>NC_071512.1:93387644-98187644 GCF_027887155.1 Malaclemys terrapin pileata | reverse complement strand
AGAGACAGAGAATTAATGTTATGGCATGGTGGGGTAATTGACACCACACTAACTGTGCACTTCCCTCCCCCCCCCCTTTTTTTTTACATCCTTTTGGTAAAGACAAAAACAAAACAGTGTTAAAAAATAAGAAACACCTTTGAACTAGAAAAGATTAAAAAAACACTTTAATTTGTTAAGTATTTTTTTCAGTTTTTGGGTGCAATTTTCCCAGGTTGTCAGCAATTACACCAAGGAAACAGCTTGTACAGTCGTCTAGTCAATTTCTCACATGAGTGTCTATGGAGCTTCAGGACGACAATATAAGCACAGTTTCCGAGAAATGAAGTGCAGCTCAGTGCTGATATTAGTGTGCTGAGTTTGCTACGGTTCTCTGAGCTTAGGAATACTCTTGAATACTTAATACAGCTCTGTAAACTATATAGACATTTATTAGCCCCTTTTGGCATCCCTGAATTTCAGGTTGCGTGTAAGCTGGTAATCTTTGCTATGAATATTTTAAGGTTAACAAGGGTCTAAGGAGATTTTTTACATGATCAGCTAGGAAGACATCAACAGAGCTCTCTGTGGAACCTTCATTATTATAGTAAACTGGCTAGTTTATATGTGTACCACTGCCCTCTGCTGGATGGACTCAGAACTGCTCTACTATGTGTCATAGGCCCCATGCTGATAGCAAGTAAAGGAGATTTGCCTTTAGCTCCTGTAAATTGGATCTGTGCTTTGAGAATGGTGATCACAATTTTTATACGTGCTTCTTGTCTGAAGTTCTGAGTAGCCATGGTGTGTAGCACAGTGACAACCAGGAAGCCCTAGGCGACCACAGTGTGGTACATTCATACCGATTGATAAATTTAGCATCTTATATCACTATATTTTCAAAGCACTGTATGAACATGCCCGTGCTAATGAAGCTTCACATCACCATTGTGAGGGTGGCACGCAGTAAACTACTATTTTCAATTTACAGATGTAGGGGCTAAGCGACTTGTCCAAGGCCAGGGGTAGAGGCAGGATTAGAATGGAGGGGTCCTGGAATCCCAGTTTTGAATGCTGGAGACATGGGGGCTGGATTGCTTGGAGACTGGTAATGGAACATAGAGTTATAAAATCATAGAAATGTAGAGCTGGAAGGTCCTCAAGAGGTCCATCCCCGGCACTGAGACAGGGCCAAGTACACCTAGACCATCCCTGACAGGTGTTTGTCCAACCTGTTCTTAGAAACCCCCATAGCCTCTCTCCTCGAAAGCCAATTCCAAAGCTTAACTATCCTTATAGTTAGACATTTTCCCCCTAATATCTAACCTAAATCACTCTTACTGTAGATTAAGCCCATTACTGCTTGTCCTACCTTCAGTGAAGGAGAACAACCGATCACCAACTTCCTTATAACAGCCCTTAACAGGTTTGAAGACTCTCATCAAGTCCATAGTAATGGAAAGTTGTCAGGAGTCTGGTTCAGTGCCTTTGTGAAATGGCTTAGTGCTCTCAATCCCGTTAGCTTGTGAAGTGCTTTTAGGATAAAAGATGCTGTCTCGGGGCTTCGTCCATTGAAGTCTTTCCATTGACTTCAATGGGCGTTGGGTCAGGCTCTAGAAATATACTATTCTGAAAACATACCCTCTAAAGACAAATGTGTAAATGCACAATAACAAACAAAGGACCAAAAAAACCTACGATCCATTTCCCCAAAGTAAAGGAGATTTCATAATATCTCAATATTTCTAGGAGTCGTTTTTTTCCTTTTCAGAACCAATGGTAGCAATTTTCCATCCTTGCTGACCTGGGCCAGAGCAGTCTAGCAGTTCAGAGCTGAATGGATCAATCCATGGTTATCAGTGGTTCCCACGCTGTGGCCTGTCTCCCAAGACTTAGTGCTGATGGTCCACTGAGAACTGGCTGGGCATGTGGTGCTGGCTCTCCTTTTGGTTTCCATTTGCTTCCATTAGTGTCCAGATTGCAAAGAAGAGCTGGAGTAGCTGGAAACAAGGTGGAGGAGCCAACCTAGTGGGGGAAAGTGGATGAGGAAACAGGATTTGCCCTCAAAGGCTACAGCCAGCAGTGAGACTGCAGCTGCCAGCCAGAAACAGGAGAGGAATGTCCAGGGGAGTGGAGGAGAAATCTGGCAACAATCAGGCAGCAGAAAAGCACAAATAGAGGGAGAGGAGGACAGAACCAATGGGAAGGAGGATGACATGCATAACCAAAGTGGGCAGTGTGATTAATATTAAAAGTACATGAATACAAACTTTCCCAACGAAGCAATTTCTGGGAGGAGGAGTGGCCCACTCAACAGTGAATGACAGAGGAAGTGTCCATAAGATGATCTGTCTATTAAGGTCTGAGCCAGCCTCTGATAAAGTTTGAGATCCCTGGTTCTCTGTCTTACTCCCAGTCCCCTGAGTCCAGCAATCTTGTCTCTCTGGAGAGGAAAAGGATGGAGGGAAGTAAAACTCATTATCAGTAAATCCCTGCCAAAGGTGTGCAGCATTTAATAACAGTCCACTTGGTATAGGCCATGCAATCTTGGCACGGCGATTTAATTTTCTGAGCTCTAATTTGATACCTACATTTGAAAGTAAGCTAAAGGGATGGGAGGGAAAAATCAATCCCCTGCCTGTTAGCTGAAATATCCTTGCCCTGCAGTTTCACTGGGCTCTTCCTAAGGTGGCTAAAAGCAATAATTGTCTACATGGGATTCAAACACTGAAAAACCACACTTTGGAGCTGCACTGAAATTGGAGCTCTCAGTAAGTGAGGGCTTTCCTGTTCCATTACGACAAATGAAGCTGAGCTGGGAGGGAATGCAATTCTGCTGCGCATTAGCAGAAGATCCATTTGAGCCACTTTTACATGAGAAATGGCCCCGATTTCAAAGAATTAACTGAAAATAGATCTAAACTGAAACTAGATCTTCTCTCCCTTTGTCACACTTTGCAATCCCTCTCTTCCTGGATTATCCTTTATGATTTCAATCCAACTAGTTCGTTTAACTCAGTACAGCATTTCGGATGCTGTTTGCCATGAAAGGAACTGTGAGCATCTTGGACGGTGTTGCTGAGAGTTTTCCTAGCCCTCATTGGTGGTTAGCTTTCATTTCTCTCAGAGGTTTTGATTCGTTTCTCAAGCCCTTTTCAGAGTCCTTACTACATCTTCACTCTGCAGGCTCAAGGCTGGAAATGTTTCCTGAGGAAAAAAATGGTGCCGCTTTGCATCATGGCTCACATCCACCATCCATGTAATGGTGGTGCTGCACATAACTAATCAGTAACTGGAGTGTCTGCAGGACGGGTCCTCCTCACAGCTAGATTATTCATTCGGATCTGGATCCGTTCCTCGAGCTGTCCCTAGGATGAAAATAGATTTTGTATTGATGTTAACTTGCATAGGGTTACCATATTTTGTGCCTCCCAAAGGAGGACACTCCACGGGCTCCCGGCCCCGCCCCAACTCCGCCCCCTCCCCAAAGTCTCCGCCCCCTCCCCTGCTTCCCGCGAACATTTGAGTCGCGGGAAGCCTGAAGCAGGTAAGGGGGAGTGTGGGGGGAGGAGGCGCGGCCCAGGCTGGCCCCAGCCCTGGGGTGCCGGCCCCGGCCGACCACCCCCGGCCCGCCCAGCACTGCGGTCCCCGGCCCGGCCCCCAGGCACCGCACCGCTGGTCCCCAGCCCGGCCCCCGGCACCGCCGGCCCGTCCCCCAAGCCCCCGGCCCGGCCTGGCACCGCCGGCCCGGCCCCCGAGCTGCCGGTGGCGGCCCCACCGGAGCCCCCGAGCCCCCGGCCGAGCCCCCGAGCCCCCGGCCCGGCCCCGCCGGAGCCCCCGAGCCCCCGGCCGAGCCCCCGAGCCCCCGGCCCGGCCCCGCCGGAGCCCCCGGCCGAGCCCCCGAGCCCCCGGCCCGGCCAGAGCCCCCGGCCGAGCCCCCGGCCCAGCCCCGCCGGAGCCCCCGAGCCCCCGGCCCGGCCCCGCCGGAGCCCCCGAGCTCCCGGCCGAGCCCCCGAGCCCCCGGCCCCGCCGGCCCGGCCCTGGAGCCCCCGGCCAGGCACCGCACGCCCGGCCCCGGAGCCCCCGGCCCATCCCGGCCCCCCCCCGATTTTCCCGGACATGTCCGGCTTTTTGGGCTTTCCCCCCGGACGGGGATTTGGAGCCCAAAAAGCCGGACATGTCCGGGAAAATCCGGACGTATGGTAACCCTAAACTTGCAAAAAGGTACTATCTCCTCCATCTTGTTATTCTTCATGCTTCTCTCCATCGCTTTCCATTGGCGCCCTCTAGAGCTCACAAATATGTATTGCATCTTTTCACACCTGCTCTATTGCCTTGGCAACAGCTATAACAGACATGAAGGTCCCTTTATACCTCTCTGGCAGCATAAAATCAGGCATAATCATCCCTCTGAGAATTCATCCCACAGAAGGCCTATCCAGAGGGAGTAGAACTAGTGTAAGGGTGTTGCAAACTGGTACAGAGGCAGATTGGGAGCATGCCAAAGGTGTGGCCAGAGTGCACTAACTCTGTGATTCTCTGCTTCCCAGGGGTCATATTCTAAGGGGGCCATGGGAAGCACCATGAACTTTAAAGCAGCCTTGAGGTTACTCTAACTTATACTGAGGGTGGCATGGACCTGCACAGCCCCTGAGGGGTATGCAAAGATACCTTAAAGCTATTTCCCCTCACTGCTCCCTCAGTATCTGCACCAAGCCAGGAATGGGATAACTGAGGGCCAGACCCAATAGATTCGCCAAGGCAAGATCCCGAGGATGCAGTGGGACTAGTTTACTTTTGATTAGCTACTACCGCAGCAGATATTTCCAGCTCTGCAGAGAACCCCCATCACGGCCATTGTCAGAACAGTCTGAAAGCAGGGGTTGTGATTTTTGAGAATCGTCGTTTTTGGAGGCTGTTGCTAAAGACATATGAGCTCAAAGCCTGAACTAGGTGGAAGGGTTCTCTGTGTTCTACCTGACCGGGAGGAAGGACTTGCAGCTAGTCAGGGAGTGGAGCAGGGTATTGGGGATCACCCATGCCAGGGTATCTGTAGAGCTCCTGGGATGCCATTGAGAGGCTAACTCAATTTTGTTCTGCTGTACAAGGTCTGTGAAGAAACTGAGGGATTGCAGTCTCCAGGGCTTTCAATCCAGCACCTTTCACCAGTCCTAAATCCATTCCTAAGAATAAGCCGTTTACAAATATCGCAGACAAACGGCCAGGCTTTATTGTAATTATTTGAGTTACGCAAACACTAACTGCAGTACAGAGTCCTGTTGAGATTGGAAAGGTCAGTTGGATACAGGAGCACTGGCCTCCACCAGTCAGACACGGTTTGCAAAGCTACAATAAAGCCATTGTCCAGGCCTCGTTGTCAAACATCGCTCTTTGTTAAAGCCATCAGCACATGATTTATAACATTACCTTTAGATGAGTTATTTACCCTGATCCAAGCAAGCCCTCGCTGTGTGTGTGGTAATGCAAGCTGGGGCCCTGGCCAAGCCCTGAGCCTGGTGTTGCTCTAGCTTGTGCTGGCTGTCAGCAGCGGGGGAGCAGCGGGGCATAGTGATGCCCAGGCCACGTCTCCTCTCACCCAGCCATGATTCTGCCACTCGCCATAAGGAGGGGCTGGTGTAGAAGCCCTTGCACCAGCTGTGCTTCCTTGAGAGGTACCCGTACAATGGGGTGATCCTTCTGTGGCCATCTACCCTGGCTTCAGGGCCTCTGAGGTTGACAGTGTGGTTCAGATCTGCCCCAGAGCAGCCCAACCGTTGGACCACTGACTCCATCCACTCCTTTATTCCATTAGACATTTGCGCCCCAAGAAGATGACTTAGATGGCGCAAGCATCAGGCCTGACATCCACAGGTTTTCTAGAATTACAGGTTCATACCCTGGCAGAATCACATCCACTCCTGATGTTACTAGGCACGTGTGGATCATTTGGCAGTGCATTTAAAGATGACATGGATATTAAAGACCCCATGGCACTTATTTTTGTGAGACTAGGGGGTCTGACTTGATGCCATTGACTCAAATCACTAATGTGCTGTGAGCCAGTTGGCTGTCACCTGCCACCCCAGGTGGTTGCATTTCAGTGAAGCGATTCCCGTCCGACGCCATCAAGCAGTGTGGTTTAGTAGGCTGGGCTCCGGAAGGAATAGCCAGTGCTGACTCTGCCACGGGCTTGCTGGGTGGCCCAAATTTTCAAACATGGCCACTCTTTTTTGGGGTTTCCCAAGTTTTGGATGCCCAACCTGTGATACAGATGGTGAGACCTGGTTTTCAGAGATTCTGAGCAGTGCCGATTGATCTTGACTGGAGTTGTGGGATCTCAGCACTTCCAAATATCAGCTCTTTCAGATGTCTCCATTTGGGCACTCAAACACACAGCCCCCCACATAATCAGTGTCCGCTTTTGAAAATGGCCTTAATCTCACTCGGTGACTCAGTTTCCCTATTTCTAAAATGTGGAGAACACTGGTTTACCTATCTGAGACGGGTGCTGTGAGGTAAATGTCTGTAATAGGCTAACACATGCTGTACTATCATGTGTATAGTTATATGGCTCTCAGGGTGCCTTCATGAGAGAAGCTATATAAATGTAGGATGACATTACTACCATTAGGCTACTAATTAAGGGTGATGAGGTGAATTACTGTCAATTAGTCTGACGACATCACAGTGGTATAAAGCTTTTTACAGGTTAGGAAATCAAGGTCCATAGTTATTAGAGAAAAGGCGGTTTAACATAGGACCTGAGTGAGGTGTGCAAAATGCTGAAGGACAGTGAGAAAATGGATGCCAAAACCTATTGGGGAAAATTAGAGGCCCCAGTACATCAGGGCATGAATTGAGGCCAAGAAAGGGCCGAGCACAGAGGGAGTACAAGAGACATTTCTTCGCACAGAGGGTAATGAACGAGTGGAATGGATCACTAACACCAGACGCAGCTGTGAACATATCCAAGAACAAGTCAGACAAGCACTCACAAGAAGAAAACATGACAGGGTGCAAACACTTGACAGAGAGGGGATAAGCTGCATGGCTGCCTTTGCCCTGAAATGTTCCTGTGCTTTCAAATTACATTAATCAGACGGGCAACGGATCACCTGGATAATAGCTCCGAAGGGACACATCCTCAGCGGGTGCACATCAGCACAGCTCCCTCAAACTCAGTGGAGCTATGCTGATCTACACCAGCAGAGAATCTGGTTCATAAGGGAGGGCCCTGTCCATATTAGGGTTGGAATTATACCAGACTCTACCTGGGCTGAGCCCCATTGAAGTCTAGCACCTTTCAAGGTAGAAGGCCAGGTTACGTGGAAGAACTCTTATTATTCAAAGGATTCTTCGCACTTCTCATGAGGAGAGTAAGACTATAGTAGATCAGAGTAGCCCTCCCTAGTCTGGATGGTAAATAAAAGCACTGATCTGGGTAACGGCCTCCTTCCACTGATCTATATACCCTCAGAAGATGGGTAACAATGAAGAGAACCAGGAACTCTCTGGTGAAAGCACCGACTACATCACTGGTGCGCCGAGAATGAGGATAAATACTATAGGACAGATCGCTTATGGGAGGGAACATCCATCCATGACTGGATCGCTGTCTGCACTGAAAGGCACCTCCCTGCCAGTCCAGGGCTGCTTTATGCAGAAGAGGTTCCACTGATGTTCGGGGCTGGAAGTTGGAGAACGACTAGATCAGGCAGGCTGGAGGCAACTAGTGCTGCTCCATGGCACCGTGCCCCATGGATATCCAAGCAGACAATGACCCACCCTTCATTCCCTTTGGATTCTCTCTGCAACAACTGCTGAACAGCCATGTGGGACCCCAGCCAAGAACTACCCCTGCAGACAGCTTCTCTCCACACAGATCTAGGGGGTCCTTTGGGATGTAGGGCCTTGGACCCTGTCTCTTAAGGGGATGCTTGGCAGGAAATGCCCTGCGTGACCCTGGCAGTGATTTCCTGTCCCACTCCTGTGGCTGTTTTTCTGGCAGGAGAATCTGGCTCAGTGTGAACATAGCGAAGTTTCACTTTCCATTTGGGACTTTGGAACTGCAGAGCTCTTGAACTATTTCATTGGGGGCAGAAAGGGAAGCAATCGACTGTAATTATTGTGGCTAACCAGTACACTGAACCCCTAGAGTGCCAGTAGCGTGCCTGGTGTACTCCAGTTTGGATGGTAACCGGCCTTGTAGACACTAGCCTGGGGGTTCCCAGTACGCACTCAGGAACATGGCTAAGGGAAAGGGTATTTGACTAGGGCTGGCAGGAAAGGGAAAGATGGCTGATTCCCCAGGTACAGAGGCTAGGAAAGGTAACTATTAATAAGTGCAGGCCTAATTCACGTTTTATGATTTTGTTTTTTATGTAAACCATTTGTTACCATCATTCACACTTATTTCTAGTGAATCTCTATTCTTTCTTAAATACCTTACCTTTTCTTTTACTGTAATTCAATCCACTGCTGCATCTGAGACAGGAGCAATGATCTAAGGTAAAACTGAGGTACTCGGCTCCCTTGGGAACAGAGGGCCTGGGATTTCTATGGGTATCTAGTGATCAGGAGCTGGCTACCACAGGGGGACACTTTGAAGGGAGTTGGGGGCTGGGGTACATTTATTGTCAACCTGCAGGGCAAAGGCAGGGCTGGTGTAGCGCCGGAGAGAGTGCTTGAGTGGCTGACAGGCGGGTGATGTGAGGGAGCTGGCACCCAGCTAGGCACAGGCAAGATTCCCTCGCACTGGAGGCAGGTGGTAACAAGGTGACTCAGCCCTGGTGCTGCGAGAAGCATCCCAGACTCCCACTCGCAAAAAGAACCCAGCCACTTCCTGGTTAAGAGCTTCTCTCCTTACCCGGCCAGGGGAAAGGGCAGAGCAGTGAGGAAGAGGCTGATAGGCATTGTTATCCCCTGCTTTGCAGATCCAACAGGTGATCTTTCTCCACTACAGGTGCGCAGAACTCCACTGAAGTCAATGTGAGTCCTACACACGAGCACCTGAATCAAATCAAAGAGGTTCATTTTTCAAGCGCAAAACTAAAAGCTACACAGAGTGTCTTTTCCTACAGCAAAGCACACGTCCACTGGCTCCAGTCAGAGGTCCAAGGGTGTCAGTCCTGGCTCAGAAGATTCAACCACAGAAACCTATTTGCAGACTAGGGACTTGATTCTACCCTGTGCTGAGTTCCTCCTGGTAGGTACTCAGCAGCCTCCATACTCACTGAGCTCCATAGGAACTAGGGGTGCTCAGCTCCTCGCGGGATCGGGCTGCTAAGAAGGTTAATTATATCTTTAAGTTGCCTCAATTGTCAAATCTTATAACTAGTCTCAAGCTGACAGTGACATACGTAGCAATTAACTTGCATAAAAGATTTGCAGACAGTGGGGGGTTTTGGCCCTGTCTCCCGAGCATGTACACACACAAACACACACACTAACAAAACATTTCCTTAATGGAGCTTAACATGGTTGGCAAATACTCCACCCATAAATCTGGCATTTACCAACGCAGTGCTCCAACAAACACTGAATCAGTCAAGACCCTGATAACAAAAGGCTCCTTGTTACGAGTGGCATGCGCAGATTCATTTCTTTTTTACCTCCCCAAATGCCCTTTATCTGTGGAACTGTAAATATCAATATATCAGCCCCGCACTCTTTGTGCAGCATTTCAGCTCCTTGTAATGGATTCTCTGGCTTGTCCCTCTCTTTCTCTCTCCCCCCCCCCCCCCGCTTTAGGTGGAATAAAGAAACTATTTATCTTGGGTCCCCAAAGGTTGTGAGACATTGCCCTTCTACTCACCACCTGCGTTTGGCAAAGGCAATTTGGGAGATGATAGTTTCACCAAAAGAAATAAAGCAGGGTCCCCCGGCAGTAGTACACTGATGAAGCCAGAGGTGCAGGGTGTCACAGACATAGCAAGTAATAATAAACCTTTGTATTTCTCTATAGAAATTTCAAAGTAGCAGCCGTGTTAGTCTGTATCCGCAAAAAGAACAGGAGTACTTGTGGCACCTTAGAGACTAATAAATTTGTTAGTCTCTAAGGTGCCACAAGTACTCCTGTTCTTTTTCTATAGAGATTGCGACCCAAGCATCTCAAAGCACTTTACAAGCACTCATGAACTGAGCCTCACAGCACTCCTCTGTCTATAGGATTTATATGGCCACCATCACTGTAGAACTGAGTAGCTCAAAGTCTTTAATATAGTCCTCCTCACAACACTCCAGTGAGGTAAGGCAGGGCTAGTATCCCCATTCTACAAATGAGGCACAGAAAGACTATAAGGGTGAAATTTTCAGAAGTGCCTCAATGACTTAAAAGCCAGATTTTTAAAGATATTTCAGGTGTTGTTCTGCTCAGCATTACAAGGCTTAAGCCATTGAGATGACTAAGGCCCATTTTCAAAAGTCACAGGGTCCTAAAGCCCAGATCCTCCAAGGTATTTCAGTGTCTAACTCCCATTGATTTCAATGGGAGTTAGGCACCTAAATACCTTTGAGGATTTGGGCTTTAGGAGCGCAAGTCCCATTGACTTTCAATAAGATTTAAGTCACATGCACACAAACACACACAGCTATGTAAACATTTATTATTATTGTTATGACTTATTACTGTTATATAAATGGCTGAGATCTACGTATGATGAATGACAAGCAGTGATGGGATAAGAGGGAAGGTCCTCTCATGGATCAGTAAGAGGTTAAAAGACAGAAAACAAAAGGTAGTAATAAATGGTCAGTTTTCAGTATGGAGAGAGGTAAATAATGGTGTCCCCCAGGAATCTGCGTCCTCTTCAACATATTCATAAATGATCTGGAAAAAGGGATAAAACAGTGAGGTGGCAAAGTTTGCAGATGATACAAAATTACTCAAGATAGTTAAGTCCAAAGACTGCAAAGAGTTACAAAGGGATCTCACAAAACAGGGTGGCTGGGCATCTAAATGGCAGATAAAATTCAATGTTGATAAATGCAAAGTAATGCACAGAGGAAAACATAATCCCAACTATACATATAAAATGATGGGGTCTAAGTTAGCTGTTACTACTCAAGAAAGAGACCTTGGAGTCATTCATAGATTCATAGATTCTAGGACTGGAAGGGACCTCGAGAGGTCATCGAGTCCAGTCCCCTGCCCACATGGCAGGACCAAATAGTGTCTAGACCATCCCTGATAGACATTTATCTAACCTACTCTTAAATATCTCCAGAGATGGAGATTCCACAACCTCCCTAGGCAATTTATTCCAGTGTTTAACCACCCTGACAGTTAGGAACTTTTCCTAATGTCCAACCTAGACCTCCCTTGTTGCAGTTTAAGCCCATTGCTTCTTGTTCTACCCTTAGAGGCTAAGGTGAACAAGTTTTCTCCCTCCTCCTTATGACACCCTTTTAGATACCTGAAAACTGCTATCATGTCCCCTCTCAGTCTTCTCTTTTCCAAACTACACAAACCCAATTCTTTCAGCCTTCCTTCATAGGTCATGTTCTCAAGACCTTTAATCATTCTTGTTGCTCTTCTCTGGACCCTCTCCAATTTCTCCACATCTTTCTTGAAATGCAGTGCCCAGAACTGAACACAATACTCCAGCTGAGGCCTAACCAGCGCAGAGTAGAGCGGAAGAATGACTTCTCGTGTCTTGCTCACAACACACCTGTTAATACATCCCAGAATCACGTTTGCTTTTTTTGCAACAGCATCACACTGTTGACTCATATTTAGCACTATAACCCCTAGATCCCTTTCTGCCGTACTCCTTCCTACACAGCCTCTTCCCATTCTGTATGTGTGAAACTGATTTTTTCTTCCTAAGTGGAGCACTTTGCATTTGTCTTTGTTTAACTCAGACCATTTCTCCAGTTTGTCCAGATCATTTTGAATTATGACCCTGTCCTCCAAAGCAGTTGCAATCCCTCCCAGTTTGGTATCATCCGCAAACTTAATAAGCGTACTTTCTATGCCAATATCTAAGTCATTAATGAAGATATTGAACAGAGCCAGTCCCAAAACAGACCCCTGCAGAACCCCACTCCTTATGCCTTTCCAGCAGGATTGGGAACCATTAATAACAACTCTCTGAGTATGGTTATCCAGCCAGTTATGCACCCACCTTATAGTAGCCCCATCTAAATTGTATTTGCCTAGTTTATCGATCAGAATATCATGCGCCTTACTAGGTATACCACATCCACAGCTTCTCCCTTATCCACAAGACTCGTTATCCTATCAAAGAAAGCTATCAGATTGTGGATAGTTCTCTGAAAAGATCCACTCAGTGTGCAGCGGCAGTCAAAAAAAAGCAAACAATGTTAAGAACCATTAGGAAAGGGATAGATAATAGAAAATATCATAATGCCACTATATAAACCCATGGTGTGCCCACATCTTGAATACTGCGTGCTGTTCTGGTTGCTCAATCTCAAAAATTATATATTAGAATTGGAAAAGTATAGAGAAGGGCAGGGGTGAAAGTAACTTCAGACCCTTAACGGTACGACGCTGGGGCCGGCTCCAGCCCCTGGAAGGGGCGGGCCCTCAGGTGGAAGGGGTAGGCGGTGGTCAGCATCCCCCAGCCAGCCCTTCCAGGCCCAGCTGCTCCCTTTGCCTGTCGGCGGCTGAGGAGGGGTAAAAGGGGCAGGGACGTTAAAGCGCTGCAGGGTCCTTTGCCACAGCAGCCTTTTAACGTTGCTGCCATGGCAAAAGACCGTCCTTAAAGTGCTGCCGCGGCAGCGCTTTAATGTCCCTGCCCCTCTTGCCTCCCCTTTCGGCGGCCCTGCCAGTATGGCCCTGCATATGTGGGCTGCATATGGGCCGGTACCGGAGTGCTACCGGTAGACCATACTGGCGCGTACTGGCTCACTTTCACCCCTGGAGAAGGGTAACAAAAATGATTGGGGGTATGGAACAGCTTCCGTATGAGGAGAGATTAAAAAAAAGAGGAGAGATTAAAAAAAAAAAACCTGTCACTTTTCAGCTTGGAAAAGAGATGACTAAGAGGGGATATGATAGTGGTCTATAAAATCATGAACAGTGTGGAAAAAGTTAATAACAAAGTGTTATTTACTCCTTCACATAACACAAGAACCAAGGGTCACCTAATGAAATGAATAGGCAGTAGGTTTAAAACAAACAAAAGGAAGTATTTCTTCACACAATGCACAGTCAACCTGTGGAACTCTTTGCCAGGGGATGTTGTGAAGGCCAAAACTATAACAGGGTTCAAGAAAGAACTAGATAAGTTCCTAGAAGATAGGTCCATCAATGTGGCAGGGATGCAATCCCATGCTCTCGGTGTCCCTAGCCTCTGTTTGCCAGAAGCTGGGAGTGGACAACAGGATGGATGACTCGATGATTGCCTGTTCTGTTCATTTCCTCTGAGGCATCTGGCATTGACCACTGTTGGAAGACAGGATACTGGGCTAGATGAACCATTGGTCTGACCCAGTATCACTGTCCTTATGACATAGCTCTGACTTTTCTCAGCTACAGATTGGAGAGGGCCAGTCCCTTTCACATACAGGGAGTTTTTGGGTCCTGCATTCCCCAGGGGAAAACCTGACATACTCATTATCCACATGGCCATGTAGAACATTCCCTCATGTTTGCATAATTGTTCAGTGCAGGCCCCTGAGCAGAAAACAACAGACTATGCTGCAGGTGACCTGGAATTCCAACTTCCTACTCAGTGCCACTGTCTCTTGCTCTGGCCAGTTGAAGAATGTAGGTTAAATCAAGGCAGAAAAGGATTAGCATGGAATTAGGCCCATTCATTACTGCGGGAACAGCAGTTGGCATTTCTAAGTACTGTGAGGTAAACATTGTGATTAGCCAGCACAGATCTTGTATACATAAGCTAAGATGCTGAGGCCATATATTACCTTCAAGTTGTTTGGATGTGTTTTATCAGAGTAAAATTGTATGGAATCATTCAACTGGCTACCTTCGTGGGGTTACCCCTGGTGTGATTATGGCCCATAGTCTTTACTTTGGATGTTCTTGCTCATAGATACCCTAGTCTAAGTGGAAACCCACCAGGAGGGGATTAAGCAAAATGTAGACTCAAAAATTGATAAGATCATCGGGATGGGGCCAAATTCATCCCTGGGGTAGTGACAGTGGTTTCAGTAGAGTTGCACCCATTTGTTTTGAGGACAAATTTGGCCCTACATTTTACACAAACAGCCTTTCATCACAAAGGATTCCCAAACGCTTTGTAGGCAAACTCACAAAGTCGTCCCTTCATGGACCACTACAAGGCAGCCACTCTTGAGGAAGACCATGGCAGATATCTAACACCACACATCAGCATCACATGTTAACAGGCCACTTACACATTGTAAGAGACCATTCAAAGTAGTTAACTACTTATGCTAAACAATCTGTTCCACCTGGTATTTTGCTGTGATGCTGCGAGTACCATTCCCAGGCCTGAAGAGCAGCTCTGTGTAATTCGAAAGTGTGCCTCTCTCACCAACAGAAGTTGGTCCAATAAAAAATATTACCTCACCCATCCTGTCTCATCAGTATCACATAACACTGTAGGATAGAGAGTGACAAATCATCTAATCTGATCAGGGGACTTTAATGTCTAAAAGATGCCTACTTCCAGGAGAAGTGTGTCCTAACCCCAGCCCAGGCCACTGGTGTAGTTCCAATGTAGAAGGAAGAATGCCACCTATTGATTCACCAACGTCACTTCCTACAATCTCTATGGATTTCCTTTGATGGTCTGACATCCAAGAATTTACCAGTCTTAATGCTGCTTAGTTTCTTAGATCCCAATCCTAGCTATTACGGCTGCAAGTTGATGCCTTATGTAAAAAATAAGAAATCTGCCAGTAAAGCATTTGATTTAATACATGTGTGACTGTCTGAGGACACCCAGAGATCACTGCTCCTGTCTTCCCTGCCACTCACTCATTGTCGCAGGACTTTGTGCAGATGTGAACCCTTTGGCAGAGGCCTGCGTGTGAAATCTTTTAACGGGAAATCAGTGCACATGCAGTAACCACATGAAACTTGACAGGAGGAAAACCCTGACCCAGTGGCAAGGAGCTCCAAGACAACCAGGGCCTCCATCCTGCTGCAACCCTCATCTGCCTTCACAGCTGCAGAGTACTAGAAGTTCCTCTATGTGCACCCGATCCACCGTTGGGGTCTTTTGAAGTTTGGACCACGGTTAGTCAGGGGCCTCGCCTCAAACCTGCTCGTCAAGGGGGACCCTACCCGGAGTATAAAAGCTCCAGACAATATAGCTCTGAGGATCTTTAGCCTATGCAAGCCTCTCCACCACAACAAAGTTGCGGTCCATCAGAGAGCAACACCAGGAACTGCTCATGGCATTCATTGACCTAACCAAGGCCTTTGACTCTACCAATTGTGATGCCCTGTGGAAGGTGCTGTGTAGGTCTGGCTGTTCACAGAAATTCATTTCCATCATCAGACTACTCCATGATGGGATGACTGACACTATTCTGTGCAACAGCTCAGAGATCGAACCACTCGTCATTCGCACTGGTGTCAAGCAGGGCTGTGTCATTGCTCCAACATTCTTCTCCATTTACCTTGCCATGATCCTGATTCTCATTTGCGACCGCCTTCCTGACGGAATCAGGATTGAGTATCATATGGATGGCCAATTGCTCAATCTTCGACGTCTCCAAACAAGATCTAAGATCACGACAATTGGCAGTATGAAGATGACTGTGTCATTCTTGCATACACAGAGGCCGACCTGCAAAGTACCCGAAACCTTTTTGCAGATGCCTATCACAGCCTAGGTCTCTCTCTCAACATTGGGAAAACCAAGGTACTCTACCAGCCCTCACCTGCCCAAACTACTCTTCGTACTCCACAAATCACCATCAGCAAAGAAGCCCTGGAAAATGTGGACCATTTTCCATACTTTGGCAGCCACCTCTCCCAAACAGCCAGCATTTGACACAGAAATTGAATACAGGATCCGCTGTGCCAGCACATCTTTTGGAAGACTATTCAAATGAGTCTTCAATTATAGGGATCTGCAAACAGGTACCAAGATCCTGGTTTACAAATCAGTTGTCATCCTCACCCTTCTCTATGGGTGTGAGACCTGGGTAACCTACAGACAACATCTCAAGCTGCTGGAGTGGTTCCACCAGCGCTGCCTCAAGAGGATTCTCTTGGGGGGGGATTGGCCTGCTAAACCCAGGGTTGTGAGTTCAATCCTTGAGGGGGCCACTTGGGGATCTGGGGCAAAAATCAGTACTTGGTCCTGCTAGTGAAGGCAGGGGGCTGGACTAGATGACCTTTCAAGGTCCCTTCCAGTTCTAGGAGATAGGATATCGCCATTAATTTTAAATTTAAGGATCAGCTGGAAAAACAGACACACTGACATCAACGTTCTCTATGCAGCCAATATCAGCAGTATAGAAGTGCAGGTCATGAAACACCAACTCCACTGGGCTGGCCACTGTGTACATATGCCTGACTCTCACCTCCCGAAGCAACTACTCTTCTCTCAGTTAAGTCAGGGAAGAAGGGCTCATGGAGGGCAGCAGAAGCATTTCAAAGACATATTGAAAGTACACCTCAAAAAGGGAGGCATCAACCCAACAACCTGGGAGGACTTGGCACGGAACAGAACACAGTGGCGCCACACCATACGCCAAGCCACAGCTCACTTTGAGGAGAACGGATGTGCTCATGAGACAGAGAAGAGACAAAGGAGGAAAGAAAGGGCACAACACTCCAGCCAAAACTATGTCTTCTCCAAGATTACACCTGCCACTTCTGTGGGAAAATCTGCAAGGCAAGAATTGGGCTCCTCAGCCACTTAAAAACTCACCAATGAACCCCTTTGGTTGACATCATCCTCGCATTGAGGGATAGCCAAAGAAGACTGTCTGAGGGTATGTCTACATTACAGCTGTGCTGCTGCTGTAGACAGAAGGGGTTTTTCCATCGAGGTAGGTAGTCCACATCTCCAAGAGGCCGTAGCTAGGTTGATAGAATCATAGAATCATATACTGGTCTGGAAGGGACCTTGAGAGGTCATCTAGTCCAGTCCCCTGCACTCAAGGCAGGACTAAGTATTATCTAGACCATCTCTGAGAGGTGTTTGTCTAACCTGTTCTTAAAAATCTCCAATGATGGAGATTCCACAATCTCCCTAGGCAATTTATTCCAGTGCTTAACCACCCTGACCATTAGGAAGTTTTTCCTAATGTCCAATCTAAACCTCCTTTGCTGCAATTTAAGCCCATTGCTTCTTGTCCTATCCTCAGAGGTTAAAAAGAACAATTCTTCTCCCTCCTCCTTGTAACAACCTTTTATTTGCTTGAAAACTGCTATCATGTCCCCTCTCAGTCTTCTCTTTTCCAGACTAAACAAACCCAATTTTTTCAATCTTCCCTCAAAGGTCATGGTTTTTTTAGACCTTTAATCATTTTTGTTGCTCTTCTCTGGACTCTTTCCAATTTGTTCACATCTTTCCTGAAATGTGGCACCCAGAACTGGACACAATACTCCAGTTGAGCCTAATCAGCATGGAATAGAGCAGAAGAATTACTTCTCGTATCTTGCTTACAACACTCCTGCTAATACATCCCAGAATGATGTTTGCTTTTTCTGCAACAGTGTTACACTGTTGGCTCACATTAAGCTTGTGGTCCACTATGACTCCCAGATCCCTTTCCGCAGTGCTCCTTCCTAGGCAGTCATTTCCCATTTTGTATGTGTGCGACTGATTGTTCCTTCCTAAATGAAGTACTTTGCATTTTTCCTTATTGAATTTCATCCTATTTACTTCAGACCATTTCTCCTGTCTGTCCAGATCATTTTGAATTTTAATCCTATCCTTCAAAGCACTTGCAACCCCTCCCAGCTTGGTATCGTCCGCAAACTTTATAAGTGTACTCTATGCCATTATCTAAATGATTGATGAAGATATTGAACAGAACCGGATCCAGATCTGGTCCCTGCGGGACCTCACTCATTATTCCCTTCCAGCATGACTGTGAACCACTGAAAACTGATGGAAGAATCCTTCTGTCAACCCAGTTGCATCAACACCAGGGGTTACGTCGACCTACCTACAGCACTCAGGGCTCAACATTTTTCACAGTCGTGAGCGACATAACGAAGACAATCTAATTTGTAAGTGTAGACCAGGCCTGAGTCACAATCCTGTTGACAGCTGTTAATAATACTGCAGGTAAAACCAGCAGCAGGAGGAGTTAGCCACATAATGTGATGCTATTATAAAATATTATCAAGTTAGCATCCTCATCAGAATGGACCCATGTTCCAGGATAATGCTGCTAAAAAGGACTCCCGGATTACCCACTTACATGCTATCCACCCTCAGGCTGAGCTGTTCGTCATTTGAATGACCGTGTTTGGACATAGGGTAGTTTAAGGTCTCGCTGCAGTGCAGTACAATTTTTTTTGTTTACACGCTCCAGCTTTTCAAAATAAACGGCTTCCCTTATATACGGCGCTGAGATGCTAGAGGGAGCTTGACGTGGCTCTGTAACGGGATCTGAGCAGCAAGACAAAACTGCAGCGATTCTGTTTCTGGCCGGGCTCCTCACCCCGAAAGGTCTTGTCCGCAGTGATCTAAAGACAACACAACAAGCTAGCTCAGATATATACCGCAAGGAAATGACGATTCGACCAGTCTGGCCACCTCGCAACAGCAAGCACAGGGATCAGCAGCGGTTGGGAACACTGGTGTGAGGGAGCCACTTGCATCACTCTGCAATGGTTCCTCCCCCAGCAGACCCAGGAACTGTCCTGGTGGGAGCTGGAGGGAGCTGTGGCTGGGTCATACAAGGTGCTAACAGTCAAAGGGAAGCTGCATTCGAGATGGGAGTGGGGGAAGGAAAATATCGGAGGACAGATCACAGGGGAGCTTGGAGGGCTTGCAGCATGAGCGTGAGGAGAAAAGGCCTTTCCTGTAACAGTACCTCGCTCTAGTTTTTAGAGCTATTGGACAACAAACCGGTCACCAGTATAGTGCTGAAGTCTGCTCAGTCTGGGGCTTGCTGAGGAAAATTCCACATTTGGGGTAAAGAAGAAAAGCTCTCTTTCTCTCTTTCTTGTTTGTCAGGTGGGTGAAGCTGCTCAAAGGGCTGGAATGTTAGAATAAGTCCTGGGAGACATGGATGGGAGGGAGAGCAGCTGAATTGGTCACAGAGGTATGATAAAAGCAATTTATCCTATGGCTGTTACAATTGGGGGTGGTATGCAGCGTAGACCTGAAGAAGAGCTCTGTGTGGCTCGAAAGTTTGTCTCTCACCCCAATAGAAGCTGGTCCAGTAAAAAATATTACCTCCCCCACCTTGGCTATGTGTGTGTGTGTGTGTATAGACCGATAGGTATGGGCTTTATATTTACCCAGTGTATTGTATTTTAAAATTCAGCCAACATTTATTTATAGTGATATTTCTAGCCAGAGGCAAACAATATTACACCCCTTACTGTAGCCCCACCCCGGAAACAGTGGTAGGAAGAGTCACGAAACCCAAGAATCAGATTCCTAAACCCAATTGACAGATTAAAAGAAAAAAATATATAACTGAGGAGCGGTTTGCCTATTGCACCGATTTCTCCAGAGAACAGAAAGGAGATGGAGGTTGAACCCAACCTCTGTTTCAGGACATGGAAGCTGAGCTTCCATTTGAGCAGCTGCACTGAAACTCTAAGCCCAGGATCCAGGATGAAAGGCCACTGGCTGTGCGTGTGTGTCTGTGACGGGGACGGAGGGCAGGCCAGGAGGAACTGGGCCGAAGGCAGCGTCCTATAGCAGCACTAGTCCAACCACAGCAATCACCATGAGGATACCGGCAAGAATACAGATGCTAATGAAGACAATGTCACTGGTGTCCTGGCTCTTGCTCTCATAGGACTCCACTGTGTCTGCATCCTGCCCGTGGGACTCTACCAGGTTCTCCGCGTACTGGGTCAGCCGGTAGGGGTCAGAGCTCGAGAGAAGGTTTACTGAGGCTTCTTTCCTCTTAGGCTCGCACTGCACTTCATATTCATGAATATCCTCCTGGTTCCCAGCCGAGAAGTCGATATACAGGATACTGACAATCACAGACGTGTGGTTTCTTTTCTACAAGACAAAGTTTTTAAAGGGCAAGGGTTTGTTTTTACTGGTCAGCCTTATGAATTCATAAAAACGAAACCCCCAGAGTAACAAGTTTCAGGGCGTAGCCGGAGTTAGGCTCTTCACGGGAAAGGAGAGTTACAGGGTATTCATGGCATTTCATTGCCAGCAGCTTGAAAGCATGCGCTGAGAATACACATTGAGAACGAACATTGAGGGCAGGGGACTGGACTCGATGACCTCTCGAGGTCCCTTTCAGTCCTAGAGTCTATGAATCTATGAATAAGACAGGCCATGGGGCAGAAACCAGGTTGATCAAATTCCCTAGAAATAGGGAGCCTTATTTTCACAGGGGCATTAATGAGAGCTGCAAGTGCTCAGCAACTCAACCATGTCAGGCCAACACCCACTGTAAAGGTTTGGGAGTTGGGACTTGTAGGTTCTGTTCCTGGCTGTGGCACTGACTTGCTGTGTGGGCCTAGGCAAGTGACTTGGGCCAAGTTTTTCCAAAAATGGCCACTGATTTTTGGGTTCCTCAGTTTTTTGGCTGACCAGCACCTAGGTCCTGAGAATCCCAAACTCCAGCTGAAATCAACCGGAGTGACAGGACCTCAGCATCTCTGAATAAGACCCATGGAGCCGCATGTTGGATATCCAAAGTAAAGTACCCAGAATCAGTGACCCATCTATAAAGAAGTGGGCCTTTCTGTGCCTCAGTTTCCCCTTCAGTGAACTGGGGCTAGTTTACCAGAGGCATAATGTCGAGAGACCAGAGGTGTGTCCAGTGCATGGAGTTTTTTGGATGCATGGTGGGGCTTGCTCAGGCTAGACAGGGCTGCCAAAAGCATGTGGATAGTTTTTATCTGAGTAACTAAATGCTGGGTGCACAGTGTCCTCTGCCTCAGGCCTGCGTTCATGTGGGTTACAGTGACCCAACAGAACATAGCCTAAATCAACTGTACAAAATTCTGACCTCGAGCCACTCACTTCATCCATTATCCCCATTACACAGATGGGGCTAATAGTTCCTTTCTCGCAGACCCTTTTGGTACATCTACCCTGTGATAAAAGACCCGCAACAAGCCCAGGTTCAGGCTGTGGGGCTATAAAATTGCAATGTAGATGTTCAAGCTCAGGTTGGTGCTGGGGCTCTGAAACCCTGCAAGTGACTCCAGCCCAAGTACAAATTCTACACTGCTATTTTTAGCCCCATAACCTGGACCCTGTGAGCCTGAGTCAGTTGACCCTGGCTCTGAAACTTGGTGCTGCAGGATTTTTCACCCCCTGCAGTGTAGACGTACTCTTAGTCTTGTATATTTGGATTGTAAGCTCTTCAGCAGACGGACTGTCTCTTACTATGCGTGCGTGCATGTGCATCATTAGATGCAGATTTTTTATCATCCTACTGTATTTGTTTTAGGTAAATAGGATTCACTCCTTATTATTTTTCATAGATTCATAGATTCATAGATTATAGGACTGGAAGGGACCTCGAGAGGTCATTGAGTCCAGTCCCCTGCCCGCATGGCAGGACCAAATACTGTCTAGACCATCCCTGATAGACATTTATCTAACCTACTCTTAAATATCTCCAGAGACGGAGATTCCACAACCTCCCAAGGCAATTTGTTCCAGTGTTTAACCACCCTGACAGTTAGGAACTTTTTCCTAATGTCCAACCTAGACCTCCCTTGCTGCAGTTTAAACCCATTGTTTCTGGTTCTATCCTTAGAGGCTAAGGTGAACAAGTTCTCTCCCTCCTCCTTATGACACCCTATTAGATACCTGAAAACTGCTATCATGTCCCCTCTCAGTCTTCTCTTTTATACTGATCACTTACCTGGGACTCAGTACCGCAGGTGTCGAACCGGGTGTGTATTTTAAAGTTCAGGCCAACCACTTGGGCAGGACAGGATGGGGTCCCTAAATAAATCTTATTTCTCTCCAGCTGGGCAAGAGACTGCACAGGAATCTGGATCTGGAAATCTGTTCGCGTGCAGCTGACGTTCACGGGAACAACTGTTGGGGGGGAAGAAAGAAGCTCGTCTAAAACTCACAAGACTGCACCGAGTGGGGATTTTCATCAGTACTGTGCAGTGTACAGTACAAGGCAGTTCCCATAGCTGAGAGTGGCACTGTCGCTATTGTCACCATGTCATACAAAGAAGACTACTAGTGGCATCCACAAGCAAGTGACCAATGTTGACAAGGCTTACGGTTTTATTGTGAGTCTTCTGATATCTAGTGTTTTTCTTGAAGCCCCAGCTGCTGGAGTCAGGTGAGTATGTGAGAATTTCAGCTTCCATTAAAAAAAAACTGTAAAGTTTCTAGTCCTCACAGTAGTGGAGAAGATCTTTAAAAGTGCATGATCTGAGTGTAACCTAAAGGCTCAGAAAGGAGAAGGCAAAGAAAAAGAACCCTACATTTATCATTTTTAAAAGTCTCATGAATTTTAAACCCAATCTCACGATTTCTGGGGGCCTGACTCATGATTTTTGAACACTTGGGGCTAGCAAAATTCTGCATCAGCATCCATTGGGAACACAACAGGGTGTGTATTGGATCCCTTTGTTTTGGGATGCGATTCAGAGCACTTCTGACAATCTAGAAAAACTTGACCATCCTAGGATCTGGAGAAGTGGTTTTTTACCCACGAAAGCTTATGCCCAAATAAATCTGTTAGTCTTTAAGGTGCCACCAGACTCCTTGTTGTTTTTATCCTGGGATCTAGTTATCCAAGATCCTGCCAATGCCACACATTTCAGACCGGTTTGTAACCCATTATTGGCACACTTGGCTTTACACATGAATTGTGTCCGCACACCACATGGTTAATACTCTGGGCCTGGTTCTGCCAGCCCCCTTCCTTGGGGAGCAGTGGGGTGGGAAGGATGCCAGTCAAACTGGTCAGGTAAAGGCTGCATCCCACAAAGGGATCTGAGAGCACGTGCACAGCATTCTGCCTTCCTGTGCTCCCCATGGGGCAGTGCAGCTCAGTGCCACCCCAAGGCAGGGCCATGGTAGTGTCTAATGTGCCCTCTAACCATATGTACCCCCTGCTTAGTGCAGCGTAGGAATGTCTTCTTGTCACCAGCTGAGCACTGTTTTCTGCACTGGTGAGGGAACCCTCTCCTCAGGCATGTCTATGTAACAGTTTGACCGGTCTGCCTTCCTCCCAGCTCTCTGTGGAATACTCAGCGTGGACCCACCTCAGGCATAGTCTACACCTAAAACATAGGGCCACCTCGCTACATCATTCAAAATGTCATGCCCCGTGTGACATAGTTAGATCAACCTAAACCCCTGCTGTAGACACAGGTAGGTCGCCAGAATTATTCCATCAATGTAGCTACCACCTCTTGGAGAGCTGGATTAAATGCATTGATGGAAAACCCCCTTCATCAGTGAAGGAAGCGTCTACACTACAGAGGCACAGCTGCAGGGCCATAACTGCTATAGTGTAGACAGTCTATGCATGTAGTACATGGAGTTCTCAAAACATGGGAGTTTTACGGTTTCTGTTATAGACCCTGCTGGTCTATCTTGCAGCTGTGGGAAATGTTACACCCAGCACCAGCAAGTCAGCAGCTTTTCAGGAATGGAATCACTCAGTGAGTCAGGCACGGGTATGAAGCACCACGTGGCTGAACAGCATGAAGCACAGGACTGGGAGCTAGGATCTTCTGCATTCTAATATTGGAATGGCCTTGAGTACATCAGTGTCCCCGGGCTCTACTCCTCCGTGTCCCCCGCTCTAGAAAATGGGGTAACAATACCTACCTTGCAGGTGTGTTGAGAAGACAAATCAGGCGCTACAGTGAACTCTGATGATGTAAAATGCTATGGGGCTGGTTCTTCATGGCCATGCACCTTGTGCAGTCACTGACCCCAGTACACTTTACTTTGCACTAGTGTAACTGCCTACCTGAGGAGCAGGGCAATGGAGAATCAGGCCCCCTAATCCATAGTTCTATGGAAAGTGTTGCATCTGTGTCTGCCTATATAGCAGCTGGCCTTTCTACATGGAGAAGACAAACATATAAACCACGTGGAAAAGGAAATAAGAACAAAAAAACCCCATAATATTTAAAGGTACCTCCCACCGAGGCTTGGCCCAAACACTAACAATATGAATTATTGAATTATTCTAACTAACTCCGTTAGAATCAGACTCTTATGAAACTGATAAGATGCAATAAAATCAATAGGGAAAAAATTGTGTCACTTTACTACACTTAGTACATTATAGAACCATTAGAAGATTTACTAAATAACTAGAGTGCATTAAATCAAGGGGAGGAGAAAATGGATCCTTGCTCTCGAGTTGAAGGCTTCCTTTAAAATGACCATAAATCACATGGACAGCCCAACTCACATCCTTTCATGGGCCCAGCTAGACAGAAAAATATTTACGCTAATTACAAGAGCCTGATACAGCCCTGTCTCTGTATGTCATTTTATATACTTCACCCATTACCGCACTGAGCACACGATGGCATCTGGATTTCCACTGGGGCCTTTTCCTTACATTCTCCTACTGTTTGTTATGCATTGTCCATTAGTGTCAAGAGATCCCAAATCAGACTGGGTCCCATACACACAGTACAAGACAGTTCCTGCCCCTTGTCATCTAAATAAACAAGGGATGCTAGATCACATGGGACACACAAGAATCGTACATACACACAGTTCCTGCCCCTTGTCATCTAAATAAACAAGGGATGCTAGATCACATGGGACACACAAGAATCGTACATACACACACTTCCTGCCCCTTGTCATCTAAATAAACAAGGGATGCTAGATCACATGGGACACCCAAGAATCGAACCCAGTTTGCCAACAGCCCAGTCCAGTACCTTACCCACCAGACCACCCTTCCTCACTGGAGCCAGGGCAGAACACTTTACCATTTGAATCTCTACTCCAAAGAAAGAGTCAGTCCAAGGGAAACTTCACGCAAGAGGCTCATTCTGTGCACTGGGAAGCAATCCCTGGTTCCATCATGAAGATGGTCATCCTCCTTTGCAGCGGCTGTTTATGGAAGATTTGTACCACACAGACTGTTAACTGCAAGCAGATGTGTGCACACAGATCACTGGCAGGTGTAGGAAAGTAACATGCAGAGATAATTTGCTGAGGAAAACAGTGGTTTTACATTCTATTTTTTCCTTTCAAAATTTAACATTCATCATGTAGATTTATGCAACATGGGTCTAGTGGGATTCAGGAGACTTGGCTCCCTGCTCTGCCACTGACTTGCGGTATCACCTTGGGGGTGACATTTGACCTCTGCACCGGTTTCCTCCATCCCCTCCTCCACCTTTGTCTGTCTTGTCTACTTAGTCCCTGCCCTGAAAAGCTTACACTCTGTCACTCACTATGTGTATATACTGTGCTTAGCACAATGCGGCCCTGCTCTCCATGAGAGCTTCTGGATGCTACTGGAAATCAAACAATAAACCACAGTGATTCTGAGGCGGGAGGCAGAATCACAGCATGGCTACACTACACAATTAGGCGATCTAATTTACGTCGGCAGACAGCCTTTCCAATAATAACATTGCTTGTGCGCGGCTACACTTCGTTCCTCCTGTTGGCGGTGCGCGTCCTCCCCAGAAGCGCTTGTGTCGATTGTATGGTCAGTGCGGGGCACTGCGGGACGGCTCCTTACAGCCAGTATCAGTCGACGTAAGCAACGCAGTGCGTGCACTGGCACTGCACCGATCTAACTACATCAACATTGACTTGACGCCTCTCATGGAGGTGGAGTTAAAAGCGGGCTAGACTACGCTAGAAACGCTACAGTGCTGCAGCTGTGACGCTGTAACACGTCTGGTGAAGATGTTCTAAGATGATGGGAGAGAGCTCTTCTCCCGTTGGCATCATAAAACCACCTCCGTGAGAAGCAGTAGCTATGTCGGCGGGAGAAGCTCTCCTGCCCACACTGCGCTGTCCACACCAGCGCTTAGGTTGGTGTCACTTATGTCACTCAGGGGGATGGCTTATTCACATCTAGTGTTGCCAACCCTCCAGGATTGGTCTGGAGTCTCCAGGAATTAAAGATTAATCTTTAAAGTTTATGTCATGTGATTAAATCTCCAGGAATACATCTAACCAAAATGGGCAAGCCTTCTGAGCGATGTAAGTTATACCGACATAAGTGTATAAGCCTTCAGTGTAGCGGGCAGTTACGTTGGCAGGAGTGAAATTTTAGTATAGTTGCTTCTATAGTTAGATCGACATAAACTACTTGCGTCAACCTAGCTCTGTAGCGTAGACTAGGCCTCAGATTCAGAACAGACATTAGGAACCAGATCGACAAAGGCAGTTAGACTCCGACCTTCCACTGAAATCACTGGACGTTAAGAGCCTAAATACTGATATGGATCTGGGCCCAGGAGGCTAAGTGCAGCACCTCACTCATCATGTGAATTATGACAAAAATCAAGAGTGACCCAGGATGGATCTGAAGGCAGAAGGACCTTGGCAATATCTCGGCTCAGTGAAACTGAGGCTATGTTTGCACTAGCACTAGCACTTTTGTCGGTAAAACCTTTGTTGGTCAGGGTATGAAAAAAAACACAACAACACACCCCGACTGACAAAAGTTTCACCAACAAAAGCGTCGGTGTGGAAAGCGCTGTGCTGGCGGGAGACACTCTCCCGCTGACGTAGCTACTGCTGCTTGTTGCGGGTGGTTTGATTATACCGGCAGGAGAGCTCTCTCCCGTTGGCATAGAGCAGCTACTCGGGAGAAATTACAGCGGCACAGCTGTGCTACTGTAAGGTCCGTAGTGTAGACATAGCTAAATAAGGCATCCATGATTGACACCAATGGGAATTATACACGTGGGCAGAGCCCATACTGTGCCCTGGAGTACCACCTGCACTTTGAATGGCCTAGGTTTGCCGGTCAGAATGACAACTTTAATGTGACTTAAAAGGGATCCTTTGGTTGTGGTATTTAGTGCACTTTCTCAAGCTCGTATGAGAGGCAGCACAACCTAGTGAACTGAGCACAGAGCTGAGAGTCAGCAGCCCCTGTGTGAACTCCACAGTGACACTGGTCCTTGCAGCAGTCTTGGGCAAGTCGCTTAGCTTCTCTGCCTCCATTTCCCCATTTACAAAATAGAGAATTCTTACGAACCTCCCTCCCAGCAGCATGGGGAGGGTTAACACACTCATTTTTAAAAAGTGCTTATTAAACAGACTTGGTGTGATCTATTTGAAATGATAAAATTATGTGTTTATGGGCCGCTAAAATGGCACGTTGCTGGCCATACGTACTTAGACGCATTGGGCCTAACTTGGCCTTTTCATATAACTATCACTAGCGTCTAATGGAAAATATGCCCAAATTAAAAATCCATTGGTAAGTTACAGACTCCTTATGCCAGGAGCAGACACTATTCAAAAATTAATATAGAACATTTTGCACTTCTCTAGTACATCCAATGATTTCAAACCACTTCACAAATATTAATGAATTAAGCATCATAACACACCTGTAGGGAAGGGAGACATTATCACTGTTTTACAGATAGGGAAACTGAGGCACTGGGTAGTTAAGTGAGTTACCTCAGCTCACACACGAAGTCAGTGGCAGAGCAAAGACTAGAACTACCTCCTTTCAACTCCCCAGTCCTATCCTTTCATCACCAGACCTTCCTCCTTCCCCTCTGCCCCACTGAGTTTTCTGAAAATGTCACTGGCATGAAGCAGATGAATCCCTTGCCAAACATAAAATTAGGTGAAACTGAAGACTTTCTGGAGTCATGGTGGCTGAAGCCAACTAGCTAGTGTCTTTTATACTGCAGAACCCAGAAGAATCCTGCACCCAGAGCACACCACCGGTGTAATTTGAGGTGATTGGGTCTCTATGTGCATAAGACATTACAGTGTTTGGCCAGATGTTTGGTTTCAGAATCTCATACATCGAGTTTGAACTTTGGTGGCTGAGTTATAAAACCTCAAGTACATGAGGCTTGTAATCACAACACTGATTCCACCTTAAACTACAGCAACACTACCGGGCACAGCTATAATCCCCCTTCTCAACCCAAGAGGTTACCCTGCACTGTGACTGTAAGCGGAGGAAAAAAGAAAGCACAGTAGAGGCGATGCTAGTCCCATCCGCAAACACACACAAGCAGCTCCTTAGTTAAAAGCCTTCTGAATACTCAGAGAGGATCATCTTGAGCAGAAATAGGTCATGAATCATCCCTGACACACAGGTCAGCTCCAACACAATTATCTTGAAATACAATGAATGCCATCAATTCACCCGCTTTTGAGGAGGCACAAAGGTTGACAACTATATGAAGAGCATTACACAGCAAGGCAGCATCTGGGCAGCTCCTCCCGCCAACTATCTCCATATCCTGGAACCTCCAGGACGACAGAGTCTGGTTTGGGTCTTTTCCAAAGACACAGCCCTGGCTGGGATCTCACAAACCCCAGGATACTTATGTGGCTTTGCAGATAAAACGCCCAGGAAGGTCTCACTGAAAACTGAGTCCACAAAACACTTTTATTTCCAAGGGCATAGTCCTTGTGAGAGTGAGTCTCTTGCTGAGGTTTGAAGAGGCCTCCTGCCAGTCTGATATGGACCCCCTCCCCCCAAAAGTGGGCTTACCGCTTGTGCTAATTTCAGCCATTGAAGGTAAGGAGTAAGGGGCTCCGCCAATTCCAGCCAAACCTCCATCCTGTCTTGAGGGCAGGAGATTAGTCTCCAGATGTGGGAGACATGGGGGATATAAATAATAATCAAAGAACAGGAGAGAGAGTTTAAATAGGTCCCCACTAGGACACTTCAGGTTCACAGATTTTAAGGTCATATGATCATCTCATCTGACCTCCCGCATAACACAGGCCAGAAAACTTCCCTTGCTGGCAGCTTGAGGCATGAGCTTTCCAGGACAGGCAAGAACGTATTCTGTGGGACATCAGGATTGCCAGTTTGGATCAGACTCATGGCTCATCTAGTCCAGTAACCTGTTTGCAACAGCATCCAGCACCAGATGCTTCTGAGGCAGGTGCAAGAAACCCTACAGAAGGTAGATGTGGGATAATCTGCCCCTCAGGGAAGTCTTAGAGTCTAAGGCCAGAAGGAGCGACCAGATCTTCTAGTCTTTTCTCCTATATATCACTGGCCACCAACAGCCCAACACCCGCACACTAAACCCAACAACCAAAATGAGACCAAAGTATTACAGCCCACAGGAGACTAGACTAGTCTTTGCCACAGCAGAGAGTAGGAGGGGACCAAGGTGCCCCAGTTTCCAAGGCCCCTGCAGTGGCAGGGAAATGACTGAGTGAGAAATACCTAAATAATCCTGGCAAGTGACCCACATGTTACAGGGAAGGCAAAACACATCGAGTATGGCGATCAGCTACAGCCTAAGCACGTGAGCAAGAACCAGCCAGCTCAGCACCTGAGAATGAGAATGCTCGGAGCCACCTCAGAGCCCTGGCCCGACCCATCCCACCCAATGTCCCTTCTCCCACTGTGGCCATCCTTGATGCTTCAGAGGAAGGAGATATAAACACAAAAACAAACCACCACCATCACCACACAACATCCCAGAATACATGGGGGAGGGGGCATGCACAAAATCCCTTCCTGACCCCTCCTGGTGGCCAGCTGAAACGCTGAAACATGAGCTTTTAGGAACATAGACATAGACCAGAAGTGAGCCCCAGAGCTGCCCTCCCGCCCCCATCCCAGCAACCCCATCATACAATTGCACTCTTAAATTTGTCCAGCTCTTTCTTAAAATTAATTGTTTGCCCCACAACTCCTACTGGGAGGCTGCTCCAGAACCTCACCCCTTCTAATTTCCAGCCTGAGTTTGTTCATGGCCAGTTTATATCCATTTGTTCTTGTGCCAACATTGTCCTTTAACTTAAATAGCTCTTTACTCTCCCTGATATTTGCCTGCCAAATGTATTCAGACTCAGAGAGGAATCATATTCCCTCTCAGCCTTCTTGTTGCTAGACTAAACAAGCCAAGCTCTTCCAGGCTCCTCTCATAAGATAGGCCCTCCCTCCCTTCCCCTGATCATCCTAGTAGCAAATCTCTGCACCTGTTCCAGTTTGAATCCATCTCTCTAGAACAGGGTGATCAGAACTGTGCAGTGTTCCAAATTAGGTCTTCCCAGTGCCTTGTTCAGGGGTATTAAACATTTTTCTCTCTTTATTGGAAGCGCCTAGCCTAATACAGCCTAGGAGCACGTTTGCCTTTTCTCTCCTCTCCTCTCTCCTCCTAACCTGTGGATCTTGTTCCTTTTCATAGGTGACTGGAGCCAAGGCTTGCCTGTTAAATCAGGCTTTTAAATAATCGCCAATCAGTGGAAAGGTGGTAGTTATGAATGAAGGGCGGGAGTTTACTGGAGGATACCCAGATGCTATTGTGTTAAGAATTCAAGCAATAGCTTATGTTAGGGTTACTAAATTTAAAAAATAAAAAAAGAAGACACTCCACGGAGCCCTGGCCCCGCCCCTTTCCCACCCCAACTCCGCCCCTTTCCCGCACCAACTCCGCCCATTCCCCGCCCCTTCCCCAAAGTCCCCGCCCTAACTCCCCCTCCTCCCTCCCAGCCACGTGAAAAGGGCTGCCCGAGTGCTACCGGCTTCACCGTTTGCCGGGCAGCCCCCAGATCCTGCACCCCTGGCCGGTGCTTCCCCAGCGCAGCTGGAGCCCGGGAGGGGAAGTGCCCAGCCGGGGGTGCAGGGTCTGGAGGCTGCCCGGCAAACCATGAAGCCAGTAGCGCTTGGGTTTCGGGCAGCCCCCGTGCCTCTGGACCCTGCGCCCCCAGCCGGGCACTTCCCCTCCTGGGTTCCAGCTGCTGTGCTTCTCCCCTGACTCTTTGGCTCTGTTTAAGAGCCGGGCTGCCCGAGCGCTACCGGCTTCAGGCAGCCCCCATGCCTCTGGACCCTGCGCCCCCAGAGCCCGGGAGGGGAAGTGCCCGGCCGGCGGCTCAGGTTCCGGAGGCAAGGGGGCTGCCCAAAGCCGGTAGTGCTCGGGCAGCTTGGCTTTAAACAGAGCCGAAGAGTCAGGGGAGGAGCACAGCAGCCACGGGAGGGGAAGTGCCTGGCCGGCGGTATTTTTCCCGGACATGTTCGGCTTTTTGGTAATTCCTCCCGGACGGGGGTTTGATTACCAAAAAGCCGGACGTGTCCAGGAAAAACCGGACGTATGGTAACCCTAGCTTATGTAAGTTGGTAGCTATCTTAGCGAGACAAGGTTTGGGAACACAGGTACTCACTTAGTTCCCTGGTCATGGTTTGGCCAGTCTCCTGTGCACGACCCTATCAGCCAAACTGCTGCCTGGTGACACTCCACAGACTGAGTCACCAGGAATAAACATGGCCTAGTGTTTTGTTTGTTCAGTGTCTCAGAACTCTTCCATCCCAGGTCTAGGGTTGGGGTAGTATATAACCCAGGACCTACTTATTTTTAGAAGTGTCTTTGCAGATCTGGCTGCATGTGTGAAATCCCGATACAAAAATATGTCATGCACTTTTGCATGTTTAGGCATTTGAACAGCAGAGTGCCTAACTGATATGTGCAATTACAGTGGTTGCAGAGGTACAGCTGGGTAATCGCACATGCAAAGAGCCAGTTATAACTCCCCACTGGCTAGCCGTTTGCACAATTGCCCAATTTGCATGAGCAATTATAGTAACCACATGCATGCAAAAGTTTGGTGAACAAATTTGCTCACATTTTTGTACATGTACTTTTGGAACTCAGACTGTCAGATTTTTACTGACTGTCTCCATACTTATAATTCTCCGCCGCCTTGCCCTACAAATATCCAGCAGGGAACGAGGGAGAACGGGATCAATGCACTGAGTCATGCCTTACCTCCAATATATGCTACCGAGAACCCCCTGTTGGCCGTGTTCCTGTCCGTGTGGAGGACCAACAGCAGTTTGTTTCTAGTGGATGTTATGGGAGACAGCATCTCTCTCCCACACCACTTCCCCAGGAGGGAAGCTTTCTCAGTGCCTCCATCAAACACTGCCAGATGGTCGTAATCACAGCCATCTGTTAGGCTGTTCCGCCCCTCCAGAGCCAAGTCCAGGAAGAAGACTTTGATTCGGTATCCTGGGGGGAGCTGGATGGTCCAATGACATTTGATATTGTTGGGGTAAAAGTTGGGATACTGAGGACTGGAGAAATTTCCTTTGATGGCTGTGTATACTTCCTGGCATTTGCCTGGTTAGAAAAAGAAAATGTATTACCAATCAAACCAAAACCCCTGGGTGTGGAGGGAGCAGCTGCTGGGGGGTTCTCTTGATTTATTGCTAAAATATATCGCAACAAATTATCTTTTCCACATAAAGGTTTCACAGCCACATGCTGTACAGATCTGCCCCAAACGTTCAAAGAGTTAGGGGGGCGTTAGCTGCACAATTGCGGCCAGACTCCACACAACGCAAAGGATTTCAAGAACAGTGATAACAACAAGCACCCATGCAGAGCTTTTCAACTGAGGACATCAGTGTGCTCTGGCAAAGAAGGGAAAAGGATCCTTATCCTCAATCTACAGACAGGGAAACAGCGAAGTTAAAAGCTTAACATGTCACATGACCAGGACATAGGCAGGGGTCATGGTTACAGGTCAGAGCAGGAGTCCGGGGGTCAGGCCTAGGTTACCTGGAGTGAGGCAAGGCTGCGACTAAGCAGACACAGGGACTATCACAGCCACTGCACGGCTGCTGCAGCTGGGTTTCAGAGCCAGTCTGCTGACTCTTCCCACCAATCATGCATAGGGTGACCAGACAGCAAGTGTGAAAAATCAGGACGGGGGTAATAGGTGCCTATATAAGACAAAGCCACAAATATCAGGACTGTCCCTATAAAATCGGGACATCTGGTCACCCTACTCATGCAGTGTGGCCTATTGGTCAGCCTGCTACAGGCCAGCTGTGCTCGTTAGGTTGCCTGGAGACTGGCTCTGCTGCTGCAAGCCCTGATTCCTGACAGTGCTACCCCAGTGAGGTCAGTGGGAGCTTTGCCATTGACTTCAAGGAAGCAGGCTACAGCCCGAACCAAGAGCAGGTCATCTTGTGGTTAAGGCCCTGGCCTAAGACACAGGAGCTGTAGGTTCACTTCCCAGCTCTGGTACAGGCTTCCTGTGTGACTCTGGGTAAATCCCCTGCTCTCTCTGTGTCTCAATTCCCCATCTGTAAAATGAGGCTGATACTGTTTCTCTACAAGGGTGCCCCATAAACATTTTTAGGAGGCTTAGATGCTACAGTAATTGGGTCTGCAGAAGGACCTAGATAGGAATGACTTGCTCAAGACCACACGGCGAGCCGGGGCAGCAGTGGGGATAAAACTCTTGACTCCTGAGTCCCAGTTCAGTAGCCCTGCCTGGTCAACCATGCTGCCTCTCTAGAATTAAGGTCTGAACACTCTTAAATTTACTTTTTATTTAAATGGATACGACACAGATGCTAGAAGGGCCCCTTCCACTCTCTGGGAGCCCCTCATATACTAAGGCTTACAATTCACAAGCACGACACCAAACCATTTCACTTGCTGGCCTACAGGCAAAAGATCTTGCCATGGGTGGAGGAACAGTGAATTTATACTCCCTTTGTGAGAGCAACACTCTGGGACAGTGGTGGAGAAGGAGAGGGCCCAGAGGGCTTCCCATACATCTGGTAGCTTACACTGGACAAGCAGTTGCCTCCGTACCTGAGAAAAAATAGGCCTTGAAGCCTCTACCTCCTATGTTGAAGTCTGACTTGAACACCACCAGGAGCTCGTGCGTGGAAGAGACGATATCAGGGGGTTTCATATTCCCACAGTAGTGGCTGAGATGCATGTCCCCCATCGTGGGCCCATCATAGACGGCCACGTAATCAAAATTGCATCCCTCGTTGTTTTCCATCTGAAAGTCAGTAAAAACCAGCTTGATGATGGAGTTGGGCACTGCCCGGATGATCCAGCGGCATTCGGCATTGTTGGGGTAATTCTCAGGGTAATCGGGGCTTGTTATCATGCCGGAAAGACCAGTGAGCACTCCCCCACAAACATCTGGAAACAAACACAGATGGGTTACACACATAACACCTCCGAGAGAAGCAGAGGGAAGTCCCATGGCCCACAAAGGGGATGGAGAACATCCACACACATGCCTCAACCCTGGAAAGAGGAACAAAGGAGGCAAAGAAACAGCTTGGGGGTGTAGAAGGCTGTAGGTTGTCTCCAACTCCATAAGGAAAAGAGGTTTCCTGCCAAATGAGCAGAGCAACCCAAGTTTCATTCCATCTGGAGACTGACGGTGGACTAATGTACTGGGCCTGGGAGATTCCTCTTTCAGGGGGCATTGTAGAGAAAGTGTTTTTTACTCTCCTGTCCTGTTTTTTACTAGTCAAAATGGTATATCACATGATGCTCATTCAGCACTAAGGTCCCATTGCAGGGCTGAATTCTCTCTGTTATACCTGTGCATCCCTGCTGCTCATTGCCCAGGTCTAACGACACAGTTAAGCCCCCAGAACCTTTATTCCTGGTGATGCTTCATAAGGAGGAAAGAGACCAGCTTGTCGCAGAGCCCAGAGAGTAAACTGTGGGCTGGACGTTAGAAAAGCCATCCTTTTTTAGTTGTAAACCGAGCACACTGGTGCTGGAAATCCCCATGCTAGGGGGAGGGATAGCTCAGTGGTTTGAGCATTAGCCTGCTAAATCCAGGGTTATGAGTTCAATCCTTGAGGGGGGCCATTTGGGGCAAAAATCTTTCTGGGAATTGGCCCTGCTTTGAACAGGGGGTTGGACTAGATGACCTCCTGAGCCCCTAACATTCTATGATCTATAATAAACTTGGAGCCCCAGGATTTTGCAGACTCACTTTTCAGACCAGAGCTGCACTTTAAGCCTGATACTACGCAAGACCTGTCATTTTTTGGGGGGAGATTTTTAGCAGAGTTTATTCAAACACCCTCAAACAGACCAGATTCACACCAGAACTGAGCCAGGTATTCATCACATCCCTAATTAGTTCTCTCTGTATAATCCTTTAACTCTACTTTGTGGGACATAGTTTGTTTCAAAGGTGCTCATGTAACAGTCTCTTTGTCCACTGCTACACAGCAAACCTAGAAGCCTTTCACCCAGGCGTTTCATGCATTAATCCTTTGAGGAAACTCCACATAAAACCTATTCCAACCTTTCCGGTAAGCTGCAGAAAAGCCTTGACTGGCCACGTGCTTATCTGAGTGGAAGATAATGGACATGACATGCCAGGAAGAAGTAAACTGCGGAGGGGAGCTCTTGCCACAGAACTTTCCCAGGAGATTTCCCTCGTCCTCGGAGAAGCCATTGTAGATTTTGAGGTAGTCGTAGTCACAGTTGTCGTGATATTCCAGGTCAAAATGGTCAAAGGTCAACAGGGCTGAGGATCCTTCTGTGACCACTATGAGCCAAGTGCACTCGGTGTCATAGGGGTAGAGTCCAGGGAAATTAGGGCTGGAGAAGTTGCCATATGGTGCGGCGAGGACTCCGCCACACTTGACACCTAGAGAAAACAAAACATTGCTTATACAAAACAAACAAACCACATAATATTTATCTGCTTGGTAAATCTCTGAAGCCAATGATTTGCAAACCAGTTACAATAATTGCCCATTGTAGCTGTTTGCTCTTAAACAGCATCCAGGTTCCACCCCAGAAGTGTCTTGACTTCAGTGGTGCACAAAGTGATTTTCTGTATATTTGCAAAGTACTTCGGGCTAAAGAGAGGAGGAGCCCAAAAGTGGGATTTTAAGATGGAACTCAACGTGGTGGTGATGCTGTTGTGCCAAAGTCATTTACAGGAACAATAATTAATAGTGATTTATTAATCTATTTTAATTCAGGGATAGTTTGCTCACTCACTTCCCAATCCTTTGCCCCTCTAATCTCAGGATACTGGCCCCTCTCAAGTCATCGAGTTGTTTATATTATATCTATAGATCAGGGATCGGCAACCTTTGGCACGCGGCCTGTCAGGGAAATCCGCTGGCAGGCCGGGATGGTTTGTTTATCTGCAGCGTCTGCAGATGCAACCGATCGCAGCTCTCTCTGGCCGTGGTTCACCGTTCCAGGCCAATGGGGGCTGCGGGAAGTGGCATGGGCTGAGGGATGTGCTGGCCGCCCCTTCCCAGAGCCCCCATTGGCCTGGAACGGCGAACCACAGCCAGTGGGAGCTGCGATCAGCCAAACCTGCAGACGCTGCAGGTAAACAAATCGTCCCGGCCTGCCAGCGTATTTCCCTGACGGGCCACGTGCCAAAGGTTGCCAATCCCTGCTCTAGATGAATACACACAGCTACACAATAGAGCTTTCCCACTCTAACTAACTCATGCTCCCTGTTTGAAATCTCCCTCCAGGAAACGAGCTCCATGTGGTCCTTTCTGTCCTTTTTCTTGCTGGAAAAAAAAACAGTGAATCTGAAACCAGTGGAGACGCTGGCCTCAGTTGTACCCTGCTTGGAAAGCTGCCTTCACACTCCAGAAACCACTGACTGTCTGGGAGATGACAACAACAATACAGACTGAATCTAGAAGGCAGATCTAACAGCTCCACCACCCCATTCAGAAGGATGATGTGCTGGGTGGCCATTCCATCCGTCTCCTCTATGCAGCCCTCTCAGGTGGACCAGAGATGGTACTGTGCATGAAGCAAAGTATCTTTTTGGAACATCAGGAGTCACGAAACATCAAGAACCACAGTAAAGTATCCTGCCACCCCCGATACACAACAGCAACCGCACGATGTTCCTGGCTACCATTGAGCATATGGAGAACTAGCTGGGGCCTGTATTTTCCCCAGAAGGGGACCGGACCATCAATTTACATTCAAACATTGTCTTTTAATCAGTGGAAGAATAGTGCATTGAAGAAAAGTCCACAGAAGGAGCTTGTTTGGAAAAGGCGTCTGTGAGAAAATATACCCCTGAATTCACCTCTTGCACTCTGTTGTAACAATCTTTGTACAAAGTATGCCTCATGAGATGTCATTTGAAAATTCAGAATTTGCTGGGCATTATTGTCCTGGTAAAACACGTGTAGCAACATCGTGTGTAGTTATAAGTTTCTACTAAAACATGTTCCAAGTCTGGGGGTGGCCAAACCAGTCCCTCAGAGACAAAGGGTAAGCTGACACCTCAGACAGGCGTAAACAAGGCCAATAGGCCAGTACCTGATAAATGGCCATTCTTTGGCAGGAAAGGAGGTATGGGTGAAAAATCTATATCTTAGCAAAAAAACAAAAAACAAACAAAAAAAACCAACCAAACAAACAAACAGCAAGAAGTTCTAATCCAAACAGACTTTTTGTCTCCTGAATCTCAGTTGGAAATACTTTCCAAGGGAGAGACCGACACTATAAAAAGGGGGACAAACACACCGAGGGACCTCACTCCCTTCTCCTCCTCCTCCCTCTCCCTCTCTCTCTCTCCACCAATTCACTGCACCAGAAGGAACAAAGGAAGCAGACATTACACAGAAGATTGTCCTGGCCTAAGAAGTTCAGCCAGTAAGACTGTTGAGAATATGTGGTGAGAAAAACTGTGCTTTGAATTTATCATAGTTTATTAAGTTAGGCATTAGTTGTGTTTGATCTTTATGTTTCTTGTAACCATTTCTGACTTTTATGCCTCATTACTTGTATTCACTTAATTTTATCTCTTGTAGTTAGCACACTTGTTCTATCTAAACAGGTGTGTTTGAATTGAAGTGTTTGGGCAAATCCATTTGGTGTTACAGGATTTGTGCATATCATTTCTCTTAATAAAATGCAGGACTTTATATGAGCTTGTATAGTCCGTGAGAGGGCTGGGCAGTACAGTACATACATTTCTGGGGGGAAATCTGGAAGTGGGAATGTGCTGGGGTCACCCTGCAATTTAATTCAGGTTGGCGGGATGCAAATGCACACAGACATAGCTGGGAGTGAATTATATGCTAAAGTGAGCAGTCCGGAAGTGGAGGCAACAACAGCAAAGCAGTATAAAGAACACCCCAGGTTAGAAGGCAGGAGTGACACAGTTACTTACTAGTCTAGATTATATCCTGGGTATGTCACAGCATATAAACACCTGGCCCCTGAAAGCATGAACTGTAGAACAAAACCACTGTCAAAGTAGGTGAGTATTCAGACCTGTCAGCATTCTTCTTTTAACTTTCATCTTTCAAGTGCTAATATGTTGGGGGGGGGAGAATATTTAAAGCTGGTATCTGAGAATCTAAGCTAAAAGAAACAGGGGTGAAGGGCTTGATTCATTTACGAGTGAGTTATGGATTTACCGATTGATTTTCTAATGAAAACTTTATACCACGTCTTCTTCTTCTTCAACGCACAGCTGAACAGTTGGCCACAGTGATTGTTCACCATTTGGTTTATTCCTGTGCGGCCGCAAGGGCTTGACAGCCCAAGAGTCCAACATCGTAACAGACTTGACGAACCCATGTAATAGGGGGTCTGCCTCTGGGCCACCTCCACCCCTCAGTTGGTGGAATTTTATCCCGGATGTTACAAGCCACCCGGAGAACGGCGTTCGCTGGAACGTCTTGAGGGATTCTCGTGACATGTCCGAAAAGCGTAAGGCGCCGTCGGTGGACAATGGCCCCAGTAGTCTGTAGACCGGCATGACCATAAACATCTGCATTACAGGTTAAGTCATTCCACTTTATGCTCAATATACGACATTGGCATTTCGTGTGGAAAGTCTCCAGCTTTGCCCAGTCTGAGCGGTGTAGCGTCCATTGTTCGCTCTTTTATACTGCAATGCAGCTACTATAAAATAAAGGGAGTGGGAAGAAGCTAGCAAACACCTGCAACTCACCATAATCAGAGAGTGGATGAATGTACGGTTGTGCTAAGCATATACCACCAGGGCCAGCCCTAGACAAAATGCCCCCCCTTCCTTTGTTAAACTTTTGAATACCTTATTTTTTATTGCATTTGTAGCCCATTTCATTACTTTGATGCATGATTTACATGCATGCTTTATCCCTGTCATATAAGATGATAAATTTGCTTGCTAGGATGTGTAAATCTGTATTTATTCATGCCATATATAAGCAAATAAAAAAAATTTGTTTCCTCTAAGCTTATAAAAACTTTTTAATTTTAAGAATAACTGAAATGTACTAACATCAAGAAACTGAACAGTGCACCAACACTGGGTGGACCAGTATTAAATAGTGTTACAGTAGGTGACAGCCTTCTTAGACTGTTAACCCTAGTCCTTTAGTTCAAAAGGTTGCTTTTTTTGCCTTTGTCCTCGTGAACTGAAGCACAGCGTCAGAGATTCAAAACTGGCCAATGGCATTTTCAAGCAATAAAATAGCAAGTGATGTCAGTCTCTCGTTAGTCATAGTCTACTGAAGATATATTTTAATGAGCCTGAGCTTTGAAAAGCTGCGCTCCCCACTCCCAACTGTGACCGGCCGCACGAGCAGAGTCCTCAAAGCTATCCACACATTAGGAAAAGTGTTCTTCAGCTCTGCATCATCAATGAATTGGAGAACTTGGAGTGGAGAATGCTTCCCATGTTGCAAAATGTGACAGATGTTGTCTAATTTGACACAGAGGTCTTTATCACTGATGTCCGAACGTTTCCCATGTATCAGCATCTGGTGAAGGTCGGTACAATTGTTCAAGAGTGTTTTCCTGTCTGCCAACAGCTTACTAAGGTCAGGTCTTTTTGTGGTGCTTCATTTGTCCAAACCTTTCTTCAATGGATACTCAAGGAGTGTCAATGAGAGAGCAAAAATACTCCCTCTTGAATTTTTCTTCCGAGCTTCCCATCATCTCATCTCTGCCCTCATAACCAAACTGTCTCTTCTTCTGATGAATACGAGTTTCCTTGAAGACAGTTAAGTTTTCCACCATTTCTCTGGCAGCAGTAATGGCATCTTCAAATCCATTGTCTCTGTAGGCCACAACGAAATCAAGGCAGCTTCTCATCAAAACAGTAGTGGTCGTGATGTCCATCGACTGAGTTTGTAATGCCTTACAACATTTACTTGTAACAGGATATGATGCCAAACCACAACTGACACCAGAGATTTGAAGTCAGTGATCTGGTTTGCCAGGCTTTGTGCCTCGTGTCTGATCATGGTCTTGGCTTTACTTGACTGCACCAATTCCACCAGGCCGTCGTAAACCTTAGTCACTGGGTACCTCACTGGCCTTATGCTGTCAATTTGGCTCTCCCAACGAGTGTCACTTAGTGGCTTCACCGTCAGATTTGTAACATTGTCCGTGAGGATCTTCTCCCTGATAGTTCATGCTGAAAACAGGATGCACATTCTTTGCAGTACTCTGAAGAGAGATACTGAATCTAAAGAAGATGATGCTGCATCTCACACAACCAGGTTGAATGAATGGCAGCCAGAAGGCACGAAGAAAGCTCTTGGATTCAGCTCAAGGATCCTTGCCTGGGCACCACTGTTTCTTCCTTCATGTTCACGCCGTTGTCATAGCCTTGGCTGTGGCAGTTCTGAAGCTTTAGTTTATTCTCATTCCAAATGTTCATAAACACTTTTGTTTGGTCTTTTCCAGTGGAGTCATCCACAGGATGGAAACAGATAACGTGTCCCTTTACTTGGATACAGCCATCCTCATCATCAACAAATCTTACTGTAAATGACATCTTTTCACTGTGACTAATGTCGGAGGTGCATCCATTATTACGGCATCATACTTTGCTTTGACGAGACGCATCAGTATGTTATCAAGCACCTTCCTTGCCAAAAGGTCAATCAATTCATTTTGAATTGTTCTGCTGTGGTAATGGTCCATAGCTTCTTTACAAACTACTTGACGTAGGTGCTCACGCATGAAATCGTTGTATTTCCCAAGGAGCTTGACCAAACTGAGGAAATTACTGTTACGTTCAGTGAACAACTTGTCCAATGAGCCCCAGAAAGCCAAATTATTCTTTGCAAGGAAGAGGGTAATTGAGATCAGACACTTGAGCACGTTCCTACAATGCTTGTTTCTACATTAACAATGCTCTGCTTTTCTGCATCTATGCATTCATTCAGCTTGAGCCTGGACTCACCCTCCATCCATTTGGAGTAGGCCATAAAATGGCTGCGTGACTTTTCATGTTGCTTCAGAGCATCAGTTAAGCTATGTCGATAATTGCACACAGAAAGCACACGCAACAATTTGGCATTCTTGTCAAATATTTTGCAACACAAACAGACCACTTTGTCAGTTGATTTTGAGTAAACTAGCCAATGCTGATTCAGTTTCTCGCCATTCTTGAGCCTTCTTCCACAGTGTGACTTTGAGAAGTGTCACTTCTGTTCATTTACTGGAAATGTCATATCCTCGATTTTGCTCGGCTCGTTCAAAACTGTATGATCAATATCGGCAGAGTTTAGGATTGCCAGTCATAAAGCAGGATCTCATGTATCGATTTGTGGTGTGCAATTTTTCTCACTGCTGTTTCTGTCATCATGCGAGGCTGATTCTTCTATATAGTTTCTCTCTTTTCATGTAAACCAGATTTTTCTTTATCATCAGTCTCCTTTTCATGTGAGCCACATTCTTCTTTATCATCACTCTCCTTTATATCGCCAGGAAAACTGGACGATTCTCCATCACTTTCCTCACATTTCCATTTCTTATCTTCAGGAAAATCTGCTAATTCCTTAGCAATAGGACTTCCATCACTTACACTTCGCTCCTCAATTTCTTCTGCACTGGGACGATCACTACGGCCTAAAGCCCGGCCTATGTTGTTCGGTTTCAGATATTTTCCCATCAAATTTGCCCCTTGCTGCAAACTAGATTGCAATTGCGCATTTTGCTTCCTATACTGAGCTCCTGAAGGCTTCTTCAGAGACATCTTTTATTTTCTTTAGGAGAAAACAGATAGTGTTAGGGAGAGCAAAAGTCTATGTTCCGCAGTCTTAGAAAGTCATCAAACATTACGTGTTAAGCATGGCAAAAGAAGTAACAGTATTTATTTTAAATTGTTGCATAGAAAGGGATTTGGTAGTTATCTCTGTCATCTCATTAAATTTGTCCTTTATTAGTCACTATTTACATGCTTCAAGTCTTAAAACACAAGTACACTTTCACAATTACACAATAAAACAAGGTTCCCAATATCGCAACTGGGCTCTCACTTCGTTCTTATATCTCACTGCCTGACTGGCGACGCCCCACCCCTTATACACCCATGAGGGCATGGCTGACAACATTCTAGGAGATTCTAGGAAAATTGAGTTCTGAGGAAGTCTGGAAGGTTCCATGAGATTCTACAAAGGTCCAGAATATTTTAGAAGGTTAGTAAAAAATGAATAAGGAATACCTGAAACATTTTACTTCAAACATTCTATTTTCCCTTTTATTGCTAACAACAAAAACAGCACCCCAAGCCCAGCGCCCCCCCTCCCCCACAAGCCCAGTACCCCAGGCAGTAGCCTGGGTCGCCTTCCCCTAAATCTGGCCCTGTATACCACATTTGGGAGCAAAGTAATATCCTTTGTCCCTTCTGAGGGACATGTGTAGATTCCCAAACAAGTCTATATGCTCTCAGTCTGGGCAAAGTCTATTGCAAATCAATAACTGGCCATTGCACATTGCTTTTCATTATGCTTAGCAGTGCCGTGACCTGCTAAGGAGGGAGGATCTCTGTATAAATGTGCACTGTGATGAGCAGTCAAAGACAAACGGTGAATGTACATTTGCGTGTGTGGGTGCCTGCGCACCCGGTAGGATGGTCAGATAGCAAATTGACATGGTAATTACCAGGGATAGGCGATAAAGTAATGTGGGGAAGGTATTAAACTAATAATGTTATTGAAATAAATAGCTAAGCGGGGAGCCTGCAGGAGGAGTAAAGGTTACTTCAGAGACAATTACTAATGAATTAATAGCTCAGTGCTTCAAGGTACTTAAGTGAGCGCAGTAAGTGACAGTGGTTCATGAGCAGCCAGCATCGTGTGAGGACTTTGGATTAAGTGGGAGGTTCATTGAATTCTAGTGGACTTATTTCATGTTGCAGAACAGATGGCAGTGTGGTCTAGTGGACTGACAGTCAGGAGATCTGAGCTCTAGCCCTGGCCCTGCCACTGACCTGCTGTGTGACCTTAGAGGTGTCATCTCACCTCTCTGTGCCTTGGTATCGCCTCTGATTAGACTGAAAGATTTTTAGGGCAGGGGGTGTCTCTGACGATGTGTACATACAGTGCCAAGCACAATGGAGCCCCAAACTCAGCTGGGACACCTTGATGTTATTTTATACTATGATATAATAATTATAATGAATACATAAATGGGCAAAGGGGGACAACCCACTGGCCCAGCCCCACCAGATTTAGCAATTCAAGGCCCACGAGGTTGAATGACACATCCAAGCTGGCTGGAGTTGCAGTAATTTTGACTGACAGCTCAGGTACATGTTCCTGGAGGAGTCAAAACACACAGGGAAGCTGCCGTGTGCCTGGGGGCTTGATACAGACCTGGTTTGAGCGACGTTCTGGATGTGGTGCTCTACCCACGTGAGCACTTCTGCTTCTACTACTTTTGCCCCATCCCGCTTGAGGCCACCACGGAGGTGATGTGTGCCTTGTAATTCTGTGTGCAGTGCGCATGGAGTAGCAAAGCAGCATCCCCGCACCTGTGTCCACTCATTTCTCTTCCAGCAAGGAAATACCCCAGCCTTAGGCTTGATCCTGCAAAGTACCGAGTACCCTCAGCTCCGACTGGCTTCCAAGGCACTGAAGGGATCAGCCTCTGACAAGAGTAGTTCCCAGAGTCCACATCTTTCCCGACTCCTCAGACACCAGGACAGCTCCAAACTCTTGCCCGTCCTTTGAACTGAAATCAAACCCTGGAAGGATCAAGAGGGGGTAGCTTAACTTTTGGGTTGCTCATGTTTTGTGCACCTTTGGCTTCCTAGCTCCACTGGGAGATGCTGGTGCCACAGGACCTCCAACCCCAAGCAGCCAATCTCTCAGGTTCTTCTCCGAACTAAACTGAGTCCGTGAACTCCTGGCAGCTCCCCCACCAGTAGCAAGGGCCTTTGTGTAGAAAATAATGTTTGAGGAAGCCCACTTATGAGATACAAGCACTGATTGTCGGTGAAAATGTGACAGATTTCATGGCCTGATCTAAGAGACACATATTCTTAGTCCAGGATCAAGTCCACATTGCATTCATTTTACAGACAAGACAGAGCTAAAACTCTGAACTAAAAACAGCTCTTAACTTTGCTGAAGTTCTGATCTCGGTCCAGATTTTGTGACCTGCCTCTGTGTCTTTCTAATGAGCATCTGAACTCCTCCAAAGGAGGGAGTGTGAGTCTCTCTCGTTAATTTAGTGACAAAACCAAGCTGTCAATATCTGACTCTACAAAATCCTTAATGTGGCAGTGCTTTTTAGCCGGAATTTCCTCTGCTAGACTTTCCCTACTTCTGGACCAGTTTAAAAGAAGGGTAATTTGTTGTGGTGGTGGGTTTTTAGAAAAATAAATACTTAGAGAAGCAAACAAATATTTCAGAAGAGTAGCTGTAGACCTCACAAGTCAATGTAGAGACTTCCACATTGCTACCCCTCAATCTTTAGCAAACTAAAAGAGTGAACCATAAAATCAACCAAGCAACATTCTAAAGCATTTTATCCTGTGTCAGTGACTGTCAAGGAAAAAGTAACTTCCCCCAGACCAGACACATCGCTACACAGAATCATAGAATATTAGGGTTGGAAGAGACCTCAGGAGGTCATCTAGTCCAATCCCCTGCTCAAAGCAGGACCAACACCAACTAAATCATCCCAGCCAGGGCTTTGTCAAGCCAGGCCTTAAAAAGTTCTAAGGATGGAGATTCTACCACCTCCCTAGGTAATCCATTCCAGTGCTTCACCGCCCTCCTACAAATAAGATCCAAGTGCTGATGAATAAGTTAATGGCACAGGATTCTACTGATGCAGTTGAAATATTTCATTTCTATAGTTAAAAAGAAAATCCAGAACTACCACACTGCTTTAGAGCCAGGCCTTCAGCTGGTGTACATGATCCATTGATTTCAATAGAGACACCAGCTGAGGAACTGGCCCATACAGTCTACTGTGTAAACAGTTGGGATTATGCAGCAGAAACAGGGCAGGGGTGCCGCCAGCAAGGGGCAAGGGTTAATCAGCTTGACATAAGCAAAAAAAACCCCAGAGCAACTGCAAATGCCCCCAGCCTGGCACTCAACTCAGTCCTATGACCCTGGGGGCAGGAGGAGCCCTGCCATTCACCACCTGTCTTCCAAGCAGTCATTTGATAGCCTATCCCCTGAGCACATGTGCAAGAGGGGGAAGAAGTTGGGCTGAGTTTAACCCCTTGCTTGCTGGAGAATTGGGAGCAGCGCTGCCCCAAGCCAGGTCTGCACACACTGTAGTGTCTATACATTAAAAATCTAAATGAAAAGGAGACATTTACAAATGAGTAAATACGGTAATAATAATAACGCATAACAATACGGAAGGGCTTGGCCTAGAACTGCTTCCTCACACGTCTAGTTCCTTCGCAGCCAATGAGACTGTGTGTGTGTAAGGATGGCTCATGTGAATAAGGGCTGGCAGGATCAGGCCCTAAAACGACATCAAATATTGATAAACCAGACAGAATATCAAAAAGCCCATGAAACGGGCATCGTTCATTCATGCATACACACTGCAGGTGACCTAGGAGCGTGCCTGCTGTGAGAGTCCTGTAAGAGCTACCCCAGCTGGACATCAAACTGAAGGAGCCCCTGGAAGTTAACCCTCGGTGCTTTGGTGCTCAGCACAGCTGAACAAAGTCTTACCTTCCTTAGCATGCATCCTGTTTGCCACCCACAAGAAAGTCATTGCCACAAGACACCCGATGTGAATATGCCGCATCCTCAGACACAGCTGTGCTACGAAGCAAACAAATGTACTGTCATGAAACAGCAAGGATATGCTCAAAGCCGCCTCGCTGGAAAAAAAATAAAAAATAAAAAGTAGGAGGCCGGTAGAATTAATAGTGGAATTAATAATTCATTGCGTGTTTGAATTAGTAACCTGATCTCTTCCTTGCTCCCTTCACTTGGTTTTAATGATCTGGATCAAATGTCCCTAGGATTTACACTGTACCAGATACCTTGTCAATACGCCATATTTAGAAGAGATATGAATGTTTCGGCTATGGTATATAACTGCAGTAAGGCTGTGCTGACAACATACCCTTCTGGGGCTATGAAAATAATTTAGTTCACAATGCAAGACAGTGAACCAAAATGGGAATTTCAGCCTTAACACAGAAAAGTACCTTAGGAATTAACTTGATTTATACTGCGGCACAGGCACTCGCTGCACAAAGCCAACTGTTGATAAAAGCAAAAGAAACAGAGAACATATTTTAGTCCATATTTTTAAACAAAAACCACATTTCACTGCTGTTCCCAGAGATGTCATGCGATGCGCATATCAAAGATCCAGGGAGCTTCCGAGGCAAAGGTGCTTGCTCGCTTATCCGCCCAAAGGCTTGGGCTGGTTAGTTAGTCCGAACTGCAATTCAAAACTGCCAGTGAAATAAACAGAAGGATTTTGTGCTGCACAGCAGGGCCTGGAAGGGGGAGGACGTTTAACCAGCATTTAGCTAGTGAAAAGTGGATGAGAAAGGGCAGCCCATTTTCTCGGCTATGTCTTGTATCTTGGCTTGAGTGGCAAAAAGCAGCACAGTCTGAAAACCTGGCAAGATTCTGGCAAAGGTTGGTGGTTTGTTACTACTTGTGAATATGGTTGGACACAGCCTGATGTTGGAAAAGGAGACCTGTGTATATTCAAGTGGGAACAAGGCAGGTTTGCTCAGCTAAGACTGTCCTGAAAGATTTGCCTCTAAAAGATTACACAACAATTCTTTTAAATTGACTTCCTTCCCCCCTAGCGTCTCAACTCGACTTCCCATTTTAATATATTGCTTTTTAAAAAAGAGGGACTAACAAGATGCATCTGCTACGATCAGACCCTGTGTCCTCTTTGTTTTATTCCTCACCCTTTCTTTATGGTCATCTTTCTTTATGGATCCATTAACAGGTGTGTTGTGAGCAAGACACGAGAAGTCATTCTTCGGCTCTACTCCGCGCTGGTTAGGCCTCAGCTGGAGTATTGTGTCCAGTTCTGGGCACCGCATTTCAAGAAAGATGTGGAGAAATTGGAAAGGGTCCAGAAGAGCAACAAGAATGATTAAAGGTCTAGAGAACATGACCTATGAAGGAAGGCTGAAAGAATTGGGTTTGTTTAGTTTGGAAAAGAGAAGACTGAGAGGGGACATGATAGCAGTTTTCAGGTATCTAAAAGGGTGTCATAAGGAGGTGGGAGAAAACTTGTTCATCTTAGCCTCTAAGGATAGAACAAGAAGCAATGGGCTTAAACTGCAGCAAGGGAGGTTTAGGTTGGACATTAAGAAAAAGTTCCTAACTGTCAGGGTGGTTAAACATTGGAATAAACTGCCTAGGGAGGTTGTGGAATCTCCATCTCTGGAGATATTTAAGAGTAGGTTAGATAAATGTCTATCAGGGATGGTCTAGACAGTATTTGGTCCTGCCATGAGGGCAGGAGACTGGACTTGATGACCTCTTGAGGTCCCTTCCAGTCCTAGAGTCTATGAATCTCTTGCTGTGTTTTGTCTCTCAGATTGTAAGCTCCTAGGGGCAGAGACATGCCCCTGTTTAGTGTCTGAAAAGCACCATGTACATCTCTGGTTATTATTAATAATTATTTGTATTACAGTAGCATGCAAAGGCCCCAACTGAGATTAGAGCCCCATTTTGCTAGCCCCTGTACATGCATATTGAAAGACTCAGCCCCTGCCCTACAATCTGAATAGACAAGACAGGCAGCAGGTGGAAGAAAGGCAGTATTATCTATATTTCACAGATGGAGAACAGAGGCACAGACAGATGAAGTGACTTACCCCTATGTCACACAAGAATTCTGTAGCAGAGCAGTTCTGGACTCAGCTCTCCTGAGTCCGTTTTTCTTTATGTGGTACCGTCTAAACAATAAATAGTTACGTGTAAGAGGACCAGGGTTTGGTTCATGGGCGTGTCTCTCTTGGATTTCATCTCCCGCTGTGCACAGATAGGTTGCTACCACTGCAGGTTTGTTGTTGTAACTCCTCTGTTGATTTTTTTCTAGCCCAACCTCCATGACCGCTGAGAACTGTTTCACAGCGCTCACTTACAAGAATGTATTAGCATTTCAACTGAGGGAAGCAGGGGTTATTTGGTTCTGTGTTAGGTACATACCAATGCCCAAGTTAGCCCTGACTCCCTAAGCAGGGGAGTCCGCCCTTGTTAAATGTGGTGCGTGGTATGCTCAGGGAAAATGCCACGTCCTCAGCAGATGATGGTGTCATATCCTTACCATATATCAGTGCTGGTGAAAGGTGCTGAGCTGGCAGTCTTGGAAACCAGAGTCCTCTCTTCACTGATTCCTCCATGTCATCAGCCCTATGGGGAGGGATCACTTCTGAGGGATGAGGATAATTAAGTCTCAGGCCCATTCTGCCTTGGGAAGGATAAAGAGGAAGATATTAAGTACGATGATGTTTTTTCTGATGTGGTCACTCAGCCCCTAAGAACAGGACTGGGACCCATCAAGTCATTTCACACAGGAATTCCAACAGTTGTAAGATAATGCCAATCTGGGATAGAATTCAATCCAAGATCTTAAAGGCTCTGTATTCCATCACCAACTCGCATCCCATGCCTTTATTCAGCCAATAGCCCAGCCATGTTCATTGTTAATTTAATTTTATTGCTAGTCTCGTGATACCTGGTACTTTTCTGAAATCCTCAGCTCCTGGAGAAAAATGCTTACATGCGAACCTCGGCTTTTCATTTAAAAAAAAACCAGTACGTTTTTAGCCTTTATGGCTGCAGAGAAAAGCTTGAGAAATGTGGCCTGAGCGTAAAGTAAAGGTTCAGACAACAGAAGCTCAAAAAGAAGAACCCAACCATAATTTTTATCTCATGATTTTTAAGCCAATCAGTCATCATGCTCATTCCCTCAACAATGTTGTGTATTGACCTGATTATTCCTGCAAGTCACATATTTTGGGTTGATCATTCTACCAGGAATGATGACTATGATAGAGGTATTCAGTGGTTACCAATCAGGGGAGATGGGCAAAATACTAGATCTCCCATCTCTCATTGGACATTGATGCAAAGCATTCCAATGTTAAGTCCAAAGAGGTTCACAAATATTTTATGCCAGATCCAGGTCACATGGGCTCACAGGCCCTGAAGTTTGAAAATCTTGGTGGGGGCACACAGGCAAGGGTCAGGGTCAATGGCTTTGTGCTCATTCTGCCTGACTGAATCTACTTATAAAGCATCAGCTTCTATGGGTGCTAGGTGTGAGCTCATAGGGGGACTGGGACTAGAAGTGGGGCTAGTGGCGCTGCTGGAGAATACCATTTGGTCTTTCCAGGCTCAATGGTGAGAGAGAGCAAGTGGGCACCATGATAGGGTGTTTACCCCACACTGGCATACAAGAGGTTACTAAAGCCCTAGGGAGGCTGCGCGGGAAGGGAAGCAGCCAATAGGAGAGAGGCTGCGAGGAGCAGTCAGTCAGGGCCCAGGAGTCTCACAGAAATGGAACTGCAGGCAGAGCAGAGGTCGGTTGCTGCTGGGAGCACAAGAGGGGAGAACTGTGTCCCAAGCACTCTAGCAGCCTGAAAGAAAGCTAGCAGCACGGACAGGTCAGTTGCTGGCAGGGACCGGGGGAGCAAGGGAGAACTCCTGGCTGGCTCCAGGGACTGAGCAGCTGAGGGCTCTGAGGTAAGGGCAAAGGAGGAGCTGGGGCCATGGAGAAGTGTCTAGGGAATCGTAGCAGTGGTGAGAGGAGCTAGAGGAACAGCAGGAGGCTGCGATACACGGGATCCTTGGGCTGGGACCTGGAGTAGTAGACGGGCCCGGGTCCCTCCAACTCACCACAGGGAAGTGGCAGGATTTGGACTGCAATACTAACCGCCAAAAGGGGGAAACATGGATGGTGACCTGGCCGAAGGGTTGAGCCATGAAGAGGACACTACAGTTCCTGGGGCCGTGGGAAGGGCTGCAGACAGACAACGGGGACAGAGCAACAGTGTGCAAGCCACGGATGGGAGGGCATCGGCATCGAACTAATCCCCAGGAGGCAGCGCCAGACCAGCGGTGAGTGATGCCCTCTGACAGGCACAGTCTAAACGCACTGGCCAAGTGCAGCCTCGAAGTGTGCTCATGGACAGCCAGCTAGCACCAAAAACCTCCCAGGCAGAGGTTCACAGACATGAACAGAACTTGTCTGGGCCTCTGCTGGTTCAGTCACTGTCGTCCTCACTCAACATCAGTGGGAATCTCTAGAGTAAATTAGCAATGGACGCTGCTGGCACCTGTACACTGATTTCCCTCCTGTAGCAGGATTACCATCCCCAGTGCCCTGGGGACCTCCTGAGACATTATGAAACCATCGGTCAGGAGGCACCGTGGAAGCACAGGGACACCACAAAGATGGTCCTGGCTTCCAATAAATCTCAGGAGAGCTGTGCATTTTAGGATTGAACCCCTTTCCTTGTGGACTGGCGGGTGGGGCAACCACCCGCCAGTCCAAAGAAGAATTGGTCCAAACCGACATTCGTCCAAAGATACTGAGGGTACGTCAACAGTGCGATAAAAAAACCTCTGGTACTGAATCTCAGAGTCAACTGCCCCGGGCTCGCAGTGCTATAAAGTAGCAGTGTCAACGTTCAGGCTTGGGCTGCAGCCCACACTCTGAGACCCCACGAGGGTCTCAGATCTAGGGTGACCAGATGGCAAGAGTAAAAAATCGGGATGGGGATGGGGGATAATAGGTGCCTATATAAGAAAAAGCCCCCAAAATTGGAACTGTCCCTATAAAATCGGGACATCTGGTCACCCTACTCAGATCCCAGGCTCCCCCCCGAGCCCGAACGAATACACTGCAATTGTATAGCCCCGCAACCCAAGCCCTGCAAGCCTGAGTTAGCTGACCTGGGCCAGCGGTGCTCTTTTATTACAGTATAGACATACCCTGAATTTCCTGTCTCCTATTATTATTGTATTGTATTACAGAAGCTCCCAGAGGCTCCAGCAAATATCAGGGCCCCATCGTGCTAGGCACTGTACATACGCATAGCAAGAAACTGCCCCTGCCCCAAAGAGCTTACACTAGACAAGGCACAGAGTTGCATGGGAAACTGAGGCATGGATGGGTGAAGTGACTTGCCCAAGGTCGCACAGCAGGTCAGTGGCAAAGCTGGGAATAGAAACCACATCGCCTGCCTCCTCTCATTCCTTATCCTCCTGACCACGCTATTTCCCATGGAAATAACCCCTACAGGAAACAATTTAGTCCTAGGACCCTGCCATATGTTATAATTTTATGACCTCAATGTAGGCAGCATCCCTGAACTGCTTTACTTAATATCGCCCCCTCAGATTGCTATGGATGTTAGTTTCACCAGCCGCACGCTCCGAAGCCAGGAAGAGTTTATCTTTACAAAGGGAGAACCATGCCAAAGGACCACCAATTTTGTCAATAAAGGGCCGGCTTTCTAATGGTTAATAGAGTAACATCTCACCAGCTGACTGAGGGAGAACAAAGCAAATGCTATGTAAATAATGCCTCTTTCTCCTGCTCTCTCTCCAGAGAAAGAAATGCAAATCTTGTTTGCCTTAATGTTTATGGAGGGTGGAGGTCTGGAGAGAGTCAACACAGTAGCCAGAATCAGTAACTGGAGGAGTGTTAGCCATCCATTTTGTACACACTGGAGGGCAGGCGTCCTGTTAAGTAGAAGTGGCTTCATTTTATTTTAACTTAATCTGGTCAGTGTTTAACGTGGCTGTCACAAGGAGAGCAAAGCGCCTTGAACCGAGGCTACACCAAGGCCATCTGCAGGTAGGACAAAAACAATTCTTCCTATCTGTCAGTGAGTAGAGTGTCCCCATCCCTGGAGCCCGTGTGATACACTGGGTGATGGCTGTAGTGTAGCCCTGTTGTGTAGACATTAGGGCCGTTACCTTCTGCCTGCACATTTTTACACATTTACCTTTCTTAATACAAAATGCATTCCAGATTTGCAAAGGGAAAATCTTTTTGGTACATTGAGGGACTGACTCTGCTCGCTCAGATTTACACCTGTGTAACTTGGGGGATCTGATGGGAGTTACTCCGTATTTACAGTCCCGAAAGCGAGCCCAGAACTGGGTCCTGACTCTCCTGGCCACTACTATTGGCATTCTCAACATGAGCTAATACACGTGAGCAGCTCTAAGACAGGCAGTGAAAGAGTAATGCCATTTAGAAATGTTCCAGGCAATATAACAAGCACATCGTTTACCAAAGGCAACCCTGAAAACAGTAATGTTTATGTGTCTGCCTTGTAATCTAAGGAAGAAGCAGGTCATTTAGTCTACACCACTCAGATGAATTCTGTTTTGAAATCTGATTGGGTGAGACAGCCCAGTCCTAGTCTTTAAAAAGTGATCTTGGCTCCAAGATTTCCAAAACCAGGGATTAGTGATTTTGGATGACTCTGCTTTTTGGGTGCTCAACTTGAGACACCTTAAGGGACCTCATTTACAGAGGAGGGTGTTCAGCACCTTCTGAAAATCCCCTTCTGGCAACTCAGGCTGGGTACCCAAAACCACTAGCCACTTTTGAAAACAGGGCTCCAGGTCAGATGGGGACAGTGCACCTGACTTTTAAAACTTGATAGACTGGTAATCGCTCCTAATTAGTGTGGTTGTTTCTCAAAGACAGTTGGTAGCCTAGAACTAAAGATAGCAAATCCACCCAATAAAGAAAGTACTGAAGATGAATGGTGACTCATAGGCAAGAAATTGATTATTACAGAAAACGTTAAGACCTCGGTGAATTACAATGTTCTTGCTCGACAGCTCATGCTCCTTTTTGTGCAGACTCTTGTAAAGCGGATGTAATCAGCTGAGGATAATCAAGACTTTGTGTTGCTTCTGAAAGATTTGCTTCTCGTGCGGTGCCACATTAGCCAGGGAAACGCAGAAGACAGCAAGCGTGTCATCTGTTTCCCTCCTTCTAAGGGTGAAATTCTCTGCTGCAGCAACAAAACAACACTCAGATGAATGCCAGGAAACCAAAAGACCTAAAGGCCTCAAAAGAAAGAGTGACAGGTGCTAAAAAAGTCACCTTCAATGCAGCAGGAAGAGAAGAAAGGGCCGTCTCTAAATCTAAGCCAGTAAGACATGTCGCATTTATTAATTAAGCAATAGGGATCGATACCCAAGACATTTCTTGTGGATTAATGTCCAGCTGGGAGGAGCTGACAGCCTGAGGGACATGAACACCAATCTGTCATTAATCCCCAGGAAATGCTCTCTGCCAAGGTCATTAAGTGCCTGGATTTATTTTATGGGTGATAATAACAATAATCATACTTCCTCCCTTGACCCCCCACCCCAGCTGAAGTGCTATGCAACAGCAGCAAACCAAATACAGTACAGTGTACACACGAATACAGACTTCCCTCTTCAAATTCAAACACTCAACATGTGTGTGTGTGTTCTATTTAACATCAGGGAGGAAAAGGCATTCAGCTACTGTGGTGCAGGGGCCCATGTAAGAATTAGATTCACTAGCCAGACGATGCATCCACACCCAGAGATGCAGGGCATTCACTACCCCCCTTCACACTCACTGTGGGTGGCTGGGATGTGCCGTGGGATGTGTGGGGTTGGGTGGGGTTTACCTGTTTGTTTAAAGGGTCCAATTCGTATTTTTGTTATCTTAACTTGGGGGCAGGCGAAGGGTTTGAGCTGCCAGGGCAGGATGGGTGGCTAGCGGCTCAGTGAATGCGTCACAAAATTCCATTTGGGGAAGCGTCCAAGACGGACGCCATGGACCAGATGCTCCTGCAGCTGGTGTCATGACACCGGCACGTCTCTTCACTCAGACATCCACACGCACTCACTTCTTGGTCCGTATATTCCCCTTAAGTCCCCAGGTGCTCTTGCTGCTGGCGGTTACTCACCTTCCAAGCTTCAGATGGGCACAGAAACCACAAGAGCTTCAGAGGCCACAACTTCTAAACCAGCCGCTGTTAGCCTGAGGGGCCTTCTAGCCGCCCAGCGACTCACTAAGGAATTTAAGGTACTGTGGTTATTGCTGTAGAGATGCTCCCAATAAGAGCCACTTAAGAGCAAGGCTCCAGTGACCCCCTGGTTCTGCTGTGTCCCATAGCAGTAACCATCCCCCTCGAGCAGACACCAGGAAGATTCAGAACAGGAGCGAAAGAGGCTGGTATTGCTGCTAAAAGCATCTATACCCAGGTCCTGTTAATGGACACAAACAGTAAACCAAAGTCTGGGGCCTTGCTGCCCAGTGCAACCTCCACAACTCCCAGCCCTCTGCAGGGCCACAGCCTTTGCCCCCCCAACACCAGCAGGGGATCATCCCCCACAGGCAGCGGGAGAAAGCCCAGTGGTTTTGACCAACCCCATCACTGTCAGGCTGGCTCTGACTGCAGAGGTTTGAAGCTGTGCTGTAGAGCTCCTGGCCCTCGCTAGCATGGTTAACAGAGACATCCGCATGTGCCCCTTTCCTGGGGCACATGCTCGGTACTGGAGTGCATCCCTGACTCTCTTTATCATCCCACCTACCCTTTGAAACTGGCCTCTGCTAACATGATTGGCCCTGGGATTAAATCCATTTTACTCACGGCAGGAATCAATGATGATGTTTTTAACTCCCCCCCATGTAGCTTACCTGTTTAAGGCAGCTGCTAGCAGTGGACTGGCCATTGACTCTGTGTTTTCTGGTGGTGAGGGCTCAGGTAAAACGTATAATGCCTAATACTGGGGCTCAGGCGTTTTCTGTTGGGCGCCAGTACCAGGATTTACAGTATAGCTAGAGGTGCCAGCTAATAGTCCGACACTGGATAGCTCCCATCTCAGCCACACAGTGTATTAAAGCAGCCTGCTCCCCTTAGTTAAACAAACAAAGCCCGAAGGAGCCCTTAGAAAAGTGCTACAATAGGAGCCGAGATGTTAACCACAGAGTCTGGGACAAATTCCAACTCTGGCAATGACATTCTAGCTAAATTCCCCTAGCCCAGGGCAGGGAGTAAGGGGAGCTGGGGTCTGTTCCCAGCTCAACCACTGACCGTTTGTGTAACCTTGTCAAATGACAGCCTCTCAGCTGTAAAACAGGGATACTGAAACCGGGACCTGCCTCATGGGGATGGAGTGAGGCTAAGCTCAGTAGTGTTCATAAGGTGCTTTGAGATCCCCTTACAGCAAACAAAATAAGGCTGTATTTGGATGTTTATAAGTCAAAGGCAGGCTATGTGAATATAGATAGTTCACTATGGCTGTGAATATAGTCTTGTTCTTCACTCCCTGCCCTAAAATGTTGTGTATTGTTGCTGCCTTCAATTCCAGAGGTGGCTATATTGCAGTGGTAGGTGAAGTGATCCCTTCCCTGCCTCACAGGGACATTGCAAAGCTTACTAAGATCACCTTTGTAAAGTGCTTTGAGATCCTTTGATGAAAGATGCTGAAGAATGGCGAAGTGGTACCGCAGTGTCTGCAGGCCCCATTGTACTGAGCCGTGCACGTGTCCACAGTCAGACACTCCCTGCCCTGAAGAGCTGCCCAGTGTGTGGGTATGAAAGGCGGGCTGGAGCTTTGTTGTCTTGCTCGTGTATCTTAGCACCTGGTAAAGCATGCATTTGACTTGTAGAACCGAGCCACTATGAAAAACAAGTCAAGACTCCAGATCTCTCGTCACAAGCCCATCACCATCATCAATGAGAAGGTACGTGTTCTGTCTGCCTAGCGCAGGGTCACTCAGATGGCACGCTCAGTGCAGTTTTCTATTGGACATTCCTGTGGCTGAGGAGAATGGTGACATCCCCTCAATTAGCAATGAAGACTGACCACTCGATGCCAATAACAGTGGGACACACCACAGTGGAATTGCCCTGTCTAGGAACTGCTCCAAAGGCTTTGAAGATCTGGACTGGGCTGGGCTCAGGCCTCTTTCATTGACTAGGATATGTGCATGTTTCAGGTATCACTGTGGTCTACATATGATAGATCCAAAGAGCTCAGCACCCAATGTGCATTTATTCTGGTGCCTAAATGGAATCTGAGCTTATATGGAAATTTGGCCCTTTGGGCCTGATCCAAACCCCACTGACATCAATGGGGTTTGGATCAAACCTATAGGAATGTGTCTTTTCTAGCTGAAGAGGTGTGGTCCCAACCTGAGTAGCCTAACACCAGTTAAAATCCTAGTGAAGACCAGGCAGTTGGTAGTTTTTCACATATTAGTGGGTTGAGTTAAAGACTATGGAAAATCCTAGATCTAGTACTAGGATTTTACCTCATGTTAGTTACCGTGTGTTAGTTAACTTGAGCTAAGAACACACCTTGTTTCTGAGTGAAGACAAAGCCTTAGCATCTGATTTTCAGTGGTGCTGAGCCCATAACTCCAGTTAGGGTCAAAGGGTGCCTTGGGTCAGGCCTATGCTGTCCAGAATAGCCTCCATTGCTACGCTCATGGATAAAACTACAAAGGTGGTGATTAGCCCTCACCTTGCTTGGAACAGACTCATCAGCCGGGCTTAGAAAGAACATGCTTCCTCCAGGCTCGATTATTGTACAGGTGGCCAGAGCACTCTGGCTTCCGCCTGCTTTCCTCCAAAGCATGCATCCGTCGCTGGCCACTGTCAGCAACAGGCTGCCTGCCTGGATGGCTCACTGATCTGGTCTGGGATGGCAGTGCCTAGGATGCTCGTCTTTGTGTGGTTTAGCTTCCCCATTCCATCCAGCTGCATGCCGTGTCCCCAGTTTCTGCTATTTGTTGAACCCACTGGATACAACATTACTCAGGAAGCCAGGAGAGGGGGTGGAGAGCTCTCTACCAGGTGCTCCTAGGAGACAGCATATATCAGCCTCATGACACGTTCACCCTCGTGTGACCTGGGGCCTGCAATTCAGCTGCTGTGTCTGAACTGAGGAATCCTCATTTGTCAGCCAAGCAGTCCTGGGCTAGAGGGTGGGGGCGACGGGATGAGGAATAATGGTGACCAGCCAGGTCAGTCGTGTCAAATAGGAGTCTTGCCATTAACAGCAAGGACCTCTGCATCAGGACCACAGTGGATTAGTTTGTACTGCAACCATTTTGCTTCCCTAGAGACAGAGTTATGCCATATCTGGGTCTCACACAGTTTCTACCAGGTAAGAATCTATAAACCACAAGTCGAAAAAGACTTGGATTCAATTTAAATGGAAGGGATGTTATCAAACAGTGGGACTTCAGAGCTGATCAAGGGTTTAAAGACAGTACCAAGTAGGGAGAGGAATTACTTAGGCAGGAACACGAAGTAATGAGATGAAATTAAGAAAGAGAATATCTAGGCTGCATATCAGAAAAACCTTCCTGGCAGTGAGCTGCATTAGACGGTGGACTTGTCTCCTTGGGGAAGTACTGAAAGCCTCATTGCTAGGTTGCGGGTCTAGCACTGGAAATGTCCTGTAGGGACCAATCCTGCATTGGCCGGGAGATGAGCTGATCTCTTTGATCCCAGCATTCTGACATGAAATGAGCCATCTGCATCTCCAGAGATGACTCTACACACACACAGCACTAAGAATCCATTTCCTAATTGATGCAACAATCAATATCTAAGCATTTTTTCAATGAAACTCTTCCTATGGGATACTTCTCTGTTCTGCTCCTAGAGTCTGTTGAAAAGTGGGGAAACCCATCTTTCTTTAGTAAGTAAAGAGCCCAGGCAGCATCCTGCCAACTGAGCGTTCGTGTCACACACAGGCTGGGGCTGGAGTACAAGAACAGCCTGTCTTTGCAGCATGGCTTTCACACTCAGCACACTGAGCAAGGGCCCCTACCTCCTCCAAACAGGGCTGCCTGAGCAAGGGAAGGTGTAAATCCAAGCTTGGGCAGAGGGAGTCTGTGGAGTGGGGGAGAGCGTCTGTGGATAGTGGAGAATAAAGATCATTAGGGCCTGGTCAGAGGTGGAGTCTGTTTAGAGCAGTGGTCCCCAAACTGTGGGACATACTTCCTCTCACCCCCAAGAGGGCACAGAGGAACGTTTAGAGGGGCAAGCCCCCATGGGGGGGGCAGGGAGGGAGCGCCCCGCTGCCCCGCCCCCAGCTCTGCCCTCATTCCCTCTGCCCCCTAGGCCAGCTCCACCTCTAGCCCCAGCTCCCCCCACATCCCCAATTCTGCCCCCAGCTCCGTCCCAGCTCCTCTGCTGAGACAACTGTGCAGTAGTGTATGTGTGTATGGGGAGGCGTGGACAGATTCCATGACTGGTAAGGGGAGGGTGAGACAGGAAAAGTTTGGGCACCACTGCCTTCGAGATTGCTGTGCCGACAGCTGCTGTTTAAGGTTCTTCACATTTCCAGGGCCACCTCCCACACTAAGGGGAAATTCCCCTGAAGAATTTCCCTCCTCCAGGGAATGCAGATGGCTGAGCTGGTGGAGCCGCATACAAAACTGCCACCCTCTCTCCCTGCAGTCTGCCTTTGCAGGATGGCAACCCAATAATATTCACAGCCTGGGCTGTGTGTCTCTCACTCCCCTCCCTTCTAGCCATGAACAAAGAGAGAAGGCTTAGCAGCAGAAGGGCCAGACCAGCTGGGCAGGGTTGTGCCCCATCGTGTTCCATATGTGCTGAAATACCTAGGCATATTGGGGTGGAATTTAAAGTACAGTTCCAGTTTTAACTCTCCCATTCTTTGCTAACTTGAAGTTATACCCCTGCATTTTCAAAGAGTTGCACTGGGTACTTCGATACTGCAGCTGGGAGCACGCTTCTCTGCTCGGACACGGACATGGACACACACCCAGATGCGATTTGCTCAAGCTTGCGTACTAAACGTAACAGTGTAGTCGGGGGTACCACAGGCAGTGGCTCGGGCTAACTGAGTGCATAGCCGGGATTCCGGGGGGATTTGTCCTCAGGTGGCTAGCCCAAGTCTCCCCCTGTGCTACCCATGGCTACACGGCTATTTTTTTCATGCTAGCTTGAGCAGAGCTAGAGCATCTGCCTAGCCTCCACAAGTAGGGAAGCATGCTCCCAGCTGCAGTGTAGACATACCCACGGGTATTTAGAAAAAACCTCTAGATTTTCAAAGCTTAATGCGTGTGAACAAGTCTTCGAAAATTTGGCTCATAATGGTCTGAGATGATGCCTTCCCCTGTGTTCCTAGCCAGGGCCAAAGTACAGCCAGCGACTGAAGAATCCATCTTGGGGGGAGGGATAGCTCAGTGGTTTGAGCATTGGCCTGCTAAACCCAGGGTTGTGAGTTCAATCCTTGAGGGGGCCACTTGGGAATCTGGGGCAAAATCAGTACTTGGTCCTGCTAGTGAAGGGTTGTGAGTTCAATCCTTGAGGGGGCCACTTGGGAATCTGGGGCAAAATCAGTACTTGGTCCTGCTAGTGAAGGCAGGGGGCTGGACTTGATGACCTTTCAAGGTCCCTTCCAGTTCTAGGAGATGGGATATCTCCATCTCAGGCTTTATGAGACCCAACATATGTTGGGGCAGGACTTGGGCAGTCAGCATTGGGTAGAAGTCCTACTAGAGCAGATAGGTTCACAGAACTTCCCCATCTACCATAATAGTATAGTGGCGGCACCCAAGATGTTTAAAACAGGGTTTGATATTCCAGTGCAGACCTAACCAGATTTTAACCATGTGTCCGAATTGGGCAAAAGCCCTGGATATATCTTAGCATTTACCTATGCTGGGGAACCAGAACCACATTTTGTGTTGTGGGGATGACTGTAGTGTGAGCCAGCACACTGATCCAGTTCCGTTAATGTGCTTGTGAGGGTTAATTCTAGACTCACAGTAATTGGAGTCAACTCTCATTGACTTGACTGGAAGTTGACTGGTTAAACCCCAGGTAGCTCTTTGAAAATGTAGAGATTCATATTGTTGGAACAGAATTTATTGTGGTTCAATTGTAACACACACACACACACATACGTGTGTGTGTTTGTGTTTGTACAGGGTCTAAAACAATGGGGCCCCAATCCTGACTAAGGGCGCTGGGCATGACTGTAATACAAATAAATTAATTAAATTATATTATAGAGTTGGGTCTTTGTTACAGATTCCAGTCTCGTCTGCAATACCGAAAGAGAAATTCTCTTGTGGCAGAGCAGAAGAGCTGCTAAGGGAATATTTACCAACCAAACTCGCCAACGTTACTTATGAGCCTGCAAAATGTGCCAGCCTCACTCTTGCTTTAAGTGAAGAAATAAAACACTTGGTCAAGCAAGTCACTCCTCCTCGGTATAAGTTAGTTGTCAACGTCACCATTGGAAACAAAAGCAAAGATGAGACTGTGGATATAGTGGTGACTAGCCGGTGTCTGTGGGACCCTCATTCAGATAACTTCACATCCTCCCAGTACGTGAATGAGACACTCTTTTGTATTGTTTTGGTACATGCTGTTTATTTCGAGTAACAATCCAAATACATCTCCTTCGCATAGGAAGAGCTTAGGTATGTTACTAGCTACAAGTAAAGCGAGACGCTGAGACACGGGTGTTTGATGACAAACTTGGAACTGTGCCATAGCTAGAGCATACACAGAAACTCTAAAACAGAATAAAAATGCTAATTAACAGATGAATTTAAAGATGTGGAGAGAGACTATGTGCGCCATATATCACGTGTACACTTATGTGCGCAAGATGCCTTGTCATACCCATAACAATACCTGGCTCTTACATAGTGCTTTTCACCAGTCTGTCTCAAAGTGCTTTACAAAGCGAAGTACGTATCATTCTATCACTGGATGTACTTTTACTAACAACTATTGTTTTCCATTAATAATGTTTTAAAATGGAAATTATGATACCCAATACTTTTATTTCTGAGATCAACCATCTCCTCCAGTCTGTTACATCTGGCTGAGCCTGGGTCTGCATGGAACTCAGAGGCAGTTTGGACTTGTTGCTAAAGAATCCCAGGGACAACTCCTAGCCTGCACCTGCCAGATGTTCTGCCAGAGGCAGAACAAATTCAGCAGCTCCACTCTCTCCTGCCCTTGATTCAGCAAGGCACTTAAGCCTGTGCCTAACTTTCAGCATGTGAATAATCCCATTGATTTTGCGTTCTTAATGGTCAGCAAGTGTTTAAGTACCTTGCTTGAATTGGAGCTTTTGTTGTTTTCTACTTTATTTTGTATCTTTTAGGGGGAGGGGTGGTAGTGAGGAATTTTATTGAATAGATTGTGTTTTCTTCATTCCTTCATCTCCTCTGGGGTAACATCGCTGCTTTGTGGCTTTGTAACCAGGGCCAGCTCCAGGCACCAGCGCAGGAAGCAGGTGCTTGGGGCGGCCAATGGAAAGGGGCGGCACATCCGGGTCTTCGGCGGCGGGTCCCCCGGTCCCTCTTGGAGGGAAGGACCAACTGCCAAATTGCCGCCGAAGAATGAAGCGGCGCAGTAGAGCTGCTGCCGAAGTGCCGCCAATCGCGGCTTTTTTTTTTTTTTTTCTTCACCGCTTGGGGCGGCAAAAAAGCTGGAGCCGGCCCTGTTTGTAACCTCTGGAACAGCTAGTAAAATGCAGCCCTAGCAGACCTCTATGTACTGCCCCTTCCTCCCCCCACAATGCTAGAGCATTCCAGAACAGCCCCGTGGAAAATCCAAACATTATTCCAGATATGAGGCAGTGTTCCTGGGAAGTTCAGAAAGTCAGTTCTGGCAGCCCTCTGCCTATGGAAAAGTCAGGCAGTCACCATGCAACAGCTTTTCTAACTTGAAAATAGCTTCAGTTTCATAAACAATAGAGACTATAAAATGTTTGGAAGCAGGTAAAGCAAATAACCATCATCCCTGAGAAACTGAGGTTTAACAACAGCTAGAACATCATGCACACACTTTCTCAATAGATTTTTAGGATACATTTTTATTCTCCACGTGAAATGTTGTACACAAATGATAAAGGATTTTACATTTTTTGGGTACACCGTGCAAACCCATACCAGTGCATCAACACATCATGGGGCAAGGCTTCATAAATGCCCAGTGACCAGAAGTATTAGGGTATGTCTAACTGCATTGTAAACCCGGGTCTGCGGGACCCGAGCTCATGGACTCGGTGTTTCCAAGCTTGTGTTTGAGCATCCACACTGCTATGTAAACCCAGCTTTACAAGTGCTGGATCCAGGTCTCACAGCCATGTTAACGCATCAATGCTATTACGTTATGCAGACCTTCTGACTTGGATCTGTGGTTTGACCTGTGTTCACGTTGCAAAAGGAGAGGGCTTGGACTGGAGTCACAGCAGGAGTTGGGCTCTGACCCACTGCCCTATTAAGGCCCTAGGATCTGCGCCCTGAGTGCTTGCTGACCTAAATCAGACTGATTTGGAATGGGGGCTTGTAACAGGGTGCTGGCCAAAAGGCACTGACTCAGCCCCTGTTAGCTCAGAGCCTGCTAGCTCAGCTCCCAGTAAGGGGAAGAGATTGGAGCTGACAGGCTGTGGCTGATTAAAGCCCTGAAGGAGAGACACCTGTGAGCTTGATGGGGGAAGGCCTATAAAGATAGCAGGAAGGAAGTAGAAGGGGAGGAACAGGAAAGTGAGGACCTGTTGCTCCCAGCTAGCTGTAAGAACAAGCTGTTCCCCAAGGGGCTACCTGCCTGACAGCAAACTGTATAAAGCTGTATATACGTGGTGGTGGGAAAATACAAGGAAATAAAAGGGCACTGGTGTTTGAAAGAGTGGTCTCTCACGAATTTGTGCCGCAAGCAACGAAGGGCACGTCTACAGGGCTCAGGTTCAAACCTGCGTCAAAGCCTGGTCTTTTGTGCAGTGTAGACATACATTTAAAGTCCCTTATGGCAATAACCTCTGGATTAAGAGTTCCCAATAGTGCAGTGACATGGTAGACCCAAATGACTTTCCGGGTGTTAGTACCGTGACAATGATGCACAGATCAGAGCAGTTACTTACCTTCTCCTTTTTAATTACAAAATGAAAGTGATGACACAAAAAAATGAGATAAAAGTAATGCTAAATGTCTCTTTCATGAAATTTTGAGTTACTGCTTCCACCTTCATTCTCCTCTTTCCTAGCTGTGCTACGTTATTGTCAGCTAGCCTAGAGGGATTTTTAAAACAATATATTAAGAATTATATTAAAGACACTGTATAAAATATTTTATACAAAAGCATATGAAAATATATGCACGAGAAACCCAAACAGGTCAAAGGACAAGTTCAAATTGATGTTTGCATAGGAAACAGGTGCATGCTTGGTCTGCATTTCTTTTCAGAGGAAGCCGGTCTGGAACACACTGCTAAAATACAAAATAGGAATCCTCTTTGAGTCCTATGGCTTTCAGACATCTAGTCATATCTTCATTAAATGCTACCGAGCCACAAATCAGCACAAATGGCTTTCTTCTACAGGAATTTATCATTTTCTTAATCAAATTCTCAGTTATATGGCCAGTGTGTGTGTTTTCTTGATAGCTCCAAGGAAGTTTTTCCAGGGAAGATTCCTGGAAAAGCAAAAAGTTTACACTGTATCAAGTTATTTTAGAAAAAAAAGGATGATTAATACTTTGAAGAGTTAATGCTTAGACCAAACACCTGACCTCCCTTGACAGAGTTTCATCTGAAAGTTTACCCTTCAGGAATCCATCTAGGTGGTTTCTTTAATAATTGATGTCAATGAACCACTGCGACATCTGTGCTTTTCCTGGACAATGAAAATCACAAAGCCCAGGATGAATCAGGTGTGAGCTGGGAACAAAGCATTATCTGTCAAGGGGATCGGGCTGTGGAACAATCTTTCAGAGGAGATTGGGCAAATCCAGAATCTGACCATTTTTAGGAAATGTTGCAAAACATTCCTCTTTGAGACAGCCTTCCCATCAGAAGTGACACTCACAATATGAAGACCTCCCTCTATTCCCAACCCCCTAATAACTCCCCTCTGCAAAAATAAAACCCTACCCCAAGCAGAGTTTTGACCCTGAAAAGGGAGAAATGCCAGATATTCCATGAAGTCCACTAGGGCCTTTGCTATTGTTAGTGATTTTATGTGGAAGGTGCTCACATACTACCATGATGGGCAGCAGTATAAAACAGATTGATAAGTAGACAGATAGAATTATAAAAAGGAAGCTGTACAACTTGGTGTAGGATTAAAACAAACCTCTTATGAGAGGAAATCACAATGAGACAAGATAAGAGAAAAATACATATGGACTGCCATGTACTGATTAGTGTCAAACAGGCACCACTGCCCTGTACAGGATGAAATTTCAAGACCTCCTTACTGTTTGTGACCATCTTATTCTTTGGTGGCAAAAAGGTTTTTAGGAGCAGAAGGTCAGGAAACGTAAAATGCTGTGTGATTCATACTGTTAGCATAAACAACTTTCTATAATCTGAGTGCAATGAGTCTTTATTTCTGATGTAAATAATTTTCAACAATAAAAGTGAGGGTACACCAGATTTGTGTGGAACATACGTAAATTTGAGACTAAATGAGCAACATCCCTGAAAATGAAGGCTACTTCAGAGGTAGGCCCGTGTCCACGAATTTGGTATAGTTTGCAACTTTAAGTATGTGGCGCCAACATTTTTACACATAGGCACGACATTGGCTTCATCAGAGGACTCCAGTGTGAAATAAGTTGATGAGAAGCTGGGTGGATACATGTGGCAAGGTGAGACACCAAGCTGGCAGTGAACATTTGTGATGATTGAAACTAGCTAATGAATGTGAGCAGCGAATGAAAGCAGCTAACAAATCAATGCTTGGGTGCTGAAAAAGGAAAACCGTTTGGGTGCAGTTTGTTTATTGTGAGTTTCACAGAGAGCTGAGAGTTTTATAAATACAATTTTTCAGATGCAGCAATGATCAATTTGGAGGGGGGGAAATATTCCATGGTGGACACAATTCAATGGGACTTTCCTAACAGAACCTCTGTCAAGACAGGTCAACTAGTGAGTGATACAATTGAAAGTCTGCTAGTTAGTATGAACAGGATTTAAGAACATGTTCTCAGACAGATGCTACTAGATCAACACATGCCGTTGGCCACTGGTAAGCAATCAACTTAGATAACACTGAGGCAAAAGCAGAGAAGGCAGAGAGTTGTTCACCACAGAGAGCCCAGGGATGAGTGTATCTATATCAGAATGTTACCTGGCTAAGGACGTAACATGTTCTGACGTTCCAGTATCGAGACTGATCTTGGAGAAGAGGTTTCAAGTAAATATTTTCAAAAGTCCGGAAGCAACCAACCAGGGTTATAAAGGTTTCATCATCTTCATTTTCTGTTATGTACTGGAGAATGGGGAGCATTGGTGCTATGCCAGTTCCAGAGGCAAGCATAAGAAGTTCTCCATACTAGAAATTAAGTGGAGGATTTTGAATGGATTATAGTAATTGGAAATGGAAAAACCTGTTAGATGACTCCATTCCTCTGAAAGGGTGCTATAGCGGGCCTATAATATCTGATATGTTCTCTAATGGGGGACTGTGTCAGGTACATTTACACACGACATTTAGTTTTTTCAAAGGCAAGATTTTACAAAACCCAAGCTCAACGGAAACTTTTTCATGATTAAAAAAAAAAAATCAAATGAAAACCATTTTTTCTTGGATATAAACCTACCCCTGAGTTTTAAGCTTGATTTCAGCTAAAACATGTTGAGCCTCAGTTCAGCTGCCCCCATTCCTGACACCCCTTGTCAGCAGTGGTTTATATTTCCATTGTAGACAAGCCCTCAGATAAAGATGAAACCACTCAGATCTCATGCTGTAGAGTGTAATTTGGACAACTGCAGGAAGGAACTCTTTCCTTCTCTGGACAATTGCTTGGTGCATTATGGAAGTTCTCTACCTTCTTCAGCAGCAGTGGACATTACAAATAAATCATAGTAATACTTTGAACTTTTGATCCACAGAGCTCAAAGCACATACAAAAGGTGGGTTAGCATTATAATCCCCATTTTATAGATTAGGAAGTTCAGGCATGGGGAGGGCTTGATTTTCAGAAGAGCTGAAGGATCTCAGCTACTTGCCCAAGTTCACACAGCATGTCAGGAGAACCCTGGTCTTCTGATTCCCAGTTCGGTGCCCTGCCCACAGGACCACCCTGCCTCCTTTAGCCATGTCTAGGGACTGAATATCAGACTGGATGAACTACCAGGTCAGAATTGACATGGCAAATCCTATGAATCCATACAAAATCAGATGAAGTGCTCACAGCCAAATCAAGAGTTGGATTGAGGACAGCTGAGCTGTATCCCAACAGAAAAGTTAGTGGCCTGTGGAAATTAAAGCCCAAAGCTCCATTAGACTGAGAATAGATTTGCAAAATAAAGGACCAACTCTAACTCCTATTGACTTCAGTGGAGGTTGGATCTGATCTTTTATGAACAAATCTACCTTAAGTGCTATGAAACTTTCAGCTTCCTTTTATACAGGCCACTGATTTATACAGCATACTAACTCTTTGGGACTGCCATCAGTGGGAGCCAGGGGTGCTTAGCACCGCTCAAATTCAGGCCCTACATGTGCCCAGGCTGGTTCCCCGTGGTACAGTTTGCAAAACCTATTCTAGCTTATGAATTGGTAAATTAGCTGAGCAGGCTGGAAGCAGGGCACAGAGATGGTGTTTTGGGACTATTTCGCGATATATTGTGAATGACCTATTTAAATTGCTCAGCCATATCCACTTTTAAAATACGATCAGTTTTGGTGTATTTTGGTAACAAATTACTCTGAACCCGAAAATAAAAGGGAATTTTATTTTTGGGTGTTAGCAGAACTCATAAAATACCTTCCATCTATTATTATTATTCATAAATAATACAAATAATTATAAACAGTTTGAGCTTCTATGGTGACTGTCACCCAAGGGTCAGAACGTGCTTTATGAGCTGTATTTACCAGGGCTTTGGAGCGGAGCCCGGAGCTGGAGCACAGAGCAACTCCGGAGCAGTGGAGCTGCAGGTTTTTGCCTGGAGCTGGAGCACAGCTCCAAAGCCCTGGATTCACCCTCTGTTGGGATGCAGTCACTTCTGGCAATGCAGCACAAACTTGAGCACGAGTTCTGAAGAAGGGGAAGTGAAGAATAACTTTTCCAACTGAAACAGCAGGGGGGATTTCAGCAGGCAGAATGTAATTGCTCTACCTAGAATTTGGCCAGGTCCCTGGGGTTTTCACACTCCTACGTTGCAAGTGTCATGGGATCTCTAACGACCAGAGCCACAATTCTACATCTCATCCAAAAGGTGGGGATTAAGTAACAGTCCCGTTTGTGGGAAATCTCTCCAAAACTTGATATAGTCATTTTTGCTGTGAGTTTGGCACCCATATGTGGGATCACTATTTGCAGCATCATGGACATAAGACTGCACACCTCACTGGAGTCTGCATAATCTGATGATACCACATGGGCCAAATAAATATATCAAATGGGTGAGATCTGGGACTAGGAGTCTGATACCTCTGCTCTGGTCATACTTGGTCTTGAAACATCAATGTAGTTCAAAGTGATGCAAAACAAATTTGCACGCATTTTTGGTGATAACTCGGACCAGTTTTCTTCGCTTCAACACTAATGAAATGGATGCTCAGCAACAGTTGCTCGTGTTTTATAATCTCCCCCACTCCTCCCATTCCTCTCCCGCTTTACATATTGTGCATTCTAACAAGATCCATTTACTCCAATCGACTTCAAATGCTGTAGCACTGTAGAGTAAATGTGTAAATCCTTCAAATAATCAAAACAGTAATCTAACTGACAATCTCCCTTTGGTACATTACACAAAGTGAGCTACGATGTGCTGAGCCATTCTGTATCTATTATATAACTAACCTGATTAGGGCTATATGGGAAGCCTCCAAATGGCCCTCGCCAAAAGACTGTGTCTCCTTCAATCCAGGATTTTATATATTGTGACATTAGCCCAGCCTTGTAGCACTATTAAAAAAAATCACACAAAAGGAAAAAATAATTATACTTTGTTGGAAAGTTTCCCAGCTTAACGTTAATTACAAAATTATCTCTGTTTAAACAAAAGGGGGAAAAACATTTCAGGGATTTAAAAAATGACTGTTCTATTTGCAAAATAATATAAACTTGTAACAGTAACAAAGACATGTAACTGAAATGATACTGGATCAAATCCAGCTTGAATAGAATGTAAACACAATACACACTTATGAAGCCGAAGCTTTCTGAAGCTAGGAAAGCCTATCAGAACTCTCATTTACAAAGCACACAAAGAAGAACTCCTTACAGTCAAAAGCACAGCAAGCTTTCTTGTGTTCTCCAGAGCTCAGAACACGGACATGTAGCACAATTATTAAATGACTGGGAGCTGGAAGTGCATTCTGGGTATTGATATTCAAATGAACACCACATATTTTACACTTTGTTTCCGATCTCCCAGATGCTACAATGGCACAGCAAGTAACTACTGAACCGGAGTCAGATTTCCCATCTGAAATGTTAAAATGGGTATTTTTAGTACAGATCATCTGAATGTGAAGGGATGCTCAGAGATTTTACAAAAATGTTAACATGGACCTCACTAAAAACGGCATTCACAAAAACTGCTCTTCTTCCTAACAGGTACAAAACCACTGTGAAAACACTGTTAGAGACTTCTGCATAAAGACTTCATGTGTTACTGACAGGAGTCATAGCTTGCCTGCAATAGAGGAGGACACAAAGGGAAACGCTAAAACCCTGGGATCATCCAGTTAGTCCTGTTACCATCCCTAATGGCATCCATGCTGTCAGATATTATCAGAGACATTTTACATTCAATGGGCCTTGCATCTTGGGTAGTCATTTAACACCTATGCTGAGTGGGTAGAAAAGGTATCATATCAGAATGGTTTGTATGGTAAGCATCTTACACTCACCTTCCACAAGCATAAATGGCAATGCAAGGTATAAGGCAGTTGCAAATTAGCAGTTACTTTGGCAAAAAGCACTGGGCGAAAAGCATTTGGAACTGAAACACTCTCCACATCTAAATATGCCCCCTCAATCTAAATGAGAAATGACTGAACTGGTTTACAATTAATTTTTGTAAATAAAAAGAAAAAATATCTCCTGGGATGAAAACTTCTACACTCAGTTTTATACCAAAAGAAACCATAATATTATAAAATCACTCAAAGGAAGGTGTACGAGTACGGTTTGACACTTAAGGACTAGAGGCCTAGGGCTAGCCAACTCTGATTACTGAAGGTACTGCTCCAGCCCACCTATGCTGTGGGACCTGAGGGAGACAGCTGATTCCCCTATCAGGGGCAGCAGGAAGCTGTGGTAGAGAGTGAGGAAAGGTTCTTGCAGGGAACATGAGAACTCAGAGCCAGGAGGATGAACTCCAGCCAAGTAGAGCATGGGAGTGACTGTTAAATTAGGACCCAGCTCTGGAAAGGAGGAATGGGGACTTTCTACTGAAGGGGAGAGAGATATTGAATGGGGGTTGGGGCCTGGAGGGAAATGTGTTTCTGAGGATTGAATAAATTGGACCCCAGAAAGGGACTGTTTTAAGTACTGTGGACTGTGCAGTTCTTAAAGGGCCCTGAAGAAGGGGAAACAGAGTGACCCTAGGCCACAAGGGGGGTGCTGTTATGCATGGTAAATAGCAACTCCCTCACTCTAAACTGCAGTATCACAAACGTGATAGTGGAACAATAGGAAACAGAGGGGTTTGAACAGTACTTGGATTGCACAGTAATAATAATATAGTACTTCCAAAAATTGCCTGAATAGTGTGAAATATACTACAACCTACACAGCAAGTTTTAAAAATGGGTACTTTCTGAGGAGGTGTTGCAGGTCTTTTATTACTGCCAGAGAATCATTATAGTTCCCTTTGGGATGAAAGGTTCTATATAAAGGAAAGGTATTATTACAATCATTACTATTATTATTGAAACGCAAAACCTGTGTAATAAGCAAGTATACATGAAATTTCACAGTCAACTTATAAATGTATCCTATTAATGCAGCTCAAATGTAGCACTTTTCCCCAGTTGCCACAATAGTGAAATAACCCACCCATAAAAGTCTTTTATCAGAGTTACACACATTTCTAAAGGACTACATTCTATCATACAAATGAATAATAAATCCTCAAAAGTATAAACTCCTGGGAGACAGGCAGAGGCTAAGAGGTTGTACTCTAATCTGCCTGGAAACTGTAGCTGTCAGAATTTTACACGTGGAGTAAAATCCATCTTCCCCCCAAAAATTAGAAGAGATATGTAAATATGACCAGAAAGATGGAACTGATTTTGATTTCCTACACAAAATAATTATTTTTGCTGACCCTGGTCCTGCAGTCCTTATTCAGGCAAAACTTCCTCCGCCCTGTTTAAGTCAATTGGAGCTTTGCCATTAGCTTCAATAGGGCCAGGATTTCACCCCAAACAGGACTCAGTATCAATTTCTAAATGTGAAGACCACAAAACAGATGCTTTATGGTTCTACATATATTGCAGCAAAATGAACAGTTTCCCTGAAAAGCGTCCTTAAAGCAAACAACCCCTCAACAAGCCTAATTGCTAAAGGTTGCTCTTGTGATAAAGGCACTCTCCAGGGATGCAGGAGAGCTGTTTCATTTCCTGCTGTACCACAAACTTTCAAAATCCTCCATTGGCATTGCCACTGCACTCACATGACAGACTGTAGGGGTGAAAAGGGACCAGAGGGGCATCATTCCCCCAGGGATTCCATGCACAGGATTTAGAACTAAGCCCTGATCCTATTCCTACCATCGTCAATTGGGAATATGTTGTAAATAATTTATTTACAAGACACTTTTTCACTTTCAGTTTTGTGTACGTGAAATGACCACTCTTATCAGCAAAGCACAATGGCCCCTAAATAATTACAAAAATGCTCCATGACACATACTCCTAATTATTATTCTCATTTGCTAAATATTAACAGAGTGAGTTCTGTACATTCAATGGAAGAAAAACACAGTCCCAAGTTGTTTATAATCTTATCTAACTAATATAGACTACTTACTTTTATTAAAACTTCAAAGTATCCTTCAGCGTTTACAGGGCTAACTGGAGTATAAGCTCTCTGAACCTCCAAACCATTCACCATCCCTCTGAGAAGAAAACAAGATGGTACAGGAAACCATTACTGGAATCACTGATTGATACTCTTTGGAGTGATGAGCAAAGGCTATTGTTTGAAATACACAGCAGTCTTTCCTCCCCCTGGGTCATTCTTTGCTGAGACAGATGTTCCCTCAATTAGCTAAAGATCCAGGGAGTGAAATAACCTCAGATTTCTCTGCAGACCCTTTACGACACTCTTTAGTATTCCTCCGATTCTCTAGGCAATGGCACCAGCTATGTTGCACTTGTAGCTTCCCCAGACAAATCAGGCAAAGGAGTGTAACAGACGTTTTGTGTGGAGCAGATGAATGTGCAGTATTGTGAGGAAATGCTATATTAGTAAATTTGAACTGTAAGCTGTTTGGGCTAGGGACTGTTTTTCACTGTTTGTACAGCATCCAGTAAACATATAATAATAACTGATATATATCAATGGTGCCTATAGTCTGACCTTCTTCTGTATCTGACAGTGGTCACCACGAGAAACTAGCACAGATGACAGCTCCTCCCACATGGCCCCTTTTTGGCAAATACTATGCCAGGGGAGGGAATGTTTTTCCTGACCTCAGCTGGCAATCAGCCACAAAGCACATGGACTTTGGATACAATATTGCACGGTGCTTAGCCACCCCAAGCTACAGGGCCTAACATTGAACTTCTGATTTCGTAGTTTGCCTTCATGCCACCACATTGATAAAAATCGTGTACTGAAACAACTACTTTTTCTCTTTTTCCTTCTGTTAATTGCTCTTCTTAGTCACACTTAGTTCTCTTTTCCCCACCACCAACACAAAGGTAATGTTGGGAAAAAATGAAGCTACGGAGTGGGTTTTCACCATAAAATTAAACTTAAACTCATGAGTTCTTTCAACTGTATCATTACAGAAGCACAGAAATTATGATTTACTTGGTATGAAATCTTTGTATATTGACAAACTGCATATTAAGTCACGTAATGTAGCCCATTTAACTAGAGACAAGTACAGTACCTTAACACAATATGTTGTCCTAAACTCAATCCCAGGCTGCTATTTCCTGGCAGCTCAAATTTATACTGGTAGGTGTCCTCTGTTAGCTGTTCCACAGAGCTTATCTTGAAAGCAGTAAATGTATCTGGATTTAATTCTGAATTACTACTCTGCAAAAACAACAATAAGTAATTACTGGGGTAGGCAGCATCCTTTATTTCACTTTTATTTTTAAAAAAACTTGTGTGTGAATTTAATGCTGGTGAAACTTAGGACCCCAGAAAAATGTGCCTTGAAAACTCTAGGGACAAGCACAGATTTGGGGTCTCTCTGCTGGTTTGTTTTTTCGCAGTGTTTTTTTCAAAATCTAAGATGTCATTTTAAAAAAAAAAAAGTTAGATTCCAGATCCTATGACCACAAAGAAAACCTTCTAAAGATGACTCAGTGCAATGCTGTCTTCCTGAGGGTACAGAGAGAGTTCAGTAGAAACAGCTCTAACAGAGCTTAAGATCCTAATGGGGACTTAACGCTGAACTCTAATGACCATTTTAAAAACCAACACTGTTAATTATTTCACTGCTGATTATGTTAGTAGAAACATCCTGCTTTACCAGCATGGTTGTATTTATTTGAAAGGGGATTTGACAGGAATAAAACTATGTTTTGAAGAGGCAAATAATTGACTGCTGTGTCAAATATTAATTTTTTATCCTCAATATATAAACCTGAAAATGAAGGTAAAATAAAAGTTGTCTAAGGTGAACAGTGAACGCTATCATAGCAGAAGAGATGCTGACACTCTCATCTCTGCTTTTTTCCCTAAAAACTTGTTGCCTCAAGCTGTGGAATCACCACCTATTCTACACAGGGCACATCACTGTAATATCTGAACACCTTCAGTAGTGCATTAAGAATGTGAGTAACACCTGTCATGTGCTGGTTCTCTCATCCTCTCAACAGAGAAAGACGTATGTGCAGGACTTTTTTTAATATACATGTTGCTATATATTTATGTTAGGGACAGAAAGACCAAAGAAATGCACCTTGCACTTGGACCGGAAGGTGGTGAAGTTTATGATGGCCCTTCATTTTCTGGGTGAGTTCATTCGAGTTTCAGACTGGCCCTGAAGAAAGTTCTGTCACCTGCACAAACAAGCTTTAGCCTTATTTTATCACCTTCATGTGATGTGAGCTTGCTGTAGTGGCACCAGAAATTGCACTTTAATGAGGTACATAATGAAATCCAGAGAATTTGGGAATTTCCATTATAGCAGGTACACCTCTACCTCGATATAACGCGACCCGATATAACACGAATTCGGATATAATGCGGTAAAGCAGTGCTCCAGGTGGGGGCACCACTCCGGTGGATCAAAGCAAGTTCGATATAACGCGGTTTCACCTATAACGCCGTAAGATTTTTTGGCTCCCGAGGACAGCGTTATATCGAGGTAGGGATGTATTATGGGGGAGGTCTAAATTCCTCTAATAAAAGACCATTATAGATCACCCCACCCTCAGCTACACAGCTATCAAACGCTTACAAACACAAATGTGATAAAAGTACTGACTGATTGGATGCTATGAAGAAGACCTTTAAAGTCCCTACCTCCTCCTTCTGTTTGGTCAGGAGGCTTCTGTCTTTCTTTGCTTTGGCTTCTTCCCACTGGGCTAGCTCCTTCTGATACACATCATAGACACATGGTTTGCAGCCGCTGCCACAGCACTGAGATGGCAAGGGTTCAGTGGGCATAAGAGAGAGCCAGTCATCCTCACTTTCACTCATTACCTACAAACACAACCCAAGCATCATTCACAGGGCTACATGTTTTAAGAAAGAGGCACACATGAATCTGGTGCTAGCTATCTGCTGCTTTAGAGACATCCATCTCAATATGTTGAAGATTTAATTCAGGAGGCATCCAAACTTTATCTAGCTGAAGATATATTTGGCTAACTTGATACAAGCAACGCTCCATCTTCATTTGAGTGGCTGCAATCCTCTGCTTTAATACAGAATTGTTATACTGCATATGACCAATGGCCCACAAAGTCCAGTATCCTGTCAGTGACTGTGGCCAATCCCAGATGATGCTGAGAAAGGTGTAAGAAACCCATGAACAGTTTGGTGAGCGGTTTATGCCCAGCAGAATAAGTGTCTGTATTGCATATACATTAGACAGGAAAAATAATGTAACTGTGGATGTTCTCAATATTCATATAAATTGCTATATTTTTTAAATCCTAGACTCAGCTTTAGTGACCAAAGAAGAGTATTGTGACCTAGGATTTATTATCTCTGTGGGCTACACCCTTACATTAAAGATGAATACTTGGTGTGCTCTGGTCCCATCTTTATCTTGCATCTTCCTCTAAACCCCCTCCTTCAATACATCTTTATTAAAGTACTGTATTCAACATATAAAGTAGCATTCTAAAATGTGGCCTGCAGCTGCCCCCCCTTTTAATAGAGAGGTTCAACCTCTGGGAGGCTGGAAGATAAGCGATGCTGGAGAAATACAGGTGGTGGTCAGAGAGAGGAACTTGACAGGGAGCAGTGTTTAGTGAAATCAGCCAAGTGAAGGACCATTTTGGTGAGCAAGAGAGTTGCTACTGGGTTAGAGATCGAATAAGTAAGCGAGGGCAAGCACTGGTAGAATTATCTTTAACTCCCCATCCAAATATCCTTATATCAGACACTCCTAGATCATGTCCTATCAAAAGAAGTCCCAAAACTGACCTCTGAGGAACATCATAACTTTTTAATGCACTGCTAAACTTGATATTATTCTCAATGCTTTGGCATATACCGATGAAGAGTGCTAGATAAGAGCTAGATATCATTAATGCTGTATCATTCAAAAATGAAGAAAATTATAAAACCACAAGCGGTAGCATTGAAGAATACTTAACACCTATAACCATTTTCATTTTCAAGGTGCGTTATGGGCATTAAAACTTATCTTCACACTTGTGACAAACATATTATTCTCATTTTACTGATGGAGAAATAGAACACTAAGGCCACCATTTTGAAAAGTGGCCACTGGCTTTAGCAGTCTAGCCACAGGGAGCAACACGCTGAGCATCCATAGCAAAGTCAATAGGAGTCGTGGGTGCTCAGCATGTCTGACAAGTTAGGTCCTAGGTGTCTATTATCTCAAAATAAGTAGCCATTAAAAAAATTAGCCTTTGTGACCTGACCAAGGCCAAAGATTAAGATCAGTTGTTAGCACAGGGCATACAGCTCATGAGAGCTGACTCCTAGCATTGTACTCAGACCGTGCTACCTTCCACCCAAGGAATATTCTTCTTTCACCCAAAGATAGTAAGTTCCTTGGAGCAGGTACTATGCCCCTATCTTTCTGTTGGGAAAGAGCCTAGGACATCAGGGAAGGCAGGTCTCTGCTTTGGTGAGTTTCCAATCCGGACAAACGGAGAGTAGGCGAAAGGGGCCTGTACAACACAGGAGCAGTGTTTGGGGAGGGCATTCAATATGCCTCTCAGTTCTGTGATTCAGGTACGGCTGTAGTATGATAAAACCATCTTCCCATTGCAGTCCAGCCCATCCATGCAACCCCATTATGCTACCAGGCAAAGGCGAGACTGGGAGCCTGCTGCTCCCTGTAGCTATGGGAGGTGGCAGCTAATCATCCCAGTTGGTGGGACCCAGAGTCAGGACACATTGCAGAGCGGCTATCTTGAAGCCCCAGCTCCTGGAGTCATGGGATTAGGGGAGAAGCTCTGCATTCATGGATGGACAGGTTCAGTCTGTGCCACGGTAGAGACAGGCTTGGAAATGGGGCCCCCAGCTAGGGTTGTCAGGTGTTCAAAAAGGGACCCTGGCAGCTCCCGTCAACACTACTGACCAAGCCACTAAAAGTCCAGTTGGCGGCGCAGCATGGCTAATGTAGTCTCCCTGCCTGACCGGCCTCCCACGGCTCCCGGAAGTAACCGGCACGTCCAGCTCCTTGGTGCGGGGCGGCCACTGGGCGAGCGCTGGCTCCGCAGCTCCCACTGTCCGGGAGCCGCGGCCCACGAGAGCTGTGGGAGCGACACCTACAGGCCACTTCTGGGAGCCGCCTGAGGTACGCACCACCTGGCCAGAGCCTGCATCCCGAAACGCTCCCACACCCCAACCCCCTGCCCCAGCCTGGAGCCCCCTCCTGCACCCCAAACCCTTCGGTCCCAGCCTGGAGCCCCTCCTGCTCCCCAACCCCCTCATCCCTGGCCCCAGCCAGAGCTCTCACACCCCCACCTCCCCCCAACCCTTTGTCCCAGCCCAACCCTGCACCCCAAATCCCCAGCCACACCCCAGAGCCTGCAGCCCCAGCCCGGTGAAAGTGAGCGAAGGTGGGGGAGGGAGAGCGAGCGGAGGGCGGGGCCTGGGGCAGGGGCGGGGCGGGGGTGTTCGGGTTCCCGCCATTAGAGCGTTGTCAGTCCTGCTGGCGGAGCCGGGCCCAGCGCCCTCCGCTCCGGTTATGCCCCGCTATAGCCCACGTGGGGTGGGCAACACCGGACATGGCGGGGGGGGTTGCTCAGGGACTGCCCCTCCCCCCCCGAACTCTCCTCCCTCCCGCCGGGCAGTGACCGGCCCCTCGTCCTGCCCCGAGCCATCCTCCGGCTCGCGACCTACCAACGGCCACGTGCCCTCGGCGACGCCCCCGCCAGTCGCGGCCCCCAGAACCCGAGTGGCGCCACGCCCCCTTTCGCCGGGAGGGCGGGAACAGAAAGAGCTTACCCACGAGTCATTGGCGGGCGGTGCCGTCAGTCGCCGGGACAGCGGGCGCGCTGCGTACCCGGCATGCCCCGCGCTAGGGAAAATGGCGGCCCCCAGTCGGTGACTCTTCCGGGTGGCTGGGCGAGGGCTGGCGTCCCTGACGGGAGCCGACCATGGCGGGGTTATGGTGGCCTACGAGGCCGGCGGCCGGGGCGCTGAGGGCGTGGGGCCCGCGTGGGCCGCACCGCGGCAAGACTGTGCAGGTCCCCCGCAAGCCGCTGCCCCGCACGCCCTGGACCACCCGCGGGCCGCCCCCGGGGGCCCCCCTGCCCCGCAGCTGGCAGGACAAGCGGCCGGTGCAGGAGCAGATCCCCGGGCTGGAGCAGGTCACCTACGCGGACAAGCAGTACTTCGTGCCCTGGCTGGCCCGGCCCCGCCACCCGCACTGGGAGCGTGGCTGGCACGACCCCCGCCACTCCCCGGGGCCGCGCTACGAGGAGATGCCCCTCTACAAGGAGCGCGTCTGCTACGTGTGCCACCAGCGAGCCAAGATGCTGGAAGGTAGCGGGCGCGGGGCAGGGGTGCTGGGTGGGTGAGGGAGCCAGGCCGCCGTGAGGACTGGGGGGAGGGGGGCAGGAGCGCCCAGCCTTGCCTGGGGCAGCAGCAGGGTGTTGGAAAAGGCGGCCCCCTCGTTAGGGCACCAGCCTCGGGAGAGCCAGGGTCAGTTCCCTGAGCTGGCACTGCTTTCCTAGGTCACCCTCGGCAAGTTACTGCAGCTCTGTGCCTCACTTCCCCAGCTGTAGCTGGGGATAATAGCTGCTGCCCTGCCCTCCACCCCCATTATAAATACATGAGGTTGTAAGGTGCTCAGATGCTACAAGTGATGGGGTCATAGAAATACCTTAGACTGGGAGGAGGGGTGTAGAGGGACCTGCCTGAGAGAGCTAGAGTAGCAGTTAAGGGGCAACCATAATAATATGCAACAACTAGCTGCCAGACCTAGCCTATAATTAGGGCCCTACCAAATTCAAGGCCATGAAAAACTCCTCACAGACTGTGAAATCTGGTGTGTTATGTGCTTTTACCCTGTACAGATTTTAGAGGGGAGACCATCATTTCTCAAATTGGGGATCCTGACCCAAAATGGAGTTGCAGGGAGATCACGAGTTTGTTTGGGTTTGGGGTGCGGGGGGGTGGAAGGAGAGAGAGAATCACTGTGCTGAGTGGCTGGAGAGCAGTGGCTGTTGGCCGGGCACCCTGCTCTGAAGGCAGCACCATGCCAGCAGCAGCGCACAAATAAGGGGGGCAATACCATACTGTGCCATGCCATCCTTACTTCTGCACTGCTAGTGGTAGCAGATCTGCCTTCAGAGCTGGGCCTCCCAGCAAACAGCTGCTGCTCTCCAAGTGCCCAGCTCTGAAGGCAGCACCACTCCAGCAGTGCAGAAGTAAGGGTAGCAGTACCACAACCCCTTCTCCAATAACTTTGCAAACCCCTCCCCCCCAACTCCTTTTTAGGTCACTACCCCTACAATTACAAAACTGTGAAATGGCAGATTTAAATAGCTGAAATCATGATATTTATGATTTTTGAAATCCCATGACCATGAAATTAACCAAAATGGACTGTGAATTTGGTCAGGGGGGAGTTGCTGCGTGTTATAACTCAGGTGGGGGCTGCCCATTATCCTAAAACAGCTCATATCAAGAGGGCATTTTGTGTTGGCTGGAGTGGCTGTAACCTGACTCGTGGTGGGGAGTGGGCCATGCCTCCCCCCAAACCAGCTCACATGTATACAACAATAGTGGTGTGCATAGTAGTCTAGCACCTACTTTCTTAGGTGGGTGGACCAACAAAAATACTGGATTAGTTTGTAAGGGCTGCAGGGTAGGAACCATGTCACCTGAAGGTACAGGGCTGTGCAGAGGGGGGCTCTGATTTTTGTTGGGGCCCCAGCTACTATGATAATGTAAACAGAAAGCTAAGAAACTTTGGCAAGGGGTACAGGCTCTCTTTCCTTTCAGTATGGATACCAGCACTTAATTTCAGATCAACTATGCATGCAGCAGAATGCAAGATCCCATTTACATTTAACATGAAGTATAATATGCAAAGTATACATATGCTATATGTAGTCTCTCATATCTTGTTTCCTTGTAATTCTTAACCCAATATACTACAATTAAAAAACAAGTAGGGAAAAACACTTCTAAACTAATCTTTCAACTTACATGTGTAACTTATGTGGTGCTAATGAGGCATGCACACTTATTTCAGTGTTGTAAAACAGTACATAAATGAAAGTGGTCAGACTACATAAAATTAATGTTCCTGATAACTTGGTCATGCTGAGAAGTATTCTATATTAGTGGTAGCATAAGTGCTTAAGATTCAATAGGTAAAAGAGCATTTTTATATTAACCCATTTATGGCATAGTTAACACTGCTGAATATCTTCAATAACTATATTTTGATTTGACTCCAAGGAGTAAGGCAAGCGCTCTGGCTAACAAAGACAAAATTAATGGAAGGCTTACCTCCAAAAGTACTTAGTATTATTGATGAACCAGCCAACCAACTAGAGAATCAGGATGAGAAAGTACAAAATGCAATTTCTCATGCACGTGTCTGGAATACCACTGAACTTATTCCCAAGAGAGAGAGTTATTGGTAAGTCCTCAAAAGTTAAAGAAATCTTTACTTACACTGCAACCTTTTCAGGGAAGCTCTGCTTCAAACAGCCAGTTTTTTTTAATCAGTATGTTTAAAAAAAAAAAAAAATTACCAGCAGAACATTATATTTACTGTTTAATGTTACTGAGGTGAATTCAGTTTGTATCTGGTTGCCAGCCCTCACTTGTTTACAATTGTACTTGTGTGTATATTCAAAACTTGTTTTCATCTTATGTCAAAGTGTGTAACAGTCTATGGGTTTGTACAAACTTAGTTCTATTTTAGATCATATCCCAGCTAATACAGATGTCAATTGTTTTAATAATTGAAAGTAAACATTATCACTGCCAACTTGGAACCCGATTGGTATGTCAGATGGATTTAAGTATTAAACAAATCTGCATTAACCATTTGGAAATGTTACATATTTCATACTGTTACGGCTTACTTGTAGTCATGTACTAGAATGAAAGTTATAGGTGTACAGAATATACAATGCAAAGTCATTTTGTATCCTATCCTACTAATTCTTGTCTCATTCTAAAGCCCTGTACTCTTGGAAGACTTGTTACATTTGTGTAGGACAATGGCTAGCAAGTATCCTTCCCTCTCTAAAAGAATGTTGGCTAGAGACTACAAAGTGGCGGCTACATGGGAGAGAGGTTAGTAACTTTATTTTATTTATGTGTAGAAAACACTTCTCTCTTTCTCTTTACTTGTAATCCTGATAGGGAATAATAAAGAAAAATACTAGCTTTAAAGCTAAGGACATGGATGAGGATTAAAATAAGGCTAACACCTATGAAACCAAGTGTCTCAGAACCTTTTAGCTTTAAATAGTGCATTAGGCATAGTTGAGGTAAGATAGCTGGTCCCTTGTCCTCAGAAGTTTACTATCTAAACTTTACAGAATATGAAAGAGACATTGGGGGGAGAGGAGACAGACAATGGTGCATGACAAAAGGCAATATGAGCATTGTTTTCTAAAGAACTGATGATTTGTTTACTACAATGTGTGCATGAAATCTGTACAATCTTTCAAGCCATACTTATGTGGGATCGATAAGTAGTGAACTGGATAAATAGAATTGTTATGTTTGTATTCTGTGTAAATCACTGTCTCCAGTTGGGCAGCTACTTAACATTCATTTTGGGGGGGGGGGGGGGAGAGACAACACGAGGTGCCTTCCAAAGTAAATCGGTATTCTTGCAGTAAGACTATTGTGACACTTCATGGTTAACTATGCAGGGGTTAGCCTATGGCTTCATTTTTCCATAGTGTATTAAACATTAGCAAATGAAACCTAGGGCATCTTTTCCTTTGGATGCATGTTACAGTAAAATTATAGCAATAGAAGAATAAATTAATAGATATGGTGGCAGATTTATTCTTAAGTACAAGTGTTTAGTGAGTCTTTGCAATGTTTGCATGCAATATAATCTCTCTTTACAGAATCATCTATTCTTCAGGTTCGTGGCTTGAATGGAATACTTCTGAATGCCATTAATCCATTATTGCCAGTAGCCTCCAAGGATGAGATTCTGGCTACTGAAAACCACATTCTAGAGACCTTCCATCCCATCTCTCCTACAATTGATCTTCAGGAAGTTAATGTATATGAAGAACGAAATGATACAGGTAAAAGTTGCATAGCAGTTACATAAACATTCAGGTTAATGTTTACTAGTGGACAGCACTACAATCTTTAACTTCCCCATTCCCTTAAACATTTCATGTGCTGATGTTAGATGGTGTACAGTTGATAATGGATTAGCCAATTTGCTAGCGCTATATAGGGTATCTTACGTGTTCTTCAGAGTAGTAAGTCTAATCTGCGTTAATACAAATTTAATAATTACTGAAAAGAGTAAAGGAAAGACTAACTTTGTAGTAAACTTTTTTTTGTATATCATGGTTACCCATAATCCAGGTTTTAGAGAGGGTTATCCCTACCCTCATCCTCACACTCTGTACTTTGTGGAATCAGCCAACATTCGTCCAGCTCGATTTAAACCAGAACAACTCCGGGCTAAAATGCTCATGTTTGCTTTTGGCAATGCACTGGCAAAGGCGAAGATGCTATATGGGGTACGTATTAAAATGACGGTCATACCTCACAACTTCTATAGTAGATGTCATTGTTCATGGAGGCTGTTGTAATGGTATTATCTAAAGGTGCAGTACAACCTGTGTGGTTGGAGATGAATACATTGCAAGCCAGCAGCAAAGAAAGTTTTGCTTTCAATTATACAAAATTGAGAAATAGTACAGTGATCTCACAGACTTGGATTAGAAGGTAGATTGTTGAAATATGTACTTACTACCTGCACTTTTACTTAACTATGGAGATAGAAGGTATCTGTTGATGAGTTTTAGTTCAGACAAATATAGCATGGAGTTTGTGATTCAAACTTTCCTATACCATCCCATCGTGCCCCAGTTCTGACCTAGAAATATGAACGCTAGATGGGAGTGGGTAGTTCAGTCCATAGCATTGTAGCTGAAATTTCCAAGAAGGATGCCAAGCACTGTGGACTTATGATATGGACTCCTCTCTCTTTGAAACTGGAGTGAAACTCAGAGCACTTCAGAGGCCACTAAGCAGCCACTAGATGGCAATGACTTAGTCACTGTTGACCTGGATTGAATTTGAACGATGACTAGGGGGGGAAAGCCTCTGAATTCCATTAAGTCGGATATTACAATATTTTGAAATCTGCATTGATAACCATTTGAGGGGGGAGGGATAGCTCAGTGGCTTGAGCATTGGCCTGTGAGCTCAATCCTTGAGGGGGCCACTTAAGGATCGGGGGCAAAATCAGTACTTGGTCCCTCTAGTGAAGGCAGGGGGCTGGACTTGATGACCTTTCAAGGTCCCTTCCAGTTCTAGGAGGTGGAATATCTCCATTAATTAAAAAAAAAAAAAAAATTTTTTTATATCATCTAGTGACTTTGTAGGCCAGGGATTTATAGGTAACCTTTAAAGACATGTTTTGATTCTTAAATTGTTTGTCAATTCAGAGTAACACCTTGTTATGCCAATAGCAATTATTTTAATGTGTTAATGAAGGTTAAGAGTAGACTGGCAATGGGTAGAAATCAGTTGAAGCAATTGTCTTGGGTGTAGCTGAAGTGAAAAACTAGAACAGACGTGTAATTCAGTTTACGTCTATATTCCATTGCCATTTGAAAGAATTAAAATTAAGGCTGTCAAGCGATTAAAAAAATTGATTAATCACTCTTTAATAGAATACCATTTATTTAAATATTTTGGATGTTTTATACATTTTCAAATATTGATTTCAATTACAACACAGAATACAAAGTGTAGTGCTTTTATATTTTTGATTACAAATATTTGCACTTTAAAAAGCAAAAGAAATACTATTTTTCAAATCACCTAAGTACTGTAGAACAATCTCTTCACCATAGAAGTTGAACTTAAATGTAGATTTGTGTACAAAAAAATTACTGCATTCAAAAATAAAACAATGGAAAACTTTAGAGCCTACAAGTCCACAGAGTCCTGGTTTCTTGTTTGTCTGAGCGATTCGCTCAACAAGTTTGTTTACGTTTGCAGGAGATAATGCTTCCTGTTCACAATGTCACCTGAAAGTGAGAACAGGTATTCTCATGGCACTGTTGTAGCCGGCCTCACAAGATATTTACCTGCCAGATGCGCTAAAAATTCATATGTCCCTTCGTGCATCAACCACTATTCCAGAGGACATGCGTCCATGCTGATGACGGGTTCTGCTAGATAACAATCCAAAGCAGTGTGGAACAACACGTGTTCATTTTCATCATCTGAGTCAGATGCCACCAGCAGAAGGTGGACTTTCTTTTTTTGGTGGTTCAGGATCTGTAGTTTCCGCACAGGAGAATTGCTCTTTTAAGACTTCTGAAAGCATGTTCAACACCTCATCCCTCTCAGATTTTGGAAGGCACTTCAGATTCTTAAACCATGGATTGAGTGCTGTAGCTATCTTTAGATATCTCACATTGGTACCTTCTTTGTGTTTTGTCAAATCTTCAGCACAGGTGTTCTTAAAATGAACATGTGCTGAGTCATCAGCCAAGACTACTATGACATGAAATATATGGCAGAATGTAGGTAAAATAGAGCTGGAGACATACAATTCTCCCTCAAGGAGTTGAGTCAAATTTAATTAACACTTTTTTTTTTTAACGAGCAGCAGCATGGAATGGTGGCCAAAGCATGAAAGGGCATACAAATGTTTAGCATATCTGGCATGTAAATACCTTGCAATGCCAGCTACAGAAGTCTCATAAATAAGAAGTGGGCAGCATTATCTCCCATAAGTGTAAGCAAACTTGTTTGCCTTAGTGAGTGGCTGAACGAGAAGTAGGACTGAGTGGACTTGCAGGCTCTAAAATTTTGCATCGTTTGAGTGCAGTTATGTAACAATCTACATTTGTAAGTTGCACTTTCATGATTGCACTGCAGTACTTGTATGAGGTGAATTGAAAAATACTAGTTTTACAGTGCAAATATTTGTAATCAAAAATGTAAAGTGAGCAGTGTACACTTTGTAGTGTGTTGTAATTGAAATCTATATTTGAAAATGTAGAAAAACATCCAAAATATTTAATACATTTCAATTGGTATTCTATTGTTTAACAATGTGATAAACTGCAATTAATCGCAATTAATTTTGAGTTAATTGCATGAGTTAACTGATTAATGGACAGCCCTAATTAAAATACAAAATCTATATTCAAAACCTGTTCGAACAGAACTTTGAGCAAGATATTACATTTGTTAAAGTCCTGGCTTTAAACCAAATGATAATTGCTGATTCTGTATCTTCTCAGCCATTGTCTGTTGTAACTCTTCCTCCCTTCCCTCCACCCTACCCAGGATGATCCCAAAGTTTTAGAGCACCCGGTGGTAGTACAAAGCATTGGTACAGAGGGTCGTATTTTCCAGTTCATGGTGTTCCAGTTAAATACAACAGACTTGGCTTCTAATGATGGTGTTAAAAACCTCGTCTGGATTGATTCTGATCAGTATATGTATGACTACATCCGGTATCTTCCAGGAATCAGGAAGAAAGTTGTCAAGGTAAGTTAACAGGCTTGAGAGAACTAGTTTACTCACCAGAATTATAGAGTGGAAATCCTATCCCTTTACATATATTTTGAGCCTTAGGAGCTTGTACAGACGGTATTGGTATAGATAGGACAATAGGCTGTTTGGTACTTAATTGTGAACACTGAAATAATATAGGGCAACTGTCAGTCCTGTTTATAGATCAGTGTATTCAGCTGCATTGCAATTTATATTAAGCTTGCTAAGATGGAGACATTTTATGTAGATGTACAATTTCATTATGTCCTTATTGAAAAAGTTATTCAGTGAAATAATTAGGTACATGGAGAGAATATTGTCAACTCCCCTTAGACTAGGAAGACTCTAGTCTCACTGGGTAAATTCCCCACCCATCAGTGCAATCCCAATGGAAATACGCTCAAACCCGCTTGTCTGTCAGAGAAAGCTTGTTTCAGACTGCATGTTTCAAGTTGTCTCTAAGTATAAAGAAAGACTATTGCTTGGGAAAATATCAGTTCACTACAAACTGAATATCCCAGTCTCTTCTCCACAGTTTCCTCCTGGAATATATGGCTATCTACCTGACACATTCAAGAAGTTTCTGGCACTGTATTTGCATGGAGCTGTGCAAGATTCTACTCAAACCAAAATCCTTTAAGTTTACTTCCTGCTATTTTCATCAGAAGATCGTACAGCTAAGCAAATGTGATCGTATACTACTCTTAAATGGAGTAATTTAAGGGTTTAAAACCTAACAATTTTTGAAAATAAAAGACTTTTTTTTAGTGTGTGCACTTGAATATAAACTTTCATTGCACTGGCCTAACTGTACCATTATACACACGCATTAAGTTAATGAACCCAGCCTCCGTGAGTATTTTCCCAATTTTCCATCATCACCAAGGGGGAATATGCAAACCAAACTACCACTTATTTCTTACTGTTTGTAGGAGCAGATTCTGGATGTAGCAGCTGGGAGAGCAGAAATCCACAAAGTAGAACCTGAGCCCAGAATGTGTTGAGCGGGTACCCGACTCCAAAGCAAACAGCACAATAGTTAGTTACCAAGTTGCATTATGTAGAAAACCCACCTTTATAAAGCTTTAAGCAAAGTCTTGTGGGACAATGGGCCTTCACAATCACCACACTTTGGTTTTACTTCTAAAATGCTTTCGGATACCTTAGTGCCCAGCTCCTTATTAGTGATTTACTTTAGAATATTATCTTATTACCATCAAAATGGAGTCTCTCTATAGGCAGAGAACTGAAATTCTTTAGGGCACAATCACTGGTAAACAGTCCTGCTAGCTTGCAAAGGTGTTAAAACAGTTTTTGCTGCTATAGCTACTAGTTTGGGGGCAGGGAGAGGGAAAGATCGAGCCCCTAGGTCTGAGCTTGGGTGGATAGCCGGAGTGTGTCTCTGCTGGAGCTGCAACATCCACACTGCTTTTTAGCACGCTAGCTCAAATCTGTCCATCCAGGCTAGGAGGCGTACTCCCAGGTGGAGTGTAGACATACCCTATGGTGCTACAATAGGAAGTAGCCTCAGAACCACAATTCAAGAAGGATTATTAATAAAGTGGAGAGGGGTCAGAAGAGCCACAAAAATGACTTATTAAAAAGATCAGAAAACATGCCTTAAAGGCTAAGCTAAACACACTGAGCTCCTTGAGTCTAACAAAGAGAAGGTTAAGCGTGACTTGAGTACACTCTAGAAGTGCCTATACAGGGAACAAGTATTTAATAATATGCTCTTCAATGTGCAGAGAAAGGAATAACAATCCAATGGCTGGAAGTTGAACCTAGACAAATTCAAACTAGAAATAAGGTGTAAATTTTTAACAATGAGGGTAATTAACCCTTGAACCGTTTACCAAGGGTTGTGGTGAATTCTTCCTCACTGAGAATTTTTAAATCAAGATTGGATATTTTTCTAACAGACTTGCTGTAGGAATTATTTTGGGGAAGGTCTAGGGCCTGTGTTATACTGGAGGTCAGACTGGATCATCATAATGATCCCTTCAAGCCTTGAAAGCTATGAACTCTTACCCAGCAGACACGAATTTAGACTCTCTACCTTCAGATCAGTTATCAGTAAACCTAGGCAAAGAGGCTGGATTGGCTGTGACCCCTGTGAAAGCATTTTCTCACTCCATACTCTCAGTCCTTAGCATGTAGGAAATAACAGGATGGTTTGCAATATTTCTTAAGGCACAGTGCTAAAGGAATTTTTGAGCATACTAGGGCCTCAAATCTGCTACCAGTCTCTGCTTCCTTATCTTGGCGGGTGTTCTGGATAAAAACCTCCTGGGTGGTCCTATAATAGAAAACATTAAAGAGCCTTAGCCCTTACTCCAATTGTTTAGGAAGCCAGAGTTTCACTAGCCAAATTCTGGGGCAGCAGTTGTACCCAATAAATCTTGATGTCAACTTCTGTAGAATCAAGTTGAAAAATTCAATATGCAAGGGCAAATGCTTGGGGGGGGAGAAAAATCAACTGATGTACCACATCTATCTAGATTATATTAATTTTGCTTGCCCAAGAGATGAATAGCTCATCTATTCAAATTGTGTTGGAGTGTATTCTTTGCATATAATTATATAGGAATAAATCTGGACTAATAGCTATACAAAAACTGCATTGCTTGTCAGGTGCCAATATATTGCTGCTCCAGCTTAGTTTGCCATTTGCCGTGTCACATGGTGCTCAGAACAATTACAAGCAGTTGGCCTAGAATAGGCTAGCCAATGGCCCTGCTCCCTTAGGTTCCTTTCCAGAATAGAGATGACATACTGCAGAGGCAACATAACCCAATTAGCTCCCTCCATTCCTGCTCTAGGTGCTACTTTCTCTAGGATAAGTTATCCTGAGGGTGGTCAACACTTACGATCCTATTTGCACTCCCAGGACAGCCAGGTTTTACGCTGATGCGGCAGGTAGTTATGTTTGACATCAGATGTCAAACATGACAGTGTCTCCACTGGAGCTGGGAGAGTAGCTAGCAATGATACACTCCTGCACTGGAAGTGGGCTATGGAGTAAACCTGCAGGGGGCTGTACCACCACTTTCCAACATGTGCATAGGACCCAGGCTGTGCAACTAGAAAGTGACTGAATGAAAGTAACCTCCCTGCAGAGCTCAGCAATGGGAAGTTTACAGAGGCAAGCCTTAGAGCAGCATCACTCCTGGCTCTTGCAACTGGTACTTTAGACACCTGCTTTGGTGGAGGGCTGTGCCACCCCACCCTGATTCAGCTTGGCACACCATAACCCGTAGTGCAACTCACTGCTCTAAACCCCAGTCCGACAGCAGCTGGCAGGGCCCGGGATTCCAAATGCCCCAGGCTGTAGTGCAGGTTCATTCATGCACAAGTGGGAAGTAGGCAGGGCTGTGTTACACTACAGCCCAGCATGGAGCCTGGATTCCCACCAAAAATGGGAGTTTTAATGTTCATGTGAGTAGGAAGGGGCTCACAGGTGGGAGAAAAATGATTGATTGGTTTGCTTTGGAGATGTTAGTTCCCCCTACTGGCTCCCTCACAGCAGCATCCGTGGAGCTGGAAGCACCAAGGGCTTAGTGCAGTAAGCTGTTAATTGCCAAAAGGTGGTCTCCCTGCCTCTTAAGAATCCATTTCAGCCGAGGCAAAGCACTCCACATGTTTGTTTGGGTACAGCTGCTTTCAGTATACGCTGCTGGCCATTTAGACAGTCTGGTGTTGAGCTACAGTCCCCTCTGAACACTTTCACTGACAGGCAAAATAAAAGGCAGGATTATTTACAAGAACAGCTCCACTGCATAGGATTGCTGCCTCCAGGAGTGATTAGGGGGGTAGGGAAGAGAGATGGAGCAGTTCAAATGAAATTGATACCCCACTGGGGAAACTTGAGGTAGGCTGAAGCACTACCTTCTTATGGAAGAGAGTGAATAGAGTTTGGAGATCACAGGCTGGGGTGAGTGGAGAGAAGGGCAACTCAGAAAGGCAGTAAGAAAGAACAGCGCCCCACTGGTTCAATACGGGGAACACAGGCACAGCTTAAGGCCACAAGAAGGTGCAGGGGGGCATTTTACAGATGTGTGCCATTGAGTAGAGCACAGACACTCTTTGTAGGACTGTTTCGCGCACAGCTCATTCTTACCTTTGCAGTCCAGGGAAGTAGCAAGAGGCCCTTGCTAGCATGAGATTTGTTCTGGCTAACGGGCTTTGAAATCTAGCACAGACAGTGCCTAAAATAGGCAAAGTGGGTCTCTGGGGTTGTCACTTAGCTAAATATAGGCAGTAATGGGGTGTCTGGCATTGTAGAGAGAATGTAAAGGCTCCACAGAGGAACACACTGTTACACAGGGGCCACCTGTAGAAGCTGGACAGACTATCTACAGAGCAGACCCAGCACCAGACTAGGTTTTGTGAGCATCTCATATGAATGTACAGAAAGGCGTATGAGTAATCAGTATTCTCAACATGTCTCAGCTACCCCCTTGTTTCCCTCTCTTGTGAGCAGAGAAATACCTCCTCCTCTGATTTCTACAGTACTGTGACAATTCTAAGGCTGGCCCCTGCAGGGACCAGCCAGAGTGTTTTGTGACAGGCTTTTCAAGCTGCTCCTACTCATTGATCTCCTGTCTGTACTGTTTCAACAGGTATTCAGGACTTAGATAAAACATTTCTTGTGATGAATTCCTCATGCTGTTCAAGGGGAGAGTTGTTTCTTAAACAGTATGTTCCCTTGAAGTGTGCCTGGTATAAAATCAAACTTCAGGCTGCGCTAGTAGTGCTGCCACATCAACTCAGTTCTCAGTGGGAACCCCGGCTTGTACATACCCTCCTCTTGCATTTAACTAATGAAAACAAACATGGGAGAGAATTATCCCTAGGCTGGGCCCTGGAGACCATTTATTTGTGGACCATGGCAGTTTCTTATTCCCGTATTTTAACAAGTTAGTACGTAACCAAACAAGAACCAACAGGAGAGTTTCCTCTGTCCCTTGCTATACAAATGCAACAGAAGCATAAGTAAGGGCTGGTGTTCTTGTCTGATTTTGAAAGGTAAGGAGGGTCATGCCTGGTAGAGCACGTACTTGGAAGGGTATAACCCACCAGAAAAATCTACCATTGAACTGAGAGTGTGTATCTGCTGGCTGTATAATACACAGTTAGAAAGAACATTACCCTGCACTAACATGCAGAAGATGCATGGGCTCCTGGCAGTGGTGAAAGTTAGGAGCTACTGGGCTTGCTCTTCAGGCATGGCCACCATGCCAAAGCTTGAAGGATCATCCTGATTTCAGCAAGTTGGACCTGCAGCACAATGTTTTTTTCCGTAACTCACTCAGCCATGGATCTGAAAGTCAACCTGGATTCCTTTCTGCTCATATATCAGCACCCCATCTTGTGTTATTTGTAAGCTGAATTCTTAGCACCAAGGACAGAAGTAAAACTGTAATCAGAACGTAAGTCTGCCGAGGACACATGAGCACGAATAAAATCCAGCCCTTCTCCCATATCTGTATGAGCTGTGCGGTAGGAGGATAAAAAATATCAATGATAATTTATATTTAAAAAAATCTTTATTTTTTAATTAAATGTATTTTTCCTTTTTTAAAAGGAAAATATTTAAAATGAAATCTGAAATGATAATCTATGTCAAGGCCTAAATTTACTATCATTTATTAAAATACTTTCAATTACATACAAGTAATATTCAAGCAGTATATATTTGTTGCCAAAGTTTTAAAGAAAGTCAGACCATTGAACTGGTGGAAGGCACTGGCTACACACCTGGAAGCAGAGTTAGTTGACGTGCTAAACAGGCTTTTGACAACAGTAGCCTCCTCTACAGGTACAGAGAGAATATGTTCTTCATTTCAGTTTATTTAGGGTTACCATATTTCAACAAGCAAAAAAGAGGACGGGAGGAGCCCCGCCCTAGCCCCGCCCCTGCCCCTCCCACTTCCCGGCCCCCCAGAACCCCCAACCCTCCCCCCGTTCCTTGTCCCCTGACTGCCCCCTCCTGGGACCCCTGCCCCTAACTGCCCCCCGGGACTCCACGCCCTATCTAAGCCTCCTTGCCTCTTGTCCCCTGACTGCCCCAACCCTTATCCACACCCCCACCCCCAGACAGACCCCTGGGACTCCCACGCCCCATCCAACCACTCCCCACCCCCTGACAGCCCCCCCCAGAACTCCCAACCCATCTAAACCCCTCTGCTCCCTGTCCCCTGACTGCTCCGATCCCTCTCCACACTCCTGCCCCCTGACAGCCCCCCCAGAACTCCCAGCCCCCTACCCCCCGCTCCTTGTCCCCTGACTGCCCCCTCCTGGGACCCCTGCTCCTAACTGCCCTCCAGAACCCCACCCCCTACCTAAGACACCCTGTTCCTTGTCCCCTAACTGCCCCCTCCTAAGACCCCCCCCAACTGCCCCCCAGGACCCTACCCCCTACCTGTACCCTGACTGCCCAAAACTTTCTCCACTCCCCTCCAAAAGCCCCCACCCGTTTCTTGACTGCCCCCTCCAGAACCTCCCTGTCCCTTCTCCTGCCCCCCCTTACCCTGCTGCTCAGAACAGGGTGTTGGGCTCTGTGCCAGCCGGACACATGGCTGAGCTCCCCAGCACAACACAAAACCCGGTCCCTGGCCCTGCACAGGGCTGCCGGAGCCGGGCTGCAGGAGGAGGAGCTGCCGGCCGGCTCAGAATGCAGGGAGGGGGGGATGGGAGGAGGAAGCTGCTCTGGAGTCCAGCCCGGGACTTTCCTGCAGCTCTGCCAGGGGAGGGGGAAATCCCGGACATTGTGAGTGCTTTACAAATTCCCCCCGGACGCTATTTTTAGCACACAAAAGGAGGACCTGTCCGGGTAAATCCGGACGAATGGTAACCCTAGTTTATTCAACTCATTCATTTCAATGAATGGTTCATTCAAAGTTAGGAAACTGATTGGGAATGGAAAAAGGAAAGCTTGTTTTCCTCTCCCAATCTCCAAATAAAAACTAGGTGAGAATGTTTTAAAATCCTGCAGGACATGATCTGTGGTCACCAATCAGTTCAATCTACCAAGTACTGTTAATTCTTCCTTGGTCTAATAAATAAGTTTTAAATGAAAAACATGTTTTGATAAACTTACTCTTTATTATGTCCAGCATATTTGATAGTTTTATTTAACTAAAAAACAATTTTAAAGTGTTTTTGTACATTTTTCATTTAATTCCAATTTTCATCCAGAGCTCCACTACAAATCACAGGTAAAAAGAATAGAGCAAATAGAAAATGGTGAATGATGCATTTCTTAACATACATTTATTCAGATTCTTAGTTTTTACATGTTTTGTTAAGTTATATATTTGCTTAAGTAACAGACATAGTGCAGCCTCCTGCTTACTAAAAGGAAGAACCACATTTTAGTTTCCTTAGCTATACTTTAGTTGTTTTTGGTTAATGGTTACCAACCAATAAGAATCAGCCTCTCGTCAGGAAAACAAAAGTACAAATTCAAAACAGGATTAAAATCGATTTAAATCATGCCCAATTGCCCTGACAGCTAGAGCTGGACACAAGAGTTTGTAGCATTCTATCAGCCACAGAGACTGGGAGCAGTTGCAGAGTATTATTGTCGGAAATATAAGGAGCTGGGGAAAGTTGGTCCGGCACACACAATCCTCACTGTTTTCCTCTGGTCTTGGTTTCTTCCCCGCCACCCAGAGTTTCAGGTTTTAGAGAAGCAGCCTAGGCCAGCAGCCTGAGAGCTAGGAACTCCCAAAATATGCTACCAGTCACCCTGCCTCAGTTTCCCCCATCTATATCATGCAGACTACTTCACTGGGGCTTGTCGTAGAACCTTGAAGGTTGAACGGCTGAACATTTACACAGGGATCTCAGTCTGCTTGCTGTCCAGCCTTTCTAAGGCATCTCCCCACAAGGATTTCTAAAACCATTCAGGGCTATTTTTCCCAAGAAGGGGTGGGAAACCTATCCTCAGCCACTTTGTCCCCTGCCACTGCCTCTCCGTTCAGCAGATGTCTCGTGGCTCAGTCTTACTAGAGCAGAAGCACAGCATGGCAGGGGTCAGTGGTCCTCGTTAGGTAGCTGTATTGGAGGGGTGGCTGCCTAATAGAAATGAAGGCCATGTGGGGAAGGGAACAGACAAGAGGTTCCTTTTTAATGTAAGCAAGATCCAGTTTTGGAACGTTACATTTCCAACAGTCTTTTGAGCGAGCATGCCCGCCTTATAATGCAGGAAATCAATAGCCAGTGAAGCTGGTTTCTTTGGCCTTGGCTACACTGGCGCGGTATAGCGCTGCAACTTGCTGCGCTCAGGGTTGTGAAAACGCGCCCCCCCCCGAGCGCAGCGCTGTAAAGCGCCCGTGTAATCAGCGCCTGCAGCGCTGCACGCTCGCTCGCAGCACTGCAGGCTATTCCCCTCGGAGAGGTGGAGCTCTCGCAGCGCTGCGAGGGTGTGACTACACTTGCGCTTCACAGCGCTCTGAATTCTCAAGTGTAGCCAAGGCCTTTGAATGGCTCTATGCTACTCCACAGGCATTGTCATATTGGACTAGATCAGGGGTCGACAGCCTTTCAGAAGCGGTGTGCCGAGTCTTCATTTATTCACTCTAATTTAAGGTTTCACATGCCAGTAATACATCTTAACGTTTTTAGAAGGTCTCTTTCTAGAAGTCTATAATATATAACTAAACTATTGTTGTATGTAAAGTAAATAAGGTTTTAAAAAAGTTTAAGAAGCTTCATTTAAAATTAAATTAAAAGGCAGAGCCCCCCGGACCTGTGGCCAGGACCTGGGCAGCGTGAGTGCCACTGAAAATCAACTCGCATGCCGCCTTCGGCGCGCATGCCATAGGTTGCCTACCCCTGGACTAGATGGATCACTGGTCTAATCCAGTATTTCATCTCTGACATCGGCCAGCAGAAGCTGTGTCAAAGAAAGGTGCAAAAGAAACCCCGTTGGAACAAATCTTTCTACCAGAGAACACATTCCAGGGGAAAAAGTTCACTCAGCTATATGGGTGTATTGGCAGATGCTGCTCTGAGGTCCTGAGTAGTGCAGGTTCCATTCGTTCTATAAAGTAAGCTCAGAGCAAACATTTGCCATCCAGTCCCAGCACCATCATCAGAGGAGTTCAACGGGGAGCTGGGGCCCTGCCTGGCACAGTGGGATGTGGACAAATTAAACAGGTCAGACATTACGCTGCCCAAGCATAACTTAATGCCAGCATGGACAACAGGAGTGCAAATTCCAGCAGCAATGTCAGGACACTGGGGGCACCCTATGACTAGGATAAGTCTAAACGAGCGGGATTGCCAGCTTGAGGAGACATACCCACGCTAGCTCTGATTGAGCTAATGCACTAGAGTGCAGCTGCAGTGGTGCAAGCAGTTGGACCACAAGTACACACTTGGGGCTGCTGCCCCTCCTGCCACAGCGACACCGCTATTTTCAGCACACTAGCTCAACTAAAGCAAGCGCAGGGGTGTCTCCTCACGCTGGAGTTCACACCTTCTTTCTCGGGTGGAGACATACCCTTAAACTAGACCGTGCAGGATCCATCTCCCACAGCTGTGGTGCAGCGATCGCGGTGGTGTAGCGATGGGAGAAAGGATGCCCAGGTGCCTGCTTTACACCCTTCACAGAGAAAAGCATTTCTGAGCCCAAAGGACAGGTCTCACGGAATGAGAGTGCCCGGATACAACAGTGAAGAGGGCCATGTAGGGTCCTAGCGGACACAGGAACCTATTTATGCCAAGCAGTGACAGCCTCCTCAATGCAGTCTTAAATCTGATAAACCACTGAAGCCTTGAAGGCACAGGAGCCCTGTTAGGTCCCACCTTAAAGACTGATCAATCACCACCATGGACATGGCACAAAGATACCAAATATATCTGCATATAAGCCATCACACCAATTGAGATGTTACATTTGAAAATAATTCCCTGCTTATAAGGGAAGTAGACTTACGCATAAGTATATATGGCCACAGGGAGGTGCCAAGGAAAAACGGACATCATTTTAAGGGGTGCTGAAGAATTGAGACAGCCAGGTGCTAGAGGCCTTTTCAGGTAGATCCACAGAGCTCCCTTCATACCTGATCCAGTTCTGCAGTGTCAGAGCAAGGGAATGAGAAAAGAGATTTCTAGGGGGAATGTAATAGGGAATAGGCTGATGGAAGGCCAGGTGGCACAATATACCCCTGCAGTGCCCTGACTCTCCTGGCTAAACAGGGGACCACCTGGAAGATGCTTAAGCCCCTTCCTCCCTGGGGATTCAGAAATGAGGTGTGGAAAGCAGCAGCAGCAGCTGCAGAGGAAAGTAGGAACAGCAGAGCCAGGCAAGAGGCCCCTGGACAGCAGCCGGCTGGCTTGCAATTTTGGCAGCTGTATTGGCTGGCACAGGGAAGAGTTTGCATGCTGGCTATTCTGGAAGAGGGGGCCACACGCCAAGGAGCTACAGAACCAACTGTCTAAATGAGCTGTTCCCAAGGGGCCATTAAAACTGCAGCGGGATTAGAGGATTATCGGAGAGGAATCTGACACCTTCCTTGGGGTTTCACAAAGAGCAGGGGAGGGGGGGTTCATTTAGCCCTGGGAGAGGCCCTCACACAGACTAAGGGAAGGCTGAGCCTGAACTTTGCCTTGTCAACTGCTTTAAAAAACAAAATTTAAAAAAACCAAAACCCAGCATTTCTCCAAGATGGGAGCCCATCTTCCTCCTTCAAGCTTACACCCTCAATGGCTTCTCGGGCCCTTAGCAACCCATTAAAGGAGATGTAACAAGGGATGAGACATCTAAAAGCATATGGGTTTCTCTTTGAAGCAGGGCCCCGTAGGTGCCATGGACTCTGCTGTGAACAGCGTAGGCCAGATGAAGATATGGAGGAAGGTTCAGCTGTGGGAGGGCAACATTTGAGTGCTCCCAGCCTAAAGGATTTTACAGCCAGAATCTGACCATTCTTGGAAACAAGTATCAGGGGGTAGCGGTGTTCGTCTGTATCCACAAAAACAACAAGGAGTCCGGTGGCACCTTAAAGCCTAACCGATTTATTTGGGCATGAGCTTTTGTGGGTAAAAAAACCCTTCTTCAGATGTGAAGGAAGACGTGGGTTTTTTACCCAGGAAAGCTTATGCCCAAATAAATCGGTTAGGCTTTAAGGCGCCACCGGACTCCTTGTCATTCTTGGGAAGGCTCTTTCTCCTCAGTGGGGAGTGAACAGAACAACTTTGAATTTAGTAACTTGAACAAGTCCGTAGCCACACAGTGACAAACCAAGGCAGCCCTGACATCCCAGAGTGGCTGCAGTGGAAGAGTCAGACCAATGCTCCTTACTGTCTCTCTGAGCACAGTCATTGTAACTGTTATACGGGAGCAAGGAAGGGATGGCCTGGTTGAAAGGCAAGTACCGGAAAGTCACAGAACACTCATGAGCCTTCTCACTCTTGTCTCACTGGGTCTTTGGGGGATGGGCTGGTTTTCAGTCATCTCTGACAATATTGTCAGTCCACTTTGGAAGCTTGGAGAACTTCAGCCTTAGGAACAGCGTCTCTTAAAGAACAGAAAAGCAGTTGAAAGGGCTTAAGGAACAGCGGATTTCTGATGTGAATGAGCTCACCCTTTATACCATACTTAGTGGTGAAATGGAAAGGGGAGAGCTCTTCCTATGGTTAACTCCCCATTCCCTTCCAGCTCTGGAGTGGTGTGGACCATCTTAAAAACTCCAGCTAGGGAGGCATCCTACCTCCTCTTGGAACAGTTTTTCTCCTCCTCAGGGCAATTTGTCCCACATCCCAGGCCAGGAAACCAGGCCCACTTAAGTGGTCCTCCAGTGATATCTCTGCTTTTTTCCCCCCTGCCTGAAAGAAGGAGACTGAAGCATCTGCCTGCTACCCCCCATGCCCCGTAACAAGTGGAATGGTAAAGTGCTGGGGGGGAGGGGGGGGAACTGCTCTGCAGCCAGCCTTCCTTTCTCCAGAGAGGGCCTTACTCCAAGAGCCACCACACCTATAGCAGGACCCATGCACTGACTGGCTATGTGCATAGTCAGGAAGAGACGGCAGTGCAGGAACAGTTACGTTGGGTGCTGCATGAACTGGGCAGGACTTCACCCAACACCCAGTGCAGCAGACTCTCCAGGGTTGGAAAAAGCAGCTGAGATCACAAACTGGTGGCCACTTTCTTGCAGTTGATCCTTGCCCACTAGGAGGAGGAAAGACACTGCTACCCTAGGGCCATCTCCCCAGTGTGCTCTGGTCAATGCAAAGGGGAAAATAGAGCACTCACTAAATCAGGCCACATCCAACCAGCTAATCTTGACCAAGGAAAGGATTGAAAGGAAGCATTTGCCAAAGAAAAGGAGAACACTTGAGTAATTGCCATCTGCTGGGAACAGGAAAAGAACTTGGTGGGTCAGCGAAACATACTTGTAAGTGAAGAGACAGCACAAGAAAGGTTACTTACCTTACAGTAACTGTGGTTCTTCGAGATGAGTTGTGCACATCGATTCCTAGATCGCACAGCCAGAGAGGACCACTGTGATCATCTAGTCTGGCCTCCTGGGTAACACAGGCCTTAGAACTTCACAAAGTAATTCGTAGAGCATAGTCAGAAAGCCAGGGAGGTGTAGCGCTACCGAAGTAACATGATGATGGATGCACCAATCTCAGAAATGTGTAGCTTCCTGGCAGAGCAAAGAGGACCTGGCTCCTGCTTGCCTGTTGATGTAGTGCAGCGCTGTGGGTTGTCCATCCATCATGACCGGTGCCGTCAAACCCTGGATAAAGACCTACGCAGAACCGATAAGACCTGCATGAATCTTTCCAAGACGAAGGATGATGGCTTCAGCTTTATGTCTCTTGCCTTCTGGGTTCTTTTGGTGAAGGACTTGCAGACTGAGCAGCACACGGGAGCATACATCGCGAGTGCCTGCTATTCACTGGCATGGTAGCAGTGCAGGCGGGGCAGAACTTAAACCTCAGCCATTTTAGGCTAATGTACAGAGGTCTTTGCTAGAGAGAGATCGCTTGTCAGGGATAGTAACCTACCACTACCATTCTAAAATGAGGTATCTTAAGCCAACTAGCAAAGAAAGCCCATCAACACGAAACTTAATAACCATCTTTTCCCAATAGGAGAAAACTGTTCGCTAGGAGCAGAGAATCTGGATGCTATAGAGTTCCATCTCAAAGCCCGGGGTGGTAGTAAGGAACTGAGGGGGTTGCAACAGCCCTACCCTTTAGGCCATAGACTATGGGTTGTGAGGGGGCACTCAGGGCACAGGCGTGGCCCCAATGGGCATTAGTATTGAAAAGAATCTGAACTCATTTGCACGTGCACCAAGAGTGGAATCTGAGTGTCCACACAGACAACTTGCTTTTTCCTCTCTAATTGCTGTAAGAGTTTCTGGTTCTCAGCTGTTGGGCCAAGTAGAGAGAACATGAGAGCATTGGATGACTGCAAATTAATCCCGGCTTTCCCCCCAGGACATCAAATTTAGCAAACAGCTTTCAAAGGTCACCTTATACCCAAGTCAAAGGATAAACTAGGTCCAGGACAGCAACAGATTCTGCTCTCTGTAGGTACAGGTGGGTTGCTGGGTAGCAGGAAATACATGTTATCTACTCAGTAAGCAACCCAGCAACTCCTCCCTATTGTATATGCCTGCATAGGAGCCCATGCAGTATGGATACAGGTCAGTGATGTTAAAATACACTTTTAAAGGTCAAATTTACAATGCTAATCTTATTTGTGAGTAGGTTTGGGACTTCTGTGCTGTTTTAACCCCAGCCCAAGAGACAGCTATTGTTTCCCAACTCCTGTCTTTGAACGATAGGGCGGTATTCTGGAATAAACTCCGAGTGGACACACTTATTCAGGATTTAGGGTAGTAAGGCCTTATTCAGAATTAGAAAGTGAATTGAGCTAATTTGGAAGATAGCACTCTTATTCTGGAAAAGGGATGTCCACACATGGAGTTAATTGGGAATTAGTTAATCTGCTTTAAATTCACACCATCCCTTATTCTGGATTAACTTTCACATGAAGACAAGCCCTAAGAGTCAGATGGAGAAGGATTTCATTTCTCATCAGTAACTGAGAAAACGATCTATAGTTATATTGCATTGGAAGTGCTTAGAAAAAGTAGTAACTTTGCCATGCTAGGCCTCTACATCCCCCCCCTCCCCCCAAATCTGGTATCATCTGTTCTAAGATGAAAATACCACAATCCTTCCTTACATTTTAAATAATTAGCATGAGCACACCTTGCCCTTACAAACCCCTTGCACCAGAGGATTTCAAAGCCATTTACAAAGGGGATACATCACCCCCATTTTGCAGATGGGGAACTGCAGTACCAAGAAGTTCAGTAACTTGCCCATAATCAGATTCAACAATTGTCAGAGCTGGGAATAGAACCAAAGTGTTCTGACCCCCATTCTCTCCTGCTGTGTTATCAGCGATTACTGATACTCAGACAGGATAACCATCTTATGTATGTGTTGCTCAAGGTAAGGAACATGCCTATTTTCTACAGAGTGATGCACACATAAGGAGGAAAAAACGGTTACCTACCTTTTCATAACTGTTGTTCTGTTGCCCATGTCCATTCCAGTCTAGGTGTGGGCGCACTCGTGTGTGGTCGTTGGAGATTTTTGCCTTAGCGGTATCTGTAGGGTTGGCTGTGGTGCCCCCTTGAGTGCCGTGCTCATGCGTCGGTGTATTAGGAACTGCTGGCCTTATGCCCTCTCAGTTCCGTCTTGCCAGCAACTCCGACAGGGAGCAGGATGACGGGTAATGGAACGGACATGAGCAACACATCTCAAAGAACAGTTACGAAAGGTAGGTAACCATTTTTTCTTCGAGTGCTTGCTCATATCGATTCCATTCTAGGTGGCTCAAGCAGTATCAATGGAGGTGAGCTCGGCGTTCACAGTCTTGCAGCGTGCAGCACTGCTCTGCCAAAGCCAGATTCATCCCGGGCCTGCTGGGGAAGCACATAATGGGACGTAAACGTGCGGACAGACGACCAGGTAGCAGCTCTACAGATCTCTTGGATCAGCACCTGAGCCAGGAAGGCCGCGGATGATGATTGCGCTCTAGTGGAGCCTTGACTACTGCCAATGGAGGCACTTTCGCCAGCTCATAGCAGTATCGGATGCAGGCTATGATCCGGGACAAAATCCTTTGAGCAGACACCGGGTGACTTTTCATCCTGTCTGCCACTGCAACGAACAGCTGCGTTGACTTGTGAAACAGTTTTGTCCTGTCAATAGAAAGGCCACACCCTCCTGATGTCCAGGGTGTGCAACCTGCATTCCTCTTCGGATTTACGGGGCTTTGGGAAGAAGACGGGTAAATATATGTCCTGGCTGGTATGAAACTGGGAAACGACCTTGGGCAGGAATGCCAGGTGCGGCCACAACTGGACTTTATCTTTGTAGAATACAGTATAGGGCGGTTCTGAAGTGTCCTGATCTGAGACACCCTGCGGGTAGATGTGACCACAACCAGGAATGAAACCTTCCAGGAGAGAGCAGGAAGCCAGAGATTCGAAGGGAGGCCCCCTGAGCCTCAACAGCACAAGATTCAAACACCAGGGAGGGACAGGGTCCTGGACATGAGGATAGAGATGCTCCAGACCTTTCAAGAACTGGGCCATCGTGTTGTGAGTGAAGACTGACCTGCTTTGGAACAGAGGATGTAAAGCAGAAATAGTGGCTAGGTAGACCTTGATCGATGACAGGGAAAAGCCCTGAAGTTTGAGGTACAGAAGATAATCCAGGATCCCCTGCAGCGAGGCCTGCTTGACCCGGATACGTCATTCCAGAGCCCAGCACCTGAACCTTTTCCACTTGGCCAGGTAAGTCGCTCTGGTGGAAGGCTGCCTGCTACCCAGCAAGACCTGCTGAGCACGGGCCAAGCATTCCCGCTCTTCTGCATTCAGCCATGCAGTAGCCATGCTGACAAGTGTAATACCTTCAGGTTCGGGTGCAGAAGACTGCTGGGGTCCTGGGTCAGCAGGTCTGGCCAGAGAGGTAGCCACAGCAGGGTGGCTAGCGAAAGGTTCAGCAGTGTGCCAAACCAGTGTTGGGGGCTATCAGGATAACTTTTGCCCTGTCCTGTGATCTTCACAAGGACGCTGTGGATCAATAGCACTGGCGGGAAGGCATACATCAGGGCCCCCGACCACAAGAGCAGGAAAGCATCTGACAGGGAATCCATTTATCCCCCGGAGTGAACAGAACACATGGCATTTCTTGTTCATGTCCCATCAGGACAAGTCCACCTGGGGAGTTCCCCACTTCCGGAAGATCATACTGGCTGCCTCTAGGTGGAGCGACCACTCATGGAGAGATAAAAAGGTCCTGCTGAGGCAATCTGCTAGCACATTCCTGCGTGGCTAGCAGATGAATGGTATGCCCCACACAGAAGTCCCAAAGGCAGAGAACTTCTTGGCAAAGGGCCGACGACCTGGCTCCGCCCTGCCTGCCTGTTGATGTAATACATCATGACGGTATTGTCCGTGAGGACCTGCACTACCTTGCCCTTTAGGTGGGGCAAGAAAGCCCGGCAGGCCAGGTGAACCACTTTTAGCTCCCTGACATTGATATGAAAGGCCAGATCGTCCCACAGCCACTGGCCTTAAGTGCTGAGCTCGCCCAAAAGTGGGCTCCTCACCCCAGGTCCAAAGCATCTGAGGCCAGGGTCAGCGACACGAAGGGAACTCCCTCCAACATTGACCCAGGATTCAACCACCACTCCAGGGATGACAGGATGTGATCCAGCATCTTAACTACCTGGTCTAGGTCATGTGTGTTGAGGATGTAAACCAATGCCAGCCACGCTTGCAGAGGCTGGAGATGGAGCTGGGCATGACTGACGACGTATGTGTACGCGGCCACGTGGCCCAACAACCACAGGCAGATATGAGCTGTGGTGAGCGGGTGGTTCTTTACATGGGAAATCAGGTCTCACAAAGCCTGAAAACAAATCTCTGGAAAGAAGGCTCTGGTTCACGTGGAGTTGAGAACCACCTCGCTGAACTCTATTTGCTGGAGTGGCCTTAAAATAGATTTTTGCTCGTTTATCAACAGGCCCAGGTTGCGGCAGGTGGAATGCACCAAATCGAGGTTCCTCTGCACTTTTTCCTGAGACCTGCCCTTGATGAGCCAGTCGTCAAGTTACGGGAAGACCCGGACCCCTCAATATCTCACGTAAGTGACCACTGGCACCATACATTTTGTGAAGACCCGTGGGGCCGATGAGAAGCCAAAGGGCAGCACCGTGAATTGGAAATGGCGTCCGCCCATATGAAATGGGGGAAAACATCTGACCTTGGAATATGGAAATAAACATCCTTCAAGTCGACAGTGGCGTACCACTCTCCCAGATCAGGGAGACCATGTGAAATTTCAACTTCCTGAGAGACTTGTTTTGAGGCGTCGCAGGTCCGGAATGGGTCTTAAGCCCCATTTTGCTTTCAGGATTAGGAAATAATGGGAGTAGACTCCCTTTCCTGTCATGTCCTGAGGGACCTCCTCTACCGCCCCCAGGCACAACAGGTTCTTGACCTCTTGAATAAGGAATTGGGTCCCTGAAGAGGGACAAGAAAGAAGGGGGGATGGAAGGGAGGGGCGGCCGAAAACTGCAGGGTGTAGCCTTGGGACACTATCTCCAGCATCCCATGGTCTGAGGTGACATGGGACCAGGCCAAATGAAATGGATGAAGACAGTTGAGGAAAGAACGGGGTGGATCCTGGGAGGTACTGGGGCGTCGCTCTCAACCGCACCCTCAAAACGAGTGCTTCTGGCTCCTAGGGTGCTTTGCCGGACCAGGCTGCATGGGTGAAACTAATGTCCCTGCCCTTTCTCTTTGCAGACCCCAGAAAAGGCTGCTAAGGCCTGGGCGGAACGGGGTGGCCGGAATGGCTTTCTTGCAGACTGTGGCGTGTGCATGGCCACCGAGTGAAGGGTGGCTTGAGTGTCTTTTAACCATGCAGCCTTGCATCCAGCTGATCCAAAGAGAGACCATTCCCATCGAATGGGAGATCCTGGATCAAAGTCTGCATCTCTTGGGACAAGCCAGGGGTCTGAAGCCAGGAGCTGTGCCTCATAACTACCGTTGACACAACCACCCTAGCCACTGAGTCAGCTGTATCCCACGCCATTTGGAGGGAGCAACTAGCCGCCGCAGTGCCTTCCTCTACCAGGGTGCTGAATTTCTGAGCCAAACCCTGCGGGAGGGACTCCTTGAATTTACAGAGGAAATCCCATAAGTTGAAATTGTATCTTCCTTAGGAGGGCCTGATGGTTCACCACCCAGAATTGTAGGCTAGCAGTTGAATAATTTTTTCTCCCAAATAGGTCCAATTTTTGGCCTCTAGTTTTGGGAGTCGAGCTGGTATGCCCTTGTTTATCTTTTTCATTGGCCGCAGAGATCACCAGCCTGGGGGAGCGTGGGCGTAGAGATACTCAAACCCTTTGGCCGGGACAAAAGTATTTCTTTTCAGCCCTTTTAGAGGTGGGATGGATGGATGGATGAAGGAGTTTGCCAGAGAATCTTGACAATTTTGAGGACTCCATCATGCACTGGTAGTGTGACATGGGCCAGGGTAGAGGCTGAGAGGACATTAAACAAGGTGTCTGCCTGCTCAGCCATCTTCTCCACCTCCAGGCCCAAGTTCTTGGCCACCCATTGAAGCAGGGCCTGGTGTTCTCAAGGGTCCCGCTACCACCTTGTCTGGGGATGACGATGACTACCACCACCCTGGGAGGCCCTGGGGCATCTTCCACCATGGGGGAGGAAGGCTTAGAGGTGGGTGCAATCTTCTCTGCCTCGATCTCCGAGTGGGTCTCATGCGCCGAGCCTGGTGCCGCCAGCTGTTGCTCTGAGGCAGCGGCCGACGAGTGGTGTGAAGGGGGCATTGCCATGACTGACACATCCCACGCGCCCCAATAAGGCCACTGCGCTGGTCACTGGCTGTGCTGCCAAGGTGGCGCCAATGTAGATGCAGCCTCAGGTGCCCATTCACACCGGTGAGGTCTAGGCGAGGGGCTAAACTGCCCTTCTATGCCGGAGGAATCCCCTCTGGTGACCACGGTGGGGCCATTGATGCCTGAGTCAGAGACTGGTGCCCGGAACAAGGGGACGGTGCCGGTATTGAGTGGACTGGTGCCACTGCCGGGGAGACCGGAGATGTGACAGAAAATGCTCCCGCAGGGCAGACGACCAGGATCTGCACCAAGAGGACAACCAGCGAGAGTGCAAATGGTGCTGGTAGTACAGAGACAGGCGTCTCCCTCGAGGCAATGTGTATTGAGACGGCGGGGACCGCGATTGTGGTGCTGGTGACCGAGGGCGAGCCCCAGAGTGTCTTGACTGTGACTCCGGCAATCTGCAGCGTTGAGGTGGAGAGCGCCGCTTTGTCTTGGGGGTTCGGCGGTCTCCAATGCCCTGAGGGGTCTTAGTGATTGACGTGCCCTCGGGGGGAGTTGGCTGAGTGGTTGGCTTGCCGATTCCTGTGGCACGGGCTGCATCAGTGGCGCGGGTGGAGGCTTCTGCTCTCTGGGCACCGGGGGAGCTTGGGAAGGAGTCTGTGCGGTCAGGGGTTTAGGTCCCATACCGTTCCCGAGAGTTGGAGGACTTAAGGGGCTAAGGGCCCCGACCAGGGAGGCACAAATGCGTGATTCCAGAGTGGCTGGGCAGCCTGAAGTGGGTCCCTTGCCCTTCTTGCCCCATGCCAGGGAGCCGTGCTTTCTCATTTCTTTTTGGGCACTGGCGACGGGCGCACTGCGCACCGAGGCACCCAGTGAGTCCTGGTGGGGCAGCTCGGAAGCCAGACAAAGGGTGGGCTCCATGAGAAGCACCCATAAAATGAATGTCCTGCTCTGAGTTGGGGGCTGAAGGTTTTTACAAATACGGCATTTATCCCCCAAGTGTGATCTCCCCAAGCACTTGAGGCAGCTGTGGGGGTTACTTACAGACATAGGCCTGTTACAGTCCGCACAGGGCTTAAACCTGGGAGACCGGGGCATGCCCTGCCTGGAGCGAGGTCCCCGCTGGGACTCTAACTAACTACTATAAACAACTACTTACAAGGCCTTAAGGCTCGAAGTCAGTAAAGACAAAAAACCGTTAGCCCTTGCTATGCAAGGAAAGGCGCTCTGACTAACCACCACGGGTGGTAAGAAGGAACTGAGGGGGCGTAGGGCTGGCGGAGCCTGATATACCGGCGCATGAGCGCAGCACTCAAGGGGGCGTCACTGCCCACCCTATGGATATCACTAAGGCAAAAATCTCCGATGACCACGCCCGTGGGCATGCGCACACCTAGAATGGAATCAACATGAGCAAGCCCTCAAACAACAACAACTGTACACCGAACAAAAAGTCTGTTTGCAGTCTCAATTTAAGACAACCTGCAGCATTGGGTGAAATGGGAAACAAATCTAAATGCGCAAATCAAAGGTTTGTTAGGAACACTAATACTTTCTGGTTTTCACAAGGGTAACCTACTCTGCCAGTCGACGCTTATGCGAATGGACTTAGTAGACAGGGGGATTTTTCTTGGTGTTTTCTAAACCACACAGGGGTTTCAATGCAACAATTCAACCATGTCACAGAGCTCATCTTGCAGAGTGGTCTGTGGGTCACCAGCAATGAAACCGTTCCTAGGGATGCAAAGACATTTTGAGAAGCAAATCATGGGATGCTGTGAGCAGAGATGGGTCTAGAACGGATTAAACCATCTTCTGCAAAAATTACTTCCCACACCTCCAGCTAGAACATTGAGTGTCGCGACTGGTTCCTGGTTCAGGGCTTGTTTTGCAGTCACAGCATTCCATTCTTACATGATACAAGATACAATATATGTTCCCCCTGAAGAAAAGCTCTCTAGAGAGCAGCATTAAAGCTGCATCACTCTGTTTAAGAGAGACATTTCCAGACCATTTATTAGAAATCCTAGTTCAAATCATATTAAAGCTTTTCACAAGCAAAAGGGAAAAAAGCAGGAAAATTCAAGTAAAAAAAACAACATCTTTTCGGTAACTACCAGTTACCGAAAATGAGAGGACAAGTGTCAGAAAACAATTCACAACAAATGATTAGCAGTTATCCGGCATACAAGCCCACACTATCTAAAGACTGAGAAATCAAAACATTTCAGACTTGTTCTTAAGTGCAGAACCTCAGTAAAGTTTTTTCTCTTCACAAAAAAGGTTGATCAGAAACCTGGTAATAGGTTGTTCCACTCTAAGGTCAGAAGGTCATGCAGAAAGACATTTATGCACCTTGTCACAGTTCAGGGAAACTGCACCTGTATTTTGGGCTCTAGGCTCCCAGCCATCACCCGTCTTGCGTAGAGGCCCACATCTCTCCTCCACCTGACCAGGGTTTTTTCAGGCTTCAAAGTTCCCCTGCTTATACTGATATCCCCAGCAAGCCAGACTGCCTAAACAGGCCAACATCTGCACTTTGCCCTCTCTCTGAACACTATGAACAGCTGGCATTGTCAGCCGTCACAAGTTACCAAACCGCTTTTTCTATGCAAGCACATTTATTCTTAAGGTAAAAAGCATTTCAGAGAAAAAAAACAAAAACAAAACCCTGCATGCATGCTAATAAGCTTACCAGAGATCATCCCGACACCAAAAAGGGCTCTGACAGGAGCCAGTCCTTCAAACCCCGCAGGTGGTTTACTGTAGTTACAAGTTCAGAACAGTCATGTCAAAATCTGAAAGAACAGCTCTCCTGGAGCGTTTTCTTCAGAAGAACTACATTAAAGATGAACTTGTATTTGTATTGCAATAACACCTGGAAATTATGGCCCAGGACCCCATTGTGCTCGGCGCTGCAGATCAGGTCTTTTTGGAGACAGAGAGAGCGAGCGCGAGCATGTTCCACATGCTGTATGTGAGAACAGCACGTGCTGACTTGATGTTTACGGTTTGTTAAAAACAGAGCTGTAAATTTAACACTCCAATATCCTTTCCTCCTTCGATTACCTTAATCAGGGTTTTGTGCATCTCCTGCAACAGATGCTGGTCACAAAAAAATCCAGCTTCTTTCCCTACATTCTCCACTTCGTTGTGTGTTTGCAGAGCTGGTGCTAGCCCATTGGGGGCCCTAAGCAGGAATATTTTAGGCTCCCCAATACTAAAACAGGCAAGTTCTTATAAAAAGCAAATAGGGGGCCCCCTTGAGCTGCTCGGGGCACTCAGCAATTGCTTAAGTCTGCTGATGCCTAGCACCAGCACTGCACGATTTGATGTCACCTGGGAGCTATAGTGTAATTGACCTTGTCTATATTTGTGTATAAAACTTGCCCTGCTCTACAAATGACGAACAATCAACAAGTGCATGAAGAAGAGGCCCCTGGAAGGGAAAATGGAGGAATTTTCAACTTGATTTTTTTTTTTTTTTTTAAGAAGATGGATACCTGGCATACACTTGACACATTTTCCTAGGGTGAAATTCTCTCTCAGCCCACACGCCAGCATGAAGCCAGAGTTTGGGCTGTCTATCCTACAACCAGAGGCTGCTCAGACGGCTAAAAATCAAGTGACGCTGCCGCAGCATGGGCCTCGTACACAGTGCAGGCTGTACAAGCCCGCCCGTAACACTGGGTACATACTTACATTGCTAGCCAGTGCCAGGGTCCTGTGCCACCACATCTTCATGGCTAGTTTTAGACTAAAACTGCTGCTCAGACATACCCAGGCCAACCACACTTCTGATTGCCACGTAGCCCGACTAAATGGACTCTGCTCATATTGCTCCCAACCTGCAGAGCAGGCTGTGGTGCTGCAGCAGGACGACTCCTCGTGCAGATAGAATGGGCACCTCACACTTCCATCTGCGCTGGCTGCTAATGCGCTCACCTTCCCCAGCAAATATGGGGGGGGGGGGAACCTCTTCTCACTGAGAGCGTCATGGGGCTTCTGCGGTGTGGAGCGCCTCCCCCATGCAGGGAATCTCACTCTCTCAGTGAGGCTCCTAAAGGTCCTTTTAAAATACTGACGTCCACTTTTAACAGAAGGGTCTCCAGGCCCCACAGTTCACTCCCGGCGAGCATGCTCACACAAGGCAACCGCGTTGTACATTCACCTTCCTGTTCAGCAGCCCCATGAGTTTAATCTGGCCCCACAAGCCAGGTTGAAGATGGGGAATTGTAACATTCTGCCAATGGATAAGACACGCGCCATCCATCAAAGTTTCAGTTTTAAGATGAAGAAACCCTGACTTCGACCCCCTCACCTCCACCCGACATTACTGTTAAAGCTTTCGGTCCTAGCGTGGCAGGAGACAAGCTTCCAAAGATATCCCACAGATCAGAGTCCTTAGCAGGCATAGCCCTAAGGAATCTATTGATACCATGGAATTCACTCATTCCACTTCCCCTGCCCTGGGGGGGGGCCAGGTTCTACACAGCACCTCTTGAGAGGCCTAGCTCAGAAGGCGCAGCTTGACTTTATACCACCTCAGTGCGGCCCAGATTCTGGGCTGAAATGGCCACTGGCATAAGGGGTTATTCTAATTGATAGCTGCCTCTCCAAGGAGGTGGTGTAGCCCAGAACCCAGTGCTATGGGCACACCTCTACACGAGGGCCTAATGGGGCGGGGCACAGAACTGCTTTCCTCAGTCTTCCGTGGCTCCACCAGCCCCTTAGCGGCATCTCTACAACTGCCAAAGCAGTGTATAAAAACTGGGGCTAGGCCCTGCCACCCCTTCTTAACCTTACCGCTTTGTCTGGAACCGAATGTCTCAATACAAGTTCCTTGTGGCGGAGGGGTTAAAACGGCCAATCCCCAATGGATACACTCGTCCTCCCCGCAAAACTGCACAGAAGCGTTCGAGTCATTAGAAGCAAAACAAAGTGCCCCAGCTTTCTCATGGCAAATCCCAGTAACAAACAGCAGAGACCTGAACTCAAATGTTTATGTTTATATTTATTACAGCATGGAGGGGGAAAAAAGAACCGTTTCATTCAAAAACCATCCCATACCAATGAAGACAATAATTTAGCTATCCATTTTAAAATACATTAAAACCGGTCTGTCATTTCTCACTTCAAAAAACAAAACAAAACAAAAAACAAAACAAAAAAAAACGACCCATTCTGGAGACCACGGATGTTTCAGCAATATAACAAATCTTCATTTGATTTTTTTTATTTTTAAATATTAACCTGACTGTAACTATGAGACTGACACCCTTTTCCCACCCCCATCCCCACCCTCAACCCCACCCCCACCAACTTTCTACAGGTAAAGCACAATTAAAATGCCTAGGAAAAAGAAGGCAAACATTTAAAAAAATTCATATTACACACTAAAAAAAGTTTGTCATCTCATGTCTTGCAGTCAGAATAATAAAAACCAGCCAATGTTCCCAAAAAACATCTCAATGAAGGGGTGCGGAAAAAAAGACATCCCTTTAATAAAACATTTTCAACAAATATCATACACAAACTACAATGTATAATAATTACTTTTTTTCCCTCTCTTATTTTAGAACCAGACTACAAGGTAAGAAAAAACACTGAAACAAGATACAATGTTCTCAATAATCGGCACAAAGGGAAATCCAGGGAGATAATATTTTACATAATATGATATACATGGATCAGAAGTGGAGATTTATAAAACAAAGACCAACTACAGGGTAGTGTAATGTACATAGATTCCCAGACTCTGGCGAGTGTCACTTTAACATGGTTGGTTTGTTACTTTTCTGTAGTCACCTCTACCACAAGAAGAAAAGGTAATTTTTTCATTTTTGTTTTTATTTTTATTTTTTGTTACAGAGTGAGCCTACAGAATAGCAAGTATACATTTGAACAATTACTTGAAAATATCTCCATCCAGTTCCAAAACACATACAGCGAAACCCTGATAAGATCACATCTTTTTAAAAAAAAAAAATACAAAACCAAAAATCAACAAAGATGTTAGCTTGAGATCACAGTTACAAAATCCCAGGTCAGATTAACCCTTTCTTTCTCTCTTTTTGGTGGGGGGGGAAAAATAGCTCAAGGATTCTTGCATGGGGAAGTACTGAACTCTCCTTGTATTCTGAGAGGGGGAAAAAAAGGCTAATACAGTGCATGCCACGGTCACAGATAATAAGATCACAATTAATTCTTGAGGATGTGATCCTATGAGGGGCCAACTGCATTAACAACTTTCTATGAGGTGGAGGAGTCTCTTCTGGAGGAGGAGGTGGAGGAGGAGTTGTGCTGCAAACAAGAAAAACAAAACAGGCCTTCCAAACAAAAACCACCAATTGTAAACTGTCCAGTTTATTTTAAAAAAATAGGACTACAACAGGGACAACATGAGATTTCATATCTAGACTAGTTTCCTGGTGTTGCACAGCACAAACATACAACAGGTTTAAAAGAACAAAGCAAAGAGGTTGGAGTTGGGTACTGGAGGCTTCCATTTGTTTCCAAAAAAAAAAAGAAAAAAAAGTGTCATGTACATATATAAATCCTTCCGCACAAGAAGGATCTTGTCACGTCTTGAAATATTTTAAGTTTTGTCCTTCATGTTTTATGGAATAAAAAGTTCAGCCTTTTTATTGCATGAAACTAAAACTGGGGTTTGGCCCCCTCGCGTCTCTCTGCCAATACACCTAGCTTCTTCTTGCATAATTTCTTTTAGATCCTCCAAATGGCAGCTGACTCTCTTTATCCTGGAGAGGAGGAAGGGGGAGGGAAATCACACACTCATCGTCATGCTGGGGGAATACTGAAAGAGAGACAAACACAGAATGAGTACTGGGCAAACAGGACTGAAATACTAAATGCGGCCAAGGCCAGGGAAGAGGGGATATGAAAGTAAGACTCGGGCTTATGAAAACTATAAAGCAACATAATTGGATATAATAAATCAGAAAGATAGAATATGCTAGAGACTCTTAATTTATCAGCACATAATCCGCTGCATAATGGTCTTTCCAGGGAGAAAATAAGCAAAACAGTATGGGGTAGGAAGCAATTTAAATGCATGCATGTATATAATGCTAAATATGGTGAGAAAAAAAGGGGGAGCCTCTTTCATCTGTAGAGCTTGAATCCAACGTGAAAATATACTCTGCAGATCTCAAAGATGAGTGCACGTTTCTTCGCAGCTGAAAACAAGCCTGGTTAGCTGGGTCTGCTCAGGGGCAGCTCGGAAACAGCAGGGGGTGTTGCAAGCCTGAGCAAAACTGCTCCCAAGCATCAATAGGAGGTCCCAAGATTAGACCTGCAGCTTCCCTGCTGTTCTAACCGGCAGCACAGCTGTATAAGGAGGTTTTCGCAGAGTGAAGATGTTTGTCTCTAGCTCACCATGGTAGCTCACTTTCACAAGGGGGCCAGCAAGGTTTATTTACACCTTTATTAAAAATCCTACCAATTGGATGCAGAGCTGCGTTACACAACCACGTGACCCTACTGCTCTCACATTTTTTCTCCCCCCCTCAGCCTCATTTGTTACATGCTGTTGCCATCTTGGCTAGCCTGTATGCTTTTTGGTTCAATACCTTGGTCAGAAATAGATCTCAAAACACAGTGCAAATTGCAGGTAAGAGTGATCATCGCTACTTTTTGGTTTTCACTTGGATAGGGAGCTCCCAAAGCACAGAGCTTAAGTAACATTCCCAGGGTCAAACAGAAAGGCAGTGACAGAATCAGGATTAGGAACCAGGGCTTCTCAACTCCCAGCCCCTGTGCTGAGTCCCCTGGACCACAGCTAGATCTGTATTAAATGACAACATGCTCTCTCTACCATCATCAGAGATCACCCCCGTCCCTCCAGACCCCGGGCTCCACCAGGAAGCAGAGACATAAATAAATTTGGGGACACCAAAAGAGAGGGGGCTTAGAGATTGGGTGTCTGAGCAACTCACATTGTCATTTTGGAAGGAATGGAGGAAGTTACCTCCCAGTTCACCATCATCTCTTGGAGTGCCCGGGGGGTTGCTAATGCCACTTATGTTGTTTGGAGAATTCTAAGGAGACAAACGAAGGAGAAGGTGAGTATGCCTCAAAAACATCACTGAGCACAGACTAGCAAAATCCCTCGCTAACGACTATGAGCGGCCGATGGGAGAGCAGGAGAGAACGGCCGCGTTTTATACAACCTTCCGTTAGTGCCGAAGCAAACGTCTCATGGGAAAGGGCTACAGGATGGGAGAAAGCCCCTTGTGTCCCTCTATTGCTCCCCCTACATTGGAGCCTCTCCAACCACACCCCCAATTTTCTCACTGCTGATGCTTCATGAGGGAGGGAAGGACTACCGTTGAAAGGAAAATGATTCACCTTTACGGTCACCACAGCGCACACTTACTTTTGGAAGTCCATCTATGTCGCCTGACCCTATCAAAAGAGGGGAAGAAAGGGAACTTTTATTTGCAAGTTAGTTACATTCCTTGCTCACAGTTGAGGTAGTTCTCCTGCTTGGCTAGCCCATTCAGTGCAGGAGCACGCTGATGCTTAGAATGCCATCCAGAAACAGGAGGCTGTTGCTACATGCAGCTACTCCAGGGCATTGCTAGCAGCAGGCAATACAGGTCGCAGCTGTGCTAATCCCACACCTCTTAACATTTGCCTCTGGTAAAAAGGAACAGTGGGGGGCCTCAGCTGCCTTTCCTTTGTATGCTGAACTCCAGGGAGTTGAGGACAGCTCACCTGACTGCACAGCGCTGGGCACGCTTACTGCATGGCACTGTAATAATGGCAGGGTAGTTGCAGGGGCCTTGGCTCTCCCTGTGGTACTCGGACATTGATCAAGCTAGAGCATAGCTCCTATAGCAGGACAATGTAGGAGACTGACTCGAGAGGTTAATGGGCCTTTCTACTGCTTTCAATTAAACACCAACACTGGTTTTGAGTTTAAGCTCCTCTTCTGACTGAATCTATCAATGCTGCTCCAGTGAGCCTGTGCCTAGTCTACATGCTACAACAGAAGAGTATCCAGCCAGGTGGGCGGACAGGCGGCCTGGCAGGTAGGTCATGCCAAAAGAGGGCTGTGTGGGGCCAGAGGAAATAGGGTGATTCTCAGACCTCTGAAAGCTCACAGTGCACACGTGCCTCCAAAAATCACTGACTGGTTTGTCAGGAGCAAGACAGGAAAAGCCACCAGACAATAACATCGCCCTTACAAAGCAACAGAGGGTCCTGTGGCACCTTTAAGACTAACAGAAGTATTGGGAGCATAAGCTTTCGTGGGTAAGAACCTCACTTCTTCTGAAGAAAGCTTATGCTCCCAATACTTCTGTTAGTCTGAAAGGTGCCACAGGACCCTCTGTTGCTTTTTACAGATTCAGACTAACATGGCTACCCCTCTGATATTATCTCCCTTACAGAGATTTAAATCCTGAATGGCAGATCAGCATTAACAGCTTGTTAAGGGTCCGGTCTAGTGCGCTTCCCGCTCAGCCGGCCTTGAGCTTACCTAACGATCCATTCATGTGATGTGGTTCCATACCTCCCATGCCTCCCATTGGGCCGTCAGAACCGGGCCCCATTGGGAACTGAGAAAAAAAACAGCAGAAAGTGTAACCCCAAAATCAGAGACCTGTACTCCTATCAGCATCAAGCAGACCAGCCCATCCACTGGTAAGGATGGCCTCAAAACAGCACAGAATGTTCTACGATCCAAGTTTTGTCCAGATACGGAAAGGTGACCTGGCTCCCTTTGGGTTGGGAAGCAATATCCCTTGAAAACTTAACTGCCTCAGGAAAGTTACAGCAAACCTTTTGTTCGGTCACTAAGGCTGCATCTACACTACAGAGCCCACGTCAGCACAGCTATGCCTACACAGAGTATGTGGAGAGAAGGCGTTTTTCCAACAGGATAGGAACACCATGTCCACAGATGAAGCACTCTTCTGTCGGCACCACTGAATCTACCTGGGGGTTTTGTTGGCATAGCTACATCATTGGGGGGTGCAGGCTGTAATACTTTGGTCCAGAACTGTCTTCGACTCAATTACTCCTGACTCTATAGCTACACAGAATAGCAGGGCTCTGGTTTCACCCTCTGCAACCTCCGTTATGAACAGTGTTTACAGAGGAACTAATTCCCTCCTTTAGTTCTATCGACATGCGCAGCGTACAGGGCCCCCCACTGCCCTGGCAATAACTCATTGTGGCAGGCTGATGGGGCTGAATCACAGGGCTATCAAGTCAGCCAAGACACCCAGCGAGGGGAGCGGGTAACATGACGGGTGTCAGGCACATTGGGGAGGACTTCCGTTCTCCCAGCTGGTTTAATACTCCAAGGTGCTATGCAGGGAGCAAGGGTTCAAACTCCCTCTTACAGAAACACAGTCACAAAAACACACGGCAGTGAGACCTGTGCTCAGACACGTGCGTGAGGTCACCTTTTGGCCCCTCCTGCCCCAGCATCAGCAGACACTCTGCCCCAGTAAGAACGGCATGGAGGGTGGGGACATGCACGCATGTGTGGGGTGACCCCCAGCTGCCTTGTTAGCAGCACTCCGTGCTCTCTCAGCTGACAGACACACGCAATGGTTCTGCAGCTACTTTGCCCAAATCGTTACACTTCCTTGAAACCAGGAAGTGATGTCTAAAGGGCACATTCTCCCCACCAGCATATCCCCAAGTGAACCAGCCACTATAACCCAACGCGGGTGTCAACATGCTGCGCCCTACAAAGATTGGCTCCCTCCCTTTCGCTCGTGACATCCTTCTCTGGCCACGAGGGGGTGTTCCAAGATCATGCCATGGCAAAACCACCTCCAGTCTGAAGAGTGCACAACCTGATCTACCATTGCAAATCCAGGCCAAAGATCTCCTGCCCCACCCATCCAGCAGCACATTTCAACGGCCGGCTGAGGGAGCCAGCCATATTTCCTTACACCACCTCCCATCTTCCCCCAGTGCTGCTCCAACCACGTTCCCAGGGATCAGTGAGGCTTCAACATGATCGCCTAGATCCACCCGAACCCCCTGTGCTGTGACCATCATCCATCTGTCTGCAGGGGGAACGGATGGGCCTCCCTTTGGGGCCTACCCATGCAGCTCCTCAAATCAGCCAATAGTGTTTGCTCTTGCGCAGTCTGAAGCCCAGGCGTCAAGTGCCTTGCGTCTGCCAGGCCCCTGACCCACGAGAACAGGAGAGGGAATCTAACCATGCTCTGCCATTTTCCTGGTGAATAAAACCATCGAAGCTAGCTAGCAGCCTGTGCACCCCATACCGAGCTGAAGAGCACTCCAGGATTCAGGCAAACCGGCAGCTTCTGCTCAGACAAGGCCTACAGACCTAGAGTACCAGGCCTGCTAAGGGGCTGGATGGAGGCGCACTCTCCTCACTGCTGAGCAGCTCCTCCAAGCCAATGCCGTCAGCTCCTCCCTTACCGAGCACGGAACCAAAACAGACTTCAGGTGGAACCGTCACGCTCTGACGCACACACCCCCACCTTCTGGCATGACCATTTCTTTTTCTAAGTGGATGGGTGTGATGTCTTCCCACCCCCACATCATTCCTCCTCAGCACACAGACAGGAGTGATGGACCCTCACAGCTGATCCAGCCAACACAGCCACTTATGGGTGCCACGCTCCCAGGCTCCACACTGAACAGAGGCAGGCAGATTCAATAATGCGTCAGCTCCTTGGAGCTGGGCCCACCCTCGTTGAGAGACTGCAGAGCACTGAGCGGGCACTACTGTAAAGAAGCGGGGGGTAGATTTTCGATCATCACCACCGCCCTCATTTTGTTTCCCTGTCCCTAGATCTGCAAAGATCACATTACTGGAAATGGCCAAGGGAGTTCCCACTCGAGTCACTTTACCTATGTAAGATGAAGATAAAACCAGCAAACATCTATATAAACAGATACGCAGCCAACGTGGGCACAACTGCCCCCCTCACCACCCCCCCCATCAAAAATGGGTTTGACATCTTACTGTTTTACGTGCCAAGCTGCAGCAGTTATAACGCCCTTTAAGGTACATCTACGCAGCGTAAAAACACCCACGGCTGGCCCAGGTCAGCTGTCTCAGGATCACAGGGCTGTAAAATTGCTGTGTAGATGTTCAGGCCTGGGCTGAAGCCTGAGCTCTCGGACCCTGTAAAGGGGATCCCAGAGCCCAAACACAACCGTTTTTAGCCCCGCAGCCCAAGCCCAAGCCCTGGGAGCCCAAGTCAGCTGACCCCGGCCCCGGCCCAGCCACGGTTGTGCCACAGGTCTTTTATTCCAGGATAGACATACTCCAAAAAAAGTCAATCTGGTCTGATCTTTTTCACCTGCAACACCCATCAATGTCACAATGAAGATGGTCCTCTTCCCCCCGCTCCCCACCTTATCCAGTTCATTGATTTGGGCTGAGATTATCAGAGAAGCCCAAAACCCACTGAAATTCAATTCATCCTTTGAAAATCCCTAGCTTTGGGTCTAGTCAGTTTCGCTGTTCTCCCCTGAAGAGTCAGCTTCCCCTGTGGTGCAGGCTTTTGTTATTATATATTCACCCTCCCAGGAGGGAGGGAGAAAAAAAATCTCACACGTGATCACAAAAAAACCCACCCACGCTGGCGGGGGAATCTCAGAAACAGGCAGTGCTTGGAACCAATAGTTTATAAGTTGACTGTATCCCTTTAAATGTGACTGCTAACTGGATGCGTTGCTGACATGATCTTGACCAGAGCAGCATGAACGGCACCATTTTAATAAGCATTAAAAAATTAACAAAGTTGCTGAAGAGTTAATCGCTTTTTGATGGTTTGTTTTATTTCTATTTTGTAACCAATGGCTGAAATCAATTAAACTGCTCTACCCTCAACTGATGAAGTTAATTATGATTTGTTATGGTATCTGATATGTAAATTATTAGAAAGCAGAGACTTACATTCGATCGACTGCCTCCAGGCGGTACTGGATTAATCATTGTGTAGATGTTGTCACTTGAATTGGTTGAATCTGTAGAACAGTGAAGCCCAGTAAGTCAGAGTGATTAATTCATTTCTTAATTAAAACAAACTCATGCCACTTGAACTCATTCTTTTGTATTTTATCACCTAAAATTCCCTTTAAGTACCACCATTTTCTGGCTAATTTGTATTTAATGAAGATTCACAAAGTTTTTAATCACAGAAATTCAACTGTGAAAATAATTCAACTACTGAGAATCACAGGGCCTGCTCATCAGAAGAGGCGTAGAACGATAATTTGCTTCGATGTATCACTTAACACCTCAAAATTACCCAAACATCCTCCAACATTATTACAATACTGGTATTAAAAACAAATCACTAAACCCGTATGGAAAAGGAACCTGTCTCTTTATAATGCACATGGTAACAGACAAACCATTTTAATCACGTCACAATATATAAATGTACAAATGACAAGTGTGCTGCCACAACAGAATACTGGGACAGTGACTAGCAGCACCCATTAACATATGGATTGTTTTATTATGACCTAGTCTGAAATGTAGGTCAGAGTTCTCATAAAAATGCAGAAGCAGAAAGACAGTCGTAATATTACATTTTAGCTCCACCCCTGCAGCTGTGAAACACCACAGTTACAGAGCAAGGCTACTTCCCTTGAGCCCACCCACCCGCCATCCCCTCCTATTGATCACTACAACAATTACAAAATCAGCCTTGCAAAACTGCCAGAGAAATTTACCAGCCCAGAGGCAGAATCTACATGCCCACCTTTATGTGGGGAAGGAGGTGAAAATCATTGTGGGAGATTTTACTGACCCATCCAAAAAGAATTTGAAATTTTGGGGCGAGGGAATTAGCCTACCGTGGCAAGCAGAATTTTGCAAAGCGGTTTTCAAAAGCCCCTGCAAGTCCTCATAAATCTGACCACCACAATGGCAGCCTCCACAGCCTGACTTGGTCTTTTTAAAGGAGGAGGCATCAGAGTTAAAAATTGGGCGAGGGGAGAGGGGGGAAAAAGGGCAGCACAGGAAACCTTTCCAGTAAAGGGATTGGATTTTTTTTTTGTAGCTAATACAATTTTAAACCTTGACTGGATTATTATTATTTTTTTTTTTTTAAAAGAGCAAGCAGTGGCTGATTAGTCAGCCCCTAAACAGTACAAAATGACTCCCTTGCTTTTTGTTTGCTAACCAGCATGAAAGGAATAACAAATAAATATATTCAATTTTTTATAAGGACATTTTGTCAGAGAACAAGCAGTGTTTTGCACATTTCTAGTTTACATGCCTCACAAGGCTGGTTCACTTTAGTAACACGGGGATTAAACGGGAAGTGACTACTGCTTCTCAGGGAAACAAATCTGGACACGGAGAAAGGCTGGCTCCTTTCCTCTTCCCCACTTCATATGTACTCACACGTGCTCTCAGAGTTCCCCCACCCCCCCAATTTTCACCCTCTTGAAACTCAAACCTAGGAGGAGAAGTGAATACAAAGCCCCATCCTAACAAACACCAAAATCTTCTCTCACTACTACTGCATACGACCAGGAATCCAATGGAGCAGCAGTTGAGTGTGAACTGAGGAGTTAGGGGGCTATCATTCAAAAAAACACCCAGCAAATCTGGGTTTTTTAGTGCTGAATTCGTCGGCTGTTGAATTTTACCTGCAGGACTAGGCATGATCGGTGTTCCTGGAGGACCTCCACCACCAGGGGGCCCCTGTAGACAAGATTAAACACACATCAGAAACCACTGTGATAACATATACTGCACTAGGTCAGCAAGATCCTGCTGCTGTCAGCAACAATGTCTCACCTTGGTATTCAGCCAAGCATTAATCTCCTGCTAAAACCTTTGATGCACTCTCGTAGCCAAAGTACAATGCTTTGTTTAAGCCTCGAGCAAAATCAGATTTTTTTTTTTTTTTTTTTTTTTTTTTTTAAAGTATTTGAGAGGTGTATGTGGGAGAGAGCGGAAATCATTTGCAGTGTCCACGGGACCCTGTTCTAAAACATTTTTTACATTTACACACGAGGGAGGCTGTTCTGGGTACCCAGAAGACACGCAGATTTCTAGAAACAAACATTCTTACATTTTAGAATTTCTGCCTCTGCCCAGACTTTTGTACCAACTCAGGATAGAGGGACATGGCTACACTACATACATCTAACTCACACCGAGAATCTATTTAAAAGTCCAAATAAGTTATATCTACATACACACGTGTGTGTACAAAGAGTCAATTATCTGTAATGTATATACTTGAAATCTGACTATACATCTGGCTAGAAAGAAGAACCCAGCACAGCAACTTACCACGTATGTACCAGGCGATGAAGAGGAATATGGAATCTATAAACAGATCATAGGAGATAGTTACCTATCTGAAATGCAGCATTTCATCAATAATATCCCGATTTACATATTTAACTCTGGTGCCCACATTCCGCTTTGTCAAACGGAAGCGGAAATTAGGTTGAATTACAGTAGTGGCCACTGACGTGTTATAAATGCCCACAATGCACTGAATATGCTGGCACACAATATTTCACTTACCCCCAAACCCTACTATTGGCAGGATACAAAAAGGCAAGAAAAATTAATGGTTCAAGAGCAAGGTTGTGGGTGTTCTGCACTACATCAGCCATCTGTGGTCACCGAATGACCAGGTGGCTGCTGAAAGATCCTATCTCCATCCTTCCCCCTACATTTTTTTTTGGGTGCACAGAGTGCTGCAAAGTATCATATCTTTACCCTGAATTACAAAGAAAATGGACAGAAAACTGGCTAAGGAACAGATCAGAACAAAAACATAACCTTAATTTTTAGATACACCAATGCAGTAACCAAATTAACGGAATGCTGTGCAACATAAAAATCTTCTCTAGTTAGCTGGATGCTTGCACACCTGCGCTGGGAAGCACTCTATGGTATGGAGGATGGTGAATGTTTGCCCGGGAGTTTGCCCACATTTAAATGGGTATAACACTACCCTCCTGTCCTGATACTCAGGCACATTCATGTAATATCTGTAGACTGGCTGTCTCTAAAGACGAGGGTTTAGTCGGAAGTTGTAACAAAAGACACAAGAAGGCAGTCACACTTGAAGAGATGCTCATGTACAAATTTTTGCTCTAGTCTAATACTGATAAAAAAAGACTTACTGAATTAGCACTGCTGGGATTAGGCCATGGTCTACCAGCTCCTGGGCCCCTAGAGTTCAAATGAAAAAGAAAAGCTTTTTATACATGGCACATTGGGATACAGCACAACAGCAATGTAAAACTGGGATTCCAAAGTCATTTCAAAGCAAAGGTCAAAGCCGCTGTCAAAGCATCATGGGTTTTGCCTTACATGTTAATTCCAGGCATGCCGGGGCCTAAAGAGTTGGGTGGAGGTCTCATTCCGCCGCCATAGTTCTGCAATGATAACCAAGGATCAGTCTACCATAACGAGAAGGGAAACCGGAGAAGAAAAGAGAAGGGAAAAAAACAAACAAACAAAAACAAGAGGGTTAGTTTGTGAAAATGAACTTTAATAAAAAATTAGATGATGATGAACATACAAGCAATTAAAAACTTTAAAATAAACAGGACTGTGGTATCTTTCCATTGGACTCTCCGCAAGACCTCATGGGCTGTTAAAAGATTTATACAGAAACCAGACAGATTTTGCATTATGGCTTCCCTATTGCAGACCAGAGCACAGCACTGGGTTATCCTAGGCCTGGACCTGGCCTCTGGGAGTGGCCCACCTCAGAGGAAAGAGAATGTCCCGGCCAACTGTGCAATACAATTATTATGGAGGGAGGGAAATTCCCTCCCAACTCCAGCAGGCAAATCAGTTTCTGGCTTGTGGTCTCTTTTGTTTAGGGGTGGAAGGACAGAGAAAAAGAAAGTAGCTGCTTGAAAGATTATTGCTACAGTGTAATGAGCAAGCAATGGGATGCATGGAAGAGATGCAAACAGCATGAACGTTTGCAGTAGCCTTCTAAAGACGGGAAAGGAACCTGTCCTCCTAGGGTTACATCTCCAGTTTAAAGACAACAAAAAAAGATTGGTCTTAAAGTCACTACAGAACAATGTGCATTTCAGACATGTGCACACAGGCACACACAAACATATGTACAGAGAGATTCATGGCCCACAGTGTTGCAAGGGAAGGGACTTCGATTTTGCTACAGAACTATTCAGATTGACCTCTTCATAGTCAAATCTGATGCTGCGTCAGCACTTAAAACCCAAACACATGTACACGGGGTGGGGTGGAAAGTGACATGCAACACAGAAATGCTGTAAACACGTCAGGCATTACACAAAACTCCCCAACTCAGGCACCTGCTCTCCCTTCTTATGTCACCCCCTGGCTTTGCCTATTGCAGGAGTCTCCGATCAGTGTACCTGATCTAATAAGAACATATCTACTGTAATGCCAAGCCCGAGGATGCTGCTGTGGCTCCAGAAGTCCTCATGCTGAATTTCTCTGCCTCTCTCCAAGTCAGTTGCCCATCACCAACGTAACTGGGCACACCTTTCGCAGTGTACTCAGCCTTGCTAAATTCTTCTTGTCCACTCATTCAAGGTAAAATCGCATTAGTTTCTTCTGTGCCTGGACCAATTTATTTCCTCAGCAGTTTTGCAAGGCTGGTTTATGTAGGAAGCCACCACTCCCACACACGGAGCTAAGCACCCAACCCAGCAAACCATGACTGTAAAAAGGGATAAAGAGAAGGATATTGACAGCCAGCGACGGGGGGGAAATAGTGCAGTCGCTTGATGAAGCGCCTGATCAAAAGGGTTCTCCCTCGGACTTGCTTTGTGCTCCCTGTATTTGCAAATATGGCAGCGCAAGTAGCTTAAACCAACCATTTCAAAAAGTGTGTGTGCGTGCGTGTGTGCGTGTGCGCGCGTGTCCCCATTCAAGGAGAGGAACAAAACCTGTGTGGCTCCCAAGAGAAGGAAGGCTCTCCCGTTTCACAGACACACTGACTCCCATTTTCCCCCTGCAAACTTTTACTCACTCGACAGGTTCCCCCATCTCCTTGAGCGCCCCTAGAAAACTCCCCCCCACACACACACACTTTAACTTGACTATGCGTATTTCTGAGGCCCTGTATCCGGACAGCTATCCCTCTGGGACTGGAATGGGACAATTTCTATTTGTTCTCAAAGACCTCCTAAGATACACTTACGCCGCACATGCCTTTTGGCAGCACAAACATGGCTAGTTCCCCTAGCATGGGTATAACGGCAATGGAGACCATAAGATGCTGCTTAGGCCAATAGAGTAAAACACACTCCTGAACCCTTTGGGTACGTAATCTACTCCCCAAGCCACGTGTCCCACTGCTGAAGTCTTTCCCCAAAGCAGGGAAAAGACCCAAAGGCTCTGGCAGCTCTCCGCTGCAGGTGCCTTTCCCTGTCAGTGAAAGACTAGCAGGGGGACAAAGGGAGAAGGCTCTGGCAGCTTCCTGCTGCCAGAGGCTTTCACCAACACTTATAGCTACGCATGGCCATGTGGACACAGCCTGCCTTTCGCAGTGGCATGTAGCAAGAGGTATGCAGGGTAGATGGAGTCAGCTGTTAAGAGGCTCTCTTCTCGCTGCAAATGAGGGGAGATAAATGGTGTCTCCAGCAAACTCTTTGTTCATCCCTAGGATTGGAGCTGTACCTAGTACTTGGCAGTGTAGTACTCCACCAATATTTTTGATTTGCCCCAAGACATATCCAATTAATTTTGGGTTGGCTTATTTGGGAAATCTGGTTTAAAAATCACAAGACTGAGCATTTTGGGGTTTGGTTTTTTCAGTTCCCCTGCCATCATACCTTTATTTGTAACTCAAAGCGCAAAACTAGGTCAACAGAATGGTGTTGTAGGAGTACAAATATTTCATTATGGTCCCAATTCAGCGAAGCATTTAAGCATCTCCTTAACTTTAAGCATGTGCTGAAGTCCCATTGAACGCTTTGGATTTAAGCCCATGTTGACGTGCTTTGCTGAATTAGGGTCCATTACCTTATCTACATGCGTACTTTGAGGAGGATGAAAAGGGTTACCCGAAGAAATCACTAGCAAATCTTAATTGATCAAATCTCAGTTTCTAAGCTGAACTACATAAAACCCCATGTTAAAACTTAGTACTTCTAATTGGAGCTGAAAGAAACAGACAAACAGGCCAAAGCATTTTAAAGGTGTTAGAAAAAGGGGAAAAGGTGCCCTTGTGCTGAGAAGCTGAGTGTCAACCTTCAGCAAAATGTGAATTAAAATGGGGAAGTTACAAACCCTTGGAAGACCATATTTAATAGAAGCACTGACGCATCTAACCTCAGCAGCACCAACAAATGCCTTTATACTGTTCACAGAATTAACGCTACGATCAAAAAAAGGAGATAGGAAGTCAGAGTTTAAACCATGATGCTAGATTGTAAAAGATGACTGGTTTTCAGTTCATGTCAGGTGGCTGGTACATGACTGCAGGTTACCATTGGTTGGATAAAAATGTATTTTATACGAATGTTTATTTTAGAAGGTCTTGAAAAAACCCTTTGGGAAGGTAGTGGGTGGGTAGTGTACAAACAATGATTTATTACACACAACAAAAATGGTGACGTTCAATATTTTTGATTATTTCTTGTATGCACTACAGCTTCAGAGCACCTGCTTCTTTAGCATTTTGGGAAGACTCAAAAACATGCCAACTGGTTGATGCGCGTCCCATTTTCACAGGCTTGCACTTGTTTAAAGGAAAATTAAACAAGGCGCTCTCTCTAACGTCTAATAGTCCCAGCATAAGAGAGAAAGCCCTAAAACTCCCCAACTTTCAATATCACCTGTGACCGACAAAAACCTACACGGTGCTCGATTAAAACGCAACCACTTTCAAGTTTTACGGCAATCACCTTGGATTGTCCAAACTGCACAGAGCATCCGGAACTTTCATGGCACTTTTTGCTTGGCTGATGCAAGCGCAACAGATGCAGGCTTTTGTAATCATACATGTGGGACTATTAAGAGCTTTGTTGTACCAGTTCCTGACAGTGCCAGACCATTAAAATGTATAACAAAGCAATTGGAATCTAAGCTCGCCCGCAAAGAATGCTTGGGATTTTTTCCCCGAGGTGTGGGGAATCTAGTGGAGTTTCACATCATGCCCAAGGAGATGGATATACATTTTTATTCAATCAACTTTTCTCCCTTCTTGTCAGTATTCAACAGTTTTGCATACGTTAAATCATTTCTTAACTCTCTTCACACAAGACCTCTTTAGCCCAAGAGCCTCCTGGAAAAACTGTGCAACACACATTCATTTACTGCAGGGTTAAACAGCACTGAAGACAACACAGGAAACAAGTAGTCAGGGAGGATAAACCTACATCTGAGATATGGTAGTATATTGTTTCAAGTCTATCACAACGAACAAACAGGAGTGAGTCAACATAGTAGCATGCAAATTCACTTGTTAAAATGAATCAACACAAAGACCGAATATATTAACCCAGATCTACTTCATTTAAAATGTATTCATAATTGGACTGGTTCCCCCACTCCCTGGGACGTATGCAACCAAACAGGGATTTGGCATCATTCAAGAACTACAGAAGATTTTGTTGTTCATCGAGCTACTACTCATGCTAGTGAAAATTCAGAGGAGAATGCTACTCTGCTAACTTTAAAAAAAAAATCTGAGCATTCTTGAGTAACGCCAATGTTTAGCTCTTACTATAAAGGAATCTAACAAGTTGGCTGAAATGCCTGGACAAGAGCTTCTGAAATACACTTGGAAAAAAGTTACAGGGGAAAAAAAAGATGTCAAAATCTTTCCGAAGCTCATGAGAAGATCACTCAGCATATCCCACTTTGGGGAGAAAAAAATCCCTAAAACTCATCAGCAAATTTTCCCCTCATCGAAAATCCCCAACCTGAAGTTTAAGGTAAAATTGAGAGAGGGGAAAGAGGCAAGCATCAGATTTACCCAGGAAACAAAGAATGGCTTAAACGCCAGAAAAGTGAAATTGTCTATAGAATAGGATAGGGAAGCGTTATGTCCCCGTGATAAATAACTTACTTTTTTATGTGGGCACTCCCTTTCTTAAGTGTTATCAAGGCAAGCTGGATAATGCATTCACCATCACTACATGGTCACAGCTAAACAGCACTGCCTCCGACTAATGAGCAAAAGGGGCTTCTGCGATATCCCTAATGAGGATGCTGAGCTCTGTCGGAACACCGGCTTTCCAGCGGCAACGCACTAATGTAAAATGCATTAGTGCTAATGGGGAGTAGGTGGGAAGAACGCCCAGCTCTTGAAACCCCTAGAGATTGTTTGGATGATGTTTTGCTTATAAACTTTATGAAGTCGTAAGATGTTATTTGGCACGGGACAGGAGAGAAAATGTGCTGCTTAAGTTTACCTGCGGACCAGGACCCATGGGGCCCATCCCTCGTGGAGGATTCATCCTTTGCATTGGTCCTCCCATGTTAGGGTGCCCTGTTGGGAGTAGAACCAATGAAGTCATTATAGCAGAGTAAAAGTGTTTGGCCCAAAGCCAACAGTGAGACACCTTCCAGCATCCTTGAGCATGTTTACCTTGTTGTCGTGTAGGGTCCATTGAATTGGGCAGCAGTGGCTGCGTACCGGGAACAGCCCCTGGAGGCTAGAAAAATTGGGGGAGGAAAAGGGGGAAGAAAAAAAATAAGCTTTGTATGTATGTATGTAACCAAAATATTTAGTTTAAATTCAAGGCTTTAAACACAAAGAATTCAGGTGACATGGTCTATTTTCTGGGAAACGAGGGACTTGTCACAACTTCCTCTGCTTACACACAGCTCCGACCTGTATATCTCCCATGACATGTTCTATAAATCCCTGTAATTTGCCTAACTTCGCTTTCATAACCCTCCTACTTTGTTTCACAGCCTTTTAAAAAGACCAAGCCCCAATTCTCTTCTAATCCTTCACACTACTGTCCTAATGGTCCCATTCCAAGCTTCTACTTGTAGGTAAAAAGGAGGGGACACACGGCTGTCGGGGTGAGCAAATGTCTGATCAAAGCACTTCAATGAAATGATACTGGTGCCAATGTAATTTCGAGGTATACACTTGGCAAATATGCTATGTAAATATATTAAACTTATTTATTTGCCAGTGAAGAGACATTTCATCTGCAAAGAGGATTTTAAACATTCTTACTGAATAGCTTACAAAGATGGCCTCAGGAGTATTAAAAAGGTATATTTTCTCTTATTTCCTAGTATCCCGAACACTGTATTTCTTTTTTCAAAGTCATACTCCGCTTGGACAACAAATCTATTTAAAGTTCAAAAGAGGACTTCCATGTACAGCTCAGTGCAGATAAAGGGGGAGAAAGAACACAGATACCACATGCCTTGGGGAAGCAAACTGTAAACAATTTTGAAACACGGTTGCTTTTCTTTTATTTGAATACCAACATGAAATAGATCGTGCTGTAAAAATTTAGAGACTCTCCAATAAGGAAGGATGACCGTTTAGGCAGGCCAGGCCACACATCAATGCCATGAGTAGAGGGAAGGTTTTCGTTCCAAATCTTTATAGATTTACAGCTTGGGAGACGGAAGTAGGAAAATAATAAATGAACTTTTCATATATGGTTCCCATTGCTATTAACTGGTTTCTCACCTAAACAAGAAATGAGGCAGTAATGATTATTCGGTCCTGTTGTCATGTTTTTGCGTCTCTGGATCTACCCAGTAACCTAGCTAAGCTATGTGAGTATTTCTCAATGCAGCGGGTTTTTTGTTTTTTTAAGAGTCTGATTAGTTTTATCCTCCTCGTTAACTTAAATTATCAAGTGTCTAAAAACAAAATCACAGAACTCTGAGATTCTGAAGTTGCAACGTTACAAATAATATCCCTCAATGCCTGGTCACAAACATTTCCGGTACGTCATTGCAACTGGAGACTGAAAGGAACCACGGCTCCACCTGGACACTATTAGACCAATCAAAATAGTGTTCTGCAACATGAAATGTGCACAAGACTAATCCATAGCACTTACAGATACGGACAGCACATCCTTGTGCTGTCCATAGTTCAGCAGCAAGAGCTTGGACTTCTTGCAAGCCTGATTTAAAGGGACATTATAAAACTGCACTTGACCAAAAAAAAAAAAAAAAAAAAAAAAAAAAAAAAGTGACTTTCTGTATTTCACCAGGCCTGGACAGCACAGATTGACTTGTCTGTTTTAACTTCTGCTCCTAATCAGTTTCACTTTCCTGTTCTCCGGCACTTGCCGGAAGCTAGAACTTCTAGCCAAGGAAAATGAGAACACGCCTGTGCACTCTTATGTCTGAGCCTGAGAGACAATTGTAGCGTAGTCATTCTCAACTGGTGGGACATCACCAATAGTCTAAGCAGGGGTGTCAAGCAGCTGATCTCATCCTCAGGTCTTCCCTCTTTAGGTGAAACGGATCTGCCTAGCCACTTGACTCCACTCCTCTTCCCTGAACCCACTGTGCCAGGCACCAGAGAGTATGTGATTACGGTCCTAACCAGGCTGAGGTCCTCCATTGTAAAGCACTCCAAAACAAGTTACACAGAACTGCCTAATCAGTGTCATTTTCCACGTGCAGGTTTCTCATTACAAGGCTGTGAGATTTCACCAGCACCAATGAGGAAGGGAATTCAGAGAAGGTGGAGGAGTTGCATAAAGCCGGGTGGACATACCTTCCTCAAATCCTCCCCATTCGCTCCCTAAAACCCCTGCAGAAACACACTGTCCCACTCTCAATCTTTTTTTAAAGGAGATAACAGGACAGGCTTATTTTTATTCTTAACAATTCCCCACAGCACAGGGAAAGGCTGGAGTTAAGAGTTTATACTGGTTTCAATGCATGATAAGAAGTTTCATCTTATTTAGTACTTGGTAAGATAGTCTATGTTTATCTCTACCAATCCAACACTTCGGGTAGCAAATCTGTCTCTTGTAACTGACTCAAACTGATAAGCTTGTTGCCTGTAAGATTGATTTCTCTTTCGCAAGTTTTTCTTACAATAAGACAGCTAAACATAGATACAGGGAAAAAATGGATGCCTAAATTTGTCTAACAGAAAGAATGCGTATGCACGATTTGTGAGTGAGTTCTGGTGACCGAAAGTGACAAGAGCCACTTACTACTGGCAGGGGGAAAAGTCATAGAAAAGTATTAAAAATTAAATGGAGTTTTCTAAATCATATTCATAAAACAGTGTCTTGTTTAACAGACAGCGTAATGTGCTAACAAGAGTTACAAGGTTTATTTTAAAATGTCTGCCTTTGTTAACAGTAAAGCAACATGTTATTGGAATAGAAACTAAGCAGGTAACTTTCTGAAGTACTTTGTGCTACACCTTCTGCTAAAAAGAAACTGAAGGAAAGTAATTGGTGAAATTCTTAGAATATGCTTCAACAGGATAAATTACAACTAAATGCCACAATCTTAAAACTTCTGCACATAGAATCACAGACTTTAAGGTCAGAAGGGACCGTTATTATCGTCTAGTCTGACCTCCTGCACAACGCAGGCCACAGAATCTCACCCACCCACTCCTGTATCAAACCCCAAACCTACATCTGAGCTACTGAAGTCCTCAAATCGTGGTTTAAAGACTTCAAGGCTGGAGGATTCTCTGCACAAGTGACCCGTGCCCCACGCTGCAGAGGAAGGTGAAAAAATTCCCAAGGCCTCTGCCAATCTGCCCTGGAGGAAAATTCCTTCCCGACCCCAAATATGGCAATCAGCTAAACCCTGAGCATGTGGGCAAGACTCACCAGCCAGCCACCCAGGAACGAATCTGTAGTAACTCAGATCCTACCGCATCTACCATTCCATCACAGGCCATTGAGCATATTTACCGCCAATAGTCAAAGATCAATTAATTGCCAAAATTAGGCTATCCCATCATACCATCCCCTCCATAAACTTATCAAGCTCAGGTCTTGGCTACACGGGTGCTGTACAGCGCTGCAACTTGCTGTGCTCAGGGGTGTGAAAACGCCTCCCCCCCCTGAGTGCAGCGAGTGCAGCGCCTGCAGCACTGCACGCTCGCTCACAGCACTGCAGGCTATTCCCCTCAGCGAGGCGGAGTACTTGCAGTCGCAGCGCTGGCGGCGCGACCACACTCGTGCTTCACAGTGCTGCTGCGGCAGTGCTGTTAATCCCCAAGTGTAGCCAAGTCCTCAGTCCTGAAGCCAGATAGGTCTTTTGAACCCACTGCTCCCCTTGGAAGGCTATTCCAGAACTTCACTCCTCTGATGGTTAGAAACCTTCATCTAATTTCAAGTCTAAACTTCCTGATGGCCAGTTTATATCCATTTGTTCTTGTGTCCACATTGGTACTGAGCTTAAATAATTAAGTCCTCTCCCTCCCTGGTATAACTATATGAACAAACCCCCATTTTCTTTTAAGCTGCCATAAGGCAGAGGATAAACACAACTAAAATTTAACCCTGCAGCTGATCTAAGTGTTCTGGTGCCACAAGTACTCCTGTTCTTTCTCAGGGTATGTCTACACTACGGGATTAATCTGAATTTAGATAATTCGGATTTGAGAAACAGGTTGTATAAAGTCGAAATGAGTGCGGCCACACTAGCACAGTAATTCGGTGGTGTGCGTCCAAGTACCGGGGCTAGCGTCGATTTCTGCACCGTTGCACTGTGGGTAGCAATTCCATAGCTATCCCATAGTTCCCGCAGTCTCCCGCGCCCATTGGGATTGTGGGTTAAGATCCCAGTGCCTGATGGGACAAAAAACATCGTCGCAGGTGGTTCTGGGTACAGCCTCACTTCCTCCCTCCCTCCCTCCTTGCATGAAAGCAACGGACGGCAGACAACCATTTTCGCGCCTTTTTTCCTGGGTGGGTGAACACTGCAGACTCCATACCACGGCAAGCATGGAGCCCGCTGAGGTCAAGACAGCACTCATGAATATTGCAAACACCTCGCGCGTTCTCATGGAGTTTATGCTCAGCCAGGACCAGAAAAACGAGGCGAGGAGGCAGCGGCGGCGGCAGCGCAGCGACAAGCATGATGAGGACATGGACACGGACACGGACACAGAATTCAGTGAAACCACAGGCCCCGGTGCTTTGGAGATCATGTTGTTAATGGGGCAGATTCTATCCATGGAACGCCGATTCTGGGCAAGGGAAACAAGCACAGACTGGTGGGACCGCATAGTGTTGCAGGTCTGGGACGATTCCCAGTGGCTGCGGAACTTTCGCATGCGTAAGGGCACTTTCATGGAACTTTGTGACTTGCTGTCTCCTGCCCTGAAACGCCAGAATACCAAGATGAGAGCAGCCCTCACAGTTGAGAAGCGCGTGGCGATAGCCCTGTGGAAGCTTGCAACGCCAGACAGCTACCGGTCAGTCGGGAATCAATTTGGAGTGGGCAAATCTACTGTGGGGGCTGCTGTGATGCAAGTAGCCAAAGCAATCACTCAGGTGCTGCTACGAAAGTTAGTGACTCTGGGAAATGTGCAGGCTATAGTGGATGGTTTTGCTGCAATGGGATTCCCTAACTGTGGTGGGGCAATAGACGGAACCCATATCCCTATCTTGGCACCGGAGCACCAAGCCACCGAGTACATAAACCGCAAGGGGTACTTTTCAATGGTGCTGCAAGCACTTGTGGATCACAAGGGACGTTTCACCAACATCAACGCGGGCTGGGCGGGAAGGGTTCATGACGCTCGCGTCTTCAGGAACACTACTCTGTTTAAAGGGCTGCAGCAAGGGACTTACTTTCCGGACCAGAAAATAACCGTTGGGGATGTTGAAATGCCCATAGTTATTCTTGGGGACCCAGCCTACCCCTTAATGCCATGGCTTATGAAGCCGTACACAGGCAGCCTGGACAGGAGTCAGGAGCTGTTTAACTACAGGCTAAGCAAGTGCACAATGGTGGTAGAATGTGCATTTGGCCGTTTAAAAGGTCGCTGGCGTTCATTATTGACTCGCTCTGACCTCAGCCAAAGAAATCTCCCCATTGTTATTTCTGCTTGCTGTGTGCTCCACAATCTCTGTGAAAGTAAGGGGGAGACCTTTATGGCGGGGTGGGAGGCTGAGGCAAATCGCCTGGCTGCTGATTACGCGCAGCCAGACACCAGGGCGATTAGAAGATCACACCATGAAGCGCTGTGCATCAGAGAAGCTTTGAAAACCAGTTTCATGGCTGGCCAGGCTACCGTGTGAAATATCTGTTTGTTTCTCCTTCATGAAAACCCTCCCCCTTTACTGACTGATTTTCTGTAAGGAACCCACCCTGCCCCTTCCCCCATCTTTCTTTCAAACCAAATAAAGTCACTATCATTTAAAAATCATTTATTCTTTATTAATAGATTAGAAAAAGAGGGAGGGAACCCGGGTGGTATTTGGGAGGAGAATTGCTGGGAAGGAAAAAGCCACAAAAAAAAGGTTAAAAAAATGACAGCCTTTTGCTTGGGCTGTCTACTGGGGTGGAATGGGAAGGTGTACGGAGCCTCCCCCCCCGCGTTCTTACACGTCTGGGTGAGGAGGATACGGAACATGGGGAGGGTGGAACAGGGGCTGAAGCGGCAGTCTGTTTTCCAGCAGCCGTTCCTGAACCTCCACCAGACGCCGGAGCAGCCCCAGCGTTGCATCCTTCATCCTCTGGTCTTCCTGCCGCCATCTCTCATCTCGATCGTCCCTCCTCTCCTCACGTTGGTCCCTCCTCTCCTCACGTTGGTCCCTCCTCTCCTCACGTTCACTGACTTCTTTCCTATACTTTGAAAATGTTTCCTTCCACTCATTCAGATGAGCTCTGTCACTCCTGCTGGATTGCATAATTTCAGAAAACATGTCCTCCCGCGTCTTCTTCTTACGACGCCTTATCTGTGATAACCTTCGGGATGGAGGAGGGAGGCTTGAGGAATTTGCAGCTGCTGTAGGGAGGGGAAAAAAGAGAGAATTGTTTTAAAAGCTACATTTTGCAGAACAATGCTTATACTCTTTCACGGTGACCAACACTGTTCACATTACATAGCACATGTGATTTCTGTGCAAGGTCGCATTTTGCCTCTTAATGCTGAGTGCCTGTGGCTTTGCTGCTAGAGATCACAGGTCTGGGCAACAGAATTCGGCTTGCATGCGGCCATGGTAAGCCATTGTTTTACAGCTTCTGCACCCTCCTTTCCCACATACCAAGCATAGCCTGTAGAGTGCTGCAGAAGCCTGGCCAATCTCAGCCAGTTGGGGGGGGGGGGCAGTGTGGGGGGGCTTGTCTGGGCCCCTTCAGGCAAGTAGAGTGCTGCGGTTTTTCTGTTAACATTCAGCAGCACCAGAAAACAAACTAACCCCCCCCCCCCCCCCCGCCATGAATTCTCTGGGATGATCACGGTACCCTCCCCCCACCGCGTGGCTGGTAACAGGGAAGATCCCTGCTAGCCAAACGCGAAAAACTCAGGGCCAATTTCCCATCTGCGCTTGGCTAACTGCAGGGAAGGATTTATTTTCCGCCACAGGCAAACAGCCCAGTAGGAACGGCCACCTCTGTCCCCTTAATTAAGTTCCCGTATTTCAACCAGGTTACCAGGAGTGATATCACTCTCCTGAGGATTACACAACAAGATAAAGAACGGATGTTGCTTGAATGCCAGCAAACACCGGGACCATACGCTGCCAGGCTTTGTCAGGCAATGATACCAGATTACTTGCTGCAAGCATGGCGTGGTCAAGTGTCCTACCATGGAGGAGGGAATAAGGATGCACTGCCCAGAAACCTTCTGGCAAGGCTTTCGGAGTACCTCCAGGAGAGCTTCATGGAGATGTCCCTGGAGGATTTCCGCTCCATCCCCATACACGTTAACAGACTTTTCCAGTAGCTACAGACTTTTCCAGTAGCTGAACTGACCGCGAATGCAAAGTCAGGCAAAGTAATCATTAAAAACCGTTTGCTTTTAAAACAAGTTTTATATTTTAAAAGGTAAACTCACCTGAGGTCCCTTCCATGGGGTCAGAGTCTTGGGTACTGGCTTGGGAGGGTACTTCAGTCAGGGTGATAAAAAGATCCTGGCTGTTGGGGAGAATGGAGTGCTGTGTGCTCTCTGCAAGCTCATCCTCCTCCTCCTCCTCTACCCCATCGGCAGAATCCTCAGGCGTCGAGACTATCCCCGACCCAGAATCCACGAACAAAGGTGGGGTAGTGGTGGCAGCCCCCCCTAGAATTGCATGCAGCTCGGCGTAGTAGCGGCATGTCCGCGGCTCTGACCCGGAGCGACCGTTTGCCTCCTTTGTTTTTTGATAGGCTTGTCTGAGCTCCTTGACCTTCACGCGGCACTGCTCAGAGTCCCTATTGTGGCCTCTCTCCATCATGCCCTTGGAAATTTTTTCAAAAGTTTTTGCATTTCGTCTTTTAGAACGAAGTTCTGCAAGCACTGAATCCTCTCCCCATACAGCGATCAGATCCAGTACCTTCCTCACGGTCCATGCTGGTGCTCTTTTTCGATCATCAGCCTGCATGGTTACCTGTGCTGATGAGGTATCTGTGGTCACCTGTGCTCTCCATGCTGGGCAAACAGGAAATGAAGTTCAAATGTTCGCGGGGCTTTTCCTGTCTACCTGGCCAGTGCATCCGAGTTCGGATTGCTGTCCAGAGCGGTCACAATGATGCACTGTGGGATAGCTCCCGGAGGCCAATACCATCGAATTGCGGCCACACTAACCCTAATTCGAATTGCTAAAATCGATTTTGGCGCTACTCTGCTCGTTGGGGTGGAGTACAGAAATCGATTTAAAGGGCCCTTTACATCGAATTAAATGGCGTCGTTGTGTGGACGGTTACAGGGTTAATTCGAATTAAAGCTGATAAATCCGAATTAAAGTCGTAGTGTAGACCAGGCCTAAGTGTTCTGGTGGACCAGTTCTCTAACAGCAGGATTATATGCATCACCTTGATTTTTAAAGATTCCAGGGAAAATTTACATTTTACGCTAGCTTTGTTGTAAACCATCATCAGTCACACATCAAAACTTTGTTTATATCAGCTGAAATCATGGGAGACAGTCAGGGAAAACCAAGAAGTTTGTGTGATTATAAAGGAGAACTCAGAACTGCGTACTACATGGAAGCTCTCTTGATAGCGAAGAAGCTGTTGGCAGTGGAGGGAACACACTTTCTATGCCAGGTCCTGATATTTACTACATTTATGTGATTGAGTTTCTACCAGCAAATGGTTTCTTGAGATTCAATGCATTACAAACCCCTCATGGAAAGAGAAAACGTTTTGATGGAATTTGTCATTCAAATAACATTAACTCACTGATTAACAGATACCACAAAGTCGTCTAAGAATATAAGAAACCTTCAGCTCTGTGGAAGTCTAGTTTTCCCCCACTGCCAAAAAAAAAAATCAGTTTAAAATCCCCAACTTAACTCAGGTAACAGATGAAGGAAATACAATACCTGGTTTCCCATTCTGATGGGGGGCCGGGGACCTCCTGCATATCGCGGTGACATAAAAGGCTGCAATTACATGAAATTAGTTCAATGACAGGATGCACTCACAGCATGCAGATAAAGAGAATTACTACATTCCAGACAGACTCTGGTTACAATCTACACAATTTTCTGGAGAAATCTCTTTATTTTTAAAAATAAGTTGGTAAAAACAGATCTTCACACTCCATTTTTGTATTTTTCACAGATTTATTTTTGTTGGCGAGATTGTTTAACCTACTTGGAGAGTACTATATAAGGCTGCTAAAATTAGTGCATGGGAGACCCTGACCATTAGACACTTTCCAAGTGAAAAAGAAAATTGGTAAATGAAGCAAAAAAAACAAAACAAAAAACCCAATGCCAAGAACCAAAAGCCAAGCACTTAAACCATATATACATATAAGTGCTATGAATGCAATTTTTAACAAAAACACACAAATTAACAAAGTTCTCACACTATCATAACTATGTATATTTGAAACTTACGAATGGACTTTCTAATCCATTGTCAACTGAACATACAAAATCAAAAGGAAACAAACATTTCACATTGGCGCTGGCATGATGCTGGAAGAATAAATTTGAGGATCAGATCCCCAGCTGGCGTAAATCAGCGAAGCTCCATGAGGATCAAAGGAGCTCTGCTGATTCACATCAGCTGACAATCAGACCCAACAAGCTTAAAGAGCAAAACAGAACGCAAGCCCTGTTATCAGTGCCCTACATATTTCTAGTGTCTTTACCTGACTGTGGGGTCCCATCATGCTGTTAGGATTGTGAGGTGGAGGCTGTGCGTGTGGCGAGGGCTGAGAACCAGGTGGTCCCTGTGAGGTCAGACAGTAGAAGGAGGTTATAGATTAGCACATGAAAGCGCAGAAAGAGCTAAAAAGGATTTATTGGTGGATCTGTTTGTAGGGAAGCCAGTCTCGTTTTAGATGAGTTTCTATTCATTTGTAACTGAACAACGAATAATGATATTTGCAAAAAAAAAAAAAAAAAAAAAAAATAGGACATCTGTCAAAGCACACCAGCAACATTACAGTAAATGGTTCAGAATTCAACCAGTCTGCAATGACAAATACATTTGGATACGCTTTGAAAGTGTGCGTATGGAGAGAAAAAAAAAAAAGTCTTCTCCACAACCCTCCCACACTTTCCTGAAGGTAGGAAACACCTTAAAGGGCTTCCTTTTGATTTGTGGGTCAATGGTTAATACAAGGGATTAAAAATAATGTAGAGGCAAAGATCTTGCTTAGAAGCACATCCCATGTTTGTGCCAGATATTTTTGAAGCTGAAGCCTAGGTTTAGCTCCAATAAATGGATGGCACAACTCCAATCCATTTCTACATGCAGGGCTGTGTTGTTACCCTTAAAGATCCAATATCCTTCCCCAAGACGAATGACCTAATGATGCAAGTAAAGTTTCTTTTGAGTAAAGCGATACTAAAACATGTCTGGGGGAAAAAAGAAAGATTAGTGCATGTAGCTTTTAACACCACAAGACAGCAGTTTCTGACATTTTTGGGTTGAACACCAATTTTTTCCCCCTTTAAAGCATGAAAAGAGAAAGTTTGTTTGGAAAATGTGAGCTCTGAGCAAGAATACATTGATGCATGTTAATGTAAAAAAAAAAAATAATAATAAAAATTCAAGTCCAAGAACTTGTAATTGGTATAGAAAGCAAATAAGCCTTGTAAGTATGTTATGTGAAGCAGCCACACACTTCAGTAAAAGCACAGCAGCAGATGTTCTATACCTGCCACGTTACTAATTTCAACAAGTGTTCGCCTTCTAGCTGCTGCCAGCAATGGCATGGTTTGTTACCATGAGCAATTTTCTTAATTAACAGACATTAATTAGCCATTTAGCAATTTTGCAAGCATTTGTTTAGCAGCTTTCCTAAACATGAATACCACTGTGATAATGGTACTGATTAGAGGGGTCCCCTAATTAACAGTACAGGGAAAGAAAATTGAAATCACATAAATTAAAAAGGGAGGGGAAGTTAATGAAGGCAGGACATTTGCACCTGCAAATTTTTTGTACTACAGAAACTTGAGTGCACCGTAAATAAAGAGGAATTTTTTAAGTGTTACACAGAAAGACACAGACACAAAGATTAAAACAGAAACAGCCCTCTGTCAATCTTCCATGTTTAGTTTATATGCTCATATATATGAAACTCTCTTGCATTAACAGGATATACATAACTAGTCCTACCTTGTAATTTATAACTAGTACAGTAAGGCAAGAATAGTTCTCTCTTGCCTCTCCTAGATTCATTATTCTGGGCAGAAGTCATAACTCAGAGTTGCAACGTCCCACTATGTCCTACCACCACTTTAAAAAAAACTCTCCGAATGTTTCCTCCTGCTGACATGTTTGCAGAACTGACATCCTCCCCAAGAGAAATCCTTCCAAAGCAGAGAGGACAAAGCTAGAATCATTGCAATTTGAACACCAATCATTTTGTTTATTTCACTGGGACATTTCAAGCCTTTTTAACATTCCCTCCCTGAACTGAAAGAGGAGAAAATCCCATAATAAACCAAATATCTACTGAATACCAACTAGACAAGCACAGGGAATGGGGTCTGTCCAGAGTCACTAGGAGAAATCAGTCACATGCAAATAAATAAATAAATAAATAAATAAATAAATCTAATTTTGCCTTTCTTCTGTGATAGATCCACTATGCTAGACAGAAGTCAGACCTTAAGGGAAGCTGCCAGTGTGATCACCACCCACCAACCACATGGGGAAAGTAAATTTGGCCCTGGATCCTACAATTGACAACATGCAGGTGGACTGCTGAGCCTGTGAAGAACTCCACTGAAGTCTATGAAGTCCACCCACATGCTGCGAATTGTAGCTTAGTGAGTAAGTACAAAAACAACAGTCACTACCAATAAAAGAAAAGGGTGATTGTGGGTCAAATGAAAGACACTACAGAGAAACCCTTGCTAGTTAAAACTGCCTCAAGATTAAAGAGATCCTTTATGATGTACATTCAGGTAGCTCGTAGCTCAAAAATGGCCATTTCCCACAAGAAGTATTTTCTCTCTCTATTTATAGATTAGACACCACTCCCTCTTCATCCTGAAACATACACAGAGCAGAGAGACAGGCCTGTTGCCCAAATACTGTATCCAAAGAGAAAAGACCAACTCAATTTTGTAATGTACTGGGAAAGAAGGAATTGACCACAAGTTGGGAAGAAACCTACAAGACTGCCAAGAGGGCTGATGTTTCTCCATCCAATACCTTGCATCTTTGGCAGAATGAACCCCAATCTCTATAGCATTTCCTGGAGTGGTGATTTATCTACCTGGGGAATGGGATCGTTTGATCGCTGCGGCAAAGCAAGAGAACGTAGCCGCTTTCATGAGACTGCCCAACACCACAAGCAAGGCATTACCCCTTCCTCCGCAGAGGAGAATGGTTCAGACAGAAATTATTGCCCAGACCGCTTCCTGAGAATGAAAGTGCATTTGTAAGTGGCATAAAGGCTCATGACTGATGGTTCCTTTTCCCGTTGCCTGCTTTAGGAGGAGCTCAGTGTTCTAAGCCAGGCACAGTCTAGGGCTGTCATGCAAACCCGCCCGGCCAGAGAATTGTAACTACGGGTCTACAAAAATGCAATAAAGGAACCCTGCTCGCTTAACCCTCCGACCAAACTGAAAGGCAGGAGAAAGGCGATCTGAAGAGTCAGGAAACAGACACCAAGGCTGGCTGTTTGAAAGGAGCATTAGTAAGGACCAGTTGCACCACTTAAAAAGATTCTGGTTCCCCGGGTGACCTAATCAGGAGGCAACTGGTAGCTACAGCTACACATAGCGACAGATATCAGGATGCAACCAATGACTTCAGCAGGGGAGGGAGTGTGGCACAGTGATGAGACTAACCTCAATGAGCACCTTCTCAGACCCTTGTGCAAAAAGCCTTCTTAGGGGATCCTAAGGTAACTCCCGGAGGAAAGGAGAGGCATTGTGTGTTGGGGCCTCGCCGATGCCAGAATCGGTATGTGACTCCGTAAGGCCAAGAAAGCAGCAGGAGCTGAGATCAGGAAGCATCAAGGAACCACGATACACCAGGGCTTGCTCTATCCGGAAGAACACACAGTTTGATGCTGGACTCCCTGGGAGGGAGTCTCTGGCCCTTACTGGAACATGGCTGCAGGCTCTGCGGCTGGATTCAGGCTCTGCAGGGGGAGCAGACAGGCGGTGTTCTGCTGCTGTCCCCAGGGGAGTTCCAACCCATCTGCCAGCGAAGAGCGGGGGGGGTGTGGGGGGGTGGGTGGCGTGGGGGACTGGCTTGCAGGAAAGGCCGTTACTGGAGGGGATACAGGCCAGCGCCCAGTGTGAAGACTGCCTTGCTGAACCCCCAAATGGGGCGGTAAGTGCTTGGGGAATCCTTCGGAGCTCAGAAGCACCTGCACTGCACAGTAAGAACCCTGCACTGAACATGCCAGGAAGGGCGGGGGGCAGGACTACTCATGAAGGTTCTCTCCATTCCAAGAAGCCAAGCTGGGGTGAGGGAATTGCCAGGGGGGAAAAAAACCACCACACAAAAAACAAAACCGGAACCTTGTTTCCCGGAAAGGGGGGTTGGGGGGGGTGGAGAAATCACTTGAGAAAGGCTCTGTCACAGACAGAAGGGGAAAGGTCTGCTCCATTCTGGGCAGAGCAACTGGGAAGGCTGCAGTCAGCCCAGAAACGCGCCAGCAGGGGGAGCTATCCAGTTCAGTGAGAGCAGCACTGTCACCACTCCGCTGGATTGGCCAGAATACCCAAGAATTATGGGCTCCCATGCAGAGCAGAGGGCTTATCCCAAGAGCAATTTAGGCCTTGGCTACACTCGCGGATTCACAGGGCTGCCGCGGCAGCGCTGTGAAGCACGAGTGTAGTCGCGCTGCCAGCACTGCGAGAGCTCTCTTGCAGCGCTGCAAGTACTCCACCTCTCTGAGGGGAATAGCAAGCACTGATTACACTGGTGCTTTACAGCGCTGCACTCGCTGCGCTCGGGGGGGGGGGGTGTTTTTTCACACCCCTGAGCGCAGCAAGTGCAGCACTGTGAATTGCCAGTGTAGCCAAGGCCATAGCTTCAGTAACAGTATTGCTAAACCACCCTCTCCCACCAGCTGACACACCCTGGAGAATTACCAGACTGAGCATCCCTGTGTATTGGCAGGGCTGGCTCCAGGGTTTTTGCTGCCCCAAGTGGTGGCTAAAAGAAAAAAAAAAGGGGCAAGCCACGATCGGCTGCAGCTCCACCGCGCCACTTGCCACTTTCTTCTTCGGCGGCAATTCAGCAGCAGGTCCTTCCCTCCGAGAGGGACCCGCCCCCAAAGAGCCCGACGTGCCGCCCCTTCCCCATGGCCACCCCAAGCACCTGCTTGCTGGGCTGATGCCTGGAGCTGGCTCTGTGTATTGGTGCTTAACCTGGCAATGGCAAGTGTCTATGTAAACCTAATGGTCTCACACATTGTGGGGAGGGATAGCTCAGTGATTTGAGCATTGGCCTGCTAAACCCAGGGTTGTGAGTTCAATCCTTAAGGGGACCATTTAGGGATCTGGGGCAAAAATCTGTCTGGGGATTGGTCCTGCTTTGAGCAGGAGGTTGGACTAGATGACCTCCTGAGGTTCCTCCCAACCCTGATATTCTATGATTCATGAGTTACTTGGGTTGGTTGCATATCTAGGGGCTTTCAAGATTTTCACTGACTCTGGGGTATGGCAGGTTGTCACATAAGGAAAAGGGGATATAAACCTGGCACTACCTGCAGGGGAACCTTAGTAGTAATATCACTGACACCAGGTATTCTGCTGCTCTGACGGGAACAGAGTAAGGAGAGTATGACAACATATGACAGCTTTCCCTGCCACTAGGATGTACTGCTTCTTCTGTCTACGTTCGGGGAGAGACCGATGAAAGTCATTAATGTTTACATTTAAGCTGCTTTTAAAATAAGGCTAAAAGATGGATTTCTCATTTTGCCATGCATCTCAGTACACCTTCTGCCTTTATCTTAGATGGACTTCAGTTTCAGAGCAGAATGGTCTACTGCAGGGATCGGCAACCTTTCAGAAGTGCTGTGCCGAGTCTTCGTTTATTCAGTCTAATTTATGGTTTCGCGTGCCAGTCATACATTTTAATATTTTTAGAAGGTCTCTTTTTACAAGTCTATAATATATAAGTAAACTATTGGATGTAAAGTAAATAAGGTTTTAAAAATGTTTAAGAAGCTTCATTTAAAATTAAATGCAGAGCCCGCTGGACCGGTGGCCAGGACCTGGGCAGTGTGAGCGCCACTGAAAATCAGCTTGCATGCCGCCTTCGGCGCTCGTGCCATAGGTTGCCTACCCCGGTCTACTGTTAATCGTACAAGGCATCAGAGGGATAAAAAAAAATAAAGATCATTATCATTCCTAAAAGCATCATTAGCGAACTGCGGCAAGAAATCCAGTGGCTTCCCCAAAATGTGAGTAGCTCCTTTTGTAAATAAATAAATAAATAAATAAATCAAGGTAGCTAGCGACTTTTAATTAACAACTTTCAAGAAACTTCTAGCCTGTTACACATTCCCAAATGGTCAGTTGCATCCCTCCAAAAAGGGAAAGATCTCGGAAAAGAATGGGGACTAGTCAATGTCCTGCCTGAACACTGATTTCGATAGAATCAGTGACAGGACCCTGTCTGTGGTTGAAGCGGTTACAGGCAAGAATATTTCAGCATTGGTTCGACTGACTGTGTGGAGAAGGACTAGAAGTGGCATAGGAGAACAGCACTTCTGGAGCTCTGCAGATAACAGTAATGCACAGCAAGAGTTTCAAACACACCTGTCATTAAATTGCCCTGATAAATAAAGCTTCACTTTCATCACAGCAGAGTTAAGCACCCACAATACAGCCATGAATCAGCTTCTGCCGAAGAACCGTTTTCCATATACCAGCCTGCAGATAGGTGTGCTTAAGATACATTTAGGGCATTGTTGTAAAGCAGATTGAAATTTTGGAGCTATGATTAAAGTTTTAAGACCAGGAAATCTATTTCACAGAATAAGTGATTCAGAGTAAAACATCAGCAATTTGACAGCGAATGAATGCCCCATCCAGCCTTCAAATTAGAAGTGTGTCTTGGGGTTTTGCCACTGAAATGCATCAAACGTGGACTGGGTGCTTGCTTTTTCCCTTAAGATGCTGTCTACCTCCTTCTAACAAGCTTAGTTACCATATGGTTTAGAAGGAGTTAGATGAGGGCACAGACTGCTTACAGTTGTGTTTGAGAAGTTTCAGGTACCATTTAAACCCCACTTAGAAAAGGAGTGAGACTCTCAGATATTTGAAAACATCTATGTCTCGATCTGGAATTGGCCATTGCTTGGGACTTTCATCTTTTGACCCTCTAATGGAACAGATGCGTGAAGGTATATTCAGCTCACACTCAACTAGCACTGGCTTCTTCCCTGGTGAAGTGTTACATGAAAACAATAATCTGGGACAAAGCAGCAGAGGTTAAAAGCGACACTTGCATGCATGAGGCAAGCACGCTGTCTGAGAAGCGTCTCACCCTTCCCCATGCACCCCCTGCCCACATTACACGGAAAAGCATTAGAGTGATTCTGCCCTAACTGCCGGTGTTAATTAAAAGGGGAGAGATCAATCTCTCTTAAGTAAGACTGATCAGCAAGTAGATCATTGCAATTCACAACAGCACATCTCCTCTGAATTCCTCCAAAGAAAAACTGGTCTTGGAATGGGATCTGTCTGCACACTTCCAAACAGACAGTCCTTTTTTCTGGTACAACTTGCTTAATCTCCAGAAAGTTCAGTTTGCCAAAATACAGCTCAACGTAAAGAGCAGCAGCGGTTAATTGAGTCCTTTCCAAGAAACGCCAAACCTTCCCCCCTCCTCCGCTCCACAATAGACAGACAGACAGTAATGGCCCTGTGCAAGCTGCAAGCACGCGAGAAATTGTAACGTACTCCCAGGAAATTCAAGACTTTGTGAAACATTTTGTTGGCGAGCAGCACAGGGCAGTAAATCAAATCCTCATGGCCGTATTATTCTTCAATAGCAATGCTCATGACAGCTACTTCTGGATAATATAACTGCAGATGTACAGTTTATGCAAACATCTCAGCAAACGCTGCATGCTCTTTCAACTTACGCTGCATGCTCTTTCAACTTGTTATGCAGCCTGGGAGGAGCTGGATGTTTTCAAACGGCAACAACAACAAGCATCTGAAAATGTTAGCTACTTCCTGTCTGCTACCCTGAGGCCACTAAATCCATTGTGCTCAAATTAAACTGCAGCCTTCCATTCTATTTTCTTCTGCTCTCCCACATCCCAAACCCTTCCAGCTTTTACAGCACCGCTTAAGATTCATTTCATACCTCTTATTCAAAAAAAGAAAAGAAAAAAAGCAGAACCTCTGGATGTTGTTATCTCTAAATATTTGCAGATGTTCTACAACCGAGGAGAATTGCATTTCAACCAAGAGTGCCTGTTGGATCTTTATTTTCCTCTTTAAAACAAACAAACAAAACCAAACCAAGACAATTGTTCTTTTGGTTATAAATCTATGAGTGAACTCATCTGACTGATCAAAATGGTTCAGAAATATAGAATGCTTTATGGAGCCAATTCATCGTCTCCTATCGGGGAACCAACGCTTCTATTAGGATGTTCAACATACATTACCTAACTTGTCTAATAGGATGGGGCCATTCGCTCACCAAAAAAGTTTTTTTTTTTTTAATGCTTGTTCAGGTACAAGACTAATTATCAGGGATTTCATTCTGTATTAAAAGGAAAAAACAAGTGCTTCTGAGCAAGTGAGCGCTGATCTTTGTGATTAGTTCAATATCTCTTTTAGATGGTTTAGCCCAGTATTTCCCAAACTTGTGAAAGCTGAGCCCCTTTTCAGAAAAATTAAACCCATTTTCCCCTCCCAGCAGCCCTACTCTGGCTAGTTCTTCGGGTCATCTCCACTGAGATGGGCTGGGGTAGATGTTCTGAACATAATTCCTATTGTTTCTACATAATTAACTATTCACTGCTCATCAAAGTATGTTGACATTTGACACATCAGCATCTTACTTAGCACCCAATGAAACGAATGGGGCAGTTTGCAACTCAGACATTTCAAGTTCTCTGTTGAGATCTGCTCGAGTCTAAATCACCTATGCTCAATTCACATTTTGAAAGTTTTCTTCAGAGCTATAACAGCTAGAAACTTTTTTTTTTTTTAATAATGAAAGATGAGACTTTAGGAAACAACCTGTCCCAGTCTCTGCCCACACTTTGGGAAACAATGGTTTAACTCATTGCTTGATAAAAGTTGCTTCATCTTCTCTCAGGTACTTCTGAAAGACTTATCACAGTGGTCTGGGAAGACAATTACAGGTACCTGTAGGTGTTCTGGTCCATTTCTGTCAGCATAGTCTATCTAGTTAAGGCCATTGTAATGAGCTATGAGAAATGTGTCTTTTAGCAACAAATCTATACCAATAGAGAATAGAAGTGTTTTGTCTTCTTGTAAAATTGCACAAGCGATCATAGGTAGTGTGTGTGTGTGTTTGTGTTTTTCACGAATAATTTAGCACAAATGGATCATGTTTTATGAGCTGCATACTTTCAGATAATTTTTTTTTTTTAAACATTTTCAAGTACCTCTGGGGGTGGGGAGAATAATGAAGGATGGTATAACAAGGTAAAGTATCAACACCACAAGTTATCTACAATTTATACTTCGCTAAAGGAATGTATCCCATGTTCTAAATGATATTTCTCTAGGTACACATTCCAACATAAAAGAGGGCACCCAAAATGTAGTTCACCATCATTAGAGAGAGGTCTGAAATTGTATATTTGATTGGGTAGAAAATAGAACCTAGCCCCCTTTTTAAAAGATCAAATTTTAAGATGCCAACTGGGAAAATTAAATCACTAATAAATTCTTTATTAGAGAAACTCTGGAATCCTTCAAAATAAGTGCAGGAATGCATCAAAGAACCTTCAATCATTCGATCAGAAAACACTGCAGAGATTAAAGAGGCATTTTCCATAACAGCAGATGCCATCATTTCCCCCTACTTTAAAACTCCACAGTTAAATCATGACAACATTAGCAGTAGGTGAGATGCATATTAAAGGCATCAGGCCTGCCCTGCTAGCCAAAGGATTAATGCTCGACTTTAACTCAAGCCATATAGGCAATAGTCAGGAATGCAACTGCATTTTACAGTCCAAATGACCGGAAACAAACAAAAAACCCTGTCCTGCAGCAGCATGTACTCAGGTTCAGGATACAGGGCTCTGGCAGGATTCAGGGTGTTTAGCAAGCCATACCTCAATTACTAGGAGACTCAAATGGCTGACCTACGGGCATCTGAAATGACGACTCTTGCCTACAAGTTTGGATTTAGTATCCAATACATTGCTGAACAGCTTGGTTACTCTCCCTGCTCAGGATAAGTGGCAGTTAAGCAGGACCAGTCCTGCTTTGGAACACTGTCGAACACTCATCCTCCCCCATAGCTGTGATGTTCCAGAATCATAAGTTACGAGAAGGAAGAGCCCAACTATAGGTCACCGAGTCCGTCGTCCTGACACTATTACCCTCTCTAGTCCCTTACATTTACCGTGGGCTTTGTGCCGGGATTTTAAACGTTTCAAAGAATGAGAGCTTCCCTCACTGTCCTTGGGAGACTATGCCACAGGACTAGAGGCTGCCTTCTCAACTGTAAAGCTGACCACGCTCAGAAATGTTTAAACTGCTGTAGTTTTGCTGCTAGTTTGGCTGGGGTGTCACTTTTATAATGCTGTTATGGAAAAATATTTTAATAATAATATTAATAGTCCTTAAGTGCCTGACTTTCAATGGGACAAAGGCTCCTAAGTCACTTCTGAAAATGTGTAGATTGACTGGGTAGATAGATTTGAGTTCAGACGTTACGAGGAGAGGAATTATTTAAGATAGTGCTAGAGGTAGATACTACTTTAAGACTCTACAGCTATGTGGCTGTATTTCTGACTATTATGTGTGTATGGTTTGAGTGTGACAGTGAGTAGAGCATTAATTCTCTGGATAGCAAGCTAGGCCTGATGACTTCAACTTTCTCTCACCTACTGCTAAGTCACTTTTGGTTCCTAAACCACTATGGCACTTTTGAAAGTTTATCCTGAAAGCCAGTTTAAGTTTCTCTCTACATTTCATCCTACCACTCCCAGTATAAACCTTAAATAGACTCCTTCCTGGCATCAACGGCTTCAAGCATCTCTGTAACTCAACAATACTTATTTTCTTTTAACCAATTGTTCTGTTCCCCCAAATCAAACTCCAGCAGCTATAAGTTACAGACCACATAAGCTCTTTTTTTTTTTTTTTTTTTGGGGGGGGGGGGAGTTAAAGACAAAAACTTTCAATAACTCATCTCCCGCTCCATATCGTCACTCCCCGAAACAGTCACCCAGCTATGAAGCCACTTGGAGGGGGCCCTCAGAACTGGCAAAGCAAAGCAGAAACTAAGTTTACTGACAGGTAAGAATCCTCATTGTCTGAGATTGTCTTTACAACAATGCTCTTAAAAATATACCCAACTACACAAGGATTTAGTGACAGTAAGAAACAGGTACTTACTGTCTGAAGAGCTCTACAACTTACTGCTGCACCTAGGGGAGAAGAGTCTAAACCTGCAACCCTTTGTGAATGCCAGAAGAGACCACTCTGCAAACCTCCTTTGCCAAGGCTCAGGCTACAATTCATGTCTCATGAGCTCTACTATTCTGGGTGCAGGGAATTCTTTCTAGAACAGTCTTCTCCTATACACTTCCTGGTCCTTAGCTAAGGAGTTTGAATTTCAGAGGCTTACATTCCCTCCCACACAACCAAGCTTATCAAAAGATTTCCCTCTCTCTTGTCCTCATGAGAACTTTTTAGCGCTCTTTTAGAATATCCAGCACCCCCCACCCCCTACAGTCCAAGCGTGATTAGGTTAGGACAACAATTTGAGGGAGAAGTCTTGCATCCCAATTCAAACCAAAGGAGCACGTGACCCTTTGTCATAAATAATGGAAGGAAAGCCCACTGTTTTCCTGTAAGAACCCAAATACAGCCCTCTGGAGAGTTCCCAGACTGGCAGCCTGGGCATGCAAAGGCAGACAACACTGTTTAGAAAGACAGATGGCAGAAGGTGCTTAAAGGACAATGAAGTTGCAGTGTGAAGAGAAAAAGGACAAAACAGGACAATAATTCTTTACGCTGGTCCAAATTAATACCACCATCAGGAGGAGAGATTCTGCCAGAAGAGATTTTTCCCCATCTGATGGCTTCGTGATGTCGAGAGCTTTCATTTTAAGGGGTATCTGAAAGCCAACCAACATGTGAATCCTCCTGGAAACTAACTGAAATGCCAGAGGAGGCCAACAAAGCCCACTTCATCTGCAAGGAACCACCAAGGAGAGAATCTATTGGAAATCCCATCATATTCAGGGGAAGGCCCAGGAAAACATAGTAACTAGTTCCAAGTATGGGAATGAGTCCCTTGTGGAACAGATCTGGCAAGTTCTCACCAATCCAAATACTAGGGCAATGCTGATATACCCACTGTGAATGCTTCCGCACGCACCACTCCCTGGGAAAAACTTTCTGCCTGCTCAAATAATCTCCTGCTAGATTTCTTGTGTCGACCGTGAGGTACTGATTTCCTGCCCCGTTTGATAGAAAGCAACTCATCTCTCTCCACAACAACTGGACCCTGCTTCCCCTGGGTTTGTCTGTTGGCACCTGTATTGTGGGGCTGAGTTTGCCATGAGAACCTACTGTTGCAGAAGATAGTCTTGGAGCTCTCTAGACCATTCCTGTTGCGAATACATTTACGGGGTACGCTTTTGGCCGTCTCTCACAAACTGTCTGAGGCACTGGACGTGCTTAGCAAAAATGGGCTTTGGTTGTCACAAGAAGCCATGCGGGATCCCATAATTGAGCTCTATGCGTAACGCTACAGCTTTCTATACCCTAGAAAAGCAAAGAGGACTGCTGAAGGTAGTGATTCAAGTGCCCTGAGTTTCTAGGAAGATAGCTCTTTGTTTTAGGAGAAGGAGAAGCCTGGAATGGAGGCTTGAAAGTGGGACGATGCATAAACAGAAAACCAAGAGCACTAAGGATCAGCCCTTGTCTCACAGGAAAGGGGGCAGGCAGCATTTGTTGCAAACTCTAAATTGCAGGTTTCTTGTATGACTGAACACCCTGTTCCGCTAGCTAGGCTGAACATCATTTCCAGATGTAATGGTCAGCCAGACAAAGCCAGCCTCCGCTGTGAACAGCTGGAAGGCTAATACCACTGATCTTTAGTCCCATGCGCTCTTGGAAAGAGGTCATCCTCAGTTGGGAGGGAAGATGTCGAAGCTGCTGGTGGAAAATGCAAATCCACTATGGAGAGCAATGCCCAGGAAGCATGTTGAACCCTGGCTAGACAGTATCATCAAAACGTACCACTTAATAGAGTTTTGAATCGAGATATCCCCATGGGGAACCATTAGAGATTTGATCTGTGGGGGCCCTCCCGGGGGCTGGGAAGGAGAAGCCTATTGGAGAATATTTTCCACAAGCAGAATAGGATAAGCCCTCACCCCTGTATTTTCTTGCTGCTTCCTAGGAGTCTCATGACATTCACCTTCACATTCGCCTGGAAGCAGGAGACAGGGTGTTTTGCCCTTCTCATGCTGTCTAGCAGAGACTGATCCACAGAGGTGGTGGGTGAAAGAGAGCAAAGTTCTGTGGCTGCTGCCAGCACTTTGCTCTTTTGAGGGGTCCACAGAGTAGTGAGGGTAAGAAATCGGTGTTTGAAATAGCTCACATTCAAGTAGAAAAGCCCATGTAACAAGGCTAACTTGTGAAAAATGTTGGTTCCTGACATGATAGCAGAGTAAGGAAAATTCCTTCTGTTTCCCCTTAACTTCATATTATATGTGAACGGCCCTGCCAGCAATGTCTGTTCCTTAAAGCCATCCTCTCCTGATGGCCTGAGGCTCCCACTCCTACGAAACCAGCAGTGACAGGGTTGTAAGAGTGGTGCACTAACCCCACTAGGGTGGGCTGATGGTGGCTTCATTCTCTGGCTCCATGGAAGAACCAGGGTTGGCTGGCTACACATGTACTTAAGTGCAAACAGGTCTGCTCTGGGCTACAGCGGTCCTTTCCCCAACGCACGAGGCTACCTGGGGAAGGAATGTTGTAACTGTGGCAAGAGAGATGCAACATTCTGGCCCTCAAGCTCCAGACCAAGACTCTTCATGTAGCCTGCGACACACATTGGTGGTGCAGCAGCAGCCCCACTATCCTGATCTGGGGAGCCTAGAATGCAGAGTCCGGCTACACTCTCTTTTGGTCTATTCCTATTAACTGGTTAAGCAGCAGTCTGGTGTCTACACTACTTGGAGTTGTTGTTTTTTTAAACCAATCAGTTCCCACCCCATATTTTTAGAGAGAAAACAGACTGCCACTGGTTTATTAGCAGGCGAAGGCATCCGCTGAGCTTTATTACACAATCAGGAGTGATGTGTTTATGCCTGAAACCCAAGAAGAAAATAAATGAAATGACAAGGAGCTCCCGTTTTTCCAGCACAAGAGAAATAAGTAATATAGAAGCACTCACACAATTAAATAAGAGCTACTTGGAAGTGCAATAATCAAGGCTTTAGAAATATTAATGAGACACATCTGATGTGATACCAAAAAAGCACAGTAACCTGAAAGCTTCACCGAGGGGGAATCATGAGTTACACACAGTACCTCAGTTTCTCCTCCATTAGTCTCATTTCTGTTTTACCAACAGGATTACAAGCTAGTAAACAAATGCATTTATTCTGGGTAATGAACGCTAAGGAGGCGAAGGAAAAACCAACTTAGAAATCCCACCATCTTTCACAGGTCCCAAGATCTCTAAGCATTAGGGGGCAGTATAGGAACACTGACTAGCTAGTGCTTTGTTATGGTGCATCTCTCACACTAACTGCTGATGCATAGCTAACAGCAGCAGACATTGATTTATGTTCAACTTTCCATTTCATCAGAGTGTGTTACAGAGCGACATACAGAGTTCAAACTTTGGAGAAAATATATAACCAGAGTGTGTCTCATTATATATGCATATGTGTGTACATATACATGTACACACACAAGCACACTTATATGGCATTTACTCATTACTAATAAGGCCTTAAACTTTTGTTTGTAGCTCGAGCAGTAACCCTTTTGTCCATTGTTAGGAACAGGAGAGATCTAGTCTATTGCTGTTGACATTAGACATAAATTTAGCTTTCTAACTAGGATGGGAAGAACTTCCCTGACCTTTTTGAAGATGAGTGAAGGGAAAAAACGTTTTTGTACTATAGGTCACTATTAGGAAGGGAAAGAAATTTTAGCAGGTAACCATCCATGTGACCATAGTACAGTCACATGATAAACCTGAGAGTTTCCTGCCACTAGTTCATTAACATTCTGAACCCATATATGTGTACACGGCACTTGTTAAAGTGTTTCATTTTTGGCAAGATGCCTGGCAGCAACAGGGATCTAATGACAATGCTTTACCATCAAGTGTGTCCAAGCTTTGCACAACTGAAGGCTGCATTTACCATTTGCCACAAGATGAAAGGTTGCAGCTAATTTTTATAAAATGGAATAGACTGTAGGCATTCTCCACCACAAACTCCAACACAAAGTTGTGGCCTGCAGCTGGGGCATTACATGCTGGGACCAATAGTCTCCCAGGGCCACCATCATCTTGGATACAACTAGATTTCAGAACTCTGCCGGTCATGCATTTGGCCCACAGGCTACAGTGAAAATGGCTTCACGATGAGAGTTTTTACAAACCTCATCAGCCCTAGAGAACCTCGTACCCAGTATTACAATGTAAGAGCCTGTTGGGCTCATAGCTGTGCGCGCTATATTAAGATCTACTCCCTCCAAGTGACCCTATGGCTTCAACCACCACTGCTATTCCAATACACCCAAAACCTGCCCCCTTATCTCCAATCTCTCCTACAAAGCCAAAAGCCTGAAGGAGGAGATGTCTACTGTCATCTCTAAACTAATCACCCCCCCAAACTGACCTCCTTATTTCCCCTTGTAATCTTCATTGACAACTCTACAGGTCTTCGAGACGGGCACAGCTGATCTCATTGTTCCCCATGACCCTTCTCTCTTTGTTCTTTTTCCCATTCTTGGCCTTGTACCTCCTACCACGCTTCCCTTGATGCCTGGAACTAGTTCTCTGGCTTCACATACCAGGCCTCTTCCTCCTCTAACCCTGCTAAAAGCTAGCTTTGAAAGGCAATCCCTCCTCCTTCGGGATCCTCAGTAATCCCCAGACTTTCCTTTCCTGAATATCCTGTATCTGGTGTGAAGCTCACTGGGGGAAGGGGCCAGATCTAGGATTTGAGGTGCTGTGCAGATTAATGCTATTCTGTAACAGAATTTTTATTTTGATGTTACTGGAATCCATACTAACCACTAATAGACAAAATCCAAGGGAGCAGGTCAAGTCTGGAAAACAATTAGGGCATAGTTAGAGCACCCCTTATATTACACCAAGTCAATGGTCTTCAGTGATCGGATTCCACATTACGCCTTTACTGCATTCTGGTTCCATTCTTTGCCTCCATCTGCTAGCGGACTAGTCAGTCTATTGCCCAGGCGGACACATGGGTCAGGGAGGCAAGTCCTAACTACTTCAATCCTTTGCATTTCCTGTGTCCCTTCAGACATTTCCCTCTCCAACTCAGTGTTCTGTTCTGCTACAAAGATAAGAAATTAACTGAAAAGTAGCTAACAGCTCAACACAGAAACCCCGCAGCAAGACTGCCGGAGCAGGCAGAACTTTAAGTCTCCAGCATATCCAAAAGTGGAAACGATCCAAACATCTAAAAACAGATATATTAAGGTGGTTTTGGTACCAAGTTCAGACACCGCTAAAACATGGCATCCTTTCCAGGGGTGAGGGAGACGGCAGTTAGGGGTGGTAGAATTTGGGGTGGGAGGGCAAGTTTTAGGGACGCACTGCTTGTGACAAGTGAATCATGTGGCGGGAGCCCTGTTGCCCACTAATGGACACCAAGGCTACTAGAGCTGTGGGCCATTATAAACCAGAGGAAGGAAGAAATGCTTAAATTCCTCTTTCACTCCTACCCCACATCCACTCGGATTAAATAAAATGTTACTTCTCGATCTGCGCCAACTTTTTTGAAACTTGGAAACCCCCAGAGGTGTGAGGTTGCAGGCTGGGGCGGTTCAGGTAAGGACCAATTCCTCACTTAGCAGAATGAAAATTAAAACCTTGGAAACACATTTGTTATGTACAGGGAACAGAACTCAAGTTGCTGGCAGCAGCTATAATCTGTGAGGCATCATCTCTTTTCTCTTTGTCTCCTCCAATATCAGAGAGGCTTCGTAACCCTGAAACAGGCCAATCAATATTCAAATGTTCTTATTTTGACATAAGCGTGTTCAGGAAATGGGGAATTGTTTAAAAAAAGATCCCATCTCTCCATGCATGCACATCAACTGCAATACTGCCACAACAAATCATGATCAGTTTATCAAGTAAAGCTATTGCCCAAGAACTTCTCCTGTACACAAATCATGAACCCAGATAACAGCAGCAACTGGTCAGAACAAATATTGCCCACCGACAGCCAGCTCATTTGTTACATGAACAAGCACTTATTCCTTAAGAAATAAGATCATAACGCACCAAGATTTCACATTGAAGCAACCAGTACATATACATGGCATACAAAGAGGTTTCAGAGAAATTAAAAACATCTTACAAGTAATAAATCTTAAAGCTTCCATTCCAAAGGCTCTTTAAAGTCCTTCCCATTAGGATCACGCATAGATTATATTGCCAAGTCTTGAATCAGGGCATAAGTAAAATGAACCATGGAAATGGAGGGGACACTTAAAGAACTCTGACAGACAAATTCTTACAAGGTGTCTCCTTGACACGCAATGATTTTTGACCCATATTGAATCTGCTTCTGCCTGTGGCTACAATTTAAGCTAGTGTTTGTTAAATGCGTTCAGTGATTGCAGTTGGAAAAAATCAAGCGGTTAACCAGAGGAAAAAGGTTCCAAGAACCAAAATCCAGCATGTTTTGAATTATGCACAAGCCCGTTATGACCGAATAAAATAAAATCTCTACCCCCTTTCCTCCCCAAAAAAAGCAATTTTGGAAAAATATCAATTGTAAAAAAAGAATCAGTGAGTACTTTGCTGTGCTTACAAAAAGCAATGTGGAATAGCAGCAGAATGTTACAATTGATTGGCTACTTCTGGCTTTTTTTCATTAAAAAAATTAATCAAGAGATAAAGCATCAGACTATTTTCTGGGATCCTCTTGGAAACTGCAATGCTGACATTAAGAAGCCAAGGAGACATGCACCACCACCAAAAAGAATCAGGAAGTTCAAAACCTACCTGAAAGAAACCTGGAGGAATGGGACCGCCTGGCATTCCATCATTAGGAGGAATGTTTCCTAGTACTGGACTTGGGGCTGCAGCTGCGCTCTGCAGGAAACAGAAAGATGGACAAATTGATTTCATGTCAGATTTAAAAGGCAACTTCTCCTGCCATACCTCACTACACCAATTAACCCACGACTAATCACTGATCGCATCAAAGGGGTATGAAATCAACCCTCACCCTCTATGCCCATTTACAGAACACTGTGCTTAAGCACTCAACCAAAATGGAAGCCGATGATGGTCTTTAGGTTTAATATGTTGGGACCAAATATTGCTCAGGTCACCTCTATGCCTGGGTGCAACTGAGGGCAGGGATTGACCCTAAAGTGACTTTTTAAACAACTTTTCCACACCATCCATTTAATTATGGTAAGTACGTATTTTAGAAATCCAACAGCGTCATTCATAGCAAAGGAAATCAGCAAAGATGCCCTCAGGTGACACCATCATCAGCTTAGATTTTTGTTTGTTTAACTCCAAGAATTTTTGGAACAAAAGCAGCTATGTCTCTTTCCCTACTGATTTTCCCTTCACGGATCACCAGTGAGGACTCTGAACCCACTGTTCAGGGTTTCCAATTGACCTAACACTCTCTTCTTTCTCTCCCCCCACCCACCATTTATTTACTTCCTTGTTCCTGCACCAGTGTGTTCTCTCTCTCTCTGAGGTCAGCATGCTTCTGGGAATGGAGTTCACATTATCCATTAACAACCAAGAGGAAGAGCTCATGTTGCACCCTGTTCATGGCCCTGCAAAAACTGGGGCTTCTTAAAAAAAACCAACCACGATATTTAGTATCGTTAATCCACTGGAGAATCTGATTTTGGATTCTAATGTGTCAAATTTGGAACTATTTAAAAAATAAACTTAACAAGTCTGCTTTGTTTTTCCAGATTTGCCGCACTGTTTTGCTCTGTCCTCCAAGAAGATGCATCCCCCACCTTGCAAGTGTGCCATTTTATTATTTGTTTTCAAGTAAGTGTCTTGTAATAACTGCCAATGTTTCAGCTCTACATACAACCCCTTCTCTCCAGGCCCCTCACAAAGCCTGTGCATTTCCTTATATTTTAGTTGTTTGGACGGTATTCCTAAACTTCAAGTGGCTCTGCTGAAAGCCTTTGTTTTGGTAGACAAATGATTTGGTTTTGTTCACCCTTGTGTACAGCAGAGACTGCAGGTTACTTGGATAACGCTTGTTCCTATTTAGCAACCGTATTAATGCTTACTCCCTCTAGATTATATACCTTGTGGGGCAAAGGGGAATTCTCTGGCATGCAGACCAGCCCCATAGTGGGCTGTGAAACAGAACACCCTCTGGGTTTTGCTGGGTGAACGGGCCATTTTTAGAAGGACAGTAGGTAAAGATAAACAGCTGCAAGACTAAACTCCTGAGTATTCACTTTCAGTTTATGAACCAATCACTCCACTTTGGCCTTTCACCTATGGATACAAACGGAAGGATCTTAGTTTAAATTTGGCAGATTCTGCTTGTGTTAAAAGAATAGCTGTGCACACTGAACTAGCCTGCTACTTAATGTAAGTGGCAGTTTCTGCTCTGAAAAGGAGCAGTATTATGTAAGACTGCTGCTACTCAAAAGGAAAAGAAAGATTTCTTCCCTCAACACCACAGCTGACAGAAATGTCCCTTCTAGGACAGGGATAACCATTTTGCTGTTGATCATTTATCTGTAGACAAGAGAGCCAATACTTCCAGTGCCGTTTTAAAGATCATAGTAATTTGAAAACCAATGTGATCGAGTTTAATGCAATCAGTGATTACTTTCCTTTGAATGTTTATGATGAATTTGTGTACTTGATGTTACATAACAGAACTATTGCTCTCTTCCTCCAGTCATTTAAAAATTGCATTCACAAAGGAAAACCCACAAGACAGCAACACACAGCAAGATCCTCTTTCCTCTTGGTTTAAGCCCCACACCTACAAATCTCCCCTTCCCACCAAAACTTCTCTAGAGAGAGCAACACTGGAGAGTCCATTTTAAAAAGATAAAAGGCATCTTGTCAAGTGTTTATCGTAATTTATGTGATGGCAATTTCAACAAAACAAGAAACTCTGAAAGCATTCAAAATGGGCAAGGTAAGCCTTATGGCAAGTCAGGAACTGGCTGAAAAACACCACAATATTTCATCCAATTTCAGCCAACAAAAACCCTCAGATTCAGAGTCCAGATAGTGAGTTTGGGTTCAGAAGGCCCCATATGACAGTTAGCACATCAACCAACTGAATTTACCTCTCCTCCATAGCCTCTCTCTCTTCTATCCTTCACTCCAAGCATCATTGGATGTATGTATTTAAACAGGGAGGGGAGGGAAGCCAGCTTAATAGAGCTTTTAAATTATTAAGCCAGTTTCAGTTTTTGGTAGAAAATTTGCCTCGAGGCTAACAACCTGTATGCCTGGGTTTCAGTTCAGTGTAATTTGAAACTGCCAAGCTATTTCCACCTTGCTGAGAAAAGGCTGTGTTACCAATGCAAAGTACAAAACTCAACACTGTAATACTGAGCAGCAAGACTGAAAAATAACCTATTGAGCATAAATAAAGCCCCTCATACTCATGGGATCATTATTCTGCAAGTGTTTTTTGAAGGAAGGAATAATGGTCTGGTTGTGGGGAATGCCCCTTTTAGCGAGGGCACAGGACTGTTTCTGCACAAATTAGTTCAGAAGGAACTTTTGCGCTCCTGACTTTTGTCTTAGGTTTCTCTGTCTTTGCAGGCAGCCAGCGTCTGCTCCACCAGTCGCATGCAGTGAGCTGTGAAGTCACAGCTATTACTTGCTCCAGAATGGTTCTGGGCACTGGCTAGTCAGGGGGGAAGCAGGGGACAAGTGCTGCTTTAGATTGTACGGGTTTGTAGTTCACCCGAACCTGCATTACATTTTATAGCCAAATCAGTATAAAACATTTTTATTCAACATTACAAATAATAAAGATCTCAAATAGACGGGCTGCTTCTAAAAAGTCTTTTAGCCAGAACATGGCAACAACCTCTCCCTACAAAGCCATCCACAGCAATCATCATAAGCCACTGCTTTCACCCTTGCAAACCTGATTTGGACCAAAGGCAATTTACAGGATGGATTAAAAATCAAATGTAAAAAAAAGTGATTTTTTTAAACAATTAAAAAACAAACAAGCCTACTTACAATTAAATTTCAAATTGACCTAAGGGCCTAAAAACTTCTTATAATCTATTAAAGTCATTTAAACTAAATACAATAATTTTAAGCAGTCCATGTTTGTTGCCAAATTTTAAAGGAAGGCAAACCACTGAACTGGTGGAAGTCACTTGCTAAGCTCCTAGAACCAGAGTTTATAGAAGTATTAAACCAGCTTTTGGACAGCCTTAGCCTCTTCTGCAGGTGCAGAGAGAATATGCTCTTCAATTCAGTTCATTCAAAGTTAAGAAACCAACTGGGAGCTGAAAAGGAAGGAGAACTTGTTCACCTCATCCAATCTAAATAAAAACCAGGTGTGAGAGGATGAGCTCTACTAGTTCTAAAAATCGTGAAGAGCATGGTGACCAGAAACAAACAGTTCAATGGGTTAGCTACAAACAACATTTTTGGTGTTTAATAAATCAGTTAGCTTTAAATGCAACATATTCTATTTTTTAAATGTATACAGCACTTAATTTTTTACATTAAATAAAACTACCCAACAAGTGCATTTTTAATTTAATTTAAATTACCATTCAAGTAGAACTTGATAAAAATCACAAGTAAAATATTAATCTGGTAAATAAGGAATGCATTTGCCATTTTCTGACATAATAAAAAAATGTAAAGATTAAGAATCTGAACAAATGCAACTTATATAGTTTAACTGCTTAAATAAGTAACTGTGTACACACAAACCCCTCCTGGTTAGCAAAAAGTAATAACAAACCGTGCAAAGGCTATATTTAGTTGCAAATCAACATGTTTTAATAGTTACAAACTAATGAGAATTGGTCCTTTAGGAAAAGAACTAAAAAAGTCCAAATGTAAAACATGATTAAAATAGGTGATTTACTTGCTGATTTATATCATGATTGAAGTCAGTGATTTAAATTGCTTTGATGTAAATTAATCCAACTCATCAATTTACAAAACTAGATTATGAACCCTAAAATTCCAGGTTTAATAGCAACGGTCAACTCTCAGGAGGTGCTACCTAGACCAGTCTCTGTAGTACTGGTTACAACATCTGAGCAGCCTTTTTGGTGGATCATACATTTAAGGAGCCCCGCAGTGATTTTGTCATCAAATATCCACGTCCCATTCCTGTACACAATGAAACAGGCCTCGCCTCACCCCACCCTACCAACTGTGATGGCCATAACTGGCTCTCAAAAAAGCACAGACAGGTGGAAGGCTTATTTTTATTTAAATCATTTCAGTAAAAATTATAGGGTGTCCCTAGATGAGGAACGTTTATATCACAGGCCGTGTGTGGTCTGTGATCTCTGGAATGGGAGTCAAGAAACCTGGTGAGTAATCTGATAAAAGCCACTTCACCTCTCTGCGCCTTTGTTTTCCATCCCATTCATATTGTCCGTCTTGTCTACGTAGGCCAGAGGTTAGCAAACTACGGCCCATGGGCCACGTCTGGCCTGCAGGACCATCCTGCCCGGCCCTTGAGCTCCCAGCCAAGGAGGCTAGCCCCCAGCCCCTCCCTGGCTGTACCCGCAGCCACGCCGCTGCGCGGGCAGGACTCTGGGCAGCGGAGCAGCGCGCTCCTGCCGAGCAGAGCAGCAGCGTGTCTAGCTCCGGCCAGGCGGCGCGGCTGCGACATGCTGCTCTGAGCGTCATGGTAAGGGGGCCAGAGGGGTTGGATAAGGGGTAGGGAGGTCGGGGGGGGGGGGGGAGGGCAGTCAGAGGACAGGGAGAGGTTGGATGGGGCGGTCAGGAGACAAGGGGTTGGATAAGCGTGGGGGGCAGGGGTGTGGATAGGGGTTGGGGTAGTCAGGGCACTGGGAGCAGGGGGGGTTGATAGGGGTGGGGTCCCGGGGAGTGGTTGGGGCAGGAGGTCCCGGGAGGGAGCGGTTAGGGGACAAGGAGCGGGGTGTGTGTGGGGGAGGGGTCAGGGAGTCTGAGGGGGACAGTCAAAGGGCAGGAAGTGTGAGGGGGCGGATAGGGGGCAGGGGACAGGCTGTTTGGGGAGGCATAGCCTTCCCTACCCGGCCCTCCATACAGATTTGCAACCCCAATGTGGCCCTCGGGCCAAAGTTTGCCCACCCCGATGTAGGCGGTGAACACAATAGGGTTCTAATCTCTTATTAGGGCCTCGAGGAACTACCAAAATACAACCCATGCAGAACACACAAGAACAAACCCCTCATTTATGGGCTTAGTCCTGCCTTGAGTGCAGGGGAGAGGACAAGATGACCTATTCAGATCCCTTCCAGTCCTACACTTCTATGATAAGATAATGCTGCCCCAGTGCAACACAGGGTGTGCACTACTGCTGCCCCAGTGGGAAAAACAACCCCCCAAAACTCAGACAAAAAGTGTTAGGCTATGTCGATTGAGTTTCTCACTCATCGCCTCCCTTCACCGCTCCTCTGCCCCTCAAATCCCCACCCATTTGTAGCAGTTAAGACAACCTGCAGGTGTGTTGCCTTAGAGCCATTTGCAAGGGATGCAATAAAGAGCCACACAACCCATCACTGCTGTCCCAAAAAATAAGCCTCTATTAAATTCAGCATTATTCAAAGCCACTGGTGTGCTTCAACCAGGCTGCCTTCAACACACCCGTGGCCCCATCCATACAAGCCTATGTTTAAATGTGACCTGACAATGGGGAAGGGGGAAAAAAACAGGCCTGTGCCTTGGAATACTATGGATGACATCACAAGTACAAGGAAGCAAAAGCTGAATGACAAGGGAAGTGATGTTTATCCAGGCTGTTTAAAGCCTAGGCTTGTGTTACCACTTATCTAAGAAAAGCACTCGGGAGAAAACATTCTTTCCCTTGGGGATTCAACACCCCTTCAGCACAAATTAAGGGCTGAGAACGCAACTGTGCATCAGAAGCAGAATCCTCCAGATAAAACAGGGAAGAACCAGATCTGACATTCCTGGTATTCGTACAGTTAAAAATAACTAGCAGGAAAAACAAACCCACCCATTTCAGGCTGTCTTTTTTTTTTTTCTTCCTGTTCTGTATTGTATAAAAAGGGCACAAGCCCAATTTCTCTCCCCTTTGCAGGTCAGACTTTAGAAGTGACATGAAATCTTAATTCAAGCCCACTGAACACATTGCAGTTTCTCTGCAAGGCAGATGAATGCTTTTAATGAGAAAATATATAAGACCCAGCGCCAAACTGCAGCAAATCCACTTAAAATTTCCTTTATAAAGCCCTCTATCACACAAAATGCTTCTCTCCGAAGAAGGCAGCATTGCAATAAAGCTGCCAGGCAGTATTTTATGGTTTCCAGAGATTTCCAGCACACCATAATCCCTTGGTGGGAAACCTCCCAAAAGCTAAACAGATCCCAAGCATTTTAGAATAATACAGTTCACATATCTGGGCATTTCAGGGCCCATCTACACCATAGAAAAACTGTGTGCCATGGAGAGCAGAGGTTGTGATCTGACTGGTCACTGCCAATGGGCAAAGAACACAGGTTTAACACCATGTAGGGGGACCTAGGTCAACCTCAGCTAAAACACTCATTTATCAAGGCTACCATACCCTGTTCAGCACATGCTGGCAATAAAGTCATCATGGCTGCCCTAAGCAATGGCAGAGAATCATGCACCACAAAATACATTTTGCTAGCGTAAACAGACCCCAAGTCTAATTTAGCGAATACATTTTCCTGGTTGAATCAGAGTGTTGTTGCATTTTCTAGGCGAGAGCTAAGGAGCAGAGTAAATGGGGCACAATGCAAATGTTTTCAAGCATGTGCCCATTTTCCATGAAATCCCAGAATTGTTTTTCCAAGATCCATACCCCCACACCCCGTTTATATGTAAAGTTCCATGCACATGTGGCACTTGGCAGAATTTAATAATTAAAAACCCACAAGTGCCCTGAGCACATTGCAGGATTGGAGCCAGATTGGCCAGTACCTGATGAATGATTTAAAAGACTGCAAAGTGAAATTTTACTTTTTAATTCTCCTCCCCAACCCCTCTGCTCTCCAGTAACAACACTAAGTTAAACACAAAGGTCCATCTATACAACAGCCTACCTATGACCTTGGAGAAACAGATCCCCAAATGCATGGGCTCTTGGACCAGCTCTGCAAAAGCACATGGCATGAATGAACTGGCAGTGGCTCCAGTAAAGAGTCACTACAACGCCATCAGATGCCACACTAACATGCTCTACATCAAAGGGGTGTCTTTTCAACTGGTGGGTGGCCCCTTATCCATAAGCATCCACCTCTGAATTAGTTACCCCTTGCATTGCCTGGTATCAACTAAGAGTGTCTCAACTAGGTTAGCCTCTTCGCCTGCTACACTTCATCCCCACAACTACCTGAAGGGTGCACACACCAAGAAGAAAGGGAGGATGGTTTTGTGGTTAAGGCACTAGATAGGTGATCTGAGTTTGGCTCCCAGCTTTATTATATGCTTCCTGTGATATTGGGCAAGTCATTTAATCTTTCTGTGCCAAAGTCCCCCGCTAAAAAAATAGGGCTAATACTATTACTTCTCCCGCACCCATTGTCATGTCTACTTGGATTACAAACTCTCCAAGGCAGGGACTCTTTCTTACACTATGGGTTTGTACAATCTTGATTGGGACATCTAGGTACTACAGTAATACAAAACATAGTTCAGAAGGGACAGGAATGGTTTGGGGGTGATAAGGAACTAGGAACAATGGGAACAACTGAAAATTTAGGCAGAAGATCCAGAAAAGGTATTTTACCCAAGAGGTCTAGTAGAGAGCTTTTCAAAGGGAAAGGTACCCCTTGATGGAGACACTTAACATTAGACTGGGCAAGGCACTAGAGATTATAGAATCAGAGAAGTATAGGACTGGAAGGGACACGGAGAGGTCGAGTCCAGTTCCCTGCACTCAAGGCAGGCCTACGTAATAACTTGACCATTCCTGACAGGTGTTTATTTAAACCTGTTCTTAAAATCCTCCAATGATGGAGATTCCACAATCTCCTTAGGCAATTTATTCCAGTGCTTAACTACCCAGACAATTAGGAAGTTTTTCCTATTGTCCAACCTAACCCTCCCTTGCTGCAATTTAAGTCTATTACTTCTTGTCCTATCCTCAGAGGTTAGCAAGAATCATTTTTCACCCTCCTCTTTGTAACCATCTTTCATGTACTTGAAAACTTATGTCCTCCCCTAAGTCTTATGTCCTCCCCTAAGTCTTCTCTTCTCCAAACTAAACAAACCCAATTTTTTCCAGTCTTGCTTCATAGGTCATGTTTTCTAGACCTTTAATCATTTCTGTTGCTCTCCTCTAGACTTTTTCTAGGGGGAAAATCCTGCAATGGCTGGAGGCACTAACTAGATGACCCCATTGATCAAATGGGGGGGGAGGGGAGAGAAGAATCTATTTTCTGGCTAAAGAGGGATTCTTCACATGAGAGGGACCCATGTTACCACTGAGCCAGTTTGTCAAACTAAAAGCTCTAGTATTGGCTTGATTTTCTGAGGTGCTGAAGGGCCACAATTCCTACGGACTTCAATGGAATCTGCAGGTGCTGAGTACTTCCGATACTTCAGACTGCTACAACGCAGAGGGAAGTGTTTAGGAGCCCGGGAAAGGAGTTTTCCTTTTGAGGACGCCAAGAGCTAGGGTCTCTCTCTCTCTCGTTGCTTCAATTGAGGTGCTACATCAAGGAACAGAGTTCAACGTTATTTCTGTAGTGCCAAGAGCATCGATGGCAAGGTGACTGCCTGAGAGCTCCCCCAAAGCAGACAACACATACATTGGGGGTGGGGAGAAATGGTGAAGTAGAATGTGCATCTTTTGAGTTGGTTCCATGGCTTCTGTTACCTTTGTTGGTTATACATATTTAATTATTTGATAATAGAGGTGGTTATAAAGCCTGCTAAAAACAAACAAACCAAAAGTATAGGGGAAGGGGGAATTTTGCAAAGCATTCCCCATTAGCCTAGCTCTGGTCCCACTAAAGGAACAATGCTATTACAATGCATTATAACAGTGAAACACCCACTGACTGCCACGGGAGCACAGCTAGGCCCATTTGGCAGGCTCTCAAAAATCCTACCTTTCCATTTTCAGGAAGATTGTAAAGGAAGAGGATGGCGCAGTGGTGCAACCGGTAGTGTTTCCTCAATGTAGGGAGCAGGACTGGAAGACTCCAAGATGAGAATGGGAGTGGTTACTTCAATAGCTTGGCACAGCAAAGACGGGGTAGCAAAGAAACGAAGCCAGGGAGGAGCTGACTTGTGCAAGGCGGCAGTACTCAAATTTGATGCTGAAAGGGATTCGGCTATTTTAAGGCTGGAAGGGACAATTATAGTCTGATCTGCATAATGTAGAACCTCATCCAATCGCTGCTGGTTTAAGCCCATAAATTGCTGTTTGAGCTATAGCATCTTTTTTGGAATGACATCCAATCCTGAATTCAAGAGCTCAAGTGATGGAGTGACATCCACACATCTAGGTAAGTGGAAGATGCTGAAGGGATTCAAAGAGCCAGGCAAGGTAGGGCTATTTGCACTTGCCTTTTGGATGGATTGAAGGGGTGGGAGGGTATCTAAGCAAGAGCCAAGGGCCCAGACAAGAAGGGGATTACAGTACTCAATGCTTGAGGATTCTGACTCATCACATTTGATATTTTGGACAGTTAGTAGAACAGCCCCCTGTAAAGTCCCCCTTGCGTATAAGGACATATCTGTTGTAACTGGATGCGAGACAGGTCTTCCTACTGTGGATATTTGCAAGGCACAGATTGTGATGGGGTACAGCAGGTAAACAGTGTTATTTATACAACACAAGATTAGGAAGTCTTTTGTGCAGCTATGTTCATTATCAGATTATACACACATGCTGTTTTTATTTGTCTAGTTATGTTAAAGGCTCTTTGCCAACCTCAATAAACACGCAGTATTAGGCAAATCACATCTTGTTACATGCCTATTGACAGTCACTTCTGTGGGGTAAAACCTTGTTGGCCATAACCAGATATTCACATCCACTGCTACAGCTGTAATTTCAGAAGCAAACATACTTAGCACTCACACAGCACCTTGCACCCAAGGATCTCAAAACTCTGCAAATGCAGCATGACCGCCTACAAACAGGGACTACAGCCCGGCGATAAACTCGCTAGCCCACGCACACACAGTGTCAGAGTCAGGAGTGGGGCAGAGGTCTCCTTCTCCCCCTCCCCCCCCAAAAAAGTCTCCTGTTCTAAACCTATCAAGAAGGGGCTATCCCTGGGGAGAGGGAGGAGTGGGTTGGGGCTAGCTTGCTCTTCCCATCTTGCTAAATGAAATGTGGGGGAGGGAAGATCCTGGCTGGATTCTGGGCATGGAAAGGGTTGAGTACCATCAGCTGTCTATTCATCTTCCTTCATTTTCTGGTGGTGACAGAGTCCAGGCCAGACTGACAGTGCTTCAAGCAATTCCAAGAAATGGTACTTTTATAAAAAAGATTCATGAACCCAAGTTGCTCAAATCATTCAGCAATTCCTGGGATGGTTCACATCTTTCTGTGCCCCTGGTATTGTTGCTGGCATTCAGCTTTAGAAGGGAGTAGGTAATTTACCTCCTTCCAGGGGGCTGAGCTATGACTGATCTACTGTCCATGCACTTGGACCATTGCATGATGTCAGACAGGGTCAGTTTATTCTTGGCTGGATGCACAACACAACTCGTGGAACAGTTTTGAATAGATCTGTATTTTTTTTTTTTTTTTTTTTTTATTAACAGAAGCAGCCAGTAGGATAGCGAAAATCTGGATCTCCGAGTTTTGCTTTCCAAACCTAGACATTCAGTTAACACACCAAGTTGGTACTCCAGCAGATGCCGTCTAAGCCTTTAAATCGCACACTAATTGCACTAATTGAGCTAACAGTCTCTGTTTCGTCTCCCTACCCTGAGTCAACCAGCGTCTTCTGGTACTGCTGTAGAGATCCAAGCTGTTGGCTTTAGTGTTATTTTGTCAGCCATTAAACGATTCATCAGAGTCATTAATTGATTTATTACTGCTGCCTGCGAGTATAGCTTTGCAAATAAAGAATGATGTAGGTCAGAACGCAATAGAATTTGGACAAAACAACACAGCTAGGAGCTGGATACTTGAATTATCTGTAGGAGAGCACTCACGCAGGCCCCCTGACACCAGGGTACAAAAAAAGACGATGTGCTGCTTGGCGGTGTTGCCAGAAGCCCTGCTAACTGAAACAGCCTATCAGCAGGGGGAAGCTGTGGTACTAAACACCAGCCTTCCAGTGCACGAGGAAGCCATTCAGGCTGTCACCACAGCCAAAAGCTAATAATCATGCACTCCTGTAATGCAATCCCCTGTACCTGGCAGCAGAACTAGAAACACAACAGAAAGGATGTGAAAATAACTGAAGTGTTGGAGGTACAGGATACCCAAATTGGGCTTCAGCCAGACTGAAATTATTCAATGCAACGGCAGCCTTAAAACCCTCACTCTTCGAGACGTACGTTTCGCTAGCGTTTTCACAGTCCACTAATTTGTTGTGGAGATGGAGCAGCAGCAGATTTACAAGGAAATAATCAACTGCCTCTATCCCCTTTCAATAGCGAACAGGACTCCTCATCCCCACCCATTATGCTCTATGGAGCGGAATTTTCCCTGGTTGAGATGCACAAAGTAGACCTACATCTACAATCAGACCCTTGTAAATCTCAAGTCCAGGGTGCATTAGCAGCCAAAGGAATCCCTGTACGAGGTTTGGGCATCACCTCGCACACATGCCAGAAGCAGTCCATATGCAGTATGGATGTGTCTACAGCATATAACTGGCAGCCTGTGTAGATCTTGTCCAGTAACACAGGAAGCATAGAGAGGAAAAAAGGTTTTCCTGTAGTGGAGCATAATCATACTCACCGTATTAAATTCATACGCAATGCAAAAGAGTCTGACGCGCAAGGGCATAATGGTTTTAAGTCAAAATATATGTAGCACTTAAAGAGCGATTAAAAACAAGGCTGTTTTCCTAAACTAATCTTTAATATGAAATCCACATTACCCGACTATGTTAATTGCATTCAAGGGGGAATACACACACACACACACACACACACACACACGTAACTATTGACCTAAGCCTTCTGTAGCATGTGTCGCAATCATAAGAGAAATATCCTCACACGGCTCAGTGCCTTTTGGTGAAGGATCTGGAGCGTGTCATTCCAGCAGAAGGTAGTGATGTAATCTCCACAGGAATAGTTATTCTGCTCTTGTATCTCACACCTCACTAGTGGTGCAATTTACACATCCGCAGACAGGGCCCAGGGCCCACTACGTGGAAGACAAACAGCAATTCACTTTCCAAGTCCAGATTAACTATGAAAACAATTTGCCTCTGTTTAGGCGGAAGCCCTGTGTGCTGGAAAGTGTCCAGTAAAGAGGGCTGTCACACAAGGACTAACCTCTAAATGAGACAGAGCCTTTCTGCATGCTGCATTCTAGCTGCAGCTTGAAAACACTCAGTGTGGTACTTTAACCACATAGGGGGAAACCGGAGCTCAAATGCCACAATTCACTACTTCACGCTACTGTGTAATGGAGGACCAAGGAGTCTCCTCGTGTTGGTTATTACTAGCAATGTTGTGGGGCGGTAGAAGACTTTGGAAGAGGAAAGGGCATTTTGCTGGGCATCCCGTTTGACACCACTTCACCACCCTTCTAGTTAGAGGCCTGGACGGGACGGGAGCTTTTCAGCACCACTGTTGAGTCAGAATTTAAGGCAAGAAGCGACCACCAGATCATCTAGCCTAACCCCCTGCATATCACTGGCCACCAGCGCCACCCACCTCCCACACATTAAACACCAAAACCAAAATATTACAGCTCACAGGAGACTAAACTACAGAAGCTCGCTCTCCTTCATCAGCCACCTTACCAGCACTATCAGCTCCTACAGACATGGAGCAGACCAGGACCCGAAATCAAAATCCCTGTGTTGAACTGATCCCCTTTCTAAAATGCCACAGCCACACAGCCTACCCAAAAGCTATCCAAAAGCATGTTAGGCACACTCAGTTACAGCATCTAATGAGCTCTATTTAAAACGTGGGGTAGAGTTTAAAGTGTGGTTATATACTATAAAAAGCAACTTTGTAAAAGTGGCCGCATCATGGGGCTCCAGGTTTATTGCCTAGCTACGACTCCTTCACAGGTGTGCCCACTTTTCAAGTAAAAAGGTGTTTTCTTCTAACTACCAGCTTTGTAGACTCAACCCAAGATCAGCGAGTCAATCTGCCTTCTCAAGCATCGCCATCGGGATAAAAGTTTCCGCAGGCCAAGTTCTGCCCTTGGTTACACACACAGAACCCCCCACTGCCTTCAATAAGCTTGCTCAGGAGTAGCTGATTGGAACGGTTGATACACAACAAGAGAAGTAATAGAGTCCTGCTCACTTTCTTAGCTGCAGAGGCTCTGCAGGGCTACCAGGAGTAAAAAGCAGGAAAAACCTATTCCGGTCACTGAAGTCAGCAGATACGCAAGTATGCACAAGTGGCAGATCTGTGGAGCAGCGCAGTGGCATTTTTCCAGACTCACTTTTCAGAGCACATACACACTAAGTAAAATACACTCCCCTGCCTGCCTAGACACATCCGTCTCTTTTGATTGTAAGCCTCTTCGGGCAGGGTCCATCTTTTAGTTCTGTTTGTACATAAGTAGGGCCCCTCAGTGCTACAGTAATACAAATAATAAAAGTTAGTGGAGAAACTCAGTTGACTAACGATTAACAAACTACAATACATTCGCTTCCCTCAGACCCAACATCCCAAAGGAGATACTAGTTTTAAGTGAGGGAGCCAAGTAACTTGCGCAGATCCTGGAGTCCGATCATAACTCCGAGGCATGGGGCACAGTGCATTTCGGGCTCAGACTGAAGTGAAAAGGGGGATAATAACAAAGGATCCTTTTAGAGCAGTAAAATAAGCTAGTTCCATTGTCAAATTGCTCACCACTGAAACCCTGCAGCACCTGATAGGTAAGGAAGAGGAAAGAGGAAGATTGGTTGTGTGGTTAAGGCATTTGACTGGCACTAAGGAAATCTAGATTCTATTCCTGGCTCTGCCAAAGGCTTCCTGGCTGACATTATGCAGGCTGTTTCATCTCTGGGCCTCTGCTCCCATCTGTAAAATGGGGCTAACACTTCCCTACCTCTTAGGAGAAAAGTTACGAGGATAAACCCCATTCAAGTGTTCGAGGTGCTCCAATACCATGGTTATAGGTGGAAACCTATAAGGAAAGCCCACTAAAAAAAAAATAAAAGCTCAAACTGCCTCAACATTTCTGGATTTTGTTAAGAGTCAGTAATTGGTCAAGCTGGCAAGAAATAAAGGTTATGAATATTCACCTCCCGACTCTCCACCGAGTGATCCGAGCTTCTGAAAATCAATCAGTTATGACATTCCCAAAGCATACTTCAAATGTGTAAGTCATTATTCACTGGATTCTTAGCCTTTATTATTTCTTTCTACCCAAAGACGGTCTATATTAGTGGTTCTCAACCTTCCCAGACGACTGAACCCTTTCAGGAGTCCGATTTGTCTGGAGTATCCCCAGTTTCACCTCACTTAAAAACGGCTTGCTTACAGCCCACTATTGAAAAATTGCCGACTTTCTCATTTTTACCATAGAATTATAAAATATACCCATTGGAATACAAGTATTGCACTTCCATTTCACTGCAATACCGAGCATGTTTTCCACTGGTGAGCCTGGTCTGAAGCCCAAGCCCTGCCGTCCGGGGCTGGAGCCCAAAGTCCTGCACATAACTTAGTTTTGTGGGAGGCCCCAGGCAATTGCCCTGCTTACCACCTCCTAATGCCAGCCCTTCATATGCAACTCCCTAAACCCGTCCCATGACTACCCTCAGGGCTGCAAGCCCCAGGTTGAGAAACACTGATCTAGATAAGCTGAGTACCCCCTGGATGACCTTTAAGTACCCCCAGGGGTACACGTACTCCTGGTTGACAGCCACTGGTCTATAGGATCGCGTTGCCCGGTGTAGCTCACTTATTGATGAAATACTAAAAGAAGGTCTCCGTACAAGACCTATTTCCCAAGAGTTCCCCCTTTCTATATTGCATGGCACTATATTTCTCTTCTAAAAGAGGAGGAATTGACTTCCTGCCATCTGCTCTCAATCCAGGCCCTGCTGCAAGCAGAGCCACGAGGATCCTGATGGAGCATGCAACCTAGCCACTTTTGCTCAACAGTAAATGACACTTAATACTTCATCCTATCTTTTTCTACATGATCCTGTTCCTGATGCCCTCTGGGTATTTCTGCAGCAAGTTGGACCCAAGTTCTGTGACAAGAATGTTTGGTTTACATTCAGTCTAAATGATGCATCCAGTTCAGTTACTTCAGAAGTGGATGGTTTCTACTGAATGAAAAATTAATAATTCTCACTATCAGCATTTCTTTCTTTCTTTCATTATTAAATTCAAGTTGACTCTTCTTCTACATGTTCTGTGTGCTGAAGAGTTTGTGATTGAAAATGGGCAAGACTAGTATCCTTCCCACACCTGGGCAGTAAACAAATCCCATTGCTTCTATAGTCACATCAAATCCACCCCTTCTTCCCCTCTATCCCAAGGGTCCACAGCCTACTTACCACCTCTATTCTGGTCCAGGGGATGTTCTCTTTGCAATCCTCCCTTGCTTTTGAGGGCTCACATCCCTCAGTGCTGACCTGCATTTCCAGCCCCCATCGATGCTAAAGTCAAGGCCCCTTTCTTTCCTTCTCCCAAATCTTATGTTCGTATCTTCCACAGCGCCTACCTATGTATGGAACACCCTCCTTAAGCCAATTCGCCAAGCCACCACCCTGCTCCCCCCTCTTCCAAATCCCTCCTACAAACCCACTTCTGCCATACCCCCAAAAGCTCAAATGAAGAACTAAACTTAATGGAACCGTCAACGTGTGTGCACATACCCCACTGTAACGTCTCACTGTCACCTTTCTCCTTCCTCTTTTCTTCCCATCCCTCCCCCGAACCTGTAAGAACCTCATTAGCTGTCTCATGTATGGCTTTCATGCTCTGTGGCAGAAACTGGGTCTTCATTTGCTCCTACAAAGCACCTCACTTGCTTCAGCGAGCTGAAAAATAATCCCAGGGTACACGGTGCACTGGTTTTCCGCTGAAAATATATTTTTCTTAACCTCCAATGCTAGTGAAAGACAGCAGTGAAGACCAAAGTCCCTAATCTAGCCACAGATTAGTCACATCTCAGGCAGCAGTACAAGCTTCCCTTCCCCCCCTCCCCCCCATGCCTGATCTATTCTGAAAGGACCATCCTCGAGGGACAAAAGGAGTTCCGTCTCTATGCTCATTTAACCCTTGACCTTCCAGCTGTGGTTGCTAGCTAGTACCGGATGGTGTAATAATATTAATGAGATAGACACAAGTTTGTTAGGACTTGGACTAAAAAACAAACAATGTCATTAGACAGTGGCTACTTAGAGTACATGAGTATTAGAGGCAAAAGGATCTGAGGCCCAGTAAACCCTCAAGCCAGCCAGCCCTGCTTATGACTGGCTTTCTTTCCCTGTAACGGGGTATCAAACAAGTACAAACAGTTCTATCAGACATAGCACTTCAGACTCTAGCAGATGGGTTGGGAGGGAGACAAGACTGCTGCCAGGAAGCAAAGAGAAGACAAAAAAAATTGATGGCTGAGCATTTGCACATAAGGCTCAAGATATTCTCTTCCCTGGCCTGCCTTTCAACGTGGCCCCAGCGTGAGAGTGCCCTATTTAACAAGGCAGCCCTCAGACAATGCTGTTGCAAGTAAATACAGCACTTCCATTCTCTCCCCCTTGTCAGGATAATCACATTGCCATCATATCATTTCTTTCCCGTGTCACAAGTGGCACGAAGCAAAGCTGCTTAACGGGTCACACAGTTGAAAATTGAAGTTAACCTCAAGACACTTGGGTATATATTTCCCACTTGATTCAAGCATAATTCCTAGCTTTGGGTCTCACTTCCCGAGCCAGCAAGGAGGGCAGGAATGGGGGGGTGGGGGAGGGCTTTGTCTTGAGCAAAGCAACACCTGCTTGATGACAGGGAGGGATTTTTAAGATCCGAAGGGACCTTGTCAGCCAAGCCCTCAGCGTCAGACAATATTCATAAGGCCAGCATGTTGGAGAAAAGGGTGGGGGAATAAAGCCTTAACGGATGTATAGTTTGGACTAGAACATCCAAGATTTCTCACACACACGCCCCTGCCTCCAACTCCTCCGGGTCCTGATTTTCACAGCTGGGCTATTCCAGGCAATACATCTTAAAAGTAGGGCATGGGGAGAGGAGAAAAGAGCAGATCACCCACATAAAGTGGCCTCAGAGTCTCTGTGCAGGTCCAGGATCAACATACATGTGCATTCCACTATCATAACCCAGGTTCTGCACGCTGGGACCCCTTTACAGAGCAGGGCCCTGAGCCACATCAAATCCGCGAAGAAAGGAGAGAATTGTTAGCCTGAGGTGAAAACTTGAGGTTCTCCACTCTCACTGCATTTCTTCCCCATACAACTGGAAAAGGCACTTGCAGACCACAGCCACATCCCTTCCCCTTCTCCCCGGCCTTCTAGAAGGGAGTTTAATTACAGTAATGCATTTCATTAGGGAGTGTGGTGCATGGTACTTAGGAAAGGCGCTCCTGGACTCTATTCCCAACTGCAGCTGGTTTCCTGTGTGACCGTGGCCGGGTTATTTACCCTCTGCCTCAGTCTGCCCATCTGGAAAATAGGAACAGTATTTTTTACCTATCTAACGGGGCTGCCTGATTCAGGTCTGTGGAGTACTTTGCACCCTACAGCCCTCTCATCCGAGGTTCTTCAGGTGTAGCCTGCCGCCTACACCACAACTACTGCAAACCAGAACAGGAGGCAACTGGACACGGTGGTTGTGGGCCTAGACATTAAGGGTGTGATAAGACCAAGTCTCAGAGCCCAGGTCAGCTGGCTTGGGCTAGGGCTAGGGCTGTGGGGCTAAACATTGCCGTGTAGACATTCAGGCTCAGAGTGGAACCCTCCCCGCTCACAATTGTATAGCCCAGCAGCCAGAGCGCTACGTGCCTGAATCAGTTGACCCGAGCCAGCTGTGGTTCTTATCACAGTGTGGACCTACCCCTAGAGTCTCAGACAGGTGTTTCTGGATGTATTGAACTTTACGTTAGCAGTGACTAAACATTAGGTGAATCAGCAGTTACTTCACAAAAACAACACTGAATGGTGCCTTGTTTAAAATCTACCCTGGAGGTACGCAATGTGAATTCACATCCCCAGTGCAGACTTTCAGAGATGGCTGGGACAGATTGGTGATCTGGTATCTATCTACTTCGCCACCCTCAGCATAGGCTTTGAGAGCATAAAAGAAAGAATTAACTTACCGGTCAGGACTTAAGCAGACGGCATAAACAGGTAAGACTGAATTTAATTGGACTCCAGTTAAGCCTTTTCATCTCATTAAAGCTGCCTTCATCTTATAGAGTGAGGTTTTAAATTTAATAATAGAACTCTACCACACCTCACAGTAACCTGATTAACAGAGTATGGGACTATGTTGACCATTTCATACAGAGCTAAACATCAGATGATTTCCTGCATTAGTCTCTTTGGGCTAGTAGTGCCTGCATTGCATCAATCAAATGATCCTCCCCGCCCCCTTTTTAGAGTTTACACCACACGACAGAGTAAAACGGTTGTTTTGTAGACGCCATAATTTGTTAGCATGTTGCAGTTTTTTAATGTAACAACAACTCTGAAAATTTTTTTGCAAACAGTGACAGTGTGCGGAGAAGGGGAGGAGGAATTTACACAATGGTTCCAGCAGTTAAACTGGTATGTCAATCAGCTTACAGCTTTAACAACATATTAAAATAAGTGTTTTCTCCACCATATTTCCAACCACCATTTTGTCTGCTGTTTCCAAAACTACCCAAGGGGGATAAGAGGGGAAAAAAAAGAAAAGAAAAAGCCATGAATGTAGCACCAAGTATTTGGGAATAGTTTCCATATTAACAGTAATAGCACTTTACTATCTCTCATACAGTGCTAATAGCCTGTAACTGTAATAATTCAAATAGACTGCCTCACTATTCCAGAGATTTAAAAGCAAGTGGCAGAATAAGGTAGGAGCAGTCACACCATTTACATTTAACTCTCTCTTTCCCTTTCTCGCCACTTAAGATGCAATACAAGAAACTAGCAACTTCACAAGATGAGAAGCTGCTCACCATGTATGTAGGTGTCACAGTGCCTACTGTCCTACACAATTCAATTCAAACCTTGGAACAGTCTGAAGATGCATTTCCTCCACGTTCTTAAAAACTTCAGTATTGAATCGATTCCAGACTAAAGACAAAACTTAAGCACCCTTAAACCCTGAAAGGAATGAGGAAGATGGTGCAAAGAGGGGTTGACGGCAATTTTCCATCAAAGGTCAGATGTACATTGCTCGTTCCAGCCAAACCCACAAATATTTAAAAAACAGGTGCATCAAATATATTCAGCAATGGTAAATATATATATGCTATTTTTTTTAAAAAAGAGGATATTGTGGTAATTTGCAGAGGTTCCCAGAAGAGAATAAGAGGCTAACATTTTCTCTGCTATAAGTAAAGGAACTAGAGGTTTTGAATAGGACATTAATTGCGTTTACTTTAAGATCATGTAATAGACAGACAGGCTACGGTAAAGATTTGGGTTAGTGGTGGGAGGAAGAAAAAAAAAAAAGACTCAAAGGATTGCTGTGGTGTAACTATGCATTAACTCTATGAATGGTATCCGAGAGCCAGGCTTCTAACCTATACTACGACCTCAAGGTGAAGGGCGGGGAAGGGTAAAAGGGTATTTACTGCAAAGGAGACTTTTTGATGACAATGAGTTTAGTATACTTATGCTTCTAATATTTTAGCAGACTTATGATTACTTATAATGCACCATCTCAGTTAGCTGCACACCAAGGAAATCCTTAAAAAACCTAAATGTAGCAGTTTGTGTTTCAACCAGGAACAAGCATGTATTTTTCTACACCCCCCTCCAAAAAAAACCAACAAAACCAAACCCCACATTTTCACATACAAAGCCAATGCTTAAAAAAAAGGCAACACTGCTCAATGGTGTTCCAGGCTAATACAGAGCGTTTCCCCTTGTAATGGATAATCTGAGGCGGCAGCTACACCAGAGCAGCTTCAGACTCAAAACAATAGGATTTTAATCTTTTAAGGTGGCGGCCCCCTTATCCCTGGGAAGGAAACCCCTTCAGCCATTTACACATTTGTAAATAAGGATCTTGGTAGCATCTCATGGACATCTGCTCAACAATCCTGACAGTGTTACTGCTAACATTTACAAACATCCTTACGCAAACACACATCACTCTGTGCTGATCTTGCTTTATCTAAATATATCCCAAGGAAATAACTTGGCAGTGCTGCAAAATTTCACAGCAAACAAATTTTAAAAAAGGAGAGAGAAAATCAAAATGAAAGCTGTAAGACAATAGACTAAGAAAACAAAGGAAGATGAGCAAGATTCTCTGTGGGCGCACATGTGCACGTGCACAGAGGTTAAGTAAGGCCAAATATTATTTGCTGGCAATTAATGTTTGTTTTTTTTTTTAAAGTGATCCTTGCTCAGAAACTGTCCAAAAAGCTTGTTTATACAGATATAATTGACAAGCTACTCAAAAGGATAGGATGCTAAACTGAAGCAAGTGACAGCTGCGCACACGCATCCTCAATCATTCCGTTAGCTGGTCAACTGGAAAATTCAACTCAAGGGGGTTAAGCTACTCTGGTCCCCTTGCAATTCTGGATTTATTTATTTTTTTAAGATGCCATAAAAGCGGTGATAGAAGGGTGTTTTCAACCTCATTTTCAATAAGCTTCACAGCAACTTCTTGTTTTTAAATCCACGGACTTTGGTTTTTGCCTCAGCTGTGGGAGTGCAGAACACACGCATTTTCCCAGTGGCAGTTTCATGGCTCATACAAGAAGCCAAGCACAATACAGTACTTACCAGCAGTTCCAAGCTTTCCTGTCTTACAGACTAGCTGGCAGGGAAAGTCCTTCTGAAACCTGCAGTCCCTGGTTAGGCTACACTGCCAGCGATCAGGTCAGGTAGTTTTAGCTATAGAAACTGTAGATTACACAGGCACTAGAAAAATAGACAAACGGGGGTCTCTCTTCCTGTGCGTTTGTTCGGCATATGGCACATTCTGGGCATCACTATAACATAGTATAAAAAACTATACTAACGCAACATTATTGTTACATGTTTGAGAACACTTCTGGAAATGTAAAGTTGAAGTGTCAAGAATAAAATGAACTGCTCACGTTGCCTGAGGTATATTACGCTTGCCACAAAAGGGGAGATTTTCATGAGTGCTGAAAGGATTTAACACTAGTCCCACTGACTGTCAATGGGATTTTCTTCCTAACTCCCTTTTGCACATTTAAAAAAAAAATTTTCTCCCAAAGTAACTAGCTACGGCACTAGACAGTTACACAATTCCCTTACCCAGCTGCCCAGTTCCAGAATGATGCATGTAATTACACAACTTAGGGAGGTGTTTTCTTGTGCATGCATAGCCATATTTTACTCCTATGATTTTGTAACTTGTTTTTAACTCAGCTCTCCGTAATCATCACTCACTGTGGATTGGCTTCAAATTTGAAGCGTTAGGGACTGCATATTAAATGGATTTACTCTGCTGGAAGTCCGGATAACTCCACAATACTTACACTAGTGGCTATCCAGAATCAGGCTCTGTAATTCAATTTGTAAAATATATTTTTAAAGCTAAAAAAAGTCTCTCAATATACACACATACTGCTAACCATCAGCTTGAAGAGATTTTCAGAAGTTCCCCAAAAGTTGACCTTTGGTGACTCCTTCGCCCCCCCAAAAAATTTCAGAAATTTACTAAGTAAATTCACAGAGTTCCAATGGAAGTCATTTTGCAACCTGAACTATAGCCTTCTCAGTGTGAACACGCAATGCTCTGGTTTCTTTCGCTAGCAGGTTGGAAAGCACTGACAATCGAAGGGTTACAAGAATTTATTTTAACACCAAACCTCCAGTGCAAAATCAATTTCCAACCTAAACATTTAAAAAAAGTTTATGAACTTCCAATGCTGCCAAACAAGCTCAAATGGGTTTCACTGAAGCATGCAATTAGCAAGCTTAAAAAATTATGTAAATACACAGATATTAATTACTATAAATTCTCCTCTAATAATTCCAGCAACAGAAACACCAGGCTCTTTTCCAGCAATCAATACTATCCATTTAAGGACCCACCTGCCAAAAAAGTTATATAAAATAATTATATGAAACTTTCATTAGATAATGCAATTGCTTAAGGCAATTAATCTACCATTCATCTATTACCAAGTGTTCTTCAGTTTTATTGACCTCATTGTGGCATGACAATCAACACCACTATATTTTTCTCTTCAACACCCTAACCCACAGCAAATTGTTGTAGTAATATGGAAACTAAGACAATTCCCTTTTTTACGGCTATACTGGCCACCCCAACTCCCTCTGGGCTTGCTTCTTACCTACCTACACAAGATTTAGAGAACGCTTACAGATCAGTTTCAGAATTCTGAAATAAAAGAAAAGCGACACAACAAAGCTGCTAGGAGAGGTAATTTGCCAGAGTTTCTGCAAAGTTGAGAGCATTAAAGCAGATGGGTGTTTACTCCCTGTAACGCTTCTCACTTCATGTGCTGTTACCACCATGTTATAATTATGAAGGGTCATTCAGCCACATGCTCATCAGCATACTTCCCTTCTGGACACACACATGTACTTGCATTTCATCTTCTTTTATGTTTTCCGTAAAAGCTGCATTAGAATGAGGCTAAGCAATGGAGCTCTCCAAATCGAGTTCTCTTATTTAGCTACCTTTGAAAAGGCTGAACTAGAAGAGAAACACCTCCCTCTAAAGAGACATAGGGCTGGTCTACACTTAGTCCGGACTTCGGACTAAGGTACGCAAATTCAGCTACGTTAATAACGTAGCTGAATTCGAAGTACCTTACTCCGGACTTACCGCGGTCCAGACGCGGCCGGAAGTCTCCCCCCGTCGACGCCGCGTACTCCTCTCGGCGAGCTGGAGTACCGGCGTCGATTGTGAGCACTTCCGGGATCGATCCGGGATCGATTTATCGCGTCTTAACCAGACGCGATAAATCGATCCCAGAACATCGATGGCGTGCCTCCGGACCAGCCGGTAAGTGAAGACTAGGCCTAACTGATAAGCTTGCTCCTCCATCCCCAGTGATATCTCCTTGGCAGAGTCTAAATTAACCCCAAATGGACAATAGGTTGACTTGGCCCCGCTACTACCTATATGGAAAGCAGAAAGCTCTCCCTTCTCGTAAGCAGTCTAACTTTCACATCTCCAGTGGAGAGAGCAGGCGAGGGACTCCACTGAATACACACCACAGGCTTCTGCCTCAATGCCACTGTTTGGGCACAGGTGGTGCTGAAGTGCACTTGGAGAGCTTTAACCCCCGCAGAAACTGGAAGTGATCAGCTTGACTACACACACAGGGCAGGGGTGAATCAGCTTTCCAGAAGAATAGGTAGCTTTTCCATTCACAAAGATGAGCCCTTGTAGGGGTAAGCAGCAGGGTTTTGGAGCGGAGCCCGGAGCTGGAGCGCGGAGCAGCTCCGGAGCAGTGGAGCTGCAGGTTTTTGCCTGGAGCTGGAGTGGAGCCGGAGCACAGCTCCAAAGCCCTGGTAAGCAGCGATGCCCAACGCATGAGGCAGCTTTGCAAGAGCGCTGTGGCCAAGGTCGTAACCAGCATTTTCCACTGCACAGTGAAAAAAAAATACATTAACTCTGCTGATCAACTGACAGCTGTCACCCAGCGCAGCTCGCCAAAGGAACGCAGAACTAGCGCCAAAATGCATTTTGGTTTTATTTCCACCCCCCACAAGTGTTTATTTATAGGCCGGTCCTGGGTTTTAGCTCTTTCCTGAAAAATCCGTTCTCTCATCTTCACTCTCAATGAGAGATCAGCGGTGACTGGGACAGGGAGGATGGTCTGAGGCTAATGCTCTAGACTGGGATGCAGGAGATCAGGGTTCAGTTGCCAGCTGGACCCTACGCAACTCGCTTACTCTATGTCCCAGAACTCCTCTGTAAAATGGGGATAATACCGCCTCCCTATCTCATAATGAGGTTATCATCCTCACAACAGCCGTAATGAATGGGATATGCTCAGATGCTAGCATGATAGGGGCCAGATATGTATGAGGGCAGATTCCTGGACACCTACACAGAGAGGGCATATGAAGGGTGACCATCATAAAAAGGATCAGAAGGTTCAACCTGTGAGAAGAGGCAGTGAAGTTCAGACATCCAATGCATCTGGTGAAGAAAGCAGTTAAGCATTTTCCAGTATTGGGGGGAGGGGAAGAGGGATGGCAGTTGTGGAAACAGAACAAGTAGCAACAGCTTCAAAACAAAGAAAAAAAAATTAAGATTGTTAGGAAAAAGCTTGCCTGACTGCAATTAAGGGACTAACTATCTAGTGAAGCAGAGAAGGCCACATCACATCACTAGGGTTGGTATGGGTCAGCTCTTCCCTTAGCCTGCATGATATCCTTTCTTGTATGGGCGCAAAGACACTGAAAAGAAAGGCAGAGTGTGATATTGTGTTTAACACCACGCCTACTTGCTAGAACAGGGGAAAATGGCACTTCGTGCAGCGCCTATAACGGAGCAGAAGTAAGGAAGAGGGTTACACATTACATGTACATTTTGTGTCTAGACAAAATTAACTACATGCAAACATACACAAGCCAATGGGCTGTATCTCTGGGTGGGGAGCTAGAGTGGAATGTGGTATCACCCAGCTCCTCTGTCACTGGGTAATCAATTTAAGAGGTTTAAGTGATTTTTAGGGCAAGTTAAATCTGTAAAACATTTTCCCCTTCAACCATGCAGACAGAGCCATTGTTTTCCAAACAGCTTTGAAAATTAAAACTTTGGAGCAGATTACTATGAAAACCACTGAGATAGATACGTTCAGATCATAAGCTCTTCAGGGCAGTGACCATGTCTTGCTTGCTAAATACCATTCTGTTATGACTGTGTAATTAATAATAATTAAGTGAACAGGTGTAATACATCTTTAACCCTAAATCCCTTGTCAAAAGCTTGGCTTCAAGAGACGGGACTGCTGTTTCTTAGTGCAAATAACTTTCACTGTTGCTTTCTCTGCCTATTTATTTGGCCAACTCAAAACGTAATGACATTTGGAAGGGGACGATGAGGAAGGCTAGATTTAAACAACCTAAGTGAAAAGAAAAATCCATGGTAAAACATGCACTGAACTATATTTACACTACTGAGTTATTTTTTTTTAAAGAAGTCTCTACTTATCCAAAACATTTACCGACATTATGCTGCACTGACTAATAAAGGTTTTGCCACTCATGTCGAGCTACACAGAATGCTGCATGATACTTTGAAAATTTGCAAAATCAAGATGCTGCTATTACTCCACAGCAAAAAGGGACGCACAATGGGAAGTACTCTGTGCAGCCCCCTGTTTAAACGGACGGATCTTATCAATAAAATTACAGCTGCCCTATTCGTAACGGTATCTTGAACAAGCATCAACTGATCATACAAAGTTAACTAAGCCATTAACCTTACATTTAAAAGAGCTGACGAGAGATAAAAGGGTTCTGAATTTCAAGAAACCCAAATAAAAGCAGTTAGCGTCACATGGTTTTTCCAATAAGCCTAGCAAGTTTTCAAGGGTTAGCAGGAAACAATTTTGTCAGCACTGAAACAATCCCCCTTTCCTAGTTCTGGAAGTCAGATGCCTTCGGGAGGGGAAAGAAAACCTTGCATTAGGTCTAGAAGCATACACATTGATACAATCTTTTCTGACTTGGTATTTAGCAATTTATCAGCTCTGGCTTCACTATAAGGTGTGAAGCGTGCGAAGAGAATGGTCAGTCAGGTATAACGGGGGGGGGACGGACAAACAGGGGGACTGCAGGATTGAGCCAGTTCTGGAAAAAAAATGAATGATGGGGAAACTGAGGCCAGGTTCTGGGATCACAAATCAGGACACTGATTATTCTGTAGAAAACGTTCCTACTTTGTATATTATCTTCTAAGAGGAGGGAAAAAATTAATGCAAATACTATGGACGTTCTCCCACTCTTGTTGTGCGCTTCCAAGCATTTGAATGCCAAAATATCGCTTTTGCTTAAGCCTATTTTACTGCTAGCAGCTGTCTGTTATTATTCTACAACACCAATGGCGAGTTTGAGAGAGTTCTTCCAGAGCAGGTGAACGCCATCTGCCCGTCCCTGACAAGATGCCCATTTCACTTAGACAAAAAGCTGACAGCTATGTGGCCACCATCTTCGTGCAATAATATGAAAACCTTTTGAAATGCTGCTGTAACCTTTCACAGATATTCAAATAGGCATTGTGTACCTACAGAAGCAGCAACACTTCTCCTCTAGCATCTCCTCGTTTCAAGCCCCTCACAGGCAGACTGGAGAGGAGCATACTTTCAGAAAGGCCTGTAATTGACTTGCCTACTGATCTGTGAAGAGTAAGTTTTCCACAAAAGCCTTTAAAAAAAATCCCCCCCCCGCCCCCACCCAGTGTAACAAAGTGGCAGGTTAACAAAAAAATTACCATTTGTAGCAAGTGGCTTTATAATGTATTCTATAAAACGTTAGTGATAAGTATTAAATATGCCAACAGAGCAGGAAGGAAATGGCTTAAATTGAGGCGAACTGGGTTGAGACAGTGACTGCTTTAACTGTCCATCATCCCCAGATATTTACTATCTGTGTCCCTTCTCAGACAGCTTTTGAAGAGTATCACTACTGAAAATGCTATCACATGCCCCCTCTTACCCTCACTGCCAGGGTACTTGGGCTAACAAGTTGGGCAGAAGCTACTAGTCAAGTTAGAATTGATCTAAGCCACAAGGGCACCCCAGGACAAGAATATAAAGGCTCTGGTGGTGGAAGACTACAGGAAGCCAAGAGGAACACTGAAGCTACAGAATCATCTACTGATGGACAGGTCTCTAGTATGTGAGACTATCCCTGTCTGTAAACCCACACAGGGCCAAGACAGACTGCCTTGAGAGTGCCGAGCTGGAGGGTTCAGCCTCCCTCCATCGCCACGTGGGATCCCAAGATTCAATCAAAGGCTGAAAATGCGGTGCTCTGAGCCGGAGAAGAGCGAACACCTAATGCTGCTCAACACCACCTCCCCTTCACTCTCAAATCTCAGCCCTGGTCTACACTGCCAACTTATGTCGGTGTAATGATGTCGCTCAGAGGCATGGGAAATCCACAACCCTCAGCGACAGTTACACCGCCCTCGCCCCCAGTGTAGACAGCGTTATGTCAATGGGAGGGCTTCTCCCATATCTAGGCCTTCTTAGCTAGAGGCATGGGGGCCTGTAAGGTGAAGCACAATGGGATGGGAGCGCGGAGAAGATTGAGGAGACATTCTCAGGCCTTTGTGGAGGAATAGAACAGAAGCTGGCAAGGGGAGAAGGGTACCTGAATCCTATTCTCGCTGTGGAGTCAGACGTACGTGGATATGGTCCAGCCCAGTGGCAGCCCCCAATGTAGCCAGCCGTGACACTCTTAGTTCCTGGGAGTGAGTCCCAACAGCAGAGAGCTACCAGTGGATTCTCACTCCTGGCTGTTCAAAATGGAAGAGGGCATCCCCAATGCTCTCTTGTGCCCCAAATCTGCAAATCGGATCCACATGAGAGGATCCTTAGGCCCCACGAAGTTCCACTGAGGTCAAATGGGCTCTACTTGGGCCCAACGGTCCATCCCCTTAGATCAGGTTGCCGGAGCACAGGAGCTTTGTTCCTAAGTGCCCAGAGCTTGTTGCTAAGGGACAAGGAGAGGAAGAGGTTGCTAAAAGCCTACTGGGACCACGCTCCCACTCTAGTCACACATGGATGAGAGTAGAGCCGTAGCCCTCATACTGCAGAAGCCTTGCATGGAATTTGTCAGGTCACTACTGCAGGAGGAGGGGGATAAGCCGGGCTGGCTGTGCCATATGGGGAAGAACAGGCTGTAATTTAAGGCAGTAGAACGAGGGGCCACCAAATGTTGAGCTGCTGAATGGCTGTCACAGACTGACATTTCCAGTCTTCCCACGTCACAGCAAAATCCCACCAATCAGCACTGAGCCGGCAGTGAGGTTAAATCATGGGGTGTATCAGATGGCAGCTTATGGGGTTAGGGAACACTTGACTAGAAAGGGTAAGCCACAAAAGAAACACGGCTGAGAGGTGTTACAGTGAATCAAAGCCCAAAAGGGCCTGCTTTATCCTGACAAAAGGGGAGGTTTTCCTTTGGCAGTCCTGTGCATTATAATCCAGCCCACACAAGGTTTACGAGAGGTCTCCCTTCGTGAGTCCTCAGTTTTTCACCCTGAAGGCATTTCAAAGGGCCTGCGGGGCTTGGAAATGGTACATGGACTTTGTGGTTGTATTCTTTGAGAGTGGACCAACTGCTGTCTAGGCTTTACGAAGCTCTCTGGACAGCACGCAACAATCACACTGGGGCGTTACCATGAAATTCTGTGTCAAGTATTTTTGGGTAGGCTTTTTTATATGAAAAGGTGAGCTTGAAAAGCTTCCTGAAGAATCCTCCTATGACCAAGTATCTTTAAATGCTACAAGTGAAACAGAATTTACTAGCTCCACGGCCACACATGGGACTGTGTAAAAGTTGCATGTTGTGTGGGGACATTGGTGCCACCCTGAAAGTTTTCAAGGTTCTTACCACATAGGTTGCCTTTTAAATCTCTATTCCTCCAAGATGGAGAAACTGCAAACAAGATGAAGGCCTCTGGCCCCTCACTGTAAGAAGATTTGTTCCAGGACGCTTGTGCCTGCCATGTCACTGGACCTGGTCTTCTTACTAGTTTGCAACTGACCACGTGCACTTGATGTAATGCAAACGTAACACATTCACTGGACAATGCACAAATATATATCCTAGTCCCATGTCCTTAGAGCATTCCTTTCCATAGGACACACCACAAACCACTTGCAGAGTCTGATTAAAACTGCCTTGTATCTGGAGTATGGCTGGAATTGCAGATTAAGATCTCATTTGACTGGTCGGGGCTTTTCAAGATCACATCCATGCACCACTTCCCAAGGCATGCTCATCTTTGGGAGAAAGTTACTGCACGCCATTGTACAGTAAAACTGTTCTCTGAACCTCTTACAAAGGAAATATTTTGACTGAACTAACAGAATTTGGAAACACGTCTCTAAGTCTGATCAGACAGGCCAGAACTGACCAGTTTAAACTGAATTAATTAATAAGTACATTCACTCCCATAAGTTCCAGGCTAGCAATTTAAAGGTTGGATGCGGACACATGAAAGAACATTTGGCACTTATACAGCACTTTAAAACTTGTGTGCTGCATGGGCGTCAATTAGCCCTCACAGCACCCTTGTTCTGCCTCCATTTTACAGCTGGAGAAATAAAGTGGATTTGCCTAACAAAACACAGGCTTTGCGCGCGCGCACACACACACACCCCCCCGCACCAATTTAACTCAGCTGACTGAAAGCAGATCAGTGTCTAATGTGATCCAGTTAAATTGGTGCAATGCATGCATGTAGACAAGGCTGCAGAGAGTCAATGGCTGGGCCGGGAGTAGAGCCCAGGAGTTCCTGGATCCCAGATCTATGCTCTAACCACTGGATAACTCTGCCCTCCAAATTTATATATATTCCTGTAGAGGTGGTAATGGGCCAGACACCACTGTACATACAGGAAGAACTCACAATTTAGACAAGCAAAAAACAGGGCTGGAGCACGGATGGAAAAAATTAGCAGGTGCTTAGCACCCACCAGCAGCCAAGCTCCACCTCTCCCCGCAGCACCTCTCGCCTGCCTGCAGCCCCGCTGATCAACTCTTCCCTCTCCCTCCCAGTGCCTCCCAACCATGGCATGCAGGAGGCACTGGGAGGGAGGGGGAGGACGACTGGGGATGGGGTGGAAAGAGGCAGGGAAGAGGTGGGGCAGGGTGAGGCCAGGGCAAGAAGAGGTAGAGTTGGGGCAGGAGCTGGGGGAGGGGGAGGTCGAGCCCCTCCCCAGGTAGAGAGGAAGTCGGCATTTATGCATACAATCAAGCATATCTACAGAAAGTTGTATATACATGAAATAGGATTTTTTTAAAATATACTCAGATCAGGTTTTTCCCTAACTCCCCCACAAGCTATCCCATTGACTGCTGGCCTATGTATGATGCTTTGTGTTTTCAAAGCAGTGCCGTGATCTGGAATCCTCGTAGAAGGAAGCAGCCCTACAATGCCTTAGCATTGAGCTGAGCTCAAATGGCAAGAGACCGCTATAGAGAATTGCCCTAATGGCTATTTGAGCTCTGACTCAGGCTGGCTAGGGATCCCACCCTCTGACAGCGGGCCACTACACCCCTGCTGCAGCGGAGCCTGGGGATGGGCATTTCCTTGCTCCTTTCCACGTTCAAAGGGACGCTTGCATGTTTTAATTATTATATTTGTCTGTTGTCCAGCACCTTGGGCGGGGCACCAGGAAAAATATTAATTGTTCCTATAAACCATTCTTGTGCATCTCCCCAGCTACAAGGGGCTTGATTACAAGTCTTGCAATACAAACCGATTCCATCTATAGGGCTGTGAATGTTACTACAAGCTTTCCCTACATGGCTCCGGCTTCTGCTCCTAGCGGCTAGGAGTTCGGTCTGGCTGTCGCAGCACACGGTCTCTGCTTTATAGGAAGGCTAGTTGGTTTTAAATCCAAAGCAATCCATGATAAAATGTTGCTCCCATGGATTGAGATCAGCATCAACCTATTAGGAGTGAACGTTCCCCTAGAGATTTAGCACCACATGCGCAAATGCCGGGAGGAAGTGAGCACGCCAATGGACTAGGAAGGGGTCAAAATTAAGGGCTAAAATCTGACTGGCTGTACTTACTCCACCTTAACATCCCTCCATTCCCGACGTTACCCCTCCAAGCAATTTGTTTTAATGCTGTCCCCACACCAAAGTCCTACTTTGCCTGTTTTCCCCCACCTGTTCTGCACCCCCACCACACACACACAATTAATCCTCAAAACCAGTCTTGACTAATCCCTTTGTGCCATATGGTGCTTGAACCATTCAGATCACAAATATGCCTCCAGAATATTTAGTGCTGAATGTGGCAGCACCTTGTAAGTGCAGCAGCAGGCACAAAATTCCAGAATGCCTCTGAGATCTGAAGGCTCCAGGGAAAGAAGCTAAGGGACTGGACCTTTTCTCCCACCCAGAAACTCTGCTCCCCTCCCTTCCCTTCCCTCTCTTAGGGACTCTCAACCTTCAGAGTGAGTCATGTCAAGGTCAGCTGTGATGCAAAGATGCTTGAGAGGCTAATGGGGAAAGACTCAGGCCTCTGTTGCAAACTATACGTGAGAACCTGGGAATATTGAAGGGCTGGTCCAGCACATTGAACATTGCTTAGCGATGGTCCAGCAACCATTTCTCAACTGTTCAACCTCCGTTCATCCACAAGACTTTTCCTCTTCTCTTCCATTCCCCTCTGAAATACACTGTATTCTTGTAAATCACATGGCGGCTGCTTAGAGAGTTGGACCACTGCTCTTGTATGAAAAGGAATTTCTGCAGCCACAGAAGAGCAGGGAGGAGCACAGGTTAGATGGGGGATGTGGGGACAGATGAGAAAACCTGACCCATGGTTTGTGTTTTAAATATTTTCATCTTTTTTTGTAGGCTCAAGTTTATCTGGGCAAGGTACAGACTCAGGAGGCCAAGAGCTACATTTCCCCCTTCTCCCAGCTTTTCATCAGATCGGATTTGTAATCAGGCCTGAACACAAATTAGGCTCAATTTAGGGGGTGGGGATGTATCTGGTCTTCCAATACAATGCAGCAGTAATGGCTGAATAGTGCACACCTAGTGCCAATTTCCCCTCACACGGTTTATTTTTGCAGTTGCATATGTTAACCAGCACTGCAGCATCTGGACACCTTAAATTATTATTACTGCAAAAACACTGAAAAGTGACCACCACCCACGTAAGGTGATTAATGACTACTAACCAACTCTACCCAGGGGGTATATCTACAGCTTGTCTCCCTGCCGCGACGAACACACCGAAACAGATGGACCAGGCACCATGTCCTGAGTAGCAGCATTTGGTTTAGCTCTTAAGTCCTATAAATATCCGCAAGAAAATGACTAACCTGCCGATTCTTTTGGCTTGCGGCAGAAACACCACCGCTTCACCTCTGGAAATTAGCTCCTTTCCATCAGTAGGTCTCAAAGTGCTTTACAAAGGAGACCTTATCCCCATTTTACAGATGGCGCAGAGGGGAAGAGATTTGCCAAAGCTCACCCAGCAGAGTCAGGAATAGAACTTAGTGTTCTATTCACTGGGCCACACTGCCTCCGATTGCAACAACTCGATGTGATTGGGTGTGGTTAAGGGATCCAGGAGAACTCCTGTTGAACTCGCTTCAGCACAACACTAACAACATATTACAGGATGCAACAACGAACGGGGAAGACTGAACAGGCAAAATTTCAGTCCACACACTGATGAGGGCTTTTAAAAACAAGTACAGGGGCCTGTTTCCACGGAGTGATTGCTTTACTGCAGTTATGCGTAGGGCGCAGCTCCAAAAGCCAGTCTCCCAGAATCTGGATTTACTGGAGGCATTTTCAAGTTAATAGAGTAGCTTGAGTGACAGGGAGTAAATTTGATGTAAGCTACCATGTAATTCAGTACTATTTGCTATCATTGGTGGGTTTCTCCACACTCTGAAAAAGCCAGAGACTAATCTAGCATAGAGGCCAGTCAGATTTCAAACTACTGGTAGGAAGGTCCTTTGGCTCGGAAGAGGATAGGTCAGAGCAGTCTGATTTCCAGAGTGATTTAACCCTTCGGTGCGGTCCAGAGGAGGATGCGGAGCGTGCATGCATATGGGGGCCGGGGGGAATTAATTATGGCAACTGTACAGTGAGAGGGGAAGGAAACGCCGATGCAGCCTCATCTCTGCATCAACACAATGCAAGACTTCCAAGGACAAATCATTACATCTTTCAGCTACTGTTAGCCAAGGACGTCTTGTTTTCCCTTCAGCAGGCATCTTGCAGTCTTCAAGATTTCAGCTACATCAGCCAAGTTCCCACCCCCAACAAACTGTCTGGACCACTAGCCAGAATGTTACGTTGGTCTCCAGTTTGGGAGGTTTAGTTGAAATGCACTCGATGCTGTCAAGTTCTTGAGTGCTACATGGGGATTCACCTGCGAAACACCCTCCCGTTAACATCTCTGGGGCCAATACAATTAAATCCTCCCACAGTGCCCAGAAAATTTCATCTTTCAGCATCTATCACCCTCACATCCCACACTTGCTTCCAGATTTTTATTCCACCGGGGGGTTTAAAAAGCCAAGAAGCCTTGCCGTTGCTTACTGCCTAATAAAGCATGAGGAAGGACCTCTGCGTTGGACCCAAAATGTTACTTACTGTAGCCTACCTTGGATTTTGCTTGTCCCTGCAGGTAGGGGAACCCTTTATCTAATAAAGCTCTGCAACACTGCACATTTCTTCTGTAGCAAGAGTTTGTAACCTAAAAACAAAGATCCCGATCCTGCTGAGACTTATGCACTTGCTTACTGGACCCTAAAATCAAAACCACACTTTTTTTTTTTTAAGCTTACCAGTGTGAATAATGAATCTGAAGAAAATGCCTCCCACCCCATGCGATTTGTAGCTTGCAAAGGAACAGTCAGTTTGGTAATGCAAGCACTACATTGTTCCTAATGTTTGCAAAATTCACTTCTTTTAAAGATGCCTTCCCTTCAAAAGGAGAGTTAATACAAGCTGGACACATTTCTGAATCAGTAAAAAAAAGTCAGCTTAGGGAAGCAGGCTCACAAGTAACCCTAACACACCAGGATTCAAACCCCTGACTTCTTCACCCAATAATAAATGGGAGCATGATGCAGGAAAACAAGGCGTAGGGCTAGTCTACACTGGCAATGCTAAAGCGCTGCAACGCTTTAACATGGCTTCTGTAGTCACGGCAGAGAGCGGGGAGACAGCTCTCTCAGCACTCAAAAAAATAAAAAACCACACACCACCTCCATGAGGGGCCTAACTACTGGTTCCCAGCGCTAGTGCACTGGCTATAGTGGTGTTTTACAGCGCTGAAACTTGTTGCGCTCAGGGGGGTGTTTTTCCACACCCTGAGCGAGAAAGTTGCAGCGCTGTAAACTGCCAGTGTAGACAAGCCCTAAGTAGCAGGAGATTTTAGTGTATCACTTTCAAGGGGCAATAAACAATGGGGGGTGGGCACGGATTTTAAAAAGTCATTATCACTGGATCTTGTTTAGAGACAACCCCCCCCCCCAACAATGACTGGAGGAAGGGGGGTAGAGGAAAAGGGAAGGACAAGTCCAGAAACCAAATCGAAGTTCGCATATGCCAGCTTTCTGCTGCTTGGGCGAGCCTCTAGGGTTGAGTGTGTGGGTCCCCGTAGCCTCCCCCCTCATGTTCTTGGGCGTCTGGTTGAGGAGGCTATGGAACTTGGGGAAGAGGGAAGGTGGTTATACAGGGGCTACAGCAGCAGTCTGTGGTCTTGCTGCCTTTCCCGCATTAGAAATTGGGGTAGGGGGGGGAATAGCCCAGTGGTTTGAGCATTGGCCTGCTAAACCCAGGGTTGTGAGCTCAATCCTTGAGTGAGCCACTTAGGGCTCTGGAGCAAAATCAGTACTTGGTCCTGCTAGTGAAGGCAGGGGGCTGGACTCAATGACCTTTCAAGTTTCCTTCCAGTTCAGGGAGATAGGATATCTCCATTAATTTAATTTAATGTTAAAGAAACACTGGTTTTGGAGTGGATGGAAGAATCCAAAGGATTAAACAGAAAACATTGAGATGAGGAAGGGAATTAAATGTGTGTGATTAAATTGTCAGATCTGATCAACTCAAACAAGAAGCATGGTCAAATATCCCAACACTAGTTGAATTTGACTTGCACCCAGGCACTAACAGGGATTTGATAAAAAGGGGAGTTCTTCTGACTAGAAACTGCCCATAGAAACTTCCTGCTAGGATTGTTTGTTTATTTTGCTTTACCGGGTATCAGAGGCTGCTGGTCGCTCTGTGCATTCAGCGCTGGAGCCTGGACCGTTGAGACTGTTCACACAAGGGAGACAATTCCATCTGCTCAGGAGAACTGGTGCAGTTCCGCAGGCACCATTTTCATCTAGATTCCAGCAGGGCTGCATTTCTGCTGAATTTTCAAACCAACTGGGAAAGACCAGGGATCTCCCCCCACACACACACACAGTCTTAACATTCGTGTGTATGTCTGAAGGACCCAGTGTAATTGTCACCTTCTGGAAACTCATTTTTGTTGGCCGGGTGTTAGCACCTCCCAGTGTTACATGGAGGAAGTATATGCTTCTCTGGAACCCAAAGTTGTCTTATGCCATCAGACTGACACCTACAGACCATTCTTCCTAACATAGCCCACATGCCCCTTGGCTTAGAGTACCACCTTTTGGAATTCTCTCAGTTATTGCCTAGTAACTGAATGTTTGACTTCAGCCTCATCTCATGAATATCTAATAATGAAAGATGCACCACAACAAGAAGAGGATCAGACTCAAGAGCAGACTGCAGCGATATGGCATGTTCAAGACCCATGAGTGAAGACAGGCCGCACAACGTATTCAACGCTGGCAGACTCCCAACCTGAAGTTCCACCTAGGAACCTCTGAGCTTCTGCTTGAAGGCATCTTAAATATATCAAATACAGACAAAGCCAAGCAACAGTTAGGGAGGCTCATGTCAGAGGCTAGGGAATCCATCAAAGTGGATGCTGTTATGGAGATTGAGTACAGAGGGTTCCTCATCAAATTGCTACATTAATGAGACATAAAACTGTGCCCACAAGCAAGAGGAAGGATGACCAGAACAGACTGATGCAGCAGACCTGGCAAATCTTTGCAGTGCAGAGGTGGCTTTGCCCCACAGCAGCAATGGGCCAAAACTGCTCACATGAAGGGCATGTTTTCCTCTGCAGCACACCTCATGTACTCCTGCTATGTGACATATGGCTGTTCTCAATAACATGGTCCTGGTGCAGGCAACTTCGAGGAAGTCAAATGGCCCAATGTTTTATTGGGTGATGGAACACTGGTAAACCTGAGAGGGTTCTAACTAACTGGTGATAGCTTCTAGGGGTACTCCTCTTGACTTAAGCTGTCCCAAGACTTTTCAGAACACTACAGGCTGCAATTTGGCATGCCTTGGCCAGCTATAGGACAAGACGTTTTACCTCATTAGACACATTGGCCTATGTTCAAATAGCCACAGATGTGCATGACATGAAGTGGGTATTTTTTAAAAAACCATCTGCCTCCCCCAGCCATCACCTCCTCCCCCACTCGACAGTTGGGGCAGTGGGGGGGGAGAAAGATGGACCACACCTGTCCACTGCACTACAGGAAACAATGAAACCTGGTGCACCAACAAGGCTTACCAGCTTGCAATGAACAGTGACTGTGGGGGTGTGAGCTTGCACATCTATAGATTTTTTTTTCAAGCTGTGCATTCACATTTTATGATTTGGGAACAAAACTGGATCGAGGAGAAAGTTGGCAGAATGCTGTGGGAGCTAAAATCTGGAGGGTTTTCACACTGCTAGCTCCTTGTACTAGATGTTTTCCTGTGGAGCACTGGAGTAAGTTAATCTGGCCTCTGCTGGATTTCTATCAAATTCATGTTTTGGTATGATGGACTACCAAAGTTCAAGAGAGGCCCAGTCCTCGAACAACAGAGTTGTGACATCTGTATGGAGGTTCTCATGGCTTCTTGACACCTGGCTTTTGAGTTTATGGCTAATACCATTTACATGCACTAAAATTACATTAAAAAAATTTTTTCTTCAACTTTATGTACAACAATTTGCATCATTCAGTGGGTGAAACTGGGGGCTTAGAAATGAGATATGGAGACTGTCAACTGAGATCACAGGTTCATATCAGGTTAGACTGTTCAATACCCTTCATTAGCACAAACTTCTGGTTTGGGGGGGAAGAAGGGGAGGGAAGGGAAGGGAAGCAGGCAGCGCACACAACCTCTGTCCTGTAGGTACCCCAGGAAAACAACTACTGCATTTGTAAGCCAGACCCTGATGAATAAATAAAAACACAAACTCAATGCTTTCCTCAGACATTGGGGCATTTAATGAAGGCATCAAGGCAGTATATGAAACATGAACATACTCAATGTTTTAGTGCAAATCTATGAGAGACGACTTCGCTACACGCTGGGCAATTCCCATCCTGGGAAAGCTTTTTCCACATAGCCAAAGGAAGTGACATCAGAAGCCAGGGGCTTTTATTAGCCCAGCACCCTGCTAAGCTTTACAAAGCAGCAATGTGGATTCTAAAGGGTCTCTTATTGCAGCGAAGGGCCCTTCAAATCTTCCCCCAGGCTGCAGCTTTTGTAGTGCCTTTACCGCCACAGCCTTGACTGGATTCGTTAACTATCATCGTTAAGCTGGGCCTCCTTCGAATGGAATTACTGCCGATTTTACCGTGAGGCAATAACAGCAAAAATCGCCCCTTCACTGGGCCATAAAGGGACTTGCGAAAACAACATAATGCAGCTGGGATGCAATCACAATGATTAGCTTTTTTAAAAAAAAAGCGCTTGTTTGAGAATATTTGGATAGCTCTGCCAAAAGACGCCGTTCCACTTCCAACAAACACGGGTTAATGGTGAGAAAAGGGAACGGGAAAGAGTTAAAAACCCACACATGCCATGGAAAGAATGAGCTGACATGACCACAGGGAGCAACAGGGCCAAGAGTGAGGGCCCCCCCATTCATCAGGCATGGATGGTCCAGGGCTTCAGTGTGGATCATTCAACCAAGAACAGGGCTATCCAGTCTGGGTGTATATCCACGCTGCAGTCAGAAGTGGGACTGCAGTTCAGGCAGGCGGACCCGTGGCTAGCTTTAATCTAGCTAGATTGCTAGAACTAGCAGTGAAGACATGGTGACACCAACCCGGCATGGGCTACACAAGCATGCCCAATCCCCAGAGTACATACCCTTGTCCCTAGTCTGCACCGCATAGCTTCACTGTTACTTTTAGCGAGCTAGCTACGGCACGCCTCCAACTGCAGTCAGGGCCGGCTCCAGTTTTTCTGCCGCCCCAAAGAGGGGAGGAACCCCCCCCCCCCCCCCCACACACACACACAGAAAAACCCCACACCACTTCTTCTGCGGCAGTTCGGCAGCTGCTCCTCCCTCTCTTCCTCTTCGGCGGCAACTCAAAGAGGGAATGAGGGACCGGCCGCCGAATTTCCGCTGAAGACCTGGACGTGCTGCCCCGATACCAGACGGAGTGCCACCCCTTTGAATTGGCCGCCCCAAGCACCTGCTTGTTAAGCTGGTGCCTGGAGCTGGCCCTGACTGCAGTGTAGAGACAGCCTATAGTAGGAGAATAGGGAATGGAGACCTACCTTACCCAGTCTATAAACAGGTGTAATCTGATTTCTTACTGGGATCTCTACTATACGGAAAGGGGGAGATTTAGATCAATATCTTCAAGACTAACTAGTGATTCTGCTTGTCCAACTTGAGACACCCTCAAGGATTTTTAGAGTGAATGGTTGCTCAACACTTTTTGAATCAAGTTGCCTTTGAGGTGTCTCTGGTTGGACCCTGAGAAACCGGAGCACCCAAATCACTAAATCCTACGTGCAAATCTCAGCCTTAGTGTGTAAAGATGCCAGAATTAAGGAATGAACCGTATCATTCTTGTACGTGAAGTATTTTGCATTCCAACTTCTTAAAGGGACATAATCCACAAGTTTGTAACAGCAGACGTAAACGTTGCTAGTAACACCTGATTGCTGTAACACAAAGATCAGAAAACAGACTGTTTTTTTCAGTTTTACCCTGTGAATGTGAGAGCAGGACAGCTTCACCAGTCCGCTTTGTGCAAGTCTCATACACAGCAATAAGGGAGAGAAAACTACTGGGGGGGGGGGGGAGGAGAGAGAGAAGAGACATAGCTACTAACCCACAAAAATTAACACAGGGCCTCAGAGGCAGGGACAACTGTGGAAACAACTTTTAACTCTTTAGAGCTAGCTATTTTCAGGTTGACAGTCTCCCTTAATTTACTGTGGGATTCACTTACATCACAGCCACTTTTAAAATAAAAACCTAAAGTTCTGACTGAGTTCAAAAACGGGTGCTTAAAGTTAAGCTCAAATAAATCTGGCTCAGTGCCCAATAACCTCAGACAGTCTCTTCACCCCCTTATTGCTACATGAAAGCTCCACACAAACAAAAGAAAGGGTGTAGAGAAGCAGAGGATACTCTGTGCTTTTGAATCAGGTCAAGCTTATTTGGAAGCCTAAACATGACTTTGGAAGCATAAACTTTAACCCTATTTTTAAAATTCTTGACAGGAGTCAATGCTTACTCTTGTGGTGAATGAAAAAGCAGGGAATGGTTTGAGTAACTGTTTAAATCCAAACAGGAAGCTCACAGCCTTACATTAGCAAGGCTTTAATGAACAGAAAGATTAATTCAAATGAAGGTCGTCAACCACACCCAGAAATCCTTGGGTGCTTTCCCCCTTTAGGAATAAATTAACATTTAATACTTTCTTCCCAGACATTCCTTCTCCTTTGTCTCATCTAAATTGTTGGAGACATCAGGCAACTTCTCAGGTGTCAGACTTTAAATCTGGAAAGGTAATACAAATACAGGTTTGATCTGATCAAGCAAACTCCTCTCTGGTCAGCCTAGCTGATCAGCAACACTTCTGCATTTTTGTTTATTAGAAACATTTAGACAGAGCAGGGATAGCAAATTAGTCTGTTTTAGAGCAGGCCTCGTGCTGATGGGCTTGTGTATAGATTTAAAATAGAAAATCAACTACAATTCAGGCTTCTGGTTTATAATACAAACAACTGTTTAAAAGCGGAGAACTTCTGAAATTCAGTTTAAGATTTTACTAGTAAAGTATCTCTTTATGGTGACATGGCCCAATTTCAAACTTCTGTCCACATAGCTAGCCTGGTTTACTTTGCTTTTATGCTAGGAAATGGACAGGATGCAAAATACACCTCTACCCCGATATAACGCGACCCAATACAACATGGTAAAGCAATGCGGGGCAGAGGGGAGCTGCACACTCCGGTGGATCAAAGCAAGTTCAATATAACGCAGTTTCACCTATAACGCGGTAAGAGTTTTGGCTCCTGAGGATAGCGTTATATTGGGGTAGAGGGTGTGTGTGTATTTTTTATATATATATATATATATATATATAAATGAATGAATGAATGAATGAATGAATGAATGGAGAGAGACACCCCCCCCCCCCAAAAAAAAAAACCCCTTGGTTTTGAGCAAAAGCTTATTTAAGAAATGCCTGAATTTTGGAAATGCATACATCTGGAAAAGGAGAAATTTGCCAAAAGCCAGAGCACACAATCTACAATAGGAAAAGACCGCATTTGTAGACATGGTAAATAGTAGCCATATATTAAAAGTAAGTGCACTAGATGGACATAACCAGCCAGATTTCATAGTAAAGAAAGTGCAATAGGGCAGCCATGCAGCATAGACCATGTAAATAGTTGTGTAACCTGAATTGTTATTGATATTGTGGAAAAGGGTGTTAAGCACAACTCGACAATGTAGAGTGTATTGTCTAAATCCAATGGGTTCCAACAGAGATCACTGAATATTGTTATTCTCACCCTGATGAGTGGATGCGGTCTCTGTACATATTCCCATCAGCATTATCTGGCACTGCAGAGCTGAGGTCCTCAAAACACAACATCCCACTTCACGTACTGAGGGCGGGGAGAATGAGGATATTGAGGTGTAGGGGGAACAAGCAGGACGGTGGGTTAAAACCCTATGGAAGTGGTTGGTCTGCTGGTTCAAATGGTCTTTTCCTACTCCTCATATTTGAAGTACAATTACTAGCTTCCCTATTGTGCTGGCCTCTTGCTTTCTTCAACGTACCTGGAGCCCTGCATGGATACAAAATTTGTATCCGCATCCACAAACATGGTCCACGGATATAAAGCAGATATTTGCAGATTTGCGGGGCTGTACGCATATCCACGCCTACCGTGTGGGTAGGCCATGTATCCAACTAGAGAGACAATGTGGGTGAGGCAATATCTTTTATTGGACAACTTCTGTTGGTGACAGAGACAAACTTGCACGGGGTTCTTTTACCTCACCCACCTTGTCTCGAATATCCTGGGACCAACAGGACTACAACACTGCATAGAGGGATAACTAGGAGATACAATAAATGAGTCTGCTTTCTCCTCCAGGAAGTGCCACTTTTATTTGGTCATTATGTGATCTTCATAACAGAAGCTTAAAATAATTTGTCAAGACCAGCACTTCAGCACCAATTTGTGACATTCTCGATGTAGAGTTTTTCTAGAAACATCAGTGCGCAAGAGTAACAGCCATTTCATTCATATTTGAAAATGCTTACTCAGGAATGCTGAGACTGGGGAAAGCGAAACACGTCTTCCCAAAAATCTTTTCTTGAGCTGGACCCAATAGCCGTACATTATAAACTGGGTGAAGCACAAGTTAAACATGAAGAGCAATATTCATAACAAGGCAGCATCTGATGGGTTTTATAGTTGGTTAAGCAGCCTTGAGATTTGTACCTTGAAATGCAGTAATGTACGTATGATACACTCAAGGTACTTTGTAGGATTGAACTCTCTGGAGTAAGTAGCCATTAAAAGTGAACATCAGGTTATTAGGCTAGAATACAGAAATTTGGTTTGGGTGAAAATAAAAAAAAAGTTTTAAAATAGATCTGTATTAGCCCCATCTCTGCGTACGGAGTTCACAGACGCGCCACTGGTTGGAGCAGCAAGAATGGCGTTGGGGTTTAGAACCAGGAATCAGGACTCATTCTGCGCCTGCTTGTCACTGATTTACTACAAACCCGTAGGCAAGTCAATCCATAACTCACTTTATCCACACATAAATTTGGGTATATTTACCTCCCTTCCAGAGTGCATATAAAATACTTTAAGATCTTCAGGTGAAAGGCAACATGCCACAAAGCATGATCTGCTCCAATTAGATCAGTCTAAACCAATTAAATATAAGAATTTGCTTGATGCATGTAGGATGCATCAAAACAGAAGATCTCCTGGGACACACAGTATCACATACCCCCAGAAAACAGGATTTGCCAGTGTGGCTGGATATAACAGTTATGCCCTTGCATTCCTCTAACTTCAACAAGTAGCCTGTTAACACAGTAACTGGGACAACCAGCTACACTGCAGTAGTGAACAGCTTAAGACAAGATAGGACAGGACAGCATATTAAGTGCATCCAATTCAGTATATGCACCAAGGAAAGCTTTACATTTATATGTACTTAAACGCAGTAAGGGGCCCACAATTGAGCTCTGTTCTCAACGCTACTAGAACAGAGGGTAAAGCTTTAGGTTTTACATTGAATATATTGTTCTCTCTCTAAGTCAGGTTTGATGCCATTTTAGAGTTATGGCCTATCAGAAAAGGCCAGATGTTGAAACAGATTCTAAATATCTTGTTTCTTTGCATCAAAACTTCTCTTTAGAAAAAAACCAAAATGGTTCTCCCACGTTTCCCAAAAAACCCAGCAAAGCACACTGCATGTGACTTAGAGAGAATGAGTTGTAGAAGCCTTGACCTTGACTGCCCATCCCATTCAGTCGTGAATTCTACTGTAAATACCCGGAGATTTGATAGCAAACTAAAAATTCCATAACTTTGCATGCAATGGGGAAGGTGGGTTGAGGTCCACAGCTGTTGGTCTCCTAAGATTTATAGACTGAGATGACTTTAGCTTTCTTCCAGGTCTTTGGGAAAACTCCAGTTTTAGGGACAGATTAATGATATGAAATTGATGTAGTAGCAATATATCCTGCTTCGTAGTTTGAAAAGTTCTGCATTGAGCAGATGAAGTCCAGTGGATTTGCGGTGATTTAGTACCTGAAACCTAATGTCTCCAATATGTCAGTAAATCTGCTAAACGAGGTGGTTTTGTAAGGGCGATTTTTAAGATGGATTGTCTGAAATGGTGCCAAATTTTAATCACTAGTTAGTCCAATATGGAGTACCCAGACACACTGAGAAAGTTTTCTGTTTCTGAAAACTATCTGTATATAAACTCAGCATGTGAGACAGATCCTTTAACAGAAAGGAGCTTTAAGCTTGATTTGTCTGTTCAGAAGAGAAGCAAACAGGTCTCTTCCCCAATACTTGTTTCAATGTGAGAGAAAGGAGTCAGATACTATTCTGCTTCATACTAATGTTGCCAGTGCCTCGAAGGAAGCAATGATTTTACTGATGGGGTATGGAAAGGATGCCACAGCTATGCTGAGGGGCAAAACAGGGGAAGAAACGCCATTCCTGCACGTTTGTCTCAAATTTAGAACCCTGGCTGAGATTTTTATTAGAGACCAAAACCAACCTGGATATTATTAGTCCCAGTCAACAGAATTCCTCTGGCAATCTAAAAAGTATAGGAATGGGTGGTTAAGATGCTTACATTTCCAGAGCCCCTAGATCTGGCTGAGTATAGCAGCATTTAAGGATAAAGTCGGGATCACTGAGGTTAACACCTTCAATATTTCTTTACTACCAAAAGAAGTGCATTTATGCATGCACATGTATTTTATTAACGATGGCAGCTGAACAGATCATAGACAAAAGCTGGCTCCAATATTCCTCTAATGCCCAATCTAGGTGCAACATAGAAAGGATACAAGTCAGATGTATGACCTGAACATTTTAAGTAACAGCAGAAGTCTCAGAGTTGCAGATGTAGCTGCAATATATCAGTTAATCACTTACACCAAGATCTAGCCCTCTAGATTTTGTAGCAAAGCTGACTTAAAGATCCATATCAAATACATTATGATACTGCTCTTTCCCGTTACTCACGCTGATGATTCAATTAATTTAAAACAGCAATGAAATTTCTCCATTATTAACCATTTAGGTCTCCAATCCCCTACAAGAGAGTTCAGAAGACATTGGCAGCCTGTGCAAATGTGGGTGGGCATAGAGGTAAGCAGGAAGATAGGGAGAAATTGTGGAAATAACTAAGAAAAAGGAAAGAACAGTAGAAAGAATTGTGGGGGGGGGGGGAGGAGAGAGAGAGAGGGGAAAGAAAACAGATGGGAGGATCTACAGAACATGAGGGGCAGTGAAGTTGAGTTGGAGGGACAAAAGGAAACACTGCAGGCAAATGCTGAAAACAACAGACCTTGATTCATTATAGGAAAGTAGCGAAGCCAGGAGGAAAGGGCATATAAGAAGCAAAAGATGTCAAGTAGGTTGGCAGAACAGTGGATAGATTATTCCACAAACAGTGGATTTTGAATAATCTATTAAACAGGTACTTCCTGTGGTACTCTACCAACTCTGTTGGATGATCAAATACTAGTTAGTAAATACATCGAAAGATTGATGGATTTGAAGGCCAGGAGGGATCATCTAGTCTGACACACTTGCATAATACAGTGTAAGGACTGTAGAACTTCCCTGATTTAATTAATTTCTGCTCTGACAACCATTGAGTAAAAACACAAAAAATTCTTTTCTGCTATTTGACTAGCTCTAATAGTAACACTTAATGTATCAAATAGAAAGGCAATTCACGATCTACAATTAAATAAAACAACAAATAGTACCCAGCTCTTTGATTCCTTTTAAATTACAGAGGGGATGGTGGTACAGGCATTTATCAGCCTGGCTGGCAGGCTTAAATCTCAGGTTAGCAAGCACTGGGCAAATTTTTCAAGGGCACCTTTACATTTTGGTTTTAGCTACTCTTGGGACAACTAAGAGAAAGTTTCAAGTTGAATCCAGTGAGCCAAGATTGAGTGAGGAAGCATGATCTAAAAATGTTATCCTCTATTATCAGCTGATAAGTCACCCAGCTCTGAGAATGAAAATGGAAAAGGAAAAGCTAGTTTTAAAAACTAGTCAAGAGATTCACCGACCATCTGTCCCCACTCTTTAGGTCCTGCACTCGCTTGTATTATCAGATGGCAGCAGGAGCACATCTTGTGGATCCGGGAGGAGAAGGAGTCTTCCCCAAGGGAGCATTAAACTAGACAATTTAGAGATCAGGGTGCCAGACTCCTGTCTCTTCCATAATTCATCCAGCTCATTTAATTTGCACTGCAGTCACCCCGTTGTGCTACAACGAGACAGACTGTACGCCCTTCGAGGCAGGGACCAAGTAGAAGACAGGGAAAAAAAAACCAGAAGGATACAGACACAGGAGTCAAAACAGCAGCAAGGGGGTTATGGTCCCCTGTAATCCTTACAATTAAATTTACTGAACTGGCTTTGTAATTTCAAGACCTTTGATCCGCTATTCTTCCCATCTGCCTCCTTCCCTTCAGTGCAGCTCACACAATGTGTTGTGCTGTAAATACACTGGTTGTGGGGAAAGGAGCCTGAGATGCCTTCAGAAATGTAAGTGTGGACATCACTGGGAACGGGGGTTACTGGTAACAGTGGAAAGGAGCACAAACCCACTGGAGACAAGTTGTTCTTGTGGGGGGCTGGGGCGAGAACAGGAGAGGTTGCCATTCAGCTATCTGCATTAATGGCCTTTGTAAAGCGCCTGTTACGGATGGCTGAGCACAGGAACGAACTTTCAAGCTAAGTTCTAGTGTCAAGTGGGGCTCATCTTTTAAATTTTCTCAAGGCAGACGCGTTCGCCAGCGAGAGCGGCATGAAAGCGACATGGCCACCTTACAGGTTTTCCTTGCGGACACTTGCCAACCAGCAGAGAATAGTTGGCTTATCCAGAGCCCTCCCATCTGTTTTTGTTTTCGAATGTGCTCTTCAGTCCTGGGCTACACTCAGCTCCTAAAGTCAATGGGCATCTGTTCTCCTCCACCCCTCGCAATCTGCCCCAAACTGCCTTTCTGACAGCTATCAATCAAGTAGTAAATATGCTGACCACAAGACCCAGTGGGACATGATTTTCAAGTCAAATGTAGCAGTTAGCATAAATAAAGCATTGCCCTGTTTTTATGATTCTGCAGCTGCTGCTAGGGACTCTGAATGCAACAAAAGTAAGGGGGGGGGGAGAAAAGGCAAAGGAAAATGGCAATTCTACTTTTCTGAGTCATAACAATTATGACGTTGTGATAAGAAACGCTTTTCTATGAATTTTTAAGTACCAGTAATCCTGTTTTGCAATTGTCCCCAGGGAAAGAGGCAAGAGATTGAATGGGATTGACAGCTATTTTCATCCTGACAAACCCGGCTACAACTTAACCATCCTTAGCCTCACCCGCCCTATTCCTGACACTACTTGGCTTCTAAGCTTCCTTTGGCCCCTAGGATAAAGGGCTTGCCCTTTAAATGCATTTAAATGGAAGATGCTTTTGTACGAATATGATCCTGAAAGCCAGCATTTATTTTTGAACACTGAGTACAAAACTCCGTGTAATGAAGCTCTCAATACGCATTTGTCATGGTTTTCCAAAATACTTTGCGGAGAAGTGGGGAAGCAAAAGAAAGCACAAATACTAAGAGTGCGCCCACTTCTCTACAACCACCACATTCAATACCAAGTGGGCCAATAAATTCCATGTGAAGCTAACCCCAAGCAACCTTCATCTTGCTAACTACTAACACATCGATGTGTGCAGCACACAGTATGCCCTGGAACAAATGGCTCCATGGGTTACCATCTGTACTAGTTCATTCTTACTAATGGTTCAGTGCTATATTCTCCTGAGTATACTCCACGTTGTCTCCCACCTCTTTCTACGAAGACCATGCAGTGATCAAAATGACTAATTTCCCGTTTTTCCAAAAATTTCAGGTTAATTAAGCCCAGAACAAATATCAAAAATGTCCTCACGGGCCTTCTGCCATAATTATCTAATTTCTAGCTTCAAAACCAGCACTTCAGCAGTTCCAACAATGCACACATCAGTGATAGAGTAGTCCTAAATTTCTAGGAGTTTTGTTGCAAATACACAGCCAAATCCTTTTCAGAAGTCATGTCTGAGGCCATCTTTAGTCTGTTTTTTGTTTGTTTGTTTTTAGATATTCTATCTCCTAGAACTGGAAGGGACATCGAGTCCAGCCCCCTGTCTTCACTAGCAGAACCAAGTACTGATTTTGCCCCAGATCCCTAAGTGGCCCCCTCAAGGATTGAACTCACAACCCTAGGTTTAGCAGGCCAATGCTCAAACCACTGAGCTATCCCTCCCCCTAGCTAGAAGTTTCAATTGATCCACGCACCTGCAGAATGAAGTTTAGCAGGCCACAAACAGCTGAATAAAAGCTCTTGCTCCACTGATTGAAGCTTTGATATCTCTGCGCAAGGAGGACCTCGCCTTTACATTTAGTGGAATACAATGCCAAAATATATATTAGTACACCTATAGAACCCAGGGATGTTCTGCCATATCATTCCTAAAGCAAATGAACACTGCACACAGCAAGTAACTGGATTATTGATACACAGCTCTTCACTTGCATGGATTATACACGTTGCAGCTATTCCACTTGCTGGCTTGAAAAAATTCAGCACCAATACCTGAAACGTGATGTGTATCTGGCATATTTTGGTTACTTTCATTACGTCCACTATCAGCCGTCATTGGGACACCAGGAAGATTTAGACTAGATTTAAACAGCACAGAAAGATGGGAGACTGGGAAGCAACAAACATTTTATAATGCTCCAAGACTGGTTTTAAATTTTCTCTTTTTAAACTAGACCACAGACCATCACACATTAAAAAAAGAACTACAGATTTCTCAGTGACATTTTAAGTATGCTCCAAAAAACAAGATCCTTAAATCAAAAGTGCATTTTTTTAAGCTTGTTAGATTAGGAGTAAACCTGTTTATATTTTGCCTTTCGTGAAAACAGCACCGTCGCCAGAATTAATGCATGCAAATTAATTTATTTTCTATAGAATCAAATGAATTATGAATGATGTGAAGGAAAGCTGCCATGAAAATGGTGTTTAGTGTCTTGAGATGTTCTGCTCTACACCAAATTTTCCATTCCATTAATTTCTATGGCACCTCACATACAAGTCTGTCTCGCCTTCACTCAACTCCGCATCTTTTCCAGGGCCTCAATTTTTTGACTGGTTACTGATTTTTGCCTGTGTCAAAGTGACTTGTCTGAACAGAGTGAGTTCGTAGCTTTTTTTGGTTTTGAAACCCTGGATTTCATTATCCACCAACACTTTGCTGGAGCTACTAGACCACATTGCAATTCAGACATTTTATATGACCAGATATCGCCTGCCCTCAGCAGCAGATCATGCAGGTAGTAAATATACACTAGATCACAGTGCTGTGACCCAGGTGATCTTCTACAGAATGTCAATATCAGTAACTTCAGTAATACCCCTTGCTGACATTCTTCCAACTGTAATGCTGTTTGTACATTGCAAAAGGGGAAAAACAAAAGAGGAAGAGGTTGGCTCTTTTGTGAATTTTGTAAAGAAGCAAGACTTTCCAATAAACCCAAAGGAATCCACCACACAGGGATCAAAAGTTAACCTATGTGGTCAGCTGTCCTTGACAGACAGTAAGGCAGATAGATGAGAAATGAACCACTGGAGGTCTCACCAAGCCCCTCCTTTTCCTCCCCAACCCCTTTTGAGACAGGGACAAAGATTACAACTATACCTGTGTGTCTGGGAGGTGCACACTACAAGTCGAACTGACAAATGCACCTGCAAATGCTATTTATTTGGGTAACAAAGTTTTATCAAGCAAACAGCGAGAAGGAAGGTCTCCATGCACACCAAGGAGAAAGCAGCGACAGCAGGAGGAAAGAACTCAGCCCTTATGCACCCTGTACAGTTCATATAAAAAAAAACCTACCTTTAGGTAACCATAAGGGCATATGTGTTCTGATGATCTGCTGGCGAAATCTCAAGGTGTCTACTCTGTCCAAACATCTCTGCTGCTGACATCCTCTCCTTGACATATGTTTTCCTCCTACCCTTCTGACCGCATGTTCAGTGAATCTTACTTTCCCCTACTCCCCCGCTTCTACTCTGTGGGCATTTCCCCAGGGCATTGTCCTCAGCCCTTTGCGCTTCTCACTTTACGCCATGTGTCTGATTTCAGCTCGCAGGATTCAGCGATCTCCACTTCTCTCCACTCCGAAAGCCTTGCCTTTGATCCAACTCTGTGTCTCAGCTTGTCTTTGACATCTCCTCTTGAATGTCTGATCACCGGCTCAAACTGAACAGAGCCAAAACCAAAACTTTCCAAGTCATCTCCTCTCTTACCACTGTTGACACCCACCTGGCCCAATCTTCTGCCTCACTCACACCTGCAATCTGGGGATTATTTATTTTCAACTCCTTCCTCTGCCTCGCTCCAGACAATAAGTTCATTTCCCAATCCTGCCACTCCTTCCTCCATATTCCATCCTTTTCTCTCCATCCCCATATTTCCCTTTCAGGCACTACTCACAACCCAGTTTTATTATTGCAACATCCTCCCCCCGTCCCTTCCAAGTGTTCAGAGGTACATGTTGCCCCCAAACAAAAGGTTACCCACCGAACACCTCTTCCTTGCCCTGTTTGAACTTCCCGTGAATCCTTCCACTGGCTTCACCGCCAGCATCATCCCAAATTTAAGCCTCGTCACCACCACCAAAGCTTTTCATGACTCAGGCTCATCCCCTCTTGCAAAGCTTGACGTTGCTTGGCAACCCTCAAGTCTCCTCATGCTTCCAACCCGCTGTGCCAGTTTGTCAGATTCTCAACTCTGTGCCTATTCCATGCAGCCCGAGTGTGAGACCTCCCTGAGCTTCTCCACAAACCCAACCCATCCACATTAAAGTCCCTCTTGCAGACCTATTTCTCCTGTGCTACGTATAGCGAATCAAGTCTGTCTCATCAGTTGGACTGTGAGCTCCTCTGAGCCAGGCGTGAACTTTTTCAGTTTTCGGAAAGTGCCCAAAGCACAAATGAGCCACCACCATAAATAATTGGGGATCAGCAGATATTTCTGAGAAGCCACAGCACCAAAAGATCCATGCGCTCAGGATTTTGGGCAGCTGGTCTGTAGCATTACTACTCATAACCAGAAGCTAGGTGTCCCGAGTTCCAGTCCTGTGCATCATCCACTATAAAATGCCTTCCCTTTATCCATGCAAGATTCATGAGGATTGTTATAATCCTGAACACAAGGATAGGCTCGGGGTGGGTGGGGTGAGATGTACACACGTGTGTACTCACTGTCTCACCCTCCTGCCCACACCGACCTTCAGGCCCACCAGCTTGGAAGTACGGGGGCTGAGCTGGCAGTCCCCAAAGCCATGGTTTAAAGCAGCCAATGCGGAACATACAAGAAGATTGTTCTGAAAGTAACAAGGCAAACAAACCTCAAAAAACAAAAACAAAAAGCCTGTGAAGCCACACTAGTCAGCAGAGGATGCTATAAATGTTTCCGTTTTGGTAGCGTGTACAGTCCTTATCAGATGGTCCCACTAACCTAGTCTGAGATTAGGGGCTTGATCCTGCCCGGTACAGGTGCAGAGTGCTGTGTGTATAATGCAATATTCATGCTCCCCATCATTTTATAGGAGTGCGGGGGAAACGTGATCCTGCGTTAACCAGAGCACAACCGCAGGGGTGCCCAAAGGACCCCTGCCTAGCACCAGAAGCAGGGCATGAGGGAAGGGCTAAGGTTAGAGGGGGAACCAGACAGACTCCAGCCAGTAGGAGCAGCTGCCGAAGCTGGATCTTCGGCCATTCAGAGATCTTTCTACAGTTTCAACTGGGCATTCTCCGCCTGTACTGATCGGCTGCTTCCTCCAAGCCTCTGCCTTTCCTCTCCTCAGTCTCTCAGACCTGCCCCTCCTACCCTTTTCTCCCCACCCTGTCCCCTGCTTCCCTTCAATACACCCCCCTTCACTTTTCTTCCCATTCAGCTGATATTCTCCCCCCCCACCCCCCGAACCGAAAAAACCACAGTGGCAGTAACGTGTCATTTGCTGCCATCCGCCCTGCTTGTGTGTCCTACCTCTTCCCCCACCCTGCAGCTGTCTTCTCTGTTTAGACTACAAGCTGTTCAAGGCAAGGACTGTCTGCTACTGTTTGTAAAGCCCTTCTTGGTTGGTCTTTAGGCACTACCAAAATAAACAGTTAACAAGAGTGTAGTGAAGTTCATTAGCATCAGGATTTGAACCCCATACAAGCCCAGTCTTTGCCCACAAGTTGCCCCTTTTTAATCTAATGCTTCAGTTAGATATTGTATTGCGGTCGCACCACCACCTCCCATGTGCTAGGTGTTGTATAAACATAGGGAGAGAAAGTTCCTGCCTCCAAGAGCTACAAGTCTAAACAGATGGGGGCAGGAGGGGAAACAAAAGCATGGAGAAGGAAAGTAATCTGCCCACAGTCACAGGGCAGGTCACTGGCAGAGGCTGGCATAGAACCCAGGCTTGACTCCTAGTGCAGTGTCCTAACCACAAGTCCACAGTGCTGCATGAGCAATAGAATAGACCAGGCACACTAGGAGTGCGACAATGACTTAGTCAGGGCAGAGGACTATTGCTATCACCCTCACTTCCACGGAGCACCTGTGCTCTCAAGAGGCTGGAGCACAGCCATCCGGGTCTCCCTGCACTGCACTGGCAAGGACCCGGGGGATGCAGGCTGAGGTGTGGTTAATTAGAAGGTTCAAGCGGTTTAATATTCAAATAGACAGCTTTTAAAAAAAAAAAAAATCACATGAGAATAGAGAGGTGGCCAATGTACTCCTAACTTCCCCACTTTACTCTTAAATTGGGTCTGTGACAGGAACAAGTCTCTTGTTCGCTAAATCATACGTGAAGAAAAAAAAAAGCTTTCAAAATAAAACCATATGGAGTAAACTATTGCCATGAGGAGTGAACCTCCCAAAGTCTCCCCTGCCTGCCACATATCACAGCAATCAATTTTGTATCTGAAGTGTAAACATAATCTGGTTTATCACATTCCCATAATATTTTAGGAAAAAGGGATTTGGAAGAGCTACATTTCCCTGGAACCAAGAGACATGTGCTAAAATAATGCCAGAAAGTCCGGATGGTCCACTGTTAGGAACACTTTGGGAAGCTGGAATGAGAGACATGGCAGGAGCTTAAATTAATTTCATAATTAGAATGTAATACAAGATGGTAAAGACTAATTTTAGATCACACAGAACAGTTTTATTTTATAGAAAGTTAAGACTTTGGGGGGGGAAGGGGGGAGGTGTGTGAGGGGGAATACATTTCCTGCATCCAATACCATCTTCCGCCATTATCTAGATAGAATAATTCATCTGGGATTCTTAGCAAAATCTACTCCCATGCTGCTCTCTATGTCCTCTGGCATACCACTTGGGCACATCTCAAAGACCGCTTAATTTCTACTTCAACTGAAGTAAATAAAATAAAAATAAATTAATGGAGATATCCCATCTCCTAGAACTGGAAGAGACCTTGAAACGTCATTGAGTCCAGCCCCCTGCCTTCACTAACAGGATCAAGTACTAATTTTGCCCCAGATCCCCAAGTGGCCCCCTCAAGGATTGAACTCACAACCCTGGGTTTAGCAGGCCAATGCTCAAACCACTGATCTATCCCTCCCCCCTACTTGTTGAAGTAGCATCCTGAGGGCCCTGCAAGTCTCCTTTAATGGGAGCAATGTTGTATATCCTAGAGCACTCAAAGGATTAATTCAATTTAAAGGAAAGTTCCTTCTGGTTAAGCATTTTTCAAGTGTGTGACCAAGACAGACAAGCATTGCACCAAGACTTTAGATACAGATCCTCATTAGTGTCGGAATACTGGACACCGTGCTGGGGGATTCATCCCGCACTCCATTTGAGAGAGAACAGACTAGTCTATAGCTCAAGCCACAAGTGTTCCAACACCAGAGGATAACAGATCACTAGCTTAGAGTCTCTAGGCTTAATAAGAGACCTACAAAAGCCTCTGATTTGGTCTTCTGGAGGAAGCTAATGCAGAAAAGGTGCAAGCGTTATATACACTTTACCTTAAAACACAAGCTACGTGTAAGAGGTCACTTACCCTGCTTCCACAATCATATTTAACCTCCCCTACACAACAAGAGAACTCATTTTCAATCTTGACTGCCATGGAGGGTAAGAAAACAAACTTGGCATTTGGGATATACTGTAACATTAAATGCAAGCAAACGTGAATTTAACATTGCAAGACTGCATGTGTCAGCACTACGAGTCAGGAAACTCCAGAGTTAAGGTGCAATTCCAAACCCTCACTCTGACCCCTGGTGTGCACACATTACAACAGAAGCACAACCTCCGACTCCATGCACATGATAGGTAAGTATCAACTTAAAGATGGGGAGCCAGGGCAGACTGAGTGACTTGCTCATGGTTACACAAAGCTTCAGACCAAGTCTAAAATCCAAGTCTATTGCGTTAGGCATACGTTCTCCTGACCACTAGAGCACAGGGCCTCCCCCTAGGCAGGGCACAACTTCTCCATGCACTACCCTCATAAGTATCCATATGACAGAACCCAGAGACTCCAACGAAGATCAAGGCCACTGTGCTGGGTACTGTACAAACATAGTAAGAGAACCTGCCCTGAAGAGTTTACAGCCGAAGTAGACAAGAAAAGAAGTCGGAGGGAAAACAGAGGCACAGAAGTGAAGTGACTTTCCCAAGGTCACACAGCAAGTCAGTAGCAGAGCAAACCCTTCCAAATCCCAGATCAATGCCCTAGCTGCTGAACCACACTCCCTCTCCTGTTAACACACACTTGACCCTTCGTGGTTTTATTAATATGGTGCTCTTTAGAAAGCCCCAATTTACAGGCAGCCTGACAAAAGAGTGCAAAGAAGTCTGGCGGGCCAGTTGCAGAGCAGAGCCCAGAACCTCGTACCGCCTCGCCCTGCGTTCAGCACCCTAAGTCCTGGGGCATTCGGATAGGGAGCACAGTTACTGCAAGAAGATCCCTGTTGCCGGCCCATGGTTTTCCATGAAATATTTGGCCCACTGCTGGGCTAGTTCAGAGCAATTCAAGGGACTAAACAATCTACCTTGAAGCAGAGCTATCTTTGCACACACACCAGGTAGGACATTCCTTAGATAAGCATTTAAGCCAACAAAAAACCGCCACTGTACATGCTTGGGATACAACTTTCAAATGCTTGTAACTGTAGAATCAAAACCAATTCCCTCCTAAGGCCAAACACCGCTTCCCAACAAGGACGGTTTCCATGCCAAACTTCAGACGCCAGGCACTACCGCTGCAGCCCTGATAAAGTCACCATCATTGTATCGTTTTTAAACAAGGGTGGTGGTGTGTGTGTGGTGGGGGGGGGGGGGGGGTGGGAAGAGAGAGAAGGGGAGGAATGCTTTGTTTTTAATTTAATCCCAATGGCTGGACTAATTTTTTGCTCAAATTTTTACCTTTGGCAACAGACTAGACCCGGTGATCATGTCAAAGCTACTATCTGAAAACGGGCTTATTATAGTACAAACTGCTTTGCAACTTTCTCTACTAGTCATCCGTTATACGAAGAGAGTACACGCCATGTACACCTACGAAGTGTCCAGGGTCTTTAAGCATTATATAGCCAGGAGACATAAGAACACACTCAATTTAGATCCAAATGTATTTTAGATGGGACAGAGGGCTTACAAAAGAAGGCAGGCTATACGCTGGTTTCTTCTGCTAAGGCTATTGTAATTTGGCTCCCAAGTGTATTAGACCGTATTAGGATGGGTGACTGGATGGCTCAGGGGATTGGTAATGGGATATACAGAGACTTTCACCTCTAGGTCACCCTCTGGTTGAAATCCAGCCCAGCTCAGTATTGACTGAGTCTTTACCGTCTGAAAGCTGTTCAGGCTTCATCCCTTCCTTAGAGGGCATGAATCTAAATCACAAATTGGCACCCTTGTCAACAGCCTGAGCAGAGGTCCAGGACAGAACAGGCATGGAGACAACCACCTTCTCACCACTTCAGGCAAAAACTCCACTGCATACTGTTAGGAGTGCTGTCCTATTACTTCAATTACGGTAGCACTCCAGATGCTGTTCTTCCTTTACATTTGACAAACATCTAGATGTTCCCTGACTCAAAACTGAAAACCATGACCAAATTTGCACTGCTTCTGCCCATGCCGAACCTTTTGTTCTGTGAACTCTCCCGAGTTACTAACACAAAATACTGGGTCCCAAGGAATAATAGGACACCCACCACCAATGTGCAACACGTTTTGAAGGTCTCAAAGTTATCCTGCATAGCAAATCACTGCGTAAGGTGGCGGACAACACTGGGGATTCCGGATTGAAGCCCTTGGAAACGTGTTGGAATTTGTCCAACTGGGTAGATATTTTTTTAAATCCCAGGTAAGTGGAACACTTTAAAGCCTGTGCAGGAAATCTACTCTTCTTCCAAGCAATTTCACTGCACTTATTTCATCCTGTTGTCTCCCCCTCATCTTCCAAAAAACTGCAACTCACACTCAAATGCACACGTGCACACCCACACCTTGCCACTTATCCTCACTGAGATCTTCCAACTCCCACCCTAGGAAAGGAACCTGGTTCTGCCCTGCTTAGACTGAGCGAACCTCAGCCAGAAATGGCCAGTTCTCTGGCTTGGAACACAGTAAAAGTATCCAATTTCACAATTCCAAGGATGTTGTTACAGGGAGGTTGTGACTGCCCCAGGCTGAATCTTCTTTAAGTGGGCAACGAACCAGTGCCTCCTAGTCCGATGATCTTCAAAAGTGATTGATATCTTTTGACTTAGGCATAGAGAGGTTTAAGACTAATTGTTTTCAATCTATGGCACCTCATATGTAAATAGGTGCGTTCTCCTTAACGTCCTATCTGGATGAAAATCTGAGTATTTCATATCATACCTCGATTCTACCTATATTGTACTTTACATGTCACACACTTTTTGCATTCTGAAGTGTCCCTGTGAGCTCTGAAATAGAGACTGCTACCCATCCCACATACGGATGAACTTTAGTTACCGCTAAAGTGCCCTTAGATCGTTATGGATGAAAGGTGCTACATGCAAGTGCGATATCAGCGTAGGGCTCTATTGAAAGCAGCTGAGAACCCTCCACCGTCCTAAGGATGTCATAAACAAGAGGTGCTAATAATGCGTACAAACCCTTTCATTTACACTGGTTTTGATTACAAGGATGTATGAAGCATACTGCAGAAATTGCCTGACAAGAGTTTATTTGGATCTTACTAATCTTGATAGAACATTTATAGTACTTGCACAATTTTTGCAAGCTTTTAGGCTGACAGAAATAAAATCATTTCAATAAGATACGCTTTTGGGTGCCCAGAAACGTACTGAAGTGTCAAACAGCAATATCTACAGTGAACTGTATACCTAACCTAAGCCTTGCCTACACTGGGAACCAGCTCCATTTCCCGCAGCCGATGGCCAGCCACTGATGCACCAGCACAAAACCCAACAGCAGAAAGGGACAAAAGCAGTTTCGCTAACCACTGCTTCCAGCAAAAGGCAAGTCTGCAGCAGTTCCTGGTCTATATTTTGGATTTGCACAACTGCAGCTAATATTGGTGTCTCACTTCTGATTGCTGGAAATTCCCAATGGAGGCAAAGCTGTCATGGATGGCAGGGAGAAGACATTAAAGTTATTTCCTTCTGGCCACAAGATATATGTTCCCACCCCACATTATACAAGAACAAAAGCCCTGATCCCACAAACACTTACGCCCATGGGTAATCCCACTGAGCTTAATGGGACCACTCATCTTAAAAGTTACTCGTGGGTGTAAGTGAATCCAATAGCATCAGCAAAGCTGGCAACGTGACTAGGCGACAGTAGGTCAATGCCCAGCCTCTCCACAGAGGACTTGGATATTGGTTACAAAATCTTCCCAAGGGCTGTTTGCACCTTGTTGGTTTCATGAGCACCAAACTGAACTCCCAAACATTTCACAGCAAGGGACAGCTCAAGTGTAAATCAGAAACTTTGGAGGGAGCGAGGGAGGGAAGGGGAACCAACAACCCAGAATCTAGAGTCACAAATACTCACTGTCCTGGCAGCTTCATGGAGAACATGATCACAAACGGAAGTTTATAAAGTAGCTACTCTGGCCAATAGCTGGACAGGCTGTAATCAATTAGAATGCGTTTCTGGAGATGAGCTTGACCCATCGTAGTTGCCAATAAAGAGCAAAATGCACATTGCAAAGTCACTGCACAAGCTTGCCAGCTGAGATTTGTAGCAACATGAGCGCTCCTCTCAGTAAAAGTCAATTGTTCCATCCCAACTACAGGGTGTACATCTAATTCACGAGCGCCCATGAAACCTAGCAGTGTCAATCTGCCACCCTATTAGCACACTGCTGGGTGATAAACCCACTGCATGGTCACCTGATGCTTTGCGTCTCCAAACTGTTGCCTATTGTTTGCTTTTTGATTGTAAGCTCCTTAGGAGAGTTGTGTGGTTCCGAGCGCGCAGTCAGCACTCAGAAGCAATCTTCTGTATCCAGGAGTTTAAATGAAGCGGACTGGTCAGTTAATTCATAGCTGTAAATCGCTAAAAATTCACACTGGGTAAAGCTGAAATCTGAACAAGTTGTTATTCCCCCCCCCCCCCCCAAAAAAAGCCCGGTTAAAAATAGCCATGTTTCAGCAGAGCCCATTTAGCACCCAAGAACAACAACGCTATGTTTTTTACGAGAATACTGCATCTTCTACATAAACCAAAGAGTGGAGATGAACAGTTAAAGGACTCAACCCACCATTTCTCCACCTCAGCTTAACGTAAAGCAAGTCAGAACCAGGGTTTCCTTCAGCCTCAGCCAAATTCTCCCCCCCATCAGATGGCTGACGCAAAGAAATAAAACGATCAGTTCTTAACTTAGAAATCTTAAGCATATTCATTGTCCTTCAATTTCCCATCCCTCCTTGCTTCATGGCCCTGTGGCTTGGCAGGCCCTTCCTTTTCCTTTCAGCGCCCCTCTATGAGCATTTCACAGGCTTCCTTTTCTATTACTGCTTTTACGAGCCCATGGTTAACCCTTTCTATGCCTATGTTGGTGTTGAGAATCACAAGCTCTCTTTATTAGGTAACTGGTACTGGACCTTTCCCCCTCTCCAAAGAGCATGACAAGATGAAAGGGCATTTCTCAGTAAGGTGGGAGAAGGGAGGCGGGGGGGAGAAAATCTACACAAATTTGGCATTTCAGGTCAAGCCAGATTGGAGATATGAGCCAAACAATAAATTGGGGGGGGGGGGGGGTGGAATCAAACCAATTCAAATTTTGGTTTAAAAAAAAAATCAGAAGAGGTGTACTACAGTTAGGGTATTGTGAAAATTTCCTCAAACTTCCTAGAAAAATCCTGGCCTGGAATGAGATGTGGCATGCAAAGTTTCAAGAAGACTGGGGAGGTGATGAAGAACAGTTTGTGGCAGTGGGTTTGAACAAGATTAGGCTTAAGGTTGATACAACAGTTACCATCCTCCCTCTTCAAAATGTACTGGTGAGAAAGGTCTTCCAGACACTTTTCCATCTGTGTGTTTATGACTGAATGTGTCCAGTGCTAGATCCCTTTTTCCTACATTGGTAAGGAGGAGAAATGTTTTTCCTCCCCACGTACACTTTCAACAGGAAATCACTAAGCAGCACAAAACTTGGCAATACTCACTAACCACATTCTGCAGAATTTCTGTATACGTCCTCTCAACAGGACACTCTACCAAATATCTATTCCATTAAGGAATTATTTCTTTTAGTTTGTAAAGCAATCACCACTGCTTTCTAAGAAGCAGAAGGAAAAAAAACCCAAGCAGCTTGGAGTAACCTTTCCAGTGCTGATCAAACATGTGGCACTGAAATCAGTAGCTACCTAGAGAACTAGGTATTGCTCTGGTTGAATTCCTTCTTCTTTGCCCCTCTGGAGACAGAAGCGGTTTGTGAAAACAAGATAGTTTATCTCAACTTGAGTCCCAAGCAAGCATTTGTTTGGAATTATTCGCCCACCCCTTCCTGAACAGCATTACAAATAGCCGAAGGCAACATGTGCCAGTGAATGGCACCTGTAGCCTGATCTATAGATTACGTATGGGCTGACGTGCAATCCCCCGCCATAGTACAACATCCCCGCCATCCAGTGTTATTCAGGCTTCCTAAACAGAGACTGCCACTTTGGGTCTGTCTGCAGTGCTGCTGGGAGGTGTAATTCACATGTGCTAGCTCTGCTTCTGCATGCTAGACATAGCAGGGTGGGTGCGTCACTACGGATATAAAGAAAGTTTTAGAAAAGTTAAACTGTTAAACGATTAAAATTATTTCGTTTAACCGGTTACCTGAGGTCGCTCCGGCCGATGCAATGAGGTTGGCCCGGGGCCCCTCCGGCCGACAAACCGGGGTTAACAGTTAAGGCCGGTTAACGGTAAGCCTAATGCTTATCGGTTAACTGTTTAACCTTTAACACCCCCATGCGGCACACCTACGTACCTAGGATCTCAGACAGGATCTTCAATAGAGGAATTAAATTGCTCCTGAAAATTCTCTCTGTAAAAAGGGTGTGTGTGGAAGGGAAGGGGGGTAAATGGTTCATCATCCAGCGGGAGAAATATAGCTGTTCTAAACAGAGATGAAATACACTCCCGAATGATCCACAAGTACACTACCGGCAGTAGCATTTCTTCACCCTCTCCATTTAGAACTGTGGGAGCTCTGAAAAATCCCCACGGAAAGGGATCAAATCCCTAAAAAGCAAGATCGCAGTCTCAGACTTCCGAGGAGACAAGATGCTCAAGTAAGGGATTTTGCCTTCTGATCCTTTATTCTGTGCTTCCTTCGTGACAACTTCCATCTCCCAGCAAGCCTACAGCTAAGGCATGGCATAGCTGCTATGCCAAGAACCATGCCCTGAGTGAGGACCATTTACTTTTAATCCAGAAGCTGTAAACCAGACTAGGATCCCATGAGGTCACAAGGGTCAGGGTAGGTCACTACTTGGATTAGAAATCTGTGCATTACAGAAAGTACTCAGCAGGTCACCATTCCCTCAGAGCCAGTGTGAACCAATGAGGCAGTCCCATCCCTGCAGCAGTGTGTGACTCCTGTCCGGGAGCACGTGGGTTACTTGTACACAGCGTGACCAGGGACAGCCGCCGGTGAGCCTGGTGCCTGACCCAGCAGGCAGGGCTGGGAGCAGCAGAGCCTGACAGAGGAGCTGCCTGCATTGGGCGTTGACTCCTGCAAGCGGTGGCCTGACATGCTGCTGCTTTTGAGGCTGCAGTTCCTGGCCTGGTCGCTGGCCCTGGCTGGTCTTGCTAGAGTCCTGCAGCTCCGTGGATATAAATTCTGTGTCCGCGCAGGGCTCTACCAACCTCCCTTTCGCATCACTCAGATTCACCCACCAGCATATACAGGCATAGGGTGAGTCATGGTGCCTTTACTAGGACACTTCTGACCAGCGTTTAGACTACCTTAACTGGTGAACTCAGCCAAAGAAGCGGTTTCATGTGCCTTTAAGCCTCAGGACAGCCTTTTCTCCCCTTTCCTCTCTTTTGCTTTGTTGTATACGTGCATCTTGTAGGCAGGAGACCAACCGCTGGTGAGCGGGGCTAATGGGCAGCATGTGGAATGGGGACACGGGGACTCGTCCTGAGAGATGCACAATTTTAGTGCAGAAGCTTAGCCAGGAGAGGAGCTCACAAGCTGTAGTAACGAAGCACCCTTGGACTGACCAAGCCTGCACAGAAGAACATCTGAACTTCTGGCTAGCCATTAAGTTAAGACGGGATTTATTGCACTTTAGTAACTGCAGAACAAGCACCACCTGGCATTTGTATTGACTCCACCGTCACTTCAACAAGCAAGGGACCAAAAACTCCTCTTGATGTGCAAGATAAATGGTCATAAGCAGAGAAGGGAGATCGCTCACTGGCTTAAAGTCACTAAACAGTCCTGCACTGAGGTGGCGAGGGGGAAGGGAGGAGCTAGGAGTGGCAATGGAGAGAGAGCTGAGGTACCATCCAATGACTTTCTACAGATCTCCTGTCCATCGCCAACACAAGACGCTTCCGGCTGGAGTTGACCAAGAGATGTGAGAGCGGTTGTGAAAGTTTGTCCCTAGCAGAGAGGCCTTCTTCCCCCTCCCCACATGCCAAACACTGAGTGTATGCTAGATACTTGGCAGAAAGATTTACTGTGGCTGGAGCCAAAGCTTAAGAGATTTATAACATTCAGCCTTCAGATCACTTTCTAGAAAAACTCTTCACTGTATTTTGGCTAGAGGGTCTTTGCAGCAAGTCATTTTTCTAATTGATTCATTAGCTCTCCAGTCAATTAACATGTTCAGGAAAATCATTAGGGTACAAAAAGGCCTGCTCATATTTGACTCCATACACTATGCAATCGAGGGCTTCACATCACACCAATGCCATCTGAGACCAGAGTTTGCTGCAGCTAATGAGCACCTCGTCTAAATGCTGAAGTTTTCAGGATGCACTCTCTTGGGTCACAGTGCGTTTTTGCTTCACTTGCCTTGAGGTGGGAACTGCAAGCTCTTTGATAAGTGCATTGCGAGGAGTTGCCTCCTTCCACCGTAGCTCCTCTAGATCCTCAGCCAAAACATTATCTGCAACCTCCTAGAGCAAGGATCAATCAATAGCCTCCGGGCTCAAACACCAGCTGGCAAGAGAACTAAGACTACCAGCCAGAGGCCGGACACATGGACGCTGGGTTTGTAGGATAGCCTGACAGGCTAAATTCTGGGGTCCTTACCAGCCGCATCCAGGGGGTCAGCCTGGCAAGAAGCACAGGGCTGGGATTCCTATCAAACTGTGCCCCTGTTTGGTGTGGGGGCATTTTCCTATCAACCCCCAGCCAGCAGATGTCTGAAATGTGAAGCCCTCACTCACAGCTGCTGGCGTTTGGAAAGGAAAATAAAGCTCCTTCTCTCCCGCTGGATCTGTGGGCCATTGGGACTCCAGTTCTCTGCTTTGCGCTCAGCTTTCAGGCTGCTGCCAAGAGAAGGGAGTCTCCTGTAATCTAACCCTTCCCCCGCCCCCCAGCCTCTTCCCTTGGGTTCCCCCTCCACAGGGCCTGCCCCCTTCCCTACTACTCAGAGCTTCTCCCACAGGAGCAAGTGAAATCAGCAAGGCTCTTGTCAATTTCTCTGCTGCCTTCCAAATCTTGAGTTTATTTAAGTTTATTAATAGCATCTATCCATGCTCTAGGCACCTATAAAAATATTAACACAAAGGATAAATATCCCTAATATGCAATTTTACCGCCTGAAGACACTTCACAGTAGCCTATCACTAATGCAGCTCCTAATTGCCTTTTGCAATTAAAGATCTACCACAGCTCTCAATATACCCTGCCCTTAATCATTCTCAATACTACTACCCCAGCCCCTTTGCAGCACACCCTCAAGATGCTTGGTCAGACCGAAGGAGAGGGAAAGGAGAGAGTTCTAGGGCCAGGGAGACTGGCCTTCCTAGACCACCACCTTTCACAACATACATTGATAGCTCGAACACCAACAATGACTGCAAGTGCACAGGTATCATGTAAGTAGACAGGTGGTCTCTTGCAAACCAGGAAAAACTTTATAGGTCAACACCAACATACTAAATTAAACTCCAAAACAACCCGTGCAGATCTTGGAGAACTGGCACAATGAATGCTCTCAATACGAAGTACCACTTAAATGGACAGTCACGTTCTGGGCCAAATTAAGTTTAAGAAATCTTAAGGTGCAGCTCTATGCAGAGTGTGTTGCCAGAGCCTGGTTTCAAAGTGGCAAAGGCAGACACCCCATGGTGAACCTTATGCTGGTCCAGCTGAAGGTACAGATGACAAAAGCAGCCTTGGCCACACTTCTGCTCCCTGAGTTTGCTCCTGGATGCTATGTGAAATGAGGACCTGTAGTTCACAGCCATTGCACTACCTCCATCAATGGGGCAAATATGATTTTTGTTCCCACAACCCTCTTCTGAGCCAACTATCCCTCACCCAAGCCCCAGGTCTACCTAGAGCTGGAGTAAGTTGTTAGTCAAGTCTGATGAGATGGAATGAGCAGAGTGGAATCATGGTGCTGAAGGCATCGTAGACCGTGCTTCCAAAAGTGCCTATGTTCATTTTCAAAAAAGAGATTTGGGTCTTCTAGTCTGACCTTCTGTATATCACAGGTCACCCATATCACCCAGCACAATACTGGAATTAGACCAAAGTCAGACAGCCCACAAGAAATTCAACTATTATATGCCACAGACAGCCAACAGGAAGGACCAAAGTGCACCAATGCCTGAGGCCCCTGCAACGGCAGGGGAAGATTAATTGCGCTATACCCAGATAATCCTGGCAAGAGACCTACATGCACTGGTGAGACCCCTTAAATGCATGAACTCCCCCTATATATTGTAGGCCAGGATTTCCATTTGCATTGAATAGTGGTGTAAAAAAAGTTCACATGCTACTCTGGGCAGTTTATATTCACATGCTACAGTGCTTGAGGGGGACTCCAGCTTACCAATGCTACATACTGCTGAAGACATATTGAACAAAGGCCTTTCCTGCAGGGAATGTGCCTACTAACCATATTTTACCTGACAAGGTAACTACTCTAAAGAACCTGTTGGCCACATGACAAAATGGTCGAGATAATTTATTAGCCCAAGTACACACACACACACACTCACTCTACTCTGCTTGCTCTTTACCATAATGATTGACAACAAAAGATAATTTGACTGGCGAAGAGTTTTGTAAGGGTGCTGTAGAGTTTATATCCAACTCTCATTGTAACACCATGCAGCACTGACTATAGCATGCATGGCAAAGTGATACTGCATGTATGTTTTAGCCACTTTTCCAGCTCTAAAGGGCTCAAATATTAGAGGAAGCATTAGTTAAATTAAGAAGCTACACAGAAAGGCCCAGTGATAAAAACTGCAGAAATACAAAGAACCCAATGATATTAAATCCTGAATAAGACTGTTACTCCAATCAAGCAAAGCACACACTAGAAGGCTAACTTGCTGTAACAAAGATTTCACACACACATCTCCAAGGGGAGGAGCAAAAACCAGGAAACCTAGACATTCCAAAGCCTGAACTGCTTTGTTAAGCAAACTCATGCTACCATTAATATAGCAGAACCCACTTTGTGACTTGATACATAGTGAAAACAGGATGTCCATAAAGCCCAGTTTGAGGTGATTGGGGACTACTACTATCCCCCTCAAAAACTGGTATTTGGGAGAAACAGCAACTTACCTTCAGTAGTCCTGCACAGACATCAAATCTCTGAAAGACAGGCAGCTGTTGTAAAACCCAGCTCCTTCATATAAAAGAAAGTTGGACTACCAACAGCAAAATCAAAATGAGAGAAAGTATTGGCTGGTATCAGGGTAGCCTAAAACTGTCAGGTAACACAACCTCAAATCCCTAATTCTCCTTTGAGACTCATGTTCTACACAAACTGCTGATAAGTCATTCACTGACCAGTCTATCTTGCTCTCCATAATCTTGTATTGTCTTTTCTGGGTTCATTTACCCCTCCCCCCACCTTGAGATCCACATTTGCCTCTTACTCTCCCTGCTTTTGTTCAAACTCCAGCGTCCTATCTAAAAGCATTTTGATGGGTTTTGCCCCTTCTGGCGTTGCATTACATCAGCAAATCAGAAAGGAATTTGGTTCGCCAGGTTTCCAAAAGGGCCTAACGAAATACCCTAGCACCACAGAAAATGAAATACATTCTGCTTCGCTAATAAGGCCAATCCTTTAAGCAAGAAGGAAATCCTATCTGTAATACACACGTTTAAATAGTCTTTATTGGGCTTGAGATTTGCTGTGTGATTATGGCGCCAAGGGAGCTTGTGGATCACCTACAAAAGACAGGTGAAAAGAGAAACAAATTGAGCATCAGTGCCTCTAAAAACAGGTTGGCTTATTCATTTATTTTTAATACCACAAAACTACTTGTAAATTGCACATGGTCTCCAAAAAGAACTGCCTCCACAAAACCAGGCCATAACGAGGAAGCTCTGGCTGGGACAAAGAAATTCAGAAGTTTTAAACAAATGATTTGCAAGAGGGACGGTGAGCCGAGCCTAGAAGGAGCCGTCTGCATTGTTCTGGGTAATCCAAACAGTTTTTGTTTTGTTTTGGAATGCCAGTAATTCTAGTGGCAGGAACAGCAGCTTTGCGCTAGAAATGAACCAGCTGGAGAGCTGCAGCCTCATGAAATAATGAAATGCCAAACCAACCCCTGCATCTTCCACAGTCTCTCAGGTCACCTACCAGATTAGAAGGCCTGTTGCTACGGCAACCATATCTTGCAAGTGCTAGCTGAACTTCCCCATAATTTTTAACCCTTTAACTAGAACAAGAGGGTAATGCCAGTAACACAATACACACAAACTTGGGGTTACTGTTTGTTGTTAACACACCAGAAATTTCTTTCCTTGATGTACTCTGTTTTAGCTATTTTCCTAGAAACTAACATTACTGAACAATATAAAAAAAGATCTAGCAAACTTCATATGCATCTGGCAAGGCGATGAAAAAAAAATCAGGTTATGCATATGAAATATGAACATGCAAAGCAAAATGGAACTTTTACTACCCCTCGTGGTCAGAATTAGTGGACTTGTATTACAGAATATGGGTAAACCCTTCTGTGGTAAACAGAAGGCAGACTGAAGCCATACTAAGGGCGACAGATGGCCAATGCTGTACTAGCACCTTCCAGTTGTCTAAAAGGAACCCACTGCCAAATGACATGGTTCTCCTCCCCCCCCCCCCACCCCCCCAATAGCTTCACGGCAAAAATGTCAAAAAGTACAACAGTGATGCCGCATACCCGCATGCACCCACATGGCTCCACAGCAAGTTCTCTCACTCGCAGGTGCAGAAGAATTTTGTATCTGCACACCCAAAGCTTTATAGAAGTACAGTCAAAGAACGAAGTAGAATGCTGGCACTGCCAGATGTCTTGTCAACTTTGTATGTAACTTGAGAAACAAGGGGGACTTTCTAGGAATTCATCCTAGCTGCGGGAAGAACAAATTATCAGCAGGTTTTAGTTGTTTACAGGCCTTGAACGAGATCTTTAAAAAAGATTTTCTAAAGAGGAGTAAAGTTCAAACACTAGACTATCCCAGGCTATTTCACAGTTCACTGGGAGCAGCCGAGTGAGGGATCCCTCTGCTCTGCGGAAAGTTTATTTTCTGCCTCCCTCCCTCATGCGGATAGCAAATCCACCTGCTTGATCCGGATCACATCTGCCCCTACAGCCCCCACACATCATGACAGGGTAAACCGGACTAGAATCTTCTCAGTTACACTCCGCTGCTGATTTCACCAGCTAAGCAAGCACTGTACAACAGCAGCAGCATGGGTGCGATCCTCAGGTAGGAAAAAAGAGGGAAGAGAAAAGGGCCAAAAGGTCGAGTGCAGCACTAAAGGGCGATCAAGGAGCATATCACAGAGGGGGATACAATTCAGTCCTTTGCTCCCTCACCAACAGGAGCTAAAAGTTTTGAGAGGAGGGAGGACACAGCCCGAGGTCCCTAGTCAACCCCCTTCTGACCAGCTAATAAACAGCATGTTGGAAAGACTCAACTGCTCTCTGCTGGAAAGACTGCCAGGCACAGCTAAGAGAAGGGGGCAAAGAGAGTGTGTTGGGAAGAAAACAAGGGTCCCAGAAGGTTCTCTTCCTTAGAGAAGTTGAGAGCCCGGAACAAAAGGGACGAAGAGGGGGAGGGGAAAAATGCACAGAAGGGAGAAGAAAATGGAGAATGGCATAACTCAAGGGTGAAGCGGAAGAGAAGTGCATGAAATCTTTAAGGGGAGGGGGCAGAGAGAAGGGGAAAAAAGCACATGTTGAGTTTTAATAGGACAGAGGGGTAGCCAAATGCACTCAGAACCCCTTGGAATCCTTCCCCCATTCGAGAATGTGCAGTAGGGAGAGAGGCGGCCCTTCCCTCCCGCCTCCAAGCTAGTCCCAACAAGCTCCTGGGAAAGTGAGGCGAATTTCAGGTTTTGCCTTTGGTCAGCATTAAGCACTGCTGAGGGGAATTACGTTGTTTTTATTAAGTTAAATAAAAGGGCAGCCTGTCTACGAAGACCAGAGATGCTGGGATAGAGGTATAATGGCAACGGGGCTGGGGCTGGGCACCGCAGCCACTGTTTCTAGTGTTTATCGCTGGGCTGCACACTCAACCTGAATCTGGTAATCTGCCAGCTCTTATTATGTAAGGGATACAGATATGGAATGTTTGAGAAATTACCCAACGGATTCTAAAAGGGACAGGCACCCTGCAATATGATCAGCAACAGTAAAAGCTTTAACAGGGCTGCCTCACATTCCCAAAGATAACACTCCATGTACCCCTAAAAAAAATTAAAATGATGCCCTTGTTACTCACTCCCCCTCCCCCACCTCAAGTGCTAATTTGACACTGGTGGCGAGGAGCATTTGGTCTGCAGTCAAAGCAATTTAATACTCTGTCATTCCGAGAGTCAAAATCTCTTTAGAGAAGAAAAAGCCTCAACTGACAACAGAAACATTAACCACGTAATTGCCAGATTCAAAATATGCAGCACCTGCCACGGTGCAGGGCCCAAGCAGTTATGAACAGCCGATTTCAGACAGTTGTTAAAACCTCAAGAAGTTGCCCTGCGCCTATGTGTGAACGTGAGATGGTAGCTGCACAATTCTTTCCATGTGCCATTGTTAGAGATGTTCCAGTACTGCAGGGTCCTTCTTCCCACCCCCCTCTCCATGCCCCCGTTTTCCCCAGGCTGCTCTTGGGTCAAGACAAGCTGAATGCCTCAAAGTTCATTCTAATTCATTTCACATTAATGAGTTCGAATGAGTAGCACCTAGTAGTTGTCAAGCATGCAAGTGCCATACAGATGGTAGTGAGAGAAGACTGTCCTGCAGTCGTCCTTTCAGGCAAAGTCCCCAATGAAGTCCATGAGATTTCTGCCCTGACCCTAAATGTTTTTTTGGGGGGGATTCACTTCACAGCAAGCTTTGGAGGATGAATTCCTGAATTCCAGGGTGACCTGTGGAGGAAAGTACCAAAGTCTGGTGCTGATATATACCCAATGCCATCAAAGTCAGGGTAGGAGCTAGGCAGCACATGGACATTATTAAGGGATGGGGCTGTAACCTGGTATTTTACTGTTGCAGCTTATCTTAGGAGAGAGAAAAGAAGCCATCTTCAGAAACAGCAAAACTGGGCTAACGGTTCATTGCAGCACTTCCTCTTCTTTAGCTGCAAGGTTCTCTCCTTCATCACACTGCATTATGGTTAAAGACACAAACACCACCACCATTCACAGTATCAGAGGGTAGCCGTGTTAATCTGGATCTGTAAAAAGCAACAAAGAGTCCTGTGGCACTTTATAGACTAACAGACGTATTGGAGCATAAGCTTTCGTGGGTGAATACCCACTTCATCAGACGCATACGTCTGTTAGTCTATAAGGTGCCACAGGACTTTGTTGATTTTCACCATTCACAGCATTTCACTTGACTTCTTTACTGGATCAGTTCTACCCCCCGTCTCCACTGGCCTTTCGCTGAACTAGTTTCAACCATTTAAATAGTCTGCCTGGCAAACGCAGAAAGGGCCAAACCATTTTTAAAATCACGGCCCAGACATGGTGTTGTAGCTTTAGGCCCCAATACAGAGGTAATCAATAGGGGGATCACAGGCCAAACCCAGACCGCCAGACTCTTTTGAGCAAATCTTTTTCATTATTATTTTCTCTGGAGTCTGGACCTCTACTATACCTTTACCAAGAAATCTGGACTTTGACAAAACCTAATTGACTACCCCTACCCACACTGCTCACACCATGCAGGCATGTCTCACTCAAAAGCCCAAACCAGTTGGAACCATGATCAACAAATGCTGTCACCCAAGACCAGTGCAAATGTCTTGGGCTTCACCCGCACCAGTTGTGGAGTGGAAAGGATCCGGGTTGCATGATCACTCTGCAGCAAGAGGTGCAGGCACAGAGCTTTGGTGAAGGAGCACTGGGCCACTCTGCCGCATGCAGCTATCCACCTGACCCAAGAGCACATATACAGCAACAGTAGCCCAAGTAGGTTTGTCTTGCAGGATAATGCAGGCGATCAAAGCTTGCCGTCTCTCTGAACTACCATACCCTCAGTTGACCTGTTCCTCCCTTGATATCAGGGTGTACCCCCCTCCCATTACATATACACAGTGTTTAGAGGTATGCTGTTCTCCCAAACACTCTGCTACAGAAATGCTCCCCTTTTTAAACACAGCTCATTTACCACATTATATGACTCTCTACTAGAAATCTCTCCCAAACAGCTTAAGACAGATTTAAACACAAACCAGAAGCCTTGCTCAATTCCCCCCTCCCAAGCCATATAGCTTCTTCATGTTGCCCTCATCACAGCCCAGATGACATGCTTTCTCAGCAAGACAAGCCTGGTCAGGGGAGACGTACAGTCCTGGCTTGGGAGCTACAAATGCACATAACAATTCCATAGGTTAGGATGAAACAGTTTAGTCCCTCCCTCTCAATACACTCATCCCTGCTCCTGCCAATTGGCTTAAGCAATAACTTAATTAGCTATGTACATCAACACTAAACATCTGTAACCAGCAAAATTTACAACCAGAAATAAAGAGGAGTGACCTTCTCTACATTGAAAGACATTTAAGTTCTTGTATTACAGCTATGCGGACAGGCAAAATTCATTATCTACAACAGCTGCCCTTATAACCAGATTAAACACAAAGGCATCAATTTCATATTCCTTGACCTAATGGTGTGCTCCCTCCCTTCCATTGCAGTAGCCTTCCCTCCTAGACGAACGGGCAACATTCAGACAAAACCCACCATTTCAAATTCAAAAAAGTTATGCATATGCAGATCTCCATTCTTCCCTCCCCCGCCAGGAGCTGAAAAACTCAACCCCCTCTTCCCAAGCTGCTGTTCATGGATCCCTGGCTGGTCACAGGCTGGCAGGAGTGCTACCTATGGTACTTATATGGCCCCCATTAATGTATTTAGCCTCACAAATTCCTCTGAGGTAGGGAAAGTACCATCATCCCTGTTTTACAAATGGGGGGCAGAGGGACAGAGAGACCAAGTGATTTTTCCCCAAGGTTACAGGAAGTTGGGTGGAATGGGAGACCCAGCCTAGCACCCTAACCACCAGTCCATCCTCTCTCCCAAAGGAAGTGACCTGTGTGATCACATGATGCTAAGATCAAGTCTATTTCATTAAGAAAACTAAAAATATGTCCGTACTTTCCTAAAGTTACTCTTCCATGTGTGCATGTTATACAAACAGAGAGGAGGGGAGGTAGCATGTGTGATCATGAGCAGGAGGGAGGCAACGTACACAACACTATGAAGATGTGGTGCACACAACTGAAGCCCTCTCCAGCATTTGCACCAGATAAGGAAGGGTCCTGAGAATCGAATTATTGTTTTGCAAATACCTGGTCCACAAGCTATGTACTTGGTTCCTTCGATCTTCCAAAAATGGAAGGATGGAGATTGTTTCATGTTCACTTATATCAAATGTGTGTTCCCGAAACAGAGATTGCAATACAAACCTGCATCTCCCTGTTTTTCTATAAGTTGTGTCCAATGGTCTGCCGAGATCCCAAGAATTTCAAAGTGGTCTCAGAACTAAAACAGAGAGGTGCCTCTCTTACAAAAAAATACTAGGAAGTTGCAGACCCTGCACTGAGTGCACTGCACACACCAGGGGCTCCTTACATCTCTCTGTCCCATGCACAAGCTCCCTGTGTGCACCCTCCCCCTTATTTTCAGGGACATGCTGCAACACCTCCCCCCCATGCCAGAGTCTGTGTGCCCCCCACATTCCCTGCTCTCCAGCATGCCAGGGTCCTCCATCTTCCCCCAATGCCATGGGCTCTCCCTTGCCAGGGTGCTTCACTATTCCAGGATTGTGCGTGTGACCCATAACCCTCTCTCCCCCTTTTTCCATTTACTGAAGTCCTCCATCTGTCCCCCATATATCAGTTCTGTGCCCCCCTCATTCTCAAGGCTCTGCATGTGGCCCTATTCCACCACCCCCCCCATTATTCTCCTCTCTTCCCCCCCCCCTTTTCAGCAGGTCACTAAACTCAATAGGATTCTGACCACCACCACACTCAATGTCCCCTGAAATGCTGAATTGATCGGATGTGACATTTCACCATCCCTGCATTACCTCCAAACAGCACCGTGCCTTCGAGTCGGCAGAGTTTGTAAGTCTTACGCTCAACAGCGCAACAGTACCCGAATGACATTTAAAAATCTTATATTGAAGGTGAGAAAGGGCAAAAATACTTGTTTTCCAAACTGCTAATTAATGTACCGTGGCCCTTCGGGGGGAGGGGGGATAGATTTCTGCTCCTGATTGTGTGTTCTTCATGGGAATGATGAATGAGCCCTTGTGTAATGAAGATTCAAACAATACTATTTCACCTCCCCAGTCATTTCCTACAAGGCATGTTCACTACAAATCAGCAAGCCAAGCAGTGATAGCCTGTTATTTTCATCAGATTACGCTAAGTGTACACTGCACTCAGAGCCTTCTTCCACCCAGAATAAACCATGTGCTTGAGTGAACTAACTTGCTGAACAGCCCCTAATTGCTTCCCCCCGCCCCAAACCGATCAATATATTTGTAACAAAAGGAAGGAGACACTCGAGTACAACTAGTTGCTGAGAGGGGGACCAAAAGGGAGCAGTATGCCATCCAATTCCATTGTTTCCAGCAACGAGACAATGGACTGAAGGAGCTACAAACACGCTAGAACATACGAAACCTGGACAACGTGGAGAGCAAACCGAGATGAAGCAACATTAAAAGTTAAAATTAATTAGCTGGCACATTGACAGAGAATCCATTGTACTGCACAATCAAGCAATCGAAAGTGCAAAGGCTTTATATAAGTAATGCTGAAAACTCCTTAATGACTGCAGGTAAAGACAGACGCACTGTTAAGACATGCCATGACACCAACCAGGCTCCAAGAGAAGCAAGAGTAACGCTTCCTTTAACACAGCTCGTAAAGCTCGTCTGTGTTGGGTCCCATAAGGATTTAAAGAAAAAAGCCTGGACTGAAAAATACAAGTCGTGTTCACCACTGCCCAGTGTTGCAGGACTCACCGTGAAAGCAGCACTTTCTTGAAAGAAAGGGCTTTGAAACTAGGTTGAAGGTTTGCTCCTGGACTCCAGACACCCCAGTACTGCATCACTCACTACATTTCTGATCGAGTCACTACAGTATCACCGATTTTTCAAGGCGTGCAACAATACATGCCTGGGACAAGACCTCATGCACAAAACCCGTAGGAACAAAATTAGTTTCAAGCCGCAGCCAGCATCCTTTTATTAAACGGTGCCACTTGAGTCCCCAGTACCCATCTTCTCCACCATGAAACAAAAACCATGCATCTTAGCTACTCCTCTGGCCCCTATTACCACAGCAATGAGCATTTCACTAGGATGTATTTATCCTCACCATCTTTGTGATGCATGCACGTACCATCATCCCCATATAGTAATGGGAAACTGAGGCATGGGGACATTAAGTGGCTTGCCCATGGTCACAGATATAACTGAACTTGGGTCTCCCAGACTAACACCCTAACCACTGCTCCATCCATCCTCTCCTAAAGGTTATTTTCCTACATGTAAGACTTTGCAAGAATCTCAGGCCTCAGAATTACTCTAAGGCTGTACAGGAAGCGATTTACACAGCCAAGAAGATGAAATCAAGAATGCAATGAGATGTAGACAGTCATTGTTGACGTGCCAGTCATAAGGCAATCACGAACTTGTCCCCAGCTTCTACAATGAAATGAGCTCTGGTTGTCAAAGGGGGTTGGAGGAGTAGTACCCAAGCCACTAAAAGAGTGGAGATCACCTGTTTCCCAACAAACTGCCCCCAACTGCAGAAACTTTCCACGTTCTCTAACCAGGGCTTCAATGTACACCGTAGGCACCTTTGAAAGGCCTGAGAGAAGGTAAATAGTCCTGTCAAAAAAAGAAAGAATAAGCTTTTGAGCAGTGATCTGCATCAGTGGAGCAGGAAGTCCAGTGGTCTTTTTAAGTGTTAAGGATGATCACCAGCAGTACAAGAATTGCCATACTGGGTCAGACCAAAGGTCCATCTAGCCCAGTATCCTGTCTTCTGACAGTGGCCAATGCCAAGTGCCCCAGAGGGAATGAACAGAACAGGTAATCAAGTGATCATCCCGTCGCTCATTCCCAGCTTCTGGCAAACAGAGGCTAGGGACTCCATCCTGGCTAATAGCCATTGATGGACCTATCCTCCATGAATTTATCTAGTTTTTTTGAACCCTGTTATAGTCTTGGCCTTCACAACATCCTCTGGCAAGGAGTTCCACAGGTTGACTGTGCGCCGTTTGTTTTAAACCTGCTGCCTATTAATTTCATTTGGTGACCCCTAGTTCTTGGGTTATGAGAAGGAGTAAATAACACTTCCTTATTTACTTTCTCCACACCAGTCATGATTTTATAGACCTCTATCATATTCCTCCCCTCCGCCCCCCCCCCCGCCATTAGTCCTCTTTTTTCCAAGCTGAAAAGTCCCAGTCTTATTAATCTTTCCTCATATGGAAGCCATTTCATACCCCTAATCATTTTTGTTGCTCTTTTCTGAACCTTTTCCAATATATCTTTTTTGAGATGGGTCAACCACATCTGCACGCAGTATTCAAGTTGTGGGCGTACTATGGATTTATACAGAGGCAATATGATATTTTCTGTCTTATTATCTACCCCTTTCTTAATGATGCCCAACATTCTGTTCACTTTTTTGACTGCCACTGCACACTGAATGGATGTTTTCAGAGAACTATCCACAATGATTCCAAGATCTTTCTCTCGAGTGGTAACAGCTAATTTAGACCCCATCATTTTATATGTTTGTCTACACACAAAGTACCTGAACTGAATATTGCACAGCGTTTCTTGCAACATCTGATATTGGACACTGCCAGAGACTGAATAGTGGACTAGATGGGACCTTGATTTTGATCCAGTCTGGAAGTTCCTACATTCACAGAGCAATAGCCAAGGCCACTTCCTACCTTATGCAGCAACATACAGCCCTCTTGCCCTCCTAAAACGGCTGTGACATCCCTAATTCTCTATGTTGCTTCACACAGAGAAACCTCTAACAAGGAGCCATTCCACGCTGAACGGGTAACATGGGAACTGCTGACTGGAACCAGTCATCAGCTCATCTAGTAGCTCACTATTGAGACGTAGCCAGATGTGTCAGAGGAGAAATGGAGAATCCCGCAACATACACTTGAAAAAGCAGCAAGACCTTTAGCTTCCACCTAGGTTCTGGGCCCACCTACAGTCCCAACTCAGTTCCCTTGCTTCCTGCAGGGACTAACACCACAGCATGCTGCACATCGGGGGGGGGGGGGGGGGGGGGGGGGGGGGGGGGGGAAAGGAGAAACTCCTTCTGTTCTACCAACTGCACCTGGCTGGCACTTGAGAGCCGTTGGCTGGCTCCCGAAACAGCCACTGTCTGGTCACTCAGCTGGAGAGAAGGTCGCCAGGGAGCAGGTGCAAATGGCAGAGAAACTTACAGAACAAAGCCACACTTCAGGACTGCTTTATCATGTGTGTTACAACTCATGCTGAGGTTACTCCTCCAATTCAAAGTGGCAACTCTGTCACAGTTCAGGCTCTCAGATAAAAGCTCATGGCTTCACCTTGCGATCCTGCAGGCAGATGGGCATAGGCTCCAAGAGACAGAACCCTTCTATGTGATTTACACACAGACCCCAGCTGTCCCGGAGGGGAGATAGAAGGGGGGAGAGAGGAAAGAGAGGAGAAGGGAAGAGCCTACAATTAAACATCTTACTTTTCAGGCATGAATCCATGCAAGTAGGGACACAGGAATCTGGTCACTTCCATATACCCTCCCCAGATCCAGTCTCTGCCTCCCCCCCGTGATGAGCCCAGAAGACATGAGCACTGGAAAAACAATTACATTAATAATGCCCAGGGCAGCCATCATCTCTACTGCAGCTGACAGGAATGAAGGACATGCTGTTACTTTGCCGAGTCCCATAACGGGACACTGGGTCTCACTGGCACGCAGTGACGGAACACTGGGGCCAATCACCAGTCACATACACCAGCCAGCCAGCCCTGCCACTCGAACACTGGCTCCTCCACCTAGTAACCCAAACTGCTCCCACTAGCAGCTACAGCTCCATCATGGGCAGGGCCTTCCCAAAGAAGGTGGTGGGGACCCTGCCACGTTACATAGTCCCTCAGCACCATTGTTTTTCTACTGAGGGGTCAAACGAAAGGCGGAGATCTAAGGCCTCTGAGCCGATACCTTCTGCTGCCAACTAGAAGAACCCACAGTGATCTAGGTGCATGTGAGAAGTTGTGTTTGATGGGGGTGGAGGCGTGTAAAAGGCAGGACACTGCTCATCATTTTGTTAGCCCTGAGAAAGCCTAGTCAAACTCAGCAAGAAGCCTGTTTGTTGGCTCTAAGCAGCTGCCCACTTCTCAGCCTCACCATTCCTTTGGCCTGAGTGCCCTACCAATGCCATCCTTCTTCCTGTCACATGAGGCAGCGAATTACCACAGCATCAGAAAAAACCCTTCTGGCACAGCTAGTCTGCAGCAGTGCCCGTGGTGTAGATGCGGCCTTTGTCAACCCAGAGCAATGCATTTCCAGTGCGCTTTGAACCATGCAGTTGTACTCAGCCTTCAGAATAAAGAGATGCTTTGCTTGGTGTATGTCTGGGCTCCAGCCACCATTTCCACTTACGCTGTGCCCCATCTCATGTGGGGAGAGGTGGCCCCCAAACTGCTAATAAAAATCTTCTGATCCCAAATGGACAGGCTACAGCATTTTCTGCAAGGAACCCCCCCCCTTGCTGTGCTAATTTTGTTCATTGCAAAAAGGCCCTTCTTCCCCCTTATCCCTTTCACCTAATTGTTCTGTCCAAGCAACTAACTGGATAAACTGAGCTACGAATTCCTTACAGTAAATAAACACACACTTCCATGTACTCACCTGGCAAAGCAAACAGGAGGGTTCATTTGACTGGTTGGCATTCTGAACTAGTACTATCTACCGCAGTGGTTCTCAAACTTTTGTCTTGGTGACCCCTTTCAAATAGCAAGCCTCTGAGTGCGACCCCCCCCTTACAAATTAAAAACACTTTTTAATATATTTAACACCATTATAAATGCTGGAGGCAAAACGGGGTTTGAGGTGGAGGCTGACAGCTCATGACTCCCCCCATGTAATAACCTCGTAAAGCCCGGAGGGGTCCCAACCCCCAGTTTGAGAACCCCTGATCTACAGCATCGAGTACTTTCATTGTGTAACATGCTTAGCACCTTGCAAAACAAGAATTATGCTCGTTTTGCAGAATGGGAAGTAGAGGCAACAGGATGAAGTGATTTGCCAAAGCCCATGCAGAGAGTCAGTGCCAGAGTTAGAACCCAGGAGCCCCAGGCCCAATCTGCCCCGCTGCCTGGAATCAGCCATTCCATATTACCCACCCACCCTGGGCCAAACAGCAGAATCATAAGTGTTCCTCACTGCCCGGTCCAATCGCACATTTCTAGAGTATGCTAGAGCTACGCGATAGACTGTAGCCAAATAGGAACTTAATTTCAAGCTTATTTGCGGTAGCTTTGCCTTTCAAATGTAAGAATTTGGATTAGCAGCCAGGACTTGCAAAAACATCTTTCAGATAAGAAAGCCAATACTGAAAGTTACGCATTGTTTTAAGCACAAGTTCAACACCCCCTCTACTCCTTGGGTAGGATGGTGCTGCTGGCCATGTCCCCTTGCCAGGCAGATTTCACTTACGAGTGCTCAGCTAAGACAGCACTAGCTAGAACACATCCTCTGCTTTGAAAGCTTATTTGTATTTAGAAAAATAATCGGAGGTGCAAGCTCAGCCTTGTGAAGCTGCATAAAGTAAACTCCGACGCAAAGACAGCTTGGGGGGGAAAAAGATTGTTACAGGCAGTAAAGATGGGCCGCAAAAGCTGATTTTCACTACAAAAAGCTCCTGCGTCCTGGAAGGATAAACGTTCAAGATCAAATATTTAAGGGTTTACACAAACATTTTTTAAAAAAACGTTAGCATAAGACACAGCCAGAGGTCTTCCTTTGGACTTTATCTTGACACTACAGGCTGCAGAGTCACTGCCTTTATAAGAGACATCAGGAGCGGTTAAAAACCCAATCCCTTGGCAACCAGACTGTCTCCCTTGTGGACCTCCTCCTGCCCTCTTGGTAAAAACAAACCCAGATGACAGCTCTAGTGCAGCACCAGGCAGAAGCGTATGTCAGCAGGATGGCACGAATGAACTGCGTGGGTTGAAGCAACACTGCACACAGCCAGCACCCAACAGCAGAAGTGGCAGAGCACGTAAAAAAAAAAAAATAATAATAATCTGCATTTTCTGTAGATTTCTTTGTGCTCCCACCGCCTCCCTTCCCTTCCCCCACCTTAATCCCCAGGGCAACAATCAGTTATGCAAATAACAAGCCCTGCCCCCACTCCTTCCACACGCCAGTCTAACTGCTCCGCATCTGCGCCACGTCCTTTGCTCACAAGCCACAGTGTTTCTATTGTTCGGCCCATGCAAACTCTATGCCACAAATGTTCCCTTTCTAATCGCGATCGTCTCCATCTCTCGCTTTCCATCCGAGCGCCTCTTCAGATTTAACCTAGTCTTTATTTTAAACGGGATTTATAAGGGGAAAAAAATCATCAATGTTCTAACGAGGTAGATGCCGCCCCCCATCAAGCCAAACACAAATTTAACCCATTATAAGCACCACACAGAAACCAGGAGGCAAGCTTCATTTAAAACAAAAAATAAATAATAAATAATAATCATCATCCTTGACCTTAGCAAAGAACTGAAATAAAATACCACAGTTTGCTCATTAGGATTTCTTGATGGACGTGTCACTCCTAAAAGACATCCAGTGCCCAGTATGGTACTTCTGACCTGGCAGAACCAATAGATTTCATATTGGGAAAGCGACCAGAAACAACATATATTTGAAACCCCTCCACGGGGATGAGACACACACCAGCTGTAAGAGGGTTGCTAAACCAGAGTTTTTAACCATGCCCTTCAGACTCCAATGGAGAAAGTTGGCAAAGGGATGTTAAAATAAAGGGGTTCAAAATATAGACAATGGATCTTAAACTTTTCATATTTTTGTAGCTTATAAAAAAAGGGATGCGGATTTAATGTTCTGGTTTCAAAATTAAATCAAACACCCAGGTTAGGGTCTGGGTTTTTTTGTTTGTTTTTTGGTTGTTTTTTTTTTTTTTAATATATAACTGAGCTCGTTGGAAGCAAAAATATTAAAAGTTTATAAGGAGAAGGAAAAAGAATAATCGACATCGGGCACCCAAAGACCCCCCCAGGGAGAGAGGAGACTGTGCTTTTAAAACCACACTAGCACCATTCAAACTGAAATGCAAATGCAAGTATCAGCCCAGTGAAGGCAAACTATGAACAGCCGCCTGACAAACTATTGCTCACTTGAGTATTTCTCCTTAAACAAACCGTGTACAGATGTAGATTCCCTAACCTGTGTCCAGTCTGAAACATCAATATGCCAAAGAGAAATCTACAGATATAAAAACTGAAGACTTATGGTGTCAATAACCTCAATTTGTACTACAGCTTCCATCACTGCGTCTACCAGCCAAAGCAGTGCCTGCTCTCTAAAGAGAGACGAATCCCAAGCAGATAAAGCCGAGACAGAAATCAACTTTTAAAAACCATCTGTCTTTTCATGGCAATTTCCATGAATTAAGAGGAGTGACGAAGGCAGGCAGTCCTGCGGGTCAGAAGAGTGTTGGATGGCTCCATGCAAAGCATTATTCTCCCTGTCAAACCCAGCACCATTTCACTAGCCTCGCTATATCACACCACTTCACTCTGCACACAGGGAGTCCCATTATTCCAACACAAGCCGTGTCCACCAACACCCGTTTAAACATTTACATCTTTGGCAGAAGATTGGATTTTCCCCTCTTCCTTCATTAAAACATCCTTTAACACAACACACATGCCCCAACGACAAAAGAAACTCACCGCTGCAGTACCATAGTGCTCCTGCAGATGGACCTTGTCACCCTCTACTTCCAAAGTGTTACCCAACCAGCTTCAGTGCCCTCAGCATGTCTGCTGCCCAGAAGCCGCTAAGTGACACTTTCTGTGCCTAAGTCCACACCTAACACCATGTGAGACGTCGTGAAGCTGACTTGAGCGCCAGTGTAGACACAAATGGCAGCATTCCTCCTGTGGCCTAGCAATCTAGCTACCGCCTTTCCGAGAGGTAGATTGTAGATAATGTTTTCACCCCTCAGCTCATCGAGAGCCGAGAAGCTACATTGATGGAAAAACCCTTTCTGTCGACAAAGGAAGCATCAACATTACAGCACTGTAGCTGTGCCGCTGTAATGTAGACATATTCTCAGTCTCTAAATTTCACTTTAGTCCTCACAGGGGGATGGGGGACACAGCACCCAAAGGGCTGAGAACCTAGCTGCGACGCTAGGCATCTCTGAGGAGTGCAAAAGCCCTGTAGGCAGCTAAGTGAAGGCTTAGGTTAATAAACTTCTCAGGTCCACTGCATGCACACAACACAGGGCTGGAGCAGCTTGGGAAAGGAAGGCTGCAGGGCAGGCAAGATGGGGATAAAGAAGACAGGAAGGAAATGATGCTCTGGCCATATAAAAACAGGGAAGGAAGTCTTAATTTTTCCAGCAGACTAATCCACATGAGTTTGAAGGAGAAAGCCCAAGGTTTTCGGTACACACCCATCCCCACCTTGCAGCCCCCCAACCTCCCACTCCACTCCCTTCGCCAAAGCCGACAAAGCCCGTCACTGAGAATGGGCTGCACTCTCACCAGCTCCTTGGCAGATAGATTCACTATTGAGGCTAGTGGCAAAGATCAGACGTTCAAAGCCACGGACCTTTGTTTATTTTGAGAAAAGAAATTTTCCCGTCAAGTCAGGGCAGGGCCAGAAGGGGATGCTTTCTACACCGGGGAGAGGGGAAGTCAGCCAAAGCCACATTCTGCTAGAATCTTGGAAAGTGCTGTAATGATGCAACTACACATGGTGAGGAGAGAGCACAGTATTCATTCTGAACACCCCGTCCTGCTCCATGCTCTCGCCGCCCCCAGACTGTGCATCGTTGTGATCCGAAAAGGCACCAACTCCTGCTCTTCCTCAAGCAGGGTGTGTAATTTAACTTTCTGGTCAGAAAATAAAAGATGTGCTAATTCAGTAAAGCCAAGGAAACCTCTAAGCTGCACAGTGTGCTGAACTGGTAAGGCAGCGGCTACTCCTTGGCTCCTCCCATCCTGCTGTGTCAGGGCTTAAGCTGGCTACAAACCTCACTCATCAAGTCACCAGGGTAAAACACATCACCCCTCCCCCACAGTTAGCAGTAAACCAACAGCCTTTTCAGTTTAAAGAAACAGCAGCACTCCTGTCTCTGGCTCTATTTGGGGGATTGTTTTTTTTTTTGTTTGTTTTGTTTTTTTTAAAGGCTTTCAATATTCTTCCCTTAACTCCCCTTCTACCCTCAATTCTGAATCTCGCACGAGGTGATCACAAAACAGGTAAAGTGCTCGCTAAGTTAACGATCTTGACAACTGTTCTGGGATCTGAATCAGTTACCATGCCCAATTATTGCTTCAACTCTGTTAAAAGCCCAGCTGACCCACTCTTTTCCGCTCATATATATGTTGTAATCTGCCACAATTTATGGTTACTCAGAACCTGGTGAGCAGGTTTCAATGCCAGCTCCTGACAAAAGAAGCCAGCAAGTGACAGATGTGATCTGAATTTTACCTAGTTATGGCTGTGCTGTGACAGATTAGCTGACTCATGGGAAGGGGGTTTACCTAGGTTGTCTGAAGAACTGCATCCGCTCACTCCCCGGATGGACAAAAGCTATTTGGTAGGCATGGATAGAAGAGGGAAAGCTGGAATAACGAGCAGAAGGTTCAGAAGCAATCTGGTTTCTTTCTACATGTCCTATAAAAGTTTATGAAATGCACAATTACACACCGCTACCTCCTGGGGTTGGTGGATTATTTTAAAAATGGCAAATCTGAAAGGGTACTTTCCACCTTCCCCAAAGGTATAAAGAGATTGTACCAAACTGGCTTCAGTATTTTCAACTAAAATGACACCCTACCATTGTTATAATGATTACTTCTGTTCCAGTACCTAAAGGGTCCCCTCCAATTGAGGAATCAGAGCCCACTGCACTAGGTGCTGTAAACAGCCAGAGAATCTATGCTCCCAAACCGCTTACAAACTACTGTATATGGAGAAGTCAGAGGAAAATCAAAGACAGAAAGGGGAAGGTCACACAACAGGTCATCAGTGGCACAACTGGGCACACAACGTATGTCTGCCATGTTTTTTATTTTCTGCCACACTGCCTCGTAAAAAAAAAAAAGAGCATGGGTCGCAGAGTGTTTACAATCCGCACAGGCAAACGTTTTGCCCCTTGCATTCGCTCTGCAGTGTTTTGGAACTGAAAAGGAAAAAGTCAGCAACAAGCTCTCTTGACAAAGAACTCGCTTTCTTTTTCAGAAGGGGGAGTGAAAGTCACTTTTGATTCTACCGTAATTGGTAAATAAAATCACAGGCACCAGCAACGTGTCAAAAAGTTTATGCTTTTAAAGGGCAAGCTCCGCTCTGAGGCTCCTGCTAACAGCAGAAACCATTAACACAAAATTAACTGTATCTGTGGTTCTCTGGAGATGAAACCTCAGAAAGCCTCCAACTGCACAGTGCATCCAAAGCCGTTTGTCAGGCGTTAACACTCAGACCTCGGACATTTGATGTTTAGTTGCGCAAGAACGTAAAGAACCAAGGCAGTTCTATGCCCATTCTCATGCAGCTGGACTGCAGTCAATTGGATGTACCAGTTTCAGCATTAGGCTTCTCTCCTCTCCCATTCTTTAATCCTCTACCTTTACATGGTTCCTTAAAGAAAGGAAATTAACCAACAGTGGTACAGACTCCGCCTCTAAAACCCTGTGCACAAGCAAGGATTCCCACAATCAGTTGCCCTTTAATTTATTCAGCATCTGGGCAAAGGTTACTTTTTATTCCGTTTTATAGGCTGTTGTAGCTGCAGCATGCAAACACACATGCAGTATTCTAAAAAACCTTGAGTATTCGGTTAGCTTCCTAGGATTGGCCTGCAGCTGTTTTCAATGGAGCAAGAGGTTGTTTGAAAAGAGAAAATATGTAACAAAAGGTAGGAGAAAATCCAAGTTTCCAAGGTAAGGAAGGAAATGATCAGAACAGGAAAGCCTCACTCAGACCCATACACGTTGCACTGACCTAACAAATCTTCAATTGCCAACCAGAAAAGCAGAGAGACGTTTTCTCCTGACGGCTGTAATGTTTTGGTCTCATTTCGGTTGTTGGGTTTAGTATGTGGGTGCTGGTGGCCTGTGACATACAGGAGGTCAGACTAGATGATCGGGTAGTCCCGTCTGGCCTTTCAACTCTATAATAAAATTCTGCTCCCTCTAAACAAGACCCTCGCTCTGCAAACACACCTTTTGCTGCATATCTTGCAGTACCTGGTTGGCCCATACTGTTGCTTCAGAGAGCTCTCTGAGCTCCCCAATATAAGATGTCATCGTCCCCCTGGCTTCATACGTGAACTGCATATGCACCTTCTGCTTCATTTTCTTTGTTCCTCTGAAAGGACGACAAAGGAAATGACTGAAGGCTTACAAGCTTTGGATTTACCCAGAACTACAAATCTGGCAGCGTCTCGGCCCTTAAGAACACCCTCCTCCAAACTTCCGCTGAGACAGGGGGTCAATCACAGACCTAGACACCTAGAGCCCATGGAGGGATCTCTACAGCAAGCATCTAAGAGCAGCGCGTCCTGGGTGCTTGACATTACACATGGCTGTGTCCTCCTGAAGCAAACCATGAAATCCTGCATCACAAACAAAAAGCAGCCTTTTATACTGATGGCTGTTCCCACCCCTAACCACCTACTCCTTCCTCAGTGGCTTCGCTTTCCAAATGCCACTGGGTCCCCTCCAATGGTGATCACCTAACAGCGAGGGGATGGGGGGAGGTTTGAAAAAAAAATGACTCGCTTCTGTATCACTGACATCTCAGCACTACACATCTATTGGCTAAACGCTGGTCAAAGTGGCCTTTAAGCGGGGGAGAATAAGGACGAAAAAGAATGATACCAAGCTAGGGTGACCAGACAGCAAGTGTGAAAAATTGGGAGGGAAGTGGGGGGGGGGGGGTAATAAGCGCCTATAGAAGAAAATGCCCCAAATATCAGGACTGTCCCTATAAAATAGGGACATCTGGTCACCCTATCCAAAGCATACACGCTGCCCAAAGCTAACACAGAACACATGTGATCTCAGCAAGCAAGAACATTGGGGGGAAGGGGGGGAGGAGAGGAGAGAAAGAAAAAAAAAGCCCAACAGATCTTTGAGCATTTTAAGCCTTATGGTGGGAAGTGTGATTTGCAACACCCACAGTACCTTTGGGGGGGGAGGGAGGGGATTTCCTACTCCCCAACCCTCAAACAACCACTGCATCCAACAAATCTGTGATTGGATCATTTTATTTGCTACAAAAGCATTGTTAGATTTGGCTCTATTGATGGCCACAATTCGTGGTGCGCTCAACTTCGGAGCTGGGGGGGGGGGGGAGGGGAGGGAGAGAAAAATCCTCTTCCACTCCGGAAGCACAAATTCTATTTGCATGTGTTTCCCGGCTAGAATACAAAGTGATTTACTTTGCTACTGATGGTCTTCGAAAGACAATTTTTTAAAAACATGTTGTTCAATGTAACTTTTTCCCACCCAACTCTTTTTAGATGAAATCCCTTGTGGATTTAAACCCGAGAAAGTTTGCACCTTCCCACTATTTGTTGACATAAAATAAATGTTGCTGCCTTACTTTACAGAGGCAGTCAGAATCAGAGGGGGGAAAAACGTCTGTTTCTATTTGAAACTGTCAAAATTAGCATTCAGTAATTAAAAATCACACCCTTTCTCTTAATAACCTAACCAGCATGATACAATCAGGTTGTGCCAACTCTTTAATCTAATTGACTAATTACAGATTTTAATTTAGTCAGTTACTGAACAACTGTTGACAATTTGTTTTCATTAGGGACAGAACAGGATAAATATTTAGGAACCCCCATCACAAAGACTACAGCATAAGTTCTGCGCCATGACCTCAAGTGTAGGGCACTGTTTTTCCATCAATATCAACTAAATGAAGGTATTGCTTTAAAAGCCACACACTCTCCCAGCTCCGCTGCAACCATCCAACACTTCAATCATCCTTGCTATAAGCACGGTATCATTCCAAGGCAAAAGAGATGGTTTTGTCTGCAAGACCTGTCAATGCTAAAACAGCACAACTTTATACTGAGAGCTTAAATGAAGGGGTATATTTTAATGATGCAGTTTTGCTTTTACATATTAGAAAGTTTTATCAGCTTTGGCTCATTAAAAAGTGAACTTCTACGGGAGGGTGGGAGGGGAGGAGAGAGAGCCCTAAAATGTTACATAAATGTCTGCTTTGGAAACTAATTATTCAACCTCTTAAAATCACATGGATTTATTCTTATTGAAAAGACAACCATCCTTTCCCCTCAAATGTCTCCATCCAAAAAGAGATGGGTAGACACATGGGTAGAAGATTGTAAAATCAGCATGTTGCTAGGTTGGGAGAAAATTCTACACTCCTTTTAGGGGTTTGGGGTTTTACAGATAATCCTGCAAAGGTGCCAAATGTTAAGCAAATTCCTCTGTTCAGTTACCTATTGGGAAACTCTGGCCCTACTGAACGAATATGAACATGCCTTGGAGACAGAACGGGCATATTTCTTACCAGGGAAGCAGTCTGTTTAGTTTGTGCCTGCGCCAAGCACTTCCTTAGCAAAGCCACAAGGGAGTGAAGTTTTCTAGCAATCCCCTCTTTCCACATCCTCCTTTCAATGGAAACATGACAACATTTGATTCTTTGCAATTCCTGCATGGGACAGGTTCTGCTCTTTTGCAGCAGCAGGACTGAAGTTCCAGCATCACTGCTGCTGTAAAGGATGTTATGGCCACAGAGTGCGGTACAGGTGCAACTGACTTCCTAGTTGGTCACGGATATGCCACATAAGGCTCCTAACTGATGGCATTGAACTCCTGTCAACCCCAGCCTTTGGGGACAAGCTTTTAAATGGTAGAGTATGCAACCAACTGGCTAGCGTGTGTGCACACCAGTGTCCTCTAACCGACTAAATCAGAGTGGCCTCATAGGCTCTATACCGCTCACCGCTTTAATCGAAGTGAAAGGAAAGGTGCTTAACACCAACTCTCAAGTCCTGAGATGACATGGTTGCACAGGGTAGCACCCACCATGAAGTTTTAGGATATGGGTCTACTACACGTAAGCCAAGAACAGCAGCTCTTCATTGGTGCTGAAGAGGTAGCAAGCACTACACACAAGAACAGTCTAGAATAGATACCGAATACCCAGAACAACTGCACATGATTTATCAATTGAGTCCATGGTTAGCCTACATAATGCACATCCAAACACTTTACATCTCTTAGGGCAGTAGTTCCCAACCAGGGGCACGCATGCCCCTGGGGTACGCAGAGGTCTTCCAGTGGGTACATCAACTCATTTGCCTCGTTTTACAACAGGCTACATAAACAGTACTAGTCAAGTCAGTACAAACTAAAATTTCATACAGATAAGGGCTTGTTTTATACTGCTCTATATGCTGAACTGTAAGTACAATATTTAGATCCCAATCCTTTTATTTTATAATTATATGGTAAAAAGGAGAAAGTCAGCAATTTTTCAGTAATAGCATGCTGAGTCACTTTTATATTTTTATGTCTGATTTTGTAACCAAGTAGTTTAAGTGAGGTGAAACTTGGGGTACGTAAGACAAATCAGACTCCTGAAAGGGGTACAGTAGTCTAGAAAGGTTGAGAACCACTGTCTTACGGCGTCACAACATCCTGCCTTCCACTAAGATACAGAGATTTGAAATGGTAAACAATCCTGTACCAAGAACAGAGGACAGGGACAAAACAGACCTTAACAGCTACAATGTACAACATTAGAGCTACCGTTCAGACCAGAGGTCAGCAACCTTTCAGAAGTGGGGTGCCGAGTCTTCATTTATTCTCTCTGATTTAAGGTTTCGTGTGCCAGTAATACATTTTAATGTTTTTAGAAGGTCTCTTTCTATAAGTCTATAATATATAACTAAACTATTGTTGTATGTAAAGTAAATAAAGGTTTTTAAAATGTTTAAAAAGCTTCATTTAAAATTAAATTAAAATGCAGAGCCCTCCGGACCGGTGGCCAGGACCCGGGCAGTGTGAGTGCCACTGAAAATCAGCTTGCGTGCCGCCTTCGGCACGCATGCCATAGGTTGCCTACCCCTGGTTTAAACCAATGGATTTGGGGGGAGGGGGAGAACACACCTTTAAAACACCAAGATCATCCCCTACAGACACTAGTTTAAAGGCATTGTGCAATCACATTTAAACTAGCACAGACTGCCAGGTTAGTGGAAGTTGTGGAAACAAAGGCCACAAAAAAGCTGAGGTTTTTTTTGTTGGTAGTGAAGGAGTAATAGGAGTGGAGATTTCCTCTATAAGATGCTTTCTCAGAGAGGTGATGTGCCCTAAGGTAATGCCTTCCAGAGTACAGCACTTGCAGAGAACAACCTTGGCCTGAGGAATTGGCACCTTAGTTTTCAGGGTTCAGAAACCACTATCTGGATCCTATACTTGGTGTGTGGCCATTGAGAGAGTATGACTGCACTATATATGATCTTATTCTGCCTGGATGAGGCCCTACTGAAGGCGCCCCAGCTTGTCTTCTATTCCCCTATTGATTAAAATTATGCATATTAACACCAATCATTGAAGCCTTTTAGGAAAAAAATATATTAACACCATATCTGCTGTTCCCGCATTGCGTAAGGCAGTGGTTCTCAAACTGTGGGTCGGGACCCCAAAGTGGGTCTTAACCCCAACTGGGGTTGCCAGGACTAGCTTAGACTTGCTAGAGCCTGGGGCCCAAGCCTGAGGGCTTCAGCCCTGGGCATTGGGGCTCAGGTTACAGGCGCCCTGCCTGGGGCTGAAGCCCTTAAGGTTTGGTTTTGGACTCCTGCCTGGGGCTGTGGGGCATGGGCTTTGCCCCCCCACCCCGAGGCGGTGGAGCTTGGCCAGGCTCAGACTTGGGTCCCCCCTCTTGGGGTCCTGTAGGAATTTTTGTTGTCAGAAGGGGTCCCGGTGCAATGAAGTTTGAGACCCCCTGGCATAAGGGATTTCCAAAAAGTACCATTTAATACAATGGATGATTTTCAGATGTTCAAAAGAAAGAAAAGAAAGATGGGTTGTTAGACACGTGAAGCAAATGAGATATTTTTACTGAACCAGCCATACCATCTTTTCCAGGACTAATCACAGCTTTCCTTGCACTGTCCATCAATCCTTTAGCAATGCATCTTGCAAAAAGACTGGCGCAGTTGGACCGGAAGAGCTGGATTGATTTACGTTGTTTAAAATAATTTAAACCATTAAAAAAAAACAATACTTTATTTTACATGCAAACACATTATCTAGTGATCTAGCATTCTTACCCCATCAGCGGGACAATACACCTTTTGAAACCTATATATGAATGCAATGGGGGGCGGAGGGAGAAAATGGTGAGGGGTTTTCCCCCCTTAAAATTTCATGTGACCAAAGCATGATTTTTCTCGATACTTCTTGCCCTCTCAAGTTCAGCTTGAAGGAGGTTGTGCAGACAGAATAATGCCACAAAAAGTATGTAGCGACAGTCAACTAGATTTAAGTTCATTTTCTGTAGCTTGAGGCCAAAATCGACTAAAGTGGTTCTGGTGATCAAGTTTTCTGCAATTCCCCATTCTATGTATTAGCTATTTGACAGAAATTCACTGCGGTATTTAAACTGGCAGTCATCACAGCTAACTCAAATTGTATTGGCTTTCACAATGTTGAAATGCTGAACTGCAACCATCAATCGGCCAATTCTGAGATAACGTGGTGGTTGAAATTCCCTGTCATGCTGTACAATCCCTTTGTAGCTCACCGGCTCAGAAGATGCACAATGAAACCTGCAACAAGAGTGTCTGGCAACACAGCGCACACTGTAATACGAGTGTGCTTACAGAGGGGCTTTGCCTAGAAGCAATACGAGTGTGCTTACAGAGGGGCTTTGCCTAGAAGCAAGATAAAGGCAGCCGTGCCAACAGCAGTAACCTCCAGAGAGAATATAACATTTTCAATTGGAAATGCACACAAAAATACTGAAACGAGAGACAGATTTGGGATATTTCTCCCCCACACTCCCTTTTGATGTTTTCACAACCCCAAACAAGTGAAGCAGAGAATAAAAGAAACACGTCCAATTTGATCAGATTCCCACTGCATGTAGGATCCAGAAATAAAGTATATTAATTGCTAAGAATTGAGTGCAAAGTTCAGAACAGGTCAAATTAGAAGAGTCAACTGGAAATCAATGTATGTGGCTTAAAATGAAAGTAATTTTTAGCGCTTTTTACTTTTGGATAAACTGTTTCTGTGTAAGTTGGGGGATAGGCCGGCTATAGCAAAGCTACAAACAGGAATAATTTTTATTGAGGAGTGTTGGCTTTTCACACACACTGGAAAGCTACAGTATTTGACCCCTTAACAGAGTCCTGCTCTTATACATTATGCTCCCACTACCAGGTATTCTGGCACACCACCTCACCAAGAGCACAGCATCCTTGAAACTAAGCTAAGAGCTCAAACTCAGTGGAAACTGCATTTCCTAACCAGGTAAGGAACTATGTTAATCAAGACGTCATGAAAAAAGTCGTGAGAGACTGAAGTGAGAGTGATTTTTATTTAAATATTAAAATTTGATGGGGGAAATTGGTAATTTCTCCCGCTGCTACTATTAGTTTTCATAAGGTTATATTGGGAAGTGAAATGGAAATTACACAGCATGCAAATACCACACTTAACGCTCTACTAATGAAGCACGCTGTTGCTCTTACTCCAAAGCCTGTGTTCCCTAAGCCGTTTGATCTTGAGAGATGTGTCTCTTCATGTGTCCAAATGACCACACCTCCAAGACAAACAATGGGAAAGCAGCATGGAAGGGAAACTTGCCAAGTGTATTTCAACCGGCATATAATTTCTGTGCTAGCCAGGCACGAGAGGTTAAGACCAAAACATCTAGAGCTGATTATTTTACAGTGCTTCATTTACACAAAGGTGAAAGTTGAGAGTAGTCCACTAGTGTATATTGGAGCAAATACAAAGTCTATTGGTAAATAAATGTCATTTTATGCATTGCAGACATGTGCAACCTCCAAAAAACAAGTTCTGTCATTGGTGAAGTTTAAACAATGTTCTACAAATCTGTGACGTGCTGCATAATGGGATATTTTTACCCACATCCAACGCATAAAATTCGTTATCTGGCCACTCTGTTCATGATTTGCAAACCACACAGGAATGGTACTGCCAGCCCCTTCACACCCAATGAGCAAGAGACAAGGAATCAAACCCTGGTGAGAACCACTGAGCAGCCCCATAACTTTAGGTCATGCAAGATTTGCAGGCAGTTCTTCACACATCTTCAACACTCCTTTCAGCGTCAGCAACAGATGTTCTGCTTTGGAACAGTAATTTAAGAGGAAGTTCAGAAGGTGACAGGAGTCTCCATTTAGACTTTGGTGCTCCTTAGTAACCCTGAGAGGATAAATTCTCCCCAGACTCCACCGCCCCAAACAAGAAAATCCGGTGCCTCCTCATCCTTCCACATGTTACAGAAACAAAGACCGGCATTATCACCCCACACCAGAACTCCCAATGGAAAATACCAGGACATCCACAAGAGATAGCTTCGGTGTTGCGAGCATCTAGCACTGCTCCCCATGAACTTGCCATGCAGGGCCATGGACCTGCCGCTCAGAGAAACAAGTTCCTATTCACACAAAAAGTTTATCGTTTGCTCCCTTTCTTTGGTCAATATTTAAGTTTTATACGGGTAGTTTCCTCTCCCTGTAAAGTACACTACATTCTCCTGCTGTGAAAACATTGATTCTCGAGGAAAAAAGAACCCTTAAGCATCTGCAATAAGCAACAACATGGAGCAGAAACATAATCAACCACTTTAAGGCCAATGAGAGGATGATGAGAATAAAACTAAGAGAAGGGAGAGGAACGGGGAGGAAAGCAAATCATCTTATGAGTCTTCATAATAAAGCTAAAAAGGTAAAGAACTTAGGGCTGTTATGAAACTGTATTACACTGAGAATTAAAAAACAATCAGGATTGTGTCTATTTGCTGTAAGCTTAAAGCAACATGTATTAAAGAAGTTTATGTGAATCTAATGCACTCATGCCTATTGTTAGAATTATTACCAAGCTAAAAAAGATTAATTTCTCTAAATACACTAAATCCTCAGACACTATTATAAGGCTGCTGCTAGCGTTGCTATATCTTGGCTGCCAATACCATCAAGCACACCTTTAGTTGTGCATCCAAGACCCACCCCCCACCCCCCAAAAAAATCTGGCCCGCTGTGCCAATCATGGAGTCTCAACACGTTCAGGAAATTGACAATTACAGAAGAGATGCTTCAAGAATAACTGTCCACTAGGACACAGCTGCAGTCTCCAGCAGCGTTTTCAGGAACTTTTAGTTACCAAAGTTGGCCTTAATACGAAAGGTCTGCTGACAAGTAGTTAGTCACTTTGTATCTTATACTCTGAATTAAAAGCTTGGACTTCATAATCAAAATCTATCTAAAAAACAATACGTAAAGGACGTTGCCACATCATTTGAAATATTCTGAAATCAGCAGCACATACGGAATGGCACATGTGAATCAGGAGTATTCACCAATGGTCAGCAAGTCACAAAACAAAATTCCAGTTTGGCTCCCTCCCTTTGGGGGTAAACTGCATCCCAAGGGAGATGAAAAACCACAGTAGAAACACACAGACCCAAGGAAATCAGAGCAATTTCTGTTGGTTTCCCCTTGTATTTCTCTAGGAGACCACTCAGCAATTCCTGATTGGGTTATATCAAGGGGGAAATCAATTACACTTCTGCATCCTGAACCACTATCAAGATATTTCTTTTTTAACCTATTCTGAAAACAGGTGCTGGTTTGGTGGAACCACCACCTTTAACACATTCATAGCAAATATTTTCAAACAGCACTTCGCTATCTATATCCCATGAGCTTTCATGCTTTGCCACCCCAGCAACAAGTGCCTTACCAGGCAACGGATGGAGCAGCTGGGAGGTCTTTAGTGTGGTCCATAACTCATCCACTGAGTCATGTTTACAGGTCAAAACCTTACGTATGTTCTCGAGGAGACTAGCAGATGCACAGGTAGGATCACGGCAGTAACATAACAGGAAAGGAAAAGATTCTGTACCATTTTCTCCTGAAGATACTATGATCTGGACGGGGAGAAGAGGGCTGCTGTTGCTGTTAGTAAAATGAAGCTCATTGACATTTTCCTGTAGCAACCTAGCCCAAGCCTGCATCAATTCCTCAGTTCAAATTCCTCTGTCACTATCCTAACAACGCAGCATTCACATGAACATAGAGTCTTAATTGAGCAGTTTCGTCTGCGCAGGAGCAGACAACTCACTTTCCCCCTTCACAGCTCCACCCTTTATTGCCCTGGATTCCACCCTGGCAGAGGTTATGGTAGAAGGGAGACTGACAACAGAGGATTCCCACTAGTCAATTCTGATTGAAGTGCCCAATTGTCTCATAAAACACTCAGAGCACCAGCAAGGTTATCTGGCTGCAGCAGTTTTAGAGGTGCACCTTGGAGGCCACGCTAATATGACGTGGTCCAAAAAGAATCAAGTCTGCTCTTATCAAGTATCTCGAAACTCTTCCACTCTGAAACCACCACTGCAGGCAAGCCAGGGTCTTCAGAACAATCCCATCTCAAAGCCTGACAAGTTGCCAAGCTTGCCTACGAGTACACAGAACAGTCAGCCTAGCTTGGAGCAAGGTCCCCACTGACCGCTTCAGATGGCTGCAAAGTCTCAAGCAACAGCAGCCCTGTGACTTTTAGTCATGGGGTTGTTCAGGAAGCATTTTGTTCTGCATTACAAAAGAAAAAGCCAGCTGCCGATACCCTCTTTATGCACATCTGCTATTTACCTGGGATTCCCCAAACATGAATCTGCAGAACAAACAGTCATTGCTTCACATCCAATCCCAGAATATAGCCCTTCCAACCTGTCACCAAAGGTAGGTTCAGTCCCAGCCAACACCTACATCACGTTCAAATCATTTCTCTCTTCCAGACACTCCACGGCCCTTAAAAACAGGACCTTCAACAAAAAGGGGTTAAAGAAAAAGACTGCAATGCAGTCTTAATGAAATGAAGTACCTTTATATTGATATTTTTGAGACGGGATTCTTGGACGCCCAGAGCAAGCTTCCTAGTAGCCCTAAGTGCACTTTGTCTGCAATGAGTGGATAGTTTTTTTCCCCCCCCCACACTAAAAAAACTGAAGATTTTTCCTTTTCAGATCCATAGATTACATACTTTTTTCTGTGCAGCAAAAAGGCTGGTAAACATGTCCTCGGCATGAGAAATATCAGCAGTGCTCCCCCAAAGCACAGCTACAATAATGCTTTGTTGTCCATCGCTATGCAAAACTACTTCATTCTACCAATAGTCTGAACACCTTTAAGCACTCAAGATAAGGATCTGAACTAATTTACATAATTGCAACATTATGAAATACTGTTCAACCCAGTCAGAACACTACTGATTTTTTTTTAAAAGAGATACCGCCAGTTGGCTACGTTTGCTTTTGGTGTGTTGAAGAGGTTCAAGCTATCTGACCCCCTAATTACAACGAGGATTAAAAATTTGTTACTCACGTAATCATGAAAGGCTTTTGCTTCACTTGAATGTTCACAAGTATCTCGCCTTTCAGGAGCTGCACAGTAAAGGTCCCAAAATACGCTGCATGGCAGAAAAAGCAAAACAGGATCTAGTTACTAATTATTACCTATATACAAAACAGCAAACATACAGTGACATAGTACAAACTGTGCCAACAGTTCATTAAAGGGGAACAGCTTTCCACCTCAATTGGCCTGTGGTCGAGAACATTTAAAGTCCATCAGAATCATGCATCCCATTTCATTCCATTCAAATCTTCTAGCAACAACTCCAAATAAAAGCATTTCAAACGGGGTTACCTTAAACATTTTAAGAGACAAAATTAGTACTGGTAATAGTTACAGCGAGCAGGCAATCTGCCGAAATGAAGAAAGCTAATTCATGGACTTCTAAAACCTCAACTGAAGAGGTTATCAACACTCATCTCAGGATGCCTCTTCTCCCCTACCCCCAAAAGGTGTTCCAGTAGCCAGCTGTTTCAGCTTGTTCAAACCTCCTTTCCACACTCAAAGTTTTGAGCAACCCTTTGCAAGAAGCCAGTCTGGAGCTTCAAGAACTGAACCTCGAAGTAAGGTTTCTCACCTGTGGGAAGTATTCCCACAATGAGTACAACCCAATCACAGAAATTTCACTTCGGCACGGGAAGCCATACAGCAAATGCTCTTTGAGCTCTTTGGTGTTGACCACACACAGGATTTCCAGTTAAGAACATCTCAGAAAGTGCCCCTAGACCGCTCTCCCTCAGATACAAAGAGCCCCTCTCAGCATAGCATGTCGGTGCTGACTCACTGCTTCTTGTTGACCTGCACTGGTTGCAGGGCAGCATCTTGCCACCTGAGAACCTGAAGTTGACTGGATGGCAATCCAGTGACAGTATTAGCATATACATATGGCAGCAGGCAGAGAGAATTCAGTTTTGCAGCGTCCAAAAGCCTTAATTCTATACCATGTTCCCCAAACCCCCTTCTTTAACTGCGTTACCCAACATGCAGGCATGGGCAGAAGTTAGACTGCCGAGGCATGCAACATGAACTGACTCCCCTACACGTCCAGTAATATCACAGATCTGATCTTCCGAGACTAGTCTGCACTATATGCTTCGTATGTCAGAAGCATCCTGCACTAAGTTGGCAAATGCAATTAGGAACTGGTTTTCTCAGCTAATACAATATTCTCAGTTACTGGCTGCAGGGGAACTCACAGCGGCTCCAGTCTCAGCCACTCCCAAACACAAGGTGTCTGCTCTGGAAAACTAGTAGGCATGTATGCCTGGTTTTCCTGAATTTGGGGAATATGACCAAAATCTCTCTCAATATAGCCAGTATTTGTTTGTTTTTTAAAACACCTACCACATGCTCACAACACTATTGCAAACTTTAAATGAAAAGGCATTTGAAATCCATTGACAGTACCTTCATGGACACAAGTAGTCTTCCCTTGCTTCTCGGGGAATAGTAGATTCTCCAGAAACTTAGGAGCCCTGCAAGTTTGCCACAACAACACACCTTTGCCAAAGATAAGCCACAAAAACGGACCTCTAATGGGTCTGTATAACTGTTATTACCACCAGTCAGCACTGAACAGAAAATGGCATCTCCTCCCCTCACCCAAAAACAACCCCCAAAAGATCAAGTCATCCTGAATCACCATCTTAAAGAAAGCAAGAGCTCCCTTCTGCCCTTGCTTTAGAATGATCCAGAGGGACAGACAAGCACTTATTTAGATACCCTGACTATCCAGCGAGAATAAGAAAGAAACCAACAGGAAGTTCTCCCTTTCTTCCTTATAACAAAGCACAAATTTCTACTCAAAAAAAAAAAAAAACAAATCTTATCTTTTAGTAAAAGACCACAGTTCACCACCATACACTGTTACTACACAACATTTATTTTTCAAACGAGACAAGGATCAAGCCAAAACTTTTACCTAGACTATTTTTTTTAACTTTCATATGGGTTAAGATAAAACATTTTTCTTTTATTTTTTTCTAGGAGGAACTAGGAATGCACACTTACCACCACCATGAATGTAGAAACCCAGGAGGCTCTCCTAGTGTGATATTTTTTTCCCATCGGATCTACAAACAAGAAAGCGTGCAAATCGGTTAGATGAGGCAGGGTGAGAGCAAGAGAGGACGCTCCTCCAAATAGCCAGGAGGCTCTGAGGCCAACTAGCAATAAATGGCAAAAGGTGATAAAAATTCAAAATGGAGGCCACAGTGGCTGCTTCTGAAAACAAAGGCTATCAGGGGAAAGGGGGGGGGGGTCAAAAAAAATAGAGCCACTTACCTCTGATAAAAAGGTCTGTGCTGATTTCTGCGCTCCTACATGCAGCAAATATTCATAGACGTATAAAGCTAACCTGTAAAAGTACAGAAAGAGAGAGACACCATTACACTGGAAAATACTTCATGAAACCATCCCACTCCGACAAAACGGTGTCTCCTCTCCTGAGAGATGCATGCTAAAACCTATGGCAGGAAAGGACACACCATCACCACCAGAGTGGGAGAGATGGGAACTGCCCCTTCCTCTCCCACCCTCCCCCCAAAAGTTGACCCTACTTTAGTGCAGGAAACAAAATTACTTCTCAAGCCACATGCACAATTCAGCATGCAGCCGGTATCCCAAGTCACTGAGCCAGCCGCGGGCAAGCCAGAGCCCCACCAACTAAAAATAAACAAAATAAAGGAGGGGGGGCGGCAAGGTTGGTTCAACCCTTTAAGTGCATGGGGAAAGCGGAGGATATATGGGGGGGAGAAGGAAAGAGAATTGCTTCGTCTCCAGTCCCTTTGCCCCCAACATCCTCTGCCTGCCCCAGCTTACGAACTCCAGGAGCCAGCAGTAAGCGAGGGGACCAGACGGGGCACCGAGGTGGGAGCAAGTGATCGTGCCCAAACAAAGCCCCTCGCCCCATACACTTGCATGGACGGACAGCCAGGGTCAGACAAAAGGACGCGGTGGAACCAGCAGGCGCCCCCCTCCCCGGGACAGAGCAACAGCCAAGTCTGAAAATTACCCTAGGGGAGACCCCCGGAGATCGGAGCCTCCAGCTCCCCTCCCAACCTCCAGCTCCCCAAATCCCGCTCCAACATCGGGGCTCCCCCAGCGCCGCGAGCCCCGCCGCGGCCGCGCTTACTTCTCTCGAGCCTGCCCGTCCGAGGGCACCGCCGAGCCTTTGCCTTTGGCGAACATGGTCCGCAGTGAGGAGGCGAAGCCGCCACTGGCTCTGTTAGCGCTGCCTAGGTCTCTTCGGTGCCGCTTGGTCTCCCAGCCCCGCTCCCCTCGCTGTGGCTCGCCCCGGCCTTGGCTGCCTCCCCGCTCGCTCACTCCGGCTCCAGCTGTCAAAGCCTCAGCCCCGGCCTGGACCCCATCACCCTGGAACCGCTCCTGCCCCAGCTCCTTCCCCTGCTGCCAGTGCCGCGACCACCACGGCTACTCCGAGCTCAACCGAACGTGGCTACACGGGGATGGAACGCGGCGGGCGTCAACGTTCCACAATTGATACACGCCCCGGCCAATCGGCGTCCGGCGGGGGGAGGGGCCGCCCCGCCCCCAAGCGGCATGTTAAGGTGATACGGAGCTAAATGCAAGAGCTGGGCTGCTCCGTGCTAGGCGGAGGCGGCCGGGTTCAGCCGGCCTCGTAAAGGGCCCCATGGGGTGTGGGGCTTCTCCTGCTGCTGGAGGCCTGGGGCGGTGCTGTTCCTTCCTATCTCTCTTATCCTCCGGCTTCCTCTTCCCTCCCAGTGTCCCCACCTACTTCCCACGAGGCCCCTTCCCCCTAAAGCCCCCCATCCTCCTTCCCTTACACTCCCCCAGCCATCCGCCCTTCCCCACTTTCACCCACCGCCTACCTCTCCCACCCCAGTCCCCCGCTAGCTCCTTCCCCTTCCGTCTCCCACTAACGCCTCGTTCCCTTACCCTCCTCTAGTCCCAAGCCCCCCAGCAGCCACCCTTCCTTCCCCTCCCTAGTTGCCCTTTTCCAGCCCTCCTCCGCCCTGCTCTTAAATCCCTTTACTCTCAGCTGCCCCCAGTCTACCCTTACCCCCCTCCATAGTGCCTCCCCGCTGCTGACTTTTCCTCCCGAGGCTATTTCCCCTCGTGGGGAAGCGCTGGGTGCCCATAGGTACCCAGGCCAAGCTGTCTTGGGGGACCATGCCACCCCGCGTCCGAATTGCCCTGCCCGCTGGTGGGCGAGGACTCAGAGAGCCTCACTCCGGGGGCAGGGGGGAGCCTAGCGCAGCGCCGGAGTCCTGGGAAGTTACTGGGGGTGTGGGGCGGGCGCCTGCTTTTTAAACAAGGCAAACTTGAAAGTCCAGGATGAGGGAGGAAATTGACGAGGGTTCGAGCTCCGTGACCCAGACGAGGAGCCTGGCTGGAGCCTGTCTTAACCGACAGAGCCACAGGCCAGAATTTGCGATTTATTCTCTCCCTCCAGTGTGAAGTTAAAAACTCTTGATTGGGGGTGGAGGGGGAGAGAGGCGGTGTTTCCAGCCAATTCTTTAGTGCCTGTTTCTCTTTGAATATGATATAACCTGGTTGGTACTGTCCCTTTAAAAGAAACAAGCTGAAAAAGCTGTGTAAGCGCCGATTGGCTGCCTGTTTGGATATATCCTAAGGGGAGCCTTGAAACTGTTCGCCTAGGTTGGTTTTTTTTTTTTTTTTTTTTAACTGCGCTGTTCCAATAAACAAGTAACGCCCCTCCCCCTTACATGCCTATCACCAAACAATTAGAGGCTAGGTCAGTGTCCTGGGGAAAACACAGTGGAAGTAGGAAAACTCAGCCTCACAGTTAATCTAAGCTAAAAACCACACAAGCCCATTTAAGTTCACTGCCGTTGTGCTAATGTGTCTTTACATGCTAGGAAAGAGCGGTGTCTATGTGCCTGGCTGGAAAGGAGACCCTAGGTGGCTTTTTTTGGAGTAATGTGTCCATGAATGCAGTGGTCTCCCCCCACCCAAAAAATGCTAAAGCCCTAAACCCTGTGCACGTTCCTTGATGTAATCTGTTCACTGCGGGGTCACTGAGATTTATTTGGAAAGGTAACATTCAAGGGGGTTGCTGAGCAGTCTGTGGAAACTCTAAGTTTTAAATAAGATTTGTGTGTGTGACTGTGTGGGAGAGAAGAGGGGTGGGCATGGAGCAGGGGGGAAGGGAAAGACACACTCTCCATAGAATATGAAGGGGTTTCTAGCCATTTTTTGGATGAGAAGTAAATCGGGTTTCTCTGAGCCAGCCAGCAGTAATCAAATTAGCCTGCTACAATTGTTAGCGTGAACTTCCTTAAATCTTTGGTTTGTAAAACACAAAGGTTAGCTCTCTTGTCTATCACTCACTTAGCAGCCAAGTTTTAACCGTCTCTTCCCTGCCATTTACTTGTAAGATTATTAGAATGTGGGCTAGTTGTGCCCTTTGGGTGGGGTTTAGCTATGTGTGTGAGGCACATTTGGACAAAATTCAACTACTTCCCAAGAAGAACATTTCTTCATGCTCATAGATGACATGTGTCATTCCTGCAATGTTACTTAAATAAGGGATACTAATGCTAATAGTAAGTGATCATTCATTCTACAAATAAAACAGGGACCCATTTGCCCCCCACCAAAAACAAAAGACTGGCAAGGAGTATGGAGCAGTATTTTATGGAAAGTGTTGGCATATAGTTCAGGGCACAGCTGGTAGATGGAGATGGCTTTCAGTATGCATTACTTACTCCTGATACCAGTCATTTGCACTCAGCCCCTTCCAACGGTCATCCTTCCAGGGATGGCTTGATTCCAGAAGCTCAGCAGACAGTGTAGGTAGAGGGTGAAGAGGAAAAGAGGGTTTTTGTTTTTTTAAGTGCATGTAGGAAGTTCCAGGTGGAGAGTGCCAGTATCTATTTGTTCCCTACCAATACCATTAAAGTAGATTGAAACAGGAGTGGGAGCTCTCGCTGCCAACCACAGAGGAGGGAGGGCTGTGAGGGACTCCCCCATGTCAGGGCAAGGAGGAGTGAGATCTCTCTCTTGCTTTTATCAGAGTAGATCCTCCTCCTTACTTAGCCCCTGGCACTTGCCTGCAAGACAGAGGGATACTGACATCATGCAGAGAGTGGACAGTTTCCCCACCCCTGTTAGGAATGTCAGTTGAAGCAAACAAGAACAGCAGCAGTGGCAGGGTGGGATAACAGATCTTGTTTCTGAACCAGGGTCACTCTAAGTGGGGGGCTCTCTCTTTAGAAACTTAGCTTTTTTTTTTTATTATTTAAAGTGAAGTTGTTACACTGGGGAAAACTTCAACAAAAAGACGGTGTCTTTGGGCTAAAATGCTTGAGCCTGTTACCCTCTGCCCCCTGTCTTTGCCATTTTCGCAGACATCTGTGGGTGGAATAAAAGCTTTTTCCCTCACTACCCAACTTCTACTGGTGGATGCTGCAGTGAATCAGAGGCCTATGTTTGTGACATCACTCTATTACCAGGGGAATTAGAGTGATGTGATAGATTCAGCATTCTGACTTCACTGCAAGCCCAACTTGGGGCATGATGGGCTGGGAGGGAGCCAACCTTCATCTCCACTAAACACCTTCAAAAAGGAGGAAAGGGATGAACTGTGAAAAATATTAATTTATATTTTAAGCTTGTTATATTTGCAAGTTCAACCCAGGTCACCTGCAGATCAGAGCTGGCTCCAGGTTTTTTGCCGCCCCAAGCAAAAAAAAAACCCAAAACAAAACAAAAAACCCCGAAGTGCCGCCCCCAAAGAGCCAGAATGCCACCCCTTGAAAAGGGCTGCCCCAAGCACATGCTTGGAACACTGGTGCCTAGAGCTGGTCCTGCTGCAGATGCTCCTATCAAAAGCTACCTAAATGTAGTTTTTTTGTGTAGAATGTCCCAGACAGCACTGGTAATGGCCATTCAACACAAATAGTTTCATCCTGGTCTTCCCTTGCCTTGCCCTGTTCCATGCCCAGTCCCCCAAAGCTGCACTAGCCAGTTCCTACTTCTTTAGGACATGCTAGCAGACATAGATTCCCCCCACCACACTGGCATTTGTTATACGCGATGAAGCACATTTTAAGCTGTCTTTTATCATCCCCAAAGCTATTAACCATTTGCCAAATTTGTTCAAACTGAGCAATCTAATAATAACCTGATCACTTATTGAGGGCAGGGCGGTTCCATGCTTTAGAGGGGGTTTACATGCTAATGGGGACTTCACAGCCTGGCAGAATAATAAATCTAATTGGCTAGTCAAAAGTCAGGCTGTGCATGTATCCAGATAACCACCAGGTCACAATCCAGCTAGCAAGCCCTCCCTTAAATTAGCACATTCACCCAGTTTAATGCAAAACTTAATGGTTCATTTAAACAACAGACTAGAAAACCACTCTAGGAAACAGTCCTGGATTAGTAGGATTAGATACATTTAGGGCTTTTCCATTGTGGTTAGGTACTATTTCAAACCCCTTTGGTTTGTAAATGGCTTGATCCTGCAATCCATAAGCACAACTTCCACTGAAGCCCAGTGGCTGAATTTTGAAAATAGGACTTGCAGGTCGCAGCAGGCAGCCAGGAGCTGAAACCTAGGATTTTCTTCTCTGCTGCTAGTTGCCCACTGTCTAGCAGCAGTTTTCCTCACACAGTTTCTGTAGAACAAGTTGAAGCAATGGAAGTAATCCTTTGCAGTTCTATAGCAGCTCTTGCTACGGAACTCAAAGTCCTTTACAAGCCTTAAATACATTTCAGAACAGTGCCGGGAGTTAGGTTTAAGTATTTGATTAATTGTACAGCTGGAGAATCTGAGACAAACACAGGTTATGTGGCTTGACCAAGGTCAAGCAACAAATCTGTTGCAGAGTCAGAAATAGAATTCAGGAGTCCTGATTCTAACCACAGCTATAATCCTTGTGCCAAGCATGCAGTATCTTTTCTCAAGATCAAGCTTTCAAAAGCTGTATTTTATAATCCTTACCTTCATCTTCCGATGGCCATTTCTATGGAAACCTGGGCATAAACAGGAACTGAAAGCCAGCAACTGAAACTAACAAGAACTCCAGCTCTCAGCTACTGGCTTATAGTTACAGTTTCCACGGGAACAGATGTTGGATCAGCACTAATAATAAGGAATAGGCTGGAAAGAGACCCTTTTTCAGACTTTGCATCTACCTTGATGTTGTTGTTCTGACCTTGCTCTCCAAACAACAGCCAGAAACCTGCTTTCAAAGTCTAGAGCACTTCAAGCTGGTTAAAGAGTGTTTCCAAATAAACTATTAACAATTACCATTTGCACTTTACAAACAAAGGCCCTAATCCTGAAAACATTTAGGCACTTTAATAATTTTACGCACATGAGCGGTCCCATTGCTCTTGCACTCAGCATCAACAAGTCTCACAACACTCCTACAAGGTAGGCAATAACGAAGGCCCCAGTCCTGCAAATATGTACATACATTCAGGAGTAATTGCAGTAGTTCCATTGGAACAAATGGGATTGTTTGTGCATGTCAGCACTTGAAAGATCAGGGCCTCAAACATTTTGAATAGCAATATTTAAAAAAAAATCATCTCTCTACAATGTGCTATGATCTGGTTAAAGTAACAAAAACTTTAAATGCCCCTGGAAGCTTTAAAAAAAAAAAATCTTTGTTTTAATTTGATATCTAATTTCACAGAACACCACTAAAGGCAACACTGTTTTACATGAGACCTGCCACTCTTGGCGGGTTTAAGGCATTCAGTAAACCAACAAACCTCCTCAGGTGGTGGTGTCTATGTAAAAAGTGACTGGAGCAAAGCTAAATCATTTCACCTGACACAATAATATGTTGTTTCAACAGAGTAACAGATTCTCACTCTTCCATTGACCTGCTGTGTTTTGATTTGAGAACAGCTCTAGTGCAATTTAGCCCATCAGAATCTTTAGCCATAAGCATGCAGGCTTTCTTCAAAGCATGCTTTGCTTTCCTGAATGGAGTCTTATAATTTAACTCTTATCAGTGAGTAATAGGTATCCCAGCAATCTGATTGGTTGGCTCAGGCTCTGCCTCACTAAACTCCCTGAAGTGCCAGTCAGGCACAGCAGTTCATCACTTTTTATTCTACAGTGTTGTGTGATGCTGCTGGGTCCTTTCAAAGAGCTCCCCCAAAGGGCAGTCCAGCAGAACTATGCCAGGTAGTGGACAGCCTGGTGAATCCAGGTCCCCTTTGCTCAGTTACAGGGCTGAGAGTTCCTTGCTAAAAAGCGTTTTCCTTTGCCGATCAGATTGTTCAGAGTGGAACTAGATTAGCAGATCTATCTGTGGGGGAGTAGCTGTGTTTCATCCAGTTTTGCTTACTGTTCGTGACGTGGTAGGGGAGCTTCTGGTTACGATTGGCGATTGAGACACACCCTGCAGATCTAGGGGGAGACATTGTAGGTGGAGAGCTTCAACACCTCCCTTTAGGAGGACAAGGTGCTAGCAGCTCTTAAACAAAAGATTGTTTTTCCAGTGCTCAAACAAACAAACCCAAACAGCCCCACTGCTTGCTGCTGACAATCTTCTTTGGGGGGGAAAAGTTACCAAGAAGATGGTGAAGCAACATTGACAAAAACTGGACTTGGATTTCCTTGAGCCTTTTCCACCTGTTTTTGGTGTGATATGGAGCCTTCATTGATCTCCTGGTGATGGCACATAGAACATTCCACACTGAATCTGTCAGCTGTGAGGTATTGCTGACAAGCCTCTGGATCCTGGAATAGATTGAGAGGCAGGTCTGCAAGGATAGATTAAGTTGCCCTTGAGTACATTCCCATTTTCTCTTTAACTGGACAGAATAGCAAGGGGCAATTGTTCATCTGCCCCAGGGTCTCATATGTAGTGCTGCAAGATTCTGTCTACCATCTTCCCTGTTCAGGCCACGAGGGCAAATAGCGAGATGGTTTGCCATCAGTAGATACAGCAGGTACAGACACCTCTACGTTGCTGTTTCATTGGACTGGAACGCTATCCCAGTGTCTAGGAAAACTGGAAAAAAGAACAGGAGTCCTTGTGGCACCTTAGAGACTAACAAATTGATTGTAGCATAAGCTTTCGTGGGCTAAATTTGTTAGTCTCTAAGGTGCCACAAGGACTCCTATTCTTTTTGCGGATACACACTAACACGGCTACTACTCTGAAACCTAGGAAAACTGCGGTACAGATGGGAACTAGCTGGCTGAAGTTCAGCTGGGATACAACAGGAATAACATTGGCTGCCTGGGGCAAAGAGGCAATGACAGAAGTAATGTGTCTTCAAGTGTGTAGGGTCTGCCTGCTGTTTATTTCTAAAGAGTCCCGTCCTGGTTGCTTCTGGAAGTACAGGTAGCTCCGGCATTTCAGCTGTGCTTGGCTAGAAGGTGTCAGACAGGGATTTTGCCTTGATTAGTCACATCTTTGTCACCCCATTGTGGATTACTGCAACAGGCTTTTCTTTGGGCTGTCCCTGATGATCTTTGTGATTTTATCTAGTGCGGAAGGCAGCCGCCCACTCCTCACTCCTCCCTTAGTTTTCCCACTTCTACGGCCTAATGATCACATCAATTTATAAGCCAGAATTCTGGTCACAACAGCCAATAAAGCTTGGAAGGCGACTAATTGAAATAACATTTTACCATAGATATGAAACGTACTTCAGTAGCTCTATAAAGTTTAAACAGGAAATCAAAGACTGAAGGCCAGCAAGTGTATCTAGCGTGGTCATGTAAGCCTGTATCAAGTATCTCATGTATGGTCAAGCTCTAGTGAGTCTAGGGAAATAACTTAATTGGGTTTTTCCTAACACAGGTTTCTCCTTGTTGGGTATTTTCTAGGGCCTTGCTTGGTTTTAAATAATGAAAGCAACAGGGCTGCTTAAAAAATGCTCTGATCATTTTAGTTGCTTTGCTCTGAAGTAGGGTTACCATATTTTGAGCCTCCAAAAGGAGGACACTCCTCGGGGCCCCGGCCCCGGCCCCGCCCCCAGCCCTGCCCATGCTCCCGCCCCAACTCCGCCCCCTCCCCTGCTTCCCGCGAACATTTGATTTGCGGGAAGCCTGAAGCAGGTAAGGGGAGGTGTGGGGGGAGGAGGCGCGGCCCAGGCTGGCCCCCCCGGCGTTTCCAGCCTGGGTCGGCTCGGGCCCTGGGGTGCCGAGCACCCCTGGCCCGTCCAGCACTGCCGGTCCCCGGCCCGGCCCCCGGACCCCCGGCCGAGCACCCCCTGGCCCCGCTGGCCCCCGGGCCCCTGGCCGAGCACCCCCCGGCCCGCTCAGCACCCCCCAGCCCCGCCGGCCCCCCGGCCCGCTCAGCACGGCCCGGCCCCTGGACCCCTGGCTGAGCACCCCCCCGGGTCCGCCGGCGCTCGGCGCCACCGGCCCCCGGCCCTGCCGGCGCTCGGCCCCACCGGCCCCCGGCGCTCGGCGCCCCCAGTCCCCGGCCCCGCCGGCGCTCGGCGCCCCCAGTCCCCGGCACTGCTGGCGCTCGGCCCCGCTGGCCCCCGCCCCCCCCCGGTCCCTGGCCCCGCCGGCCCCCGGCCCAGCACCTCCGCCGGCATGTCCCGATTTTCCTGGACATGTCCGGCTTTTGGGGATTTCCCCCCGGACGGGGATTTGGAGCCCAAAAAGCCGGACATGTCCGGGAAAATCCGGACGTATGGTAACCCTACTCTGAAGTCCACTGCTCTTGGTTTCGGCTGCCTCTCTTGAGCCTGCCGCCATGTTGTGCAGCTTTCCCTTTTCTCCTTTTAAAAGAGTTCCATTCACGCTATGAGAACGTGCCATTGCCTCAGGAATAAGAAGGGCAAAAGCAAGACTGGAATGAAGGGTACTTGCCGGCTAGAAAAAGAAGGACACCCAGCAAGCAGCAGCTCCCGGTTGCAAAATGACCACTCGAGAGCTGTACTTCTACTTCTTGTGTTTTATGACACAGCAGACTCCCTAGCTGAGTCCGAGGCTGCTAAGCACAATTCGAGAACTAAAGTCTGTCACCTTTCCCAGTGTTCTTGAAGAATTTCAATATTGCTTTTTTTATAGGGCCCCATTTTCCTGATGCTCTGACTAGGCGTTGCAGAGAAATGTTGACACTTGAAGGCTTCTAAGTTTTTCTTATAAATACCCCCTTTCAATGGTAAATGCTTTGTCCACCCAACTGAGATGATCAACCATTTTCTTGGACCTTGTATCTCCCACATAATCCATCTTTGCTTTTGTTTATTGGAAACAAATGATTATTTAAGCCACAATGGCCGTTTCAAATTCTAAATACAGCCACTTCATGCTTTGTCTCAGGGGCTGGGAGTATCTCAGCAGTTTCCACTCTTGGGCATGTTTCACGGAATCGTTTCCCCTTTGTTTCTTTTGCCCGTATTTCCTGCCATTCCTCTGTTCACTCGTTTTTAATTAGATTTTTAAACTCCACTTTCTTTAAAGGGAATCTCTAAATCAGCTTGTTCCTTTTTAACAACATTTTTTTGCCACTTTGTCTGCTGGCTCATTGCCTACTACCCCTACCTGTGCTGGGAACCAAGCTGTTACAGTAGAACCGCGGAATGGAGATTGTATCTCTGAAATGTTGGTAACTGGACAAAATGTTATGGTGGTGCTTTCAAAAGTTTATAACTGCCCATTGACTTCATGCAGCTTTGAAAGTTTACTATGCAGAAGAAAAATGCTGCTTTTAACTATCTTAATTTGTATGAAACCAACACAGAAACAATTTCCTTACCATGTCAAATCTTTTTTTAAACTTTCCCTTATTTTTTGTTTGTAGTTTATGTTTAATACAGTACTTTACTGTATTTGCTTTTTTGGGGGGGGGGGGGGAAGGTCTCTGCTGCTGCCTGATTGTGTACTTCCGGTTCCAAATGAGGTGTCTGGTTGCCCAGTCAGTTCATAAGTCTGGTGTCTGTAACTCTGAAGTTCTACTGTACTATGAAAAAAGAACAGGAGTACTTGTGGCACCTTAGAGATGGATATAGGCATCCGAAGAAGTGGTCTGTAGTCCACGAAAGCTTATGCTCTAATAAATTTGTTAGTCTCTAAGGTGCCACAAGTACTCCTGTTCTTTTTGCGGATACAGACTAACACGGCTGCTACTCTGAATACTGTACTATGATTACACTCAACTGCATCAATTCTGTTGTTAACAGTAATATTGCATTAAGTCATTTCTGCTATCTGAAGGGCTATTTTTTATTGGCAGTAGTCCTGATAAGGAATCAGACAAGATGACCATGGAAGTTGGGCATATATCTCTGACCCAATTCAATGTAAGCATTATCCCTGCCAGTTCAGCCGTCAAAACAGCTACAAAATTTGATAGCCTTACAGCTTTCTTGATTCTGAGTATAGGAATGCACAATGCTTCTCCCACTCTTCCTGCACATTTAACACTTCTTTTCTTCTTTCAGTTTCATTATATAATTCCATCTCTACCTCAGGAGGTATAATTTTCCAATTATAAAGCATTTGTCCACAGCTATAGATTTTAACCTCTTTTAGGCCTTTCTTTTTACTAGGATCCTTTGTCCACACTTTAACCCTATTGACATGAGGCATATTGAGTTTTTTCCCTACACGTTGACTACTTAAGTCCCAGCATTCATTGTATGTTATCTTCATGTTACCATCTTCACTGCTTCCAATGACTTTGGCCCAAAAGATTAGGGTTGTAGCTGTTTGGCTCAGCCAGATTTAAAAGGCCAGCCGCAGAAAGGCATGCTGGGAAAAAAGCTCTTATATAATGGCAACCTTGTAGTGAGGGAGCATCAGAAAATATGTGGTTGTGAAAGGAACTACTCCTCTCTATTACATACCACCACTATGTTACATATATCAGTTGTAGCCTATAATCTGTTACATGTATAAGAACGCCCATACTGGGTCAGACCATAGGTCCATCTAGCCCAGTATCCTGTCTTCCGACAGTGGCCAGTGCCAGGAGCCCCAGAGGGAATGAACAGAACAGGTAATCATCAAGTGATCCATGCCCTGTTGCTTCTGGCAAACAGAGGCTAAGGACACTTCAGAGCATGGTTTTGCACCCTGCCCATCCTGGCTAATAGCCATTGATGGACCGATCCTCCATGAACCGATCTAGTTCTTTTTTGAACCCTGTTATACACGTGGCCTTCACAACAATAGTTTAGAATGTATTATGTATAGGAGCTCATGTTTATTTAAGATCCTATTTTAGTTCACAAATTCTTTGTCTTTGCAAGAGCTCAGGTAGTCTTGCAGAATTTTCCATTCAGAACGTTACGTTGCATATATTGTAAATGAGGTGTCTTCTTTTCCAAAGAACACCACTATAATTTCAACTAGTTCCTCAAGTCCCTGAATCATTCTGGTCACCATCTGCTGTACCCTCGCTATTCTACATATGTTCTTTTCCTTTCCTCATAAGAAGATGAGAACTGAGCATGAGATGCCAAGTGTGGCTTCAAACAGCACCTTACAAAATGCTGGAATAATTTCTTCTGACTGGTGTTCAATACCTCTGATTAAGCAGACCAGAATTTATTAGTTGTTTTGAACTGCTTCTAAGCCTCATGCCAAAGGTTTTAGAATTTCAGCCCCCCCCCCCCCGATCCTCCTTAGTCTCTTTATACTAACAGTATATAAGATCTCAAGTTATATTTCTGTCCTGTGTGTTGTCAGCCAACCACTACTCCATTCCCTTATTACTATGTCTTCTATCAGCCAGGATACAGATATGTGAAGTTGTTATTTGTTATTTTTATACAGTAGCACCTAGAAATGGTAGGATCAAGGCCTCTTTGGTGGTAGAAACACATAATAATTTAAAATCCCTGTCCCAAAGAACTTACAGTCTAAACAGACGAGACAGACCAAGGGAGGAAGAGAAAACAGGAGAGGTGAAGCGATTTGCCCAGGGTCACAGAGGGTCAGCAGCGGAGCAGTGGGAAAACCCCAATACAAGTATCTGCTCCAAATCAGGGTGAGCATGGGTCTGAAAGCAGCTCTCCTACACCCATTAGAATGCTCTAATGCTAACCCCTGGGCTATAAGGGGATGGATTGCTCTCTGTTCTTTGGGGCCGGGGAAGGATTTGACAGAAAGGGTTGACAAACTTCAGAGGAGGACTCAACTTAATTATCAGGCTTTTTGTTTTTAAACCATGCACTCTGAAGGTGGGTATTGGACATTACCCATCCACCATATGTTGGGGCTCACCCAAATTTCCATTCCTAGCTATGCCACTGTTATAACCAAGCAAAATAATCATTATTATCGACCATGGGTGTTCTATTATGAAAGAAAACACAAATCACAGAGCACTTCTGCTACACTGTCTTCTGTATGCCTTCCTGCCGAGAGCTTCTAACAGAGATTGAGCCTTTGAGAGTGAACTGCCTCTGGGGGCATTCTCCGTTTGGTACATTAAGACCAAAGTATATTGTTTCCCAGGATTGTTGTGAATTTAGCCTGAGTATCTGATTAGAGACTTCAAAACTATTTATGTAAGGGCAAAATAATTTGTTTGAGGGCAGGAGGACCCTGTCTAGACCCAGATCATGGGAATCAGGCACCTAAGTACAGTCCCACTTCTGTTCTCTGCGTTTCACACCTGGCTAGCTTAGGCGGCTTCCTGTTCAGTTTGGTGGCGTCTGTGAATCCATTTTTTCGGTGCCTAACTCTCCCCACACAATTCATGGGGAACCTGGGCACCCAGCTGCAGACTGCGAATTCCACTAGGAAGCAGGGTGCTTAGGAATTAGGTGTTAGGACAATTGACTCCCCTTTGAGAATCTAGCCTAAAGGGACCATTACTGAGTAGTCCTATTTCTGCTTCTGATCTCAAACTAAACTGGATAATCATATTTCTATTCTCAATTGCTACGGAGTCAGCAGGGCAGGGTTGACTCCAGAAAAAAAGTTGATGCAGTAACTAGCAAACACATTAACAGCAAAAACGTCACCTGCTAATCACCTGATATCTTGGATAAGGTCCTGCCTCTCTATCCAATTTTCTTACCCCACTTGTCTACATCAGTGTCAGCTGCTGAGAAGCTGGTGAGTCAGACTTTTCTATTGTGTTCTACACCTGCTTTCCTTCTAGCCCTTCTCTCCCTTAAAGGGCTATCTAGCCTTGCAATTAAATATCCCCTCAATGAGCAAACCAGCATCATGGAAAAATCCTCAGACAGCTGAGTCATTATTGCTCCCACAGTGCAATACAGCCTCAGTGCATAAAGTGATCAAAATGGTGGGTGCAGTGTACAAGGGATTTCTGACAGGGCTGCTGGAAAGGAGCTGGTAAGTGTGTGTTTGGCTTAGATATAGAAACATCTTATACAAGAGTGACATAAAAACACATAGTCCTTTGTTTGACTAGGGGAGCCTTCCCAGGGGACAGACCCACTCCAGTGTGTGGAGCCCTTTGTTACTAGCACATGGGTTCTCCTGATTTCTAATGGGCAACAGTAGTGAGCTCTGGGGTGGGATGGGTGTAGGGGAGTTCACTAGCTTGTGGAAAGGTCTGAGCAAACAGGCAGTGAGACCTAAAGGTCTGTGGCTGCACAGTGGGCCGGCCATATTCTGAACAGTGATAGGAAAAAGAACAGGAGTACTTGTGGCACCTTAGAGACTAACAAATTTATTAGAGCATAAACTTTCGTGGGCTACAGCCCACTTCTTCGGATGCATATAGAATGGAATAAATATTGAGGAGATATATATATACACAGAGAGAGAGCAGGGTTGTCTTACCAACTGTAAGAAGCCAATTAAGTGGAAAAAAAAAATTTTGAAGTGATAATCAAGCTAGCCCAGTACAGACAGTTTGATAAGAAGTGTGAGAATACTTACAAGGGGAGATAGATTCAATGTTTGTAATGGCTCAGCCATTCCCAGTCCTTATTCAATCCTAAATTGATTGTATCTAGTTTGCATATCAATTCCAGCTCAGCAGTCTCTCCTTGGAGTCTGTTTTTGAAGTTTTTCTGTTGTAAGATGTACATGGCAGAGGGGCGTTGCTGGCACAGACCTGTCCTCACTTACAGACAACCCCCCAACCTAAAGCAAATACTCACCAGCAACCACACATCACTGAACAAAAACACTAACCCAGGAACCTATCCTTGTAACAAAGCCTGATGCCAACTCTGTCCACATATCTATTCAAGTGACATCATCATAGGACCTAATCACATCAGCCATACCATCAGGGGCTCGTTCACCTGCACATCTACCAATGTGATATATGCCAGCAATGCCCCTCTGCCATGTACATTGGCCAAACCAGACAGTCTCTATGCAAAAGAATTAATGGACACAAATCTGACATCAGGAATCCTAATACTCAAGAACACTTTAACCTGTCTGGTCATTCAGTGACAGACCTGCGGGTGGCTATCTTACAACAGAAAAACTTCAAAAACAGACTCCAAGGAGAGACTGCTGAGCTGGAATTGATATGCAAACTAGATACAATCAATTTAGGATTGAATAAGGACTGGGAATGGCTGAGCCATTACAAACATTGAATCTATCTCCCCTTGTAAGTATTCTCACACTTTTTATCAAACTGTCTGTACTGGGCTATCTTGATTATCACTTCAAAAGTTTTTTTTCACTTAATTGGCCTCTTACAGTTGGTAAGACAACCCTGCTCTCTCTCTGTGTGTGTGTGTGTGTCTGTGTGTGTATATATATATCCTCAATATATGTTCCATTCTATATGCATCCAAAGAAGTGGGCTGTAGCCCAAGAAAGCTTATGCTCTAATAAATTTGTTAGTCTCTAAGGTGCCACAAGTATTCCTGTTCTTTTTGCAGATACAGACTAACACGGCTGCTACTCTGAAACCAGTGACAGGAAAGGGGAAGTGGCCAATTCCCATTTGAGTTCTGTTCTCAGATTTTTGCATTTCTCCTACCACAGTAAAGGAAAAGATACTCTTGCTTGCCCTATCACTGCTCCCACAGCCTGCCCATTTATGTGCAGGCACTGCTGGGGTGTGCCTCACTGATCTCAGGCCCTCTCACCACCCCTTAGAAGCAGGGGACTGTTCTTGTTCCTGTTTTGCAGATAGGGAGGTTCCTTTACTTGCCCAAGGTCAAACAGGAAGCCTGTGGTGGAACTAGAATTAGAATCTAGGTCTCCTAACTCTCAGCCCAAGTACATCTTTCCTCCCCCTACATTGATCTTTATCTGATGCTGTCCTGAAAGCTCATAAGTACAGTTTTTGACTCCACCACTGATCTCTCCCCTCCCCGCCCCAAACTCCCTTGTAAAATCCTACCAGAATTGTTAGGCATGTGTTCCTTACTGTTGGTCTGAGCTTCAGTTCCATGTATCTTTGCACTTCTTGGCTTTGTCCAGGACAGACTGCATCAAAACATCACGTGTGTGTTCTCATCAGATTTCCAGCCTGATTTCTAGATCAAAGGACCTTTTGATTCTCTACTTTGGAGATTTGCCCATCACTAGTCTTTTATTCTATTCTTTGCTACCTACTTCAGGAGTCTGAGCTCTAAGGGCCCTGGTACCTTGCCTAACTTGGTAACTCTAAACTCCTATCTAGGCTAGGAGCATACACATGCTGGTTGTACTGATTTAAATGTGGCTGTAGCAAGCAAATTTCTAAAACAATCTCCCTGCTCTATGCAGACCAAGATGTTTTGTTTTGTAAGGGTGTTATAAAGCCAGGCTGTATAAGCTGAACTAGATAACAAGATGTGCTAGTGGATCTAAAATGGAATTGCAACAACTTAATGTCCTACATGGAACTTACTGGACTGCTACAAACTTGGTCTATGGCACGGGCAGTGTGCTGGGGTTATGGGAATTGTGGGCTCATTGCTTGGTCGGTCACTCAGTCACTCATGCCCGTCACCCCAATCGGGGTATGGGCCGCCAACCACAGATCTCCAGAGTCCTCTATCCTGGGCCATTTGCTCTAGCTGGTTCCAGGTATAGCCCATTTTTATGCTATCAGCCTGAAGGTCGCATCACCAGGTGTTTCTTGGGCAGCCTCTTTTCCGCTTGCCTTGGGGGTTCCACCGCAATGCCTGTCTAGTGATGTTGGTTGGCTACTTGTGTAGTGTGTGTCTGCGACCTGTGCCATCTTTCTTGACTTGTACATGGTCCTCACATTCCATGTACGGATGGTAATCCTCCTGGTTACAAGAAGGGTAATCGGTTTAGTGGCTTCCTCACGACTTTCACCACCCAGCATCATGCGTCTTCGAGTTGAAGGCCCTTCTTTTTCCAGGCTAAAAGTCTCTGTTATCTCTATTGTTGGCGTTTCTGTAGCAAGTTAATTTTTTATGGGGTGGAGTTGCTAGCCCCAGGCCCAACCCTCCTCCTTTATTCTGACTTGGGACAGGCAGATGGCCCCAAAGGACCTCTCTGATGGAATTATTGCTTGGTAGTGTCGTAATATTTTGCCCTGAGGTTGGATGTTGCAACAGTACAAAAGGTACCAGCTGACCTAGAACTATGGCTGGGATCCTCCAATAGGCTTCATGTGGGCAGATCCCTGCAAGCATACAGAGCCTCATATGGGGGATGGGAACTCAGATTTGCTCTATGGCTTTTTCTGCAGTATGTGGGGCTTTCAAAATCTCTTTTTGAAAAAAGGACTGTAGCTACTCTGGGTGGTGGCAAGAGACTGATCCTGAGAAGGTGGAAAAACTGTTTTCCCACTCTCAAAAGGTGGTAGTGGTTGCTTATATGGTAAAAAACTGCTCTATAGATTCCTCAATGATGTCAGAATTCTTAAGAGGCTCATATGTGGTCTGGGAAGAACTTCTGTCTTAGCTAAAGAACCATGCAGATGTGCTAATGAGGGATACTTAAGGTGCTAAGGGGCGGGGGCATAGCATCCAGGACTCTGTGGGGGAGGAGGGGTACTGCTTGTCTGTAGTTCATGTTGTCCCTATGTTTAGTATAATTGTTTTATAATCAATAGTCACTTATTAAAATCAAGCCATGCTACTGATTAGCGGAGATACAAAACCTGACAGGAACAGACTAGTATTGGCGCCCATCCCCATAGGATCTGGGCACTTCCTAAGTTAACTAGATTGGCATAGGCTTTAATTAGGGGCAATCCTTGCTGAGCTAGAGCGCTAACAGCTGTACTTAAAGACCTGGCAGTTTCCACCCTCAGTGTGGAGGGAGTCTAACTTTCTTGTTCCTTTTTGTGAGGTGATTCTGTCATGTCTCTTTCTTCCCTTCCAACGTCTGTCTCAGGAGCTGGTCCCCTTAACTCCCTGACTGCTTGTTTACATTATTCTGCAGTGCCTGTGCGGCCTCTGCTGCTAAACTATCCTGAGGAGGGTTCAGCTGAGGCCCTGTCCAATGGCCCCACAGATCTTTTGCAGCTTTAATGGAAAGACTTTTTGTTCTGGTTCTTGCTTCACCTTAACTGAATTCTCAGTTGTGACTTTCCTTCAGTGGGTCTCTTATTTAACTCGGCAAATATTTCCCTTTTCTTCTTCCTTGGCACCTTGGCAACCTTCCTCTTCTGTAGGATTGCCTGGTGTCCGTTCCCTACCCACCTCCTTCTAACGGGGTGATAGGTTGGAAGAAGCCAGGTCACCTGGTGACAAACTGGGTTTGGCTTGGGTTCCTTGCAGAACAGGAGTGCAGTGGGTTATGGGAGGAACACACTTCATCTTGTCAGAAGTTACTTTAATCCTTTCGCTGCTGATTCTTGCTATGTTATGGCTGTTGCTGAGGTGTCAACGCTGTCACGTCACAGGAGACTTAGCCAGTCTGTGGGTTAGCAATGGAGCGGGATGTGTTCATGTCCAGTACAGTTGGAACATCAGGTGGGACAAATGCTACAGTTAATAATCAGGGTGATGATGGAAGGAAAAGAGTTCTTTCCCCCATCCCCCATGGAATGTTAAGCCCTCACGCTCTGTGAGGGATACAGCAGGAGAAGGGTGTGGACTGCACTGAGGCAATATTTATTGCAGAGGAGTAGCATCAGGGTGAGCTTGGTAAAACCTCCCTTATTTGCCACTGGTAAGTTGTGGTGATTTTGGGGAGGGAGGAAGCAGGGAATCCGCTATCGGTCTCTGCAGCATCCCAGCCTTTGTTTTAAAAATGTTTCTAGCCCTTCCAGTTGTGAAGAGACGTTGCCAAAATGAACCCACGCAGAGCTGCGTTACTGAGTCTGCAGACAGAACTCCAGGGCCTCTGCTGCTGATCCTGCCTTTCCACAGCAGCAGAGGGGAAACTGGCACTTCCACATCTGCTATGCACAGCCAGGTGGCCAGCAGTGAAGCTGAAAAGATTCATGTCCATTTTGCTATGTTGCGGCTTGGGAGCAGGACTATCTGCAGGGAGGAAGACTGACAAGTGGGCTGGGAAAAGGGCTGAGTAATGGAGCCGTGTGTCTCACCCTCTAAAAGCAACGGTGGGGATGGGGAAGGAGAACAAGAAGGGCCTTGGGGGCATCACATTATCTGGACCACTACTAGCTAGAGACTGATCCAAAAGATGGAGCCCAGGGACTGTGCCCTGAGGGGAAGCCCAGGAGATGTGAGAGGGAGCTGGGTTTGTCACCAGGGAGTTCCCACTGGAATTCATTGGTGGGATTGGCTCACTGATCTTTCATCTCAGCTAATGATTAATGGGGAAAAGGTCTTTCCTGTTTCCTACAGAGGTATGGGGGGTGGGGGAGGGGCAGAGTGTCATGGAAAAGTGCCATAGTAAATTATGACTTTTTTTTTTATAGGCTTTTGGGCCATCTTACAGAACTTATTTCAAGTATGCTATGGCGTTTTCTGTCACCCTGCAGAAAGGGGAGCATTTTCCATCAAATTCTGTAGCTTTTAAGAGTCATTTCTATCAGGCTCTCTGTTCCATCCCTGCTAAATTCTCTAGGCCTTTTCCATAAGGGAGGAAAGGAAGAGGTGACTGTTCGGCTTTACCTAATGCTGTAGAATCAGGTGGCTCCAAGAAAGTAGCCAAAGGCCTGGGGTCTTATGATTATCCAAATGAGACCTCTGCATCTTCGCTTGTTACTGGGAGCCTGCAACTAATGCTCAGAAATCCAGATTTTCCCCTGCCTTAAACAGGGCCAGACTGACCCATCAGTGGGCCCTAGGCAAACATTCACTTCTGGGCTCCTACCTTTTAATGTGAGTAACAACAAATAGCCGATCTATACAGATGCATGTGTTTCAGCCAATATTTCGGAATTGTACAAGTCTTTCTAACGTCACCCTTTGCTGCTTGCATTCTTCTTGCTCTGGTTCCTTCTTTATATGCTTTGGTGCCCCCGAACGAGGCATTGTTTGCTATAATAGTCACAATGCCAGGAAATGCAACAGTAAAAGTGAGGAGGAGCAGAGATTTAAGGAAAAATGTAAAGATATTGGGGGGGGGGGGCTGGGATACACTTCAGAGATGTTCCCCTCCAATAAGTGCTAGCAAATTCCCATCTCTGCCTGATCACTTAATGCTGCTGGAGAAGGAAGTGGTTCCTTTACCCACTTCCTTCCTCATGCCCTGGCTCTATTGGGAATAGGAAATGAGTCTCAGCTGTGGGGGAAGACGACCTTTGCCCACTCATCCACAGGTGTGGGGTTGCATGTGAACTGAAACAACTTCACTCGAGTAAGTGGCGTCGTGACTTTGAGCGCCAGGTCACAGCACCACTCACTCAAATTCGGTCTGGCTGCTCCACCGTTGTGATGGAGCTATAGTGGGGCTGCTGCTGTTGTATGTCACATTCTGCACGATCTATTGCTAGCTGAAAAACAAAAGAACGTGAAATTAAAAAGGGCCAGGGAATACTCTGTCTCTTGGAAAAGAATTGCATAGCATTTATGTTACTAACCACTCAGATTTACTAACGCTTTCACATATTGTTTCTGGAACAATAGCTCAGGTACAAGTGTGTCCCCTCGTTATCTCCTTCCATCTCTTCTTCCCTCCCCCAAAATCAATTCTTAATGGTTGCATTTATGCTAAAAATGTTTTTGACTGTGGTATTCTTGCTGAACTGTTCCCAGCCATCGCTGCAGTAAGATGGCTGTCTCATAACATTTAGCCTCTGAACTTAGCTCCTGTAGTATCTACGCTGGTTTCCCTTCAGTTTGTGTGCAGTGTCTCCTTAGAGCTTGTACTTGTGTTGAGATCAGTACCGTGCAAGTAATGCAACTTAGAGAGATTTCTCTAGTACTCCTCACATAGTATTTCCACCTCGTACATATGCATGAATGAACCCTCCTAGCACTTATGTGATTGTAGAATCCCTCCTTTTAACTGCCAATGTTTATTTGTGGCTCGTTGGTTTCCTTTTTTTCCTTTTATTTTGTATTGCGTGCTAGTCCCCTGCTGAAACTGCCTGGGGTTGGGGTCCTGTTATGACACCGCAGAATACCTTTTGTCTGCCAGTTGTATGAAATACAGGGCTTGCCAGACTCTCTCATTTTCCAAGGACCTATGAAAAGTACATTGGTTTAAGCGGCTTAATTTTTTCCCCCTGCTTCTTTAATTGAAACAGTAGTTCTTTGTCACAGCAGTCAAATCAGCTGTGATTTATTGGTATACAGGAAGCTAACCCAGCAGGGGACTGAGGGTGTCTCTGCTTTAGTGAGATCATCTAAATGATGGGGAGGAGAGAGAGAAACACCGTGAGGAACTGTAAGTGCTATTCTGGGGAACAGAACAGAACTGGTTCGCTTTAGAGATAAGGCGATTGCATGGGGAACTCCTGAAACTGTGTTCCTCACTGACCATGTGGCTGGCATAACGAATGTATTATTGTATAGCATCTTCCATGTAATGTCACTGGACTAGCCTGGTGGCTGTGAAGCAATGTTTGAAGCACTCTCCCTATATATTTTAATTGCGTGGGGAAGTCCCCAGTCCCAGGCACCCATTTTGAATGCAACTTTCTGTTTAAAAATCGGTTTACATTTGGACATGCAGTTTTAATGGGAAGGGTACACTGTTTTGAAGCATACTACGGTGTGCTAACAGAGTAAATTGGAAGGGTTAGATTGCATCCAGAAATGGGCTGAAGCACAAAGTTTGGGTCTAGCTTGAAATATTCCACGGATCTGAGTGTGTTCAGATCTGGGGGTTTGTGTAGGTCAGTTTCTAAGTAATCCAAGCTGAGCTCCTCCTGCAAAATGTGCTGGGACTGTTCATGTGAAGCTGCAACTTGGTGTGAATGTTTGCCTGGTTTATTTATAGACTCGCTACAGGCTGGCAGTGTTCGCCTGAAATGCCCCACTCTGTTAGCATGCGGTGTTCCCGATGGGAACGGGTTAAGGGGGTTCTGCTAACTCACTGAGCCCTAGTCAACACTCCAAACTTACCTATGTCACTTGGAGAATAAAAAATCCGCACCCTGTGAGCGACGCCTAACCCCGGTGTAGCCAGCGCTCTATCAATGGGAGGGCTTCTCCATTGGCATAACTACTGCCTCTTTGGGGAGGTGGATTAGCTACAGCAGTGCAGCTCCATCCATGCAGCTGTGCTGATATAGCATTTTAAGTGTGGACCTGCCTGAAATAGGGTTACCATACGTCCGGCTTTTTGGTCCTCAAATCCCTGTCTGGGGGGAATTGCCAAAAAGCCGAACATGTCTGGGAAAATGCCGGCATCCCTGCCCCAGTCCCCTGCTTACCTGAGCGGCTCCGGCAGGCTGCGAGCTGCAGGCGGATTCCCCGCTGCGGCGGCGGCTGCTGCTCCCCCCAGACACCTCAGCTCTGTGTAGCTGAAGAGCCGAGCTGCCCGAGCTCTACCGGCTTCACGGTTTGCCGGGCAGCCTCCAGACCCGCCGCGCCCCCAGCCGGGCACTTCCCCAGCGCAGCCGGAGCCCAGGAGAGGAAGCGCCCGGCCGGGGGCGCAGCGGGTCTGGGGGCTGCCCGGCAAACCATGAAGCCGGTAGCACTCGGGCAACTGTTTCGCGTGGCTGGGAGGGAGGATAGGGAATGCGGGGCGCTCAGGGGAGGGGGCGGAGTTGGGGCAGGGCCAGGGCTCCCTGGAGTGTGTTTTTTTTTTTTTTTTTTTTTTTTTTTTTAAACCTTAAATATGGTAACCCTACCTGAAATCTCTGCGGGGTGGGAGGGAGATTTAGGGTATGGGCTGTGTCCCAATAGAGGAATCTGAACAGCCAAACCCACAGAGAAGATTTGATGTCTGTCTTGCTCAGTTGTCAGTTAATAAAGCCAAACTCAGGAAGGGGCTGATTTTTAGGCTTCACGTGTTGTGTGGACTCTGCTTTTAGAGCAGGTGGGGAATGCCAACTGCTGAGAAGACACTTCAGTACTGCCAGTCGCTGTGGTATCTGAGCGCCTCACAGATCCAGAACTATTTGCACCCCTTTTATGTCTGTGTTCTGCAGGTGTTCTAGTGACTACGTTTACTGGGGTGTCTGTGCAGAGCAAATGCAACATGCATAACTCTGGACACCAGCACTGTAAACCTGACGTAAGTGTCCTGCTTAGCCAAACAGGTCGTATGATACATTTCTGCTTCCGATGTTGACTATCCAATAGCTCCAAGCTGCCAATGATGCACCAAACAAGAATTATTCACAGAAACTACTTAGCAAATAATTCTGAATAGTGAATACATTTTGAGAAAATCTTGATCTGTTCCTGAAAACTTGCTCCCAGAAAGAGGTGAAGTGAATTAAGTTGTTAATTTCTAAGTCATTTGGCCCAAGTTAAAAATATTCTTAGAAACTTTAGGCACTCCAGCGAGCCACACATGGAGTTCTTCTGACTTCTTAAAACCAGGGTGATGATCAGATTGGTGATGAGACTGATCAGATTGGTGATAAAACAAACTCATCTGTAAAGTTTTTAGAAGCTTTTGGTGGGGGAATAATCTTGGTGCACTCACCCAGCGGTGGCTCCAGGCACCAGCACACCAAGCGCATGCCTGGGACAGCAAGCTGCAGGGGGCACCCTGTCTGTCCCTGTGAGGGCGGCAGTCAGGCAGCCTTCGGTGGCATGCCTGCAGGAGGTCCGCCAGTCCCGCGGATTCAGCAGCAATTAGGCAGCGGGGTACGCCGAAGCCGCGGGACCGGCGGACCTCCCGCAGGCATGCCACCGAATCCGCGCGACTGGGGACCTCCTGCAGGCGCACCACCAAAGGCAGCCTGACTGCTGTGCTTGGGGCGGCAAAAAAGCTAGAGCCGCCCCTGCACTCACCCCCATTTTAACACTTGACTGTTACTAAGCACAATAATCCTATAAGTTTCTGAATGTTTTCATAAAGACCAAAAAAAAAAAAAAAAATTTGGATAAGCCTTTAGGCCAAAATCAGGAGGAGGGGAAGGGAGAATCGAGGCCTAACGCTAAATTCCTACATTTCCCCCCCCCCCCCACTTTCCAGTATTTGGGTAACTAAAGAAGTGGGTAGATTTTTTTTTTTTCAAGAATCCTGAGCACATACCAGCTTCCATTAACCTCAGCTGGGATTTATGGCAATAGCCTATAGCTACGTTTCCCCAAGGATTTTTCGTCCGACTTGACTAGTCTCTCTTTCTTTAAAACAGAATTTTCAAAACAAACACCCAAGATTGTTTTCCCAACAGAAAGAGGGAAGATGGCAGGGGAGGGGAAATGAATACGAACCGAGCAGTAACATAGTTAATGGTAAAAAGAACAGGAGTACTTGTGGCACCTTGGAGACTAACAAATTTATTTGAGCATAAGCTTTTGTGGGCTACAGCCCACTTCTTTGGATGTAGCCCACAAAAGCTTATGCTCAAATAAATTTGTTAGTCTCTAAGGGGCCACAAGTACTCCTGTTCTTTTTGCGTATACAGACTAACACGGCTGCTACTCTGAAACCTATAGTTAATGGTGCTGCTAAAGGTAACCATCGAACTATCCGCTGTACGTAAAATTATGACTTGCCCAGGATGGCTGAGTGACTGACTGACCCAGTGAAGGAATCCAGATCTCAGTCCTCTTCTCTTTCCGTGCTCCAAATCTTCCCCCAGAGCGTTTCCAAAACTTGACACGAGCTTGCTATTTGGGCACCACAGGAAACTTTGGTGTGAGTTTGTGGCTGAGAAGGATTTCAGTAGCATGAAGAAGTACTACCAGGTTATCCAGGTCATAGCTCACACCCCAAAGGTCATGAATGCCTACTGTGTCTCTTGACCAGTGTGCTCCTCAGGACTGGCACAGGAGTCCTGGTTTGGAGTTGGTAGCTCTTCTGAGTGAAAACTCAGACAAATTATCAATGCTCCTATTGGTGAATGTACATGGCGCTTTGAGAGGTGTCTAGACTTCCACGTGCTTCTCCGGTTTCACACCTCTTGAAACTGCCAGGTTAGTTGTTCCTGTGGCATTCCCCAGCCTTTCTCTGAGCATCTAGCCACTAACGCTTCTGGCTTGAACCAGGAAGGGCAGAAACTCAGGGAAACAAAAACTTAACCTCTATCCAGTGTTAACCAATGTCTTATATGCTCCACCCCAGTCTGAGGTTTGAGGAAGGTTCAGGGTCAGATCCCGTTTAACTTGCCCAGGTTCATTTAAACCTTGTCTGAAAGAGAAGCTGGTATTCCTCAGCCCGAGAATGGAAGCCAGTGGGGTACCCTGGATGTCTTGCTTGACTTGGCTCTGTGACCAATTCTCACTGGCCAGGGACCCTTTGCTGGTATCAATTCCTAGTGAATGGTACTTAAACAAGCTGCTTGCTAAGAAGGTGTTATGCCTCCCTGACTGACTTAGTACTCTACAAACCAGCTTGCAAACACCTGGACGTATCCCTTGGCTTGCAAACTCCTCCTTTGTTGGGGGAGAGTTTGGGGTGAGCTCTAAACTGAGGACCAGGTTCCCACTGCACTCCTCTCATAGAGCAGAGACGTGAACGTTTTGCTAGACTGGATGGGCCTTAGCTTTGAATGAGATTGTGGTGATGTGATGTGTGGCGTTGGTACAGCACCTCTCACTGGGAAGGGTCCCAAAGCTCTCTGCAAGCTGTGTATCTACCACCCTGGAATGGCTTCTCCTGCCGTTGGCATGGAATGGAAGTGGCTGGAGTGTAACAATCAGAATTAAAATGTGGCCAGAAGGACATTGAGGTGAAATGCCCTATTTCCTCGAAGTGCATGGATCTTTAATGACAATAACTCATCAGGATGTCCCTTTTTCATCTCACTTGAAGGAGGGAGGCATGCATGCAGTAAACTCTTAGGTGCAGGAAATCTCTCCTAATGTGTCTTTATGGTGCTGATCACAATGGGCCCCCAACCTCAGCTGGTACTGTCTTATAAATAATACAAATGATGTCTGATATGCTAATTCCAGGCAACCTTTTTCTGCAGGTTTATCCAGCTGCAAACATCTGAGCAAGATGTCGCAGAAGAAGACTACCAGCAGGAAATACGGGTGGCGGTGGAGTGCAGGGGGAACAAAACTCCTGAGAGCCCACCTGAGAGCCAGCATGCAGGTAAGGCAGAAAGATGTGTTTTAATGGCCTTCTGCAATGATACAGGGCTTCTCCTCCAAGGATCTTGATGTGCTGCAAGTCTCGTCGTCCCCAGGTGAGGTGGATGATATTGGGAGTCTGTTGAGCCACTGAGTTTGGATGGGCCCAGAGGTGCCAGGCCTATTCTTGCAACTTGTCTTACAGTAACACCAGAGGCTCTAGACCAAGATCAGAACCCTATTGTGCTAGGGGTACTTATACATGGTAAGAGATGGTCCGTTCCCTGCAGAACTTGCCAGTTAATTAGAGCAGACAAAAGGTGGAAGGAAGGAAGGAGTATCCCCACTTCACAGATGGGGGAACTGAGGTGCCTAAGCTCACCCAGGAAGCCTGTGCCTGAGTGAGGACTGAGCCCAGATCTCCTGGTGGCTCAGGCACTGGAGCAGGGCTCTGATCACCCTTCTTCTCGAGGCCATGCTGGGTTGTGACACAGCTGGGAGAAATGAGATTCCCACTGCCCCTGCTATAGCAGGGGCCGTTCTCCTCCCTTCATAGAAAGCACCGATTTGGGCTGTCCCCTAGCCAGAAAGCAGCTCTCCTGCCTCTTCCAGGGGGAGCTCATTCCTTTTGGACTTCCATTCCAGTCTGCCTGGCAGTGGTTCCAAAGGGACTGCAATGCTGATGTTGGAGCAAGGGCTATCTTGGCTTGGCTTGCTCTGGGAGGCTCAGAACAGGATGTGCCAGAGTTTGTTCCCTAGTTGCTGAATGGGTGGGGCAGGTGCACAGTGGTGGCCATCAAGGTGGAATCACAAAGGAGGAGCTGCCACTAGGCTGTGGACTGGCTTGAGGGAGGCTTGTTACTCTTTGAGTACAGCAGGCTTTCCTAGTAGGGGCTATCTTTTTTGAGAGAGAGCACATCAGGTTAGATTTGCCCCAGGTGAGCCACAGCACTGAGGCGTCTCCTGATTACTGTATCAGTAAAATCTGGTGTGTCACCCTCCGATAACATCCTTGCTGGCAGCACCGCCTTTCTGAGCCCTTGGAAGCTGCATGAACTGGCTTCCACAGAGGCAAAAAGAAATAATTAAATGGTGCAGTCCTGTGACTTCAAACAGCTTCTAAGGAAAGCACATTCTGATCTTTCCTTCTGAGCAAGTTCCAAGCTGAGAACTATGGGGGAGGGATGGATGGACATGTGGAAACCACTTAAGGTGACCAGATGTCCTGATTTTATAGGGACAGTCCTGATTTTTTGGGTCTTTTTTTCTTTACAGGCTCCTATTTACCCCCCACCTCCTGTCCTGATTTTTCACATTTGCTGTCTGGTCACCCTAAATCCACTGTATCTAAAAGCAGAAGTATTGTCTGTATATTACAATTCCACTTAGTCCTGACTGAGATCAGAGCCCTGTTGGGCCAGGTGCTGTACTAACACCTCGTAGGGCTGTAGAGTTTCCAGTCTAAGGATGTGCCCATGCTGCAGTCAGGGTGTCTGATTGTAGCACGTGTAAGTTGGATTGCTAACGAGCTGTGAAGCCAGGCTGGCCACCTGAGTACGTAGCCAAAGGCACAGGCAGGGTTGTACTTAGGCAGCTGCCAGGGGCACACGGCTATTTTCAGCAAGCTGGCTCGGGTAGGCCTACATGTGCTGCAGTCAGGTGTGTCTGTGTACCTGAAATATAAATATATAAGGAGATCTACCTATCTCATAGAACTGGAAGGGACCTTGAAAGGTCATAGAGTCCAGTCCCTTTGCCTTCACAGAAGGACCAAGTACTGACTGATTTTTTTTTATTTTTTTTTTGCCCCAGATCCCTAAATGACCCCCTCAAGGATTGAACTCACAACCCTGAGTTTAGTAGGCCAATGCTCAAAGCACTGAGCTATCCCTCCCTCCCACCAGACCGGACCAACGGTGGGAGAGGAAGCGGGCGCAGCGAGGGGAAGTGACTGGCCCAAGGTGACACAGCAGGTCAGAGAAGGTTTTCCCATGCAGCACCCTGGCTGCTAGCCTGGGCTGCCTCTCTATCCCTGTGCCAGGCTCTCTGGGACTAAAGCAAGATTTATGCTGTTGATTAAAACTCAGTTTCCCCAGACAGAGACTGAATAGGTTATGGCTGCTGAACTACTGGCTCTCCCCTTTGCAGGAGAGAGGTAGGGGTGTGTGTGTGTGTGGGGGGGGGGGGTAGCTTGCTGAAGCTGACACTGCTGCTGTCCACGCTGTACTTTGGAGAGAGGAGTTGGCTCTTTGGGGCTCCCACTGCTCAAAGCATTAACTTTGTTCTGAGCTATAAAAACCACATCATTTTCCTTACAGTAAATATGAGGGTGGCAGCCCCTCAGCCGCTGTGAATTGTCACAGCTCCGCTGCGTCTCTGCCTCTAGAGGTCTGGATAGCTTCTGTAGGTAATCTACTCCTTGGGGAGGCATATAGTTGTGAATAAGTGGTTGGCGTTACTTTGGAAGAGAACAGTCGTGGCTAATTGGGACACAGGGATGCTGTACAGTTGACCCAAACCAGACGCTTATTTCTCAGCTGCACAATTTCCAGCACTCTGGCCAAGGCATCAATTCCCCCGTGCATTGCACTAGTGAATAAACAAGGGGAAACCTCCCTTAAAGCAACATTTTCCCTGAACGAAAGTCCCGAACTACAAAATAAGAGCACAGTAGCTGTGGAATGCTGCAGCAGGCTTCTATCTCCAAAGGCATTTCTGTGGCATCTGCCGCTCCAGTAGCTGAGAGCTGTATGAGGGTTATGAACCCAGTAAAATCTCCACCCTGAGGCACTCAGGTCTCCAGTCTACTCTGAGTGTAATCAGGTGCCTGTTGTGAACACTGTCATTTCACTGTTCTGTGCTACGCAGCCTCCCATCCAAGGAGCTCGAAGCACTGTACAAAGGTCAGTTAACAGCCTCTCCTTGCCACAGGGAGGTAGGTGGCATCATTCCCCTTAACGGAGCAAAATCTGCGGCACAGCGAGGCTAACGGTATGTCTCCGCTCCCACCAGGAAACAGCCCCAGCCCGGGTAGAGCAACTTGTGCTAGTTGGGGCTCAAGCTAACCTGCTAAAAAGAGCAGGAGACACACTGCGGCTCGGGCTCTCAAGCCCACCCAAGCTCCAGCCCGCCCTGCAATGTCTCTGCTGCTGGTTTTAGTGCTCGCTCGAGTCTGCGCACCCGGGTGGGGAGGTTCGCTCCCCGTTGCGGTGTAAACCTACCCTAAGTGACTTGCCCAAGGCTGCACAGCACATCTGTAGCAGAGCAGGAAGCTGAATACAGTCCAGTGTTTTAACCTCAGGGCTCTTATTTTCTCTTCAGCGAGACCAGGAAATGGATACAGCAGCTAGACCAAACATCCTCCGCTAACTGTCTCTCCCCAGGTTGGGAGCTGAGCTCGACAGCAGGACCTAAGCTCCGTGGCAGCCAAGCCAGAGAGTAGCTGGGCTTGTATTCCAAGCTCCCAGGTGAGCGCCAACGGGGCTCCCAAGCTCTGTTTGGCAGCGTCTTCAAAACGTTCCTCGTTCAAGCCACTTGTTCATTCCACAGCTACTTAGAGCTACGGGTTAAGCTTTCTGGACAATGAGGGTTTTTCTCCTGGCGGTGAGCGTCAAGGGAAATGAAAACAAGGCAAAGTGACTCTGCAGGGTGGGGTGGAATTGGGGCAGCGAGAAGCGTTTGCAGCCTGGTCAATGCAAGGAAAATCAGTGTGTTAGAAAACAGGTTGACTAACACGACTTTGCCGTTGGCTGGCTGTGCTGTAACCGGGCCCAACCTGCTTTTATATGGGACACTTCCCCAGCACCGCCCACAGACACAGCCAAAAAAGGGCTGATGAGCCCACCTTCAGTTTTGCTTGTACCGTGCTGGTGCTTTGGCTCCAAGCCTCCCTCCTGGCTCAGGCTTTGCTAATTGGTGCCTCAGGGCAGGGCTAGCCTGGGGTTGATCTGTGACTAACATCCCCATTGTACAATCTTAGGAGAGAGGAACCTTCATTTAACCCCTTTCTCAATCAGATCCTGCTGTCAGCGCCTCTCTTAAAGGGACACTAGCCTGATAAATCCAGCTATTGGGGAGCGGAGAGCCAAGTGTCTTTGGGGTCTTCTGCCTGAGCTCAGGAGTTGGTTTGGGAGGGGAATTCTGAAAGCCTTCCATGGAAACTAGAAAGAACGTGGCTTTGTTTTAGCTGACCCCCCACCCCCACTGTAAGACTCCACCTGCTTCCTGTGGGTAATGGTCTCTACACCAGTGGTGACCAAAAGAGGGTTTCTACTCCTATTAGCACAGCAGGTTCCCTGCAGTAGTGGAAGAATGAGCTGGAGGCTACCTTGGCTTGACTCTGCAGTTGAGTTAACAATTCTGAGGATGCTCAATTTCTGCTCTCCTATACCTACCTAACCCCGTTCTGCAGGATCTTTACTGGCGATGTACAAGACAGGAAGATCCCAGCTTGACCCTGAGCCCAGGGTGAGTTTGTGGGGCTGTCAGAGAGGGGTGTGTGTGTGTGTGTAAATACTGCTGATAAACTTGGAAAACTTCAGCTGAGAGTTGCTGGGGACTGACAGACATGTAACCCCAAAGCATTTCTGTCTGCATTTCTCAGAACAGTATTTGTCACTGGGTGGGCTAATGTAGCAATTTAGGAAGGAGACTTCCTTCCTTCTCTGTAAATGGGAGCTGTCGCCATTAGCTCTTTCCTGCACAGAGGGCATAATCCCCTCAATCGTTAAGTGCTTAGGTAGCAAAATGTGGCTTCATAACTGAAACTGAGAGGACGGTACTAAACACACGGTCTGTTCCTATGGAGAAGGATTGGTTACAAACAGAAGCATAGGAATGGCCCCCTAGTTTGGAAAAACGTTAGTGCGATAGTCAGTGGAGTGAGCATCTGTATAGCAATGGTCTTGACTTTTCCAGGCCCAGCTGTTTCCTAGAAATACCACACTGAGCCCTGCTGGTGGCTGTAGTATCACCAACTCCAGGCATTCAAAATCATGAGTCAGGCTCCAAAAAAATTGAGTTTGCCTTCTGGGGTATGAGCAGTTAGTGTTCCCTCGGGTCACATTTTCAAGCTTTTCTCCACAACCATGAGGACTGTAAACTCACTTATGTAATGAAAGCTGCGATTTTCATGCCTGGGCTTTTAAGAAAACCGTGGACTCTGTACTCACAACACTAGGGTTACCATATTTCAGCGAGCAAAAAAGAGGACGGGAGGAGCCCCGCCCTAGCCCCGCCCCTGCCCCTCCCACTTCCCGCCCCCCCTGACCTCCCAACCCTCCCCCCGTTCCTTGTCCCCTGACTACCCCCTCCTGGGACCCCTGCCCCTAACTGCCCCCCAGGACTATCTAAGCCTCCCTGCCTCTTGTCCCCTGACTGCCCCAACCTTTATCCACACCCCCACCCCCAGACAGACCCCTGGGACTCCCACGCCCCATCCAACCACTCCCCACCCCCTGACAGCCCCCCCCCAGAACTCCCAACCCATCTAAACCCCTCTGCTCCCTGTCCCCTGACTGCTCCGATCCCTCTCCGCACTCCTGCCCCCTGACAGCCCCCCCCAGAACTCCCAACCCATCTAAACCCCTCTGCTCCCTGTCCCCTGACTGCTCCGATCCCTCTCCCCACTCCTGCCTCCTGACAGCTCCCCCCCAGAACTCCCAGCCCCCTACCCCCCCCGCTCCTTGTCCCCTGACTGCCCCCTCCTGGGACCCCTGCTCCTAACTGCCCTCCAGAACCCCACCCCCTACCTAAGATTCCCTGTTCCTTGTCCCCTAACTGCCCCCTCCTAAGACCCCCCCCAACTGCCCACCAGGACCCTACCCCCTACCTGTACCCTGACTGCCCAAAACTTTCTCCACTCCCCCCAAAAAGCCCCCCCCGTTTCTTGACTGCCCCCTCCAGAACCTCCCTGCCCCTTCTCCTGCCCCCCTTACCCTGCTGCTCAGAACAGGGTGTTGGGCTCTGTGCGAGCCGGACACGTGGCTGAGCTCCCCAGCACAACAAAACCCGGTCCCTGGCCCTGCACAACAAAACCCGGTCCCAGGTCCGGACCGGGTTGCAGGGGAGAGCTGCCCTTGTATCAGCACAAAGTGCTCTCGCTCCCGTTTTGCTACGCTGCATGGCAGAAACCGCTCCCAGTTGCAAAAGGGGAGGGCTGCACTTTGTGCTGAGACACTTGCTCAGAATGCAGGGCGGAGCTCCTCTCCAGCTGCTCCGGAGTCCAGCCCGGGACTTTCCTGCAGCCCTCCCAGCCGCTCCGGGGGAGGGGGGAAATCCCGGACATTGTGAGTGCTTTACAAATTCCCCCCGGACGCTATTTTTAGCACAAAAAGGAGGACATGTCCGGGTAAATCCGGACGAATGGTAACCCTACACAACACGCACATGAGTTGGTGCTGCTTTTGGCTGATGGTTTGTGTGAGGCAGGCAGGGCGTCTCTGGTGATCTCGTATTTCCAGACAGAGAGGGTAGCGTGGTGGACATGGCGCTGCTCTATGCAGTGTGGCTGTTGCTGTTTTGGTCCCAGGATATTCGAGATAAGGTGGGTGAGGTAAAATCTTGTATTGGACCAACTTATCTCTGTGAGAGAGACAAGCTTTTGAGCCACAAAGATCTCTTCTTCAGGTCACATTAGGAACAACGCATAAGAGAAAAGAGCTCTGTGTGGTTCGAGGGCTTGTCTCTCTCATCGAGAGAAGTTGGTCCAATAAAAGATTTTTTTTTTCCCCCCCTTACCCACCTTGTGGAGCTGCTCTGTAACTTGTATGTACTGCATATGGGGATGGCTACTGTAAAATAGCAGGCTGTCAGGAGACGCAAGCAGTAAGGGCAGAAGAATCGCCCAGGGCAAACCAACCCTTAGTAAATGCTAGAGGGTTGCCATAAGACAATGGTGCAAAGCCCTTGGCTCCAAGGAGTCTGGCTTCGCTGCCTGCTGAGACCCACTGAGTTGGTTTTGCTGAGCAGGGCCAAGGCTGAGAACCAGGGAACAGAGGAGGAGATTATCTGAAGAGAGGGAGGTAATGGCAGAGGTGCTGTTTGGAGAGGAACCAGGCTGACACAGGCATCTGCTGGGGGGGTCTGAAGAAGCTAGGCCTGCCTAGGTTAACGTCGGAGGGGACGGTAAGCCCTAGGGAAGATAGATGTGCATTTAGACAATTGGTGGTTTTTAAAATCCTTTTCTCTTGTGCTTTGTTCCCAATGTGGTAAATACCAATACTTTGGTGTAAACAGGTTTTCTGGTCGCTCTGTTCACCAATCTTTAGTGTCTCAAAGGGAAGAACAGGAGTTGCTGAACCCAGTTGGAGCTGCTGGGTAAGCGCAGTTGAAACCCAGGGTATTGCAGCCGAGATCCTGCTCTAGGAGTGGAAGCATTGCAAAATTCCACCTCAGGAGAGGTGACGGCATGAGGCCTGACATCAGTGGGGGTGCTCTCAGGGAGGGGGCCAGAGGTGGAGCCAGCCCCATGATCATGACCGGCTCTGTGTTTATCTTAGCCAGATGCAGAATGTAAACTGGCTGCTTAGTCTCCCTGAGAGATAAAAATACATAATTTATACTTCAGATATATAGCCTGTTTCATCTAAGGGTCTCCAAGTGCTTCACATACATTAAGTCTCTCAAACACCCTTGGGAGGCAGCTAAGTTTACCCAGCTGAAAAATACTTAAGGCCCAGTGAAATGATTTGCCCAAGGTAAGTTGATGGAGATGGAAAGAGAACCTAGGAGTCCCAGATCCTACTTGGAACTCCGTACTGGGCAGAAAATCCTAATGCTGTTTAAAGGAAACTGCTAACCCTACAATAACTTTTTTTCAAACTCTTTGGGGTCAAGTGGGTTTTCATTTTTCCCCCCGCCTTAAATCTTGCATTGCTACTAGGCAGTTTGGCCTAAAGGATCATTCACTTAGACCAGCAGTTCTCAAACTTTAGCAACCTGAGGACCCCCATTTTGATTTTAAAACGTTCGTGGATCCCCAAAGTGGCTTCTAATTTTCCCCAGGGGTGCTCAATCCTGGCTCAGCCCCAGGCCCTGCTCGCTCCTCTGCCTCTCCTCTTCCCCGCCTCTTTCCACCCCCTCCCCCGAGCGTGCCCTGTCCCTGCTCCTCCCCCTCCCTTCCAGCACCTCCTGCAGGCTGCTGGGAGGGAGTGGGAGGAGTTGATCAGTGGGGTCCGTGGCTCCGAACATTATGTGTGGACCCTCTGGAGTACCCTCGCGGACTGCCAAGGGTCCGCAGACCCCAGTCTGAGAACCGCTGACTTAGACCCTAGTTTTACAAAAACCCCTCATGATATTTGTCTCTTCACATCTTTCAGCATAAAAGCAGATTTTGGTTTGGGTTCAAATACTCCCCTGCAGCACCAAGAACCAAGGAGTGAAACTGACTCATCTGTTTTTTGCTGTCTGCGCTGAGAGAAATACCAAGAGTGAACAGCAGACAGGGTGGAAGGTTCAGAAGTCTCTGAAATAAGGGTATTTATTTAAAAAAATGACTTGATCTCTATATCTTAAGCCCCGTCCCCACTGGCATTGTGGATCTGAATCTGAACTGCTGATCCAAATACCTCCAGCTCAGGGGAATTGCACATTAGGGTCTGAATTACTGGTGTGGGTCTGTCTCTACTTGGTCACTGTGTTCATGTTCATGGTGTGCACCTATGCATCGTTGGTAGAATAGTTACAGAACAGGATTGGAAGACTGCTAAAGGGGAAGCGGGCCTTCTCCCGTGGCTGTTCGTTTTAATGCACTTTCACTCTACAGTCTTGGTCTAGTGTGGATGCATGCAAAATTTTGGGCATGTTTTGGGCCCCACACTACAAGAAGGATGTGGAAAAATTGGAAAGTATCCAACAGAGGGCAACAAAAATGATTAGGGGGCTGGAGCACATGATTTATGAGGGGAGGCTGAGGGAAGTGGGATTGTTTAGTCTGCAGAAGAGAAGAATGAAGGGGGATTTGATAGCTGCTTTCAACTATACCTCTACCCCATATGACGCGACCCGATTATAACATGAATTTGGATATAACGCGGTGGAGCGGGGCTGCACGCTCCGGCAGATCAAAGCAAGTTTGAGATAACGCAGTAAGATTTATTTATTTATTTTTTTTTTGGCTCTCGAGGACAGTGTTCTATCTGGGTAGAGGTGTACCTGAAAGGGGGCTCCAAAGAGGATGAATCTAGACTGTTCTCAGTGGTACCAGTTGACAGAACAAGGAGCAATGGTCTCAAGTTGCAGTGGGGGAGGTTTAGGTTGGATATTAGGAAAAACTTTTTCACTAGGAGGGTGGTGAAGCACAGGAATGGATTACCTAGGGAGGTGGTAGAATCTCCTTCCTTAGAGGTTTTTAAGGCCCGGCTTGACAAAGCCCTGGCTGGGACGATTTAGTTGGGGATTGGCCCTGCTTTGAGCAGGGGGTTGGACTAGATGACCTCCTGAGGTCCCTTCCAACCCTGATATTCTATGATTCTATGAAAATGGCTCAGAAAAATACTTCAGAGGAGACTTGGACTGTGTCTTCACTGTCCAAAAAGGTGCAGGGTTTTAGTGAGGTAACTAGTGCACACTGGCTACCTCGCTGTAAAATCCTAGTGGAGATAAGGTGCAGGTAGTTTGTACTGCAAGGTAGCTAGGTGAGGTCAACACAACTCTCCCTGTCCCACACCTGTGGTTCACCTTGCCTAGACTACATTGCACTAAAACTACAGTGCCTTGTTTCCACTAGGATTTTACAGCACGGTAACTAATGCCCATTAATTACCTTGTAAAAATGAAGAAGCCTGAGCTTCAGTGCCTGTTGGTGTTAATCCTGTTTTGTTTCTGTAGCGTGTAAGGACCAACCAGAAATGGGGCTCCATGGTGCTAGGCCCTGTACAAACAGGGTCTGAGTCCCTGTCCTGAAGAGCTTAGAATCTAAATAGACAAGACCTAGAGGGTGGTGGAAGGGGTAGCACACACGAGCAAAGTGAACAATGTGATGTCAGCAAACAGCATGTTAGTGCCATGATTATTGGGGCAGTGGTGGAGAAGGGGATCAGCTGAAGGGAGAAGGAACATGGAAGGGAAGCGAGACTAGAGAGATGGGGCGGGGAGAAGTGGGTAAGGAGGGCAGGTGTGGATTGAGCGGAAGGTGAAGATTAAAAGGAAGGGGAAACAATCAGCCCAGGATATAAGAACATTCCATCAACACTATAGAAAGCTCTGTGTCTCCAGCTTATGGGGATCAGGCTGTGGGTATAACAATAGCACATAGATGTTAGGGCTGGAGTCTAGGCTCCACTATCTATGCTACTACTTTTTAGCCTTGCAGCTCAAGCCTGAGTCAATTGCCTGGGGCGCTGAGATTGGGTGCCCTGGGTTTCTCTTTGAAGTGCAGATGTATCCTCAGGCACCATTGGAACCAGGCAATGTGGCTGGAGCTTGAGAGAGGCTCCAGGAGACTGAAGTGAATTGCAGTGTCTCAGATGCAGACAGATTCTTGGGTGGCGGTTGGGGGCTGACAAAACAAAGCTTTGGTGGCAAAGTTCACTCTTCCATTCTCTACAGAATTGTCTTCTGAAATGGCAGTTGACTAGATTTAGCCTGACTATTGCTCACGGAGCCCTTTCTTTATCTACACACGCCTGGCAACCCCCGACAGCCTTGGGGTGGGGGTCAGCCAAACTTTCATAAGTCTGGACTGCAATCCCCTTACTCACACGAAACAGTGTCTTACTCCACAAGTAGTCATGGGGTCAGGGTACCACTCCGTGTCAGGGTATCTCCATTGATATGGAGCTGGTTTGCTAAGGACTCCCCGATTGACATTGGTGTCTCTCTCCCTGACTGTTCAAGCCTGACAAACAGATTGTAGAGAGAGGGATACAAAACCCTTGATCCTGGACCCCAAACTAACATTAGCATGGTCACTGCATGGACCCCTCTTCTTAGTTCCCAGAGAATGGAATCCAGGTTCGATAGAACTCCTTTCAAACTCAAGGCATTGCATGGTAATTTAGGGTAATGGTGCTACTCTAACAAGTGGAGCAGCTATTGTTTACCAGTGCAATGCTCTGTTACTCCAAGAGACCTAATGATGGCACTTGATACATAGCTCAATCGTTGTAATAATGAGGACCCACCTTGTGTGTTTCCGAGATGCAATGGGGTGGCAGGATGGGGTTAAAAGTCCAACAATCTGGAACTACCTGCCCTTCAAAGATGAACCTGCTGCAAGAGGAAATCTTGCTGGACAAGAGTTTAAATAACTTTTGATTTATTAAATGTCTGCAGAATGATAGAAGGAGCCTTAGAAACCTGTGGTGAACATACTGCGTGTGGTAGGTGAAGATGCAGTGGAGGCTTATGGGCTCACATTTGAGACTGAGGTGGGATGAACTCTAGATGTAGACTTACAGAATACCGATGGATACTGTTCCCTAGAAAGGATCTTGCCACTGAAAGGCAACAGTGTTTCCCTTGTGTACAGTAGCAATGGGAGACAATACATAGGTTAATACTGAACCATAGCTTACATCTAAAACGTACGAGTTTGGAGAACGGTCGGATTCCAATCACTCAGCTATCCAGGGTATTTGCAGATCTTTCAGTCATTCCTACTTTGAAGGAACAATTGAGAGATCTGTAAATGTTGTTAAATCATAAATTCAGAAAACGGATAAACCAGGAAGACGCAGCAGCTGGCCTGGATGTGAAATAAAACTGCTTCCGGAAAGATAGCGTTACATAATGAACTGCACAGTGTCTACCATGAGCTAGGGTACAACTGGGCTTTTTGAGTGTGCATGTGCATTCAGTGGGAGTGCGAAAATTGCTCAAGACCCTGTTCTGGACAGGTTTTTAGTTTAATTTTGCAGACCAAGCTGTTCAGCTAAAGGTTGCTAATCATCCATGCTTTTGGGGGCTTACCTGGGGCAAACCCATCAAGGCTTGTGCTGCTTTGAGCCAACAGCCACGCCTTCATCACGCAGCAATGCTAGGGTGATGTAGGTTTCATATGGCTTCTTTCTCATGCTGTACCCCATGGAGGTACAAATCTTCTCTTCCAGGACCTGGTGATCCCTGTAGGACTTCCCAAGACTGTTCTTGCTGAGACAGAACCAACCCCCTTTGGGTATGAGCTGCAAACTTGATGGCTCCAGCCCTGAAGTCCCCTCCCCCAATCATGAGGTGAATTCAAATGATTTTCCCTGACTCTGTGCCCAGCCCTGAGAAACCATACTTAACCCATTCTCGTCCACTTTTACATGAGGTTTCCCCTCATTCCAAAAACTGAATCTCACAAATTATGGGAAATAGGACAGGGCATGCTTTTCCCACTCCTCTCTCCTCTTGATGTTTAAATTGGGGCTGAATGTTAATACTTGCCTGGACCAGGCCAGAAATTGGTCATCTCCCTGAAAGTCCCCAAACAGATAGTGAACTTTTAAAAGTCACAAGAATTATCCGAAACAGTTCTTGGGAAGAAATCCTGGGGGAAGGAGCCGTACCAGTGCTATTGTAGAGTTTGACTAAATAAACAGCTCCCACTTACAGCTCAATGACCACTTCACCTCCAGGAGTTATTCACTGATAAACTCCATAAATTTTCAGGAACAACTGTTTTATCACTACTGGTGTTGTCCCCCGTTAAATGCTACAAGGTGAAATCAAGGGAGAGAGGCGGAAAACAGGACAAGGGAGCATGAGAAGGAGAAATGGGGTGATCACTAGAAAGACTGATCAGATCTTTTCAAAAGGGGGTGGGTGAGAAATGACTAAAGGGGAGAAAACATGAGGTAGCGAAGACCCTCTTTGAACAGTAACAAATTAATATCTGCCGCTTTTGTTTCTGCGCTGCCCTTTGGATATTTCTGAAGCTTTGTTAGATGTAAGGAGGCGATGGCCAAGCAAGGTTGTATTTCAAAAGGCACAAGGAAGAGTTTATTGCTGTCTCTGCCTGTATGTGGGCTTCCATGAAGTGATTTATTTGGACATATGATCCAAGTCTCTGCTCCACTGTTTCATTTATGACCTGCAGTTTATGGTAAAATGATGAAATGACATCTCTTTGCAGTGTGAAAATACCCAACTGCAGTCTCCATTACAAATGCAGTAGAAATGTGTTTCTAACATTCACCTTCAGAGAGTTTCAAGCTGCATTTTTGTAACCCCGCGTGTTCTCTTAACTCTAGTAGATTATGTGACCTTGAACTAGGTGAACCTGGACAGTTTGGCTGCTGCATGTTCCAAAAGCGCCCTGGAGATCCAAGTACATGGGGGCTGGTGGTGGTGGTGGTGGGACGGGAACTGTTCTTTAAACCCCAGAAAGAGATAGAAAATGTTAAGTGTAGCCCAGATCTGCTTGCCCACTCGTGAATGGGTGTAATGAGGGTGCAATAGCACTTTCTCCCTCTCAGACCATTCAGTTCTCCCCCATGCTCAAAGGTCCTTTCTCTGGCATTGTTTGGGGAGGGAGATCTTGTATCTGAGCCATTACCTACTCCTGGTTCTACCGCCTCTGAGGCTGTGTCTACATTATAGTTATGGCAGCCTAACTTGCATCACTCAGGTGTGAATAAACCACCCCGAGTGACATAAGTTACACCGATTTAGTTGGGGATTGGTCCTGCTTTGAGCAGGGGGTTGGACTAGATGACCTCCCGAGGTCCCTTCCCAACCCTGATATTCTATGGCTCTGACATAAGTGCTGTTGTGGACAGTGCTATACCACCGCTCGCAGAGGTGGTTTTATTCTGCTACTGGGAGAGCTCTGTCCCATCGGCATAGAACATCTTCTAGACACGCTACAGGGGTGCAGCTGGTGCAATAAGGTAACTTCCTTTCAGGGGGGTGTTCTCACTCATAGTACAAGGTGTGTTGTTTTTCCAGTGCCACTTCTGTCTGTCTCTTCCTGTCCTCAGACAAGTAGCCATGAACATCAGCTTGTGGTCCTTTAGGCGCTACTTCCAAATGGTCTCCCTCAGGGAGCTTCCTTGCCCCACTACAGGAGAACTGCTCTGCACACCTAGTCATCAGCCAGCCTTGACTATTCTGCAGATAACGGAGGCCAGCCTAGGTCTATCCTTAAGTATTTGTAAAGTGCTTACACCCCTGGTATCCAAGAGTGGTGTTCATGAACATGTTAATCCAGCAGCGTTTCCCAGACCAATGGTGAAATTAATGCTTAATTCCCCTTCACGCTTACAGGAAAAATTGTTGAAATAATGGATATCAAGTGGCAGTTATCTAGGTACCAGAGATCAAGTACAACTTGACTTCAGGCAGCCTCCTAGACTTGACTTAAGCCATATAAGTAGTATATCCCAATGGAGCTGATCCTTAGCTATGTTAGACTAACTCAGATCTGCCCCCCCCCCCTTGAAATGGGATTGGGTTGCTTTTCGGGGGACCCAGGGTTGTGAGCCACCATGTTACCACCTGCTTTCAGTGTGAGGGAGTCTGGTATGTGTTAGCCGGGTGTTTGCTCCTTAACCTAACCAGCCTGTCAGCTCCTCTGAGCTACCCCAACCCTGCCTTTAAGGTTGGCAGTAGATGTACCCCAACCCCTGAGTCCCTCTGAATTGTCCCCTGTGGTGTCCAGCCCTTGATCACTAGATATCCTCAGAAATCCCAGATGCCCTGTTGCCAAAGGAACAGCATACCACAGTTTACCAGTTTTACCTTTGACCGCTGCTCCTGTAGTGCACACAGCACTTGGGTTCAACAGGAAAACAAAAGGGAACTTATTTTAAGAATGAAGAGGTTGAAATAATAACCAGTGTGAGAGATGGGAACAAAAGGTTACATACAGGGCTGTCCTGGCACCTCTTTCCTTACTAATGAAGCACTGGTTACATGTGAAACAAAATCATAACCTGCATTCTAGAACCTAAACTTCACTAACCAATTAGCCTCCCATCTAAAGACGTTTCTCACCCAAATTTTTTGCTAGCATTTTCAGCCAAGCCTAGCTGAGATCCCTTTTTCATGAAGCAAACCCACTGTCAGTTTGTCCTAGGTGAAGGATGAGGGTGCACCTCCATACCCATTTTAGTTATACCCCCAAATTGTCCTTACTTGTCACTAGGGCTCTCCCTGGCTAGTTCACTTCTTCCTGCAAATCTCTTCTTTTGGAGATCTCACAATCCTTCTTTAACATTTGTCTCAGACTGTAAATGGAGGCCCATTGTGAACCATACAATACTTAATTTACATGTGAACAGACAGACAAACATTTCTTGTCTGAAAGAAAAGCTGCCTTTCACCTTTCTGGTGACCAGTCCCTAGTCCTAGACCTTAAGAACATATGTTTTGTGTATATACATAATTCCTTACACAACATCCATATGGAAATTTTGCAATTGTTATGATGACTCAGGTGATACAGGCTTTTATTAGAGACCTTACATGATGTTCTTTGGGTGAGCATAGGGGATCCTTGTACTCTCTGCCAGTTGGCATATTGAGGTCCTTGGGTCACCATTGCCCTTCAAGAACCTTGGACCCTGGTAGACTGGTCCAAATGTTCCAACTTGAATCTCTGGGATAGCCCAGTGTGGATGTAGGCATCAGTTGACAGGTGGGGAGTGATGTGGCTATTCAGCCATAGCTGTCCTTGCTTAGAGAACAGGGAGCGAAATGTCTAGTCTCACAACAGAGGTATTTTCCTGCTCTTTTCAGGACACGGCTCTGGGAACACTGAAGCCTGGAAAATGTCTTGGACTCGTTAGCTAATCTTCTGGGGGTGTGCACACGCCTGTGCATCTTAACACTTGGCAGTGACCTAGGTATGTGGCTATCATGCCCGGGTCTTAATCTAGTTCTGCCCGTGGGTATAGCTGAGGGAGCGTGAGCAAACCCGAGGAGCCCAGCCCAGCAGGTAAGATAGTGCAATGCCATTCGCAGTAGATTATGTTCTGAATTGCACAGTCTCCTCAAGTTGGTGGGACTTGGACAGGAGACGGAGCTTGGAGATGGAGAACCACTGCTCTTTCACTCCCAGTTTGAGCTCTGTTTAGTTAGCTGGGGATTGGCAGTGCACCTGACTGCTGTTGCTGTAGTTCCTTCCCTGGCCAGCTTCTCTGCAGGCTTAGGAGTTTTCTTTTACTTCCTTTAGAAAACACTTCCCTGTCCCCTCTAAAGAAACCATAACACTATACATGTAGCTAGGGACCGGGCAGCTTGTTTAATGTTTTGTTACGACCGACTGGGCACATCACGCCTTGTCCAGAGAGTGTTGGCAGTGCAAAAAAATAAAAAAAGTGGCCATGCTGCCTCATCCAATGTCCATTGGAGTCAGTGAGAGTCTTTTGATTATTTGTAGCAGCTAGACGTCCTAGCAGACACTGAGAGCCCCAACTTTATAGCCAGCTTGTGGATTGCTCAGCTGTGAAGTGTTTAGAAACCGCATCTGGCTGCAATTGAATGCAGGTCTCCCATTCAGTTGACCCAATGGAGAGTCCTTGCCATGAGTTCAAAGGCCTGGGTCACTTGGCTATCATGGAGGCTCTGAGTCTGGGAGTGTTCATACCCTAAGCCAGGAAACACCCTAACCCTGAAAAACAAGATGCCTCTTTGCATGGATTCTGATTCCGTAGCAGTTATGGGTGCAAAAGGGGCCCTGGTAGCTCACCACCTAGGAAAGCGTCCATGCACTGTACACAATGCACAACATAAGTTCCCCTGGGAAAGCCCTCCAGCATGGGCCAACTGTCAAGGTTAGTCCATCTGTAGGCCACCCAAGTCTTTAATACTGAAGCCTGTAATGTCAGCTGCTTTATTGTTGTAGGAGAGAGAGACTCCCTTGATTTTTGTTGATCAGATTGTTACATGGTACTTGGAGTTGGAGGCTTTACAGCCATCAATGAGGCATTGTTTGTTTCTGTTTTTAGCATTGTCAGACAAGGTGATGGGGAAAATCTCTATTTATGGTTCTGCCACCCAGAGTGACTTCACAGATGGAAGGGCTGGAGAAAAATCCCCATAGGTTAAATGTGCTGTAAGGTAAATGTGCCACAGAAAGACCAGTGGTGATCACCTGGGCCTGGAGAATGTTGACTTGGCTTCCTGGTGGGGATTTAAGAGCAAACCTTGTTCTTAGGAGGGCTGGCCTTGTTCTGTGTATCTCTCAACTGTTCTTTCACGCAGTGGATCTTGTTGCATGTTGCCAGTGCAAACCTGTACGGGTGGCTTATTTTGGATAAACTGTAGATCTTTGTTTTTTTGTAAGCCATATATTTAATCATTGCTCAGGTATTTTCTGTTCCCCAAAAGACCTGATGCTAAAAGCCCAAATTTTCTTTCAGAAGGATCTTGCTTTACTGAAAGGGCGGGTTTAATTTTACTGATTGGACTGCAAGTTGCACAGTAGGAATTTTTCTTCTCTTAGGTTATACGGAATTTGTTCTTTTTATAAAGAGCAAGTATAAAAGCTCTGGATGATACTACTACTAAACCCCCTGACTTCTACATTTTAGGGTGTTGAAACCATTAGACTTCTGATGCACATTAGAGACGGCATTTAAACAAAACCCAAACCTGTGCAGTTTCCTTAATTGGTAAAAAGAATTTTAATAGTGGACACAGTCAGGCTATGCCTATACTACGGGGACTACAGCAGCATTGCTCCGGCGCTGTAGCTAGGCCGGTATAACCCTGTAGTGTAGATGCAGACTACAGTGACGGAAGGGGTTTTGTAGGAATACCACCTCACCAAATGATGGTAGGTACATAGAGGGAAGCATTCTTCCATCGACCTAGCTGCATCTACACTAGGGGTTAGGTCAGCACACAACACTTGGGGGGTGAATTTTTTACACCTGCGTGCTGTAGCTACATTGGCCTAAAAGTTAAGTATAGACCAGACCTATGGCACTCTATCTGGTGCAAAATCGCAACTCGAAGTTAGGTGCCGCAGTAGGCAATGTTTCTCCCCTGGTATGCATCCCTTGTTGTAAGGGTGAAGAATGGCAGGTAGATTGGACTTGCAAAAGCAAAGCAAGGCGTGTCAGAGATGGCTGGACCTACTTTCTCTAAAGCAGTGTTTCCCAAACTTGGGACGCCGCTTGTGCAGGGAAAGCCACTGGTGGTCTGGGCTGGTTTGCGTACCTGCCGTGTCCACAGGTCCGGCCGATCGCGGCTCCCACTGGCTGCAGTTCGCTGCTCCAGGCCAGTGGGAGTTGCTGGAAGCAGCACGGGCCGAGGGACATACTGGCCGCTGCTTCCAGCAGCTCGCATTGGCCTGGAGCAGCGAACCGTGGCCAGTGGGAGCTGCCATTGGCTGGACTTGCGGACGCAGCAGATAAACAAACCAGCCTGGCCCACCAGGAGCTTTCCCTACACAAGTGGCATCCCAAGTTTGGGAAACACTGCTCTCAAGGATCTGATCCAGCTTCCGTTCAAGTCAGTGGAAAGACACCTTTGTCTGTATCAGGCTATCAGGAAGCAGCACTGTGAAGAACTCTGGAGTGCAAGAAGACTTCAGGAGGGTTAGGTAGTTGGTCAGATGGCTGTGGCTAGGTTTGAAAGTTTGAGCTCAAGAGCTAGATCCTAATGGTGCCAAAAACAGGGAGGAAGCGCAAGCAAAGAAGCCAAGGGAGATGTACTTGAATTACATGAGTCTAGGATATCTCAAACAGCCATTCCTTCCTGCATTCCGATTCCTCCAGCTTGCCTTCCATCTAGCCATGCTCTGCTCTCCGGCTTCATTTTAGGAAGGCTTAATGGACAAATGCTGCTTCTGAACTTTGATTCAGAATTTCCCTTGCTTGCTTGAATGGCTGTTTTCCCTAACGAAAACCAAATAGAGCTTTGCATGTTGTTTTAATCCCCTCCTCTGATCTCCTTTATTTGCTAGTGGGATGGCTGAGGGATCCCTTCTCGGGGGTTAAGTTAGATGGGAAAGCCTGCAGTAATAGACTGATGTACTGTAGCAGATTAGCATGTAATGTAACATCTCATACAGAGCTAAACACTTAGGGCCCTGTGCTTTCTCCCACTGATAAATGGAATTGTGTGCATGTCACTGAGATCTCTAAGTCCCTTACTTTACAGTATGATTGGATTTCAACAAACTGTTTTCAAATTCTCATAATGCTTTTTCCTTTGGAAATCTATAGGATAGGGGTGGGTCTTTTGGTTATTGTGGATCTATAATCTGAGATCCAAATTCCTATTATTTTTAATAAGCATTTACTCAGACTAGTTACTGGGAAGAAAATACTCTTGGTTCTGTGAGATTTCCACACATCAGTGGCAGTGGAGAACACTCTGCATGGATTGCATTTAAATGAAGTCATCCCAAGGAACCATTCCAGACAGCATCTGGAGAGGTTGAAATCTACCTGATGGCTGCTTTTAAATACCTGGAATTTTTCATCCATGTTAACTTGTGGTGTGTGGCTGTGGGGTGGAAGGTGGAATCTACTGCCAATGTAAGGGCACAGCTCAGGGGACCGGTAAGTGTGACATCTTCATACTTCCCTGTCAAGGAATTTAACTCTTAAGCGGGCAGATGCCTCTGGGTGAAGAGCTCAGATTCCATGCTCAGTCTTGGCTTCTAAATTGGTGGGGTCTGATAGGAATGGTAGCGCACTGGGAACTGGACTGAGAAAAAACAATTCATTTCTAGCAGGCCACTAAGCAGTGTTGGGTTGGCAGCAAAACTGACCTTCGCTAGATTTGATCCAGTGGCGAAAGATTCCTTATCCCATTGCTAATCCCTAGAGCCATCCAGCCGTCCTCTGTTGAATTGGGGTATGTCTCTAACTCACATATGTGCACACTCTCAGGTTGAGTGTTTAATACCCATTCAAATGTATATTTGTAACTCTTGTGAAACAAGCCAGAGATTCTTTTCAGATTTTGTTTTTTGTTTTTTCCCCTACCTAAATCCTCTAGTCTGCAATGGCTGCTGCTGTCAGGCACAATAATGCAAGAGAAATGCAAATGGACTACTAATGGTAAGTTTTAAATATTGTGTTTTAATATCCCAAATTATTCTTTAGTCTTAAAAATGACTAAAGATCTGGGCTGAGATTTTTTTTGAATCCGCTGAAGGGATTTGGACACTCGTTTCCCACAATTCCAGTCCAGATTCTTGCCTTAATGAGGTATTCCCACCGCCGAGAAGAGAAACTAAAGAAATGTCAAGAATAAGTACAGCCCAAATGACACACTCAAGTACTCCAGTAAGCTGTTGCCAGGGTAGTAACCTGACTGTCACTTGTAAGTCTCCTTAACACAAATCAGCAACAATCCTTGTGAAGTATCGTAAAGAACTGTCACCCTCTTTCTGGCCTTGCAGGTAGAATTGTGTGTGTGTGTTTTGTTTGTTTTTTTTTTTAAGGCCAGAAGGGACCATTATGGTCCTGTAGTCCAATCTCCTGCATGACACTGACCATAGAATTTCACCCACAAATTGCTGCTTCAGGGCCAATATTTTTGTGGTTGAAACTAGAGCATCTCTTTTAGAAAGACTTCCAGTTTTGATGCGAAAATTCCAAGTGATGCAGAACCGTGAGCTGTTTCAATGGTTCATTACCTGTACCCTTACATTTTAAAATTATTTATTTATTTGGCATGGGGGATAGTGGAGGTACTAACATTTCTTGCTTACCCAAAACTCCTCTTGGAGCAAATTAATTTCAGTGGACGATCTGGATGTACAAGGATTGGACTCCAAAGGGAAATCCTTTTTTTTAAATGGACTTTTTACCACCAAGTCAGCAACCCTAGATGTTTCAATGGGCCGAAAAGAGCGAGCATAAAACTGCCTGTTATGCTACAGCTAGTTTCCTGTTTACTACAGCAGCTGCATATAGAGCCTTAGGAACGTTAGTGTTGTTAGACAAGCCACTAATAATGTACCAAAGGATCCAGCTCTCTAGACACTTTTTTGTTTCAACCAGTTTCTAGACTGGGACGGAGTTAAAGATCTTTTAAGTGTTTTCTATTTCTCCCTGCTTGGAAAACATATGGCCCTTGAAGTTCTGGAGCTTCCAGAAAAATAAGCTTTAGTGTATGAAGGGTTTTTATGGAGTACCTAGGGACGCAGCAAGAAAGTAGCAATCTGCTTGCAGATACTGTCAGTGCATAATTAATAAATTCTCTTCATTAATTTATAAAGAACAGGAGAACTGGGGATGCCCCTATTATGAAAACAGTGAGTTGCACACTAAGTTCACTGTCTGCTAATGTACAAATATATTAGGCATATGTTTAACAAGAGCTAAGTTCTATGTCCCGTATGGCTAAAGAGGATGTCATCCTGGTGAGAGTAGGATTAGAATACACTGGATTTTGTCCTTCTCCCCCATCCCCAGTCTAGTTCCTTTTTGGTTATGTCTGACTCCATGGATTCTTGAATGATCGCTGATCCCGAACCATTCACCGTACAAAACAGCAGTAATGTAAGTTAAAACCCAAGTCGGTTTTGAAAGTTTGTCTTACCATTTCTTTAAGCTACCAGCTAGTGGAATAATACCCTTAAAATCTGTGGAACGGCTGAGCTCACGTTCTCTGACTTAACATTTCTGCCGATTCATTTTCATATTTGGTTATGAAGACGTGTTTTTTTTTTTTTGTCCTTGGATGTAGCAAAGTCATCTGTGCTGTTGGTGCCTTGGCCAAGACTGACAATATCAATAACACAACTTATTATATAATAACCCCTAGAGCTAGAGATGGCCAGACTCCCCTCTCCCCCTCCCCCATTGTTGCAAAACCATGATTTTAAATAAAATAAAACCAAATGGTTGGAAAAATCCATGCCCTTTAAAACATTCCAACTTGTGCAGCTTGGGGGCTGAGCAATGCTGGTGGTGTGTGGAGAAAGCAAGAAATCTCTACTGCAGCAGCACTCTCAGGGTTACACAGACGTGTGTAGGGAAACGTCTCAGCAATTCTTGTGTAGAGCAGGGAAAAGGGAGGGGGGAGGTGGGGGGAGAAGGGGCATCTTGAAACTGCTGGCTGCTGGTTGCCGATTGGCGGAACCCGGTGTCTCAGCGTTCCATCCATAGAACGTTCCTCCCTCTGCTTTGTCCATCCCGGAAGGAATTTCCTCTGCTGCTGCTGCTTGATCTATTGTTGTTTGTCGCCGCTGCTGTCCTGCATGTTTTGGTCAGATCAAGTAACCATAGTATCAAAACGGTGACCCACTATCTGCGGCATTTTATCCCAAATACCCGCCCAGCCCCACTCCCCCCCCCTTTGCATGTTACTTATTATGATGACTTCATAGGACACCGAGGGAAAGGGTCCTGGCTTTTCCCACTGCAGAGATGGTTTCAATTAAACCTAATGTGTGGGGCTTGGTTTGGTGGGTTTAAGTTATCCTCGGCGATCAGAGGCAAAACTTATTTGCTCTCGTCCTCCTCCCATCCCCTCTTTAATTAAAAAAAATAAAAATAAATTGCAAGTCCCTCCCTCCCGCCCCCCGTTGCTCCGGGCGGGGTTAGGAGAATCTCAAGTGCAAAGATCACCCGGGCAGTTGCCAAATCTTGTTTCCTCTTGCGCGGAAACTCCTTCAATTTGGGACCAGTTCTAAGGCCGCTCCCCCCGTTCAAAAATGGTTGTACTGAATTTGTAATATGTTTAAAATCCAATTCTGACCCTCTCTCTCTCGGTCAAGTAACCGTCACAGCTGCAGAGAGGTCTGTGGTTGGGATTTGAGTGGGATGGGGGGCCGGGGGAGTGTAGTAATATCTTGGTGATGTGGGGCGGGGAGGGGCGAAAATCAATCGGCTGCATTGGTGGGTCAGTGCTATTTTTATTGCACATTAAGCTGCAAAGGGAGAAGAGAGAAAGGGAGGAGGCACCAAATATCTGGAAGGGTGGAAACTAGATCCCCCACCCCTCCCAACTGGATCAGAGCTCCTGCAGGCTTGCCTGGGAGCTGCAAATGAATGCCTGGTGTGATGGGGAGAGAGAAGCTGAGAAGTGTGATGCCCTGCCTAAGAGACCCTGACACTTTCCGCATTCCCAGCTCTCTTCTCGTCCCCAGGGCTTTTGCGATGGCTAATTCCTCCTGAGGCTGACATTTGGCACTAGGGAGGGAGGAGGGAAAGGGTGGAGAGAAAAACATCCTGAGAACATGAGAATTCACCATGGGCTAGCTTCAGAAGCTCGGAGCAACACTGCCCCCTGGAGGCACGTGCCTGATACTTCAGATGACAACCAGTTCCTTTCCCAAAGGAAGGACTTTCCCTACTTGGGAGGGTCTGTTTGTGGGAGAGGTTATGTGGCGTGAGGAATGATCAAGCCCATTTACCATGCCTGGCTGTAGTCTGTAATTTGAAGGCATTTTTAATCCCCATGGCTGGGTGAGCAATCTTTGTCCCTCTGCTAGTGTTCTATAAGCACTGGAAAGCTGGGGGCAGGTGTGGGAGGCATATTCCGCACAGAAGAATGGATTCTCTTTGGAAATAGTCTCTAGTGGTGACTTAGATGATCAGCGCTTATGTTGAAATGGAAAGGTGCTGGGGAGGGAAGAGGAGCTGGCCTGGGAGATTGCAGACGCCCAGTGTGAATTGGCAGCAAATCATTGCTTGGGAGCAGCGTATCATCACAGGCATGACGGCAGAAAGCTTGTGACGAGAGGTCCCAAAGAGTAGTCCAGGGAAGAAGCGGCTGCAGTTGTCGGGGAGAGGGTTAGCTTCCTGGGAGTGTCCTTCCTTCCTCCCCCTCTTCTTCCCCCCCCCCCCCCCAAATTTTGGACACAGTCTGGAATGGAGATGCAGTCTGGGCACGGAAATGCTTCCAGAAAAATGTATTTTTCTCTCCCTTGTGTGAAAATCAGCATTTATGCAAAGCCCTGGCCCACAGCGGAGGGTACTGCATGGATGATGGCATTGCAAACTCCCTTGTTGAAAGGCCTCTGTCCTGACCTGGAGACTACCTAGGAGTAAGGGGATTTAAGTCTCACCTGCCTAATCTGTCCTGGGGGTGCCCGAGACAGCCCTGTAGACTGAACTCTTCTGTTTGCTGCCTGTGCGATTCTTTGGCTTATGTGTGTAAGCTTCCCCTACCCACGTGTTATCCCACTTAACCTGCACAAAGGTCCATTCAGTCCCTCGCCTCTTTGCCGGGAATGCTGACAACCATGCGGATCCATATTGTGTGATATGGAAACCTTTTTGCTTGGCAGTTGAGCAAGACTGTGAAATCATTTCACATAGGCCACAAAACAAGCAGCATCAGATAGCTCAGGGGTCTCAAACTCAAATGACCACGAGGCCCACGTGAGGGCTAGTTCATTGGCCCGAGGGCTGCATCACTGACACACACCCCTCGCAGCCCCCGGCCCTGCCCCCACTCCACCCCTTCCATGAGGCCCCACCTCTTCCCACCCCTTCCCTGCCCCCATTCCAGCCCATTCCCTGAAATCCTCACCCCAACTCTGCCCCCTCCCTGCACCCTCTGGGTGCAGGGAGGTGTATGGTGGGGGCTCAGGACAGGGAGTTGAGGTGCAGGGTGCGGCAAGGGGCTCAGGGCAGGCAGTTGGGGGGTGGGGTGCAGGAGGGAGTGCAGGGTATGGCAGGGGATGGGGTTCAGGCAGGGGGCTCAGGGCAGGGAGCTGGGGTGCAGCAGGGGGTTGGGGTTCAGGCAGGGCGCTCAGGGCAGGGAGCTGGGGTGCAGCAGGAGGTTGGGGTGCAGGCAGAGGGCTCAGGGCAAGGGGTTGGGGGGCGGGATGCAGGAAGGCTTTCGGCTCTGGCCGCTTACCTAGAGCAGCTCCGAGGTGGTAGCGGCGCACATCGGGGCCAGGGCAGTCTGCCTGCCCAGGCCCCACCCCCATGCCACTCCGCTGCACTCCGGAGGTAGGCGGGGGGCACGGGCCACTTGCAGGGCCGCAGGAAATAGCCCTGCGGGCCGCGTGTTTGAGACCCCTGGGATAGCTGCTTCAGATTACTACTACTTCTACTTCTACTACTGATCTGGGCTGGATTTGGCCTGATGATCTAATATGCGAAAAACTCTTTTTCCCTCTAACTTAAGTCAGATGATCTAGCCGTTCTTCAGTCTTTGTTGAGGCTCCCTCTCCTGCCTGGAACCTGTACAGTTTGAAGTGAATTCAGAGCTGGTGAAGGGACCCATGTGACAATTCCTTCTAGCCACAGGATGTGTAGCCAGCAAGCTTCCCCGTGGAGTTCCCTGACAACATGACTTTGGAAAGGAGGACCACTAGTGGTGAGGTTGGTTTTCATACCCATTTGGTTTAGGGTTATCCGTTGAGATTGCAGGACTTTTGTGTGCAGTAGGCTGGCAGTGTTTGCCTGAAATGTCTTATTAACGGGTTGGTCCTCCATGAAAAAGGATAGTTGGGTTCTTCTGGGTCAATGAGGCAGGTGACTCATTAACTCACCTGGATAACTGGGGAGATGGGAGTGGCTCTCTGGGGAGGAGGATCTAGAGTGTGAGCTGAGCATTCCTGAGGGAGGAACCCCTAAGGGAGTGGGTTTGAGCTGATCTCTGTTCTATTTTTGTTTTCCAGGAAGGGGAGGGGGGTGAGTTTGGCCTTAACGTGGTGCGTAGATGCTGTTTATAGAGGAGGCTGGGAAAAGCATCTGCTTCTGGCTGATATTTGTAACCTTTCTAACAAAAGAGGAAGCATTTACTTTTCTCCAAACCGATGGGACTGAAATACAAGTTCCCAAATTGAGGACTCGGGTACAACTCGGGGTCTGTCTTATAAGATCAAAATGTAATAATCTAGGTACAAAATAAAGGGGTAATTTGAATATCCGTTGGTTATGGTCTGCTCAAGGAATGTCTTATGAACAATGGCTGGCCAGTGTTTATAGCCAATGCCCATGGAGAATCCACTCGAGTACCAGTGTACTGAACAATCTGGAAAGGCAGGCTGATAGGGATTTTCAGAGTGGAGTTGTACTTGATCCCAGTAATACAGGCCTGGAAGCTAATTGCCTGATCCTGATGGGACTGACTCCCACTGATAGGAGATGTGGGTGCTCGGCATCACTTGAGCCATGGCAACAAACCCGGGCAAAGCCTTTCAGGAGTGGTGCAGACAGAGCCCCCAAAAGCTTTTGCGTCCGGCCTAGAACATGGTCTATGACAGAAGCCTGGCTGTAACAGTTAATGAGGCAGAAGAGCATTCTGGGTAATAACATGGCAACAGTTTGTCTCAGAGTTCCCTTGTGACTGCTGAAAGCAATGGCTTTTGAGATGGAGTAGAGTTTGCTCTGTCTGGGTGCAGCCAAGGGCACTGATCCGAATGAAGTCACCTTCCCAGATGGCAACGGAATCGGGCAAACGACCTCCTGTTTCTATTTGGAGGCACTTTAGTTCCCCGGTCTTCCTTGGAGCGGAGGGCTGATGTCGGTAAATGATTCCAAGTTGGGGGTGGTTTTTTAAAGGAGCTGGCCCACAGTTGCCTGTCTGCTGCCCACCATGGCCACTTGAGCTTTGTGGTGAGAGCAGGGCTAGAACGCCGAGCCTCCCGCTCCAAAGGCCTTGGCCCTGTAGTACTTGAGCTAGAGGGGAATCTTTGTTCGGTGCTGGCAGTTGGGAACATGTGGCTGCACGCGCACCTTTCACGTTTTACTTAGCCTTGCATATGACCAGCGTGTGGGCACAAAAGCCAGCTAATGGCTGAGGGGCTATGAGACACAGCTGAGTGTTTCTGATTGCAGGCAGTACAGCTCACACACTAGTTAAGGACAGAATAAAGTGTTGTAGACTTTTTTTTTTAAAGAAGACCTTATCCTGTCTTTGACCCCTTCCATTGTTTCTGCTCTCCAAGCTCCCTTTGGAGCTGAATGCAAGGAAAAGTGGTGGTACTGCAGGAACAGTTCAGGATTCCCCCACAGCCCCTTTGATGCTCATCGATTGGTGGAGGTGTCGGCCACATGACGCTTGGGGGAAGGCCTCCAGCCGATGCAGCCCAGCTGTACGGCGCTGGAGTGTATTGCATGCTTTGCCTTTGTGAGATCAGTCCTCCATCACCAATGAGAAGGTGGAAATACAGAACGCTCTGTGCATTGGCTCCCACTCTCCTACCCTGCTCGCCCTCCACAAAGGAATGGGGTTGTGGGCTGGACTTGGTGATGGAGAATGGCCAGATGTTTGAAACTGCAGCCCCCCCCCCCCCATGTGTCTTCTTCTCTGGCCGTAAAGTAGTTTTTGTTTTGTCATGGATGAAATGGTGTTCACTGATGTGTGTTCAAACCAACTGCATGTTTCCTCCTGTTTTCTAAAACTTTTTTACATATCCAAGCTCTGACTAAAAGTCAAATGAGTTCTTTTATTATTATTTTTTTCTTCATTGCAGGGCATGAGATCTGGATTTAGAAAATTAAATAAATATCAATGGAGGAGTTGGAAAAACAGGTTACCTTGTAATTGAATTTTTCCCCCCCGCCACTAAAGAAAAATTAGCCCTCCTGCTATCTTGTGCGGTCGGTGTTTGAGAACGTATCCGTGTATATACTAGCTGGAAGGGTGGCCTGACAGATATGGCCCAGACTTTAAAGTTATTCCCTCCTCCTTCCTTTTTGTTTTCCTCTTAAAATAAATGTAGTGCTGGTGAAGTCTACAGGATTGACAGCTCTGTGCAGCCAACAGGGTGCACCCACATCGCAATGTGGTGGGTGCCAGCTCCATGTGGTGGGACCTCCCACCCCAACAGGTGAAAAGGTAGCTTGAGTCTTTATGGTCCCCTTGCCTCACATCCACCGGGGGGTCTTCACCTCTTGGAAACAGCCCCCAGTGGTGGATTTTTGTGATGTGGACACTTGTCCTCCAGGAACTGGACTGAGATCACCGAAACATGCCACTGACCAGGCTGCTATCTGATAAGCACTGGAGAGGTCTGTGTTTGGCTGGATTCAAGTTGCAGGTGAAAGGCCTTGTCTCCTATTACTACACCTCGGGGCAGATGTAGCTGTGGAACTGATGTCTCTTTTTGTGTTCTGGACCATTAGCTTTCTAAGCACTCTGTAGAGGCTGCAGCCATTTTGCTCTCCGAGCAGCTGCAGCCTGTACAGAGGAGATCTGCTGTGCTCTCTCCTGGAGACGCTACTCTTGTCCTGTTCTAGGCTTTCCCTTCTCTAAAACAAAAATCCTGCAAATTGAAAGCGTGCCATATGCCAGCCAGTCCCCTAATATACTGATTCTGATAGCAAGCATGGGTGGAATCAATGGACTAGTGCTCGAATGAAGGCATCCAGTGTGGCAGCTCTGTTTTGTTATTGCTTGAAGGTTTTAGAGGTCACTCTAGACACAGACTAGCTCAGGAGTGGGTGCTGCCCACTAGTGCCTTGCTCTGAGGCCACGTTCCCTGTAGCCAAGAGTAGCTGATTGCAAGCCTGACTCAGGCATGCAAATTTAAGTGTGTGAAATTATGCTTGTGCATTTTCACATGTCCAATTTACAAATGTAAACATCGATAAGCACGTGCCAGAGGGGTATCTGTGCATGCCTGTGGTTAGCTAGGCCTCGCTGGCTATTGGCATGTATAAATACCGTATATACACACAGGATATATGGAAGTTAAGTCAAGCATGAGAAGTGGTTTGTGTGTGTAAGAGAGGTATTACGCATGCCTAGCTTTGAAAATGTAGCCTTCCTTGCTATGGTGGGGGAAATATCCTTTAAAATATAAAAATTGCTTCCTGTTGTATCTGGCACACATTAGCAAAAAGGGATAAAACGTGTTGTACCGGCTCTGAAAGAGTCCAAGATGCACTGATAGCAAGGAAAACGGGCCTTTTTGTAGGCAATGATACAAAAGTATAAGTGTGGGCCAGCAGACTGGGAAGGTTGCTCTTATATCCACTAGCTAGCTGGATCTGCTGTCTAACTTGCTAGAGGCTGTTCAATGCTTCTGAGACAAGGCTCCATGGATTTCAAGGCATGATTGGTCGGGAATGCAGGGTGGGGCAGGAGGATTAATGCAGTGGTAAGGATTCCCATCTCCAAGAGAAATGCAGATGTCTCAGAGGCTAGCACAGACTAGTTGGTGTTGGTCCTGCTTTGAGCAGGGGGTTGGATTAGTTGACCTCCTGAGGTCTCTTCCAACCCTAATCTTCTATGATTCTACAATACCCAAGATTTTGATTTGCTAGACTAATGTGCTAGAAGGTTCCCCCCCTTTGAGCCTTTTTGGAGATGTCTATAAAACACTTTGTAATCAGGTTTCCAAGTGTGTGTGTGTGTGTGTGTGTGTGTGTGTGTGGCTGAAGACCATTTTCTGTGTGTAGCTACAGTTCTTGCAGCTGGGGAGTAACTGTGTGTTGTAGAGTGACCTCCTAGAAGTGCAGGTGATGGGTAGTGCTTATGTCCAGCCTCTGTCATGTGTGAGAACAACATGATTTCAAGTGCAAGTATAATGGGTCACTTGCAAAAAGCTAGATAATCCTCTCAAAAACCTATTTCTGCCCTGGAGTAGAGTGCGGGGCAGAACCATGGATGCTGTGGCATAGACACCACCCTAGGGACGTGTTAGAAGCCCCATCATTTGGGACATCAAAAACTAGAGTGAACCTTAGATTAAAAACACAGAAAGGAACAGGTCTGGATGACCAGCTTGTGTCTTCTATGAATTACAAGAGTGATGCACAGTTACATGGCATGAGAGCTTTTACCGTTGTGCCTGGAGCCCTGGTCATGACTAGGACCCCATTGTGCTAGGCACTGTACAAGCACAGAACGACTGTCCGTAGTCCAGGAGTCAGGCCTAGGGGTTAGAAGATGAGCCGGCTGTCAGGAATCAGAGCTGGAGACCGGGTTACTTGGCATGAAGCAGGGCAGAGCTGGAACAACCAGGCTGGAGCTATTGCAGCTGTGGGAGAGTGCTTTGGGCCACAGGCACGACTTTCTTCTTTCTGGGTGGGTGCCCTGAGGCCCCACCCCCTTCTGCCCCTTCCTACAAGGCCACACCTTCACTCTGCTCCTTCCCACCACGCTTCTCTCCCTCCCTCCCTCGGCAGCGCCTCCTGCCTGTCACCGAACAGCTGATTGGTGGGTGGCTGGTAGGTGCTGAGCACCTACTATCTTTTTTTTTTTTCCTGTGGGTGCACCAGCCCCGGTGCACCCACGGAGTCGGTGCCTATTTTGGGCAGCTGCTGAACTGCTGCTGCAGTTCACCGTCCAGACCAGTGGGATTGGATCCAAAACTCCTGTGAAAACCATAAGAAATAAGGGGTGGGTGGGGATTGGGGCAAAAAACGCCAAGGAGCGAAGTCCAACGGGGGGAGGCAGACCTCAGGGACCAGCGGAAAAAACTGCGGGCTGCAACTGCATGAAAACAGCCCAGAGTAGCTTGTAATAAGCTGACTTGGCAACTACTGTTGGGTTTTAGAGCCGATTTGCTGATCCTTGTAGTCAATTAGGCAGGCCAGCTGCGCTCATTAGGTTGCCCAGAGACTGGCTGCAGGCCCTGATTCCTGACCGCAAATTGTGACCTCAGTACTTCATAGCTATGGAAAGCATCTGAATCTTCCTCTGGTAAATTCTGTAGAAAGGGAGGACAGCAGCATCAGGTGCCTAGCTAAGGCCTTGTTTTCACAATACTTCTGAGGGAATTCTGCGTCGTCCCCCCCCCCCCCCCAAGTGCAGAATATCTTAAAATGCTGCAAGTTTTATTTGTCAACAAATAAATGTGGCTGCAGCAGTCCCCATCTCCCCCCGGTACAGGGACTCAGAGGCGCCACCTGACACTGACAATGCAAGGGCCAGGCCTGCCGCAGAAACACCTCGGGGGGGGCCTGTCCCTCTGTGCCCGGTGTATAGGTGCTGGTTTCCGTCATGTACAGGGTTTACAGTTTGGTTCAGTGGCTCTCAGCACCCCACTACACAAATTGTTCCAGGCACACCAGGTGAGGGTGGGTAGGCTCAGTCCAGCAGGGTCCAAGTGTGGAGGGGCTTAGTGTGTGTGTGGGGGGGAAGGGGGATCCAGGTGCGGGGCAATCTGGGTGTGGACGGCTCAGGGGAGATCTGGATGTACAGGCTTGTTGGTGGGGAGAGGGGGGTTCCGGGTGCAGTGGAATTCTGCAGGTGAACATGGTTGGGGCTCAGCGGGGGCGGGGGGTTCTGGGTGTGGGGGGCTGAGGGGAGGGTCAGGGGGTCCAGGGTGCAGCTGGTTGGGGCTCCTTCCCCCCCCCCCCCCCCGCCACCGAGCCGGGCCCCACCACAGGCACTCATCGTCATAGGTGCCGATTCCATGGGTGCTCCGGGGAAAAATTAGTGGATGCTCTGCACCCATTAGCAACCAAGCTCCCTCCCTTACCTCTTCCCCTCCCCCCATGCGCTGCGTCCCCGCTCCTCACCCTCCCTCCCAGCGCTTCCCTCTGCCAAACAGCTGTTTGGCAGTGCTTAAGACTTTCCAGGGGGCGGGGGGGGAGGAGCGGGGACATGGCGTGCTCAGGGTAGGGGTGGGGACTTGGGGGAAGGGGTGGAATCAGGGCAGGGCGAGGGTGGTGCAGGGGCGGGGGGGGGGAGGCGCAAGCACCCACCGGGAACTGAGGAAGTTGGCGCCCATGCTCACTGTTGCACAGAAAACAGGAAGGCTCCCAGCACACAGGAGGGGAGCGCGACTGGCACTAGGACCCAGGAGGCAGTGTTCAGCTGCAGCAGAGCTGAGACTAGCCTCCTTCAGGGGGGCAGCTCTGCACTTTCAGGTATGCGGGTGGGGGGGGGCAGGTGGGTAGTGGCAGGTAACCCTGTGTACCCCCCACCATGCCTCACCTCTGGGGAGCAATCCCCCCACAAACTGAGCCATGGTCGTCCCCCCACCTCTTGTGGCTTCCCTGCCGTTTTCTGCAGGGAAGCACAGGAATTCTGCAGGGGGTGGGGGGCATTTTCTGCAGGCATGCAGTCCCGCAGAATTTCCCCAGGAGTATCCCTAGGAGAAATGGTGCGTTCATAACTCGCGTTAGCTTAGCTAACACGAGGGAAAATCCTTGTGAAGACAAGGCGGCTTGCAAATTTTGAATGGGTTGGAAAGTCGAGTTAGGCTAGACTCCTCATAGGCACCTTAACTCTGTGCTGGGGGAGCCTAGTCCTGCTGTTAGCGAACTCACATTACGAGCACACCCTCTTCTGGCTTTTTTCGGATGTACTGAGGACCCTGACTCCTATTGGAACCAGTGGTCTACCTTCAGCATTATGCAAAGAATCAGCTAAATGAAACTTCTCTGTGAATCCCATTGTTTCCTGATCTTGCAGCATCTAGGCACACAAGCCAGTGGCTTCAGTGCGTTGTATCTCTGCAAATCAGGCCACTTAGTGGGCTACAGGTGGAGTTAGTTGCATGATTTGGGTACTCACAATTGAAATGCTTTGGCCTGGCTGGCTCCTGCAATTCTAGTCAGCTTCCAGTGAGCGTATCCGAGTAGATTCCATCCAGTGAACGCAGATGTGCCTTGATTCTAAACTGTGCTGAAAAGGCCAACTTGTGTTTCTCTTGATGGGACTTTTTCCCGAGGCTGCAGCTCTGTGTGAAGGATGAGGATGGCTGCGCTTGGTTCTGCTGCATATAACCTACGCTAGTTCTGGAAGAGTGTCTTTTGGCCTGGTCTACTCTGCGGGGGGGGAGGGGAAGATCGACCTAAGATACTCAACTTCAGCTTCGAGAATAGCGTAGCTGAAGTCGACGTATCTTGGGTCGATTTACCTCGCATCCTCATGGCGCAGGGTTGACTGCCGCCGCTCCCCGTAGACTCCGCTTCCGCCTCTCGCCGCAGTGGAGTACAGGAGTCGACAGCAGAGCGATCGGGGATCGATTTATCACGTCTACGTAAATCGATCACTACCCACGGATCCGGCGGGTAGTGTAGACATACCCTTTGTCTGCCTCTAGTGGCTGATCCATATAAAAGTTTTGTGTGTATTGCTGCTTCCAGCGGATGGACTTAGGCAAAACTAAGCCGTAAAGGCTCACACTTTTAGGTCCTGGGTTCAAAGCCTGCAGTCAGCCCATGTGGGTTAGGTAACGTGTATATAGTTGGGATGATGAGTGCAGGCAGCAATCGTGGTGCTTGGCTGGGTGGGGGGTTGAGAATGGAGAGAATTTACTTGTCTTGCTTGCTGAAGGTTATTTTGAGATTTTCATTAAAGATCCGAATGTCTGTTCAACTGTGTTCACCTTCTACTGAGCCAGTGAACGTGACTTAAAACAAAAAAAATTTCTTGTTTAACGTACTCTAAGAAGCAATGAAACTGCCGATAGGTCAGAGTCTTTGCTCAAAAGTAATTAATAATTTTAATCAGTAGTGTCATGACATCATGAAATTTCGATTTCTTTGCACGAGAAGCCCACTGACGAATGATACCATGGAAGAACCAGCACATCTGGGAAGTAATGATCATTTTTCACAAGAGCACAAAATCCAATATTTTGCCCTGTAGTTAGTACCGCTCCAACACTTGCAGTGAAGGAGTTTTAATTTCTGCAGAGTAATCGGCTTTAGTCACAAGTAACTTGTGAGTATCCGAGATCCTGAGATTTTTGGGTATTTTTCAAAGAAAGTTGTTCAGTCAGCTCTTCCCTCTTGCAAAAAGAGAGAACAAAACAAGCTGTGGCACGTGAATAGTATCTATAGACCCATCAGTGGCTGGAGGAGTAATGCTACATACAGTGGTTCTGATGTAGGGGGGTCAGAAACATTTGCAGGCAGCTTTTTAAAAGGGTAATCGAACAGTAGTTGTGCCTGGTGGAAGTAGAGATGTTCTGGACATGACTTAAATTTTGGCTTTTTTTAATCTTAAAAAAATTATATATATATCTTGGTATAAAGTGCTGGATTAACGACACCAGAGACTTTTATTATGAGCATTGCTGCGGGGGCAGCGTGTGGAGCCCCTTGGTTGCCCCAACGCGTAGGAGCCGGAGGGGGGACATGCTGCTGATTCCAAGAGCTGTGCAGAGTGGGGCAAACCCCCGACCCTGCTCCCCGGCGGGAGCTCAAGGGCCAGATTAAAATGTCCGAAGGGCCAGATGCGGCCCCCAGGCTGTGGTTTGCCCACCCCTGCTCTAGGTCACTTGGACTAGGACTGGGTGCCCTCTCCACTATACCATGCTGCTTCGCGGAGGCTCCAGTGTTCCCTTTTCATCTGCAGAATGGAGGCAGCAGCACAAGCTTCCAGGGGTTATCCTACTAAAAACTCAAGTAAGCCTAGTTCTGCAGAGACCATATTCAGTGGTGGCTAGTTCTTTGGCCTCTCTACGGAGACTGCCAACGCAGGCCAGTGGGATATGGACACGGGTTCACGAGACAGTCTCACTTCGCAGACACCAGGGACAGCCACCTGATAGCAATGGCCTTTGTTCATGACATAGCTTCACGCTGGTGACTCTGGGGCTTGGAATCCTACTGCATGTCCTGGAGCCAGCCGCTCTTTTGTAGTGTTCATCACTAAACAGTCCTTGAGCTGCTCCTGGCTCCACAGATTCCCTCTGTGAGAGTCTTTCCATGCTTGGTTCCAGAGAGCAATACGAAGCTTCCTTTGTAAAGTCACCTTGCCCCATGGGCGGGTTTCACACAACTCCATGCTCAAAAGGAAATGAAAAGCCAGTTGGTGCCCCTTCCTGCACCTTCTAATGTCTGGCAATTGCCTCAGCAGTTAAAAACAGTTTGCTGCTTTTTATCAGAAATATCCCACTCTCCTCTTTCTTTTCCCGGAGTGACTCAGTTCCAGAATTCATTATCTCTTCCTCCCTTACTTGGGGCCAGCAGAGCTGGCGCTCATGTTTCCATCTGCAAAATCATGATCACAACCCTCCAAAAGTCTTGCCAAAGCTACCCAATCAGGACCTGCAATTGCAAATGTAAAAACCCAAACACAACTTGGAGTTGTTTTTTACTATTCCTCTGGGATGTATAAAGAGCTCTAAGAAAACATTTTTGGATTTTTTTTGTTTGTTCTTTGCAATTCATATTTTTTTTTTTCCAAGTCAAAGACCTTCTAATGTGAGAGCTCATTCCCACTTGGGGAAACGTTCTTACTAGTGCTCCTGGTCATTGATTAGAGATGCAAATGTTTTTGCAAGCTGCATATATATATATATATATTATATATATATTTTTAAACCTTGGATCCAACACATGCAGTTGGCTTGTTTGCTAGTAGTTCACCTTCACTGAGGATGAGATGGAATTGGATTTTCTAGTTCTGGAAGTCCTTGGTCAAATTTTTCATTAAAGCCAGGTAAATCCGCACTAACAACATTTGACTTTAATGTAGAACCACCAGGATCAGTCCCAAATACCTCCACTGAAGGCCAATGGTGTTACTTCACAGGCAGAATTTAGTACCAGTCCTTCCAGAGTCTTTAGAATTCCGATTTGGAAGTTGCTATCTGTTGCCCTCTACAAGTGATTATTCTGTAACTGGAGTGCTCCTTTGAACCTTGTCTGCTTTAATGTTTAGGAGCATTCGGATGTGGGAGGAGGGAAGGAAGACTGCATTAGTGTGTGATATTTTTTTTTTCTTTGAACACTGTATTAGAGATTCCTTCTGAAAAACCGTTCTTGTCCTGTTCTAATAGAAAACTTTTTAATCTCATTGAGCATCAGTTGATCGGGTTTAGTATAAAACTTGCAGTTCTTTGTCCTGTGACTTTCAGAGAGCAGGAGGAAGAATCAATTTTTTTTGGATCTCCTAACACATCCCCTTTAATGCATCACAATTAATTTTGCACACCAACTTGTAATGCTGATTTCCCTTTTGAGACTCTTGCACTAATTTGTCATGTCGTCTTGGGCAGCAAACAGGTTTTTTTTTTGAGGTGTTGCTTTTCCTATTGGCTTGTTTCATGCTTTCCCCCCCAAGATGCCATGTAAAAACATAAAGCAAAATTACAGCGCCTAATCTTCCACTTTAACTTTTACATCTCTTTGGAATTAGGCTTGTGAGGGACTTATTTTTCCTTGTTAGGCTGTTTGAGCGACAAGTAATTATTTTCGAGAGGTTTGCTAACTGCAATAGAAAACAGTTTCCCCCCCCCCACACACACACACGTTGAAGGCAGCAGCACAATTAGAAACACTTTAGATGCTTGACCTATGCTCAAGTCTCCAAACAAAAGTTGCAAAGATAGGTTTGATGCTTTTCAGGCACAATTAGCATAATGCTGTAATTATGGTTTATAGCAGTTGTATTCCCCTAGCTATTACACTGACTAAATACATTCATCTGGGGTGTTCTGGCATGCTAACTAAACATACACATGTCCCCCCAGTCTACTGGATGAATACACAGACACACACACTATGTTCTTGTTTCCAATCTATCACCATATGCCTGTCTTTTACAGTTCTTTGGTGCATGATGCTCATAGAGTGGATAATTAGCTAAATGAATTAATTGACATTCATACTTGTAATTAGCAAATGGTTACAAGCAGCTATTCTCCTTGGGACAACTAAAATTTCTCAGGGACCAATGTTAAAATACTGTAAAATCATTAAGAGTAAATAATGGGGGTTGATGGTAATGCATGATTATGGAGGTTATTTTCTTTCCCCAGTCATAAAGCCGTCCACATTGTAAACAAGCCTGTGCAAAAGAAAAGCATGCTATAAAATGTTCTGGAAACAGCACCTCTCAGGAGATGCAGTGGGGCTGAAGGATGCGTACTCCAGATGAAATCCGAGCCAGATGGATGGCATGCAATCAATAGCATGTTGATAGCTACTGCGAGCACTTGTCTGTCTGCTATGACAAAATAAGGGTAGCGCCAGTTTTTGCTAACAGTTCTTTTTTTTCCCAATATTTACCACAGAGCTCTGGCAGATAAGAAATCCACTAAACAAAGGTACCCTGAAACTGCACAGCTAATCTCTGGTTCACTGATACTGACTGGTTTTACGGCATTGGATGTGGTGCCAAAGAGCCCATGCCATCTTAGGCTGCGGGTCAGAGGCATCTCTGCTGGATAGAGCATGCAGAGACACTGATGTCTCAAGTACGATGTACTGCATCAGCTCTGTGCCCCGTCTTGGAGTTAATGATTGCCTGAGTAACACATCACCTGTCCCCTGCTACCTGAAGCCATGATAAGAATGGCTTGTGCATGATGTTGCACTGTATCTACTACTATTCTTGGATACTCTCTTCACACACAGGGCTTGCTTGATCTCAGTTCCAGAACCCTGCACCTTTGGGAGCAGACGTGGTTGGAGAGGATTTGACCCAGAGGAGGGAGCAGGTGTCTGCATTGAGGGGCTTAGCTGAGGCTCCGCTGTTTTGATTTGTGGCCAGGGCTCCATAGCTGCACTGCCAGAGGCTGCCCAGCCTGCCTGGTTTCTATGTGCTGAATCATTGCATCTTCTGGCTCCTTCTCATATTCTCCTGGCTGACCTTATTTGCTCTTGTGGTGGCTCTCAGGAGAGCAGAGATTGCAGGGACCTTGTGCAGAGAAACTTCTTCTCGGTGGGCTTTCTGGGGCTGGGAACCCTTGTGCCAGTGGGGGCTGATGTAACTTGGCACTGCATCAGGTAGGAGGGATGTCTTCGTCTCAAAGAGCCACATGCAACTGGCTCCTGAGTAGCTCCGAGTCCTTTCCACTGCTTCCCACGAGACTCTGTGAGAATCTGTGGGGTGGGTTTTGGGAGCTCTGTGCCTTTGAGGCTTGGCTGAGCAGATGAGATGGAGAACGGGAGCAGGCTCATAGCCCCAGCCAACTTGGTGGTGTGGGGGTCAGAAGAGCTGTATCAGAGTTTTGCATTGGGCCGGTGAAGCTCACCTGGCTCTAATTTCACATGGTGCATGACTTGGTAGCAGCTGCTTTGCTTCCCTACCCCAAGGCTCCTGCCTGGCACTGTGGATATGGGAGGAGGAGTCAGTTTCTTTGCACTCCTTGGAAATTCCCTGTGCAAACCTTGTCTACTTGGGCTTCGTGCAGGGGGCCACGGTTTGACACTGAGCTCAGGCTCCTCATTAAACAGCTGGTGAGTAGAAGCAGGTTTTGGTTGCCTCAAGTTTCTTGGGACTCCTACCCTGGGAATCCCAGTACACAATAGGACCCCGGTCCTGCACTGATGCAATCACAGGATCCTCGGATGTGGCACTTGATGTGGGTTCAGGGCTGGTGCGGTGTTTGTACAATGTGTGATGCACCGGGAAGGATGTTCCCATTATTGGCTTCTAGCTACGTGAAACAAAGAGCAGGAATCGGTTCAAATCTGGTTGGAAGGTAGTTCTGCTTTAAATGCAAAACCAGTCCAGTGAGAGAGGCTTGGTTTATGACTACTGTTTGCTTATGTCTCTACAGTGTGCTTGATGATCAATCTAATGTAATTTCTCTGGTAGCTTCCCAAGACTACTAAAAGAAGAGGTTTAGAACACAATAGAAAAAGTTTTTTGCATTGAATTATTGTTATGAAACTTTCTTTTCCCTGTATCTTCAGCCAGGAATGTGCCTGACGTGAAAGCAAGTGGAAACATCACCCCAATTGGCTTATCTGTTTATAAGGGCTGTGAGATGCTAGAAAATCAGCGCAAACTCCATTGCTTGGGACACTTTTAAAACTAGACTTGTCAAAGTGCAAGGAGATTGGTCTGACACTTCTGGAAGAGGGAGCCTGGGGTCATAGACAGGATCACTGGTTGGTCGGTCATCTCATTAATGCTTAAATTGCAGTAGCACCCAAAGCCCTCAGCCAGGATGGGCCTTATTGTTTCGTGTGTGCACATAATAAATTACAGTCCTTGCCCCAAAGAGCGTAGCCTGGAAGAAAGACACTGGGATGGAGGAGCCTAACAAACAGGCAGTGATGGGGAAACAACTAGAGTTCTTAGTAGTGAACAGAACCTCTCCCCAGTAGAGATCCCAGCATGCGGTTGCGTGGTTTTGAAAAGAAGTAGCTCCAGGGGTGGAGTTGTGGATGAATCAACTGTGGGGAGGTGGGGCGAGTGGCGTTTAACAGCAGACAGCCAACACACGTTGGGGGTCCGGGAGAGGAGGAGGGCAAGCTGTGATCTCACTTGAATTCCAGTTTGGGACTGTTTGAAACACTGAACACAAAACTAACCAAAAGCCAGTCTGTATCTTGGACTCCTAGTGGCTTGTCCAGTAATAAATAATGGCAACAGCTCGTGGGGTGGAGGGAGATCTCCGATGACTCAAAGGTCTAGAACAGGTTCCTCCCACTTCCTGCCCCTCTCAGAAACCTCCCACCCCCACTCCCTGTCCTGTGACTGCCCCGACCCCTATCCACACCTCTGTCCCCGACAGGCCCCTTGGGACTCCCACACCTATTCAACTGTCCCCTGACTGCCCCTGGGGACTCCCCTGCACCTTATCCAACCCCCCCTGCTCCCCACCCCCTTACCATACCACTCAGGGCAGCGTGTCTGGCAGCAGCACCGCCTGGCCGGAGCCCGCCTCGCTGCCCGGCAGAAGGTCACAATCCCGCCGCCCAGAGTGCTGGCGGCATGGCAAGCTGAGGCTGTGGGAGAGGGGGGACAGCAGGGGAGGGGCCAGGGGCTAGCCTCCACAGCTGGGAGCTCAAGGGCCGGGCTTGCTGCAGGGCGCTCCCGTCCACCGCTGCCCCCTACAGGGCGGCCGGAGCGGAACACAAAAAAAAAGCGGCCATGCCGCCCTAGGATTGGGCAGAACACCGCCTCGTTCAATCTGCCGCCCCAAGCACCAGCTTGCTCGGCTGATGCCTGGAGCCGGCCGTGCTGATGGTTGCCACTGAGCTTGTGCTGAACACAGCTTAGTGCATAGACCAGGATGAACTGCATGCCCAGCCCCATTTCAGAAGCTGTGATGACAACCTGTGGTGCTCACTGGTTGAGCTGCCCCTGTTGTGCACAGCCATTGTCAGCAGTGGGTCGCTTAGCCTAGACGAGGCTGATTGTGCGGTGCTTAGTCATGTAGGGGAGCACTTGGGTGAGGAGTCCCATGGACCTGAGCAATACTACTCCGTGAGTAGGGGCTAATCAATATAACAGATGCAACATAATGCCCCCCCCCCTCCCCGAAATGGCTGATGAGGGTTATCCTAGATACCGAGGGCAGGTTCTCGGGTGGTGAGTGGCTTCCTCCGACTGAGAGCCTGAAAGATCTGCACAGAATGAGAGTGATCCAAAGGTTGCTCCTTAAGCTTGGGACCCGCCTTTGTATTTGTTTGGCAAGTCATCAAGTTGTTTTACCGACCAAAGCTTGCTAAACGCTGACCCTCAGTGGATCCAAAACGCCATCCGATGCGAAGTTCTGTCAAAGGGGCTAGGGATTTCTTGGTCTACCTTAACTACTTTGTTCAGCGGCAAGTAGTGTGAGGTTCTTCAATACACTTCAAAGCTCAGTTCTTCATTTCATAGTGTCATTAGCTAAAACTGGATTAATGGGCTTGTTAGGATTTAAGCATAATATGTGAAAAATTCTATGCTCCGAGATTGCTCCATGCCTGAAAACATGCCTTTTAAATGCTACCTGATAGAACATTGTTTTGGTTTTCAACATCTTGAAGGGGCTGCAGAAAAGATGTCCGACTGGTGGTCATTTATCTTAATAACCTGAGGAAGATAGTAAAAGCCATCCTATAGCATGTTGGGACACTTAATACCTCTTATGTAGCACTCTTCATCAGTAGATCTCAAAGCACTTTACAAAGCAACAGCATCCCCATTTTATAGGTAGGGAAGATGTGGCACAAAGGGTGGGGGGGAAATGACTTGACCAACGTCACCCAGCAGGCCAGTGGCAGAGCAGGGAATAGAAGCCAGGTCTCCTGAGTCTGTCTACTAGGTCACACTGCCTACACATTTCAATGCAAGAACAATGCCCTGGTGCTAAGGGGTGGGATAGGCAGGGACTGGTGCTCTATTCCTGTTCACCATTGCTTACACCAGTGCAGAATGGGTGTAAAATGCTCCCATTCTGACTTCCTAGTGTTTGGTGTCCATTTGGCACAGGTGGTGATGCTAGGTGCACTGCAGTGGAGAATCAGGCCCACAGCCTATAAAGAGACAAACCAACCTATGGCCCTTCCCACCCTTCAGGAACAGCCAGGTTAGTGCTGCAAAACAGTGTTGATTGGAAGAAAGCACGTTGATCCTGGGCGATGGCTGCTTCCCGTTTTGTTGTAAACCTGGTTCTTACTCGGCTTCCGTCTCATGGATACAAACGTGCAGCCGGCTTCCCCCAATCGTGGCTTGTTACGGAGACTTCTTGCTGACCGCCAAAGCAATGATGCAAACACAGCCGTGAAGGCAAAACTGCACTCCCCTGCCCCTTTCCCAAGGCGAGCGTTCAGATGAACCATTTCAGCACAGGGTTGGGTCCAAGCAGGTGTGACCTGTCTTATGTTCTTTCCTTTGTACTGTTTGCTACCTAATGTTCCCTTTGCAGACTGGTGTAGAAAAGCAGAAAGCAACAAAAGTCCTAAAGTGAGTCTGCGCGAGGGGAGTGGCCTGTGAAGAGAACATGGAGGTTAAACTCAGGCAGGGACTTGCAGAATAAGATTAGATGGTGTGGGGTAAAATGGCTGAGTCCAGTGACACATGACACTGGCAAAATAATCAGACACTTTCTGCTAACACTGAACAAGGAACTCTAATGGAATTAGACTAAGGAAAACGGTGCTGTTCCTAAAACCAGTCTCTGCTTCTCTGTAATCTCTTCTGCCTAGAACCTACCTCAGCCTCACTCCTGCTTGGCTTCCGGTGCCAGACTTAAAGAAACATTACATATCCCCGGAGCACGTTAGGTCTAGAAAACACGTTGGTAAAAACTCTGGTGGCTGGGGTATTTCAGCACTCCCACCCCTGTTAGCACAGATGGCGGTGTAATGGTGGGAGAATTCTTTAAAATCCTCACTCTGGACACACTCCAAAACTTTGCCTGTTACAGGGGTAGGGATAGCTCAGCGGTTTGAGCATTGGCCTGTTAAACTCAGGGTTGTGAGTTCAATCCTTGAGGGGGCCATTTAGGGATCTGGAGCAAAAATCTGTCTAGGGATTGGTCCTGCTTTGAATAGGGGGTTGGACTAGATACCTCCTGAGGTCCCTTCCAACCCTGATATTCTACGATCTTAGGGGACGTAATGGCCACACAGTGTGCTCGGACCATGTTTATAAGATGTGGCTTTGCCTGGGGAGACCAGACCATCTTAAATATAGTTACAACTGCACTGAAACTGGGGTCCCTAAGGCCTGGTCCACACTAACCCCCCCACTTCGGACTAAGGTACGCAAATTCAGCTACGTTAATAACATAGCTGAATTCGAAGTACCTTAGTCCGAACTTACCGCGGGTTCAGACGCGGCAGGGAGGCTCCCCCGTCGATGCCGCCTACTCCTCTCGCCGAGCTGGAGTACTGGCATTGACGGCAAGCACTTCTGGGATCGATTGCCTACCTCCGGACTCGGAGGTAAGTGTAGACGTACCCTTAGATGGCTAATTGTAGCATACACGAGTGGCTGTGGATCAGAACCTAATTACTCAGATCTCAAGTCAATAGGAGTCTTTCCATTGACTTGCATCCTGCGTGGAGTCCATTGGGACCTGATCCAGGGGAAACTATGACTAGTTAAAGGGCTGTTAAATGCACAAAATAAACTGAACAAAGGCAACCCACTATTTCCCTCTGATTATCGTTACGGTAACCGTAAGAGTGAATTGTTAGAACTCTACTTCAGTCTGATTTTATTTTTAAATCACTGATGTCCCTTTACGAACGGGACCAAGCAAAATCGAAAGCACAGAGTAATTCCTGTGGAGATTTTTAACACCATTCCCCTGCTGAGTTTTGTCCCTGGTTATTAAATGCTCTGATCGCTCTTTCTTTAAGCCCTGGCAAAAGATCTGCAGTCAGGTAACACCCGACAAAAAGCCCCAACCGCTCAAGAGTAAACGACATCTAAGTAGAAACCCCCCCAGCACCCTCTAAGCAGGCTAAACATGAACACATTTACTCAATTGCCAGCTTTGACCTCTCTGGGTCATGTCGGGGAGGTTAGTGCTGTTCAGCCTCTCGAGCCTCTGAACGGCGACAACTTTAAACAATGAAACCGCGGGTGAATGTTCATTCATAAACTGTGCTTCCCGGGCAGCCAGATGGGACCATTGATCACCAAGTCTGGTCTCCAGCACAGCACAAGCCACGCAACTTCTTCATGTGATTCCTGTCTCCAGCCCAATAATCTATAGTTGAACAGACTATTGCTTTTAGGCCCCAAACCTGCGAACACGTGCATAATGTCTGCAGCATCAGGGCTTTAAAGTCATTAATTCAATCTTGATTTCAAAATGCCGAGTGACCGTGATTCCTCCCACATCTCATGGGAAGATGCTCCAATGGGTAATTACCCTCACTGTATTTTTTTATTTTTTTTTTTAAAGGGTGCATTTGTTTCCAGTTTGAATTTAACGTCTGCATTAGAAATCAAATGGTAAAAATTAAGTAGCATGTGTATAAAAGTGTAGATCTTTTAATTTTCTTATTTCCAAGGCTCCTTCTAAAGGAGTTTAAGAATACGGCTTAATATATATCTGTATAAAGCTGATTTGACTTCTAGAGAGACGGTATGGTGTGTTACAAAAAGGGCCATTCTCCTCTTCCTTGTAAGCTCCATTGATTCTTTCTACCTCTCTTGCAATGGCACTGTGAAAAGAGCATATCCTTTATCACTTGTATCTTTTGTTTTTAATAATCAATATTGTTCTATTTAGCCCAATAATAATAGGGCCAGATTCTCAGCTATTGTAAATTGGCATAACTCCAATGAAGCTGTGTGGATTTGTACCCCTTAAATTAATTTACGTCTGGCATCTATCTCAATATATTTATCTTTTTAAATTGCAGAAGACACCGGTTCAGGCCTGCTAAAGTCTGCACCGGTTCAGGTTTCCCACCCACCTTACAAACATTGTCATCAGAATAAACTGACATTGCTAGGCAACAATGGACCACCCTCAAGATAGCTGATGAAGCAGTTTCTCAAAGCCGGCATTTACAAGTTAACACTTTCAGTGGGGTCACATACACTACATGTATAAGGAATCCCGAGCTAACTTGGAATAACCCACTGATTTATTTATTTATTTATTTTTTTTAATTCAAGGTGGGAGATGGAATAAAAACTCCACTGAAAATGCACAGTGTGTTACAAACTTGTCATACCTGTGTGTAAGTAGGTCTTAAACCCAAAGCTGAGGAACAGGTGGAAAAACATTAGGATTCACAGACTAGCTGCTTCCTGAAAAAAGATTAAAAGAAAATCAATTCCCGAAAGTCTGCTCAACCTTTTCTCTTAATACTTCTGTCAAATGACACATGTAGGTGTTAGATCTGGGTATTTCTGTGTCATACCTGTGGAAGCCTTGTCTGACAACCATTTCCTTTTATAATTTTACTTGTACTCGGTGATTTAATTTTGAAACTGGTAGTTTTGTTCCTAATCACATTTGTGGCAGTTTCTCATGAATATTGTGTCTGACTGAAGGTCCAATAGAAGTGTGTATGTGTATATATACATATATATGTGTATAGGTATTGTGTGTGTGTGTGTGTGTGTGTGTAATTTTTTAAGAAGAAAAAGACTAGGGGAAGCAAACAGCTAAGCTGGAAAGTAGAGACAGCAAGTCAAAGAACTGGCCAGTAAACAAAGGAAAGTAGCTATCTGGAAGGCGAGAACTTGTAAGTGCCACCTTAAGAAAACTTCATCTGACTGTTTTTAAGGAACTAAGGGGAGTGCCGCTTCCTCTGATCCAAAGGACAGTTCTGGCAGGGGCTCTGCCTGAAAGGCCCGGAGAGGGAAAAGAGGGCGAGAGAGCATGGGGGTGAAAAGTACAAGCAGGTGGTCTGGTATTCCTCCTTCACGGCAGGTCACTGCCTGATCCTGTGGTTACAATTCTGGCCTGTCGCAGAGGAACGTTTCTCTGGCCTGTTCAGCAAATGTGAAGCTGCTCCTGGCTAAGGTGAGATTGGGAGCCTAAAACTGTGAGGCAGCTTTGCTGGGAAGTGAGAAGCCTGTTAAAGGGGGCAGCTGCTGATCTTGGGGCGCACCTGGTTTTGGTGAGGCGGCTGAGAGCGCGCTGCCAGCGGGATGTACACGTGTTCAGTGCGAAATCCTTTTTTGCACTGACACAGCTGCCTCCATGCAGAACTTTACACAGATTTCTCTTTTGGCTGAGGCTGGTGTTTGCCTTGGGAAGGAAAGCGACCAAACCTTTCAAACATTTCCTAGATGAGGCAGCAACTTAGGGTGGCTTTTAGTTCTAGTGAAACTAATGAACTTTTTTAAACTTGCCTTGCGTGGAGCAGAAAGCTCTGGGTTTAGGGTGTGTTGTGTGGCACAGTGCAGTGCCCTGGAGGAAGATGTAACCCGAAACCCTGGCAGCCTGTATACATGCCGCACGTCCCAGACAGCACGCTTCTGATCTATATTGGTTAATTTCATAAATCGCCAGGGGAAGCCACTTGTGTGGATGCGGTATGAGGATTTACAATTCGGTAGCATTAATCTACGGCATGGGCACCGGAGGAAGATGCCAGACCCAGATGTTTGCAGCTAACTAACTATTCCAGCAGGGTGTATTACTCCTAATTGTGCTATTAGCATTGCAGAAATGAGAGAGCTTAAGTGGGTGAAATTCTGGACGAAATCTTAAACCTTTCATTAAATGGAGGCTGTATTTTTTCAGAAGAACTCCGCACCTATGGAAACGCGTGAATGGCTAGCCTTTATTTGGGTGCCTTAGTGGGAGCTGAGCTGTTCTGAAAATCTGGCCCAGCTGTGGGAGCTAAGTGCTCGAAAAATCTGGCCTAGAGCTGCTCTTGAAAATCTGCTCCTTTTGTTTCAACCTCACAAGCTACTGGAGCCCGTTAATTATCAAACGCCAGTACACTACTAGCGTGCGAGGTTCTTGCAGTGCTGAGGAGCTTACAGTCTCAGGCCATGAGCCTCCTGACAGTGGTGCAGGACTGGGCTTTAATTAAACCACCCACCATAGAGATGAGGGATGGAGAACAGGCAACAGGCAGTGGCTGATTGAGTGGAGTTGTCTAGCAGGCATCATGTGTGTTCTTTAACCCTTTCAGGTGTTTTTTTAAAATTTCCCTTTGGGGGAAAGACTAGAATTTTATAGGCCTTTTGAAAGAAGCAGGTTTTTTTTTAAGGAGGACCAGGGGGATGGCAGAGGCATGACAGACTCTGGGTTTCGTGTGCAAATTAAAACCGTAAGCTACACAAATGTCAAGCATTAACTTGCTGCTGTTGAGCAGTTGTGTAGTGTTCCTGTGTGTGGTTTAAACCCATACTTTGCTCTGCCCCAGCAATGCCTGCCTGTCAGTCAGGTTTACCAACAGGTTCCCACAATGCTTTGGAATCCTTCTAGATGAAAGCTGCTATAACACACGTGATAATAGTATTCTGACCTTTGCATTCAGAGCCCGCTGTGTTAAGGCCATTTTTGCACAAAGTAATCAGTGGGGACTTTGGAGTCCTCAGTGGGACAGCTATATAATGAAACCTTCCATCTCTGCACAAACCCCAGCATGCAAGTGCTTCTTTTTTATTATCCTGATGCTTCTCAACTTGTGTTCAAGTGACTTGACAAGCTGATTTTCATTTCAGCTTTTGTGGGCATCCTTTGGTGATGTGATCTTAAGAAATTAACGAGCACAGGGGCAGTAACGATAGTCCGTTGGAAACCAACAAAATTACTCTTGGAATCGCAATGCTAGGAGGAAGAGTTACCTCTTGCACATGTACGCAACAGGCTTGCAATAAGCAAGGTGGTTACCTGTTGTGCTATTGGCCCTATTCTTTCTTGCTATTTGGTGGGTTATTTAAGTGGGTCCCTGAGGATGGAGAGAGGAGGAAGGGAATTTGACCCAGATGAGGCTGGGAGAAAGGGGGTCTGAGACAGACCAGAAACCCATGTTTGTCAGCGGTAAAGGTTTCTCGTGTGGCTTGGGCCGTCCGTTTCCAATGAGCCATTCAGCTGACAAATGAAGCTGATTCACTTACACCAGGGTTGGATTTGGCCCCACCTTTCTCCTGCTTCCCTAGAACACCGCATGACTCCAATGCTCAACAAAATCCTAGTTAAGCATCGTACGCGCTGCCAGAGAACACTCAAAATCCAGCTTGTCCGGAGCCAAATTGGACTCAGTTCTAGTCCATTCATTTTTCTGGTTTGTGTCCTTGCTCTGTGACTCAGCTTGTCTCTCTTAGTGGCTCCTACGCTGCGAATTGCATGGGGTCAGTGTGTGGTGCCTTAGCAGGCTTATGCCTCCGAACAATGCCCTATGTCATTTCACGGGCCGAGCGTTGGAGTGTAGTGAAAGCAATGCATTCAGGCAGGCAGCAGTGTGCGGGAAGGTCTTGGAAGGCATTGGATTTGCACACTGATTTCTTTCTTCCAAGCTGGCAAGACCTTTTTGAAAACCGTAAACAAGTCCTGATGCCTAACAGGCCCTAAGGGAACCAGTTCCCATGGGCGTGTAGGTTAAGCCACAACAGATTCTGAAAAGAATCCGATGTTTGTCTGAGCTAATATACTCGGCATGGAGCGGGAAGAGAGAGGTCATTCTCTACCAAATGAAAGACAGAGGGTTACCTTCTGATAGTGCCCTACAATGGTATCTTTCGTTGGCACCCATCTGCAGGGGTTATCCTTGTGATGGGTGGGAGGTTCTCCAAAGGCTGATGAATCTTTGCAAGATGTCCCTGCTTTTGCCCTTAGGTGGGGCAGTCTAGCCGCTAACTACCAGACTCGCTACCTTCAGGCAGATGTTCCTCGTCTCAGCCTTCAGGAGGGAGTGTAGTAGGCTTTGCTTCCCTAACCTAGTGCTCCAGGCACCAGCCGAGCAAGCTGGTGCTTGGAGTGGCAGATTGAACGAGGCGGCATTCGGCCCAATCCTAGGGTGGCACGGCCGCTTTTTTTTTTTGTTCTGCTCCAGCCGCCCTGTAGGGGGCGGCGGCACGGAGGACGGGAGCGCCCTGCGGCAAGCCCGGCAGGGCAGTCCTCGTCCTTCCCTCCCCACTGACGGGAGCGGAGCCCTCTCGGCAGGTGGTGAGGCGCGGCGGGCTGCGTGGCAGCGTCCTGCTGTAGCCCTGGCCGCCCCCCTTCTCTCTCTCCCCCACCCGCTCCCTCCCCACCGCTAGCTGGTCCCCCTGCACCCGCACTCCGGCCAGGGTTTTTTTTGCTTTCCCGTTCTGGCCGCCCTATGTTTTTGCTTGGGGCGGCCAAAAAGCCAGAGCCGGCCCTGCTCATGGGGTCCCTTGCCAGGTCTACCAAAATCAGGGGGAGCCATGGTATTAGCTTTTAATTTAACAAACAAATTCTATCCCTCTCGCTTGCTGAGTCATCCTTGGATGTGAAACCTGATCCAACCCAGTGTAAATGGATTGCTCGGGTTCTTTGAAGATCAGCAGCACTGCCTGATGCCCAGGACTGACCTCCGAAGGTCAGCACAAATTACAGCCCTGAAATGACCTGTAAGGGCTTGAACTTGCTCTGCTCTTGGAAGTGTGAGAGTGGTTTCATGGCAGGTAACTGTACGTTTGAAAAACGTTTATTTGCTAGTGCTTTATTTCATTAAATTTTTGCAAGGAGCAAGTCAATTAGGAGCCCTAACTTCTAATGCCTATTTCTTGGCCAGGCAGCTGCACTAGTTCAACAAAACAACGTCAAAACGCAGCATTCAAAGATTCAGTTAGGAAAAAAAAAGGGGGGGGATGGCAGGGACTATGGGGCTCTTGTGATGTGTTCGTATGTTGCATGGGGAGGGGGGCAGCCTGCGTGTTGCCATCGGAGGCTACTGCAATATACATGTTTAACAATAATAAAATACCAGGTACCAATAAAATACAAATATTAGGGTCTCAGACAATCCAGTCCATTACGGACTTCGCTGCCGCTCATGATTTTTTTTTTTTTACATGGCAGGAGCTCAGATACTATGGTAAACTGCAGCCGTGTAAAACCCATAAATAGGGCCAAATATTACAATGATGGCCTCTCTAGAAAGGGAGGGGAAGGGAAAAACCTCTCTGAACTGCTGAGTGTATCCATATATCTCCTGACCTCAGTTGCTACGTCTGCTGGATATTCTGCGTTTTTCCTGTTTCTCGTGGTGACAGTCTTTAAACTTTCACAACATCTTTAAACTTCATCTGCTCCGGAGCAAGGCTTGGTGACCAAACGGTGAGTGTACCTTTTTTGTTCTGGCAGCAAAACTGGCTGTTCTGTTTCTCTCTCCGCTGAGGAGCCTTGTGATGTGATGTGTAAAATGTCAGGAATCATTAGGTTACTTGACTCACTGAACCACCATCCTTCCCCCTCTTCTCCTCCCCCCCCCCCTTCTTTCTGACCCTCCTCCTTTGCCGCAGCGAATTTATTTAAAGCTCCTTCTCCTCAGAACAGGGCCCTTTGTTGGCACTGGTGAATTTCTGGGGAAACATGATGCATTGTTGAGACGCTAGAATTTCTCAAACTAGGTCAAGTTAATTTTTTAACACATGCAGATTTGCTTGTTACTATGGATATTGCTTAATTACAGACCAATAATCCCCCATGAGATCTACATTGTCACTGCTCATTGTTCCCCCCCCCCCCCACATTTTTAAATATCCCCAGGAGCTGGGGGTCCAATGAGGAGTAACAGGATGAAGCTGAACAAAGGAAAATGCAGGTTAAATATCAGGTCAGAGGCCTGCATTCTGTAAGATGGTGGGATGGTCTCCCAAAGGAAGTGGTGCGGTGCTTGTGTCGTCTAAAACTGCTGCACAGAGCACGTGAGATCTTATTCACCTGACATCTTCCCGCCAGTGCCTAGTTGACAGATGAGATGATCATGAACGTCTCTTCCACTTCTAATTTCCAGCTGTTTGGAGATGGCAAGAACAGCGTTCACTAAGATTCTAAATGGCAGTTCAGCCATCTACATATTTCCTCCCTCCCCCTCCATTTTATTTGCCTGGCCTTTGTGATCAAGGCATTTGTGTGTGGACGAGAGCATCCACAGTTTGTTGTTTAATTACAAATACCTAGCTCTCCTTCTTCTATAGGTCTTAAAGTGCTTTACAAAGGAAGTCCGTATCATTATCCCCATCTTACAGATGGGCAAACTGAGGTATGATGTGAAGTGATTTTTTGCCCAAGGTCACCCAGTGGTAGAACTGGGGATAGAACCTAAGTCTTCTGAATTCCAGTCCAGTGCCCTGTTCACTAGGTCACACTGCCTTCCATTTATTGCCCCCCCCCCCCCACTCAAGTTTCAGTCATTTAAACAGGGAGCAGAAAGGATGCCATGTGCTGATGTGTCATTGGTCATCTACATGAAAAAGCAAAGTGACCTAGCTGGGAGTGGAAGGTGCTTGGCTATATTGGTGCAAAACCTGTGTCAGGATTATGGAGCTGGTTGCATCTCTGGCCTCTCTTCATGCACCCCCCCCAGCTGTCAGCCCTCTTGCCTTTACCTGTCTTGGGAGTGAGATTTTGCACTTCTCCCACTCCTAGACCAGGATCTGGATCCAGCATCCTGCCTGTGCTAGCCACTTATCCACTCAGGCCTGTGCAGTACTGTCTGTCCCTCTTCCCTTCAGGAGCCTGTGACCATGAGATAGCAACCAACCACTTCTTAAAAACAAGCAGGTTTATTTGTAAATGGAACAAAGCGTTGGAGAAACTGCTGTGAAAACAACAAACAGCCATGCATAGCTAGCGGAGACTAACCTTACACTTAACTACACACTATGGCGGGGTGGGCAAACTACGGGTCGACCATCCTGCCCGGCCCCCGAGCTCCTGGCCTGGAGGCTTGTCCCCGGCCCCACCCTTGCTGTCTCTTCTCTCCCCCCCCCCCCCCCCCCAGCCTCAGTTAAATCGCTCCGCTGCTGGTGCAATGCTCTGGGCGGTGGGGCTGTGAGCGCCTGAGGCAGCGCAGCTGCAGAGCCCGGCCTGACCCGGGGCTCTGTGCTGTGGGGTGGTGGCAGCAGCGTGGCCCAGCTCCAGCCGGGCGGTAGCTGTAGCGCCGCCAGCCACCGGCGCTCCAGGCAGCACAGTAAGGGGGCAGGGAGCAGGGGCGTTGGATAGAGGGCAGGGGAGTTCGGGGTGGTGGGCAGGGGTGTGGATAGGGGTTGGGGGTGGGGAATAGGGGGTTGAATGGGGCAGGGGTCCCGGGGGGAAGCCAGGAAGGGGGGGTTCAATGGGGTGGCTGGAGTCTGGGGGCAGTCATGGGACAGGGAGCGGGGGTGTGTGGATGGGGCGGGGGTCCCAGAGGGGCCGTCAGGGAATGGGGGGGGTTGGATGGGGCAGGAGTCCCGGGGCGGGGGGGGACGACCCCCTCCCCTAACTGGCCCTCCATACAATTTATTAAACCTGATGCGGCCCTCAGGCCAAAAAGTTTGCCCACCCCTGCACTATGGGTATGTCTACAGTACAGCTACGCAACTGCAGCTGTGCCGATGTAGCCCAATAGTGGAGACACTTCCTACATTGACAGAAGGCGTTTTTTCCATTGATGTAGTTAATCCACTTCCTTTGAGAAGCAGTAGCTTGATTGATTGACAGAAGAATTCTTCCATCTACTTGCAGCACAGTGTGGCTTGGCTTAGGTCGCCTTAACGATGGCACAATTTTCACTGCCCTGAGCAATGTAGCTAGTTGATCTGACTTTGAAATGTAGCCCAGGCCTTAGTTAGATGGGCTTCCTTCTGCAGTTGCAGGAAAAGAAAAGACCCAACTTAAGTTCTTTTAGGAGGCCAACGTGCTCTTGGAATCCAGCCTTGTCTTTGCTGCAGGAAAAAATGGTGTTAACTCAATTGTAAGAGCACATTTTTTGTTCGTTTGCCAGTGAGGTCTCTGTCTTCCTACCTGTCTTCCTATCCCCTGCGCCCCTCAGTAAGGAAATTCCCTTTTCTCAAAGTCCTGCCCCCTCAGTGTGTGCCTGAGGCCAATTACCCTGGTATTCCCTGGCTTTTGTTACAGGGCTTAGGTGTGAAGTCTTTTTAGTCTTTTGCCATGCCAAAAAAAAAAAAATTGACAAGTTAGGCTGCTGGTGTGCTGAGACCTCGCCTGTCATGCTGACTCCCTGGACTCCCCTGTCTGACTGTGTCCATCTGTTTCTCTTGTCTTACACTCTGATTGTACACGTCTCTTCTGTTTGTACGGCGCCTAGCACAATGGGTCCTGGTCCATGGCTGGGCTCCTCGGGGCAGTGATAACACAGATAAATAACAAACCAAAAAGGCCTCTTATTTCAGATGTCTACCCGGGGAGTTACACCAGGATAACTAACATATAGCATTAAAATTCCATCACCTAGTATTGCTGGTGAACTTCCCCAGGTAGACAAGCCCTAAGAGAGTGCCCCCATGATGCTTTGCTGTTTGCCAGTTTAGACCCATTCAACTTTACTGGCTTGCAGTCACTGCTCTCCTGCCTGGGAATAGGGTGACCACATGTCCTGATTTTATAGGGACAGTCTGATATTTGGGGCTTTTTCTTATATAGGCTCCTATTACCTCCCACCCACCCCCTGTCCCAATTTTTCACACTTGCTGTCTGGTCACCCTACCTGGGAGGGAGTCTGCTGGGTCTGTCTGCACTGCTCTGACATTCCACCGTCTCCAAAAGCCTCTGCATAAACCTCACCTCGAGGTACAGATCAACAGTCCCCGCCTAGCCCCCCCATGCTCATCACACCCTGTTTCTCAATCTCCGCTCTGTCTCTGCACCGGTCTCCCCTGAGTGCCATTACCTTGAACTAGGCTGCGTAGAAAGGAGCCAAGAAGGGGCAATCCTGTGGCAATAAGAGACCAGCCTGGAAACATGCAGTTCATAGAAGCCCGGCCACTTTTATATTGAGCACTTGGCAGTCTGAAGATAGTTCCTTCTTAGGGTCTGGTATGTGGGTGTGGCCTCACTCCGGAATGGATCTGCATGCCCGCGATCGTGTTGCAATCTGCTTAGAACTCCTTAAACTAGGCAGGACTGGACCTGCTCAGGACTTGGATGGGAGACTTCAAAGAAAATCCCAGGGTGTGGTAGGAAAGAATTTGACTTTTCTTTCTGGCTTGCCCCGGCAAGGCTGGACGAGCAGCTGGAAGGGAGTCCTCCTGAGTGATAGGAGAGAGCCCCGGTGGGGAGCATTGGCGTGGGGGTTGGGCTAAGGTAAAGAGACGGAATGTCTTTCAGAAAGGAAGCTGGGAAATGAGGCCAGCCTGTCTCTGGATGTATTCTATCAAAGGAGGGGGGCCTCCTGTAGTCCGCTGCTTTTGCCTAGGGTTGCCAATTCTCCAGGGTTGTCCTGGAGTCTCCAGGAATTAAAGATTAATCTTTAATTCCTGAACTAATGATTGTCATGTGATGAAATCTCCAGGAATTCATCCAACCAACGTTGGCAACCCTAAGTTTTGCCCTTCCTCCTGTCCTGCCTCGCAAGTGACATCATCTGAGCGGCACTCAGGATGACGGTGTGTCTTCTGCAGGCTGCTCAGCGCCCCAGAGTCCTGTGTAGCTTCTCTCCCGCTGCCCCAGCAGATTTTCAGTCTGCTCACAGTGGTGGTACAGGGAGCCATGAAAGGCAGGACATGATGGGGTCGGGGGTGGTGGGAGGGGAGGAAGGGCATTTGGACTGAAGGAGGGGACGGACTTCCCTTCTGGGTAGGGTGGCAGTTCAGTCTCTTTGGCCCATGCAGTCTTTCTCGGTTAGTGCAAGGCGGGGTGATCGGTTTGTGGTGAGACCTACCAAACTCCTCTCATATAAGGGTCACCAAATAGCCAATGGATGAGAGAAGAGCGAAATGAGATGAGCTAGAGTAAGAGAAATTAGGATTTAGAGCAGTGAGATTAAAAGATGGAGTGGGGCTTGTGAACATGGGGGGGTGGGGGTGAGAAGAGAGAGAGGAGCTGGCTCTGGGAGAAAGCCATGAAGGGTGTACGAGAGGGGGAGAGGCGTGTTGTTTCCAGATTCCAGTGAGCCGAATCATGCCTTTTTCAGTCCAGCTGCTATGACTACTTGGAGACGAGCAACGGAAGTGAATGGTCAGCACTGAGATGTGCTTTGTTCACAAGTCACGTCTGACCCACTCTGTTCCTAGCTCAGTCTCCAAGTAACTCAGTGTGAAATACCTGTAACTGACCCCCTTTGGGGTGACCTTGAGCCCAGTCCTCCCAGTGCTAAAAGCACAAGCTCCTAGCACTTCACCTAACTGTGACTCTGCCTCAGAGCAACAAACAGTACCAGCTCATGATCCTTTTTGGTGGGCCAGCCACAAGAGGAGAACAAAGACCCACATTCTCCTTGTGTGGATTATACATCCAACCAAGAATGATCCAGATCTTAAAGGTACAGTCACCACTGACATGCCGTCCGCACAGTTCTCAAAGCTCTCTATATAACAAGGGTTAAACAATGTTTTCTCCTGCACCACGCAGGGTTAAAGGAGGAGCAGGGTGATGGAGCGGTAGTCCCTGTCCTTCTCTGCTAACAGGAGCTCCCACTCCACTCCCTGCTCAGTCGGTAGGTTTTCAAAACAAACAGCAGTCTCATCTCGGTTGGGATTGTGATTGGTCATGTGGTATTGTTTCTGCTTCCTGACTGGGCAACACATTTTTTCCAGCAGGAAACTAACTAGCGAACTTATGTTGTGAATTTTCAGGCGATGGATCACGTGTGATAAAACGGCGGATTGGAAAATAGCTTTCCAGGTAGCCAGCTCTCGACTTAGTCACAAATGAGTTGTCACCACCTCCAAATTGCACTTAATCCAGTGTGATCCTTATTTGTGGAGATATTCTGGAATCTTCTCTCTCTCTCCCACCAGCTCTCCTGGTTTTGATCTTGCTGGCACGTTGGAGGCATGTAGACTCTCATTACGCCGTCAGCAGCACAGAAAATGAACATGGCACGAGCCAAGAAAAAATTCCACTTGAAGGTTTTTTTTTTTTTTTATGCAAACTTTCTTTTTTTGTAGAACTGGGTCACTCAAGGGGTGACAGCATAAGAGCATCATCGCCTAGGTAATGTATCTTGTTGCCATGGTGACCGCGAAAGGCTGCATCAGTCAACAGCTTTAAAAATTTGACAGTTGAGTGAGAGTGAAGATTTTAATGAGGACAGACACTTCCTTGCTTAGTTTCAATAGCCGAATATTCTAAAAATACCCTTCCATCTTGTTAATATTTCCGGGTCTCCAGAGTGGAAATTAATGTGCATAACCTAGGCACTTTCCTTGCAGTTCTTGACACCCTGGAATATTCTGTCAAAGCTGAGTGCAGCCCAGCTGTTGAGATGATAATAGCATAGTGCAGTTCTCCTGTTTGGATGTTGTGGTTGCCACTGACCAGAAAACTCCTAAGCCATGACTGCCTTTTCAAATTTTTTTTTCTCCTTTAATGTGGAACCTCCTGCTCCCTCAGTTTCCCTTCCCACACTTAATACTGGAATAACTGGGCAATAAGTCCTTCTCAAATATCTCCATCTGCTCAGTGCCTGCTGGAGTGTTGCTACAACTAAGAATGTTTGCAACGGCTGGGGAAGTAATTTGATTGAGACTCTGTGAGGACTTCAGTGGTGGGTCCTTCATCTCCTCCATCACCCTAGGACATGATTTGTTTGTATTATTGACCCAGCACTGGGCTCCTGTTTTCTAGTGTGAATAACAGCCATACAGCCCACTCAATGCTGTGGATCTGCTGGCACGAGCTCTTCATCCTGCCGCCGCTTGGGTTGCTGCTCGCTACGACGGAAGGGTGACGGGGTCAGATTTGAGTGGCGTTGTGACCCTGTGCATCACTCCTGATCCGTTCTGTTCCCTTAGACCTATTTATGCCTTTGTCAGTATGCAAGTTATACCAACTTGTATTAAAGTGTTGGGTGACGGGGAAGCTACCTCAGCAGCAGCAGAGCATGAGACAATGTTTTCCTGCTACACCCCTCTTTTCTGGTTCCTCAGGACGAAAGCCGCAGGTTCTTTTAGACTCAGTAATGTGTAACTTGCACCGCATTATACACCCCCTCTGGATTCAATCCAGAGTCTCTGTCTAGAATAGCGGAAAACAGAACATCCTTTCTAAAGAGATTTAACTCTGAACACTGGTCTCTTGTGTGTGTGTGAGCTCCAAGCAAGCTCCCCAGACTGAATTACAAGCCCCTGTAAGGAGAGGTTCTTAAACAGCAACGCGCAGAGCTGCTGGAAGACCTGCGGCTTTAATGAGGCATGTTCAGTAGGAAACCCTTGAAGATCTCAATGGGTGCAACTTGGATTTGTCTGTGCGCTGCGCTCGGAGCAGCCTGGCTTAGTGCTGTACACAAAGGGGGCTGCTCAGCCAGTCGCACGAACACCAGGCCTGGGAATTACTGATGTTCCATGAGCTGAAACTGCTGTTTCCATTTAGTGGCTTCGCAGCTGGTGCCAAAACCTGACAGCCCCGGAGCTTTGAGAGGAGGAAGTGGAGCAATAGCCTATGGCAGCTGTTCCTGGCAAGGGCAACACTGTCCTGCCTATGGGTTTAGCACCCCCTGGTTTTGCCTCTCTTCCAACCCGCTGTGGCTGACTGCCACTAGGGGAGTTTACTTGTGGTTGGGACTTGGCAGGGGCTTTGTGAAAGCTGGTGCCAATGCTATTATAGGGCTGAATACTGTAGGCAGTTCTGGTTGCCCCATTTCAAAAAATATATTAGAACTGGGAAAAGTACAGAGAAGGGCAACAACGATTAGGGGAATGGAACAGCTTTCAGATGGGGGGGGGGGGATTAAAAGCCTGGGACTTTTCTGCTTAGAAAGGAGATGCTTCAGGGGGAGGGGGTCTGACAGATCTATAGAATCATGACTGGTGTGGAGAAAGTGACTAAGGAAGTGTTATTTACCCCTTCACATAACACAAGAACTAGGGGTCACCCAGTGGAATTAGCAGGCAGCAGGTTTAAAGCAAACAAAAGGAAGGACTTCTTCACACAATGCACCGTCAACCCATGGAACTCATTGCGAAGGCCACAACTATAAAGGAGTTTAAAAAAAGAATTAGATGAGTTCAGGGAGGATAGGCCCATCAATGGCTATTAACCCTGATGGTCAGGGATCCAACCCCATGTTCTGGGTGTCCCTAAACCTCGGATTGTCAGAAGCTGGGACTAGATGACGGGCGATGGATCACTTGATAATTGTCCTGTTCTGTTTATTCCCTCTGAAGCATTGGTCACTGTCGGAAGACCGGATACTAAGCTAGATGGGCCATTAGTCTGACCCAGTAGAGCCATTTGTAAGTCAGCAAAGGGTGAAGTTGAGTGCACTCTTGTCACCTTCCGGTCTCTCCATGGTGGTAGCCCTGGGTTGTTTCTGCTCAGGTGTTTCTTGGCTGACCTGTCTCAGAGGTGGTGCAGCCAAGTGCCTGAAATGGAGTGAGGAGGCCACCTATTGTGTTAACTTAGGACCCTGTCACTTCTCCTCACGAAGTCCCAGTGGGACTTGGGCTCTGATGTGACTTAAGTGCTTATGAAATGTTACCCACTGTCCTCAGCCCTGTGGGGAGTCTGCTCAGGAATTAATAGCGCCTTAGATTGTGTTAACTCATGACTATAGGCCGCCTTTGCGATGGGAGACCCTGTAAAATGGAAGCTCTGGGCTCCTCTGCCCACAAGGGCGGTGTGGAGCCATGCTGGTAGATACCTGAGATCTGTGGGGCCTGGGTACTAAACCCACTGTTTCTTGGGGGAAGCAGAGGGAAAGCCTCTCCTCCCCCCATCCATTGGGGCACCACCGCTCACTGCATGACTCATGTTTGCACCCTGGAGGTTGGTGCTCCAGGGACCGGAGGAGATGGCCTTGATACCGGTGCCTTTAGCACAGCTAGCGTCCGTGCTTTTTCTCTCCTGCCCTTTTCCAAGACTGAGCATGCTGCTTCGGCCGACCCAGAGTCCAGGGCGCTGCATGTTACCCAAGGCCTATTTATAAAATAACAACAATCCCTGCAGGCGCACGCTGTGCAGCGACTCCTCAGTGTGTATGGTGAATATTAAATCAATCTTGCACATGCTCAGGATTGCTGGCCTGAACCAGCACGGGCTAGAACTTAGAGATGGTGGGTGGGGGACAATGAAGCTCCATTAGCTTATCTAGTTCTTCCCTCTGTTTCTCACACTCACACTCCACCCCTACCTCTTTTTATAAAATGACTGCTACTGAACTATCTGTCTGAGTGTGTGCTTTGTTGGAAACTTCTACCTCTTCTGATCACCCTGTCCATCACCCTACCCCTAGGTAGTGCAGGATCCCATCCTCCAGCGGGATCCATTAATTTTGGGAGCATGGAACTGATAAAGGCAGAGATCCTGTGTGGTATGTCTCTTTAAAAGATTAAACCTTTTAACAAATGCCTTGTTGGAGACTGGAGCAATAAGCGCGCCTATTCCTTAATTCCTTTCTGTGTGGCTAAATAAATGTGAACGAGGCCAATTTAATATGACAACTGAGGGATGTCAAGTTTCTGTCTTCATTATGTTAAAAAGTATACTTTATTTTAAAGCCTAATTTCCAGTACTTAGACATTTTGCTGTAGCTCCTGATTCCTCCTTTCCTGAGGGTTGGGGGAAAGTCAGCCCCTTGGCATGGTCTTAATTATAGCGCCTGTCTAGTTAACTGCTTGTCACTTTTCTTGCTCTTATTGTTCAGATTGAATAGTCGTTTATTAGTGTCATTATCGTTCCCTTCCTGAAGGGCAAGTAAACAAAAGCCTGTCTTCTGAAAACTGATCAAAACCTTGGTTAGAATTCATTCTCCGGCAGGGAAAGGTGCATTTTCTGCAGGGCTTCCTTAAGCCTCCAGTTCTTTTTCTTTTTAAAACATCTTTGAGTGGGTAACTTGGAAGTGCCTTTACCCCTCTCCAAATTGCCTGGTTCATTTTGGTCTCTACTTGCTTTTCAGGATTTACCTGAGTGCTTTCATAGCATGCCAGCCGAGGCTTTCAGAAGACGCTAGTGGTTTTGGAGTTCCCCTTTTAAAGGTGTTTTGTGTTTGTTTTTTAAGGGCTGTCCATTAATTGCAGTTAACTCACGTGATTAACTCAAAGAAATTAATTGCAGTTTTAATCGCACGGCTAAACAATAGAATACCAATGGAAATGTATTAAATATTTTAGATGTTTTCCTACATTTTCATATAGATTATATTCTGTGTTTTAATTGAAATCCAAGGGTATATTATTTTGATTACAAATATTTGCACTGTAAAATGGTAAACAAAAGAAATAGTATTTTTCTATTCACCTCATACAAGTACTGTAGTGCAATCTCTTTGTCATGAAAGTGCAACTTACAAATGTAGATTTTTGTTGTTGTTACATAACTGCACTCAAAAACAAAGTAATGTAAAACTTCTCAGCCTACAAGTCCACTCAGTCCTACTTCTTGTTCAGCCAAATGCTAAGACAAACAAGTTTGTTTACCTTTATGGGAGATAATGCTGCTCTCTTCTTCTTTACAATGTCACCAGAAAGTGAGAACAGGCATTTGAATGGCACTTTTTTGTAGCCGGCATTGTAAGGTATTTGCCTGCCAGATATGCTAAACATTTGTAAGCTCCATCATGCTTCGGCCACCATTCCAGAGGACATGCTTCCGTGCTGATGATGCTTGTTTAAAAAAATGAGTTAGTTAAATTTGTGACTGAACTCTCTGGGGGAGAACTATACGTCTCCTGCTCTGTTTTACCTGCATTCTGCCATATATTTCAGTAGCAGTCTTGGGTGATGACCCAGCACATATTTGTTCATTTTAAGGACACTTTCACGGCAGATTTGACAAAACACAAAGACGGTACGAGTGTGAGATTTCTAAAGATAGTACATCACTCAACCCAAGGCTTAAGAATCTGAAGTGCCTTCCAAAATCTGAGAGCGATGAGGTATAGAGCATGTTTTGAGAAGTCTTAAAAGAGTAACACTCCGATGTGGAAACTACAGAACCTGAACCACCAAAAAAGAAAATCAACCTTCTGCTGGTGACATCTGACTCAGATGGTGAAAGCGAACATGCATCGGGCTGTACTGCTTTGGATTGTTATCGAGCAGAACCTGTCATCAGCATGGACGCATGTCCCCTGGAATAGTGGGTGAAGCATGAAGGGACATATGAATCTTTAGCGCATCTGGAATGTAAATATCTTCCAACCAGGGCTGGCTCCAGGCACCCAAGCACATGCTTGGGGCGGCACCTGGTAAGGGGCGGCGGGGGGAGCGCAGCGCGGCGTGGCATTCCGCAGGCGGGGGGCGCTCCAGTAGCGTGGCGCTTGGTGGGGGGGCGGCGCTCTGGGGGGGGGCTCAGGCGGTGCTTGGCGGGGGCGGGCTCCGGCGGCGCTCGGTGGGGAGGGGCAGCGCGGGGCTCGGTGCTCGGGGGGGGTGGGTTCCGGCAGCGCTCGGCGCGGGGCGGGGGCGGGCTCCGGCGCTTGGCGGGGTGTTTCCAGCGGCGCTCAGCAGGAGGGCAGCATGGCATGGCTCTCGGCTGGGGGGGTGGCGGCGCTCTGTGGGGGGGCTCGGGGGGCGGCGCTTTTTTTTGCTGCTTGGGGCAGCAAAAAAGCTAGAGCCGGCCCTGCTTCCAACGCTGGCTACAACCATGCCATGTGAATGCCTGTTCTCACTTTTAGATGACATTGTAAACAAGGAGCGGGCAGCATTCTCTCCCATAGATATAAATAAACTTGTTTGCCTGAGTGATTGGCTGAACAAGAAGTAGGCCTGAGTGGACTTGCAGACTCTAAAGTTTTACATAATTTTATTTTTGAATGCAGTTTTTTTAAACATAATTCTACTTTTGTAAGTTGCACTTTCACGATAGAGATTGAACTATAGTACTTGTATTAGGTGAATGGAAAAAATACAATTTCTTTAGCGTTTTTTAATGGTGCAAATATTTGTAATCAAAAATAAAGTGAGCACTGTACACTTTGTATTCTGTGTTGTAATTGAAATCAATATATTCAGAAATATAGAAAACATCCAAAAATATTTAAATAAATGGTATTCTATTGTTTAATGGTGCGATTAAGTGCGATTAATTTTTTTAGTCTCTTGGCAACCCTAGGGTTATTTTTTTTGGGGGGGGGAGGGGTTTGTCGGGGGGTTTTCTTCCCCAGAAGGTGCTGAGCATCCTATGCTCTGAAAATCAGGCCCCAATGTCTCAAGTTGGGCACCCAAAATCACTAGTCCGCTTCTGAAAATCTTGGCCCTTTCCTCCAAAGCAAAGTAGCTATTGTGGGACAAGCAGTTCAGATCCCTTCAATGAAGAAGCTGCTTGAAAGAAAACTAAATCAAGGCCAGAAAGAAGCACTAAACCCTCCTCTCCTCCCCCCCCCCCGCCCAAAAAAAAATCTGGAGCGGGGAACTTGCCACAGATTCATTTTAAACCAGAGATGTCACTTGGTATACTTTGCAAGAGTGAGATGGCTTGAATTTGAGACTAGTCACATGTAGTTAATAGCTTTGTTGGGGAGGGACTGTATACCTTCATGTCTGCAGAACACCTAGCACAAGTCATTTGTGTGTTACAACAGCAGCTCAAATCTTAATGCCAAAAGTGTTTTGGTATGTGGAGTCAGGAAGAGGGGGTTGGATGTGGTCCAAAGTTTGCTGTGGATATCCTGGGATGCATCATTCTGGGACCTCTGCGCTGAAAGCCCCGCTATTACATGGAACATAAAGATCCGAGCTTGGTCCAGTTTTCTCATATGTGGTGTGGTTTTTAGATTCCTTATTCCTTTTTAACCAAGCATGCTGGGTACCTGGTTAGCGGAAACACTTGCTACAGATCTCTCTGCTTGGCTCAGAGCTCATGTATCTTTCACAGGTTACCTTTATAACACGGATTGCAAGGAATCTCTTCTACCCTCTCCTCCAAAGAAAACGGCAGTGCAGATTGTTAGTCTCTTTCAAATATACGAGCAGGGGCTGCTGTTGCTTTTTCTTTCTTGCTGGGTTATTTCCACTTGGGACTCTTTCAACTTTTTATACTGGTCCGAAGATCACAAATGGCTCTCCTACCAGGTCCTCCACCACCCTGACATTGCTCATGCCCTCCCTGGCAGAGATCCAACCCCTTGAGTCAGTCTCTGAGTTGGAGAAACGCTGCTCTAAATGCCAGCTTTTGACAGTCATTTGGGAGCTACAAGAAAGAATGTGGAGCTGAGCTGAGCTCTCTGTATCCCCCCCAGCCCAAGTCTCGGCAACTGCATGCTGCCTTGGTTGTGCATCTCCTGCGGGACTGTATATTTTGCTGAACTCTATGGACTCAGATTCTTCAGGCACAAGTGTTGCGGATTGTGGGGGAGTTAGGGCCCTGCACCCCTCTTCCCGAGATTCACTGCGACTCTCAGCCAGCCAGTAAAGCAGAAGGTTTATTTAAGGACAGGAACACAGTCTCAAGCAGAGCGTGTAGGTACGACCGGACCCCCTCAATTAGGTCCCTCTGGGAGGTTCAGGGAGCTTAGACCCCAGCTTGGGGTTCCCTGCGTTGCACCACCCAGCCCCAACCGAAACTAAACTCCCAGCCCCTCCCGCTGCTCCTCTCCTTTGTTCAGTCTCCCGGGCAGAAGGTGTTAATTCTCCCCACCCCCGTTCCTGGCTCAGGTTACAGCTCAGGTAGCTTCCTTCAAGGGAAGTCCCACATCCCCACTGCAACCCCCCTGCAACATTCCCAGGTCAAATCTGCCCTGCTCCCTGCTCCGTCACATCTCTCCCCCCTTCGAGACTGAACTGAGCGGGGTCACTCTGACCAGTGACCTGGGGAAGTTCAGGGCTCCCTCTCCGGGACAACGCGTCCGCTATCAGGTTGTCACGTCCCTTCACATGGACCACGTCCATGTCATAATCCTGCAGGAGCAGGCTCCATCTCAGGAGCTTGGCGTTGGCTCCTTTCATCTGGTGCAGCCAGGTCAGGGGAGAGTGGTCGGTGTGCACGGTGAAGTGACGCCCAAAGAGATATGGCTCTAGTTTCTTGAGGGCCCACACCATGGCCAGGCATTCCTTCTCGATGGCCGCGTAGTTCTGCTCCCGGGGTAGCAACTTCTTGCTCAGGTACACGATGGGGTGTCTCTCCCCCTTTTCATCCTCCTGCATTAACACCGCCCCCAGTCCTGTGTCTGAGGCGTCGGTGAACACCATAAAGGGCTTGTCAAAGTCTGGGTTTGCCAGAACTGGGCCACTGACCAGAGCCTCCTTCAGCGCCCGGAGAGCCTCCTGGCACTCCTCGGTCCAGACCACTTTGTCTGGCTTCCCCTTCTTGCACAGCTCAGTGATGGGGGCGGCTATGGCGCTAAAGTGGGGCACGAACCTCCGATAGTACCCTGCCATCCCAATAAAGGCTTGGACCTGCTTTTTGGTTTGAGGAGCGGGCCAGTCTCTGATCACCTCCACTTTGGCTGGTTCCGGCTTTAGGCAGCCGCTTCCCACCCGGTGGCCTAGGTAGGATACCTCAGCCATCCCCACCTTGCACTTCTCCGGTTTTACGGTCAGCCCAGCCTTCTGGAGTCGGTCCAGCACTTGTCTAACCTGGGATATGTGGTCCTCCCAGGTCTGGCTAAAGACACAGATGTCATCGATATACGCCACGGCAAAACTCTCCATCCCCCTCAGTAGCTGATCCACCAGGCGCTGGAAGGTGGCCGGCGCTCCCTTGAGGCCGAAGGGCAGGGTCAGGAACTCATAGAGCCCCAGAGGGGTGACAAAGGCCGATTTCAGCCTGGCATCTGCATCCAGCGGCACTTGCCAATAGCCCTTTGTAAGATCCATGGTGGTAAGGTACCGAGCACCTCCCAGCTTGTCTAGGAGCTCGTCCGGCCTGGGCATGGGGTAGGCATCGGCCACAGTGATGGCATTGAGCTTCCGATAGTCCACACAGAACCGGATCGACCCGTCCTTTTTGGGGACCAGCACCACCGGCGAGGCCCAAGGGCTGGAAGACGGCTGGATCACCCCCAAAGCCAGCATGTCATTGACCTCTCTTTCCAGGTCCTGAGCAGTTTTCCCTGTGGCTCGGAAGGGGAGCATTTTATAGGCGGGTGCGATCCTGTCTGCACCCGGTGGACAGTCAGATTAGTGCGTCCAGGCTGGTTGGAAAACAGCTGCTGGTACAGATGCAGCACCCCTCCGATCTCAGCTCGCTGGGCAGGGGTTAGCCGATCAGAGAGAGGAATTGCTTCCAGGGGGAAGCCAACTCTTGTCCCAGGGAATAGATCTACTAAAGGGTCATCTCCCTGCCCCTCCCACTGTCCACACACGGCCAACACCATATTCCCCCTGTCATAATATGGCTTCATCATATTCACATGGTACACCCGGTGGTGGTGTGCCCGGTTCGACAGCTCCACCACATAGTTTACCTCGTTTAGTTGCTTGACAACCTTGAAGGGCCCTTCCCAGGCGGCCTGGAGTTTGTTTTTCCTCACGGGGATGAGGACCATCACCTGATCCCCAGTGGCGAAGGCGCGGGCCCGTGCTGTGCGGTCATACCAGACCTTCTGCTTCCTCTGGGCCCTGGCCAGATTCTCCCTGGCCAGGCCCATGAGCTCGGCAAGTCGTTCCCGGAAGGTCAGGACATACTCCACCACCGACTCTCCGTCAGGAGTGGCCTTCCCCTCCCATTCGTCTCTCATCAGGTCCAGGGGCCCCCTTACCCGCCTTCCATATAGCAGTTCGAAAGGCGAAAACCCGGTAGACTCCTGGGGTACCTCCCTGTACGCAAACAGCAGGTGAGGTAAGTACTTGTCCCAGTCCTGCGGGTGCTGATTCATAAATGTTTTCAGCATCATTTTTAGCGTCCCATTGAACCTCTCCACCAGCCCGTTGGATTGGGGGTGATATGCTGAGGCCCAGGTGTGCCGGACCCCACATCTCTCCCACAAGCACCAGAGTAGGGCCGACATGAAGTTGGACCCTTGGTCCGTCAAGACTTCCTTGGGGAACCCCACTCGGCTGAAAATGGTCAGCAGCGCATCCGCCACAGTGTCTGCTTCAATGGACGATAAGGGCACTGCCTCGGGGTAGCGGGTGGCGAAATCGACCACCACCAGGATGTATTTCTTCCCAGACCGGGTCGCCTTGCTGAGAGGTCCCACTATGTCCATGGCCACCTTCTGGAAAGGCTCCTCTATGATGGGCAAAGGTCTCAATGCTGCTTTCCCCTTGTCCCGGGCCTTCCCCACCCTCTGGCAGGGGTCACAGGATCGGCAGTACTGCCGGACGTTGGTGAAGACCCCGGGCCAGTAAAAGTTCTGTAGCAGCCTCTGCCTGGTGCGCCGGATCCCCTGGTGCCCTGCGAGAGGGATGTCATGGGCCAGGTACAGTAGCTTGTGGCGAAACTTCTGGGGAACCACCAGCTGCCTCCTGATCCCCCACGACTCCACTTCCCCCGGGGGAGCCCACTCTCGGTACAGGAACCCCTTCTCCCACAGGAACCTCTCCTTGCATCCTCTCCTCATGGTCTGTACCACACTGAGGTCAGCCAGGCCCCTTAGCTTCCGCAGGGAGGGGTCCTTCTGCAACTCGGCCTGGAACTCGGCGGCTGGGGAAGGGATGGGGACCTGCTCCCTCTCGTCGGCTGGGTCGGAAGCCCCAGCCACCCCGCGGCCTGTCCTTGGGGTTTCCCTTCCCACCCGGGAAGGGTTCGGTGCCTCCGGTGGGATATCCTTCCCAAGGTCCGGGCGTAGTGCCCCTCGCCGGCTCTGGCTACGGGTCACGACTAAAGCGGTCTGGGGGCTGCTTGGCCAGTCCTCTAGGTCCCCCCCCATCAACACCTCAGTGGGCAAATGGTGGTGCACTCCCACGTCCTTGGGGCCCTCCTTGGTCCCCCATTTCAGGTGTACCCTCGCTACGGGAACCTTGAATGGGGTCCCGCCCACCCCGGTCAGGGTCAGGAAGGTGTTGGGCACCACCCGATCTGGGGCCACCACCTCGGGTCGGGCCAGTGTCACCTCTGCGCCCGTGTCCCAGTATCCATAAACTTTCTTCCCATCCACCTCCAGGGGAACAAGGCACTCGCTCCGCAGGGACAGCCCCGCACCAACCCTGTAAACGGAGAACTTTGAATCCGGAGCATCTGGCCCCCCAGAGAAGCTGGCCGGGGGCCCTTCTCTCTCTTGAGCAGTTGATAAGCTGCCAGCCCCTCTTGCATGGGAAGCCTGCCCCTCGTCCGTCTGGGCCTCTACCAAGTTAACCCGGTGCGGGTTCGGTCTGCTCAGTCTGTCCTTGAGCTTGGGGCACTGGGCCCGAACGTGGCCTCTTCGGCCGCAGTAATAGCAGCTCAGGTCCCGTGGGTCCCCTCGAGCCGGTCGGTTGTCCCTGATGCTGGGCCTTCCCCGTGGGAGGGGATTCCCCATATTCCCCCTTTGGGAGGTCCCAGGGTGACTCTCTCTCTGCATCGCGGCGGGCCTGTTCCTTTGGGGCTCCTCCCTGCCACCCCCTGACCGGCTCTTTACAAACTCATCAGCCAGCTGCCCGGCGTGTCGCGGGTTCTCTGGCTTTCTGTCCACCAACCACAGCCTCAGGTCGGATGGGCACCGCTCATACAGTTGCTCCAGTACCAGCAGTTTAATCAGGTCCTCCTTCGTCTGGGCCCCACCAGCCCACTTGCTGGCATATCTTTCCATGCGGACGGCTAGTTGCAGATATGAGATCTCAGGGGTTTTATCTTGACTCCGGAACCTTTCCCGGTACATCTCAGGAGTCAGCCCAAACTCTCGTAGCAGGGCCCTTTTGAATAGTTCGTAGTCCCCTTTCTCTGCCTCTCCCAGTTGGCGGTACAATGCCACGGATTTGGGGTCCAGTAAGGGGGTAAGGACCCGGAGTCTGTCCGCGGGATCAACCCGGTGCAGCTCGCAGGCCGTCTCAAAGGCCTCCAGGAAGTCATCCATGTCCTCCCCCTCCTTGTATGGGGCCATGATGCACTTATCAAAGCTCCGTGCAGTCCTGGGTCCTCCCTCACTCACCGCAGCCGGGGGTTCGCTGCCCCTCAGTCTCGCCAGTTCCAGTTCACGCTGATGCTGTCTCTCATTCTCCTGTCTCTGTCTCTCTTTCTCCTCCCGTTCATGCTGTCTCTGTCTCTCTTCACGCTGATGCTGTCTCTCTTTCTCCTCCCGTTCACGCTGATGCTGTCTCTCTTTCTCCTCCCGTTCATGCTGACGCTGTCTCTCTTCATGCTGTCTCTGTTGTTCACGATCCTCCAGCTCCCTCAGTTTTAGCTCTTTCTCCCATTCCAGCCAATTCCGCTCCCCGGATGCCGAACGTCGCCGGGAGGATCCTCTGCTGGCCGGCGGGCTTCGCCGGGGGGATCCCCTGCTGGCCGGGGGGGTCACGGCGCCCTCGGTATTTGCTGGGCTTCTCCCCACCCTTCCCCTAGGCATAGGAAGGAGGGGTCTCGGGAAGCCCTCAGCAGCCGGCTGACCACTCCCAGCTGGGACAGACACTGGTGCCTGCGCTGCATCTGCCAGGCTGCTTCCCTGAGACACAGGGATCGGTTCATTCGCGCGATCTTCCGCCTCCAGCTGGGCAATGAGCTGTTCTTTGGTGAGCCTCCCAATGCGCAGCCGCCTCTGCTTGCACAGCTCCACCAGGTCGCTCTTAAGCCGCTTGGCATACATCTTCCTGCTGGCCACTCACCGGCCTGTGTGCTCACAGCTCCCCACAGTTCCCAGGGGGACCCCTAGTGTGCCAGCCCTTCTCGAGGTCACCACCTCTCTGCCAGGGTCGAGCTGCAGACTCCTCCGCCCCTGGGACCACTCGCCGCGATCCCCCCGGGGGACCCTGTTACTGCAAAAGTCCTTCTCGCTGGTCACACACTCCCAGGGGTAATAACCGTCTCTCTCTCACTCTTCAGCACGCCTGGTTCCCGTCAATCCCCCTTCGTTTTACTGCTCCCCAGTCACTTACTGCAGGAAGCGCCGTCCACGGGGTGCAGTAGATCCCACCGCTGCCACCAGTTGTTGCGGATTGTGGGGGAGTTAGGGCCCTGCACCCCTCTTCCCGAGATTCACTGCGACTCTCAGCCAGCCAGTAAAGCAGAAGGTTTATTTAAGGACAGGAACACAGTCTCAAGCAGAGCGTGTAGGTACGACCGGACCCCCTCAATTAGGTCCCTCTGGGAGGTTCAGGGAGCTTAGACCCCAGCTTGGGGTTCCCTGCGTTGCACCACCCAGCCCCAACCGAAACTAAACTCCCAGCCCCTCCCGCTGCTCCTCTCCTTTGTTCAGTCTCCCGGGCAGAAGGTGTTAATTCTCCCCACCCCCGTTCCTGGCTCAGGTTACAGCTCAGGTAGCTTCCTTCAAGGGAAGTCCCACATCCCCACTGCAACCCCCCTGCAACATTCCCAGGTCAAATCTGCCCTGCTCCCTGCTCCGTCACAACAAGTGATCTACATCTCCAGCACTTCACTGGAGATAGTTTTGCCTTGTTCCTTGGTTTGTTATGAGAGCACTTTGCTTTAAAGGAAGCTACTCACTGGATTTTTTTTGTCATGCAATCTCTGGCTCTCGTCCTTATATAATGAAGATCACTCTCTTCCCAGTTGCCCCCTGCTGCCCTAATAAGGGTTAATACCCGGTCACGTGGTGGTCAGCTGACTCTAGTGGTAGCCTGCTATCTTACAACAAGGGGAGATGTGCCTTGTGATTCTCATTCTCTGGGGCCATACAGGACTGAGGATTATGTGTATGGAGGCAGCATATTCCCCACTTGTGTGGGGGAGACAGTGTCTCCATGGCTTAATAGTAATCTACAGAGTCACTTTTGTGAGACTCAAGTGGGAACCTAAAGCCCCACGCACTGTTCCAAATGTTTTCTGTGTCCTACAATGGTTTTCAAGGTCTGATTTCTGGTCACTTTAAGCCTGTGAAGGTGGGGTGTTGGGTTAATACAAAGCTGCTGTTCAAAGCCACGCCAGGCCCCCTCCACGCATCCCTCCAGCACCAACCTGCTTCTTGAAATCACTTCCAAGATCATCTCATGAAAGCTGTTTTGGGTCACAAGAAACCATGTATTTTAGGACAGGGCTTCAGACAACTCTCCAGCGACTTCCTGGTTTACCTGGTACTTATCTGAACGTCGCTGATACTTACTTTCCTTCAAATCTCTCCTATCTCTTTAGGGAAACCGCTCATCCCAGACTTTATTGCCACTCATGCAACGATCTGTGTGGTGTCCTGCTTCACCTCTTAGAGGTGTGGCAGCTAGGGTGACCAGACAGCAAATGTGAAAAATCGGGACAGCGGTGGGGGGTAATAGGAGTCTATATAAGATAAAGACCCCAAAATTGGGACTGTCCCTATAAAATTGGGACATCTGGTCACCCTAGTGGCAGCCCACGATGATCGTTGGGGTGAGGATTGCAATAGAGTTTACAGCTCTACAGCAGAAATATTGTCATCTGGTTTTTCCACAATGCCGTGGTAGGGGTAGAATGAATGTCTTGCGTATTTTCGTGGCAGCGAACTTCGATCACAATGAAACTTTACTGGCTTGCCAGTTAGCAGATCTTACTTTTGCTGAAAAGATGTGGTAGGATTTTACACAGATCACCATTTGCACTCTGCTTGCCTTCTGCTGCAAACCTCAGTGTGCTGTCGTGTAGCTCTGCTCTGAAAAGAGGCCCTTGAGGTGGATGTTTCATGTTCACTATCCCTCAGTAAATCCCACATAAAACGTGATAACTCCTAGCATAAACATAAAGCATAATCCTGTCACTAGTACCAGTGGTGCTATCCTGGTGCCCAGAAAAGCCAGCAACTCTCACCTGTTCAGTAACGTGGTACTAAACGCTGAATGTGGTGTGACTGCCTTTCAGATTGAATGGTCAGTAATTTGTAGTGGACTTGATCCAATGCCCACTAAAATCAGTGGGAAACTTTCCATTAAAGGCAGGGACTGATCCAAAGTCCATCACCAGGATATCCGATGTGAGCACAGAGCAAACAAGCCTGTACTCTAATTGCTATCAGCTCTCTTTTGGTGATGCATAATCTTGGAGCATGATGGCTTTTGCTGATAACTGGTGTAAAGAGCAGCCCAAGGAAGGTATTTGCAGTGCACAATAAGTTGCCTTGGTCCTACAAATCCAAGGAATAACACTGTGCGTTCTTGAGCACCATTTCCCAGCATGTTCTCTAGTAACTCATTTTCATAGATGCAGATAGGAGTACTCTGTAATGAGTGAAGCTCCTTCCAGTGAACAAAACCCACATTCCTAATCCCGGGGAGTTCTGGTGCATCCTGCATTTGAAGTTCTTCAGGGGCATGGCACGTTCTTTTGGAGGAATTGTTCTCCCTAGACCACAGAGCAGCCTGGCTCTTGCAGCAAGATCCTGGTGACACTGATACAAGATTAGTGACGTGCAGGGCCGGCTCCAACTTTTTTGCCGCCCCAAGTGGTGAAGTGGAAGAAAAAAAAAAAAAGATAAAGCCGATCGGCAATTCAGCGGCGGGTCCTTTGCTCCCTCTCTTCCTCTTTGGCAGCAGCTCAAAGAGGAAGAGAGGGACTGAGGCACCCGCCGCCGAAGACCCGGACGTGTCGCCCCTTTTCATTGGCCGCCCCAAGCACCTGCTTCCTTCGCTGGTACCTGGAGCCAGCCCTGGTGACGTGCATGAAAGTTTTGTGGGTCATTGCTTCGCTTTTGACTTCTTGTGCAGCTAGTAGCACAAGACTTAATCAGACCTTGGGTTTAATTTGTGTGTGTGTGTGTGTGTGTGTGTGTGTGTGTGTGTGTGACTGACTCGGCCCCAGCACTCTGCCTGTTTTGGGAGGAGGGCATCGTTATTTTAGAGAGAGAGTTTATTTTTGAGGATTTTCCAGTTGAGAGAGTATGTATCTCTCTAATAACTTGTCTAATACAGGGGTTCTCAAACAGGGGGTCGTGACCAATCGGGGGTTACAAGGTAGTTACATAGGGGTCATGAGCTTCAACTCTATGGGGCTGACAGCCCTGAGCCCTCATTAAATTAAATTACCCCCCCATTTTTAATTTATAAGGAGGGGTGAAACTCAGAGGCTTGCTGTGTGAAAGGAGTCACCAATACAAAAAGTTTGAAAACCACTGCTCTAACCTGTCTGTGGCTCTACCACCGGGACCAAACAGCCCTCTAGGGCCATTAGCAGAAGGTATTCGAGGGTTGGACCAGATAAACTTCTGAAAATGTAATAGTCCTGAATTATGAAATATTTTGGGGGTAAGAATAGCAGGATGGGTAAAATGAGGGAAGTATGATGCAGATGTTTGTATATTGCCACATTCTGCCTATATATATATATATATATATATAGTTAGTGTGTGTGTACGTACACACACACACAGAATGTGGCAATCCAATAGCCAGAAGTCTCATTGCAAGCCATGTCACTTGAGTGGTGCATTCTGGGATATCTTCAGTGACCCGGGAAGTAGGGGGAAGAGCTTAGCTATGCCCCACTTATGTGCTGTTCTCCTGTTCCCACACTACTACTCTTCTTCTGTTCTCTTCCTGCTTTTCCCGTTACACCTTCAGTGTGCTCTTTTCTGATGTGCCTTCTGCTGCACTGCTGGAGAGAGCGCGCAGCGACAGGAGTCAGAAAGTCACATGCGTTCCTCCAAGCAGGGCATGGTGGTGGCTGTGCGCAGTAGTCTAGCTAGTACAGTGATGGGAGAGACTTGTCATGTCCCTCCCAGGCAGAAACAAACTGCCTGCCCCTGAAATCTGCTGCTGCTGTCTTCTTTCCCCAATTCACTTGCACCCGTGTTCTAAATCTGAATCCTATTGGTCTCATGTGTGTCTCTTGCATCTTCTAGGCTTCCAGGTTAGCCACTTCATTCTTTAAATGAAAAAGAGGCTGTGTTCTATGCACATCTTAGCTTCCTGCTAAAAGGGGCAAATCTTCTGGGGTTCAAGGAAAGGCCAGTTTAGTTTGCAGTAGCTGTGCGTTATAAAAATCCAACAACCAGAAGACTAGGCTCAAATAGAGCTATGTTGGGGCCCAAAAAGCAAAATGATCTTTCGGGAGATGTGGAGGAGAGGGAGATCTGATCTGTATGTGTAAATATCTGAGGCTTTTAGGGGGAGGGGTTGAAGCCCAGCTGCAAGATAGTTTTAGAATGGGGCAGTCCTTTTGAAAATCTGTATGTTGCAAATGCTCACAGAGGCGAGAAACATTCCGGGGTAAACTTGCCTAAAGAATAGCTTTCTCCATTAGGGTGACCAGATATCCTGATTTTATAGGGACAGTCCCTATTTTACGCTCTTTTTCTTGTATAGGCTCCTATTACCCCCCCACCCCCTGTCCAGATTTTTCACACTTGCTGTCTGGTCACCCTGTTCTCCATTCAAGTCTAAGGCTGAGTCCATCCAAACTGAAACACGAGGATTATAAATGATCAAGTAGCAAATTTAAATCCGTATAAAGGTTCTGGTCACCAAAGCAGAGCAAAGGTAACTGCTGAGCGAACCTCACAGGCAGCAGTTCACAGAAGCCCCCAAAAGTTTGCGGGCAGAATTTTCAGAGTTGGGTGCCTAACGTTCAGTAGCTGGCTCCATATTTAGGCACTTAAATCCGTGGGTGAGAGTTTTCAAACTCAAGAGCATAAAGTGAGGCACTGGAATAAGTGGCCTGACTTTCTTTTTCTTCTTCCAAAGGTTCTGAGCACCCATGACTTGCACTAATTTCAAAGGGGAGCTGCAGATATTCCGCATCACTGAAAACCAGGCCACTTATTCCTGTACGTAACTTTAGGCAACTGAGTTTGAAAATCCTGACCTAGATTCTCTTCAAAAAGCTCTTGAGTCTGGAAATCTCCCGTGACCCGGCTGGTTGAGATTCTCAATGCTTCCTGCTTCAGAAGGGCCAGAAATAAAGCGAGAACAACCTTTCTCGTGGCATTTTTTTGGGTGGAACTTTTTGCTTCTGGCACTGGCTGCATGCCAGGAGTACAGAATGACAAATGGGACTCAAGGGCAGGAGGGAATGTGAACTGAAGTTTGGGAAGGTTTTGAACCTCGGAGTCTGGTTTGAGCTTCCATTCTGCCTGTCTCTAAAGGTCATAAAAATGCTTAATAAATATTGTGGCCACCGAGATGATCTTGTGTTTCTGTTTGCAATGGCATCCAACTTCCCTGCTTACCATTCGAATAATCCTGCAGACTGCCGGGGCTCTGGCTACTCATAAACCTTGTCCTGTGCAGCATGCTGTAATCTAATCAGAGGTATTCTTCTCTCCTGGCACAGCAGATAATGCCATGTGATTGTGGATTGCATAGATGTCAGGAACAGAGGCGTTGTCAACCAGGAGCAGGCCATTGGTCCTAACCTGGTGTCATACTTCTGGCTGTAGCCAATACCAAAGGCATAAATTCTCCATAATATACCTGGCCACTGCTATATCAGTGTGAGGGTTAGTGCGGGACAAGGAAATTCATTCTTGGTACCTATGTGTTTATCAGTTTATTTCCTGTAGGTCTAGCAACACAAAGAGCTTGTAACAAGAAGACGGCTCCGCAGAGACACATACTGCTTACTCTCCATCGCAGGTCTTGAACACCGATTGGCTGGTTTGTAACTTTAAGGCTGACTTCTAAAAATAGTCTTCTGGCATGTTGCCAGCGTGGGGCGGTTGGGAAGTCACAAAATGGACTAGCAGGTTTGATTTCACAAAGACGCCGCAAGAGTTAACGAAAGCTGAGCTCCTCTTGGCATGTAACACTTGTGGCTTGTGAATTCCAGGGAATGCAGCGATCCTGCAGTGCTCTGTGGCTAGTGGAGGACCTGGACTCCAGCTCACTGGGTGATGGTGTGATCTTTTTAATACAAATGTACTTGACACACATTGTAATCTCTAACCTGAGACTTGAACCATTTCTGGAACGTCGTAGAACAGTAGCTATGGAAACGGAGCTCTCCTATTAGAAATGCAGGAGAGGAGGATAAAGCCGCTTTGAGCGACTGCGCTGTGCTCAGCTGTGCCCAGCCCAAAAGTACAGGGACGTTTCAACAGAGGAGGCTTAATTTTGAAAACCGAAACATTTAAATGTTGTCTGCAGACTGTATGAAAGAGAAGCTGCTGCAACAAGGACTTTGTATAAAGAGAGATGCTGCTAGCTCAGAAAGAAGAGGAAAGTTCAGGAACAAAATCTAGACTGGTGTGTCTGGTCAGTTACTCATCGGGGGTCAAGTTCATCCCTGGTGTAACGTCACTGATCGAAAAGGACACAGCACGGTTGTCTAGTCTGTTTAAAAAATGAGTTTTCTGAACCCATCACAATCACAATTGTGTTTGGTTGTCTTTTTTTTTTTTTATTTTATCCCCCCCCCCCCCCCCCTTGTTGCTTTGTGAAAGACTCAAACGGGAAACTGACTTTGCAGGGGAAGGTACGAAGCTGGGTAGATACAAACTACTGTGCATCCACAAAGCAAAGTAAAATAAATATGCTTTTTTCCCTCTCTCTCAACTTTTGTATTTATTGATGAGGTTTGTGTCCCTTTACTTGGAGTTCCACTCAGGAACAAATTTGGCTTTGAGTCAGAGACCTTCAGTTTGCATAAAGCCAAAGCAACCGAACAAATGGGGGAAGTAGAAAGGTCCAGATCTATGGATAATCTGGCTAGTAAAACACGGAGTGCTGAGAAGTAGATTAGTGTGTTGCTATTTTCTATTTTATTTATTAAAGATGTGGAATGTATCATGTTTTAAAGAGCCTAGGGCTCAACTATGGTACATAGTAAGTAGAATAAACTACTGCGTGAGTTGCTGCTGTTCCTATCAGTCTGACTACACAGGCGTGGCAATGTAGGGTCTGTAGTTGATCTGATAGTGTTCAGGGAGTACTGGAGTGGCCAGCCCGGCAAACAGCCTGTGAGCTGAAAACCATGCTCTGCTTTCTGATTTAAAGGCAGGTTGGTGGAAAACTTTCCATCTAAACTGTTTTTAACAGAAAATTGGGTCTTTGAATAAATGATTTTTTCTTTTGAAAAGTGTCAGCTTTCTGTGGAGAATTTATATTTCATGCTATACTGAAAACTGAAATATTTTGGCTGATAACTGAAATATTTCGATTAAAAAATGGCATTGCAGTGCCTCATGGGAGTTGTAGTCCCGGCTGCCCTATGCTCCCATTCTCTTTCATGGGATAAGCTCTCTGGCTGGACTATACTTTCCACAATGCACCACTTTCTCCATTCTTGGTGAGGGGAGGAAGTGTCAGGAGCCCCTGGCCCTGGCCTACCGTGGGACTACGGCAGCCATAAGGTGCCATTTTTGAATCAAAATATTTTTTGGTTTTCATTGTTGAGATTTTCCAAGGGAGAAAAGAAGGGAGTATTTTCTGCCCAGCACTACTTCCAATTCCTGCCTGGTAACTAGAGGTGGGCCAGAACCAAAACCTCACCGGTCACCGCCACACCCCAAACTTTGGGGCAGTCTGGGTCCAGACCCAGTTTGTGGTCTGACAATTCTGCGAGCTCATTGGGGGCTGAACACCAAGTGCCCCCCCCCCTGTTTTTTTTCTCCGCCGGCGGAAATCGCCCCCAACCCCCAATTGTGTCCCGATATTTTCTCCCTCTCATCTGGTCACCCTACCCCTTTCTTGGTGCTATATAGATGATAAATAATGATGCCTAAAGCAGAACTGTGCTAACCAGAAAGGAGAAACTGCTTTTTTGCCAGTCAGGTAAGTGATAAACATGTAAGAAGGTGTCACTTTTACACAGGTGTTCTCCTGATTACAGCCATGCTTTGGGAGGGATTTTACGAGTTGGATGCTCAGTTCCATGGAATTTCAGTGTCACTGGGGAGTTGGGGACTTGCCGCCCTGGGGCTCCTTTGATGCTCCCCATCTCTGCATTCTAGCTGAGCAAAGTGTGGTTTTCTTCTCCCCCGAAGCTAATGGGAAAAGGGAATCTTGCTTTAAAAAAAATGGTTTGTTTGTTTTAACCTGGACTGTTGCATGTGTTCCTGCTGCAGCTCCCCAAATGCCTTAGAACGGGATTATTTCTTAGCCACAAGCCTTGCAAGCTGATGGCATGGGGCCTTTTCAGTCCTGAGCCTTAAGGGGGCAAGCAGATGCTGCTTCTCTCAATGGGGTGCGGGAGAGAGTCCCTCTCTCCAAAGCACTTCGCCTGAGATGGCCCAAGCCCTTCCTGCCCCTCTGCAAACCTGTGCAGGGCTGTGGCGTGGGGCAGGCTGCGGCCGGGCCCCTGCTCGCTGCCGCAGGGGCTGAGTTCCACGTCTGTTCTCCCCAATAGGGCTCAGCGTCCGCATTTCCTGCCGGGGCCCTGGCCGATCCGGCACTGGGCATGGAGAGAGGGGAGCGATACCGCAATCCCACTGAGGTGCAGATGAGCCAGCTGGTGCTGCCGTGCCACACAAACCACCGCGGTGAGCTGAGCATCGGCCAGCTGCTGAAGTGGATTGACACCACAGCCTGCCTCTCTGGTAAGCGGAGCTGCGCCGTGGAGTTCGGCCACCCATCAGCTGCACAGAAGCCAACGCCCGAGGGCTGCCAACTTTCTACTTTCTGAAAACTGGACCCTGCAGCAGGAGAGCCGGAACCTCTCCCCCGCCCCTGCTCCGCCTCTTCCCCCGAGGCCCTGTCCCCATCACTCGCTGCTCTCTCCCCTCCTCTCCACCAGCTGGGCTCCCTCTGCTCCAGGGCTAGGACAGGAGCCTGCCTGCCCACCAGATGCAGGTAGGAGGTGGCATGGGTTGGTGACTTAGCCCCGCCCCTGCCCCACCTGTGGAGCTGGACTTTTGGTGTCCAGTCAGTACATGTGGTCGGACACTGTACAGGTCCCCTTTCAATTGGACTTTCTGGTCGAAAACTGGACATCTGGCAACGCTAACATCCACTAGGCTAGCTCAGGGCTTCAGGGCTGCTTGTAAGGTGGGCCAGGTTGGTTCTGATCCAAACTATCTTTTGTGCACTGTCTGCCCCTTGTTTTCTTTCACTCACCTCCATTCTCCATAGAGCTCGTCAGCCTTCCTGTTGGACATGAAATCAGCTGGTGTACCCCCTCATTTCTCTACAGAGACTAGAAAACAATTATGGCCCTGAATAAAGGATGTAACCTTTTAATAACTGGTTAGATTTCTATTCCCAGGTACCTCAAAACTGATCTGTTCAGTGCTTGGTCTGAACATCTATGGGACACCACCATGGTACCATCTCCCTGGCTTGTCTTCAAATGAGTCATGGGGTCCCCCATTCTGTGGGATCTTCTCTCTTCCCCCCCACCCCCCCAAGCTCCCTCTCCTCTCTGCCCATCTGATGAGGTCATAAGAGCTCAATCTATAGGGATGGAAGTTGTTGTGGACAGGATACCTCTGAGAATGGACAGCCTAAAATATAATAGAGAGCTAAAAGCACAGCCTTTGCTACAGGACTTTTGTCTGATCACGTATTAACAGAGGAAACGTGAGAATAGGCAGGAACAGCATTGATTTAAAAACTAGCGAGCAGATTTGTTCTTGCTATTAGAAAGGTCCAGTCCATTTCCTGGCTAATACAGGAGTGTGCTTGTCAAGCAGCCTGTAGTGACTCAAGGGCATGAGTGCCAACCTCAGGGCGGACGCCTGTTCTAACCACGAGGCGTGACGGCCTGCATCCCAGTCATATGACACCAATTCAGCAAAACAGTTAAGTGCGTGCCATTAAAATCCGGGGACTTGCTCTTAAAGTTTAGCACATGCTAGTGCTTTGCTGGAGAGGGATGGGATTACTCTCATCTGCTGAAATGTTTTGCTGAACTGGGGCCAAAGGGAGGATGCTAAACTAGATGAACCAATAATCTTGTCAGATACAGCAGCTCTGTCCCAGTAGAACAGGGTGGTGTGTATGAGTGTGTTCAGACTATGGGACATATTGTTCAAGAGTTCTGTATCTTAACGTGACTGCGCAGGGGGAAAACAAACAGGAAAACTTAAATGTGGAGGGGAAGCAGATAAAAGGGGGTGGCTGATCTAGTCCTTAAATGAACAGGGTTTTCAGATTATTGGGGCATCAGATATGAAGGAGACCTGGGGGTGCAATTCAGAACAAAGCATCAGTGAGATGGTGAGGGAACTCCTAGCAAACCGCTCTCATGGGAGTTCCCCAGAAACAGAAGAAGTGAGATCCCAGTAGGATTAGCATGGAAGAGGATCCTGCTTCTTAAGAAGTGGATGGGTAGATCTGAGAGCTCTCCCAAAGATAAGACAATTGTGCGATCTACTGTAACGAAACTCTGCTCTAGGATTAAGACTCTGATGCCATAGTTTTAGAATTCATCTTTATGGTCTGGGAGGTGGGTCCATGGAAGGCTCCTATGAAGTGGTCCACAGAAGGAAAAGATTGGAGGGAACCCTCTCTTAGAAAATGTAATGCTGGCAGGGCGGAAATGGTGACGTTGTTTCCCTGTGTGTATGAGACACTCAGATGTCACTGTAATAGTCCTGTAGGTTAGCTGGCTGCAGTGTCCAGCTGTTGGTGCTGTCACAGCATGGTGTTCATGCAGGGCTTGCTAAGGCTGTGTCAGCACTCGCAGTACCATGTTTTCAAGGATTATCTGTCAGTTACATACAGCATAGTTACCAAATTCACAGTCCATTTTGGTCAATTTTGTAGTCATAGGATTTTAAAAATAGTAAATTTCATTATTTCAGCTATTTAAATCTGAAATTTCACAGTGTTGTAATTGTAGGGGTCCTCACCCAAAAAGGAGTGGGGGGGGGAGGAGGGGGCACAAGATTATTCTCGGGGGGGGGGGGGGTTTGCGGCACTGCTACCTTTACTTCTGTGCTGCTGCTAACGCCGGCGCTGCCTTCAGAGCTGGGCAGCTGGAGAGCAGTGGCTGCTGGCCGGGATCCCAGCAGAGCCGCTGCCAGCAGCAGCACAGAAGTAAGGATGGCATGATATGGTATTGCCACCCTCACTACTGCACTGCTGACTGCAAAGCTGGGCGCTAGCCAACAGCCACTGCTCTCCGGCCACCCAGCTCTGAAGGCCGCGCAGAAGTAAGGGTGGCAATACCACAACCCTCTCTAAAATAACCTTGCGGACCCCCCCCCCCCCCCCGCAACTTCCTTTTGGGTCAGGACCCCCAATTTGAGAAATCGTGGCCTCCCCCCCCAAAATCTGCATAGTATAGGGTGAAAACACACAAGACCGGATTTCATGGGGGGAGACCAGATGTCACGGTCCGTGACACATTTTTCATGGCTGTGAATTTGGTAGGGACTTAAGCATAGCTTCTAGCTGAAACTTGGCACCCAGGGCCTTTGCCTGCTGTCATGCTTCCTTATCAAATGAGATTGTAAAAACTGAATGGGCATTGGGATTTTAAGTAAAATGTTGGCAAGAGCTTGATACGTGATGCTGTCCTTAACTGGGTTTCCACTTCAGGGATTGCACTTCCACAAAAGCTTTAGAGGGAGGATGGGGCAGTGATTAGGGTGCTAGGCTAGGATTTGGGAGCCCAGCTTCAATTCACTGTTCTGCCACAGACTTTCTGTGTGACCTTAGGCAAGTCACTTAATCTCTCTGTGCTGCATGGGAACTCCCCATCTGTAAAAATGGGGAGAACGGTACTTCCCTACCTCACAAGGCTGTTTTGAGGCTAAATACACTCACGCTTGTGAAGCTCTTTAAGGTCTGCTGATGAAAAGCACTATAGAAGAGGTTGGTATTCGTATTTCTAGAACCCACGCTCTTGGAGATCTTCTAGCCACAGGAGATAACGAGACAGTTTTCAACGTATAGCTAGGATGTCTTTAAAATATAAACTACCCACCAATTGCTTACAAGATAAATACACATCCTAGCAACAGCCAAGAACGTGGAGGGAGACTGGAGAACACACTGATATAATTTTTAAACATGTAATCTAATTGATCTCTGTTTAGTAGAATGTACAATTGGTTTAACTGTTACAATATGTTTGACAGATTTAGGGGGAAAATCAGCTAAGAAAACTGCTCCATTAATTTGAGCAGTATGTTTGTCTGATTGGAAAGATCAGACAGGTAATCTGTATGCTGGCCAATGTTAAACACATACAGCCTTTGATTAAGGGAAGTACAAATGGGCATCTTCTCCGTGAAACCTGTGGAGACTCAACAGAGAGGGAATCCAGTGTCCTACACATACTGGACAATGTGGATCTGCAGAGACGAGGGTTACTTGTGTCTGTTCAAAGTCTGCAACTAGAGTTGCAAGAACAGAAAAAGTCCACTTATTTGGTGCACTGATTGTCTGAAGGTAACTGATGCGGTTTGTTCTCCTTTTTAGCCGAGAGACATGCTGGCTGCCCCTGCGTCACGGCTTCTGTGGATGATATCTATTTTGAGCACACGATTAGGTAAATGCCTTGCTTTCCTCTCTTGCAGTTTGCTGGCTTTGAAAAAAGTCTCTTCTCTGGCATGCAGCAAATATTGAAGAACTGGAGTTTGTACACCATGTTAATTATCCCTTTTATTCTGGACAAATAAACCACACCTCCTCAACCCAATCCACAGCAAAGGGGAGGGAATGCAAGACACAGTGGCTTTGAACCCAGGGTCTGAGATGGGCTCTGCAATATACCTACACATTAAGGGCTAGAATCCCCCTGGGATCTGACAACGAACAGCCTCATGTTACTTCTCTAATAATACTGATGTTTAGTTCGTTTGGGAGGCTCTTGCTTGGTTATCCTCCTGGTTTTTCCTCATAATCTAGCTGCTCTTTTATTTGTTCAAGAAACCCCCTTTGATTTAGGGTATATCTACACTGCCAAAAACTCACCTCAGTAACTGTGGCAGTGAGTCTTAAAGCCAGTTCAACTGACTTGTGCTCATGCCCTGGAGCTAAAAAGAGCAGTGTAGATGTTCCCGCTTGGGCTGGAGCCTGGGCTCTGAGACTCATCCCCCTCACAGGGTTGCTGAGAAAAGGCACCCGCCTGTGTGGGAATGTTTAACACTGATATTTTTAGCCTCACAGCGGAGCCCGAGTCATTTGACCCTGGCTTTGAGCCTTGCTGCCCCTGCAGGGATGGCTTTTTTTGTTTGTGTTTTGCGGTGTAGTCATAGTGTTTATAGCCCAGGAGACAAGTCTGTCTGTAAGTACCTCTGTAGCACCTTTTCATTCCAGGATCTCCCTTGACAACCATTAACTAAACCCGAAACACTCCAGGCAGAGTAGGTAAGGCGATATAGGGATCGTTGCTTCACCCACAGCTGAAACGCAGCCAGCTCTGGGGTGGAACACCGAAGTTGTCTAATGGCGTGCGGTAATGTAACATTCTAGTGTGCAGCCAGAAGTAAAGAAATACTTTTAATTCTAAAATCCTTGCCGTCTCCATAAGCTTTGTTGAATGAAATACTGTACTGCACTGCATGTGGACTTATTCATAATCTTACTGGCCTACAAGATCTAATGCCTCCTACAGTGAGAGAGTTGTGTGTGGCTCTGTGAAGAACTGAATGTATAACTTCAGATCCAGCCAAGTTTCTGAACTTTGAGTGCAAGCAATCCAAGATACTACTTGCCTGAAAATGTTAATACTGCATTAAAGGCTACCTGTGATTTGCAGGTATTGTATGATTAAAGGGACACACACACAGTCCATGAGCTCAGGCCAACATTTGTCTATCAGCAGGTTTGAGAGCTGTAGATACAAGATATCTTAATGTCCTCAAGCCCTTTTACAATTTAGAAAAGGTCAGTTAGTTCATTGCATATTTTCCTTTTTTCTAATTTCCGTGGCATGACTAGGAGCTACTATCCCAGTTAAGGTGGACAAACCCTTTATTTTAGGGGTACAGAACTGTTGGCCAGTTGGTTGGTTACACTGACATAGTTACCGTTATAAACCATCCTTATGGCTCTGAATGCACGGCTGCTCCTGAAGGTAGTGGCTGCATCCACCAGTCATGCATCTTCTGTCCTGTCAGACCTCCTAGGAAAATCCTGATGGTGCATTAACTGCTAATGGACAGTCCCTTAATGGGTAACTGATTCAGATAGGAGAGCTGACCTGAACCTTGACCCAAACCTGAAGCCAAACCTTATTGGAGGCTTGCGTGGGTTTTTTTATGGATTCCATTTATTTTACATCTGATTCTTGTCCAAGTCAGACCCAGGAAGGCAGAGGATAGGTGGTACCTGTATCTTTAACCTGACAGGAAGTAGAAGGCACAGCATCAGAAATTTCGCGCCAGTCGGTTCTCAGGAGACAAGCGGCCAGCTGTTGAGGCTTGAGATGAGCATTCAGTCACTTGTTTGGATTGTTTTCTAAACCAAACCTTGACGTGTGTGTGTGTGTGAGCACTAACTTGTAGGGGCTGGAATAGAAAATCTAGCAGCAAACTTAGTGAAGTAATAATAAGCTAGATCAAACCCATCTCTTCTGTTTGAAAAAGACCCAGAAGACCGCTAGTTCAATAATGTAGTGGCCTAGGATTAATTACAGGCATACCAGTCATGTACTGCATGAAAAATCCTCTGGCAAAACCTCTTCAGTGTTACAATGCCCCAGACAGAACATTAACATGTCATATGTTCAACTGTACTTTTGTTGCTCTATCAGTATATAAAATATAGACAAAAGACATCTAGATGGCTCAGGAATTGGGAATAGCTGTGGAGCCGTCCTTGGGCAATAGTGCAAATCTGTCCTAGGCCGGTGGTGATAAAAGTTCTCATGTTGGCTACTGATAGGTGGCCTGTGCGAAATGATTTGGGTATTTTGGTCCATTTCCTAGACCATCTTTGTGTGAAATTGACTAGATGAGAAACAGAGCCCTGTTCCTAGAAGTAGGCACTGCCTCTGCTCATGCTGCTAACTTTTGTGGATGAATGGAGATCTGTCTCATGTGCTATTATTTTGACGTCTCTCACCAATCCTCCGTTTAGTTTAAAATCTATAGCAAAATCACAAAGGGAATCCAAGACAGTTACCAATACAAGTAAAAATCAAATGAATAAAGGGAAATATTAATTTGTGAGAAGCTTTAAAAAAGAATGATTGGTGGTTTTGGAATCTCCCACTAATCTTTTGCTAATTGTTAATAGACTTTGATTTTCTTTGAGAGAAAGTAAAAAATGGCCAGGTGATTGTTTAAAATAATTTCATCTTGAAGACCAATTCCGCTGCATTCTGTCTGTGCTCCAGAGATGGAGACACCATCATTTAATGTGCCACCTTTTATGAGTTAGGAATTTATGGCCCTTGTTATGTAGACAGCTGATAAATAGAATGCCGTTGGAATGTACAGCCTTACCAGTATGTCTTAGGGAGTGCTCTGAGGTGGCTTAAAGTTAAAGTAACTAAATCAATCCTCTGGATTCAACCATTTACTCTAAATAAGCTTTAAACACAGGTATTCGTGACCCTCTTGTTTTAACATTTTCCTTTTAATTTTGTAGTCTATGGGTGCTGAAGCTAGGGAGCAGTTGGACCCAGTTGCAATAGATGGTATGGAGAGATCTTAGCTAGCTAGCTAGATACCTTCAACTCCCACCAGCCACTGGGAGCTGGCTTCAAGCTCAAACCTGTTTTAAACCTGCCAGCCCCAGTGGCTGATGGGAGTTGGCCACCTTTCTCCAGGGCAACCGTTGAGCTGGCCACTCCGCATGCAGTAGGCCTGAACAAGATCCAAACCCGAGAGGGGCGGGGAGAGATTCCCCTCCTTCCTGAAAGGTATCTTGTGTTTGTATTTGTTTCCAGGCTCAGGCCTGGCATTACTTGTGAGCTAGGTGGAAAGGCAGATTACCATCTAATAGATCAGAGCTCACTAGCAGTCCTCCCAAGGAGAGTTTCTGCAAATGTTCAGGGAAAACCCATCCAGTTTGGACCTCTATAGATTTGGACTCCATGGTGAAAACCCTGTAATCCCGCTGACTTGCCCTTGCTGCTTCTCCACTGTGGTGCAGGGAAAAGATCCCTATATGAAAAATTAATTTGCTGAAAATGAGTGAAATCTCCAAAAGCTGGTAGTTTTGTTTTGGGAATCTCCTTTGCCGCCCAGTATGATGATAGTTAGATGCCTGACGTAGCAAATTCACGAGTGTGAGGGAGTTGCCATTCTCCTAGAAGAGTTAGAGTCCAAACTACATCTTCCAAGTAGAGATCACAAAACTTTCTAGAGGCATTTGGGGTGGACTGGGGCTGAGAGGTTCTTGGGAATTCACCTACGTAGAAACCAGGAATCGAGGCTCATCTTTGCTATTCCTCCATTAGGCAGATGTGAGGGGGACAGCTGAGTCCTGCTAAACTGAGCGGGATGGGAGCAGGATTACAAGTGGTCCTGCACAGGGCTCTAGTTGGTACCACTCCAGTGATTGGCCATGATAGAGAGTCAGAATTCTCCTTTTCCAAAGTCATGGCTCTGTCATAGAATCCTAGAATGTCAGGGTTGGAAGGGACCTCAGAAGGTCATCTAGTCCAACCCCCTGCTCAAAGCAGGACCAATCCCCAGACAGATTTTTACCCCAGTTCCCTAAATGGCCCCCTCAAGGATTGAACTCTCAACCCTGGGTTTAGCAGGCCAATGCTCAAACCACTGAGCTATCCCTCCCCCCATTACCAGCTTGTCCTGGGCTGGAAGCTTGACGTTGCTCTAAGGTCTCATCCTCTTCACAAAGAAACCTTTTAATGAAGCCTAAAATCCTGGTTTTTAACAATTGAGTCAGGGGACTTGATGTGGACTAGTCACACTGAGCTTCATGGTAGGAGCAGGGTTTACCCCTGACTAGCTGACACAATGCTGATCCTGACTTGTCCTCTTCGACGCCGTCCTGTCACCAAACGCGTTGTGGAGAATCGCGTTCAGTCGTGTTCAGATCTCCTAGTGAAGATGGGCCAGGGCTGCGCTTTCCTGCACGGTGGACAATCTGGAGAAAGCAGTTAGCCGAGGAGTTATTTTCCTAGAACACTCTTCCCACTCTTCTCTAGAGCTCACTGGTATGCACGACTGGGGTCACTCAGGAGTCCAATCTCCTCTTAGAACAAAAGAGGTAAAAACATCTCAGCCCGTGTTTTTGGGTTTTCAGGCTGGGGTGGCCCCCGGGGAACAATGGCTCTCTCCTACTTTGACTTCCATGCAGATCAAGACCTTGTACGGTACTTGGAACTGTCTGACAGAGAAATCCAGCTCGCTGGAACTCCTCCCTAGTTGGGGGAGTCAACGGGGCCTAGTGATCTCACTAAATCAGTGTGTGCTGTGCTGTTTGGTTTCTGCAGCCCTTCTTTGTCTCGGGATGATCGGGAGTGCTGTAGAGGTCAGAATGTCTGCCCTCTGCTTCCTCCTCCCTCATCTCTTCATGTCTTTGCTCCACACCTGCCCTGTTACCCTCTTCTCCCTGCTCCTCTTCCCTTCTGTGTCCCCTTTCCCTTCGCTTTTCTTTCCATTTAGCTGATCCCCTCGTAACTAAACCCAGCCCCCCAAAACTTACGGGAACTAGTGTGCTGTTCATCACATTGGTCACTCTGCTTGTGTGTTCTGCCCTGTCCCTCACCCGGTGTCTGTCTTGTCTAGTTGGACTGTCATCTCTTTGGGGCGGGGACCACCTGCTATTTTGTGTTTTGTACCACGCCAATCACCTCCTTGGTTGGCCCTTAAGCATCACCATAATAAGCATAATCTGAGGGTCAGAGGCCAAAGGATGGGGGGGGGGGAATTCTGGCCTAATAACCTGGGTAGCCCTTTCGGCATTAGTGCCGCAGGATCATGAGAATCGGTGCCTGAGCCTCTGTTGTCAGGTTAATGGGCTCCTGTTGCAGACAGAGGGATTGGAACATTTAGAAGTGATCGTTACAATTGGTGCTATCCGGCCTCATGCGTGGTCACTGCCTCGGGGCGGTGTCTGCTTTGCTTAAAGAGCCAGCAGTGGCCACTTGCATACACACATCCCTTGGTCATGGATGGAGAGAGAACTTCAGTAATAAAGCATGTGCCCCTCCCACTTGAGACAAGGAGAGAGTCTGGAAGCCACATGTAATTAGCAGTTTGCTACAGACCTTGTAGCCAGCCACTAGGACACCTGATTACATGTGCTGTGCCAGTGTGTGTACACGTCCTTGCCAGGACTTGTGGGCCAGCCATGTGTATCTTTGGAGAAGATCCATCATGTAAAACATGGTGAGGTGGGAGGGAACGCAGGCAGCAGGGTCTCTACTTGAACGATGTAGAGCTCTTCTGCCGAAAAGCTGTAGCCATCTTTATCTGTGGAGGAATTACCTGAAACATGAGGTCCTGTTTCAATAAGCTCCTCTAGATTGATTTCACTGGTACCTTAAAGCAGGTTTGAATCCCGCTGTTGTCTGTGCCATAATGTTCCTGCCTTTAGTCACTGCTACTGCAGGAGTGTTGGGATTGCTGCACACACAGAGCTCCGGAGAAGTTCTGAAATGTCCTTGGGCCAATAACCTGCCCCCTTGGAAAGCTTTGTATGTTCACCGCTCCAGAGGTTTCAGTGGGCGCTGCATGGGCCATGGGCTCACCTGCAGGGATCCATTAAGGGAGTCTGGGGTAGAACCTGGAACTGACCCCAGATTTCCTAAGCCCTAGTTCAGGGCCTTCCTCCCAGGGTGGACCTCATCCAAAGTCCACTGAAGCCAATGGGAGCCTTTATATTCATTCCAATGGGCTTTGGATCAGTTCCATAGTTTCTCTTTGTTTCCTCTGTGTGCATGGGGTGTTTTATTTCCCCCTCCAGACACCCCACAACAGGGAAGAGAAACGCATTAAAACCCAGGAAAATGTGATTTGTAAAACCACCGATATTGACAGTGGGTTGTTGCCGTTCCTGAAACTACTCACTTAGCTTTTAAAAAGAACTGACTAGATTTCAAATTGACAGTGTCCTGTTAAGCGTGTGCTGGCATGTGTGTAAGAGGGCTTGTCTGTGGGTTTATCTCAAGAAGAGACCTGTGAGTGAGTTCCTGTACCCTGGCACTGACCCTTTGATTCAGCCCAGTGCTAGAAAAGCTGTCAATGAGGTGCAAGAAGTGAAGAGAAAGCTGATTGGGTCTCATGGGGCTAGGGGAGTGCTAAGGCCAGAGGTCTGTCCCACTAAGGCTTTGACTTCCTGACTCCAGTTCTGTCCATTCTAATGCAGTCTGCAGCAAAAATCAACATGAGCAAATGGAAAACGACTTCTAAAAATGCACAGTATTGGATAAACAGAGAACACTAGGCTAGGCAGGGGGCAATCTGGGGCTACTTTCTATCATGCAAAGTGGGAATGTGTTACCACTTCTTCCTAGTCTCCTCCCACATCCCCTCCCTTTGTCTTCTGAGTCTAGTCCATTCACCTTATGCATCTGATCGTAAACTTAGTGTGAGGTCTCTGGGGCAGGAATTGTAATCTTGTTACCCTGTTTGTATAGCTCTTACCACATTGGGACTCTGATCCCCAGAGTTCCCAGTCAGGGTGACAGCAGCAGAAATAATCCATGAATCCAACAAAATCAAAGCTTATTCCTAAAATGTGGTGGTGAGTTCTGTAGATGATGATGTACAATACACCGAGAGAGGACAACATCCTTGGTACCCAAACCCTCCTTTTCTTTTGTATCAGACAGATTCAGATAATGCCTCCCTGGCAGCAGCAGCATGGGAAGAACAATGTCTGGTATGACTACGGAAAGTTACAACAGTAGACTAGATTTAGCAGCTGGCCTAACCTAGTGGTGGTGTGTTATAGTAGCATTAACCTGATTGACACCAGTGTTCCGTACCTACTGGCTTTGACATGCACGGAGGCCATTCTCTTAAACTTTGCATTTTTTTTCTGAAATCAGAGATCACTTTTATGCCAACATCAAGCCAACCTCCACTGGAATTGAGAAGAGCCGGCATTCCCAAGGAGGTGTGATTGATTGCGAGAGCCGTGCATGTAAAATGTAGCGTTAGCTGGCCGTTGCCTGCTCTGGCTTCTAGGAACCATAACTAATGATATGCAGCATCTTCTCTTGGACCAAGGGCTCATGTCTGTGCCTAAAAACTCTCAGGGTGGCTCCCAAAACTAGGGTGTTCTGCACCTTGTAGGATTGGGCCTCCAATGTGCACTGTATCAGAGATAGATGGCTTTCCTCACTAAGTGGCCATAGGTATGGCATGTGTCACGCTCAGCTGGAATGAAATTTGAGTGAAACTTTACACGACATCCACTTCCATACTCACAAGTTTGCTGCAGTGATCGCAAATGGGAATCACAGTAATACGTCAGCTTTTTGCAAACTGTTTTTTCTTATTAGAGCCAGCTGACGCAGCAACACTGATCATGTTATACAAGAGTGCCCTGACTGTTCTACAGTAGTGCCTATTACATGCTGCTTCTTACCTAAGATGGCTAAAACTGAAATAGATCTGAAGGAAGGAAAATACTTCTCTATTTTTGCATCTTGTTTAGTCCGTTTCCTTGTTTTCCCTGTAGAGTCAGTCCATCAGTTTCCATGGGTCTTTCACTTGGGAGACAGAAACATTTTGAAAAACAAGAAAATGGGATTTTAAATCCCCCAAAACTAGTAAAGATGCTTGGTGGCAGTAGTGGGATCTGAAATTACTTTGAATCCAGCTCTTTTAAAAACTGACTAGATTTCATGTTAACTTTGTCTTTTAATAGGCTGATCTACTTAACTTTTATATTTCCGGACTTTTGAGGGATTACCTGTGCCGTGTTGCAGTAGCATTAACATTGTTTTTTTGCATTTTTTAAAAAAACAAACAAACAAAACTTAGAAATTAAAGGAGATGGGAGGATGTTCGGTTTTATATCACATTAGTTGGCAAAGTCTAGCTGGTGTCTAGCAGTATCCTAAATCAAGAAATGCAATTTTCTGACCAGGGATTGGTCTGATTTCTTCAGGTTGGAAGGGTGTGTACTTTTATAGTTCGTTTAAGGCCAATATGATAGCTCTGCACAAAAGCTGTTGCATGTCTTATCAATAGAAGAAGGTACCGGCAATGCTGCTCCTGATAGTCAATCTGTGAAAGGTGCTGCTTTCTGTTGTAGCACTGTTGGTTTCCAACTTGTGTTTTGTGTCTCTAGCAAGGCCGATTGGCATCTTCCACTGACACCTTATTGTATTTTTTTTCCAGTGTTGGGCAAGTTGTTAACATCAAAGCCAAAGTAAACCGAGCCTTTAACTCTAGCATGGAGGTTTGTATGCTTTAACCCGCTATCTTGTGGGGCTTCCTATTCTCCAGCTTTACTGTGACCCTGCATGCCAGTGCTACTGTGGACCCAGCTCTAGGGGGTTCGTCTCTTCTCTTTCCTTAACTTTGATCATTTTAGTAATCTAGTAATAACCCCTAGAGGGTGATTCTATTCTGCTAGTCTTTGTGTGTTTTGGTCGCCTTTGTTCAGGGGAGTGGCCGTATGATCTGGGATGTGTGGTTTTCATTGTGGTGACCAGGGAACTAGCCTTGTGATCTGTTCACTAGACAACCATGTAACTTGCAATGCAGTCGTTGCTCTCACTGTTCCCGTTTGAAGGGAATCAAAATTATCAATTGCTAAACTGGGACCAAGCACCAGGACGGTGTGTAGGGCTAGCCTACAAACACGACCTCTTCCTCTCCCAAATAATTCTACATTGGATTTGAATCCTCAGACTTTCTTCTCACGTGGTGCCTTGTCAGGTTGTTCAAACTGTCTTTTTCCCCCAATAGAAATAATTCAAACTGAACAAGTCTCCCCTATCTATCACATTCTGTTCAATGCCTTTCTATTGTGACCCCTTCCAGGTTGGCATACAGGTCAGCTATGAAGATCTGTGCAGCGGGAAGCAGTGGAATGTGTGTAAGGCCTATGCTACTTTTGTTGCACAAGGCAAAGCAACTGGCAAGGTAGGAACAGATCCTGCAGAAATCAGGCTGGTGTAATTTCTACCTGTCGGTTCTTGGCACTGACAAGAACCTGCTTTTGGGATCTGATCCAGCATCTATTGGAAAGACATCCAGTGCTTCAAAGGGCACTGGATTAGGCCTATAAAACCCAGTGAAGATTATTTTTTATGTGACACCACTGATGTCTGCTGGAACTCTAAGTCTGACACAATGTAATTCTTAGTTGTATTTTTGTAGCATTTATGACCATTCTTTGGCATATGTATGAAGACAGTAGTCATTTTGTATTGACACTGTTCGTATATGTTTTAGCAAAATGGGGCCGTGATCTGACTGGCCTCAAAGTGCTACCACAGTGTCAATGTGAAATAACTTACTCTGTATTGCAGGGTTTGTTGAACATCTGTATAAACTGTTTTTTCATTAGCTGCCTGCCTAGCTGGTTCTCTTCATAAAAGGGACTAGATTTCTCAAAGGGTTTGTAGGTAGGTTTATAAACATTAACAAATAAATGGCATTCCTATTCATTTACTCAATTTTTTTTTAAGCTGATACTTTATGGTTATTAAAAATCCCACAGTGTGCTGGAAGCTAGTCCCAGAGTCCTAGCCAAACTCCTATTTGGGTAATTGCCTTTCACCTAAAACATCCTCTGTAGCCTCAGTTGAATATGGTAGCCTTCACCCCACATCTTACACCACTGCATAGTAATGAAGTGTGCTGCTAAGCTGTTTGCATATTTTACTTAAAGACAGGGTGGATTGATTTAAATCACCAATTTTAATCATGATTTTAACCATCAAGCAGAAAACCTTGACTTTAAATTTTATCTATTTTTTTAAACAATGGTGTTTTGCATTTGTACTTTGTAATTCTTTTCCTAAAGATAGGTTGATTCTCAGTGGCTGGTAACCATTAAAACCTGTTGCGTTTCAACCAGATATACTCTCTATACTAAATTTTGTGCTTCTTTTTGCTAACCAGGAGGATCTGTATATGTTGATTTAAGCAATTAGATAGCTTAGCTTAACTTACATTTATTCAGATTTTTTTAAATATTTTTATGTTAGAAAAAGGTGAACGTTGAATTTTTTTTATTTACCTAGATTAATTTGTACTTGAAATTTTGTATTTGGATGGAAATTAAATTAAAAATGCACAAAACCAGCATTTTAATTTATTTACTAAATAAAACTGCCTTAAGTGTGCTGGATACATAAAAGAGAGAGCTTATCAGAACACATTTTTCATTGTAAAACCAATTTATTAAGTTTAGATGATGAAGAGTTTATCAGTTAGCAAAGTGAACAGATTGTTTCTGGTCACCATGTCCTTCAAGATTTTAGATCTAGTATATCTCATCCTTTCACACCTAGTTTTTAGTCACATTTTGGAAGAGAGAAATCAAGCTTTCCTGCTTTTTCAATTCCCAGTTCGTTTCTTCTCCTTGAACGAACTAGTCATTGAACTGAACTAGCTGAATACACTGAAATGAAGCAAATATTCTCTGTGCACCTGCAGAAGAGGTTACAGCTGTCGAAAGCTAGTTTAGCACTTCCACAAACTCTGACTCCAGGTGCTTCTCTGCCAGTTCACTGGGCTGACTTTCTTTAAAACCGGGTAGCAAACATATACGGCGTAATGTATTTTGTACTTAATTTAAAATATTTTAATAGATTATAGCAAATTTAAACCTTCGCATAGGTTGTCAATTCAAATGTTATTTAAATAGGCATGAGGTAGCTGTTAGAGCAAACTGCTGGGAGTCGGGCGATCAGTATTCTATTCATGGCTCTGACAAAGTCCCTACCCTTCTGTTCACCTTTGTGCCAGTTTCCCCATCTGTAAAGTCAAGTTAATACTTGCCTACCTCAGATAAAGGGACCTCGTCCACTGGACTGGGAGTGAAAGAGCTGGGCATTCAACCCAGGTGTTAGCACTGACCTGCTGTGTGAGGGCTAGTCACGTCCATTTCTGCGTTTCTATTTCCCCACTCACCTTTTGTCTTGTTTTTTGTAGATAGTTCTTGCCCCAAAGAACTTAGTCTTTGGCTGAATGTTTGTACGGGGCTTAGTCCCATGAGGTCCTGATCTCAGCTGAGGTCTGCAGGTGCTGCTGTAAAGCAAATAGTCATTCCTGTTAGTCAAGTGCTTTGAGATTTCCTGATGGAAGGTGCTTTGGATGCAAAAGACTCCTTTGTGTGGAGAGTAAAGTGCTTTGGGATTGTTTGGGAAGAAAGGCACAAGGAGGATCTCGGTCTTGTGGAGAAGCAGCACCATCTACAAGCGAGCAGAAGAATTCAGTCCCCTAAGGAATCAGATTTTCTCCATTCATACTAACGCTGGAGTTTATCCCTGGAGATGCCAGTTAGAATACAAAAGTCCTGCAGATAAATAGGAACATCCTCACTCCTTGATGTCCCCTTTGATCAATGAACCGCGTCCCCCGGGACCGGCGTGGAGATGGGGAACGAGCTAAACACTGGCACTCTGTCTTCTCTTGGCATGTAGATGAAGTTAAAGCCGCTGGCTCCTCAGACCGAGGAGGAGAAGATGGAACACAGCATTGCTGCTGAGCGCCGCCGAATGCGCCTGGCCCACACCGACACCCTCAAGGATCTCCTCACCAACAGCACCCTGCAGACTGGTAAGCTGCCCTGCGGACCCTGCCCCTGAACAAAAGCAAACCTCGAAACTGTGCCTGGTGCTTGCCTGACTGCTTTGAGCTGGGGTCCGAAAACAGTCGGTCATGTCTGTGTCAGGAAAATAATTCCACAACTTGGTGTAGGGTTACTGGGTAGCAATATTCAGAGAGCTATACAAGTATTCACTATTCCTTGCTAGATCCCTGCCAGGTAGGTAAGTAAATACTCTTCCCATTTTACAGGTGGGAGAAATTGAGGCAGAGAGAGAGAGACCGTGACTTTGCCAGGGCCACACAGTGAGTTGCTGGCAGACCTGGGTTAAAAGACAGCATTTCCTAGCTCCCAGTCCTGTGCTATCCTCCAGACTGTGCTGCCTCTGATCTCTATCCCATAAGCCTGGCCTCCACTATGAGGTTCTAGCCACCCAAAAGACACTCACCATGTGTCGCTGCTTCTTGCCTTGGCTCATTGCTTTTGTAAAAAGCCCTTTATTCCAGTGGGTTGGTTAGAAGGGTGATGCTGTGTCTGCAGCACAGGACTGGTGGGGAAGGAGATCAGGGTCCTGTTTCAGCCTCTGCCACAGATTTGATCTTGGGCAGCGCTGCACCTCTCTGCCATTGTGAAACGGAGATAATCTCTACTTCACGACAGTTGTGAGGCAATTGCATGAATGTCTGCACCATGCTCAGAGTTCATCTGATGGAAGGTGCTATCCATGCAAAACACTCGGTGGTAATGTTCTGCAAAGCCACAGAGACTAGCTGGATCTGACCCCTCATCTCGTACACCATAGGCTTTCAGGGACGGAGCTTGCTGAGGAGAAGGCTCCCAACCTCTTTCGGGGAAGAGCACCTTGCACTGCTCCCCGGTGAACGCTCTCCTCCATTGAGCAGGGACAATGAGCTGCTCTCAAAGCCACCTCAGCTGGCCTCACTTGGATGGCTGGTGACTGTGTAATGGGGGAATCCTTCTGCAGTCAGCAAGGCAGTGAACAGTCCCCTGGGCTGGAAGGGGCCAGGGCATGGTGGTGGATGAGAAAACGGTGTTTGTTTGTTTTTTGTTTTGTAGCAATTAGTTGAGTGATGACTTGTGCAAATAGCCCAGTGGGGTGAGTCCTTTCCACATGCCACTCTGGTAAACGCGTGTTTCTTTCATGCCAGAGCGTGAGAACGGAGACTGCAACACCGTGGTGCCTGCTGAAAAGACCAGGGTGGAGAGCGTGGAACTGGTGCTGCCCCCTCATGCCAATCATCAGGGGAACACGTTCGGAGGCCAGATCATGGCATGGATGGAAAACGTGGCCACGATAGCAGCAAGGTGCAGTTCTGAGCTTCTCCTCCCCAAGGCTGGAGACGCCTCTGTCACAGGAGAGGTTCTGATTGCATGTGCTGTTAGCATATTTTGCTCCTTCATTACCTAGTCCGGTGGTGAGGCACAGCAAGACGGTACAGCAGTCAGGGAGGAAGAATACTGTGCAAGTGAAGTGACACGGGGGAGGGGGTGGTGCCAGGTAATTATCTGCCCACGACTCAAGGGGTTAGTTCCTCTGGTCTTGGCAAGAACAGACCCTCTGAACTTTAATGACCACTATGGTCAGGACCTAAACTTTGTTTCCAGTCAGGCCACTGGGCCTACAACCGCCCAGCACTCCAATGCCCTGCTTGGGCATGGGTTTGGCATTGACGCTAAGGGAAGAGTGCCACCACTGAGATGCCAAGAGCACTTTCTCTCTTGAGCAATGTAGCCTTGCGGATCTCCTCCCCGCATACTGACTAGGCCCAGTCCTCACAGCCTGAGATGGGGTGGACTCAAACTGCCTTTTCCATGTTGCTGATTCTCCACCCGAGCGCTACTCTTGGGGAGCGAGCTTTGACTAGCCTGCCTGACTAAGGGATGCCATCTTTGGAGTTTGCTTAGTGGGACAAATTCCTATGTCATGATGTCGTCATTGCATCACACCACAAGGTTTTACCATGGTGGGTCCGGTCCGGAAGATAACCTGGGGGATGGGGGCATGTCTCTGAGTCCCATGAGCAAGGTGGGAATCACACCATCGAAATAGATCCCACAGAATTAGCTTCACCCCTTGACTGAGGCTGCACGGTCTCACGTGCGCCTTCCTTCTGGTGAGGCAGCTCCGTTGTCGGGAGTGTAATGCCCTTGGCCTGACTGTAGCAGTATGTTTCCCCTGTGAGGGGGCTTTCCGTGTGTGTGTGTGTGTGTGTGTGTGTGTGTGTGTGTTTGGAAGCAGCTCTTCTGCAAAGCCGGCCAGTGTTTCTGTTCACGTACAAATACATAGTCTGGTGCGATGTCGTGACCAGGGACAGATTTCTAGTGTACTGTTGTGATCCTGAAAATGCTTCTTCATGACCTGGGGCAAGTCGCTTCATTGCTCGGCACCTCAGGAGAGGGGGGATAGCGGTGATTCCCGCTTTTGTAAAGCGCATTGAGAGTGCCTGATGAAAAGAGCTATATAAGAACTGGGTGATATTTATTCTAAACCTTGAAGGACGTCCAGGACTGATGTATTTTGTCATAGATAAATCAGCAGTTGTCCATTAGATGGTGCTCTGTATGCATGAATTATGGGCATTCTGAATCCTCTGTGTGTTATGTGATGGGAAGGGAGGTAGTGAAGGAGTTAAATGTCTTACCCCATTTTTTACCATCTACCTTTTCGGGGTTTAGTTTTTTGATCTTCAGAGACTAACTTTGAGTTCTCAGGTTGACTCGTACTGAACAAGGAGTAGTCTCTGTGTTCTGATTTTACAGTGGAGTGGGAACAATAGCCCCAGAACAGCTGCACTTGAAGGGCACTGGTAGAGATTCAGAGCAAATTTTTCTCTTTTTCTCTCTCCCCCCTCCACAACCCCACCCCCCGCTAATTATTTAATCATAAAATGTACATCGCGCTCCAGACGCACTTGGGTTGGCTGCCGGTATCCTTGCACTGCCAGTATGACTGTTGCATTCTTGCTTCTCTGCCAAAATAAATGTGGGCCCAAGTCCCACGCCATCATTTGGGCGCCTACCAAATGCTAACACTGCAGTGCGGTAGCAGAAGGAAGACGCACTGTGAAGGACTCTGTTCTTTGGATGACGTTTTTTAAACCAAGCTTCTTTCTCTCTAGCTCTAGTGACGAAGGGGGAGGTAAAGAAGGACCACGGGATCCTTGAGTGGAAAGGGGGTATAACCAGTGACCTGGCTACAGAGACTGGCTTGTAATGAGCTGATCTGGTGGTGGCTTATTGGCAGAGTGTTGCCCTGCCACATGGGAAACGCAGAGTGTGGTCCCAGTCGTTCGCGCTCTCAGTTGGCTAGAAAAGGGTGCTTCTCTCTGCACAAGTGACCCTCAGAGCTTGGAGAATGATTAGTCACAACATGGGGAATCCGGGCCAAGAGGCTTGGGCCCGAGGCAAAAGACACATTCTCAGGGGAATACAGACCTCAATGGCTGCCTTTCTGAGGGCAGCAAATAGGCCCGAATATCTCAGGCTGGCTGAGCATTGCTGGGGACTTTGTAATGGTGATAGCTGGGCCAGCATCAAAGTTTTTGCTTTGGGGTGGCTGCATATACCTGTGTCACCTGACAAGAACCTGCCTCCTATCCTGTTCTCAGGGCTCTCTGGCTTGAGTGGTTTCCCTTTTGTGCACGAACACTTGCGCAGGTCTGCTATTTTGTCCAGCAGCGGGGCATGCACACTGGTTGATATGTTGGCTTGGCGAAATAGTTTCCTCCATTTTGAGTGCATTTTGCAAATCAAATCTCTCTCTCCCTTCCCACAGCCGGCTGTGCCATGCCCACCCCACTCTGAAGACCATTGAAATGTTCCATTTCAGGGGACCATCACAAGTTGGGGACCGCCTCTTGTTAAAAGCTATTGTTAATAATGCATTCAAAAACAGGTACATCTTTTTCTGGTTCAGGGTTTTGAATGGATTTTGATAAGAAAGTTAAACAGAAGCTTGCACTTTTGTCTTTGAAAACAAAACGGTGCAAATTATTGGCTGCTGGATTTACACAAATGAAGAAAAATAATTGAACAGAAAGGAATTGCCAATGTTCGATATCTGTTGTAAAACGAGTTCAGTATCTGGTTCTATATAAAGAGATCAGTTATGTTAACAGCAGTGTTTTCCCCTTGAATTACAGAATGCATTACTGCAGGGATTCTCAAACTGGGGGGCGGGACCCCTCAGGGGGTCGCAAGGTTATTACATGGGGGGTCACGAGCTGTCAGCCTCCACCCCAAGCCCCACTCTGCATCCAGCATTTCTAATGGTGTTAAATATATTAAGTGTTTTTAATTTATAAAGGGGGTCGCACTCAGAGGCTTGCTATTTGAAAGGGGTCACCAGTACAAAAATTTGAGAACCACGGCATTACCGACTGTAAAATCAAGTTGATTCAGAAGTTCGGGTTGTAGATTGTTCTGAGAATAAATCTGAATTGGCTCGAATAGCTTGAAATGGGTTCAAATAAAAATAAATTCACAATCAATAAATTAATAGAAATAAAAGATAAAAAAGACCCCTTAAATCATCTAGTCTATTGCAGCCAATCACTGTGTGTCTTTATTTACTTCCTTTTATTCTACTTCCTACCTAAATCAGGTCAGGTCTAAACATCAGGCAGGAAAAAATGTGTTTTTACTGGGGGTTTTCAAAATCAACCTCCTTAATTCTCACACGAGAAGCAGTGAATTTTCAAAATAGACTTTTAGGCCCTAAATCTGCTCTCAGACAAAGTACATGCAACCTCCATTAAAATCCATGGGAGCTGTGTGTCTGGGGGCAAAATTTGCTTGACCTAATAGAGTGGTGCGTCCAGTCCAAGTGACCAGATTTAGTCAAAAAAGTGGAGGGGAAAATTTCAGATTTCATTGCAAAGATTTCCCTTTTTTGTTGAAATTTCAAATTTTGTTGAAAACTTGCATCAAGATTTGAAAAGTTGCGCGCACGCTGCTTGAGTCATGGCCTTTTTCTTGTCCTACTGATTGAGCTGGACTGATCTAGTAGGTCCACTCTTAGGCTCCTCTGCTTATTTATTGATAAATAAGCAATGAAATGTATGGCACACTGGATTCCTTTAGCTAGGTAGTAGCGTTGCTTTACGCCCCAGGCACTTAGCGATGATCTGCTTCCATTCTTCTTTCCAGCATGGAGGTTGGCGTTTGCGTCGAGGCCTATCGACAGGAAATGGAAGTTAGTCGAAGACACATCAACAGTGCCTTTATGACATTTGTTGTCTTGGATCAAGAGGGTCAGCCCAGTACCATTCCGATGGTGAAACCAGAAGCTGGGGTAAGAATGGAAACCATAATCAAGGCCTACAAAATGACATTGCCCACGTCGGTGGTCTTGTGCCGTGATGTAAGAATTTGGGGAAGTAGGATGCAGCTGAATCTTGTTTTGCCCCAAGCTTGACAGCCTTTAATTGTATTGCATTTATTGGATTCGCTGCAAAACAAATGCAGCTTGCTATAATGGAAATCAAATTGCTCAATAGAGAGTGAATTTACATTGATTATTTCATATTATTAATAATAATAAAAAATTTCCTATGTAGAGACTGAAATGTATTAGCCAGGCAAGACTTAACAGAGTATTGCTTACTATTTTGAACTCCTCTTTCTTGCAATTTATTGGAAAGAATGCGAATCTTAAACTGTTTAGCTTCTAAAGCATGTTTTACTTGCGTAGCCGTATGCTGGAGGGCATATCACAAAAGGAGGGCTAGTACGAGCATCCACTGAAGTCAATGGTAAAGCTCCCATTGATTTCAATGAGCAATGGGACCATATTTAGAGCCCTGCAAATCTGCAGATATCCGCACCCGTGGATGCAGATATCCGTGGACCATGTATTTCGAATCGCAGATCAGATGAGGATACAAATTTTGTATCCACCCAGTGCTCTAGACATGTTTTTAAAAGATATGTAGGCACCTAGAGGTGTAGATAAGCATCTAATGGGATTTTTAATCGCATCTATGCACCTAACTCCCATTGAAATCAAATACTTTAAAAAATCTGACCCTAAGGTTGAGGATCAGGGCTGAAGACTTCTAACCTCTCTGCCTTCAGTTAGTTCTAATAAAACAGACGGCACTTGGTATATGTAAGCTGTAAAAAAGTTCCAGATTTAAACATTGAAAGCCAGGAAAGTGTTTTTAAGGTAAATTATTTCTCATTTTTAGGAGTAAATCTTTTCCTGTTTTTAAAAAACACTTTTTTTCCCTATTTATCTTTTCCTATTTTTAACCCTGTATGTGCGACTGATGGGGAGGGATAGCTCAGTGGTTTGAGCATTGGCCTGCTAAACCCAGGATTGTGAGTTCAATCCTTGAGGGGCCCATTTAGGGACCTGGGGCAAAAATCTGTCTGGGGATTGGTCTATATGACCTCCTGAGGTCCCTTCCAATCCTGATATTCTATGAATGTCAGACCTGCTCAGGTGCGCAGGACCACGGCACCCCTCTAGCTGTCCATCTTCTTTGGCTTATGAGGCTATAAGCCCTTGTGCTATTACATATAACCGAAATTCTCCCTTAATCCAAGGGTCGGGGTGGAAGGTCCTGAATCCTATGCAGCCAATGTATGTAAAATAAATGATGCCTGGAGTCAGTCCATTTAGCCACAGATTATTTAGGAGAGAATGTCTTTGCTGCCCCTCCTGCTAGGATTTACCCTAGAGTACAGAGAGGTTTCTCAGTGTTGCCAATTTAGTCGTTTGTCTTTGCTCTCCCCCCCTATAAATCAAACCCCCTTCTCTAATTTCAGTTCCTGTGGAAATCACGGAGAGAATATTATTAAAAAAGCCAATGTTATGCTGATATTCATGGGCTTGGCAATGCCTGGTACAAAGAACAATGTAAACAAATTAGAACCATGAAGTATTGAGCTCCATCAGAACGAAGCAAGCAGGGAAGGAAGGAAGAGAAATTAGGGTTTTCAAATAAAGAGGAAAAACTGATCTTTTCCCTTCTAAAGAGAGAATGAGAATGTTTTGAAGTGTTTTAGAAGCGCATGAGTGCATCCCATGTTCCTTGAGGACTTCAGTGATTCAAACTGATAAACTAAATCAAAGTGTCTCTCTATGATCATATGAGGGCTGGTATATATTTCCAGTGCTTTGCTAACAGCTGAATGTACTTCAGGACACAAGTTGCTTCCAGGATTGGGGCCTTGCTGAGCACTTATTGCTTAAAGCCAGAGCATGAGAAGTTCCATGGAAGGGGGTGAGGGCTTTAACTGAAGTTCAAGTGAGGGGTGTAGGGAAATCCCCAGTGGTTGGCTGGCTCTGGAGCAGCAGATCTCAGATACCGCGCAAGGCTGAGACAACTGTAATGAATTTCTCCGTAATAGTGGTGGATTTAAACAAATCATGGAATCCAAAGGAGGCTGACTCGTGTTTAAAAAGTTCTTGTGAATCAGTGACTTGAATGTTAATGCAAATGGCAGTAAAACGGAAATATTTGCTGTAAATCAAGTGGTGCTATATCAGCCCATTTGGAAAATCAGAGGAAATTCACAGCCCGTATAGTAACTGGCAAGCAGCAGCATTGCCTAGCAGCGTGTGGCAAGGGAGCCTGGAAGTTAATGCAACACAACCATTTAACCAGTATCTTCTATACTAAGTCAAATAGCTATACAATGCTAACTTGCCTTCAGCCAGTGGCCCCGTCTACAAGTACAACCAAATTTTGTAACCAGTTTGGGACTCACGTGTGTCCTGGCTACAACAAACACAACTGAGTTGTCTGCACAGCAGGTTCTCCATACCCCTCCCCACCCCGCTCTCCCACACAGCACAAATGCATTGGCTGTGAGCCATCCACTTCTACCACATTGCATAGCTCTGTTGCGTTGGTACATTCTGGGAAAAACCTGATCAACTCCCCTATTCTGACTCCTCGGGGGTAGAATTCCCAGAGGCCAGGCATCTACACAGAGTAGCACCAGCAGCATGTGAGGCAATGCATGCTGGGATGGCTTACTGAGAGGAATGCTTGGTGGGAGAATTAGCCAGCCTGAGTGCACAGGCACAGTTGGGAGGCTCTGTCCATACTCCAAAAACAACAACAAACCCAATGCTGCTGACTTGCTGCCAGGAAGACAGTCCTAGGCTAGGCTGCTGGTGGGGGCAACACCCTGATCACTGCTAGGGTTGCCTGCCATGTGTTAACCATAGTGTGTGCAAACAATAGCCCTGGTTAGAGCTAACCAAGAACCAACCTAACAGCCGGAGCATGAAAAAGATCCGTGTCGTGTTTCCATTCACATCCCATGCATTTCCCCAGCCATGGCTGTTACCGAGACCAGCAGAGGCTGTGGGATTGGTTCGCGCATACGCTTTCTTAATGTTGAAAAACCTTTTTTTCCCGGTTAATAAATTTTATTATTTTTCCAAAACTTTAACCTCACAAACATGTTTCCATTTCACAGGATGGAGAAAGACGGTACAGAGAAGCCAGTGCTAGAAAAAAAATTAGATTGGACAGGTGAGTGAAAAGGATCCACCTCAAACTAAGAAGGAAAAAATAACCGGGGGGCTATAGCGTTTTAAATAGAACAGTGTGGTTTTTATTCCAGTCCACGTTCTGCTCTGAATGATCACATGCAGGTAACTCAGTAAAGGCTGGGATAATTGGAGGTAACCCATGGCTTTCTGTACCATGGAAGGTGCGGGTGGGTGTGATGGGGGAGGCCTAGGTGCCGACTCGTGGGTGCTCCGGGGTTGGAGCACCCATGGGGGAAAAAAAAAATAGTGGGTGCTCAGCACCCACCAGGAGCCTTGCGGATCAGCTCATTCCCCTCCCCCCCAGCGCCTCCCACCCGCCATCAGGCCCCACTGATCAGCTCCTCCCCCTTCCTCCCAGCACAGTCAGCTGTTTAGAGGCATGCGGAAGGTGCGGGGAGGGGGAGGAGCGGGCCCGGGAAGGGACAGGGCTGGGGCCTTGGGGGAAGGGGTGGAGTGGGGGCTGGGCAGAGCGCGGATGGAGCACCCCCTGGAAACGCAGGAAGTCAGCGCCTATGTGTGGGGGAGGGGTTGCACGCCATGGCTATGATAATATTTGGCACTTACATAGCACCTTCCATGTGAGGATTTCTCAAAGACTGGAGGAACTTAACCTTCCAGCGCTCCAGGAGTTCAGTTTGGGAAACTGAGACCAGAGTTCACAGCGTGTCAGTGTTGGAAACAGGATTTGAATTCAGGCCGGACTCCCAGTTGCCTTTCTAGTCCAACCTATTTGGTGCTGAGCTCAGCTTGAAGCAGAAAGACGCTCAAAGGAGCTCAGGAGAGGTGGCAGTTGCTCAAAGAGACAGTAGTAAGGTGCAACCCAACTCTCCCAATGTGAAGGAAAGATAGGAAGAACAGTAAGAGGTCAGTATGGCCCCATCAGGAACTCTTTAAGGATCTGAAAATCCAAAAGGAATCTATCAAAAAGTGCAGACGTGGACAAGCTGCTAAGGAGGAGTACACCAGAATCACACCAGCATGGAGGGACAATCGGAAAGTCTGCGGCACAAATGAGTTTCGGCTAGCAAGTGACATAAAAGGCAATCAGAAATGGGTTTATAAATCCATTAGGAAGAAGAGAAAGATGAAGGCAAGTGTAGGCCCCTAGTTAACAGGGAAGAAGAGCTAATAATGGACATCAAGAAGGATGAAGTGTTTAATGCCTACTTTGTCTTCGCTAAGAATGTAAATTGTGACCAGATACTTAACACAGTATTAGCAACAAAGAGAAAGGAACGCAAGGTAAAATAGAGAGAAAACAGGTTAAAGAATATGTAGATAAATTAGATGCATTCAAGCTGGCAGGTCCTGATGAAATGTACCCTAGGATATTTAAGGAACAAGCTGATACAATCTCAGACTTATTAGCCAATTGTCTTCAAGAACTCATGGAGGATGTGAGGTCCTAGAGGACTGGAGAAGGATAAACATAGTACTTATCTTTTAAAAAGGTGAACACAAAGGACCCAGGGAATTATAGACCAGTCAGCCTAACTTCAATACCTGGAAAGATATGGAACAAATTATTAAACAATCTCTTTGTAAGCACCTAGAGGATTATAGGGTTATAAGAAATAGACACCATGGATTTGTCAAGCCCGAGTAACAAATCATGCCAAACCAACCTGATTTCTATCTTTGACAGGGTTATTGGCCAGCTGAATGGGGGGAAGCAGTAGACATGATCTACCTTGATATATATATATTTTTTTTAAGTAAGGAAAATGTCATTGCCACATGACATTTTCATAAGTAAACTAAGGAGATGCATTCCAGATGAAATGGCTAGGACGGGTGTACAACTGGCTGAATGATTATACTCTGAGTAATTGTCAGAAGGTTGCTGTCAAACTGGAGGTATTTGTGAGGGGTCCGCTAGAGGTCTGTCCTGTGTCTGGTACTAGTCAATATTTTCATGAATGAGTTGGATAATGGAGTGAAAAGTGTGCTTATGGTGGAACCAAGCTGGGAGGGGGTTGCAAGTACTTTGGAGAACAGGATTAGAATGCAAAATGACTTTGACAAATTAGAGAATTGGTCTGAAATCAAAAGACGAAATTCAATAAAGACAAGTGCAAAGTACTTTACGTAGGAAGGAAAAATCAAATGCACTTCACAATGGGGCATAGCTGGCTAGGTGGTAGTACTGCTGAAGAGGATCTGGGAGTTCTAGTGGATCACAAACGGAGTATGATCAACAGTGTGATGCAGTTGCTAAAGAGAGGCATCAGTCTGCCGTGTATTAACAGGCATTGTAGGTAGGACACAGGAGGTAATTTGTCCCACTCTATTCTGCACTGGTGAGGCCTCAGCTGGAGAACTGTGTCCAGTTCTGGGTGCCACACTTTAGGAAAAATATGAGAGAGTCCAGAGGAGAGCAACAAAAATGATAAAAGGTATAGAAAGCCTGATGTATGAGGAAAGGTTAAAGACAGGCGTGTTTAGTCTCGAGAAAAGAAGTCTGAATGGAGACCCAATAACAATCTTCAAATATGTTAAGGGCTGTTATAAAGATGATGATGATCCATTGTTTTCCATGTTCACTGAAAGTAGGACAAGTAGGAATGGGCTTAATCTGCAGCAAGGAAGATTTAGGAAAAACTATTTAGGATATTAGGAGAAAACTTAACTATTCGGATAGTTGAGCTGTGGAATCCATGTCATTCATTGGAGGTTTTTAAGCACAAATTGGACAAACACTTGTCAAGGTCGGTCTAGATGAACTTGGTCCTGCTTCAGCACAGGGGTCTGGACCAGATGACCTCTCGAGGTCCCATTCCTACATTTCTATGATTCTGTGAAAAGGTACTTGAGGGCTAAGTGGTGTAGTGCCAAACCATGGAACGTTAGGAAGACAGACATATGTAGGGGAGCTGGAGAGAGAGAAGATGGTAGGGACAGCACAGGAAAAACTGTCTAAATTCAGAAGTAGAAACTGTGTATAAAACAAAGCATCACAGGGCTATGCTTATGTTATACATCTGTTATTGTCAAAACACACTCTAATATCCAGATACCTTGGTGATTAATGCACTATAATATCTGCATAGACAGAACACAAAATACATAACTAGACAAGATCAATCTGTAATAATCATAATGATTAGCCCTCTTCTAGTGCTACGCATCTTAGAGGTGCTTTGTAATCATTCAGTTTTATCTCCCTCCTGTGGGGCATGAAAGGAAGAATTTATTAACCTCACTCTATTCTTGGTGAAACTGAGGCAGAGCGAAGTGATTTGCCCAAGACTTCCAAGCATTTGTTGAGAGCCAGGATTAGAGATCTTGAATATTTGGTGCTCTTGGAGCACAAGAGAAGCAGTATGGTTTAGTGCAGAGGGGGGCAAACTACAGCCTGCAGACCACATCCAGCCCACAGGACCCTTCTCTCTGGCCCCCGAGCTCCTGCCAGAGAGCGGGGTCAGGACAGGCTTGCGGAGGAGCCAGCCCAACTCCCCGGCCGCACGGGGCGGAGGCTAGCCCCTGGCCCCTCCCTCGCAGTCACAGTTCCCCTAGTGCCTGGGCAGCGTGGCTGCAGCCCCGGCCAGGTGGCCCGGCTATAGCGCCGCCAGACCTGGTGCTCCAAGGCAGCGCGGTCAGGGGGAGTTCCGGGGGGGGGGGGGGGCGCTGCAGGGGGTGGTCAAGGGGCCTGGCCCCTGCTGCCAGGGACAGGGGCAGAGCAAGCCAGGGTCCCTCTCCACCCCCAGCATGCTTGGCCCCTGTCCCCAGCAGCCAAGCCCAGACAGGGAGTGAGCCCTGCCCGACTGCCAGGGAGAGCAGCCAAACAAGCAGGGGAAACGCACAGGGAAAGGACTGAGCCCCTCTTTCCCCCACCCCACAGGTAATGTGGGGCAGGGAGAGATGAATGGGGGTGGGGGGGTCCTGGGGGGCAGTCAGGGGGTGGGGAACAGGGGTGTTTGGATAGGATGCGGGAGTCCTGCGGCGGGCAGTCAGAGATGGGGAGCATGGGGGGTTGGGTGGGGGTTCTGGGGAGCTGGATAGGGGGCGGGGGCCAGGCCACTCCTCACTGTTTGGGGAGGCATAGCCTCCCCCAGCCTTCCCTACCTGGCCCTCCATGCAATTTCTGTACCCGATGTGGCCCTAGGACCAAAAAGTTTGCCCACCCCTGGTTTAGTGGATAAGATATGGAATGAATAAACAACTTGAGCCTGAGAGTTGCTACATCTATCGTGTTCCATTTGTGTATTGCTCCTTGTTTTCTTGCTGTCCTTATTCCTGGCTCTGCTGTGAGAGTTGGACAAATCATTGAATTTCTGTGCCTTAGTTTCCCCTTCAGTAAAACAGGGATAATGATACTCGTCTGCCTCTGTAAAACTCTTTTCGAACTATGGGTAAAAAGTGCTAAATATTATTATTATTATTTATTTATTACAAGAGTGCACACCTCACTTTTTCACTGCTTGAGGGGACGGCATAAGAAACTTATTGGATAGTCAGTTTTTTCCCCTGGAAGCTGCTATTTTTGGCTTAATGGAGTATCTGCAGAACCTCGATATAAAGCCCTAGTTGCATCCAAGACCAGTAATTGACTGGGTTTTGGAGAATCCTAGAATTGTAGGACTGGAAGGAACCTCGAGAGATCATCTAGTCCAGTCCCCCGCACTCATGGCAGGACTAAGTATTATTTAGACCATCCCTGACAGATGTCTGTCTAACCTGTTCTTAAAAATCTCCAATGTCGGAGTTTCCACAACCTCCTTAGGCAATTTATTCCAGAGCTTAACCACCCTGACAGTTAGGAAGTTTTTCCTAATGTCCAACCTAAAATGCCCTGGCTGTCTTATCCTGAGAGGTTAAGGAGAACGATTTTTCTCCCTCCTCCTTGTAACAACCTTTTATGTATTTGAAAACTGTTATCATGTTCCCCCTCAGTCTTCTCTTCTCCAGACTAAACAAACCCAGTTTTTTTCAATCTTCCCTCATAGGTCGTGTTTTCTAGATCTTTAATGGCTCTTCTCTGGACTGGAGTTGTCCTCACCCTAACAGGTATCTTACTGCTGCCCCTGATCTGTAGAAAAATGGGAAGCTGGTCTCTGGTTAGTTTTACATCTGTTACAAACACTATTCCCCCTCTCCCCCCCGCCCCAAATCTCTCCACTTGTTTTATCTGCATGTGCAATTGGAGTCCTGTCTTCTCTGCCCATTGTGAATCACTATTCCTGGAGTCCTCTCTCGTCATGTGGTTGCAATGAAGCCTTGCAAAAGACAGCTGCTTTATTTTGTTACTTTTCAACTCTTCACCTTGGTTATATCATGTCTCTGATTACAGATCTGGTGTTATCAGACAAATTATACCCCAGTATCTCAGTCCCCGAGAATAAGATTGTAGTGAAGTGTGGCAATTAAGCAGTGAAAATATTTTCTTCCTGGAATGTCTTGCGGCATCTGCCTTCCTGCTTCCAGGAGTTTCATAACTTTCCCTTGAGTCCAAGGCCAATATGAGAACAAAGGCATGGTCCCTCAGAAGTGCAGTATCTGTCTGAGTCTAGCTTCAGCTGTTCACTCATTACACCAGTCCCGGAATAAATTCGGATCCTTTCGGTTACAGTAAAGGCTTCCATCAAATGACCCTAAATAAACAGCATCCTGCAAATTTGACTTGCTGTTGTGCATAGTTCAAATATAGTGTTTGCTCCGGTGATAAAACCCAAACTCTTCTAATCCAAGCTTGGGCTGCTGTGCACCTCCAAACAGAGACTTGCCCAACTTCAGATTTTGTTACAAACCGAATGACGAACTCTTCAGTAACACGTCAGCTGTGGCACTCAAAGCACTTTGTAAAGGTGGATAAGTACCATCCCCATTTAACAGACTGGGAAACTGGAATGGAGAAGCTAAGGGCCAGATTTCAGAAGCAGCCTGTGTTCTACCAATAAAAACTAGCAGGATCTTATTAAAGGGGACAAGATAAAGATGCCACATTTATTATGATGATTTGATTTATGACCAATAACTAATATCTTAATCCTTATACACACACATTATACCTAATATACATACACACACACACACACACACACACACACACACACACACATCCATCAGATGTTCTGCAGCTGCTGCATAGTTACCAGTCCTGCTTGAGTTTGCAGCTTGGGTTCGTAGCTTGTGGCGGCTAACTGGCAAGGAAAGCCGGGCACAAGGACGAGCTGGGTCTGTTGGGCATGCACCGATGCCCTTCCATGTTGGCAGCAGAATGTTACCCTCCTCCAAAGTTTTCCATCTCACCCATCCTTTTTGTAGGCTTTAGTTTGAATCCAGAGTCTATAGGTCTTGCTGTGTCACTCTGCCTCCAGGTTTGGTGATTGATCACTCGTCAATTGCAGACATGACTTTCAGCCTCGGACCGGGCTTTGATCTTCCTTTTATTGTACCTTTTCTTTTAGGGTGGATTCTTCTTACTTTGTTAGGGCTCTTGTCTGCATCTTCAGCCCTTGGTGTTTGAACTCTGTTTAATCAGGACAGGCTGGGGCTGGAGGTTGATTCCATGGAATCAACCTCCAGCCTCATTCACACATTCACACATCTAAACTAAACTAATAAGATTACAGCAGGGTTGGCAAAAATGAAGGTTGCAGCAAGCCCTTACAAAATGGAGTAAGCGTTTTAAAATGGGGTTTGAATTACAATATGGCAAACAGTGAACAGAAGTTACACTGTAGGCAAGTGTAATAAATGGTGAACAGATGTTACAATACTGAAACAGTGCAAGTCTTAGGCTACATCTACCCTACCGGGGGGGGGGGGGGGGTCGATTTAAGATACGCAAATTCAGCTACGCAAATAGCGTAGCTGAATTCGATGTATCGCAGCCAACTTACCCCGCTGTGAGGACGGCGGCAAAATCAACCTCTGCGGCTTCCCGTCGACGGCGCTTACTCCCACCTCCGCTGGTGGAGTTAGAGCGCCGATTCGGGGATCGATTGTCGTGTCCCAACGGGACGCGATATATCGATCCCCGAGAGGTCGATTTCTACCCGCTGATTCAGGCGGGTAGTGTAGACCCAGCCTTAGTGATTTAAGCAGGAATGGGATTGATAGTGAAACTTACAAAGGCAGCTGACTGAACAGTTATGGCTCTTAACAAGCATCTTAATTGTTAATTAGCCAGTTATTGGGGTAACCGGTTTTATGAATGAATATTGTTTCATTCATAAAACTTTACTTATGCAGTTACATTAATAAAGTGAACAATTAAAAACTATTTCATTCATCAGTTCTACACCTGTTTTGGGCACCTTGCTTTAGACCCTAGAGCCTGGGTAGATGTGGTTCCCATTGATTTGATTTGGAGTTGGTGGGTGTTCAGCACTTCTGAAAACCAGGTCCTGGATTGTGGGCACCCAGAACCATTTCCACGAGAGGCTCTCTGGGACTTGCTAAAGAGGTTATCCAGTAAGTTAGAGGAAGAGCTGGGAACAGAACCCAGATCTCCTGGCTCCTAGTTTGGGATCTGGGCTGCTTGTGTAACAGGGTAGCTGGCCTATTAAATGAAAGTAGGCTCAGCTCTCCTGTTCCCACCCAAGGGTGCCCTGGCTTGGTGTAAGGAGGAGGGTGGGGTGCCCGGGGGAGTTATAACTGAGAGGGGAGTTCAGAACCCAGAGTTCAGGACAGGGGTGAGTCCACAGTAAAGTGAGCTCACAGGCAGAGCTGGGCTAAGAGCTGCAGGGAGGGGATTCCCCTGGAGGACAGTGTGGTAAGAGTTCCCTGGTTGAGCAGCGGCACTAGATCAGGCTGGTGAAAGAGGAGGGCGGCCAGAGAGTCTTCTACAAATGCCCCCAGGCCAGAGAGCGCTGAAGGCTGAGAGCAGCCCAGGGAGATGCCTGCTGGCCAGAGAGGGCCAAAGTCTGGGGTATGATGGAGACGTGAGCCTGCTGATGTGTCCGGGCAAGAGCTGGAACCGTACCTGGGAAGGAAACCAGGCAGAGAAACACCCCAGCTAGAGGGGTGGGGTGGGAAACGCCAGAGCTGTACCTGGGGGTCGGGGGAGAGATGCTGGAGTTGGACTGTTTGTTTGCACTGTGCTGAGGGGATTCTGGTTCATGGTAGTGGGACTGTTGGTAATAAATTAAACTCAGTAGAGCCTTCAGAGTCGTGGGTTATTTGAGAAATCAAGGGGAAATGAGGCCAAGGGCTGCCGTGGGGGGGTGCCCGGGTGGAAGCCATGCATTTACAGCTTGCCTATGCCACTCCCTGACCACCTGCAGAGATTGGCCTGCCTGACCAGAAAGGCCAGATAGGAGCACTTCCTGTTCAAATCCAGCCCCATCCCTGACTAACAGAAGTGTTAGTGTAAACCAGGCCTTAGTCTTGCCCCATCCAGATCACTGCCTGGCCTTTGTTAGAAGTAATCCTTAAAGGTTCTTTTCATCCTGGGCCAAAATCTGATTCCTCTCCCTTCCGCCTGCAAATGATGTGCAGGATTTCTGAGGCTTTTGTTGCTCTGAGCTCCCTCAATTTGAGCCAAGAAGAAATGGCTGTTTCAATCCACTGGGATCCTGGTCCCAAGATATTCATAAGATGACTGTGTTTTCCCCCACTCCTTTTGTAGATCATTGCTGGAGAAGATGTTGAAGTCAAAAACACTGCTGCTAACTTTACTGTCTCTCTCTTTCACCAGCATGTGTTTGAGATGTCCTTTTCCCTGCCACGTGCTGAAGATCAGTACTGCTGTAACTAAAGCAATTCTCGTTGTTTTCCCTAGAAAATACATCATTTCCTGTGAACAGACAAAAGTGCCATTGTCGGTGCCCTGGGACCAAAGTAACAAGGTAAAATAACTGTCTGCGTAGGTACTGGCCAGAGCCTCCCCTGGCACCTAAGCCCCATGGGCTGTAGGAAGGCCCAGGAGCCGGTACTAAGTAGCAGCTAGATATTTATACATGAATCAATATGGTCTATGGCAGGGCCGGCTTTAGGAAGTGCGGGGCCCGATTCCAACAGTTTCAACGGGGCCCCGACAGGGATGACTAAAAAAACAAACACGTAATAAAAACACGTGGGGTTTGTACTCACCGGGCGGCGCTCCTAGTCTTTGGCAGCAGGTCCTTCACTCGCTCCAGGTCTTCGGCGGCACTGAAGGACCTGCCGCCAAAGACCCAGAGCGCCGCCAGGTGAGTAAAAATTAAAAAGGTGCCTCTAGCCAGGGAAGGGATTCTCTGCCACTTGCCCCCCACTCTGGGTGGCCCTGTCACTGGGCGCGGGGCCCTCTTAGGCGCGGGGCCAGATTCGGGGGAATTGGTGGAATTGGCCAAAAGCCGGCCCTGGTCTATGGAAACAAGAAGGATGAAACCTTACCTAAAACAGCATGCTGTAGAGAGATCTTAACTGGAAGAATAAATTCCTTCTTAGCCCCCGATTTACTCTGATTAATTCAGTATCTGAGCAGCTGCAAGCTTTGCTATAGTATCCCATGAGTTTAGATACAGGAAAACCTAACCGAGTATTTTCTTATGATGTTTTTGATGTAGGTTTATCTGAGCTACAACAATGTTTCTGCACTGAAGACTCTTGTAGCGAAAACCAATTGGGTACTCGCCACAGAAATAGACAAGGTACTTAGCCCTGCCGCACCCCCAAGTCAACACTGCCTTCTTTAGTCTCCTGGACTGCCTACAGTTAGTGGAAACAACTCGTGTTAAGATCAGAGGACATGCTTCAGTCCTTTCCCGCCCCCAGTTATTTGAATCCGAGTGTATCCAAAAGTGTTTGATGTCCCCAAAACACTTTGAATAAATGGGATTGTACTACATGTATTCAATGACTGTGTGTCTATACGATCAACATTCTATATACGTCCAAATGTACACTGCATACACACACTTATGTACATGTAAAATATATGGCTTCCAGTGATGCCGTAGGTACCTGTGCTTTAGTAAAATCCCACTGAACCCATCAACCAGAGCGGTCTCCAGTTTCACCCATTTCCATTCAACACCCATGCTAGCTATCCGGTAACTTTCGCTTGGACAACTGTTTTGAGATTTACTCATGGGGTTTAATGGTGTCGCCAGACCCAGCTCATAAAACAGAGGCCTCATGTACCACCAGGTATATGTGATTCTTCATGCTAATGTAATGAAAAGTGTGTGTGTGTGTGTGTGTGTGTGTGTGTGTGTGTGTGTGTGTGAGAGAGAGAGAGTTGGTTATATTATAATAAGGTAAAAATATGAATGAATCTTATTGGGGAAAATCAAATGTCATTTTAATGAAGACAGCAGGCTCTGCCTCTCACCTGTTCTGTCTGTCTCCCTCTCAAAGGTCAGGATGTACACGCTGGAGGAAGACAAGTACCTCTCCTTCCGAATAGAGATGAGCCTCTGCATTGATGCAACACAGGCCTTCTTCCTTCTGTCAGACTTAAGACAGAGGCACGAATGGGATAGACATTATGCGTGAGTACTTGGAGGACAGCTAAAATGTTAGGATTGATGGTCCCTGTTTTATTGGGGATAAGGGGGGGGAGGTCCCCAATTTCTTTTCTTTGGCTTTCCTCCCTCAAAGCAACTTCCCAATCCAAAAAGGTTCTTCGTTCAAGCCGTGTAAAGTGCTTTTTCCCCTCCATCATCCACCCCACTCCAAAAGCAGGAGTGCACAGTCTATGCAGTCTGTGGCTGGATATGTACCGACATCGGAGCTGGCTGCCACACTGCTCATGTGTCGTATGGTGGAATAGAATCCGTGACCTTTATCTCCTGAAGCACACGTTTCTGCCACTTGAGCAAAAGAAGACGCCCCGTTAGCCGTTGGTGACAGTAGCAAAGCTTTTATCTTCTGGAGACCAGCCACATGTACGAGCTAGTCAACTGTTCTGCCTGCTTGCTGACGACACCTCTAGACTTGTTAGTCTAGGATTGCAGCTGAGACTCTTAGCTGGCAGAGGCCTGTAACCACAGCAGTGAGCTGGCTCGTAGCTTTAACATTTTATGTTCCTGTCCCATATAAGGGCTCTAACTTCCTATACAGTGTTCCGCGCTATAAAGCTGTGCTGCTCTTCCCAACTCCATGAAGTGGCTGGACTGTGACTATACACTATGACCAGCGTATGCTCTTAGCTCTCCCATGGCCTTGGATGGTAATTAGAATTGGTTTTACTGAGAGGGGGTGGAATCTTGTGCCAGGATCATACGCCTGTCCAACCTGCCTTTATATTAAAGCTGCCACATCGACAGACACCCAGTCAGAGGCAGAAGGAACTCTGGTTTAAAATCTCCTTTGCAGGAGGGTGTCACAGTTCCCAAAGTAACTGCACCTCTGATCCCTTTGTGGCCTTTTTGAGATTTCACCTCTCCTGGGGGCAGCATCCCGCCATCCATTCTCTCCAGGCTGGGGATTGTAGACTGCAATTCACCTCAGCAGATCTATCTTTAGGTCAAGCCCTGTTGTCTCTGGGGCAATGGCAGGGTTAACCAGCGACCAGCCAGCCTCCGTAAATCAAGTACTAGTTATTCAGAAGAAAAGTATTACAGAGAAAATGTTTTTAAAAACAATGAACAGCTTACGTGCAAGTGTTCGCTCAGCAGGCAGTCACCCGTCTTCAGCATAGAGACCCTGGCAGGCTTCAGGGTCCTTGGCAGGGCCTACGTGTCTGGGTCACTGTCTCATGTCCTGCAGTTCTTGGAAACCGTGCGTGTGGCCCCTCTCCCTACGTCAAAGTGGTCACTTGATACAGTTTTCAGTTCTTTGTTTGCCAGGCCTCATGAGCCACATCAAACCAGTCTATGCAATTTCCCCCCAGGGGATGAGGCTTCTCCAGGCTTAGCTGCATGGGGATTTGCATGAATTATCCTCCAGTGGTTTTCGTTCCTGCAGGAAACCCTGTAACTCCCCCATGGAGCCAGAATACAATCCTTAGCCCATTCAGATACATAACACACTTCTAAAATGGAGACTGGAGTCTTCAGAGTATCTGTCACAGAGGACACCTCTGTCAGGGCCCCTCGTTCTTCCTGTACCACAGCCTTGAGTGAGCGGCCTGTCCTGTTGTTCATTTGCACTGAATCCAGGATTTCTCCGCTCACAGGAGCAGCCTGGGAAGTTTAAGGAGCTGTAACTTATTTTCCCAGGGACGGTTGGCTCCGGGGGGGGTATGTGTGCACTTCAGTGAGAGTGTACTGGACTTCCTTACCCAATTTTACCCCTGGGTTGACTGAGCTACAAGAAGGTGAAATGATTTTCCCAGGTCACACAGTGAGTCGGTGATCTTTGTGGCTCTGATCCCAGCCACCAACCTCATGTCCTCCATCAAAACCAAAATATCCCAGTGAAAGGCTCAGAAACCACCTCTAATTTCAGGCCAATCCCATCCTTCAAAAATAAACAAAACCAGACCGAGAAGGCACAGGAGGTGCCACGTCACAATGCGTGAAAAGAATTTGCAACCTACTTGACAATACAATTGAAACGTTTGGGGTCAGATGCAGAAGAACTCAGGGCTTGATCCAAAGCCCGTTGACACCAGTGGGGTTTGGCTCAGACTCTTGCCCAGGGAGGGCCAAGTATGAGCTCCCACAGAAGGCAACCGATCTTTAGACTAAGCAAGGATTTCAGGATGTGTCCAAAAGAGAATTGTTTGGAGCAATTAATTTTGAGAAAATGTTAAGAAAATGCTCTACTACAGGGTAGTCAAATTGGAAATCTGGCTCTAAGAGGCAGGTAGGCGCCCGGTGGGATTTTCATGACCTGCATCTTTGGGTGCCTAGATGTGTCTAAAAATCTGGCCCATAGTCCATGGGAGAGCGGATATATCTGGGAAGGTGGCTCTACTTCAGCAGAGAAAACTTTTCTTCTTCATCCCTCTGACTGATTGTAAGTTAGCCAAACCAAAAGCCAGTTAGACAGTTATTTCTCTGGCTTTGAACTGCTTCTGTCTGGAGTCTGAGTTACTGCTGAGTAACACCATATGGTTAGGGCCCTATCAAACTCGTGGCCCGTTTTGGTCAATTTCACAGTCGGGGGTTAAAATGAGTCCGTTTCAGGTTTTCAAATGTTTACATCTAAAATATTACAGTATTGTAACCCAGGGGGGCCTGACCCAAAAGGTGGTCAGAGTGGGAGGGTCACAAGGCTATTGTAGGTGGGTCATGGGATTGCCACCCTCACTTCTGCCCTACTGCTGGCAGGGGCGCTGCCTTCAGAGCTGGTCAGCCAGAGAGGAAGGCTGCTGGCCAGGTGCCCAGCTCTAAAGCCAACACCACTGCCAGCAGCAACACAGAAGTGAGGGTCACAGGGTATTGGGGGCGGGTTACCATAGGCCTGTTTTTTTTTTTTTTTTTTTTCTGGCTGTCTCTTGCCTGAGTGGGGGGGCTGACAGCTGGAGCCACAGCTGCCCGCACGGAGAGGTGACGACAGCTGGAGCTACTGGGTCCCCGTATTGGGGTGGGTGATGACAGCTGGAGCCATGGAGCTTCCTGCAGACTGGGGAGGTTTCCTGAGGTGGATCTGACCTGCCCTGGGAGCAGTCTTTGCAGGGGAAGAGGATCCCCTGCAAAGACTGCTCCTTCCCCATCCCTGGCTGGGACTAGCAGCCGGACCGCGCACAGGGTAGGAGCTCCCGACTGGGCACCAGATTTCACGGGAGAGATCAGATTTCACAGTCTGTGTTTTTTCATGGCTGTGAATTTGGTAGGGCCCTATGTATGATGAAACTCTATTGAGAGAGAGAGAGAGAGGGAGGACATCTTTTAAGGGAAGGTGTCTGGTGTCATGGTGCTGGGAAGATGACCTCATCTTTCGGAAGTCAGCCTGAATCCTTTCTGGAATGTCCTTCTGCCTCTTTCCAGGAGCGCTGAGCTCGTCCAGCAAGTTGATGAAGACGACATGATCTACCATGTGCTTAGTCAGACGGTTAGTCAAGAAAACAAGCCTCAGGACTTCGTCATCCTGGCATCAAGAAGAAGACCTTGTGATGAAGGGTAAGTAGATTAGCATGGCTCCAGTGGCATGTTGGGTCTAGCTCTGTGCAGTGCTCGCTGGCAGCCGGTGCATAGAATAGGGACAACAGTGCTGGGTCTAGCCCACGGGGCTGGAAACGTCTAGTGTTTGGTTAGCGTGGTGTTTGCTTTCAGTGCTACAAAGTCCGTGCTTAGTATTAGCTTAGTGTTTCTGCTCTCTCTCAAATCCCCACAGATGGTGCTTTCTCTCCTGTTTTAATATATCTGGGATTCCCTTTTGTGCCAGGCTGTCTTTCAGAGCCTGTGGTATTCAAGTGCAGCGTGTCGAACAGTTGCTGGAACCCCATACTTATGTCCAATGATGCACAGCCCTTGCGAGATGGTTGGTTTATGACATGCTGAAGAATGTAAACATTTGCCATGAAAATGATCCTATCAGCCAGCGAGTGAAAAATACGTTACCATGAAAATAGTTAATTCATAGCCTCATCTCTGTGGATCCGAAAATGCTGCACAAAGGAGCAATTGGCACTGCTACACAACTTCCTTTTCACTGAACAATTTTTTTTTTTTTGGCTGCAAGAGGGATCTAAAGTAACTTGTATATAGAACATGGGTGTGTTTCAGTATGTAGCTTTTTGTATTGCATGTACGATCTAGACTGATATAGAGCGCTCTAGATCGCTTGGTAAGCAGGGTGTAAGCAAGTGTGGATTTCAGTATGGCTAAATGTAAGATTGTACAGCTAGGAACAAAGAATGTCCGCCTACTTCCAGAAATGGGGGACTCTCTCCTGGGAAGCAGTGACTCTGGAAAAAGACTGGCATCCTGGGGGACAATCAGCTGAATATGCGTCCCCAGTGCCATGTTGTGGCCTGAAGGGCTGGTGTGGTCCTTAGATCTATTTAAAAAAGAGACTATCAAGTGGGAGTAGGCAGGTTTTATTATCTCTGTATTTGGCACTGGTGCGACCTCTACTGGAATCCTGTGCCCAGTTCTGGGGCCTGCGAGTCCAGAAGGATTTTGTATTGGAGATGGTTCTGAGAAGAACCACAAGAATGATCCAAGGACTGGACATCATGCCTTGGGGAGCTCATTCGAGTTACCCCTTCCTAGAGAAGGGTGAGCATCGGCTTGCAGTTTAGGAGATGAATACTTGTCATATGCTGTTCCTGACCATTCTCACCCCAGCCTTCTTTTTAGCCCAGTTCTTCGGCTGGGAATTTCAGAGGCGTCTCAGGGAAACTGAATTTCAGTAGGAGCTGGTTGCCTGACTCCCTTAGGCTCTACTGAAAATCCAAGTCTCCAGTCCCTTGGCACTAAGTGGATTGTGAGCTCCCACTCTGACTGCAATGTATTTGCCTTAGTGTGCTTGGGGAAAGGGATAGCTCACCTGCTTTCGGTATCCAATATGATAAAAACACAGGGACACTGGAGCCACTGTGATGAGATTTGTAGATAGAGGCCAGATCGTAGCCAGCCTTCCCCTTCCCCATACCTTCTTTCTGCATTGTTTTCAGTTGATTTGATTTAAAAAAAAAAAATCACTCCAAGATATCTTGGCTGTAATTTTAAGTAACTTATTTTGAAGTCAATACAAGAAGAAATGCAGAAGCAGAAGGTGGACTGTGACCGCGTAGTGCTGTGTTTCCATGCACGAATACCTAGGCAGAGGTGATTTCCAGTCTGTCACTGAGCATGTGTTGGGGCAGTTCTGCCCCCTGCATTTCCTGGCCTTGATCTGAGCGGGGTTAACTTGAGAGCTGGCATAAAATCCTGCTCCTTTCTCACCTTTTCAATCCACTTGTGATCTGCTCCTAAGCAGACTTCCTTCTCTTTCAGTGACCCATATGTCGTCGCGTTCAGGTCGGTCACGCTGCCCACCCGTCCACCAAACCCCGAGTACACCCGAGGGGAGACGATGTGTTCCGGCTTCTGTATTTGGCAGGAGACAGCCGAGCTAACCAAGGTGAGGCTTTCAGCTCTCTGGAGGATAGCTGTGTGCCCCAGCGACAGTCACCGTGGCCTTTACCCACATTTCATAACCAAGAACTCGCGCATGCTGACCTGTGGTTGGTACTAGTGCTTTAGTTCAGATCCCCAGTGCCCAGTTCAGAGGGGGAAAACTGAAGGGCCTGCAAGTCTGGTGCTGCACATCCCTGTCTGTGCTGGGTTGGGGATTTGGGAGAATTTCTGGAGTCCTTCAATTTCCAACCCCCCTCCTTTTTAAAAAAACAAACAAACCTCTTTCTCTCTTCCCCCCCCCCCACCAAACACCTACTCTCACATAACACCTTGCCTTTATGTGCACACATTTGTCCATGTTGCTTAGGTGGATAAGTTATGCTATCCCCATTTTACAGGTGGGGAAACTGAGGCATGGCATGATTCCATGACTTGCCCAAGGGAGCATTGAATTGAAAATGGAACCCAGGTTTTCTGACTCCCAGCCCTGTCCCAATAACCCTCCCTTGCCAAAGGGCTGCATGTCCCAGGCTGTCCCCTGCCGAGTGGATGCAGTAGTGTGGTCTGAGTGTGAACTCAAGTCACTTTGACAAGAGGAAATGTTTAATACTATGGACCGTTCAAGTAATGGAGACCTAATAGTTGAAGCATCCGAAGAAGTGGGCTGTAGTCCACGAAAGCTTATGCTCTAATAAATTTGTTAGTCTCTAAGGTGCCACAAGTACTCCTGTTCTTCTTTTTGCTAATAGTTGAAATGCATTTAAACTATTGTAGTCTGGACTGAAAGGTCTTTCAAATTCTAAAAACCTTTTCAAAACATCCCCTTTCCATGCTTTAAGAACAGTCAGGGCCACCATATCTGTGTCCAACCCAAATTTTCCAAGCCCCTCGCGTGCTGGCTTTGCTTTCAGCACTTAGGTGGGAATTCACCCTTGTCCACACAAAGCCAGAGGAATTTGTGGTGGGAACTAAGTGAGGAGCTGGGTATTCATTGCCCCCAAGCCGGGGAGGAACCTTTACACAGCTGCTATTCCAAGTTATGGGCTGGGATAGTGGCTACTGCCCTCCGGCACCCCACTGTGTGGGGGTTCACAGCCACTGGATCAGGAGAACTGATCCCAAAACCTCTGAGCTATTCAGAGCCACTGGGGAGACCCGTGCTGAACCACGGGGAGAGGAAGCCAGTACCGCTGCTGCTGCTGTACATATTAGAAAATGACTCCTGTAGGTTTCAGCCTGTGGATGTCCTCTTAGCTGTCTTAATGAATGTGTTGTGGATTTCAGGTGTCCTATTACAACCAGGCAGCTCCAGGATACCTAGCTTACGTCACGACTAACATTGCAGGACTGTCCTCGGACTTCTATGTTACCTTCAAAGCCTGTGAGAGATTCCTGCAGAAGAACAAAGATGAGATCACAGTCGGACTTCAGAATCTGTAACTGTTGGCCCTTTTTGCATAGTGCTGTGTGAATATTTTGTACATATTGAAGCGATTGGTCTGTGTAGGTGAGAGCACATGGAGAGTAATTACTTAGATAATGTTAGTGGCATTGCTAGGAGCACAATGACTTGAAATCCATCCATTGTAGCGTGACTAGAATCAGCTCTTCTCTCTAGTGTGCTTGATGATGATGAGAAATGTAATGGCTGGAGCCAGTCTGCCTAATCAGGGAGAGGGCTTATTAGGGCCAAACTCTGTCGCAACTGGAGGGGCTTCTATTATGGTTTATCTGAGGGCAAAATTTGGCCTGGGGTGGGATGGGGAGAGAGGTCTAGGTGGTCCCCACATGGCCAGTGTTTCATTGCGAAGCCAGTCAGATCACTCTAAGGTCTAGTGCTAGAGCAGCATGCAATCTGCTAAAAAGCACTAGCCTTTTTATTTTTGTTCAATCTTGTAACCTCATGTTCAGGAATTGACTTTCTGACAGCATCACCCGCGCTTGAACCTTTGTATAAGAGTAACGGTTACTAAATGGATTATTTTTTTTCACCAGTTCTTGTAATTCAATGGAGGAATTGTCCATCTTTAATCCACTGAAGTAAATCAGGACAGGATTTGGGGGGGGAGAAGGCCAGGCTTGTCTCCTGTAACACAGTACTGTTGTGTTTGACACACTAGGCATTATGATGCAGGATACCTCATTGATGTGCTGCAATTTCATGTTCTGTCTTTCACACACCATACAAAGAATGGGAGTGGTAATAAAGAAGCCCGTTCACCTTATGACCTCAGTAGTTCTTCTCGCCTGGTTTTCTTTAGTTAGCTGAGTATTTTTCTTGATCAGCCCAAGAGTAAGGGAAATTGAACTGTTTTCTGTGGGAAATTGATTCATCTTGTTTAAGAATTTTTAAATTGCTGTCTGAAGAATTTCCCCCCCTTTGTTGGTAACTAAAGCACAACTAAGGGGACGGATTTCCAGTCTTCCTGCTTTGTGGGCCTTTATTCTATGATGTTCAACTGTGCAACTCAGGTATCTGATTAAAATATTAGTCATCCCAGCCAGGTGTCTCCGGGATTCGTGGCTGAGTTCTAGATCTCTTCAGGCAGGCTCAAGACGTCTTGCTGCTGACCATGGCCATAGGTGTGTATGGAGAAGTGACAATTAAAGCACATCCAAAAATACACTGTGCCCGCACTCTTGATACATATGCTTTTCTGAAAGGTCCTGGCAGACCCTAGCTGGGAAGAAGAAATATGCCCCTCCCCACACTTCATTTCTTTGTAGTTGAGGTTGATCACAAATTGAGGTTGATCACAAACCTGTGAAACTGGGATGGGAGCAAACTGGATGCTGAGGAGCTAGAGTATGTGCTGGGGGTAACCTGAAGCAAACTACTGTAAAGAAAATGTCCCTCCAAGGAGAAAGGGGGAGAAACTGGGCTATGTGGAGAGTTCCACCTTAGCAACAACGAGCCGTAGCTAAAACTCCACAACCAAACTGTGTCCAGCAAAACAGGCCTCCAGCTCAAGCAGATGAAATGACATTTATTTAAAACAATTATTTGTCTGACAGCAGCTCCTAGAGGTTATACCTACCTGCAGCAAGACAATCCTTGCCCCCAAGAGCTTACAATCTGCTAAAATGCACAAAAGGTAGGAGAGAGGAAATACTATCTTCATTTTACAGATGGGAAAACTGAGGCACAGATATTAAGGACTGATTTTTTTCAAAAGGGCTCGGTATGCTGGGTGCTGAGATCCCAAAAGTCTAGTCAGAAGCATCCCAATGGGAGGTGTGGGGGTATGAGCTTCTTTTGATAATCTAGCCCCATCAGATTTGTTCAGGGTCACTGTGTGTGGTAGCAGAGCCAGGATTTAAACCCAGATCGCCTGAGTCCAAGTGCACTGCCTTAACCACAAACCAACCATGCTTAAAGAGAGAAGACCGTCCCTTCTGCCCCGCCAGTATGTGAACCACTGAGCAGGCTGACGCTACAAACCAAAAACAACGGGGGTAGGGGATCTGTTTGGGAGACCTGTTCAAAGCAAAAAGTACAACCAAATAAATTAAACTCTACTCAAAGAATAGTTCTCACGCCCGTCCCCCATGTGCAGGAGTCAGTGACAACCCTACCACGACTGTGGTTGCCAGAGTAATGCTTGTCAAGGCTGATCACTCAGAAGTTTGCCTAACAATGGGCCCTGGAAAAACTTGGGTCACTTACCAGGCTCTCAAGGAAGTTCTAAGAAGTTAAGACATCCGCCATCAAAGCATTTCTGCATTGTCTCGGTATCTTATAATAGACCCCCTTCTGTGTGTGTGTTCGGATAGACCGGAGTCCTGGGAAGCCATCACAGTAGCTACCCTCTGAGTGACTGTGTTGCACAGTGATGGTGTAGCTGGGTGAAATCTCCAACAGCTTTGTAGTCGCCAGCCATGATCTACTCAGCGGCACAGCCTCCAGCTGAAACGACACTTGTTGCCAGAGATCCTTACAGAGTGTGAGCATATCGTCTATCAATGGGTCAGTGTAACCAGCAGTTATCACTTCCCTGGGCCAGCCAGGGGCTATAGTAACATATGGGAAAATGCTGTTGATGGCTGTTAAGAATTCTTCACCTTGCATGTATCCTGGTGTCTCAAAGCTTCCAAAGGAGAGCGCCATGCTTATCCAGATGGGGTTCCATAAGAGATTCTGGGCATATAGCTTACTAAGGAGCTCCAGTGTAGGGCGAAGTGCTCCGGGTTCTGTTATGTTCAGGTATATACCCCAAGGATTGAGATCTCTGGATACTGTAACCAGACACTGTTCCAGGGGGAGGCCTGCTGATGGAGACAGTGCAACGGGAATGAGATTTCCAATGGTGCTATTCTGTAATGCAATGTCCAGGGCAATCATGCCCCTCTTATCTGGAGAACAAAGCAAAGGGAGATGGTTCATAACAGCCTGAGCCTCAGTGACCCCTTTAATGTATCAGTGTATTTGTTATGTGTAATTAGCACGAAGATTTAAAGGGAGGAAATGAACTATGTCTCCATTATATGTGTTTGGCTAGAAACAATTCAACAGCTAATTTTCATTGGACTATATGATATTTAATTAATATACAACAAAATGATAGATACACTGATTGTCTGTGTAATTGATTCAAAGTGTATTCTTAACTGCAGATAACAAGCGCTTTCACTTTTCTATGCATCATCCTCCAGTTCCCAGTGTATCCTCTACAGATAATTAGTTATTTTGGGGGGAATAATTGATTCATATCTGGTAGCATTGTGAGATCCACGGTAGGGTAAGAGGTAATCTTCCGCCTTTTGACCAGTAGCATTAGATAATCTTAATCCTGCTTCTGACCTAACCTAGACCAGCGTTTCTTAAATGGGGGGTTCTGACCCAAAAGGGAGTTGCAGGGGAGTTGCAGTATTGCCACCCTTATTTGAGCGTTGCTTTTGGAGCTGGGCGGCCAGAGAGCAGCTGCTGTTGGCCAGGTGCCCAGCTCTCAAGGCAGTGCCCCGCCAGCAGCAGCGCAGAAGGAAGGGTGGCAATGCCATACCAGGCCATTCTTACTTTTGCGCTGCTGCTGGCGGCAGCTCTGCCTTCAGCGCTGGGCTCCCGGCCAGCAGCCACCGCTCTCCAGCTGCCCAGCTCTGAAGGCAGCGCCACCGCCTGCAGCAGTAACAGTAGCAGTACTGCAATCCCCCCTACAATAACTGCAATCCCCCCTACAATGCCCCCTCCCCCCTCCACAACTCCTTTTTGGGTCAGGATCCCTACAATTACAACTCCATGAAATTTCAGATTTAAATAGCTGAAATCATGAAATTTATGATTTTTAAAATCCTATGACTGTGAATTTGGTAGGGCCCTATTCATAGATCTTAGTGTTGGTACTTTTCTCCTGATAGTCAGTTTAAATATGCTTTTGCTCCGTTTAATCCTATTTATATCCCCATGTTTCACCCTCTCTCCTTGCATTATTCTCGTTATTGTGGTGTTTTTTGCAACACGTTCTGCAGGCTTTGTTCTAGGAGGTGCATAGACTACTCCTCTTATCCATTCCCAAGCTCTCAATTACCTAACCTGCCTCACTGCTCTGTCTGTAAATTGGGTTTACAGGCAAACAGAAATGTTCACTGGGACTTACTGACCCTAGTCTGAGAACTATAGCATGAGCTACAACTCTTAGGACCTGCCAAGTCTGTGACAACTTATGAAAACCCCTCCAGTTGTTAGATCGGTACATGGGGAAAGACGTGTTACTCACCTTTAAGAATTGACAGTGTTTCCAGCCTGTTCTCATAGTGATCCATCCCATACCACTCTATCTGTAGTTCATCGGAGTCTGCTGGGTGAAAGTAATCTAGCAAATTGCTTCCAGGATAGTAGAATCTCTTTCTTGTTGAGTTCACTGTTGGGTTGAGAGGGGGGAAAAATGCTGAGTAAAATCATTCCCTTTCAGGGTACTGTGTGGGTTTTTGTCTTTAGGGCTATGGCGACAGTAGGCATACGATGTAGGAGCCATAACTTGCCATCATTACAGCTGTACCAACTATGGTAACAGTTGAGACTGTAGTGTAGATCCCTTTCTCATCTGACCCTGCTCAAACTAGATCACAGCCTAGAATGTCACATATAGTTAAACACTGCTTAGTCCCTTGACCTAGCTTGAATGTGTCCCCAATAAGCAGCAATTTAGCTAGTAGTCTTAAATAGTACACACGATCGTTAAACTAAATCGGGTCTCTGGAATAGAGCCAATAAAACCCCATCTTGACTAAGTGGAGTACATCTGTTTATCCTTCTTGTACCAGAGGGGAAGCAACACTTCTGAGGAAAAAGGTGCCTACTAGTTCGGGAGGCGGTAGAGAGAATCACTGCTCCCAAACTGAAAGGGTCCGCCTCAAATTCTGCCAATCCCATGTGTTGTATAGAGCGACCCGAGAGCAGAACTTGGGAGCAATACTTCCTGACTCTACAGGATGACTAACCTGCAAAAGGCAGGGGAGAAAATGAATTCTTGTCTCTCTAATGATTCCTTGTTTGTTTCTTTGATGTGTAATGGAAACCTTGAATTTATTTTTTAATTCTTTTCTACTTAATTTTATGACTTTAGAAATGTAGGTCTGCTCTACCTTGGAAGAACCCAGAGATCTAATGAAATTATGACTCACAAAGGACTAGCTTAGGAGCTATTGAAGGAGGAAGACCCTTTTTTAGCCCAGACTGTTTCAAACTCTGGGAATTGGTTTTGGTTAACACCTCCTTAACTCTACTGGGTAATGGAGGCGTGGGAGAAAGGATGCCTTTGTTCTAGCTTCAACACCTGTGCCTCTTCAGTCAGAGTGTGCCATCAGTCAGCCATCCTTTATGGCCCCAACAAGTCTTCCGGCCACACTAACTGGAAACCAGACTTATGATATCTTCAAGGTAAAACAACTAGCAGAAGAAACCTTTTAAACAATCTTTCAGGCCTCCTGTGTATCAAAAAAAGAGCACAATCCCTTTCTTTAAAACAAACAAAATTCTTTACAGTGCCCAGAGCATGTGCCTATTTACAGGATTTAGCACCTTCGCTGCACAAGGGCACATCAAAATAGAGCCAGGACATTTTCTCTGTCTTTCATGATTGTTCTTTGAAGTGGGTTCAAGTTAGCTGCTGGCCAAGGCGCACTTAGCGGGTCTCACCACCATGGGTGGTGAAGCGTTAGGAGGCAGTGTGGTGTAGGGGACAGGCAAGGGAATGGGCGTCAGGAGCCCTGACTTCTTTTCCCAGCTCTGCCACTGAGCTGCTGTCACCTTACACAAGTCACTTCACCTCTCTAAGCCTCGGTTTCTTCTCTTTGTCTTGTCTATTTAGATAAGCTTTTTTGGAGTGGGGACTCTCTCCTCCTATGTGTATGTACAGCACCTAGCACAATGGGCACTACTGTAATACAAACATACACGCTGCTTCCTTGAACTGAGCCAGAACAGGATCATAAATGTCATAATAGATTTGTTCAGGACGGCTATTGTCCCGGATGAACAGGAGATCTTCCACTCTGATCGGATCCGTCTTCCCCTGCCACAGAGTCAGGCTATACCTGTGGAGAAGAGAGAGCGTTGAGCTGGCCTGGGGTTCTCACAGGCTCTCTGGCTGGCTTTTCAGTAGTTGGAGATACAGTGGTCTAATTAGCCAGCGCTAGTTTGGTCCCTTTCAAAGGGAAGGGTTTAGTTCTGAAAATAAGTGATGATCTGGAAAGACAATACTGTCCAGCGTCCTAAGCAGCTCCCTTTTAATGAGAGACACTGTAGGAGGGTTATTCGTTTGCAAGTGTCTGACTATAGAAAGGTTTCTGCAACATGGGAATAATTTGTACTTAGAGGCCTGACCCCTTGGAGCTACAGTGTAGGCAAGGTGCTGGTGGCTGGTAGGGTTCTTTAAGTCAGCGGTTCTCAACCAGGGGTACATCTTCTAGGGGGTACTCAACTCCTCTAGATCAGTGTTTCTCGACCTGGGGCTTGCAGCCCCCAGAGTGGTCATGGGACAGGTTTAGGGGGGTCGCAGCTGCAGGGGTGGCATTAGGAGGTGGCAAGCAGAGCAATTGCCTGGGGACCCACGCCATAGAGACCCCCCCCGTTACATCTCCGGACGGCAGGGCTTGGCCTTCAGACCAGGCTCACCAGTGACAAGTAGGCTCAAGCATCACCGGGAAATGGAAGTACAATACTTACGTGCCAATGGATGTATTTTATAATTCTATGGTAAAAAGGAGGAAGTCGGCAATTTTTCAGTACTCGTGTGGCTGTGCCACTTTTGTATTTTTAGTCCTGATTTTGTTTGCAAGTAGTTTTTGAGTGAGGCGATACCAAGAGTACTCAAGCCAAATCAGACTCCTGAAAGGTCAGCTGGAAATGTTGAGAACCACCATTTTAAGTGGTTTAGTTAATCCTGCTCGAAGGACTAAAGATGAACGTGTGCTATTCACTCCTTACCTGTCGGACTGAGCCAGCAGCCAGCTGAAATGAGGCCAAGCCAATCTCACCATGACGGCCCTGACAGGGAAGGTGACTCTTTGGGGCAGCGTCCCCACGATGCTGTGCATCTTTTGAATCATTTTCTGAGTGTAGGTTTTGTTGGGGAACAGAAATGAGTAGAGGGTCGTCCACCCCAGAGAGAGAGTGCAGTTTGGGTACTTCTCCTGGATGAGTGAGAGGAATCTAAAGGAACCATGTACACAGCAACAGTTACTGTTAAGAGGTGCAAACAAGAAGCCAGTAAACAACAACTTTATTAAACCTACAAACATAAGAACGCACCAGATGCCACTAGATGGCACTCTTTTTATATATACTGTCCTACACACGCTACTTTTTATAGACCACTTTCCGAACAGCTCCAACAGCAGGGACTCCCTCCCCTCCGCCCCCCTTGGGAAACAGATGAGAGTCTGGGCAGAACATGGTAGAAACTCATCACAGTGATGCATATTGACTGGGAAATTTTGCTGTGGACAGGTAGATTTTACTGTAGCTCGACGCTAACCCATTAGATCCTTGGCTTGCTCCTCATATGAAGCAGAACTGGTCTCTATATTGATTCACATAAGACTGCAAATGGTGCTGAGTGAAAATACCTGTCTGGTGACAGAATTCTGAATAAAAAGGTGAACTTTACCCCAGCCCATGCTGTGATTCCCATGTATTGTGAGCGATGCAGTAAAAGACTTAGTAATTTGGAAAAACTGTACAAAAATGTAGAGCGTAGGTGTTGGTGAACCTCCGAAAGTTTGGACTTTGGGCTGGGCTAGCCATTCCAGCTAATTTAAAAAAAAGAAAGACTGGGGTATTAAAATCCTGGGTTAAAATGCCAGAGGTTGATTTAACAATTGTATAGAAAATAGAAACTCTGTAGGTTTTTAGAGTAATTTCTGTAGGACCCCATTGGTTTGATTCCTATTAAACTGTACAGGATATTTTTTTCCTTAATAGAGGAAAAAGTTCAGAGCTGAGGTTAAAAGTCCATTCTGTTGCTCCTACTTTAACTCACCTTCTGGTGGTTTTTGCTTCTTCCAAAAGAGTCTGAGCTAAATTTGGGATGGAAACCCCAGATTTTCAGTGTTAACTCTGTAACTCCTGGCTTTTTTGTGGGCTTAAAGGTGTAGCTTTTAATTTTTTAAATACAGTCTAAGAGCTCCTATTAATAACAGTATGTGCATTGAGAAATTTGAACAGATCACTTTAAACCAACAGAGTTCAAAAATCAGTTTCTCCTTTACTTACCTGCCAAGATCTGCTCAGTTTCAGGTGCACAGCTGGTTATAAAATGGTCCTGGGAGAAACAGTCCAGCAAGAGAGCCCAGCCCATAGAGGAGAATGACCACTCCCAGGAGGTATCATGGCGATGTCCCCAGATCAGAATTTGTGTTTTTTTTTTTTTTTTTTTTTCCCCCCCAAGGGTTCATTTTTTTTTTTTTTTTTTTTTTTTAAATGAAAAGTCAAAATTCTCTATGGAAAGCTGAGACTTTTTGCCAAGAAAATTGTTTTAGGTTTAAAAACATAAATTTCTGCTAAAAACCGTTTCAATGGAAAATTTTTGAGTGGCCCTGGCTGCCAGGGTTACTGGCTGTTACAGGGTAACCAAGGATTAGTAAACTCAAGGCTCCAGCAGGCAACTGGAGGAAGGAGTGATTTCTGGAACCTATGTTCTCCAGGGGCTTGATCCAAAGCCTATTGAAAGCCTCCCACTCACATGAATAGCCACTAGATCAGGCACTCAGTGACCTGGGATCTTAAATGGTTGGTTTTCTTCTTGTTTTTTACCTATATAAACTTTTTTTGCCCACCTGTGTCAGCTCTTTAGCTGAACTCTATTCTTGGCACTTCTTGGGCTCACAGAGTTCTTACTGCGGTCGAGGATTGTTGCTAGTATATAACAGACTATTTTGTTCCAAAGCTATGGACGTGATCAGTCCATGCTGGGATATAAGTAACTGAAAAGCGCAAAATAAGCCCTGAAAGTGATTTAAGAAAAATGTGTTTTACTCACAAACTTGCATTAACTGCCGTGTTTATGGGGACATTGGGACCCATTAGAATATCTGCGTTTAACCACAGAGGTCTATTGAGCTTCATTTCTGAGGATTTCTTTAGTAAAATATCCAGAGATGGGTCAACTGCCTTGATGCTTTTGAAATCCAGCTTGATACCTGTCCGAGAAAGAATCCGTTGAGAAATTCCATGAGTATTGAATAGTAGCAGCTGGTCAATTATGCACAAATGAAAATAGGAGGCCTGTTTGTACAGCACCCAGCACCGTGGGTCCAGGACTAGGGCTCCTTGGCACTATGGTCCTACAAATAATTAATGACGATATCTTTAACATTGCCTACTGCTCGTCCCTACCACTGCCCCATCATTCCCTGCCAAATGGGGTGTGAAGAGCATGCTTCTGAATTCCATATGTTCATAGACCACTCAGGCAAAGGGTTACATCAGCTTGTTTAAAGGTATAGCACTTTAGATTACCTTTGCTAGATGAGTTAAGGACGACATCCAGCCATTCCTGAAAAGAGTTGTCACTGTAAATAGTGGGGGGATGGGCCATGATGGGCTTGTCGGTCTCATTACGAGTGTTATGTCCTTCTATGTTGACATCTGCTTCCAGGACCATAGCATCACCTGTATGCACAGTGAATTCACAGTCTGAATCCTTGACTGGAGTCTGTGTACGTAAATTACACCCTCCACACTTTGTCAGGGTCTTCACAACATAGGCAGGCAGCTCCCTAGGGGCTGCGCACTCTGTTCATTACCCATCAAAGATTTAAGCGTGTGCATGGTCATACTGAAGTTGATGAATTACTCAGGTGCTTAAAGTTAAGCATGTGCTTAAGTGCTTTGCTGAATAGGGGCCATGGTGCTTAGCTCTTGGAGGCTCAAGCCCTGTGTCTCTCACAGACACACAGGTGATGTTTCCTGCCTGTGCTAGACCAAGGAGCTGCAATGTCTTTCTTTAAGCGGGATGGTCACCTACAAGGCAGCCAGCAGCTTCACCAACAGCTCCAGGCTAATAGTTCCTGCTCTGATCATAAATATGGCCAGAGAAAGGATGAGCCCCTAGAGTCCATTAAATGATTAGACAGGTGATAACAAAAGGCCTGATCCACTGCCCCTTAAGGTCAATGGGAGTCTTTCTATTAATCCCATCTGGGGTGAAAAACTACTTTCGAATTTAGCTGGGGATTGGCCCTGCTTTGAGCAGGGGGTTGGACTAGATGAGCTCCTGAGCTCCCTTCCAACCCTGATAGTCTATGATTCTAATTTAACTGGGTTTCAGATCAGGCCCCAAATAGGGTTTTTTTCTAAGCCTGGTGCTACCCATCGATTCCTGGGTAGAGCTATTACTGAGATTCCTCTCTTCCAGCTGTAACTAGTCCCTGGCCATTCCAGGTGAGTGATACCAGACTGGAAAGTTCCAGTTTTTCTTTCTGGAATGATTCCAAATGTGCCATGATGACCCTGAGTTAGCAGATACATCGCAGATTAGAGGTTTATCTCATAAGGTCAGAAAAAGCTGCTTTTTTTTTTTTTTTTTTTTTTTTGTACTGTCTTGCATCACCATGGAGCTTTCTGTACTTTCCTCTTGTACGTTATCACCACAAGATAAAACTGCTTCAGGTGACTGTGGCACAAAACAGTCAACTTTTACAGAATAGCTTTATCTCATGAAGCTATAAGCAAGCCTTGTTTATCACTTCAGGTGAGCCCGCCTTTCAACGTATCCGGGATTTCTGCCGCTTGATTCAGAGTGTAGAACGATGTTCTCATCTGAACATTAAACTTGAGCAGACCTCTTCTCTTCCTAAAGTTATTCTACTTTTTGCTAGTACAAAGCCCAGTTTCAAACCATTTCGTTTTATCTTAAATGTCGGATAACCCCCTCAGCATTGTCTTCTGGGTAGGACGTATCTTTTTTGCCCCAATCAGATAAATTGATAAATGAATCACTACAGAAACTCTACATATGCTCAGTTGCCACTATTTTGATCAAATCATGCCAAAATCTAGTACGCTGAGTGTTTGCCTGAGCTCCCTACATTGTGTGCTGGCAGCTAACTCTCCTGAGTGAAATTCTGGCCCCACTGAAGTCAACTGGGAGTTTTGCCATTGACATCAATGGAACCAGGGTTTGACCCTATGGCTTTCCAATATCATGTAATTAGAAACATAAAGGATGGGGAATAAGATTTGCCAGAGTTGGCAAGACCACTGATACATGTAGCCGGCATCCTGCCTTTGGCCATGCTTCAAAGGAAGGAAAACTCCCCACTAAATCAATTGTTCAGTGTTGTACCTGGTGAGAAAGGGGGGGGAAAATTCCTTTCTGCCTCCTGTAGGTGATTTGATTACACCCTGAAGTGTGAGAACCGACTCCCCTGGTTATCTTAGCTTTCCTAGCTACACAGGTTATTACAGATGGAAAAAATATATTTTACTCTTCAAGGCAGCTGCCAGCTCGCTCTTTTTGTTTGCAGAATGATACCAGGTGACCAGCAATCCATCCTTCCTGTCAATGCTCCCCAGATTTAGCAGGTATTCGAACAGGTCTCCATCTGTTTCAAAGGCTGGTTTGGGTGCAGTGTCTGAAATACCAAGGAAGATTTGTAATAAGTAATTTTTAGGGCTGCTGATTAATCGCAGTTAACTCATGTGCTTAACTAAAAAAAATTAATCGCAATTACAAAAATTAATCGTGATTAATCGTAGTTTTAATCCCCCTGTTAAACACTAGAATACCACTTGATGTTTATTTTTGGATGTTTTTCTACATTTTCAATTATATTGATTTCAATTACAACACAATACAAAGTGTACAGTGCTCACTTTATATTATTTTTATTACAAATATTTGCACTGTAAAAATAAAAGAAATAGTATTTTTCACTTCACCTCCTACAAGTACCATAATGCAATCTCTTTATTGAGAAAGTGCAATTTACAAATGTAGATTTTGTTTTTTTGTCACATAACTGCACTCAAAATCAAAACAATGTAAAATTTTAGAGCCTGCAAGACCATCAGTCTTACTTCTTGTTCAGCCAATCGCTAAGACAAACAAATTTGTTTACATTTACAGGAGATAATGCTGCCCACTTCTCACTCCCAGGTGCCATTGTAAATAAGAACAGGCATTCATATGGCACTTTTGTAGCCAGCATTGCAAGGTATTTACATGCCAGATATGCTAAATATTCTTATGCCCCTTTGTACTTCGGCCACTCTTCCAGAGGACATGCTTCCATGCTGATGATGCTCGTTTAAAAAAAAAAAGTGTTAATAAAATTTGTGACTGAACTCTCAGGGGGAGAACTATACGTCTCCTGCTCTGTTTTACCTGCATTCTGCCATATATTTCAGTAGCAGTCTTAGGTGATGACCCAGCACATATTGTTCATTTTAAGGACACTTTCACAGCAGATTTGACAAAACACAAAGACGGTACCAGTGTGAGATTTCTAAGGATAGCTACAGCACTTGGCGCAAGGTTTAAGAATCTGAAGTGCCTTCCAAAATCTGAGAGGGAGGAGGTGTGGAGCATGCTTTCAGAAGTCTTAAAAAGAGCAATACTCAGATGCGGAAACTACAAAACCCAAACCACCAAAAAAGAAAATCAACCTTCTACTGGTGGCATCTGACTCAGATGATGAAAATGAACATACGTTGCTCCACACTGCTTTCGCTTGTTATCAAGCAGAACCCGCCATCAGCATGGATGCATGTTGTCTGGAGTGGTGGTTGAAACATGAAGGGAGAGAGGACTAGCTCAGTGGTTTGAGCATTGGCCTGCTAAACCCAGGGTTGTGAGTTCAATCCTTGAGGGGGCCACTTAAGGATCTGGGGCAAAATCAGTACTTGGTCCTGCTAGTGAAGGCAGGGGGCTGGACTCAATGACCTTTCAAGATCCCTTCCGGAGATAGCCTATCTCCATTAATTTAATTTAAACGAATCTTTAGCACATCTGTCACATAAATAGCTTGTGATGCGGGCTACAACAGTGCCATGTGAACGCCTCTTCTCACTTTCAGGTGACATCGTAAACAAGAAGCGGGCAGCATTATCTCCTGCAAATGTACACAAACTTGTTTTCGAGTGATTGGCTGAACAAGAAGTAGGACTGAGTGGACTTGTCAAGCTTTAGAGCCTACATCATTTAATTTTTATTGCAGTGATCTGTAAGTTCAACTTTCATGATAAAGAGATAGTGTAACCACACACCTGCTGTCCCATCTAGTGGCATCAAGGGCGGGGCGGAGGGGGGGGGGGAAGAGAGAGAGTCTGCTCAACAGCCAGTTGTTTTTTTTAGCTCATGCGGTAGAGGCTCATGCATTTAGCTCCAGCGATTCCCCGGTTCGATCCTGCACGCTGACAGTACACTAGCACTACTGTAGTGCTATTAGGTGAATTGAAACATATTGTTTCTTTTTTTACGGTGCAAATATTTGTAATCAAAAATAAATATCAAGTGAGCACTGTACACTTTGTATTCGGTGTTGTGATTGAAATCAATATATTTGAAAATATAGAAAACCTCCAAAAATCTTTTAGATAAATGGTATTCTATTCTTGTTTAAAAGTGCAATTAATTGCAATTAATTTTGGGAAACAAATGTGAAACTAACCCAAGCAATAGCTGGGTTTTTGAAGAGTGGGACCCGAAGGGAAGTAATAGGAGAACTGCCTGACTGCTCCCAAACGTAGGACATCTTCTGTAGCACAGCAAGTTTCCTCTCTCATTTTGCTGATTTCAAGGGAAAGCTACCGCAGAGCGGGGGTGGGGAAAGGGTTAACACCTGTTGACTTTTTGGCTGTGACACAATGGAGTTAGTGCCAGGAGTGACTGTAACTGTCCTGTGACTCATTGTGTTTGCACCTGCAGTAAGAACGAGGAGAGTCTCAGTAGAAACTCACATGAATGGTGCTGGTAAGATGACAATGCAGTGAAGAGCCCCCTGGGATACATGCAATACCCATTTTTGATCTCCATATGCATAACAATGTAGACACTGATCCCTGCTAGGGCAGTGGTTAAAAACCTAATTAAAAAACTCCTTGCTCTGTGTAGTCCCCCAGTTCTAAATATTATGTCAGTAACAGACCGTTACAGGCAGACAAACAAAATATAAATCCCCTCTCCAGGCTGACAAACTGTATATTAAGTTTACCTTAATGCAGTTTGAAAGGACAGCTATCGCACCTGACAGAGGCTTGGGATGGCATTTATATTCTCTCTGAAGTGTCACTTCTGGGGAAGCTCTCCATACATATCCTTTCTGCAGACAGACTCCAGGTACGCCATTTATTTTTAATGAATGAAGCCTATTCCTCCACCATGAATGGTGTGAGAGCTTCTTCCTGATCCACAAAGCCACCACACAATCATCATTCCATCTATCACACCTCAGTGTCTTCACTTTCTCTCGCCCCGACACACACACACACTCTCCTTTTAGCACAGCTGGCTCCCATCTTGTTTCTGCTGCTTTTTCCCGTGCAAATAATTTAGCCGCTTTCCCCAAATGCACCCTCTGGAGCCAATCAACCAGAATCTAAGGTCAAGAAGCAACTTGGTACCTTGGGGGGGATTCCTGTTAACAGTCAGACTCACAGCCAGTGCGATGCAGGTAGAAATCACCGCAACAGCGCAGACACCAATCACTGCTGCCTCTGTCGCTCCTATGGCAGGACAACTCCTCTGACTGGAAACCATGACAGTCCTCTGAGTGCACCCACTCTTGGGCAGCTACGTTCTGGAACTCCAGCTACCTTCAAAAGAAAGCTGAGCGCACGAGGGCTGGCTGAGGCTGGGGAAGTTTATAATGATTAAACTCTTGCCGAAGGCTGACAGTGCCTATAGCTCAAACACGCTCCAAAGGCAGGAGCTGATACATACAGCGGCCTGATTCTTGGACAGCTTCTTTCTAACAGCTCTACCAGCCCAACACTGCCTGTGGGGACTGTACCACAGGGAGGCCTTTATGGAAGTGCCTCGATGTAGGCGTCAGCCCCTCCTTCCTTCAGCTGTCATGTGGGCATGGCTGGATTGTAAGGGCCAAGTTCCAGTCCCTCGCTCCCTCCCTCTGGGAGCTGTTCTGTTAATGTCATGCCTTCGGTTTCCCAAGCCAGCACCAGACAAGTGCTCAGCTAAGGTTACACTGGGAGAATGCTAGGACGTGGCCAGTGCAGGCTGAGAATAGCGCGCCTGCGGGTTTGCAAAGAACAAGTACAAAGCCATGCGGCTGGGATCCCTGCCTGACGGCACTGAGACAAATGCAGCCAGTCAATACAGTAACCTGAACAGCTTAGCTTAAGGTTACAGTCAGGGCCGGCTCCAGGCACCAGCTTGCCAAGCAGGTGCTTGGGGTGGCCACTCCGGAGAGGGGCGGCACGTCGAGCTCTGCGGCGGCAATTCAGCGGACAGTCCCTCACTCCGGCTTGGAGCGAAGGACCTCCCGCTGAATTGCCATCGCGATCATGGCTTTTTTTGTTTGTTTGTTTGTTTGGCTGCTTGGGGCGGACAAAACCCTGGAGCCGGCCCTGGTTACAGAAATCAGGAACTGCAAATGGGCGGCTACAGGAACCTTATCTCACCACACTGCACACAGCAATGTCAATTTCGACCTCAGGTGCATCTGTGAAAACCTCACTGAAGTCCATCAGATTTGGGTTTTCCTCTCAGGGCAGGATGGGGTCCACAGTGCATTGATGTTGGCCCATGTAACTCCACTGAAGTCAATTGGAGCTGGGTCTATTTTCACTGTGTGAAGAACTAGCCAGTTATATTTAACAGTGTAACTAGGAACCTACCCTACACCCTGCGTGCAATGGGCTAGTTAATCCCTCTGTGAGAACCTCATTCTTTATTTAAAACCAAAGACCGACACCAGCCTGACAGTTGCAAACCTCTGTGTAACTAACCCACCACTACAAATGTAATCCCCCATTCGGCACTGGCTTAGTGCCTGTATGATGTGCGCACAGATGGGGACTTTGGACAGTCCCCAAGTTTCTGTTGCCTGGGCTAGTTTCATGCTGCTGCTGGTAGGTGTCCGATGCTTCGTCTGCTTAGTGTGCTGAAGACTAAAGCTAGTTGGTGGTGCCCCCAGTGAGACAAGGGGTTAATCACACTAAGGCAGTGGCTACCCCGCATGAACTCACAAATAATTCAAACTCACCCAAGCAAACAAATTTAAAAACAATAACTATAAACTTTATGTGAGGATTTGATTAAAGAGAACTAGACAATAAAAATATTAAATGATTAAAATGCTTAAAGAGATTTAATAATGCTTTTTAATTACTAAAGGCTACGCCGGCAAGCAGCCGAGGTCAGGTGATCACACTTTTCCCCAATGTTCCTAAACAATAGAGTCTCCCCACCCTCGGTTCCCATGTCTCAGATACCCGGGTGTTGCACATAGAGACATGTTGCAGGCCTGCAAGGAGACGGTGTTAGAAACACACTTCATTACACTGAGAACTGGCAATGCAGGGCTTGCCGCTCCGGGTAGCTGAAAGCCCTTTTGCACATGCAATGTGCATAATGGTGCGACATTAAACCCTACCTAGCTATCTAACTATAACACAGGGGACTCACTCAAGGTCCTTTTCTGGCTGGGCAGGCAGGAGACTCATGCAGACAAGCAGATCCTCCCTGGGGATTGCTGGAGAGGGACCCGTTCCCTCCTGGAATGGTTCTTTAAAGCTTTGAACGCCTGGGTTCAGTTGTAGTTAGGTCTCTGGAGCCCAAATCCCAGCTCTGATGTGGGCTGGCAGGCTGCAGATGGCGGCAGGAGAACTGGAACTGTTGCGGCAGGCTAGGGGAAGGAGATTGTCTTCTCCTGAGGCTTTTCTGTAGGCTGAGGTTACAGATAGGCCAGTTGCTGGGCCTGGAAGTGCAGTCGAGGGAGGAGGGTCGCCAGGGTGGCGGGGGGGTTGCATCCCCCCTCCTCTTCCTTCCTGCTGCCTGGGAAATCAGCACTGTAGGACTCTGTCAGGGACCCCAGGGAGGCCCGAAAGGTGAGTCTCTTCTCTTGGGGCACAGCCCCCTCACTAAGAGGGTTGGGGGGGGGCTACATCCTTTCCCTCCTGCAATCTTGATGCCCCCATCAAGATTTAGACTCTACCTGTTCAAAAGTCCAAAGTGTCCAATGTCCAAATCTGCAAGGTCTGCAAGTCACTTATCTAAATAGTGCTATCTGGTTACACATAATTCCTGCTGAACCACATCATAACGTTTATCTTCTACTTTATATAGTACGAACCTTCACAGAGAACTCATGAGGCAGCACCTGACAAAATTAGCCAGAGCTGATATGAATCTTTGCACCACACTCAACAGAAAATCATCGGGCACAGCGGAGGAATTGTAGGTGAGTCTGCACACTGGCTTTATCAGTCTCTGAGGCTTTGCTTCCTCTGAAAATCCTTCTTCTGTGTCCGCTGTAGTCTTCACGACTTCAGGGGTAAAGTCAGGTGGTTGTGTGACGTGAGGAACTGTGCTAGCGTCTGTAATCTCACTTTCTTGTGCTCTATGTACTTCTACCGTGCTTTCCTGGTGGGGCTGTGCTCCAGGAACGGGTGCTGTGACTGCTTTCTCTGCAGCAGAAGAAGGGTGCCTGTCAAATACAGTGGTGTCAAAATGCATCGGCGATGGATAAACACACTGTCTCTCATCATCTGAGGCTGACTTGCACTCTCCCTTTAGAGGAGCGCGATTACTTCCTTCAGATAACTTGGGTTCCTGATTTCTAGTCACAGGGTGAATCACAGGGGGTTTCACTGTGGGTGCTTCAAGAAAATGAACTAACTAACTGTCCTATTGTCAGCAGCTGGTTTCTGTGCAAAACTTTTATGTTTCTTGATCCACTTTCTCACTTCAAGCAGCACACTGGAATGTCTGGTAGCGCCTGAACTATGACGTACGGGTCAGGCCTCCAATCGCTGCTGAAATTGTGCTCTCCAGGGATACTGAGATTTTTGTATGAGTCCATGGTCTTCAGGTAGCAAATCCTGTTCAATTACTTGTCTGTCGTAGCTGTACTTATTACTGGAGTTCCCTTTCTCTGCAGCATTCCTTAGTAACTTGTAGGCCGTACTCAGTTGTTCTTTAAACTGTATTACATACTGCACATAGAATTCTTGACTGGCGCCATCTAGAGATAATCCAAAGCACATGTCCACAGGCAGACGAGTTTCCCTACCAAGCTTTAGGTAGTAGGGTGAGAATCTGGTAGACTCATTCTTGGAGAAGTTGTAAGCATGCACAAGATGGCTTAAGTGATGACTCCGATGGGACTTTTGAGCAGGATCAAGCATTCCCAACGTATTTAGCAATGTTCTATTGCATCTCTCCTGCTGAGGGTCACCCTGCAGAAGATATGGCATGGAGTGGGACTTCTTAACCCCTGCCAACTGCAGCAATTTCCTTTATTAAACTACTCTTGAAGTCTCTGCCTTGGCCAGAATGTATGGAAATACTGTTTCCAGAGTACCTTTGCCACGTTGGTCCTTGGTGAGGAAAACTTGTGCGTACTGAGTGAAGTGTTCAGTGATGACCAATAGATTGGTGGTGTTGCTCTGGTTCAAAAGATAAAAAGTCCACACAGACCAGATCCATGAGCCCTTTACTGTGAACTAACTCAGCTGTGAACTAACGGCTGAGTGTTTGGGCGATGCCTCCCTGGCAATGCAGAGAATAGCTTTTGCAGTATTGTTCAACGTCCCGTGCAATATGTGGCCAGTAGAATCTGGTTCTCAAAAGGTCTATAGTTCTATCTATTCCCAAGTGGCCTCCATCATCATGAAGTGACTTCAGCACTACATTTCAGGAAGTACCAGCTGTCGCCGAGGATGCCCCAAGGGGTCACAAATAATTCTATATAGCAACCCTCCCTGACTGATCAGCTTATCCCATTCCCTGAGCATTAACAAGGTGTTGAGGTGTTTGCTCTTCACCCATGGTCACAGCTTCCCTTGTAGCTTGACCAGGACTATGTCTCTGATGCAGGAGTCAGTTAACCAAATTTTCTTCAACTCCTCACAATTCAACTGAGGCAGTGATGTCAAATCTAAGCTCACCAAGAGGGAAAGACTTTGGGAAAGGCTTTAGGTGACACTCCCAAAACATCTCTCCAGATTAGCAATAGTTAGGTTGGGTTTTGCCTTGGCAATTTTACACATTGCTCTCACTATAGGGGTGGCTATCTTTATCCATTCATCATCTGGAGGATAGTGATCATGTGGTCATTGAGACAAGACATCGCTGTCAATATTAGTCTTTCCAGAGTGATATGTGGCTAGATCGGCTAACCACTGGTGTCCAGCTCCGTCATGTTTTGCAGATGTCAGGATGCAAGTCAGGGGACTGATATCAGTCCTGACTACAAACTTTGCACCTTTGAGGAAATCATGGAACTCTTCCACGATGGTCTATGTCTGTGCAAGGAACTCTAACTTATGCACTGGGTAGTTTTTCTGAGGCAGTCTGACTTTGGCTGGCATAGGCCACAGGTTGATATCCATTTGGGTGCTCTTGATATAGGATTGCAAACCAACTGTCTATGCTGGAATCTATATATAGCAAGTAGGTCTTGTTGGGATCTGCAAAGGCAAGAACGGACCTTCGCCAAACTGTCAAAGTATGGAAAGCACATTCATAGGCTCAAGTATCAGAGGGGTAGCAATGTTAGTCTGGATCTGTAAAAAGCGACAAAGAGTCCTGTGGCACCTTATAGACTAACAGACATATTGGAGCATAAGCTTTCGTGGGTGAATACCCACTTCGTCAGACACATGTTCATAGGCTGCAGTCCACCTGTCTCCAAAAAGTTCAGACACCTTATGGTAAGGCACTTCTGGCTTACAAGGGCTCCTATTGTTTTGATACAAAGAGTCAGGGCATTCATTGATTCAGGGCATTCCGTGGATGGGCAATGATTGAATATCCCTTCACAAAACATCTGTAATACCCACAGAATCCTAGGAAACTCTGGAGCTCTTTCAGATTTCTTGGTCGTAGCCAGGTCTTGAAAGCTTCTATCTTATCTGGGTCTGCTACTGCTCCTTGTGAGTCAATGTGCCCAACGTATTTCACACTTGATTGGCAAAACTGGCACCTGTCTAAGGACAGCTTGAATCCACAGGTGCTGACATGATCAAGCACTTAAGAAGATGCTCATGTTCCTTGAAAGTCTTCCTGAAAACAATAAGGTCATCCAGGTAAATCAACACCTCCAGCAAGTTCATGTCTCTGTCTTCTTCTTTAATCTCTGGAAAATTGCTGGGACTCCAAATATACCCTGGGGCTTCCTTCTAAACTTGTAAAAACCCAATGGACAAATAAAAGCTGTCTTCTCACAACCTTCAGGAGCCCTAGGGATTTGGCAATATCCACTTCTCAGATCAAGGACCGAAAACCACTTGCTTCTGGTAAGGCAATTCAAGACATCTTCCACCCATGGCAAAATGTACTGATCGGGTATTGTTTCTCTACTCAGGGTACAGTTGTCCACACACATGCCGATGTCATGGTTCTTCTTATAGGCTACCACAATGGGAGATGCAAATGGGCTTCTGGATTAGTCCAGCAGCTTTGAGCTCCAACAGATGCTTTCTCATGTCCTAGACATTTACAAGTGCAAATAACCGGGATCTCTCCCAGAAGGGCTTATCACTCATCCAGATTCAGTGTTTGAGCCAATATCCCAGTTGTGTTGCTAGAATATGTCTGCTTTCTGGGCCAACTCCTGTCTCAGGCACTCTTTCTGGACCTTGGTCACAGGGAGTTTCCAAAGTTCAGGCTGTTGGATTAGTCTCAGGACAATGAAAGAGTCCACTGACAGTCTCAGCTCTGTAGACATGGGCTATCATGGTCCCCAGCTTGAGAATCCAGGTAAATGAAATCCCTTCTGTATATGCAATGTGCACTAATGGTGAGAATTAAACCCTACCTATCTATGTGACTATAACACAAGGGACTCACTCAGGGTCCTTTTCCGGCTGAGTAGGCAGGAGACTGATGCAGGCAAGCAGGTCCTCCCTGGGGATTGCTGGAGAGGGACTAACTGCCTGCTCCCTCCTGGAACGATTCTTTAAAGCTTGGAACCTCCAGGTTCAGTTGTAGTCAGGTCGGGTATCTGGGTCTCTAATATTGGATCCGGTGTGGGCTGACTGCAAGGCAAGCAGGCTGCAGGTTGGGGCAGGAGAGCTGGGCTGTCTCCTGTTGCTGGCAGGCTGGGGGCGGGAGGAGCGAATTGTCCCCCCCTTTCTGCAGGCTCATGTCACAGATAGGCTAGTTCTTGGGCCTGGTAGTGCTGTGCTGACAGGCTGTAGGGAGACCTCCTCTCCCCTCCACTCCCTGGCTGGCCTCAGCCAGGCGCAGGGAAACCGGGGCTAGGCATAGCCTCCCTCCTGAGCACCTGGGGCTTGCACAGGGGCAGAGGGTGCTTTTATTCTGACTGGCTGCTGCGGACTGCTTTTGTCTCCACTTCTCCCACTGGTTGAGAGAGGAGGGTCGCCAGGGTGACTGGGGTGGGGGATTGCCTCCCCTTCCCCTTCCCTCCTGCTGCTGGGGAAGTCAACAGGGCAGGACTCTGTTGTGGTCCCCATGGGGGCCCATGGAGGGGGGGTCTCTTCTCTTGGGGCACAGAGCTGCCAGGGTCCCTTTTTGACTGGCCGTTTCGGTTGAAAACCAGCCACTTGGCAACCCTACCCTGGCATTGCAGATGTGGTGCAGTCTTCTGCGAGCACGTCCCTGGTGCTGCAAACGCAGTGACCTTCTCCTTGTGCACGTTCCTGGCACTACAGACGCAGTGCCCTCTTCCACACACACGTCCTCAGCACTACAGACCCAGTGCCATCCTCCCCGCGCACGTCCCCGGCACTACAGACCCAGTGCCCTTTTCCTTGTGCACATCCCTGCACTACAGACCCAGTGCCATCCTCCCAGCACACATCCCTGCACTACAGACCCAGTGCCATCCTCCCAGCACACATCCCTGCACTACAGACCCAGTGCCATCCTCCCCACGCACGTCCCTGCACTACAGACGCAGTGCCATCCTCCCCGCGCACGTCCCCGGCACTACAGACACAGTGCCCTTCTCCTTGTGCATGTCCCTGCACTACAGACAGTGCCCTTCTCCTTGTGCATGTCCCTGCACTACAGACACAGTGCCCTTCTCCTTGTGCACGTCCCTGGCACTACAGACACAGTGCCCTTCTCCTTGTGCACGTCCCTGGCACTACAGACACAGTGCCCTTCTCCCCATACACGTCCCCGGCACTACAGACGCAGTGCCCTCCTCCCCGCACACGTCCCCGGCGCTACAGACGCAATGCAATCCACCTCATGCACGTCCCCGGCGCTACAGACGCAATGCAATCCTCCTCATGCACGTCCCCTGGCACTACAGAGATGATGCACTCCTTCCCGAGGACATCCCCAGCACTACACACACAGACTGCAACTTTTAACTCCGACCAGCATTCACCAGTAGCTTAGTTGTAGTATTTAATTAGATTTCAGGCTTATTGAAACCCTACACCAAAGGGCTCCCAGCCAAGGCTGTGGGCATCCTTCACATACATTAAGACACAAGATTGTAGGCAACAGACAGGGCTGGCTTTAGGCACCAGCAAAACAAGCTGGTGTTTGGGGCGGCACATTTTAGGGGCGGCATGGCCGGCGCCAGAATGCTGCCACTGCCGCCCCTAAAAATGTGCCCCGGCTGCCCTAGCTCACCTCCGCTGCTGCCACCGCTCGCGCACCATGGTGCGCAAAACAGCTGATTCGCAAGCTGCTGCTCGCCCTCCCTCCCAGGCTCTCAAACCTGGGAGGGAGGGGGAGATCCCGAGCGGCCACGGCGCGCGAAACAGCTGATTCGCGCACCACTGCTCACCTTCCCTCCCAGGCTTGAGAGCTGGGGATTTGGGGAAGGGGCGGAGTTGAGGCGGGGCTGGAGGGTGGGGTAAGAAAAAAATGTGGGGGGAGCGGCCAAAATTGATTTTGCTTGGGGCGGCAAAAATTCTAGAGCTGGCCCTGGTTACGACAATAAAAGTTCACCAAAGTGATAGCATTTCTTCCTCCAACCTTACCACGCAGCATTTGAGTACCAGTCATGTGATGCATACCCCCTTTAAAAAGCCCCCAAGGTACTTTGCCACTAGACAGAAAGGCCACCCTCCTGTGATGCCCATCCAAGCGCATGGGCTATGCAACATGCGCAGATCAGCAGAATCAGGCTATTTGAGGCCTGGGGAGGCAGCGTAGCCCAAAGGAAATGGGCCCTATGGCAAATGCTCTGCTAGCAGGTCCTTCCAAAGCGTGGCTAGTGGCAGATCCTTTGCCAATCTCAGCAGTGGCAATATGGTCTGGGAAGAGGCAGTCTCTTAGGTGGGCAGGTCCCAAGCTGTTTAGGAACTTAGGCCAAAACTCCGTCTAGAAGCCAATATGCTACGAGTGCAGACCCAGAACACAGGTTGCATATACTGCTACCAGGCGGTACTGCTTAACAAGCAGGCTGCCATACTCTGCATCAGCTTACGTTGTGGCTAGATTTAAGCTGTAATCCTCCATGCAGAGTGCATTGCAGTGATCCAGCCTCCAGGTGACAGACATATAGCCCACAATAGCAACATCCACCTCGCTTTAAGATTAAATGATCAACATAATACTACTTGGGGGGAGGGATAGCTCCGTGGTTTGAGCATTAGCCTTCTAAACCCAGGGTTGTGAGTTCAATCCTTGAGGGGGCCACTTAGGGATCTGGGGCAAAAGCAGTACTTGGTCCTGCTACTGAAGGCAGGGGGCTGGCCTTGATGACCTTTCAAGGTCCCTTCCAGTTCTAGGAGATGGGATATCTCCATTAATTTATTTATTTTTATTTTTAGCGCTATTTCCATTGCCACTTACCTGCATATTCTCTCCACACACATACAAACCATTCACTTCACTTCACCAGGGGAGCATGTTAGCTGGAAAAATGTGTGATCGCTTGTAAAGGGATCACTTAAACAGGGGAGTGGCTATTTTGCACATAGAATAGAAGCCGGAGAATAATCTGAATCACATTCATGCAGATGGGAACACATAGCACATCATGTAAATCATCATCTATTTTTAAAGAGACATGACATTCCACCCGTGAGCCTCATACTGGCCACCATTGGTTGGCACTGAGACAGAAATTTCTAGCTCCTATTCTGCAAACACTTAGGCATGTGAGTAACTTTTGGTAATGAATTCAAGCAGTCCGTTCACATGCATAAATTCCTCCTGTGTGGAAGTGGTTGCAGGATCCTGGCCCACCCAGTGCTGGAATTGCCTCAAAGTCCGGCAATTCTGCTGGTGATGTTTGTAATGCAGCAATCTGTCCGCTAGCAGCTGGATTGAGACCACTAATTTATTACATACAGGCCACTGAACAGTCATGAAGTGGTAGCAAATTTCACTCACTACAAGCCCAGGCTGTGTTTGAGCAAGCAATCTGCCTTGCTAATTACGTGAACAGGACCTAAGGAAAGCGCCGTGGTATGACATGCTGACCTGAATTTTCAACTGCGGGCGTGTAGAAGGGTATGTCTAAATGGATGTGTCCCTCTATGGATGCATACACACTAGTGAGGAGTGCACACCTACTAAAATGGGTTTGTATATACCACCATGGCTGGCAAGTGTGCGTAGGGATTTGCACCGTTAGCTGATGTTCACATTGGCACTTGCCTAGTTCAAGCAGAGGGCCGTAAAAAATGGTTCTGAATCACTACTGGCCAAACTCTAGTAAGTTAAAGATGCCACATAGGTGCACTCAGGGATCAAAATGCCCCTTAGTCATTTACATACTTAGCATGGTGTTTCTAAAGCAATCTCTGGCACTGGTTTGTCTGCTGAATCCCTGCAACCAGATGACAAGAAACATCTTCAGCAATTTCAAGTCCTCCTCTGGTGAGCGTGTTTTATTCATTCTGCTGTGTACTCACTCCCCCTGGTCTGTAATCTGACAGCCTGGTAGATGTGGATGAAAGGCTTTTGGGGGGGAGGGTTTCAAATGAATCAAATCCTCCCCCCCAGGCTGATAGAAGACCGTGCTTTTGAAATATTTCAGCACTTGTAGACAAGATTGGTGCTAAACAGTCGGGGGTCTCACTCAGAGCATTGCCGAAGGCACTACAGCTGTTCATCATGCCCTCAGACTTGGTTCAGTGGAACAGACCCATTTTAACTGTGCGCTAATCAACAGTGCCACTTTGGAAGCCTTTGTATATTTCAAAGCGGCTTCTAAGCACAAAAATCCTTCCCTCCACTAAGACGTTGCTGCGTCTAAACTGGCTTGTTCTTCAGCAGTCCCCCAAATATCTCTGCAGATAATCATCAACAGATCATCCCTTTGTTTTTGTAGGTCCTTACCATGGTACTCAGCAAACTGGACAGCGAGGGACAAACCATTTGTAAGAATGCACTGAAACGTGTAATAATAAAAAACCCACCCTCTTTAAAATTAACAATCGATGGATGCAGGGCCGGCTCCAGCTTTTTTGCCGCCCTAAAGAAGGCAAAAAAAAAAAGATAAAGCCGCGATCGGCGGCACTTTGGCCGCCAAAGACCCGGACATGCCGCTCCTCTCCATTGGCCGCCCCAAGCACCTGCTTCCTTTGCTGGTGCCTGGAGCAGGCCCTGAATGGATGTACCCAAGTCACCAAAGGCATAGGGATTAGAAACTGTCTAATTGGAGTAGGTCTGGGCAGTCCACGTGGGTTTAGACATACTGAAAGCTGCCATGGTAACACAGGAATTGTCCCGACTGGATCAGAGCCAAGGGCCCTCTAGTCCTGTCTCCTGTCTCTGACAATGGCCAATACCAGCAGCTTCCAAGGAAGGAGTAAGAGCCCTGTAATAGACAGTTGGGGGACAATCCACGTCCCACATAGGTCTCAGCCCGCTCTCTAATAGCGATTGGTTTCAACCCCGAAATATGAGGTTTAATGCTGCTTCCAAACTTTTGTTATAAATTAGGATAACGCTGGCTATTCTTGCTCTCCGTAGCCATATCCAATCCCCTTTTCAATCTTAAATTCTTGGTATAATGAGTCCAGGGCCACAAATTCTTTAAAGCAGCAACAGCAACAGCAAACTCCCAGTGACCCTGGATTGGACGGGATTCTTTGTTCCCTATAAATACTTTGCACAAACAACCCGTTGGCTTTCGGTGAAGGAGCGGTGTGAGCGAGAAGCCGCTGGGATGATTTATGTGACAGGGTTGCAGCTGGGACGCGAGCAGATTCCTGCCCGTCTCCAGCACACAGCCCTGGTGGTTATAAAATGTTTTGAAGGATCTGCTAATATTTTTGTTTTCAGTGGGAACAAGACGTAATTACACGACAGCACATCTTTCTCAAGGCTGTCTGTACTGAGGCCACTCCTATAATTTATGCCCTGAGTGTGTCGAGATGTGGTAAGGAAAGATGGTGTCTCATGCAGCCAAACCCTTTCAGGTGAATGAAAATAAAGCAGGAGGCAGAATTGATGGGCTGTAGCAATGGCAAAGTGGCTCCTCAGAAGGTTTATTTTAATTAATTTCCAAGCCTGCTGTAATACCAGACAGCGCTTTCTTCAAACCTTCCCTTCTACTCCCACCTGCTGGCTGAGATGCCTCACTGCTCCTTGGGAGAGCTGGGAGAGCTCTTCCTTCATGTGTTAGTTTAAGATCTCCCCTAGGAGTCTTAAAAATTCCTTCTGCAGGCTGAATGTTGATTTTGGCTGACCAAAGAGAGGGCTCTAGAGATGGGTCCTGGACAGAGTTTGGATCCAAACCTGGATGAGAAACTCCCCCCCGCCCCCAAATTTGGGAGTGTTCAGATTTGAAGTTTTGGTTCAGCATGTTGAAGAACCAGCCGACAAGTTTAGATTTGAATCTGAACATCTGCCAGGGCTGGGAGTGTTTGGGTCTGGCCCCTCTCTAGGTAGGGTGACCAGACAGCAAGTGTGAAAAATCGGGACAGAGGTGGGGGGGTAATAGGAGCCTATATAAGAAAAAGCCCCAAATATCGGGACTGTCCCTACAAAATCGGGACATCTGGTCACCCTATCTCTAGGTAACATACTGGGACTCACATTACTGGCATCTGGTCCTCCCAATATTCTCGCTGTGAATAAATCTGCTTGTGGAAGTGAGCTTGGCTCCACACACACCCAAACGCCACACTCTTGAGCTAACTCTCTAAAGGGCTGTGACAAATACAGCCCATTAGTAACGTCTTCAAAAGCCCAGCCCCGTAAGCATTTGAGCAAAGGAGAATTTGTTATCCTGTCTAGCATGGAAACCAGGAGTCTTTCATTTTAAGGTGTGTTGGGGAATAAAAAAATGTCAGTTCATCAATTTCCTTGTTTGAGGCAGATAATTTGCTCTGGAAGACCAATGCTTTGCACAAATAAAAGGCCAGCTTTAGGCTAAATATCAGAGACTGTCCCAGTTTTTTCATTTATGAAGCTTAGAAGACATTTGATGTGATGCTCACTTTTGGGCTGTAGGTAGCAACTGCAGCAGCACCACAAAAGATCACTCCGACATCTTGGCTAAAACACGAAGCAGCAACCACTGCTTCTGCATATGCTGTAGGGCTGTTTTGCCAGACACAAGGCCCACGGAGTGGATTAAGATTATTCAATGGTCAAAGCACAGAACTGGGAATCAGGAGAATTGGACTCTACTCCTAGCTCTGTCACAGACTTCCTGTGTGACCTCAGCCAAGTCACTTAACCTCTCTCTGCTTTAGATTTCCCATCTGTCAAATGTTGGAAGGCATGATCACCAGAAGCTCCTTGAGACCCGATTCCAGGTCTCGAATTGGCCAAAATGACCCACAAGTGGCAAATTATGGATAGTTTCAATACCTGGAGCTTAGGTAGGCCCTCTGGAACATAAAGACAACCCTTGGAATAGAGGAGGCCATATTGTAGTCAGAACTCAGAGTCAGGTTGGATACCCATATCACTCAGGGTCTGGCAGATCTGGGTTACGAACGGGTCATCGGGGAGCAGATGGAGAATGTCAGACTGCTGACAATCATCCTGTTGACAAAGTTGGATGTCTTGAGCATGGTGGCAGAGGGCTCTTTGACAGGTTGAGGTATTTGTCTTTGTGGGATAGAACAGCCACCGTCCTGTTTCTTATCCCTTACAACAAAACTGAAGTGAGCAAAGAAGAGGAACCAGTGGATCTGATGCTGGTTAAGGCATCTGACAGTCTGTAGTATTCCAGGTTCTTATAATCTGTCAGGAATCAGGCTCTGTCTAGGAGGAGGCCAAACCTTAATAGCCAGTAGCTCCTTGTCTCAAATATCATAACTTTTCTCCACCAAGGTTAACTTCCAAGCGTAGGAAGCACCGGGATAGAATTGGTTGTAAGGGGCCCCTCGTGTTGAGATAATAATGCACCTATGGCAAAGTTAAAGGCATTGGCCTTGATTGTAAATGGTTGGGTGGTCTGGGTGACTCAGGCTAGGTGCCCTCTTCAGTCAGTCAAAGGCTGACTGAGCCTCTGTGGAGCAGGCGAACTGGGCGCCCCACCTTTCACAGGACTGCCATTATGGGTGCAGGCAGGCTGGAGAATGCTTTAACAAATCACCTGTAGAAATCGGTGAACCCTGGGAATTGCTGCACCTTGCACCCAGTTGGTTTTAAAATCTGTCCCTTCCTTGGTTCTATGCTGGGTCCTGATCCCAGACCCTTGGGATTCGCTGTGCCCTGTGCTACACTTGGGCACAACATTGATGCCTACAGCCAACTAAAGACCACGGTTTTCTTCTCTTCTGTAGGGACTAGGGATATTTCTAACTGTTACGAGGTGAACCAGCCCTGAGGGCCTGCCTGAGCTCAGGTCTTGGCAGAGTAAATAAAAACCCAGACTCTTCTTGTTCACCTTTAGCCTACAGAAACTGTTTATTTGCTGAAGCTTTATTTTTAATCACAGGCTGCTTTTGCCAAGAAAAAGTGACTTCATTCTAGTACAGAGGTGGGCAAACTATGGCCCGCGGGCAAACCGTCCTGCTGTTACCCCTCCCCTGCAGCCACGCCGCTGTGCGGGCAGCACAGCTGGCTCTGGCCGGCATGGCTGCGAGCTCCTGCTGCTCTGAGTGGCATGGTAAGGGGACGGGCAGGGAGCGGGGGGGGGGGGGGGGGGTGGGTGTTGGATAAGGGGTGGAGGGCTCAGGGGGGCAGTTAGAAAACAGGGAGCAGGGGGCAGAGGTTCGGGAGGTGGTGGTCAGGGAACAGGGGGCGGTTGGCTAGGCGTGGGAGTCCCGGGGAGCCTGTCAGGGGGAAGGGGTGTGGATAGGGGTCAGGGAACAGGGGGGATTGGATGGGGATGGGGTCCTGAGGGGGGGCATGGTTTGGGGCATGGGGTCCCAGGAAGGGGCAGTCAGGGGACAAGGAGCAGGGGGGGTAGGGGTTCTGAGGGGGAAGTCAGGGGGGTGGGAAATGGGAGAGGGCCAGGCTGTTTGGGGAGGCACAGCCTTCCCTACCCGGCCCTTTGTATAATTTCGCACCCCGATGTGGTCCTTGGGCCAAAAAGTTTGCGCACCCCTGTTCTAGTAGAACTTCAAGGAATAGCCATTATCTATGTAACATTGGGGTGAGTGTGGCAGTTTTTTGCTATTTTTTATTGTTTATTTTGTAATCCATCCTTCCTGCCAGGTATCAATCAGGGCTTGGTGTAGTGGTGGTACTCTGCCAAAGCTCTGCCCCAAAATCAGCATATCTGAATGTTTCTTCTAAAATGATCCATGTTGTATACGTTGTTGTATTAGACTTCAGAGTTAACACCTCATTGAGACAAATGGGGACAGCCTGTATCTTGCTTAGAACTCTTGTTTCTATGTTCACAGTCAACAGGACACTTCTTGACTGGTTCATAACTGGATGATCCTTGCAACCACGGGGCTAGGGATTTTAGTTTTTAAACGAAAGTTGCAAGTGTGAAGGAGCCACTAGAGATGTGGTGGCACAACATTCTTTCAAGTGCATGGAGCAGACTAACTGCTCTCTGGCCAGGACATGCACATGTTATTTCTCTAGCACGCCCAGCCCCTGCCAGTTAGTCACCTCCCCCAGACCTGAACACTGATTGCCCATGTGTGTCAGCATGTTGGGCTGTTGCTAGACTAGTGAGCTGTACTAAGAACTCTCACTCTCTCAAACTAATTAGAACCAAGATTAACAAGGTGGTGAATGGGAGTGAGCCTGAATGTGCTCAGATTCTGTTAGCATTCAGCTCCAGCTCTAAACTGTGGGTCTTGGGCCCATCGTTAGCTGATCTGTTTTACTTAATGCCTTCAGTAATTCCAGCAGGGATTTATTATCCTCCCTGTTTGTGAGGAGTAAAATCAAAACAAAAACCCAACCGAAAACATCACACAGCGTGTAGAGAAAATTGTTAGTCCTTTTACAGCAATCATATATTGTAGCTGTGATGAGATTTTCCTCATTTAATAAAAAGAATGTATGAAACTAAACAACATTCCTGGGTTTTGTGTCCTCTTTGTGAACAGGCTGAAGCCAGCAGCAGCAGGTGGCATCTGTGCTGACCCTGGGATAAGAACGCTGGCTGGCTGACGGTGAACCTCTTTGCCTCTTTAAGTACCACACCAACAAATGCTGAGCACTCAACCTTAGTGAAAGAGCTGTACTTGAATTTTCCTTTCAGCCTTCCCGTGAAAGCAGAGCTGGGTCACTTTTATATCTGGTATGCTGCATTTTAATATTTGTTCTTATATGTTATATGTCTAGAAGCCTTCACTGAAATTGGAGTCCCATTGCGCTACACATCGTATAAGTAGTTACGAGATGGCCCCGGAACTGAAGAGCTTACAGTCTAAATAGACAAAAACTGTGGGAGGGAGTGGAGGCACGGAGAAGTGAAGTGACTTGCTTATGGTCACACAGGTCAGTGAAAGTGCTAGGAAGAGAATTGCCTTCTCTTGACTCCCAGTCCAGTGGCCTGTCCGTTACACCACACTCCCATGCTACCAGGCTTCTACCCTAACTCACAATGCGCACAAATTTTTATGCTGGCACTTGCATTTGCCATGTTGGATGCTGATAGCCCTTGGATGGTTGCAACCAGGGTTTGACACTCATAGTGCAGTGAATGGAGTAAAAGGCAGAGGGGCAGTTGTGCTCTCACTGAAGTCAATGGTGCAGCTTTCATTGACTTCAGTGGGAGTAAAGCTTAGGTCAACACCTGAGTGCTTTTGAGCATCCCTTCCTTAAGGAGGTACTCCTCTCAAACCAGTGAGCTGAGAGAATGCACATCACCGGAAGACTGGGATTGTCAGTTTTCTCATGGTATAAGGGCTTCATGTCTACTCCTTGCAGGTCAAGGTCTCTAACCCTAAAACCCCACCATTCTGATCATTGTTTTTAATCAGTTTGATTCTGAGATGGTCTTTATCAGTCACTAATCGTGTTGGAAACTGGCATCTACCTTGGCAAGACTGATAGAAAAACTCTATTTTTATTTTAATAATGAAAGTTTAGCTTCTGAAGAAGATAGAAGTCCTAGAAAGTTGGGGTTTCTGTATGGAGACTTATAGCAGGCTATGAAGCTTTATATCTACAGGGCACCAGTTTGAATCCAGCCTGAATTGGTAATGTCTGAACATCATTAGCACCTGACAGCTGTTTGGGTGCCTCTGGGACATGAGTTAGTGGTCTCACTCCAGTCCAGAATGTACAACTGTTGGTGGCAGATACAACTACTGGCTAGACACTGAATGGGTAGGGAGACTGAATGACATTCTGATTTCTAGAGCTGGTCTCTCCCCAGCAACATGGAGATGCCGATGCTGCACTTCTTTTTTGGGTAAGCAGAAATACTTTATTCTCTAGTACTCTCAAACTAATACCTTTCAGCTTCACATTAGAATAACTGCTTTCTTCTGCCCGTCCTGGCCAGTTTTGTGACAGGCAGCAAGCTCCCTTGCCATACCTTCGGCTTCTTTCAAAATAGTCTCTTCCCCTACTCCTTCCATATCAGCTCTACCTACGCGTTCTTTAATCTAACTGTATTTGCTACACCTCATCCCAGTGAACTCCTGAATAAGGACGGAGCCAGAGTTTCCTGAAGATATTAAATGAGGTTTACTTGCATCTAACAGTCACCTCAGCGGCAGGCTGTTGCTAAGTTCTGTTACACTAGGGTTAGTTCATTGTTTCTAGCAAATGCTGGGAAGATGCTCACACATCTGGCTGGAAGAGAAGCCCATTAGGCTTACAAGCTTTTAGAGAATCTTGTGAATGTTGGAAGGAAAGATTTAAGGAGGAGTTGCATCTACACTGACTTGCATTAAATGTTCATGGCTTGTCTCTTTCTCTTGCAGATTGTGATCTTCCATTCTGTCACTTGGCAGCACACAATGCCTACACAATGGACAGATGACTTCAGAGGTTATAGCAGACGTGCACCTGACTGAGCAGTGCTATGGGCTAGGAGAGGATATTGGCCTGTTTTCAAACAAAACCTATGCTAAGCTGAGGTCTGCTGTTGTAGAATCAGAATTCACTTGGTGCTAGCCATAGGTGACTACTGGTTATTGAGATACACGAGGATGTTCCCTCACTTTAAAACTACTCTATGTTATTTCCTTGAGGATATTGGCACAATTTCCCATTCAGGAATACAGTAAGGAAAATGAGCCTGCCTAATTCACTAGGCACCAACCTGTCTACTTACCATAAATATATTTATTTGCAATCTACATCAGACAGTAAGAAAGGGTAGTGAAAGGTCAGTAAACAAAGAGCTTTGTATTCCTTCGTTCAATAGCGCAGTGCATTAGTGAGTGAACTCCTGCTGTATTGATTTGACTGCTCCGGGCCAGTGGATTAATGCAGAGTCATCCAGTGCTACTAGAGGACATCCCAATTCCACTGACTTCAAAACCAGTAACTACAGCCATTCCAGTGTAGGTTAGCAGTGGAATTCTTCACTCCTCCACAATGCAAGTACACTGAAAATTGATGTCACTTCATCTATAATTAAGGTTTGGCACATATGCACAGCTGCCATTCATACACTGTGCAAGGCTTAAGGGAACAGCAGTCCATTTCAATATATTAAAGAACACTACCATCATTTATATATTGGGGGGGGGGGGGGGAGGGGGGGAGATCAAGCTTCAGTCCGTATCCACTCAGAACTCAGTGATTTTGTTCCAAGGGGAGTTCTGCATGTGCAAGAATTGTAAGACAAAAGTCCAATAGTGGTTATGTTTATTTGATTGAAGTAGAAAAAATTATTCAACTATACAGGCGGAAGACTGATTGTTCCTATCTGTGGATATGAACAATACAGCCCACCGCAAGGGTTTCTCTCGTCCCTTTTTGTGCTTGCACTTGCTCATTTTAGTCGATGCACCTTCTTGCCAAAAAAGTAATTCTTAGAGAAAGGAGAATGCTTTACTAACACCAAAAACGTAGGAGTCCCGGCCTTTACAAAGTACCTGCAATGAACACAAAAAAGTCATTCATCATCCTCATTTCTACCCCAATATTACACAGAGTGAAAGCTTTGGCCCCACTTCAACAATTAAAAAAACCTGGCTTCATGGGGGCTGATGACAAGAACTTTTTGGCTGAATTAGCAGTGCCTGTTCTATTGATGTCTGTGCACGTATGAGGAGAGTGGTTTATGAATCAATTCCTCTCCCCACAACTTTTCTAATTAAAATTAAGATAGCATTGTCACCCTGAATGTCACATTTATCCTGCCAATTTAAGGCTGCAATAGGCCAGGTTAGTGGCAAGGATTATGCGTGCTGCTGAGTTTTCTGGAATGATAGTAAAGATACAGTCCTGAGCAACAAGATTCCAGGGCTGAGTTTTTACTGGTGACTTTGCAGCGAGATCTCTAGCTGGAAAAGAAGTGGTACTCTGACTCAGCACAGTGTATGTGGGGAGGGAAGGAATAGAGGATAGATTCTTTTTTAAATCTAAAGGCACATGCTATTTTTTGTTATTTTACACTGCAGGTTAGGTCAACCTGTCAGCTTCTTAGGAGCTGAAGTCAGTTTCTTTATCAGCATGGGGTTATTCTGGATCTCACAGGCACACTGGGTTGTCAGCTGTGGGCTGCTCATGTAGATACAACCATTTCTAAACAGTACCAGGCAATTGATCCCTTCAATACATTCAGTCCACTGAGTTCCATGCACTTGATTTTTTCAGTGTTAGGAAACTGTATTAATAGGTAGGTAGGTAGGTAGGTGTGTGTGTGTGAAAACAGCAGAGCAATGACCGTGCAATTTTCATGTAACCCACTGAGGTGTTAAGTAAAATGGCACAGAGGTAGCTTTCTGCTGTTTCTGCTCTTCCAAACACACACACACACATTACGGATGCAGACTAGCGCGCTCTCCCTCTCGTGTGGTTTATTCCCCCCTTTGCTTATGGACACCAAAAGTCTGACTGGGAAGTGTGATTTGTTTTTTAAAAAGTCATTTAACCCTGTAGAGGAGGCACCTGAATTTTGCATGGAGAGTGTGACTACTTCTCCTCACATTACAGATGAACGAACAAAATGCTGTTCCAGGCCACTCGCTCACCTTTGGTGCTGCAGCACTTGTAGCAGTGTGTTTTCTGTGTTCAGCTGGTACATTTCTTCTCTTGCTTCATCTTCAAAATAAAGCTGGATAAAATTTGGTATAAGATGAATATTTAAGATACCTCTGGCTTGCCTACAGGTCTACCAGGGACACTAGCTAAAAGCCTGCTGAAAGATTTGTCATGATCACACACATGGCCATACAACAGAGCATCTGCATGTGTGTCCTCTAGTCTCTAAAACGGATATACCACTAAGGGCTCTTAGAGCTTTATCTACCTAAAAGGGACTAGTAGGGGGTGGGGGGAAAAAATCCAGAGCTGTAGAAACCTTTCCACAGCGTGTTTTGTATAGATTGCAGGCTTGTATTTATTTACTATCTACATGGCTTTCCCTATATAAACCAATATATATTTGATCTGTTATGACTGCTCTTGCCTAAGACTGTCTCCAGCCAAACAACAGTTGCATTAAGAAGGTGAAGTGCTCTGCCTGTCAATGAAGTGATGGGGGTTATGGGAATCAAAGCTTTGGGACCGCTTTTTAAAAACAGGCTAAATTCATCCACGGTGTCACTTCATTACACTTACCCAAGGAATAAATTTAGCCTATTTTGTTTAAGAATCATAATTACAGCAGCTATGTCTAAAACAAAACTTAGCCCAACATATTTAAGCCCCTTAGATTGCATATGCTTGTTGGCAGTTATCAACAAAATGTCCATCCTGATAAAGTAGTGCCTGAGGAATTATCATGCTTTCAGAAAGGACTGCTCAGTGCACCAAGGGCCATCAATGCTGCCTGGGGATATGAAACTGTAGTGGGAAATAACTATCCCACATACTTGTATGCGAGTAATTCATGTTGGAATATACTGAAAACTACCGGGTGAAGTCACAACCTAATTAAATTCTAAATGGTTAATCTCATCAAGTCTCCATACATAATAGCATCCAACTCAGAGTTAGGCTACTTAATTCTAACAATTACTCCTCTGCTCTTCTACCAGGTATTAGTGTACACATTATTTTGAACACTTTTCACTAAATTATGGATTAAAAAGTTATTAGGTTAACAACCTCCTGGTCTAATTCTTGCTTATTACATACATGGGAATCCAGGCAATAAAATATCTCATAATAAAAATATAAATCGAGAGAGAGAAGAATTTTCACATTCTTAATTTAAACAGTGTTGTGTATTCTAACAGCTACAATAAATTTAGCCTGGAAATGTATGAATGAATGTGTGGCCCGCACCCTCACAAATGTAAACAAAAACGTTATATATATATATTTTATATACTTAGTAAGCTGCTTATGAGAAACTAATTAAAAAAACAACGTACATCTGAAATATAAAATAGAAGAAAGGTCAAATTTCCTACCTCTAGATTGCTGGGATGATATTTTCTTTCCGAATCCCAAGGAGGTAACTCAGCAAACATCACCAGTATATGATCAATAAATCTAAAAGCCAAAGTGGATCTTGTTATGATCCTATTCACAGCATTATACAGCATTCAGTAGCTACTATAAGCCATGCTAATAAATCTACTAGTTCAACTTCTCTAATTCATACATTTAAATATGAATGATGGCAAAGATTACAGAAGTAAGCAGGTTAAACAATAGTTTAAAGACTACCGTAATTATCTGATTATGTTCAGGCCAATGTAAGTTTCAGAAACATACTCTTCACATACTGAAGTTTATACTTTGCTTTAAACACATACTTTCATTAACAACCTTCACAGTGAAGCAAAAACTGTTACCATTAATGTTACCAAGGTGACCATTAATCTTTGATTTCAGCCTTTTCAGGGATACTGCCAAGATAAATGTTGTATATTTATTTAAAATCGATTTTCCCTCTCTGTGTTTCTAACAATGCCTTAGATTAGAACGAAAAACTTTCAAAATCTAATTTACATGTCACTGTTTATGCCGCCTGTTTACTTTTTGCACTTCAGTGATCTCACATAGCGAAACTGCTCTGGTTTGTCATATTCACTTCTTGGATCTTGAACACAGCACAATGCTCTTGCTTTCCAACATTAGGACAACATTAAAACCCCTTGTCTAACCATCTGCACTGCGATTTAAAACAAAAAATAATCTATTTATATTACGTTTGGTTAATACATATGCCACCATTTATGTTATGAATTATGTTACGAATTTCAAGTTCATTAACTTGTAACCCTGCAGGGCTATAAACTAAAGCGCATACCAAGAGAAGGGGAGTTTCCCCCTTTCCAATGTGATGCAGCACTCACTTCTAGCCTTGAGTTAACAGGACAATATCAGGTCTCTAAGAGCTATTTTAGGTCATTTTTGGAGGTGTTTTATATTTATCAGCTTTAACTTCTCTCTTCCTTTGAGACCTGCACAACTGGACTCCTGGTACCTAAGGCACCTGGTGGCTTCAAAACACTGTCCTGATTAATTCCTAAATAGTTTTCTTGTAACATATGTGGTGATACATGCTTGAGATAACCTGTCACCTTTACATGACTATCATTAGATATTCCACACTCCTCCCCACTATGAATTCAGAAAAATCTAGATTTTGGCCCTGAACTACTTTGGAAGTCTGGTGTTATTTCTGCAATGAAACAGAGTATCTGATATAATTATTATTTCACATGAAGTAGAAATCACCTGGAGTCCTCGTGAAAAGCTGAGATGAAATCTGTTTGCCCATATTCAGGATACAGGAAGAGCACAGGCCAGTTTAGATTGCCATTATCATCTAAGTAGACCTTTGTGCCCGTGGCACTGTCAGAACTCAGTCCATTTAAGGACATCTCAGCCAGACCATCTGGTATTTCATCTTCCTCCTTAGAGGCCTCTAGAAACAGCTTGATATTCCTTTCCTACATTGAAAGAATCAATTTGAGAACATGACCTAAAAATCAAAGTTTAGTCACTTGAATATCTACATATGAAGAACAACTTTTCAAAAAGACAACTTTTAAAAGAGAATCCTAAACACATCTTAGGCCCATACCTTTATAGCAGTGAGTAAGATCTCCTTTTGAGACTGTTCCTTCTTCTCCTTCAGTTTTGCTTTCCTTATATCCCGCTGTTCAGCTCGCTGCACGTAAGACAAGTTTGCATCACAATCATGTGAAATAAGTCAACATCCCTCATTACTCTATTTTACTGAAAAGCTACAAAACTAATTTGGGTCACCAGAAAAATTATGGTCCCTCTCACTGCATCTCTTTACAGTGACATGGCTAGGAATCACCATTCAATTCCACTTCATGGAAATGCCAAGTGATTTTTTTTTTTAGTTTTTTACTCCCACTTCGTCCGTTTATAGCACTTTCTTCCAAGCTCAAAAGCTCTCTACAACCATTAATTAAACCTCTGACATCCCCTGTGAGGCAGACAAATATTGTTATCCCCATTTAACAGAAGGTTAAAGAAGGTAAAATTATGCTAATTCCATGCCCAAGATCACACAACGATCATTGAGAGACAGAAATGAACCCTGGACTCTGGGGACCTAAGTCCCTTGCTCTAACCAGCAGACTATACCTTTCAGGTATGGGAGGAGGCATTCTCATTCTGTGAAAATAGTAGGGAATACCTGGCTAATTTCTGTCAATCATGATTTAAGAAGTCTTTTTCTTTCCCTACAAAACCAAAGCCATAATAAGCAGTTTGGTCTCCAATATGGCACCATGTCCCTTGTTAGTTACAGTGATGCTGGCTCCACTAGCTGTAAAATTGGATGCACTGAATTTGGACAAGACCAATACTCAAATGTTAAAGATTGGAAGAGACCCATTAGGTCATCCAATCAATCTTCCATGATCTTTAGATCCTGCTGGACAAAAACTGTAGCACCCTCTGGAAAAAAAAAAAAGATAATTAGCATTTATACGTGCCTTCCACCTGAGGATCCCAAAGTGCTTCCCAAACATGAGGTGGGGTAACGGACTAACGGTCTGATCTGGCATGGTAAATCCTATATTGCCATGGGCAGGTTTTGTTTTGGTTTTTACCTTTAATTTGTCAGCTTTGGCTCTTGTTTCCACAAGTTTCTTCTCCTTCGAATCTATCCTCAGACCCTCCTCACACCATGCCATTGCTTCAGGGAAATTCTTTAACTCCAAATGACACAAAGCTCCTGAAAGAAATTTTTAAAATTCTGACACAGGACCAGTGTATAAATCTATTTATACTAGGGGTGGGCAAACTTTTTGGCATGGGGACCACATCTGGGTACGGAAATTGTATGGCGGGCCATGAATGCTCACGAAATTAACAATTCAGAGATATTCAAATAAACTTTATTAAATAAAGATACAGTTTAGTGGAAATAAACATAAAACCTTACGTACTATTATAAATATACCATCATACCAACGTATTACAACAATGAAACCGAACTTACCCCCTTTCCACGTCCTCTCTCTCTAGCCTGGATTTGTTGGGCGTAAGCTTTCAGTCATCGAGACTCATTGAGATTCACCAGCCCCCTGCTCTCAGAAATCTCCTCCCACGTAGATCCCAACAGCCCACAATTTTGAAAACCGCCACTGCGCACTCCCTGGCTAACTACTCTTTCTTTTATCCTCAACAATGGAAAATTAACACTACTAAAACATCAGAGTCACCTAAGCCAACAAGTAGCAGGCATGTGGGCTTGCACATTCCAGGCTCTGATGGCACATGAGGCGTGTTTAGGTTGTGCAGCCGGAGTAACATGCGTGCCCTCACGCCAATCACGCAGGTCCAGAACATGCGGGAGCCTCCGACCTCGCTCCCCGGCTGAAGCGCCAGAGCGGGGCAAGCGCTGGAGCGGAGCAATGGAGCTCGAGGGCCGGATTAAAAGGTCTGACGGGCTGGATGCGGCCCGCGAGCCGTAGTTTGCCCAACCCTGATTTATACGAAGAGTAGTCTATATTCCCCTCAATATAAACAAGCACAATTATGAGGTTTAATGACTTCATTGGGGCTATTTAAAGTAGCAAACACCAGGCCTGATAGCTTTCTTTCTTTCACAGGATCAGGCTCAATGATAGGATTTCAGCAGGGGTAGCAAGGAGATAAGTGAAACAGACGTTTCTGAACATTGGCCAAATTCTCCACAGTGTAACTGCACTGAAATCAATGGAGTTCTGTGTCTTTGCAACAACTTTAAATTTAAATTGCAGCATATCTTTTGGAGCTTTACTTTATTAAAGATTTAAGACCTGTCTCTTCTAGGAAGAGATCCTGAAGACTGAAGTAACAGAAATGGGATGAAATTCAATAGTACAAAGTACAAGGTCATTCACTTCGGGTCTAATAAGAATAATTCCTGCTAAGGGGTTCATCAGTTGGAAGCAACAGATGAGGAGAGAGACCTGGGCGTGTTGATTGATCAAAGATGACTAGGAGTCATCAATGTGATGCGCTGTGAAAAATGCAATCCCAGGATGTATCAGGAGAGGCACTTCCAGTTGAGATAGAGAAATATTCAATGCCGTTGTACAAGGCACTGGTAAGACCTCATCTGGAACACTGTGTACACTTCTGGTCACCCATGTTCAAAGAAAGATTAATTTAAAATGGAACAGGTGCAGAGAAGAGCTTCTAGGATGATCTGGGGAAGGGAGGGCCTATCTTCTGAGCGGAGACTGGAAGAGATTCAACCTAGCAAACAGAAGGCTGAGAAGGTATATGATTCCCCTCTATAAATACATTGGGGGGCAAAGAGCTATTTAAGCTAAAGGACAATGTTGACACAAGAACAAATGCATATAAACTGGCCATGAACAAATTCAGGCTGGAAATCAGAAGAAGGTGTCTCACCACCAGGAATGAGGTTCTGGAACAGCCTACCTATAGGAGTTGTGGGGGCAAACAACTTAAAACTAATTGAAAGACAGCAGGACAAATTTATGAGTGGGATAGTATGACAGGGAGAATACAGTGATAGTCGGTAATGCACTTCTGCTTATCAGACATTCAAGGTAGATAAACAAAACTATATTATAAAATGGAAACAAACTAGCTAACTTATAAAAAGTACATTTAGTCAAACATAATAAAAAAATGGGAGTCTACCGATAAGAACAGTATGTAACAAATTATCCTTACATAGCATTTTGAAGCCTGGTCTTTTGATTAGTTAACTTAAACACCAATGATCATTGTGTTATTTTACACAGAGTAAAATACTCCTTGAACACAATATAGTTTTGCAAAATAAAGTGACCTCCCTTAGTTAATCTGGGTTTAGCATTTCGAAATTACCTTTGAACTTCAAAATACTGGCATACTATCCATTTGTTTTTAAAATCTTACCTCTTATTATTGCTTTGAGATGGTTGGGATTTAGCTTTCTTGCAGCGATCACATCACTGAGAGCAGAACGGTAGTTGCCTATACAAAGCAAAACCTGGGTCAGAACATTTCACATGAACAACTTCTAAAATCCAAGTAGACTTGAGGGCAAGAGAAATCATTAGGCTGAGCCACAGGACAATGCATATTCTATGACCACAAGACAGGTACAGATGGAGGTTGCACATTAATGACAATAGAAATAAATGATTGGGGTAAATCTGGTACCCAGAAGAGTGAAGGATGGATAACAGGAGCTAGGACAGACAATGCACAAACTGCTACATTTAACATACAACAGATTGTCCTCAATATTTATAACTTCCTTGTTTTGTTGCAAGGATCTCAGTGGGACCTATGAAAATACACAGGCCTACCCAAAATCTGATGCACATGTATCTGTCTCCTTATCTCTTCACTATAGAACCAGAGTTTTATCACTGTCCTTTCCTCCCGGCACCCAACCCCTGACCCAGGTTCCCAGTGTTACTGCCAAGCCCGGACCATCATCAAACCACCTCTAGGAATTAGCCCAGAAAAGCCCAGCATCAACCTGTTCGCTTCACACTCCTCCCCAAAGCACTTTGCTTTGGCCACAAGTTTTAAATTTAGCAATGTGCAAAACAGAAGCTCCAAGATTTGACCCCTGCAAAAAGAGTTAGAGCCACAGGGATGGCCCCTTATGTTGAGCAATCTGCTCGACCTTGTATTTAGCTGTGACTCTCTGAGTACCATTCCCAGACTTGAGGAAGAGCTCTGTGTAGCTCGAAAGCTTCTCTCTCACCAAGAGAAGCTGGTCCATTAAAATATATTACCTTGCTCATCTTGCGTCTCTCAGAGCCACAGGGACAGTTCATGATTGACTGAAAATCTTTTGAAAGTTTGTAACAGTGAAAACACATGACATAAATAGGCAAAGCAATTTAGTCATTTTTGGTTACACAGAATCTACATCAGACATAAAATGCAACATAGGACATTACCCAGATAAAACTGTGCTGCAGCTCGGTTAGTATAAAGCACAGCATTCAAATCCTGGTCACTGCATTTCTTTTTTAACCCTTCAGTATATGAGATTACAGCTTTCTTGTAGTTCTTTTCCTTGAAGTATTCATTCCCCTCATTCTTATAGGTGTTTGCTTGCTCTGCAAAGACAAACGAAACACCTTTCATTGTACAATGCAATCAGTAGATCACCCCTGCCTATAACCTTAGCATACCTAAAAATTCAAACACCCCTTAGATACCCAATGCCCATTCACAGAAAAGCAGATATCTAGAACCCACCACACCCACCTACAATTAAATCCTCAAATCCCAAGGATAATTCCAAAGAGCAGTAGCACAATACCAGAATGGTGTGAAAGCAAAGATTTAAATGTCCATGAAATTATGAAATACCTTCAGGAGATCGATCCTCATCAAAAATGATTGACTGAAGGCATGCCAAATCAGGATTCTGTTCAGGATCAATTTCAGCAGGGGATTTCTTCATAAACATGGGGATCTTGTCAAATTCCTATTAATAACAGCCAGGGTGGAAAACACAATCATAGAATTGGAATTAAGTCCACATTTTGGAAATCGTTAAGTCCTTATCAATATGGCCTTGCAAAATATTCTCTTCAAGCACATCAACCCAGTCAGGGCACAGGTGGCCCAGTAATACATTGAAGGAATGGAAGAAGCCATTCAGAGCTCACCCACATCTCTCTGGGAGCAAGAGCCCTTCATCTGAAGGAAAGATGATGAGTTTCTCTGTCAGCATTTCAATGGGACATTTCATATCCCACACAAGATTTTTTTCTCCCAACATTTCTTGTTCAGCTTGTCCCAGCATTAGGCTCACAAACTTTGGTGCCATTTCTGCCTCTTCATTAGGGGAGATCCACACTATTCTCCACCGCCCAAAACGATCTGACAACCGCATTCAGAGAGAGAGACACACACACACACACACACACCTCCCACCTCTGTCAGACCATCACAATCCCTCTCCAGAAGACAGGAGACCCCTCCCTGGCCCAGGCAGGACACCCGACCAATACAGCACTCTGCACACCTCCCTCACTAGGGGCAGCTCCTTCCCCACCACCAGATCCCTCTGCCCCCAGCTCTACCGACGGGACCCCCTGCCCCCAGACACCCCTCCCAGCTGCAGGGATAGCCCCTCCCCCCATCGCTAGCAATCAGACCCCCCTGCTGTCCCCAACACCAACCCCCATCTCTAGGGCCGCCTCCCTCTCCCGCCCGCCCCAGAGCTCCAGGGACGAGACCCCCCAACACCCCCGGCCCGCACCTGCTCCCAGCTCTCCGGGTGGAAGCCCCCGGCGTAGCGCTGGGTCTGGGCCTCCTCCGCCTGTCCCGCGGCCGCCTCCATCGGCTCCGGCTCCGCCCGCCCCGCCGCTCGCTCCCTCCTTCCTGCAGTGCAGCCGCCGCCGCTTCCCCCGTGGCCCGGCCCGGCGCCCTCCGTTCCGCCCCGCGCGGCGCCGCCCGCCCCAGCCCCAGCCCCGGGGCGGCGCTTCCACTAGGGCCTTGGCCAACTACCCCCGGGCACGGGACAGCCCCGTCCCCACGGCCTGGGGATCAGGGACAGCTCCTCCCCCTCCTGCCCCATACAAACCCCGGGACAGCCCCTTCCCCACAGCCTGGGGATCAGGGACAGCTCCTCCCCCTCCTGCCCCATACAAACCCCGGGACAGCCCCGTCCCCACGGCCTGGGGATCAGGGACAGCTCCTCCCCCTCCTGCCCCATACAAACCCCGGGACAGCCCCGTCCCCACGGCCTGGGGATCAGGGACAGCTCCTCCCCCTCCTGCCCCATACAAACCCCGGGACAGCCCCGTCCCCACGGCCTGGGGATCAGGGACAGCTCCTCCCCCTCCTGCCCCATACAAACCCCGGGACAGCCCCGTCCCCACGGCCTGGGGGTCAGGGACAGCTCCTCCCCCTCCTGCCCCATACAAACCCCGGGACAGCCCCGTCCCCACGGCCTGGGGGTCAGGGACAGCTCCTCCCCCTCCTGCCCCATACAAACCCCGGGACAGCCCCTTCCCCACGGCCTGGGGATCAGGGACATCTCCTCCCCCTGCTGCCCCATACAAACCCCGGGACAGCCCCTTCCCCACGGCCTGGGGATCAGGGACAGCTCCTCCCGCTCCTGCCCCATACAAACCCCGGGACAGCCCCGTCCCCACAGCCTGGGGATCAGGGACAGCTCCTCCCCCTCCTGCCCCATACAAACCCCGGGACAGCCCCGTCCCCACGGCCTGGGGGTCAGGGACAGCTCCTCCCCCTCCTGCCCCATACAAACCCCGGGACAGCCCCTTCCCCACGGCCTGGGGATCAGGGACATCTCCTCCCCCTGCTGCCCCATACAAACCCCGGGACAGCCCCTTCCCCACAGCCTGGGGATCAGGGACAGCTCCTCCCCCTCCTGCCCCATACAAACCCCGGGACAGCCCCTTCCCCACGGCCTGGGGATCAGGGACAGCTCCTCCCGCTCCTGCCCCATACAAACCCCGGGACAGCCCCTTCCCCACGGCCTGGGGATCAGGGACAGCTCCTCCCGCTCCTGCCCCATACAAACCCCGGGACAGCCCCTTCCCCACAGCCTGGGGATCAGGGACAGCTCCTCCCCCTCCTGCCCCATACAAACCCCGGGACAGCCCCTTCCCCACAGCCTGGGGATCAGGGACAGCTCCTCCCCCTCCTGCCCCATACAAACCCCGGGACAGCCCCTTCCCCACGGCCTGGGGGCCAGGGACAGCTCCTCCTGCTGCCCCATACAAACCCCGGGACAGCCCCCTCCCCACGGCCTGGGGGCCAGGGACAGCTCCCCACACCGTGTACAAACCCAGGGACAGTTTCCACACAGGTTAGGGAGAGCTCCTGCCATGTCATACCAACCTGGGGACCACTCCCCCCACCGGGGAGTCAGGGACAGCTCCCCAGCTGCCTGGGGACAGGGCTGAGTGGCTGCTTCCCCTCTCTCCCCTCACACAAACCTAGGATCTGGGGGACAGAGACACCTCCCCACCTTCCCCCTAGGGACAGGGCTGAGACACAGCCCCTCTTCTCCCCGCATCCCCACAAACAGGGCCAGCTCCCTCTCAGCCCCCCGCAGCCCCAGGGACAGGAGCAAAGAGGGAATAGCCCCTGTCCCCCAAACACAGCAACCAATGAGGAAAACCCAGAGGGAGAAACAAGTGCCTAGAGTCAGGTCCGGATACTGCCCTGGAAGAGTGAAGCCTGCTCCCACACAGGAACAGCTCTACCCTTGGGGGAAGAGTGGAAGAAACACTCCAACTGTGTGGTCAGGAAAGCTCTCAACTGATAACTGGGCAGCAGAGAGCTCAGTGAGTAAAGAAACTACAGACACGCTCTCCGAGGAAGGGACCTGGCACTGTCTAACATCCGGCTATTACATGTGGCCAACACCCACCAACACTAATTCTGCTCCAAAAAAGAAGTCAAGATTGCCTGGCAGGCTTTGTTCGCAATAAACTCTCAGTGCTCTTTATTGCCCATGTTCAGTTCACTTTCTTTGGCATGTTAATGACCCCTCCAGAGTCCCTTTGATTTTCCCTTTGGTTGGAAAACAGAGCAGGCAGCCCAAGTTGAGAAAAATAATCGTCAGAGTCTGGCTGTGTCTGCATGGGGCTCAGTGGGGCGTAAGCCCTGGCTCTCTTTTTGAGCCAGTTGTTAGTGCTTGGCAGCTAATTTCCAGAGATTGAGGGCATTGAACAGGTCAGTATATATGATAAGAGCTGAAATGAAGGGAGCAAGAATGAAGGGAATGAAAGCAGGAAGAATGACATTTGTTTCACTTCCATTATTTGATACAACTGATTGCTGGTGTGCAAGGGACATGCTCCTTGGCCAGGGCCGGCTCCAGGCACCAGGCACCCAAGCACATGCTTGGGGCGGCACCTGGTAAGGGGCGGTGGGGGGAGCGCGGCGCGGCATTCCGCGGGGGGGGGGCGCGCTCCGGTGGCGCAGCGCTCGGCGGGGGGGGCGCTCTGGGGGGGGGTTCCGGCGGCGCTCGGCAGGGGCGGGCTCTGGCGGTGCGGCGCTCGGCGGGGGGGGGAGGGGGCAGCACGGGGCTTGGCACTCGTGGGGGGTTCTGGCGGCGCTCGGCATGGGGGGCGGGCTCCGGCGCGCGGCGCTCAGCGGGGGGGAGGTGCGGGAGGGCGGCGCTCTGGGGGGGGGGCAGCGCGGCGCTCGGCTGGGGGGCCTCGGGGCGGCGCTTTTTTTGGCTGCTTGGGGCAGCAAAAAAGCTAGAGCCGGCCCTGGCTGACACCAGGACCTTTATCTCCTATACAGAAGACGTTGCTGCAGTAACTACCCCACACTGTCTCACCAAGGATTCTGCTTTTCAGTTTAAAAAGAAAACAACCAGTGTGAGAATTTTTCTAAATACTGAAAAAGCCCCCAAGAAAATGGCAAGGTTAGCTTAAAATGGACTTTCCACAGAATTCATACCCTGTTCCCTGTAAATTACAGCCTATGTCACATTCTTTCCCTGCCCCCAATTCACTTCTTGGTCATAGTGATGGTATGAGGCTTTTTTGGGCTCACCATGTGTGAATATAGGAGGCAAACAATTAAAAAAAAAAACCTTTGAAACAAAGCAGTCATGAGGTTCTCTTTTCCCTTTTGCATTTATTTGATTGCTAATGAAATGACTGATTTCTGCTCACATTTATGCCATGACAATTCAAATAAACTGATTTTTCTAGGACATGACCAGGCACTAAAGTAGCCATAAATAGACAATGTAAAGGCGTAAAAGATGACAATGTATAATCCTAGCCCTTTTTAATATAATCCACTGGTTTTCAACCTTTTTTTCATTTGTGGAGCCCTAAAACATTTTGAATGGAGGTACAGACCCCTTTGGAAATCTTAGACATAGTTTGTGGGCCACAGGTTGAAAACCAGTGCTATAATCCATACACAGCCCTCAGATTGCATTTTATCCAATAATGCAGAAATTTGTTTCCTACTCTGTCTCTAGTGTGCAGTGTTAGATACCCAATGAGCAGGGCCCTACCAAATTCACGGCCATGAAAAACGCATCACAGACCATGAAATCTGATCTCCCCTGTGAAATCCGGTCTTTTGTGTGCTTTTACCCTTTACTATACAGATTTTACGGGGGAGACCAGTGTTTCTCAAATTGGGGGTCGTGACCCAAGAGGGAGTTGCAGGGGGGTCGCAAGGTTATTTTAGGGGGTCACTGTATTGCCAGCCTTACTTCTGCACTGCACTCAGAGGTGGGTGGCTGGAGAGTGCGGCTGCTGACTGAGGGCCCAGCTCTGCAGGCAGCAGCGCAGAAGTAAGGGTGGCAATACCATACCAGGCCATCCTTACTTCTGCGCTGCTGCTGATGGCAGCGGCTCTGCCTTTAGAGCTGGGCTCCTGGCCAGCAGCCACTTCTCTCCAGCTGCCCAGCTCTGAAGGCTGCCCCACTGCCAGCAACAGTGCAGAAGTAAGGGTAGCAGTACTGCAACCCCTCTACAATAATTTTGCAGACCCCTCACCCAACTCCTTTTTGGGTCTGGACCTCTGCAATTACACCACCATGAAATTTCAGATTTGAATAGGTGAAATAATGACATTTATGATTTTTAAAATCCCATGACTGTGAAATGGACCAAAATGGACGTGAATTTGGTAGTGCTCTATCAATGAGGATATGCCTCTTCCTTGAAAGTTTCACTGATATCGGTAGTAGCATTTTCAAGTACACCCAGTTAAGAGGGTTTTTTGCTTTGCAAGGCTGAGATCTGGAGCAATATTAAATGCTGCTCACTGATCTCAGATCCAGATAAATGGTTCTGGGTCTGCTTTGAAAGGCTGGGATCTGGAGCAATTCTAGATGCTGTTCACCTACCCTTGATCCAGGCCAGCAGTTCTCGTTCTGCACAAACAGGAATGGAATCTGTTTCATTTCCATCAGCGGAGAGAGTTACTCTAGATTTCTACTAGTGTTACTGATACTTCTGGAGTAATTACATGGATATTGATTGCGTAACGAAATGGATTCCATCTCGCCTTCCCTGGCCAGTCTGCCACGGTGATCAGTCCTTTGACGCACAGCGCTCTGATAACTGGATCTGGGTCAGTCAGTCCTTTCAGCAGACGGAGCAAGGAATATTTTTCTGGGAGCCGCTTTGCCTGTGGCATATGGAGAAGCTAAAAAGACAAAGAGTAGGCCAATAACAGGCTGCAAAACAGACAGCTGTCTGTCTGTTCTCTGGATGAACATTACCATGAAATTGCTGTAAATGCTCCAGCATGTATGAAGTCTATTTGCCATGCCTAGAGGGGGAATGAAGCCTGCTCCTTGTGCTCAAGGCAGGTAAGAATCTCATTCGAAATGTTCATAGACTATCTCTTGGTGGGCATGAAATCTATTCAACGCACCAACAACAAGTGCAAAAAACATCCCTTGTGTCTGCAGTGGGCATGATGCCCATTCCTTGGGCTGACTTTATGAGATTTTTGAGATTATGCAGGTGAATCATACGCTACCCAAGCCATGATCTCAGACCACTGGCCAGCGTGTGGGAGTCAGCGTGCTGGCCGCACCCCCTTTGTGCAACTACTGACTGCAATGGGAACTCCGGTGCTCAGCACTTATGAACACTGGGGTACTTATTCAGGTGCCTAAAGACGGAGTGGGTACTCAAAGCCAGGTACCCACATTTGAGAATTTTGGCCTGTCTCTAAAAGATATTTACATACTATAAACCTACATTTAGGAAAAGAGAGGGAGCACAAACCAAAGCACAGGACTAAAAGGTTTCTATTCTGGTCTCTGCCACAGACTTCTTATGTGACTTGCGGAGTTAAGGCCTTGTTGCTGCAGTTTCCCCATCTGTAAAATGGGGGTGATAACACTCATCTACCTCAATGTGCTGCAGTGGGGAGAAATGTTCCAAGTGTCTTGAGAGCCTCAGAAGGAAGATGCTGTAGAAGGGCAAAGTATTATAGCTGTTTCTGACACATGCACATAGTCTCTTGAACACTCTCAAGGGCTATTCAGGCTTTCCCCAAAAGCTCAGTGAATCAGATATAGGAGACACTTGGAGTCCGAGGTTAGCTGACCAGTCCAGAAAGGGAAGATGCAGCTCATGCTCTTTTGTACCACAATAGATGTGAGCCAATAACTTTTACCTCAACGAAAAAGGCCATCGCGGTGAGCTTGTGCTGTTTATCACCTCGTTCGAGGAACGGGACCAGAAGGTACAAGATCCGCCACAGCTGACAGCAAGAATAGTGGACCATGGCTCTGTGGGAGCAAACAGATGCCCTTATTACAGAGGAGGCGAGGAGGCGGGGGGAGCAGTTGGCAGAAGGGAGGGATGGGAAGATCTGTCAAGAGCAAAGCTCTCGCCTCTCACCTTGCAGGCAGGCCTACCCCGCGATGGTGCTCCTCAGAGCTAGTGAGCAGTTCCCAGCCTCCCTCCTTCTCAACAGAGGTGAACTCGTAGTGACATCCCATTTTTAGGAGAAGGGTCTTCATTGTCTTCACAACACAGCTGCAATCAGAGCAAAACCCGCATTAAAGCGACACCGGCCTTGCTCAGAGCAATCCTCTATCCCATCCCCCCAGATACCTGCATTGTGTCAAGACAGGACTCACGGTGCACTGCAATGTCATAGAGATGGCAACCCCAACCCTGCACTGCATGTCCAATGCACAGTCACTGCACTGAGGCCTAAAACAGGCAGCACGGCAACCAAGACCAAGCCCGCACTGCTCCCATGCGGCACCTGCAGGGCTATAACTGAGCCGTTGAGCCCAACGCCATGCTGCGGGTAAGCATGCTGCACATACAAGAGACTGCGCTATAACATATCAGTGACACCCCGCCCTGCACAGCACACATGTATGGAGCTGTAACATCACTGTTTGTAAGAGAGAGGAGCACTGGGGTGCTGAGGGGTGACTTCACTGGTGGGAGCATATGGAAAGCATGGAGCTACGATAGAGTCTTATAGATTATTATTTATTTGTATTACAGTAGCACCTAGGAACCCTAGTCCTGGACTAGGACCCCATTGTGCCAGGTGCTGTACAAAGCAAGAAATGAAAGACTGTCTCTGCTTCAAACAGGTTACATCTCAGCATGAGACGAGACAGACAGACAGAGCTGGGGGAGCACAAGGAAACAATGAGCCAGTACCAGTCAGCATGGCAGACAGTGGTCTCAGCACCCCAGCAACCTGACTGTTGTCGAGTTTTTTGTAGGCATCATGGCAAAGGAGCATTTGAAGAAGGGATTGGAAGTAGCTTGGCAGATGTTTATGGGGAGCACCACCCATGTGGCAGGGTCAGTGAAGGTGCTTGTTTGACGGAGGTTGGCACTGGGGGCTGATTGGAGGAAAGAGTCGACCTCTTGATAGTGAATGAAAGATGATATGGATAAGGGATGGTGTTCCTAGCCTGTGTGTGCCAGAAGCTGGGAATGGGCAACAGGTGATGGATCACTGGATGATTACCTGTTCTGTTCATTCCCTTGGGGCCCCTGGCACTGGCCAGTCGGAAGACAGGATACTGGGCTAGATGGACCTTTGGTCTGACCCAGTACGGCCGTTCTTAGGATAGGGAGGGTGGGGGCAAGCCATAAAAGGCCTGGAACATGATGACAAGTAACCTATACAGGCAGCTGAACCCAGGGAGGAGTCTGATATATGCCATTAGCATCTCGTCCTTTCAGTAGTTACCATGCAGGGATGAGCTCCTTCCTGGACACCCCGCTGTCAGGCAGGCCAAGCCCAATGGTATAGTGCACCTGAACAAGCAGGGCCATCAGGAGGCGGGGATAGAAGCGTGTCACCGTCCGTGTGCACATGGATACGGATAACACCTCACACAGAGCACTGGCTGCCTGAAGGAGGGAAACAAATGCAGCTAAAATCCTCTGCTTCTCCCCAGGCCTTCCATTTCATAGCCAGTCCTCGGCTGCATGGACCACAGCAAGGCTGCTTAGCCCAGGGCTTTGCCAGTAAGAAGAGGTTGTATTGTTTTGTCGTGATACCCCTACCCCTTCGCTTAATGCTCTGCATTGCCATGCAGGAGACCAGGGTTTCAATGCCAAAGAAGAGGCAGCATGGCCTAATGGACAGAGCACTGGACTGGGATTCAGGAAACCTGAATTCTGTTCCCAGATTTGCCACTGGCCTACTGGGTGACCTTAGGCAAGTCACTTCCCCACTTTTTGCCTCAGTTTCCCCACCTATAAAATGGGAACAATGATACGGACTTCCTTTGGAAAATGCTTGAGTCCCACTGACCAGGACAAGCTGTATCTGAGGCTGCTATCGAAGTGGTGCGCTCAGGCCTCGGGGAGACAAAGCACTATGGAGATGGGAGGCAGTGCACCCACCCTCTGACAATGGAGGCAGGAGCTAGCCTGCTTGGACCCTGAGAAGGAGAAAAGAGGAGAGGGAGGAGGTGGAGTGCTGCAGACAGTGGGAGGAGACTGACTGCTCAGTCCCTGTTGGGGGAACAGAGGAAATGGCACCAGTGAGGTCCCCTCCAGGTCATTAAGTAGCAGCTTTGATGGGCTCCGCAGGGAGCTTGGTCCAGCCATGTATGACAAGATGGCTTGTGTCTAGGACACAGCATTTCCTGTGGAAGGCAAAGAAATGGAAAATGGGAGCATTTTCAGGGCTCTGCCAGAGATACAGGGCAGCTCTCCCCATCCCTTCTCCAGGGAGAATTCACAGCAATATATCCTTCAGACGTGGACCTCTCTCGTCTTTGAAGAGAGGCGAGAGTCATGTGTGAATTGTTTCTTACAGCTAGCGGTATGATGAAGGCTCTATCCTCAGAGGTGCTTGGCCTCTCCTGCAGCTCCTTCAGCAGCACATCCAGAAGTCTGTGGGAGTGACAGATTGCCTCTGTAGAACTCCACTGGCCATCAGCTACAGTCCTCAGCTTAAACCTCTCCAACGCATCATCAGTGATCTACAACCCATCCTGGGCAATGATCCCTCACTTTCACAGACCTTGGGAGGCAGGCCAGTCCTCGCCCACAGACAACCTGCCAACCTTAAGCATATTCTCACCAGCAACCACGCACCGCACCATAACAACTCTAACTCAGGAACCAACCCATGCAACAAACCTCGATGCCAACTCTGCCCACATATCTACACCAGCAACACCATCAGTGGACCTAACCAGATCAGCTACAACATCACCGGCTCATTCACCTGCACATCCACCAATGTTATATATGCCATCATATGCCAGCAATGCCCCTCTGCTATGTACATTGGCCAAACTGGACAGTCACTACGCAAGAGGATAAATGGACACAAGTCAGATATCAGGAATGGCAATATACAAAAACCTGTAGGAGAACACTTCAACCTCCCTGGCCACACAATAGCAGATGTAAAGGTAGCCATCTTACAGCAAAAAAACTTCAGGACCAGACTCCAAAGAGAAACTGCTGAGCTCCAATTCATTTGCAAATTTGACACCATCAGATCAGGATTAAACAAAGACTGTGAATGGCTATCCAACTACAGAAACAGTTTCTCCTCCCTTGGTGTTCACACCTCAACTGCTAGCAGAGCACCTCACCCACCCTGACTGAACTAACCTCGTTGTCTCCACACTGATATATACCTGCCTCTGGAGATTTCCATTACTTGCATCTGAAGAAGTGAGGTTCTTACCCACGAAAGCTTATGCTCCCAGTACTTCTGTTAGTCTCAAAGGTGCCACAGGACCCTCTGTTACTTTTTACAGATTGCCTCTGTGTTGTCCAATGTTCTCCACATCCCAGCTGCATCTCTACGAGTTGAGAGAGATAGTCGCACGCTGGATCGGATACATATAGCTCTGCCACACCACAGTCTGACTGGACAAATGACACCTAAACTAGGGTCAGGGGTTCCATCAGAGAGATGGTGACTACAACGAGGCCTCATCCCAGATACCAAGGAAACAAAACTATGTACCTAAAGCAGCAAGTGACCCATGTTACATGTTCCATCACCTTGAGATAATATGGTGGGCTGAGACCACTGTCAGACCTGCAGTCTGCTATAAGATAACCAGCCATATTTTTACCTACAAGATACAGTCAGGTCACACACATGTGAGGTTGTCACAGATGATTGCTGGTTCTACACATATATCTGGCCACACTGCAGACCTAGCGTCTACAGTGGGTTGGGGATGTACTACCCTTGCCATGAACAGACCATTACTGCCTGCAATGTGAGGGGGCTCCTAGCCCACTGGGTCCTGCTACCACCGGTATGAGATCTCTCACTCTTGGGAAGGATCGTCACAGAGGTGGAGACAAAGCAACTCTGGCAATATCTGCAGTCTTTAGATTCCCTTCATCCTGTGCTTAGAACTGGGTATGGGACTGAAGCTTCACGAGTGGCACTGGTTGATTGTCTCCTGGCTACAGATGAAGACAGCATGTCAGCTGCCTTCGATATGGCTGATCATGAAGTGTGCTTAGGAGTAGATGGAACCCATTTGAAGTGGCTTTGCTCCTGTATACACGGGATGGCTGAGAGGGTGAATATGGGGAATAGTTTGTCCACCCCCAGACTGATCTTCTGAGGAATCTTGTAGAGTTCTGCTCTCATTTCTAGTTTCATGTGCACACAAGGCTACTAGGTGGGTGACAAAGGAAACATGGGCAATGGTGCCTGCTCTTTGTGGAGGATACCCAGCTGTATATCTTCATTACAGCTGCCTCGCTGGTGAATGGGACTGGATGGCCCCAATTTGGGATAAAAAACATTGAAATATCAGAATTTTCCATAGGACAGAAATTCCTATTTTCAGCCTGCACTGTATACCGAGAGGTACAACACTGGGAACACACCTGCAGCCAGAAATACTTTTCATTACACCCTGCGTTGAGGATTCACCTTAACAATTTCAGAGATGTTCTCACAAGTCCCGGTGGGCTCGTAGATACCCAAGATCTCTTTGGGCATTTGATGTAGCACTGCTGTCACAGACCCCATCTTCCTCTCAGGTTCTAGGAGAAGACAATACGTTTGGGAAAGGTGGAGAGAGTCCAGAGGAGAGCAACAAAAAAGAAGTCAGGTTTTCTAAACCTTTTATATAAGGAAAGGTTAAAAAAAACTGGACATGTTTGAAAAAAGAAGACTGAGGGGGTGGGACCTGATAACAAGTATGTTAAGGGCTGTTATAAAGACAATTGTTCGCTATGGCCACTGCAGTTATGACAAGTAATGGACTTAATCTGCTGCAAGGGAGATTTAGGGTAATATTAAGAAAAACTTTCTAACTCTAAGCACAGCTAAGCTCTGGAATAAGCTTCCAAGGGAGGCTGTGGAATCCCCGTCCTTGGAGGTTTTTAAGAACAAGCTGGATAAACACCTGTCAGGGATGGTCTAGGTATATTTAGTCTTCCTTCAGTGCAGAGAGCTGGACTTCAGGATTCTCAAGGTCCCTCCAGCCCTTCATTTCATATGATTCTATGTTTGAAAGGCTTCCCATTTTGCCAGGGCCGGCTCTAGGATTTTTGCCGCCCTAAGCAAAAACAATTTTGGCCGCCCCCCATTTTTTTCTTACCCCACCCCCGGCCCCGCCTCAACTCCGCCCCTTCCCCACATCCCCAGCCCTGCCTCTTCCCCCCAGGCTCTCAAGCCTAGGAGTGAGGGAGGGAGAGGGAGAAGCAGCGCACACGCTGCGGTCACTCGGGGTCTCCCCCTCCCACCCCAGCTCTCAAACCTGGGAGGGGGGGCGGAGCAGTGGCGCGCGAATCAGCTGTTTCGCGTGCCGTGGCGCACGAGTGGCAGCAGTGGAGGTGAGCTAGGGCGGCCGGGGCACATTTTTAGGGGCGGCATGACCGGCGCCAGAATGCCACCCCTAGAAATGTGCCGCCCCAAGCACCAGCTCGTTTTGCTGGTGCCTAGAGCCAGCCCTGCATTTTGCCCTTAAATGACTGGTTTCCTCCCACTCTCATTCATGTTCCTGAACCATAGCTGCACTACAGGCTTGAAGTCACAGTGCTTGAAGGAGCAGCAGGTCTATTGCATAACAAACACCCTGCCATGGGAAATATGGATGTATGGGGAGGCAGACACTACATCACTAGCTTCCTAACAGCCTTATCCTGTTCCCTGCTAGAGAATATTCTTCACTGTCTCTTTCCTTCAAAACACTACACACTCACAGTGACTTACAAATAGCTTCGTTCCTGGGGCATACTCTGCCCTTACCCCCTCTGCAGAATATACCCCTTTTAAATGTAACCTTCATTAACAGTGGCTCTGCTCTCCGGCCATCCCTCCATGAGTATTATAGTGCCACCCATCATCTCAGCACCTGAGCACTTCCACAGAAAATCAACAGCAGCAGCAAAGTCCCTAGAGCAGTGGTTCCCAAACTTGTTCCGCCGTTTGTGCAGGGAAAGCCCCTGGCAGGCAGGGCCGGTTTGTTTACCTGCCGCGGCTGCAGGTTCAGCCAATCGCAGCTCCCAGTGGCCGCGGTTTGCTGCTCCAGGCCAATGGGAGCTGCTGGAAGCAGCGGCCAGTATGTCCCTTGGCCCGCGCTGCTTCCCGCAGCCCCCATTGGCCTGGAGCAGTGAACCACGGTTACTGGGAGGCTACCTTTACATCTGCAAATTTGACACCATCAAATCAGGATTAAACAAAGACTGTGAATGGCTATCCAACTACAGAAGCAGTTTCTCCTCCCTTGGTGTTCACACCTCAACTGCTAGCAGAGCACCTCACCCTCCCTGATTGAACTAACCTCGTTATCTCCACACTGATTTATACCTGCCTCTGGAGATTTCCATTACTTGCATCTGAAGAAGTGAGGTTCTTACCCACGAAAGCTTATGCTCCCAATACTTCTGTTAGTCTCAAAGGTGCCACAGGACCCTCTGTTGCTTCCTCCATCAAACAGGATCTCGAGAGGGAGCCCTATGGGACGTAACACATGGAGGACATGCAGAGAGTGGATACACAGGGATGGCCGAGCCTATGCAACATTTGATGGCGCAGGAAGGATTCAGATTCAGGTTCTAGGCAAGCCAAGGGAGTGGGTGTAAACTAACCAAAAGACACAGAGGCAATGTGCTCAGAGGAGGACAATGAATTACCTTCACATTTACTTTGTGGCTTTCCTGCCTTTGCAAGGCCTCGATTGAGGGCAGGGCAAAGATGCTGGTAACGCAGACAATGACCACATCCAACTTCTCTTTACCCTCCAGAGGCGGTTTCGCATTGCTAGTAGAAAAATAAGCACCCATTGGAATTCCCGCTGTGGAAGAAGTACCGGAACTTTCATTCTGTCACTGTGGGGCTGTAAGAAAGGACGGGAAAACATGGCTGGCAGAGGTTTGTGCTAATGCTTTCAGCATAAAGGAGCAGTGTGGATGAGAACAGCAGGGACGGGGCTAATTATTATGGTTATTTGTGTTACAGTCGTGCCTAGAGGCCATAACCGAGATTTGAGCCCCATTGTATTAGGTGCCATACAGATTTAGCGACAGGCCCTGCTTATAATCAAATTACCCAAGACAGACAGAGGAAGTATCATTACTACCCCTATTTTACAGAAGGGAAATTGAATCACTGACATGTCCACTCAGGAGTCTGTGGCAGAGCCAGGAAGTGACCCCAGTCTCCAGAGTGCCAGTCCAGGGCCATAACCAGGAGACCACCTTTCCTTGTGTGCTGGCAGAGTGTAGGACTGGCATCGGGGAAAGCAGCAGGGGTGTGGCTATTCTGGCATCCTGTATCGTTGCTGGTGGGAGGATTAGTCCACCCTCACAGGGGAACCTCAGCAAACATCTGGACAGAGCGGGAGGGGAGACTCCATTCACTGTAACAAGTGCTTGGATTCAAGATCCTGCATGTCAGTCTGAACAACCCACCCAGCCAGGTGGCGAGTGAGGTGAGTGCTCCCCGTTCTGTCCCTCTGAATGCTCGGCAATGGGAGCTGGACGTCCCTCCTGGGAGGCTGGGATTCCTGGCTCTACAGAGTCAGGGCGAGACGTCCGAGTACCTGCAGTCTGTGATGAGCAGAATCCCCTGACGGCGCACGGCACTGGAGTGTGAGTCCAGTGAATCCTGCGGCAGCGATTTAATGTGCTTCTGTGAATCACAGAGGAGACAAACGTAGTGATGAGCTCCTGGTAGCCCTGCCAACCCCAGTGTTTGTCCCTCTGCCCTAACAAGGAGATGACCCCAATCTCCAGAGAGCACAGGGAGGGTAGCTAACCCCCAAGGCCAGACCAAAGTCCCAGCCAGGCCCCCCAAGTGAATAAATCCATAATGAGCAGCCGACCCAATCACTCCCCTCTCTGACCCTCTCGCCCTGTGTCCCTGCTTGACAGTGTAAGTGAGCTGAGGCAAGTCCATTCTCTAACTGGGCCAGGGATAGAGCTTTCTCGGTGGAGAGTCCTCTGCTGAGGAATTTACCTCAGGAGATGTAGGCCAGAGCCACTCACTAGCTATCTCTAAGTACTCTGCAAGGCTCATTTATTCCAGTTGGTTTATTCTTGACCATTTTCTGGGCCTCCTCTTGGATTCTGCATTAACTCCCTCGCCCCAGGGGAAGAGATCACTTGAACTAGGAGGTGGCTTGCCCGAAAGTTTGACTTGGTGCCAGGTTGGTCTGCTGCTGCCTGGGCAGCACAGATGGGCTGGTTGGATCTCCTTTGTGACCAGGTAACGCTTAGTGTTCTGGCTTTTGTATGGTGCTTGCAATAGAGTCCTTCCAAATTAAATACACAAAGACATGCATTGGAACAGTGCTCCTGTGTCAGAAAAACTCACCACCCATGTGTGGCCCTTGTGACAAAGTTCTGTCCTTGACTCCTAACACATAGCCCTTCTCTCTCTAGAGGCAAGGGTCACAGTCTACTGAGCCATTTTTATCATAAGACAGCAAGGGAGGTGAGGAGAAACAACTCTCCCTCACACAGTCTCTGTTGTGTCCCAGTATCAATGATTAATCAGGGAGGGAAGAGGGGGAGCCCAGGCCCACCCTCTACTCCAGGCTCCAGCCCAGAGACCCTAAACTTAGCAGCTATGGAAGCTGACTTTTTGGAAATAGGGCATGTACAATTCCCTGGGCTACTTCCCCACAGCAGCCCCCACTCAATATCTTCTTCACAATTACCTCAGGGCCTCCTTCCTTGCACCTGATACAGATTCGTACTACTTCATTCCTCCAACAGCACTGCTCCCTCCTATAGCTCCTGACACCCACCTCACACTGACTAACTGGGAGGCTTTTAACTAGTTCCAGCCAGTCCTTGATTGGTTTCAAGTGTCCCAATCAATCGAGCTATCTTAATTGGCCCCAGGTGTCTTGATTAACCTGGAGCAACTGCCATTTGGTTACCATGGTACCAGGGATTTGTTTAGCCTGGGGCTAACATACCTGTTCCTCACTACTTTACTGTAGCCATCTGGCCTTGCCCCATCACACCCTCTATAGCTACTCCTCCCTCTACACTAACCTCTGGTTATTCAATGAGCACCTTTATTTGGATAACATGGAATTGCTTAATTAATACCCTCATCTGGAGTAATGTGTCCAGTTTTGGGCCCCACACTACAAGAAGGATGTGGAAATATTGGAAAGAGTCCAGCAGAGGGCAACAAAAATGATTAGGGGTCTGGAGCACATGACTTATGAGGAGAGGCTGAGGGAACTGGGATTGTTTAGTCTCCAGAAGAGAAGAATGAGGGGGGATTTGATAGCTGCTTTCAACTACCTGAGGGGGGGTTCCAAAGAGGATGGAGCTCGGCTGTTCTCATTGGTGGCAGATGACAGAACAAGGAGCAATGGTCTCAAGTTGCAGTGCGGGAGGTCTAGGTTGGATATTAGGAAACACTATTTCACTAGCAGGGTGGTGAAGCAGTAGAATGCTTTACCTAGGGAGGTGGTGAAATCTCCTTCCTTGGAGGTTTTTAAGGCCCAGCTTGACAAAGCCCTGGCTGGGATGATTTAGTTGGGAATTGGTCCTGCTTTGAGCAGGGGGTTGGACTAGATGACCTCCTGAGGTCCCTTCCATCCCAGATATTCTATGATTCTAAGTGGCCTGTGCGGTGCAGTGCTCCGACAGGCCATCACATAGAGCATTCTCGGTCACCACTTCCTCCAGCCCCAGAAGGCACAGCTGGGTCATCAGGACATCAGCTGACTCCTCACATCCAGTGACCAAACTCTTGGTACCTTCCTCCCCCTCCTTGGTCATAGGGGTATGTTCTTGGATCCTCAGAGCAGTGCCTGACTCCTCACCTACATGGACTGGATTCATGTTCTCTCGCTCCCAAGACTTGCTCAAGAGATACTGTTGGCTCCTGTGGTCTACACCTGACTTCTCCTCTCAAGCATCAGGCTAAGGTGTCCCAATGAGCCACTTGCACCTTCTTGAAGGGGAGTGTCCATGTACACATGCAGCCTTCCTGTAACAGAATCAGGAACAGTCATTTTACCCCAGCTTGTTATGGTAAACTACCAGATGTCACTGCTTTGAATATGCAAATGAAGCAGTGGTGCAATCGATGTCATAACCACGTGTTGAATAGGTACTGATGATGAAGCCAAGACAGCATCTAATAGCCAATCAGTTTCTTGCTTTGGACAATCACTGCCCTCAGCCACCTTACACACAGATTACTGTGCAGCCTACTCTGAAACATGAGCGCCTTGACTTCGCTGAAGTGTAAGTGCTGTGACACAGGAGGGCCAGGGAGCAGTGGGAAGTGGTAGAAGGGAAGTATATAAACCCTAGGTTAATTAAGGCGTGGTTCCCTGTAGACTAGGGAGGGTTGCTGCAGATTAATTGGAGCACCTGTAATCAATTAAGGCCCTGTTAGAAACCTAATAAAACCCCCTGCTTCAGGCAGTCAGGGGGAAGGGGGAGAGGACTGGAGCTTGGAGGTGTGTTGTGAGACTTGGAGGAACAGAAAACCAGAATAAGGGAGACTTTGCCCCAGCAGGGGAGAGACATTCCCTCCCCCAGTGTTTAAGGACTGAAGGTACCCCACCCAAGGGGGAAGGGGGTAAGAACTTACAGGGGTTGAGAGGGGCTGGGACTCAGAGTGAGGCGCAAACCCAGACCCCTCCCCCGCTTCCCTCCTTTACCACCTTCCTGGGCCCCAAGAGCAGGGGTAAGGGGTGGTATTTTAGCCGCCTCCACCAAGAAAAGTGCAGGACCCACCATACTATATCGACCATCTTGTCACAGTGCTCAATGAAATTAATCAAAAGGCTGTTTTGATTCCAGTGGGAGTAGGATCAAGTCTTCAGGGAGCTGCCCAGCCGGTGTGCAGTTCTGCATCCCAGCTCATTTCCCTTTCAAACATACATTTCACTTCTCAATAAGGGTCCCACTCCTGTGCAATCAGCTGGGTACTGCTGTTTTAAAAACAATACAGTCGGTGTTCTTTGAGTTACACAAAAATAAAATCTTCCACAAATACTCTAGATTAGCTAGGTGTTAGAGGCACACAGAAGTTGCATCGGATAGCTAGGCAGTAAACACTGTATGATACACCCTGTTCTCATCTACACCAGTATAAATCCAGAGTAACCCCAGTGTTGACAGAAGTCTGTGAATTTGGCAATTAGATCTGTGAGAAGGGAGTCCCTGTGCAGGTGTGCAGCCCCAGTGAAGCCTGTGTGCATCAGATGAGAACAGAATTTGGCCCTATTTCTATTCCTCAAGCACGAAAGAAAAAGTTAGTTTGGGGAGAATTTATGGTTAAAATTCTTTTACAATCATGCCTTCAATTTATTTTGTCTTATCTGTGGCCTAAAGACGCTTCTCTTACCCAGCAGGCCAAATAAATTATTTTAAAGTAAATAAAATGATGCCCAAAGCGAACTAAAAACCCTCGTGTTCAGCTTTTCCAGTTACTGGTGCTTTCAGGAAAATGCCAGTGTGCTGTAAAAGTTATTCTAATTACTATAAGTACAAAGAAATGTAAACCAGTAAAAATGCTTGTGAATAATATTTAAAAAGAATATGTAGTCATCAAAGAGGAGGCTTCTAATTTGACAGTTGGAAAAATGCGGAATAGGACTATAGAACAGCTCTGTTACTAGACAGCTGGAAAGGGATGTACAAAGTTGATGTAAAGATCTTTATTTTTTTAAATTAATTTAACAGTTTACACAAGTGTTAAATTAACCGGAAGTGAATAAGATACATCAAGGACTTTACAACTACTCAAACTCTGATTTCCCATGCTCTCTAATGGAAAGGCGTATTTTTTTCTATCCTATTCTGTATCAAGCTTTGCCTCCAACTGAGAAGAATTATTAAAACAGAAGCCTCAGCGAGTGGGACGCAGTACCATTTATTCAGTGGAGATGGTGAAACCATTACACGTCTTTCTACGGACTGCTTTGAGAACTCTTTTTTACAGCATACATATTCTTATTCAGTATTTATCTAGCCATCTATGGCATTGGAATTACCGTAATCACTGGAGTTTTCAACCCTAGGCTGAGGTTGTCGTGGAGAAGCTTTTAGGGCCAGACGCTTAGTTTGTATAAATTGGTGAAATGCCACTGATGGAGCCATGCAGATTTACACCAGCTAAGGATCTGGCCCCTAGTGTACAGAAAACTGTTAACACTTTGAATCCTGCCAAAAGCACCTTTAACGTTGGTCCGTCCGACCATGTTTGCAGGTCTAACTGAGCCGAAGGAGGGAAATTACCACATCGAATTACTTCTTGTCTGTGCTGGATGTTCACACCTGTCAGGTAGATTCAACTTCTTTCAGGAGATAACAATGACAGAGGAAAGCATGGACTAAGTGGGAGGGGGGAGGGATAGCTCAGTGGTTTGAGCATTGGCCTGCTAAACCCAGGGTTGTAAGTTCAATCCTTGAGGGGGCCACTTGGGGATCTGGGGCAAAATCAGTACTTGGTCCTGCTAGTGAAGGCAGGGGGCTGGACTTAATGACCTTTCAAGGTCCCTTCCAGTTCTAGGAGATGGGATATCTCTATTTAAAAAAAAAAAAAAAAAAAAAAAGACTGACAAGGAGAGGTAGCACACACCAGCAGGGGAAGCTGTCACAATAGAGAGGTATGACAGTGTATTTGTCGTGGAAACAAGTCAATTCTCCCCTAAACGTGAGATTTAATGGTGTGAGGTTGTCTGATTAAAATATAATTATGCAAACCATTGTTGCTACCACTGCTATATAATTGCAGCAAATCTTATACAAAATAGAACTCATGGCCAGAAAGGGTTAAACAGTTTGCAGGCTGAAGAGCCCACTTTAAAGTCAAGTTAGAAAGGTATGGGAATGGTAATTAAGGCCATTCATGGTAAATAGGCTAGAACTTTGAAATGCAAACCTATGTTGTTAGAAGTTAGAGGTAATATTGATTGTGTGTATCTTTGGTGCTAGCCATGTAAACAGACAGTTCCTGTCTGTCACTATAACTATTAATTCAGAGATCAAAAGAACATCCTAGCATTTAAATGAATTGTAAACACGGGATCTCTCTGTATTCATCTCTCTCTGAAATATATAGCAGATCATTGGTGAATGGTGGAGGAACAGGCAATTGTCTTATGTTAATTCACATAGCTAAGTACCAGTGATGGACCCACTTCAAAGATGCCCTGATTACGTATTGTTCCCCGAGGGACTCCAACTTGTCAAAGAAGACCTGAAATTGTATAAAAGATCCTGGGGCCCTGATCCTTTTAATCTCAGATCTGCTTAAGCTTCATCAGGAGACGTTTGAGTCACAAGATGAGATCCCAGTTCAGCTGGTCCACCCTGGATATGATATTGGACATTGGACTATAACCTATGAACTAAATTCTAAAGGAATTATTTGCAACTACAAAGCTGACCATCTCTGCTATGTATCTGAACCTCAAGAATTAAATTCATGTCTGTATGTATATTGATCTTTTAACCATACTCTCTCTCTTCTTTTTTAATAAATTTTAGTTTAGTTAATAATAATTGGCTGTAGCGTGTATTTGGGTAAAATCCAGAATATTCATTAATCTGGGAGGTAATTGTGTCCAATCCTGTGGGATTGGTAGAACCTTTTCTTTGATATGATGAAATACGATTTTCAGAAATCTTCATCATATTTGACTTGGGTACCTGGACGGAGACCTGAGGCTGGGTTACTTCAAGGGAACTGTGTTGTTGGCTTCTGGGCAATCAGTGAAGTAACAAAGAAGCTGTTTTATGCTGGCTTGGTAAAGCTAAGTCTTGGAATATCCACCAGCATTTGGGGGATTGTCTGCCCCATTCTTTGCAGTTCACCCTAATTGAGTGAACCCAGTTGGCCCCCACTGCGACCCCAGTCACAAATGGATTTTCCTGATATTGAGTTTGGAGCAAATCCTGCCCTTGGTGTGTAAGGCCATGATTGCAGTGCAGTAGAACTGTCCATGGCAGTCCATATCCTCCTGGCATTACAGTGCCATAGTCCATGGAGAGTCCCTCAGCACCAGAGAACAGGAAATCTCTGGGCAAGGCAGAGGCCAGAAGAGGAATAAGACCAGTGGGTCTGCAAACATATGGCCATGTAGTGGGTCTGTCAAATGCAAAGCATAGCCCAAGTCCTCTTTGGAGCTCAGCAGGCTATGGGGAACGAAGCTGCTGGTAGGGAAGGAGAAAAGGCAGGGAAAGGGGAAATTAGATCTTTGAAAAGAACCATGAAAACTGACTCAAGGATAAAAGGCTCAGATGGGAAAGGATTCAGTGAAAAACTACCAGGACTTGAACATTTCTATTTTGTTTACAGACAGTGAGGGGTGGTGAGTGCCTGCCTTCTTCTGAGAAGACAATGAGTTAATCTTTCCCCCCCTGTGTAGGCAAAAGTCTCCAGAAACCTGCCCTGGTTGAAATGGAGACAATGACGGATGCAGGCAGACTCCAGCAGGAGGCCATTCCTCATGAAAGTTGGGATCCTGCTCCCACTGAACATCAGCAGTTTTGCCATTGACACTGTAGGGAGCAGGGTGAGCTCCAGGAGGATGAAAGCAGGGAGATTTGAGGAAGTCATCAAGGAAAATGGGCTGGGAACTTGGTGAGAGCAAGAAAGAAACCCTGGCCTGATCCTCCAGCGCCTTGCACCGTCATTGATGCCTGGGCAGAGTGGGGTAAAATGCCACCAGGTCAGATGAAAGAGTTTTACAGCCACCTTGCACAGATGTCACACAAGGCAATGGAAAAACAGATCCCCCAGTACAGAAATCTACATCCTGACAATGGCACATAATAGGATAGTGCAGTTTGCTTTGCTCTCCTCAAGAGCCCTTTTGCAATCACTGGTGATCAGCAAGGGGACTATAACTACCATGACAAATGGAGATCTGTCTGCAACAAAAGAACAAACTTTCTCCTCCACAAGGAGGGTCTAAAATCCAAAGGAACCTGCAACCTCACATCTAAGTTCCATGCATTTTTGTGAAGCTCTTAGTTCATCCCCTAGGCATGATTTTTCTTTTGAGAGACAGGCACCTTCTGTTTAAGGAGGGAATCCCCCACATTGTGCTGAATTAGCTCAGGGCCTGACTCCAGTTGAGTCAATAAGGGCTATTCTCAGCTACACACGGACAACCCCAGGGACTTAGTGTGTCATAAAGAAAAATTTGACCCCTATCCTTTGGTCTCTCAACTATAGCTTCTTATGCATCCGAAGAAGTGGGCTGTAGTCCACGAAAGCTTATGCTCTAATAAATTTGTTAGTCTCTAAGGTGCCACAAGTACTCCTGTTCTTCTTATAGCTTCTTAGAGGCTTTAACAGCATCTGCTGCCAGATGCTTAAGTCAATCAAGTAAGGATTTTTATTATGCACACCCTCCCATACCCCTTCCTCCCACATCTTAGCTTTGTTTTGCATTGACTTCAATAAGAGATTAAGTAGCATACGTCCCCAGGTGGGGATTTAAATTTCTAACTCTCAGCCACGCCTGCTGACAACCAAAACTGGATTTTTGGAGAGGACAATGCCACATTCTTTACTGATAGTCAGACACAATGAACAAGAGAGTGAAAAGATATTTTGTTAAACCCAGCAGAAGGGTTGGCGTTAATGGTAATGGAGCGTAAAGGCACAAAAACCATGGAGAAAGCAAGACCACATCTTCCAGCGCCACTGAAAACACCCTCGTTTGCAGGGAAGTCAGAAGAGTGCAAGGTGGGCATCAGTTGTTTAAGGAGCATTTTACATCCCTGTCCTCAGCTGAGAGAGCCATTGTACGGGCACTTAGTCAATCCAGCTGCTGCGTGTCTGGCCTACCTGTTGCAGCAGGAAGATTTCAGAGAGGCTCCGCTCAGAAAGGCATAGGTGCTGGAACTAGGGGTGCAGGGGGTGCTGCAGCACCTCCTGGATTGAAGAGATTTCATTTCCATCACATACAGGATTTAGTTTGGTTCAATGGCTCTCAGCACCCCCTCTATAAAAATTGTTCCAGTCCCCCTGCTGAAAGGGGTAGAACCACAGCACAATCTCCAGCCCTGGAATGGGGGTCTGTTAAAGGAAGGTCTGCAGAAAGCGAGAGGCAGCACATGAACCGTATTGCTCTCTCCCTTCCTCCCACCCCAACCCAATGAGCTAGGCTCAGCAGACTTCTCACACCCAGCTACGGCTTTAAAAGTGTCGAGTCTAGAGGCTAAGGCCCTTACCTTCAAATATGGCTGAACTAGGCTAGGGTTACCATATTTCAGCGAGCAAAAAAGAGGACGGGAGAAGCCCCGCCCTAGCCCCGCCCCTGCCCTTCCCACTTCCCGCCCCCCCTGACCTCCCAACCCTCCCCCCGTTCCTTGTCCCCTGACTACTCCCTCCTGGGACCCCTGCCCCTAACTGCCCCCCAGGACTATCTAAGCCTCCCTGCCTCTTGTCCCCTGACTGCCCCAACCTTTATCCACACCCCCACCCCCAGACAGACCCCTGGGACTCCCACGCCCCATCCAACCACTCCCCACCCCCTGACAGCCCCCCCCCCCAGAACTCCCAACCCATCTAAACCCCTCTGCTCCCTGTCCCGACTGCTCCGATCCCTCTCCCCACTCCTGCCCCCTGACAGCTCCCCCCCAGAACTCCCAACCCATCTAAACCCCTCTGCTCCCTGTCCCCTGACTGCTCCGATCCCTCTCCGCACTCCTGCCCCCTGACAGCCCCCCCCAGAACTCCCAACCCATCTAAACCCTTCTGCTCCCTGTCCCCTGACTGCTCCGATCCCTCTCCCCACTCCTGCCCCCTGACAGCTCCCCCCCAGAACTCCCAGCCCCCTACCCCCCCGCTCCTTGTCCCCTGACTGCCCCCTCCTGGGACCCCTGCTCCTAACTGCCCTCCAGAACCCCACCCCCTACCTAAGACCCCCTGTTCCTTGTCCCCTAACTGCCCCCTCCTAAGACCCCCACCCCAACTGCCCACCAGGACCCTACCCCCTACCTGTACCCTGACTGCCCAAAACTTTCTCCACTCCCCCCAAAAAGCCCCCCCCCCGTTTCTTGACTGCCCCCTCCAGAACCTCCCTGCCCCTTCTCCTGCCCCCCTTACCCTGCTGCTCAGAACAGGGTGTTGGGCTCTGTGCGAGCCGGACACGTGGCTGAGCTCCCCAGCACAACAAAACCCGGTCCCTGGCCCTGCACAACAAAACCCGGTCCCTGGCCCGGACCGGGTTGCAGGAGAGAGCTGCCCTTGTATCAGCACAAAGTGCTCTCGCTCCCGTTTTGCTACGCTGCATGGCAGTAACCGCTCCCAGTTGCAAAAGGGGAGGGCTGCACTTTGTGCTGAGACACTTGCTCAGAATGCAGGGCGGAGCTCCTCTCCAGCTGCTCCGGAGTCCAGCCTGGGACTTCCCTGCAGCCCTCCCAGCCGCTCCGGGGGAGGGGGGAAATCCCAGCCATTGTGAGTGCTTTACAAATTCCCCCCGGACGCTATTTTTAGCACAAAAAGGAGGACATGTCCGGGTAAATCCGGACGAATGGTAACCCTAAACTAGGCTCAGTGCAGGACCTTCTTCCCCCGGGGGCCATCATGACCTCAGAGCGGCTCTAAGTCACAGCCAGCTGCCAGGATCCCCAAGGAGCTGTTAGTCCTGCTAGGGAATCACCTGGATGCAGGAGCACTCTGGCCATGCCTCCTAATGCAGGGTCTGTGTCAGGAGCGGCCTAGAGCCCTTCTCCCCATCCCCCGACCAGCTGCGCAAATCCCCAGCTGGCCATTTCAGTCAACATTGCTACATCTTTGCACCACCTGGGTAGAGGAGCATTTTAGCAACCAGCCAGGTGTCCAGGCCACTGCCAGTTATTGGGATGAACTATCAATTATTCTGCTTCTTGCAATTAGCCATTTAGTAGGCCTTTGCAGGAACTTAGCATAATTAAGGCAAGCCGGGAAGCGGGAGGAATTGCTATCACATGAAGTGAGCTTGACTTTACACCCTCTCTGATATGCTGGGGTAAACGTGTGTGGAAAACAGGAAGTCTGGATATATTTCAGGGCTGCTGTTATGGGGAAATACGACTGCCTGAGTAACTGCTTGCTTAACAATTATTTTTTTGATGATATATTTTTGTAACCCCTGCTTCTTGCCTAGTGACTGATTTTATGTACACTTTTCATGTCTCGGTAACTTTTTGAGTATAAGAGGGGAACTGTGGGTTTGGGTCAAGCGGATCGCTTCATGGACACATCGAGAAGATCTCCAGCCATAGGCGGAAGATTGGCCACTGGAAACCTGCGTCTGAGTCACCGGAATACTGCTCCAAACTCCTCGGGTAATTATCGGTTTGGGATGCTCTATAACCTATGGTGTTTGTGTGTTCTTGAGACTAAACAACGCAGTGACTTTGAGTAAAGGTATTCCAGTGGGAATGATGGAGACTAATAAAGTGCTGGCTTTAAGTGAACACATGTGGTTTTGACTCGTCTGTGCTAGCCACATAGCAGACGGAAGCGCTACGTCTCCCTCGTCCTGATACCACCTTGCATAGATTAAACTTACCGAGAGCTTTGGGTTCGGGAAACCCTGGGTAACACCTGAGCAGCACAAATGAGCCAGAACAGAGCTGAGGATGTGCCTCTAACAGTGGGGAGATGCCTCTGCACATCTTTCATGTGCCAACTTATGAGCCACACCAGCTATCCAACTCTTGCTGTGTATTCCTAGAGCTTAGGCACCAGCTGTGGGCTAGCTCTGCATTCGAGATACACATCCGTGGCTTCCCTCCCTACTCTAGAATCCTTCCAACCAGAATTGCAGCAAGTGGCCCTGATAGCCAAGCTCTGAAGATCCACGGGTCTTTGCATTCCTGGTGCCTGCTAGTAACTAGTGAGCTGAATGGCTAATGGAACCCGTGCTTTACCAGAGGCACGACACAACGGTTTCCTGATTGGAGGAGTACCTGGCCTCACTGATTGGTCCAGCTGCACTATTCAAGCCAGAAGGAGGCACAGGAAGTTGTTCGTGCAACTGGATGAATTCCTGGCTTACTGCAACTTTGGACTTTGCCTTCCTGCCTCATTCCTGTGCACTGCTCTCTTGCCTTGTTCCTGATCCCTGCCCCGGTCTCTAACTCTTGTTCTAGCTCTGACCCTTGGCTTGACTCCTTATTCCGATCACTAGGTCTGACTGGCCAAACCCCTGATCATTACACAAGGGGGACAGGCTCACCACATTACAACACATTCGGAGGATTCATGAAACATTGTAGCACGTGTGTAAGACAGGGCTGCTATTTCTCTGATCCAATTGGCCCTATGTTCCTCTGCAGAAGTTACCAGTGACTGTGCAGGAAGATTTAACTTTCCTTGGACCCCATCATGAGCGACAGTGGAGTGCCAGGTGCCCAGCATCCTCCGCTCACACTGAGAATCCTCTATTTACTCAGCAGTTGCAAGCTGGACATTTGACATTTATCAGATTAGATGCTCTGTGCTTTCATAGGTAATTTCTGGGCAGGGAAAGGTAAGTTCTAAGTTGTTAATATACTGACTGTCTCTCTTACACTGCTTGTTTGAATCACTCAGCCTATCAATCACTATAAATCATACTTCTCCCAATGCCAGTCCCCCAAATTCCACTCTGGGTAATCACATGCCTCTGATGGAGATTTTTATGAACTAAGTGAATTCATGAACTATGAATAAGAAAATCCTTACTCTTAAAAGAAAGCCAGTGACACTAAGAGTTTCTACTTTTTTATATCCTTCCTTACAGCAGGGTGGGATATAAGGATACTAAAAGTTTTGCAACCCTAATATGATATTTTGAATTAGACTCACACTCCTAAAATCTCTCTCTCTCTCTCTCATGTGTAGCCAAAGACTCAAAAAGTAATAGCAATTTTTAAAAAATACATCAGAAGCAGGAAGCCTGCTAAACAACGAGTGGGGTCACTGGACAATCGAGATGATAAAGGAGCAGTCAAGGCGCATAAGGCCATTGCGGAAAAACTAAATTAATTCTTTGCATCGGTCTTCATGGCTGAGGATGTGACAGAGATCCTCAAATTTGTCACCTAAAAAGAATGGCTCAAGTTTGGGAAACTGTCCCAGATTGAGGTGTTATTAGAGGAGATTTTGGAACAAACTGATAAATTAAACAGCAATAAGTCACTAGAACTAGATGGTATTCACCCAAGAGTTCCGAAGGAACTCAAATGTGAAATTGCAGAAATACTAACTGTAGTCTGTAACCTATCATTTAAATCCACTTCTGTACCAGATGACTGGAGGATAGCTAACGTGATGCCAATTTTTAAAAAGGGCTCCAGAGGTAATTGCAGCAATTACATGCTGGTAAATCTAACTTCAGTACCGGGCAAACTAGTTGAAACTATAGTAAAGAACAGAATTATCAGACACATAGATGAACATGATTTGTTGGGGAAGAGTCAACATGGTTTTTGTAAAGGGAAATCATGCCTCACTCTTTGAGGGGGTCAAGCAGCATGTGGACAAGGAGGATCCAGTGGATATGGTGTACTTAGATTTTCAGAAAGCTTTTGACAAGGTCCCTCACCAAAGGCTCTTAAGTAAAGTAAGCTGTGATGGGGTAAGAGGGAAGATCCTCTCCTGGATTGATAAGAAGTTAATATATAGGAAACAAAGGGTAGGAATAAATTATCAGTCTTCAAAATGGAGAGAGGTAAATAGTGATATCCCCAAGGGGTCTGTACTGGGACCATCCTATTCAACATATTCATAAATGATCTGGAAAAAGGGGTAAACAGTGAGGTGGCAAAATTTGCAGATGATACAAAACTGAGCAGGTGGGGGGACTCGGGGTACCTCCGGGCAGATAGGGGGTGGGGGGAGATCCAGGCTGTGGCTGGCCTAGGACTCCTCCGGGTAGTTGGGGGGTGGGGCTCTGCCTGGCTCATAGCTCCGGACAAGGTGTGTGTGTGTGGGGGGGTGCATTCGGGCCGCCGGCCATCCTGGGACTCCTCTGACCGAAGGTGGGGCAGGGGGTCTCAGGGCTCCAGCTACAGAGAGGGGACGCAATAGAAAGGGGTGTAGCCAAGGGTTAGCGTCCCTGAAGGGGGGCTCTACACACACTGCCCATAACCCTATCGCTAACTACAAGTGATCTACCCTTTGGAACCCTAAATTTAGGATGGGGATCCCAACCCATAGGAACCCTAACCCTAGGACAGGGAGCCCTATGCATAGGAACCCTAACCCTAGGGTGGGGAGCTCTACCCATAAAAACCCTAACCCAGACTCCAAGTGGCTGACCGATAGGAACCCTAACCCTAGGTGGGGATCCTTACATGTAGGAACCCTAACCCTGGGACGGGGAGCCCCACCTATAGGAACCCTAACCCTCACTCAATGTGGCCTACTCATAGGAACCCTCAACCTAAATCCAAGTGACCTACCCATAAGAACCCTAACTCCAAGAGGCCTAACCATACAAACACTAACCCTAGGATGGGGAGCCCTACCTATATGAACTCTAACCAGAGGGACTGGAGCCCTACCCATAGGAAACCTAACACAAACTCCAGGTGGCCTACACATAGGAACTCTAACTCTAGGTTGGGGATCCCTACACCTAGGCACCCTAACACTAGGGTATGAGACTATATGCTAGTGCCAGAGTCCTCCCACCTGAATCTGAGTGCAGGACTGGGTCGTAGTGACTGATAACATTCTTAATTTAATTAATTCAGATTAACATTTCTAATGCACTTTGAACACTATTTTTCTGGGTTAGGTATCTGTAAAACTTAATTAAATCTGTATTCCTATTAACCTTCAGAGTTAGCATTTGGACTCAAATTAAAGGGAGAAGACAGTTAACTAAAACTAGGACAAACATCTGTCTCAAGTTTTGTTTTTAAAACCTATTACCATTAAACAAGATGTGAGAATGCAACATCTGAAAGAGATCAGTGAAGAATCTCATCCTCTCCCCTTTGTACATTTGACAAATCTGTGTCTAGTCAGTTTCACTGTTGCCCTTTTACAGACCGCTAGGGCCTGAACCTGCATTTTTTACTCACGCATGGCACTACTTCTGTGAATACAAGTAAGCATATGTAAGTCTTGACAGGATCAAAGCCATGGTTGGTTTTCCCCTCTGTTTGTGTGGGTCCTTTACACAGCAATAAGGGTGAGAAAAAACATAAAAAGAACAGGGAAACATGACTTTGAAGCCACAGAAGTTAGCAGGGAGACTCAGACACAAGTGAAGGATCTGAAAGTACTTTTAAACTCATCTTTTGAAATCAATTAGATTTCAAGCCAAATATGTGCCATTAATAGAAACAAGCCTCAGTTCCTAGCAACACGGGAAGTCATGTGTAGTTTCCACTCAAACTATAATCCTTAAAGAGGGAACTAGATACATTTAGATATGGGTAAAACATCAAGGATCACAGACCAAAGACTGGAAGGTCAGGGAACTTGCACTTTACTTAGCAATTCAATTACACCTTCTTTAGTAAGGAACATGATCTCGCCACTGTTTTGATTCCAAACTTCAAACTCGGGGGGATTATCAAAAACTTTCTTCCCAGCTATTATAACATACGGGTAACCAAGTCTGTTAGCATCTTTTAATCTTTTACCAATGGTCAAGTGAGTCCTGTCATCCAGCACAGCTTCCCCTTTAATCTGAGGCACGGCTTCGACAATACTGTCATATAAATTATCCATTAGCACCGCACCCATCTCTTCCCTGCTGCCTTTCTTAGGGGGAATGAGGCAGACCTGGTAAGGTGCAATGAGGGTTGGCCAACGGATGCTGTCTTCTGTTGAAAGCACCTCGACAGAAGCAGCCAGAATCCGAGTTATGCCCAAGCCATAGCAACCCATTTCTGCTAGGACAGGTTTGTTTTGGGCAGTGTGGAAGTTGACATTAAAAACAGAAGAGTACTTGGTGCCCAGATAAAACGTATGCCCAACTTCAATCCCTTTGCTCTCAGACAGTTTTCCTTTGCAAACTGGGCAGTTTGTCTGGTCAGGATTTATTGTTTCCACGTTGGCTGAAAAACTACAGTTGGAGCAGATCATCAGCCTGTCCTCTCCAATGCCTGCAGGGAGCTGGAATTCGTGGGACATGCTCCCCCCAATGCTGCCCGTATCTGCCTGCACTTTGACAAAGCGGAACCCCAAGCTGTTAAACACGTTGCAGTAGGCCTCACACACCAGGCTGTAGGTCTGGCGAGCAGCTTCCTCACAGGTGTCAAACGTGTACATGTCCTTCATGTAGAATTCCCTGCTGCGCAGCAAGCCAAAACGGGGCTTGGGCTCATCTCGAAACTTCCGTGTTATCTGATATAGCAGGAGCGGCAGCTGCTTGTAAGACAAGTTCGCTTGGGAGGCAATCAGGTCTGCGATGGTCTCTTCGTGAGTTGGCCCCAGACAGTACTCTTTGCTGTGTCTGTCTGCAAGTCGGAAGAGCTCTTTGCCCATTAAATCCCACCGCCCACTGGTTCTCCAGAGCTCTGCAGAACTTAAACTGGGCATATTTAGCTTCTGCCCCCCGATAGCCTGCATTTCTTGGTCTATCACCTTGACAAGCTTCTCCATTGCTCGAACAGTGTAAGGCATGTAGTAGTAGCAGCCGGGGCTAGAGGGGTAGATTAAGCCTGCTTGTATCATCAGCCTCTGACTCTTACATGTCAGATCATCAGGTTTGCTCTCCAGCCCAACCTCTCGAAGATTCAGAGGCTGAAAGAGCTGGGACAGCACCAGACGCTTTGCTCTGTGAGGGGGGCCATGGTGACATCTATAGCGATACTGCCTCTGGAGGGCACGGGTTGTCAGACCAGGAAGCAATTCCTTCCATCGTCTTAGCAGCCATTCCATCCCAGGAGCCATGGAGGAACCTCAGTCAAACCTGCAGGGGAACACAGTGCCATGCACGTAAAGCATTACCATAGCCATAGGAACATCCATTATTTTCGCTCAGGAACATCCCAAGTGAGGGCCATCTTCCACTGACATATGCGAGGGGCAGGCTGCAGCCAACTTCATGGAGGTGTGGCCCACCCCCTGGCATGCCATGCTCCATGCTGACCCAAGTGGCCAAGGCTGCAGAGACAAGAGACTCCCGCCTCCCCCGGTGTTTGCCATAAAACGGAGCATCGGCTGCTGTGACCGGGCACCTCCCCACCCCTCCGGAGCGGCGCATCCCACGCGGGGCCCCGCGGTCTCTGGGGGCCCCGCTGCGGGGTCCCGGCTACGCGCTGCGCAACAGGCCCGGGAAGGGTGGCGGCTCCCGGGGCAACGGCCTTGGAGCTGCCGGCTGGACCCCGGCACAACCTCTCCTCAAACCCAGCCCGGGGCTACCCCGCGCCCGCGAGCCGCCGCCTCACCCCGGCCCTCCGCCGCGCCTGAAGGGCCCGCCAAGGGCCATGCGATGGGCGCATGCGCCAAAACAGGCTTCCCGGAGGCTGGGTCTAGCTAGCCAACCAGAAAGAAAGTTCCGTGGCACGTGATGCCCCCAGAGCCCGAAACGGCTCAATTCAGGGGATATGGCGGAAGAAGCCGGTCTTCGTGACACCGTAGAGAGAGGGTGGCTGGAGTAGGGACTTCCTTCCAGTGGAGACTCTCCTTCCGCTGGGAGGCTGAACTCTATGATCAGTGCTGTCACTGGCCGCCTGGAACGCCTTCACTGGGGAGGGAATCGTTAAATACGGAAATTTAGTGTGCAATGATGTCATTGCTTATGCCCAAATAAACGTGTTAGTCTCGAAGGTGCCACAAATTGCTGTCTGGAGGTGCACTGCTCAGTGCCTTCCCGCGCTGTTCACAGCAACAGGGGGTCCTGTGGCACCTTTGAGACAGTAGGGTTACCATACGTCCGGATTTTCCCGGACATGTCCGGCTTTTTGGGCTCCAAATCCCCGTCCGGGGGGAAAGCCCAAAAAGCCGGACATGTCCGGGAAAATCGGGGGGGGGGGGGGGGCCGGGACGGGCCGGGGGCTCCGGGGCCGGGCGTGCGGTGCCTGGCCGGGGGCTCCAGGGCCGGGCCGGCGGGGCCGGGCCGGGGGCTCGGGGGCTCGGCCGGGAGCTCGGGGGCTCCGGCGGGGCCGGGCCGGGGGCTCGGGGGCTCGGCCGGGGGCTCCGGCGGGGCCGGGCCGGGGGCTCGGCCGGGGGCTCGGGGGCTCCGGCGGGGCCGGGCCGGGGGCTCGGCCGGGGGCTCTGGCCGGGCCGGGGGCTCGGGGGCTCGGCCGGGGGCTCCGGCGGGGCCGGGCCGGGGGCTCGGGGGCTCGGCCGGGGGCTCGGGGGCTCCAGCGGGGCCGGGCCGGGGGCTCGGCCGGGGGCTCGGGGGCTCCGGTGGGGCCGCCACCGGCAGCTCGGGGGCCGGGCCGGCGGTGCCAGGCCGGGCCGGGGGCTTGGGGGACGGGCCGGCGGTGCCGGGGGCCGGGCTGGGGACCAGCGGTGCGGTGCCTGGGGGCCGGGCCAGGGACCGCAGTGCTGGGCGGGCCGGGGGTGGTCGGCCGGGGCCGGCACCCCAGGGCCGGGGCCAGCCTGGGCCGCGCCTCCTCCCCCCACACTCCCCCTTACCTGCTTCAGGCTTCCCGCGACTCAAATGTTCGCGGGAAGCAGGGGAGGGGGCGGAGACTTTGGGGAGGGGGCGGAGTTGGGGCGGGGCCGGGGGCCCGTGGAGTGTCCTCCTTTGGGAGGCACAAAATATGGTAACCCTACTAACAGAAGTATTGGGAGCATAAGCTTTCGTGGGTAAGAACCTCACTTCTTCAGATGCAACGTGCTGTTCACGTTGGCAGGCTCTAGCTGCTGTACCGTTCTCAGGTCTAGCGGGCCGTATCGCCTACGGTGGCAATGTTAGCACATTTGGCAAAATTTGGCGTTTTCATGAAAGCACCAGCGCCTGGAGTCATGTGATTATGTGAGAATTGCAGCTTTCATTTTTTTAAAAAAGTAACTCACTAGCCCTTGTGGTTGTGGGGAAAAGCTGGAAAATGTGACCCATGTGTAAGCTAGAAGCTCAAAACCCATAAGGCAACATATAACCCCCCCCCAACATTTATAACTGTTAAAAATGTCTTCCTGATTTTGGGGGCCTGACTCGTGATTTTTGAACGCTTCTGGTTGGCTGCATGGGGCAGAATCAGAACATATTTCAACATGGCAAACTGGCTTCAAGTTATTAACTCCAGACTGAGCACTAATTTGACACAAAGTGTGTTCTGTGAATGTTGCATGCATGTCAACATTCACAGACTGTTAGTGAAAAGGAAGCATGCGGCATCCTCAGCCCTTACCAAAGAGCCAGGTATTGCAGAATTGCCAACATGTAGAAAATGTTGCCAGGTACAATGTCTCAAACATGGCAGGCGGGGACCAGGTCTGAGCATCCAGTTGGTGGCCCCTTGGGGACCTATCAGACTCTTTGCCCCCAGCAAAGGACTGGAGAAAGGATTCTGCGCTGGAGATTGGAAACGGCAAGAGGGGTACGCAAGAGCACCTGTGACCCTTTCTCTGGGGCCATGGAACCGTTGGGAGGAGAGAAACATCCCTCCAGGCTGTAGCCCCTCTGAAAGAGGCCTGGGTAGGTGGGGACACTAAGGGCACGTGTGTGTGTCTACTCAGCCTGCGGCAGTGAGCCTCCCAGCCCAGGTCAACAGACTGCGGCTTAGGCTACAGCACTAAAGTTGGCTGTGAAGATGTTGTAACTCACATTCTGAAGCCTAGGGAGGAGGGTGGGCTTCAGGGCCCAAGCTCCAGCATGAGCCATGACTTAGAAGCACTTTCTACACAGCTGTTATTAGTACAAGCCTGAGTCTGTTGACCTGGGCTCAGAGGCTTGCTGCTGAGGTACCGTGACAGGCTGTCTCTCCTCTCCCCTCCCTCCCTCTGAGGGGTGGGGTAACGGCTGTCAAGCAGCGAGTGCATGGAGCTGCCCTCAGCTGTCAGTCAAGAAAGAATGGCCAGTAGGTACATTAATGCAGCAGAATTAATTTCTACAGACATTGCTTTGAAATGAGGCAACATATTCCTAAATAGCTGGTGTGCTGTGACCGCTGCTTCTGACAGCAATAAGACCCGCCTTACTGTTCCCTTTCATCCCCCACCCTGTTTGTGGTATCCACCTGTTGTATCTCATCACAGACTTAGATTGTAAGCCCTTTGCACCAGGGACTGTCTTTGTGTTATGTGTGTGTAAATAGAGCCAGGCACATTGTGGCCCCGATCTCATTTGGGGCTTGTAGGCATTACCACAATAACAAATAATAAAGATAATAATGATTGAAACAATTTCAATAGACAGTAGCAACGTGGAAGAAATGGCAAGCTTGTCCCTTTTTACACTTTCACAGTGTAAATGTCTTTATTCAATGAAAAATCAATATGCAGCCATTTTTATTTACATGTTGCCCGCCCAGTAAATATTGATAGAGCTGCTATAAGACTACATGTTATTTGATGCCGTTATTCACATATGCCTTACGAAACACATCATCTGTCTCCTCTGTAATATATAATTTGGTTTCCATCTGTCTGTTTTACTGATGAGTCATACGTTGCTAAACAAATGTTATCACCTTCATTTAATAAATTATGTTGACAGGAAATATAAATATTGTAACAAATCCATGGCCATATAGGATCTTTGTGACTGTCACCATGCTGTATCTCCCCAGTCCTACGGAGCTGCGCATTCCATTTCAATGCCCATTTGGAACTTTACAGCAATAGCTGGGGTAGAACTCACAGCCACTACCACTTGAGCTAAAGGAAAATTACCACCTATAGGTGGCAACAAACAGCTAAGCAGTGCTGATTTCATCCAGCAGAGAGCCGTGGTTCACATACCTACTTGCTAATTCATTGTACCGCTACTTGGAAGCTGGGATACTTTAAGAGCGATTCTCAGAAACTGAGGATAATTAATTTCAGGCATTACCAGGTAATAATAACCTGGGAGCATCCTAAAAGGCAAAGAAACAGCAGCCCAGTTTCAACCACAATGCAGGCAGGGCCCCTTGGCCCTTTCATTGTTCTGTTTAGCGTATAGGAATTGGGTAGTATCTGTTTAAATAGTTTGTGAACCCTCTAGTAGTGCTCACTGTGTTCTATGGTTTAGAAAGCTGCCAGAGTAGCAGTATATCTGTATAACTGACCTTGCATGTTGTGTGTATTGAGTAAACATGGTTATCTGGACCCCACTGTGCCCAGGTGGTTTCTACATACCATTATTGTTGTGAAGATGGAAAGAGGCCCAACTCTGTGTCTTGGTTCTTGTTTGTTATTGTAATTAAGTTCTTCTTCCAGGGCCTAATTCCCTTCCCACCAAAGAAAATGGGAAATTTGTGACTTATTTTAATGGAAGCAAGATTAGGCCCTCAGAGTATTATCATGGAAAGCGCCTTTCATATCTTTAAAACTCCATTAGAAATCCAGTAAAATTAGGTAGAGCACCTCATATAAAACAAAATATGCATATGGTTCAGTGATGTGCTGCTAACAGTTACCCCTACAAACATTTCCGTGATAAACCTAGGTGCTGGAGATATGCACACCCACGGAAAAGAGAGAGAATCTAGTCATTTGAAACAAAATGCTTTCTCAGAACTCATGTAAAACCAGAGAATGAGGCAAAAATCATAAGACAAAGAAACTTACATTAAACACAGCTTTGCTGGAAAGGTATATAATTTGTTCCACTAAAATATACAGAGGACATTCATGAGAGAAAGAGAAAGAGATGAAACCCTTGCCCTGAGTTAGGAAAATATCCTCTTCCCAGCATTCTGCGCCATCTGATGCACCCCAACTGGAAGATCTTTGCCCCTCAGAAGTATTTTTATGAGCACCAGACCAGAGTCAGCAGTATCAAGAGACTCCCTCAGAGGCAGAGAAAGCACCTCAAACTTCATCCCAATTCAGAAGAATTTTAGGTGCTCCCAGGAGCCCCCAACCACCATCATTAGTTCAGTTATTAGTATGGGTGGTTTAGTGGTAAAATTCTCACTGTGCATGTGTCTATTTCATACAGGTCTTTATACTGCACTTATCACCATAGGATGGGAGATCTGTGTTTGATTCCCAACCAGTGCAGGGCTGAGTTGGGGATCAGATACTATGGTGATGGGAGGCAGTATAAAAGCGTAAGGTAGAAAAGACTGAACATATGAGATTGTCTAGTATTCAACAGATCATGTTTCCTTCCCGCACTAAAATCTTTCTTACCTTATTAACAGATGTGCTATTCATTTGTTTAAAATGAAATCCAAGGATTGTGGCCTGATCCTACGTGGTGCTAAGCACCCTCAATTCCCAATGAGTTTGCAGGATCAGAGCTCTGCATTAGCTGCATTCGCTTAATGAAAAGGAGGATAATTGAGTGCAGACCAACACCAGCACAGAGGCTATTCTACAGTGGCTGATATCACATCCCCAGAATGTAATGGAGGCAGAGTTGTCCCGCGGATAGGGTGGCAGTCTGGGAAGCAAGAGATCTGGATTCTACTTCCAGCTTTGCCAGTAACTTGCTGTGTGGCCTTGAGCACATTTCAGACCAGGTCCACCCTGAGAAACCTGGAGCCTGATTTTCAGAGGGGTTGAGCACTCACAGCTTCGAGTGAACTCAAAAATTGGAGACACCCATAATAGAGATCACTTTTCATTATTTGGTCTGTACCTCAGTTTCTCCATTTGTGAAACAGAGACAGTAATACTTGGCCACTTCTGCACACTGCTCAGAGATCTGCGGATAAGAGTTAAATGGTTAGCTTATTGTCTACTGCCTGTTTGATGAGATCTGAGAGAGCTAGGAGTGTTCAGACAGTATCAGCCAGGAGGCAATTATGCTGCATGATGTGATTCCAACGTCGGTTGTTCAGAAGGAGAGTGATCGCTCATTTAGTTTGGGCTTGGAAAAGTCAGTCTTTATTGTCTCAAATAGCATCTTCACCAGCTCGGTATTCCCTCTGGTGACCATGGCTTTGGAGAGCTCAATCACCTCTGTTGTGTGATTGCGACACACCAGTCTCAGCTCCTGGCGGACACGCTGCTTTGAGTATTTCTCCTCAGCCTTCTTTACCCACAATTCCACCTCCTGCGTCAGCATCTCGGCATTCACCCTCTTCTGACTGAACAGTATAAGGAGTGTCTCCATCAGGCACCGGAAACTCTCTGTGTAGGTGGAGCCCACATCGTCCAGTTCTATGGCTCGCTTGAAGCACCCAATGGCATTGGACTCCTCATTTTTAAGCCGCAGGCATTTCCCCCTAAGCAGCTGTATTTCCGGTAGTGTATCTCCCAGGTCAAACTCCATGGCTTTCGCAAAGAACTCCAAAGCATTGTCCAGTGCAGTCTCGTCCACTGGGAATAGTTCCTGCATGGCATCAACACCCATGTAATAGTAGACCTAGAAGGACATAATGACAGAATGATTGCAGATTCACAGCCGTGGTTTACAGGGAAACTGCAGAGCCTTTTACTACTGCCTGAGAAGACTGCATTACGCCAGGGTAACAATCGTTAGCAGAATCCACCAGTGGACCACGCAAAGTGGCCACGGCATAGTCGAGGCTCTGGGCCAGTCTGCATACATTATACACAACCATCATTTGAGCACCCCAGTTCACCTCCCTCCACCTCCGGCCCTACACTTTGATTCTTAGGGTACGTCTACACAGCAGAAGCTGTGCACAGGCTAGCCTGCCCAAGCTAGCGTGAATCCAGCTAGCACTGGTAACAACAGTAGTGAAGACAATGCGGTGCGGGCTTCAACACAGGTAGTAGAAGCCCAGCAAGGACCCTGAGTCCATACATGGCTCGCTAGCCCACCCAGGACCCCACACTGAGTTATCTTCACTGCTAATTGGATTCAAGCTAGCTTGTGTAGGCTAGCCCTTGTTCAGCTTTTCCTGTGCAGACATACCCTAAGAGCCAGGACTGAGCCTTCAGGGTTTCAATGTTCTATTGTTCTTCTTGTTTTTTAAGTAGTGAATGTAAATAAAAACATGAAGACATGAAAAAAGCAGAAGCTGATCTCACTGGGAGAGCATCTGTGTATTTACTCACCTGGCCTATGTCCAGGTATGTCTTCAAGCACGGACAAACCTTTACAACGCTTTCAAGGTCCTCTTTAGCACTGGTGAGATTTTTCCTGTCTGGCATGCCTCCCAAACCCATCTTTGCACGTTCCAGATCTCGCAGATAGAGCTTAATGTGGATCTAAACACAGGAGGAAACTCATTCTGGCATACATCCAGTTTCAGTGTTATTCCTCCTGCCACAATATTTGGGGTTAGTTCATGCTTGTAGGGCCATTTTAACATATATAGCACTAAATATATTAACATTAGTAAAAAAAAAGGAACACATTGGGCCAGATCCTCAGTGTAGCTCCACTGCAAGCCAAGTTACATGAGCCAAGGAGCTATCTATCTTGCCCATCACCAAAGTGTCTGAGTGCCTAAGACAACATATTTCCACACACCTCCTGGAGATGTGTTGACCAGTTACTGGAATCCCCTTTCACAGTGATGAGGATGTAACTACCAATTGATCTAATAATCCTATTATATGAATAGAATTGGAGAGCACTACATGTTTCTGTCAGTTGCACCACTGCACCCCATTGGCGATCCGAGGAGTTTTAACTTAGTAAGAACTGCAGAATCAAGCCCTTTGTTTTATATTGTTTTGTAGTCTTCTGAAGCTGAGTCTATTTAAGACACAGTCTGGCTTTCAGAAACCGCCCTAATGCTGCATTTTTTTGGCCTCATACCTGCATGCAGCTGAGCTTCAAGAGAAATTAGAAACCTCCTTTGAAGGACAGGTCTAGCCACACACTAAGGATACCCAGGACAGCCTGAACATTCACTTGTGAGGTAATTTATTTCTTAAGGAATTGAATATTTCATGTCTTAAAAAATAAATAAAGTGAGAATTAATCTCAGGTTTATTTAAAAACCAACCAACCAACTCCCATTTCAGTACTTTGCTGCTGTTATAATAGGAAATAACCAGTAACAATACTCTTGGCTATTTGAGGTAGGAATCATCATCACCACTGTACAAATGGGGACACCCAGGTACAGACAGGTAGAGGGTAACACTTTCAAAAGATCGTAAATGATTTAGGAGCCTAAGTCTCATTCAAAGTCAATAGGACTTCAGCTCCCAAATGCCTGAAAATTAGACTTAGATGGCTAAGTCACTTGTTAACATTTGAAAATGTTACCCTAGGTGAGTTCATGGCAGAGCCAGCACTGAACTCAGATCTCCAGGCTGGCTCTTTAACTATAAGACCATCCATCCTCCCCAGCTTATTTTCCCTTTGGGTGACTGCTTTGACTATCACATCACATAGCCCAGGACAATGATAGCTGAAGCTAAACGCTAGAAAAGAAGCTATCAGGAATCCCTAGTGGAATTCCACTGGCCATATCAGTGAAAGGCTCCTCAGATCACAAAGAGGAATTTGACTCCTGAGTACAAGGCCAGGCCTGGTGAGCCCCATTTTCCAAGAGAAATCTCCCCTTGGGCCCTGTATCCTGGGTGAATCAGCTGGCAAGCCGCTCAGGGAATAAGATGCTTATTCAAATGATGCCTCCAATATTCACCAGTGGCACAGAGAGGCTGCGGATCTTGGCAAATTCCCTCTCCAGTTGGCTGACTGCACTCGGCTGGCAGGGCTTGAAAAGCAGATCAATGGCCTTACACTGGGATTCTGCATTTTGGAAGTTCATAGATTTTCTGTCAAATAAAGCCCTTAATGGAAACACATAGAGTCAGGCTGGCTCCTGGAAGGAGGGAGGCAGTGGTAGGTTTTTATTCTGGGTGGAGAGTGGCAGGAAACCAGCATTACCTTCTGCTGGAACTCAAGTGCCTTCCTGTGATTTGGGGCCCAATCTGAAGGCCATTGAAGCTGCTGGGAAGATTCTCATTGACTTCAATGGGCTTTGGATCAGGCCCAAGATCCCACCAACCTGCTCTTGTGTAATGACAGCGAATGAGAAATGTTGATACCTCAATGGGCCAGATCAGTTTCCATAATTATTAATATTTACAGCACCGGTGTACATCTCCTGGGATGCCTTTTATCTAGAAGTGTCCCAAAGTGAGTAACAAACTAAACAGAGGTATCATTTCACCCACCACTGATATACAGCCACCTCTGGGGTGGAACATGGCAGCTGTTTCACATCACAGAGCAACACTGCACAACAGGTTAGAAGAGGAAATGAAGGGTACTAAATGCACATGTTTACTTAGTTTCTTAAATTTAGGCCCCAATTCAGCAGAACTTTAGGCACCTGCTTCACTTTCAGCACATGAGGATCTCACTTCTATTCAGCAGAGCACACAAGCACATCTTTCACTGTAAGCAGGTGAATAGTTCCATTTCAGTCAGCGGGACTACGCATGTGCTGAAAGTGACAAAAGTGCTTACGCGCTTTGCTACAACGGAGCCGTACTTTTTTAAGGTGAGGATGCAGTCCCTTTCAGAAAAAAATTGTATGTTCCAATGGGCTTCCCAGGACGAGCTGAAGCCTGTGCAAGGTGCCACTCCAGAAGACTCCAGAAATCAAGCAAAACGACATAGACAGAAATGTGAGTTGTTGGGTTTGTTTGGTAAGTTTAGCATAGCCTAAAATCTTGTGCAAATGACGAGGTTGCTAGAAATATTGCCACAAGGCCAGTCCCTGGCCAGGGTAGGGGCTGTTCTGGCTCTTGGTTCAGACTTTGGTGTCAAAGACAAGCAACGTACCTTGGCCCGCGTGCAGTAGGCCTGCCAGTTGAGCTCCGGATCTTGTAGGAGATCTAGCGCCATATTGCAGATTCCCATAGCCATATCTTGCTTGCCCAGGAAGTGGAAAATTTTTGCCAGTCGGTTTAGTGTGGGAGGATTGTCTTTAGCTATTTCTATTGCCTTTTGAAACCAAGAAAGCAAAACATATTCCCATCAGTGAACTGCCCCTTACTGTACTGATCAAAGGCCCAGAAACATCCCTGATTCAATTGGACCGTCTGTGTTATTCACAGACTGGCTTTTGTGACCGACTGACTGGAGTTTGTTGTGACTCAGATGATGAGTCAAAAGCTGCACTGGTACTGACTCACAATGGTGCGGTACTTTTAAATAGGCAGATTCCTGCACTCCGTTTACTGCTGCCCTCAGGGCTTGGCATCTACATGTCCTCAACAAACATGGTTGCCTCAACTTCTCATTTCACCTAGCCAACAAGAGGAAGAAGAAAAACCCAGTCATTTCTCAGAAATATTTAGGGGCAGATTCTGATCCCCTATCTCACTGAGTAGCACCTCTCTCCATGCATGCTCCAGCCCCATTAGAGTCAACGGGATCATTGGCTGAGCATAAGCTACCCATTGTAAGGAGAGGCATCAGAGTCTGGCCTAGAAAAGCCACCACCCAATGATTCCTTCTGCTAACTCAGTAGTAACCATACCCTGTGTCATAACCCATGGCCTCAAACCCAGGCCCACAGGAGCAGCCACGCTTCAACCCTCCATTTGGCAACCTGCTGATAACTTCTGACCCAGGAAACACAGACCCAGTTTGAGGGTCCGCCCTGATATCCTATTGATGAAGTCCCAGAGCAGCCGATTGGCTCACTGGCCCTACTTAAGTCAGGAACAGGAAAGCTGTCTGAACAACTGGGATTCACCATGCTCTGGACTGGGTGCTTCCCGCTCCCCTGGCTTGACTTCCCAGTATCCTGACCTGACTTGGCTCCTGACCTCTGGCTTGTGATTCTGATCTCCCGGTATCCTGACCTAGCCTGACTCTCAACTCCTGACTGTGGACTCAAGCTCTGACCACTAGATCTGGCTGCTCACGACTTGGCCTTGACACCCTGGACTAATAAGCACCTCAGCATCTACATTATTTAAGTCAGGACACAGTTCTTACCTCAGAAACAGGAAGCACCTTAAATTTTCCACGTGCTATTTTTTTAAAACTCCAAAGTAATCGACTTAGGTTCATACATCAGGCCCATTACCACAGTGTCTTGGTGCCTTATTAAGGGCTGTAGAGATACAGGTCTGGAGCCACACTATCCCAGCAGGGAACTCTGGGAGGCAATGCGGGGAGAGTATGGTTGCAGGCCTATGTCGTATGAGGTGAGCTTTGCCGACCATTGTGGAATGGGGACTGGGTTATACCCCTGCCTCCTTCCCAGCCCTCCATAGAGTGGCCAGTGCAGGCACTGGAATTGTGCCTGCACTCTGTATAGGGCATTGAAAGGGGAGGAGACTCCTTCTCCCTCCCTCTTCATGCACTCCCATAAGGTGAGACCCGACTGATAATGGCAATAGACTTAGCCACTGTTCTTGGCAGAAGTGGCTGTGAGCCCAAACCATGGCTCAAGCCAGCCCCGAGTTTTGGGAGAGTTTAGCTCTGGATCCTGGATGGGTGGCTTAGGCCTGTACATGCCAACGCTGCCTTGTGTGATTATAACCTTAACCCAAGAGCTGGCAGGACTGCTGAGTTGCACGTGTAACCCAGGCAGGCTGCCGATGGAGCATGTGATCCCTCAGTTACATTGGGAGCAGGGGTGTAGTCAGTGTGAGGCTCAGGTGATTGTATAAGGGGTGGAAGTTGTGGGGGGAGGGAGGGAAACAAACACCCGGCCTAATTCTTCTCCCTTCTCTCCATTCCCCGGGACTCTCCCATCCCTAGAACTTCTTCACTCTTAACAAAAATTAACCCCTGGATGCTTCCTCCAGCCTCATCTTACAGCTTGGGCCCCTGGGCTGCAGTAAGTGGTAGTTCTTGTCATCAGTGGAACGAGACTGATTCACACCACCTGAGAATCTGACCCAGTATCCTTGATGGTGAGGTCTGCTTGTGTAAGACAGAGATCCTAAGCTCTGCTGGCTTTGCCTTAGATGTACTGCTCATTCTGGAGTGCCTCGGAGTAGGGGAAAGGAGGCATGAGGATGGGGTGATGGGGAAGGAGCAGATAAGAAGGGAATGCGGAGGAGAGAAATGGCAATCTGCATGGCTTATGGGGGATGTAGGTGTAATGGGGTCTTCCCCAAGTCTTCTTGTTACACGCTAGCAATGAAGTAAAAAAGCACCTTGCCAAAGCAATCAAGGGGCCCAGTCCCAGAGTAACCACAGTCATGGATCCCCATCGGGGTGGTGGAAAACGTCTCTTTCCTTTCCAGCAGCATCCCGAGGTAGCACCAGGCCAGAGCTGGGGGGTGGGGGGTGGAGAACAGAAGTCAGAGCAGGTTAGCAGTAAAGACACTAACATTAGAAGCTATCCATCCTGCACAATCAGGCTGACGGGGCGTTTCACTTTGGAAACATGAATTCACTGAGCTGCTTTGACAAAAGATGCTTTCCAAAGTCAGGTTAGTTTAGTGAATTTAGTGCTTCTGAGAAGTGCCCAGGAGCCTGGAGTACTTGGTTTATCTGCAGCATGAAGAGTGACAGTGCAAGCTGCCCACACGCTGCCCCACCCATGTACTTTGACCACACCCCAGATCTCTAAGGGGTCAGAGCATAGGTCACTTCCCAGAATCTGTCTTCACCTTGGCTTCTCTGCTGAGATTGCCAATACATGGCAATTGTGCTGCCATTGAAAACGTTATTTCCCTGATCTCTGTTGACTAGGAACTGGACTGAGACCATCAGTTTATTTCACCCAGGCCACCCAACAACCATCGTATGATAACTTTTAGGCCCTGATCAGCAAGGTGCCTGAGTACGTGACTAACTTTAAGTATGCGACTAGTTCCATGTGCTTCAATGAGACTATTCATGTGCTTAAAATTAGGCACTTGCTTAAGTAACCTGCTGAATCGGGGCCTTAGCAGCTGCCAGAGATGGAATTTGTAGATACTTAGCTCTTCTGCATATAAGGCCACGTTCATGTATGAGCCTAACCTTAGGCAGGTGGGTGTGAAAAGCTTGGTGAGTTGCGGTCTGAGCCCTGCTTCTTGTGCAGAGCCATGGAGTGTGCCTGGAATGAGCCGGTTCTCATACCTCTGTAGTGAGAATTTGAGGACTTGGTCACTTGTCGAAGCAGAGCCAGCGTTCTGTTAAAGGAGGGCAGCCGCTTTTGCTCATCATTTCCCTTGTTCATCAGGATCCCATCTAATCTGTAAGAGCAGGAGTGGTTTGGTTACTGGCTCCTTGCTACACAAACACCTCTATCAATAGGACTACTTTCCTTAGCAAATAGTGCTTTGATTGCTCAGTATTAGGGTACACTTCTGCAGTCAGTGGGAGTGGCTTACTAGTCACAGCTCATGTGTCACACCCTAGGACAGCAAACGCACTACTATTAATTAGACTTCGCAGTTACACAGCACTTTTCATCCAAGGATCTCAGAGGTGGATAATGTTCTCCCTGCTTTATTAGAAACCAAGGCACAGGGAGGTAGAGCGAGTTGTCCAAGGTTACGCAGCGAGTCAACAAAGAGTCAGGATTGGAACTCAGGAGCCTGATTCTCCACTGCATTGCAACCATAGGGAGCATAGAGAGTTGCCAGACTGGATCACACCCCTGTATCATCTCTGACAGTGGCCAACACCAGACACTTCACAGGGAAGTGTAAGAACCCTGCAGTAGGTAGATGTGGGGTAATCTGCCACCCACAAAAGTCTAATCCTAATCCCTACTAGTTATAAATCGTTTTGAGCCCTGAAACATGAGGTTTTATCTCCCATTTGATGCCCTTTTTGTTAGCTGTAACTATAATTAAGGCTACGAGTCTGTCATGGAGGTCACGGATTCTATGACTTTCCGTGATTTCAGCAGCAGTAGTTTTGGTGTGTGGGAGGCGGCTCAGGGCAGAATTTCAGATCCTTTCTTAAGAGCTGAGTTTTATTTCTCCAAATCAAACAGCACAACACAAATCCAACTCATGAAATCAGGCCCGGACCCAGAGTCTCCCGCAGGTCTCACTCTCAGCTGGGCTGCTTCTTTGGCCTTTTATCTAAGGCCCAAGGCCTAGAATTTAGGAGCCTAAATACCTTTGTGGATCTGGGCCCAGTGACTTGCAATCTATCACCTGATCCCTGGCCTCAGAGCCATCACCAGAGAGACAGGTAACTAGGCAAAGGAGGGCTAGGCCCAACTCCTTTAAAGGGCCAGCCACGCTGTGCCAGGTAGAATGAACTCTGCCCTCGTAATCCACTAATTCAGTGCCCATGACCATGGTATCTGAGTTTCTCTATGAAGCCCCTTCTCCTACCAGGCAGTATGAAAGAACAAGTCTGATATAGGGTGAACTCTGGGCCCCACTGAGGTAATTGAGAGTTTTGCCATTGAGCTCAATGGAACCAGGATTTCCCTCGTTTATACAAGTCCTCCTCTGTCTGTGGAATCCACTTCCCCCTGGCATTTGGCACCATTGTACTGTGATGCTAAGTTGGTTTCAGTTCCCCTGATGCATTACCTGTTTTCCACCACTTGCTAGCCCAGGCCTTACTAGAGGGGTGTGCTCTGGTTTGCTGTGCAATAAAAAGAGAGTGAAAATCCCTTTCTCTGCACCATTGGGCAAATCCCGATCCCACTGAAGAAACATCTCCCATTGTGTACCACAGCCAGGGACACACCACCTCCCCTCTGTGGTCACCAGAGAGCGGGAAATGTTGGCCTGTGAGGAGTTCCCATGGGGAAATCAAAGGTAAAATGCCCCTGAGAACCCAGAACAAATTAAACACCCTAGTGAAGAAACGACTAAGGAAATTTTCTGGCTTGTGGCTCAAAGAGATCGCTCTAGGGGATCGGTCACTAGGGATTTTGATTGTGTCCTGAATGGGGTCTGAATAGACTGGGCGTTTAATTCACCTGGAGAGAGATGTTAACTAGCACCTGTCACCTGGGGCAGTTACAATCCATCCCACACTGGAGCTATTGGTCCCTGCTCTCAATGCCTTTGTCTTGGTTGAGCCAGGCTTGGGCATCTCATAGTCCTTGCTACAACTTCCCAAGAAACAAAGCAGATGGTCTGCCAGGTTGCAGGCAAACTCCCCCATTCCACTGTAACCTGCTGCTGTTTATTTCTCATGGCACCCTTGAAGAAGGTGTTCGGTGCTGTTTCGCTCTTTTCTTCCAGCTCCGCGCCAGGCACTCCCTCTCTTACCTGATGTACAGCGTGGCCATAGTGAAGTACCAGCTTCTTTTCTCCTCCAGGGGGATCTGAAATAGGGAAAGGTTTGTAGGAAAGTCATCATTAACATCTGAAAATCGCCCTCCTGAATCCACAGGCCTATGAAACTAGACGTCCCAAGGCAAGACCAACATGCACTTTGCCAGGAAAGCAACATTCAAAACACTTCTGACTTTGCTATTCAATAAAAGACACTGGGCCAGATCCTCAGCTGTGTAAATCAGTGTAGCGCCATTGGCGCTCCATGAGTTTTTAGCAAGGCAACATCTGACCCAAAGGGTCCCTCTTAAACAGAGATGGTCCCTTTCAAAACCTGTTCAGTATGTCATGCAAACCTCTGCCCTTTCACGCTGGCCTCTAAGTTCCACAGTGGATGTTGCATTTACATTCAGGGATCTCAAAGCACCTTGTAAATACACGAGTGAATCCTCAACCCACTAAGGGAGTACCCTACAGAGAGGGGCAGCTGTAGTCTAGTGCCTGAAGCAAGAGCTGGTAGTCAGGAGTCTGCTTATGACTCTGCCAAGGACTTGCTGTGAGACCTTGGGCAAATCTTTGTGCCTCAGTTTCTCCATCTGTAAGAAGGGACAGTAATGCTTATCCACCTTTGTAAAACCCTTTGAAGTCTATAGTGTCAATGGCAATTGGTTCACAAGCAAAGCACTAATCATTCCATTTTACAGAGGGGGAAATGGATGGTCTGAGGAGTGGCAGAGCAGGGACTAGAACACAGGAATCCCAACTCCCGGGCCACAGGCCTACCCATTAAAAGGCACTTCCTGAATGCAGGTGTCCTCCCAGACACACGGATTTCCTCTCTTCCCCCTATTTCTGCAGCCAGGCTATACCATTCCACTCAGGGTGGTTTATTAGTGTTTACTCTAGGGTTACCATACGTCCGGATTTTCCCGGACATGTCCGGCTTTTTGGGCTCCAAATCCCCGTCCGGGGGGAAAGCCCAAAAAGCCGGACATGTCCGGGAAAATCGGGGGGGGGGGGGGGGGGGGGGGCTGGGACGGGCCGGGGGCTCCGGGGCCGGGCGTGCGGTGCCTGGCCGGGGGCTCCAGGGCCGGGCCGGCGGGGCCGGGCCGGGGGGTCGGGGGCTCGGCCGGGAGCTTGGGGGCTCCGGCGGGGCCGGGCCGGGGGCTCGGGGGCTCCGGCAGGGCCGGGCCGGGCCGGGGGCTCGGCCGGGGGCTCGGGGGCTCCGGCGGGGCTGGGCCGGGGGCTCGGCCGGGGGCTCTGGCCGGGCCGGGGGCTCGGGGGCTCGGCCGGGGGCTCCGGCGGGGCCAGGCCGGGGGCTCGGCCGGGGGCTCGGGGGCTCCGGCGGGGCCGGGCCGGGGGCTCGGCCGGGGGCTCGGGGGCTCCGGTGGGGCCGCCACCGGCAGCTCGGGGGCCGGGCCGGCGGTGCCAGGCCGGGCCGGGGGCTTGGGGGCCGGGCTGGCGGTGCCGGGGGCCGGGCTGGGGACCAGCGGTGCGGTGCCTGGGGGCCGGGCCGGGGACCGCAGTGCTGGGCGGGTCGGGGGTGGTCGGCCGGGGCCGGCACCCCAGGGCCGGGGCCAGCCTGGGCCGCGCCTCCTCCCCCCACACTCCCCCTTACCTGCTTCAGGCTTCCCGTGACTCAAATGTTCGCGGGAAGCAGGGGAGGGGGCGGAGACTTTGGGGAGGGGGCGGAGTTGGGGCAGGGCCGGGGGCCCGTGGAGTGTCCTCCTTTGGGAGGCACAAAATATGGTAACCCTAGTTTACTCTGTTCTGTGCAGGTTAGAAGTGGGTTTCCATGAAGTGTGCATCTGTATAAGTCTGCGTCCTACAAGGTTGTTGTATGCATTACTGTGTTTAAAAATGGTACCTAGCAGAGCCAGTCTGGGCCAGCAATATGGAGACCAGGCTTGTCGGGTTCTTTGCCTGCAGCACAGTCCCCTCACTCTGCACAGAGAAGAGGATGCTTTCTGTTTAAATGGAAATTGCACAGGACAGTGCAATGGGGTAAGTCTTGGTGGACAGTATATAACGCAATGGGTTATGGATTGCAATACTAGCCAGGTTAGCAGTTTCCAAGAGGTGGACGCAGATACAATTAAAAGGAGCAAACATCGTTCTCGATGTTACTTATATTATTCACACTGCGCTCAGCACTGCATAGGGCACACAAAGAAAGCAAGCCCCTGCCCCAGAGAGCACAAGTCTCCGAGGCTGACACATAGAAGACAGCACATGCTGGGGGATCAAGTGGTGAGGTTGGTTTAGCGTGTTCTTGTGACGAAAGCCGAAGGTTGAGGCAGAGTAATGCCTTACAACAACAATCCTGGCTCCCGCTTATCGTACCCAGAACAGAGCGATTCCATACTGTAACTGCTGACTGCGTCTCTGGCGTGAACAGCTGCTTAGCAAGCACAGGCCCAGCCAGCCAGTTGCACCAGCGAGGTGGAGAAACCAAATGGACAGTTTTCCCAAACAAAGCATTGCCTTCCTGCCCTGTGCTGAGGATTCAGGGAGGAAGGAATTGCGGGGTTAGCGAGGGTTACACACACCATCTTTGCTGCCTCATGCAAGTGCGCAGGGAGCAGGAGGTGAAGGCTGATTTGTCTCCACTCACTTTGCAGACAGGATGGTCTCACAAGCACAGCACAGCGCTGGGAATCAGGAGATTTTGGAGTTCTGTTCTCAGCTCTCCCACAGGCCTTCTCTGTCACCTTGCTCAGTTCAGAGTCTTATTGGTAACTGCACTGTGCACACAGTGTTGTTGGTGCCGTGTTAGTCCCAGGATAAAGTCTGTGCTTGTCTCTCTCCCCAGCAGAAGTTGGTCCAATAAAAGATATTACCTCACCCACTTTGTCTCTGCATTGTGCAGGCTTTCACTCTTGTGCAGAGTCGCTATAAAAGTTGCCAGTCTGCTCCGATTGTGTTTGCACCCACTTTTCACTGGTGTAGATAACACACAAGGTGCAAGGCCCTGGAGCATCAAATCTGCAGTGTTAAATCCTGGCCCCTAGTGAAGTCAAAACTCCTATATACTCTATAGGACAAGGATTCAACTCATGTGCCTCAGGTTCCCTATCTGCTACAAGGGGATAATAATAATGCTGTCCTCAGAGAGGGTTTGATGCTAAATTTATTCATGTTTGCAAAGTGCTCTGAGATGCTCAAACAGCAGCAGCTGCAGAGGTGCAAAGTGTTAACATCTTTCGCTGGTGTGTAAAGGAAGGACAAATGGGGACGTATGACAGGAATAACAGACGCACAAATATAAAGCTTTCGAAATAGCCAGGAGATTCTGCGGTGAAGAACTGTCAGCTTGTTGGATCTAATACCGCGTAGGTGGCAGAAATACATTCCAACGAAAGAGATTTCTCGGTGCACTATAAATATCTGAAAGCACTTGGCTGATATTTAGCCTGCTGCTGTAAGCAGAAATGCCAGCTCACTGCAGAAACGCCAGCTAACAGTGTTCCAGGTGGGTAGCTGCCCCAAGGGACAGTTTTGTGAGCCAAGCGACTGGTTCCAAACTCCAAGAGCACAGCCTCCCTCCCTGCCTGCGCTGACCCCCTCATCCTGTTGTGGCCAAGGAACTGACTGCCAGGCAATTCCCTTTGGGAGGATCCTTAGAAGTCAAGGCTGTGAGTGTTGTGCATGGGCAGCCTGGGGCTCTCCCGAGTCCAGAGATGTCCCTGGGGCACTAGGCTCCCGAGAGGAGATGGTGGCGGTGGGCAGAAGGTGAGGCCACTGCCCTGCTCACCCTCTGCAGCCAGCCCGCTCTGCTAAGACATGGGGTAGTAGATGTGCTCACCTTGTGTGCTGGGAAGCTCCAGGGAGTCTTATGTCTTCCTACAGCACAATGCTTTTCCCCTGTGGGGAAGGTGGCTCCACAGCACCCTAAGGTGGGCTGGTGTCCAGAGGTATGTCTACATTGCACTGTACACCTGGGTCTCTGGGACCCAGGCTTGTGGACTTGGTGTTTCCAAGCCCATGCTGCATCCACATTGCATTGTAAACCTGGACCCAGCTTTCACAGCTGTGCTAACACATCCACACTGCACTATGCAGACCTTCTGATGTGGGTCTGCAGCTTGACCTGCGTCCACACTGCAAAATGACAGCGCTTGGACCCAAGTCACAGCGGGACTTAGGGCACGTCTTCACTACCCGCCGGATCGGCAGGTAGCAATCGATCTATTGGGGATCGACTTATCGCGTCTAGTGAAGACGCGATAAAATCGATCCCTGATGGCTCTGCCGTCGACTCCGGAAATCCACCGCGGCAAGAAGCGGAAGCGGAGTCGACGGCGGCACGGCAGCGGTCGACTCGCCGCCGTCCTTACAGCCAGGTAAGTCGACCTAAAATACGCAACTTCAGCTATGCTATTCACGTAGCTGAAGTTGTGTATCTTAGGTCGACCCCCCTCCCCCCCCTTCCCCCCCCCCCTCCGTAGTGTAGATCTAGCCTTAGGCTCTGACCCACCCCACTAGGAGGGTCCTAGGACCTGGGTCCTGAGTGCTTGCTGACCCAAGTCAGACTGATGTGTGTGTGGACAGAAAAGGGACTTGGCTGAAACCTAAGTTGGAGCCCGAGCTTAGCATGCAATGCAGACATGCCCTAATAGGGCCAATCTGACTTTAAACATCTCATGGCACGTTTTTGTAACAACAGGAATTTGCCCTGTGGACAGTTGCTGGCCAGCATTCCCCATCCCAGCTGTTGTGCAACATGCCGTGCTCCAGCCGCCTGCCACCACTCCCCCAGAGGTGGCTGCCTTTCATTCACGGGAGAAGAGTTTCTACAGGCCCTTGCTCATTCAGCCTCCACTGATACCCACGTTAGGAATGCTGAATCAGGTGCTCAGCACCTGCAACTTCCTTGATTTCAATGGGATTTGTGGGTACTCAGCACCTGTGAAGATCTTATAGATTGCCTGGGAAGCATGTGGGGATCCTGAGGTTGAAAGTAACAGATTACTGGAGGGAGGGAATTTGCACTCCTAGCTCATTAGAAGAACTGAATACAATTGGAAAGGCCATTCCTCCTCCCTGGCTGAAGCCGAACCAAGCACCATTGCTGGTACTTTGCCCATGATCTGTTGAAAGTGAACCAGCTTTGTGATCTATACTCCCATCTGGTGGCTCTGTTTGCATTTAATTGTAATGGGTTATGGGCAAAGTGCTAATTGCTATTCCCTTTAGACCTGGCGGCAGAGCAGATTTTGCAGGTTAATGGGTTTGGAGAGCACTGAGCTGGCTGGATTGTTTAGAAGGTATTCAGCTTAAGTTTCTTTTTTGATTTCTTTGTGGGTTCATTTTATCCGGGCACATGAATAAAATAAAGCTGTACCTTAAACGGCCTAGCAAGACTATGGATCACGATGTAGAAGGAAGCAGCCAGCACTAAATGAGAAAGGATTTCGACACATGATTTTCGTGCCTAACTTTTTGGATGTCCACCTTGAGACATGCCTGAGGGGGTGTCTGTAAAAAGTGCTTAGCAATCAGCCCTCTGAAAAAACAGGTCTCTTTAAAGTGGCTCAAATTGGGTATCTCAAAATTAGAGCTGTGCGGAAAAAGGGGATTGTGTTCCACGGAGGATGGATGTTTCAATTTGGAACGGAACCCAACATTTTTGAAAGTCTCCATGAAAGATAGCTCAGTGGTTTGAGCATTGGCCTGCTAAACCCAGGGTTGTGAGTTCAATCCTTGAGAAGGCCACTTAGGGATCTGGGGCAAAAGCAGTACTTGGTCCTGCTAGTGAAGGCAGGGGGCTGGACTCGATGACCTTTCAAGGTCCCTTCCAGCTCTAGGAGATAGGATATGATATGATATCTAAAGGGAATGGAACCCCAGCTGAGGGGCTGTCCCTGAGCCGAGGACTCTGGTAGCTCTGGCAGCTGAGGAACTGTTAGCTGGTGTGCCGAAGCTCCCGGCTCTTTGGCAACCACCTGGTGGACTGGCAGGGAGCTGTAAGTCTGGGGGCCCCAGCTGAATACAGAGCCTTGGAGCTTCGGAGTCGCAGTTCCCAGGGCTTCTTGGCTCCCCACCAGGCAGGCTGCCTGAGAGCTTAGAGTCTGGAAACCCAGGCTGCCCTGGTAGGCTGCGGAGGGCTGGGTGGGTGAGCTGGTAGGAAACCAGGCAGTTTTCTAAACCTGCCTGACGGGGGGGGATCCATCGGAACTTGGTCAAAAAGAAGCCATTGCCGCGAAACTTTTCCAGTTTGACCAATCGGCATTCTCGGAAAAGTTTCCACTGAGGAATGTCTAATCAGCTGACTCAGAATCACTCATCACTCCTGGCAAGCCGCCTGGCTACGTTCTCTGGAGCTAGGTTGTGCCTGGCCTTCAGTGGAAGAGCGAGAAAGCGGGAGAGGGCACAAAGACGCTGCCCACCCCGGCCTTTGTGCTTTGTTAAGTGCAAGTTTGATAGCCACCATCTTGACCAACACCCCAGAAACTGAACCAGGGATCTCCAGACTTAAAAAGCATAAGCAGCTACAACCTGAACTAAAGACCCAGCCTCTGCAGCTGGAGCTGTGACAGACTCACACCTGCCGTGGACCCAGCGCCATGCAGAACGCACAGCCCGCACAAGGCTAGCACTCATGGCTCCAGAGGGGGAAGGCGTATGCCTCCACTCCCTTGTGCAGCAGTCAGCAGACAGTGCATCCTGTAACAGAGTGATGCCTGTGCTGACCCGGATCTCTGGGAGGCAGAGTACCTGTCTGAACAATGCCTCTTGGCGCTCCCATTGAACAGTGCAGGGCTGGGGCTTAAAGTCTCGCTTGAGCTTTTGCTAAACTCTCCAGATTTGCCATTCAAATCCTCATTTTTTAAATTGAAACCTGCCCCTTTCCCCACACTGCCAGAGATGTTAGGTTGGGCTGCTCACCAGCAGGGACACCCGTAGGCAGTTTAGACAAAACCTGCAGGATTCCTGCACCCACTTTCCCCAGGGCTGCAGGGCTTTAGTTGAGTTACAATTCCACAAGGCCCTACCGTAGATAAGATCTGCCTGAGATTATTCAAGTGAAGGGTATGAATGCTGCTGGACTAGATTTACTAGGAGCCCCTCAGAATCCTACAACCTGCCCACACGGCTCCAACATTTTTGCAGCTGTCAACATTGTAAACACCACTTTCTAAGGCTGGTGGCCAGCACGGGAATGGTTTGAGCAATGCACAGAATAGCTGATAGAAGAGTCAATTATTTTGTATATTCACAACCTTTTTCCTAGGCAGTGTCCTTGCACAGAGAATAGAGTGGCTGGCAGGGGCGGGTACATAAACCGGGTGGTTTGGATAAGTGGATCAGCAGTGCCAGGGCTGGATCTGCAAGTGATGTATGTTGGAATCACTCTCCTGAAATCAATGGAGGGACATTGATTTACATCAGCTGAGAATCTGGCCCTTAGTGTTTACAAGGGAATAATGTTATTGATGGGAAAAAGCTCACACCTTTCTGATAATTGCTGCTGTGGTCTGGTGGCTGCAGACTTGGGACTGGACACTGGTAGGGCTCCATTTACACCACACATGTTGCTGTGTTATAACACAATAGTGCCCCATTCGTGCTGTCCATGAGTCCACTTATGACAGTAGCCTCAGTGATGCGCTAAGTGACAGCGCTCGGTGTTAGACCGTTGCCTGAGTCACACGGAGTGGCCCTGCAACACTAACCCCCTACTTTGTGCAGAACTGGGACTGTGAAAAATTTAGTGCCAGACTGCAGAATTTTAAACAGCTGCTGAATCACCTGTAGCAGCACTGCCTACCCACTCTGGCTTCAGGCTAGCAACTGCCTCAGTTTCTTCCTCTTGGGCTCCCAGTAACTTCAGCATAGGTCTTTCATGTGTCCTGTAACACCCCTTCTCGGGGTCTGGATGCACAAGAACTCCCCTAGCCTTCCTAGCTGGCTCCCACCCCTTGGTGCAGTGATCCTAGGCTGGGCCCTGCTGAGTCTTTCCTCTAGCAGACTTGCTCTCCACCTTCCAGCCATCCTCGTTGCCTGCTGCTCCCAGCTGGCTTGAACCCCTCCTGCCTGGGTAGTTGGGAGAGTCTCTGAGCAGCTCATGTTGCTCTCCTGCTCCTGTGAGTTCCTCCCTGCTCTCCAGCTAGCAACAGCTCCGAGGGCTTCCTACTTGGAGTCTCCCCTTTGATTCTCTGCAGGCTTCTCTGTTATCTCCACCCCCAGAAGGCTTGATTCTAGCCACACAACCTGCCTTCTTGTGGCACTGCTCATCTTCTCCACCTGGGGAGACAAGTTAAGTGGGTCACAGGTGGGGCCCTGGAGCTATCTCCCCTTAAAGGGCCAGTCACCCTGTGACATCTCCCCCTCATCTAATTAAAATGAAAAAAAATGGTCTGATAGTTTTCATCTCACTGAAACAACAGAACATCCTAGAACAGGAGGTTTAGAGAACGATGCAGTGCTAATTCTCTTGCTATGCATTTTCATCTGTTTCTCTATCCTAGAGTTCTCTATTCTGCCCTTCACTGAAATGTTGCTAACTCTTGTGATTATTTTTTTAAAGCCCAGATCCAGGAGTGATGTGATTCCATGAGAATCTCAGCTTGCATTTAAAAGTAAAAGCAAGTTTCTAGCCCTCTGGGTTGCAAAGAAAAGGTTGAAAATGTGCCCTGAGTGCAGCCTAAAGGCTCAGGTAAGAGGAGGCAAAGAAAAAGAATCCGAGATTGATTAGCTGTAAAAATCCTGATTTGCTTAGTCTATCTCAGGATTTTCTGGGGTCTGACTCGTGATTTTTGAATGTTGGGGGTTGGCAACACTATTTGCAGTGTTGCTGTAGCCATGTTAGTTCCAGGATATTAGAGAGACAAGATGGGTGAGCCAATATCTTTTATTGGACCAACTTCTATGGGTGAAAGAGACAAGCTTTTGAACTTACCGACAATTGAAGAGCTCTCAGCTCAAAAGCTTGTCTCTTTCACCCAAAGAAGTTGGTCCAATAAAAGTTATTACCTCACCCACCTTGTCTCTCTGTAATAGTTATGCACTTCCCAGATAACATGTCTGCTGTCAAGAATTTAAAGAATGAACTGAGCTGTAGCACTTCTGAGCATTTTGATAGCACCTTCTAGCTGAAGGCCTTGAAGCCCCTTCCAAACACGGCTGGGAGAAGTATTTGCACTTGACACAAAGCCTTGAGCTGAATGGCTTAAGGAAGGACATTTTCTGTGGCTTTGCAACAGAACACAATTAGTGTCTTGAAGCAAATTCAATGTGTATGCTACACTGATGCTCCATCTATTCTGATATCTCAGAGAGTGTACACCGTGAAATTCTTATTCTAACAATAAACAAAACCACCTCTTGACCCAAGCGCTCCCCTTAAGTGAGCATACCAGCCACTGGCCTTTTATGAGCTCCCAGAGGGCAGCCACACACTGCGTGTGCAGAAGGACGCACCTTTGTTTGAACAGCTAGAGAAGATAAGGCTGGAAGTGCAGAACACCGTTTATTCTGATCACGTAAGACCAGAGTAACTTAAAACGGGCTTAAAACTTTCCACGATTCCATCCAGCTACAGAATCGTGTCGCCTTTATACGGGCTGATCTGCAGGATCGGGCCCATAGAGATCAACAATGTTAAGTGACACAGCACGAAGGAGGGCCGAATACTAAGATAGGAGCCATTTCCAGAAGCTTTCTCCTGGCAGGACTTTATTCCCTCTGGCTTATACTTGTCTGCACTGTCATAGCCAAGCTCAGCTATTAGCTGGTAAATTAGTTCCTACTCTAGGTTCCCGCGATCATAATGAACCCATGATTGAATTGCTCTGCCCAAAGGATAGAGGCCCTACAAAGACACATGGCAAGTACATCCAGTGATACCAGACAGCAATCTACACATAGGTAGGAGCCGTGACTGACCTGCTGCCCATAAGCAAGAGCCTTGTCATACAGCATGAGTCCGGCAGTCAGTTTCTCCATTCGGTCTTCTTCATCCACAAGCCCAATGTCAAAGACGTAAGCGTAGCCCTGCTCTGCCAGACAGCGGGCTGCTCGGAGCCTGGGATCCCCTTGAGACTCGTCTTCTGAGCCCAGGCCCATTAAGTGGGCTAGTTTCTTGGTGCAGTCAGCCTCTTCCTGCTCGCTGTCCAGCCTGTCGTAGACGTAGGCCAGGTTGGCCCAGGTATTGAGGTTGTCGGGGTCCTCCTGGGAGATGCTCAGGAAGATCTCCTTGGCTTGCTCCAACTCCTCCAGGTGGAAGGAGAAGACCCCGAGCAGGTTCCTGATGGCGAATTGCTGGGAGCCAGACTCAAGCTCTAGCTCATACATCAGGCTCTCTCGCTTAAGCTTCATGTCCCTCCCTCTGAAATTCACAGGGGAGCAGGGCTCGAAGTTCATGTTCATCTCCAGGTGGAAGTGACCAGGAATATAGTCCATCTCATCAATGAGCGTGTCAATATCCACCTCGGCTTCCTCCGGGTTCTCCATGGGGACTTGCTGGGTATATCCCCATGCAGGGCTGCTGCGGTGGTGTCTCCCAGTCCCAGCCTTTCCCTCCTCCTCTCTCACAATGTTTGCAGCTCTCTCAAACCTGCAATTCTGGTTTAGCTGATTCACATGCAGCCTGGGAGGAGTCCTGAATGGGAGAGGCACCTAGCGACGCCTGTCATTCGTCAAGGGCCTGCTTGGCCAGGACTGTCAGTGAATCTCAAGAGTCTAAAACAGAAAAGTCTGGTGGATCCATTCTTGCCTGTGGTCCTGGCAGGGCAGGGGCTGGGCTGCTCCTCGCAGTGCATGCTGGAGCGATCAGTCCCATACTCCCATTTCCCTTCTTTGGTTTGTATTCCGTAGTGTGTTGACGTGCGTTGTGTGTTTCGCTCCAGGCCATAAAATACCTTTGAAAATAAACAGCCTGGGCCCAATCCTGATTCCCTTACTCCAAACCCCCATCCGAACGGATCGGTAGCTGAGCCGGACCACGGACTGCACAGCGGAGCCGCTTCTGGACCAGATCCAGGCGTTGGAAGCCAGAAGCGCTCTGCTGGGGGAGTGGAGGGACTGGGCTGCAGTCACAGTCCCTCCCCGGGGGCTCTGCACAGGCTGGGTCAGCTGGGTGGTGTGAGAGCGTGGATCTGGCTCACCCTCGACCTTTCACCAGGGGGCGTGAGCATTGTGGCTGGTCCCTGCGCAGGAAGGCAGGAGTGGAGGAGACTCTTGTACTCTTCCCATCCCTTGGTGGATCCATTCTGGGCCAGCCACAGTGTGTATTTAATGAGGATCAGCCGCACTCTAGTAGCACTGCTGCGGGGTGACCAGCAGATACGCACCTCCGAGTTGGAGCCTGGAGCAACACCTGAACAGGCTACAAACCAGTGTTAAGAAATAGCATTTTGGTCCCAGTAATGCCCACAGCCTGTCACGGGTGGGTGGACAAGAGCTCTGCTTTTCAGTCCTATGGGCTCTGTGGGGCTGTACAAGGATAATTAGGGGCTCTGCAACACAGATTTCCTATTTATGCAGCTTTGGCTTTCCCCTTTCTAAAAAGGCCTTGTGCAAAGGGCCCATCTGCTCTCTGAGCCCCTGGCCCGTCCGCCGAGGGGTTCGTCTGCTCTCCGAGCCCCTGGCCCGTCCGCCGAGGGGTTCGTCTGCTCTCCGAACCCCTGGCCCGTCTGCCAAGGGGTTCGTCTTCTCTCTGAGCCCCAAGCCCATCAGCTGAGGGGTTCATCTGCTCTCTGAGCCCCAGGCATGTCTGCTGAGAGGGCCATCTGCTCTCTGAGCCTTGTGAGTATCCAGACAAGGTGCATGTCTGCCCTTCTAGCCCGTGCTCACCGAGCCCGTGCACATCTACTCGCCGACCCCGTGCACATCCAGGCAAGGGGCACATCTGCTCACCGAGCCTGTGCATGTCTGGGCAAGGGGCATGTCTGTTTGCCAAGCTGATGCGCATCCGGGCAAGTGGCACATCTACTCGCTGAGCCCGTGCAAGTCCAGGCAAGGGGCACGTCTACTCGCCGAGCCCGTGCATGTCCGGACAAGGGGCACGTCTGCTCGCCAAGCCCGTGCAAGTCCAGGCAAGGGGCACGTCTACTCGCCGAGCCGATTCACATCCGGGCAAGGGGCACGTCTACTCGCCAAGCCTGTGCAAGTCCAGGCAAGGGGCATGTCTGCTTGCCGAGCCCATGCACATCTGATAAAATGTAATGTATCAAAACTAACCAAGGATCAAACAGCAAGCTCAAAACGGCTGCATTCCTCTCCCCAACCCTGGCAGGGCCTAAAACTGAGCTGTAACAGGTACAGAGGCTTGGAGCCAGAGGCCTCCCCATGCAGTGGTTTGCCTGGAAGCTCCGCCTTCATGGGAACAGAAAGGCAACAAGTGTATGGGGTTGTCATGGCAGCAGTGTTCCGGAGCTGCTGGAAGCTGTGCCACTGGGGGCGGGGGGGCTCCCTCCATCCCCAGGGAGCAGAGAATGGCAGCAAAGGGCTTTACAGGTGCCCCCTTCGGCACTCAGACGGTCAGGTAAGAGTCTCCCAGAAGAGGCTCCAGAGGGGACAGGCTCAGCCTGCAGCTGACTTGGCTTCCAGAGTCAATAGAGAACTGGACTCAGCCCCATCTGACTCTCCGCTTCTGGATCATCTGCACACATATTCTCCCCTGTCCCCCAAACACCCCGGCACACAGATATCACACACACCTTCCTGCAGTCAAGAGATCACACGCCCCTCGGCACACAGATCACACACACCTAGCCATGCAGCGGTCACATACACACATGCATTCACAAGTTCACATGGTTATTACACACGGAGAGTCCATGCACACGTGTCCACGCACCCACATACAGGACTCTGTCAAGCTGTGATACTCTGAATGGGGGAGTTTCCAGGGAAACAGAAATGAGTTTGTACATGTCTCTGAAACACACAGCAGACTCCTTCTTCACACACACACACACACACACACACACACACACACACACACACACACACACACACACACGCCTATACCTTACAAGCTCCTGCAGGATATTTTGCCTATACAGTAGTGGGTTACTGTAACCTGACTGAATAGATCCAACGAGCCAGGACCCCTTTCTCTGAGAAGTCCTTTCCTTCAGAAATAAGCCAGCAGGTTTGGGGGGCCCTGGATTTTTGGCTGACCCTGGCTATCTTGATGACTTCCCCCGTTCTAGGTGAAAGTGAATTTCATTTCAAAATACTACATGCCAAACCTAATGTTTTACATGGTCTGGGGTATGACTGACAATATTTTTTAAAGTACACGCTCCGATCTCTGCTTCCCAGAGGCTAAGCTTGAGCCGTTAGGCACAGGCACATGTCAGGGGTGGTGCTGAGCTCAGCCATGCTACCCCAGGAGGAGCCCCAAGAAGCCACATTTCCTTCCCGCTCCCCACTTGCTCCTGCAGGGAAGCAATCTGCAACAGCCCCTTATCCCGCGCAGATCACTTCCCCCACATGCTGGCTCAGGTGTGCTAGCTGGTAGCCAGGGGAGTGGAATGAAGGCATTGCCCACTTCCCACCCGTGTCTGCCCACTTCCACCTGCGTGGGTGGGATCCAGTGGTCTTGCAAAAACTCTGCTCTCTTTCTCTGCACTGAGACTAGCGCTACAGGGAGGCTGCACAGGGTGGGTTTGGGGGATCATGCTCCCCCTTATAGCCCAGCATGGCGGCATCAGACTGCAGCACAGTGTGGCCCTGTGTTCAGTGATTTTGCTTTCACTGTGTATTTTTTAAATCAGTACAATCATATGTCTCCAGTAACGTAGTGTATATGTAAGGATTTTGAATCACGTTTTTAACAACACAATGATACACATACTGGCTGAGATTTTCAAAGCCATGTGAGTGACTGAGACACAAACTTTTTGACAAGCTCTGCCATAATATATTTTAACTGGGTCCATTTTTAACCAGCTCATTAACCTAAAATACATTGATTGGGGTTTCCCCTTGCTTCTCCTCATTTAAAATGACCCGTGTTATTTATTCAGAACAAACACCTACCCCTTAAATCACACTTTGCCCTCTTGGAACTCTGTTGGCCTGCAGTGCCTTTACTTAGTTCACCTGAACAGTAGGACAGAGAGATTTTGTTTATTTAGCTCACACAGCAGCAAGTTTTCAATCGGCTAATAAAATACAGAAACATTGGTAGCTCATGATAGTCCCCTGTGGCCTTGAAATCTATGAATCTGTATGTCTAATTCCTGCTTGGGGATTTTCAATGTAATACCCGGCACTAAGACCCTGATCCTGCAAACATCTACACAGGTGAGTAACTTGATTCACATGAGCAATCCCTTTGAAGTCCTTTGACTTTTCACAGCTAGGCATTATCGCATTACAGTTTGCAGGCTCAAGGCCTCATATACTGCTTTTCACCTGCAAAGTTTAATTTATTTTAATTTGTACAATATAGAAATATCTATTTAAATGCCGAGGAATTTGGCAAGTGAAGGGTCAGATTTCTCAGCTGTTGTAAAACAGAGCTACACCAGTTTACATCAGCTAAGAATGTGGTCTGAATTTTTATTGATATAGTTTGTGTCAGAATTTCTACTGGGAATAGCTGTGTTACCAGGGTTTGAGTCCAAGTTCCCTTTGACTTCTTCAAGAGTTTTGGCTACAGGATGGGGCACTTGGAGGCGGCATCTTCCAGATGAAACAGAAAGCCAAGGTTCTAATCATTTGTTGTCATTAAAGATCTCACAGAGAATGATTGTTAAAAGACATTGAACCAGCCAAATTTGACCCCAAACTTAGGTTAAATCCAATGGAATTTTAAAAAATATTAACATTTCCTTATAGTGTTTGCAACCCAAACATCACACCATTCAACTGGTGCCTGACCATTTTAGGGAAATTGAGTAGAAGCAAATAAAAATGTGGAAATGGCCAGTCTGTTTTCATTGTCTAAGTTGAGAGAAAAGGAAAAATAAAAAGCATCCACAGTAAACAGTAAATTTGATTTTTAAAATTCTCTTTTAATAGCCTGAGATTTTAATAACATTAGGGATGGATCTTTGTTTGTTTGTTTGTTTTAAAACATGATTTTTAAACAGACAGTGGCCCTTAACTCTATTATCTTGGCCAAATTCCAATTTGGATCATTTGCTTCTGCCTACCTAAAATCTCTCTGTAGTTTCCACTGGAGAAACTGTATTTCAATTCCTGTAGTATTACTCCGTGCTGTTAAACAGCTTCCATGATTCACACCAGAGATGGCTGCATTTCAGTAGTAGATAAAGCAGTGTCTGTATGTAATTTGTACAGTACATCAGTTTAAGGGCCTTGATCATGAAAACATTTAGTCTTTGGCCCTGTGCTTACTCTAGAGCAGGGTCGGCAACCTTTCAGAAGTGGTGTGCCAAGTCTTCATTTATTCACTCTAATTTAAGGTTTTGCGTGCCAGTAATACATTTTAACGTTTTTAGTAGGTCTCTTTCTATAAGTCTATAATATATAAATAAACTATTGTTGTATGTAAAGTAAATAAGGTTTTTAAAATGTTTAAGAAGCTTCTTTTAAAATTAAATTAAAATGCAGAGCCCCCCAGACTAGTGGCCAGGACCCGGGCAGTGTGAGTGCCACTGAAAATCAGCTCGCGTGCCGCCTTTGGCACGCATACCATAGGTTGCTTACCCCTGCTCTAGTGAGTAATCATCCCATTGACATTCAGGAGATTACTCACTGCAGAAAGCATTTAGGCCCCAAACCTGCAAAGATTTATGCATGTGCTTCACTTTAAGCATGAGTAATCCCTCTGAATTTAATGGGACTACTCACAAAATGAAGCACATGTCTCTTTGCAGTATTGAGTAGTCTAGTACTGAGGGCCTGATACAACATCTATTGACGTCCGTGAAACCCTTTCTACAGACTACAATAGACATTGGATCAAGTCCTAAATGTTCACAGGACCAGGACCTATGTTTGTAAAATTAGTCCTGCTTTAACTCAAAATTTACTGTATATTTACATCATCCTCCGCTAGATTTGATGTGTCAGCAGTTTATCCAAACTGTAAGAAACCTGGTACATACACACAGGCGCCCTACTGCAAAAAGGTCTCTTCAGAGTTGGTGAGTCTGTCTCTCTATTTTATGTACAAAACAAACACTTATTCAGCTCCATATGCAGAACTAAACTAAAAATTATACCTTTGGATTCTTTTTCCAGAATTCATTTCCATGAAAAATCCAAATGGATCCATTCTGCTGCTTTCAAATTAATTTGATAATATCACTGAATCTAATCTAATCGGTCCATTTAATGTAGGTCCAATGGCAATGAAATCAATAGCGTAACTCCTGTTGATGTTCATGATATAGGATGAGGCTCTCTCCAATGTAATTTACTTCTCAGTATAATGTATACTTACAGAACCTTTGAGTAGATTTCCTGTGTCAGCAATTTATCCAACGTGCTAGGAATCTGTGGGCGCAGATCCTCAGCTGGTGTAGCTTGTTATAGCTCCATTGACTTTCTCTCTCTATTTGCCTGTAGTAAGGAGAATTTGCAAACAATATGATCAGAATTCTTAGGGCCTGATTCACCACCGCAGAACTCCAATTTTCAATGGTGATGCATCAGTGTAAAACTGACTTAACTCAATGGTAAATCAAGCTTTTAGTTTTAACCTTACACTTCATTTTAGGGCAGAAAGTTAGGCCCAGGCACCTACAATATTGACCATGGAAGCTTTAGCTCCTCTGTGCTGCAGGAGAAGGCTTCAAATTCTGGCTGGGGCAAGGCACAGAAAGCGGCACGACTTACCCAGATGCCCCATTTTAATTTTAAGGAGACCTTGAAGAAAAGCAAGTATCTGGTGAGATCTGAATTTGACTTTTTTCCCTATGTGTGGACAAGAAATCTGACAATTTCTGTGGTTTAATCTTTCAACTCTTAAGTTGAAAGTGCCATGGGATAGACTGAACTAGAGGTGCTGTGATTTGCATGGGTAAATTAGAATCCTGGCTTTGTTGCTATTAAACCTCTAAAATCTTTTTCTCAATAAGAAAGAAAAACTGGGCCCAGGAACTTACAATATCAAAGATTTTCTGCAAGAGACCCGACCTTCAAGTATTAGAGGTGTTTGTGACACTGGAGAAGAGAGGTTTAGAGCCTTCATTAGGGTATGTATCGGATTCAAGCAATAGATACTGCAAAAACTTGACAAGAAACATATAAGGTAGATAATCTGGTACCTCTTGTTGCAGAGCTAAATATTATTATTGGATCACCTAATAATATGATACACACGTTTGGGGGCCAAAACAAGTCCCTTTTACAACTGTGCAAAATTTAAAAGTACAATAGGTGGTGCAAGAAATAATAAGGGCCAATGCCCAGCTATGCTTCCTGATTGCTGTTCAGTTTCCCGGTTGCTTGATTTGGATGATGTTACCACTAACAGGGTTAAAGAAAGCAGCCTTCTGCTCACACAGTCTGGTGATACCCCAGCTAAAATCATCCTAACTAACAAGGGAGTTATTCAAAGGGAGCAGATAAGAGATCACCGATCCAGGGAAACACTGAACCACAATATCAGTGTTTTCTATTTCACATTATTTAGGTGCCCTGTTTACGTGGGACCTACACTGATTTCACTGGGGAGTTCTGTGTAAGGGATAGTTCTGGGACTGAGCCCATATGTTTGTGTGTGTATATACACTGCAGTCTATCCAATCAGTGTGTATTGTAGATATTTCTGTAATGCCCACCATCATACTACCTAAATATTGAATCGATATGCAGTATCAGTGTGTTAGTGTATGTATATGGTGCATACACATTTACATATATGTCCTATCTTTTATGAATCCAGAGTATACACAGGATAGTATATTTTTAAAATAGCTTTTCTATAGAATAATGCTTTGCAAATATTCTACTAGCCCCAGAACTCCCTAGTAACGACTTCTAGTGCCACCAGGCTGTGGGGCAGAATGCTAGTTGGCATCGCCTGCTTTCTAACCCTTCAGGCTGGCCACTTTTGCCATCTGCATTGCCTGGCAGAAGAAATTAAAAACTGGGTTATTTCAGGGGAACATCCCTCCTCCATAGGGCCTGAACAACAGTCAAATATACTGTATCGTCACAGCTGTAGAATGTTGTGTTAATACTCGGATCTGTTGCATAGCCACATGACTGCTGATTTTACACTTGTATGTGTGAATCAAGAGTGACGCGCAGTGGGAGCTTGTGTGAATCACAGCTTACTGTACTTGCAACAGCTCTTTCGGTGCTGGTGGCCAATGAAGTTACAGAATTCCTAATTTCATATATCGGGGGTAGCCGTGTCTGTATCTACAAAAACAAGGAGTCTGGTGGCACCTTAAAGACTAACAGATTTATTTGGGCATAAGCTTTCGTGGGTGAAAACCTCACTTCTTCAGATGCATAGAGTGAAAGTTACAGATGCAGGCATTATATACGGACACATGGAGAGAAGGGAGTAACTCTTCGTGGGTTTTTACCCACGAAAGCTTATGCCCAAATAAATCTGTTAATCTTTAAGGTGCCACCAGATTCCTTGTTGTCCTAATTTCATAGTTAGAGATTTCATTTCTAATTCGCCTTAGTATCTTTTCAGGTTTTTTTTAATCAAGAGCCTTCCAAGAGGCCAGATTTCCCTTTATTTGCTTGGAGAGATGCAAAGATTGTACTTGATTATCCTTTATATACAGAATGTAGCAATCTGTACCTGGCAAGAACTGCCAAACTGTAGGGAGGCAGTCTGAGCTAGTGGATTGGGAGTGAAGAGATGTGGGGGTGAAATCCTGCTCCATTAAAATCAATGGGAGCTTTGCCATTGACTTCAGTGGGGCCAAGATTTCACCCAGAGATTCTATTCTGGGCTCTGCCATACATTCACTTTTTGTCCTGGGACGAGTTGTGTCACTGCTCTATGCCTCAGTTTCCCCATCTGTAAAACAATGATCCTCTTTGCAAAGGGCTTTGAAATCTAGGGATGAATCGTTCTGTCTAAGTATTGGGTAGCGGCTGAATTTAGAGCCAATTCTCTTTTTAGACTTTTACCCACAACCCTCATTGATTCCAATAGGAAAGGAGTAGAGGGCCATATTCACCCCAGAAATACAAAACACAAAGAGGGTGGCAATTGTACAGGCATCATAAAGACTCGGAACTTAATTCTGTGCTGCAGGCTTCACGGCCTGGAGAGCAATGAGATTTGACTCTAATCTAGACTTGGGGAACAGCTGCCCTCCAGGTCCAAATGGAGCCAGTTTGCATGAAGGGGACGTAGTAGGGCAAGGGAATTGCTGTCTGATCTGCTTTAAAGGGGGAGCTTTGGTATTCCTTACTGGGATTCTCTTTAGGTCATCTAGAGCATAGTGTGCCCGGGGAACACCCCTGTGGAACCTTCTTCCCCTTGTATTCCTTCACTCGGGGGCCATGGTGGAAGGATTGTCCAGGGCACTAGGACTTGGGAGACCCAGGTTCTACTTCCTGTTGCTCCACAGCCCTTGGGCAAGTCTCTTAGCTTCTTTGTGACTCTGTTCCTCATCTGTACAATGCAGATGACAGCCCTGCCCTGCCTCACAGGGGTGTGCCGAGGACATTAAAGACTGAGAAGTGCTTTGCGCTCGCCTGATGTATTGTTAGTATTACCACTGAGAATTGCAGTCCCTGGGCTCCTGTGAGGCCCCGTGCCTCCCTGGGGCAGCATGTCTCCACAGAGAAATGCCTAATGGATAGGAAGGTCTGCAGGGCAGAGACTGAGGCTTTGGATGTGTGTGCACTACCTAGCTCCGGAGGGCCCAGATCTCAGTTAAGACCTCTGGGCACTTTGTACTGAATTACAAAGAATCACTGTTTTAATAGGCTTGAATGGCAGAATCTGGCTCTTTTTTGGTAGTTGTATCCATTTTTGTTCGTAATCCTCTCCCTCTTATTTCTGCAGGATTGCCACCCTGGCCCTGGGACTTATGGCAAGAATGGAAACCCTTATGCCCTGATTGAGGAGAAGGAGAGACGCTCGGCAAACTCTCAAGGGATAATGGACAGCAAAACCGAAAAATCTGTCTTACCTACTGCTGCGGCAAGTCTGCGCTATTTGTTTTTCATTCAGCTCCCGTATTGACCTGCATACCAGCCATTGCCCAGGGCTTGAGTGATCAGAAAGAACGAAAGTGAGGGATCTGTGGAAGCTGACCCTCCGCCAGGTTATTTTGCTGCCTTGTTCATTACAGTGGACCATAGCAGCATGGCTATGGTCTTCATCTCTTGGCCAATCAGGAGCCCTCGGGTGTCTGAAGGCTCAGGGAGGCATCAGCATTTGCGGTTCTCTCTAGAGAGGATGCAGCCAACTTGCAGTTTTCACTGCCTGGCTGCACGAAACTGGAGTGCCCCTTGTGGCGGGTGCGGGGGGGAGTAAAGGGGAGGCTGGGCAAGCAGCTTCCGAAAGGGAAAGAAAAGTCGGTGAGGTTCACCTGAAGAGGCTGAGGCTTCCCAACCTCACAGGATCTGTAGAGGAGAGAACCCCCAGAGGCTGGAGCCAGCCTGCATCAATGGCTGCTCCTCTGGTGATATTGGCCATTCCGGGGCTGTGCTGCCATTGGTGGAGCCCACCACAGCTGCTCAGTAGGGGAATCTACAGAAGATCTTGCAGCCAGCCTCAAGTTTCAGTGGTGCTTGAACTCCTGTCTAGGTTACTGCCCAGAGAGCCAGTGGGTCACCAGGGGATGATGCCACAGAGAATGTCTGCTTCCCCTGCTCGTCACTTTCCCACTCTCAGAAGTGCATGTGCAGGATCCCATAGAGGTGGCACTGTCCCCATTCTGGGTCTCTTAGGAGTGTTTCATGCCATGAGCAATGGAGACTAAGCAAAGGGGATGGTCCAAGCCACTTAGTTTAAAGGCTGCCATGCAGAGGGACCACCCCTTGCAATCTGCTGGTGAAGCTTTTAATTGAGGGTACAGATAGCAATTTGTAATGGATGATTGAAACAAACAGGTGGCTACTCATTTATTATTTGACCACTCAAGAATGAGCAGCATGGGTGAGAGGGAAAAGTCATGGGCAGAGCACAGGACATGGCTCTTTGGGGCAGGGTCTGCTTCTCATTAAGTATTTGTACAGCACCAAGCACAATGGGGTCCTGGTCTCAGTGAGGGCCTCTGGGTGCTACTGTAATATATAACAGCAATGTTGCAATTGTTTAGCAACAAACCTGTAGTTAGTGTCCGGTTTCCAAATGAGCACAACCTAGGACTCCGCTCCCCAACAGAGCGATCACTGATGGTTGTTTTGCTCCCCGTTATCTTTAGGGAAGTGGTTTGGGGCCAGGCACCTACAATCTCAAAAACAGTACGGACGAGGTGTTGAAACGTGTGGTCAGTAATCGCGGCCCATATGACACCTTCACAGGAGACAGGTCAAAGCCTATTATCTGCGGACATTACGCTGTGGAAGTACGTACTCTTGTAAGAGAGTTGTGTTTTTAGTGAAACACCCTTGCCTTGGTTAATGATGTAGGAGCTAGTCCTGCAGACGTGACGTCTCTCACAGATTGCTGCCAGGAGAGGGGTGCTGTCAGAGCATAGTTTTAAAACCCATCCTTGCTGTTATTATTAACAACTTATATTACTAAAACTGAGGGTCAGATCCGCAGCAAGGGTAAAGCAGCACAACTCCTTTGAAATCAGTGACGCTACAATTTATATGAAGGTCTAGCCCTAAAAAGCTAATTTACTTTTTGCTACTTAGGCCATGTCTACACTATGGACCTTACAGCGGCACAGCTGTACCGCTGCAGCTGTGCCGCTGTAAGGTCTCCCGTGCAGCCACTCTTTGCCGGTGGGAGAGAGCTCTCCTGCTGGCATAATTAAACCATCCCCAACAAGCAGCAGTAGCTATGTTGGCAGGAGAGCCTTGCCTGCTGATACACTGCTGTCCACACCAGCACTTTTGTCAGTGAAACACATGTTGGTCGGGGGTGTGTGTTTTTTTTTCACACCCCCAACCAACAAAAGTTTTACCGACAAAAGTGGTAGCGTGGACAAAGCCTTAGTTTGCTTGCTGTTTGCCCTTCATTTAGTACGGACAATGAAAAGGACTCACGGCTTCCTCTCCCTACTGGCCTAGGGTAGGATTCAAACCAGCAACCTAGATTGAACAAGATTGTCTATGCGCAGTCTTTTTGCCTTATTCTGGATGGATTCTGAGGAGATATTCCTTTAAGAACCTCTGTTTGGAAGCAGCCTGGGGGATACCTTTCACCTGCTGGGGTGCGGAAGGCAGTGGCATACATTTATTACACTCTGGAAAGATATCTGCCCTAGAGAGCCCAGGGTGGGGCAGAGATTGTGCAGGGAGGAGGGTAGATGTGATCAAGGGGAATCAAGTAGTCAATGGACTCTGAATGAGAGTCTATGGGCCTTATTCAGCTCCACTGAAGTCAGTGGGATCTCCCTGCCAGGCTTCACCTGGGGACTGGATTGGATCCTGTAAGCGCAGAGATACAGGAGAGCCCCTGTGGCTGGCACCTGCAGGGCCTTGCCAGACAACTGCGTCACATTTTCTCCAGCAGCAGCAGACGTCCCATCCTCTCTTTCATCTCTTTAGAAGAAATGCATCGAGCTCGGCACCAGCAATGTCAAGAGCTTTGTGGAGGAGCTGGACACCAAGGACAGAAAGAAAAAAGGTGTTTTCAGCACCCTCGCTCGGAACCCCGGCTGCCCCACGGAGCGGATCTTCTGGGCCACACTCAGCCAGTGTCCACGTGCCACGGTTAGTGACACCGTGTTCCTTTCCTCTCCTGTCTCTGCTGCAAATGTTACCGTGCAGGATGCCATCTGCTGCGAATACACCCCATGGCACTGAGAGAGACTGTGAGGCAGTGCCGTAACAAGGGCGAGGCGAGTGAGGCACTTGCCTTGGGTGCGCAAAGCGGAGGGGTGCAGCTCTGCCACGATCGGCGGCGTTTCGACGGCAGCACTACCGCCGTCACTTCTTCAGCGGCAATTCGGTGGTGGGACCCTGAGTCCCTGTCGGAGGGAAGGACCCGCCGCCGAATTGCTGCCGCCGCTTCCTGCATTCTTTGGCGGCGGGTCCTTCTCTCCAAGAGGGACTCAGGGACCCACCGCCGAAGAGCCTGGAGCCGGCCCTTGCCTCGGGCGCAAAAATTCCTTGTTACAGCTCTGCTGTGAGGCAAAAGGGAAAGGCGGGAAAACCACCTGGACCTCTAGGACTGGGAGAACCCCAGGTGAAACGTGCAGCTGAAGAGCAGGCTGTCTGGATTGGGACAAGGGGTGATTGTGTGGGTTGGTCTGCAGAGCTCTCACGTAGAAGGATGATGAGCCATTGCCAGGGCATTGACTTCGCTTTCCTGGTCACCTGCAGAGGATTCTCTGGGCAGTCAAAATGTGCCATGGGGAGGGCTGGGGCAGAGCTGTCCAAAGCTGTGTACTGATTGGCCTTTCCTCTGGTGGGGTTACAGCCAGGCACCAGTGCCCAGCTGATAGCTTATCACCAGGAAATCCCGTGCCCAGGATGGGCCGGAGAGGGAGGAAATGAGAAGCCTCATGATCTTTTCCTTCTACTTCTCCATTATTACTAACAAAGGCAGCTGAAACCTTCATTCCTCCCCCTTCTCTCATGCTGACTCCGCTCAGCTCTTTTGAGTTGGAAGCTAGTTTTAAGGCTCCCAACTGAGTACTTAAACTAACATGGCAATTTTAAAAGAGCCCAGGGGCTGAGGAGGCAGCTGTGGGGGAAACACCTGGAGGCGTTCAAAGGCCTCCCTGTCTGCACCCACGAGCCTGGCTGCCCTTCAGCATCAATCTGCAACCTCGGGAAACTTTACACTCATTTTAAAAAATAAACGGGGTGGTTAAATAGCTCCCAGGTTAGTTATTACCCTGAGTGGGGTGAGCATGATGTGGCCATTATCCCATGAAAGAGAGCGCTAGGGCTAGCTGGGCCTTGTTCCGGATGGATTCTGAGGAGATATTCTCAGGGCAAAGGGGTTCAAATACAGTGCAAACCTGGAGGTGTGGGTACATTAGGAGACAGTGGAAGAATAACAAAATAGCCAAAGGAGCTCTGGAAAGGTGATTCAGCCCCTTACATTCCCTTCTCCTCCGACAACCAACTATTGTTCATTGTGGAAGGATTCATTGAATAAACCTAACATTTTTTGAGTAAAATTTGAAATTAACAGGTAGCATGGTAACAATAACCACACTCTGATAGCAATAAGCCTCTCCGGGCTGTGTGTTGCTTGGCTACAAGTGAACTCCTCGGGCGGCCGCAGGCATCTAGCAGAACATAGCACACCTGTATGTGCACTGGTAGCCAACCCTGTTGTGTCTATATGAGCTGCATTAAAATGACGGCATCCATTTGCTCAGCCATGCAGTTTGAAAGAAGTGCTTCTTAGCAGCTATTATTTTTATCACAAGTTATTTGAAAATTAAGCTCTTGTCATTACAATTGGCGTTTTTATGGTTCCGGCTGACAGCATCTTGCAATGTGCTCTCATGTTGCTCAGGTAACTACTTACAGCCCCGATTCAGCAGCTTTAAGATAAATTTGGAGTAATCCCAACCCAGTCAGCAAAGCACAATACAACATGCTTCACTTTAAACATAGGCTTTTCATGGGATTTAAGCATGTGCTTAAAGTTATGCACATGCTTAAGTACTTGCAGCAAAGGAATTAAAAATAACATTATGGGGTTCAATGGTTAGAGGCGCCCTGTGATTCCAGATCAAATCTGCTCAGATTATAAGTGAAAAGATAGTTTATCTAACCACTCACATTGCAAACTCACCCTGGGACCTGACGGTCAAACTGGGTTCTTTCTTCTTCATACATCATCAACAATAAAGATCTATCACTGGAATTTAGCTTACGGTTTTGTTGGTACATGAAAAGGACTAGAATCCAGATCACTGTCTCTCAGCTGTGTTGGGTCTGGCTAAGAGGATTAAAGAGTAGTTAACAATTTGACAGTCACAAACATCAGCCAATATGATTCTGAATTCACATGGGGAATAAATTGGTTGAAGTAAGGAGAACATAAGAACATACATAAGAATGGCCATACTGGGTCAGTCCAAAGGTCCATCTAGCCCAGTATCCTGTCTTCTGATAGTGGCCAATGCCAGGCACTTCAGAGGGAATGAGCAGACCAGGTAATCATCAAGTGAGCCATTCACTGTCACCATTCTGGGAAACAAAGGAGGTTTTTTGCATAGTCCCGTTTCAGATTCAAACTGCATTGCAAAGCTCCCTCTGAATTCAATTGGAGCAGGAGAAGGGGCAGGCCCATACCATGCCTAGATGACAGGATGTTGCGTATGAGTAAAGGTGGATATCTACACCACAGTTGTTAACAAAGGAGTGGTGGGTCACTCTACTGAATTCCAACTGCAAATAGCAGGCTGGAGGCTTAGCACAAGCGATGCTCTCATTTCCAGCATGCTGCTCCTTTTGTCTCTCACGTTTCTGGTGTGCTTATTCCCACCATTGCAACACAGCCATGACAGTTTCCTGCACTTAGTACTTCTCACGAAGTAGCCTCTCAGTTCTGTGGCTACTAGAAGAATACAACAGAATTAACTGAGGCTCCAATTCAGCAAGATACTTAAGCAGGTGCCTAACTTTAAGCTTGAGTTAGGTACATACGTAAGTACGTCAATGATTTACTGGTTGTCACTTTGTTGTAGTATGCTGTAGGGCCAGGCTCACATGATCCAAAACCCATGGAGCGATCAGAATACTTCAATCAACCTCCATTTTGGTCATCTGCAAAAAGAGTTGACAGGAAAGCATACCGCCTCTTTATTGGAAACACAGTGAGTGGAAAATCTATGGTAGGAATAGATGTAGGTGCATGAAAATATTCATGCTGTCTGCTTCTTCCATGACGCACTCATACCCTTTACTGGTCTTTCCACTGGAGGTCCAAATCCTTCTAACCCAAAGAGTGCTGCTCAACAGCTTTGTCCATAAACAGGTTTCAGAGACACAGTGGTTACTGCTCTCCAGCCAAGAGATTGTATTTCAGGAATGTTCTAAGTTATGCAGCAGATTTTAATCCTTTAGGGGGCAGGACAACAGATACACTCAAAGTCACATTCTATTATTGAAAAAACAGAATTTCTTTTAGCAGCAGAGTGCTGAAGTGATGGTGCTGGTAACTGCTCCTTCCTTTAATGCCTTTTCTTAGGTCATCTGTAGTAAGAATCTTCTCAAGTTTCCCTTAATGAAGTAGAACAAAGCCTGAAGGACTCAAAGAAGCCAGGAAAAACGTTAATGTGAAGTAGTCCCTATGGTTAGGGATGAGGAGCAAACTCCCATGCAGTTTCCTGCCTTTATGCAGAAGAGCAGGCAACAGGCAATTTGAAAAAGATCAAGGCTGAAGACTTCTTTGTAATTGATGCAGGAACTCCACAGATTAAATTACAGTGGTAACATTGCTATAACTTGACTAGAGCTAGTTCTAGGCTGTTGGGGAAAATCACATTTCAAGGGAATGGTCCCCAACGTCTTCAGGAAAATTGGAAAGAACGGTTACTTACCTTCTGTAACTGTTGTTCTTCGAGATGTGTTGTTCACGTCCATTACACATTAGGGTGTGCGCGCGCCGCGTGCACGGACGTCGGAAACTTTTTCCCTTAGCGGCTCCCGTCGGGCCGGCGGGGCCCCCACCTTCCCGCCAGAGCGGCGCCCCGCTCCAGGGTATATATATCCCTGCCGACCCGACCCCTCCGGTTCCTTCTTGCCGGAGACTCCGACAGAGGGGAAGGAGGGTGGGAAGTGTAATGGACGTGAACAACACATCTCGAAGAACAACAGTTACAGAAGGTAAGTAACCGTTCTTTCTTCTTCGAGTGATTGTTCATGTCCATTACACATTAGGTGATTCCCAAGCTTACCATTGGAGGAGGGTAGGAGTCAAGGTACAACTGACTGTAACACAGCCCGGCCGACCATCGCGTCCTCTCTGGTCTGATGATGGATCGCGTAATGGGCTGTGAACGTGTGTATGGACGACCAGGTGGCTGCCTTACAGATCTCCTGGATCGGGACCTGCGCCAAGTAGGCCATTGAGGATGCTTGGGCTCTAGTCGAATGGGCCCGGATATCCGGGGCCGGAACATTGGCGAGCTCATAACAAGTGCGTATGCAATGCACAATCCATGCCGACAAGCGCTGTGTTGAGATAGGCAAGTCATACGTTCCGCAATCGCAATGAACAGCTGGGGTGTTCTGCGGAACGACCTGGTCCGCTCCAGGTAAAATGCCAACGCCCTTCGGACATCCAGGGTATGTAGGCTGCGGTGGTGAGGGTCCGTATGGGGTTTTGGGAAAAACACCGGGAGGCAAATGTCTTGCCCCATGTGAAACTGTGACACCACCTTTGGGAGGAATTTGGGGTGCGGCCTAAGTTGCACCTTATCTTTATGGAACACCGTATAGGGTGGTTCCGACGAGAGGGCCCTCAATTCTGATACCCTTCTGGCCGACGTGATGGCCACGAGAAACGCCACCTTCCACGAGAGGTGCGTGAGGGAGCAAGTGGCCAGGGGCTCAAAGGGAGGACTCATGAGTCTATTTAGGACTAGGTTCAGAGACCACATCGGAACCGGCGGGCGTGAGTAGGGAAACACCCTTTCCAGCCCCTTGAGGAATCTGGCCACTGTGGGGTTGGAGAATACTGACACTCCCAACTCTCCCGGATGGAAAGCCGAAATAGCGGCTAAGTGAACTGTAATAGAGGCGGGCGCAAGCCCTTGATTCTTGAGGTGCAGTAAATAGTCCAAGATGGACGGAACCGAGGCCTGTAAAGGCTGTATGCGTTGAGGCTCACACCAGTGGGAGAACCTTTTCCACTTCGCCAGGTATGTTGCCCTTGTAGAGGGCTTCCTACTATTAAGGAGGATTTGCTGAACCTGGTGAGAGCACCTGTGCTCTGCATCGTTCAGCCAGAGAGATACCATGCCGTGAGATGAAGCGAAGACAGGTTCGGGTTGAGTAGGCGACCTTTGTCTTGCGTGACTAGGTTGCGATGGAGGGGAAGGGTGATTGGATCGGCTACGGACAGTTCCAGCAGGGACGTGAACCAATGCTGGCGAGGCCAGGCCGGGGCAATAAGTATAATCGTTGCCCTGTCCCTGCGGGTCTTGAGAAGAACCTTGTGTATAAGTGGAAATGGAGGGAAGGCATATTTTAGGCTCCCTCCCCATGGGATCATGAAAGCATCCGCTAATGATCCCGGGCTGAGGTTCTGGAACGAGCAGAACTGAGGGCATTGGCTGTTGTCCCTGGTGGCGAATAGATCCACCCAGGGAAACCCCCACTTCCGGAAGATCGAATGCAGGACGTCTCCTCTCAGTGACCATTCGTGCATTCGATAGGATCGGCTGAGGCGGTCTGCTAAGCCGTTCTGAATTCCCGGAAGATACATCGCGATGAGGTGTATCGCATGGGCTATACAGAAGTTCCATAATTGGAGTGCCTCGCGACAGAGGGGAGAAGACCGGGACCCGCCCTGCTTGTTTATATAGAACATGGCGGTAGTGTTGTCCGTCAGGACTGCCACGCTGTGACCTTTTAGGAAGGCGTGGAAGGTCTGGCAGGCGAGGCGAACCGCTCTTAGCTCCTTCAGATTGATGTGAAGCAGCTTGTCCTCTCCGGACCACAGCCCTTGAGTCCGCAGTTCCCCCAGGTGCGCCCCCCAGCCTATGTCTGATGCGTCTGTCACTAACGTCAGAGTGGGTTGTGGGGCAGCAAAGGGGATCCCTTCGCATACCTGCTGGCGATCGAGCCACCAGCGTAGTGAGCTGAGCACCTGGTTCGGGATCGTGACTACTTGATCCAATGGGTCTCTGTTGGGGCGATGCGTGTGGGCGAACCACAACTGTAAAGGCCGGAGTCTCAGCCGGGCATGTCTGACCACGTGCGTGCAAGCTGCCATATGCCCCAGAAGCTGCATGCAACACCTTGCCGTTGTCGTGGGAAATTTTTGGACCGAGCTTACGGCCCCGTGAATTGACATGAACCGTGCCTCTGGTAAACTCGCTCGCGCGGTTACCGAGTCCAGGGTAGCACCTATGAAGTCCAGCCTCTGTGTGGGGATTAACGTGGATTTCGGCACGTTGACCCGGAGGCCGAGCTTGTCGAACGTCTGCAAGGCCAGCGTCACGTGAGATCGGACCTCGGCCTCCGACCTGCCCGCGAGTAGCCAATCGTCCAGGTACGGGAACACACGCATCCTTCTTTTTCGAAGGAAGGCTGCTACCACGGACATGCACTTTGTAAACACCCGTGGAGCTGACGCCAGGCCGAAGGGCAGGACAGTAAATTGGAAATGGCGCTGTCCGACAACGAAGCGCAGAAAATGCCTGTGGGCCGGATTGATTGCGATGTGAAAATAGGCATCTTTCATATCGAGGGCAGCATACCAATCCCCCGGATCCAGGATGGGATAATAGTTCCAAGGGAGACCATACGGAAGCGCGCTTTGATCAGAAACCTGTTTAGATCGCGCAGGTCCAAGATAGGACGGAGGTCTCCTTTCGCCTTGGGGATCAGGAAGTATCTGGAATAGAATCCTTTTCCCCTTAGGTCCAGAGGGACCTCTTCTACTGCTCCTGCAGCGAGAAGGGTCTGTACCTCCTGTATGAGGAGTTGCTCGTGAGAAGGGTCCCTGAAGAGGGACGGGGAAGGGGGATGGTAGGGAGGGGGCGAGGAAAACTGGAGGGTATAGCCCGCCTTCACTGTGCGCAGGACCCAGCGGTCCGATGTTATGCGCGACCAGGCCCGGTAGAATTGGGACAGACGGTCCTTGAAACCCAAAGGAGGATCCGGTATATGAAGTGGTACGCTGTCCTCGGGCGCAGCTTCAAAAGCCTGGTTTATTTCCCGGCTGCGGCTTGCCCTGGCCGTGATTCTGGCCCTGGTTAGGCGTATTGTTACGTCTCCGCCTGTTATCCCTGCCTCGACGGCGGTAAGGCTCGTGTCGGGGCCGAGGGTGGTAATGCCTTTGCGGCGGTTGGGGTTTGAAGGGCTTACGCTGCGTTACCGGCGTGTGCATACCCAACGACTTAAGGGTCGCTCGTGAGTCCTTAAGGCTATGTAGCCTGGCGTCCGTCTGGTCGGAAAACAAGCCCGAACCTTCAAACGGGAGGTCCTGCAGCGTGGTCTGCACCTCCGGCGGGAGGCCTGAAGCCTGCAACCATGCCGAACGCCTCATCACGACTCCCGACGCGATTGTTCTAGCCGCAGCGTCGGCTGAGTCCAGTGCGGCCTGTAAAGAGGTCTTGGCCACTGCCATTCCCTCGTCCACCAGGGCCGTGAACTCCGGATGCGCGCCCGGTGGGAGGGATTCCTTGAACTTGGCGACTGATGCCCAAGAGTTAAAATTATGCCTGTTTAGAATCGCCTGCTGATTGGCGATCCTCAGTTGCAGGCCCCCCGATGAATAGACTTTCCTCCCGAATAGGTCCAATCTCTTAGCTTCCTTGCCCTTGGGGGCAGGAGCTTGCTGGCCATGTCGCTCCCTTTCGTTGACCGCCGAGACCACCAGCGAACAGGGGGACGGATGTAGAAAGAGGAAGTCAAACCCTCTAGATGGGGTGAAGTATTTCCTCTCCACTCCCCTTGCAGTTGGCGCACTGGAGGCCGGTGTTTGCCACACCGTCTTATAGTTGGACTGTACTGTCCGTATAATCGGGAGAGCGACTCTGGAGGGGCCCTCTGGGCTCAGGATATCGACCATGGGGTCGTCCTGCTCTATGGTCTCCTCCGCTTGCAAGCCCAGATTGAGGGCTACCCGGCGAAGCAGGTCTTGGTGTGCCCGATGGTCATCTGGCGAGGAGGAAGAGGTCGGGGCCTTCTGCCCATCCTCATTGTCCTGCAATCCGGCATCAGCCAATTGCTCCTCTGCGGCCTGACCCGCCGCGTGGGATTGGGACGGTACCGTACTCGGTGCCGAGTCCACTCCTTCCCGCTCCGGTGGTCTAGAGACCGTTGCCTCCCTATACGATGGCGGAGTCGGCGGACGGTGCCGCGGGGAGCGGGATCGGTACCGGGATGGCCCGGGTCTCGAGGCTCCCGATGGGGGCTCTTGTTGGTGGTAGGCCCAGGGTGTCCAGAATGGCCATTGGCTCGGCTGGCCCCATTGTGACTGACCGTAGTCCCTGCTGGCTTGTGACCTACGGGCATAGCCGCCGTATCGGTCTGAGTCAGTCCCCGAGACCACGGACGGTGACCTGGAAGGCCACGGTGGGGCCGTGGGACGGTGCCGGTCCGGTACTGGGGAGTAGCGCCTCCGCGACCAGGACCTGGAATGGCGCCTCGTCGACCTGGACCTGGAACGGTACCGGTGATCGCGGGACCGGGAACGGCTACGGCTGGTCGGCCTCGGGTAACGAGCCGCCGATGCTTCGCGGTGCCGACTCGTGCTTGGTTGCTGAGTCGGTGCCGGCCGTTTGTTGAAGCCCGACTGCTGCGGTGCTTCTTGCGCCGGGGGCAACCGGGAGTCCACCGAGGCGGAGCTCGACCGGGACCGGTCCCTGGAACGGTGCCGAGACGGCGACCGTGGTGGGCGCACCATCGCTGGCTTGCCTCTGCGCGGCAGCATAGGCGGGGCGCCTTCAGCGCGTGCCGGGGCCTCGACGGACAAGGCAATGAGGTCCTTAGCTGCCTCAAACGTGTCCGGAGTGGAGGGCTGTTCCACCAGTTCCTCCAGCCCTGCATCCTCGCTCGACGCGCTCATCCCGGGGCTCGACGGGCCCTTCGGCGCCGGAGCCACTACCGGGGTCCGTGATGAGGCCGTGTCGGCCTTAGGGGCACTCGAGGTCTTTACCGGTGCCGCCTTCTTGTGCGGGGAGCGGCCTCGGGCCTTAGGTTGGCCCTTCACTTTTGCCGGCGAAGACGATCGGCGTCGTGCACTTCCCCGCTGGGTCGGTGCCGCGGTCTTCGGGTGACCCGCCGGCGCCGGTTCCCGCACCGAAGCCGGGGCGCTCCGCACGGAGGCAGACGGTGCCGTCGAAGTGGAGGGCTGTAACGCCGTCTCCATGAGCAGCTGCTTAAGGCGAAAGTCCCTCTCTTTTTTAGTTCTGGGCTTAAAGGCCTTGCAGATTTTGCAGTGCTCCTTCTGGTGAGCCTCCCCCAGGCAACGAAGACACGAAGCGTGGGGGTCGCTCAATGGCATGGGCCTGCGGCACGTGGCACAGGCCTTAAAACCCTGGGCATGTGGTATACCCCACCGCCCGGGGCTGGTGCCGGGGCTGAACAAACAACCCCAGCAGGAACTTTAAGTACTCTAATGAGCCGTTAACTACTGGTTAAACACTACACAACTAACTGATAACTGCTAGATAACTCTAATGTGCTAAGGGACACTCTCAGAGGAGAGACAGAGTTGTTCCAACGCGGCCACGGACGGTAAGAAGGAACTGGAGGGGTCGGGTCGGCAGGGATATATATACCCTGGAGCGGGGTGCCGCTCTGGCGGGAAGGTGGGGGCCCCGCCGGCCCGACGGGAGCCGCTAAGGGAAAAAGTTTCCGACGTCTGTGCACGCAGCGCGCGCACACCCTAATGTGTAATGGACGTGAACAATCACTCGAAGAAGAACTGTAGGATCTGATTATGATGGTTGTTGCATAGACTCTGAACCTAAATGGAAGGATCAGGCCCTAATTCCTCCATTCTCAAATACAAGAGATGGTGGTGGTGATTGTTGTTCAATATTCCAGAGTCTTGTTTTCAAACTGAGGCCCTGATCCTGTTGCCACTGTAGTCACGGGCAGAACTTCACTGGTGTGTGTATAACTGCACCTTTAACGTTGCAGAACCATGTCTGACTTTCTTTTTTCAGAACCCAGTTGGTGTTGGTCGCTATGACATCACAAAACAAGAAAAGTGCAAGTGGAATACTAGATACCGGTCACTTTACCAGTGTGAAACACACCGTTATCTGAGTAACCTGGAGCGGGATGCATACTTACTGTAAGAGAAATGTACTATGGGCAGCATAAAGTTAGTGATATATTAACATTGGTATATGGTATAACCTCACTAATTCCCACCAATGAACAGGAGACCCAGTATAAATTACTGACTCTTGAAGATTAAGTGAGGGCCCAAATCCTGCCTTACTGGAAGGAAGATAGTTCTTGAGATGAAGGCCGGAGCCTGACTTAGGAGAACTGGGTTCAATTCCCTGTTCTGCCGCAAACTTTGGCAAAGTCACTTAATTAATCATTGCCTCAGTTACCCATCTGTACAATGGGGATTATAGCACTTCCCTACCTGCCTCGGGTATTAGGAGGCTAAATACATTAACGAATGGTAGGCACTCCTACAAGGGTCACTTATTCTCTTACTTATGTAAGTGCAGTTTAGGTCTATTTATAAGAGATCATGTTCTGGTGCTGTTGCATAGTTTGTAGGAAAGAAAGGAAGTTGTAGTTTACCTTTGTGGAGAGTGTCCCAGGTGCCCTGGTGGGTTCTAGTCCCACCCCTGTTGCTGGGTGACCTCAAACAAGTCACTTCACCATCCCGTGCCTCAATTTCCCCCTTTTAAAACAGGGATAATGAAGCTTACCTCCTTTGTCAAGTGCTTTGAGAGCTATGATTGAAAAGCATTAAAAGCTAGTCTAGTATGTTGTACCACTAGGGCACCCCGAGGATGATGGTTGGTGCCTCTGTTGCCCCAGATATCCATCCCTTGCTATGGATGTTGCTGAAGAGTTGGTTGGGAGTTTGTGGTGTTGTCCTCCAGCTAGCTGTTTTAGGAAGGATGCACCCTTCCAGGGGGCCTAATGCAGTCCAAATGAAAAAAGCAAACCAAATAGTCCTGCAGCTCACAAAACAGTCTGGGCTCACCCTGTAGTTCCATCCATGGCCAAAGGTCAGTAGGCTGTGGGGAAAGGACTAGGCTCCTATCTCCTTGTATGGCCAAAGGACCTAGTCTGAGGGCCCTGGGCTCTTAAAAGGAAAGCTAAGCAAAGATGGTCCCTCTACTTCTTTAGAGGGAACCAGACAGCAGACGCAATTCAGCAGCTTTCCTGATAAACAGTACCTGATGGGTGGGGTTAGGGAGCTCCCTGATCAAGCTTTACTCACTTCAGTGCCAACCTCAGCCTGGATTTGGATCCTCCTTTTTAAGGACTCACCCCTTTGCAGGCCTGACAAGCCTCACAGGTGTACCAGGTTGAGGCTGATTATGCCCAGAGGAGCTATTTAACCCTTCCTGAGCCGGGTGAGGATCTGCCCCACCATAGGGAGGTATTAGTAGTTATGAGACCTCACTGCAGTAGTTCTCTGCTTCGGAGTGAGGATTAGCAAGGTTCTGTTGTAGGACGGAATAAAGGTCTATCATAGTTCTGTTAAGGTTTGTTTACCTTTTCCACTCTTGAGCTGTAAGACAGTTGTTTGACTATCATCTGTGCTGGGGTTGCAAAGACGCAACTGAGGGCAGCATTTTGTGTTGCTGCAACTAGAGTTCGCTAACACATCTTGAGATGATGTAAGAGAATCCAGCTTTCACTCTCTCGTAGCTGTTCACTCTGTAGTTAACAGTCAAGCTTGTAATAACTTCATTTTCCTCAACACGAGCCAAGACTAAAGAAAGATTAATACAGTCAATAACTTGAGTCTACTTGTTTTTTCCTCCCCTTTTACAGACAGCGGATCAACCCTGTTAATAGAGGACACTGGAACAATTTGGTTTCTGCTGCAAGTGATCCAGATACCTCTGCACAAGCTATTGCTGCTACTTAAAACTAAGTGCATGCTGTAAAGCAGAAGCCACTGTTAAATAAAGATTGGTTATAAGAAGGAAAATACTTGCAACGTACAGTACAGCTGCACACAAATCAAGATAGTCTAAAACAACCTACAGTTTTGCTCTGCAATAACACACTTAAAACCCACTAGCAATCTTACTTTTTCTCTCTGTGATTACAGTTATTTTCACTTTTGGTTGTGTATACGTGACATAATTTTTGAAAAGGATATTTGGCAGAATTTTAGATAGGTACATTTTCTTCCCCAAAATAGGAGTGCTGGTGGGTAGCTCTTTGAATATTAAATATTTCTTTTTTCATCAAATTGCTTCATTCAAGAAATTGCATATATATTTTTGGTACATATATAAATGCAAAGTTCTGTACATTGCGCTGATGGCTTTTGTGCTCACCTCAAGCAACAGAATTGGCCAAAGTCAGTACAACTCAAGTGACATTGCATTCTCAAAGGATGTCTATTACATTGATTGAAAAAGGAGAGCGCTTTCGTGGCCAAAACACCAGATCTAGATTTCAGTGACATTACCCAGAATCTGTGCAGTTTAAGTAGATAAAGCATACTTCAGAAGGTAAAGCTAAAATCCTCTACTTTATCAGTAAAATAGATTTTTACATAGTAAACCTGCCAACACAAAGCAGATTAGAAGGGACTATATAACAACATTTCATTTCATTTTGTTTTTTTCTGAAAATAAAGATACTTACCACTGCTTTAAAGCAAATAAAATATTAAATATTTCGTTGTTTTTCATAAAAGGTAACAGACGGAGAAGCAACATGACTGACCCAAGTCACACAACACATCAGTTTCAGAAGGGAGACTAGAAGCCAAAACTCATGCCTTCACACTCTAACTACCAGACTAGTTTGTATGCTATCAACTGCAGCCATGTTAGAAAAGGGCTGGCTGTCAAATCAATAGGGCTAGCTGCTAATCCCTCCAATTCAAAGCTCATAGATACGAATCATTAAAAGGGAGAGGGGAGATCAATGGTTGTGGTTTTTAACATTTTTTGCCTGGTTTTTATAGGTAACCCCTTGCTAGAGGATATACTACTCTTCCCAACTCGTCTAGACTTTTCATGTGCAAATAGTTGCATCTACCTGTCATCCAGGCATATTGGTAGAGATTGTTTGCAAAACACTTCAGCTGAAAGGTTTTACATAAGCATAAAATATTATTTTGTTGTATGACTGGCGTGTCCAGACAAGGCCTGCTGTGGGGCGGGTGGATTAGAAGGAGCACAGCGGCCGTAGGACTGTGCTTAGCGGTATCATTGGGCACCTTATGAATTCCATAAGAAGTTAACCCTAGAGGCCATGAAGAAGACCAAAAGGGTGGTTGTTGGTTGATAAGTGAAAATGAATATGGGTAGTTCCTGGAGAAAGTGAGCAATAATAAAAATATCTGGGCTGCTCAGGGTTAACCTTTGTAAAGTCTAATAATGATGTGTATACCCAACTGGAATAATTAAGTTTAATTGTAATTAGATGTCAATTGTGGCTGATTAAATATGCTAATTACTCTGCAATTACTCTGTGGTGCAAGGCATAATTGAACACAGGTAAAAATAGGGTGAATGAAAGAAATGCAGATTACTGTAATAGAGTGAGTTAAGGAAAAGGTTGGTCCCTGGAGGGAGAGTAGGGTGGAGATATCTGTATTATTTGGTGGGAAATTGCAGACTACAAAAGAACTGGTGGTGTAACATAGGAACCAAGGCCCAGATCCACAATGATACTTAGGCGCCTAATCCCCATTTTTAGGCACCACTGTGATCCACAAAACCCTCGCTTGGTTACGTTCAACCCTGTAGGCGCCGAAACTCACTTGGCACCTGTTTTTGCAGTAGGAGTTCCCTAGGTGTCTGTTTCTGCCTCTGGACATGCACACTTCTGCCTTGCTCTAGATGTCCAAGCACCAACGGCAGCCTAAGCTCCAGAGTGATGCACAAGGATCGCAGAAGAAAGATAGGAGCTTCTTTGCCTAAGACATGTGTGGGGCCTAATCCGGTAGGCATACTCAGAAGCTGCCCAGCTCCAAACAAAATGGCGTGGGGAGTACCTCCCTTGTCACCTTTAGCTCAGTGGTTACAGCACTCACTCAGGATGTGGGAGACCACTTTCTAGTTCTCCCTCTGCTTGAGGAGAAGAGATTTGAACAGGGACCTCCCCCCAACTCTCAGTTGAGTGGCTGAATCACTGCACTATGGAATATTCCAATGTAGGGCCCCCTAACTCTCCTATTAATTGTGTAACTAAGTATTAATTGGGCCAGAGTGAGTGAGAATGACTCTATAACCCAGTGGCTAGGGCATTCCCCTGAGAGTTGGCAGATCCCTGTTCAAATCCCTTCTGATCAAGCAGAGGGGCAATTTGAACCAGTGGTCTCCCACATCCTGAGAGAATCCTCTAACTCTTAGGCTGAAGCTCATAAGGAAGGTCCTCCCCCGGGCAGCTGTTTTGTATAGTTAGGTAGCCAGTGAGCATGGTTATCAGATCAGGCCCCACACATGACTTAGGCAGAGGAGCACCTATCTTCCTCCAGTTCATGGATCACAGACAGAGATAGACACCTATCTCTGTGGGAGGAGCAGGGTTTAGGACACACCCCTATCATCAATATCTTCCTTTGGCTACCTTAGGTAGTTCCCCGCCCAGCGTGCTGGCTTTGTGGATTTCATTCGAAGGTGCCTATCTCTCGCTATTCCTTGTATAGGAGCATAGGCACCTAACATGGCTTTGTGGATCACAGTGGTATTCCGGTGATTTTCCAGGGGCCCAAGTCCCTTTTGTGGACCTGAACCCAAACTCTATCAAAGATGCAAGTCTGATCCAAAAGAATTTAGATTGTTCAGGTGACTGGGCCAGCAAACGGCAAATTCATTGCAGTTCAGAAAAATTTAAGTTAGGAAGTCTCGCAGCCAAGACCCAGTGTAACAGCTACATGCCATCCTGATCAAGAAAAAGGTCTAAGTTAACAAAAGAAAGTCACTGAAGCCTTCAGTTCACTGCAATGTTTAATTAAAGCGTATATTAAGGAGACAGAATTAATCCACCACCCCAGCACTTATTGGACCCCATTTGGAACACTGGTCACACTAACAAAGAAAGGAGATTGTCCTGAAAAAGATGCAGAGAGGGGAACAACAAAGATGATTGGCATTATTATATCTTGACTTTAGTAAAGCTTTTGATATCATCTCACATGACCTTCTTATAAACAAACTAGGGAGATGCAACCTAAATGGAGGTACTATAAGGCGGGTGCAAAACTGGTTGGAAAACCGTTCCCAGAGAGTAGTTATCAGTGGTTAACAGTCATGCTGGAAGGGCATAACGAGTGTGGTCTTGCAGGGATCAGTTCTGGGTCCAGTTCTGTTCAATATCTTTATCAGTGATTTAGATAATGGCATAGAGAGTACACTTACAAAGTTTGCGGAAGATACCAAGCTGGGAGGGGTTGCAAGTGCTTTGGAGGATAGGATTAAAATTCAAAATGATCTGGACAAACTGGAAAAATGGTTTGAAGTAAATAGGTTGAAATTCAATAAGGACAAATGCAAAGTACTCTACTTAGGAAGGAACAATCAGTTGCACACATACAAAATGGGAAATGACTGCCTAGGAAGCAGTACTGCAGAAAGGGATCTGGGGGTCATAGTGGACCACAAGCTAAATATGAGTCAACAGTGTAACACTGTGCAAAAAAAGCAAACATGATTCTGGACTGTTGTAAGCAAGACACGAGAAGTAATTCTTCCACTCTACTCCGTGCTGATTAAGCCTCAACTGGAGTATTGTGTCCAGTTCTGGGCGCCACATTTCAGGAAAGATGTGGACAAATTGGAGAAAGTCCATAAGAGAGCAACAAAAATGATTAAAAGTCTAAAAAACATGACCTATGAGGGAAGATTGAAAAAATTGGATTTGTTTAGTCTGGAAAAGAGAAGACTGAGAGGGGATATGGTAACAGTTTTCAAGTACATAAAAGGTTGTTACAAGGAGGAGGGAGTATTGTTGTTCTTAACCTCTGAGGATAGGACAAGAAGCAATGGGCTTAAATTGCAGCAAAGGAGGTTTAGGTTGGACATTAGGAAAAACTTAGGTCAGGGTGGTTAAGCACTGGAATAAATTGCCTAGGGAGGTTGTGGAATCTCCATCATTGGAGATTTTTATGAGCAGGTTAGACAAACACCTGTCAGGAATGGTCTAGATAACACTTAGTCCTGCCATGAGTGCAGGGGACTGGACTAGATGACCTCTCGAGGTTCCTTCCAGTCCTATGACTCTATGATTATTTAGACTCCTAAGAGAAGTTTAAAGATAGTTGGGTCAATATTTACCCAGAGAGCAATTAAAAATCCAAGTCCCAATCCTGTATGCTGCTCTGCATGGGTGGGCTCCTGTGCCGAGATGGAGCCCCATAGATTTCAAGAGGTCTTCACATTAAGCAGCTTGCAGGACTGCGACCCCGGTCTCTCAACAATCTCACTGCATTCTATGCTATAATTTCCAAATAGCCCTCTTTTTCACAGCAATCCCAGTAACAGTGCCAAAAGCACAGCAGAGAACAAACTGATTTTTTAAAACATATTTTATTTAGTCAACCATAAAAAAACAACATTTTAACAGTACAACTGGTTATATTTTTAATTGTAACAGCTAATACAGCCAAGAATTTCAAACTTCATCAGCAGCAATGTGCATATATGTGAGAGAGAGAGAGAGAGAGAAAGTGTGTGTGTTCACGATAACCATAGTTACAGAACATTAAAATCATGTTGTACCAAAAGTTTGCAAAGGCAAATTATGAAGTAACAAATACAGTGTATAACTAAAGGCTATGAATACCCAAGTTAGAGACATACTATTTTGATTTAATATCTTTGCATATCCTTTATTTTTTTTTAATATTGCCTTTTAAAAGCTAAGTGAACCAATTCTCACTCAATGCAGAGTATCCTACAGATAATAGGTGAAATCATGGCTTTGCCATGAAAAAAAGGTCAGCCATTATTGTGCTGCCCCAGGAGCAGACTGAAAGGTAGATTATGACACAATCACAATTTGTTTTCCACTAGTCCTTGCTCCAAGGTCTATACCTGGCACAGCATACATCCTCTGGAGCGCTGACACAGCTGTGCTGGCCTGCACATTGGAGGGGGGGCTGAGCCTGGGCCCCACCCAATCCCCACCCTGTTGCACTCATGTATGTGGATGGAAAGGGATGTACCTGCTCTGCATTGGTTATGTCTCCCCCTGGACTGACACACACAGTATGGACAGCATACACAGGGCCTTAAGGGGATGACTTATATCCCTTTACTCTCCCGCATGGCAGCACCAGCAAGGTTGCAATTTGGCCCAGTATGCATCACAAAGTGAATGACCAAGTTTATTTTCCATTAATGCCTTATCAGTGGTTTAATCTGTATTATAAATGTCCATCTATCACTAAACAATCATTGGTTTAGCATTGAACTAGAACATAAAAAGGAATCCCCCCCCCATTGGCAATTGTTTTATAACTGTTTTCACATTATGCAGAATGCAAGAACATAAATTTCTCCACAAGCCCAACAAATGTTAAAACAACAACTTTAAGTAGTTTGGACCAGATGTGGACTCAATTTAAAAAATGTTGTACCATCTGCAATGTCAAAACGTTTCCATGCTCATGAAACACACAGTTAGAAAAGGGGCTTGAATAGTAAACCCTCTGCAGATTTTTCTAATGTTATTTCTTCTTCAGTTGGTTGAAGGGGTCTTTTTTTTAAAACCTATCAAACTAATCCAGCTAAAATGGAAAGCAAAAAGTCAGAGCCATGTTTTGTGTATTTCAAACTTCCACCTCACAACTGGATTTTAGGTTGTCCCCTACACTTATCACCAATATTTATTCAAATGGACCTTATATAACTAAATTATTAATGTTGACAACGGGCCCTTTAGTTTCCCTCCCCTCACCCAAAGAATAGAATGGTCTGAAATGGCCCATATCTTCTCCAACTGAATACTTATAAGGCACTAAAATTATCCATAATAAAAAGTAAAATAGACCCCATGACAAGTAACAAATTATAGATAATACTTTTCTATATGGAATAGCAGCAGAAATTTTCAGTAGTCTAGGAAGCCAAAATGTTTCCTCTTCAAATCATATTAATCATATTAATTAAAAAAAGAAGATCTCTAAAACTCATGACCACTCACACATTTATAAACAGAATCAGTACAAATCAGATAGGCACAAGCAAAATGGATTTTCTTCAAACTTTGATATTCAGATCTGAAATTAAGACCTTTGTCAATGACCATTTATTTACCTGCATTAGTAATGTGAGTTTACTTTGAAGATTTCAGTAACCATCTCTAAACTGTGTTAACTTTTGACTTCTTTTAAGTTTAAACCCTGCACCAGTTACCGATTTGAAATAGACATTTTTAAAGTCATAATTAATTTGAAAATAATTCTCTCAACTTTGGCACCTAATTTTGTGACCTTCTTACCTGCCTCAGATGTACACTGCAATAAATAACTGATTTACTTAAGTATCTTTGTCTTTCTAAATTCCCCCCCCCTACAGTTAGAAATATGTAAATTTACATCTACATCGCTATGTCTGCAACTAAGCTACAAAGGCCTTGGCTACACTTACCAGCTAGTTCGACGGCTGGAAATCGAAGTTCTGGGTTCGACTTATCGCGTCTAGTCTGGACGCGATAAGTCGAACCCGGAAGTGCTTGCCGTCGACTGCGGTACTCCAGCTCGGCGAGAGGAGTACCGCGGAGTCGACGGGGGAGCCTGCCTGCCGCGTGTGGACCAAGGTAAGTTTGAACTAAGGTACTTCGACTTCAGCTACGTTATTCACGTAGCTGAAGTTGCGTACCTTAGTTCGAATTAGGGGGGGTAGTGTAGACCAAGCCAAAGAGAGGTGGCAGGCTAGGACTTTGATTCCTGAAATGAAATTACTATGAGTTGGGGAAATTGTTTTTAAAACATACTAACAATTATTGAATGTGAATTTATAAAATAGAAATCTGTATTTTAACATCAACATGAGCTTATTTGGACAGTGATAAAGCTTTTATAAGGATATACTGACTACTACAGGTAAATCCATCCTTCCCTGATTGCTTACTTAGGTTATCCAGACTCAGTGCCGTGCTGCTTTGCAGATTTTATCATACACCTCTGGAAAAGCATTCTTGCAATTCATTTGCTCCCTCAGCTTGTGGTATAGTGAACCATCAAACATATCCCAGAATTCCTCACGGTTCATATAGCAATCTGCATACAACATCTGGAAACTGAAAGAAAAAGAGGGGATAAGGAATTAAATGTTAATACAGTTGCAAAATTTCAGGTAGGAAAAAAATGAAGCTATAAATTGTAAGGATACACTGCAAAATATTTTGAAATACTTTTTTTAAACAAATGTACAGATTAATTACTATAAATTATATTGGATAATTATTCAGCTAGTCTGATGGCTGAACACTCACATCTCTTTTGAAAAAGTGGTCATGATGTACAACGGAAAAGCCAACAGAACATTCCATTATCACTTTTTGGTGAGGTGGGGAGATAAGTTAAATATGAAAAAATGCTTTTAAAATTTATTAGTGTACTTCAAATGATTTATTTCCCAGTTAGTGTCTTGAATTGTTTTAAAATTAGTTTTGCTATGGCACTAATACAGAGAGGTAAATAGCAGATACACAACATTTGAATATGTTTGGGTAAATTCCATTGTCAGTTTAAATATTGTGGAATAGTTTATTTTTCTGAAAAAAAGGCTTCATGACTTTGCTACCAAACCATAGAGCACTGGATTTGGCATCAGTCTATGCAAAATTGTAGGTGAGGTCCCCAGCTCCGCTCTCGCTCCTTTACACCATATAAGAGGACTAGTGTGGCACAAAGAGGCTCTAAAAATCCCATTTGTGGCCCAGGCAAAATCTCTTGTGCATGACCTACAGAGGACAGCCATAAAGCTTTCCTTCCAAGGCGATTCCAATCAATGCTGCAGTCTACAGGGAAACCAGGAGAGGCTGCTGTAATGCAGACACACCCCTAAACAGCAGACAGGCTGTTTAATTTACATGGGAGGCCTTTCCAGCCCCTAGAGCAGCCCAATATCTGGAGGGTTCAAAAACATCTTAAAGCCACCACTCCTTCTGAGATGCAAATTCTAGGCTACGTAGAGGCACAGCACAGAATCTCAACCAGCATGTTTTTTTGTAAGCAAGCAATGCTTAAAATTAAAAAAGACAGTCATACTGAATATATAAAATCAGAATCAGTAATTAAATACTGTAATAATTGAAAGTTACGTAAATCTGATTAAGCTGCAAGGCAATAAGTTATATGGTGCTATCCTGAACACTAGGACTCTTACCCATGCACGTTTCTTACAAACTTTTCCATTTGTCTCATAGATGCCCTGGCTTCAAACTGCTTTGTTTTAGGCTCTCCATAAGCTCCTATATCTACATAGAGCTCCATTTCATCTCCTTTTGGGTGGACCATGCCAGGATTATTGGGTAATATGAAAGGACATAACCACAGTGGGTAAACCTGCAAAGATAATTTTGTATCACCAATTTTAACAGTACAATATCAGATGTCTGTTAATAAAGCATGAAAAAATGGAGAGAAAATTGCACTACTCTTCTCCAGTTTTCAGTACAGAACTTATACTGATGCCCCTTTTAAATTCTGCTGTTCCAACTAGTTTCACCTTATAGTAAAACTAACACAAGTTGAATAAGATACCAAAAAGCAAAAAGAAAGTGCAATAATTTGTTGCATTTTCCGATTATCTATATCAGTGTTTCTCAACCTTTTTGTGCTGGCGAGCCTCTTTGGACTTAAAAAAAATAAATCACGATACTCCCCTCCACTCCCCGAAAAAATTGTGACCCCCCCTACCTTAAGCTCGTGGCACAGGGCTGAGGCATAAATTAGCTTTGTGGGGCCCTCTGTGGCATGGGGCTCCATACGATTGCCCTGATTCCTATCCCCTAACAGCAACCCTGCTTGCGACCCCCCTAAACTTCTCCGCAACCCCCGTGGGGGTCATGACCCCCAGGTTGAGAAACACCGATCTAGATAATAAACGGAATAGCTTTAAAACGCTAATGAAAAACTGTCCCAGATCCCAAGTCATTTACTGAACATATATTTAGATTTAAAATTACATGTAAAACCAAAGGTGAAAGGCATTTTACTGGTGCTCGCTAAGACCAAAGTTCAAGTCCATAAGTCTGTATTTCTTGAAACAACTGAAGTCAATGACTTGGAAAGCAAGTGTTAATTCCCAACACTCTTTTCGGGGATCAACTGATTCTGCAGAAATAGAAATCTGATTTCCAATTTTGCCAAGTAAAAAGGATAAAGTGATAGAATTTTCTTTTAAAATTTCTGAGTTAAAGCTACAAAATCAGGTATTTCTGAATCTCAAGTTTTTCTTGCTTCGTTTTGTTAGAGCATTTTCATTTTACCTGCCGCCTAATAGTTTTTAATTAGCTGGCAAAATTCTCTCAAATTTAGCATACTGATGTATATTTTCTGCAACAGGCACAACTGCATACTAATGCCAATAATCACCATTCATAGGGCAATCTTCCATTTACCAGGTTTTAGAGAAATGTGTTCTTACATTCAGGTCACTGTGGAAGGTACTGATAGATTTTTCAAGGCTTTTCATTGGGACCAACATGTCTTGTACAACATGATGTTGCTCATACAGCTTTCGAATAGCTTCTCCTTGTGTCAGTTTTAATAGTGAGATTTTTGGTGGAACCATCCAGCCAAAGAGGTAACGAAAAACAGGGTTATTGCCAAAGGGAATGATATCCTTTAAGAGAAAATGGAAAAAAAAACCCTGCTAGTAAAATCACGTGAGCTGAAAAATCAATATTTCAGAATTTGGATTTTGAGAGCAACATTAAATCATATTTTCTTTCAATAGTTTTAATTGCTGATAGTCATGTTAGGCTACATTAATACAGGTACGAACAACATGCAACCCTAAATTCAACAATGGGGACTTATGTAGTGTAAAATTCTACATTAATGCTTATTATGACAATAATTTAGACAATAATTCAAAGTAGTGATTCCACAGCAACCCTGGGCACAGCTGGGCACATTTAGGCAGAGTAAATTCTCAGCCGTAAGTGTGCATTTGTGTTTTTGCACTGAATTTCCTGGTTTATCTTTTTAAAGTCCCAATTCAGGAAAGTACTTATTTTAGCTTTTATCAAGCATGTTCTAAGTTTTTTAAGTGCTTTCTTGAATGTGGGCCTAAAAGAGAAATTAAAAAGGGAAGGTGCTGGTGATATTATAAAAATAAATAAAATAAATTAATGGAGATATCCTATCTCCTAGAACTGGAAGGGACCTTGAAAGGTCATTGAGTCCAGCCCCCTGCCTTCACTAGCAGGACCAAGTACTGATTTTGCCCCAGATCCCTAAGTGGCCCCCTTAAGGATTGAATTCACAACCCTGGGTTTAGCAGGCCAATGCTCAAACCACTGAGCTATTCCCCCCCCCATTATCTTTTACAGTCATACATTTGTATAAAAAAGTCAGAAAGGACTGCAAAAACAGACATTGTCACTAGAGAAATCCCTAAATCTGCCACCACTTCATATGGATTTCTTTCTGTCTTAAGGAAAGGAATTACTCACCTATGACAGACATAGGTGGCTCCTAAGGGAAAAGAACATTGGCTGTGCAGTGAGTATGTACAAAGTACCCCAAAACAAATATTAAAATCTTCTTTATATCTAAAGTCTTACTTGGAGTTCCCAGAAGATACTCCTGGTATGTCGGTGGTAGTAATGTCTTGAGGGAATGTACTCTATTCCAGTTTGATTAGCCTTCAGATACTTCTCCGCATGCTTAAAAAACCATGGTTTGTAGTAGTTACCAATTCTGTTTATCTAAAAATAAAGATATATTACATATCAGCAAACAAACACCAATATAAAGAATAACTATCCCTTACTTGAAAATTCAGTAATATAAATGTTCATGGTGCCCCCAGATTTTTTCGCTTTGGAATTACACTAAGGAAAGAACAGCCTTAATGCTAAGAAAGTGTTTGGAACTTTTTAAACATGATTTTCATATTGTAGTGTGACCTTGTGGATAAAGCACTGGATGGGCACTCAAAAGACCTAGATTCTACTTCTGGCTCTGCTGTTGGTCTCCTGGGAGGCTGTGGGCAAGTACTTGTGCCTCGGCTTCCCCATCTGTAAAATGGGAATTATAATGCTGACCGCCTCTGTAAAGCACTTAGAAAGCTACTGAATAAACATTTACGAGCTAGGTATTATTAAGTATGATTTACTCCTGGGGAACTTCTGTGTCAAAAATTTAAAACTTCTGCACACAGTATTTTAAAATTCTGCATATTTTATTTGTCAAAATAACACAATATAATCATGTCAGTTTCAATTATTTTGGAATTTTTTTCAAAATACCTCCAGCAAGTATGTCTGTAACAATACAAACAACAACAAAAGATTCCCCCAGGAGTAGAGAGTTAAAGAAACCTCTGCACCCACACGGATCCTCACTGCAGGATCAAGTTATAAGTTACCAGATGGAGAAGAAGGCAGAGAGCAGGTTAATCAGTTGAGAGAATGCATTAGCTTAATGGGGTCTGTCCCCAATCTCTTCCCAGGGAGAGGTGAGGATTCTCCCTGCTTCTCTGAGGGCAAACAGACCCCAAGACCCATTTAGCTGCTCTTAACCTCCCACCCTTCTTCAGCTCCCCATCCCTCAAGATCCTTGTCCCAGGGACTGTTCCCCCTCAGCTACTTCTCCCACACTCACTGCCCCTTCCCTCAGGGCAGAGCCCTATGTCCTCACCTCTCCTTCCCCTGGAGCTTGACTCCTCTTTCCCACCCTTCTTCCCCCTCCCCCACCCCACTGGGAGCTCTGTGGTCCCTCTGCTTCCCCCCCCCCAGCACTGGGGCCCCTCTGTTCCCCCCGCATCATTGGGGTACCTATGCTCCCACCTACCCACCCCCACCACGGGGTACCCTATGCTCCTCCCACCACCACTGGGGACCCTGTGCTCCCCCTTCACAGCCTGACTGATCCCTTCCTTGCCAGCCCCACCGCCAGAGGCCCTAGGACAGTGCAGAAAACTGACTGCAGAAGCTGCAGCCGGAGAACCTCAGCTCCTGGAAGAGTGAATCTGCCTGCACATTGCTGCAGGTAAGAGTTCTGCCTGGAGCTGGGGTGTGTGCCATGAGCAGACCTCTGGTGAGAAACTTGGCGGGGGGGAGCGGGGGAAGATGCCCCCCTGCCCTCTCTAAATAGTGCTCCTGGCCAAGGCTCCCCTCAGTTTTCCCATTGCTGCTTGTGTGAGCCCCATGCCACTGCAGGATGGGCGCAGTGATGGGGACATGGGGTGTGCACTGAGGCTGCCTCCCAGTGAGGACTACAGTCAACTGGCTACACGGAGGTTTGGGGTGGGGTGGAGAGGGAGGCGGGAGGGAGGGAATCACCCTACAGCCCCCTAGTTCCCCCCCGCCCTGGACATGGACTCAGCAGTGAGCCTGCACCTGACCCTGACATGCGCAGGGGCCGGGCCTGCCGCAGAACCACCCCAGGGCCCTGTCCCTTTGCGCCAGCGCACCGCGATAGTGAGCGAGAGTGAGTCTCGCGCGCTTGCCCAGGTCTGCCCCTCCAAGGCAGTGATTTACGTCTCTCTCGGCTGCTTGTATGCCCTCGCTCGGGACCGCTGCTGATGGAGGTGCATGACCCCTCTCGCGGCTTCTCTTTGCTTCCCCATCAGAGGAAAACAAAAAAAATGTGCAGGGGACATGAGTTCTGCACATCATCAGTGGCACAGAATTCCCCCAGGAGTAATTATTATAGTGTGCCAATGTGTGTGTCTCATAAGCTTTCCTCATTAAGGATGAGTTAAAATAAGGTTTGGCCTGCCCAAAGAAAGTTGAGTATGGGAACTGATGTTACTCTGTTCTCAAGCCAGTAGTGAACCAAACGCCTCAGTGTTTCTGTAGAGCGGTCAGCATTTCAGAAGAGTTGCCACTAAAGAGACCCATGGCATGTTTTTGTTAACATTAACCCTGATTTTCTAGTCAGATGTTAGTTTGGGTAATTGCAGTGTGACTATCTCCCTCCACATGTGTTTCCTATCTTAAAGCATTGTGTTGTTGCTATATACTGTTCAAGTTGGTTCTTTTCTTCTTGGAGTTGAAAAGCAGCGGCGCTGATGTAAGCTAGAGATAGGTCTTTTCCTATCACTTTAGGAAATGTATGAGTTACAGCCTGAATTGATAGTTACCTGCAAAATTCGAATGTTAAGTATATTCGACCATTCCAGCAAATTCAATATCCATTAAAAATATACCTCTTGTACTGATCCTATTACAGTTTTGATTTTACTGTCATGCACTGGAATATTTTACATGCAAGAGAACTAAAAATCTTATTTAAGAATAGGATTCCTTTTAGTTACCTGGCTGTCTTCAGCTTCGTCAGTCAAGACTCCTGTCATAATGACTGCTTCTTCCAAGGAGTACACCAGTCCTTCCACAAAGTTATTCTCTTTCTTTTTAGACTCCTCAGTAAATTTTTCACAGATCTTTTCCAAACCTCTCACAGGCTTGTAATGTAATTTTACATATTTCTTAGCAGGAATTATTTTTATTTCCGCAGCAACCAGGAATCCCAGAGTGCCACAAGACCAAGGCACTGCATAAAATAGGTCTGAATTTTCAGTCTGCAAAAAGTACATCATACTAAATCAGATGTCTATCCATACAACAATTGATAACATTGTAAATCATAGCAAAATAACATTTTATCTTACTGGTGTACATCTCACAAGGCTTCCATCAGCAAGAACAAGTTCGTAGGCCAAACAGGTATGTTGAAATAGTCCATAGATATGGGATGAAGACTCAATGCCAGTTCCCATGATCAGACCACCTGAACAAGAGAATGTAATCAACTGAAACATATTTCCCTTTAAAATAAAAATGGTTTAAGAACAAAGAGGAAAAAATTAAAGAGGGCTTCTGGAAAATGAAGTCTTTCATGTTATTCCTGGTAGCAGTTTTAAAGAGCAGGTGCATGTCTAAAATATAACATATGCAGTGTTGTTGTAGTTGTGTTGGTCCCAGGATATTAGAGAGACAAGGTGGGTAAGACACAATCTTTTACTGGACCAACTTCTGTTGGTGAGAAAGACAAGCTTATGAAAAGAGCTCTGTGTAAGCTCAAAAGCTTATCTCTCTCACCAACAGAGGTTGAGCCAATAAAAGTTATTACCTCACCCACCTTGTCTCTATATATAATGTGTGATAGCAGAATACAAAATTCAGCAAGAATTTAAAATATATATATATATTTCTGAGAAACCGAGACTGAACAACATAGTAAACTGCATAAAAAGCTATTTAATATACAGCAAAAGTCATGCTCTCTTATCATAAACAATCCTCACCTACTGTGAGATCATCAAGTTCTGGTACTACTGGAAGCGTCCAGCCCATAGGATTCAGATGTGCTGTCAACTGCCCCATGGTGACCAACGGTTCCACACAGACAACCTAAGAGAGAAAACATTCAAGTATTAATTAACACAAATGTTGATTGCACTTCTTATTATCAGTTCTGCTCTTTAATTTAGACACTCACGAGTGTAACTAAAAATAGTTAAGAGACTGTTTCCCTCTTCCACCTACCACATCTTGAAAAGAAGAGTGAGGTTCAATCTCCAAAACATAAGTCAAACTAATCTTTCAGAGTTCAGCTTGTTAAACACGTTACATTTTTTTTTTTAAAGCGCCATGCACTCCTTTCAAAATCTGATATTCATAGTGGGTTTACTATGGCATACATTTCATGGAAAAGTGTGTGCACACTTTGCAGGCTCATCTTAGTTGCACAAATCCTGCAATATGCATGAAGCTGGGGTTATGCAAAGGTGTACCTATGGTTGTACAACTTCAGTTTGTAACTACCCACGGGATTTGCTCAAATCAAATACATGCATTATTTAAATGGAACCATTTTGATGTGCTGACTTGACACTAGTGCCTTGAATCAAGGATTTATCATAACACTTCAGAACAGGCAGAAGTGTCACCACTAGTGAGGAGAGGAAAGTATTCCAAAAAGTTTCAGAATCTCTATCATCAGAAATCAGATACAAAGGTGTTATAAAGGTGTACAACTCCAACTGATGTCAATGGGCATTGAGTTTTCTGACAACTAGACCTTGTTTATTAAAGGATAATATAGTTTAAATTTAGGTATTTTAAAGGTCTTCCTCATAATATATACCACACTTAACAAAAAGCCCAAGCAGAGCATTAAATATATATTAATTTTACCATTATATTTGGAGTTTCCCCAAACCCTGTCTTCAGTATCTGGTGGAAAGTTCAGGAAGGATTGCTCTTTGATAATGTGAGGAGGACAAGGCACATAATACCGAACAGTCACAGTCAGTGCTCCAGATCCTATGTTATGAGATTACATTCATCCGGTACAGATTCCTCCCTCTGCCTTTGTCTATACTAGAAAATTTTACCAGTTTAACTTGAAATCAATTTTAGTTAGTTAATCTAGCTAAACTCATGAAAATACCTAGTTTTAAGCATACTTGTTAATAAAGTCACTAAATAAAGTTAAATTGATACAAGCAAAGTTTAAAATCAAGTTAACGGTCTACGAGTTTGTACCAGTTTGACATCAATTTAAAAGTTAATTTAAATTGATGCAATTTTCTAGTATAGACAAAGGCTGTTTTGTGTGAGAGTAGTGTTAAGAAACCAGACTACTGCTGATGGAAAGGTGGTGTTGCATAAAACAGGTTGGAAGTGAATCCTCCCATCATCTCAACCAGTTTGTCAGAAAACATGGAAGTTGCACAAAAAAAGATAGTAAAGCAGTTCACATCTCTTTCAAAGCCATTGTTTCGGTATCTAGGCAGACATGGGACGACAACAGTGAACAGATTCACATTTGGAAGGTTCTTTGCACCTATTAGAGTTGGAAAGTTATTTTTTTAAAGAAAAGAAAAGAAAAGAAAAGATGAAATTTTGTAGAAAGTGGAGGGTTTACAAAAAAAGAACCAGTATGACAGATGGGCTCAACCAGACCTGTTCACCTAATAGCCTTCCTACTGTGCATCTTGTGTCCACTCATTTCTCTCCCTGCAAGAAAAAACTCCCTTCTAGAATTCAAATATTTTCTGATCACTCAGAATATGGGTCTATTAAGATTGTCTGTTTCCCATGCAGAGGCACAATGCAGATGTGTTTGGGTTTCTAACACTGTAAGGGAATATTTAAGTCCAAAAGGACTAAAAAAGCAACAACACTTTTCACATTAAAAAAGGGTGACATGAGAACATTCGCTCTTGGATTTGTATAATTTTTTAATAAGTGGGTTTCAATTACCTTCAGGGAATTTAGTGTCCTTTTAAGCAATAACCATAATAAAGTGTTGTAAACTTTAGTACTAAATGTAAAAATTTTAGTATTACCTGTTTTTCAACATCTACCTCTAGAATGTCCATTAAGTTGATCACTATATTCTTATGAATCTTCTTGTACTTTCCAACACGAAGTGATACTGTTAGCCAGCCAGGTCGGCCAGTACACATGTATGTTTTCCCACCTTCATTTTTCCATTCCTGCACCTGTAAAAGGTTATTGTCATAGTTCAGGTCAATGCACCTGTATTCCTCCTCGTGGTCCAGCAAGGGCACCCATTCTTAAGCTTTCAGCTCCCCAGCTGTTGACTCCACTAGGGCAGAGACATGCATCTCTCTCCCTCCTAACCAGGGTGTTTTGAGGCTGCGCATCTCCCAGCCTACATTGTGAATTTCCCAGCAAAGTTAGACTGCCTCTGCAGACTTGCTTTATTTTTCTCCTCAGAGATGGTAAATAGTGTAATTGCCACAATTAAGTTATCACATAGCTCTTTCTAAGCAAGCACATTTATTATTAAGGAAAAGCATTAACTATAGAAGAACCTAAAATCATGGTAATAAGCTTACCCGAGATCACCCTCTTACTTCAACCAGGGCTCCGGCCAGCAAACAGTTGTTAGCTCACAGCAAGCCAACTCATGTATCTGAACATCCCTTCTTTATATATATATATTTTTAATTCTGTCCTCATGTAACAGGTGATCAACAGATAGAAAGGTTCTCTCTCCCCTTTGCCCCAACATCAAGGCAAAGCTTCAAAAGGCTGAGTTCTTCTATAACCAGAGTAATTGGATTTGCATACCCTTTCTCCTAGAGATTTCCTGGGAAACCTACTTAACTTTAAAAGTTCATTCTTGTCTTGGCCCCTTATTTCAAACAGTCCTTTAAAGCTCATAACTAGGGCTCCGTGTCTGTCACAGAGGTTGCAGAAGTCACAGATCCCATGACTTTCTGCGACCTCCGTGACTTCTGCAGCAGCCAGTGCCGCTGACCCCGGGGCGGCCCAAGCAGCTAGCCCCGGGGACCACCTGAGCAGCAGTCCCGAGGGGCAGCCGGAGCAGCCACTGTGCAGTGGCCCCAGCAGCTGGTGTCGCTGGCCCCACCCCGGAGCAGTGGCCCCCCCCCGGGACTCCCTCCCGATCAGTGCTCCCCCACAAGATTTAGTCATGGGTATTTTTAGTAAAAGTCATGGACAGGTCATGGGCCATGAATTTTTCTTTATTGCCTGTGACCTGTCCATGACTTTTACTACAAATACCCATGTCTAAATCGTAGCCTTCCTCATAACACTTCCCAGGGTTTCAGATGTTACATACAATACCACAATAATATATAAACATTTGCATTTTTAATAACATGAACTCCTAAGATACTTAAAGCTAGTTCAATAAAGTATGTTGGGGATATTGCAGGAAACTGCCATCGCTGTCACAATTATGATTAAACTGATGCTGTGAAGTACAAAAATCTATAACAAAACTGTACGTGAAAACCTCCCCGCCCTGCCCCAATTTGATAGTGTTTAACTATATTATTCTACATATAATAGAATCCTAAAAGTATAAAACTGGAAGGGACCTCAAAAGGTCATCTAGTCCCGTCCCCTGAACTCAAAGCAGGGCTACGTAATAACTAGACTATTCCAGACAGGTGTTTGTTTAACCTGTTCTTGAAAACCTCCAATGACAGAGATTCCACAACCTCCCTAGGCAATTTATTCCAGTGCTTAACTACTCTGACAGTTAGGAAGTTTTTTCTAATGTCAAATCTAAACCTCCCTTACTGCAATTTAAGCTCATTGCTTCTTGTCCTATCTTTAGAGGTTAACGAGACCAACTTTTCTCCCTCCTCCTTGTAACAACTTTTTATGTCTTTGAAAACTTATCATGTCTGCCCTCAGTCTTCTCTTCTCCAGACTAAACAAACCCAACTTTTTCAATCTTTCCTCATAGGTCATGTTGTCTAGACCTTTCATCTTTTTTGTTGCTCTCCTCTGTACTTTGTCCAGTTTGTCCAAATCTTTCCTGAAATGTGGTGCCCAGAACTGGACAGAAAACTTCAGTTGAGGCCTTATCAGTGCAGAGTGGAATGGAAGAATTACTTCTTGAGTCTTGTTTAAAATACTCCTGCTAATACATCCCAGAATGATATTTATTTTTTTGCACAGTGTTACGCTGTTGGCTCATATTTAGCTTGCAATCCTCTATAATCCCCAGATCCCTTTCCGCAGTACTCCCCACTGTCCCGGAGGGGGAAGAGCCCGTCTGGAGGCCGGAGTGGGCGGAGCTAGGGATCTCTGAGCCCGCCCCTGAAAGGGTCAGGCGGCGACCCGGAAGTATAAAGGCTCGCCCTCAGAGCTCAGTAGAGACCCAGCCGCAGGAGAGACCAGATGTCTCTAGCCCAGCCTGCGACTGGGAAACCCCCATGGCCCAAGGTGGCCGCCCAGACTTGCCGGGCCTGTCCTGTGCCCGCTATCCGGAGGAGTTGCCGGACCTGCCCTGCACTCGTTATCCAGAGGAGTTGCCGGGCCAGCCGATCAATCCCTACCCCGAAGAACCCATGGTCCTGGATCTCCCAGAGGCCAACACCAGGACCCAGGTAGGCCCCAAGGGGGAGTGTGGAAGTAGCCCGGGGGCAGCCAACCCCAGTCTGGCTGCAGCACTGCCAAAGCCTATGTCGGTATGTTGCAGCCATCCCCACCGACAGCAGCTGGTCTTCTGTTGCTGCTAGGGCCCCGGGCTGGGACACAGTGGAGTGGGAGGGCCTGCGTTCCCCCCCCGCCACCCAACTCATGGGTGGCAGACTCCCCCTCTCCCTAGCCTGAGGAGGCTGGGACCTATTGGTGTTGCTCAGCCCTGACTGAGGGCCTGAGCTCCTGAGCCAGTGTTTGTTGCCCCGCCCTGACCTAGGGCCTGGGCTAGCTACTGTTTGTACTGCTATTTGCTCAGCCCTGACTGAGGGCCAGAGCCCAGACTTAGCATTGTTGCCCCGCCCTGAGCCAGGGCTGGGCTTACCATGTTTCTTCCGGTTACAGCAAGGGCTGCCGAGGGAGACCCCCCCCCCGGCTGGACAAATTCCCCAAGCTCAACGGTGTGCAGTGAGCCGGTGTGGCTCCCCACCGCCCTGGAGAGGGTCGAGCCCCCGGCAAACCCTTGTACAAGAACTCACAACCAGTTTGGACTTTGTGCCCTGGTTTGTAATGCCCTGAGGTTGGCACTCACCCTACTTAGCCACTCCGGACAGCCTGACCTACTTCCATTCTCAATTATGTATTTGAACTAATAATTTAAATGTAGGATGTTCAGATATGAAGAAAAACAATATTAATACACAATATTAAATAAGCCATCCAGCAAGGGATAATAGGCATACAATGATTTTTATAAGAACTGTACTAGAGACCAGATTTTGAATTTTCAGTTATTCACACTACAGTTTATTCAAGAGCTCCCATATAGAATCCCAAACCCAAAGCACAGAGAAGGAAAGAAAGAAATTTAATGGAATTTTAGGTAAGAGTTGTGTAACCTATGGCCCCAGCCCTGCAACTACATCAGCACAGAAGGATGCAATTCTGTAATCAAGTACTAATTTCATACAGGAAAAAAAAAGCAATTGGTGGGAGTGTCGAAATCTATACAAACATCCCAAAGAAAGACTTCAGCGTGGAACAAAGAGACTGTACAGGTTTATTCATTTTACGGTATATGTATTTATTAGGACTAGCCATGTATCCACAGTGATTTTAAAATGTAAAGTACTATATGAAAAATATACGTTATTGGCAAGGTAAGGATATGTAAATATATACTTGTTATTTTAGTAATAACAATGTACATTTATTGTCAGTAATATAACTTTTTTGCGCACCCATAACTAAGGCTATGATTCTGTCATGGAATCCGTGACTTTCAGTCTGTGACTTCAGCCAGTGGCGGCAGGGAGCTGCAGGGTCCCCCCACTACCTATGGTTGCTCGGAGCTTGGAGGCCCCACGCCTTGGGCAGTGGGGATACCCCACAGCTCCTGGCCTCTGTGAGTGGCAGCGGCCCTGGGGAGCTCCCAGCTGCCGTGGGCAGCAGGATGCTCCGAGCCACATTGGGAGGACCCCACAGCTCCTGGCTGCCGTGGGCTCCCGCAACTCCCAGCTGTTGCGGGCAATGCGGGCCCCAGAGCTCTGAGTGGCAGGGAGACCCCGGAGCTCCAAGCCACAGGCGGCAGGGGACCCTTGAGCTCTGAGCTGGGGTCCATGCAGCTGCCCACCTGCTGCAGGCGGTGTGGGGACCCCACAGTTGCCCATTTTGTCACAGATATTTTTAGTAAAAATCACGGACAGGTCACAGGCTTCCGTAAAAAAATTTTTATTGCCCGTGACCTGTCCGTGATTTTTACTAAAAATATCTGTGACAAAATCTTAAGCCTTACCCATAACCTAAGGTTGCTTTAGTCCGAACTGGGGAAGGATTTAGACTAACAGTAATCTGTGCCCAATTTACATATTATTCTTACATCTAATAGAGAGAGAGAGCAGGGAGACAGTCTTTTGTTCTCACTAATATACACAGTTATGGGTATGATGGCATATTGCATTGTTTTTGTGCAGCAATGTAAACTGCAGAGTAAAATAGAGATGCATTGATACAATTTCATTGTCTTCCTTTCTTTTTTCTTAATATCCTCTTGCTGTAATTGGGCACCAAAGACTGGATTCAAATGTGGACTTACAAATGAAAATTACAGAAAGAGACAGATAAACAGAGAAGTATTCACCAACTCCAATTCATAGATTCCGAGGCCAGAAGGGACCATTGTGATCATCTAGTCTGATTTCCTGTGTAACACAGGACATACAACTTCCCCAAAATAATTCCTGCAGCGTATCTTTTAGAAAAAGATCAAATCTTGTTTTAAAAAATTGTCAGTGATGGAGAATCCACCCCAACTCTTGGTAAATTGTTTAATTAACCTCACTATTAAAAATGTGTATCATATTTCCAGTCTGTATTTGTCTAGCTCAGTGATACTCAGACTGAGGCTTGCGAGCCACAGGTTGCTCTTTAATGTGTCTCATGAGGTTCTTTGCAGCACATGATATTAAAACAGTGTGATTTAATTATCAACCAAAGTTATTAACCAATCAGGATGCTTATGGTTATTAACTAATTCTAGTTGATAAAATAACAATACTTGGTCAATCATTTTGCTATGAGAATTTTATATATAAACTAAATATTTCCCATCACACTGTTTAAATATGAATATAGAGTACTGTAGTAAATGAAACAATGAATTCCCACTGCTGTGGCTCTTTTGAGTAATGCTGATCACTAATTTGGCTCCTGAACCACTGAGGTCTTTGTTAAGCCCTTTGTTAAAGCTATTACATAAATGACACCATCCCCCCGCACCGGAAACATATCAAGCTGAAAAAAATCCATTATTAGTGTCATGCTATGTGGAGCAGCTCATGATTGTGAATGCCAATCTCAGAGCAGACTGTCAAAAAGCAGGGCAGACATCCCAAACTGGCTGTATATTCTGTGATTAGATTTTCCTAATCCAATAACAAAATGTGAACTCCTGAAGCACTATCACGATCTTACCATGGGATCACAGACAGTCCCTTTGGGCACTCTAGTCTATCTTGACACCCAGACAAGCTGGACTTAGTGATAAATGGTCACTTATACCAAAGATCACAAAATATTCAGGTTGCTCCCAGTCCCAAGAGAAACACTTACCCTATGCCAATTTGTACCTCAGATCTCACACCAAAGACAACATTTGTAGACAATCCTATATACTCCTAAGGTAATTCTGTGCCAAAAAATGTAAAATTCTGCATATTTTATTTGTCAAAATAACACAATATAATCATGCCAGTTTCAATTATTTTGGTCATTTATTTCAAAATACTGGTCAGCAAGTATATCTGTAATAAAAGAGTCAAGAAATGGGTTGTTTTTTTTGACAAATAGATTCCTTACTAGGCAAATTAATACAGAACTTTGAGCAATTCATTTAAGCTACAATACAGAAACATATTTCCTGTAGCCCTCAGAAACAGTGCAAAGGCTTGGGGGAGTCAGGGGTAATGGAGTAGCTGAGGAAGAGGGAAGGGGCTTGGGAATGAATCGGGAGGGTTGTTGGGTTTGCATGGGAGAAGTATGGAACAGGTTTTTTGGGGGGAGGGATTGTTGGGGAGCCTCCCTCATGCAGACCCTTAGTGAGCCTTAGCCTCTCCTGTTCAGTCAGGCATATCTGCCCCATCCCCATGTGTTCCTGCACCCTCTCCCCGACCCATCCCCATGTGGTCCCTGGCTCAATGCTGTCATCCCACTAGCTCCTGAGCCCCTATCGCAGTCTGTCTCTCCATTAGCCCTTCTGAACCCCAGTCTGTGACCCCCCCCCCTCAGCAGCTCTGTGTGCCCCACTCTGTCTGTTACCCTCCCTCACCATATCCTGTGCCTCCTAACCTGGCTCCACAGGCAGGATGCTGTGATGAATGCAGCCGAAGAAGTGGGCTGTAGCCCACGAAAGCTTATGCTCTAATAAATTTGTTAGTCTCTAAGGTGCCACAAGTACTCCTGTTCTTCTTTTTGCGGATACAGACTAACACGGCTGCTACTCTGAAAGCTGCTGACTGTTACTGCCAGTCAGCCGCTGCTGTCTGTTCTGATGCCACAGTGGCCTCTGGTGGGTGAAAGATAGAACTGCAGCACTTCTCAGGCAGAATGTATTTTTTGAGCAGAAAAAGAATTCTGTGCCAGACATGAATTCTGCGCATGCACAGAATTCCCCCAGGAGTATCCTATAGGAAACTAACTAAGGATTTATTAACTAAGAAAAAGAAATGAGAGTTATTTACAGGTTAAAGCAGGCAACGTATCTATACAAATGAGTTACAATCTAGTTCCAAAAGGTGACAGAGTTGTAGTACTCTGTCAGCACTAAATGTCTTTTAAGGCTAACTCATGTTGACCTTGGGCATCTCTGCTTTTGTTTCCTAATTCCAGCCCTGTGAGAGTCCAAACGGCAAAGAGATGAAGAATGTTCATGTTATTTTGTTCATCCAGAATTCACGAAGCACCTTTATGGGAGTCAGAGGGCCATTAGTCCAATTTTTGTATCGTGATGCTTCACAATGCTCACTTAGATTTGATAATCCTTCTTGATGGGCAGAGGAACCACTCCTCCTGCCTCAGTTCACAAGTTCAGAGCAGGCATTTTTACAGTTGTAAAAGGAAACCTACATATTACCTTATAACATGGGATCCAGACATTACAAGGAAGATTAATGCATTTTGTAGAGTCTAAATACAACTTTGCAAGTCTAACACTTATTTTGAACAATACTAACATACAGGTGAGCTGGTCTGGTTTCCAGCTATGAATTTGACAGTGCTCAGCTGATAACTACAGCCGTGGCATGAGCTGGTACCTGATACACCAGTATTGCAATTAGATTTATAAAAAGAGTGCCTATCCAAACACTCGGGTGTCCTTTCTTAAAAATGCACCCAAAGTGCTACAGTACAATTTAAGATAACACAGCATCAGAGAACCAGGCTATTTCTGAAATGTCAGACTTCCCTGGGAAAGGCTTGCGTGGTCTAGTGACCCTGTTGTGAGCTATGCCAGTGGGAGCTTTAACTCCTGGTAGGGCTACCCCACCTGGACAGGTCCTGAGGTAGGGACCAGACAAAAAGCAGTCCTCTGTCCTCCAAATTGGCGTTTGGTCAGTCAACAACCTATTCTTGTAAACAAGTTTAAGAATTAATAATGTAAGAATACATTTAATTTAAGAATGAACAATTCCCTACCTTTGCAATGGCCCTGCTAAGTTTTCAACTGCCTGGGAAAAATGATAAGTTTTGAAAGATGCCCTGAAGGTTATCGAATTCAGACTGTTTTGGACCAGCGACACGAGTAAATTCCAAAATTGAGGAACTCTCATAGAGAGCATCCTATCAGCAGCTCCCTTGTTTATATTCACAAAGCTCCATCTTGAGCACCGGTGCTGACCTTAACTATGGCAGTATGTCATAGAGAGAGACGGAGTCTCTGAGTCTCTGCACCAGCTTCTAACAGGAGCCAGGCCAACATGTGCCTCTCAGGCCCCATCTGGAAGTTGGAAAAGATCCTTTCTTAAACCACAACAGCTAGTTCAAGTTAAATAACATGGCCTAAAAAAAGGATCTTATAATCATCTAAGATTGAGCTTATTACCAAAGGCAGTCAGGGTCTCTTCCCTCAACCCCCCGGCTTTCTCCTCCCTCTTGCCACCCCTTGCACCTCCTTCCCCATCGATGTTTCCCCTCACCCTCACCCCATGGTCTCCTTGTTCTCACCTGTGCCTGGATGTGGCGGACACGCTGGCCGTGCTGCCGAGGGGCGCTGTGCAGCCTCCACACGGCCCAGGCCCGCAGTTGGTAGTAGATGTCGAAGAGGACAGAGAGGGGCAGCAGGAAGAGACAGACGAAGACCCAGCGGTGATGGACCAGCAGGTACTCCAGCCCCTTGTGCCGCACCCACAGCGCAAGCAGGAGGAGCCCAGCACCCAGCGACAGCAAGGGGTCCATCTCGGGCCCCTAGAAGACCCTGCCTGTGTCCTGCAGCCCTGCCCTGCCCTCAGCTCCTGCCCCTCACAAAGCCCCCCCTCACCTCCTTATCCCCCTCACTAACCTGTGCCCCCACCCCTCGCAGAGCCCCTCCCTCACCCCCCGACTGACCTGTGCCCCCACCCCTCGCAGAGCCCCTCCCTCACCTCCTTATCCCCCTCACTAACCTGTGCCCCCACCCCTCGCAGAGCCCCTCCCTCGCCTCCCGACTGACCTCTGCCCCCACCCCTCGCAGAGCCCCTCCCTCGCCTCCCGACTGACCTCTGCCCCCACCCCTCGCAGAGCCCCTCCCTCACCTCCTTACCCCCTCACTAACCTGTGCCCCCACCCCTCGCAGAGCCCCTCCCTCGCCTCCCGACTGACCTGTGCCCCCACCCCTCGCAGAGCCCCTCCCTCGCCCCCCGACTGACCTGTGCCCCCGCCCCTCGCAGAGCCCCTCCCTCACCTCCTTATCCCCCTCACTAACCTGTGCCCCCACCCCTCGCAGAGCCCCTCCCTCGCCCCCCGACTGACCTGTGCCCCCGCCCCTCGCAGAGCCCCTCCCTCGCCCCCCGACTGACCTGTGCCCCCACCCCTCGCAGAGCCCCTCCCTCGCCTCCCGACTGACCTGTGCCCCCGCCCCTCGCAGAGCCCCTCCCTCACCTCCTTATCCCCCTCACTAACCTGTGCCCCCACCCCTCGCAGAGCCCCTCCCTCGCCCCCCGACTGACCTGTGCCCCCGCCCCTCGCAGAGCCCCTCCCTCGCCCCCCGACTGACCTGTGCCCCCGCCCCTCGCAGAGCCCCTCCCTCGCCCCCCGACTGACCTGTGCCCCCGCCCCTCGCAGAGCCCCTCCCTCGCCCCCCGACTGACCTGTGCCCCCACCCCTCGCAGAGCCCCTCCCTCGCCCCCCGACTGACCTGTGCCCCCACCCCTCGCAGAGCCCCTCCCTCGCCCCCCGACTGACCTGTGCCCCCACCCCTCGCAGAGCCCCTCCCTCGCCCCCCGACTGACCTGTGCCCCCACCCCTCGCAGAGCCCCTCCCTCGCCCCCCGACTGACCTGTGCCCCCGCCCCTCGCAGAGCCCCTCCCTCGCCCCCCGACTGACCTGTGCCCCCGCCCCTCGCAGAGCCCCTCCCTCGCCCCCCGACTGACCTGTGCCCCCGCCCCTCGCAGAGCCCCTCCCTCGCCCCCCGACTGACCTGTGCCCCCGCCCCTCGCACAACCCGTCCCTTCCCGGCTCACTGACCTCCGTCCCTGCCCCTCACCCTCCGCCCTGGCTTAGCCCCGCACTTAGCCCCGACTGTCCCTGTCGCCTCTTTGCTCCGAGCCGCTCGCGCGCTGCCAGCCGGCTGCCGCCTGCTACTAACGGGGACACAGCCCGGTACATTTACACGCCACCCTCCGGCCCGCCCCCGCGCCAGCCCCTTTCTCCTCATTGGCTGGGCCGCCGCACTCCGCGGTGAGGAGAGGGGAAGGCACCGGCCAATGGGAAGATACGGAAGGGATCGGACCAGGCGCTGCGCGACGGGATTGGCTGGAGGCACAGCTTCTGCCGCCGATGGGGCTAGGACGCGGGCACGGGGGGTGGGAGGGGAGGGGAGTATTTGTGGGCGGGGGGCGGAAGGCGGCGGCGATGCAGCCTCTCGGGCGGGTCGGGAGGCCGAGGGGGAGTGGGGTGGGGGGAGCGGAGGTGGGGGATGGGGAAGGCTGAGAGGGCTTTGGGGACGGGGAGGGTCGGGTCAGGGAGGTTTGGGGGCTCGGGGTGGGAGAGCCAGGTAGGGTGACCAGGTGTTCTGATTTTATAGGGACAGCCCTGATTTTGGGTCTTTTTCTTATATAGGCTCCTATTACCCGCCACCCCTGTCCCGATTTTTCACACTTGCTGTCTGGTCACCCTAGAGCCAGGGGACATGGGGCTAGGGATAAGGGATGAAAGGGCCAGAGAGGTTTGGGGGATTTCGAGGGCCAAGGGCGGGTTGGAGTGGGAGGACCAGGAGATATGGGGATAGGGAGACACGGATGGGAGGGCCGGGGGCTTGGATAGGGCCAAGGGAGTTTGGGAGACACGGAGGGCTGAGGGGCGGTTGGGTGATGGGGAGTGCCGAGGGGGGGTTGGGGTGGGAGGACCATGGACATGGGGATGGAGACTGGATAGGCTGGGCTGGTACCAGCTCAGGGTGAGGTGGGGTGATGACGCTGTATGTGGGGCAAACTGCTTCATGTGATCCTCACAAGCCAGACAGCCACATCTCCCTGGGCCCCTCATGCCATGGACCCTTTGACATCAGCACAGGGAATCACCATGTGGCAGAACATCCCTCATGCTATAGTAGGCTACCCCAGAGAAAACACTCTTGTCCTTGGCATGATGTCATGAAGTGGCGGCAAAACAGCCCCAGGCTGTGCCTCTCCCCCCACCCCACCCCCGTTAAGGCCCAAACATGGGGTGTAGCATGTGACAGCCCAAAATGAGAAATTCAGACACACACCAATGAATCATGTGAGAAACTTAAAAGCTGTGGGATTCATTCCTTTAGCATACCCCTTTCCCTCTCTCCCCCGGAACCTCGGTGTAAAGATTTGCTATTCCTAACAATAATTCAACAACTAAAGTGAAGAGAGATGAAATTTGTGTGGAATGTAGGGAACTTTGAGCTGAAAGGAGTGGTATCCCTTGAAATGAGAAACATTTGAGGTATGTGGCAGATGTGTCTCTAAAGCACAATGGTACAGCGCCATCAGGCAGTGACAGAATGCTGTTGCGGCACAGTGCCATCAGGTGGTGAGATGAAAGTTCATTATGCCAGTATGCAATATAATGATGCTGCATCAAAGCACCGCTGCAGCACGACATAGTGTCAAAACACTGTCACTTTCAGATACAGCACACTAATGTGATGTTAAACTGTGTCAACACACTGTGCTGCAGCGTAATCATGTGGTGTCAAAACATCACATTTGAACAGAAAGCAATGATGTGGTGGCAAAAAGTCACTATGGCATGATGCATCACAGTAATGTGTCAAAAGGGACCAATTTTGAGTTTGAAACAAATAGCACATTTTGAGCATTGCGACTTTTGGTGTGAATATTTCTCCCGCTTTTATTAACTGCTTTGAGGTTCAATAAAAGATCATTGGTTTTATTAAAGTTGTACCAACTTTTAGTTAATTTTGTTGCCCAGGCATATATGGCAATATGAGTTCCGATATACACCCTTTCATTTCTATGGGAAAGGCATCAGAACAGCACCAGGAAAGAACAGGCAGAGTTCCAATACCAGTTTTTCAAGAATGCTCAGCAATTCCCACTGAGAACAGCTATTAGTCATTGTCTTTAAGAATAAACGTGTTTTTCTTCCCCTTCTCTCACCATTGGGCCAAATTCAGCCTAGGGGTAAGTGGGTGTAATTCTCACTTTCACAAGAAATGGATTGGCTTCTTTTGTCTGCTGGTTAGGATGCTAACAAAACAAAATAAAAATAGGTATAAACTCATAAATGTTCTTCTCCATGAAAATTTTAGTAAAAGGCAAAAGATAACCGAAATTAAACAGAGAGAAGTCTCTTGTCCATCCTTGAAACAGGATATTCTAACAGTATTGAATGAACAAGAGGATAATCCTTGGACATAAGAACCAGCAAAAGAAGTTTTAATTGAGTGACAACGTAATTTATTTTTAAAGGGACACTGTTGACTTCAATTTAAATACTATCTCTTGAAATTGTTTTATATATAGATCCTTTAAAATTTGTTCATAATGTTTTTTCTGTTCTTCTGTTGTTGTTTTTAAGGCCCTATCCAGCAGAGGGGAATAGATGGGTCCAAGAGTACAACACAAAACACTGCTTTGAGACTGGACATGCAACTGACCATTAATATAACAGTGAAATGGACTAAACACAGAGCAATGTCAAATGCACAAAGTAAAGGAACTGATGAAATAGAGACAATTTTTTTCATGCCAGCTTTTTTCAGTTTTAGTAATGTTAGGTGTTACTTGTAAGAATGGTAGATAAAACAAAATTCAGACAGAAATCTAATTTTCAAGTCCACAATCTTCCTTTGGTGTCTTCTACAAAAGTAAAATTTTAAATCTGATTAGTCAATCAATTTACTTTGTGGCCAACGTAACACTGACTTCCCTTGTAATTTTATACAGTACTCCCAAGGTTTAGGGAATAGGATTTATTAGCATACAAAAACTCTTATGAAAAAAGAATTAAAAGATTGGGACTCTTTACTTTAGAATATAAATCCTCCGACTTCAGAGCATAATCCAACCTCAGACTAATTTTCCATAACTGCCTACAACAGTGCGCCTTGCAGTTTCTTTTCAGGCAGCTGGTACTGGTCACTCAGAAACAGGATACTGGATTATTTGGATCACTTATCTGATGCACTATGGTCATTTCTGTATAACAGGCTCCCCTTGCTGTTTGACTTCACCACAGAGCACTGAGCAGAATTGAAAGGGATTTTTTAAAATCTTCTGTTTAGCCATGTTTGAGTCTCCACCCTAGTGAGAAAAGATTAAAACCATATAAAAATCAAGTATAAACCAGTCTCAATAATTGTATAGTTCAGTTTGTGAAAATAAGCTCACTGTTATGCAAGAAGAATCTGTTTCTGGCAGGTGTGTGGGAATCAGAAGAATGGTGCAAAGCTACGTATATTTCCTTGGCTCAAAAGAGAAATCTGTTGGAGCATGAAGGCTAAATGAGACCATTCTGTTTGAGACTAAAGGGCTGATGCATGTCATTCTAGATTTGATCTAGAGGAAGACAGGCATCCTGAGCAGATTTTTAACACATGATTTCAGAGAGAGATCAGGTTTCAAGTTAAAGACTTTAATGAAAAAAATGTGGTGGAATATAATCAACCATTCTATAAACCAGTGACTATTATTCCTTACAACAAAGTTCCAGAGTAATGGCAAACAATCCTGTACTAATATGATTGTAAAATGTAGTGGTTTGGACTATTTACGTAGAATAGCATAGTCAGTCATTTTTACACTAAGTAAGAATGTAGAGCTAACTTGTATGATGAAGCAGGGCTGAGCTAGGAGGGAGGAGCAAGTGCCATACCTGGGTGTTAGTTACCTGGCAACATTATTGAGTAAGAGATAATAGCGCCAGAGGATTTAGGGTCGCGATGCCCTTTAAAAGGTGCCAGAGCTATACAGTGTGCCTGGGGATAAGGCCAAGATAAGACCTGGGAATGCTTGGGAGAGATAAGGAATGTCTCATACACAGGTGCACAAGAGGTGGAATGTGTCCCTGCTCCCTTTCCTCACCCTAATGCACCTGTGCAGGGGCCAGCATAATTAAGGAGATTTTCAAAGGCACAAATGTGTTCGGTGTCCAATACCCATTGACTTTCCGTGGCAATTGGGCACTTAATTGCCCTTTGTGCTTTTGAAAATCTCCCCCTTAGTCCTTAGATTTTATGTGAAAAGAATATTATCTGTTTGATGTTGATGTTGCTCAGTCACCCTAGTATCTAGACACTAACTTCAGGAAGACATTTACAAATAAATTATTGCTGGATATTAAAATATCAATCTTGCATGGTTCCTATCACCTGACATGTTCTGCAAATATTTCAAGTTAGGGAATAGAGGCAACAAATTTTGGTGAGGAGCACCTGAGGGTCTAGTGTCATAATCGCATCTAGTGTTGAGTGTCAGAAACTCCATTTTACTGGCAGACGACTGTACTGGACAATCACTTTCTAATGTATTAGCAGTCTCCAGATGGTATTCAGAGAGGGTGAAATTCATCCCTCTGTAGAGAGTTCAGATAAGGTCCACCACACCACTTGACCCCCACTTAACTCTCTCATTATAGGCTTGACTGGGATGTAATCGATAAGGAATGTCTGGTTTGAGCTCTTTGCACTGGGAAGAATTTCATCTGGAGAAAAGGATAGTCTAGTGCAGGGGTGGGCAAACTATGGCCTGCGGGCCACATCTGGCCCACGGGACTGTCCTGCCCAGCCCCCGAGGTCCTGGCCTAGGAGGCTGTCCCCCCTCCTCCGCAGCCTCAGCTCGCTTGCTCCGCCGCCAGCGCAATGTTCTGGGTAGCGGGGCTGTGAGGTCCTGGGGCAGCACAGCTGACCCATTCAGGAGTCCCGGGGGGGGGAGGGGGCAGATAGGAGGTGGGGGCCGGCCCTCCATACAATTTACGAAACCTGATGTGGCCCTCAGGCCAAAAGTTTGCCCACCCCTGGTCTAGTGGTTTGAACACAGACCAGAGAACCAAGCATTCTTGAGTTACAGTTTCAGCTCTGACACTGAATCCTTTTGTGACCTTATGCAAACCACTTCACTCCATAGCTCTAGTTTCTGAATCCGTAAAAGAGAGGATAATAATACTTCCCATCTCACAAGGGTGTTGGTATGAGGCCTTATTAATTAACTGGAGTGGGCAAAGTGTTATGTAAATGGAACCATATATTTGGATTATCGACCGAGCATCACTTGCATAATAAGGTGGCATGATCAGTGCTGATAGAGAATTTGGATACACCTGCTGCTGTAGGGGTTCACATTCATTGTGTGGGGAGGAAGCAGATGTATAATGTGAAATACAATTTTGAAGTTTAGCAAACCAGTGCATTTGGCAAAGGCTTTGGTGGCTCAGCACCGTAGGTCAGGAAGCAAGGTCAGCTAATGGTCAGAACATTCACAGAGCTACTGAAATAAACATGCTGTGGAACTTCCTAGAGCTTTTGTGGATTGTCTGTAAAGTTTATTAAATGCAGCTTTACAACGCCTGTGAAAAGACACACTGTCTGGGGTTTATAAAAAAAACTATGAGTCAAAACAAAAAGCTGGGCTGGGAAAGGGATTTTGATCCTCACTGCATTGTCACTGTGGGGCTGTGCCACTAGCAGCAAAATAAAATGGCTGTGACCAATCATCACTCTGCATTAAACAGTTGGGAAGGAGGTCCGGAATCTAGTGCTACAGATGGACGTCGACTGCTTCTGGTATGTCATGCAGCACACAGAGGTGCACACGGAGGGAGATGGCAATGGTGGTTTCTCAGGGTGGCAATGAATCAAGAGTTGGTTTTGTGGCCCCATTGACCCTGTGTGTATGCTGCTGTTCAGGGGTGAGCAGTGGCAGCAGTCATGGATCGTTCCATCTTTTCCTGCCTGAAGAGGTGCCCAGTGAGATCTAGGATTGTGATGGGGCTCAATCGTAGGAGAAGTGAGGTGTAATGAACAATAAAGCCTGGGTTTATTCATATAAAATTTCATTAAAAGGGCTAAGAGAGGATCCATTTATGTGGCAATATTGGGTTACCCTTTTCCCTCCGTTCAGAATGTTATCAAGCAGCAGTTCCCAGTGCGTGGGTTGCAATCCTTAAAGGGCTTGTCAGCTGTTGTCGGGGCTGCAGGGCAAAGGTTCTCATGAGCAGCTTCTTCCTTTCCTTGCCGCTGATCTCCTGATTGAAACAGATTTGCTCAGTCACTAGTACTCTGTCCTCAGAGGCCCAATAAACTGTTACGCTGATTACCCCATGCAGCACCTCCATTGCAACACTGTGGGGCACACACAGAATATTCTGGTGTTACCTGAGGATTGAGGTTGGCAAATAGCTTAATGTGAAGTAACAGGAGGGAAAAATTCCAAGTTATTCTAATGCAAGGTATGATACGGACCAAATTCTGAGTCACATTTTCAACTCCCACAGAAGATGCACCTGCACTCTTCCACTTAACTGCATAAGCCCCATATACATTTATTACTACCATTCTTCCAAACACCTTCACCATTCATTCCTTTTCATTTAATAATCTGCTCCCTGTCCTACTCAGTTTATTTAAAATTTTTTAAACTGTTATTGGCCAGATCCCCAGCTGATGTAAACTGGTGTAATTCCAAGCTATGCGCTAAAAAAAACAACCCCTAGTTTAACTCCAAGTCAGCTGTGGATCCAGCCCTTCATCTTCATTTACCTACACAAAAGAAAAAAATAATAATGTAAAAAAAAAAAAATACAGACAGGAAACAACCAGTTAAAATTGCTGGTTGGCTATTATGTAGTTAGCTATCACATCATTTACATTGCTTCCAAGCATTTAAAACAGGTAAATTAATAGTTAAGGACATCAGAAAACTTACAGTGCCCAAATAATAAATAAACATATTTTCTGATCGTCAATGCTCTTCTTTCATCAGACATCTCAAAATATAAACACAGTGGGAAAACCACTGGAAAAGGAAAGAAAAATGTTCACATTAATTAGCCTTAAATGCAAGCTCATGTAACTTCACACGAAATTGTTAATGTTCTGCACTTTGCTATGGTATGGAACAGCCACTATTGCAATCCAGAGTCTGTAGCAGCTTCCAAATACAATTGGTCTCATGCCTGTCAGTGGATGGAGCCTGGAGAGTTTGGCTAGTTACTCCTGGGGGAATTCTGTGCCACTGGGCATGCACAGAATTTATGTCCCCTGCAGATTTCTTTGCTTCCCTGCAGAAAAATGACTTTCTGACAGGGAAACAAAGGGAAGCCACAAGAGTGGTCATACGACCCTCCCCAGCAGCATGTTTTGGGTGCCCAGGGCAGCCGGCAGAGAGGTAAATCACTGTGGGGCCGGGGGTGGGACTGGGGAAGACCCGTCTGGTGACTCCTACCCTGTGCCGGGCTCAGCTGCTAGTCCTGGCTGGGCTTGGAAGGACAGGACTTCCTCTTCCCCTGCATGGCATCTGGAGCTGTGTCAGACCCACCTCTAGATTTCTCCCCTGGCTGTAGGAAGCTCTACAAACTCTCTTCTCTCCCTCCCCCCACTTCCTGCAACCATCACTCCTCAGCTGCAGGGGGAGGGATTACTGTACAGGGAGCTGCTCCCCCATCCACCTAACCCTTGCGCATCCAGACCCTTTCATGCCCAGACCCTCCTACTGAGCCTCACTCCCCCCACACCCAGAACCCTCTCTGACAAGCCCCACTCCCCCTGCACTCCAACGAGCCACCTGCACCCAGATCCCCATCCTATCATGCCCTAACCAGTTGCACCTGGTTCCCCACCCCACTGAGCCCCACTCCTCCAATATCTGGACCCCCCTCTGAGCTCCTCTCACCCAGCCCCCCCTGCTGAGCTCTATTCCCCCAAACCCAGACCCTCCGGCTGAGCCCCAACCACCTTCACCTGGACCCCTCTGCAGAGTCCCATTACCGTTGCAACCAGAACCCCCCAGCAAACCTCCAGTGCCCGGATCCCCCACTGAGCCAACCACACCCAGATTGCCCCACACAGAACCCTCTCAACCCACACCTGGATCCTCCCATGCTAAGCCCATCCACACTTGGATCCTGCCTTGCTGAGCCTACCTGCCCACACCTGATGCACCTGGCATGGAGGGGCAGGGCCCTGGGGTGTTTCTGGGGCAGGCCCGGTCCTTGCACTGTGTCAGGGTTGGTTGCAGCCTCACCACTGAGTCTGTGTCCTGAGTAGGGGGGAGCTGCACAGTGATCTCCCACCTCTGTGCAGCCAGTGGCCTGTGCTTCCCAATGCCAGGCTGGAACCTCCACATTTATTTGACAAATAAAATTTGCAGAATTTTAAAATACTGTGCGCAGAATTTTTAATTTTTTGGCGCAGAATGCCCTCAGGAGTAGCTAGTGGATGGATCATGCACATGCACTGGAGAATGATGGGATGCGTTTGCATGTGTTCTTTATGGTCTGAAGTGGTTCTACTGCTTTTTGGGCTGTATACATCAGGGGTGGTGTCAAGATTACTATCTCTTTTGTAAAATTCTGTTTGGAAACCTCTTATAGCAATATTCAGTGAAATAACAATAATTCCTATACCTCCTACTACAATCGCACAGTAGGGGAACAATTTTTCCCTTTCACCAGCAGCGGTGGAGTTGTTACTGTCACAAAGCTGTAATGACTTAGAGCACCGGCCTTTTCTATAGAAACACCTTGTTCCTTCACGCATAGACCTGAAAATGCATCAACAATAATTAGGGGATGATTTTTTTCATGGTGGTCACAGAAATTGTGAATTTGAATCATGTCCATGAAATCTTGGAAATGATGATCAAAACATATCAGGCCCCCAAACTGAGTGGCATTGTGAGCTGGTGGATGGGGTCGCAGTGCCACTAAGGTTTGCCCCATCTGCCACTGTCTCCATCTATGGAGGGGTGGACAGGCCAAACCCGAGTGGCATGTGACACCGTGTGCCAGGTCGCAATGCCAAAGAACAGGGAGCCAGGCCCACTCCTGTCGAATAGAAGCTGAGGATGGGTGGGCTCTCCAAGCCTCCCTCTCCTTGGCCTTACCTTTCAACACCGCCCACTCTACTCTTGCGTATGTTGATGTAACACAAACTACATTATTTGGTAACCTTTTCTGTAATTTAACTTCCCCCCTCATACCTGTGCAGTGAAATTTACTAAAAATTTCAATGTCATAATCATTGCCTTAACAATAATGTCTTCCCAGAAGGCCTGCAGTCCATCTCTCCAGCACATATTAACACCTGTCATGCACTTCCTCAACAGAAGGGTTTTGCTTGTACTGTTTCATTTAGGAATAAACCATGCTAACATAACATTGAGATTGGGGCCCAAGGAAAGCCAGGAAGTCTGGACCCTGCCCACCTTAGGTGTCAAATTCACCACTGCTTTAAGCAGGCACAACTCCAGTGGAGTTGGGCCCATTTATACCAGCAGTGAATTTGGCCCTCCGACTTTTAATCCATGTTACAGAAAAGGTGCACCGTTTGCATCCTAAACACAGTTTGCATCCCTTATACGGGGTTTTCAAATATATTTCACAGTCATTTTATAACCCTGGTAAAGAGGTAAAGCCCAAAGCCTCAAAGGTAATTTAGGCATCTAACCCTCAATGAAATCAATGAGAGTTAGGCACCTAGCTATCTTTGAGAATCTGGGCCGAAGTCTCTAACCTTGTTCTGAGGATGGGTCTTTTGAGGCTGGCTGCATCAGCATTGTGGTAATCTGATTTTGCACACAATTTCAAAATACACTGGTGCAACAATGCAAATACTTTCAGAGTGCCTGCTCCCAATCAGGAATGATTATACTGATGTGTCAGTGAAAATAGTGCTGGGAAATCATATAGCCATGGTATGTCTTTGGGCTAGGTACTATCATATCACAGTAACCTGCTCCTTTGTGTCTCTGTACTGCCCAAAATGAAATAAAATAAAATACATGGATATCAAGTGCGCCCTGGATACCCCTGTAATATCTGAGTGCAGTTGAGAGGGTAAGGCTGAAGCTTGAAAGATTGCTTAGAATATCTGGATGATGTCAGTTTATTTAAACATTATTGGGCTAAATTTATCGCTGGTGTAATTCAGTTGAATTCACTGGAGTTCCACAAGTAGTGAATTTGGTCCATTTACCCTATTATTTAGCAAGTATTATTATAATTATTTGGATTACCAATTACCATCACACCTAGGAGCCCTAGTCATGGACCAGGAGTCGGACCCCTGTCTTTATGATGTGAACATTTAAAATCAAGTTTCAGAGTAGCAGCCGTGTTAGTCTGTATCCGCAAAAAGAACAGGAGTACTTGTGGCACCTTAGAGACTAACAAATTTATTAGAGCATAAGCTTTTGTGGGCTACAGCCCACTTCTTCGGATGCATATAGAATGGAACATATATTGAGGAGAGATATATATATACACACATACAGAGAGCATGAACAGGTGGGAGTTGTCTTACCAACTCTGAGAGGTAAGACAACTCCCACCTGTTCATGCTCTCTGTATGTGTGTATATATATTTCCTCAATATATGTTCCATTCTATATGTATCCGAAGAAGTGGGCTGTAGCCCACGAAAGCTTATGCGCTAATAAATTTGTTAGTCTCTAAGGTGCCACAAGTACTCCTGTTCTTTTATTTAAAATCAAGGATGCACAAGACTCGTAACTTATTATATTCAATCTACTTATTGAAACCTGACACCGTCTGAGTTTCACAGAGACAACATGACATTCTGTTACACTTTGATATTTAATTTAGGGATTGCAGCCATTTTGGCCAACAACGATTGAACAAGGAACAGCCCTAATGTGTAAATTTCTACAGGTTGAGCTAAGCAACAGGCTCTATCACCCAGAGTTGTAACAGACCCACCTCCTCTATTGAATACTCTATTGAATAGAAGCTCTATGGAGTGGTCACAGAAGGTAACAAACAGTGACCAGAGGGGTGCACATGGGCTAGCACAATTATTGTCCCTAACATGCAGGAAAGAAGCCCAAACCTCAAAACATTACGCCATACAATGGTTCTCAGAGTCAGGGGAAGTTTTGCCGGAGTAAGGATTGAGTAGGGACTTTAGGATTTGGCCCAATGGTTTTATCGAATTCCTGATTCCTACAGTCGGTGACAGCTTCTGCCATTGCACACCCTAGTGGAGGGACCCAGCACTGGAACGTCCTCCGGAACAGGGTTCAATGCACCAGTCCACAAGGCTCTGAGAGCCAGCCATCACAGTCTCAATAATAAGTGGCACTACCTGGAGAGGAAGTGTAAACAAGGCAGCTGGAGAATAGTGCCCCCCGTGCCCATTAAAATTGTCTTCCCTGGGTGAAACCTTTGCAGGAGGACAGTAGTGCAAACATCATCTGCCCTGCCCTGGAGGAGAATGCTCCAGCAGGGGTAACTCACACCGAGCATCTTATTTCAGATTGGTACCTTTCATCCTTCCAGGTCGGGTGCTGTAAGTGCCACAGACCCCCACTTGTTCTTGGCTTTCAAGGCATCACACGGCTCCTTCCTGCACCTCTTCCCTGATCTCCAGTCCCATCCCCACCCTGTACGCTGTGCTCCATCGACGCCAGCCTCAATTCCCCTTTCATCTCCTTTCACCAATGTCTCAGTACTTTCGTCCATGCTACCCCTCGTTCTAGGAATGCTCTTCCAGAATCCATTAACCAAGTCTCCACTCTTGCCTCATTCCAACCCGTCTCACTTCTGTAACATAGGCTACAAAAGAGTCTTTAAAAAAATCAATACAAAATTCCACGCCGTTTTACTCAAGGTGTACACCTTTACCACCCCTCGCCCCTTTTGGGGTCTATTAAACCCACCATTTCCAGTGTAAACTCTTCAGAGAAGGAGCCTGCCTTTTTGTGTGATCCCTGTGAAGAGACAGTCTATTATTTTATAGCACACTTGTGACATTAGAAGAGAGTCAGTGGGAGCTGCGGTTGTGTAAGGAATGAGGAATTGCTTAATAATAACAATACACTAAGCAGTTACTGTCAGAGGTCCAAGTTTTCTTGCTGCTGCAGCTGTGAGGTCAGTTTGCAAAAGTGCCACTAATTGTTAGCAGGAACAATATGGAGATATTATAACGTTTGTACACCGGGACATCATACATCCTGAAACACTTAAGCATGGCTCTGAGGGACATGGTCAGCTGATCCTACCTTTACCCAGAAGCAACTCTGACTATTTAATAAATGTTTAAAAAACCTCAGACCTCATATTTGTGTTCAAAATGAGACCAATCCAATTCCTTACTCAGTCTCTACTCAGGCAAAACTCCCATGGGATCAAGCCCAGGACTGGACCAGTCCCTTCATTGGAAATACATATGGGAAGGACCTGATGGGGAAACTCCACAAAGATCTCAGAGTTTCTCCATCAGTCATTCTGGCTGGAGAGTGGGCTTGATTTTGCCTGTGTGGAATGAGCCTCATTTCCAGCCCCCCAAATCCTGCAGATCTCCTGTTTTTCATAGGTTGTTGTGTAACACCTGTAATTTTATAGTAGGTAGTAGAACATCTAGATAAAAGCAGTTTACTTAGCCAGTAACTTTCTCAGCTCTCATTTTCACAGCTGAAGCTATTTGCATTTTCTCCTACATGTCCTCACATTTTTCTGCTTGATTCTCTGTTGAAACCATAATAATGGGGCTAATTCTTCAGTCTTAACTTCAAGGGGAGTTTAGCTTGAGTAAACTTCAAGGCTAGAACTCAATGGGAATTTTGTCTAATTAAGGACTAGAGTCCTGATCCTGGGAACTGCAGAGCATCCTCAATGACCTTTGAATCAGTACCTTGCAGTAGACAGTTAGCCAGCACATGACTGCTTATCTGTAAAGCAACACTGGAAGGGAGCACATAAATGGCTCCCCCTGAACACTGGAGAGAATTTAAGGTCATGGTTAATCTAAAAAGGCTTCCATGGCCCAAGATTACCGTACCTGCCTCTATCTCTGCAAACAGGGCCTTCTCCAACAGTAGTGTGCCATCAGAATGGTGCTGCTTTACTAACTGTGGTTCTGGTGTATGGTTACCACACCTTTAAGAGCTGGAACACTGACAGAGTTCTAAAGTCTTGGCAGCTGGAAGAAGCTGCAGCTGGAGTTGGTTGGAGATTGAACCCAAGAAATTAGAAGAACTGGATGTAGTTTATAAACATAGACCTACTCATTGTGTTAACTGAGTTCGTTTTTCTTGTTACATTTTCATACTGTTATTCTGGTCTAATTAATGTCACTGTAGCCAATTAATAAAGCATATTTGGGAAAATGGATTTTGGGAGACATAACACTCAGGAACAATGGAGCTGTCCACAAAGACTATATCTCAGGAGAGCTGGAGACAGCTGTAAAACTCCTTTCCTGGAGAGACCAGGATGACCATGAATCTCTGCTTTTCACAGCAACCTGAAACCAATATAACTTACACCTCATTATCATTGGAGGAGGAAAGGGAACACTTCATTATATTGTTGCCCCTCTCCTGAGCAGTAACAGATATCCAGGGTTTGGCAGGTCAGTTTCCCAGTGGAGGACCGCTGCTTTTACCTGGAATCTTGCATAAATAAAAATGACATCACAGCATGTCTTCCCAAGACTGAACACTTGCTCACACACTAAGAAAAAGAACTTGGAAGGCTGTATATAACAGCTTCATCTCGTGACTCCTGCTGTAATAATGTTCTTTAAGTGCTCCCAGATTCTATGGGTATGAGCATGATATAATAAATGCTTTTGTAGCTAGAAAGGAGAATTAAATAGGCCCAGAACCCGTAAGTTGCTCCTTGTGGATGGGCCCCTGGATGGACTGTGTGTGGGTGCAGAAGTCCACCTGTACGGAGCAGCTTGCAGGACTTGGGCCACAAAAGAGCCTTTTCAGAATTAGGCTGTAAGAAAGAACACCAGGATTAGGCCAAGTGCATTGGTGGAAATTGGAGCCTTTGATGGTGAATTGCAAACAGTAGCATTATTATTGTTTACTTACAAGATTCAGTTGGAGTGGTTGAGCAAGGAAGGGAAGAAGCAATAAACCCAATGAGATTGCACAATTAAAAAGAAAAAGACAATAATATTATGGAAAACGTGAATGGTGTGAGGTTTCTCAGTGTAAGCATTCTCACTGTGATAATTCCTCTATAAGGTATGTCTACACTTTGAGCTGAGTGTGCCTAGAGACTTGGATGGACACCTACTTGGGGTGACTAGCAGTTCAGGCACGCTCTCTTTCAAATAAAAACATCAGACTCTACGGTCAGATCTACACATAAAACTTTTGCCAGTATAGTAATGTTAGTTAGGGATGTGATTTTTAAAAGACATTTTATACTGGGAAAAGCCCTAAGGTAGATGCAGTTATAGCAGCAAAACTGCTTTTAGTGGTATAGCTTTCTTTGTTTGGGGAGGAGCCCCATAGCTAGGACATCGACGCGGGGAGGGGAGGACAGCTTTCATGACAAGACAGGCAGTTGTGGTTGCCTTCAGAAGTTCCTGTATTTAGTGAAAAAAGGTAGTTCCAGTCAGCAACCTTTTTTAACCTTATTTTTTTCTTATTTCCTAAAAATAAGATACATATTTATGTGATTGTTCAGTATAAAAATATTCAAGCATTCAGAAAATGTGAAGATTAGAAATATAAAAATATAGCTCTTAATATGAAAGTGCTGTGTAAGGTAAACTAAACTGTTCATGAAACTTAAGTTGAGTCTTTTTGGATAATGATGTCTGAATTCTTCCACAAAGACATCCAGGCTCAGTTCTGAAGCCAAATCACTTTCATATTGCATGAGAATTCTCCTTCTTTCGTGGGTCATACTCATCCTTTGGTGTGATAACATTCTTTTCAAACAAGAAAAGGAATTCTCACAAGTTGCTGTTTATACTCCAGACAACAAGAATGCTGATACACATTTCAAAAATATATGGGAAAGCCGCCTTTAATTCTTTGGCTGCACCTAGAACTTCAATTTTTTCTTTTGCAATTTCTCTTACCTATCAGTGGTTTAAATACAGCCATTTCACCTTCTCAATATCTAATCCAGGCAAGTCAATCAAAGCTGTGATTCCAATTTCAAGAAGTGTGGAGAGCTGGTGGAATAGATTGCAGACACTCTTCTACGTAACTTGGAGTTCTTCTCAGGAAATCTCCTTTGGAATTCATCACTGGTTTCATTAATCAATTCATGATAAATCTGGGACCCCTGAGGCTCATTCACACTTTGGAAGCCTGATAAGTGCTCAGTGACGATGAAATCTTGAAATTTCGGGAACAATACCACTCTTTTGGTGGCACATCTCAACGTTAACGTTTCATCACGTGCGCCTTTCAAAACAGGGTGTTTGGGTGACATCTCTGGAGGACTCTTCAGATGTCTCTCCCTGTTTTGAAGTTTGTCATAGGCAATAGTAATCAATTCGACTCCTTCCAGAAGGCGCATTAGTTCCTTTTGAAGGTAATTGTTCACAGGAGCAAACCCTTTCAAAATCAGGACTTTTCCTGCACCACCCTAGTATGCATGAAGGTGATATTGCACACATTGCTTACTGATACACCGTGCTTTGAAACGACAACACTCAAACATAGACAGCGCCTATAAATCCAGACTGCAGAATGAAGAAACTCTCACGTCAACTGAAAAATCATGATTTCAAAGCCATTTGGAATGCATGTAGTTTGTTTTTAATCCTGATACTTGGCACCTACACAGAACCTTTTACTGAGGGCCATAAACTGCTTTGCAAACATGAATGTACCAGGTTTAGGTAGAGGCAGCATAGACTAGTGGCTAGAAGTGAGATTCAATATTACTGGGTTCTATTCTACGCTCTGCTACTGTGTGAACGTGGGCAGTTCACTTACTCTCTCTGTGCCTGTTTTTCCCTCTGGAAATTGGGGAGACTAACCATTTTTGTAATGACATTTGTGGGTGAAAGGTGTTGTATACTTGCAAAGTGTTAATTCATTATTAATTATTACAATGGTAAGTCTTGCAGCACCCTTAGAGGGAAGTAAGTGAGCTACAGAGATGTTTAACTGTTTCTGGGGAGAAACATGACAGCTCTTAAGCAGTGCACAGCAACACTACACAGTGGCACAAGACAATTTCGGGTCATGCATGTCAAATTTTACAGAATTTTACAGAATTTCACCTGGACAGTTAAAAAGCCCATAAATCCAGATAGCAAATAGAACAATAAAGGTGGACCAGCTGCCAAACCTTAGACTGGAACACCCTTAAACTTCACACTTGTTTGGAATCCAGACCCACAGGTGATTTGAGCCACTTCCAATTCAAAGTATTGAGCCTGGAAACTTACGCCAGAAACAGGGAATACTAGGTCTCTATCTCAGGTGCTTACGTGGCCCCCCATTACCACAATAGCTGAGCCTCACAATCTTTAATGACACACCACTACTGCAAGGCAGCGAAATGCGCCCATCCCTCATCTACAGGGAACCGAGGCACACAGAGACTAAGTGACTTGCTCAAGGTCACACAGTACAGTTGTGGCAGAGCACAGACTGCACCCCAGCTCTCCCCATGCCTAGGCCTGTACCCTAACCACTAAATCATCCTTTCTCAGCTACCCTCAGCCTCTAAACTGCCCCACTGCTGCTACTGAAATGTTTGTTTCTGTGCTGGCTTGTGCTCAGAGCCAGTGCCTTTCCTAAGAACATAAGAATGGCCATACAGGGTCAGACCAAAGGTCCATCCAGCCCAGTATCCTGTCTACCGACAGTGGCCAATGCCAGGTGCCCCAGAGGGAGTGAACCTAACAGGTAATGATCAAATGATCTCTCTCCTGCCATCCATCTCCACCCTCTGACAGACAGAGGCTAGGGACACCATTCCTTACCCATCCTGGCTAACAGACTTAACCTCCATGAATTTATCTAGTTCTCTTTTAAACCCTATTATAGTCCTAGCCTTCACAACCTCCTCAGGCAAGGAGATCCACAGGTTGACTGCACTGTGTGAAGAAGAGCTTCCTTTTATTTGTTTTAAACCTGCTGCCCATTAATTTCATTTGGTGGCCCCTAGTTCTTATATTATGGGAACAAGTAAATAACTTTTCCTTATTCACTTTCTCCACACCACTCATGATTTTATATACCTCTATCATATCCCCCTTAGCCTCCTCTTTTCCAAGCTGAAAAGTCCTAGTTTCTTTAATCTCTCCTCATATGTGACCTGTTCCAAATCCCTAATCATTTTAGTTGCCCTTCTCTGAACCTTTTCTAATGCCAGTATATCTTTTTTGAGATGAGGAAACCACATCTGTACACAGTATTCAAGACGTGGGCATACCATGGATTTACATAAGGGCAAAAAGATATTCTCCGGCTTATTCCCTATCCCTTTTTTAATGATTTCTGCAGCATTGCCCACTCCAAACATTCAAAAATTATGAGTCTGCCCCCCCCCATCATGAGATTGCCTTAAAATCAGGAGATTAAAAAAACCCCACAGTTGGGGTTCTTTTTATTTGCCTTCTCGGTTTTGAGCTCATGTTTTCAAGCTTCTTTATTGTAATTTAACGGGCGAGACTTGCTTGTTTTTAAATGAAAATTGAGCTTGTCGTGTAATCGCATCACTTTATACCTCATGCTCCCAGCAGGCTGGGAAAGGGAAGGTGAATCAACAGTGAAACGGAGCAGCCAGCCAGCCAGACCGACTTAAATCTTGGAAACAGGCTTCTGCCTTACTTCAAAATGCAAGCCGAGCAGAAACAACCTTAGGCAAGCGTGGCAGCTGGGCAGCACAGGCAGATTGCAACACGCAGGGCTTTTCCACGAGGACTTCGGTGAAACATCTGTAGCTTTTTTTTGGGGGGGGGGGGGGGGTTTGATGGGTTCACACGCCGTTCTGCCCACATAATGGGATTCTGGGTGAATGTTTTTGCTCTGATTCTTGTCAGGGCAAGATAAAGCGTGTATGGCAGAGAGGCTTTCTGAGCGGGAGCGGTGCTTAGTGCAGGGCTGGGGTGGGGTGGGGCTGGCGAGGCAGCAGGCGGAGCTTTGTAGCCACACTCCCTTCATGAGAACAGACTTTCCAAGGGAGTGGCCGTGGACTCGCAGAGGGTGGGGTTTGCTAGTTTGCATGGAGGATCTTGTGCAGCAGCATCACTTGTGACTCTGAGATTACAGCTGGTGTTTTGTGATATTGTTGTTGTTTTTGCACTACCTCAGTGGGAGCCTCTCCCCTCTCCGCTGGGGGGCGCTGCTGTTGCCAAAGTTTTCTTTGCAGGTACCGGGGAGCTTGGACTGTCTGACTGGGACCGGTGTATGCAAGGCTAGCATTCCCCGGAGCAGAGCCGTCTAGTGCTCTGGCCCCTGCTGCTGGAAGAGTTTAATTGTTGCTCTCCATGCCCTCTGTCAGCTGAGCGGATGGGGGGATATCTGAGGCTGTGAGGTGGGTGAGTACCTCCCTACTTTGCCTCCCAGCCCTAGGCATGCAGTAAGGGAAGGGAGGAGCAGTGCTTGTTAGTGACTTTGCACCATGAAGATGTTAGAAACTCGGAGGGGAATAGGATGTATTCTCTTGTTAGTGGGGTTGCTTAAAATCCAGATCTGACGGATAGCAGTCAATATAAAGTGTCCTCTTTTTAAAAAGGGTTGTGATCCCTATGGGTTGAGTAAGCTAGGCACTGTGCCTTGCTCTGCTAATCAGAACCTGACATGTTGCATAATTCTATCACCAGTCATTTATGTGTTACCAGTTTCCAAAAGACCGTGGCCCACAAGTTCAGGTATGTCTTAATTTTTGGGTGCACTGGGCACTAAACTCTTCTCATCCTTCTTTAGTCCCCCAGAGCACACAAAACCAGCAATGCTTTTTGAAAATGTGGTTGCATATCCCATTGCAGAAGTGCTTCCATCTTGCAAATCTGCTACCAGGGCATGTGATCTCATCTCTAGCCCACATGTGGGAGGTTAATATATTAGCAGAGTTACTTGAATGCTATGTTAAAACTCAACCTGTGTTTTTATTTTGTTTTGCATTGAAATATATATCTCTATTTCTCAAATCTAAGCTAGATGGAACCTTCTTAAACACTCCAACTTCTCAGTCTACTTTGTTTTCTTAATTGTATTCCTGGTAATGTATTTGTGAGTATTAAAAGTATCAAGAGTGCACAGTGGAGAGACTGGTTGTGGAGGTGGATTCATACTTTATCTTGATATGGGGGAAATTCAAGCCTAATTCTGTATCTTGTGGCTCTGGATAAGATGTTTTTTCTAACTAACAGTATATCTTATGAATCATCCTCTGCATAACTGTATGGGGGATGCAATTCTAAGTATCTTATTGGAGACATCTATAGTAATAACGGTTGTATATGCAACAGACAAATAAATTTTCCCCCATAAGGATTGTTTAGAATCAGGTCAAAGGGTTTTCTCTTTCTGGATTAATATAGGAAAGGGGGTGGGTGGATGGGGGAACAAGCTATCCAAGTGTCTCATTGGCTGGGTGACAGTATTTGAAATTAGTAATTAGCCATCCTTGGTGGGAGGAGGGGTGGTCTCAGTGCATCCTTCTCTTGGAAATTTGTTTGATAATACCTGACATGAGTCATTTTGGTGCATTCTGAAGAGCAGTTATGTCTTTTGCCTTTGGAACTATGCGAACCAGGAAGAACCGTAGTCTCTTGCAGATATGGTTTTAGCCATATCCGTAGAGCGGGATAAAGTCCTTTCCCTCTTCCCCCTGCTTCTCTGTCCTCTTTCCCCTTCAGCTCACACATTGGGATAAACATTAAATGTTTGAGAAGCCTTTAAAAAATGGTTTAAAAGCATATTCTGCGCGTTTTGTTGTGGGTGTAGTAAAAAAATGTGCATGATGGTGGGAATAGAGGTGGGGTGTCAGAGCAGGAACCTGTCATGTTGGAAAAATCACCCTCTTGGATCCAGGCTGAGACACACGGGGTGGGTGGTGGGTGGGTGGGTGAGGGAAGCTTGTGCTGTCGCTGCCTGTGCTGTGCCTATTATGTCAAGACAGAACTTTATTCTCTAGAGCTGTCAATCTATCACACTTCACAAGCACCGAGACTCCCTTCAGCTCTTAACCTCCCCCACGCAGTAATTCTGCAAGGCAGAACTGAAAAGCGTTCGCAGGGTTATTTGGATACAAAATAATGAACAGGCATCTACTGGATTTAAGATAAAACCTCACCTGTTCAAGTTACCTTTATACTGTTTAGGGCCCTGCACCTTCAATCCTACCCATGAGGGCAATGTGGGCAGTACACGGGGCAGGAATCCACCCATCCAAAGCTGATTGCAGGATTGCCAACTCCAAACAGCCCAGAATCCTGAGCTAGGCCCCCAAAAAATCATGTATTGGGGAAATAATGAATATGGAGGAGTTTTTCTTTGCTTTCTGGGTCTTTAGGGTGCACTTAGCTCATGTTTTCAAGCTTTTCTTGACAACTATTTAGGCTAGAATCTTATTTTTTGTTAAATGGAAGCTGAGATTTTCATGTAATCACTTGACTCCAGGAGCTGGGACTTTAACAAAAAACATGAACTATCGCGAGACTCATGATAAAATCATGAGAGTTGGCGATGCTGCAATTGCGGGATCAAGGCCTTTAACTTTAAATACTTTGGTAGCTATGTTAATTGAAGCCCTGAATGTACAAATCTTCTAAATGGTCTTAGCCTATGAAAGTCAATTGAAAAGCCTCCTAAGTGGGAGAAGAAAACAAACACTTCAGTGCTTTTGAGAGGAAGTTATGTTTTGAAGGGGACTCTGGTATTGAAGCCTTTTAGGTTAAATTGTTCATTGAGATGCTAAGAAGGGTCTCTCGTTCAAAGGCCCCCTGATCCTGCAATCTGAGATGTGCAGGTGGACTTCTACATCCAACTGAAATTCCATTGGTGGGATGGATTTGACTGTAGGATCAAAGGACTGAATTTTGAATTGGCATCAAACTTCACTAAATTTGGGAGTACTTAGATCCAGGACTTTGGTGTCAGGCTCATTGCTAATATTTCCATAAACAAATCATTTTTCTTCGTGGATTATTACTTCATTCATTTGAAAAAAACCCAGTAGAATGGAGTGCTCACAAAAAATACTGGACTGACAAACTCTGGAGACCAGAGTCCTCTATGTATGCATGATGAGGTACCACACTTCAAAGACAGCACATGGGCAAACTTCTCCATGCTCCCCTGCTTATGTACCCTCAGGCTGCACTGGAGGGGTCACCTTCATAGTAAAGTTCAGTCTCCCTCTCTAGTCAATCCAACCACTGTTTTCTCTGCTTAGGTTGCCAATAATGGCACTAATTCCAATATGGAGACATGTCTACTTACACACATGAAACACTAATTCATTTTGCAATGACCACTAACCAGTCATCAGACAGTAATTTTGGCTTAGTGCTAGCCTGGGTGGATCTGAACCCATGACCTCAAGCTGAAAGATGTATCACATTATCAGTCCTCTGAATCATCCAGGCTTCTGGTGACTTTAATAAATCTTACTTCTCAACATCGCTCTTCATTAAATGTGGATCAGATCACATAGCATTTCTTTCAGTACCAAGTAATTCCGGTTTCCATTTAGTTGGCCCGTCTGATCGCAGCTGCAGTCTTGACAATGCTGAACTGATCTTGAACTTTTGGACATTTACTGGTGCTTTTTACTTCACTACAGCTTGTGGGTGACAGATGTGGTATAGATTCATCTGGCTACTCCGTTTTGAAGATGATCTTGAAACTAACTTGTGACATGAAAAATGAGGTTAAATGAATATCACTGCAGCAGAAATACACGAAAGGGCAGCCTCACCGCTCCTGGCAAACTGCTAAACTACTGTATTCAGTTTGTGTAGCGTATCATCTGTATTCTTTCCCCCGCATTCTTTTTACTAGGAGCATATCCGTTATTATTATTATTAATTCAGTATTACAGGGCCTTGTACAGGCCCAACCAAGTTCGGGGCTCCAGGTGACAGACACTGTACACACACCGATAATGTCGCGTTTTACAGAGGGGAAGAATCCCGTATTTAACAAATAGACATCATCTTAACCAGTTGCCGAAAGCCATTAAAATTCCAACCCATGTAGCAAGGGTTTCCTGTATCCCACAATTTCGTAGCCACAGAATCCACACCATGCCACAGAACTAGACTCCAGAACCCAGCTTTTCAGTCTAAACAATATTGTTTCGGACCCTGGTGGTTTTGAAGTTTACACAGATCACACTTTCAAGGTTAGCTGAGACCATGATGCCTGCAGAAAACAATAGCTCTGTGTGACGTGAATTTCCTCGTTCATGTCAACGTGTTTTGAGTCTGAACCCTAACGATGGCATAAATCTGAATGCTGCTGAGCATTTCAGCAGACGCATCCATCTAATTTGCTTATCCCTCTATCCCAGCTGCCCCCAGAACTCCATAGCAAGCTACTAAACTTTTCCCCTCATCCCCAACACCTTTTACTGGGCAGAGATGCACCATCAATACATGTGCAATATCATAAACTGAGACTGCAGGAGAGAGAAAATAAATTACATTTAATTTCAAAATAAATGTCTATTTTCTTATTTAAATGAAACTGCCAGAGAATTAGAACCAGGGACCTTACTACAGAATTGGGGTCCAACTTGTTGAGGAGTGCATGGGAAAAGCAATGATCTGTTTGCCCTCCAAAAGGGCTTATCTTATACCCGGCAGACAGATCCCTGACGCCTAAGGTGGTTGCTTATTGACGCCTATTAAAATCCTAGCTCGGAACTCAGTCTTTGATAGGAACTCTGTGATTACCAGGTGCTGTAGACCAAGGGTATATCTGCATTGCAGCCTGGGTAGATAGACTTGTGTTAGCTCAGCTGGAAGTTAGCGCGCTAAGAATAGCCGTGTTGACATTGTGGCACCGGTGGTGGCTTGCGCTAGCCACCCAAGGTTGGATCCACCCAATCTCCTGGATGCGATCTCAGGCAGCTTATTTCTGGTCTCTACCCAGAGCAGTTATTGCTTTGGATGTCTTCCTGGTTTGCCAGCATCTTAGAGTTTCTTCCACTGGAGCTACCCACAATAATGAAATTAATTGCACTGGGGTAAATGCATGTAGATGTACAGAAGTCTTAGTCTTCTAACTTTCAGCTGTAGAACTAGACTCAGAGAGCAAGAGTGCACCACAGCCTGGTCTATTCCTAGTTATGCTTCGGTCAGGCTACCTGCTGTCACTGAGCCAGTGTTTTACAGTCACCACTCAGATGAGAAAACATGTAATAATTGTATCTGATTTGGAAGGGATGTTAGCTTAGGTTTATGCCCTTTCCCCTAACCTCTTGGAAAGAGCTTTGACCATAAAACAATCTGGCATTCTTCCAAGATGGTAGGAAGTCTGGAGTGAAAGCCAAAGACAAAAAATTTGCAAATCTCTGGAGCTGACTTGGATACCAGTTCTGGATTTTCATCTAGCCTGGATGTGAATATTATACTTTTTTTTTTTTTTTTTAAAGACTGTAAAGATATTTACAAGGTCGCTGAAGGGTTCACAGCCCCAAAGCTGTAGCTATCTTTACTCTTGGGCTCACGGGGCCGAATTCCCTCCTCAGACACATGTGCAACTCCCATTTGAAATGGGACGTGCATATGTGAGAGCAGAGTTTGGCCCATAGTAAGCAATTTAAGAGGACACTGAAGTCTCTAAGCCACAGAGTGGTCCTTGTTTGACAGCAGTCCCATCTGGAAGGTCCTGCCTTCTGGAAACCATGACAGCATCCCTATCAGCTCAGTCCCTTTCCTTTATTTCAGCATGACCTAAGCTCTGTCATCTTCTCCTTTTGACCTGTTTGATATCTAGGCCTCTGGCTGTAGAATGGCTGCTTCTTTCCGCTATGGAGTGACCATCACTGGAGCTATCCTGCTGGTGACAGGAACACTTTGTTTTGCCTGGTGGAGCGATGGAGAGGTGGGACCCACGTCTAATAACGATGCTATGGCTGTGCCTCATGGAGAAGCCAAAGTGGTGCTGAACTCCTCCTCCTCTAATGCACTGCTCAGGTCTGTCAGCTTCTTCTGCTGTGGCATCGGTGGCATCCTCCTCCTCTTTGGGCTTCTGTGGTCGGTGAAAGCGAACGCTCGGGGGATGTCTCGACACTATCAGTACCACTTCTCCAGAGACCTACACTACTTCACCGTGGAACCTCTTGATAAAAGGACGTGCAGGTTAGTGCAATCTCTGCTACCAATGACTCTCCAAAGGGAAACTATTTTTTTTAAACACAAGTTCTTTTAAACTGTAGTTTTCATTGATTTTTAGGATATCCAGGACCAGACAATAAGTAACTTACATGATTAAACTACCGTATAATAAAGGCGAGTGTTTATATAGGATTTGATATGTTCAAAGCACTGATCAAACTTAACCTCCCTCACGAAAGAGATGGGAGGGTTAGTTAAGTACTTTTTACTCCAGTGTGGCCAACTATCAGGATTTTTAATCACAAGTATTTGCTGTTTCTCTGAAAGCCCCAGCTGCTGGAATCAAGAGACTCTCACCCTTTCTTTCTTAGTAAGTTTCTAGCTTTCATGACTTCAGAGAAAAGCTTGAAAATGTGACCTGCGTGAACTCTAAAGGCTCAGAAACCAGAGAGCAAATAAAAGAATCCCAAACTCATGGTTTTTAAGCCAAACACATGATTTATGGGACCTGATTCACAATGTTTGGGGTTGGCAATACCTTAGTACATACCTCTTTCCTACTGTGGGCCACTAGGAGATTTTTTTCACTTGACCAGAGCTCAAAGAGCCGGGAAGCAAAGAAGACAGCTCGTAGACTCATAGACTTTAAGGTCAGAAGGGACCATTATGATCATCTGGTCTGACCCCCTGCATGCTGCAGGCCACAAAACCGTCCCTACCCTTTTCTTGACTCTGCTGATGAAGTCCCCAAATCCTGTGTCTTAGTGACTTCAATTGGCAGAGAACCCTCCTGCTAGAGATCCCTGCCCCATGCTGCGGAGGAAGGCGAAAAACCTCCAGGGCCTCAGCCCTCTATCCCAATTCCACATTTTCCCTATGGCAACTCTAGTCCTTGATTATTTTAAAAGATAATATTCGGACTGCATTAAGACAAGGTAGAAATAAGCTCACTTTGTTGTGATGGATGCTGCTGCTCAGATATATTTGCCATTGACCACTTTGTGTCTGCAGTATATTTCCTCTCCACGGGCGTAGGACTGTATGCTCATTAGCATCAAAACTCCTGTAATTCCCTGTAGTCTCAATTGCTTTGTTCCCTTCAGGTTGCTTTGCAATTTGGCTCATGTTTGCTGCTGCTCCATAGCTGGTGTCATCAGGAAATGTGATTGTTTTTACCCTCGAAGGAACAACCATCAGACAGATTGTCTCTGTGACAGGTTTCAGTTTTTGTGTCCTGACCCAACAAGCTGAAGATGACAGTACATAGATTCTTCTGCAAGTATCTGTGCAATTGAAACCTTCTGGCAGCGCACAACTGCCTCTTGTTTCACTTGCCTGCGCTTCATTATTGTGACAGGCACAGCTCTGCAAACTGCTTGGCAGTGTTGTGTGGCTCAACAGTGGTGTTTGAGAAACTATGGGATGCCATAAATGTTAGGGCTGGGAAAAAACCATTTGTGACATTCAACCTGATCATCCTACATTGGGTGGGGGCTTTCGCTTTAGGAACAGCTCTCTCCGCTGGTGCGAATCAGCTACTGAGCCTCCCCCAAATCCCATGGGAGTCTGGTGCATTGCCCAGTTGCTTAGTTGTGAGCCTTTTCCTTATGCCTAACCTCAACTCTTCCTTCCTAAACTTTAGGGCAGGGCTGGAAGTGTACCACTGACTGCAGCAGATGTTGATTTCCAGGCACATACCACCAGCAGGAGCATGTGGCCTTCCAATACAATAGGAATTGCTGGGCCTTGCTCGTGACGTAACCAAACCTAGCGTCCTTCAGGCCAGCTGGCACTGCCCATGTGCGCACTGATCTCAGCCACCATTCTTGCAGCACTGTATGCAGAAGGATATTTCAAGACGCTGTCTTAGTAATAGTGGTGGGCATCTCAGCACAGCATGTGGCAGTGGTTTTCATTGACTTCACTGTCCGTACAACTAATCTCAGTCAGGGCCGGTGCTACCAGTAAGGCAAACTAGGCGGTTGCCTAGGGTGCCAAAAAGCGGTGCCCCCAATTTTTTTTTTTTTTACAGCGTTCCTGGGCTGGGCTGCCAGCAGCATGCTGACACGTGTGGCTCAGACTCCCTCTCCCAGCGCAGCAGCTGCTCCACTTCTCCCGCTTCCTAGGCTTGTGGCGCCAATCAGCTGTTTGGCGCCGCAAGCCTGGGAGGGGAGGAGAATTCGAGTGGGGGCGGCGTGCTCAGGGAGGGGGTGGAGCAGAGGTGAGCTGGGGTGGGGAGCTGCCACACTGCTCCCCGGGGGGTGGGGAAGCTGCCGCGTGGGGCGGGGGGGTGCCTCAGGGCGGGGGGAGCTGCAATGGGGGGTCGCCTCAGGTCGGGGGGGGGGCGGGGAGCTGCCACAGGGCTGGGGGGCGGGGCGCACAAGGTGGAAGTTTCGCCTAGGGCGTGAATCTTCCTTGCACCAGCCCTGATCTCAGTCATCTTAAATAGAAGCAATTTGTATTGGACACAGGGTAAAAAAAATACTGAAGAAAATCATCACAACTAACTGCTAAGTAGAACAGAAGTGCAGTTAGACAAAAGGCCTGATCCAAAGTCCATTAAGGTCAGTGGAAAGATTCCCACTGACTTAGATGGGCCGTGGGGCAGACTCCCCAGCACCCCAAAATGTACATTTAGCTAGGGACTCTTCATCCGGTTTGAATCTCTGGGACTTGTTCCCAGCGCTGAATCAAAACTGTTTTTCCTTCTGTACTCATGCTCTCTGTCTCTGAGTGGCTTTGGGGGATGTTTTTGAAAACAAAATATATCACCAAGGGGGGAAAAAGCCCTTAGAAATGTCTTCTATAAATCAGTCTATGGGAAAAAATAAGTCTAAAAGGAACATAAGCACTTACTGTAAAAATTCTCTCTTGGGACACAAATTACAGGCTCCTGCTCATTCAGAGGCTTTTTGGGAAGCTATTTAAAATCTGGGGCCAGAGCCTCAGCTGGTGCCAATCAGTGTAGTTCCTTTGGCTTCAGCGGAACTACGCTGATGCACACCAGCTGAGGTCTGGCCCAGTAATTTTGGCCCTTCTCCTGTACTACCCCCATGACCTGGAGGTGATGAGCCCAGTACTGGGTTCACCACAAACACACAGTTCAGCAAAGAAAGCATTGCCATTGTGAATGAGCTCATTCCACCACAGCAGCTGTGTTGGCTTTTGCACTTGGAAACCTTTGAACAGAGCAGGGCAGAGAAAGGTCATTCTGTTTCATGGAGGATTGCGATATTTTTAAATTTGGTTTCGTTCTGATTTGGAACGAAACCACCAAATTCATCCGCAAAGGGAATGGATCCCTGACTCCGGGCCAGTCCGCTTGGTGTCTACCCTGGAGCTGCAGGCCCTGAGGTCCCCTGCTCTAAGGCCAACTGGCAGGCAGGCTGTCCTGGAGCCAAAGACCCGGGGAGCTCTGGGCTCCCCATTTCTGAGGCAGTCTGGCAGGTGGGTTGCTGAGGAGCTGGCGAGCAGGCAGGAGCCAGGAGGGTTTCAGTCAAACCCCTGCCTGGGTTCCATCAGAAGCGAATGTCTCTGGGAAATGTTTTGTTTCCCACAAATCAGCAAATTCCAGTGAACAAATGTGTTCTTGGGATTTTCCCACCCGGCTTCCGTTGAACGTCCCACAGCTGGCCTGGGGCAACTTGTTGATTTTCAAACTTGTTTGTTTAAAAAGGCCAGTTTCTTACCATAAGCTAATTGGGCAAATTCTGGCTTGCAACTAAATTAGCCCTGCTAAGAGCCTGAGAACTCTGTTGACTGGTGTGTGGGTGTGAAGAGCTCCAAGCACAGCAAGAAGAAATGTATTGGTCCTACAAACCCCAGGAACAATGCTGAATGTTACTATTATTTATATTACCATAGCGCCGAGGAGCCCTCGTCATGGATCAGGACTGCCTTGCCCTTGGGGCTGTACAAACAGAATTCTTGAGCATCATCTACTACACCTTATCTACTAACTATTTACCTATATGCAGACCTTCCCCTTTATAGAGCATTCCTGTAACAGATGGCAACTCTAACGGTGTTCGCACTAGGGCAGGACTGAGAACCGTTGGCAGGGCAGTGTAGGACAGTTTGCACAGCGGCTGTCTGGGCACTGCCTGGTCTGTGGATAATTCAGGTAAACACCTCACATGTAAACTTCATTGTGTTCCATTCTAATGATGAAAGTCTCCTGCGGTGACACATGGCCACCTTGCTGTGGCATTCAGTCCCAAGCTTTTGGCTCCCTTAGGTACAATAGTTTACAGACGAAGGCAGGATCATGGCTCGATGTTTTCATGGGATCCCGCAGGGTTTCTCTGGAGCGTGTGTGTGTGTGTGTATGTGTGTGTGTGTGTGGCCATGTCCTAACACTGCAATACAAACATCAAGTCTCAAGCCAGGCCCTTTTACAGGTTTAACTGAGAGGTTTGTGATCATGGCCTTACACACATTTCCCACCCCCTTTGAAAAATTATCTTCCCTTCAAGGAAAGGGGAAGTGAGAAGATCAAAGGTTGTGCAAATGTTTTACCTGTACACAGCCTATGTTTACTCAGCAAAACAAAGTTGAAAGGCACAAACATTGTGTTTTTCCTAGGTTCTCCCCACTGCTGATTAGTTAATGATTAACAGTGGACACTATTAATAATAAATAATAATAATAATATAATATGTATTTGGCTTGTAGCAGCACCCCAGACAGGATCTGCCCATGGACTGTTTTTGGTACCCTCATCCTCCCTTTCCTCCATTTTTCCTCCTTTCATTTGCCACGCTCCCTTCTTGCCTCTAGTTTCAAACTATACCTGTCCAGGCAGGAATGCAACCTAGCAGCACGTTTGTACTGTCCTTGGCATGTTAGCACAATAAGATCTTGGATCGTCCTGGGGTCTTTGGTTCTAAATTACATGAACATTTTTTTAAAGACATAAATAAAGTCAGCTCGCCCCTACTGCGACAGAATCTAGGCATCACTGGCTGGCTGAATTCCTCTAGACATCCCAGCAGAAGTAAATGCTGAAGAGCAATTTGAAGGAGAGGGTGGGAAGGAAGCTTGAAGCTACAGCATCTCTCCAGGTCTCCTGGAAACCAGCCGCATGATCATGTCGGATTAGGAGAGGCCCGCACTTTGGGGTGCCCATATGCACAGCCTGTTGACCCTGTAAAGTAGTAACCGTTTCTCACTTTTCAACACACCGTTGTAAGCACCACCACATGGCACAGAGTGTCAATGGACCAAAATTGCCTTCAGTGCTTCAGTCACTTAACTCATGGGGTTTCTCAAACGTCTTTCATTAAAGTGTACCACACTTTCATGCAGAAAATTTCTCTTGAAACACCTCCCTTGACTTCCCTGTGATAACGACAACAATTGCTTACATTAGAAAGTAATGTGTAGCCACCCTTTAACGTAAGGCTTAGCATCTGGAATGAAGGAGAAGCCACCAGCACCAGGGGCGCAGTAGAAGCTGTTAGATGCTGAGCACTTTTGCAACTTTTGTGTCCAGCAAGTGCTCCGTACACCACCAGCAAGGGCCCTGCAGACTCACTTTGGGACCACAGTCTAAGGACCTCTGGTTTAAGAACTGTGACTATTCTTATGCAATTGGTAGTGGTAGGTCCCCCCGCCCTCCCTTAAAGAAAGAGTAACCTGGTCAAATTCAAACCTCTCTATTAGGTTGCCCGGAGTTTTGGGGCAGCTGCTAGCTAATGCGATAGCTACTTTTACCTAGTCCATGTACTTCATTATAAATCCTATTTTACAACCTGATGCATTTGATTTGGTTTAGCTTGATGCAGTTTTGCTTTGCTTTTTGTTTCAGTGCCTGGGATGCCAATGCTATCCCCACCTATGAAGAAGCCCTGAACTGCAGGCCTGCTCAAAGTACCCTAGATTATATACCGCCTCATGGCGGGAAGGAGGAGACTTCACCCCCTCTATATGGAGACTTAGATGAGGATGATACGTGGCCAGGTTGCCGCAGACGCAGCTCCTCAGACAGTGTGCTGCTCAGGACCACGCCTTCCAGAAGGGAAACAGAGTCACAGGGTGAGCCCAGTGCTACACCACCGCCCAGCTACGAAGACATCAGTGTACGTGGTGTATGATCTATGAACCACATACAATGCGTTGGACTCTATAGATTGCTGCCTAGTCTGTTTGCTTTGGAGCCTACCTTTCCTCTAAATGATCATGAAGTGAGAGGGGAAACATAGATCAGCTATTCAGATCAAAATGGCTGTTCTGTCTTTTCTAGGAGTAAATCCAGAATAATTAGAAATAAATCCAGATAATCTCAATGCTGCCATTTTCTGAGTCGTGTGAATAATCAGTATGTTTTAAAGCGTTCATATTTTTAATACAATCACTGACGATTGCAAATATTTGACAGGTAGCAGGACGGAGAAGAAAATATTTTTGAGTACCTAGGATGCCCGTTGAAATGCATGGGGGACTCTTTACTAGAGCGATCCAGCCAAGACTAGCATCTTAGGGTAACATTTTCATAAAAGCCTGGTGACTTAGGTGCCTAAGTGCCATCTTAAGAAATGATTTAGTCACTAAGGAGGCTAAGCTACATTGCCGCTCAGTGACACCAGCTAAGATTTTCAATAGTGATTTTTGGGTGCCCAGCGTGAGACGCCTTAAAGGGGTTTGATTTTCAGACAGTGCTGAGCACCTCGCCTCTGAAAAACAGGCTCTTAAGGAGCCTCGAGTTAGCACCACAAACTTGAGACACCCCAAGTCACCAGTTTCTTTTGAAAATCTTGACCTTGGCTCCTGGGTGCTGAATGTACTTTTGACGTTTCCCTAAGTCACTAGGGACCGAGGTTGTTCTGGTAGATAAGAACGCCGGGGCTTAAGTTTTACCCAACCATTGGTCACGAGCTGAAGTGTTCAGCAGCTCTGACAATCCAGCCAGTATAGTGTGTGTGTATATATACACACCATACATATGGCAAAAATGTGCTTACTTCAATAGATTGTTCCCCCCGGAGGAAAAAGAAATCGGCTTCCCTGTTCTGCGAGCAACCCAAGACTAAACTCCCCCAAATAATGTTTTGTGGGGAATCCTTGATACTAATTAGCTAATGAGTCGAGGGCAGTGCTTTATAATCTAAGTGGTTTGTATTCAGTCTGCTGTCCCTCTAAATCAGTCACTTTGCTGCTGTCTCATGGAAAACCCAAGTGTCTTGGTGTTTCAGTCCCTCCAGAAACAGCTGTGGGTCACACTGCTGGCGATTGCCGGAGAGTGGGGGAGGGGTAGAGTTGTCCCTGTTATGGGTGGCAGTGATGACTAGCCAGTGTACTTTATGACTGTCATTCGCCATACACACGGACACAAATATAGGAAGGGCAGAGTTCTCGCTGTCGTGGGAAATCACACATAAGGCAGCGGGAGATAGCAATCCGGTAAAATCACCATGGTGACACATATCAAAGCATTAATGGGAGGGAAGCAATCAAGCAGCTTCAGGGAATCAAAATTTATGGCCATTTTAGAGCGAGACTAAGCTAGATCCTCAGACAGTATAAATTTGCAGAGTGCCATGGCCACAGAGGAACTACACTGATTACACCAGCTAAGAATCTGTCCCCCAGCCTTTGTAGTGTTGCCTCTTTAGCTGAAAGTGTGCTACTGAGTCCACAGCAGTGAGCGCTCCCCAGAGCTTACAGTAAATGCTTCACATTCGGATTGGAATTGTGTAAAAGAATTTGTAGTTGCAAAATAAAAATCTCCTCAAAATTGTTGTGAAATTTTGGGCATTCCCTGTGTGTGGGAATTGACAGCCTCCTGCTTGGGAGCTCTGTGATTCTGTGTGCGTATGCATATATAGACTCTCTAGAGACATGAGGAGATGAGGAAGAGTAGCTTGTAGTCATTGCTTTTGTGTGAGTGGTGGGGTTGTGGGGTCTCTGTTTCCTAGTAGATTTATTTCTCCTTCATGGGTGGGCTTGTCTCCTCCTATTTCTTGGGCTGGGAGGGGTCGGGTTTTTGTTTTGTTTTTTAAGGAATTTTTGCTTGGTTCTTTTGTTATTTGTTGTTGCAAACGGAAGTTAATGGACAATCTTCCACCCATCAAAATATTAAAGCAAAAATAAAGCATATACTGCGCTTACAGTTAATTTTCCAAAACGGTGACCAATAATTGCTTATAAAGGACATTCATTCATATCTCAGCTGTTTCCTGTTTGTTCTCCCCTCCCTACAAATGACCCCAAATAATTATGCTACTTCACTTACTGCCTTTTGGTCTTAAGCATGTAGTAGGGTGGTTTTTTTGTATTTGTGTTTGATTTTCAGCTAGTGCACTATCCCAGTACACCCAGAGCCACTTAAATGTTACACAGTTTCAATAAACAAATGCGCATCTAAGCCAGCAGTGAAGGCCAGATAAATTACAGGCTGTTGTCATTTGATCCTTGGCATCTAAGCAACAAACTCTGTAAAAGAGGGATTGTAATAGTTTCTTCTGACAGAAGGTCCATAACCTTAGATGGGTCCTCGTCAGAGGACGTTTATGTTGTGAAGGGCTCTGCAGACCCCATAGTAGATATGGAAGAACAATTCAAGGACCTGCTCTGCGTCTGTGGTTCTTCAACAGCCTTAAAACGGCTCTGCTTCTAATAAATAATCTCTCGTGATCTGGGGATGGTGGACTATATCCAAGGCCAGATCTTTCCCCATGCTCAGCACAGACAGAACTGATGTAATTTCACTCCTTGCAAGCCATCTTCTAAGACTGTAACACTTACAAATGTGTGAAGGAAGGCCTGGCTCACGAAGAACCTCCACATCCAACGAGAGAAACTTTGAAGGACGCTGCTGAGGCATGAGGTATTACTCAAATATTGTTTTTGCTCCCTCTGACTATGAAAAGCTGTTCTCCTGCCATTATCTTTGCTCCTTCCCTCCCTCCTACACTCCCACTGACTCTTTATGGCAGGGTTGCTGGCAGTTGGTTTCTTTATATTTATTTACAAAAAGAATTGAAGCATTTGTTTTGGAAATAGAGCCAAAGAGAATTCCAAAGCCTGTACAAACAGACAGAAGATAAAGACAAGGTCAGATGAATTTTGGGTCTGTCACCAGCCTTAACAAAACCAGAAGGGCAGCAACAGAGAACGGGAGTGAAAAAACTTACGTACCTCAAGGGGTCTGCTTGTCCTTAACCTCTCAGTGGCTGGGACTCTCTACAGGGCAGAGCTCTTAAAATAAAATCAATTACTGAGACACAATCATTATGAATACTTTGCACTTCTCTTGCATCTTCCACCTGAGGATCTCACCAGGCCTTACAAACTGGATCACTGGACTAAGCCTGGTAGGGCCCCTCTGAGGTGGGGTGGTAGAATTATCCCCATTTTGCAGGTGGAAGACTGAGAGGTAGAGGGCTCAGTCATGGCAGTGCCATGAGCCTGGTGAACTACATTGCTTCACAGGCTGCTCCTGGAGCAGCATAGCTGACTGTGACCCCACTGCTGCCCAGTGCACGCTGGGGGATGGGCAGGGTATGTGTGTGAAGCCAAGGCCTTGCTCACTCTCATGCCTCATTCATCTGCAGGAGAAGGGGAGCAGGGGCTTTGCAATGACTGCTTCCCCATCTCCTCGGGCTCCTACCATTGATTTAGGGAAGTGCCTCCCACCCCTCATATTCTCCAGTGGGGGGGCACAGAGCAGGCCCCGATCTGACCCAGAGAGTGTGACTTGCCCAAGGCCACGAGCTCTATCTGCAGTCCCGTCACAAAGCCACATTTGGGTCACACCTAGAGTGGGTGAATGCAGGGCTTAAATTCTCCGATTATTTCCTGGGACTCGGGGCTTCTGCCCTGTGGGTTTGAAAATATTGACCAGAGCTCTGCTCCGGACAGCTCTGGTTGAGTTTAAGCCTTAGATGCATGTACGGTCGTTGCTAGTTGGTTCTAGCATGGCTTCCCTGGCTGGTGTAGGCAGGTTTGTTTAGAAAACAATCCCTCCTGAGGTTCTTACTACCACAATGGGCCTAGGCTATCAGGTTCTGCCTAGGAACCGTACACCCTCCCTCCTCCAAGGACATTTCTGGCTCATAGACAAAATGTTTGTGGGCCTGATTCTCCACGGCTTTGAATCTGACTGCACAAGCTGCATGGCAGTGAGAGGTGGGCCCCAGAAGGCTACCAGGGAAATAGGGCTAGCACCCTGGTAGTTGGGTCTGGCTTGGAGCTGGGGATTAGCCTGCATGAGCTTCCAGTGGAATACGAAAATACAGGGAAAGTTCTACCTACTGCCAAGAAAATTGTTCCTGCTTCAACTTCCTGGAAAACCAGACCACTCAAGATCACAGGGAACCCATTTCCCCCAAAGATACGTTGCCACAGCTGCATTAGAGTTAACATTTGAGGTTCCTTTTTAATCTTCTCTCTAGTTGCCAATCCCGTGCCACTCTATGAATGTCTCTTAGATCCACCAAAATCAAAGCCAGCTACTAAGCACTTATGAGCAACCATACCGAAGCACCTAAACGAGGAGATTATAACCAACGAGGAAAAGCTTTGTTTTAAACGTATGAGAAATACGATGTCCTTTTAATTTAAAACCCCTCCGTGGGCTTTCAGGTCAGGCTGCCCTCTAATCCTGGTGCCCCCCATCTAGCATAATTACCACCCTCTTTAAAAATCATCGGGGCTCGCGGCATCTAGCTTCAGAGATTCCAAGGCCAGAAGGGACCATTGTGATCACATAGTCAGACCTCCTGGAGAGCACAGGCTATAGACTAAGGATATGCACACCATTGTAGCTACAGTCATTCCTTTACACCCGAACACCCACTAATGCTGCACCAGCACAGACTGGGGCATACATTGGTGCTGCTGAAATTGGTACTAAAGCCAGCTGCACTGGGACGTCATTCGGGGGTTGAGCCAGTGTCACTACATCATTGCAGGGTGGATTTCCTTAGTATACACCAGGGATCGGCAACCTTTGGCACACGGCCGATCGCGGCTCCCACTGGCCATGGTTTGCTGCTCCAGGCCAATGGGGGCTGCTGGAAGCGGCATGGGCAGAGGGATGTGCTGGTCACCGCTTCCCACCAGTGGGAGCCGCGATTGACCGAACCTGCAGACGCGGCAGGTAAACAAACCGTCCCGGCCCACCAGGGTGCTTACCCTGGCAGGCCGCATGCCAAAGGTTGCCGATCCCTGGTGTAGATAGTGTCCTAGTTGTAGAGTGGGCTCTGCAGCAAAGGCCGTGCTCATTCTCTTTCAGGGGCTGAGCTGGGATTGGGGTACATTCAGGTCAGGTCTACACAACGAGCACTTTACTGGCATAGGAATACCAGGTTACCATGCTGGCAAAGCACTGCTCGTGAGGACACAGCTATACCAGCGAAGCATCACTGTGTACTGGTACAGTGACACCACCCCCAGGAATGAAACAAGCTATACCAGTAGTAGTGCAGGTCTGCCAGTATAACTGCATCTGCTCTAGAGACCTCTGCTTGTAGAACTATGCCAGGCCGGGAATCACACCGCTTCACAGCTATGTCGGCAGAAGCCTGTAGCATGTCCCCGGCCTCAGGCTGTCAAGAGACACATTTCTGGGCTCTACCGGCCATTGGCACAGGCAGACTGGAGCCGGCCTGCGGGAAATGCGCCCACCTTCCCGTCCAGCTCTGGGGAGTCCTCTCCAGGCAGGTTTTGCAGGGATCTGGCATCTCAGAGCTGGTGGGATGGCTGGGCTACTCCCCCACAAAGCTGGGGGTGGAAAATAGCAAAATGGGCCCCTTGGTGCTGTAATCTCCCCTTTCTGTGTGTGGGGGGTGTGTGTGTGTGGGGTAGCGGTAAGAATGGAGGTATCTGGCAGCGTGGCCCCAGTGAAGCACTTCTGCTGAAGAGCGAAGCGTCTGGAGAGATGTCCATGATCTCTTGGGCTGCAGTTTCCAGGGGGCCTGAGCCCCTGGATAATTTCTAGGGCACATGGGGACCCACACCCTGATGGAAGGACTGGACCATTAAGCTCACAGTGCTCCCTGTCCCCTCGCAGGGTTATTCCTGCAAAGGGGAGAATGGGGTCCTTATTGTTTTACATTCATTAATCACGAATAGTTGTTGGTGTCCCTGTAATACTGACCTTTGCTGGTGCAACTGTGTGTCAAATCCACATGGGGGCGCCAGGAGTCCAAAGCTTTTAGTCCAACTATTCCTAAATCCATTTTTCAAAGGGAGATTACAAAATGAAAACATGGGAGCATTAAGCGTCGCAAGGGAAAGGCAGTCGTTCCTCCCACGTAATTGAAATCGCCCATTAACTCCCCTCAGGGTCCAGGGGAACCAGCTGAATGTCGGATAGGGTCTATGTTGCCCTCTGCAGCCCTTTAAAATACACTTACATGGGAAAAATCATGCAGCTGAAAATGATGTTTAAAAGACACATTTCTGTGATTTGATTGTTTGTGGCACCCCTCAAGAGCTGGCCTCAGTGGGGCAGCTGGGGACAGAGGAAGGACTAGTCCTCACTTCCTGACCCCACGCAGGTAGGCTACAAAGCACGTTGGTGAGACCTCAGAAGAGGGAAGGATGGGGATCTGATACACGTTCGCATGAGGGCTCCCTCTCCCTACGTAGTTCTGGTGTTTTTGTCCCCAGAGTATCCAAATAACAATGGTGGAACCTGAGATTGTCCCTCACGCCCTCTTGCTTTGGATTAGCAGGGTCATCTGCCCTGTCATTTAAGCCACGCTTCTCTCCTATCCCACTAGGATGAATCCATTTAAAAATCAAAACAATCACCTGTCCTCCTAGCTGAACGGAAGCATGAGCTCTGTCTCTCCAGAGAGATGGCAGCCATCCCAAAGCCAAACATTCTCTCCTGGGATTGGGAGAGGTGCCTGTCCCCATGGGAAGTTCTCCCTCCCCATCTCTGCTCCTTCCTTCACAGTCTGTGGGTTTGTTTTTCACTCCTTCTGCTCTTCCTGGCTCCATTTCCCACCCTCCTTTCTCACTGGAGTTTCTCTCTTTCCCCCCTCCCTGCTCCATTTCTCCCAATCTCGCCTATGCAGGACAATACGTGATTTCAAGTCAGCCATTAGAATCCACAACACAGGAGTGGGGCCTGCTCTGTGCTCCAAGAACTGTGCTGCGGGGAAAGTTTTCCTTCCACCTGAATTCTGGCTAGTACCCAGGCCTATCAAAACTGACGTCCCAATCCCATCTCCTGGAGAGCAGGGAGATGATGGTCATTGGCAGCTGAGTGCAGGGCGCACCCCAGCAAGAAGGCACAGAGGACAAGGAATGAAGAACCAGAGAAAGAAAAACATGATCCCTCATTGTGTGGGTGTGATTGATATCTCCTTGTAGGGATTTCTGAGGGGCTCATTTGGTGGCTGTTTCCTCAGCAGGACGCATCATTAGAATTGGTTGAAATGTGTAAATTTAAAGTTTTCTGTTATTTTATCAAAAAATTGGAAAGCAAAAAGTTTTCAGGAAAAGTTTACAGTTTTGGTAAAAGCTTTACCAAAGAACTGAACATTTGTACCAGAAATCGTTTTTTTTGAAAATTAAAACTTTTTGAAAATCAATGTTTCAGGTTTCTGTTTTACAATAAATGGGAAATTTCAACGAGAACCAAATAACCATAATTTCCCCCCAAAAGTTTTCTGCAAAAAAGTATATTTTGACCAGCTCTGGCCAGAATCCCTTCAAAACACACCCAAAGCTCTTGCTCACGGCGAATCATGATGGTGATTGCCCCCATAGCCACGGGTAGTAGACATTCATCTGTCCTGCTTGGAGTGTGACCTTGCTCGTAGTCCTTGCAAGAAGAGGATGAAGTTTCCAGTGCTAACAAGGAATTATCCTGTTGCATCCTACCTAACTGTGAGTTCTTTGTGGCAAGGTCTGGTTCGGGGGCCTGGAGCACATGACTTATGAGGAGAGGCTGAGGGAACTGGGATTGTTTAGTCTGCAGAAGAGAAGAATGACAGGGGATTTGATAGTTGCTTTCAACCAGGGCCGGCTCTGGCTTTTTTGCCGCCCCAGGCAAAAAAGCCGCCGGCCGCCCCCCCACCCTGCGGAGCCCTGGGAAGAGGGCGGCGAGCCCCGGCGTGGGCTCCGGTCTCCCCCCGGCGGCCGGGGGGAGGGTGGCCGGAGCCCTGGGAGGAGGGCAGCAAGCCCCGGCGGGGACTCCGCTCTCCCCCCGGCCGCTGGGGGGAGGGCGCCGTGGGGGGGAGGGCGGCCAGAGTGCCGGGGGGAGGGCGGCGAACCCGGCTGTGGCCCCGCTCTCCCCGGGGGCCGGAGCGCCGCGCCGCCCCCCTCCAGGTGCTGCCCCAAGCACAAGCTTGGTGGGCTGGTGCCTGGAGCCGGCCCTGCTTTCAACTACCTGAAGGGGGGTTCCAAAGAGGATGGATCTAGACTGTTCTCAGTGGTACCAGATGACAGAACAAGGAGTAATGGTCTCAAGTTGCAGTGGGGGAGGTTTAGGTTGGATATTAGGAAAAACTCTCTCACTAGGAGGGTGGTGAAGCACTAGAATGGGGTACCTAGTGAGGTGGTGGAATCTCCTTCCTTGGAGGTTTTTAAGGTCAGGCTTGACAAAGCCCTGGCTGGGATGATTTAGTTGGGAATTGGTCCTGATTTGAGCAGGGGGTTGGACTAGATGACCTCCTGAGGTCCCTTCCAGTCCTGATATTCTATGATTCTTTCTTAGGTATCTGCACAGCACTTTGCACAGTGGGGTCCTGACCCTAGACTGGGGTTCCTAGGTTCTATCGCGATACAAGTAATAAATCAACATCATTTCCTTTTCAATAGCTTACAAACATAGTGGTGCAAAGACACATCCACAGAGCTCAGGAACACCCTGCTGTATGATATGCCTGGAAGGCATCAGCCTTATCTTTTCTACCGGTGTGGCTCCATCTCTGGGCCCTGGTGCTACTAACCTGCCCCCTCCCCCTGTGACCTCTCCCTTTCCGACTCGCACTCCCTGGCTAAGGTGTTCTGGAGCCTGGGTTGCACGTGCCTCGAGGGAAGGTTAGAGTGAAGTGCGCTGGGCAGCTTCACTGGAGTGTGAATTTCAGGATCTTGTTTGCATTCATTACACTCCCATTAAAAACTGGCTGGCTCAGCCCTGGGCAGGACTGGTCTGAATGTGCAGCTGATCCTCTGTCCCTGGCAGCCTCTGGGAACACACTCCTGGCTGTGCACCTCAGGAGTGCTCGCCGGGACACAGCCAGGCAAGGGACTCCCTGGCATCTGTCTCCTCCCAGCCCCGGGCTCGCTCTCTGCATTCTCGCTCTGCCGTTGGTGTCTACCTGTGTGGTTTGCAATGGCTGAGGATAAAACTTTCCGCTACGGACTCATAGTGCTGGGCTTCTTCCTGGTGATGATTGGGATGTTCATCATGAGCGTGGACAAGCCCCAGGTCTACATCACCTTTTGCACCCTGGGGGTTTTAACCATAGCAGTGGGGATCACCTGGAGCATGTGTCAGTGCTACCCCAAGGTAGGGCCGAGTCTCTTATCTGCGCTTTCTGGCACAGGGGGGATACGGGCGGGGCACTGCAAGGCATCTTTGGGAGCCAAAAACCATCCACAGGTGCTTAACGATAGTAGCTGATGGCTTAAATTCCCATTGAGACAGCTAGCTGCCCTGCTGAGGGATAGGTGGTGCAATGCTTAAGGCACCAGACCAGGAGACCTGGGTCCTATTCCCATCTCTGCTATTGACTCACTGTGCAGCCATGGGCAAGTAATTTAACTGCTCCATGCCTCAGTTTCCCCATCTGTAAAACGAGGATAGTGGTACTTACCCTTCGTTCCAAAGTGCTTTGAGACCCAGGAATGAAAAGTAATAAGTCTTAGTATCCACTAGTAATGATTGTACAGTCACTGTAAGGCTTGGCCCAGCATTCCTTCTCTCCTTTGGCAGCTGATCTGTCACCAGTCAGTGCTTGTGGCTGGCTCTGGGATATTGCTGAGTGTATATGTTCCATTGACTAGCTGGCAATTTCTCCTGGGTGTGTAATGCATTGCTTCCCTCGAGAGGGGCTTGGGAGCATCAAGGGGCTTCGGAAGATGCCCTCTGCCACAGTCAGGCAATTCAGACTAACTTTCAAACGGGCATTTAAAAGTTACCAGAACTTTGGGTTGGTTTCAAAAAGAATACATGAAATAACTGTGAGTGGAGCAGGGAAGAGAGGACAGACACTTCTTCTGCCTTACTTTCTCCACCTGGCCCACGGCACCTCCAGTTATCTCTGTGCATGGGGAGCAGACACTTTGCCACTGTCCACGGAAGGGGTTAGGGGGATTACTTCTAACTGGTGTTACAAAACTGTATACCCTTCCATCAGTTCAAAGTGCTCCTTAATAACTAAGAGGAGATGCCCCCTAAGGACACACACACTTTGTTTTTCTATCCCCAAAGAGCCTGCTTTCTGCCAGGTTTGGCTTTAACCCTTAGGATGCTAAGACAGCTGAGGAGGCTGGCTGCCATATCCGGAGAGTTACAGGTGCAGCAGGCACAGGGGAAGCTGGACAGGGTGTCTTTCTTTTCTCTGATCCAGGGATAAAACCCCGTCAGGCTTCACTGAAAGCAGTGCCGACATTCACCGGGCAGTGCAGTGAATCCCTGTTGCTAATGAAAGAAGGAATCATTTAAAAGAAACTATCCTGTGTGTCCCAAGCCCTTTGCTATACCTCTCAGTGACAGCTGCAGTGTAAATCATTGCTGTGAAATGATGAACAGGAATCAAAGAATGAAGAAAGCCTTGATTCATTTCTCAGGGTCGCGGTTTGAAAGCCACCCCCAAAATCCACCTTGATAAGGATAAGAAGAGAGCCCCCTCCCCAACTTTCAGCCGGTGTCTTCACTGTCTGCTTTCCAAAGGGTTCCTTTTGCCTTCACAGGACTCTTGAAACAAGTTCTTTTGGGAGACACGTAACAAAGGGGCAGGCTGGTGCAGCAGAAATGTTTTCACGCAAGCAGCTTATTGAACAGATTCACGACACCGTGAAAGAAATTCGTAGAGTAGGGGAAGAACTGATCTTTTGCCTAAGGAACAACACAGCTGTGTAAGTGAAAGGTACAGGAGACAGCCAGGAAGGTGCTGGGAGCAGGAAGCGTTTACTTATTGCTCATCCATGGCTGATAGGTTTATATAAAGTTGTTTTAAATTCAGTTTAGATTAAGGGAAAAAGAACCCCTAGACCCTGTTGAATCCATACCCAATCCCCAACCCTTTGACTTAGGTGGGTCATTAAAACCCCTTTCGGAAAATCTCCTGGTTAAAGAATGTTGATAGCGCAGTAAAACAATTTAACTCCCATCCTCTGAAGAAACATCAATCCAAGAACACTATTTTCCCACTGGAAACAAGACATTAGCTCTAGGGTTATGGCTGTGGTCTAGAGTCCCTGAGCGATGCAGGGATACCGACCAAACTCCTGGTGTAGACAGCGCTATGTCGACAGGAGGGCTTCTCCTGTCAATGTAGCTACCACCTCTTGCGGCGGTGGAGTACGGACCGCGACGGGAGGTCTCCTGTTGGCGTAGGTAACATCTGCACTGAGCAGTACAGCAGTGCCACTGCAGCACTGTATGTGTAGACAATCCCTCAGTGACGCAGTAGATCTGGGCCTATGACAGTGCATGTTGAGACACAGCATGGGGTGGGGGGGGGCAGAACTGGAGGTTATAGCACAATGAGCTGAAGGGTTCACCTGTGACAAGGATCCGTCTGCAGAATTTTGTATTATACGGTGTCTTTAATTGCTGGTAATTAGGCCTTTTTAGCGTCACCGAGAGAGAGAGCTGTAAGCTACAGAGTTTGGATCTCGATCCAGACTTCCTGAAGGTTGGGGCGGGGGGGGGGGGGTGGAGGGGTTGGCTCTGGGGCTTTGGTTTGGCCCAGAATAGCGATAAAGGCCAGCCATGAAGTTTAGAACTAGATCCAGTCCTCAGAGTCTGTAGGGGCGTGGATTGGGAATGCTGGGAATCCGACCCATTGGGCCCATCCTTTCCCAGATGATGTCTCCATTTCGGGACCACAGCCTCTGGGCTGCAATAACCCATTCAAATGTCCATCCCTCTCTGGGAAGAATCCTACCTCTCATCCCCCAGCGCTCTGGCCACCAAACATGGCTCCTGGAGGGAGGGGAAAAGCCGTGGAGCCCCCAGCTTCTCCTCAGACTGAAGTCCATGATGAAGCTCTGACTCCCTTGAAGGGCCCCTTTGGGGAACGGCCTGCCTGTCTCTGAAGGGGCCTGCCTCCCCTCAAGATCTGCCATCGTTTCTGATGGTGCTGAGGGTGCCCAAGCTGCTGCTGGGATTTGTGCTTCAGAGTCTGCAGGGCCACCAGTTGGCCCAGTACAAGCACGCTCTCAGTTCCATTTGGAACGAGTTGGCATTTCTCTACCTGCCTCCTCTGTGCCTCAGAAGGCAGGACGCCCATTGTCATCCAGCAGGATGGCAGGACTGAGCATACTATTGGTGACATAATTAAGTCCCAACCCAGCCAGGCTCGAGGTTCTGAGCATGCTGCATGGACCACTGAACACTCCAGACCTTTCACGACTGAGCCCCTGTTGTGGTTCTTCTTATCAGCCGGAGTTTCCTGGCCAGGGGAGCAGCGTGCATATTGTCTGTTCTTTGTAAATGTGAGCTGGGGGCTTAGATACCTCTTCCTTGGCAGTGTTTTGGATGTAAAAATACCTACTTAAAGTGCCAATGAAGTGTGATGTCACCGCTGGGAAGGAGTTAATGATAGCCCCACGCCAGGGAAAACTCCTCCTCCGCTGCAGGAGATTCACCCTCTTTGTTCACATTCAGAGGAATGATTCATCCCTCTTTTTTTCCTCCCCCCAGATAACATTTGTCCCCATGGAGACGGAGTCCGAGAAGTTCCTGTCACGCAAGCCTGCTGTTTCGATAGAAAATGAAATTCCGGAGAAGAGCTGGTATGTTGGAAAGACCCCAGGCTCCCAGCCTCAGCTCAACAGTTTGCAATCTGGTTTTTAATGAGCGCCTGAGCTTGTACACAAGGTTATCTGTGTGCCTCCGGGACGAGGGCAGGGTCTGAAAACCCTGGCACGAGGGAAGGCTAAAAATATTTCATCTAAAAAAAATTAAAAAAAATAGTAAGCTGAGGGGGGGGAAAAAAGCAGCGGCTTGTCCTGGGACTGAGGGCTCCGTTTCCATGTTCTTTCAACCCTTGACTACATCGCTTCTCTCTGATGAGGCTGCCAACAGTGGTGTGGAGGAAGGGAGGGTGGTGTGACCTGAGCCTGCAGTCCTTTCCCAGCTAGACATCCCACTGATTTCAGGCCTTTCCCAGGCAAAATCCCCCACTGAAGTCCTTCTCTGCTGTTCTGATGGTGGGCCTGTTCTAGTGCCTGTTGAGTGAGTGCCAAATCCTGCAGTCCTTTCCTAGCCAACCCCCCACTGAGTCCCCCACGTCAAACTGCCATCAACAGCAGCAGGGACGTACTGCAGGCTCTCTCAGTAGGAACTAGACTAAGACCAATAGTTAACGTCAATGCCTCTCAGCTGGGGGTGACTGTTGGTCACTACAGGCAGGCTCCAAACCTCCCCACCGTCTGGGGAGTTCAGATGTGGGGATCTGGGTGTGGCCCCTCTCTAATACAAATCTGCTCGATGTGACACGAACATGCTGCTCTTCCCTTTTGTGGCATTTTATTCGTTTCCTTCTCAGCTAGCGATAAAATTCCTGTGTCTAACCAGAAACTATTGGAATCCAGTTAAATGGCAGAATTTAATAGCGTCCCTTCCCCTCTTTTTCCCTCACCCCAGCTCCCAGACTCCCTACACCAGCCAGGAAGAAGCTAATGTCTATGAGAAAAGCCTGCCATCTTATGAACAGATCCAGAGGAAAGCAAAGGGCTCTATGGAGTGTCTGGGGATTCAAATGACCCCGCTCCTAGGTGACTGTGAGCTCAAGACAAGAGGATGTCCCCATCCCTTTGTACAGGCCAAGGCTGAGGTCCACAGGATCTCAGAGAACAATGGAGAAACCTACAGAGATCCAGCAACCCACATGGTCACAGCAACCATCAGCAGGTAGGTGACCTTGAGGATCTGCTATAGAGCAATCCAAAGGGCAGTAAAGTTGCACTTATGGAGATTCCCACATTACAGACATAACAATAGACAAAAAATAGGCAGCAGATACGGTGATCAAATCCTTCCAGCTAGATACATCTAACCGGAACATGCCTCCCGAGCTGCTGGATGCGCCAGGGACCCGTAAGCTCTTTGGGCCAGGGACTGTCTCTTTCTATGGGCATGTCTACACTGGGAAAAAATAACCCATGGCGCCGAGTCTCAGAACCTCAGGCTTGTGTTACAAACAGCAGTGTAGGTGTTCAGACTCAGGCTGGAGCTCTAGCTCCGAGTCCCTCCCCCCCTCGCCAGGTTTCAGAGCCCGGGCTCCAGCCTGAACTCAAAACACCGACCCTGCTGTTTGTAGCCCTGGTGCGAGAGCCCGGATCCAGACCTCATGTGGGCATCCTGGGAGCGATTGCAATGTAAACAGCAGCAATGCAGGTAGGAAACAGTGCAATCCAGTGCAGGTAGGGTGCACGGCTGTGATGCTGGATGTTCTGGGCACATCCCAGGCCCATCAGGAGACTAGTGACATGTGACAGCAGCACAGCACGGGAGGTGGAGGTTCAGCAGCAAAAGGGTTATGGCAACTGGCTTCCTGCTTAACTGCTGTGGTTGTGAAGCCAGAGAGCTGCATGGGCCAGCAGGAACACGGTGCCTGGTGACTGGCAAACATCTCTGCAGGCAAATGATGGGGCGTGAACTTGCTTGTCAGACACTTCACACAGAGTTAAACATTTTAATATACAAAAGTTAAGAGGGAAGGTACTGTACATCTGGGGTCAGGCTTGGGTTATGAGGGATTACAGGTATCGGTTGTAAGGATGAAGAGATACATACATATCACATAACCAGCATAGACCCAGATTGGGGTGCGGGATTTTTTAGAGCATCAGTGGATAAGGGGGCTTGGGTATGCCACCCATGGAATGTATTAAGAGTCCAAGTCAGTCTCAGTGTAGTGAATAAGTACAAGGGTGGGGTGCGTCCCTTGGTTCGTCAGAGAAAGAAGTGGGTTATTTCCTTGGTCGGCGGTCTCGATTACTCAATGTGGTATTGACGGTGTCCTGTGAGGTGTTCCATAATTTAGGACACTCTGAGTTCACATGAGCCTAACTAGGTGCTGCAGCTTTCTCTCCTCTCCCAAACACAATTCAAGGCCAATGCAACGGGCTTTCTCTAGCCCCTTATATGAAAAACATAGCCCGGCCTCATGAGAACCTGAGCCATCACCCACTGAAGTCAAAGGAAGGGGTGTTTTTTTGGAAAGGGGAAGGTTTTCCAAATGCACCAAGGACAATTGGGCAGCCAGGTCCCCCTTTGTGCCTTTGAAAATCACCCCCTGCACGATTAACTGCAGGATTCCGGCCTTTCCTAACCTTCCTGGGGGATTGCAGGGTTTCATTTCCCTGCTTTAAAATTTGATTAGGGAAGGCAACTTCCTTACACTGTTATATGTCTCAATAAACAAATGTCATTCCTCAGAGTAAATCCATGTTCCCAGTTCAGAGTTTCAGGCAAAGAGACACCTAACTACTTCTTCATTTAAAGACTTCAAGCAAGGCGTACAGACGCCATGGTGATGGGCTCAGTGTAAGTAGCTGGATTAGAATGGTCAGAACAATAAATCCTGTCGATCCCTAAACTGCTTTACAAACGCTACTAACCGATTGTATGAACTATTTATGTAGGAATCAGTTGCCACACCCCCTTGCTGGAATGTGGCCATCTCTGGCGTAGAACATGGTGGCTTTTTAACGTGTCCATAAGCAACACTATTCAACTGTTTAGGATGAGAGGTGAAGAGTATCTTAGCCAATTGAAATGACATGGGGAGGTTAACTGGGTCATTGCCTTCTGCCTAAGTGACATGCCCTTGGTCTGCTTAACTATTTCTGGATAATCAGTTAGTGGCTCACAGCAGGTCTATCTACTGCGTGATGAAAAAAGAAGAACAGGAGTACTTGTGGCACTAAAAGAAGAACAGGAGTACTTGTGGCACCTTAGAGACTATGCTCTAATAAATTTGTTAGTCTCTAAGGTGCCACAAGTACTCCTGTTCTTCTTTTTGCGGATACAGACTAACACGGCTGTTACTCTGAAACTTGTGGCACTAAGTCTCTAAGGTGCCACAAGTACTCCGGTTCTTCTTTTTGCGGATACAGACTAACACGGCTGCTACTCTGAAACCTGTCATTATGGGTGATGAAAGGAGCTCTGAGCTCTCTATTCTCCATGAACCACTGGCAGGAGAGCCACCGGAGTCTGATTATGCCTGTGCCAAGATTTACAGCAAGGAGACTGTCAAAGGACACCGTGAACTGTGCAAGTTCTCCTTGGAAGCTGCTGCACAGCAGATGAAGGAGAGGAGGAGGAGGGATGGGCAGGTGGGCTCTTCTGAAGGTACCAAAATGGAGAGATTGGGCTCCCTATGTGTACAGTGTCAGAGCCTCACCTGACTAGTGGCAACTGAGATCCACAATGGGGAGGGGAAATAAACAGAACAACATCATTATGAAAACCAGGCACAAGTCAGCTAGTGAAAGGAACACCATGAACCCAGCTTGATTTACTGTAAACCCCATGGCCAAAAACACAAAACAGGGAAACGACAGCACAGAAACCAGCCAGTAAATGAATCCGTGCCCTTCAATGTACCTTTATGCCATTTTCAGCCCATCAGAGAGGTCCCACAGTGCAGCGCCGCTGGCTTCCTTCCCGGAGGACACTGACCTTCCCTCTTCTGAGGGATCCACCTCCAGCAGCCTGTTTCTGGGGGGATCCACCAACTCACTGAGGAATCCACTCCCATCACAGGGGCACATCCAGAAGCCCAGGTCTGAGCTTCCTTGCTATGAAGATTTTGCCCTGATTGATTCACCGCTGGCAGAAGGGTGGCATCCAAGCCAGGAGCAAACACCAGCCCTACCCCAGAACTACTTGTCTGGGGTTGCCTCAGCAAGACAGTTTGCATTGGTCTCAGCTCCTGGCTCAAAGGCAGCAGAGTCAGGAGGGAGACAGAGTGTGGAAGAGGATGACATGTATTATGGGTTAAAAGAGGGGCCAGAGAATTTACTGATAGCGGATGATTTTGTCTTTGAGCCAGACACCTAACCCTGGAGAGGGGAAAGTGACTGTCAGAGACAGGTCCAAGTTGCAGAGCTCAAGTGCTTCTCAGTATCCCCAGTGCCTCGCAGATCAGCCCTGCTCAGACTGGGGGTTGGGGGCAGCTTGCTGGGAGGCCACAGCCAGCTGCAGGGTTTGTGGCTGTTCGGTCGGGTCCTGGCTCCTGGGAATGCGCTGGTTTGTAGGGGGAAGATAGGATGTTTGGAACATTAAAACAAGGTCTGATTCATTACTGAAAACCCAGCCTGTCTCCCAATCATCTGTAGAACACGACTGTTTGGAGAGCTTTCGGAGAGCAGTGAATGCCCCACGGGCCAGTACTCTGCATTCACTTCCCCCTCTCCTGTACAAATTTAGCGGCTGGCCCACCTGACATGGAGGCTGCAATCCTCCATGCCGTGGGTACTGGGAGTCCATTGGCATCAATTAACAGGCCTCCTCCCTGCACCCAGGGAGCCATGTTTTAAAGGGGGAGATGTCGTTTGGGCCCATAAAACGTGCACCTGTAATTTTGTTCCCAAGCCCCAGCCAGTTGCACTACAACGCTCAGAATCCGGGCACCAATCTGTTTGGGCCCACGGCTCGGTCTTTGGGCCCTGAATTAATGGGAACAAATGTTACGGGTATCCAACCAAACGGGCGGCCAGGGCTCAGGCTGGCTGAAAATGTAAACTCCAATGTCCAAAAAAGAACGCAATGGTTTTTTCGTTTGCCCAATGAAAATAATTAGGTAAATACGGTACTCAGAAAAGTGGGCCCTTACTCCAGGAAGGGTTATCCAGGCCTACAAGTGGCTGATCACCTGGACGTTGCGGGGTGGAATATGGGTCCCTGGTATTACCTGGGATAGTCCAGGTCTGTGCTGCATAGGTGCTGGGGAGCCATTGTTTCTGCATATCCCCAAGAGGCTTCCCAACAAAGGTGGAGGGATAGCTCAGTGGTTTGAGCATTAGCCTGCTAAACCCAGGATTGTGAGTTCAATCTTTGAGGGGGCCACTGAGGAATCTGGGGCAAAATCAGTACTTGGTCCTGCTAGTGAAGGCAGGAGGCTGGACTCAATGACCTTTCGAGGTCCCTTCCAGTTCTAGGAGATAGAATATCTCCATAAATTTAAGATCTGTGGATTTGGCCGGCATCAGTCTCCATAATCCAAATCTCTTCCCCGAGAGCATTCAGTGCAAGTACCATCTGGAGATGGGAAACTCTGAGCCCCTCATGCAGGTTTTTCTGTAGAAGGCAGCAATCTAGGGTGCAGTCATGCTGCACCATGCAAACTATGGCCCAGATACTGCAAAGGTTTACACGTATTTGGCTTTCAGCCTGGGAGCAGTCCCATTGTCTTGACAAGGACTGTCGATGCGAACAGAGTTCAGCACACGCGTGAGCCTTGGCAGGATCAGGGCCAGATCATGTGCTTAGGAAGGGAGGAGACGACTAACTTCTCTGATTGAGACAGCAGGACTAGTTTCTAGGTAGGCAAAGTGTATGCACCCCTGGTGGACTGCACAAAGCATAGATGTGTCAAAGCTTTTTTCTAATCATAAAAGCCCCCCAGAATTCAATTAGTACCAATACGAGGGATCCTGAATGCTATTTTGCTATAGTTTCCAGGTTAAAAGGCACTTCAGCTGAGAACGTCCCGCTCCTTAACTCCTCACCTCCACTGGTGGCCGCGATGTGGGGGGAGTTCTTTAGGTGAGAGGCAATCAAGCAGAATGCAGCTCACGTGCGGTCAGCTCCTTGCCTCCGAGGAACCACTTCATGCGCCGACAGATGCCTCGTGGGGTCAGCGGGGCAGAAAATCTGGAGTGACTAATGTCAATTTCAGGATCTTGCAGCTGCTGAACTCCTTTGCTTGTCAGTTTGCCTCCTGGTGCTGGGAAAGGAAGCCAAGCTGACAGCAAGCCATGGAGCAAGCCAGCAGCAGCTGTGTGAAATTGACAATGAGTGGCAAAACAATTGCCAGCCATGTGACTCCTAACTAGGCCATCTGCAAACCGGGTCATTTATTCAGGACCCCAACAGTGCACCTCTGTTTGAAAACCTGGGGCCTCATAGTTAGGGGCCACATAGGTCTGTGGCCTGAAGTTGAATGATACAGTGAGGATGGTGTTGCAGGTTCTATCCCATTAACATCTGGTTTCATGTTATCAGGTGAATACGTTGTGTGCAATTGGAGTTTTCCACAAGAGCTAAGTGCAGAGTCTCCTTGATCTGCCTTTGAGCGAAGGGCCATGACACACACGGTTACTTGGCTTTCATTCAACAGGAGTGTACACTTAAGCACTAGGCTGGTGCTGCACAAGGCCACTCCCACTTCAGGCCATTGGAATTAAAGATCTGTACAGGTTATTTCTAAGGGGCGCTGGGGGATCTGAGAGTGGCTGTGTCTCATATATTGGGTCTTGCATTTATGTTTTTCACAGGCTTTTTAATGCCTAAGGGAGCCCTTGATGTCAAACTAATGTGTTATTTGGTTTTCTTATGATATAGCAAGATAGAGGAAATACCATGAGAAGACCAAATCTCATCGCTTGTAGCTCCAGAACTGGCTCTCTGAGGTATTAAATAGCCTACAGAAGGCACATACAGAAGTGGATTTCTCCAAATGCTGCTGTTCGCAGCTGTGGGCGACAGGGGGTCTTGCAGAGTCCTAATTTCCCACTGAGACTTGGGGGTACAGAGTAAGTGTTCTCCCTTCAGGCCTGATCCCCACTGCCTCACACGTTAGCTGGTCATTTACACCTGAATAAAGTGGTTGCCAATGCTACTGAATCGTAATTCTCTACTCACACGTGTGCGAAGGGCTGCCAGGAATACTAGACAGTGACTATACAAGGTGCAAGGCAGGTCCTGGCATGGTACTAAAAATTAACCCCAAGCAGAGCCCTGAATCCACACACCCCCAACCCGGGAAAGTTCAGATTCCATTCTGGATTGGGGGCATCTTGTGACTTGGGCCTCTCTCTAAAATGGACAGGGACCCCATGGGATAGAGAGGGAGGGATTCAGTGTCACCCACAAAGTCTTTCATTGGGACTGATTGGTAACAATCACAAGCTACTTAAGCAACTGGATGGCTCAGGTAACACCCCGCAGCAATATGCCCCTGGTTCTGATCTGGCTCCTGTTGGTAGAAGGTTGTTCCCATCTGAAGAATATTGGGTCACGCCTGTGAGATGAATTGGTGGTCTCCCTCCAGTCAGCACTGTGTAGGTGCCTGCAGCAGAACCACCGGTGATTTTTAGCTGGTAGTCTCATTAGATAGGCGAGTTGGCCTTTCATTCCCTGACCTCTCTCTCGGGTATGGATCTTCCAGGGCAGAGCAGAGGCAAACCCAGGCTGTTTTCTTTGGCTCAATTACATCCCATGACTCCTAGTTAAACCATTGGACTGTCTCTGAACAATTCCTCTGGTCTGGTGGTGGTAACACCCTTCATGGACCTCCTGTTGGAGCGGTTGTACTGTGCATCAATAATGAAAGAGTGGATGGAGTGAGGAATGGGGGGGGGGGGGGGGGGGGGGGCAATTGTTCCCCTGTGGATAAACCTGAAATAGTCATTGGGCATGAGAGACTGGGAATAACTCTGGGGTCCAGAGTTTCAAGCACGCACCTGGGAGATTGAAGACCCCAGAGCCACCCCCCGCTGCTCCAATCACTCTTTCATTGTTTAATCCAGAGAGCAACAGCTTCAACAGGTGAATCGGAGTATCCCAGAGCTCAGTGGTTGGAGCACTCTCCTGAGAGGTGGGAGATCCCTGTTCAAATCTTTGCTTCCTCCTCTCTGCTAGGCAGGGGGCAATTGAACCTGGGTCTCCCACATCCCAGGCAAGTGCACTAGCCCCTGGGCAGCACCCCCCCCCTTCCTGGAATGGGACCCAACCCAGTAGGTAGTCTCAGAGGCTGCCTACCAGATGGGGTCCTGCATGCAACGTAGGCAGCCAAATGCCTGTCTTTCTCCAGTTCATGAACTGCTGTGGGGCTAAGTTGGGAGATGGGTGTCCAGATGCCTAGAGTGAGGCAGCAGTGTGCATACCCAGCAGCAGAACATGGGCACCAAGAGAATTGGGGCTTGGAAAATTGGAGATGCTGAGGGAGTTTAGGCACCTACAGGGTTCAGCACCAGATTTGTGGATTGGCTACAAAGCTGGGACGTAGGCAACCAAACCCAAGACTTCAGCGCCTACGGCTTGAGTTGAGGCACTTAAAGTTCTTTTGTGGATCCCACCTTATCTCAATAGGAAGCATTTGGTTTAAGTCATTTTGTCAGAGAAAGGCCTTGGCACCAGAAGAGATGAAAACATAATTGCTTTTAAAGTCTTGTTTACAATAAATAGAGACACCCAACCCAATGGGAGCTATGACCTGTACACGCCCTTCAGAGTCCTGCCTGGAACCCTGGACAAGTCACAGAGACTCACCTTACTGACAGCTTATTGGGCATGACACAGCTTCCATATGAGGAGAGATTAAAAAGACTGGGACTGTTCAGCTTAGGAAGAAAACAAAACAAACGAAAGGAGAACTATGATGGAGATCTATAAAATCATGACTGGTGTGGAGAAAGTGAAGAAGAAAGTGTTATTTACCCCTTCACACAACACAAGAACCAGGGGTCACCCAATGAAATTAATGGCAGCAGGTTTAAAAACAAACAAAAGGAAGTATTTCTTCACACAACGCACACTCAGCCTGTGGAACTCCTTGCCAGGGGATTTTGTCAAGGTCAAAAGTATAACTGGGTTCAAAAAAGGAACTAGATAAATTCATGGAGGGTAGGTCCATCAGTGACTATTAGCCAAGTTGGTCAGGGACACAACCCCATGCTTTGAGTGTCCCTAACCTTCTGACTGCCAGAAGCTGAGATTGGATGACAGGGGATGGATCAGCTCGATAAATTGCCCTGTTCTGTTCATTCCCTCTGAAGCATCTGGCACTGTTCATTGTCGGAAGACAGGAGACTGGACTAGATGGACCATTGGGCTGACACAGTATGGCCATTCTTATGATGTTTCTGCTCTTGTCCCTCCATTTGAAGTGTATTCAAAAATACCATGGCCAAAGTTTTCAGAGATGACTAGTGATTCTGGGATCACAGTTTTTGGATAAGACACCTTCCAGGTCCTGCCTGTCAGAGGATGGGTTTTCAGCCCTTTCTGAAAGCCAGCACCCTTTTTCGCAGCTCAAGTCAATCACCCAATATCAAGACATCAAAACCACTGGTTATTTTTGAAACTTACTGGTTTAGCGTCGTTGCCAGGGTGCTGGAACGGGGGTGGGGTGGGGGTTGGATGAGGAGAGGGAAAAGGGCGGGAGGCCAGGGCCCCATCATTTTTTACAGGCTGTAAGGGTGAGTGACATGGGAGAGAGGGCAGAGAGGAACCAGAAGGGCCTCAGTGGGAGTGGGGAGGGGAAGAGGTGGCGGTGGCCCCCCAACTTTTAGGGAGCTTCTGATGCTCTGGGGCAGGTGTCAGCGCATCTGAGGGAGTTTGGGGAAAAGCTGATTTACAAAAATCATGTATAGAACATTCCCCTTCAGTGGTATATGGTTTATTAGGATGGGACCTTTCCAATCTCATTCAATGGGAAACACAGCCTCTTTTTTGGCATTACTGTACTATCCCTTGGGACTGACCTTCCCAGGGAACACTGTTGGTTTACGATATTGCTCTTTCTAACCCATGTTAGAGTAATGGTCTCAAGTTGCAGTGGGGGAGGTTTAGGTTGGATATTAGGAAAAACTCTCACTAGGAGTATGGTGAAGCACTGGCATGGGTTACCTAGGGAGGTGGTGGAATCTCCTTCCTTAGAGGTTTTTAAGGCCCAGCTTGACAAAGCCCTGGCTGGGATGATTTAATTGGGGATTGGTCCTGCTTTGAGCAGGGGGTTGGACTAGATGACCTCCTGAGGTCCCTTCCAACCCTGATATTCTAGGATTCTATGTTAGCTCTACAGGACGCTGCACAGTTCTCTGTCTCTGGGGCCCATGCAATTTCCTCTAGACTGGGTGGGACACAGGGCCACCCTGGTTAAGTGGCTTCTTCGGTGTCTGATTTGAAGTTGAGCTGTGGTAAGTGAATCCTCCAAGGCCCACATGCAGGATCAGATCCCAGAACTAGCACATCAGACCTTTCAAATCCCCACCTTAAGACCTACTCCCATCGTGGTCCCTATGGCCACTTGACACCTGCCAATGGCCAGGCAGCCTGCCATGGTTATTTCCTGTTTACGTAGAGCAAACAGGAATGGACGGTCCTTTCAGCCTTGCCGACTCTGCACACCACTCCATCTGTACGTAAACCCTCACCCGCCCCTCTCCCAGTTCTCTTCCGCCTACCTCCCACTAGCTGTTACTCACTTGTATCCTAGGCTGTGAACTCTGTGGGGCAGGGCCTGCCTGCCTTCACCTAGGTGTTCATACGGCATCTAGCACAATGGGACTGACTGTCATACAAAAAAATAAACTTTGATCCATGCACACTTTCGTCCTGCATAGAACCAGAGACACTGGAAGGCAAAAACCAAGGTCAAAGATTGAGGTGAAATCCCGACCCCATTGAAGTCAGTGGCAAAACTCCCACAGGGCTAGGCTTTCACCCACTGTTTATATATTTATGGCTGACTCTGCTGTGATAAAGGTGGGGAGTAAAGAGGAAAGTGTTTCCTAAATACTGCAGGCAGGGCGCATGCTGCTGTCCAAAAGGAAACAATTATTCCAACTGTTTACACTTGGCTGGCTATTTTCCCTTGAACTGCCATCTACGTTCTAGAACAGTGGTTCCCAAACTGGGGTTCATGCGAAATGTTACAGGGGGTTCTCGGGGAAAAATTCCCTAATGGTGGGCAGAGCGGTCCCTAGGAACCCCAGGCAGCACGGGGCCAGCAGCCCGGAGCCCCTAGACTTCCAGGAGCTAAGCAGATCAAAGTAAGCACATCTATCACACTGAGGAGATTTAAACTTCAAGACTCCTTATAAGAAATGGAAAGGGAGGTGGATATTTTTTGCTGTTTTTAAAATTAACTAGGCAGCTAGTATTGTTTTTAAAAGTATTATGAAGAACGAGTTTAAGCTTTGTTGTGATTTGTGTTGTTTGCTTGAACTGCTCAAGACCTGAATGCTTGTATAAGAGGAACTCTTTGAGTTGGCTTCTTAGATGCCTTCATGCTGTTTCACATCTGATATTTCTTGATGAAACATAGGAGCCTTGTCTTATAACAAGCTTATTCAAAGTGATGCAAACTACAAAAGTGAGATCTTGGAAGAGTGTTGCCGCTTTCATAATTTAATAAAAATACTGGAATGATAAATAATTAATAATAGTGTGTAATAAGCATGTCATTAAAAAATTTTGTATTTCCAAGATCACTGCTTTTATAATTTATACTCAGGTAAAGGAGAAAATCCCTGGAAATATTCATTTTTTAGGAGGGGGTTCACGAGACTTAACACTTTGGTGAAAGGGGTTCACAGGTTGTTAAAGTTTGGGAACCACGGTTCTAGAATGACCGTTCTTTGGATCCTCCAGAATTAGCCTGGTACTTAGCTCCTCTTCTGTCTCTTCTTGACTCGTCGCACTCTGAGGGCAAACGCTCCTTTGAGACCCTTTCCCTTTCCACACAGCTCTCTCCATTTCTCCCTCAAACCTTCGCTTCCTCTCGCTCCGTTTCTATGTGGCATTCTGAGTCTGCCACAGGTGACAGACAGCACATGGGCCATTGGTTAAACCAGTGGGGTCACATCAAGGGTGAGCTATCTCCACACTGGGGGGAGGGGGCTGGTCTGTTTAGGATATTACCACTGGCTTTATCTTTTCATTATTTGTCAGAGAGTTGGCCCAAGGGACAGCTGGGAACAGGGCACAAGTAGATTAGGGGCAAAACTCTGCCCCGTGTTACAGGTTGACTTCAGTGGGGTGGCCAGGATGTTACAGGGGGTAGGATACAGCCCTACATCTCCACTTCAAATTCAGCTTTGGACAGTAGGTGGTGACAACTATTGGCCTTGCATAGCTATTCGGTCTCATGTAAAATCAGTTCTCTTTAGATTGATACACGGAGCCCCGTCACCATCGCACCTGAGTTGGTCATTTCAGTCCATCTTCCAGCAAGCGTCAGCTACAAATCGCCATGGCTGACAGTCTCAGCAGAGACCTGTGAGCACAGAGACGGGGCTATCCCCTCGCTCCAAGAGGTGGCTCCTTCAGCTCAGGGTTCAGGCACATCAGGAGGGCAGCTGCATTGACAGAGCTCAGACGCCAAGTCTGTCCGTGCAGCATCTTCTGTGCACACGAACCACTACCAGACAGCCCCGGTGAGGTAATTCCTCAGGGAACGAAGCGGACATTAGTCTGAGTCTGAACTACTCTGCTATTACCAGAGGTTAAACATTGTAGGAAGAGAGACATTCCTGCATGAAATTAAAAACTGTACAAAGCAGAAAGCCAAAACGTCGGCTGTACGTGTCAGCTGGGCACGGTCCTAGGAAATAACCTTGACGTGGTGCTGGGGGAGGACAAGGGAGCTAAAGAACCCACAAAAATGGCTAGCAATGACTATCTTCACCCGGGAAGAAATGAAAACCCAACATGTTCCGATGAGCAACGCGTGTGCACCCCAGGTACTGTAAAGCACCCCCTCTGGCTGGACGGCCTGCTCTAGTGCAGGGGGGACTTGGCTGGGACCCCAGAGATCTAGCTCTGCCCCCTCTGTGCTTGCCCTGCGAGGTAGGGCAAGTCACATCCCCTTTGTGCCTATTCCCCTCCCACCCTTGGCTATGGAGAAGCAAAGATCTTTGGGGGACAGGGACGGTCTCCCAGGGTGGGTTTGAACAGTGCCTGCCTGTGTGGCTGTGGAGGGCTGGCTGGCAGTTGATAGATTTTAAGGCCAGGGGCCCAGCTCTTGCACAGCCCAGTTGATCTGGTGCTGGTGAGGGTCAGCTCGGGGTAAGTGCCATGCAGATCCTCCCATCTGCCCTCCGTGGAGGGGACATGGTAGGGCTGGAGTAGCAGGGCTGTTTGGTCACTCCATCACCTGGGTTGGGAATAGGGGGAGAATCTCTTCCCCCAGCACCTGTACCAACTATCCAAGCTGGAGAGTGGGGTGGGTCTCTCGTTGTCCTGGTTTTAAGATACCCCGCTGGCAATGAGAAGCCAGCTTTTGTCTCCCAGACAGCAGAGGTGGGGTCAGCAGAGAGGAAGATCTTTGGTTTTACAATATGCTAGTGGAGGCAGGGACACGGGCACATTGTACAGAGTCGAGCTGCTTCTCCAGGTCAGCTGCTGAGAGCACAGCATGCTGGTATTTTCAACATGAGGCAGGTAACAAAGAGGCCTGAGCTTCAAAGATGCGGCACACTCAGCGCTCCCATTGATCAGGTCACTTAGTGAGGTGCCTAGGTAGGGATTTAGGTGCCTTCCTTTAGGCACCCACATTTGAAAACGCTGGCCAGAGTGTCTTTCCAGAGCCCTTCCTTGTGAATCAAACCTAGTGCTTGGCATGGGGTCTGCTCACAGAAGGAAGTGAGTGCTGACCCCTACTGGCACGTTTGTATATTCGCAGTATGTATCTGGTACAGATGGGTGTCATAGCCTCAGAGAAATGTCTTGGTTGAGAACATCGCTGGGGAGATGAACCTCCCGCTTTGAGATTTCAGTCTGTGTTTTTAAACCAGGGCTCCACGTGGCTGGGTGAGCTAGTGGCAGAATAGAAGGCTCTGAAAACCTGCATCTCTGGCAGCTGTAGGGGAGACGGGCATGCCCTGCTTGCAGTTGGTTGAACCAATCCTGGGATGGTCAGTCAAACCTGTCGAGCCTAAATATTGAGCCAGCAAGCTCACCGGAACAGGCTCTCAGGGACTGTGAATACAGGGGAAGCCACCTGTCAGGCCTGTCACTGCTGGACCTGCTTGTATCTCTGGAGGGGTTCAACAATGAAATGCGAACAAACTGGTCCTGGTTTTATCTGAACTAGGAGAGCTGCTCCTAGTCCAGCTACTGTAGGAGTCAGAACAGATTTAAAAAGAAGAGCACAAGATCCCCCCCTCAGTTCATGACTTGGGCCATGTCTACACTTAAGCTTACAGTGGCACAGCTGTACCGCTGTAAGAGCGCTTATGTAGCCGCGTTACGCCATCGGGAGAGTATCAGAGGGTAGCCGTGTTAGTCTGGATCTGTAAAAAGCAACAGCGAGTCCTGTGGCACCTTTAAGACTAACAGAAGTATTGGAGCATAAGCTTTCGTGGGTGAATGCCCACTTCGTCGGATGCATGACTCTCTCATGGATGTAATAAAACCAGCTCAAAGGGCAGCCGTAGCTATGTCACTCACCCACCAACATAGCGCTGTACACATGAGTGCTTATACCGGCAAAACTTATATTACTCAGGGATGTGGGTTTTTTCACACCCCGAGTGACAAACGTTTTGCCAACATATGTGCTAGTGTAGACCTCGCCTTGTTGGTCTAAACCCTTTACACCGGCAGATCTTTACCTGAATTCAACATTTAATCTCTTGGGCCAGTAGTGATACGAACACCTATTTCTCAGCCCCTAGTGTACTCTTACATAGGAGACCTACAGTACACAAGCATCAGGGGGTAGCCGTGTTAGTCTGTATCTACAAAAACAACAAAGAGTCTGGTGGCACCTTAAAGACTAACAGAATTATTTGGGCATAAGCTTTCGTGAGTAAAAACCTCACTTCTTCGGATGCATAGAGTGAAAGCACAAGCATGAATACAAGATTAATACACACAGGAAATACAATGGAGACACTCACACATGGGTGTTTTGACTTATGATCATTCATGGGCTGAGTGCAGGACTGGTCAGGAAGTTGTTCTCGTTAACCTCTTAGGATAGGACAAGAAGCAATGGGCTTAAATCACAGCAAGGGAGGTTTAGGTTGGAAATTAGGAAAAACTTCCTACCCGTCAGGGGGGTTAAGCACTGGAATAATTTTCCAAGGGAGGCTGTGGAATCTTGGTCATCGGAGGTTTTTAAGAACAGAATAGACAAACACCTGCCAGGGATGGTCTAATTATTATGTAGTCCTGCCTTGAGTGCAGAGGACGGGACTAGATGACCTCCCGAGGTCCCTTCCAGTCCTACACTTCTATGAAGTCTCTCTTGGGAGAGGAAGCGTAGGTAGTAGTTTAGAACTCAGGCCCCTGTTCTATTCCCTAAATTTTGGCACCAATTCCCTCCCATATCCCCTAACCTCACTGCTTCAGTGTCTCCATCTTTAAGATGGGGACAACAATTCTTATCTCCCTCACAGGAGGTGTGTGGGAGTTAATGGAAGCTCATAAGTGCTAAAGATTACGGCGCATTCCCTTGGCATAAGTGTACTATTTTTCTCTTACCAATCTAAATAGCACAAGAAATAACACACACGCACAAGTGTTTTTTGGGCGGTCTCTGTATAAACGGATTCAGGAGCTCAGTGGCAAAGCTCTCTCCAGAAATACCAAAGGCGAACTCGAGTCCGCCTTCTGTGGTGCACAGTTCCATTAGGCAGCTCAGCTGGCGACCTACAATTTACTTATCAGTTTCCCTGGGGATTTTAATGTCCCACTTCAAGGCAAACATACGCTGCCCAAAGGCAAGTTTTGGTGTCTGAGTTTGCAGAGGATTGTGTTTTCCCCATTGAAAGAGAATTACATACCAGGGGCCAGACCCTCCAGTGGCTTATGTTAGGGCTCTTTGGCCACTCACCCTGGTTGGTGCCAGTATGGAAAGGAAGCGGGGTACAATCAGAGAAATGAGGCCCGGCCACGATGATCCTCTGCTGCAGTTTTGGCACATGGCTGTTGCAGTCCAGCAGAAGCTAGAGCTACTCTTAAGCAACTCTAAATCGAAGGCAAAGGAAAGGCCAGGCACAGAGCCGCACTAGGATCAGAATGCAACACAGAGCCGGGCCCTACGCCCCTGCCGCACACCCTGTGGAGTTTGGTAGTGCCCATCCGGCTCACGAGTTTGCTGCTGGAGTTTTGAGAACCTTGTTGCCTCCTGCCCTCTGCTGGCAAAGCGCATATTGTCATTTCCAGTGCATTGTAGATACTGCACCAGGGGGGTGGGTGTTGGGGGAGAAGGACAGGTTCCTGCTTGAATGTTACACACTGAATGAGAGTAACATTTACCTGCTTGCTGGTTTTTGACAAATTTTCCCAGTGAACTGAATTTATGGAAAAATCAAAATCAAAATTCCCAAGCAAAAAGTTTCACTCAAAAGTGGACTCAGTTTCCCCAGCTGTAAGAGGGGGATAAGGATATTGACCTCCTTTGTAAAGCAATTGGGGGATTGTGGATGAAGGGTGTTTGTACCAAGAACGAGGTATTATATGAGGAAACTCATAATATCGAGATGGGAATAGCAAGCTCACCCAACACTTCTACTAGAAGCTCTGGGCTTTGTTCAATATGTTCATATTTGGTTTCACTAGAAGCGTATCCCAGTGCTGTGCGTTCAGTAGAGCGGTGATCTGCATGGGACCGGTAAGCGGGGCTGCATGTTCCTTTGGAAGCAGCGAATCTGTGAGCACGGCGAGTGCCCTGTGGAGCAGGGGCTGGACGCTCCAGGGAGATGCTTGGAGGTCAGGCTGGGCCTTTTGGCTAACCTGCAGAGCGACAGCAGGGCCTGCGAGGCCTAGAGGGGAGTGCTGGTGTTGCCTGTGGCCTATGGGGTTGAGGAGCTGGCCCACAGCAGGCACAGACAAGATGCTGTGAGGCTAAGGGCAGGGGGTAGTGAGGTGCCTCCCAGTCCTGCGAAGCGTCAGCCGCCCTCCCCCTTTGAAAACAAGCCACTGTACGCCGGAGACCCTCGTCTGCACCGCCCCCCCGTCCCCGTGCACACTGCCAGTACTAGCCACTAGCCTGCGGGCGAAGGGGAGGATGGCTGTGTTCCAGGGCCTTGCTTCTGTGACCCTGGCAAAGCACCTCAGCGAGCTGGGCCATGGGAGCCTGTTAGCAAGACCTCGTCTCCCCATCAGACCGGGCCCATTGGGTGCTTCATTTCGCAGAGCTAAGGACTGGGTGATGTATGCGCCACAGGCCTTGCAGGGAGGGATTTATACCAAGGGCTGCCGCTACCTGTCAGCTTCCAGGCACACGGACAGCGCGGGGCCTCTCGGGTATTCCCACAAGCTGACTCCAGCAGCCAGCCTCACAGCCTAGGTCACTTGGCAATCGACAGGTGGAAGCAACAACTCAGCACCTGCGTGGTTCCCTGGCTGGAATCCCTGCCTATGAGCGGGCCGGGAGCCAGCCCCACCTGAGGCATTCAGCATCCTGGCTCGGGACCCATGGCTCCGGTACTGACCCCAGCGCACGGCTTGCTTTCTGGCCAGCAACCCGCAGACCCCACCCCAGGGTTCACACAAGATGGGTTCAGGCTGGAAATTGAACCTCACGTACACACACAAATGCCCAAATTCCCCTGTCCACACCCCTCAACCTGGTCTCTCCAGGTCTTTAATTCTCCTGTTCCCCTACATTCTAACTCCCTTTCCCTTCAGTGTCCTGCCTGTCACATTCTCCCTTCATTACACTGCCTTCCTTCCTGCACCCCATCTTACCTTCCTCCCCATAAGTCTACCTGTCTGGGCCCTGTCCCAGCCTCCCCATGTTCCCTCATCCCTCACTACCTGCTCCCTGGACCACACACGCTGATTGGGAGACAGCTGCTTCCAACCTACTGGAAACGGGCGGGATGGGGGCAGTCTTACTAGGGCTACCTCATCTCCACTTGAGAATTGTGTAGGGAACTGGTGGGCAGCCACTTTAGCTGAGCACAGCCTGGCTCCATTCTCACAGTAGGAGACAGTGGCTGGTATTAGCCAGGTCTGAGCAGGCTACAGCCTCAGGGTACCTCCTGAAGGCAATGCACTGGAGGCCCCCTGCCTCAGTTTCCCCACCTGATCTGGTGGTTTACATAGCTCAGCCCTCCAGCCAGGTCACTACAACACTTCAGTCCCCTTCCAGGAGGAACAGAATCCAGAGTCCCAGTCCAAACACAAAATAAAGGTGTGATTGGCCCAAACAGGCTTAGCACTCATCCCCTTTAGAGTTATTCATCCACTCACCCCCCTGGGCTCAGCTCTCATTCACTCTCCTACCTCTTCTGGTGAGACACCCCACTGCCAGGGCCTATCAGGTCCCAAGGTACTTCCAAATTGTTCCTTGTCAATGCCTGTCTTCCCTCCAGGCAGGCTCAACCAGGCATCAGTCCTAGCTCAGCTCCAGGCTAGGGTCTTCTCTCACCACGTGAATGTTATTGATCTGTACTCCTCCTAACCCAGCCCCCAACTGAGCAGGGCCTTCCCTTTTTAGCCTCCTCCCTTCAGACCTGGCACCCCTACAGGTGTAGCAGGAGAGGCTGATTGGGCCTACAGCCCAATTAACCCTTCCAGGTCCGGGTGGGGTCTGTGTGAAATGGACAAGAGGCAGAGAACTGGCAGCAAAAGGATTCGTGGCGTGTCTCCCTTCAGTTACCCTGCCTAATTTCTGATGGCACATGGGCTCGGACAAATCACCCCTTCTGTCTTGTCATTATGCTAACTGATTTGTTTTAACAAGATTAGTGATCAAGTCCCGCCCCAGTAAGACATGCATGCGCTCGGGACTTTAAATCAAAGCCATCTTTATACCATATGTTGTTGTTGCCCCTTCAGTTTAGCTGTGAGTTCCTATTTGCTGCAAAGGTCCATTTAATGGCATTGCTTTTGCACCCGAATGTCCAAAACCAGAGCCTGATGCTGCAGCTGTTATAAAGCACAGATTTTCACAGGGCCTAAGGGAGTTTGACACCAAAGTCCCACTGAGTTTCAGTGGGTTTTGGTACCTAACTCCATTGGGCTCTTTTGAAAATCTCAGCTTACATCAATAGCAAGGTTCCTACTGACTTCAATGAGAGCAAGCTCGGCCCCTAGTAATAGCTCATTTGTACCAAAGAGAAGCTGGTGCGATTATCTCAGTGTTGCTCAGCACATGGTATTTAGACCAAAGGACTGGAAAATATAAATAAGGTGATTTTAAATGTAAAATGTTATTAATTATTATTTCTTAATATTATCACATAACCCCCTCTTCTCTTTAGCCACAGCAGAGCCTAGAGGTGCAACCAAGATCAGGGCCCCATAGTGCTAGGTGCTGTACAAACACGTAGGAGACAGTCCCTGCCCTGAAGAGCTTACAGTCTAAATAGACACGTTAGAGGGGAAACTGAGGAACAGAGAGGTGAAGTGACTTGCCCAAGGTCACCCAAAAGGTCAGTGGCAGTGCTGGGAACAGGATGCAGGTCTCCTGAGGCCCAGTGTATTGAACAAATCTGCCTCTCTGAATGAGCCCTCCAATATACTGTATATTTTGGACTAAACTACGGTAAATTTTTGAAGGCTTCCTGCCTCAAAGATGCTCTGTATAAATACATTGTCCTCATGCTGATATTTTAAACACTTACTAATGGTTTGGTAGCAAAGATTTGCAAAGAAATCCTGACAGCTGCCCAGAAATATAGACCAGAACACTGGGGGAAAAAAATCATTGCAGTGTGTGACGCGTCTGTAAAAATTCCTAAACAGGATTAGAGTCCTTCATGAAAATTCATCTCCAGAGTAAGCCCATAAGCGACTTACAAACCCCTTCCTCTGAAAACTATTGTTTAGCTTCCATCTTTGATTTGCCAGCTCTCTTACTAATGCATGGAAAGTCTCAGTTAGATTTTTGTTATCAACAGCAAAAATAAAATATCCTGAGCAGAATATATTAGGGTTAGGGAGGGATCTCTTCTTCCGTCTCTCTAATGTTATTACACTTGAACCTGGCTAATTCTTTGCTCCCCTGCAAACACAGGAGCCACAATATGGCATCAGTTTTTAAGGAGAATTCCTGAATGAAATTCTCCCAACCGACCGCCGATAAATGTCACAAAAGACCAGCGGGGTTGGCCCATTTCTCAGCAAAGATTTAATAGTACTGAGCTGCAATTGGCTCTCATATTATAATGATTTGCCTAAAAATAGTAATGTGCAGTGTTACTTGGAGTCTGGTTTGTTTTGTATTGAGAGAGAGGTTCCATTTCAAGGTATATGATGGACCAAAGTTTCTTTCTTTTCATTTCTTTCCTTGGTGCAAAGCACTGAATTATCATGTTGAGGGTTCCAGATTTGTCATGGATTTTTTTTATAAAAAAAATCACAGTCATGGTAAATTTAGTAAAAGTCATGTCTGCGCCACGATTTTTGATTAAAAAAAATGCCCTGACAAATGAAGGGGTACTGACTACCTACAGCAGCATCCTCTCCCCCAACATCCCAACCCTAATCCTGGCCTAGAAGGGAAGGGAGGCAGGGGCTGGAGAATGAACCCACCCACACTCACCCTGGGCAGTGGTGGCTCCTGTGCCCCATAGAGCTGAACCTGGCTCTCTGCTCCAGGTGTCGCGACCTGGTATGCTGGATTGCAGCACCACTTAGGTTTGGCCTGCTGCCTAGCTCCTCGCCATCATGATGGAGGGGTGGCTGGGCCAAATCTGAGCCAAATCTGAGCCAAATCTGTGACCCCACAACTGGGTTGCAATGCCCAGAGTGGGGAGCTAGGCCCAGCCCCACGGGACAGGAGCTGCAGCTGCAGGGTAAATCACGGACACAGAAAAAGATCATGGTCAAATAGGAAAATCACACTATCCATGAATTTTTTTCCTGCCATGACAAACCTGCAGCTGTAATCATGTTGCTTGTAAACGTTCACAGATCCTGCTGCCCTACTGTGGTTCCTTGCTAGGGACAGTGTGCCAATGTCACTTCCTGGTGACGGCTTTTCTGTTGTCTTACGGGGGTTACTCTGCAGGTTGCCAGTGATGGGTCTGGGTTTGCTGTTCACTTGTTCAAAGGAGCAGGTGCAGCAAAGTGATAACTAAGATAGATACATAGAGCATGTTCTGGTGGGCTGACTGGGTTCTCTTATCATGACATTATTAATATTTCCTGGGGACGGCTTTCATCTCACTCCAGATGTAGCTAGATCTTTGCAGGGATTAGTTTGCAGGTCACTCTGGATTTTATGGAGCAGCCATTTTATTTTGTCTGCCTTAATCCTAGGGTTTTACAGTAGGTGAGTGTGACAAGCAAAGCACTGAATCCCTGCCCTGAGGATCATGCAGAACTGCACTAGCTGGTTTTAAGGTTGATTCTTTTCCAAAGCTTCTACTACTATTTGTGTATTTTCTGGGACATCAGGATGTCAACATACCTGCTGCCCCTCCTCTGGACTGTTTATCTGGTGGACTGTGTATTCTAGTAATGGGCTTTGTTAACCCTTTATTTTTGCTAACTAATTAAAAAAAACCCTCATTTTCCCATGCTCTGTCTTATTTATAGGACTTGCAGTCAGGCTTGTCCCTAGCTGGGCTAATTTGGTATGTCTGTGTACGTTGCTGTTTTAATGTTAGCATTTGCTTGTGGCAAGGCTCAGGACGATTGTGTGATACGCCTGCGTTGCCCTTGGAAAATATACTTTCCTGGGATCAAAGTACTGGGAAAATGTTAATTTATTATACCCTGGAGAAATGGAATCAACTATTTCTCGTATGTGGTAGCAATGGAATAACCCCCAGTAGGGGTGTTTAGTTTGCTAGTTTGTAATATGTGTGTACATAAAACTGCATGCACATTACAAGTATTAAAATATAGCAATGTCTATTACATGCAATCACTGCTGAGGTGCATTTAATTAGACTGTTCTCCTTTGAGTATTTGGAGTGGATCATGCACAGAAAAATCTGCATTTTTCTTTCTCAAGCTGTGAATGGTATTTTTTTTTTTTGTTTGTTTAAATAATGTAATATGACGCCAGGAAAGAAAAAAGGGGCAGAAACCTGATCTCAATGGATAAGTCAAACTCCAATTAATGTTTAACAAGCTAGAATGGTCCGATGGGACAATAGTGGCGTGATCCGGCACATCCACGCCCAAAAGATTTCGGGAAGCACGTGGAAATCTGAGGGGGGGGAAGTGGCAACACCAAGTGTGTGTGTGAGGGGAGCACTTGCCATTCGCTAATCCGGCTCAGCCGCAGCACGAGCAGCTGGCGGAGCAGACTGCGCTCCCCACAGAGCTCAGCCCGCGCGCCCCGAAAGGCTCCGCGCTAGCCGGGTTCTAGGCTCCGCCTCGCGCCTCCTAGCCGGGTTCTAGGCTCTGCGGCCCCCGATCCCTGGGTTCTAAGGCTCCCAGGAGCATGGGCCGCTGCCCCCGCGCCCTGCTGCTGCTGGGCACGCTGGCCCTGCTGGCCCCGGGCCCCGCTGCTGAGGATGACCACGACGAGGACGACGAGCTGGTGCTGTCCTTCCCCTCCGAGGAGGAAAACCAGACGGAGGTCGGGAAGCACCTGGGCTCGGCCGCTTTCTACAGGACGAACAAGGTGAGCGGCGTCGGGGCAGGCGGCAGAGGGGGCTGGGGCGCGGGCGGCCCGGCCCGGCTGCCCCTTGGCGAGGGGCACGTAGCCCGCCCTTGGGAAGGGAGCTAGCGGCTGGCACCGCCGGGGACTCGGGACCCGGGACCGGCCCGGGGGCCGCCGAGCACCAGGGCAGGCGGCCGGGGAGCCGCCTGGTGCAGAAGAGGCGCTTGAGCGGCTCAGCCTAGGGCGAGGCAGGGGAGCCCCGGGGGTAGGGCACGAGGCCGGGGGAGCTGCTTTCTGGTTCTGCCTCTGGCTCCTCGGCTGATCTTGGGCAAGTCCCTTAGCCGCGGAGTGCCTCAGTTTCCCTGGTTCGTGCACATGGCTCCGCTGCAGCTTTGCGTGCCACCCACATGCAAAATAAATCGAAGAACTTGCTCCACAGCGCCGACTTCTGCCCCGTGGGGCTGCCCTGCTCCGGCCGTGGCCACCTGGCGCATGAGCTCCCCCCTCCGGACCACCCACCTCCCCAAGTCCTTTCCCCTCGGGGGGCAGGACCATAAGTGCTGGAAATAGGGGTGCTAGGGGGGCAGCAGCACCCCCGGCTTGAAATGGTTTCCATCATAAACGAGTTTGGTTCAGCACCCCCCCACACCCCCCGCACTATAAAAATGGTTCCAGCACCTCTAGGCAGGACCCAACTCTCTTCCCACCCCCAAGGCCTCCAATCCCTCAGGGGCAAGAGCCTCCTCTTCCCCCAGGAGAGTCTCCCCCACCCCCAAGGGCAAGACCTGATTCTCCCCCACCCCCAGGACTCCCTCTCCAGGGGACAGGACCTTCCCTCACAGATAAAATGAATAAAACAAACTTACAAAGAATAACAAGAATTTTGCAGGCTCTAGGTGCGCTGCTGCTTGCCCACCTGTGGGACCTCCTGCTAAAAGGTCTCTGTGTTAGTGCTGTGGGTTGTGATGATGATCAGGTGGAATCTCGGCATAAAAGAGCTGCTGATACAGAACTGACATGCCTAGAGCCTCTTGTGCAGCAGGCGAGAGGCGGCTGTGCCATGGGATGGCAAGAGGGATGTGTGCATGGCACCTTGTCGGTGTGAGCTCTCTGGATGGCAGTTGAGTGTCTCTTGTGCCCTGCGACAGCCAGAGAAATCAAATAAATAAGGCTCTGTGCTGTGGAGCGTGCAGGGCTGGAGGATTGCAAAGCAGCCATGCTTGGGAAGGAAGCTTAGGGAAGTTCACAGCAGGGTGCGGCGGCATGCAGTGACTTGTGGCACTAACTTGTTGCAGCTACGATGGGCTGGTGCCTTAGGCTGTGGACCTGGCCACAGTAGTTTGTTTCCTACCTCTTCTGGGAGCAGGCTCTTAAGCCCTTGTAGACCCAACTGTGTGACTTTGGAAACAGAGCTCTGGTGGGACTCTTTTCTTACCCTTGTGGAGGGGAGGGTTTGGCTAGTGATGCGGCGAGCTGCAGGTGTAGAAGGATTTGGGGAGGAGAACAGTTGGCTTGTGCTGCGAGTGAGGGAGGGTTCTGGTCACTGAGGGTGGGATTGAGTATATGGGATGGGGCTGGGTTTGTGTCCCACCCGCTGACCTGCTAGACTGTGCACTTAATCCTCATTCTTGCCTTCTACCTCCCCATGATGAATTGGTGATTTCACACTGTTTGGGGCGTTGGTAAGATGTTTTCCAAGTATAATGCAGCTGCCACAGCCATGGCATAGAGAGCGGCTGTGTCCATGCAGTTTAACAGTGTTGCCAGCTCTCATAAGTTTTTCTTCCAAGTCCCAGCTCCTGGAGTCAAGTGATGATGTAAAAATCTTCCTTTTGTTTTGTAAGTTTCTAGCCCTTACGGTTGCAGAGGACAATTTGGAAATGTGATCCAATGGGCTCTGCAGACCCAAAAACCAGAAGCCAAAGACAACCTACATTATTTTTTTAAAAGATCTCATGCCTGTGAAGCCAATCTCATGATTTTTGAATGGTTAGGGCTCACAATACTGCACACAGTTCTTTCCTTCTAATCATGTGTAGATTACATTACAAAATGAACTCTGCTGTGCTGATTAAAGTAACAGCTCAAGCGACTGAGCTTGCAGTGAGAATTTGAACAGCAGTGTTTGCTCTGTGAAGGTGCATGGCTTTGAAAAATCTGCTTCTGCTTGTTTAAATTCAGGACATGTGGAGATTACCCGGGCAGTACATAGTGGTGCTGAAGGAGGAAACTCATAAATCCCAGACAGAGCGAACCATCCACAGGCTGCAAGCTCGAGCAGCGAAGCATGGCTACCTAACCAAAATCCTTCACATCTTCCAGGATCTGTTCCAGGGATTTCTTGTTAAGATGAGCAGCGATGTGCTGGATATGGTAAGAGGATGTTGCCCATCTGTCTTTTCAGCCTGCACTGGTTTTGTTTTCTGTTCAGAGGCATCTGGGGTAGGGCAGGCAGTGTGGAGAGCAGGTTTTTTTCCGAGTGGTAACAGTTCTGTTTGAGGCAAGAAACATATAGATTGAAAGGCAGGCAGGCAGGAAAGCAAGATAGGCTGGAAGTAAAAGGATCCAACCTAGAGAATGTTTGTCTCGATAGTGAGAACATCTAGAGTTGCTAGAGTAAGGATTAAAATACCACCTCTCCATCCACATGTTTGCAAGGTTTGTGAATCCTCATGCTTCAGGGCAGGGCCGGCTCCAGCTTTTTTGCCGCCCCAAGCGGCGAAGCGGGGAAAAAAAAAAAAAAAAAGAAAGAAAGAAAGAAAGCTGATCGGCAGCACTTTGGCGGCAGCTCAATCGCGCCGCTTCATTCTTCGGCGGCGAGTCCTTTGCTCCCTCTCTTCCACTTCGGCGGCAGTTCAAAGAGGAAGAGAGGGACTGAGGGACCCACCGCTGAATTGCTGCCGAAGACCCGGACGTGCCGCCCCTTTCCATTGGCCGCCCCAAGCACCTGCTTCCTTCGCTGGTGCCTGGAGCCGGCCGTGCTTCAGGGCACAAACTAATCTCTAATTTACAGGTTTAAGGAAGAAACTTTCCTGTGGGTTGATTATTCCATAACTGCTTGCATGAGGCTTTTTGTAACTTCCTCCGAAGCATCTGGTGCTGGCCACTGTCCAACACAGAATCTGGATTAGGTGGACCTTGCGTCTGACCCGTCCAGCAATTCCACTGTCCTTCTCCAATCGGACAAACGTCATTGCGCTGATTTTGCATACCTGCTTTCCAATGCCCGCTGCTTTGTGTGGGATCTCACTGATATTTGAAACAAATTGTGAATGGTGGGTCTGTAAAACTCAGAAAGAATCCAAAGTAAGGCAGATCCAATCAGGAATCCAAGGTGATGCAAGTCCCAGGTACTCTACCCACATGGCTGGATACAGACTTGTGGCTGCTAGTCATATGTCTTCACTGATCAAAGAGCACGTGGGAGTAATTTGCAGTTAAGCTGAGGCAATACAGTGCTCCTCTTCTGAGGAGGTGATTGTGAGAAGAACATGGAATTTCCACAGGAGAAGAAATTCAGTTAAGGAGCTGTTTTACTTTGTGTTCTCTCTTGACAGGGCTGCTATAGATTTAGGAACCTGGGCCATTCACAAGTTCTTTGTTTTTGCTGCATTAGGACAATCATTTTGCAGTTGCAGACATGGACGTCAGCAACTCTCCATCTCCCCACAGCCCTACTCCGTCAGGCTGTCTGGGGTCGTGTGAGTGTGTTGCCACATAGCGACTTGAGTTTGAGGTTTCAGAGTAGTAGCCGTGTTAGTCTGTATCCGCAAAAAGAAGAACAGGAGTACTTGTGGCACCTTAGAGACTAACAAATTTATTAGAGCATAAGCTTTCGTGGACTACAGCCCACTTCTTCGGATGCATCAGAAGAAGTGGGCTGTAGTCCACGAAAGCTTATGCTCTAATAAATTTGTTAGTCTCTAAGGTGCCACAAGTACTCCTGTTCTTCTTTTTGAGTTTGAGGGCTGCCCTTTGCTCCCAGGGCAGCGGGGAGTGCCTGGCACTGATCTCTATAATTATGCTTTGCACCTTCCACTTGAGGATCTCAGAGCGCTTTGCTGAATTTAACCTCACAGAACTGAGGCACAGAAATTAGTAAATGAATGTGGTAGAGCGAGGCCTAGAACCCGAATTCCCTGACAGCCAGATCTGTGCCTTAGCCATCAGACCACCCTTCCTATGTCTCTAGAAACCCCCCTGGCCTTCCAGAGCAAGTGGCATTGATGAGCTCTGCAGGGAGCTGCATCCAGCACTGCTCACAGGAAAGTCAGGTCACTGTGGTACATGCGTATTCTAGCAAGGAGGGCTACAAAGGGCACAACCTTGGAGCTACAGGGGCAACCGCTGGAGGTTTAGTATCCTGTAAGTGCATTGGGAGGCTCCTGCTCTCTGCCAGCATTTTGTCTGTGGTTGCACCTCTGCTTGGAGCTCTCCCACCCTAGTGGAAGATACTGTGTGGGGTTGGACAGACCGGAATGGGCACATCAAGAATATTGTGAAACTCATTGTGACCGTCGTCAGTCTTAGAGCCAGTTCCCCTTGGAAATCGAGGCTACTGCATGGCTCCGTCTCCCACGGTGTCAGTTCTTCGTCCCATGTGCAGGGTTCCATAGTACAGCTATGGGACAGGAGCGAATGGGGCTGGAATATCTGGAGTAACAAATCCTGCTCTCACACTCAGAGTGAGGACTACATTCTCCACTGTGTGAACTGGTGCAGCGCTACTGACTCCAGGGCATCCGTTTACACCCACAGAGTGTTTGGCCCCTAATGTGCCGCTCTGAGTCTGGGATTGATTTGACATCGTTTTCCCCCCACATTCGACAAATAAAGCTCTGTGGGGGTGTCATCCTGCTGGTTGGGCCGTGACCAGTTGAGCACTCAGCTCTCATCAGCTTCAGTCGTGCAGGGTCAGAGCCTAAATCTTTATTCAGGAGAGAATAAGCCACCTGCCTTGGGCAGCTGCCATCTTTCCTGGCCCGGTGCGAGGAAGCTGCTAGATAGAACAGCCGAGAGCATCCCATGTGGTTTCTGTCTGTGTGGTGTGCACCAAGTACTGTGTCCAGGCCATCTCTCTCTGATGTTTCTTTTGCACAGGCTTTGCGGCTGCCGCACGTTGAGTACATTGAAGAGGACTCCTACGTGTTTGCTCAGAGCATTCCCTGGAACCTTGGCAGGATCGTCCCGGCACAGTACAAGTCTGGCGAATATAACCCTCCCAGTAAGGGCTCCCTCTACCCTCTTTGAATTTATTTTAAAGGAGAATTCATAGGGCAGCAGACGATTTCCAGGGGCAAAATTGCACCCTCCAAACGCATGCAGAGAGAGTAGGAAACCTGCGCAAATGTTGTTCCAAGTGTGTGGAGAAAAGTGGGAGAACATGAATCTCAGACAGCACCTTTCTCCCTACCCCAGTGGGACCGATGTCCTCTTCTCTAGGGAGTTTGTTGGCATTTTTGGCACTCTGAGCTTTTGAGGGGGCGAGGCTTGCTAGGGAGGGGGCCGAGCCAATCAACTCTCCATGGTAACCTTCCCCTCCAAATCTGGGATACATTTAGCTTGCGAGGACAGGGCAGATTGGCATCCTCTGGAGCAGAGCCCTTGGTCTACATTGTTTTCTCCTGCTCTCCCTGCAGCTCGATAGCGCCTTCTGCGCTTGCTTAGGAGGATGGAGTCGAGAACGGAAGAAACCACTATAGCTATGGTTCTAGGGGGCCAGGGAGCTTGCATAACTACCCTGGAAGTCAGTGGGAGCTGTGTGCATGCAGAGTTTGCAGGATTGGGCCCTATATAGGCACTGGATGGATGCATTGTTTGTTGTTATTTCCCTTGCAAGCCACTGTTCGCAAGAATTGATAACTTGGCTGTAAAAATGTAGCCATGTGGTTTGTAAGATGGCAGTGCCCAGAAAACATCTGTCTCTCATCGGCTAGCGTGCTGGACTGATGACAGCTACAACTGCTCTGGTCGTAACGGGGTGCGTTGCTTTCTGAGGGCATTGCTGCCTTTCACTGACTGCGCCGTGGCTTGTGTTTGGTAGATAAAGGAGATCTGGTTGAGGTTTACCTGCTAGACACCAGCATCCAGAGCAACCATCGGGAGATAGAGGGCAGAGTGTTTGTGACGGACTTCGAGAACGTGCCAGAGGAGGACGGCACACGCTTTCACAGACAGGTGAGTGAGCCTGTGGGCTCTGTCAGGGTCCTGGGCTCTCACTGCCTGTGAGAGGAACAGCTTGGGCTGGTGGAAAGTTTTCCGTCAAAACTGTTCTTCAGCGGAAAATGGACTTTTTGATTATAGTGTTTCATGAAAAAGTGTTGGATTTCCATGGACGATTTCACTCTGTCATTGAGACACCCAAAAATTCAGCCAAACATTTCTATTGGGATATGCTGCCATGGTGCCGCCTATCCCTCTGCTCTGTGGGCCGGGCTTGCTAGCTGGACTCCATCTCCCATGAAGCACCCTGGCCAGGGGCTCCCAGGATGCACCACCTCTCCAAGAGGGGAGACTGTAGTCCCTCCTGGGAGATGCAGTCCAACCAGGGAATCGGATGCAGAGGAGAATGAGAGGACGAGGCACCCAGATTATGACTTCATGACGTGCTGCGGCAGCATTTCTCAATCAGAACTTCCTGGGCTTTGAACGCTTTCTGATTTTCTAATTTGAGCTGAAAAACCAAGTTTTCTCTGTGTGTGTGGAGAGGGGAACCCCCATTTTCCAATCAACTCTAGCAACAGCTTCAGGGAAGATAGCACAGCGACTGATGCCAGGGCACTGTCTACATGAGGGTTTTCTGCTCTGTTTGATGGAGGATGCCAAACACAGCTCAGCTTTTCAAGCCTCACCTCCACATGCAGCTGTCCTCTGTTGTCCTGCTGATGTGGAGTCCCACACGTGCTTTAACCAGGCCTGCTCCACCCCGTTTTGAATTCCTGTTACAAAGTGGGTGTTTCGTTTGTGCCCATGCCACCTACACAGTTGTATTCATAGGCTCTTGGCCTTGGTAGAGTTCCTTGAGTCAGTATTCTGAATTGGAATTATTAGCTGAAGGGTCTTGGCTCCAGAAACGCCGGAATTCTTACTACCAAGCTCGGCTACTGACTTGCTGGATGACCTAGGCAACCTCTCTGTGCCTCAGTTTGCACATCTGTAAAATGGGACTAATAATACCTGCCTCATAAGGGTATTGTTAGGATTGCTTAGCTAGTATTTGCATATGGGCTCAAAGGCTAAGAACACCTGCATCTCCGGTTCACAGCCTAGGGCCTTCAGTGGGATTGGAGGGTGCCCAGCAAGGATGGTTAGATGGATAACAAGACTATCCAGAGTTAATGCAAACAAAGAATTTTGGAAGGGATAAAACCTCATGCTTCAGGGCTTAGGCCAGACTCTAACTACTAGGGATCAGGATCAAACCTTCATGGGGGGCAGATTGTTTTGAGCATTGGCCTGCTAAACCTAGCGTTGTGAGTTCAATCCTTGAGGGGGCCACTTAGGGATCTGGGGCAAAATCAGTACTTGGTCCTGTTAGTGAAGGCAGGGGGCTGGACTCGATGACCTTTCAAAGTCCCTTCCAGTTCTAGGATATAGGATATCTCCATTAATTTATTTATATTTATTTATTTATAAGCATCTGGTTCTAGCTGCTGTCAGACACAATACTGGGCTAGATGGACTATGGGTCTGACCCAGCCAGCAATTCCTGTGTTATTTAGCAGCTGTGTCACTGAAAATGGCTAATACACTAGAGAATAGCATAGAAGTGTCATGATAAAAATGGTGGTAGCAAATAAAGGGCCCGATCCTGCACACACCGACATGCAGGAGTCCCTCTATATTGACGTCAGTGGAACCACTATCCTGCGTGTGAGAGTGTTTGCAGGATTGGGCCCCAAGCGTGTATAGTGGGGCCAACGCATGGGATGGTTCTGGAAACGTTTGCTGCCTTGCTTGACTTCTCCTCTCTGGCAGGCCAGCAAGTGCGACAGCCACGGAACCCACATGGCCGGGGTGGTGAGCGGGAGGGACGCTGGCGTGGCTAAAGGAGCCAGCGTTCGCAGCCTTCGGGTGCTGAATTGCCAAGGCAAGGGCACGGTCAGTGGGACCCTGATTGGTGAGTAAGAACCATCGAGGTGTGTCGTGTCTAACCCTCGAGAGCCTGATGGGACTGTTGGGATTTTAGGGCCAATTCAACGCCCACTGAAAGCCAACGCCCATTGGCTTCAGTGGCACTTGGCTCCGGCCTGTGGGGCCAGATTGTCAGAAGTGCTCAATTCCCATTTTGGCACCTAAGTGGATTTTCAGAAGTTCCCTGCATTCAATCTGCTGAGCGCTTTTGAAACTGACCTTTAGCACCTCACGGTGATGTGCCTCTGAACACCCTGTGGCAGGGTGCACTCGTCCTGAGTGAACAAGGGGTTAACCACTTTTCCCAACCTCCCTGCCAGTGGCCAGGTGAAGGACCATACACTAGTTGCTGCAGGAATACAGGGCTACACACCCAACTTCCTAGGGCTGGGCTGGAGCCCTGCTGGGGGAGTTCTCTCTCTCTCTCTCTCTCTGTAGATTGTGTTTAGATTTCTGGTTATCGTAACCCTGGTCCCTGGAAGGAGAGCCCGTCCCAGAGGGCACCTCTGCTGGGGTTCTGTTGACTCATCCCATCAGCGTGCTCGTCTGTACTGAGCAACAGTTGCTGTTCACCGAGTCTCTTTCCCTGTCAGTCCGTGAAAGGATATTTACGTGAAAAGGATCTTGCTTCTTTCCAGCTGGAGGGGAGAGCTGAGTCTGGCCCCCCACTTCCCAGCTAGCAGGGTGCGAGTGAGTCATTAGCGCTGTCCTTTTCTGTGATCGTTCTCTGTCCGTTTCATTTGTGCGTGATCAACAGGCCTGGAGTTTATCAAGAAGACCCTAACTGCCCAGCCCTACACCCCCTTGGTGGTGTTGCTCCCCTTTGCTGGAGGCTACAGCCGTGTTTTGAATGCAGCTTGTCGGCTGATGGTGCAGACGGGGGTGGTAATGATTGCTGCGGCTGGCAACTACAAGGAGGATGCCTGCCTGTACTCACCTGCATCTGAACCGGAGGTATGGGGCTGGGACACTGTGCTTTCACGGATTGAGACACCTGGCTTCTATTCTTGACTCTGCCACTGTTTTGCTGCCGTCTGGCCTTGACCAAGGCACGTCACCCCATCTGTGCCTCAGTTTTTTTGGGTGTAGAATGGGGATAACAATCGCTTCCTGCCCTTTGGACAAAGCGTGCTATGGGTCAGAGTCCCCACTGCAGTTTGTTCGTTGGCGAGGGGGCGGGGAAATAAGGAGCTTTGCCTCCTCCCTTGCTCAGGCCACACAAGGCTATGCACAATCGCGATCCCTGCTCTCGGGGGAAGACACAGATCAGTCTGCTGCTTCTCTATGGCTCCCTAAATGGGACGGCGGAATCCCCCTCCCCCAGGCACTTTTGTGTGGGTTGTGCTCGAAAGGCACCATATGGTGCAGGACCTGTTAACGCTCTGCGGGCAGTGCAGCGGGCTTGTTCGCAGTACCTGGGGTATTGCAGACAGTCCAACGATGTGACCTGCGACTCCCAGGTCCTGCCCCTTCCTTGTTGGCCGGGACACTGCACCTTGTTGTAGATGGAGTGTCACTCGGTGGCTGGCAGGAAGCTCGTGCATGAGGTAGAGACTTATTGGCTGGGGCAGCATGACTTGGCCTGTGTGTCCTTGATCGTGTCAAAAAGTATCTGTAGTCCCTGAAGCACATTACTCCTGCTGGAAGGAGCTCTGGGCTCCTGGCTGTACTCACCCTTGCAGTGAACTTTCAGAGTCTCCCTGAGGAATTATATAGTCCTGGTCCTTTACAATTCCTCCAGTCCTGAAGGAGGGGTGTGGCTTTGTGTTCCTGTAAAGGCAAAGCGTTATTCAATAGCATTCACCCTGGTGGGCAGGAGGAATTGTACAGGCCGGGGTGGATTTGTTTGGGAGTTTTAATGCAATTATGGACCATCCGTTTGCTGCTGACGTCCCAGTTGAGACGTGTCATTGCGCTGTAACCCTCAGGTCATCACTGTCGGGGCAACCGACTTCCAGGACCAGCCTGCCTCCATGGGAGCCTTAGGAACAAACTTTGGCCGATGTGTGGATGTCTTTGCCCCGGGTGACGATATCATCGGGGCCTCCAGTGACTGCAGCACCTGCTTCACTTCCCAGAGCGGGACGTCCCAAGCCGCTGCACACGTGGCAGGTGAATCGATTTTTTTTTTTTTTTAAATGCATGCAGCAGTAGGATCAAGCAGTAGTGGCTGTGTGACCGTGTACCCAGCAGGGTAAAAATGAACCATCCCCAGCAAAGCACATTACATTGACTAGCACAAGTGCAACCTGGGCAGAACTGGGTTCTATCACACCTCGGGGGTGTGGTTAAAACGTGAGTCCTAGCTCCTCTGACGGGAGTGGGGAGGCATTGGACTTGGGTTTCCTGTGTTACCTGGGGAAAGTCATTTAAGTTATCTGTGCCTTAATTCACCATCTGTGACACTAGGAAAATAGTCCTTTGTCTATGTAGTGCAGTGGTCCCCAACGTTTTTCGTCTGGCGGGTGCCAAACGACGAGCCCCTGGAGGACTGTGGTGGCAGATGAGCATCTGCTAAAATGCTGCCGACAAGCGGCAACGTCAATAGGCGTCGCCGCCGAAATGTGGCGTGGCAACGCCTCTGGATGACGCTGCTTCTTGGCAGCATTTCGGCGGATGCTCGTCCGCCGGCCAGTATGCAGGTGCACTTAGTTGCCCCGGCGGGTGCCATGGCGCCCACGGGCACTGCATTGGGGACCCCGATGTAGTGTGTGAGCTCTGTGTGACAGGGACTGTCTCCTGTTATGTGTTTGTACAGCGCCTAGCGCAACGGAGGCTTGATCTCCATTGGGGCTTCTAGGCCTTGCCAAATAATACATTGGTGCTGTAAAGAGGAGCCATGTTTTATCCCTCTCAGGTAACAACCGCTGTGTCTCTTGTAGTAAAGACAAGACAGGACTTGGTTGCAATCAGGTGATTCGTTTCTGAGGCTGCTGGAAGGTGACCAGAGTCATGCAGTGTAGGTGGGGCCCTGCAGACAAACAGGCATTGTGCTGCCCCACGGGAAGGCGTAAGAGAAAAACTACAGTACACAAGGCTGCAAGTAGTCGTGCATGGCCTGATGCTACACTATTCGAGAGCAGTGGCCCCAGGACAGCCATGGCCCAGAGCTACCATTGCTATTGCCTGTGAGTACATCTACACGGCAAAGCAAATCCCATGGCACCGAGGTTCAGAGCCCGGGTCAATTGACTCAGGCCGGGGGGCTAAAAATAGCAATGTAGATGTTCCCGCTCGGGCTGGAACCCGGGCTCCGAAACCTTCCCCCCTTGCCGCATTTCAGAGCCTGGGGTCCAGCCCAAACGGGAACATCTACGCGGCAATTTTAGTCCCACAGCCTAAGCCCTGCAAGCCTGATTCAACTGTCCCACACTGTGGGTTTTTCTTTGCAGTGTAGACATACAGTGGCATCTGGGCCACATCAGGTAAGGCCCTCCCTGGGCTGTCCATCTACACCAGTACATCAATTTCTGCCTCTGCCCCGTCTCCAGCCTTACAAAGCAGCTTCATGCAAATCCATGCCTGGGCCCTGATTAAGCCGTGAGACATGCCCGGCTGTGTGTTACGGTCTAATAGTGATATGCCTTGTGGATTCCTGGGCCCAAGGCTGAGTGCTGTTAACTGTCAACACGTTTCCGTCTTAGACCATAAATACACACACTCTGTCCTAGTGTGATTGTAGAATATGGCTCCCTACGGGATGAACAGGCAGGGGAAGAAGAGAAAACGTTTACGATGAGGAAAATGCTTTCAATTAGGCGGCAGGTTCCGTTAGGGGAAAATAGTCCCAGATGGCAACAGTTTTTTTTATGCTAGGTCATTAACATTTTTAATGGAAACATTTAGGTGAGTGAATCCTTTTTGAAGCTGACGCTGTGGAGAGGAGGCTGCAGGGACCTGTGGTTCCCTAGATGATTCTTGCCTCGTGCATCTTCCTCCCCCAGGCTGATGTGTATCAGGGAAGAATTAAATGAAGAAACAACCTGAGCTTGTGCATTGAAATGTTTCTGCCTGGAGGTTAAGTTTAAGGATCTCAAAGGTGGGATCCAGTCAGGAGAATATTGGTTTTGCAAAGCAGAACTTCCTTTCGTTCCCGATTCATCGCAGAGCGCAATGGGAGGCCCGCGCTGCACTGGAGTATGACTGAAGAGGCAACGTGATATCCAGGGTGCGACGAGGTCCGGTTCCTAATGGAGAGCTTGTCTGGTGCAGTGCCGTCAGTGACCCAGTAGCCACGTGTCACAGATCCACAGTGTCTGGTGCATGCCCCAGCCTGTGACCCCTTTCGTGGGTTGGGCCCCAAGGACTCCGATAGGTCCACAGGGACAAGCCCAGGGCCTCCAAGACTCTGAAACTGGGTTTGTGGGTGCCAATGATCCATGGCTCCCTGCAGTGAAGCCATCCAAGCCAGACTCCTGTGGGAGGCTTGTATGGTGCCCCTTCAGGGCGCGGTGCTCTCAGTGAGAGTTTGCAGCCACCCCAGGCCGCCTCTCCAAAACAAGCTAACAATTTAGTAGGCACCTGGCCTGCAGCATCAGACAGTCCTTAGGTTAGCAAAGAGAGGAAAAGGTGAAGACAGAGTCTGGCTTGGCTGCGGTGGAAGCCATCTTGTCTTGCTCTCCTAGTCTCTGTCCCTTTGTCCTCGGTCCCAGGTCTGTGGGTCTCTCTCCAAAGGCCGTCTCTTAACCCAGGCACCTGACATCTTGTCCCTTGGTTCTCCAGCTGCGGCCTTTGCTCTGCTTCCCTGACGAGGGGTGGGGGGAAAATCTCCTGCCTCTTGGTTGCTAGTTGTGAATGTTCTGGCCCTTGGGGTTCCCACTCTCTTTCTGGATCCTCCACTGATATGAGTCGGTCTCAGCCAGTCCTTAGATGACCCATTCATACCATCCCAGGCAGTTCGGTGACGCAACACCTCATGTCCCCAGCTCTATCCCAAGAGTAGCTGTGTAACCTTCACAGTTCGTGCACAGCAATGCAAAGCACAGAGGGACACTGAGGCATGCATAGGCATCCTAAAATATTCCCAACATTCCCTCTTCATTACAGCATGTGACAGTCCCAATCTCAGGTACTCATGTGTGTCTGCTCCAAGGACAGTGCACACGTCATTCACATGACCTAAATACGGGTCTTTGTCCCCTGCTAGTGGTTGATCTACAAAAGAGCTGACTATCACGCTACTAGGAGCTAGGTTGGGAGGTAGACGCTCATGCTTTCAGTGTGAGAGATCCTGGGTTCAAACCCCACTGATGATCCATGGTCGGCGGTCATGTCTCTCTCCCCCCCACGAAAGGTGCCTGGTTCCGAATTGACATAGCTGCAGTGCAAATACAAGTGTAATGAAGATTTGGTTTTGATGATACAAATTCTGCAATGGCGTTGTGAGCTGTAAGCTACCCTAATCTAAAGCAGACGTGCCGCTTGCCTGTATTCTCCAGGGCTTTCTATACGCGTTTTGATGTTTAAACAAACATTTTACAATCGAAATGGCCTGTGCGCTTCTCTCCTAGGTATCACAGCCATGATTCTGAACACTGACTCTGCGCTGACGCTCTCTGAGCTGAGGCAAAGGCTAATTCATTTCTCCACCAAAAACCTTATCAATGAGGCTTGGTTTCCTGAAAACCAGAGGCTGGTCACGCCCAACAGAGTGGCAGGACTGCCCAGCAAACTCATAGCCGGTAAGTCACGCATGCTCCATGGGGCAGATGCACAGCAAAGGGAGAGGCTCCAGGGGACACCATTGCCTTGATGAGGTGGCTGAGATGTGCATGACTGAAATGACACCCACGTAGGGGCTGGAATTCTCCTCTGAGGATATGTCTACAGTGCAGTGAAAAACCCACAGGTGGCCCGTGCCAGCTGTTTAAATACGGTGTAGATGTGAGGGCTGCAGACCATCCACATTGCAATTAAACTGTCCCTTAGCACCAGCCCGAGTCAGCAGACATGGGCCAGCTGTGGGTTTTTAATTGCATTGTAGGCCTAAGGTAAGTTCTCCCTAGTGACTTGGCCGGGCTGGATTTGTGCAAAGAAAGTTGTGTAGGGGTTGACAGATGGCTGGTTTTCAACCATAAAGTCTAGTCAAAAAGGGGACGTGGCCGTAACCGGTCAGATGTACTGACTGGACACCAAAAATTCGGTTACTGCGGGCAGGGTGGCAGGTGAGACGCCAGGTCATCAACCCACACCAATCCCTGCTCAGCCAGGGCTGCCTCCTACCGGCATCTCATGGGCAGGCAGGCAGCAGGCTGCAGCTCCCATCCCTGCCCCAGAGCAAAGGGAGCCCAGCTGTGGGGGGGAGGGAGGAGGAAAGGATCAAGTGACTAGGAAGGGGGCAGTGGGAGAACAGCAAGCAAGCAGGGGGCGGGGCCTTGGGGGGAATAGGCGGGGCAGGGGTGGGGCTGGGGGAGTCCAGTTTTCAGAAATTGCCAGGGAGTTCGTGCATGTCGAGGGCTTGCTCTCATTCTAAACCTCTTGCGGATCAGCGATACACATAGGCGCCAACTTTCCCCAGCACCGGTGGGTGCTCGTGCTCCCTGGCCCTGCCCCGACTCCATCCTTTCCCTGCCCCGCCCTGCCCCCATTCCAGCACCTCCCCCAAAGTCCCTGCCCCTATTGGACCCCATCCCCAAATCCCGGCCCCGTCTCTTCCCTGAGCACGCCGCGTTCCCGCTCCTCCCCTCTCTCCCAGCACTTGCTGCGCGAAACAGGTGTTTCGCGGCACAAGCGCTGGGAGCTAGGGGCAAAAAGCGGGCATGTGGCGCGCTCAGGGGAGGAGGCGGAGGTGAGTTGGGGCGGGGGGGAGCTGCCGGTGGGTGCTGAGCACCCACCAATTTTTCCCCATGGGTGCTCCAGGGCTGGAGCACCCACGGAGTCAGCGCCTATGGCACAGCATCGACTGGAAGCCAACCTGCCGTGTGGGTCTGACAACTGAGCCGTCCCTTTTCAGGTGAGCAGCTGTATTGCCGCTCCGTGTGGTCTGCCCAGTCCGGGTCGACTCGCTCTGCGACGGGCGTCGTGCGCTGCAGTGGGAACGAGGAGATGCTCAGCTGCTCAAGCTTCTCCACGAACGGCAAGCGGCGAGGAGAGCGTATCGAGGTGATGCTCCACCCGGGGGTGGTTTGGGGTGCTGCAGTTGACCCTCATGCATCTCATGTCCTGTTGAAATCTCTCCGGCCCAGTCCCTCAGAGGTACAGAGGCGCCTGAGACCCATTGATTTCAGTGGGAGTTTGGCCCCTAAATACATTAGAGCATCTAGGCCTCAGCCTGTAGGACCGAATAATTCATTGAGGGTCCCACCCATCAGGCCTTACACAGGCAAAACTTTCCAGCACTCCAGAGGCATTTTGTCTCTGTCAGGGCTGTCAGATTTGTCCCTTAGAAAATAGTGTGTGTGGGGAACAACCTCAAGGCTCCTGCAGCTCCCGTAAGCAGGGACTAGGCACGTCGGAAACGTTGCCTGACAATGGTGCCTTCTGAATTGTAGGTTCATGGAGGCAGGAAGCAGTGTGTGGCTCACAATGCATTTGGCGGCCATGGTGTCTACGCGATAGCGAGGTGTTGCATATGGCCCAAAGCTGACTGCCAGATTCACACCCGCTCCCCAACTGCGGATGGTACTTCGACAACTGGAGTGGGCTGCTCCAAGGAGAACCACGTTTTGACAGGTACAGTAAGTTGTCTTGCTGATGACAACAAACGCCCTCTCTGCCTAGTCACCTGTGCAACCAGAATAATCCTACTACATTCACTTGGGAAGTTCAGTTTAATATTTGTAAAGTGCTTGGAGGTTCTTGGATTAATTTATATCCGTGGTCTTATTTATGTGCTGTATGGGCTGGTTTGCTAGTTCCTGAACTAAGCAGTCAGCTGATGCCTTAGTCTATGTTTCCAGTACTTCATGTTCTCCTCGTATGGGAGATTGTGAGACACTCTCATTCCCTTAGCATGGTGACCACTTCAGTGACTCAAAGCACCTCTCGCTGTTGTTTGTGGGTTCCAGTTCCTGGATTTTGGGTGGTTTGCAAAATGAATATTCTGTTAGCCCTGACGTTCAAAATTAAATACCCTACTTAGGTCACAAGTACAATTTTTGGGTCTTGTCTTACCCTCCAGAGTGTATTTGCCCAGGTATCACGATCGCCATGCTGGTTTGACTGGCATCCTCCATTCTGGAGCGGCCTCTGTTGGTGATATCCGAGAGCATTTCATACTAGGATTGAGGTGCACTGGCAGAGATGCCCCCCCTCATACCATTCCATGCTATTTTCTGCTTCATGTTTTTGAGCAAAACCGATTTCCCTGACAACTAATAGCTCACAAGAGCAGGCTTAGCATTCACCTTGAAGCCTTCTGTATTGGCAGGTTGTAGCTCCCATTCTCTTGCTGGAGAGTTTAGTGACAACGTCAGACCCGTTCTAAGGATGGAGACCGGACACCACCAATGCGTAGGTAGAACAGATGTGACCTTGCATACTTCCTGCTGCCACGCCCCCCGCATTGAATGCCAGGTGAAGGAACACTCACCCGTGGGCTTCCAAGAAAAGGTACGGCTGAACCAATCACCGTAGGTATTTTCAGAATCCTTTTCATAGAATCATAGACTACCAGGGTTGGAAGGGACCTCAGGAGGTCATCTACTAGCTGTCTATTGAAATCATTCTTACTACATTCTAATGGTTCTTTATCCCTGCCCCCCCCATAAAGCTGCTTTACTTAGCATCACTCCAGTCACTGAAATAAATGGAGCTGTCCCTGCTTACCCCAGTTCTCAATCTGACCCATATTTATACTTCCCCACAAAGAATGATTCCATCCCTCTTCCTGGTAGGTGGCCGTGTCCTGTGATGAAGGCTGGACTCTGACAGGATGCAATGCGTACTCCTGGGGTCCCGGCACCCTTGGCGCCTACGCCGTGGATGACACTTGCGTGGTAACGAGCGCTCTCGCTGGCAAAGGGGCAGCGGCCATCGCCATCTGCTGCAGAAGCAGACGTTTGGAAAATGACAAGCACTCTTCCAACTACAAGTGAGGACGCTGCCCGTGGCCACAAGGCGCCCCTGCTGAGACAAAACTGACATCACACCCAAAAAACCGCGTTCCAAAACCATCACCTTTCCAGATTCCAGAGCTGAGGCCTCTACTCCCAGTTTGGTCAGGGCTGATTGTGATGGAATAAGAATCACTAATTGTAGGTGGGAGACGTAACACATCTAAAATGCAAGGATTGTTGGTGTCTGGAAATGCCTCAATCCCAGTGCCCTGAGGATGAGAGATTCTCCCCCCCCCGCCCTCTTCCATAGGCCCTCCTCATTTACCGCATATGCATTCTAGCAGGGTGACATTTGGCAAAAAGTCCTGCCCACCAGTTTGCAAGCATGTTTTTTCTATGACCAAGCAGCAAGGTTATAAGCTCAGTGTCAGTCAAGTGGTTTGAGGGTGACCTAAGGAGATGTATTTACTGCACCAGGTCAGCAAGCCCCTTTACTGGTCTTGGCATGGTTGCTAGGCACCTTGGTTACCTCTCCAGCATTCCGTGGGTATTTGTGTTACCACCTCATCCTTTTTCTACACTAGGGACGGATTCTCCCTCCTGCTATAGCCCCCGTGAGCCCCTTAGATTTGGCAAGGGGAGAATTCCCCTGGCTCAGGAACTGGTGTAGTGTGGCCCTCTCTACATCCCCTAGTGCAGAGAGTGATAGGTGGGGGTGAAGCTGTCGGGGCTGCCATTAAGGCGATTCTGGTTGGTAGTCTCCCATAGGCCGTTCAGCTGTCTCAGCCTTCACAGCGGCAACACAGTCAGGGTCCAAAACGTGCCTTAAAGCCAGTGTAGTCCCCCCCTCGGGCTCAGACTGATCCTCCCGGAAGTGCAGCCCAGGGCCTTCGCTCCCTGGTTTGCAATTAGCCAAAAACTCCAGCAGGAATTTTAATTTTTTTGTTGGTTTCTAGTAAAATCTCTTATTTTCCGATGGTTCTATAGCTTCTTGCCTCCGAGCAGAGCCCCAAGTGCCTTACCGACCCCGGCTCCAGCAGTCATGGCACTGAAACCTGCAAAGTGAAGGCCTCTGTGCACAACACAGCAGTGTGGGCAGTGCCATGGATTCCCCTGCCTGGTTGCCTCTGAGCTGCTGAGGTCAATGGGGAGGGAATTATTCCCTCCCCTCCCCCAGTGGAAAACCCACCAGAGAGGAACATCAGGGAGTTAGATTTGGCCCAGGCCTCCACTGGGTCTCCTAGTTAGCAGTCCTCCTTGGTGCCACCATCCCCATGCCCTGATCTGTGTGTGCGCGCGGAGGTTCTCTGTGCAGGTCCAGAGATTGTGCCTGAGGCCTAGTACTCTCTGTCTGGGGACTGTTTCCTTCATTAGCTGAGACCAACCACATGCGGGTGAGTTCTGATTATTTTTGGGATACAGCCTCCTGTCCACTAGGAACTGGACTGAAACCATCACTTCACTTTCTCTAGGCCCCCCAGCCGGGATCAGCTGGTAACAACCCATACCCCAGTGATGAATGCAGTATGAATTCCTAGGAAGTACATTAAAGTTAATCTACATGATCTGTAGCTTAGCCAGGCTTGGTTTATCTCACGATAATCCCTGACCCCACAATGCATTGAGATTGTTTACGTAAACATTTATCGTACAAGAGTGATCTTTAAGGTGTATTCATTTACATTGTCAGTTTGACAAAACCAGAATCTCTGTAACCAAATGCACTGTTGGTGTGGGCTTTTTTCTTGTTTACTCCTCAGATTTCAACGAGACCCCTCAGCGCTAGCTCCTCTAGTTTGGCACTTTTTGCAGCTTTAGCTTTCCCAAAAGGTAGCCTAATCGTGTGGCAAATAGACCCCGGTTTACTCTGTCAAGCTTGCAACCGCTAGTTAACTGCTTGCTTAATCAGATTTTAATTTGTAAAGCTAAGAGTTTTTGCTGCTTTGTTAGCTTTTTTTTAAAAGAGCAAAAGAAAGTTGAAATATAAATGTCGATCTACTGTATTGCTTTAACTGGTCTTCTTTGGGGTCCTTCCTCCTGGGAAGTTTGTTTGAACGAACATGCTGTAATTCATTACCTGTTTTTTTTTTTATAAAGAAAGCTTTCATAGTACTGTGGTTTTTACATTTGTATCTTGAAAATATTTATTCTGAGTTTTATAAACAGCACATTTTATAATGGTGTCTTTTTAAAATAAAAATACGTATGGCGCAGCTTGGCGTTCATCTGTATACTCAACTGACTCAGTGCAACATGGCTGGAGGTAAAGCATTGTGAAAGGGCATCCATCTTCCAGGGCACTTGCATGGTGCTAAACCATCCATGTTGCTTGAAGTTGACAGGAGAGGAGACAACTCAGGTGCAGAGGTGGTTAGCCCAACTACACGACAGTGAGCAGGAGTCCTGGCTCCACTAAGGTTTAGCTGGGAGCGAGCCTCCCACCTGGTGTAGACAAACTTGTGCTAGCAGGGCTCAAGCCAGTGCACTAAAACCAGCAACGTGGATGTTCCAGCTGGGCTGGAGCTCAGGTGAGCTTGGGCATCCAAACTTTCACCTGAGGCAGAACGGCCGCAGTGCTATTTTCAGTGCACTACCTGGAGCCTCTAGCGTGCCTCTGCCTAGTGGACCCTGAGTGACATGTTAGTCGTTCTGTACCTGTTACCCTCTTTTACAGGGTAGCATTACAGCTCCTCTTAGAGGTACTAGAAGGGCAAAATTCTCTACCCGCCCCCTTCAACTACCTGTTAGCCCATGGGAAGAATCAATCACTTCTGCTAGAGGAACTAAGAGTGAAGCTATTTTACACATGTACCTACGATAAGCCAGAGTGGTGAATAAAAAAAATTCGACTGCATAAACCTCCTGTTGGTTTGTGGTAAATGAGGCCTTAGATGGAAAGTTACCAGTTAATAAATAGCACATTGTGTCATCCCTCTGATTAAATTCATTAAAGGTGTCCACAGATTTGCTTCTATTCATTCTATTTATAAGCTGCTTTTACCATATCATATCCATAATAAATCTAACCTCTTACGAACGTTTGAGCTATTGTTTCAAATAGAAGTGTGGATGTAAACAATAACTGATAAGCGCTCTAATTTAGAAGTACTTGGAGTTTTCATAATGGAACAGTCGGGCTGTTTTAACAAGTAAAATGTTTCAACTTTAAACTGACTTGGATAGTCAGAGTGGATCTGACCATACACTTTCCTTAAGATATAGCCCACAAAGGAGGTGGGAAAATGATCAGTTTGAATTACAGTTGCCTTGGGGAGGATTTTCTGAGAAGTCAGTTATCTCAATTTGGTGTACTAAGTAAAATACATCTAGCAGGACTTAAGCTGCACTTAAAAGGGTGGCTGTAGTACAGATCGCTGTTGTAAGAAGACAGCTGCAGGTTATCTGCCACATGGGGCTAACAGTAGGGATGCAATGGGGTTGGGAAAGGTGGCGTTTATGATGTAGCATATCTCAAACTTCTACTTGAAGCACATGGGATGCAGTGTGCTCTGCAGGGGGAAGAGAGAAGGTAGCAGCTACACCAGCTTGGCACTGAGTCGTCTGGCATCTGCACTCAAGTTCTTTTCCCTCTGAACCCTAAACAAGGAATAAATTTCTTGCACTTATTCCCTCCCTCCCCCCCAAGAAATGACAGGAATTAAGCTGAACCTGGTGCTTTGTTCTGTCTAGCGTTAAGGCACAATTTCCTCCACTGTAGAAGACACATTAGTTTGACTAATACAGGTAAGTGGGCTAGCTATGGAACTGACCAGTGTTGAAAGCCTGAGCTGTCATTGAGCACACCAAGCCTTGGTTATGCCACATCTGAACACAGTACAGGAAGATTTCATCCACATAAAGCACCACCCCAGGGAATTGCTTAATCATAAAGACATTAAAAGCAAGGATTGTTCAGCATAAAGGGGTTTAATTTGCTCAACTAAACAGCAAATAACCCATCTGAGCATTGTCATGTGATTAACATTAAAGAAATCAAAAACACTGCAACAGATTAGTCTTAGTACAGGTTTCCAGCACTTACTCAGTTTCCTTACAGATATTAATCAGTTTTAATACAAGATTAGCCCCTGCCTACCTGGGCCAAAAGCACACCCTATGTTAGAGCTGTCAGGACTCTCAGATCGTTGCAAAGATCCAAGTGTGTGTGCAATATTTTTTTTTAAGCAAGCAAGGACAACCTGCTCGATTTAGAACTCTGGACATCTAAATCTGAGGAAAAATAGGAAACCTTTCCACTTCAACTTAAAACTACGCAAGTTAGAAGGCTGGAGGGCAGAAAACATTGCTGGTCAGTAGGATGCTCCTTAAAGAGCAGAAACATTTAATAAAAGCTCAAAAAAGGGTATGGAAAATTATGTGCACTTTACTGTGCTCATTGGAAGGTTTCACGGCTTACCCCAGGAGATCAAAATTGGTTTTCCTAAATAATAGGGAGAGCAGTGAAGAATTGCCACTGTGCCTGAACAAAACAGTAGCAACAGGGCCAGTTCTCTTTTTTAGAGGCATAACTGCTAACAGCAGCATGACCCCTGGCAAATCAGTATTTTCTACTACCCTGAGGCATGCTAGGGCACTTCAGAGCCCTCTGACATCTTCCAATATGGTGTCTGCTGCTTTGTGGTTGATACATGAGTGAAGTGCATCGCTCCATTTCGTGAAGGAGTGAGAAGAGAAAGCTCTCACAATGCTTAAGCCCCTGAGAAGTGTGGCGTAATAGCTTGCTTGGAGATCCAGATCGTCAGCGGTTAAAGCACCAGTATTTCACACTAGTGTATTGTCTCAAGGTTTTGGACTCCTGCTACCAAGTAATTAACATGATAGGGGGCAGCCTTATGTTTGAAGATTAGTAGTTTCTTCTCAACAGTGCAGAGGTGCTTTGCTTTTACTTTGCTGATTAACACTCTCATCCACAGGATGGATGGAGCAGGCATCTGTCGGGAAAGGTTTTGTTTCATTAAGAAATGTAGAGTTGCGTCTTACATACCTGTTTGAAGCTATTGTGTCTTTTCTTTCTACAAAGAGGAAGACTGGGCACATATAACAACCAGTACCATATCATTTTGTTTCCTGCTTTTCATACAAGTTCTTTCTTTGAACCAGCATAACTGGACTACGCAGAATCTCACTGTTTTATGCATCATGCACAAACTGAAGTCAGTATCAGTGCAAAGTCTGACCCTCAGGCAACTTCCAGCTAATCCTACTATGTGACAAGCAAAATATTCAAAGAGCTTAGCCAGTCTAATCAAGTGATTTTATTCTGCTGTAAGAAAGCAGGCTGGAGTAGTGCAGATGGCTATTACACCTGTCTATTCTTGTGCTTGCAGACAGCCAGGCTATAAGGGTGTACAATAGAATAGTGTTGAAAGTAATTCATCTCTTTCAAATTAGATGAGGTCATCTTGTCCCGGGGCTGTCAAAAGAAAAAAAGTATCAGGATACTAATCTATCGCTCATTACCTGAAGGATTGGCTATGGGAGAGTTCACGGTAAGAGGATCAACAACGTGACAGCACAGCTTTATGAACAATCTAAAGACTACACTAGTTTTCTGTGAAAGGAATAACTTTATTCCATTGACCAGGATTCCCAAGACGGTTCATCAGGGCTGCCTATTATGTTTTCCAGTGCCAATGTCTATGCATTAGTTGGACAAATCTATCCCCGAGAGCACATAGGCATGCGATGGCTGCTCGCTTACTGAACATATTGTAAGATGTATAAAAACATTTTCATCCAAAAGATTGGCAGTAAAAATTACAACATAGAAACACGTCACAATTTACACACACAAAAAAAGCTACTTTTGTCAAACTATATTTTAAAAAAAATCATCTTCAGCAGGTTCAAATGACAGCAGCTGGAAACCAAAGTATTGAAAATTATAGCCACTGATTTTGTACAAGCATGAGCAGAACCATGAAAAGTTTGTATTGATGTGGAACATACAGTGGTGATCTGAGCCATCTTGGTGCAGTTTTGCAAGCGATGCTACTTTGGCCTGCAGAAACAGAGGGCGTAGTTTCCATAGGAAATAATAGGGATTTGAAGTGACAATTGATGCTGGCCCCAAGGAACAACAATGACATCACATCACTACGTATATTGACTATTTCTGAGATGATTTTTGACCTGTTATGAAGTAATAGGGAAGGTGGGGAAAGAGGTGTCAGTGAGAAATGAATTATTTATTCAAAATTAATTTAAAACATCACATTTAAAATTTCCCAGCATGTTATCAGAAACATTTATAAAATCTGCTCACTCTGCCATGTTTCAATGATGACATTGTTTTGAAAAAAAAATCCACTACAATGCCATCGTTATTTTGAACAGGCGGTTTCTGACATGGGTTCTCTAAGCTGCAATAAGTTATAGAGCTGTACAACGGAAATCCGATTGGATGGTTGCTTCAACAATGAAATGACTGGTTAATTTCAAGATTAGTGCACAATAGTGAAAAGCCATCTGCCAGTTCGTGTTTTGACAACAGTACATAAAAGTAAAAAGAAAAAAGGCACTTTTTGGCTGGTTGTGCCTTTGACTTGGCAAATGTATCCATTTTGGAGGTACGCAGGCACTCCTTAAGAATTCCCCCATTTCTGTGCATTTTGTTTTTTTTAAAGTAAGGCAGAATCCATAAATAAAGGCAAAAGCAGTGCAGACAATGTGACAAACTGAAAATGCAAAATGTACAAATAGGAAAACTCAATTGGCACAAAAGAAGCTAGTATCCCGAGCTACTAGAAATGACTGAATTGCATTCAACATGGAAAACAAAACTCTGGCTCATGTAGTTCAACTGGTTTCCAGTTATTTATGAGCTAATAAACCTAGCTGTGGTATTTTAAATGTTGCCTGGTCAAGTGAAAATACAAAGCCAAATCATTCTTTCCCTGCATTAAAATTATTATAAAATCCACACAAAAATGTCTCCAACTCACTCAAGGAATTATTCATCATATACAACCAATACCAACTTTCTCAGTAACTTCAAAGCATAAGCAAATGATTGCAGATCACATGATTAAGACTACAGTTTATTCAATATGTCTCCAAGTCTTAAAGAGATGATTTAATGGAGTCAAACTGCAACAATTCAATCTTAAAGTGCTTTTTTTCTTTTTAAACAAACTTTTTTTTTTAAATCCACCTATGTCATTTCATACACACCTGTTACTAGAGAAAACAAAGCTTTTTTATTGCTCTTCCCAATTTGACATCAGAAGGTTATCAGCAAAAGCTCACCAATTCCAGAGTTCTTGTGCCAAAGTCATTCTATAAGGAATCACAATCTTTCAGAGCTCTCTCAGTGACCCCTCTGTCAGGCGCACAAACCAGCGGGGAGACATATTAAATACAAAGGTCCTTGTGTAGACTGATTCTTAAACTAATATTTTACAATGTAAATGTAAGTCATCACACATCTTTACATAATTTTGAATATTCCTATTCAATATTATCAGAAAGATTAAAAATTTGCCCTCCATACCTAAAGGCAGACTGATTTTTTTTCTGTATAAAACCCAAAAGAATCTTTTTTTTGCAGCATCACAGAAAAAGCAACAGTTTTACATTCACTCATTTAATGTTCACATCATAAAAATTTCAACCACTAGCTTTTTTTGTATTTGATAAAATCTTCTTGACAAACTTTTATCCTGTCTGGACAATCACATTAGCTACCGCAGGAGTTCTTTGCAGCATTAAAGTTCCTAAACCTCCACAGATGAAGAATGCTTTGAACTCCGAAGGAAAAACTTCTTCAGGGTTGCCACAGATTCTTATAAAGCATTCGCTCTCCAGACTCCTCCGAAGGTATAAGCGATGGGACTCCAGTTTCAAAAAGGGGTCAGGCATTAAATATTTCAGTTTAACTCTTGCTCTTGAGTTCGTAGATATCTTCTAAGGGTCAACGTCGTCAAGGTCACTTTTAGGCTCACCAATCATCATGGGAGACTCCGAGCCCTTTCAACACACAAAAATAATGATGGTAGTACACACATTGTTGTTTGAAAGATATACAGGGAAACGTTAGCACCCTGATTGCAGTCAGGGTTATTTTGTCTGTATCACATCTTTAAAATGCAGTCAGTAGGTAAAGTATGCAGTACAGGGAATTCTTAGTATGAAGCCCACTGCTTTAATCATTCATAATGAATTCTTAACATGAGAGGATTATTATTATTATTTTATTTACCTGTTGTAGATACCTGTCTCCATTCTCATTGGCTGGACTACTCTCTGATCCATTACTGCTTCCTGATTGATCTTTCTCATTCAACAGGGCTGTGGCATATGCCAGCGTATCCTAGGGTAGAATGGAAATTCAGGAGGTTAGGTGCGCCATATACCCCATTCATTCAATGATCGTAATTAAAAACTCAACATCTGCCAATATTTATCACATGCTAATGGACCTGCCATAGTTTGGCAGGAAGTAACTGAGGTAATCACATGGATTCACTTAAGCGTGCCCGCTGTATCCAGGAACTGACTTAAGATCCAATCTCCACAAGAAGAATGCACTTAAGTACACCTGTCTATAGTAAGATGCCAAGAAAATGGCCACTCAGTGAGGAGTAGGAAGGGGAAATGAAAACAACGAACACCATCTCTTGTGATTATGACACGTACCTGTGCTGAAATAGTGCGCTGGAAGGTTTTTGCAGTGGATGTTTCATTGGACACATTACTCTGTGGAGCCCAATAGTGTTCGGACATCTAAATAAAAACCAAAGTAAAAATTAACCCTGAGCAGCAGAAACACATTACATGTCTAAGGCCTTGCTTGTATATTCCACAGCAGGATGGGCCAAAAGTCTATGGCAAGGTTCCCCAAATCTGCGGCATACCTGTGCAGCATACAGGAGGGCCTGTGTCAGCATCACTGAAACATTCTTATTTAATTCATTAAAAGGCTCCAAACCCAAGATGTAGAATATCAGTACAATAACACTGTTCTATTTTTAATAGCAAATTTAATTTCATGCCTGTTACCACATTTTCAATTTTCAGTATGGTGCAGTTTTTGCACTGGCAACACAACTGCCTTGTAAAAGCGGTCAGGGAAAAAGATGGAGAGTCTCGGATTCTGGAATAGCAATGATACCCCATGCAGTGCTCGCAGAGAGACCGTGGCCTAAACTGGACTGCGGAAGCAGAACATGGATTCGGTCTACTGAACTTCACACTTAAGCGTCTTTGGGTACTGGAGAGCCATTACCAGGCCTGCATTAGCTGGGAGCAAATGGGAACTAGAGCTCCTACCCATGGCAGTGGGAATTGAGAGGACAGTGGTGTCTGTTTAATGCAGACATTTTTCTGGGTTGAACCGCAATGGGTTGCAAGAAATCTCCGGTGGAAGGTGGCTCCTGGCAAGGGAAGGTTTCCATACTGGATTTTCGATGTTGAACTTCAGCCTCTGAAAGCTTCCAAAGCTGGTTTTCCTCATGGGGAGGGACATTAGTCATGGGGATCATCACTGATTTAAAAAAAATATTCTGATTTATAAAAACTATGTACGAGTTGTCTTTACTGGTACCTCTGTGTACATTTGTGTGTACACAAACCTTTCTATTTTAAAGTAAGGAGCCAAATCAAGTGACTTTTCCAAATGTAGCCATTTTAGCCATGTCATAATACTACTTGTGATTCCAGGAAAAACTTGCACTCTGTCATAATAATGATCACAGAAACCAAGGTGAAATTCATGCCTATTCCAAAAATACAGCAAGGGGAGATTTGAGCTTATAATTCGAGCTGGGCGAATGACTGATGTTTCATTTTGGCCAGCAAACCCAAAAAATCAGGGACAACATCCAGGTCAGTTCAGAAAATGTTTTGATTTTCCTGATTCGGGAAGAAAAGATCTGAATCCACATCTACCTACCTACCACGTGAGTGTCTCAATCACCAGGCAACAGTCTCTCTCACTCTCTCTTTAGTCCAATGAATATTTATAGATTTACACAAAGTGGAACTGTGGAGATTGACAACAGAATAGCCTAGAGCTCATTGGTTAGGGCACTCACCTGCTCAAATGAATATTTATCTAGTTATACAAAATGGAAACCTTCAACAGGAGAGACAGAGCAATCTACACAGAGTAGCCTAGAGCCAGATGGCTAGGTTGATTACCTGGGAGGGAGATCTGTGTTCAAATCCCTGTTCCAGATCAGGGATTCACACGTGGGTCTCCCATATCCCAGGCAAGTGTCCTACCTACTGGAGTAACAGTTATAAATGGAAGAACAGAAACACAGACCATTTTCTGAAGCTGACTGTGAAAACCTTTCCCCAGCCTAAACTATCCGGGGAAATCTGTGAATAGTTTTGGGTCAACAAAAATTAAATTAAGTTGATCTATGTGAATTTTTTAATAGAAGTCTGGCTGCAAATGTAACAAGGAAGAGAAGACAGTCTCTCCAGAATATTGCCCCAGCCAAATTACCTTCTTCTGTAGCCACTGTACAGCCCAGCTCCAATGATGAGAATTCTCCTTGAAATAATCTTTAGCAGCAGGGGACCTTGGAAATTGAGAGCATATTTATTATCCACAATAAAGGCAATCCTCTCTGTTAAATTTGAAATTCAGAGTCTGCTCTTCCTTCACACACATTACAAGAATCAAGTCACTGTCTTCTCTACGTGGCATTATTGCAAACATGCTTTATTTTTTTTTAAGACAATGCTATAATAAATTAACTGGCTTAGTGATAGTAAAAAATGTATATTAGATATACACAAATAAAGTTGAATGAAATTTACATCAGATAGTCCATTGCGAAAGTAAGTTAAAGGTGAACCAAGAGCATATATTTTAAATCTTTAATTATTAACAGAATACATGATTAGATTTAAAAACAAACATTTTGAAATGAAAGATCTGAAATCCTTCCTAATATTTATCTGCCAGAAACCTGCATTTCGCATGCAAGAATTGACAACTGCCTTAAACACTACAGAATGCAGCTCTCCTATTTTGGCTTTAGATGTTGGTATTATCTGTGGCAGGAGAAATCCAACTCAGCGACTAGTAGATTTAAAAATATCCCACATACAATTTCAATCCATCTCAAGGGAACCTAGCATCTCATTTTCAAGAGATCCAGAAAACTTCTAAGTAGACTTCAAGAGCAGGCCTTTGAACTTCAACTGCATTACAGTAACCCAGCCTACAGGTGACAAAGGTGTAGGTAACAACATCCATATTAGCAACAGGGAGGTTTGCGACAGGCTGAAAATTTGTGAGGTTGTTACTATGGAGAGTTTAACATGAACTTTTCACTTTCTTTTACCATTACTTACTTCTGAGCAAGAGTAACAAGGAACTTGACACACTGATAGCAACGACTGCTGTCCACATGGTTACTATGGTGCATCAAGGCTGGAATGAGAAAAAAAAAGTTACCTACCTTTTCGTAACTCTTGTTCTTTGAGATGTGTTGCTCATGTCATTCCATTCTAGGTGTGTGCGCGCCCACATGCGCGGTCAGAGATTTTTGCCTCAGCTGTATCCAAAGAGCCAGCTGTGGCGCCCTCTTGAGTGCCGCGCTCATGCATCAGTATGAGTATCAGGGGAGGCATGTCCACACGGCTCTGGAGGGGCAGGGCAGCCCGAACTGGGTCCTTTGCCCAATGGCCTTTCTAGCCCAGTGCCGAGGAGCCATGCTTCTTTGTTTTCTTTCTGGGCACCGGAGATGGGGAGCAGTGCTGGGTGGAGCCTGGTGCTGGGGGTGCGCTACTCACTGAGGCCGAGGTACTAGGCGAGTCTTGGCGGGATGGCTCAGAAGCCGGACAAAGGACAGCCTCCATGAGGAGAGCCCGCAAATGAATATCCTGCTCCGAGTCCTGGGTCGAAACTTTTTACAAATATGACACTTCTTCACATGCGATTCCCCCAAACACTTGAGGTAGCTGCTGTGGGGGGTCACTTACAGGCATAGGCCTGTTACAGTCCACACAGGGCTTAAACCCGGGGGACTGGGGCATGCCTGGAGCGAAGTCCCCGCTGGGACTCTAACTTCTAACTCCTAACAACATTTAACAACTACTTAACACTAACAACTATAAACAAACGATTTACAAGGCCCTAAGGCTCTAAGTCAGAAGAAACGAAATCACTAGCCCTTGCTATGCAAGGAAAGGAGCTCCGACTAACCACCACAGGTGGTAAGAAGGAACTGAGAGGACCTAGGGCTGGCGGGGCCTGATATACTGGCGCATGAGCATGGCACTCAAGGGGGCACCCACAGCTGGTCCTATGGATACCGCCAAGGCAAAAATTTCCAACAACTGCAAACGTGGGCACAGGCCCACCTAGAATGGAATTGACATGAGCAAGCACTCGAAGAACAGAAATATTTAAAACATAATTCACACACAGTTTTGTGATACAAACAGCTACAAATTGGATTGAAAATATCAGGCTAAAGCAAAAAATTCTGGCATTTTATCATTTAATTTTATTAGAGCTTTCAGAAATGTTAGACATTTATAAAATATTCATGCTAACCGTACTAATTTTGCTCAAGATTCTCTTACAGGGTATCTGAACCCTCCTTTTTGTCTAAACTAGATCCAAGAAAGACTTCAGGCAATTATTTTATGCACTGTACCTGGATTTCAAACAGCAGTTTACAGACAAGCTGTAAATCTCTGGTAATACTGTTATCTTCCTCCTATCCATCCTATTATAGATTTTTACAGGGTTCCATCTACTAGGAAGCAAATTAACAATCAAAGCCAGGATAAAAGGACCCAGCTCACCAACTTCCAACTGGAGCTAAAACTTCTAAAGTAATTATCAGAGGGGTAGCTGTGTTAATCTGTAGCCACAAAAACAACGAGGAGTCTGGTGGCACCTTAAAGACTAACAGATTTATTTGGGCATAAGCTTTTGTGGGTAAAAACCCACTTCTTCGGCTCCGTGAAGTTTTTTACCCACAAATGCTTTTTTACCCATGAAAGCTTATGCCCAAATAAATGTTAGTCTTTAAGGTGCCACCAGACTCCTTGTTGTTTTTCTAAAGCAATGTCTAACTCCTCAATATATAAATGAAAGCAAAATTCATCACCAAGGAACCCCTCAATGGAGGATGAGCAAGACTACAATAAGCCATTACAAGTCAGTAATTTTCCTATGTTATTAAGTTTCTTTGTCTCTGCATCCTACAATGGAGTCAGGGTGGATAAAAATAGGTTAATTTTTTTTAAAAATCAGATTGTTGAATTAAATAAAATACATTTTTCTTTAAAATAACCATTTAAAATTGAATTTGAAATTATGATAACTGGTAGTTCTGCATCCTCTCACACCTAGTTTTTATTAAGAAATTGGAAGAGGAAAACAAGCTTTCCTGCTTTTTCAACTCCCAACTGGTTTCTTTACTCTGAATGAACCAATCACTGAATTGAACTAGCTGAAAAAGCTGCAATGAAGAAAATATTCTCTCTGGACCTACAAATAGTTGACAAAAGCTGGTTTAGCACTTCAACAAACTCTGTTCTAGTAGCTTCCACCAGTTCAGTGGTTTAATGTAAAGGATTTTAATGATGATTGTAAGTTAGGCCGTAACATAGGTTCTAAAGTATGAAGGACGTGGGGACCAGAAACAGCCAGTTCATTCTCTAACCACAGATACTTATATTGTTTAATAAATCAGTTGGTTTTAAATGCAAAACATTGTTACTTGATTTTTTTCTTATGTATCAGCACATAAGATTGTTTAGTAGTTAAATAAAACTGTTTAAAAAATTTTTTTTGGCGCATTTGAAGTCCAATTTTCATCCAGTTTGACACAAATCCTGAATTAAAGAATCAAGTAAATAAGAAACGTGTTAGTCACATTTTCTAACAAAATAAATGTAAAAAATATGAATCTGAATAAATGTATTTAAGCTCTATACTTGCTTAAATTTAAATTTAAATATATGTAAATAGATATAGCATATCCCCTTGGCTAGCTAAAGAAATACCAAATTTAGTATACAGGCTATATTTAGTTGCAAATCAGCATGTTTTAATGGTTGCCAACTGATGATTTAAATCAATTTGATTTAAATGTACCCTGAGCAGAGGTTGCAAGAAAGGATTCCAGGATCTGCCAGAAGCGGACTTGTTACCCAAAGGTTGTTTTGTATATGGCTTTGTGGTCTTAATAATAGTAGAGAGCACAGTAATGAAGTCTGAAGTATCTGAACAGTTTCTAGAAATTCCAGGTTTAACTTAGTTATCCTCATACCAATAGTAGGATCTTGTCCATGTGGCCAAAGACAGTAAGATTTCATGACAAATGAAGCATGAAAGACACCATGAGGGGGAATGATGTTCAAACTCACACCTGAGAAGAAGGGACAGCCCCGCAGCTGTTAAGGTACAAGATCCTGGAACAAATTTTCCTCGACATCCAGACAGAAAAGCTGCACCACCCTTGGAGAATCCTACTTACAAAACCCACGGTGGTAGAAGATTTTCTTCCCACAGTTTCCAAGAGCTCTGTGGCAAAGTAGTCCATGTGGGTGGGGAAGGGCTCAGCAACTTGCTGACTGGAGAGAGCTCTTGGTGATACCATTATTAGAAGGGGACAGCAGCTTACATTAGAACCAAATCCTGGGATGGGGCTATATGTGTGTGTGTGTCATATCCCATATAGTAAGAGAAGGTTCCATCATTCCATACGAGATTAGGGCTGCTGTCTCCCCTCCTCCAAACTTTACCTTGCAGGTCAGAGAAGCTTTGGGGGAAAAGAACCTTGACTCATGGAGTAAGGGGGGGGAAAAAAAAAAGCTTAGCTATGGAGAGCCTGCATTCGGATACCAGCCCTCTGATTCAGCAGGATCAGAGCACCTGGAGATGACCTAAGGCCTGAATACAGGCTTACACACTTTTAAAGGCAGGATGCATGCATCCAGTCCTTGGTAGAATTATTGAATCAGAACAGGAGTCACCACATTCATAAGGGAGGAAGACTGGAGGAGGCAGCAAAAATACTAAGATGTGTAAGGAGGAGACTCTCTCCAGGAGTCTGTTTTGCAACTGGGTTGAAAGTCAACCAGCAAACTGAGAGAAATTCCCATCTCTTCCACTTACTTCACATTTTCTTCACATCTTTTTTTCCCCCTAGGGAAAGGCCAAAAATGTTAATATTAGTATATAGGTTGCTTCCTATATACTAACCGCTTTTCCTCCTGGTCTCCAGTGCAAGGACTACATTGCAGAATGGGGCTGGGGAGAGAACCTTTATGACAATACTGTATATTTGTGTGTACACCCGCCCCCCCAATAGTTTGGGACTGATCTGAACTGTGAATGGCCTTCCCTGATGTACATGTGCTCCATCCCTCTATCAGCTTAATGATTTCTTTTGTTTGGGAGAAATAAGAGTCCATTTCCTCCCGTCTATCACCATGATATTCTCGTGCTGTTTTTGGACAATATGTGAAATCAATTTCATTAAGACGTTCTTCAGTTCAGCAAGATATAAAAACCAATAGGTTATCTGGACATTTGTCAAAGGAAAGCATTACCACATTTCACACAATAGGCCTACTTGCCTAGCAGTCCATTTTCAGTCTCAAATGCAAATTTGACCCTCTCTACTTGTAAAGGGTCTTCAAGAACCTGTGAAGAGAAAAAAAAAGGTTGGTAGAACTTAGTGTTATGTGAGAGGTACTTGCAAGGTGGTCTCCATTATAACCATGGTCTCAGGTTCTTCAGATTTTTGTGTTATAAATTATAGAATTGTAGGACTGGAAGGGACCTCAGGAGGTCTTCTAGTCCAGTTGCCTGTACTCAAGATACGACTAAGTACTATCTAGACGAGGGGTGGGCAAATTTTTTGGCTTGAGGGCCGCATCGTGTTTTGGAAATTGTATGGAGGGCTGGTTAGGGGAGGGGGTTGTGGCCTGGCCCCCACCCCCTATCTGCCCCCCTGGGACTCCTGCCTCATCCAACCCCCCCGTTCCCTGATGGCCCCCCCGGAACTCCTGGCCCATCTACCCCCCCTCTCCCTGACTGCCTCCCACCACCCCATCCAACCCCATCTCTCTTTCCTAACTGCCCCCCCCCGGACCCCACCCCCATTCAACCCCCCCTGTTCTCTGCCCTCTGACCGCTCCAACCCCTATCCACACCTGTGCCCCCTGAGCAGCCCCCCGAACTGCCCTGCCCGCTATCCAACCTCCTCGCTCCCTGCCCCCTTACCGCACTGCCTGGAGCACCAGTGGCTGGCAGCGCTATGCTGTCACCACCGCGCAGCACAGAGCACCGGATCCAGGCTGGGCTCTGCAGCTGTGCTGCCCCAGAAGCTCGTAGCCCTGCTGCCCAGAGCATTGTGCTGGTGGCGGAGCAAGCGGAGGCTGCGGGGGAGGGGCTGGGGGTAGCCTCCCGAGCCAGGAGCTCAGGGGCCGGGCTGGATGTGGCCTATGGGGCGTAGTTTGCCCACCTCTGATCTAGACCATCTCTGACAGGTGATTGTCTAACCTGCTCTTAAAAATCTCCAACAGAGATTCCACAACCTCCCTAGGCAATTTATTCCACTGCTTAACTATCCTGACAGTTAAGAAGTTTTTCCTAATGTCCAACCTAAACCACCCTTGCTGCAATTTAAGCCCATTGCTTCTTTTCCTATCCTCAGAGGTTAAGAAAAACAATTCTTCTTCCTCCTCCTTGTAACAACCTTTTATGTACTTGAAAAATGTTATCATGATCCCCTCAGTCTTCTCCAGACTAAACACACCCATTTTTTCAATCTTCCCTCACAGGTCATGTTTTCTAGACATTTAAATAATTTTTGTTGCTCTTCTCTGGACTCTCTCCAATGTGTCCACATCTTTCCTGAAATGCGGGCACACAGAACTGGACACAATACTCCAGCTGAGGCCTAATCAATGTGGAGTAGAGCAGAAGAATTACTTCTTGTGTCCTGTTTACAACACTCCTGCTAATACATCCCAGAATGACGTTTGCTTTTTTTTGCATCAGTGTTACACTGTTGATTCAAATTTAGCTTGTGATCCACTATGACCCCCCGATCTCTTTCCGCAATGCTCCTTCGTAGGCAGTCATTTCTCATTTTGTATGTGTGCAATTGACAGTTCCTTCCTAAATGGAGTACTTTGCATTTGTGCTTATTGAATTTCATCCCATTTACTTCAGAACATTTCTCCAGATCATTCTGAATTTTAATCCTATCCTCTAAAGCACTTGCAACCCCTCCTAGCTTGCTATTGTCTGCAAACTTAATAAGTGTACTCTCTATGCCATTATCTAAATCACTGATGAAGATACGGAACAGAACTGGACCTAAATCTGATCTCTGAGGGACCCCACTCATTATACCCTTCCAGCTTGACTGTGAACCACTGATAACTACTCTCTGGGAATGGTTTTCAACCAGTTATGCACCCACTTTATAGTAGCTCCATCTAGGCTGTATTTCCCTAATTTGTTTATGAGAGGGTCATGCAAGACAGTATCAATAGCTTTATTAAAGTAAAGATATACCACATCTACTGCTTTCCCATACCTCCACTCCCATCCACAAGGTTTGTTATCCTGTCAAAGGGCTTGTCTACACTGGGAAGTTGTCGACAAAACTTTTGTCTTTCACAGGCACTTAAAAAAGCCTCCCCCCGCAAAAGAGAAAAGTTTTGCCGACGCAAGTGGCAGTGTGAATGCGGTTTGTTGGCAGGAGCGCTCTCCTGCCGACAAAGCTAATGTCACTCCCGGGGCTGGAAGTATTTTGTCAGCAAAAGTGCTGACAAAGTACCGAAAAAGAGTGTTTATACATGCTGACTTCTAGCGACAGCTGTGTGGTGTAGACAAGCCCAAAGAAAACTATCAGGTTGGTTTGATATGATTTGTTCTTGACAAATCCACACTGACAGCTACCTATCACATTACACAAACATCACACTAGGTGTTTGCAAACTGACTGCTTAATTATTTGCTCCATTATATTTCCAGGTGCTTTCCAAGAATTTAAGATGACTAGTCTATAATTACCTAGGTCGTCCCTATTCCCCTTTTTATACGTTGGCACTATATTTGCTCTTTTCCAGTCCTCTGGAATCTCTCCTGTCTTCCATGACTTTTTAAAGATAATCGCTAAGGGCTCAGCTCTTTGAGTATCCTAGAATGTATTTCATCAGGCCCTGGTGACTTGAAGACATCTAACTTGTCTAGATATTTTTTAACTTGTTCTTTCCCTATTTTAGCTTTTGATTCTACTTCATTTTCACTGGCATTCATTAACTTAGATGAATGCCAGTTAAAGTGCTACTAAACTTTTTGGTGAAAAACAAACAAAGTCATTTAATACTTCTGCCATTTCCACATTTTGTTATTGTTCCCCTTCCCCCGCCCCCACTGATTAACGGGCCTATCCTATCTTTGGTCTTCCTCTTGCGTCTAATGTATTTGTAGAATGTTTTCTCATTACCCTTTATGTCTCTAATTTAATCTTGTCAGGTGCCTTGGCCTTTCTAATTTTGTCCCTACATTCTTGTGTTATTGTTTATATTCATCCTTTGTAATCTGATCTAGTTTCCACTTTTTGTAGGACTCTTTGATTTTCAAATCGTTGAAGATCTCCTGGTTAAGCCAGGATGGTCTCTTACCATACTTCCTCTCTTTCCCATGCAGTGGGCTAGTTTGCTCTTGTGCCCTTAATAATGTCTTTTTGAAAAACGGTTAACTCTCGAACTGTTTTTCCCCTTAGACTTGCTTCCCATAGGATCTTACCTACCAACTCTCTGAATTTGGTAAAGTTTGCCTTCTTGAAAACCATTAAATTTACTGTGCTGTTTTTCCTCTTACCATTCCTTAGAATCATGAACCCGATTCTCTTCAGGTCCAAAATGAAAAAAACAAGACTTGTAGCATTTCACTGACTATTGCAATACTGAGTAAGTAACACAGCATACAATAGACTAAAACCCTCAGCTGAAAGGAGGAAAGATTACAGGATGTTTGTGTCAGAACAGTGACCACCATAATAATGCCTTCCTTCAGTTAGGTACTTAAACGTAATCCAGCCTGCTTGGGCGGTGCTTCATATACAAGTCTTTACTCTTCACTTACCAATATCTCATGAAGTAACTGGAATATGTTCTTCAGTTCATGAGGGGGGGCAATTTCCAGCTGGTTCTGTATATTAGAAATACAAAATTCATCGGATGGCAGAATACACACCAGCATAATATTGATATAATTCAGTAATAGTTCAAAATATACCAGATATTTAACATTCCTTGCTTGTAGTTTACAAAAAACTGTTAGAACTATTGATTTGAACCTTAAATCTTAAAAATATTTAAAGCCCTTGGAACACAACCGCAAGTTCAAAGCCTGGAACAGACCATACGCTGAAAATCTACTTTGATTAGCTTTGTACCTTGATGAAATGTAGCACGGTGAAGGAAAAGTGCTCATTACAAAAGCAGCAGTACACCACCATCTCGATGAGAACTGACAATGATCCAGTTAGCTCCCGTAACGCATGCATCACCTAATGGAGAAATACATGTATCATTTCAACACAGCTATAGTGTTATGGGATTTTTTTTTTAAGTATCCTTCAGGGCTGTAATTTTGCTTCCTACCCCACGGTGGCCAGGTCAGTCCATCCCCAATAGCATTCCATAACATTGCTGCTTTCCATCTCTGCTAAACTTGCCTTCAACAATAATTTGGCTTGCAGCCCACTTATGAACTACGTTATTGAAATTTTCCAGTGTAAAAAGGCTGAGTTGATATTTTCTGATGTGTGTTCCAAAGGCTAAAATGTTTGTTTTATTTCTCAAGTGTAGTGGTATTTCAAAGAACCAACATAACACCAGCTTTTAAACACACAAGTTGTGGAGATATTTAGCACAATAGCTACCTCCAGTAAGTAAGGCTTCCCCTCAGACAGGAACAACAAGGTTTCCACTTCTTCATGGAGGGACAGAAGTGGACCTGAGGCAGTGATACTAAGAGGTGGACGCTGTTTAAAGACACCAGGAGCTAAAAGAAAAACAGAACACACAACACACGGATATAACACTGTTCTGCACTTCAAAAACCATCATCATTTCTGTGACAACGTTGGGTTTGCTGCAATCTCTGTTGATAGCAAATAGTTTCCAAGAACCTTCATCCCAAGTGCTGCACCACATACAATACGCATCACCACACAATCACTTGAGCACAGAAAATGAACTATTTATTACGTTGTCAGCATCCTAGTGACAACTTAAAGTGCTAAAAGACCACAGCAAATGAGTTTACTTAAAAGTATCCAAGGTTAATGTATGTATCTCAAATTTTAACACAATCACTACCACCACATTCAAGTGTTACAACAGAACTTAGCACCTTTCTAGTACTTTAAAACCTCAGCCCCATCGCCGAGTTTGGCAAATTTAACAATTCTGTTCAGTACTGAAAGTTTTCTTTCAAATGAGGGAGGGGGTGTCTCTAAAGTCCCACTTCAAGCACTGAGGATCCCAACTTTTGTCTTTTTATCCCTTCTACAGCACTTAGTTTAACAGGGGTGTCTTTCCAGCGGCAGATGGCTGGATACTTAACTGCTTATTTAACTTTACCTAAGAATTAAATATCCTTTTGAAAGGCTTGGAAGGGATATGGAAAATGCAAGCAAAGTACAAAGTTGAAAGCTGGTCGTGTCTGGTACATGGTCCAGACTGGAGTGACATGGCTTAATTCACTCATGCTGGTAAAACTCTCTTGGATACGTGGATGACAGGGTGCTATGAAAATGATATATTCACACATTCCTAGAGTGCCAGCCATATTTTTAGTTCACCCTGGTATTCAAGTATCTCTACATGTACACAAATGAAAAACACATGGGCTCAGCTGTACCTCTCACACACACACAGTTATTTTCAATGTTCGAGGTAATTTTATTTCCCTCAATGATGACAAAATTAGTTCCCTCCACAAATGTAAGCTCATCTCAGCAAAGTGCCATATAAAAAGTGAAAGGTTACTCTTACCCACATTCCTCTGTGAGGAGACATCAGAGTGCAAAACAAGTAGTGCCACAGTATTGTGAAGGAATCCAAACTCCCGTGCTTGTGCTGAACTCCACCTGCGGTTCTGTTTGGCAAAGCATGGAGCAAAATATACATCACTCCCTACTTACATTGGTAGTAACACATTCAAAGCCAAGCATCTATAACTTTTTCCTCTCTGGATGCAGTGAAACCTTCCTGTACTACATTAAATAAAAACCCACTCAAACCATCACAGCTATGAAACATCAATTCATTCAGACAAAGGTGGGGTTTAAGCACAGATTTAAAGGAAAATGATAAAATAATCAGAGGAATACACCTTTTTAAACCTCATGAAAAGTCTGTCCTCTGACTTAAGCATATGAAAAATATGGGAATAGTCGACCTAAGCACACACGACATGCATGCCATTTAGCTGTTACCTGGTTATTTTGCCGGTTGGGGCCAAGGAGAAAGTTGATCATATGCCTTAAAGCAGAATGTCGGAGAAGAAGATTGCTAGCCCTTATACCCTGCTGTCAAAAGACAGAATGCAAAGTTACATTGCTGTACAGATACAGAATTACATTTTGCAGCAGCAAAAGTAATTTGCTGTACAGGCTAGACTCTAAATTCCCTACTTACGAAGAAAGTGTTTCTCTATCAATAAGCTACACCCTCACATAGCAAGAGCACTGAATAAAGAATGCTTTATGAAATTCCACTTTAGTGGTTTGTAAGCTTTGTGTGGCTTTAAAACAATTAGAAACCATGCTGTGACATACAGCACCATCCTCTCCGCTATTCAGCTTCCCACCGCAAACCTTTCAGCCTATTTCTTTAAATATTGTCAAATTATTGCATTTAGACTTAAGCAACACAGGCAGGGTTTAACATGTATACATTGCTTGTATTTCTATACTCTTCTGTCCCAATCTAGTGTTCAAAAGCCATGTGCTTTACAGAGATAGGTGTTTTACTCATTTGAATTCTGGAAAGTTCTCATTACCACTGTTTTCTTAAATAGGTTATAGAGTATCCATAACCAGTTCCTTTTCTCATGTCCTTTTAAATTAAAATAATTTGAAAAGCTATTAGTTCATTTAGTTACCTTGTGTACAAAGTTGTTGAACAGGAAAAAGTACTGTGCACAGTTTTTACAGTTCTCGGGAACATCTTTATCCAACAGAGCAAGTAGCACCTCCATTAACTGATGTAGACTTTTTAACTGTCAAAAAGTAATATTTAAATTAAAGTGGCAATTGACTACTGTATAAATCATTTAAAACACCCCCTATTAAGGTTGAGGGCTAGTTAACATCACTGTGTTTATATTCAGATTTACTTATTGTGATGAGAACAATCGAACCAGGAGGACACAGTCAAAACCTGCTTTCCCCTTTCAGACAGTAATATTATGTACATTCTGAAAATGAAAGTATCAACTTTCAGCAGAACTTGCTCAGAGAAATGCAATTTGGCTAGCTTTGTCTCAGGGGGCCACTGAGCAGACTTTCCTTATAGGCTTAATTAGACAACTTCCTAAATGGTGGCGCAAAGGGGAGGAACATCCACCTCCCCAGGAGAGATTTATCTTAATCCATCACACAGAAGCGTTCACTGAAAAAGTCAATATACAAAGTTAGGAAATTAATTTCCGCTGTGAACCGTAGTCTGGCAATTAAGACTAATTTAAAAGCCCATTGGCAACGCATGGAAATATGCTATGAGCACAGAACGGTGATCATATTTTCTCAATTTCTCTTACATCTCAAGGACAATTGCATGAGAGTAGGTCTAAATTAATCTTTCCCACCCGGGAAAAAACACACTTTAGAAACTACTTCGTTTCATATTTTCTTGTGGTTTTTCCCTTGTGGTATTACTAGGGACAGTTGCATGTAAGCAGGAACATTGTGAAAAAGCTCACCTACTGAGGTGCTCTCACCCAAAGTTAATTGCATTTATATTCACTCCAGGGTACTATACTATGCTGATGTCAGAGACTTCTGACGTCAGATAAGGAAGGAGAAGCAGTTGCAGGTAACTCTTCGATTCTGAATGTGTGTGTACCAGTCTTGGTAATATCAAAAGAGAATAAACCAAAATATGACAAAGAATGATTTCCAAACAATGTTTTTCAAAAAAATTTTGTGGGGTCAGAGTCTCTTTGAGACAACAAACCTGAATGTTATTTATATATTTTTACAGGAAATACTGTGTTTTAACTAAACTTGAGCCCTTAAAATTGATGATTGATAGGCGATCCTTCGATTTCGAGGATGATCTCTATCTCTACCACGGATTTACATATGGGTCCTGAGATGACTCAGGAGTCTGATCCTGGAACGTCAAATCCGCCTGCAGTAGGTACACATTTTGTGGCAGGTCAGAGGCCTGCTGGGTGCAAGTTATTTCTTTTTCCTTCCTCCTCTCTCTTTTCAACTTCGAGGGCAAGGCACTTCTCCTCGAAGTGGGCCACTGTCTGATGGAGGATATGGCGCCATTGGGGTCGGTTGGTAGCTTGCTCTTCCCAGCTTGTGATGTCCACATCAGTTTTCTTAAGCTACGCTTTCAGTGTGTCTTTGTAGCATTTCCTCTGACCACCATGGGATCTTTGACCATGGTGAGCTGAGAGTAGAGGACTTGTTTTGGGAGATGAGGGTCTGGCATTCACACACAAGGTCCAGCCCTGCGAAGCTGGGGCATGAGGATCATTGCTTCCATGCTAGTGACACTGGCTTCAGCGAGGATGCTGGCGTTAGTGCAGCGATCTTGCCACTTGATGTGAAGGATCTTCCGGCAGCATCGTTGGTGGTATCCCTCCAAACTCTTGAGGTACTGTCTATTGGTCACCCAGGTTTCGCATCCATAGAGGAGTGTAGGAACAATAATGGTCTTATAGACCTGGATCTTGGTGACCTGCTGTAGATCATGGTCCGTGAAAACGCATCGGAGCAATTTCCCACTGGATCCTGTGGTGGATCTCACTCTCGATTTTTGCATTTTGAGAAAGTTGGCTACCAATATAGCAAAAGTGCTCAGATCTCTCCAAAGTCTGACCCTCGATGGTGATTTGTGGTGGGTCATGTGCAAGGCCTCAAGCAGATTGATCGAGCACTTTAGTCTTCTCAATATTCAGTGAGAGTCTAGGCTTCGGTAAGCTTGTGCAAGAAAATCCAGGACAGACTAAAGGTCATTCTCAGTGTCTGCGAGAATGACACAATCATCAGCATACTGAAGATCAGTAATGGACGCCCTGAAGACTTTAGACTTTGAGTGGAGACGCTGAAGATTAAAGAGCCACCCATCCATTCTATATTGAATGTCAACTCCATTGGGTAGGTGATCTTTAACGAGGACCAAAATGACTGCTAAATAGATGGAAAACAGGGTTGGGGCAATAACGCATCCTTGCTTAACCCCAGTTCTTATGACAAAAGGTTCCATCTCAAGGCCATTACAGAGAACTGTGGCAGTCGTCTGATCATGGAGAAGCCTTAGAAACTTAATAAATTTTGGAGGGCAGCCAAATTTGGCCAGCACCTTCCACAGGACTTCACGATTGACAGAGTCAAAGACCTTTCTCAAATTGATGAAAACCATATACAGGTCCTGATTTTGCTCCCGAGACTTTTCCATCCTCTGTTACCTTAAAATTAAGGTGCATGTCACTCCCCAGCAAACTTAACTGCTATTTACGTACAGATAGAGGGCTGAGATCCCATGATGTGTACCAGACATTCAAAATATGCAACTTGGGACTCCAAGACTGGGGTACACTGCATTATCGTGGCTAGAGGAAAGGAGCATGAAGACATTCAAGAACTGAAGAACGATGGAGAATGAGGTTATTAAAGCCTTCTACTTTGGTCATTAATAGAGGTGCATGGTATTTTCTGGCAATACAGTGCCAGCTATAACATTACAAAAATCAATACACTAATTCAAAATTAAATATCACTGACCTTATCCTGATAAAGCAAGGCACCGTCTAGAGTTTTTTCAAGAATGGTGGCAACAGCGATTCGCACCTCTCTTACACTGCACTCCAGCAGGAAAGTCCTGGAAAATACACAATGAAGCTGAAGGGAGCTTGGGATCAAACCTTTGGTTTGTCTATGCTACTACTTCATGCTGAAGTTTGGCATTTGGCATGTAAAAGAACAAAAGCTGAGGCTTGAGTTCATGTTTGCTCCTATTGCAATTTCCAATGTTTTAGTGCATTTGATCACTTTAAAAGACCTAACTGAAGTTATCGTACAATTCATAAGAGACAACTATACATATAGCATCAACATTCTTCAATCAGCGCTTTTATACATAGCATACAGTATGGTTGCATAGCAGATTCCTAGCATATGTTCCAGGCCACTCAGAAGTGATTAAATGGGATCTTTCCTCAACTTCTGAGAGCTGGCACACTTTCCTCACCCAGTGGTCTTCACCAATGGATGATCTTATACACGGCATGATTACCATGCAATGTTCTCTAGCAATAAAAAAATCCAAGCAGCAATTTCATAACAGCATAACTACCACCATCACCTCCTCTCCAACATTTTCCATCTTTGATTACACAACAGGTGCCCTGGAAATGCCTAAACACTAGATATTTCCTTTTCTGATCAAGAACCAGCAAACTTACTTCCTGATATGAAATCCAAAATACCCCAGAGCATATAGGTAATTCAGAGAGAACTCTGTTTAAACACTAGCGAGTTTGATGCAGAAAAACAAAAAACCATTCAAAAAGTTAGGGGTTCTCTCAACTAAAATTACGGAAGGAACGTCAACCTTGAATTTCCTTGCCTCATTTAGTGATGATGATTATTGCTAGTTAGCTGGAAATATACTACAACGATCAGGTGATTCATGGGAATACAGTAGGATAGCTGAAGAGCTATTTCCTCAAAGTAATTATGATTCATCATCTAAATATTTAATACAATTAAGAAAATGCTTAAACTTAGATCATGAAGCTTTCTAATACATTGCAATATGTGCTAAAAAGTTAAAAGAGCCTTGGATGCAGAACAAAATTTTCTTGTAATCCCAAAACAAGCCAGTATTAAGTTGTGAGCTCTCCACTCATTTAAACGGTAATAGCTACCAGCAATGTCCTGGATTTATTATGCTCAAAAGAGTTGCTGAAACTTTGGAATAGTGCAAGATAAACCCAACAATCTGCCAGGAGGATTTAATGCAAATGCCTCTAAGAAAGAAATAAACTAGGCTGAAGAGCTTTTGTAAACAACCACTTCATAAAAAGCTGAGAACTGACAAATAACTTGAGAATTCTCAATAAAAGGCATTCTGAAATAAGGCCCGACTAGCACATTTCGGGGGACTTTATCTCCCTCTTCTATTAAGTACAATAAAAGCTCTTTGATAACATCCTTCTGAGCAACCTGAACCATGAAATTGCTCATCTAGGGACTTCACTGTAGAGGAGTCAGTGGGTGGATGAACTTATTCAAAGAATATGCTCTAGTTTCTACATCTTTGTAAGAAATAAAATTGAGACTACTTGCAACGATCTTGGTAAATACATTTAATCGTGTTTTCTGTTCCCTTCCTCTTGTAGCACAAACAAGTCAAGAGCTCCACAAAGTCTTGTATTTCAAAGCTATCACTAAAACTAGATTATTAAACACTGGTTTCTCCATTTACGTGGATATCACTATTTTATTATATTTATTGGTTTCTTCATGAAAAATTAAGCAATTAGATAATGACAAACACTATTTCAAATATCTGATTAAGAGATACAGAATATACTGAACAGCTCTACTACTTTTATTAGTATGTGCCAAACCACACCTTTAAGAAATGTAACTTATATTGACTTGAGAGAGGAGACTGGTACTTACTTTACAAGCTCTCGTCCCTCTGATCCAACCAAATATTCAACTAGCCACTGACAAGCATCAAAACTTTTAGAAAGCAACGCATCAATGGTGGCAATCCATTCTTCCGTATCAATCCTGTAATGAAGCAGAGACAGAAGGATAAGTAAAACAGCAGAATTTCATATCTGACTTTTTCGTGTCTGATAATCAATATCTTGTGTTTCTAGAGCAGGGGTGGACAAACATTTTGGCCCGAGGGCCACATCTGAGTGGGGAAATTGCCTGCAGGGCCATGACTGTAGGGCTGGGAGAGGGGGTTGGGGAGGGGGTGTGGTGTGCAGGAAGGGGCTCAGGGCAATGGGTTTGGGCAGAGGAGGGGTGCGGGGTGTATGAGGGGGCTCAGGAAAGGGGGTTGAGTGCAGGAGAGGGTGTGGGAGGGGGCTCATGGCAGGGATGCAGGGAGGAGTGTGGGAGGGGGCTGGGGTGCAGGCTCCCTGCCTGCCCTGGCCCCGCACCGCTCCCGGAAGCAGCCGGCACCACCTCCCTGCAGCCCCTGGAGGAGGGGGGCAGAGAGCTCTGTGTGCTGCCCTCCCCTGTGGATACCTTACCCGAAGCTTCCATTGGTTCCCCGTGGCCAATGGGAGCTTTGGGGGAGGTACCCACAGGCGAGGGCAGCACGCAGAGCCCTCCGCCCCCAGAGACGTGGTGCTCGGCCGCTTCCAGGAGCGGCGCGGGGCCCATGGCGCCACGGGGGTGGCAATCCCGCGGGCCAGATCCAAAGCCCTGACAGGTCGGATCCAGCCCACAGGTCGTAGTTTGCCCACCCCTGGTCTAGAGGTAGTTATCGTTCTGCTGTGCAGCTTTCAGGGCAGCAGGACCCGACTTGTCAATCAAAGGGGAGTGGTTTGACTCCTTTTTCTGGGGAGCTACTGCTTCCACCACTGAAAAATATCTTAAGAATTTAACAAGATACAGTAACTCAGACCCTCTCTCTCTTTGTTTCACCTGTCTACAGCATATAAAGGACCCATGTCTTGATATGAATTGAAAACATGTTGGATAGCACAAGACAAAGTAGCAAGACACTTAAGAAAAAAATCATCCATCACATTTTACTGTCTCAAATCCAGCTTAGCCATTCCTGCACTGAGATCCAAAAAGTGGCTTTTAACATTATTCATAAACTCTGCAATATTCAGGAAAAAGTAAGTATTTATTTAAAACTAAAATACCAGGATTTAGAGTTCTTATTTCTCACTTCAGAATACACGCTAATTAAAGCTTTGACCATTTTACTTGTATTTAAATCCTTTCTACCCCCCACAACGATGTTATGGGTGACACCCACAGAAATGGACAACTGCGGGAGAAAGAAGTTGTCAAGTTTCCCTCCTTGGATTTTTTGTGTGTTGTGCAAATTCCATTTCTATTTGGAATCCCCCAGCTGGAGAGTATTGCTGTGCTGGTGAATATCAACAGGATTTGTGGAGTCAAGAGGCTTAAATGCAATAATTCAAAAAGTTACAGGATTTACAAGCCAGCAAGTCTCATCGGGTATGCCCATAGAGCACTAAAATGAATCCTTACCTGAGTTTTTTCTTGGTTCGTAAATAGGTTTGGAAGAGGAACTGGACTGCTAGCTGTAAGCTCACCTTTGCCATACATGGGTAATAGGGGTGTTTTAGCTTAGTCTGAAAGAAATAACACATTCACTCCAGTCCAGTAGTACCACTTTTCTGTTCATATTTGTAAAGAATCAGTAAACATAGCAAAATACTGTTTTTAAAGTTTTGCTTCCTTTGGAGGCACATTGGCAGGCCCCAAATTTTACCTACACTGAAATGAAGACTCTCCAGCTCAGAATACAAGAGGATTCTAAAACTAGGGCTATACCTTTGCTAAAATATGAACTAGCTTGCTGAAAAACCCACCCAACCCAGGAGGCTGGTTTGTTTACTGTTTCATTGTTGTGAGTAGACAGGACTGTATGAGCTCTAGGACTCTGGAGTGCATCTATCAGAGTTTCTAGGCTTGTAAATAATGTCCCTTACAAGTTGAAAGCATTGTTTTACAGAAAGCTCCAGGAACTAGAAAAAGAACGATACGAAGGTGACTAATTTCAATTGTGATCCACCCTTCATAAAGAAAGGGAATGCTAACCAGCCAGAGCTTAGCAACTTGCATCCCTGTCATACAATTTTTTAATTACGGAAATTTAAATCATTTTTTGTACATTTTACTGCAGCCTGATGACAACTGTTTCCATGATCAGGAACAGGAAGATAGCATCAGCTTTTAACTAGATGCTGTCACTAGGAAACGTAATTGGAGATATTGAATAGTTTAAACAAGAATTCCATTAATCCACCCAGCTATTTTTCTTCTGACTGGGGCCCAAACAACCTTATGTATGCCTTCCTGTCCAATATTATAGCACCCAAGGATTAAAATCTTGCTACTTACAGCATTCAGAGAAGCTAACGACAGAACAAAACTGAAATAGTCACTACTGTACACATCTCTATTCTTCATAAATTTCAGATTTTCATCTCTCACCATCTGTAAAGGAAAAGTGGTTATTGTTAGTAATGAACGGCAAGAAACCATTACATCCTCCCAGGTTACAGTGCTCACATTAACATTCCAATCCTACCTACTCCGGAGGGATCGGGAGTGTTTGGCACATGGTCATGCAACTAACTTATTTGTGCTCCGAGGTCACTGTATTGCTTTGGGGAAGTTAGTACTGAGAAATTTCCATAAAGGCAATTATTTTCTCCCAAAATATGGTGAAGAATCACACTGGCAGAGTGAGAATAATTTACCCACTTGCCCAGCAAAAGATAGCTTGTGGTTTTGTTTGTATTTAGGAATGTTACAAGACTATGTGCCAAGAAAATGAAAGCTTAGGATCACTAACGTGCTACACAAGTTATTGGAACATAAAATCAGCAGGTTCAACAAAGAGTCACGATAACAGTCATGAATGCAGAGTTCCCCCCAAGCAAGTTTCACTAGAAGCCTCACAATAAGTTTAAAACAAGTTCTGTTTTCTGTGACATGTTTTAAACGCCATGCTACACTGTAAATCCTCCTGTACTCCACTGCTTAAACTGTCACCAATTCTCCCTCCATTGGCTTCCTATCTTACCAAGCCAACTTCAAAGCCCTCATAGGCAGAGGTAACATTTGTATATCTGAGCTTGTCTCCTTCTCTGTGTTTTGGTTTCTCCCATTCTCCTCACCTTACTGTTCTCACACTTTGCTCCAAAAATAAGGACAGCTAGCTAGAATTCCTGTTTATCTGCCAAATATCTTCTCTGTTCTTCTTCACACTCACTTCGAGGACTCCATCCTTTCTGCTCTCAATCATCTCTTCTCTCCCCCTTATATACATGGATTTTAATGTTCATTTAGATTGTTTTAAACTAAAAATTCTTCAAGGCAGGGAATCTGTCAATGTTTTTGAAATATATTGTGTAAAAGTACTGTGCTGTACAATTAGTTATTAGCATTGGATTGACGGCTATAGGAACGAGTCAAACAGTCCTGAAACATTTTCCAACAAATTTGTTTTCAACAAATCTATTTCTACATTAAGGTCAGCTTCAAAATAATGTATTTCACCTGCTATGCCTAATAAATTAATTGACGGAAGCAGCATTCAGTCCCTATTTTTGGAGTTCTTTACCTGATATATTCGTACAGGCATTTTCTCTACAAAGAGTCCTTTCTTCTCTCCTTTTCTGACCAGCTTAGTCAAGATGGAGAGACGGTCATTGTTGGGTCTGTGTGGTCGAGGTGATGACTGGGGTGAAATTTCTGGAGAAGATGGAGCAGATCTAAGAGACAGACAAGTTTAATGCTGATAATTGAATCCTGAGATAATCTTGCAAGGCAATTTTCAATATACCAACAGGAAAATGTCATCTTAATAAAGTGTTTTGATCCTTATCTCCATATATTTTTGGAGGCTGTTGGAGTCAGTGTCAGACCTCTCACTACAACAGTGGTGGGAGCATGAAAGTTACACATGGAAGCAATAAAAAAGTACTCATTAAGAGCCTTAAAAAAATAGGGCAGACAGCATGCTCCTTTGGGGGACAGGAATTATCCTATTCTTAGTTTTGTCTATGGTATCTAGATATCATGGAATCAGAAATGCCTCAGATAGGAGGATAAACTTACAGCGAAAGATCCTCAGCTTCTTGCCGTACAACGCTGACTCGACTTTTCTTTGGTAAGACTGGAGAGTTCTGATCCGAGACTCTCTGGTAAAACAGCATGTAGGCATTCCAGTACCGCCGACGCACGTCTGGATAAGGGTTAGCTTTAAGGAAAAATGAGGTTCAAGTCAGTCTTTGTAGGTATAACTAGCCTTATAATCCCTACAAGGGAAACATAAAACTCAATAGACAATTCATGCAAAAGTTAAGCTATATAAAGTAATTTTAACCATTTTAATCCCAGTCTACTCTGAGGGAAGTGAGCACATAAGGCATGGGGCTACAGGGAATTTGGTTCAATAAGTATTATTCAACCCTCTCTCAATAAACAGTGAAAGCATTCCTCAGTAATGTGGAAAACTTTATGAAAAGTTGCTTAAGAAGGTTTCCTAGTCAAATGTAACTGAAGACATTCTAATTCTAGTCACTCGGAGTCAAAGTGTTAATCCTAGTATGTTTGGATAAAATTTACTTAATTCTAACTCTGCAGTGAATTAGTATGAAACAAAGCCGTTATTCATTAAGTCTGTACTTATTACTTACACTGATCATATACTTTTGGTCTATACTCTCCACCAAAACATTCATATTCCAAGGTTTCATCAGTTAACTCAAATTCTTCAACAACCGTGTCATTGAATTTATACCATTTTCCTTTTCCACATCCCCTATGGTCAAACACAACAGAAAAGGTGAAAGAAGTTACAAGATAGGTTTGAGTGCCTTAAATTAAAAACAATTCTCTAGCAATGAAATTCCTGAGATTGGGTCTGCTTTGATGGTGAACAAGAAGGGCTTAAAACAATTCTTAAAGTTACAAAAATCACTTTAATGAAAAGGTGTGATTTAAAAATCAAAAGCATGAAACATGTCATCTAATGTTCAGACATCACTGAAAGCCCCAATCTTGCAAGCCTGCATGGAACCCTAATGGGTATGTCTACACTGCATCTCAGAAAGAGCCTTCCAGCTTGGTTAGACAGACTTCTCATAGCAGGACTCACCGTAGCACACTAAAAATAGCCGTATAGACCCTGCCCCTCCCCACCCAGGCTTGAGAGTCCCAGCTGTAATGTCAAAGCAATGTCTACACAACTATTTTTAGCACACTAGCATAAGTCTGTCTACCCTGGCTGGGCGGCTTGCGCCCAGATGCAGTGTAGACCCACCCAATGACATTAACTGGGGTAGCTTACAGGATTGGACCTTAGTTCACACTAGATTTTCAACTTTTTCCAGAAGCGCTTACGTTTTTTCAGTAGCTCGCGTCTTTGTTGGTAGCTTTAAAGGACTCACTACGTTTAACAAGGAACCTGGGATGTTCCTTTTAAAACAAGTCATCTTCAGACCCAGTTGCTTTGGTCCTAACCCACTAACGTGTGTGATCATTGTCATTTGTTACCTCCTGTCCTTTATAAAGGAATAATAGTGCCCTGCATGTGCTTGGCCACTGTGCACAATCACACCAACAAGCTCGTAGTTTTCTGTAGGGGCAACTTTTTTTCGTGGGGATCCTCCACCTCCTTGATCTGTACTTCTTCCATTGTCACCAACTTCTGAAGAGGAATCTTGTCGAGCCATTCCTGAAACTGTGTAGGGTTCCATGTTCAACATCCAGGGAAACTGTTCAAAAGCGAACATCTTGGATTAAACTAAGACACCATCTGGTATGTTACCAGCTTGCTGTCGTCGTATAAAAACACAAAGACTTACTCATAAATGCCTTATACACTGGAAATAGCTAATGAAAGTGTTGTGCTTTCGCCTTTTATCCGCACAATGTATAAGCTAGGCAGCATTTCTTTAAGAAGCAGGTTTTTGCTCTTGCTTTCCAGGCCATAAAGGACTTGGAAGTAAAGTGGAAACAACAAACTCAGCCCTTGAAAAGCTCCACAGGGAGCTACAAACATTATCACTGCAGAGAAGATCACTGTATAATGGTCTTTGAAAAAATGCTTTTTTTGAGGAAGGGGATGAAGGGAAAAATGGGAATTCAAGAGGAGCCCCAGGGGCGGGGGAGAATATAGAGCAGTTCTCTTACCCTTATTTGTTCATCATATTTAATGGAGCGGCCACTCTCCCAATCAAATCCAAATCTCATCAGGTGGATCACCAAAACACTGGGCAGAGCTTTAATGCAGGTGCGCTTCACTGTAGTTCTCTTAAAGAGAGAAGAAAGTCACCTGTCTAGATACTCATTATAAAACATTGTACAATTCCTGTCTAGTCTAAATGATTTTTAAAGAATAACGTCCCAAAATTGTACACACAGTGCCAGATGAAAGTAAGAAACACACACAAGCAATGAGCGATGTGTACAGAACCCACGGAGACTGGGTTATTTACACCTTTAGAAAAAACATCTTATACTATCCAGTCGCTCATCTGAGTGTTATACAAAACTCAAGTCATAGGGGATGGAACTTGATGTTTGGTTAGGGCTATAGATTTGGATTTAATCTTGTGATCATGAATGAAAGATACTGTTCCCTCATATGCCATATGAAATCTTTCTTCCTACATCCACGTAGAAAACAAGGAAATATTAAGGCTACACTTCACTTATGTCGTTAAAACTTTTGTTGGTCAGGGGTGTGAAAAACACACACACCCTGCCCAACAAAAGTTGAAATGGCAAAAAGCACCGGTGTGGACAATGCTGAGTCAGCTTGAGACACTCTCCCGCCACCGAAGCTACCACCCAACATTGGGGGTGGTTTTATTTTGTCGGCAGGAGAGTTCTCTCCTGGTGACAAAGAGCAGCTACCCTGCTTACCTTACAACGGCAAGATTTTAGCGGCACAGTGTACACACAGAGCCTAAGTCATAGTGTGTATTTTAATCTCTCCTCACAAAAGTAAAATACCTTTTCTTTGCATTTCTCACAGTAGTATGCGTTACTTCCCTCCAGAACTTCTCCTCTAACAAACTGATCCAATGAAATTTCCAGACTTTGACATGAAGTGACTCCTAGATTGAGCGCCATGAAGGCTTCTTCGCGTTCGTACCTAGATTCAAGAGGGGGGTGGGGGGGGTGGGGACATTAAAATATTAGAGAACGAAGCAAAACATATCTAACTTAGACATGTCCTCCTAGGTAGAATCTTCAATTGTTAGAGCAAAGGCTGTAAATCAAGAAATATGTGCTTTATTCCCAGCTCTGCTACTGGCTTGCTAAGTGATCACAGACAAGTAATAATCTGCTTATCAGTTTTCATAAAGATAAACAGCCACTTCTGGAAAGTATAACTCATATAAAGAGGATCAACTCTCAAAGTAGTTACAATTTCTGGTCAGAGCTTTCTTCACTTTTGTTGAGATTTCAGCTGCTGATTAGGATTAATTTTCTTACACCTACCTGACTTTACAAGAGAGCCATGATTTAGAATTATTTTCTATTTGATCTGTTATAAGTGGCCATCAACTGGTTACAGGGTTCCTGCTCTCATTTTCAGCTTCTATTTCGGAGCCACTAATTAGAAAAAAAGTGTGATGACCAATATAAGGAATTATGAAAGCCTTAGAATTTTAGCTTGGGAATGCTAGATTTTTCCTATAATAGGTGCTGGAAGCGTTTTAGTCATCAGCTGTTTACAAAGTACCATTTTGCTCTATTTTTTAAAACTGGAGACCTCACATGGTACTGTACAACTAGGTGAGAAGGTTCCAAATTTGCTCACGTAACATTAATATATGAGCAATTTTAAACAGGAAGGAAAAGTGGTCCTGAATTCTGAGCCAGTAGGACACAGGCATAGGAAATTATGTTGTACAGGGCAAGCGGTCAGTGAATATTAAAGGGATTTGCAATACTAAGATTACAATAGAGTTGAAAAAGTTTATTCCTCCTCCCACATCTGTTACTTTAAGAAGCAGAAGTAAACTCCATGATGTAGGGACGCCTCACACCACCTAGTTACTTACCTGTGAGGACAGTCCTTACAGATCTTCTGATCTGAGTAGATACCCTGAAAAGTATTCTTAAATATTTGGTCTCGTCCTATTTTCTGTTGAAGATAGAAAGTTAAAGTATCAGTTGGATATTTTTGTAATGTACAAAGAGCAGCATCCTGAATTTAGTCCGTTGTTTTATCTATTACATAAAATACCCTGTGCTAATGCAATGTTAAGGTCACAAATACAAAAGCAGAAACTACAGAAGTTAACTCATCACAATGTTAACTTACTCACACCGTGTAAAGAGTACTTCATATATACACCCCCCCACTTGATTTTTAGTGTTTCATACAAGCTATATCACCAAGATGCATCTCTTCAAAAATTTGAAAAGCAAGTCTGTTTAAATTAAGATTAGAGATAGTCTTCTATTTTAATCCCCATTTCATCACTCCCCCTCCCCATCTTACTTTGCCAGTGCTAAATCAATCCTCCTAAAATGCAGCATGTGTAATTTGATGCCACATTAGAGTTTTTTCACAAAAGTTTAAGGCAAATAGGAACAGGCATTTGGGAAGTGAGGTTTTGAAGTCTAAAAGATTGATTTCACATGAAAGATTAGTTTTTTAACTGTTGTTCTTTGAGATGGGTTGCTCACGTTCATTCCATTGTAGGTGTGTGTGCTCGCCACATGCACCAGTGCCAGGAATTTTTTCCTCACTGGTATCTGTAGGGGACCAGCTCTGTCGTCCTCTGGAGTGGCATGCGTGTGTGCCGGTCTGAGGCGCACTGCCGGTCCCCTGCCTCTCTCAATTCCTTCTTGCCGGAACTCTGACAGAGGGGAAGGAGGGTGGGTCATTGAACGGACATAAGCAACACATCTTGAAGAACACCAGTTATGAAAGGTTAGTAGCCGTTTTGTCTTCTTCGAGTGATTGCTCAAGTCCATTCCATTGTAGGTGGTTCCCAAACAGTACCTCTGGAGGCGGGCAGGCAGTTCATAGATGGGTCAATTGCAACACAGCTCTGCCAAATCCAGCATCATCTCTGGCCTGCTGGGTAATGGTGTAATGCATGGGGAACGAGTGTACCGAAGACCATGTCGCAGCCCTGAACCAGGGACATGCACCAGGAAGACAGCCAAAGATGCCTGAGCCCTAGTCAAGTTAGCTTTCACTATGGGTGGAGGCACAGCCTGTGCCAACTTGTAATAAGTGCGGATAAAGGTGGTAATCCAGTTTGAAATCCTCTGAGAGGACACCGAAAGGCCCTTCATCCTTTCAGCGATCACAAAAAAAGAGCTGAGTTGATCTACCGAAGGTCTTAGTGCGCTCCAAGTAGAAAGCCAGGGCACGTCTGACATCTACAGCGTGCAGGCGCCTCTCCTCGGTCGCATGAGGCTTTGGACAGAACACTGTAAGGAAGACATCCTGGTTGACATGGAAGTGTTGGCCTTGGCGACGCCTATATCCCCTGGCTCTTTCTGCGGTACAGTTCCGCTTGCTGAGGTTTAAATCTCTTTCTAGCATGGGACGGGGTGTACAGACCCAGAGAGCAAAGAATGGCTCGAGTCTTTTAGGCTGTGTAATCTGCTGTCTGTCTGTCCAACAAAAAGGGCCGAGCCGTCAAACGGGAGGCCCTGGATGGACTGTTGGACCTTCACCAACAGACCGGATGACTGAAGCCATGACACCCTTTTCATAGCCACCGGGGAGGCCATCGCCCTGGCCGCAGAGTCTGCCGTGTCTGAGGCAGCCTGGAGAGAGTCTCTCACGATTGCCCTGCCCTCATATAGTATGGCATCGAGCTCCTGCTTACATCCTGTGGGAGCAAGTCAGCAAACTTGGCCGTGGACTGCCATACGCTGAAGTGATACCTGCCGAGCAGAGCCTACTGGTTTGCGATGCAAAGCTGTAGGTTGGCTGTAGAATAAATTTTCCTGCTGTAGTGATCAAGTCGCTTCGCATCTTTATTTTTTGGGGTCGAGCTGGGCTGCCCCTGCCTGTCGTGCTTGTTGGAAGTCGCAACCACTAGTGATCTGGGGCAGGGATGTGTATATAAGTACTCAAACCCCTTTGCAGGAACGGAGTATTTGCGCTCTGCCCTCTTAGAAATGGGGGGCAGGGATGACAGGGTCTGCCACAGGGCTTTTACGATTTTGACTATCCCATCATGCACGGGTAGAGCCATCTTTGCCGGGGCTGCTGCCACCAAGACATCAAACAGGGAGTCCGTGGATTCGGACATCTTCTCCACCTCCAATCCCAGGTTGACTGCCACCTGTTTAAACAGCTCCTGGTGGGCTCTGACATCATCCTGAGGCACACAGGCCTCCTACTGCCTCATCAGGTGGTGATGATGAGGCGGCCAGCTCAGGATGATGGGCGGGGTTCCACGTCCCCTGCCTGGGGAACCACAGCCACGGGAGGAAGGGTCTCTTGGGCCCCTTGGACCGATGAGACGTCTGAGCCTGGGGGCAGTTCAGACACCAAGGCCAAAGGTCTTTCTGACGCCCCTGAGATGGAGCGCTGGGCCTGAGGTCCGCCCGCCTGGGGCACTGCCAATGGGTTATAGATTTACCAGGGCCCAGGCCACTGACCCTGTGGCCACATGCTTGCAGGTTGGCTCTGGGAAGAACCTGCTTGCTGTGCAGGTGGCAGTTGGTCCCTGGGTGCCATCTACTCCTCGCTCTCAGAGCCCGAGGAGGAATGGTCTTCCTCTGGTGAGCACAGCGGCGTCACCATAGAGTAGGCTTCCCCACTACGTCTGGTGGTCTTGTGCCTGGCAATTGGGACCGCGCTGAGCCATGCCGCGTATCCGACGACACTGCTCATAGGCCTGGTAATAATCTGGAGAACAATGCCACCCGCTTCAGGAACAGCGCGCAGGCTCCAGTGACCGGAATTGGGAGTGCGAGGGATCGTCCACGATGCTCTGGCGAGTGGCGTCTGTGAACCAAGGATCGGTGCCTTTTGGGTGACTGCTGCCAGAGTTCTGGGGACTGGCAGCGTGCCTCTGTGGCCTGGTACCAGGGGTCCCGGTGACTGATGTGTGGATCCTGGAGCTCAGTGCCTGGAGCTCAGCGATTGCCAGGAACCTGCCGAGTAGTGGCTGTGGATCTGTGATTCAGGACACGGCGGTGGTTCTGGTGAGCTGGCTGGGGTACTGTGTCATGGGGGTGACTTCTGCAGGGGTGCCATTGAGGGCTTTCCCCTAGAAACAGGTGGGGTGGGAGGGATCCTTAGGCCTCTCTTCCTGAGGAGTAGGCAGCACCAGGAGGAGAAAGATATCTTTTGCTGCTTGAAAGGCTTCTGGGGCAGAGGGCACTGTGAGGTACCACGTACCTCTATCACTCCCTGGGGTAGGAGGCAGATTGCGGGGCGGACTAGGCCCAATAGGCGAGGCTGCCGTGTGGCTGCACTCTGGTGGCGACAAGATAGCCCGACTCGGGCCAGGGTGGTCATCTCCCTTATCCTTACGGGACCCTGGGGAATGCCCCCTCCTAGGGTGCTTCTTGTGCCTTTTGGCTGGTACCGGTGCAAGGACCATCACTGGGAGACAGCCGGTGCTGGGGCTACACTTCTTGTCGATGCCGAAGTACTCGGCACTGAGTCCAAATGTGCCGGCTCTGAGGCCGGTACAAGAGCAGACTCCATGAGGAGTGCATGGAGCCTGATGTCTCTCTCCTTTCTGGTCCAGGGCTTGAATCCTCTGCAGATACAGCACTTTTCACAAGTGTGGGACTCACCCAGACACTTCAAACAACTAAGATGCAGATTGCTGATTGGCATGGGCTTCTTGCAGGCTTGAAGCCTGGGGGTGGGCATGCCCCATCCCTGGATTAAGTCCCTCAGAGGACTATGAATAACTAAGTACACTAAAAGAACAGGAGTACTTGTGGCACCTTAGAGACTAACCAATTTATTAGAGCATAAGCTTTCGTGGGCTACTGCCCACTTCTTCGGATGCATATAGAGTGGAACATATATTGAGGAGATATATATATACACACACACACCATACAGAGAGCATGAACAGGTGGGAGTTGTCTTACCAACTCTGAGAGGCCAATTAAGTAAGAGAAAAAATTTTTTTGAAGTGATAATCAAGCTACCTCAGTACAGACAGTTTGATAAGAAGTGTGAGAATACTTAGGAACTGAAAACTATACAACTATTTACATAATAAAACTTCAAAGAACCACTGAAAGAGAAATTACTTGCTAGAACAAGGGGAGCGCTCCAGCACCGACACTGGTGGTAAGAAGGAACTGAGGGAGGGAAGGGGCCAGCAGTGCCCCTTATACCGGCCACTCCAGAGGGCACCAGAGCTGGTCCCCTACAGATATACCACTGAGGAGAAAAAAAAACAGTGCATGGGGCGAGCACACACCCCTACAATGGAATGGAAATGAACAATCACTCGAAGAACTGCAATGGCCTAGAAATTCCAGGTGTGGTTTATCTGAATGAAGAATGAGGTCTTCGATTAGTTGTGGTATTTTTTGGGTGGGGGCAGAGGGAGGTGGTGAGTTTATGGATGGAATTAAAGTAATTCCCGAACATATTATGGCTCCAATACAGATATAGCTGAGAGTTCCCCAAATCCAGACAGGGAGAGTCGGTTTATGAAGGCCTGGTACTTTTTGGCTACTGTAAAATGATAAGGTGGGCCATTGTGTAGACTAAAAACTGCTCTTTAAGACTGCTTTACAAACCTTCCCTCAAAGTAGGTCTCTTTCCATAACTTGGTGAGTGGAAGGCATGAATCCACACTTGGAGCATGAAAGAGAAGGGGCCTTTTATGGGTGTGGGAGGGTGAAGCAAGGTGCATGGGGAGATGTGGTTCATTTCTGGGAAACTTGCAAGCGCCATGGGAATGGATCTCACTGAGGAATTCTTAGCCAAAAGAAAATTCACAAGCCAAAACACTCCCATCTTAATAAAAGTTAAAGACATAAATATCTGTCAATAACTTTAGGGGAACACATACTGAGAATATTGGCCTTATCGGCCCTCAACATTAGAATGCCAGTAAACCAACAGTTAATGTCACCCAAACACACACTAGCCCCCAACTTTATCATTAACCAGAATCAATGGAAACAAAGATTTAATCCTAGTCTCAAACAATGCACATCTTCCTCATATCACTGAATCCAAAAGACAGGCATGATTTAACTGGCCTCACTGAGCCATCTGTATATTTTAAATAAAAATTCATCTGTGTTACATCAATACACCAGATTAATTTTCTGCCTTCTAAAAGCTCACATGCAGTCACCAGGAACAACATTTTTTTATGTCTCTTTCCCTACAATTGATCACAATTTGGAGAGTAGCTTGGGAACAACTTCCCCTCCAAAATACAATATTTATCAACATAATTGTTATATGATGGATTTAGAATAAATGCCATATTTTGGGCTATGAATCATGTGGGGCCTTGACTTAAAGTTTCATTACCAGGGATTTAAGTGGTGTGATCAAAGGTGTCATGTGAAGGACCTAGGGTGGCAGGAATTATATTTACTTTTCAAACATATGTAACCAAAGCAATTTTGGCCAGAATTCTGGACACCACAGGCAAATTACACAAAGAAACTGGTTTAGCAGATTTAAGATGCTAAAGCTACAAGTTATGAACTTCTCAGAGTCTATCAAAACCACGTTTCCCAAAAGCCCATCCAAAATGCAAGGTGCAATAGGTGTGCAGGGTGGAAGGTTGGCAGAGCAAAACTACAGTTCATTTTAAACCTCTGTATTTTGTTATCAAATATCAGTAAGATTTTGTTGCACTTGACTAAAATTGTTAAGAATGACACAGCAGTTCTTAACTTACTTTCCAAAGGTGCAGGGACAACCCCCCCCCCACCAAAAAACACAACAGAAACCCCCACACACTTCTACCTTGAGGTATTCATCCATCTGATCTATAAGGCTAGTAAAGAATTCATAAGCATCTTGTTGCTCTCGAACATAAAGTTCCTTATTCCACATCTTGAAGATCTATAAAGACCAAAAAGATAACCAGTTTTATAGCCACCACTGTAAAAGTAAAATGTACATGTTCATGGCTTCTACCTACCTTAAAAAGGATATTTATTAGTTTAAGACCAGACAGATGTTTAATTACTAGTAAGAATCATAAGTATTGACATGTTTCACCATGTCTGAATCCAAGTCCCACATATTAACTAACTAGGAAAATTATATAGGCTGAACAAAATGGAAATACCTTCCAAAAGTTCTCAGGTACATAATACTGCAATTTGCTTTCCATCAAATGGCCAAAGAGAGACTGAATTTGATAGAATACACTGTCATCTGGATTGTCCATATCATCGTCGATTGAAAGCAATGCCTTGGGGGGGAAAATAACCATCTGTAACATGACTTATTTGCAAAAATATCACATAAGAATTTAAATTAATAATTCTGTTACTACTGCGTGTTTAAACAAGGCACAAGTGTTCCTAGAAGACAAAACTGAGTTTGTGAATAAAAACTTGCATTTTAGATAAAACTTGCAGCGTTAAACAATAGATTCATTTAAAAAATTCCTTTTTAAAAACTAATTTTGATATTATAACCTATCATTTCTCTTAAGAATTTCCATGTCCTGAGCCATTCAGCATATTTCAACACTCCAAGTTTTTATACGCAATAGGAATGTATTTTGGGACTTGAATGAGTTTACGGTAGAACTAATTAAATATTTGTAAAATAATTTGACTAATTTTGCAGTGTTTGACAAATATTTGACTAAAAACCCTTTTCTTTACTCAGCGCTGATTTGTAGTAAAATCGAAGTATGGGTTGGTAGAAAGCATGTGTCAGAAATTAGAAGTTAAGTTTACCTCAGGGAGACCTGGCTGCATGTATAGCTGCTGGAAGACTGCGTTCATGTAACAAGTAGCACCACCATTCTTCAGCCCCACAAATCCTGAAGTGGATCGACTATCCACAGGTGGAAGATACTTATGGGAAAATTGACATTTCTCTGTATCAGTCGATTATAGAAAGTATGGACTCCAATAGCTTCACATTATTATTATTATAATATAGGCAGTTATAAAAAGGTATGCTAGCTGTCAAACAACGTTTTTATACATTTCACTGAGATCTGGGCCAAATTTGTGAGAGCTATGCACACAAACTGTTGTATTTGGCTGTACAGCCAAGATTGAATATAAGATACTAAGAACAGTCTACAAAGTCGTGTATCTTTTAAATCAAACCAGTCAGCGATTTTTAGGCAATAATTTTATTTATCAAGATGACAATTGCCTAATAGACTCAAACGTGTGCTTGCTCTTGGAAAGATCAATAGGTATGCATTAATTCAGATCTGATTATCATCACTTTAAAATGAAGGCCCTGGAACATTTGTGGTTGGAACAGGTAAGTGGCTAAAAACAGTATTTCAAATCACCCGGAATAATTTAAATTGCATCAAGGCATCTTACTTACATCAAACTCCTTGGTAAGTGCAGGGTCAGGCTGATGGTGCATAGAAAGTAGCTCTTTTGTAATAAGCTGAAGATTGGAAGGTGAGCTATCAGCCAACATCACTAGCACTTCATAAGCTGCTAATCGGCTATCCACTGTACTGCACCTAAAAAGAAAACCATAAGCGGGATCTATTTAGTAGGTAGTTAGACTCCATAATTTTAAATTCTGGCAAATCTTGTTAGTCAGATTGTGTAACCCACTTATAATTGCCAAAGGAAAACAAAATCAAAAGATGTTTAGAGACCCCTCAATAGTCTGATTCACAACTTGCTGTGAGAATTTTATTCCCTGGACCTGTACCAGTGAATGCTACTCATTTTGTGGGAAGAGATACATTTGTGCTGAAGGTCAAAAAAAAGACACCGCGAGACACCAACGGTGCATGCGCGTCCCATCTGGGCACTGCTACCGAAGATCTCCGATCAATGGCGCCGGGGCGCACCGACACCTGAAGTGGAGCACCCACAGGGACATCTTCCCATAGTGATGAATATTCTTCAGGCTAGAGGATTCCCCACCACCTCTAGGCCAAGATACCATGCCCACTGGGTACAGCTCTCTGCTGCATGTGAAGTTTGACAGGCAAATCCTTTGGGATTTAGAGATTAGTGGGAATTTAAATGCACACCGGAATTGGCAAGTTTTGGTACAGTCCTTTATCAAATGCACAAGTAGCTGATTATTAAAGTACTCCGATATAGCTGGAAAGTTGACCCATTGTACTAACCCCCATAGCTTACAGTTCCAGCCTGCAATCTAGCTAGGAAAGAACTCGTACAGTGTGAACAAAAATGCAAATTATTTTCTTTACTTTGGGTGAAAGTCCTGCTGACTGATGGCAGCACTGCCAGCTGGAGAATTGCTATTCAGGATAATCCTAGATGCTCGGAAGAGGAAATCATCTAATAATGGTTTAATCAAAGATGAACCTGTAAGAAAGCAAATCCACATTTAATGTTAAATATCTGCCGTATTGCTACAAAGACAGTCAAATCTTGTCCATATCAAGAAAGCCTCCTGTTTAGAATGTCACCATGCTAACCATTCAGCAGCAGCAGGAACTATCCTATTTTCTTCATTACTGATTTTTCAAATCAGACACTAGTAACTATCAAAGGAAAATATGCTCAGAATTCCTAGATGTTGTAGCGGTGGTGAATCATAGAACATCAGGGTTGGAAGGGACCTCAGGAGGTCATCTAGTCCAACCCCCTGCTCAAAGCAGGACCAATTCCCAACTAAATCATCCCAGCCAGGGCTTTGTCAAGCCGGGCCTTAAAAACCTCCAAGGAAGGAGACTCCACCACCTCCCTAGGTAACGCATTCCAGTGCTTCACCACCCTCCTAGTGAAATAGTGTTTCCTAATATCCAACCTGGACCTCCCTCACTGCAACTTGAGACCATTGCTCCTTGTTCTGTCATCTGCCACTACTGAGAACAGCCGAGCTCCAACCTCTTTGGAGCCCCCCCTTCAGGGTAGTTGAAAGCAGCTATCAAATCCCCCCCTCATTCTTCTCTTCTGGAGACTAAACAATCCCAGTTCCCTCAGCCTCTCCTCATAAGTCATGTGCTCCAGACCCCTAATCATTTTTGTTGCCTTCCGTTGGACTCTTTCCAATTTTTCCACATCCTTCTTGTAGTGTGGGGCCCAAAACTGGACACAGTATTCCAGATGAAGCAGCAACAAAAACTATATGCAGCCACAATATTGTTATTCCCCTGTAAATTCCCTCCACACAGACCATGGCAGAGAAAAATGTCTTTAAATAATTCACTACAAAACCCAAACCAAATCCAAACAACCTGCAATGAAGAACATGGCTACTAACCCAGGTAAGTTACTTCTCCCGGTACAAAATAGCTTCATAAAGCTATGTCTGCACTTACGGTGGTGTGTAAAATACAAACACTGTATGCCCAGCTAGCATGGATATAAACAGCAGTGTAGAAGGGAAAGCATAGCTTTGGTGAGTAGAGTGCCCTAAACATTCGAACCCCAAGGGTATACATACACGTGCTCTCTACATGCCAAAGCAGTGACTAAAACATCCACACCGCTCTTTTTTGCGGCATAGCGTCCTGCTGCAGAGCCTTTCCCCACCACAGGGAAAGGCTCCAGCAGTGGAGAGAGGCTTTGACTATTCCCCGCTGCCAGAGCCTTTCACTGAGGCATGAAGCTACACACTGTAGGGACAAGTGTGGGTGGAGATTGCCTTTCACTGCTGTGTGTAGCTACATGTGTAGAGCTTGTACTCTACATGCCATTGTAAGCATAGATTTGCCAAAGACACTATCTACTTCTTTATTAAACAAAACCAGACATCTTCAAGTGATAAAGAGATCAAACTCAAATTGGTTTATGTACTTTGGCACACAAAAGGATACTTACCGAGCATTTCCTTTTCAGCCCCACACAGTGAAAGAAGAGTCTTAATGAGCCTCAAGTGTCCTGCTAATAAAATGTTGTCAGCTTCACTGGTCTCACACTCAGCTGTGCGGTTGGGTTCAAAGTTATCCAGCCAAGTGATCTCATCTTCTAACATGGCAGCTGGGCTGACCTTTAACTGCTCCATTTCAGAAGCTACGGAATAAACAGAGAAAATTAACATTACAGACATGAATTTAAACACTGACAGACAATCTCTTTCCAAAAATTTCACAGCTTTGATCAACAACAACGGATATGGCACATTACATTTCATGTCAACAGCAAGCATTTAGTTATGCAGCTAATTAAAAAGCTCATGAAACCGCAGCTCACCATCAACTTACTGATGTTCATTGTAAATTGGTCAAAAGAAATGTAGCGCATGAAAGGGAGGGGAAATGTACATATCTGTACAACTACAGGTATTACATAACCACATGTAAAAAAAGGTGAAATAAGAAGTCTAAGTCTTTAAGGTGAGCATTTTTAAATGTGCATGCCTAAAGTTAAACATGTAAATTCATAGTTAGGCACCTAAACTGAAGTTCCACAGGTGCTCAGTACCTCTGAAAACCAGGCCACACAGGGAGGCAGCCAAGTCAAAAGCCAAGTGTCACTACATGACAAGATGGGGGAGGGATATTAGGGGCAATAGGCAAGAAGTAATTCTGCAGAAAGGGAGAGAATCTTAAATTGAAAAACAAACATTAAAATCTACAAACAAAAATAGAGTATTAAGCCAGGGTAGAGGCAATATGAGTTGAGAAGGGTGAACCATTTTCTAAAAAGCACAAATATAAAAGCTTGCGTTGCCCCCATTCCCTGACTTCTCAGTGTCTTGTCTACTTAGACTGTAAGCTCTCAAGGGCATGGACTTGTCTTACATGTCTAAGTGCCTAGAACACTTCTGGTTGTTATATAAATGTCATATTAGAGTTCTCATTCCAACCTGGAACACATACTTACAAGTGAGATCATCCAGTAACTGGCATCTCAGGTCAAAATACTCTGTACACTGGGATAAGAGCCTAAAACAAAGATGAGTAATTACAAATGGGAAGAGGGCTTTTAAATAAGTCTAAACCTTAGAGCATTTGCTTAAACATGTACAATTCATCCACCCAATCATACCACTGTTATAGATCTACATATTTTATACCTCCACATGCACACCACTGTAACTTCTAAGCCGATTTCTTCATAGCAGCCACTTTTTGAATTTTGGACTGACAATTCAATTCCCCCCCACACACACCTCCCCCACCTCACAAAACTACATATTAGATGATCACGTACAGTTGATAGAAAGAGGATAAGATGCTTCAGGTTCTTAAGTTATTCTTTTTCTACCATGGTGGACATAGAATTTGTATTTCAAAATTAATGTTGAATTCAATTTCCCAACTAAAAAGCATTCTTCAGAAAAAAAAAATCAATGGAATGGATATCTTCAGTCTAATTAAAATGCAATGGGCAGGGATGGAATGTGTGAGGTCAGTGTCACAACGGATGGGTCCAGACTTAACATTCAAAGAACCAAACATCTTTGTTTAGCATTCAGTCTGGACTCTCCTGAATAACATTTCTTGCCATTGAACCTTGGATGGCTGGAAGCACATAGTGGCACCTCCATGCACCTGGGGCAGCATCCAGGGTCTGAAGGTTACACCCAAAGATACAAATGAATTGGACTCTAATGTTCACGGTCTACTGTAGACTGGAAACTTAAAAAAAAGTGACTGGTGCAGTATTAGTTGACTGCTAAAGTTACACCTTCTTCAAAACTTCAAAGATTTTGAAAATCCTTAAGGCAAAAAGCCTTTTTCTAAAACTTGTGAATTTTCCTCTCTGAACAACCATGCATGTAACTTGCCTCTGGTTGATTCCTCTCATGATGCTGGTTGGTGACCAAAGAGGCAGCTGGGCAGTGAGAATGACACTTAAGAGAAACTGGTTTGGTTTTTGTACATCTGGGTGAGTTGATGTGTCTGTCTGACTAAGGGTATATAATTGGTCACAGGCAACGCGACGAATCTGAAACAAAAGCATTGTAAGTACTCTATATTTCATGTTCCCCAAGGTACACTTACTTTGATTAGAAATCTATACCAGAAATACAAGTTAGAATCGGAAAGCCATAATAGACTGTGGGACCCACAGAGTGTGGCTTTTTGTCCCCCTGTGGTGGCAACACCATGTCAAGTTGTCTATAAATTTGCTACTGCTTCTGAGCTAATGGCCCTGGTCCGTCAGCTTAAGCAGCAGAGACTTGTGCTTTTAGATCCATAAGTTTGTTTCAACCCTTGCAGATGATCCTTTCAGGGAGTCATTACAAAGCATACCATCCCATATGTAATTCTTTCACATCGCAAGTTAAGCAGCACTGGATATGAATCAATAATAGAATGAGAGATGTCTAAAGAGCCAGCGAGTGCTGTAGAAGCAATGTTGGCAATTTGATAGATGGCATTCTCCCCCCGCCCCCCAGTCAGAACTGAGCCAATGATCTAACACAGCATGTGAAGATAGACGAGATGCTTTCTTTTGGCTAAGATGTTAAAGCAAGATCCTAAACACTTGTTGTCTTTAAGCCCTGTGGCACTATTCATAGATAAGGACGCTGGTCAAATTCCAACTGGAGTAACTTGACCTACTAAACTCCCCATAGAGTTTAATTGTTCTGTTAAAGAATAATAGAATACCATTTATTTAAATATTTTTGGATGTCTTCTACATTTTCAAATATATGGATTTCAATTTACAACACAGAATGTAAAGTGTACATTGCTCACTTTCTATTTATTACAAATATCTGAACTGAAAAAAAAAAAACCAAAATAGTATTTTTCAATTCACCTCATACAAGTACTGCTGTGCAATCTCTTTATCACAAAAGTTGAACTTACAAATGTAGAATTATGTACAAAAATAACTGCATTCATAAATAAAACAATGTAAAACTTTAAAGCCCACAAGTCCACTCAGTCCTACTTCTTGTTCAGCCAATCGCTCAGACAAACAAGTTTGTTTATATTTGCAGGAAATAATGCTGCCCGGTTCTTTTTTTACAATGTTACCTGAAAGTGAGAACAGGCATTTGCATAGCACTGTTTTAGCTGGCATCGCAAGGTATTTATGTCCCAGATGCGGTAAAGATTCATATGTCCCTTCATGCTTCACCCACCATTCCAGAGGACATGCTTCCATGCTGATGACGGGTTCTGCTCGATAATGATCCAAAGCAGTGTGGACTGACACACATTCATTTTCATCATCTGAGTCAGATGCCACTAGCAGAAGATTGATTTTCTTTTTTGGTGGTTCGGGTTCGGGTTCTGGAGTTTCCGCATCTGACTGTTGCTGTTTTAAGACTTCTGAAAACATGCTCCACTCCTTGGTCCTCTCAGATTTTGGAAGGCACTTCAGATCCTTAAACCTTGGGTTGAGTGCTGTAGCTACTTTTAGAAATCTCACATTGGTACCTTCTTTGCGTTTTGTCAAATCTGCAGTGAACGTGTTCTTAAAATGAACATGTGCTGGGTCATCATCCGAGACTGCCATAACATGAAATATATGGCAGAATGCAGGTAAAACAGAGCAGGAGACATACAATTCTCCCCCAAGGAGTTCAGTCACAAATTTAATTAATGCATTTTTTAACGAGCGTCATCGGCATGGAAGTATGTCCTCTGGAATGGTGGCCAAAGTGTGATGGGACACATGAATGTTTAGTATCCCTGGCACATAAATACCTAGCAATGCTGGCTACAAAAGTGTCATGCAAATGCCTGTTCTCATTTTCAGGTGACATTGTAAATAAGAAGTGGGTAACATTATCTCTCATAAATGTAAGCAAACTTGTTTGTCTTAGCCACTGGCTGAACAAGAAGTAGGACTGAGTGGACTTGTAGGCTCTAAAGTTTTACAATGTTTTGTTTTTGAGTGCAGTTATGTAACCAAAAACTTGAAAATCAAATATTTGAAAATGTAGAAGAACATCCAAAATATCTAATAAATTTCAACTGGTATTCTATTGTTTAACAGTGTGATCAAAACTGCGATTAATTTTTTTAATCACAATTTATTTTTTTTGAGTTAAATCACGTGAGTTAATTGCAAGTAATCGACAGTCCTAGTATCAATACAACATTAAGATTGCAAAGTCAAGCATCTAAACGCCAAGAAACCCCAAATGTTTATAGTTGCTCCTGCAGTGTTCACTTGCCCATGGTGGACATGCTATATATTTTGCAACATATTAATAAAAAGTAACAAGAAGTGTAAACAGACAAACTACCAATCCTAAAATATACAGCATGTGCTATGTCACCAAATTAGTGACTCTCAGAATATCCAAACTTTTGAGGGCTTGCTCTCAATCACACAGAAAAACTAATGCTAGGAGGCTTTTGCACTTAGCTGTATGTTTCAGAGGTTTGGGTGAGCACTTAAGAATTCATATGCTTCTCCAAACCTCTTTGAATCACAGAATACCAGGGTTGGAAGGGACCTCAGGAGGTCATCTAGTCCTTCGGCTGGAAAGATAAAAGGAACAGCCCTTTGTGAGATTCTCAGTCCTGACTGGGAGAGTGATAGCGTTAGCCTTCAGACCTCCCCAAAACTGGGTTATTCAAACTAGTCAGCATAGCCTTACTTTCAACTAACATTGGTGTGACACAGTGTCAGGAGACTTAGCCCAAGCACTTGGTAAACATCCCCACATGGGGAAAATTAGGGAGATAACTGGTTAATTACTGAACAATTAGCCAATTAACAAGGTGGCTCAGCTCATCAGCTGAGGACATCTAGAAGAGAGACAAGAAGAGTAGCGGGAAGGAAGAGCTAGAGAAGCCCAAGTTCTCAGGGAGGTGAGATCTCTCCCCATCTCACCCTGTGCCTAGGGAAAGTGTAAGAACTTTGAGCTGTGGGGAACTTGTTCAGTTTTATTCACACAGTAAATAAAGCACTTGGTGCTGAACTTTCCACAAATCCCCTGTGAAGATTGTTTGCAGAGAAGAATCCAGGGTAAGGGAACACTGCCCTGTGACAACTAGTCATAGATGAAGCAAACAAATCAAGATTATACTCACAGTATGACATAATACTATAAAAAAAAAGTTTAATTTTTAACTGAGACAGGGATTAATACTGCAATCAGTGATGTCTGATTGAGTAATATACAGAACATATTACTCAGATACCAAAAGTGCTGAAATGAATATTTTTATCTGAGCCCAGTAATGTAAACAAGATGTTATATTTCAGTGGGACCCTCAGTGAATGACTTAGAAATCTTAATTACAGCCACTCACGTCAGGACTTGGTGATCCAAGTAGAATGTCAATGATGAAGTCAGCAACACAAGGCAAGCTGTAGAAAGATCCTAAAAAAATGAAACAATCCCAGTCAGTGTTTTTTTGCCAACGAAACTTGTTAAAAATATAAACAAATAATTAATAAAGTATCACTAGAACAAAAATGCATCTCGCCAATACCAAGGATGAGAGATATGTGGGTATGGAAAAATCTTCTTACACCTTGATTTCTCCCCTTCCATAGATTGTGGATTTTTAATATAAATATGACAATTCCCCTTTTCTCCCCAGTAAAGGTTTCAGACTCTCTGTATGTGAAGGCACAAGTGCTAGTGAAGTGATTTACTAGCCCTGTGGTTGAATTTATAGCTAGACAAACAGTAACATCAGCAGAAGCGATTACTTCAAAGCAAAGCTGTAACCATTTTGATGCTAACATTAAAGCCTTGTCTTCACTTACCGGAGGGTCCGGCGGCACGCAATCGATGTTCTGGGATCGATCCCGGAAGTGCTCGCAGTCGGCGCCGGTACTCCAGCTCGCCGAGAGGAGTACGCGGCATCGACGGGGGAGCCTTCCTGCCGCGTCTGGACCACGGTAAGTTCGGACTAAGGTACTTCGAATTCAGCTACGTTATTAACGTAGCTGAATTTGCGTACCTTAGTCCAAAGTAGGGACTTAGTGGGGACCAGGCCTAAGTAAACTTGCCCAAAACACACAGTTCATTAAAGCCATGATTCAGCAAGGTACCTGAGCACATAAGCAATTCCACTAATACAAGTATCTTGCTGAATCAAAGCCTAGGAAACATAACCCCTGCACCCCTGTAAACTATGTTTCTTGCACTGCTGCAGTTTATTTCAGAAATGAATCCTGCGGGAGATTTCAGTGTAAAAAACGTTAACCTGCAATAAAAAATTAACAAAGAAAATAATAATAGCCAATAAGTAATGCAGCACGTCTACACCAGCAAAACACTTGTGGTAATTGATTAATAAAGTATACGATCCCAACATTTCAGTTTCATTTGCTCTCATCATAGATGCCCCTCAAAGAAATACTGAAAGAATATTGTTTATCATCCCCAAAGCACTAGTTCTATAGTGAAGTTACATAATGTAATTAAGTTGTATTTGCAAATTGAGATGCTTCAATAAGAGCAAAATTCAGTAAGGAGGAAAGCACAAAATGTATAAATTCATCTTCAAAACCTGACTCCCCACTAATTACATTATACTGAAATTAAATTATACTGAATTAATAAGAGTCTACTCCATACCCAACTGCTGACTGCGTAACTGTAGGCACGTAACAAGTAGAGACAAGGCCTCTCCAGCAATCAGAGCATCTTTGGTGGATACAGACTGCTGTCTCACACAGATTCCGGCGTGGAGTGCTGTTGGCTCTCCTTCACTTCCTGAGCTACAATTGCTTCCTGCATTAGATTAGAAACGACAAATGTAATAATCAGTTGTGGTTTTTAAAGCTTTTCTGATCAACGTTTCTCTTCTAAAAAGTACTTTTTTAAAGTACTTGTAAGAATACAGCAAGTACAGTAGATTTAAGTAGCAATTTAGAAGGAGTTCATCTTCTAAGAACTCCAGAAGTCTTACACTCAACTTACTCCAGTTGTGTATTTTGTTTAGACTAAATGATGCAGTCTCAACTATGAGTGACATACCTGAGCTGCTAAGTCTGTTTCGAATCCCAGCAGGAAATAAAGTGTTACTTTCTTTTATCGGTTGACTGCTCCCCACTAGGTCAAGTCGTCCTGCAGCAGCAGCCCAAGAAAGTCGCATGAAGCAAGCCACCGTAGACGTGAAATCATTTATCTCCATTGTCTGAAGGAACAGGAAAAAGTGGTTACTTTTGCCACACCCAATAGTCTCCTTTACCACGAGGAAAGGAGGAACCACAAGGTCTTTCCATTCAGTTTTGGTCCTTGCTCGTTATCGGTGCCATGACACAAGGACGTTTTGCTTATATGAAACAGTGGTTAATATGGCTTATTGAAAGCCAGCCAGCACTGTCTTTGAAACAGAAAGAAGAGTCACTACAGAAAGACTCCCCTCCTTCCATCTGGAGCTAAACATGCTAACTTCATCCTGGTAGGAAAGCACCAACTGAATCTTAAATTGAGGTCCTATACATGTTAGCACATTGTGCTAGCTATAGATCACAGCCCATGCAATTTCTTTCAATCTGACAATAGGAAAATGGGTCAAGTTATTCCTTTTATAGCAGTGTGTTTTAGTACGTGGCCTCTCCCAACAGATTAATCACTAGGAAATTCTGAATCTTTCAGAGACACGTTGTAGTTAAAAATAAAAGTCAGGGTGAGATTTGGGGGAGGGGGGAAAGGACCTGGATTGTCTCCTAAGCTTTGAGATGAGACCTGTGCATGGAGAACCAGTTTCACAGCACTACTTATGTTAAACTCCAGAAACTAAGAGCAAGTTTCACCTTTCACTCTACAGCACACTGCTATATCTTCAAGACTGTCAAACCTTCTCTTACTTGTATTGCAACCCGTGCTGCAGGTATAATCTCTTCAACCCTAATGGAGGACCTGTCAGAAACTGACAACTGTCGGTAGGATGACTTCTCAGGTGTTCCACAAATGGACATCTGCCTGCTAGCCTGCCGGCTCACATTACGGAATGGGCGTGAGGACAGCGCTTCTACCCCATCTTTGAGGATATCTTCATCTAGTAAGGAAGGAAGTGTTTGGCCAACAAGTAAGAACCTAAACACACAAAGAAAAGAGTCAGGTTCATTTTTGAATATTGGGTGATCAGAGTCTTAGTATAGAACTCGAATCACTGTTACATATCGAGATAACAGGCCAACTGCTAAAAAAAATTCAAGTAGCATTACTAGTGGCCTTATATACAAGGAAAGGCAATCTCATACCTTGCAAGTTGCAGACAGATGGAATAGACTCCCTGTCTTGTTTCATAGTCCACTTCTGATGGGATGGAGTCTCTCTGCATCACATTCACCACCAAACTTAAAAATAAGAGAGACTATTTTATAAGATGGTGTAAAAAAGGAGACTGTTGGTAACGAGTTTCGGGTATTTCCCCCCACCACCCTCTTAGCGACTTAGTGCTGACAGAAGTACCTGACTGATACCTCTTGAGACCGAGATCCCTATTTTCCCCCCATTACAAAGGGCTTTGAGAGCTATAGGGGAAAACTACTGTAAGAGCAAAGTAGTATCACTTGATAAGTACAGCAGAGGCAGCAGCTCTGCAAGTTTTTCCAAATGCTCACTGTGCCTCCACTCTCACCAGGAGGGACCAATTTTATGGATAAGAATGGAAAGATCAATTGCACTGACCAATTCTTGGTCCATTTTAACACTGCTAAAAATGCCAACTAGTGTCAGCTGGAGAGGTTGTGTAATACGCACATCTGTATTCTTGAATTGAAGTGAGACCACTTATTTAGCACCCAAATACTGACTACAGCAATAGAAAAAAGAATGCGAATGAATTAGCTTTGATTCAGACTTTAATGCTATGTACATTATACACTACACACTATAGATACAGAGGGGCTGTTCAGACATTACTAGTGAAAGTAAGTAAATCTACAGGTAGTTCCTTATTCACAGGACCCAATCCATTTTAGTTTTCATACCGCTAGATGATAAAAACTGAACACCTATGCAAGTATGCTATACTATAAGCAGCGTGTTAGAGCCTATTACAGAAACTATACAGTTATCACGGATAAGAAAGTTAGTGTTATGGAAAAAAATAAATGTCTAAGGCCTAACCTCAAGCCTCCTGCTCTCAGAAAGTTTTCACAGAAAGATTTGGCACAATTTCTTGCCATTTCATCATCTGCCGTTGGCATCAGCTTGGAGCTCAGTACCTGAAATGCATGCAAGTGTAAGTGTTTCGTAACTAGTATACACAAAAACTATAGCACCTCTGAAGTGGCATCCAATATCCTAGGCAGTCTCACCCTAAGACTGAGCATTTCCCACTCTCAGTAATTCAAAGATACAGCCTTGCAACAATCTGACCCATAAAGAGCCAAACAATATTTTAAAACATTGCCTTCTGTTTTTATTCTCTGACAAGTGACTGATATAATCATAAATGGCTCACATAGTAAGAAGGGAAGAGTCTGGACTCGCATGTGAACTACTTCTTCAGGCTTAAGAGGAGCTCTGGAGGGTTACAATTCTAACCCAGTTAAGATGTTGTTATTCCATGGAAATAATAACTATTGAATAAGAGCTCCGAGGGATAAGGTTTTGGTTTTACATTTCTACTTTTATTTTGAGGTGTGAAAAAAATTAAGAGGATCCAAGAAATTTTATGGCTTTTAGGAATGTCATCTTTATTATACTGCTCCTCTCATTGGCAAGAAGTTACCCTTCTCAGCAGTGAGTGTCAAAGTGCAATGATGGTCAGAAAAGTGACCACAATGGACTTGTGTTTAATAGCTTTAGCAGACTAACAAATATGAGGGATTAAAAATAATTCTGGCTTGTTAAGAGAAAATATTTTCCATTATACTTGACTGAACTTCAGGAACAAATCCGCTAATATAATCCATGTAATTATCGGACCTAAGGAATATTTAGTTAGATTTGCTTCCTCATTAGCCTCACTGCTAGGAAATAAGTATTTTCTTACTTATTTGCTCTGAAGTGAAAAAATCATTTTGGGATACTAGTCCCACTGCAAAACAGAATCCTCTCACCAGGAGGGCATCTGTACCGTGACACTGCAGACTGCTCTCTCAATTTGGGAATTGCAAACAGGTTTTGGGGGGGTTACGACCACTCTACCTTTCTTCATGGCTCATTGGAAGAGGAGGAGCCTGAAACTTTTTATTAGAACATGGGATGTGCTATGCAAAAGATGGAGAACTGCAGTACTGGTAACAGATATATGAAGGTAAATGGCTATTACAAAAACTCCTACAGAAGGCTTTGCAGACACCAGGGATGAGAGATGAGCATATGCCTCTGTCCGTTGCATCCGGGAAGGGTTTGGAGTGAGGGGGATTCTTATGCCCCAAATATACTAGGAAATTAACCTGCTGCTGACAACAGTGGCTGGCAATGGGACCCCAAACCTGTACATGTTAATCTAGATGGGTCTGTAATGGAATTGTAGAGTCATCTATGATAGCATTTGACACATTGTTCTGAACATGTGGAAAGAAAGATAAGATATACAAAGGATGTGGATTAATTAGGCCGCAAGTTTAACTTAACTGCTCTGGGAATTATCCAACAATAGTTCATACTGTGCAGGTCATGATTCATCCCTAGTCATCTGAATTTGGTGGAGGGCTGCTGTCAGGACCCCACCCCTCCAGCTGGTCCCCAGCCTGTTCCTGGGAACTCACTGCCCTCCCGTTGTACAAAGGTGAAGGGGCTGGAGAAAGGAGGCGGTCTTCTCACTGTATCAGACATTAGGATTCCCATCCCATCCCTCAACTTTAGGGGATGCTTTCCCCTTAGTCCACTTCCAATCCCAGTTTATCAGGGAACTGGACTTGTGTGGAACAAGTACATGCACTGGACATTAGCCACAAAGAGCTAACAGCAGTTCGCTTAGCTGCCTTCCCCTTTACTTCCACCTGGGTTCCCAGATTAACAATTTCTTACCTAAATCTGCTAAAATATATCCACTCCCTTGTTGGAGAGGCCTACCCCATTGCCCTGAATAACTCCCATACCAAATAAGATTTTTTGGGGATGATTAACGTCCTTCCCTGTTCCAGATGTTCACACATCTTCTGGTCTTGTCAGCCCACAAAGGCCTGGCAACTCCCCACCAAACTTTCCTCACTGAAGCATTTCAGACCAGTTAACGGTCATCCCCAGGAAGAAGTCCTGGATCTGCCCTACATCTCAGTGCCCTGATTAAATCAACCCTAGAGCTGCACATTTTTTCCCCTCAGCGTAACTATTTGCAAATTTGACACACATTCACCAAATAGTTTCAGTCAAAAAGTGATGACATTGGTGGGGTCTCCCTTCACGTTTTAGCTCAGTGGTTAGGGCTTTCTCCTGGGACGCGGGAGACTGGGTTCACTGGAGCAGGGATTTGAAGTTGGGTCATTTTCACTCCCACTTTGTGTAAATAGAGAGACAAGGTGATGGAGGTTATATTTTTTATTGGACCAACTTCTCACCCACCTTGTCTCTAATATCCTGGGATCAACACAGCTACAACACCACTGCATCCAACATTTGTATAAATAGTCATTGGAACAGAGACACAAACAGCTTCAACAGGAGAGACTGAGAAAGTGAGTAATATATTCAGCCCTTTTCCTGCAGTTGAACTTGTATCCATTAGAGTAATATCCCTGTCTATTTGGAGATTCAGAAGTACAGTACACCACACTAATTGCATCTCCTAAAAAGGCCCCTCTGGGGCCCTATAGTGGGCCTCGGCATATTTCTTCTTAAAAAGCAGTTAATGTTTTGCTTTGTCAGCCCCCTTCACATCTTCAGTGACATCTGACGGTGGCTCATTTTAAAGGAGAGCTTATTTTGTAATCCAAACAATCCAAATTACATTTGGCTTGATTTTCAGAGATGTTGAGCACCCTTGGCTCCCATTCATTTTTAATAGAGATGCATGCGTTTAGAACCTCTGCAGATCCAGGCAAAGATTTAAACCAATAGCTAAGGTCTTCTATGATGGCAGAGAGAAACATACAGATAAATTACAAAATTGTCTGTACTGCTTACTAACGCATTTAAAAGCCATCTTACAATTACAATGATGAGAGGGGCCTGGGTTCGTAATGAAACCTTAAGGAGAAGCTTCATATTTCATGCTCCAAATCACTTGTTTTGTGTAACAGATTAATCAGTTCACCTGATATTTCTAGCAGTTGACAATATTTTTTGCAGGACTTCACAAACTGTATCCATTGCTTTAATTGCAATGTTAGAAAACTGAGGAGCATGTTGAGAAAAGGGTTTCTTACCTCTAAATTGTAGAGCACTCTAAAGGTGGACATGCCAGGAGCAAAAGATCTAAAGAGACTTTCCAGTATCGAACTAGCACTGGGCTGGTGTTGATGCTTTGAAGACAAGGATGGTGATTTTGAAGACTGAGAACTTGATTCTGACAGCAGTGTTTTCTAAGAGGAATAAGCACAGATCTAAAACTGCACTTTTAGAATATCACTTAAGGAGAAGTAAGCCTTGGAACTGCATCTTGTATAGTCCCAGTAACAACTCCCCTCCACCCTCCCAGCCACCTAGAAACAAAGCATTAAAAACCTTGAGACAATATTATTCTGCCTTCTCACTAAAAAGTTTTACATAACTTGAAAACTTCACAAATGAACACCCACCACAGTATTACAAAAACCCAATGTTAAATGCCTCTTTTCAGCCCTACAGAGACAAGAATTTAATATGGGTTTAAATCCATACCTTTCTTCCTAGGGAATCTAGCTGATCAAGTGCTTCCTGAATAGCTGGGTCAGTAGGAATCAACAGCAGAAGCTTCCGTACACGTAAAGTTATCCTGGAAAGTTCAAAGCAATTATTCCACCCAAGATAGGATTCACTCAGCTTCATATTGGACAAGAGTCCACATACATTGGTAACAATTTTTAATTATGTCGTTATTTGGACTTTCAGTCACAGTATTTCTCCAATGTTTAATAACTATTTAGCTTGTTTACCTTGGCTCCTCTAGGTTAGCAAGCTGGTAAAGCATGTCAAAAACATTACACACGAGAGCCATCACTACTCCAGGGAGGGATTTCTCCTGAGGATTAAACAGACAATTACAAAGGTTTTTTTTCCCCCTTTAAGCTATTTTGTGGGATTCTCTGTTGAAGCAAATGACCCAGAGATGTCTCAAGCTACTGTTTAGCCCAAGACACAATTTGAATTGCAATAACCCACCCTTTATGTATCTCTTATATCTGCATGTCACTGTGCAGCGTTACATCTACATCAGACAAAAGATGCTCTCTAGGCCAACTATTAATTGTGAATTAGAAAGCAGAGTGGTACAGTTAGCTTGACCTACTCCCAAATTTTTAATTTAACACACTTGAGCTTCACTGGTTCAAAAAAAAAAAAATCTCACTTGGTATTACAATTAATTGCCCACAAATCACCGGATGATCTTAAAGTCAAATGCAAATCTTAATTTTTTAAAATTAAAGTTTAACAGAAGACACTGCAGAGGTGATCAATACATAGCAAACAGTGTACTATCAGCTGTTTATCGCTGAATGTAGCTTTTAAATCCATTTCATTTGAGTTGGATTACAAAAGGTGATGCTTTTTTAATTACTTGTTTGAAATCAAAGCCACCATTAAAAAAAAGTTTTGCTACAGTCTCAGTGGTTTTTCTTTTTTTTAAATGTGTGTATTTAATGCTCAGAATTAATAGTTACTTAAGTCCTGGTCTGAGAAAAGCATGATGCACCCACATAGTATATAGCCACTGCACAAACTTTTCCATATAGCTCTGCCAAAGGATTTCACAGACTGAAAATGCCCCAATTATTTCATTCACTGGGTCTGTCAAAACATAAGCCACCCTGACCTGTAGTCCTGTAATACCACCTGTATTCCAATCCTAAATCACCTGAGATGAGTCTTGCATTGGGTGTTGAATTTGTAATACAAACAAATGCAAACCAAATTCACTCATTTTTAATTCTGATATTTAGCAGAATTTGAAACCAAATCTGGAAGTGAAGGACTACAGCATTATCTTACACTGCCACTTAACCCCAATTGTGACGTGCTTGTGAAAGGGTGCACTGTAAAAGCAGATTTCAGACTACTATACTGTACCTGTTCCATCACATAAGATGAACTAAAGACACCACTACTGTTGCTGGAGCTGGTTGAGGAATCGACAGAGCTCCCCGAGGGGGTTCCACTTCCTGATGTTTTTACTGTAAGTACATGTTCTTCAGAGAAACCCAGTTGGTGGAGTAGCTTCTGATCTTTATTTACCGTTAGCTGCAACAAAGTATTTAACGCTTAGTTCTGGTGAAAGGAAAGATTCAAACTTACAAGATAAAAGGTAACTAATTCACATACCAGACTTTCATTTGCAAATATCTGTATATTATCCACAGGAGAATTCAGCAGCTTTGCTATTTTCCACCTGACGCTTCCTACAGTTTCATTGCTATGAGCCTGTAAAATAAAATGAGATCGTTTGATGGAAGCTGTTTAAATAGTAGGGCCTGATTTTTTTTAAGTGTTCTGTTAACATTAAGGGTTTTTCAGCTCCTCTATTAATATTAATAAAGGTCTTTTCAGCCAGGAAGACTAACTATACAGGGGAAGAGTGAAAGAGACTATACCAAGTACTGCAAGAAAATATTTTCTTTCCACAAGCCTTCCCGTTATTCTAATTTTAGGTGCATACACAAAGCTTTTAGAAAAATGTGGTTTTCAAGCTAGTTGTGCCCATTACACTTCTCTAGCTTGTGCTTCAAGTCATCCCTGCAACAGGACGCGGTTAGTGAATACTATGTTTTCACAAATAAATAAGGTCAATATGGCATGACATGTGTAACTTGGATAAACATACCTCTACAGTGAAGGTATCTTTGGTAGACTCGTATGTAACATTAAGTGTTAAAAGATGACCGTGGAAAGAAGCACCATGAGGTAGGATAGTTCGAGGAACAGAGTAAAGGTCCTACAGAAAGAAAGGAAAAAAAGATCAGTATAAACAATTCTGGAAGAACAAAAACATTTTCACAGTATTAGCAGTAACTGATTCTCCGGTACATGGGCCTGAACAACTCATGGTATTGTTAAAAATATTGAGTTGGCATCTAAATTTTTGTCTAGTTATGAGAAAGGACATGAATGTTAAGTAACAAGAAAATCTCTTACCTCTATAGTTATCACATAGCGTTCTGCCAGAAGTAGCAGTCTCTCAATTATGACAAGTTTAGTTGACCTAAAGATTGTATACAAAATTTTAAAAAGTATAAGGTGAGTGGTTTCAGTTCAATCACAAAAAGACAACAGCCGAAGGCAAGGACTGAATTTAGTAGAGACTAAATACAATTCTCAGTCTTTGAGGTGGCGTAGCTAGATTGAGGCACATTGGCAAAGCAGAGTGCAAGTCCTGACTTGCACTTCCTGTGCCATACTTGGTCTGGGTACATACATTGTGCATGTCTAAAGGGTCCACCCCTGTGCCCAGGTACTAACACACAATACATCAGTCCCCTCAAGGATGACAGTCAAACCACCTCCCCCAGTATCTCCCACTCCATAAATCTGATGGCTCTTAAGCAGCAATAATCTTTGTAGTTTATAGGACTTCAGCATTTAGACTTTCAGTCTCATTCTTTATATTAAGATTGTTTAAAAAAAAATCTCTTCTGAAATCAAATACATTTTAATGTAAATATGAAAAGCGACTGTCCGAGTGGCTGTAAACTTACATCTAGAGACAGAAATATTACAAATATTACAAGAAAACTTATTCCACTAAAAAGGAAGAGACACAAAGTTAGGTTTGCAAATATTAGTCCATGATGTTGACTTGTTTATGCTTCTTCAAAAAAATAGTTCCATTTAAGAACAGAACTTGCTACACAGTGGAGAGTAACCACTCCCCCTTCTAAACGCAAGGGCTTAGTTCACATACAGAGAGCTGCTGTTCTTGTTTGTGGCCATTAATGCAAACACCTAAAGGTTGTTTGTAAGCAAACCTTGGCATAGTGCCCAATAGTACACTTCTGTTCAGAGAAGGAGATGGATAGTGAAAATAACGACCATTCTCTACAAACACACAGTTGTGGCATTTAAAACCTAAGACATTTTGGTCCACAAGATCCTTTGAGATGGACTACCTTAAGACTCAAAACTTACATTTTGGCAATTACTAGATTCTGATCAGTTAAGTCTGTACAGAAATATTCCACTCCCTTCTATGTTCTCTCCCTACTAATGTTCTTCAATGTTCTCAGCTCCCTGCCTTCGTATGCTCAGTAGGGAAAGGAAGCACTACAACTGAGCAACCTGTTTTGTATGAGGAGATGTAAAGGGCTATAAAGAGAAGCTGAATATTCCATCACTGATGACTGTGTGTGCCAATGATTTACCAGAAATGCAATGAAGCAGAGCATCAATATTTAAACTAAGGAAGCACAGCCTACAATTACCTTGTATTCCTGAAGAAAAAAAAAGTTGATTTTATGATGTAGAAAGATTTGGAATATAAAACGTGAGGTTGTATTCAACAGAAGTGTTTACTCTCCTCATATGCCCATTATTGTCAAAATGCTTCCCACATGAATGAGTGCTGAGTTAGACATTTATTACGTTTACCCTCAAACACAGACTTACCTGTAGGGAGACTGTACTGACGTCGCTACAGTAGGCATAGCAGTTGCTGTAAGCATTTTTGTAGCTCTTGTAACAGCATGTGTTAATGTAGGACCACCAAGTGCTGAACTGGCTGCCTAGAATTTAAGATGCACCAATGTAAAACAGCATTTATACTGTATTACTTATTCTGGAGTGATGAAATTATATGAAAACTATTAGGAGATCTTCCTAGTTAGGCAATAGGAAAGGTTACAAAGTTTAACTACATTCTGTGGTTTTCTATGTCCTTTACTCTGCAGAAATAGTGTCACAGAGGAGAAAAATCTTAAGTCCTTAATAAAGTTGATTTTCAAGTTCAAAAGAATTTAACAAGCATCTTTACCACAATTCAATATTCTAGTCTTCACATAATATACAGTTTGCACTGTGATCTGAAGTTCAAACATCTTCAGCTAAAATGCAGAAGCTTGTGAATTCTCCTCTATAAACCTTCAATTTAAGATTAGCAATATTTTGGGAGAGAGCATAGGATTGCATTCTCTAGTTTTTGCAAAGCATGTTTTTTGTAACACTGCTTCAATTCTGCAAGTAAAATAATACTGAAGATAGAAAGGGCTTTAGGAACATGAACAAATTTAAGTCTGCCACTTACCTCTAATCTTGTATAACAATCAGCAATGAATTTCTTGTGTAGCGACACTGAATCCTGAAGGTATGAAGGACAGGTACATTAGCACTTTAAAAATAATTTCATGAGAATAAAATGGTCAACACCAAATTTAATTAATTGCAATATATATCACAACTTCCCGAGTATTAAACCTCTTCATACGGGTCAAATACCGTTCTTGGTAACGGACTATACTTACCTTTTTCAATCTAGGATTTAGATTAATATAGCTGTAATTTATGATCAACTGAATGGCCTCATTAGCAATTTCTTCATCAGGTGATTCCATTGCTATTTTCCAAATAAAATCCATCCCTATTAACTCCAGTTTTTCTACATTCTGTTCAAAAGAAAATACATTAGTAAAATACAATTTGACTTTGTTACATGTTATAAGCATGTATAATCATTAATCAGAGGGGTAGCAGTGTTAATCTGGATCTGTAAAAAGCGACAAAGACTCCTGTGGCACCTTATAGACTAACAGACGTATTGGAGCATAAGCTTTTGTGTGTGAATACCCACTTCGCCAGACCCTTGTTCACAGACGCCAGACGCTGGAAAATAACTTTTGGCTAAAGTCTTAGAAGCTGTATTTTTCAGTATGTTGTCAACTCTATAAAAATGTTTATACAATATGAACTAAATGTATATAATCTCAAATCCACATAATCAGTGGAAATTTTAAGTCTAACCCACTGTCTACATGTAGGCAAATAATGACTTCTGCAGAAAAAGTTCAACCAAGCAATGGAATAATGAAGAATTCAAAGATCATTTTAGAAATTCAACAATCACACAAAACAATTTATTTCACACAGGTAAGTCAAAATAGCAAAAATCATAGGCTAAAATGCTCATCAAGTGGCATATACTGGGGTCATGTACTTCAAAACAGGTCTATGAGCACCATAAGTAAGTCTGAGGTAAATTAACAGTCCCGGATATTAAGCAGATCCAGATGTATACTGCAATGTATTTTTTGCCATATAATTTTATTTTAAAAAGCAGTGCAGGATCATATCAAAGTTAAAAATTTATTACAATTATATTAAGATTTAAATTTACTAAACATATCTCTTGTAAAAAGGTACACAAATAACTAAACATACAATAGGTTTTTTCTTTAGAGGTCAGCAAAACAAGTTACACACACTAGAACTTCATTTACTCATTAACAATGCAAAGGAAAACTGGGATTGTTTTTTCAAGTTTCATGACATTATTGTGTTCCAACCTGAAATCTTTTACATCAACTTTCAGCATTCATGAAAATCCCACCCTTAATTTCTCAAGGTAGAAAAGCAAGAATTTGTAATGAAAACACTAAAAGGACCTGAGGTATTTTAGTACAAATATGACCATATAAAATAGCTGGCTGTCTTTTTTTAAAATAAGAACCTGTTCCCCAGATCTCATGTACTGTTCAAAGGAATGAAAGTGCACCACACTTACCAACTGAGTTCCTTGTCGTTTTAGTCGATGATCACATAGGTTCACATTCTCAAAGAACGTCTTAAATAAACTAAAACCTGTATGTAAAAATCATGAAAGATTGTATTTAGAATAAATACCTGTTTTATTAAAAAAGGACATTAAATACACAAGAATAAAGGATACTCTTAATAGCAATTAAAAATTTAGAATCATGAAAAAAGACCTCTTATTGCGTTAGTTTTTAAAGCTCTTCACAGGTCTAAGAAATTAAGTTTAATGTTCTATTAGAAAGCAACTATCTAGTACTTGGGTATATATTTACTCCTATGACCTGGTGACACAAAAACATTTTCATACCATTCATAGTAATTTCATACGACTCCAGTTTGAGAATTTTCTCTTTGAAGAGCTGTTGTTGTATATCACTCTCCAGATCATGTTGTCCTTTTGTAAACCACTCAAAGCACATCTGTGAATTAGTGTAAGAGTGTAAGTATATATGGTCCATATTTTGAAGATCAAAAGATTTTTTTAGTAAATCAACATTGCTTTTTCAAATTACTTCAGACACTATAGTGATGAGTGCATAAAAAAGTTTAGATAAAAGACTTATGAAAAGGCAAGATAGTCAAAACATTCAGCAGTCTGTAACCACCTGAAGTGCACTGCTGTTGCACACAGCATTACTATGTACTATGTATCAGCATAACTCAGATAATAGTAGACTTTCTTCTGGAGCAGAACGTTCAGATTCCACACCAGGACTCCGGTTCTTACATATTATACAAGCCTGCAGTGCTGCATTAGGGTACCAGGCATTATTACTAATGCTGTCTATTGCATAAAACATTAAGTAAAGGTTCCTCATTTATGTATCAGAGGGGTAGCCATGTTAGTCTGGATCTGTAAAAAGCAACAGAGTCCTGTGGCACCTTTAAGACTAACAGATGTATTGGAGCATAAGCTTTCGTGGATGTCATGCATCCGACGAAGTGGGCATTCACCCACGAAAGCTTATGCTCCAATACATCTGTTAGTCTTAAAGGTGCCACAGGACTCTCTGTTGCTTTCCTCATTTATGACATCCCTGGCTGTTCAGACGGAAGTTACAGCTCAAAGAGCAGATAACCCTCATCTAGTCTCCTGATCAACATTCCCTTTCAACTAAACAAGTCTTAATGTTCAAGACAGTATGCCATTTATAGTTAAACACAACGGCTGCTCCATTTGCCTACACTGTCCTTCCACTAACAGGAAGTAATGCATTAGTGCTTTGTAAGGCATTTGAAGACACTGAATGCGAGAAACATTACAAACAATTTATTTTCTATACATGCATTCCAGTCATGAGCTATTAAATTCCTTTCCCATCTCCAGATGTTGATCTCTTGGGCTTCTTACCTCTCGATCTAACTCACAAACATCTTGACCCGTCACAAGACATTCCCAAATTTCCCTGGCACGATTCCAACCCAAATAGAGGGTGGCTTCTTGCAGAAAAAATGCCAGAAATTTTAAATGCGCCTCTAAGTACTGAAAAGGGAATAACAAAACTGAGTGTTATCTTTCCAAAAGAGAACTTAAAATTAGAAATACAACATTGTTATTTTTTTAATACATTTTGCGAAGTGTGAAGAACCAAAAACTGACTAATCCTGCAAGGAACTCCATGTGGACAGAGCAAGGCCTGCAATTATGTTTTCTAATTTTCACTATTTTAAACAAAAGACCTCATTTCAGGCATCTTTTCAGAAAACACTCAGGTTGCTCTCGAGCCCCATAATAGTAACTAGCCTGAGCCACCGCCTGGCATAAAAAGGAGATCTAAGGTGCAATACGTTGTGCTGCAAGTGCTCTGTGGATATCTGAATCCATATAGGAATAGGAAAGCATTTTTTGGTTTTAAGTAGTCGGCACCAAATTCAGCCATTTAAAATATGCCACAGGTTTTCGTATAGAAAGGCTACCCCACCATTTAATTTAATAGGTAAGTAATAAATCTCAATATATTAGAAAACAGAGTCATTTTGGAGGGAGGACATGCAGCATATATAGATACAGTGTACATTAAGTGTCCGATATTTTACATTGTCTAGTCTTCTGTGTTTCAGCTGACCATGGCTTTTTTTGGGGTGATTTATAACATTGTCAGATGAACAATTTCTAGTAACTAACATTAGAAAGCAGTGTTCAGTACCTCCCGGTAAGTGTATCGGCCATCCACTAATGTTGTTCCAACTAGTCCACCAGGACCTGCTACAGATGCAGCCAATCGATGACATGCTATTAGGCTTCCCGTCACCAGTTTCACGATTTCAAAATTTTTCTTCAAGTCTTGAATAATGCTCTTGGCAGAAACATTGAGAAAGACAGTGTAAGAAATGAAGCACCTCAACAGGCACACCTAGTGGTTTTGCATTTTTATGAGAATTAGATTTAAAAAAAAAAAACTGGGGGGGGAAGGGGTTTCAGCACTATCAAAACTGTCACAAAGGAGTCCTGAAGGTTCACCTTCATCCTTCCCCATCCATTTACAAACCAACCTACATGGCAACTGCTTTCAGCATCCGACTATGTAGCACTGCACAGCACTAAATGCAAAGCCAAACTTTTCCACTCAAAATGGCATAATGCAAAGCACAAGTTGGTAGCAGATTGGAGCCATTTATGTCTATTTTCGAAAGGTCATAATTGATTTTATTACTTCAGTCAAAAGTAAATAAAAAACAACCTGTTCCCTTAAATTTGTCAATCAGGTTCACTTATAGTTAGTAATGGCACAAATATAACGTGAGCCAATTCAGACATGTCAGAAGAGATAAGCTTATCCGCATATAATGGACAGCACAGAGTATTAAGGAATTGTTATATTTGTTATAAAAGCTGAAGTTTGATGGATGTAACTTTGCTTTCAAAAGTATTTTAGCAAGTGCCTTACCTTATCTTGCTTTTGGTACGTTTGTTTAATAAACGAACGTGTGATTTCATGGAGCTGACGTAAAGCTGGTACCACCCAAACAAATTGGGGATTATGATGTTGGGATGACTAGTAATAAAAGAAGTTAAAATAATTACATGTGTACATGCAACAGGGAGCAGTAAGAAAAAAAACTGTTACAGAAGGATGCCTTGGAACAAATTTGAGGAGTTTCTAGCAAGAACAGGAAAGAGAAGTGAACATCAGATACAGAATAGTCTGGATTTCAAACAAACATTCCCCCTAGGGCAGACAGCTTGAGATCTGCATTTCTGATTTTTAGAGAAAAAGCAAGAATGCAAGGTACCTTGGCACCTAAGGAATAGCTGTTCTACCAAAACCAACCAACCAACAAAACAACACCAACCCAACTCTTGGATGGTGTTGGAAAAACAGAAAGGCTAGTCTAAGTTTAGTTTAGCATGGGAGAGGGCAACCGAAGTAACAAGCCATTTCCTTTATAATGGCACATTTTGGACTATGGAATAAGGACAGGTGCATTCTTGCAGGCCTATAGAAAGATCATTTATTACATGGGCAGATCTGTAAATAACATGGGAAATCCTTTAAGCTATGTGCCATGAATTTCACATGGTCAAAGCCTTCTCCCCTCAACAGCATGCTGCTGCCCCGGAGACATCTTAGCAAATTCAGCTGCAAAATGGGTTCTTATACCAGAAGATATTTTTCATGCCTGTTTCTTTAAACAAAGGATATTACTGGGTTTTAAAAACCAATCTGTATTTTGAGATTTGTCTGTTAGACAAGTCAGAAAACAAGATTTACTCTTTCAAAGAAAAATCTAGAATATTTTATATTAAAGGGACACAGTTTCAACACTGACATGCCTTAATAGTAATTCCACCTGAAAATTCTAACCCTGAGTCCACTCAAGTTTTCCCCCAAACTAATCACTCCCGGGGCTGCGAATTTGTTTAAAACAAGGCAAGAGACTTATTACGAGTCTCACGGTAAACAAGTTGGCTCACACAAAATCTCCCCCTCTCAGACTCTCCCAAGGTACAAGCTTACAGATGCAACAAGTGTCCAATTCCATGTCATTTGAAAGAAGTGTCGATAGTGCCCAAGCCACTCTTTAGAGAATATGCCATTTTGGGGAAAAAATGTAATTCTACAGAGAAACGAACCCTCTTAATATCTTCTATGCATTTGATGATGTAGCTCCTTTTGATTGCTTCCTTCACTGCATAAGCATCACTAAGAATTGTCAGATGTTCCTCCAAGGCCTGCTGAATTAGACCACAGGGCAACGTTGGAAGATGAGCCAGTTCCCAAAGCACTTCTAGGACCTTCAAGAACAGCATAAATGGTCAGGGACACTAGTAATTACAAAAGAGATGCAATTCTATTCTTTATCTTAACAATGGAGGATTTTATTTCTCATGCCTTTCCGGTGGTTGTCTCAATGCGTGCTTCCCGACCAATGCGTCCTATCAGGCTCAACAGTTTTTGTCGCACTCTGTCACTCTCAGTCTCCCAGCTCTGCAGGACAAAGACATAGAATTACTATTACAGCGGCAAATATGTAATAAAAATGCAAAGTTTCAAATTAATTGATTCCATCTCTGATCTATTTTACTGCGATATCACCAATTAATAAAGGGACACAGTTTCAACATGTGCCACTGCCAGCTTGATTAGATGTGAACTCAGTTTTGTTAGATCTAATTCACCAAACACTGCCAAAAAATTATCACGAGTGGCTAGAGGCAATAATGAAATCTTTTCCTGAACATACTTTAGCCGTAAGAACACATAACATGGTTAAAACCCGAGTTAAAAGATTAAATCGATAGCACAATGGGAGTCTAGTTACTTAAAATAAATATTTTAATCTTCTCAAAGTCATATTGTAGGTTTCCAAAAAAATGTATTTAGAAATGTTATTTGTAGACTAGATGCTCAAACATATCAACATTCCCTGTTTTAGTAAGAAATTTAAATTCAGATAAAGATTTACCTTCTGAATAAGAACAAACAGATGATTAAGTTGATCGGAGCTGAATTTCACAGCAGCTGCAGCAATAATAGTATGTATGTTTTCAATCACAGTGGATGATTGTCCTGACTAAATAAGAGGGGAGGAAATGAGAGACAACAACTAGTTCTTTGCAAGGAGGAGAAAAACAAGACTGTACACATCGTGTAAAATCCTTCAGATGTCTGAGCAACAATGGATATAAATGAGTATTGCCACATCTCATGGAAAGAGAATCATTTAGATAATCATTCTAGAACAAGACAGGATAGTACTCTCAATCTACCAAACCCCCAAAGGTGGTTGAAATACTGTCCAAAAAGAAACAGTTTATATTTGTGAGAAGTGCTATGTAAATTGAAAATATTCTGGGCAGATACTGTAGGGCAGGAGTAACTGACCTTAAATTAACTGCTCACTCTTTCAGAAGTATTTTCTATTTCAGTGTTTAACCATTTTAAGAAATAGGAAAAGATGTGCCAACACAGGTGTTTGCAGGATTTCCACATCCTAGTGGCCACCATTACAGACTTTTGATTGCGTCAATTAAGGTGGGATGGTGGAACCCATAGAAGTAGAACGAGGAACCACAATATCCATCAATCTGCTGAATGTACAGCTGTCAGTTTACTGCTTGTCAAGATGTTCAGTCTAAAATTACATATGGAAATACTTTAACATTTAAACAGGAAGGTATTGCTGCTATCTGCAGTTGTCTGGCACCACTGCACACAGCAATGACAGATCTCTCCTCTCTTCTCCATACATACATCCATTTTCCAAAGCTATTCATGGAAGCTATGTGCATATATAGAAATGTTTTTTCTGTTTATGAACATTTAGGCCCCGATTCCTGCACCTCTAGGAAGCCTCACTGAAACCACGGATTCCCTCATGAGGAAAATTATCACAATCCTTGAATCTCACATAGCCTTCAAACTCTCACCAGCAATATAAATAAGCAGCTTTCCATAAACATGTCTCCCACCCCAGTCATCAATCTATACAACCCAGTGACTGCTTGACAGGTGAAGTGGGCTTTGCACAGTGACCAGAAAGTTACCAGATCCAGGCTCTGGGGGATACAGGAGTGGAAGTAGTAAAATCCAGAATCAAGGGTTCTCTCAGAAAATATCTTGCCAACTGCTCAGTCCCATTTACAATGGGGGCGTTGCAGCTGAAGCACTTCCACTGACTGCAATGGTGGCACTGGTGGGGATACTGGGAAACTGGAGTGTCTAAGGGAATTGCTTGTGTGACTTTTGGTTAGCCAGTGGGGTGAGACCAAAGTCCTCTTTGGCTGGTTTGGTTTGCTTTAGAGGTGGAAAAACCCAGCCTTGGGCTGTAATTAACCCTGTTTTAAGCAATTTCTCCTGAATTGGCACTCTCAGTTGGGACCCGCCAGAACCAGCATCGTTACAACTATGCTTCCATCCCTTCCTCAACATCATGCTTCTTCCAGGTGTCCTATACACCCTAGTCATCCTCCCAAATGACCATGAAGTAATAAAAAAACACAAGCATGACACTAAATGAGGCCCATCGCTAAACTGGACCACTCACACACTTGCTTCTTGGTGTATACCACCCTCTCCATTTACAGTGTACACACCCCAGGGCAAGATTTTGCACACTGGGAAACAAGCACAGATATGAGCAATTTGTCCAAGATCAGAGCAAATTAGTAGCAGAGCTAGGTACAGAAACCAAAACTCATGCTAGTCTGTAGCGTTCTAACCACTAAGCTATGCTGCTCCCTAAAAATAAAGTAAAATCAGAAATAAAAATAGGAAAGAGGAGATTTGGGCCAGAATATGGGTGCATTCCAGAAGGCAGCATGAGGAAGTTCCTGCATTCAGAAGGTAGGGTTTATATCTGAGGGAATTAAATATCAAGTTGAATGAGAGAGACAAGGCAGGTGAGGTAATACCTTCTGTTGGTGGAAGGGACAAGCTTTTGAGAGTCACAGAGCTCTTCCTAAGATCTGGACAATGACATGATAATCATTCAAATAAGTGTTGTGTTTGACTGCAGCCAAACAACAGTTATACTGAATCATAAAAAAATCTTTGTATTATGATTTTACGAAGTAAAAAAACCCCATCAACACTGAATGCACCACTACACAGCAGATTAATCAATCCGAAGCAAGAAGTGGGGGAAGCCCCGTTGAAATTTTCCTATTAAAAACAAAATGCAAATAGCTGAGTGCCTTCTATGCAAGCTCCAAGACTCTTCAAGTTCAGTAGCGTACAGAAATGTTACTCTTCAGGCAGAGATGACACACTCAATCTTAAAGGAATGGGGGGAGGGGGGGAAATCAGCTGCTTCATGTGTGCAGCATCTTTAAAATGCTGCGTTGACTTGTCCACATCTGAGGTGATGTGCTGTGTCAGCAGCTACCATTAAAAAAACCTAGGAAACTTCACATGAATACCATCCTGTAAAGGATGTGAAAACAGGCCAATAACATAATGCTAATCTGAACACATTGTAGTGTATTGACCAGCCATACTATCAACAACTTCTTTACATTACACACTGGGAATTTTGAACAGAACTTGTTTGCTAAATAGGAAATTTATATTCTTCTGTTTCTCGTAGCTTTGATAAATCAGTCTTGTTTCCTACTAAGAATACTATACTGTTTCTTATTCAGAGAATAACAATTATTCTAAGATTGAAGGTCTTGATGCACTATTAATTTTTTAAAAAGTGACATACATAGCCTATCTAGAAAGACCCTGGCACATAAAATAGAACTTTTTGAAATACATGAGGGTGATGCATAGGGAGGAAAATTTATTGGATGTGAAGTCTTCAGGTATGAGAGTAGGGTCTCCCTTAAATATACCTGTTCCCAACCCAAAGTCTAGTTAAAATTTAAGTCTTCTGCCAACATTACACAGTTTTATGCTCAGGCACTCTATTTACACACCCCATACCCCCACCATCATATTTAGACTCTTTTCAGGAGGAAGTGATACAAAGCCTCTCAATACAAAACCCACGTCACAAACAGGCCAGCAGGAAGACAAAATATTACAGCTGAGCTCAGAATAAGTGCAAGATGAGTCATGTCAATGTCACAGCTTCAGTGAGCAAAAGAGACTTGCTATCATCCCCAACCCTACTGTAGATTTATACAAGGTGTCCAAAAAGCTTAAACTAATTATTTAGTACAAAATATAAAGGCTAAATTGTTTCTGTGTTGACTACAACTTTGCACTAGCATGTTAAATTTTAGACCAAGCAGTTTTGATTGAGGATAGAGCTTTCAAACAGCAGTTTGCATTAAGCATTTGAGAACCATTTTCTACACATTGATTCATGTGAGTGTATAATAAGACTAACAGATTGTTGTCAATAGTATATATGTAAGAGTAGAAAATGTTACGAGGCAATTAATAGTATTTGAGCTCCCTCTATTTAAAGTCAGATAGAGAGTTGGATTCAGATTCATACCTTCCACCAAGAAAATTAAAATGCTAAAGTATGGTCAGAGGCTAATATAATGTTTCACCCCTTATTTTAAAATCAACGTTTTTTGTAACCCCCTTACATTCACTATAAAAGCATAAAAAAGGGTATCAATGAGAAGCCTATTTAATTTATGTGAATGTGTTTTGAGAGGTTAACTGAATACTTGATTAAGTGGTAAGGGTGCATGGGAAATGGGGGAGAGGTTTTATTTGGTTTAGATTGTAACATTTTCAGTACCTCACAATCCCCTCAACTGTCTTTTGTGACACCCCCCTAAAGTCAAGACCTACTGGTTGAGAAACACTGAGCTAGAACAAGGAGTGCAACCTTGGAGGGAGAGATGTTTATTAAGAAATAAAGATTAACACAGGTACAAAATAAACAGCAATCTAAACTTGTTTAGCTGAAGGCAGAAGTTACAATTGTATACGATTGGAAAATGTGTACGTTAAGGTGTTCTTTCCCAGAAGCATTTTTGCTGTCAGGGCCGTGGTGCTCATGAGGTAAGTGAAATGCTAACGGCCACAGCTGAAAACTGAATGTAAGGAGTCTACACTGATATTTAAGTCCATTAATAATGTACACCATGATTCCATAGGGAATGAACCAAGTAATGTGATCCAGCAAATAAATGGACAGCTAGATTTTCACTATTTTCAAAGTTAGGTGCCTAAATTTAGGCACTTACGTTTGAAAACGTTGGACTGTTTTTTTTAATGATACATAAAATAGAACAATCCTTAAGCTTACCTGTATTCTCCAAATTTTAGTGAGCTCATCCAAAGACAATTTACTGCCCAGTAGTTCAATAATTCCCTTTATGCGGTCACAGTACTGTGCTTGGTCTATATTACCTAATCGAACAAAACAGACAGCTAAATTAGAAATTGTGAAGTGAGGTTTTTACTCATGAAAGCTTATGCCCAAATAAATCTGTTAGTCTTTAAGGTGCCACCAGACTCTTTGTTGTTTTTGTAGATACAGACTAACACGGCTACCCCCTGATACTTGACAATCGTAAAAATGAATAATTTAATACAAGTCATAGCAAGAAACTTGGTACTTTATTTCAAAGGAACAGTATCAATTTGAAAAATCATTTCCATCTGAAAATTCTGTGCCTGCTATTATTACAGGCAATTCTTAAGATTACTAAAAGAGAAAAATCAAAGAAATACCCATCATTTCTCTATTTTTTGAGCTTGTTTTCTTTGTGTAATTGATAGCATATTGCTTCTAGTCAATTTCAGTGCTTTGAAAAACCTCACACCCACCCCTAGACTCAGCAAGTAGTAATCTAAAATACCAGCAAAGCTGAAAGTGCAACTGAAGAGGCATCAGCAGACAAAAAGGAAACAAGTGTGATTCAGAATGCTTGGTGCTGGTATTCTCAGAACCCTTCTAAACAATCAAAACACTATAAAGAAGTGCTTGGGTTTTTCTACAAAGGGCACTCTATCAGAAAATAGTTTTAAAAAGTCCAGTTGACAGTTCCTTGAAGACTGACATTCATTCAAAATTCATAGTGTAAAACAATTGGTAAAAAAGCTTACCTTCTAGTGCAATTGATAGAACAGAGTTTTCTACTAGCCAGTTTAATAATCGGTCTGTATCTATTGCATTCTTTACAGATTTGGATACAGTGCTGTCTTCTATTAATTTGGTTACCTATAAATCACAGAATGTTAAAACTGTTGCTGTACTCTATATGCCCATCTCTCTCACACACATCCATCCATTTGAAAGGTGCACTCTCCTGCAAAGCCCAAAGTAGTACAAGCACCAGGAGAATATAACAATGCACTGCCAAAGGCCAGTTATTAAAAAGAGAAAAGCCTGCTGGGTGCTATTATTACACCAATTTCCTAATCTAGGGTTACCATATCTCATAAATAAAAAAAGAGGACCCTCCACGGGCCCTGGCCCCGCCCATTTCCCCACCCCTAGCCCCGCCCCAACTCCGCCCCTTCCCCACCCTAACTCCGCCCCCTCCTCCCTTCCACTCCCAGCCAGGGGGAAAGGGCTGCCCCAGTGCTATCGGCTTCAGGGTTTGCCAGGCAGCCCCCAGATCCTGCGGCCCCAGCCGGCGCTTCCCCAGCGCAGCTGGAGCCCGGGAGGGGAAGCGCCCAGCCGGGGGCGCAGGGTCTGGAGGCTGCCCGGCAAACTGTGAAGCTGGTAGCGCTCGGGCTTTGGGCAGCCCCTATGCCTCTGGACCCTGCACCCCCAGCCGGGCACTTCCCCTCCCGGGCTCCGGCGGCGCAGGGTCCGGAGGCACGGGAGCTGCCCGAAGCCGGTAGCGCTCTGGCAGCCCAGCTCTTAAACAGAGCCGAAGAGTCGGGGAGGAGCAGAGCCGCCATTTTCCCAGACATGTTCAGCTTTTTGGCAATTCCCCCCGGACGGGGGTTTGACTGCCGAAAAGCCGGACATGTCCGGGGAAAAGAGGACGTATGGTAACCCTACCTAATCCCATTCTGTCACAGACAGGAGGGCCCTCCTGTACTGCAAACTTCTTTAGATTTACTAAAATTTTATTATTGCAGAACAGGTTTCTTTTTGTGGCTCTCAAATTAGTTCCCTATCTCCATGGTAGTAAACCATTACACTTCAGCTCAGTCTAGTGATAAAGGTGACCAAAGTACAAGTTCCGGACGAAGCCCAAAATGCTGCATTTATGTAATTTCACGAGGAATGTGATACACTTATATCCAAGGGCCCAAGATTAATGATAAACACATTGGAGTTACTGATTTCAAATGACAATTAAGAAAGGTTTAATATATCCCAGAAACAAGAACTGAACCAAGAAGGCCTTCAAATACATATAATTTGGTGGGCTTTTAAAAAAGCAATTTCTTGGAGTACTAAGATATACCAGCTTTGGAAGTCAGAACTGAATGACTTCATCTGAATACTGTAAGTGACATCTGGAGAGGCTGAATTTAGAGTTTTGCTTTTTTATGCAGTTCCACATGAGGAATAAAATGTTTGCTAGCTCAGCACAGCCTTTGGGATACACCTAAGATTTATCTTACTATGGCATACCCATGAATGGCCCAGGCATGGCAGAGCCTACTACTCACAAATACAGCTGAAACAATAGTCCTGGAGAAGGCTGATATGACTTGGACTCTTCCCAAGGAAACCACAACCCTCGTATCCACTGCTAACTTGCAAAAATAATGCTTGTTAGACTGACTTCCTTTGTTCTTACTTGGAATTAAGACTTCCCTAAGGCCACATGATTTGCATAAAACCACCCCGCCCCTTTGCCTTTCAGACACTACTTTTGGTATAGCCAGAATAGCCTGTCATACTCAAGCAAAAATTCAAACTTACTTCTTTGAGGGAATTCATTTTTGCACTGAAGTGGGGAGATTTTAACATGCGCAACAGAATGTCCAATCGTAGATCATCCACCACAGTTACAAGGTCAGGTTGGAAGCGCATACACAGTAGCTTTATAGCAGACAGGAGTTCAGGGATACTAACTAGCCTCTGTTAAAAAACATTTTTTTTTTTAGTAATGGCTGTACAGATTTTTAGACATTTTATTTTAAGCATAAGTTCTGTCATGTTTTAGACTTGGATAATAGACACAAAGGGTAATAACAGTGACCTGGTGAAGGCTGCTTGATCTATAATCCACAATACTTTGTCTTTCTGTGAACATCTGTAGAAGTATTACTCACACTACTAGAAAGAATCACTATGCAGACAAAGTTTAGGGGTAAGGAAGAAACTTCTGTTGAAAGTTAAACGTGCTAAAATGTTCTAATTTGTAAGATACATATTTCATGTCTATCACTATTCTTTAAGTGCACAAACAGTAACATTTCCAAAACATCACGATGACTATCTACACCGTGCACCTTACAGTGGCACTGCTGTGCCGCTACAGCCATGCTGCTGTAATGTACGCAGTGTAGCCACTCTTTGTCAGCAGGAGAGAGCTCTCCTGCCGACAAAATAAAATCTCCAACGAAGTGCAGTAGTTTTGTTGGTGGGAGAGCGTCTCCCGCCAACAAAGCGCTGTCCACAGCATCGCTTTTCTTCAGTAAATCTTTCGTTGGTCAGGGGCGTGTTTTTCCTCACGCCCCTGACCGACAAAAGTTTTACTCACAAAATTTCAGTGTAGACATAATCTAAAATGATCTTAACGAAAAAGACACTATAAAGACTCATTAGAAATAGAGGACAAATTCAGAACAATGTAGAACAAAAAAAAGTCAGAAGATGTTGACATCTAATGATCTCCTCTGATAAAGATCAGCAAACTCTTTCGGAAACAATACAATATTTGTACCTGTAAACAGAAATGCAATTTTATACTTGCTACAGCCAACGCCTTGGATTTTTAAAGATATCTAGTATCTTCTCCACCTAACTGACTTAGGAGCCTAAGTGACTTTTGAAAAGGAGACCTAGAGCTCCTAAGTCAGTTAGGCATTACAACACTCAGCCGAGCAATGCCTATGTACCTTTAAAAATCTAGGCTATAGGGCCTAATGCTGCAAGGTACTAGGCACCTTAAAGTCAACTAGAATACAGGGTATTCAGCACCTTGCATGACTGGACCCAGGGAAACTTGTTGGATAACTATGAGGGGAAAGTCTTTTTAGACAGGAAGGTCTAACACTGAATAAGATTTTAAAGCGGGTCCTGGTAAGTACAGCCAACCCACTAGCACAGTTTCCTATTACAAACATTCTCAGTCTAAATTTAGCTCAAGTGATACTTTCCAAACAGAAACTAGTATAATTTGTTCTCAAGTTATGATAGTTAGGCACTTTTGACATTTACAGTAGTTTCTACGTGTATATTTGATATAATCAGAACGTTACCTTGTCTTTTAAGTCCTTCTCTTCCACATTCTGTACATATTTAATCATTTTATGAATGACTGGATCCAGCATGGGCTAAGAAATTTGAGAAAATACAAGGACAATTATTTTTTATTTTCCAGAGTTAAGTTACTGGAAGATCTGGTTGCAGTAAAATGAAACAATAGCTTCTCTCTCTAAAAAGGCCAAAACAACTTAAGATCCCATTTACTTTGAACACATAAGCTAACACAAATATGGCATACATAAACCATTGTGCTGGTATGAACAGAGAATGAAGTAATGTAAAGGAAGAAGCCAAAATTTCCCAGATAAACTAACAGCGGCTTGTACCATAAAAGTATCTAGTAAAGAGATCTAATCTTTTCAACACACAACACTTGTTATACATACAATGAAGTCAACTTGACACCTAGTGTCTTCTTATCAGCCTCTCTTCTGAACAGAGAGTGACCAAAAAAACCCCAAACCAGCTGCAATATTCCCAGCAAGCCAGTTTGCCTAACAGCCAGAACTCATGTGTTGCTTTCTCTCTGAAGGCTATGAATAGTGTATTGCCAGCAGCTAGAAATTACCACACAACTCTTTTTATGCAAGTACATTTATTCTTAAGGTAAAAGTATTACAGAAAAAAAAAAACCAAAAACAATCAATAGATTTAAACAACATATTAGGAGTCACCCACAAGTCTTACAGGACCCTAGCAGGCCAAAGTCTTTCCAACTCTTTTGCAAGAGCTGGGGCCTCACGTTTCTTGGATCAGAAAGAAGGTCCTGAGTCAGTTTAAATCCAGCCTTTTTATCCCCAAAAGCCCTTTCTTTGGCTGGCTGTCTCTGGAAAACCCAGTTTGAACTAGTACATATGCCAGCCACTCCAGGGTGTGGTATTTCTCTTGATTGTTCAGTCTCAGTGACTCACTTTAATCGCCCACACTGTTTTTAGGTCTTAGAGGAGCTCTGGTAGCCCTCCCCCATTGAGAAGAACACAATCATACATAAGCCATTCATAAATTTAATACAATGGCCCCTAAAGATACTGCACGGGGTTGCAATATCTGCCATCATTTTAGCAAAGGTATGTGGATCACAGATGTTTCTCTCTGGCCGGGGCGGCTCCAGGCACCAGCGCAGCAAGCGCGTCCCTGGGGCGGCAAGCCGCAGGAGGCGCGGGCTGGTCACCATGAGGGCAGCAGTCAGGCAGCCTTTGGCAGCCTGCCTGCAGGAGGTCCGCCGGTCCTGCAGTTTTGGCGGCAGGTACGCCGAACCTGTGGGACCAGCGGACTGCCCGCAGTCATGCCACTGAAGGTCGCCTGACTGCCTTGCTTGGGGCAGCAAAAACCATAGAGCCGTCCCTGTCTCTAGCAATGTATTTTCCAACTCATGCTCACATATACACCCTAGATCTCAGTCACAAAGCTAGGAGTCCAAAGCAAGCAGTACTCATTGGGGCAGATTCTTGTCACATCTGTTTTACCCTGGGATAGTTCAACTGACTGCAAAGGAGTTGCTTCTGATTTACACTGATGAAGATCAGAAGATTCAGGACTACTGTCCTCAGCAAATGAATATGGATGTTCACATAGTGAGAAACCTTTCTACTCATATAAACCAAGAAGTTAGGTTGAGATTTTCAACTGACTTTGAAAATCTCATCCCTAGACTACATAGTTGTAATTAAAAATGGCATTTCTACTCTCTTGGGTAACAAATGGCACATATGGTCTCCTTGTTCTGGGTAGCTCCCCACCACTGTAATATGCAGAAATTTCTCAAATGCATGCAACATTCCTTCACTTGATGTGAAAGGCAACTTATTTCCCCAACCCACCTTCACTTGTGAATGCATCTAAAAATTGGTATTTGCACATTTTACAGAAAAAAAGTGTCACTCAACCAATATTAGCCTATGCAAAACAACTACCCTGCACCCTAAACCAGACATGTTTAAGAGTGTTTCAAAATTAACTAAGTCAGTGATAAACTAATTCAGTTTTCCATGTTAAGTTTGGCATGAGAATTGGAAACTTAAGTACCAGTAGTGTTACCTTCTGGATACCATTTTTTAAGAGATCCATTTTAACACAGAAAAAAGAATACAAAACTCAAGGGAGCAATATAGTTTGTGTTTCAAAGTTCATTTTTCTACTTTCTGAAATTAACTCATAAAATTGGTGTTTTACCTGCACTACAGAAGAGTTGAGATACTCTGCACACACCCCCAATGGCTGAACTAATGCAGAGACTGCCTGGAAGAAAGATGATAGATATTTAGGCGCAGACACAGTAATCCCTTTTAAGACTGATGATTAAATTCTTTAAAACATAGGTGAAGGTTTACAAGCAGCATGTATCATACATCCCAATTATCCTCCCATTGCTTACAATTTTGCTTCAGCATTGAAGGGACTTCTTGTTATGATGGACAACACGCAGTCCAAGAAACAGATTTAAAATAATGGTATGCATTAAGTATTGTTTCTCTTGCTTGCCAACGCAAAGGACCTTCTCAACTTTCAGTGGTTTTGGTCATTTTATGGTTCTGTTATTAGAGTCTGTTCATGGTTTGTTGCAAGAGCCAATAAATGCTTTGATGGTTCACTCTGCAGCACTGTAGAGTACAAATGCACATTCTCTGGTGGAAAGCCACAAAAGAGAATTTCTTTCCCCAAATCCAACATTCACCTTCTTCATGAATCTTATCACTATCTGCCAGATGGCTTCAACAGAAAGATTTCTGTGTAGGACCCAATGCGGAAGAATGTTCCTCATGCAGATCAGTCACACAAGGATTTTCCTTCACATATGGAATGAAAAAAATCTTGAGACCCAACGTTTCCAAATTTTATCAATTTTCAAGCAGAGTGAAGGAAATTCACTTGCCATTATGCCATACCAAGACCAATTTCCTCCTGAGAAGAGGCAATGACTTACATAATAGTGAGTGTCTCACTACAACCAACAGCCTGTAAGTTAAGTGAACTTAGTCAAAAATCACTTTAAGAAAGGAGTTACTAGTAAGTTAAGAGGAGAGAATCTATAGCAATGTCTAAGTTTAACGAGATAAACTCCCCTTCTGTCATATTTGCATATAAACTACTTGCCTCTCCTTAATAAATGTGGGGGGGGGGGAGAGAAAGAGGGAGGAAGAAGTAATCAACCCACTAAAAGGAAATAGCATTTTCCAAATTTGTAGTTCAACTGCAGGTGATGAACAAGTTATTACTTTACAGACAATTAAAATTTGAAATAATGTGCTTCCTCCGGGTATTCTGGTTCTTAGACATGGTTATTTAGATTTGAAATCTGTTATATCTGAGTCTTCTAAATTATATTCAACACCAAACCCTGTTAGGCTTTCTGAACCTAAGACCCCGTATAGTTTATGTAGTAATTAAATATGTCAAATTTTGATGCAGTAGTTAACATACTTAGAGTTATTTAGTGTATAGATTCCAAGGCCAGAAAGTCCCATTGTGATCATCTAGTCTGACCTCCTCTGAAACACAGGTCATAGACCTTTCCCAAAGTAATTCCTAGAGAATCTCTCTTAGAAAAAGATCCAATTTTGATTTAAAAATTGCCAGTGATGGAGAATCTTCCATAACCCTTGGTAAATTGTTCCAATGATTAATCTCACTGTTGACAATGTACACCTTATTTCCAGCCTGAATTTGTCTAGCTTCAACTTCCAGCGAAGGGATCACGTTATACTTTTGTCTGCTAGACTGGAGAGACAATTATTAAATATTTGTTCCTCATGTAAGTACTTATAGACTGAAATCAAGTCAATCCCTAACTTTCTTTTTGTTAAGCTAACTAGATTCATCATCTTGATTTTATCGTTATAAGGCACATTTCCTAATCCTTAACCATTCTCATGGCTCTTCTCTCAACCCTCTCCAATTTTTTAACAACCTTCTTGAATTGTGGACATCAAAACTGGACACAGAATTCCAGCAGCGCTTGCACCAGTGCCAAATAACCTCTCTACTCCAGCTTGAGATTCCCCTGTTTACACATTCAAGGATCACTATTAGCTCTTTTGGCCACAGCATGGCACTGGGGGCTCATGTTCAGCTGATCATCCACCATGACTCTCAAGTCCTTTTCAGAGGCACTTCTTCCCAGGATATCGTCCCCCATTGTGTAAGTCTGGTCTACATTCTTTGGCCTACATTTAGCCATATTAAAATGATATTATTTGCTTGCATCCAGTTTACCAAGCGATCCAGATTGCTCTGTTTTAGTGACTTGCCCTCTTCATTATTTACCATTCTCCCAATGTTTGGGTCATCTGCAAACTTCACAAGTGACAATTTTATGCTTTCTTCCATTGATAAAGATAGACGAAATATATGAACCAAAGATTTTTTTAAAATAATTTACACATGGGACTCGCCTTCCCTGCAACTGAAATGCAGCTACTTCAGTGATAAATGCTAAAACTATGTAACAGTTTACACCCACTTAAAACTGGGATGCTGAACATAATTACCCAAATTGAAATGAATTCAGGACACCAATGCTAATAACTGCTCTCTTCTGGGTAGATTCATGGGATCTTTAGTAACAAGTGGTCAAGACTTTGTTTTTCTTTCAAGCAGCAGTAGAACCATAATGCATTACAGAACTTTTAGAGCATGGTAAGAGAGTACACATGGCTAGTTAGGATGCAGCTGCAATGTGGAGATTTAGACCCCAGTTTGCCAGGTGTCAACTCTCCGCAGAGACCAACTTTAAGTCTCATCTCAAATACAGTTCCCTGACCTCCAACCATCCCATACCAAAGAATTCTCACAGCATTCTTTTTGGAGTACTTCTTCTGTACTGAGGAAAGCATTCGATGTATCACATTACCAGTATACCTTGCTATAGAACATTAACATATAAAAAAAAAGACATCAACAGAAGATTAACTTACCCCAAGTTCAATATCTTCTGAATGGAGTTTAGACTGAATTGCTGAAAATCCACCCAACTCTGCAAACTGCAAAAAGCAATAGCAAGTCAATGAATTACAACAGTCTGCCTTTTAAATGTGTGATTAAAGCAAATATTCCAGGCTTTAACTTGGAGTGTATAAAGCTTTATTCTCCAATGATCATCTCTGAAATAAGAATTCAAGACAAGATGCTCGAGCTCTCAACAAGGATCTTTCACAGTGGGATTTTAAGTTTAACATAAGACTTGTGCTTTCATGTCTATTTGATGGCTCACTGGAGAACACAACATACTATTAGGGTGGAGTCCTGGGTTCAAAAGCAAGCTTGAGATTCTCCCTCCTTAAGCAAAGGTAGGCAAGTGGAAGAAGGCTAGAAGATCCACATAGGACAACAAGCTGAGGGACAACAGGCAGGATGCATCTCTCTAGCATTCCCTAGTTTGTGGAATGGCACTGCAGCCTCAGAGGTGACCCCTGGCCTTCCTCAGCTGAAGAGTACAAATCAGTAGTGCAAAGGTGGGCAAGGAAGAGGGAGGCAACCCAGCATGATTGCCTTGGCAAGGACCTTACCATCTATGTTGGGCAGGGTTAAAAGCATAAAACTCATTGCTCTACATGGTTGTCATCCTCTATGGGAACAAATATGAAGAATCACTTTTGAGAGCAATGAATTAAAGTGACAGACACCATACACTATCAACAGTTCTTTTCAGTTTAGCTTTACCTACCCTGTTTACCAGATCCAGCAGCCACCCATGAGGTTCCTAGACAATTAAAAAAAAGTTAATTGGCAACATATTTTAAAACAATGTGAAAGGCAGATTTTTTTTTTATTGTGTGCTGCATTTAGCATTTTGGGTTAATTAGCTTTAGCTATGTGCTACTACTTCAAAGAATATATTAATGTGTTTATGCTACCTTCTTTACTGAGTAGCTGGAGCTTTGGGTTGTTCTTATTAACATCCTCCTTTTTTGGACAATCCCTGTCATCACTGTCCATGGGTTGTGGCAACATTAAGCTATGAGACTGCTGACTGACACAGCCATAATTATAACTTATCAGTAGTGTGGAATATTACGGAAGAACTTTCCCTGAATTTTGGCAAAGTTTCTTTTTGTTTTCACAAGCCACGAGCTTTCTTTTTAGCAACACAGTGATAACCAGAGACTGAAACCTTATTTATCCACACAACAGGTACAACACCTACAATGGCACTGCAAGCCTCAAATTGCATCTCCACCAGAGTGCCACCACCTGACCTGAAGGGAGCACCTTCACATGTGTGAGACTGAATGAGCATGTAGACTTGATCAGTTTTGAACTGTCTGCTGAGACTGCTAACAAGAGGGTTAATTAAGACAGTGGTTTTGTGATGTGAACACTGGTATATTAGGATCTGGACTAGAGCAACTAGGTCATTTTATATAGCAAAAGCTAGATATGTTAGATCAGTGGTCTCCAACCTTTATTTGCACAAGATCACTTTTTGATTTTAAGTGCAACCCTGGATCTACCCCACCCCTTCCACGCTGCCCACTCCATCTCCCCTCCCTCCATCACTCACTCTCCCACACCCTCACTCACTTTCACTGGACAGGGGCAGGGGGTGCAGGGTCTGGGCTGGGGCCAAGGGATTCTGAGTGTAGGAGGGGCTCCGGGTTGAGCCTGGGGCAGGGGGTTTGGGTGCAGGAGGGGGTGAAGGATGCAAGCTCTGGGAGAGAGTTTGGGTGCAGGAGTGGACTATAGGCTGGGGCAGAGTGTTGGAGTGCAGGAGGGGGTACGGGGTGCTGGCTTTAGGAGGGGGCTCAGGGCTGAGGTGTGGGCTCCCACCAGACAGCACTTACCTTGGGCAGCTCCCGGGTGGCGGCACTGTGGGGCTAAGGAAGGCTCCCTACCTGCCTCAGCCCACGCCGCTCCCGGAAGCGGCCAGCATGCCCCTGCACCGCACCCCCCCAACCCATCGGGGGTGGGGCGGATGTAGCTCTGCATACTGTCCCTCCCTGAAGGCACCGCCCCCGCAACTCCCCTTGCCTGCAGTTTCCCGTTCTCGGCCAATCAGAGCTGTAGGGGCGGTGCTTGCAGGCAAGAACAGCACACAGAGACCCCTGCCCCTCCCCGGAGCACAGGAGCATGCTGACTGCTTCCGGGAGCAGCGCGGGCCAGGGCAGGCAGGGAGCCTATCTTAGCCCCGCTGCGCCACTGGATTTTTAGCGCCGGAGATTGCGACCGACTGTCAGAGGCTCCAGGATTGACCAGTCAATCGTGATCTACCGGTTGGTGACCACTGTGTTAGATGGTGTTTTGTTTATTACTGAACTAGTAGTAATAATGGCAGATTTAGATCGGAATGGGCACCAATCCCCAGATCCAGTCCCAATGGTAGAACATTCTTACAATCATGAAAAGGGAATGCTCTTCTAAACAGCAACCAAATTTGGTATTCAAAAGCCACTCAATTTTTTTTAAAGATTTACTTCAGCTTATTTTGGATAAGCATTTACATATATTGGATAAGCCTTTTATACTCTAGGGTTATAAAGCATTTCTATTCTATAAAACAGACAAAAATATGTATGATCACCTTCTGGAAAGTAGATATGGGCGAGACAGCATACAGATTTCCTTCTCCAAAGACTTCTCCCCAGTTTCTCTGGCATACCTTCATTCGATTCTTGAAATGGTATTCGTTGTCAGGGTTAAAGGCCTTGAAACAAACAAAAAACAAATCACAACGTGGCTTATTTGTGAGTCTCAAAGACAGATGTTGTTAATATTTGACTTCAGTAGTTGAACACAGTTCTTGAGCATGGCTAATTTTTCCAAGTGAAAGAGAAATTAACAGTTCAGGATGGATAATTCATGTTAACGATACTTAATACTTAACATATACAGTATTAAAACTTCAGAACACCGTACAAACAATCTCCAACAATCCTCCAACTTGAGGCAGGTAGATATCCTCTTATTGATTTGCTTCTACAGAAAAAGAGGACAGACTGAAAGGGGGTTAAAGTGATCTGCACATGGCCACAGTAGTGTCAGAGGAGGGATTAGAAGACAGGAGTTCCTGCCTCCCAGACCTATGGTCATTCTTTTGGCAATGATAGCCTCTTTAGAACAGGAATACAAGTGAAGATTTTAGAAAGTGACGAATGATTTGAATGCTAAAAACCTGAAATACCTTAAAGATGGCTGATCTTCAGAAAGCATTGAGCACTCAATCTGAAAAGTCAGGCCCCTTTCGGGTCTCTCAAGTTCAACACGCAAAAACAGACATGCAAAAAATCATTACTCACTTTTTAATATTTTGGCCACAGTTTGAGTTCATGCTTTAAATGGTAAACAGTAACAGAAATATTAGAAGTCACAAGGGCTCTCCTGAAGATTGTAAACAAACCATCCATGATGTTTAAGAACAGATTTCTAGAGACTTTCATATTTTAAGGACATTAATAAAACTAATGAATATTAATTCCTTCTAGAACTTCTATTCTCCTTCAAAGTGAGTCAAATATCTCCATGGATGTAAAATATTACCATTACAAGAGACTGCATACAGATAGAAATACAGTACCATTGTAAGCACACCCAGAAGGCCAACAGGAATTGGATCTTGTTTCACTCTCTCTGCGACCAGATCTACTAGCAGCATCAACATGTTGTAGATTCCCTCATGGATTTCAGTACCCCATTTATGAACAGCACTCGATGTCAGCAGCTACCAAAATGAGAAAGATGCATCAGTCTCTGGCACTGATTATTTTCAGAGTAACACTTTTCCCCTCACAGTACTTGGTAGTACTCCTCTAATAGAAATAGGATTTATGATATCTTTATATAGCAGGAAGGTAGGAAAAGTAACAGTGATATTTATAATTTCACCATTTTAAAACTTACTAATTAGAAACAGGGTATAGCAGAGACTAAGAGGTAATTATCAAAATACGCTGACGGTTTCCCTTGGAAATCACTATTAACTCAGAAAAGTTTTGTATGGAGGAGGGCCATTCACTTTACTGTCTTCATTTCTAAGTGCTTGAGTAACTCTTAACATGTTTGCAGGATGTTAGATAATCCATTTTTAATTCTTGCAATAAGCTTGTCACACAGCCACATTACTTTGCTTGAAGTCATGGTTTACTATATCACCTCTTGAATATAATTTTCCTTAGAAACCAAGGAAAATGTGCACTACTGAAGAGGTGGATGTTTAAAGAACATTTTTAATGGATTGGGAGGCAGCATTAAACCAACATGTTAGGCCAAACTGATAAGAAAACTACATTAGGTTTTTAAAAGGTAGAAACAGCAATTAAGTAAACATTACCAGCTGTGTTTGAAGTGCTTGCATTCAAATTACTAAGCTTTATAACGTCAAAGAACCCAAAGACTATTTAATTTATTTTTTAAGATTTTCAGAAACTACAGTGCATTAAGCTTCATAAGTGACTTATGGTATTTTAGAGTAAATGTAACCCAGCAGCAGACTTTAAACTTTAACCTCCGCAAACAGAATCTTTCAGCTACCCTCTTTCATCTCTCCTCCACCTGACATACACCCCAGCTATCCAGGATGAAAACTAAGTGGGTAGAAATCACCCAGTGGTTAAAAAGCACAGACATTAATCCCAAGCCAATTGGAACATGAATTTATTTTCTTAAAATCCTTCTACCTGAAATATATTTTTTCTTGGAAATTGTAGGGCTTAATAACTGATGTACATTTAGAAAATTATATATAAGAATTATTCTTAACTCCTAAAATACCAGTTAGTTTCCAAGGTCTATCCCTTGTTTACCATTGGAAAATGGGACCATAGATGCGCCTGGCACTTTAGGTAGCAGGGTAAGGCAGTCTGTGCACCATCAACCAGTGCTGAGACAGAAGCAGGACAGAATTTGTTCATAGCTTTGAAAGGAAGGACAAAAGTTTGAGACTGATGTGGAAGGGGACATAAAGCCGGCAAAGGTAATTTTAAGTGGGACAGCATGACAGTCAGAGTGATGGGCAAGGAACAAAGTTAGGCCACAGATTATGGAACAGGATGGAGGAAAGCAAGATGGATATTGAGACTCCAAAGCGTAGGAGTTCACAGTAGGCCAGGCAGGAAATCAAAGCATGGAAGAAAGTTTTGGCAGTAAAACACAGAAAGGAAGGGACAAATTTTGGCTACGCTGTAAAAGGCAGAAGTGGCAGGAGTTAGGGGTCTAACTGTGTAGGATAATGGAGAGAGAAAAGGAGTCACGGATGACTCCAACTTTTCAGATCTGGGGGATAGAACGATTACAAAGGAAGAATGAGAGGGGAAGACTGGTCATTAGTACTAAAAAATAATACATCCTAATATTTATGGATCTTTAGACCTTCAAAGCACTGTATCAACATACACCAGTTAAGGCCATGATCCTGCAACGGACTCCGGATGGAGGGATCCATCCATAAGAAGGACCCCATTGATTTCAATGGAGCTCAGCACAGATGCAGGATTGGGGCATAAGCGTTCAATTCTACTGAAAAATGTATATGACCCCAGTCACCATAATATCTGAGGCACACATCAGAATGGACCAGAACAAACATTTCATGAAATGGACTCCCAAACACAAAAGTTGGATTTGTGCACTTTCCTCCCCCTTACCTTTTTAAATGCTTCAGGCATACATCTGTCCATGAATCTTTTGCAATTCTCATCAGAATCAGAAAGACCTTTTCAAAAAGGATAGAGGGTATATAATTTATGATTACCTCTGGCTGATTTCTTACAGCCTCATGAGCTCTAGATCTCAAAGCCTTGCTACTGAGGTCACAGAAGATGAGCTCACAAATAAGGTGTGAGCAAAGCAATAAGCATCCTACTGGGATGACATTAATCATGCTATATGTCTTCCACCAAAAGGGACTGGAGGTCAAAGAAACTAGATCTCCAGCCTTTTAGAAATTAGGAGCAGTTTAATTTCCAAACATTGCATCGGGTACAACTACGTGGCATTAACAGAACTTCACCTCTATAGGTGTTTTTCCTTTCAACAACACAGTTTATGTTTTGATAGTTGCACAAATCATTCTTCTGCTGCTCATCCACCATAACAAACTCACATACAACCTATAGTACTCAGCTAATTTTTTTACACCCTGTAATGTCTTCCACCAACACAACAACATAGCATAACCTCCTTTTAGCTCGCCAGAGGGCATACTGAAAAGCAAGTTCACGTATACCTTCAACCTCAGGAGTTGAGCATGTTGCTGCCACAGCATCCTCAGCCCCTGACAACTTGTTGACCAGAAAGGAATCAACCCAAGTCTATGATGTGGTGGCAGAGTATTTCCACTAGGACAGCCTGGCCAAATAACCTACTCTACAGCTCAATATGGAGTGAGCTTGGACACAAACATCATTAATAAATAATAATAATAAATGCCCAAGTAAATTAATACAGCTCTTTAACAGTAATTTTAAAAATGAAACATTTTACATACAAATGTATTTACAATCTTTAAAACATCGAAAACTGCATGCCTATTCTATTCTACAATCAAGCACACCTGAAGACAAAATTCAAACCCTCTTTGCAGAACCAGTATGAGCTCACAACAGCAGATTGTTAACTGTTCTAGAAGGAGTGCAGTTTTCTAGAGCGTATCCTCTGTATACGCCTCTACACAGAATTTGTAAGTACTCTTCCTAAATACACACTGAACCCATTAAAAAAAAAAAAGTCAAAAACAGAACTTACCAAGTCTTGCTAGGTAGGTAGATGCAATTAGGCACTTGCCCAGGGACTCTTCTCGCTTATATGGTATGGACCAGTGATCTGTTAAGACTCTGCTCTCCAGTTCATACAAATTGGTTGTAGGAAACTCAATACCTTCTCCAGAGCAGTTCCCATTTTCATCATTTTTCTGTGAATGAGAAGGGGGCAAATGAAGAAGGCATTTTTTTTAGCTGTTCCTAGTGATTACTTAGCTCATCAACTCCTTTAAGACAAAATCCTGCTCTATCATTAGCATGTACAACTCCCACTGATTTCAAATGGAGTTGCAAGTATGTTTGAGGGCAGAATATGACATTTCAATTGAATACCCATTGATACAGGGATTGTTCTTTCTGCTATACATTTGTGTGTTTACATGTCTTATTTCCAGGCTTGCCAACTCATGATTTAAACTTAAGTCTTGTGATATTAATTTTCCTGGAGTCATGTGACAGGAGAATCTTAGCTGAAAAAAACCTGCCCTGGTTGTGAAGGAAAGATGGAAAACATGAACCCTAGAGGTTCAAAAACCAGAAGGCAAATTAAAAATAAGCCTGGTTTCTTTTCAAGTCTCAAGCTTTTAAGCCAATCTCAATTTTGGGGGTCCTGCCTCATGATTCTTGAGCACCTGGTGTTAGCAATACTGTATTTAAATAATATCTAACAAACACCCTTGGTATTTTTATAATTTGATATCTAATAATTAAATACCAAACATTCTGTACTCAAACACTATCACAGAACCTATTACATACTAAAGGTAATAAATGACTCAGGCTTATGGTGTGAAGTACCCTATTCACGTCAGAATTCTGCAATTTCATCTCAGTAATTCTCTACTAAATATTCACTGTGAAACATCTGACTAGGCAAGATACTGTATCATTTGAGGTAATTCAGCTGTATGACACTATCATTTCCCCATTTTAAGAAACAGGACAGACTCAAATATTTCTAATACGCTGTACGTAAAGTAGTGATTTATCAAAAAACCTCAAATCTCAATCACAACCGTCGCTTTTTTACAGTCAAAATGAGTCACACACACACACACACACACAAAAACTGTGCTGTATTTTCCCATCCCCCTCCCACACAGGACAAGAAGCAATCTGCAGCTCAGATCAACTTTACCCATTTCCTTGTAAATGCCACTGAATTGCAATTATTCCTGCATACAGAGAGAACACACAAAATTAGCCCAACATTCTTTGTGAAGTGCCACGTGAGGTAAAACAGTGATGCCAGATAAAATAATGGCCTGGGAAACAAGCTACCATTTCTTCTGTTTCAAATGCTGATCACCCAGTGTGCGGTGAGATAGTGGGGTTCACAAAGAGGAATTTTCCCTCTGACACTAAAACAGGAGGCAGAACTTTAACAGGAGAAAGGACAGAATGTTTGAATCGGGTCCTGCACCAGTTGGAAATAAATGAAAACAAAAGTGCAGTAACAGCAACAGGATTGCACTCAGGAGAAAAGCAAGGAACATGTGATAGTCCTGGGAGAATTCTGCACCACGGCACACACAGAGAATTCATGTCCCCCCGCAGATTTCTTTGCTTCCCCACAGAAAATGACAGGGAAGCAAAGGGAAGCCATGTGGGGGCGGGGGACCTGGGAACACCCATGGGCTTAGTTTGGAGGGGCACTGCCCTCCCAAAGGCTAGGCATGGGGGGTATGCAGGGTCACGTGCTACTGCCCCTCATTTCTTGGAGCACAGAGCTGCCCAGCTGAAGGAGGGTGCTGCTCGGACACTGCCTCATGGGTCCTAGTACTGGTCGTGCTCCCCTTCTGTGTGCTAGCCATCCTGTCTTTTGTACAGGAATGAGTGCCTGCAGTGGGGCTGGACAAGGTGGTGGAAACAGGGGAAGGTGAATGGGATGGGGAAGAGGCAGTAGGGAAGAAAGGAGGGTGGTACCGGGCAGGAATGTGGGAGTGAGGGCAGGAGATAGGGGCAGGAGATGGTGGGAAGGGGGATGGGATGGGGAAGAGAAAGGGACAGGGGAAGCGGGAGCCCAGCATGCGGTGTTCCCTTGACGGCGGCGGCGGCAGCAGCTGGGGCTCCCCCAATAAGCAGGCCCTTCGAACTCCCCCAAACGAGCCCTCCCCCTGCACCACCTCAATGAGCCCCCCACAGTCCCAGCACCTAGACCCCCCACACTGAGCTCTCCACACACATACCCCCCAACCAAGCCCCATTACAACACGCTGAGACCCCTCCTGCTGAGGCCCAACCACCCTCACCTGGACCCCCTGCAGTTTTCCATTGCCCCTGCACTCAAAGTCCCAATGAACCCCTGTGCATCCAGATCCCTCTCATGAGCTGCCCGCACCCAGATTACCCCACACAGAGCCCTCTTATCCCACACCTGGATCTCCCCACATTAACACATGCAGTGTTGGAGCCTCCACATTTATTTATTGATAAATAAAATTTGCAGAATTTTAAAATATTGTGTGCAGAATTTTTATATTTTTGGTGCAGAATTCCCTCAGGAGTATGTGGGGAGGAAGGACAAGGACAAAGCATATTCAAGTGTAAAAACAAAAACAAAACAAAAACGGAGTCAGGGAAGTGAAATGAACAAAAAATAAAGAAAGTCAAAAGAAAACCGAATCCATGAGAAAGTGGTAAAGAATTCAGTAGTCTGTTTGAGCAAATAATGGAGCTCCTAGTTCTCACTGCATCCCCTATATGGAGGTTTTGACCAGTTTATTTTAAAAAATTCTAACAGTTATTCAAGAGCAATAAGTTTTTTTTAAACTCAGAAAAACCCATGGCATTCACTATTACAGGTGTCACTGGGATACAGTGGCTGAAGTAAAACACAACAAGGCTGGCTATCATGACCATTAATATTTGTAGCTGCACAGTCCAAAAGAGTAATTAAGTCCAAAGCTTCAGGGCATAAGCTTGTCAGCAGACAGGAAGCAGTTTCCCTCACATCCAACTTTGAGAAAAACACTATATAGCTGGCAAGCAACTACAGAATTTTGTATTTCCTTTGAAGCATCAGGTATTGGTCGCTGCTGTTGAAACAGCCTGATCTGATGTGGTAAATACATTCCTATGTAATTTATATCTGAAATTATTTTATTTTTTGGGGGGGAAGGGGTAGGAGGATAAGTAAGTTTTTTAGGTAAGAGGCGTTTGAAAGCCTAGGGTACGTATGGAGCTGGAAGGTGTAACTTTCAGTTCAAGCAGACATACCCATACTAGCTCGAATAGAACTAGTGTGCTTAAAACAGAAACGTAGCTGCAGTGGCACGAGTGGTAGGACAGGTTAATCACCCTGAACACAATCCCATCTGAGACCCTAAGAACATACTCGGGGAAGCTAGCCCATCCCACGGCAGCTACCCTGCCTTTTTAGTGTGTTAGTTCATATCATGAACATGTCTACTCAAGCCAGAGATATCACACACCTTCTAGCTCCAGTGTAGACATACCATTAATGAATTTATTATTGCTGAAAGATATTGGACACAAAACTGACAACACGTGTGCTCTAAAACAGTGGTTCTAAACTGGGGGTACGCAGAAGTCTTCCAGGGGGTACATCAACTCATCTAGATATTGGTCTTGTTTTACAACAGGCTACATAAAAAGCACCAGTGAAGTCAGTACAGACAATGACTTGTTTATACCTCTCTATATACCATACCAGGGTGGCCTAACTGTGGCTTGTGAGCCGCATGCGGTTCTTTTACAGTTCAAGTGTGGCTCATGGAGCCCCCGACGCCTCCCCCATTCTCTGCCTACCAGAAGCTCAGGCTTCTGCCCTGTGGTGGCTCTAGGAGCTTCTTCCAGAGACAACTGGTGCCTACTGATAGTGAGGGGCAAAATTTAAAGGTTTGCCCCCCCCACCCCAATAACTTGAGTCACACACACACACACCCAGGCACATCCCCCCCTTACTTTCAGCAGCCCCTCCCTGCAACTTCCAGGTGTTCATTCTGCAGGGAGGCAGCAGCAAACAGGTGGGAGCTGCAGGGAGGGGCCACTGCTTTAGCTCCATGGGGAGAGGCAGCAACTCTCTCTGCAGCTCCCAGCTGTTTGCCGCTCTCTTCCCATGGCCACAGCTCCCAGCAGCTGCTGTGCAGAGAGGGGTCCCGGCGGCACCATGTGACCGAGCAGAGCCAGCAAATCCTGGCAAAAATTGGGGCGGGGGGGGGGGAGAACCATGACCTTATGTGCCTCCCCCCATGTGTCACCTCTGGCAGTGGGGCGGGGAAGTGGGCGGGTTTCGGGGCTGCAGGTGTGCCCTGGCTCTTGAACTTCTGAAGATTGTCATGCGCGGCCCAAAGGGTCAGTAAGTTTGGCCATCCCTGTACTGTACACTGAAATGTAAGTACAATATTTATATTCTAATTGAGTTTATAATTATATGGTACAATAATGGCGCTGAAGAACAGGGACGGAAAACCAGTAATTGACAGTACAGTGATGGAAGCGGTCTGCAAAGATTTCTACACCGAACTCTTCGCGTCTCAGATAAAATGTCCCAGTACCAACATTTCAACAGACCAACGAGCATGTACTCCCAATCCTTGTCAGCAAAGTTCGACATGCAGTTCACCGAATGAAGGAAAAGCCCCAGGTAAAGATGGACTGACAATCAAAATGATAAGAGCTGGAAGCCAAGACCGCTGGGAAACCCTTGCTCAGAGGTTTAGCCATTACTTGGAAATGCAGAAGATCCCATCTAGCTAGAAGGAGTCCGACACCATTCTGTTGTACAAGAAGGGCGATTGTATAGATCTAAAGAACGATCGTCCAATATCCCTGCTCTCACATGTCTACAAGAGTCTGGATGAGCATCAGCCGAGAGAGCAGGCAGGTTTTTGAAGGAATTTCAGCACAATGGACCATATTTTCCACTATAAACCAGCTATTGGAACATTCAAGGGAATACAAATTCCCTTTATGTATTGCCTTCGTTGACTATAAAAAAAGCATTCAATAGCATAGAGATCAATGCAGTGTTGACAACTCTTGCAGAGCAGGGCATCGACACAAACTATATCAAACCATTAAAGGAAGCAAATTGTGACTGCACTACAAATATAACTTGATTTGATGTTCCCCTTCGCATCCCAATTAAGAAAGGTGTGAAACAAGGAGACATGGTTTCACAAACTCTTCACAACCTGCCTTGAAATGGTAATGAGGTGGAAGAATTGGAAGGGTGGAATCAACATCAATGGAGAGAAGTTAAACCATCTCAGATTCACGGACGATATTAAGCTACAGAAAATTCTGCGAGAACTCAACACAAAAAACAGCCAAGTCGAACTGAAAATTAACAGCTCCAAAACGAAATTTATGTGGTCTGATACCTTGCCAAAAGCCCAAATAATCATCAAGGGAGAATAGAAGAAGTTGAGCAATAGATCTATTTGGGCCAACAAATTAACATGCGCCACAATCAGAAAGGTGAACTCTCGCAAAGAAAGAAAGCAGGAAAAATCAATAACGCGACACGCGCCAGCCTCTTCAGCTCAACAGTACTGCCAACAATGTTGTACGGCAGCGAATCATGGGCGCTGACAAAGACAGAGGAGCAGTAACTTTCTGTCACAGAGAGGGCGATGGAAAGAAGAATTCTGGGAATTTCAATCCGCTGCAGAATCCCCAATGAAGTGATCAGACAGTAGAGTGGAGTGCAGGACGTTGTTGCTGAGAGCATGCATAGTAAAATGCTATGGGCCGCGCATAGAGCGAGGCTCACTATCGATGGACTGTAGCTGTCGCCGAGTGGTACCCATGGGAACTGAAACGACCACTTGGCCGACCTCCAAAGAGATGGGAAGATTTTATCGTGAAAAGATGTGGCCGCACATGAAAAAGGAAGGCCAGGATATGAGAAGAATGGAAGGTGTATTGTGATCGGTGCAATCTATATGAGGGCTGAAGGACCGATTGATCAAGGTGATATGGTAAAAATGAGAAAGTAAGCAATTTTTCAGTAATAGTGTGCTGTGTCACTGTTGTATTTTTATATCTGATTGTGTAAGCAAGTAGTTTTTAAGTAAGGTAAAACTTGGGGTACGCAAGACAAATCAGATACCTGCAAGGGGTACAGTAGTCTAGAAAGGTTGAGAGTCACTGCCCTAAAACATACAATGTAAGTAGTACAGTTGAACCTCCACACCAGTTTAAGATTTGGCCTCTTCAAACACTGCTAGCGGGGTGCTACCACAGCCACCTATCTACTAGGATAGGGACTGAAATCACAACTCATTTCATGTAGACCAGAAAAAAGATTGTATATTTATTAAAACAAGTCATCTTTTTCTAGTACAAGATAGGATAATTATTAGTCCAGTAAAAAAGAAAAATAACTCAGATAGGTTCTGCACTCATGTGCCACTGACACCTAGGTCACCAATCTGACTCCTACCCAGGCTTGTAGTGACTGAAAACAACCTTTTAGTCACTGGTTTATGTGAAGTGAGTTGTGGACTCAGTCCATTTCTTAGTGGATAAGCATCATTGTTTTTTAAAAAAACAAATCCACTACTGGCATAAGTTTGCATCTTGTTGGCAGTTTTAGGAGAGGCTAACAGTATGTCTACACTACAGCAGCATAACTGCAGACACTTGTTACAGCAATGAAAGGGGTTTTTCCCGTCACTGTAGTAAATCTACTCTCCCAAGAGGTGGTATCTAGGTCAATGGAAAAATTCTTCTGTCGATCTAGAAGCGTCTATTTTGGGGCTTAGGTCAGCTTAACTATGTCACTTGGGGGGGGGGGGAATGAATTTTTCACACCCCATGCGATTTAGCTAGGTCGACCTAAGTTTCAGGTGTAGACCAGTCCTTATTCTTAAACTAGCATGGATGCTCAACTGCTACTACCGATACTGAACATGTTAAAGGACTTCAGCTGTCCATTGAGTGTGTCACTATTATCTTTCAGCAGTACTGACCTTTTATGCTTCCTTCCCCTAAGAGATTAAAAACTGTACAACAGAAGGTGATCACTTAAGTCAGTACCACTGAGGAAATGAGAGAGGAGATGTTAAATACAATTCCACCAACAATCTGCTGTATTCCTGAGGGGGGTCAGCCACTTACCTGCACTAAAGTATAGGGAAAGGAATGCCATTTATACAAGGAAATGGTGATGATCGGTGGTTAGAAGGTTGATAACTTAAGCCATCATTTTGGGAAAGGGAAAGCATCCCTTGTCATGCTCCTTTGACTGGAGAAAATATAGCTGAGTTTTTCTTCTGCTAAAACCCTGCCACAAGAAGATATCAAACCTGAAATGGGTAGTAACTCCCCTAGAAATGCATGACTGCTTCTTGTTAATATCATCCGTGGATACTAATTCAAATGATTTATTATTCAACTTTAAAAAAAAATTAGTGTAGTGCTCTTGAAAATGAGGGTTGAATAGCAGACGCGAGAGCCAGATATCCTGCAGAAATGCACTATGCATGCATGTTTCAGTATTACACTATTTACTGAGGCCAATTGCAGATTTAATTGACTTTGGCAAAATTCTCTAGTTATGATTTATAATCAGACAGCCACCTTCCTCAACTCCCTCTTAGAATTTAAAAGTATTAAATATTTTTGGCATTAAATGGATAATTTAACAGTTATCCAATACTAAGATTTAAATTAAGATTTGATTTGTTAATTTAATTCTGATTTAACAGTTAAAGTATTTTATTCTTGGTGTAATTTAGTATTAATAGCAACTTAATTCTGGTGATGTTTTCTTAATTTCACTTTAAAACTTTTAATGAAGTTCATAAAATAGAAACAGATATACATGTCATATCTATCTGAGTCAGATTTCTTTCAATAAGCAATGGGGGGGCAGAACCTTTCAGGATCTGGGATGAATACTAGAGGTCAATCTAAAAGTCTCACTAGTCCCCGCTAAAAATCTGTAGTTTTTACAATATGAAGGGAATGTCTCACAGCCAAGAAAACAGATCTAAGTGCCTCAATTTGTTGTTTCAGAGACTTTTCCAGTGATTTCAATCTGTGCCTATATGTAAACACAACTCACACTGAAGATCAGTAAGTAACATGTTTGGAATAACAGTCCTAGTGCTTAAGCAGCAAGGATGAGGAGCCAAGAAATATGGAACCTGCTTCCAGCTCTTCCATAGGCATGGCTCAGTGACAATGGCTAAGTCACAGCTTCCTGGTGCTTCAGTTTCCTCAGCTATAAAATGGCAATAATGGTATTTCTCTACCCCAGTGTGTTGAGGCATGATTCATGAGTATTTGCAAAATGCTTCAAGATGCTGAGATGAAAGCAGGATGAAAGCACTACATCAGATACTCAAAAACAGGGAGCATTTATCTCTGCTCTCTGATCTGTAATGTTTGATGTCTCTCAACCTAGGAGAGAGAAATGAATCCTGAAATTGAGACATGACAGTTCCAGTTCCTCTTCTAGTTAGCTGTCCAGAGGAATTTTCATATTTAAGACAGTACGTATGTTCTGCAGTCTGTCTGGGATCTCAATTTTTTAAAAAAGCTTTACAAATCCATCTTTAAAGAGGAAGATGGACTCTGTGTCTAGGATCTATTATGGCAGCTGCTGAAAGCTGATTTTTTTTTTTTTAAATCAACCACCCAGAGTCACTTCTTCGCATGTTATACAGCGATTTCAACCAAATCTCCCAAAACACCTAGTCTACCTTATAAAGTGAGATGTAATGTTAGTCTTCTATTCATTTTATAAACTGGTGAACATCAGCACAGCGGTTAAGTGATTTCCCCAAAGTCACACAAGTGGCAGATCTGGGAACAGAACCAAAGATTTTTTGACTCCCAACATTACCTTAAATTCACCTAATCCATACTGCTCACAGCAAACTTGGCGTCCATTTCTAATCTTAAGAGAATCAAAACTAAACTTTGCAGAACTTCATTAGTGACAGAGACCCATTGTGATTTACAGAATTTTACCAGTTAGTAAGTATGGTACATGGCAAAATGTACTATAAATGTGGTGTTCATTTATTTTGAGAGCGCAGACTACCTTTAATTATTGATAATACTTCATAATATTTAGATAAGTGTTCTGCATATATATGGTTAGAATAATTAAGTTTTAGCAAGACAGAAGTCACTATAGCACTTTGCTATTAAATCTTGGTAAAGGAGGGAGACTGCTTCACGTGTGAAAATCATCAAGTGCACTGATTAGCAAACTCAGGAAGGTTCTATTTTATTGCAGTTCTGCTACCAAAGTGATACCAAAAAAGTCCTAGACTACTTAAGCATTTGGATGATTTACCTAATTTCTACAGAAAGTCAACTCCTTTAGCTCAAATTTGTGCTATTTCACACAAATGTAAATGTAGCTTGCAGCATAGTATGGGAAGCAATTCACATTTAGTAGCAGTTGTATGGGAGGATTGCTTTTCAGTTCACAGGAGATAAGTCTTAGGGTTAGCTCCACCCAGCTGAAGCTACCTGGGATTCTTTTTACAGGTGAATTTAAATATGCTCCCCATCAAACCTCTAATTCAGTGTACACACACAGAGCAAGATGTAGGCTCTGAGTCTACTTTACACTAACAGTAATGTTACCATGGATCTATCAGTGGGCTTAACCTTCTTTGTTAAAATCCCTAATAACTATTAATAATGAGGCCCGATGGAAAAATCTAAAAAGATGAACCTATTTCCTTCACTCAAAACTGCAAGCTACAAAAACAAAACCAGTGTACTGTATAAGATTGGATACAGGAATGCTATCCACACTTCCAAGAAGAAATCCTCTTAGCCCAAAGCCAGTCTAGAAATTAAACTTATTTAATTAAAATTTTATAAGAGTACTGCTGGAACTGCAATTCCTGGTTTCCAGGGTAATGGTGTGACGTTAACATTCAGTGTTCCCCAGCCCAGCTGACTAGATGTTCAAAGAGTCCAGCACAGTGCCCAAATATTAGTAGGGCTATAGCTGAAAACAAACAATGGGATCCTAAGCCTATGGTTTGCACACATTTGATTTTCTGGGGGACATGTGGCTTAAGGAAGGGCAATATTGATCCCTTTAGTACAGTAGTTCTCAACCTGCAGCCCAATCAGCATACAGCTGCAGCCCCTGTGACATCCTCAGGTCCATACAGGTAGTGTGTGTGTGTGTATATATATATATAGTGTGGATATGGCCCAAACAACAGAGAGCTGCTTATGCAGCCCACAATGGTAAACAGGTTGAAAACCACTGCTTTAATGTAACCATCAAACAGTCTGGAAACCATGACAGATCAGGAGTGCAATAGCATCGATTGCAAACATTTTTTGGCCTCAAGTTAGGTAACTAGCATTAGTCTAGGAAAGGGGAAAATAAAGCCATCACAAGGAATGCCATTGATACTGTAAGCTTCTTCTGTTGCTATGTATATGCCATGTCCATGTAAAAACAAATCTGAAGGTGAAAATGTTTAAAATATTTTTTGTCATAGTATTTAAAACAGATTTGTGCACCGATATATTCCACATTCATAGCTGCAATTCTATAGTCTAGTGCCCTAGTCATTGCGCTGATGCTGAGGAGTAAATAATTATAAACATTTTGGAGTGATCATACACAAACATACTGCTTGCCAGAACTCCAACTAAAAATCTTTAGTAGGAATTAAATATTGTGCCTTAATTAATGACAGATTTCCAGACTTAAAAAAGCAAAATCAGTAGTATTATTTGCTTCTGCCAGGACACTCGGTATTGACATCACAGTGCTGCAAGATGACTAGAGATATAAAAATGTTTGCCCTATGACAAAATAAGTCAGTAGGGAAAGATTTTTAGGATTCTAAATGAAGTATTAAATTAGGGTGATCACAATAAATCAGTAAGGAAAACAAAATTGACATTTCTCTTAAATCTCAGTAGGTAGCACTAGTCACTAGGCCATCTTGCTTATGAAAATCAGCAAGTGCCTAATTCTGCTTGCTATGAAGAGAACAGGACTATATCATGTCCGTTCTAAGCCTCCATACATGGAGCTTAATTCAGATATTAGTCCTGCTTACGCCTACTTACTAACGTAGGAGTGTAAAAGGAGTCTAATGGCAAAACTTACACAGCAAGGAGCTATGATAAATGTAAATTTAGGTAGGGGGTGGCTCTCTTTAACTCATCTTCTTACACACTTCTGTTAGCTGCTCTTTTTCCCTACCCACAACACTCCTTACCTTCCACTCCCACAGCCTGGGAACTACACCACGCTAGGCTCCCTTAAATTCCAAAGGCCACATACAGAGACAATGAGTAGGGAGGTGTAAACTTCACATTAGTGAAGCATGTGCAAGTAGAAAGGAAGTCTGCATTTGTGTAAATAAGACAAGTGGAGGAGCTGAAGAAGCAAGGTAAATTCAGACTACCCCAGACTCCTCTGAATTTGGCTCAGAGTGTGGCAGAAACATACATATTGAAAACTATTCCTATTGCAAATTTAACATACCCAAGTGCTTCTGAAAATAAGGGTTATAAAGAATTAAGCACTTCCTTTGCCCTCCCAGCCCCCTTCTTACAAAGAGCTACTGTTTGTTAATCCAAAAGCATTCCTAATGATCTGCTGGAATTAACTTCTAACACTGGCAATTTGTTTTTATCCCCATTTTCCTTCAGTATTTCACTTCCTTATTAAACAGCTGCCACAGAATAGTGCTTTGGACTGGGAAGATAACCAGAAAATGCAGCTAGAGAATGTTATATCAAAGAGACTTCCTGCCCAGCTGAGAAGCTGCCTGTATACAAGGCAAGTCGACCTCATTTGCACTGACTACAAACATCACCTCTATAACATGTGTCCTGAGTCAGTCAACCTAGTAATTTAAAAGCATTAATTTTTATGAGGTAACTACTTCAATACACTGCAGATTACATGCCAAGCAATTTGCAAGTCTTCTGAAATACAAAGCTAGAATTTAGTATTCGCAACTATGAGTCAAATGGTCATCCAGTACTCCCCTCTTCAAGTAGTTTCTTGGTATCTGTCTCTACTCTTGGCCCATCAAGATTCATAAATAGTGAAAGATATGTCAAGTTACTTTAAAAAAAGCGTTGAAAATTTTAAATAGGCAAAGCCGAGAAAGATGTGCTCTAGCTTCCTCAGTAGTCTTTAGAAATGCAAGTGTGTTAAAATTCTAATGCCACTTGATAGCCACATGGCAGCTAGACAGGATTTTAATGACAGCATCCACCATAATGCTTTATTTGATTGCTTAATTATTTTACAAGGCCAATTCTTATGTAAAACACATTGTAAAAACTTCCAGAATACCATGCAAAGATCTTCATGTTGTATAGCTCAAAATCAATATGTGCAATAAACAGGACTGTCTGAAATGCACAGCAAGATCATGGGGTTACATTTAACACATTTGTCACACATGACAAAAGAATTATTCTTTGCAAACTTATTAACTCCCTCTATGCAAGGATGTCAAAGGACTTTAAAAGCCTTAATGCTCACAGCACACTTATGTGGTGGACAAGTATTGTTATTTTCATTTGACAGAGGGAAACCAAAGCGCAGAGAACTATGCCCAAAGTCATACAGTAAATCTGTGGCAGAGCCAGGAACAAAATCCACACGTCCTGAGTCACATTACCGTTAAACACAGAAACGACTCTCGCGCCTCATAATTGCAACTCAGTTTTGAGATGCATGCAGTATAGCTAGTGAAAAACTGCTGCTAGCACACTGTTCAAAGGTTCCTGGCCCATTTCCCTTACAAAGCCTCTTTTCTATGAGGTAGAACATGGGAAGAATGTTGGCAGAATGATGGAATTGCACCTAGAACATAAAACTACTTTTGAAAACAATCTTGGATGAGTCTATAGTACAACCATATCCTTGTGCAATATAGTAGAAAGTAGAACCAAAACTCATACATCACAAATTGACGAAGAAAGGATATATTTAAAGTGAGTCGGGGATAGCTAGGAGGCATACAATCTATTAGTCACACTAACAAGAAGGTCACAGTAATGATTGTTAGAAACCATTTAAAAGAGTAAGAATATCCAAAGGGAGATATTACAACCATTATAACCTGCATGGTTGCTACTACATTCCAGGAGTTTAATATCAGTCATGGTTTCTTATGGGATCTCACAGAATGTGGACTCTCTGGTCATGCTTCCAGTATTCTCCTGGCTTGCCTACCAAGACCCTTGCTGCTCCTAGCTACAGAATTCCTGCATCTGGTCTCTGCACACTGGTGGGACTGATCCATTTTGAGCCTTTCCCTCCCAGGCAAGATTTCACTATAAAACAACATTTAAAATCTAACTACACATTTCACTTTGCAATGTTAGTAGGGATAAAGGGAAGCTGGTTTAGTAGGATCCTGCACATTCAACAAAAGCCAATCAAGCTGAAAAAGATATTGCACTTCTGCTTTTAAGTATGACGGGATTTTTCACTGGGGAGGCTTTATCATACTAGATACTCAATACTGGGCCATAAAAGGAAAAACTCTTCTCCCATATGGCTCAGTGAATGCTCACATTTAAGGAAGCATTTATGGCAAGCAGACTTCTTGGGTTTTCTTGCTTTCTTCCTTTCCTTCTCTCCAAGTGAAAAAGATATACAGTAACTCCTCGCTTAACGTTGTAGTTATGTTCCTGAAAAATGTGACTTTAAGCAAAACAATGTTAAGCGAATCCATAAGAACTAATGTAAATCGGGGGGTTAGGTTCCAGGGATTTTTTTCCCACCAGACAAAAGACTATACACACACACACAATAAGTTTTAAACAAACAATTTAATACTGCTACACAGCAATGATGATTGTGAAGCTTGGTTGAGGTGGTGAAGTCAGAGGGTGGGATATTTCCCAAGGAATGCCTTACTGCTAAATGATGAACTAGCAACCTGCCGAGTCCCTCAAGGGTTAATCCATTGTTGTTAATGTAGCCTCACACTCTACAAGACAGCACAAATGGAGGAAGAGGGAAACAGCATGGCAGACAGAGACACACACGTGTGAAAGAGATGCGCATTGCCCCTTTAAGTATGCTGACCCCACTCTAAGTACACTTTTTAAGTAGATCAGCAAGTTGAGACAGAAGCTGCTGCCAGGATGCTCCCTCCGTCCTGAGCCCTGTCGTGTCCCCCCCACACACTCTATGGAGATGGGGTAAGCGGGGTGCAGGAGCAGGGGGGAGGAGGACACCCTGACATTAGCCCCACATTCCCCCCCCACACACACACACAGACAGCAAGCAGGAGGCTCCAGGGAGCAGCTCCAAGGCAGAGGGTAGGAGCAGCACAAGGCAGTGGGACAGCTGAACTGCCAGCAATGGATAGCCTGCTGGGCGGCTGCCGTACAGGGAACTTAGGGGAGCGGGGAGCTGATAGGGAGGCTGTCAGTCCACCCTGGTTCCAAGCCCCCACCAGCTAGCTCCGACCGGCTGCTCTTCCTGCAAGCAGTGGACAAAGTAGGTGGCTGCCAAACGACGTTATAAGGGAGCATTGCACAACTTTAAACAAGCATGTTCTCTAATTGATCAGCAACCTAACAACAAAACGTTAACCAGGCCGACTTTAAGTGAGGAGTTACTGTATAAGTCAATCTCATGACAGAGAAGTACTGTATACATTTTGCTCACTTTCTGATACCACTCTCTGAAAAGAAAGTATGTAGATTTACTGCTAAAAAAAAAATCAATAAACAAATCAACATACTCTTAGAGCCCCACGTCTGTTAGTCTATAAGGTGCCACGGGACTCTGTCACTTTTTACAGATCCAGACTAACACGGCTATCCCTTTGATACTTGCTAAAAAATTGACATTCATCTTCATCATTCATTCACAACCCTGTTTCAAGCATGTACAACAGCTTCTATTATGGCCAGCAAGAGATATATGAAAAGAGTAAACACTTCATACTTCTTGTGAAAACAGCTTAATTTAAAATTCATCATGTTGTTTAAAGAATGTGGTGTATGGAATTCTATATTTTTTCCAAATCAATTTGTCTGCTGGTTGGAATAAATCTGACATGCATTCAATTTATGTTATGCGAACAGGGCCTAATCAAGACTTGTATAAGCAGGTACAACTTAGCTGGTCCAGGGTGTTTTGCCTTATACAGGGAGGACCTTCTGGGGCAACTGAAACCCTACTGTGCTACTTAATTATGTTTTAGAAGAGTTGCAAAAATCAAATTTTTTTTTTGCATTTCTTTGAATTTTGACATTCAATTTTTATTTTTCTTGGTGAGATGGGCATGAAGATGCCAACAAGATTGACTGTAATCCATAGGCCTGACCTATTTGCAATGAAATTTAGTTAAAATTAGTTCACTAAGTAAATAAACTAGCTTGCTGTATAGTTCAAGTTTTAGTCTACATACAAAGAGGAATTTATAATTTTTCCTTTTCTCAACCATGACACACAAAGTATGTCCATGACACAAAAGTGTGTCAGGATGGCTTAGTATTAGCAGCCTTACTTCTGGGCTAGTGCAGTAGTTCTCAACCTTTCCAGACTACTGTACCCCTTCTAGAGTCTGATTTGTCTTACGTACCCCAAGTTTCACCTCACTTAAAAACTACTTGCTTACAAAAACAAAGGTGTCATAGCACACTAATAATGAAAAATTGTTTTCTTTTATAATTATATGGTAAAAATGAGAACAATTTAAATATAAACATTGTACTTACATTTCAGTGTGTACTTCAGCCTGTTTTTCACTTGTAAGCCTTGTTTGAAGCTCGACACACACACAGCAGGGCTGAAGCATGTAACTTAGCTTCCTGGGGCCCTGGGCAATTGCCCTGCTTGCCATCCCGTAATGCCGGCCCTGCACTTGCAATCCCCTAACCCATCCCATGACCTCCCTAGGGGCTGCAAACCCTGGGTTGAGAAACACTGATCTAAATGAGTTGAGTAACCCCTGGAAGACCTCTGTGTACCCCCAGGGATATGCGTACCCCTAGTTGAAAACCACTGGGCTAGTGGATGTGGCATTCAGTTTTCACACCACGATTAGGGATCCCCTCCCAGGCTGACACTGCAGTACCTGGGGGGAAGGAGAGGGGCAGCTGATCTGATATCCTTCATGTTATCTTCCAGCATTCAGTATCTATCCAGTGTCATGTCATCTTCAAAAGGCAAAAAGGTGAACGAACCTCTGTTCTGGCCAACATTCTCCCTCACTCAACATAACAGATTCTAACATCCAAGTTTCTGCATACATTAGCGACTGCATAATGGTCACACTTTCCTTCACAGTCACCACTACGTAAAGCACTCAATCATTTATAAATCTATTTACACCTGCAGTAGGAATTATACAGAGGCAACAGAACTCCAAATAAAAATGTGGAATACAAACCCATTCTGTAACCTGTATCATGCCTGAAGCTCTACCATTTTGTATTACAAAAAATGGTAACTTTTGTAAGGCAAACACACTGATACAATGTAATTCACCAGACCACCACAGTTCTGTCGAGAAAAACATCTTGTAGTAAAAAATAAAAATTCCATCCACAGGTTCATGAACTGTATTGAAACATACCATCTAGATTAAAAAAAAGCAACACTCCTGCACTGTGTGCCACTTGTGAAGTGATAATCTAGAAACAGATTTAACAGAGAGAGAGAGAGAGAGAGAGAGGCAATATATTTACTCTACTGTGCATACTTTCTGGCAAGTCTTAAAATGCTAACATGAAGTTCAACAGAAACAGCAGAAATATGCTAGTGTATGCCCAATACTATTACTATAATTTGTGTTCACTGACTTTTCAACAGCATTATATGCCAGAAGTAAATGCTGAACAGAAAACTTGCTGTCTTTTCCTATCTCATACATTTCAGAACTTTATATTGGCTATCCCATCTCAAGGGTTGGCCAGGCTCAAGAATTGCAAGGCCTGCTCAGTACTCCCCAAGCTGGAGGATCCCATTTTGCAGTACCCCTGAAGTTGATACCGAGCAAGGGCCTCAGCTCTACCCTGCTCAGCACTCCAGACAAGTGTCAGTCAGTGGAGAAGATAAGATGGGGGGGAAAGAGAGCAGCAGACCTCTGATACCGGTCAAAACTAACCACCAGATTCACAAAAATAGAAGGTACACACCTTTATCCCAATGAAGCCTATCAAACTTTGTACTACTGGCTCTTGGTGTGCAGTGACCCTGGTTCAGGACTACAGCAAGAATCAAACACTGGATCACAGTTTCAGTTTCCCTGCCATCACTGTTAATTAGATTGGCAGCTGAAAAATGCAGTAACATCTCAGGTATGTGAACTAGTCAGATACTAGGGAGCGAGCACCAAAGAAATTCCTATTTAAAAAACCTGAAAAACTAACATGAATTCCGGATTCTTTTTAATTGTAAAGTTAGGAAATGAAACTAACACATAAAATTGCAGATCAGAAAGTGCAACTAGTATGAGTGAAGCACACAGCAAGTTACTACTCTGTCATACCGCAGGGTTTAAGTTATATAATGAGCTCCCAGCCCTCTAAATTTTCCTCACCACCAAATTCTCTCTTTACGATCAGTTTCTGCCTTCACAGGAGAATTTTTATTTTGATCCATTTAGAGGAGGATGGTAACAATGTAACAGCCACAATCCTTACTACGATCAAAGGATGAGAAAGTTCCTTAGCTCTTCTCCCCACATAACAAATGTTTAATCCATTCACTGAAGGTGGGCACAGGTAGATAGACTCTTGGTTTAAGCTTTGTGGTGAATGAGTGAGTTTCAGGGAGCAAGGCCCAAGAGATATTATTAATTACAACACTTTTATTAATGTACTGCACAGTATTGCTGATCAAGATATTACCTTCCTGATTAAATTCTTCCTTTCCTGTGTTTTCATGGGATTTTATCTGAACACTACACCTTTTAGATTCTCATCCTTTGGCTTTGTCTAGCCTTAGGCTGCATATTCTTAAGATGTGCAATGTAAAAACAAATTAACAAGTATATTATTTATGCAATTACAGTGTACATTATCGCTGACTTTATTATTAAATGTACATAGCATCTATTTACAAGCAGCTTAGGCATTTTAATCATTGAATCAAAGTTTATAATTTGTAACTCAAGAGAATAAACCTTGATGTCTGAAAAATAAGAAACATGCCATACTAAAACACCTTCTGAAATAAAAAAAAGGATTTCACATTTATTTCTAAAGGGGTCTTAAGTTGTTACCATAAAGTTCTAAAAAGAAGAGATCCCACAACCCCAGAGCCACCAAGATACAGAGACTCTCTCTTCTTGCAAGCTTCAGGCTCAAAAGCCCCAGTCCCATGGGGCCTCAAAGAACAGGACAGTATAAGGGGAATTAAGAGCTCAGAAAGGTCTCCAAGATGTCAATTTATTTTATTTTATTTTTTAAAGCCTTAAATTTAATGGACTCCATGCCCACACAGGCAAATAAAGCAGCAAGCGAACAGGCTCCCCCTGATATATCTCTGAGATTAATGGAGTTGATGATGGTTGAACAGACTTTTTTGGTAGCGCAGGGTAGGGAATTTGGCAATAATATAACCCATCATCATGGCATGCATCATAATCAGCAAGTGAATTATATGACTATTCTAAATTCCATCACCTTATTTATCAAAAACTGAATACAAGTGCTTAACAAGCAACTCTAGTAATCACAACAAACATGACAGATAGGTGTTCCTAGGAATATCCAAATGCTGTGGAAATATTTTTCTCTGGAAAGTTTCATGGATACTCAAGAGAACGACCTTATTTAAAACCTTGTTAAAATTATCCCAGAAACAACTCATCTGAAGCACAAAGGGGGCACCTAAAATTATTATAAGGAAACAAGAAAAAGGATCAACATGTATTTGGCCAAAATTTTAATTTTGTAAAAACAAGCTTTTATAGAACATAACCAGCCCCCACTCAAGCAATTTCCCTGAACACTGCAACATTAAGAACTTGAGATTAATTTTCATTGTCCATGATGAAAAACAAACAATTAAATTAAAATGTAAACTGGATTTTAAAATGTATTAGTTTTTAATAATGTAAGTTAGCATTAGTAAGAGAAAGAGCATCTTATGTTGCAAACAAATATTTCTCAGTGGCCTGCGTCTCTTTAACCAACTGTATATCTTGAAGCTCTGCTTCAGAAGGTATCTATTATAGTAGTCTCCTCATATAAGTATATATATAGGAATGCTCCAGATTACAATTTAAAAAAATAAACACAAAATAGAATAGCAGGTCACACCTCATACCTTAAAGAGGAAAAACTGGAATAAGTGAAGAACTGTAACAATGCAATGCAAAGACATTAATTTTGTTCTCTAAACTATTCCTGTAAGTAAGACTTTCACATTACAAAAAATGAGGCTCTCAATCTTGTAATCAGATCTGTCAGTGTGGAAGAACGCTTGCATCTGTGTGGATCCTATTGCTGAAGTTGTACTCTCAAATGCTCCTAACCCTCTGCAATTTGTCATATTTTCTGTATTTTGTTTTTGTTTCCCTAGTTTCAGTAACACTACCACTAAAAGGGAAATATTTTACTGTGAAAAGGAAACAGTGAAGTTCACTATACACAAAGCATCAAATATACAAACAAAGGAATTTCCCCCTCTATTCTTTCAGAGGTAGTATCATAATCTTAGATATCATTTGTAACAAGAATAGGTTAAAAAAAAAAGACAAATGTAATGTTTACATGGACAGTGTCCCTTTAAATATCATATTGAAAAAAGCATCTTATCTCATGTGTAACTATACATGTTTATTTGAAATTAGAGATGTTAAATATCCCTTCCTCTTGGTCATAAACTGCTTACTGACAACAGATTACACATATTGGGATCATGATACCCGCCCCCCACCAGCCTCTCCAAGAGACACTAAAAACCAGTTTTTGTTTTATCCATTGTAATTTTGTTGATTCAAACAATATATGGTTCTGATCTTGCAGACATCTCCACATGAGTAACGTTATGCATGTAAGATAATCCATCAGGCTAGATCCTCCACTGGTGTACATCATAGCATATCTGCTGAAGATTTAATCCATTGAGTTCAATAGGACTATTCATGTGCCTAAGGTTTGCCTAAGTAGAGTGATGCAGTGAAAGTAGGGGTACAGTAACGTAGGGTATACAAGTATCAGGGGGTAGCCGTGTTAGTCTGTATCTACAAAAACAACAAAGAGTCTGGTGGCACCTTGAAGACTAACAGATTTATTTGGGCATAAGCTTTCGTGAGTAAAAACCTCACTTCTTCGGATGCATAGAGTGAAAGCTACAGATGCAGGCATTATATACAGACACATGGAGAGCAGGGAGTTACTTCACAAGTGGCGAACCAGTGTTGACAAGGCCAATTCAATCAGGGTGGATGTAGTCCACTCCCAATAATAGATGAGGAGGTGTCAATTCCAGGAGAGGAAAAGCTGCTTCTGTAGTGAGCCAGCCACTCCCAATCCCTATTCAAGCCCAGATGAATGGTGTTGAATTTGCAAATGAATTTTAGTTCTGCTGTTTCTCTTTGAAGTCTGTTTCTGAAGTTTTTTTGTTCAATGACAGTGACTTTTAAATCTGTGATAGAATGACCAGGGAGATTGAAGTGTTCACTTACTGGCTTGTGTATGTTACCATTCCTGATGTCCGATTTGTGTCCATTTATTCTTTTGCGGAGGGACTGTCCGGTTTGGCCAATGTACATGGCAGAGGGGCATTGCTGGCACATGATGGCATATATGACATTAGTGGATGTGCAGGTGAATGAGCCCCTGATGGTGTGGCTGATGTGGTTGGGTCCTCTGATGCTGTTGCCAGAGTAGATATGGGGACAGAGTAGGCAACGAGGTTTGCTACAGGGATAGGTTCCTGGGTTGGTGTTTCTGTGGTGTGGTGTGTAGTTGCTGGTGAGTATTTGCTTCAGGTTGGGAGGTTGTCTGTAAGCAAGGACTGGCCTGCCTCCCAAGGTCTGTGAGAGTGAGGGATCATTTTCCAGGATAGGTTGTAGGTCGTGGATAATGCGCTGGAGAGGTTTTAGCTGGGGGCTGTATGTGATGGCCAGTGGTGTTCTGTTATTGTCCTTGTTGGGCCTGTCCTGTAGTAGGTGATTTCTGGGTACCCGTCTTGCTCTGTCAATCTGTTTCCTCACTTCCCCAGGTGGGTATTGTAGTTTTACGAATGCTTGATAAAAATCTTGTAGGTGTTTGTCTCTGTCTGAGGGGTTGGAGCAAATTCGGTTGTATCTTAGGGCTTGGCTGTAGACAATGGATCGTATGATGTGTCTTGGATGGAAGCTGGAGGCATGTAGGTACGTATAGCGGTCAGTAGGTTTCCGGTATAGGGTGGTGTTTATGTGACCATCACTTATTTGTACTGTAGTGTCCAGGAAGTGGATCTCTTGTGTGGACTGGTCCAGGCTGAGGTTGATGGTGGGGTGGATGCTCTCCATGTGTCTGTATATAATGCCTGCATCTGTAGCTTTCACTCTATGCATCCGAAGAAGTGAGGTTTTTACTCACGAAAGCTTATGCCCAAATAAATCTGTTAGTCTTCAAGGTGCCACCAGACTCTTTGTTGTTTTTGTAGGGTATACACATATACATACACACACACAGCAACATTTAAAAATACAGATAAGCACCAACCATCCCCCTATATTCAACAAACTAGACATTAATTGCCTCATTTCTTAAAGGCATCATGGGAAAGGTGAGTTTTGAATTTAGATTTGAGGGAAGAAAGGGTAATGGTCTTACACCGAAGGTCAGAGAAGGCACCCACACATGAGAAGCAGCACAGGAGGCATGAAGAGGTTTGCATGAGAAGCTGGCATAAGGGTTGACAATAAGGCTGACATAACTGACAGAGCAGAGGAGAGATGAGAGAAGAGACAAAAGCAGACCAGTAGGAAGAGGCAAAGTTGTGAAGGGACAATATTCTTCAGTACTTTTATCAAAAAGCTATTCTGAAATATAGATAAGTTTAAATTATAAAGTTTGAAAAAAATCAATATTTTAAGGCATTTTTATTTCAGTTCACCATCTTTTAAAGTTATCATTTATTCTTATTTCCATTACTTCTATCTGTATTAACCTAGCATCCAGTAACAAACCCACCTCTATTTTGATTTGTGCAAAGTAAATCAAGGTAATCACACTGTATTTTTTCTTTTTTCCCCTCTTTTAACCAAATAATAAAATAATAATAAAAGAACATTACAGTGTAGAGCCACCTGGCTGATGCAATGAGGCAAAGAAAAAAAATCCTGGCAAAGCCAGATAATACTATGTTCCTAGAATGCTTAGAGCCAATGGCAAGCACTTCACTTTCTAGACACTGAAATAAATAGATACAGCATATTTTCTCCACAGTCACCAAACAGGAGAAAAATTCCATCCTATGCTTTTAGTGTGTGTGTGTGTGGTGGTGGTGGTGGGGGCAGCGATACCTTGAATTAATTGAGCTGATGATGGCTGAAACTGACTACCACATGCCAAGGGCAGAGCTGCTCCATTTTGGGGGCAATCTACAACAGGATCCATATTGTGGGAGAAGCTAAAACCACCATCAGTTTGTGCTCTGCCAGCAGCGAGAGCGGCACTCACCCGTGCACCCACAGAGTTTCGGAGCCGCCCCAACGCAGCAGTGGAAACCTACTAACTCCCCGATGCCTTTGGCCCAGTAGCCCAGTCATCCAGGCCGGGTGGAGTCAGAGACCGGCACCCTCACAACCAAGATGCTGGGGCCCCTGCCAGGTATTTTTTGCCCTGGGGCTGGGTGGGAGGTGGCCGAACATGTTGCCAGGCGAGCGGTGGGAGCTGAGCCGAGAGGACGGGCTGGGCTGGGCTAAGAGGGTCGCTATCCCACCCTCCCGGGCCGGGATCAGCCCGTTAACCCGGGCATGAAGAGACACCGGCCGGTCCGTTAGGTGCAGCCCGGCACGGGCTGACACCTCTCAGCGCCCGGGAGCGAAGGCAGCTGTGCGGGGCCCGGTCCCAGGCAGCCCCCCGCGCCTCACCTCGGTCTCCACCACCTCATGGTAAGCGGGAGGTGGATCGAACCCGCCGCCGCCTCCGCCGCTCCCCCCGCCGCCGTCTCCGTCCCCTCCGCGGGAGCCCTGCCCGCCCGCCGGCGAGCCGTGCCCGCCCTGCCCCGGCTGGCCCTGCCCGCTGTCCATGGGCTCGTAGCCGCCGTAGTGCAGGCCGGGCCGCTCGTTGGTGAGCAGCGCCACGGCCTCGTTGATGTCGTTCTTGGCCAGGCGCAGGGCCCTGCGGATGGCGGCCGCGTCCGAGAAGCCCATGCACAGCAGCGTGGTCATGTGCTGCTCCTCCTCGCTCTCCATGGCCGGGCCGGGGGGAAAGGGGCCGGGAGCCGGGCTCAGGCGCTGCCCGCTCTGCGCGCCGCCATGTTGACGGCCGCCTTCCCCCTCCGCCTCAGGACCGCCGCCGCGGAGCCCCGCACCCACCCGGAAGCGGCCGGGGAAGCCCGGGTGGGGGACACGCCTGGGGCCCTGGTCACGTGACAGAGGAGGGGGCGTGGCTTCTTGGGCATGAATGGAGGCGAGGCGGGGAGGGGCGGGGTATGAGGGAGGAGGAGGTTGCCATGGGAAAGGCTGCTGCGGGGGGGAGGGGCTCTAAGGGGGAGGCTGCAGCCTCCTGAGGGGGAGAAGGGTCTCAGGGCAAGAGGGTACGTGGGGAGGCTGAGGGAGTGGGAGGGAGGCTCCCAGGAGTGGAGGAGGAGGGTAATGGAGGGGGCTGCCAGGGATCTGATGGAGGAGGCGGCAAGGCAAGGAGAGAAGAAGGAGGCTGCTAGGGGGAGATAGAAAGAGGAGTGGACGAGGGTTTTCCAGACTAATGCCACCTTGTCCTGAAGAGGGCGGGCAGCGAGGACTGAGAAAGAGCCTCCCAAACCTGCCTCTGCCTGCTTTGCTTATTTGTGCCCATCTCTGCCGTGCCCATATACCCTATACTAGCACAGGCTGGCAGAACTGACGGCATAAATGAGGACTTGACAGAGGTAAATGTGAGGTACGTGTGCAAATGGTCAGGCAGGGTCAAGTAGGGTGACCAGACAGCAAGTGTGAAAAATCGGGACAGGAGGTGGGGGGTAATAGGAGCCTATATAAGAAAAAGACCCAAAAATCGGGACTGTCCCTATAAAACTGGGACATCTGGTCACCCTAGGGTCAAGGAGCGCGGGCACAAAAGTGGTGGATTCTGCAGATGTAGAGGCAAACCCCCTGGGTGCAATTTAGGAGGAAATTTGAAAAACTGACCCTAAAATCAGGGACACTACAATTAAGAAAGAGGCATTGGTTATAATCATGTCATGAGCTGAGTACTGTGTATGTATCCTCTACAGACTATAATTAGAATTGCTCAACTGTATGCCATAGGCTCTGTACTGCTAGCCATTAATGAAGAGTCTCCTTTAACTCAAGAAGTAGGACCTGTGCTTTTGGAGCGGGAGGATTTGAGCTACATCCCCACTATCATTATGAAATTCCAAGTGGCCATGGTATGGTGTGTAGTGACACTGATGTCCCAAATGCCTTGGATTTGTTACAGTACTCATCGATGAAGATAAAGATTTCAAGAGATACAGTTTTTAGATGAAGCAACGGACAACTTGACATAGTAAATGTTTACTCATTTTGTATTTCGGTATGTCACTAGCCATCACACTCCTCATGTCAACATAAGCAATGGGCAGAAAAGGTGGTCACACAATATAAACTTTCTAATTCCTCTTGCTCTTTTAATGGAACTACATACAAATCAATTGTGTGTAAGTTGTGAGCTCTTTTGGAATTCACCTTCCAGAACTAGGGAGGGCACTTTCATTCACACTGACCTCCAGTCATGAGGTACTAGAGTTCATCGAGCTGCCGAGGCTCAAATGTGGCAGGCTTCAGCAAAATTCCAGCATTTCTGGTTGATTAATTTAATATGTTGAATGTTGACTCTTGAGTCAATCATATTACCTACAGTAGTGCTTTCATTTCACTTTTTCTTTTTCAAAGCACTTTACAACCATTAATTAGTCCTCGACACACTGTAAGTAGGTCAGACTTATCTCCATTTTACAGATCGGAAAACTGAGGCAAAGAGCATTTAAGTGACTTGCCTAAGGCTATACAGAGGAAGCCCAGCACTGAGCTCAGCAGACTACATCTGTAATTTTGCATGCAGGTGAATGAATTAAAGCCCTATTGGCTTTCAGGCAGAAGTAGTAGGGAAGCAGAATGTCATGGACTCAGTTGTAGTGACAGATGCTCTATTATAGTCAAGCAGTGCTGAAACTTGCGAGCTATAATTTTATATTAGGCAGACTGATGACATTTTAGCCAAATGTGGAGGTAGTACTGACTGATAACAGTGCAGTGTCACTTTAGAAACCAGGAGTGCCAGTCTCAAAGGCCCCTTTTACCATCTCACCAGACAGGGTTCATTGGAGACTGCCCTCATGCAAAGACCATGTGTTACAGCTCAGTGGAGGTGCTGGGGAGGATGTCTAGTAATCCTCCAGGAATGTTGTGGGTCCCAAGTTGCACACATTTTTCCTGTGATATCACTAGAAGGAATTTATGCCCCAGATGGAGGAGGTTAGCTAAGCAAACCAGCCCAAATGGAGCATTGCAGAGAGGATGTGGTACCTGGAGACCCAGAAGGTCATTGGAGGGTGCAAGAAAGCACAGCAATAAGTTTATTATCAAAGATTCAAGATACAAGAGACAATGAAAAAGGATAAAGGGAACAAAAAGGGTTACATAAAACATGTATATTTATAACATGATTTCTAGAGACTAAACCTAACAGGCTAACTTTCTGTCTAAAGTTTATCTCATCCAAATGTCCTTTGCAGCATTTCCAGCCATGGCAGGTTGTGATCCTGTTTTCATTAATGTAATTGCACTGACCAGTTATTTGCTAGGTGCAGGATAAAGGATTGTCTTCCTTGCCTTCTCCTTATATTCCCCAAAGTTCATTGTCTGAACTTCAGAATTTGGATGACCTCTATTCTCATCGCTTATTCTCTGGTGTGCTGCCTCCCTGTTGAGTTCACAACCCTCCCATTGACTTCATATGTTAGTGAGTCTCCATTGTGTTAACTTATATGCTTAATTTACATGCCAGCGGGACAGGTGATAACCATCTTTTTTATGACAGAAAACTTGTTTGTTAACTCTGTCTTGATACAGACTTTAGGAACATATTCCCAATATACACACAACTCCTTACATAGTTATTGTACACACATTTCACAACATTATTAACAACCAACATGTTGTTGGCTTTCATTTAAGACCTCGTGATATTCTTTGGTGAACGAGAATGTACATATCAGGATATTCTTGTAATCCCATTGCCAATTGGCACTGAGGGGTTCTTAAGGTCACAGGATGCTCATAGCAGGGATGGGGAACCTTTTTTCTATCATGGGCCATTGGCCCACATTAAAAATCAGTGTCGAGCCACATACAGCTCCGCAGGGGAGGGAAGGGGGCATCGATGCTCAGGGCTTCCCGCCCGCGGCAGGGCAAGCCTGTGCTCACAGCTTGGGGCTTGCCATGGGCTGGGTGAAATTAAGCAACAGGCTGGATCCAGCCCACGGGCCATAGGTTTCCCACCCTAGCTTAGAGCATCAAAATGGGTACTTTGGTCACCAGGAATGTGTGTAGGTATTCAGTGATTGATTTAATTGTGTTCCTATTTAATATATTGTGAATTTACCAGCTATTTGGGTTGTGTTATGTTTACAGAAATTAACCAGGTCCTACAGAATTAATGGTATGCAAATACCTAAGAACGTCCAAGGATGTTACTTACTCACAAAAGAGTATTTTGCAATATCTACTTATGTTTTGGTAGGTGCCAGAAGTACATGACCTTGTAGACAGCTTTTGGGATGGCAGTCATAGCTAGTTTGGATTTGTTAGGCAGACAGCCTAAAAATCAGATGTGACTGAATCCAGTATAATGACTTTTGCAGAGATATTGGTGCAGGGCTATTGTGTTGATTTATATTTTTAACTGGCTGGTTATTCTTTTCTTCACAGACCCAAGCAATGCTGTGTTTTAGATATCACCTTTTCTTAAACGGCAAATGCAACATTTTCCCTCTGTGAGAACAGTTGTATTGCTGTGGAGACCATGCATGCACAGCACAGGCAAAGGGCGACATCCTGGCCCAATGGGAGTTTCCCCATTGACTTCAACAGCGTGCGGATTTCACCGCAAATCTTTGACTTTACTGGGAAAAAAAATTGTGATCATGTTTTTATTTTCCTATGTGCCTATTATAAATAAAGCTTCAGCTCCCTGTAACTGAAAGTGACTAACAAATATTTGGCGATTTTAGTAGAGGAGAATTTAAATTTGTTATACTGTATAATTTATTTATGGTAAAGGACTGACTCCCTGAAGTAGCAGAGTAACATGTTATCAAGGAGAGTTTGCGATGAGATTAAACCTTCTTGTTTATAAATCCTTTATAACTATGAATAAACAGGCATACAGGGAAGTGGAATAAAAAGACAGGTACATTACTGTTTTGTATACTCAAAACTCTGGTAGGTAAGCAATAGGAGCGGCATAAAACAGGAGTTTTATCCTCCATGGTAAGAAATACACATATATATATATATATATATATATAAATGGTCTCCACAAAGAGTTTCTCTTTCCAGGCATTCTATGAAGGGACATAGGGCTTGTCTACACTTACCGCACTGCAGCGGCATAGCTGTACTGGTGCAGCTGCATTGCTGTAGCGTTTAGTGAGCTTCTCCCATCAGCGTAGGTACTCCACCGCTCCATGAGGCGGTAGCTATGTTGATGGGAGAAGCCCTCCTGTTGACAGAGCACTGTCTACACAGGAGGTAGGTCATTCGGTAAGTGTGGATTTTCCACACTCCTGAGTGACGTAGTTATACTAACGTAAGTTGGTAGCGTAGACGAGGGTATGCAAGTCATATGCATTACAAAAAGCAGCTGTGTTCTATTTGGGAGGGAAGAACACTCTTTTTGACTCACTTTAATGGTTTAAGATAAGGCACCTGATGCAGGCAGGTCAGATAATGATAATGGAGATTTCCAGCCTGGTAGCCAGCCAAATGAACAGCATCTCTCTCCATGGGCAGAAGGGTGAAAACTGTGGGTGAGAACTTGGCACACACAACTGTCAACAAACATGGCAGGATTATGCAATAAATTAAGAAATTAATAGCACATTGCTCTTGAGCTGAGATGGTCGTTTTTATTATTTTAGTTAGGTATGTAGCCTTTTATTTTATTTAATGTTAATTTTAGCAAACTGTTATACTACAGTGGGTTTGCCTTTGGCGGCCACAGTCTTAAGTTTAATAAGAGTTATCTCTGTTTGTTTTAGATTTATTGCTCAAAGGAGCTCATGAAACCAAAGGCAAGTAACACAATTACAAGAACAAGGTTCATTATTTTTACTAGTTTTATTAAAGCTGCCAACAAAGTTATAAATGTTACAGCATATACAAGTCCTAAATATATCCATGCACCAGTTATAACTACAAACATACTCACATCCTCCTAGGTGGTGTTAGAGTCTGATGGCCATCTGATGGCTTGATCATCAATATGGGGATGGATCCTGCTGGAGGTTTCCCATAGGAAGCTCAGTTTTCCCGCTGTGGGCGCCCTTTCTTATAATGTGATTCTGTCTATACTTACATTCTGCGCATGTACACTAAAGTGTCAACCCTCTCTTACTGGTTTGTGTCCCCTAGAAACATAAGGGACCCTGAATTCCATAGGCCGTGTAGGTTCTCATTAACATTGACATACCACCTATATCCTGTGTAAGACACATGTTGGAGACAAGATTTGATTTTACAGCGTTTTATAATTTAAAATTGAATCTTTTGGCTAGACTTTCACAACATTACCACTTGGTGCCTTTTCCCCCATAATCTTAGAGCATATTCCTCAGTCATTTACTTATGTCAGCATTTCTTGTCTCCAAGGCCTAAAATAGCTAAGCTAAAATCTTGCAGGCCTCAACATACAGGTTCTTGCATTTTAGCTTGTCTTACTTATATCGAACACATAATTCCCTGTAAATACTGATCAATCTTATACTTCTATAAACCTACTAATTAACTCACAATGAATATATGATATAACATGTTGATTAATCATAAAATCACACAATAAATGAATAATAAACTTAAATCATTGGCTACAGATATATCTCCTCTCTATCTTCATTCACCCAAAACATAATACATATTAACTTAAAACATTATAAAAGAGGGATGGCCTAATCAGGGCAGGCTCTAGGTTTTTTGCCACCCCAAGCAAAAAAATTTTTGGCTACCCCCCCGAAGCCCTGGGCTCTCCCCCCCCCCGCCACCAGTGCCCTCTCCCACCCGCACCCCCTGCCACCCCAGCCTTGGGCTCTCTCTTCCCCCCCACACCCACACTCCCTGCTGCCCCAGCCCTGGGCTCCCCCCCAAACGTGACCTCCTCATACACCACAGCAATCCCTGTTTACACTTGTGGTGAGGATCAAACCGTTTCGCCTATTTTTATTTCACTTTAGTATAAATCTCGCCCCACGCCCCCCGTCCCCCGCAACCCCATCTTTAGTGCTCCAAATGTACATGGAAGGCATAGGGACTAACCCTCAAACCTTGTACCAGGAAAGGGATGGGGATCTAGTAAAGAGGTTTCAGACAGAGGAGCGGGTGTGGGGGTGCTTGGGGCTCTACACTGGCAGAGAAGCGTGGTGTGATGCACTCGCGGAGGAGGGTAGAGGAGGAGAGGGGGTATCAGGAGGGTTGCGGGAGAAGAGGTGCAGGGGAAGGGGGAGGTACGGGAGGAGAGGGCTCGGGGAGGGTACAAGGGGAGAGGTGCGGGTGAAGGGAGAGTACAAGGGGAAGGGGTGCGGTTGAAGGAGCGATGGGGGGAGGTACAAGTGAAGAGGCTGCGAGCTGGATGGGGGGTGAAGGTCTGAGAGGGGCAGGCGCTGACAACAGCTTCCCCAGCCCCGTGCAGGCAGAGCCGAGAGGACAGACACTGACCCCCAGGTGCCCGAGCCGCAGGGGTCCCCCGGCGGGGCAGTATCCCCCACTGCCCTGCTCGGAGCCGGGCTCTGCCTCTCCCCACCCCTGGCGCTGTGGGGACCCAGGGCAAGCAGCACGGGGCTGAGGCGGGGGAGGTGCACGGCGGGCTGCGTCCGGGGGCAGTTTCCTGGCAGCTCGGGCTGCCCAGCCACTCGCCCCATCAGCGTGCGAGCCGGGATCCACGCCCCCTGCTCAGCCCGGCGGCGCCCTGCACAGCCCACTTGGGCGGGGAAATGCCACGCTGCCCTGGGGAGACTCAGGGCAGCAGCGGTGGCGGCAGCAGGACCCCTCCTCCCTCCCTGCGTCCCAGGCCCTTCCCTCCCTCCCCGGCTCCTCACACACTCCGGGAGCCCCTCTTGCCGCCACAGTCCGGGCTCGGCTCCAGGGGACGATGCTCTGGCTCTCCAGTGGCAGGGCTCTGGCCAGGCCGGCTCCCAGCTTTTTGCCGCCCCAAGCAAAAAAAAAAAAAAGGGGGGGGGCGGAAAGCCCCTTGGAAAGTGCCGCCCCAAGCACATGCTTGGAGCGCTGGTGCCTAGAGCTAGCCCTGGGCCTAATGAGTGTGCTTTATAGTAGCAGGGACTTCCAGCTCTTTAATATAGCTATTTGTTGCAGTACCTCCTCTTTTAACACATCAGTCTGTATTACCAGAAGAAAGGATATTGGAGAGAGTTCTGTCTCCAGTAGCTTCTTTGGTGAAGTTGTGAAGAAATAATTTAGCTTCTCTGAAATTTTAAAGAGAAATTTTAAAGTGAGGAATCAAAAGGGCTCAGTAAGGATCATGAAAGATATCCTATAAAATTCAAATACAATAACAGATACTAACAAAGTAAATACACAAATGCAGTTAGACATTAAGACATCTAGGCAAATATAGGCAAAATATATAAATGAAGATTTTAACAGAGACAAAGAGTTTGTCAGTGTTAATTGGCACCATGTGATACAGGCAAGGAGTAAAAAACAACAAATAAATGCAAGACTCTTAGGCCTTGTAGATTTGCCTGCAGTTACTGCCAGATAACAGTATAGTTGCACTGGTCTGTACTCTCAGGCAAAGCTGCTATAAATTGTGATTTGCACCAATGCTGCTTATCTTGGTTTCAAGCAGGGAATTGCTCATGTGCACACGTAATCCTAATTACAATATTTACTTTTTCTGCTTTGTAACCCTGCATTTCAAAGTGCTTTACAGAGGAGGGGGGAGTATCATAGCCCAATATTACCCCAATCCCACCTAACCACTTCTAGTGTTGCAAATCCTGCTGTGATCATTAGAGGTGCAACATCCAGCCAAGGCAGCAGACTAATCCCCTTCTCCTGGTGGTCAAAGAACACTGGAGCTGAACTCTGGCACTTTTTATTATAACAGTACTAGCTAGTCTCTTAAATACAAAACCAAAGTTTCACACTGTTTCCATTGAATGAGAACAGCATGATGCAGCGATGGAAACAGTGAATCAGTAATTTAAGAGAAATACAACTGGGAGGAAAGAACTTATTCAATGGTCTGATCATAACTGCTCTGCAGTGCTCACTCCTGATTGACCATAGCATAGAGGGTATGTCTACACTGCAATTAGACACCAACGGCTGGCCTGTGTCAGCTGACACGGGCTGGCAGGGCTCAGGGTAAGGGGCTGTTTAATTGCAGTGTAGATATACCCAATCTTGTGTTCTGCTCTTCAGCTCAGACCAGCATTACAAGACTTCCTCTCACGCCACAATTTAAATGTTAAAAGAAGTGACAAGGATGTTGTGATTCTCTCCAAAACAAACTCTGCAAACCCAGGAAATACAGATATAGGGTTGAATTTAAAAAAAAAAAATCTAAACATGTAAAAGTAGCCAAACAACCATAACTCCACCCTGTAGTAGTCATGCAATAATCATACAATTATGATTTATGCATTTTAATGTTTGTGGTTCTAGATTCTATAAAAATGATTTTAAAGACTTAATTTTTATATCTTCCCTCATGAGCGGAATAAAAGCAATGCTTACGATATTCTGTTCTACAGGGGTTCTTATACCGCACTCCTCATCATAGTACCTGAGTGTCTTCCAGTAGCACGTTAAATGATACGACTAACATCTGTTGTGCTATTTCTTCTTTCATCCTCTCCTCAGGAGCCAAAGTGTGTGCAGTGGGGCATCTTGTTTTGGTATGATTTATACATGCAAGTTGCTATGTATTTATGTTAGAGAATGCAGGTCAACGAAGTTCACCTTTGCAATTGGAGTGGAAGTTGGTGAAGTTCATGATGGTCCTCAGTGTAATCCAGAGATCACTTAGTGTCAACTGACAGAGGGCACAGGGGTTTACAGAGACTGCCTGGGTCAGATATGTACATATTAGTTCACCAACGGGTGGCATGTAATGTCTCTACTGAGAGCCAGTAGGCCGCTGGTCATCACAATCATTGCAAAATGTATGTAAGGATAGTATTTAAGAAGTTATGTATCTATACTGAAAATTGTGTTTTAAGATCTTGGAAGAGGTGATCTGCACCAAACAGGTTCCTTTCAGGCAGGAGGTAACAGATTCTTATCTCCCTGTCCGGTCATATGTGTATTCTGTATTGTCCACTTCACAATGGAGATCTATTTGCATACTGAACTGGATCCTAACCAAGAGAAATCAACAAGAGAGGGAAGCCTTAGAAAAGAACAATCAGCGGGGGGCGGGGGGGCGGAGGAGGTTGTGTGTGTGTGGGGGGGTTCTTGTTTATAAAAAGGACAAAAGGACTGTCCCAATATATCTATGGGTACCAAGAGACATTTCATTGGGGAGGCAAGCTGACTTGTCTCATGAACAGAAGATCACAGTCAAGCCTGGTTGTAAAGTACTGGTGAACAATACTTTAGATGAGAGTATCTTGTTATTTAAGTCTAGACTCTAGAATGTGTATTATGATTTTATTTTCTATGTAACCTTCTGTTTCCAATGCTTCTACTTGCTATCACTTGAATCTCTATACTTTGTTAAATAAACTCATACATCATTTCACTGTAAATATATCTAAGTGCTGGGTGTTAAGCAAAATGGCGATTGGAGGTGGAACTGGTAAACTGGTGTGTATGGTTTCTGTGAATACTAGGGGTATTCAGTAGAACAGGGTATGGACACTCTAGAGAGATGCTTGGAGGTTGGAATGTGCCTGTCAGAGAGAACGGGGCCTGCGTAGGTCTAGAGCAGGGATTGGCAATCTTTGGCACATGGCCTGTCAGGGAAATCCGCTGTCAACCAGGCCGGTTTGTTTACCTGCAGCATCCGCGGGTTCGGCCAATCACAGCTCCCACTGGCTGCGGTTTGCCATCCCAGGCCAATGTGGGCTGTGGAAAGCGGCGGCCAGCACATCCCTTGGCCCACGCCACTTCCCGCAGCCCCCATTGGCCAGAGAACCGTGGCCAGTGGGCGCTGCGATCGGCCGAACCTGCGGACGCTGCAGGTAAACAAACCGTCCTGGCCCACCAGTGGTTTTCCCTGACGGGCCGCGTGCCAAAGTTGCCGATCCCTGGTCTAGAGGGAAGGGCTTGTGTTGCCAGTGGATCAGGGGAGCTGACCCATGGTAGCACAGACAATGCTTCCACATGCTAAGGGCAAGTGATAGCGAGGTGCCTCACAACCCTGGGTACCCCTGGAAGGCATCACACTTAGTTCCAGCCAATAAAATCATAGCGTGCAAATTAGCTGTGGAAGAACTGTGATGGCTGGTTATCTCTGATGTCACAATGGCTCCAGTTAAGCATAACCAGAGCTGTTGGGCTGATCCTGTCTATAGTCTATTCAAACATCCCCCCCCCTTTATGAAAAACAGTTAAGGTTACTAAGGGACAATAATACAAAACTAAAAGTAACACCCCCCCCCCAACAGAAAATACTATGCAAAGCCTATCCCTTCATAAATCAGCTCTCAATCATATACACAACCACAGACATTCAGACGCACACTGTTAATCTCTCTAGCAGTTTGGGGGAGGATATGTGATATTCTTCACAAATAACAGTGGATTTAAATGCAAAATTCAACTCAATCTTAACTAAGGAGCTATGACGAGCATCTACATAATTTTTGAAGGTTTCCAGTTTTAAGGGTGCAGAAACTAGATAAGAGTGGAATATGAGCATTCATTCAACAAATCAGGAAGGGAAGACCACCAGAGTAACCCAGCAGCTCTTATCCAGGATCCACGTGACTACTTAGAGGATTCAGTGACATCACCATGGAGGAACAAAGATTTGCAATTTAATATAACTGTCAGCTATTTTTCAACCGTAGCCACCACACATAAACCTGGTTGAGCATGAAGATGATGATAATACAGCGGATGCTAGACCTCAATCAGAGCAAAGCTGAATTATATTAAAATGCCTCATTTACTGTCTGGGCACTCATGCTTGTGAGCACATGACCGAGGATTCAGAAAGAGAATTAAAGAGAAGCTTTTTCCCATTAAGTCAATGGGAGTTTTGCCACTGACTTCAAAGAGCAGGATAAGGGTCTTGGTGGCAATGAAATAGTGGAGACACAGGGATCACAATAAGTTATAATGTTCATAAATGCCATCCTGTGATTTGGAAAGGAAGTGGACCATGGCTTTTTGGAAGAAAGGCCATACTTCTCTGTAAGGCCAAAAAAGCAACTATCCAATATGCACAAATATGTAAAGAGGCAAGATGGTCCAATCTTTCATTGGACCAGCTTTTGCTGGTGAGAGAGACAAGCTTTTGAACTTACACAGAGCTCTTCTTCAGGTCTGGGAAAGTCTCCGAGTAAGTTTCCCAGACCTGAGGAAGAGTTCTTGTAAGCTCGAAAGCTTGTCTCTATCATCATCAGAAGTTGGTCCAGTAAAAGATATTATCTCAACCAGCTTGTTTCTCTAATATCCTGTGACCGACATGCCTACAACAACATCACTGCATACAAATATGTAGTGACATTTTAGAGAAGGCACTAGATATGAAACAAACATCTGAAGTTTCCTAGTCCTGATGCCTGGATCACTCTAATCTATTAGACATGTCTTAGAACAGTCTCTGATCATATATATCTTCCATTCTGTGATGCAGAAGCATAAATAAATAAAAGGAATAAGAGAGACAAAGTGGACGAGGTAAGATCTTTTATTGGACCAACTTCTGTCAGTTAAAGAGACACGCTTTCGAGCGCCATAGAGCTCCTCTTCAGGTCATCCAGTGTAATGTTGTGACTGCAGTATAAGGACCGCTGTCTGCATCTGAATATTGTGGCTTTTGTGGTCAATCACACCCTTGACATAATTTTCACTTTTACAATGTAGTTTCTAGACAGGAAGCATCTGGGACAAACTGTGAGTGGTAGGAGGGGGAGAGAGTCCGGTCGCTTGTGGGGGATAATGGGAGAATTAGGCAGCTAGGAAGGAGTTTAGTTTGAGCACAACACTGGTGGGGCGAGAGCACTCTACGGAGGAGTAAATTTGTCTAGTGCACTGCAGTGTAATGCACTGAGGATGATTGTATTAGTGTGCAGTGCTCTAAGGGTTAAGGCAGCTTTTTGTAGTGTGTGTGTGTATATACAATATGCAGGAAACAAAACTGCTTGAGAGTTTCCTGCTGCAGATTGTATTGATTTGCTGCAGTACAGTGCCACATGCTGAAGCAACAGAGAAACTCCTCTTTGGTCTTTCACCCTGTATAGATTTCTTTCCAACTGTGTTTGTGACCTTTAAAGCAGAACCTGCCTCTTCAGCTCCTCATGGTGTAAATTCAATGTTGGAGCTGAAGAAACAAGTCTATAAAGGTAAATAATTCTAAAAGCTCCTATTAACAAAGCATTTAGTAGACATAAAACATTCTGTGGGGGGAGAAGCTTGGCTGATGGGTGTTAACTCTATTACTTTGAGGAAGAGCCTCAAAAAAGAAATTAAACAAGAGGGAGGGGGAATGGACTCTTACTTTACAGATCCTGTGTGGTTTTATGTTTGATTTTAACAAAAACTAGCACTAAATACATATTTGTTAAACAAGTGGGTGTCAGTAGGGCCAGATCCTCAGCTGGTGTAAATCAGCATGGCATAGATGATTTACATCACATGAAGATCTGGCCCATAATTCCTACCATGCTCATGGGAGGCACATGCACATACTGAAAAGAAATGTTACCCTATTTGTCTTCAGTGTCGTATAAGGACAAAGTCACGTTCTTAGTACTGGGGCCTTGCTTTGGGTAGCATCCAGCAGCCATTCTGCACCTGGAACACCATGCAGCGGTTTTCAAGAAGGGAAATGATAAACAATTTCTCCAATTGACATTCCAGAGGGAATTTAGGCAGAGAGCTTGGGAGCAGTTTTAGTTGTGGTAGAAGAGTACTTCCCTTTGGGACATTTCTAGATTTCCATTGCACTTCGTAGCATTTCTACTTCACTTCTCGTTCAAACAGGCTCCAAAGCACTTTACAACATGCACACACCAGGATCACGCACCCACCAGCACCGAAACTTGGGCCACTCTAGGGTGGAAGGCAGTAGCCATTCTGTGCCACAGAGCTTAGGAAAGGAAGTCAGGGATAATTTCTGCAGATGGAACTACAAGGGAACTACAAGCAGCCCATTTAATTTGGTTAGAGCAGCAGGGTTAGCTTCCAAGAAATACCAAGAGATCTTCAGTAGTCATGATTGGATAGGGGCCTTGGTTTTCTTTTGTCTCAGCTAAAACGGTACTGTATGTATCCCTAACATCGAACTGATATTGGTCTAATAATGACTCAATAGGAGATGCTTCTTGCCCTTACCCTTTAAGGCATACTCAGGACTGAGCTCCATCTCACTTATCAGCCATATTACCGTATCACACCATCCACTGCTACCTTTACTCCACCAGCGTTCCCAGCCTGTTTGTCCACTTCTCCCACCAGCACTTCCTGGCTTTCTACCTTGCTTCCCCACGCATCGCAGAAACTCCTCTCCCTCTGCCCCCCACACATATTGTAAAGACACTTCTTTAGCCTCATCAAGACTCAGGCTAGGTCTACACTACCCGCCTGAATCGGCGGGTAGAAATCGATCTCTCGGGGATCGAATTATTGTGTCTTGTTGGGACGCGACAATCAATCCCCGAATCGACGCTCTTACTCCACCAGCGGAGGTGGGAGTAAGCGCCGTCGACAGGGAGCTGCGGAGGTCGATTTTGCCGCCGTTCTCACAGCGGGGTAAGTCGGCTCTGATACATCGAATTCAGCTACGCTATTCGCGTAGCTGAATTTGCGTATCTTAAATCGACCCCCCCTCGTAGTGAAGACCTGCCCTCACTTCTAGCGTGTCGTCTCCCAAACGCTGTTAGTAGATAACAGCTAGGTCAGTGGTGAACGACATTATACACACAGCTAGTCTATGTCAAAATTATTGATACCTTGTCCTCCCTCTCCCCACCTTATTTGCTTGTCTTATCCATCTGTTGCTATTAGCCTAATTATACACTCTTGGGAGAAGAACTGTCTTTTTGCTACACGTGTACAGCATCTAACACAATGAAGCATCATTGGAGGCTACAGGTGTTAGTGTTCTGTAACTTACAAGTAGATACTACTCATAATGAATTACCAAAATCACATCCTGCAGCAGCTCGGTATCCTAATAAAAGAGTAGGTTAAAATCCAGAAGAATCCCATAACACTACAAACTAGAAATCATAGACCCAGTGCTGAAATACAACCACTTCTGAGATCAAAGGAAGTAACACTACAACACAGTGATTAGGGCACTGACCTGAAAAATCACGGCACCAGCTGAAGCAAAAGCAGGTATTTATCCAGAGGCTAAAATATGAAATGTGTTCAGGACATTAGGGTTCTTGTAGGCTCATCTGAAAGGCACCACCTCCAGCAACATGGTGCCCCATATACCCATGCAGGGACATTAGCTCAGACTGATTCAGGAAATGGTATTACCTGCTAAATCACTACCATTGCTTTTTACAGTATCCATTTTTTTTCTTGACGGTTTCTTGGTTTGACCAAATCTCAAATTAAACAAGCTCCAGCCAGGTCAGTTAAAGGATGGGAGTCTTCTCTAAAGAAAGCCCAGTGTTAGGAATCAGGGCCTGGGATCAGCCAGCTAACCCCTAATTGGCCAGATTATCTGAGTGGCATTGCTAGGACTGCATTTAGGCCCAGCAGAAGGAGTTGGCCTGTGGCTTCTCAGCACTTAAGTCTGCAGCTGTGATTGTGTCTGTCCCTGCCTTGTTCCCAGGTCTGCTCCTGACTCCCAGTTCCTGCCCCTTGGCTCTGACTACTAGGCCTGAGTGCCATGGCTCTGATCATTAGACCTGAGCACCCACATCCCAGGCTGTGGACAAAGAAACCTAGATATATGCCAGTGGGGAAGGTGGTTTGGTTGTTTTTTTGTTTTTACTGTCGCCAAAGCTGCATAACGGCATGTGCTGTCTTGTGAAATACGTAGGTGAATGATTTATAAATACAAACAGATCCCGCCTCTGCATCTTGTGGTCAGTTTTCAGTATAATCCAGATTGGGCACATTCTCCCTGCCCAAAATCACACTGCAGGTCAGTGGCAGAGCCAGGAATCAAATCTGCTTCTCCTGAGTTCCAGAGAACTGCTTTACCTACTAGACCACCTTGCTTCTCAGTCTTTTCATCACTGCTACTCTCTACTGACGGAGCCTGAAGTCAGCCTGATGAACAAGGAGACTGTTTAGTAGCGACCAGATAGCAAGTGTAAAAAATCGGGACGGGGTGGGGGGTAATAGGAGCCTATAATAAGAAAAAGCCCCCCAAATCGGAACTGTTCCTATAAAATCGGGACATCTGGTCACCCTATTCTTTAGCCAATTACCAATTCTCTGAGCCATCCAGTTCTAGAGAAACAGATTTGTGTTGCCAAATAATTTTTCTAAAAGGTGATTTTTTAAAAAAATAATTGCAATGAATTTTTTTCTCAGGATTATTTTTCCTGTTAGGTACAGACTAACTTATTCTTTAACATACTACAAGGCTACAGTGGGGAAGAGAACTGTTTTGCCTTCATAATATCAGTAATGAACCTGATGGCTAGCTGTTGTACTGGTTTCTAACTGTTTTGCACTACTGCCCTCTATTGGGCCAAGAAGAACCAGTGGAATAAGCTACTGGACAGCTGTGAAAAAACACAATCTGTTTTGGGGATTTACAACCAGGGGAAAAGCAGAATCTGGGTCAAAAAAACTTTGTAGGGGACTCAAGAAATCATTAAACCCCTTCAGGCTTTATCTCTGGACTTTAAACACTGCATGAAACCAATGACAGCAAAGTAACCTACTAGCAGTTTCATCATTAGATGCAGGCATGAAAGGAGAGAGGTACTGCAGAAACTAGCTAGCTGTAATAATGAAAACATGGCAAAAGGTTTTAAGTACATGATCAGCCTCCTTGATTAGAGTTTTATATGACTGTCGATAGAGACAGCAAAATTACAGACTTTCTTTGAGAGGATTTATTCTGCCAAACATAATTGTTCCACCAGGAAACAGAATTCTCACTCTCCTTCTGCTTGCACACTTCTTGGGCTTCCCCTTTCCTTTGGCCAGCATCCAATGACAGCTGGTTGTGGCCATTCACCAGCCACCTTAGGACTGATGCTGCCACGTGGTACCTGATCATGGCTGCTTAGTACCCACAAACCACCTAAAGTCTGGTTGTAGCGTGGAGGGGTTTGCATGTGAGGAGGAGCTACTGGAGTTTCCACCAGAAATAATTTCAGAGCAGATTTCCAGTCTCCCAAAGCAAAACAGAAGTGTAATGTAGGACATGGGTACTCTCCAGCCTTACTTCTCCCTACCTTTGGTCCTCCACCCATTACTCTTGAACTATGGAGATGTGTTTGTGGTGCCTCTGTTGTTTTTAGGACCAGGGGGTAGCAGACTGTGAAGCTACTTCTCTCTCCTCTCCACCTTTCTGGCGACCAATCTGGTGCATAAGGCAGTGCGGCCAACTCTCATGATTTTGCTAGTCTTGAAATATTTGGTGTTTTTTTCTTAAAGCCCCAGCTCCTGGAGTCAAGTGACCATGTGAGAATCTCAGCTTGCTTTTTTTTTTTTTTTTTTTAAATGAAAGTTTGTAGCCCTGGTGGTTGGGAAGAAAAGCTTGGAAATGTGAACTCCTCCAGGTTTAGAAGCCAGAAGGTAAATACAAAGAACCTCCCACTTACTTATTTTTAAAAAAAGTCATGATTTTTTTGAGGCCTAGCTTCTGATTTGGGAACGTTTGGGGGTCGGCACTACCGGTATTGCTTCCTTTGCTGCTGTACAGCAGAGAGGAGCGTGTTGCCCTGTGTATGCATGTATCCTGAATCACCAACATCAGCTCCTGCTGCACCAAGCATTTCCTTGGAAATCTCCCATCCTAGGGTTAACCAAATCCTACCCCCATCTAGCTAATGATGAGGTTGTAGGCTACAGTGGCGTGGCTGCAGATGGGGCCCAAATATGAATACTCCATGGCCAGCAGAACATGGGTAATCTATGGGGTAGATTTACTAGAGATTAGGTTGAGCCCATGAAATTTAATCTTAACTTTGGACCAAAACCAGATGGCCTTTCCCTCCCAGACAGGAGGTTTTCTAATGCCTTCAATGCAATGCACAGCCTAGTTGCCTCTGCCTTGCATAGTCATATGTATTGCATTTTGATGGTCTTTATATGGGACCAATTCTGCCACCCCTTGGCTCCTAAGGAGCAGTAAATTATTCTGTGCATGGTCTATGTATTTCATTGGGATTATCCAAGGAGGCGAAGTACTCCAGGGTGGCAGAGTCTGCCCCAACATTTGCTTTGTATTTTTATAATAATAATTTGCAGCTCGAGCATGTGGCGCCTTTGAAGCAAAGCTTGTCTTACCATTAAAGGGAACAACGAGGGAAGCTAGCAAAACGGCCCAGGGAACTTTTCCGAAAGAACAGGCCAAATTTTTAAGCCAGCAATGGGATCCTGCTGTCCAGTTGCATTCATTTTCACACAACATTCCCATCTCAGGAAACGGGGCAGCCTCTTGGGGCAGACCCAAGCAGCGCCTGCACCCACAGTCGAACTGCAGGGACTGAATACTTATGTCTTTGGCCCCCTGAGCTGTCAGGGAATTCCAGGCCTGCGTGCTCAGATTTACACACACAATTCATTTTGCCAGCATGTCAGGTTTCAGCCTGGCTAAAAACATACCCATGGAATCCCTGAACTTTAGTTATAGGACAGACTAAAAATGACGTAGCAGCTATATTATTTCTCCACTCATGTTCCTCGGGTCACTCGTTTAATTGAAAGGTAGGGAATCACCTACTACAGGGGTTCTCAACCTTTTTCTTTCTCAGCCCCATGCTATAAAAACTCCACCTGTGCCACAAAGAACTGGTTTTCTGTGCATAAAAGACAGGGCCAGCGTTAGGGGATAGCAAGCAGGGCAATTGCCTGGGGCCTCATGCCACAGACCCCCCCCCCCCCCCCCCCCCGCAAAACTATATTGTTCAGGCTTCAACCCCCTGCAGCAGGGCTTTGGCTTTCTGCCCTTGCCCCAGCAAGTCTAATGCTGGCCCTGCTTGGTGGCCCCCCTGAAACCTGCTCACAGCCCCCCCTCCCCCCAGGCTGCCGGGCACCTAAGAAACCTGGTTGAGAACCACTGACCTATTACATGCTGGCCTCTGGGTGAATTCAGAAAAACACCTTTTGTCTGAAGCTATTTTGTTTCTCATTTATTGCCACTAGGTGGCGCTGTTGGCTAGCCTATACCCTGGCAACAAAAACCTGAGATGACATATTTCCCTTTATCTGTTTTATTTCAGATTAGTTGTCCCAATTCCTCCCCCACTCCCACCTCTTTTAAACTCATAGTCCTTGGCACTCTTTGCTATAGCACTAGTTTCACTAGAGCTATTCCCTGAAATACTGGCCATTCATTATCATGCAAGGTCACTGAACTATCTTGTTTCAGTCTGTTTTTCCTCCCCCGGGGCACATATCCAATACACCCCATTAGTTTTTAGTATGTCAAGGATCTGCATGGAACTTCAGTACTTGACAGAAGTAGGTTTAGCACTCTAAGAACTAGACCTCAGTCAGATCTGAACATCACTAAGAGTTTGGAGGTGTTCAGAGATGGGATTTTGCTTTGGGTCCATTAGAGAGGTTTCAACATTCAGTCTGTACTTAGTTCCAGAATTCTCCAGTGTTCAGCAGTAAATGGATCTATGGCTTTGGTTTGCATCCATCTCTACTAAATCCCAAACATACAAGGAATTTAGGGTGATCAGCCAGCAAGTATGAAAAATCGGGACAAGGGGTGGGGGGTAATAGGTGCCTATATAAGACAAAGCCCCAAATATCGGGACTGTCCCTATAAAATAGGGACATCTGCTCATCCTAAAGGAATTTGATGGGCCCCTCTGCTGGCACAGGTGTGTTAGAAATAAGGATCTTAAGATTAGAAGGATAAAAGAGATGCCATAACATTTACCTTTTTGCCTCATTAAAATAATTGACTTCTGCAATAAGGTCAATATCTTTCCTGCTTTATGTGGAATGCAGCCGGCCTGATTGTGTGGGGGAGGCTGCCTGCTTGCAGACTGATTTACAAGAAGCTGATCTAGGCTTGTTGAACTACTTCCTTCCTAGCAAAGGACTAATTGCATGGCTGATAGCTGACTCTTACACTGAGCCTCAGGCAAAGCAGAGAGAAACAGTGCCCACCTTTTCCTGTACTCTCAGAACTTCAGCAAAGGACGGGGTGGCTTTGTGTCATTGGCTTTCCCAGGCAATCAAACTGGTTCTAGTCTGGCCCTTTGGAGTAAAGGAGGGACTGTGGGCTTCTCCTGAAGTCGCAGTCATTCCAGTCATAGTTAATGCATATGGCAAATATTGAGCTCATCTCTTAACAGGTAACTTACCTGGGGGCCAAATTCAGCCCAGGTGTAAATAGGCCCAACACTCATTGATTTCAGCAGGAGATACCTCCACTTATACCAGGAATAAATTAAGTTTTTGGGGGCCCAGTTCACAGCCAGCACAAGCCAAGCCACAGGCAGCCCCTTGCAATTAGCATCTCTGGGTGGTGTGCCAGTGCTAGCCATGTGTAACCCCTCTTTACCTGGGGCCTGGGAGTCAATTGACCTGCTCCCACATAAGGGATTCAGCACCTTTCCCAGGCAGCAACTGCTGCCTGCTGGGGGTATGGAGCCTGGGCCTGCCCCAGCTGTCAGAAGATCTGGTACTGGCACTTGCCCTCTCAGAGGCAAATTTGCACCCCTGAACCTGAAGAGTCGAATCTTGTCCTAGGAGTATTACTGCAACGTTTGTTCAATAAAAATGTGCGTTTCTAACTATATATGTGTATAAAATATAAATGTTCTTCAATGTGTATCTACAGATCCAATTGAAATTATTGAACCAGGCTCTCATCTGGCATAAAGTGCCATAGCTCCATTGTCTTAACACCAGCAGAGGAACTGGTCCATGTGGTACTTTATTTTGTGTAAGCTGATTTCACACAAACTCTGTCCTCTAATGCTTTAGCAAGTGTCAAGACCTTGAAAAAGTGCTTTGTACTTACATAGGCACTTGCATTTGAAGATTTTTTTAAAGAATATCACAGTTGGAAGGGACCTCAGGATGTCATCTAGTCCACCCCCTTGCCCAAAGCAGGGCCAATCCCCAGACAGATTTTTGCCCCAGATCCCTAAATGGCCCGCTCAAGGACTGAACTCACAACCCTGGGTTTAGCAGGCCAATGCTCAAACCACTGAGCTATCCCTCCCCCCAATTGCCAACTGCTTTGTGCATCATAGGAAATAAAGCTGCTACATCTATACAAGGTGAGGGGTTTTTAGGTGATAATTTGACACTATTTGTACAGCCCTTTGAGCCCGGGAAGTGTTATTGCACAGGGATCTCCTAGTCCCTTCAAAAACGCAGCCATTTCTGAAGGACGTTTAAAAAGGGGAGGGTAATTTTGAGATGGATGATAAAATGGATGGGTAGCCAGCTATGCTGTCTAAAGCTGAGTCTAATGTGGCCGTGCTTCCTTGTAAATATAAGGAAAGCAGCTTTCTGTTCTAATTACGTTTTCTATTAGCACTGAATGTTTGTATCTCAATAATCCTAGAGGTGCTGATCAAGACGGATTAGGATTTCAGAGTAGATCCGAATTTAGTGTGTCTCTCCAAACTGATACATACAGTTATGTAATAAAAAAGCTGGACAAAGAAACCTATTCAATTCTTTATGGATCACTATTACAGAATGACAGTAATCCACACTAATGGCAATAGCACTGTTGTAACTTGTAGTGTTTTGGACCATTATTGTAGCATTTTTCCTTAAGGGAAGTTTATTGATTGGTTGACTGCTCTGATTATATGGAAGTTATACTTTCCCCACTTACGGCTGGCCTACACTAGGATGGGGATCGATCTAAGATACGCAACTTCAGCTACGAGAATAGCGTACCTGAAGTCGACATATCTTAGATCAACTTACCTCGCGTCCTCATGGCGCGGGATCAATGGCCGCGGCTCCCCTGTTGACTCCGCTTCCGCCTCTCGCCCTGGTGGAGTTCCGGAGTCGACAGGAAGCGAGTTCGGGAATCGATTTATCGTGTCTAGACAAGACGCAATAAATCGATCCCCGATAGATCGATCACTACCTGCCGATCCGGCTGGTAGTGAAGACCTACCCTTAGAAATCATTGGTCCCAAATGCATACAACTGTCTATAAACTCATGGCAAGGACAGAGAGGTGCTAAAACGTATAAGTGAGAATGATCCATTCCTCTGCTCTGACAGACTGACCGATGCTCACAGACAACCAAAATGCTGCAAGAAGTTTGGGTGGCCAACCATTTCTTGTAGACATGAAGGGCCTGATTTTGCTCTCCAGTCATGTAAATCAAGAGCAACTCCACAGGAGTCAGTGAATTTACACCAGTGTAGGGCTGATGTAAATGAGATCAAAATCAGCATTTTGGGATCAAATTCACCTTTAGTGTGTAACTCCATTGATTGCAAAGAAGTTACACCATGGATAGACTTGGTTCCTAATCTAAGAAAACATCTTAGCAAAATAGTTGGCTGATATGCCCACTGTAACTAATAGGACTGGCCTGATAAGCTTCCCCAGAGACCTGCTTGATATTAGAGTCCCTGCTGTGGAACAGAAGCAAAACCCAGTTTTTTTTTTAAATAATTCTTTCCTCTGACTTTACCTCTCAGAAACAGCTATGCAAATAGATACAGAATAAACAGAGGGAGGGAGTAAGGCCTCATGGTTAGAATGCAGGGTTAGGAGTCAGGAGGACACATGTAGATTCTATCCCCACTTCTGCCACTGGTTCATCGTGGGCAAGTCACCATCTCTTTGTGCCTCAGTTTATCACCCTATAAAATGAGTAAAGGTAACTCCTTGTATACAGCAATAGGCTCCCTCCATAAAATAGAGCAAGCAATAATATTTAGAGTGCTGTTTGATCTTTAGATAGAAGTTAAGTTGCCATATAAAATGCAAATTGTTATTCACCCTGAGTCAGCAGCTGGATTTTAAACATAGTGATGCTTCAGATTCCGGAACCGCTATTTTGTAATGAGTGGGAAATCATGAATTGTTCTATAAGGCATGATAAACATTCTGTTGTCAAAGTGGCTAGGAGCAGGAAAACCTTAGGCGCCTAGCTTTAGACACCTGGTTTTAAACATTTTGGCCTGTGTGTTAGAGCATGCATGTCAAAGCCCATGTCAGCATGTTGGATAAGGCAGATTATCAGAATGTCACAGAGGTCTGTGCATTTGATCACACTGCTTCTCAAACGGATTTAAGATGTATCTGATACTCAGTGTGCTTACCCTGGTAAGGAAAGGTGCCTAGAGAATATCCAACTATACACACTAGCTGTTTCTCTCCCAGGACCAAGCACCATTGCTTACACACAGTTCAGGAAGCTGTTGCTGGCCTCCTGCCAAGACGTGATGTTATTTCCATCCAGTTGAGTTGTGTACAATTTACTGGATCTGCAAGAGCAAATGCAATTAGATCCTGCTGTCACTCGGAGAGTGCAATTCCCTACTGCCCCGCCATCTTTCACGTCAAATCTACTGGCAAAGTTTCTCACTGCATTATACCAACATCATAGGCCAGCGAGTTCAGCATCCCAACTACGTTAGATGAAGGCTTATCACTATTGCAGTTGCAAGGGGGCCTGAATTTCAAGTTCTTACTCAGAGAGCAGATCAGTTTGGTGTCCAAGCTCTGACACACCATCAGGATATTGGTCATCTGTCTGAGATCTTAGTCTACAGTATAAATATTTAGTGCTGTTGGAACAGATGGTACAGAGCACTGAAACCAAATCAGTGCATGTGCATGCAGCATAGAAGGAACACAGCAGATGACATTCAGAGACTACACAGAAGCAAAATATTTTAAAGTGGATTGTGCTGCTGTTCTGCTCCAACCTCCATGGGTGTGACGAGACATTGGGGTCTATGCTCACAACTGGGTGCAAGGGGGGAGAGATAGCTCAGTGGTTTGAGCATTGGCCTGTTAAACCCAGGGTTAGGAGTTCAATCCTTGAGGGGGCCATTTAGGGATCTGGGCCAAAAATTGGGGATTGGTCCCCCTTTGAGTAGGGGGTTGGACTAGATGACCTCCTGAGGTCCCTTCCAACCCTGATATTCTATGATGGGGATTTAATACCCACTAAACTACTAGTAACACTGATGTCATTGCCAACCTAAATCACCTGTGCCTAGATGGACCCTAGGGAATACAAGGAATACTCCAAGAAGAAACAGCTGTATTCTAATACAAAAGCTTTTTCTTCACAGCTTGTGTGTTTGCTTGACATTTCATTGTATTTTACATGTTCTGAGTCTGTTCCGCTTTGCTAAAGACTAACTTAGACTGCAGATTAGGGGAAAGTGGTGGAAGCACCATCATTTACCTCACGTTAAACGGGGCTCAAGAAGTATTTGAGAAACATACTTCAGGGACCAATCCTACAGTTGCAAAGGGATACTCTAGAAAACCTGCTGAGTTTTTGCTACTCCAACATCTAAGGGCTCAATTTCTGTCCTCTGATACATGAGTGCCGTTTCCAGGGATTTCAGTGAGAGCTACTCATGCCCAGTGAAGGATTGGATTTGTCCTTATGATATTTTTTATTTTAAAAGCAAATAGTTTTCCAATGTGATCCTGAAAAGCCTTGTCCATAGGAGCGCCACGCTGTCTCTTTTCCAGCATCTTCTGTTCTAGGTGAATGTCTGGGCCTGCTGTGGCATCTCCACTTGTAGGGAGAATTTGCTCCATATTGAAATGAAGCTTTTCCTGCTAAGTCAGGTTCTGGGTATCATGTAGTACCATGCCGGGAGCTGTCATGAAGCACCCTCTGTGGATGCAATGGGTTCTCAGCCATTTGGATCCTTCGCAATGTAAGAGAGGGTTGTTCAGAGAATATTGTGCATTACAATTCCCTTAGCCAAGCCAGGAATGCAGTTCCATTCTGTTCCAATGATAGCTCTTGTCATTCATGTGAGAGTGACTCACAACGGACAAAAAGATTGGAGTAATTCCTAAATGGGATTTAGGCATCCAAGTCCCATTGATTTTCATGGTGGCTGGGACCTTCACTCCCATTTTTGCCTTTGATTTTACAATCTGAAATGAAGATAATAATGTAAAATAATGGTGAAATTCCCTGGATTAAGAGGGAAGGAATGAAAAGGAGGAAAAAATGGGCATTTGCTACCAACCACCAGGAATGGAGGAGAGTGAGATGAATTCCTAGACTAACACTTAGAGTCCTCAGGAGTCACAGTGTATTGTACCTGGGACTCTTTAAATAGCTATGCAATTTCATCCTCAGTTATGCAAAAGACAAAATTAGTGGGCAAAGGGAATATAACAGAGCTATCGCCTTTGGACTCTAGTAAAGCATATGCTAGCGTCTTACAAAAATCATACAGATTGGCTTGGATAGGAACACTGTCAAGTGGATTGAAAAGTAACTGAAATACCCCCGAGAAAGGGCAATGATTCATGGCAATAGTCCTGTAGATTTGGGGAGAGGTGACAAAAGTCTGGTCTATTACAAAGTTATGGCAACAAAAGCCGCCTTGTTGTGCTGACCTTTTTTCTACACTTACAGTTGTCTCCCACCGCTGTAAGTGCCCTGTTACGCCGACATAGTAACACCAGCTCCCTGAGCAGCGCTGAGCCATGGTCAATGTAAGGACGTCGGCACAGTGCGAGTGTAGACACCATGTTACCTATGTCGACCCTAACTGTCCCTCTAGCCCCTGTCCTACAATGTCCAACACTGACCCCTCTGGTCACATTCGTTAACTCCACTGCCCTGGGTCATGTAGAACAGAAGCCCACTCATCCCCTCCCTCCCTTGAAACCCCAGTGAATTATTGAAGAGCTTTTTGCTGATTGTCCAGCGTGGTGAGCACACCTAGCAGCTCTGTTGTGTGCAGCTGACCATGCCGGCGACACATTCTGGACATGTTCCTGCCTGGAGCAGACAGGAGATACTAGATCTCCTAGGCCTATGGGGAGAAGAGGTAGTGCAGGCCCAGCTCCAAACCAGCCATAGAAATGGGGACATCTACAAGCTTGGGGGATGCAGGAGAAGGGGTATGACAGGGACCAGCAGCAGTGCCGTGTGAAAGCCAAGGAACTGGGGCAGGCATATCAGAAGGCCAGAGAGGCCAGCAATTGCTCCGGTGCAGAGCAGCGGACCTGCTGCTTTTACAAAGAGGTACTTGCCATCCTTGGCAGAGATCCCACCATCACCCAGCACACCACCACGGATACCGCTGAGGAGCTCGAGTCTCAGGCCCCTGCCGCGATCAGCCAGGAGCAGGAGGTGGATGAGGATGAGGAGTAGGATGGAGGACAGGCAACTGGGGGATCCAGCTGTGCCCCGAGCCAAGACCTGTTTTTCATTCCACCGCAATTCACCCAGTCCCTGCAGTTGAGCATGGGCGAGCCTGAAGCAGGGGAGCAAACCACAGGTAAGTGTGTAAACAAGTTTCCCATTACAGTGATGACACCCCCAGCTTAGCAGGGCACAGCTATCGAATAGTCATTAATTTGCTAGTTCTAGAAGAAGTAATGGTACAAAGAGAGGGAGAGTTATCTGCCTTCCATTTCCCTCTAGAGTTAGGTGGGGTATGTGTGTGTGTGCGCAGTACACAGGGATGTCCCTTGTATCCTCCTGAGAGCTCTCAATGAAACTTGCATGGAGGTAGTCTGAAGTCCTCTCCTGAAGGTTTCTAGAGTCGGCAGCCTTACTTCTTCCTCCGTGGTAGAACACTTTCCCACCTCATTCAATGACAACTTCAGAAGGCACCATTGCCATAAGCAGGTTAGCAGCATACGGGGCCTGAGAGGCTTCAGGATGCCAGCAGCAGCTGTGTTCTCTGCCTTTGTTACCCTCAGGAGGGAGATATCAGCAAAAACCACCCTCACCACCACCTATGGAAAAGGGTGCCAGTACTCAGTGCCTATACTCATAGTTTCATACAACTGAGCAATTCCCTCCTTGTTTCCTTCACCCCCAATGGGTCATACTCACAATGGCTGGTGCTGTGAGTGGTGCCGTGAACAAGCACTGAGAAGCGAGAGTACCAATAAGCCCTCTTGTGTTTTATCTGCGGCTGTGGCCTTGACGTGTACCTCTTACACACAGAGGAACAACCGACCTGGATAAGGAGGAGGAAAAAAGGGACATTGGAGAACATGTTCCACCAAATCCTGCAAGCCAGTGCTCATCAGACCTCAAACAGAGGGCCTGGAGGTGAATATTGCAGACTGTATGGAGAAAGGCCCTGGAAAAGGAGAGGGAGCTGCACCAGGACATAATGGAGCTTCTCCGTCAGCCAATGCAGATGCTGCTGACGCTTGTGGACCTCAAAGTTCAACGATCCCAGGCTCAACTGCCATTGCAGTCAGTGGAGAACTGCAGCATAGTGTCTCCCTGCTCTCCACCATTCCACATGGCCTCAGGGCCTGCAGGCCTACCCCTACCACGCCACACCGGGGGAAAGCATGGACAACCCCAGCTTCACATCCACTGATCCCTGAGAGCCACAGTTGTATGTGTAGCTACAATGGACATCGGTATTCCTTTCCCTTGCTTGTTTAAAGTTCCTAAATTTTTTGAAGTTAAAATGTATTTTTTATTAAGTTCTTCAGATTTTTTTTTGGAGCTGATTTAGTAACTGAATAAAGCTTTTATTTATCTTTAGTAGTTTGCAACACATGGTGGATAATGCCTGCTGGCAGTGAAAGTAGTGTTCTTGTACACTCAAGCCCTAGGATCAGCGCCAAAGACTGTAGTCGTCATAAATGTACAGCAAGCACCACAACTGTCAGTGATATATGCAAGCTCCACACAACTCCTAATAGGACTCAAACTGCAGCACCAGGTTGAGCACAGCATACCACAGCACGTTACTGTGGCTGGCTGTTGAAGTGCTCTTTTAAAGCTGTATGGCTCCTCACTGAGCTCAGGGGATGGCTCTTGTTCAAACGCAGCAGACAGCACGCCATCTCCACCCATCTAGCAAGTTTTTCCCCTTTGCTTCACCAATATTATGCAGGACACAACAGGCAGCTGTAACCATTGGGATACTTTTCTCATGGAGGTCCAATCTGGTGAGTAAACAACACCAGCATCATTTCAGTCAACCAAAAGTGCACTCAACTCTCATTCTGCACTTGCTGAGCCGGTAGCTGAATCCTTCCTTGCTGCTGAGGTGGCTGGTGTATGGCTTCCTGGGCCAGAGGAGCATTTATTTGCCTAGTTCCTTTTGCAAATTTTAATCTTTCTTATATGCGCTCCTGTGTTGGGTTAACAGTTTAATTTATAGGGTGCGTTAAGTATTGTTGGTTTTATAATATTAGTTGTTAACAATCAGTAGTTATGATTGAAGCTAGCACATAAGTGAAGTTTTGTCTTCTTGTTACTCATTTTAGCATTAGTTCTTCCGTAGGGATGTGCATGCTGTCTGTTATTCCACCACAGTTTGGGAACCCCATAGTTGCAAAGCCATTGCTGAGAGTCCTGCGCAGCAGGAGACAATTAACAGCCCTGCACACTTGCGTGACTTTGGCCCCCATAGTGGATTTTCCCACTCTAAAATGACTTCCTACTGGCTGGTAGCAATCCAGCATTGCAAGTTTCCATAGTGTGATCATCGCTTGCTTCTCTGCTGTCAATGCCGCTGTCAGTTTGGTGTCCCTGCATTGGATGGCTGGAATGAACTTGGCACACAGATCCAGGAACGGGGCTGTGCGTATCTGAAAGTTCTGCAGCCACTGCTTGCCATCCCAAAGCTGCACTACAATGTGATCCCACCAGCCAGTGCTCATTTCTTGGGCCCAGAATCGGTGCTCCACCATCCACAGCTGCTCTGTGAATGCCACTAACAACCATAAATTGGTTTGCACTATGGCCCACAGCAATCTGCCCCCCAAGAAAACAACACATTCCCTGCTATTCTTCTTGTGGCTCTGCAAATACTGGAGGATCTTGCGTCCTGTGCTTGCAACGCTCATGACAACAGGGCAGAGCTGTGCAGGCTCCATGCTTCTGCCAGAGATGGTGGACAGCGACAAGTCCTGTGCGGGTTTCTGGGAAGTTGAAAATAGGTGTGAAAATTATGGGATAGAAATGACATGGGATTAGGGTGACCATATTTTCCAAAAGGGAAAACGGGACACCCCCAGGCCGGCCTGAATCCCCACCCCCTACGCGGGGCCGGCCCAAGTCTTCCCTGAGGTCCCACACAGGGCTGCCGGAGGCCACCCGAGCCCCCCCGCTGCCCGCTTGCACCCTGGGCTGGTCCTCTGAATCCCCCCCACTATCTCCCCCACAGCCCCTTTCTCCCCCGTGCTCGGAGCTGGTCCTCCGAGGGCCCCTGCCACCCATCCGCAGGGCAGGTGGTCTGAACCCTCACCCCACTACACACCCATGCATGGGGCCGCCCAAGGCCCCTCTCAGACCCTGCACATGGGGCTGGACGGCCAGCCCGAGCCACTCTCCCTAGCCCTCCCTCCAGCGCAAGGCTAGCATTGCCACTCCCCACCCCATTCCTAGGGGTCCCATGTGCAGGGGGTCGGCAGTGAGGTGAAACACTGCTCACAGCCTGCTCCCCCCCACCAAGGGGCTAGTGGAGCCCCTTCACCCAGGGGAGCAGGGGTCCTCCCACCAGGGCTGAGCAGGGCCCCCCATCCCTGTGGGCTGCCCCAAGTGCTGGTTAGGGGGCATAGCAGGTGCACGGAGGAGGGGGGCATGCCCTTTCCCGGCTACTCACCTGTGCAAGGTGGGAGCTGATGGTGGCATGGCAGGAGGTGCTTCCTGGGAGGCACGGAGAGAGCGGCCCAGTGGGGCAGGAACAGCAGTAGGAACAGAGGGGAGCAGTGGGGCCCCGGCTGCTCCTGCGTGTGCTCTCGCTGCCCATCCCCGGTGCTGCTGTTGCTGCCACTGGAGGAGGCGGCAAGGGAGACTCAGGCACGGGTGCACGCTGGGGCAAGCAAAGCGGGGGGGGGGGGGGGCACAGCTGCTTGCTGTCCCCCACTGCTGGCTCTGTGCTGCGATCCCAGAAAATACGGGACAATTTGCCCATATTTAACACAAAAGTCCGGACACCTTGAAAAAGGTTTAAATACGGGACTGTCCCATTAAAAACGGGTCGTCTGGTCACCACGCATGGGCTGCAGTATGAGAAATTGACCCCTGGCTCCTAGTAACCCCTTAACTCGTTTATGCCCCACCGTGCAGTGCCAAAACGACCCGAAAGACAGTGCGCTGAATGGTGGCGGGTTGCTCACTGGGGTACTCCCCCGTGGTACATTGCACTGTGCATCGCTACAAGCACTCCTGGTGAGAATGTGTGGCACCAACGTAAGGAGCCAAGTATGCACATGCACAAGTGATGTACTAACCGCAGCGGCTGTATCCTGGCATCACTTGTGTTGGCAAAACTTTATAATATAGCCCTGGCCTAATGGAGTTGATGCTGCATCCCTCTTATTTAAACAGTCACTATTTGTTCCAGTGGGAGAGTAAATAGAACGTTAATGAAATTAACAGATGTTAAAAGTAGAGGGATTGTGAACACCAGTGAGGACACAGAAATACCATGGCAGGAACCAGTGAAGTTAGAAATATGGGCAGACAATGCTAATACTATTCAGCTTGGAAAAAAAAGAAAGCTTGTGCATCTGGAGAAAACAATCAAACAAAAATTCAATAGGAAGGAGAAACCCTGACAGCTTTATGGCTGAGAGAGATGCTGACGGGGATAGCAAATTAGACAAAGGTGTGCAGTTTGGGGCTGCATTCCCAGAGGTATCATATCAGACAAGCTATGGTATAACTATGTGGAATACTGGGCTAGCTGAGGTAAATTGGCATAGGTCCATTTTGGTCAATAGAAGTATACTGAGTTACCCCAGCTGAGGATCTGGCCAGTTGTGGGCTCATTACCAGTAACACGTTGGTAAATTTGAATGGCATTCAGAGGCAAGGAGCAAACATGGAAAGGGAAGCTAACTGAATCAGCTGTGTCAGAAAGATCAAAATTCATATCACTTGCAGGGCCGTCCTTACCCGTAGGCAAAGTAGGCAGCTGCCTAGGGCACCAGGAAATTTGGGCATGTGCATACTTGCCTCCTTAAGTTGGTGCTGCACGTACTCACCAAATTTCTTGGTGCCCCGCGCAGCTGCGTGCTGCTCCAGCCCCTGCTCCGGCTCTTCCCCATGGCCCCCGCCCCTGCTCCGCCCCAGCCCCGCCCCCACTCCCACTCCCCTGAAGATTGCAGCCAGGCCCAACCCTGCACTCCCTGCTCTGCTCCCCTGGCTCCCAGCCGTGCCGTCGGCGAGTGCTGGGGGGCGGTTCCCCCCTCCCCCCAAGCCTGGGAGCCAGGGGAGCAGAGCAGGCTGGGGCCCCAGGCCTCGGGTGGGGCTGGCCACTTCCTGTGGGAAGTGGAGTGACCCAGCCCCAGCCTGCTAGGGCACCAAGATAGCTAGGGACGGCCCTGATCACTTGGCTCAGAGATGGCAAGGGAGGCCTTCATAGCAGTCTACCAGTACCTGAAGGGTGTGGAAAATTATTTAGGGTCGTACAAGGAATATATAACTAGAAGTAATGGGGTAAAAGTGAGACAGGAAAAGTTAGGTCGGAAAAGCTTCCTAACAAAGAGAGAATGTCTCAGCTTTTGGAATAGACTCCCAAGGCAAATGGTGCAAATCCAGTTGCTTGGCAGGTTTAAAAGTTATCTGGACAAGCCACTAATAAATGTACTTTGGTACAGTCCTGCACTGGTTGGGTGAGATGACCAAATGAGTCTTTTCCATCACTGTACAATAGGATACTATGACTACACCAGGACATAGAATTTCACCCAGCAATTCCTGCAGTGGACGTAATTATTCTTCCTTACTACGTAAGTGTATGCTGTCAAGCCCAATCAGTTGCGGTTGAATGCGAGCACAGTCTCAACTTAAACTCCAAATGGTGATGAATTAACCATTAATGGAGGGTCCAGAGATCCTGTAGCAGCTCCCTCCCCTTTGAGAGACACAAGATATGTGCTCTGTAGATCAGTTAGTTATTGCTGACTGCTTTGGAAGGAACCTCAGCTTCCAGTAATTGCATATTCCTTCTGCCTGGCTACCACATTTCATCTGAATGCTCTGAGCACATAGTGGGAGAATGGGAATATTTTACTCTTAAATTATCCTTCCCCCAGGTTGAATTTCATGTAGGCTTGCTGAACTCCAGAATTCAGCCAGCTGGGTGAGGAGCAGAAGCAGGAGCTTTTTACATATGAAAGATTGGGAGTGTTATTGCATCACTGGGCTTGTCTTATTTTTTCAAGTGAATAAAGAGGGAATTCAGCTCATCTGATTTACAGAGGGTTTGGCTCAGATCTCATCTATGCTATTCTCAATGGACATTAAAGGGGAAATTGCCGTTTACTGCTGGTGTTTTCTATTTATTTTGCTTGAGTCAGATCTAATATTCCTTTACTCAGGAGGATATTTTATTGTTAGAGTGTTGGGGGCTGTTTGGTGTCCTCCGACACCTTCTGAAGGAAGCACAAAGGAATTACTTTGGGATTAGAGTATTAAAAATGTCTACAATCTTTCCCTAGTAAAGGAATCCTAGGACTTACTCTACCGGGCTAGACTAGTGCTATCATGTCTCTACTAGTAGCTAGTACCTGAAAAACCTCTAAAGCATTTAGCCTGTTTTGCAATCCTGTCCAAAAGGGAGAAATCTTCTTGACCCCTGCAGTTATCAGTTTACAGCCTGCAGCACAACCTTATCTCACAGCTACTATGTCATCAGTGCTCATGAAATGAGCCAGCTTGTTATAAACTCTAGCCAGAGCAGGTACTTTGCTGGAGCCATCTGCTGCACTGGATGCTAGAGGCTGAACATGCACCGTGGAAAGTGGTATTTCTTTGGTAGGTTCTCAGCAGACTGAGTTTGCTGCAGCACTCCTCAGTTCTATACCAGTGCAATCTCACTGACTGGTTTACATTAGTAAATCAGAGGTGGGCTCACCCTTTAATTCCGCTATAGGCCCATGTAAAGGGGCATGACTGATCACTTTCTGTCCTCCCTGTCCACTGGCACTAAATTTTTTGAATTAATATTTGAGCCCTTACAGGTCTTACTACACCTATTTTTGTATATAGACTCTCATTCCTGGCTCGCTGATTCCATCCAATAAAGTGACACTGTAGCTGTTTTAAATAATGACATAAAATTCGAAAGATACCCGGCACTAACTGAAGAATAATCAGCTGGAGTTCAAGAACTTGACAGTTTCACCCTTGAGTCCAATCCTGAAAAAAATATAAATGGACACAAAAGGAGAGAAAGGGAAACAGAATGAAGGGGAAATGGGAAAGCAAATACATTTCTAACTTTTATGTGGTTCTATCGTCTCCAGGAGAAAAGCACCAAATCATGGATCTCCTTGTGCAAGCCAAGATAGGGAACATGCAATGGTTTAGAATTTCTCTTCTCAATTTGTTCAAGAAGTAGGCCTTATTGTAAAAGGACTTTGGGCGACAAAGCTGAACAGACATAATACTTCTGCTCTAATATTTTTAATTGTGTGCGTGCAGTTTTGTCTTTTATTTTTATTTTTATTTTTTTTGGGGGGGGGGTGGGGGAGGGGGAAGGGTGCCGAAAGTTAACAAGGAATTTTCCAAAGCCTCAGCCACAAAGGCTTGGATTGTAGTTTTCTAGCAGACAGCATGAAAACCTCTGTCACAAGCAATCAGCATCCTTGAGGAGGTGGCCTATTAGTAGGGTATTTACTAATTGGGATCATTCTTTGGCATGTAATTGTTTGTGACACCAAAGCTGATTGGACCGTTGGTGTAGCTACATCCGGCAAATCGCCCATGACAATTTTGATGAATTTGAAGATTTGGGTCCAAATATATATATATATGGTCAAAGCATTTTATATATATATATATATATAGAAGAAAAGAGTCAGATCCTGAAAACAGAACTACTTGAGTGTGCATACATGTTTGCCAATTAGCCTAAGGGGGGCGGGCAATCAGCTGGTGTTGCAAGTCTCCCTGTTTTCTGTTAGATTTAATTAAAAAGACTGGAGGAGGTCTAGTCATGTGAAATTAAAAATGGGGGAGGTCAGTTTAAACAGGACAAGGTTGGCATTACAACAGAGGACTTCTGGGATGATCAGGATTTATTAAAATACCAATGGAATGAGCTCACATGCAAGTCAAGCCACCTGATTGCCACACACTAGCAAGACGGTCTCCAGCACACATGGATTTCTCCTGTAATTCAGCTTGCTCAGGAAGGAATAGCTGAAGGTTGAAAACAGGTTTACGGAATAATCCAATTGGCTTTATCCTTTCGGGGTTTTATAGGAATTACTCCAAACACTTATAGAATGTAACAGAATTTTATCCCTGCCATAAAATTCCACAGGTTGGTTTAAAAAAAAACCCTTGTAGAATGATCATTCTTTGTTCATGACATTCTACTGGACTTATTTCCATCAGGGCAATTAATCATTTTCTCCCAAAATTTCATAAGCAATGAATGTCGTTTCAGAGCTGTTCTGGGACTTGGGAATCAATTTTGCATTGTGCTGGGCTTCATGCCTCCTGCAATCTATTGGATCAAGATCTCTTCAATGCGTGTGTTCTGGAGAAGCCAGCAAAATCAGTACTGGGAACGTGTCAGACAAGCGTTGCACTAGCAATTCTACATTCACCATCTGGACATTTTCACTGGCAAGCACAGATTTGCGTGCATCTCCCTTAACCAGCTTTGTCAAGGCAGGAAAGTTGCTGATAGAGTATGTGCTTCCTGAAATCCTAAGATTGGCGATGGCTAAATCGTGGGACACGGGGATTCACAGGGCTCCCAAGGTGAGAAGGTTCCATTTTCCTACTCCCAGCGTAGTCCAGCTTGCTTCCTGAGCCAGATCCCATTTGTTCAGCTGCTGCTCCTCTCTTGTTTAGCAGCCCTGCACTGCTCCCTGCCCCTTTCCACAAGCAAATGAAGTCCCCGGTGCCAATCCAGATGGAAACCTTTGAGGAATTCCCTAGACTTGGGCTTTGAAAAGGGCTAACACACTGTTAATTCTGATCTCTGCCAGGTCCTCTCTGCCGAGCCAGTGATTTGGATCCCGCATGAGGTCAATTCAGACGGCACTCTTTGCCAGTGTTCTTGGGTTAGAGGGTTATACAGTGAAATGATGCAATTCAGGCTTTGGTATGCTCAGAAATCCTATATTTAGTGCAGGAAGGGGTTCAGCATGTTCCTCTGAAATCCAACCACAAGAGTGACCTGCAACCCTCCTGCTATTCTGGTCCGGGACAGAGACTGCCAACTGTGCACTGGGGTTTGTGATGTGAACAAATGGGGAACGAGGATGAGCCATCACCCCCCTCCTCCCCCTGTCCAAAACACTTCCAGAAGGCGCAGATTGGACAGTGACAAGGAAGAGAATTCACTCCACAAACAGTAACTTTAACTTGTGACCTAAGCCAAAATTTGAACTCACTCCACCCCCGAGGCCTGAAATAACGCCAGTGTTAACAGAGACCCTGCTGGTAACACAAGTTGTCCTAAAGATTTGTCTTTATAAACTGGGATAATCATTGAGAACTTAACTTCCTCCCATGGCGGCAAAGCTGGGAGGGGAATCACAGCTGCAATATAAAACTAAAGCATTAGGGCATAATTGTGCAACCCTTCTTCTTAATCAAGAAACCCCATTAAAGGTTTTTCTACTAATTGAAATAATTTTGAACAACTAGGTTCATAGAAACCAAACTGTGGGTGGAAAACTCATGAACAGAAGGAGAGGTGAAATTGATCATACATTACTTCCCATGGATGATGTGCTCATTTCTATATACTAATCATATTTAATACAAACACCATCTGGCACCACAGGAGGCTGAAACGTCTTCCCACCATTAAAAAAATAATAAATCAACAGGGCTTGCAAAGGTAGCAGCGGCACGAAGTAGGAACAGGGGGGTTGTATTGTATCTGGCAAGAACCTGCTCTTGCACATCAGGCATTTACCGCTTGACACTTTCAATGTAGTGTGCTTTCCAAAGACTTTGGTGCCCATTAATTAAAATTTCTTAACCACCATTGAAGGCACCCCACCTACTAACTTCATGTTATGTTAGAGACACAGGGAGGTCAAGTGACTTGCCCTAGATCATGCAGTGAGTCTGTGGCAGGCCCAGGAATAAAATGGAAAAGTCCTGACTCAATTCTTTGTTCAAAACACTAGGCAACGTACCTTCCCCTTTCAGACCTGCCCAGTCACATTTTAAAATTATCCCTATCATTGAACATCGGATTGATGGAGGCAATTGCATTTAAAAACACTCGCTAAGGCATCCTCTCCCTGCAATGAGATCCAAAAGACCCCTCCGTCCACGTGCTAGCCCATTAAAACCAATGGGTGAGAAGGCCCAGCCTTGAGGATCCTGTTGCAGGATCAGGACCTAAATCTGTTTAAGGACTGCTCAGAATTTGGTTGCTGAGAAATAATAATCCTGAATTATACTGGGGGGGAAATAGGGCATTGTGCTTGTTACTTTAACTCTGATAATCCTCTGGGGGATCAGCAGATCCATAAACAAGCGATGACCTCCAAGCATTCTTGGCAGGGGTCCTGTATCCCACAGCTCTTCTGCAATTGAATTCAATGCGTCTTCATTAACATGGTTCAAATTTGGTTTTTGGTTTGGCGAAACCTAGTATAAATCCCAACCCACCCTTGTCCTCCAGGCATAGGAGTCTGAAAATACATATGGAAATACTTTTGCTTAGCTCTTTCCTCTCTCCCCATTTAAACTTACATTTGTATCGCACTTTAAAAAGGAAAGCCCTCCAAGCACTGAGCAATGTATACAGTTCAATAATACATGAAATTCAAAGCCACACATTAATCACATTCACATTTAACGGTGGGTTTGAAACCTAGCTGATTGGTTGGCCTTTGTTCCAATGTGAAGTAGAAGGGGGCATTCTAACCTCTGGAAACAAGAGTTCAAATGCTGCCCCAGGTAACAAATGAAATAGAGTTTATGGGCCTCAGCCCATTTCCCCTTTGGGTGTGTCACAATATCATCACTCAATCTCTTTTCAAAGGAGGCACAGGAAGGGCTGGCTCCAGCTTTTTTGCCACCCCAAGTGGCGGAAAAAAAAAAAAAAAGATAAAGCCGCGATCGACGACACTTCGGCGGCAGCTCTACCGCGCCGCTTCTTTCTTCGGCGGCAGGTCCTTCCCTCCGAGAGGGACTGAGGGACCCACCGCCGAATTGCCACCGAAGACCCGGACGTGCCGCCCCTTTCCATTGGCCGTCCCAAGCACCTGCTTCCTGCGCTGGTGCCGGCCCTGGGCACAGGGTAAGTAAAAAGACTTTGTAGGTCAAAAGAAAACCAGGGATTTCTGCAGATCAGAACAGAGCCAGATTGGCAGGGCTGCATGGGGACGGTTGTATATGCACTATTCAGTTTCCAAGAGCCTTCATCGTCATAAGCTTTAGTTCATTAACAGAAGATTTAGAGACGATTTTTAAAGAAAAGCATTTCATGGCTGAGGGACTCATCTGCTAAGTGTCCCTGAGGGCTGGACTGTTAAGTGTTATCAGTGGTGACCCTTGTCTAGGACCTAATCACTCACCTTCAGTGCTGCAAATTCCTTCCCTCTGGCCATCCAGCTCCTCACACATTTCACTTCAATCTGTTCAAAATGCTGCTGTGAAAATCATTTCTTTTGCCCACTGTCTGGAACCAGCTCCTCCTCAAGTCCCTGCACCGGCTTCCCTTCATTTCCACAGCAAAGTGAAGCATAAAATGTAATTGTTAAAATCCTACTCTATTACTCACTTTTCATATTACAATTTTATACTGAACACCAGACTTCCCGGGAACCAAAACAATGGACTTGGTGGTGGTTTTATGTTGAGAAAGCTATTTCAAAAACCAAAGTGTTGATCTTGCAATGAGACTTAGGAGCCTCTAAATCACTTAAGTACTTGTGAAAATGTCACATCAAGCCTAGGGTTGGATATGGTCCTGGTGTTCCATCTGCATGTGATAGGTGCAATGAGCAAAAGCATCCAAAGGGAACTTATAAACATTCAGCAAAAGAGGACCCATGTAAAACAGACTCTATAAAGACTACACTCACAAGCCCTAGATGTGAGACTATTCATCGCCAACAAAGGAATCTGTGAACTTGTAGCTACATGAGAAAAGAAGAAACAGCTATGAAATGAATTCCAGAAAGTCCAAAATAAGATTTTAAACAACACAGCTAAATGCTAAATTCTGAACGTATAAACGGCACAGTGTTGGATTGAAACCTGTGCATATATAAGTATGACTGGAGCTGGTTGGAAGATTTCTGTTGGAATGTTTTTCTTTTGGGGAAATGCCAGCTAGTTGAAATCTAAACGTTCTGTGGGAACCTGTTGATTTTGCCGAGTCTTCCAATGGAAACCAGGCAGGTTTCAGAATTTCCCACAGAATGGGAATTCCGGATTCTGACCAGCCCTAATTATGAACTGTTGCCATTCTATTAACCAAGAGCACTTTCTGTGCTAATCTCAGCCTAAAAAGGCAGTCAAAGGGAGAAGAGTTTGATCCTGTGTGGTCCTCTCCAAAGCCAAAGATTGAGAATAAGAAGGTCTTTTACATGTAATGGAACACTCAAATAACACCTTAGATCGAATGTTACATACATCATGCCAATGTTCAGACATCCGTGTTAAAAAACAAAGAACAAAACCTGATGAGAAAAATATACACCCTGTATGTTCTACAGGCTTTCAAATGTATGTGAAATACAATTATACAGGTGCACTACAAGGCAGAATATTTCATTCATGTAGAGAGATACCGTATTTTACCTAGTTATAGTAAGCACCTGTTAAACTTTCAGGAACAAAGTATGTATTGTTCTCTTAGTCCCACGTTCTGGTTCTATTGAAGTAAATGGTAAAACTCCCATTGAGCTCAACAAGACTGGATTTGGCCTTTAGCAATTTTAGTTCAGGAAGTTATTTTATATATATAGGAAGGTTTCCAACTTACTGAGCTTTGATGCAAATAACTTTTCAAATTTGTGTCAGAAGAATTAAGTGTATCGAGTGAGCAGTACATAATTAAGGCAAAATTTCCACTGCTGAAAAGGCTGCCTTACAACATGACTCAAAAAATAAATGGACTGTAAGAAGGGCAGCTTAAAGCATGCCTACTGGAGCTTGGATCTGTGCAGCCCATATGATTTCCCAAAGCACTTAGCACACCGTTGGCACTGCTGATCACTTTAAAATGACGGCCAGAATTTTCAAAGGTGCCACTCAAAATCAATGCAAGCTAGGTGCTTAACTCCCTTAGGCCCTTTTGAACATCCCAGCCCTAATTATTACAATCAAGGTGGCAGTGTGAGCAGTGTTATTTAGGACTTGATGAGAGAGCTGGTAAAACTTCCATTGACTTCAACTGGAGCAGAGTTGAGCCAACATGAAGTGTTCTTGAAAATCCCACCCTGATGTTCATGGTGTGCCACCAACCAAGAGCAGAGCTAACTGCTTCCTTCCCCTTCTCCCAATTCCTTACCTGCTAAGTAGGAAAAGGTGGCGGGGAAGGGCGGGGATCTGGACCACTCCAGCTTCTGAGCTAAGGGATGGCTAGAAAGTTCCCATTCCCTTCTTCCTCTTCACCTGCCCTCTGGTCTCTCACCTTGCTTACTTTAAATTGCCATTTTTCCTGACAAAACCCTGGACAAGATTTCGCTCAAAGCCAAAGAGGAAAGTCACATGCAGGCACTAGAAACTGAAAGGAAAAGTAATAGTAACTTGCCATCTCATGGACCTTTCCTGCCTAATCCACTCCCGGTTGGCAATAGTGGTAAGGAGGGGTACGGCATATGCACCGGAATGCTAAAAGTATGGTACATCCTGTGGTATTTATCCAGTGTTACTCTGAATGTAAAAAACAAGTACGACTCACAGATTTTATTTACAATAAAAAGTTAACTTAGTACAAATCATTCAAAAATGCATCCACCCACTGGGAATTCATCATACAGCAAAATGTTCAGCAACTCATCTGTTAGGAATGTTATTCATTCCCAGAAGGAAGCCACTCACTATAAGTTGGACAGAAAAACAGGTAGAAAGGATTCATAATAAAAGTTGGCCAAATGCTCCAAAAGTTTTCCATGATTATTCACTGCACTTTGTGCTAAGTGAACATGGCCAAACATTCATGTGATTGAGTTTTGCTAGCACAGATGCTCGTAGAAAAGAAGTTCTAATCTTGCATGCTCACTATTAATTTAGAGCAGTGGCCCCCAAACTGTGGGGTGTGCCCTCTAGTGGAGTGTGGAGGAACATCTGGGAGAGGACACACGGTGGGGCCTGGGCCATCCCCCATGGGGGCGGGGAGAGAGCACCACCCAGCTCCACTCTGCCTCCAGCCCAGCTCCAGCCCCAGATGCAGCTCCACTCTACACCCAGCCAAGCTCCACCCTCATTCCCTCTCCGCCCTCGGGCCAGCTCCGCCTCTAGCCCCAGTTCCTCCCCCATACCCAATTCTGCCCCCAGCTCCGCCTTCAGCCCCAGGTCCTCTGCTGAGCCAACTGTGCAGTTATGGAGGGGGGCATAGACAGATGCCATTATTGGTAAGAGGGGGCACAACAGGAGAAGTTTGGGCACCACTGCTTTAGAGTGAATTTTAAATTTGCTTCCTGAGAGTATTTGCATTGCAAACCTCATAAGCTGCTTTCCTCTAATCAGGGGACAATAGCCATGTAACTTGTAAACCACTCACAGCAAAGCAACACCGCTCAAGTAGCACGAGAACCATGACATATTTCTTCAGATAACTGAGAACCAGGTTTTAGATTCATAGATTCCAAGGCCAGAAGGGAACATTGTGATCATCTAGTCTGACCTCCTGTATGACACAGGACATAGGACTTGGCTGAATTAATTCCTGTTTGAACTACAGCAGATTAAAACCATCCATGTGGTGATCTTCATACTGTCCAAACCAACAGAAAAAGAATAATTTTCTGAATTCTGCCTAATTATGACTTATTCACTCGGCTTTCCAAATAATTTTGTTGCGCCAAAAATTGTATTTTAATGGGCATAAGCTTAAAGGGACACTGCCAGATAGTTTAGACAAGAAATTCATTCCCCTTCCCACTCCCACATACTGTGGATTACATTGCAGTCCAGCTCACGGACCCTTCTCAACCCATTCACAATTGTATGCCCCAATTCCCTTCTAGTCACAATCAAACAACATTCCTGACACAGCAATGGCCTACATGGTGGGGTAAAAGTCATCATCATCATCATGTTCCTATTACGCCTCTGACGGTTAGGGCAGTGATGAAGCTCCTCCACTCCTGTCTGTTTCCGGCAAGTCTTTCAATGGTTCCCCAGCTGTGCCCCAGGTTTTACAGCTCGGTTTCCACAGCTCTTTGCCATGTTGTTTTCGCCTCGTTTTCGCTTGCTTTCAAGTGTCCATCTTATTGCTACTCTGGTGATGGAATCAGTTTCCATCCGAAGCACATGACCCATCCATCTCCAACGCCTCCTGGCAATGATGGTGCTGAGATCCTCTTGGCTGCACTGTGTCAATAGATCTTGGTTTGAGATTGTTCCAGGCCAAAAGATACGGAGGATTTTTCTGAGGCAGGTTGTATGGAATGAAGACCCTTTGGACATGTCATACTTTCTCATTCCCCAGCATTCTGTGTTGAAAGTACGCAGCTCGGATAAATCTTGAGTTTGGTTTTGGTGTTGTTTTTTGATGATTTCCAGACTGTATCTAAGCTCCTGAAGGTGTTCCTGGCTTTACTGATTTTGTGCCGGATGTCCTGGCTTGTTCCTCTGTCCTGGCTGATGCTGCTGCGCTGCCCAAGTATCTGAATGTTTCTACATTGGTGAGAACATAATCCTCTATCCGTACTGGTGATGGTGAGGCAATATTAAAGGTCATGATATCTGTCTGATTGCGGTTGATTTTCAGTCCAATTTGCTGCCTGAATGCGTTGAGTCGAATTGTTTTTTCTTGTATATGGTGTTGGGTATGTGATAGGAGAGTGACATCATCTGCAAAGTCCAAGTCTTCAAGGGATGAGAAGAGTGTCCATGTAATGCCTCTTCGCATGTCTTCTGTTGTACGCTGCATTACCCAGTCGATGGCAATGTCGAAGAGGATTGCAGACATGACACACCCATGACGTACTCCTGTTTTGACTTCAAAACTGAGCTCACTGTGATCAACACTGCATGTAAGGTTAAAATAGAAGCTTTTGATGACGTTGATTATACGGAAAGGAATTCCATATGCCTGCAGAATGCACCATAGGCTGGTCCTGTGAATGCTATCAAAAGCCTTCTCAAAGTCCATGAAATTTATGTAGTTGCCGTTCCCATTCTAAATACTGTTCTATTATGTTTCATAGAGTGAAGATCTGGTCTGTGCATCCACGCCCTTTCTGAAAACCAGCTTGCTCTTTTCTGAAAACTATCTACTGCCTCTGATATACACTGGACTATGATCTTACACAGTACTTTGCTTGGCACAGATAAAAGTGTGATACCACGCCAGTTATTACAATCACTGAGTTCTTTTTTTTGGTCAACTCATCTGGCACTTTTTCCCTTTCCCAGACTGATGTAAACAGAGGGGCCAGGATAGATGCTGCTAATTTAGGATTTACCTTGAACAATTCTGCATTCAAGTTATCCTTGCCAGGATCTTTCCCATTTTTAAAGGATTTGATGGCTTGAATGATCTCTTCCTTAGTTGGGGTGTCTGTGTTGATAAAAGTACGTAAAAGTAGGAAAACATTTAATGTAATTGTACTTGTATTTTAAGGCCATTTAGTTGCGGGAATAAGGAGGTGCCAGCACCATGTGACCAGCCAGTGCTCTATGGACCACCTATCAGACCTGGCTGGGAACCTCTGGTTTAGACCAAAAGAATTAAGTTTTGCTGAAAAAGCTGCTATCTCAGACACCTAATTTGTATAAAAATGTTTTTATGAATTTTAAGTAAGGATGGGGGCCCATTTCTCTGTGGCATTGGACATCCAAAGAAGCTGGACGAACAGCATCGTGCCAATGCATGAGACCCAGAAGATGAACCTTGACCATCTCGTTTCACAGAAAACTAAATGCAAATGGTGAAAAGTAAGTTTGTTTTTGGAAACTCCCTGATTTTCAAGGATATAAGAAGTTATTTATGTAAGGGCAGGTAGCAAATTGCAAGTGTGGGAGGGGCTATGCAAATAAGATTCATGTCTGACTTTGCTAATGCCTTGCTTAGCCTCTGAGCATGCTTGGAGGCAAGAAAGTGTTTCCATAAACCTGAGCAGATTCATGCTGAACTGAGTGCTTGTGCGATGGAAGTGCTGCACCTTCTCTCCTGATGAACTGGACTTCTGAGTGCTTACTAAATAGGACAATCCATAACACGTGGCAGGCATTGTTAGGGTGCTGTAATTGCTTGATCACACGTGGACTTCTACTGAAGTCAATGGGAGTTCTGCACGCAGGGGGTCTAAAGAATGAGCCCCAAAGGAGCCGCAGAGGTAGAGAGAGGCAGACTTGCAATTTACACACAGAATTAAATGTGGTCTGCATGGCTGAAGTTACTGTCCCTTTCAGAAGATGCAGTTTAATCGCTCCTTGCTACAATCGTGTCTAACTCTGATGAGCACAAATGAAATTTGTTCACATGGCAAGGGGTTGGGTGGAGGAGTAGGTGACATGAAACACCACATTTGATTTGCAAAGTCCAAATAACTTTTGACTGGACTGATTCGGTGCATGAAGCATAAATGCATTTTGCTACAGCCTCCCTTTGGGCAAGCTTGGAAAATGACTGTTCTCTAAGAACAAAGGGTAAGAAAATGGTGGCACATTATAAACTCTACGCAAAAGGAAAACTCATATAAAGTTATGGAAATGAAGGTTTCCAAGCTCAGAAGGCCCATTTTGTAGTGTATCATTATGGTTTACAACTTGGTAGTGGCTGCTTATATAACCCAGGATGCCTTGCAGGGCAGCACATGGACAAGTAGCCCACTTTGAACCTAATGAAAACGATCCATTGCAGCAGAAGGGAGTTCAGATAAGCAGGACTGTTGCCAACACAATAGGGATATTCTTCTGAAAGGCCGTGAAGCTAAAATAAAGATATTAATTCTATTGAAAAGTATTTGGTTCAGAACGTTGTATCCAGTGGAAAGGACACAGGAATCTTCCTTGCATTCAAATACTGAATTGCAAAACAACATCTCACCCCTTCGGGATGCAGCCAGATAATTCACAAAAGCCCCTTAACTTAACATGTCTCATTCTTGTACAGAACTCCCTGTTCTTTGATCCAGCTAACTCAAACCAGGAGGGCTCAAAGGAGGGGTGGGGGGAAGTGTTTCGAATTAAAAAAAAAAGAGCAAAAAATAATGTAGAATTATTTAATTTAAAATGTATGTTTTAATTCGCTGCATGTTCCAACATGAGATGTGGCTCTAGGACCAACTGGTTAAACAGGACCACTTGGCTACGGGCCCACACACATTGTTAAGCAAGGCAGCCTTTGCACTAACCTCTCTCCTTGGCCCCCAACCCTCCTTCCCTAACAATGTGGCAAGGGAGGGCAGACAAAACATAAGCTGTAATGTTACAATACATTTCCCAATGGATCCGATGACATTTTTACAGCTGGGGGACGTTTGACATTGGGAGAGGAAAGGTGGCCACCTATTTTAGGAAGGGGATAGTGCCAGAACCTTATTTAATAGGGAAGAGGGTGATGGGCAGTGACAAATATTTTGAGGTTTTACACTGTTTCATGCCTACTTGCTATTGTCAAACTTTTAAAAGTGGAATATTGGAAGAAAGGCCTTTTTTTGTTGTTAATTCTGAAAGAAAAGTCATCCCAGTTTTTTTTTTTTCTTTTTACAACTTATCCTGACCTTAGGCTACTTATTTTATCTCAGGTTTCACTGACATTTTGAGAATTCCCTCTGGCATCTGGTGCCTATTTATAAGGTAGAAAAATAAGGAATCACTTAAAAAGATGCAAGACTAAATGTGAAATTTGTGTTAAAACAACACCCTTGGAGATTGTAATGCAATAATTGACCCCTTTCTCGTTTGTATGTCTAATGCCCTCTTTGTTCTTTCTACATCTCACAAGGTATTGAGTTTATTGGTTAAAGAAGGGTTTCAGACCCTGGAAAAAACCTTGTACCTAAGGGTTTACTATTCTTCTATTATGACAATTATACTCTAACATTGACTTTCTTCTTGTTTTCCATTCTGGATAGGGTGAAGGCCTATGAAAGAATCCCATTAGTCAGAACTCTTGCAGTTTATTGCTTTTAAAGATTTGGCAAAAACACCATTAATTCATAAAAAACTTCTTCAGATAAGATATAGACACCAAAATCATGGACTGAAAAGACACACTGGATTTATGGTTTATTACAACATTCTGTAACCCACTAATCCCCTCTTTTTGTCCTAGGACTGCAGAGGTATTAACGGGCCACTCTACCTTGAATGGTCCCTTACAATATGTGCTAATTACTTATGCTAAACAATCTCTTCTACCTTGCATTTTGCTGTGATGTTGGGAGTTCCTTTCCCAGGCCTGAGAAGAGCTCTGGGTGGCTCAAAAGCTTGTCTCTCTCACCAACAGAAGTTGGTCCAACAAAAGATATAACCTTACCCACCTTGTCTCTAATATCCTGGGACTGACATGGCTACAACTACACTGCATATTTCAGATAAGGAATTACATTTGCACAAAAGCTAATGTGGCCTGAAACCTCTGTCTCAATATCATCTTTAAAATCTGTGAGGCTGAATTTACTCCAACCAGAGTTAATGAGGGGAATTAGGCCATTAACGTTAATGGGAACAGAATGAGGCTCGTGGTTTTGATATCTCATGAGAAAGATCATTTCTCTTTTGGCTGAACATTCATTAGGTTTACATGCAGTGAATGGTGTGCCAGAATCTTCCTGATTTTGCATTAATTAGAAAATAAATCTAGGAGAGTCTACATGCGATACAGATGGGTTTCTGTCATCCAAGCCTCATATTCCTTGTTACACAGAACTGTGAAAAATACAGATCTGGATTACTGGATCTACTTGTATTCAGTGTGAGGAAATTGGGAGTCCTGCAGATGACCTTTGGAACTAAAATGGATTTTAAAAAGCAGTCTGTAGTTAATAAGCATAGCCGTGTGTTTTAATCTAGGTATTTCTATGGCCACCATCACTGTAAAGCAAGCACTCCAGTAGTCATGTTAGTTGATCATATATGTGTTTGTAATATATATTTAAATCTAGTGACAATGTTCCTTTTTCTCTCGCTCATTTGGCATATGCATTAAAAAAAAACTTTTGTGGCATATTACATTTAAATATAATGCCTAGAGCTGCAGCCTCTGCCATTCTGTTATACAGGGTTCCATCTTCTGTATTGGCAAATGGGAGATGAACCAGAGGAATTACATTCACTGAGTCACGTGAAATAGGTATAAAGGGGTACAGCCGGTGCACCAGTAACACTATAAAGTCACGACTAGTGAAGACGGAGGAATGTGAGGGATCTAAGTAGGCTAAAGGAGTGGTTAGCAGATTGTAGATTGTTGGAAAAAATGTCAGGTTATGACAGTAACACAGCTGGGGTCTAAGCAAGTTGTAAGGATAAAGACATGGGCCTCATGGGGGACAGCTCAGTAAAAGCCTCTGCGCAGCCTGCAGCAGAGGTCAGCGATCCAAACTTCAGTGTAAGGAACAGAGGAAGATACTAAAGATAGTGCAATGCCATTATGTAATGCAGTGGTACACGTTCACATGGACTAGTGAGAGACAGGCCAAAGAGAGGGGGGCGGGGTTGGGTAACAAAAGTAACTAGAAGCACAGAGTTCCAAAAGGAAAGAACTGATTTAGACTATCGTTTAGAGAAGAGACAAATAAGAGAGGACATGACAGAGGGATCCAAAATGATGGTAAATTGGGAATGGGGGCGGGGGGGAGAGAATCTTTCACCCAGTCTCTCATGTTATTTTCTTCTCCTTGCCTAATCAAGTCCTTATCACTGCTGCTCTTAGTTTTCTGAGCCAGCAGCATGAAATTGACAAATATCTGGCCAGACTCATTGCTACTTTCTGATCTGCAGTGAAGTTGACCGGCTACTGGAAAGCAGCAGCAGAAGGTACTCATTCCTCTGCAGCTACGGCATTGGGGAGTAGGGTGACCAGACAGCAAGTGTGAAAAATCGGGACAGGGAGTGGGGGGTAACAGGAGCCTATATAAGAAAAAGACCCCAAAATCGGGACTGTTCCTATAAAATCGGGACATCTGGTCACCCTATTGGGGAGCAAGGGGAAGGGCAGGTGAAGAGCGGGATAGTTCTCCCCCATTTGGAGGACTGAGCCCCTGTCTTTTCCACTGCTTTCAGAGAAGCTCACTGAAATAGGCCGGCATCTCTGTTCAGTCTCACTGCTGCCTAGAATGCAGCTGTGAAAATGAACATACTTGGTCAATTTCAGTGTGCTGCTAATTCTCACTAACCAGAGGAAGTTCACTGCTCCACACTGGGGTGGAAGGTGTATATTTCAAGCTTTGACCGTGGTGCACACGGGGGCTCTACTTGCACGTGTGACAGGACATATATGGCTCTGTCACTACTTATCATGGTGGTGTGCAATTTAACTATTCGTGCGGGAGCCAGCCTCCCTGTTAATAAGCAGCCAGCAGTCAGATGAACACTAACAAGCTCTTCGGTCAGCTGGCATGAGCTCCTCCAGTACAACAAACACCCTGAGAGCTAGACTGTATGAAATCCACTGCTTGGGGCTTCGTTGTATTATACAAATCAGGGCTGTTCCAACCCAGCGTCCTTTGAGGTCTGTGAGCTTAGGAACCTCCCTCCTCCTTCCCCCAACCCCACGCCGGAGTTCCTAAGACAAGTGCCAGTTTTATGAAATCTTTCCCACACCCCCATGTTATTTTTATGGTGAGGAATGAGTGTTTATTTTCAAGAAGATTCAAAAAAATATATTTCCTACCCAAAGAGAAGGCTGGCTAGGGAAACTATGAAAGAGATCATTATATTCTGTTTGTCCTTCTATCCAGAAGCGTGACCAAGATTTTAGTAACCAGGTGCGTTAGGTGCAAGGAATGTATGTGGATGCACTATAAATTACTGCCACTTTCATCTATAAAAGCCCTAGATTAAAAATCCAGCCCTACGTAAACCATTTAGGCTAAAACAAATGTTTGGAGGAGGATTATTTGCTGTGGCCAGCCCTACTGCTACTATTTTCTCATGTCAGTAGGCCAGGTTCTCCTGTGTTAACAGTGCAACCCTCGCTCACGCTGGTGAGCAGGTACATGACTAGCACCAGTGGGATTATTTCCCATGAGCAAGTGCTCAGCTGGATAAGAGTTGCACAGGTAAATCCTGATTTAGGGTGAGCCATATCGGTAAATAACAGCCTTCTCTGCCAAGCCTTCCAAAATACTGATGTGTGAAGTGGTTCGATTAACATGCTGCTGCTCAGAGAAAGTACGTGCTGCCTAGATGAGAGTGTGTTCACGTCAAAGCACATGGAGCTTTGGGTTAGAAAATGCCCCTGTCACAGCTGTGTAAGACCATTTGACCCAGTTGGTTTCTTTTCCTTGTATGACCCAGGCAACGTGGGAGAAAGGAAGCAGCACAGCTGGGCCTAGCCAGAGCTCTGCAGGTTGTAACACCACTCGCTCAAATTGAGCCTGGTGCTCCCTTCTCCCACCCTGTCTCAAGTGCGGCCCTGATCCCAGGGTGCTGGATCAAGAGCCAACCCCAGGCTGGAGTGGGGAGCCAGGCCCGGCCCGGCCCAGCCCTGCTGGGGGTGGGGGGATGGGATAGCTCAGTGGTTTGAGCATTGGCCTGCTAAACCCAGGGTTATGAGCTCAATCCTTGAGGGGGCCATTTAGGGATCAGGGGCACAAATCTGATCTGTCTGGGGATTGGCCCTGCTTTGAGCAGGGGGTTGGACTAGATGACCTCCTGAGGTCCCTTCTAACCCTGATATTCTATGAAACTCTGCAACACCCCTTTCAGCCTCTCACTCCTGAGGGCAGGAACTGATGACCCCCCATGTCACCCCTCCCACTTTTAATGGCTCACTGCAGCCCCTGTATTGTTCCATGGGTGGGTAGCAGGGGATCCAGTCTCATGAGGGACCAGAGCAAAGTGCCCCCTTTTGATCCTGCCCCTGCACAGCCCTGGGCCTAGCATTATCTACACCATGCAGCACCTTTTGTCACCTACTAGATCTGCAGAGTTCCTTGGCCAGCTGGTGCCCCAGGAGCAGACGTGAAACAGGATGAAGACAAGAGCTATTTTTTGGGAACAGGAGGAGAAGGCAGAAGATGGAAGAGGACTAGAGGCCTGCGGCGTGCAGGAAGCGTGGCAGAAGTGGAAAGTTTCCGATAAAGTCTCTCACTTACTGTGAAGTTCTGACAGGTAGGGACAAAAATTAGTGAAGCTGTGTCCTAGTGACTTACTCTATCCCCTGGCGTATTTTGAAAGACCGTTAACTGTTAGGAGGACCTTGGTGTATGTCCCATCTGAAAGACAGCATCTCCCATCCCCCTTTTCTCCGTACTATCACATTCAGGCATCTCTCCAGTCCATGGCAGGAGGCAGAGATGCCCCTTAGTGAAACGCTGACTCCACAGTTCCTGCAGTATCTTATTGCCTAGTGGGATTTGGAGGAAAAGCCAGAACTCCTTTAGCTTGTGTGGTTTGAGGATGTTGTAGATTCAGGCAATGCACATTAGCCTCACCCTACCAGCTACTTCTCTCACAAAGGGGTCTGTTCTCCCGCTGGTTTTCTCTACCCCAGAAGAGCCTGATTTTGGGGAGGAACAACATTAAAATGTCTTACAAATCACTTTAAAGACAGTAGAAAGTTAGGCCAAAGTTGTCAAATTTTAGGTCACTAGATCTAGAATTAGGTACCTAATCTAATCCAATTTTCAGTGCCTCTGAAAGCTGTGTGCACTCAACACCCTTGGAAGCTAAATCACTTATTGGTAACCTTATGGCATCACTAGACAGTGCAATTGTAAATGGCCTAAGCTTACCTAGTTCTGTTTATAGGAGTTAGATCTTGGGAAAATGCTTGTTTTCTGCTGTGATGCACTTTTTGGACATAGCACCCGTAAATTCTGTTTTAGCCAATATCCGTTTTTGTAGGGGTAGCGGACACTAGAGTTTATTCCCACGCAAGCAAACAGAACTGTACAGGATACCTAAAGCGTTCTGTTTAGGTGCCTCCAGTTAGGCACCTGAGTAAGGCCATGTCTACACTACATGGATCGGCGGGTAGTAATCGATCTATCAGGGATCGATTTATCACGTCTCGTCTAGACGTGATAAATTGATCCCCGAATTGACGCCCGTACTCCACCTTGGCAGGAGGAGTAAGCAGAGTCAATGGGGGAGCCGCGGCCGTGAGGACGGCCAGGTAAGTTGAATTAAGATACTTCGACTTCAGCTACGCAAATAGCGTAGCTGAAGTTGCGTCTCTTAGATTGACCCCCCTCCTAGTGTAGGCCAGCCCTAAGAAAGTTAAGCATAATGCACAAACCATTTAAAGGTGCACTCATGCTTAGCTATTGGATACCTGGCTGCTGGACTAAGCCATTTCCCATATTCTCAACCAGCATGCCACTGCTCACTAAAACGGAAACAACTCACATTTAAAGTAGGGGATTGTCTTATTTTAACATGACCAAAAGAGGGACCTTTGAAAGAAGTTGTCAGCAATAATTTACTTTGCTACAACATGAAGCTTGAACTGAAATTTTTTTATAACCTACGACTTGTCAGATTTTTTCCCCCCCTTCACAGAACCTTCCCCTTTAACATACTTTTCAGGACAATACCAGGCAGCCTGCTTGTTATTTTCAATTAAAATAATTTGCATTTTTTGTGTGAAAATTGCTTCACCACTGGGGCCACTTGAGTGGCCAGTGCAATATATCATTGTGTGATCTGGCAAAGCCATCCATTTATAAGCTAGTGTGTGTCAAGCTAGCTTTTGGCAAAATGTGAAAGACACCTGGTTTAGTTTAGGCTCTTCACTGTGAAATTATCAACAATGCATAATCCTCTGACTCCTCTTGGATTGAAAGCTCAGGCTGTAATCCAGCTGAGAGGTCTGCTGTCATTCAGAAGATGCTCAAGGGCCTTCTGCTCTCATGATGTATGAGATCATAACTTCTCTTTTGCAGTCCTCTCCCTCCCCTCCCCATTCAGGATTAGGCATTATTTCCCCCCCCCCCCCAAATCAATGTGGGACTCAGATTAGAAATAAGTAGGGGTACAACTCAGCTCCCCCCATGGATGATTCTACTAAAATGACCAGCAATTTAGTTCATGAACGTTTACTTGTCATTAGACTAATACCATATTGAGACAAATGGCAGCAGGCCATTCTAAGTGCTCCTGTTAGAGGACACCTGTAATAAGGCTCAGGAAGATGGCATTCAGAAGGTTATATCTGCAGCCAAGAGGGCTGGAAAAAGAGCTTCAGCATAGTTATGCTTTTTTTGTGGCAGCTGAGGAGCCAGCCCACAATATTTAAACAAGATGAAAGTTTATATTCCATGGGCACATGATAGGGCCACTACAAATTGCCTGTACAGTGCACTAGTTGTTACCAGCGTGACCCATCTCTATAAGAGAACATACAAGAATATAGTTAATGAGTAAATACATTATGAACTAGGGGCCACAGATTCCAGCTGCAGGTTTGTAGAGTGCTTGGTTATACATTTGATTTATCTACATTTACAGGTTTCACAAATGACAGCACCACTGGTAAGTGATTGGAGGGATAAGTGTCTTTGATTGTAAGCTCCTGTGGAATGCTGAGTGCATAATCGGCACTTAAGCAACAGTAATACAGAAGCAAAGACTATGAAGATGACAGAAGATTTGAGGAAAGGTAGCGGGGAATTGCTGGTTTTCAATTCCAGGCCAGCCAATGATTTCCTGATGAAGTCCCTGGATAACTGGGTTTGAAAATGTCATCCACGGAGGCCTGTGTTTGTGTCACACTATTAAAGGTAATGTGGAAATGGTTAGTTTGGTTTTGTAAACTTTAACTGACTGGCACTTGAGGGATACAAGCTTGCGTGTGGGAGATTAGTCATTACAGTGCTCAACTGTGACCAAATTAGTCCTGCTGAGGTTATGTCAGCCTCTGTTTATACAGATAGGATCTGATTCAATGGGTACCTGCCTCAGCTGATTTAAATGTACATCATCCACTTTGTCAGGACCATATCCCATCTTCCTGGCTTGTGACACAGCTATTCCATTTGCAAGATTAAACTCATTCAAAATGGAAGGTATTTTTTCCCTCCCTTGTCTTTCTCTGTTGCTTTCTAAGCCTAGAGGGAGCTCCCTATGCAGTACACTGGTCAGTTGTCTGAATACATTCCAACCAGGCTTGATTAGTTTCTCCTCATCTTCTGGGCGAGGAAGATAGGTGGTCTGGAAAACAGAGTTAAAGTGAAAAAGTTCATGCCCAGAACAGCTAAACAAAACTACTGAGGTCAACTTATTTTTCATAATTTATCTTGTAATATAAGCCAGTGCAGTAGCTCTGTGCAAAGGCGCTTCAAGTTTTGAAGGTCAAAGGACCTGTATATTTATCCACAGGCTAAGTCTGGCTTAAGTAGACATTGCTAACGTTTGTATATTACTTCATCTCCAACTAGAAGGGGAGCACTCGATAGTCTGGGATTTTGGCACTCCTTACTGTCCCCTATGACGCAAAGAGAACAATATTGTGCATTAGTGAGTTGATTACCAAGGACAAGTTAAACACCAAATTCCTGCCACTAAGGACTTGAAGCACTATCTGGTCTTCAGTGCCAAGACCAGTCTTTTCTTAGTCTTGTATCACTGATTTCAGCCTGCATAAGTGATTGTGTGAACATGCATAGGGTGACCCTATTTCCTTAAGCTGAAAATGGGACATTGGGTAAGAGATGGTCAGTGCTCAGGGGAGTTTACTTACAGTATGCAAAAAAGATAAGGCAGTTGTTTCATATATTTTACTTAGAAGTCAGTAATTACTGGCATTGTTCCTTGTCTTGCCATTCTCCAGGGTGTGAAGCTGCTTGATACCAGTTGTATTTCTCTGACGATGCTATTTTTCTGAGGGTTTGCTTGTCTTTCAGCAACTTGTCATAGAATGCAGTACAGTCTAGAGAAAAGACAAGACAGTATTCATAGTGGAGATATTCAGACATGATTTTTCAGGACACCACACATCATTCATAATTAAAAAAACAAAACAAAACAAAAACAAAAACATTCAACAGGTGCTATAGCACCAGGCAGACACAGCACAAATTCCACAGCCTTGGCTAGATCTGTGTATTGTACTGCATTACGGTCCATCTCTCGAAAAATCTTCTGCCACCTTTTGGTGACTGGCGTTCTCAGCATATTCCTCGGCAGAGCTCACCTCAAACTATTCGGTGCTCTCAAAGGCAGGTCTCCAGTGCTCTAAATAGGACAGGCATGTTGTGTAAAAATTGTCAACTACATCATAAAACTCCTTTTCTTTCGTTTGCTTGTGTTCTACAAGAGTGTGCAGTAGGTTCTGCACTTCTGTTGTGACAAATCTTTCTCCAAGCCTCTCCGATAAGTTAACATGCAGGAAACATATTCGCATTACAACTTGTCACTGACAAATCATTTTTCTGTATAGTCTCCATTATGTTTTGGATCATGGCAGTTTGTTTGCTGGAAAATAGAAGCCACAACTGAGTGGCAGGATCATCAAAGACCTTCTTTAGCAGCGTTGGGCATTCATCTTGAGAAAGAAAATGTGCTTTAAGCCCATCGAAAAATCAACGAAATCCTGTGTATTGCTGGTCCCAGTGAGAGGACTCGTGTGCTGCCATGCTCTAGTAATTTGGTATACTCAATTCCAACAAATCGACAGAAGTCTTTCAGCTCTTCAACATGCACTGTGTAGATATGAAAGCATTGTAAACCTTTACAGCAAACTTCTCCACATCTAAAGGAAGACAGTTGACTGCAGTTTGGAGGCAGATCTCTTTTCCTAAGCTGGCCAAGAGCTTTCATCACAAATTATTTTTCCCACAATGTATGGCACCCCCAAAGTTAGTATTGGTGTTGTCTGCCCATATTCCAACAATCTTGTCACTAAAAATATTTCTCAATCACTTGCTGGATGTATGCACACTGCAAATCTGATGTTTCTCTGGGTGAAGATGAAAAGTCAATAATTTTTGTGCAAATTCCACTCAGTGGAAGAAAATACCGTATAAGAACAGGAAATAGTTTTTGCTCCTTTTTGTTCGATGCATCCACACTAAGCGTAATAAAGGAACACCTGTCCAATTCAAGCTGCACTTCTTCAATAGATAAAGGGGCAAAAATGTTGCAAACTATTGCCTCAGATTTTGTGCGAGCAGATGAAAAGTTGGATTGGTACAGTTTCCTAATTAATTGTGAGGTACAGTCCATAGGTGATGAGTTATATGGGCCCGTGGTGCCTGTGTTCCACCAATATTTAGGAACGTGGGCCTAGCTCCACCAATGTTTGGGCTTACCGTGCTTTAGGGGGCCCCCATGCTTCAGGGGGACGTAGGGTCCAGGGCGGCCTGGGTGGATTAGTGGGGGAAGGCTGGTGCCGGCAGCAGCGAGCAATCCAGCCCCAGCCTGCCCAGCTGGCTCCCAGTATTGCTTGGGGGAGAGGACGGAAGCTGGAAAAGGCAGGGCGGGGGGTTGGGGGAAGGGGTGGAGCAGGGGCGGGCTGGGGCCGGGTTGCTGCTGCTGGTGCCAGGCTCCCCACTAGCCCCCCAGGCTGTCCTGGACCCCACATCCCCCTATGGACGGGATGGCTCTGCTTGGACCTGTTCTGGGCACCACAAAAAAATAAACAAACCTGGCACTCATGGTACAGTCACTAGACTGGAAATTGGGGTCATGCTGCACTGAGTGGTAAGCAAACACTCCCTCACTGGTAAAAAAAAATTCAGCTTCTGTGTCTTGCCTCAGAAAACAATCCTTAAACACGTGGTACTATACACTTACTTTTATCAGCATCTCTATGGGTCTTGCTTTGAAGGTGCCGGGTAATATCATTTTGACCGCTGAGGGCAATGGAGAAATGTGCTCCACATGTCTCGCATACAACTTTGCTGTTGTCCAATGTCGAAGTGTCTTTTAAAAACTTGACCTGTTTTTGGAGGTCTTCATTAAAATTACAGACGTTTCCTAGACATTTTTATAGCAAAAAAAAAAAGACCACACACAAACTATTGATTCTTCCAAGGACACAGGTATGCACAAGCCCTCTCCACCCTGCCCCACAAAAGGACCAAAAACATCACCTGGCAACATCATGTGATTGGTGGCAGCACTGCCTTCGCAGCTGGGCAATGGAGCGCATCAGCTGCTTGCTGGGGTGCCTAGCTCTGAAGACAGCGCCCCCGCCAGCAGCAGCGCAGAAGTAAGGGTAGCATGGTGGCATTACCACCCTTACTTCTAACACAACCAGCCCTTGACTAAGGAGAACGGTCTATGCTCCTTATAGGGAGTTTTTGGATACACGATGTCAGTCTGCTCCTGACAGCCCATTTTGCTGAATCAATTCCTTGCTATGGACCAAGTTAATCTCCAAGTCGAAGTGTTTACCCCAGAGATCTATATGGCCTGGTAAATCTGCTCCTGAAACACCAGGGGAGAATTGATTTGCAAGTGTTCCTTCACAAGGCATTCTCTGAACGCTGGCTCAGTCCAGCATCTGAACATAGCAGCACACTGCCTCTATGGCAGCCAGCCTGTTTGGTTCAGGGGGACTCTTCGCTACCACAAAATGTGCAATTAAAACACCTTCCTATTTCACACCGTCTCATCAGTCAGGCTCCCAAGCGAGGCAAACATTGGAGCTGTGAAGAGACCATCACGCTGCTTTCAGCCTGCAGCTGCAACTCAGCTAACCAACAAAAACCAGCACTGCTACTAACCCCCCCCATCGGATGACCTGCGTGCGGCATCCTTCAGCCCTGCTGATGCGGACCATCCATTTAGCCCTGTTTTGTGCCCCTGAGTGAATGGGGTTCCTACCTTCTCGTTGCTGAGCTCGCACTGAGCTGATGGGAAAATTAATTTTAGTGCTTCTCTACAGCCTCCTGGTCAAGTCGCTCAAAGCATTCTGTACTGAGCCTCCCAGTAAGGAAGGGGCAGACTCTGAGGTGGTGCAGAAGTAAGGGTGGCAATACCACGTCACCCTTACTTCTCTGCTCTGCCTTGCAGCCGGGAAGTGGGGCTGCTGCCCACGGGGTCAGCTCGGAAAGCAACGCTGCCTGCCAGCAGCAAGTTTCTCTGCTGCCGCTGGCGGCGGGCATTGCTGCTGTCAGAGCCGATCCCCCCTGGCAACAGCCACAGCTCTCCGCTCTCCACTCTGTCGCCCCACAATTCGTGCATCCTGCTCAAAGACCAGTGACTGCACCACTGAACTCAGGGAAGAGTGCAGCATTCTACTGTGGGCGGCACACTCATTTTACCAGACCACCAGGCTCCTTGGGAAAGGATTATATGTGGGCAGCGGGTACCATAGGCTGGGGGAGACTGCCTGCCCAAACAGCCAGGTGTGGCTCCACCTCCAGCCCCCCCCTTGCTTCCCGCCCACTCTGCATGTGGCTGCGGGCCGCCTGGCCTCCCAGTGCTTGGGGGGCGGGGGTGCTAGCCTGGGGCAGGGGCTGGGCCTTGGGCGGAAGGGGCAGGGCTGGGTGCTAGCCTCCCCCAGCCTGTGGTTCACGTGCCACCCATGGTTATACATCTGAGGCCCAATCCTTTAAGTAAACTTCTCACTATCCTGTGATGCAAGCAGTGGACAGCTGTCCCAGGTTGACCCAGGTCCTGTAGTATCCAGCTGGAGAGTAGGGGCTACTGCCTGGGCTGGGGCGGGTGGGGGTGGAGAATACAGGTTTGAAAGCAGCACTGCCTCCCAGCAGCAAATTTCTCTGATCATGCTGCTGGTGGGCAGTGCTGCCTTCAGAACGGATCCGCCCGCCCTGCCCCTGCTCTCCCTTGTGCCTGGAGAGAGGGGGCTGCTGCCCACGGTCGGGGGTGAGGAGGAAGAAACAGCTCTGAAGGCAGCACTGCCTGCACAAATCAGGGACAATACAAATCAGGGACAAAGGCTCAGGTTTAGTGAAAAAGTAGGGGACGGCCAGAACAGAGCTGAAAAAGGGAACGGTCCCAGCCAAAACGGGACAAAGCCACATGCATGACAAATAGCCTCATGTAAAACAAAGCAACAAGCCACACCAAGCTCTGAAGGTTAAAATGGGGGAACAAACCATCCCCACGAATCACTTCAGCTGAAGCAGTGTATGTTCTAAACCCCCAATGAAGGGATAATGAAGTACTAAGATCAATGGGCTTCAGTATTTCACCTTTCTGCTTTGCACTTTGATTTTTCCCCTTAATCCTTCTGGCAGCAAGGGCCTGATTCTCCACCGTCCTGCCATTTAAACTGTTGTCAAGGGGGGGGGAGGTTAAATTGTTCCCTGGTGTAAGGAAATGGAGAATTCTGATGGGATAGATGTCGCACGAACATTGCAGAGCTGTCAGTGACTACACAAAGCCCTGAAAATTGGCAATTCTAAGGACGCAAAAATGGAAGTTTCTGGTAAAAAGTTCAGGTTTTGTTGAAGAAAAATAAAAAAACCTGTAAAATTTCAAAAGTTTAACATTTCTGCCATTTTTTGAGCCGCATTATCAGTCCAGAGCCTGGAAACATAATACCTCAGTATATTAACGTTCTATAGGAAATCGGAACTCTCCCAGCAATCTCTTGAGCTATTTCCATTTCTGCCCTTGAAGGACATGTGCTCTCCCACCAAGAGTGAGCTTCTACACCCAGGTTTGCCTGTTTAAGAGTCCCAAGATTTTTAGCACAACCCCAGTTATATGAACCTCAGGCTTCTGAAATAGCATCTCCCAACAATCAACATCGACAGTCCCTTTATTCAAAAAAAGATTGAGCTTGATTCTCCATTGCTATCTACACCTGTGCATAGATCATATGCCAATCCTGGAGTTAGAAAGATCAGCCAGAGAACCCAGTAGGCCTCAGGGTGATGAATTGTTTCCCTACGGCACACAATTACACAACTTCTCCCTACCCTCTTACACATGCTTAATACTCTTGACTTCTCTTTAAGATCACATATTTTACCTGTTGGACTCTGTCTTCTACACCTGCACACTGCTCAGAACTTTACAATTCACGGATAGTGCCATAGGTGCTGGAACGAGGAATTTAGCACCCCCCACTACGCAAATTGTTCTAGCACCCCTGGAAAGTGCAGGCCCTTGGAATAGTTAACTTATTTTCTGTCTAACACATGCAATATGGAGTCCCAGCACTGCACCTAGCTTCCTGAAGACCTAACATTAACAAATGTATCTGCAATGCAAGTCTTTCTGCTGTTCTACCTCTGTATGCAACATACCAAGGAAGTACTGCAGATTCCAAGAGGAGGCACAGACACGTTTTATGGCCATGTAACACACAAAAACAAGCTAGTAGACTCTGGTTTTTATTTGGTGGTAATTTTGATCAATAGCAGCTAAATCATTTACAGAAGAAAAATTAATGTGAACAAAACTTCAAGTTTATACTCCAGCTGTGCAAGGGAATCTTGGTTTTCGTGCCTGTCCTTGTCTCCCTGAGCTTGTCAGCAGTAGGAATTTACACTAATAAAAGCCAGATTTCCAATGCAGGTGTTTGCAGAGTGATAGTAATCTATTTCTGATTAACTACATCTGCAAGAGATCTCCTCATTACAAGCAAGGAAGTTGCTATAAAGGGGTATCATATAGGGGTAGATTAGCAATTTAAAAATATTCTAGACTTCTCAGACTCATAGGATTGCTCAGCAAGGTTAAGCAAAATCTAAAGATAATGCTGACGGTATCATAATCAGGGAGATTTCAAATGTCGGTAGGAGAAAAAAAAAAGACAATAGCCTGGGATAAAAAAAAAATATTATTGATACAATTATGTACTGTAAATATTGCTCTGTTAGTAAATTGCATTATTAAATTAGAATGGGGCTCTTATTAAACTGCAAGTCCTGGCAGGCTCCCCTGAGTCAGTAAGTCAACGGTCTTATTAATGAAATGGCTAACGACAAAATAAAGTGCTGATCTTTTGTAAAAGTAGCTTTGCCCGGTTTGTGAAGGCTACTAGATTGACAGCCCTGAGACTGAAATCTTGTTTGCTCTCAGAACAGACTCAACACCAGCTATGACTGCACAAGGCACCCAGCACTGTCTACCAACATGTCTCATCCCAGATGGAGGGGAATTAAAAGGTTTAATTGACATGGAAATCTACCAACAAGGGGGCCAAAACTTTCATGCAGCCCAGGGCTTGGGGGCATACGCAATGTCGGCATGTGCAATCCCCACACTTACAACTGAAAATGCAGGATTTTGAGTACCGATTAGTAGCTATGCACTTAATCGTTCAGTGATTTACATGAAGAACACTGGTGTACCAAAAACAGGACAGAGTCCACAAGTGAAATATTTAATAGATTTAGAAGAGTGGAATAACATATGAAACACTAAGATATTTTTGGCATTTTGATACTGTACATCCTCTTCATGCAATGGGAAATGGGAAATGCAAGTCTCAAAGTTAGGTAACATGAAACAAAAGTTGAAGGTTTTGTCCTCCCACTATAACCAAATTGGTCCATATTTGCTTACAAACCTGTGAAATTTTATATTTCAGATGTATCTATTTTGGGAAGGAAAGGGACTCAAATCTAAGAGGATTTGTTTGAATTATTAGTGAAAAACGTAATTTTAGAAACTCAAAGTTTCAGTGGGATCAGGATACATGGTTACATGTACAAGCTGTATTCTTTTCCATGCTCCTGTCTAGATACTTATATGGCCTCATCACTATAGTATGAAAACCTCAATCATGAATGGATAATATTCTCAACAATCTATGAGGTAGGGAATAATAGGGAAAATGAAGGCATGGGGGTAGATTAAAGGGCATGCCCAAGATCACACAGAAAGTATGTGGCTGATCATGGAGATCAGGGTACAAATCCTAAATCCCAGGTCATTGGCCTATCCCTAGACCATCCTTCCTACATCCTTAGTTTGTGGTGTAAATCCCATAATTTTATGAACATTACTCCCCTTCCCCATAACATTTTGTAAGATAGATCTTGGGTTGTGTAGAGGCCAGCTCTTGCATTTATACATACTAGAAGGAGTCCTTCAGTGTAACACATCCATGCCTGACTTCTAGGACTTCTTCCTGGTTGCCATAAGAGCTGATCAAATAGTAGGGGAAAAAATGGTTGGCAAATAAGCTAGATGGTGGATAGAGATGTTCTGAATGGAGAAACTGTTTACCCATCTATACAGCAGTCTGAATAGAGGAAACACTTATTCCTGGGTAATTTGAATTGCCTAGTCACGTGTTACACAATCGTTCTAGCAGTCACTGTTCTGCACACAATGACAACTCTGAACGTTGGGGGTAGCTGGGATATATCCCAGATCCTCCTCTTCATTGATCTAAAGGAGAATCTCCCATTAGCTCTTAGGAGTAGGTGGCGTAACCCAGATGAATTGTTTTGATTCTGTGTAGTAGAGGGTGATGTTTCACACACAAACCTGCCAGCCCACTCCTGTAGTGTACTGCTTTTAATAATCAGTGCGAGATCTGCCCTTGCCTCATAATGGTAAAGTTGGCAGGAGCTAAATTAAGAGAACACATGCTTTAAAGGAAGCAGATTGCAAAAGCAATATATAGCATTTTTCATGCAATTACATAGCAGCAGTTGACACATGTAGTTCATTCATTTGCAAAGCTTCCACAAGCCTCTATTCTGCATTATTTTGTTTTGGGTTTGGGGAAGCAGTAACTATGGACTAGGTTTTTTTTTTTAAGATTTTTAGTCGCCCAACTCATTGACATCAGTGGGAGTTAAGGCACCTAAATACCTTCAAAATCTACAAGTCTCAAGCTCTAGTTTTTCTTTGGTATCCCAAAGGAAAACAAAACAAAACAAAAAACACACTATTGACCCAATTCTGCCCTTATAGGCACAAGCCTCTCCCAGTCATGCCATTGCCTTGAATGGAGCCACTCCAATTTATACCAGCCAGCAATCTGGCCCTTTATTGTCAAACAGCTGTAGCTGAAGGGTTAAACTGAGTGCAGAGTATGACTTCTCTAAGCACACCTTGCACTCCCACCAAGGGCTTATGGTAATCATTTTAGCAGGTGACTAGATAATTGGAAGACATTATGTAAATTAAACGCAAGTTAAACCACTGCGGTGCGGTCACAAAAAGAGACTCATTTGCAATAGAATTTAAGCCCACTGTACATGCTACGTTTCTGTTGCTGAAAATGTCATCAAGAGACCTCTCCAAAACGGCTAGAGTGGTATGTATTTTACATTTGCATGCAGGCAGGCAGCAAGAACACCGCAAGCCACATCTGCATTGGAATAGGTGAAGCCAACACGATGCCCCATGGAGCTGAGCGATGCTCAGGATACCGGTGCATAATTTGGCACATGAGGCGTTTGCTCTCCCCTGGATGCAGGCCACATTCCTCCCACTGACTTACTTGTGCCCAGGGATGGCAGAGAATGAACCAACCTGCTGGAAGGTTATTCACAGAATGTGCAGTTTGTCCTCCCACTGTTTGGGTGATTACCAGACTCCTGCTTGAATCTTGAGCAATATTACTGCAGAGTACAACTCTGCTTCTGCAAGGAAGGCTTAGCCCAGAGTAACTCAGTCCCCTCTCTCAGGCTAGGTACACAGCTCAGTGTACTAACGCAGGCTTTGCTCCCTTCCCAGACCTGGCTGGGCAGATTCCTTGCAGTGGCCACATGGCACGTTACCAGCAGCTCCTTTACAGCCTGGTGGTTAGCGCTTTGGCCCAGTTCTTTTCTCCCCATCAGTGGCTAGGGACAGGATTTGGAGACATAAATAACACCAACGTAGCAGAAATACACTGCCTGCTTTCATCACCAACATTGCATATGATTAGGATTCCTTCCAGAAGTCTAATAAAGTCGCAGTTTTCGGAGCACTCATCCAAAGCGAGACCTGGCTAACGGGACATTGTGGATAGTAACACTAGGACTCTGTGTGTCCCTCTATGTATGCTGCTCTTGGAGCAGCCTATGCTTTCTTGGGAGAGGGATAATCTTCCTTTGTGTCACTGAAGAGAGATTCTCTCCCCCCCCTGTCCCCCAAGTGAATTTAAAGAAGCTGATCTTGCGATTTGCTTAGCACCCCCGGCCAAGCTCAGTCGAGTAGATGGAACGAGATTGACAGCACCTGCGACTTAAGTCGTATTTATGCACAGAACAGACAGGGCCAGGCAGAAGCAGTTGAAGTGTCCCTATATTTCCTCACCAGAAGATCCTCAGAGGTGCCCATTTTGTCATGTAGACACCTGCTTACTAGGAAATGGACTGAGACCATCAATTTATTCCCCATCCAACGTTAATGACATTTGAATCCAGCATGGCCTGCTAATGAGCAGAGTGATGACAACCCACCACCAGCACACACTGATCAGAGTGCATGATTAGGAACTACCTAGCAGACAGAATATGAAGGGAAGAGACAAAATGCAAGGTTAGTGAAGGGTTAAATGCCCAAATCCAGACTTGCTGTGTGCAGCGTAAAGGCGGCTGTGTATATATTCACACACACAATTAACAGCCAGAAGCCATGTGGGCAAATTCAAAAGGTCACCTTAAACCCATTGCATGAAATCTGAAACACCATATGCAAATTGTGGATAAAAAACAGTACCATGACTTCTGCTGGAAACCCTTCATTATGAGAATCTGCTTTTGCCTTATGATGCCACAAGCATTTTATTGAATAGTTCCTGAAGATTTACAGGATTCTACCCACTTCCTCCACACTGCCAAGTCTCAGCTGCCTCTGTGATGCCGATGGATACATTTCACTAAGCAGCATGCCAGAGGCCAGTGGGATCCCAAGGGAGCGTGCTACATCTGTCAAGTTATCCAAAAGGCTGAGTGATGAATGACAGTGTTAACATTAAACAGCTTGCCTCTGATGTTTTTCAAGTGTGCCTCCCCAATGGATCACCTGCTGCCCTGTCTGCTAGAAGATAAACCCAGAACAGAAGAACATTACCTCATTAAGAAAGCTGGCTATAATTAAGAACAGAGACAAGGCAACATCTCCTGTGTACTGGTCTGGATGTCCACACTGCCTTTCAAATCCCTCTTTGGAAAATTAATTTCCATACACATGCAAGTAGAGGGGCTGTTGATTAATCACAGTTAACTCACACAATTAATTATTTTGAGTTAATCACAGTTTTAACTGCACGGTTAAACAATAGAATACCAATTGAAATTTATTAAATATTTTTGGATTTTTTCCTACATTTTCAAATATATTGTTTCAATGACAACACAGAATACAAAGTATACAGTGCTCACTTTATATTATTTTAGAGTGCAAATATTTGTAATAATGATAAAGAAATAGTATTTCAATTCACCTCATACAAGTACTGTAGTGTGATCTCTTAGTCATGAAAGTGCAATTTACAGATTGTTACATAACTGCACTCCAAAACAAAATGTCAAACTTTAGACCCTACAAGTCTCCTCAGTCCTACTTCTTATTCAGCCAATCGCTAAGACAAATATGTTTGTTTACATTTACAGGAGATAATGCTGCCCTCTTCATATTTACAATGTCACCTGAAAGTGAGAACAGGCGTTCACATGGCACTTTTAAAGCCGGCATTGCAAGTATCTACGTGTCAGATATGCTAAACATTCATATGTCCCTTCATGCTTTGGCCACCATTCCAGAGGACATGCTTCCATGCTAATGATGCTCGTTATAAAAATAATGCGTTAATTACATTTGTAACTGAACTCCTTGGGGGAGAATTGTATGTCTCCTGGTCTGTTTTACCTGCATTCTGCCATATATTTTATGTTATAGCAGTCTTGGATGGTGACCCAGCACGTTTGTTTTAAGAACACCGTCACTGCAGATTTGACAAAACGCAAAGAAGGTACCAATGTGAGATTTCTAAAGATAGCTACATCACTCAACCCAGGGTTTAAGAATCTGAAGTGCCTTCCAAAATCTGAGAGGGACGAGGTGTGGAGCATGCTTTCAGAAGCCTTAAAAGAGCAACACTCCAATGCGGAAACTGCAGAACCTGAACCACCAAAAAACAAAATCAACTTTCTGCTGGTGGCATCTGACTCCGATGCTGAAAATTAATATATCAATATATTTGAAAATGTAGAAAATATGCAAAAATATTTAAATAAATGGTACTTTAGTATTGTTTAATCGTGTGATTAATCTGTTTAATCGCTTGGCAGCCCTAGCAAGTAGTAAAATGCTTAAAAATGGGCCATCTAAGAGCTAATCCTGTACATGTTGTGAAAATGAGGGTCAACAATTGAGTGGCTACAGGAGCTCCATATGAAATTCCATACTCCGGAGGTTTCTGTACATAATACTGGTTATGCCTAGTATCGGAATCTTCAGACAAATATGTACATAATATAGGTAGGGGTGTGTGTGTGTGTGTGTGTGTGTGTCAAAAAGGATGCATCATCTTGGTTAAGGAACACAGAGGACAAAAATGCATGAGTCATTTGACACAGTCTTCTGATACGACACTTGCTCATTAATTCGGTGTGCCTCCCACAAAAACACGACTCTGCTTGTTTCAGGCCAGGGGAGAAAAGCAGAATAGAAGGACAAGAGGAATCCTACATGCCCCTGGACAGAGGGAGAGAAATGCGGGGGTGAGGGAGGAGAAAAGCAGAATAGAAGGACAAGAGGAATCCTACATGCCCCTGGACAGAGGGAGAGAAATGCGGGGGTGAGGGAGGGGGGGGAGAAATCCGGTCTTTCAGTAGACCACTGAGCGTATTTAAACTTTGTAAGGTGCTGAGCTATGACGACAAGTCTTTTATAGGCATCTACATAGATTAGGCTGCAATAGATACAGGTCTACCAGGCTGCTAGAAGAAAGCGGATTTGTGGATCTATCTAAAGAATATCAGAATGTTCCGGCAGAACACCATGTAGACTTCTTTGTTGGCTCAGGGGTGATCAATGCAGAGAAAGGGTGAAGCAGCAATATTTTGTATTTGGCTATTATGCTGATGGTTTAACTCCTGCCAATATTGGTAGCCAAGAAGAACAGAATGTTCCCACATTTAGTTTTTGCTGTGTAATTAGCTCAGTGCAGATAAGTCTGGAGTGGCAGTGCTTGGAAATGGTTATGATTATTAACAAGGCTTTTTGCTCCTGCTGGGATAAAGGCCTTTCTTGAGATTAGTTTGAGACTTCCTTTCTCGTTCAGCTGTGTGCTAAGAGCTGCACTCGAGCTAAGGGTCTTTTGCACTTGAGTTGTAAATGCCTCTGGGATAAACCTTTAATATTAAAGGTTTAAGAGAGGTATGGAAGACATTCATATTAACGCAGAGCCACTTCCTGTGCAGCTCTTACACTCTAGATAAGAGTTCCACAAAAGCCTCCATGGCGAGTGAACATTTACAGCTGCGCTATAAAGAAATCTGCTCTGGGCTGAACTTGTCTCACGGGGAAGAAATTTTACTGAAATATGAAAGTTCTGCTTGGCCATCTTCAACCTCACAGGACTAGATATAGCCCGAGGTCATGCGGGCTTTTATGGGGAGTGCTCTGACAATACGTAATTGTCAGTCCACTGCCAGCGTAACCCACAAGCCAAGGAAAGACCTGGCCAGGATGACTGGCTGATGTGGTGACTCAATGCATCCTCACTCCAGCCTCTCCTGTAGAATGCTCAGCAGAACCTAAACCCTAGTTAAGCCCATTGGGAGGCAGCCGGTCAAGTCGGCACACCCTTCCTGCCCTGTACCCCAGGCCGCAGCAGAACCGCTGCTCAATCCCCACAGGTGCAATAGAGCTGGTGGAAGTTTTCAGAAGTGTAGCTGGAATTTCAAAAGACACCAACAGAAGGGATTTTTCATGACAAGTTTTGCAAAAAAAACCCCACACAACCAGCCATCCTGTTATTTTGACTGGCTTCAAAATTTGATGTAGACTTTCAAACAGACATTAAAAGGGGCAATTCTGGAGAAAAAAATGGTGAAAGTGTTCCCACTTTTGGGAGGGAGGCACCAGGGCAGGGAGGCACCATTTGTAGCGGGGACAAATCAGACCTATAGCCATCAACATCTTTGTTTTCACCTCCAATATGGCCATCTTATGACTTCATGGTGTATTTTAAATGGAAGGTTTTAGCCCAGAAATTAAGTAGTTTGGGGGAAATCTAATTTAAACCACCAAGTAACATTTAAGAAAGTTAGTTACTGCTACTGATTCACCTCACAACCCACAGGGGTTGTACCATATGACTGGAGAATTGCTAACATAGTTCTTATCTTTAAGAAAGGGAAAAAAAGTGATCCAGGCAACTACAGGCCTGTTAGTTTGACATCTGTAGTATGCAAGGTCTTGGAAAAAATTTTGAAGGAGAAAGTAGTTAAGGACATGGAGGTCAATGGTAATTGGGACAAAATACAACATGGTTTTACAAAAGGTAGATCGTGCCAAACCAACCTGATCTCCTTCTTTGAGAAGATAACAGATTTTTTAGACAAAGGAAATGCAGTGGATCTAATTTACCTCAATTTCAGTAAGGCATTTGATACGGTTCCAATAATTACAGGGAATTATTAGCTAAATTGGAAAAGATGGGGATCAATATGAAAATTGAAAGGTGGACAAGGAACTGGTTAAAGGGGAGACTACAACGGGTTGTACTGAAAGGTGAACTGTCAGGCTGGAGGGAGGTTACTAGTGGAGTTCCTCAGGGATCGGTTTTGGGACCAATCTCTTAATCTTTTTATTACTGACCTTGGCACAAAAAGTGGGAATGTGCTAATAAAGTTTGCGGATGATACGAAGCTGAGAGGTATTGCCAATACAGAGAAGGACTGGGATATCATACAGGAAGATCTGGATGACCTTGTTAACTGAAGTAATAGTAATAGGATGGAATTTAATAGTGAAAAGTGCAAGGCCATGCATTTAGGGATTAATAACAAGAATTATTGTTATAAGCTGGGGACTCATCAGTTGGAAGTAACAGAGGAGGAGAAGGACCTCAGAGTATTGGTTGATCACAGGATGACTATGAGCTGCCAATGTGTCTGTGAAAAAAGCTAATGTGGTCTTGGGCGAAGTATTTCCAGTAAAGATAAGGAAGTGTTAGTACCGTTATACAAGGCACTGATGAGACCTCATTTGGAATACTGTGTGCAGTTCTGGTCTCCCATGTTTAAGAAGGTTGAATTCAAACTGGAACAGGTACAGAGAAGGGCTACTAGGTTTTCCATTCCTCAGATCATCCTGTCTTATGAAAGGAGACTCAGAGCTTGGCTTGTTTAGCCTAACCAAAAGAAGACTGAGGGGAGATATGATTGTTCTCTATAAATATATCAGAGGAATAAATACCAGGGAGGGAGAGGCATTATTTAAGCTCAGTACCAATGTGGACACAAAAACAAGTGGATATAAACTGAACATTAGGAAGTTAGACTTGAAATTAGATGAAGGTTTCTAACGATCAGAGGAGTGAAGTCCTGGAACAGCCTTCCAAGGGGAATAGTGGCTTCAAGACAAAGGGCTTGTCTTCACTACCAGCCCGGATCGGCGGGTAGAAATCGATCTCCCGGGGATTGATTTATCGCATCTCGTCGGGACGCGATAATCGATCCCTAAATCGACGCGCGTACTCCACCAGCCCAGGTAGGAGTAAGTGCCATCAACTGGGGAGCTGCGGCGGTCGATTTGCCACCGTCCTCACAGCGGGGTAAGTCGGATCAGATACGTCGAATTCAGCTATGCTATTCCAGTAACTGAATTTGCGTATCTGAAATCGATTCCCCCCCCATAGTGTAGATGTAGCCTAAGCTTGATAAGTTTATGGAGGGGATGGTATAATGGGATAGCCTAATTTTGGCAATCAATTGGTCTTTGACTATTAGCAGTAAATATGCCCAATGGCTTGTGATGGGATGTTAGATGGGGTAGGATCTGAGTTAGTACAGATAATTCTTTCCTGGGTGTCTGGCTGGTGAGTCTTGCCCACATGCTCAGGGTTTAGCTGATCGCCATGTTTGGGGTTGGGAAGGAATTTTCCTCCAGGGCAGATTTGCAGATGCCCTGGGGTTTTTTCGCCTTCCTCTGCAACATGGGGCACGGGTCACTTGCTGGAAGATTCTCTGCATCTTGAAGTCTTTAAACCATGATTTGAGGACTTCAATGGCTCAGACACAGGTTTGATACAGGAGTGGGTGGGTGAGATTCTGTGGCCTGCGTTGTGCAGAAGGTCAGAGTAGATGATCATAATGGTCCCTTCTGACCTTAAAGTCTATGATTCTATGATTTATTACACCAGCAGTGAACTTGGGCCAGTGCATTGGGAGGTTTATGCAATTATTTGTATTATTCATTATCCCCATTACAATAATGCCTTGAGGGCCCAAATAGGTTGGGGCCCTGCTGTAGTAGGTGCTGTGCAAACATAGTTCCTGTCTACGTTAGGGTTTAATACTGCTGCCCATCCCTAAAATAGCTGAGTGCCTTCCAAGTAAAGTCAATAGCAATAGCAAAGTTCCTAGGGGACTTCCTGAAAAGAAAGACACAGTAGAGATGGCATGGTGAAAACACTTCTTGGGGTAGGACTTTTGTTTTGCTTGTTTTTAGAGAGATTAGTGAGGGCTTGAGGATAGACGGGGTGTTCATATTGTGAGCCTCACTTCTGGTGGGAAGGCGGTCTCAAAGAGGAATGCAATGTTTCCTAAAGATGGTCAGACTCTGGATTTGCCCAATCTCCTCTGGAAGACTATTCCATAGCTGGATCCCCTCGACAGAGAATACTTTGTCTCCAAATCTCACATGTTTCTGTCTGGGCTTGGTGAGTCGCATTGCCCCAGAGGAGCACAGTGGTTCAGAGATAAATATTCATTCTTATCTATTAATTACTTTGAAAGTTGGGACCCAGGCCTTAAACTGGCATCAAAAGCTGATTGGGAGCAGACTGAAGCATGGGCCTGTTGTGCTCACAGCAGCCTGAGCCATGGAGAAGGAGAGCTGCATTCTGTACTAGGTGGAGTTTGGGCATCAGAGTCACATTCTACTTCAGATGCTGAATTACTGTAATTCATTGTGTGGAGGTGACAACTGCATGGATCACTGTGGCTGGATCCTTGTTCAGGAGGAAGGGACAAAGTTTCCTAGCAAGCTGGAGAGAAGACATTTTTGGAAACTCGGGCCATCTGGTCATCCAAGCTTAGCAAGGAGATAAACAGGACCCCAGACTTCACACATCTTTGACAAATGGGATTTGTGCACCTTCCATAGAAGGCCAGCTCTTGGAAGTGTTTCCCCTTTTTGAGCAGCATCTCTTTGGTCTTGCTGGGGTTCAGTTTGAGCCCCCTGCTCTTAATCCAAGAGCTAGTTTCCTGAAGGCCCTGACAGCTTAGTGGTGGTGGCGGTTGTCTCAGCCGAGAATGAGATATGGTCGAGTGTTATAAGCATGAGCCTGTGGTGTCCCACGTTCTCCCAGTGGTCTCATTTAGATCATGGAGAGGCAGGGTATAGTATAGATCTCTTTGGGTCCCTGCAGGTGCGGGCCTTTGGAGAGAAGGAGCAGTTACCCAGCACCACTGATTCTGCTGGAGAGTTCTTAGCCACACGACAACAGGTGGTTGAAACAGGAGGAGAGGAAAATGAGGCAACTGTAATTAATGTAGCATACCCATTCAGTGAGGTGCTTTGACCCCCTTTTGTGGTGGCTGGGCCATATACAGGATGACCAACCTACTTTAGCCTTGCTGCTAGAGCTGGGGTTTTTAGCTCAGGGAGTAGAGGCTTATGCTTTAAAATCCCAGGCCCCAGGTTCCATCCCTCCCACTGAAAACCCACTCAGTAGCATGGCTTTACAATTGCCTGTTTTTCAGACTAGCTGTATGCTTATGTCATAGCTGCAATGAGCCAATCAGTAGCAGTCATCTCGACTTCTGCCCATAGCTTGTCATTATGACCATGTTTCCTTTCAGTATTCAGCTAGGCTGTAATGCCACAGACCAGGGATATTATGATGATTATATCCAAGATACTCATGTACTCTGTAATATCCCATTTTAAGAAATCTGTCAACATTGGCACCTAAATAGGTCATTACAGAACACAAATGTTGCTACTCAGTCAATTGAATAAATAGTTTGGTAGAACCTTACGCAGCTATATAAAAGTCCTGGAAGATGTATTTTCATGAAGCATCACAGCCTGGGCTAAAGCATCCTTAATTTTTTTTATGCTAGATTGCCAAGTTCTAAAGTCATCAAAAACTTGATTAATCATTGTACTTAAACATCTTTCAGCCCAAAGGATGTGCTCATGTACTAGTACAAGGACCACATTATTCATCAGTGAAATGCAGTCATCTTTGGAAAGGCCTCAGCCCTTCCCTGCCAGCTCCATCACCCAAGAACTGTAGCAAGAGAAGTAAAGAGTGATTAGGAGGGAAATGAAGGTACAGAATTCGGAGACAAACTGGAATATTGCCAGGGTACCAGCCCCCGACTACTGTAAAAAATGTTCTATTGGACCTTTATTGACAAGTGACCTACATTTTAAACTTTTGTAACAGTCATGTCTGTCTTGCATCTATACCCCTTTTACGCTGTGCTGGATTTCAAGCACAGACTCACCAATTGAATCCATCTATTTCCTGTGCCATCTGAGATTGCCTTTGAAATCTCCAATCCGAGTACTGCTCAGGCCCAACTAGGCTAAGTCTAATCTCATGAGATGGCTGTTCAAGATAAAATTGCTACCGGCAAGTATTTCAGACTATAATACTACAATTCAATGGTTTGCAGACAAAGATGTTAACCAAACCCCCAAACATGAAATAGTTACACTTCAGTGTTGCTTAATTAACAGATATTTGGGACATGATGTGTGTAGAGTTGCCCAGTGTACCTGGTAGGCTGTCACCACTGATTCAACTCTCCAGCTGAAATGGAAGACTTAAAAAGAACCCTACAATGATCTGCTGTGAGAAGCTGCAGCTGAAGCAGTTAAAGGTTTGGCTAAGAACCCAAGCAAGGGAATTGAGAATTAAGACTGAAACACTAGCCTTTGCTCACCATATTGTGCATAGGGATGTGTGAACAGATTTAGGTATCAAGAGCGAATTTGAATGCTTGCCCAAAACTCAGACCCCAACCTTTGAGGTTCAGAAATGGTCAGATACAATTTAAAAACCAGGTTTCTTATTTTCATGCCCCTCTACACTTCCTGGTTCCGGCCAGTAAAGCAAGAGTGCCAAGAACTGCAAGAACATCTGTTTTCCAGCACAACCAAAAAGCAGGAAGTAATGGAAACCTCCCAAGTAAGCCAATCATGAAATTTTGAGTAATTACATTGGCTCGGTTCTTTGGGTGCTTAGCTAAATGGCTGAACCTTTAAAGGTGCTTCCATCACCAGTTAGGGGTCAGTTTCACTGGGATGTCAGACAATGGTGATCTTACAGACTTGTATGTACTTCCATACTTGCACAGAGGCGTGTGTTCAGATTTCAGGACAAGCGTTCAACTTTAATTCAGATTCTATTCCATTTTGTGGGCATGAACCAGAAGCTTTAATGGAAGGTTAATATATTTTAAAAAGGGACAATAAATTACACCTTTCCAGTTTGCTTTTGAATAAACAGTAGTAATCAAAGGAGAGGAAGTCAAAAATCAACATTCACGTTTTAATAACTAATAATGAAGTGGAAATGACTTTAAAAAAGATCTCAGCCTCTGTCTGTCCTACATCCTGCTTGGGAGCAATTCTTTAAGAAGGGAGACAAGTGGCAATGAGGTTTGATTTAGCAGCTGATGCAGCTGATGGTGGCGCGAGGTTGCCTCTACTGAAATGGAGTGAGAACAGTGGGTCAGACTCCTACCTGCGTCACGCTTGCTGACTGCCTCTTGTTGATCCCTACTTTACTCATTCCTAGTTAAGTTCTAAACAATGTTTAGTTTAGGCCAGAGTTTGGGTTTGAGGTAGGGAACTGTATCAGAGCCAGGTGTGGAGACGATGGTCCTGTAACTCTGTAAACGGTGCTGAAGCAGCAGATCTCTCATTGACATTTCCACCACACAAGATGGGGGAAGTCTTAAAAACCAACTGATCTTGGAAGAGGTCTACCATTTGGGGCCAAAAATGCCTTCTCAGTTGGTTTTGCCTACATCTGAATTGGACAAGACACTCCTACTCACTCCTGTTGATCGCCCTGCAGATTTCAGAGCTGGTTGGCCAATTCCTTCCATTATAGACATCTGGATGAGTTCCCCAAGGCTCACCAGCCTAACTGGACACTAGGGTTGCCAACCCTTCCAGTTTTGCCAGGAGTCTCTTGGAATCAGGCTCTATCTCCTGGAGGCTACTGAAGCCAAACCGGGAGATTTTAGGTGCTAAAAGTCCGGTGGCGCAGCGGGGCTAAGACAGGTTCCCTGCCTGCCTTTGCCCCATGCCGCTCCCGGAAGTGGCCAGCACGTCCCTGCAGCCCTAGGGGGGGAATTGGGGGGGGAGGTTAGGGGTCTCCACATGCTGCCCACGCCCCGGCTTCACAGCTCTCATTGGCCAGGAATTGCAGTCAATGGGAGCTGAAGGGGCGGTGCCTGCAGACAGGGGCAGCGTGTGGCACCCCCTGGCACTCCCCCAGGGGCCACAGGGATGTGTGGGCCACTTCCAGGAGCGGCACGTGGAGGGGGCAGGGGGCAGAGCCCCCTGGCCCACTTACCTTGGGTGGCTCATGGTCAGCAGCGCAGCATGGCTAAGGGAGGCTCCACCCCCACAGTTCCCATTGGCTGCAGTTCCCAGCCAATGGGAGCTGCGGAGTCAGCACTCAGGGCATGGGCAGCGTGGGACCCCCCCCAGGGGCAACCGGGACGTGCCGGCCATTTCCAGGAGCCGCGTGGGTCCAGGGCAGGCAGGAAGCCTGCCTTAGCCACTGTGCCGCCGATTGGGAGCCGCCCAAGCTAAGTGCCGCCTGGCCAGAGCCTGCACCCCATCCTCTTACCCTAGCCCCGAACCCCCTCCTGCACCCAAACTCCCTCCAAGCCTGCACCCCTATACCCTACCTCAGCCCAGAGCCCCCTCCTCCATCCAAACTCCCTCCTGGAGCCTGCACCCCTCACCCCCTCCTGCCCCCCAATCCCCTGCCCCAGCCTGGAGCCCCCTCCCACACCCCAACCCCCTGCCCCAGCCTGGTGAAAGTGTTTGAAGGTGGGGGAAGAGTGAGCGATGGGGGGGGGGATGGAGTGAGCAGGATGGGGCGGGGCAAGGGGTGGGGCAAGGGAGTTTGGGTGCGTGGGATTAGACAGTTGGCAACACTACTGGACACAACAGCACTAAGATGCCTTAGCAGCCAGCTAGGCTTCTGGGACACCATAGGTACCTTATCTTGGGGAAGACTCCATTATGGGCAGCTTTGTAGCTGGCACTTAAATGTGAACCATGGCACTTACATCCAGATGTCGAGGGTCTGGACTGTAGGGTTACCCTCTGAGTCCCAGGAGCAGCCCAGGGAGTAAACTGGGAGTCACTCATACCTCCTGCTTCCGCTGAAGGGAATAAGTTATGGCAGTCTCTTGTGGAGCCGCTGACCCCCTCTGCATCTGCCTGGCACATACGAGGCTGGAGCCTGAGATTCTACAGCTCCCCATTCCTTCCACCCACTACTTGCTCACAAGGGGGGGTGGGGGGATAGGATCTCCCCACCCTGGCTAGTTACAGTCCGAGCAGGAGGGGGCTTTGATTCCCTGTGAGGCCAAGCAAGGACTGGATCAATCTAACCCCAAATAAAGGTCTCCATATCAATGCCTAGAAAATACATCCTGTAGTACAGTGTTTGCATCTATGTATCTAGATATTGATATAGCCCGGATCAACCCGGTATCTGAATGCCCCCTCATCTCAGCAATTGTGATGGGCCTTCACCTGTCTTCAGTTGGCTCAGCAGGTAGTCTTGCAGCCCATCTACAGCCCACTTCAAGGTCCTATTAGAGTCGTTACATGGAATACCTTTTTAAAGGTCAGGAAATCATTTCCATCTCAAATAAGCCACACCGTATAGTTGACCCAGTGAACTGTGCCAGTACTGTACTGAACTAACTACTTGTAATCTTTCTGGGTAGCTATGAGTGCCAGAAATCTAAAATTGCCTGGCCGTGTTTGACCTTTACATTTAATAGGAAGGTCGTATTACAGCAGTAGTTTACTGCAATAGCTTTGAAGATTCTTTTTAATACATCATTGTAACTTATGTGTAGGGTAACCCCAGGGGGTGGAACCAGGAGTAATGGAATGAAACTGAGCTCAGGATAGTTTTGGCAAGAAAGATTCCCAACAGCAGGATCTATGAGATTATGGGATAGTCTCCAAAGAGGAGTGTGAGAGAACCATGGCAGGTGGCAGATCATCTTGTTTAAAGTCACCATGGCCTTGGCTACACTTACCCGGTAGTGCGGCGGCGAGCGATCGAACTTCTGGGTTCGACTTATCGCGTCTAGTCTGGACGCGATAAGTCGAACCCGGAAGTGCTCGCCGTCGACTGCGGTACTCCAGCTCGGCGAGAGGAGTACCGCGGAGTCGACGGGGGAGCCTGCCTGCCGAGTGTGGACCAAGGTAAGTTCGAACTAAGGTACTTCGAACTTCAGCTACGTTATTAACGTAGCTGAAGTTGCGTACCTTAGTTCGAATTAGGGGGGTAGTGTAGACCTGGCCCATGACAGCTCTGGACATCAGACATGTCTGATTTTCTAAAGCAGTGGTAGACAGGCTTTTCCAGGCCTACTTACTTCACTCAAAGTAATTGGCTTCAACTGAGCCCAGCTACAATCCCTTCGTTGGAAGTGTGGGCAGATAGCTTCAGAAGCCCTGGATAGCTACTGCAGGATTCACATGTGAAACTATTTTCACAAGATCCAGGCTCCAGAGGCTCCCCATAAGTCCTCTCATGGTTTTCTATAGATTTAAAGAGTTTGGAAGCCCACTTAAACCTGTGTCAGCTTTCAGTACGAAAGCAAAAGAGTAACTTTCTGTCTCTGGGAACATCTGCCCATCTGTAATTATATTAGGCCCAACACTGTCCTGACTTACACATTGGGCAACCCCTGGTACCCAATGGGGCTGCAAATCAAGACAAGATGTTGCTCATTGTATTTAAGGGTCTGGTTACGATCTACTGGTGAAATAGCCTTTGATTGTAAGCTGCTTGGGACAGGGACAGTGTCTTACAAATAGTAATGCACAGAACCGAAGTATTACTACAGCACCTAGGAACTCCAGTCATGGAGAAGGAGTCCATTGCGCTAAACATTGCGCGAACAAACACACTCCCTGTCCCCAGGAGCTTACAATCCAAGTATAAGGCAAGAGCCAGATGGATAGAGACGGATGGGGGAATACAAGGAAGCAATGAGACTATTGGACAGCATGAAAGGCAGTGGTCTCAGCCCACCAGCAGGCTGTTTTCACAGGCATTGTAGAAAAGGAGATACCTTTAGGAGGAGAATAAGGTAGCTATGTGGAGGATTACAGGGAGCTCCTCCCAAGCACAAGCTGCAGCATGGGAGAAAGCACAAAGGTGCTTGTTTGAAAGGTTCAGAAGTGGGCCCTGAAGGCTGCCATCCTGGGCCAGTCACGGGCAGGAGTCACTCTCTTGCCACTGAATGGGAGCAGTGGTGTAGTCAAGCTGGAATGCCCTTCCTGTACCGTTAAGCAGTAGCAGTGTTGTGGTCAAGCCAGAAGGGGGCCTGGTCCCCTTACCCTGTTGTCCCTGAGCCTCCCCAGGCGCTGTGGGGAATGTACTCACCAGTGGTGTATTAGCCTCTACGCCAACAGGGCCCATGCCCGGGGCCCCAGCCAATTGGGGGGGGGCCATAAAAATGAGCACCCCACACCCCAACCTACACTGCCTGCCCGGCGCTACTGCTGGGAAGTGGGGTCATGATGCTAGCTTTGGTAAAACATTTTACAAATCCCAAATATTCAGCCTTACCCACATGACCGTGTCTTGTAATCAAGTTTTCCCCTCAGAACCAATAGAGAAGTCTAGTATCAAAATTGTTTAGGATGCATTTCACTCACTTCCTGAATCCTAGTTCTTGCTTGCTTAAAATACACATCTTTATATACAAAGTCAGCCAGGACCTTTATCTGCAGCAAGTAAACGAGGCTAGGCCCTTACCTTAGAGACTACATTTCTCAGTACGCAGACTTTTAGCTTCAACTCTAACCTCCCCAAACTCCCCCCAATCCCCCATGTCTCTTAAGAAGGAAAAACCGCTTTATTAATTCCCCACATAAATATCCAGAACATAAACGCAACACTAACCTTCAGCTAGAAGAATTTATTTGCCCTAGAAAGCTTTTCCAAAAAGTCAACCTGTTCCTGAGAGCAGGATTAGAGCTAGTTTAGCCATTAGAGCCAGTTTAGTCATATAAACATTCACATTGGGGTCTGCAGCACAGGATATGAACATGAATGAAATGTATTAAAAAATATGAGTTGAGAATAAAAGCTCTCCCCTAAATCTCTCTTATTGTATAAGCTGCTATGAATTAAGGCCCTTTCAGGCTGATTTTTAGTCATCAACATAATTATTTCAGAACATATTCCAGACCAGCCTTTTTTATAAGTATTTTAACAACCTGCAAATCAGGAAACTGTAAATCAGAGAAATGAACTGAAATCAGCAATCACAAGGCAGTAGGTCTCATGCTTAGATTCTGACAGCATAGAATGAATAGTGTGAATAGTGGAGGTCTGGTTGTCTTGCTTTAGAATGCCAGAGGCCTTTAAACCCCTAGAGCCTTAGATCCACATACTTTGGGGAAGTTCAGATCCAAACTTTATGGCTTGGGCGAGTCCCGTTCCATAACTTGATGGCACTTTGTATTTTAGTTTCTCTGGAAGATTTTACGTGAACAATTGAGAGTTTATTCATACAGGTTTTCAGAACCCTATGAAATTCTTATTCTGTCTTTAAGAAAACTGTTTAACAGCAATCACTGGCTCCAGTAGACACTGACCCATCCCATCAAATAGAGAGCTATAATCTTCAGTAACAATGACGTGTAGCTGGGGCCAAAAATCAATTCATGTTTTTGTGTAACATCCTTACAACATGGTGGCAAAAGGAAACTGACAAAGATTGCACAAGTGAAGCCAAATCAACTCCCCAATCTGTAAGGGAACTGCAGTGCTTCCTAGATTTTCTGCAGAGAAATTGGAGAAGGTGAAATTCTCCCTACTGTTACACAGGCCAGGCCAAGGGGCTTTGAAGATCTACAATCTGTTCCAAGGGGAGCCTGGAAGTTGCTGCTAAATGCTAGACAAAGTAATTCAAAACTCTGAACCTTTAGTCCCAGGACACCCGATATAGAACGCGATTGTCAATGCCACCTAGAGGATTTACATAAACAGGGCAAAGGAAATTAGCATGAATTGGGCATGGAAATCCTCAGTCTTGGACTTCAACTTCTGTACCAGAGTTTTTCAATCTGTCCCTTAGGATAGCACTTCCCGTGGATAAGGAAGACTAATGCAACTATTAATATACTCATATGCCATGGTGGTGAGTACTATAAATAATAGCCTACAGTATTGGTAACATGTTCTAAGGGGGATGCGATTTTCCTAGAGTCTCACAGGAGGGCAGATTTTCTCTCGTCCCTTTGTCATTTCTGTGGTACCCATCACCATGTTAGAGAGGCCCCAAGCATAGTAACTAAGATTGAAAGTGAGTTGTACACAGTGGTCAAGAGGGGAGAATCCCAGCTCACTGAACATTCAATTCCTGTTTTTATTGGTGGGGATTGTCAAGTCTAAGTGAGTTAGGCACCCAATGCCAAGGGAAATGGACAATACCCAGACTCTTTTGAAAAGTCCAGCAATTATCGTTACTGTTTTGACCCTGGTGGGTCCTAGTTTAGCCAATGTTCAGACATTCCAGTGTTAACACCTGCTCTTATGTAATGCTTTTCATTGCAAGATCAGGACCATTAGCTCCACTACTGGGGAAACTGAGGCACAGAACAGTGAAGCGACTTCTATGGGGTCAGCCAGCAGACCAGTGGCAGAGCTAGGACTAGAATCCAACTTTCCTGAATCACAGTCTACTGCTCTAGCTGCTAGGCAATACTGCCTGCCTAAAAATCATTTCCCATACACCCCCCCCCGCCGTTCCTTTTAAGGGTGCATGATGCAACATTAAGACAAGCTTTTACTCTTTCCCTTGTGCAGCATCCTCTTAGCAATTGTGGTGAATGCCAGCTCCCTGTCTGATATGGGACTGAATCCTGGCATGAACACAGAGAAAATGATACCAGCTATTTGGCACCTTCTGAAACAGAAGTCTGTCTAGCTGGGGCATCCCTGGGACCCGCAGATGGGATGCAGCACTCTGGGGCAGAGCCGTCAGGGATTTTAATGAGATGTGGCTCAGGAAAGGAGTGTCAGGAGAGGGACACTGGCTGTGGCTGAGAGGTTGTTTGATATGGGGATCTGATGCACCTAGTTACATTAGAACCGCTCAGGAGCTAATGAAACAAGGCAAGGGGAGCAGCTAATTGGTCAGAGTCTGAGGGTCATCACAGGGACAATGCAGACAATCTGACTAGTGTTGGGGGGGGAAAGCAGTGTCCGCAGATGCACCAGGTTAAAGCTGGTAAGATTGGACACGCTCGTTTGGGAGCAGGGGTCCACAGGTGGTTTAGAAAGGAGAAAGCTATTCAGTAGCTTAAGGCACAACCTATCACTTCTTCCCCTGCCCAGGAGAGAGATTGCTTCTGTAACGCTCACAGCTTGAAGAATGAGAGTAATACTTTGCACTTCTAGGCCATGTCTACACTGCAACAAAAGACCTGCAGCATAGCTGTGGCTCCGGTCACATGACTCTGTTCTGCAAGACTCAGGCTGTGGGACTATAAAATGGCAGCATAGACATTTGGACCCTAGCTGGAGCTTGGGCTCTGAGAAACTCCTCCCTCAAGGGGTCTCAGAACCCTAGACTCCAGCCCAAGCCTGAATGTCTACACAGCAATTTCATAGCCCTGCAGCCCAAGCCCGCTGACCCAGCCCAAACCACAGGTCTTTTATTGCAGTGTAGATAGATCTCTTCAGACAATCTTAAAGTGCTTATATGAAGTAAGCCTCCCACCAGAGGACTAGGGAAGTTTTAGCATGTTTTACAGATAAACTAGATCTAGAGAGGCTTGAAGGGACTTGCTCAAGATCACAAAGACAAGGTAGGTGAGATAATAGCTTTTATTGGACCATCTTCAGTTGGTGAGAGAGAGAAGCTTTCAAGTGACAGAGCTGAAGGGGAGCTCTGTGTAGTGCAAAGTTTTTCATCAACAGAAGTTCATCCAATAAAAGATATTACCTCATCCACCTTCTTTTTAACATCCTGGGACCAATAGCTACAACAACACAGCAAACAAGAGCACAGAGACAGATGCAGGAGCTCCTGACTCTCAGCTGGGGAAAGGGTTACCAACAGGACCAGCTTCTTCTCCTGTAATCACTAAGAACTACTAATACAATAGACACCTGCCTTAAGGTAGCCTTTTGATAGCACACAAGATACTCATCAAGAGGCCTTCTCACTGCCATAGAGTAAACCAAAGTTGCTTTTGTTTACCTTAGATACAGAAACAAACAGATTTCAGCCAATGAAGCCTATTGCAAACTGAAAGTCTGTTTAGGTTCCTTCCTGAGGGGGTCTCCCTCTGAGAAGTCTAGGCAGTTTTCTCTTTAAACAGCAGAGATAAAGTGGAAGAGGGAAGGTGATTTGTAATGCCACTTATATAGGGAGAGAGATCGCTCTGCCCAGGGCACAGCTGAGTCTAACTAAGCCCAGAAAGATGGTATAAAAGGCCAGTCCCACAATGGAGGCTGGTTTTTTAGTATGTGATTTTCAGGGTAGAGTAGATATGTTCAAAGCAGGAATAAGAGTTGTTACATAGTTATAGGTTGTTTAGAAAGAGCTGCTCTACTACCTCTGAAAGATTTTGTTGTCTTTGTTTAATTAACCCAGGTGTGTGCCCTTATATAGACTTTCTAAACCTGGATTCTGGCACAGAGTAGCTTAGTGATCAATAAAACTAGGCAGCATTCTCTCTCCTTGCTAACTTGCTTATATAACGGTAGACAGTAGTTTACTGGGCTGGCTGACAAGCAATTTCTCAAACAGCCTTTTGGAAAAAAAACCCTTATCCCATACAAAGCTACTAAGAGATCTTCCCTCTTTTTGCAAGCAGGCAGATATGCTGCCAGTTGTCGCTGCTATGCGAGGGACTGAACAATCATCCTTGTAGCATAGACTCAAATAACAAACACAAAAGGGTTTTCCTTTTGGAGCTATTGTGTGGGGCCTTCTTGGTGGGGGGAGGGAGAAAGAGCTATTGTCTCTTTCAGAAACAAAATATGCTCTGGCTTTAGTTCTGCTGGAATAGAATAACCTGTGCACCATTATCATGCAGTAAATACATCCTCCTCAGAGAGCATGCTTGCTCCCTGCTCTACTTATTGTGCAATTGGTAACTGCCAAATCCCCTGGGATAGAAGGCCTTGTACTCTAGCTGCTGAAGGAGTAATGTCCCCTGGCTGCGCAGCATGATAGGGGAGTAATAAAAACATAATTTTTAATAGTGAAAGTATGTTATCAAAAAAGAACAGGGACAGGCTTGCTTGAGAGAGAAAGCTCTTCTGGAGGGACAAAGCCATCGTTAGGGAATGTAATAGGAAATAATGACCTTTCTATAGGTATGTTTTTTAAAATCAGCCCATAGAATTTAGTGGAGAAGAATATCACTCCTATAGAATTCCAAAAACCTATGGGTAGGCTATAACTTTCTATTTCAGTTTGATAGTCTTTTAAAATAATTTCTGTATAGAATCCTATTACATTTCTACAGAACCCTACTGATTTTGTGTCTCTCGAAATTCGATAGGTGTTTTTTTATAAGGGCAAGCCCAAATTTCTATTTGTATTTTAAAAAAATTTAAATGTATTTTTCCTTGTAGCAAAAGCCTCCTTTCTGTCTTGATACATGGACTCACAGCTCTTTATAAACAGGAGGCATTTGTTAAAGAAAATAACTGCCAGCTATAGTTACTAATACCTTCACACAAGCTTGAGTTCCAGCCTTGTCATCCTTGTTTGCTAGAGACTACACACTGCCTGGAACTCTGCATAGATCTGCCTAGTGGCGGAGATAAAGTGGGAATGTATCATTATGCAATCTATCTGGACCGCACTTTCAATATATACGATATGGGTACGATTCTTTATATCAATACCATATGTTTTAAAATGAATTCGTGTCAGCCTATACTTGTTCAGTCCTACTTGTAGTAGTACCTCTCAGTTAAGATCTAGAAAAAAAAATTCCACGATGTGACAGATATATTCAAAGAAGAAACAAGGCTCCACATATATGCTATCTCTACTTTTAAGTTGCTTCCCTCCCACCCCACCCCACCCTCCTTTCGTCTTGGTGCGAAGTCTAAAGAAAGATTTCTTTCTCACTGCATCATGTATTGTACTGGACTCCTGCAGTTGCTCAGTGTCCATGTGTTTCATCGGTTAGTTTAGAATAACAACATATGCAGTAGGTTTCTTTAGCCTTATTTGGCCAGGAAGTCCCTTTGCAGAGCATTGCTTTTGGCAGGAGCAATTTCAGCTTGCTGTGCTAGTTCGCGTTGATGAGATCATTGCAGTTTAACCATGTGCTTCACAGATGTCCCAGTGCTGCCTCTTTCCGAGAGTGGGGACGAACTTCTCCCCTGCCACTACCACTGTCTTTACACAAATGGATTCAAAAAATTAAGATCACGTATCAAGTCCTTCATGGAAAGAAGGAAAATATTCCAGCGACGTCGTCATTTCCACTTTAGACCAAATATTTAGTTTAAAAAAAAAAATCCCAAACCCCAGTGTCTTTACATTTACAAAACCTAAAATTGGTCGAATTTTAATTAAAATTTCCATAGTAAACAATTTCTGTGATTCAGATTGGAACTTTCCCTCACAGCATTTGCAACCTAAACATTCCAGCATCGTGTTTTGGGCTAGAGTAGTGTATTATTCAAGGCAGGAATAAGGGTTGTTCTACAATTATAGGTTGCTGGGGAAGAATCTTTCTAATGTTTCTGAAAGTGAAATTGACTAGAAACAAATGATTCTGACTAGTGTATTTTTATTTCTTCAGCTGAGAGCGATGAAAAAAGCATTGTAAAATAAATTAGATTTTAATACTTGCAGTTTGAATAGTCTCAGGGATGAATACACATAAGTGAGGACATTAAAGAAAATCAGGAGCAAGAGGGATGAAGTTATCCGGAGGAAAATTTGGGTTGAGTATCAGGAAAAGCTTCTTAACAGTGAGATAGATTAGCATGTGGAGTAATCTCCCAAAGGGAGTATTAGAAGCCCCTTCACTTGTCACAATTCAAACTAGCCTGTTACAATAGCAAATAATCCTGCACTGCCAGGGATAGACTCTTGATGCTAATACGCTTTTCATCAGTAGTCATCCCTTTTAACCTGACAGAGGAGTCTTTTTAATATGGTCAAGGATAAAATCAAGTTAGATGCCTGCAAGTCATCAGGGCCTGATGAAATGCATCCTAGAATACTCAAGGAGCTAATAGAGGAGGTATCTGAGCCTCTAGCTATTATCTTTGGAAAATCATGGGAGACGGGAGAGATTCCAGAAGACTGGAAAAGGGCAAATATAGTGCCCATCTATAAAAAGGGAAATAAAAACAACCCAGGAAACTACAGACCAGTTAGTTTAACTTCTGTGCCAGGGAAGATAATGGAGCAAGTAATTAAGGAAATCATCTGCAAACACTTGGAAGGTGGTAAGGTGATAGGGAATAGCCAGCATGGATTTGTAAAGAACAAATCGTGTCAAACCAATCTGATAGCTTTCTTTGATAGGATAACGAGCCTTGTGGATAAGGGAGACGCTGTGGATGTAGTATACCTAGACTTTAGTAAGGCATTTGATACGGTCTCGCATGATATTCTTATCGATAAACTAGGCAAATACAATTTAGATGGGGCTACTATAAGGTGGGTGCATAACTGGCTGGATAACCGTACTCAGAGAGTTATTAATGGTTCCCAATCCTGCTGGAAAGGCATAACGAATGGGATTCCGCAGGGGTCTGTTTTGGGACCGGCTCTGTTCAATATCTTCATTAACGACTTAGATATTGGCATAGAAAGTACGCTTATTAAATTTGCGGATGATACCAAACTGGGAGGGATTGCAACTGCTTTGGAGGACAGGGTCATAATTCAAAATGATCTGGACAAATTGGAGAAATGGTCTGAGGTAAACAGGATGAAGTTTAACAAAGACAAATGCAAAGTGCTCCACTTAGGGAAAAAAAAACAGTTTCACACATACAGAATGGGAAGAGACTATCTAGGAAGGAGTACGGCAGAAAGGGACCTAGGGGTTATAGTGGACCCCAAGATAAATATGAGTCAACAGTGTGATGCTGTTGCAAAAAAAGCAAACATGATTCTGGGATGTATTAACAGGTGTGTTGTGAGCAAGACACGAGAAGTCATTCTTCCGCTCTACTCTGCTCTGGTTAGGACTCAGCTGGAGTATTGTGTCCAGTTCTGGGCACCACATTTCAAGAAAGATGTGGAGAAATTGGAAAGGGTCCAGAGAAGAGCAACAAGAATGATTAAAGGTCTTGAGAACATGGCCTATGAAGGAAGGCTGAAAGAATTAGGTTTGTTTAGTTAGGAAAAGAGAAGACTGAGAGGGGACATGATAGCAGTTTTCAGGTATCTAAAAGGGTGTCATAAGGAGGAGGAGAAAACTTGTTCACCTTAGCCTCTAAGGATAGAACAAGAAGCAATGGGCTTAAACTGCAGCAAGGGAGGTCTAGGTTGGACATTAGGAAAAAATTCCTAACTGTCAGGGTGGTTAAACACTGGAATAAATTGCCTAGGGAGGTTGTGGAATGTCCATCTCTGGAGATATTTAAGAGTAGGTTAGGTAAATGTCTATCAGGGATGGTCTAGACAGTATTTGGTCCTGCCATGCGGGCAGGGGACTGGACTCGATGACCTCTCGAGGTCCCTTCCAGTCCTAGAATCTATGACTCTATGCCACTGATGCTTCACATCAGCAATGGGGATAGAATCCAAATACAGGTATTTCTTCTCTGAAACTCCAGGACCCCACCACTTGAGCTAACAAAGAATCTACTGCAGCAGTTAGCAGTGTAGGGCCTGTCCTACAACTGAGCAGGACTGATTCCATCCAGCAGAGGGCAGCGGTCTCTGTACATACTGTACTAGCCACTCGGTGGCAATATCGTTATTAAGCATGTGTTCATGGTTCTAAAACATTTCTCCTTTCCCATCTAGGAGATTAAAGGCTATGGCCTCTTTCAGTTTAGTAGACAGAAATACCGAAGGAGGCTCAGTGGATTTCCAACACCTGATAAGAATGGTGTGATAAGACCACCAGTATGATTAAGTTTACTGCTGCTGCCTACTAAAAAGGCTGGTTTCAGAGCACTTAACGTTTGGCAGAGAGCTTCGAGCATTGCAATCAAAGGCATTCAACTTCAGGCTATTTTTAAATGAGTTAGAACAAATGTTCAAGACAAAAATCTTGACTGATAAATTGGAGGTCTCATACCCTAACATGGGCTCGATAGACTGTACCTACTAGGATATTTTTCTGCTGTGTTTCTCTTTTATAACACTCTGATAGATGATATTTTAAAATGTGTAACTTCACAAATGCATCAAAGCAGTCTTGGCGGAGACTCGGGTTTCTACCAGCGGTTGTGAAAATGTGCAATGTATTTTGCAGGATTTAACCCAGACAGAGCTGTTGCAATAGAATTTGTGAGAGAGAGCAGCCTGGCTGGGAATCTGAATCTGACCATAGAATTCCTTGGAGGAGTTCTGAAGCCAGGAGCTGCATTTGTGAGCTAGGCGCTGCACTTACAAAGTGTACCTGCTGCAAATACGTGTCCCGTAGTCACCTGTCATACTAGTAACTTAGCCTGCCTATTTGTCAATTCATTCCCTGCATCCTAACCTTCCCAACTGCTCGGAATCGGGAACAATATTTTTATGGCCAGGACTTATTCGTACGCAGTTCAGTCGTATTATCACCCCATCATCTGCAATGAGTCCAAAACAAGCTGTTCTGGGGCTGAGGCAAAACTCTTTGAAGTCAATGGAAAGACTTTGGATCAGGCCCATAGTTTTGTTGCTTAGCACTCAGAGCCGTAATAAAAAAGTCTTTTGTAATAGTCTGCCAGGTTCTAATGAGGGTGGTTCAGGTAGAATATGCACTAAAATAGGTTTTGCATTTCTTAAACATTCTGTCCGAACCCCGCTGGAGGGTCTCTGCTCAGTTCTCCTGGCAACGTCAGGTTGTCCCGATTTTATAGGGACAGTCCTGATATTCAGGGATTTTTCTTATATAGATGCCTATTACCCCCCCACCCCTGTCCTTATTTTTCACACTTGCTGTCTGGTCACCCTAGTCAGGCATCACCCCCCAAAATGACTCTAGAGATGCCCAGATTATTTCCCAACCCCCACTGCTAATCCATTTAATCCTGTGCATGTGAGCAGGAGTCTAAGTAAGCATCCAGTCCCATTTAAACCCCAAATTCACTTCCATCTTGAATCCTAGTAAGGTGGATTTGACCAGTGCCTCTGGAGACAGAGCATTCTAACCCCAAAGCAGATTGTTCAACACACTGTCTCGAAATGAAACGCCATCCATGTGTATTTAATCTATACTTTAAAACCAATTTCCAGGGTTCATATTCTTCCTGTTGTTTATTTCAGATACTGTAGATCACTTCCTTTTCTCCAAACTCTGAAAGCTGAAAGAAGAAGAACAGGAGTACTTGTGGCACCTTAGAGACTAACAAATTTATTAGAGCATAAGCTTTCGTGGACTACAGCTATGCATCCGAAGAAGTGGGCTGTAGTCCACGAAAGCTTATGCTCTAATAAATTTGTTAGTCTCTAAGGTGCCACAAGTACTCCTGTTCTTCTTTTTGCGGATACAGACTAACACGGCTGTTACTCTGAAATCTGAAAGCTGAGGCTCTTCAGCCTGTCCTCAGCCTGTAGCGAAGTCCATCCATACCTTTGATCAGTAGCTTTTCTCTAGACCTTAGCCCAAAATGTGCACAAATGCTATGGAGGTGTATGGTCCAGCAAACAGGCCACAGCCCACCTAGGAAGTTCTCACCGTGACTTTGGACAAGGATTACAATCACCTTCCTTGTCTCATTAATAATACTCCTGCTGATGCAGCATAAGACCCTCTGGCCATATTTGCTGCCATTGAATAATTGAATAATCTTTCACAGCTGACTTGAATTCATAAGTGTTTCCATTGTTACTCCACTCCAGGTCTCTATCTGGTATAGATGTCTAGTTGGCTTTAAAATGTTTAGATCGAAAATCATCCTTTTCCCCCTCTGCCTTGATGCATTTAAATCTTCCTGGAGATGATTCATCTCACTTAGAGTGGTGTCACCTCTGACCTTCGCCATGAGATGGGATTCAGAGCACCTCAGAGAGTACTTTGCAGCGCTACACCCATGCAGGATTGGGGCTGTTGTGTGGAAACCTGTTTAACTTCAGGGATTTATACAGCTGTAAACTCTATGTTCTGTGAACCTAGTGCGTTCAGTTATTCTTCCTTCCTGCCTCTCCATTATCTACATGTGCATTGGACACAGTGTTTGTTTGGAAGTCTCTAGCATAAGAACATAGGAACATAAGAAAGGCCGTACTGGGTCAGACCAAAGGTCCATCTAGCCCAGTATCCTGTCTACCGACAGTGGCCAATGCCAGGTGCCCCAGAGGGAGTGAACCTAACAGGCAATGATCAAGTGATCTCTCTCCTGCCATCCATCTCCATCCTCTGGAGCATCTTCCAATCTCAATCAATACCTTTGTAACCAACCACTGAGAACAGCCTAGCTGCATTCTTTGGAATCCCCCTTCAGGTAGTTGAAGGCTGCTATCAGATCCCCCCTCACCCTTCTCTTCTGCAGACTAAATAACCCCAGTTCCCTCAGCCTCTCCTCGTAAGTCATGTGCCCCAGCCCCCTGATCATTTTCGTTGCCCTCCGCTGGACTCTCTCCAATTTGTCCACATCCTTACTGTAGTGGGAGGCCCAAACTGAATGCAATACTCCAGATGTGGCCTCACCAGTGCTGAAAAGAGGGGAATAAACACTTCCCTTGATCTGCTGGTAATGCTCCTACTAATGCAGCCCAATATGCTGTTAGCCTTCTTGGCCACACTGTTGACTCATATCCAGCTTCTGGTCCACTGTAATCCCCGGGTCCTTTTCTGCAGAACTGCTGCTTAGCCGGTCGGTCCCCAGCCTGTAGTGGTACATGGGATTCTTCCGTCCTAAGTGCAGGACTCTGAATTTGTCCTTGATCAGATTTCTTTTGGCCCAATCCTCCTCCAATTTGTCTAGGTCACTCTGGACCCTATCCCTACCCTCCAGCGTATCTACCTCTCAATACCTTTGCAATCCTTATATTCAGCTCCTCGTCCATTCTCCTGTCCTCCTGCGTACCCTCCCTTGATTTTCAGCAGTGCTACTAGAACCTTTCCCCTCATCCTGCTTCCTCTTCACATATTTAAAACTCATTTGTTGTTCTTCCTATGTTTTTTGTTCCCATGCTCCCTTCTCAGACTTTTGCCAGGGACATTATTCTCCAGTTGGCCCCTGATAACTCACTGAACTTGGTCTCAAGTCAATAATGGGCTTCTTTTAATCTATTAGAAAAGATTTCCTTTTCTTTATCAAAGCTAAACAAAAACAAGGAAATTCAGTTTAAAACAGAACGATGTTTAAATAACAAAGGTTGTGACACAAGCTAGGAAATCCAGTGATAAGGGGGGGGGACAATCCACCCATCGCCTGGAAATGAAGAGGCACCGTGGCAAGAGTTAAAGGCAAATTTTGGCATTTTTCTGGGTTTTGGTTGTGTATAAGAGTCCTAATCAGCTGGGAAAAGTTTAAGCAATAGCTCCTATTGGCTCTACCGCGAGGGAAGTAATCTTTCATTGCTTCCCTTAGCACAGCTGCTCGCTGCGGGTTAAGATTTAATTCTTGTCTGTAGCAATATGAAGGTTATGTGCACGCAAATGAATTGATGTGGAGAGACATGTTGAAGATAGCCATAGGATTTTTGGGAGATGCTCGAACTGGCTCTGTCTGCTTCTATGTCTCATTCACTAATGATCTAGTGATAGAATTTCACCTACTGGCATCTCCAGGTATTGGAAGCTACAGATTCTTCCTGTAGCTTCTGTTTATTAAGAAAGGTAGCTGACAACTGACATTTTCTGGGGACTGCACTCAACAACTTGATTGCTAGTCGTTTATACTTGCTTTTAAAAAAATGACAGGTTTCAGAGTAGCAGCCGTGTTAGTCTGTATCTGCAAAAAGAACAGGAGTACTTGTGGCACCTTAGAGACTAACGAATTTATTTGAGCATAAGCTTTCGTGGGCTACAGCCCACTTCATCGGATGCATAGAATGGAAGAGCTCATCTCAATTGATTGGCCTCTTACAGTTGGTTTGGCTACTCCCACCTTTTCATGTTCTCTGTATGCATAAATATCTTCTTTCTGTGTGTTCCGTTCTATGCATCCGATGAAGTGGGCTGTAGCCCACAAAAGCTTATGCTCAAATAAATTTGTTAATCTCTAAGGTGCCACAAGTACTCCTGTTCTTTTTTTAAAAAATGTTTCCTTTCAGGATTTGGAGAAGAAAAATCCTTTTTGTTTTTGTCTTCCCTTGTTTGTACGATGACAACTAAACATCAGGATCTGTATATTTGAAGTCCAGAAGCAGTAGATTACTATTAGAGGATAAAAACATCTTGTATGGATCTGCAGGGGGTAAAAACATTCATCTATATGAGAAAAAACGAATACGATTCTAAGTGGGAGGAGTGTGAACACGACCCTAATGCTCTGTGAATTTCATCCAGGTTCTTCTATAGGGTATGTGGTACTTTGCTGTCATGTTCTCAATGCCTTCTTCCCCTCCAATGTGGTGTGTCTTTGGATAACATGTGTTCATTAAGTGTGAATTTGCATGGTACGCTCTGACGCCATGCCTGGAATGAGGTGGATTTTGATGTACCATATATCAGAGCCTGGGTGTTCAGTGCAATGGGGAGTTGGGGCAATCAGACCTCCCCACAGTGCTCCGCTCCACATCTCCATTAAACAGTAGGAGAAAAGATCCAGCTTCTGTTCTGCAGGACCCTCCTCCCTCTTAGCAGCTGACTGACTGGCTAGACACTCGGGAAGCCGCCTAGCGAGCCCAACAACAAGGAAGTGGAAGGTTGATTGGAAAGTTGAAGGTTTAATTGAGGTTGATGTTGGCCTGAGAGCTGAGTTCTGCAAGGGGGGTGAAACATTTGTTATGCTGATCCCCTGGAGTTTGGCTTGTTGCAACCCTTCCCCTCGCTCCGGCCTGATCATGACCCAGTGCTGCTCATGCACTTTCAGAGAGTGAGGGCCAAATTCGTAGCGGGAGGTGGTCAAAAGAAAGGTGTCCCAGCAAATCCTTGGCGATGAGAACACTGGAAAAAATGCTAACAATGCACAGCCAGCACCGCAGGGCTCTCGATTCCCTGCTACTTTTACAACACGTGCAATAAATCTTCCTTTTTTACTGGACAGGCGTAAACAAGAAAGGCTCAGGGGCCTGAATAAACAGGGTGCGATGGAGAAGCCGTGCTGAAAGTGCTAATGCCAAACACTCCTTGGTTGGTTTAGAACTAACAGCATCACGGACATTCACGAGGGAGTGTACAACAGCATGAGCTGGCTGAGAAGTACTGTGGGGCATATTCTGCCCTCCGAGCTATGCGTCTGAGAGCAGAGGCTGGGCCTTAGTCCATTCAATGAATAAGGGACTCTTCATTTTTGTGGTTTACATTGAACTTATGATAAATATTTTTTCTTTAGTTAAACCTTGTTTGTTTGTTCTTTTAAATATTCGGTTGACTTATGATTCTTAATATTCTGTTCTCTCCAAAAGCATAAAATGGAATACAGATATAAAAGGAAGGGGACCCTGGGTCCGATCACACGTGGAAGCATTGCAACTGGAGAATGAGGGTTACAGGAATAATTATTAAAGTGTTTTGGAAGGGTTATAAACCCTGATCCCCCAAAGCATCGTCCAACCTCCAACTTAATGTTAAATAAAAGTAGCCTGATGTTCAGAGCAACTGCAGCTCCCACTGGAGGTTATGGGGATTTACAAATTCTCAGCACCTCTGAAAATCAGCATCCTCCTATTTGGTGCCTATTTTATGGATCTAGGTGCTTAACTTTAGAAGCATTCAGATTTGCAAACGTTGGGACTCTTAGTCTATTTGTGTCTCAATTAACCCCTTTGTAAAATGAGGCTCATAGTATCTGCCAAGCTCTAGGGCGACTCTCTGAGGCTTAAATAACTAATGTTTGTAAAGTGCCCTGAGATTCGGGGATATCAGGTGCTATGTTTATTATTAATCATCAGGGCCGGCTCTAGCTTTTTTGCCGCCCCAAGCCAAAAAACCCCCCCAAAAAACTCGGCAGCTGCAGGGAGCGCATGGGGGGCGGTCAAGGTGGCTCACAAGGGGATGAAGGGTGGTGTCTCGCAGCTGGGCGAGAGGGGCTCACCCCTCCGGCCTTGGGGTGCCTCTCCCGGCCGGGCAGGCGGAGCCCCAGGGGCTGCAGGAGGTGCTGGCTCAGCCGTTCCTTTAAAGGTGGCTCGGCTTGGCCTGGCTCAGAGCGGCGCGGGAGGTGGAGGCCGGTGCAGGCGGCGGGGAGTGGTGCGTCCCGGGGAGCCCGGCGGCATGGTGAGCGGCAGGGATCGCTAGTTCCTGCCCCCCCGGGCCGGGGTCCGTGCCCCTGCAGGGCTGGGCTAGGACTAGCGGAGCACGGGGAGCCGGCCGGGGGCTCCGGAGCTGCGGACTGGGCTGCCAAAGCAAAAAAAAAAACCCAGGGCAGGGCGGCCGGAATGTGCCACCCCAAGATTTGCTGGAATGCCACCTCTTACAATGTGCCGCCCCAGGCACATGCTTTCGCGTCTGGTGCCTGGAGCCGGCCCTGTTAATCATCACCCAAGGCAGAGCAGCCAGTGAAAGCACGTGAGAATTTTGGACAGATTTGTGCTAGAAGATGCCCCAGTCACAGTGAATCCTGCATTGTGGTCTGGTATAGTGGCCAAGCAGAGCCTGGAAATACTCATGTAAGGTGAAACTGTCCTCTCTTCTGCTGAAGGCAGCGCCTAAGCCCTACCCCTTCTCTATGCAGAGCAGGCTGCTGTAAGGACGAGGTGACTCATACCCTTTTCCCTGGTGCTGCTCTCAGTTGAAGTCTCGATCCGAGGGACAGGGAGTGTATGCGAATCCACGCAGTTTGACCCTTAAATTACAGATGCCTAAAGCTGAAGCCCACCTGGAAGAAGATATTACAAAAGAGGTGAAGGTGAATGATGGGATCCCTTTGAAATTCCTTTTGTTACACTCATAATTGCGGCCTTCAATCCAAATGCAATGGCCTTAGGAGTGTTATTTGCCTCCATCTTATCTCAAACTTAACTGCCTGGGTGGCTAAGTTTGCCCAAGGCTGTTTAGGGCTCATCCATCTGGAAAGACCTTCCACAGACTGTGGGAGAATTCTGCCTGGCAGGAAGGAAGACCACTTTCTTTGCCTAACTATTGACAATAGCTGTAATTATGGTTGCACAAGCCGGCATCCTGTGTGGTAGTTTTCCCCATAGGACGCATCCTGTGAGTGTTTTCCTCCCCTCCCCCCAGGACACTCAAGCAGAGCTGAAAAGTTTGGACAGCAGACTCCTGATTCAGGCTATTCACACATTAAATCCATTTCTTCTGCCTACAGATGCCTTGGAGAAGGAGAAGTTGTGAGGCTGTGATACATGTATCTAGTCTAGAAGGTGAAAGCCCCTGGTTGTGAATATACAGTCGTTCTTTGTGTCAGTCCTTGGTCAGCTATCAAGTAGCAACAGGGTGATCCAGTTACCACTGCCTGGGTAACCATCACCAGGGCTGTCTGGGAACAAGAGACTAACAGGTCTGTCACTCGGGCTAGCCCTCACATACGTCTACACTACCCGCTGGATCGGCGGGTAGTGATCGATCTATCGGGGATTTAGTGTAGTGTAGTGTAGACATGATAAATCGTTCCCTGATTGCTCTGCCGTCGACTCCGGAACTCCTCCACGGTGAGAGGCGGAAGCGGAGTCGATGGGGGAGCAGCGGCCATCGATCCCGCGCTGCAAGGACGCGAAGTAAGTGATTCTAAGTCGATCTAAGATACGTCGACTTCAGCAACGCTATTCTCATAGCTGAAGTCGCATATCTTAGATCGGCCCCTCCCCCCCCAGTGTAGACCAGGCCATATAGTTTGGCCCTTGTGTGATAGAATCTGTACCCACACAACCCTGTTGCTCGAATGGTTTTATCAGGTGCAAATTGTATCACTTACAAAGTGCAATGGCAATTATTTGCACAAGCCAAATGGTGCATGCGCAAGTAGAAGATTCCCGTTGAAAATGTACCGTGGTGGCTCCTGAGGCGGTTAGAGGGGAATAAAAGACCAAAAGGAGAGTGTTTGTACTGCTCAGAGCTAAGGACTGCTGCAGTCTGTGCGACGGCGTCTGGGAGGCAGGAGTACTGCATTCACTTATTGTCATACTGAGTTGCTGTGAGCTCTTGGGCAAGTCACTTAAAGCTGGACTGAGGCTTTTGAGTAACTGGCAGCTTTTCTTGTGTAAATCCTGGCGTTTGTCCTCCTCTGTCTCACACAAAGCAGGAAACATGATCTTTTCAATTGTCACGGGGTTAAACTACCTGACCTTCGGCTGTTACATTGTTTTATGCTAAGGCAGCAGTTCTCCAACCATTTCAATCGACAGACCACCTTGTTAGAGTAAGATCCTTGCACAAAATTATCTGCCCACCCAACAACCTACTCCTCAACCCCAACTCTTTGGTTCTCAAACCTTTTGTTTTGCAGACCACCAGTTATCCATGGACCATGGTTTGATAATCATTGTGCTTCAGCGTGTCAGAAGAAGGGAAGGGTGTATATAGAACTTATTTATGTATTGCCATAGAGTACATGGGACTTTACAGGATACTAGAGGGACAAGGTCTAGCCTCAGATTTCATAGTTAGATGGAAGACAAAATAACAGAAAAACAGACAGGGAAGATGATGATAAATAAAAAGAGGGCGATACAACCCTTATGTACATGAGGGGATTGTACTAGTGGGTACCATTCTCTTTCCTTAGTATCCGCACTAGTCAGTAGTTGGTGATTGCACGATTTGATCTAGCAGCAACATGTGTTTCCGGTTTTGTAATTCTATGCAAACAAGTTTGCATTCAATTTTTCAGAACACAAATGAATTTGTTACTTGTGGCTGACAGAATTATTAAAATATATCCGAGAGTCAACCCGGAGTGGCTGGCCCTTGTTCTCATGTGAAGAGGACCAAGATGCCAATATAGCAGGCTTCTCCTTTCCATGGTTTAACCTGGGACAGGAAACAAACTGTTCTTGACATGCTATTATGGATAATATTAACCAACAGATTCACTTGTATTGAAGTTCCTTCTGTGTAACAAAACGTTATAATAATCTCCCCACTGCAGATAGAATTTTCCTTTTTTACATGACCAATCTTTGGGAAAGACAGGAAGGGCTTTTTCTCCCCCGGAAAGGGGTTTAGTTAGCAATTTAGAAGTGTTTTAGTGCAATGCAATTTGATTACTTTACCATTATTGCTGGCAATATGATTAAGTGGTCTCAAGTGGAATGTTTTGGATGATACCCAGTTGAACGGACTACATCATCATCAAGCCTTTAAGAAGTGCTGTGGATGGGATCAGTTGCAAAACCCCTCTCATTCTCTATACCCATGCGGACCTGTATCCTGTGCACATGCTGTATTTGTGTTGAATGTGGAACTCCCATTAACATCTTTGGAAGTTACATGAATGAAATAGGAAATACACAGTGCAGACAAGGGATCCACAGAGTGGCTCAGAGAGGACAACTTTGACCTTAATTTTAATGGGAGTTTTACATCATTTTGCTTTGTTCTCTTATGGCAATGCTGTTCCATCTGCAGAGTTCATCTGTGTCCCCTGGTCTTCTCTCTCCCTCTTTTTCATCTTCATTTTAAAATTTCTGTCTGAGCTACAGTGTACAATACAAATGCCCATCATGTCTATTTCAGCTGCTCAGCTATGACGTTTAGAGGACAGAAAACTACATGGTGATGTATGGTAAGCTTAAAGGCCAAAATTGGAGCAGTTCTTCTGAATGCCATCCCAATCTTTCAGAGGGGTAGCCGTGTTAGTCTGGATCTGTAAAAAGCAACAAAGCATCCTGTGGCACCTTATAAACTAACAGATGTATTGGAGCATAAGCTTTCGTGGGTGAATACGAAAGTGGGTATAAAGTCTATAAGGTGCCACAGGACTCTTTGTTGCTTATCCCAATCTTTGGTACTTTTGAATAAAGCACATCTTGAATCCTAAACATCCCTTGCCAGAGTTTTCACCAAACAAAACCCCAACCCAGGGAGTGTTGCAAAATCATGTTGGGTTTTGCCCATCTCTGTAGAGTGATGGGTCAGTCTGGCCCCATTTGAATCCCTTGCCCTCCAAATTTTGGTTTTGCCACTCCGTTAATTGCTCTCTTTTCCCAAGGGGTAGAGTGCTTTTCCTCAAAGTGCTACTAAAGCCAAGTTTTCCTGTCAGAAATGGGAGAAAAAAAACACTTAAATCTCTCCTGCAGGAGCCGTGCTGCCAGTAATTTTGAATGCATCTAATTTTCTTTGCTTTAAACACCCCTGTTACGCTTCCTCCGTCCTCCTCTTGGAGTTTGCATTCCTCAGGTGTATAATGGGAAGAAGGGCCCAGCTGAGGAGTAGGAATGATTGACACAAAAGAAAGTGTTGCTTTCTCCGTGTCCCAGTGAAAAGAATATGTGTGGATCACACGGAAAAAGGCCTGGAGCTACAGCAGCAAGTACTTTGAATCAGATCCTCCAAAATATTCTTGCTGTGAGGTGGTGACCAAATATGCTCTTTAAACATCAATGTAATGTGACAAGCCCAGATCCTGAAGCTGTTCGCCATTTGGCTTTCATTATTTAATAAAAGTTAGATTGACAGAAAGCTATTTAATGAAAGACCTTAAGAAAGAACATATTGTTGATCTGGAAAACTTGATAAACAACTGGCCGCCGCACGCGGTATTTTCATGCTAAACCAACATAAAAAGATATTTTCTCCCCCTCTTAGTTTTTCTTTTCAGGATAATGTGAACATGTGTTTTGCCCCCATGAAAGGGACACGATTTTGATCAAGGCTTTGGCATGTCTTGCAAGCCCAGAGCAATCTTTCTCTGTTTGCAAATATATTAAAAAAATTATCTATTTAAGGCAGGCTGTTCCCCTCATGAAACAAACCTTTTTCATTGCTTTCAGTGTGACAAAGTCCCTGGGCCAGCTCCACACCAGTGTAAATCCACGTAGCTCCAATGAAGCCTACCTTTAAAAATGCTTTCAAGTGTCATAATGACCAAAATGTGTCAGACCCTCAGCTGGTGTACATAGGGCTGGTCTTCACTATGGGGAGATCAACGCTGCTGCAATCGATGCAGGAGAGGTCAATTTAGCAGGTCTAGTGAAGACCCGCTAAATCGATGGCAGAGCACTGTCTGGTCGACCCTGGTACTCCACCTCTCCGAGAAGAGTAAGGGAAGTCGACCGGAGAGCTGTTGTTCACGTAGCTGGAGTAGCGTAACTTAGGTTGACTTACCCCGGTAGTGAAGACTAGCCATATAGTGAAGTCAGTGAAGCTCTGCTGTTTTACACCGGCTGAGGATGTGGGCCTTTGTGTTCATGATGTCACTCGAAAGCCTCTTTAGCAGAGCATCAAACAGTGGTTGGCTAGAAACATAGCCGTTTATTTTTAATTAATGAGCAATTAAAAGCCCTGTAAACTAGGATTCGGTATCAAACTATGAAAGCTTGTAATTGCATTTTTGCGTGTCATTTGTTGTTCTGATGCATGCTGCCCCTTCAAATCTGTCCATGCGTACGCTGGTCCTCCCTCTGACACTGTTTAGTACAGTTCGTTCATCCATGCATGCAATTCCTTTCTGATCTTTGAAGCAATTGTGTGGTTTAATTTATGAGAATGATACTGAGGGTATGTTTCCTTTAAAAGTGAAATCTGTTCTCACCACTGCTTCATCCAGGACTAGCAGAGGCAGGAAACCTTGAGAGACTTTTAAGGGTATGTAAGACTGGTGATAACACTTATTAATGTTGCCATTCTACACCAGCTGAAGCTTCTGAACAGTCTTCTTGGGTAGCCTCACGAAGAAAGCAGTAGAGTAATTCCCACCTGGATACCACACAACCATGCATAACTCTGCCAAGGGCCAGATCTGAGCAAATGTTGCACACAGCGTAGAGAAAAGCGAGCACGTTGGGACTCCAGGTCTCTGGAGAATGCAGAAGTGGCCCTCGGTTGTGAACCTCATGGTAAACAGGAGGACAAATCCCCAACTTATTAAGTGGAAATGCACCATCACTGCTCAACTCTAGTTACTTCCCCCTGCCAACTAGTGTCACCTCTGTTTTCTTCTGGATTGAACCACAGCCAGCTCCCTCTGCGTACCAATCTCATCCAGACACCAAGACGCAACCCTCTATTTTTAATCTGCGTGAGATGTATTCTGGGAGGAATCTTTCTACAGGGGTCCCAGAATTGTAGGTGGATTTCTACTGCTAGTCCCTTTAATTTAGGTTTTTCTCTGCTCACCATTTGATTTGAGGACCTGTTCCTGGCTTTTCTTATCACCATTTCAGAGCGGCTTCCCCAATTGCCAGTCATGAAAGCAGTGCTCTGAGCCTATTGAAGGAAGTGCTTGTTACCCATCTGAGCATGGGGACAAGGAGGAGGGTATCCATTTGGAGGAAAAGAAGAAAAAGGAAGCAGGATGTGTGGGGTAATGAAAGAACACTTGAGTTTTTACAACTTTAAAACAAGTTTGAGCTATTTTAATATACAATAATAGAACACTGCATGGGGAGAATTTTTTAAAGCATTCAATAAAATGAGGCTAGGAAGTCACTAAACCTTAAAAACCTGAGCCAAAAATCAATTGAAAATACCATATGAATGTGTTTCTGTGACAGCTAATAGAACCGACAGGATTTTTATGATGACTGTGTATGAGGGAATGTGTCCTTGCCATGTGGGTGGCTTACTTACCCCAGAGAGAAAGGAGAGATTGTATTGAGAATTTGTCCCATAATAAAGGATGGAGAAGAACTACTTTGAATAAAATAAGAGGCACTTTCAAACTTTCACAGAAAGCTTGAATGAAACCATTTTGAAATCATAGAAATATAGGTCTGGAAGAGCACAAAAAGAGTCATCTAAACCCTCCCCCCATGCTGAGGCAGGATTAAGTATACCTAGACTCCCTAGGATTACAAGTCAAAATGATCTGGACAAACTGGAGAAATGGTCTGAAGTAAATAGGATGAAATTAAATAAGGACAAATGCAAAGTACTCCACTAAGGAAGGAACAATCAATTTCACTCATACAAAATGGGAAATGACTGCCTAGGAAGGAGTGCTGCGGAAAAGGATCTGGGGATCATAGTGGACTACAAGCTAAATATGAATCAACACTGTTGCAAAAAATGCAACCATGATTCTGGGATGTATTAGCAGGAGTGTTGTAAGCAATACACAAGAGATAATTCTTCCGCTCTACTCCACGCTGATAAGGCCTCAGATGGAGTATTGTGTCCAGTTCTGGGCATCACATTTCAGAAAAGATGTGGACAAATTGGAGAAAGTGCAGAGGAGAGCAACACAAATAATTAAAGGTCTTGAAAACTTGACCTATGAGGAAAGATTTAAAAAAATGGTTTTGTTTAGTCTGGAGAAGAGAAGACTGAGGGGGGACATAACAGTTTTCAAGTACATAAAAGATTGTTACAAAGAGGAGGAGGGAGAAAAATTGTTCTTGTTAACCTCTGAGGATAAGACAAGAAGCAATGGGCTTAAATTGCAGCAAGGGCAGTTTGGGTTGGACATTTGGAAAAACTTCCTAACTGTCAGGGCGGTTTAACACTGGAATAAATTGCCCAGGGAGGTTGTAGACTCTCCATTGTTGGAGGTTTTTAAGAGCAGGTTAGACAATCACCTGTCACAGATGGTCTAGATCAGGGGTCGGCAACCTTTCAGAAGTGGTGTGCCAAGTCTTCATTTATTCACTCTAATTTAAGGTTTCGTGTGCCAGTAATACATTTTAACGTTTTTAGAAGGCCTCTTTCTATAAGTCTATAATATATAACTAATCTATTGTTGTATGTAAAGTAAATAAGGTTTTTAAAATGTGTAAGAAGCTTCATTTAAAATTAAATTAAAATGCAGAGTCCCCCAGACTGGTGGCCAGGACCCGGGCAGTGTGAGTGCCACGGAAAATCAGCTCGCATGCCGCCTTTGGCATGCGTGCCATAGGTTGCTTACCCCTGGTCTAGATAACACTTCGTCCTGCCATGAGTACAGGGAATTGGACTAGAAGACCTCTCTAGTCCCTTCCAATCCCATGTTTCTACGATTTTGTGATTTTAGACCACTAATGCTCACAAATGGCCCAAGCAACAGCTACATTTAGTCTCAGCAACAGACTCAGCCAAAAAAAGAAAAAGTTAACTTCTAAAAAATTAAAAATAACCCTTTATTTTCCAACTTGTGGCTTAGAATAGGAGAGAAAGTGTTGAAAACCCCACCAGAAAGGCCATCCGTATGGTACTTCCAGACATAGATTGATATGCTCCATGGGGCAGGGCCCTCGATATTCTGTAAGGTCATTTCTCAGCGATCAACAAATAATACCACAGGATCTCACAAGAAAACTTCTAGCCACCATTTTTAGATCTTAGAGGCCAGGATAAGCAACCAGACACAGAGCTGGTGAATAAAATTTTCACACCCAAATCATCCCTTTTTCCTGACAAAATTCAAAATTTCAATAAAAAAAATACATTGAATTTTCAAAATTTGTTCACCAGCTCTATAACATGTCAAAAACCGAATGAAATTTTCAGACATTCATCCTAATTTGATCTGCTGGTGAAAATGCTGAAATGTTTCTGACCAGGCCTATCCAGCCCTTTGCTTAATTTTTTCCAAACTTGAACATCTCAATCCTTTGCATATCACCTCTTGGCTCCCGAGCCACTTTTGGGTGCTCACCACACCAACCCCTCTTGAGTTTCGCCCGTCACGTATATAAGACTGCCTTGCTGTTCTTCATTGATCACTGCGGCTATCCTGTCCAACTGTCTTTAAAATGCTTGGCATCAGATTGTGGCTGGTTCATTTGCAGGTGCATGAGTGGTGGGGGGAATGCAAGGAGAATGTCTGCCGGGGAGAATGGAAGGAGGAGGTGGGGAGAGAGTTGGGTGATGAGCCTCCCCCTTCAGCTCTGTCAGCAGAGCTTGGCTGGGCAGAGTTGAGAACGTGCCGCTTCGGTCCCGAGGTGCTGTAGCAGCTACACTGCTGTGCCCAGGATAGGAGTCTCCAAGAAGAATTCCCACCGAATCAGGCAGACTGCAGACTCTGTGCTACACTGCCCCTCCATGGCACATAAAAGCTCCAAGGGCACAATCTAGCCCTTTATGTGAAGTGCTGCTGAAGGATAACATGCTGGTAGTAGTCAACATTTCATTGAGGAGTAACCAGCGGTGCGTAGTCACGGTGATGAGTGACGGAAAACATCCAACAATCTGCTGCTGCTGGCTTTAGGTTGCCGCCTATAGAAGGATTGCAAATGAAGCCTACAATCTGGACTGCAAAGGCTTTTGAGATGCACTGGCTCCATTTTTACAGTGAAGCTCAATTTGAGTTAAACAGCAGACTTTGAACAGATTTTTTTTTTGTTTTAAATTAGCCCTAAAGAAACCCCCTCCATACATAGCTTGACTCTAATCCTGTGTTTATTTCCTTGATCAGGGCCCCAGGACAGGGCCACCCAGAGGATTCAGGGGGCCTGGGGCAAAGCAATTTTGGGGGCCCCTTCCATAAAAAAAGGTTGCAATACTATAGAATACTATATTCTTGTGGGGGCCCCTGTGGGGCCCAGGGCCTGGGGCAAATTGCCCCACTTGCCCCCCACTCTGGGCGGCCCTGCCCCAGGATACAGGCCTGGCTTCCCCAAAGTCAAAACTTACTCAGCTGTTGCAGTATTCTACATCACTAAAGGTGCAGAGAACAAGGGTAACCAGATGTCCTGATTTTATAGGGACAGTCCCAATTTTGGGGTCTTTTTTCTTATATAGGCTCCTATTACCCCCCCACTCCCATCCTGATTTTTCACATTTGCTGTCTGGTTACCCTACAGAGAATGTCTGCATATATTCAGACTGGAAGGAGAAAGCATTAGACCTTTATTTTCCTCTGCTTTAGTCTAGCTAGAATGTGAAGATTAGCGATAAAAATTAAGGGAAAAGCGTTTTTTAAAAAGTAGTGAAATAATTAAATATCCATTTGGGGCCAGATTCTGATCTGTTACAGCCATATAAATCCAGAGTGACTCCAGACAACTAAATGGAGTATAAGAATGAAGTCTTTACTCAAACTCTAATGGCGAACACCAGGGGGGAGTTAAAAATTTTTTCAGGCCAATTTCGACAAGACCAAAGTTTAGTCTGAAATGTGTGTTTAAAAAACCCCCCCAAAATCTACCGGAAAAGTTAGGTATTTCAAAAATATTTTTAAACATTTTAAAGGGAAGAAAGAGGCTTATAATTAATGTCCCTCTCCATCTACTGTTTTTTCTTCCACTTTAAAAACATCTGGACTTCAGTGTTGACAGATAAACTCCTTAATCTCTTTGCTTGTGTTTAAAAAAAAAAAAAAAAAAAAAAAAAAGGACTCAAAGTCATATTTTTCACCTCTGGTCTAGTGGCATCTTAGAAAGAAGCTAAACGAGGGCAAAACATTTGCAAAAGAACCGGTGCAAAGTCTTTACTAGTGGAGCAACACCTGAATAATCTGAGGATGAATGCCTGAGGATCAACACCCTTTTAAGTCACCTACATCTGTCTTGGCAACTGGCATTGGGTAAAATCCATTCCATCCACAGCGATAGGGTTTTATGCAGATTGGAGTGCAGAGGGGGTGGGAAGGTGAAATTCACTTCACAAAGTAGGACCAGCAATGGAGCGGCTAGACTGAAGTAACAGCCACAGCCTCTGCGCCAGATGTGCAAGGGGTTTAGACCACTGGATCCTTGAATAGCTGGCTTGCCCCCATCCGTTTTCAGCACTGGCCTTATAACACAGAAGGACTACTCCCCTCGTGTTCCCTCTATGGGACTTAAGCGATACGGAGGACCCTGAGCTGACCCTCAGTGCCATGGGTGAATTTAATCCATTGTTGATAAATCCAACGCTGTTCCATACTCATCAGAACCACTCCTATGATCATTGGGGTTTGAAGAGTGTACGTGAGAGCCTGCCCATTTAAATGAGCTTGTTTTTTTTTTAAGGGCTTGTGAATAAAAAGCTTAGATGAACATGAAGCAAATGGCATCTGAGGCTTTTTTAGAAGACTGAATTATGAAATCCGGCATAATTGCATTTGGATCTGTGAAATCCACAATTGCTTGGGGGTTTTAGCCTGTGTTCTAAAATGTTTCTAACATGAAAATCTGCTATTCTGGAGAGCTCAGATTTGTTTTAAGATGGATTTTGTTTGGCTAAGCTGCTTTGTGGATGTAACTAACTGCAAAATAGCAGATGAGATGGTGTTGCTCATTGTAAATCTGCCCATTCAAATGACTGGACAGAGCTAGATAAGGCCCGGATTCTGCAAGCTGCTCTGTGCAAGCAGTTCCCCTGTAGCCAGGCAGAACCGAAAAGAAGTTGGTGCAGTTTGAGGAACTAGGGCCTAAGGTAGCCAGTGTTGTCAGCTCATCATTTCTGATGCTTTTCTTAAAGCACCAGTTCCTGGAGTCAGGTGAAAAGTTTCTAACCATAATATAGTTGCAGAGAATGGCCATCAAATATGAACCCTAAGGGCTAGAGCACCAGAAGGCAAGAACCCCAAATTTATGATTTTTTATATCTTATGATTTTGGAGGGCAGGAACTTCTGATTTTTGTGTGCTTGGGGTTGGAATATGGGAGAGCGAGTTGAATAAGGAATGGGAATAGGAAAGGGACTATGCCTAAGGTAAGTAGAGAAAAATTAAGGTTGTCACACCACATCTCAGTTTTCACTGATCTATCCCACAGCCCATAAACAAATAATTGCAACATTTGTTAGTTCAGACAGGGCTGCCCGGGGGGGAGAGGGGGGGCAAGTGGGCAATTTGTATTATGAATATAGTATTCTATAGTATTGCAACTTTTTTTTTATGGAAGGGGCCCCCGAAATTCCTTTGCCCCAGGCCCCCTGAATCCTCTGGGTGGCCCTGAGTTCAGATGATGTGTCAGGAAGAGGTGGTGACTAGAACTGAGTGAACTGGAAAAGTTCTATTACTTCAAATTCAGTAATGCATGGTGATTGGACCATGTTTAAGGTCCTTTCATGGTTGCTTTCTGTGAACATTTGTGTGCCAGCATTTTACTAACTCAGGTGCTTGAGAGAGTCACTGGGTGTTCAGTTGTCCTATTCACATTTCACACTGTTAGTTAAGTGTATCATCCAATCAGGGAGGTGAGTCACTACCCCCATCATTTAAGTAACTTAACCATGAGAGCGCGAATTTTGAATAGTGTCACCAATTTTTTGAACTATTCATGGGGAAAAATATTCTCAGTCTTATGTGAATGATTGTGTGGATTAAGAACTGGTTAACTGACAGAACTTAAAGTAGGTGTTAATGGGGAATCGTCACTGTGACTCAAGAACCCCTCAGTGCCAACTGGTGCAAATGGGTAACAAGAATATCCTGATCTGGTATGTATGTTCTAGGTCACCAAAGAGGTCTCTCATAAAAGCATATGTCATTCTGATCCTCATAAACACTTGAAGATGTATGGATGGATGATATTTAAGGAGTTGTGTATATGTACTGAAAATGTGGTCTTGAAAGTCTGTTACCAACCAAAGAGAAAAACCAATTTTCTCCCAGACAGGAGGTAAGATGTGTATCTCTCAATGAAAATGCAAATTAAACATGGTAACCCAACACAGTGTAAGCCCCATTTACATAGGAGGACACAGGACAAAAGAAGCCATGGGGGTTAGACCGGCTGTGTGCAAAGACAATGGACGTTGGGGGGATATATCTAGGAGGCAAAGAAGGCGCCTCCTTTTCCTGCACCTAGGAAATAACTGGGCAATGCGATTATATTCATGAAAACAGGATCACAACCAGGCCTGTCTGAAACACTGCAGAAGACATTTGGGGTGAGAGAAACTTCTTTAGACAGAAGGTTAGCCTGTTAACTTCAGTCTCAAGAAAGTGTGTTAGATTTGTCTTTTATATGTAACCTGTTGTTTCTTTTATCCCTACTCTCTATCTCTTAAATCTTGATATTTGATAGTAAACTTGTGATTGCTTTCACTATAATTCTCTCTCAGTGCAGTGGTATTAGTGCTGATCCTGAGTTGAACCAAGCAAGCTGGTGTGTATATTTTCCCCTTGGGGACAGCAGACCTGGGAACTCTAAGTCTTCAGTGGAGCAAGGGCTGGACACTACAGGGGAACACTTTGAAGGGGCTCAGGGACTGGGGTGCACCTATTGTTAACCTGCAAGGCAAAGTTAGGGCTGGCATAGCCCAGAGGAGATGGTTTGGGTGGCTGATAGACCGGTGGTGTCAGGGGACTGATATCCAGCTAAGCACAAGAAAGTGTCACTCTCGTTGGAGGCAGGAGGTAACAAGTTGACTCTGTCCTGGGTAAACTGAGAACCATCATAATCACTGAGGTGTGTTCCTGTTACAGTCCCATTGGGATCGGTTCCAAGCCTGATACTATTCAATATATTGATCAATGATGTGGAAGTCCATATAGAATCAGTACTGAAAGCATTTTGCAGATGACATAAATTTGGTGGGGTGGTAAATAACGAGGGAGACAGGGGAGTCGGAGCGCTCTGGATCTCTGGGTAAGCTGGGCCCATTAAAGCAAAACGCATGTTAATACAGCCAAATGCAAGGTTATACATCTTGGAACAAGGAATGCAGGCCATACCTACAGAATGGAGGACTGTATTCTGGCAGGCCGTCACTCTGAAAAGTATTTAGGGGTCACGGTGGAGAGGAACCCCAATGAAGTTACTATAGATTTATACTGGTGTGAATGGGATCAGAATCTGGCCCAGAATCTCTGGAGATGGCAAAATAAGCGTATGGCGCTGCATGCAAACTCTGGCTTGTCAGTTGTACTTTCCATCCCCGGCTCCTTTTACGCAGCAGTGGAGCCGTTTTTGGATTGCACTAGCAATGAAAAAATAATCGTCGTTTTCAAAACAGAAGAAGTGCAAGGAACAGGGGCTCTCACATACTTGCAGAGAGCTGCTGGCAGCCAGTGCTCTTTCTGCACTTGTAATGACAAATAATATTAATCTTTGATTTTCCTTGGCACTCGAGCTTGTGTTTTTACACTTTTTTTTTTTTTTTGTTATTCCTCTCAGAATAGGGAACAGTTTGTAATCGCTGCTTCAGTTTTTCACCAGTCTCGGGTCCAAAAACAAGGCCGAAGCCAAGGATTAAACAATTTCTTTCACATGGCAGCAAAAACCACACCATTCACAGCATCTTCCAGATCATAAAACTATTTGCCTTCAAAGTGTGACAGAAAGTAACCCTTTGCTTTTGGGAAAGTGACCTGTGGCTAGAACAGCCAGTGATCACCACATTCAGAATGATGCTGTCCTTGGTTCTTCATCTCCGTATCTGTTTCTCATATGTTGCCTCTCTTGTTTACTTATTTCCAGGCTAATTTTGCTCACCATTGTTTTTTGCTAAGTACCCTCACAATCAACTGTCAAACTGGGGGGAAACCACCCCCTATGTACTCACCTCTAGAGCCCTGCAAATCTGGGGATATCTGTGGACCATGTTTACGGATCACGTATGGATGCAGATTCAAATTTTGTACCTAGAGCTCTGCAAACCGGAGGATATCTGCTTTATATCCACGGACCGTGTTTGCGAATCGCGTACCGGATGCAGATACAAATTTTGTATCTGTCTAGGGCTCTGCTCACCTCCCAAGTTCTGCTCCAAAAGCAAGCTCCACCCCTTGACATCATAATGGGATGGCACTCAGTGTAGATGGTAAAGCTTTTCACAGTGTGATTGTCGCTCTTGCATGCTTTGATCAGCAGTGAAATAGTTAACAGGGTTGACCTCTAAATTGTTATAATTAGGCGTTGGATTTAACACCCCATTGAAATGAATGGGTTGGCTCACACCTCTCAGAGCTATTATTCCAGGCTTGTCTGCAGACTCAGCATGGGTTCTGCTTGGGTCAACCCTATAGTTTTATTTGGAATAATAATTTAGATTGATGTGCACAAGATGGCTTCCCCATAGAACAGTACCAGTTCAGCTAGTTGCCTTGAGCCCGCCTAATTTGACCTCTGTCCACCATGGAGTGGAAGTTATTCCCAAACCCTGTTTCATGAACTCCATAGGAGGTTAGAGCATGCAGAGTTAAATGAGCAGTGAATGGTACACTGAGAACCAGCACAGAGACTCACTATTAAGATATGGCAGGAAATCTAGAATGAGTCAGCTCATGTATCAATGCTGGCATTTGGGAATGACTTCTAGATGACTACTTATGCTCACTCGAGATCCCATAATGCCTCTCACAAAATTAGGAGCATCTGAATCAAATACCATAGTGGATATTTTAATTTCTAAAAATGCACCCAACGCTTGCCTTCACACAATGCACAGTCAACCTGTGGAACTCATTGCCATGGGATGTTATGAAGGTCAAAAGTAGAACTGAGTTCAAAAGAGAATTAGATAAGTTCATGGCATCTAAGCCCATTAATGGCTATTAGCCAAGATGGTCAGGGATGCAACCCCATGCTCTGTGTGTCCCTAAACCTCCAACTGCTAGAAGCTGGGACTGGCTGACAGGGGATGGATGTCTCAAAATTGCCCTGTTCTGCTCATTCCCTCTGAAGCATCTGGCACTGGCCACTGTCAGAAGACAGGAGACTGGGTTCGATGGACCATTGGTCTCACCCAGTATGGTCGTTCTTATGTTTCTGGGTGCATGTAAACAATTTTCTTTTTAAAAGTATGAAATTAGTTTACAAATGTCAATGTAATATGCTCAAAAAATATACCCAAGGCATAAATCTGGCTAACCATCACCCTCTTAGGCAAAAGCCTCGGTGAACTTTGGCCTTTACCCTATATCATGAACGTCAACAATATTAGGCTGTAACAAAAGAAGCAAATGCCAGTGTGGCAAAGCCCTTCGCTGAAAATGTCCTGGCTATAGTCCCCAGATGTTCAGACCTAGGAACTATTTACCGAGAGATCATCAGCTGATCTCAACAGCCATGGGGGCACACAGGGAGAAAGGAGAAATCCCATGTAGCCAGGACCCGAACCTTTACAGTCTCAACATCATGAATTGAAACCAACAGGGAGCAGTGCTATAACATGCATCTAGTGGCCTGCACTGCTTATCAAGTAGATGGCTATTGCTTGTAACAATCCAATTGGGAGGTCACAAAGTGGCATGCAGGGCAGATCCTCAGCTGCTGTACGTCATCGTGGATCCAGTGACTCGATAACTGCCGTTCCAACCGAGAGAAACTGTTGCAATACTTGCACTAACTGTAAATGAAATAAAGGCACTTCTGGCTATTTTAGAGGTAGGAATTACTGAAAAGCACGCAAAATCCCCCCACTCCCACCCCAGAGCCAAGAGGTCTGGATAAAGTTCAAATTAACATCCCACGATTTGGGAGGTTTGCCAAAATGACCAAGCATTTGGAGGTTCCTAGTTACAATCATTCCCTGCGTGGCTGTACTGAGTGGGAAGCATCTAAATTAGAAATAAATTATTGCCAGTAAAAAACCCACACACACACTGCAGAGCTTGTATGGGAAATGACACTCCCTTATAGTGCTCCCTTGCTACGCTCAACCCCATTCTGCTGGCCATTCATTTCCTCCTCCCTGACTAATATGAGATATATATGGCCAAGGGAAGAAATAAGCCATGAGCACAGGCAGCATATATATATATAAAATTAGATTTTATATACCTATATATAATTAGACTTTTGCAAAGGTTTTCAGATTTCCCCTCCAAGCTACAGACTACTTGAATCAGTGACCACAAACATTTGGCCCTTTCCCACCAACCATAGTCTCTTCTGGATCTTGTCTTTGTCTCTGCAGATTAATATTGTCCCTATTAAAAAGGTCAGCGTCCAAATACTACATCCCAAATTGTGGGCTTTTGGGCAGCCCGGCAACCAGTGATTAATGACAAGTCTTTCTTGCTTTGAATAGAACCAACGTAATCCCACCCCATGTGGACGGGGCTAATGCTTTTGATTCCTGTTTTGCGGCAGCTCAACGGGCACAACTTGGCTTTACACACGACGCCATTGAAAGAGAAAATTAAACCAGGGCCATTCCCCTCCCCAGCCCATGTGTTTCTCTAATCAATGTTATTTCAAAACTTCATTGAGAGCGTTGGCCAAAAGAAGCCTGCTCTTGTGTCACATGACCGGTTGAGTGCAGTGGTTTACTTAAGCCGGGTTTTGGGTTTGTAAACTTTTTAAGGCTATCGGATGAAACGGGAAACATGAACCAAACTTTTTTCGGAAATGTTTTCACTCAGAACACACTGGATGTGTAATGACCTGATTCAATAGAGAAACATGTATTCTTTATCCCCCGACAAGCACCTGTATAAGACAAAGTTCAATTGGATAGATATGTACTTACTCATCTTGCTGGCTCATGTTGTTTCAATTACTTCATCACTATGAAGCCAGATTGAAAAACCTCGCCAAGGAAAAGAACAGGAAAGCAATCTATATTTCTGTGGTTTAAGAAGTAGAGCAAACCCAGAACATATGAAATATTCCATACATGAAATGCTTCAGAAAAGACAAATTTGGAATTCTGGAAGGTGTGAATTTCCAAATTTAAACCCTAGTTATTTATGAGCCATAAGGAAAACAGAATCTCTGGACTTCAAGTTCATGTGAACATCTTAATGGCTGATTAAAAAATATTTTTTTGTTTTAGAATTTTTTTTATCCAGATCCCATGTTTCCAACTCTCTTAACTTTTGTCACGACTATTGTGATTTTTGGTGGTTTTCTTAAAGCCCCAACACCTGGAATTATGTGGCTACATGGGAATCTCAGTTTTCATTATTTAAAAAAAAAGTTTCTAGCCTTCATGGTTTGTGGAGAAAAGCTGGAAAAACGTAAACTCTAAGGGATCAAAACCAGGAGACCGATAATCTCATGATTTGAAGGGGCCAGACTCATTATCTTTTTTGAATATTTTTATTAAGGCAAAGTTACAATAAAATATTAACATACTACATTGTACATTACTTATTAGTTATTCAGGATCAGGTTAATATTCAAAGAACCTGTCTAAAGAATCTGGTTGGCTGGGTGAACTTTCTCCACTGAAAAGGGTGATCACATTTCTAAATACCTAGCCTCTTTTTGGCACTGGTTGTGTACATATTTGATGTGAATGCTTTTCCATTACAAGACAGTTCATATTTTACTATACCACAATTCCATAGGAGAAGGCAAATTTTTCAAATTATGTGCAATGCACAGTCTTGCTGCTAACAATAAAAAAAGCAATTAATTTGTCATTCTGTTTAAAATGTACATTTTTTTAATTGAAGCATTAAGTAAGCAGGTCAGAGGATCTCTAGGAAGCTGTCATAAGATGAATCTCTTTAATAATTTCCTCCCCAAACCGTCTAATTCCTAGACACAACCATCACATGTGCAAATATATTCCCCTTTCCTCACAACCTCTCCAACAGACCACCTCCCTAGTAGTAAAAATATGATGGATCTTAATGAGTCAAATGCCATTTATACAGTAATTTTGTAACAGTTTTGTTGAGCAACATGTATATCCTCTTTCCCATATAGAGACCAACTCATGCTGATCAATTTGTCCAAATACCTCCCTGATCTTTTCATCTGAGTTGTTTTCTTATCAACATCTTTTTTAATCAAAATTGTATATATCTTAGAAATTAAATCTTTTCTAGCTGGCTCCTGGGTCAATGCCTCAAATGTGGCTATAAGTCTAGCTAGCGCCATCTTGTATCCAGATTTCACAATAAAATGTTTGACTTGTAAATACTGAAAATATGGGATCTTTATTATTACATATCTCTTGGTATGATTTCAAATCAGGACCCAGGAACAGCTGTCCAAACTGAGTAATCTCAGCTCTTACCCAAATAGTCACTTGGATATTTCCTAGGGATGATTATTAATGAAAGTAGCTGAGGGAGAGGGCCTCTGTGACAGGAATCAAAACAATTTGTCCAAAGCTGCTAAAGTGGTCTAGATGAATGGGTGACTTTTTTATTTTATTTCTGGTGACCTAAATTTCTTTTTAATCCAACAACTCCTATAAATAGCTATATTTGGGATCCTGTCTTGTTCAAGTTTTACCCAGTGTCTGATGGTCAATTGTAAACCCACTGATCACATCTTTTAATTGCAATGAATATCAGTAATAAGCCAAATTAGAGAAAGCTAATCCACCCCACTTTGTAGGCTTCAACAGAACTTTAGAACTCACCCTTTGTCTTTTAGGTTTCCATTAGGGTTGCCAACCTTCCAGGATTGTCCTTGAGTCTCTGGGAATTAAAGATTAATCTTTAATTAAAGATTATGTCATGTGATGAAGCCTCCAGGAATACATCCAACCAAAATTGGCAATCCCCGTTTCCATATGAATTTTAGTAGCACAGCCTGCCATGCTTTTAATGTTATGTCAGGGATGCACTGAAACAAAAATAATATCTTTGGGTGACATTCATCTCTACCAAGGTTGCCCTACTTAGCCAAGAAATTTCATATTTATTCCATTCCTTTTTTTTCCACAGTAAAGGGTAATTAGCCTTAAAAAGATTTTTGTTTCTTCACAATATTTATTCCTAAATATTTTAAAGATTCCTTTACTTACTTAAATTTATATAGGTGACAGCAGTTTGTATTGACCTTTCCAGGAATATTAATTCCTAAAATTTCAGATTTATTGTAGTTTATTTTGAAGCCTGATACCTGCTCAAATACCAAAGTCAATTGTTCTATAATTTTTAACAAGGCGTCTGGCTCCTGCAAATATAACAAGGCATCGTCAGCATACAAAACTATTTTGTGTTCTAAACCAGAAGATATTTTGATGCCTTTTACTGTAGGGTTTTTTCTCACATTTATTGCAAATGGCTACATTGCCAAAGCAAATGGGGTTGTTGTCTGATTTTTTAGGGGTTAATATTATTATATAGGTTCGCCAATTGATTTGACCAGGACATAATAAGATTCTTGTCCTGGAATCAGGCTACACAGAATTAAATATAGTGAGATCAATCTCTGGTAAGGACCCTTGGGGTGTATGGCAACAACACCCTCACAGTGAGGACAAAACACAGCCTTGGAAAATTTTATTAAAATAAGTGAAGAAGCTACAAGACCTCCAAACTACAGAATGAAAAGGGAATAATATAGTATTGGAGGGACCTATGGTATTCTTTAAGGAAACTCCTAGATTAGCATACTCACACCCTTCCTTGAGACCTGGTGGTAAGAGACAAAGGGCCAGCCTCACCTCTGGCATGCCAAATGAGTCCAATGGTCCAGGGTCCTCAATGCCTGAGATTGATAGTGAATAATAGAGCTGAAGGTCAAATGTTGAGTAGCTAGGTTAACAATAGAGAGCAAAGTAACTCAAAAGCTAAAGAAGAAGAAGAAGAAGAAAAGCTCCCTCGACATGGTGGTTTGCCCTCTTATAGTGCCTGAGGACTATCCTGACAATTCATGCCAATGCCCAACCTTCCATGTCCAAATCTAGCTTCCTCACCCACATAATATTGGGGTGCACTTATTCTATTGGCTAGCATAGCCATACATATTAATACCAATTAGCTCATTCTCAAACCCACCACTTCTTGCCCGAACTGATTTACAGTTGTTATTTCCACATTCCTGAGGTCTCTGTCAAGTTCCAACTTTCTTAGGTAAACATGTCTAGTTCCTCAAAATCTAAAAGGGTGATGGTTAGGCCATGTATCTATGCCAAAGGTCACAAGCCTTCTTAACAATACTTCTGCTAACTTGATTAAGCTAATCACACAGGACAGGATACAGGCCTGTAGGTTCCTTGCATTACAGCCAAACATAATAAAGTAACCCAATACAAAATACAAGCAAAATCTAATAAACCAGACAAGCAAACCAGTAAATAACGGCAGGATAACTATAAAGCAATCCAGCAGGCTAGCCCCATGAGCTACATGTGATAAGGGGCAACCCTGTCTCGTATCCCTAGTCAAATTAAAAGAAGGGGATTGATGACCATTAACCAAAGCAGACTCTTGAGGACGAGTATACAGGGCCAATATGCAAGTAGAAAACTGATTTCCAAATCCATAGGTGCCAACTTCCTCTTTACCCGGGGGGTGCTCGACCCCCCTGCCCCAGGCCCCGCCCCCACCCCACCTCTTCCCCCAAGGCCACACCCCTCTTCCCTGCCTCTTTCAGTCCCCTCACCTGAGCATACCCTGTCCCCACTCCTCCCCCTCCTTCCCAGCGCCTCCTCCACGCCGTGGGACAGCTGATCCATCAGGGGTGGGAGGCGCTGGGAAGGAGGGGGAGAAGTTGATCAGCAGGGCTACTGGCAGGGGTGTGTGTGTGGAAAGCGCTGGAGGTGTGGGGGGGAAGCTTGGCTGCCAGTGGGTGCTAAACACCCGCTAATTTTTTTTCATGGGTGCTCCAGCCCTGGAACACTCATGGAGTTGGCACCTATCTGTCTGAGATACTCCCACTGTAGTCAGTTGAAGGCTTTCTCTGCTTCCCAAGAAAGCAGCACACAGGACAGAATCTCTAGAATTAACTTTATAGATGAAATTCAGGGTTTTTCTGATCCTATCAGATCGATACCTGCTAGCAATGAACCCAGACTGATCAGAGTGAACATATTTGGGCAAGATGACACTCAGTTTGCTAACACTTTGGCATACATTTTAGCATCCACATTAATTAAAGAAAGAATTCTGTGTTCTGCACAGGTAGTAAGATCTTTTCCTTCTTTAGGAAGGATGACAATTTTTGCCTCGTTCCTGAATGTGGAATCTTGTTCCTCTGCAATATACCAGTAAACAATTCATTTAAAATAGGGACCAACACTTGCGTTAGAGCTCCCCAGAAAACCCACCAGGACCTGGAACTTTACTGGATTTGAAATTCCCAATTACAACTTCAACTTCCTCTACAGCAATTTCCCAGTTAAGAGCTGCCACATCCTCCTCCGAGTACTGAGGTAGCTATAGGTTCAGAACGTGAATGTTTTGAAACACACAACATATGGAAAAAAGTTAGCAAAACTTTCGGAGATCTGACTGATTTATCCTGTTTCCTTTTTAACGTTCTAGCTAAAAGTCTCTCAGCTTTATTGCCCTTTTACATAATATTGTTGTTTAATATATCTAAGTGTTTGCCCAGCCTTACCTGTTTATAACAGATTCATCTTTCCTAATTATTTCCTTATACCCTTTTAGATCCTGTAGATTTAGGTCTACTTTCCAAAAAAGTTATTTAACTGCACTCTCTTGTTCAAGAGCTCTTATATTTTTGAGGTCTGACTTATTTATGAGGACCCCCCTCGTTACCACTCTTCCAACACTTAGCCCCCCCGGCCTCTTATACCCAAAAGCCTTTGGAGTGTGCTGCCACTGAAAGGGTGGGTGCTCTGCCCTGAGGCCCTGCTCCCATTCGTCTTCTTCCCTGAGGCTCCGCCTCCTCCCATCCCGCTCTGCCCACATAGGAGTCTTGCGGGAGGGGGTGAAGAGGCGCGGGCGGAAGGGGCCAGGGGAGGAGGCAAAGAGGCACACGTGGGAGGGGGTGAAGATGGGCCGGGGTTGGAGCATGGGCAGGGTTTCGGGGGAAGAGGCTGGGAGCAGGGGCGGGCCTCGGGGCGGGGGCACAGTCCAGGCGAACGCAGCCCCCCCAAATGAGAGTCACGTGCTGCCCATGGATCCCTTCCTTTTTTTTCTTCTATATATTTCTGAAAATTTCCATTCAGCTATTGAATTCTAAGTGGGTCATACAACACAGCTCTATTCAAATGTGTGACCCTTTGGTTTTCCACCAAGTGCCAGTCTTTTAATCTAATATATGCAGGGCATGATCAGACCAAGTTATAACTTCAAGATTAGTTTTTTGTTGTTGATCAAATTAGCCAGGGTCCTAGAAGCAAAAATCAGGTCAATCCTTAAATAAGATCCATGAGTAGCAGAAAAATGTGTGTGGTCTCTTACATCCGGGTTCATCTCCCACCAGACCCTCATTTTTAAAGTGATACAACAAATTTGCACTTGCTCCTTCTGAATATCCTCTGTGTACATTAGTTAAACCAAAGTGAGATTAAGCACCTTGCTAGAATCCCTCTTTAGAATAATATCTTGTTCCCTAAAACGTAAGTCCCTAAAAACTGATCAAAAAAAGAAGCTGGCCCTTGATTGGGAGAATATAGAATTATAGAGTGGATCTACACTGGGCTTGACATCGGCAAAGCTACATCTTTCAGGGGTGTGAAAAATACACTATGCTGACCTAACCCTGGATTAAATAAATTTTGAACAGCTGGGGTTGGCATTACTGAGACAGTGAGAAGGAGTGGCCAGTTTAATATGAAGCTGTTTTGCACATATGTAGATGGTGGCAAGGAAGGAGGGCAAAGGGTTATTTTCTCAAAGAGAAAAGAAGGGATTAAAATATCCAGATGCAGGGAGATTTCTCTAAAGCAGTGGTTCTCAAACTTTTTTTTTTCGCGGACCACTTGAAAATTGCTGAGGGTCTCGGCGACCACTTAATGATCTTTCCAAATGTTGTCTGTACCGTTAGCTAACTATTGTAAAGTGCTTTGGATAAAAGCGCTATATAAAAACCCCCAATAATAATTAACATTTTTTTGTTCTACAAATAAAAGCACACAACTTATATTTTAATATCAGTAGTCTAACCTTCCTAATGCGATGGATGTGCCCTCTCTTCCCCGCCACAGCAGCCCCCGAGCTGGGGCTGGGAAGGAGGGGGGGTCTCTCCCCTGCCACAGCAGCCCTGGAGCTGGGGAAAGTCACCTCTTTCTCTGGCCGCTGCAGTCCTTCACATCCCAAATTCCCACTGCCCCCTCCCATCTACCCCCTATTCCTCCAAAGGTCACCCTACATGTGCGTCTTCTCCAGGTCCAGGCACCTAATTAATGTTGCTATGCCTGCGCAACTCCACTCATTGCCACGCCTGCGCGGCTCCACTCATTAGGGGGGTGGCCCTTCATTCCAGGGCTGCCCAGAGGATTCAGGGTGCCTGGGGCAAAGCAGGGGAGTGGACATAAAAAAGGTGCCACCCGCTGTGGCGCTTGTACTCACCGAGTGGCGCTCCAAGTCTTCGGCGGCGGGTCCTTCACTGGCTCCGGGTCTTCCGCGGCACTGAAGGACCCCCCGCTGCCGAAGTGCCGTCGAAGTCCTGGAGCGCTGCCAGGTGAGTAAAAATTAAAAAGACACCTCTAGCCAGGAAAGGGATTCTTGGCCAGGGCTTGTGGGGCCCCTGCGGAGCCCCGGGGCCTGGGGCAAATTGCCCCACTTGCCCCCCCCGGGCAACCCTGCTTCATTCTCTCATGTGCACCTTAGAGGGAACTATCTGCAGACCACCTGAATGGAGCTCGCGGAGCACAGTTTGAGAACCTCTGCTTTAAAACATCCTCAAAGCTGCTCTACACAGACAGACTTTCCTTGACTTCAGTGGAACTCAGCTTCATCTGAAGGCTCCACCCATGGGGAAAATCATGAAAGATAAGGGAGTGGCTACTTCTTCCAGGACATATTGGGGTAAGGTTAAGATCTGTATCAGGATTAAAAGCAAGGAATGATTTAGATCAGTGGTCCCCAATCTTTTTGTGGCCAGTAGCACATTCATGTTTTCAGAAGAGTGTGGTGGGCACCAACAATTTTTCAAGGCTTATTTTGTATTTGTACATTAAATAAGATGAAAAACATCATATTTAATATTACATAATATATGAATCCAGAGAGAAGCCGGAGAGAAGCCGCGAGGACAGAGAACACTGGCGTCCGCAGCCCCAGAGTACTCTGTCCCCAGCAGGTGCGGGGCCCTGGCTTAGTTCTGGAATAGCCTTCCAAGGGGAGTAGTGGGGGCAAAAGACATATCTGGCTTCAAGACTAAGCTTGATAAGTTTATGGAGGGGATGGTATAATGGGATAGCCTAATTTTGGCAATTAATTTGTCTTTGACTATTAGCAGTAAATATGCCCAATGGCTTGTGATGGGATGTTAGATGGGGTGGGATCTGAGTTACTACAGAGAATTCTTTCCTGGGTGTCTGGCTGGTGAGTCTTGCCCACATGCTTAAGGTTTAGCTGATCGTCATATTTGGGGATGGGAAGGAATTTTCCTCCAGGGCAGATTGGCAGATGCCCTGGGGTTTTTTCGCCTTCCTCTGCAGCGTGGGGCATGGGTCACTTGCTGGAAGATTCTCTGCATCTTGAAGTCTTTAAACCATGATTTGAGGACTTCAATGGCTCAGACACAGGTTTGTTACAGGAGTGGGTGGGTGAGATTCTGTGGCCTGCATTGTGCAGGAGGTCAGACTAGATGATCATAATGGTCCCTTCGGACCTTAAAATCTATGATTCTATGATTCTCTCCCCTGCTGGGCACTAGGCAGCCCTGCGCCTGCCAGGGACTGAGAACACCAGCGCCTGCAGCCCCGGAGTTCTCTGTCCCCAGCAGGCGCGGGGCCACGGCTTCTCTCCCCTGCTGGGCACTAGGCGGGCTCCGCGCCTGCCGGGAACAGAGAACTCCGTGCCAGCAGCCTGAGTTCTCTGTCCCCGTCAGGTGTGGGACGCGGCTTCTCTCTCCTGCTGGGCACTAGGCGGTGCACATAAATGCCCCGGCAGGCGCCATGGCGCCCATGGGCACTGCATTGGGGACCACTGATTTAGATACAAAGAGTATGTGGGAAAGGTGAAATTATGTCCCTTTGGGTGAATTTCCACATACCACTGGGCTGGACTTAGTACATCAATGACTCAAATATTTTGTTTGCACATTTCCTAACCACCATTGATGGGTCTGGTAATTTGGGGTTATTCCCATAAATTTGCTCAAAAGTATCATGAGCCCAGATGAATCTCACCCTGGAACCAATTGTTTGTCTTTGCTCAGCAATCTCTCCCTTTCATTTGATATTTACATCATGTTTTGACAGCCTTTATTTTTTCCTCCTGTCTCTGACTGTTAAACAAACACCATCGAAATGGAAAAGTCCTGTGAGATCAGTTAGTCCCACCTCCTGGCCAAGCAGGATTGTTCCTTACAATGACTTGTCCAGCTTTCAGTAGTGCAAGAGATGGGGCTTCCCAACAATGTGTGCAGTATTTTTTCTTCAACCAACCATTAAAAAAGAACAACTCCTCTGTTTCCTTCTTGCCTGCAAAGCACCTCTCCTGAGGGACAAAGCAAGCCAGTTCACTGCTGGACTGCTCTGACTCCACATCTCCGGGTCCAGCCTTCACTTATCTCAGCATTCTGGTAAAAAACCGAGACGGCCAGTTTTGAATCAAACAGTGATTCAAGAACACAGACATCGAACAGCAGAGTCTCGTGTGGCACTTCTGAGAGGCACAATAAAGAAGGTGAAGGCCAATGCCAGAGTGAGCTCGAGGGGAAGGCAAAGATGGGTTCGGTTCTATTCTGATTCTTACAACACAGCCCTCTCCAGCGTTTCTGAGCACCTTCCAGGATCAGGACATAAAATAAATCTAATATCTATGAATTATGATTCCTCTTTTTTCCTTATATGCGTGGTGGAAACTGTATATGTAGACTGCCTCATTACCCTCCCGCTCCCTTTCTTTGCTTGTTTTCAGTCAGCTAAGCTGCTCTGGTGTTGTTCTTAAGGGGAGGTAAGATTGAAGAAGTGTGCCTTGCACTGGAGCACGGTGAGGTGGTGTATCTAATCTAATCTGTTCCTGTGCATCTAATCTATCTACCCACGTATACTACGTTCATCACTATAGTATTTGAGCCGATGGAAGAGAGTAAAAACCAAGAGGAATTCTGAGCAGATCTGCTTCTAATTCGGAGTGCATCTTTGTGGTAAAGTCTGTGACAGGGGATGCTGGTAAATAAGTTATACCGAGCAGGAGAAAACCCCAAAACGTGGGAACAAGTCACATGCTCACTAATCAGCAACTGGGCCCTCAAAGACCAGCAGCAATAGAAGCAGGGTGGCAGCTTTTTCAAGTGGATCAAGACAGACTGGTTAAATACCCTGTTAGGCAAAGTCACACTGGTCCTGATACAAATCCCACTGAAGTCAATGAATGGGAATCTTTACATTGACTTCAATGGGTTTTGAAGGAGACCCATGGAGTTGTAAGCTCTTTGAGGCAGAAAACTCTCACTATGGGTTTGTATAGTTCCTAACCCAGTGCGGGCCCAATCATGCTGTGTCTTCTAAGCACTGCGATGGTATGAATAACAAAGGGCCAACTGAAGAGCGCGAGAGATTGACAAGGATGGTCCTGCTGAATTGCCTTTTAGAAGACACACAACAGGGCTCCAGGAGGGCAGAAAAAACACAAACCCAGGGCCAGCAGGCTTGATCCTCATTCACACTAAGGCTCCTATACATCCCTCTGGCAATGTAAAGGAGCCTGAAAATGGGTATAAACAAGGGCGCTGGAACAATTTATATGGGGAGAGGGTGGTGCTGGGAGCCATTTAACCCAACTGTAAACCCTGCATATAATGGAAATCACTTCAAGCCAGGGGGTGCGGCAACACCCCTAGTTCCAGCACCTGTGGGTATAATTGTAATTTAAGGCTAATTTAATGCCCTTTTATATTGTCTGAATGCTGTAAAGGGGCCTTAATGTAAATGAGAATCAGGCCCATAGCAAGACAAAGCAGTCATTTGAGTCCTGGAAGTACTGAAGTCATCTTCCCAGTTCTTCCATCCCTCCCAGTCCCTTCCCCAATTTGACGGGGGCACCTGTAAAAGCAAAAATGGTGTGCAACACAGGAGACCCTGGCCGAAGTCCTCGCTCCATTGAGCTCAATGGCAAAACTCCCATTGACATCACGGGGGCAGGGATTTTGCTCCCAAGTATCCAGACCAAGAATAACTGGCTTTCACAATCCTACCAATCACGAAAAGCACATAGACGTTGCAAAGCATCCAGCCGCACAAACTTGGCCCAAGAGCTTTGCACATCGGATGCCATGTGAACGGATGCCAACGTGGCCTGTGGCTTCTTTCTGACCATCTCTTCCTCACGCTTTGGCAGCAGCAGAGCCTTATTTCGGTGCAGCTGTATATGGGAGCCTGTGATTCATTTCTCAATACCCATCATCAGGAAAGGCTACAGGGTGCAGCTAGGGTGGCAAGATGGAAGAGTGGTTTCATGGTTTACTTGATTTAGAGGTACTCATGCTGCCCTGTTTGCTATAAAACAGACCCACAGCAGCCCCCTTCACGCCCTTTGTGCACTCTTTTTGTGCACCTGCTTCCCATATCAGCCACACACCTACAGTAGCTATCGAGTCAGCCCACTGCATTGCAGCCCTTTTAATCCTCTCTACTGCACGGGGCAATTTTTCAACTTTTGCTAGCTCTTCGCCTGGCAAGTTCTAAAGCAGGTATCAACGGGAAATACTCTGCTCTGTGCTTTCACAGCTTTGAAAAAGAACACATTGTGGTCAGCTTACTGTAGGAGTTTTGGAGCGTGGCTCTCCCCGAAGTCTCTGGAGCTTGTATATGCTGGATCAGACAATGGTGCCAATCACTGGCTCTACCCACACACTACAGTGCTTTGTACTTTGTATAAACTTTCTTATCAGTGACTTCCTGCCTCATAAGCACGGTATGAAAAATTAGTCTTGGCATGAAAGATCTGTGGACGCTTTGTCTGTTCTGTATCAAGGTTAGAGCGCTCCTGACCCAACTTCTGGCTGCAGTTCATTGGAACTCTGTGTATATTATATGGTTTAAAGACTTCTGGAAGGACAAAAAGCTGTACAAAGCTGTGATTAAATGTACAAAAGAGGGCGGGCGGATAGCACCCTTTATCCCAGACATTGGGATCTTGTTGCCCAATTCATCCACATTTTCCATCTGTATAAAATAAGCTCTCAGTCAGTAAGGACACTATCCTCAGCTGGTGTAACCTGGCACTGCTCCATTCATATCCATAGATATATACTTAATGTTGCTATTTATCAGGTGCTTTTCTGAATCTTTTGCTGCATAAAATATGCAAAGACAAAAGAGAAAATAGTCACATTGTTAAGAAGGCCCTGGCCAAATTCACGCTATAACCTGTGGGTAATTGTTACACCTCAAGCAGTGGTTCTGACACCCACCTCCCATCACCTACATCAGCATTAATCAGGAGTAACTCCATTGAAGTCAATGGATCAAAGAGATTCTTTGAGTGTTGGGGTCTCACAAACAGTATAATATGCCACCTAGACTCCAGCTGTCTTTTGCTGTCTGCACTGCCTCATCTTTGTGTAAAACGATGGTGAGACGGATCAACATAATATGATCAAGTCACTGAGTAAGACCTCTTGTCGTACCCCAACCTTTAGGATCCCGCTGGCTGTTGGACCTAAACATTCAAATGTTGACTGGGGGAAACCAGGTTCACTTATGGAAGGTTTAATTCGAACTTTTTGAAAAATAGCCCATACTCAGTTGTTATAGTAAATTACTGAAATTCTGCTTTTAGACAGAAGTGACTCTATTTTAAAGAAATATTTTGGAATTCCATATTTATTCTCTCACTGGCAAACAAACAGATCAAATTTCCTCAGCTCACTACTCATGGTGATTTCTGTGCATTTCTGATGGGGGCAAATGCAGCCTAGACTCTAAACAATCTGTGTTCATTCTGTCTCGTATCATCGATGAGGTGGAGCATTGGATTTCTAAACCCCTTCTATCAAACTTTCTCAAAGTTTGGATTCAGATCCAGAGTTTGTGGCTTAGTTCTATTTCTCTGAATAAGCCCAGACTGGAACTCCCATCTACTGCCTGCTTAAGTTTTCAATCCAGATCTGAATCTGAGCCCATCTCTAATCATCGTCGCCAGTAATAGAGATGGTGCAGTTAGAACTTTCCTGGGGATGTTGTCTAGAGGCAGGATGATGTGAGGTAAAAAGGAATGTGGCTTGCTTTCCCGTACCTGGCACTGCCGAGCTAGTTGTAAGCAGAAAGGACTCAAAGATATATGGGAAGCTGATATGTTCAGTAAGAAACTGGCATTGTCTTATAGTCACCTCACAGCAATCTAATCAAATATTTACTCTTTGGCAATCAACAACTTGCCTTTAGACCTGGGCTTTTCATGCTTATTGTCCCGAGGAAAGTAAAAAATGACTAGAAGTTGTGTTTGATTCAAAACTCCACATCCAAACCCCTGTGAACTTTGTGGAAGTTTGATAGGTGACCAGATAGCAAGTATGAAAAATTGGGATGGGGGTGGGGGTAATAGGCACCTATATGAGGCAAAGCCCCAAATATTGGGTCTGTCCATATAAAATCAGGACATCTGGTCACCCTAAGTTTGGTCCCCATTTCAGAACTGACTTTTGTGTCCCATCTCTGAATGACACTAAACCAAACTTCATGATCAGAATATCTCTGAACTTTGCTGCTTCTTGACAAATGACATATAACAACAAGTTATCAACCAGTGAGTGGTTTGGTATTTTAACTTACCTCTACAAATAAAAGTAACCAGCACCAACTGAACAGGGTGCAAAGGGATTAATGTCTGTTTAGCAAATCAATCTCAGTCAGTGGTTGCAAAGGGATGTTTTTCTAACCTTCTACTATTTAGGACTGGAGTTCCACAAGGGTCACTGATGGGGCACTTGCCAGCCACAGTGTTTATCATCAATGATTTTTCAAAACAGTGTTAAAATCCTCTTCATTATGAAGATACAATGAAACTTTTGTTCCATCCAGCTGGCGGCATTAGTGGGAGAAGGCGTTACACATGTTCCCTCAGTGTATTTCCTATCGTAATCTTGTGTGGTCTTTGCTTATTTGTGTTGTCGCATTTTCAGTTACCTTTGATAGTTCTTTATGTATTTTTATTGTTCTTTATTAGTCAGTAAAGTATCTGAATGCCAAAAAAGGTTCCCTTTAAACCTATGTAAAAGACCCTGGAAAGCAATGGAAATGAGGTATGGAGGAGTTGAAGGAATAATAATGTTGTGCTTCCCTACTTTTCTCTCTTCCGATGATCCTAAAGATGTCAAGGAAGCCTCACAGCACACAGGTGAGATAAGACACAGCCATGGCTTGTGTCCATATCTATATGGATTTACCAGGCTAAGTCATGTAATGGCTGGTGGCTGTCACCTCCAGATTGCTGACCAGGACTTTGGGACAATCCAAAAAGAGACTGCTGCCAGAGAATCCATCATGGATTTTACACTGAGCCTGATGCACAGTGGGAGACAGGACATTAGGTGTGTTAAAGTCAATGGAGTTACACTTATACACACCAGCAGTGAGGGGATGGTCCAAGTGTAAATCAGTGTGAGAGGAGAAGTCCCCAGAGTAAACTGGGATGGGCCCCTCCTGAGCCCAGAAGTCTGTCAGTCTCAGAACATTTCCTTTGGGCCACTGATGGAATAAATCACTCAGGGGAGCTCTGGCCACTGTTCCTGCCCCCCCCCACCAATAATACTTTCCCACAGTATGAACTCTTCACATATATAAACCCTGTCAGCATAATCCATGCAATGCCCCCCTCCCCCGCAAAATCCTGGCCCTGATTCTCGAGTGCACACGTTGCATGCGCGATTCTATGCAGAGCCAATGGAGTTGCACTGGTGGAAACCTGATGCAGTAGAGTAGAGAATCAGACCCATGTCTACAGAATGCTGCTGTGTGTGTATTCTCTGCCTATGTTGTCAGCTGTGGTGATCTCCTGGCTCCTGGGTTGTACTGGATGTATCACTCTCACTTTACCCTCTTTGCGGGACTGATCGAGGCATCTTTTCTATTGCAGCAAGACTAGCAATGATCTTCACTTTAAAGAATACAAGCTAAACTTTTCAGGCTGTGAAAGTGCTGCACATGAGACTCCTGCTTCAGATTATGCAGCGGGTGCCACCTTGGATGCGTTTGCTGTTAAGCTGGCTTGTAGAAGAGCAGAGTCTTCTCTGCTTCTAAATGCCCCCTAAAGTTTTGATTGAGATCCAGAACCTGAACTTGGCAGAGGCCTCCGACACTTGTCATGGTCTGACATGAAACCCAGGACCAGTGAGACACCACCAGGCTTTGGGGAAGTTTGGATCAAGATCTAAGCTTTGCATCTGGGGGCCTATCTCATCATTTAACTCTTTGATCTGCAGCCTGAAAGCGCAGTTATAGTCAGAATAGCGACTGTTCAATATCAGCTTTTTATTCAGCTTTCCTACTCCCCATGGGTCTCCCAGTCTCGACAAACAAATTTCTCGGAGTCACAGAGAGAGACTGACCAATCGAAACAGGAAACTCCAAGTGTTGTTATTGTTCAGAGGTAGCTGCACACAGCTACCATGAAACTGCTTCAAGGCACTGCAATACTGCCTGGCTGTGAGAGAAGACCATGTAGAACTCATGCTCTCCCTGTTGAAGTTTACATTTCAGGGCTCATGGTTCAAGGCGTGTAATGTGGGAACATGCAGAGCGCAGGCTAGTGTTGAGTGGTAGCTCTATGCTCATGGAAATCTCACTGATAAGGAACGTGAGTGAAATGGGAAGCCATGAGCCAGCCACTGGCTTTCAGTAATCTGTTACATTAGCTCAGTTGTTGAGGAGGAAAAAGAGTAAAATATTTATTTAGAAAGTGCATCTTGTTCCCATTTGGGACTGAGCAAATTATGAAGACTGAGCTTTGAGGGGGTATTTTTAAATGGAAAAAAGCCCTGAAATAATGAAAGCCAATGAAATGAGATTTTAAAAGAAGGTCAAATAGGCAAGTTTAAATTTCAGTAGCAGCTGCCGAACCCAGTAGTGTTGGCCTCTTTGCTACTGGTCCTTTTAAGCTGCTCTTTTTCCTGGCTGAAGTTTTACTTTAATTTCCTTTCCATATCGGTCTCTGAATCCCTGCTTCCTTCCCTAACCTAAAGAGCCTCCCTCTAATCCCCTGCTGAATATCGGGATGTCAAGGCATGCAAGGAATGAGGTATCCTATTGTCTAAAAATTCAACAAACTTAATTCAGCAGCACCTGCTTCCCCTGGAGCTGGTGACTGGCAGCATTCCCTACTGCAAGGACACTTTCCCCCGACTTCTCTCTCAATCCACACCACCCTGGTGGACCCCAGCTAATGGGGGAGGGGTAGTCTAGTACAATACTAGTGTGCTCTTACGAAGTCAGTTACACGTTCTGCAGAACTGAGAATTCCTTTCACTCTGGGGCAAGGAATGCTACGGGCTGCTGGGTGTTCCCATGTCGATTGTGGGCAAGTGAGTGGGGTGGAGTATATTCAGGGGAATAGATTTTGCTAATATTATGAAGGGCCTTAAGAGGCTCTCTCACAGGACTGCAAAGGAGGCAAATATTGTAGATGGCCTAAGTGATCAATGTCCCATTGCAACGACACATAGTGCTAAACCGATGCACTAGCAACAGGGATCTTTAAATCATGAGGAGAGGCCTTGCTGGATGGTCTACTTTAGCTCAAACAGAAGTTATGGGCTTCAGGCAGGAACCACTGGATGAAATCCACTGGCCTGTGTTATGCAGGAGGCTAGAGTAGGTCATCAAAATGGCTCCGCTAGCTGTAATATATGATGCACTTTATGCCTAGGTCAGTAGGTTTCAAACAGGTAAAAGATAACAGCAGGGAAAGCCCCTTTGTGACTCCAAAATCTCCTCCAACCTCTGTTGCTGCATGCCTTGCTGTGCAACTTCAGCTTTCCACTGCTAGAAAGCAGCTGCTGTTGAGTTTTCAGTTCAAATGTAGCCTATTACCGAGGAAGAAATACATTGTGCGTTCTCCTGGAAACTTTACTATTCCCCTGCCACCATCCCTTGCCTTCTTGGCATCAGTTGCTCCTCTCCATCGGCCTGTGTAAATCAGTCCTGAAACAGACTTACCTTTTAGAGCTCATTGTGCAGAGGGTTATATCATTAATAACAGAAACGAACACAAAAACAGGCTGTCTTTGGTTTGTCTCCCCAGATTCTTGTTTTTCTCTTGACAAAGAACAGTCACCAGGCTCTTTGTCATCCGGGTGTCGGCTGCTTCTCCCAGTCCACGCGGGGGTTATTAGTCTCACATTCTGAGTCCCTCTCCAGCAGCTACTCCCTCCCAGGGAGCATACTGTCTCCAGGATTGTTTTCTTATCCTCTCCACGGAATTTTATTCCTTCTCAGAGGACTTTCCACCTTCCTGCTCCCTCCCCAAGACCAGATTTTGAACTGTCAGCCTCTCCTGTCTGGAGGCACCTGCCAGCTATCTTTCCAGAGCAAACAACTTGATTTCCTCTACTGTCTCCCTTCCCCGGGGACTTTGACTGTTTTCCCAGGGGATTTCCCTGTTTCTTCCAAGGCACAGCTCTGGGCTTCTTCCCCAGGAGCCTGCTCTGACCTGGGTGAGTCCCTTCTAGCCTGTAGAAGTCTCAGGCCTTCCTCAAGGAGAGAACACTCCTCATTCCTCTCTCCTATCTTAGTGCCTTCCTTCTTATATTGCTCAGGAAGTCTTCTTATAGAACGCAACTGCTCCATTCCTAATTGGCTAATGAGTCATTATTAGGAGCAGCTAATTGCTCCCAGATGCTGTTTCCAGGGTCATCATGGGCAAGGTAGGCCCAGATTCTCCCCGAAGGGCCCGGATTCTCCCCGAACAGCCACTTCCCTCATGACAAACTTCCATCCACCAAGCTAAAAGAAGTCATTTGGACTGTCTCCAGGTGGTGTATTTGGAGACACAACATCTGGGAAATGTTTTAAAGAAAACTGGATACTACAAGGATAACTAGATGCCATATTGTGCTACTGACTTTGAAACAGGGCTCTCTATCTGAAGCCATTGGGAAACCGATGGCACAATATGGCCCTTGTAGGAGGGGAAAGCAGCAGGAATGAAGTACCCAAGAGTTAGTAAAATTTCCTTGAAACACACTAGGGTGACTAGACAGCAAGTGTGAAAAATCGGGACAGGGCTGGGGGGTAATAGGACCCTATATAATAAAAAGACCCAAAAATCGGGACTGTCCCTATAAAATCGGGATATCTGGTCATCCTAAAACACACATTTATAAGAGATGGTCCCCAGATGGGATGGCCCATTAAGGGAGGTGGGCTTTGCCTCCACCTGTGACTCATTAGCTATCCCCAGTGATAGGCTTGATTTCCTTTATTGTTACTTGTATAAACATTGCATCCTGAGAGACATTGGCAACACACATAAAGGGAACAAAAAACAAGCCCAGATGTTTACAAAGTAACCACGACGCAGCGAAAAACAAATTTCTGAAAGGCAGAGACAACTGAATCAAATGACAGAAATAAATAAATAATCCGTGTCCTGTCACTAGGGCAAGACACCCTGAAACTAACACAGTCTGTCTTTACTAGAAAAAAGTATTAGACAGAAAGAAACCAACTCAGGCAAAACCATCTGTGTTGTTTTTGATCTGAAGCCGGTGAGCCTGTAACCTGAAAGGACTTCCCACTTTGAGCCATTCCCTTTCTTCTAACAGCCAAATCAGCAAATCCACAGCAGACACATAAAAGGTGGCTCATCAGGCACACCCGTCTCACCCTTGGTTGTGAAGAAATAGACCTTGACCCCAACCACCCACTCACTAGAGGAACACAGGTTGTATTAGAGCACAGAGGCTGAGGATTCCACATTTTTGTAGCATAGCCCATAAATAATTATGTGCAATGTGAGCAGAAGCTTTACTTTGCTCCATGGAGCTCACAAACCCTTTCTCCTATCCTCTCTCCCTAGCTTCAAAAACCTCACTGAGGTCTGCAAACGAGTCACCAATTAGCCTGCCCTTCATTGCACTCCTTTGGGCTGGCTGAATGAGAGCACTCATCACTCGAGACAGCTCTTGAAGTGATGCTTTGGCCAGGGTTTTGTGATCCATATTGAGCCAGGTAAGAGACCACCAGATGTTATGGCCAGGGAAATTGTCTCCCCCATCTGGCCCAGCAAGACAAGAATCCGTTTATTAAGATTCCTTCACATTTTCTCTTTGAGATCTGGTTGGAGATATCCCAGTTAACGTTCTAGCAAACAAGCTTGAGAAGGACTGGCCTAGTTCACTTGTTAGGTCACTTAAACCCAGAGAGATGCCTTTCTTCGAGCCCAAAATTATCTAAGCTACTTCTGTACAGGTGACTTGAGCCCTCAAACCATCTTCCTGTTCTGGAGTCCTTCTGGGTAATACTTCAAATCCCTAGAATAATATTGACCACAGTTAGTCTCTCTTGCCTGCTATTTGGGCCTTCTACTCCCAGAAGTGCCATTCCTGCTGTCCCCGAAGGCAATTTTCCTGTTCCTAAAAATACCTGAGTAGTAATCAGAAAGGACTGAAAGCATCACTTTGTGGTGTGTACATAAGTCTCTTTCGTATCCCTCAAGCCCAGCATTTCTCAAGCTACCCATCTCCCCTTACTGCAGACAAAAAGGGTGTAACAAGCAGCCCCTAACTTGCCCTTTTCGGCAGCTAATTTGGACCAGTTGCCAGTCCCCCTTCCATACCCCATCATCCCCTCCCAAACCAGACCCTCCCCTTCCTGGGTACTTCCCATAATTCATCACAGCCGGTAGGACATTTAACATTCTCTGTGGCAGTCCCTTACTGCAGTCTCTAAGGTGAAGACCTCATGCTCCACCCTTTTCCTGTCATGGCTTTCCGACAAACCCCTGTCCCTTTGAACATGTCTGGACCATTGCAAAAAGATGCTTCTAATGTCTATCTTCCTTTGTTCCCATCATGCTGCCAGTGAAGGATAGAAGCCAGATATGTTTTCAGCTTCTTCAAATTCTGATAGGAAGACGCTGGCCCCAACACTTGTGACTTCCTGCCAAAAATCTGATTTAGTTTTCGTGTCTCTCCCAGAGCTAATGGAGGAGTCCAAATACAGAGAAATGCAAATTAGAAAATGATTTAAGACCTCTGTAGGGATTGCAGAATAGCTTGTACTCTGAATGTCTTCCTTTACATACATCCTGTCAATTGTGGACCTTGACCCCTTCTACATAAGAACAGCCATGCTGGGTCAGACCAATGTCCATCTAGCCCAGTATCCTGTTTTCTGACAGTGACCAATCAATGCCAGGTGCTTCAGGGGGAATGAACAGAATAGGTAATCATCAAGTGATCCACCCCCGGTCTCCCATTCTTTGCTTTTGGCAAATAGAGGCTAGGGACACTTCAGAGCATGGTTTTGCATCCCTGCCCGTACAGGCTAATAGCCCCACTGATGGACCTATCCTCCATGAACGTATCTAGTTCTTTTTTTGAGCCCTGTTATAGTTTTGGCCTTCACAACATCCTCTCATAAAAGGTTCCACAGGTTGACTGTGTGTTGTGTGAAGAAATTCTTCCTTTTGTGTATTTTAAACCTGCTGCCTATTAATTTCCTTTGATGACACCCAGTTCTTGTGTTATGAGAGAGAGTAAATTACATTTCCTTATTTCTCCATACCAGTCATGATTTTATAGACCTCTACCATATCCCTCTTAGTCACTCTTATTCCCTGGCCTCCCCTCAGCTGTTGTAGTGCTTTCTGACCTGAGCCCTTAGCACTTTCATCCATGCACTATGGCCAGCTTCTACAAGAGGAATGTCTTCTGCACATTTCTCTCCACCTCCTCTAACTTCAGCAGGGTTGTGCTGACACCCGAATACTGTTCCCTCTTCCCTTCTCCCTCTCATTCTCAGAAGCAGCTTTTTGCCTCCTATGGATGGCTAAAGGCAAGCTGTCACCCCCATCTCTCAGCTTCTCTCTACCAGCATCCTCACCACCTCCATATGCCTCTTCTCCGCCTTTAGCACATGCCTCCTCCCGGTGACCCCCATTTCCAAAACATGCACATCTGGTCTAACGTGGAGACAAGGACGCTAACTGTCCTCACTGCCTGCACCAGAAACATTAACCTCCATGAATTTATCCAGTTCTCTTTTAAGTCCATTAATGGCTATTAGCCAGGATGGATAAGGAATGGTGTCCCTAGCCTCTGTTTGTCAGAAGGTGGTGATGGACGGCAGGAGAGAGATCACTTGATCATCACCTGTTAGGTTCACTCCCTCTGGGAACCTGGCATTGGCCACTGCCGGTAGACAGGATACTGGGCTAGATGGACCTTTGGTCTGACCCAGTATGGCCGTTCTTATGTTCTTATTGTACTAAATAGCACAATCCAAGGTCAGAAGCCCTACGCTTATGAGAGGTGCGAGGCTGTCCCACATAACTGATATGCCCCCATTGGTCTGCAGTAGTGGGAGGGAAGAGCAGATGTACAACCTGAGAGCTGTACCGGGATCTAGACAACCGCACCGTGAATGGCTACCCTCAATTAACTCGGGTTTTCTCACTCGGGCCCAATACCACTGCCTGTCTGCTTAGCCAACCAGCAATCAGCTCAAAGGGCACTAAATGATTGCAAAATGTGACAGTGACCTTCTCAATACCCAGTCTCATCAGAGGAACCACCACCACCTCCTACAGTCCTCCGTCCCCGTCACCAGTCCCTCCAACTTGGCACTTGCTTGGTCATCAGGGAAGCTAGACCTGCCAGCCACCTTGTGACAGCTTCCCATGAGTAGCTTCAGTAGCACCAGTTTTAGTGGCCACCTCAATCCAGACTACTCCCCCGCAGCTACTACTCCTCCGGGTTCAGAGATCCCTCTGCCGAAGCACCTGGCACTCCAGGGCCACTATTTGAACCCTCCTGCTCTCAAATGTGGCAGGTCGCCCGAAGAGGTACGCCAGTCCCTCCTCCTCCAATTCCCTTGGGCTTCCTCCAGCCCCCTCCACCTCACTCTGAGATTTAGCTGAGCCATGCCGAAGTGCGGCCTGTTTTAGCTAAGCAAGAGGTGCAGCAGAAGCAACACAGCTAGCCAAAAGCCTGGCTGCTGAGCGAGTGGTCGCCTTGCCCATGCTACCTCTGCCTCCCTCCATGCTTGCCTGCATGTGCCTAGACACCACCACTTCTCCTCCCGCACCAGCCAGCCCACCCTGGGTCTGAGCACAGTAGTGTAGCTACTGCCAGTGCTACACCTGCACTGAGGTAGCACAGGGTGGCTGGTCCTTCAAGGTTGGTGATCTTAGCCCCACTGGCGGCTAGTTTGTTACCTACCAGGTAATGGGTCTGAGGCCAGGGATCAGATGATAGTCTGCAGGTTACCTGGGCCTCAAATAAGATGCCAACAAGTGATAGTTGGGACCTGAGCTACTTCACACTCCTTTGTTCAGCTTTCTGCTAGATGGGTTCCCATTTACACAGAGCCTTCCTTCTCCCCCAGCTAAAAAACCTTGTTTTGAGGGATCCCACTGAGCTGGCTCCCCTCTGGGATTGGAGATCCAGTGGTGAATCTCTTGTCGTTGCCTTATACTCACTCTGTAACAGAGTCCCAAGTGACCAAACATAAGTCAAAACCATTGCCCCACTATGTTCGGGCCCCCTTCCTGGGCCTTGAACCTACAGGCCTTCCCCTGGGGTTATTAGAACAGACAAATCAAATCATACTAATTCAAATGCCTCCAATCCCAGTGGACTGTCCACCTTAGTCCATTCCAGTCTCTCAATTCCTCATTAGACCCTCTTACCACAGCAAGAGTCTTTGTCTCCTGCAACCTCTGTTCACTGATGTCTGAGGGTTTTTCTGCCTCCTGAAGCCTTCCTGATGTTCTCAGTCTTCTGGGCCTCTTTCCAAAGGCCTTTGCCCCTCTTCCCTCAGGGCTTACTGCTAGGTTCACCTTGCTGCCAGCAGCCTAACCTCATGGGTCAACATTCTTTGTGGGTTCTCATTCCTTCCTTTCAATCCCAGGGTCCTGCCCGGCACCTCTCTGGGGCTTCCTTCTTTATAACATTGCCCTGTCAGACACATCTCTTCCCCAGCTGTAGCAAGGCAGTGCTAATTAAGCCTTGTCTCTTTTATCTCTTTCCTGGGCCCTACTCCTTTGGGCAGAGAGGAGGAGGAAGTTTACACCATCAGGCACCAGGCCCTAAACCAGCCATATGACACCTGATTTCTGTGATATGTAATGACATGACTTTCCCCAAAATTCACTTTTGTAAACCTACACTCTGTGGGAAGTAGGGAAGCTTGTCTTGGCGAAGAAGTCAAGGTTGATTTTCAGTTTGTGATAAACATCACTGAGAAATAGCGGAAGAAGACAGGAACAATTGATTACGACTCAGTATGTAGTTTTATGACAAATTTCACTATTTTGAGATGAACTCTTTGTTTCTTACAAACAAGCTTGACACTTGGGCTACTGCTTCATGTTGAGTACCACTAGGGTATCATCCGTCAAACTGATACTCGCTGAAAGAAACAGGAACAACTGATTACAACAGTCAAAATTTTTGCTTTATCTTCTTTTTGTGGTCAACCAGACCCAGATTGTTGACGTCTTCAGAAAAATGGCTTATTTTAAAAAGCAGTAGAGCTTCCCAGGCGCTTTGGATTTGGATTATTAATGAGCGATCTGAGGGCATGGGAAAACTGCTGAGAGCACAGGAAAAAAGAGGAAGAACTTGCTGTACAATGAAGAAAGTGACCATAGAATGGGAATGTGCGTTGAACGTTTCAGGAACAGAATTCAACCAAATGTGAATGAAATGCAATGTTAGGGTACTTCAAGGTTTGTATCACTGGTGGGGTTGAATAACTTTATCCAACTATTAGATCAAACACGATTAGCCCTTGAGGGGCAACCTGCTCTCAGGAAGATCCTACAGAATGAATTACAGTGACAAACTTTTTCCAGTAAGCTTCCCTTGATTTAATGACTCAAGGTTTTCAGTGATCTAAAGCCTTTGGAAGTTCATCTCAGTCTTTGGCTTGGTCAAGCTGATGTTCAAATTTCTAATGTACTTAAGCTCCCATAAAAAGGGAAAATCATGCACTGGTGTGTGGAATTTGGTAATAAAGTATTGCCTTATCAATGGATTTGATGCACATTGTTGTCAGATACAAAGAGTGAAGATCATAATAATTTTAAAAAGCTACATACCTGTGTGCTTCTTGATTGGCTAAGGGCAGGATGTAATACTGGATGTTCTGTTCAAATTCTCAGTGATTCATGGAGTGCTTCTTTCTTGAGAGGTTTTCTCCAAAGTCAGGGCCTGATGTTGTGAAATGCCGAGCACTCCCTGAGAAGTCCTCATCACCCTCAATTTCCATCAGTTGCCACCCTGTGAGCTCTTTGCCGGTGAAACTCCCATAGACTCAAATGAAAGGCTGTTCTTGGGAGACTGCCAGATAAGATTTGTGATCCTACGAGTTTCCAACAAGCGCACAAACATCTGCATGTTTATCCCAACCAAACTGAATCCCCTTTTCTGAAGATCGTAGAACGCATAGAAAGGTAGGGTTGGAAGGCACCTCAAGAAGTCATCTAGTACATCCCTCCTGTGCTGAAGCAGGATTAAATATACCTAGGTCTAGATTATATCTCGGGGGCTACACCCTCGAGCATGTCCTCTTGTGTCCTGGCATAGACACAGCCCTCAGCTCCCTCTTGGTGCTTGCGATCACTTACTCAGACCTGGGAATCAAGAACGAGATGTCCCCTGCATGTAAATCCTTTTACACAGAACAAAAGAAAACCCTTCCCGTTAGCCTCTCAAGTCCAACCCTTCTTCTGGCCCTGGGGCAGGCTAATGCCAACAAGCGTCCGCTCCCGTGCTCCGGAGTACCCAGTCCGACTCCTGGAGCTGGGTTCTGCTTCTGGCCAACTGTAGCCTCAGTCGGCTTCTCTCCAACTGGTCCCTTTCTACTCAGTCCCTTTATCTGGTGGCTTGGAGAGGTTGACAGGTGGCAGTGCTGCTCCTGCTGCTTTTCCTTGTCATCTTTAAGAGCTCCTTTCCATGGGAGGGGGGGAAGGGAGGGGAGGGAGGCTTATTTTTCTAGGAGCCCCTCCCCGCACTGAGTCCTGATGGCCTTTTAAAAAGGTACAGGTACTCATTGGTCAATTAACTTCCCAGATGGGGCTCATTGCCTTTAAATTAGCACCTCACAGATAGACAGCAACCACATCACAACATTCCTGAGAGGTGTTTGTCTAATCTGTCCTTAAAAACTTCCAGTGATGGGGACTCCACAACCTCCTGCAGCAAGCACTGATTTCAGTGCTTAATATCCTTATTGGTAGAAAGCTTTCCCTAACACCTAACCTAAACCTCCCTGGCGGCAGATTAAGCCCACCCTTGTCCTATCTTCGGTGGACGTGGAGAACAATTGATCACTCTCCTCTTTATAACACCCATTTACATATTTGAAGGCTTATCTTGCTTCCCTGAAACCTTCTCCTCTCTAGACAAAACATGTCTACCTTGCATGCTTTCTAAAGACGGTTCAATTGTTCAATAAATAAGAGACCGAAAGTTTAGCTAGGCAACATGGACTATTGCACAGACATAGATGGGAAGAGTGCATGGGCTGAAGGGTCTACACTCTGCTCCTGACCCACTAGAATTCCTCATCAGTAACCATAATCATGTGACCTCTGGGTCAGGAGCAGGAAGCGATAAAGAAGGCAAACTAGGGGTATTTTTTTCTTGTTAGTTCCATTTTATGGACAGCAAGGACAGTTTCAAAAAGTGCTGCATTTGGACAGATATTTAAATTTTAGGAGTGATTACAAGAATTTGGGTTACATTTTCAGCTGGGCGAACAAAGGATCAGACAATAATAATTATATTTGCACATATTTAGCTTTATCCAATGATATCTAAAAACATTATAAACATTTATATTGACATGGTCCCAAACCCAGAAACCAAGATCCCAAAGCCCTTCTACCAAACGCGGGGGTAGTTTGGATCCAGATCTGAATTTTGTAGCTTGGGCCCATTGCTGATTTAACCACTTGACCATCTTGCAGCTGACAAATGCATGTTTTTGGTAGAGGAAGCGGTGCACTTTATTGCCCATGTACTACAAAGCCACTTTTTAGACTCTGCTTAATTTCTTGGTGTCTTGAATTTGCAGGAGGAAGGCACAGCTTCTGTATTCTGTTTATACGGGAAAGAGAGAACAAAATATTCTTTAATGCATTAATGCGAAGGTGACAATTTATCATACTGGATTTGAAATATAGTCGAAGGGTTTGTCTACATTTAAAACTTTACAGTGGTGCCACTGCAGATGTGCTGCCATAGGGCTTCAGTGTAGACACTACCCACACCGATGGGAGGGGTTCTCCCATCCGCATAGATAATCCACCTCCCCGAGAGGCGGTGGCTAGGTTGACAGAAGAATTCTTCGTCGACCTAGTGCTGTGTACATGGGGACTTAGGTCAGCTTAACTACGTTGCTCAGGTGCGTGGATTTTTCAAACCCCTGAGAGATAAAGTTATGCGGACCTAATTTTCTAGTGTAGGCCTAACGATATTTTTCAGTTCCACTTGGAGGAGGAGGAATGAGCTGGTAGAGGAATTTTAGGAGATTTCTGAAATGCAAAATGTTATCTGGCTACGGATTGGCCCAAAAAGGACATTTCAATGAGGATATATGGCTCAGATATTCCACACAGCCTGGACAGAATAATGAAACACTTTCTACTGGCGATTTACGAGTCTGGAAAATAGACTGCAGACTTTCAGCCAGGCCTGAAAATACTACAGGTCATAGCTGTAGTCTGTAGTGTGCCTCTTTAAATAAGTAAGCCAGGATGGGAGCGTGCAGAGCAAGGAGGGAAATCAGAGGTGAAATATAAATATGAACATTAAAAAAAAAAAAGTTTAGTGTCCAGAAATGATTGAGGCACAAATCTGCAGGGAATTTGTGCTTCTCCAGCCCTGACCGAGCTTCTTTTTTCTCTTTATTAAAAATAAAAGAAGCTTCATTTCAGAACATCATAACATAACATGTGATTAAGCTCAGATCCAGTGAGTTTATAAGAAGGTACTGAAAAAGGGGGATGTGATCTGGAAGGTTCATTTTGAAAGTGGCCTGCACCTTTCAAAACAAAGGAAGGTTACTTCCTATTGGAGAATGTAAATGTTTTATATTAAATTTTATAAAATGTAAACATGGATAACCTTGCTCATGAGTCATATCTGCTTACTGGTTTGTTGGTATTATTTAATTTATTATCGTTTTTAGCTAGATTTTAAAAAGAAGTTGGGTCAGATTTGTCAAACGTTCAGCATCTGAGGCCAGAGTTAGAAAAAAAAAAATCAAATTCCTGTGTCATCTAATTTGATGGCAAACTCATTTAGACACCTCGATCAGGGCTGGATTTTCAAAAAAAATACTCTGCACCCATGAGCTCCCATTGTGTGCTACTCTTGGGCAGATTCTCAAGAGCTCGACAATCAATGTGCTGAGGTTTTGTTGTTTTCCCCTCCAAAAAAAATCTGGCCACATGTTCTGGTTCCTAAATGGGAGCTTTGCTCTTCTGAAAATCTGGTCCCAATTCTGGGTGCTGAGCCCTTCCGAAAAGTCTGGCCAGCTGCGTGCTAGGTTTGCCCCAAAGAGGTTACAATCCTTGGCCACAGACAACAGAGGCAGCAGCTGCTTGGGACATCAGCAGAGTGCAGGGAATGGGCCCGGCTGCCAGGGTGCAGGGCCGGGTCTCTCCCCCAGGACCCTGAAGCCATTGCATGGCCCACCAACTCCTGCCCCATCCTGAGTTGACCACCTCCAGGAATCATGATCCTGCAGCTTTCCCTTCCCAGGAGCTCCTGAATCACAGGGGGAACCAGCCTGGCCCCCACTTGGCTGCTTCTAGCGGAAGGGAAGCGCTGGGCCATGATTTCTGGAGCTGGGCTCTGGCGGGATGGGGGCTGGTTGGCCTTGCAGATATGGTAGCTGGGCTCAGGGCCCCAGGAGAGATCCCTGCCCCACTCCGTGGTGGCTGGGCCTACTTCCTGTATGCTGCCAGGCTTGGACATGCTGAGGGGCCTCTGCTTCAAGGGGCAGCAGAGCTATGGGAAGGGCCTAGCACCTCCACAATGGAAATATTATGGGGACAGAATCTGTGTTGCCGACCCTGCATGTCCCTTCCTGTAATCTGCGTGCGTATGCTGGGGAAGGGAGGAAGAGAGGGGGCTGCATTGGCCACTGTAGCACCTAGGGTCAGGCTGGGAAGCAGGTAGGAACCCTCAACCTGGGCTCCCACTTCAGTAAAATTCCGGTTGCTCCCCTGACTGAAACATCTTTTGCTCCTCTCTGTGTTTGAACCTCTTGTCCTTCTTAGGCTCCTCTTCAGTTCCTGGCTTCTTGTGGAACACTGGCCCCAGGATGTCTTCTTGGAGCCTGGTCCCTTGTTCCAGGGACCTACCACAGGAGTTAGCTCAGCTCTCCAGCCACAACCCAGCTTAACTGCTCTCCTCCACAGCCAGCCCCAAGCTGCTGGGCTTGGAATCATAAAAATGTAGGACTGGAAGGGACCTCCATAGGTCATCTGGTTCAGTCCCTTGCACTGAGGCAGGACTAAGTATTATCTAGACCATCCCTGAGCTAGACCATACCTGACAGGTATTTGTCTAACCTGTTCTTAAAAACCACCAGGGACAGAGATTCCACAACCTCCCTAGGCAATTTGTTCTAGTGCTTAACTACCCTTACAATTGGGAAGATTTCCTAATATCCAACCTAAATCACCCTTGCTGCAATTTAAGACCATTACTTCTTGCCCTGTCCACCGTGGTTAAGGAGAACAATTTATTACTCTGCTCTTTATAACAACCTTTTACGAACTTGAAGACTGGTATCAAGTCCCCCCTCAGTCTTTGCTTCTCCAAACTAAGCAAACCCAGTTTTTTCAACCTTTTCTCATAGGACATGTTTTATAGAGCTTTAAAGATTTTTGTTGCTCTCCTCTGGATTTTATCCAATTTCTCCACATCTTTCTTGAAGTGTGGTGCCCAGAACTGGACACAGTACCCCACTTGAGGCCTGATCAGTGCTGAGTAGTGTGGAAGAATTTACTTCTCTTACCTTGTGCTTACAACACTCCTGCTAATACATCCCAGAATGATGTTTGCTTTCGTTTTTTGCAACAGTATTATATTGTTGACTCATTTAGTTTGTGATTGACTATAATCCTCAGATCCTTTTCTGAAGTACTCCTTCCTTGGCAGTCTTGTGCAGTTCATTATTTCTTCCTAAGTATAGTACTTTGCATTTGTCCTTATTCAGTTTCATCCTATTTTTTCAGACCCTTTCTCCAGTTTGTCAAAATCATTTTGAATTCTACTCGTGTCCTCCAAAGCACTTGCAACCCCTCCCAGCTTAGTATCATCTGCAACCTTTATTAGTGTACTCTCTATGCTGTTATCCAAATCATTTATGGAGATATTGAATAGAACCGAACACAGGACCAATCCCTGCAGGACCCACTCAATATACCCTTCCAGCTTGATAGTGAACCACTGATAACTACCATCTGAGTATGGTTTTCCAACCAGTTGTGTGTTCGCTTTATTGTAGGTTCACCTAGGCTATATTTCCCTAGTTTGTTTATGAGAAGGTCACATGCATATGTCATAATGCAGTATCAAAAGCACTACTAAAGTCAAGATATAGCACATCTACTGCTTCCCCCCATCCGCCAGGCTTGTTACTCTGCCAAAGAAGGGTATTAGGTTGGTTTGACATGATTTGTCCTTGACAAAAGATGACTTCCTTCCCTTTGCAGTCTTATACCCAGCCCAGGTGTGGCAGGACCAGGCTAATTAAAAGGGGGTTAACCGGGCCTCCTAGCCCTTAGAGGAGCAGGCCACCCTGTTACATGGCACATATAAACTTTACTGCATGTGCTGCTTGTCTAGTGATTTCCTCCTACAGTGACGTGTGAGGTTTACATTCAAATCATGGAACAGTCCTCGTGGGCCGAGAATGAGAGCAAATGTTTCCATGTGTGATGATTGATACTGCTAGGCAGACAATAACTATGATTTACACATGTATTCTTTTTTCTTCAAGGGAAATCCCAGTTGCCAACGATGTTAACGATGTATGTAATGGTGTGTTAACGAACACCATTAGTATGCTGGACAAAATTGAGAGCCTTGCCAAAACAAACCATCTCAGTGGTACATTTTATGGATCAGCAGACTCTGCAAATGTTTCAGAGTGGAACTGTATTGTGGAAAACATACCTTCGGGATGGCTAACAATTTCCTAACCACAAGTCCAAGGGATCTGGTAGTAATTAAATGTTCGTCAGCACTTTGCTAATTTCAGCATCTAGCGACTTTTCTGTGAGGTGTGATAAATACAGCTAGGAAATATTTTGTTTTTAGCACTGCAGCTAGCTTAGTATAGAAAATAATCCCAGCTTGGAGAGTTTAATGTTAACAGTATTCTTCACTGCATCAAACGCAAACTTCTTCTGTCCTGGGCATTAGCTCTACCAGGCATTGCATCTTTCTCTGGCAGTGTCTCTACCTATCCTCAAAAAGAACAGGAGTATTTGTGGCACCTTAGAGACTACCTATCCTGTGGCCCCTATCTGGGTTCCAGCTGAGGGATTCTCTGGTTAGCAGAAGTGAGCTTTTTACCCACGAAAGCTTATGCCCAAATAAATCTGTTAGTCTTTAAGGTGCCACCAGACTCCTTGTTGTTTTTGTAGATACAGACTAACACGGCTACCCCCTGATACTTAAGGCACTATTCCTTGCTGCTATCCTCCTTAGCTTCTCCTACCTTCTTGGCTACCCCCCTCTTTGATTTTGCCAGCTCCCCAACTCCCGCCTCCCAGGAGCACCAGTGGACTATCCTCTATAGTTCCAACACTCCTCCCAGGAAGGGCCTGCTTCGTGCCACCCCCTTCTGTTGCCAGCTTCCTGGCTTATATAGGCCCTGCCTGTCCCTGCACATCTGAGCCTCATGTCTAATTAATCAATCCCTGCTCCCTGGCTCCTCCTCCAGGGGCAGTTAATTGGGCCTAATTCGCCGTCTCAGGGCCAGTGTGGGGAGTACACTCCATCACAATGTTATTATGATGGCTCTCTGCATTCCTTGTCATTATTTGCTGCTTGTTTTCACTAGCAGTGTTGCCAACTCTTATGATATTTGGTAATTTCACTTGAACCCCGGCTCTTCAAGACATGGGATCACGTGAGAGACTCAGATGGGATTTTTAAAAGAAGTATGTTGCTAGCCCTGGTGGAGGCAGAGAAAATGTGACCCCAGAAGGCAAATAAAAATGTATTATTATTACACCTCTACCCCAATATAACACAAATTCAGATATAACGCGGTAAAGCAGCATTCCGGGGGGTGGAGGGGCGGGACTGCGTGCTCTGGCGGATCAAAGCAAGTTCAATTTATCGCGGTTTCACCTATAATGTGGTAAGATTTTTTGGCTCTTGAGGACAGCATTATATCGGATTAGATGTGTATTTTTAAATTTCATAATTTCTAACCCAATCTCATGGGTTTGGGGGGTCCTGACTCACGATTTTTGAGACTTGGGGTTAGCAAATACTGCCACAATGTGCTTGGTATGGTACGAACACAAAAGAGAAGGCACTTAGAACTTTACTGACAAGCTGTCCAAGGATCTCTGTTTGGCATGTGCAAAAGAAACTTGGGGACTGAGGGTAATCCTTTCAGAAGTGACTCAGGCACTTTGGAGCCTCGTAAGTTACTGGGATGCTTTTGAAAATCCTACCTTTGGTTTTTGGCTAAACATGGACAGGAACAGCTAATCCTGAATAACTCCCCATGTGGACACTCTTATTCTGGAATAAGGATGCCTTGTCCCTGTTTATTTTACTCCACTTTCAAAGTGCTGAAGATTAATTCAGGGTCTGATGCATGATCAGTGCATAGGACAGGCTTGATAATATAGGAAGCAGCATCTCTGAAGAATCCATTTGGAATGTTACCTGGGATTAAAGTGTAGGTCTGCAAGATACTGAAAGAATCCTACTATAACACCTAATTAGGATTTTGGATTAACTAAAATAGATACAGCTTCCCCCATTCCCATGATCTCCAAACTTTTTACAGGAGACCCATTGTCTCCTGTAAAAAGTGCTTTGTACACACTCTCAATATATGTACTCAATAAAGCTAAGTAGGTTATTACTTTAATTATGAGCCTTCATTGTGTCAACAGAAGAAGATTTTGGTAACCTGACACTTTTGGGGATAAGGAGGGTTAGATAAATGCCTGACAAAGCCAGGTGTATCCAATAAAGATGCTAATTCTTTCTCTTGAAAGGCTCTTGTTAATCTGGGACACAATAGCGTATTCCTTGACTGATGCATGGGAAAGACAGAAGGTTTGTCTGGATGATTTCCCATAATACTAATGGCAGTTGTGTAAATCCCATGCATATCAATGGGAGAAATGGCCCCTTTCTCTCACCTTGTCTTCACAGCTAAAAAAGGGATGTTTTGTACCTCAGGGTAACTAATGCAGGTGAGCTATCCCCAGGTAAAAACCTCACCTAGTTTACCTCATAGTTTACCTTTGCTGTGTTTTTACCTCAGGATAGCTCACCTGCATTAGTTACCCTGAGGTAAATTAAATCTTGTTTAGCATAAAGACAGGGCCACAAGGCGTGGCTGTGGTTACTCTTTAGTGCATCACACTCACTAGCTACCAGGCTTATTTGCTTTTTGTACCACTCTCCCTCCCCTCATCTTGTATTAATCGCTTCATGCCATAAACATATTGCATTTTAAAATGAAATAAAGGAGACAGAAAACAGGAAAAAAAAGCATATTTTGTGTAAAACAGGAAACATATGTTAGGAATGGGGATTCAAAATGGGAGAACATATTGAAAACATATTTCCCACCCTCCTTTACACCATAATGAGCAAGCAGGCCTAAAACTCTTATTTTAGCTTCCCTATCTGTTTTTACCACTCACCAGGAGAGGAGTCTATTATAATTGCACAATTGACCAACTATGTTTACTGGAAACAGGTCAAACAAGTTTGGAGCAAACTAAGGTGTTTTCCAAGTCTGGTTGTTTTGTGTAGATATGGGCATATTCTGGTACTTTATTAGGGGCTAAATACACTGCTGGCATAAGTAGGTGCCGCTGCACTGACTTGTATCAGAGATGTCCCTGGTCTTGGGAACAATTATTAAATGAGTTGTTTCAGTTTGTTGATCCCCAACTTTCCCCCTGGGGCCACACCTGGTTATGTCCCTCACATCCTACATGAAGCTTCTGTTTAGGAAATTCAGAAAAGATGGGCTTTTAGGAAATCAACATCTCCTTTCCCCTCCACCCCAAACAATTATCCTTCTCCTTCCCCCTCCATCCCAAACAAGCCCTCTAAAATTGATTTAAACCATTTGAAAAGATTGTGCTATAGAAATATTTTAAGTATTCACTATTCCCAAGAAAAAAATGTAATGTGGTTTCTTTTAGTCATACAAATTTTTAGACTGAGTCAAAGAACATTGAACTGAGGTCTTGGAGACCTGGCTCAGTTCCTGGCTCTGCCGCAGACTTTGTGTGACCTTGAACAAGTTATTTAAACTGTGTGCCTTAGTTCCCCATCTGTGAAATGCAGATCCTTAATTATTTTGTTTTCTCTTTTTACATTATAAGCTCTTCTCAACAGGAACTGTTTCAGTATATAAAACTTTCAGACTGAATGGTTAAAGTTTTGCAAAGCTATATGCAACTGAAAACAGGGTCTTATAATGGAAAGTGTTAGGCAACCTTAACTTAGATGGTACTACCAGTTCTATCTGTAGCTGGACAGTACCAAGCATATTGTGGCCCCAATCTCATTTGGGCCTTCTAAGCACTACTGTGATACATATAATAATAACCTGAATTCAGTAAATCGCTTCTCAAATTTCCTGAGGATATCCCAGCAAATCTATAGATAATAAGAACTATTTCCCTAATCCTGTGCTGCAAACCTGCAAGTTGCAGGGGCAAACTTTACAAAAGTGAATCCAGGGGTTAGAATGAAATAGGAATGTAAAGAAAAGGCTTACATTCCAGAATTGTTTCCATCTGTTTTCATTATGACCCAGTCTTACACAATAAAGCAAACATTTTAGCTTCAGTTACTTCTTTCTGGACCCTGAAAAGCTACCTGTTCTCAAAAGCATCATTGGTCTCTTAAATGCTTTAGTCTGTGAAATATTTTTACAGCAATATTCAACCAGTCATGAAAAACTGCCTGTAGGTAAACATGTAACCATTAGAACTAGTTGAAAAATGGAAAAGCAATTTTGTAAAAAAATGAAATTTCAAAATTGTTCCTGTTTGCATTGTTCTAAATAGCAATTTTATTTTTAAATTTTCAAATTTCTGATATTGTGAAATTTCATTTTCCCTTTTTTCCTTTCCTTATTCCATTTTTTTCATTTTGTCTATTGAATGCAATAAAATTGTCACATTTTCCCTCCATTTTTCACTTTTTGCTTTTTTCCTTTTGTTATTCTGTCTCTTCAGCATTTTGCTAACTTTTGAAAAGTTAGTGACAGAGTTGCAGAGATTTAATTTTCCCTTTTTCTGTCCTGTAACTTTTCCAAAGTTGAGAAAGTTTTCAAAAGTCAGACTGGCAAAGATAAAAAGGAAAATGAAAAACGGAACCCTCTAGTCCTAGAAATCTTTCCTTTGATTGCACTCAGTGCGGGAGGGATAAAAATAACAATAATTTAAAAAAGTTCAGGCTTTGAAATTCAAAAGTTCAAAATTTTTGGTTTTGTCAAAGAACGGAAAATTTTTGAAAAAAAGCAAAAGCGTTTCATGAAAGTTTTTGGTTTTGAAAAACGATTAATTTTCAATTTAAAACACCCTGAAAGGTTGATATCTTTAAACCTCTCACAAATTTCAGCCATCTCTATCTATCTACTGATTGATTGATTATCAGCTGTATCAGCACAAACTATGCCATTTTCTTCGATTTCGTCTTACCATCCATCTCCATTCCAGAATATTATCAACAGAAGAATTTCTTCCTTCAATCTATGGTATATGACTTCCATCTCTGTAGTATCTGAGCACTTTACAATCTTTAGTCCATTCATTCTCACAATGCCTCTCTGGGGAAGGACAGTACTATCTTCCCATTTTACAGATGAGGCATGGAGCAACTAAATGAATCACGCAAGGTCATACAGGATGTTTGTGGAGAGCAGGAATCAAATGCTGGTTTCCCACATCCCAGGCGAGTACTTTAACCACTGGACCATCCTTCTTCATTCTACTTCACCCAGTACCCAAGTCATGCTCTCAAAGCTCGATCCAACTCTCATAAGAATCAATGGAAAGACTCTCACTGACTTTGATGGGAGCTGAATTTGGCCCTTATTCACTATCTTGATGAGGATTGTGTACATATATAAATAGTAAGAAATAAGGAGATTCTGTTTAAGAGAAGGCAGAAATCTTAAAAGGAAAGGAAGATGGGAGGGATCAGCAAGGAAAGCTACCTCTTGGAAGTCAGAAAGTGTAGGGATAAAGTGAAAACTGCCAAAAGCCAAGCAGAGCTGGACTTTGCAAAGAGAATTAAAACCAATAGTAAAAGGTTCTATAGCCATATAAATAAGAAGAAAACAGGGAAAGAAGAAGTGGGATCACTAAGCACTGAGGATGGGGTGGAGATTAAAGATAATCTAGGCATGGCCCAACACCTAAACAAATACTTTGCCTCAGTCTTCAATGAGGCTAATGAAGATGAATAGGGTAGTGGCAGGGTGGCTAATGGAAATGAGGATATGGAGGTAGAAATTACCATATGAGAGGTGGAAGTCAAACTCAAACATCTTACTGGGACTAAATCGGGGTGGGGGGGGGAGAGGAGGGGGATGACGGATAATTACCATCCAAGAATATTAAAGGAACTGACACATGAAATTGCAAGCCCAATATCAAGAATTTTTAATGAATCTGTAAACTTGGAGGTCATACCCTATGACTGGAGAATTGCTAATATAGTTCCTATTTTTAAGAAAGGGAAAAATGTGATCCAGGAAACTACAGGCCTGTTAGTTTCATCTCAATTGTATGCAAGGTCTTGGAACAAATTTTGAAAGAGAAAGTAGTTAAGGACATAGAGGTGAATGGTAATTGAGATAAAATATAACATGGTTTTACAGAAGGTAGATCGTGCCAGACCAACCCGATCTCCTTCTTTGAGAAGATAACTGATTTTATTTAGACAAAGGAAATGCAATAGATCGAATCTACCTGGATTTCTGTAAGGTGTTTGATACAGTCCCATATGGGAAACTATTAGTTAAATTGGAGAAGATGGGAATTAGGATAATTGAAAGGTGGATAAGGAACTGGCTAAAGGGGAGACTACAATGGGTAATATTAAAAGGTGAACTGTCAGGCTGGAGTAGGGTGACCAGATGTCCCGATTTTATTGGGACAGTCCCGATATTTGGGGCTTTGTCTCATATAGACACCTATTACCCCCACCCCCGTCCCGATTTTTCACACTTGCTGTCTGGTCACCCTAGGCTGGAGGGAGGTTACTAGTGGAGTTACTCGGGGATTGGTCTTGGGACCAATCTTATTTAACATTTTTATTGCTGACCTTGGCACAAAAAGTGAGAGTGTACTAATAAAATTTGTGGATGACGCAAAGTTGGGAGGTATTGCCAATATGGAGGAGGACCGGATTATCATTCAAGAAGATCTGGATGACCTTGTAAACTGGAATAATAGAAATGGGTTGAAATTTAATACTGCAAAGGGCAAGGCCATGCATTTAGGGACTAACAAAAATAATTTTTGCTATAAATTGCGGATTTATCAGTTGGAAGCGACAGAGGAGGAGAAAGAAGTGGGTGTAGCGGTTGATTACAGGATGACTGAGTTGACAATGTGACCGTGAAAAAGGCTAATGCAATCCTAGGATGCATCAGGTGAGGTATTTCCAGTAGAGACAGGGCAGTGTTAGTACCATTTTACAAGGCACTCGTGATATCTCGTCTGGAATACTGTGTGCAATTCTGGTCTCTGATGTTTAAGAAAGATGAATTCAAACTGGAACAGGTATAGAGAAGGGCTACTAGGATGACCCAAGGAATGGAAAACCTATCTTATGAGAGGAGACTCAAAGAGCTTGGCTTGTTTAGCCTAACCAAAAGACGGCTGAGGGAAGATATGATTGTTCTCTATACATACATCAGAGGGATAAATACTAGGGAGGGAGAAGAGTTATTTACAGTAAGCGCCAATGTGGACACGAGAACAAATGGCTATACACTGGCCATCAACAAGTTTAGGCTTGAAATTAGATTAAGGTTTCACATCAGAGAAGTGAAGTTTTGGAACAGCCTTCCAAGGGGAGCAGAAAAAAAACCCTAATTGGCTTCAAGACTGAACTTGATATGTTTATGGAGAGGATGGTATGACAGGACTGCCTATGATGGCATGTGGCTCATCGGTGACTGCCATGAGCAAAAATCCCCAGTGGCTGGAGATAGTACACTAGATGGAGAGGGCTCTGGGTTACTACAGAGAATTCTTTCCCAAGTATCTATCGCCATTTTGGGGATTGGGAAGAAATTTTCCCCGAGGTGAGAGTAGCTGAGAACCTGTATTTTTTTCACCTTTCTCTGCAACATGGGATACAGGTTACTTGCAGGTTTAAACTAGAGTAAACGGTGAATTCTCTGTAACTTGAAGACTTTAAACCATGATTTGAGGACTTCAGTAACTCAGCTAGAGATTGGGGTCTATTTCAGGAGTGGGTGGATGAGGTTCTCTGGCTTGCAGTGTGCAGGAGGTCAGACTAGCTGATCACGATGGTCCCTTCTGACCTTAAAGTCTATGAGTCTATAAATAGTAACCAGCCACATGAGGAATTTCTATGATGCCATTGCTTATTATAATAGCTTTTCAGTGATTAGATAATTTTTTAGTTTCCTTTTAATGTAAGCTACTAGGATCCTGCAAGATAGATGCCAAAAAGAACCTAGAAATCCCCCAATCTTTATTTTTCCTGGAAGAGAATTGCTAACACACTAGCCTAGTATTATTAAATAGTCATAGTTAATGTAAGTGGCTATTGACCATAATGCCCATTTTGTAAATACAGAGTAAGTGGCCCAGTAGGCTTTGCAGAGAATTAATGAGGTTTAGACACACTACATTTCCATTTATTCAGTTGTGTGGAGCGGAAGCTTACAGATAACAGCACAGAAATAGGAAGCACATGTAGAGGCCACTCTGGGTACATGTATACGGCAATAAAAACTCATGGCACCAAGTCTCAAAGCCTTGGTCAATTGACTCAGGCTTGCGGGGCTTGGGCTGTGGGGCTAAAAATTGCAGTGTTAACCTTCGAGCTTGGACTGGAGCTTGAGCTCTGAGACCCACCCCACATCAACGGGTTTCAGAGCTCAGGCTCCAGCTGGAGCCCGAATATTTGCAGAGTTTAGCCCTGCCATCCAAGCCTTGCATGCCCAAGTCAGCTGAGCCGGGCCAGCTACAGCCATGCTGGGATCTTTTATTGCAGAGTAGACATACCCTTCAGATCCTGAATTTGCATTAGTCATCAAAGCTAATATTAGAACATTTTAAATACAGAAGAATCTTTCCTCTCCATTAATTCCCAATATATATGGGTGAAAACTAGATTAAAAATGCATCCAAGATGTTCCTATTCAGTAGTTGAAAACATTTCTTTATCTGTTGCCTTTAAGAGTAGCCAAGTGTACATTAAAAAACTCCATGTACGTACTTGTGCATGAAAGAAATAGAGAGGCAGCATGGTCTAGTGGGTAGGGCAATGAATGGGGAGCTAAAAGCTTTGGGTTTGGGTCCTTTTCCTGCCATGCTTTGTCTTCCTTGTACATTTAGTGTTAAGTTCTTCAGGATAGGGACTATCTCTAATTATGCATCTGTACAGTGTCTAGCACAATGGAACCTTGATGATGTTAAAAGCTCCAGGGTCCTAGTGAAATGGTATGTTGCCCCTCCATCACATCAGCTACTTTCTTGTTCTCCAGAATCTCAGCTTTCATTTTAAAAAGTCTCTAGCTGTTATAGTTGCAAAGAAAACTTCAGAAATGTGAACAGGAGTGAAACTGATGCAGAAATGAGTCTGCAGAGAGCCAGGAACAATAGCTTTGAGGGGTGCGAATTGCCCCTTTTATGTCCGTGAGTTGCCAGCCCAGCTGCCCAGTGATAATTTAAATGTCAGCTTGTTAACTCTTTCATGTCTCCTGTCAGAAAGGAGAGGGGTAGCTATTTCTCCACAGTTTTCTGAGAGTGACATCTCACTGTGGTGCTACATGGGGATGGACGTTTGGGAGATGCTACCACTTAGTTCTTTTCCCCAGTCGAGAATGATCCAAACCCAAGGAGTCTAGCAGAGCCCATGGGCAAGCCCCAATGAGGGAGCCAAACTCAGGGAGTTGCATGGTCATGTTTTGAACAGCTGCATGATCTAATTTACATGTCTCATTTCAGTGACTGACGTGCGTAGAGCATATTCTGTGGTTGGAGCTTGGAAGAGAACCATCACCTGTTTTTTCCCCAGTCTTGACTCCTGTGGAATACAATGAATAAATAACAGTTTTATATCACTGAAATTAAGGGGAGTTTAGCTCTAGAGTTTAGTGGGAGCAGAAGCAGGGTGTTAGTGCATAGACAAAGCAGGGATTATCCACCCAAATCCACCGAATGAGACCTGTCTTTTATCCTGGACAGAGAGGAGCTGTTGAGATTGAGGAACCGATCCTGTTGAGCAACTCCTGGGAAAGGCTAGTCAAGTGGCTGGAAGAATGGCAATTGTTTGACATTGAAATTTGGGTGGGAGAGAAATGACTTTAAAAAACCTGCAAATATTTTTCAATTTTTTGATTAAAAAAAAGCAAAACTGAACTCAAAAATTTGCAGTGACAAAATGAAAAAAATAAAAAGGACAAGAGAAAACAAAAACTGGAAATGTTTAGTTTTTATTTTCTCTCTTTTTCACCATCTCCTCCCATTCTCCAGTGGGAAAAGTGGGTCAAAAACTAAAATAAAAATATTTCTTTTCTGAAACTCCCCCTCCTCCCCATGAATACCTTAGAGAAAATGGCCATTTTTTGGTCAAACCTTTTTGACTAAAAAATGCTGATCACTTAACTCCAATGTCAATGGCAGTTAGACACTCAGCACCCTGTTGGAGGCGTTCAGCACCTTTCATAGGTTTTAAGGTCAGAAGTGACCATTAGTCTTTTTCTAGATGTAATATCTGATCTAGCTGGTAACTGAATATTTTTCTTCCATTACGTGAAAGTTATTTCCATCCCTATTTTAGTTGCTCTAATTTTTTGTTTTGTTATAAAAGCTGATTTTTATACGCAAGTTGCCCGGTTGTCCAGATGTATGTATGTTACCTTAAAAAAAAAGTAATTGATTTTTAGCCAAAAGGAAAGAGGAAGGTTTAGGAATGTGAAATGAAGTTTCTCATAACTTTGTCGAAGGCAGATGTTTCACTTCTGGTTCCAACTTCCATATTCTTTGCATGAAGAACAAGCTCTTTAAAACTAAATAAATATCTCTTTGAGAAGAGCCTGGCTCCCAGTGTTGTTCTTTGAATTAACCGTTTTGTGGCTAAAATGCATTGAAGTAAAATTGCTTGTTCACATTTATGAAAAAAAATGAGAGAATTTTGTGGGCCCTTTGTTTCAGTAGCGTCAGATATTATTTTCAGGAATTGACCACAAAAATAACTCAAACCCTCCCCCCTAACTCCCCCCCGGCGCCAAAGCCTCTGACATTTGACACAGGCTCCATATGAATTCTCATTATTCATTCTGGCTAATGTAAATATGACTGCAAATAATTTTTTCTTGTAATTAAGATTTCATTTAAACATTTATAATTGCAAACATAACAGCATATATTTCAAGTTTATAAAGATAACAGAGGGTGCAATTCTATCCGCGAGCAATAACCGACCCTAGACTTCTACTGGGGCAAGCATAAAGGAAAGACAGGAAGGCTTATTAATGGTAAGGTGTAAAGCGTATAAGATTATCACCAGCTGTGGTGGAATGAAGTGGCACAGTAGTGTACATTTGTCCTGGGGAATCATTGGTACTGAGGACAAAAAGGTGGTGGATTTGAAAAGATCAACAGGATACCGGAGTGTGGAAAATGTCCCCTTGCAGGTTAATGCCCAGCTAAGTCAATGCTGTCACTGGGGAAGCTCCTGGTGAGATGACTGTAGCTGCTCCAGATACTTAATTCCACCCTCCCCCAGACTCAGAAGCTTACAGGGGCAGGAGACCTGGCAAAGGAAAGCGTACGTGTGTGGTGGGGAATGGACACCGTGTGAGTTCTCTAAGAAGCAGGGGTCAATGGAGCAAGGCCAAAAGCTGGGGGTCACTGATAAGGTAACCGGGGCCAGGGTTTGGATACTGTGATTTGGCTCTGACTGATTGGAGCAAGAGACAAAAACCTTTGTGAAATTTCTGCTTGCCACATGTCTCCTGTGCAGGGCTGCGATGGAGGCTGGGCTGTTGAGCTACCAAGATTACAAGAGGTGTTTGGCTCCTTCCGACAGGGCAGCTTATAAATCAAATTGGTGAGACCTACCCTGAGGGTTTAGGAATACAAGGGATCAGTGTCTAAAGTTTGTCCTCCAGACTTGGGTGGCTGATGAGCACAATTAACTTCACCCCCCTGGTGGCCCCAGAGGGACGGTGTTTCTGGAAGCACTGGCTGAACTCTTGGGGGAGAGAGAAACATGAGGAGTGAAGGTCATTAAAGACCCTGTGACTCAGAGGGAAATGCCTGAGCCGGACAGCCTGTGAGGGCTGCCCCGTACAGCGCACACTGTAGCTAGTGTGCTAGGCTGGGGAGCCAAAGGGCAGGCACCAGGCAAAGGAGTTTCTTGTATGGATTGAGATGTCCGTGTTGCTCACTGAGTGGGTGCTGCCAAGGTAAGCGCTGATGGTACAACAGTCACAGAGCCAAGCGTAACGGGGACTGTGGCTAAGGCCCACTCATCGGAGCACATTCAAGCACCGCTCTGTGTAGCAAGCTGCCCTACAGAGTTGTTTGACACTGTTAGGGGTGAACCGAATGGCTCTGTGAGACTCCTTCCAAGAAACCTATACATGCTAGCTATAGACAGGAGCTAACACGAGGGGAGCGTGGGGAACTTTCAGCAGGAAATACAGGGCACTGATTGGTTCATGCTCATAACTAGAAGGTGGCCTATAAAGGCTGTGAGTTATTGTTTCCTCTCTGGAATGGCGGGGGAGCCCACAGCCCACCCACAGACAACGTTTCTTGCCTATAAAAGCTTCAGGAACAAACATCAACACAAAGCATATGGTGAGTAAGTCCCAAATGTGAGTGCTCAGTGGTCTTCCTCACCTCTCTATGTCCACTCCACTCCATTTGCAGCCTGATGTATGGCATGTGGAAAGAAGTCAGATGCTCCTGTGATGTAAGAGGCATTTCTGTGTTTTGATGGTTCAAGAAACTGGTTGGGGGGGTGCAACAGCAGGGCTGGGTTGTCTCATATCAAGATGTCCCTTCACAATCTTTTATTCTCTCCTCTGGAAGGGACTTTTGTTTAGTCTCTAAGGTGCCACAAGTACTCCTCGTTCTTCTAGCAAAGAAGGGAGTTCCCACTACAGCTCCACTGAAGAATTGGTTCTCTGCCTGGGTGCAGGGCTGCAGTGTTTTTTAAATCTGCCTCACATGTTACAAAAGTGCAACTGACTTATTGTAACACAGTTCTTGCAGGAGCGTAAAGTCAGCGGAAAGACTCCCATTCATTTGAATAGGCCTTGGATCTACTCCCGTGGAGAGGAGTGTAGCATGGTATAAATACAAAGTATAGTATTTTATTTAGATGGCACCATTCATCTTCAAAGCCTTTTATATGTCATATCACTGAAACACAGTCATCTCTTGGAGAAGAGGACATTTTGCCCAAGTACTCCAGGGCAAACCTATACGCTAACAAAATGTGCCATTTAGTGTTCAAATGGTACCGTCCTTTAAGGATCTCTCACATGGTATTGCTTGGCAATGAATAGATCAAGCTCAGAAGGTGACCAAGACAGACTGCCCAGAACCTAAGTATTAAAAAACCTGATCCTCAGGCTATCAAACCATCCAGTACCTTTGAAAGTCTCCCATCACATGGATTATAAATACAGTCTCCCATCACGTGGATTAGCAATTTCCTTTATCTAGTTTAGTTCTTAAAGAAAGAACTAAACTAGATAAAGGAAATTGCTAATCCACGTGATGGGAGAAGAACTAAACTAGATAAAGGAAATTGCTAATCCTCGTGATGGGAGACTGTATTTATAATCCATGTGATGGGAGACTTTCAAAGGTCTCCCATCCTATGGATTATACTCGGCTCCTGCTCACATCCGTGCAGTTCCACTGATGTCAGTCTGGATGCACCAGTGGGACTGAGCGCAGAATTTGAACAATTGTCACTAGCTGCACATTGGAAGTGCCGGGCAGCAGAGGGAACTCAAGTTTGGAGCAGCAACCACATGAGGCAATTCAGTTTTTAACCCCCACTCATGGTAGGGGTGTCAGAGTTCAGACCTGTTCTAGGCCAGCAGCATGTGATGGCAGTTGTCCTATTTTGTCACACAGCCTTGTTGTGTCTTCCCAATTGAGACTGACTGCACGATAGTGGGATCAGACTCTAACAGGAAGGCATTTGTGGCCCAATTGCCTTGTTCTAATGTTTGGATTTGTGGCTGACATGTTTTCACCTGTAAGCAGCTGCTGCTCTGGTCTGGCGCCCTCTCTGAATACGTGCAAAGAGAGTTTGCTGTTACCACTGGATGACATTTCCCTTCAAGTGTGAGGAATTTGTTTCCTGTTTAGAACTGCGGAGAGTTCTTGGGCTCAGACTTGTTGACGTTTCAAGTAAGACGACTGCGTGGGTTCTAGAAAGCAGAATGTGTATGCACCTCCAGATGCTCTGAGGCCTTCCAAAATGATCTTTGAGGCCCTGGAAAATCCCATTTGGACTCCACGCCTTGTATGTTGTGCAGAGATTTAGTCCGTCAGCCAGGTGACTAGCAACAGACCAAACTTCAAATTTTGGGATCCAGATCTGAACTTCTCCAAAGTCTAAGGCCTTTGTCTACATATAAATTTGCACAGGTTTCACTAAAAGTATGATGGAATTAAACTGGAGAAATTTTGTGTATGGACACTCTTGTATCAGCTTAAACTTCATTCATGTCATTTTAGCTTGAGATGATACATTTACAGGCACAAGGTAACAATATCGAAATCGATGTGTGACTCCAAACAGGAGTTTGCACTAGTTTAACGGAATCCGTTTTTAAAATATTTTAAGTTAAACTGGTGCAACTTCTGCATGTAGAGAAGCTGCAAAGGTGTTCAGTTCCAGGTTGAATCTTTCCAGGTAACATGCTTATAAACTATAAAACCCTGTATCATGCCTCAAAACTGAGATCTGCCCACTTACCGTAAGAGAGAGGCCATTTGGTTTCTCATAGCCACTAACAATGAGTAACACTCCACCCTCATATAACGGAAACCTGTTATGTTCATAGCATACACAAACAGAAAATAAATATTTATACTCTTCCAGAAAGATTGAAACTTAACACTGCATTATTTCTTAGAATTCAGAAATCTAATGCACAACAGCCAATTACAGAATGAGATAGCAGACTGCTCCCTACGTCAGAGTGGCTCTTTTGCAGACTGATAGATGCTGAAGACTCAAATCTAATTCGCTCAGAGCCTCCAGGCATCAAGCAGGACCCAGGAAACCCCTTACAATTTAAAGTGATAGCTTGTAATTTTAAGAGAGTTTTCATTACTCTCACTCTGCATCATCTACTATCTTAACAGCATACTTATTTGCCTCAACTTTTGTTCTTCTTCAAGCCCTCCTGGAAAAGTCCTATGGAATTTAATGGAGGATCTAGAGAACTTATGAATTCTTAAATCAGTTCTATCAGATAATTCCAAATCATCCCCACTCTAGAATTTCTATGGGGACATTTTGAACATTCTGTAGGAATGAGATCGTTTTCTGTAAAGATATATAGGTTTTTAGAGTCATTTCTATAGAACCCCATTGATTTAATTCTGATTTAATTCTATAGAACTTTGCAATAGTTTATTAATAATGGATAGACTTGATACTGATAAGACCATGATATTTACTGTACCATATGTGCATCAGAATGTTGTGTATATGTTTCAGGGGATTGTCTCCATCTCTGAATAGGCATGTGGGGTGTGTTCTCTAGCACATAAAAATCTCCTTAAACCTCAGCACACTTCTCTTAACATGCAGTCTGCTATCTGAAGCAGCATTCTGTTGTAGAGGGAAGGATATTATATTCAATAAATCATATGGAACTATTTATCAGCAATCACTTCTTTAACTTTTCCACAGTCTTCAGTTTCAAAGCACATTTTGAAATGACTGAAGTTCGTATAGAGCTGTTTATTTAAAAAATGTTTTAAGAAAATTACCTCAGGGTTTATTGTGTATTTATGAAGGTTTTTTTTTTTAAATATTAATATAGCATAAAAACAGATTTATTAAGAACGATGGAAAAATGTGTAAAGAACCAGAAAGGATTCTGTGGTGGACTGAATCTGCAGTGGAAAATCCTGCTTGTCATAGACTCATAGAAGCTGAAATCACTGATCTGACTCCTGTTGACTTCAATAGGTTTTGAATCAGTCCCATAGATGTAAGAATTGGGAAGGTCCTATTAGTTTAGCTAGTCAATCTCTGTGCCAGTGCAGGAATGTTCACTATAGCACTATGAGTCATTGATAATTCCAAACCCCTTCTCCTTTATGAATGGATTTACATTCTCTCCAGCACTTCTTTTCCTCCTGATTGATTTGGTTTGGTCCTAACTCATTCTGCTTGTTCACTGTCTTACCCTTTACCTGAATTCATCTCTAATTTTGAGTTTACAAGGAGGATTTTTTTAACCCTCTTCCGATCTTAGCACAATCCCTTACAAATCCACATTGGCCACTTTGTTCTTTTTCAGAGCAACAGTGGTATGGTGCATTTTAGTACACAGCTGTAGCCAGCCGTATTGATCGGTGCAGTAATACAAGTCACTCTTAGCTCAGTGGTTTGAGCATTGGCCTGCTAAACCCCGAGTTGTAAGTTCAATCCTTGAGGAGGTCGTTTAGGGATCTGGGGCAAAAAATTTGGCTGGGGATTGGTCCTGCTTTAACCAGGAGGTTGGACTAGATGACCTCATGAGGTCCCTTCTAACCCTGATATTCTATATCAAGAAGACCAACAGGACTTAGGGCTGAAAAGATAGTTTGCTTAGCATAAATAATCAAGGCTTAAATTGAAGTTTGACACAAGTAACTAGCAGGCAAGTGACCTTAAGTCAGAAATTGAAGTGTAATGGTAAATAAGTATAATAAGACAGTAAACTGGTGTGAAGCAAAAAAAAATCACAAACACATCTTAAGGTATTTTTAAGGAATGTGCATAACTGAAACTCACAAATGTTGGTCACAATAATGCTATAGCAACTAACTGATTGATGTATCTGCTAATGATTATGAAGTAAATGGATAATTAACTTATAAGAAATGGGGGATCCTAGAAGAATCGGCATGCAGAAGTTCAGATAGGAAAAGGGGTTGAACTCATCATGAATGTGCGTAAAATAAAGTGGGTTTTAGCATAACACATTATAAAATATGATTCCCAGCCTAGGTACCGTGGGAAACTCCAGGAAGACAACCACCTACCTATACCCAGGTATCCTCATAAAGGATGGTGTGAGTAATACAAGCGCTGGTAACTTCCTGTTATCTTTCTCTTCTTTGCTGGATTGCAGAGTGTGTATCCTTGTTTGGTTTCTAATACAAGTATTAATCACAGAAAGAGCAGTGTACTGTCCCTGTGTATTTCGGGGTCCTCAATCTAATGACAACATCTCTATTGTAGCTGATGTGGGGCTGAACCCCTGAACATTACTACCTTATAATTTATCCCACAATTACAGATTAGGCTACACAACCCAGCATGGTAGGTAGTGATGACTCAGTGATTACATTGTTTAAAGTTGTTACGTATGTTTGATAGTGAGTATACCGTAGGTGGTCTATAATCACCTGGATTATAATTCTTTCCGGTGCAAAGTGAACCTCTTGATGATGAACTTGCGGGTAACAATAAACCAGAACATTTTTGCTACAGATCATTCCATTTTATGGGCTTTCTTTTCTTGGGACACCATAATTTTCAGGTATGTGGCAACAATTTTAATTTCACTGGTATTTTATAGTCTCATATAATCTAAAGTTATAGACAGAGAATCGCAGCCATATATACTTTTATGTCGATATTTTACAATATGCACGTATATATTTTTAACATATGAGCAGAGAGAACTTCTAAGTTCGTTTTACATTGGAATTTCTATTGATCACCATTGATGGGCCCATGACTCTGATTGCAAGGAAATTTGTGGCTGTACATGCAGATATCACTAACTGCTGTACTGCACACATGCATCACAGGGTATAAAACTCAGGGCCTCCAACCACAAAAATACAGACAACTAATACTTGAGTTTAAAGAAGCTAATTTCATTGTCAGGAGTAATAGGACTTTTATCTGCATACCAACCACTAGGGGGCAGTAGAGACATACACTCTAAGTACATTAGTACTAACTTGTGTAATATTTACTAACTTACTATACTAAAAGTGTGAAGAACAACACATGGGAGGTTGGTAATTTGCCATTCACCCAGTGTAAAAATTTGGAATCCAGGGGACGGTAAACCTCTAGCGAAACAAGGAAAACATCCATTTTCCAGAGGGGGGCTGGATAGCACATTTGGCTATCAATAACCTGTTCTATTACAAACCATACCAAACCTCTCTGTGCAAATTACTGCTGGTGCATCCATCGGTAGAAAAATGCCTTACTCCGATGAAATGCTGAATGCTGTTTGCCAGTTGGCATGGATAAAATTCTCTAACTCTTGTAAACAATAAATTAACTCCAAACTAGTAGCACTTCATCCAGCTCAGGGTATATGAATGACGTCTTCAGCTGCTGAATGGATGAATTTGCTCTCTGTGTGAGTGGCTTAAGCAGCTGAGATCTGAATGTTTGGATAAAATAGTCGCTGTCCCTAGCTCTTGTATATACAGTAAACAATGGTTTATTTACAGTAATCTCTTGCTTTTTAATTTATGGGAAAATGTTTTGAATCACTCAACATGTGCCTTACTTTATCACAAATCAAAACATCCTGATCCCAGTCCCTGGATCAGGGTATTTGCCTTTTCTTCTATTTTAACAAAAGAAAGGTGGCATCACCAGTTAGAGTCATCCGGGCTGTCAATAGGTAGCATTCAGGGGATTAAAAGGAGGAATGAACCCACAGAACTCCGTACTGCAGAAAAAGTATCTGGCCTGAGGCTGATAAAAAGGGATTTTCCTGCTGGAATAGATCTCCAGTTTCCTTTGTTTTCAATTTTACGCAATCAATGTTATTGAAAAGAACCCGCCACATCTCTAGAACCGGGGAATTAGCCTCTTTCAGGGCTAGTTTCAAATCTCTGTTACACCACTGTCAGTCTGGAGGAATTTCAATGAAGTCTTCCATTACATAACACCGGTGCAATGGAGATCAGATGCCGGTCTCTGTTATTTAATGAGAAACTCCCTGAAAAAATCAGCAGGCTTTTGGGTAAGAAGGGTGTTACACATACCTGCACCCATTGGGTCTGTTCAAAAAGGTACCTGCCCTTTAGTAATGTGGAAGGCGCACAAATACGCTAATTTATTTGAATCGCCACAAAAATGTTGTGTGAAAGAGAGGCACTTACACTCTTTCCTCTGGTCTATGACCTGCTTGTTGGAATCAAGAAGACCATTGTGAGGTCACGTGGATTCTGATAAACAACATTCCATCATGGCTAAAGCATGATTGGAACATAGGAGCTCAAAGGAAGAAGCTAAACACGCACATATAACCTTAAAGTGGTCTTGAATACTGTGTATGTGTGGTGTTGCTTCAAATACCATGGGTCAGATTCCCAGCTAGTATCCAGCATCTTAGATTGCTGCACTGATTGATACCACTTGAGGATGAGGCCCATGCACGTATTTTCATGTAGGAGCCATTTTGTACCTGCATCTCTACCAGGCTATTTTTTTTTTGGTTGTGCATTACACAGTGGGGTCCTAGTCCATGACTAGGAGCTCCGAGCTGCTGCTACAGCCCTAATTGTCTTACTGACACCATTAGAACAAAATCATGGCAAAGCCTGTCCAAGGAAGGCCTTGCTAAATGCCATCCATCGAAAAAGCCATGGCTTTGTGAGATGAAGGCTGCTGCTAAGCGACATGTCAGCCATGTCCTAAGTGATTTTTGTTTAACAGTCCCCACTGCTGTTTATATTTTCTAATGTGCTGCGGCTGGCGTTTGTTGCCATTAAAACTTCATTTGTTTGGACGATCGTTTCAGCAGACTGAAATCCAATAAATCATGAGTAAAATATTTATTGTTTCAACCGGATGGGTGGGTGGGTGGGGGGGGGGGAGGAAAAGTGGATAGACTGGTATTCCTTCAACAGCACATGAAACAACAGGGCTGCATCTACCACAGGTCTTTGACCCCCAAACAACCAGCCATGACCTCGCAGGCCCACTCCAGCAACAACCTGCAACACTAAAAGAGGGAACTGACTGGATTGTTCAGTCACGTTCAGCAGAAAAAAACTGCAGCACTCAGGTAACCATTACTGATTCTATTTCTTGCTATCAGAGCAGCTACAGCCATGGCTAGCTAGGTCTTTCTGCAGGGACTGAACTCACAACCTCCATCTTTGAAAACATGAGCTTCTACTGCTTGACCTACATGGTCATGCCTGATAGTTTAGCCCCACTGAAGTTAGGGGCAAAACTTGACTTCAGTGGTGTCAGGACCAATAATTCAGAGATGATAGCAAACTCCTACATCTCTGTGCATGGTCTAGCCACCAGAGAGGAACAAAGTGCAGGAGAAATGATGGTGCCACAGGTGAAATAGAGAACTGAGGTCGGACATGGAAAATGTTATCCCTAGATACCTTCAGTGAAAGCAGATGTGGAGTCTGGATGATGCAATATATGTAGTATTGTATTATATCTAATGTGATGCAATATCTCTGCATAGTATTTCTGCGTAGAGTGTGCGGATATGTAGATATGCCTATGGGGCTAGATTCCCCTCCAGCTGAAGTCAGTGCTCTGAAAAATCAAGCCCATGGGTAGAAATAGTTATAATATATTCTATTCAAAAAAATCTAGTTTCATATAGTATGAAATTTTAGGGCCAGATTCCCCACCCTGACTCTGGTGGAGTAGTTCCTTATCCCTCATGCAGTCCTCAAAGCCACCTCATTGTCCTCTTTCAGTCTTGGTTGAGGCCTCTAGATGCTACTGCAATACCAATAATAATACAGGATCTTAGATAAAATAGCTCTCATAAATGTCCAAGCTGTCCAAAAAGGACAGGCTGCGAGCCTCCCACTGAATCATCTGTTTAGAATGTTTCAAGCATCTAGATTCACCAGGGAGCTCTGACATTTACCAGTGTTATCTTTCTTATTTGAGACTTGGCACCTCCTCTTTCCCCCTGAGACATGTTAGATTGCACTGGGCAAGAGCACATGAAATTAGCAGCAGATGTCATTGATAATTTCCCTTAAAAGGTTACTAGACATGAGTGTGATATTTGGCCAGATTTATCGCTTCTAAGCTCAACCAAAAAAAAAAAAAAAAAAAAAAAAAGGGTAAGGAACTGTCAGATTATTGATTATCCCTTTAGGATTATCCCTTTAGGATCCTTTGACAAGGGGGTGGAACTAATTCTGGGAGAACAGGGGTTTTAAAATCCAGCTCCTAAGCGATCAGAAGAGCTAGTGAACAGGAGCAGCTAACAGGGGAGTTTAGAATGGGAGCAGGAGAGCCAGATACACCTAATAAACATTCTATACATTTAGGCCAAATAATCCCCCCCTGCAAATTAAAAACAGACAAATGACAAACACAGAACAGACACCCACAGAAAACCCCCTGCAAGAGTAAAAATAAGGCAGGCAGAAAGCCAGCAAAAGAGTGGGGGCTATCCAGTGGTTGACCATGCATTGTGTGAAGAAATACTTCCTTAAGTTTATGTACACATTGTGTTATATGAAGAGATAAATAACACTCCCTTATTCACTTTCTCCAAACCATTCATGATTTTATTGACCTCTATAATATCCTCCCTGAGTCATCTCTTTTCTAAGATGAACAGTCCAGTCTTCTTAATATCTCCTCATATGGAGGCTCTTCCATACCCCTAATCATTTTGTTGCCCTTCTCTGTACTTTTTCCAATTCTAACATATCTTTTCTGAGATGGGGCAACTAGAACTGCATGCTGTATTAAAGGTGTGGGTGTACCATGGATTTATATGGAGACTTTCATATAACTGTTAGCATGGGGGGGGGGGAGGGTGGGACTGCTCTACTTTGTCCTGGAAAGTCTTATCTTTTGGGGAGGGATAGTTCGGTGGTTTGTGCATTGACCTGCTAAACCCAGAGTTGTGAGTTCAATCCTTAAGGGGGCCATTTAAGGATCTGGGGCAAAAATCGGTCTGGGGATTAGTCCTGCTTTGAGCAGGAGATTGGACTAGATGACCTCCTGAGGTCCCTTCCAACCCTGATAGTCTATGATTCTATCTATGTACCTCTCTGTCTCCCTTAGCTCCTCCAATTCAGCCACTCTGCCCTTAAAAGCCCATACACAGTCTCTGAGGGCGATGAGCTCCTTGCACCTAATACACCACTTATTCACAAGGCAGGTAATCATACATGCTGCATTCAGTGCAATAAACCTGTGGAACTTGCTGCTAGGGGATGTTGTGAAGGCCAAAAGTATAACTGGGGTCAAAAAAGAATTAAATAAGTTCATAGAGGATAAGTCCATCCATGGTTATTAGGGATGCAACCCTATGCTCTGAGTCTCCCTAAATCTCTGACTTCCAGATGCTGGGACTGGATGACAGAGGATGGATCACTTGATAAATTGCCCTGTTCTATTTCCTCTGAATCATCTGGCACCAGCCAGTCAGAAGACAGGATAGTGGGTTGGATGGACCATTGGTCTGACCCAGTATGACTGTCCTTATGACAATTCGTAGGAAGCTAAGAGTAATCCTTATTCATATTGTCTTTTCGGATTACCAAATTACCAGATAGGAAATGGGAGATTAGAAGTAATAGATTACAAAATACTTTCCCTGGTAAACAGCATTTTAACATACACCCGAGGTGAAATCCTGGCCTCATGGCAATGCTCCCACTGAGTTCAGGGGAGCCAAGATTTAACCCCTGCAATACAAGCCACTGTATCATGAAAAACTTATTTGTAAGCAAGTGTTAATAAATTGTATGTGCTGATTGAAATGGCCAGTGTGAGTCTACTCACCCCGTCTCAGAATCAGGGATCTTCGTTTTCCACGATAAAAAAACCAAAATTCTCTGATTAAAAAAACCATAAACATCTGCGTTTTTCCATGATTAAAATGAAGTGCTGAACTTTAGTTTCCCTAGCCACAATATATATATAGGTATCAGTTGAACACCATGTTTTATTGATATATTTACAATGTTTAAGCAAGCTCAAAGCCTACCAGTGCCATCAATCATTATAATAAAATACAATTCATAGAATTACAATTTGTATTTCTTACATGTACCAAATACTTGCATGTCTGTTGGCCCTGTGTGGCAGGGGTGTGGCTGATAGTCCCAGGTGTCTCTAGCTGACAGCGTGAGCTCTGCTGACTGAGACTGACAACACCGGTTTGGTTAATAGGGAGAGCCGGACAATGGAGACTCGTATAAATGGGGTCCCACTGTATATGATTTTATTTTTTCACAAAATGTAAAAACTAAAGATTCTCTGTAAAAATGCAAATTCCATGTTTTCCTGTGGCAAACGCATTTCTAAGATCCCTGATCATATTGCAGAAGCAAAGGGACGTTCAATGAAACTAAAAGGTGGCAGATTTAAAGCAGATAAAAGGAAATCCTTTTCACCCAGTCATAATACCTAGCTCTCATCTAGCACTTTTCATCAGGAGGTCTTGAAGCACTTTACAAAGCAGGTTACTACCCCCCATTTTACAGAGGGAGAAACTGAGGCACAGAAAGGTGCCCAAGATCACCCAGAATAGAACTCAGGTCTTCTGAGTCCCCATTCAGTGCTCTGTCCACTAGGAAACACTGCCTCAAATGCATAGTTACGCTGTGGAACTCATTGCCATAGGTTAGCACTGACATCAAAAGATTAGCAGGACTGAACATATATCTGAACAAGAACATACAGAGCTGATAGAAAGAAGATTAAAAAAAGACTTCAGGGGAAAAGAAAATACCTAGCTAATAGGAGTGGAAGAAACTTCCCTTATGAGCTGGTTATCACACCACCGCCTACTGTGGGTTTTCTTGCACCTTTCCTCTGACGCATCTGTTGCTGGCCAATGTTGGAGCCAGGATACTGGACTAGAAGGACGCACTGCTCTGATCCAGTCTGGCCATTGTTACATCCCTGTGTTGTGTGAAGGTTTAAAAACTCATTGAGTCGGTTCACTGTCTGGGGTGTGTGTGTGTGTGTCTTCTCTTCCTTTGATAACAGTGTGGTTCCTTTCTGTTGGTCCATTGGACAGGACAAATGACAGTGAATAAGCGGAGCAAGGCCTATGTCCTTGGTTCCGCCTCTGACTTGTTGCCTAAGCTTTAATTTCTCTGTGCCTCATTTCCCCCATCTGTGAAACTGGGATTGTTCTGTCTCCCTCAATCCAGTAATCCCAAATGGCTCGGAATAAAGCTAACAAAGTAAAATAATGAATCAGGTTAGCAGCAAGAGGTCTTTGTTCACTGGGCCTCCAGAGGAGGAGGGCAGTTTGCTCCAGACCCCCCATTTGAGTGGCATTGTGAACTGGATTGCAGCGTTCAGGTTTGGTCCAGCCAGGCCGAAATGCTACTCACTGAAATTTGGCCTGGTGGTCCCTTTGTCATGACAAAAGGGCTGCCGGGCCAAACCTGAGTAATGCTGTGACCCTGGGTTACAAGGCCCAGAGCGCGGAGCCAGGCCCAGCCCCATGGGGCAGGAACTGAGCTGCCGCTGCAGGGTGATGTGTTGTGGGCTCACTCGTTGACTCCCCACCCTCTTTTTGGAAGTGGGGGAGGCTCAGTTTCAGATTTTGCCCCAGGTGTGGGCAACCCTGCTTGTTCATGAAATATGACTACAGATGGTGGGGGAGAGAGGGAGGAGATGCTAAAGGGAGGGTTAGCGAGGCAGCAGGATCGTGAAAACTGAAGAAAAGATGTGAAGGAGAGGGATGATGAACAGCGTCAAAATGAGCAAAGCGGTCAAAGGTAGAGAGTTAGCCAAGGAGTCATTGGAGCCCCTAATGAAAGCTGTTGTACACAGGGTGGAGAAGATGAAAGCCAGAAGACTGAGTTAGAAATAAGGTTCCATTGGAGAGAGGGGAGGACGCCCACCTTGCTTATCTCATGTGTATCCACATACAAATTGATGGTGTTTAGTTCCTTCACAGCCTCTCCAGCACATATCGTAGGTCATCGAGTTCCTGTGAGTTTTGGACCTACTGCTGCGAGCGTGTCAGCAGGTCATTTTCACCATTCCATACAGGGCAGAAAAACAGTAGACTAGTCACCGGAAAGATTCCAGGTGTCTGATTGTGTCAGTACCTGAGATATTTTCAGTACTATTTACATGCCAACATAATACGATTCCATAAATACACATGGCATTTTACAGACAAATAAAGATAAGCCCCCATCCTCCCCAAAACAGCCAGCCATCAAGACTGTTGTGACAAAAATGACCCAGGGTGGTACAATTACTGTGTGGGGGCGTAGGTGAGAAAGCAAAGGTGGCCAGAGATGATGGTGACGTTAAGATCACACAGTAGCTTAAGTGTGTTGTGTGTGTCTTGAGGGGTCTGTGATTTTCCTGGTTTTTGGAAAAGGAAGATTAAGGTTTGCAGGCTACACAGAGTGTTTTAAACAGATGCTTGGAGGCAAGAGGAACGGAATATGGGGCCAGTGAAGGGGCTGCAGTATGGCTGTCATATAGGAGGGTTGTTCAAAGACCCTGAGGTTTAGCGTCTGGATTGTATGGGCAGCGTTATCCCATACGCTAGCTTTACGGCTCATCTGGGAGAGCTGTTGCTCCACGCTTGCGCTTTGAGGCTCAGGCAGGTGGTGGTCATGCCACATGCAAGTTTGGGTCCTGGCAGTGAGATGAGGGGCAGCCCTACTCTGTGAATTGCTATAAAAGCTTATGGCTTTGAATGGGGGTTAAGAGGGATGTGGCACGCCGGGTGTATGTGTGCATACATGCGACGCTGCAAATCTTGCTTGATAGCATGCAAGTTATAAGCAGTACATGTTGAATCCTCCCGTGTCCCAGTGTGCATTTTTTGTTTCAGACTTCATGGAAGAATCCCTTTCGGCTGCGTGTTTCTTTTAACTGAATCAGCAAAAGTACTTGACAGTTGGCAGTGTTAGCTCAGAACAGTAAGAGTTCTTGTGCAAGATATTTTATCCCCCACAGGTTGCGAGGACATACTGTTACAGAGCATTACAGATAAATCTGCCTTTTTCCTTTCTCCTCAGGCGACTAAAACATTTCAACGACTGCTCCAGAACAGTACAGATGTCCTGGCAAAGTCCCTGGAGCCAGCACTTTGTGCTTTTCTCCAGAGAGACTATTATTTTGAACGTTGGAACAGCTAACGCAAGGACCCTGCTCTAGTCACCGTTTATAAGATAAAGCTTTCACAAAAAACAATTGGTTGGATAATTCATCTTGATAGGTACAGGGCCCATCCTATCTCACTGAAGAACCAGCTCCATAGCTGGTGAGAACTGGTATACAGTCCCATTGGCATCAACGGAGCAAGAGTACACTGATTTACATCAGCTGGGGTTCTGACTCAACAACAAAACCCCATGATTTTTGTCCCTGCACTCTAGAGGGGGGATGAGAAGGATCCCCATTTTGGTGGGAGCCTCCAGCAGGAACTTTAGCTTTATTAGTCATAATTATTTCAGGGGGCTTCTGGGGCATGGGTAATGGAGCAACCATCCCTATAGACCTCCACCCTCGTCTGGTTCCTGTGCTCCTCTTCCAAGTGACTCTGTGTGCATGGATCTAGAATTCATGGACTGGTGTCAGGGTCTGCACAGGTTTCTGCCTTCTCTCCCTATACCCTGTGCTCAGACTGGCAAAATAAGAGTTCTCACGCCTTCTTCTGGTGTTTCACCCTTGTGCTTTATTTTACAGTGCCACCGTTCAGTCCCCTTTATCTTCCAACAGTTATCCCCTTTCTAACCTATTCCAGGGTCTCTTGGCCCTTGAGGCTCCCTTCCTGCGGTGAGGAGACAGAGCTGTGGCCTCCCAGGCTAGCCTCCCAACTGAGTTTTGTTCAGGGCTTTTATAGCCCTCCCAGCCTTCAGCCCAGCTGTTGCTGCTTAGCTCAGTCTATTGCAGTGAGCCAGCCCTCGTTAGGGCCTGCAGCTGAGCTCCCTGCTGGCTGCTTTGCGCCTCTGCCCCTGGCCTTTCTGCCTGAAAGCAGGGCTTAGCCAGCATTTTAGCAAGGCATTCAAGGGGTTTCACCCCTGCCCTGCCACAACTGGCCTTTTGTTATTTCCCAACCAGTAATTAGTACCTACTCCATATTAAGAACTAATCCAGTACAAAGTTTGAGCCCTCAAAGTCCATCCATTACTGAGTTACCTCCCTTGAGTGTGGGGTTGGGAACAAGGGTAAACGTTGTTTAAAGCAGGAAGTGTGCAATACACAAATCAGCATTGTTGATGGGGGATATGCCCCAACCTTTAGAAAAAAGCTATCAAGGGATGAAAATCAGCCATGGGAAATTTCATCCCAAATGGAAAATTTGTCAGACATTAATGAGTGAGTCACAGAATATCAGGGTTGGAAGGGACCTCAGGAGGTCATCTAGTCTAACCCCCTGCTCAAAGGACCAATCCCCAGACAGATTTTTATCCCAGTTCCCTAAATGGCCCTCCAAGGATTGAACTTACAATCCTGGGTTTAGTAGGCTAATGCTCAAACCATTGAGCTATCCCTCCCCCAACCAAAGGGCTGGGATTCAGTACTCCTGGGGTGAAATTCTGTATGACAAAACTCCCATTAATTTCAACAGCGCCAGCATTTCACTTCTGGTTTCTGGTTTTGCTACTCATTCACTGGGACTTTGGGCAAATTACTTAATGGCTGATGAAGTCATTAATGACCCATTGAATGGCTCATTGAAGTCAATAGAAAGAACCCTATTGTTTAAAGTTTTAAAATTTTTTAAAGCGCCTGATTCTGCCACGGTTACTCATGTTGAAATCAATGGTGCTATTTGCAGAGTCAGGTATTTCTCGATAGGAGTCAGATTAGTAGATTCATAGATTCCAAGGTCAAAAGGGACCATTATGATCATCTACTCTGGCCACCTGTATAACACAGGTCATAGATCTTCCCCAAAATAATTCCGAGAGCGTATTTTTTTCAAAAAAACATCCAATCTTGATTTAAAAATTGTCAAGGAGGGAGAATCCACCACAACCCTTGGTAAATTGTTCCAATGCTTAATTATTCTCATCATTAAAAATGTACACTGTATTTCCAGTCTGAATTTGTCTAGCTTCAACTTCCAGCCATTGGATCAAGTTATATCTTTCTCTGCTAGATTGTTGGATATTTGTTCCCCATGTAGCTACTTACAGACTGTAATCAAGTCACCCCTAACCTTCTCTTTGTTAAACTAAACAGCTTGTGCTCTTTCAGTCTATCACTGCAAGGCATGTTGACTAATCCTTCAGTGATTCCTGCAACTCTTCTGTGCCCCTCTCCAATTTATCAGCATTCTTCTTGAATTGTGGGCACCAGAAGTGGACACAGGTTGCGCCAGTGCCAACATAAAGGTAAAATAACTTCTGCACCCCTACTCGAGATTCTCCTATTGATGCACCCCAGAATTGCATTAGTTCTTTTGGCCACAACATCACATGGGGAGCTCATGTCCAGCTAATTAGCCACCATGACCCCAAAATCTTTTTAGAGTTACTGCGTCCTAGTATATAGTCCCCCATTCTGTAAATGTGGCTTACATTCTTTGTTTCCAGATGTATGCATTTACATTTAGCCATATTAGGATGCTTATTGTTTGCATGTGTCCTGTTTACCAAGTGGCCAGTTTGTTCTGAATCAGTGACCTGTGTTCTTCGTTAGTTACCACTCCCTCAGTTTTTGTGTCATCTACAAACTTTATCAGCAATGATTTTGTTTTCTTCCAGGTCATTGATAAAAATGTGAATAGATTCTGGTTCCCTCACTAAATCGGGCACAATAATACATAAGATTGAATTAATGTTTGTTTATAAAGGCCAAATGTTGAAATTGGGTACCTAAAATTAGTTTGAAGATGAATGGAAGAGGCAAGTGTGATTTATTTAGGCCACTTATTATGTACCTACATCCATATTTAAGCACCTAAATGTTATGCACCCAAGTTTGGAAATTGTAGTCAAATGATCTGAAGTCTTTGGATAAGAGGTGCTGTATAAATGATGTGTACACACGTTAACAAAACATAATACAGTCCACAATACAAATGGTCACACTATTTACTACTCCCGAGTATCAGCTTTGAATTGGTTTTAATTTTGATTGCATATTTGTCCACAACAGCCGTCTGGAGATTTAAATGCCAGTATTACTCTGGTAAAAAATATCTCTTTTCAAAACCCTTGCTGTGGTTATACACTTTGGGAGTTATGTAACAAACTCAGTGGTTAAAAAATTCATAAAAAACATTTGCTTCCTGGAGATTTCCATGTTGTGTGACAGTTCAGCTATGACTTATCATTAGGCCGTGGTATATTTCTTTACGCACACTCTACAGTGTCCCAGACTTAAAAATGGTACAAAGTGTCCCAGACTTAAAAACGCATCCATCTGCAACCACTTCATTAAAAATGGGTGTCCAGCGAAACGTTATTCTCCTGTATGACTTTCCCATGGCAGTGAAAATGTCATGAAATTTGGGCAGGCGGCCAGTCTATCTGGAGTTGCACGAAGGCTGCAGACATCAAGGGTCAGGAGTCCGGTGACAGACGATCAGGAAAGAAGGGAACGCCCTGTGATGTCTGCAGAATGTCCCAATAGGACAGGACTTTTCAAATGTTATTTTCATCCTACATTCTAATTTTATCTGGTCTTTTATGTAACTTTCAGGGTTACTGCTGGACATTCTTCCAGGCCAAGGGCAGTTGCCTTGATTTTTCCCTCTAGGTCAGGGACCTGTTTCTCAATTACACTAAGGCCCAGAGATGACCGATGCCTGCCGATCGTGGGGGCAGGGGGGGGGGCAGAGTGAGGGCTGCTGTTTTCATTATTGAGCATGCTCAGTCTGTGTGAGCATGCTCACTACAAGCCAACCAGCAAATTGGGGGAGCACATGACCCCTCATGTCCCCCCCCGCCACACACACACACTTGTTGCCTCTATTAACGCCCCTTTGTGCCTTTTTGGTAGAGTAAAGAGGCCTTAAAGAGCAGAAATAGCCCTCAAAGAATTTGCCCTGTGCAGGAGCCCTCCCCAGTAAGCATAGATCTTTACAGCAGCCTTACTTCCAGATCCCAGGTGGACGGAGGCAGGGCCGGCTCCAGGGTTTTTGCTACCCCAGCAGCCCCCCTCTCCTCCCCGGCAATTCGGTGGGAGGTCCTTCACCCTGGGCAGGAGTGAGGGACCCTCTGCTGAATTGCCGCCGAACAGCTGGACGTGCCGCCCCCCTCCGGAGTGGCTGCCCCAAGCTGCTGCTTGCTAAGCTGGTGCCTGGAGCCGGCCCTGGACGGAGGGTGTCTAGAGCACGTTGCACTATCACTAGTCTTTTCCCAGGGGAAGTGTTGGGGTCCCATTAAAAACAACTAAATACCAGAGCCCAAAACTTGAGCACCTCAACATTTGTAAGAAGGAAAACCCTAGCAAGATTTGGCAATATACAAGTACCAGGTGTTTGGACTTTGAGTCATGTAAAAAGCCCCTGACAAATTTGTGTTTGCAGAAGATAAGAAATATTGACATAAAAGAGCCAGAGCGTGCTCTCCAAAATCCCCTTCCATTAACGGGGAAAGATATTACATATATACTGACCTATAACACTGAAATAGAAAATTGAAGAATTGCTAACGATAAAATAGCTATATTTTTAATAAGCTGTAATTATGGATAATGAATAAGTATCGGTCAAGTAACACGCAGGCATGGCATAAGTGCGTTTATGCCCATTGTCCTTTGAAATAAATTGCTGATTTGTTTAAAAGGTTGTTATTGCTGGCCAGGTAAGTAATGTGCCATGTTGGAAGATGTATATAAGAGGAATAAACATGTAAGAATAAATACCGCTGCCCCTCCCTCCCTTTTTCTGGAAAGCTCAGAAACTGCAAACCCAGTAGGAAAAATGTAGAAGTTAGGTAAGTGGAGGTTGTGCATGCATAATGTATGGGATATGTAAAAATCTGTGGGTCATGTGTTAAAAGCTGATTGGCGGAAAGTTGAGTAATGGGGAATGGGAAAATGTATAAGAATCCAAGGGAATGTGGGCCCAAAAGTAGAGAAACACCAGACCAGAAACTGAAGAATGGGAGTGAAGGACCAGATCAGGGGAGGCAACGGCTATTGTGGATGGACTTCATGGTCTAACATACACTGGGGACCGGATGGGTCCTTGAAAGTTTCCGAATATGATAGAGCAAGGTGGCTTAAGGCCATCTTTGTTTTTCCCATTACCTCCTGCCTCTGTCACATGTTTTTTCCCCAATTGCAGGAACAGAATAACTGTGAATCGGTGTCTTGCCTATTATGTCCATCCTTCTAAATGGGAAACGTATCTGGCAGCATTCTGGGAAAGGCTGATAATCTCACTAGCCAGATATTAGAGAGGGATAAAACGGAGGTTTGAAGAAGCTCCAGGAGAAGAAAAATAAATGTAATATTTAAATAAGAGAAAATGGTTGGAAAGCCAAACATCTCTACCCCTGGGGATCACAAACACACCGCTCCTTTTACAGGGCAAAAAAAGGGTGAACGCTGTAACTTAGCAATAAAGCAATTTATTTAAAAACAAATTTATTTCAACAAATTCTGTCTCTTTTTCAGTTGGGTGAAAAATCAATCCACCCACCCAATGCCTGAGTATTCAGGCACTATATAGGTGGGATGCTGGACTTTAAATTCAAACAGCCCCGCCACTAGTCAGGGATAGGGTAAAGGGCTACTACACATGCAGCTGCTGTTCCGGCCATTCCATACTGCCTGGAACAGCTCCTGGGGTGAAGCATTCTCAGACGTTCTGCCTTAAGACAGGAGCAACAGCTGTGTCTTCTCTATACTATCATGCAGGATAGTGGGACAAGACTGACATGAAAGGGGATCTGTGACCCTGCCCCCCAAACTGACCTCCTGTACTGGTATCACACAGGCTGGCGGGGAATCTAGATCTGCTCCACACACAAGGTGCACTGGCACAAGTAGCGTAGCTAGTGGGGTGCAGGGGAAGCAGCCACTTCCCCTCAGCACGTTTTCAAAAAGCGGCGTGCCTGCCGGCCGGCACTCACCTCCTGCAGGCAAGATGGGGCAGCACGGCTGGAGGAGCCATGGAGAGGGGGTGGCGCGGTCGGAGGAGCGAGGGTGGGCATAGCAGGGCGGCCTGCAGCCACGGCCAAAGGAGCCAGGGGGGGCGCAGCAGGGCGGCTCGCAGCCAATGGGCCGGGACGGCGGGCGCGGCCGGAGGAGGCAGAGCGGGGGGCGGGGGCGCAGCAAGGCGGCCTGCAGCACAGCCGGCAGCCGTGGCCGGAGGAGCAAGGGGGGGGGCAGCATGGCGGCTGGCAGCCAATGTGGGGGGCGGCACAGCCGGAGGAGCCTGCCAAGGGGTGGGGCATGGAGCGGCCGGAGGAGGAGCCAAGGGGGCGTGGCCAGAGGAGGAGCTAAGGGGGGCATCTTTTTTAGGTTTGCTCCCCCTGCTCTTAGATCCTGGCTACGCCACTGACTGACACCCTCTGTACACCCATGCAGCCAGTTGTTCCCCATCCCTCCGTGTAAGGGTTAAGGATAAACAAACCAAAAACACCACACAGTAGGTTCTTCCAGTCCCAAAGGGCCAGTCACTCACCCCAAGTCAATGGATACTTTGATTTCACTAAAAAACAGCACGGTGGCCAATCCTTACACCATATTTACAGCCAATCCACACCAGTTTTCCTGGGTGGTAAGTAGGGTCTGGAATGCCAAGGGGATTGTCTGTACTCTGTGGTAAACTAGGGCAGTGATCCAAGAGTACCCTTTTATTACTGGCTTGGTGAAATCTAACCATAGAATATACCACCAGTCTGGGGTGTCTGCCCTATTTTCTGGCAGTCTGTCCTGAGTTTGGGTATTCTCCGCTGTGACCCACTCTAGGCACCGTGACAATAACACAATACAAATAAATAATTGGTGGGTTTTACACCAGCCATCTGCATTATAGTGAATTGCCTATGGGCAGAGAGGGAAAGGGAGAAATTCATAATCTTTATGATATATATTCTGTGTGAACTGAAATCTTACCTTGAAGGTGCTTGTTTATCATGGATATTCTTGTTATTTGAACTATAAAACTTATGTTAGAATACCTATAAAAACTTGCCAGAAGATGAAACTGAGATCTAAAAATATTCAGTTATATTGGTTAAAGTATTTTAAATCAGTAAAAGATTTTTTTTAAAGCCATAAAACTTCGAGAACACTTGAGACTTTTCCAACAGTCTGTTTTTATTTCCCATAAAGAAGGGAAAGAGCTGATTTCAGCTGATTAAGGGTTTCTCTTCTGAAGGATGCACTGCTAAAAAATATAAACTTGGCTAAGATACCCCAGTAACTAAGGGCCTAATCCAAAGCCCAGTGAATTCAGTGGGAGTCTTTCCAATGACTTCAGTAGACTTTGGATCAGGTCCTAATTGTATAGGCATAGAATAGGCAAAGTTAACCAGTATTAGCCCCTACGTGGAACACGCCCTTTTCAATATAATCCCAAAAGGGATGTGATCACAGTCTTACTATTGCCTCCTAGATGCATCTGAGCCTGTGGAGCTTCTCGTGAGGTGAGTGCACCTAATTTTTTAGCAATTCAATTAATAGCTACCTCAGTTACAGTTGCCAACTTTCTAATCGTACAAAACCGAATGTCCTAGCCCCGCCCCTTCCCTGAGGCCCCGCACCCCACTCAGTACATTCCTCCTCCCTTGGTGGCTAGCTCTCCCCCATCCTCACTCACTGGGGTACGAAAGAGGTTGAGGGCTCTAACTGTGGGTACGGGCTCTGGGGTGGGGCCAGAAATGAGGGGGTGTGGGAGGGGGATCCAGACTGGGGCAGGGAGCTGAGGTATAGGAGGGGGTGCGGGCTCTGGGGTGGGGCTGGGGATGAGAGGTTTGGGGTTCAGGTGGGGGCTCTAGGCTGGGGGGTGGGGCTGATGGATTTGGAGTGTGGGAGGGGGCTGCAGGTTGAGGCAGGGGGTTGGGGTGTGGAAGGGGGTATGGACTCTGGGCTTGGGGTGCAGGCTCTGGGCTGGGGCTATGGATGAGGGGTTCAGGGTGTAGGAGGGGGCTCTGGGTTGGGGCTGGGGATGAGGGGTTCAGAATGTTGGAGGAGGCTCTGGGCTTGGGCAAGGGATTGGGATTTGTGGGGGTGAGGGCTCCAGCTAGGGATGCAGGCTCTGGGCTGGGGATGAGGGGTTTGGGGTGCAGGAGGGGGATCTGAGTTGTGGGGGGCTCAGGGCTGGGGCAGCGGGTTGGGGCGCGAGCTTACCTCAAGCAGCTCCCGGTCAGTGGCATAGTGGGGCTAAGGCAGGCTCCCTGTCTGTCCTGGCTCCGCGCTGCGCCCTGGAAGTGGCCAGCAGGTTCGGCTCCTACGCAGGGGGGCCAAGGAGCTCTGCGTGCTGCTCTCGCCTGCAGGCCCTACCCCTGCAGCTCCCATTGGCTGCAGTTCCCGGCCAATGGGAGTGTGGAGCCTGTGCTTGGGGTGGGGGCAGAGCACTGAGCCTCCTGGTTCCCCCGCTTAGGAGCCAGACCTGCTGGCTGCTTCCAGGGCACAGCGTGGAGCCAGGACAGGTAGGGACTAGCCTGCCTTAGCTCTGCAGCAGTGTTGACCGGACTTCTAATGGCCTGGTCAGCGGTGCTGACCAGAGCCGCCAGGGTCCCTTTTGAATGGGGCGTTCTGGTCGAAAACCAGAAACTTGCTAACCCTAAATTCAGTATGGCCCACTTAGGCTTTACACTCCCCCAAATAAGTCAAAAGTCTGTGCTCTGACCAAGTCTGGCTTCATGGTTTCAGACAGAGAAAAGGTACTTCCTCCCCTCTCTTTCCTGGGTTTACCCAGAACTGCACTCTGAAAGAAGCAGCCAGCCCTTTTCATCTGACCTGCTGAGCCCTGATTGGCCTCAACCTCCTTCCAGCCATTGGAGGACTAAGTCTTGCTAACTCCATGAGCAGCTGACCCTGGAAGGTCTTTCTAGGCAACTCCTGGAGGTCCAAACTCTCTGCCCATCTTCACTTAAAGGGCCAGTTCCCAGGATTGGGTGCATCAAGACAGTAGGGTCTCTGGCACGAGGCCACAAATGTCTGGTACACCCCGTCACACCTCTCTAGATAGAAAAGTTTATATCTTCTTAGCACACACAGTAACACAGGAAATCTTGGACTGAAAATTGTTTATTGAATAATGTCACAGAATTCTGCACATCACTTTTATTGATGATAAGGAAGATCTTATCCATGCTAACATCTGCACTTGGCTGGGTTTTAAGTGGGTTAATACATGATGTTCCTGATTAGCCATAAAGATTTTGAGGCACTTGCTGAAATAGGAGCTTCTATAGTGACTGATTCCCCTGGACTGTTTGTACTGTTTTACTGCACATCAACTTTGCACTCAGCAGTGAAATATAACACTACAGATCTGTAGCTTCTTTCTCCTCTCTAACTCCTCTGTTACACAGTCACAGTATTTTTATGCTACTCAGAGTCTGCAAGAAATTATTTGCTGCTACCTGTAATGGATAGAAAAGTGACTTATAGATTTCATAGAATTTAAGGCCAAAAGGGACCACTATGATTATCTAGTCTGACCTCCTGCAAAACACAGGACACAGAATTCTACCCTGTAACCCCTGGAGTAGTACAGTATTGGTCTTCTCTACTGTGTCAGAACACAGCTGCAGGGATATCATTGCTTTTTAAGTAGGATCACACAATATTTAGCTCAGAATTTCCAGCATCATTGTTTTTGTTACAGTGGCCGCCCTCTCAGTGGACCAGATTTCAATAGCTCTCACTATGGCATTATTCAAAGAAGGTTTTCCTTGTAATATAGATCTCTGCAAATGGTGGAAATGACTTTCTTGGGGCCAAATGCAACAAAAACATTCTTGTGCTGCGTGAGTCTTCTCAAAGAGAAGCTGGACATGTGTGTTAAATCTTGCTCTTAGAATGCAACTGCAAAAAAAACCCCAACCCCCCAAACCTCTCCCTGATACATCGTATTTGCCAATAAACTGACTAATGTAGGCAACACTTACTTCTTCTCAAACAGGCAGTTCATTTGGGTGTGCTCAAACTTTGCCTACACGATTGGCAAAGGGACTGAGGGCCACACCCGAGTCGAATAAAAATGAGCAGAATGCAGCCTTCCTCATCTTGAAATTGGAGATCTGGCCGTCTGGTCAAGTCTCAGATTCATAGATTCCAAGACCAGAAGGGACCATTGTGATCATTTAGTCTGACCTCCTGTATAACAGGCCAGAGAGCTTCCCCAAAATAATTCCTAGAGCAGAGCTTTTAGAAAAAAACATCCAACTGTGATTTAAAAATGGTCAGTGATGGAAAATCCTCCATGACTTTTGGTAAATTGTTCCACTGGTTAATTACTCTCACCATCAAAAAGGTGCGCTGTATTTCTAGTCTGAATTTGTCTAGCTTCAATGTCAAACCATTGGATGATGTTATACCCTTCTCTGCTTGACTGAAGAAATCATTATTAAATATTTGTTCCCCATGTGGCTACTTAGACTGTAATCAAGTCATCCCTTAACGTTCTCTTTGTTAAGCAAAATAGATTGAGCTCCTTGAGTTGATCGCTATAAGGCATATTTTCCAATCCTTTAATTATTCTTGTGGCTCTTCTTTGAACCCCCTCCAATTTATCAACATACTTCTTGAACTGTGGGCATGAGAACTGGACACACTATTCCAGCAGTCGTTGCACTAGTGCCAAATACAGAAATAAAATAACCTCTATACTCCTACTTGAGATTCCCTTATTGATACATCCCAGGATTGCATTAGCTTTTTTGGTCACAGCATCGCACTGGGAGCGCATGCTCAGCTGATTATCCACCATGACCCCCAAATCTTTTTTCAAAGTCACTGCTTCCCAGGATCGAGTCCCCCATCCTGTCAGTGTGGACTATGTTTTTTGTTTCCAGTTATATACATTTACATTTAGCTGTATTAAAATGAATATTTTTCACTTGTGCCCAGTTTACCAAGTGTCCTGAGTCAGTGACCTGTCCTCTTCATTATTGACCACTCCCCCAATTTTTGTGTTATCTGCAAGCTTTATCAGCAATGATTTTATATCTTCTTCCAGGTCATTGAGAAAAGTGTTCAATAGTGTAGGGTGAAGAACTGGTCCCCACTGGAAACACACCTGCTCAATGACGATTCCCTGTTTACAATTACATTTGGAGACCTATCAGTTAGCCCGTATTAAATGCACCATCTTGGCTCAAGCAGTCAGGTCACTCGGTTTCAAGATGGAGCATTTTATGCAAGGACCAGAAGCATCCACGGTCTTGTCACTGAGCTTCCTGTCCTTAAGAACACTAAGCTCTCCCTGTCCTCACAGTGACCCTCATCAGCCCTTCCGTGGCATTTGCAGTGCAGGGGGCAGAAGGACTTTCTTTCCATGTGACCTTGTTCACTAGCTGTTGCCTGCTTCTTGCAATGCCTCCCTTGATTCGAGGCCTCCCTGTAAGGTGCCTGCCGCAGACTGCTCCAGGTGACTCCTTCAAGACTCAATTCCATTTGTCCAAGTAAATGCACATTATTGCAATTTTACTGAAACAGTGAGAAAAATCAAGAACTATAAAGCCCAGCTTCTCTAGACAACTGCTACAGGGGGGAGGGATAGCTCAGTGGTTTGAGCATTGGCCTGCTAAACCCAGGGTTGTGAGTTCAAACCTGGAAGGGGACACTTAGGGATCTGGGGCCATATTAGTACTTGGTCCTGCTAGTGAAGGCAGGGGGCTGGACTCAATGACCTTTGGTCCCTTCCAGTTCTAGGAGGTAGGAAATCTCCATTAATTTTTTTTTTTTAATACAGAAAGTGTTGCTAGGTTGGCCAGAAACTTGGCTAGACAATATCGATGTACTTACCTGGGCCTGTAGCCTAGTAGCAGGTTGCCCTTTCCTCTGATTTTTGTCCGTGAGAAACACCACAAAGTCTCACCTCTGTATTCAACTATAGAGTCACCTTTCACTGTTTGGGCCATGCGCCTCCCTTTGGCACTCTGGAGTCTGTGTGCACAATGGTATCAGTTTAAAGGGCCAGTGCCAAATATTTATACATTTCTGAGGACAGCAATTTAGGACATGCCATTATGGTTAAATCTCATTATGTTCCCATGTGATTTACAATCTCATCATGATTCTGAGGTGTTTTATACCCTCATTATCTCCCAAATATTGCATTTCTAGGTCAGGGGTTGGATATAAATGGCCAGGCCTCTATAGCAGCAGGAAATGAGAATCAAACAGCTGTGATGAGACAGTGTACAGTTGCTCTCCATAAAGTATTTATAATTACTTGAATTGGGGGAAAGCGTCTGAGTAATGTAACCTAGTCTGACATGAATATAATATAGCCTGATCTCAAGTTGTTTTCCCAGAGTTCCTTTAAAATGTTTGAATACAATCCATGCATAGTCCAGAGAAGAAGCAGACCTTGCATCTGAATGTGAAACATCATTTTCTAAGCCACGTGTTTTTGTTACAGATGATGTGTGTTTCATATAACAGGAGTCAGCTTGTTCCAATTTTGGCCTCTGCTAGACCTTGTGGTCCTCCTCAGAAAACAAAAGGGAACCTGACTGTGTTCGCTCTCTTTGTACTAAAGGGAGGCACTCCTTTGGGTGGAAAAATGTACTGTAAATGCAATCTGTTATGTTCTCAAAAGGGAGTTGAGTTTTTGGACATCATGGATCTTTATAGAAGCAATGTGGAGAAACATACGTATTATTTACCACAATGCTTTGATTTCTGGAGAAAAAACAGGGTTGTGGTTGACAGCTCACACAATCCTTTACAAACACTAAATTAGAAAAATAAAAAGGGAAAGTCACAGATTCAGGGTTTGAATCAAAACAGTCAGATTGGAATTATTGGCTAATTCTGAGAATCAATCCAGAATAATTGATAATCACACCCTGGGCTTGTTAGTTGAGTTGAAAATTGTTTTAACAGACCTTACAAGAACAATGTTTCATTATGAATGGGGGATAGTTTTTCTTAATTGACGCGAAAAGGTCCTCAAATTACAGTTTTTTTCTGTTTAGATTATTATATTCCAAGGCTCGTCCAACTGCTGTTATCCTTCATGGAAAGGATGATCTATAGCTGGCAAACAGAGGGGTCTTCTTATCTGAAGCGGAGCTTGCCAAGAACCTTATCAGCAAAGTGCAGAGGCCACAGAGCATTGTCAAATCTGGGCAGAGGGCAGTGGTTGGTGATATGTGACATTGTCTGTCTTTGGTCACAGCTGAATGTCGGATCCTCTCACTGGCCCCAGGTGTGAAGGCTGATGGCACATTGACCCTGACCTGTTAAAAATCGGTTCAGAAGGGCCCATGAGCAGCGGAGCAAATCAAAGCTGGGTACCCACATGGTTGGGTCAGTTATAAGAGACTGGTTTCTGACTTCTACTGCAGTCCATTTTTCACGGCCCCTTGACATTGGAGACAAAGCTGGCAGGGCAAGTGGACCCACAATGGTTGCCTCGCACACTCTTGGGTGCTTGGAGAGGTCTGTGTATAGTGGTAGGCTTGGGTTTGCCCTGATCTTCTCAACCATTCTGGCTGTAGCATCCTCACAATGGATGTGTGGAGAAGTCATGTTGCTTAATACAGGGAGCCATGGTACTGGTGTGGGTTGAATCATCCCAGTTACAGTGGACATGGTTGAGTGTAGCCAGCTTGATGCAAGGCAAATGGAGCCAGACAGGAGCAAAGTGTTCTGTTGCAGAGTTAACAGAGGGCCAACCCGGGTAATTGGAGAGTTTGAGCATTTGCTCCCCATGAAGTGCCAGCCAATTGGCTTAGAAAGTTGTTAGGCAGTCTAACCTTAGCCACAGTTTTCCTCAGATGGTTAAGATATGTGAGAGATCTACCTAGGGTTACTCAGAGACAGACTGGGTGAGATTTGTATTTAAAGCAATGTCTATTAAGAAAGATATTTGGTTCTTGGGCTGCTCTGGTGTTGTAAAGATGGAACACATTCAAAACTGTCTTGGTCACACTTGGCTGTAAATACCACCAACTACAGTATATGGCCCTCTTAGTCAAGTCAGCATTTAGAGTGTCTTCAAGTTCTGGGAATGACCATGCTTGGACACCGACGCAAATGTCATCTGCGTACATGAACTTGTGGGACTGGGTAGGCAGACAGTCATTTGGGTACAGGATGAAAAGCATCAACGCCAGCACAGAGCCTAGGGGCAGACAGTTGGTTTGTCTTTTCCTTGCTCTAGCTCTGTCTCCAATGTACATTCGGAAATGTCAGTTGTGGAGGAGAAACTCAATAATGTTGACTACCCATGCTGGGAGAGCTCTTAACATTTTGACTAAGAGCCCCATGGGCCAAATGATAATTAACTTCATATTACTGATTAATCATTAGTCTGAGACGCTGATCCATTACATACCCTGGATTAGAGTTTCACAGAACTATTCGTTCATGGGTTATGCTTTAAAAAATGTGCGAGAGAGACCTGGATACGTGTGCCCATGAAAGGGGTCAGAGCAACCTGGAGACTAAAATCCTCTATCTGTAGCACAGGAACAACCTGGGCAGTGACGTGATAGCAGAAGATCATTCCTGCCCCAGCAGGTTTGGAATTAGGACTGGTCAAAAGTTTTCTATCCATACTATTTTTCAATGGAAAATTATGTTTTACACAATTACATTTCTCACAAGAAGTGTCTGATTTCCATGGAAAATTTTAATTTTTCTTGGAAAGACTGAATGCCCAAAACCTGAGAAAATTTCAGTTTTCAGCCAACATGGAAATATTTAGCCCAAAAACTATAATACTTTGATTTTGAAATCCCACTGCATCGTCTCACAGGAATTATGCCCCTTATTCTCCTCTATGGGCAGGCTACACAGCAGGACTTCATCTCCCATGACATACTGCGGCCATGCCACTGACTTAATGCACCATCTCCCCTCACCAAAAGGGGGTGACTGTGGAGCATCATGGGAGATGTCATCCAACCAGGGAGGCCTACTCCATAGAGGAGACTCTAAAGTCAAGTATTCAAAGTCTATGCCAGGACGTAACAAGAAGATAAAACAGTAACGTGCAGGATGGAGCGTGGGAGGAGGAGCTGAGAAAATGAATAGAGTTTAACAGAAGAATAGTCGTCTCAACTCACCAGTTGCCCAACCAATGCCAGGCAAGCATGATTTCTAGGCATCATGGCAGAGGTGGGCTTTGAGGAGGGATTTAAAGGAGAAGGTGGTGGTGGCTTTCTGAATTTTGATGGGGCGTTTTCCCATGGATGGGAAGCATGGAAATGCTTGTGTGAGAGGCAGACTGGCGGGTGAGCCGGACTTAGGTCATTGGCAATGGCTTACCCCGCCGTTTAAATCCCATTTAAATGTGGCCAGTTGAGTCCTACAGCATGCATTCACATGCACACGCTCATTGCCCAGGTTGGTTTGCTGCACATAAAACTCCTTCATGATCACACGCTCATTGCACAGGTTGGTTTGCTGCACATAAAACTCCTTCATGATTTGCAGAGATTTGAATGTAATAAGCTAGAGTTGAAATTTGTAAAGCAGCCAACTCAAGTCCAAGACAAATCTCTTACACCAGCCCTGGCCTCGATTTGAGTTTTCATTCCTCTAAATGGCATGCCTCTTAGCCTTGGATCAGCTTGTGGGTTTGGCAGCTGATTGGTCTCTCTGCTAGTTTTTGTGTCATATGATGTTTCTAAGACCAGGTTCTGGTCAGGCCCTGGTATATTTAGTTAATCAGCATTTCACTTCTGAGGGAGTAAAGCAAGCTGAGCTGTAACTTCCTAAGGATTAGTCTGTAGATTTATTTATTTTTTTAAAGGAAACTCTCAATTGTCCTAGGAAATAATTTTTGTTTGTGTTGTTAAGAAAAGAACTCCGTTCTCCTCTGGCTAAAGCAGTAGGACGAGGTTCCTCGCGTGTGTTTTGATAACAAACAAATGTCTCTAAACAAACACCTGTTTATTTTTATATCTTTTTGTTGATTTACACTGCTGCCTGGAAGGTAAAAGTATCTAGTTCAAACAAGGCGACTGTAAATCTCGGCTGGATATCCTGCCATAAATATAGAACTACACCTCCCGATAAGGCACCATTCAGCAACAATGGGAACAGAACAGGGCAGTAAATTAATGAAATAACACAATCTAGTGGGCAGTTAAATGACAGCTGATGGAAAAGTAGGTTGTTTTCTGTTTCTGGGATGGAATCTCACCTCTTTGCACAGGCTGAGTGCAATGTCTATGCACGGCTTAGCCCTAACATGGGAATTCCATGTGGCTCACAGTTGAGCTGGTCAGAACATTTTGAATGAAAATTCATTGAGTAGAAGCCAAAACGTTTCACCGAGATGTAAGAGAGAGACGCTCACTCTCTCTCTAGAGCCTGGTGGTTAAGGCACTGGCCAGGGAGATGAGAGAGAACATTTTAAGACCCAGCTCTGCCTGATGGAGAGCAATCTGGGATGAACAACTCTGCTCTACTGTATCTTCCAGGCCAGTGTCCTAATCCGCAGGACATGCAGACACCCACCCCTCCCTTTCCACATTGAAAAGTTCCGATTTTGATCCAACAGCGGACACTGTGACACAATTCATTGCCCAGTTTGCCAGATGGATAACTTACCTCATCTGCCAATGTCCCATTTAGCAGGTAACATCCAGTGACAGAACTCTAGCCCACTAGTTATTCTTCGAACGTTACCTTTTGGGGTGTCGATTTAAACTGCACTCTTCCATGGGAGGATAAATGAGAGAGATGGGTCCCATCCAGAACCATTTACTTGAACTGTCGCCTGCCTCTCCACTTACCAGATACTGAAGGTTTTGCATCAAATGGGATGTGTGTCTCCACCTTCCCCTGGTTTGGGTTTTAGTGTTTCAGAACAAAAACCTGATGGAAGAGGGGAGAATTTCCCCCCAGTTCTGACAGATGGTGGAGCATTCTCATTTCACTGATTGCAGACGAGTAGCAAGAGTGAACCACTGTCAGTCGAATGAGATAATTCGTCCCAGTATGCACAAGTCAGCACCGATCCTCTCTGCACGTGAGTTTTCCCCCTCAGTGTAAGGTTTTGTGCTTTCTCAGGAACTCTGTGACTGCAGCTGAGGATCCCTGAGAAATAGCGTTAATACTTTCGGGGCTAGGGTCAGCCTGCATCGGAGGTAATGGAGAGCTGCACTGCTCGCGAGGAGCCAGAGAGACTGTGCCCCATTAAGCGGGAGCAGATTGCTGCCCTGATATGCAGCCCCCATCATTAATGTCTTTTATGCTCCCAACACCCCTGTGACTCAGGGAAATATTATTCCCATTTTATGGAGGGGGAATTGAAACACAGGGCTTGGTTACACTTGCAAGTTGGAGCGCATTAAATCAGCCCTGGGCGCCCTAACTCCTTAGGTGTCCACACTGCCAAGGCACTTAGAGCGTCTGGACTCCGCGGCTGGAGCGCCCCTGGTAATCCACCTTCACGAGAAGCATAGAGCTTTCTGCTCCCTGGCTGGAGCACTGGGGTGTCAGTGTGGATGACGTGTTGCATTACTGCGCTGTGATTGGCCTCCGGAAATGTCCCATAATCCCTTGAAGTCAAGTGGCCTCTCTGGTCATTGTTTTGAACTCAGCTGCAGACATGGGGCTATCCCCTTTCAAAGCTCTGTTTCTGACAGCCAGCTGCTTATCTGCTCCGGGACACAAAGCAAACTATTACTGTGGAGTGCTGCTGCTGCAGAGGCAGGCACTTGTGCTTGTGTGTGTGTGAGAGAGAGGGGCAGGGGGAGTGGGAGCTGATGTCGGGGTTTCCCCCTGCCACTGTCTGAACTTACAAGACAGCATGCTGACACACTCTCTGCCCCCCAAACACACGGTCTCTCCCGCCACATACACAACACACTCCCTGTCACACTCCACCCCCCATTTGAAAAGCACGCTGCAGCCACTTGCACACTGGGATAGCTACCACAATGCACTGCTCTCTGTGGCGTTGCAAGAGCTGCTAATGTGGCCACGCCAGTGCGCTTGCAGCTGACAGTGTGAACACACGGCAGGGCTTTCCCTGCTGCTGTCTCCGAGGTCTGGCTTAACCTCCCGGTGCGCTACGTCTGCAAGTGTAGCAATAGCCACAGATTCAGTGACTTGCTCAGGGAGACTGTGGATGAGCTGGGAATTGCACTCAGGTTTCCTGAGTGCCTGCTATTGTTCCTGGGTCACTCATGATTCTTTGGGCTTTTCTGCTCAAAGGTTGTTTTTCTGTTTTTTCAAATGGTGGGATGGTTTCCTACCTCCTTCCCAGTAATTGAGTTTGCACATGGTTACTCCGCCCACATGGCAGGAGACACTCCCCCTCTAAGGAATGGGAGTTTTTTGGACTGAGCCCACAGCACTCACTTCACTTGTGTCCTAAGCCAATCTTCATCTCCCGAGTTGACTGTTAAATGGCCATGCTACTGTCGTCCCCAGTGAAGTAATCTATTTTATCAAACACATCAAGGCTGTGACACCCAACCTCATGTTTTCTCTACAGTGCAGGGTGTGCCCCCGCTGACCTAAATATTTGTGAAGTTACATCCTTAGGGTGGGATGACAGGGGGAAAAAAGGGGTTACGAATGCCTTTGTTTTTATCCTTTTCTAAAGTAACATATGCTGCTATGAAGCGTGACATCGGCCTGTAAGAGGAGGAGGGAGGTTGCACCTTCCTCTGAAGCATCTGGTACTATCAAAGACAGGACACTGGGCTAGATGGACCATGGGTCCGATCCAGTTCTTATGTTCCTAAACAGAGGTAACTGCTGTTGCCAACCAGCAAGCCTATAAACCTTAGCATCACTCAGATGTCTGAGGCAAAGCTGCAATTGAAAAAGAGTAACCTTGCAGTAGGCTCAGATGTCAGGTGTATTTTAGATGTAAATCAAACTAGCTTCATTGAAGTCGAGAGTCCATCTACTGAAAGCAATGGAGTAGGCTGATTTACACCAGCAAAAGACGTGACCCTTCCTGGTGAACTTGGAAGAACATTGAAAAGATTAAGAATTTAAAAGTCCACGGGAGGAAAGAGACCATTTAATCTCAGGTTTGGATCATGTGTACATAATAACACCAGTACAGCATACATGCATGGATTTTTTTGTGGTGGTTTAGCTGTAATTTCTCTGTGCAGAGGGATAGAAAAGAGGTGTGGTCTAGATGTTTGAACATAAGAGCGACCGTAGGGAATTCCTGTGTTCTAATCTTGGCCTGTCACCCCTTCATTCTGCGACCACTGGCAAGTTTTCAGGGCTTAGATTTCAAAAGGGTTCACTAGTTTTGGGTGCCCAAATTTGGGCCTGGTTTTTCAGAGGTGCCGAGCACCCGTAACGCCAGGGGATGTCAATGAAAACTGTGAGGGCATTTCATCTCAAGCTGGGCCTTCAAATATTGCGGCTGTCGTGTAAAAACTGGGCATTTGCAGGAGTAAGAACTCTGGGTCTAGACATGGCAGGGCCCCTCCTGCATGGTTAGCTGGACGCCACTCTTCCCGCAACAGCGTGTTGTGTTTCGCTGAGCCAGTCTCCATTAGCTCCCCAGGAGGTCCCATGCCCAGTTTGTTCTCCTGGGCTGCTCCTGTCCCTCGCCTGAGAGCTCTTTCTTTCTGGGCCTGTTCCTATCTCGTGAGCCACAGTTCACCAGGAAAACACCACTGGGAGTAGCTTCCTAACCAGCTCTCCTGAGGAGTCTTTTGCCTCCGGAGCTTCCTCTGTTCTGGGGCTTCCTGACTGAGACCTCATAAATCTTTATTACGCCCTGGTGCTCCATGCCTAATTAGCTGCTGCCCAATTAGTTAGGCAATTAACTATCCACAAGTGGATCTGGGTTGGCTAATTCTCCCTAGGGGAATCTGTCACAGGTAGGCTGGGTGTCTGACCACCTCTGGGGCCAGCCCCCGTGACCCTGTTTATAAAAACTTTACAGATATATATATTTTTTTTTTCAAATTCACTTATTTTTGCTTTTTTCTACCTCTGGTTGCTAACACAGTAAGGCAGGGGCGGCCAACCTGAGCCTGAGAAGGAGCCAGAATTTACCAATGGACGTTGCCAAAGAGCCACAGTAATATGTTAGCAGCCCCCCACCGCTCCCAGTGCTTCCCACCGGCAGCCCTGCCGATCAGCACCTCCCGCTCCCTCCCCGCACCTCCTGATCAGCTGTTTCGTGGCATGCAGGAGGCTCTGGAGGGGAACGGGAGGAGTGAAGGCATGGCAGGCTCAGGAGAGGAGGTGGGAAGGGGTGGAGTGGGGGCAGGGCCTGTGGCAGAGCCAGGGGTTGAGCAGTGAGCACCCCCCCGTACATTGGAAAGGTGGCGCCTGTAGCTCCAGCCCCAGAGTTGGTGCCTATACAAGGAGCCGCATATTAACTTCTGAAGAGCTGCATGTGGCTCCGGAGCCACAAGTTGGCCACCCCGCAGTAAGGTGTCAATGCTCATACCAAACTATCGCAGTGACCTCTCCAGTACACAACCAGGTCTTCAGCTGGTGCAAATCAGCACTGCTCCACTGAAGTCAGTGGAGATATGCTGATAGACACCAGCTGAGGCTCAGGCCCTTGGTCACCAGGAATGCATCAAACAAGACCCGAGCGGATCAGAAAAAAACCAAACGGGTATTGGGTCAGACAGAACCGAAGCTCAGGGGAAAAAATTAACTTAAGCCAGTTCAAGAACCAAGGGAGTGAATGATGGCTAGGCAGAGCAGAGATGAATGCAGAAAGTGGAGTGGGGCTTTGTAGTGATAGCCCCATTACACTTGTGAATTAAGCATGACCCAGGAATATCAGCAAAGGTCTGACTCAATTACGGGGAGGCATTAACCAGTCAGCATCCAGTCAGTGTATGCTAGTGCTTGGGGTTGCCCCATTATAAGAGATGTGCCATGATGATCGCAGAAAGGTCAAGAGTAGATGAAGTGACTAAAGATACTCGAGGTGACTGACCCACTAGGGCAAGGGTTCTCAAACGGGGGATCGGGACCCTTCAGGGGGTCACAAGTTCTTACACGGGGGGGTCGCGAACTGTCAACCTCCACCCCAAACCCCGCTTTGCCTCCAGCATTTATAATGATATTAAATATATTAAAAGTGTTTTTAATTTATAAGAAGGGGTCACACTCAGAGGCTTTCTATGTGAAAGGGGTCACCAGTACAAAAGTTTGAGACCCATTGCATTAGGGACACAGAGCACTCCTGTGGGTAGAAGCACACAGACTTTTCCTTTGACCTGCACTCAGGAGTGTCATCTCTGAATTAGAGTAAGGCAGTAATGGAGATCTTCATGCTTTTCTCCTATCCAGTCTGCTCCACTTATGTATGTAGCTGTAAACGTCCGGTGCGGGGGTCGGGCCCTCTCAGGGGCCGTCGGGGGCCAGGCCGCCTCACTACACGGCCTGGATCGGTCTCAGGGTTCCGCCCCTCTGGCAGGGACTAGGCCAAAGGTACACGGCCTCTGCAATGAGCTCCTGCTCTCCGTCAGGGTCCGGCAGTAACTCAGGCCCGGGCTCCGGTCCTCACTGCCGGAGCTGGGGATTACAAAGTCAGTCAAGCCCCCGCGCTAGCTCAGGGCGGGGCAATAAACAGTAGTTCGGGCGCTCAGCTCCGTGGATCCGGAGCTGCGCCCTGACAAACTCAGGACGTCCCAGGCCCTTATTCAGGGGAGGGCAACCCCCAATAGTCCAGGGCGCTCAGAACCTTCCTTCAGGCTGAGCAGTAAAGTCAGGAGTTCAGGCCCGGCCCTCAATCAGGGCGGGGCAGCACACAATAGTCCAGGGGGCTCAGAACCTTCCTTCAGGCTGAGCAGTAAAGTCAGGGGTTCAGGCCCGGCCCTCAATCAGGGCGGGGCAACAAACAATAGTCCAGGGGGCTCAGGACCTTCCTTCAGGCTGAGCAGTAAAGTCAGGGGTTCAGGCCCGGCCCTCAATCAGGGCGGGGCAGCACACAATAGTCCAGGGGGCTCAGAACCTTCCTTCAGGCTGAGCAGTAAAGTCAGGGGTTCAGGCCCGGCCCTCAGTCAGGGCGGGGCAGCACACAATAGTCCAGGGGCTCAGGACCTTCCTTCAGGCTGAGCCCAGGCAGGGTTAGTAGCCCCAGGCCCTCAGTCAGGGCGGGGCAACAAACAATAGTTCAGGGGCTCAGGACCTTCCTTCAGGCTGAGCCCAGACAAAGTTAGTAGGCCCAGGCCCTCAGTCAGGGCGGGGCAACAAACAATAGTTCAGGGGTTCGGGTTCAGGTCTGGGTATCAGGAGCTGAGCACGGACAAACTCGGGACGCCCCAGACCCTCAGTCAGGGTGGGGCAACAAGCACTCGTTCAGGGCAGCAAGCAATAGCTCAGTGGCGGTGCCAGAGCGCTGGCTGGAGGGGGGAGACTGCCACCCGTTAAGTGGGGTGGCAGGGGGGACACAGGCCCACCCACTCCACTGTGTCCCAGCCCGGGGCCCTAAGAGCGGCAGTCAGTCTGCCGCTGTGTTGGTGGGGTCCTGACCGCAACACACCAACATGGGTTCGCTCTCTGTTGTAGCTAGACTGGGGTCAGCTACCCCCGGGCTGATTTCCATTTCCTCCTCCATTTGTACCTGCTCCCCGCTGGGCTCGGCAACGGGGTCCCACACCATGGGTTCCTCACTTCGCAGAGGGTCGTCCGGGTCGGGTTGCTCCTCCGGTCTCCGGTCAGGGGGGCGCTCGGGCCCCTCCTCGGGGTACCGTGCTCGGGGCAAGGGTGGCCAGTCTACCTCGGGGTACCTTGCTTGGGGAAGGCTTGGCCAATCCGCGTCGGGGTACCTGGCTCTGGGGAGGTCCGGTCGGTCGGTGTCCGGGTATCTGGCTCTGGGGCAGCTCGGTCCGTCCGTGTCCGGGTACCTGGCTCTGGGAAGCCTTGGTCTCGCCGGAGCTCGCACCGGCACGTCTGGCCTCTCCGGCTGCTGGGCTCTAACTGAGGGCTGGGGCCTGGCTCTTATACTTCCTGTCCCGCCCCTTGACTTCCGGGGGGCGGGAACAGGTGGCGGTGGCTCCGCCCACTTGGGTGCCAATTCAGGCTCCTCTCCCTCAGGGGCCGTCGGGGCCCAGGCCGCCTCACTACAGTAGCATATAGGAGAACAAACTGTGCTGTGCTGTTTGGCCCTGTCTGTTCCATGAGGCCAACTGCTTTGTACCACACGTTTTGACTCACCTTCCATTTGTTTTAACCTCTTAGATATGACTGCCAATTAAGGGCCACCTTGTGCCCTTGGATCACCCATGCAACCAGTGGGAATTATGCATGTGGATTGAGGTCACCAGATGGCCCTACACTCAGCCATTGAACTTTTCCACCAGATAAAAGAAAGATAAAAGATGTGGGGATTGTGAGAAGCCTGAGAATACGACAGCGTTCTTGTATCCAGACTAGGTGTGTCAGCGACAAAGGGATATTCGTTGTCCCTTGCACTCAGTGTCGGTAACTTCCTTGTATTGTTTGTCCAATATTAGGAGTCTCCCCCCCCCCCACTAAAAATAGCTTTTTGTTTGTAAGTTCACTTTGCATTCAAGCTTCCTCTCCGGGTTTTCTCAAGAGGTTCCTTGATGTCTTTAAATTTAGTTTGTCCACAGGAACAAAAGCCTACAAAATTCTTGCTGCACAGAGATGGAGATATTTTCCCTTAAAGAGGTTTTTTTTTTAAAATCTGTTTTTATGATTAGTTCAGGTTTAATTAATGACAGTAAACAACTCACTCAACCTTTGACTCATTTCCCCAATAATAACAACCAGGGAATGCATTGCCTTCCTTGGATCTCAGCGAGCTGTTAGCAAGGCACTTGGCAACAAAAATACCGTGTTGTTATTAGATTATTTTTAAGAACAACAATAATTGTGCAGCTTGGCTCCTCCCCTTGGCAGGTATTATCCGTACCAGATGTGGTCTTGAGAGGAGGGAAATATTCAGAATTAGAAGGATATTTTTTTCTGATCTGCTTTATCAGCGTTTTAAATCTTGCCACGTAGAACCCTGATAAATAGCTGGTTATTTTGATAAAGCTATGAATGTGGTAGTTTGTACGATGGACCCTGCAGACTTAGAGGGACCGATTCTCAGCTGCTGTAAATGGAATAGCTTCGTGATTTAAGTGGAGTCAATGAAGCTCTGCTGATTTGTGCTTGTTGAGGATCTATCCCAGTGAATGTGTATTGTGTGTGTGTGTGTGTGTTTAGCTACCTCTGTCTATTAGAATTCATTTCATGGGCTGATTGTTAAATGCTAGCATTCTGAGACTGGAATAGCCGGCATACAGTACAGTATTTATACCATTATCAGTTAAGAAAACATTAAAAATGTTACCAAGCCTTTGATCTTAGATTCTTTTAAAATAGACTCATAGACTTTAAGGTCAGAAGGGACCATTATGATCATCTGGTCTGACTTTTCTCTGAGAATTTGTTTCATCGTGATCAAATGCGGTCTCATCAGCAGGTTTACAATGCTGAACTGATCCATAGTACTGATGATTCAGACCTTATCCAGCAGGATCCCAAAGCACTTTACAAATCAGGGGTCTAATCCTGCATCTCACAGCAAGGAGCCAAACCCTCCTTTTCTCACTATTACTAGTGGCCTTACACTGAAATGCATCCATTTCGAGTGTGTAACATAGCATCTTTTGTAGTGCATATAACACTACATAACAGGTGTTTAAGACAGGAAGTAAAGAATATTTTATCCAAATTAAACACCAAGGGACATATTCTAGGTAGGGAGAAATTAATTACCCAGAAAGGCAATTAGCAAGAGCAATGAGATTGATCCATTATTATTATTGCAAAAATGCCATGGGATCTTTAACGATGTTTATATGTGATTTTTAAAGGTACGTATTTTCAAATCAGTATTTTAGCCAGGTGACTTGTAGTAATGTGAATGAAAATTGCATGGCTAAATCTTTCTCACCATTTGAGAATATGTCCTAAAGTTGTTATTGCTTTACCATGGCTCATAGCTGTAGGAAGGATCACATTTGGTTGCCTTAGCAGTATATGTTATACATTGAAACAAGACTTCCTCTGGAAAGGTCAGGGCACTGAGTCACGCAGCAAGCATACTCAACAAGTAGGCATATTACTTACGAAATGTTAAAGCCCCTACGTGTGAGAATATTTTTGAAGCCAGCAACTGAATTTATGTGGTGTTAGTAATGGGCAGATAGATTTTCCACAAGCAACAACTGTAATAAAATCAGATTACAACTGAAACAAAATGCTAAATTAAACCATAGTAAATAAATAAAAATGAGGTGGTGGTGGACTCTCCACCTAAATTGGATTCATTTAAAGAAACGCTTGATGCCAAAATTATGCTGGAGGCCGTTGTAAAAGACGGCTCCATAATGTCATCCCTGAGTCACCAACCAAACAAATTATTGGCCCTCAGAGGGAATGAATGCCCTTGAATTCACACAAAGGAGCTGCTCTTCTATTTTCCTTCTCTTAATTATTCGTTCTTCCCATTATCCAGGTACAACCTCATTTTTTTTTATCAGTCATCGAGGTGTATTTGGAAATGCGAAGAGCCCAGTGCTGTTAGGACAAGTCTGTATACAGAAAGGGAGTGGTCCAATGCCCATTGAGGTCAACAGGACTTCTTCCCAGTGGCATTGAATTGAGAGCTCGGGAGTGCTTGCAGGACAGAGCCCAAAGTTTTGAGGCCAAATTGAGGTGTTTTACACCAATTAATCACAGAGGAAAGGATATCAAATCTACTGCTCTTTATAAATGCCTTTGTGAGTGGATTTCTAATCCAGCAGGTATCTGTTGCCTTTGATCGTGTGCCTTTTGCGAAAACATACTAACCGAATACCATTTCACCCTTGGTTAAGATAGTCAGGCTCCAGGTCAGTACAAAGTTGACATCGATGAAGCACCTATTTAAGTTCTTTGCTGAATATGGATAGACTTCGGCATGTGCTTAGGTGTTTTGCTGAATTGGGACCGCAATTTGCATGAGCTAAAGGTTAGAGGTTAGAACACTGACTCTCTCTGTGACCTTGAGCATGTCATTTAATCTCCCCAGGCCTCAGCTGCCCGTTTGTAAAATGGATACAATATTTGCCTACTGTGTCTTACAGATGGTGCTTAGAGGCTTAGGACCTGTGTGACCTTTCACTCCATATTCTTTGTGAAAATATGCTTATGATATGAATATGACACAATTGAGATGTACTTTATGCAAGATGGGTCTTGTAAGATATCATTGGAAAGGTTATAATTTACTGAATGTGATTATCCAATTTGTATGCCTGTATCATTTCTGTATCTGAAGTTAGGAATATTGACTGTGTATCCCTATTTCAATTATGCTACTTTGGGTGACGCCCACTGCTAACACTTCAGGTACAATGATGGAAAAGCCAGACAGGGCAGCTGGCCCATCAGCAAGGATAATGGACTGTGAAAAGGCTTGGCCTTCCTGCAGACGCTCCATACTGCCACTGACTCATGGACGCTGTCATACTGCAGAGTCAGGTGGTCTTGTCACCTGATACTAAACATTGCCTGGGACTTCTTGTAACTTTCCCCTGGGAGGGAAGGAGGGGGGCAAGTTGGGAAACAAGGGATTCCCGTCTTATGTAAATCCTATTTAAGGGTGGGGAGGAAGGCAAACGGGACGCCTCCTCTCCATGACCTGTCTGCCCAAGAAGAAAGACAGCTAAAGCCACCTGAAGGGAAGGCAAGGGGGGAGTCCAGACTGAGACAGGGGTCCAGTCTGAAAAGGAATATAACTGGAACTTTGAACCACAGAAACTTTGAAAGCTGCCTAAAATAACATCTAGGGTGAGAATTTACATTTTGTAACCTGTTTCTTAAGTACACCTCTACCCTGATATAACGCTGTCCTCCGGAGCCAAAAAATCTTACTGCGTTTTAGGTGAAACTGCGTTATATCGAACTTGCTTTGATCCACTGGAGTGCACAGCCCCGCCACCTTGGAGCGCTGCTTTACCACGTTGTATCCGAATTCATGTTATATCGGGTCGCGTTATATCGGGGTAGAGGTGTATATTGAGCTTAGCTTGTGTATTTTGTTTTATTTGGTCAGTAATCTGCTTTGTTCTGTCTGTTATCTCTCATTCACTTAAAATTCACCTTTTGTAGTTAATAAACGTATTTCTTATTTATCATATAAGACAGTTTATGTAATTTCTAACTGGCGGGGGAGGAGTTGTGCATATCTCCCTCCTTATCGAGGGAGGGGGTGAATTTCACAAAACCTCTGGGTTTGTCCCCCTTAAAGGGAGTGGGCTCCAGAGTGTTGGGGCAAGCCCGTAAGGCTGAAGCTTTTCAGAGCAGATCTGTCTCTCTGTGCAGCTGGGCGTGGCCCTGCCTGTGTGCTTGATTGGAAGAGGCTTGTAAGCCTAAACCAGCAAAGCCAGGTAAAGGGGCTGGCAGAATAGGCTGACTCGGTGGCATCATCCCAGCACATCAGATGACTCTCCAAAGAGCTCAAACCCGTCACAACCTGATTGAGAGTTTTCCCACTGCAGTCAATGGGAGCAGGGCTTTAGTGAAGTGTTGTGAGCAGAGCTGTTTGGGAAGTCTCGCTGCAAAATGCTGAAACCAAACCTTTTTCTGAGAAGAAAGGGCCAATTTTGACAAATCTCCTGATTTGAAAATTTTGTTGACAAGAAAAGTTTCATAGTTGGTTGACGGGTCCCATTTTGACATTTTCAAAACAAAGGTTCCGTTTTGATTGGAAACTATTTTTTGTTTTAAAAATTGGGTTCACTTTCATAAAAAATGGTAAAAAAATAGATAAAAGATGAAAACCAAAGAGAAATGTTTTTAAATGAAAAAGGTTTCAATTGACCTGATCCAAAAAAATAAAAATGTGGATTATTGATTCACGAATATTTTCGAGATTTCAGTCTTTCATACTGATTCGGGATGGGGAAACTTTTCCCAATCTCAAATTCTCCTGGGACGGGAACATCGTTTCCCATGTAGCTCTGATCTCAAGAGTGGTGCTAGAGGGGCACATAACAGAGTGCAAAGTTTGTTATTTTAAAAAAAAGGTTTCCAATTTGGCCCTGGATGTCCCACCTTACAGAGATTAATCAGCAATCTCATTCCCCAGGTGCCACTCGTTTTCCCCAGCCCACTACCCAGCCGCCTTGTATTTCTGGTTGTAGGAGAGAGAGCGCACAGCTCAAAGTGTTGTTTCAGCTCTTTGTGATCTCTCCCCAGCACACAGCCCTCACCTCTTCTTATCAGGCCTCTTCGTTGGGAAGCAGCACCTGGTTTCGATCAAACTTTCTGGTTTGACGTTGCTGCAGCAAACTCAGAAAAGTCTCAGACGTATGCAGACAGAGCCCTCATGTACCCAGCTGTCTCATGAAATCTCCAGCAACCCTCTAATTACCAGAGGAGAAATAAATGCATAAAAATAATAGAACATTTACTAACAGAAGCTGAGCCTTTGTGTGGAAAACGAAACCACCCATGAAGGGAACCTTGATAACTTAGACATGCTTGAATTAGGCCAGACATTTCCTTGTGGTATATTTTTTCCAGAGAGCCACAACTCCTCACTGTGTAACCTGAGTGACATTTGCCAATTGAAGTGATTATTTCCTCTGGAGGAATTCACTTACTTTCTTTAAAAGTCCCATGTATATTATTTTCTTCCCCACTCCATATGCTGGCACATGCTAACAATTAAATAAATGCATAGATGTGAAGCCTTTCTATGCAGAAAACCTTCCTATTCCTGTGGAATCCATTGACTATTCCTTGTGATTCTATAACTTATCATAAAACATTCAACGGCTGTATGTGTTTGACCTGGGGGGTGGTGGGGAGAGGGGGAAGTCTCCATTGGAATGACAGAGATCTTGGCTTTTGGAGCTGTATGGACTTCATCCAACACTCACTGAAGTCTATGGCTATTGGATCAGGCCCTTGTGTGTATTAATACACGTGTTACAGTTCCAAAACCTTCAGGGGAAAAAAGAACACTGCTGTTTGATCCAGCAGCGATAATGGTTTAGGTCACATAGACCATCCCAGGAAAGTGAGATGAACTCACATTTTTTTCCAGTGATGATGGTGATATAATGATCTTGTAAACAAAGTATTTCATCTTTCCTTCATTCTCTTCCAGATGCCTGTTTGGTCATTTTTGCCAGAAAGCTGACTTTTTTTTGGCAAGCAGCTGAGAATTCCTTACTTGCTGAATGCTCTTTCTTGTGTAACATCAGGGAGAAAAACCCTCTATAGAGTATCAAACAGGAGTAAATACTTATCGAAATGCTATATGGTTTTGTTTTCATACCATTCATTTTTGATTGATGAAATACAGAGGCAAAAAATAGGCACTAGGCACCCTTGCTATTCCTTTTGACCAATCACAATGAAGGGATATGCTGAATAGATTGTACCCTAAATTAATTACTGGTAGTAATTAAGCTTTCAGGTCTCATTGTAGCAGCCTGGGAAAGCAGATGTGTTGCAGGCTGGATACAAATGTAGTTTATTTTTTTTAATTTGGAAATCAGATGTAAAATTGTCTGAATCAAAATGACTGGTCTGAACATGCAGAAACTTCGGGGTGTTTGAAATCTGGATCTAAAGGTTGTTGCTTGAGCCCATCTCTGAACAAAATTCTTCTTCTTTATTCTGTATAATTGTTGATGAATGTGTTTGGGACCAAGGCACCATCCCTGTGTGAGCCTGGCCAAAGACTCCTACTGAGAGGGCTGGTCCCTCCTTCAGGCAGTGACGGAAATGTCAGAGCAGCAGGGATGAGATGTGGTAATAGGTTCCCCCCACTCAGGGCAGTCCACTTCCTTGTTTTCCCATTCCCTTACTCAGTGTTTGAAGAATATGCCTGGGATAAAGTGAGTCAGCACAGAGAGACAGAGACTGACTCAGAAATAGCAGTCAGTGCTCAGGAAAGGGCTCCAACTTCTTGGAATCTAACTTTAGTCTCTTCCAAATACGGCTTTATTTCACTTTCAATTTTTGAGACGTTTGTGCAGCATCTAGGCATGTGTAAGAAAGGGCTCAGGGGAGCTTTGGAGCTAGGCAGATTTTGGTCAACATCATTTATGGGTCAAATTCATTTGTGTTTCATTTAATCCAATTTTTTCACAACTTTTCGACAGAACAGTTAAAAGGAAACCAGGAGATTTGGGGAAGAGAAAAGCCTCCAGAAAATGGAACATTTTCAGTTTGATACTTTTAGATTATAACTCGGCTGAACATTTTAAAATTTTGAATTGTTTCATCATCAAATTAAAAAAATCAGAACATTTTAACAATAGGAAAAATGTTCTTGAAAATTTCGCTATTGTTCACAAAGGCATTCTTTGTATGTGGGGGAAACATTGACGACATGTTCAATCAGCTCTAATAATAATCTCCTAGCCACAAATGAAAAGGAGGGGTGGGTGGGGGGGAATCTCCAAAATGTTGCTCTTTGAAGTGAGTAGAGGCCTCAGATTTTCCCTTCTGCTGTAGGATTTATGAAACAATTAGGGGGTATTACTAGGTGTAATGGGATGAAACGTAGTAAATGGGGGGAGGAGGGGGAAATCTGTAAAAAAAAAAAAAAGATCCTAATGCTGAAATCTTCTAGAATGTGAAATGGTCCCTCATGGGAAGTGATGGAAGTTCCATCACTTGGGTCATTTAAAACCAGGCTACAGAAACTGGTAGGAAACATATCAAAGGGAACTGTTGTAGTTTGGGTCCCCTATGGGAGGGACAAGATGATCTAATGTATCTTTTCCATCTCTAATTTCTATGCTTCAATCAATTTAGGCAAACCTTGAAATAACCTACGGCTTGCCTGTTTCTTCCTTTCTTTCTGTCCTGGGAGATAGGTTGAGCTGACGGTTTGTTGCCTAATGTTTCTGATTTTTTTTTTCTGCTGTAACATGCTGCTATGCATGGTAGGTATAGTAGCTCCATGGCAGGAGAGGAGCAATGCATTTTAAATAGTCTGGGTGCACGGCTCTTACCAAGTCTTTCCAATATCTCTACCTCCTGGCTCTCCTTTTCTGTTGGGGCTACCAACTTCTGGCCAGGAGAAACAGAGATATATTTAGTATTTACTCATGGTGCCCTTTGAAACACAGCTTTTTGCTCATTGCAAGCCCTCAGTGGCTTTGCATTGCTTCTTCCTTTATATTAACACTTTTTGTGGGGTGTCTGTATGTGGTGGGGGAGGGTACCACCCTGAGACAATGGAACTCAGAGCAAAACTGGCCTCAGGCCCAAGTTAGAATTTCTTGATTTCCATGTGTTTTTATTCCCCTTATTTGAAATCCTCTCCCACTACACCCAAGGAAACTGATGTCACATGAGGATGGGTGGCAGTGGCTGCTGCTTGACTAGTTCCCACCTCAGGAGGAAGGAAATCCACTATGTCAGTGTTGTTTATCAGTTGGCCTCAAGAGACCTAAGCGTAAAAGCACTGTGACTTTCAAAAAGCTATGATCCCCCCTCCACCCACTGCTAAATGTGTTTTCATTGTTAAGAGGGCTGACTTGAGATGGCTCATTGATTACAGTGTCAGAGATTTAAAGCCTGGCTCCTTAATTACTTTTATACCATGGTCATGGAATTTACTGTGCAGAAACTCACAGCATCACGTAGGCTAGCTCTGGGCATTTAAAACACCCTGAGATTCCTTTGTCCCAATGGCTAATGCTGTAAAACGTGCATTGAGAACAGGCCAACTTTCCTTTGCAAGAAAGAAAAGGCAGGGCTCGTGGGAACATTTTCCCACGATGCAGTTGCAAAAAGCAGATGGGAGAAGCAGCTGTCACTTGCTGCACGTTTGAATTCCACCCTGTTACACAGAGGGCTGGCTACATCCTACCCTATGTTGTATGGACACACTTGTAGAGAACCCCCAACCTGCACAGCAGCGTGGGCAGAATAGTTACCTCAGACTGCAGAAAGCCGCGTGAGAGAGAGAGAGACCTGGCTACCACTCTCCATCCTTGAGAATGATCAGGTCTCTCCTTGGCTACTGTCTGTGCTACAGCGTGAGGATATCCTGCTTCGTTCCAAAGGAGCAGTAACGTGTACCCCACTACACGCTCTCCTATCCTGAGTGGAGCTGGCAAGGTGGGTCTGATAACCAGCTGCTGCAGTAGGCAAGAGCAGAACCTTGGGTCTGCTCCAAAGCCCTTCAAAGTCCATGCGAGAGTTTCCACTGACTTCAGTGTGCTTTGGGTCAGGCCCAGAGCAATTTCTGTACTTTATCATAGGAACAGCCCTACGGCTGTGCCTTTTCTCGGACACTTTGTTTTACTCTCCGAGGTAGCCCAAAAGATGGACGTTCAACAGATATGCGCTACGTGGTGTGTCAATATCCTGAGCAAAACGACCCAATGCTTCTCTCCCACCACCCTCGACTAAGTCCGCCTGTCCCCTTCAGAACCGAGAGGAAAGGAGTGATGGAAGTAGTTTGAGTTTCTTTTACTCAGTCCCTCCAGCTGTCCTCGCTGATCACTTTTTCTATTCAGCTGGCAGTCAGGGCTCAGGATTAGGCTAGATCCAGTACTGAGTCCCTAGTGAGTGTATCCTGAGAGCAGGTTGTATTCCTGAGATGAAGAACTGTTGTGTGGCAAAAGTTCAACCCATAGGGCATTGTCTCCACTAGAAAGGCTTTGCCAGCATAGCTAGAAACTATAATAGTGTAAGTTATGTTGCCAAAAGGACTTTTGTGGTGATATAATTGTTCCAACTCAGAGGCTTTTGCTAGCACTACTACATTGGTTTAGACCAGGCATAGGAAGCAAGAGGTCTGATTCTCTTTCCCTTGCACTGCATGTAGTTGTCTATGTAAGTACACAATGGGGGCAAAATGCGACTCTTCTGGTTTACTAACATTTTACATCCACTTTGCACTGGTGTAAATGGTGCAGAGTGATGGCAAATAAAATATTTGGGCCTGATTTTAAATACAGACATTTGTGTGTTTCAGGCAGTAGTTATGGGAAGATAGGGCAGTTGTGCACACAGAATATACTTGAGATTTTCCAGGTGAATGATGGAAATAGGTTCACAGAATATACCTGAGTTTACGCAGGCAAATAAAGGAAATAATGGAAATAGACTACACTATTTTTACTTATGTCAAAACTTGCCTTCAGGAGTTTTGTTACAATTTGCTAATTAAGACAACATTTGAAGATAAAGGGAATACATAAATCAGGACCTATGAAATTACTATTATGAGAGGATACCAGGAAAAAATTAATCACGATTAAAAAAAATTAATCGCGATTAATCATGCTGTTAAACAATAATAGAATACCTTTTATTTAAATAGTTGTGGATATTTTCAAATATATTGATTTCAATTACAACACAGAATACAAAGTGTACAGTGCTCACTTTATATTTACTTTTGATTACCAATATTTGCACTGTAAAAAAATAAGTATATTTCAATTCACCTAATACAAGTACTGTAGTGCAATCTCTTTATCATGAACGTTGAATTTACAAATGTAGAATGATGTACAAAAAAATAACTGCATTCAAAAATAAAACAATGGAAAACTTTAGAGCCTACAAGTCCACTCAGTCCTACTTCTTGTTCAGCCAATCGCTCAGACAAACAAGTTTGGTTACAATTTGCAGGAGATAATGCTAACCGCTTCTTGTTTACTATACCACCTGAAAGTGAGAACAGGCATTCGCATGGCACTGTTGTAGCCAGTGTTGCAAGATATTTAGGTGCCAGATGCACTAAAGATTCACATGTCCCTTCATGCTTCAACCACCATCCCAGAGGACATGTGTCCATGCTGATAACGGACCGACGCATGTTCATCATCTGAGTCAGATGCCACCAGCAGAAGATTGATTTTCTTTTTTGGTGGTTCAGGTTCTGCAGTTTCCACATCGGAGTGTTGCTCTTTTAAGGCTTCTGAAAGCATGCTTCACACCTCGTCCCTCTCAGATTTTGGAAGGCACTTCAGCTTCTTAAACCGTGGGTTGAGTGATGTAGCTATCTTTAGACATCTCACACTGGTACCGTCTTTGTGTTTTGTCAAATCTGCAGTGAAAGTGTTCTTAAAATGAACAACATGTGCTGGGTCATCATCCGAGACTGCTATAACATGAAATATATTTCAGAATGCAGGTAAAACAAAGCAGGAGATATACAATTCTCCCCCAAGGAGTTCAGTCACAAAATTAATTAATACATTATTTTTTTTAATGAGCATCATCAGCATGGAAGCATGTCCTCTGGAATGGTGGCTGAAGCACAAAGGGGCATATGAATGTTTAGCGTATCTGGCATGTAAATACCTTGCAATGCCAGCTAAAAAAGTGCCATATGAATGCCTGTTCTCACTTTCAGGTGACATTGTAAATAAGAAGCTGCCAGCATTATCTCTGGTAAATGTAAAAACTTGTTTGTCTTAGCGATTGGCTGAACAAGAAGTAGGACTGAGTGCACTTGTAGTGTCTAAAGTTTTACATTGTTTTGTTTTTGAGTGCAGTTATGTAACAAAAAAATCTACATTTGTTAATTGCACTTACACGATAGAGATTGCACTACAGTACTTGTATGAGGTGAATTGAAAAATACTATTTTGTTTGCCATTTTTACAGTCCAAATATTAGTAATAAAATAATAATACAAAGTAAGCACTGTCAACTTTGTATACTGTGTTGTAATTGAAATCAATATATTTAAAAATGTAGAAAAATATCCAAAAATATTGAATAAATTTCAATTGGTATTTTATTAACAGTGTGATTAAAACTGCGATTAATCGCATTAATTTTTTAATCACGATTAATTGTTTTGAGTTAATCGCGTAAGTTAACTGCAATTAATCAACAGTCCAAGAGGATACAAATTATTTATTTCACTTCTACATCATCTTTCATTCTGGAAGAGCTAAGATAATTGTATAATTGCTGAAGGGGAGACACATCTGGGGTGAAACACAGTAGTGGATGGTAAGAGTACACAACAGTTCAAGACAGGATATGAACTGTCATACCCCAGTTGAAAATGCAATATTTAGCATATAATTACCCAGGCTATAATTTGTCAAGGACAGCAAGGTTCATCCTTCTGTTGCAGAAACTGGCATTAATGATCATAAGTGGTCATGACCTCCGTTTTCAGTTGCATCTGAAAGATGGCATATAAACAGAAGTATTTAAAGTCTGTGGGAAACAGAATTCTTTTTACTAGGAGATGTCAGGGTTTACTTCCAGTGTAGATCTCTGGAAAACTACTTTGTTAAAAAATCATTGGTTAATTGCATGATTTGAAGTTGCCACAGGGACAGTGCAAATAAAATTGTTGGCCTAAAACAAAGGCTCTCAACCATTTCATAGTGTGGCCTGCATCTTATGAATGCTTCTTTTCCCATCTGTCAGTTCGTAGCATACCTGTGACGCCCACAGCAATTGCATACATGGAAGAAAGTAGCATCTACTTTATTTTTCAATGTCTCTTAATGCATCTCAGCAGCTGGAATCAAAGAGAAGAGCCAGCCCTGTATGATCAGTCAGCTCTGCAAAAACCATCAGCAAGTGTGCCATGGACCATCAGTCATCTACAGACCACAGTTTCAGAACTTTTAGCCTCAGAGCTATTGCCTGGTTTTAACTAACATTGGAACTGAATTGTGAACTCTTGTGCACTGGGACAGTTAGCAAGAGATTATTTTGATAGCATGCTACTGTAAGTAAAAAGCTTATTTTTTTCCTTGAGGCATAGTTTGTCTAACTAAATTATAGTTGGCTTGGGTATTTATGTTAAACACTACCTCATTCTGCGATATTGCATTGAGCCCTGGGGTCAAGTGCCTCCCAGTTAGTTGTGATATTAATCGTGGAAGCCAAACAAACTCCTTCACCAAAGATCGATTTAGTGCATCTCCTTTGTCTTGGCGGAAGACAGATAGGAATGGCAACATCTGTTTTTTTGTTTTGGTTTGGTTTTTGACGGGATCGTACTTTTCCACGGTCGGTTTTCTCTGGCAGCTGTACACAGCCTAGGAAGTATTTATCAGGAGTACCTCTGACACACCACAAAATAATGATGCTCAGCACTTTTATGGCCTTTGCATTTTCAAAGTGCTATGCAAACATTACTTAGCACTCCCCTGTGAGATAGTGTGGGCAAGTCAGGGGGAGAAAAAAACTAGGTTTTAAAGGGCTCTTTAATTTAGTAGAGAATGGCTTAACAAACACCAGTGACTGGAAGCTGAAGCCTAGAGCAGGCTAGATGGTCTTTTCTGGCCTTAAACTCTACTAAGTAAACATTAACTTCGCTGCCTCCATTTCCCCTTAGATAAAACTGGGTTAATTTGCCCAGGGCAACGCAGTAAATCAATGGCAGAATCAAGATTATCACTCAGGATCTACTGGCTCCCAGTCTCAAGCTCAGTTCACGAGGGGCCCAATCCTGAATAGCACCGAGAGCCTCTTGTGTGGTGCTAAATGCTCCCGTTTAAGTCCGTGGTAATTGAGGGAGTCAGCCGCTTGTTAAGGCCCCCTCAGCATCTTGCACTGTGGGTCCTCGATGATGCTCTCTCTCCGAAAGCCACTCTGAATTTTCACATGGGGTCGGGGGAGGGATAGCTCAGTGGTTTGAGCATTGGCCTGCTAAACCCAGGGTTGTGAGTTCAATCCTTGAGGGGGCCATTTAGGGATCTGGGGCAAAAATATGTCCTGCTTCGAGCAGCGGGTTGGACTAGATCCCTCCTGAGGTCCCTTCCACCCCTGATATTCTATGATACAGAACTGCTGAGCCTCCTCCAAGCGCCACTTGCCTTTGCATGACACAACTTTCACAACCAGGGGCTGGATTGTCCCTTTGGGCACAGCCCCTGCACAGGCTGTGTAAACTACCCCAGCCCAAGAGGCATTGTGACTCACCCACACCTCTTCCTCTGCTTCCCCCAGGCTCCTAGAGGCAGTAATTTACTGCAGACCTGTACCAGCACTCTCCCTCACATCACACTGCTTCAGCTACTCTGGCCAGTGAGTATACGTCCAGTCTGATTATTACTCCCGGTCTGATCCAGGAAGGAAGTAAGCAGGTAAATAGTCCCACTTACGCCTATGCTCCAGGACCCAAGCTAACTTTTATAGGGGTGGACAAGGGGATTCTTACCCACCCCGGGAACTCCCATGCATAGGCATAGACATCTGAGCCAAAATCCAGCTCAACTACTTTAAAACTCTAAATGCCTTTTGTAATGGGGTTAACTACTCATTGCTCAGAGGCGCTTCCTCTTGGCTTATCTGTGGAATTAGCTCACCACTCTCCACTCCCCATCCTGCGGTCGCTAAGCCCGGTGTCCCCCTGCCTTGCTCTGTGGCCCTTCTCTTGCTGGTCAGGAGCTGCAGCTCCTCTCCTTCATGGCTTAGCCCTCAAGCCACATTACCATCATTCTCCCCTTCTGGGGTCTCATCAGAGTCTCTTTCCACAGAGTCCCAGGCAGTCTCCATATCCACTGTGCTGACTGCTCCGCTCCCGCAGTGGCTGGTAGGGGAACCCAGACCTCCCCTCTACTCTGGGTTCCAGGCTAGGGACCCCAGAACCAGCACTTCAGGTCTTTATTCCCTCAGACTTTATTGCTCCTGCCCTGGACTGCTTCCTATGGTGCCTTTCTCAGGTGCCTACTCTCCTCCTTGTATCAGTGAGGGTGACTGCAGGCTCCCCACACTGCAGCCCCCCTTTGACCTCAGCGCTGAGGCTTTATAGAAGCCCCCTCCTGTTCCTGCCCAGGTGAGCTTCATTCTCATTAACATTGCCCCTTAGCTTCCCAGGAGGTGCAGCCTAAAGCTAATTGGCCTCTCTTGCCACCGTAACCCCTTCAGTGCTGGTGTGCGGTGAACACCCCATCACACCTCTCCATGCCAATGGCTCAAGTTTCACTTCCTGTGTGCTTGGGCGTCATAATCAGACTGGGTATTTCTGCGTATTACAGCAGCACTCAAGCCAGGAACGGGACACCATTTGGGGGGTGAGGGGCAAACACCTAAGATGACATGGTCCCTGCCCTAAAGAATTTACAATCTAAGGGTATGTCTACACTATAGGATTAATCCAAATTTATATAATTTGAATTTTGGAAACAGATTGTATAAAGTCGAATGTATGCAGCCACACTAAGCACATTAATTCAGCGGTGTGCGTCCATGTACCGGGGCTAGCGTCGATTTCCGGAGCGTTGCACTGTGGGTAGCTATCCCATAGCTATCCCATAGTTCCCGCAGTCTCCTCCACCCATTGGAATTCTGGGATGAGATCCCAGTGCCTGATGGGGCCAAAAACATTGTCGCGGGTGGTTCTGGTACATCCTCCCCCCTCTCCAGGGAAGCAACGGCAGACAACCGTTTCGCGCCTTTCTCCTGGGTGAACAGTGCAGATGCCATACCACGGCAAGCATGGAGCCCACTCAGCTCAAGACAGCAGTCATGAACATTGTAAACACCTCGCGCGTTATCGTGCACTTTATGCTCAACCAGAACCTGCAAAACCAGGCGGCGAGGAGTAGGCTACGGCAGTGTGGCGGCGAGAGTGATGAGGACATGGACATGGAATTCTATCAAACCGCAGGCCCCGGTGCTTTGGAGATCATGGTGTTAATGGGGCAGGTTATAGCCGTGGAACGCCAATTCTGGGCCCGGGACACAAGCACAGACTTGTGGGACTGCATAGTGTTGCAGGTGTGGGACGATTTCCAGTGGCTGCGAAACTTTCGCATGCATAAGGGCACTTTCATGGAACTTTGTGACTTGCTTTCCCCTGCCTTGAAGCGCCAGAATACCAAGATGAGAGCAGCCCTCACAGTTGAGAAGCGAGTGGCGATAGCCCTGTGGAAGCTTGCAACGCCAGACAGCTAACACCCCCCCAATTCTCTGGGATGATCGTTTTATCCCTCCCCCCCACCGCGTGGCTGGTATTAGGGAAGATCCCTGCAGAAACCAAACTAACCCCCTGCCTCCCCCACCCACCATGAATTATCTGGGATGATCGCTGTACCCCTCCCCCCACCGCGTGGCTGGTATCAGGGAAGATCCCTGCTAGCCAAAGGCGAAAAGCTCAGCGCCAATTCCCCCCCCTGCCCCCGCACTTGGCAAACTGCAGGGAAGGATTTCTTTTTAGCCACAGGCAAACAGTCCAGTAGGAACGGCCACCTCTGTCCCCTTAACTAAATTCCCGTATTTCAACCAGGTTACCATGAGCGATCTCACTCTCCTGAGGATTACACAGCGAGATAAAGAACGGATGTTGCTGGAATGCCAGCAAACACCGGGACCATACGCTGCCAGGCTTTGTCATGCAATGATACCAGATTACTTGCTACTAGCGTGGCGTGGTCAAGTGTCCTACCATGGAGGACGGAATAAGGCTGCACTGCCCAAAAACCTTCTGCAAAGGCTTTTGGAGTATCTCCAGGAGAGCTTCATGGAGATGTCCCTAGAGGATTTCAGCTCCATCCCCAGACACGTTAACAGACTTTTCCAGTAGCTGTACTGGCCGCGAATGCATCCCAAGTCCTCAGGGCAAATTAATCATTAAAAAAACGCTTGCTTTTAAACCATTTTTTATATTTTAAAAGGTAAACTCACCTGAGGTCCCTTCCATGGGGTCATGGTCTTGGGTATTGGCTTGGGAGCATACTTCAGAAAAAGATCCTGGCTGTTGGGGAGAACGGAGTGCTGTGTGCTCTCCGCAAGTTCATCCTCCTCCTTCTCCTCCTCCTCTTCCCTGTCCGCAGAATCCTCAGGTGTGGCTGATGAGATTATCCCCGCCTCGGAATCCACGGTCACTGGTGGGGTAGTGGTGGCAGCCCCCCTAGAATTGCATGCAGCTCAGCGTAGAAGCGGCATGTCTGTGGCTCTGACCCGGAGAGACCGTTTGCCTCCGTTGTTTTCTGATAGACTTGTCTGAGCTCCTTGACTTTCACGCGGCACTGCTCTGAGTCCCTATTGTGGCCTCTCTCCATCATGCCCTTGGAGATTTTTTCAAAAGTTTTGGCATTTCGTCTTTTTGAACGAAGTTCTGCTAGCACTGAATCCTCTCCCCATATAGCGATCAGATCCAGTACCTCCCGTACGGTCCATGCTGGTGCTCTTTTTCGATTATCGGCCTGCATGGTTACCTGTGCTGATGAGCTCTCTGTGGTCACTTGTGCTCTCCTGTGCTGGGTAAACAGAAAATGAAATTCAAATGTTCGCGGGGCTTTTCCTGTCTACCTGGCCAGTGCATCCGAGTTCAGATTGCTGTCCAGAGCGGTTACAATGGTGCACTGTGGGATAGCTCCCGGAGGCCAATACCATCAAATTGCAGCCACACTAACCCTAATTCGAAATGACAATATCGATTTTGGCGCTACTCTGTTCGTCAGGGAGGAGTACAGAAATCGATTTTAAGAGCCCTTTATTTCGAAATAAATGGCTTCGTTGTGTGGACGGGTGCAGGGTTAATTCGATTTAACGCTGCTAAATTCGAATTAAACTCATAGTGTAGACCAGGCCTATGTGCCTCTGCTCAGACACAAGGGGCTGCTCATGCAGCTCCAATTACAGGATAGTGGCTGAATCTAAGTCAAGATGCCACAAATAAATGTAACACACTTTAAGAAGAATGAGGGGTGAGATGCTGAGGGCAACAGTGGTTCCATAGGCAAACTATGGCCCTGATTCAGCAAAGCAATTAAGCACGTGCTTTAAGTTAAACGGGTGCTTAAGTGCTTGGCTGAATCAGGGCCTTTTTGCCTGGCCTTGTTTCTGAATCATTTTAGAGGTTTTATTTTTAAATGTAAATGAATGAATAGATAAATACCAGCAGTTCCCTAGTTATCCATAGAAGCTTCCAAGAAAAACAGAGCAAGCAAATCCTGAATTTTGTATGTAGCTAAAACAGCCAGACCTCTTTGATACATGATACAGGATGGGCACAAACTCATTTTTTCCTTTGCAGGTCACATTTTAATAAAAGCAGTTTATAAATAAAATCAGTAGTTTAAGTGACTAGAACAGATTCAAAGTGTAAGTTATTATCTCTAGGTCACTCCAAAAATACAGATTTCATCCCTTTGTAAACATTCTCGATCACTGCAATTGCTTTGCTATGCCTAAAACCATGGGTAGCTCCCAGCCAGCACTGATAATTAACCCACAGCAAATAAATATGCTTTTTATAGGGGCCATGATATGGCAAAATGTATGGTATATGTCAATGCACAGGGATATGAAGATGCTTTCTTCATTTGGGACACACAGTGAATGTGGTCAGGTAAAAAAAAATCTGATTGAAACCTGACATACAGTAGATGTATCTGTGTGTAAACCAGCTTGACATTAATGTGGTGAAAAAGCGATTTATAGCACAGACGCATCAGGGTACTATCAGACCATGTGTTATTGCTCCTCAGTATAATAATGTATTATCAGTGAAAGCTGCATACCTGGGATAAGTGGTAAGCACTGCTAACTGTCAGAGATCTGGGAAGAGATTAAGCTTGCACTGAAGTCTTCCAGCTATGTTTGGGATATTCTAGTTCATTTGGTTACTGTGCTGTGGTTTACTGTTAAACAACGGTTATGCTTTACTCCAGAGGAGCAACAGATGAAGCAAATGTCATCTATGGGTTTATACCAGGCTATCCGATACTGGGCAGGACCCTGCAAACATTTAGGCACATGTTCACCTCTTACATAAATAAAAGCACTCCCGTCTGCATATCAGGTCCAATATTTATAAACTTCCTTGAGATCCTGTAGGATAAAAGTGCTGCCTAAAGATAAGACATTATTAAGTAGATTTCATTTTCCATGGCATTGTTATTAATGGAAAAAAATAAAAGACAGAGATTTTTTTGTTTAGAAATGCGGCTGTATCCAAAACTCTGTATCTGAACACCCCAGATTTTGGGGAAATTTGGACTCCGGCTACATAGAATCATAGAATATCAGGGTTGGAAGGGACCTCAGGAGGTCATCTAGTCCAACCCCCTGCTCAAAGCAGGACCAATTCCCAACTAAATCATCCCAGCCAGGGCTTTGTCAAGCCTGACCTTAAAAACCTCTAAGGAAGGAGACTCCACCACCTCCTAGGTAACCCATTCCAGTGCTTCACCACCCTCTTAGTGAAAAAGTTTTTCCTAATATCCAACCTAGACCTCCCCCACTGCAACTTGAGACCATTACTCCTTATTCTGTCAAACATGGATGTCTTGAGCCTCCAAATTTTGCTCCCGAATTATGGGCTGGATAGGACACTTCAAAATATAAGTTTAAGCAATTTATTTGATATTCAGATTTCCCTTAAAAATCTTTCCTTTGAGATTTCTATCCAGGGTTTCTCTAATCTACCCCAGATGGGTAGATCCCCTACCTGGCAATTACGGCAGCTGGGATCAGCTCACCCCCATGTCAGTAGCAGTGTAGGAGGCTCAAATGGAGTGGCAGAGGCAGAGCCAGAGAGGCATAATTCATCCTCTGCTCCCACCTTGCCAGGGCCGCCCGGGGGGAGGGCAAGTGGGGCAATTTGTCCCAGGCCCCAGGCCCCGCAGTGGCCCCCACGAGAATATAGTGTTCTATAGTATTGCACCTTTTTTATGGAAAGGGACCCCGAAATTGCTTTGCCCCAGGCCCCCGGAATCCTCTGGGCGGCCCTGCACCTTGTAACCGGGGAGAAATCTAATAGAGCCCTTTATTGGATGTGGCCTACTCCCCTCTCAATCCCGCCCCCATCTCTGCTGTCTACCAACACTAAGTATTCAAAAATCATCAGTCAGCCCCCCAAAATCATGAGATTTCAATAAAATACATTAAGGGGGGAGGGAGAGGGTGTTCTCTTTGTTTCCCTCTGGTTTCTGAACTTTTAGAGATCATATTTTGAAGCTTTCCTCCCCAACAGTAAGGGCTAGGAACTTGCTGTGGTGGGGTTTTTTTTTTTTTAATAAAAGCTGAGGTTTTTACTTAATCACATGACTCTAAGAGCTGGAGCTTTAACAAAATCACCCAGACTATATTTGTGAGAGTTGGAAACACCATCTGGGGTGTTAGAGGAAGAGCTAAGGCTCCACCCACATGCTCAATGGTGGGGAGAACCAGATGCACAGCTCCCGCTCTCTTCACCCTCTCTGCCCCACTTTCCCAGTATATAGGCCCAACACTTGGGGCACTTTAATGTAGCTAGACAGGGGAATGTGGAGGGGTGAGTCTGACTCCCATTTACTTCCCTGCACAGCTTCACCGGGCCAGTCACACTCTGCCTCCTAGGACTATCCAATCACCAGCATCTCTGGGAATGAGCTGGCTGAGGAGATTTGAAATTTCATTTCCAAATTATTGCAGAAAAACTCTGACCTCCCAATACTGCTCCAGTTTACACTAATGTAAACCACCGGTGCCCACCTGGCTCCACCGTTGTCAATGGACTTATTCTGGATTAACATTGGGGTCACTGAGCGTAGGGTTTGGAATTTGTGTCAGCAAACGTCCTCTGCAGAGCATTAGGGCGCAGTTGTGCCTGAATAGGGGGTAATGCAGAAGTGCCCATCTTCAGGGGAGCTCCTGTAGGTGTTGGAGAAGTGCAGTGCTTCCCAAAGTGCAGGAAAAGAGCATGGATGCTGAGCCATCCTTTGTCAAGGTGTGTGTGTGCTAGAGGGCATGGGCACAGTTAACTTAGCAATCTTCTGCTCTGGGACACGCAAGGTCTGCCATTGGCCCTGCCTTTGCACATAGGTCTAGTATGATGAATGGAAGTGGAGAAAGTGGGGCCATGTTTCAGGAAGACCTCGTTGGATGTGACATCTGAAGCTCAGGAATGCAAACTGGGGGCTGCAAGCCCGAGCAAGTAACACTGGTCTCTTGCATTTTTACTAACTTTCTTTCCTACAATCCTGCCTGCCACGTTGGTCATTGCTAATGAACCAATGGGCACATGGAAGAAAGGATTTCTTGCTCTCTCCGCCTAACTTATGCACCCTGGGATATGCCTCCATGATATCATTGAGCCTGGACAGATCTCAAATCACAGTAGTAGCAACTCTTCATTGCATTGGGCATGGAATTGTCCTCTACAGTCCATGCTTCGGAGACTGCAAAATGGAACCTTAAAAAGAAGTTATTACAAGCAACAATCCCCCAGTCTTCCTGGAAGAGAAGTAAAAACATTATCTAACCCAGTTACTAAGAAAGAGGAACACCTGATTTACAGCCTGGATTTTTCTTATTTTACAGATGGACAATGCAGGCCAGTAAGATTCCAGAAGTGACTAGAAAGAAAGGGAGAATGTGGTGTTGATATATTGTATGTGGGATGGCATATTTATCTACCACAAAGAGTACAGAAATAGAGCCTCTGCCAAGTCATTTTTCTTCTCCCCTAACATCAAGCAACAAAATGAACGGCAACGGTTAGAATGTGAAAGTGATGGGCTTAATTCCTTGGCCGTATGGGATCCGACTGTTTAAAAAAATTGATATAAAGCTGCAGTGACGCAGTTACAGTGAGATTCCAAACAGACCTGCAGCGAAAAATGCTGTCCGAATAATATAAAATTACAACTGAAGGACCAAGCTTACAAAGCCAAGTGAGGAAGGTCATGAAAGGTAGTCCTGCTGAAGTCAGTGGGATGACTCATGGGAGCAAGGGTAGTAGAGTTGGCTTGGCACTAAGACTTCAATCCCATGATCATCCCTATGCATGTGAAATCCTGCAGAGGTAACCTATGAAGAGCTCATTGAAGTGTCAGAGCAAAATTGAAGTCAATGGGGCTTCATACAGGTACATTCCCTGCACCCATGTAATTCTCAGTGCAGGAACACAGCACAAAGCTGCATCTTAATTTGGGCATTCATGGAGCACAATTAGTTCAACTAATACATTAATGGAGGCGATAGAAAGATTGTCCGCAATTGCTGAGTGCTGTAAGTGGTACTATTTAGGAGGTGACATATTTGTTGAGTCAATCTCAGAACATCTGGATTTTTAAAACATGTTTCACTCCTGCAATGTTTTAAAAAATCTTTTACCACTTTAAAGGGAAGCTGTTAATCTGAAAATGTAGATTTTTTTTTAAAAAGGAAAAACAGGTTTTGTAAAATCAAGTAGGAACAGAAATGAAAACAGCTTTGGATTATGAATATTCTTCAATAAATATTCTTAATATTTGTTCAGTATTCCCCTGCAGTTTTGGAAACTCCAACATGACTCTACTGTGCTAGTGGATCCAGTCCTGAAAGTGAAGCCATCTTCATGTATAAAGTGAAACTGACCAGTTAATTTTCATAGATTCATAAATTCCAAGATCAGAAGGGACCTCTGTGACTACCTAATCTGATCACCTGTATAACACAGGCCACTGAGCCTTGCTAAAATAATTATAGTTTGAACGAGAGCCTTTGTTTTAGAAAGCCTTCCAATCTTTATTTTAAAACTGTCAGGGATGGAGAACCTCCCTAAAAGTGGGGGCCCACCGGCTCCTGAACTGTGGCCCCGCCCCCTGTGCAGCCCCTTTCCCCAGGGCCCCGCCCCTGTGCTGCCCCTTTCCCGGAGGACCCGCCTCAGTGCCACCTCTTCCCCTCAAGACCTCGCCTCCCGCTCACTCCTCTCCACCACCACCTCGCTGTCGCTTGCCCTTACGGTCTGTAAAAAGTGATGAGGCTATGGCCCCCTGACTCCCCCGTTCTGGTGCTCCGATGGAGAATCCACCACAGTCCTTCTTAAATTGCTCCAATGGTTAATTATCCTCACTGTTAAAAATGTGTACCTAATTTCCAGTCTGAATTTGTGTAGCTTCAACTTCCAACCATTACATCTTGTGATATATTTCTCTGCTAGACTGGAGAGCTCATTATCAAAAATTTGACCTCCCATCTTACTAAGTGAAGTGCAAAATTTAAAGCAATCGTTTATATCAGCGGTTCTCAAACTGTGGGTCGGGACCCCAAAGTGGGTCTTGATCCCATTATAACGGGGTTGCCAGGGCTCGCTTAGACTTGCTGGGGCCCAGGGCCAGAGCCAAAGCCCAAGCCTGAGGGCTTCAGCCCTGGGTGGTGTGGCTAAGGTTACAGGCCCCCTGCCTGAGGCTGAAGCCCTTGGGCTTTGGCTTTGGCCCCTCGGCCTGGGGCAGTGCGGTTTTGGCTCCCCCCCCCCTCCTGGTGTAGCGGGGCTTGGGCGGCTCAGGCTTCAGTCCCCCTTCCCGGGGTCCTGTAATCATTTTTGTTGTCAGAAGGGGATCACGGTGCAATTAACTTTGAGAACCTCTGATTTACATAGTGAAAAATAAATGAACAGAGTTGGGAAATGGTACATCATTTTTACCTTGACACTATCCTTTTATATCAGTTTTCTGAAAGGTCTTTCTCTAGTAGACTGTTTATAATTTTTCTTTTTGTCACTTTTTATTATGTATTTTTTCCCCATTATTCCCATTTTAATAATTTTCCGTTTGTTTGGTGGCTGGATGTTACAAGACAAAAGAAAAGAAGTTATTTGGAATACCAGAGAAGTTTTCCATTCTTGCCCGTGTGACACTGAGATACTTCTGGAAGCTTGACATGAGTTGTATTATTCTTTTACAGCTAAATAGCTTATTGTCCTTTAACCAAAACAAGCAGCACTTCCTTAGTACTTGGTGAAATAACCAGACATGTCATGGGCCAAGGAAGGGTCAAAACGTTACCTTTTCTTTCAAACAACATTGCCTCGACCCTGTTGTGTTCAGTGTTTTCATTTATCGCTCTTGAAGCTGAAATACATTCCAGATGTGATTTGCAAGAGCTCCTGCAAGGTCATAGCCAAGTTGAGGTGCTCTGGCTGACCCCTGGCGACCCCAAGGTGTCCTAAGGGGGGAGGCCCCATTCCCTGGAGCTGTCATTACAGATAAATTCTAACTTCTACTTCTGCTGAAAATCTCTCATTTTTCTTTTTATTTTGCAGGCTTCCCTGCCACCACCTGGTTTGTTTCTTAATGAGCTCATTGAAACCAAGCTGGTGAACAAAGGGTTCCAGTTCCCTCATGTCTCTCCCAGTCCTAACTTGGTCTCTGAACACCATGCACGGGGAGCTCCGTACTTTGCTGAAGGGACCAAGGAGAGATCAAACAGGAATATTAAGGATGAAGTGAAGCATTTATAGGTGCACATGGGAAAGGGAGAGGTTGTTGCATTGTAGGTCCTCTTGGGTCTTCGTAATGAATAAAAAAATGAAGTTACACCATCGACACTATCATTTCCTTTAATCCTTTTGAACTCCCCGACCTGAACGACGACGCTCATTTCCATAAAAATAAATGGCAGGATATTGTGCTACTTCCGCAGTCATATTCCACCTCAGGGCATGACAACAGCATAATTGCACTCCCTAAATAGAAGCACATTAATGGCCTGGCTCTGATCATTCATAGCTCCCATTAAGTCAATAGTGGGTATGAGCGCTCAGCACTTTTGAAAATCAAGCTATAAATTCCTAATCCTACAAATACATATACAAATAATATTTCAATTGAGTTACTCATATACATAAAGCTGTTCACCTACATAGCTGTAAGCAGGATTGAGGGCTAATGTTTCAACAGCAGCATTAATATGAGCTGAACCAAATTCTGCAATTTGGAAAAAAATTCTGTTCTGAAATGGAATGAAATTAAAACAATTCAGTATTTCCCCCCAAAATGAAATTCTGGAAAAAAAATCATTTTGAGTGGATCAAAACATTTAGTTTTGATAAAATTGAAACATTTCATTCCAATTTTGACCTTTTTAAATTTAAAAAAAAAATGATATAAAAACCAACAAATTTTGTTTTGAAAAGGTATTTTGAAACAAAAAATCAAAATGTTCCATTCAAATAATGCTAAAATAGGACATTTTGAGCAGGACCGGTGCCAGGGTTTTTGCCGCCCCAAGCGGCAAAAAAAAAAAAAAAAAAAAAAAGCCGCGATCGCAATTGCGATCGGCGGCACTCCAGCGGCAGCTCCACCGCACCGCTTTCTTCTTGGGCAGGAATTCAGCGGCAGGTGCTTCCCTCTAAGAGGGACCCGCCGCCGAATTGCCGCCGAACAGCCCGACGTGCTGCCCCTTTCTCTTGGCTGCCCCAAGCACCTGTTTTTGGGAGAACCAAATTCATTGTGGTCAGTTTCCAATCTACCGCCACGCTTCCTGAATTTTAAATGAATATTGGAGAATATTTGCAGTAAGATTTGTAAATTCTTCGCATTTGGAGTCTTTAAATCACAACTGGATGGAAGCCTTTCTAAAAATCATGCTCTAGCTCAACCACACGTTGTTGGGCACAATTTACGACTCATTGAGAGAAATCTTTGGCCTGGGTTATGCAGGAGGTCAGACTTCGATGATCATTATAGTCCCTTCGGGCTTTAAAATTGATGAAAAACTTGATTATAAGAATTCCATTCATCCAGTCAGGGAACAGAACCAATAATGTGTGATTTGTCTATCCAATTAAAGTAGCCAGTGCACCTTGAATTTCTTGAATACTCGAAGTGACCTGCTATTGAACAAGCTACAGTCCAACAAATAACTTTGTGGGCTGTAAGGAAGGGCCAGCCACTTATCTCCTCTGTGATCCAGGAACTAGAGGGGGAAATAGAACCATAGAGTTTAAAGCCAGAAGGGATCACTAGATTATCTAGTCTTGGTTTCCTGTATTTCGCCGAGCACCAATGCTACCTCCACACTAAACCCAGCTATCGGAATAGACCAATGTATTACAGCCCTCAGAGGGCTAAACTGTTTTGTGCCAAAGGCAGAGAACAGGGGGGAAGAAGGTGCACCAATACCCAAGGCCCCTGCAGTTTCAGGGAGTTGATTAAATGACCAGTAGTTACAGAATGAAAGAGATCAATGCAACTAGCCATTGCACACGCTAGTTACTGTAGCCATTTATTTCCTGTTTTGAGATAATCCTGTGCCTTCCCTGCCACATCACTGAATTTTCCTCTTTGAAACCTCCTTCTTTCCCCCCTCTTTTGGCATGTTGAATTTCAACATAAAGGGCATAGCTCTGCTGGTTTCTGAAGATCTTCCAAAGAAAATGACTCTCCAGAGATGATTAGCAAACTTCACTGACATAGCAGCCAGCTGTGCATGGCTGAAGTACAGGCACTTTCTTGGGATAGTTTTGTTGTTTAGTGGAAATGATAGAATCATGGATATTACAGATGGAAAAGACCCATGAGGTTATCTAGTCTATCCCCCAGCTGCTGCAGGGTTGCGCCGTACAATACATTCCTGAGTCCTCTGTCCAGACTAGGTTGAAATGACCCTAGCAATTGGGGGTCAGGGACTGTCACAGCTTCCTATGAGTGAAAAATAGCTTTACGTCGCTGAAGAGTTTAAAGCTGCCGCCCGGCAATGGTAACAAAATGTCCTGCGAGTGCATAGTGGAAGGAAATTCCCTGTAGCTAAGCTTTATTTCAGCACACGGTATTAGAACACGTGTAACCCATTATGATAAACCTTTTGCTGGAACCTGCCTAACCTGTGCACGATAAAGACCTAATTAAGGGAATCTTTAACAAGCAGAGGTACCAGCCACTATCAAGGAAAGGATAATGAGAGGCTGCTTTGTATAATCCTCCCCTCCATCTTTATCCCTCAAGGGTGTCTGTGGCAATGGGCTGTCCCACTGTTGTTGCTAAGACCTTTATTTTAATTACAGGCCCCTCCAGCATAAGAACAATTCCCCAAGCCCTTGCAAAATACACCAATTGTACTTAGGTTTCCTAATATATGCAACTGTTGGTTCCTTTGTCAGGTCAGACCGGACCGACCTTAAGGATAAGATTTCAGCGAATACGATAGTTACAACAGGCAGAAACCTGAATTCGACTGTGGTCTTGCGGTCACAGGTCATGGGAGTCTGAATATGGAGTAAAGATGATGCACTTAGTTTAAGAGGACAGGGGAGATAGTAAAATTTCTGTAAGGAAGCCCACTTGATTATGTTTTTCATTATGAAAGCAACTCTCATTGGAAACCTCCTTTCCTCAAATTGCTTGAGATCTCCCCACACCATTAGCTTTTGCCAACTTCTGCCTGGGGAAGGCTGTTGCCTTCCACCATATCTCCTTTTGTAACATATTCAGGGAGACCAACTAGCAATTTTACTTCCCACTGCATATTCATCAGGCAGCCTTGCTGTCCCGCTCCTGTCTATTGTTTCCCTGGAGGACCAACCAGTTCCCCAGGAAGTTCCAGGAGGGGTGAAAGGTTCAGAAAGCCACCCTTGTAGTCAGTAGGAGAGGAAAGTGAGGCCAGACACCCAAATGATGGGGTGCTCTGGTGTTGGAACAATTCCTAGAGGGACTCCTTGAGAATATACAGGTGTGGGTTAGACAGCATCAACCCATCACTTTGGATGCAGCAGTAAAATTGATGGAGGAGCTTGTGGAGGCCAAGACCAGATTAACTCTCCTGTGGGCCTGGAGCTATTAGATTTTATGGGGCCCCTGCATACAATTCTTTTTCCTAATTTAAAACAAAATGATCACAATTATGGCATCAAGGCTATTAACGCTATACTAAACTTGCCTTTTAATTAACATAAAGCCGTTCTGTGATTACCTTTCAGTCTTAAAACATGTAGAATATAGTTAAGTTAATTCAAAATAGCCTACTTCTTACCTTAGAACAGCTGTTATATTAGTTTCTTTCTGGGAGGGAGTTTGCGTGCAGGAGGGGGCTCCAGGCTGGGGCAGAGTGTTGGGGTGCAGGAGAGGGTGCGGGGTGCAGGCCCTGGAAGGGAGTTTGGGTGCAGGAGGGGATTCTGACCTGGGGCGGGGGGTTGGGGTGTAGGAGGGGGTGCAAGGTGTAGGCTCCAGCTGGGAGGCGCTTACCACAGGCAGGAAATGTATCATGGGTCAAGCCCCAGCCAGAGCTCTTCTAGGCTCTTCCTTCTTCAGCTCCATGGCCTTGACAGCTGTGGGTTCCCCAAACTTCCTCCCCAGTTCTGGTCCTCTATAGTGTCGGCCCTCTTGCCTGGGGATGGCCGCCTCCTCCAGGGCTGGATTAACACAGAGGCTTTAGGGGCTGCAGTCCAGGGCCCTGGGCTAAGGGGGGTCCCGGCGCAGCAGGGCTCAGGCAGGCTGCGTACATGCTGTGGGCCCACACTGCTCCCAGAAGCGGCCAGCTGCTGGCACGTCTCTGTGCGCCCCCTGGGGAAGGGGGACAGTGTGTCTCCATGCGCTGCCCGCACCCCCAAGTGCTGCCTCCGCAGCTCCCATTGGTCGGTTCCTGGCCAATGGGAGCTGTGGGAATGGTGCGGGGTAGGGGGCAGCATGCAGAGCCGCCTCCCACCCCCTGCCAGGGGCCGCAGAGACATGCCAGCAGCCGGCTGTTTCCAGGTGCGACGTGGGGCCACGGCATGCAGGCAGCCTGCCTGAGCCCTGCTGCGCCACGAGGAGTCTGGTGGCACCTTAAAGACTATCAGATTTATTTGAGCACTACAAAAGCAATTTCCCCTCTCTTGGTATTGATACCTCCTCATTGATTATTGGGAGTGGACCACATCCACCCTGACTGAATTGGCCCTGTCAACACTGGTTCCCCACTTGTAAGGTAACTTCCTTCTCTTCATGTGCCAGTATATTTATGCCTGTATCTGTAATTTTCACTCAATGCATCTGAAGAAGTGGGTTTTTTACCCATGAAAGCTTATGCCCAAATAAATCTGTTCGTCTTTAAAGTACCACTGGACACCTCATCGGTTTTATGGATACAGACTAACCCGGCTACCCCTCTGATACTTGTACAAATAATTGCTTCACCCAACAGAAGGGTTACAAAATCTGCCCCTCATTTTCTTTTCTTCTGATGATTTTGTTACGTGTTTCAATGATCACCAACCTAACCATTCCATTTCTGAGGCTTTAATCAAACCTTCCCAACAATATATTAACATAGTACCTTTGCAGTCTAACTTTAATACTGATTGATTTTTTTAAAGGGTGGCTTTATTAAAATGTTACATGTGTTTTAATGCTAAACACTAAAGTAGACTGCTAAATCTGTGTCTCTCAGTGGTAGAGACAAGGTGGGTGAGGTAATATCTTTTAAAAGACCAACTTCTATATTTAGCCTGGTATATAGTGGTCAGAGGGTTATAGATGTCCCTAAAAACAACGAGGAGTCTCGTGGCACCTTAAAGACTAACAGATTTATTTGGGCATAAGCTTTTGTGGGTAAAAAACACTTCTTCAGGTGCATCTATTCATTCAGATGCATCATTCAGATGCATCTGAAGAAGGGTTTTTTTTAACCCACGAAAGCTTATGCCCAAATAAATCTGTTAGTCTTTAAGGTGCCACCTGACTCCTCGTTGTTTTTGTGGATATAGTCTAACACGGCTACCCCTCTGATAGATGTTCCTGTTAAGTTTTTTCCTTCTTCATGCTGTGGCGTTTTCATCCCTGAATGGTCACAGGCATCTAAAAAGTGGAGTTTAGATTCTTTCAGTATAGGCTGAAGTGACATGTCAACTTGCGTGTGTATAAATGAATAGGGGTGGGCTACAGCCAGCTGAATAAAAATTATAGCCTCCGTTTTGCAGGTTTAGTGGAGGGATTAGTGAGTGAGAAATATTTTTCCAGAAATTCTCCCTTGTCAGAGGAAGGAGATGGAAGGCATGTGATTACATTTAACTAAGCTTAACTAAGAGGTACTTGAAGGGGTTCTATGAAAAATGTCCTACTTTTGCACAATGTGTAAAAGGGAGCATTTACCATTATGTTGAATAAATTGCCTTAACTGTTCTTGGCTAAAATATCCATCTGATTACAAATGTCTTACCACAGTCAAAATTAGTAATGTATTTAGTTCAAATTCACAGCGCCTTCCTTTCATCCAACCCCTAGAAAAGCCACAGCTTCTTGAGTGAAATAAAATACAATTAACACTGCATTGTCTGTGTTATACTGGCCCTTTGGCATTTGGTGCCTTTAGAATTAAAGAATATTCTTAACTTCTTCCAAACCCCTCTATTAAACATCTCTGCCAAAGAGCCATCTCCTAGCCATCTAGACCACAGGGCAAAGAAAGAAATTTACTGGGGAAAATAATTCTCCCTGTCTTAGTTGGGCTATGTCCAGCAATTTGAACATAACAGGATGGTCTAGAAGAATAATACCTGGCTCCACATTAATGTACTATTGTAATATGGAAACAAAACAAGTGGTAAACAATTTTATATATTGTATAATAAAATTTTCCATGAAATTTAATTTTCCTTAATCCTGTATTGATACAAATGGATTTTTTCAATAACAATAGGAGAGAATTTGGGGGAGTGTATATATATATATTTTCAAAATTGCTTTTTCAGACCTCAGCCTCCTTATATATGTGTGCAAAATTGCACATATATGCCCCTGCTCATTAGAGGTGCAAACAGTTTGCATGCTCTTCCAAGGGTCTCACACCTGCATGCACACAAGTGTTAGACTTTGCACCCTGAAAGTCAGTTGCACACCCAGCTGTTAGACCACTGACAGTGTATGAGTTTTTAAAGTACACACACAGTCAGGGCCGGCTCTGGCTTTTTTGCCGCCCCAGGCAAAAAAGCCGCCTGCCACCCCCATCCTCCGGTGGGGAGTGCGGCAGGGGAGGGCGCTGAGCCTGGCCGTGGCCCCGCTCTCCCCGGCCGGCCAGAGTGCCGCGGGGAGGGCGGCGAGCCTGGCCGGGGCCCCGCTCTCCCCGACTGGCCGGAGCTCCGGGAGGAGGGCGGCCCCGCTCTCCCCGACCGGCCAGAGCGCCGGGGGAGGGCGGTGAGCCCGCTGTGGCTCCGCTCTCCCCGGTGAGCGCCACCCCACTCCAGCTGCCGCCCCAAGCACGTGCTTGGTAGGCTGGTGCCTGGAGCTGGCCCTGCACACAGTTGGTTACAGCTGTAATATGTGGCTGCTTGTAGGTAAATTACAGGCTTATTAACAAATTTGGGGCCAAATTGTGCTCTTGGTTATTTACTCACAGTTCCCCATGATAATGACAGGAGCCATCTGTCTATGGCCAAAGACAGAATATTAGTGCTTACTGTTTGCATATCCAGTGGAGATAGTGATGCACCCAGTAGAAAAGCCCCAGCATGTAGTTGGTGTCGGGAAGAATTATGACAGCATATACAAAGACGTCTTTTCTTTCCATTTGCAGAAGAATACTAAGGCCTGGTTGAAAGATACTAGCTAAATATCTCTGTCACTCAAGTTATAACTGCCTTCTTTACCTCAACACTCAGTCTTGGTCCTTTATCTATCTTGACTGGTTCTATTACTCTTTTAAAGTTGTTTTGCAAAGTAGATTGCTCTTTCTGGGATAAGGGTGATACACAACATGAGGGTCAGTTTTTCTATGTGTGTTCTGGTCTAGTTTCAAGGATAATAAAATCTTGAGTTTCTTTAGTAAAATAGCACCTCAAAGATCATACATGTTCTTTCTGTCTGTCCAGGTACTTGTATGATCCTGATCACCCTAGTATCTGATCTACTTTATGTTGTTGCAATAGGCAAATTTGTGTGATTGAGGATTACTCACTGAAAGATTACAGGTTAAGATGGTGGACACTGGATTTTTGATTAAACCAAAACTTTCAAGAACAAGCTTCTGGTTTTGTCAAAACGTTTGAGGTTTTGCTGGAAAAACAAAACTGGAGGGTACAGTGTGATAACTGAAAACCAACAATTATTTTTGATGGAAACCTGAAAAAAATTGACACACAAAATTTTGATGGAAAAAGAAAAAAATATTTAGAAAAAATTCACAGGAAAATAAATGATTTCCCAAGTATCCTAGCTGAAAAGTGACTTTGTACCTGCCCCAACCTCCTGAAATACATTGTTAATGGAAGAATACATGAGAAGGGATTTGGGTACCTCAGAGGTATGGAGATGCGATATGAAGCCTTTTCTCAACATGGACTTCTCAAGAAGAAAACTTGTGAAACCAGCCTATGTCTTTCTTTGACAGGGTAACAAGCCTTGGGGATAGGGGGGAAGCAGGAGATGAGATACGTCTTGACTTTCGTAAGGCTTTTAAAATGATCTCATATGAACATCTCATAAGCAAACAAGGGAAATATAGCCTAGACAAACGTACTGTTAGGTAGGTACACAACTGTCTAGAACACCATTCTCAAAGTGTAGTTAGGAGTGGTTCACAGTCAAGCTGGAAGGGCTTACATATCGAGGGATTTGTCCTGGGTCTGGTTTTATTCAATATCTTCATAAATGATTTTGATAATGGCTTAGAAAGTACACTTTGCAGATGATACTAAACTGGGAGGGATTGCAAGTGCTTTGGAGTACAACGTTAGAATTCAAAATGATCTTGACAAACTTAAGAAATGGATTGAAATAAATGGGATGAAATTCAATGAGGACAAATGCAAAGTTCTACGCTCAGTACTTCACTCAGGAAGGAGTAATCAATTGCACAAATACAAAATCAGAAATGACTGCCTAGGAAGGAGTATTGCAGAAAAGGATCTGTGGGTTATAGTGGATCACAAATCAAATATGAGTCAACAATGTAATACTACTGCAAAAAAGCAAACATCATTCTGAGATGTATTAGCAGGAGTGTTGTAAGCAAGACACAAGAAGTAATTCTCCCACTTTACTCAGCACTGATAAGGCCTCAGCTGGAGTACTGTGTCCAGTTCTGGGCACCATTTTCCGGGAAAGACATGGACAAATTGGAGAAAGTCCAGAAGAGAGCAACAAAAATGATTGAAGGTCCAGAAAACATGGCCTATGAGGAAAGATTGAAAAAAATGTGTTTGGTCTGGAGAAGTAAAGCCTGAGGTGGGGTCATAACAGTCTTCAAATACATAAAAGATTGTCATAAAGAGCAGGGTGATAAATTGTTCTCCTTAACCACTGAGGACAGGACAAGAGGTTATGGGCTTAAATTGCAGCAAGGGAGATTCACGTTGCTAGACGTTAGGAAAAACCTCCTAACTGTCAGCGTGGTTAAACACTGGAACAAATTCTTCAAACATACATGTGCTTAGCTTTCAGCACACCAGTTTGCCCTACTGAAGTTAATGGAATTACTCTGTGTAAAAAGCTAAGTGCATATTTAGGTGCTTGCACGGCCCGTATCTCTCTCTTTACCTGGGTGCATGACCAGACTGCCGAACAATCAGGCATGATCAGCTGATCCCTTCTGGATGGTGAGCAAGGAATGTAATAGCCAGGGAGTTAAAGGGAAAAACTAAGGTATATTGGAAGGGCAATGTGGGAAAAGTTCACTTTAAGTGCATTTTCAAAGCAGTAAATTCACTTAGAAATGAAAAAATAAACACAGTGGTTGAATTTTGGAGCTTCTGTGTGTTGCATGGGAAAGAGTGTATCAAAAATTAAGACAATGGGAAATCAGTCTTAAGTGCAAAGTTCTACGGAGACAGTCAGAGGCAATGGAGAGCCTACCTCGCCTACTGCCTCCTTGGGATCTGCTATTTGAGACTTGATGTCCTGCCTGCTCTCTGAATGACAGACGTGAATGCTCGCAAGAAACGCTGGGTAATGTCAGGCAGCTGCAACGGCACTTGTGTATGCTTGTTAGAAGCATAACAATAAAGCTTCTTCCAGGTTTCATAGGCTTCCGATAGCAGCAGCAACAGCGGGAGGCACGTTCCAGGCAGCTGATTGCATTTATCAAATTCATATTTCTCATTTTTTTTTTTTTAAATCAAGGCCTGGGAGCCATACGATGGATGTGTTCCAGCTCAGGCCCCTTTGAGCATAGAGAAATGTGTGCTGTGGGCTGCAGCAGGGACACGCTTTCTCTATGTGAGCCAGCAGAACAAACAGCAGAGCGCTCCGCTGGGGCTGATTGTTGACGTGTTTATGATGATGAAGTGGGGGCAGAGCTCTCCAAGGGGATGCTAGACATGAAGAAGGAAAGTGTGGCACTACTGGAGGGCCTATATAATGCTAAATATTATAGGAAATGGCAGTTTCTTCCTATGTGTGACCTTTTCACTGAGGAGTTAAGAGGGTCCCTACCCTACCATACATCACACATTCCCCACTTAGAGAGGCAGGTTTAACAACAACAACAACCCAGCAGGCGCCAGTAGTATGGAGTCACTGGGCTGAAGTTACAGAGACTCCGGCCGTAATTTACAGCCTTGCTTGGTAAGTGTGAAAGACACGGTACTGTGTGCCTGAAAATCCTGCCCAAAGGACAGTTAATAAAAGCCAAGTGGGTATTGAAATATCAATCCAATCCGGGATTGCCAAACTGCATGTGGTCATGATCTAAAGTACTTCTTAACAAAGTGTGTACATGTACTGTGGAGGTTGTTTGGTTGGGTACCTGAGTCTAATGCCCTCAGTAAAACCTCCCGTTTAGACCTTGAAGGAGAAAAAAGGATGAATGAGGTTTGATGATCCCCTAACAAGGACTCCTCCCACTCTTGGAAAAACTCATCCTTCTTCCATGTGAAACAGCCTGCCTGCTCCTCTCCATCTTGCTAACTCTCTAGACCAAATTTATCCCTGGAATAAGCAAACACAGTTCCCATTGACTTCAGTAGGAGCCTGTCTAGGTGACATGCACCACATGAACCCTGCGCTGGAAGCCCTAGGTACAGGCCTATTGTCCCCGATGGTTTATCTGGCTCTGAACATGGATTTCTATCTCTGCTAACTGCCTCCATGGTCTCCCAGCTGCATAGCTGTCGGTCCCCTGCTGAAATATCCCTAAAGCATACTGTCTATTGTGGATTTCCAAGTACACCTTGGGGGCCATCATTGTACCCTGATGATGGGAGGTGAGCAGAACAAAAAACCAAAACCTCTAGAGCTAAAAGACCAATGTCCCATTCAGTCATTACCAGAAACTAATTAACTGGCAGATTTTAGGAAAATGAAACAAACTCCAATAACCTAAAAATCCTTTTGTGAATTTCCCAATAGAGTCCTCATCTAAGCAGGGGCGGCTCTATATATTTTGCTGCCCCAAGCACGGCAGGCAGGCGGATTTGGCGGCGTCAAAGTCCGTCGATCCCACGCCTTCGGCATACCCGCCGCCGAATTACCGCTGAAGCCGCAGGATTGGCGGACCTCCCGCAAGTGTGCCACCGAAGGCTGCCTGACTGCCACCCTCATGGCGACTGTCAGGCCGCCCCACCGCGGCTTGCCGCCCCAGGCACGCGCTTGGCGCGCTGGTGCCTGGAGCCACCCCTGCATCTAAGACTTTAACTAGCCTTTAAATTCAGTTCTTCAGTTTGCCCAGCTTCATGCCAGCTGATTTAGAATTAAATAGACATACATGATAAACTTTCTGCTGACTCCCCATTGTCTTTTGTCAATTCCTGCTGATGGGTACAGGGGTCACACTGTCTTTAAGGCAGTAGGGCTTTGATCCTGGAAGAAAAGGACCCATTTTTCCTTAGATAATATTCCAGTATCTTAACCTGGAGCAAGATTCCCTCTTGGCCTTTTTGATCTATTAGGTGGAGGATGATGGCTCTGCCTGGGTCTGGATTCTGTCACTGCTTCCTTGGGATTAGCATGTAAAGTCTCTCCAGGATTAGAAGGGTAAAGACTAGAGGTTGGATGACATTTTTTTGTCTGAAACTTTTTTTGGTGAAAAATGCCAATTTGTCAACACCAAAACTTTTAGTGAATTTGGGTGGATATCCATGAATTGCGCATTTTAGAAAACTAAAATGAATAAAAAATAAATAATCAATATTTCATTTTGATATTTTCAAAACAAAATGTCTTAGTTTTTTGGTTCGAAGTGACTTTTTTGTTTCAAAATCCCCTTTAATTTCATTTAAAAACAACCAAAAATGGTCAAAATGGTCAAAATTGAAATGACACATTTCAGTTTTGCCAAAACAAAACAATTTTGTCCGACCCACAACAATATTTTCAGACTCTTCAAAATTGCTAGCAAATGGAAAACTCCATTTCTCACCTGGCTCTAGTGAAAACAGATATTTTTCCTAAAGGGTACATCTTCACTTACCGGAGGGTCCGGCGGCAGGCAATCGATGTTCTGGGATCGATCCCGGAAGTGCTCGCCGTCGACGCTGGTACTCCAGCTTGCCGAGAGGAGTACGCGGCATTGACGGGGGAGCCTTCCTGCCGCGTCTGGACCCATGGTAAGTTCGGACTAAGGTACTTCGAATTCAGCTACGTTATTAACGTAGCTGAATTTGCGTACCTTAGTCCGAAATGGGGGCTTAGTGGGGACCAGGCCGAGATATTACAGCTGGTTGAAATGTTTATGTAGATATGTGTTTTTAATAGAAAATTTTGTTTTTCAATAACAAAATGGAAATTTGTCTGTCATTGAAATTCTTCAGGTTTTTGTCAAACACTGAATTCCAGCCCCCCCGCCCCAATTACAGATTTTGGGTTTTTGATGACAACACAAAAAAGTTACAGAAAAATTACTCTTACTATTATAAATTATTCTATTAAAGACCTCATGCAGAGCTCTAATGATCCATGTGAACTTGGCTGGCACTTCAGCCTACTCGCCCATGTTACTTTTCTCCTTTCAGTACGGGGGTATTAGCCTGAGTTTCTTGGCAAAATTACTGTGTAAGTAAGGCAATGTTTTAGTCATGGATATTTTTAGTAAAAGTCATGGACAGGTCACAGGAAGTAAACAAAAATTCACGCCCGTGACCTGTCCATGTCTTCTACTATATACCCCAGACTAAATCTTGGCTGCCCTAGGGTAGGGGGCACCATGGATAGGGTAGGGTAGGGGGCGCTGTGGGTGCTTTCAGGGGGATGGCGGCGCGCAGCCCGGGACCGCTGCTGCTGCTAGGTGGGAGGTGCGGTGGCCTGAGACTGCCCCAGCAGTGGCTGGTGTGGCTGGCCCAGGGGCTGCCCGAACTGCTCAAGCGACCCCAGGCCAGACACACCGGCCACTGCAGAAGTCATGGAGGTCCCGGAAAGTCACGGAATCAGTGACTTCCGTGACCTCCATGAAAGACTCGGAGTCTTATGTATAGGTAATCAAATTAGTCTCATCTACACTTGCCCTGCTGTTTGAACTGGATACACTAGTCTTCATTTCCTGTCTCAAGTTGGTATTTACTCTTGCTGCATGCTGTCAAACAGTTCCCACCTTCAGGTGGCTGAATCTTAGTGGTGAGTGAAGAGATTTCAGTGTGTCAATTTCCCCCACGTATGTGTATATTGAGTGCTAAATTCTACTCTTGGATGAGCAGTTGTCAGTTAGGGAGAAGAATTCAATCCAAAGGTTTTTTAAAGGCTTCAGTGTCCCTTGGGAAGAACAGCACTGTATACATGCAAGACACTATTTCAGGTACTGCTATATTATATTGTGTATGAGGCGATTTGTAAAAAAAGGGTGGATGGTTTCCAGCTGGAAAATCCTCTCCATTTACAGCCTCGTTGTCCTCATCTCCATTTTAAGATGCTTTGTATTCTGTCCTTCCCATAGCTCTTTAACAAGAATCTTCACGCAGGAGACATTTTCTTTGTCCTCCTCCAGGGCAGTGATTTTTTTCTATCCTTTCAGCATTTAGCAGGTACCAAAAGGGCCTTGTGGCTGCCTTCTCTTTGAATCTGCAGCATAAGCATCTTTGCTCAAGTTTTAAAATTCAGGGAAGGTCCCTGGAGGAGGATGGTGATTTCTTTTTCATTTGTAGCCTGAAGCAAGTGTCTTTGTTTATTTTAATGTGTGGAGCTGAGCTGCAACAGATTTTCCATGCAGAAGCATTGCACCGAAACACAACAGGATGACAGGTTAGCCTCAGCTTTCCTCAGCACGCAGGAAAAATCTTCAACACTCGTATTCCTCACAGGAACACGGGAGTTACCAGAGTGGATTTGGTCCATTTGGCATCTTATCTTTCCTCCGGCAATGTATTCAGGACCACACTCTTGAGGTGCTGAATCCCGAGGGCACCTAATTTCCACTGTCTGTCTGTCTGCCTCTTGGTATTACTGGCCTGATCCAAACCCATTGAAGTTGATGGAAAGATTCCCATTGGCTTTGGATTAGGTCCTCGGAGTATAAAGAAAGAAATAGAAATATACCTATTTCACAGAGCTGGAAGGGACCCCGAAAGGTCATCGAGTCCAGCCCCCTGCCTTCAGTAGCAGGACCAATTTTGCCCCAGATCCCTAAGTGGCCCCCTCAAGGATTGAACTCACAACCCTGGGTTTAGCAGGCCAATGCTCAAACCACTGCTTATCACCGTGGTATCTGAGAGTCTAGTTAGGCCTTAGGCCAAGATTTTCACATTTATGTGGCCAAAGCTAGGCACCAAATTCCATATTTAAGCACCTAAATAAGTGGCCTGATTTCAAGAAGCACTGAGTACCAGCAGCTGTCATTGGAATGAATGGTAACAGTTCCGCTGATCTCAATGGAAACCAGATTGTATTTGTACAACCATATAGCTACTTGGCTGCTTGCTCTCAGTGCTTGGTCTCTGCTTTCTCTGTTTCTCCCTCCCATTGAATATTTGTTGTTAGTTTTATTTTTCCCCTAGTTATAGTCATCGAAGGTTAAATCTCAGTTCCTAATTCCCAGCCCCACTAGCCATCCTTTTGTTTTATTTCAGTCCATCCAGTGTGCAGCATTGTGTAGAGGAAGCGTATAAATAATAAAGAAACATACTATTTCCCTGTCCTCCCTGGAGACAGCAACGCCTCCCAGTTTAGTATCATCTAGGAATGTAAGTAGCCTGCTCTGCCTCACCTCTTCCACACCATTAATGGAGATGCTGAATATTAGCAGATCTAGCAGTGATTGCTGGGGGACTCTAGTAATACCCTGTCCGTTTTGGAAGCTGCTAAGTACTTACTATCCTTGTAAATCCTTGTACTAATGCTCATCATATGCAAGTCAGTCTGAATTAATTTTTCAAGTAAGTGTTCACAAGTCATTGTATAAAATGCACAGACACACTATTGTAATTTGCTTCATCTCCACTAAGAACATGATTCTACGGGTACTGAACGCCTCCAGGGAGGTGGTGAGGGGTGCACAACATAGTTTAGTATCAGGCCGCAAATTTGTAAATCAATCAAAAATTGTGTTCCAGTGTCTCTGCCGTGATCTGTTCTTCCTGTGCCCCCAGTGCTGCACCTGGGTCTATTACTCTGATGTTTCAAGTTTCATACCTGACCCGCTATAAAAAATGACCAAAACATTCTTAGCATGAAAACTGACAAACAAAAGCCAGTGAGTATCTGATTGGATTGGAAAATAAGTAAGTCTGCGAGTAACCGTCAGCAATGGTAGGGCTAACATTTAATGGAGAACATATTTATTATCAACTCCGATCCACATAAGCCAATTTGAAACAGATGTGACTGTTACTGGTATTAATAAAGTGGGCAAACTCCAAGGTTTCTGAAGGTACAGCTTCCAGGGGGGAGAGGGCACATCTTTGCTATGGCCCTATCACATGGAGTTAATGTTCAGAGATCATGTTTTTACATTGTTCCTGGCTCTGCGTTCCTTGTTGGTGTTGAAGAGTGCAGCATGCAGATATAGAATTAGCAGTGGCAAATTGGAGGGGGACAGATCTGACTTTTTGGAAGTAGAGCTGGTTGAAAAATGAGATTCCATCTGAGATTTCACAATGTTGTTTTGGCCCAGCTTATGATGAACTGTCAAAATATGGGACGTTTTCACAAAATGAAATATAGCAACGTATCGTTTGGTTTAGTACGGCGTTGTGGGGGTGTGCGTTACATTAAAAATAAGTCTCCTCTTCCCTGAGTCCCAATCTGTTTGTCCAAGTCCCAGGCTCCATCCCAACTCTCCATCACAGTTCCTTTCTCTTTCTCCCCCTCTCCTACTCTACTCCCATCTATGCCTTTCACTCCCCCCTGCTTTGACTCTTTGTCCCCTTTGAAATGCAGAGTTACATTTGACCATGCAGCTCTGCTAACACACAGATCTTCACTCTGTCTACCTCACAGTTGTTGAAATGTACAAGCTCTTTGCCTCCTTTTACAACCCATTCACTCTCACCCACAGGATTCCAGCTAAAGGACCAAAAGAAAAAAAAAAAGGTTGCCCACACCACCGTTTTTTCCTGTATTGGCACATGCACCATGTGAGACATATACATTTTCTTAAATATTGTGCTCAATTTGGGTCCCCCAAAGATTTAGTGCTCCCTGGGTGAAGCTCAGCAGATTGAGATCATTTAGACCAGCAGTTCATCAATAGTTTGACCTCTACCACGGGGATAAAAAACCCACCTAGAAACTTTTTTTTAAAATGGCTAATTTTTTCAGGGTTTACATCTCTGGAACCCCATGCTCAAGTAACTCCAAATTTAGGTCACTAACCCTACACCGAATCCTCTGAGGCAAAACCAAATGGCAAAGAAATCCAACGAAGCATGTTGATTTTAGAAGACTTAGGCCCGCCTTTAAAAAGATATCATGATACAACCTTAATTATAGTGGTGCTCCCAGGCCACTACAGTATAATACTTTGGAATGGGAAAGCACAAACTTTCAGCGGTCTGCGTCTCCTGTCCAGGAGTGTGCGAGCTGCTTACACACACTAGCACAGCCAGGGACAGCTGCCGGTGAGCCTCGTGCTCGCTGGAGGCAGTACAGCCACGCTGGAGGAGCTGCCAGTGCAGGGCACTGGCTCCTGGGAGCAGCAGCCTGTCAGGCTGTTGCTTTTGCCGCTGCGGTTCCTGGTAGAGCCCTGCAGCTCTGTGGATACTGATTTATATCCACTCAGGGCTCTATTCTTTGCCCCCCCCCCTTCCCCAAGTCCCCCCTCACCCGCCCGCTGTTCATCCTCTTTGCCCCTCCCTCAAGCCTCCTCACCCACTAGGGACAGAAAGGCCTGAGCGGTGGGTGTGGGGGCCTTGAGAGAAGGGGAGGAGCAGGGATGGTAAGAGGGGGAGCAAGAGCAGGGCCTTGAGGGAAGAGGAGGAGCAGGGGCGGGAAGAGGAGCAGTGCAAGTGGGACCCCGGGGCGGAGCGCAGGTGGGGCCCCGGGGCGGAGCGCAGGTGGGGCCCCGGGGGTGGAGTGCAGGTAAGGCCATGGCCCAAGCACCCTTCTGGCGGCGGCACTCTAAAGGCGGCGGGCCGGCAGGCCTCCAAAGGGAGGAGGACCACATCCTGTTTGGGGAGTCTTAGCCTCCCCAGGCCTATTATACCCACTGTCCATGCACCTATGTATGTATTTAGATGGCCCTCAGCATCATTGCATCTGAGCACCCATATGGCTGCACTGGTGGCATAGCAGGCAGCTTCTCACTTGGTGGCATGCTCAGACAGGTTGGGCAACCCCGCCACCCACACGTGGGCATGGAACCTATTAGTGCTCAGCCTGCCAGTCTCATCCATTTCCTTGCAGGCCCGGTGGCCTTTCTTAGGGCTCCTACATAGTCCTGTGGTGCTGCTTCGTCAAGAGTCTCAATAAAGTTTAAACCCTCGATTACCACAACCCCCGCTGTAGCCAGGAAACTACATCAAGTTGAGTCACCATATTGTTTGAATTATACCAATATGAAAATACTTGAAAGCCACAGGGAGCCAGCATTTTCCCTTATATATAAAACAGGGTTATGGCCATATTAAAAAAAAAAAAACTTTAAAAGTATACAGTGGAACTTAGAGCTTAAACATTACTAAAAGAAAAGAGCATGAAAATAATTACATTTAAAATTAGGTCTCCATTCATTCTGCTCCTCAGTTTTCATTTCCCCCTCAGCTGCTATTTGTTGTTATGTTTTGGAACAGGCGGGGAAGCCGAGAGAGAATCAATTATTGTAGCTGAATTATTTTAAATGAAAATGTAAATGAATTATTTTAATCTTAGAGAGAGGCCCAAACTAAAATCCAGATCTGAAGAGCCCCAGACTTTTGGGGTGTTTGAATTGGGATTTGGATGCAACGTTTGCGTGGTCTCGCTTTCTATGGGATCCGACTGTGATCTGCGACTGTGGTGAGCCTGGACTGCTTGGTTCACAAAGGGCTGGGGAGGTGATAGGGCTATGTGGAATGGGCATCCCCAGTGTGGGAGAAAGGACGCCTGCTCCCTTGGGACACTGCAGGACAGCCCCACAGAACCCTTGATGCTGGTTTGGTGCAAATCCCACAACTCATGTCCTGCAGTCAAACCCTGACTTGCTGCACTGTGCCAGCTGTGTCCTCAGTCCAGCCCCGGCTTTGGAGAATTTGGCAACGTGGAGGATTGCTGTGTCTAATTATGGACGGGCCAAAGGAGCTGATCCCCATTCCCATTGAAACCAAAAGCAAAACTCCCACTGACTTCGGGAGGGCAGGATTGGGCACATCATTGCCATGTACAAATTACATAAGGCTGCCATGTCCTTGGCATGTCCTTACCTCTAAGCAGCATACTGTCTGCATCCAAGGGAAACTAAACGAGGACTCGCCTTGCAGAAATGTGTCTAGAAAGAGCATTATAAATGATTGGAGATTGCAAATGATAATGTGAGCAAAATGTCACTATGCTTCCAAAATCTCCTGTTTGACACAGAGCTATTGCTCTGACCAAACTGCGAGTGTGCTCAGAAAAATCCATTCCAGATCCCTGGGACCTTATAAGCTTAGTGGGATGGCAATAACTAGAATACAATGACGTAGATGTGATGTGAGTGAACTTGTAACGAAGCCCAAAGCTCAGCTGGAGGCAGAGAGACTAGCTAAAAAAACCAAATACCAAACCTGGCTTTGATGTCAGTGTAACGCTGCTGAGAGACCGACCAATGGAACAGAACAAAGCTGGCATACTTTAAAGTCATGGGAGGCAGCTCCATTCAGCTTACCTTAGCAATTGAATGAGAATGAACTGGAGGAGTCCAGATAAAGCACCAGATAAAGTGGTTCAGGACCTTGTGAGAGTGCTTTATTATGTTTCTGCAAGGCTTACCACACACAATCCATGCAGTATTTAGGCCAAACCTGACACAAAACTTAAACCTATATTGCTTACCCAGGCAAAACTCCCATTACCTTCCAGGAGTGCAAGATTGGGCCCCACAGGGAAGGAAAGGTGGCATAAGTTTCCTTTTGTTGGTGTTAATAATGTGTGATCTTGAACAGCAAAGCCTGGGAACTATTAAAAGCAATGCCAAGATTGCCCACTACAATGCCTTGAGGATTGAGAGAGATTAGCGTGTGACTATAAAAAACCAGCAGTGATTAACAGAATTATATACTATTATTATTAGTAGAATCATAGAAGATTAGGGTTAGAAGAGACCTCAGGAGGTCACCTAGTCCAACCCCCTGCTCAAATCAGGACCAACACCAACTGAATCATCCCAGCCAGGGCTTTGTCAAGTCGGGCCTTAAAAACCTCTAAGGATGGAGATTCCACCACCTCCCTAGGAAACCCATTACAATGCTTCACCACCCTCCTAGTGAAATAGTGTTTCCGAATATCCAACCTAGACCTCCCCCACTGCAACTTGAGACCATTGCTTCTTGTTCTCTCATCTGCCACCACTGAGAACAGCCTAGCTGCATTCTTTGGAATCCCCCGTTCAGGTAGTTGAAGGCTGCTATCAGATTCCCCCTCACTCTTCTCTTCTGCAGACTAAACAAGCCCAGTTCCCTCAGCCTCTCCTCGTAAGTCATGTGCTCCAGCCTTCTAATAATTTTTGTTGCCTTCCGCTGGACTCTCTTCAATTTGTCCACATCCTTTCTGTAATGGGAGGCCCAAAACTGGACACAATACTCCAGATGTGGCCTCACCAGTGCCGAATAGAGGGGAATAATCACTTCCCTCAATCTGCTGGCAACACTCCTACTAATGTAGTCCAATATGCCGTTAGCCTTCATGGCAACAAGGGCTCACTGCTGACTCATATCCAGCTTCTTGTCCACTGTAAGCACCAGGTCCTTTTCTGCAGAACTGCTGCTTAGCCAGTCGGTCCCCAGCCTGTAGCGGTGCTTGGGATTCTTTCATCCTAAATGCAGGACTCTGCACTTGTCCTTGTTGAACCTCATCAGATTTCTATTAGCCCAATCCTTCAATTTGTCAAGGTCACTCTGGACCCTATCCCTACCCTCCAGCATATTTACCTCTCCCCCAGCTTAGTGTCGTCTGCGAACTTGCTGAGGGTGCAATCCATCCCATCATCCAGATCATTAATGAAGATGTTGAACAAAACCAGCCCCAGGATAGACCCCTGGGGCACTCCACTTGATACTGGCTGCCAACTAGACATTGAGCTGTTGATCACTACCCGTTCAGCCTGACAATCTAGTCAGCTTTCTATCCACCTTATAGTCCATTCATCCAATCCATACTTTTTTAACTTGCTGGCAAGAATACTATGGCAGACTGTATCAAAAGCTTTGCTACAGTCAAGATATATCACATCCACCGCTTTCCCCATATCCACTGAGCCAGTTATCTCATCATAGAAGGCAATCAGGTTCGTCAGGCATGACTTGCCCTTGGTGAATCCCTGTTGACTGTTCCTGATCACCTTCCTCTCCTCCAAGTGCTTCAAAATGGTTTCCTTGAGGACCTGCTCCATGATTTTTCCAGGGACTGAGGTGAGGCTGACCGGTCTGTACTTCCCCAGATTCTCCTTCTTCCCTTTTTTAAAGATGGGCACCATATTTGCCTTTTTCCAATTGTCCGGGACCTCCCCCAATCACCACGAGTTTTCAAAGATAATGGCCAATGGCTCTGCAATCACATCAGCCAATTCCCTCAACTCCCTCGGATGCATTAGATCTGGTCCCATGGACTTGTGCATGTCCAGCTTTTTTAAATAGTCTGTAACCTGTTCTTTCACCACTAAGGGCTGCTCACCTCCTCCCCATACTGTGCTTCCTAGTAGAGTTACCACAGTGCCTAGAGCTGGACCCAGCTGAGCCTGGGACCCCATTGTTCCAGGCACTGAACAAACATAGTAGGAGACACTCCCTGCTCTAAACAATGTACAGTCTAAATAGATAAGACAAGACAGACAAAGAGAAGGAGAACAAAAGTACTATTATTATTCACATTTTACAAACAAATGGGGAACCTGAAGCACAGAGAGATTCAGTGATTTAGCCAGGGTCACACAAGAAGTCTGTGGCAGAAGAACCAGGGACTGAGCTCTGATGGTCAAAATCCGGTTCCAGCCTCATTACCCCAAGGACCATCACTGTGCTGTCCGATCTTAGGCACTGAACACTCTTTTCTAGTTACACTTGAATTAAAGATGGATATCATTAATTATTAATAAAGCTGGACCCAATCAGAGAGCAACATTTTTCAAATACCACAAACACACCCAGAAGTCACCACTATGTTCCTCTTTAAAAATCTGAGCGGTTTGAGCACCGAGATGTAATAGACATTGATCATTTGCTTTGAACTTTCTCCACACATCTCTGAGGTGCTCAAAGGTTCTGATGAAAGGCAAACAAGTTCTACCCAAATAATAATAAAAACATCGTTCACCCTTCCAGGCTTTTGTTTGTTTCAGTGGTATTAATGGAGCCTTCATGCTTTTTAATCATCATGGCTCATGTTGCTGAATCCCTTTGCTGTTAGTAATTTTGATGTATTGCTACCAGGCTATGCACCAAAAGGTATCCCTGCATTCTTATCTCCACATATGTGTGTACTCAGGAACAATTACTAATGTCAATTGAATTTGCTTGCTAACTTCCCCCCTCCCCCATTGGTTGTGCTTTAAATCATTTTCACATTTACAACATTAAGAAGGTACCCTGAGCAATCATTCTTGTGGTCAACAAACTGTTACTGCTTCTCACGTGTCTTGGGTCACTACTTAATTACTGGATTTCACTCCCAGTTAAAACCATTAATCTTGTCTCCACCAGCCTGTGCTGGGGCCTCTCACTTCAGGATGTTTTACGTTAAGTACATACAACTCAAGTTACAGCTCTTTTTCACAGCTGCAATAGGTTCTGAAGCCCTGATTCCTAGCAGGGCTTGTATGTAAGTCTATCAACAATGAGTTTCTTTGGCTTGCGTCAGCTACACACGACAAACCCTCTCATGACAATTTGGCACTTCCGTTTTCAGGGGAAACCAGGAATGCTGAGTGGGAGCAAACATGAAAAATAACGGGGGAGAAAGTAGAAATGGGGTTGAGCTACAAAGTTCACGTATGGGATTGTGTTTCATCCCATTATGAGTAAGAATGTCACTTTCCTATAGACCCAACTCTTGTTATCTCCTCTGAATTCCAAGTGATCTAGTGAGTAGTATGGGTATGAAAACAGTCAAGCAAAGAAAGGTAGCACATGGGAAGCTGACATTAATTTTATTAAAAGTAAAATTTTATCAGAACGTAAACTCATCTCTGAAACATACCCCCCCAACACACACACACACACACACACACACACACACACTTTCTGTGGTAGGATACGCTAGGTCTGATTCTGTTCCTATTTACTCTGGTAAAATAGAAGCTGTCCAGTCAGGGTACGTAAGGGTAGAATCTGACCCCACTATCTTTGTTAGCATGGATGGGAATTCATAGGTGTTAAATTAGACTGAGAAAGGCTCCCCTGTTGTCCCCTAAATGAAATTGCAATGAAAACATGTTGAGCATTACAAGTATAAAAATTGAACATAAGGGCTACAGAATTGGAACAAAGCCTGTTTCATAGCCTGTATTACGATCTACAGTATGCTCATGCAAAATGCCATGTGAATCACTCTTAATTTACAACAGAATATGTTTTGCTTTTTCAGTTAAAAAAGTAGTGAAGATTGTGAAGGACAAGAACTTTCCTACTTTTTAGCTGTAAATGTCTCCATAAACATGGAATCTATTAAAAATAGTATTTGTTTGTGATGTGAAAGTGATTAGGTCTGTGCAAGAACAAAAACATGAACAGTGCCAATGTCTGGTATTTTCAGGAGATGGGCCCCAGATTTGTGACTATTATAATGATTAATATTATTCTTGCATGTAGAGGCCCCAACCAAGATCAGGGCCCTCTTGTGCTGGGTGCTGTACATATGCATAGGAAAGACATTCCCTCCCCAGAACAGTGTACATTTTAAATGTACAGCAGATGGGAGAAAGGAAGGGTAATGATCCCCATTTTACCGACGGGGAACTGAGATGCAGAGAGACAAAGTTACGTACCTAAGGTCACACACACAACCTGTAGCAGAGTTGGGAAGTGAACTCAGAATTCATATGGCTCTCTGTGGGCAAACTCTTGAAGTTAATTGGACTGCACTGGATACAAGGATGTGTCCATGTGGGTCCAGTTATAGACACAGGACCTTCTTCAGTTTCACTCCCTGATTCTGATAAAATAACAGGACTAGGATGTTTGGATTGAAATCACTGCAGAGAATGTGATTCCCTTTAAAAACACACCATTTCCATTGAAAATTAAACATCAACCATCATGGAAACCTTTATAAAGATGTTAGACTTGTTTTGTACTGTAAAAATCTAGGCTAACTTTGGGACCTAAGTTGTTCTGACCAAGTTCCTTTAGAATGCTCCTTTTATGTTTCACTTTCTCATTGTTACTGTTCCCTGATGTAAAGCTACGTTAAAAGTGCTTTCTGTGATGTTCATGGTTTGCAACTCTCTTTTCTTGCTGCTTGTCACTTTGTAGTGTCAGTAGCTTCAGGAACCTACCATTATAAAGCTTGCAGACAAGTAAGGTTTATTATTCACCAGAATTCAGAGCTCCTATGAATGGGTTGCTGCACGTTTTGGAGATGTCCCTGCAATGTCACACTCCTCCTCTCATTCTTTTCATCCTCTCCTCCCCTGTCAGATTTGACATGCTGGCCTGCATGAAAACTGTCTGTTTTCAAGACAGATGACAATTCAGCACAAGCCTAGATATGATTTAGTCATGGCTCAGTTCCATCTGAATAGATAGGTTATCAAAGCTGAGAGATATTTATAAATAACTGATCGGATGGGAGATGATTCTGATCCTTAGGTGAAAGGTTGAGGCCTAGAGCAGGTTTAATAGCCTCTGATTATACTTGGTGACTTTTTTGGGGTAACCTTGCAGAGGAGAATGTTCCAAGGTCAGAGCCGGCAGCCACTTAGATTATTCAGAGGTGGCCCGGCAGGCTCTTGGAAGTTGCCCGTACTGTTTGTTTTGGTCTTGTCTTCTCCTTTGCTTCAGATTCAAACTTAGGTAAAAAATCATCAGTCTTCTCTGGTTACACAGAAAGTAGCAGCATGGCTGACTGCCACAGCCTTAGCAGTAGGAACTGCGCCAGGCTCTTTCATGTATTTGTAATTACAGGCATTGGACTCGAGAACTGTAAAATCGAATTGGTCTTGCCTTGGGAGAGCAGGGCTCCCCCCTGCATTTGAATTTGTGTCAAGGAAAAATAGTGTCTGTGGGAGTCCTGTGCCCTAGAAGAGCAAATTAAGAAAGAAAGGTCAAGATATTGGGGTTCCTTTTTGGAACTTTTAATACTTATTGGATCTCATACAAAATATTACAGATGAGGCCCAAGGACTTACTTTACCTACTGCTTAAAAACAAGTTATTTTATGCTCAAGAGTAAGTGCCCCCTTTGGGAAAGATTAGACACACTAAGGTTCATTCGTCTTATATGGCACAGACTCCAGGAACAAGGGCAAAGAGCAAATTCTAGACAGGAACCTGCAATCGGATTCTCCCACCTTTATGCCCACAATGCATAGCACTGAAATCAATGGGGCTCCGCATAGGTCAGATGGAAGAATTGGGGGCAAAGCCTTAGTTTGGGGTATGGCAGTGGTACCTGGTGCCACTGAAGTCAACGGCAAAACTCCCATTGACTTCAGTGGCTCAGGATCAGAGTGTTGGTCCTCTGAAAGATCAGTGTCTACAAGTTCACACCCCCACACAGCCATGCTGCTGCATAGTTACATGGGGGGTGGGGGGAAAGAGTTTCACTTCTTTCTGCACGGCATGCCCCAGCTCACCGATATGATGCAAGATGGATTTGGCTTATGGATTTACATTTGTCACCCAACTTACTGTTCTCTTAATGGAGTTGCAGTTGATGAATGTAGACAGGGGATGTTTATTGTAATGTATTTTCCTCCTGTTGGGAAGTACCATTTTGAGTTATGTTTTTTCCCCATGTGAAATACCTGGCAACATTTGGACTGAAAAAAAAAAAAGAGGTTGTTTGTCAGCCGAAGGAGAGAAGGGGTGGGGGGTGTTGAGGTGGGCAATGCAGCAAGGCGCTTAAATAAAACTGTCAAAAACGGGGAGATTGAATTTGGCAGGTGGAAACCTGAATACAACAGAAGGGAAATGAGAACTTACATGGAGTGCAGCAACAGGAGAAAAATGAATAGCTCAGAACAGGAAGGTGTAGGTTTGATCTGGAAAATAGACTGTGGAGAAGAAAAGGGAAGTCCAGTTCTCTGAAGGAGAAAATAAAAAGTATTTCCAAGGAGCTTGGAACAGAAGCAAGAGCCTGAACTGGCAAGAATTTAGAACAAGAGGCACAGGGCAAATGGGAAGGGAGATAAAGACTTACATGAGTCTTGTGTAGAGGGAAGAAACTGCAACGGAGGGAAGGCAACCATCTGATACAGATTCCGAGCTCCCAGGAAGAAATTGTCTCTGAGTTAAAAAAAAACAAACAAAATGGTTTCAAACTATTTCTTTAACAGGAGCCAAAACTGTTGGCTCAATGGCATATTTTTTTAATGAGTAGGAGTTGTGGGATTTGTCCAGTCACCAGTGTGGATTCTGGTCACTGCTGGACTGTCATCTAGGACTTCGGGTGAAATTCTCCTACAGTGCCAAGAATCAGTCTCCCATGTAAGCTCTATTTGAGGCCTTGGTGCCCAATCCAATGGGAACAGGATTGGGACCATAAAGTAAGATTTATATGGGATTTAAGTGATGCTTAGGGCCATTGTATGGGCCCTCTGTACTGGGGCTAATTGAACCCTTTTAAAATGACACAGATTTTTATTTAATAGCCAGTGGCCCCAGTAATGAAGTTCTCACTCAGGCAAAACTCCCATTGACTTAATTAGGAGTTTAACCAGTGTATCAATTTCAGAATAGAGAATGAATAATGGGTGCAATATAAATACTTAAGATGGGTAAACAGATGGAATTTCTCAGGGATGAAATGAATTGATGACTAGAAAGGATAGAGATCTATTCAGATAATCCCAGTTCAGATCTGTGACTATTCAAATAAATCCAATTCCCTGATGTCTAGTATTGGTGGGGCAGGGGTTTAAATCAAACAGCTGGAGAGCAGCTGTTCACTTCCCTCCCCCACCTCATTTGCAGTTTACCGAAATTACTGTAACAGCCTCAAAATATTAACTGTAATCAGTTTTCTTGCACAATGTGGTGTCAGCATAAAGATTACCTTGATTTTCTACCATCACCCAGTGTGTAGTTAAATTGCACCCAGATCCACAGAACATAGTATAGTTTGTATCATGAACAAGACATACCACACTATTTACAATATACTTTCTGTGGAAGGCTGTCTTTGGAAAACCCAGCACTCAACGTACATGGCCAGCCCTCCAGAGTATTACTCCGTTTTTGCTTAGTTCTTCCTCCATCAAATCCCTGCTGAAGTCAATAGATGTTTCCTGGAGTAAGGCTGGAGCAAAAACCAGAGCTGAATGACTAATGCAAACATTTCCCCATTAATATCTATCCTCACGTTTTATATAACTTCACTTCAGACATGCTTGCCTTATGCCCCTTCTGTGTTAATTTTACACTAATATTCAATCAACTAATTTTTCCTGGCACAAAAGTTTGCAGAGAGTTAAATTGAAAATCACATCCGTATGTTTGGAAACTGAATTCTACATTCAAGGATGCCAGTATATGTGCTGGAAGTGTGCATTGACTTGTCCAGTCAGAGAATGGAAACAATGCCATGTGACCTCTCTGACCAATCACAGCGATGTAACACAGCTCTAATACTGAATATTCACAATCAATCCATATTTAATAAAATTCAGAATGATCTTCAGCAAATAACTGAGAGCAGGAAAAAAAAGGGGGGTGATTATCAAATAAAGTATTTTTTGTGAAATATGCGTTCAGTGCTAGTACAGATTAAATTAAAATCTGAGTCAGGACCTCAGGATGTGCGGTAATGATGTCATGACAGCTGACCTTTGATCTCACAGACCTTCAAAGGGGTTACTCATGTGAGTAAGGATTTGCAGAATGTGGCATTAGATAAAAGTGACAAGAAACAATGATTACAAGTGCTCAGGCCCAAGGGTATAGATCTCATCTGGAAAAGCAGAGTGATAAAAAAAAATGACTTGAACCATGACACACATTCTCACCTGATTTTCCTGTGTCTGATGCCTTTGATTCTGCGTTAAGCCGTGGCTAACCTCTGCGGTGACGTGAGATCGGAAAGTGCCAGCACAAGAATTGAATGGCTGCTGAGCCACGAGTTCCCTAACTGTGTTGGCTAAACACGACCACATGCTAGCCAGCAATGAGTGCAAGGAAACATTCAGCGCTCAGCCTGTGTGTTATGTTATGCCTATCAAACTCTGCCAGCAAGACACTGTTTCTGAAAAACTAATGAAAACCTAATGGCATCCAAACTATGTCTGTTATCATAAGGTTAAGTTGCTATATTCAACCATGTATATAATAATAAAGACAAACTCTTCTGCCACTATAGACATATGTAATGTACATTATAACTACATCAAAAGGAAGGGTGATCCAGTGGTTAGGGTGCTCGCCTGGGACTCAGAAGACCCAAGTTCAATTCTATGCTGTCTCAGGCTTCTGACGTGACCTTAGGGAAGTCTTGTATGATATGTCTACACTGCAACTTGATTCCTAGCATGAGTAGACAGACATGCACTAGCGTGCTGAAACTATCAGTGTGGATGTGGTAGCTTGGGCTAGCCCACTGAGGGCAGGGTCAGGCAGGGTTAGACTATCTAGCCTGAGCTGCTGCCAGTGCCCCAACACCCACACTGAGATTTTTAGTGCACTAGGTTGAGCGGAGATAGTGCGAATCTGTCACCTGCACTGGGACTCACACCTCCCAGCTGTGTGTAGACATAGCCGTTGTCTGTCCATGCCTCAGTTTCCCATATGTAAAACTGGGCTAAGAGTACTTTGCATCAAAAAGTTTTGGCCACTCAGGAATATTTTGAGGCTAAATCCATTAACGATTGTGAGGTGCTCACATTAGCACATTTCTAAGGTAACAGGGGCCATACCTACCATGCCATAACTACCTATTATAGACAGATTGTAGCATTAGCTACAACTATATTAGCTAAAATAAGTGACTACAGCTAATGTTAGTCCCTATGCTTCAGGACACAAACTGCTCACCAGCTGGGATCAGGAAGAAATTTCCTTCCGTGTGTTACACGGTTATATGTACAGTAACTCCTCACTTAAAGTCGTCCTGGTTAATGTTGTTTTGTTGTTACGTTGCTGATCAATTAGGAACTTGCTCGTTTAAAGTTGTGCAATGCTCCCTTATAACGTCGTTTGGCAGCTGCCTGCTTTGTCCACTGCTTGCAGGAAGAGCAGCCCGTTGGAGCTAGGTGGTGGGGGCTTGGAACCAGGGTGGGCCGGCAGCCTCCCATCAGCTCCCCGCTCCCCTAAGTTCCCTGTGCAGCAGCCACCCAGTAGGCTATCCATTGCCGGCAGTTCAGCAGTCCCTCCCCTCACTGCCGTGTGCTGCTCCTGCCCTCTGCCTTGGAGCTGCTCCCGGGAGCCTCCTGCTTGCTGAGGCGGGGGAGGCAGAGGGGGGCTAATATCAGGGTGTCCCCCTCCCCCCTGCTCCTGCCCCCCGCTTACCTAATCTCCATACAGTAGGGGAGGGAGACGACAGGGCTCAGGACAGAAGGAGCCTGCTGGCAGCAGCTGCTGTCTCAACTTGTTGCTCTACTTAAAAAGGCAATGTACTTAGAGTGGGGTCGGCGTACTTAAAGGGGCAATGTGCATCTCTCTCACACACACAGGGTGTATGTCTCTGTCTCTGTCTGCTATGCTGTCTCCCCTCCCTCCATTTGTGCTGCCTTGTAGAGTGTGAGGCTACATTAACAACATGTTAACCCTTGAGGACTCAGCCGAGTGCTAGTTCACCATTTAGCAGTAAGGTATTCCCTGGGAAATATCCCACCCTCTTCCACACTCTGACTTCACCATCTCAACCAAGCTTCACAATCATCATTGCTGTGTATAGTATTAAATTGTTTGTTTAAAACTTATACTGTGTGTGTATATATATAATATAGTCTTTTGTCTGGTGAAAAAATTTTCCCTGGAACCTAACCTTCCCTATTTACATTAATTTTTATGGGGAAATTGGATTCGTTTAACATCTTTTCGCTTAAAGTCGCATTTTTCAGGAACATAACTACAACGTTAAGCGAGGAGTTACTGTACCAGTAGGATACTTTGTCTTCTGCTGAAGTATCTGGAATACAGTAGTTAGCAGTAAGATACTGGACTCAATGGATAATTGGTTCAGTGTTGCACTCCTGTATTTGGGTTTCAAAAGACCACCAGTGAGTTAGTGATAGCAAACAAATGTTCAAATATCCCACAGCAATTTTCAGTGGGACAAAAAAAAAAAAAATTGCCAGGTTTACAAGCAATGGCCCTGTTGTGGCGTTTATAGTGCATCACTGTTGTGGCGTTTATAGTCAAAGAGGCCGTCAAAGTCTTTATGTGTTTGCTGAAGCAGTGAAGCAGTAAAAAAACTGCAATTCTACAGGAATCTTCTTTTCTTCGAAGCCTGCCTTCCGTAGCTAGCACAAGTTATACATCAAAGGCGAAACCTGGCCTTGTAAAGTGTTTATCAGTAATGGGGACAAGGAGTTGTGCTTCCTCAACAGATCCTGGCTTTCAAGAAATTAAATAATAATTGCTTGTGTCCAGTCCAGGGAAATTGGGCTCTTGAAAAATACAGTGATATGTGAAATCTCTTTCTATTGGTGTAACTCTCCTCCCGCTGAATTGCCTTCTCTCTCTCTCTCACACACACACACACACACAGTATACAGTAGCAACAGGAGTTTTTGATTCCAAAGAATGGTATGGAATACAGCTGGTCAAGATAAGTTTATTTGGCCTATGAAAAAATGTAGATGTAAACAGAAAACCAGACCAACAAAAACATTTTATTCCAAAATGTTCTACACATTTTTGGGGAGATTTTAGTTTTAAAAAAACTGATTGTTCCCCCTCCTTTTTTTTTGGCTACCAGAAAACTGAAACATTTTGTCCAGCAGGGTAAAAATTTTTGTTGTACTGAAATTTTCCCCCCAACTGGTGGAAATGTTCAGTTTTCACTAAAAAACCTAAAAATGTCACCAAAATCAGGTGTTTCCTTCAGAAATTTCTGGTTTCACAAAAAAAGTCATTTTTTGGTGGCAAATATATTTTGAATGAACATTTCAACTGGCTTGACTATGGAACCGACAGACTGGGTAGGCAGACGTTACTTACCTTAGACTTTGGTCTTGGGTAGGTAGGGTTCCTCTGACAAATCAGAGGCACCCATGTCAAGGGGTCCTAGAACAGCTTGTATAGTGTGGGTGTTGAGAGCCATTGAACCAAACTGTAAACCCTATATATGATGTAAATGACTTCAAGCCAGGGGGTGCGGCACCCCAGCATCCCTAGTTCCAGCATATATGCCCATGTCTTTGTATTGTATTCATCATCTTTCCCAATAGTATTTAATACTCAGTAGCCCTGGTTGGGCAATCCTGCTTAGACAGTAGTGCAAAGAAAACTGTTTTCTGCGGAATTTCAACCTTTCTAAGCATATCAACAGAACAACTCAGCTGCCACTGTTCCAATCCTCCAACCCTTCAGGAGCACTAAATTCATGATTTGAGAAAACTGAAAAAGGTAATGCAAAGTTCTCCTGTGCGACATTTTTTCAGTATTGGATTGAATGACTAATGTGTATGTGCATCTGTGGTATATTTGTGGTATTGAAACAGGTTCCCTGGGGTGTGTCTATTTTGTTCCACAACAGTTCATAAATCTAGTAATTACTAACAAAGGATATTCTGTTACAGGTAAATAATATTTGAAATATAATCTCCATAAATGTCATTATTTTAGCTATTAATTTTATAGATTGTTGAAGTAATTAACAGTGCATAAAGAGGACTTCCTGGAAAGTGAGTGTGATCAGCTGCTGAATAGACCTTTATAATGATCTCTTAGACAGCATCTCGGAATGAGGATATGAATTTCATATTACATATATTTACTTATTTTAAGATCTGCCAGACCTACTGGCCAGCATTTCTGTTTGCTTAAGTAGGACAATCTGAACTACATCAAGATTCATGGCTTAGAGTCACTGCCATTGCAAATTATGAAAAGATCAAAATATACCATAATTCTCTCACACAGTGAAGCTGCTATGTTACCTATAATTAAGCAGAATCTACAGCACAATTAGTGCATGACACTTTTGTAAGCACTTTTCTCTTCATTTTAATGCTTTTTTATTTTTAGTTTGTTTTTCTTTCTGCCTGCTATGTAGCTAACAGTGGCTTAATGCTGCATCAGACATGAAGGTCTCTATTCATTAAAGGTTATTTGGGCCACTTCTGTATAAAAGTGACATTCTTTCAGTGGAAAATAGCCCAGAGAATAGAGGGCCTATCCAGATTTTTCTGCTTGTGTTCCATTTTACTCTCCTTCACCTATGGCCTTTGTCACAATTTTTAGTTATACGGCTCCCGTACAGCTGAAAAGAGTCATCTGATGATAAATCCTGGTTACCTTTAACTTTCTTTCTTCCATTTTTTGTCCTCCGATTGATTAGATGGTTGTTGCAAAGAACCCCAAGGAAAGGCAATATAAATAAACGGAACGGAAATCACCATACTTCCAGTTCTCTGCGCCACTCGAGTAATACTCTGCTGAATGGCATGGAGAGTAGCAAACATGCCCAAAAAGCTGCTTACCACCAGAGGTATGACGAGGAGTCTGTGTGGTGGCATTTGACTTCTACACAGATTTCCCCGCCCTTTGTGTGTGTCCTGAGAGCCATGGTTTTACGGAATTAAATCCCTTACTGATTCCACGGGAGGCAAAGTTTACCTCACCCTGTTACCCCCAGGACAGAATGAACCTCAGGGACATAGAGCAGTTGAAAGCTGTGGATTTTCTTTGACCCTATATAGGTCTTTCTACAATGGGGCTACGTGTGGCCCCCTGTAAGCAGTGGTGTTTTGGATGCCAGAATTAAGTCCACTTGACATTATTGGGGAGCAAAGCTGAAAAACCTGCATAATCCCCTGACAATATAGTGACATCAAGAACTGAAGCCGTTCATGCACATAGCCTTATTTTCTTTAGAATCGGAAGCAGAAATTCAGACTCTCCTTTCTTTTGATAAACTATATTCAAATCAGCATTGGTTGGTCCCAAAATATTCAAGCAGCAGTAGAAGTAGCATCTGTTTCTTTAATAGCTAGCTGGGGCTCAAAGTCTCCAGCTATCATATTGTCCTCTTAATCTAAGACATCAACTGGTGCCCATTTGGTGTTTATTACAGCAACTCTTCCTTCTCTGTGTGAAGGAAATGATACCTCATTTCCCTCATTAAAGTAAAATATAACCCCTTTTTAATGCACTGGTATATTGTTGCATAAATTATGAGGACTTTCTGTTGATATGGAATGCAGACGTTTCATACACGGAGTGCAAAGACTCCTTGGCTATGAAAATAAAAAGCAGATGTCTCTCCCCCCCTCCCTCTTTCTCATGAGGTTAATCATGGTACTTTAACTCTTGATGCACTGTGATGGGCCACATTCATACACTACATGCAACTGGCAACAAGCCTTAGAGTTAAACAAATTGGACCGAGTTAATCCCCGGGTTGCTCTCTATATTTGTCAACGGGCCAAATGCAGTGGAGCATCTAAGGGAGTGAAACTCTGCTCTCATTTACACAGGAGTGAATCTGCAGTTTCTCTTGTATAAATGAGAAACTGCATCAATGAGCCAGGAGCTGGCTCAGGGAGCCTATAGGAAGACTAAGTGGGTGAAACATGATACCTCCTTCTAGACTCTTGGTGTATATGAATTGCAGACTCCCTTTGGCTATGTCTGTACTTGGAGCTAGGGGTTTGATTCCCAGCTTGGGTAGACATACTCACACTTGCTCTCATCGAGCTAGGACGCTAAAGACAGAAATGTAGCTGCAATAGCACAGACAGCAGCAGCACGGGCTAGCTGGCCCACGCACACAGGGTCAAGGCAGGTTTGTACTCAGGGCGGCTAGCCCATGTCGCCATGTTAGTGCAGTGACAATACTATTTTTAGTGCACTGGCTCAATCACAGCTCTCGTGAGTACGTCACACCCCGAACTCATAGTGTAGACATGCCCTTAGTGTGGCTTGCTCAGATTCACTCCCACTTATCAATATCTAATGTGCACTCCTACCAGGCCTTACACTTCACCTCTGAATAGGGTTCACTGAGTCTCATCGAGCATATGTGGCTCTCAGGTGCGATGGCTCAAATGCTGAGGTGTAAAAAGAGTGGCGTGTAACAGGAAAAGCAACTAACAGCTGGTTGTAAAAAGGTGTAAATTAAATCAGGCCCCAGGTGATCCTCGCCCTCCATATGGAGAAGCAGGTAGAACAGCGCTTTATATCACCCAGGGATTCCCTTGCATCACGTGGAATTTAATCAAGAAGGTAGTGCTCCTAAAGGGTAGGGGGATTGGAACAGTGGCAGCTGAGTTGTTTTGGTCTGCAGAAAATGTTGCTGAACAATTAAAGATTGAACTATTTTGATTTTGAAATGCCTTTGCAGTGCCTCATAGGTAGGGTGACCAGATAGCAACTGTGAAAAAACGAGACAGGGGGGCGGGGGTAATAGGCGCCTATATAAGAAAAAGTTCCAAAAAACAGCACTGTCCCTATAAAAATGGGACATCTGGTCACCCTACTCATAGGTGTTTTAGTTCAGGTTATATATGGCCCTATTCTCCTCTATAGGCTGGACTGCCCGGTTGGCCTACATTTCCCACAATGCAACATGGTCCCCTCTTTTGCTGAGGAGAGGTACGGGAGTTGCATGGTCATAGTGCATCAGGGAAGAAGTCTGATTGAGGAGCCTGATTGCTATAGGAGAATGAGGGAGACAAGTGGCCACCGAATTACAGCTCCCATGAGGCACCACAGGGGCATATCCAAATTCTGTAAACATGTTCAGTTTTTAAGTGTTAGGATTTTTTATGAAAAAAATCACAATTTTCCATGGAAAAGCGGACACCTTTTGTGAAAAATTTCATTTAATCAAAAACTTATTTTCTGTCAAAAATCTGTTTTCACTGAAAATTTTCAACACGCCGTAGTATTTAATATATCAGAATATCTCTTTTATTTTCTTCAGGGAAGAATACTTGTAAACACACTGCACAAACCAGGCAGATGACTCCAAACCATATGGTTGGCCTGGACTTCATGGTATTGTCACAAGTGGATTATTACTTCTGGAGGGAGACCTATGGTGCAGAAGATACAAAACTTTTCCAGCCTGGGACCAGCACTTCCCCAGTCCAGTTTTTGTTCCTACGGTGTTTCCAGGTGTTGTCCTGTAGGAGGGAGTGAGGCCAAATCATGATGTCACCTGCCCTTTTTATATCTTCTTCCAACCCGCTTGAAAGATCTTTTACTGAGACCAGAGTCAAACAGTCCCCGTTGTGTAGTACTGTCTCTGAGAGGTTTCTATTGCACCTAGTTCCTGGGGTAATCCCTTGTGAGTGTGTGTATTTCCTCAATAGGCCATCAACACTGTTTGGCCTTTTTATTGTCAGACCTGAAAGGCTGCTTGTGGGTGTTTCCAACCTGGCAACATGCTTCAGTGGCACATACATGGCAAAACTTCATAACCTCCTATACAATGATAGCACATACAATTTAATAGGATATTAATGTTCAACAGATTAAGACATTTAAAATGATACCTCACAAGGCATACTTTGTACAAAACATAATTATCTCACCATGGTGAATATAGGCTGTAGTGTCTCTCTTTTGGGCATAGAGTATCACAGATACAATACTGGGTGTTCTTCCAGATGGTAAATTTACATTAATAATTTACCCAACTCTAACACACACTCAAGCCTGTATTCTCAGCTATATGGACATTGATTTAGCGGGGTGACTCCTGCTGATCTTAGTGAAATATATATCAAGGGCTTCTTGCAGGTTGCAGGAAATGGACCCCTAAGTTAGCGCCAAGCAAACAAGAGGGAGGGAAATTATTCAAAAATGTCATGACATTTGTTGAATGATTTATTCAAAAGATATGAACCAGCCAGTTCTGCTGTTAGCACAGACTGGAATAGGATACAGACCCTGTCTTAGACTGCAATCCATCTTGAAAAAAGGGAGCCAAGTGAGAATTTTGGGCCTAATTTTCATTTATGTTGCGGTGTCTTTACCTTGCCAGAGCAAGATATAAATGACATTAACGCCCACTTTAAAACCTGGTATACATGGCCAGAAATGAGTAAAAGGAGAATTAGGCCCCTAGTGTCAATTTGTGTTACCCTGTGCTCCCTGCATTGGTCTATCATACCTACCTGTTGCCAGTTATTTGAACTTGGATCGAAAACTCTTTTAGGTAGGGAATGTCTCTTTGTTATGTGCATGTATAGTGCATGGCACAATAGAGCCTTGGCCTCTAGGTTCTACCCCAATACAAATAATATAATAATAATAGACCAATGTCTTATCACAAAAACACAGCATGTTAACTATAATGGGCCAGACTGGGCACCTAGGTTCATGACCTCCCATACCCTGGTTTTCCTCCTTCCACTGCAGCCATGGGATCAAGAATCCCAGGGCCCTGGGAGATTTGGGAAGGGGTTAGGTTCCAGGGACTAGAGCTGGTGCAGAAACACAGTCCTTTTGGGGATGGGTTCCATGGCCTTCTCTCCAAGGAGGCAAGCCCCACCCCCTAAAAGGACAATGTTAGGGTCTCCATGAGGGGAGCCTTGCTGAGGTTTCCTGCATCCAAGACCACTCCTATGATGAAACCTGTGGGTAGGGGATGATCTGAAAAATGAAGCTATTGGCAACTGGCTTAAGACTGATTTGAGCTTGCCTGTGTATTACTGGAGAAGTGGTGGCAATTGCTGCAACTGTCTCACTCCTCAGATGGCTCATTCACACTGATTCCTAGAGTTTAAGGCCAGAAAGGGTCATTAGACCATCTAATCTGACCTGTATCACAGGGCGCTAAACTTCATCCAGTTACCCCTCTATCAAGCATTATGTATATTTTTGTAAAAAGCAACAGAGGGTCCTGTGGCACCTTTGAGACTAACAGAAGTATTGGGAGCTGGGTAAGAACCTCACTTCTTCAGATGCAAGTCTTCTTGCATCTGAAGAAGTGAGGTTCTTACCCACGAAAGCTTATGCTCCCAATACTTCTGTTAGTCTCAAAGGTGCCACAGGACCCTCTGTTGCTTTTTACAGATTCAGACTAACACGGCTACCCCTCTGATACTTGACACCGTATATTTTTGTGTTTGACTAAAGCATCAACCTTCACTGGGTTTCCCCTGTTACGTGTGAAAGCACAACAAATGTCATGAAATCAGTGACAGCCATACAAAAGTAAGACTAAAGCATAACTTGTGTTTGACTAAATCATATCTTCCAGAAAGACATCCAGTTCTGATCTAAAGATCTCAATGGATGGAGAATCTACCACATCCCTTGGTAGTTTATTCCAGTGGCTAATCACCCGCACTGTTTAAAAGTTGTGCCTTATTTCTTATTTGAATTTGTCTCTGTATTTTTAGTGAAAATATAGAAACGGTCTTACTATGCAATCTGAATGTGCACTGTGAATGCAACCTCTGGGCAAGGAAGGCAACCCAGTGTGTTTGTGATTACAGCTGGTCAAAATTTTCCACCACAAAGTTTTTTTCCAACAGGAAATAGCTTTTTGGTAAAATGGAAATTGTCATTAAAAAAATTAAGTTTTCATTAAAAATTGAAGCCCTCCGAAACTGGGGAAAAATTGATTTAATCAAAAATTTTCATGTGGAAAGAAATCATTTATCGAGTAGCTTTATTTGTAATGCTGAATCTTCAACAATTAGGTAAATCCTATTGGAATATAAACCAGTAGGAAAGAAAATTAAATATTCCCTTTCTCCCCTTCACACTCCCAGTTTCTCTGAACTGCCTTCAGCATCTCTAGGGAGCCAAACTTCCTGAGGAAGTTGAGGAACCCCAGGTTTAGACCAAATCTATTAAATGGAGCTCAGGCTTCTCTCTTTCATCACAGTTCTGTTGGTCTGTATGTCTGCAATATGCCCATCACCATATTAGCTGAGGACTATGAGCACGATTCTCAGCAGGTAGCATCCATTATAGCTCCATTGAAGTCAACCAAGCCACACCAATTTATGTCAGCCTAGTTTGAAAACCTTATGCATTGAAATATTTGTTTCATTATTTCAGAGTATAGGCCATGTACTGGACAAGAGAGAATTATTGTGTATTCCTGTAGTCACTGCTCAGTCCAGCAATGCTGCTTGTCTTCTATAAAAGTAGTTGGATTCCCTTCTATTTGTTGTCCTTGTATGATGCTATGATAGTTCTGTTGTCAGCTTCAGAAAAAAATAGCTTTTAATCTATTGATTTCCAAACTTGTACATTTCAATTAATCCAGACATTGTTTGGTGTTTTATGCTATTTAAATTGCTCCCCTGCCTAATACCCACAAGAAACAGAAATTTAAAGCTGATTTGGTTTATCACACATGTGATGAAATTTATAGGTAGGCAGTTCATGGAAGACCTCGGACATTGTTCTCTGGAGTTGGATGGTAAATTTTCTAATAAAGCTTATTTTTCTTTTAATAAAGCTTGTTAGACACAGATCAGAGCAGACATCTGTGAAAGATCTGTTGAGGTTTTATTAATTATTAATTATTATGATTATTATTTATTATTATTCAGCAGTTCTACTCTACTGTGTTGAGAACATTCTGAATGTTTTCTCTTAAAGGCCTGCAAGAGCCACGCAAACCCCTCAGTTTGTGGCTGCAACAAAAAATGTCACGTTGTCAATTAGGCGGTAGTTGTAGAGTCACAAAGGTTACGTCTATACTTACCCGCTGGTTCGACGGCAAGCAATCGATCTTCTGGGATCGATTTATCGCGTCTTGTCTAGACACGATAAATCGATCTCGGAAGTGCTCGCCATCGACGCCAGTAATCCTGCTCCGCGAGAGGAGTAGGTGGAGTCGACGGGGGAGCCTGCCTGCCACGTGTGGACCTGCGGTAAGTACCTTTAAGTTCGATCTAAGATACTTCGACTTCAGCTACGTTATTCACGTAGCTGAAGTTGCATATCTTAGTTCGAACTGGGGGCTTAGTGTGGACCAGTCCAAAGTGTCATATCCAATATTGAAGGTAACATTTGATCTTAAGGACTAAATCCTATAATTGGATGGTGCCGGTTGTATAAAACTAGGTAGTGGTTGCTGTGGGATTCTGGTGGTGATGGTGTGTGGCAGTCGATGAATTCGTTATATTTAGGGTTATTTGGTTTGATTGGGGTAATTGATGGGTTTGTTTGTGTATTAGTATATTTTTAAAAGAATCTCAGTGGCCCCAGGTCACTGGATGGGCACTCTTTAACCAGAGTTTGTTAAAATTCAAATACATAAATAGAGGCATTGTTTTTTTGCATGCGAAAGGTTGTTTTGCACCCTCCTCCCAGCAATGGGAGCACGTTTAGATGAGAGGTTGAGTCATTTGAATTGTGTTGTTCGTTAAGAGGAACAGGATCTTTTTCTAACCAGTAAACATCACCAGTATCCATGTGTTTGCTAGTGTGATCAGCTGTAAATCTCATCCCACTCTGAAACCATTACAATACAACTAACCGAGGAGATCTGCACTGGCCCGGAAGTACTGTCAAGAAAGAGTACAAGAAAAAGAGCTTCTGGCAGTTTTGAAAAGACAGGCGGCCGGGGAGTTCAGCAGAGCACAATGAACCAATTATGTTACACAACTGTCATGATCTCTCTCAGTGAAATCAAGCTAAAACACTTACATAGATGCAATGTAGAAATCTGCATGTGGAGATTCTGGATGGAAATGTCTTCAGGTTTGTGGGGTTCATATCCAGGATTCAAGTTTGAACGCAGTTACCCAGCTAAATTGGACCAATTAACTCACAGCTAGCAGAGTAAATTCTGAGTTCACAATTATACTCCTCCCCGCCCCATTCCCTACTTACTAGACAGCATTACATATGGACTATTCAGAGATTGTGGCATTTTGTTCTGGGTAAAGTACCAAGAAACACATTGTTGGAGTACCAAGTTACTTAATTTGTTTGAATGACCTATTTGTGCTGTAGCAGGGCACCCGTTTTTATGAGAACAGATTTCAAGAGGAGCATTTCCCAGGTCTGACTCTGATGCTTGAAAAAGAACCCAGGAAGGGGAAATTATGATGAATAAGGCTAGGTGGTATATTGCAACGCACTGGCTGGTGTGTATTTATATCACTGTACTCTGCTGGAGCGAATCAGGACTGTTCAGCTGTGAATCATAAACCCCATGCTGGCAAAAACGAAAGGTGAGTCTTTTCAGCTCAAGTGATAGGATTGTGCTTTTGGGCATGGGTGTAGTTTGCGGGGGGAAGAGGGAGCGTTGCACCCCCAAACTTCAAGCCTTGAGCAGGCATGGAATTTGCCCCTTCCCCCCATGCACAGCCCTGTTGGCCTGACTGGAGCTGCCCCCCCCAAATATAGAAGTCAAACTACGCCTGTGCTTTTGGGGCAGTAGGAGCTCAGTTCCAGCCCTGCTGTCACTGGAGGGGTGGGGGGGCAGGGTAATGACAATATGACCGCCTTTGTTTTTTGTTTTTTTTTCTACAGTCATGTTAGAAGCAAGTTCTGAATGCCTGTGACCCCTAGATGTTTGGGGATAAGCTTGGTCTAACTAGTGTGAAATGTAACAAATAGGCTAATGGGTATTAGAACAGTGCAGCAGCTCTGCTAAAGTTACGGTTGTGAGTTGCTCACTGTTTAAAAGATGACTGTTCTAACACGTCTAAAACCACATGGCTGACGTGGATTGTCTTGTAAGCTGCTGTTCCTCAGAGGGTTGTGGCAGAGGGTTAGTTGTCCAAATTTGTGGTCATTTGAGTAAGGGGTTCCTAAGATATAGCCCCCCTAAAATCACCTTTTTACAGAAATGCCTGCTCAAACGATGGCTCTAATCCTCCCCAAACTGATCTCAGCCACTCAAGATTTATCAGGTGGTACACGGCACCCGCTGTCCCAATAACTTCTACGAGCCTCTACACCAATACATAGTAACATAGTCAAAGCTGGGGAAGAACATGGAAGACATATGCAATAGAGTGGGCAGACAGGATATGTGCAAAGAAGAATCCAGAGGAATTTGAAATCCAGCTTTCATTCTGATGGCCAGCTGTCTGTCTGCATTCACAGTCTGTGCTGACTGAATCGCCCAAGCTTCAGGTTAGCACCACTGATGTAAACTGGCCCGCAGAAGATGTATAGTTCTGGGTAACAGATACAGTCTGTTCTCCTCTAACGCTAATCTACTGACTGTCAAAACTATGGAAAATGTTCCTCCCTTTAGTAAACAAAGATAATTTCAACCCACCATGTTTTACTTTAAAAGGATAAGCAGAGAAAAATATCCATCTACAGAGATGTGGGGAACATGTTTTAAAAAATTGGAAGGGAGGAGGGAGGACTGTGAGTGAAATGCATCGTCATAACATCATATAATTCACTTCATGGATGCTGCCTCCTCGTCATTCATTTTCGTCATAAAACCTTAGCCTGATCTTCGATTTTTTCGAATGACTTCTTTTACTGTATTTACAAGAAGCAACATAAGCACATTAACCAACAGAGTAGGAAAAAATGTTTCAGGGCATGCAGTGAAATTCCCTGAAGTAGCAAAGGCTGTATTTTTACTACAGTTCCCATGGAGAAAAATAATTCTAACATTTTACTGAAGGAACAGTAACTATGTTAATGGGCTTATTGCGTGTCTCCTTAGCTGTGAAAGGGGAAAGACCATATTTCACCATTAAATCTGATGTTTTTCTCATGTAGCAGGCAAAAAACAATAGAAAAAATGGCTCCTCTCTTTCTCTGGCATAATACGTATTTCCCAAATGGGACCTTGTCTTTTCTGGTGTTTGTGGTACATGTATCTATGATAGAGCTATTATGATTTTCTTTTTGTGTATTACACCTTTACATGTCTAGGAATCGGCTGCCTGAAAGGGGCAGCTTCCATTTTCTGAGGTGGAGTAGCGCAACATGTAACAGGGGGACAAATATGGTGCTCTCTCTTGGACTTTTACTTTTGTTCCTTCTTGTTTTATTTTTCAGCTTAATCTAAAAGAACAACCATTCAGATAAAAAAGTAGATAAACATTCCCACCAGCAAAAAAAATCTTTGTTTTAACGTTGAAGTTGCTTAAATTCAAAACCTAATCTCTGAAAAAAAATCTAGTTATAGGAATCTTCTTTAATATATCTTAACATCCATACAGTACATTAAACCAGGGGTTCTCAAACTGGGGGTTGGGACCCCTCAGGGGGTCGCGAGGTTATTTCATGGGGGGTCATGAGCTGTCAGCCTCCACCCCAAACCCCGCTTTGCCTCCAGCATTTATAATGGTGTTAAATAAATAAACACGTTTTTTCAATTTATAAGGGGGGGGGGTCGCTCTCAGAGGCTTGCTATGTGAAAGGGGTCACCAGTACAATAGTTTGAGAACCACTGCATTAAACAATGCTAATAGACTGCAGCAGAAGCTCTCTTGGATTATTCTATTCTATTCTATTCTATTCTGGATAGTTTCTTAAACTGCCCTTATCGTTGAAGTACCTGAACACCTACCATAGTGCACTGAATGACATGATTACACATCTGTCATGTGTAGTTCATTCTCTCTCTCCTCATCTCCACATGGGGAGAATTGTGTATACAGTGGAGTGGTTTGATTTGTTTTCTAAATGTGCATGTTGCTCTGTGGATTTGTTGGAGAAGGCAGGTCAAAGCAATGCACCTTGTGCTTGGTGTGGAAGTTGCTGAGGTTTTGGATGGTCTTCAGCTCCTGTGGGCGTTCTCAAATCTTCACTATGTATTTGAGGTAGAAATATGCATGCTGGCTAGGTATACTGATATTATACATGTCACAGGTCAGGGCACTTGGACCTGTATTTCCCCTTGGTGGGCCAGCCAGGGCACCCAATCTCAGGCTTCCAGTTCCTCAGCTGTTGTCCTTCTGGGCTGAGTTCTGTATCTCTCTCTCTCTCTCCCTTCTGACCAGGGTATTTCCAGGCTGCACAGTTCCCTGCCTTCACTGTGTTATTCCCAGCACAGACAGGTTGCCCACAGACCCCTGATGGCTTTCTTTTGCAAGACAGTTAACAGGTGTAATTGTACAGTTATAAGGTACCACACACAGGGCCGGTTCCAGCTTTTTTGCCGCCCCAAGCGGCGAAGAAAAAGAAAAAAAGAAAAAAAAAGAAAAGCCCGATTGAGCTGCCACCGAAGTGCCACCGAAGAGGAAGTGAGACACTGAAGGACCCGCCTCCGAATTGCCACCGCGGACCCGGACGTGCTGCCCCAACAACGGATGGACTGCCGCCCCTCTCTATTGGCCACCCCAAGCACCTGCTTCCTTTGCTGGTGCCTGGAGCCGGCCCTGACCACACAGCACTTCTTCTGCAAGCCTGCTTTATTCTTACAATAAAAAGCACTACAGAGAAAACATAATTAAAACACTGAAAGAACCTAAACACATACTAATAAGCTTACTGGAGTTAATCCCAACTCTAACATGGATTCTGGCAGGCGCAGTCCTTCAAAGCCCCATCCAAAAGGGGATCCCTTGTGGTCACAGCTTCAGCTGAGAACAAGCACACTCATAAATGTTTACTTCACCCTTTATGCAGTTCAGGAGTCTTTGACCTGCAGTTTCCAGGAGCAGGTAATGCATAGACAATAGGTTTTTGTTCCCAGGGTGTAGCTTGAAAAGGAGGATTTGAAATAGGTCATTTGCATTGCCCAGGTACTTCCTAGGAAATCTACTTCACAGATATTGTTCCAAAAAGTCCTTTGAAGTTCCTAATACCTTCTAGAGATTTCATTAATCAGTCTCCTAGAAACGGTACATACACTCAATTCCACAATAACACATACCCAATTGTATTTTCAATACAATGTCCCCCAAAGATGTTAAACTTAATTCAGTAAGGTTTAACTTAATTCAGTAAAGTTCGTCAATACATAGAGGGGAAAGTGTGAGGTTGGCATTAAGGCTTTGCTTTGGAAGATGAATTTGGGGAAATTGGCATATCCACTGAGTTTATTTTATGGTATCCTGCCTCCAGCAGTGGCCAAACACTGATGCCTCAGAGGAAGGAAACACAACAATAATACTATGCACCCAACCGTGTGAGGCTGTAGAGGACAACAATTCCTCTTAAGGAACAATTCATATTCAGGACTAAAGCAGGCAAGTCAGTTACATTTGTAACCTGGGGTCAAATTCATCCAGAGGAGTTTGAAATTCCACCAGGAGTTTGATGATTCTTACTTTCCATAGCGGCAAATGTTATCTCTGGCCATAAAGTTGTCCATTCTTTTTATCTTGTATAATTATTATTGCAGCGCTCCTATCTGAGGCAGCATTTGATCTTAAAAGCAGAGCTCAAAATTAGTTCATTGGCTGCTTCCAATCATAGTTTTGGAGAGAGAGGAAATGTTTCCAGCCTCATAAGTCTAGTGTGTCCCTTCATTGAGGTCGTGAGATCACCACTGAAATTATTACTGAGAAAAGGATCTGATTCTCCATTGCCTTTACCTGGCAGAGTCATTTAAACCAGTGTACTAGGTTGCCACCTCTGAGGTACAAAGAACTGGGACATCCGAACCATTTCATCTGCGACAGTTTCCTCATAAAAGGGACAATCAGGAGTAGCTCCAGGCACCAGCGCAGCAAGCGCGTGCTTGGGGCGGCAAACCGTGGGGGGCACGGGCCGGTTGCCATGAGGGCGGCAGTCAGGCAGCCTTCGGCGGCATGCCTGCGGGAGGTCCGCCGGTCCTGCAGCTTCGGCGGCAAATCGGCGGTGGGCACGCCGAAGGCGCGGGACCGGCAGATCACCCACAGAAACGCCACCTGACTGCCGTGCTGGGGGCAATCCTGGGAAAACCTGGACCGGTAGCAACCCTACAATGTAAATCAGAATGGTGGCATTTTACCCCCACTTAGCACTCATTTGCATCAAGTGTAAATGATTCCTGCAAGGTGCAAAACATTGGAGAATCTGGCTCTGGTATTCATGTGGGGTAAAGAGGGCAGTTACATCGTTAAGTTACTCTGAAAGAGAACCTTGCAAGCAGTTTACTAGAATCCCTTTCTTTCCAAATTCTACAAGTGTCCGCTGAGCTCAAAAGGAAATAATAAAATGTAGATGGCCTCTCCAGTCAATGCTCCTTGCTTTGGATGTGCTTGCACTGTCATTTTCTCCTTCCTGTTGAGATAGCACTTGACAGCAGCCCTGGACCGATGTAGAAACTTCAAATACCCAGTTTTTAGGGAACATATGGGGGCGGGCATGGAATGCACTGTGGAATATTTGGGTATAGAAAAGTCTGGACGTTTGCTTTTGTCAATAAGGGCTTTCAGAGTTTGACTGAATATTCATGATTTCCTACTGAGATCTGCAATGCTCAGTGACCCAGCCAAGTGGCCAGAACTTTCTAAAAGCTTCTTCAGTATGCTGTATGGTATTGCATGCTACCGCCTGTTTCTATGGCAAAGGTTGGAGAGCTCTATGGGCTGAATGTTATAAAGTCTGTGGCAGTCAAATGACATTTATAGTAGGCCTGACTCTCTTCTCGCTTTCACCAGTGTTAATGAGGAGTCACTCCAATGAGGTCAATGCAGTTACACACATTTAAGAGCAGACTGGAGCCACCACTCCGATACTATGGTGATGAAGGCAATATAGGAAACGATATACAACAGAATACAATAGAGCAGGGGTAGGCAACCTATGGCATGAGACTGTGATTTTCAGTGGCATTCACACTGCCCGGGTCCTGGCCACAGGTCTGGGGGGCTCTGCATTTTAATTTAATTTTAAATGAAGCTTCTTAAACATTTTAAAAACCTTATTTACTTTACATACAACAATAGTTTAGTTATATATTATAGACTTATAGAAAAAGACCTTCTAAAAACGTTAAAATGTATTACTGGCATGCGAAACCTTAAATTAGAGTGAATCAATGAAGACTCGGCACACCACTTCTGAAAGGTTGCTGACCTCTGCAATAGAGTATGCATAGCACAGAATCCATTACCAGGGAAAGCATTTAGGAGAAGAAGAAAATATTCTACCCTGTATTTGTGCATGTGTGTGAAGTACTATATTATATTATATGAGAGGGGGAGCAACTTTGACCCCTAGAGCAACTGTGACCCCCTAACACTGGACCCATGTTAGTCTACACTGGTTTGGCTGGGTTATGATCTGTTGAACGAAAGTCTTCATATAGATTCTTTTAGCTACTCTCCTTACATTATGAACTCCTCAAACCCAGAGCCAACTAGCCTTTAGAAAGCCTGATTTCAGTGCTGTTATGTCTGTTAGCAGAAGGCTGAAAAGGGATTTTGAATCCCCCCCTTTGTTAATAATCTAATTTGGCGTTGGCATTGGGATTTAATACTACTTGCCTGTGGCTGCTTTTAAACTTTCTATTTTCTTTAAAACTCTTAATTGCGAGCTTTAAGGACTCCCAGCTATTCTTGGTAAACAGAAATTGAGAATGTTGAAAGTTCCCATTGGCAACAGGTTAATTGAAGGGTGGTTTCTTTTAACAGGAGTTGATTTTAAAAAAATCTTTTACGTTACTATTATTTTATGCCCTTTGGGATATGACTCGATAAAACGGAACTTTGACAAGCATACAATGTACTAACAAAGCGGAACTCATCTGATCTTTACAGGTAGGCTCATACTCCATCAGGGCCACATGCTCTTGGAGACAGTACAGGACAGAATATTTTAGGAAATCAAAGCGAAGAGGCACTGATCATACATCCCTAAGGTGAAATTCTGGCCCCACTGAAGTCAATGGAAGTTTTGCCATGTTATACCCTGTGACAAGAACAGATCCAGTATGGTATCTAGTCTGAAGTCCATAACTATTTCACTAGGAGGGTGGTGAAACACTGGAATGTGTTACCTAGGGAGGTGGTGGAGTCTCCTTCCTTGGAGGTTTTTAAGGCCCGGCTTGACAAAGCCCTGGCTGGGATGATTTAGTTGGGAATTGGTCCTGCTTTGAGCAGGGGGTTGGACTAGATGACCTCTTGAGGTCCCTTCCAACCCTGATATTCTATGATTCTATGATTCTATAACATAAGCCATAGCATTTCAGCATATTTTCCCTTCTTTTTAACTTCTGCTGGAACCCTGCAACATACGTGCGTGTGTGTGTGCGTGTGCGAGAGAGTGGGAAAGTGTGTGTGAGAGATTTCTTAATCTTTAACAAGGGTTTCAGCCATTTTTATCACTTCCAAGAATACTCCTTGTCAATTTGCTCTTTCTCTCTTTCCAAACAACCTTAGGGTTTAATCCTATGTGGTACTAAATGACCACAACTCCAGTAGGTCTTTTGTCTCCTCTTTCTATGGCTGATGAGTTAAGGATGCCCAGCAACTTCACTGTTCAAGCTCTCAGAGTCTACCTTTAATGTACAGACATTCTTTTGCTTAAATAAGGGAACCCCTAAAACAGCTTTTCAAAAATCTCTCAAATGCTTCCTTTAATTTCAGATGGGTTTATCCCAGGTGGAGACCTGAGCTCAGACAAAGTGCACAATCCATCCTTTGCAACTGACTCAGTTGCTTCTTTCTACTAATTTAGGGCCAGATTTTGCAACCTGACACCTGCTGAGCAGCCCAAACTCCTGTATTAATAAAATGGAGACGAATTCCAGAACTGGTCCCTGAGCAAGAGACATCCAAAAGAATCTGGATACATTTCAGCAATAAAGAGTTCTTGTCCAGCACCCACAGAAATAGATAAGAACTCTCCTCGTTCAACCCCATGTTTCATTACGGGGATAGGAGCTTGCAGGGTCACAAAATCATTTAACCCAGGAGTTACAATTATACCAAAGTTCTCTGACTAATAGGAAAGCCAGAAGATCTACAGTCCCTCCCACCAGAGACAATCTCTCCATGTCGGGGCTTGCCTGCCCACTGTGATCACATACAATAGGCTTTTAGGGATAGAGGGTAAGTGAAATGTCCCCACTGCACCCCAAATATAATGTATACATAGGGTGCAGGGCTCTTTGGGTCATCACCATCCTCGTCTGCTAATGAGCCCGTTTGTGCCGGGGTCTGTGCACAGCAGCCATCATTAAACATGATGTGTCTCAAGGGCTGCTCCTCTGTGCTGTGAGGTGCAGACAGTGGGGAACCCACGACTCATGGAGGAAATCACAGTGTCCACCCCACCTGATAGGTTCCTATTTTTGCAAAGAAAAAGGACAAACTTATTTTTTTTAAAGAGAGAATGAGAGGTGAGATTGACCGTTACCTTCATAGCACCCCCATGAGCAGCAGGCCATTTGCCCTGAGGTCCCTGGGCTTTGCAGGTCTTGAAACACTGTTTTCGACTTTCTGGGCCTGTTCTGAGGCCTACTAAGTGAAAGACTCCCACTGGCATCAGTGGGCTTTGAATCTGCCCCTCTGTACCCTGCATAAGAATAACAGAGACTGGTGGGGTAACTCACATAACTGGAGCACTGTCATGGATGAGTATAAACTGTTCAGGAAGGACTGGTGGGGGAAAAAGGTGGAGGAGTTTCACTGTATGTAAGAGAGCAGTATGATTGCTCAGAGCTCCAGTATGAAACTGGAGAAAAGCCTGTTGAGTGTCTTTGGGTTAAGTTTAGAGGCGAGAGCAACAAGGGTGATGTCATGGTGGGCATCTGCTATAGACCACCAGACCAGGAGGATGACGTAGACGAGGCTTTCTTCGGACAACTTACAGAAGTTTCCAGAGCACAGGCCCTGTTTCTCATGGGGGACTTCAATGGCTAGATTGTTGGGCTCAATGGGTAGTGATCAATGGCTCGAAGTCTAGTTGGCAGCTGGTATCAAGCGAAGTGCCCCAGGGGTCGGTCCTGGGGCCGGTTTTGTTCAACATCTTCATTAATGATCTGGATGATGGGATGGATTGCACCCTCAGCAAGTTTGCAGATGACACTAAGCTGAGGGGAGAGGTAGATATGCTTGAGGGTAGGGACAGGGTCCAGAGTAACCTAGACAAATTGGAGTATTGGGCCAAAAGACATCTGATGAGGTTCAACAAGGACAAGTGCAGAGTTCTGCATTTTGGACGAAAGAATCCCATGCACTGCTATAAGCTTCTCCTTTATCTCACTTGCCTCCTGCAGGCTTTGTGCCTTCTCTCATGCCATCCCTTCTGCTTACAGCGGCATCCTCACCCCTAAACACTGCTCAGCATCCACCCTCCCGTGGAGTGCTCAGTCTCTAAACACCACACTCTCCTCTAAGATTGTTAAGAGTGGTTCAGGTTGGAGCTGTATCATTTCCTGCCCACCAGAACAGGGACTCTCCTATGTGCCAGTGTAGCGGGGTGGTTACCCAGCTTCTGCCCTGAAGGGCTTGAAACCAGCCCTGAAAGAGGGTTGCAGGGGTTAAAAGCAGCCTTGCAGAGGGCTGCTGCTCTAAAAACTACTAGGTTGATTGGGGAAGTAGCTGCAGCTGGGCCGCGCCCCAATCAGGCCACAGCTGGCCTGCATAAAAAGGCTGTGAGCCAGAGGCCACACAGTCTCTCTCTGCCTTCAGAGGGAGAAGGGCCTGGCTGCAGCGAGCTAGAGACAGAGAACCTGAGTGGAGCAGGGCTGGGGACAGGCTAAGGAGCTGGGGAGCTCCAGCCTGGAAAGCCCCAGGCTGCGGCCTAGTAGGAGACCAAGGGGTACTAGGGGTTGCAGAGGGCAGCCCAGGGGTAGGCCAAGGCAGCAGGTCCAAACCCAACCTTGCCTGTGATGAGTGGCCTATACTGCAGTCTGCCCCAGGGAGCGGGGGCTAGTTGGTGACTGGCAGTGGCCTTATTCTGAGGTGAGGTAGGGATAGTGGGTGGGGGTTCCCAAGGGAGGGGAGATTCTAGTGCTGAGGGGTGTACTGCCAGGGGGCAGCACCCCAGATAAAAGGGCACCCGGGGTCCAGGAGGGACACGGGGGCCGGAGGACACGCTGACCACCGGCCTGCAGGGGGTGATCCAATGCTGAAATGAGCTAATTCCCGGAGACGACCAGCAAGATGTGCCGTAGGGGTGAGTCTGCCCCTCTACAGCCAGATTTAACCTAAGAAACAGTACTGCATAAATCTATACTGCTATATATGTTGTCATCATCATAATACTGTAAACTACCATGTCGCGTCTGTGAAATTTGCACTAAGTTAATATAGCCAGATGGCTGGATCTGCAACGGGATTTTGAGTGCCAGAAAGATAAAGCAAGAGCTCAGAAATCAAAGATCCCTTGGCATCCCGCAGCCGTCTGAAGAGGGGAATTATCTTTAATCTGTGTACAAAGCATGGAGTGGGGTGGGATGAACAGTCCTTTATTTGTTAACAAAAGTCAAGGACACTTTGTGGGGCTCAGTTGTTTCTTTGGCAAGGAAGCCACTCAGAGCAGCGGGCAGCTTGTTCTATTTTTGATCGGAAGTGAAGAATACAAATATGCTTAAAAAAATTAATTACCAGCTCCTTTAATTAATGTTGCTGGGAGAGGTATTGCATTACAGCGTGAAGAGGAAGAAGAATATAACCTTTCTGTGAACTTCTCAGCCCTGCTAAAAGCATAAATTTAAAACCTCTTAGCAAAAACTTTTTTGGCTTGAGCTGAGGTCTACAATCAGGATTCTGTCTGAGGGTATCAATGCGCAAAATCTCTGCCTCGTGGAACTCTGAACCCCGAGAGGTTTCTTATGTTTTGCCTTCATTCACTATAGTCTGTGTCAGAAGGTTTCAGTGGTCTGCATCAGCTCTGGCTGCTTTTAGTCCTCTGAGCCTTGTGCACTTCCTCTCTGCCCATGGAGAAAAACTTTTGGAAGGGTGACAAAAAGGCCAGGGTAACTGGAGTAGATCAGAAAGCTCTGTACATGGGTAACATTCTCTAACGATCTATCACTTTTGTCTGCTACCAATTGTCACAAATAATTAAGGCAAACAATTTATGGCCCTGTACCTCACACTTACCCTAGTAGAGTTTCATCTCTGACTTATACCTGGTGTGTTCCATTGGTGCTGTCTGCCTTCTGACTAAGGGCAGGGCAAAAAGAACATTCTGAAATACAGCTACTCCCTTGCCTTAAAAAAAATATTCCACAAGCGCTGGCTTTTTTGGCTTCTTCTTTATTATGCAAACATATTCTCGGAGTGACAGCTGTTTCTGCTCAGGAGTGGGACAGAAAATTTGGCTTCATTTTGCTCTTGGATGTTGATTATGTGGCTTTGAAGAATACCCCACTCACTTTACCCTTCGCTGTCTGCCCACATCTTTTGGGGCTGGGAAGGAGTTGGAAGAGGAAGAGATTTCAAAGTGATGTTTTGCTGTTAAAGGTTCAATTTTGGTTTCATACGTGATTTTCCTAGATGGCAGTTTTATGGCTCAGACCTCTGTGAAAAACTGGAGCATGCTGACAATCTCATGAACATGCCACATAGTGTATGATGACCTCTAGCGATGGCAGATTTATAGCTTTTTCTTCTCATAAAAATCAGATATCTTGCCAAAAGCAGTCCAGCTGGAGTTATGAAACCAGTAAACATGAAGAGACCACAATGCAATGGCCTTTTCCGTTATATTAATTTGCAGCATGCTTAGTACATAATCTTAGGTGCCTCAGATGACGCAGCACAAACATGGTATATTTGGAAAAGTGCCATTCTTCATTTAAAGGCATGTCATTTTATAATTTCATTAGCTCCTGATATGCCCCTTTTCAGTCAATAAGAAGGTCATCTTGTTGAATCACAAATATGTTCCAGGTACAGCTTCCAGTTTTATATTTATGTATCGATACTTATTATTATTGTTCTTGTAGTGCAGAAAACCAGAAAGTCATACCATGGTGAACAGTAAATACAACACACGGGAGTCATTGGCCAGAAGTCTTCCTCCATGTTTCACAGCCTTGATAAACATGCCATCCTGCATCCCATCAATCAGCCACATCATCGAACCACACTCACTGCGGGTAGCCCCGGGCACCTGGCACCAGTCCCTGCAAAACTTTCTTTGGCGATCTTCCTCCACTCATCCCACCCACATGTCCTGCAAACTCAAGCTTTCATCATCTGATCATCTTGATGATATCTGGTATCACTCCAGTTATGCTATATATTCGGGCAATTACCTCTTCATTAGGCATGTGCATGGTACAGCTAGCATGCAGCAATCACATGTAGTATTTCAATTCGAAGGCAGAAGGCCTCGTAATGTCCGTGTCTTGCATGCATGTCACAAGATGCTGAAGACAGGAAACTGCAGCAATTTCATTGCACCCTTCTATGACCCTAGGCATCCCTGTATTCATACACTGCTGCAATCATATTTGTACAAAATTTGCCTTGTGAGGAATGATATGAAAGCTAATCACCCACTGGTTAATATCATTGTAAAATGCATGTGCTAACTTTATATGTGAAGTTATGAATTCCCTCTCTATGATGTTATTAGTATATTCAAGACAAGACAGCATAGCCTAGGTAAAGGTGATGACCAGGGCTGTCCTAGACAGTGGAATTTGGTTTTACTTCAATTTACATATTAGTTATAAACAAAGCTGTCAGGCTAAACTATCAGGGGTTCTCCTGAGCCTGAACTCAAGCGATTTATTTTATTTAATGTGTGCATAGTCATCTAGCCACGCGATGGCATCTTCAGTGGTGTAGTGCAGTTCTTCTAGGCCACCACTGAATCTAGTCAGCAAGTGTTCATCAGCAATGTGCGTCATCATCTGTGTTGCGCCGCAGCTGCACAAAGAGCTGTCACGAAGGCCCCAGCGATACTGGTTGGCTGCACAAAGACCATGTCCTGTCCAGAACCTGTTCAACAGGGATCATTGACAGCAGGGCCGGTCAAAACCAGGCAGGCAAATTGTGGGGTCAGCGTCGAGGGACTGGTTGGGGATTATAGCAGATATCCATTCCTCTCACCAAAGTGTTTCTGCCCTAACATCCTGATGTGGCGGATGAGACCATAATGGGTGATGTGATAGCAAATGTGCAGCTGGTGGTTTAAAAAGGTCATTGTGCAGTGGCTGGCTTAAGTTGGTGTGTACTTTCTCCAGTAACTTGCCAGTAGCAACTTCTCATCTGATATGAGGAGGAACAATATTGCTCAGAACTGGAAGCCATGGGAGTGGGGTCGGATGCAGGGTGCCGGAGATGATACGCATGGCGGCATGTAACTGCGTATCCACCAGTTTGGTGTGTGACAATCGACTCCAAAATGGCATGCAGTACTCCGCCACCGAATACGAGGTGGCAAGAGCTGACGTCCGCAGAGTTGGAGCACAAGCACCCCAGGACACCTGCCAGTTTGCTAAGAAGATTATTGCATGTCTTAACTTTAGCTGCTGTCTTCTTCAGGTGGGCATGGTAACTCAGTGTGCGGTCTAAGGTCACACCTAGATAGACTGGTTCTACTTCATGCTTCACCTTCTGACCGTTCAGATAAACATTCATTTCTTGGGATGCACTGGCATGATGAAGATGGAACAAACTGCAGACTGTTTTTATGATGCTTGGCTGGAGGCGCCAAGTCTTACATTAGTCAGCTAACTTTGTCATGTCCTGGCTTAAGGTGGCATCAAGCTCATGAAACGTCTGGGCCTGGGTACCGCAACAGATGTCGTCTGCGTAAATGAACTTTCATGACTCTGTTGTTGGCAGGTCATTGATGTAAAGGTTGAACAGGGTTGGAGAAAGTACAGAGCCCTGGGGTAACCCAGTGCTCTGTTATCTCCAAGCACTCATCTTCTCCCCCATATGGACTCTGAACTGCCTATCAAGAGGAACAGTTCAACAACGCCTGTGACCCAAGGTAGCAGGACCCATGATACCTTCACGAGCAGGCCACTGTGCCATACCGTATTGTACGCTGATGTTAGGTCGATGAAAACAGCGCCTGTTTTCAGTTTCTCTGGAAGCCATTTTCAACAAATGTGGTCAGCGCGAGTACTTGGTCGCATGTGCTACAGCCTCAGCGAAAGCCAGCTTGGTCAGGGCTCAAAATACTCTCCACGTCGGGTAATATGCGCTGTCGGACCAAGTGCTCCAGTGCCTTGAAGCACACTGACCCTAATGATATGAGACGATAGCTTGATGCTTGACTTGGGTCCTTTCCAGGCTTTAGGAGGCCAATGACTTTTGCGGTGTGCCATATCTTCGGTCGTCTCCCTTCACTGATGACCCCGGTGAAGAATTTCACAAGCCAAAGCCGAGCACGGGGGCCAAGGCTTTTCAGGAATTCTGGAGATATGTTGTCATAACCCGCAGCTGTTCCACACTTGATGCTACCCAGTGTCCGTTCCAGCTCTGTTACAGTGAATGGTTCTGGGCAGCTTCTGATCTTGTGTACACGTTTAAATATACACCATTCGTTTCTCACTTTGTCTTCACACCTGTTTCTCTGCTCTGGCAGAGTGCAGGTGGCTGCTGCGCTGCTCCAAATCATTGGAGCAGACTCCAACACTTGTGGCTGGAGCAGGTAAAGCTCATCCTCTCGATCTTCTCCTCCCATCTGGCATGGCGAGCACATCCAATGATTTGATCGGATGGTCAGCAACATTTGGGTCACCAGATGCCTCATACTGCTCGAGCAAGGCAGTGCTCTCCTCATCGAGACGGGAGGTAGACTGGGTGGCAACCGCGTGGGATGGCTCTGCAGGCTGCTTTGTAGATAGACCTACCGTTGGTAAATGAGCACCACAGAAGCGAGATATGCCGGGCTGATATTGTCACCACACTCTTCTCCAGCGCTTCCCTGTAATTTTTCCAGTCAGCCTTTTGGAAGTTCCACCACTACTTTTTGGAACTCTTGACAACTGGGAGCTGTAGCCCAATATGGATCAGTGACGGTCTGTGTTGGCTGCATGGAAAGTTATCCAAGACTTGGCATGTTGCTGGCTGAGGATGGCCATGAACTGAACTGACCCAACACAAGTCAGGAGAGTAGTCGCAATCCCATCTAGGAGAATGGAACGTGCCTCGCTGCTTAGCATCATGGATAAGGGCGAGGTCATTTTAAGATGCCCAGTCTGCAAGTTGTTCACCGTCCTTATACCCCCAGTCTGTGCGATGGCTGTTGAAGTCTCCGACGTAGATATCTGGGTGTAGCAGACTTGGTAGAACCTGTTGGTTCTAGCTGATGTTTGGAGTCATGTAAACATTTGCCAGCCAGAAACCGCTAACCTGGATGGTGTCACAGAATTTAGTAGACATCAGCTGAATGGCATCTGCAATATCAGACTGAATGTATGTGGCTCAACCATGCTTTGGGTGTGCCACATGGCACAACAGGTCGAAGCCGTAGATACTGCAACGCCCAGCTTCAGCAGTTGCCACATATGCCTCTTGTAGGAAATGATGTTGATAGTATGTTGATGAACAAGAACGCTGAGTAAATCACACTGGGCAGCCGACAAACCCTCCACATTAAGTTGTAACACACGTAGAGCTGGACCAATGACATAGAAGTAACACGCTGGGGTTGTCGGTGATGACAGTGCCGGGATACGTTGAGCTGGTGCTCGTAGAATTCAGCTCGCTGATTGGATCATTAGCTTCCCTGTCTGCTGTCTGGTACTGGTGGATGGTGCGGTTGAGACCCCTGGTGGACCCCTGGTGCTCCTGGTGGACCCCTGAGAGAGACAGAAGACTGAATCTCCAGGAGGCCTTCCTGACTTGTAATACAAAGACATCCCTTTGCGAATCGAAGTAACAGAGAGAGACTCCATCTTTATCCTTTACCTTAAGGAGACAAAGAAACCAAGCGATTTGATCTCTGTAATAGGCTTTGGCCAGGTTAGCCAGTCCAAAGTTGAAAGGAGACTGGGAGTGAGAGAAACATCTTGAACAAAGATTGTATCTTGCTACACTACGTTTTCATTCGGTTTTCACTTGTAACCATCTCTAACTTTATCTGTTTTCCTTGGTATTACTTAGTCCATGCTTTTTTTTTTTTATTAATAAACTTGTTTTACTTTTTCTATTAACCAATTAAGTGCTCTATTTGAAGGGAAGAGTGTATCTATCACCATTAAATTGTGATGTACTGACTTTAATAGAGCAGCACACTTAATATTTTCAGAGAATGCATCGTGGTAGGGGCTGTGCATTGCAGAAGCACATCTTTGAGAAGCTCAGGGCCTGGAGTTCACTGATTGTTACCTGCTAGGTGAGGTCTGGGCTGGGAGAGCCTTGATGAGTTTGCTGGTGAGGGAGACCAACTGGTGTGGCAGGGAGCTGACACACAATCAAATTGCCAGCAAAACTCACTCTTGCTGAGGCAGGACTCATTGGGAAATATTACCGTAATCTACAGTTCCTTGCATTGTGAGTTCCTTGGAGCAGGGACTGTTCCTTCCTGAATATTTGGAAAGTACCTGCTACATCTTGGGTGTCACCATAAACAAATATTAAACAATAATTTTAAAAACTGAATATTTTCTAAGCAGCCCCTGGTCTCTCAACTTAAGTCCATTTCATCCTGCTCTGTTAGTTTCACACTGATGGCTATGAGTGCAGGGTAGGAATAAACTTCTCCAGTTTACTAATAGCCTAAGAACTTCTTCTCTTTGAAAGTGTTTAAAAAACAAATGACACAAACTGGAATCCCTTAATGCATGAATGCAAAGGATGGTACATACTTAAGCTTTATGTAGTAAGATTGTAATGATAGACTGTATGTTGTAAGGATTTCAAGGTCATGGGGCCTTCACTTTTCTCAGCAAGGAAACAAAAGGTACGTCTACACTGCAATAAAACATCCATGGTTGGCCCATGCAATAAAATTGCAGTATAGATGTCAGAGCTAGGGCTGGAGGAGGGTCCCAGAGCCTCAGCTCCAGCCCAATCCTGGATGTCTGCACTGCGATTTTACAGCCCTGCTGCCCAAGCCCCATGAGCCGGAGTCAACTGACATAGACCAGCCAGGTGTGTTTTATTGTAGTGTTGACATATCCAAAAGGAGAACCCGTTCATTGCACTAGCGCTAGGGCTTGTATCTTCATGAGCTCCAGCCACTGGAGGGTAATCTGAAGCACACTTGCTGTTCCACCTGTTAGAGCAGTGGTTTACGATGCTAGTCAGACTCAGGATACTTCAAGCTATTTCTTTTATTGTGGTTTTATCTGTGTGATCTTGGTGTGTACTTGTGAAATGTCTGTCCCACCAGTCTAGCCTGGGCTTCAGAACTTTAATCAAGGGGATAAACTCTCTCTCTGTTGCCCAGCTTCTGAGAAACATTGTTATAACACCGCATTGTGAGTGATATAAGAAGTTGAAGAAGCAGAAGAGACGGACTGACGTCCATTATTACCAGACACACAGCTTCTTGCAATCACAAGAAAATTTCCACCGCATGTTACCCTGATCATCTGCTGAATGCTCCAGCAAGGAAAGAAATCTGGTCACTACCTTAACCACATGGTCCTGATTCTGATTCAATTTACGTAACTGTAAATCAGAAGTAACTCCACCAATGTCAACTCCATGGAAGTCAATGGAGTTATTCCAGGGTAAAACAGGTGTGAGATCAGAATCAGGACCAATGTGCTTTTTCTTTCTTTCTTTCTTTCAAGGACAATACTCATTGGAAGGCTGGGACTTAAAAGGCATTAGTAAAAGCTAATAAAAGTGATACTGAAACTGACACCATGGCTCTGAATCAAAGTACTGAAAAAAAGAACAGTGAAGAAATAAACAGCTCGGAACATATGCGATAAAAGGCAAAAGAAACCCAGAACAATTGCTGTGCCTTGCAGGCCTGAAAAGCAGGTCTAGGATCAGTGTTTTTTGTTATGACTTTACCAAAATCTTAGAATAACGGAAAATGAGGATCGTTTTAGTTGGCTTTGTTTCTGTGCGAATGCACCACATCTGGCTCTGTGCTATTTATGTTCAAACTATATCAACTTTTTTAATGGGGGAGTTTAGGAGCAAATTCTACAAAAATAAGCAAGTTTTCAGCTGTGATTCCTGCAGCATGGAGTGAAAGCCTCTGTGGGGTTTCATTTAAGATGCACTTACAGCATGAATGCAAAATGAACATTGTGTGGCTTTCCATTCCCATTCCCATTCTATTTATGTATGTATTTTTATTTTGGAGAATTAAATGCCCTGCGTAGGGCAATGGATTTCTCTGCTTATCCATAGCACCACAAAGTTACTCACGCTGACACACTAATGTGCTTTAGCCCTGATGTGGAAAGACCACCTGTAGGTCTGCAAAAATACTTCACTCTCCATTTGCCCATTCAGTCATCATAATCTCTGATGAGACTGCCAATGACTTTGTGATGTGGATAGTTGTCCACTAAGAACAATATTGACACCACCAACTCATTTCCCATGAGCCATCAAACCCTTGGGGTTCAATTCTCCATTCTGCTCCAGCCGCTTTACCCCCATTCCACGTTTTAAAATGCCACTTAGCGAGTGGAACTGTCCCCTGGAATATTTCCCTAGAATAAGGAATTTCCCAAGTGGTGTAGAGCTGGTGGAATGTCCTCACTCCAGTGCAGTCCTTTGGATATTCTCCCCTGCAGAATGGGTCCTGGTCAGCTGATGCAGCCAAGAGTAAGTCAGGGGAGCCCTGTGGCTGCTCTAACTGCAGGGGAGCCCTGTGGCTGCTCTAACTTCTGCTGTAGATTGGACAAAGCATATAGGAAGTGCAAAGGTGTCTTAAAGTCATCTCTATGTCCCCTCCCCCCACCCCAGTCCTGTGCCAAGCAGAGCTCAGCCAGGATGGGGAATCAACCCCCTGATGTTAACTTCAACCTTGGCTGGCTTTGAACTAGTAACCTAGAGGCTACATTAGCCCATTCCCATTCGCTGGAGCCAGCCAGTTATTTGTTTATTTATGGCTGTGTCTACACTGGGAGCTGGGGGTGGGATTCCCAGTCTGAGTAGTCATGCTGGATCTCATCTGAGCTAGTGCACCAAAAATAGTACAGCTGGAGTAGTGCAAGTGGCATGGGTTAGCCACTCCAAGTATGTACCCCTGTGGTCCAGGTGAGATGGTTCTTGGGGTGGCTAGCCTGTGCTGCAGCTGATCACCACCTGTGTTCCTGTTGCTACACTTCTGTTTTTAGAGTGTTACCTTGATGTGCTCTAGCACAAGAATGTCTGTACGAGTTGGGAATCACACCCCTAACTCCAAGTGTAGATGTAGCCTTAAAGTATAGTGACCACAAGAGACAGTGTTTAGCCCCGCAGCATCATACGTTGCACAAGATCTAGATACAATCTTTAGAACTGGTTGAAAAGTAATATATATATGTATTGTGAAAACTTTCAAAATTTTGAAGTTGTTTGAAATGGGACCATTTTTTGTTTTGTGTTTTTTCAAAAGGTATTGAATTTTTGAATTTCTACATTTCAGAATTTTGTTTTTCCCCTTTCTCCTCTCCTTTCCCCCCCTTTTTTGCCTCCAAGTGGAATAAAATGAACGATGTCTAGGCTTTTGCTTTTCACTTTTTCATTTTTTCTTTTGCTACTTTATAACTTTTCAAAACTTCTTCAACTTTTGAAAAGTCAAAGGGTGGCAAATTTACAAAGTTTGTCTTCCTTTTGCTATCCTTGTAACTTTTCAAAACTTCTCCAGGTTAGGAAAAATTAAAAGTGGTCAAAGAAAAGGTAAAAGAGAAAGAAGCAAACAAAATTCTCTAAACTCAGACATAATTCATTCAATTGCATTTAGTAGTGAAAAGGGAGAAAAAAATGGAAAAAAGAGGGAAAAACACATTATAAATAACAAAAATGATAAATGTTGATCATTTTTCATTTCAGAAATCTACAAAAGAAACGAAAATTTTTTGTTTAGAATTCAAGTTTAGTTTTGCTTTGAAATCTCCTGTTCAAAAAATAAAAATTCATTGAAATGACATTTTCCCATGAAATATTTTATTCTTGACAACACCCTGTTTTTCAGTAGGAAAACTTTTCAGTTGAAACATTCCAAACCATTCTTGTTATTTTATTTGCTAAGGTTTAAATAGTTAAAAAAAAAAAAAAAAAAAAAAGACTCTTCTAGAATAAATTTAAGTGCCCTGATACTATAAATGTTGCAGCATTATACCTCTAGCAGCATCAAACAACAAACATTTAAAGAGGAACTAATTACCGTATATACTTGATCATAAGCCGGTTTGTTTATAAGCCGACCCCCCCCAAGATGCATAAGTAAAAATGGAAAATTTTTATAACCCGTTCATAAGCCGACCCTATAATTCAGGTGTCAGCAAACTTTGGCTCCCAGGCCATCAGGATAAACCACTGGTGGGCCGAGATGGTTTGTTTACCTTGAGCGTCCGCAGGCACGGAGGTAAACAAAATGTCCTGGCGCGCCAGCTGCTTACCCTGGCGGGCCGGGACAGCAACTGATGGGGAAATTTTGGGGGGGGACAAGTTGGGAGTCAGGGGAGTAACCCCGTGACCATCCCCCACATGACCCCACTCCGAGCCTGGGACCCCCACACTCTCCCCATCCCATCCCTTCCCATGTTATCTGGGGAAGGCCAGGGGAGGATGTCTCTGATCTGGCTGGAGCTGCTCCAGCAGGCTGGGCAGCGCGGCCGCAGCTTGCTCTGGGGGGTGGGGCCGAGCGGAACGGTTGCAGCCTGCCAGCCCCGGAGCTGCAGCTGCTTCGGAGGCTGGGGGGAGAGCAGCGTGGCCAGAAGCGGAGAGACTCTGGCCCCGCCTCTTCCCTTCTGGCTGTGCTGCCTCTCCTTGCTCCCTCTGTTGTGGGGAGGGGCTGTGTCTCACCTCTCCCTCTTTATAGCCGTTCATAAGCTGAACCCCGTCTCTGGTGCTTCCCTTTTTTACTAAAAAAAATTTGGCTTATGAACGAGTATATACGGTACTCAGTTTGCTCAGCCATCCAGCTAAAACCACCAAACCAAATAAAAAAATCAATCACTTCCCCCTTTCCACCCTCTATTGTTCTGGGAATATATGTGCATCCCTGTCTAGACCACCAAAATAAATCACTTTTGCTGAATGCCTGGATGGCCAAAATCTGTGGTATTTTGGACTAAGGAGGGGAACAATAGCAGAAGATAATCAAATTAATTATTTATAATGAAATCAGTATCGCCTGTTTACAAAAAGGGCTGGTTAGTGTTTTGAGCAAAAAAACTGGAAGGCCAGGCAAGGCTCTTCTGTTTAGTTCTCGGCCTGCCACAAACTTCATTGTGCAATTTTGGGCCACTTAAAGACTTGCTTTCCATCTCAGTTTACCCATCTATCTCCCTGGCAGACTAACAGAGAAGTGGCTGGTAGCCTGGGACACTTTGGCTGTGGAAAAAAAGCGTAGTCCAAACTAGTCATGGATTGTTGATATTCAGAACATGTTATAAGGCCCATCTTTTTTGGTTTCACCGGGATTACTTATGTGTTTAATGGGATGCGTGTACTTAAGTGCTTTGCTGGACCGGTGGGTACATTTGCAATGACAGTAGTGATCTGTTTGTAGCTTACTGTTATCGGGTTTACAGAGACTAAGGGAGTGAAGGAGAAGTAGCGGGACAAGAGGGCCCTGCCCCTCCGCAGCTGCAGAGCATGCTCCAAATGGAAGTTCTGCTCAAAAGGAGACTGACTCCCTCCCCCATTCCCTACTGAGGGAGTATAAGTGAGCAATGGGAAGAAAGCTGGGGCATACTTATTTGACCAATGGCACTGCTGAGATGGATTGGAAACTTCCTGCTGGGAGGTAGGAAGTGGCCCAGGGGAGGCTGGTCGGGTGCAACTCCATGCTTCTTTCCTCTTGCTCCCTAGGCTGGGACCCAGTAGAGAGAGAGGATCTGGATCCTCCTACCAAATCTCCCCTCCCACCCATCCAGCTGGGAGAACTCTGGAACACTGGGAAACAATAGCCCACAGCTAGACCGCTAGGCCCACTGACTGTCAGGTAAGCCCATCCCAGGACTTTGGGGATGGAAGGACTGTCCAGCCACGGCCTGCTGGTCTCGGCGTTAAACCTGCTACACTTCCTCTGCATGCCGTTTGGGTTGGCTACAGAAACGATCAGTAGGGAGAGCCATTCACAATGCCATTAAAAAAAAATCACTTTCACTTACTGCATTCCTTTCACATCTCATTCTTTTGATCAAGATATTACTCCTGCCACAGCTTGTAGACAGCCTGCGATTTCTAACATGAACTGATCCTTTTGGATGTGAATTTTGGTTCTTGGCAAGTTAGCACGGGGGAGGGGGGTAAGTACTTGTTTGTTTTGACTTTCTTCCCTCATTAAGTCTGGTTTATTTTAGTAGATGGTCTTTTGATTTCTTTAATTAAATTATGGCTGGACCAGGGCTGGGACTGAATGCAGTGTGCTTATGATTCATAAACACAACTGGGGAGAAATATCCTTTGAATTCTTACCAGCACGAAGAAAGTAGTACACGATAAAACGTAAGGGTGATCATCATCTCCTGATTCTGCAGTCTGAGGGGGTGGGGTTTGGCAGTATTTACCCTCCTTGTTGCCTCAGTGTAGTTCCTGTTTGATATTCAGTGTCTTTGACAGAGCTGGTGAAAGTTGTTGTTGATTATTTTTTGTGGGGTCGGAGCATTTGTATGTAGTCCCGTATTTTTTGATTAGTGAATCATTTGGGAATCAAACCTGATTTTTTTGGTGAATGTACTTCTGTTTGGCTTTTCAACTCCTGGGTGGTTTGCAGACTAGTTGCTCTGACTTCTTTTGGGCTATTCTTTTGTCCCTGTTGACTGGTTGATCTCCTAATGGCTTGTCTTTACTCCAAACGTTAGCTGGAATTAGTGCACTTGAGTTAGCCTTGCTTGGGTGAAAGTGACCCCCATTATGAAACAACACTTCAGCTACTCGGAGAGACTGGAATAGCCGCTGGTGAGGTCTTGCAACTTGGGCTGTTGTTGTATTCCCCACTGTACTACTAGCTCCAGCATCAGCAGCACCCAAGTTTCAACCCACCCCACCGATGGACCAGCTGGTTCAAGTTTGAAGCACCACTTAATGCAAGCAACTGATTTTTGTCTGTGGACTGGAGTTGAGTGAAGGGCGAAACTTGAGTTATACCTTGAGCTAACAGTGCAATGAAGACAAGCCCTTTGTCACATCAGTTGTTTCTGCTCCCTGACTGAATGTCAGAAACTTTTAAAAAATCAGACATGGCTGAGAGTTAAACATGTTTAAATGCAGTCCTGAATAGGGATGGTCTTAAGCACTTAAAGGCCCCAGCTCAGAAGAGCACACATAAGTGGGAACATGGCTTAGTGCTTACATGTTATACAGTTCACAGTAGATAGTTCACTGTTAAGGTCTATCACTAAGGAGGAAGGGAACATTATGAGCTAATTCAAACTAGGAAGCAAAGTGACTTTGCAAATCTTTTCACAAGATGAGATAGCTAGCCAGGCAGGTTTTTCAAGCATTTCTCCAACTCTAGATTTCCTATGCTTGACCCTACTGGGTGTCATCAAAACAGAGGTGAAATTTGATGCTTTGCTGAGCAATTCACAATGCAATATTTTGTTTTTACCTTAGTGTGATAATTTATGGTTTGTTAGAAAATTGCATGGAACCCTTATATAAGTCAGTGGTTTGAAACATGTCATAAATCGCTTGGAAGTGAGAGGAAGTTGAATTTTCCTTACTGGGAAAAAGAAAAAGGATTGTAATTTATTACTGCAAACAAGAATGAGAAGATAAAAAAAATAATTAAAAAAAACGTCAAACTCTCTTTATTGCAATCCAAAAGGACCTCAAGCCAATTGTTTCCTCTCTTGGAAGGTCTGGTTTCTATCAACCAAGCAGAAAGCTTTTTATTTGTAGCATCCAAACCAACAAGCCAGAGCAAGCAGCTTTGAACTGCAATTTGTCTTTATATATTTTTAAAATGTTATTTGTATGTGTTTACATGTTGGCTGGGGTGCTCTCACCAGAGCCAGCTCTTTCTGGGACGATTCATCAAATGATCAAATCGCTGATTAATCAAAGTCCCTCTTGACAGCACGGCCCTTCCTTTCAGTCACCTGCTGAGTCTCTTGTAAAAACCAAACAAGTAAGCGATTAAACATCAAAAAAGCTGCATGTACCACAAATTTGGCCCTTTTCAAGATACATACCTCAAGTCAAGAGAGCATTTGGGCTACATTTGTGATGCAAACTGGAACCTTTGGCTACCAAATGCAGGATGTGGTGTATCCTGTTCAAAGAGGCACATACTTCATGTGTTTATCTTGGCTCCTCTCAATCAAACCATGCTGTGATTCAACTACACATAAAATTAACAATCTATGTTATAGTTGCAGATTACATTACACTCCATATTTTTAAAAATCTTTTCCAGAGAGACATCTCCTAAAGAGAAGGGGAGGAAGGTAACAAAACCCTCATGATGTTTATCATAATAATTTTTGAATGGCAATCAAATTGTACAGCATTAAGAGATCAGCTGAAACATCTGTAAATATTTTCTCATCCTGTCCGTGTGGTACCAACGCCTGATAAAAGGTGTGTGTTTCCATTCCTACATGAAATGGGAGGTGTACTCTTTCATGTCAGTGTCTCCTTGGTGACATCCCAAATGGCAAAGATGAAAAAGATAGAAATGGAAGGGATGGAAGAACCCAGAACCATCTGATAAAGCAGGTGGCCCCAAATCAGTTGATTCTATTACAATTTGTGGAATTAAGAATTAAGGAGAGAAATCACAGACAACCAATCCCCTTTGGCTGGCTGCATCTCTGGGGCTGGTTGACTCTCAGATTTTCTTTTCCCTTCTCCTTTTGAGAATTCCTTTTATCTCCTTACATGCCTTCAGGGCTCTCTCTCTGTATTATTATTAATAATAATACAAACTCTTTGCCTTCTCTAGCACCTTGCATCCAAAGATCTCAAAGCCCTTTACAAACTAATTAATAAATCTTTACAAGAGAGGTAGATAGTTAATTATCACCACCACCACTTTATATATGGGTAAACTGAGACCGAGAGACGTTAAGTGATTCAACCAGGGTTGCACACTGCGTCTTTGGTAAAGTTGGGAATAGAATCCAGGGGTTTTGCCTCCAACATCACCCATTTTACAACTCTCTGCTTCTTCAGCTAGTGAGCCCATCTTCTTTTCTTCCAGTCAGGCCTACCTGCTTTCCAAAACTGGAGAAAATGGCTGCAGATATGCACATACAAAGCAAAGTATTAAGTGAGCAAGCACATGCATGGCCACTTCTGCATGTAGTGCCATAAGAATGCACGTTGACCACCAATCACCCATGTTGTCTCTTTATATTTCCTATGTCAATCCATACCCTTGACACACTAATCCCCGTCAATCATGATCAGCTAACACCAGCTACTCCACCATCTTGTTCCCCTGTTCTACATACATATTCCTAAGCCACCAATTTGCCCCGCTCGCTACATTATGATTAGCTGGCTGGAGTTGGTCCTTTCACTCAAACGTCTTCCCCTTTCCTAGCCAGCTATTAAGGGACAACAGGCCAGATCCTCAGATGCTGTAAACTACTGGCCTACTTGAATTGATTTCAATGGAACTAGGCTGATTTACAGGGTCTGGCCCAACATGTCTAATGACAACTTCTACGTTTTTGGTTTTCAGCAGACGTTTCCAGAGAGAGGAAAGGGAGAACCAAACGGACACCCTTATTTTGGAATATCTGGTTTGTGAAAGCTTCACAAAATGCATAAGACATGTTCCTTTCCTATGTGGCCTTTGCAACAATGATTATACCTGGTTGCCAGTTGCAAAGATAAAAGTCCCATGTCTTTTTTTTTTTTTTTTCTGCTAAAACTCAGCCCATTCTGTTTCAGTGCGCTCTTACAGCCATTTCAATCATTTGCCACTCTAGACAGCTGTGAGGACTAAAACAATGGACCCAAAGGAGTCTAAGAGAAATAGTCCTCTGGTGGCAAAAAGCACCAAAGCAGCACACCGATATACTTTGGTTGCTCTAGGAAAGGAAACAATCGCATGGACAGGCCAGAGACAAAGAAATGGAGCAAAGTGCCGCATGCATTTTTGGAGTTATACAGTATATGCCTTAAAATAACTTTGAACTCCCACATTGGGAAATATTGACCTAAGCTATTTTATTCTATAAATTTCAAATATTTTAAACAGCAAGGAAAAAACCCACTGTACATTTAATACAGCACTTATAAATAATATGACTAATCATCTCCACTCAGACTGAAAGACCAAAGTAATTTTTAGTTTCTATCTAGCTTCTGGATGTGACTTTGGGGTATATTTTCAGAGATGCACAGAGCTTTTGAAGCTTAACTCCCATTGGCTCTCATATTCCTCTTTCAGAACTTTTGCCTTTAGATGGAAATTCATTCTGAGCTGGTAATACTAGATGCTATTTCTAAGACTTTGAGTTTAAAAAATACATACTGAAATTTAAGTCTTCGACACAGGTGGCTTCATGATTCAAATGTAACATTTAGTTCCACGAAAGCCGCGTTGTGGTTTTTGTCCTCCATGTTTTTTATTTCATCCCTGATGGACCATAGACTGCCTCATAAACCAACCACAGATAGTCGTAGCTAGCATGGAGGCTGAATTGTCTCCTCTCTCATTAAGAGAATTCTTCCAGGTCAGCGTGGAGATGCTTGTGATAGCACAGCGTAGAGAACTTTGATTATGACCTACACCTGGATCGGCTTTCCCAGCAGCTGCCTGGGTCATACCTAAGGAGAAACCAATAAGGAAACTATTTCTGATGCCCTCAGTCTCTAGGACATTAATTGAAAAAAAACAAAGAATATCCAAGCCTCTAATGAACGTTTATGAGATTCTCTCTTTATTTAGGGAATGTGCAAATCAAATGCTCAAAGCAACTCTGTGCTTGTTCTAACATGCCTGTATTCAAACAACTCTAAATGTTTTTATGTTAATTTGAAGTACTGGCATTGTTCCATTGTGTTTATGAGCAGAGTACAAAGTGTTGTGTCCCCTTCATTTATTTACAATGTGTCACATATTGTAATATTATCAAGATCTAAAATGGACTATTTGTCTGAGCCTCAAGCTTGTGTTTTCAAGTTCAGGCTCATTCAGCCACCAAATTTACCAACCTCTAGGCGTCTAGACTTAGGGACCTAATGCACCAAGTACAACCTAATAGTCCATGTCCTGGATAACTGGAGAAGAGCAGATAAAGGGAAGCAGTGTAAGGGTTGAGACTTACCATAAACATGTACCCACTACCCTCTGCTCTGTCTTGGAGAATGAATGCAGAGGAACATCATCTCAGTGTCTAAGAACTAGTACAGGCTGCAGAATTTGAACCAACTTGTGACCATCTGCACCCACTTTTTTGTTAAAATGAATTAGGAAAATAGGAATTGAAAAAGACAGTGGATATGCCATATCCTGTGCTGTAATATGGAATGGCAGCTAAGTAACAGCTGTAAGTTTATTTTTTCTGTGCGGCACCTTTAAATTTGTAATGGGTCTGTGTAACCGTGTGGGACTCACCCCTGCGGCGCCTCCTGCTGGTACCATCAGGGAATTAGCTCTCCAGCCATCAGAGCGCCCTCTGCAGGCCGGTGTTTGGCTTTTCCTTGGGTGCCCAAGTCCCTCCTGGACCCGGTGCCCCTTGCACGCCGGCATGATGCCCCCTGGCAGTACACCCCTCATGCTCTGGGTCTCCCCTCCCCAGGAAACCCCCACCCACTATCCCCACCTCACCTCTGTCTTTGGCTACTGCCCAGTCTCCATCTAGCCCCCATTCACTGGGGCAGACTGCAGTATAAGCCACTCATCACAGGCAAGATTGGGTTTGGACCTGCTGCTTCTGCCTACCCCTTTGGGCTGCCCCCTGCAACCCCAGTACCTATTTGGCCCTCCACTAGGCCGCAGCCTGGGGGTTTCCAGGCCCAAGCTCCCTAGCTCCCTGGGCCTTCTCCCAGCCCTGCTCCAGCTCAGGTACCTTGGTATGCTTCCAGCAGCCAAATCCCTCCCTCTCAACAGGCGTTGAGTATCTCTGTGCTCCTGGCCTACTGCCCTCTTATAAGGGCCAGCTGAGCCCTGATTGGGCGTGGCCACAGCTGAGGCTGCTTCCCCACTCAGCCTGGGAACTGCTTGCTCCCAGCCACCACCCTCTCCTGGGCTGTTTTAAGCCCTTCTAATGCAGGAGCAGGTGACCACCCCGCTACAGTCTGCTTGTCAGCAGAGAGAGTCTACATTCAGAGACTGAGTTTATGCAGCATGTTACAGTGGAGACGTGCACTGTGCTGTCCTAGGGAGAGTCCACTTTTGCTTTTAACCTTAATCTAAAATAAAAATCACACAGACTGCAAGAATATGCACGCTCTTTGTGTATGGGAAAACATAACCGCAATCTGTCCCCTACGGTGGTCAATCTCAGACAGAACTGAGGCTTCAAATGCTTCAATATTATAGAACGTAAAGGGAATGGGAATTTCAGCCAGACTCAACTGGTGATCAACCTAGCATCACGACTGACAACTTTTATAAATGTATTGTGAAGCATGATGCGAATTTCACAGAAACAAGTGTTCAAATTGAGCCAATAAATAGCAAAATTCTGAGGGCTTCTCAGTATTCATGGACATTTGGGGCCAAACGAAGATGTGATGTTATTTATGGCAGACCATCAACTTCACATTGTAAGTTGTGTGTATAGTGGTGTAAAAAGGGTTCATCTCTCACCTCCTTTTCATTCTGGAGCTGCACCTTTCTGTCCTTTCGGGTGTGACACCCCGTTTACAGGCAGGCCCACTTACTGATGTGTAACTTACACCACCAGTTATGCCATCTCTTTATTTCATCCATTTATACTTAACTTTCACACCAGACAAAAAAAGAGCGTGTGTGTGCTAGGGTTTTGGGAGGCTAGAACAAAAATTAAAACAACGGAACTTTTAAGAGCTGTTTCCTTAGATATAAAATCAAACTAAGTATTTCTTCAAACAGCACAGCAGGTAACCACCTAGCAACCCGTCTATCAGTAACAGCATTGGAACATCATGCACTGGGAAGAAATTTTTAATTCCATCCATCACCCACAACTTTCTGCATGGATTCCAAAAATCACACAACGTTGTTGCCCACTCACAGCAAGATCCTTTTGTTTATTTATTGTGTTTGCATGCATAGCAGCTGTCTTGGTGGCGGGCTTTGCAGCTCAGCCCCTCTGTGGGAATTCCCCTTGGAGGGTGGGTGCTGTGAGCTAATCTAATATGCCACTTTTTCACTGCTAGTGTTACTTTCTGAGACTGGAAGCAGTAGGAGGTAGTGGGCACCTCCTTCCCTAACCCCTGCACTTGTTCCTTCGGGGTCCTTGTAGCTGCCTTCTACTAAGTAGGCTGAACTATTCTCTGGAAGTGGGGAGGATAGCCCCAGTAGCCGCTCCCAGTAGTGTCCCACCAGTTGATAAATGCTGATCTAGTCACATTAGGAAGGGGTTTCACGTCACCAAATGACTCAGCTTGGTGGCTCTGCTCACACGCATTTTTTCACACTGCGCTGTGCTTGGGGTTAACGACGAATGTAAACATCTGGTTTGGGATAACGTCCATAGACTCATTAGAGCAACAGGTTTGCATCTCAGTGGGGCACACTCAGCTTTCTAACCTTTTCTCAGGCCTAGATCTTTGTGTACCATATGGTTTTAACGTGTGGGGTCTTTCAGATTGGACCATAAAAACCAAGGTCCAGTGTGCTGTGTGTGACAATAAAAGATCCCACAGCAGTTTGCAGAGGTTTGTCCTGGCATCTTTGACCATTGATCTCTTGTATGCTGTGTGTTGGCTGCATTTCTGTGTGTGTGTGTTTTGTAAAGCATGGGGATAGTGCAGTATATGGGTCTGATCCAACTCTTATTGAAGTAATTGAAAAGACTCCTTAAATGTACACTAAATATAATCATAACTATTTGTCAATTCCTTTGAAATCTCATCTCTCTCTGCTTTCTGGAGCAAAGAGCTTAAATAAAGCCAATGAGTTACATTTAAAGTGATGGAACTTTAAAGGAGCAAGAAAGTAAATGTTGTTTCTTAATTATGTAGTGGACTTTGTGTTTCATGGATTTTCATCCCACGTTCCCTACATAAAGCATCTGGCATTTGGCAGTGGCAAATATACAGTGGAATGTATCTTATATTTTTTTAGCTAGCCATGGCAGGTGACATATTTGTGTTTATTGCCAAGGCTGGGAGTCGTCTGCCAATGCTAATTAGTGAATATTCCTTCTCCACAATGGAGCCAGTATTTGAACTGCCTTTCACCCCAGACTTTGAGTCACGATCACATTCCCTACCCTTCTCCACAGCTGGAAGTTAGATTGTTTTGGTTGGAATTCTGTGGGCACAGATGATGCCACATGCTGCATGTTCCTTAGGACTCCTTGACTTTATAACAGCTGTTGATTTTGGTTGACGCCCCTTCCCGCAGTTGCACACCATTCCTCTGTTTCTCCGTCCGGTCTGCAGCCCCTTTCTCACTCCAGGAACCACTGCTGCCTCTTTGTGATTTGGCCCTCGGGCCAGGTTACCAAATAGTTTCGTCTTCTGGGATTGGAAAACCTTTCCTTGCCAGCAATCTTAGGCAGTCTTCCCATTCACTGCCCCACTGGTGCCACTTCCCCAGTGGCTGGCTGGGGAACCCGGGCCCACCCTCTACTCCAGGTTCTGGCTCAGTGACCCTCTAGTCAGCAGCCAAGGTTTGTTCTACCCCAGATCTTGCTGCATTTCCCTGAGCCCTTTCCTAGCCTTCTGGCTCTCCCTTCCTTCTCTGGGTCTGCCAGCTTCACCACTCCCTCCTCCCAAGGAACAACTGCAGGCTACCTGTCCCTGTGGCTTCCAAACACTCCTACCTTCTCCCAGGAAGTGACTGCAGATTTTCCCAGCAGCCCCTTTGGCTTCCAATTTCCTGTCTCATTCCTCCTCAGCTGGGCTTCCTCATTCAAGCAGGGGATTGCTTAGCCACCTGATTCCCCTCAGCTGTGGCCTGTTGGGTTAATTAGCCCCATTCTCAGTCTGCTTTAACCCCCTCAAGGCAAGTGTGGGGTGAACACCCCATCACAAGCAGGGTACTAAAGGAACATTGGGCACTTGTTGTTCATTAGTCTCCCTTGTTTTCTTAGGCTGACAAATGCTGATGTGCTGCAGTTGGTGGCTCCAACACATTGCCTTAGGACGTATGGTCTTGCAACATACGGAACATGTCCTACAAGGTGTGGCGCACCCTCAACTCCCTTTTGAGTTCAGTGGGAAATGCACAACTAGGCGCTTATTGAAGATGCAGCTGGCTTTACAAGGTGCATCCTCAGGTTGCCTGCACAACAGATAGCATCACAGTTCACAAAGTCTCATGAACCACATAGCAATATTAAGGGGGCTGCCTCCAAGCCTGGGTTCTTTTATTGCTTTTGTGGTGGTATTGAATGCAGCATCTCAGGTGATAGCAGGTGGCTGTTACAGAACACACAGAGCCTGCAAAAATGATAAAATCCAGCGTATAGGCTGTGATCTTTCCCTCCTCCTGATTGATGTCAGATTAAATAAAACAAACAGCTTCTTACTCCCTTCTGTTCGCTCTGCTCCCACACAAGAATAATTTGATATACCGCTTTAATTTAAGATTTAGGTTCGGCTAGTAAAATCTTTGACTTTCCCCTCAGTCGAAAATACAGCAAAGTAAACTTACTGAAGAAAAACATGGCCTGATTGATGTACTATTTTTTTTATTTTACTCTTTCATGACATCAAATAAAATAATAGAATATAAATCACCAAGAAATAAAGTCTCAGGGCCTGATTCACCAGTCGGCTCATATAATATAAGGAGACAGATTTGAAGGGATTCCCACGGTTTCGCTAAATTTGTCCATTTTTAACCTTGTCGCATTTATGTGAAACAGCAAGTCTAAGATGTTTTCGACCTGAAACTATAAACTAGCCCATATTTACTTGAAACTTAGCCAAGCCATGCTTGAAACTCGGCCCACTTTTCGGAATGTGACCTGAGTTTGAGCAACAAGACTACAGTGGAGGCAAACTCACCTAGTTTCAGGAATGGCTGTGAAAGTTTCATGCTGCTCTGGTCATAGCCATGAACAAATGATGCATTTCCTTGTGGTTGCATGTGCTATTTTATTTGTCAAGTGGCCTTTTCCATTGCATCCATGGAAATAGTCTTTGAGGCATGGATCTTCATTTACTGTATGTTTGTACAGTAGCAAAATGGGGCATGACTGGGTTGAGGCCTCTAGGTGCTACCACAAGATCAATATTAAAAAAATATTAATACAAATAGTGTTTCTATCTAAGATTTTGGTTTGGGCCCCCTCTCTACTTCTCAGAATGTGTAAGGAGGAACAGACATATTCCTACTCCTACAGTTTTATATAGTTTGTGCTTTGAGTGCACTGCTTGAGAAAAAATCACGCCCTTCACTTGCTCGTTCTGTAAGGGACCAGGCATAGGAGATCTGGCGTAGCAGTGACAGCTGGGCTAGTGTCCCAAGTCAAGGATGGCCATGAGGCAGTAGTCAATGAGCGGGAATCAGAGTAATTGCTAAAGCTGGGATTGATGGGGAAGAGTCAGCATCAAGGTGGGACTGGAGACCAGAGGTTAGAGGTAGTTACTAGGCTGGAATCAGGAAGCAAGAGTCAGGGTCAGAATCAGGCTGGGGTCAGAGACTGGAGATCAGAAGGCAAGGTGAGGTCTGGAGTCCACAGCAGGCCAGAAGTCTGTATGATTGCCCAGACAACTTCCTGGGTCACCTTCCAGGGTTAAATAGTGAGCATGGGCCAATCAGAAGGCTGCAGGGTTCTGTCACTCTGGACCCTTTGGGCGGTACTTCCTGAATTGCCTAATCTCCACAGTGCTCCTTGAATGTGGTTCTGCATGATCTCCTGGTGCCAATGTTAAATGATGTAATCTCTCTCTCTCTCTCTCTCTCACACACACACACACACACACACACACACACACACACACACACACACACACACTTTTAATGTCTATATATACAGTCTTTGCATCTACTATGGAAAATAATACTATACATTTTCTTAACTAACTCGTACTGAACAAATCTGCAACATACTGAGAGTTGCCCCACACCAAGCCCTTTGATAGAGAGCAATGCTACAAGGGGTTTTGTTTCATTTATTATTTACTATGACTGTTTTCCTCCTGTGTTTCATGACACTGAGAAACTTCTTTCTGGCATAGACCTTCACGGCCCTGTTAGAGGATGGCAGGGTTACAGAATAACATAGGCAGGAATTCGAAGCAACCTTGCATTAGCATGTAAAAACCGTAAAGATTGTGGGTAGAATATGGGCAGAAGTTCTCAATTTCGCCTTTCTTTCTGATTTGTCTAACTGTCAGGTGGGTTCTCGTACTCATGTATATTTTTTTAAGTAGCTGGGTCTCATGTTCACTCTGTCTTCAGTGGTGCTGCACTCCCTTACATCAAAACTGAATTGGGGTGTATGGGTGTTTTTATGTATATGTATATATTTAATGGTTTGGGGGAGACATCTATAGGGCCAATAAAATGAAATCTAGTGGTCTTGTGTCATTTCAAGTGGAGATACCATGAGCAGACCGGATTTCCCCTAACGGAGAAGTCCTATAGAATTTAATAGAGAATAATTTACATCCTAGCAATTCTACAAAATGGCTCAAAAATCGTTTATAAAGGGGAGCATTCACTATCAGATTCTATGATCTTGTAGAGTAATTTCTATAGACTCCTATTAGATTTCTATACAACACTACTGGTGTCATCCCTTGTCCATAAGGCTCATGTTATTTTGGCCATAAAATGCTCCCTGAGGCTAAACAGCCCATGAAAGATAGAGCATTACATTCAGCCTAATGAAGTGGCACTTGTTGACACCAGGACTGAATCTGATTTATAGGACCTAATCACATCAGCCATACCATCAGGGGCTCGTTCACCTGCACATCTACCAATGTGATATATGCCATCATGTGCCAGCAATGCCCCTCTGCCATGTACATTGGCCAAACCGGACAGTCTCTACGCAAAAGAATTAATGGACACAAATCTGACATCAGGAATCAAAATACTCAAAAACCAGTGGGAGAACACTTTAACCTGTCTGGTCATTCAGTGACAGACCTGCGGGTGGCTATATTACAACAGAAAAACTTCAAAAACAGACTCCAAAGAGAGACTGCAGAGCTAGAATTGATATGCAAACTAGACACAATCAACTCCGGTTTGAATAAGGACTGGGAATGGCTGAGCCATTACAAACATTGATTCTGTCTCCCCTTGTAAGTACTCTCACACTTCTTATCACACTGTCTGTACTCGGCTAGCTTGATTATCACTTCAAAAGTTTTTTTTCTCTTAATTAATTGGCCTCTCAGAGTTGGTAAGACAACTCCCACCTGTTTATGCTCTCTGTATGTGTGTATATATATCTCCTCATTATATGTTCCATTCTATATGCATCCGAAGAAGTGGGCTGTAGTCCACGAAAGCTTATGCTCTAATAAATTTGTTAGTCTCTAAGGTGCCACAAGTACTCCTGTTCTTCTTTTTGCGGATACAGACTAACACGGCTGTTACTCTGAAACTTCTGATTTATATGTTTATTATTGGTATACCAGTAGCACCGAGGGGCTCCAGTCACTGATCAGTTGTGCTGGGTGCCGTACAGACATGTAAAGCCAGCCCCTGACTCCAAGAGCATAGCGTCATGGTTAATGACACAAAGCCAGTACTAGGGTAATCCTTGCAAAGCCCTTGTAGCTGTTTGTCTGGAGCTGGTTAAAGGTGTGATCAATGCATTCTATCATATTCTTTTTAGCTTTTCTTGCTAAAGTACTCATTGCTTTGTCTCACGTTCTTCCAAGTTTTCGTCTCACAGCTCTAACCATTGCCAGTAGCTACTGAGCCACCAAAAGCTTCCTCCCGGCTGGTGTGAGCCAGTGCAGCTGCATTTAATGCGATGTGCATGTCTGGGCTAGCCACCCTTTCACCTCCTTTGACTTGCCCTGTGGCTGGCGCTCCTCATCCAGCTAGTCGTGCATTATGGAATTAAATGAGGTTGATTAGCACCCTTTGACCATTAGCCCTGACCTGAACCAGCCTGACTCAGGTTACTTCCACACACTATAATCTCCAAAGAGACATATCAGAAATGAAAGCCGAGGTGCTAACCCCTACCAGCTCATATATTTTTCCTTGGTCTACAGGATACTTGCTTGCTGCCGTTCCACATGCAATTTGGTAGGCAGGAGGGATAGAGTTTTATTTTCACCTTACTATGGAACTTCTGATTTATTTTGCTTGACCTAAACCTGCTGAATTCTAACCCTTCTAGTACAGCATAACATGACCTGCGATGTAACCTTACACCTAATTAAGTAATCACACTGTAAGCCTTGGCTTATGCTGTTTTTTCAGTGATTTATTTTTCTTCTCATACGCTTATGAAGGTGGAGACCACTAGTCCATGTTGGGGTCACCCTTAAACCCCTCTTTCTTCAGCTTATGTAAGCAAACGTCCTCTATGAAACTTCAAAGAGGGGGAGAGCTAAGGGGCCCTCTTTTAGCACTGTCATGAAGAGTCTGGATCAGACTTGCGCATTGCTGAATGAGCGGGCCACTTGGGGATCCTCACATTCAATTATCAGAGGGGTAGCCGTGTTAGTCTGAATCTGTAAAAAGCAACAGAGGGTCCTGTGGCACCTTTGAGACTAACAGAAGTACTGGGAGCATAAGCTTTCGTGGGTCAGAACCTCACTTCTTCAGATGCAAGTAATGGAAATCTCCAGAGGCAGGTATATAGCATCTGAAGAAGTGAGGTTCTGACCCACGAAAGCTTATGCTCCCAGTACTTCTGTTAGTCTCAAAGGTGCCACAGGACCCTCTGTTGCTTCTCACATTCAATGTTAGTGCAGAGGGGAAAAATAGGGTGTCAATCAGCAAAGCTGCAATGGAGTGATGTTGATTTACGCCACCTAAGGCTCTGCTCTTTAATTTATAGTTATTCTGAGCCCCAAAATGTGGCAGCTTTTGGAGGCTAAAATGCAATAAATAGGAGCAAGCGCTTTAGCTAGTTACATTAGTCAGAGGGCTAGCTGGTGTAAGCGCCATTGGTTCTGATGGGGCGATGCCGGTTGCCTTCAGCTGAGGATCTGCCCTCCTGCATAGTTCTTTTCAGCACTTTTAAAAGAAGTACGCACAGATAGGCCTGGCTTAACAGTAGGAACCCACTTTTATAACAGTGCAAGTCATTTATGACCAGGATCCTACCCTTATTATTCTATTGCCTTTCTTCAACGTACAACATTCTTTTACATCACATCTTTTCCCATGCCCTTTCTCCACTTACACATTCTGCCTCAACTCGTCGCTTAACAGCACTTGTTGACAAGCTTAGAGCATTTTGATAAGTCTTCTGCCAAAGTGTCTCCCATCAAAATAAAAAGAACGACAAGTGGAGCAGAATAAAGAGGATTCCAACAGCAACAACCAAAGGTTAAAGCAGCGGAGAACAGGGGGTGGGACGTGTAATGAGAACACAATGTAAAGATCTCAGTTTGCCTTTCTTAGGACCATTGAAATGGTTGGTTGGTTTGTTTTTGCACTGGCTCACTAGTTATCTATGTATCCTGCTCCCATTCAAATTCTTGAGTGAACTGTGACTGTCCATTGATTTCTATGGGAGCAGGGGTAGATCTTTCTATTGTACACCTTTTATAGCTCATGGCTTAATCCACTGCTGATCTTCCATGAACAGGAGCCAGGCAGTATCTCCACAGTCTAGAATTCCACAGCAGAGGTTGTTTATTGGCAGCACATGGCACCTGTAGTCCTCATTTTGCCAGCGGGGCCAGATACAGGCTGGCATAGAAAATGTGTGGTGAGGAGAGGGTGTGGCCAGGTACCTATAAACTTCACACATTCAGCCCATCTCTTAGGCAGCCTGTGTCAAGGGATCTCCTATAAACACCTGGCTGTGACTGGAATTCAAAGCTGCCCATTTTTGGCACATGGCTCAAGGGACAGTGGCAGTGAAAACACCCCAAAAGTGAATTTGCCAAGCCCAGAACAGTGGTGCAGAGGTTACACGTTGCATCCACCATCTGTGTAAGTGGGGGTGAATACACCCTCAATCTTTAAGTGGAAATCCATTTACCTTTTTTTAATCACCGTTGCTCATTATTATTTGAAGATACTTGAGTTTTCCTAGTTCATCTGTTCTCTCTATAGTTAGGGCCCTACCAAATTCACGGTCCATTTCAGTCAATTTTATGGTCATAGGATTTTAAAAATTGTAAATTTCAAGCTTTCAGCTATTTAAATCTGAAATTCCATGGTGTTTAATTGTAGGGGTCCTGACCCAAAAAGGAGTTGTGTGTGTGTGTGTGTGTGTGTTGTAGGGGTCTTAGTGTTATTGTAGGGAGAGTTACGGTACTGCTACACTTATTCTGCACTGCTGCTGATGTTGGCACTGCCTTCAGAGCTGGGCAGCTGGACAGTAGTGGCGGCTGCTGGCCAGGAGACCAGCTCTGAAGGCAGAGCCGCCGCCAGCAGCAGCACAGAAGTAAGGATGGCATGGTATGGTTTTGCCACCCTTACTTCTGCACTGCTGCTGGTGGGGCGCTGCCTTCAGAGCTGGACGCCTGGCCAACAGCCGCCGCTCTCCAGCCACCCAGCTCTGAAAGCAGTGCAGAAGTAAGGGTGGCAATACCACGACCCTCCTAAAATAACCTTGCGACCCCCCTCCCCGCAACTCCCTTTTGGGTCAGGACCCCCAGTTTGAGAAATGCTGGTCACCCCCGTGAAATCTGTATAGCATAGGGTAAAAGCACACAAAGGACCAGATTTCATGGTGCGTGATGCGTTTTTCATGGCTGTGAATTTGGTAGGGCCCTACCTATAGTGCAGGCACAATACTGAGTTTATGACATCACATCCATTCTATGGCACCAGACCACAATGTCACAAGCACTGGATTATGATCTCATTTCAGAATCAAGCAGCAGGAGAAGGGACTTGAGCCAACTAAATCCCATTGTACATTAGAGTGTTAAAGATGTTATTCCACAATGGGAAAGTCACTCTTTAAAACAATGCCCCTGCTCATAGAAGTGGAACTCAAGTAACTGGAGTCCAGGAAACGGCGAGCATAAGGAACATATCATAGTATAGCAACAGCTGTAGTAGAAGTTGGAAGACTCTGGCATTGCATCCGTAACATTCCTTTTGTTTTCTACAGATCTATATTAATGCCATTATCCAATTCAATGGTAGCAGGTTAAGGGGGAATTATCATTTGAAATTAATGCTATGCTTGTAGTTGGTAGAGGAGGATGTTGGGATTCCTCTTTTCAAACCAGAGGAGATGTGTTAGTTCCATTGAAGTCCGTAAGAGTTGTGTGTCCTGCTGTTGGAGAATATTACTGTTCTACTTTGTCCTGTTCAGGTTCTTCTACTGTGCTCATCATTGTGGGATCTTGAATGCCTTCCACTAGTGCAGTAAGCTACGGCTCAGATTTTCAAACTGGCCTAGGGGAGTTAGCTACCAAATTCCCATTGAAAGTCAACAGGAGTTGGGTGCCTAAATCCCTTAAACCCCTTTGCATTTTCACCCTAGAAGTGTAGCATCTGTACCCTATAGGTCTTTCCTTCCTTTCTTTCTTTGTCTCCCCGAGGGATGGTGGAATTGCATGTGGAATTTTTCTTTTTGGAAGTGCAATGCACTATGTGTTTATGTTAGAGAAGGCCAGGTTGACAAAGCGCGCTTTGCACTTGGAACAAAAGATGCTGATTTTTATGGTGATTCTTAAATCCCATGAGATTTCTTTCCAGAGCTTCGGACCACCCCAAGGAAGGTCTGTCTCCTGCACAAACAGGCTTTGCCTTTGTTCTCTCATGCCAGAGGAATGTCAACCACTGTTCTTGTTCTGGATTTTTAGGCAACATTTTAGTGCTCCTCAGAGCAAATGGCAATGTGACCACCCCCAGAAAATTCAGTGCTTGGTTTACCCTGGGCCCAGGACATGGTGGGCTGATCTTCAGGAGTTTAGTTCCAATTGAGCTGATATCAGCACAGGCAAGTTCCATAAAGCTGATAGTTACTTCAGCAGCAAATCTTAGCACTTTAATTTGAGACGCGTCCAACAGCTCGGGGCACACTACAAATCCAAGGGCAAAAGGAAAAAAAAGGCTTTTTTATAATCCCATCTATCCCTCATTTCAGTAACGACACAGTACAGAGAGCATGTTTTAAATAATATTATGTAGCAATGCCACCCGTTTGCTCTGCGTTACATAATATACTCTCTCTCTCACATGCTATAGATGAGGTGCCCAGTTCTCCCACCACAGGATATGAGGAAGTCAATGGGATTTGCACTTATCCTGTGGGGAGAGAATCAAGCCTCCTTCCATTGAAGTCAATGGCAAATCTTTCATTGAGTCAGGGAACTCAAAGATTGGGATTGTGGCTGGTTTATGTGCAAGAGAGGAAAGTCCCTTGATCCTTTCCCCCACCTTGTGCATCCATGGTAGGGCTAGTGTTGATCTACACCTAAACATTGAAAGCTGCTGTGAAAGACATTACCCCTGGCAGGTCTCCATCCTGCCGACCCCCCTGTTTACACTGAACAATGGTTTCTATATTATCCATCTGTTGATATAGAAAGGAAATATTTTCCTGCACATCGATATCTTTAAGACATCCTCTCCCCCAAATCTGAAAATCCTAGTGTGTAGGATGCCAATAATGGAAAGATATAGCACATCCCAAACCCCTCTAGAGTAACACCCTTGGAACCTATATGGTCTGGAAGGATTTTACAGCCTAAATACCATAAATGGGATTCTGAAACTAGAGAGTATGTATCCAGCAACTTGGCAGGTAACAAATTCTCATGCTGCTGCAGGGGATGTCGTCATTGTTTGGCTTTGTGGTACTAACACCTGGCCTTTTGGAGGAGTTTTATGTCTGTCTCTCTTTCTCGGGCTCTCTGGAAGGATTAGATGACTCTTTCTGATCACTCCCGCTCCCCATTCAGTGGACTCTGCCTCACTGTTCACCTGCAGAACCATACATTTGTTTTTGCTGTGTCTCACACCCTTGGAGGCATGAGCCAGGCCTCACTGTGTGTCTGAATCCTATCCCCATTTATTGTCTTATTGCCTCTCTGATTCCATGCTGAAGCGAGACGCGTATGCTAGCCGTGGAGATGTCAGATTGCATCAGCTCGCTGGTTGCCTGCTTACCAGCTGGAACAGCATCCCCAAGGAGAAGAAATGGAAAGCACATGTGTGAAGAGACCATCCTTGCCAGTCTTAATGGCTGGGCTGCATATGGGACAAATCAGCTGCTTATCAAGCCTTTGGAGGCAAATGCAAGGCACCTGATTAATCTGGTAGTTCTTTTTTTTTTTTCTTTCTTGCCACCCTACAGGCCAAGGAAGCCCAGCTAGTGAGTGCAATACTTAAGATAAAGTTGTCAGCCTAGTACACGTTCAGTGTACTGTGTACAGATTACTAATTGCTCACAACGTCTGTGTCAACAGGAGAAATAGAAAGTACCTGTGGTTCAAGTGCAAATTCCAGTGTACTCAGACTATAAGCTCCTGGGGGCTTTTTGTTCTGCACTTGCACACTGGGGTCTTGGCCCATGACTAGGGCTCCTAGGTGCTACCACAATACAAATAATAAATACCAGTATCCTTAATTGTCACTTTTGGTTTCCACTAGCCTCTCTTGGAGAATCAGTATCCCCAGGAACTAGTGGCTCAATTGACTCATTGCTTTTTTCCTAAACCTAGTCGTCAACAGAAATTAGTAGGATTTGCTGAAAATTTCAGCCAGAATTTCCACTATTTTTGTTTGGGACTTATCTACAAATTGTATTTGATTCTGATTAATTTGTTTGTCACTCAAATTATTTGACATTTGACATTCCTGTAGACTTAGCGTACATCTTCACTACCCACCGTATCGGTGGGTAGCAATGGATTTATCTGGGATCAATATATCGCGTCTCGTTAAGACGCGATATATCGATCCCCAAACACGCTCACCCTCGATTCCAGAACTCCACCAGAGCGAGCGGCGGTAGCGCAGTCGACGGGGGAGCTGCGGCTGTCGATCCCGCGCCGTCTGGACCCTAGGTAATTCGATCCAAGATACTTCGACAAGATACGCGAATAGCGTAGCTGAAGTTGCATATCTTGGATCAATCCCCCCCATAGTGTAGACAAGCCCTGAGGTTCATTCACATAATCGCTTTTCGTCAACTACATTTGACTATTTGTTTTTCCTGGTAAGTTTCTGTATCACCTGGTATTCTTTCTGCTCCCGGATTTGGTATTTGAAATTGTAATATGCAGGTGAAAGGAAACCAACGAGATTGCAAGACAGCTATGTGAACTCTACGTGGGCATGAAACTTCTTGTGAACATGGAGTTGCATGACTATTCACAAGACCTTCACTTTTCGCAAACATGCTTGAGAAAAAGAAGTGTTCATCAAAGAAGAATGATGCACATTCAAAGTGAATTCCTGGTATTTATTCAAACAAATGTTCACAGATACTTTCTTCAGGTATCTATCCATCTGTATTCACAACAGAAAGAGAATCATATTACGGAAGCATTTTAATGTGCTAGCTGTCCACAGTATATTGCAACATATTGCATGTGATATAATTAGGGCCCGACCAAATTCATGGTCCATTTTGGTCAATTTTATGGTCATAGGACTTTTTAAAATTGTAAATTTCATGATTTCAGCTATTTAAATCTGAAATTTCATGGAGTTATAATTGTAGGGATCCTGACCCAAAAAGGAGTTGTGCGGGGTTGCAAGATTATTGCAGGGTGTGTGTGGTACTGCTGCCCTTATTTCTGCGCTGCTGCTGGTGGTGGCGTTGCCTTCAGAGGTGGGCTGCTGGAGAGCAGTGGCTGTTGGCTGAGAGCCCAGCTCTGAAGGCAGTGCCGCTGCCAGCAGCAGCGCAGAAGTAAGGATGGCCTGGTATGGCATTGCCACCCTGACTTCTGCGCTGCTGCCTGCTGAGCTGAGCCCTCAGTCAGCAGCCGCCACTATCTGGCAATACCATGACCCCTCTAAAATAACATTGTGACCCCCCTGCAACTCCCTTTTGGGTCAGGATACCCGATTTGGGAAACGCTGGTCTCCTCTGTGAAATCTGTATAGTATAGGACAATGGTTCTCAAACTTCAACAACCTGAGCACCCCCATTTTGATTTAAAAATTTTCTGGGACCCCCAAGTCCCTCCGCTCAGCCTCAGGCCCTGCCTCCACTCCACCCCTTCCCCCAAGGCCCCACTCCTGCCCCACCTCTTCCCGCCCCCTGCTCTCTCACTCCCTCGCTCGCTTTCCTCCACCCTCACTCACTTTCACAAGGCTGGGGTAGGGGGTTGGAGTGCGGGACGGGATGCGGGCTCTGGGAGGGAGTCTGGATGCGGGGTGCAGGCTCTGGGCTGGGGTAGGGGGTTGGGGTGTGGGAGAGGGTGAGGGGTGTGATGCTTACCTTGGGCAGCTCCCAAAAGCGACTGGCACATCTCTCTGGCAGCGGCTCCTAGGCAGGAGGTCTCCACGTGCTGCACCTGCTCGCAGGCCCCCCCCCCACAGCTCCCAGCCAATGGGAGTTGTGAAGTTGGACCTCGGGACGGGGGCAGCGCGTGGAGACCCCCTGGCCCACCCCCCGTTCCGCCAACGCTTCTGGGAGTGGAGCAGAGCCAGGGCAGGCAGGGAGCCTGCCTTAGGCCTGCTGCGCCTCTGAAGGGAGAGGAGTTGAACAGTGGGGCCTGCGGACCCCCTGAAGTGCCCTCGGGGACCCATAGGGGTCTGCAGACCCCAGGTTGAGAAATGCTAGTATAAGGTAAAAGCACAGAAAACACCAGATTTCATGGGGGGAGACCAGATTTCACGGTCCCTGATGTGTTTTTCATGGCCGTGAATTTGGTAGGGCCCTAGATATAATAAGTAAACAATTATAATGGCACTTTTGTCTTATAGGGTTCTGAACTCAAACTCACTGGGGTTAATAAATAAACCGTAGAAACTGGTAATGCTAGTAAACATCTAGACTGGCCTGGAAGTCAATGGGGAAAGTCACCTGGTTAAGTTAAGCACATGATTAAGTGTTTTATTGGGTCAGAATCTAAAAGCCACAACAGAGCACTAAAGCTAAGAGAAGAAATTAAGGAAGAACTTACATTTCTTTAGTGGACAAATAATAGGAGAGGGTGGGGGAAGAAGAAACCTCCTCATGCATTTAACCACAGTAAAATTAACACAAGCTAAAATATGTTGAAAGATTTTGTTTCCATTTGCCTGAAAAGCTTTTGTCTCTCCTAGTTTCTGGGCTTTGGTAAAGTGGAAAAAACAAACACAAAAAATACCCATTTTAATTGCTTGCAGTGCTGCAGAACTTTTCTCTGACGTGTCCCAAAGCTTCTGCTGCAAAGGAGAATAAGCCAAGAGCCTTCAGCTGTTTTCACTTTAAAACAATGTAAGAGACTCAGGACGAATGCATTTGTTATACATTTGCTAACCCATATCAGACTGAGGCTATATCTCATACCAACATCTAAATCAGCCCAATTTTGCTCTGAATGTTCTCTTTTACGAAACCAGTAAACTTCCCTCCACAAGCCAGAATATGAGACTATACACACTTCAAGCTGCTGATTGTCCTTTGCTACCATTCCTTTATGTTTATAAGTTTAGCAGGGGGTCCAACAACTCAAATGAAAAGCACATGGGTTTGTGACTTTAAAACTGAAATAGAAGACATCTAATATGACAGAACATGTTGTTTATGGAGCCATGGATTTCACTAAAGGACATCCTTACTGAATCATAATTAAACTACCATAATGAACTCCAAGTTTCATCTGCTGGGCTCAGAAGGGGGAAAAAAGATACTTTCAGTAGGTTCTGCTGAAGTCATTTGTCCAGACCCACAGCTGTTTTTAATGTGCCGACGAGTGGGAAAACTGTCAAAATTATGCCCTAGAAATTTCAGGCAAATGGCTGTGTAATATCTGATAGAAACAAACTGAAATCTGTCACTTTTGTTAATCTAATAAATTGTGTTTTGTAACTGAAAAATATAATTGCATTGCACACACATTATGTGCACACTTCGCTTTTAAAAGCTGTAGTGCCACCAGTGAAACAAATGAAAACACTTTATAGCCCAGTCTGATTTATTTCACAGTTTAAAGATTTCTTTGGGACAAAACAAGTATTTGGCATGGAGCTCTTCAACAACATTTATATAGGCTACAAAGGGGAAATCTGCATTCCTTGAAATAAAAATAATATTCTTTTGCAAAGAAACATTTTAAAAATGATTTTCTACCTTTTAGCAAATCCTAGATTATTCACTGGACTCACCTTTGAAGTTCAAGACACAAAAACGATCAACTTTAAAATTAGCACATAAAATTAACGATTGCTGGAGTTGGCAGGCTCCCTGGAAAACCTGGGTGCTTCTGGCATTTTCATTTGGAAAGGCTTCAAAGCTATTGCCTGTATTAAACATTAGAACTGGGAGCTGGAAAGTAAGAGAGATGAAGGAGAGGAAAATATCTCCTGAATATCAGGTGAAGAGCAAATTTCAAGGGACAGCTGTGTCTATGGTTCCAATTCAGTGATGTAACTTCCAAAACCATTTCCTGAAAGACTTTGATTATGAGATTCAGTAGTGTTTTCTTTTGTGTTTTTCTTCTTTAACATTAAATTGGAAATAAAAGTGTGTGTGTGTGTGTGTGTGTGTGTGTGTGTGTGTGTGTGTGTGTGTGGAGGGGGCAATGGAGGGGGAAGGAAGCTGCCCACGTGATCATTATATAACAAACTGAGCTGCCAAGCTTAACGTAGCAGAAATACAAACATTGATGAATGACCGAACTGTGTTAAGAAGATGCAGTTGCCTTTGGCCAAACTTGACTTAAAAATGGAAAGCTGTTACTTCCTTGAAGAGACACATATTCAGTTTCACACTGTAAGACAAAACCTTAAAGCCTGAGCTTTTCTTGTATTAGTTCATCTTGCGCCCTCTTTGAACTGTATGCTCCATATGCTATATTCCTCCGCATGCAAAGGAAACTAAATTACCTGATTTAGGCTCTCACAAGTGAAAAATTAACTTTTACCCTTGACACTACAAGCACTGTTGACCTGGGGCTCATATAAAAATGAGTGATCATGGAATACAGCTGCAGACAAATTTGTGCTTTTCTGAGCCAATTAGAGCTCAATGTGATGGGGTAGAGGGAGTACCGCTATAATAATACCTAGGTTCATAGCTCTCAAAGACCTTTAACAAAGGAGGCCAAGTATCATTATTCTCATTTTACAGACAGGGAAACTGAGGCACTAGGAGGCAAGTGACTACCTCAGGCTAGTGATAGAGCTAGGAATTGAGCCTAGATTTCCTGAATGCTAGCCTACTGCCCCAGTCACTAGACCATGCTGCTAATGGAGGCTATAGAGATACCACCAACCCCCATCACATGGGGGAGGAAGAATGATGTGACCTGGAATTTATGGAAGTCCAGTTTCAAATTGTCATTTTTGTGGCGGGAGAGAAGGAAATTATGTTTCATTAGCAGTAAAGAAGGAGAAAACTGAGTTGTGCGGAGTTGGATTTTTTCTCTCTGCTTGAGTTTGTTTTTAAAATAAATTAGCTTCCTGTGATACATTTGATCAGTTGATCCAAGCTACTTCACAACAAGTTTTGGTTCACATTCATTTTGCCATTGCACAAATGGTGATAATTTACACCTGGCATCCTGCTTCTACTCACGGCTCTAGCCTTGTAGATCTAGGCCCAAAGAAAGTGGAAAGATGATACCCTTCCCTGAGGCCCTCATGCCACGTGTTTCTGATGTGCTTGTGGCGACAACATTTACTGAGGTCTCAGCATCAGGAAAAATGAGAGCTCAGACTTTGCCCTTGGTTACTGACAGCCCTCTCCCTTAACTCCAGTTGGGTTGTTTGAGAGTTCCTGGGGGAAGGATTTGGCCAAACAAATAGCAATTTCTTTATTTCCTCATCTGCAAAAGACTTCTCCAATTTCTAGAACCTTCAGGAAAAGGACCAGGGAATTCAAGCCACCTTAGAATCCCTGTATATGCCAGTTTCCCTTAAGAAATACCAGGGCTTATTTGTCTATGCAAATATTGATAGCTATGTGTTGTAGTACCTCAGATATCTGATCCATCCCAAGCAGAAGAGTGATTGGATGCTTTTTGTGGGTCAAGCCCAGTAGCCCACAAGGGAGTCCGGGATCTAACATGTGGACAAAGTAGGCCTAGAAGGTTGGCAGATGTTACCATGCCACAAAGAGAATTTTTCTTTGCTTTTAAGAACATAAGCATGGCCATACTGTGTCAGACCAATGGTCCATTTAGCCCAGTATCCTGTTTCCGACAGTGGCCAGTACCAGAACTTCAAGGGGACTGTACAGAACAGGGCAATTTTGGAAAGACCCATCCTTTCTTCCCCTTTTAATATTTATTAAGCCAAGGAACCATTTTATAAGTATGGTGTAAACATCCACAAGTTTCATTTTACCAAATCTGTTGAAAATGTTGTTTTGGACTTATTTATCCAGGTCAACAGTTTTCTTGTGGAAAAACCATTAAAGGAGAGAATGCTAACAAGAAACAGAAGGGTGAGGCATGAGGAAAAAACAAGGTTGGCTCATCATAAGTAACCAGAGAGCACTTTGGTGGATGCACATATAAATGGAAGCAGCTTTCATAAAGGCTAACAGGTCTCTCTTCCTCCTTCCCTGACTATGAATGCCCAGGTGGGTATTTTAGTCTTGGCCTTTTTAACAGTAAAAAAAAATATGAATAAGTTAAGCTTTGAAATGTTACTGTTTAGTCAACTCTCTGGCTGCAGATGCAGTTTAATTTGACACAACGTTTGCTTTAAATAGCACAGGATATGCCAGTCTGTGGGGGTGACTCATTTACTAGCTAATTAACAAGTATCTAATATAAATTTAACATTCACTTCAAACTTACTTTCCTTCAACCCTAACTTTTTTTTGATTGGGGTAGTTGCAAATGGAAGCCAAATATTTTAGTTGGTTGGGCTGAATGGAGGAATATGCTGTGTTTAGATTTCCAATTCCTTTGCATCCTTTAAAGAGCTAAATTTAAGAAACTAACATTTCTTAATACAAAGTCATTTTTGTGTGAAGCAGCCCCCCAAGCCTTTCTCGTTTTTCAAAATCCCCGAATTAAAGTTCTTTCATTTGCTTTTAAAGAATAGCACCTGAGGTTATTTTTTCCCTATCAAACCATCCAATGAATTCTAAAAACCTTCATTTTGTTTTAAAAAGCTCCTGTGTAGTTCCTGTGTTGGATGTCTATCTATCCATTGTGCATTCAAGAACCAAGCCAAGATAATTGCTCAATTGAAGTGCATCAGAAAGCATTTACAGTATCATTGCTTTTCTCATACCATTGTGTTCACATCATTTGTACCATTGGAGCAGGAGGAGCTGGGGAAGAGGAAAGGTAGGGGAATGATAAGGACACTGCACCCCTATGGCTGCTGATAGAAGCCTGGTGGGGAGAGGCAAAGGCCATCCAGTGCCAGATAGCAGAATGAAAGCCCCAGCATCAGAGGAGTAAGGCAAAACATGGTCATTACCTGGTCAATTGAAAGGTTGCAGTACTTCGGCATGCCTATCACCTCTGATTCAAGTATAGTCACCACTCTTCCAGACAGCTCTTTGTGCTTGGTGTCTGGTACCGTGTTACTGGAAGATGGCAAAGTTTGGCCTGACATAAACACTATTTAGGTTTCCCAATGGTTTAAGCAAGAGGATAAACAACTTAATCCAGCAAACAGACAGCAGGATCTTGTAACCGAGCAGGAGTATACTCATCAGTGGCTTCATTGCTGGGAATTGCTAGGTAAACAACAACAGAGATGAAAGCATTCGAATGCTTTAAACTGGGGGATGAGTTCTGTGACTCACATGACATGACTGAGGAATATTTAGAGCTCAAATGACTTAACTTCTTTCTTCTGTGCATGGTGTTATCAGCAGGGGAGTGTAGCAAATCACAGGGATTTTCACTGTGAGCTCAGCATAGGAGCTTTTTAGGTACTGGAAACTCGACAGGCCCCCCATTGCTCCCTCCCCCACAGAAGTTCGTGATGGAAATTCAGTACTTTTAAGCTAATGGCACTGTAGAGTGGGCCAACAAGCAAAACTAATTCATTCCTATCTTAGAGCCATTAAGTTGCTGCAGCTCCATTAGCGCCTGGGAAGGGAATGCGTAAGGCTGATCTGCATGGGACAGAGAAACTAAAAAATGTTCTGCTTCACGCTCCCCTCAAAGTGGGCAAACTCAGATTATCCCTTTCCTCCTGTCATGGAGTAAGGGGGACAGGGGTCCTTCTGAGCTGGCTCCATCTTACCAGGATGGGGTCTGAAGTCATATGTGAGGGATGCAAACACCTAGTAAATGGGGGTGAGGGGGATTTCCATTAACACAAATAGGTCAAAGCTAATGAGAGTTGGGGGCCCAACTCCTAACTCTCTGTTGTGCCTTTGATCATCTCCCTTTAGATCTTTAGACTGGATTTGACAGACTTGAGTGAAATGGGTTGGAGTGGGCTTGGATTTCCACCTGAACCGTTCACTCTTTTCATTGTTGAGCCTGGTTGTGGGGGTTTGCTTCTCTACATTATTCTCTTGTGTACTGTACGGGGTTGTGATTTTATGGCACTCAAATAATATCTTAAATGCAAAAAATAATCTCGTTCTATAACTGTCCTTCAACTCTCAAACAAGTTTGCTTTTTGTAAACGTATGGTTTTTAGGGAAACACTTTTAGAGGGAGCTGGCTCTAGACCAGTGATACTCAGACTGAGGGTATGTCTACACTTACCGGAGGGTCCGGTGGCAGGCAATCGATGTTCTGGGATCGATTTATCGCGTCTGGTTTAGACGCGATAAATCGATCCCGGATCGATCCCGGAAGTGCTCGCCGTCGACGCCGGTACTCCAGCTCGGCGAGAGGAGTACGCGGCATCGATGGGGGAGCCTTCCTGCCGTGTCTGGACCCGCGGTAAGTTCGGACTAAGGTACTTCGAATTCAGCTACGTTATTAACGTAGCTGAATTTGCGTACTTTAGTCCGAAGTGGGGGGTTAGTGGGGACCAGGCCTGAGTCTCATGAGCTGCAAGCAGCTCTTTAAGGCGTATTCCGTGGCTCTTTGCAGCATGTGATATTAAAATACTGGGTGATTTAACTATTAACCATTCTAAGTTGTTAACCAATCAGGATGCTTTTACTATATTATTAATCAATTGTAGTTGATAAAATAATAATGCTTGGTCAGTCATTTTGCTGTTACTATTTATATATATAGTAAATGAAACAATGAATTCACACTACTGTGGCTCTAATATTGATTAGAGGTCTGAGTATCACTGGTCTAGAGAGTGTGTATGGTCTCATGGCGAGAGCCTGGGACAGGCTGCAATGAAGTTCTCAGTTTGACTGCTGTAAATGCTTCTGATTTGCTTTGTAAGTTTGGGAAAGTGAGTTAACTTTCCTGCCTCAGTTTCCATGTCTGTAGAAGGGGGATGCCAATACTTTAAACCGGGGGTTCTCAACCTTTTTTTTTTCTGAGGCCCTCCCCCCAACGTGCGATAAAAACTCACCGGCCCACCTGTGCCATAACAACTGTTTTTCTGCATATAAAACAGAGGGTCGAGGTTAGTGGGTAGCAAGCAGGACAATTGCCTGAGGCCCCACACAGGGGGTCCTGCGAAGTTAAATTGCTCAGGCTTTAGCTTCAGCCCTGGGCCACAGTGAGTCAAATGCTGGCCCTGCTTGGCTGACCTCCCTGCAATCTGCTTGTTCTCGGACCCCTGCTCGAGAACTGCTGCTTTGAACCACTTCACAGCTGTTTTGAGGCTTAATTAATTAATGTTTGTAAAGTGCTTGAAGATGCTCCAGTGAAAGGCATATGTCCATATTATATACACATTTTAATACAATTTAAATGACCCAGTTGAGAAAGGGGGTTGTGACTCAAAAGGAGAGCGCCGTCAAAGAATCAGCACTCTGTACATTTATCTGGTACATTGACAGCTATCCAGACATACCCAAAGAGATTTACTTTAGAAATCAGGCTAGAAATCTCACGGTAGCAGGCTGTCAAAGAAGATGCCTGGTTACTTCCGAGTTACTGCTGAGACTCCATGAGATCGAGAAACACTGTGAGAACCGAGTTGTTCATGGTGGTTTGCCATCTCCTCCCACACTTTATGTTGGGGTTTGTTTTAAGTTCTGGGCAAAGGTTTGGGCCATTCCTTCTGTTATTAGAACTCTGTGGGCTAGAGCCGGGTTCTCACAACAAAATGTTTTTGATGACCTCAGAGTGCGGTCACCAACTTTTGCTGGTGGCAACTCTGACAAATTTTCCTAAAACGCTTAATTAACTTTAGGAAAAACAAATAAATATGCACATATACACATCCAAATCATTGCAATTTATTTACGTAGGGTTGTTTTTTTTTTGCAGACTCAATAATAAAAATAATGTACAGTTGTATGTTGGTGCTCCTGGCCCTCGTTGCCTCTCCTGGCCCCCCACCTGTCACTTGTGGCCCTTGCTGCCTCTTCCTGGTCCCTCCATTGACCCCCAGGCCCTATTGCTTCCCTTCTCCTCCACTGCCCTGAGCTCCCTTCTGCAGCCTTGCACTCCAGGCTCACCCCACTCCTTGCCTCTTGACCACGGTGCCGGGTAAGGTTGGCACTGCTGAAGCCCTGCTGTGCTGGGCTGAAACCCAGACCCCACGGCTGGAGCCAGGAAGGGGAACTGAAGCCCGGAGTCTGCCGCCAGAGCTTCAAGCCCGAAAGGGGGGAGGGGTTAAGCCTGACCCCAGAGCCCCTGGGCCCTGCAGGGAAGGGCTGCAGCATGCGGCCACAGTGGCTGCATTTGAGAAACACTACTCTTCACGAGCGCCCAGGAGGGGCTGGAGCACTGCAAAGAGCCTCTCCCACATTGCATCACACATGTGAAGGCAGAGCTCAACAGGGACCACTCAATCTTTGGTCCCTTCAGGGAGCAAATCATTCCAAGGAGGGGCAGGGGGAAGCTGGGGCCACCAGAGGAGAGCCAGGAGACTGGGGTGGGAAGGGGGGAATTGGACACTCTAATGCAGTGATTCTCAGCCTTTCCAGATGACTGTCCCCCTTTCAGAGTCTGACTTGTCTTGCGTACCCCAAGTTTCACCTTGCCTAAAAACTACTTGCTTACAAAATCAGACATGGAAATACAAAAGTATCACTCCACACTAGTATTGGAAAACTGCTGACTTTCTCCTTTTTAGCATATAGTTATAATGTACATCAATTGAAATATAAATAGTGTCCTTACGTTTCAGTGTGATTTTTGAAGCTATTTTTCACTTGTGAGCCTTGTCTGAAGCCAGAGCCCAGCTGCCAAGGGCTGAAGCATTTTACTTTGTTTCGTGGGGCCCCCTGTGCCACAGTGCCCCAGGCAGTTCCCTGCTTGCCATCCCTTAAGGCCGGCCTTGCACTTGTGCCCCCATAAACTCGTCTTCTGACCCCCTCCCCAGGGGTTGCAACCCCCAAGTTGAGAAACACTGATCTAGATGAGTTGAGTAACCCTGGAAGACCTCTGTGTACCCCGGGGGTACGTGTACCCCTGCTTGAGAACCGCTGTTCTAATGGATAGCATGCAGAGTGCACACTGAGCAACTCCAGGAGCGATCAGGCACAATCTCCCTGATGCTCCTATTGGAGCAGCACAGCTCTCCAACGGTGCGTACAGGCTGTCTGTGTGTATGCCACACTAGCTAGCCCTTTACGTTATCTGCATTGGTTTGCTTAGCCCTAAAGGAAAGAGAAAAGGGGACAGAGTAGTGGATTTCCCTCCAGCCCCATGTTGCCGTCCTATTAGAAATACACTCCAACCAAAACCCTGGATCCCAAACTTGAGGAGGGGGGGGGGTCAGGATTTGGCTCTGAATATTGCAGCTGAACCTCATTTCTAAACTCCATTAGGAATAACAGCAGATGTGTCTGTGGGAGCTTACGCTCCTATTAGCTGCTGGAGCCATGAAGCATAAACTGCTGATGACTTTGCCATGAAATACCACTTTATTTTGTTAGGCCAAAGTTCCCATGGCCAGCTAGCGGTGTGTATTTATATTTGTGCTGTATGTATATATCAAATATTTCTGCCACGCTTGCACGGTCAGCCCGTTTGGTAAGACTGGGGCTGAACAAACGTGAGTGGAAATTTCTTTGCAGCTTCCAACACTTTAGAAAACAGAGTGCCCTTTTAATACGAACAATTCAGATCATAGTTTGGATGGAAGACTGTCTTCTTGACTCTTTCCCTGTCATGGCACAGGGGAACCTATATAAAGAAACTTGGCAGGCTCTTGCAAAGCATAAATTAGAGGAACTTGCTGAGAGGAGGAGGAGATTTTTGAGTCCCATTAGGGCCTGAGCAGAAGGAGTTCAAACACTTAGCTCTTCAGCTGTTGGAGATAAAAGTTCTAGTACATTCAATTCCTGCTTTCTGCCGCTGCCAATAAGCAGGGGGGCTTCTTCCTTGGCCTCTGACGACTGAAGAAATAACAGAGATAAAGCAAGCAAAATAAATAAATGCTTTGTGGATGGAATAGATAATAATTTCACCGGCTGAATATTAAAATATCAAAGCTCAAGGAAAGGATATATAATTATGGGCGTTTGAAGTTCAATAAAGGCCCATTTCATCAGCATGGTAGCTAGAATTTCAGTGAAAAGATAGAATGAGAATAGTACGCTGTCATGTCAGATCCAAAAAAGATAGCTCGGGAAGAGAAGGAAGTTCTCTAAGGTAGAAATATTTTTAGCGTGGCAGGTTAATTATCACTATCCTTAAATACCCTCCCATTTCTCAAATGTTAATAATCACCATTTTATTAATTTTTTTAAAGCAAAGTATTTATACGTAGCACAATTAAAAACTCGTTAGTTAGAAAGATTTTGAAAAAAAGGGATTGAAAATACTTAGACATAGGGTCATAGAACTAGATGGGACCTCCTGTGTCATTGAGTCCAGTCCCCTGCACTCAAGGTAGGACAACATAATAATAGACCTTCCCTGACAGGTGTGTGTCTAACCTGCTCTTAAAATCATTCAGTAATGGAGATTCCACAACCTCCCTAGGCAATTTATTCCACTGTTTAACCACCCTGCCAGTTAGGAAGTTTTTCCTATTGCCCAACCTAAACTGCCCTTCCTGCAATTTAAGCCCATTGCTTCTTGTCCTATCCTCGGAGATTAAGGAGAACAAATTTTCACCCTCTTCTTTGTAATAACCTTTTATGTACTTGAAAACTGTTATCATGTCCCCTCCTCAGTCTTCTCTTCCCCAGACTAAACAAACCAATTTTTTTCACTCTTTCCTCATAGGTCATGTTTTCTAGACCTGTAATCATTTTTGTTGCTCTCTCTGGATTTTCTTCAATTTGTCCATCTCTGTACTGAAATGCGGTGCCCAGAATTGGACACAGTACTCCAGTTGAGGCCTTATCAGAGCAGAGCAGAGTAGAATAATTACTTTTCATGTCTTGCTTACAACATTCCTGCTAATACAGTCCAGAAAGAGGTTCACTTTTTTTTTTTGCAACAGTGTTACACTGTTGACTCATATTTAGCTTGTGAGCCACAATAACCTCAGATCCCTTTCTGCAGTACTGCTTCCTAGGCAGTCATTTCCTATTTTGTAAGTGTGCAATTGATTGTTCCTTCCTAAGTGGAGTCCTTTGCATTTGTCCTTACTGAATTTCATCCTATTTACTTCAGACCATTTCTCCAGTTTTTCCAGATCATTTTGAATTTTAATCTGATCCTCCAAAGCACTTACAACCTCTCCCATCATGGTATTGTCCACAAACTTTATGTTTGTACTCTCTATGCTATTATCTAAATCTTTGATGAAGATATTGAACAGAGCCAGACCCAGGACCAATCCCTATGGGACCCCTCTCAATATGCCCTTCCAGCTTAACTGTGAACCATTGATAACTACTGTAGGAACGGTTTCCCAACCAGATATGCACCCCTCTTATAGTAGCTCTATCTAGACTATATTTCCCTGGTTTGTTTATGAGTCATGTGAGACAGTATCAAAAGCCTTACTAAATTCAAGATATACCACAACTACTGCCAAAGAAGGGACAGAGTATTAACAGTGTGACACACAGCATTTTTGGTAATAGACTGAACTTTATTTCTTGGCCACAGTCACCTGACCTGGGCCAGGGTTACAAGGACCAATACTAAAGCTGATCAAAAATTTGAATCTCCATCCTATGTTAAATTTCAGCATTTTGAAATTTGTTTCTGTCTTGGATCAAGATGACGTCAAAATATTAAAATTTCACTTGGAATGAAAAGTTTTGAAAAATTTCTATTCAGAATGTTGAAACAGTTTGTTCTGGCACAGTTCAATATTGAACTACATGTGCCTGAGCTACTGCAGTGCCTCATGGGAGTTGTAGTTCAGGTGCCTCATGCTCCTATTCTTCTCTCTGTGCCAGGCTCCCTGACCAGACTACATTTCCCATGATGTACCACAGTCATGGATGGAGGAGGGAGGGCAGTACACCATGGGAGATGTAGTCCTGTCCATTGGAAAGAATGGGGGGCACCTGAACTGCAACTTCAGTGAGACACCATGGCAGCTCAGGCAGACACTGCTTAATACTTTGAAGTACAAGATGGAGGACAAAACTACAGCGCAGCAAACTGCTGATTTTAAATATACTGTTGAAGAAAAGCCCATTATGGCCAGAATGCAAAATCCAAAATGTCCTTTCATGAGCATATCTAAGGCTGAAAGAAAAGCTATTTGAAATAATTTGGTTTGAAAAAACCAGCTGAATTTTCATAATGTGAAACTCATATATAGAAAGAACTATTACTTCTTTACGGAAGTTCTATGGTATGTGTTATATAGGAGGTCAGACCAGATGGTCAGAATGGTCCCTTCTGGCCTTGCAATCTATGAATCTACTATTATTTAAAAAACAACAACACTGTAATTGCATTTGGATACACCTTGTTTCACTAAATAGCTCCAATCAGATTATGCAACTGAAGAAAGTAAGGCAAGACTCCAGGCTGCATGTCACTGGAAAAGGAACTTGTATGTAGGGGCAAGGATGTTTAATGACCCCCTAGCTTCCTGTTTGTGTTTTAACAGCAGGACTTTCCACCTGGCCTTGGCCAAAAAGTCAAACTTGTACATTCAAGTGGAGACCTAGGAAAAACTTAAGAAGAGTGTACAATATCCAGTTTCATAGTTTAAGAGTGCTGTACAGCTTTTCATTCAAACCATGAATTGGCCTATGGGGAGAAATCGACTGGCCTTTTTCAGAATGGCTCTTACATGGGAGGTCTGAACATAAGGATTCAAAATACACTGAAATAAGAAAGAAAATAAAGCTTCAGAATTAGGTAGTTTGATTTGCTTTTCTCTGTGCAAGTTCTAGTTCATGATATAGAGGGAAGGCTTCCGTAGTACTTGGAAGGGGCTAATTAAGCGGTCATTTGGGGCTCTGCTTGTTGGACTAGTTATGGCAATACATTTTGTAATAGATACGGTGCTCACCACTTTACCTAACCTGAGATTTAACATGAACAGGGTAGATGTAGACCAGGCTCAGCAAAAGTAATGGCTTACTTACAATCAGAGTTGATGAAGTTTAGGCAAACTTGAATAGGACTTGAATCCAACCTAACCTTTGATAAGCAGGACACATAAGCCTTCAGATTAGTGCAGTTTTTCATTTTGCTTTTGATCTCAACATAAAATATTGTCTCAGCACAGAGAATGAGGGCTGAGTAAAGACATAAAATGGGTTGCTGTCACAGGGTGACTAGCCCTTTAAGAGCATATGGGTCCAGCCCCACACCTCCCAGATGCAGAAAATAAGCAATATCTCATGATAGGTAGGTCATGTGGATAAAATAAGGCTTTCTGGGGTGGAGATAAGAAAGAAACCTGTGGAAAATCAAAGGGAAGACTCCAGATAGGAAGCCCTGGAAGCTGCTGCTAGACAGACAGCAGGGAGGGATTCAAAGGAGCAGGAGAGCAGGATGAACTGCTCTACGTGGAGACACTCTCCCTAGTGCCTGGCCAGAGCGGGGCGGGAGGGGGGGGGTGCAAGATGGCAAGGAGCGGCTGTCAGTGAGAAAAGCAAGTCTGCTAGAGGAAAACCTCAGGTGGGACTAGACCAGGGGTAGGCAACCTATGGCACGCGTGCGCTGATTTTCAGTGGCACTCACACTGCCTGGGTCCTGGCCACCGGTCCAGGGGACTCTGCATTTTAATTTAATTTTAAATGAAGCTTCTTAAACATTTTAAAAACCTTATTTACTTTACATACAACAATAGTTTAGTTATATACTATAGACTTCTAGAAAGAGACTTTCTAAAAATGTTAAACTGTATTACTGGCACGCGAAACCTTAAATCAGAGTGACTAAAGCACTCTGTGCCCTCAGCACACCACTTCTGAAAGGTTGCCGACCTCTGAACTAGATTAGATTAAGAGCTCCATTGGGCTAGATGCTGTACATACAGCTAGTAAGAGAAAGTCCCTACCCCAAAGCACTTTACATTCTAAATAGATAAGACAGGCAGAGGGCTGAAGGGGGGGAAGAGAACAGAAGGGAAGCAGGGACTATTCTGCCTCTCATGGAGAAGGTTTTCTAGCGCACTATTCCACAATAATTCCCACAATGTTATGGATCAATGCTGTTACCTAAAGTGTCAAGCTGAGCTCATATGTTTGCTTTTTGACGCCTGGATTTCTAGACCAAAGAGGCCTGGATAAATCTGAAATAGCAACTGCAATATTCTGGATGCTCATCTGTACTGCATTGCTGAAGGTTTGCCCATTGCTAGTCTTGTTGTTTTGGTTAAGATGTATTGTCCTGTGAAGGTCAATACAATGTTATCATTCATGCCGTTCTCATTACCTCTCCATGTGTTTCACATTGGCATTTGCCATCAGTATAACTTAAAAATAAATTCAGATTTCAAAACATAAATCATTTGAGAACTTCTCTGAACAATGCAGCCAGAGTCTGCCAACCGACAGCTAATTTAGGGTGGTAAATTCGACATCCAGGCCTTCACCCATGGCGGGAGAGGCAGTGCCCTGTATTTTCAGAATGTAAGTCACACTGCCACCACTGCTGATTGACTAGCATTGCACAACCATTCCCAGATGCTGCCCCCCAAAGCTCAGGCATCCAGGAATTCCAAACTGGGGCTGGTATATGAGTGCTCCTTGGCATTTTCTAGCTTCTATTGCACAGTAATAGAAAAGGATATCCGTCTTTATTTACAATGTTATGCCTTATGCCCTCCAACTTAACCCGGTTAGCATCATGTAGCCCTTTCCATCCAAAGCACTGGAGAACATGTACAAGCTGTTTTATGGGCCTCTTTGCTTTTGCCTCTACATAAGAAGTAATAATGCTACACTTGCATTCTGACTGGCCTGGGACTGCCCTCACAACCCCTTCCAACAAACTCACCTCCTATCTCACTCACCTCTGCCCCCTGTGGGTGCATGTACAGGTCTCCGAGGAGAGTACCAAGAGAGCAGTGAGACAGCACCAGTGAGTGGTCCTTGTGCAGGGAATCCAAGATCCTTGCACTCTGCTCCTCTCCTTCTCCTAACCCAGGGAAGAGTCAGCCACTGTCTGACCCTAACTGTAGATGCACCTAGAGCTTAGGATAGGTGTGTTTATAGAAGGAATGAGTAAAAGTCACATGCAAAACCAAAAAAAAAAAAAACCAACCTCCAAGCAAATAATTCCTCAAGATTTGGATGGAATTGGTTATAGAAATTAAAAAAGAGAATAAAAACAAGTTTTAACAGTGATAAAATATACGATGGCTGGTGTGTGTGTGTGTGTGTGTGTATGTGTGTGTTTTCACTCTGATGCCTCTATTAATCCTCTTTAAATTAAGTGTTGGTCTGACCTGTTTTGTAAGGTACTTGTTTGTGGAAAAGCATCAAAATATCTGCCTTGTCAGTTATGACTATATCCTCACCAGACTTCCAAAGCCCTAAACCTCATGCTGAGGACTTTGAACATCACTTAGGAGCTTAAACCACGTTCTTGGAATGAGTTTATCAGAAAAACCCAGAAGAACTCAGCAGTAGGTACTGGCAACTGGATCTCTTCTCCTTTTATTCTAGCTGGGTGGAATGAATCCCCTACTGATCGTAACTGGAAAGCTTTTTCCAGACACAATGCCAGGTATTTCAGAGCAAAGCTCTGAGAATATTAGAAACCCAAATATTATCTCAGGCTTAGATCAAAATAATTAAAATGTATGGAGGGAGAAAGGGGAGGATGGGAGAGGCACGTTGCTTTATGCAAAATAGCTCTTGAAAAACAAATTAATTGATTGCCCCGCAAACGATCTAGCAGCTGGTCATCCTCTCCTCAGCAAGCTCCATTCCCTTTCTGACACTGCAGATGAGAGTAACCCATGGAACTCTAGTTTCAAAATGTCAACATGGTTTAGGTTAGGGTATGTTTATAACAATTATGAATTGAGTTTATGGTTTGTTTGCTTTCTAGAGCAATCACAGCAGCTGACATCTGTGGACATTTCTAATGTAATTTTGTCAGTAAACCCCCCCCCCCCCTCCGGTCTAATGACCACATAGAGACAGCACTGTACTATTGAATTAATAATAATTATAATTATTTATTTGCATCTACACTATGTAATACTATGTTAATCCATGAATCCTAACACATGTCAATTTATTAAGTTTCATGGTGCTTCCATTTTATAATAATACCTGTTTCACAGATGGGTACATTGAGGCACAGTAAGGATAAGTGACTTGCCCAAAGTGCTGAAGGTGCTAATTTGCTCCTGTGCAGAGGGCACCACTTAAGCCCATGGCCCTATTCACTCAACTGGGAAATAGATTCCTAGTCCCTTGGTTTAACCCCTTAATAATTACACGCTGGAATATATAGCTGATATCATTGCGTTAAATGAATTTAAGTAAATTCTGCGTTAAAAAACAGCACTTTGGTTATGTTTGGAATAATGTCTGTGATAACTATAGAATTATGATAATATAAGTAAGTAAAAAAGCAAGCCTTACAATGGCAGTAGCTATTCTGGAATAGCTCCTCATGTGAATGTTGTATTCCAGAATAAAAATCATTTGATTCCAGAATAATTACAGTGTTTACATGGGGAGCTATTCCAGAATAGCGATTGTAGAATAGTTTATTCTATAATAGCTATTCCAGTCAATTTCTCAACATAGCCAAGACCTAAGGCAATTCCTCCCTGGACAAATGGTCTCTCATGTCCATCATTTTAGAATATATTTTTCTAAGGAGCTAAAATTGGGCTTCAAAAGTTCTTCTATACTAAATATCCGATACTGTAGAATGAAGGTAGTGGATTGCAGATTATTCACATTGTATTTCCATGCACTTTACACTGAGATTGTTAATATCTTCCATTTGTTTCTCCAAATCTTACCAGTGTCTGAATTTCCTTCTGATGTAACTTTTTGCTTAGCTGTTGGGCAACAGCGAGAAAGGTATTTCATTTTCATGCGTGCTTTGTAACAGATATCACAGTGCTACTCAATCACCGCTGAATGACTGCATGTTAAGATGTTAGATGGTATTTTTATCACAGCTTATGGTATTTGCAGTGATACCTGATCATTTTTTAAGGTTAGCCCAAAATACTGGAGAACATCTGGCCATTGTTAACTGAGCCCTTTGAATCCCTTCTTTCCCTCCTGCCTCTGTCATGGTATGAAGATGGGAGGAAATGATGACTTTACAATAGTTAATTATTCTTGGTAAACGCCCTTTGCATGAACAAATGTGCTTTATTACACAGACAATGAAGTATCTTCCTGCTGCTATCAAAGGGCCAAATTCTGCACTCAGGTGAGTGTATGGGCAAAAGGTAATAAAAGTTCTACACATGCTTCTGATATTAGCATTTGTGCTAAGTATAGGGAACCAGGCCCTCAGCTGGTGCTAAGGGATGTAGATCCGTTGACTTCTTTGCTGGTTTACACCAGCTGAGGATCTGGCTCTTAGTATTCATTTATAGCTGTTGTTTAATTTTAATCTCAATTGTTCATTTGCTTTCTGGTTCTAATAGAATCACAATATATTAAACAGGAGCTAATGACAACAAATATAAAAGGTTTATGCTGTTAGGAAATGTCAATGGAACGAATATAACAAATGCCTCACTAACACACACGTTCTTTCCATAAATCCTTCCATCAGCCAAAATGTTGACTTTAACCTTTTCCATTTTCTGCAAGGAAAGCGTTGTATTCCCTTGTTGCAGAAACAAATACCTCAGAGTGAGGATGGGGCTTTGAACGGGGCAAATAATTACAACATTATGTCATGTTATTAATTAAATGGCAGGATCAGCTTTTACGATCGTAAGGCACACCCAGCGATGGAAAATGTGGACACAGCAAATGGAGTAATGTGTTCTTGTGGAAATCTCAAATTGTTTAAGACAACAATTTGGATCCATTAAGCAAAAATCTAACCCAAAGATGTTTGCTGTGAATAACATTAGTCATCATGCTTATCATGTCATCTTCTCCCAATTTTCATTGAAATCAGATTAAAATATTATATATTTTCCTCCTTTTCCACCTTTATTCAGCATCACTAAGGATATTTGAGGATATTTGAATGCAATCAAATAGTTGTATTAAAGAATAATGCCGCTGTAGGGTGAAATCTTGGTCCCCCTGAAGTCCATGAGAGTTTTGCATTTGACTTCAGTGTGGCCTGGATTTCACTCATGGAATCTTCACTTATTGTTTGCAGCCACTGAACATTGGGCTTCAGCTCTCATTAGCTAAATAGGGTTAGGCCTGTTAAAGATGTGGATGGAAGAGCTCTCAGAAAGACCCATAGAATGCTGTTGGTGATCAAATAGCGGCATTTTGTCCTTTGAGTCAGTACCAAATTCCTGCCCAGTCAGCGTCTTGGAGGATATACCATTCAGATGGGATATAGAACTAAGATCTTGACAACTTGTGGTCATCATCAAATATTCCATGAAGCATCTACTAAGAATAAGGGTGTGTTTGTTCTGCTCAGTTTCTAATTTATGTGATTTACTTTGACTACCTAAATCCCACCTGCCGTTTCAATTGGAAATAGTATTCTTTAACTTCATTCACCACAGCAGATACTGTAAGTTCTTGTATAGGAAATTATAAAGAATAAATTAATGGAGCTGTGTAATGAATGTCCAGAACTGCCCTCTGGGACCTCTCTAAAAAGGTGTGAAGCTGCCAGAAGTGTCAAGTCAACAATTCCTCATGCTTTTGGGAAGAGCTTGGTGAACTATTTGTTGAGGGTAATGTATTAAATTAATTAGCTAAATAAAGTGAATGAAACCGAAGAACATGCTTAAAGTTAAGCACGTGCCTAAGTGCTGCCATGGATTTGTGGCATCCATGAAAACCTGCAGGCCACGGTGGACCAAGACGGTTCACACCTTGGTGCTATTATTGCAAAATTTTGTCTTGTCTTACATTCAGCTACCTGCAAATTGTTCCACTCAGCTATAAGATCAAGATGCCCTTAGATAGCATTCACATTTCCATTCGTCATTTGGATACATCTCTTTAGAGTAAAATCTAAACCAATTTGAACACCGTGTATAATTGGATAATACTAAGCAGGGCCAAAATTAAATCTATTACATTTTCAAGCGATCAGAGCCCCAACATACAGGTCAGCCAGCAGCTAACATTAAATATTTTGAGAGGAGTTTTCATCAAAGCTGTACATCACTTTAATAATCTAGGATTATGGCTGAACCTTAAAATGAAATCCGAGATGTGCACTGACATAGGGCTAAGAGACGAGCACTTCTGTAACAATTCTAATTTAAGCACTGCCTGGAAAGATGCAGGAAGAAAAACATCTCCTTTTAACTCAGCAGCAATGGTTCTTAACAAGAATGATGTGTACTACATGGAGTGTTATCTTATAGTGCAATCAGCATAATGTTTTTAAACTCCTTGAATTTTACAGTCTGGCACACAGCTTTAAACATTTACTAAGGCTAGGTGTACACTACAGCGGGGGGTTGACCTAAGAGACGCAACTTCAGCTATGTGAATAGCGTAGCTGAAGTTGTGTATTTTAGGTTGACTTACCTGGCTGTGAGGACGGCGGCAAGTTGACCGCTGCTGCGTCGCCGTTGACTCTGCTGCTGCCTCTTGCCGCGGTGGATTTCCGGAGTCGACGGCAGAGCAATCAGGGATCGATTTTATCGCGTCTTCAATAGACACGATAAGTCGATCCCCAATAGATCGATTGCTACCCGCCGATCCGGCGGGTAGTGAAGACATGCCTTAAGAAGAGTATACCAGTGGTATAGAGGGTAGCTAGTACATTATACCAGTTTATCTGTAAATTTGAGTCCAACATATATATCTTTCATGTCTCATTGTACCTTTAGCACTAATCCACAACACTTGTCTAATAATTGGATCATGAGTAGGGCTGTACAATATTCACGGTCCATTTTGGTGAATTTCACAGTCATAGGATTTTAAAATTTGTAAATATCATTATTTCAGCGATTTAAATCTGAAATTTCATGGAGTTGTAATGGTAAAGGTCCTGACCCAAAAAGAAGCTGTGTGTGTGTGTATGTGTGGGGGGGTGTCGCAGAGTTATTGTAGGGGGGTTGTGGTGCTGCTACCCTTACTTCTGCACTGCTCCTAGTGGCGGTGCTGCCTACAGAGCTGGGTAGCTGGAGAGTGGCAGCTGCTGGCCGGGAGCCCAGCTCCAAAGGCAGTGCCACGGCCAGCAGCAGTGCAGAAGTAAGGATGGCAGGGTATGGTATTGCCACCCTTACTTCTGCATCGCTGCCTGCAGAGCTGGGCCCTCAGTCAGCAACCGCCACTCTCCAACCACCCACCTCTGAAGCCAGCAGCAGCAGAAGTAAGGATGTCATGGTATGGTATTGCCACCCTAACTTCTGCGCTGCTGCTGGTGGGGCGCTGCCTTCAGAGCTGGACGCCCGACCAACAGCCGCCGCTCTCCAGCGCCCCACTCTGAAGGCAGTGCAGAAGTAAGGGAGGCAGTACTGCGGCCCTCCTAAAATAACCTTGCAAACCCCCCCCCCAACTCCCCTTTGGGTCAGGACCCCCAATTTGAGAAACGCTGGTCTCCCCTGTGAAATCTGTGTAGTATAGGGTAAAAGCACATAAAAGACCAGATTTCATGGGGGCAGAGCAGATTTCACGGTCTGTGACGCATTTTTCAGGGCCATAAATTTGATAGGGCCCTAATCATGAGAGAACTTACAAAGTTTTTCTTTTTGAATGAATGTAATGGTTATAAAAGGAGCTATAATGTAGCCATGTAAACACAGACAATCTATTCTATTCTATCTAGGTTGTTATACTGCACTCATCACTGTAGTATCTGAGTGTCTTCTAGTCGTACATTAAGTGACATAACTATACCTCTGTCACATGTGGTTTGTTCCCCCATCCTCTCCCCAGGGAGGAAATTACATGTGAAATGGAGTGGTTTTGTTTTGGTGGGGTATTTATTATTATGTACACTCTGCTATATATATATGTTCAAGAAGGCCAGGATGAAGAAGTGCATCTTGACCTGCAGTCAAAGGTGGTGAAGTTTATAATGGGAATTTTTATAGCTGGTGTGAGAAATTAGCCAGGATTCAAATCTATGATCGTTTGCACACAAAGTAGGAGCCCTTCCTCAATACTGTCCTGGTCCTTTACAACGTCTCTTCTCCTACTGGAGGTTCCCTGCCTTGCAAAGTACATTCCACGGAATAACGCTGAGGTCTTCCTTATAAACAGAGAGAGTGAGACTCTCTTCCTGGAAGAATTTTAAAGGGCCAGGGCTGTATAGGACAGGTGGTGGTAATACAAGTTTCCCTACAAGATTGTGCCTCAACCTTGATCAGGGGGCATGATCTCGAAAGTGTTCTCGGTCAGAGTTCACTCTCCATGGCCAGTTCAGTCCTTGGGCTTTTGTTTCTGAGCTTGCCAACAAGACTGTGAAAATTGGTGCCGATGTTGATGTGTGATGCTTTTTGAGATGTGGTTAACCCGTCCACCAAGAACTGGAGAACTGCAAAATCCAGATCGGAATTCTCAACCTCACAACCCCCTCCGAAAAAGTATTCACAGTGGGGTTTGGAACCTGAAGTGGTTTGTTCCCGTCTCCCCTTTGCACCATTCTATAATATAACTGGCCAAGGCCTAATCCAGAGTCCAGCTGAAATCAATGGCAAAACTCCAGTTGGGCCTCTCACTCTGCCAAGGCCCAAATGCAGGACACAACGTGTAAGAAGTCCCCATATAGCTGACACACAAATTATTCATGCCAAAAAAGTTAAATCTTATGGTGCTTCTTCCTTTTTGATGTGAAGGAGAGCAATTTGGGTCCTCCCTTTTCAGCGTGGGCAGATAAATGATCGACAAATGCTGTAGGTCATTTGCAAGATAAAATCCCACCACGTGGAGTCCTGCCATCACTTCCTGTAGTCAGTCGGTGGAACATATTTTTTCTTCAAAAACTCCCCTTGAAAACAGGGCCATGAAAAGCCACAAGGGTTGAGCCACAGTGCATTCTGTCATAACCGTTTTGCACACCTCTATTGATAACCTCACAGCTCTGTCTTCTGAGGGGGAGAGCTCTGGAGTCGAGTCTGTCTAGCCAAAATGTGAATAGAGAGTCACTGAGAAAGTCAGAATCCCTGTTGAAATCTGAAACCTCAGAGGATTTAATCACACGCAAACCCAGAACCAAAAGATTAGCCCATAAAGCCAGGTATTTGATTTATTTGAATGCTGTACTTACAGGACGTTGCATCTTTAAGAAACTGTGACAGTTTGTTATTTTGACTGAATTTTCTTTTGATCGTGTGTAGCCTTTGGCTCTCAGGATTAAATCGTTTCACACTAAAAGGTGCTTCTGATCGTGTTAATTATCAGGGAGAAACCAGAATCAGCTACTCCTCTTATTTTCTGTTTGACTAATCTGGCATCGATATCACCATTGAGTTGTTTTGATTGAAATGTTTTTAAAGTTGAGGTCACTGCAGGCCTGGCTTTAAATATCCCCCTCAGCTGCACTCCCTGTAACGTGATTATTTCTCAGGTATCTTGAGAGCAGTTTGACTTTTCTCAGACAAAAAAGGAAAAGGCCCCAGCTGAGCTTGGAAACGGTCTTGCTACTTGGAGCTTGGTTAAGAACAGGTTATTTATTGTTGCTCTTGGCCCGGGAGGCCCTTCAGGGCCTGCACTTCAGTTTGGCTGCACTGCAGCACAGAAACAGCTGAGGATCCTGCCTTTGCAGCATGGGGTGCCTGACAGGCCATGCAACTTATAGGCCTCACTTGCTGGGAAAAGCAGATCCCTCTACACTGATTGCTGGTTAAATCAACAACAGGCCGAGAAACTGAGAGCCACTTGGCCAGACTCGATAAATAATTTAGTTGTTGCTGTTAATTCAGAAACCACCCAGATATATGCCTCTCATAATAGAATAATAAGGATCGGCAGCCCCTTATTCAGGCAAAACTCCAACTGATTTCAATGGCAATGGTGCCTAAGTAAGGATGAAGGATCTGTTTCAGCTCCTCTTGAAGTCAATGACTCTAACAGGAACACGATCATGTCTTAAGGAATGTAGGATTTGTCCCCAGATGACTTAACCCTGAGGGACTTGGTGCAGTGGATAGGACTCTAGTGTGGGTGTCAGGAGATACCAGCTGTTTGACCTTGGGCAGTGCTCTGTGCCTCAGTTTACCCAAATGTAAAATGGGGATATCCCTTTAATAAAGCACTTTCAGATCTATGGATAAAAATAATAAGTGTTTTTATTATTATCATTATGCTACAAACTCTTATGCAAACTGTCTCACTAACGGCAAGGATTACAGTACTTGCGTGAGTATAGGCATGTTAGACAAGGCCACCTATCATCCTCAAAGTGCTTTACAGACATTATTTATCTGACAGAACTGCCCTAGAAACTTGTATTAAAATTGTGGGCAAAATACTGTCTTTCTTTCTTTCCTTCTAGTCAGTACATTTCATTTTCATCTTCATTTTAGATGGATGACTCTAGTTTATATAAAACGCCTTACAGCATCATGCCTCTATGAAATAGTTCATTGTGTGCCATAACATGCATATTACAAAAGGTTTGCCTTCATTTCAAGTTTTAACCTCAAAGTTTTCAGCTGTCTTGTAGACTTCCCTTGGCTCTCATCATAGGACAATCAGTCAGTACCCCGGTAAAACTGTAGACAAGGGTTTCATTACAACAGACTGTCTCTAAATTCTAGCTAACATTATAAAGTTAGATCTGACCTAAGGACATGGTGGATTTTGCAGCTTTTAGGTCAAGACTGGGTGTCTTTTGAAAAGAGATGCCCTTGGAGAAAAGTTATGGGCTTGATGCAGAAATCATCAGGTGAGGTTCTTTGGCTCGTGTGATGCAGGAGGTCCGACTAGTTGATCATAATAGTCTTTTCTGGCCTTAAACATCTATGAATCTACAACTGTACATTTTAGGGTGAACATCTACAGTACGTGTAAGGAAAGACTCCCATTGACTTCAGCTGACTTTGAACCAGGCCCCAAATAAATCTTATTCGCAGACATCTAAAGGAGGAGGATTTTGGTTCCATAATGAATTTTACTTTCTGCCATTTGGTTTGCTCGTGCTTTGGAGAACCCTGGATGAGTACTTATAGAAGAAGAATGTGTGAATCCCTTGCCAGTAAAACATGTGCTCACAGCCCTAAGTGGCATAATGATTCATATCCTCTTCTAATCACCATTGATTCTATGTGGAAAACTTGGAGAAATCTTCTGAGAGGCTTTAAATCCAATGTATATTTAGGTTCCAAGATGACCATATGGGCTGTGACTCATTTCTTAAGATAAGTATATAAAAATCAATTATACGGTCATTTTGGTTACCAGAAGGAATCTGTTCCATTGGTCATTTGTTTCCTAATATCTTGTCTTATTACTTTTTAAAAAAATCATAAAACACTTTACAAATTATATACTATTTCTGGCAGCAGACCCCTTCCATTGAGACAGATGCATGACCGTTTATTTAAAACTAGGCTGGGATAATATCCTAGTACAGTCTGAAAACTCTGTACAGTCTGAAAACTCTGAGTTCAAAGATGTGCTAAAAACACCTGGCAGAGAAAAGGGAAGGGCAAAACGTCTGGAGGAGAAAGGAGAGTGTGGTCTAGTAGTTAGAGAAGGGGGGGCTGTTAGTCAAGACTTTTGGGCTCAGTTTCTTGCTCATCTCTTGACTTTGTGTTCCTTGCATACATCACATAAACCATCATTTTCAAACTTGGATGCCTAAAATTCGGAACCTAAATCAATACCAGGCACCTAAATAAATAGCTAGATTTTCAGAGGTGCTGAGCTTCACTGATTTCATGTTTAAACATTTTTGGCCTTAACTCTTCTATTCTTTAGTTTGCAAAATCTGCGCAATAAATCAGACAGTGATTATTTGCCCTGTATTTTCTGTGTTCTGGTCAATATAAGGTGTGATATAAGTCTAAGTGTTATTACCTACAGCATAAAGATTTAGGGTCTTATTCATGTTGAGTAGCACCTTCCGCCATGTATGGTCCTGTTGATTTCAACTTGACTCCCCATGGAATAAATTACTACTATTTAACACGAATAAAGCCAGTGTTCTATGACAGAATGTAGAAAAGTGTCTCAACTTGCTACTGAAGGCCTCTTACACAAAAAAACACAATATGTTGTAGCCATTTAGGACTTTTCTACTATCAGGATTAGTATTCTGTGAATTATACTGTGATTCAAGGAAAACATCCAGAAATGGTATTAATCTCAAATACTCCTCCCCTCTCTTCTTGTGTGGATAAGGACCAGGGTATCAGAATGCCCAGGGAGACTGGGCATTATTACATGCTCACAATACTTCAACTCAGCCACAAGATATGGGCTCAATGCAGAAATTAGTGGGTGAAATTCTATGGCCTGTGTTATGCACGGAGGTTAGTTAGACTAGATGATCATAAACTCTTCCATGGACATTTGCCAGTGTGTGTCTGTGATAATATGGTAGCTCCTATTCTAAGTACAGGAAGATACCATAGCTTCTGCAGGGCATCAAGGTTGAGGTCAAATGGCTCTTTAAGGGTGTGATCCTGCAAGGTGTTGAGCACCATCTACTCCCATAGGAGTCAGTGGCCGGTGAGAATGCCCCTTGCAGCAGGACAGACTTGACTCACTGCAAAATCAGACCCCAGAATAGCACCCAAAAAAAATCAAATTTCCTCTCTGATTTGCACACTCTCCATCCCACTGGTCTCTCCTGCTTTCACCTTAGGTAGGGTGACCAGATGTCCCGATTTTATAGGGACAGTCTTGATATTTGGGGCTTTTTCTTATATAGACTCCTATTACCCCCCACCCTCGTCCCGATTTTTCACACTTGCTGTCTGGTCACCCTAACCTTAGGTGGCTCTCTTATCTGCAGTGTGCATCTCCATTGCATTTCCTGTGCCTGTTCCAGGAGCAGAACCTCCATTGGCAGAGAATTTTGCCCTAAGTAATCACCTGTCTATACTGATTTTATACTTTTTCTTTTTTGTTGTTTTCTTAAGCATTTGACATAACTGGCTAGTTGGCCAAGCTCAGTCCTTTGAAATATTGCTCTGCTGCTCACTGATCTTATCATATAAAAATATTTATCCCCACATTCGTGCTTCATAAAACGTGATTTAAATTGCATATGTCTGAGAGAGACTGTGCCTTTCTGACACAGCCCTGAGTTACGGAGGTTGTGAGGAGGCCACGTTGCACTAGATTCCCCATGAAGAATTCCTGTTGACACAGCCACAATTCCACTAAGAGCTCCCAGGAAGGACAGATTGTTGCGGCCTCTTTGCCACCCTCTGAAAAAAGGCAGCATATGTTCCCCCTGTGAACAGACTGCTTTGCCGGCTGCTGAAGAGGTGAGGAATGGTCTTGCTCTAATTCCACCCTTTCCTGCCTGTTTAGAGGAGGTTGCAGCTAATATGGAGCGGAGGATCCATTGACAAGCCACACTGTCACTAGCACATATACAGGGAACTGAAGGGGAAGAAAGGTGTCTTGAACCTTCCCTCCCTTCCTCATAGGGCCAGTCATAGTCTGGTCCTATGTGTCTCAGACTCTTTATATTACTTGCAAAATGGTGATTTTGCAGCATTTCTGGCACAAAATACCTGTAGTAACAAAAAATATAGTTTGAAATATTCCGTTGCAATATTATGTTTATGTTCTAGCTCAGACAGAAGTTAGGGGCTTGATGCAAATTACTAGGTGAGCTGGTATGGCCTGAGTTATGCAGGAGGGCAGACTGAAGGTTCACGATAGTTCCTTCTGGCCTTAAGATCCACACAGCTATTATTTATTTATTGTCGTTAGCACAAAGCACTGGACGACATCTTAAGTAAATCGCCTCTGAGATGAAAGATATTCACTCTCTGTACGTTGGTGAATGAGAACTGACTGTCAGTCAAACACCATATGGGATTTTTTTTTAGTATTCAAGGGTTCTTCACATTTAACTCTTTGACTGTTGGAGGTCCTGCTTGCTTAGACATCAGCATTGGTATGCTAATAAAATCATTTAGAACTAGCTGCACTGCGTTACGATTAGGATGCTACCAAATTCACGGCCATGAAAAATGCATCATGGACCGTGAAATCTGTTCTCTCACCGTGAAATCTGGTCTGTTGTGTGCTTTTACCCTATACTATACAGATTTCATGGAGGAGAGCGGTGTTTCTCAAACTGGGGGTTCTGACCCAAAAGGGAGTTCTGGGGGGTTGAGGGGTGTCACAAGGTTATTTAGGGGGGCTGTGATATTGCCACACTTACTTCTGCACTGCCTTCGGAGCTGGGTGGCTGCTGACTGAGGGCCCAGCTCTGCAGGCAGCAGCGCAGAAGTAAGGGTGGCAATACCATACCAGGCCATCCTTACTTCTTGCTGCTGCTGGCAGCGGCTCTGCCTTCAGAGCTGGGCTCCTGGCCAGCAGCCGCCACTCTCCAGCTGCCCAGTTCTGAAGGCAGTGCCACCACCAGCAGCAGTGCAGAAGTAAGGGTAGCAGCAGGGGCTGCTCCAGGCACCAGCGCACCAAGCGCGTGCCTGGGGCGGCAAGCCGCTGGGGGCGGCCTGCTGGTCGCCATGAGGGCGGCAGTCAGGCTGCCTTCAGCAGCATGCCTGCGGGAGGTCCGCCGGTCCCGCGGCTTCGGTGGCAATTCGGCGGCGGGTATGCGAAGGCGTGGGACCGGTGGACCTCCTGCAGGCACGCCGCCAAATCCGCGTTACCAGCGGACGTCCCACAGGCATGCCACCTAAGGCTGCCTCACTGCCGGGCTTGGGGCGGCAAAATACATAGAGCCGCCTTTGGGTAGCAGTACCGCAACCCCCCCTACAATAACCTTTGTGATCCCCCCACAACTCCTTTTTGGGTCAGGACCCCTACAATTACAACACCGTGAAGTTTCAGGTTTAAATAGCTGAAATCATGACATTTACAATTTTTATGTCAATTGTATGACCGTGAATTTGACCAAAATGGACCGTGAATTTGATAGGCCCCTAGTTATGATTTGCTCCATGCCACACTTTTAAAATTCTGTTACATAAAAGGAGCAGAAGGGGAAAGTAATGGGAGGAAAATGGATTCCATTGATGGTAAAAGCAGCTCAAAGTGAGGCCAGTGATTGGTGGTACTACTTTAATAGAAGCCAACAGAGTTCACATAAGGCCTGATCCAAAGCCCATTGGACTGAACAGGAGTCTTTCCATTGACTTAGATGAGGTTTGCATCAGGCCCTTCACCATGATTCCTGCGTGGCAAACTGTGCATCTAATGCACTTTTAATGAAAATGTTATCCTCTGAAATGCTGCCAAGTGTGACAGGCACAGAGGCAAAGACTGAGGAGGGCAATCATGGGGAAAGATCTTACAGCTCTTTCATAAGCCTTCATATTGTAAAAGTCTGAGGAAGCCAGCCCACATCAACAGCAGAATGAGCTGACTTCTACAGGGACACGTCATGTGATCACAGTTTAATAAAGCTCCTGTATGATGCTTTGTTAATGAAATTTTTGGATAGAAGTTAACAAAGAGGTCACTGTGGTGGAAAAGAATGCAGGCTTTGATTATTTTTTTTTTAGGGTTCATGAAGTGTCATTTTCAGTGAGTTGCTGGCTGAATGAAATGCTCTCCCAATGCCAACTGTTACCTCATAAATGTTTCTTATGAAAAATAATTCATGCTTTGGAGATGATCAGCGGCATTCTCAGCTGATCCCCTGTTAGAAACATGGATTCTTCTTTTCTGGAAGAAATCTCCTATTACCCATCCCTTCAACAAGTGCTGAAGGATGAGTTCAGGGCCACATGGCAAAGTGGGGTATTTTATTAAGACCGTTAGCCTCTGGGACTCAGTTGAAGCCTTGCCCAGCATGTACTAAGGGAAGAATCAGTTTGTCATGATGGTTTCATAAATTCAGACATAAGTTCCGATAGCCTTAACCTTGTTTACGGTACCCGGGAGGGCAGTCCACAAAATGAATGATCGCGCATTAGAAGTAAATATGCAGACCATGAAATATGTGTCAGGATTGAACTTTTGAAGCATAGCCACTATCTATAAACTAGGAGCTACTATGTGTTTGTGTGAGGGGGGATGAAATGGAAAATCCAAAACCCATGGAAGAGGGTCAACAGGAAGGGCATGAGGAGGAAAACGGTGTGTTTATAGTATGTTCTGCCTGCTTGCATTGCGGCTTCACTCTGACGCCTCGCAGTTGTGATGGAGCTTTCAGGGGTGGGGATAGAACCAGGGGAGGAGTCAGAAGAACTGCTTCTCTACCTATCATGATCTGTTTGCAGACAGGTGATGTTTACGATGCATTTAACAATGCAGAGTTCTGTTTCTGAAAGCAGCCATATCTCTACCGCTGTGGTTTTTCTACCCCACGAAGGGGCTCTTTTTGTACGAAGGGGCTCTTTTTGTGTGAAGGGCCCAGATGTGTCTGGAGTCGATGCAGTGGAATTGGGGAAGGAGCTGAGAGCGGTGAGGAGATGCTGGATCCATTATGCAGAAGTCCAGCAGACTTTTGACCTGCAGATCCCACCATTCATTAATTTGTCTGGAACGCACCCTTTCAGTATTGCCCCACCACAGGGCTTACATCTCAGGGGCATCTCAGAGGAGGAGGCAAAAGGGGCAGTTTGCCCCAGGCCTTGTCCCTTTGAGAGGGCCCAAGTCCATGGAGTTTGAATGAATGGCTCTGCAATCTGGGAAATGGGATTGTCACTCAAATTTGGCTTGGCTGCACCCCCGTCATGAGAGAGGAGTGGCCAGATCAAACCTGAGTGGTGCTGCGACCCTGTGTGCCAGGTCAGAACACCCAGAGCGGGGAGCTGTGCCCAGACCTGTGTGACAGGAGTTGCTCCTGCGGGGTGGGTGTGGGACGGGCACGCTCTCCTTCCCATTCCTCTGGAGCATCAGTTTCCAGGTGGAGAGAGTTGGGGCCCTTAGCTTCAGATTTTGCCACTGACTTCCCAAAAGCTTGTGTGCCCTGCTCAGAGAGGATGGTGTAGTGGGGAGTCCAGGAAGAGGGGATTTGGCCCTCAATCAATTGCTTAGTTGATAATTAAAAGTGCTCAGAAAATTTTAGTCCAAAAAAGTGTAGATGAAAAATGGAAACATTTAGTTTTTGGCCACAATTTTTGTGGACTCTTCCCCGCCACCATATTTTCAACCAACTCGCCTACTAATTCTCAGTTAAGTACCTTGGGGTACCAATTACTTGTCTGTGCAGTGCTTTGAAGATCTAAAGTGTGGCATAAGTAGCTCTGATACTGTGGTAACTTAGGGAGGTGTAGATGATAAACAGGTAAAAGTTAGCTGAACACACTTTATCATATTCTGACCTTTTACAGTGCATATGTGGTAAGTGAAATGACAACAAGCTCAGATTTTGTTTTATTTTTTCCTTTTATTTTGTTCACCACTGGGGCTTTCACAACCAAATCAATTTAACCCCCCCCCCTTGAAAGGGACAGCGTGGGATCCAGTCATCTGAAAAGTAAATTAATCTTGTTCTTTCCCTTTAAGAAAAAAAACCAACTGAAAATAAAATAGCAAAATGACTATTTTTCTGCAGCTCCCGCAGTCTGGGGGCTCTCTTGGCTTTGAACTCTTCTCAACAGTGTACTTTATCATCTGTAATAATAAACGCAGAGCTGATGGAACTAAAACAGTCAGGCTTCCAGGGCCGGTGCTTTGGTATTTTCTTTTTTGTTTTGTTTTGTTAGCAAACTTCTCCTATTGTTATCTCCCTACTCCAAAAACAAGAATGGTTAAAAAGTCATTGGCGCATGCCAGGCAAAGAATGCTCTCAGCTTCTCACTGAAGTTTTTAAAGCAAAAAATGGCAAAAACAGCCAAATTACTCCTGGGGTTGGTGGTTACTGTTACGAAATGTGGGCTGTAAGAATACTGATACGCTGGAGCCTTCCAGCTGTTTAGAAAGAGAGAGAGAGCATGGTAGTACGTCATTTATTATTTTCTGGACATAATAGCTTACAGCGCCAACAGCATTATATATATGTTGTACAGATCATCAAATAGCACATAATCTAATAATGAGAAACGGACAAACACCAGATGCCTGGTATTCGGCAGAATTGCCAATATTGCGAGGTGTCAGGTAACAGAATTTATATTCTGTGTTTACCAGGCACTAATAAAATCTATTATATTGTAGAGGCCTCCCCTCCATTTTTCAGCATCCTCATTTCTAGCTATTGCTTCACTTGTTATCTTTGGCCACCTGGAGGCAGGTTATTATATTCCTGGCCACTTTGTATCCTAATAAAATGTTGCTCAAACAAAATTGGCAATGAAGGTTGGGTTGAGAAACTAGTTTGGGGGCGGGGAAGAATTAGCAGCAGGACAGTAACCTGCCAATGGCTGCAGTCAGCTCGTTTTACAAATACTCTAGTTTTAAGATGGCTACTTAAAGGTGTTGGCATAAACGCTGCCTGCTATTCCTCAACATTGTTCCCCTGGCACTTGGAATTCTCCTGCTTTCTCGTGCAGCAAATGACCTCCCACACCTCATTCGAATTCCATTTGTCTTCTGTGAAGCTTTTTCAAAATTGCCCTCTGCAAGATTTGGACAGCTCCCCAAGCATCATGGCCTACATTTATACCAGTGACTAGTGACCTGGGGTGTCTCATTTTTGGGGCACCAAACCTTAGATGCCTCATAAAAGGGCCTTGATTTTCTGAAGGAGAATGTTCGGTAGTTTCTGAAAGGGCTTATAAAGGAGTACTGGCTTTTTAAGTCCAGAAGAAGAAGTTTGAGAGGACAGTTTCTTCATTCCAGGTGTCTGGAATAACCCAACTGGATGTAGGGTGAAAGGAAGATGGTCCTGGGTATTAGTTAGTGTCTGGGATGGGGAGGGTATAGGAAAAACCAGGACTATTTGTCCTTTAAGGGCTTGGGACAGTGGGCAGTGCAAGGCTCTCTTCTTGCCCAGCCAGGTGTCTGGGGTTATTAGACCCACCTGGGAAGGATTAAGGAAGTGATCAGATGCCTGGGTGGGTGAATAAAAAAGGAGGCTCCAAACACAGTCAGAGAGAGCTCACTGAGAGAAGGGCTGTGGAAACCCGGATCTAAAGGAGAAAGTTTGCAGGCCTGAGAGACCAGGATTTGAACCACTCAATCCCAGGAAGAAGAGCTGTGGAAACCCTGCACCTCAGGGTGGGCAATCTAGGGGCTCTCTGGAAGTTGGACAATGTTGAATAAATTAGACCCCAAGAGAAGGTGACTATTGTTTTAAAGACTTTTGGCGGTGAGTGAGTCATTCCCAGGAATCTGAAGGGGAACTGAGGCAGGCGACTGTAATGTCATGCCACTCTGCAAGGGGGTGCACTTGGAGACCGCAGCCCACTTACAGGCCCTTTCAAGATGCCTCAGGCTCTGCAGCCTAAATTAATACATCCAAACTCACTAGTCACTTATGAAGGCCCTTAAGTATCCCCTGACTTTCTGAATTACTGAACATCACCAGCTCCCGTTGGAGTCCATAGGAAATGTATGTGATCAGAAGCTGAGCAGCGTGTGTGAAAAGCAAGTCCCATATGTACCTGATCTGTCTGTTCCAGGTTGTAAGTACCTGAGGGTGGGGATTTTGTCTCAGCCTATTTTGAAAGGCTGAGGACACTGTTGGCTCAATTAAAAAGAATAATAATCTGCATGTATGGTGTGAATGTCCTAAGAGAACCGTCTTCTGCAGGAAAATAAATGGAATTTTCAAGATAACTGTACTTAAGTTGCCCATAGATTCCATAGTAAGTCTATGAGGTTACACTGCAAAGGAGGTTATTGTCTCGGGGAAGGGCTCATTGATAACACAATTGCTAGTAGCAGCCAGATTATATGTGACAGCTTGTTTTTAGAAAAGGAGTATCGGGCAACATCAGTGACCTAGAGAAATGAGAAAGTTTCAATGGAAAAAATGACAGACAGCCTTCTATCAGGAATGAGTAGATTTTATAATATAGGGTTACCATTTGGAAAATTTGAACAAAATAAATACACAGTTAATAAGAGGTTGACCAAATACAAATGGGTTTTTTAAAGGTACCACATATAGGTGATGAATAAGATGTATTAATTCTTGTATGTCAAGTTCATATATGCTATTAATGATGACATAAAAAAGTTAGAACAAATAAAAAATAATAGGAATAATAGCACACACAACTGTTGGAACATCCAATGTCTTTCCCCGTCAGTATTACGGTTATCAGGTAAGGAAGAGGTTCCCTATGAGCTGAACACAACTTGCCTCTTCACATTATGAAATGTTTTCTTCCAAATGGATTCCATTTCTCAGTTCAAAATTTTCAACAAGATTTAAAGGAGCTTGACATCTATAGTCCAGTCTGGGTCGTTACATTCTGCCATTGCTTCAAATGGGAAAGGGATATGTTGAGCATCTTCCCAGAGATTGCTGTGTAGCTTTGCAGGTGCTGAACAGTTCCATTCCACCCAGAGCTTGTCTTTATTTTAGTGGTGGGTGGATCTATACATACACAACAGCACACCTCAAATTTTCAAAGGGGGTAGTAGGAGGAGGCTGGGCTGGGGACATGTGTATTATGCACATTACCCTTCCCCATCCCTGCCAAACAGCCAGGAATCTTCTGAAAAGTTCATGCAACCTGAGTCTATGCTAACTTCCCAGGAAAGCCCATCTGCCCAGTGGGCTTGATCCAGTGCATGTACATCCATTGACTTCAGTGGGTTTTGGCTCAGGCTCTGAGGGAGCTCTCTTTGGAAAGGAGGCATGCCGGGAGCAGCTGTATATACCAGGAATCTCTGACGAGCAACCCATAGGAGCTCTGTTAACAGGTAGCCAGCTGGAAATAGGGAATTCCTGAACCTGCATGGAAGCACAGATCTTCTGGAGGGATGTCCTTGGCACTACAGCAGATCTCTGCAGAGACATCAAGGACCCATGATTTCTAGGTTCTGAACTCCCACTTGTCCTGTGGGTGAGAGGAGACTAAACTCCTCCTTCTATAGACTGATGTCCGGTAATCTCTTAGAATTTCCCTTCCCCTGGTTCCCTCTATGTATAAAGCAGCTCTGGCCCAGTATTAGTGAGAAGTTGTGTTCACATAATGCCACATACATTGCCCTTGCAAACCAACCAGAGGACTAATGCAGGCTGTAAGTGCTCGTTGCTTAGCAGGTGGGAAAAAATGTAGAAAACATGCTAAAAGAACAGGAGTACTTGTGGCACCTTAGAGACTAACAAATTAATTAATTTATTATTTATTAGATGCATCCGAAGAAGTGGGCTGTAGTCCACGAAAGCTTATGCTCTCATAGACTCATAGACTTTAAGGTCAGAAGGGACCAATTATGATCATCTGGTCTGACCCCCTGCATGCTGCAGGCCACAAAATCGTCCCTACCCCTTCCCTGGACTCTGCTGTTGAAGTCCCCAATCCTGGGGCTTAGTGACTTCAATTGGCAGAGACCCTCCTGCTAGCGATCCCTGCCCCATGCTGCGGAGGAAGGCGAAAAACCTCCAGGGCTCAGCCAATCTACCCTGGAGGAAAGTTCCTTCCCGACCCCAAATATGGCGATCAGTAAGACCCCGAGCATTTAGGCAAGAGTCTCCAGCCTGACCCCTGTTAGCCATTATATTATTTACCTACCATTGTTTGGTATTCTTTGGCTACTATGATTGACCATTAAACCATTCCCTCCATAAACTTATCTAACTTAATCTTAAAACCAGACAGGTCCGTCGCCCCCACCGTTTCCCTCAGAAGGCCATTCCAATATTTCACCCCTCTGACGGTCAGAAACCTTCATCTAATTTCAAGCCTGAACTTCCCCACGGCCAGTTTATATCCATTCGTTCTCGTGTCCAGATTAGTACTAAGCTGGAATAATTCCTCTCCCTCCCTTGTATTTACCCCTCTGATATATTTAAAGATAGCAATCATATCCCCTCTCAGCCTTCGTTTTGTCAGACTAAACAACCCAAGCTCCTCTAGTCTCCTTTCATACGACAGGTTTTCCATTCCTCTAATCATCCTAGTCGCCCTTCTCTGCACCCGTTCCAGTTTGAGTTCATCTTTTTTAAACATGGGAGACCAGAACTGTACACAGTACTCCAAATGAGGTCTCACCAGCGCCTTATACAACGGAAGCAGGACCTCCTTATCCCTACTAGATATACCTCGCCAAATACATCCCAAGACCGCATTGGCTTTTTTCACCGCCGCGTCACATTGTCGACTCATAGTCATCCTGCGGTCTACTAGGACCCCTAGGTCCTTCTCCTCTTCCGTTACTTCTAACCAATGCGTCCCCAATTTGTATCTAAAATTCTTATTAGTCGTCCCTAAGTGCATCACCTTACACTTTCCACTATTAAACTTCATCCTATTTCTGACACTCCAAATCACAAGCTCATTCAAGTCTCCCTGCAGAATATCCCTATCCTCCTCCGAATTTGCAACGCCTCCCACCTTCGTATCATCCGCAAACTTTATCAGCCCACTCCTGCAATCGGTTCCGAGGTCAGTTATAAATAGATTAAATAAAATGGGTCCCAAAACCGAACCTTGAGGCACTCCACTAGTAACCTCCCTCCAACCTGACAGTTCACCCTTTAATATGACCCGCTGCATTCTCCCCATTAACAAATTCCTTATCCACCTCTGGATTTTCATATCGATCCCCATGTTTTCCAATTTAACCAATAATTCCTCATGGGGTACAGTATCAAACGCTTTACTGAAATCCAAGTATATTAGGTCCACCGCATTTCCCTTATCTAATAAGTCCGTTACTTTCTCAAAGAAGGAGATCAGATTCGTTTGGCACGATCTGCCCTTCGTAAAACCATGTTGTAATTTATCGCAATTGCCATTAACTTCAAGGTCCTCAACTAGTTTCTCTTTCAGAATTTTCTCCAGCACCTTGCACACTACAGATGTTAAGCTAACAGGCCTGTAGTTACCCGGATCACATTTTTTCCCTTTCTTGAAAATAGGAACCACATTAGCTATTCTCCAGTCTAACGGGACCACCCCCGAGTTTACAGATTCATTAAATATTATCGCTAATGGGCCTGCTATTTCTCGCGCCAATTCCTTCAATATCCTCGGATGAAGATCGTCCGGTCCTCCCGACTTAGTCCCATTAAGGTGTTCAAGGTTTGTTTCTACCTCGGATACGGTAATCTCCCATCCTGTATGCCCCTCTGTCACGGTGCTAGTATCCCTAATACCTCCACTGGCCTCATTAAACACCGATGCAAAATATTCATTGAGATATTGAGCCATGCCTAGAGTATCTTTAATCTCCTCTCCAGCTATAGTCTTCAGCGGTCCCACTTCTTCTTTCTTTGCTTTCTTCCTATTGATATGGCTGTAAAACCTCTTACTATTGCTTTTAATTCCCCTCGCTAGGTCTAACTCTACATGGCCTTTGGCCTTTCTCACTCTACCTCTACATTCTCTGACTTCACTAAGGTAAGTTTCCTTACTGATCCCTCCCCTCTTCCACTCTTTGTACGCTTTCTGTTTTTTCCTAATCGCCCCTTTGAGTCGGTCGCTCATCCAGCTCGGTCTAAAACTCTTGCTTAGTAATCTTTTTCCCTTTTTTGGGATACAGGCCTCTGACAGCTTATGCATCTTTAACTTAAAGTAATCCCAGGCTTCTTCTGCCTTTAGATCCTTTAATATGTTTGCCCAATCCACTTCCCTTACCAGCCCCCTTAATTTGTTAAAATTGGCCTTTTTAAAATTATAAACCCTAGTCTTTGACTTAATTCTGTTACTCCTTCCATTTAGTTTAAACCGAATTAGCTCATGATCGCTGGAGCCCAAGTTGTCCCCTACTACCACTTCCTCAACGAGGTCCTCACTACTTACCAGAATCAAATCTAAAATGGCCTCCCCCCTCGTCGGTTCAGCTACCACTTGATGAAGGAATTGATCAGCAAGCACATCTAGGAACATCTGAGCCCTATTATTGCTACTAGCGTTTGTTCCCCAATCTATATCCGGGAAGTTAAAGTCCCCCATAATTACACAGTTTCTATTAGTATTTACTTCTCTAAACACATTAAATAGCTCCTTATCCATATCCTGGGTTGATCCCGGCGGTCTATAGCACACCCCAAGCACTATCCCCGGAGAGGCTCTAGTAGTCCTTTTACCCAATGTGAGTATTGCCCAGACGGACTCTGTGTTATCTATTCCATCTACTATTATTTCTTTACAGCATATTTTACTATTGACATACAGTGCCACCCCCCCACCTTTACCTTTGTCCCGGTCCTTCCTAAACAGTGCATACCCCTCCATACCTGTGCTCCAGTCGTGACTGCCATTCCACCACGTTTCAGTTATTCCTACGATATCTGGTTTCAATTCTCGGACCAAGAGCTCCAATTCCTCCATTTTATTACCTAGGCTTCTCGCATTGGTGTATAAACACCCTAATGTATGTTGTTTAGGCTGTCTCCCATTAGTAACATTATGTGTTGCGGACCTCTTTGTGTCTGTCCCTCCTGTCCCTCCTATGTCCAATCTCATCTCCCCGGCTATGTCTCCTCTCATTTCACTCACCTTTTCAATACTGGAATCTGGCGTGGAGATTAACTGTGCATCTCCCAACCGTCTCCCCAAACTTCCTAGTTTAAAGCTCTTTTGATAAGGTGAGCCAGCCTCCCTCCCAGAAGTCTATTTCCTTCCCTACTCAGGTGAAGCCCATCTCGCGAGAACAGGTGTCTGTCCCCGAAAGCCTCCCAGTGGCCATACATCCCAAAGCCCTCCTTATAACACCACTCCCTTAGCCAACTATTTATTCTCACAATCCTATCAGCCCTCTGCTGCCCTTCCCTGGGAACAGGCAGAATCCCACTAAAGATAATCTGAGCCTCTATCTCCTTGAGCGTCTTCCCCAGCCTGGCATAATCTCCCTTGATTCTCTCTAACGAGAACCTAGCCGTGTCATTCGTTCCTACATGAAGGATTATCAAGGGGTTCTTACCTGCTCCTTTTAGGATCCTTTTCAACCGGAGGTCCACATCGCGTATCTTTGCACCCGGTAGACAGCACACACTTCTGTTCTCCGGGTCTGCCCTGGTCACAGGCCTGTCCAATCTCCTCAGTAACGAGTCTCCAATTACATACACCTGCCGTTGCCTGGCAACAGTGCGGTCTAGTAATCTAGTCTCTGATCCCTCTAGTCCTGACCCTTGTCTGTTCCTATCTTTCCTTATGCTCCCCCTTATGCCTTCCTCTATCCTCTGGGGGCCTGGGTTTTGTGCTGTCTCCATCAACACCTCCCCTCTCTCTCTCGGACTAGCTGCTCTTCTCTTCTTCCTCACCCTCTCACCTTCAGTCACCATTTGTTAGTCTCTAAGGTGCCACAAGTACTCCTGTTCTTTTTGCAGATACAGACTAACACGGCTGCTACTCTAAAAGAAAACATGCTGTGATTCTGGAGACTTAGGCCAACTCTAGGCCTATGTATCAACTGAGATTCTGTCAGGTTTCATGCTGGTGGAACATTATTAAAAGTAAGTTGTTAAAATTGCACTAAAGTATGTAGAGTTTGGACTTCCCGAAATGCTGGTGAATGGAGGACTGCAATACTCATATGCTAAGTCCTTTATTTCTCATGTTGAGAGTAATAGCTGTACATGTGTGTTACATAACTGTCACAAGAGCCCCCATGATAACTAAAGCTATTAATCATTGCTGAGTTTTGCCCACAGAAATGGTTACATCCCTTAGGGGGGAGAGTGGTCAGTGGATAACCATTAAAAAGCAATGCCTCCAAAGAAAATGCCTAGATTCTCAATACAGTAGGTAGAAACCAGTTTATATGACGATGGAGAAGGGGAAACTCTCACACAGGGATGCATCACATAGGGCAACTTTGTGGAAGAATGACCTCATGGACTTCCCCCATCACCTTTTGCATCTCTGAGCCCCGGGAGTCATAACAGTCACCTGCCAGTCTTTTCAGATAAAAGCTGCCTAGTGGAAGGAAACAGGGTTCTTTTTACCAGACTGGATCCTAAGAGGCAAGAACTTTGTCTGTGAGGTAAAGGACCACCAGCTGCCACAGAAGCAGAAGCTAAACCTATAAGACTTTGTTAATATGAACAGACGTTTTATGTCTTTGTCTGTCTGTGTCTTTAGAATTCTTAGCACTGTGTAGATAGCTCTTGCTTCATTTTCATTTAATTAATAAAGCTGAAATACGTTTATTACAGGATCAGACTGAGCATTGCCTTATTGGATAAAGGAGGGAGATCTACTGAGGAACTGACTTGTGGTATGTGTCTGGTCCTTTGGGAACAGAGGAACTTGAGATTTGGTATTACAGTGAATATCACAGGAGTCCGCTTACTTGGTGTCAAGAAGGATTGGGTTTTCCAAGGGGACTTTTTAAATTCTATATTCAGGCTGGCAAGTGCCAAGGGAGTTAGTAAGCAGTGTGGTTAGCTGGTGTGTCAAAGGAGGTAGAGTCACAGCGGTCAGTGGGTTAACTTCCCTGTTAATGAACAGTCTGCCCTGAAGTGCAATACAGGGTTTTGAGATCCAAGGGGCATGACACATGCCGATCCCAAAACAAGGAAGGGTTGTTTTTCATTTATTGTGGAGATCATCAAAGATAGGGAAACATAGAGGCAATTCTGGAGAAGCCCAGAGGAAGGCTTCACAGCATAGGAAACGTTAGTCAAATAAAAGTAGAGGATGTTTATGGTGTGAAATCAGGAAGTGCTTTCAGGAAATTGGTAGGAAAATTCAGATGAGGCAGGCGAGGGGAAAACAGAATATACACACTCACGGCCGTTTTGATTATGTTGTTCAGTAGTATTTTTAGAAAATTGGACCAACTTCAAATCTTAAGTTTGATCCTGAACTTCCATTGGTCCTTCCCCACCGCCCCCAGTTCAGATTCAGGAAATAGCTATTTTTGTCTCGTGTACGGTACTATTTTGGTTTATAAGTCTATTTTGAGAAGCGTCCCTAAACCCAGTTCATCCCCAGTATCACCTCAATCCTTTGATGCAGTGAATATGGCTCATAGAATTAACATATATAGAACACAACTTAAACAAGCACAAACAAAATGCCTTTGAAGGTTAAAGATGAAATCAGTTTCCTAACTAGACTCTCTCTCCCCTTATCTTGAACGGCTTGTTATTGTACAGGCATTAAATGCTAGGGTGCTGGCACAGGTCTCTTATCTCATTATTTCAATGACAGAAAAGCTACAAACTTGGCTTTAAAAAAATCAGTCATGATCAGAAATTGTTCTGTGCAGGATGGCATCGTCAGTGAGGAACAAAGAGGTACTGGGAGCCCTCTGAGGAGAGCAGAGGGTATATTTTGAAACCAAACTAAGGGCCCAATCCTGTAAACACTCCCAAGCATTGCGCTTAGGGCTGCGATTGGTCCCAAAAAGACCTAGTTAGCTTTTTCTTTATGATTCACCCAAACTATGAGATGTGACATGGATTAATGAAAACTTGCTTTTCTCTCTCTTTTTGTTTTGTTACCATGTCCTGTAATATGAGAACTAGATACTTTTAAATAGCTATAAATGATTAAATACTAAGAACAAATAAAAGGAAATGATCCTTCATGCAGCCTATGATCAGTCTATGGAATTCACTGCTGCAAGCGATCATCCAGTGAAATACCATCAACTTCACCATCAATAATAGCACGCATAGGTTTGTTAGACTTACAATACCCTTGCAATGACAGTAGCTTCATTTACCCTTCAAGGCATAGCATGATTGCTTGTGGGAATTTTGAGAAAGAATGATCCCTCATTTATAGTGCTGTAGGGGCATTATTAAGGGGAAAGGAATCCCCTTCTTTGAAAGTATCACATATTGGCCACTAATGGAGCAAGGATTCTGGGCTGGATAGGGTTTGCCATGCAGGATCATAAGCTTATGTATCAACATAGTTGATTTAACTTTTAATCAAAGCAAATTGTTTTTAACATGCTGATAACACTGTAGTGGCTCCAAAAATAAAACACAAGCACGCAATCTATCAGGCATGTCTGTCAGAGAAACAGATGACACCCCATAAACCTGCCAAAACAACCCTTTGCTTGAAACAATAAAAACTGGAAAGAATCAAAACTCTCGGCCTCAAAAATCGCTTTCTTTGTATGCCCTTTAAAAAAAATCCTAGCTTTAAATCGCTGTAATTTGGACTAGGTTAATGTAAAAATGAAAACCATTCAATAAATCTTTTTGTTGGAGATCAAAAGCAATGAGTTTAGGAAACTGGAAAATTGATTATATGACATTTTACCACACTCTGTAACATTCATATTTTTCAGGAAACTGTCAACGATGATTGTTAGAATACTTTATCTGATGTTTTTATTTAAACTACTAATCTGGTCATGGATCTCTTCAGAAAAAGCCAATGGGAAGTTAAAGATAATGTTCTGTGTTGAGCTTAATCCCTTGCACGTGGTAGAATCCTTATTCTAGAAAGCACTTAAGCACATGCTTAACTTGAAGCACGTGCTTAATTTGTCAACTTCAATGGGACTTAACCATGTGCTTCAAGTTAAGCATGTGCTTATGTGTTGTCTTGAATGTACTTTCCAGAACTCGGGCTTGAACTCTATTCAGCTGTTTGCACAGTTAGCATTGCTGAGATTACCGTCATCTGGGAGCATCCTCAAAACACTTTTTGTTCCTAATAAAGTTTTGTTTTCTGTTACAAAATCCTATCTGAATTCAGCCTCTGTTCAAACAGGCATTCGTAACAGAAAACCAGTTTTTAAAGCAATACATGAGAATCTATTTCATCAGGGCTTTGTCTTGTCAGTTGTTAGGCAACAAATGCCAACACATTCCATTCTCAGTCACAGGTGTCTGGTCAAGGTATATGTTGCTCTCATTCTGTTTTTCTGTACACCCATACCTTTAAATTCAAGGAAATTTTCTAGGGAGCAAAGTCATGTGGGGATTTCAGAAGGTAGTAGGCAGATATGATAGAAAGCCATATCCTGGAGATATTGATTTACACTTGCAAAGGATCTGGCCCTCTATTTTCATCTCATGAAGATTTTATATTTGTTCTTTCTTTCTTTGCTGCTTTTCTTTATCTAGAATGCAAATAATGTAGACTAAAAGGACATGTCTAAAAAGCACAACATAACTCTGAGTAGGTGCCACATGTTGATTGACTAAGGCCAGTTTTGATAGCGTTCCTCAGTTTTCTGCTCACAAAGTGTTCTATGTTTCATGGAATACTGGCATCCTTTCACTTTCGTTGTTGAAAATTAATGATATCAGAAAAAAAGCACTGATAAAAATGAGGTAATGGAAGGAACTGCTTGCACTGAAAGAAAGGAATTCCACAGCATTTTAAGCTTTCGGCATGAATAATATATTGTGAGCCCATACATTGTAGCCTATATTTGAGCATTACCAGGATGACAATATAGTACAGGAGTTGATTTGGGCAGGAATTAGATTTTCTGTTTTGTGGGAAATTCTATGGTTTTTTTAACCTTCTGAAATGGAATGAAAACCAAAAATTTTGAAATTTCCCGTGAAATAATATTCTGGAAAAAAATTGTGTCAAGGTGATTGAAACATTTTATTTCAATAAATCCAAAGCATTTCACGCTTATTTTGACCTTTTTTAACTTTTAAAAATGTGTTTTATATGAAAACAAGAAATACCATTTCAAAACAAAAAAAAAGTGAAACTTTTTATTCTGAAAATGTCAAAACAAAACACGTTGTTTTGGTTTTTTTCTCAGTGAAATTTAATCAGAATTGACATGTTTTTCAAAATGTGTCAATTTCAATGAAAATGGCATTTTTCATGGAAAAACTGTTTTGACAAAATATTTCTGACTATCTCTATACAGGAGTCCCATACACAGTTTGACGGTAATATGACATCTACTCCCTATTGCTGCTTCCTTCAGGTGGATCCATGTAGTTAAATTTAACAGCTGGGAATAGTGTGTGGAACGGGGCTGAAAGTATATTTATTTTACTTCCATTTTATTTTCTCTTTTCTTTGATGGTGCAGTGCTGTATGTACCCCAGTTATAGCCCCACAATGGACAGTACCCACTGAAAGATATGTCAGAATTTTTCATTGCCATTACTTCAACCATTCATTAATCCATTTGATTTTAGCCTCTTTGAAGCCTAGAATTTGGATACTTTTAAGAACACACAGGAATCAGACATGAAAACCCTTCAACCAATGCAAAAGTTTAAAAACCTTATTCATATTTAATGGAAAAGCGCTCAATACACTCACGATGACTGACTTTATGATGTTTATCTTTTGGCAAAATCTCATTTTACATTTGATACAGTGTCTTGCATTTTCCTGGTTCCAGATTCAATTTCCAACTTTAATAAATGAAACTGTCTGTCACATTTCTTTGCCCCACTGTGGCATGCTTTGTGCAACACATGATTTCAGTGGTAATGATGCAGAAGAGTAAAATAAACATGAAACAGAACAAAACACGTATATACAAATGTGACAAAAATTCTGGTCCTTCATCTAAATTAGGCCAGAAAATTGGCATCAGATTTTATTATTCAGGCTGACTTCAAGAACACAAACAGCATTTAAAAACAATAGGGACTGTCAAAATATGGAGAATAATATCTGCTGTTAACTTTTTCACTGCTGCTTAATATTCCAGGCATTTTTTTGGGGAAAAAAAACCTTTAAGCTTAACACAAGGAACTAAAAAAATAGGACCCTTTATATCCCTGGTGTGATTCCATTTATATCCATAGTATATTCAGTTACACTGGGATGAATTTGGACCATCTATTTCCATAGAATATTAGAACATCAAGCCTGTTGCCACAGCAGAGATGTTGTACTAGAGAACTATCAGTGAAGCAGATAAGCGTGTTATGTTAGCGTGCTTCTGTAAACTTTGCTTTGTTTTGGTTCATGAGGCACAGATTTTTATAGACCAAATAAAAAAAAAATCACATATGTTGCATGTAACCAGAGGCCCCACAAAAGTTGACTTTGAGGGAAACACTAGTATCTTTGCTGAATTAGTAAAATCCATATGGGACAGATACTGTATTCTAGTGTGTGATTATTAATTACTATAATTTTATTTATTATTTCTATAATACCAGCAGCATTCTAGGTGATTTGCAGATTTAGTTTAGTTTTCTATCACCTGTTTTGTTAACAGGTCTCCTACAAGTAAGCTAGTGTGTACTCTCATAGACCTTCTGAGAAAAAGGAGAGACTTCAGTATTGTCAACGAGTCAGGCCCTGTTGCAGGGTAGTTGGCTCCTGAGGGCAGTCAGATGCTCAGCCTACCTGTGACAGGCTCTGCTAAAGAGAATAAGCCAGCCCTGATCCATCTGTGAGAACTGATTGCCTATGTAGTTGGTCAGTTAAGGAACATCTGGGCCTTATAAAGGGCTATGTGGGCTCAGGCAGGTGAGAACACAGGGAGGAAGCACTTGGAGGAAAGAACTTGTCAGAGGAGCTGGCTATGAAGCTACTCCTGGGGGTGATCTCCCAAGAGTACAGAGGCTCCTGAGGACAGGAATAATCCCTAGAATGCAGAAAGAGAGTGTTCCTATGGGGTAGCTTTCTCAGGGAGAGCAGGTGAGGGAGCATACAAGGAAAGGAAATCAAGGAAGAATGCTCCTAGATGGGAGAGGCTCAGGAAGGGAGGAGCTATGAATGTCAAGTCAGAGCAAAGCCTGATCCCAATGGAAGGACTTCACTAGGTAGCAACAGGAGCCCCAGATCAAAGGAATTATATGTTGTTCTGAGGAAGGGTTATCATAGTTTGACCTCTGTGGGGCACTTCCCCAGCTGATGAGAAGAGGCCCTAACTCCAGAAGAGGGTTCTGGGTCAAGAGGGCCTCATTGGTGAGGGACATGGACAAAGACCCTTCTCTCTCCAGCTAGGATGCTGGGTGGAGGCCTGTTTGTATAATGGTCTGCCTTTGGGTTAAATATACCAGACCCCTGAAGGGGCATTGCTCAATATATACAGACCTCACTGGACTTATTGAAAGTCTGCTGAGGGAGGTAGAGACTTAATTACAGCACTATATTGAGCTGCCAGGGGATACTCCAGGGGTGAGGGTGTGTAACACAGAGATCCCTTGGCATAAGCTCCTCTGTTCTTTGCAAACAGCTCTCACCTCAGACCTGACAAACTCACTGCACCAAATACATGTTGCAGGGTATTTATCCATAAAGAGTAACATGCAAAGTATCTACAGAAAGCTTGTAACTTGTGAAGATTCACATTCTTGGTGAGATGTATGTATGGATAATATTTAAGGAATAAAGTATTTATATTGAAAGTATACTTCTTGGATTTGGAGTAAAAATTAGTTGCTGGGGATAATATATCTCAGTGATGACCCATTTAGGCAGGAGGGAATTGTCACTCTGATCTGTTTAGCCAGTGATGCAATGCAAGGCTCAATTGTGTAGCCTTGCTCAATACCAAGATTTTCAATGGAGAACCATGAGAGGCAACTGCAAATGACTGAAACCACTTGAAGTTAAAAAAGAACATTACAACAAGACAGGGGTTCACTTTCTCTGTCTGTGAATAGAAACAAAAGACTGTTTCAAATAACACAGAGGGGAGAAAGAGAGAGAAGTCCTCTGAATCCTTTCATTGAGGAGACATCATGAGGAGCGAGGTGTTCTCATGAAAAATTGGATCCTGGTTTCTGTGAAGCCAGTCAGCTCTGCAACAGACAGAACTCTGGGAGAGAGGAGGGGGGACTTACTTTATTAGATAGGAAAGGTAACTATTAATAAGTGTAGAGCTAAGTTTGTGTTTTATGATTTTGTGTGGTATTGTAACCATTTGTTTCCATTGCTCTCTCGTTTCCAGCTAAATCTTTATTAAAGAAACCTATTTTTGTTATAAGTGCTCACAAGTGCTGTGTGTAATATAGGAGTGGTGGTTTCAGATAATCTAGTTAACTGGGTTACACTACTCCTTTGGGAAGGGTAGAGGATATGGGATTTCTGTGAGCAGCTAGTGTCTGGGACTGGATATCCCGGGGGAATGATTCAAAGAGTTTTAGGGACTGGGGTGCATCTATTGTTAACCTGCAAAGCAAAGACAGGGCTGGCAGAGCCTGGAGGAGAGTGCTTGAGTGGCTGACAGGCTGGTGGTGGTAAGGAGCTGACACCCAGCAAGTCACAGGCAAGGCTCCCTCATGCTGGAGGTGGAGGGTGGGGAGGAAATGAAGTGACTCACAGTCCTGGGTACCGCAAGAACCATTACAGGGCCATTATTACATGTCCCCCAAATCACAAAGTTGGCTTTACGAAATTGAGATCTAATATTACATTTTGGGTTGTGTTTATTTGCCTTCTGGTGCTGGAATGTTTCAAAATCCTATGTTATTTCAGATGGGAGGGACAGACGGCATCCTCTGAGCAGCCAGCTGGAGATGATCTAGAAGGAAAGCAGCTGGCACTATCCACGGACAAAAGGTGATACTTCCACAATGAGCTATTCCTCACCAGTCCAGGTCAGCTGAGGTCCCTCATCGTAGCATCTTGTAGGGCAGGCTGAGCTGGACCCATATTAACGAGAACAAAATTACATCATGTGAATGTTTTGGGATACGAGAACATATTCCACTGTTCTGTTTGTTCAAAGATTATATACCTGCATTGCACAAAACTCACCGCTGTGGTACAAGTCTCAGTCAGGCCTTGAGAGAAGCCAAGGACACTCAGAACTGGAGTACATTGGCAGAACTCTGTGGGAGGGGTAGGACTGGAATGGGAGCTGCTGCAGCAGGTCAGGACCAAGGTGCATTGCCACAGCTGCGTGAAGCAGCACAACTAGAAGAGCAATGGGTGCTGCAGATTAAGGCCCAGGTAAATTGCCAGGCAGATGGGTGGAGCCAGGACTGAACTAAGAGGGTGCGCGATAGGCTGAGACTTGGGTACCACCACAGAACTGGGATATAAAGTCCCTTGGGTGGCAGGGTGCAGTTTTAGGGAGTGTTAGTGTTCCCTTACTTCTAATGTGCCTTTCAGTAAAAAAGTCTATTGCTTGTTCTATCTTCGCTACTGCTCTTCCCATTCCAACGGTAGCAGAACTATTCCCTTATGTATATAAACTTCACAGCCAAGATCATACTCAGATGTGTATCTGCTTCTGATGAGAACAATCAAGATACAAAGTGTCCTAAAATATGGTCTAGGGGTTGTAGGTGAGAGGACAAAGCACATACTGGAAGAGGAGCTTCATGCTTGCTAGCTTCTAAGAAAGACAACCCCTTTAGGTTACTTTTGGAATACCTTCAGGTAGCTCCAAGGGAGTGGGAGATGCAGCTCCCTTTCCTTCTTAAAATCAGAGGATTATTCCCCTCCTTTCCCTGGCTTAGAGAAGCAGTGCTTCCCAATTCTTTGTCCCCCACCTCCCCTTCTGCTGGTGCACTGAGAGCTCCTCATCCTGTTTCAATCTCCTTTAACCACTAAGTAGCTCAGGACATCATTAACATAGAGGAGAGAGCTTTGATGGATGTCACAAAGTGGTCATCCTAGGGTTAACAGGCTTACCTAGAGGATTATGGGATGGAACCAAGCTTCATCCTTCCCTCCTTACTTCCTCTTTTAGTCACTGGGAGTCTCCCCCAACTATGTTGTGATGAAGTTAAATAAAACAGCAAGTTCCCAGCCTACACTCCTGAGAGTAGACTTTTGTTGTTGTTGTTGTTGCACTGAACTGACACTTTACTAACATTTTAGTTTATTTTTATTTTTTTAAACTGGAGTTTTCTACTTAAACTCTGGGGTGACCAAAAATAAATGCATCCGGCATTTTAAAATCAGCAAATAACTGACCTTCACAATTAAACTGAGAGATTTAAAGCAAGCAGCATACGCCCTGCTGGGTGCTGTACCTAGGAGATGAAATACGACATGACAAGGCCAATTAGAATGGTGACAAGGCTGTGAATCGGTCACGCAGCTTTGACCATCATTTTTTCCCTTGACTTGGAAGGACACACAAAATCAACAGCTCTCAAGATGGTTTCCTAAACTCATTGTGGAGAGAGTGATATATGCCTCTGACTATAGTATCCTCATACATGGGTTAAATTCTTCATTCACACACAAGAACTGATTATGTGCCTACACTTCCAACTATATGAATTTCATTTGGATACCAGATGGTTAGAGGTGGCTAGTGATGATATTCAGACTTAGTTTGCAACTCTATTGGCAGATTAGAGGCAGCTAAATCATGTAGAAACAGTAGGTAAAAATTGAAAACATATATAGCAATACAAGGCACAGGTCTGTTTACTTAAGGATCTAATGGAGGAAGAGAGAAAGCTGGACCAAGACATTAGCCTCAGACTTGGTGGACCTGGGTTCAGTTCTCTGCTCCACCAGAGACTTCTTGTGTGACTATAAGCAAGACACTTTACCTTTGCTGTGCCTCAGTTTCCACTCTGTAGCATGGGGATAACAGCATCTCACTACCTCAGAGGAGTGTGTTGAAAATAAATACAGGATTGTGGGGTGCTCTGATACCCAAGTACCAGGGGCTACTGAAGTACCTAAGAGAGAGTGCTTAGAGCACAAGGCTAGCTTTCAGTCATTCTCATTTCTAGTCTCGCTTCTGATCTGCTCTGTGACCTCAAGTTATATACGCTGTGCTTCATTTGATTGTGAAATTATAGTGCTTCCCTAATTTGCAGAGATGTTGTGAGGCTTAGTTAATGTTTGTAAAGTGATTGGATATCATGTGATGGAAGATCCAACAGAAGTACCCCTAGTATTAGAATGATCACATGTTGATGGGTGGAATAATGTGATAGCATGATCCAACCAGTTAACAACAGCAGAATAGCTGCTATTTTGCTTTCGGGTCAATTTTTTTTAAAGTGTGTGTGCGTATCAAATTTATGCTTTCTGGATATCAGACTGTTGAAAGTATATAAAGACTATGTGGCCAACACCATGGAAATCTGACTATACTTCCATAATAAAGACAGTCATTATTTCAACAAAATCAATCGAAAGAATATAAAATATGGTGTTTTCCTGGAAAAGTCAATAAGTCTGGGTTGCAGTATCTCAAGTTCTAGGGAAAAAAACATGTTTTGTTTGACGTTGTCTCTAAAACCAAATCAAACCTAACACATACACACACCCCTCCCCCCAAAAGAAGCCAGTATTACCTTGCCTCTATTTACGTCTGCAAAGCAAATAGCAAGAGCACTTGAAAAAAATCTACTAAGCTTCATGCAGCTGTTTACAGGATGGACTGAAAGGGCCCAATTCTTCTCTCGCATGTTTTACATAGTGTAACGTCATTTACTTCTGTGGAGTCAGTCCTGATTTACACCAGTGTAAGAAAAAAAAGAATCAGGCCCAGACTTTAAAAGAAATGGTTGATCAAGTTCTGCTCAGCCTTTGAATCCAAAAGGCTTTGTCTAAGAAATTGATGGGTTCAGTGCAAAAGAAATCTGTATTGCATATTATTTGATTTGTCTTTGAATACAAAAAAAGGTTATCCATGGAATAAGAGAAATGCAGAGAATAGTTTCAAATGCAAACTAGGGAGATTTCAGGCTTTTTTTGGATGCTGAGTGACTGAGTATAAATCTATGCTGTTTGCAACTTGGTTGGCTTGTCACATTTTCCCTGGGAGATTATGCAGTATACAGGAACTGTGAGGGGTATGCAGTAAGCAGATGACTGGAAACTGGCTTTTATTCTTCTAGGGACTAAAGGGAGCAAGCCAAGATCAGTGATCATCATCAGTAAGAATTCCCACCTGGGGAGATCGTACCAACCTGGAAAGCTGTAAGCCTGAGATTTTAAAACAATTTTTTTAAAAAATGGCATTGCACTTTTAGCTGAACGAAACGAAGCTTAGTGCAGTGGGGCATTCAACCTGCAAATGTTTAAAAATCTTTTAAGTTTGGATATTTTATCTCCAGCAAATAATCAAGTCCCAAGAATAATATAGATGAGTAATATATTAAAAACAGGCTTGTACTGCTCCAAGAAAAATGTTGGAAGATCCATAGCGATCGTTGTTATGCACTGCAGGTTTAAATATACAGACTTTTATGGCTTTAAATGAATGGCTACATAATGACTTCCATTGAAGAATGGCTTTAGTTGTGATAAGACATACAAGGTGAAATTCATCATGGGCAGAAGGCCACATGAGACCTAGGAACCAAGTGAGTTTCCATTAAGGGGATGATCTTAGGCAACTTGGGCACTAGATATTGGCATGAACTGGATAAAATCTGTAATTTAAAAAAAAATCTGTTCTAAAATGGGCTGAAAAATTTGAAATTTCCCATGAAATGAAGTTCAGGGGTGGGGGTGGGGGAATTTGGATGAATCAAAATATTTGGTTTTGATAAAATGGAAGCATTTTGTTCTGATTTAAACTTTATTTTATATTTTGATATTTTTTTTAAAAAATGAAGTGAAAAGTCATTTTGAAATGGGAAATCAAAACATTATGTTCCACATAATCCTGGATCATAATTGAATATTTTGACTTTAACAAAATACTTTTTAAAAAATTTTATTCTAAAGCAGAATTTTGTTGAAATTGACATGTTTTGCTTTTGACGAATTGTCATTTTCTGTTCTGATGGAAAATTTACAGCCAGCTCTATCGTGGACCCAAACTTCTGTGGAACTTAATGGGAGCTCCTGGATGTAAAAGAATTTAGGATCAGGTCATAAATACTCTAATTTCTAGGCTACTATAGGAGACACCAGAGCAAAGGATGGGGAGGGATAGTCTCCTAAACCCAGGGTTGTGAGTTCAATCCTTGAGGGGGCCATTTAGGGATTTGGGGCAAAAAATCTGTCTGGAGGATTGGGCCTGCTTTGAGCAGAGGGTTGGACTAGATGATCTCCTGATGTTCTATTATTTAAAGTCAACTAGTACAGTTTATTGAATTTTAAGACCCATACTCAAGTTTGGCTAGTTCTGGGGCTAGGATACCAGACATCATGAACCAAAGGTCTCATCTGATATTACAAATCCTCTGCTTCTAGGCTCATGTGTGTGTCCTAACTAAGGGAATGGTCCCACTGAAGTCAAGGAAAACTCCCAAGGTTCGGCCTCTAAACCCATCCTTTGGCACGCTGGTTGACTTGTGTTGGCATCTGTAGATGCTCAGGACCCTTCACAATCAGGCCCCAAGAGGGAATGTGGTTTAGTTCAATGAGCATGGGGCTAGGAGTTAGCCACCCCAGGTTCTCATGGTGGTTCTACCACTCACTTGCTTTAGTTGCCTCTTGGGCAAGCCACTTAGGCCATTACATTCAAAAGTGGCCTCTGATTTTAGGTACCCCAATTGTTTGGGTGCCCATCTTTAGAGACCGTTGGCCTGATTTTGCAAGGGGCTCATCACCAAGAGCTTCCACTGACTTCAGCAGCAGTTTTGTGGGTGGCACGTAGGTGTTTCATTTGAGAACCCCACTTCATTGGTCATATTTCAAATTGTTGACCTGAATCTTTCCATGGTTCAACTGCTTCAACTACCCGTATAATAGGACCAGTAATGTCTACCTACCTGCTGTGCAGAGATGTGGTGAGAATACATTAATGTTTGTAAAGAACTAAGTATTATTGTTAGATTGAAGACAGCTGATGCCTTAGAGACATTAGAGTTTCCTATCTCAGAAGGAATTGTTACATGTATACTTTCATACAAAAAGGTGAGAAATTCAGACCCCAGAAAAGTGACAATTTCCAACTGTTAGAATTGTAGAGAGTTGTACTTTCTTGTCGTTTGCATTAGTGTGGTTTTAATTATTTTTTAATCAAATCTGAGAGCAGGGAGGTTTTGAGACACTGCTGCTATGTAGCTGGCAGCTGCACAATTGGACTTAGTTGTTTATATTTTCATGCCAGAAGGAATATCCGTGGAACCAATATTTCATCCGCCGTGGGACCTAGAAAAAGTAACAGCAAATATATGACCATGTGCTATAACTGTAAACAAGACACACAGAGCAACATGTACAGCAGAGTTCAGCAACATAACAGAGGAAGTCAAGCCAAAAAATACTGTCAAATAACTCAATGCTTTTTGCCTTTTCTAACGTAACGATAAATGTGAAATCAGTGTGGGGAATGGACCAGCAAGTAGATTCTGCTTAAAAAGCGATGGCTTGCTATGGCCCAGTATTAGTAAAAGTCTCTGCTGCTGCTATTCAAATTGAAACTCTTCTGTAATGCCACTACAGTGAAAGTTTGTTTGGCAGAAGATATTTCCTCCCTCCCGTATCTCCTGGGTATTTTGCCCAAATATACAAAGTGGTGGCCTCTGAAACATAGCTTGCAATCATGCTCAGTAATGAAGTAATTCTGATTTAGTAGGACGATATTCTGGATCATTTCAAACCTAGAGGTTTGGCATATTATGAAGGCTATATAGTTTACTGGGTAGTGCAGAAGGTTAGGACCTAGAAGTTCCTGAGTTTGAACCCAAGCTGTAGTACTGAACAGATCTCAGTTTCCCTATCTGTAAAATGAGGTTAGTGATTTCCACCTACAGGTGCTTGGAGGATTAATTATTTAATATATTTAGCATGATTTGAAACTGTAAAGTTTGCTCTAAGTACAAAATAGAGCTGGTCAGGGAAAAAAAAATCTCCCACAGAAAATGTTGACTTTTTGCAGAAAAAACAAAAATGTTTGTTTTTAGCAACCAATATCTGAAAATGTTTAGCTGAAAACTGCCAAAAATATGAAAAAATTCTGGCATTGTGACAAAAAAAATCTAATTTTTTTGAGGCAAGCACACACTTTTCAGGAAAGCTTTTTTTTTTTTTTTTTTTTTTTTTTTTTAATTTCAGTGTGTAAAAGTTCAACCCTAATACTAACCAGCAATATTATGAGCTTCACAGAGCTCCACTTCTACCTGTTACATGCAACAAGACCTGATCCTTTATATTAAAATTAAAAACAAAGAACAAAAAAACCCCAAAACCTTATGAAACAGTTGGTTGCAATTGGTTCACCATTTGGGATTCTCGAAAATCATCCAGGAACTGTTTGTTCTTTAACCTATTACATTTATCTGTTGGTACTTGCTGGTGTTACATTTGTAAACAAAACATAAACTAGCTGACAGCTTGTGCGGTGTACTGCAAGGCACACACAAAATCCACACACCCAGCCATTCCCAACGGTCTCTCCAATTCCAATCACTGAGCAGGCAATTTTAACTATTTATTTACTCAGATTCCCTTCCAGCTCACACTGTGCACCGAGAAAGGAACTGACCTGATATATAGCCTCTGACCTTTCAACTCTGAATGGCCACCAGCCAGACTTCCACTTGGGTGTCTTCAGTGCACTGAGATACAAATCTCCCATCTGGCAAAACTCCAGGCTATTTCTATTCCATACCATAGCAGGAAACATTACACTTCTCTGAACAAATGACCTAAAAGTCACAGGTGAGTTAAATAGAAGCATAAGTTATACGGACTGGCAGCAATGAAGCTATTCTCCAGGATGAAAGGGTAAATAAACAAATAATTTATTTTTTCTTTGAAATGTGCTCTTTGGTAAATGATGTATGAAGCCTCACCCTTAGCTTTCACCAAGCAGACTCGAGGAATGTCATGAGCGAGAGTCCTTTCAAGGCACCTATCCAGCTGGTCCTCTGTAGGGCAGTGCTGGCATGGCTAATTGTTAGGGCAACATTCAAATTGAGGGATCTTTTGCCACTGACTTCAACAGAAGCAGGACCAAACCCTTATTGCAGAGATGGGATCACATCCAAAGGAGCTACTTTAATTCACACCAGCTGAGGGACTGGCCCATGGGGGTATGAAAATACGTTATTGTAAGTCATACAGAGTTCAGAGGCCAGTGGATAACTGTACATATGGAAATTGGTCAATGTGTGAGTGTTTAGGATGGAAAAGGAAGAGCAAATTTCTGAACATGTAATAAAATGGAACGGAATGTGTCTGGGATCCGTATTTTTTCCCTTTGAGGACCTAATCCCAAGCCCATTTAAGTAAATGGGAGTCTTTCCATTGACCGCAATGGGCTTTGTATCAGACCCCTCTGGCATAGGTTATCACTGGCATGAAATAGAATGTTCACCATTGAAAGTTGAAAGCTAATAATCAATTGTGCCAGGCTTCTTCTTCTGCAGGTTAATATCTACAAGCTGGACAAATAACACCATTAGGTCCCAATTCAGCAATGTGTCAGATTTAATTATATCTGTATCCATTAGCAATATTTTTTTTACCAAAATAGAAAATATCAGTGTTCAAGTTGCAAACAAAGGGCAAAACTTCTTTCTCCGGTGTGACAGTCCAAACTGCAGATTAGAGAAAGGAAGCTTGCCAATAATGAATGTAGAAAACAAAAGCAAATGGTGCATCTTGCCCTGGAACCAAATGACTGAAGCACATGGGCTTCCACATACTCATTGTTCATTTTCTTTGTCACTGACAGGTCAAATCTTCCTAAGTATTCAATTAGAAAGTCATCCTAATGCTTTCACTGAGATGGACAGAACTGCTTTCCCTTATGGGAATACACCTCTACCTCGATATAACGCTGTCCTCGGGAGCCAAAAAAATCTTACCATGTTATAGGTGAAACCGCGTTATATCGAACGTGCTTTGATCCACCGGAGTGCGCAGCCCCGCCCCCCTGGAGCACTGCTTTACTGCGTTCTATCTGAATTTGTGTTATATCGGGTCGTGTTATATCGAGGTAGCGGTGTACTTCTATGTATTTCTGTTGGTTAACAAATGTGATTATGCCCACTCTCACAAAGAAAAATGAAGATGGGAAAGAAAGTTATCAAGTAAAGCACATTGAGAAATGATAACTGTGCAATAGATAGATGCCCCAATCAGAGTAATGGATCAGCCTTTAGGGAGTAAAGATCTGGATCTGCATCCAAACTTCTTGGCTTACAACATTTCTGTAAGATGGAGCTGAATCGCCTAATACTTTGTGGAAGTTCAGATCCAGATCCGGATTCGAACTGCCACTGCTGGTAGGAGTAGGAGGCTGGGACACAGTGTTCTACTCCTAATTCTGCCACTGATTGATTGTGTGGCTGTGGTCAGATCACGTTGCCTTCCATGGCCTCTGTAAAATAGATACAAATTATCCTCACCTGGGATGACATGTTCAACGTAAATATGTCATACAAGTGACCTGATTATAAGTGGTACAGAGAACTCTCAAGTCTCATAGAATCAGCCCACTTACAACAGGGATTTAGATGCCTAAATTTGGACCCCTGAATTGGAAAATGTTATGACACTGAATTAATATTGGTAAAGCATAAGAGAAAATGGTTTTAATAACAGGTAGATAACTCTATTATGTTTACTGTGATTACAGGATACAGAGTTCTTTTGCAAGCAATAGTAGATACATTAGATATGATGTACACAACTTTCGGGATTCATGTTATTGTGTATTTGTTAAGCATCCCCTCCCAAAAAAGACTAGACACAAGAAATCAAATTCCTGACATTCCTTGTATTGTCCAGCTGAGACTTGTGGTACAAAGAGCATTTTTGAGTGGCTATTGAATGACTCTATTTTTAAAAACGGGCTGTGTTTGTTATTGAATCCCGTCTCTCTCTGTTGTTTGTTTGTTCTTTTCCCTTTCACCGTGATCTTTATTTATGAGGATGAAACTGATGCCTTGGTGAGGAGACTGACCCCCATGCATGCAATCATGGGTCTCAGTGGGCTGCTCTTTCCTGAATAAATACTTTAAAGTAAACAAATGTGCTACCACAATTTCATAACTTGCCCATTTGAGGATTAAAATAAGTTGAGCGGAAGAAAACAGCACAACAATGCAGTCACTAGTTCCCTCTACCAAGCTATACTGAAGGAATCACCCCCCCCCATCGCATTTTCTAATTTAAATCACTACAGTTTATTATTAGGTTTGTGGTGAGTGTGGTGTGCGCTTGGTTAAAGAAGGGACATGGAGGTCAAGATGCTTGGGTTCTCGGTCACTGACTTGCTGTGCGATCTTGTGAAGTCACTCCACTTCTCTTGCAGAGGCTAAATCCAATTCTTCTTAGTCTCAAGAACTCTCTCGTTGACTTCGGCAGCACAACTCACATGAACAGGCCCTGTGTGACAGCTTCGTTAATGTCTATTTCAAAGAGTTGTTGAAACAGGCAGAACCAGAACCCTGGATCCAAATACTCTCTAATCAAATCCAGGGACAAAAAAAGGATGGCAAGATTTGGCCCCTGTTATGTGAAGGACAATTTCTGTTCCCGCTAATGTCGATGGTGGAATTCCTATGGACTTCCACAGGATCAGATCTGGGTCCTAAGTCTGCAAATCAGAGTAACACCCAAAGCAATGCAGTTGCAATATTGAAAGTATTGGTTAGGATTGGAAAGGAACATTTCATTCAAAGACGATGTGTTTTCATACTTGCACAAAAGCAGGGCTCCTGCTTACTTGACCTAACCTTGGACAACATCTTTGGAACTTGAGGATATGCTAAAACATTTCCCCCAGGAATTGAAATAAGAGGGGGTGTTTGAATTTAACTAGTTGACCAATGGGGGAAGGGATGTGTTTCTGAAGAAAATCCAGTCCAAAGTAAAAGGGCATTAGAGATAGTCTGTACCCAAATCCCAGATCCTAATTCTGACCAATTATAATGTATCCTGAACAGAAGCCCAAAATGTATGTCTTATTTCTTTAAAATGAGAAGGACAATATCTTCACAAACCACAACTGTTTCCAAGGGACAGAGACAAGCACTTTGATTTGCAAAAGCAAATGGTAACAGCAATGATCTAAAAAGTTGAGTTAATAATAATAATGTATAATTTAAGGTTAATTTCTCTTTTACTGAAAGTGTCTAAAATCAGCTCTCCCAGAAATATGTTTTTCATTAAGAAACATTTGGCTTTACAAAAGCAAAGTCAAAGTTCTCAGATTCATTTAATATGTGCACAGTTTCTCATTAGGCTGCATTTAATTTTGGAGTAAAATTCTGATGATTGCAGTAAATTTGTTCACTTATGAAATAAAGAGGAAATGTGATACAGAGGAGATTAAGGGCAAGAAAAACAATCATTCTATCAAAACAGTTATAGACAAAGGCAGTATTACTGCAAAACCCCTCAGCCCCGCTGCAGAAAGGGCTTCTACCAGCTTCCTTTAGAACAATCTCATTTGAAGGACACATAGCATCACAGATATATAAATGTTTCAAGGCAGGAAGACAGAGTTGAAGACCATTCTGTGCAAGGGCCAATTTGATTTAGAATTCAAAAAGTAAAATCCAACTTCCTGCCCTTTTAAAATGGCTGAAGTGGGAAAATAAACCAAAAATAAAAGTTTCTGGAGTCTGGAATAAGCTGGACATTACTGGTTCCACTTCTTCACTCTGCTATGCTAGCAGGTCAGTGATCAGCTCAGTAGTGCCTGACGTCTGGTGAGTCTGTCTGTCTCCTACTGTATGTAGCTTTCTGCGCAGTGAGATATATACATCAGCAGTCACTCAACAAAGAGCATTGCATTGTTCTGGTTTATTTTCCACTTTTTCTTTTCTTGATTTAGAATTCCACCTGTAAGTACAAGGCACATCTGACTTGTTGTTTGGGGACTGGATTCGGTGACTTCTGTCCGTCCATTGTCAAGCTGTGCAGTTGGGGAAAGGGGTGGGAAAGAAGAAAAGAGCCCTTCTCACCTAAGCTCAGCCTGTGCAGTGGCCAGGCAAGAATGTCAACCCAGGCACTCATGAGACCATGGAGGCTGCTTCCGGGATGTTCTCCCTGGCAAAAGATGGTGCCCCAAAGAATGGGGTGAAGGCTGGCAAGTGGGCAGAGCCAAAGTATAAGGAGGAGGAGAGAAGTGGTGGTGTTATGCCTATGTGTCCCTATGTGCTGGCTGTGGTCCTAGTTTTGTGAAGGGGACACCTGTTCCCAAGAAACGGACTCAGAAACATTTGTAATGAAATTCTTGGTGCTGTTGGTATATAACGTATCCTAGGCCCTGATGAGACACTTATATTTTTAATGAATAGGATTAAATTGATGACATGGCATTTTTTTGGTATCATCACCTCATTAATCTTCCCCTCCTTGTATTTAAAGATACCAAGGTCCCTCAGCTAATCCTTTTCCTGCTGCAGGATTGGGCTTACACTTTCTCTTGTAGAGCTGTGTAAGGTGGTTAGCACAGACTGTCAACTTCTGCCTTCCACATGTGCTGTGTGGTACCTTGGGCCAACAGTGATTTGAAGAATGGGGGAATCCAAATCAACCTAGAACTTCTTTGGTTTTTGAATTGAAGGGCGAGCATTGACCTGGTGTTTTAAGCAGGGGTTGTTGCGCAGGCAGGAGGGGGTGTTTGATCTCACCGTGATGGGAAAAGTTGCTGCCTTTAGCTACATTTAGAAAGCATTTGTTTCTCCTGAGTTCTGATAAGCTGCGTGGTGGCTTTGAAGCCCAAAAGGGTGAGTCTGAGGGAATTCCTCTGCTGTTTGGGAAGGGTACCCCCCTGATGGATGAGAGCCCCGTCAAAGATCTCAGAATGGGCTCCCCTTGGGTTATCTAAATAGCATATAAATCATTGTCAGAGCTGCCATTTCCTCCAAAGGGGACCCATGCGAGTGATTAATAACATGCAAACAGTGGTACTGTGTGGAACTGCAGTAAATTTTATTATAACTTCCTTCCACTTGATAAGCACTTCCATGGAGATAGACTGACATCATGTCAAAAGTGCCAGCATTCCAGTCTCCTCATATCTGCTGTCCACGGAGCCCAGGGGTTAGTGAGGGGTTTAATGCTCCAGCCTTTGACTGAGTAGCTGCAACCCATCCACAAGAGGGTTTTGTTTTGTTTGACTGGACAGAGCTTCGTATAACCAAGAGATTGACACGGGATTGTACCTTGGACACCTGCTGTTCTAAAAGCCCTATAAAGTGGCAAACAATGTGTACGTGAAATACTTCAGCACAGCTACCCAGCTTCAGAAAGTTATGTGCCAGTTTGATGAGATAAATATGCTGGGAAAGGGCTACTGGACAAAGAAACAATCGTTTACAAGTAAAGTGGAGCAATAACAAATGTTAGAGTGTGTTTTAAAAAAAACACACTCTAACAATAATTGTGATTAATAACCCCCATGGTTATTTTGCCATTTTTTTATTGATAGATGAGATAATATGGAGATATACCTATCTCAGAGAACTGGAAGGGACCTTGAAAGGTCATTGAGTCCAGTCTCCTGCCTTTACTAGCAGGGCCAAGTACCTCTACCAGGAGCGGCAGGGCTTTGGGGGGCTCATGTTTCGGTCCCCCCTCCTGGGGTCGTGTAGTAATTTTTGTTGTCAGAAGGGCTGCAGTGCAATGAAGTTTGAGAACCCCTGATGTATATGATATAGCCCAATAATGTGAACTTAGCCTTAGTCTGATTTATATTCCAATGAGACCTTGTTGGAAGGAACTGGATTGTTTGTATCGTATCCCACTGCTCTCTGCTGGATGAAGTGAGAACTTCACTGTGTGTCCTAAGCCCTATATTGCTAACAGTTAACAAAGTGTTACTAGCCCTTTTGGGGGGGGAGAACTAGGATCTGCTTTCTATCCCTGACATTGCCAGAGTGTTCCAAGTGGACTTGGTATGTAGCAAAATGACAACTCTGAAGTTCTAAATCAGGGCTCGGAAACCTTTGGCACATGGCTTGCCAGGGTAAGCCCCCTGGTGGGCCGGGCCAGTTTGTTTACCTGCCACATCCGTAGGTTTGGCCGATCGTGGCTTCCACTTGCCGCGGTTTGCCGTCCAAGGCCAATGGGGTCTGCGGAAAGTGGCGGCCAGCACATCCTTCAGCCTGCACCGCTTCCCATAGCCCCCATTGGCCTGAAACGGTGAACTGCGGCCAGTGGGAGCCACAATCGGCTGAACCTGTGGATGCGGCAGGTAAATAAACCGGCCAGGCCCACCAGGGGGCTTACCCTGGTGGGCCTGTGCCAAAGGTTGCCGATCCCTGTTCTAAATAGTGATAGATTTGTTACAATATAAGAACATAAGAATGGCCATACTGGGTTAGACCAAAGGTCCATCCAGCCCAGTATCCTGTCTACCAACAGTGGCCAATGCCAGGTGCCCCAGAGGGAGTGAACCTAACAGGTTGTGATCAAGTGATCTCTCTCCTGCCATCCATCTCCACCCTCTGACAAACGGAGGCTAGGCTAATATTAACTATTAGATTTAATCATAAGAGGAAGGCATTTCAGAGCATTTCAAAACACTGTCACTGGCATTTTCCAGTCAGAGCCGTGTAGACGTGCTGCTAAGAATAGAAAGACAAAGCCTGGAATCAAGACTCTGCACTCCCATTTTAGGTAATATTTTGACTGAAGAGACTGGGCTGAAGAGTAGAGGAGGAGGATGGGGAGCTAATAAAATGTAGTTCTTGGCCCTACACTATTTAACATTTTTATCAGTGACCTAGAAGAAGAAAACATTAAAATCATCACTGATAAAGTGTGCCGATGGGACAAAAATTCTGACCGTGGTAAATAATGAAGAGGACAGGTCACTGACTCAGAGCGCTCTGGAGCACTTGGTGAATGGGGTGCAAGTAAAGAACATGCATTTGAATACAGCTAAATGTCTACATCTAGGAACAAAGAATGTAGGCCACACTTACAGGATGGGGAACTCTATCCTGGGAAGCAGTAACTCTGAAAAAGATTTGGGGTCATGATAGACATTCAGCTGAACATGAGCTCTCCTCCGAGTGTGATGCTGTGGCCAAAAGAACCAATGTGATCCTGGGCAATCTGTAGTAGAAGTAGAGTAATTATTTTACCTCTGTAGTTGGTACTGGTGTGACTGCTGCTGGAATCCTGTGTCCAGTTCTGGTGCCCACAGTTCAAGAAGGAGGTTGATAAATTGGAAAGGGTTCAGAGAAGAGCCACAAGAATGAGTAAAGGGTTGGAAAACCTGCCTTGTAGTGATAGTCTCAAGCAGCTCAATTTATTTAGCTTAACAAAGAGAAGGTTCAAAGATATTTGATTAGTCAATTAGTACCGAAATGGAGAACGAATATTTAATAATGGCCTCTTCAATCTAGCAGAGAAAGGTATAACACAAAGCAATGGAAGTTGAAGCTAGACAAATTCAGAGTGGAAATAAGCCATGCATTTTTAACGGTGAGAGTAATTAACCAGTGGAACAATTTACCAAGAGTCTCGGAGGATTCTCCATCACTGACCATTTTTAAATCAAGATTGGATGCTTTTCTAACAGATATGCTATAGGAATTATTTTGGGGAAGTTCTATGGCCTGTACAGGAGGTCAGACTAGGTGATCATAATGGTCCCTTCTGGCTTTACAATCTATGTATCTATGTGGAATTTGTGACGCAGGAAAATATATACACTAAACTTTGGGGTTTAAAATGAACGTAGTCACATTTTGGTCATTATTATGGGCTTTCTTTAAATACTACTTTATACTGCATTGCATCATTTATATCAAAACCAGGACAGAAGAGATTCCTTTCAGCTCTTTTTATGACTATTTTTAAATTTCAAGGCATAGGTGCTAGAATTAGGGGTGCTGCAGCACCCCCTAGCTCGAAGTGGTTTCCATTATAAACAGGGTTTACAGTTTGCTTCAATGGCTCTCAGCTCCCTCACTATACAAATTGTTCCAGCGCCCCTGTTTCAAAGCACTTCTTGACTGTGCTTGGAAAAGGACATTTCAGGCCTTCACCTGATATGGATCAATTCCTGTCACCAACATATTGTAAACAATTATAAACAGTTACATAATTTCAAGAAAGGCAAGTTTACTTGATACGTCAACTTTGAACAATACCGTCCATAATTGCTCTCTGAAACTCTGCCAGTGGAGTGTAGTTTGTGTGGATAAAATAAATGCTCAAGATATATCACAATTAGTGAATTTCTCAGAAATCTCATATACACACTTCATTAAACTAATTAATCATCCTCAAGTAAAAATACTCTTACATGTCAAACTGTCTTTATGTTTCACTTGTTAAGTCATTCCATGGGATATTATGAAAAATGATGCCTGTTTATTTGTAGGAGAACACAATGCCTGTTTGGACTTGGTATTAGAACTCCAAATATCCTGAAAATTCATGAATGTGTCTTCAGGGAGATAAAATGGGTAACAATTTCAAAAGTGCCTAATTGACTTAAGTGAAAGTTAATGAGACTTAGGCTCTGAAGTCATCTAGGTTCTTGTGAACATTGCACTGCCTAAGGCTACAAGGTATGGGGAATCTTACCGTTCTCTTTGCTTCCAGTAACACAGTCCTCTGTTAAACAAGAAGGGGTTTCTTAAGAAAAATATATTATTCCTCACATTAAAGACATGGATAGACACAAGTAGCATTTTCAAGCCAACCCATTCCTGATATCAATATCTGCACATCTGCAATTCTTAGAGGTATCACTAATTTTTTAAAAAGTTGCAATTTACTTTGCTTAGAGAAAAATTATCTCCTCTGGTTTGCACCACAGATATCAGCACTGAGGTATGGATCCCTCTATCCAGCGGAACTCATACCCTAGGCAGATTATTCAGTAGAGACACTGACTGCATGGATCAGAGAGCAGACCTTTGCATTTAGAAATGCAAGCTGCCATTTAGCACAGACTTCCAGAGTGAAATCCGGGCTCCATAGAAGTCAATGGAAGCTTTGCTGTTGACCTAGTGGGCCCAGGATTTCACCCCCCAGTCTCCTGTTCACTTATCCTTACATTAGCCGTACTATATGGAGCATCCCCTACAGTGGTCACTGGGTTCAGTAGGATTACTCAGAAGGTAAATGTTGTTGGGGTTGCAGAATGGGGTCCTAGTTCAATGCACTTCTGCACTAGGGCTGCCGGTAGCTGTCATATTTTGCAAAGGGGATTATTTTGCATGTGTCCAGTGCTCTAGATCTTGGCTGATAATTGCCTCTTGTTAAGACACTTGAGTCACTTCTGGCTTTTGCAGCTGCTGTCAAACAGCTGGTAGAGAGGAATGACCAGACTGCTCACCTTGTCCTTTGCTATGCTTTTTGGATGGAGCCCATTTCCATTATTAAGTCATAAATAGGGCTGGTGCTAGCCTGCAGTGCTAGGTATTACATCTGGGAGAAGAATGATCCTGCAATTCCTGTGCCCAGGAGAGGCGCCAGGGTTTTTGGCGCCCTAGGCGGGGGTCCTTCCGCGCTCCCGGTCATTGTTGGCAATTCTGTGGCGGGGGGGTCCTTCCGCGCTCCCGGTCTTCAGGGCACTTTGGCGGCGGGTCCCAGAGCGAGTGAAGGACCCGCCGCAGAATTGCTGCCGAAGACCCAGAGCACGGAAGGACCCCCCCACTGTCGAATCACCACCGAGGGCGGCAAAATGCTGCCCCCCCCAATCCTGGTGCCCTAGGCGACTCCCTAGGTCGCCTAAATGGAAGTGCCGGCCCTGCCTGTGCCTCCCCTTTGCCACAGAGCAGCTAGAAACACAGAGAGGATGCAGACTTTTTTCAGCTAAAATATATAGCTGCCTTCTCTTCTGTTAAAGGATACAGTTACCTCCTCTTGTTTTCAGAGTAGGTTCTGCCTGGGTGCTTTGATACTGTGAGGCAGAAGCGGAGGGGTAATGGGAGAAATATCCCTAATGAAAGAGTAAGGAAGAAACCTTTGGATCCTCGGCCTGATGATGTGTTGGTTGAAAGGAAAGTGTGTGCAGGCATGTGTATATGGAGTAAGGAAAATAACCTCCAAGCTTTAATCTGTAGCAAACCCCCCATAAAATGTAGGGGGGAAATGAAAATATTTCAGCGCATTTGAGCATATCCACTTACATCCATTTATCCTTTGTTAGAAAGTATGCTGTCCTACCCTGCAGTTCAGATGCTCATCTATTTTGACTTCCTTTGGCGTTAATCTAAGTTTGAATCAAATCTGGTCAGTGTTATCTTTCTATTGGAATACACTAAAATATCCAAAGCTAAGGGACTTGAAAAAGCAAGAGAGAGACTAACGCTAAAATAAATAGTTAGAGATCTAAGCCATGGGCCATCTCCTCAGCTGGTATAAATCAGTGGTATTCCATCAAAATCAGTGGAGCTATGCTGGTTTGCACCAGCTGAGGAGCTAGGCCATTAATCTTTTACTCCACCTGAACTGTCCTGTCCTTTTGCTACAGCAATGCCATTTGCCACCCTGTAATAAACCGCTGTCATTCCACATGTCAGCCACCAATTAGTAAATGTTACAGTCATGGCAGATTTGGAAAAGGGTCGCTGTGTTATGAGTTGAGAGACTTTGGAGTGCCATTATTATCTTTTCATTTGTTGGGCATTAACAATACTTTGCAAATTTTCACACTATATTGTTCACATATTCTTTGCAGTGCATGGAAAGTCTAGTTGGACTTATTATCAGCTACTGCTATGGGCAGTTTCAAAGGGTGTTTTCCAGATGCCAGCAGTAACCATCTTACAGATGAGATTCAGATGCCAGGGACGAACAATGGTTTTGAAACACCCTTAAGGTAGGGTTGTTTGGATAGCCGAGTGGCATGGATAGCTAAACAATATCCATATGCAATGATTTTCTTGATTCACAATGTTGAAACTAAAACCTTCTTGGCTTTAAACTTTAAGCCTCTGCATACATTCCCCCGAGAATGTGATTTTCTGGCAAACTATAAGTTCTTAAATATCACTTCTCCAATTACATTCTCACAGGTTAGTATTTATGCAGACCCGGCTTTTCAAATCCTTGTAGCTGGTACTGGGCTGAGACTTAATGCATTGCAGGTGGCTTTTGGTGCTTTGGGCTCTCTGACCAAACTGATTCCAGATGGCCACACAGTATGAGTAATAACATCAGCTCATTAAGTTGCAAAGTTTCAACTACAGTCACAGCATCATCAATGAAAGAAAAGCTAATGGAATATCAGCGGCACCCTAAGCCATAAACAGGATTTTTAAAAAACTTTGAACCCAGGGTCCTCTCATCGTTTCAAAGTTGGGCCCTCACATAATGGGAGAATCCAGTGGAAAAAATGATTACATGGACTCCCAAAGGCTACTGTATTGTGGTCCCCCGAACTTCTGATTTTGAAAGCGCTGTTGAGCTGGGTCATTGAGCTTGCACAATGGTATCATCTGTGCTGGTTTAGAAAAGATCTTGGGCAGGCAAAAAGAAATACATCCTGCAGCCTTTGTCATTTTGATTCATGTTCCCGTTGCAAATGTTCTATGAAATTATTTCGTGTGCAAATTGTCACCAAAAGGTTTTGTAATCTCTTCGTTCCACTCTGGACACACACCCTATGTCCAGGAGGACGTCCCCTCTAATGCCATGTGCAGGCAGGTGCTACTGCTTTGCAGCATGTTTAGAATATATTTCATTGGGCTGGGTGTCGTTCAGGATCAGTGCATAGGAGACTCCTCTCCAAGCTCCCCAGACAGTCTGGGAGTTTAAAACCACATGACCTTGGATACCCAAGTGACGAGTTTACTATGCAGAATCTAAATACAATAGAAGACAATCTCTAAATTAAGAAGAACAGGAGTACTTGTGGCACCTTAGAGACTAACAAATTTATTAGAGCATAAGCTTTCGTGGACTACAGCCCACTTCTTCGGATGCATATAGAGTGAAACATATATTGAGGAGATATATATACACACATACAGAGAGCATGAACAGGTGGGAGTTGTCTTACCAACTCTGAGAGGCCAAGTAAGTAAGAGAAAAAAAAATTATTTCTAAATTAAGAAATACTCTTTTGAGTTTATGGTGACACTTAGCCAGGAAGTAAGTGTTAGATCAAAAGTCTGGCATGTACAGAACAGTAGTGGAATATAGATCCTACATAAATATATTTAAAAAAAAATAAACTCCATAAATGTTATTCTCCTCTTGATATTAGCCTTCACTTTGAAGCCTTTCTTTCAATCACTTGATAAACTGCTATTGGTAATTACTGAGGTCTCAGTCCTGTTAACAGTTGACTTTAAGCATGTGACTGGTCCCATTGACCTCAGTAGATTTGGCCCTTAGTAATTACAGATGTTTCTTAGCTTTAAATTCACCCTATTCCCTAACCCTCAAGATCTGCATGTTTGCTACATGTAAACAGCAAAAAAAAAAAAAACCAGAGCCAGGATTGTCTATGGCAATATAGTAGAGTATATATGTGATAGAACAAGCACTACAGTGTAAGGAAAAGTATGTGCATCTCACATTATGTTATTTGAAGTTTAATTATCAATATCAGTACTCTTGTAGGTTGTTCTTTATCCATCCATTCTGAAGGTCTCGCAGATGTGCAGTATCACTGCTTCCAGATGTTGAAGGCCTTTTCTGAGCGCTGGGCTCTGACCCAAAGAAGGATTTTGTGTTGGAGACTACTGGCACTGACAACAACTCCAGTGCTGTGTGCACTGAGGAAATGATTGGAAATTATTGTGTGTGAGTATAACGAGGAGACACAAATGGAGCCTGAGCCTGTTTGAACGTTAGGACCATGGGCAACGTAACTCAGTGATCTTGTGGGATTTTTCATCTCTGGCTGCTGTGATCCTTTGAGCTTTTTGACTTAATGCCTCCCATACCACCCCACCACAAAGGATGAGTTTGAGTGAAATATTTGGCATTAATATAGGCATTGCAGCTTTTGCCCTCCTTTACTCTAGAATTTTCATTCATATATTTTATGGCCCTATTGGTGTCTGCAGTTTTCTAGTAATTTGTAACACACATGTAAGTAGGTTAAGGCTTAGCACTGCAAATAGCAATTACCAAGTAAAAACTTTGTTACATGGGGATCATCCGTTCTACCTCATGCCTTTACCTATTTATCTTTATAGCAAGTAAGGATAGAGACCTAAGGCCAGATTCTTTCTCTGGGCTCTGGTTCAAGTAGACCAAAGGTACCAGAACCTGGCTGCCATTGCCCCACTGAAAATCCTCTCAGTGGGAGAAAACTCAGATAGTTTCAGGGACATGGTGGGGAAGGATGAGGGGTGATGAGGCCAGAGAGGAGGAGGCACAGAGGCCAGCTCAGCTCTTCAAATTCTCAGCTGGGGTATGGTCCCTTGGGGATCACAGTCAACTATCATAACTTAGAGCAGCCCTTGGGCTGTTCTAAGTTACTTGAGAGCCAGAGCTACAGCAGCTATGGCTTGAAAATTCAGGATACATAACTAGCTCGCTTGCAGTCCCTCATCTATCTGATGTACTAACCAGAACTGGACAAAGGTGAGAATCTGAATCCTTGTCTTTCAGAGATTATTTTACTTACTAGAGGAGATGAATTGTTCAGTGGCGAGGGCACTAGTTTGGGACTTGGGAGGGACCTGCATTTAATTCCCTTCTCTGCCACACACTCCCAGTGTGACCTTGGGCAAGTTACTTAGTCTTTCTGTGCCTCCGTTCCCCATCTGTTTAAAAAAAAGGTTGGGATGATGGTGCTGCCTTACCTTTGAAGGGTGTTGTGAGGATCAGTGCGTTAGTCGCATTGCCTTTCAATGAGACTCGGGCTCCGAAGTGTCCTAAGTCACTTCTGAAAATGGGTCACTGAGGTGCTTTTGAAAATTTTACCCCAGTTAAGTATATTTATGAAATCATTACTATATTTAAAAATACTTTTCCATCCCTAGAGCTAGGTTTAACATTTGACACATACATTCCCCAATAATTTATTTCATGTATTTCATGATAATATTTCAATATATATATTATTTTACATGTTTTTTTTTAAATTTGCCCATCACGATGAGATCTCGGAGCAGAACTGTGTAAAACAACAACTGTGATAGGTAAATGCAAAATGTACCTATCACTGCTGCATCTCAGTTTCCTTTGCTAGGATTTTATTGGTACATGAAGAGATTTATAAGGCATCCCTTTAACTGCGGAACCCTGTGACGTTTTGACATATAACCATGGAGAGCCATGAGCCCTAACCGAGAGGATACACAAAACAACTGCTAGGAAAAAAATACAGAGGGCTGTGGAGGCCAGTGCTGTGTACTGTAAAGAACTGGTGGCAATAAAATACACTAATAAAAATGATGTGTACATACTTAGCCTGGTCTATGATGAGAGAACAATTGCAGATGCTATTTAAGGGCAAACAAGCAGAAAAACAACCCTACATGTGTAGCTGATTATAGCAAACGCAAGGGAGAGAGGACTCGAACAGATCAAAACGCTAATGCCTTATGTATAAAGCCAAGGAGTTCACGTAATTCACAGGTAGCCATGTCCAAGGACTGCAATCGGAAAGGCTTATATCATTTCTGGACTTGTTGGGAGTGCGCAGCTGAGGAAGGACGTGTGGTCGAGTCTAACTCAGGAGATCTGGGTTCAAGTGCTGACTCTGCTGCAGGCTTCCCTTGTGACCCTGGATAAATCACTTAATCTCTCTGCCTCTTCATTCCTCATCTGTAAAATGGGCATGATGACAATACTTTCCTTCCTTGCAGGGGTGTTGAGATCACACAGTCATCAATGAGGTGCTTAGACATTACAGTCTTGGGAGCCTCTAAATATTTCAGAAAACATATTTCACCCTTACTCAAAGAAAAGCTAATGTGATTGAAAATATATTCTCTAACCAGGGGATATCATTCATATATTGCAGTTCATCTGACAAGGTGTGAACTTTCCTTCACCTTACAATTGCATTTCATTGAGTTGCTCCCATTCCACCACTCCATTGTTAGCAGGTTGCCTAGTTATAGGGTAAAGTCACTGGTGTAGAGACCTTGTCTACACACAGTATCTCTTCATAAAGCACCCAGTGTGCAATTGGTGCCATACAAATATTAACAAGAATAAGAGAAGTGTATTACGGAAAGAGAGAAGCAGCCTGTGGGTTTGAAAAGTTTAGTTAGCTCACTTTAAAAATCACCTCCTTGTGCCTCTCCAGGTTCTGCCCCCATCCAGGGCTGGAAGCATTCCAGCTCAGATAGGAACAGGAAATACTGTAAAGCTCAAAAGCAAACTTCTCTGTACATATCCAGCCCAATTTTGCAGACTCATAAAGGTCAGAGTCAGTTCAGCCAAGCACCCGCAGGACTGGCTGCTGATCTGGACCGAACCAAACCTCCCAAGTGTTTGAGGGTCACTCACTGCTTTTAGGAAGGCACCACACAGTGAATGGAAAGTACACATTCAGCAAGCTGATTCAGGTAATTTTCTTCTGGGAGTTTTTGTGTAGTGAACGTTTGTGTTATGTGTGGCGATGGTCAGGCCAACCCACCCACCCTGTATCCAAACCCCACGGAGTGTAATGGTGTTTGAAATCAAGCTGAAATCCAGATCCCCGTTTTGCACATGGCCCCTGTCATGATTACACGGCTAGCTGCACCTCTAGCCCCTTCCTGATCGCTTTGGGTGCACTCCCTCAGGTGTCAAGCTTTTTGCCTGGGGTGGAATCGCATGATTTCCCCACTCCTAGACCAGGCTCTGGGCTATAGTACCTTGTGTATCCACTGTGTTTACCCAGCAGGTCTGACCTGTGGTTCTTCCCATAAGGAGTCTGTGGCCAGGGATGAAAAGTGGCCAGACAGCCTGTTTAAACCAAAGTATTGTTTAATCTTAACAGTAGGAATAAAACACTTAGAGAGAAGGATTTTATCAGTACAGGCTATACATGTCTCTCTTACCTAAAGCCTTACCTACACAGGCCTAGCTTCTTCAGACATTCCAGTGGTCTGAGTACCACCCTGAACCGTCCCCAACAGTCACTGCCTCACCCCTAGAGAGAAAGTCTCTTTAATCCAGCCTGAGTTCCTTGGTTCTGTCAGTTCCCAGGTGTTTTTACCCTGCCATCCAAAAGCAGTTTGGTGGGCCCAGCGGGAAGTCAAACCAGTCTCCTCAGGACTAATGACTCCCCCATTGTCCTGTAATGATCCTCAAGTGTTTGCTAAGAGGTATCTTATGTTGAGACATTTTTTGCCTTCCTGCTTGTTTCCTAACAACTCTGTTGATTTAACTCACTGTATTCCTACAATAAACACCCCAATAACTAAGCCCCTACCAAATTTTTCATGTGAAATTGGTAGAATCCTACCAATAACCAGGTCACCATACAATATTCTTAAATTATTACAAAATTTGAAAACAATTGACATTTTCTAACCATCTCTAGCAGCACATGAAAAATGTTTTTCACATACAAGCTGATTAGATATACATATGTATTTATTATCAGAGGGGTAGCTGTGTTAGTCTGGATCTGTAAAAAGCAACAGAGAGTCAGTCCTGTGGCACCTTTAAGACTAACAGATGTATTGGAGCATAAGTTTTCATGGGTGAATGCCCACTTCGTCAGACGCATGTAATGGAAATTTCCAGAGGCAGGTATAAATATGCAGGCAAGAATCAGTCTGGAGATAACAAGATTAGTTCAATCAGGGAGGGTGAGGTCCTCTGCTAGCAGTTGAGGTATGAACACCAAGGAAGGAGAAACTGCTCTCGCTCAGCAGTGTTTATTTATAAAACAGTCTAAAACACTTTGTCTTATGCTTAGATTGTAAACCCTTTGGGGCAGGGAGTGTCTTTTTGTTTTGTGTTTGTACAGCGCCTAGCACAATGGGGTTCTGGGCCATGACTGGGGTCCTAGGTGCTATTGCAATATAAGTAATTGATGATAAAAATAATCTTCAATCAGAGGACCCCTGCCTCATTCAGTGAATGGGAACTTATTTCATATGTCCTTTTTCTCCTCCACATTCAAGGTCCCAAGGCACATTAATGCCTACCATCCGTATAATCTGGTTTGAACCTTTACCAATCCCTCAGATTAATCCCTGAACTTTTTGCCATGTGTCGAGCACTTGAGATAAAGATCCCTTTCCCCAAATGTTATTGAAAGTCTCCTTTTTATTTTCTGTAAAAATGTCAAGAAGTAACCAGCAGCAGTTTCACAGCTCTGAATACCACCATCATTGTGTAGGGTGGCATTGTGTTATTGCAGCTGTATGGCTGATGGCAGGTTCAGAGTAAGGAAATTTGTTCTTCTCGATGTCTTTGCACCACCATTGAAAGCAGAAGCTGCTCCCGGCTTCCACAGCACTTGTTGCAGTCTTGCCAATATAAAGAGGAACTTGTTCAGCTGTTGCTTTCATCTTTGTGCATTATCGGTGCCATTAAAATAAGGAAAAGACTCTCATTGGACAGTGCCACAAAAAAATAAAACCCTACACCAACAACAAACAACAAAAACCCAATAACAAAAGCCAACCCTTAAATCTAAGGCCCTAAAAGCTCCAGGGTATCCATCACTGTCCTGCATAATCACAGCCAGAAATACAAATGAAGTCTGCAGCCTGTCAGCTCTGCAGACAGATTTGGTGATGACATGAGCAGAGCCAACATTTAGAAATGACTGATTTCTCATTATAAAGATACACGATCCTTCTCCTCATTCCGAAAAGTTGAGCTTTGCTTCCAGTGGAGAGCCAAGCCATTTATTTTAGAGTTCCCATTGTGTGCTGCACTGGGAATTGTCCCCTTGGATAAGGATTTCTAGCATTTTTTCCCCTATTTGCTGTGTTCCATGTGCCCTGTGCTCTTTGCACATGCTGAGGGCTCTCACATTAATTACACTTTGCCTAATTTGGTTGGGTGTGCTTCCTGCTTTTGTGTCCTATAAACTGGCAATGTGATGTATTTACTTTGGTAATCAACCAGTTCTTTGTAAATCTGCAAGTTTAATCCTCCAAGAGAGATAAATAAAAAGTTTGGAGTCTCTTTTTCTAATGGTGGAAATAAATACCTTCATTTTCATATCTTTAGGACACTTCTTTTTCAGGTTTTGGAAACTTCCCATCTGAAATTGGGACAAAAAGTGAAAATTTCAAAAATATTCGTGAACTGAAAAATGTTTGGGTTCAGGTCAAGCAAGGCATTGAGTTTTGATCATTTCAAAAAGCTTTATTTTTGCTTTCAACCATTTTTTAAAATTTACAACAAAATTGTATTTTAATTTGCTTAAATTTCAAAATGATACATTAGTTCAGATTAGAAGACAGACCTGCCTATGAGTTGTCTGCGGATATGAATAAATGATGCACTTAGTCTTTTCTACGGGGTTGTGCCATAAATAAATAGTCATAACATTCCTCCACTTTTCCAACAGCAAGAGCAACCATCCAACACCCAAACCTATGCATGTAGCCCCCTATCAAGGTGGTGGGGAGACAGAAAATATGGGACAATTTGCCCATTTTTAAGAAAAAGTTGAGACACCTGCAGGAGGGCTTAAATACGGGTCTGTCCCTTTAAAAATGGGACATCTGGTCACCCTAGTGAGATCGTCCTTTGGGTCCAATCCTGCAGAGCGTTTCAACTCCCAGTGAAGTAAGTGGGAGTTGAAAGCACTAAGCACCTGATAAGGTCAGGCATTTCAGACTTGATCCAAAGCCTACTGAAAGTCTCTCATTGACTACCATAGGCTTTGGCTAGAGCTCTAAAGGCCAAGTCCTGCAGACCTTTATTCATGTGAGCTGTACTCCCAATGTCAGTTGGACTATTCCTGTGAATTAGCACTACTAGCATAAGTTTGCAGGGTTAAACTCTAAACTTAACAACTGTATTAGAATAAGCAGGGTTGTCTGTGAAAGAGAGTGGGGAACTCTGCAAGTACTGTACATTTTTCTCTGCAGCAAGTGTTGGTTCCACATGGCCATGGACCAGGACTGCCCTCTTTCCCACCCTCTCCTAAAGTCACCACTATGAAATTGTTCTTCCAGCGGGGGAGGAAGGGGGGGGGAGAAAAGGAGGACGGAGACAGAGGGAGATTCTTATGTGGCTACTGTCAATAACAGTACATGGAAGATATATGGCACAACCCCTTCCTTCCTTTCCCCACTGCCTCTGGCTGGGCCGGGGCCCCGAGAAAGCCCAAGACGGTCTGGCCTGGGGCGCTGGCCAGGAGGAGCTGAGCCCTGCGTGTGCCAAAGCCCCGCACAGCGCTGGCACAGGGAAGCCTCTCCACCCCTCACCTAAGTTCTGGAGTGGGGAGGGGAAGCGATTTCCAGCCTGTTCGCTCCCCAACCCTGCAGGCTCCACAGCATGCCCCCCCCAGGCAGGGGCTTAGCACCCTCTTCACCCACTCCCCACCCACCCTGGGTCCTGCCCCCAGGGAGCACAGGGCTGCTCCATCCTCTAGACACTCTCCCCTGCTGAGCCACCTCTCTGTCCAGGTTGGCTGAAGCCCCTGCAGTCAGGTTTCCTGGGCCCTTGTGCACAATGCATCCTTAGGGCTTAATCCCTTCCTGCCCACTCTGTAGCCGGGGGACAGGAAGTGGCTGGGTTGGCCAGCAGCCTTTTGACACTGTGCAGGCAGGAAGGGACGGGAGCTGCTTCCATCCACAGGGGAACAGGGGGTGTGGAGGGGAAAGAGATTAGCTCTGCAAAGACACAAGCCAAGTCATCCCTTCCCCCTCCCCGCTTTCCTTTCCCTCCCACACACTGTTGAAAGGCTGCTGCTGGCCACATTCTGGTTTGAACCCTGGCAGAAATCAGGGGGGGAGAGGGCATGTGACCCTGTGTCCCCCCGCTCCCTCCCCCCGTGTTGCCTCAGGAAGATGCGGCACCAGGTACCAGGGGAGGCAGGTCTGTCCCGGGGGCCCAGCCAGGCATGCAGGGTGGAGAGCACCAATCAGGGATTGTCAGGTCGGGTCGGTCACTCTCCATGTGTATGTGTGAACCCTAAAGCCGTAAAGACAAGAAGGCAAATAAAAAGAATCCAACTACTATTTCTTTTTACCGGTCAACTTGATGTTAATTTGAACATTTGTACTGCATGGTTCTGATTGATTGCCATTGAACTTGCTTGAATATGAGTAATTTTACCGGGTGTCCCGAATTCAGCACAGGGAAATATGGTCACCCTACATCAGACCCCTCCTAGGTTTGAACTATTGCCACCGCCCATTCGACAATAACAACTTGTTTTGTTCTCCTTTGTGAGGAAAGTCGACTCCCTACATTACATTAAAATAATGGCAACCCTTTCTCAGTGTCTCCTATAAAATAGATTTTAGACAAAACAGGTCTTATCCATTTTTGCTTATTTTTAGTTAAGCATTAAGTCCTGTAAGACCATTGGAGGTGGGAGTAGGGGGGTGAGGAAAACAAGAGACTAACAAGTGATCCTTTTTCCATGGACAAAGGTTTCCTTTTGCAGTAAGAGAAGCTTCTCTTTGTTATATTGGCCTTTAAAGTGAAAACCAGCATGCTAGCTATAAATCTTCAGCACTACACATTCCTATAAAATTCTGTCAGTGGTATCAAATTGTTTTACAGCCTTGTGCCAAATTAATGGACGGTCTCATCTGGCATCAACCCACACTTGAAAAATATATATCAGAATTAAGATGATGGCATTCAGGCTGCTCTGTTTAACAGCCAAAGTTGCATTACTCACACCAGGGATGGGTGAACTGGATAATGCAGTCGATGAATCACAAATGGAAAATATTTGACGACTGATTACTTTGACAACAAAAGAGGGCAGGTATTTCAGCCAGTTGGTGCTTGTGTTTAGACTCATTGTGGCATGACTGGACTCACTCGTGACAAATGTGCATCATCCCTTTTGCACAAATTCCTCGCATCGCTTCCTTGCCATTGGTGCTGAGGTGGGACAATGCGTTCCTGAGAAGGGAGGACTAAGCGGCTCTACCACCCTTGGAGATTAGGGGGACCTTGATAGGGGGCTACATGCATAGGTTTGGGTGTTGGATGGTTGCTCTTGCTGCTGGAAAAGTGGAGGAATGTTATGACTATTTATTTTATGGTGGTGCCTGAAATGTGCTGGTCTCTGCAGACACACATAGGAAGACAAGGTCCTGGATGAGTTTACCCTCTAAACAGGAAGGGAGACATCTCATCGTTCCTCTGCCAACATTTTAAAATAAAGTGGGACTTTCTATAATTTGATAATCACAACTTCGTTATTTTGTGGTGTGGGTGGCAGAGCTGGAGAAGAAGCAGAAAGGGAAGTAGAAACAGGCTTTCTGGCTGTTGCAATGTCCCTGTGGGCAAATCCTATGTAGACAAGAAGGGCCCAAAGTGCCTGAACTGGTCCAGTTCTCTTCTACAAGGAGGCTGGGATCTGCACCATCTATCCCCCATGGAGAGATCGATACCATCTATCCTCTGTGGAGTTTTCCTTAGCAGGGATCTGTCCTCAGCAGCATGGAGGGGTGGTTTGGGACAGCAGTGTGGTGGTAGATTTGCAGCTATATGGATCCACCATCCAATACTTGTCTAGGTAGGGGAACAGCTGCACCATAAACTATTGGATCCCCGAGGCTGCTTGAATAACCATGGATCAGCTTCGCTATTTACCTTCTATCGATGCATCTTAGGGCCGTGTGTTGTGGCCCATCACCCTAGTATTTGAGGGCAAGTCTATATTTTCAGCTGGGAGTGTAATTCCCGCTCGAGGTGATGTACTTGTGCGAGGTCTGATCGAGCTAGTGCACTAAAAATAGTGTAGCTGTGGCAATGTCAGTGATGGGAGAGGTAACCACCAGGGGGGGGGGGGAGGGCGGGGGAGATGCTAGTCCATCCCACCACTCACGCTGCCATGGTTACACTCAATTTTTAGCATGCCAGCTTCTTAAATACTTTCCTGCTGTTTCACATCCACCACCCCGGTGCTCCATTTCCTCTAATGGCTCCCAGTTGAAGGTCTTGATACCCGTCCGCAAAATCCTCGAGGGTTCCGGACTTGCGTATGTTGTGGCCATGATTCACCAAGACAATTGTGCTCCTCTTGGAAAATGCAGTTCACACAGCCAGAAACAACATTCTTGGTTGTGGGGATTCATCAGTGGAATTTCCAGACAAGATGAGGCTAATCTGGAGTCAGAACACCTTTTGGGGATCTTGTTGATGAAGCCCTACCATCCATAACCAGAAGGAGTTAGACATACACACATGCCAATCAAACAAAGAGTCTATAGACACCCCCAACACAGTCTTTGTAGCCAAGAAAGGGGGAACAGTAGAATTCTCCATGAGATCCACAAGAGACCCTGCATGAGGAATAAATGCATCTGGGAAGCACTTAGATACTACATAGCTAGGCATGATAGACAATTCCTACACTGGTGCTGCAGCTGCAATTTATGGATATCTGAAAACAGGGGATGTTTTTACTTTACACAGAGAAAAAGTTCTGATGCATGGCCCCAGGACCAGCATTTCCCCCTCCCGCCCCCCGCAAAAAAATGCTGTCCACTACATAAAGAACGTATTTAGGCCCTGCTAACATTGAAACTTAACCTATCTGCTTAGAACTACTGTATCTTCCTACATTGGGGTTTATTTTGTCATCAAGCCAAATACAGTCCAGTAGTTCTGAGCCTTTGACACCTGCCCGCATGTTAGCATCTGGGAGGAAAATATTTTTGTCCTCTCTCTCTGTATATAACATATTTTTTTTATAGAGCAAAAGCTACCCCTAGGGCTCAGTTCTCAAACTCACTCCCAGAACAAATTGATTTCCAAGCCTTGAAGAGTTTGGGGGTGGAGGAAAGGGAAAGTTGATCTTGCATTTTAGTTGATACCATACACAATATAGAACCACAACATAGTGAAAAAATATTTCATAAGAAACTTTGATTGCTTTACAATATGGGAAGAAACGTAACCCATGATTTGGGGACCTCTGTTGAAGGGGTTATATTTTATAGATTATTTAAGACATTTTTAACTCACACTTTTTAAAATATAAAATTCTGTTTTATCGCCCCATTTGACTGAAAACTTTGAGGTGTGTGCATTTATGCGTATGACAATTCTGTGTAGTTAGTTTCAGATTTATTGAATGCACCTGCCAAAATTCTTTAGGAGTAAATCTCACTTATGTGCAAAAGGCTAGCTTAAGGTCTATGTACCAATGAAATCCTGCTTAAATCTAATTTAAGCCCTAAAAATAGGGCTTAAGTGGTACATAAGGGTGATTTATACTCAAGGTGCATATGCAAAAATTATTATTTATTATTAACACCTAGCTCTGCTATAGAGCTTTTCATCTGTAGTTCTTAAAGCTTTGCAAAGGAAGTCAGTATCACACAATTTAAAAATAAAATACACACCCTGCTTAATAATGGTGACTCTAATTAGATTCTTATCATCCACTGTCAATTCTCTTGCTTTTATTATTTTCCTTCAGATGAACTGTCTAAAAATATACAGATGTAAATGAGAGAAACATCTGCTTCAAATTGGCCTTGGCAGTGCAAGGGTGGACTTAAAGAGTGAGCTTTGCTGAAAATAATATTATGGGATTCCATCTTTATAGGGCCAGAGCGTAAGTTGGAGGAAATCAGTGTAGTTCCATTTATTTGGCATCAACTGAGGATCTGGCCTATATTCTCTGTAATGTCATCTGTATCACATTGGCTCAGTTTACAAGGTCAGTGAGGATCTGCCAAACTATCATCCTTCTGGGAAGTGAAATCAAGCTGTCGTACACTCTCTGCCTCTTACATCATCATTGGTAATAAAAAAGAATTCATCGTCAGAACTTGGCCAACATTTTTGCTGATAAGGCAGGCACAATGGAATGCAGCTCACTTTCTTTGAATTGTGTGTGCTTTCTGAGAAACGTAAGTCAGTGACACACAAGGAGGCAACTCACATAGTCCAGGGAGGAGTGAACATGCGTCAGGATTCCTGCAACACAAGTTCATTTTGGAACGGTGCACTGCCTTATTTAGTATTAATGAAAAGACTGTCAAGTCGCAAATAAACAAAACAAAAAGCCAACAAAGACAAAGAGTCCTTCCCTCAAGGAGGTTTTTGATCCTCTGTGATGAAGTATGATATCTGCAGTGTGATCATACTGGAAAAGCTCAGTCAGGTTACGCTACCCAACAGGGACGGGCGGATTATTTTAGATATCAATGAACAGAAGCAATGCCATGCGATCTCTGTATTGAATCTAAGGGGAAAATGGCCAATGTTATGTGGGTGGTTGAACTAGATGATAACAGTCCTTTAAAGAGTCTGTGAATGAATTGCTGAAGATTGCTCCTTACCATATGTGCCTCAATTGGTGAAACCCAGCATGAGTGGGAAGACCGGTTGGGTTGCTACTCTCTCCCGCAGAGATACACAGGCCAGCGTGGGGAGTGGCACAGCCTTGGCTCTGCCCTGCATTGTGCCATCCAGCACAGCCAAGCACAGACTAGGTTTAGATAACTCCCCCCCTGGAGAAAGAGGGGAACCAGACAGAGTATCGTGCCTCTCCAAGCAGATTGCAACACGACAGTCAAGGCCAAAGTGACTTGAATTTTGAAAGTTGACTGCTCGCCATGAAATGCTTGTGAACAAACAATGGTCTAATGAGTGTGAATGGAAACTATTGGGAAAGTCTTTTGAATGGTCAATAAATTAGAGAAAACGTTGACTGCTTTATGAAGTATTCGCGGATGGAAAAAAGCAAAACTGATTGAAATCAATAATTCATTCCTCATTACTCATCCAGCTGTATGGGCCCCCCTCCCCCCCACACCCCCCGCTACTCTGATCCACTAGCTCTTGCGTGCTTGCTGGTTCAAAGGCTGATAAAGCCGTAGTATTTGCCAATCTGGTTTTTTTTCCTCCCAAATTTCTAATGACAATAAACACTTTAAAGATAAAGAGAAGTCAGATACCAACTTTTAGCCCAAAGCTCAGTTTTATGGCTCTGTAATAAACCCCTTTAAAAAAATGTTTATAATGGCCATGACCACGGGTACTTAACCATAGCAGCGCTTTCTATTGCCCCTATAATGTTAAGTGCCAATAAATCAACAGAATTGTCATTATATCCTGTGGCTATTTGCAAAGGCTTTAGAGAGCTTTTTTTTTTCTATTTAGTCAACAAAGGTGTTTTTGTTGTGGTGGGTTTTTTTCTTTTTTTTCTTTTTAAAGGCATGATAGTGGATAAAATGCCATCCACCGTGCAATCGAAACTAGTTTCCCCAAAGGTAGTTTGAATTATGTAATGCTACTGTTTTTGGAAATATTTCACATATCCCATTCAGATCCAAGTCTGATCAGTGGCTACTTAGCGATCACGAGTAATGTACATTTTCTAACCCAAAGGCAGTCTGATGAGTCTGGCAATTAGAGCTGAGTTTACAGCATGGAATGATTTGTTTGGGGGGAAACTCGACCCTGTGTTGAAATACAAACCATTAAACAAAGGTTTCTCCTCTGATCTTAGACAGACCCCTGAAGCTTCCACAGTGGTTGTTAGTGGTAAATGATTGTGACCCAGCTTGTTTGAAATGAAAATGATCTTCTCCAGATGTCTTTAAACCTATTTCACCTTTGAAACTCATTAGTAGGTGATGCATCTGATGCAGTGTCTCATGTAATTTTTCTTGAAAAACAATTATTATTCTCAGAACTGGTCGTAACAAGGAGGGAATCACAATACAATTGTATCAACAATGGAAACATTCGTTGAGTGAAGCTACAGTTGATAGGGAAACAGAAGAAACATTTTGTGAAAATTTAAATGAAATGTTTCCCGATTTAGATGTCATAGTTCTGCACTCAGACAGGGGCTATAGGACGGCAGTTCTGGCTCCACAGTTCAGAATCATCTGCCCCTAGATCACAGGAACAGCCTTTATCCAGCACAACCTCGCTCTCAGCATGCCTGCTTCTTTTCATCTTTGGGAAGGGGTGGCAGTTGTCACAAGAGGTGGGAGAGGTGTTGCTGCCGGCTTTACAAAGGCAGCAAGATCTCTTCTGCAGGGACAATTCTACAAGAGTATCTCCAGCTGGTTAAGGCCACTTTGCACTGCCTTAGTTACACCATGCTGAGCACCAGTTCAGTTACAGCAGTTGCTGATATTCATTGCCTGCAAGGCTTCTGAGTTACCATGCGTCAGGCTCTCTGGAGGGACTCACGGCCATGAGTGCCAACCCCAGGGCAGACTGTCAAGAAGCAGGGCAGAGACCCAAACTAGCTGTGTGTTCTATAATTCGATTTCACCAACCCAGTAACAAATGTGAACTCCTGTAGCACGATAAAAGTCTTACCATGGAGTCCCATTGGGCACTCCAGTCTATGTTGCCACCCAGACAAGCTGGATTTAGTGAGAAATAGTCACTTTACACCAAAAATCACAACAATATTCAGGTTACTCCCAGTCCCAAAGGCCCAGTCACTTACCCCAGGTCAATTTGCGCCTTAGATCTAACACCAAAGACAATGCCTGAAGCCAATCCTATAGTAAACTATCTAAGGATTTATAAACTAAGAAAAGAAATGAGAGTTGTTACAAGGTTAAAGCAGGCAACAATGAGGCAAAATATACGCACACAGATGAATTACAGTCTATGGCTCCAAAAAGTGACAGAGTTGTAGCTCTGTCGGCTCTGAATGTCTTTTAGGGCTAACCCAGGTTTACCCTGTAGATCTCTGCTTCTGTTTCACAACTCTGGCTCTGTGAGAGGTCAAACAGCAAACGAGATGAAAACATTTCTTTTTAGCTATTTTTATGTCCTTCTTCCAGAATTCAAAGCTGATGTAATGAGCCCTTTTGCATATAGCCTCTTCATGAGTGTACATAAGAACATAAGAATGGCCAGACTAGGTCAGACCATAGGTCCATCTAGACCAGTATCCTGTCTTCCGACAGTGGCCAATGCCAGGTGCCCCAGAGGGAATGAACAGAACAGGTAATCATCAAGTGATCCTTCCCCTGTCACCCATTCTCAGCTTCTGGCAAACAGAGGCCTGGGGACACCATCCCTGCCCAAGAGCAATAGTAAAGAGTAAAGGGAGCAATTAACAAAGTCTTTGTATTGTGATGTCCCACCATGGTCCATTTAGTTCTGATGGGCAGGCGACAATGCCTCTTGACTGTGTTCAGAGTTTGAGAACAAATATTTTTACAGTTACAAAACCAAAATGTAAATATTACCTTAGGGCAGGTGATAAAGAAATTATAAGTCAGATGAATGCATGCAGTAACCTACAAGCATCTCATAAAATCTAAACACTAAACACATTGTTGAGGGTCCAATATCCAGCTTAACCATACTAACACCCAGGGGAAACAGTCTGGGTTCCAGCAACGAATTTGTCAGTGCTTGACTGAGCCCAAAAGCCTTGGCAAGAGCTGGCACCCGGTTTGCCAGCGTTACACCATGTAACCTTATTCATATGGCTATGACCTTCATCCCTCACCCTCCCTTCACTATTGTTGCTCCGCCTTCCTTGCATCACATCCAAATTTAATTTGTAAACTCCTCGAAGCAAGGAACTTCTATTCAACCTGTTCTGGGTGGTACCTCGTACATTTTGGGGCACTGATAAAATGCATTGTACTTGGCGCTGTGCAACGAAAGGAAGACACGGTCCCTGCCTCAAGGAGTCTACAGCTCCTGTGCATGAGGAAATTTTGCCTCATTGTTGCTACAACACTGCAACCCGCAATGCAGATGCTTCACACTTGGGAAATGCATCTCCACTGGGGGAGGGGCACGGCTGTAGTCACTGCAGCCCCCAAAATCCCTAATGTAGACAAGCCTACAGAATTAAAATTGGCTCTGGTAAGAGCATTGTCCCTCAGTAAATATGGCTGAAGGGTCATAAAAAAGGGCAATGATACATACTACAGGGATTAGAGTCAGGCCCACTCTGATTAACATTAATATTCTGAAAGAAGATTTCATTCACAGGCGATACTAAATTAGGAGCTGTTACGCACACCCGTGAGGCCAGGGAAACAACCCAAAGGGAATTTAAAAGGACAAGTTATGAAATGTGCATGCCGTGCTAAGCAACTGGACAGCATGAAGAAGTGAGGTTTTTTACCCATGAAAGCTTATGCCCAAATAAATCTGTTAGTCTTTAAGGTGCCACCGGACTCCTTGTTGTTTTTGTGGATACAGACTAACATGGCTACCCCGTGATACCGGGGAGCATGATGGCAGACAAAGTTAATTTGATTTGTTGGCAAATTCAGGGCAATGCACGCAGGAAGGAGTAGTCTGAATTACTCTTACACATGTCTGGGTTCTACATTAGCGGTAGCCACTCTGGGAAAAGAGCTGGGCAGCACTGTGGACAATTTAATTAAGACCTCTGCTCTGAGCCCAGCCACAGTCAACGAAGCAAACAAAATGTTAGAAATTCCATGCCACATTGATACTGAAACTATAACAGCAACCTCCGGTGGAATTCTGAACAGGCTTGGGATCTGTAACAACTGAGGCTGAATGCTCAGCTGAGAGAAATTGATGTAGCTTCATTGAAGTCAATGGAACGATGCCAATTTACATTGGTTGTGGAGCTAACCCAAAATATAGCCTGGCCACCTGATGATTAATGGAAATAAAATAACTCTAAGTATTTTATCCTGATCCAAATTAGTTGACTGGGGGTAACATTTTCAAAAGAGACCAAGTGCCTGAATCTTAAGTCCCATTTTCAAAAGTGACAGGCCTTGGGAAGCATAAGTACCCTTTCAACAGATTTTAGGTCCAGATCCTCATGGATTATTTAGTGCCTAACTCATATTGATTTCAATAGATATCTGTGAGGATCAGGATCTTGGAAGCTTACCCCCTGTTGAAAGTCAATGGGACTGCTGAACATTTTACCTGTAGGACTTAAAAGAAAATGGGCATTGTTTCAGATAAACACTTGCTTTCTAAGCCTAGCAGCACAAAACCTGGAACTGTTTCTAAGCCAGGCTGCACTGGATGACGAAAGCCCAACAGATAGGGAGAAGCCGGGTTAGAGCTTACGGTACATGAGTTGACACCGTCTCAGTTTGAAAGTAATGTATGAAAAATAAACTACTTTTAAAAAAAAAAGTAAACACGGTGAGCTTTCCAACTGTGTCAATAACCCAGGGGCAAAATGGATTTGGAGGCAGAAATGGATCATATAGAAAAACAAGCTTTAACTGGTCATAATTAAAAGTCAATATTAGAAGGAAAAAGCCAAACAGCCTTGGCAGCCACCTGTCTCCTCTTAGAGCATGTTTTGAAGATCCTTACCACATACTGCATTAAGAGTTGCTGCCTGTGAGGAAATCATCTGGTTGGAATTGTTCATGGAGCTTGAATTTATTGGAAAACAGCCCCAGTCAAGCAGAACTGCGCAGATTCAATTGGATTTACATTACAAAGTAGGTACCAAGCACAGGCGTCTAGGAAATGGCTGAGGAAAAAAAAAATTGAGAGGGATGGGTGTGAGGGGGAAGGCCGTTCTAAGTAAACAACACACAAAAAAAAAGCCTGTTTGACTAAAAGAGCAATAAAATTAAAATACCCACTTCACCTGCCTTGGGGGTAGCAAAATGAGACACTGAGTAAGAGTTAGATGTCAGAGGAAATACACAGATTTTAGTATACAAGAAGTTTGAGGCTGTAATATTATTATAGGATAAAGTGCTCCGAGACAGAGCAATCTGACCCCAAAATATGCCCCCTTCATGAAGGAAAATGAGGACCTGATCTAAACCCCAGACTTTCTGTTGACTTCAGTGGGATTTGGATCAGTCCCTGACTGCCTAGAAAAGATTAAAAGCTCAGTTTTTTAGGAATATGTGAGTCTGCTTTGTCTTGCTGGCTATTATCTTATCAAAATATGGTTTCTACATCTGTAGTAGGTAGGTATGTATCCGAATCTGTAAATACTGAATTGCTTCCATATGCTAGATATTTCATTTGAAAGAGTGCCTCTACTTGGGAATGCCATTACTGTCCAACATAATCTTCTGTGAGTCATAATGTAAACTCAAATCTTATTCAATTTATTAGCAATCACGATGCGCCAAGAAAATAGAATCCAGGATTTAAGACAGAGCAACTACAATTCTAAAATGAGCATGGTTGTACCCCTATCTGAGTCTCAGAATCAAAAGAACCATTTCCTTTTGTGCCCACATAATATGGTGCATTATGTTGGACTAACAGAGTCATGGTGTGTGAGGTAGTATCTTTCACTGGACCAACTTATGACAGCAGAGATGTTAACAGGTCACTCTACCTTGAATGGTCCCTTAGAACATGAGCTAACTACTTATGCAAAACAATCTGTTCCACCTTGCATTTAGCTGTGCTGCCCAGAGTACCTTTCCCAGATCTGAAGAAGAGCTTTGTATGGCTCAAAAGCTTGTCAAGATACTACATCTTGCATCTGAAGAAGTGAGGTTCTTACCCACGAAAGCTTATGCTCCCAATACTTCTGTTAGTCTTAAAGGTGCCACAGGACCCTCTGTTGCTTTTGTCAAGATACTACGTCACCCACCTTGTCTCTCTAATATCCTGGCACCAACACTACAACTACACTGCAAACAATACCAGAGTCAAAGTTGTTTTCCTTTTGCGTGCAAAGGCTGAATTTTAGTTAATACGTGGAAGGGAATCAATTTTCTTGTTTGTTATTTGAAGTGGATCCCTAATGTAAATATAAGTGATCGATGAGCCTCAAAAAAAGCATATGCCAAACCCTGATCCCACTGAGATCAATGGATTACATCACAGTTGCTAAAGCGAGGCACACAGGAGATCTAATATGCTCAAGCACCTAGAATCTGCATTACTTTTGCAGAACCTTCTGCAGACCAGACAGTGTATTAGCATCTCTTGGAGAACAGACAAGCTGCTTGTTGAGATAACGTACTACCACAGTGGTCAAACAGAGTCAGGGAGAGATGTGTACAGGAACATGTAGTGAGAAGAATGAAAAGCAAGTCATGAAGCAAGTATTAAAATGTGTCATTTCTTGCTAGAATATTTAATCTTAAAGGTAATGCTAGCTCTTGCACTCTACTCATTTCAATTTGGATTTGGAGTAATGAGAAATGGCACATTGTATTGGTAACACTTTGAATCTTTTAATCCCAGTGGTTTTGTTGGTCAGAATTTCCTCTAGCTAGATGCTGATGCATTATACATGAGTCTGTTCACAGAATAATCACTTGTATGCTCCACACCTGTTGATACGCCATGCTGGACACAGTGATATTTGATATAAAATTTCAGACACAGGCCCACTAACTAGGATAAAGGATGTGGGTCACCTTCTTGGACAGAGTGTTGAGGAATTCAGCTTCAAGTAGATAAGCCATTGGGTACCAATACTCCTTCTGCATTCAGTAAAGACATCATAAGGATTATTTCTTTGGAACTGACAACAGTGGTCAGGGCTATTACCAACGTGTGAACATGTTGTTGAGTTTCTCACCAGGCTCCAATATTAATGTATTAAGTACCAGTCCCAATTAGTAATGGGAGAACCTCAGAAGGTTCAGAGCTTGGGTACCAGCACAAAGGAAGACAGTCTGAAGGTAGCCTTATTTCTGACAATAGCTGGTTCTGACGCACTTGATGTGTTTGAAAGTCTTCAGTTAGAACTCAGATGCTGAATGAAGCAGACCTCTGTCAGACTCACTGGCTTGGAGTGATCACTGAACACCATAGTTAGAAGAAGTTTCTCTGAACCATCCAGGTGTCTAATCTCAGGATGGCAGCAGGGGTGCTGGAACAATTTTTATAGTGGGGGTGCTGAGAGCCATTAAACCAAACTGTAAACCCTGTATATGATGGAAACCACTTCAAGCTAGGGGGTGCTGCAGCACTCCCCCCCCACACACACACACCTCGTTCCAGCACCTATGGATGGCAGTATTAGCATAAACTGAGAAGTAAAGATGAGTGTACAGGGCATTGGGGAGACAGAGAATGCTAGAATGTGTGATGTGGCTGGTTATTTTTCTGTGGTGTCATAAATAGTCTGAAAAACAGAGGGTGGGGGGGATGGTAACTGAAAACATTTTACTAAACTAGTTACCATAATAACCCTGGCTGCTGACCATAGGAACAGCTTGTTAACTTGATTTTCTTCATTGCATATTTGGTTTCTGTATAACAAAGAAGGGAGAAAATTCACGCTTGCCAAGTCGACTGCATGGTGTAGGGGGCTGTATCCACGACCAAGTAGTATTGATCTTTAATTAGTTCCAGACCTGAGTGTCTGTATGGGGGTATCTGTGTTTTCTACCCATAAAACTTGCGCCCTCTAAGACTAAAGTAACAAATGGAAAGTGACCTCCAAAGACTTTCCTGCTGAATGGGCCCATTGTTTGTAAGATAACTTGAAGTAATGTCACCCAAGAAGTGGTGCCCTGCAGGGAGATTGATAGCGGGATTTCAATTTGCTAATAACAAAAGGCTTCCTTGATTAATCTGGTGGGAAAGCACCTCAACCAAACACTCAGAATCCAAAGAGAGAGTGGGCTAAGTTCCATTGTCAGTTACATGCATAGAACCCCATGGTTTTGTGTGTGTGACCCAGAACTTGGTCCCATATCTCCTTCATAAGCATGTGGGAAAACATTAGGCTAAATCTTCAGTGGTACTGGAGCAGAGCGCAGTGCAGGTGAGATGAGGAGGGAAAGGCACCTTTCCAACCCACTGCCCAATCCTGGGGCTGGCCTGATGCCAAACTAACTCCTAGTGTATGTTACACTTCGGCTGCTCTAATTCGTCTCAGCTTGTAGTGATCTCCATGGGGCCCTTTTGTCAGTGAGGATTGGTGGAATACAGAACATTCTAGACTGCCCCCTTTCATTCCTAGGCCACAGCTCTAATTTATGGGGCTTCTTACCTCCCAAGCCAAGATCTATGCATTTTTCATATCCAATGTTCTCCGGCTCCAAGATGTGATACCCCATGGAAATAAAACATATTTGCCCACACCACAGTAGCATCTATGTGATGGGCCACTTCTAACAGGCAAAACATTGGCTTGCGAAACCACCTTAAGGAATCCCCAAACACAAAATGGAAACTTTGACATTTAGTTCAGACCCACTCCAAGTCGGCAGCACATTTTTGCTGATTGCTTAGACAGGAACCACTGCTTAGCAGAGCTGATTAAATTATTCCTTGCAAATAATATTTGCTGTGACTTTAGCCCTTTTTTTCTGTCCCTCATGCCCCATAGAGCTAAGAGAATAAACAAGAGAGAAAAAGGAATGACGATTGTCTCCATTTCACGGATAGGGAGTCAAGGCAAAGAGATTAATGGCTAGTTTCTCAATGGGAGCAAAGTTCTGACTCAAGTGGCTTGCCCCAGGTCATACAGGATGTCTCTGATAGAACAGAAATTCAACCCACATCCTCCTCACGTTCCAGTCCACACAAGGCCATCCTTCCTCTAAGGAAGAGTCCCCCCAACTTTCATTGATACAACATCAACCCAAGCAATCAAACCTATGGTTTGCACACATTCTATAGTGCTCAAAGTGTTAGTGCATCTGAGTGGTTAATCAACATATCGTAGATAGAGTGCGAGTTCTCCCCCCTGAAAGAAATATCAAGTCATGCAATTTATGCTTACCCTTTGCAGAATGTTTTCTAATCCATCAATCTAAACATCAAGTTGTATTTTAAACAGATGTAGGCCATCAGTTTTTATAAACATTGTAATTGTTTGGCACCGGCATTGTTTACATTTAAAGATGTAATTTGCAAGCATACACACAGACACCAGGCACACACATTCTGCTATACACAGAAACACAGTTTATGTTCCTAACTTTCCTTCTATAAAACTCTTTTACTGCAGGCCGAGCACAAATGACAATTATTATCCTTAAAGCTTTGTATAGCTTCATGCTGCACGCTTGGCCATTTTAGAATAGTTGGTCTGCCAGGTGTGATAGGAGGGTGTGGCCTGGATTCTAACACAATAGCGTCTTCTCTCTCATTAGCCAGCTTCAAAATAGCTTTGCCAAAATCCCAAATTGTTCAGGCCGTGTCAAATGAAAATATTGCACTTATAATTAGCCTCAAAAGGTCTGGCTGAGTATCCAAGATTTCAGCTGCTTATCGAAAACTTTGCTTGAGCCTAGCCAATCCTCTTTCGGCAACAAATGATCCTGAAAACGAAATTTTAATGTTCAGCACCTACAACGTGTTTGAGGTTTGCTCTTCACTAGTATCAGTCTCGGTCTCAAAAGAAGAAGAGACATTCATAAAAATGATTGATTGACGTATAAATCTACCATGCTGATTAACATAGTCTTTAAAAATATGTGTGGTATCAACACAAATTAAAATCCATCAGTCCAGCAATGAGGCACTGGTCTATGTTAATAATAAAACAGACTGGAAGCAGCTAGGGGCACAGACAGGCCAAGGATTTAATTTATTTATTATGATTAATTATTATTATTTTATTAATTATAGCAGTGAAACGCCCAAACAAAATTGAACCCTAGTTTGTTGGCATTGTACAAATACATAGTAAGAGACACTCCCTGCCCGAAAGATCTAAATACACATGATTGCTATGGTATCTCATGGGAATTGTTGTTTGGGTGCTTTATTCTCCCATTCTCTTCTACAGGCTAGAGTCTTTGACTGGACTACATCTTCCATGATGCACCATGATCTCCGTTCTTGGCAAGTCACATGGCGCATGGTGGGAGATGACATTCAGCTGTGGAAGCCAGCCCTAAAAGAAGAATGGGAATATAAGGCACTGGAACCATAATGCCCATAAGGCACCATGCCGGCATTTCCAAATAGAAATATTTTGTTTTTTAATGAAAACTGAAAACTTAAAAAAAAAAAAAATGAAGAAGCATTAGGAAGAAAGCAATATTATCCCCATTTTGCAGATGGGGAACTGAGGCACAGTAAGACTAGGTGACTTGCCACAGAAGAGGACTGTGGCAGGGGCAGCAGCTGACGCCCTCTCTCCCTGAACCCCAGTCCCAGGCCTTAACCAGAAGAGTACCTTCACCTCTAGATTACACCTGTGTAAATTCAGACTAACGTTGTTGATTTCAGTGGAATTGCACAAGATGTAAATTAGCACTAGATTTGGCCCTTCACCTGCATTTCATCAATAAAGCATTGTGCAGAACTGTGGTGCTGTATTAAATAATAACAGCAACAATAAACGGAACCATTTGTCAGAGTGTATATTAAGTTTGCAATGTGCCTTTTTTTCAGTCACTTCATCTGCATACTGCATTTTCTTGTGGTGAAAATGGATCATTAAAACGTCACAATAATGGATCAGAATAGCCGCAGGGCATTGCATCACTTTTGCCTCAGTGCAACCAACAGGGAAAGCTGCTCAGAGACTATTATAAAAGTAATCAGGAAGCAATTGGCTCTTCCTTTCCCCCCCCCCCCCCCAAAAAAAAAAACAAAAGATACCATGCTCCACAGGCCTTGGTCAGGTTAGTATCAAATATTCATTATTGGTCAGTTTGCCATTGAAGAGAAAAAGTTTTGTCCAGGTATCAAAGCAAAGGCGATGTGCTTCCCATGACAATGAAAAATGAATGGCTCAGAACCTGAGTCCACTGAAGTCAGTGACTTCACCCTAAATACTTTAAATCAGGGTTCCCTGCAAAACAGGGTAGCCCCTCAGAGAACACAAAGGGGCTCAAAGGCCTCTCATGAAGTTTAACAGGAAGAGCTCGCTGGGATCCAATAAGAGTTTGAAGGCCCTGTGCCACAAGAGACTAGGGTTAACTGCAGTGCTTAGTGGTTGTGGTTGTGGCCTGAGCAGTCTGTTCTCCCGTCTGCACACAGGGGCCTTAGTCTAGGAATTCCTATACACACCAGTGGGAATCAGACCCATAACACCATACCCCACCCCCAATGTGGAAAATGCAGATGGCCCAGGATGGGTCAAAAGATCACAGAACTTGGACTCAGAAAGTCCCTTTTATTCTTCTGACAAGAGCTGAGTTTGATGTCAGGCTTTCCCCAAGAGCCATGCCCTTGGATGGAAAGGAGCCTGAAACAATCATCACCTTTATACTGATTGGACTGTCTTTCCAAAGAGAATGCTGCTGATGACTGGCTCTCCTTGGCAAACTAGCTGACAGGGGAGGTCGGTCCTTGGAAAACACACACCACCTCCCACAAATTATTATTCTCCAGGGAAAACACGTGTTTCTTACGCAGGTCTGTGCCAACAGCTGTTTCCAAGATTTTGCTACTCAGGGTTAAAGGTGGTGTCTAGTCTGTCCTCTTCTCTGCATCTGTATGGAGGCCAGAAGATCTACATTTAATGCTCTTATCTTTGTCAATCCCTGTGCACATAAGCAAAGGTGTTTCTAATAGGCTGATGAGCATCTCATACCCTGCTATCAATGTCCCGTTACATGACTGGTTTTGATGCCTTTATGGGGTGGGTCAGTGCAGAATGTCCATCTTGAATTCATACACTTTTACTCTGACCTAAATGAATTTCTGTTATTTGCTTAACTTTTGCTTTTGGGTAAAAATATTTGAAACTCAAATGGCAAGAAGAAAGCATTTTTCTTCCCACAGCTTTTTACAACACTGATTAAATCCAAACTGTGTCTGATCTCCTCTTTATGTGTAAAGCATTCCTATCACTTCTGTTCATCACCCTTGGGGCTGCTAGCTGCTTTGTGAACAAGACCTCACCAGGTCATGGCACCACGGTCTAAGCCTTTACCCACCTATACGTTGGCTTGCATAATTCTAAGTCCTGATCCTGCAACCCTGTAATTACTGGAATAGTTATTAGTCGTGCAAGTGTTCCATCTAGGTCAATGAGGCTTTTTCAAATGACTAGTCACATGAGTAAGGCTGATGCAGGATTGGGTTTTTAAATGGTAGTGATGGGTAAATCCCAGAAGCCTTAAGGTTCAATTCAGACCATCACCCCAGTGAGCAGATGCTTTCCTGGAGCTGATCCAAACTTTATGGGTTAGCTAAACTGGGCTAGAAATCTCATTGGGACAGGCTTCTAGTGGGCCAGTGAATTTGTAAGAGTCAGGATTTCTCCTGGCATTTCAGAACCACCACTTCTTACCCTGTCCAAAACCCAAAAGTGGAAAAAAAAAATCACATAAACATTTCAAAAGAAAGAAAAAACTAGTAAATTAATTCAACTCCTTTGATCCCTACAAAAGGTTTTGAAGAACATTGGGGTTGGTTCTTTTATCTGAACGGATTCACCCAATCTTCCTACTAATGACCGCCCATCAGAAATAGCAACAGTTGAGCCCAGATCCCCACATCCTCAAACTCTGAGGAGGTTCAGCACTAGATCTGAACCTCGTGACTGGCCCAGCCATGTAGGGAGCCAAACAACGAACCAGGATCCTGACACCAACAGTGAATTTTAACAAAGGCCTACTCTTAGCTATAGTCTGGCAACGTCTCCAGCATGCCTTCCATAGATACAATGCAAGGTTGCTTTAGAAAATACATTGTGGTAGGGAAGGACCAAAGGTTTCATGCAGCATTCAATCCCAAATACCACCCCTGCTCCTCCCTTGGCCAGCTCCTGACCAATTCCCAAATACTCCCAGTGCAGCTGCATACAGGGAACCCTGCAGAGGTGGTCTCCAAGCCTTGCAGGGGCTGGTTACAAATCCTGCCTCCGCCACTGCACAACGAAACAGCACCAATTCCACACTGCAAGAGACTCCTCCATCCATGGGGGTAAGGGGAGAGGGCAGGACTTACCCCTGGAGACAGGCCCCACTCTGAGTTGTTTGATCTTCTCAACTAGCATTTGTGCTAAGCAATAATCATAACTAGAAGTAGCTATTTGGGGATTGCAAAGGCGCTCATGTGACGGCAGCTGGAGCCGTGCCCTTACGGAAGAACTGCTTCTTTGCAGCCGCTGGAGTTTCATTGTGAGTGTTCGGTGAAGCGGCAAACACCTCACAATTTAGTACTGACGCTGGGTACATTCTATTGTTGCCGTTCTCAGTAACCTGAGCCCTGACTCACGGTTCTTTTACATCATTTGGGAATGAGTAGGGGCAAGGCGGTGTGACAATCTCACCCTTCTCATGCAGGGAGCGGGGTGGTTTTTTAGAAGCCTGGGCACCACTGGGCATCTTGAAGCTGTGGGAAAGTCACTGAACAGTGAAGTTAATTATTTTTAATGAACTGGGCCAAAGCCGATTATGTTTTTTGCAGCATATTAGTTTGGAAAGCAGTGAAAATATTTGGCATCCCTCCCCAGCCTTCACAGGGACCCCTTTGTCCTTTCTTCCCCACCCCACCCCCCACTTTTCCCTCGTGTGTATAGTCGTCTCCCACGTCTCCGCTCACTGACGCTGATTGATTGCATTAATATGACTGTACATATTACATAATCTCAGCTTACAATGCTCATACAGGGAACCGATGAGATTTATTTTGCCAAAATGCTATGGCTAGGAAATAATACAAAAAATCCCTGCTTTCTTCCCCATCATTCTTCTTGCTGCATATAATTATCGACGGCTCCCTTTGTCTGTTTCCATTTTCCCTGGGTGTCACCTGTAACAGGCTGGTTTAACCCACAGGCTGGAGTAAGTGAATCCTGATTAAAGCATGAGACCCACCAGAGAGGAAGTCGTAGTGAAGGGGGGAAACTCAGGAAGGTGCTGTAAAGTCTGCAGAGACTAAGAAAAGCTCTCCAGATAGGGAGGCCTGGACAGACCCTGTCCAAGCAGGGGAGACACTGCAAAGCCCTCTGGGAGGACGAAGAGAAACCTTGAGTGGTATGGACTTATGAATGGACTTTGTTTTGGGGTTGTGAGTTCTATTTACCATTTATTTTATAATAAACACAGTCCCCAACTATGGGAATTTTTTGACCAAGAAAAAGCTTGAAGTGTAGTTTATTTGAACAGTCCAGGAGGGGAAACTGAGGCAGGATGCCTGTAATGTGACACTAGGCCTGGTTACATCGCCTGGGGATAATCATGGGGAGGTGGGAAGTGGAAGTCAGCAGTATGGGCACAATTGTGCTCAATCCCTGGATAGATGTGTAGTGGTGAGGGGAGGATGCAAAGAGCGCTTCCCCCCCTAAGGCCCCTCCTGCAAGAAACAGGCTCAGCTGCAAACTCCCTCCCAAGGGTGCAAACAACCCCAGAAAGGGTGTGAAGGTGCAGGGAAGAGGTGGGGCTAAGGCTCACCCTCACCCCAACTCTCTGCCGCAGCTGGAGTATGCGCTCAAGCATAACCCGAGCTGCTGCTTTGTCCCCCTCTAGTGGCTACACCACATAGGAAAGCTGATGCGACTCCTTCTGTCTTTGTTAGTGGACCTGGTTCTTCAACCCAAGCAGTGGTTGCTTTCATCCAGACGCCCTGGGTTCAGTCCCTGAAGATGAGCTGACTCTTCCAGGGTTTTACACAGGCATATTGTGAACAACCATGATGCAATGTGTGCACTCCCCCATGCACAACATTTCACCCGAGTCACAATCTAAATTGCAAGCTTCCATTTACAAGCTTCTGTTTCTTCTCTTTGTCACCCCGTTTGCAGCACCTGTGTATCAGGTTGTCGGTTTGAAGCAGTCGCATTGCTATAAGGCCCCATAGAAAATCCATTCATCATCTGAGCTTTATGTGAGCCAGATAAAATGATCTAGGAAAACTGAACGTAGATTCTAATCTAAGATATACAGGCATCTGTTTCCCGTTACAGTTTATTGCTTGCAACATTTGAATGGTATTTCGACTGTGGTAAGATATTTCCAAAAGCGGAGGCCTGTGCTTCCCAGAACTGCACATAACAATGCTGATTGTTGTTGGCCCTTTGGGGGTTATTTGCGAATCACTGATAGCATGCACGATTGGGGAAGTGCATGTTCTGTTGAACATTCCAGTAATGGAATACCTGAGGATGCTGCATTTCTAACTTCTTGTTAGCCAGTGCGGCGAGACAGAAGTTTACTTTTGTTGCTGGTTTGGTATATCTAATGGAAGAATAACCACCAGTTTTGGGGTGTGTCTGCCCTATTTCTCAGCAGTTTGTCCTGAATTTGGTATTCTCAATTGTGATCCACTGAGGACGGTCTCCAGTCAATGGGCTTGATTCAGATTTAAGTGAGACAGTCTCCCATTGGAATAGCCAAGCTTCTGGGGCCACTGGTAGAGGAATGTCTGCACAGCAGGTTTGTAGCGGTAGAAGATGCCCATAATTCTATTCACAGCCCCCAAACTGGGTATCACTGGCTGGAGAGAGGCAGCTATAGGTTGGCTTCACAAAAGTTTGGACACCACTTAAAGTTACCCTTCCCTAACTAGAGCATTCCCCAACATGGTGGCAGTCAACTCCAGCTGGGAATTTTTCATTGGAAAATGCTGATTCATCAAAACTGGACGTTTTCACAGGGAAGGGTCGGTTTCAATGAATTTTTCAACTTGAACAAATTTTGTCAATAATTTTAAAATGGTCAAAGCTTTACATTTTCTAAACAAAAAAAATCTGCATTTCCAGTTCAAAACAACTTTTTGTTTCACCATTAAGCTCATGAGAGCTTGCCGTTATTTTTCAAATGGTTGAAATCTAAATGAAATGTTTCAAAAGTCTGAAACGGAAATGTTTCGATTGACCCAGATATTTTTTCCAGACTTTTCATCCCATTTGGGGATGGAAAAATGTTTCGATGGCTTGACAATTTTTGTGGGATGGGAAAACCATTTCCCACTCGACTCCAGTGGCAGCACAAACACTGCTTGGCCTTTTCTGGGCATGAGTTCCTCCCAGGGTGCAAGACGCCCCCACTTAGTGCAGAGGGGTACCTGTGGCAACCCCATGCCAGCATGACTGATTCAAGCCCAATATCTCTTTTCCCATCTTCCAGCCAAATCTTCCAGCTCTGTGCAAAGGCCAAATACATGGGCATGGTGTATGGAGCCTTTAGATGAGGCCACAAATAGAGAAATGTACTGTCACCATCCTCAGTGGATCACAACTGAGAATACCAAATTCAGGACAAACTGCTGAGAAATAGGGCAGACACACCCCAAAACTGGTGGTTATTCTTCCATGAGATATACCAAACCAGCAACAAACGTAAACTTCTGTCTCGCCGCACTGGCTAACAAGAAGTTAGAAATGCAGCCTCCTCAGGTATTCCATTACTGGATTCAACACCCAAACTCTAGACTTAATGATGAGTGGTCATTTAAAACCAATTTCATCAGACAAAAGGGTTCTTCTGATCCCAAAGGACCAGTCACACACCCAGGTCAATATATAACTCAGATCTTACCCAATAATCATGCTGTTGCTAATACTTCAGTATATAATAGCTAAAGGATTATAAAAAAGAAAGAAAGAAATGTGAGAGTTAAAAGTGGTTAAAGGAATCAAATACATACAATAATTACAAAGTTCTTGAATTGGGCTTGTAGCAGTTATGGAATAAACTGCCAGCTTGTTAAGTCTCTGGTTACTTCCAAATCATTGGCAGGTCCTCAGTCCCTTGGTTAGAATGCTCCCATTAGTATAAGTTCATAGTCCAGAGATTTGAGTAGGAAAGAGACAAAATTGAGATGTTTCCAGGGCCTTTTATAATTTGTGCCAAGTGAAAGGAAACCCATTGTTCTCACTGTGGAAAATTACAGGGAACAAGATGGTGTTTGGAGTCACATGGACAAGTCACATGTCCATACATGATTCGCTTAGTCATAGTAGAGGCCATCCCTCATATTCCAGTTAGAACATTCACAGGAAAATCCATTAAGTGTCAAGTGTTCTTTGATGGGCCATTTAACTTGAATAGTTCCTTCACAATGTGCTGGCTAAACACCTTGTTGGTGTTTCTACCTGAGCAAACATTTGAAATGCAGGTATAGAGCCAATACAGTAACTCCTCACTTAATGTCCTCCCACTTAACATTGTTTCAAAGTTATGTCACTGTACAGTTAGGGAATATGCTCGTTTAAAGTTGTGCAATGCTCCCTTATAACGTCGTTCGGCTGCCTGCTCTGTCCACTGCTTGTAAGATTCTGTGGAAGAGCAGCGACTTTACAAGGGAACATTGGACAAGTTCCTCATCTCTGCCTCTCCCCTTCCCTCCCAGCGCTTTCCCCACTGCCAAACAGCTGTTTGGCGGTGCTTAGGACTTTCTGGGAGGGAGGGGGAGGAGAGGGGAAGTGCTGCATCTGCGCTCCTCCCCCTCCCTCCCAGAAAGTCCTAAGCGTGAAGCGCTGGGATGGAGGGGAGGAGCAGGGAAGCTCCATGTCTCCACTCCTCCCCCTCCCTCCCACAAAGTCCTAAGCGCTGCCAAACAGCTGTTTGACGGCACTTAGGACTTTCAGGATGAGGGGAGGAAGGAGCGGGGATGCGTCATGCTCTGGAGAGGAGGTGGAGTGGGGGTGTGAAGAGGTGGGGCTGGAGTGGAGTGGAGTGGGGATGGGAAGAGGCAGGCCTGGAGCATCCCCCGGCAAAGTCACTGCCTGTTCTTCTCCGGGGAAGCTGCCACTGCTGCTGCGAAGGTGCTTCCTAGCGTCCTTGCCTGCAGCGGGCTGTGCCTGTGTGGGGTAAGCCAGGGGCACTTCCCAACCACAGTACAGTACAGTACTGTACAGTGTATAATGCCTTTTGTCTGCCCCCAAAAAATTTCCTTGGAACCTAACTCCCCGCATTTACATTAAATCTTATGAGAAAATTGGATTCGTTTAACATCGTTTCACTTAAAGTTGCATTTTTCAGGAACATTACTACTACTTTAAGTGAGGAGTTACTGCACTTATAACTTTAAATACAAAAATGATACATGCATACAAATAGCATAAACATATTCAGCAAATCATAACCTTTCTATAGACACCTTATACTTTGTACAAGATTTGTTGCAATTATATAACAGTGGTAGCAACAATGATCTACATGACCGGATTTAGTTGGGGATTGGTCCTGCTTTGAGCAGGGGATTGGACTAGATACCTCCTGAGGTGCCTTTCAACCCTGATATTCTATGATATTTTAATCAAGTAATATCTCATGTACATACGTGCACACCCTAGACTTGCTCAGTGCAGTTTGGAGACTGAAGATGTTAACTGTGAAGCTAAATTGAAGTAGCCTTTCTGTGCAGCTCTAACTGTCAGTCTGCAGGACCTGGATAGATCAGAAAGGAGTTGGCTAAAATATCATTACCAGTTTTAATCTTGGGCTCCAACAATTATAGAATGAAATACAGTAGGACTTGTTCCAATCCAGTGCTCATGATCATTTGAACTGTATGCAAATGGTAAAGTTGATCCATAAGTGTCAATCAATTATTTTGCACACTGAACAGAAATAGTTATTCCTCTGGTTTTTACAGATAGGGATTTAGGAAAGTAATCTCAGTGGGCATTATGTTGTGAAAAGTGATTTCAGGGTGAAATCTTCACCAGCAGCTGAACCTTACAGGTTTGTATCATAATATTGCACTGGTATATAATTTAACTGGGTGTCCATGTGAAAACATAAAATAAGAAAACATTTTGAGGGTAACTTGAGTGTTAATGATAATTTTCTAGCTTTTGTCGTCTGTGTGCAAAAATATTTTAATTGTATTGTATAAATATACACTAGGCTTAAATATGCAACAGGCTGTTCAATGCATCAGAACTTGTCCAACCCAGTATTGTCTCCAGCTACAGTGCTGCCTGCCCTTCCTCAGGGTGAATGCCTAAAGCATGAGGACCAGGTTAAGATGTGACTTGATCACAGACGACAAGTCCTTACATGAAGAAGAGATTTCTGATAGTAAATGGTTCTTTAATCTAGCCGAAAAATGTGAAATGAAACCCAGCGGTTGGAAGCTGGATTTCAGTGTAGCCATAGGGTAAAAATGTTTAACAGTGAAGTTAACCATTGGAACTTACCTAGGCACCTAGTGGTGGTTACTCCATCCCCTGCAGCCTTTAAATCAAAATTGGATGTCTTTCTCAAAGATATGCTATAGCGTAAACAGAATTTATGGGTTTAATGCAAAAGTTATAGCTCTTTGGCCTCTGCTAAGTAGGAGGTCAGACTAGATGACGATAATGATCCTTGTTAGCCTTAAAATCTGTGAATCTATGACTCAGGGAAGTGTGATTCATTACACATCTCTGCACCCAGATGTGCCAAGAGAAGTGAGAACTGCCCCAATTCAACTCAACGGAGTGTTAACTCTAAAGCGTAATGATGCCAATTTACATTTCAAAATGATAGCTACTTCAATCCAATCATTTTAGCAGAAACATCCAGCTCTTCTGGGATTGGGGGAGCAGTTTGAATAGAGCACCACCGCTTCCACCTCTCCTTCCTCACAACTTACCTCTTGCCTCGAGGCAAGTGTGTATACATGTCCTACATAAACAGGCCCATTTTCTGTACATAAAACAGCTTCTATATAACAATTTAAATAACTCAACAGATTCAGAGAAAATGAGGTTTCCAGTGTTTACACAGATCAGATTTTGATGGATATGATCCCGGAAAAAAAGCAATGCTTAATTCCAAAGAACGGAGTAGCATTTGTTTTCCCAAGGTGCATGCATACCAGTTTGCATTTTTGCTTTGCCATTACTGATGATAGCAAACTATTTGTGCCAGTTCTTTTAATTTTATAAACATCATGCTTGACTTTCTGAACTGGCTGCTCTCAGCAGATATTGGCCACAGTGGAGACTATCATATGGCTCAAAAGCTTAACAACCGTACACATGTTCATAGATTGCAACAGGGATCATCTGTTTGTTATGGTTGTATAGTGTCTACCACACTGGGACCCGGATCTGTAGTCATTACTGCAATATAAATAATAATATGCTCACAGGGTCAATTCCTGCCCTGCTTATACAAAGGTTAATACAGGGTAGCTCCATTGAAGTCAATGGTGTCTCTACCCCAACATAAGCATGGGCTAGCTTTGGTCCATAATACTCAGAACTCTACTGCCGTGGATCTATCCTTGTTAACCAGTTAGAGTCTTTTAAGGGTGACCTACATTGACATACGTGAGAATCAGCTTGGTCCTTTTGACAAGTGCTTTAGCAGCTGGTGGCCTAAGAGCTGCTTTGATTAAAGAAATCACCTCACTGGAAAAGTCTGAAAAGCTCCAGCCTGTGGAAACTTGACTAAGCCTTTTTTTGGTGATTTTTAGGGATGGTCTGAAGAATGAGACAATTGTTTTCCTATTATAGTCGACATTTTGCCTATAAAAACAGGATATCCCTGAAGTTACCCTGCCTTGAAAGGTTTGTGGCAGAGGAGACTACAAAACCCTCATGTGTGTTTGTCACTTTGGATCACATAAGGAAGCTGTTGCTCTCATAAAAGATTTTAGTATGTGCAATTTTTGGATTGACTGCCGCAAAAGCTACTTGATCTGACAGGGGGTCTCAGTCAAGGTACAGGCTTAAATTCTCAAGAGCCCAGCCTTCTGCTGGTGCAACGGCACCCACCCTTTTTGCACTGGTTGTGAATTACAGGTGCAAGAATTAGCACTTACCCTTCATGGCAGGTGGAAAAAATAAAATAAAAGTCAGCATCTGACTCACCCAAAAAGGAGAAGGCTGGGCTGGGCTTTATATGAAAATGTAGCTGTAAGGTATTGGCTCACATTGTATATGCAGTATTGGCTTAAATTCCTCCAACATCTTGACCTATGTACAGTACCACAGAGACAAACCCAGCGACAGGATTTCAGTTCAGACCTCCTACGTGCTAGAAACAGCATCCCCTTCAAATATAACAACAGATGTGTGTGAGTGGGGGGGGGGGGGGGGGGCATTGAATTCTCTTAGTCTTGGAGTGGTTCAAGCTATGCCACTAAAGAGACACAGATGAGAGTTAAAAAAGGTTAATTTACCTGTTTCCCACTCCTTGCAATGCATTGTGAAATGTAGCCATAGAAAGGTGGATTTGGCATAGTTAGCTTGTCAGTGAAAACAACCCTCCTCTCCACTAGTTTCCCCCTGTAGTAAAATACAGGCCTTTTATTTCAAGGGGAGCCCTGGCAAAGCAGCCAGAGCCCTGCAGGCCCCAGGTGAAACTCGCTTCCCCATTAGAATTTCACTACAGGATGCCGCATACCTGAAGAGCCTGCTGCAGCCTGGGGAGAGAGGGAGGAAATTGCTGACTCAGGGGTGTGATGGCAGAGTCCCATTCCCCTGCACCCTTTCTTTCTTCTTACTTTCCCCTGTTATTGGGAGTGTGGAGAGAATGGTTCTATTGGAATATTGAAAAGGAACAGGCTTCTTTTTAAAGCAGAACTGGGGGAGGAGGTCCTTTATTGTTTGTGCTGCCTCTGCTGCAAAGCACTGTGGGAGTCTCAGAGGGTATAAAGCCCTGCTCTAAGTGCCAGCTGAGGTTATATCTTCGCTGGGGTGGGGTTGGCTGCTTGGTTGGTCTCTGTTCCAAACAAGAGCTGGTTGTTTATAGGGTTTTTCTTATACGTGTATACTTTAGGATCAAACCTCTTGTGCCCTGAGTTTGAGGGCAATTGTTTTTCTCTTCATTTGAAAACCTGTGTTTTAACATGCCCAGATTCCCTTTTTGCTGCCTTTGAATCTATATGAGTCACGTGAGAAAAATGAGCCAGGTTCCAGCAATCAGACTAAAGCATAGACAGCTCAGTAAAGACAGCAACAAAGCAGGTGAAAGGAATAGGAGATGAAACTCTGAATCTTTTCATTCCTGACTGAAACTGTTTCCCTACTGGATTGGAGTAAGATTAAATAAAAAGCATGAAGGAGAAATATTTTTTAAAAAATCTGAATTCAGTGGAGTAACTACAGTCAAGTTCACTTGCAGGGAAAGAGCAACGTTTTCTTTTTGTTCTTAGGAAGTTTTGAGGGCCTTCAAAGGACTGAACTGAGTAGAAGCAAAGATGGTAGTTTAAGCTCCCCAAGAAAATCTATTTACAGCTGGATATTGAGGTGTTATAAAATGAACTAAGAAAATATAAGACAGTAGATGATATTAACATAGTACATTCATTGCTTGATCAGTATACCTGGATGCATAACAATTTGTGAGCCAATTAACCCTTTCATGGGTGTCCTATATACCACAAACCAAAAAAGGGAAACATGGTAGTCTAAAAAGGGCTGGGAAAATTGAATGTGAGGGAGCTACCAGTTTCTGTGTAATAAACCCCACCTTCTTAAATTGCTGTAACCATGAGTAAGTGGTACTCTGCATAAACTACTCCCCTGCAAAGAGATAATAGGCAGTTCTTACTGTAGCACTTTTCATCAGTTGATCTCAAAGTGCTTTATAGAGAAGATGAATGTAATTTATCTCCATTTTACAGGTGGGGAAACTGAGGCACAGATACTTACCCAAGCAGGCCAGTGGTTGAGCTGGGAATAGATCCTAGATCTTCAGAGTCCTAAGTGAGCAGTCTATTCATAAAACCATGCTGAGATGGAAAAGGAGAGCCTTTAGTGGGGGTTTGGGTGCCTGACACAGTTCACCTCTTACCTATAGAAACCCAATAGGGTTTAGCTACTCTGTGTTTAAATATAAACTTTCTGGTGGCCTTCCCTGAAGATACGCTCCTTGTCTCTCACTAAAGTAAATTCCATGAAATAGAAATATATGATGTATGAATTTGATGAATTCCTCTAAGATTTAACACAATTCTGGAGATGTTTTTAGTTTATTTTATTTTTGTCTCCTGTTTGTGACTCTACCACTTGATTTAATTTTCTTAGAGTCTAGATATCTCCTATATTTGGTGAAAAATTAATTATAAATTATTAATATTATTATACATTATAATAATTGTGATACAGCATGGCCAGAGGGCAGCAGGAGAGGGTTAGAAGGGAGCCTTATTCCCTGTAGAGGGAAGAAAGTTTGCTATAGATTAATTAGAGCACCTGAAGCCAATTAGAGCACCTGAAGTCAGACAGGGGAAGGAGTTGGAGCAGAGAGGATTGGTGTTGGAGCAAAGAGCAGTTTGGAGGGAAGCATAGGAAAGTTTGGAGAAGTGCTGTGGTGGGCTAAGAAGACCAAGACCCTAGGTAAAGGGTCACCTGGCTTGTGCAGAGGAAGGGCAGGAAGCCCCCCACAAGCTGAAGGGCAGGAGAGGGAAGTAGCCCAGGGGAAGGAACCGCTAGTTCAAGTGGTTTACCACTGTCCCTAGGGCCCCTGGGCTGGGACCCGGAGTAGAGGGCGGGCCTAACCCTAACCCTCACCACTCCCCTCCTTTAGGACACTAGTGGGGCAGTTAATATTCCAGTTCATGGGCAAGAAATGGCGCCCTGAACCCCTCCCCCCCAAGAAGAGAAAGCACGAGACCCATCATAGTAGTGCTGGCAATTTGCCACATAATGTATAAATTAACAGAATACTACATCTGTCTATGTATTTTCAATGGATTGATATGGTAATTGCTTCAGTATCTTCTATAGTAAATGTAATTACAAAGTAATGGAACAACACAACATTAAAATGAAATACTTATGTATTCACCATTGGATTGTAAGCTCATTGGGGCAGGGACTGTCTTTTTGTAGGCACTGTGATTACACAAATCATAAATCGTATTAATAACAACCATCAACCTGCCCCAACTCCCACTGACATTAATGGAAGTTGATTAGACACTAATTGTGATTCCAAAATACTTGTGAGCTATCAAACCCAGTGCCATCCTCGTTTCCTTTGTTGTGTGAAAGAAGGAAAAAGAGCATGCCAGGAATGAATCTGCATTGCGGAAACCATTCATCAAAATTCTTAGCCATCGGATCATAAGCATTTACAAAGCAGAAATAGATCAGAGCCGATAACTGTATAGTAACTGAATAAGTTACAAGAGTAAAGATTTCAGCATAGTCTGTACCAAACAAAAATCTAACTATGATCACAAGCTAACTGTAATTTAATAGGTGACTGAAGTAAATAGTGGTTTTTGGTTTTTTTTAGTTACAATAACAAGTAAAGCTGCTTTGACCCTGACTAGCAGCCAAAAAAATCAAACTATTTACAAAAAAAATCCATATGTGCAGAAATTGGTAAAACGAATAATAATGTCTTAGCACTTTTCATCTTCAAGTCCTTTACAAACATGAACTAATGAATCCTCACAACATCCCTGTGAGGTAGGTGCACTGGGCACCATTAAAAAGTAAGCATTGACTGAGGCACAATACAAATACCATAGTGTGGGGGACATGGAAATACCACGCAAAAGTCAATAGCATGGAATGGAATTTGTTTGTATTTGAAGGGCCACCTTTGTAAGTGCCTGCCGTAGTGCCCCATTTTATAGATGAGGAAACTGAGGCACGCACATGATTTTTGCAAGGCTGCAGAAGAAGTCAGTGTTGTAGCCAGCAAGGTTTGAACTCAGGGATTCCTAGCTGCTGCTAGCGTGGTCAGACCACTTGACTTAACTCTGTCAAAGCCGCTACAATGTGTCGTGCTTATATATCGTTTTTCCATAGTTGAAGTGTAGGGACTTTAATAAGTAAAATGGAGGGTTGAGCAATGCTGCTTCTCTTGCCAGCTCACTCTGGGTTTTTGAAGACTGTAACTGTCTACTGGGTAGATTGTGGGCAATGACTTTTTTTTAACTCTGTGAATGGTCTTGTGGTTAAGGCACTGGCCTGGGACTCAGGAGAGTGGACTTCAGTTCTAGGTTCTCTCACAGATTTCCTGTGTGACCTTAAATGCAAGTCACTTGGGGGCCAGGGCCTAACTGTTCGTTGCCCTGCTCCTTGTGTAGTCATTAATAGTACCAAGAGGGTGTAAAATGCTATTCTGATTTGGTAGCACTTTGCACTTTTGTTTAAGCAATTAAAGGTGCACGGCAGCAGAGTCAGACCCTTAATGTCTTTGTGTCTAACTTCTTGATCCATCAAATAGAGACAAAATTTCCTTTGGCTTATCTATTAGACTGCAAGCTCTTCTTACTATGTCTTCTGAAAATGCCTATCACAGTGCTGCCCAAATCACAACAGAGGCCTTTATGTGCTACTGTAATACAAAGAAATATAATAATAATCACTGCTGGGAAAAGCCCAGAAGGGTGGTTCTTTCAGTCTACAATCCTTGGAAAATTTGGGAGCCAGTAGGTTGGACCTCTTTGTGCAGTTTTGGGCCACCATTCCCCTCTGAATCAATGGAGGAACGAGCAGCGGCATTACCTCTGAAGAAGAGAATGTCTTCTGAGCAGCTCCACTAACACATGCCCTTCAGACTGTAATATGGAAAGTTCTGAGATGGGTCAATGGGTGATGAGGGGTAGAGATGTGACTGAGTCTGATTTGGCACTTCCCACTTAACCCATGTGGAACAGTCAGTATCTCAACAACAGCCTGTGGTGTTAGGGAGATGAAATAGCAAGTGAGTGGGAGGAGAGTGATGGGAGAAGAACAGGGAGCAAACAGAGAAGGGCAAAGAGGAAAAATCTAAAGAAACATGGGTAGAATTGACAAGGTGTGAATGCTGTGGTTTTGGTGCCTGACCTTGTTATGAGCCCATTTTAAGCACTTTGCCTCTGCCAAACAGAAGATAAATGTCCCACTGCTGTGATCCTTGTTTTCATGGTTCCATATGATGACTATAACAGGAAGGGGGGAAAGCGTGTGTGTGTGTAGGAAATATAAATAAAAGAAATACGAGGCACATCAGAATCAAGCAACACATGGGAGAAATTAGAAGTAAGAATTTAACAACACCCACCCAAGCATGAAAATCATACATTAGCATCAGGCCATACCATAAACACTCCCAAACCTGAGCTCAGGGATTGCCAGAAAAAACAGAACATCTCAAAGGATCACTCCACACCAGAGAGCCCAATCCAACTCCCATTAAGTTCCGGGGAGTTAGATTGGACTACAATCCCAGAATGGCTAGCTGCATTCAGACTGCTGGCTTCCAAGAGCAGTATATTGTGATGGCTCATCATGTCAAACATTTCTACAGGACGTCCAAAAATAAAGCCCAACACAAACAAGGGGGAGGTACAAATGGAAAATAATAGAGCTGAGAGAAGAGGGCAATGCAAGATGGAACATTTTTGAACAGAGCAGGAAACACCCCTCCAAAATAAAGTGTTATATTAAAGATCAGGTCACAAAACACCATAGAAAGGGTCCAATTCTACGTGTGTGTGTGTGAGGGGGGAATTGCACAAAAAGAGAAAGTTGGACACAAATAGCCTTCAGCTTTCCATCATATTCAGCTTTTTGTAGTTTGCTGTATCACAGTTCAGAGCAATACACCTGTATTCCCCCTCCATGGTCCACCAAGGACACCTACTCTTAGGCTTCTGGCTCCCCGGTCATTGCCTCTCTTGGGTGGGACATGCATCTCTCTCCCTCCTGACCAGGGTATTTCCAGGCTACAGAGTTCCCTGCCTACACTGTGAATTCCCTAGCAAGTCAAACTGCTTCTTCAGGTCTGCTTTGCCTTTTCCTCAGAGGCCATAATACAGTCATTGTCCACAGTTAAGTTACCACACAGCTCTTTCTAAGCAAGCACATTTATGCTTAAGGTAACAGCTTTACAGAGAGAACATATTAAAGCAATAGAAGAGCCCACACACATACTAGGAAGCTTGAACAGTACTTCAAACTCCAGACAGGGGCTTTTCTGTGGTTACACATTTATAACACCTTTTTTTCTGAACAAGAGGAACCATGAATAGTTAGTCTCATCCTTTATACCAGTGTTTCTCAATGACTGGTCCCTGAGGTCTCCCTGACCCAGTTTAGGAAGACAGCAAGCCGGGCCCCGGTAACAAATAGGTTGAGAAACACTGTTTTATACAGCCTGGGTCTTTGATCTGGGAATAGGTAATTCATAAACAATGGACCCCTCCACAGGCTGTAACTTCAAAAGTGCAGGTTTGGAGGTAGAAATTTGCATCCTTCTCTTTCCAAATATTTCCTAAGAAACCTACTCAACCAAAAGCTCTTTCTTTTGAATTAATGGAGATATCCTATCTCCTAGAACTGAAAGGGACCTTGAAAGGTCATTGAGTCCAGCCCCCTGCCTTCACTAGCAGGACCAAGTACTGATTTTGCCCTAGCTTCCTAAGTGGTCCCCTCAAGGATTGAACTCACAACCCTGGGTTTAGCAGGCCAATGCTCAAACCACTGAGCTATCCCTCCCCCCTTTTTGTCTGGCTCATTGTTTAAAAGAGTCCTTTGAAGCTCATAACACTCCCCAGGGTTTACATTAGACATGTCTCCCCCACAAAGAAGTTACATATAATCCCACAATAATGCAGAAATTTTTGCCTTTTAATACAGTGAACTCCTAAAATACTTCAGCTTAATTCAATAAGGTTTAAGTTAATTCAACAGGATTTGCCCAGGATGTGACGTTTCACTCCATATTCTTTATGAAAATATGCTTATGATATGAATGACATAACTGAGATGTACTTTAGCAAGATGGCTTGTGTGAGATATCATTGGAAAGGTAATGATTTACTAAATGTGATTATCCAATGTGTAGGCAGGTATCATTTCTGTATCTGAAGTTAGGAATATTAACGATGTAGCTGTATTTCAAAGGTGTTACTTTTGGTGTTATCCCCAACCAGCCCTTCAACTACAACAAAGGAAAAGCAAGACAGGGCTAACGGGCCATTAGCAGAGACCTTTGACTATGAAAGAGCTTAGTCTTCCTGTGGACGCTGGAGACAGCCTACGAGCAATGGCTGCCACAGCCATGCAGAGACAGGGGTCTAAGTTACCTGGTACTGGATACCCTTCCTCCCCTTTTGGAATTCCAGTGGTTTTCCACTAGAAGACAAAGGGTTCCCGCCTTACACAAGAGCTATATAAGGCCCGGGAGTGACATCATGGTTCTCTGCTGCCTCCCCACCCAAAGAGACACTGATAAAATACCTGGAAGCAAGAACTGAACTGAGGGGAGAAGGGTTGAACCCAAGCTGGAAGGGCATCCAGGTTGTGAGTAATAATAACTAAGGTTTCAAGCTGGAGATCAGTGCATCTGCCTTTCAAGACTTTCTGTAATCTGCCTGCAGCAATATCTACAGGAAGAAATTGCTATTTGTAACCAATTTCTTTAGTGAAACAAGATTAGTTTGCGTGTTTGGTTTTATTTGCTTAGTAATTTGCTTTGTTCTGTTTGTTCCCCCTTTTACCACTTAAAATCTGCCTCTTATAGTTAATAACATTTGTTTTATTATTAAACCCAGTTTCTGTCACTTCTAACTGGGGGAGTGCGGGGGAGGGGAGTTGAGAAGTTGTGCATACCTTCCTCCACACTGAGGGAGGAGGCGCATTTTATGATACATCTTTGGGTCTTCACTCCATGGCAGGTGGACACCAGTGTGCTGGGTAAGTCCCTTAAGCTGAGCCTTCCCAGAACTGATCTCAGTGTCTGTGTCGTTCTGCAGCTGGGTGTGGTCCTGCCTGTGTGTGTGTTGGAGGAAGCTTAATAGCCTGATTCAGCAAGACAGGTAAAAAGGGGGCCCAAACTGGCATAACAGGTGGACTCAGTGGTATCTCAGCACATCAGGTGGCATCTCGAAGGGGATGTTGCCATCTCTCTCACACCGTGTGTGTGCACTGAAGGACATTTCTCTACATCTGGTAAATAGGGGCGGTGTTTAAACTAAACCATACCTTTGACAGAACTTGCAGTGTCTTTGTGTGTACGCAAGTCATGTCCTTTAGCTGGCCATTCCAGAATAAATTGCCAGGTTAATGCCCTACAGGATATATTATATAACATAGATCAGAGAATGGTCCCAATTCAGGAAAAAAATAAAGACAATACTTAAGTCCATCCCTATCCAGAACAGCACTTAAGCACATGCTCAACTTTAAGCATGCCGTGGGGCTTAAACACATGCTTTAAATTTAAGCAGGTGCTTAAATGCTATTCTAAATAGAGATGACTTTCTGAATTAGAGCCATCATTCTGGTTAGGACTGTGGGACAATGCATGTTCCTGTCCTTATGGTTGGGGATCTCTTGGCAGTTCCACTGGGGAAAGAGGGCCATGCCAGGGGGGTGTATCCAGCCACAAAGTCCTGCTTGTGGATGTTCCCTGCCAACACTTTCACCATGGGTGGTGAGGGTAGGGCATGGGTAGCTCGTGTGTGGGGTAGGGTTGACACTGCGGATTCCGTTGTCACACATATCCACACACAGGACCAACCTAAGTGTCACAGCAGCCTCCACAGAATGGCTTTGCGGCTGGTCTACAACATGGATGGGATTCCTTACCCCGGCTCCCACAACCTTGCACCCGCCCAGCACTCAGCCCAGCAACTCAAAACGGGTGCTGGGCATTGGATTTGCTGCAAAATTAGAATGAATAATATATGTCTAGAACGGCCGGGTTTGTACAGCAGCGAGTCACCTCATTTTTCATAACTTATTCCTGGCTGTACAAAATATATAGAGCAGTATGGATTGATTATATGACTTAATAGGTTTTCTCCATCTCTAATTAATATAATTCTCTACCTGCTACACACATACATGAAGAATATCATCTATATTGATGTCTCAAAATAAAGTGTTATATTCACATAGAGTATTCCTGCCATATCTACTCAATTTTCCCCAGGAAATGGCATACACCTACGGGGTATATTTGACTATTAGATTTTGTGTTTGGATTTCTGACTGTTCTGAAGGGTATATTCATGTAATTGGCTATTCTTCTAAGCCCAGATACAAAGCTCATTGAAGTTCATGGAAAGATTCCAATAGGCTCTTGCTCAAGCCCTTAAAGACGTTCCAAAACATTGTTCCAGCAAAGATTTGAAATAAACAATACTTGTTATTTTGTCTCTAAATTATTTTTTGGGGTAGTATAGTGTTTGGTTGTGTTTTGTTTGTTCTTAAACCTCTGCATTTTGTTAAATGGCCTTTCTTTGGTCAAGCCAATCTCTTTCTTGAAGAACTTTCATGACAAAGTGTGGGAGGCAGGTGGCACTTGAAATCAATACTTTGTGGAAGATGACAGAACACTAGATGTTTATTCTAAGGGTCTTAGTAGCCAGCCAAGCACCGATGTTTTTACAAATTTCAGAACTGCACAATAAAGATCTAAGAATAGAATACCGTCCAAAATGGCTATGTCACAAAAACAGAACCAATCACTAAGGCTTTGTGGAAAAGTATATAGAAAGAGGAATAAATATCTCTGACCACCATCAAAGGAATACTCCCTGACACATATCCCTGACTCTGGAAACATTAGTGAAACAAATTAAATACAAGAAATACAAACAACTGACAACATAGAGTATGTGAATGTGAATTTGCCAGCTGTAAAGTTGGGAGTTTGGCTATGGATCCAAACCTCCCAGAAGCCCAGGGATGTTCCGATCTAGAGTTTTGGTTTGGGCACATCTCTAATATATGCAGCCATATGCAGTTGTAACCCACACTTACCTGTGTGGCTCTCTGCCCTGTTTCCCTTCAGTGGCCGGATCACATAGAGGTTTAGGTGTCTGCTGTTGGCTTTGAGCTAACGGAAGTGGGTCTTATAACTCAGGCAGTAGAAGCTCAAGCTTCTAGATCCAGAGGTTCCAACGTTGACTCCACTGCCAATGACTCACCAAGGGGTGTTGCATCATACAGTAATTTGGGGTGAACTGCACACATAACTCATGGATAAAGCAGACATCCCAAATTCACACCAATAAAACCTCTATACCAAACTATACCACCACATAGTATCAGCTTCCTTCTGCCAGATGCTGAGTGCCTTGGGAGATGAGGTTGCAGGACACCTCATAAGATTACTGGGCAACTTGCAGTATTAAGACCCATCTCTTATTTTATATTTCAACTATATTTCCGCTGATGTTTCTTATCTCTGTTTCTTATCACATGATGCTTTCAGAAGCCACAGCATGTCCATGAAATGTACAGTATTTGAATGTATCTGTAACTCTCTTCCATACTGTGAATACCTTACAACTTTGATTAGATTTATATGTTCGGGTAACTTGTTAACCTTCTCATCCTGTCGCTGGATCTTTAGAAATAAGCAGAATTCAATAATAATTGGGGTATATTTTGAGAATAAAACGATGCCAGAGTCATCTGGAACTGATAGTCATCTTATGGTTTCTGTTTATTATTTTTCTGTGCCAAATGTCCCAGGCATGCAACTTTCACATCTTTCCTTGAAAAAAGCAGAAAGCTGAACTCTACAACCTTTGTGCATGAATTACAACTGAATCCTTGACTGTTGATTTTGCTGTGACTCTCAGATTAGCACCAATACCATCAATTATCCATTTAAAGATACAGATTTCACTAATGGTCACAGTGTAAATATTTACAAAAAATTGTTTTCACAGCTGACTTTTAGTAGCCACTGTGCTTATGGTATCACATAAACAGGAAGGACAATTACAAGGATGAAAAATGTAGCACAGGAAATAGGGAAAATTAGGGACTTAAAATATTGAATCCCTGCAATGAGATTTGATGCAACTTATATAATGATTCATTTACAAAGAATCATCTTTCCCAGTTTCTACAGACATCAAGCTACAATGAAAGAGGCACTTGGTACTACAACACTATATTGAAATATATAGTTATGCCTTTTAATCCGAGTAGTTAGCAGGGTCTTGCAGATCATTTCTGTTAGGAGGAGAACTTGATGATTGAGTCAAGTATTTCTTGGATGCAGTCCTGCTAATGTATAGAAAATGTACAAAGTCCTGTTTTGCTGAATACGGTAAGAATCAGACAACAGCAGACAGTTTCCTTGCTCACTGTTCCAAGCCTCCCTTTCCATCCAGCACTCTGCCCAAAAAGCTCTTTCTCTTAGTTTTCTCTCAGGGGCATGCTATAAATGCTTCTCTGGCTGTCCTTGACTTTCTGCTCCCTTCTCTGTTCTCTTCGGTCATGTTTCTGGCTGCATCGCCACAAAAACAAAACAAAACACACACACAAAAATCCAAAAGACCCAGCCCTGTGCATTTGAATTCGGCCTGAGGGAAACTCCTCCATCCACATAGCTCTGCTTCTGACTGGCCTTGCATATGGTCTGTCTTTTGGGTGGTTGGCTCCTATTGTTTCAGCTATCTTACTCCAAAAAGGCACTTCCCTGCTTCTTAAATGTATCCACTCTTACACCCACTGGCTTCAATGAGGTTTCACCTAACCCGCAGCCTGACAATACCTTTGTTTCCTTCAACCTTCATAGCTTGATCTTGCCAACTGGCTAAGGTGGACATTTTTTTGAAATTGCTCAGAAGCGTCTGGAATTTGTCCTGATCTTTTTATACAGTGTTTTTCTGGGAATGGGTTTTTTTGTTTCATTTTGTACTTACCCTAGTAAATTCCTCTCGCACTGGAGAATGTAAAATACTGAAAAATTCTAAGCACAGTTCCAACAAGGAAGAAAGATTTCCTGCACAACTCTTATATACGTATAGGATTCAAGGAAGCAGCTATATTAGCTCTAAATCCCAGCTCTACTAGACTCATTCTTCCTTTGCATGTTTATTTAACTGATCAGCTCTAAGACCACTTGGTCTTTGAAAGGCAAAACATAAAATGAAATTTGAAATGATTCGATATCCTGGGTTAGCACTAAGGCACCGGGCCACATAGTTTTGTTATGGTGAATTTCCTTCCTTTTTTATTTACTTTAGGAATATCTAGAAGGGTATTTACCAGGCTAATTTTAACTATTCAAAGTATTTCAACACATTTTAAAGGGATGACCTACAAACTACAACAGAGACAAGTTTAGGATTGGGTTTGTATATATACCAATTGCTACAATTACTGAGATATACACATCTTCCATATTTTGGGTCTGTTTTAATTCTGTGAAAGGCAGGGGGAGGAAGGATATTTGACTTACAGGTAGACAGGTGTCTGACAAAATAATGTGAGCAACTAAGATAGAGGAAAGACAATTTATTTGTTTCCTCCTCTTTTCTGGAAAACCAAAGCATTCCAATATCTGCATCATCCCACATGGCATTTCCCCCCTTCAGTCAACTGGGGACTTGGATTTATTTTTAAAACAATTTTCTGGATTTTTTTTAGTCTGTATTTTGCTATTGCTTTTTATCGGAACGGCATGTCTTTCTGCTGGATGAAACATAATTTGTAACCTGAGCATGGCCATTTACTACAATAGATTTATTGCTAAGTGAATTCTACAAACCCAGTGCTTGTGGACTGCCCTGCCCCTCAATCTGTATATGTAAAATGTGAAAGGAAGGAGATAGGAGATAATAAAAATAATACTCTGGGCAAAAGACTTCCATTGATTTTAGTGAGAGCTGGACAAATTTCCTCTCAGCTTTCATTGGTGCTCATCAAGCCCTTAAGAACATAAGAACGGCCATACTGGGTCAGACCAAACGTCCATCTAGCCCACTATCCTGTCTTCCAACAGTGGTCAATGCCAGGTGCCCCGAAGGGAATGAACAGATAATCATCAAGTGATCCATCCCCTGTCGCACATTCCCAGCTTCTGGCAAATACCATCCCTGACTATCCTGGCTAATAGCCATTGATGTACCTATCCTCCATGAACTTATCTTTTTTGAACCGTTATAGTCTTGGCCTTCACAACATGCTCTGGTAAAAAGTTCTACAGGTTGACTGTGCATTGTGTGAAGAAATACTTCCTTTTGTTTATTTTGAACCTGCTGCCTACTAATTTCAGGGTAAGAAAGAGATGCATGTACATGTGCAGAGACAGAGGATCTGAAGCAGACATCCTTATACTGGCACAGGCAGAGAGAGAAGATGGCTTCCACCTTCCCATGCAGGGGCTGTTGAGGGCCTGCATGTCATGGTACATAGGCCTTGGTAGCTCTCAGTTGTGTCTCTGTTTCAGTAGCCCTATGGAACATTGAAGGGATTCTGAACCTCCCTCTGCCTCCTCTGACCTGCCCCTGACACAACCCTCTTCTGCTTCTACTCTGCCACTGGCCTGCACCAGAATGGTTCCTGTAGAAGTGGTGCAGCGCTTCTGGTATGGAAGCATTTGGAGTCAGTGATAAGGGGGTCTTAAACCTATCCTACAGCCTCTTTGCATAAGCCATCTGTGTCTGTGTTTGTTTCTGTAGACAATGAGGGCGCACAAAACTTTCAATCTTTGAATTTCTGGGGAAATTATCTAGACCAAAGCCATTATGTAAAATACACTCACCGCAAAACACAATGGCCTGATTTTTTTGTTTACTGTCAGTATTTCTTAGTGGTTGAGCTCCTTGCCCTGGAAAAGAATGGAATGTTTCAATTTTGTGGGGCACATTTTCCATGGGAATGTTGAGTGAGGGACAAGCTACCCACCTTAATCATTTGTTAGTGTTCAAGTCATTAAATAATTTCAGTCCAAGGCACCCAGCCAAGGAAAGCACCATGAAGACTGTTATCTCAAACTGATTAAAGCCTCTGTAAGAGAGAGAGACACTTCTGAATAGGAGCCTGGCAACACAGCAAAGAAGGGAATGCTTGAGGAGGGCATGGCGGGTAATTTGTAATTGTGAAAAATACAGAAGAAGCTACAACGTAAATAGTGGGAATATAGGCTCCCATTCAGCAAGGTACTTAAGCGTGTGGCTCACTTTAAATTAATTAGGACAACTCACATGCTTAAAATTAGGCACGTGCTTAAGTCCCTGGCTGAACTGGAACCACAGGGGGGACATGTCCAAGTGCTGTAAAAGCTTTTATCAGCAACGAATCAGGTTCTGATATGTTTGTAATACGTTTTGTTGTGTGATGATTTTCAGGGTACTTCGGACCATGAATCATCTTGCTACCCCCCTGCCTCCAGGGAGAGGGAGTTTTGCCTGGGGTAGCTGTGTGTCCGGTCCCTAATACCACTGTCAGCCACTTAAGCATTCTCCTCTGGGTTCTGCCAGCCCTGTCTTTACTGGGCAGGTTAACGATAGATGCACCCCAGTCTTTGAGTCCCCCTGGAGCCTTCCCCTGTGTTATCCAGTCCCTGACACTCACTACTCCCAGAAATCCCAGCTCCCTAGCTCCAGAGGAGAAGTGTTATCCCATCTTACCAGTTTTACCTTAAATCACCACTCCTGTATAATGCACAGCTGTTGTGAGCAATTATAATACAAGAAGAAAAGGTTTATTTAAGAAAGAATAGAGGTTCCACTAGAAATAAGAGAGAATGATGGGAACAAATGGTTACAACACAAAACAAAATAATAAAACATGAACTAGGGGTACACTTATTAATAGTTACCTTTCCTATCTAATAAAATGGGTCCCAATCTGTTGCAGTCTGGGTGCCTCCCCAGGAACCAGGATCCAATATTTCATTGAATACCTCTGCTCAACAGCTGTCTCCTCAGTGAATGGATACAGAGTGTCTTTCTCCACCTTGTGATATACTGAATCAGTGTTTTGTCTTTCTTTACAGATAGGACAGTCAGGGAAGTGCCCTATCAGTCCTGTTTATCTCCAAGTGAGGTTTATAGTCTTTGATGTTTTTCCATTGACTTTTGTGAGTTGCTGCAATGGAGGGTAGCTGAGCAATACATGACTTAATCAACCATCCAAGGAGGGGTGACAATTCCCTCCTGTTTGAATGGGCCAGCACTGAGCCATATGATACCTTGGTGACTCACTTTCACTCCAAGACCATAAGGGCATCATTTTCAATATAGTTACACTATTCCTTAAATATTACCCATACACAAATCTTGTGATGAGTATGAGTATTGATAAGTTACAAGCTTTCAGTAGAGATCTCACATACTACCCTTCATGGCTAGATACCATGAAGGCAGTGTGTTAGGTGTAGTGAGTTTGTCAGGTCTGAGACAGGAGTTGCTTGTAAATAACAGTGAACCTTTTGACCATTGGCACCAATGGGTTTCTGTGTCTCATGTTTCTGTTCAGATATTTACCAAAAAAAAAAAAAATCCAGATTTAAGAATATGTTAGATTAGATCTCATATGACTTGATTTTAAACACCATACATTAAAATATGGCTGTTCAGTCCCAAACACACACAAACCCTCAAATCCCAAGCTTAGCTCTGATTTCCTGGCTCCCAAAGACTGAGATTCAGGGTTTCTCCTAGATTCTTAGCATATACATATATATGTTTAAAATAATCTCGGTGGTATGCATCCAGTTAGAGAAGTTTAGTGCATGGCTAGTTAATTTCATAGGTGATTAATGAAACTAATCTTGCCTGAATCTGTTCACTCAAATGGTTGACTTGCGTAAGTGAATGGATCTAACTCATATAACGATTTTAATGGGCCAAATCTTCAGCAAGTGTAAATTAGCAAAGCTTCATAGACTTCAATGAAGCTTGAGGGTTTATGGAGGGAATTTTTAGCACTTGGCTCACATATTGCAGGATCAAACAAAAACTGGAACTGTCTTAAGTGCAGCTGTATCTATTTGAAAATAGAGTGAAGATTTATGCTATATGCTTATTCCCAGCACTTTTAGTCTTCTGCCCTTCAGTGGGACACCTTCCTTGAGCTTTCCTTTGTAATGCAGCAACTTTTGTAATCCAAAAACTAATGCAGAATTAAGGTTGCACACTTAAATGTAGTCCATAGAATGCTGAGTAATTACTAGGGTTAAGCCATCTCCTTTGAAAAATGCCATGGTGCTTCTAAGCAACACAGTTCCTCCTGACACCTTGCTGGGGCACTTATTTTGCATTGGTTTAGCGAAAAGAATACCGATACATCATCCTGCATTGTCATTGGCAACCTCCTAGTCAAATCGTGATTGGCTCCTTCCTTGCTTTGCTTGTGAGCTCTGATGTAAGCAGATCCAGAACTGTAATATGTTATTTACCAGGAACTGAACAGAGGCGGCAGTGAAGGGCTCAGTTACAGGGACAATATCACACTTTTAACATATCATGGAGGGTATTACAAAAGGATTGAGAGTCGGTGTAACTGCAAATCACTGCTTCAGCAGCTAAAAGTACCACGATGAGGCCAGAAATAATCTACAGCAGAGAGAATAAGTGACACCTTTGGAACAGAAACTGTTAATTGGCACCTTGTTTGGTTATTGTAGCTGTGAAGTGAAATCTGCCATCCCAAGAAGGAATAAAAGATTATTTGACATCAAACATTTCCTTTCCTTTTTCTTTCTGACGTCCCCTTTATTTCTTCCATGTTTAAAAGATGAGATTTTTTACCTCTTGTTTTTGTTCAAGTGCATGATTTCAAGTTGCAATTGGTTCAGTATGTGGGGAAATGTCATCTTACGAAATGCCTAGTCCGCTTCCCTCAGCACCGCTGGCAAACAACAAAACAAAAACAGGCTCTGCTTCTGTAGCTAAAGCGCTGGTTGGCAGGCTGATGCTCTAGTTTTTCTTACTATGTTTTTCCTTAGAAAGTGGAATCATTTACAGGGAGGAGATAGTTGCCGTCATGTCAGCACATATGTTTTGAACATCTCAGAATCATTTCTGGAACAAAGTGAATGTATATGGAAAAAGGACAAAGATGCCAACTTGTCAGCAGCTTTGTAGCTCTGCTTTATAAAAGGAGTAAAACATCAAGGTGCTTGCCCGGATACATAAAGATTGGTACTTTTACCCTTAGGAGGTGACCTGTGGAAGGTTTCTCCTTTGCATTTACACATGCCTTTAACTTGATCCTCAGGAAAATGCTCTTTAAAAAATTCAGGTTAGGAGTTCAAATTTGCTTGCCTCACAGGACGCTAAATACACATACAAATAGTATATGTGCATGTACGTGGCCTGATTCTGCTCTTACTTACACGACTGTAAATCCAGGAATTATAATTCCCTTGACTCACATGTGGTCAAGGGGTTAGGACACCAGCTTAGGAGAGCTGGGTTCACTGCCCTGCTACACCACAGTCTTCCTGTGTGAGCTTGGGAAAGTCACTTAAGCCCAGATCCACAAAGGCACTTTGGTGCCAACGTCCCATTTTAGGTGCCACTGTATTCTGCAGAACCCCTGCTCAATTGCTGCCCAACTCTGTAGGTGCCTCAATTAACTCAGCGCCTAACGTTTTTGCAGTAAAAGTACTCTCAGAACCTATGTTTCTGCCTCTGAGCCTGAATGCTGTGGCCTCACTGTGGTCATCTGGATGCCTGTCTCTGGCCTAAGTCCCAGAGAGATCCACAAATGGGGGAAAGATAGATGGAGGAGTGTCTGTCTCACCCATGAGGCTTCATCCGGCTTCATCCAGTAGGTGGCATCTGAACACTCTTAGCTCTACACAACGTGGGGGGTGAGGACCAGCACCTCCTTAGTAAGCTTTATTTAGCTCAGTGTTTAGAATATTCAGCTGGGATGTGGGAGACCCCAATTCAATTTCCCCCTCAGCCTGATGAGGAGAAGGGATTTAGAACAGGGATCTTCCACCTCTCAGATAAATGCTCTAACCATGGGACTATGGGATAGTCTCATGTGGAGCAGTCTCCATCTCTCCCATTGAAGTTGTTCCACTTTAACTGAATTATCAATTGAGCCACAGAAAGAATCACTCTATTATGCAGTGGTTGGGGTGCTCACTGAAAGGGGGGAGATCCCTATTCAAATCCCTTCTTCTCCTCTGGCACAGGGGAGACTTGAACTGGGGATCTCCCACATCCCAGGTGCGTACAGTGCCCTTACAACTGAGCTAAAGGTTATGAAGCTCAAGCTACTGCTGCTTTGTGTGAAGTGAGGCAGATGCCATATTCATTTCCCCCAGAAATAACTTAAACTCCATGAGATGGGCATGACTTAAGACACACTGCTCTCATCAGCACCTCCCATCAGTGGCTCCATGCCTTGCTTGCTGGGTTTTGTGGATCTCATTCTTAGGTGCCGCACATCACTCACTGTTCATTGTATAGGGAGCCTCTGGGCCTAACTCAGGCCATTGTTGTTCTGGTGATTCTCTAGGTGCCTAAAAATTAGCTGTTGCAACATAGCATGACAATGCCTAAGACCCTTTGTGGACTGGGCCTTAGTCTCTTTGTGCCTCAGTTCCACATCTGTAAAATGGGTATAACTGTACTTCCCTGCCTCACAAAGGTGTTGTGCAGATCACAAGATTGTGAGGTGCTCAAATACTTAGGTAAAGAGAGTCATAGATGTACGAAGGACAGACAGGTCCAATGGAGTTGTTCACCACTTTTTCTAAGTAAGAGGATCTGAGCTTGAGCTCTCGGGGGCAGAGACTGTATTTGTTTTCTTTCTTGGTACCATGCCTAGGAAAATCCCTGTCTGGAGTCCTTAGGTTCTACACAGTAGACATCACAAATAATCACAGGAGAATCAAGCTCAGATATATTGAAACAACTGAAGCATCAACTTTGGAAAATAATTTCTGCCCAGATCTTTCCATCAACATGTTACATTAACTTGAGCACCTAAAGTTTTTTACATGCATCTTTCTTGTTTGTTTGTATATTTAAGAAATGCTGTCAGTTTCACAGGTTACCAACACCACCCAGCACCCGCACACTAAACCCAACAACCAAAACGAGACCCAAGTATTACAGCCCACAAGAGACTATACTGGTATGGGCCATAGGCAGAGGAATAGGCTGGATCGAGGTGCACCAGTGTTGGAGACCCCCCCCCCCCCACCAGTGGCAGGGAAATGATTGAGTGAGCTATAGCCAGATAATCCTGGCAAGTTACCCGCACCCACATGCTGAAGGGAAGGTGAAAAACCCTAAGATCACCACCAATCTGACCTGGGGGAAATTCCTTCCCAACCCCATATATGGCAGTTAGACCATGAGCATGTGAGCAAGGACCAGCCAGCCAAGCACCTGAGAGAGAGAATGCTTGGAACCACCTCAGAGCCCTGGCCAACCCCAGCCAATGTCCCATCTCAGCAATGCCACTCCTGACGCTTCAGAGCAAAGAGATTTAAAAAACCTTCCCAGAATACATTGGGGGGGGGCAGGAATCTCTACCGAACCCCTGCCAGTGGCCATCTGAAACCCTGAAGGATGAGCTTCAGGAACATAAGATATAAACTGGAAGTGAGCCCCAGGGCTGGTGATCCCTGCCCCCACCATCACAAGCAACCAGGTCATTCAATCGCACTCATAGATTTGTCCAGATCTCTTGAAACTAATTATTTGCCCCCAGAACTGCTATTGGGCGGCTCACCGCTCTGATGATTAGAAACCTTCTAATTTCCAGCCTCAATTTGTTCATGGCCAGTTTATATCCATTTTTTATCTTGCCAATGGTTGTCCTTTAGCTTAAATAGCTCTTCACTCTCTCTGGTATTTATGCCCCAATGTATTTAGAGAGAGCAATCATATCCCCTCTCAACCTTCTTATTGCTAGACTAAACAAGCCAACCTCTTCCAGTCTTCTTTCATAAGATAGGCCCTTCAGTGCCCTGATCATCTGAGTAGCTTTCTCTGCACCTGTTCCAGTTAAATTCATCTTTCTGGGACACGGGTGACCAGAACTGCATACAGTATTCCAAATGAGGTCTTACCCGTGCCTTGTACAGTGGTATTCAAAGGCTCTGGGATATTTCATGAACTATTTGGTTTCCTACAATTTTTATCAGTGATTTTAACCATAAGGAATCACTGGAAAAAATAAAAATAAAAAAGGCTTTATGGACCAGATTCAAAGTCTATTAAAGTCAATGGAACGGTTCCTACTCACTTGAATGAGTTTTGGATTAGGCCCCATACACACCCACGTACAACATTTCACACCTTCTTTATTGAGCATAGAGAAGCACAAAAGAGCAGAAACTGAAAAGGGCACATTCCTTCTTTCGTTCTCCTTTAACAAATCTTTGTGGTATTTTTAAAATGCAGAGTTTGAATGTTCATGCATCACTGAACAACTATTAAAATAGAATTTGACCATTGTATTCATGGGAGTTCGATGATGATCGCCCCTCTTTGTATAACTACTAACCTCATTAAACACATAGAAACATGAAACATGATTATTTCCCTAATAGTTTGAATGTTTAATATTTTTGTCGAGCACTTTTAAGATAAAGAGCCATCATATGAAATATGTTTTGGATACTGTGTAATATAAACCTACTTCTTTCCACCCCACCCAAATCCACTCCATTCTCCTGCACAAAGCAAAGCTTTTCCAACCCTTTCAAGAGTAAGTGATGATGGCTGGAGGTTCTCTAATCTCTTGCCATTTACATGCAAGTCCACGCAGACGCTCAAGATGGAAAGTTATAACACAGAATTCCGATAGTTACAGGACTTTCTAGCTATGAAGCACATTGAGTGTGTGTAGATGTATTCCAGGCAGAAAAATCCAGCCTTCCAAGGAACACTTATTTTATCATCTTCATCCTCACCCCTAATGAGTGTGACTGCAGTTTTTTCAGTAACACTTTAAAAGAATGGTTCCAAATTCCTAATCACAGCTGTAGCCAGACCCTGCTTGCATTAGTACACAAGGATTTGGCCTCGGATGGAATATCATAGAATTGATGTGATTAATATATTTGAACATTTCTTTCACATTCAGAAAAAAAATATTTTGTGTTGTATTTCCACAGCACAATTCTGAAATTCTTGATCCTGTAACTAGCCCCTGCCACGATTGTGAATGATGACGGCATGTTCTCGCATAAGGCGTGAATTTCTTCATAGATTATGATGTAGTAACAGGTCAACCTGATTCTCTTACTATTTTTTTCCAAGTATCAGAGGGGTAGCCGTGTTAGTCTGAATCTGTAAAAAGCAACAGAGAGTCCTGTGGCATCTTTAAGACTAACAGAAGTATTGGGAGCATAAGCTTTCGTGGGTAAGAACCTCACTTCTTGCCTCTGAAGAAGTGAGGTTCTCACCCACAAAAGCTTATGCTCCCAATACTTCTGTTAGTCTTAAAGGTGCCACAGGACTCTGTTGCTATTTTTTTTCCGCACACCATAACCAATGGTCAATCTGGTAGGTTTCCATTCATTATTTGTAAAATACAGTGCCAGCCTCAGAGGTGCTTTACAGCATATAGAAATGTGTGACTTCTTCTTTAATGCAGATAGTGGCCTTAGATGGCTGCTGCACATAGCGGTGAATGTTAGCTGCTTTTGCTGTAGATTAAAGCTTCAAGTTATGCAGCAACACGATGGACGGCATGCTTGAACTGAGATTGCCGTTTGCTGTTGCTTGGATGTCTGCTGGTTTTGTTTTCAAGTGTTGTTCTACCTGCTGTTGCATAAATAGCATCAGGACCTAGCCTGCAATGGCAGTAGCCAAAAATACCTTGCACATTCAGTCACTAAAATTTCCATTAATTGGGAACATTAAGGCTGGGATTTAAAATCATAAAAGTGCAGTGAACTCAGAACAAGAATTTGCACAGCACTCTTAATTATATCCTCTTAGGTGTATACATTAAGTAAGACTGTAAGAACTTTCATTACATGAATATATAACGATGGGGATTATCGTTATTGTGACACATTATAGATTTGTAATGCATTGCAAATGCACAAGTTACATTATACATATTTTATTACAAATCTAGAATAACTATGTGGAGCTGTAGACATTTGTCATAAACATTATGTAAAGGGAGTTAATACAGACAGGTGGACGGAGCATTAGCTGAACAGTAGGAACTCCAGCATTCTAGAGTTTTATGCTGGTAAATGTCACACACCAAGTTCTTTGCTGGTGTCACCCCTCTGCCAAGCAGTAGCGGATGTCTGGGCCTTTTAGTTTGGCTTGCCATTGGAGGAGAAATCAGTGATGCATAGTGCAGGTATAGTCTTATAGCAACTTGTTTTATCTACACACATACACCAGTCCTGGAACAGGGGTGGTCACAAACAACATATATGCAATCCAGTTCCCATGAAGCAACTTTATCTCAAGAATTGACTGTAATTAGAGAGATTAAGGCAAAAACCCAAGCTCCTTTTTTCTAGCCTCAGCTCCCTAAAAGAAATTGCATCAGAAAACAATCACCACAGCATTTCTTCCAAGACTAACAACTTGCTCTTACACTAAGAAAAGAACTTGTATGACTATGTATAACAGTGAAGTCTGGTGACCCCTGCCTTTATAACCTGTGTGACTTCCCCACCCCATGTCACCTCCCTTGACCTAATGGAGTTGCACAGTTGTGAGTGCAGAACTTGTCCATAAGTATTATTATGTATGTTAAATTGTAGTCAATTATCTGATTACATACTAAGGTTTGCCTATGAAAGACAGACTCTGATATCCCCTGCCAAAGAGGAAAGCCAGGAATCTAATATCTGAGGCCAACCTCCTAGCCCAGATGAGTCCCACCCTTGCAGTAGAAAGCTCCATTGTTCATATGTACCAGAGTTATAGAGAGCAGTCATGTCCTGGGCAATAGGATTAAATTTTAGGTATCCTTGGCCCAGGTCAGTCAGTGCTTTGAAAATAAGAAATACATTTAAGGTCTTATCATATTATTCTGCCAGGAGCCAGTGAAGACAATAGTGCTGGAGTGATGTGCTCTTGTTATCTTGGCTGCTGCATTCTGCACAAGCAAATTTTCTCAAGGCTAAGGCCTTCAAGACTAAATAAACTGCATTGGCATACTCCAGATGGGAGATGAGGAAGGTACATGTTATCAAGGCCAGGTCCCCAGCGTCCAGGATGGGACGTGGCCTTCTTGCCAGTCAGAGATAGTATAAAACGATGCTATGTGTCATCTCAGCATCAATGAGGACTTCAGAAAGAGTCCTAAATTCCAGACTGGCTCGTGCATCTGTGGGCAGGTGTCAAATAATCCATTGAGAATTTAGACGGAGAGGGTTGGTTGTTGGTTGGTTGGTTTTACTGTTTGTGAATGCATCCTGGTTTACCTGAATGTCTTTGTTGCTGGCAAGTGCTCACCTAATAGATTGGAGGAACAATTTTTGTGGGATTGTTCATGATCGGTTAGATTCAGCTATTCACTGTGGGTAGTCTGTCCTTGGCATTGTTTCTGTCACCTGGTATAAGAGGAAGGATGGCCTTGTAGGTAAGACAGTGGACTGGGATCCGGGTGATATAGATTGAGCCTCTGCAATGCAATAGACCTTCTCTCTGGGCAAGGTGCTTCATCTCTCTATGCTTCAGTTCTCCAGCTGTAAAATGGGGCAGTGATATTTCCTTTCTCCTACTCATTGTCTGTCTTGCCTACTTAAACAGTAAGTAGGGCAGGAACTATGTCATACTAAGTGTATGTACACTAGCTAGCATAATAGGGCCCTTATCTGGATTCAGGTCTCTAGGAGTTACTATAATAATATCAATTAATGAATACTAAATAATTGAACGACGGAAGATTTTTTTTGTGACATAGAAAAGCAATTGATGGTGAAATGTATAAGAAATAGTGAATCACTAACAGCACATTTCCAGCATTCAATTTTAGACAAGTATCCATTTGTGCTAACATAGGTGGGCCTTTCAGCATTCACAAACATTCCCGGAAATAACTGGCCATTGTCTGAATAGTCACAAATCACAAATAAGGCGGCGCCACATATGAAGGCAAAGCAAAGCCGAGTTCTTTTATTTGTAAAAATAGTTACAAAACAGTTTCTCTAATATTCATCCAACTCTGCTAGCTCATAGGAAGAAGAAGTGGAGCGTAAGTAATGTATGAATAAAGCTTTATCAATGTGATCACTGTTGTTTATTTTTAAAAGCTCATCTAAGAGATAAAATATTTGGATTCCAAAGAGAGAAACAGAACAGGATTTAAAAAAAAAAAAACAGAAAAATTGGCAGAAGGTTCACATTGAATTAATATATGGCTCCTGTGAAGACAGGTCATTAAAATTCACCCAGATGTTTAAAATGTTGCCCTTGTTTCATGTGAAATCAAATTTTCAGTATAATATATTTTGCAAAACCAGGTGGACATGCTTGCTGGAGAATGAACTCATGGGTGATGCTTTAATAAGTCCCTGAAGTGAACATAGTTTTTGATTAGAGCATCTCAGTGGTTTGAGCATTGGCCTGCTAAACCCAGGGTTGTGAGTTCAATCCTTTTAGGCCATTTAGGGATCTGGGGCAAAAATCTGTCTGGGGATTGGTCCTGCTTTGATCAGGGTGTTGGACTAGATGATCTCCTGAGGTCCCTTCCAACCCTGATATTCTATGATTCTATGAAAAGGGAAGAGCCTCCCTTGACCCTGCTACAGTATTGAAAGTTAACCCAGATGAAGAACTGGAACTCTGCAAAGATGCAGGAGTTCCCCAGCGTGGGAACAAACTCCAGATCAAATGCCTGGATGTTAATCTGTGAACCAAAGGAGGACACACATCCCTTGTGCAGAGACACTCTACAGTTCCTCCTCTGCATTAATTTTAACCAGATCCTCTTCCCATTGAACTACATGGCAAAAATTCTCCCTGATTTCAGTGAGAGCAGTATCAGGCCCATTCTACCTTAGGACGTTTAAGCTAAATCCTGAGCTCAGACTAAATTCCCACTGGGAGCTTTGCCAGATCAGGGACTGCTATAGTTGGCCTCTTATGCTTACCAGGGCAAATCTTGACTCTACTTCAGGCTGGAGAGATCTCCCTGGCAGAGAAATCAATGTGATTTTGCTGTGCACCAAAGGGGGCAGGATGTTGGGAAGGCCATGATGCAGCAGGTGAAATATGGCTGGCTTCCTGCATGCCTGCAGGCAAGGGCACATCAGAGGACCTGCTGCTCTGAGGATCCCCCCCATCCTCTCACCTCTCAACGGGGATACATTAGAGACACCTGTTTCCTGTAGCCTCAGGGCCAAGATAGCAGCTGCAAAGCAATTCCACAGTTACTACACATTCTGGGAGGCAGGATTCCATTCCTTTCTCCCTGCTCTGCCTTAACGCCCAGCCCAGCTACTCAGGCTAAGATCTCTGCTGAAGATTTGACTCCTACTGACCCGGTGGTGACTGGGTGGCAGTAGAATGAGGATTTTTGGTCCCAATTCAGGAACAACACTTCAAGCACATGAATCCCACTGCTTAAACTCATCCCTATTCAGGCAGAACTTAAGTCCCATTGATTCAGTAGAAATGAAACACATGCTTAATGCTGAAGTGCTTTCCTGACAAGTGATGCTTTCCTGAATCAGGGGCATAACTCAAAAGCCCTTCTACACTGCATCCTTGTTTTATTTTGCTGGTTATGCTTACAGCAAATAACCACATCTGAGATGCGCTGGGTCTGTGGGATCAACTGTTTAATCAGCTGTGGCAAGAATGTAATTGTCTTTTGTTGTTAACTGTTGAACTATGAAAAGAATGAGTGGTGTATGTAATTTGCAAGCTGCACATGAGTAGCTTCCCCCCACCCCCGCCCCCTGCACACACACAGAGTGGACCAGTGCTCAAAATAAGTGACATACTTTGCAAGCAAAGTGTTTTACTGTTTTTGCCAGGGTTTGTATTTTCAGGTTGCAGCAGTAATTGCATTGTGGATGAAAAGATGCTTTCTTTTATTGTCTCTATTAACAACAAAAATTCCAGCTCTGTGACCAGTCACCTAGTACATAAAATTTCTATGGTCCTGTAAATATTCATTGTTTGACCATTTTTTAAGCAAAAGATTTCTGAAAACATTTTCAAAATTTTTCATTCAAAATGTTGTGGGGGGAACTCTTTAACTTTTCCCCCCTAAAGAAAAAAAAGGGGGGAAGGGAGAATCCTTAATATTTGAAATGAAATATCCTTTTTTCCCTCCCATAAAATACAATAGAAACTTCTCAACATTAAGAAAGCTGTTTTTTTTAAATTTGATGTAAAGAAAACGTAAATTTCAAGCAGCTGTAGAAGTAATATTTACCAGTTATGGGTGTGGTGTGTGAGATACAGGCAGAAGTCTAAATCATACTATCCAAAAGCTTGTGCAATGCAGCAAAGTGAACTATTACAATAATAGTTAAGTCTTGTTAATCTACAATGGGGCATTTTTGCATATAGATTGGTTTCAAAGATAGACTCTCTAGCCTGGAGGGAAAGATGAACTGTGATGAGACAGAATTCTGTTATAATTTGCCTACAACCATGATCTATACAATGCTGACTACAGACTATGGATTTGATGAATGCACTTTTGCAGCCGTTCTAGCTATTTTTCTGTAACATTTCATGTAAGGCCATTTTTTTAGACAGAATACATTTAAAAAAAAATGAATTACTTACTATGGGCTACATTTTCAAAAGAGCTCTGGGTCTGATTTTCTTGGTGCTTAGCACCCACACCTGGAGCCAGATGTGCAAAAGTGCTCTGCTCCCTTTTAGGCACCAAAATGAGGGTCAGGTGACCAGCAGTTCCCAATTGAACACGTACGGCCAGTTTTTTAAAAGTGCCCAGCACTCCCCATACACCTAATCTACTGGCAATCAGGCCCTTCATGGTACAGTTTTCCATGTGAGATTGTACTGTCCATTGCTTGCAATTTATCTTACCACAGAGCCTACCACATGTGTAAATCTGGAATAACCCCATTCAAGCTATACAGTTTATTTTGATGTAATGGAAATGTAAATTAGCTCTGACTGACAGGTTGTTTCACTCTGTTTAGGAGCAAAATGTTGCAAGACCACTCCGTCTTCTAAGGTCTAACATCTTTTTGCAGCACTCAGATGTTTTTCTCTCTCCAGAGCATTGAGTAATCTCACAAAGGAACAAGTGGCAACTGGTTCTTGACAAACACAATAGAGTACATACGCCAGGGAATATAGCTGGAGGCAAGAAGTCCAGTATATCTGTGCCCTCGCTTTCATAAGAAGTCAGATGTTGCAATGTTTGTGCATGTTTTTACAGTTTTTTAATTAAAAGCCAGTGCTGGGCTAACCTCAAAGTGCTCTGAGCTTCCTAAATATTTTTATAACCTTACCACCCGAAAGCTCTTTTTATTAATCTTTTCTGATTTTACCCAAACCTTTTCACCCTCCTTCTGGCAGAATGACGTCAGGTTTAACCCACCCAGTTCTATTCACATACCATCGCTCCCCTTCTCAATAACCACTGGCATAATTGCATCAAGCTCATTTTAACTCCATGGTCATTTCCAGCAACCATATCAATATGTTTTTATAGCTCATAGCCACTGAATACAGAGTTGTGGTCCCCTGATGATCATTCCTTTATCCTTTTTACTTTATTTTGATTTCCTATACATACCTTTCAAATCTTCAGGTTTGATTCAGGTAGATAGTTTTTTTTTTTCCTCATATTGTTTTGCATCTCCTGTAACAGATGCAAAATCTTGAAGAACGTCCATGGTATCTTGAAATAAAGATAATAGTTTTGTTGCATTACAGGTGTGATGGGTCCCTCTTCCATTAGCTCAACCAATCCTAATATAAATAAGTGTGGCAAAATAGAATATTGTTAGGGGGATTAATTGCAGGGATTAATATTGAGCAGTGTTTCAAGTGGCATGATCTGTCTATGTACTCTATCCACCTATCAATATTGTAGTGACTGAGCATTCTTTCAAAACACAATGAGCAGATCAAAATGTCCTTTACAGGGCTTTCAGTGACTGCTGTATCCACGCCAAGCTTTTGAAATAGTAAACATATGAAAAGTCCCGGGATTGTTTCCCCCCCCTTGCAAACCACAACTCAAATTTAGGAAAAAAGCTAAAAATCAGAAATGATAAATGTCTTGCCATTTTGCACAACCTCTTCTCTAAGTGTATTTTCAATGGTCCCAGGCAAGCAAAACAGATTATTCCTGTTGTTTGTTTAATTATGTCTCATTCAGTGACATCTCTGGCTTAACATCTCTATCTAATAAATCTGTGACTGTTTGTTTGTCTAGTCCACGTTTTTAAATTGCATTCAATCTGTTGCAACATAGGATATCATGAATTCAATGGCAAGAATCAACAAGAGCAAGATTTAGCTGAGTGGTCAGGATAGGTATATGAAATTAGTGGGTGGTCTTTCTTTAACCTTTAGAAATCTACTGAGGACTCTGATCATTGTACTGGCCCCATCACATGCTTGGGAAACAAATGTCACCTGAAGCTCAGAAATGTCTTTCTTTGTGATATGACACTAGGCACTACATAAACCTCTAACTTCCAGATCAAAAACTTTGACAAAATGCAGACACATTTCTACTTGTCTGCATTCATGTGTGTATTTGAAACAAATACTCATTCATTCCCAACAAGAGATGTCCCAGGAGTTATCAGGGAAAATGAAGGTATTTTTGGTTGGTCTTTTCCTTTCCCTCCCATTACAACATCACTAATAATGGTGCTACAGACCTGAATGAATCCATTTCATGATTTATCTACTAAGTATATGGCATTGGATAGCATACAAACATGCCATGCAAGAGAGCTGTTAGTCTTTTCCATGTCACTTTGAAACCACTATTGTTATGCTTGGATTTCCCTCTTTTGGGCCCACAGATAAGTAATCTAAGCCTTTAATATGAAACTCAATTGATTTAAAACTCATCCAACGAATCTATTTCCTTTTGTGTCAAACTTCAACCTTGCCCAGTTTTACCAGCTGTTACTCCTTCTGCAGTGTATCGCTCCTCCTGCCATTCTAGTGAAGAGCTAATTTCTGGCTTAGTTTCTCACTGTGTAAATTCCTTAAATACAAATGCTACATCAGAACGTCTCTGGCCAAGAATGAAACAACTCTGTGCTAAACTGCAAGGGCTCTGTTGCTCACAGCTGTGTTCAAGCCAGAAAAGCTCTTTGTATCTGGGAGGATTAAAACCTCTCTCTTTTGTGGCACAATTCCTAACATATTCTGTGACGGGTTCCCACCAGGGTGCCACCTGGAACTGAGGTACTACTGAGCCCTCTGATTCACCAGACTGGGCTCCCTTTCACACCGTGCTGCTTTGACAAGCTGCAGACCCACTCCTGGTCCTACACTTCCACCAGCATTCACACTGGTAGGGACACATACAGCTTCAGTTACATGCAGGCTCTCTGACCAGCCACTGCATGAACCAAAAATAGAGAGGCCACTGCCAAGATAACCCCCAGCTCCCCAGGCACCCCCCGCACACTGGAATTTAAACCCAAAATGATACCATCTTGCACTGCACAGGGAACTGTACAGCATGAGCTGATAGAGTTCACCCCTCCCTCAATGTGGAGAGGAAATGCAACAGCCCCCACCCCTTGAGCTAAGATTTCCAAGCACTTCACTCCACCTCACTGGTTTAGGTAGAGCAAAACAAGTTTATTAACGACAAAAGTAGATTTTAAGTGATTATAAGGGACAGCAAACAGATCAAAGCAGATTACCCAGCAAATAAACAAAAATGCAAATTAAATTTAACATACTAGATAGATTGGATAGGAATTAGCAGTTTCTCACCCTGAGTGATCGTACAAGCAGGCTTTGCAGATCCTTATGGCACAAGTTGCATTTTCTTTGAAGCTTGGGTTTCCCACGTTTTCACACACAGGCTAGAAATCCCTTTAGCCTGGGTCCAGCACTTTCCCAAGTTCAGTCTTTGTTCTGCAGGTGTTTCCAGGTGTCCTCTTGTGTGAGGAGTGAAGAACAACAGATGATTTCACTCCCCGTCTTATAGAGCTTTAGCATATCGCGGGAACCCTTTGTTTTAAACTTGGTTCCCGGACCAGTTTGTGGAAAAATACAGACATCCCAAAATGGAGTCGAGAGTCATGTGGCCTGGTCACCTGCCCTTGTGTACCTGGCTGAGTCATAGCTGTGATTACTTACAGGCTGTCTGGAATGTTTACAGGAAGGTTAAGTTGTTCCAGGGTTCATTGTCTTTGCTGATGGCCCATCAGCACTGTCTGGCTTCTCCACTGTTGTACCTGAAAGGCTAGTTATGGGTGTCATCCTGAGTAAGCACTTTTGAAATATAGATATATAGTCAATATTCATAACTTTATATACAAAAATGGTACATGCATACAAATAGGATAATTGTATTCAGCACATCATAACTTTTCCAATGACACCTCACATGACCCATCTTGTACAAAATGCATCATAATTATGCCATAATCATATCATAATAATATCACAGTGAAGAATATGAGGTGCAGTGTCACATACACATCTAGCATAATGGGCTGACATAGACCTCCTGTATATCTTTATCCTCTATATCTCAGATACTTTGATGAGATTAGTACTGGTGGCCATGAGGCACTGGATGGCTCAGACCCACATGCCCACAGATTCTAGTTATGTCACTTAATGGACGACTGAAATAAAATAGAGGATATATGGAGCTTTTTTTTTTTTTTAACCAATGGGCCAATTGGTTTGAAGCCAGCACTGGTTGGCAGTGAAGAAAAGTTATCACCATCTGTGATGAACTGGGAAATAGCTGTATTATTTTTTTATGAATATGGTGCATGCCTCTGGGTGTTGGTTTAGGATGGTTATTTACTATGAAGCCAAATCAAAAGGGTTGTTATAGGAACCAAGCAGGAAAAGTAAGATAATGACACAGATAATGTCCTGGAGGAAATAATGGGGAAGCTGTTTATTGGGGAATAAGCTCTATCTGGTCCCAGGCAAACTGCAATTGGTTTACTCTTCCCAAGGCTAAGCCTAGAATCGAAAGGAGGATACTAAACATTAGAGGACTCTGGGCCTAGAAAAGGGTGGAGGTTGAGTGAGTGGCCAGAGACTGCCCAGGGAGTGTCAGCGGGCAAGGACATTCTCAGACAGAGAGCATATACTGTAGCAGGACAAGGGGTCAGTGGGGCTTAGAGGAGCTTACAAAAGCTGCCAAAGATTCATGTGTAAGTAAGACCCAGGCATATAGGCCTCTTATTGTTTTTGCCCTTTGCTGCACATGCTATGTACCTTTGGATGAATGAATATAATGCTTTGTTTTGAATCGGCTGTTTTTGAGTCACTTTAATCCCATTGCTGGGCATGGTCCACAGAGGGAAAGGGCTTACAGGTTCCAGACATCGTTGGGCCTGTCTCACTAACTCAATTGGGAAATGGGGGGAGGTGGGTGATGCCCAAAAACCCAGTCTCAGAGTGAGTGAATCACATAGGTTCATACAGAGTGAGATGCAGGAAACCAGGCCTGTCACCTACAGGATGCACTCAAGGAGTCACAGGGTACAAATTGCGATCCGCTAGGTAACTGTGACACCATCTGATGGGTTCTTGATGGTCTGGGTGAACTTAATAGCTTCTGTCCGGTTGCTAGAGGACAGGTGTCCACATTGCACAAAATACCAGCCCAAGTGGCTCTAATTTGCAAACCTTGCTTGCCATCGCAGCAATGAAGCCTAGGACCGAAAGGACCATGGAACGTGAACTACTCTGGCACCCAAAGAAGTGGTTTCTTCCTGCTCTGGGTTGAGACATGGTGGTGGGGAAATATGGGGAAGCCGGCCCTTCTCCTGCCTGTGCTGTACTTGGAGGACTGGTGATGCCCAGCAGTAACGAATTTTCATCAGAAAGAATGTGAGTTTGTGACGCTGTTCAAACCAGGTGCCAGCTCTGGCCAAGGCTGTAGGTGTTAGCTAAGAACTGACAAACTCATAGCTGGAAATCAAGCCAGCTCACCTGTATGTTAGTTTTGTTCAAAATAAGTATTAGGTTTATAAGAACATATGTAGTGTTTAGACTTTATGAAATGCTTGTAAATTACTGCATGCATTCATCTCACTTGTAATGTCTGTACAAGGTAAAATATAAGTTTGTAAAAATGCCTGCTCTGAACTTGTAAACTCAGATGGGAAGAGTGGCTCCACCCACCCATCCAGAAGAAAAATCAAAATTAAGTGGGTCATCACAGGACAAAAGATTTGTTAATTGCCCCATCCACCCATTGAGAAGTATGTGCAGAAGGCCTTATCCCATCGATTTAAATGCTGCAAGAGGGAAATAAAAATATCTAATATGAAGATTTTTCATCTCTTTGTTCTTTGGACTCCCACAAAAGCTGGAGCTAAGAAACAAGATGCACAGATCCCCAGGGTCAGCCTACGTCAAGCCCTGAAAGGACATTCAGTGCTGACAGATTACTACATCTCTGTCATCTTTTGAATCAGAGACTGAAATTCACTTGTGTATATGTGCTTTAACCTGTAAATAACTCTTATTTCTTTTTCCTAGTTAATAAACCTTCAGTTAGTTTATTATAGGATTGGCTACAATCATTGTCTTTGGCATGAACTCTTAGGTACAAATTGACCTGGGGTAAGTGACTGGTTTCTTGGGACAGGGAGCAACTTGAATATTTTGTGTTTTTTGGTGTAAGTGACCATTTATCACAAGTCCAGCTTGCCCTCGGTGTTAAGATAGACTGGAGAGCCCAAGGGGACTGTCTGTGACTCTGTGGTAAGACTGTTGCAGTGATCTAGGAGTTCACATTTGTTACTGGCTCGGTGAAATCTAATTACAGAACATGCCACCAGTCTGGGGTGTCTGCCCTGTTTTTGACAGCCTGCCCTGAGGTTGGCGCACTTGGTTGTGAACCACTGCAGACAGTATGCCAGAGTTAAAGAAAAAACTGTTAAAAACAATACAGATAAGACTGTTGGCAGGCAGTAATGCTTCTGTTTTGCCATGTAGCAGGCAAGCAACCCACTCACTCCCATCCACCAGTGCCTGCGCTCGCATCCCTCCTCCTCCTTCTTCTTCTTCTTCTTCTGTATTATGTGTATTGTGGTAGCACCTTGGCGCCCCAGTCATTGACCGGACCCCATTGCACTATGTACCATACCAAGACAGGACAGAGACAATCCCTGCCCTAGTTTTCCGGCTACAACTCACTCCCTTCTGGCCCCGCATCATGTAACTTAAACCAGCTAATGCTCACTTACCAACTTGTAACTTCCTTTTACATCTCTTAATTCATCCATCTCCCTCCTCTACCTCCAGCTCTGCTCCCTTTCCTGGCATGTTGGCCAGTGTTGTTTTAGTAATGATGCAACTCAATCTTCTTAGGTCATTTTCAAGCCAGCTCATCTAAGTAACTTCCCTTTGTCGATAACCTTACGTCTTGCTGGCCTGTATTTCTATTTGATTATTTGTTGTACTTTGATGTTAGAGCCATTTTCTCTGCCAGAACACTTTCTCAAAGCAGCTGTGATGAAATATACAGTAGCAGGTTTACGCAAGTCATTAGTCATTTCCTCAAAATCAGTGTAGCCTAGGGGCTGAAAGTACATTGGCCTGCTACTACCCACGGTACAAGGCGTGCAACATCCAGGAAAGAGCTGCTGCTTCTTGGTACCAGCGGGCTCATTCTTCCCACCCAGGACACAAATAACTGAAGTTTTACTGAATTACTCATATCCTGTGAGGAGAGAGTCAGGACCCAAGTAACTGGAAAATCAGAAGTGGAGATACCTTCTGACTGATCTGTCCAAGGTATTACAGAACACCGAGGGATGAGACACTTTCAAACTGTTTGTTTATTGCTCTGTAGATCTCTAGCAAAGATGAATGTATTGGGGCAGAAATTACTGTTCTTTACCAATATGCCTAATCTTAGTTTATTAAATTACATTGTTGAGCTGGGAAACCATCAGGCCCTGGTAATGCTTCTTAAGTGGTCTTAGACAGGCCCTGGTAATGCTCCTTTCCAAGTGGTCTTACACTGACCCATATTTCTCTTTCAATGCTGTGCAGATGTAGCACCCTTGGAGAAGATCAAAGATAGAGCTGTAGGTCCAGACCCAGTGTAAGAGACTTGGGCCATCTAATGCACATGGAAATGGGAATTATCCCTGTCTGCAACACCCCTTCTTTCCATCTGTGACCTTGAGTCTTAAATGGGGCATTTTTGAGGTGCACCTGAGACAAAGGCAATAAGCAAAATGGGTTCTTCTTGATTCTTCCAGGTTTGTGTGGTTTCTTTGCCAGAAAAATATTGCTTGTAGATTCACTGACATCCATGCTTTTCATGTTTTTTGTAAGAGCCTGTGTTGTCTTTACTAGCCTTCTCAAATCTGCCTTTTCACCCCTTCCACATGTGATTTGCTAGTGTTTCTTCTCTCTCACTAGTATTTTTCAGTTCTTAAAGCCTGGTTTTAAGTACAAGCTTCCTTTGCCACTTAAGTTTACATATATTACATTGTTTATAGCAGACGTTTCTTGTTTAGCTTAACTTACAGCACAGCTCTAGGGGTGGTCCCTTTCTTAGGTTTAAATCACCTTTTAATCTCCTGTCAAACATGGATTCAGTGCCACTTTCCATTCATTGTTATGTGGGCAGTCTGATTTGTATTTCAACTATTTGCTGAGGTCCTATTTAAGCTGCACAGATCTCTCTGAGATCCAATAAGAGAAAACCCTCCGCTCCAAAACTCGTAAAACCTCTTGCTACACATCTCATGATATCAGAAAGGGGCTAATCTAAGCATCAGTATTTGGTGCTTTAGTCTACTTATCTAACCTGCTGCTTCCATTTGTCACCAAGAGACCCCAGAACAAGGCAGTCACTGTGCAGTTGTTATTCATTTTGCTTGGGGAGCTTCAAGAGAACACTGCAGACATGTCCTCACAGGAGCTCTTCTATCTGTGTGGTGTATCCCTTTCAATGCCTGTATTGCGGTGGTCTGGGGAACTTACGAAGAAGGGGAAAAGATTATCTTCATGTGATGTTTCCATTGAATGTGTGCTTTTGGCTACCATTGAAATAAATGTCTTTTTATCTTTTTTGTTGCTTTGTCTTGGAAAGACTAAAAAAATAAATAAATCAGAGAAGGTCTATGTTGTTATCAGTGAATGGTGTTTGCAGAAAGCACATTTCTTTTCCAGATGATTGTGGGTTTTTTTCTTGGGTTCTTTTAGCTAATATAGTACAGTAAAGCTCTAATGGCTTTAAAGGTGGCAGCACCTTACCCAGATTTCACTTGTAAGAGAACTCAGCACTTGATACAATGCCCACTGATGTCATTGGAAAAATTCCCATTGACTTCAACGGACCTTGGATCAGGTCCTTACCACAAACACGAAAAAGCCCAAATCTTTTATCATGTTCCCAGAGCTCAGGCACCAGTGATTCTAGGAGCTGGAATAACATTCTCAGGCAATTTCTGGTGGGTATTTTCAGGCAATTTCTTAACAGTTCCTATACCTTAGACTGCTACAGCACCCATATTTTAAATTGGATTTGGCATATACTTATTGCAGGTATCCAACCATGGATAATATGTGTTTCACCTTTCTAGGTCTCATTGGGTATGTCTACACTGTAATTAGACACCCATGGCTGGCCCATGGCAGCTGACTTGGGCAAAGGGGCTTGGGCTAAGGGGATGTTTAACTGTGGTGTAGACATTTGGGCTTGGACTGGAGCCTGGGCTCTAGGACCCTGTGAAGTGGGAAGGTCTCAAAGCTAAGGCTGCAGCCCAAGCCTGAATGTCTACACTGCAGTTAAGCAGTCCCTTAGCCCAAGCCATGCAAGCTTGAGTCAACTGGCATGGGCCAGCCGTGGGTTTTTAGTTGCAGTGTAGACATACCCATTGAAGAGGATATAGCAAGTTCAACCAGTCACGATATATAATTCACACTCACAAAAGGGTAAACAAGAAAAGCCTCTTGCAATTCTTGCTAGCAAGGGCAGGACTGCATTGGATAACCAGCTTTCTCTGTACCAGACAAGATGGCTGCACCATGCTGACAGGACCCAACAAGCAGAAACATGTTGCATAACCTGGCCCAGGTAAATTCTACTGCAGTTTAACAGCTACATGTTGTGGCAGTTTTGCAGTAGTTATAGGAATATCTAAATCTAAGCAGGGTGCTTTATGCAATATTAAAAGTGAACTAACTCCTTGCAGTGATGTTCTAACTCCTTTATAGTACTCTTCTTGCCATTTCTGGTCAGCATGCATGCTTCTTCCCAGGTATTATTTAGTCATCTTCATGGCTGTAATTATAGAGGAAGAAATGCCTCTGAAGACCTTCTGTTTCACCAAACAGTTGTAATGGTGATCTACTTCAAAAGACCCCCCCTCCCCCGTCGCTAGACTACAAGTTAATTTTTTTTTAAAAAAAGAGGCTGTTATTTGTTGATGGTAATTTAAAAAAATCACAACTCTACCAGAAGCAAAGACTACTTGATTTTCCTTTCTGTCCCATTCAGTTAAACTCAAAGTGCCCTGTTTAACTCTTCTTCCTCTGGAACTTTTAAACATTTATAAGGGAAAGAGACAAAAGATGTTTCTTGAACACTATAATTATATCTGTATACTTTTGGAACTGTTAGCTATACCGCTATATTATAAAATAACGCTTGGTCTCAAAGCTCTTGTTACCATTGAAAAAAGGCATTTGCTGCACAGACAAAGGCCGAGTGCTCTGTTAAATTTCTGTTGCCTACTTGTAATATAATACTGTGAATATTTCACTTCCTGGACATCTATGGCCTAAATCTCAATTGCGTGAACATTATAGCACTGTCAAGAGGCCTTTAAGTGGAAGTAAGTTACATTTCAAGCCCAAAAGATGTGAAGGAGGCTTGTTGCACATGAGAATTAGATCTCTATTGTTGTATATAATAAGAACTCAGATGGAATGGTTTTCTGCCAATAATTTAACGGAAAATGTCGATTTGTGTATGAAAAGCAGTGTTAATGCTACATCCAGTTGTCAAGACATCATACATTTTCCTTTTTCTATACTCCACAAGCCACGCAGCTCCTGGTGAAGTCAATGGGAGCAATGACTGTTCAGCACCTCCAAAAAGCCAGGCCTCTGGGTTTTCCATGTAAGCAAAGAATGACAGATGCTTCTCCTTTTTTTATTAGATAAGGTTTGCAATTCCTTATCCCTAATTCCTTCAGTGTGCCTTTCCCTCAAAAATGCAGTTCTTACTGCAGCTTCTTCTTTGGTCTCTATTTGAAGCCAAGTTTCCATAATTCTGTCCCCCCTTCTCCCCTTCCGCATGCTCAGTCTGGTTTGAATTAATCCTGTCCCTTTTAGATGGTTTTGTGAATTCTCTCTTGTAATTCTGGGAGTGTTCTGGTTTCCAAATCACTCTGAATGATAGTCAGGTTTAGCAGAATTGACTTGGTGGCCAGCAAAACACTCTGTAAGGTTAGAGGTTTTGTATCTTCTTCTATAATTTCTAGTATTGTATTTTTCCCCTGAGCAGTATAGGTCCCAGTCTTGAAGTCATGACTAAACTCTTGATAGAAATGATTGGTAGTTTTGCCTGATTATGGGCCAACGACTACTAGATGGGAACTAGGATCATTTTGATTAAATGTTTTTTAGAGTGGTTTAGAATCTAATTTCATTACTAGAGATGGAATAATGTTGAAAATGCCAAGAGAAAAATGTGCAGTGCTGTGAGTGTGGATGAGTCAGTGAATGTCCAAACAAGAACACTGAGTGCTTGATGCTCCATCTAATATCAAAATAATAGCAGGTCCAACTATGAAAGTAGCAGTTGGAGGAATGTGAAAGCATCAGAGGAAATACCTCTTCAGTCATCTTATAATCAGACTCTCATTGCCACAGGAGGTCATTCTGAGAAATAATATCGACCAACTTTTGCAATCTTTATTCAGGAAACGCTTCCATTTCTCTGAGTAAATACTGCAGGATTTGACTCTGTGACTGAAATTAAGGCAGGGCTGGATGACTGTATGGCCTCTAATAACATTTTGTAGATATACATGCTAACATAAGGATGCTCATATGCTTTGTTTCTGAGACAAGGTGGCTGTCTATGGGGTCAGGAAGGAATATTTTCTCTTGAAGCATTCCACGACAGGCTAGATGCATTGAAAATGACTGATGGTCACCATGTCCTAAAGCACCAAGTATTGTCCCCTCCTGGAGTCACTGGTGGATCAAATCTAAATGGGGTCCTGAATCCAATCCACCTGACAGGCTTCCATCACAACAAATCAAAGTTCCCTCTCCCCCACAAAAGCACTTCTCACTCCTGTTCATTTTCCATCTGATCCTAATGAAAACCGCATTTTCTAGCTTTAGAGGGTGTTAATTAATGACTAGTAAACAAGCCTGTCAGTCTCTGTGGCAGACACTGGCAGTCTCTCAGAACGTGGGTCTGTCCAGGCATGACTTTTTCATGGGTCAAAGGGTCTCCTCCTAATCCAAAACTCAGATCTGTGACTCCATAAATACTACCCTCATCCATCACTTATTGGAGGTAAGTGTCTGATGAACCAGTGAACTCACTTGATGACTCTGCATGATACAGATTTTCAGACATGCACGGCCAGTAAACACGGTCCATGCTTCTTCACTCGCACCTCTAAGTCATATATGTTCCCACAACATGCCTCATTTTAACTTAGAGGATGAAATGGAATTGGTCATTTTATGTTTTCATTCACTGTATTCCCCTGGATATAATTTAGTCCAGACTATGGGTTGGGAATTATTCATAGCTAAAGTTTACCCATGTATGTTCTCATTATGTATAGGAATGGCTATCGGTACAATAATGGAGTAGAAATGTGAATCATCTTATCTTACTCCAGATTCCTAAATGAAACATCATCCTACAGCTCATTGCATCTGAAACACTGATGGGGCTGAAGAGAAAAGTTTAACAAATGAAGATCATCATCGGGATTTTGCAACAGAAATGACCCATGATTCACTTCTTATTTCAAGTTGTTTGGAGCTGTCATAAAGCTGGCTGTAAGGTTCAGAGTAATTAACCGTACAAACCCATTCACACGCCATTGCGGACCCATCAACGGCAAAGGACTTGCCAAACCATCGTGTCCTGACACCTTTCTATTGGCTGAAAATCAACTCACACACATTATTCCACATCAGTTCAGTTGTATCTTGGGCTCATTATATTGCCTCAGGATCTGCTTTTTTCCAGGCTTACCCCAAAAGTCACTTGTGTGCAGCTAAAGCTGTCTCCGTGGAGACATGCCACATCACCATCGGGCAGGTCACATGGATTGGGTGTCCATAAGGATGTAAGAATCTGGGCAAATGAACAGCAATTATACATTTTAGCACAGAATTTATTCCAAATTATGAAGATCTAGAGTAAGCCCTAAAAGTGTACCCCGACATTTTAAAGCACACTATAAATGTTCAGAAAAGTTCACAAAACCATAAAAGGCAACAAAAAGTGTTTTGCTAAGTCAAATATTTTACATTTCTCTTGTGTCCTGAAAAATAAAATCACTTTAAAGAAATCTCACACTCACAGTCCCACTGACTGAGTCTCTTTATAGCAGTGTTTCCCGTTTACCTGGATGAACTTTCCCTCTCTCTCTCTCTCTAGACTCCAGGGAGAGACCAGCATGCATCATGGGAGATGTAATTCAGCTGCAGAGAATGGCCCATGGGAGAGAATGGGGGAATGAGGGACCCAGAATTACAACTCCCAAGAGGCACTTTGGTGGCTCAGGTGACTTCAGAGATTACTGTTGACCTGACTTGAAACAAAAACCATTTTAACTCGGGCATATCAGACAAAATCTAATATCCAAGTAGTGAAATGTCCCAGGGGATGTGTCATTTTTTATTTCTCTACTATTTCTAACGTGAATACTCACATGGCTTCATCCTTTCAGGGTTTTTGATGGTTGTGTTGACACAATATCATTTTTCGGGTTAAGTTTGTAGCTTGTTTTTGTATTTCTTGTGGAAGTATAACATCAAGGGCAAATGAAGAACAATGCTAATAGGAGAAAGGATGTAGGCTCTCTTAAATCAAGAGTGGATGTCTTTCTAAAATACATGCTGTAGCACAAACAGAAGTTGTGGTCTCGATGCAAGAATTAGTTGTTGAAATTCTGTGGCCTGTGTTATGTAGGAGGCCCGATCTTAATGGTCCCTTCTGACCTTAAAATCAATGAATCTACGTATCTCATGAAACTAAAGACTCTCTTTTTGTATTGTAAATTGAAGCCAAACATCAGTTGCCAATTTCTAGATGGAGTACTCTCTCCTTGCCAATATGGTTTATGAAACTTACCTCCCACGAACATCATTATGGGTCTAATCCAAAACTCACTGAAGTCAATGGGACTCTTTCCTTTGCCTTTTAATGGGCTCTGGATCAGGCCCTGTATACACAAAGACCCTGCGGAAAGGGTTTCAAGCCTGAGGCTTCTGCTGCCACTTAATATATTGAACATGACAGAGGTTTTCAATAATTGTTAGAATGGTAAAGAACAGAAAAAAAATTGTAATACACCAAAACAATTGCTCTTGAGTGATAATCTGGGTTTGATTATGGAGTTTTGTAGGTTTTTTGAAAACCAAATCTTTTTTGTTTTTGTTTTTTTGCTTCAGAGACAACCATATAAAGCATATTTCGTGTCCCCCTGAGCATTGCTCTCATTACTTTTGTGCTTATTTTTGGTCACAAACTCAGTGGGAAGCAGCATAAACAAAGTTGTAACATTCAAATATAAAACAAAGGGTTGCTAAGCAAATGGTGCCAACGTGGGTAAGTCTCTCGTAAATATTGGGTCTAGACAAAATGACTTAAATACAGAAGCCAGCCCTGATTCCTTAAGAAATCCAAATGTAGATAACATTACTAGAACTAAGAAAAAGAAGGGAAAAAAGCAAAAGCATTCATGTTAGATTTGGATAGTGGTTAATAGTGATATTTTTCACTCAGCTGGAGTTAATGGAGTCTTCAGCCTCATAGATTAGTAGCATCCAACATTTGAGTTGACAAGCTGTGCTTTGCCTTTGCTAGTTTTTAGAAAATGTTGAAGACCTCACTGTCCTCAAACCTTCTGCAATCTTAAATCAAGCTGAATCTCCATGGGGATTCACACCATTCAGTGCAAAAGGTTAAAAGTGAAATACTCTTTTATCATTCAGAGAGATTAGGCTAGATTCCCTGGCACAAAGGAGCTGGATTCTGGTCATACCTTTCAAGCTGAGAACTCCCCAGCAAGAAGAGCTCTCCTCTAGTGTAAAGCTGGCAGAGATGACTCCTGCCTATTCATCTCCCATCCCCTGGACAAAAGGAGCGTCAGGGGGTCTTTGAAGAAGACAGGGGCCAGGCACAGCTCTGTTGTTATCACCTGGCATGGGGGCCCTAAGGCTAGTGTCAACCAACCCACAGAATCAAGGAGCCATAACTGACTCCCCGACACCCCTCTCCATCCCTTCCCATGCTCTTGAGCTGAGTGGATCCCAGAACCAGGAGAGATCTGCCCCAGTGTATTTAGTAAAGGGAAGGTGTCTCCTGTCATTTTGCAAATGGGATTCATTGCTTAGCAGAAAGCCAGCTGCTGGAAGTGTTGATGGGATATGCTTAGTGTCTGAGAGTTATCATGTTGAATAGTTTAAACAGAGGGACAGTTTAGATAATCTTGTAATATTATTCATTGGAGCCTTCAAAACGATCTTCAACATAAAGGATGGATACAGCACACCAGTTAGGCAATAGTAAGCGAGTGGAAGTGCATTTTCTGTGTATTATCGACTTGCTGGGGTGAAATAACAAATTATCAACTTCAGCTGGCCGTTATTTCCCAAGAAATGGTTTGTGCCACGCTCAGTTTTGCTATTATAAGCAAAGGTATAATGCTTATACCTTTCCAGTGTACTACAACTGCTTTGCACTACTCTGGTGATGCAAAGCATCTGTTAACACGGATTCACTGACCCCACATATTTAAAAAAGAAATGTTTTACTATCCCATTTCCATTCTTCAGTGGTTTCTTTGTTGGATACTATGCCTGATATTTACATCCAATTGTGCATTTGCCTCCTGTGCCGGCCAATCCGATTGCACCGATACTTTCTCAGATTATAATTTGTCTTGGAGTATTGCGTGCCAGTTTCTGCATACAGTAAACTCTAGCTGGGAAAATCTGAGGCTAATTTCTAAAATACAATAACAATGTTTCCCCAAACCAAAATAACATTTAAAAGAGAAAACAAAAAAGGTTATTCATGGGAAATTACTTAGAATGCAGAACTCTGTCAGTTGACTAAACAGGTTATATTTGGTGACGTAAAGGAAACAAGCACCACGAAAAGAAAATCTGCATGGTTCCTGTGGTTAGTTAGATCTCCCACGGCTGGTGTCCTGGGTCTTTTCCCTCTGTTCCCAGAGCATCATCTCCCCTTCAGTTTACTTCCAAGGATGCGTTCTTTTCTCTGTCTCTCTCCAGGGGTGGCTCTATGTTTTTTGCCGCCCCAAGCACTGCAGTCAGGCGGCCCTTGGTGGCATGCCTGTGGGTGGTCTGTGGTCACATAGATTTGGTGGTGTTTCTGCAGGTGATCTGCCAGTCCCGCGGCTTCAGCGTGCCCACCACCGAATTGCTGCCGAAACCGTGGAACCGGCGGACCTCCGCAGGCACACTGCCGAAGGCCACCTGACTGCCGCCCTCACAGTGACCGGCAGGCCGTCCCCCGCAGCTTGCCACCCCAGGCACATGCTTGCTGCGCTGGTGCCTGGAGCCGCCCCTGTCTCTCTCTATGCCAAAGGGCTCCGGAGATACTTTTGTTCCTAGTTAGGAAAGCGTTAACATGTCTAATTTTCAGCTTCTGCCTCCTTCAGTCTTCATGGCCAGGAACATTCTCGTTACACACAAAGAACAAGGAGCTGGGTACACAAGGAGCACCCTTCCCTACCCCACTCATCTATGGTGGGATTGGGTACCAGACCTCTGAAGCCAAGACTGGACAAGGTTACTGCTACTAGCACAAGCCTTTCCAAAGTGGACTGGGGCCATGGTCTTGGTCCCTGCTTCCGCAGGAGCTAGCTTTTTGGATGGGCTGCAGAAGAGCCCTCACACCGCACTCTCCATACTTTCCCCAGAGCCTTGGGACACAAAGCCCCCATGAGGCTGGGGCACCTTCGTAGCACCCACAATGCAGGGCTGTGCCTTAAAGGCAGGGTCAAGCTCTGGAGTGGTTGAAGTCGCTTAAGTTGATCTCTGTTTTTAATCCTGTTTACACACCTATCAAAAGCCTCTTTTCTGTGGGGTTTCCTTTGTTTACCAGCAGCTCCGGCAGCTTTTATGAATGTTGGGGGTGAAGTTCATGACCCGTCTGAATGGGAGGGATTGAGCTTTGCCTATTAAAGTACTATACTTAGGAAGGAACAATCTGTTGCAAACATACAACAGGGGAAATGACTGCCTAGGAAGCAGTACTGTGGAAAGGGATCCGGGGTTCATAGTGGACCACAAGCTAAATATGAGTCAACAGTGTAATGCTATTGCAAAAAGGGATGTTGTGGCGTTATGGACATAATCTTGGACCGTATAGATCATTGTTGCAACCTAGGTCCTGTAGTGGCACCAAATCTGGTATAAAGGGGGTCAAATAAGGTGTCTAAGACAAGGTTATGGTTTGCTGGTTATGATTATGCTATCTGTGTGCATGTATCATTTTTGTATTTAAAGTTATAAGTATTGGCTCTATCCTGCCTGTATTTCAAACTTATGCTGTGCTTCTGGGTAACACCCCAGACAAGTTGGTGTCAGCTCTGCCCATTAAGGGCCATCAGCTATACAATTGACCCATTGAGAGAAGGCAGATACACCTTGTGACTCAGCAAGGTATTCAGGAACATGCCTATGGACAGAACTAAGGTTTTTTCTTGCCATGTGCCCAAATGCTTGTCTTTGAAACAAAGAAAGAGAGGCCATATGACAAGGGACTATAAAAGACTGCTGCAGCTCCTCCATCTTGTCTTCAATCCTGTTTCTTACCTCTGGAGGGACTTTGCTACAATTAATTGGTCTTTGACTATTAGCAGCAAATATGCCCAATGGCCTGTGATGGGATGTTAGATGGGGTGGGATCTGAGTTACTACAGAGAATTCTTTCCTGGGTGTCTGGCTGCTCAGGGTTTAGCTGATTGCCATATTTGGGGTTGGGAAGGAATTTTCTTCCAGGACAGATTGGCAGAGGCCCAGAGGTTGCCTTCCTCTGCAGCATGGGGCACGGGTCACTTGCAGGAGGATTCTCTGCACCTTGAAGTCTTTAAACCACGATTTGAGGACTTCAATAGCTCAGACATAGGTTAGGAGTTTGATACAGGAGTGGGTGGGTGAGATTCTGTGGCCTGCGTTGTGCAGAAGGACAGACTAGACGATCATAATGGTCCCTTCTGACCTTAAAGTCTATGATTCTACAAACAGAAATTCTACACAAAGGACTGATGACCCATCCCAGCTGTGGATGTACTCCAGAGACTTGATTTGAACCTGGAGTTTATTCTACCACTGCTACAAGCCTGAACCAAGAACTTTGCCATTACTGTATGTAATTGATTCCATTTAACCAATTCTAGCTCTCATCTATGTCTTTTTCCTTTTATGAATAAACCTTTAGATTTTAAATTCTAAAGGATTGGCAACAGCGTGATTTGTGGGTAAGATCTGATTTGTATATTGACCTGGGTCTGGGGCTTGGTCCTTTGGAATCAAGAGAACCTTTTTTCTTTTACTGAGGTATTGGTTTTCATAACCATTTGTCCCCATAATGAGTGGCACTGGTGGCGATACTGGGAAACTGGAGTGTCTAAGGGAATTGCTTGTGTGATTTGTGGTTAGCCAGTGGGGTAAAACCGAAGTATTTTCTGTTTGGCTGGTTTGGTTTGCCTTGGTGTGCATAGAAAGCCCAACCTTGGGCTGTAATTGCCCTGCTTTAAGCAATTTGTCCTGAATTGGCACTCTCAGTTGGGTCCCACCAGAACCAGCATCGTTACAGATGTATTAGCAGGAGTGTTGTAAGCAAGACACAAGAAGTAATTCTTCCACTCTACTCCACTCTGATTAGGCCTCAACCAGAGTATTGTGTCCAGTTCTGGGTGCCATATTTCAGGAAGGAAGTGGACAAATTGGAGCGAGTCCAGAGAAGAGCAACAAAAATGATTAAAGGTCTAGAAAACATGACCTATAAGAGAAGATTGAAAAAATTGGATTTGTTTAGTTTGGAAAAGAGAAGACTGAGAGGGGACATGATAACAGTTTTCAAGTACATAAAAGGTTGTTACAAGGAGGAGGGAGAAAAATTGTTTTTCTTAACCTCTGAGGATAGGACAAGAAGCAATGAGCTTAAATTGCAGCAAGGGAGGTTTAGGTTGGATATTAGGAAAAAATTCCTAACTGTCAGGGTGGTTAAGCACTGGAATAAATTGCCTAGGGGAGTTGTGGAATCTCCATCATTGGAGATTTTTAAGAGCAGGTTAGACAAACACCTGTCGGGGATAGACTAGATAATACTTAGTCCTGCTATGAGTGCAGGGGACTGGACTAGACGACCTCTCAAGGTCCCTTCCAGTTCTATGACTCTATGATCATGACAGTGAGTAAGCTGGTGGGCTATCTGACCAGCCCAGGAAAGAACCAGTGCTACAACCAAGTCTGTTTTAGAGCCCCTTGCCTCTGGGCACAATTGACTGTTCAAAGACACAAACAACGCCAAAGCAAAACAAGTCCCCTGACCAACATGAGCTGCAATGCCCAGAGGCTTTTCCCTGGCAAGCTCTGCCCTTAAATTCCATAGGCCAGGCAGGGAGCCATTAACTCTTTCCTGGCTGTTTCACCCTGTCACACAATGACAACTAGAAATTAGTGAAGCATTGCTCCTCCAACCTTTCACAGGTTGGGTTCATTTCACTTTAAATAAGCATCCAGAAGTTCAGAGCTGAACTATCCAAAGCTCATTTTTCGACAGAATTTTCTTATGAGATTTCGAGCCCTTCCACTTCTGGTCACAGCTGGAACAAGAGAACAGCCTTTCTGGCTGTATTTTGGCATGTGTGACTGAAAGCTAGCCAGAACTGGAAGCTAAAAAATCAAAATCAGGGGTTCTCAAACTTTTGTACTGGTGACCCCTTTCACACAGAAAGCCTGTGAGTGCAACCTCCCTTATAAATTAAAAAACACATTTTTATATATTTAACACCATTATAAACGCTGGATACAAAGCGGGATTTGGGTGGAGGCTGACAGCTCGCAACCCTCCATGTAATAATCTCGTGACCCCCTGAGGGGTCACGACCCCCAGTTTGAGAACCCCTGATCAAAATGTTTTCAAACATTACAAGATCTTTAGAAAAGGGTTGGTTCAAATTTGGTTTGAAAACTAGATAAAGATTCAGAGGAATCAAGATTCTCTTGATTCCAAAGGACCAAGCCCCAGACCCAGGTCAATATACAAATCAGATCTTACCCACAAATCACGCTGTTGCCAATCCTTTAGAATCTAAAATCTAAAGGTTTATTCATAAAAGGAAAAAGATAGAGATGAGAGCTAGAATTGGTTAAATGGAATCAATTACATACAGTAATGGCAAAGTTCTTGGTTCAGGCTTATTCTGTGTTTTATTTTTGACCCAGTTTGCACATGCTTATCAGGAATCAATATTTCAGTTCAATTTGCAGACAGCAAATGTGAGGTCTGATTTTTTTTCTTCCAAGATGATCTACTGCCGAAGGTAATAGAGAAAAGTTTATATGCTAGCAGTTCATTGCTGAGAGATCCAGACACAAACTTGCAATTGTTTCAAAAGGTGTTTCATTGTGAACTTTTTGTATTTGAAAAACTCAAGCAATGCATATAGCAAATTGTGCGGAATTAATTCTCTTCCTTCTCATTTCTGCACTTGCAAAGAATCCTGGCCAGTCCCGCTTCCTGTAGAGAAAGCAATAATGCCCATAAAAGACCAGAGAGTGTCTGCTATATGCAACATATCTTCTTATTTATAACCAGAGAAAATGTACTGGATTTATTATGGTCGGTTTGGGAAATCTTTTTTTGTTCATTGCAGCTGATTTTTGCTTCAACCATGTATATTATACAAGTGGAGTGCACCATAACTGCAAAAAGTACTTTTGTGGAGCTTTCTGCTGAGTTTTCCTGTAGCTTGACCCTGTGCAATCATGGTTTTTCTAGCCTTACAGAGATCTAATTGTTCCTAATTTCCTGTCAATAAATGGTACAAGGTGTGGAATTGCACCCCAATGTTGACATTTCAATCATTTGTCCATATTAATAGATGTTAATAGCTTTTACAAATGTAAGTCCTTCAAGTTCTTGTAGGTTATATATATTTTAAAAGGCTATTGTGGGGAGGGATAGCTCAGTGGTTTGAGCATTGGCCTGCTAAACCCAGGGTTGTGAGTTCAATCCTTGAGGGGGCCACTTGGGGATCTGGGGCAAAATCAGTACTTGGTCCTGCTAGTGAAGGCAGGGGGCTGGACTCGATGACCTTTCAAGGTCCCTTCCAGTTCTAGGAGATGGGATATCTCCATTAATTGTGAGAGGGTAATTGTATTATTCATTCAGATTACTGGGGAATATTTGCAACCCAGAGTTCTTCTATTATTCTGCTTTAGGAGATTTGATGGCAGAGAACTCAGACCCCCTGAAGGCTTTTGTTAATGTTCCTCAAGGGATCTGTTTTATTACAATGGTGTTCGTTCCCAAATGAAAATTATAATGGTTCTCCACGGATTTTCATGTCATTCAGTTATATCTTCTAACCACTAGCATTAAAGTGCCAGTCACTGGATTTTTGGTAATATACATTTTTAGAAGGCAAGCAGACTGAAACACTTATGTTCCAAAGTGGCACACAAATTGTATGCAACCCTGTGGTATAAATTGCCAACAGATATGGAAAGAGACTTCAAATAAACAATAAGGGTTCGATGATCCCTGGACTTACAGAGACACAAGCAGAGAAACGCCACCTAGTGTGAGGCCTCACTTCACTTAGCTAATTCTCTGGGGCTTGTATGTATTGTTGTAGGAAAAGGTTTGTAAGTGGGGGTGCTTCGCACATTGCAAAACAAAGGGCACACACCCATGGGGCTTGACTTTTTTACAGGAGAGGTCAACTGGTGATCCTACTTTTTCACATGCATTTGTCATGGGTCTCTACTTAGCCATGTGCATGTGAAAAATCCCCCTTTGCATGTATAAATGCAGTACGTGTATGCACAAAGATAGGTGCACTAACTGCATGTGCAAAAAACCCCACATGACTCACTTTGAGCCAAATTCTTCCACCCTTACTCACTCTGAGTAGTACCCTACTCTGAGAGTACTCCAATTGAAATCAATAGCACTGCTCGCACAGTAAGGTGTGCTCAAAGTGAGTAATGGTAGCAGAATCTGGTTCCATATGAAAATCAGACTTCAGGAGGCAATAGAAATTAACCATGCGCCCTGTCATCTCTGTTTATTCATATAATTAATTGCAGTATTTCACTGTCTAAACACACCTAGTAATTATGAAATTCAATAAGAACCTTTCCTTGTCTTAATTATTTTTTGTCTCACTCTTAATTCTAAGGGTGGGGGACAAAGCAGAACGTAGGACATTAGCTATAGAATACTCTTCCATTCATCCGGCTGTAGTTCTGAAATAACAGTTGTCATAACTCTAGACTACTATTGTTCACTACTGCCCTAACTGTGGGAAACAAATGTACTGTGGTTCCAAAATAACAGTCATCATAACTCTAGAATACTATTATTCACTGCTAGCCTAACCGTGGGAAGCAGTTTAACACAAAGAAAAAGCACCCTGTGTGAATGTGAGAGCCACCGAGGATATTTTGAGTTGTGTTGGATGGTAAGGTCTAAGTGATGACTCTAGGCCAAGGCCTACAGTGGGGGGAAATATGGATGTGCACCACATTGTAGCATCAACCCCGGGAGCCATTTTACCTCAGGCAAGAGCAGTGCATTCTGAAGCTCAGTGGGAATGACTCCACTGAACCACCTTCTAACAGCAATGGGTCACCATACTCAAGGCTTACTCTGCTAGCAGAATGCTATGGCCCTTCCTCCTTCTTGCTCATCTTGGCAGTGCTAGCTGGAAGCCATCCTTATGCATTACGAAGCACTGTGATTGCTACTGTTCCCAGTCGCAGCACAGGGGCATGAAGAATGAGGGAAAGCTCCTATACCTACCCATTCTGCACCTGTGCAAAGTTAATGACATCAACCCCAAGATTCTTTGACCCAAGAGGTAACTATGGCTAATACCAAGATGAGGCCAACATTTAGCTTATGGAAGAAATCTCAATGCTCACCAAAGCATGAACTCCGTATCAACACATATAGTTACCCATCTACCAAGGTACCCTAGGTATGTCTAAACAGCATTTTGAAGGGAGCAGGAATGGCCTATATCACAACAGTTTCAGACTAGTTTGCAATCATTAATGAACGTCTCCACTCCTCTGAGTTAGGGAAATGTCGGTTCCCCCTTTTTATAGATGGGTAACTGAGGCACAAAGACAGTGACTTGGCCAAGGTCACATACAGCAAGCCGGATATTGAACCCATATTTTCCAAGTCCCAGGCCAGTACCTTAACCAAAGATAATTCTTCCTCTGAATGTTCTCATTCAAAGTGCCTGGAGAATTTTCCATTCCTATGTCTTGGTTTTTTTCGGTGTAATAGGCTGAGTTTTGTTTCTCAAACTAACAATCTGAAGGGGATGCGAAGTTACAGGAAAAATTTCTTTTGACTTCTGATGATCCATTTAGAGTTTTGCAAATGTGACTTGCCAGGGTGCTGAACAGGTTAAACTAGAGCCATTATTGATCTCTGATAAATCAGTCAAGATGCATTCATTTGCATATACAAACTAACTATTTAACATTACTCTAGATTTGAGTAATATTTTAGTGAATGACAATTTACGGCAATAATTGTTTTAGTAAGTGGTCTTTGTGCAGGTAAATGTTTCAACAAACAACCTTGTTCCAGATTTCAGTAAATCTTACCAGGGAGGAGATTAAAAAATATGCATTGACTCACTTGTCTTTTTAGCTAAGCAGGAGCTAACATTTAATTATTATGATAGCATTTTAACTTCAGTGGTTTTCTTTCAGCTTTATGGATTATTTTGCTAACAGAATGTTACACTCGGTCTGTTTTTTCCCCCTTTCTAAAATATCCCATTAGGCCCAATAATCCATTAATGTATCAGTGTTATGGGTCTATTCCTCCTTCTCCTGAAATCACGGATACACCTCCCATTGATTTCATTGGGCTATATATCACTTGACCCCAGTCTTATAGAATTGAACCTGTGATACATGGCAGTATTTTCTCTATGAAAATCTATGTACTCTGCAATGTTTTCCCGAGACTGTATTTTTAATATAACTCAATTCATAACTGTTTTCCTGCATTTTATACTTGCATTGAACACTTTGAGTTAGTCAGTCTTTTAACTTCACTATTGGAGTTATATCAGATTCCCTCGCTAAATAGCCCTCTTGTCTGTTTTGTATTACTTCCATTGGTTTGCAGGGTATCTTTATTTCAAATTGTCTGCTCTCTCCCCCTATTGAGACTACACATGTCTATGTTATGTTTAACTATCCCCTGCAACCTGTTAATATAGCATAATGGGTTTGCAAAGATAAAAACCTTACAACAAAATAATACGCTTCTCATTATAAAATGGACCCTGAAAATAAAAAGCCCCTTGAAATGAAAAGTAACTATGTCAAGAGAAGAAAAATCTAGGTCACAGCTTTTCCCAATTTTTGTAATTTAATGCAGTCCAGAATAATTGCTGCACACATTCTTTGGGAATCAAGTCCTATAATGGTCATATTGCTCAATCTCTATTTTTGAATGTTCTTGGTACCATACTCTGTTCTGTTTTCCAAACAATTACACTGTAAAAATGCAAAGAAGTAAGTTGAAACAGAGTTCATCTAAATATTGAAAAGAAATGTAGCCGTCCATGTCAATCTTCCACTTGCTAGTTTCCTTGGCTGAAATTCATTCCAGTGCTGACGGCCTCTGAACTGAAGCCTCACTAAAACCTCAGAGTGAAATTTACTCCTAGGCAGAGGTCTATACCTCAAGTTCCACTTAACGTCCTATTTTATCAAATTGAGTTGTACTTAAGTGGTGCATAAGTTTTTTGCTGGGGTGAATTTCACCCTGTATGCAACTCCCATTGCAGTAAATAATGGTCTTGCACACGGAGCACTTTCAGGGATCATGCCCTTATTCTGTTATATCTAGTACATAAAGTTTTTAAAAAGTGGTTTACAGAGTTAAAAACACTAATGTCTTTCAGGTCAATTCCATCGCTACGTTGCAAGAAATTATGAGGAAACCAGACGTTTAATGAAATCTCCAAGTTTGGCATGTATTTTGCCACCAATAATCCAACGAAAACGGACTGCCAGTAGTAATACTGCTATAGTGTAATGATAGGTGATGGAATGTTGGATCCTGATAGAGTATAAAGATTACAAGAGGCAGCGAAGTATGCAAAAATCATATCAGCAAACATTTCCTTTACACACAAGAGTGATTCAGACTTTGATCTTTGTTCCTATTTTAAATCACCTGTCAGTTCAGGAATGCAGTGATGAAACATTGGAAGTGATGCAGCAAGAATAATATCCCCAATCATCTTACTTTGTAGATGAGAGGTGTGCAATGAATACCTTTTGTTTGGAGCAAGATTTCTTTTTCTTTTTCTTTGGCATAATATTTCCTAGCCATAATGTGCCAGCTCATTGTACTTCAATTAACATGTCAATAGATTTTGTTGTAACGGAAGAGATATGGAAAATAGGACTGGAGAGGGCTTCTAAATTATTTGTAAGGAGAAGAAAGTATTTGTGTTAAGATCAGACAATTCAAAAATTATACCCACAAAGAGTTGGCTTAATTATTCAAAAAGCTATACCCAGGGCCGCTGAGAGAGGGTTCGGGCCCCGGTGAAAAAAAAATTTCGGGCCCCCCAGCAAGGGCGGACCGGCTAAAAAGGGCCGACGAGAGGGGGGGAAGCAGGGGAAGCCAGGGCCCCAGGCCCCCTTCCGGACCGCCGGGCCCCGGCAATTTGTACCGGCTCCCCCCTTCCCCCCCATCGGCCTGGCTATACCTAGTATTAAGCTAATAGATAATTTCCTTATTCTTAATGTAGTGGAGTGCTTGATACACTTTGAGATTAAATAGCTTCCTAAGAAATATGTTTGTCTGCAGCCAAACCTCCTAAAACTGTCATTGTGTCTGGTCTCACAAACTAAGCAGGGTCAATGGGAGACCAAGAAAAACCCAGGGTGTTTCAGTTAATAAGTTTTTCATTTTCCCCTTAAGTCAGGACAATGCCCCTCTATACAAGGTCCTAATGTGCACTAGGCTTATATAGATATATTTTAGATGAGATATATAAATGAGAACTTGACCACTTCTGTTCATTAACAGCCTGATCCACTTCCCCATGAAGTCAATGGCAGAATTCCCACTGACCGCAAGGGGAGCCAGACCAAGTCATAATTTCCCAATTTTTCCCCTGTTACTTTTTGCTAAATGGTGACCTGGCCAGATTCCAATGTGGCTGATTACTTTCTGCCGACCTAAATTCCCACCACATTTTTAATTGGAGAGAGTATTTCTCTTCATTTTCTGTCCTAAACTTTTGTCTGTTGTTGTTGGTGTTCTGTCAACCTGCTGTCTCCATGCCAGAGGTGGCTGCATACCAGTAGTGAGTGTCGTGAGCCCTAATTTGTTAACAACTTGGCCTTCAGATTATTCAGAATCAAGGACCAGATTCTCAGCTGGTATAAGCAAATTTGGCTTCAGGGACTTTAGTGGAACTCTGCCTATTTATACCATAAGAACATAAGAATGGCCCTACTGGGTCAGACCAAGGATCCCTCTAGCCCACTATCCTGTCTTCCAACAGTGGCCAGTGCCAGGTGCCCCAGAGGGAATGAACAGAACAGGTAATCATCAAATGATCCATCCCCCATTGCTCATTCCCAGCTTCTGGCAAACAGAGGCTAGGGATACCATTCCTGTCCATCCTGGCTAATAGCCATTGATGGACCTATCCTCCATGAATTTATCTAGTTCTTTTTTGAACCCTGTTATGGTCTTGGCCTTCACAGCATCCTATGGCAAGCAGTTCCACAGGTTGACTGTGTGTCGTGTGAAGAAATACTTCCTTTTATTTGTTTTAAATCTCCTACCTATTAATTTCATTTGGTGACCCCTAGTTCTTGTGTTACGAGAAGTAGTAAACAACACTTCCTTATCTACTTTCTCTACCCCAGTCATGATTTTATAGACCTCAATCATATCTCACCTTAGCCATCTCTTTTCCAAGCTGAAAAGTCCCAGTCTTATTAATCTCTTCTCATAAGGAAGCTGTTCCATACCCGTAATCATTTTTGTTGACCTTTTCTGAACCTTTTCCAATTCCAATATATCTTTTTTGAGATGGGGCGACCATATCTGCACGCAGTATTAAAGATGTGGGTGTACCATGGATTTATAGAGCGGCAACATGATATTTTCTGTCCTATTATCTATCCCTTTCTTAATGATTCCCAGCATTCTGTTCGCTTTTTTGACTGCCGCTACACGTTGAGTGGATGTTTTCAGAGAACTATCCACAATGACTCCAAGAGCCCTTCCTTGAGTGATAACAGCTAATTTAGAACCCATCATTTTATATGTATAGTTGAGATTATGCTTTCCAGCTAAGGATCTGGTTTTGACAGGTCCTATATAAATATAAGTTACAAAATTATTTATATTTAGGGAAAATTCTATTCTTGTGTGTAAAACGTTGCATATAGAATGTCCCTATAAAGTTAAAGAACTTGAACGTTTAATTGAGATGTTCTCCCTGGACACAAATAACAATATTCAAAAGCCAAGCTGTATTGATTAGCTATGATTAGACTTACACATGGCAAAATGAATATGGATGAATAAGTCTCTTAGAGTCAAGTTTCCAATGCAAACACTTTTGTTTACAAATATCTTTCCATGCATTTTTTTGCTTCCATGATCATTCCTGTCAGTAAATCTGTTTTGGTGCCTAAATGGAGGAGAAGGTTTTGCATAAACAGGCACAACATTTCTCATCATTAGTTAAGCCACACAACTGAGTTATATTACCACACACAACTAAATTTCATGATGAAGAACTAAATCATTTCTTGTCAAATTATAATCAAAATAAGTTGCTGGGTAAGAGACATGTTGAGTGCTGAGCTATATTGAAAATCTATTCCTCATTTAGCTGAAAAGGGAGCCCTGAGCTAGCACCGGGCTGGAAGCGGTTTTCTTGTCTCACAAAATTTTTCAAGAGTTTGAAAGTTTTTCCCATCTAGGTTCAGGATGAAAAGTTGGAATTTCAAAAATATTCATGAACCAAAAAAACAAACATTTTTTATTTCAGGACAATCAAAACATTTCATTTAGCTAATTTTCATAGCATTAATTTGGATTTTGACCTTTAAAAAAATAATACTGTAAATAGTTTACATTTAGAAATGAAAAGTTGCTTTGAGATGGAAAACTGATTTTTTTTTCATTCAGAAAATGTCAAAATGTTTCATTTTGGCAAATTTGAAACTTTTTCCTCAGTCTGTTGCTTCAGGAAATGTGTCTAAACCAGATCTGTTCCGCAAATCCTTTCAATTTCGACAAATTGGCATTTTTCAATGAAAAAGCTTTTCATCTAAAAATTCCTGACCAGCTCTACTCATAGACTTATAGATTCTAAGGCTAGATGGAACCATCGTGATCATCTAGTCTGATCTCCTGCACTTTGCAGGCCACAGAACCTCACCCACCTACTCCTGTAGTAGGCCCATATAACCTTTGGCGGAGTTACTGAAGTTCTCAAATCTTGATTTAAAGACTTCAGGTTACAAAAAATCCACCATTTACCCTAGTTCAAACCAGCAAGTGACCTTGTGCCCCATACTTCAAAGGAATTTCCCCCCAGAGTCTCTCCCAAACTGACCTGGGGGGAAATTCCTTCCAAACAACAAATATGGCAACCAGTTAGACCCTGAGTAAGTGGCAAGACCCACTCTGAGCTCTTTTGAAAATCTAGAACAATTACTTTTTAGCGGTATCTAGATACACATCTGTTCTTTGTGGAAAGTCTCTATATCTCCAGATTCAACTCATTCATGAAGAAAAGTGGTGAGACAACCAAATATGAGGCAGCATCATTCCCCGTTTGCAGTGGCAAGATGACATAGAAGGGGAATCTCAGACTTTTCATAGTGTGGACCACATTTTAGGAAAGAGTTTGTGGACACATTTTTGATCCCACAGACCCACTTTTTCACCCATTCATGATGATGTAGGATCTCTGTGGCAGCTACAGCAATTGTTCACATGGCAAAGTAATAATAAGGAATGTATTTTTAGCTTCTTTTAATGCAGTTTGGCAGCTGGAACTGAGAAGTCAACATCATGTGATCAGCCAGCTCTCTGCAGACCACCAGCAAGTGCTCCATGGACTCATTAGAGAAAACTGTTGTAATAAAAATGGATAAGGAAGGCCCCAAATCCGACCCCAAATTTCATACTCTTGGACTTCACTAGAAGTTTTGGGTGCACAAGGAATTCAGAATTAGGCCAAAGTGATATGGTTTTATTTAGTAAATTCTAATTTTAAACAGCAATTGGATTTCTTCCTCTGTAGAACAGTGAATTTATACCACAAGTGTTGTTACAGACTTATGAATGAGGCCAATTACGAGAATAAACTTGTGGATATTCAATCTCTCTCTCTCTCTCTCTCTCTCACACACACACACACCATTTATACTTGTGAGCTGTACTGTAGAAATAGAGAATGACTTATTGGATTTTATTAGTGTTTCTTTTCTAGCTGCAGTTAAGAGCCCAGATTTTGGTCTTCATTTTAATTATGTTTTATGTTCTCAGCTTAATCTCCAGTGAAAGATGCCAACATACCCTCTGCAGTCTTTTCCTCTGTATGCAGTTTTCCATTATTTGGAATGGATGATGCCCTCTGCCCGAGTGAAATTTGACTTTGCTCTAACATAGAAGCCTGAAGACTCACCCTTCCCCACTAGTTCACAGGTCATTGGCTGCACGGTGAAAAAAGCCTTTTCTTTGATGCACCATCCCAGCCAGATTTCAATATGGTCAATCGTTTGGGGTTTTGCTTCTAGTGAGTTAAAAGAGCTACCATACTTTTCCAGCAAGCTAGTGTCTTGAGCCTCAGACAGACAACTTCTTGTTATGTTACTCTGAAGAATAATAACATAATTGTCCACCGGGGACACCTCTGTTTTCCTCTGCACACCAACAACTAGCTTTGTTAAACTCTTCCAAAGTGCGCGCCGTAGTACTGAACTGGGACAGTATTAAAATAAGGGAACCATTGCCGTGCCTGATTGAAATGTTGCTACCTGCAGTGCCGGGGAAGAAGGGGCTTATTGCAGCATGGGTTGCAGTATTTGAAACCACCACAGTGGAGTCCTGTGAAAATAACATTGACTGATTGCACTGGGCTTTCTAGAGTTACATTCCTTGTTTTGCTTACACGCTTAATACATTCCCCCATGAACCCCATTCTCCTGGAATATATTTGTCTTCAGTATGTTTTGGCTCTGTGTAACATATGTAGTCTGATGGCTTTCTGTCATTTAGAGAGCTGAAGAGTGAGCACCCTTCATTTTCATTACGACACCACCCTTGAAGAGTTATGCATTTGGGGAGTTACAAAGGCATGTTCTCATTATCTAACACAGGATTAAATATTAGCATGACTGAAAGTGTGTCTCAGAGAATCAAATCAACAACATTTTAATTAGGATGGAGCAAAACAGACTGGTGCTATAAAAGATGTCATCTGACACAATGTTAAATATTTTTACTTAGAGCTGTTTTTATTCCAACACATTCTTGGGGGGAGGGGAACGGGAAGGGGAGCTGAATCTTGCAAGAATCCCTGATCCAGAAAAGCACTCAAGCATGTGCTTAAATTAAGCAGGTGAATTGTCCCATCGGAGGGAGAGGAGGTGACATGATAAGCCATGAGGCCAGGGATAGTTATGAAGGATCTTGAAAGCAAGGACAAGTAGTTTAAACTGCATTGAATAAATAAGGGAGATCGAGAGAAGGGATCTAAACACTCCTGAACTTTGCTGAAAATCTGGATTAGGATCTGAATTTTGCAGCTCAAATGCAGTCCTTAAATCCAAATAACTCTGGCTGATGAAAGACTAGATCTAGGCAGCAAAAGCGTAACAAATGATGTTTCATCCCTAGAACAGCAGGCACAGATATCTCAGTCCTGCTAAATGCTGAGGGTCTACTACTGGGAGGTGAAATGCTGTGCACAAACATATGTACAACCTCCGAGGGTACGTCTACACTGAAACTGCAGGTGTGATTTGCAGCTTGTAGTACCTGCAGCTTGTGTACTGTAGCTAGCTCACTAAAAGTAGAAGTGACAATTCTGAGGCACAATCATAGGCTGCACAAGTGAGTACGTACCCAGGAGGTTCAGGTGGGCTCATGCAGTCTGCACTGCAGCCTACGTCGCAGAGTCCTCACTTCTGTTTTCAGTGAGTTAGCTAGAGTACAGCTAGCAGGGGTACGTCTACACAAGTTGGAAATCACACCCCCAGCTGCAATATAGATGTACCCTGAGAGGTAGGGAAGGAGAGCATCGTAGATTGCACTAGAGCATCCCCTTCTGGACAGTATTTCAGAGCTGTAACAACAGGCAGCAGGAGAAATCATTGTCCAGCCTTCCTCAGCCAGAGGTAGGGTGACTAGACAGCAAATGTGAAAAATCGGGATGGGGGTGGGATTAATAGGAGCCTATATAAGAAAAAGACCCAAAAATCGGGACTGTCCCTCTAAAATCGGGACATCTGATCACCCTAGCCAGAGGCTACATTACTGTGATATTGAGGCTGCAGATGGGGTGCAAAAGGGGCAAAGATGGGACCTTAAAAGACATTGCTCCAACAAAAGGAAGGTGAAACATTTTTAGGACCTTCAGACTAGATGACTGGGGAACAGGCTTTAGGGCCTGATCTGGCACCTTTGACGTTGATGGGCGCTTTGCCATTGATCTGAATGGAAGCAGGGTCTGGCCCACGTCTGGCAAGTTGTCGTTGTTAGCAGGACGCCTCCATCGATCTTTTTCTTAAAAATGATTTAGAGGAGGAGAAAAAAAAAACACTGGAAAGATGATTAAAAAAACATTGGAAACATGATCGAGAAATCCCCCTACATTTAGAAATGAAAACCTCTGCCTCTAGAAACTGTGCAGACTTGCGGGAAGATTACAACCAGATTTTCACATTGTGATATGCTGTGTTTACAAATGGAGACCAAAATATGCAACCGAGTCATAACCCCTTATTAGAGGGGAATTACTGAAACTATGAAATGCAGCGTACTCTGCTGATAGACTGCAATTATTGTGTTATGCCTCCACTAACTGGCACAGGCTCCACTACCACCAGTCATTTTATACATAGAAACTTGTACTTGATTGAGTAGTTCCAGTCACTCTTCTTTCTGTTGATGAAAACACACAGATGCAAGGGTGAAAGGTTGTGTAGGACTTTGCGTGTAGCTAGCTATTCCTAGCCCCATTGGACTGCTCAAACACAATTTTAATAATAATAATAATTAACAGAGTTAACATTGGAAGAGAGTTAAAGAAAATTCAGGCCACGCTTCTCAGCTGTGCCCACAATCTGCTAGGTGCAAAAGAGGGGGACACAGAAAAACCAGTTAGGGCTCCCTGATCCAGGAGCTGGTAAGGCAACCAAGAATAGCATAAATGCCACTGTGCTCTACCATACACTTTCTCCCCTCCATGCCCACTAACACCATCAGCAGTAGAGGAGGGTGGCACAACAGTTGGCTAGGTCAGCTCTACATCGTCTAGGGAATTCCTGTTGGAGGAGATTGCCATTTTTACAGCCCTCCTGTGCCACCGTAGTACAGGAATCCTGATTGAAGAAGAGAATCGGTCTCTTAATGTTTATTTTCAGTTGATTTGAAAGCAGGTAGCAGCAAGCCAAGCCTTCTGGGTTCTATGCCTAGGTCTGCTCTGTGTGACTTTAGGGGAGTTGTTCAACCTGTCTGTTCCTTGCTTTAAACATCGGTAAATAAGTATAATGATCCTTTGCAGGGAGAGAATGAGGGATTAATATCTGAACTGCTCTGAGATCCCGGAATAAAACGTGTAAAAAAATTGTGCTAAGGTGTAGGGAAGTTTTAAAAAAAGACAGAATTGTTTGGGTTCCACGTAGATGATTCCATCCCTTTGGCAGACATGTAGGATTCGACCTCTTCGCTGATTCGTAGACGCTTTAAATATAACAGGGACGGCCTGGGGTGTTGACATATGGTTAAGATAATAAAAAATGAAACCTTTCCACATGTTAGCTGAAGTGAGTCCAAATTTCGATGAAGATACATACTGAAGTAATGTGGAAAAAGAGCAGCTTTGTGCCATCTACCAGTCTTTGGAGTCATAGTGTCATCAGGACCCCTAACTCAAATGCCTACGATTTTGCACACCCAGTACAAACCCCACATTCACTTGGCGCCGTGATTCATATAGATTCCTGGGACTTAAATCTCATGAACTGATACATCCAAATTGACACCAATTGTGGTTAGTTTCTTAATATGTGCTCGCTTTAGATATTCATTTCTGGCTTTGTGCAACTGCTGAAAGGCAAAATGTGTTAGAAAGAATTAGCTCTGAACTCCTGCTAGGGGGCTGGTGTTTCAGAGAATCCATGTTTTGACAGTAACCTGGAGATGGGTTGGTAACCTGGGGATTTTTAGATAGGCATCCAGAGAGGTCAGAATGGGCAGAAACAGATTGACCAAGTCAGGGAGAATCCAGTTTGCAACCAAAAACCTCCTACCTTCCTATTTAACAATGTTATCTCCCACATAAAAATGACATTATCCAGAATCATCTGGGTCAGCCACACATGTGCATCAGCCTCTCTCTCTCTCTCTCTGATTCACTGAGAAAGGCAGACACGCATGTACGGCTGACACCCAAGATTCTGGTTAGTATAACTGATCTCTGCTCTGCTTCTGCGTCTGCCCTTGGGCATGTGGGAGGGGTGGGGATCGCCGGGGCTGACAGCAAACGGAGAAGAGCCGGGGAGACAGATTTGAAGTGTGGGGCACAGAGCCACGGCAGTGCAAGGTGAGAGGGGTAGGGCTGCTCAGTATGTCAGGGAAGGGGTCATGTCCCATTCTCCCTGGGTGTTGGCTGCAACAGGGACGGGGCAGATGAAGGGCTCAACCAGGGAGAAGGGTCATGCCTCATTCACTCCAGGCCTTTGGGTGCAGCGGGATGGAGACTGGGGAGAGGTAACGCCCCCTCCTCTCCCTGGACTTGGTGCAGCAGGAAGGGGGCGGGGCCGCAGGGTTCTGTTCTGCTGCAAACCCCCTGCTGAGAGCAAATGTCTTGTCTCCACTTCCCTGAGTGTAATTGCAGCCCTTCCCCCTCGAACACCGCCTACAGCCAACCTTGTCATAGCCCTGCCAGAGCAGGGCCCTGTGCTGCAGGGGGCAGAAGGGAAGGTCTGCAGCTGTCCTCGCCTGGCTGGACCGGAAGACTGAATACAGTGGGGGGGAAGGGATGTCAGTTGGGATGTTGGAGGGGGATATGGAGGGTGCTAGGGAGATGGAAGGGGGGCAGTAGGCCTAGCAGTGGGGACATTTGAGGGGGCAATGGGGATATTGGGGGTGGGGTTAATAGTGGTGGTGGAGGGGGTCAGCGGGGTGTATTGTGGGGGAGGTGGCTTGGGGGGTGCAGGATGCTCCCTTGAAATTAATTTGAAAGTGTTAGTCAGTTTGGTCATGAGACTGTTCTCATTCCCTATGTTCAGTCCCCCCCGAAGCAGATCTGAACAACCAGGCAAAAGCTCCCGCTAAATCACATCACCAATTCCCATGTTGCCTCCTTTGAATTGTCACCCTACCTTTCAAATGGCACAATGGGAAACGGCACGACAAAGAACATCGGCTTGTGCTGTGCTCTTTCAGCTCACACAAGCTTAGCAGTGGAAGATGGGCCATGGCCCAATGCATACGCCAATGGTGCTGCAGGCCAGGCTGTTGGCAGTTCACTACATGCCATTATTTGACGTCAGTGGAGTTATACCAGTTTACACCAGCTGAGGATCTATCCCCGAAATTAGAGTGGCACCCAATGTATTGCCTGAATTTCCAAGCAATATTAATCCCATTCTTACGTATGTTTGTGGGGACAGATAAAGATTTCAGAGCCATGCAAACATTTCACCCCTCCATGGATTCACACCCTAAGTGTTCCTTTGAATTTGAACCTAATAAAAACTAAGTTTACGCTAACCAGGTTCATATGGTTTCAAGTTGGGCTACTGACACCTCCCATTGTCCCTCTCCAGTCACCCCGTACGTGGTAGGGGAAAGAGAAGACTAAAAATATGCTCGTGCAAAATATACATACAAAGTTTGAATAGCTGAGAACCGCATAAGCTACCAGTGACGCCCGAGAGCTCTAAGGTCACCTCAGCCCTGACATGCCCATTATAATTAATTGCTATGCAATACTGCCTAACAGCTCCAATGGCAATTGGGTGTCTCATTGTGCTAAGCTTTCTGAGACAGTCCCTGCCTGCAATCTAAATAGTGCCCCTATCTCACCCTTTGCCTGCGATCACACAGTAGCAGAACCAGGAATAGAACCCATCTCTCCTAATGCTTGATGCAATGTCCCCATCCACTAGACTACACTGCCACCTACAGCTGCAGTCTCTTTCCCTCTGCTGTTTTTTTTTATATCTGATGGATTCCCCAGGCTCAAGCCCACTTTGTTTTTTATTCAGATGTCTATGGGAAGTTTGCGTCTCAGTCTTTTTACATTCTCTCTTAAATGGGAATTAAAATACAGTGGGAGATTTTTACGCCAAGGCGTTTTGATTTCAATCGGTTGTGATTGCGAGTGAGCTCCTCTGCATGGAGTTAAACTTTGTACAGTTTGATAGGACTGGTCAGAACAAAATTAAAAATTGCTTTGAATTGTTTTTCTTGTTTTAAAAATGACGTCTTTACCTGCTAGGACTGATGTCAGGGAAATATATGAAAAAGCAGTGGAACCTTTACTGGATTTTCAATGTAAAGAATAGAATGTTACAAAAATAGTCAAAAGGACGGACACACACACACACAGATTCTCTTTCATTATTTCAAGTCATCCAATAGGGAAATGATGCTGAGAACATTCTCCAAGTTTCCTGTTGCCATTCCTCTGAAAACAAGGGAAAACATATTTATGAGTTCATTACATGTTTTCATTGGACACTTCTCCCGATTCAAGACTTCTATTAAAACATAGAACCTCACTCAATTTAAATTCAGACTAGGGCAACAGTTTGTGATTATTTGCAACATACTAAAAATCATTAATCAAAAACTGTCATATAAGCAAACACCATGGCCTCCTGGAGCCTTGTTTTATTGTACCACATCTCCTTAGCGAGCCCACCGCGTGTGCATGACGGGGCTCAATCTTCCACTCCTTGTGCACTTAGAGCTTCCATTGAACCTTCTGAGGAATGCAGCTTAGAGTGCATGGTAATCATTCTTTCTATCTGCTTCACTCGTCTGCCCTGATATGGGGTCTGATCCAAAACACATTAAAGTCTGTGGAAAGCACATCTTTGACTTTGGATCAGTCCCATAATGTAGGCCTGAAGGAGGCAAAAGGTGTATGCTTTCTAGTACTGGAAAGAACCACTGAATTTTTCCTCTTCTTTCCTTTACCTGCAGCTGAGGTAGCTACTGTTTTTTCACCATCCAATTGGTGTGAGGGCTTCAATCCTTGTAATATCTGACGTAACGTAACTTTTACAGCTCAGGATATCTGAAAATCTGGCTCTCACTCCCTCTCCCTCCCACCCCCCGCACCCAAACAGGGAATAGATTTAAAAACTGGAGTTGTCCATTGTTAAAAATAAAGTCACTGGGATGAATATCACTTAACTGGGTATGAATAATGAGGACCCTTAACCAAAGCCATATCTTTATTCTTTACTTTGACTCCTACAAGCACTACTTTGACCCCAGTTTGTTTGGAATTATTGACTCCACATTTTACATGATCCCTTATTCTTTTGTCTCTGGGGAAGATTTCATCTAAAATGAGACATATAACTGTATTCAAAATGCCCTGGTTAAATGGTTTGTGACTGCTAGTAAAGTTGCTGGAGTTTCCCAAGTATACTATTAGTTTAACTAGCACTTTGTCTTAAGGGGCCTTGTGTCTCTTCTGCTTAGTCTAGCAAAGGGAGTAGAGCAAACATGAATATTTCTTCTTTTCCTCTGGGTTTAGGAGTATGGGTTTCCGGAAGTTTCCCCATGCCACCGCTTCCCCAGTTATCCCCCAACAGCTTGCTAGAAGATGTGAAAGGGAGGTTGTTGGGAGTGATGTTTGAGTGAATATGTCTGTAAGGGAGAAAAGAAACCCTAAATTAGTAAAGTCTCAAGGATTGGTTTTCATGGAAGACCCCCCCCAGATTTCCCTGAAGTTTGGTTCTGATATAATTATACAAACTCAAAACAGCTCTTGTTTCAATGTGTCTACAGCTAGGACTGTGGTGTTCATTGTAGCTACAAGTATTTTACAGGGCAAAGAAGATGCAAAGCAAGTGTGTAAATGTCACATACATCTTCACTATATGGATGGATTACATATCTCTTTTAATTCATGAAATAAGGTTATGGTGAAACTGGACTGAAATATCCACGGATGGGATGACAGCGAATTGTTATTACAGTTCACTAACTAGATGATACTACTTCTGGGTCTTCTCAAACATGCATCCAATAACTCCCAGTTTAGTTAGTGCAACTGTTCTCTCTTCTCCACCGCCCCTCCCCCACCCCCATCAGTGTTAAGAAGAGCGCTGTCTACACCAGGAGATTTACCCATTGTTGACAACAGATGTAAGCTGAACTGGGACTAATCATGACAGGCCAGGCCCCAGAGAACAATAGGACCCTCTGTATCTTTCTTCATAGGTAGGCAATCAGAAAAGTCCAAGCATAATATATGATGTAAAGTAGACTATGGAGATCTGTGATATTGATATTTAAGGGCTCAATCCCACAAATGCTACTGAGCATAGGACTTGACTTCAATGAGACTATTCATGCTCAGTAGTAAGTGGTTGCAGGTTTGGTCCTTAAGAGAGACGTATGCTGTAAGTAGTCAGTGTGCCAAACAACTGTCATGGGCACAACACTAGAAGTTTAAGAATATCAATTATTTGCATAATTGTTGGCTTCCTCCCAAAAGAGTCTGGAACCAGCATATTTTGTGTGTGTCTGCTTTTCACAAAACTACGTGTGTGCTATTAGAATAATTGGTTCTTCAGCATATTAAATCATCTACAAACAGTGTCCCAAGGAGTCATTTCAGGTCAATATGCTAAATCTTTCCCAGCAGCTGACAATTTGGAAGGTTGGCTTTAATAAGCATTTGATAATAAACCACAAGAGAGTTACCTACAATAGATAGTTTTGCAACTAGGGGTCATCACAGATAACTGCCCCCCGCATGAGCTCTCAGTGAAATGCTGTGGCGAAAGGGCTCACGTGACCCTTGGGTGTATAGAAAGTGGAATATCAAATAGAAGTGGTGAAGTGATCTGGCCTCCATACACAGCACTGGTAAGACTGCTACTGGAATACTGCGTCCAGTTCTGAAGGCCACATTTCAGGAAGGCTGTGGAAATACTGAAGAGAGTTCAAAGCAGGGCTACAAAAATGATCCGGGGGTTGGAAAACAAGCCTTGCAATGTGAGGCTAAAGAAACTCAATCTATTCGGCTTATCGGAGAGGATGCTGAGAGGTGACGTGATCGCTGGGTTTAGGGACTTACTCACAGAAAAGCCATCTCATGGTGGGAGGAGGAGGAGTTGTCAGTCTTGTTAACAAAGGTATAACAAGATCCAGTGGCTGGAGGTTGACAAACTGAGCCTTGAAATAAGATGCAATTTCCTAGCAGTGAAGGTAAATAAATGTTAGAGCAGTTTACCGGTGAGATGGAGGGCTCCCAATTGGTTGGTGTCTTTAAGGGGAGCTTAGCTATCTTTCTAAAGCATATGTTCACATCCAGCCTCTGGAAGAAATTCTATGGCCTGTGTGTTCAAGGTCAGTCTGTTGGTACCTTCTGGCCTGGGAATCTGTGAACTTGTGAATCTCTGAATCCCTCTTCCTTTTGGGTCCTGGGGAGAATAAAATTGACGGCGTTGCCTTCAATATGCTCATAACACTTGCAGCCTGCATTAAGACAATAACGATAATCAAATCCCATGTTTCAGGGCATCAGTCAGTTGCCTGCAAGGGTCAAGAAGAGTTTTTTTCTCCAATGCACAACTGGCCAGATGTATTCTGTTCTCCCCCCCCCCCCCCCACACACACACACCTACCTTTTTCTGAAGCATCAGGGATTGTCCACAACTGGAGACAGGACACTGGATGGAGTGGACTTGTGCTCTGAGGCAGTACAGAGAATCTTTTTTCTTTCATGCTTGGCTGGTGTGTCTTGCCCGTATACTCAATGTTACTCTCATCACCAGATTTGGTGGCAAGAGCAATTTTCCTCCAGGTCAGAGTGAAAGGGACCTTGTTTTTTGTTTTGTTTTTTGTTTCGCCGCCTTCTGCTGTGTGCAGTGTGGTTCACCTGCTACAATCATCCAGTCATAACCCACCTAATCAATTTCCTGCCATTGCCAGGGTTTCAGACACTCATGGCACCAAAGCATACGTCTATACAGCAACTAGACACCTGCGGCTGGTCTGCGCCAGCCGACTCGGGCTCGCAGGACTTGGGCTGTTTCTTTGCTGTGTAGACTTCTGGGCTCAGGCTCTAGGACCCTGCAGGGTGGAAGGGTCCCATTGCTCTGGCTCCAGCCCAAGCCCAGAAGTCTATACAGCAATGAAACTGGCCCACCACCCAAGCCCTGTGAGCCCGAATTGCCTCGCACAGGCAAACCACGGAATTTTCTTTGCTGTGTAAACATATCCTCTCTCTCTCCTGTTTTCTGCGTGTGGCACACAATTGTTTAGTATCCTGAGAACTGAAATGTTCTGGTCTAACCCAAATTATTGGGCTCATAGAGGGGTAACTGGGTGAAATGTAATGGCCGGTGGTATACAGGGGGTCAGACTGGCTGATCTAATAGTCTCTTCTGGCCTTAGACTCTGTGACACTATTCTTATTCACATAATGAGCTAGCAGTCTTGAGGAAGTGATGTGCAGGGGTGTGGGAAAGAGAACTTGTGGGTTTTATGCTCAACTCGGTCACTGAGTCACTGTGAAATCTTGGGAGAATAATTTAAGCTCTTTGGGACTCAATTTACTTAGCTCTGAAGTGGATATAAAAGTACTTATTGAACCCACTTAAGAGTGTGATTTTAATTATTAATGGTAGTAGAGTGCTTTGAGATTCTTTGATGGAAGATGATATGAAAGTACACAATATTATTTCTATACTCTGTAGGGTTGACTGGGATGAATATCACAGACTTATTTCCCAGAAATCCAGATGTCTTACAACAAAAGGACATTGTGGTTAAATAAGTAACAATAAGTTTGACTCGTGCTGTTCCATTCAGTGCAGGGAGAACTACACCTCCCATACCGTGTGACAAATCCTAAGGCCTTTCTAAGTCCTTGCTCAGGCAAACACCCATTGAAGTCAACGTCAGCTCTGCCTGAACCAGTATTTGGCTCTTTGTGAATAACCCTACATAATCCATTGACTTTTAACACTTAAATTGTCAAAGTCAATTATTTCCAGCTAAGCAGATGGCTGAAAACAAAAAACCTGTAAGATAAGGTATTCTGGCTCCAGTGTTAAGTCGAATTGAAGTTTGCTGAACGTAAACATTACACTTACATAAATAACACACACAAAAAGTCACCACTGAGGCCAAAACCATTTTTTCCCCACAAAAACAAAGGATCGATTTCTACAGCTTAGCATTACTAAACTTGGCAGCAACTCGCACGTGAAGTATAATGATGTCATCTGGTTGGCCTTTTCCCATCGCAAACAGTAAATCTTAAAATCTGGAGAGATCTTTTATTTGGTTATTCATATTGTACAGCATCAAGGGGCTACAACACGTGTACTTGGGTTTATTAAAATCATCTGGAAAAGAAGAACTTATTATTTAAAGGCACAGTGCTTAAGTCTATTTTGTTTTTCTTGGAGTCTTCATCATCTGTTGTTTTTTTCCTGATAACAGTTGCCTGTAAAGTCACATACTTACTACTACTTCTGCCACTTTATGAAGGGGACATTTTTTCAGGTGGCTCTTTGTAGCGTTTGGTACTAGATATCCTTGCACATGTAATATTGATGTGCATGCCATCAAGCATGCTGAGACCATACTGTGCCTTTATTTTTCTCCTAGGAATATACCTCATCATAATAAACCTCCTCTTAGGATTTTGAATGGAATGTTACTACATTTTGGCACTGAAGTCCATTAGAAACCACCCATTTTGGTAAAACAGGCTTTGTTATGCTATGCCACATCAAATTCTTATTTCTCAAAAAAGCTTGCTAGAATATGGAATATAGAATATAATCAGAAGGAACCTCTTGCTTGAAACTGCTTACTTAACAAGGTTTCTTTAAGGGACATGTCATTTTATTACTAATGTATAAATAAGGGGACTCATTTGGGGACTCTTCGGGACTGGTCTCTCCCTCTGGATGCATCTTGTGTTCCCCACCGGCAGACGGGCTGCCACTGTGCCACTTGAGATCCACACTCAGCTTTGGTAATGATCAAGGGTTGGGGGTGTTTTACTAATCTTGTTGCGGACGTGTGTAAGTGCTTGAGACTAAGTAAAGGTTTAGCTTTAAGTGAAAGCACTCTTGTGTTGTCCTGTTTGTGCCAGCCATCTATCGGTCGGAAGGCTGTGTCTCCCCTGATTTATTTCCTGACACCTCTCGCACAGAGTAAAAGTTACCAAGAGCTTTGGGTTGAAAGAACCCCTGGTAACAGAATTTGGAGGCCTCAGCGTGGGGTGGTGGAGAGGAAGGAGATGGATGGTGCAAACAGTTTGTAGTTTGTCCATTGCAATAGGAGGTAAAAGATGGCGGGGTGGGGTCGCTCCCTACAAGTTCCCGTGTCACAGTTTGCGAGTTAATCTACGGATACATTCCATTACTGGGACTCAGAACTCAGGCTGATTGCCTGCTCGAGTGGAGAGATTATGTCCAGAGACAGGGAACCAACTCCAGGACACAGCCCCAAAGATCAGAGCTGCCAGACCTTAATACTCTGCCAATGACACCGTGCAGAAACTGGAGTCCCCCAGATGGACCTGATTCTGACTGGCCATCAGGAAAAGTTCATCTGTCTTATTGGGAGTGGTGAGCACTGTATGTGTAGCATGAAGACCACGGGATGCTATTCGAGGAAGGACTGCTAGGCAGAGATGGCATTCACCTTTCAAGGAGGGAAAAGACCCTATTTGGACACAGACTGGCTAACCTAGTGAGGAGGGCTTTAAACTAGGTTCGACAGAGACAGGTGAGCAAAGCCCACAGGTAAGTGGGGAACATGGAGACCTGGGAAATGGGTTGGAAACGAGAGGGAGTGTGGGCTATATTGGCAGAGAGAAAGGAGGGTCAGGACAAAACTGGGAGGCAAGATCAAACCAGTATCTTAGATGCCTATATACAAATGCGAGAAGTATGGCTAATAAGCAGGAAAAACTGAAGTGCTAATAAATAAATACAACAATGCAGGGCCAGCTCCAGGGTTTTGGCCGCCCCAAGCAGCCAAAAAAAAAACCCAACTGCGATCGCGATCTGCGGCGGCAATTCAGCGGGAGGTCCTTCACTCCCAGGCGGAGTGAGGGACCGTCCGTCGAATTGCCACCAAATACCTGGACCTGCCGCCCCTCTCCGGAGCGGCCGCCCCAAGCACCTGCTTGAGAATCTGGTGCCTGGAGCCGGCCCTGCAACTATGACATTGTTGGCATCACTGAAACTTGGTGGGATAATACACATGATTGGAATGTTGGTGTGGATGGGTACAGCTTGCTCAACAAGGATAGACAGGGGAAAAGGGAGGAGGTGTTGCCTTATATATTAAAAATGTACACACTTGGACTGAGGTGGAGATGGACATAGGAGACGGAAGTGTTGAGAGTCTCTGGATTAGGCTAAAAGGGGTAAAAAACAAGGGTGATGTCATGCTAGGAGTCTACTACAGGCCACCTAACCAGGTGGAAGAGGTGGATGAGGCTTTTTTTAAACAACTAACAAAATCATCCAAAGCCCAAGATTTGGTGGTGATGGGGGACTTCAACTATCCAAATATATGTTGGGAAAATAACACAGCGGGGCACAGACTATTCAACAAATTCTTGGACTGCATTGCAGACAACTTTTTATTTCAGAAGGTTGAAAAAGCTACTAGGGGGGAAGCTGTTCTAGACTTGATTTTAACAAATAGGGAGGAACTCGTTGAGAATTTGAAAGTAGAGGGCAGCTTGGGTGAAAGTGATCATGAAATCATAGAGTTTGCAATTCTAAAGAAGGATAGAAGGGAGAACAGCAAAATAGAGACAATGGATTTCAGGAAGGCGGATTTTGGTAAGCTCAGAGAGCTGATAGGTAAGGTCCCATGGGAATCAAGACTGTGGAGAAAAACAACTGAGGAGAGGTGGCAGTTTTTCAAAGGGACACTATTAAGGGCCCAAAAGCAAGCTATTCCGCTGGTTAGGAAAGATAGAAAATGTGGCAAAAGACCACCTTGGCTTAACCACAAGATCTTGCATGATCTAAAAAATAAAAAGGAGTCATATAAAAATGAAAACTAAGACAGATTACAAAGGATGAAGATAGGCAAACAACACAGGAATGCAGGGGCAAGATTAGAAAGGCAAAGGCACAAAATGAGCTCAAACTAGCTACGGGAATAAAGGGAAACAAGAAAACTTTTTATCAATACATTAGAAGCAAGAGGAAGACCAAAGACAGGGTAGGCCCACTGCTCAGTGAAGAGGGAGAAACAGTAACAGGAAACTTGGAAATGGCAGAGATGCTTAATGACTTCTTTGTTTCGGTCTTCATGGAGAAGTCTGAAGGAATGCCTAACATAGTGAATGCTAATGGGAAGGGGGTAGGTTTAGCAGATAAAATAAAAAAAGAACAAGTTAAAAATCACTTAGAAAAGTTAGATGCCTGCAAGTCACCAGGGCCTGATGAAATGCATCCTAGAATACTCAAGGAGCTAATAGAGGAGGTATCTGAGCCTCTAGCTATTATCTTTGGAAAATCATGGGAGATGGGAGAGATTCCAGAAGACTGGAAAAGGGCAAATATAGTGCCCATCTATAAAAAGGGAAATAAAAACAACCCAGGAAACTACAGACCAGTTAGTTTAACTTCTGTGCCAGGGAAGATAATGGAGCAAGTAATTAAGGAAATCATCTGCAAACACTTGGAAGGTGGTAAGGTGATAGGGAATAGCCAGCATGGATTTGTAAAGAACAAATCATGTTTGTAAAGAACAAATCGTGTCAAACCAATCTGATAGCTTTCTTTGATAGGATAACGAGCCTTGTGGATAAGGGAGATGCTGTGGATGTAGTATACCTAGACTTTAGTAAGGCATTTGATACGGTCTCACATGATATTCTTATCGATAAACTAGGCAAATACAATTTAGATGGGGCTACTGTAAGGTGGGTGCATAACTGGCTGGATAACCATACTCAGAGAGTTGTTATTAATGGTTCCCAATCCTGCTGGAAAGACATAATGAGTGGGGTTCCGCAGGGGCCTGTTTTGGGACCGGCTCTGTTCAATATCTTCATTAACGACTTAGATATTGGCATAGAAAGTATGCTTATTAAGTTTGCGGATGATACCAAACTGGGAGGGATTGCAACTGCTTTGGAGGACAGGGTCATAATTCAAAATGATCTGGACAAATTGGAGAAATGGTCTGAGTTAAACAGGATGAAGTTTAACAAAGACAAATGCAAAGTGCTCCACTTAGGAAGAAAAAATCAGTTTCACACATACAGAATGGGAAGAGACTGTCTAGGAAGGAGTATGGCAGAAAGGGATCTAGGGGTTATAGTGGACCACAAGCTAAATATGAGTCAACAGTGTGATGCTGTTGCAAAAAAAGCAAACATGATTCTGGGATGTATTAACAGGTGTGTTGTGAGCAAGACATGAGAAGTCATTCTTCCGCTCTACTCTGCTCTGGGTAGGCCTCAGCTGGAGTATTGTGTCCAGTTCTGGGCACCACATTTCAAGAAAGATGTGGAGAAATTGGAGAGGGTCCAGAGAAGAGCAACAAGAATGATTAAAGGTCTTGAGAACATGACCTATGAAGGAAGGCTGAAAGTATTGGGTTTGTTTAGTTTGGAAAAGAGAAGACTGAGAGGGGACATGATAGCAGTTTTCAGGTATCTAAAAGGGTGTCATAAGGAGGCGGGAGAAAACTTGTTCACCTTAGCCTCTAAGGATAGAACAAGAAACAATGGGCTTAAACTGCAGCAAGGGAGGTCTAGGTTGGACATTAGGAAAACGTTTCTAACTGTCAGGGTGGTTAAACACTGGAATAAATTGCCTAGGGAGGTTGTGGAATCTCCATCTCTGGAGATATTTAAGAGTAGGTTAGATAAATGTCTATCAGGGATGGTCTAGACAGTATTTGGTCCTGCCATGCGGGCAGGGAACTGGACTCGATGACCTCTCGAGGTCCCTTCCAGTCCTAGAATCTATGAATCTATGTGCAGTCTGTTTTTAGTGGTGGTTAAGAAATAGAGGTTATGTAGGGTATTACTGTGTAAGGCTCTGTCACTGGTAAAAGACCCTGTAAACCTGCAAAAAATTAAGCTCTGAGTCCAAAGGGAAAGGAGTGTTTGCTCTGAGGCCACAGGGAAATGGGTAGAGCCCAGAGCCCATGGAGGAGTAAAGCCTGGAGCCCACGGAGGGGTAAAGTTAGGTGCATTTTGCCTGGAGCCCTAGGAACTGGGAAAAGGTGGGTGCCCTATTGTGTGCAGGTAACAGATCTGAACTGATAAGAGTCTAACACAGTAAACAATAGCAAAGAGCCTGTGCCTTCTGTCAGAAAGGGTCGCTACCTATCTGGCAGAATGACCACCCCAGAGCAACAAGAGAGAAAGGGAACAAAGAAAAGGGACCAGGAGGGGTGGGGGCTAGTTGAGGAGCCCACCCTCCTTGCTAAATGGTTAGTGGGACAAAGCCTGTGCCCATGGGAAGGAGCAGTTCAGCAAGGAAAGCAGGATCAGGCCCAGACAAGCAGGCAGGCAACAGATAAAGAGATTGGAAAACAGGTTGGGAGCCCTGAGGGGCATAGTGGCAGGAGTAAGGAAAAGAGTAAGTAAGTACAGGCATGGGGAATTCAGATGCTGGGACAATACTGGAGACCCCCCCAAACAACAATTCAAAGTTGAATTCTTTAACTAGGTGCTAGATTGTGCAATACAGTCAGTTGAAGAACGTTTCATGCAGCTCAAGGAACACAGCAGTATATTTGGGATGTTGTATGATATTCCAAAACTCCTCACTATACCTGAAGAAGGCCTACACCAGCAATGCAGGGCACTAGAGATAATGTTGACACATGATGACATGCGCGATATTGATACGAGTGATTTAGGTGATGAACTGAAAGCCTTTTCAAGATACATTTCAGCAAGATCAATTCCAAAGGCTGTCCTGGAATATATGTGCACAAATAAGATGACCACCCACTTTCCAAATGCTTTTGTTGCTCTGCACATACTTCTAACACTTCTGTAACAGTTGCCAGTGGAGAACGCAGCTTCTCCAAGCTGAAGTTAATAAAAACACATCTACGCTCCACAATGATACAGGAGAGGCTGGTCGGCCTTGCAACCATCTCAATAGAGCCTGAGCTGGCCCAGACTGTGAACCTTCAGGAAGCAGTTCAAATCTTTGCAACCAAGAAGGCACGGAAAGCACCACTTTTATTATTCAAACAGATAAAAATGCCAGTGTTTACTATGCAGACAAGAAAAGTTACATTTGCTGTTCAGGCGTTTGCAAGTTAAGTGTTACTTAAAATTTCTGAACAAAGCATTTAAAGTTTCTCCTTTATTGGGGTAGGTAGCAGAGCAGGACCATGAGAGGAGTAGAACAGGAAGAAGGCAGAACTGAGACCTTTCAAAGTTTGGGCCCAGTGAGGGGGCATCGGGGCGTCATTTGAGCTTCCCACCTCAGGTGCCAAAATGTTGTGGGCCGGCCCTGAATGGGTAAATAACTGGCTGGAGTTTTTATGTTCTGTGGCCCCTTAATCTGATGTGTTTCTTACTCTGCTTTCCCAAGACTCCTTTTTGCAGTTAATTTTTATTTACGTTTCTGAGGTTTACGTTGTTTGGGGTTTTGGTTTGGGTCGCCAGCTGTTTTTCTTGGAATATGTACCCATTGACTTCGGTACGTTCCTACTATATTTGATGGAATTTTCCTTCCTTGTGCATTGTTCTGTATTTCTTCAGGGCACAAATCCAGGGCACAAACAGTGTGTAATCTGTTTTTTCAGTCAGTGGATTTCTTGTCACATTTCCACAGGACATGTTGGAAATAGTTCATTCGCATTTTCTCCATATTGCTGCATCCTTGTTTGTACAGACATATTTTGTCCCACAGAATTGGCAAAGTCTTTGGTAGCTCTGCGCTGGCATGTTCATATAGCCTCTGTGTTTAGTGATTTCATCAGTTAATTAAATCCCCTCATGCTATGGGATAGAGAAACAGATGGGCAATGAGCCAGGTATGAGAATTTAGAAGTTGAAGTTCACTAGTGAAACCTTACTGGACTCTGTGTGTACAAATGTATTATTTGAAAACTTCCAGTCAATTGTAAACACTCGGCATCAACCCATACTAGGAAACAACACAGATGGTGCCAGGTGTATAAATCTGTCACAAGACTGAACTTACATGAAAACAATATAACTCATTCCTTCTCACACCATTGCTTGAAGAGGAAACATGGCTTCTACACTTGAAAAATCAAGATAATCTCATCTGGGAAAACAACTGTTGGCATGAGTGGCATGCGTGGCAAATATGATATCATTGCAGTCACATCAAAAACAAAATTAACAGATTGCTTCTTGCATTCAAAACCAACATGAAAACAAGACTTGGGGCCAGATTTGAAACTGGTGTTAATTCTTAACGTCCCATTGAAGTTGACAGTTTGCACCAGTTGAGGATCTGCTCCTTCTAATCTCCTTCTACTGATGTCCTCCTTCTAATCATGCTAGTTTTATTTTCAACATAATTTTGGATGTATTTTGATTAGCTATGTCTAAATTAATACGTCTTCAGTTCTGCTCTGAAAAGCCACACTGCACAAATGGCAAAGGGGAGTCCTGTGTGTGTCATCGCTGTGGGTCCAGCTTAAATTTGCTCAGCTAGTATACAAGGAAGAAGGAAGACGTGTGCAAAATTTGTGAGTGCAAGCTTAGAGGCATCCTCTGAAACATGGCCTTAAATGTCTTCTGGACTAAATTTGCTTTCCAGACAACCAAATATGTCACTCTCCCCATCCCATGTTAACTCTAGTTTCCTCCTGTCCCTCAAGCATGTTGAAAATGGGAGCCAAAAGAGAGCTAAAATAAAAGCGGGGAGAGAAATAAAAATTTGAACTGATTAGGTGCGCCACCATTATTACAAAAACATAAGATTCCGGCATCAGCTATACAGATTTCCATTGATTTACTGAATACTTGATGCAATAAACTCTTTCATTCACTGTGCTTGTGAAGTATATTATGCCAGCAATTTGAGTTGGCTTATATATCAGATGAAAATAGTGGTTATTACCAAATTGGCTTGTTAGAGTTTAATCAGTAATAGATTTGCCTCAAAAAGAGACCGATGGACTACTTGGGTTTTTTAAAGAAACGAGTGAAAATGTCTTGAGATGTTTGTTCAGAAAACATCTTCACCTTGGAGACCGTTCAACAAGGGGGTTGTGATATGTAACACTTTGACTTGCAAGAAGCCTGATACACAGCACTCCAGAGACTACATTGACTCCAGTTCAAGGTATGATATTGATCATTAGGGCCAAATCCTTACACCCCCTTTGAGCCACTCAGGAGATGTACATTGGCTGTAATTCAGCCAGATGCCCAGCACAGAATTCCTCTGTCATAGGAAGCTCCCTGCTGTCATATCTGAGCTGTTGCTTGGCCCCATAACTCTGTCCTCCCTCTTCCTCCTGGCAAAGAGGGGTCATGACAGGGGAGGGAGGGAGTATGTCTTAGGCAAGGAGGGGGTGTGGCAGGGCTCTGCTCTGCAGCTCCTATCCTCTGCTGGCATAGGGTTCATTAAGCACTCTAAGCGAGTGGCTTTGTTTAGACCTCCGTGGCAAGAGCTCTAAGGGGCATCAGAGCTGGGACTGGCAGCCTCCCCCCTGGATTGAGCAGAGCTCTGGTATAGTAGAGAATTTGCCCCTTAAATTCATCTCGGGTTTGGAGCCTAGCTTTCTGACCTCTCATCCCACCCTCTCCCCATGTTTTCCCATGACAGTTGAAGTCAGCATAGGTGTCTGAGTTAAAAGTTCATAGATTTCAGCAGCTGGGGGGGGGAGGGGTTGCTGGCAAGGTGTTACCAGAACTGGGGGAGTCTTCAATTCTGGGATTCCCTTCCCCTATTTGTCCAAGCTCAACCCTCCTGACCTCCAGGACAAGTTGCAAAGCCTATTTGTTTAGCAATATCCTGGAGGCCGGGGTGCTGGGGTTTATTTTGGGCTCACTGTGGGAGTTAGTTCTGTACTTGGGCTGACCACATTGTCGTTCTTTGATGAGTGTACAAGCAGAAGGAGGTATAATGACAGATGCATTTTGGTAAGTAATAAAATAAATGTGTCTGACAGAAATGCACAGATGGGCTCAGTGAAAAGCCCAAAGATGAGCATTCAACCAGGGGGACTGATCCCTTCTATTAGGCCCATTGAAAAGTCCTGAAATCCTAACATGGGAGGAAGGCACCACAGGGCATCATGTGCTTGCTGACCGAGCAGTATTTCCCCTCAGACATTGGCTCTGTCTGAGGGTCGCCATCCAGATTGGTTAGTCTATGGCTCAATTCACGGTGTGAAGATCAACAAAATGTCAGCAACCTGGATTCATCAGGGCAACCAGCTCCTGAGAGTCTTAACCTTTCTCTGAGATGACATTCTTCAAATGCCACTGTGAAATGTTTTGAGGAAAACTACAAGCCAGATCCTCAGCAGGTGTAAATCAGCATCGCTCCAATGAGCGACTTGGGTTTACACCAGCTGAGCATCTGTCCTGTTGTCTCCTTTTGCTCGTTAACTCACTTAACCCCTCCTCTCCATTTGTTTTGGTTTTCTCAGCTGGAAACAAGGACAGCTGCACGTAGCCCTGTCGGGAGGTACGAGAGCAGATTGGTGAATTCGGTGCACCCTTTCTGTCCATGCAGTAGTAATCCGGATGGGAACAGCAAGGTGTTCTACCTACATGAACTGACCCCACAATTTACACTGAGCGTGGTATTGACTTTATTACCCAAACTATTGTGTAGTGCTGTTTTGTGCCATGAAAGAGCTATCGTGTCTCACCCAGCCCTCAAAACGTTTGCATCTCAGTGGGAGATGAATGGATTTCATTTTGTTTTACCTGGATATGCCTCTTTGTATAGCGAGAGAGATGAAGGTGAATACGTGATGCCGTGGGGTGGTTAAAAAGATTGCAGAGCATGAATTTGGTATGGCCACATTACTTATTCATGGGAATGTGACTTGGAAGCAACGTAGCTATCTCAGACTCATGGCAATACAGCCATTATATCAGTCACGCTAACATGTTATCATTTTGCTTTCCATGTTTATGCACAACCCATGTGGGAAGAAGATGCAGAAACAAGGTGATAAATCCCCCTCCTCCCCCATTACATCTTTTCACAGATCTAGATTGGTCAGGGACTCTCCTTTTACTGTGTATGTACAGTTCCTAATGCAATGGGATCTTGAGCTGAGACAGAGGCTTCTAGGCACGACTGTAATACAAAATGTTTTGGGGAGATGGATAGCTCAGTGGTTTGAGCATTGGCCTCCTAAACCCAGGGTTGTGTGTTCAATCCTTGAGGGGGCCATTTAGGGATCTGGAGCAAAAATCTGTCTGGGGATTGGACCTGTTTTGAGCAGGGGGTTGGACTAGATGACCTTCTTGAGGTCCCTTCCAACCCTGATATTCTATGATTAAACATGTAGGGTGCATACTGTTGACCATCTCTCCTGCCCTCACTTGCATGCTGAACCAACTGTAGCTTTGTTAAGGCCTGAGTACTCTTGCTATACCTAGGTACAGTGAGTATCACTGTGTGCTGAAGGCACTATACAGGCCCTCAGGTGACCTGAGTTCAAACTCTAGCTCTGCCACTGATTTACTGTGGCACCTTGGAAACTTTCTCTGTGCCTCAGGTCCCTATCTGTCTATTTCAACTTTCCACTCTGAAGGGTTTGCACAGTGCCTAGCACAATACCACAGCAGCCTGTAGGTGCTACCACAGTACAAATAGTAAATATTAGTCCCTAGCCCAAAGAGCTTATAATTATCTCTCCATATGTGTTTGTACAGCACCTTACACAATGGCACCCCCTAATCTTTATTGAGGCCTCTAGATGCTACTGTAATAAAAATAAATAATAAGTGCTCCTATGCTTTACTATATGTTGACCTTTCAATGGTGGCTTCTGTAACCTTCCTCTGCCTCAGTTTCTTCATCTGTAAAATAGGGATAGTAATCTTACTCGCCCTCACACAGTTGTTGTCAGGCTCCATTACTGATGTTTGCAAACTCACTGAGATTATTAGACAAACTATTATTACTATTAGGGCTAGTTGAAATGTTTCCTTCAAAACTGTTTTTTGACAGAACACTGAATTTTCAACTAACTGAATTCTTTTTTTTTTTTTTTCAAAAAGTGTCTGATTTCCATGGAAAATTTTGACTTTTTATAAAAAAAGAAAATTGAAAAATGTCAGTGGAAAACTTCAGGTGTTTTGGCCAAAACCCAAAACTTTTTGACTAAAAAACTGAAAACTTTAAGTTTTCAGCTGAAATCTTGTGTATTTAGTTGGTTGATGAAAAGTTTAAATTTTCTATGAAAGAAAACCCCATTTCTTGACCAGCTTTAGTTACTATTATTAATTTCTCTCCACATAAAGAGCAGTCTGGCTTTTTACTGTGGTGTGCTCCATCACTACTGTATTTGATTTGCCCATAGCGTACAAAAAGTGTAATGATTAACATCAATGCACAGACCTGGTAAGTGACAGTGAATATTTAAGAATTATTGTACCTGTTTAGTCAAACGAAACATGCTTCCAATTAATGTTGGTCTGCACTATTTCAAAATAAATGTGTAACTCATTATAAGCTGGTATCACAGGTTTTGAGTTGAAATACATCCCAGAGGAAATGTATAACATATATTTCATATCAGGCACATAAATCAAGAGAAAATGTGCATTATTTCTTTCTCTTATTACGAGATGCTGTAGTATTTAAAACACTGACAAGAATATTTGCCCATTCCCTTCTAGATGCCAAAGCTCATTTATTGCAACTCTCTTTTATCCAGACGCCTGGAAAAATCTATTCGCAGGTTACAGTTTCATGATGAATTAAGGCCAGATTGTGTCAACTGCACATGGCCCTGAGGAAGGAGGGGTGCTGAGCTGCACTGTCAGAGGGGTGGTTCCTGAGGGAGGCAAAAGCTGTCCCTCCTGATCCTTAGTGTCCATAGGGAATGCTGGACAACGTTTGTCAGAAAAACTGTTTTCACCAAAAAATGCAGATTTGGTGACACCGAAATGTTTTGTGAATTCATGTGGATTTGGCCAAATTGGTCATTTGGAAAAACAAACAAACAACAAATTCAGAAAAAATCAAACCATTTTCTTTTGCCATTTTGGAAACAAAACGTTTCAATTGTTCAGTTGGAAATGATGTTTTGTTTCAAAACTTTCCTTCCTTTTTTTTAAGTTTAAAAACGATTAGATATGGTAGAAATAGAAACAACCCGTTTGGAATTGGTAGAAATGAAATATTTTGTTTGATCCAAAACTAATGCCAGTGAACTGAAAAATCTGTTATTTGCTCACCTGTACGGTACAGTGCCTCATCCATTTGAATGCTGCAGCTCTCTACAGCTTTACAAGCATTTCCCCACACTCCCTGCACCGTGTGGAGAAATTTGTGTCTCTGGAGCATGCACCCTCATTCTCCCCTTCCACTACATATCAGCTCCTGCATTGGGTGTGCTCAGTGTGGGGCAGGGCATATACACAGGATGCCAGTAACTTGGCATACAGAATTCAGGTCCTGTTCATACCAGTGAAGGTTCTCCATGAGCAGGTCCTTCCTTCCACCTCTGAGATGTTCATTCCATCTCCCCTTCCCCTTTTGGGTAGGTTCCTCTTACTAAGGGTCCTTAATCCTATAACATAACTGGAAATCCTGTTTCTATGCATCACATATAGAGAATTCAACACCTGGCTATGGCACCCTGCTCATCTCGTTTTCATGTGAACATCTCCCTGCTAATTCTTCTATTAATCAAATTACCGAACCCTATTAATCAAATTACCAGCCTCACCTCTGCCAAGCCCCTCCTAAAAATCCATTCCTGTTGTGAAGGGTGAACTGATTAAACAAATAAACCAAAACCTGCCCACAAAGACATTGCCATGGCCTAAAGTGAGTCGCTGCGTAGTCACCGCATGGTCTTGTTTTGGAGCTATGTCTCTCCCCCTTTCCCTTTCTTCTTACTCTTTCCTTGTTGGGCCCTGTCTACGTTCTAGATTGTCCGATCTTCAGGCAGGGCCTGTGGCTGCCTGTCTGGTCTGTGAGGCACCTAGCGCACCTCTCTGGGCATGGTGGAAGTAGTTAGTAATAATTCATGCTGCCTTTGATTCTCTCTATGGGAGAACAGTCTGCCCTGAGTAAGGGGGAACACACTGATCTGCTGTCCCTGGAGCAGCCTGGGAGAGCGATTGTGATTTCCCACTGCTCCAGGGTGGGAGTAAATTGCACTGGGTCTATACCTGGCAAAGCAAGCGTTCTTCAGTGCACTGGCTCAGCAACGACACCTGGCATGTGAGGGTAGAGAAGAGCCCTAGCTCTTCCCATTTCCCACCCTGTTCGGTTCCCTCCCATCCACTTGCGCGGGTATATGTGCAAGCAGTGGCACTGTGGAGCCTGCTTCACCTGCTGTGCTGCTATCTGTGATGTCGGTAGCTGGAGCAAGAGCATATGGGGGTGTCCCCTCGCACGTCTGTCCTGTTGCAGTAGAGGCTACAATTTGGCCCTTCCGTATTATATTTCCTGAATCCGGGCCAATGTTTATTGTCATCCTTCTTCCACTTACCTGCCAGAGGGCAGATGGCCATTCAGAATACAGTTCACCATAATACTGACAATTGTTTGCTAGCTGAGTTGCTGATGCAGTTTTCCTGCTCCCATCGATCCTTTGTGTTTTCCAACCAAATTCTCCTTTCCTTCCTTTCGCCCTTTGTCCTTTGGATCAAAATTACTCTCTCAGCATTTTCTTCTTCTCCACACTTTTCTCCACGTCTTGTCAATGCACAGACAGTGACTTTTTCTTCCTCTTTTTCCTGGAATAGAAATGTTTTGCTTAGTTATTTTTAAATCCTGTAAGTATATAAATAAGCAACATGGCCAAATAAAAGCGGTAACCAAAGGCAGCCAAAGCATTCAACATGACTACAGTAACTCATCACTTAAAGTCGTCCTGATTAACATTGTTTCATTATTAGATTGCTGATCTATTAGAGAACATACTCGTTTCAAGTCGCGCGATGTTTTGTTACAAGGTTGTTTGGCTCTCTCCGCCCGCCCAGCGTTCCAGCCAGGGAGCGGGTTGGGCCATGGAGGCTTGCCCCACTCCACCTGCCCGGCATTCCAGCCAGGGAGTGGGCAAACCCCTGACCTCACTCCCCGGCAGGAGTGACAGGCAGGCAGAACGGGGCAAGCCCTGACCCTGCTCCCTGGCTGGAATGCCGGGTGGGCAGAGCGGGGCAAGCCCCCGCGCCTGAGCCCCGCTACGCCCCTGCCTCAACCAAGCTTCACAATCATCATTGGTGAGTACAGTATTAAATTGTTTAAAATGATTTCAAATTTATCCTGTATATGTATATAATTTCTTTTGTCTGGTGAAAAAAATTTCCCTGGAACCTAACACCCCCCCGCCCCTCCCCCGCATTTACATTAATTCTTATGGGGAAATTGGATTCGCTTAACATCGTTTCTCTTAAAGTAGCATTTTTCAGGAACATAACTATGTTAAGCGAGGAGTTACTGTATCTCGGTCATTTCCCAGAAAAGAAATGCAAACTATTAAGGGCCAACTATTAACTGGCGCAGTTCCATTGGCTCCAAAAGTCTAAATGGGGGAGACACATCAAGTGGCATTCTCTGAATTCTTTGAAGGTGTTACGGAAAGCTTTAAAATATTTTGCAATATATATAGAGAGAATATCATAGAGTGCTAGATAGTAGGCAGAGATACAGATATCAACATAAGAAAGAAAAAAGAAGACTTTGGAAAAAATGGTTGTTTTATACATTTTATTAGACTGAAAAGGAATCAGTTGAGAAGGATACTACACAGACACTTTGGAAGCTGTTAACTGCTTGGTGGACATTCCAGTAGGCATGTTCAGTTACTCCTTGTGTCTCTCACTAACTTTTGACATCATACCAAGTCCCAAAAGATCTCTATTATTAAAATATCCTTGATTCTTAGACAGACCCAAGATATTTTGATTAAAGGAGGAGCGCTATTGTGACTTTCCTTCCTTTATTGCTCCACCCAAGATAAAGTGGACAGGATGTTGTACAGCATTGTGCCTGCTGTCAGTGTATGGTCTTGTGAAAGGTGCTGAATTTCAAATTCTGTACTCTCATTGCACTGCATATATTTAGTGCCAATGTGATTTGTTTCACATAGAAAGCTGAACAAAAGGCTAGATTTTCAGGATTTCCTGCTTGTTTCTAATATGCTCAATTAATACCTTTTGTTTCAAAGTGAATTATATGAGTGACCGAGAGTTAAGGTCCTGATGCACCAAGGCACTTCAGTATCTGCTAAAGTTTATGCTTAAGGAAATACTTATTTATCAAAGCACGTAAGCATGTATTTAAGTCCCATTGATTAAAACTGGCTTTTGATAGGCCCTAAAAGCTATTCAGGTACTTCCTTGTAGTTTTAATGATAGAGGTTTTAATTTGTTTCATATTTTCTTCCTACATTTCTATTTTTACTTTTCTTTCTTATCCCAAACGAGCTTGTGACCTCAATTTCCATGCAATTGCTTGGATCAGCCAGCAACAGATACTAAATTAACAAGGTTGTCTGGCAACTAGTCCTTGTCCTGGAGACTGAACTTATTGCGAGCACTTGAATGATACAGTCATCATCCACAGCCCTGGGCATGTGATGAATGATAAGAATGGAATTCTCCTAGTTATTTTGCAGTGAGATGCTGACACGCAAACAATTGGCTGTAGGCACATGAGCCACAGTAGCCTCAGGTCAAACAGAGTCAAAATACAGCCTTGTAGTAAAAGCTTACGTTCCAGAAGAGCAGATATGTTATAGTATCATTACGACCCACATCTTTTAGAAGCGTATATTTTTGGTAGCTCTCACTTCTGTCTTATCTTTGTTATGTCTCTGTGGAGAGTCATTGTCTTCATTTTACAAGACACAATCGTCACATGTTTTCACGTTTTACTGTCCATCCCTCATTCATCGCAAAGGGATAGTCCAGCTGTGAAAGACAATATGAGCATGCCCTTCCCTCTGTGAGAGCTTCTGCAGGAAAAGCCCCAATGATGCACACATCTTCCCTGAAGAAATTTGTCAAAGCACTTCAAAATCCATCACAAGAAAAAAATTTTTTAGAACGTTATAATACTGAAAGGCTAAAACCTACTCCGAAGAAAATGTCTGATAAGAACATGGGCGGTGCGGATGGTTTCCCAATAAAGATTCTGCCATTGGCATGGATCAGTAAAAGCAATGTGAATTTTTAGCAGCAGTTATATTATGGGATGCAAAGTGACCTAAAAATATATACCATTTCAAGCAGTTAATATACATATAAAGGCCAAGACCAAGGTTTGCCAACCCCAGTTATGTAACTAGAGATCATCATTAAACACACACAGTCTACTGAGGACTGTTGCATCAGCCCAGAGTGACCACAGTTCATGGTGTCCCACCAGGCATCATGTAGTGAAGTTCCCAGATCTAGCTCTGTCCTGCAAATTCAAAATCTCTGGGACAGTCCTGTGGTCAGCACCAGGTAGGATCAGGGTGTGCACCCTTTGGGTCTTGATGTAGAATTTGAGAGAACAGTGTGCTGGGGTATTGTTGTTCATTCTGGTGACATGGTCGTACACAGGCAATGTAAAAAGCGACTGAAGGCAGGGAAGGTCTCTGCAAAATTATGACATTTTTCTCAGAAGTCAAACTGCTTTATGCTCAGGATTTGCTGCTGACAGCGCATATGGTATGCCTCTAGCCTCTCCGAGTCTGCCTGTAAGAGAGTCCAGGTTTCTGATCCATATAGTATACAGATTTGAGAGATCCTGAACTTCGTTTCAGTGCAAAGCTGGTTTTGCATCCATAGAAGCGAGACTTCATGCCGGAAGGGGTGAGACCTATTCGCCAAAGAAAGTCCAGTTTGCTGTGACCATTTGAACTCTGCTTGCTGCCTAGGTAGATGAACTCATCAGTGCTCACCACAGTACTAGATGCCACCTACACCAGGGAGTTTGGTGGCCTAGCTAGGAGGTTCAGAACCTTGGTCTTCTGCCATGAGAGGTTCAACAACCCCATAGCATAGGCAGCATCTTGAACGCCTTAGAGGGTGGAACACTGACTGTTCCACCAGCAAGGCAGTGTTGTCAGCATAGTCTTCATCGGTGAAAGACACAGAGGTTAAGCGACTTGTCCAAGGTCACATTGGAAGTCTGTGCCTGAGAAAAGTATTAAATCTAGATCTCAAGTCCCAGTCTGGAGCCTTACAAACATATTAAGAAGAAGAGATTGAGGGTCAGTAGTGGAATACGCACATTTAAACTTTTCAATAGAAAAGAAACATTTTCAGCATTCCTATGGAACACTTTAGAAAATCACAAACTATTATGCTAAATTATACAAAAACTGGAGGCTTTCAGCCAATGAGAACAAAGACTCCATATCACGTGATTTCTCAATGAAATGGCCACTCTTCTCAGTGCAGACTGATTCTATTTTCTCATTTCCTTCCCCGGGATTTCCCTTTTCTTCTGATTATCTCCTTACACCTTTAACAACATTAAAGTTTCTGCTTCCTGCTCCCATCTTGGCACCTCTGCCCCGTTCCATGCTCCCTCCCCATAACATTTCTTAGGGTTAGTTTGAGCCTTTGCTCAAAGCCCTGTGTAAGGGGTGGCACATAGCTTTGCCACTCCAAGAGCTACCCTGGGAACGAATTGTGAGGTTCTCCTTCCCTGTTCCTGAAGGAAGTAATTTGAACCACCCCCTTTCAGGTGCAGATTACTTCCTCTCCATTGCATCCTGCCAGTTTAGCAGGGTGGGTGTGGAGACCAGGCTCCTCCCAATCCCCTGTTTAAAGTAGAGAGTCCCAGACATGTAGCTCCCGTGTGTTCAAGCTGAGATGTGCATAGTAGGCTATGCAGAAGGGTAGGCTTCCCCTCCACCCTTCCCTTACAGCGGTATTAGAATCAGGCACACTCTGACTCTTAATTAAGAGAAATATTTTTTTCCTTAGTCATACCCGTTTTCTGTCCCCTGTGCCCTCCGTCCCTCTTCTATTTACAGAACTCTGGAGCTGAAGGCCTGCAGAACTCTGGGGCTATTCAGAAGCCAAACACTGATCTCATCTGAACGTGGCAGACAGCCCTGACTTTCTAATGGGCTGGCCCAAAACCCTGGATCCCTACATTTCAAACTCCGGAACGTGAGCTGAATGTGCAGTGTGAGATTCCCTCGGCTTCTCGTGCGGAGTGAGGAAAATATGAAATACGGTATAATCTGTGCAAGCTCATTGTACCATCCCCATTCTGCCTGTTGCCCAGCATGTCAGATTCAGCTGCTGCTGATCCATCTCTCCCTGAAGTCAACGGCAAAGCTCCCATTGACTTCATTGGATGCCGGTCATTGGCCTCATTCGGCAGGTCCAGGGCTGAGTCACTCCCTGATCATGTACATGGCCTCTAAGGGCCCAATCCTGCATTACTGAAGTTAATGGGAGTTTTTAATGGGAAAAGGAATAGGCTTCTGGGGTTTGATCCTGGGTCTGACTCTACAAGGTAGTGAGCACCTAAGATCATATGCCCTGAGACTTGCTCTGTGCACCACTTACGAAGTTCTGAGTCTTCTAAACTTCCTTGGAAGTCAGTAGGAGTGCTTTGCAGATACAGGCCTTAAATCAGAGGACCAACGTGACTAGAGAGTAATCGGGGATTTTGACAATCACCTTACTGACCCTGATAGCTGAACTCGGCACTGGGGAGTAGCATACAGGACAGGAGAAACAAGGCAAGGTGAAGTGTACTGTGTTTAATAGCCTTCCCCATAAGGGGGCGGAGAAGGACAACAGGACTGGTACCTTGTTTTCCTTGGCAGTTTGAATACATCCGGTTCCCCCGCAAGGATAAACTACTCAGCCAAAATGGATTATTGCCTCATAAAAAGGGGCACCTGCTCTGTTATCCCTTAAATGAAAAACAGGCCTAAAAATATATGAATAAGCCATGTTGTTTTAATGAGGCATGGAAATGAGCTATCACTGCCAAAACACTACCCTTTCTCAACCGCCTCTTCTGATTACAAGAACTGTAATTTGTTAGCTCCTGGCTTCCTGTTATTAAGCCAATTGTTCAATTTTCAGGAAGCTTTGGGATTGTAGTCTAAAGCTGAGGGGATGAAGATAGGGCAACACGGGCCTAATCCTACTTCCATAGTGAACCATGAAAGTCTGTTAAATTAGGGAAGTTTTAGTATTCAGATAGTATTTATATGTGGCAGGTGCTCTGTACGGAGAAGCAAGGAGGTGAAGGCCATGCCATGAAGAGAGACACACTATAGGCCAGCCTTTATCACCAAGCAGAATATGAAGAATGACTCACTCGCTGAGTTTCCTTTGCGGAGTTATCCCCACAGCCTTGTACTTGTTTTTTTCCTTAGAAGCCTGGAATAGCTCTGAAAAAGGCACTCTATTTGATGGAAAAAACAAACAACCCTTGTGTTTTCTTTGTATATTTCACATGCTTGTAAGGAAAGAAATTACTTACCTAGGATAAGAAGATTCCTGCCTTTTATTAAATATTAAACTGAAAGAGAGAATACCTTCAGGAACAAGCCTATATACCTGGCTTCCAACAAGGCAACCGCAAAGTTCTCTTTACCTTAGGAGCTGTGGCCTTTTTTCCCTGCTGGGTCACTTGTTCTTTGCAAAAAAGCAACCATTTCAAGAAACCATCCAGGCACAGTTGGGTCTCAGATAACTGTGGTTATTAAATATACACCAATATGCAGCTACATGGCTCTGTTTCTCTGACTGGTTTCTGGAAGCTTCTAAAACACAGCACATGGTTTTGGCGGGGAGGGATAACTCAGTGGTTTGAGCTTTGGCCTGCTAAACCCAGGGTTGTGAGTTCAATCCTTGAGGGGGGCCATTTAGGAATTGGGGCAAAAATCTGTCTGGGGATTGGTCCTTCTTTGAGCAGGGGGTTGGATTAGATGATCTCCTGAGGTCTCTTCCAATGCTGATATTCTATGGTGAGCACCACTATAGGGCTCACAAACTATTTAACAGGGATACTGTGTTATTCCTATGCACTACACTCCCCATCAGTAAGAATTACCAACCTCAAAGATACCTTCTGAGACTTCATTCACCCAAGTTTACCAAGTGTTTTGAGATATGTAGGTGAAAGAATTATGCCTTCCCCACTCCTCTGTGTTCCTGCACAAGGCCTGGGTACAAGCAGGCCATATGTCTGTCTGGTCTAGAGTTTTTTATTATTCCCATCATCATTGTATCTAGGTGCCATTACTATCACAGGGACAATTTTCAAAGGGACACATAGTAGTTATGCTCCCAGTTCCCATTAATTTTCAAAGAAATTGGGCATCCAGCTGCCCTTTGTGCCTTTGGAAATCTACCCCATATATGTCATAATAGTATCGGACTACATATGGGCCTTATTCTATAAGTCGCCAAGGGCTCTCAAATCCCACTGGAGTTGAGGGTTCTTAGCACCATGCAGGATTAGGCCCTAAGGTAATAAACTGTAACACTAATACATGTGCACCATGAAACTTTCATTTGTGTGGTATGCTGCACTAATAGTGGCTACATAATTATTAGTGCATAATTTGTAACATTCTTAAAATGATAGTGGAACTGAAACTGGTGGTGGTGTGAATATTTTGAATGTATTTTCTTCTCTAGCAAAAAAACAACAACAACATCAACCAGTGCTGTGGTATTTTAAATATATCATAATATATGGGTCAGATCCTACAAACCCTTACTCACATGAGCAACCCCTCTGTCTTCAAAGGGGCTACCTGCAGTGACTATATTTTAAAAGTGCATATGACGATCTATTGTCCCATGTAGGCAATAACTTTTCCTACTTGTGGAATATAGACGTTAGTGGGACGTGTAGTTCAGATGAAATATTATGAATATTTTCCCCTCGGTGATGAAATGTTCTATTGCGCCTGATATGGGGACAGTTTTTGATATAGGCCGAATGGTTCCTAGGATGTACAATTCTTTCCACTATTCTAAACATTACTGTTTTGCACAAGGTGTATTGTCCCAAAGCTCATTGTATTAAACTGTAGAATCACTGCTTTTGACCCACAACAGAGTAAGGATATGACACATCGATTAGGATATATTTAAAATACCATAGAACTTGTTGCCATTACTATGTTTTGCTGAAGAGTAGGATATATTAAAAATATTCACACTGCCACCATTTGCTCTGGAAAAGAAAACCATACAAGTTTCTTTTGGAGGGCATAATTGAAGTACTAATACTACCTAGAGGGCTGGAGACTTAGATGAGGATTCACACACTCACCACGTTGTACTTGTCTTATAAAGCATATCCTATTAGCTGACACATTCCTTCAATAATGTAACTTGAATTCCTTGATTACCTCCATGTCAAAAATAGCGAGTCAGCTATAACATATGCGTCAACAGGGTTTAAAGCTCTATTTGTTTACTTATCTAGACAGATGTTTGAATAGTTTCTGTAACTTCCAGTAAAACATAGCAGACAACTGTGAAGTTTGCTAACCCCTTGGTAAAGCAGTCTCTTTGGAGTCATTAGTTCACCACAAGATAAACTGCAGTAGTATGCCATGCTTCCACTCCCAAGTACTAGGCTGACGGAAAAGCTCAGCATGCCATTCCCACCAGCAAACAGGGATTAGGTTAATAAACTTCCGCAGTGGAGATTGTGTCTCTGGTTTAGATCAATAACATTAAAACGAGGACAGGCAAAGCATTCTACTCTGTAATCTTGCTTTTCTCATCAGACACATCTTTTCTTCTACTGTCTTTCTCTCCAATTAATGATGCTGAGCCCAGTCCTCCGCTAGGGTGCAATATTGTGCCCCGTGAGAAGAGCTGTGCCAAAAATTCACCAACCGTGCAGTTGGGAGCCTCACTTGTTTGCAATCATGTGTTGGCTTCCATGCTCAATACTTAGCCAGGAGTGGCTGGTAGCAGACAGAATATACATCTCTACCCCGATATAACGCAACCCGAGATAGCACGAATTCGGATATAACGCGGTAAAGCAGCACTCCGGGGGGGCGGGGCTGCGCACTCCGGCGGATCAAACCAAGTTCGATATAACATGGTTTCACCTATAACGCAGTAAGATTTTTTGGCTCCCGAGGACAGCGTTATATCGAGGTAGAGGTGTACCATGCCCATGAAAGGACCATGGGTACATCTTCACAGCAAACAGGCAGCAGCGCATTTCTGAGCCCAGCTCAACTGACTCTGATGCTCTGTGAGGAAGGTGTCTTAGAGCCCAGGCTCAAGCCCAATGTCTGCATGCTATTTTTACCCTTGCAGCCAGAGCCCTGCTAGCCCGAGTCAGTTGAGCCGGGCTCTGAGACTTGCTGCTACAGGGGTTTTTTGCATGTAGCTATATCCAGTGTGGCTTAAATTCCCAAACAAGATGGCTAGGAGAATAACATTCAAGCCCTGGGCCAGCTAAGGCAGAAGAGGGGAAAGTTGACATGTAGCTATGTCACACAGTATCTACTATGACCAATGGCTATGCAAGGGACTAGTTTTGGGCAGTTTGAACAATCCAACCACCTGCTATTGTCCTATAACTGGGACCCTGTATATCCCATTTGCCCCTGGCACATAGGACGTCATGTCACATGGGTATGGTGCAGGGTGATCAAACTTTTCATCATAGGAACCACATCTTAATCGAAACATTGTCCGGTGGATGCCTCGCCTGCCATTTGTATGGTCTACTTCCCTTCCTCCTCAGGGTATGTCTATACTACCCGCCGGATTGATCTGGATCTAGTCTAGACGCGATAGATCGACCCCCGAGCACTCTCCCATCGACTCCTGTACTCCACCACCACGAGAGGCGCAAGCGGAGTCGATGGGGGAGTGGCAGCAGTCGACTCACCGCAGTGAATAGATCTAAGTACATCGACTTCAGCTACGTTATTCACGTAGCTGAAGTTGCCTATCTTAGATCGATGCCTCCCAACCCCCCAGTGTAGACCAGGCCTCATAGTCACCCAGACCACACCCCTGCAATTTAGGATCACACAAGAGCACTGTAGAATGGCACTGTAGACAACCACAGTTTGAATATGTGTCACCTGCCCCCTTTTCCATTACTCTGCATGCCCTCTATGAAACAGTAGTACAGACCTGGCCTGGACCACATAGCTTGAGGGTGAAATTCACCCCTGTGCAGAGGTACAGCACAAGAACTAGGCATCACATAAGTGCCTTGTGTTGCCTCTCTGACCCTGGGCAACATCTCGAAGCCCCAGCTTCTGTGTCTAATATGCTTCATTTTCCTGCACCCAGCAGTTGCAACCTTCACTTTTTCCACACTCGTACTGACCACACAGCTGGCTCAGTGCTGGGGCCTCAGTTCTTTAATTAATTAATGGAGATATCCCATCTCCTAGAGCTGGAAGGGACCTTGAAAGGTCATCGAGTCCAGCCCTCTGCCTTCACTAGCAGGATCAAGTACTGATTTTGCCCCAGATCTCTAAGTGGCCCCCTCAAGGATTGAATTTACAACCCTGGGTTTAGCAGGCCACTGCTAAAACCACTGAGCTATCCCACTCCCCATAAGGGAAGGACAGTGTAGACAAAAACTTCTGACATTGCCCAGCCCGCAGGAAAACAAGAGATGTGCGTGTTTCATACCAGGCCTGAAAACTGCCTTACTTTTAGTCCTTCTCTCTTTGTTAGTATATAATTTGCTGCTGTTTTGGGAATGCTATGAGCCTCTGGGTTTGGGGGAAATTTTCAAAGGCAGATATGGGAGGAAGGTACCCGACTCCCATTAACATTTTCATCATCATCATCACACCTAGCTCTTATATAGCATTTTTAATCAGTAGATCTCAGACCATTTTACAAAAGAAATGAGTATCATTATCTCCATTTTACAGATGGGGAACCTGAAGCACAGAGTGGTAAAGCAAGTTGCCCAAACAAGCCAGTGGCAAGGCCAGAAATTAAACCCAAGTGTCCCGAGTCCCAGTCTACTTCTCTATCCACTAGGTGACATTGCCGCTCTCAATAGGCAGTAGGGTACCTAACCTGTGTCTTTGAAAATCTCCCCAGGGGCCTCAGTTTTTTAATTCTCACTCTCGGCTCCCCACCCCTTCCAGGAATTCATGCTGTACATATTTTTAAAGCAATTCAGTTGTCTCTTTAAAGTTATGAAATGGAAGCGTTCTTTCTATGAATTGTTATTAGCGCATACTGCACCTGTAAAGGATCGTTACATACTGAATGGATTTGAGCAGCTTAATTGTCTAATACACTCAGCATTAAGGGCCTGATCCAATAAAGCACTTAAGCATATTCTATCTTTAAATACATGGGTGAGTCTTCACTGGGACTGTTCAGTATTTATGGTTATAAACATGCTTAAATGCTTTGCTTGATCAGGGCCTAATTTTCTAGCAAAACGTGTCCGAGTCACTTATCACTCTGTGCCTCTATTTTGCCATCTGTAAAAAGGGGATAATGATACTCTTTTCCTTTGTAAATTCCTTTGTAATGTGTCTTCTGTTCCATCCAAAACAGTATCACCCATAGAAAAGTGTCAGGGTTGGGGATTTTTCATCATTTTAGTTTTATAACACCAATGACAACTTCATCTAGCTATTGACAGAGAATATTCTCCACTTTGGTCATTATTATTTAAACATAAAGCCAACCTAACTTCACACTGAGGGCCACAGGTATGCGAGCTTGTAATGTCAGAATGAACTTGCCTGGTATCATAAGGGAGCCATATTGCTCTGGGGTTTTGAATGTTTAACAATCCATCTCCTGGGTCATCATCAGGATCTGAATCTGAAACTTTCAGCACTAAAAGCATGGGCCTCTACCACTTGAGCTAAAGAAATAACTCTATGAGCTGCTAGCAGTAGTAGGCTGTTATCCTCTGTGTGAACCAGTCAATTGAGTGGGACATAGCACAGATGAGTAACATGTTACATATGCAAAACAACATGGATCTGCTGGATTGTGAAGCCCATCCTCATTTTCTATTACAGTGTCTCACACTCTGGACATTGTAGATCACACTTGAAATAAGTACCCTGGGAAGGACAGAGCTTCTGTATTCCGGACAGCTGTATCCTAACATGCATTTCTCAAATAATTTAATGAGAGATCATCTGTTCTAGTTATATATGATGAGAAGGAAAGTGGCCAAAGCATGGAAGATTATATTCTAATACGGAAAAGAATCCTTGGGGTTAGAATGAGGGAATATGTTGGCTAGAGGACCCCATAAAGTCTTCAATATTTCATATGCTATAGCCGATGCTGAGAATTTTGGGCAGATGGACAAAGAGATTCTTGAGGGCAGACTTCCCTCAAGCTCCAAAATACACATTTTTTATTGTTTGAAGAGACATCTTTAATGCTTGCAGTGGAAGAGGCTGTTGACTCTCAGACCTTCAGGGAAACATTGGACTTTTTCCATTTATGTTGCTGGGCTTGGGGAATATTATTCATTTTCATTCTTTTAAATTAATTTCCTAGTTAACTCTAAGATGTCTGGTTCTGAATTTGAGGTTTCCATTTAACTTGGTGCTTTCGGGGCTTCTACTGCCAAGGATACCCTTGAAGTATGTTTTATGGTTCTCGTAGGGCCAAGGTTCAGACAGCCCTATACTCCCGTTGAAGTCACATTGAGCCAGTTGTGTGTGTTGGGGCTTTAAAGTCAGTGGAAGTGGTATGCACTGAACACCTCACAGGATCAGCCCCTAATAACTTTCCCTGTTATACAATGACACTTATTATACACCCCCACAAAAAAACCACAATAATAAGGTGAACATGTTCTCATTGTTTAATAACACCTAAAATGCTGCAACTGAGCTGCAGAAGAATTTGAAGCCCACATCTGCACTGACTCACACCTCATGCAACACCACTAGGTTTGCATGGCATGAATCAATACGGAATTAGACCCTGAAGGCCAAATGCTCTCTCCATTCTACAGGTGCAATTCGCATTTCATTCAATGCAGCTGGCCCCCATTTAACCAATAGAAGGGGCTGGTTCTAGAGTTTAAAGCAGAGCTGCTGAGTACTCTAGCACCCCTAATTGTGTGAGTGCATGTAGCACGTGCAGAGGTGTAGTCCGGGGCACTGGAGGACACCGTTAATACTATTTTGCAGTCTGAGCACCATTCAGATATAACTTTTCTCATGCAACTTTTTATTACGTGGTATTAAAAGGCTATTTTCTTATGCAAAGTGAAAATTGCTCTCCCCCAGAATTGAATGTGGTGCAGTGTAATGCTACTTCTCGACCACAGAATTCTAGAATGAGTAACCCCAGAAATAAATCCAAGTATTCACGCACTGATTTTTAAATGTTTAAGAGCTTGATCCTCAGCTGTAGGTAAAGAGCTCACTGTGCAACTCGAGAGGCTGGGCTGGGTGGTGCAAAACTGGCTTTGATCCTCATTTATGTTAACTTGCATCCTGGGAGGGCTGCGCGCTGGGCCTGAAGGCTGTTCTAATTTATAGCAGCTGCCAATGTCTCTCTTGTGACTGCTGGGGGTCACTGGATCATGGGGAAGCCCTAACCGCATCCCTTTTCCTTTGTAGTCATGCTTTATTCTGGCCACACGGTGTGTGTGGAGTTGTTGTGCTGGCTGTACACCACTGGAGGATTTCCCTGCACTAGAGTGATCCTCCCATGGACAGATATACCAGTTTTCGGGCTGCCTTGTGTCAGAGGAGTGGCACAACGCAGACCGTCACAACTGAGGACTGGGGCCTAAATCATTTTTAGGTGCTGTATTCGTTATACAATTTAAAACAACTGCTTAGCACTGAACCAGAAAAGAGCAGTTTAACTTCATACTTCGATCTGTGCGCAGAATTGATTGCTACCATATATACACGAAGAACATCTTTAGTCCCGTGAGTATCCCCTATTCATTCATGCATTTAGCCCCATTGACTTCAATGGCACTTGCATGGTCAACAAGTCAGACTAGAACAGAACTGGGCATTTATTAGCAAGAGGGACAGGAAAAGAGGACAGGACTGGATTTCTCAGTTCAAATAGCAGCAAGACGCTCTTCTGCTGAGAGATAAACAAACTATTAAATCATGATAGTTCACCAGTGCCAGACTGATATGTTCCTCCTTCAAAAATAATAACTGAAAAGAAATGAAAAATAGTTTTCCATATGCAGCATTGCTAGCACTCTAAAATGAGTAATTTGGAGGCACCCTTAGTATTTTAAGATCCAATCCTTCTCTTGAGGAAGTTAATTGCAAAACTCTCCATTCACTACAATGTGAGCAGGATTAGCCTCTAAAAGTTGGAAACTCATATGAAAACTGGGCTGATCATGATTTAATAAATGATGAGTAAAGACTTTGAAATGATATGTAAGATTCCAGTGGTACGTGGGCTAACGTTTGGAGCACTGCCACACGAAGGTCAAGGATGGAAATAAATCAATGGCTAGCAAATTGCTCTTGTTAACTTGGCTGTACTTTTTGCCCGATAGTCATTCTGGTGATACTCAAAACTCAGGGACTCAATTTGTCAGTGATGTGGCAGAAAAGCAAAGTACAGAACATTACAATGCAGACTTTTGAAAGGGCTAACTGGAGCCTCTCAGGAGAAACCCTGCTGTGCACAGGGAATCTTCAGCACATTGCAGCTGCAAATACGTTGTCTAGTACAAGAAAACTTGAGGGAGAAAAAATAAAATCAGATATCAGATATCTCATGCCAAATGAAGTCACTTCTAGAAAAACGCAGTCAAGCCCTTGATTTATGTAATCCACTGGTGAGCATGTCACCAGTCCCCCTCTATGCCTGATCCACAGAGAATATGAGTCTGTACAGCCCCACCTATGGAGCCTCTGTTGTTTTATTCAAGCTGTAGTAGTTCATGCTCTGGTTCAATCCCTGATATGTTGGCCAAGGTGGCAGCTGTCACACTCAGACTGCTTTGTGGTGACAAAGGAAATCATATTCTGATCACATTGATATGACCCTTCTATATTTTACCCCCATCCAAACCTCCCTCAACTCCCCCACCCACTTGTTCATCTCCTCCACTTTTTATGTCTTGTCTGTTAAACAGTAAACAGCACCTAGAAAAATGGGGATGCCCATATGATTGAGGCCTCTATCACAACCACAATATTAAATAATAGCAATCACTTCAGGATTGGACACTAATGCTGCTCCAGGGCTGACTGGAGTGGAATGTTGAAAAGTGGAAAGAGATATCCCTCATCCTCCACAGCGGAGGTGTTAGCGTGTTGCCTCTTTAGGCTCCACCAGCTCCAGAAGAAGGGAGATGTAAATCAGCTTCTTCTACAGCAAGGATTCTCAAACTGGGGGTCGGGACTCCTGTGGGGGTCGTGAGGTTATTACATGGGGGGGGTCATGAGCTGTCAGCCTCCACCCCAAACCGTGCTTTGCCTCCAGCATTTATAATGGTGTTAAATATATTAAAAAGTGTTTTTAATTTATTAGGGGGGGTCACACTCAGAGGCTTCCTATGTGAAAGGGGTCACCAGTACAAAATTTTGCGAACCACTGGACTACAGCCTCCAGATCGGCCTTAGAGCAAAGGGACTTGAAGACTGAAATATGCTTTCACCCCTATTCCAGTCAGATTCAAGTGGCTGAAATTGAAATAAAAATTAATGGAGATATCCCATTTCCTAGAACTGGAAGGGACCTTGAAAGGTCATTGAGTCCAGCTCCCTGCCTTCACTAGCAGAACCAAGTACTGATTTTGCCCCAGATCCCCAAGCAGCCCCCTCAAGGATTGAACTCACAACCCTGGGTTTAAGGAGGCCAAACCACTGAGCTATCCCTCCCCCTTAAGCAGCATGGGGCAACCGTTCCCTTGTTGCTAACTGCTTTTTTCTGGCCTTTGGCTAAATAGAGAAATTCAGTTTCCAGGGCCATCAATCCAGCAGCTTTGCTGAGCATTATCCACACTGCAGAAGGGAAAAAATATTTTAAAAGCCTGAGAATTTTCTGAACCCTCTTGTGTTTTGTGGGTGTTTTTACAGCTATCCCTTTTATTTACGTGCACTGTGAAACCAGCTGTTGTGGCCTATTTTGTCCTCTCCTCAGTCAAACACCCCCAAAAATGTACAGATGATCATTTACGCTGGCAGCGCACTACACCCATTATCATTTCTGAACTGTTGCATTTTGTGAGTGCTCTTTGGCAAAAGGATTTGTTGTGGAGACAAATGGTTTACCACCCTCGTGCAAAACAAGTATTTTCATCGCCATCTGATTGTTCAAAGCACAATAGCATTTTTTTTTCTTATTTAATTCCTGCTGGATCTCTTAGTAAATGGCATGTTACACGGGAACATGTCCATCCGTAATATGAATTCAGGGCAGCGTGCCTGTGCTTTGTGCATGTTGATCTTCACATAACTTCAGATTTTCCAGATGTTCAAAACAGAAGCACTTATACTTCGGAAGTCCTTTTCTAATGTGTTTTCTTACAGTTATTAAAATGGGAAGGATGGCTCTGTCATTTGCTCTATGGCATCCAGAGGTCAGAGTACCCAGCAGTAGCAGTTCATATAGAGCCTGTTCCACTCCTAATGCATCACATGAGGTTTTCTTTAAAGAACATGCGCTTTTCATGGTGACCCAGACTGGGAGGACGTGGGCTGGTTATTAAGCATCCAAATAAGAAATTTTTATCAGCAATATTTTCCAAAAAGAATGCAAAATGGGGGAAAGCATTAATAAAACTCTATATTTTTAATGAATAGGATTTTATTGCGGGGGAATAGATAAGGAAATAACAGGGCAAAATTCCTCAATCTACATTACAGGCCACGTCCTCGGTTAATGTAAATCAGAATATTGCCATTGAAGTCCATGAAACTTCACCCGTTTACACATGCTGAGAATCTGACTCCTCTTGCCCGAACAGCTGCCCATGTGAGCACAGAACTCCTAGTCATACCAGTCAATGCAGCTAGAGCCTAAGATGATCTAAATCTATGTAGTTCCATTGACTTCAACAGAGCTATGCCCATTCACACCAGCTGAGGAGTCAGCCCCTTAGCACAACTGCAGAATAATGAGAGAGATCAGAGCTGTGAGAATCAGTGCAGGCAGTTTTGCCTGGGGATTTGATGTGAAAGAAAGAGAACCATCCTCTTTTTGCTGAGATGTGGCAGGAAGATTCCAGATCAGTGGTTCTCAAGCAGAGGACCGGGGCCCCTTGGGGGGCTGTGAGCAGGTTTCAGGGGGTCCGGCAAGCAGGACCAGTGTTAGTCTTCCTGGGGCCCAAGTAAGAAAGCCGAAGCCGCGCTATGCGGGGCTTCAGCCCAGGGCCCCAAGTTCTGCCACCTGGGGTTGAAGCCGAAACCTAAGCAACTTAGCTTCGTGGGGACCCCTGTGGTGTGGGGCCCCAGGCAACTGCCCTGCTTGCTACCCCCTAACACTGGCCCAGGCTTTTATATACAGAAAACCAGTTGTTGTGGCAAAAGTGGGCCATGGACTTTTTATATCATGTTGGGGAGGGAGCCCTCAGAAAGAAAACAGTTGAGAACCCCTGTTCCAGATCATCATAAGAGATTGTTGGGGTACCACTAAAAACAACTAAATACCAAGGCCCAAAAACCAAAGCACCTCAACATTTGTAACAGGAAAAACACTGACAAGATTTGGCAATATAGAAGTACAAAGTTTTTGGACTTTGAGTAATGTAAAAATCTCCTGACAAATCTGTATTTGTAGAAGATAAGAAATGTTGACATTAAAGAACCCATAGCGTGCTCTCCAAAACCTTTCTAATAGATTAAGGGGGAGGATAATACACATATACAGTACTGACTTATAACGTTGAAATATAAAATTGAGGTATGGCTAATGATAACATTAAAGGATTTGCTAGCTATATTTTAATAAGTTGTAATTATGGATAGGTCATAAATATAGATAAGAATACACATGGGCATGGCATGAGTGTGTTTTTGCCAAGTGTCCTTTGACATAAATTGCTGCTTTGTTTAAAATAATGTTTTTGTAGACAAGGTAAATAATGTGTCATGTTGGAAGCCGTAAGCTAGTTATTTGTCATTTGACAAATAACTGCCCTCCCTTTTTTTTTTTTTTTTTTTGAGAAGCTCAGAAACAGAGTGACCCAGGTTGTCTTGGCCCAGAAGCTGCAAACCCAGCCAGAAAAATGTAGAAGTTATGCAAAGCTTGTGCATGTGTAATGTCGGGGTTACATAAAAATCAGTGGGTCATCTGACTGGAGAAAAGTTGAGTAATGGGGCATGTGATAATGTATGAGAATCCTAGTGAATATGGGCCTGTGATGGAGTATACAAATCCCACACTGGAAAGCGAGGGGTTAACCTGAAAAGCCTGCACAAGCTGGAGGTGGGGCTTAAAAAGGGGAGCAGAGTGGCTCAGAGGCAGGTAGTGGAAGGGAACAAGTGGTGGTTCTGATGGGAAGTACTGCCAGGAGCTCATTGCCTGGGACCTGACAGCACAGAGCTGGGCAAACCTACAAAGGAGAGTCAGGTGACTGAGTGTGCAGGCCAGAGGCTCGAGTGAAGATTCTTAGATTTACTCAGTGAAGTTAAAGAAGACTGGGTAGGAAGTGGTCTGGGGGGTGACTGCTTGGCACCCCAAGGTGCAGAGTGTAGCTGCCCACCACTGGGCCCTGGACTGGAGCCCAGTAGAGAAAGCGAGCCCGGCTCCCCTATCCACTCCAAGAAGATGTAACAACAATAGGAGCCTTCACCTTGGGTGAGAACCCAGCTGGAGAAGACCTGGAGTTCAAAGGTCCAGACCCCAAAGTCTCTGTGCTAAAAGGGAAGGACTGGAAACCCTTGGGGGGGGGGGCGGAAGGGGGTTGAAAGACAGGACTGTGTTTCAGTGGGGAGACGACTCACCACCCTTATGTCTGACCACTAGGTGGCACTGTTCATGACTGTTCACATTCTACAGGTCCCAAAACTGGAAAAGCACCAGACCAGAAATTAAAGAACAGGACGAAAGGACCAGACCAGGAGATCAAGGGAGGTGACAGCTATCATGGAAGGTGAAAGAACTTGCCGATACCCTGGAATGCAGTAACTTGGGCCCATTTACCTATTCTGTCTTGTCTGTTATTATGTGTCTGGCTTAAATGTGTGTCCAGGCATTATAACAATAATTCTGTCTGAAATTGTAGAAATAAAGATTAAATCTGCTTAAACCTAAATGGGGTGGGCTTGTGACTCAGTTTCCCACTTACTCCAAACCAGAACAGGCCAGAAAATTTTCCATTCAAACCCTCCCAGTTTTGATGGTATTTTTTAACAGCTCTACTCCAAACATTGTCCACAATGATGGTTCGAATTTTTGAAGAAATCTGCTTTGGCTGTGTTCAGATCACAGTTGCCAACTTTCACGTGGTAAATAAGCACCCCAACTTTCACAATAAACCCAAAATCAAGCTAATCGCATTTCAAAACAAGGCCAAAACAAGCCAATCCCTAAGAACCCCAACACTCTATGTGACTAGATCCCCCCGGCGTGCAGTCCAGGACTGTGGTGGGCTGGTGTGCACCCCTGACTCTCTCCTGTCCTTGCCCCTGCTTGCCCCTTGCCCCTGCTTGCCGGGAGCTGATAAAAAAAAAAAAAGCAACAAGCTACAAGCTAAAAACTAGCCAATAAGCAACTCACAAGCCAATTAAGCCAAAAACAAGCCCAGTTTCTGCATTTTTTTTTTTTTGAGGGTTTGGCATGTCTGGTTCAGATTCCCCCTTTTACGTTTTCTTTCTGCAAATAGTCTAGGGTGAAATTCAACACTACAGAAAGCCCTGACTGGCCTCTTCACCACTTAAGCCTTCCAAATAGGGCTTACATGGGACTGAAGTGGTTCATCAATCTTGTGGTGGGCCTCTGCCCATCAGTGAATGTCACCCACTGCAAAGGAAAAAAAGGAAGTGTAACAAAGCAGCTGAAGATTGAATTAGGAGACAGAATACGTAGAATGTGATACTGTGTTAATAACTGTCTGCTGAAATAATATAGGTTTAGCCCAATACTGCATCCCACGCCCTAATTAAACAAGATCTGGTGGAATAAAAACCTCCCCCTTCCCCCGGGGAGTTCATCTTGTGTACTCTTGTTCTAGTTTACATTTTCATAGGAGATGCACAACCTGCCCGCAGTTGTGTCCTCTGGTTCAATATCTCTACTCCCTTCCCGTAGTTTGCCTTGGGCTCCCACTAAGTAAGCACAGATATCAAGATGTTCAGAATCACGGTCAACAAAAATCACTATGCTATTTTATTTTATTTGCACAGCTGCTATGAATTTTCTTCCACCTAACTTTTCGCTCTGTGTGTGTCTGGTTTAGAACCAGGGGAAAGAAGAATGGATTTTTTAGCATTTGTCTTTGCTTTTATTGATCTTTAAAATGTTTTGTGGATTTTTTAAACAAAGGACTACAATAATATTAGGGTCAGTAAATAAAAAAGATCTATAACTAAGCCATGTGGAAATTGATTTTTACTGACCCTTTCTTCCAAATACCACCTTAAAGCTACCCTACGTCCTTGCCTTATCCTTCTTGAAGTGGGGCAATACATTATGTTTATAATTCTTTATGAAAGGTTTTGTTGGAAACTATGAAAGCAGACATACTAATCAATATATAAGCACATACATATAACTGGTGTGTAATATAATACACTGTATACTCTAATACAATTTATATTATGATAGCAACTAGAGACTCAAACTAAGATACCCGTTGTGCTAGGTGCTGTACATACAAGTACTAAGAGACAGTCTTTTCCCCAAAGGGCTTGCAATCTAAATAGACAAAGAGTGGCAGAGGTAACATGGGCACAGAGAGCCAAAGTGACTTGTTCAAGGTCTTATACCAGGTCACTGGCTGAACCGGGAATCGTACCCCTGTTTTCTGAGTCTCAATCCAGTACGCTATCCACTGGCTCAAGCTGCCTCTTGAGTAGCTGTGATAGTGGATACTGTGTCTATGTCTACCCATAATATTGCTTTTTCAAGGCATGTCCAGCTCATTCTGTCACACACTAGTGATTATGGTGCAATATAGGGCTTTTCTTGCACACTGGTAGCTAGAATTCAAATAATCTAATGCACAAAATTGGATTGCACAAATATCTACAACACAGGCAGCAGGCAAAACCATAGGTCATCCAAGAAGCAGAAAAGACTCTGCCACATGGACAAGCTAGTGACCAAAGTGAGAGCTCACCACAGGAAGACAAACAATGGATGTCTTATTTTTAAGGTAGTTATTTATGCACTTTACTGATTTAAGGCTGGATCATGCCTGGTGATACCAAGCCCCTCCTGAGAAGTGCCAAGACCCATCAGCTCAGCCGGAGCTGAGGAAGATCTGCAGTTTGTAAGATCGAGTTTTCAGAGAATACCATCTCCATAGCAATTAAAGTGGCCTCACTCGCCTCTTGTCGTATACACTGGTGAAAATCAGGAATAACTCTATCCGGGGGGACCGCTATGGCTATGTCTACACTTACGGGGTAGACTGCACGTCCAGCTAGCACAGGTATAATTAGTAGTGTAGATGGTGAGGCATGTCTTAGGTAAGTAGAGACCCCTACATGCCTGAACCCCAAGGTACCTGCCCTACATAGGTTTATACATGCCTAAGCAGTGCTTCCCACATCTACACCGCCGTAATGCCTATGGGTCTCTGCAGCCAATAATTATGGCCCAATGTACACACGAGAGGTGCAATTACAGTCAAAGGCAATCCAATGTTGCATGTCAGCTAATATTTGTGGATATTTTTGCAGTTGTTCATGCGGTTCTAATAATAATACTTTGCACTCTTATAGTGCTTCCAAAGCCCTTTAACCGTTTAGTGAGTTAAGCCTCACAACACCCCTATGAAATAGGGAAGGGTCGTTATACAAAAATATATTGTCTATATCACACAGTCAAAAAATGTTTCACTTTAAAAGGATTCCACTGTACAGAGTGGTCTGTATGCAAATTCCCAACAAGCATCCTTTCAGCTAATAAGTAACTGAAAAACGGTTCCCTGTTGCTTTAAAAGTCCTAAGGAAGAACTCCCCCTCTATGTGTATTGTTTAAACATCTCTGTGTGGCAATCAGGTTTTGTTTTTTCCCCCCTCTCAAATAGCAGTGTAATTAGTTCTTCAAAGGGCCTACTCTTCACATTTTATTTCAGCAAGTTGTCATTTGGGAAAGTCAAATTTCTAAACAGGAGTTCAATCCCTCACATATGTTTCCCAAGTTTATCTGCAGTTCACAAGCCTGTACAGAAGCTGTTTGACTCAATCTGTTGCTGGATAGGGGGAGGGCACAGGTTCACACCAATAAACAAACCTCTTTGCAATGTCAATCTCTTCACAGTGTTGGATGGGATTTCTTTGAAGCAGGGTTTGCCTGAGCTATATGAAAACTCAGGATCAGTTTCAATGTGTGCCGGGGACAAAGGCCTTTATTGTATAAAAGGAATAGAACTAAGGCCCTTTCTTCAGTGAAGTCCCCGTCAATATTTTTTGTTCAGTATGAACCTGTGATCCCGGTCATGGCTAACAGAACAAAGTAGGATTGTGTTTAACTAGAACCAATCTTTGTGGGCTTGTAGTAGGTCCTAGCCGGGGCTCGACCCTTCCGGGCAGGAGGGGAGCCACACCGACTCACTACTCTGGGAATAAGCAGTCAGTTAGTCCTGAAACTCCGGCTCTTTGGTGCAGAGTCGGAGCAACCACAGTTAAAGCTCAGGAGCCCAGGCCCTGGATCAGGGCGGGGCAAACACAGTTAGCTCAGACCCTTGCTTGCTGGGCTGAGCGGGCAAATAGTTCAGAGCCCAGGCCCTGGATCAGGGCGGGGCAAACACAGTTAGGCTCAGGTCCTTATGGCAGGGGCTGAGCGGGTAAATAGTTCAAAGCCCAGGCCCTGGATCAGGGCGGGGCAAACACAGTTAGGCTCAGGCCCTTGTTGCAGGGGCTGAGCGAGCAAACAGTTCAAAGCCCAGGCCCTGGATCAGGGCGGGGCAAACACAGTTAAGCTCAGGCCCTTGTTTGCAGGGGCTGAGCGAGCAAATAGTTCAGAGGCCAGGCCCTGGATCAGGGCGGGGCAAACACAGTTAACTCAGGCCCTTGTTGCAGGGAGCTGAGCGAGCAAATAGTTCAGAGCCCAGGCCCTGGATCAGGGCGGGGCAAACACAGTTAGCTCAGGCCCTTGTTGCAGGGAGCTGAGCGAGCAAATAGTTCAGAGCCCAGGCCCTGGATCAGGGCGGGGCAAACACAGTTAAGCTCAGGCCCTTGTTGCAGGGGCTGAGCAGGCAAATAGTTCAAGGCCCAGGCTTCTGTAGCCGAGCGTTGGGTGAGGGGGAAGCCTGCCACCCGTACGGAGGGTGGCAGGGGGGAACGCAGGCCCACCCACTCCACTGCGTTCCAGCCCGGGGCCCTAACAGCGGTTGCTGCCGCTGCTGGTCAGTGGGGTATCCAGACCGCAACACACTGACATAGGCTCACACTCAGTTGCAGCCGGACCGGGGTCGGCTACCCCCGGGCTACTTCCGTGATCCCCCTCACAGCCTACCTCGGTCGTTGCGCCGGGATCGGGCCAGTCCACCTGCATGGGCTCCTCTCTGCCCGGGCTCGGCGGCAAGTCTGGTAGCTCTGCCGGGAAGTCCGGCCAATGGTCCTCAGGCGGCTCCTCTGGATAGCAGCAGGGGCTGAGGGGTTCGGGTCCAGTCTCACCCTCAGGGTTAGCGGGGTTCGGTTCCCAGGGGTTCTCCCAGTGGCGGGCGTGAACGGGCTCCGGCGGCTCCTCCTCGTAGCGGGCCCGGGGTAGCTCAGGCCAGCTAGGGTCTTCGACGGTCTCCTGGCCGGGAGCTCCCGGCCGCACGTCTGCTCCCTGTGGTGGCTGGCCGCCAACTGAGCTCGGGCGGCCGGCCTTTATACTTCCTGTCCCGCCCCTTGACTTCTGGGGGGCGGGGACAGGCGGTGGTGGTCCCACCCACTCTGGTGCCGGCACGTGGGCTCCCTCTTCTGGGCAGGAGGGGAGCCACACCGACTCACTACAGGGCTGCTTTGCTTTAACTGAGACTTTCCACTGAAGATTAGAGCCAGATCCTCAACAGGTGCAAATTGATGTTGCTCCATTGAAGTCACATGTACCTGGTCATGAAGTCCATGGATGGCACAGATTAACACCACCTGAGGATCTGTCCCTATAGATGGAATCAATAAGACTCCAGAAAAGGCTGGCATTGCTCTAATATATTAGTAATATCCTGAGTGCATTATAAATGTACTGCTAAGAACTATCTATCATGTTATAGCTACACTGTGTGACCACGGTCACATTACAGAGTGGTGGAAGGAGATTAAATATTAGAGCCAAAATAGTTACAGACTTATTCCGTAACCTTTCATGATTTCATTGTATTTTTCCCCCTCTGATGAATGGATTTTCCTAAATTTGACAGATTTATTTTTTGTGGCAGGTATTTTTCTCTCACAACATTTAGTGCCAGTTTTCCATTCAATCCCAAGCAGGGAGATGAGGTGAGCGGTAATCTATCGGTAACTATAATTTGATTTAGGTCCGTGTAGCACATATGCATGACCTTTTTTTCTTAACAATGCAGGGGTTCTGTTTTCTAAGCCTCTCTCTGACTACTGATTTGTTTGGGAGAGGGGAAAAATTCAAGGAGATGTAAATGACATAAAATAATTTAATATTTCAAAGGGCCTGTTTTAAGCATCAACTTTAAACTGGAGATTTTCTACAAGCTTGGGGAATCTTTACGTATTGTTAAAGGGATTTTTGTAAAGACGTGTGGCATATTTATGAGTTACCAAAAAGAATTCCACTCAATGTACTCAGGGCTGCTCATGTTGCCTTAGGTTTCCTCAGATCTCTTTGGAGATTTCCAAACTCATAAACACTGTAAATACAATCAGACGTGGCTATGTCTGAATTTTGTTAAATCGATCCCCTTTTTTTTTTTTGGTAACTAATATGATCCATCATTTATTTTGCTTGACCCGTATTTCATATTTAAGGAAATTAAATAAATCTCATATTTATTATTCCAAAAAGCTAGGTGGTGTCTGTTAACACATCTAAATTAATGAAAGTTTGGAGATGAACATATAAAAAGCAGAGCAGACAGGCTATTTTGTGGAACTAGACTTCCACACTTCACCTCAATTCTTCAGGGCTGATTCATTGGGTTAATATTTGTTCCTGTTTGATTAGCTCTTCTGGGCTGATTCACTTGGTTAATATTTCTTTGTTGGGTCCTCTCTTATACAGTGTGTGGCCATATGATATACTATTGTATTGACATACAATAACTATCAGCCTACATGTGGTGATTCATGTGGCGTCATTCAGCACTTCTACTTCTAGTCCTGGCTGGAGATCCGGGCCTTATTCTGACTCATTCACAGCAATATTATGTTAGTGTAACTCCATTGATTTCAGTGAGGTTACTCCTTGTTTATACCTGCTGTAAGCAAATGAGGAATCAGGCCCTATAAGTTTACAGATGTGGACAAAAATTAAAACAAAAACAAGTTAAACTGAATTTTTCAAACCTAAAACCCCAAAGTTTGGATGGAGTTCATTTATAATCAATTCCAGTTCATCCATCCCTAGAACTGATCCATTCCCGCCATGAACTAAAGATGACCGTATTGAGTCAGTTTCATCTACACTAATTTGACATGAGTCTGATCACGATGGGGTAATTACAGTTTTACACAGCATAGCACCTTTGCCCTCAGGGCTGAGGATCTGGCCCCTGGGTTTCAGGGGAATCACTCCTGGTTTACACTGATGTAAATGAGATCAGAATCAGGCTCACAGATCTCATTTAAAAATAAAAATATTTGAGTCATGACAGATGTCGCTGAAAAACGCAACTTTAATTTCTTATTTGGCCCTGGAGCCCTCCCAAAAATCCCCATGTCGTGTTTCGCATTAGGCAAACTCACCTAAAGCAAACCAGTGGTTAAACACCTAGTTGCCATAGTCACAAACCCCAACATCACCCATAAATGTCACCTGATAATGTTTAAAGAGCGAGGGATCTCTGCTGGAGGCTGTGGGATGCAGGATTACAGAACCTTCCCTCTCCAGCTCTGCATTTGCTGGGAACTGCCCGTATCTGGGGAAACCCCAACATATCCCATGTTCATATCTGGGGTCTTTCAGGTTGTTTCTGCTCCCTTTGTTACCCCTCTAACTTCAAGCCTTGAGAAAATTCTGTCTCCTGCAGAAGTTGCCCTACTAGGGCTTGAAAACTCCATTGTTCAAGTGGAATATAGTTTTCCTGGGCAGCCATTGTCCTGGAGGAAGAGGCACTCTCTTAGGTAGCTAAAGCCAACGCCATGAACAGCTTTGAATATCCAGAGAGGGAGAACTTGAATTCAGTTGCAGAGATTAGAACACCTGGGTGTTCTGTATACAAAAGGTCAGAAAAATTGGGGCGGTAGGAGGGTTCCCCATAGAAAATTGAGAAAAACTGAAAAGAAAAAAAAAAACGTTATGAAAATATTCCACAGAAAAATTCAACTTTTCATTGAAACACCAAAGTCAGTTTTCATTGAAAACCCAATTTTCTTTCAAAACCAGCGTAGATGGAAATTTTTCAACCAGTCCCATCAAGAGCCTAATACAAACTCCACTTCCCAAAGCGTCTGTCCCAAGACTTAGGCCTGGTCTACTCTTAAAAGTTAGGTTGACATAGCTATAGTACTTGGAGTGTGAAAAATGTACATTCTTCTGTGCTGTAGCTATGCTGACCGAATCCCTGGTGTAGACACAGGTAGGTCAATAGAAGAATGCTTCTGTCAACCTAACTACTGTAGCTCAAGGAGCTGGAGTTCCTGTAACAATGGGAAAACCCCCTTCCTCGATGTAGGAAGCGTTTATAGGATGGGTGCTACAAGCGGCATAGCTAATGGCACTGCAGCTGTGACTCTAGCAATATAGTGTAGACATGGCCTTAGATAGGCATTGGATCAGGCCCCAGGTTTCTAGTCCAAACACTCACAACACTGTATTCTAACTTTTCTTGTGAACATTCTTCAACGTTTACTCAAAATTAACTGGTTTGAGACCAAGTTCACCCTTGTGCAGGGCCAGCTCAAGGCCTAGGTACCATTGCAATCACATGTAAATCCGCAACATTAGAATTTAAGTGGGGCATAACTTCTGTGCTGCCCCCCACCCTCCCACAGCAAAGATTATGAGCCATGGAGAACAATCCCACCAGTAAATCAAGGAAAGCAAATTCTGTCATGGTGAAATGATGTAAAAATCTGAACAAATGTCTATGAATAATGGTTTGTAGCATTCACCCGGCTCTATATGCTCACTCCCATCTGACCGACCAGTAGGTCACATATCCATGATAATGTGAATATGATCCTAATTGGCTTGATTCAGGTTACACATCACCCTTGTGTGCACTTCTTCTTACAGCTCTGGAACAGCTAGTTTTGAGAACATAAAAGAGAGAGGGGCCAGGGGGTGTTAGTTACAGCTATAAATTTTACAGCTTGCTGGAAACCACATTAAATGCCAACATCAGTTTATAGATCAACTCTGCAACTGCTTAGTTGTTAAAGCAGCGGTGGCCGATTATTGTATTGTAGCCTAGTAAAATATGGGCACTGTATTTGCTTTGAGAGAACTTAAAAGAACAATAAAATCTCAAATGTTTTTGACTTCTTATTTCTCTTGCACTACGATAGCCTCAGCGATGTGTCCTCTGCACTTTCCTTCTCCAGTACAGAGGTCTGGGCCTGGTTCTAGGGTCCAACAGTGGTACCCTCAGCTATGAGGAAACCTCCGTTGGTGTAGAATTGCTTTAGTGATTCTTAGGTCACTTCCCTCCTGGCCCAGGCATGTGGGGCATGGATAGTGCATCTCTAAATGGTTTAAACCCCAGTGGTCTGCTGCTGCCAGAATGGCTCCAGGGTCATTGGCAGCTACCTCGGTTTTGAACAGCTAAACTATGCAGGGGTTTGATCTAGTGCAGATTGCTTCTCTCCCCGAGGGATGTCCAGTGCTCCTTGGCTAGGATCCTCTAGCCACAGGCCCCACTGAGTTCTAACCCTAACCCTAATTTGCAATCTTTTGGAGGCAATGCAAATGAAATCTATTCCCAGCTGGTGCCTAATCTCTGTCTTCCTTTTTGCTAATCTAGCCATTTATTTTGGAGCCTAAAGGGGAACAGAGCTCTTTAGAAAATCTGGCCCCAATTGGCGTTTCCTATAACGACCCATAAGGTCTATATTGATATTTTCATGCTTTATAATATGGAAATGTGGAGCTGTACCTGAGATGTTTGCAGTGCTTAGATGAGAACAGGGGAGGCTTGAGGGCTGCTTATCGTTGACGCTGTTTCATTCTGAATGTGGCAAAGTCCTGAATCAAATCTCTCCACACAGAAGAGCAACAAACTAGTGTCTTGCCGCCAGATGGAGTCTTCGTGATGCTTTTCTTATTAACAAGATGTTTCCAGGTTGAGAATGTAGCATTGTCAAGTGAAATTAATAGCTTAAGGCACTATAGTCAGATGGAAACTCTCTGTGAAACAGGCTTTTGTTGGCTAGTGGGTTAATTTGTGAAATTACTAAGGAGGACTTTCCCAGTGCTACTACTTGTACTTTACAATCTTTCTGTGAATAAAAACCCTATTGCTGCGTGAAAGATAATACTGAACACAGATAGGGTGACCAGATGTCCTGATTTTATAGGGACAGTCCTGGTTTTGGGGTCTTTTCCTATATAGGCTCCTATTACCCCTCCTATCCCCATCCCAATTTTTCACACTTGCTGTCTGGTCACCCTCAACACAGATGAAGCACAAGGCTTTTTGAAGATGCAACTGGCTTGAGGATAGCAAACAGTACACAATGTTTTCTTGGGTATGTCTCTGCAGTGTTGATACTGTGGTGACATGAGTGGAGACATGAACCACTTATGGAATTGATAAAGGACTTCAATTATTTTCCTCAATAATGGCCAGACCATTAAAGTCAGTTGCAAAATTACCATTGTTGCAAGTTCAAGCCCTGGGCTACTAGTTTGAATCCAGTCCAGCTCAGCAGAGACCTTACGTAGTCACCATCTTATGGCTATTTTGGGTTCTTTGTTAAATGGGTTGATGATCTTCAGTTCAATTCACTTTCTGGTGGATGAAAAACCATCCTTACAACTGCCACCTTATTGGCAATCTTAGCAGAGAGTGAAGGCTTACATGGTCATAGAGACCCCACTACACTTATCCCTCAAGAGTTAGATGCTCCAGAGTACTGACAGGATAGTGCGAAGAACCTGGAATTGTTGTGGTCTTTGCTGTACCTCTCTGTGGGGAAAAGGGAGAGCTTTAATCTCCTGTGTTTCCAAAAGTGGCATATTTCACGAGCACTAAATCCACTTACAAAATCCTGCTTATATTATTTTTAAAGATGTATAAAATAATGGAACATCTAGTAAAGTTTATTTACTTGGTTCCCAATGGAAATGGTTATGAATGTTGTTAGAAATTATGCTCCCAAGTTTCACGGCACCCTATGTGGTTACCCATGTGGCCTGCCTAGTAAAAAAAGATCCTGTTCATCTGATGTAAAGTGAAATGGGAGGGAGACCTTATTTGGTTGCCCTGCAATAGGAACAGCAAACAGGGAAGTTTTGCAAGGAAGTTCTCCAGGTGTAGGAGGAGAGATTACGTGATCCTTAGGGTGAGTTTCTCTGTTAGTTCATTTGTCTATTAGTTTGTGCACTTACTTGCTTGCGGTGTGCTTGTCTGCTTGAAGATTATAGTGTGGTTTATTTTGGGGGCTGTGTGCTGAGACAATCAGTCGGCTAGCCTAAGCTAGGCTAAGGGTTTACTAACAAGGCTTTAGCCTGCTATGTCTTGGTCCATACTTTAGGATCCCTAGAAAAGGGGGCGGGGTCAACTCAGGGAGAACAGGGGTTTAAAAAGCCAGCTCCTAAGAGACCAGAGGAGCTAGTGAAAGGAGGAATATTGTGAAGGAGTGTGACAGGCAGATACACCTAACTGACATATTCTAAATGTAGGCCAATAATCCCTCCCTCTCCCCCTCCCCCCACAAACCAATCAAACAAACCGAAAAACCCTGCAAGAGTAAAAATAGTGCAGGCAGAAGTCCAGCAGCAGAGTGGGGGCTATCCAGTTTATTGCACTGAATGCAGTACGTATGACTACCTGCCTTGTGGACAGATGGCGTATGTGTGCATGCCGTGCAAGCAGCTAGCTCACGGCCCTCAGAGACACCGTACGGGCTCTTGAGGCCAGAGTGACTCAGCTGGAAGAGCTGAGACAGAGAGGTACCCAGAGGACACTTTCAGGGACACCCCCAGTCTGACAGCCTCTGTGCTGTTAAGGAGGATGAAAATCTCAGGGAAGGAGAGCATTAAGCTGGAGCAGAAGGAAAGAATCCAATAGTTGGGACCCTCCTTCCAGATGATGTCATGGTACCCCTCTTGTGGGGGGGTAATCTCAGTTACTAGGAAGAGCCAGGTAATAATAATGCCTTTTCACAACTGCATCACATTATTGTCTTATAATCCATTTGTGATCCATTATACCCACAGATCCTTTTCAGCAGGACTACCGCCTAGCCAGTTTTTCCCCATTTTGTAGTTGTGCATTTGATTTTCCCTTCCTAAGTGAAGTACTTTGCACTTATCTTTATTGGTTTTCATCCTGCTGAATTCAGACCACTTCTCCAATGTGTCAAGGTTGATTTGAATTTCTAATCCTGTACTCCAAAGTGCTTGCAACCCCCTCTCAGGTTGGTGTCATTTGCAAATTTTATAAGCATACTCACCACTCCATTATCCAAGGCATTAATGAAAATATTTGAATAGTACTGGACCCAGGACTGACCCCTGCAGGATCCCACTAGATAAGTCCTCCCAGTTAGTTAATGAACCATTGATAACTACTCTTTGAGTATAGTCTTTAAACCAGTTGTCCACCCACCTTATAGTGATTTCATCTAGACCACATTTCCCTAGTTTGCTTATGAGAATGTCATAATGTGGGACTGTGTCAAATGCCTCACTAAAATCAAAATATATCTTGTCTACTGTTTCCCCTCATCCATGAAGACATTAACCCCGTCAGAGAAGGAAATTAGTTTGATTTGGCATGAGTTGTTTTTGGCAAAGCCATGCTGGCTATTCCTTATAATGCTATTATCCTCTAGGTGCTTACAAATTGTTTGTTTAATAATTTGTTCCAGTACCTTTCTAGGTATCAAAGCTAGGCTTACTGATCTTTAATTTCCCATTCTCTTCCCCTTTTTAAAGATAGGTGTTATGTTTCCTCTTGTTCGGCCCTCTGGGACCTCACCCATCCTCCATGATTTCTCAAAGATAATGGCTAATGGTTCTGAGATTACTTCAGATAGTTCCTTAAGCACCTTAGCATTAATTTCATCAGGCCCCGTGGACTTGAAAACATCCAACTTCTCTAAATGTTCTTTAACCTGTTCTTTCCCCATTTTGGCTTGTGTTACTTCCCCCTTTTCGTGAATATTAATTGCAGGGCTGGCTTTAGAACCTGCGGGGCCCGATTCAAATACCTAGCGGAGGTCCGGGTCTTCGGCGGCAAGGGGTCCTTCACTCGGCTCCGGGTCTTCCACGGTACTGAAGACCTCCCCCCACTCCGCCGAAATGCCGCCGAAGACCCGGGTGAGTAAAAAAAATTTAAAAAGTGCCTAAGGTGTGGGGCCCGATTCTGGGGAATTGGGGGAGGCGGCCTAAAGCCGGCCCTGATTAATTGTGAGGAGTATCTGGTCACCATTAGCCCTTTTAGTGGAGACTGAAGCACAATAGGCATTAAACACCTCAGTCTTCTTGATATCATCAGTTATTAGCTCTCCTTCCCCGCTAAGGAACATAAAAGGCAATAAGAAGAGGTTATTATAATGCATTAGGAGCAAGCGAAAGACTAAAGTAGGTCCACTACTTAGCATGGCAGGAGAGTTTTCAGCTGTGCCTTTAATATTGTCACCTTGAGAAACTGCCAGCTCTCCTGAACTCCTTTTCCCCTCAGGGACCCTTCTTTCTACCCATGGTATCTTATCTACAAGTTCTCTGAGTTTGTTAAAGTCTCAGGTTGTCCCATCAGGAGTCAATCATGCTTCATTAAGGTTTCTGTGTCAGTGATGTAACTTACAGCAGCCTAGCAGCTACTCTCTGTATTACCAGGGAGCACAGACCAGAACATCAAGCAGGGCTTTGGCACAGGCTGTGAGTAATTTGGCTTCTGGAATGAGGAGTTTGAGATCTTCTTGGTAATGTGCCTCTTCAGAGTTCAGCCCTGTCAGTATTTAGATGTTTCCTTGTTTACAGTTCTTTTCTAAAAAATAAAGCCCTTGTCAGGAAAGGGTTGTAACATGCATCTAGAAATAATTCATTTCCAGCTCAGTGTTTTCTATTTCCCCAGCTAAAAACATTATTTTGAGATAAAATCTGACACGTTCTCACCATTTGTCTCTCTGGCAAAAGGAAGAAAAGGGTCGGTCAGTTTCTGGGTCTGACGTACAGGATGTCACTCGAGCAGTCACCCTTGATAACTTCAACTTGAACTTGTACACTTACATAAGTGAAGTTGATTTATAGGTTAGCAATAGAGGATTCAGGGGCACAGCTTCATGTGATTATTTGAAATAAGAAGAGGCTTTGTTTTACTTTATGCTTCTTTTGCCAGTGAGTTTAACACCAGGGACCATAGCGTGCGCTGTCTGATGTGTTAACATGGTGTCTTCATCATGAACCCACACACCATTCAGTCACGAGGAGTTCCGGCTTAGCATAATTTGGGAGTGACTTGGGGAAAAGGTCTGATCCCTCCTGAAGCAAAAATCCTTTCAAAGCCTGAGCAAGAGCTGCAGGAGCAGGCATTGAATTTGCCTTTCATGCTAAAGGTATCACAAAGATCTCTAAAAACCTATGTCAGATGCCAGAGTAACGGTGACAGTCTAGGCAATGGGTGTCAAAAACCCAGCGTTTGAGATATCCATGTGGCTCGCATGGCAGATTCAGCTTCAGTAAAGGCAGATCAAATCCACCTGTGGCCAAAAATCATTTTAAAACCAGAAGTGATCATTGTGATCATCTAATCTGACCTCCTGTATAAAACAGACCATAGGACTTCCCAGAACTAATTCATATCTCTTAGAAAATCATCTAATCTTGATTTTAAAAATCATTGTGTCCCTCCTGTATAAAATTGTGTACCTCCTGTATAAAATCATTATATTTCCTGTATAAAACAGACCATAGGACTTCCCAGAACGAATCCATATCTCTTAGAAATCATCTAATCTTGATTTTAAAAATTTCGGTGATGGAGAATCTTGCTTCAGTGTTTTGTTTCTTTTAAACATGTGGTGCTCGATTTCACGGAATGAGGCACTTTCACAGAGTGAGGTGCTGGGACAGTACCGCTTGCATTAGTCAAGATAGGGATGCATTTTTATAACAAACCACTTTAGTTTTGTTTTGTTTTTAAACTGTTTTTTTTAATTCCATGCTGTGCATGCCAGTATTTCAACAATGCAATTTCAACATGTTTTTATAAAGGATTTATTTCCCCAGATTTGGGACAGTTAGGGTAAAACAAAAGGAGAATTATTGGGACAACTATAAAAACCAAAGTTTGGGCTTAATTGTATAAATTTTAAGATGATCCTACAATCAGATATAGACAGGGATAGATGTTCACCCAGAGGGATCCTATTGCAGAAGTGGTGCCTTATGGGCATTTTTGAATATAACTCTGCCATAGGCAGTAGAGCATGTCACTCCATTTATTTATGATAGTGGATCTGCTAACACATCTTGTTCAGGGTGTGGCAAGGTTTAATTTTGGTAATGGTTGCATGAGCTTGATTGCAAGCAGGAAGCAATGAGCAACATTGAAACTTTCATCTCTTCAGCCAATAACATTCCCAAAATGGGTGTGCTCACATGCCCATTCATTCTTTTTCTAGAGTGTAACTAAGCGCTGTAAAACATCCATTTTAAATTAAAACTACAGAACCAAACATCCTGTCTCACATTAGTTCCCCCACATACACCACCCCTGTGAATTGTACTACATCTGTTAAAGCCGTAAAATATGTGTGTGTGTGAGACTGATTGCTTTAAAAAAATCCAAACACGTAATGTGACAGATTATTAATTATAGAGGAGCCCCTGGACAAGCCGCCAAATGAATGCCCGTTATATGTAGTGTTGATAACTTGGGCTTTCTCTGTGCAGTGAATGTGATGGCTAACAGCAGGAGTAGAGAACATTTCTCTGCACTCCATCTTTATGCCTCACTCCTTTGCCTATGATTGCCGAAATATTCTGTTATGAATATACCTGGATATTCCATCTACTTGTTTTATGGGGGAAATATGCTCCCGCTTGTATGATGAAGAAAAAAACTATCCATACTTTTTTGTCTGGATTCTTCATCTTAAACTCTTATTTCCAGCAAATTGTTCTATCTCCATTTTTTTCAATTTTCTTTTGCTCTTTTCAATCAGGAGTGCATACAATGGTTATTGGGCACTGGGTGTTTTATCATTATTATGTATTGTTCTTAAAGGTTCTATTGATAATAAGACCCCTTTATACTGCTCTGACAGTGTAAAAAGGCCTTAAATTGGGCATAAATTACAGGTACGCCAACTTTTAAGTATAAATGAGACAAATGAGAATCAGGCACATAATATTGGTTTACTTAATATTACATATATAGCACTCAAATTGTAAACTGCACTGCAATAGCTGAGCTGTGCCAGACAAATCAGGTCCTTTCCCTTAAGAGCTTACAGTCTAACTGCACAGGCAAATATGATGCAAACCAAACACACTCACATGTGGTGATCATAGCCAGAATGCTTCCTGGACAGGTGGCTTTTTAGAAGTATTCTGAGGAGGAGATAGAGGGATATTTGCATACTTCCATTGAGAGGTTATGTCTGGCATGCAGGACACCATGGGAGAAGTAGAGTGGGCCAAGAGACAAACGGTCGGATTCAAAGCCCATTAAGTCAATGAAAATCTTTCATTGACTTCAGTTGGCTTTGGATCAGGCCCAAAGCGAGCTATCTGAAAAGTGGCATATGTGGAACACAGGGAGTTAATGTTCTCAGCACAGGTTAGCAGGAGCATTCCTGTCCATTCATTACAAGCAGATCTCCTCACTTGGCATTACTCCCTCTTATTTTTGGTCTGTCTTCCTTCCAGGTTCTGCTATGTATTCATACCACTGCTCACACCTAGAAACATTTCCTTCTGGACAGGAAGACATACAATAGTGGCTGCATACAAATTTTAAGACGATAGATCAGTTTGGATTAAGTTATTCAGAGTACTTCGTGAACTACCCTCGAGGACCCAATTTTCAAACCTGGGCACCTTGACTCAGATCCTGCAGTCACATGGGTGCTTTTAAAAAAAATTCCTATGTCACTTGCCCAAGGTCACACAGGAAGTCATATGCTACTCAGATATACATTTGTATCAATTAACATTTTGTATTAACTTGTGCTAAAAAAAAAACGTGCAAAAATTGAAACCATCTAAAACTTGCCTGGCTATACTTTCCATGAAAAGGCTGAAGTTCATCCCAAGTTTGTTGAAAGACTTGCAAATCTCTGAAGACAACCAGGACCCAGTATCAAGCAAGTCTGGTTTGGTCTGGTCTATGCTCTTCCAAAAAACCTATCATGTATCCAAAATGAAAGCTTAACTCTAAGGCCCTGATCAGACAAAATGGAAAGATTGTCATTGACTTCAATAAGCACTGGGTCAGGTCCTAAGAAAAGAAACTAATGTTATATATTTTTTATCAGAGTAATTTGCTCTATGCAATTTGGCAGGAAAATAAACATAATTTTAAAATGTTTGAATTTGTGTGTACCACAGTATATACATCATAAATATTCTGAGAGTAAGATCCTCAAGTTGGTATAGTCTTTATACTACTGTAGTGCCTAGGAGCCCTCGTTATAGACCAGAATCACGTTGTACTTGGTGCTGAACAAAAATAGATGGTCCCTGCCCTAGACAGCGTACAGTCTAAATACAAGCTAAGAGACAACAGATGGATACAGATAGATGGGAGAGTAATACAAGGAAATAAGTCGTAGCTCTACTGAGGTCAAGGGGATTCTTTAGTAGTCAATGGGAGTTGATTTACACCAGCTAAGGATCTGTCCCTGTATCCAGTTGCCTCCACACAATTGATTCCTACTGAGTTGGTGAACCATCAGCCAGAGCTTAGTTTGTAAATATATTGTTCTCTGTGTGGAGTTTTCCATTCAGCTTCTTCCGTGAGAAAGGTGCACAGGGCCCCTTTCCCAATCAGTCTGTAGTTCAGAAAACCTCTTTTCCTAGGGGAGTAGGTGGCGTCCTCTTCATTACTCAGCCATAGGGAGCTGAAGCCAAGAATGGGGACAGAGCCAGCCAAAAAAAAAAAAAAAAAAAAAGCTGTCCTCCACCCAAATGAGTAAATATAATTTCATTAAAAACAGAGTGGAAAATTTTCTGAAAATACTCATGTTCTTCACATGTTTTCCAGAATCAGCCTTCTCTTATGCAAGTAAATCCCCACAGCTGTGCAGCATAATGAGACCATAGAAAGGTCTTCCTTCTGGCTCTACCTTTTCCCTGTCCCTCTACTACCTCCGCCCAAAGGTGTGGAGTACCAAATGCAGGGGAGGGGCTCCAAAAGTCAGAAAGAAGAGTAAGTACAGACTCACCCCTTTGAAAAATGTGGGGCTTTTTTAGCAGGATTTTTGCTACTTTTCAAGCCCTCTGTGGGAAATTTCTGAGGGCATAACATGGCTTTTAATGCTATGCTAATCAGAAAGTCCATCTCTTGGAGGGAAGATTTCTACCACTACACTTCTAGTCAGTGGACCCTATTGTTCTGATTATTTAATAAATTAGATAGAAATAGAAATCTAAACAATTTTAGCTTCTTTTTTTTAGGGCCAGATTGTGCACATGGAACAGTACAAGAAGGTCCATGGAGACCAATAGAAGTGCCATTAAATGAACAGGACTTCTTGTGGGGTAAGATACTACTCAGTGTAAGGATGGTACAATCTGTCCCTTGGATTGTAAGGTCTTCAGAGCAAGTTGAGCACCTGCATACCAGAGGCCTTATTCTCAGTTTGAGCCTCAAGGCGCTAGCGTAATACTATTTCTAATAAGGCAAGGTGATTATGTCCTATGGCGATGAGCACAGTGTAGATACACTGATAGATAGTTACAACTAATACACCCACTCTTTTAATTTCCATTCTAAACTTTTTACCATTCAGTTTAAGCCCACTCCTTTCCCAAGTCTTTAATTTACCACGGCCCTTATAACTGAAATGTGGATTTAGACGTTAGCCTGACTGGACACCAAACACACACAGCACAGGCAACCTCCTAAGGTATTATGTCACCAGTATTTCCACCAGTATTGATAGATTAAATGGACCCAATCTTTAGTCCCTCAGTAAATCTCTGAAGCAGAAATTAGAAGTACGTAAATATCAGTCATTTATAAATCATCCGTTCAAGATACAAATGTGCTATATGCCCCTTTCCAAACCACCTTAGGACACAGCTTGCTGATTTTATAGATACACATAGATTTTTTTTTATGACCAGAATCAATGTTGTTCTTTACATACATATGTGTAATGTTTGACATATGATGTAAATTTACTTTTACAACATCTTACATAAAAGCTACTGCGCGTGTTGAGCTTAGAATTTATAGATTGTAGAAAATTACCTACTGGATTTATTTCATCATATGTTTTTCTGTACAATGAAAATGCTCGAGATCTGAAATATGTGAGGACAAATTCTGCTGTAAGCTACACACCCTTTCAACCTTCTTAAACTTCACAGTTGTAACTGAAGGGAATAGTTGGCCCATCTTAGGTTTAAGTAAAGGGCTGACTTTTTTTTAAAGAGCCCCTTCTCATAACTTCATTTCTACTGACTCAGATCATCTAATAGGTATCAGAAGGGTAGCCGTGTTAGTCTGGATCTGTAAAAAGCAACAGAGGGTCCTGTGGCACCTTTAAGACTAACAGATGTATTGGAGCATAAGCTTTCGGGGGTGAATGCCCACTTCGTCAGATGCACATTCACCCACGAAAGCTTATGCTCCAATACATCTGTTAGTCTTAAAGGTGCCACAGGCCCCTCTGTTGCTTTTTATCATCGAATAGGATTGATTAAATAGACTCTTCCATGTGCAAGCTGTAAGTTATGAATGTCTCATAAACAAAAGACATTTAACAATTACATTCTGAGGTTTGACACAGTCTAGCCTGAGATCCCCATGAATTTTTCTCAATTGCTTGTATGACCATGTAAGGCCAACTCTGAAAGTCAATGGGAGTCTTACCTGAGTAAGAACTACAGTATGGTGTTTATAGCTATGAAACTGATGGCTTTTTGTTCCTGCACACTGTAGATATAAATTTCTATGCATTTTCCCTACGTGTAGAGTGCAGTGGCCATTTTGTTCTCAACGTTCAGTGCAGATTGTTAGAGAAGACACACACACACTCTGTGCTCTCTTTGTTCTTGTTTGTTATTGTTGCTGCTGTTCTCTTGATCTAAGATGAAATCTGTTTATACTGAATGTTTTTAATTCTTCTTTGTGCAGTGGGAAAACAGAGCATACAAGATTTAAACTTGAATTGTTATCAGATCAATGGCAGGCTTACATAAGATTATCTATCTGACTTTATAATTCAAGCCATTTTCATGCTTGCAAACACATAAATAAAAAAATTGAAGCTAAGAACAAGCCATGCATACATCTGAGTGAACGTGCTTTGTTTAAAAGTATCATTAAGGCAACTTCCCATTATGTCTGGCAGGGAGTAAGTTTCTTTTAATGATTTTATTAAAAAGTGAATTAAAGGCCAAAGGTTGCTTTCCTACAGCCTTTAATTTCCTGTTGCATTGCCAAATGCCATGTGCATAAATTGTTTGGAGCACCAGACAAAGGAGCTGTCCTGGAAGATCAGCTTCCATACAGCCAGACTGCCAGTGTTTCAACACGGGGGCTGACTTCAGATGTGAGTCTGTTCTTTCAATTCAATTTAAAATCAGAAAAACACAGTGACAAAGCACATGCTTATTAGTCAATTACAAATACAAGCCTTTGGAAGCAGGAAAGTAGTGGCATATTCTCAAATGAGACGTAAGCATTCTTCTATGCAGTGTTATTGCAGCCATGTTGGTCTCAGAATATTAGAGAAACAAGACTGGTGAGGTAATATCTTTTATTGGACCATTTTCTGCTGGTGAGAGAGACAAGCTTTTGAGTTACACAGAGCTGTGTAGCTCAAAAGCTTATCCCGCTCACCAAAATAAGTTGCTCCATTAAAAGATATTACCTCACCCACCTTGTCTACCTAAAACAATGAGGAGTTCTTGTGGCACCTTAGAGACTAACAAATTTATTTGGGCATAAGCTTTCATGGGCTATAATCCACTTCATCAGATGCATGGAGTGAAAAATTGTCTACCTAAGCATTCTAGTTAAAGTCTAGGACCTGATTCTCCTCGGACGCACACTAGTTTTACATCAGTGTAATTCCACTGAGTTTTACAGAGTGAGAGGAAAATCAAGCCCATTGTCTTGAAAGAGACCCATTCCTGGTGTTTCACTTCTGTACTCAGATTATTAATGTGAGTTTGTATTTCCATTGCATCTTTATAAAGTGTCATGGATAATTTTCAATAACTCAAACAATTCATGCTGTAGTTTTAATCAACTATTAATTTATTTACTTATTTGTGGTTCATGATATACGTCTAATGCGTCAAGCTGAGGAGCTGCTGGGCAACTACAAATGTTGAGCACCGGCCTTATTTGCACAGAAGTGGACAATTTCATTAAATAATAGTTAATAATTAATACATGTATATAATGCCTGTTATCCAAGAATCTGACACCCCCACAAAACCCCTGGAAGGTATTGTATTATATCCCTTGTGCAGCTAACAAGATGGTAAGTGGTCACAGTGATGTTGGGGCAAAGCTGGGAACATAGCCCAGGAATCCTGGCTTATACAACCACATCTTGCATCTGGAGAACCACCGTTCAAAACATGAGTGACACTGACCATGACGGTGATGTAGCAAGGCTTTTCAATGTAGGTGTTTATTCATCACTTTTCTTCAAAAGCCCTTGGCTTCAGAGTTTGTACGGAGCACAGGTGGGATGCATACCTGCTCCCTCAGCAGAAACCCCCAGGCATTGTTGCATAGCAACAGTGCCTGTGCTTCCTTGGGGCAAGTTTCCCCCTATAATGCATGAGGCCTCAATAGCTCAGGGAGGTGTAATTTGCATCTCTGTTCTGCAGCTTTAATGGACCTGTCCCACTATAGGCAAACTGTAAAGTGTAGGCAAAAAACGTCAACCTTTAAAACGCTGTAATAAAGCAGCATTAATTTACCCCACTGCTAAAGCCATAAAACCGCCATTTAATCATGGGTTTATAGGAAGGTTTTTTTTTAAAAATGTTTGTATTGTTTCGGAAGAAATATAGTATGTATGAATATCTGATTGCTGAGGCAACAACATGGCTGTCCTGTTCCAGATGGTTAGCGAAGACCGATCATTGCAAGAAATGGAGCTGCAAACTAATTTTGTCTGGGAAATTCTTGCTGTATGAATTTTTCACTCTGCTTCATATAAACTCTGCTTGAGGTTGTTATTGTGCCTGTAGCCCATGCCAGGAGTGTGAGCTTTTGTCCCCTTCTGATGGCTGTTCCCTACATGAGTGTGTTATTGCCTCCAGCTAATGGATTTAGCCCCGGATCCAGAGCCATTCAAATCAGAGGGAGGCTTTCCATTGACTTAAACAGGCATTGGAAAGGCCATTGATCCTTATGCTCAAGTGGTGCTCAGCAGTGTCTTTGAACTCCGGTTGGCCCCAGACACTCAGGACAAGCATTTCTAAGCAAGGAGTGTAGGTAACTCATCCATGGAGAGACAAGAGCCACATCTACACTACTGGTACTATAGCAGCAGAGATACAGCGTTGCAGCTATGTCGCTGTAGTGCCACAGCGTAGACACTTCTTACAGCGATGGAAAGGGTTTTTCCATTGCTGTAGGTAATCCATCTCTAGGTAGAGAAAGGAATTCTATTGACCTAGCCGCACCTACACCGGGGGTTAGGTTGGCTTAAATGCAGTGCATGGAGTATGAATTTTTCACACCCCTAAACACTGTAGCTCTGTCAACCAAACTTTTAAGTGTAGGCTAGATCTGGGTCTGTGTCACCCTCCAGTGGCTGTTACACGAAAGAGGTTTAGGAGTCTGTTACTGCTGATAACTAAGAGGTTTAGGAGAGGATTTTCAAAAGCATCTGTGTGACTGTCAGTAAGATTTTTGCTCCTAAGTCTCATAGTTATTTTTTGAAACTTCCATCTTTAGTCCTATCTTCAAATGGTAGATGCTCATGATTTTAGCCTAGAAAGTTTTAGGTTTATACCACACTGCTGGTTGTACAGCTGCTGCAGGTCTTTTCTCTTGCATAATCAATAATGCTTTAAGATTTAACTTCCAAATTTTCAAGGCGTTTTTAGGTGCTCAAAATTAGACACCTAGAAGGAGTCCAAAAATCCTGACTCCTCTAGGTACCATACACCTCCTGAAATGTGCTAAATGCCCTCAACTTTGTTGCATGATTGGACCTTTAAACTTTTGGGACCAAATTCAAAAGATAATGTTAGCTTTAAATCTCAGAGTTTCATGCACTGTCACCAAACAGATTGCCACATGCTTGAACTTGTGAACATAAGATAGTGAAGCATGTGAACAGAGACTCCTGGTAATGGTGCAATGTGTCCCTAGGATATGAAATGGTACATGGGTGTAGGCATTGTGATCTATTTTTCCTCCAAAGAGATTTTTCCATGACAAATAAGGTCAATTTTCATGCAACTTAGACAAAAACATGACAGAATCTGGCTTTCCCATATAACACACAGTGTGTGGAATGGATATTGAAATCACGGTATGGTTCACATGCAACTAGCCATTTTTGTGACATGTAAAAGAAGAGGCAGCAAAATGGAGGAGTGTATCCAGCCTAAATGACCATTTTCAATGTTTCCAAAAGCACAAAGGGTGGGATTTTCAAAAGCACCTAAATGAGTTAGGTGCCCAATTCCTATTTAAAGTTGGGTGCCTGGAACTTTTGAATTTCCCATTCAAAACCCTTCAGGAAGACACATATGCAGATAAAACTACAAAAGCACCTAAATGAGTTAGGTGCCCAATTCCTATTTAAAGTTGGGTGCCTGGAACTTTTGAATTTCCCATTCAAAACCCTTCAGGAAGACACATATGCAGATAAAACTACTCCTGAGTTTCAGTTTGTTTACCTAACTGCCTTTTGTCAAGTGATGCTTATTTGGTGCCTAAAGAAATACATCAAACTACTATATGCAAACATGCTTTTGGCAAATCCAGACATTATTGTCTTCTCGCTTTACTTATATTTTCTCCATTTATATTGATGGAGTATATAAAGCACAGAATCCCTCTCTCCATTACCCCTGACCCTTCTTACAGAATCACCATCTATTTGAATCCAGAATGTGTGTCCAATCACTCCCATTGCTACTTCTGCATGTTTTAATTCAAGACATATCACCACTGAGAGCCAGTGACTCAGACTCTTGTGGGAGTCAGGAGACTTGGTTTCTAGTCCCAGCTCTGGCAGTGTCCCACTGTGTGACCTCGGACAAGTCACATCATCTCTCTGTGTCTATATCTCCTTCCGCCCTTTGTCTCACCTATTTAGATTACAAGCATTTTGGGATTGGAGACTATCTCATCCTCTATAAATGTTACAGCATCTAGGGCCCAAACCTTTATTGGGCCATGTAGGTGTACCATAATAAATATACTAACAATAATTTTCATCATCCTCATTTTTGATTATCACTATGAACAGTTAGCTATTTTTTTTAAATTGTGGGTGAAATTCAGAGGGTCCTATGCACTATTTAAGAGCTACAGGAAGGGATAGACACTAGTGTAACAGATCAGAATCTGATCCTTAAGCTTGGAACCACAAAGCTAAATTTTACCTTCATATTCCGTCTCTTGGATCCTCTTTGGTTGCCTACATGGCTGTTCTGTATTATGATCCTTCTAAATAAGCAGCCTGTCATTAGCTTTTATCCCAGTGCTTGCTCAGCCAGACTAAAGTCTAGGTCTCTTTGTTTTTAAGACTTACATGGTGTGTAAGTGCCAGATGTTTCCCATCTCTGGGCTCTTGGTGAAATAAACAAGAACTGCCAATAACCTTCACCTTTCAACTCTTACATTACCTATTCCTAAAGTACAAGAAATGGATGTGTGACATAGGGAGGTTTTGGACAACCTCCCAGGTTTATCTCAAAAGTCCTGTTCTCTGGACAAAGATAAGCACAGGAGAACAAATTGCAGTGTCACTGTAAAATTCACCTTCCACACTAAGAAAGAGGTTGGCTCCTTCAGAGGAAAAAGAGGTATGGGAGATTACCATCCAGGTTTTACCAAATACTTTAGCTGGGTTTGAGGTTACATAGAAACTAGCTCAGCAGAGAGGGAAAAAAAGAGGCCTTGATTCTATTTTTCTTCACACTAGTGTAAACCTGCAGTAACGCCACCGAAGTCAATGCAGTTACGTCAATGTAAAACTGGTATAAATAAGCACAGAATCAGCCATTGACTGTTTATGTAATGTATCACTGCTTGCCACATATGGCAGACAGTCATTCCATGTTTTATTCCCTTTCAGTCCAGGCATCCAAGCACGGGGTTTTCTTTGCCCCACTAACCCAAGAAATGAAGTCACGATCTTAACTTGTTATAGAAAATGCTTTTTATTAATATTAATACTAATAAATAAATTCATGTCAATAATCTACATTCGTTCTGAGCTGTCGCTTCCTTTCTACGATCCTCTATCATAGCCTCCAGCTTGAAAATATTTTCAGCACTCGTTTTGCAGCTGAGAGCAAAGTTCCCCTCCAAGACAATTGCTCCTTGCTTTCCAAGGAAGCCTGGGAGGGTGTTGCTTCAAGAGGCTGGGATCAACTGTCCAATCACACACATTCAGTTCTTCCAATGAATGATAGCCCAGATCTCACTCCCCAACCCCATGTGACAGCATTTGACAAAGCCATTGTGTTGACCCCAGCAGCCGTTCCTTTTTTGTCTTGATTCAATAGATGAGGAACAAATGCTATTACAGTATTAAGATTGCAAATCAGTTTCAATTATTATAACCCCCGTTTGCCTTCACCCGCAACTTTCCAAAAAGATCCCCCTTTGGGGATGAAATTTTCCATGTTTGATCTTGGCTGAAAGGTGAACATTTAAGAAAAAGAGAGTAAAATCTTTTTTGCCATTTTTCTGACATGTGTAGCTAAATAAACCCCACATTTTTTCCCCACTGGAAAAAAGACTGTTGCTTCAAATTTCGACACAGAACTCAAAAACAACTTCCTGGCTAAACTTGTCACCTAGCATGTACAACAATAAAGGTTCCTTTGGTTTTGAAAGCTTCTGCTAGTTTGGGAGATATTCCCTGCATTTAAAATGGTAGTCTGAGCCCTCAAACGGAGCTTTTCAAGTGCACCCAATCTAAATAGTGTCCATTTTGGAGGGTGTCCAAGTGTGAAAAATATTAGATATTAATGAAATATAATTAGGTAATTGAGATATTATATGAGCAGAGGTTGAGCAATAGCTTTCGAGCATGTTTACTAGGCACTGAAGTTCTCAGTAGAGCTGTGGAACGCCTCTAGACGCTTTTGTGACATCACAATGCATATTCTCTCTGCTTAGCCAGAGAGGACTCAGGCACAGACGATGCCTGCTGATGGGATAATTTACCTGCAAGACCTTTTCTCACTGTCTTCCCAATATTAATAATAATGCATGACCTTCATACCAGGAATAGTTATGATGCTTTGTTAATAATAACTATAGAAGAAGAAGAATGGTAGTGTCACAGGCAGGCAGGCCCTTTAAGACAAGCTGAGCTCAGCCTTAGCTGTGACCTAGCAGCTACCCCTCAGCCTTGCCTATGATATAGCAGTTTAGTGGTAATTAATGATCCTAGCTGGGTGTGATGGAACTTATTTAGAATGTGGAGGTGTACATAAACAAAGCTGAACCCAACGGAGTGGGAGGAGACAAAGGAGAGAGGAACAAGGAGGGGTCCCTCTCTTGGAAAGCTGGCCTAGAAAAAACCCACAGGGAGAAGGTAAGGTACCTGTGGGCGATGCCTTGAGATAGGGCTTGTAAGGGGCAGGGACATCCTTGAGGTAAACTGCCTCAAGGTAAACTGGGGAAGGGAGGGGGAATAGAGCTGGAGAAGAAGGGGGAACTCTGCAGGGCCCAGGAGTAGAGGCAGAGGAGAAGGCTGCAGAGTGACTCAAGGGGGAGGAAGATGTATTAGTTTGAATGGATACTTGGCTCGTTGTCACCCCTGGAAAGGCAGTGAACTTGGCCAGAGGGCTAGGCCACAGAATCCCCAGACAGAGGCTTGGGAGAAGACATGGACAAAGAAAGGCCATTGCAGGGCCAAGGAAGTGGCCAGCAGGGGGTGCCGGAGATGAGGACCCCTTGCAACATCATGCCCTGACACAAGGGGTGCTCTTGTGGTGAGGGCCCAACATTACCTGCAGGCATGTAAATTTGCAGCTTTCAGGGTCTTTCCACAATGTTTGTTGTTTTGTAAATTATAAACTCTGATATAAAATCATTATTTCTATCTTACTGAGCTGCACAGTTTACATCTGACTTCAATGGGAGCAGAATTAGGTGAGCGCTGAGCACAACTGAAAAATCTCATCTGCAACCTCTTAGATTGTTCTCCTTTCTGGACAGGGACCAGGCCTTCTCGCTTGTCTGTAATTCCCAGCACACGATGCCAATAGCTAATGCTGCAGAATTCAACCAAAAAAGCATAGTTCTAAATAAGTACCTGATGGAAGCTGCTGTCTACTAAGCAAATTTGAAAATCTGGCTGCTCAACTCTGCAAAGTTTGCAGTACTCTGACCGCAATGGGAGATGCATACGGCCCCCATTCCACAAGGTACTTAAGCACCATTGAAGTAAAGTGACACGTTTCTAGTTAGGCAAGTACTTATGCACTTTGCTGAACCGGAGCCTAAATTCTTTGCTGGGTCTGGACCAAAGTGCTCAGCCCCTTCCAGGATTGAACTCTTATTTAGGAGCCTACATATGGATTTGGGAGCTGAAATTTAAGTTTCTCTTTTTTTAAAATCTTGGTCAAAGCACAATAGATTTTTGATAGCTAGAAAATACTATTAAAATATTAGCATTAAACAATTTATTTAAAGGAGCTCAGCTGCTGTTCAATCTTAATGTGCACCTCCATGATGGGCTAGTTTGACCATGTAAGAGAGCATACGCCGTACATCTATATATGTTGTACAGAGATGCAGGAGTTTATTAAATGCTCTAGATATAAGAATTCATGCATATACACAGGGCCAGATTCTGGTATTATTACTCACCTTGAATAGTACCGTACCTTACGTGTAGCTCCCAATGAAGTAAAAATGAGTTCTTGGATGTTCAGCGCTTTTGGATATCTGGCTATTTATTCAGGTGCTAAAATACAGACTTTTGAGCCTGACTTTAGGCTCCTGTTTTTGAAAACTTTGGCCCTTGTGTTTTGTTCTGAGTTACTAATTCATAAAAGTTTTCAATGCAACAGAACATGTTTGGGTGTTCTTTAGATATCACTTTATGGTCTAATTCAATAACCAACGCTAATGATGTCCATTTCATCCTTGTTTATTAAACCATTTTGTGTCAGTGCATGGTCATTAACAGGAGCTGTTTGCCCAGGAAGGGGCCAGTTGTTCTCAAAAGAACACAATGGACCACAAAATCAGAGGCAATCGACCATATAGTCAAGCCAGGAGCAATTTCACTCACATAAAATGATAATTTAAAGCCTGTACTTGGCATCTTCTCAGTTGACTGAAAGAGGACTATGCACCGCATAATAAAACAAATTCTGATTGTTTTTATTACCAGAAGGCAGTAAATGGTGGAGTTACAGATGTTACCTCAGTTAGGCATAAAGCTTTAGCACTCTTTAGCACTGGTTTCAATAAAAACATGAAAACTTCTGTAATCCGAAAGCAAACATTTATGACTGTGGCTCTTTGGAATAGCTAATAAATATTTGTTTGCCATTGCTTTCTGGAGCAGTTGTCCTCATATTAATTTAAACATGTCACCAGGAGGCTATTTGACTCTTGCATGAAGGTACTTAAACCTTGTCTGTTGTTGTATCATTGGAAACATTAAATGATTAGAACTTGAGACATGCCTGAAAAGAAATAAAAGCAATTTAGCCCATCACAGCTCATCCTTATCAAATAGCCAGTCTCCCTCGAGAGTTAAATGGTTTCTTATATGACCTCAGTGTCTCTGCCTTAACTGTGCCTGGTACCTGGGTCATTCCTTACATCTATTATCCTTTGATGAGGAAAAGACTACCTAATGGTTGGCCTCTGGGTTTGTTTTCTCCCTTTCTATTATTACTGCTGAGCTAACAGCAATAACTCTCATGGACATTATCTATACCATTTAAGATTTATACACACACCCAAATTAATCTCCTCAACCATTTTAAGATTTTTAAATTGTGTGGATTAAGAGTCTTCAGTCTCTCCTCACAGCTCGTACCTCTCAGGCTTAGGATCAGCTGTCTTATTTATCTCTGGACCTATTTTAATTTTTAGGCTTTACATTTTTATGCTACTCTGATCACTCGTGAATCTTCAGTTTCTTTAGAGACTTGTATCTCATCAGTTCCTGTCCACAGCTTGCTATTTGATAGTCCAGATTCTAAAATTCTATGACTGAGTTGCATTTTTTATAGCTTGGAAAATCTGCTTTCTGAATTTTAAGCTGTTCAAAATGTTGACGAGAAATATTCTTGAGTAACTGATTGTTTTTGTTAGTTACAGCTCTTCCTGTTTGTTTAATTTGTTTCTGTAAATGAATTTTCCCTCCTGTGAAATGTGCTAGATTAACTGCCTTTAAGAATGATGATTTATCCACAGATTTATCAACAAAACAACAGGTACATCGCAGACAGGCATGGTACAGACTTTTCCCACTATTCCAACAAAGTGACTCAATTCAGGCTCAAAAATAGATGGTACAGAGTGGTACAGTGTCTTGACACCTCTCTCGTTCTCCAGAATCGGTTTTTCTTTAATAAAAAACATGAGTCTCTAGTTGTAGTGGTAGTAAAGAAAACCTCACAAATGTGAATGGAGTGTAACTGATACGGAGTCTGCAGAGAACCTGGAAGAATAGCTCTGAGGGGTGTGAACTGCCCCATTTACCACAGTCAGGTGCTAACCCCAGATGTCCAGGGATGATCATTTAAATGTCATCAGTGTTAACTATTGTATTCCTCCTGTAAGAAAGGAGAGGGAGGATCAGAACTTCACAATGTATTGTGAACAATTTATTTTCCCCCAGTCAGGGGTGGCTCCAGGCACCAATGCACCAGCATGCCTGCAGGAGGTCCGCTGGTCCCGCGGCTTCGGCAGCAATTCGGCGGTGGGTATGCCGAAGCCGTGGGACCGGCGGACCTCCCGCAGGCGCGCCACTGAAAGCCGCCTGACTGCCATGCTTGGGGTGGCAAAGTACTCTGGAGCCCAGAGTACACATGATCATCTACTAAACATCTGCACAATCTCTACTGCGTTGGCATCTCATTTTGACAACTCCCATGAGTGGACCTTATTATGTGGGTGGAGGAAGGAAGAATACCTCCTCCTTTTTTGCCCCAGTCTGAACCCTGGCCTCATTCCTAACCTGAAGGCAGCCTCTATTGCAACACCCATGTGAAGTAATGCCAGATGCTTTGACTCATTTGTAATGTGGACACTGTCCATTAGGAACATGTTTGCTATTTGTATTGGAATACAACCACAAAATAATAAATAAACAAAACAAAAAAAACCCATAAGGTCCATCCTGAGAGGGATTTTTCCAGTTGTCTCTCTCTTATGGACACATGGACACATCTTATTTTTGTGCGGGCATTTCATAACGCTAACGTATAATAAGCATGGTCAAACACTTGAAGAGTGACATTATATATAGATTCTCAGACTGCCTCCCTTGTGCTAGTCACTTATGAACGCATCTATAAGCTTGAGCATGTACATTTTATTCAAAGGACAAAGCCTTTTTACATCAGGGAAACATTTACCCAAGCCCCAGCCTTCTGTGAGTGAACTGCATTGTTCTGCGACAGCTTGACAATAGGCTGTTTCTGCATGTCCTCCGGTTGTGATCTGCTGAAAACGAGGACAACAACCCCACGTTAGCTGTAAAATAAAGAAACATTCATTATGATTTTTATTGCTCCCAACTACTGTAAACTGTGGAGGAATAGAGCTGCAAAGCTGGCCATTAAACTGTCTGCTCTTTCCTGTTTAAACAAGGCCTCTCCTGGGTTTTCGCTGCCTCAACCACTGTGGGTCAACATCCAGGAAGGAAGACGTTTCTACGGTAACCACTGAGGCCTTCTACTAAGGTGGTTCCATGAAAGTACTGAACTGGTGAGAGTGACAAGAAGCAGTTCATTGGATAATGTACAAAAAGGTAAAAAGTTATTGCAAGCAGACTGTTTTTATAATGAGGCCATTCAGACATAAAATCACGTTAAATACGTAGTTTGTTTCCACATTGCAGAATTATTTTTGTCCTACTCTTTCAAGGGATAGTTTATCTAGGCACAGTGGTATAAATAGTAAATAGCCCCAGGGGCTAGACATATTTGCTTTTTTCCCCACTTGGTATCCTGTTGCAGTTTGCTCCCTCACAGACGGTAAAATGAAGTTGGTTTCTTTTTTTCTTTTTTACTTTGAATACAGTCCTTTGCAAAAGACCACAAAGTCTATTTGCAGTTGCAACATCCCAAACCAAACAATACATTCTTACTCCAGTATTGTCATTTATGTGAAAGTTAGTTTAAAAAAATGCAAGTATATTTTAGTTAGACCTGTTTAGGGCTGTAATACCTAGACTCATGAGGATAATTGTGTGTGTGTGTTTGCCCTGTAGTAAAGTGGTCATCATGGGGTGGGTTACTTAGAGTATTATGGCATGGAGCCATACTCTACCCCTTTCTTGCTGCCACTCACATGCTGTTTATGATGCCGTTGAATAAAGCAGCAAATTCCCAGCCTGCAGTACTGTGAGTAAAGAGGGTGTTTGTCTATGGGTTGTTGTTTATTTTGTTTTGTATTTTTTGGTTTTGCGGGTTTTTAAACACAGAGTGGCCTCTTTACAAAATACCCAAAGTATCTGCCTAGGTATGAATAGAGTAGAACCCGTTTATCTGGTCTAATTGAGACCAGGGCCAGATCAGATAATCAAAAATTCGGATTATCAGGAGAACGGGCAAAGAGCATTCTATCTGTTATTTTAAGATGCGGAGTTGCTTTTAAACTAGCTGACACTTCCCAGAAAAGCATTAAAACATACCCCTCTTCTTTATTTACAGCATACACAAACAGTTACTTCTCGTAAAGAGTACCGCTTTTTAAAAATGCAGAAATGGTCATTTTAAGTTGCAACAACAGCAACAGTAATGGTAACCACTAACAATATGTAATGTGAATAAAGTATCAGATTAAAATACAGTACTGTATACAGCACGGTGGCAGGTACAGCAGCACTCATGCATATAATGACTGGAAAAAATCTGAGGCCTGGTCTACACTGGGGGGAAAGAGGGGGAGAATCGATCTAAGTTACGCAACTTCAGCTACGTGAATAACGTAGCTGAAGTTGATGTACTTAGATTGACTTAACGTGGTGTCTTCACTGCGGTGAGTCAACTGCTGCTGCTCCCCCGTCGACAGGGCCGGCTCCAGGCACCAGCTTACCAAGCAAGTGCTTGGGGCAGCCACTCCGGAGAGGGGCGGCACGTCCAGCTGTTCGGCGGCAATTCGGCGGACGGTCCCTCACTCCTGCTCGGAGCGAAGGACCTCCCGCTGAATTGCCGCCTCAGATCACGATCGCAGCTTTTTTTGTTTTGTTTTTGTTTGGCTGCTTGGGGCGGCCAAAACTCTGGAGCCGGCCCTGCCCGTCGACTCCGCTTGCGCCTCTCGTGGAGCTGGAGTACAGGAGTCGACGGGAGAGCGCTCGGGGATTGATTTATCGCATCTAGACTAGATGTGATAAATCAATCCCCGCTGGATTGATCGCTGCCCGCCGTGTAGACATTATGTGACAGTTTGTGTTGTTTTAGATGAGAGGTTTTCTTCTTCATTGCAATCATGGAGTCGCTTTCCAATGTTATAATCTTGGGCTATTTTTGCCAGTGATTCTCCTCTTTTATTTTAGCATACAATGACAGTACTACACATTTTCACCTAATAGTCATGGTCATTTTACAAGGCTGAAAAGATGCAACGGTTACAGTATTGCCATGGAGGCGACATCAATTTCCAGTACTGTATTCCTGTGTGTAAGCTGGTTGTTCAGTTAATACAGAGAGCCGGGTCATGGAGGCTCGGATACACGGGGTTCTACTGTATATGGATGGATACTGTGATACCTACTGTAGACACCAGATGAATGGCAAACTATAAACACCATAGGTGATAGAGATAGATGAACAGATGCAACGTTTGTGTTTCATCAGTCCAAGAGGCACCCTCTCTAGAAAGCAGAACCTCTGGGCACATCTAATACAATGTCATCCACTCAGTTTCATCTGGTGCTGTGATGGTCACATATAACAAAAGAATACTTTTTAAGACTGATAGCATACACCAGGGCAGTCACCAAGAAGCTGGAGACAATTCAAGTAGGCATAGGACCCTATCTGCCTAGGGACTTTAAGCACTTGTGTGAGGGAAGGTATCACACATTTCTTGACTGTCCTATGTATAGTTTAAAGGTGACCAGGTTAGTGTACTTACCAATCACTATATGGAAACTGAGCTTGTGTGTAAACAAATTAGAACTACTGTTGCCCCCAGAATAGTGAAGCTCAAAAGGGTAAGTACCCCAGGATTTAGATGCTTAATCAGGCATTATGGATCTGCAACATTGGATTGAACCTCTCTGTATTTGGACACTTGCACTCCAGATCTGGAAGTACAGAACAAGAACAAGGAAGTACAGAGGCATTTGAAAATATATTTTTTTAAAAATGTAACTGAACTTCTTTGAACCTCAAAGTGTTTGGTTTGAATTTTGCCCCAAGGTGGTCTGGGGAGGAAGAGAGGGCTGTATCAGAACCCGTTAGCCCATTCTAATCTGATTATAAGTAGGACCTCTGTGTTTTATCCACTGCATATTGAAAAATATAGCTCTACACTCTGAAAATAAATGCAGAGCTGAAAAGCTTAGTTCTTCTAGGAATGCTTTCATTATTCTCTCGGTCTGCATTGCTCTCAGTCGGTATTCATGCCCACTTCCCTGTGCAATCAAATGGAAGTGGCATGAAACTGGTGCGAAAAAGTCAGGTTATTTTTTTTTTCCTTTTCATTATGAACTCATATTTACCAGTAAATTTGCTTTTTGGCAGCCTTTCACCAGTAGCTTCCAGTCTACACATAACACTGAAAACTTGAATTAGAGGTCTTGTTATTGCAACATTTTCTTCTCTTGTTTTTCTCTCTGCTCCTGTTTCTTTAGGATAATAATGCTGTCTGAACACATTTGTAAATTCATGTTTCCTCAGAGCAGCATACAGTGTAGTAACAAGGGGGTTTGTGTACTCCTGTGCAATAGGAAACCACCAATCAGCAAGTAAAGCTGTTCCGTCCCTCCACAGTTTAGTTACTTACAACTAACTTTTACAACCCAAGTCCCTAATCTTGCAAAAAATTATGCATGTTCTCAATTTTACTTTGAGTAGTTTTACCGAGGCCAGTGGGACTAGTCATGGTGTGTAAATTAAGCATGTCTTTGCAAGAACATGGCCAAAATTTGAATAATCTTTGCTTTAGGGTAAGGCCCAGTCCACGTCCCTTTCCAGTTAATAGATGTTCTGCATGTGGACTGGTTGCAAGATCAGACCGAAATCATTACACCCCAATCACATGGACAAATATTTCAAACCAACTATTCTGCTGAATTTACTTGGACAACTGGCATCATCTGAGTTTGCATAAAATTATGGCCTGTGCCATTAAACCTTTATTCCTGCTCCTTTGACAATCTGAGAGGGAAAAAAATCTTCTCAAAACTGGATTTATGTTTTTGGCATAAAGAGGGGGGAAATGTATTAAAATGTCATTTTGTGAAATAGTCATCTGAAAGCTAAGAAATTCAAAGTTAAATGCAGAACTAAATTATGCCAAATAACCTTAACTCTGTCCCTTGCATCTCTCACACTCAATCCATCCATACATAAGGAGATGACAGGTATCACAACTAGACAGGTTAAACCATGGATATCTTGTGAGTTCAGCCAGGAACTGTGATGGTTGAAGACATCTTAAACACTGTGGAATTTGCCCTTTCTTCTGCAGCTGCTCACATCTTCAAATAGATCCACAGCAGATTATGCAGGAGAGTAGAGGTAGCCTTGCTGTAGGGGGATAAGAGATATAAGATGTTGGCAGCCACAGAGGGCCTGTAAAGAGTTACAGTTTTGAACAGCGAGCGCATGAAGGAAGAATATTAGGAAGATGGGAAGTGTTGGTATTGATGTCTTGTCCAGCGACGTTGAACTGAAAGTAGCCTCCAATTGAGTAAGTGACAAATATATGAAGCGCCAGGATGTGCAAAAATGGAGATTGGCTTCTCTTGTTTGCTTTTAGCTTCAGAGGCTCACTGTGCATTCTGGGGTCTGACGGAAAGTGGGAGGAAAAGCGACAGCCTTGCCTGGGCCCATTAAACTGATTCTGCCCGATGGATCTTCAAAGGTAGTGAGGTGACAGTGACGTGGAAAAGGGGACAAGATTTGGCTCAGGTGCCAGTGAAAGGGAGTGTCAGGGAGATGTGAGTGGGAAGAGAGCCAGAGCCAGAGTCAGGAACGGGGTGAGAGGGGAGGAGGTGAATGGAGTGGTGTTAGGGTTCAGGTTGGCTAGCTCAAGTGGAGGTAGGGAGGATTATTAAGTGTATCAGAGGCTGGGTGTGGGGCAGCACAGGGATCAGAGAGGGAAAGAGGCTAGAAAGAGGCCGGGATGGCTCATCTACACTGATCCAAACTTGAAATAAGGTTCAGGTTTGTCTCCAGGCTTTAGAAGGGGGAGGGGATCAAAATTCCTAACATATACAAAGACAGAGCTCTAAAAATGCCATGTGCCAACACTGCTCTGCTGCTGCTGTTCAAGATGAAATAACAGGTCATCTGTTAGTACAGGTCCTTCCAGACTAAAGTCTAATTTCAGTGCTCCAGGGGTTTGCATTGGTTCAGAGGTCACCAGGCAATACCACTCACTGAACAAAGATGAAGCTCATTTTCACTAAAAACAGAGAGCACGGAGCAAGACTCTGTACTCAGTCAACCCCGTGTATCTGGTATCTGGAAAATCTCAGTGGTAAAGAGATGTCTAGAGATCAATAAGAAGAGGTGTGTGGTGCCAAAGCAGACAGTTATATCACTGGCACTGGGATAAGGGCTTATTTACCTTCGTTCGCTGTCATTCATCTACCTTCATTTGCTGTGACCAGCTTGAAGTACAGATCTGTACAATAGATTAAAAAAGTTAAAGAGCAGAAACCCAGTCAGCTTAGCTCAATTACATTGAACTCCTGCAAAAATAGATAGGGCCCAGGAGCTGGCCAATACGCCTACAGAGGGCAGTAAAGAGTCCTCTTTCTGGTGGACTATCCACCTTATGGAACACAACGAGAGAGAGAGAGAGAGAGAGAGAGAGAGAGAGAGAGAGAGCGAGCAGCTAAAATTAGGGTGAGTATGGAGTAGGCAGAGCGAACATTCTGACCCAGCTGACCAAGACAGCTGTGCCAGTGTATGAAGAAAAGAGAGCTGCACCAGGGAAAGGGCTGGCGTAGATTACTTCCCCCAGGGAGCAAAGGGAAGCAGGGACTGAATTGTGACTCTCAAATCCTGGGGCAGTGCAGCTTTGCACTGGCTCTTACTCAAGGCAGACTGCAAGGGGCCAGACTAGCCCTTAGAAGTTCAGCCACACACAGACATGTATAAAATGGATGTGCAGGGCTACCGTTCTGTGAGTTTCTATAGAAAAAGCAACAGTGCTTTTGTATACTGAAGTGCACTGACACGGGAATGGCTTCTTGGGGGGTTATTTTATTTTTGTTTATCACTTCGATTGCCTCCTCTGTGGTCACCGTTCTGTATGGGATCATTGCAAGAACAAAAGGTTCCTGTGCAGAATAGATACATTGAAAGTTAAGGGCAAAACTCCATCTATATGGCTAGCTAATACAGTTTATCTGATCTGTAAAGTCAGCAGCTCTCTCCAGGCCTCCTTTGTACTTAAACAGCCTGCTCTAAGAACTCACTTTTCCACATAGTCAACCAAACATGTTCTAGCTGGGGATGAGCAAAGCAAGAACCGGCTGGAACATTCTCTCCCAATTCAGAACAAACCAACTCCTCCTTTGGTGTTTGGGAAAAAGCGGCTCTCTGGATATATTTACATTGTCCTCATTATTTTTCCTTTTTGTGCACCCTCTTCCCTTTTGGGAGCCAGCCAGTGGTAGAGGCAGATGTGCCTGAACATGCTGAAAGGACTCCAGAGGACCTTGGAGTACCAGAAATGGTACAAGAAAGGCCATTCTCATGAGGTTTCTAGACCATCCAAGAGGCTCAGACAAGATTTTACTAAGCATACTAAGTCTGAGGTTTGTACATCACTAGCTCTGATCATATTGCCTGCATCTAAGCCTAAGTAGAAGGATACTAGTGAGCTGGTAGATTATAGAAAAAGTGCAAATGCACCAAGGGAGATTTTCATCATGAACTTCTAGGGCAAAATCTTACCTTTGCTATATAGAGCTGCCCAATGGGTGGGGAGCAAAGTGGGGCCAGTCATGTTATGGGTCCCAGCACCATACTTCCAATGCAAGGCCGGAGACTTAGTGTGACAAGGGAACAACTCAGTGGGTAATACGTCCTTCTTTTAAGTCTCTGTCTATACGTACGGTGTCATGCAGCTAGTGCCCCTAGTACAGGTATAAATAGCGGTGCAGACAGCGAGGCCAAGCTTCAATAAATAAAGGAAGGACATGGTAGAATCTTAGGGTATGTACCATACACAGGTCTCTACCCGCCCAAGCACTACTTCCCATGTCTATTCTGCTATTTTTAGCAGTGTAGTGTCCCGTTGCCTCCCCCTGCTAGAGCCTTCCCCTGCTGCCTCTCTCTTGCCAAGTTGCCAGAGCCTTTCGCTGCTGTATGTAGGTACACTTCACCTGTAGCTACATGCCACAAGGGGGTACAGTCTGCTCTTCACTGCCATGTGCGGCTACAAGTGTCCTACATGACGCCGGTGTATACAAGGCCTATACCTGTTGTATACACAGGTATATGCAGCTTATGCCTTTGGGAGATGGGGGCATGACTACACCCACTCGGCAATAGTTCATGCCCTCTCGACTCAAGGCTTTGGTATGTCAACAACCTTGTTGTAGAATTCTCTTGAGTGCTGTAAGAGTGCATGCTAGCAACACCCTGCCCCTGCCCATGCACAGTGCATCCACCACTATACAAGGTAGGCTTTGGGCCTGAGTTGCACATATTTGTTTTAATGTTAATGGAACAGCAACAGTTAATGGTGTAAAAACAATTTATTTTCTTCTGTTCCAAGCAGCACAAAGGAATGTAGCACAAATGCTATAAAAGCATTAACCTTTCTATTGATGAGATAAGAGCCCAGCTAAAGCCCCCCTGTAAGTGACCACCCAAGGAACTAGCAAAACAGTCACATAGCAGAGGTATATCAGATAAAACTGTAATGCGTGGGGATCCTATAAATTGGTCATTTAAGACAGGAGGCCTATCTTAGTGTGGTGCCTAGTGCAAGTTTCACTGCACAAATATTCACGTAATAAGTCACTGTTATCAGTCTGATATAAGGTTGGTTTTGAATTTATCATCAGGGAAGTCATTCTACTGGCTTCCATGGGATTTCTATCTCGATCGTCCCAACCACTCCAGCCTGTGTGCTAAGCCAAGCAGTGTGCTAAGACTCTCCATTGCTTTCCCTTTAACAAACCACATCTTTATTGTCAGTAATTGTTGTGTGTGTTATGCTGGGGGGAGAGGAGGAAAGAGAGACCTAGAAAGCCAAAGCCAATCAGGCAAAAGACTGAAAACTCCCAAGTTTTCAGGGGTTTGTTGAGGTCGGTTACAAAGTGTTCACTGCATTTAATTTTTTTCATTGTCATATGCACTAAGTAGCTTTTCTCCAAAAAAAAGTGATCTATTTTGCAGGTTTAAACACAGCTTGTCAAATGATCAAGCAGTAGTTTTGCCTTAACAATTGTTAATATCTCTCAACACCTAATTAATCTACACAAGAAGTGTCGGTAAAGGATAAAAACAATTCACACTTGACTCCTGGTATCCCCCAGGCTCCTTACTTTTTCCCCTTTCTGGGTTTTCACTAATGTCTGAGTGGAAACTAATTAAAATGATCAAAATAGAAGAAAGATGGAAACCTTATTACAGGTGTTACGTTTCTGCACCTATTTCGCCCAGGGACAGAGCTTCCCAGGAGCAGAGCTAATAGTTCATCTATGGAAAGGTTATTTGCAAGGTCAGACAATGTGACTAAAGTCTATTAGTCCTTTGGTAATTTAAAGATCAAAATGACATGTTTTATAATTATAGTCATATAACCTGTAACTGAAAATAGAGGACTACAAAATGAAATCACAGCTTCCATATTTTTTCATAAGTGACATTGAAATGTTTCTTCTTATTGGGAAGGAGTGAATTACTTCAACCTCATTAAGAACTGGCTCAAAACTTCTAATAAAGCAAAAATCTAACCAGATTTTTCAGATGTTTGAAAAAAGTTAATTTAACTTTTTTTCCCATTATTTGTCATCACTGTGGACTTTTATATTCTTGGGTTCCTGCTGGGATGAGAAGCAGAAGCATGGATGAGTCCTAAGAAAGGATATTCTCATGCATCATATATCAGCCCAATCAGAAACACGAAATCTCAAGGGGAATCCCCACAGATTTCCAGCCGTTTCAAGAGATTCTGCTGAACATCTGAATTTCTGAGAGTTTATCCAAATGAAATCTCTAGGCCTTTCGAGAATTGCATTTTGCTGCTAATTATGTAGAGTATGAACTTTCTCCCATTTGAGGTCTAGATTATGCGATTTATACCAAGCCCTCAGTATGTGGTGCTGAGACCCTTCCCATCACCAAGGGATGATTATACTAGGCTAAGGGCATGTCCCAACTGCTTGCCCCTGTCCTGAAGATTAGGTCTAGTGTATGCTTACAGAATGAGTGGGACTAATGTCTCCTAGAAATAAGTCAATGCTCTGCATGCTGGCTAACAGATTCTGGTCCAACCTGTGGCTGGAGGAGTCATCCACATGGATATTGAAGCCAGCCAGTATGATGAATTTAAAGGATGACACAAGCTTCTTCAAGTCTGCTGTGATGCACCTCCTGATGCTGTCTGAAGGCCAATACTCCATCGGCGTAATCCTAGATTGGGCAGCCCAGTTGAGTGCACTCACAGAATTTGACTTGTAGGGTTGAGTTTCTCCTGTGTCTAAAATCAGATGCAAACACAGCCACTCCTCCTCGTTTGTCAGTCCCTGGGTATGATGGGCCGAGCAACCAGGTGGGATGAATTGAGCTAGTGTGATGTTGACAAACTTGTCCGAACAGGTGTTGAGGAAGCACATGAAGGCAGGTGTCTCATCTGAGACCAGCTCATGTGTCATCCATTTTTGTTTCTGACTGAACTTGTGTTATTTCTTTTCCATACTGAGGCAGGCAGAGTCAATGGTCTCGGGGATGGAGCACAACTGTCTGGGTCTGGCGCAGTTTCTCCAAGCTGGTTTCTTCTTCTGTGGTTCCTTGGGGTTGGTGTGGTATGTATCGGGCACTTTCAGATGTAAAGTGTGGCAGTTGTGTTCAATGTGTCACTTACCTTGTTGACAGATCAGTCTGTGAAAAGATGCATAAAGAGAAGCTGGGCTCCTGAATGTTACAGCCTAAATTGTGTTTTGAGGGGGGCTTTTTTGCATGTACCTACATTGTCTCAGAATACGCTAAGGCAAAGATTTTCAACAGTGACTGGTCACAGACAAATTAAAATATCTTAATGGGGCCTGATTTTCACAGGGTGAGAGTGTGCTCAGCATTTTCTGAAAATCGGACACCTTTAAGGTGTTTCAAGTTGTCCCCTCCCTCCCCAAAATCACTAGTCACTTTTTAAAATCGTGACCCTAATTCTCAGACATTCTGCACAAAAGGGTGAGCATCCCACAGTTCAGAAAATGTAACTTCCAAATAATTAGGGAAAATTTGGGATGTACAAAGCTGTGGAATCAGAGGATTTTGTTTCCTGTACACCAGCCCTGATGCTCACAAAGCAGTATGGTTATTAGTGTCACTGTTTACCACAGATTACATACAGAGAGAAGTATGTGTGCCGTTTCATCAGCAACCAGGCTGTATCATCAGGTTTTGTGGGCAACACTGATGGCGATGCTTCTCTTTCCATCTGGCCCTCTGTAGCCTCCACCAGTGGGGTCAGCATTTTGTGGCTACAGCTGTAGCAGAACCCAATTGTCAAAGCTTGGATCTTTTCCCCTCCAAGCAGAGGCATCTGGATTTGTGTCTGGTTCCGCTAATGGCTTTGCTGGCAGAGGCAGCAGAATAATGATGGAGTTGGCTGGTTGTCATGAGGTTTGTTGATGGACTCACCTGTCCTCTAAGCCAATTTTCTTTTCAGTTTTTCTTTCCAAATAATTTAAATCATTGTCATGCGTAGCGGGGCGCACACTGGGCTCCTCTGGTTTCGGCCCCTGTTACCCTCTCCAATCAATCAGGAATGCCTCAGCTTGATGCAACACCAGAAGCCTCCCACCTCCCCCTATGCCTGGCCTTTCTCTTCCCCCCTTTCCTCCTTTCTCTCTGGCTTCCTCCCAGCCTTTATAACCCTGGCTAATGAGGCTGGCAGATGCTGCCCATTACCAGGCAGACACAGGGCTATCCAACCCAGCCCCAATCCATTCCCCTTGATTAGGGCTGGAGTGGCAGGGGCTGATTAAGTGCTTCTCACTCAGCACCCTGTCACACCGTGACCAAAAGTTCCAAGCCCGCCCATGTCCCAGCGCTCAAAAGGACCAAAAGTTCCAAGCCTGCCCATGTTCCAGTGCTCAAAAGGACCAAAAGTTCCAAAGAACTTCAGCATAAGATCCCCCAATTAGTAGTCTACATAACCACCCTTCTTCGTGGTCTCTTCTACCATAAGTACTCACGACCCTAAAAGATTGCTTCTGTCAAGATAATGAGTTTATAAAGATTTTTGTTAATCAATGGTATAGGCAGTAGGGTATGCTGACATTGCATGTAATCTCCAACCATCTCCCATAACTAAAAATGTCATAATTATTTCCCAATGAGCCCAGTAACACAATGATGGGTACAATAAGATAGATATGCTGCACACCATACTAAATTGTACATCAAAGACACAGAGCACAACAAACACGGCCATAGTTCATGTTAATTTACATTTAATATTTCACAATGGGGATGTAATATGCTGACACTCCTTAGCAGACAGTTCCAGACATGCCGGACTACAGAGTGCTTTTGTGATGTGTAAAAATACCCATTAGAGTGAGACCATCAGATTCGCTTTGTTTGTTATCTAAGCCTCTAGACTGAAGCCTTCAGTGGTTTCAACCCTCTACACTAAATAGCTCAAGAGTATTTTTAGCTTTTTACTTTTGTATACTAACAGAAATTGGTTTATCTTCTCCTAGTCTAAGAATGATAGCATTATCGCTCAACCTCTGGAATAAGCAATGGCAGAGAAGAAGTGTCTGCTCCACTAGAATGTAACAAAGTCTGTAATTGCAAGTTTTTCCTTTAGGGACAACAGCTGGGTTATAATTGAACAAGAAAACATATGTGAATAATTGAGCAAAGGGAAGCCAGCGAAAAGGACAAGTGTGGTGCATTTAGATCAGAAAATGTGAATTCAGCTCTCTGAAAATAATCTCTCTCTATATTTTGACTTGCTGCCAACAAAGAATATTTTTCACTGTGACCTGGCTAGCAGTGATTTGGAATTTTTTCTTCTCTTGGAAATGAAAGCCAGTCTAACAAAGCTGGCAACAAACAAATGAAGCTCATTTCACTCCTGCCTTTGCTTAATGGTCAGTTTTCTAGATCTTCAGCATTCATCAGACACGTTACTATTGAAAACATATTTCTTAGTTGACTCTTTTTGATTTCTACCAATACAGCATAGAAATAAATCTGCAGTGTGAGTGTAGAGATGTAAAGGAATGAAGACTCTGAGGACAGCCAGATGGTTTAGCTCTGGTGCTCCCTGCAGGCCCCCTGAGGTGCCAGATCCTATGGTGTATCATACACCTGTTTTACCCGGTGCTACCAATCATGCCAGTGAAGTATGGCATTATAACGTCCTGCACTCCTTTCTGTATTGAAAGCAGCAAGGGAATCTTCCTGAAGGGCTAAATCCCCAGCCCAGAACCAAACCAAAATGCACAGGGACCTTGAAGAGGAATCTTGCCTCGTAGGCTCCATGGCCCCTGCCCTGTGCCATGTCTAGAGCAGGGCTTCTCATTGAGTGGGAGGGTGGGGAGAGGCAGGTGTAACCCAGCCATAACATGCTAAATTTTGTCCTCCAGCCCCTTCCATAGCAGACTCTGTGTGTGTGTGTGTGTGTGTGTGTGTGTGTGTGTGTGTGTGTGTGAGAGAGAGAGAGAGAGAGAGAGAGAGAGAGAGAGACTGGGACATGTGTGTTGAGGAATGGGCAGTACTTTCTGAAGCGCAATGGGCTTGTAGTTCTAGCTAGAGCAGGCAGAAATTTTTCAAATTTTAATTTTTGGATGAAATTTTCATCAAATTCAAATTTTGATGAAAAACAAAAAAACTTGACAGTTTTTGTCAGTTTTTGGTTTTTCAGGCTGCTGTGGAGGTGTTTGTTTGTTTGTTAGATTTGTTTTTTAATTCGCTGAAACTTTGAAACACCTGTAAAACAGTTTTGAAAAAAGTTCTCTACACATCCACTGATTTTTCAACCAGGTTTAGTTATAGTGTTATTGGGAGATTATAATGATACACCTACATATGTGTGTACAAAAACACCTTAGTGGTCAAGTAAACAAGAGAATAATCGTGCTGGCTAGACTCAGATATATCTGGGGCTTCCACACACACAGCTCCAGCAATGAATGTCAATCCTGAGCTGCCTATCCCTGCTACTCCATTCCTCGCGTGGTCCAGAGTGGATTCTGCTAGCCTTGCCTGAATTATCCCACATGCAATAATAAGTTTTGTGATGGGCACAAATATCAGCTATGGTCCAGGGTAAAAATACTCATTTCCATTTGCAGTCACCAGAAGTGCAGGGTTAGTGTATTAATCCACTGTATGCCATCAAGCAGTGTATTCTCTTCCCTGTCCTACAGAAGGACAGTCCAATGATTAGGATGCTAGCCTAGGATTTAGGAGATCTGAGTTCAATTCCCTGCTCTTCCACAGACTTCCTGCCTGACCTTAGGCAAGTCATTTAGCTTCTCTGTGCCTAAATGCGCCATCTGTCAAATGGGGACCATAGAATCATAGGGTCCTTGAGAGGTCATCTAATCCCGTCCCCTGCACTCATGGCAGGACAAAGTATTATCTACTGTACTTCCATATTTCATAGGGGTGTTGTGAGATATCATGGTAATGGAGACAATACATAAGTACCTAAGCTTGGAGCCAGGGGTGTGATTCCTTGCTCTTGTAGACATACTTGAGCTAGCGTGTGCTAAACATAGTGTGGCTACAGTGGCATGGGCTAGCCATGCCAAGTATGTGCTCACAGGGTTCAGGTGGGTTTGTACTTGGCAGAGCTTCGCCTGGTGACACTGCTATTTTTAGCACTAACTCAAAGGGAACTAGTGTGAATATGTTTACACGAACTGGGAATCATACCCTCAGCTTCAAGTGTAGAAGTGCCCTTAGAGCGATCTTACCATTGGTGGCGGTGATACAGTAACTTGTGAAGGCCAAAATAGTCTCTTTGAAGTGATTTTTGTGGTATGCGGAATAGTGCTTAGTGCATACATGATGCATTCCAGCTCAGGGTACTTGGCAAGTATGCTTTTCACTAATGTACCCTTTCAGTGTTTTTCCAACTGAACCGAATTCCCATTAAGCATAACACATTATCCCATCCAAACCCATCCCCTGAGTTCAAAACTGTATTTTTATTGTGAGGTCATAAAAATTAACATGAAATTCTAGATAATTGCTTTCATAATTGCTGCAATCTTTGCTCTTTCCAGAAGCCCTTTTATGAGGGGAGAAGATTAAGTATTTGGCAATCATTCCCACCATGAAGAAGGTTTTTAACCAAACATAGATATGGAATGGGCTTGAAAAAAAATGTAAATGCTTTAAAAGGTTGGTTTTAAGGTACTAAGAAAATCGTATAATGAGCATTAATGACATACATGTAGTGTGGGGGAGTGTAATGAATCAGATGAGGATTTATGATGCGAGATCTTTATGTTTCTCTCTGTATAACCCCACATCTCTTGCGTCTGAGGGAGGCTTTTATTCCAGTTTATCTGAATCTCTATTTATTTTATGATTTGTCCGTGGGACACGTGCAAAGATTTACCTGGTTATCTAAATTCACTGAAGAAAGACATAACTCCAGCTTCTTAAGATGTACAGATGGGCTACTTTTGAGTCCTGCCAAGATCTGCACAAGTTACGAGGTAACTGCCCTGTGGACAGAGAGTGTATGGTGGCCAAACCTAATATCCACAGAAAAAAACCCCATCCCTTGTAGTGGATACTGCCATGAGCAAATGAGAGGGGGTTGGAGGGGGAGAGGGAGGATCAAGAAAGACTTTACCTTTCACGCTAACTTGTATGTGGTTATCTCATGTTAACTTGTCTCTAGCCCAGAAACATGCTCAGTTGCTTAAATATCTCAAAAATACCCATGGAAGATACTGCATCCTGGGATTGTAATGTAATTCACCATCTAGCCCACGCCTGCCTAGTCTGGGTTGCTAAGAATCACAAATGCCTCATGTAGTGACACTAAATACCACCGGCTACATTATCCAGTATTGGAGTTGTAGAGCAAAACAGAAATACCGAGGCCTCAGAAAGTGTCCAGCAGGCCAAGCTAATAATTATCTTTGGGTTCACAACAGTTGTATTCACTGCAGTGAATTAAAACAGCAGTGCCTAGACACTACAGAGATTGGTGCTACAGGAATACCATAGATTAAGGAATGAATGTATTATTAAGTCACAGCAAAAGTTTGGGCATCAGTGCTATTCAAATTTGCTCATTCGTTTTTGCACACACACCCGTACACAAAGACAGCATTCTGCAAGACTGATCAGGCTGATGCCTAGAGGATTAATGTGACTGGGGAACAAAGCATGACTGAGAACAGCCTCCGTGATTGAAAGTGATTACACGTGAACAGTGAGTGTAAAATACTATCCAGTCCGAGTGATAGTATTTTACACCCACATTGCACAAGAGTAAATAACTCTGTAAGGCGGTGGCGAATCAGGCCCTGTATGACTTATAAAGTAATCAGAAAGGCATCTCCTTTTGTCAGTAGTTTTTTCCATCCAGAGTGGTCCACAGCTAGAGTATATAATGTAATTTTTGTGTCAAAATGGATCTGAGACTGATAATAATTACAACCTTTTTCTGAGAAAAGGCATTAAGCTACTTATTTTGGCTGTGATTCCTACTATCATGAAATTAATTACGCGACTTTAGCAATGGAGTGGGCTAGGAAAAGACTCTTTGAATCCTTTGCAAATGTTAGATTAAGAAAAATGAAATGCTGTAATTCAGGGAAAAGGTGTTAACTCAGATACCAAGTCAAAAAGGTCTTTGCGGTTTGACCTGTAAAACCAAAATCTCTTGGGCAGACAGGAGAAAGAATTGCACATCTCTCAAAGCTTCTCCTTCTTTTAATGCAAAAATCTGTTAATCCCACATAATGAGTGCCTCACTTGCCTCAGCAAAAATAAAGCACAGACATTGCTCATAAAAATGTTGGTAAACAGCAATGCCAGGAAAGACAAGGGGGGGAAATGTTCTGGTCTTCAAATAGTTTCCATCACAAACCTTTGGGTTCAGATGTGATGGGATGGTGACATCTTCTTCCCAACACTCTAAATTGACAGTGAGTCCCTTATGCTCATCCCTTTCTGGAGTGGACTGTGGCCAAATTGGACAGCCTTTAGTTGGTATTTGCTGTAGGTCCTCTGCTAGATACATGGGGCACTCAAGTTGCAATGTTTGAGAAAAGTATATAGCCTCAGTTGATTCCTCATTGCAGCCCCACCTTAATCATTAACTGAAACAAAAACTTGAACCAAACCTACGTTAAAACTAAGTCACTTTGGTCAAGTTTGGAAACTGTGGAAAACACATTTATAGGAAACAATATTGGCAGGGTAATAGTCCAGAGGAGAGGAAGAAGGGAGTGTAATGTTTGTGGAAGCTCTCTGAACACCACAGATGAGCAGATGTGCGGGGAAACATTACAGACGTTGGTATTTCAGATAACCAAGGAAAACCCAAGATTATTAAAGCAGAAAAGGGAGAAAGCAGATGAATCGTAAAAGGGACGGGGAGGTGGGTTCTCTCCACCAAGAGAATTCCATAAAACACACACTGCTTCTCCAATAGAAAAAGTATCTTACTCAAGCTAGGAGTGAAACGTCAATCCCATAGTCTGGCAAAATTAAAGTGGTGCTAACTGAAAAATTCTTATTATTTCTTTATTTGTGTTATGGTACCAGCTAGAGAGCCCAACTGAGATCAGGGTCCAATTGTGCTAAGTACTGTACAAACACACAGCATTAGAATTCATGCCCCAAAGCATTTAAAGTCTCCCTAGAAAAGACAGACAAAAAAAGTATTATTATCCCAGTGGGAACTGAGATATATAGAGAGAAAGGGTGGGGGTTTTTTTCAAACTCTGGCCTAACTCTGCTCCCACTGGAGTTTTGTTGTTGACTTCAATGGGAGCGTCATTCAGCCAGCACTGAGCGTTTCTGAAAATCACACTCTGGGTATAGCGACATTTTGAGCTGGGGCTGTGATTCCCAGCTCAAGGAGACATATCTGCACTAGCTCTGATTGGGTGTAAAAATAACATAGCCACGGTGGCATGAGCGACGGGAGGGGCTAGCCACACCAAGTACGTTCCCATCCGAGATGCCAGGCAAGTACGTGGGGCAGCTAGCTCGTCCTGCTGCTCATGCTGCTGTGGCTACACACTGTTTGTAGTGCACAAGTTCAATCAGAGCTAATGCAGGTATGTCTCCTTGAGCTGAAATTACACCGCCAGCTCACAGTGTAGACACACCTTCTGTGACTTGTCCAAGTTCACACAGAGCTGGAAGTAGAATCCAGATCTCTTAAGTCTCAGGCTGGTATCTTAACCATAAGACTTGGTACTGAGTTCTGGCTCTCTTGAACAGCTTTCGAGCCATCAGGGACTAAGCGCTAGCAAGGAGAATGCCTAACCTGGGCAATTTTCTGGGGCAAATCCTTTACTAAAAACCAAAACTGCTCCTTCGTCAGCCATGTACGTCAATCATTTATGTTTATATACTTTGTTTCTTCCCCTTAAACATTAACTTAACTGTTGTGTGAAATAGATCTGCTAACTTTTTACTTGAGAAGTGGCAGTTCACATGGGTTTACATCCCTTAATGAGTTAATCTAGTTTTTCCCATAGTCACATTCCCCTTGTAACTCTATAGACAGGGTCCTGATTTCCACATGATGATTGGAACCAGAAGTGAGACTAGTGGGCACAATGGAAAATACCATTTGACTTACAGCACGTGCACTTTCCAGACCAAAACTGTTTCAAACCCAAGATATGGCAATGTAAAGCCATCTCAGATTGTTCACAGATGTGAAGATAAAGCAAAGAGGTTCATATCCGGCTTTGAAAGAAAGGTCACAGACAGGAACAAAGCTCATCAAATCTCTCCACTGGTTCATGGATTCCGATTAAACTCTAAGCAAGGCTGGTATCAAATATGTTTTCAGCTCGAATGTTTCCCACAGATCTGACTTGAATTAGGTTGCACGGGTGTAAATGATCCGAATTTGGTCCCTAAACCCCTACAATAATTTTAAAACCATTTGTTTCTAAGTTTTCAAGATCAGCACTTAATGACGGGTGGATGCTGAAGTGGCCAACCGTGCAAACAGTGGAGGAGCAGTGGAGCTATACATTTTTCAGGCTTTGGATTGTTTGTGCACATACTCTGCGTCAGCACTCTGTGTTTTCTCCTGGGTGAGAACAGATATTTTATGCAAACTTGGCCATCCTGTTCTTGTTTCCTGTGTATAAGAAATACCCTGAAGGCAGAGAATGATACAGCGCAGAATATCATGCTGCATGAGGGGTAATAATAAGCCAGCACCTTCTTAAAAAAACACTTTTCAGCCTCTAGATTATTTGGGAGAAGTTCTGGTGGAGCTGGGGAACAGCATGTGCAGCATATGTGTAGGCTACATAAACTGAATCTGCTGGAGTGTAGGGGCCAAGGGGGAATATTACTCTCACTATAAACAAGATAAGGCAAAGATGAGAATCAAAGAGAAGGAGCATAAAGACTTTACAACAGAAGTGAGTGAGAACTTTTTTTAAAATGTTGGTGCCGGGCCATATTAACTGGCAAACAAGAATGCAAAGACCTCCTCCAGCTTTGCTTTCACAAGCTCATTCGTCACTCTGCAAATGTACATTTAAATGCTCACCGAACTTCCACTTCTTAGAGTTTCTGCATAAAAGGCAGATAGCATCAGAAATGGGCAGCAGAGTTTTGCTTTTCATTGACTTGTATAAAGTAGACTATAAAGTTTTTTGTGATTTTTTTTTTTTTTTTTAGGAATCTCCCCGGCAGCAAAATTTCAAGTTTTGAACAGTCTCCTGCATAGTAACATCTTTGCCATCAGTGCAATGGCAGATTCACAAGACCTTTTCCACTTTATTTGCTGCCAGTACCATCTCTAGCTTTAGCTCTTTCACTTCGTCACCTTTCACTGTGCCAGAGGATCCTTTTAAAAATCCTGGCTCAGCAATGTGAATTTTGTTTGCTTTAAAGAAAGAGAGAGAAAAAATAACACATGGGGTTTTTAGTATTTTCTCTCACTGGCAGCTTCTGAGAGTGAACTCAGCCTTTTTGGGTTGATTCTCCCCGAACTGGAAATGTACAGCCTGATCTGAAGCCAAAGAGAGCTCAATGCCTCTGAAAACTAGGCCAGCCTTATCTAGGATTCACAAGTTGGACAGCCAGCAGCAGAGAAACCAGAAGTATCCTTTGGAGGAGATGTAAAACTGATGCCTGGATCACATGTCATCATGAAAATCCCCAAGGAATGTTTTGCAGGTGGGGGACCAGGCAATAACCTTGTTATACCAGCTAAATTCCTCTTGTATAGTTAACTTCAATGGGCTTTCAATCTGGCCCATTCTGTCTACCTGCCTTCTCCTCACAATTTCACATGTATAGAGTATCCTTTTCCCTTCTTGAATTGTTGTATGTGCTGTTTAGAGACCCTCCAGCCAAGATATGACTGCATCTCAGTGACAGACAAATTGCTCCCTGTCAGTAATTTGTAAAATTTGTCAAGTGATTTGGGATAGTCAGATGACAAGTGCTAGAGACATGTCAGGTCATTATACTATTATTATTCCTTTTGTTTCTTATTTCCAAGGAAACAACAGAGGTTTCTCAAGTGGGATTCTCTGGCAAACCATCAGTAATCGTTTTCTCCAGAAATACAACCAATTTCTTGCTTCTTTGATTGCTGGAGTCCAGGAAGGCATTTTCATGCCTTTAAGCAGCAGGAATATACAAGTATCAATGCAGCTTTTTAAAACCTGAGTGAAAACAGAAAAAGGTAACCTGGAAATAGGTGTCAGCCGCACTTGTAATCATTGTGCTCCCCCTTTTACATGTGTTTTTAATTGTCTTTTAAAAATAAAGAAATAAACAGTCATGAATAATCTAATAAGCGTCAGCAACCACCTGTGAAACTCAGCTAGCCAGCTGTATGAACTCAAACGCAAGACTAGAAAACAGATCGTGCTCTGGGACAACACGCGTTCACATTATACGCACGTCATTCCAAAACCCCTGAAGAAAAATGCATTCATGCCATTTTTGGCACTTGGTGTACATGCCACTCTGTAAAAGTATCCCAAGTGAGTGTTTGCTTAAGGAACATACAAAATTTGCTTTAAAGGAACTAGGTAAAAGCCAAAGGGGCAGTAGGGAAATCTGCTTGTTTGGCAATGCTTAAAAAAAAAATAAAAAACCCACATGGCATTTATTTAAGGAACTGCAGCCCAACAGGCAAAATTACTCAACAGTAATTAAGCATGTTTTCCTGATACTGAGATATTCAGGAGTGAATGCACAAGCAATGTAAAAACACAGAGGAAACCATAGGCATAAGTTTATTCAAGAAGACATTTGTTTTCCTACTAAGAAAAAAGGGTTATGTTCTCATGCACCTTGACACACCTAGCAAATGTCCTCGGGTAGCTGGGGCTATTTTTTCATTTCATGGGAAGGAACCATTTCATGGAGGGAGAAACATAACATCCTGGCATCTCAGGAGGGAAAAAGTTCAACTATATTTTTAAGGCTGTTTTGACATGTTTTTCTTCCACGCAGCACCAGACTTCAGTTACAGCTTCTTAACCACTGCAGCTAAATGACCCACCACAAGAACATTTTTTCCACAAACAATTCGGAATAGGGAGAAAGAGGCTGAGAGGAAAAGCAAACAGCTCTTAAAGAAACTACCCTTGTTTGGATAGTTCTGAACCACTGACTGTTCAAGGCAGGTTTTAGGTGGGTGGGGAAAACACTCCTGGTTTTGATTTGAAGTAGCCACCTCAAAACCTGTTTCAGTTAATGAGACTGCAATATTTAGAAAAATACAGAGTGTTTAAGAGGGATGTTGGGGAAACTTTTCTGTAGGGTATCCTAAAGCCAAGGACATTGGATCATACAAGCCTTTATACACACTAGAGAAAAACACGTTCACCTGCAACTGGGAATCACAGAGGAGTGGTAATTTCTGGTCGTACTTTTCAGAATCAAGGTAATACACGGTAGCTGCAAATGTAATTATACAAACTACATGTTTAAGGTGGCCAGAGCAGGCTCAGACTGAGCCAACTGCTCACACAGTTAGTCAACAGGCTTTTCTTGCTCTCCAAATAATTTTACTTAAAAGCCACAATCTGGCTCTAAACTTTGGCAAGACGTTATATGAAGAATTAGGTATACAATTTTGGATAGTGCAGGTACCATAATTGATTACCTGTTAGTCATTCTACCCACAGATAGGTTAAATATATCCTCGCATCAGCTGAGTCCCAACATTACCACCTACCAAATAAAGAACCACCAATGACAAATCAGCATTTTTGATGCTGAAAACTAATTTCAAGCAGGGCTGTTTTCCAGCAGTGATGGCAAGAAATGTACACTATGTTGTTGCTATGCGACTGTAATCCTAATGAACTGGTTCTATAATCCATCCATTCACAGTGGGCATGCTCGCAGGCTTAACACAGACATTGGCATAGTCTCGTCCATAATGACTTTACTTCATCTCATTTGGAAAGTCACTCCCTTGTAAGTAAGGTCACACAGTACCTAGCCTTACAAAGAGGCTAGTGCCTACAGAGATGGGAGCAGAGTGTTTGTGCCTACCTGCCCTATGGCAGAGAGTAACTGGCAGAAGGTCCTTTGTGCCCTTTCCCATCCTTTGCTCCCTTTCAGAGCTGAGCCCAAGTACTGAATGCTGAGTCGGTGTGTGCAAAAGGTACTGATCACTTGTGAACATTACATGAGAAATAGGAATGAAGGCTTAGGTCTGGGACTACAAAGTAGGAGATCTGTTATTCTCAGCTCTGCCAGTACTTACTGTATGATGTTGAGCAAATCACTTAGGACTACATACCTCTTGGAGAAAGTGTGGGGGGGAACACAACTGGAGGGTTGAAATTTGCTGCTGCTTCCCCTGGAGCAAGGGGGAAGCAGGAAGACAACAGGGGTGTCTTTGAGGTGCAGTGCTCCCTGGGGCTTCTCTTGGAGTAATGCAGCTTTCACAACACCCATTGTTCAGGGCTGTGACTAAAGTCTTCTAGTCTTCTAGTCCTCAACCTCTTTGTGTCAAGATTTGTTGAAAAATTCCCAACCAGCTCAATTATCAACAGCATTTATACAAAGCGAATATGTCACTTTATCACATATATGTATATAAATGAAACATTATCATCATCATTGTGGTACCTAGCCATTTTAACTCAGTTTTCTATCTACTACTCTAAGTGTAAGCAGTTTCCTGGTCCTGCTTGCAGGCTAGGGGGCCCTGTAAGGAAGCATGTGATCTGGGTCTTCAACTTTCAGTCTGCAAAGACCCAGCCTAGAACAAGGTGGGTTGAGTTGTGCCTCTGTAACTTACGGAGTAGTCCGCTTTGTCTCTCTCTGTTTTTGTTTCTTGTGTGTTTGGGTTCTGGATTCTAAGAAATAAAGTAGTGTTAAATTGCAACCATCGACAAAGTGTATTTGATGTGATTTTATCTAACTTCTCTGTGTGCATGCCATGAACACAACAATAATCACTTATTAAAATGTAAAAACGAAAAAAAAAAATACCCTGTCCCCATTTCAAAATGCCACTATGCTTGTATGCAGTATAAGTGCAGAGCCCCAGAGATCCCATTTTGGTCATTAATCATATGTATATAAGCTTCCACTTGGAAAAGTGCAGCTGTCCCATGCCACCATGCTTTAATTTATTGCATTAGCATCTAATTACTAACAAGGCAATTTCACACATGATATCCAAAAAGGAACACAAGGCTTTATTCCTGACATAATCATGACACTGTTTTACATTCAAAAGTTCATGGACTTAATGCATTTAAAAATACCCCTTCCAGCCTAATTATCTTGTGGAACATTTTATACAGGAGATATCTGATGTCAGACTAGTGCTGTATGTATTACACAGCTCCCATGGTGACTTGTAAGCTCTAGTGCGTCCCATGTGAGAGTTTCATAGAGAGACGTGCTGAGAGTGGTTTTGGTCACAGCTCTCCCCAGAGATATGCCTCTGCTTTCTGTGGGAGGCAATGAGTGAAAATGAATGGTGGATGGAAATCTCCAGACTTAAAGCAAGTGGGAGTTCTCTTTGATACATTTTATCTCAAGGGGCCTCTCCTTTGGAGGATTCCAACAGAAAGTTGTCTGGACCATCAGAAGACTATCAAAAATGCTTAATATAATAATATTTTTTTAAATATATGGAGATATCCTATCTCCTAGAAGGGACCTTGAAAGGTCATCAAGTCCAGCCCCCTGCCTTCACTAGGCAGGACCAAATATGATTTAGCCCCAGATCCCTAAGTGGCCTCCTTAAGGTTTGAACTCACAAGCCTGGGTTTAGTAGGCCAATGCTCAAACCACTGAGCTATCCCTCCCCTTTCTGAACCTTTCCCATGCCCAACAAAAGCATTGTAGAAGTTAAGGTGGAGCTGTGCTCATCTCCAGTGCTCCTCATCCCTTGTCTAGTTTAGCCCCCAACTCGTTCCTTTGAATCGGGCCACAACCTGCTACAGGGTGTTTTCTCATGCTCATATCCCTCTTGCAGAGCAGTCCTTTCTTCTCTGCACCAGGCTTGATCATCCTCCACTCTTTACTGCCTCTGTGCACCATAAAGCTTAGCTAGTATAAACCAGCATGTGGCTCTTTTGGTTTCAATGGAGCTACATCCATTTACACCAGGGGCTCCTTCCTACACAGTCCTGAGCATGCTGGCCCCGATACGACAAAGCACTTAACTTTGAGCATCAGAGTAGTCTCATGAAGCAATGCAAAGTCATGGGGCTAAAGCTAAGCATGTGTTTCACAGGATTGGGGGCCAAAGTGCTCAGCACCTTGTAGGTCAAGTCCCTGATGAGGACCTGGCCTTCTGTGTTGTTCACACTTCTTGAGGTGGTGCAGCTATAATGCTGCCCACTATGCCCTCCTCTTTTGGCAGTGCCTGTCCCCAATAAAGCCTTGCCAGAAATCCAAAAAAAAGGTCTTCTCACTATTATTCAAACTACAATGTTTGAACAGCTTCAGTATTTTCTAGAGAAAATTCCTACCTCCCCTAGGCTGGGTCTACACTACCTGCCTGAATCGGCGGGTAGAAATCGACCTCTCGGGGTCTATTTATCACATCCCATCGGGACGCGACAATCGATCCCCGAATCGACGCTCTTACTCCACCAGCGGAGGTGGGAGTAAGCACCATCGATGGGAAGCCGCAGAGGTCGATTTTGCTGCCGTCCTCACAGCGGGGTAAGTCGGCTGCGATACGTCGAATTCAGCTACGCTATTCACGTAGCTGAATTTGCGTATCTTAAATCGACTCCCTCCTGTATGTAGATGTAGCCCTAGTTTATAAAATCTCAGGAACTGTGACTGCATAGATACATTTTTTTATTTATGTATTGGTTGGTTCCAAAATTTTAAATAATGAATTGTTTGCTACCTGCCATACTTTGATTGGAATCATTTGGGAACAAAGTGAGAAAAGGGGAAAAAAGAGGCCCTTGATGGATTAAAACTGCAGATCGTAGTTGCAAGAGGAGGTATTTTAATGACAGGTTTAAGACTTGCTAAGTAACTGCCACAAGAATTATGAATACATTTTATAACGGTGTAAGATTAGCAAATAATCCTTTAAAAATAAAAAAAAAGATGGGGAATGGCTTTTCAAAGAAAAATGAAGAAACAGTAGCCACCCAAAACCTCTTGAAAATTTTGCATAAGAGAAGAGATTGCTAAACATTTTAAAGACCGTATCCTCAGTGGCTTTAAATTGGTGTAGCTGAACTTCAGTGGAGCTATGCTGATTTTTGAACCATTTGCCATTTAACTTGTACATCTCCTTAATTAACTAGCAAACTCCTGGCTCACAGGATGCCTGGCATCATCAGTTACTGACAGTCCATTCAGAAGCAAGTAAGCCGCATTTCTCAGAACATGAGTTATCGGATTTGAACAACGATGTAATTGATGCCTAAATGTCATATGGAGATTTCAAGGACACTTGAGGCCTTTTTCTTTGCTGACACTGAGATGCTTCATCTTAACCCTGCCTGATCTAAATCACTAACTGGCAGTGAGCTTTATATTTCGCCCTGTAACTCCTCAGTTGACCATTCGTCGTGATTTGGTTCGTTGTTAAGCAAATGTATTTGAAAGGATTTTTTTTGTCTACCACCAGCAGCTAAGAATGTGTCAGCTGCATCATGTTCCTCTCTTGGGTAAGAACATGTGTTGTTAGGTGAACAATTTGGGCCCTGACCTAGCAAAGAGCTCAGACAATGTGGAGAGACCCCTGCGTCTGCATGGAGTCCCATTAAACCTATGGAGGTCTGTGAGGGCACTGAAGTCTAGCCATGCAGAACTGACTGCAGAATCAGACCTATAAAATAGTGGGGTACAAGTATTGCAAGTGATGCCTATGGAATCTGCAAGATGGCCATGACTTCTTTCAGCCCTTGCAGGGCCTGATTCTGATCTTGCTTACCCCAGCGCAAATCAGGACTACATTCATTAATATCAATAGAGTTACACTGATGGAAAAATTCTTGAGTTTAGAATCAGGCCCACTGATGGCCATGGAGACACTGTGGCGCTCCCAGAGATTTGATTTACCATAGTCACCTTGATCGATTGGTCCATCAGCCCTCACAGAGAGGGCACCAATCACAACACGTCATTCGTGTTGTTCTAGCCAGTCCTTCAGCCACCCGCTGCTGGCCAGACTGTCAGTGGCACCAGACACCCGATCATCATAGGGCACCGCAGCCTTAGTCTCCCAGGCAGCTGGGATTACAGGCATATGCCACCACGCCCAATTTATTTACCATATTTATTCACTGTGATTTACCATAGTACACAACTTTACGCTGATCAGTACCAAACATACTTTAAAATATTCCTAAACACTATAGTAGTTCTCACTGAGGACTAATGTTTGTACCAGAACTTGGAGTCCCTAGTCCAAATGATTGTTGAGATATGCAATAGCAAAAACGTTAGATGTTTCCAGTGGTGGAATGCCAGTCGTATATTTGATGTAGCATATCTTATACAAGACTTCTCAAATGAGCCAGCTACAGAGAATGAGCTGTAGTAGAAAATGACACACATGAAATCTCAGGGGGAAAAGGAGGGTTTTTGTGGTAGTTACAGGAGAATTAATATTGAATTTATACTAGAAAGTGTGTTAACAACCTTTGCTCCAGCTCCATAATACTATAAAGAGAGGTGAGGTTCGATCAGTCTGCTTCTACTTTACAGGAGAAACTTCAACAGCTGAAGCTTCATCCTTTGATGTGCAGTGATTCTTCCACCAGCAATGAGAAGCAGCTATTCCCCTCTTTACTTTAGCAGAGCCCCTCCAGAACAGAGATCCTGCTCTAGCCAGTTGCTTAATTAAAATGAGCAATGATCAATAAACAACTCTGATGTCAGAGGAGAGAGGAAAGTCTCTGTCATGCTTGCTGCCCACATACACTAAACTACACCTAGGAATTACAGGAAGGTCCCTCATCAGCAAAAACAGTCAAACCAGAAACCAGTTAGTGGAAGACAATCTGCTCTATAGTGACAGTGAGAAACTTAGGGGACAGGGATGCACACTGAAGTCAAGGAAACGCTACAAAGACACATTGAAAGGCTATCTCAAGAAAACTGATGTGGACGTCACAAGCTGGGAGAGCAAGCCACCACCTAACCCCAATGGCACCACATCTTCCATCAGGCAGTGGCCCACTTCGAGGAGAAGCGCCTTGCCCTCGAAGTTGCAAAGAGAGAGAGAAGGAAGGAAAAAGAAAGAACTTTCTTCCAGCAGGCAGTTGACCCTCCAGGAAATGTCTGTACCTACTGCTGACGGATCTGTGGTCCCAGGATCGGACTCTTGAGTCATCTCAGGGCCCATTTGAAAATCCATGGTAGAGATCACCCTCCAGTTGAAGGATCGCCGATGATGATTATGAATGGGCTTTGGATCAGGCCCATAGTTAGACATCTCACCATGTGCCTTTTGGTCCAAGCCCATGGAGAAGGCTCTTAATTAGGAGACACAGCTTTTCTCCCAAAGAATCAGTTTCTTGCCAAATATTCACACACAAAAACAAACAAATGGGAAGGCACCATCATCGATACCTATGGAGATAAGCTGCAAAAACATGTGCTGTGGGCAAAAGTACAAGATGCAGAATGTGAGTTCATGATCTACATGTGTCCTGCACTTGGCTTTATTTATTTACACTGGGTTTTGATGTGTTAAATCAAGGGATAGTTCATCTCCATAAGACATCTCATTGCTGCTGGAACCTGAATGGTGGGAAGCAGGTATTGCACTCACCAGGAGCCAGATGTTTTGACACAGGGATTTCAAATGACTCTAGAATATGGGCAGTAGTTCTGTGGATGAAAAGCTTGAGGTAACTTCAAAGGGCCAGGAATAAAAATAACTCTTGGTCTGAACTACAAATTAGAATGGAGTGGGGGGAACTACTCTTCACACTGCAGCTGGATTATCAAGGCTGTTATCTGTATCTCACTGTTAAATCTACTTGGTGATTTTTACATTGTTATTTATATTACAGTTAAGGTCAAGAGATCCTAAATTAGAGCAGGGACCCAGTGCACATGACAATGCAAAGAAACAGCCCCTACCCTCAAAGAGCTTATAGTGTCACAGAAAAATCTTAGAAAAAGGAAATACTCTTATCCCATTTCACAGATAGGAACCTGAGGGCCATATCCACAAAGGTATTTAAGATCTGAACTTCGATCTGGCCCATAGAGATCTTTTACTTACTTGCATAGGATCACACAGGAATTCTGTAGCAAAGCTAGGAAATGAACCTCAATCTCCTGAGCTCCAGACTAATGATGAAACCACAAAACCCATCCCCCCTCTCCATCATCCTGATTTAATCACCATGACCCAAATTCAAACATGGTGCATGGAGTTACACTAAAGATGGAATGTGTCCCTTGCAAGGATAGATTTCTGCAATAATCAGGTAGGGGAGATGTCTCCCACCAGGAGTTTGGCTCCCTTTCTTCTTGTGAGGCTTTTTCTTTTTATCCTCTTGTATGGGGCTGAAATTTGTTACACCATTAGGAGGAGTTCCCCTTTTCCCAGGGTGCCATGTTATTTGAGCCGCCTCATTTATACTCTTTTTATAAATCTGCAAGACACAATGATTCAAAAACCATCATTATAATTTAGGGGGAGAGATTGTCAAATATAGGAGCAAAATAATTGCATTATTTAGGGGTAAAATTGGTGTTCTGAACATTTATAAATGCACAACTACTTATTTTCTTCACCTTTTCTTTAGGAATGGCTTTTTCATGCATTGGTTGATCACACTGTATAATTCATCAGATTCTAATCTATAACTGGTCATAAAAATATTTTAAGGAATTTTTAACAAAGACATTTGGGATTACTCTGAGAATCTAGCGGACTGACAGTCAGTGTACAAATACTAGGACTTACTTTTTTAGATCTGTATCTTTACCAAGTAATTTATCTAACCAGGAAGGAGAATTCATGCAGAGGCAGGTGAAAACTACAGATTTATGCATGGAAAAACCATCCTTAATAAAATATTGTTCCCAGAAAGTTAACAGGTCTCCAGCTTTTCCTATTCACAGGACACCGTTGAATTTTAAGATACTGGATCCTAGTTTTATGTAGTTAAATATCATTTGCAGTATGTATCTATGCTCACAGTATAAGAGTTTAATGAACTTAATTTAAGCGAGAAGACATGACAGGGTGTATGCATGGCTTGGTTATTATTTGCATCCAGTGGGCATACTGTCAAGAACAAGGCCAAAGGCTTCAGCAACCCAAAAACTACATCATGACTCCATAGTGTCTAGGTATTACTATCTTTATCTGGCTCTTTTGTTGTGTTAATAGAAAGTTAAAAGAGGAAAGGCCCACAGTGTGACTCTATTGGAAGCCAAAGTCATGTCAGGGCAGGTAGGGTGCATTGAGAGTTTTTCAAAATGTAGTATAATTATAGGTAGGGTTAGTTGAGTAAAATAAAAATAAGTATTTTCACAAATTAACATAGTGAGGTTTTCCATCTGTTATTTATGGGGCTATGTTATTCGTTCTTTGCAAATACACAGGCAACCATCAGGTTATCCATGACAATGTCTGCCAAATAGGAAGTCTTACAAAGTTTAGCATAAAGAATATTCCTCTGAAAACTCATGCCAGATGTGACTCTTTGCTAGTCAATATCCAGTCATCCAATCGAGAAACAGACATAACTGAAGACATAAGTCATCAGTTGCACACTGTGACTTATGAATAGTCGAACTGAGCAGTTTGTAGACCTCACATTGACCAAAATTTGTTTATGTATGAATAATGAATGTCTTTGTAGAAATTAGGATTCATCTATCAACAGGAAAGGGGGCCAAATTCACCTGGTAATTTATTCCCCATGAATCATTTGACCAGCTTTAGTTCTAGAATAACTGAAAGATCCATGATAATAGAAAATAAAAGGGGTCTCACTCTACTGCTTCTTCCCATCCTTTGTTTTCAGTGACTCCTCATTACTATTATAGAGAATTACTGATACCCGTTATTTCAGTTATATCACCAGCTCATAACCAGTTACAGTTTCACTCATGTTAATGCACAGCTTGCTAGTAAGGTAGCAGCAGCCCTCTGTGTTTTCCTAAATCCAATTTAGAGTCAAAATGTATTTTATTAGCTGCGGACGGAATATTTAAATTCAAAATATTTTTTTTAAAGTTTCATCTTTTGAAATGGCAATTGGTGATATTCGAGCCACATGTTGGCCACTTGTTTTTGAGGTGAGGGGGGAACTGTATGTATCTTAGTACAAAACTTTCTCTGTTTCTTGAGAAAACAACAATAAAACACCCCTTGCCTTTTATCCACATCTGGCTGAAGCAAAAACAGTGACCCATGGAATTCAAAATTTCATACTTCACTGCTCCAGGCTAGGATCCAGAGGTTATTCTTGCTGTGTTTATGAAAGATCTAGCCCTGTTAGGAGGAGAAGTGCTTATTGAGAAAACACATGGAGTTTCTGTTTCCAGAAATTATGGAATTAGCCAGTGATAAGAGACTTTTTTTTCCTCAATACCCTCTAGACATTTCATAGGAGTTAATAAGTAATGGCTGTGCTGTTAATTGCAAAACAAGAGTAAACAGTCCAGGCTGGATCTCAGGCATGGAGCGCACTGCCACCAAGACTCAGCAAATTTGTGATTTGGAGCAAATGCCTCTCAAAGGGACTGCAAATTCCAAAGAATTCAGTAGACTTAAAAATATGAAGTCTAATATGTGTACTTAATATTGTCCCTTCATTAGTAGGAGCTCAGAGCACTCACCTAACATTTGTGAATCAAGCCTCATAACAGCACTGTGAGGTAGGGCTGTATTCCTTCTCCCCCCATCCCCACCCCCATTTTAAAGATGGGGACACGGAGTTTAAGCAGCTTTCCCAAAGAGATGAAGTGAAGGGTAGAGCATGGGATAGAGTCCAGATCTGCTCACTCCCAGTCTTCTGCAGGCGCAAGATCAGCTTCCCCATTTTTGAAAACTGCCTATGTAGAAATTACAGATAGATCCACCTATGGAGTTTGGATCAGACCCAATTCCATACTTCTAAAAATTCTCAGTTGTCCGGAGATACTATTCAAATTTCATAGGGTTGTAAGGGTCCAAACACTGAGCATAGTGCTTCCTCTCTTTACTATTCCATTGAAGAAAGCCCTGGTAACGTTACCTACTGTCCTGGTGTCTTAAAATTCCCCCTGTCCTACAAGAAAGGTGTGTCTTTTTATACCAGGCACTCAAAGGTATTCAGTGGAATTCACCCTGCACTGCTGGAATTTCCTCTACAAGAGAGGTGGAATTTGAAGACTCCAAGATTTTACTTTGTCCTGAAGCCCTAATGGAAAGCATGGAATTCTGCAGCTGGCTGACACGTTAGCTAGTGAAACTGATTTTCTTCTGGACTGAAGCAAACGCTGCTTGTGGGAAAGAAATTACGAGAAAACAATAAAATATGTGTGGCTTTCAGAGCTCTATCTTGGTTGTATTGACTGTGAAATTGCTGATGAATGGGGGCGTTCAAACAGAATGGACACCACGTTACTAATCGAGCTAAAATTCCTGTGGTCTCATCAGTCCTCAGTGCAATGTGATGGTTACATAAACAATCTGTAATTCAAGTTCTTAATTTGGGGACACTTACGCACTTTGCCCCAGCTGATAGATCATTTTCATGTTATCCTTCGGCAGTCCGAGTCCTCCCTTCCCCCGCACCGAATCCCAGGAATCAAGCTTTGTGCTGGCAATTAAACTTGGTTTTGCCAGGTGCTGAGCACTCTGGCCCTGATCCAGCAAAGCCTTTTAAGCATGTGAGTAGTCCCCCTGAAGACATTCCTTTCCCGAAATCAATGGGACATGCTTAAATTTAAACACATGCTCAAGTGCTTTCCTGGATTGGGGCATGAACTGTAATTCACCCCACAGTTCCTGTGAGCAATTCCTCTGCACCTCATCTTTGGGGTCAGTGCCACTGGATGTGGGTAAGTGTAGATCCCATGACCCCACATCTAGCCTTTCCACAACGGCCGATTCTGTGCGCCTCTGTTTGTAATCGGCACAGCAATCCTGTGTGCAGCCCAGGTGGGTGAAGAGTTGTTATGAGGCCCTCGCAGGCAGAGTCACTTCTGTGTAGAACAGGGACATCATAACCTGTTACCATCATTATCATTATTTATGGTAGTACCCAAAGGCACCCAGCCAATACTGGTTTCCTATTGTACTAGGGGCTGTGCAAACACAGACGTGAGCTTTCCTAAGCTTTCCTAGGCAGGTAATGTGACAACGCCTTAGTCCATTTAACAGGGCGGGAGGAAAAACCTACTTGTTTTCATTCTCTTCACTGCTGTATTAACTGTTTTGTTTTTAATGATGTTTTTCCTACCAGAATTTCCTCTGCAATTAAATGGCTCTCTTGGTTGCGTTGTGAAATATTGAGTGTTTGGTGTCGTCTTCTTCTTCCCTCCCCCGCTCCAGTGAGCTGCTTTTGTCCTCTTTAAAGATTCTGTGTTGGCAGCAGCACTTGGAGTGGAAACCAAAAGACCACAATGCATCTCAGTTTGCCTTTAACAAATGAAACAGCAAAAAAAAAAAAAAAAAAAAAGTGAAATTTCAGATGTCACGTGTGAGCTGTCTCAAGGAGGATGAGGAGGCGGGGGGCAGGGTATGTTTCAGCCTCTCCGCTGCACCAGCAAGTGGAGGCGACCGGTTAGGAAGGAGGGGATGTATTGTGTCTTTGTATACGGGTGCTACACACAGGGCAGATCTGGGAGGTTGTGTGTGCTGACTGTGAGGCGCTTTGCACTGTGATCACAGGGCACCCTTATGCCGGGGCTACTGAATCTGAATAACCGCAGTCCCAATGTCTCCGAACTAACCTTTTCTCCATAGTGCCTTATGATGTCCGTGTTCTACACAGAACCAGGTCTCCTGCCAAGCCCCGCTGTGTGCTCGCTCTGTGCTTTGTGCACAGCGGAACTACAGGTCTGTCTCATCTTACGCAGGGGTTCCGTTCCACGGTTAGCGCGTAAAGCGAAAACTGCGTATAGCCAAAATTCCATTGAGTTCAATGGCGGGCGAAATCGCCCACACTACAGGTATAGTATTAAAATTGTTATTTTTCTCTTTTTTTTTTTTTTTGCCGACCGCGTAAAGTTGAAATCGTGCATGTTAAATGCGCGTAAGATGCGACAGACCTGTATTGCCTTTTTGCAGAACTGAGAGCTTTCCACAGCCTCTGTCCCTGAGTGAATTTCACCCTCCACAGAATATATGATGTGTGTGTAGATAGAGTGCAGAAGTTGTGAACTAGATGGGTTTCCCCTTTTACTGTAGGACCCCTGTTTCATCACTATGGGTTTGTGCTACTGTGGCAGTAGGTGACAATACCACAAGAAAAGGAGCACTGCCGAGTGGGGAGGGGGACATGTATTCGCGATACGGCTTTATGTATATTATTGACAAAATCAAACTTTGGGTAATATGCTCCCCCTCTGTTTTGAGGTGCCCTGGAGAGTTCAGCTGTCCATTGCCTCCCGAAATCACCAAAGCCCCATCCCCAACCTCTGTGCAGCATCTGTGTGGCTTTCTGATGGGGCCATGCCCAGGAGGGATGGGGCAAAAGACAAAGAGCAATGTTTCTCCATAGCACGTTACCCTCAGGGCCAAGAAGAAATCTGCGGGGGTCCCTGCAGTTCTGCATGTGATCCCAACATCTACACAGGTTCCACTTGTTCCCTCACTGTGGTAACCCCCAAACTTCCCCTCTTTCAGGTACATCGACACTATGAGCGTGGGTGTGATTCCCAGCTTATAGAATCATAGTGGTGTAAACATACTTGTGCTAGCTCAAATCAAGTTAGCAAGCTACAAATAATAATGTAGCCAGGGTAGTGGTGGGCAGCAGTGGCACCATGCTAGCCCCGCTCCCCTGCCCTGAATAGAAACCTGCATGAACCACATGGGTACATACGAGGGGCCACTAGCACGTGCCATCATGCTCCTGTAGCTACACTACTAAGGATGACTGGGTAGTAACTTTGTGAGTGGGCTCATGTTTTACTCTCCTGAAGTTTATCCTTTGGAGGGTCAGCATGTAGCTCCCTCTAAGGGAAGCAGATGAGTGTGAAATCGATTTTTGGTTGGTGTGTAAATCATGTCCACTCATCTTTAAAGCACAGGAAGGAACTGTGCAACTTTAACAATCAAAGGGGGGGAAGTATATATTGGTAGGACCCTTAGAAGCTGCATTCCCTTCTCACTCATCTGTGATTCTGAGAAATATTTGGCTGACATCTTTCTCTGAAGCTTCCCAATAGCCACATGTCATTGGGAAACAAAACAACAAAGGATTCATGGACCTTACACTTCACAGTATTTAAATTAATGACGTGTTAGTTTTCTGTCTGATTTTGGGGCACACTCTGCCCCTTTCTGTAATTCTTAGGCTACATCTACACTACAGCCGGGATTGACGCCCTGAGATCAATCCACCGGCGGTCGATTTAGTGCGGTGGGGGGGCAAACTTTTTGGCCCGAGGGCCACATCTGGGTATGGAAATTGTATGGTGGGCCATGAATGCTCACAAAACTGGGATTGGGGTGCATGAGGGGGTGAGTGCCCTGACTGGGGGTGCAGGCTCTGGGGTGGGGCTGAAGATGAGGGATTTGGGGTGTAGGAGGGTGCTTCAGGCTGGGACCAAGGGGTTCGGAGGGTGGGAGGGGGATCAGAGCTGGGGCAGGGGGTTGGGGCATACTGGGGGTGAGGGCTCTAACTGGAGGTGCAGGCTGTGGGGTGGGGGTCAGAGGTGCAGGCTCCGTGCAGCACTTACTTCAAGCAGCTCCTGGAAGCAACGGCATGTCCCCCTCCAACTCCTATGTGGAGGTGCAGCCAGGCGACTCTAAGCACTGCCCCGTCTACAGGCACCACCCCTGCAGCTCCCATTAGTCGCAGTTCCTAGCCAATGGAAGTTACGGGGGTGGTGCTTGGGGCGGGGGCAGTGCATGGAGCCACCTGGCTGCCCCTAAGCATAGGAGCCGGAGGGGGGACAAGCTGCTGCTTCCGGGAGCCTTGGCACACGCGCACGGAGCGGCCTTCGACCCCGCTCCCCAGCTGGGCGTGGAAGCAGGGCAAGCCCCAGATTCCACTCCCCAGCGGGAACTCAAGGGCTGGATTAAACTGGCTAGGGGACCGGATGCGGCCTGTGGGCCACAGTTTGCCCACCCCTGATTTAGCAGGTCTAGTGAAGACCCACTAAATCAACAGCACATCGCTCTCCAGTCAACCCCTGTACTCTACCCCCGACGAGAAGAGTAAGGTAAGTCGACAGGAGAGTTTCTCCCATCGACCCCCCGTGGTGTAGACCCCACAGTAACTTGACCTATGATACGTCAACTCCAGCTATGTTATTCACGTAGCTGGAGTTGCATAGCGTAGGTCGACTTACCGCAGTAGTGTAGACATAGCCTTAGAAACACAGTTTGGAGAGTGATGAAATTGGTCCATTCATGGGAAATGATGATTCTTCTTTCTGGCCCTGATTCAAGTCAAGTATAAAAGTATAATTAGGCAGGCCAAAAAAGGATTTGAAGAGAAACTAGCAAAAGACACAAAAACAAACAGCAAATTTTAAGTACGTAAGAAGCAGGAAGCCTGCCAAACAATCAGCGGTGCCTCTGGACCATCAAAGTGCTAAAAGAGCATGCAAGAAAGACAAGGCTGTTACAAAGAAGCTAAATGAATTATCTGCATCAGTCTGCACTGCAGAGGTTGTGGGGGAGATTCCCACACCTGAGCCATTCTTTTTAGGGACAAATCTGAGGAACTGTCCCAGACTGAGGCGTCAATAGAGGAGGTTTTGGACCAAACTGATAAATTAAACAATAGCAAGTCACCAGGACCAGATGGTTTTCACCCAAGAGTTCTGAAGGACACTGATTTTTTAAAAAGGCTTCAGAGGTGATCTTGGCAATTACAAGCTGGTAAATCTAACTTCAGTACCAGGCAAATTGCTTGAAACTATAGTAAAGAACAGAATTATCAGACACATAGATGAAGATAATTTGTTGGGGAAGAGTCAACATGCCTTTCGTAAAGGGAAATCATGCTTTACCAATCTATTAGAATTCTTTGGGGTCAACAAACATGCAGACAAGAGTGATCCAGTGAATATAGTGTACTTGGACTTTAGGAACCATTAGGAAAGGGATAGCTACTAAGACCGAAAATATCATAATGCCACTATATAAATCCATTGTATGCCCACACCTAGAATACTGTGGGCAGTTCTGGCTGTCCCATCTCAAAAAAGATATATTAGAATTGGAGAACGTACAGAAAAGGACAACAAAAATGATTAGGGTTATAGAACAGCTTCTGTATGAGGAGAGATTAAAAAGACAGGACTGTTCAATTTAGAAAAGAGAAATCTAATTATAGAGGTCAATAAAATAATTAATGGTGTGAAGAAAGTTAATAACGAAGTGTTATGTACCCCGCCAGATAACACAAGAACTAGGAGTTACCCAATGAAATTAATAGGCAACAGGTTTAAAACAAACAAAACATAAGAACAGCCATACTGGGTCAGATCAAAGATCCATCTAGCTCAGTATCCTGTCTTCTGACAGTGGCCAATGCCAGGAGCCCCAGAGGGAATGAACAGAACAGGTAATCAGCAAGTGAACCTCTCCCTATCGCTCATTCCCAGTGTAACGGGTTGGATCACAGAAACCCCCTTGGGGCTGCCAACTGATGTGCCAAGACTACTTCTGTCCCTGCCTTCCCTGCCAGCTTGGGACTCAGAACCCTTGTCAAAGGCTTTCTGAAAATCTAAATACACTATATCCACTGGATCTCCTTTGTCCGCATGCTTGTTGACCCCCTCAAAGAATTCTAGTAGATTGGTGAGGCAAGATTTCCCTTTACAAAAACCATGTTGACTTTTCCTCAACAAATTATGTTTATCTATGTAGCTGACAATTTTGTTCTTTACTGTAGTTTTAACCAGTTTGCCTGGTACTGAAGTCAGGCTTACTGGCCTGTAATTGACGGGGTCACCTCTGGAGCCATTTTTAAAAATTGGCGTCACATTAGCTATCCTCCAGTCATTTGGAACAGAAGCTGATTCAAACGATAGGTTACAGACTACAGTTAGTAGTCCTACAATTTCACATTTGAGTTCCTTCAGAACTCTTGGGTGAAAACCATCTGGTCCTGGTGACTTATTACTGTTTAGTTTATCAATTTGTTCCAAAACCTACTCTAATGACACCTCAATTTAGGACAGTTCCTCAGATTTGTCACCTAAAAAGAACATCTCAGGTTTGGGAATCTCCCTCAGAACTCAGCTGTGAAGACCGATGCAAAGAACTTATTTAGTTTTTCCATAATTGCCTTATTGTCCTTGAGTGCTCCTTTAGCGTCTCGATCATCCAGTGGCCCCACTGGTTGTTTAGCAGGCTTCCTGCTTCTGAGGTACTTAAAAAAAAATTGCTATTACTTTTTGAGTCTTTGGCTAGCTGTTCTTCAAATTATTTTTTGGCCTTCCTAATTATATTTTTACACTTCATTTGCCAGAGTTTATGCTCCTTTCTATTTTCCTCACTCGGATTTAACTTCCACTTTTTAAAGGATGCCTTTTGTACTTCACACAATGCAAGGTCAACCTGTGCAGTTTGTTGCCAAGGGATGTTGTGAAGGCCAAAAGTACAACTGCATTCAAAAAAGAATTAGATGAGTTCATGGAGGATAGGTCCATCAATGGCTATTAGCTAAAATGGCCAGGGACACATACTATGGGTGTCCCTAAACCTCTGAGTGCTAGAAGCTGGGACTGGACAACAGAGGATGGATCCCTTGATAAATGCCTTGTTCTGTTCGCTCCCTCTGAAACATCTGGCACTGGCCACTGTTGGAAGAAAGGATACTGGGCTAGATGGACCATTGGCCTGACCCAGTATGACCATTCTTATGTTCTTATTCAGGATAGAACCCTTAAAATTAAGTACTTTCCTTAATAAGGATGGACTAAAGCACACGTATAAGTGCCTAGATATTATGGTGATGGTTGCATTAAAAGTAGAGCCCTGCATGGATACAAATTTATACCCGTGGATTTGGATAGCCGCAGATATAAAACGGTATCCGTGGAACCACGGGGCTAACCCAGGAACCGCAGCGGTGAAAGGAGCAGAACGTGGGATGGCCGCTCCCAAGAGCCAGCGCCCCATGCTGGCTGTTCCTCCAGTGCGGCTATACCGGTCCCAGCCCTGTCCTCCGGTGCAGCTGTACAGACTCCAGACGGGAGACGCAGCCACACAGACAGCTCCTTTCTCTGCTGCGGTTCCCGGGAGAGCCCTGCGGTTCTGCAGATACCGATTTATATCCATGGATATCCGCGTCTGTGGGTATACATTTTTATCCGTGCAGGTCTCTAATTAAAAGAAAAAATAGAATAGATAGACCATAAGTCTTTGACGCAGGGACTGTGTCTTTGTGTGTGTGTCTAGTGCCTAGAATATTGTGGTCTCTGCTGTAATACAAATAATAATGGATTCAATTGGTAGTCTAATAATTAAACAAAATATATTTTCAATATATAGTTTAATGTGCCACTCTTATTAGGTGAAGGAATTTCTGTGTAATAAATGCCCTATGTTTTTTTACACTGATTTCAGTAATATTCTATATTGTCCCAGTCATATAGAGACCATAGTCATACTATTTCTTCCCATTTGGAATGCCTAAGAGTTAACCCAGACAGGGGCATGGCAGTGAGGTAGCCTTCGGCGGCAGGCCTGCGGGAGGTCCGCCGGTCCCGCGCATTCGGCGTAACCGCCGCCCGAATTGCCACCCTCACGGCGACCGGCAGGCCACCCCCCATGGCTTGCCACCCCAGGCACGTGCTTAACGTGCTGGTGCCTGGAGCTGCCCCTGAACCCAGAAGGAAGGCAGAACATAGAGATGACACCAGCTGCATGCAGATAAATATTGCTTCCTTTCCAACGCAATCACATTTGGTTGGTATCAATATCACTTTGATCCTTTGTCATTCCCAACATTGCATTCCGACTGGTTGCCATCCCCGTTAGCTGGATGTGAATCCCATTAAGAATAAATTCAGATTTTCAAAAGAAAATGAACTTGTATGTGGTTGGAAAACAATTTATTCCCAGTTTGCTTTTTTTCCTGGGAAAATCACCCAGCTGTCCTCCACATTCCTTTCAAGATCATTTGGATCATTTGGGTTGTGAAATATATTTTAATAAGGGGTTTTAAAACAATGGATTAAATGCTTCCCTCCCACATGAAAGAAAAGGAAACATAAGAGGGAAAATGACTCATCAGCTTCTGCAACCTTCATCATTACCACTTGATCATCCCTTAAGGGGAAGAATTTGTGGCTGCCCAGACAGGGAAACCCTACAGAGTCTCAGGATATATAGCATATCACAAACCAACAGATCCTTGGAAAAGCCTAAGAAAGATTTTATCCATATAGCTAGTGTTGCTATATAAAGTTGCGGACATCATATTATCATGATTAGTCTTGCTTTTGTGGGCTATCTCCTGTAGGTAGTGGCAGTGCACCTAAAAATTTATTCAAGTCGAAGAGTCACTCAGGCAATGAGCAAAATTTTCCAGCCTAAAAAGAACTGCATCACAATTAATGGCATTTCTTCCAGTGTCTATCTACTTATATATTCAATTAAAGAGAACGTCTGAGATTATCTGTAATAGCACCATCTGGTGATTCCCAAAGTCTCACTAGGGAGGCCAGCCTTCCTGTTTGTCTAAGGTGGGAGAAGAAGCCACAGAGGAGAAGTTACAAATGTGGGAGTAACATTAATTTCTATGTGGACTTAAACCTGGAAATCTACATTGATGACGATGGAGTCTCCCTGGCTTTACTCACCACCCGTATCCACTCCCAAAACTCCAAGCTGCCATGCAATATTTATAGACGCATTTCCATAAGCTTGCAAGGAGGGTGCAGCATATTGTGTAGTGATCAGCTTTTCCAAGTGTCAGGCTCTTTAATACCATTTTCCCCACTTCTTTGATCCCTTCCATGCCATGCAAAAATGATGAGGACCTGGCCCTTGGTTTGAAGCTCAAGAGGCACTACTGACCATTCTTGCACCTTGTCATCTATCACATTTCATGGAAGGCTGAATGATGTCAATAAGGTTGCTAGTCTTTCAGTCTGAGGTTTGTTAAAAATAAATACATTCACAGATCTGGCTTTGGAGATATTAACAAATGCAGTTAAAGTCAGCCACAAAATGTGTGCATTTGTACATACAGTCAAAATACAAAAAGCAATGCCAAAATCACACTCTCTGTCCCCATGCAAAGTCAAAGCACAACAGGTATGTAGATTTCAACACTTGCCAATTGTTTCAAGGCTAAATATGACAGGTTTCAGAGTAACAGCCGTGTTAGTCTGTACTCCTGTTCTTCTTTTTGCGGATACAGACTAACACGGCTGTTACTCTGAAACCTGTCATTATGCAAGGCACTGCATTTAGCCGTATGGAATGGAAATCCATCAACCTCATGAAAAAACTCGTACAGATACAGACAGACATCATCTTCCTTTCCAAATGCAAGCAGATGGACATCATACCAAAAGGACTAAAGGTAAAAAATCCATTACAATCTACATATCACACAGACTATGCTGAGAGACTGTGTCACACACTCTCAAAGAAACTGCGAAACCACCTGATCAGCATCCTATACAGCAAACAGGGAAAGATTAAGAATGAGCTCTCAGAACTGGATACTCTCATAAGAAACCAACCTTCCACACAAACTTCCTCATGGATAGACTTTACAAAAACTAGACAAGCCATTTACAAGACAAACTTTGCCTCTCTACAAAGGAAAAAGGACACTATGCCACAAGTACTCCTGTTCTTCTTTTTTTGAAGGCTAAATATGTACCTCATAACTAGAGTATGGGCAAAAGTAGGATGGTTTTGGATTCTCATCAGCTGGGTTTTGGTTTTTAAGACCAAAACCATAGATATTTCCAGTTAAATAAGTGCAAAGTAACTAATTATTGTTGTTATTTTTGTCACAACAAATAATACATTAATAAAAAGAATGTGTTTGTACATATGTCCAGAAGCTAAGCAGTTAATCACCTCAGTCTCTGCTCATTGAATAAACTGGAATCTGTGTGACTTGCTGTTTTCCTACTGTCTGTAAATAGACAGAATATGATACATTGTTACAATTAATGTTCTATTATACACATGTGTTTAATGACTACGGCAACACAGCAATTTGGAATTATACTCTCCTTTTCGGCTGGGATTTTCAAAGGTGTATAAAGGATTTAGTACACAAAACCTTGTGTCTAACTCCCTGAGGTATCTTTGAAAACCCCAGCCTGAATCTCTAAACACCTTTGAATTTTCTTTCTCTGTTTAAATAGAAGTTAAGCATTTGTTAATGAACTCCAAATGCTTCTCCATCTCTGGTTATAACAGATACTCATCAAAATTTGGGCTGTACTGGAATAACTCAAAAAATCCCCAGATTAATCTCTTAACCAATATTGTTATGGCAGACATCATCAGGTGACGCTACTACACATAGTCTTCCAATTCTTTTTCTTCGTGTGTTCAGTTTTGGGAAATGTTTGTTATTCGGAAAACATGCTGTGTTGTTGTTAGTTTTTGGTATACAAGGTTCTGTGTAGAGACAGTGCTCCTAGAAAGGGGGCAGTACAAATTTGCTCTCTGCCTTGATCTCTTGAATAGAGTCATTTCTTGACTCTAGCACTGGAGTTGGGCTGAGATCCCTGAAAGAAAGGATTGTCTGCATGCTGTTTGACCACCTCTGTTCCAGGACTGGTGTATGTATGTAAATAAAACAAATTACATTTACAGTATACCCAGGCTCCACATCACTGTTTTCTCTTCCATTGGGAAGCCAACTTGCAACACCTCAGACACCTGCTACCACTCAGCAGAGGGATGAGGACACAGATGTCAGTAGAAGGGGCAACAAATCTCTTAGTTTCTGTAGTTTTAGCAACCTCCGCTGCAGGCTCTGTACTAGAAGGCACCTAAAGAGGTAATGCTGTTCCCATAGGTCTCACAACAGCCAGCAGTAGTGCTGACTTTTCTCATCACTCTTTGGTTATTACTAACCTCTTATGTAACCTCAGGTGCCTCTCTGGGTTCCTGCCCGCACCAGGACATGCCAGGGACAAAGAGTTATCATGCTTCACTGTGCCACTCTCTTTGCATGCAGTTGAACTCCATGGGCAAGAAAAACTATATTCCATCTATAACTCCTTCTTATGGGGAAAACCAGATGAGGCCCTATCATTTGTCTTTAATAAACCGTCTGGAAATAGCAGCCTTGACTGAAATAAAAAAGGCCGGAACATTCTATGTGACTGACATCCACCAAACAAAAACTCCACAGCCAAGTTCCCCAATGCATGGAAGCAAGATGGTATGTAAGGCTGTATTAAATAAGTATCCATAAAAGGAGCAACTGTCTGAGACCAGATTGCTCTTCAATTTAGCAGAGAAAGGCATATCCAGAGAAAGGCTGGAAACTGAAGTCAGAAAAAAATGCAGACAAGAAATAAGGCACACATTTTCAACAATGAGGGTAATTAACAATTGGAAGAGCTTCCCAAAGGATGTGGTTAATTCTCCATCACTTGGAATCTTTAAATGAAGACTGGATGTCATTCTGAAAGCAATGTTCTAGTTCCGCCACATGTTATTGGGCTAGATACAGGAATTACTGGGCCAATTTCCTACTTCATGCAGGAGATCCAAATAGCTGAACAGTGGTCCCTTCTGATCTTAAAATCGATGAATTATCAAATCCCAGAATTCATGTGTCAATAAATTAACATTAAACTAAGCTGGTATTCAAAACTCTAAAAATGCTCCCTAATAAAACCATTGTATTTTAAAGTCAACAGTTCTAATTCATACCGTTTGTTTCTATGACTGCAAAAGAACTGCTGTTAAACCTTCAAAAACAAACGTCTATCCCCTACAGCAAATCGAACCTTAATCCTTCTGAAAACTCACATGTGATATTTCTTTTTTAATCAGAAAAAATCAAATTCACCTCTATGAATCTACGCTATGTGGTTGCATAGGTTTGTCATCTGAAGACAGAGACTGTCTTATGCTGTGTGATGTACAGCACCAAGCACAGTGTAAATAATATCTAAGAGCACCTGATCCATGCTATACCTGCTTACATTAAGTGCTTAAAACACAAAGACACCACTCTTTTATGTTGTAAGCATCTAATTTTACTATGAAAGATTCAAAGGACAATGTGTTTTCCACTGATCAAAAACAAACACCCGTCACCTTTCCAAACCCAATTGCTAGATATGGACATACCAATGTATTAGAATAAGTGTCTTACGCGATTATTGTACCAGCCATGACCGCCTAGGATTGTTGTAATTATGCTGCACTTCATGGCTATTGAAAGCTTAATGGTGACAGTGGGGATAAATCATAGATCATCTTACTCCAACAATTTGCCAGTTGAGCTAATTCATTTGCTACCAGCAGGGCAAAGCCGGTCCCATTTTTTCACATTTTGAAATTTTGATGAAAGTTCTAATTTCAATTTAAAAAAATAAGAGGATGTTTTTCAAAACATTTTTAGTGATTTTGTTTTTCAATCTGCTCTAGTGTAAGGCTTATAGCACATGGCTGAGCAGCGGTGATCCCATCCAGGAGAGGGTCGTGTTTCACAAATAAAAAATAAACATTTCATTACAGCATCTGATTTTTAATTTGACAGCGTTACTTTCATCACTGAAAAGTACAATACTCTCTAATACATTCTGACACAATAGTCCCCAAAAATGTAATTACAGAGCATTAAATGCATTATATGTCTCATTAAAAACAAATATAAAAGCAATCATTAGAAGTGTGCAAGACTCTGTGGTTTGAGCTACAACTGCAATTCACAAAAACCCGCTCTTTGGTTTCAACACTTGAGGGTTCACACGACCTGAGCTTTGGGGTCTGTGATGGGTTTGAAATCAACCCAAAAGTCAGTGCAAACCCCAGTCAAACTACTCAGTTTCACCTGGTTTTGTGCCCAACCCACACAAAGTTGGGAGTTCCACGTGGTTTTGATGCACAATCAGATTCCAACGAGAAACTGCAGACCTGGAATTAATTTGCAAACTGGGCACCATCAAATTAGGCCTGAATAAGGGCTGGGAGTGGATGGGTCACTACAAAAACTAATTTCCCCCTGCTGATACTCACACCTTCTTGTCAACTGTTAGAAATGGGCCACCTTGTTTTCATTGGCCTCATTAGCACTACAAAAGGGATTTCCACCCCTTCTTGTCAACTGTTGAGTATAGCCCACTTCCACCTTAATTTAATTGGCTCGTTAGAACTGATCCCCACCCCCCACTTGATAAGGCAGCTCCCATCTTTTCATGTGCTGTGTATTTATATCTCCGTACCGTACTGTATGTTCCACTCCATGCATCTGATGAAGTGGGCTGTAGCCCACGAAAGCTTATGCCCAAATAAATTTGTTAGTCTTTAAGGTGCCACAAGGACTCCTTGTTGTTTTAATCATAACCCGTGTGTCACAGAGGAGCCGGTCCCTGTGAGTAGATCAGGCCCAGCTCCCCTATGTCAGAACAGGTGGGCCCAACTGAGTCAATGTAAAGGGGGCAGAGCTATACCTGGGGTTATAAAGATCTGTCAGAGGACATACGGACTGATTGGGGCAGGCTGTGCCTGTGGAGAGGTGCTATCTCCTGTGAGGGGGGCCAGGGAGCAAGGGGCCAGGAAGGAAGGAACCTGATATGGCAGTAGAGAGCAGAGCTAGCTGAAAAAGGCCTGGCTAAGAAGGGTGAGCTGAAGAATTGTGTTTGTTTTGCTTATGTTTGGACCATAAACCTTTCTAAAGGACACTGGTAGGGGGCAGTGCTTGGAACCTGGGGAGAAGCCCTAGCTTGTGACACCACATTTGCCTGAGAGCAAGGGGCCAGGAAGGAAGGAACCTGCTATGGCAGTAGAGAGCAGAGCTAGCTGAAAAAGGCCTGGCTAAGAAGGGTGAGCTGAAGAATTGTTTGTGTTTGTTTTGCTTATGTTTGGACCATAAACCTTTCTAAAGGACACTGGTAGGGGGCAGTGCTTGGAACCTGGGGAGAAGCCCTAGCTTGTGACACCACATTTGCCTGAGAGCAAGGGGCCAGGAAGGAAGGAACCTGCTATGGCAGTAGAGAGCAGAGCTAGCTGAAAAAGGCCTGGCTAAGAAGGGTGAGCTGAAGAATTGTTTGTGTTTGTTTTGCTTATGTTTGGACCATAAACCTTTCTAAAGGACACTGGTAGGGGGCAGTGCTTGGAACCTGGGGAGAAGCCCTAGCTTGTGACACCACATTTGCCTGATTTATGACCGTTACTGAACCTTTAGCTGAACTGGGGTGAGATGCATGTTTTCTGCTGCCTTGCAATAATACACTTTGGAAGTATCAGTCTTGACAACAAATAATTGGGCCCTGATTTTTTTTTTCTTTTGTTCAGTAATGATATCTCAGAGTTAGAACACAAGAATGGATGTACTGGCTCAGACCAATGGTCCATCTAGCCCCGTATCCTATCTTCTAACAGTGGTCAGTACCAGATGCTGCAGAGAGAGTGAACACAACAGGGCAATTATCAAGTGATCCATCCCCTGTTGTTCAGTCCTAGCGTCTAGCACTCACAGGTTTAGGGACACCCACAGTATCGGGTTATGTACCTGGTCATCTTAGCTAATAACCATTGATGGACCTATCCTCCATGAACTTATCACATTCTTTATTGAATGCAGTTATACTTTTGGCCTTCACAACATCCCATGTCAATGAGTTCCACAGATTGTGCATTGTGTTAAGAAGTGTTTCCTTTTGTTTGCTTTAAACCTGCTGCCTGTTAATTTTATTGGTGACCCCTAGTTCTTGTGTTATGTGAAGGGATAAATAACACTTGCTTATTCACTTTTTCCACACCATTCATGATTTTTAGACCTTTATCATATCCCCCCTTAGTTGTCTTTTATTCTTGGCTTGTCTCTTGTATTCATTAAATGGAGCATCTCTTGTCACTGTCCAGCAATAGTCTGCAAGCATTGATGGGCTCCATTTGCCCTGATAGCGTTTCTCCATTGTTGCAATGTCCTGGTGAAATCGCTCGCCGTGCTCGTCGCTCACTGCTCCGCAGTTCGGTGGAAAAAAATCTAGATGAGAGTGCAAAAAATGTATCTTTAGTGACATGTTGCAACCAAGGCTTTTGTATGCCTTGAGGAGGTTTTCCACCAACAACCTGTAGTTGTCTGTCTTGTTGTTTCCGAGAAAATTTATTGCCACTAACTAGAAGGCTTTCCATTCCGTCTTTTCCTTGCCACGCAGTGCATGGTCAAATGCATCATCTCGAAGAAGTTCACGAATCTGAGGACCAACAAAGACACCTTCCTTTATCTTAGATTCACTTCACCTTGGAAATTTTCCACAGAGGTCCTTGAAAGCTGCTTGTGTTTTGTCAATGGCCTTGACGAAGTTCTTCATCAGACCCAGCTTGATGTGTAAGGGTGGTAACAAAATCTTCCTTGATTCAACAAGTGGTGGATGCTGAACACTTTTCCTCCCAGGCTCCAATGACTGTCGGAGTGGCCAATCTTTCTTGATGTAGTGGGAATCTCTTGCATGACTATCCCATGATTCATATCATGTATGATGCAATACCAGCTTCAGATTGCATCATTCATTGTTTTGCCTAAAAAGCAAGTACTGTCCAAACCCAGTCATAGATTTATTCATAGATCCAGTCAAAGATGTATTTTAGTCATTTCTGGTTTAAATTGAGATCCCTTCCCTTTATAACTCACTTATCCTCCGCCATTCCCAAGTCAAGGGTCGTATATACTGACCCAATAGCATATCTTGAAAACTAGAGCCAATCAACAATTTTAAGCATCATTTTCGTTCTCAGTGACCCAGAATTAGTAAAGTTTGACTACATTTATTTCAGAAGTATTTTGGCTGTAGAGCACTGTTATCTATCCTTTTCCTAATAATTCTTAATATTCCATCTGTCACTCTACATTGAGTAGATGTTTTCAGAGGACTCTCTACACTGACTCCAAGATCTCTTTCTTGAATGGTAACAGCTAATTTAGACCTCCTTATTTTTTATGTAGAGTTGGGATTATTTTTTCCAATGTGCATTATTTTGCATTTAACAGCATTGAATTTCTTCTGCCATTTTGTTGCTCAGGCACCCGCTTTTGTGAGATCTCTTTGTAACTCTTTGCAGTTAGCTTTGGACTTTACTATTTTTAGTAATTTTGTATCGTCTGCACATTTTGCCATCTCACTGTTCACACCCTTTTCCAGATCATTTATGCATATTTTGAACAGCACTGGTCCCAGTACAGATCCTTTTGGGATCCTGCTATTTACCTCTATCCACTGTGAAAACTGTCCATTTTTTCCTACCCTTTGTTTCCTATCCTTTAACCAGTTACTGATGAGAGGACCTTCCCTCTTATCCCATACCTGCTTAATTTGCTGATGAGTCTTTGAGGCTTTCTGAAAGTCCAAGTACACTGTATTCACTGGATCACCCTTCTCCACATGTTTGCTGAACTCCCAAAGAATTGTAATAGATTGCTGAGGCATGATTTCCCTTTACAATAGCCTTCTTGACTCTTTCCAAACAAATTGTGTTAATCTATGTATCTGATAAGTTCAAGCAATTTGCCTGGTACTGAAGTTAGGTTTACCAACCTGCAATTGACAGGATCACCTCTGGTGCACTTTAAAAAATCAGTGTCACGTTAGCTACCTGCCAGTCATCTGGCACATAGGCTGATTTAAGTGATAAGTTTCATACCACAGTTAATAGTTGTGCAATTTCATATTTGAGTTCCTTCAAAACTCTTGGGTGAATACCATCTAGTCCTGGGTGACTTATTACTGTTCAATTTATCAATTTGGTCCAAAACCTCCTCTAATGACACCTCAATCTGGGACAATTCCTCAGGTTTGTCACCTAAACAGGATGGCTCAGATTTGATAATCTCCCTCACTTCCTCTGCAGTGAAGACTGATGCAAAGAATTCATTGCTTCCCCACAATGGCCTTTTCTACCTTTAGTGCTCCTGTAGCACCTCGATAGTCCAGTGCCCCCCCGATTGTTTAGCAGGCTTCCGGCATTTTATGTACTTTTTTTAAAAAATGCTGTAAGTTTTTATTTCTTTACCTAGTTGCTCTTCAAATTCTTTCTTGGCCTGCTTTATTATACTTTTATACTTGACTTGCCAGAGTTTATGCTCCTTTTTATTTTCCACCTAGCATTTGACATCCAATATTTAAATGATGTCATTTTGCATCTAACCACCTCTTTACTCTGTTGTTTTTCCAAGGTCGCATATTTTTGTAATTTTTTTTATTATTATTATTATTTGGTGTGTATATTTAGTTTGAGCCTTATTATGGTGTTTTTGAATAGTTTCCATGCAGTTTGCAGGCATTTCACCCATGTGACTGTTCCTTTTAATTTCCCTTTAATTAGCTTCCTAATTTTTGTGTAGTTGTCCTTTTTGAAGTTATATGCTACTGAGGTGGGTTTCTTTGGCATTTCCCCCCTACAGAATATTAATTTTAATTACATTATGGTCGCTATCATTGAGTACTTCAGCTATATTCTCCTCTTGGTACAGATCTTGTGCTCCACTTAGGACTAAATCAAGAATTGACTCTACTTTTGTGGGTTTCAGGAGTAGCTTCTCCAAGAAGCAGTCATTTATAATGTCTAGAAAATTTATGATATGTTTTGATTTATCTATCCCTTTCCTAATGGTTCCTAACATTGAGCTAACTTTTTTTTTGACTGACGCTGCATATTGAGTGGTTGTTTTCAGAGAGCTATCCATGATGAGTCCAAGATCTCTTTCTTGACTGGTAACAGTTAATTCAGAGCCCATCATTTTGTATGTTAAAAGTAAGGTTCCTTTCCAGGAAAATTCTTCATTAAATAAATTAATTCCATGTGCGTATTTAAAAATACATTCTTCTCAGCAACTAATCTATGAACAGGAAAAGTTCAGGCTAATGAAATCTGCTCCTGTCACAGTCTACACATCCTTCATTCAGTTTGTATTTCTCCTAGACACCACCCCAACCATGGACCCCCTGTGGCCCCCAAATGCTTGCAGGCTGAGCCAAAGCCCTCTGAAGTCAATAGGAGTAAGGCCTTGAGGCCCAGTTGTGCAAACACACACAAACATGAGTAAACTTACTTATGGAAGTACTCCCATTGAAATCAGTGGGACTATTCAAATGTGTGTGGCCTGTGGAATCAGACCTCTTGTACTTGTCCAAAGCCCTGTTGCATGCTGGGAACCAGAGATTAAGCTAATAGCCTATGTTACATGGAAGCTGTGTTTTGTGATTCTTCAAGATAGCATGCTTTTATGGTGTTACATATTGTTCATAGAGAACAGAATTAGACACATGAAATAGTCATATCAGCAACTGCAGGAGCTAGGCTAAAAATACAGGGGGGTAATAGTTTTTATGCTGCAAGATTTAAACTGAACAACAGCCAGGGCCAGAATTCCCATGAGATAATATTGCACAATCAGGTACATGACAGTAGGTAGCCGGTGAGGGGTTCATACTCTTATGCACTTGGATTTGAGTAGAGTAGGAGACGGTAGCCAGATTGTTGGTCTGTTCCAGTATGACAGTCTCTACGAATGGTGTCTTCAAAGGTGCATCTCTTGTATGTGCAAGCCTTCCTTCTCCTGTCATGTTTGATAAACCCCTACCCAAGCTGGTGTGTTCATCTAGCCAGACCACAACAAAGTCTTGTCCCATTACAGATGGGGAAAGGCGTATTTAGTAAGCTAGGAGCACAGTGCAAGACCTACCACCGGTTGGTAGTGATCCATAATAGTAGGCAAGATCCCACACCACTCCACCACTAAGTAATCTCCCATACCACCGGGAATTCACTTCTACATTAACCCATACCATAATTAATACTGTTCCGCAGTGCTCTAATTTTATGGCTACCCTACACTCTGGGCGACTCCCACACAAGTCAATGGCAAAAATCCCATTTATTTCAACAGCAGCAGGGATCGGGCCACGAAGATCTACAATTGTGTTGCCCTTGCAATGGCAAATAAACTAGAACTTCCTTATCATTGTGTGCACCCCATGAAATCGGATGAGGCCAAACATACTGCATCAGGCAATCCCACCATGAACTTTACCATATCCATAGTTTTACCTTTAGAAATACAAAACATTCCTAACAGAGATAATACTTAACAGTTATAATAAAGGGTTTCCAAAATTAATAACACAGAGGGTTTTGAACATACCCAGAGCATGAAGTATTTTGCCAGTGAGCTGCCTTCCCTCGACTGTGGAAACCAACCTACCCTCAGATCTCACAACCTCTGCAGGGGGGTGGCTAACTGACATACCTAATTTTTATTTTCTCACCTTGTGCGCTGCTAGAACATTCATGAGTCTCACAGTGAACTACAGCTGCTGCAGTACCTGCTTGTCTTTTTTTTTTCTGTAAGACTTGCCAATTGCAAATGAACATAGATATGTTATTGTTCAACACATTTTGACGGGCTAGATTCAGCCCCCTAGACAAATCTCAGCCACTGCTCCTGGTGATAGAAAATGCCCCCATTTGGGAGATGAGCTCAGGGGCAGCTCTAGCTTTTTTGCCGCCCCAAGCACGGCAGGCAGGCAGCTTTCGGCGGCATGCCTGCGGGAGGTCCCCAGTCCCGCGGATTCAGCGGCATGCTTGCAGGAGGTCCACCGGTCCCACGGCTTCAGCGTACCCGCCGCCGAATTGCCGCTGAAGCCGCAGGACCGGCGGACCTCCTGCAGATGTGCTGCCGAAGGCTGCCTGACTGCCGCCCTCGCAGGGACCGGCAGGGCGCCCCCCGTGGCTTGCCGCCCCAGGCACGTGCTTGGAGCGCTGGTGCCTGGAGCCGCCGCTGGCTTTGGTGACCGAAGGCACTCATAACCTCAGCCTCTGAGCCCAGGTTTCAGCCCATGTGTCTGTTTTTATATCCAAGGCGACTTGAATTAATATTGTAAGATTTCATGAGATGAGTAGCAAATTCATGGCACTTCATCCTCAACTTCCATTTTTCTCTTAGCTCTAGAGCTGTTTTATTTGTTATAAATAGCGGGTATCCGCTATTTGACCCTGGTACACAAAACCATTCACCTTCATAAATCGTTGTCACTATTTCCACTGAAGCCAATGGGAAGAAGATCCAAGCCCTACTTTAATTTAATATACACCTTAATGATTTCATTAATAATTGGGTTCAAGAATCCTATCTAAGGTGACATCTTAGGCCAGATTTCCTCTCATGCTGGTGTAAATCAGGAGTAACTCCACTGAAGTCAATGGCATTACATTGGTATAAACTTGATGTAAGCAGCAAGGGAATCTCTCTGTTGTTGAACACATTTGCTTTGTGAAATGAGTGGTTTCCCGACTGCCACAGTTTGCATTCTGGAGCCTTCCCTCTGACTTCATTAAATGTCTCACATAACAAATGATATTAGGTTTAATAGGAACTTTATTGTAGGTTTTAAAAAAGCAATTGTTTTATTGAAATTGCGCCTATTGAGGCTGAGAAAATGTGCAACAAATATCAAGTCACGCAACAATCCAAGTGACTATAAATAAAACACAGACTGCTTGATTCTCCATCCATCCTCAGTGGAGTAAAAAGGAAGTAAGTGAATTCAGAATAAGGCCCTTGACTATTAGGTGTTTTTAAGACATTTTGGGGCCTGATCTTCCTCTCTAACAGTGGTGTTGCATGCTGGAAGCCAAAAAGGTAACATTTGTAACTCAGAGTAGAATCAGGCCCTGGGTTATAGTGCTACCAGATGTCATTGATTCCTAGTCTGGAAAGTTACCCTAGAGTGTATGGTAAAAAGTGTGAATAAAATGACACAGTCCTCCTAACTGAAAGATTAGTGAGCGTGTGTTTATTTACTCAGCATTATACAGTCCTTGTTTCATACTTAAATACATATGAATAACAACAAATATTTAAAACCAATGCCAGCTGGTTCATATAAGCATCCGACTTCTTTTTTCACTCAGTGCACATGTAAAGGACTGGAACTGCCATCCCACACAGAAATCCACCCACCCAGAAGTTCCAGACTCCAGTGCTATTTATTTATTTCGTACGTTTCCCTTTTCTTTCCTTAAGGAGACCTTGTCAACAAGGTTGGGCTCGGCCAAACAAACCATGAAGAGAAATATTCTCATGGTTTCCTTTTTTGAAATGACAATGTGGTTAGATGTATTTTAATACAAACATTCCCCTGAAATGTTTGTCCTCTCCTGTCTTCATCTTTCTGGTTCCTTCTGCTGCATTTAACACACCTTGCTCCCAAATACTGTGGAAGTCCACTCTGGACTTCATGGACTGTGCCTCTTCATTCCTCCTGCCTCACCAACTGGTCCCTTGGTAACTCACCTCCTTCCCCTCTTCTGCTCACTCTTGGAGTCCATCAGGGGCTCCTCTCCCTGACCATTCATTCTCATGGTGTACACTCTAACCTCACTTCTATCCTTTCAGTTGGCCTTGTCTTTGCTGCTGCATTTAGGATTAGACCCTTGCAAAAGTGTAATACCAAACAGAGCTAAAGCAATTCCTTTTCATATCTGGGTTGTTAATAATCATAGAATCATAGAATATCAGGGTTGGAAGGGACCTCAGGAGGTCATCTAGTCCAAACCTCTGCTCAAAGCTGGACCAATCCCCAATTAAATCATTCCAGCCAAGGCTTTGTCAAGCCTGATCTTAAAAACTTCCAAGGAAGGAGATTCCACCACCTCCCTAGGTAACCCATTCCAGTACTTCACCACCCTCCTAGTGAAATAGTTTTCCTAATATCCAACCTAAACCTCCCCCACTGCAACTTGAGATCATTACTCCTTGTTCTGTCATCTGCTACCACTGAGACCAGTCTAGATCCATCCTCTTTGGAATCCCCTTTCAGGTAGTTGAAAGCAGCTATCAAATCCCCCCTCATTCTTCTCTTCTAAACAATCCCAGTTTCCTCAGCCTCTCCTCATAAGTCATTTGTTCCAGCCCCCTAATAATTTTTGTTGCTCTCCGCTGGATTCTTTCCAATTTTTCCACATCCTTCTTGTCCAAAACTGGACACAGTATTCCAGATGAGGCCTCACCAATGTCGAATAGAGGAAAATGATCACGTCCCTTGATCTGCTGGCAATGCCCCTACTTATACAGCCAAAATGCCATTAGCCTTCTTGGCAACCAGGGCACACTGTTGACTCATATCCAGCTTCTTGTCCACTCTACCCCTAGGTCCTTGCTGCCTAACCATTCGGTCCCTAGTCTGCAGCAGTGCATGGGATTCTTCCATCCTAAGCGGAGGACTCTGCACTTGTCCTTGTTGAACCTCATCAGATTTCTTTTGGCCCAATCCTCTAATTTGTCTAGGTCCCTCTGTATGCTATCCCTACCCTCCAGCGTATCTACCACTCCTCCCAGTTTAGTGTCATCTGCAAACTTGCTGAGAGTGCAGTCTGCACCATGCTCCAGATCATTAATGAAGATACTGAACAAAACTGGCCCCAGGACCAATCCTTAGGGCACTCTGCTTGATACCGTCTGCCAACTAGACATGGAACTATTGATCACTACCCGTTGAGCCTGATGATCTAGCCAGCTTTCTATCCACCTTATAGTCCACCTTATAACGTACGGCGTACATTATAAAAAGTAAATTACTCCCTGCAATTTTTGGATCTTTGATAAGCAACATGAATGATGGAGCTACCATCAGGTCCCTATTATTCATTACAATCTCTTCTTATAATTCTATACATTATTTGAATATTTTTTTACACAGTTGGTGGCCCTTTCTTCTCTTCTACATTTGCCTCAGCTCTCTGTAGGGGGAAGGAGTCAAGGTCTCAAGTGCAGTGGAAGAAATACAATGTTCTATTTCAGTCTGATAGAATAAATTAATCTTTGTCTTTCTGGTATTAGGGGCCTAGGACTCAGAAGACCTGGGTTCAGTGTTCTGCTTCACCACAGACTTCCTATGGCACCATGGGCAAGTCACTTAGGGCTTGTCTACACAGTGTGGAAATGTGCTCTAGAAGGGTGCAAACGTGCTTGAAAGCGTTGCACTCTAGCTGCCCCATGTAGACCCTGCTGACGTGCTGTAAAAGGTTTCTAGTGAGCGTTAACATAGTCCGGTTGCAACAGGACTACATCAACATGCATGAGATACCTTGTAGAGTGCACCAGCAGGGTCTACACAGGCCATTTTGAGCACAACACGAAAGAATGCTCTACAGATCACATCCCTTTGGTGTGCATTGCCGCACTGTGTAGACAAGTCCTTAGGGAACTGAGGCACAGAGAAACTATCTGTAAAATAGGGGTAATAGTATTTCCCCACACACCGGGTTTTTGTGGGGGGACATACATTAAAGATTGAGATGCTCTCAGATACTACAGGGATGGGGAGCACATAAGTGCTGTAGATCACTAGCTACAAACCTTCTCTGGAATTTCTTCTAAACATGAGGTTATCTGCCTACCCATAGACCTGTGCCAAACTCTACATTTTCATTAAAAATAGAGAAATACTTGGATTTCAAAGGCCAGATCCTCATCTGGTATTAATAGAGCTATGCAGAAGCTGGCCTGGATGACAGGGGATGGATTACTCAATAATTGCCCTGCTCTGTTCATGCCCTCTGTATCAGCTGGTACTGGCCACTGTCAGACGACCAGAAACAGGGCTAGATAGACCATTTGTCTCACCCAGTATGGCCATTCTTGTGTTCTTATGATTTCCAGCACATGAGGATTTGCCCTCAACATGTTCACCTCTCGTGTAAATCAGCATAGCTCCATTGCCTTCAGGGGAGTTACACCAATTTTTTGGAGATTGAGAGCTTGGCCCATAATATTTTACCATGCTGGTTCTTCCGTTGGTTTAAGTGGTCACTAGTTTTGGTGTTGAAGGAATTTTCCTCAAAAGCATATTGGCGGGGACCACGGGAGTGCTTTGCCGTCTTCTGGAGCAGTGAGCTAGAACCGTCCATCAAAATCAGATGGCCATATTCCACGTGATCAGTTTCCTGTGATTGCAGGGGCCAGGCACCAGAAAAACTTCATTCCTTCCTATCAATGACATGTTGACGGCACTACCCTATATTTCCTAATAGGAGCCATGCTTGGAACAGGGAGTAGCACAACAGCATTCATGCGAGCTGTGCTGCAGGTGCCTGGCAGGGTGGCTGAAGTCCATGAAGCCATGTCAAGTGAGGGAGCATGTTGGGGCATGCTTCCTTCTCCATTCAAAGGGATAAGTGTGCACCACCAGATCTATGCGCTGCAGATAACAACATAAGCAGTAACTCACTAGGAAGTTGGCCAGGTCCCCTCCTCAGTCAATCATGCCCAGGAGACCATGACGTCCTGCACAGTACCCATTCCCCTTCCACAGCATTCATGGGAGATTTAGGTTCTTGTCCCTCCCTGCTGCTGTGGAAATGGTTCCTCGCACCCCCTCCTCCCCCCCAGTGCACTATGAGCTAGGGGTGTGATTCCCCTGCTTGTGTACGCATACTCAAGCTAGTGTGAATATAAATAGCAGTGTAGTTGTGCTAGCACAGATTGTGGCAGCGGAGGCATGGCTGAGTACATGTAGTAACAGCCTTCTCATTTTCCCGTCTCACTGCATGACTTTTCCCAGGCAAAGCGTTACAGTCTAGTGTGTATTCTCCAAATGCCTGAATACAATCAGTGGTGACATTTGTGAGGATTAGCTAGTTTCCAAAATGCTTTGAAAATGGAAAGTGCAGTATGATGTGATAATTACTGCTAGGAGAACTCAGTTTACTGAACCGCCGTGCAAAACATTTCAGCAGAGATAGCAGACGGTACAAATAAAAAAGGTGCAGAAGTTCCTCTTGATCAGGTAATAAGATGACCCAGGCAGAGTCCGAGCTCAAGAAATACCGTATATGCTGTGGGAACCTCCTCCCCTCCCCCCCCCCCTCCCAAGAGCAAGTAACAGATGAGTTTGAGTTCACCAAATTTCATGCTCAGTAAAAGAATCCAGATCTAAACGTCTTCAGTTTCACCGACCCCTCATCCATTTCGCTGTGATTCCTAGAACCTGTCACACAGTTTCATTATTTTACATAGCCATATACTAAACATGGTATAAGATATGCTGCAGAGTGGCTCTGATTGACGGTGCTGTGCAGTGATGACAGCATTATGTTTTGCTTTCATATTTGGAGACTAAGTGGCTTACATGTGGTTCTATTTAAAGAATATTGGGTGGCAGCCGCATTCTTCTGTTTGCTTATAAGAGGGAAATGAACTTCTAGGTCCAGAAATCTTGTAAAGAAGGGTAATGAAATGCAGGGCTCTACGTGGTTAGTGAAGAAAAAAAAACTCCTTACAAAACAATGTCACATCTTGTTTACACAACTTAAATGTTTTGGTCAAGATTTTGAAATGTGACTATAATGTTGGGTGCCTCAAAGTTAGATGTCCCACTTGAAAGGGGCCTGAGTTTCAGAAAGTGCTGAGGATCTGCCCTCTGAAAATGAGACTCCTTCAGAGTTGGCCTCTCAAAAATCGGGGCCTCAAAATCACTAGTCATTTTTCAAAATTGTAGCCTTTTATTTTCAAACACATCGAGGGCCTGCTTTTTAGAGATGCTGAGCACCCATTGCAGCACTTTAGGACACATTTAGGGTCTACACCAACACCTTCCTCTGAGGGCGTGAAGTCACCTGGACATAGGTAGGGGTGTGTGTGTGTCTGTGTGTGTGTGTAAGCAGGGCTGGAGACTCTTGTCTCTTTCTTTTCCATTTGTAGCTCTGTTTTTTCTAGTGCAGCGTTCCTGCTTACAGCGAAGGAGGCACCGATCCACAATAAAAAATGTTGGGCAGGGGGAACTTGTTATAGTATCTGAAAGGAACCTCCTTAGTGAAAAGGTGGAAGTTCCTTTTTATTCCCTGCGTGCAAACTCAGGCCTGGTGCGTTTCTGGCACATGTTATGAGGCGCTATCCTCCTTTCAATCAAATGCCTTTATTCATTAGGACCAAGGGACTATTAGTTCTAGTTAGTTCTTGGTAACTAATGCCTGCGAGTAGAAACATCCACTTCCGCAATACTCCTCTTCTCTTTTCATTCACCCTGCCAAGCAGTATTTTAGTTTTCCTTTCCTATGGCATGGAGCATCCCCACAGGTCAGCAGTCCTTTGCGGAGCCAAAAGCAATTGAGGAGCGGTGCTGCTTTTATTTGTTTGTTTGGCACCAAGTCAGATTTTCTAGCACAGCTACAGAGTGAGCAAGTCCTGCCAGGACAAAATGGTCACTTTAAGAGGCACTCTGGGCTTCAGTGACAAAGTACATAGAGGTTGCCAGCAGAAGGCTGAAGAACCAGCAAAATGTGGGTTTACTTATAGTTTTCAGTGTATGCAAAATGTGTATGTTGTACTAACTATGCTCTCTGGGGAGGGGAGAGAAGAGGGAGCAGTATGGTGAGAAATGTATTGCTTGTGTTTTATAAAATGTAGGTATTGCCTTTAGGAAAGTGCTTGTTAGGCTCATACACCTAGGATGACCAGACACCAAGTATAAAAAATTGGGACGGGGGTGGGGGGTAATAGGAACCTATATAAGAAAAAAAACCCAAAATCGGGACTGTCCCTATAAAATCGGGACATCTGGTCACTCTATATAATACACCTGACACTGATCACCAAAAGGATCTTGTGTTAGATTCTAGGGCTAGGCTCTTGGCTGCAGCCAGTTACCATTGGGCACTGCAGAGCACAAGGGCCTGGTTAGAGTTTCCAGATTCACTGCCTGGCAGGGCCGGTGCAACCCATTAAGCGACCTAGGTGGTCACCTAGGGTGCTAACATTTGGGGGGTGGCGACCGCGGCGGCCGGATCTTTGACCGCCCCGGTCGTCGGCGGTATTTCGGGGGTGGGACCCTCCGCCGCCTCTGTCGGGGGCGGGACCTTCCGCCGCCTAGGGCGGCAAAAAAGCTGGCGGCACTCCTGCTGCCTGGACACACATTAGAACAGCCTGGGAGCTTCTGTAACTTACAACAGCTGGCTTCGGTTCCCACAAGTTGGGGATTGGTGGAGTTCATCGAAGCCACTCCTCTTCCCCACCCCTGCCACGTCCCCTGCTCCAGAGCTTGTGGGATGTGGAGAGGGGAGGCTGAAGAGCCTGCTGTGCTGGCTGCCTGCCCACTGAGGACACACACACCCCCGCCAGGGAAAGTCCTGGCAAGGGACTTGTGGACGGTCTCTGTTCCCCTTGAGCTGATTGAGGGGCACAAAGGAAATAGAGTGTGGGTTCCTGTTGTCATAAGTAAAGCCTATGGCCACTCTGAACGTAACCCACTGGGCTTATAAGATGTTGAGCCAAAGAAGTCTTGTTTTTATTCTTTTCTTTTCTATTTTTGTTTGTTTGTTATTTTTGGTCAATAAAATGTGCCCGTTATGCAATAAAATGAAAAGAATCTAGTGTTTAATATATTTTAACAATCATCCATTCACAAATCTATGACTGGATCATCTCCATTTTGCATACAACTTATCATTCATACTCCTTCGATATTCAGAACACGCCCAGGATTTACTATAGCTAAATGAACTGAGGAGACAGTTGAAATCACTTGGAGAAGTTGGCTGAAATTTAGGCTGCTGCCTTCAGCCTTCAAAAATTTCATTTTTGAAATTGTATTAGCTGGGAAGTGTCGTGTTTTGTCATTGTGTTTCCATAGTCTCATTAGATGTTCGTTAGCGTCTCTTCTCTGCGTGGCAGGGATTCAGATCCATGGGCCTACCTACAGCAGTGAAAGAACTGTGTGACTTTCCTTCCTGACCAACTGCAATGCCACAGATATAATCATACCCAGCTCTGAATAACACTGAACAGTGCTGTAGCAAGGTCTTGTTCATATCTGATACACAGTGTTTTTACTGTTTAAATTTACTCTTGACATCTGGTTTACTCTGGCCCTACTAAACTGCTGCCTATAATATCATTTGAGGACTATCTTATTCCAGTCCACATCGTGGTGGTATTTGGGAGTATATATTTTGTCAGACAGATGGATCACCATACATCCAAGCAGATGTCCTCAGCCCGGCTTTGGGGTATTAAAAAAAGGGTGGTACAGAGGAAACCTCTTCATTCCGATAAATCCCTCAAGTAACTTGACAAGGTTAATGACAGAAATGTCAAATGAGGGCATGAGCCATACTAGTTGGGGAGTTCTTATTTACACTGGAACATTGTCAGGGTTGAGGATCCAGCTTGTCGGCTGAGGTCACTGCCTTTGATTCAGGGTGATCAGTGAAGTATGGTCAAAAGATAGTGCTGACGTCAGTAGTTGTGGATGGGCTATTGGCTGGTTTAGGAAAGGTGAATTAATGAATTAATCTGTCACCCTGACAGAGAGGAAAATGGGGAGTGAAAGAAAGGAAAATCCAGAGTTATAAAGGGCTCACGTTCAGGTCTTTGAAACAACAAATGGTTACATTGCTAGAATAGTTCATCTGGCAAATCTCTGCTGAGATCTAAGTAAGCAAACCTCTACGGTATGTCTACACCGCAGCTGGAAGTGCGCCTCCCAGGCCTGACAGATAGACTCATGCTAGCAGGGCTCGAGCTAGCACTCTAAAAATAGCTGTGTGGACACTGTGGCTGTGACGGAGACTTGGGCTGACCCCCATGTTCAGACCCAGGAGTCAGGTGGGCTTGAGCCCCTGAGCTGCCACCTGACTGCCACATCCACATCCTCTTTTCCAGCCTGAACAGTCCCAGTCTTTTTCATCTCCTCATATGGAAGCTGTTCCATATCCTGAATTATTTTTGTTGCCCTTCTCTGTACCTTTTCCAGTTCTAATATCTTTTTTGAGATGGGACAACCAGAACTGCAAGCAGTATTCAAGGTGTGCACATACCTTGGATTTATGTAGTGGCATAATGATATTTACTGTCTTATTACCTGTCTCTTTCCTAATGGTTCCTAACATTCTGTAGGGTTTTTTTTTTTTTTTTTTTTGAATGCCACTGCACATTGAGCAGATGTGTCAGAGAACTATCCACAGTGACTCCAAGATCTTTCTTGAGTGTTAACAACTAAATTTAGATTTCATCATTTTGTATGTATAGTTGGGATTATGTTTTCCAATGTGCATTACTTTGCATTTAAATCAAGTCTTATGTCAAGATGACTGCTAAAATTGCTTATCATGGACTGTGACAAATCTAGTCATCACATATGCCTTTGAGGATGACTTTGTATTATGAAAGTCACTTGCTATAGATAAAAGAACATGGATGGCCAATGCAAGCTGTCTCAGTTTTGTGGGGAGAAATAGGAATCTGGGTAAGAAAAAATATTGATAACAATTGGGTGTCCACAATAAGGGCCTAGTCCTGCTTCCATGCAGCTGTGTAGGTTTCTTAATGACAACCTAGTGTGTAGCACTTACAATCTTCAAAGTGCCCCTTTCCTCACATGCTTTACACAGCTCAAAATGTTAATGTGACAAAACATTGTCTTTGTCCTGGGTGACAAGGCCTGGTGGTCTCTGGACCCTGAGCCAATCCAGTTCAGAACTATGCCCACTTTGTGAATTTTGTTGGGCTTTGCATGTAGACAAATCATGGGATGTGAAGCAGATATTTCCTGTAATGTGTTACATGCGGAGTGCTTTTATTTATTGTGCATTTAACAGAAAACTATGTCTCAGAAAACTATAACATCTCTACTAGAGGTGTCTTGACACATGGTAAAGCATAGCATAAAGGAGAAAATACCATACAAGCATCTACTGGTCTGCAGTGACACGTCTACTTTATGGCCCCATCCCAACTGACTAACAAAGTCCCCATTCAGCTTAGATTCGCGATAGATTGTACAGCAGGTTTTGATTATGGCAATGTTGTTTGGACTAGTGATGATACTTGCAGATAATTCCCCTTTTTTGCCTTTTCTCTTTTAAATGACTGGATGAGCCTTGTTAATTTTAATGAAAATTTAATTGGAATGAAAGTAGCCTGACTCTAGTCACTGCTTTTATTCCAAGAGGGTGGGGAATGGATTTCCCTGGCAATCTTTAGCTTTTAACTCTAACCTTCTGGCAAAGCTTCATAGTGACTTCCGGCAGCAATGCCTGTATTTGTGGTTAGTTCTGAAGTCTACCTTGTTGTACGATTTCATTATGTTTACTTTACATTGCAATACACGAGATTAAAGTCATTTTTAAATGTGAAAGAGGCCAAATTTTTTGATGAAAATTAGTCTACAGCTCAAACAGAAGTTATAGGTTTGATTCCAAAATTACTGGGTGAAGTTCTATGGTCTGTGTCAAGCAAGTAGCTATGATCATAGCACTTCATATCCCATGACCATAGTGGTCCCTTCTGGTCTTAAAAATCCATGAATCTATGAACCACCTTTTTTAGTTTCTATTATAGAAAACCGTTAGAGCAAAGTAGCGAGCTGAAAAACCTTGGGAGACCAGTGGGAATATTCACTTTCCTATGGATTTGCAGAGTCAGATTCTTACTGCTGTTATTAATTTGACATTATTTCCCCTTTGTGACGGTGTCTCTAAAAAACCTAGATAATGGTTAAGCAGCTAGTATGCTGTACCTATGAAGCTGAGACTAGTACCTACGTATCCTTGTACTCCCCTGTCAAAATTGAAATGCTTAGCGAACTCATGTTGAGTCTGCTGAAATTGCACTTCAGAGAAAAACAGGATGAAAAAATTCCAACAAAGTTGAAACGCCCCCATTCCAACATTAATGGAATGAAAGTTTCTATTTTTCTCTTCAAAGTGACTTTTTGTTTAGAATTTTTAATTTTGTCTTTTGTTGTAGTGTTGTATAATACAAATTTAAAAAGTCAAATTGATCGGTGTCAAAATGAAATGTTTCGACTTGATCTGAAACTTTTTCCCCTGAATTTTCTTTCAGAGAGAACTTTGACATTTCTGAATCGGAACAAAAACAAATTTGAAAATCAAATCCTCAAACCAGAACTTCCGTTCTCCAACCAGCTCTACACATAGGCCCGTTACAGGCTAAGCACAATAGGTCTTGATCTTGGTTGGGGTCTGTAATCTCTACTGTTATACAAACAATCGAATAATAGCAGCATGATTTGGTTTTGCCTGTTACATTAAAGGAACCATGCTACAACCCTTGTTCTTCCATTCATTTACTACTGGGGCTCAACCAGTTTTGGAAAATTGGGAATGCTCAAGGTTATGTCAAAGTATATGGAATTTGTGACTCCATTATAAAACAGGGAAGGTGATTCCATATTAAACACCCTGATGATGTCAACATATATTCCTTACATTAGCATTATCTAGATTCTTTACCTCCGATCATTGACCTTGAGGGATTAAAAAATACTCTTATGGAAGCACAGGAAATATTCTGATGGAAAGAGCCCAGAGAATTACCTTGCTGTATTCCCTCCTGTGAATTAGCATTTATGAGCCTTGCCAATAATTTTTCCAACTTTTTTTTATGAAACATTTATGCAAGTTGATCCTTTTCATTGCCATATGCATTCCTTATTTAGTTCCATAATTTCCTCACTGGTCAGAATTTTTTCAATGGAACAGTTTTCATCGAAAAAAGCAGTTTTGTCAAAATCAAAACATTTCACAGGAATGTGTCAATTCAGACAAAATTCTAGACTGGAAAATGACTCAATGTTTGTTTTTTGACTTTATCAATCCCATTCATTTTGTTTTGACATGTATATACTAATAAAAGTATATACTAATAAAAGTATACATAATTTGAATAATATGTATATCTTGTGTTTCATATTTTAATATTTAAAAGTCAAAATGAAAGGAATCAACATTATTGAAACAAAACAATTCAACATTATCTAAATGAAATTATCTGAGCAGAAATTATTTCAAATTTTCATTCTGTGTGAAATTTTGAAATTTCTGCTTTTCATTCTAACTTGGAACAAAACAAAATCCAAATATAGGAATTGCCCATGGAATGAAAAATCTGGTTTCAAACCTGCTCTCATGAAGTCCACCCAGTGGTAAAGCTTTGAGCTGAAGGGTAGAGTTTTATCCCCCACCACAACCCTCAGCCTAGCTTCTAGTCATGGTAAGTGATTTATGACTAGTTGTTAACTACTTTGATGCTTCAATACCTCTATGTATCCAGTCTAATAAACAACACTCACTCTTGTGTTACTGAAAACTAAGTACTGGTCTACACCAAAAAGTTAGGTCGACCTAAGTGCAGTGAGGGGGAAAACCCCCTTCTACTGCTGTAGTAACTGTCTACACGACAGCAGTCTAGCTGCAGGCTAGCTATTCCACTGCAGTGCTTGTAGTTTGGGCAGATTCTCTGCTCCACTCCATGCCCTATCCTTCACAGCACTAGCTGGGGATTCCACAGGCATGGGGTGTTTTCAGTAGGTAGAAAGCCAAGAAAATCTCTTACTCCATCCTGCTGTAAAGTATGTGTATCGGGGTTGTGCTGGACAAAGGCAAGGGCAGGCTGTGAACACCATGTTCCGGTGATTCCCCAGATGGTGGAGAGTTCCTTAAGGACCATTGTCAGCTGGCACAGATTAGAGCAGTCATCTGGCTGTTGTAGCCTGCCCCCGTGACCAGAGAGGAGAAAGATAGATAATGGGGGAGCCCTACCCTCAGTTCATGAAGCATAAACTATAGAATATTTTATATGTTGTGTGAGAAACCAGCCTGGCACTATGTCTGAGCTCAATGCTTGATTTTATTCCTTTTATTTAGTGCCTCCCAGTTTATGTAAGGCCATGTCTACACTACAAACTTGGTTGACACCAGTTACATCGGCATAAAACCCCCACAGGTAGTGCATTGTTCATGCACGTAAAGACATGGTTCCTTGTGTCAGTGCTGCACATTCTCACCAGGAGTGCTTGTGTCAATGCACAGTGCGGTGCACCATGAGTAGGTATCCCAGTGTGCAGCTTCGCCGGATGCACTGTCTTTTGGGAAATTTTGGCAATATGGTGGGACAGGAATAAGTTGCACAGGGGTGACTGGGAGCAAGGGGTCAAGTTCCCATCATACAATTTTATCCATCCCTGAATGCCATTCGTATCCCATAATTCGCATGCCTTTTTAAAAAAAATCCCACAAAACCACAAGGCCTCTCCCTGTCCGCCATCTTTGACATAAACATGGAGCCTGCACAGCTCTGCTCTATTGTCATTGCAAACACAGGGCGAATGATCCGCCGGTATTTCCAGAGCCTCAGGAAGAACTGCAGCAGCAGGGGGACATGACCATACACTGGAGGACAGATTGCTGTGGGACATCGCAACAAACATTTCAAGTTTGTTGGTGGCATTCATGGAGCAGCAACTGATGATATAGCACCGCTTCTGGGCCTGAGAAATGAGCACTGGCTATCCCAATGCAGGTTTGAGGCAAGGAACAATGGCTGCAGAACTTTCAGATGCATTCCTGAATCTGTGTGCGGAGCTCACCCCAGCACACGGAAAGACACCTGGGAGAGCTGCGCTGACAGTTGAGACGAGAGTGACAATCACAGTGCAATGCTTGGTTGCTACTGGTCAGTGGGAAATCCTTCTGGAGTTGGAAAATCTACAGTGCAGGCTGTTGTCGTGCAAGTGTGTAGGGCCACTAATTGTCTCCTGCTGTGTAGGGCCGTGACTCTTGGTAATATGCAGAACAAAGAGGATGGATTTGCAGCAATGGGGATACCAAATTATGGTGGGGCAATACACGGCATATCCTTATTTTGGCACCTGTCCAACTTGCGACAGAGGATGCCAACAGAAAGGGCTACTTTTGTATGGTTTGACAGTTGTGGGGGCTATTGGGAATTGCATGGTGTTTGGTGTACATGTGGCTATAAAGCACTGTTAATGCACCTATTAATTTTCCGTTTCTTGCTGTACATTTATAACTATCACACTGAGTTTGTCACTGACCCGCCGCTCCTGATACCTGGTGTCACATGTCCCTCCTCCCCAGATTTCTGCCAGGGTTCACACCAGAATGTGACCAGCAGCAGCCTTTTGGCACTGTACAGGAGGGAAGGGCCGGGAGCTGCTTCCAACTGCGGGGGGGGAGGAAGGGAAGGATGGCCTGGCTCATGTCTTTGCAGAGCTCATCTTCCCCTTCCCCCCCACCCCTGCTCCCCTATGACTGGAAGCAGCTTGTCCCTTCCTGCCCACATAGTTATCGAAAGGCAGCTAACACCTCCAGGCTGCTGCTGGCCATTAACATAACCCAGCTGCCTCCTGTCCCCTGGCTACAGCGCAGGCAAGAAGGCGTTAAGCCCTAAGGATGCATTGTGCAACAGGGAACCAGGGCCGGTTCTGGCTTTTTTGCTGCCCCAGGCAAAAAAGCCTCCTGCCGCCCCTCGCCCCACAGCGGGAATGCAGCAGGGGAGGGCGCCGAGCCCGGCCGCGGCCCCACTCTCCCCGACTGGCCGGAGTGCCGGGAGGAGGGCGGCGAGCCCGGCTGCAGCCCCGCTCTCCCCAAGCGTCGCCGCCCTCCAGGTGCCGCCCCAAGCACATGCTTGGTAGGCTGGTGCCTGGAGCCAGCCCTGTAGGGAACCTGACTGCAGGGGCTTCAGCGAACCTGGCCAGAGAGGTGGCTCAGCAGGTGAAGAGGGTGCTAGGCCCCTGTCTGTGGGGCTGCTGTGGAGCCTGCAGGGTCAGGGCGTGAACAGGCTGGAAATCGCTTTCCCCCGCCACTCCAGAGCTTAGGTGAGGGGTGGAGAGGCTTCCCTGTGCCAGCGCTGTGCGGGGCTTTGGCACATACAGGGCTTGGCTCCTCCTGAACAGCGCCCCAGTCCAGAGGGTCTTGAGCTTTCCCGGGGTGCCAGCCCAGCTAGAGGCAGTGGGGAAAGGAAGGAAGGAGCCTGCCAGCCAGGCTGTTGGTGAGCTGAGAGCTCTGACCAGGGGCTGGTTCTCCGCACAGCGCTGGGAGCGGGACGCGCCCCACCGGGGAGGATATGGAAGAGCAGAAGGGCTGAGGTGGGTGAAGAGGCAAAGCAGGGAGAGGACAGCGAGAGGGGGAGCACGTAAAGGGCTGATGGGTGGACAGCAGAGGTGACACGTAACTGGCCACTGCCTGGAGCCTGCCCACACTCACCAACCACTGCAGCTCACAGCCAGTGCAGGCTGGAAATGGGGCGGAGGGTGGGCCCTGCTGGCCAAACCCAGCACACAGCAGGGGCTATGCTGACAGACAAGCAGTGGGAGTGGCCGGGCCCGTGCACTGCATCTTTGCCCCATCACCAACCTTGCACACCCACCCCCATTGTCAGCCACTTGACACCCCACTCACTGCTAGTGGGCAGGCAGCTGATGAGCAGGGATCCGGCCAGCGAGTACTGAGGGGGAGGAGACAGAAAATATGTGACAATTTTCCTGTTTTTAAGAAAAAGTCAGGACACCTGCAGGAGGGCTTAAATACGGGACTGTCCCTTTAAAAATGGGACGTCTGGTCAACCTATGCAAGTAACAAACAAATACAGTAAAAAACTTCTGAAATAAATGAACAGAACAGGACTTAACAAGGGGAAAACATTCATGTCCATCTCAGTTCATTTGGGCTGCACACTGACCTGTGAGAGCCATTGATATACGTATGTGAAGCTGTGGTTTTTCTTACTGTTCCTGGCATGGAGTGGTAGGGGTAAGGATATGGGTCCCGATGCCATGTGGAATGGGGGAAGGTGGTGTAGGGAGATGCTGAAATGGAGTTCTCCAGTGACTGCAAAGCAAGGCAAGCCTTGTGCTTGTTGAACCTGTAGGTCAACAAGAGTTGACAGCATCTGTTTGATGCTGGAGAAGCCCCATTATGTCCTGGTTTATCTCCCTCTCCTCCTCCTTTTCCTGCTGGGACTTCTGGCCCTTTCTCCTGTCTGCTTTTTCCTTCTCCATATTGTCTGAAATATTCACCCAGATCCTCTGTTCATGGTTCAATGCAGCACTAGCTTACAGGATCTCACTGATCATATCCTCCCATGTCCTCTTCTTTCTCCTCCTTATCATAGTCAGGTGTTCTGTGGGTGTGGAGAGGGGACTTCTCTAGGCCACAACAGCAGCTGCACATCCTATCATCTGTGTGCCTTATATTTTTGTCCTATTTGTCCTATTGGCCTATATTTTGGCCTTCTCTAAGGTGCCACAAGTTCTCCTTGTTGTTTTTGCTGATACAGATAACACAGCCACCCCTCTGAAACCTGTCCTATTTGTGGCCTTGTTCCCCCGCCCCCCAATATGCTTATGCAGCTTATCCACAAGTGATTTCTCCAACCGTGCTACTAGCAGAAACTCAAGAATAATCCCCCTGTAATGGAACTACTGTTCACAATGGTGGTTTGGAGGGAAAACAGCCTCATGATATAGGGTTGCCAACCCTCCAGGATGGTCTTGGAGTCTCCAGGAATTAAAGATTAATCTTTAATTAAAGATTATGTCTTGTGATGAAACCTCCAGGAATATGTCCAACCAAAATTGGCAACCCTATCACGATGCTGTACAGAATTCAGATCTAACTTCTTTTTCTAGGCAGGAAGATGTGCTACATGTCCTTCACCCTCTTATCACTTTTCAGCTGCTACATAGCATCTTCCTTCCCCTCTAGAGAATAGCCACATTGCTGCTGTAACTGCTCCAGATAAAAAAACACAGAGGTTTCATTGTAGATATAATCACAACAGAAAGCAAACGTTAAGATTCAGAATTCCCTTCCCTTGCTCCCCCTAAAGTTTTAAGCACGACACGTTTATTGATACTTCAGCCTTAGCGCGCCTGTGCATAGTCCCTCCCCCCTCCCACCCCAGGGAAGAGGGGGGAGAGAGAGAATGAAGAGAGAATTGTTCAGTTGCAGGAAAGAATAACACTTCGGCCCCTACTTCCATGGGTATAAGTTACTGAAATCTCTCATCACATCCGCTAGCATCTTTTGAAAACATTCCACTATCTCTTCATCCTGTAGCTGTAGCACATTCTGATCAGAAGATCAACAGAAAATCCCTATCAATTTACTCCCATCCAAAAGAGACTTTGGCTGTGCTGTATCCCATGGTGCAAAGGGGCTGCTAAAGAGCTGCAAACAGACTCCTTTGTATTTTAACAATGGGGTGTCTCATTTGTGCTGTGCAAGTGGTGCAGAAGCAGTCCTAGCACTTCCATGGGATTGCAGGCTGTGTATAGAGTATGATTAGGCTGACAAAGAGCGACTAAAGGGCTGTGTCACTAGATACCAGCCCGGGCAGCCGTGATTTACTCAATTCAAAGTCTTGCTGACAAGGGACCTCTCAGACTTCCAGTGAATTGAAATGCCACTGTATTGACTCAGCCATATTACTAAGCAGCAACATTTGATGGGCTCGGCAGTAGCAAAAGACTGGGAAAGGATATTTGCTACTCCTAGCAACTTCCACTGACAATGCTGCTTTGACTCAAGTAGCCAGTGCTGCTGCTGTCGAATTCAAGGGTCCTTGGTACAAAGGACAGATTCCTCACAAACTACTTTTTACAAATGAAACAAAAGCCCATCTCTGATTTGGGACATAGGAAAAAAAGTATCAGAGGGGTAGCTGTGTTAGTCTGGATCTGTAAAAGCAGCAAAGAGTCCTGTGGCACCTTCTAGACTAACAGACATATTGGAGCATGAGCTTTCGTGTTGCATCCGACGAAGTGCGTATTCACCCACGAAAGCTCATGCTTTCTTTGCTGCTTTAATAGGAAAAAAATCATTTGTACAGGCCAATGTAATAATTGTAGCTCTTATTAGGTAGTCCAGTGTTTTACAAGACTTACACAGCTCAAGTAAAATTTACTAGGTGGGGGAAAATCTCCAACTCCAATGGCTTGAATTGGCAATGTTTTCTTGAGCTCTGAATCTTTGTGGTTTGATCCCAGCAAATCTCAATCAAGGCTGTTAGGTTCTGAGTCACAGAGCTCCAACAACCAGTTGGGCCTCGCCACAGATGAAAGGGACTGAGTCTGTGTGGACCACGAATGTGTTGCAAAGGGATTCATACAATACTGCCAGGGGGACTGCTAGAATGGTGGGGAAGGGGTTACCAGAAAGCCACTCTGGAGTGTAAGTGCTGCAGTGCTGTTATCAAAATTAGGCAAAAGGCAGCCTCCATTCTCCTGGCAGCTTTAGCTTTAAGTTCCAGCCTTGGTATCTATGCAACTTGGAAATACACATATCTTGTTAAACAAGAAACTATGTCAAAGTGCCTGGTTACTAAAGCTGTTTGACAAATATATAGATTTTCCCACCAGTTTTTTGTATTTGTCAATTTTTCTACAGATGTTTTGTGGTTTTCATTGGAAAACATTTTTTCCAGTTTTGGGCCAAAAACAATAAATAAAAATAAAATAAAATGGGCCTGTCTCTAGTCTTACTGAAAGTTTTTTGTCCACCAGCTGAATTTGTTTCAGTTTTTGCCCCAAAATTGATTTTTTTAAAAAATATTTGGTTTTTGATTCCTGGAAACGGAAAAAATGGGGAGGCTCTCTTTTTTCCCAGTTTTCAATGGCCAAAAACGGATTTTCTAAAAACTGTTTATTTATTTTTTTTATTTTAAAAATCTGAATTTTGGGATGTTTTTGTTTGCTGAAAAAAATGGAGGCATGTTAATGAAAAACTTAAAAGAATTATTGCCTCCCCCAAAGCCATTTTTCTTCAAAAGAAATGTTTAGAATTAAAAAAAAATTCTACTCTACTAACCATGTGCCGTTAACCGGGAAAGCCAGTCATTTCAGACTACCATCTCTTCCTCCAGGTTGCAAAAATCCCCTTGAAAGTGGAAATCTTCTGTACCATTAGAAATGCAAATTGTACGTACTTTGGTATAGGGACCATTTTATTCCATTCTGTTTGTACAGTGCCTAGCACAATGTGGTCCTGATTTACGACTGGGGCTCCTAGGCACTAGCAATACAATTCCTGGATGATTCAAAACAGGCAAATATAGTGCCCATCTTTAAAAAAGGGAAGAAGAAGAATCTGGGGAAGTACAGACCGGTCAGCCTCACCTCAGTCCCTGGAAAAATCATGGAGCAGGTCCTCAAGGAATCCATTTTGAAGCACTTGGAGGAGAGGAAGGTGATCAGGGACAGTCAACATGGATTCACCAAGGGCAAGTCATACCTGACCAACCTGATTGCCTTCTAGGATGAGATAACTGGCTCTGTGGATATGGGGAAAGCGGTGGATGTGATATACCTTGATTTTAGCAAAGCTTGTGATACGGTCTCCCACAGTATTCTTGCCAGCGAGTTGAAGAAGTATGGGCTGGATGAACGGACTATAAGGTGGATAGAAAGCTGGCTAGGTCATCAGGCTCAACAGCCCGATGTCTAGTTGGCAGCTGTTATCAAACGGAGTGCCCCAGGGGCTGTCCTGTGTGCCCTTGTTGCCAAGAAGGCTAACGGCATATTGGGTTGCATTAGTAGCATTGCCAGCAGATAAGAGAAATGATTACAGTATTCCCCTCTATTTGGCACTGGTGGGGTCAAATCTGGAGTATTGCGTCCAGTTTTGCCTCCTACCCCTACCCCCACTACAGAAAGGATGTGGACAAATTGGAGAGAGTCCAGCAGAGGGCAGTGAAAATGATTAGGGGTCTGGGGCACGTGACTTATGTGGAGAGGCTGAAGGAACTGGGCTTATTTAGTCTGCAGAAAAATAAAATTTTTCTGGGAGGATTTGATAGCAGCCTTCAATTACCTGAAGGGGGGGTTCCAAAGAGGATGGAGCTCGGCTTTTCTCAGTGGTGGCAGGTGAGAGAACGAGGAGTAATAGTCTCAAGTTGCAGTGGGGGAGGTTTAGGTTGGATATTAGGAAACACTATTTCACTAGGAGGGTGGTGAAGCACTGGAATGCCTTACCTAGGGAGGTGGTGGAATCTCCTTCCTTACAGGTTTTTAAGGCCCAGCTTGACAAAGCCCTGGCTGAGATGATTTAATTGGAGTTGGTCCTGCTTTGAGCAGCGGGTTGGACTAGATGACCTGCTGAGGTCTTTTCCAACCCTAATCTTCTATGATTCTATGAAATAATAATTGCTGACTGCTGATTTGTTTTGAACTTCAATAATGCTATTCCAGTGGTGGTTGTCTGTTAATTTCAGCTTCATCTTTCTATAGGTTTTAGTCACGTCAGTAATCCTTTTGTCTTCAATGTGACCTATAATATTAACCACTTCTGCTTTCTCCAGTTCCCTCTGAAAAGCCAGTCTTCCTCAGAAAATAACCTCAGTTCCATTTTTCTTTACTAGCATGATTACGATTAGCATACAAGTATTGTACATAAAAATGGCAAAATCACTTCTGTGTATGTAGCTTTAGTCTCGTTCCTTTATGTCATTTGTCACACTCTTAAGATTTGTCTATAGATCTGGAGTAAGTACCGAGGGCCAGATCCTTGGTTGGTGTAAATCAGCATAGCTGTATTGGCTATCTGATGTATGCCGACTCAAGCACATAGATGGCTTTCAGCATAGACACATTTGGCAGGTTTATTGTTTTCTGCTATTCCTGAATGTTCGTTCACAACATTCTGTATATTTGTCTTCGCTAGTCTTAATACACAACAGTAAAGGAGATAGGCAGATGAGTACAGAGGGAAGAGAGCGCTATTTTAGGTGCATTTTCTTCTTCTGTGCTAGCTTTGCTATAGACATACCCCAGAGAACTACCTGTCCCTTTTTGCTCATCCACCAGCTGAAACATCCCCCCACAGCTATGTCTGCCATCTCCGCTACTACACGGGCGCCCCTTCTCTCTGGGTGTAGCTCTTAAATACAAGATTCAGCTCTCTGCACCAACTCTTCACCCAGGTATTCAGGTTCCTACTCCATACCTGTTTGCCAAGCATGGTGACATTTATCTCCGATTGCTCCCCTATGTGGTCGTCTTTATGAAATTTCCACCTGAGAATATTCTTGCAGGGAACAGGGTCCTGACCCACAGAATGGGTGGTGGGTTTGGCACCCATAACCATAGATCCGATGAGATCCAGAAGGATCACAGTGAATATGCAGGAGGCAAGACCTGTCTGTAAGCAGACTCTGTGCTTCTGCTCTCCCCTATCTACTCCCAGCATTCTACTGCATTCCTTATATGGCACTCATCACCTAAGGCTACATCTACACTACGGGGGGGGGGTGTCGATTTAAGATACGCAAATTCAGCTACGCGAATAGCGTAGCTGAATTTGACGTATCACAGCCGACTTACCCCGCTGTAGGGACGGCGGCAAAATCGACCTATGCGGCTTCCCGTCGACGGCGCTTACTCCCACCTCCGCTGGTGGAGTAAGAGCGTCGATTCGGGGATCAATTGTCATGTCCCGACGGGACGCAATAAATCGATCCCCAAGAGGTCGATTTCTATCCGCCGATTCAGGCGGGTAGTGTAGACCCAGCCTAAGTCCCTTCCAGGAAAGCCTTAAGCAATATGACTATCATGTAATCCATGTGGTTCTTCTGGCTCTGGCAGGAGAGCAAGAGAGAGAGATGTGAACAGTGCACCTGACCCCCACCCTGCCCCTCTTGTCTCTCTTCCCATGTATGGATCCATGACAGACTCTTCACTGAGTCAGGGAACAGTGGGGGATGGATCTGTGGAGACAACACTTCCCAACCCACAAACAGGCAGGCAGGGGCAAATGACAGGTGGAGGAATGCCCTCCACAAACCTGGGGGAATACTCTGCTGCCAAGTTACAGATTGTATTATTTAGCTCGCTCCCCGTTGTTGAGCCCATTCTCCAAGACCTCCAGTCTAGTTTGCCACACAGCGCTAGCTTCAACTTGAATTCCCCCAGCAGCCTTTCTCCTTGAGACAATGTATTTCCTACCCTGGTACTTAGACAACAATTAGTCGTTCGGAATTATGGTCGTCATGATTGTGGATGGCGCTATTTGCATATTTACACATAAGTGAGCATGATGCTATTTGCTAATTCTTAAAGCATGTTACTTTATCAGGTAATGAAACCAATCAGGGAGCATATCAGATACAGCTGATTAGTTGTCCTACTATAGTCTACATCTATCCGATCTTTCTCTCTTTCATTTTGCCACCTCACTGTTCACAGCCAGCCAGAAATAGATCAAAGGTGCATCTTAGCAGTGTTGGTTCATATTGTTTCAAGTTCCGGTCTGCTTCCATTTCCCATGTACAATACTGTACCCAGGCTCCATTCATTTCACACAGTAATCATTTCCCATTCACTGCCCCAGTAGTAACCATTCATATGCTGTCTTAGCCGGTTCCCCAGTCATTGTCCGATATCATAGCTCAACAAGTTCCCATTCATATTATTAAGCAATTATTAAGCAGACATTTCACATCCTTTTTAATTTTTTCCTTTTGATTCATAATTGAATCAAATTTTAAACCCATCTAGGAAATTATCCCCGGAATTTAAGTAATGTCTTATAGCAGCTTTGAATATTTAAATGTATGTGTGGGTTTTTTGCCCTCTCTTCTCCTGTACCTCTGGTAAACAGCCCCCCCCCCATTTAAAAGTATTAGAGATGACATCACAGCTCACTAAAATGTTCATGTTGCTTTAACCTTCAATGCATTTTTAATGGCTGACTCAAATTTCACCCAAGCTGGCTCCTTTTCAGAGCCTGACATGGTGGATCATGGAGCCAGATTTCCTGTCTTGTGTTTACCAGGTATAAAAGCCAAAGGAGTTAAGTGCACAATACTGTGATTTTTTTTTTTAACTTCGGTAATGTCGTACATTATCAGCCAGGCACACTGTCTATCTCTAGGAACTTATATGGGCACCATTACTGTGGCACCTCATACTCTTTAATGTAGTTATCCTGATAACACTGAGAGACGTGCACATCCCCATTTCACAGATGGGGGAACTGAGGCCCAGCAAGAGACTAAAACTACGTCTACACTTATAGCAGCATTTAGAATACAGGCACTACACACCACTATGAAAGGCAGACTCTGACCACACTTATCACGGCAGTGTGGCAAGGAAAGGCTCAGGCAAGGGGAGGCAGCGGGACATTACACTGCTAAAAATAGCATTGTTGACATGGGGGGCACTGGTTGGCATGTAGGGAGCCTGGGTAGGATATATATACCCTGGAGGTTCAGGCACGAACCCTAGAGGTTCACCTAAGCCATCCCTGCTATGTATACCCATGCCAGCTGGGCATACTGTGTCTGCACTCTCTGCTGCCATGAGTATAAACATAACTTCAGTAACTTGCCTGAGATCACCCAGGAAGTTTGTGGTAGAGCAAGGAACTGAACCCCAATTTCCCAAGCACCCTAACCATGGGACCAGCCTTCCTCTTCTACAAAGTGATAATAGTCTAGGGCCCCAATCCTACGAAAAGCTCCGTGCAGAACTCCAACAGTCAATGAGACTCCACTCAAGGTCCACCCCTGCACAGAAATCTTTTCCGGATGGGAGCTTCGGTATTATATATCATTAGTATAAAGGCTTCTGACATATCACCAAAGTAAAAATGGCTGTCTAAAAGACTTAGACCAGTTGCAAGTTGAAAATTATTTCACAACCACCATGCTCCTTGCTAACAGAAGTTTCACATTATTGTTGTTATTGGTGTTATATTCTGAGTACGAAAAACAAGATCCCAGCTGTGTAAAACAAGGAAGAAAATGCAGCTGTGAAGGTATCTAAGGTGCTTAGTTAGAGGTAGGCAGGACAGCCTAAAGAGACTCAGGCATAAGTAAAATATGCAAGAGACATAGATTGTAAAGTCAAGTCATATCGTAGTGATTTCTTTTAGTGTAGTTTCTAATATTCATTGCTGCAGAATTTAAGGCTAATGAATATCACACTTGGTGAAGTCCATCACTTCACAGTGAAGGGCTTATGTTTCAAATGACAAGAGATGCGCCATTGTGGTGGTCTACAGCCTGATCCAACTCCCACTCTAGTCAAATGAAAAATCTCCATTGGCTTCAATGTGCTTTGAATCTAGTGAAAATTACTCCAGTTCTTTTTGGTTTTGTACAGTGAATTTAGTTCTTGTGAAAGGCAATAGCATAACAGCACTTAAGAATGAAGGGCCAGAATCTCAGACCATGTAAATCAACATAGTTGCCTTGAAGTCAATGTTGATTTACAGCAGCTGGGGATCTGACCCTAGATCTGTGGAAACAAGATGAACTCCCCTGGGCTTTCATCTTATGGCACAGGCATTTGCACCTGTGCCAAGTGGGTTTAAGACACTATTTTGCTACTCTAGTACTCCCACTTTACCCGGATGCAAATGACACTGTTGTGTGCCAGGCAGTGGAGAATCAAACCCTCTGTCATAAGAACTTAAGGCGGGGAATGATACCAAAATATATTAGAGTCGAGCCAAAGAGATTTAAATATATGCAAACACTTTCTAGCTAATGCAAGGTGGGTGGAGAGGGTTGTTAATCAGATGGGAGCTTTACCTTTCTACCCATTATGAATAACAGCAGGCTTTTCTAATTACTCTCTGAAACTCCCTCCTCATTCACATATACTTCTAGGAATAATGATGCGTTTTCTAGGAGAGATTTCATCCAGCTATTTGGTTCCTTCTTCCCAAACACCCCCATCCCACAGCTGAGATAATAATTTGAGGCCAGCAATAGATAGGTACAGGTGAATCATACTTACCAGCTGGTGGTAGCACTCTCTATTCCAAAGAACCTCTAACGGTGGGGTTTGTTATGATAGTGAAGGTAGATTTACCGCCTGTTCCTATTGTGGTTAAAGCCATCCAGTTGTTTAACTTCAAGTGAACGTCACACAGCTATTGTGAGATACTGTTTGGGAATGTCAAGGCAGTGACCTTTTTTTTTTTTTTTAAAGGTATGATAAGCTATGTTAGTTATAAATATTGGGACTGTGGGGGAGGAGAAGGAGAGGGGAATTATATACTTTAAAATTAAAATAATGTGGAAAAGATGTGACAGTGCGGTGTTGGTGAAATCAGTTAGCTCAATACCCCTCCTCCCCCCCAAGGACTGGGTTGCGAGAAAGAGAAGTCATCATTCTTGTGGCATATTTTTGACAACTCCTTTTAACCCAATCCCATTGAACTCCTTGTACCACTGAGAAAAGTAAAGCAAACACAAAGGCTAGCAAATGAACTTTTAATCTGGGAAGGAGCTGAAAAAAGGCACAACTTAAAACGAACTGTAGATGTCAAAAGCAGGGACTATGACATGTCTGAACATTAGAGCTTCCCCCTCCTATTCAATGCACCTCATCTTCTCAAATATGCTAGTGCTGTCATCCCCAACAACAAAGACTTGGGAACTAATCCAATGTCCACAAAAGTCAGCGAGAGCCTTCCCATTGACTTCAATGGATACGGACTCAGGCCAGAGGTGGTTGCGTGTTGGTTTGTCTGGGTTTTGCTTCTCAGGTAAAACTTTTTCCGCTTCCCTGTTCAGCGAGAAGAAGTAATTGGAAGTTTTGGGGATCTTGACTTGTTTGCGTGAGTTGACAGCCCAAGAGTATTCGCCAAAAGTTGGGAAAGTGCCAAGTTTTCATTAAACCTCTTGTAAACTCAAAACTGCAGTCCCGCGAGGCTACATCTGGCAAGGAAGCCATCTGCGATTCGTATAGTCTTGCTCCAACAAAACGACAACAGTGTGAAAAACTCTTTTCTCTGGTCGGCAGTGAACTGTAAAAGTAACATTAGTAATAGCTTCTGCAGGCTCAGTAATGCCATAATTGACATTGGCTTAAAGCGCAACCCCCCAGCTGCAAACTCTTGCCAAAGTTCTGGATTGATTCATACCATCCTTTAAAAATGTAGGTTATAGTCAATAGTCCTCTTAGACACTGGTCTCCAGTTTAGCTTTGGCACGGATCTGTTTCTGAAGGATTCTGTTGCAAAGTACCAAAATCTTCAAAAAAGCCTCATAACCTCACCTCCTAAAATGCGGCTGTGGCTGACTGAAGCCGTTTGCATCATCCATAAACAGAATCTATATTTCCAGTTGTTTAAAAACCTGCAGTTTCATAGAGGAGTGCACACTGCACCTAGTAATCTGTTATAGCTGTAGCAAAATGACTTGCTGCATTTTATTTAACGCAGAGCCCTAGCTAGGAGATTGGGCTATAAGCCATGTGCACATATGTTTCGTGGATGCCTGATATTTTCATCTTGCTTCAGATGATCTGAACTGTTAGGGGCTTCCATTTATAGCATCCGGGATTTTTTCCAGAATATGTTGTGATTACCCCCACCCCAGCCCCCTTTACTCCCGCCCCATCAAAAAAATACAGATCCCTGCAGATGTCCAATAAAAAAAAAGAGGAGAGGCCAAGAAAACAGTGATCTGCTCAGATCTCATGAAAAATAAACCATTCCCTAATTTCTTTGTGTTTAAAAGCTCGGGGACCGTTTTACCGAAATCCTAGCAATGCTATTTAAAGATCTCTATGGGACCATGCAGCATTAAGAGACTGCTTGCTTACTGATGGGGAATGTTTAGAAAAACAACACCTCAAACCACCAAGACTTCCATTTTCACTTCTCCCATTCTACACTTATTTTAGATAGGTCAAGTTGAAATGCAGTGGGATTTATTATCTTATTTAGACAAGTAAGTAGCAAAATCTAATGGACCGAATCCCGAGTCCCTTACTCAGGCATTTCTGGTGGCAGTGAGAATTAAATTCAAGGAAGGGAAGAGTTAAAAAAAGAGTAAGGGCCATAAGATCATTGGAACAATGGGCATTGGCTTTGGCCCATGTTTAGAAATGTGACGGGATCAATACTTACAAAGATCAGAGACTGCTTTTCACGTAGCGTGACCGCTGTTCAGACAAACAGAACCTGGGAATTGGGGTGGACGGAGGGAAGCGGAATCACCTGCCTACATTATTTTAGAAATATTCCAGCTCCAGCGAAGAGTCAATGGGCCAAATTCAGAGCTGTTGTAAGCAGGTGCAACTCGGTTGCATTCAATCAGCCGCTTACATCAGATCTGACTCAATAAAGGGCAAAAAATGTCAAAGGCCAAACAGTGAATAAACTGCAAGCTGATTGGTCAGATCCTTGGTCCTGCTAAGGAGCTGGAGTTGTGCTGGGAGACAAGGCAGGGCTGGTTGGGCATGGAAGGAGGCATTCCGGGGGGAGGAGGAGGGGCCAAAGTGTGTTTCATTTCTCTGATTGATGAATGGTGGAACAATGCCTAGAACATTGTCCTAGCCCTCCACTGCTCTAACTTACCCTGGAGGCTGGTTTGGCCTGCAGCTGGCCCAAACTCAGATAGGGATAAAGGTGACTTAGAGCTCCCTTGGGCACCTCCCTTCAGCTGCACCATGCATGAGCTCATCACAGCAGAGGACTGTGCCCAATTCCCAGTATTTATGTTGTGTACTTCGTTCTTTTACAAACACCCAATCTGCGCTCTCACACCCGCTCCCTGTTGTCTCTTCACTCACTGAGACTCACCAGTCCAAGTGCCAGAGGCACAAGCCACACAGGCTGCCAGAAAGACATGTCAGAAATAAACAATTCAAGACAAAAGTCATGATGCCAGGATCCTGCTCCAAACATTCCCATCCATTGGCTCCCACACTTGGCACAGTTTGAATCTCCCACAAGCTCAGTTAACTAACCTGTGGTCTTTTTTTTTCTTTCTTTTTTTCAGGCTTGCTCTTTGAGTCTATGGGATGCATTCATGGCCAGCTTATTGGGTGGGAGACAGAAAGCCCATAAGCTTTAAGGGGCTTGATCACCAGAGCTCTCAACTCCGACAGTTTGATGCAGCTCCACAAAGAAAGGGGTATGTTCTCTTTTCAGTTCACACTCTTTGCGGGAGTTAGGCAGGCACATCAGAAGGAAGAGAGTAGCCCCCAGCCTGGGTAAGACAAAATGCAGACAAATATTTTCTAACATTGTTTAGACAAGCACTATAGAACTCTGAATGAACCCTTACAAAAATCAGCTGTTCTTGCCTCACTGTTGTATGAAAGGTGCTAGTCCTTAAACAAGTCATAACCCATCTACTCAGCATTCATATCACATGTTGACTCCTGCAGTCCTTCCTGCTTCCAGATGTAGGATTAGAACACATAACAGAAAAGGCTGGTGATGACTGTTGTTTGACCTTAATTCACTGTTTTTAAAAAAAAGGAAAAATATTCCACGCCTATGTAGGACTTCAGAGTAGTCACTATGCTAGACACCAAGGCCAGGAACAACTGAATTAGAACTCTGATCCTCCTACAAAAGCACTAACGTCTACCACTTGAGCTAAATGTGACCCTCCTTTAAGTATTAGTGGCATAGGGTCTGTGACTTGGGTGTGCAGTTCTTATTCCACTCAACAGCATAGATACATATACTAGCCAGCTCATCACAATACACAAAATAAGCTTTCTATTACTGATGACACCAAAAAAAGAAAAGAAAAAAAGAAAAAGAAAAAAGAATGCCCTATAAACCTTAGGGCCAAATTATAGCTTGGAATACACAGAACCCAAGTCAGAATTTTTCCACGTAGCCGTAGTGTCCAACATTAATTATTTCCTAATGTTCCCTCTTTTAAATCCCATGTTTGAATTGTAGTTCATTATACCTTCTTTTTTTTTTGGTACAGATTGGGGTGACTAGTGGGCTATAAGATCAGACGTATGTTTCACGATTCCTGGGTAAACAGGACCATGAAGATGATTGTAATAAAGAAAAATATATAATGTAGGCTTGGAGAGAAGTGGGAAAACAAGCAAAATGAGCAGAGGGTAGCCACTTCATCCATTTGTAGATTGATACAGGAAGACCATTAGTAAAATACTCAGTCACTGTTAACTCCAGCTAGACTACAAAGGATTTATAGCACAACCTCCCTATTGGGGCATTGCAGAAATTGTGGTGCTATCAGATCCTTTCTGCATTTCAGGTGGAGTTACCCAGGATTTTTAGGAGCGTCTTTTATCCCATTATCCTTAATAAGTGCCAGCGACTTTGGGACTCATTAGTTTTGTTGCTAGGCATGAAGATGGAGGAAGTGTGCAGTGAAAACAGTAGACAACCAATATCATTTTCTGGTTGCTGCATCAAGGCTCTTTAGGGCAGGGTTTGTCTTTTTATTATGTGTGTTCTGTATCTAGGATCATCTTAGCGGCTAGCTGCTGAAAAACATGACACTTAGGGGCAGAGATCCCCTCTGTATTCAGCTGTAAGATTGTTAGAGTGCAAATGGCCAAGTGGTCAGGATAGGTTCCCACCCATCCTGGAGGGTTAATGGAGGATGCCAGTATGAAGGCTCCTGAATCCCCCATGATACTGTGGCGCCATCACTTACCCAACATTTAATTCATTGTTTGTGCTGTGAGAAGCCAGACACCAGATGTGTATCTAGAACAATGTGATTCTGATCCCCTGTTGGGGCCTCTGGGTTTTCATAAATAAAAATGCTAGAAGACAATCAAATATAACAATATACAGTGTAACAGTGAAATAAATAAATAACATTTGAAGAAGCCTCACTGCTCAAATGGGATTGAGTCTTTTAACCAAATATGGAGACATTTTATGCATGAAAAAACTAACCCATATAAGAAGCCACAAGAAGGAGAAGAATCTAGAATTCTGGATTCCTTTCTTTGGACCAAATTCTGAGGTTCTTAATTAAGTTTTAGTCTTAATATTTCATGATTTAAAATTAACATGCTGGACTATTTTAGAAAATGCTTTATTTTAGAGTGTAGGCTCAGATGGTTTGGTCATATAAAGCACTATGTGGGCATGTCGAACAGATCAAGACTGAAGAAAAAAACAGAGAGGCTGACCCAAGAAGAAGTAGCGCAATTTCATAAGGGAAGATCTATTAACATGTGGTATGATCAAGGATATGGCATTGAACAGAGCACTTTGGAGGGAGAGGACTTACAGACCAGACCCCATTTGATGGTCTTAACACGAGGAAGAAGACGACTATCTTAGAAAATGGCAGACAATTAAGTTGTGGTTTATTCACACTGATAGCGCTGATCCAATCCAACTGGAGTTTACATTGAACTAAATATTGTGTCTCTCTACTCAATCCTCACAGCTTGAAATCAGCTTGTATGTGTTTTGGAACAATATGGAATCAGTAAGATCTCCTTGGAAAAGGGAAATGTTGCAATGCAAATGTTGAAAACCCATTCCCTTGTCTGATTTGTAAATAGGGTACAGGAAGACAAAAGAAAGTCAGGTTTGGCATCTCAAACATTTGCATGGGTTGCTTTTTTTTTTTTTTTTTCTGCAACAAAGCCTTTTCTCTGACTTTCCTAGCATTCACAGACCCCAAGTGATGATACAAATTACCTTTCAATCTGTTAGCATTTTTTAAAAATATTGCATTCTAAGTACAGATTTGCTGAACAGCTATAAATGAAAGCAGAAATTTGCCAAACCGCAGACAAGTACATTATCTGTTGATGCACTCTCCTTCTGGCAGCTGTTGGGATCAGAATACCAAGTAACATATAGCCTGGTGTTTTTGTTACTAACATTGCATCTTGTTACTGATCTAACAACACGAGCAACATGACAGCTCATCAGCTTCCTATTAGAGTTGTGACATTTCCAGTAGAAGAGTAGTGCACTGCACAGCAGCTAGCCAGGTAGTAGTGTCAGAGGTGGGGACATTTCACAGATGATTGATCAGTAATATATAAAAGCAATTGATGAAGTGCCACGTTATTGGCATCTGTTACTAATTAATAAGATGGCAGGCCGGTATGAAGTGATGCTATTTGTGCTATTTTGCTGCTATGTATCATTAGTAAATCATTTGATAAATCTACCTCTCCTCGTCTTTCGCATTACTGTGGACCAGATCCTGGTCCTTGCTTTGTACCAATGCAGGTAAAGAGCCCCCGATTTCCCTGAATTTCCTATCTGTACTGAGGCTAGCAGTGTGTGGGAGAGCAAATGTTTCCAGGCCACTGCCCTTCCCAAGCAGGTGGGCAGGCAGGACTGGGAAGTGACTTGAGCCTTAGCACCATCCCCCTCATGCTCCAGTCAGCAGAGCTGAGCTAATGTAGAAGCCAGTGTGGATAGCTCAGTGGTTTGAGCATTGGCCTGATAAACCAGGGTTGTGAGTTCAGTCCTTGAGGGGGCCATTTAGGGATCTGGGGGCAAAAATCTATCTGGGGATTGGTCCTGCTTTGAGCAGGGGGTTGGACTAGATGAGGTCCCTTCCAACTCTGATATTCTATGATTCAAAGTAAGCTGGAAACATGCTGGTGCAGCTTCCTTTCATCATGAAGAAAGGAGGATGCAGGGCTCAGATGGCAACTCTATGAAGGAAGGGGAATCTAGACTGCCTAGCTACGTGCTGCCCCTAGAGGGTGAAAGATTATAATCAAGCCCTCCACACTTATAACACGAAGAGAGATGATAGGCTAAACGGGAATAAAGAGTTAGTGCTTAAAGTACTGCTCCCAGCCATGCTGGTGCCGAGTGTTGATGATTCTTGGTGCTACAAATGAGCCCAAACAAGAACTCTGAATCCACACATCCCTGGACCTGGGGCATTCTGGATCCAACCTTAGTTTCATGGACCAATCTCTAACTGGTCCCGTCTTCATGTTCAGTTGGACTGTGTGATGCAGAAGTATTCTCTGGATCCTTCTGTCCACTGGCAAGGCCCTGTTTGCCTGAGGGTCAGACGGGTGTGGAAAGAGAAGGATAATGGGAAAAGGGTCAGATAGCTGGAATCAAAACAGCAGAACAAAACTCAGACACAAATAAGAGGCTTGTTGAGCTCCCCCCATTCCTTGTGAGAGACACACTGTCATAGGATCGGCGGCTTTATTCTCACTTACAGGAGTTAATTTCACCTCTACAGCCCTTTTTACTTGCCACACCAATGTAAAGGGCCTTGGCTGAAATGTGAATCTTGTCTTTGGGCTCCTACTGCTATATTCAACCATAGCATGCAAAAGCAGAGCTTTGGCTTTCTTAAAGCCATTTCCCCCCTGTTTGCTGGTTTAGTGATGGCTACCTGTTCATAGCTCTCCCAAACCCCCATGAAGATCTTTCCTTCCACCATTTCTCATTCCACTCAAAGGACATTTCGCCATTTCTGCACTTAATAAGGATTTAATCAGAAAACAGTGATGCAATGACCGGTCGCCAGCTGAGACTTTTATAGCCACAACGAGTCAGCGGCCAAATCGAAGTCCATCTCTGCCAGAGCTTTCTCGTTCTTACAATGTTACGATCTAGCCAGATTTTTATTTTTGGGAGCCATTACCAACCACCTCCTAGGCACTGCTTGTGTACTGTGCCAACCGATTGCTTGAACCAGTGAATTAAAACTGTTGCGAGGCTCATTCTCCCATATGTACTGTTTGCTGCCCCCTTTCAGTATTGTGCTACAAAACCCTTCACCTCCTTAAAACCGTCGCTGTGGCAGATGTTTTAGTTTAAGAAACAAAAATTCAATTACAAGGCATGACCCATAAAAGGTAGAAGCAGGAAAAAAACAAAATGGCACCATCTGCTTTTACTCCTCCAGCAGCCAGTGGAATAATTAACCACAGCACATGTTCCCTAAGAACTTCACAAATCTTTGTCCATTTGTAACAGCTGCTATGCTGGCTGTTGAGTAATGAGTGGGAGATATTCACCAAGGAAGGCTGCTTATTAGAGCTTGACAATGTAGTTCAGATACAAGAAGAGCCTCTTTCAACCTTTTGTCCAAAAATGTGAATCATCAGGAACAAATCCCGAACCAATTTTGAACATCAAAAATGTTAGCCTATTCTACATTATTTTTGTAAGTGGGTCCAGGCCACCAAGTATGGTTCTTCTGGACTTTGCGTCAAACCCCCCTGAAGTTTGGGGTCATTCAGATTCACGGTTTTGGTTTGACACCACCTTTATAAATTCTCTCTAGTGCCATTTCTTTTGACTTCCAATGGCCTTATGCATTTCCATTCTTAATGGTGGCATTTCTTCTGAAAACTGTTACCTTTACAGAAGTCATCTTTGTTTGCATTACGGAGGCTTGATCTACACTACCGACTTCTGTCGATATAACTATGTCACTTATTGGTGTGGAAAATCCAGACTTAAACCAACCTAACCCCCCATGTAGACAGCGCTACATCAATGGGAAGGCTTCTCCTGTCAACATACCTACTGCCTCTTGGGGAGGTGGAGCACAACAGGAGAAACTCTCCCATCAGCCTAGGTAGCTGCACTCATGTTGCTGTGGCCACGACAGTGCTGTAAGTATAGGAAAACCTTTAGAACCAATATCTGAAGTCATCTGATTAGTGTGCAGCTGGCCCAGATCTAATGTGCTAATACCATGTGCCCTAACTGTCTAGGAAGGACTTTTTGTTTGCTAGGCTGCCACAGACAGAGACTGTCAGGTAATACAATAAAGTCACAATGTAAGCATGAAAATATCAGAGTAAAACTCCACAGGACCACAAGGAATTTCAGATTTGTAGCCCTGCAGCAGTGACAGATCACTCGGGGATGTTCCCTTCCATTACATTTTGGTGTCATTTTAGAAAGTCTTTCTTCCACTATCAAGTCAACCCCTTCCTCCCACCCCAGCCCATACACACACATGCACACACCTTCTCCCAAGGCAGTTTTTTTCTCTCCTATGTTACTATCACAAGCCAACAGCAGCAACAAAAAAACACACAAATGTCCGCAGATTAAATCCCCCCAGATTAAAAAAAAAATGCCCTTCTGTTGTGGGATACCCAGCTTGCTGTGGTGTGTTAGGAATGAAGTCATCTATTGAATCCTGTAAGAAATACAGTAATCAACTGTGCAAGTGACCAGAGTGCAAATGAAATCCCCAAGGGAGTTCTGACTTGCAGGCTTTCATTTTGGAAGAGTGTGCTGGTTATTTATTTATTTACTTAATTATTTCTTTGTTTGTTGGAAAATAAGGACGTTGCTTATGTTCAAAGGCAGAAGAAGCTGCTTAATGTGAAGAAAACCCAGCTGTTTTCCATTTTTAGTGCATTTTACATTCTTCAGAAAGAATATGAACAATTGTTGAACAAAATAACGGTGGGTTTTGTTTTCACTTGATTGAAAAATGAAATGCAGGATTTGTGACGATTTTGTAGACAAAGCAGTGTGACAAGAATAAGTTTCATTAATAGCTACAGCTTTTATGTAAATGTTTTAGTGGGCAAACTGCTCTTAAGAAACTTGTAGCTGACTTGATGAGCTTGTATCCAAGTATTTGTACACTGTCAAATCTGATGAACGCAAACTGGCCAAATATCTGGTGATGAAGTATGGAGAAGAGCTAACCTATAAAGTATCCTGTATTCTAACAGCCTGTTTCTCCATTAAGCTTTTTTTTAAAGACACCAATAGAACATATAGTACTGTATTGTATGTTACATGTCTGTGTGCTGTAAAAAACATTAGCTTTGTCAACTGAATGCTTAACTCCTGAAGGTATTTGCAACAGCTGGTACTGAGGTGAAGATATTGCACCCTCTGTATTTTTGATTGAAAAGTTACATTTGGTTTTATGTGGTCACATGATCACCAGGTTTCGCCCAAAATAAAACTGAAGTTTAATTATTATTACTATTTGTAGTGTGGAAACCCCTAAGATCCTGGCCCAGACCACCAGTGTTCTTGGCTCTGTACACATGGATGGTCCTTGTCCCAAAGAGCTTCCAATCTTAAATCCAGTTGGACAAATTCTACAGGGTGGCTGCTCCAGGGTAATGGAGGCAAAATACATTTACACAGTCTCTTTCATCCGGAAAACCAAAGCATTCTGGGCTTAATTCTGAAACAAAGAGCAGGAATAAATGGTCAGTTTTTACAAGGGAGAGAGGTAAATAGTGGTGTCCCCCCAGGGGTCTGTCTTGGAACCAGTACTGTTCATCATATTCATAAATGATCTGGAAAAGGGGGTAAACAGTGAGGTGGCAAAATTTGCAGATGATACAAAACTACTGAAGATAGTTAAGTCCAAAGCAGACTGTGAAGTGTTACAAAGGGATCTCACTAAATTGGGTGACTGGGCAACAAAATGGCAGATTAAATTCAATGTTGATAAATGCAAAGTAATGCGCATTGGAAAACACAATCTCAACTATACATATAAAATAATGGGGTCTAAATTAGGTGTTACCGCTCAAGAAAGAGATCCTGGAGTCATTGTCAATAGTTCTCTGAAAACATCCACTCAATGTGCTGCAGTAGTCAAAAAAGCTAATAGAATGTTGGGAATCATTAAGAAAGGGATAGATAATAAGACAGAAAATATCCTATTGCCTCTATATAAATCCATGGTATGCCTGGAATACTGCATGCAGATGTGATTGGAAAGATATATTGGAATTGGAAAAAAGTACAGAAAAGGACAATAAAATTATTAGGGGCATGAAGCAGCTTCCATATGAGGAGAGAGTAATAAGTTTGGGACTTTTCAGCTTGGAATAGAGACAACTAAGGAGGGATATGATAGAAATGTATAAAATCATGACTGATGTGGAGAAAGTAAATAAGGAAGTGTTAGTTATTCCTTCTCATAATACAAGAATTAGGGGTCACCAAATGAAATTAATTGGCAACTGGTTTAAAACAAACAAAAGGAAGTATTTCTTCTCACAATGCATAGTCACTCTGTGGAACTCTTTGTCAGAGGATGTTGTGAAGGCCAATACTATAACAGGGTTAAAAAAAAAATAAGTTCATGGAGGATAGGTCCATCCATATATATTAGCTGGAATGGGCAGGGATGGTGTCTCTAGCCTCTGTTTGCCAGAAGCTGGGAATGGGCGACAGGGAATGGATCACTTGATGATTACCTGTTCTGCTCATTCCCTGTGAAGCCCCTGCCATTGGCCACTGTTGGAAGACAGAATTCTGGGCTAGATGGGGCTTTGTTCTGACCCAGTTTGGCTGTTCTTATGACTTCAGCAGCAAGAGGCTTACTTGTGAGTGGGTTTGTAGTTAATCAAGGGTAGCTGAAGATTCTTCATGAGCAACACTCAGAAGTGGGACTTACTATATCTTTAAAAATATGCGGTGCCCACTTCTTCCAGTGCTGGCACTTGTACAAGGGGCAGGGCCTTGTTGGTCCCATGCCCTCCACCCTCTCTGGGATTTCATATGACTCCCGCCACCACTATATTCTGTGTACTTGTGTACTGTGTACTTCATGTTGCATCCATGCAACAACCTTCATGCCCTCTTTGAACTAGTGCCCACTGATGGCTATGCAAGGCTGGTCAGCCCCCACCACACAATGCACTCAGCTTTCGGTTATCTCCTGGTTATCTCCTGCAGGTGTGAACTGGCGTTAGCCACAACTCAGTCCTAACTATGTAAGCTTCACAGTACATACGTATTGTTACACCTATTGTTAAACTAAGGATTGTTGAGGTTAAGTGACTTGAACAAGATTTCATAGTAAATCATTGGGAAGACAGGGAATAGAACGCAGGAGTCCTGGCTCCCTGCCTCTTGCTTTAACTACTAGATCAATTACTTATCTATAAAATATTGTATTCCACCCTTGAATTATCATTAAAGGCCCTTTCCCAATGTGCCAGCAATGCTAATATGTATTTACTCTTTTAACTATTATATATGGAGCAAGAGCCCTGGGATCCCATGCATTTCGTATCTGGAAATAACATAAATGACTCCATCACAGATATACACCTTGGAAAATAGGGAATCATAGCTAGGACAGAGTGCTGCAAATGTTGGCATTCTAGCATTGAGGGGTTTAACCATTTGGTAACAAGAGTTCCTAGTGCCACTATAGTCATGAGTGTTACGTCTCCCATCCCCATTATTATCAGTGTACTTTGTTTATCATCTTCGAGAGCTCTCTGTTTGTCTGGGAAGCATTTCAACATAACGTTTAATGGTCATCCTCTATATTTGTACTGTATATGGGAGTTCACATCCTCTGCCTCTTCCGCCTCGCCAATGGCTCCCTGGAAGAGAAAAAGCACACGCAAGGAACAGCACAACAAACAGTTCAAAGGGATGGGGGAGGGGGAAAGAACAAAGAATCTTCAACCTTGTAAAAAGTTTATAATGGAAAAAGCAGTAAAGTCCAGGTCAATACCGGTAAGAGTATTTAAAAAGCATCAGGAAAGCAGAACAAAAGCAAAGATAATTAGGCTTAGATGTGCATTTCTTAGACATCATCCATACATGATTTTCCATATCTATTTCCAGATGGGAAATATGAGCCCTATTTATGAAAATTACACCCTTTCTTGGGTATTTAAGCTCTAGCCTTTAAACAGTGTCTTAAGTCAGTGAACAGTTTTGAATGGGCAAGGTGTTCTTGTGATCCAGTATGGATCCGTAGATAATATACCACTCCGAACGTACTCTTCCCTACCCTTCCAGATACCCATCTTTGTCCTCACATGTCCATTGAAAACAATGTTGTTATAATCATCTTTTGGACCTGTTGTTCTGATGGTTTCACACACACACACTCCACCCCACCCTTTTTGAGTCCATCCATAGTCTCCTCTTTCCCTACCATATACAATGACATGTTCTCGACCTCACATTTATGAGTTTTATTTCTTCATATTTATCTGCTTTTGTAGCTTATTGCAGCCTCTAGTCTCCTCCACTCCATCACCGAGGCCAGTCTGCATTATTCATTTGACCATTTCTTCTACAAATACCTGTGTGTGTTCTTCCATACAGCCCTTCAGTGTAAAATTCCCTCACTGAGCTAGTTGATAAAGCCACTACCAGTCCTCTTTCTAGTCACTCCCCAAGACTAACATGCTACCTGTGATAAATTACCATCTGATAATAGCTAAACAGGTAGCCAGCAAGAGATACTGACATCTATTTCATTTCATTTTCCTTGAATATTTCTTATAATGCAAAACAAACAAATGTTTAATTAGTTGAGACCATCTAATTGTTTGTTTTAACCTCTTTTTATTGTAACCCACTGGTCAGTGTTTGTTACATGTCCTCTTCTGTGCACAATCCACACAGGATGTGAGTCCAGTACAGCTCTCAGCTAAACAGGCTGGCTTTTTAGCTCAAGCTGTGAAGGCCCATGCTCTGAGCTTGAGAGAGCTGTAGTTCAATCTCTGATGTTGGTTTAAATGTAGGGTGACCAGATGTCCCGATTTTATAGGGACAGTCCGGATATTTGGGTCTTTTTCTTATATAGGCTCCTATTACACCCCACCCCCGTCCTGATTTTTCACACTTGCTGTCTGGTCAGCCTATTTAAATGGCAGCTATCACATTGTGTCCTGTCTTAATGACCCTGAAAATAAACACAGACGAAGCATTACTCACAGGAATGCTCTCATTGAAATAAATGAGGCTGTTCATGTGAGTAAAGTTACCCCTTTGTGTAAAGGTTTACTAGACTGAGCTCATGGACTGTAGAATCTTCAAGTCATGGACTGTTTCTTATTACTGTATATTTTTGTACAGTGCTTAACAAGATGGAGCACTAGCCCTACCTGAGGCCTCTGCGTGTTACTGTAATAATACAATGAGTGACAAAATTACCATTGATTTACATTGGACCAGGATTTGGAGTTTTATAAATAAAAAGGAATGCAAAGGAATTCCATTTTGAAACAGTTGTATTGAACACTCTATGGAGTTCTGAATTTTAAAGTAGCCCTGTGACTCAGAGTAAGCCTGTCTCAGATGAGCAAGCAGGGACTGGAAGCTCTAATCTTAAACTATCAGTGCAAATTGCACTTTATCAGCTCAGTGATCACACACAAGGTCGGATGACAGAAAAGTGAAGAAGTGTAAATGGTTGGAGACATCAACACAAGGTATTTAAAATATCGAATGAAGGATTTAAAAAGCTCTGGTTTTCCTAAATTCTAGCTGCAAGTGCTATTGCCAATTGCTTGCCAGGAATAATCAGTCTAGTAAACACTTGGAAGTTCATCAATGTAATTGCCCGGTTCTGCTGGCCTTAACCATACAGAGCACCCATCAAAGTATGTGGAGGAAGACCGTGGGATCAGACCCATGGAAGTTTCTGCTTCATATCTTGGTTTGTCTTCTGGTTTTACTACGTACTGCTGGGCAGTCCCATGGGCAGACTGGTTCCAACTGGGCAAATAGTAAGAAAAGTGATCTGTGACCATTTCAGCAATTTCTAAAGAAAATCTTGCTTCAGTTCTGCTTGCATCCCTTCTTGTTCACACGGGGGTCTGTACAAATGCTCAGGCAAAGTTTTGTTTTTCTGCATGGTCACAGAAAATGAATTTCAGTCCTGGAGCTGATTCAGTAAGCAAGACAATGAAAAAATTGTTGGGGGCAGAAACACTAAATATGCCATGGAGGATGTGAGACCTTTCAAATAAACACATTGAGAGTCTCAGTCCTTCAGTCCATGCCCACCCAAACTTCCACTGATTTCACAGAGACGTTGGGGTCCATGAGTAGTGTAGCTACAGAACCTGGGATTGTGTAATTATGGAAATAGATGCAACTCATGCATTCACCTGAAAGTGTGATCCAACTTTTCTATTGTTTTCAATTTCATATTAAGAAAATCTTCCCCCTCATCCTAAAGAGATTACATGCAAAAATCTGTTATTCATGAACTTATTGTAAAGATTGAGATTTTAAACACATAAGAGTACGAAAATGTAAAGTTATCATTCCTATTAAGTCTGCCTCGTTGTACATCCTAAGGCAAAATAAACTAACACCGTAAACAATGACCCAATCAATCCCTGGACAGAGAAGCTTGTTGTTCTGATAACTGTGGGGCTGGATCCCACATCATTATAAATAAGGGGCAAAAATCCATTAAAATAAATGGAATTACACTGCGGTAAACTGGCTTAAATGAGACCAAACTCAACCAAACATTGATTTTTGCAGTCCTTACTCAGACAAAACACTCACTGATATCAACTGGAGGTTTGTCTGTGCAGAGATTGCCAGATCACAGCCCTAGTACTTTTAAAACTAAACTAGATGATTGCATGATCTCAGATTTTTTTTTTGCATTGAATCTTTTGTTTTAGTTTAAGCGATTTACTGAAATGTTCCACTGAAACTTGAAAATAACATTTTTTTTTCTCAATTATTACCCTAATAATTCTCTTGAGATTAAAAAATGTGTTTATTTTGACTCAGACTGTAAAACCACAGAAATAAAACAAGTGTAGGCTGCCAATGCTTTATTTAATTACTCCTCCTATCGCTGAAGCTCTGAGAATAGCTGCTGTTTCCTGCTGAAGAAGGAAACAGTGTTTTCCTTAACTTATATAAATATTACTTCCTTGCTTATACATTTTCCCAGTGTTGGAATCATATCGGAATCTTCCCAGACATGAAGATTGCAGCCTTTTTAAAAAATTGACCTAGACCCAGTTTACCTTGGACTGACTTGGAATGTTTACAATTTCCCGTAAGGAAGTGGTGTGGCTGCATTAATCCTTATGTTCGTGGATAGGGTCACTTGGAGCAAATAGAAGGCACCTCAGCACTGTGCCTGCCAGCTCTCTTGGAAACTGTCTGACTCCTGATCAGAGAGTGCTGACTACATTTTGACCTCAAGGGAATGCTTCTCTGTGTTCATTTTTCTGTGATTTAAGTCTATAGGCTGTAACATATAATCAAGACTTCCCTTACTAAAAGAAACTCCAGCTAGAACCAAGAGAGTAAAATATAGGCTAGACAAGTAATGCAAGCGTGTGAATGTGGATGGGAAATGCAGAAGAGAGGATCTGAAGGAAGAGCTCCAGTAGAAAAGTAACACTGACATCGAGAATTATTTATATGGCATGTATGTAATCATATGCTACTATACTACTGGGAAGATGCGGTGGTGAACGTCAAACAAAGGATACAGCAGATGCCCAGAATTCCTCTGGATATTTATTACAGCAACATAATAGCATAGCAAAACAAAACAAAGACAAAGGCCTACATTTAGAGTGAAAGTAGAATGGTCTTATTACCACTGTGTATAGCATTAGTGAGAACATGACTGGATTGTGTACAGTTCCGGAGTCCACAGTTTAGAAAGGATGTTGACAGACTGGAGAGGGTTCAGAAAAGAGCTGCGAGAATGATTTGAGGTATAGAACTGGGTTTCTCACCCCTTGGGTCACGACCTAAAATTGGGTCTCCAGAATGCATCAAAGGGTCATGGGGCTGGCTGGGCTCAGCTCTCTGCTCCGGGTGTTGCGACCTGGTGCATGGAGTCAAGCACCGCCGAGTTTTGTCTCAGTCACCCGTCCATCATGATGACAGGGGGCTGGCTGGGGCTGGTTTGAGTGAGTGGCACTGTGACCCCATGCACCAAGTCACAACGCCACTCACATATTAAGGGGGCTGGGCCAAACCTGAGGTTGTACTGTGACCCTGGAGGTTGCAATGCCCTGAGCAGTGGGCTGAATCCAGCCAGTCCTGCAGGACAGGAGCCAGGAGGGTGCAGTTCTGCAGTAAATACTGTCCCCTGGATGTAACCCCTGCCCCACAGCCAGGTGACACTCGGTTTTCCATATCCCCACCCTGCCCCCAGCCCAGGCCCACGATGTACCCCTCCCCCACAGTGGGTAACTCCCCTTTTCTCCACCACTCATCCTGGCCCCCAGCCCACAATTCTTCCCTCACTGCACCTACAGTATCTTCTGCCCCATGACTTTTTTCCTTATTCCTGATGTGATGGCAACTCCCTGTACCAGTATAATCCTGTCTAATTTATCATGGTAAGTCTTCTCTTCTAACATATGAGGGAGTCTATGTTGGCTACAACACTGAAAGATAACCTTACATGCAAGAAATATCACTGCAAGCCCTATTGCTAGAGTTGCCCTTATCCACGTTTTCCTAGGATAATCCCTTTTTGAGGTAGCTGTCCTGGGAAATCAGTAAGGGTGTTCAGAACACACTGCCAGCTGTTCAGTTTTATGGGCTCAGCATCATCCCAGGTGTCCAGGTTTTTTGCACCCAAAGGTGGCAACACTACATATAGTACATACATTCCTGTCAGGGTTTATGATCTGATGGGGGAAAGCTACAGTGCTGCTGGTAACCAGGAAAATGTGGTGGTGTGGTGGTCTGCTTAACGAACTAAAATGATGTTGGCTACAATAAGATAGTTGGGAAAAGAGGGTGATATAGGGATGAGTGGCCTTCCCAAGGGAACTGGTTAGGAAATAACATGCTCAGTCACGTAGCTAGGTTCTTTCTTAAAATTGTCTTGGCTGTATAAAAATGGGTGCTTCCCAGAATCTCAGAAAGCATCTCTATTAGAAAGTACGGGATCCTGCTTGGTTTGCTCCTTTAGAGACTCATGCCTGACTCACACCAAACTTACACTCAGGATAATGGGGTCCATGCCCCTCATTTCTAATTAGTCTACCCTGTACTGTAAAGTTCTGTCTAAACCTGGGAAATAGAGCTAACATCCCTTTCCCCCTCTCTCTCAAATCTGTCCACATACTCACCCCTCTACTTCTTTCTGCTATTGTCACTCCTCTAGTCTTTATTATTTCTCATATTTCCCTTTTGTATTAACACTTAGTAAGCTAGAACCCTGACAGTGGCTGAGATATATTACCACAACTGTGCTAAATGGAAGGGGGCACTTTATGATACCTTTGTCCTCCTCCCCCTATGGTTGGCTTAGGCCTGGTATAAGTTAGAGCAGCCTTAGGGCTGCTCTTAATTACATATCCATTCTCCCAAGAAGTGTGTTCAGGCATTTGAGGATCACTGAGTCATAGGGATTCCCTGGCCATTCTCTTTCTCCTGGAAATTCCCAGAGGCTAGGGGGAAGGGTGGTATAGAGCAACTATGTTGGCTCTATATCCCCTGGGATTCCCTCACTGAAAGAAAATCCACCAGGAGGCTGTTAAGGTGGATACAGTTGCTTTGTACTACTGGAGCAAACCTGAGAATCGGGCCCAGTAACACTGTGTCGTGAACTGCCATATAGCGTCTCCTTGGTATACAGCCTACAGTTTCAAATAGCTACATCCAGGAATAAAAACCACTTAGAATAGTTACCTCTGTCTTTATTTTTTTTCCTTTGGATGATAAGTCACCAATTAAAAGAAAATGACCATCTTCCTGAAATTTCTGCATCTTCTGCAGTCTCCACCTCTGCCCTTAGCTCTTTCCTGGAAGTGTTGGGAATCTGGTTGCTGTCCCCATTATTCTGCTTTTGTCATCTTCTAATCTACAGTTTCTCTCACTCCTTTTTTCCCCCTTCTTCATTTACTGTCATTATGGCCAAATGTTACCACTCACCCGCCCTCTTCCAAAAAGAAATAGGATTTGCTCATAACCTTTATATGCAAGATCCTTCACTTTTGAAACACATAAAAACACCCAAGTTGTCCTCTCTTGTGTAACTTTCTGAGTCCCCTCTATCGGTTTTCTCCATGGAGAAGGGTCCCAGTTCAGTGCTGACTGGGTTCTCCGGCTCTTAGAAGATTCCAAGCACAAATAAGTGACACATGTTTCCCATTACATGCAAAATTCTTTGCAGAACCCCAGTGACAGCACATTTTACAAAATAGTGTCTTATAGAAAGAGGCCAGCATAGGGGGTCTCCATCCTAAGAGGTGAAGACTCACAAAAGGTTGCATCCTTGTTAGAATTGGCCCCTAATAAATGGAGAAAAAGGGAACTTGATAGAACAGTGAGAGCTTTAAAACATTCTTGAAACTAACTTCCAACCTTTGTGTTTGTGGCCAAAAAAAAATAAAAAAAGTTTCCCCAACCAGGCCAGGCTTAGGGACGTAATGTTCACAGTATTTATTCTGATCCACGTTATATCATTCTAGGTTGCTCCAAGAAAAGGTCTTGTTTACATTACCTCACTTAACTGGAGAATTCTTTTCAGTGCTGCTCTCACACTCTGACAGGCTATTCCCTCACTACACTTGGAAGTTTTCCCTTACTTCCACTCCAGCGTCGTGTTATAATCCCATTTGTTTTTCACTATAAAACCAAACCAGCATCCTACGTGGCTTTTCCCTTCTCTGCTGTTTCTGTGTGCAATTTTGTGCTTGCTTATTATACACAATGATCAAAACAATATAAATATAAGTATAAATCTCATGGCCAAGCTGTACCGCTGCTAAACATATTTGTACCGTTTGATGGTAGAGCAATTTAAAATGTCCTAATGCTGTCCAGGTTATTCGTAGCATCATCTTGCCCATTTTTATTTGAATAAGCTCCCATATGAATGGCATGTTTATCAGCTATTCCATTACAGTCACAGAGAGTTATAGTATTTACTATATGGGAAGAACATAGATTCAGCCATTAAATTCTATGAGCAGCGGTTAAATGCAGATTAAGCTGATTGGGTTTGCACAGACCATTTTGTAAAACTTCTTCATCAAGTGTCTTCAGTCATCAGATAAAAACAATGAGGAGTCCTTGTGGCACCTTAGAGACTTATATCCCACGAAGCTTATGCCCCAAATAAATTTGTTAGTCTCTAAGGTGCCACAAGCACTCCTCGTTGTTTTTACTGCTACAGACTAACACGGCTACCCCTCCGAAACCAGTCACCAGATAGGCTCTGAAGGGCTTAACCTAAAATATTAACATTCAAAAATATTCACAGGCTCAAACTTTGTGGCCAGGCAGAGGGAATTTTGATAATTTAACCCTGGAGGCAAATGGGTAGATTATTCAAGTGTAATAAAACGTGTTTACTCATTAGATGCAATTTTATATCTAGAAAGTCTTAAAACGGATAAGGTTTTCAGAGCCGTTGTATCTCCTTGGAATTTGAGGAGTGTTTATGGTGCCACTCGACTGACAGGACTGTATCTGTGGATGTTATCAGTTGAGTCTTGAGTCGCTCACCTTTTCAATGCAGCTCAGGCTGTTGATAATAACCTTTTCCCTAGCTTGGAATGTTGCTTGTTTTTGTATGGACCTGACATTCTACCAGTATTCTAGAAGGGTGTTAGCTGGGCCGCTTTTACTTTATCTCTCACAAGCCTTTAGGAATCTCATTCCTTTTCCATTTTATATCTCTATGTGAAACCCTAAAGTATCTGCTAATCTTATTTGATGTCCACAACTTGGTCCTACACATTCTTTGCACTGGAGCTGGGAGGGAATTAGGTGCTCAGTTCCCTATGAAACTCCCTTATGCAACTTTGAATATCTCAGTCTGAGTCTTCCCCCTGGCCCTTCCCCTTTGACTGATTATTCAGGAGATTAACTTCATTTCCCAAATTAACTTGAGAACTGTCTTTTCTGCCAGCTTTACTATAGCGCAAACATTTGCTATGGTGAAATGTTGACCATTACACCCTCTTAACCCATTGCATAATCAGAAAAGTGGCACTTACCATTCTTCCATCACTGATCCATTTATCATGACCGTTAGCACCTAAATACCTGATTTGTGCATTCAGGGCAATGGGTATCACCTGATGTCTGATTCAGTTTCCTTTTAGCCCATGTGATCTATGTAAAACAGGAGGCCACACAAAACTTTGTAAATTTCAGGTTCAAAATGAGAAATGAAACCAGGTGAGTTTCATGCAAAATTTAGTTGAGCACATAAACCTTTCATTGAAACTTAGGTCAAATTCAAATGATCGCTGGTGTAAAGAGTTACATCAGGAATTATTTTTGCCCCTAAAAATAAAAAAGGGGGTTTGACACTGAGTTTCCTGGTTTTGTTTTGATTTTGTGACACTCCTGGCAACTGTTTGTCACACAGTAAGGCTATGTCTACACTAGCAGTTTTGTCGGTATAATTTATGTCGCTCAGGGGATGTGAAAAAAACCAACCCTTTGAGCAACATAGGTTACACCAACAGAAGCACCGGTGTCCAGCGTTATGTTGGCGGGAGACATTCTCCTGCCAACACAGCTATTGCTGCTCATTGGAGGTGGTTTGATTAGGTGGACAAGAGAGCTCTCTCCTGTTGGCATAGAGTGGCTAAAAGAAGTACGGCTGCATCAGTACAGCTGTGCCACTGTAAGCTCGCTAGTGTGGACCTGGCCTAAGGGCTGGTCCACACTCACCCCCCAGTTCGAACTAAGATACGCAACTTTAGCTACGGGAATAACGTAGCTGAAGTCGAAGTACCTTAGTTCGAACTACAAGGTACTTACCGCGGGTCCACACGTGGCAGGCAAGCTCCCCCGTCGACTCCGGGTACTCCTCTTGTGGAGCAGAAGTACCGGCGTCGACAGCAAGCACTTCCGGGATCGATTTATCGCGTCTAGACAAGACGCGATAAATCGATCCCAGAAGATCAACTTCTTACCGTCGAACCCGGAGGTAAGTATAGACATACCCTAAGTCTTCTGTGTTGAACAAACCATGTTATCCCGAATTCTTATAAAACCTTGTTAAGCACAGAACTTAATGAAACTCACTAGTAATTCTCCCTTCACTTTGCTGGGATCAAATAAACCTGAAACAATCTCTGAGGACTAAAATTGAATTACCTGAAACTGACTTAATAGATTGTTTGAACAAAAACTGGCAACATTTACGCTGTCGTACTCCTAAGGACTTTAGAATGCCAATATATTATACTTGCTCTTAATCCTCAAGCTATTTATTTGTAGGAAATGTACCTGTTCCACCTATGTATATGAGTGAGAGTGGGGACAAAAGGCCTAGATAATACAGTACCTACGTAAACATTCCTATTGTTGATTTACATAATAAATAAAGCATACGCAGACTGCCAAAATTGTGGGACATGACTTTTTCCATCTTTTCGATATCAAATACCCTCTGGCACCAAAATGTGAATCACAAAACCCAAGTGATCCTTGCAAGTCGGTTTGTTTCTGCACAAAAGGTTACCCAGTCACAGGCAAGAACCCAACACGTTGCAAAACCCAAAGTACAAATGACTTCACACATTATAAACCATCCCTGCTCAAATATTAGGAGAACTGTTCAAAAATTTGTTTTCTTTTAACTGCACTGAGGGTTTTTATTCCCCCCCAAGATGCAGTGTTTCTTGTCAAAAAACTAGTTGATGTTTTTCCTGGAGCTGGCTCTTGGAATGGAGTTGAACTCTGATTAATTATGAAGAGGTTTGAAATGAAAGTCTCTAGCTGGATAATGTAATATTTACTTCTTTCTTAAAAGGACACAGCCAAGTACATATATGTGTGTGAGAGGGAGAGAGAGGCTTTTTTACGCTTTTGTTTGTAACCCACATTTAGCAGCTGAAAAACAACTTTTCCTTACCTATTTTTGTCCATTTCTTTTTATTATAAATGAGAAATACTAGAAATGGACCTGGAGAGAGTTATGAACGAAGTAAACAAGGGCAAGAAGCATGTCTATTCATTCAGATTGAGGCATGTTTCCTTTTAACCTCCTAACGCTCATGTTTGTTACCTATCTTGCTTGGACAGAAGCTATTAAAAGCTTTTTAGCATTTCTTCCCCTCCCAGGAAAATGTCTCCAGTCTCTAGGATGTGATGTTCAGCTTTTTGTGTGAATGTTGCAGTAAATAATCCATTCATCTTCCTAGTAATATCAGCATCATCCGTCATTAAGTTCCAGCCCATGTCTCCTAGTCGCCTTACTGACTCCTTGCCGGTTTCCTCCTCAGATATTTAAAGACCATCTTCACATTTCTCTTTATTTCCTTTGCTATTTGTGTTCCATATCCTTGGCCTTTCTTATCGTCCTTTTCATTCCTTTGTCCATATTTAATCAAAAAGTTCACATTCAAGGTTACAGATAAAAAAAGGAAACCCATAGAGCAGGTCCATGATGGCAGGCCTTGAAGAGTCACCTCTTAAATACAGATTATAGGGCCTGATACAAGTAATTTATATAGGATTCAGGTTTCCTATTAGTTTAGTCCACAACCTTTTCCAGTGTGCCAACCTTTTCTTAGTGAAACATAAGTTGTTCCAGTGAGAACTAAGCTCAGACCAAGTTTCTTTTCCTTTAGGACCACAGGCTAGTCTTGAGTTGCAAGGGGACAGACCTGATGATTTATCCACTAAGCCATACAGACCCCTCAAGCAGTTTCTTAATATAAAACATATGTCACCAGGCCCAGGCAGTTAGTTCTCACTTTGACTTAGACAGGGTTTGTTCAAACATTGAACATCACTAGACAACAGCTATTTTCAGTAAGGAAAGCAACATTTCTGTATTCTTCCTTAAATGAGTCTGCACTTTCTCTGTTGGCAATTATTTTGACTCAGATTTAATTATTTACATAATGTAACAAAGGATGATTCATTTGCCTGCTCTCCGATTATGATTTGCTTATGCAGCTCTAAGTACTGTATGTTCTAGCTATATCAGTGCTAGTGCAATGGGCCCCGTTTATTGCCAGGACTTACGATCTTGAGAACAACGTGTAAGTGGGTTGTTGCAAAAGGTGAAAATGTGCATATCCCCTTTATGGAGGTTTCTGAGGTTATGAGGGAGGTATCAAGGCTAACTTATGCTGAGAATCAATTGGTTACCAATCAAGAATGGCTATACGGTGTGTGGGAGTGAAAGAAAAGAACCAAGTAAGCGCTATGTACAATGAACCCTGAGAGGCATGGCATATGAGCCGATTCTTATTGAAGTTAGTAGCAAAACTCCAGTCAACATCCATTTCTGAAGGCCCATTCTGAGTAAATATATTGGACCACTTCCTCAGCTAGTGAAAATGGGCATAGCCCTATACGTTTTGTCTACACTGCAATTAAACACCCACAGCTAACCCATGTCAACTAACTCGTGTTCATGAGGCTTGGGCTAGGGAGCTGTTTAATTGAGGTATAGACATTTGGGCTTGGACTGGAGCCTGGTCCATGCCCCCCTCATAGGGTCCCAGAGCCTGGGCTCCAGCCCAAGCCCAAACATCAATACCACAGTTAAACAGCCCCTTAGTCCAAGCCCCACAAGCCCCCATCAGCTGCATATACCCATAGACTTCCATTTACACCAGCTGAAGATTTGGCCATCGATGGGTCTTGCCACTTAGCATAGCTAAGAAATCCCTTCTATTGTTTTGGAGTGTATTGGGGTACTTTCTAGAGTAAATAAAACAACATCAAATAGAAACAACCACCAGATTATAAATGTATCCCAGCAAGGACAGCCTTTCTGTTCTGTGTGTGCTGCCTAATACTGAGGGGGCTCTGAACTATAACTGGGGTCCAGAGGCACAGCTGCAATACCAATAATAACAACACACAGAGCTGGTCGGGAATTTTCTGTCACTGGTTCTTTGATGGAAAACTCCTTTCTGCAAAATCTTTCCCTTCCCTCTCCTCCTCTCCACCCCTGCTCCCCTGTAGGGAAAGTATGAGTCTTCTGTGGAACCAGTGTGCTGCATCATGGTAGTTTAATAGCCACAGTGCATCATGGGAGAGGTAGTCTGGCCCAGCCACCCAGCCCATAGGGGAGAAAATGGGGCATGAGGCACCCAAAGGCACTGCAGCAGCTCAGATAGATGCAGTTCAATGTCAGACTGACCCCAAATGACCCATTTTGATTCAGGAATGTCAAAGCATTTAATTTCCATCCAAAAATACCTACACAAAACATTTTGATATTTCCAAAGGGAACTTTTTCAGAACTTTCCATTCAATGAAATATGTTGGTAATTTGACTTTTTTGTCCTGATTCAGAATGAAAAAAACAAACATCAAAATATCAGAATTTCTCATGGGTTAGAAATTCCAATGTTTGACCAGCTCTAGTAATTACAGAAATGTATAGGAGAAATTCTGAACATATTTGGCCTAAGTAAATACATACATCTAGCATATCTGCTGCCTTCAAATAACTCCAATGCATTACACAAGACTACACAATTACTTTTGAATTATAGTGCATTATGGTTGACCAAAAATGATATCTGGAGTCCGATTGTCACTCATTCTTAAAGGAAATAAATGAATGTCTTATTCTCTCATTCATCATTATGAGACTCAATTCAAGCGTTTTGCATAATTCATAGATTCCAAGGCCAGAAGGGACCATTGTGATTATCTAGTCTGGCCTCCTGTCTAAAACATACCACAGAACTTCCCCAAAATAATTCCTAGAGCAGATCTTTTAGAAAAAACATCCAATCTTGATTTAAAAATGGTCAGTGATAGAGAATCCACCACAACGCTTGGTGAATTGTTCCAATGGCTAATTACTCTCAACATTGAAAATTACCCCTTATTACCAAAAAATCATACATAAAGATAAGACAGCATAGGAATATAGTTTAAAATAAGCAGGTTTTGTGAAAGCATCCTATAAAAGAGAAATATATTCAGGAATCCATTTACAAGATTCCTCCACTTCCCAAGAGAGGAAGAAGGAGGGTCTTGTGGTTAAGGCACTGGACTGAAACTCTGGTCTGGGTTGAATTCTTGGCACTGCCACAGACTTTGTGTGATCTTAGGGAAATCACTGTATCTGTCTATACCCCAGTTTTCCATTGTAAATTAATAATAATGCTTCCTTTTGCCAGCCCCTTTTCAGGCTACTAAATAGCTTATGAGCTCTTCAGAGAAAGGATTGTCTTACTATGTGTTTGTACAGCACCTAACACAATGGGATCCTGATGTCAGTTGGGACCTCTAACTGCTATTGTAACATAAACAATAACGCTCCGGAAGACAAGGACAGAGACATGGCTTCTGTGTTCCACAACACCTGTTAGAAGAAGGACCTGCAGTAGAATGACGGACAGGCCAAGATTGAGGCCGGTCTTCCTTTTATAAGGCTGAGATTTGCAGGAGCAGGGTCAGTATGCGTGGTTCTTGCAGATCAAAGATCCACCTGGAGCTCTAGTTTGATGGTCCTACCATGCTCTGCTGCTTTTGGCTAGTCTCCACCCCTACCAGCCCGGCATGGCTGCACATCTCTTGGGCTCTTCAAACTAGACTGAATTACAAATTACTCTTGTCTTGAGCAGTAGTAATGGCCCCTCAGAGGGAAATGCCGCATAGAAGTCCCTTGAGGACACTTTTCTTCTGGTGACGTACAACTGGCCTGAATTCTCACAGAGCCCCCAAAGCACAGTGTGAATGGCTTTCCATTGGCTGAGAAGGGGAAAGAATATAGTGTAGTAATACTAACCTCCATGTGGTGCCTTTGCCCCATTTCCAATCACATTTCCTTCCCCTTCATGCTGTTTATTAAATCTCTTATCTGTATAATGTGATTCCCTCCCACCTCCACCCCACACACGCACAGTAGAGGTAAACTATGGCAGCCAATATATGAACCTGGGCCTATTTCTTCCTTATCCTGTGTTGATCCCTATGTGCTGGGGAGGCCTGGGGGCAAAGGGGCAGTGTAGCGGCTGGCAGACAAAAAGATGGAAGTGGGTTGGGGAAATTTATTCCGTTTTTCCCACCAGGTAACCAAAAATGGTTTCTTAACCAACCATTACTGGGCAAGCAAACTCAAAGGACGGTAAGTGTGCTGCACTGGAAATATTTATATTTTGCTTCTAATAAAGTATACAGGGTATACTGATAGCTTAGTTATATACCATACTCAATATATTATACATCACTGTTGTAGTTCATGCATGTTTGACCCTCCAGCCTGATTAGAGATGCTAAATTGTCCAAGTGGACAAATTGTTCACACCAATATGTACACACAGTTGTTCCCTGATAAATCAGAAAAGGACTATATTTTGATGGGTCAATTTGCTCCCTGGGTATTCCTTTTTCTAATTATTGTCCCTAGAGACATGTGAGCCTTACAATACAGTTATTTGTATGGGGAGCTGCTCTGCAGGAATACTGCTTTGCACAAACGTTTCCTTTGAAGAGTTAATCCGCATGTTAAATTTATAGCCAGGCCCATTCTCCATCTGCTTTTGGGAGCTACTGTATGTATTGCATGACAGTGCATGCATGGATTAACACCCTGCGTGACTTTGCCTTCCATATCCAAATGCCAATGTGGGAGCTTGAAAATACAATTACATACCTTTTGTAAATGCTGTTTTCAGGGGTGCAGAAGGCATTCAAGATCTTTGAATATCTAGTCCTTAACAAATACAACTTAAAAAAGCAACCTTCCATTGACTCTCTCCCTGTAGATTAGTAGGTCAGGGAGCAGCCACTGGGAGAGAAAAGTCTAATGAATTATTTTAAGATTGCATGAGCCAGCGTCTATGCAGTTATCCATTATTGACACAATGTACTGTTGTTTATTCGGATCAAGGCCAATGCTACATTTGCCTGTTGTGTCTTTGCAGGCAAATAGTTGCATTTCAAGAACTTGTGTGGATTTCCTACCATTTCTTTGTAACAATGTGTCTGCATTGCCCTGGAAAGCTGAAATTATTATACACAATACTTCTACTGCATGAATATTTAAGGTGCTCATCACCAGCCGACAAAGTCTGCTCCCAATGAGCTTAACTCTCCAACTTCACCTCCTCACTTCTCATGAGAGGAATTAGGCTCCAAAGACCTAAATCTAGTGTTGTACTGGTTTTCCAACTTAGTCACTCAATTGACTTGATAGGAATCACCCTTGATGTATACCAGTGTAAGTAAGAGGATAATCAGACCTGAGGTAGAATTCGGAGGATGCAGCCCATCTGCCACAGGGCACTCCCTCAGCTACCCAGTGTGCCGCACTGCCTGGCCTGTTTGGGTGGTCTCTTATTCAAAACACACACACAGCCTATTTCTACTCCCCATGTGTACCTTTAATCTTTAGATACCAAGCACTGCAGAACATAACACAGGCATGTGTCAGGAGGAGTCTTCCACCCAGCTTTCTCTACACACCCCGCTCACTCTCTGAGCTCTCCCTTTACTTACTTTTCCTGCCAATTACACGTCTTCCCCTTACTGAGCTAATTACCTCATTAATCCAACCATTGCCCCCGAGTGTCAACAATTCCCACCATAACAGGTTAATTGATTCCAATTAAGCCTGTAATCTTCTGTTATGCAATTACCTAAGTAATCAGGGTGCTACCGCTAGCACTCTATCACATACCTTCCCCCTTCTTATGTCATTTGAGACCTTTTATTGCCTCCTAGAAGGGAGGGGGCTCTTTCTCCCCATTGGCGCCCTACCCACTTTGCAGGGCTGGGGTTCTACCAGATCATTGTGTGCCCTTTTACACCGGCTGTCCATGGGACACCAGTGGAAGACAAGGGACCCCCACCCACAGAAAGTTAACTCAGAGACTGGAGGTTTGTCCCATATTTCCACCTTGACCTCTAGGTCACCCCACCACTCGTGTCTCATTGACCTTTCCTCCAGCTTTCTTTGCCCCTGGGTTGTATCTATATAGGGATTTCTCTCTTCCCTCAACTTGCTGTGCCCCAGGCTAGAGTCTACCTGCCTAAGATCCTTCTCTTCTCCCCCCAGGGTCTTGTTATTAGGGACCTTGTCTCCCTCATTAGTATTTTTTCCATCTCGGGCTTTGCCTATGTCTTGCTCCCTCTGGGAGCTGGCTGAGACTCTGCCCTCCTTGTCCACTAGATCCATCACTCCCAGATAGAGTGCCTCCTTTCAGTACTTCTCCCTCCCCCCCTCAAGACCTCTAGCATTTGGAGTCTCTCTGAGCTTGTTGGCATGTGTCTAGCATTATTTAACACTAGTCCTGAAGGGTTGCCTGGAGGGTGTACGACAGAGAGTTCTTTATATAAGCCCCACCATGGAGGTTGCATCCTCCGTCCTCCTGCTTTTTTTCTACCAGAAATGGAGACCAGTCCATTCTAATCATTCCTGCATAGGGCAACAACTTCAGAATGCCCACTCTCTGCCACTTCTACCTCCACTGGAAAAACAGCCACTGGCTAAGTGTTCCTTTCCCTGTGGGCACAATTCATTGTAATCAGCACCCTTTTCTGTCACCACTGCAGCCTGACCAAGGTGCTCTGCACCAGTGAACATGCAGCTGCAGAATCCATGATTGTGGCTGTCCAATTCACTTTGATTGGAATTGTCCTTATCTCCAGACTGGCCTTTACCTCTGCCCACCACAGAATTCAGAATCCCATAGTCTATGCACAGGCAGTCTTTCTTTATCTGTCCTTTGCCCCCTCACTGATAACACACCACTGGGTGGGCACTAGAGGCACCCTTCTTCACCTCTGACATCATCCCCATTCCAGGCTTTGGTGACGGCGGCTCCTCAAACTTTTTCTCTCACTCCCTTCCTAGGGGAGTAGCTCTTTTCTTGGAAAGTCTGCCTCCGCATAATGTCACGGAGGACTCCAGCAACTCCAGCTGGTACCTAACCTTCAGAGTCTCATGGAGGCTCTGTATGAACTGTTCCAGAGTAATTGAGTCCAATATGGCCCCTATGTTCTGTCTTTCTGGCCTCAGCCACCAATTGGCCCAGACAATAGCTTTTGTATGAATGCCTGGGGATGTACCCCATCATTCCATCTGGCTGCCCTACATTTTTGGTGGTATTTCTCCACTGACATTCCCACCCTATCCAAAATAGCAACCTACAGTGTGTCATAGTCCTTGGCTTGATGCTCCTTTAAGCCACCTGAGCCTCACCGGTGAGTTAAGGGGCTAGTTGCACCCCAGGCCCCTTTGTCCCATCTGACACTCATAGCCAAGTGCTCAAACATTATCAAAAAGGCATCAGGATAATCCTCCAAAGCCATTTTACATAATCCCAGATCTACTGTCCAATGTCCTATTCCCTCATTGACATTCACCAGCCTCTGCTGGAGATGCTGCTGTACCTGGGATTGCTCCTTGATGAACAATGCAGTTGATCTCTGCAGCAACTTGTTAAGCTAGATGAAGAAGTAGGTGAAATCTGGCCTGTGTTATGCATGAGGTCAGACTACATGATCATAATGTATGCCTTTGGCTAATTTGGACAAAGTTGTTGCATGAATTTCAAATATGGTTCCAGTTGCTCTTGATTGAGTTTTGGGGTGACATTCAGGAGAGGGGAGCTTTTATATTAACCACATGGATTAGCTATGCCTCACTGGTCTTACTAATGTCCCTGCTGTACCTGTTCTGTGGAAAGGAGAATAATTTAGGCTTTGTACACAAAAAGAAAGTTGCACAGGTTTAACTTAAATCAGTATTTACATTTATTGATGAACAATGCAGTTGATCTCTGCAGCAACTTGTTAAGCTAGATGAAGAAGTAGGTGAAATCTGGCCTGTGTTATGCATGAGGTCAGACTACATGATCATAATGTATGCCTTTGGCTAATTTGGACAAAGTTGTTGCATGAATTTCAAATATGGTTCCAGTTGCTCTTGATTGAGTTTTGGGGTGACATTCAGGAGAGGGGAGCTTTTATATTAACCACATGGATTAGCTATGCCTCACTGGTCTTACTAATGTCCCTGCTGTACCTGTTCTGTGGAAAGGAGAATAATTTAGGCTTTGTACACAAAAAGAAAGTTGCACAGGTTTAACTTAAATCAGTATTTACATTTATTTAGTTAAATCAGTGCAAACCTCTGTGTGCTCATAACAGCAGGTTGGAAAATTAGCTTTATTTATTTTGCAGAAAATTTACAACTTTTCAGTGAAAAATCAAACACCGAAATATTTTGGCTGAAAACCAAAATAGTTTGATTAGGAAATGCTTTTGTGGTGCCTTGTGGGAGTTGCAGCTTCCTTCTAAAGGTTGGACTGCCAGATTGGACAACATCTCCCATGATGAACCATGGTCTCCTCTCATAGTGAGGGAAGGTGGTTGCATCATGGGAGACCCTGGTCATGGTGCATAGTGGAAGATGTAGCGCGGTTGGAAAGCCTGGCCCAGAGAGAATGGGGACATGAGGTAACCAAACTACAACTCCCATGAGGAACAAACGTTTGCTATCTGAATCAAAATATTTGGGGGTTTGGCTCAAATGTTTCAGTTTTTCGGGATGTCATTTTTTTCAACAAAAACGGAGGGAAAAAAACATTTAATTAAAACCCAGTTTCCTGTATTAAAAACAAAATAAACAGACAAAAAACAGTTTCAATGGAAAACTTCCAATCAGTTCCTATTTTGTTTTTAACTGTATTATTTCTGTTTAACTCAATCCTGTTCCTCCCAACTTAAACTAAACAGCAATAAGTTTGGTGAAAAATGAAAGAAAAGCATCCACACAGTTTTTGGCATTGGCTTAACTAAATTGGTTTAAATTCACATCTTAAGTCAAACTGGTGAAACTTTATTGTATACACAAGCCCTTAAAACTCCAGAGATGTTATTCATGCACCTTCCACCAGCATTCAAATTTTCCTGAAGGAAAAAGTGTTCATTCTCCAGCATAAATTGATGAGAACACAATATTTGTCCAGTACACACTCTCGCTTTATCTTGAAAACAGTTTTATTTCTAAGACCTTTATTAAAACAGCATAGTTACTTTTGGTGTCTCTTTTGGGAAATAGTTAGCATAGTGTAATGTGTGTGCTAGCTTGTTTAATTTATACCTCAGCATGAGCTCACCCAACACTACAGAACTGAAACCACACACACACTTACACACACACACAAATATTTTTATAAAAATCTTGGCTGGAAAAGCCAAGCTATTTGTACCAGTTCCTGTAGAAACGAAGTGAATTTTTGTTAGTTTGGGGTGGAGAGAGAAATTATACCTTTTAATATTTTGGACTTTTGCCCAATTTTAATTACTTCAAAGATTCCCATCAGAAGTGGTCTGAATTCATTTCTGCACAAAGGGGTCACAGTGACAGAGTTGGGATAAGAATATATATATATATATTACAAATTTTTGCTGACGTGGCAACACTAAAAGATGTTTTTTAAAATAACAGCTCGTTGTTCCTTCTGGTTATGAACTTTTAATATAAAGTGAGATCAAAAACTGTAAACTTCATGCCATTACAGGCTGCATATGCTGATATTTTAGCTACTACCAGTGAGTTCACTAACAGACTTGTATTGTGAGGTGTCCCAAAGCGTGACATTGAAAGTTATCTGGTTACAGAGAGATCAAGTTTATTTCTAGATTAAATAAAAAGATACCTTATTACTTGAGGCAGCACCAATACCATGATTACTAGGAAGATACACGATTACTTAGTGACTTGCTGTCTTGCATCTGAAGAAGTGAGGTTCTTACCCACGAAAGCTTATGCTCCCAGTACTTCTGTTAGTCTCAAAGGTGCCACAGGACCCTCTGTTGCTTTTTACAGATTCAGACTAACACGGCTACCCCTCTGATACTTGCTGACAGTAGTAGTAGTAGTAGTATTACCATAACACCTAGGAGTGTATTCTGTAGGAGTTTATTCCACAAGTAGAGAATAAACTTTGTAGACATAGACTTTTCTAAGGAAAACAAATGATATGTGTGGATAAGAGAATTGATCTCTCTTGTGACTTCCCTGCGAGCGTTGGGTGAACAAGAAATTCAGGATCATTTCCCTTATCAGCTATGGATAGGATGAAAACAAGGGATTGGGCAATTAGTCATTGCTGACAGTTTGATCAGTACTATACCAACACATAAGGAGACAGTCTGTGCCCTGAGGAATTTACAATCTAGACATAACACAGTTCAGACATACATAATGCATCTGGAACCAATATGAGCTTGGGGGGCAGGGTGCAAAGATCATGGCTGAAAGACTTTTCGGGAGATGTGTCTTAGAAGATGATGTTTATCTGATCCTCCCTGTTACCCCCAAATTTTCCCTAACTTCTGCTTCATTCAATAGAGATGTCAACCTCCATTCACAAGTATCCATTAACACTGGAGATATTTGGCAGGATATATAAACAAGTCTATAAAAGGTGGCGACGAGGGGAAGATCAGTCAGTTCATTGAGAGTGGGGAATAAGGAGGAGAGTATGTCAAGGGGAAGAGGTGGTCACAGGTACGGTGGAGAGAGTGAGATCATGGAGTCAGAGGCGGGAGGTAGTTTTTAGAAGTTCTCAAAGTTTTCTTGGATCCAGATTACATATAGTCTTAGAGTTGGGTCTGGCCCAAAACCCCAGCTCTCAATGTTAGGAGTGTTTGTTAATTGAATCTGGATCTAAATTTTGTTCTTGGTTTTATCTTTATAAAGAGCAATGAAAAACCCTGTACCCAAACATTGGGCTATTAAAAATCTAACGTAAAGATCTCTAGTATTAAATTGCCTCTGCTTGTGGAACATGCGGTGACCTTCTTCCTGGTATGGAAAGCTACACACACCAAAATTACTGAATCAGATCAGAACACCTTTGCTGTCTGAAGATTGCTTAGACCTCTTTCTGGGAATGGTAATTTACTGTCACAGAATGTTTCAAATCTTACCTTGGAGCCAAAGGCTCTACTCCATGAAATGCAGGTGCTTGCAAGTAGCCACACATGTGCAAATATGTTAAATATGTTTGCATGCAAAACTATAGTTTTTTAGTAGGTGTTTCCCCCATAGCTCTGACACTTTCACAGAAAGGCCAAAGGATCAATGGCTGAAAGCAATTTTTCATGCTTTCTAGGGGCTGACATTATCACTTCCAAGAATGGCGTCTAATTTTTTTGCAGTACTAAGAGCCGTATCAGCAATTTACCTGGGGATTGAGCAATGTTCCTAATTTGTAGCGATGTGCTTAATTTTTTAATCCAACCCCACCAACCATCCAGGTACTGATAGCTTTCCCAGTGTAACTGAAATAGCTGGTTGATTGAGTTAATGAACAATAAAATTCCAATTCACCTAGTGGACAAGATCTATATGCTACAGACGAAAGCAGGCTGCATTTGGCCCTTCTTTAGACAGCTTCAATTTACAGAGCATCTACTGCAGAGAGATTCTGACCTTTGGCCACTTCTAAAAGGCTTGACTTACCTCAAAAACAACAAGGAGTCTGGTGGCACCTTAAAGACTAACAGATTTATTTGGGCATAAGCTTTCGTGGGTAAAAACCTCACTTCTTCAGATGCATAGAGGGAAAGTTATAGATGCAGGCATTATATACTGACACATGGAGAGCAGGGAGTTACTTCACAAGTAGAGAACCAGTGTTCAGAATCAGCTACCCCCTGATACTTGACTTACCTCACTAGACTTCAGTCTGCTGTCTTGGTTTTCTGTCACCTTGTGTGGTTCTCCATTTCACTGGCTTCTCATTCACTTCCCTCCTGCCAACTACACACTGATCATGACCTACCTGTTTTTCTCCAGATGAATCCTTTATTGTCTGCAGTGTCTGCTGCCCTTCCTTTCTGGAATCTAGACCTTTTTAGTTAAGCCTACTCTGCTCACTACCTGAACTCACAGGGTATTCTAGACCTATGCTGACCTTTACTCACACTATCCAGTCTTCCCTCTTTTTCTCCTACCTGACAGTGCTGCTACTTCGGACCCAATCATCTCTGACTATTACTAGGCCCTCTGCAGTTAACCCTGTTCCTATAACTTGCCATCTGGTCTTTAGCTTGCATCTCCTGAGATTCTCCTTTTCTCTTTTCTGACACCATTCTTCATCTAGCCAGTTCTCTGTTTTGTTTTTGTTCTGCTCAAGCAAATGTTACTTCCTTGGCTTGCCTGTCAGCTTCTCTAGTCTGTTTTCTCTGGTGTGGTCAGTTTTTTTAAAAACTTGTGTTTAATTTTCATGATCTCCTCCTCACTATTTTAATCCAGCTATGCTGTGTTACCGACACACACATGATGTTTCATATACGTTTTTACTGCTTGCTAGTGATACAATGGTTGCAAGCTAAATTACACACCTCTGCAGCTATTGAAGGCCTCTGATCTTCTTAACTCTGCAACCTCATTTCTCTGTAAAAGTCAGAAAACTACTCAAGTGGTGCCAGAAACTGCCACAAATCTCCATGGCTCCTTTCCATAATACACGTTAAATCCCATGATTTGTTAACTTTCATCAATTTATTCTCCTCTTATATGCCTGTCTCCCATAAACTTACTCTCTACTAGCTTTTATAGGCTCTTCACTAATGCACCCTACCTATATCCCAGCAATCTATCTCTTTCCTCCCCATTTACTAAATCTTCCTCTATTAAACTGTCTTCTGTACGTGGCATCCAAGCACCCAGGGCCGGCTCCAGGCACCAGCTTAACAAGCAGGTGCTTGGGGCGGCCAAGGGAGAGGGGAAGCATGTGAGGCAAATCGGGGGCAGCAGGTCCCTCACTCCCTCTAGGCGGCAGAAATGCTGGAGCCGGCCCTGCGAGCACCTCCCCACTGTACCATCCCACTCCTTAATATTCCCTCCCTGTAGGCACTCCTCCAAAACAACCTTACTCCTACATATTCCCTTAGACCCATCTCCACTCAGTTATTAGTATTTGTGTTGCCACAGTGCCTAGATGCATGAGCTGATATCAGGGTCCCATTGCATTAGGCACGGTACATACACAAAGTAAGAGACAGCCCCTGCCCTGAAGAGCTTACAATGTAAATAGCCAAGACAGACAAAGGATAGAAGGAGAAACAGACCCCAGAAGGGGCCATACTTACCTCAGGTCACATAGCAGATCAGTGGCAGAGCCCTAGAAATAGAACCCATGTTTTCTGAGGCCCAATCTGGTGCCCTAACCAGTAGAACATGGATTGAATAAAGTTCATGGAGGATAGGTCCATCAGTCATTATTAGCCAAGGTGGTGAGGGACACAACCCCATGGTTGTCCTTAAACCTCCAACTGCCAAAAGCTGAGCCTGGATGACAGGGAATGGATCACTCAAAATTGCCCTGTTCTGGTTGTTCCCTCCCAAGTTATGTGCCACTGGCCACTGTTGGAAGACAGGATACAGGCTAGATGGACCATTGAGCTGACCCAGTACGGCCATTCTTATGTTCTTCCACTTCATTCCTCTTCTTCCACTCTCCTGACTGACCCAGTCTTTCTGCCATTCTTCATTTTGTGCTTATTAATACTTCCCTGAAGCAGTCAGAAACACCAATCTCTCCCACTGCCCCTAATACCTCCTATTCTGCTCCCCATTTCCTTTGACACTCCTCCAATTCCTACTCTTCCACCCATAGATCTGTATTCCTGCCCTCCTACCTGGGTGGTTTAAGATCTGACATTAAAATCCAAGCAAGCACTTCATTTAGTCCAACAGTGAAGAGTTCCTTAAGTTTACCCTCATAGCACTTAGAAAATTTTGCATTCAACTACAGTCTGTTTGTGGGCTGCATGTTGCTAAACCCAGACAGGGTTTCCCTCAAGGGAAAATTCAGGCTGTTGAAGATGACTCAATACGGGGCGACTCTTCCCTCTGAGAAAGTATTGGAGATATTATCAGACACAGTGCAGCTAGAGATGCCATCTTTCAGATAAGTCCTGCCGATGAATGTTAATATAAAATATCCCCTTGCACTAAGAATAGCATTTACCCAGCTGTACCAAGTTTGAGTAATAACAACTCCTACCATGTTCTGCCTGCTTAATTCCCCCCGCTGCTATTTCACTTTGATGTGGAATTCACATCCTATCACAAACTGTCATGAATCTTTGCCGCTACTGTTTTTCACTCCAGAGTGAACTATCAGAGAGATACCTGGACTTTTAACTGCCACCTGTATGAGGACATAAATAGATGTGGGCATTTTTTATTTTGATTTTTGCACTCAGAAAAGAACTTCCATATCCATCCAGATGAAAGTTCCCTATTACATTGGAGCGTTGTTGGTCTCAGAAGAAAAATGTGGAATAAATAAAATGGGGACAAAATACATTTCTTTGAAAATGCTGAAAGAGAGGTGGAGCGTGGAAAGTGGCAGGGCTGCAGACTGTGGTCTGTGTGTCTTTGTCCTGTACACAACAGACAGCGTGAGGCTGTTGTGCTCCAGTGCAAACGTGCAGAGATAACACATGGGCACATGTAAGGTTAAGTGCCTGGCAGCCCTTGACGTTAATTAGAAGCACTGTGGTCTAGCGGATAGGGCGCTGGATTGGAAAGCTGGTTCTCGCCCTTCCACTGATCTTCTGCATGACTGTGGACAAGTCACTTGACTTCTATGTTTCTGTTTCCCTCTTCAGTGTTCTCTATTTAGACTATACGCCCTCCAGAGCAAGGACTGTCTCTCCCATTTGCATTGTGCCTAGCAGAGAGGGGCCTACCTTAACATAAATAAGTAGAAGTAAAGTTCAAGCTCCTTGAGCACCACTCCTTCATACACAAGAGCACTGGGTAAGAAAGAGGTGTGGCCAGAGGAGAGCTCATCCTTACTATGTAAATAAGGGGGTTAGCTATGGGCTTCCATCTTAGTTACTTCTGCCTTGCGACAGAAATAAGCCAAAGTCCTGGTCTAGACTTAAAATTTAGACAGACCTAGCGACATCTCTCAGGGGTATGAAAAATTCACACCTTGAGTGCTGCAGTCAAGCTGACCCAAACCCTGGGGCAGATGCGGCTAGGTCAACAGAATTCTTCCATCGCCCTAGCTACTGCCACTTGGAGACATGGATTACCTACATCGACAGAAAAACGCCTTCCATCGATGTAGGAAGGATCTACACTACCGCTCTGCAGTGGTGCTTCTGTAACACCCACAGTGTGGGGATGCCCTTGGTGACCCCCACATCAGAGCTCTCATTTAAAGTGAGATCAGGTTCAGGGCTTTTTTGAGCCTGGAACAGATATATGCAACATCTACCCAGTGCAGTGTAAAGCCCCAGATATACCACCCCAATGCATTTTCTTCAGATTAATCTAAGAACACCACAAATGTAGAACATGGTTAAAATAGGATATTTAGTTGTGTTATGAGCTTTTATTTAAAAAGCACATTTATACAGCAATAATTTCGCAGATACAAACTTCAATTTTGTATTCTACAAAAGTCTTTGAATATTCTTCTCTTTACAAAATGAAACATTACAAAAATACAGACAATTTAATATGATTTTTTTATACAATTGTCTCTAGTTGTAGTTATTTTCATTAAAATATTGCTACCACAGACCTACAATATTTTAGTTGACTACAAAAAAAAAATTAATTCAATGCTTTTTTAAGCAGCAAAATGTAAATAACACAGGTCAAGACACAGTTTATAATCATAGTGGATATATCTAAAAAATTGTTTCAGAAATAATATTTTACATAGTTAATTTTTAATGTTTTATACATTATTTATATAATATTTATATATAAAAATCATAGCTTGCTATAGCTGAAATGATAGGACGGATTGTGTAATATAGATGTGCAAATGGCCATTCCACGTGGTTTGCATGATCCCTTTTCAATTTAGCTTTTTTTCAAAGTTTTAAGATAGATCTTCAATATTTGTCTTTAACTTCCATCAGAAAGCCAAAAAGCTAGGAGAAGTCGGCCAAATTCTGCTCTCTTTTACACACTCTTGATACACTAGTGATGTAACTGAGATCAGAATTTGGCCTAATGTCTATTGAATGGCTTATAAACAGGACCCTAAACAGAGAAGATGAGGGAATGTTCAAAACTGTTTGAAATCCAGGCTAGGACGTTCCACCCAGCAGTCCGTCCTAAAACTGCAGAATCATTGTTCCCTGGGACTCAATCCCAAATACATAGTGCTAACATATCTTCAACAAGATTGACCACTAACAACTGACATGACGTGAACTCCCAAAGACGGCGGTGATAGCACAGAAAATCCTTCTGCAATTTATCAGGGCCAGGAGTAGTGAAGAGAGCCTTTTTTAAAATTAGGCCATTTGTCAATTTTGTGTAGGTTTGATGCCTCGTACAGTACTAATGTTACCAGGTACGCAGTGGAAATGAAGAGATTTGGCTTCTAAGTGGATAACGGAGTCATTCATGCACAATTTGTTGTGGAACCACCTTAGATTGTTGGGTTTTTTTTAAGTTTGTGTAGTATGACCAGGCACCCTTCTGACATTTTTGACCGGGCAAGCTTCTTCTGAACCAACATCACAGTATGGAACGGAGTCAAACAAAGCAAATGTTAAAAAGAAGGGGGGAGGGGAAAAGAGCGGTGACACTTAGAAACCAATCCCAAATCTTGAATCAGTGCTGTTTCTTGTATATAGTGCTATATAATTTAGTTCTGAGTTTTTCTTACAGGCATTGGAAATCTTCCTAGTAAAAGCTAAGATGGCCGGCTTTACATAATCGTTTAGTGTTCATTATGCTATGAACAATCTGAGTTCACTACAACATGAACACTCAACCAATTGCACATCCAGAATTCCGGCAACGCTGTTTGTTTGTTTGTTTGTTTGTTTTTCTCATTGTTGCTTTTGACTTAGTTGAACAATACCCATTTCATGCAAATGTTGCAAGTGAAAAGGCCAGAGAGTAAGACCTTATTAGTTGGGCAAGAAAGTCTCTCCCTACATTCTACTGTCTGATGAGATTTGAGAGCAGCAGGTAGTTGCTGTCAGCAGTCATTTTTGCAAAAAAAAAAAAAGGGGGGGGGAGGATTGTGGAGGGAGGAGGGTTGCAAAGGTCTACACCATATTGTGGTGATTGTTCCGTTCAATGATGTCCACAGGTGAAAGGATATCTTTCCGGATTGGAGGAGGAGGCAGGGAGGTCCTCATCTTGGGTTTGAAGAGGTCTGACACATAAAACACCTGTAAATAGAATTTAAAAATCAATGGAGTGATATTTGAAGAAGTTTTCCTCAAACACTATTTGATAGATTATCAATGAGAGAGTTTTCATGTTCTATTTTACTGTAACCGAATTCTTTGTTTGTTTGTCTGACTGACTACAGGACTGGGACCTAGGAATCCCTGAGCCCAAATCCCAGCTTTGAAACCACCTCACCGTGTGTCTTTAGACTCAGGGTCTGGTCTCAGAAGCTGCTGAGCACCCTCCACTCCCACTGGGGCAATGGGAGTACTTAGCATTTTGTAAGATTGGGCCCTTAGCCTATGTATGGCTGTTTTCCTAGTTGTGGCATAGGCATGTACAATACTTGACTACAAGCCACATAGGGTTTTGGGAGGTTACATGATAATGGCTCAGTATGAACTGTGGTGGGCATTAATAAATGATAACACACAACTCCACAGCATAGGCTTGAAAGCCCAGAAATAAAGAGAGTTCCTTGGGGCACGGACTATCTTTTTGTTCTGTTTGTACAGCACCTAGGACAATAGGGTCCTGGTTCAGGTATACGCCTCCTAGGCACTACAGTAATACAAATAAATAAAAATAATAATAATGACGATCAATATACTAGGCTCAAAGACACCCCCCACAAAAAAAGTTTTAATCCTGCTTGCCTGACTCACACAAATAGCCCCACTGATTAAAATGATCTGAGGGGCGGTTAAAAGCCCTAAAGTTAAAAGTACTCTACAAACAGCACCCTTTGTAACAGGGGGAGGGATAGCTCAGTGGTTTGAGCATTGGCCTGCTAAACCCAGAGTTGTAAGTTCAATCCTTGAGGGGGCCATTTGGGGATTGGTCCTGCTTTGAGCAGCAGGCTAGACTAGATGACCTCCTGAGGTCCCTTTCAACCCTCATTATCTATGAATCAGGGCCACTTGATATACTCTACTTTCCCCCTTTCTCATGACACATGAGCTACAAAATTGAAGTTTAGTCAGGATGACTGTCTAGCAGTCAGAGTCCAACAGAAGGAGGAGATATTCCTGCATACCCAATGACGTAACCACGCTGCCGGATGTGAAAAGGCCAGTGTTTGACAATTTAGGGAGGCAGAAACAGAGTGCTGGGAGGAAACCTTCATTTCCTCCTTGGCAGCCTTGGCCTAACTCTTATCAGTCCAGCATGACTGCTGCACTTTCTCCCTTACTAAACTTAAATCTGAAGCCTGAAGGGAAAACAGTCAGACAGTGTAACTCTCCGTAAACAGCAAAATGCAGAGAGGACTCATCTTTGCTATTTAGCACCAGAAGTTTGATATAAACAAAAACAAACTTCAGTGACGGGTGAACACACATGCCAACAAGCACCAAGGCTACTTCACAGCCCCACTTTTAATAAGTCTGTGAGTCAGAATTTGCCAGCTGAGCTGAAACTTATTTTGACACTGAAATTTGACAGCTGTCCGTAGAGAACGCATCACATTTCACTTCAGCCAAAGTGATAGGGAGAATGATACTTGGTATTTTAACGTTTGTAGAATCGTAGCAATGCAGGGCTGGGAAGGACCTCAAGAGGTCATCAAGTCCAGCCCCCTTTGCTGAGGCAGAACCAAGTAGGCCTAGACCATCCCTGAGAGGTGTTTCTCCAACTTGTTCTTAAAAAACTCCAGTGATGGGGATTCCACAACCTTCCATAGAAGCTTATTAGTTCCGAGCATAAGCAAAACATTGGCAGGTGTAGGGTTAAGGTTTCCTTAAGGAAAGGTTATCCTTTTTTAATGATCCATTATGGGGTTTCTAAAACATCTGGTGGAGACAGGATACTGGATTGGATGGACTAGTGAGCTGATCTGGTATAGCAAGTCCTACATTCCTATCATGCTTATAGGATGGCAGCCTTAAAATTATAAATGTATTTGTATCTCTTCCTACGGCAGTGTTTGGAAGTGCCCTTGATTTAACACAATCAAATGGAAAAGGGATAACATGCTTACATGAATAACACTAGACTACACAATTACATTAGCTAGTCCAAGTACAAAGGTTATTGAACCGCATGCTTCGGGGTGGTTTATTGGTGAAGACAGGAAGGCATTTCCCTCTCACTCCCGTCCCCATCATATAGCTGTCCAGATGCACTGTTCAGCCGGAGTATTCCTTTTCCGCCTCAACATCTTTTCTAAGCTACTATCAGAGACAGGAAACCAGGTTAGATGGACAATTGGCCTGATCTGAAATGACTATTTATTGCTACTTCTAAAACTGAGAAATTGGGAGTTTGAATCCTTCACTTTTCAAGTTTTATTACTTATCCATAAATATTTGTCTGGAGCAGAAAAGCGTAAGAGGCCCAACATTTAAAAAAATATTTTTTCCTTGAGTGAAAATGCGGACATGCAGATGTCTAGCTAAATAACTGTGCCCACATATCTGCCGATTAGACAAATAAATGCTAGCATTTGTGCTACAGTAAAGGGAGGGAGTAAAATTGCACCCACAAAAACAGAAGGTTGGAGGAGTCCTTTTAAAAACAAAAAAAAGTCATGCTCGGAATGTCCGAACGAGAGAATGCATTGCTGTAAAACATTTTTCTTTTTTTGGTTGTTAGTACTCAAAAAATACAATAAAATAAACCAGCTGTTTTGGAGTAATTCTGTTGCGATTTCTCTCACATGCCTGCCACCTACCATTGGATTCAATCAGAAAGGTGTCCAACTTCTACATCAAGAAATCTATGTCAAATCAATTGGTGGAAGGAGGCAGGTGGCGGTTGCTCCGTGCAAGAGGCAGATGGAGATTATATTGAATGTGGCCTTATTTTATAAATGAGTCAGTTATGGATCGAGTATCATCCTATGGCTGGTTGTTTTTTAGCCTTTCCTCTGCAGTTCATTGCTTTTGAGGGTTTAATTCAAATACTTGGTCGTGGTTTTAATTCCCCTTTAAGCTGTATTTCTATCTAGCACGGCTTGAGGCTATGTACACACTTACGAGAATCCTGAAACATGATCTTTTAGGGTCAAAACAGTGTGTTAAATCCTCCTAATGCTTGAACTGTTTAACACTAAAAAAAGCTAATAAATGTGCAAAGTTTTTACTTGGATTTATTCCACTTCCTGTAGAAGGTGCTCTCCACCCATAAAGAAAATTTGACAGCAGAGAACTGGGATTGTACTATACAAACTAAGTCAGTAGTTTATATTTCCATTTAATAATCCCATTTCTTTTCATCATATTAAAGAAATCCATTCTCATATACACAATAATAAAACAAACTAATATGATTTTAAGAGTTGAAACCAAAAGGTATCTTGTCTCTTTAAATGTTTCCTCTCATGTAAACTATGTGATATGTATTAGTCTGCTTATACTTCTATTTTGATTTTCGGAAATTCTCATCCTATTTCACTTTGGAACCAAGTAAAAATGTTTCATCAGCTGGAAGTGCTTGACACAAATGTCTTGCGTTTGTTATTTCAGGCCGGGAAGGACAAATGCGTCTGCTACAACTTTTAGCTTTGGTAACTCTTGGAGATGAAACACACAACTGGCTTCCACGGAGAATTACAGCATGATTACTACTGCACTTAATGGCCTTTTAGTATCAACAGCCTGGGACTCAGTTCTTGAGTCACAGCGGAAGGCTGTTCTTCAGAATGATTTTGAGTCACCCCTCTCTGACACAATGTAGTAGGGATGGGAGTGAAAAAACTGTGGCTAAGCACGGAGGCCTTGAATGCCCCGTGAATCAAAGGTCAAGCCTGGCTTTATCATCTTCACCAGTTAGTAATGTAACAGAGAGAGAGCCCTAGCCAAGTGAAGGAGAAATTACTCAGTGTGCGTCTCCAGAAAGGTTTCCCTGACAAGCAGGAGTTTATTGTTCTATGAGAAGAGCTGATTAGCTCAACAGGAAAGGGCAAGCCAAAGAACTACATAACTTGTAACGGTTGATATTAACTAGGAATTCATTTCAAGGCAAATCTTTCCCCTGCCTCACTGGTTCCAGTGAGTTTCCAGCTTTCAGAACTGGTCTGAAATCTGTTTTGCAAAGGTGTAGCAGAATCCTGGGGGGAGGGGTCATTAGGTTGATGTGGAAGTGAGAGGGGGGCTAGGATCTGGTGGGGAGCATAAGGAAGTGAGTTGGGAGCTCCCAGGTAGGGTGACCAGACAGCAAGTGTGAAAAATCGGGACGGGGGTGGGGGGTAATAGGCACCTATATAAGACAAAGCCCCAAATATCAGGACTGTCCCTATAAAATCCGGACATCTGGACATCCTACTCCCAGGCCTAACTCCTCTTCATAGGAGGGGATGCGATGCGATGCATTAGGACTGTGGACACTGCAGCAACCTCAAGGTTTCAGCTGTGGCTACGGAATGGCTCTGCAGCTGTGCTGTGGCTTATGAAGGAGTGCACAGCATCCAGCCCAGACAGTGAACCTAACAAACAACAAATTCTACACTTGATGCAATGATCGGGGCTTTTCTTGTCCCATCTTAGCATAGACAAGGGGCGGGGGGAGGGCAGCCAGCCAGCCTTTGAAGACTGCTAGTCTACAAGCAGTTAGCAGTTGGGCAAGAGAGGGAGGAAGAGAAAGTGAAGAGCTGGGCGTGGGAGTGCAGGGAAATCATGCAGCCAGCCAATGAGAGCTGACTGTGAAGTTGCAGGGTGGTGGGAGGGATGCAACCCTGTGATCTCTGAGCTCTTCTGGGACATAGTGGTAGATGGGGCATGCAAATTGCTAGGATCTAGGGCTATCAATTGGGGTGCATCTGACCTAGGCATAGGATGGAATGGGAAAACAAAAGCCTACTGCTTACAAGAGAAGGTCTAAGGTAGGACTTAAAGAAAGCCTGATCCTTGATCCTTTACTCATGTGAGCCATTCCTCTGACATGCTGACAATTTAATTTGGCAGGAGGTGAGAAGGTTGCTCATTCCTACACCGCTGCCCTGATTCCTGCTGCAGGGAACCCTGGAGTGGCTTCACAGTGGCAGCAGCCTAGCAGCTTTTTAGAGCCCGTGGCCCTTACTGTTAAGGGAGCCTCCAACCATCTCCCCAAAAAGAAGAAAAGAAATGTAGGCCCATAGTGGGCAAATACTAACCCTGGTCCTCATTTTTTAAACAAGTGAGTTCAGGAATCCAAGAACATTTTAGCTGTTGTTTGCACCTGGACAAATACGCGACAGGGGTTTGGGTCTGAATCCCATTGGAAACCCTTTGTATCTTTTCCAGGCAGTAGGAACAGGGCAATGAATGACCAGTGCCCTCTCCACATCCGGGCTAAGAATGGAGGCATACAAAAGAGCAGTGAGTAGAGTGGGTGTGCCCTGAGCTAGAAGGGAAAGACCAGGCCTGTTTGTGAAATAACCAGGCAGCTGCTTCCTATGTTGATTTATTTCGTCACAGGAAAGTCAGCCTATGGGAGCAACATTCTCACCCTCCTCCTGGCCCACTACAATTTGCCATCTGTTAAAGGGTCAGGGAGGAGACCACCAGATTTGCAACTTGTCACTAGGCAGGAAATGTACTAATGTCTGTCCCTAGCATCTGGACCCTTATTGTCTTTCAGAAGCCACTACTTAGCTCAGTCTCATGTTTCATCCTTTTATCATGTTGTTGTGCATATTCTTTCCCGCCTCCCTACCTGTGACAAAGCTTTAAAAAAGTGACAAAAAGGTTATGTGGATTAGGAAATGCACACACAAAAAAACAGTCTGACTACATACACAGTTAATGCCTAGACCAGTGTTTCCCAAACTTGGGATGCCGCTTGTGTAGGGAAAGACCCTGGCAGGCCGGGCCGGTTTGTTCACCTGCCCCGTCCACAGGTCCAGCCGAACGCAGCTCCCACTGGCCGCGGTTCGCTGCTCCAGGCCAATGGGGACTGCTGGAAGCAGTGCGCACCCAGGGACGTACTGGCCTCCGCTTCCCACAGCCCCCATTAGCCTGCAGCAGCGAACCGCAGCCAGTGGGAGCCGCGATCGGCCAGACCTGCGGACGGGGCAGGTAAACAAACCGGCCCGGGCCCACCAGGGGCTTTCCCTACACAAGCGGCGTCCCAAGTTTAGGAAACACTGGCCTAGACAAAGCCACATGACGTGAAATGAAGCACCTGAACTGAGAAAAACTGCTTCACTGTTCCAAAGGTTGCCCAAGAGCTTTCAATAGTGATGTGTTGTTTCTTTACTTGGCTGCTAAGGATATGAAAAGGTTTCCAAGGCTTTGAGGAAAACTGTGACATTTGAACAAAAGATATATATGAACCATAATGATTTTGCTCCTGCTATGCATAAAAGAGGCAAATTTAAGAAGGAAAGTCACACATAGTAGTGGTCTATGTGGAAGACCTCCACCAATTAACCCTTTGGCACTGGTATTTAGGATTTACTGACACTAACCCATAATGGTGCATGGGCACTTGGCAATGGCAAAACCCAACTCCCATACCCAAAGGGGTTAATCATTTTTTAAACAACTAGATTGCAGCTTTTTTTTGGTTGTTGTTGCTCAGGTTTAGCATTTTATCAATAAGTGGAAAATGCACAAACAACCTATTTTCCACTCCTGCAAATAAACCTCTAGGGAACTTTATTCCTTGCCTCGAGGTTTACTTTACTTTCAGATCAAGCAAAATAAAAAGTGTGTAACCTTTTGAAAACTTGGTTTTAAGAGTTTCTAAAGCCACATAATTACTTTAATCCCCAGTCCCTTTGTTTCTAAACAAGATAACTACACTGAAAACAATCACGTCATTACACGGAGCCGGCGCCTCCCATTCTGCCTACATTAAACGTTTACATGTGTCACTTTGAGTTAAAGGACTGTGCAATCAGGTCACTCTTTGGAAAGTAAATTGCATGAGAACAAGCCAGGCAGTGACAGACAAGCAATCGTGGCTTTTGTAAACCATTTTCTCATAAACCTTTTTGCCACATAAAAAACAAAACAAAAAACCTGCAATCAAAAGAACAAACCCAAGATCCACATTCCCAGGCAGGGAATTGTTTTGGTTTAACTCTGAAGGGAACATATATGTTCCCCACCTCCAAGACAGTCTTCTGGGATCTTTGATTCTGTATAGATCCTCTGCAGAGCCTTGAAAAGCAACACAGCTTTCATCAACAAAGGAGTGTTTAGCCTTTGAGGAAAAACTGCCACCACTGTTTGCATGTTAGCCTCCCTGAGCTGCACTGGTAATTTGCTTGGATTGGAGAGGGCCACTAATAATTGAATCCTTGCTAATCAGCGAACATACTGACCCTAATGCTGATAGGGCACAGTACAACTCAACTGCTTCACTTAAGATGCTGTGTGGGTTTTACATAACATCAGATGAGACTCTCTACATTTTTACATATGGACTTTGATCCTGCAAATCCTTGGCCGGTGCATTGTTGGTGTCATTACTCATTAGCGCGAAGTAGGGGGAAACACTACGTGTAGTTGTCCTCATTGCAAAGCATTGTCAAGTGCCCCACGCGCCCCTTCCCTTATTTGCAAGGGCTCAGGGGTGGAGAACGTGCACAGCTGAGGACACAGGGGCTTAACAGCCATCCTCCTGCTAATGAGGCTCTCTGCTCTTAAGCCTCAGAGCAGTTGCTGGACAGGAGTAACTAGGTGGCATTGCAGCCGTTCTCTGAGGCAGGATTGAGTCCCGTCTCACAGCACTCCCTACCTGCTCTGTGCAACAGCCATGCCCCCAGCGAAGACAGATTTTTAGAGAGGCTTTTGATTTACACGGCATCTTCCACACTGCAGTCCACCATGTAAATGTTAACTCTCAACAGCCCCACCTGCCCTGAAGTAGCTGGATTTCCTAACATGGTAAATAGCCTCCGTCACAGGTTATGCCCATCAGCATCTCCAGTGTTACCAGGATTGCCCTGTCATTAGTGCAACAGTAAGAGATGCCACTCACTATGCAGTAAGCCACCAGGGCTCCTTGTGCAAATCCTGCCAGCACATCTGTAGGGTGATGCTTGTGGTCAGACACACGGGACAATCCTGTGTAAAATGCCATCATGATCAGGGTAAACTGCAGAAGGGGACGTAGCAGACGGGCTCCTCTCCATGTGAATCTGGCCTGCAGATATAACTAAGGAGAGAAAAGAAAAACAAAGGGGAGCATTAATTTTACACCCTGGTCACAGTGTGCACAGCAACGTGGAACAAATGCTCTGGCTAGCTGTAGAAATGGAGCCGAGGAACGTCATTCTGCCCTCCGATGCATGCAGCTGGCTGCCACTGGATACAGCAAGAATTTCATGCATGTATCTAAGGGCAGAACTTGGTCCTTCATGTGTTATGGCGGAAGGGAAGGGGGGTTCTTTAAAGGAGATGGATTACTTCAGATAACAAAAGCTGCCCTGAGACGGGTGCCTGAGGTAGTCGTCATGGCAGCAGAACTGGTGGGATTCTAATCCAGTGGTGAGAGGCAGGGGGAGCTGGATTTCTGGGGGCTCAGGCTGGACCTTGGACTGTGAGCCAGCCCCAACCCCTAGGCTTTAGACCCCGAGCTCCAGCCCAAGCTGCAATGTCTACCTAGCTATTTTTAGCACCGTAGCACGAGCCTGAGTCTGTGGAGCCGGGCACTGAGACTGGCTGCTGCGGGCTGCCACTCATTGTGTAGATCAGTGATTCTCAAACTTTTGTACTGGTGACCCCTTTCACACAGCACGCCTAGGAGTGCGACCCCCTTATGAATTCAAAACACTTTTTTATATATTTAACACCATTATAAATGCTGGAGGCAAAGTGGGGTCTGGGTTGGAGGCTGACAGCTCATGAGCCCCTGAGGGGTCCCAACCCCCAGTTTGAGAACCCCTGGTGTAGACGGACCCTACGAGAAAGCAGTCCACACCACTGAGAGTTTTCAATTCCAGTTCATTCTGCATTAACAAGCCTGCTGAAGGTAAAGGATAAACACAACAATTCTCTAACATTTGCCAAGCAGAGCAATGAGAGTTCGTATTAACACTATTTAGCCAGACCCAGAATTAGGCTTGGCAGAATTCAATTTTTATTTTATTTTTATAATTTCAGCCGATCACATCCATGTTTATTTTAAAGCATTTTTTCCAATTGTATCTATTTAAATATTCAGTTATGCAAAATTATGGGATTTAATCGTCTTTTTCTATGATCCATTTATATTTCCACAACTGTGGGAAATTGGGCGTGGGGGTGTCAGACAATAATTACTTAAGGGCAGTGCAGAATACAAGGTGCCAACAGCACGTGTCAAACTATGCAAAGCAAATATCCTTATAGCAAACGCTGATAAGTTCTCACTTTCTTTCTTTGCCTATCTGTCAATTTCTATGATCATCAATGGAAATATTTTTTGTCAGTTTGTGTGGATACCGTGAACTTGACATTTACCAATAAAAAGCTAAACTGAGAGGGAGGCAAGCTGCTTATCTAAAGGCAGGAACTCTTCAGCAAGAAAAAGTTGGTGGTAACAATGCACATATCCACCTCCTTCAGTCTGTGCAAACAGGATCATTATTAATGGACCTACAAAGAGCCAGCCCTGCTCCAGAATAACTGACGTGTTACAGTGGGGTTCACTCACTACTCACACAAGCAGACCTTATGTTGGGGCTACTCACATCAGGAAAGACTCTCTACCAGCTTAAGCTCTGATCCTTCAGCATACAGAATTCTGCAGTGCCTTTGTGTTACTCAAAATATAGAGAGGGGTGTGTGTGTGGGGGGAAGATGGTAATGTTACTTTTACTTACAAGGGGAAACAAAAGGACTTGACCTTAGGTGAAGAAGTTGAAGTGACGTCAAATGGGTATTGTCCCCCCTACAGTTATCTTGAGCTTTTTTCCGTTGCAAACGGTGGGCACAACCTACTTCCCAGGTTCCTGTGGGAACTGGGGAAACCAAACGGGAAGAGAGGACAGGAAAACTGGAACCTTCTGTCCACAAATCAAAGTTGCCTGAGGCCGATCAGCCCCCAAGGCAGAGCCAAGAGGAGCAGAGCCCTCCCAGAAAGTGCTCCCTTCCTGTGCATGAGGGAGGAAGTGGAGACGGCGGTGGGGAGGGCTGGATGGGGGGGATGTGGAACGGATGTAGGTCAGGAAGTCATAGCACTGTCTGGGGTGTGTGGGTGGCTAGGGAGGAGACAGGAGCAGCAGCTTCTTCATTAACACTTGCAAGACAGAATACACCCCCTCCCCCAATGTCTAGAATTGTAGCCCAGCTAAACACCCTGCACAGCTCTGCTGTCCTTACCAATGAAATAGAAAATATAGCCAGTAGCCACGTGGAAAAAAATGGTGATTGAGTCAGGTTTCTAGGCCAGCCGCTCTGCTGGCAGAATGGTGTAACGTGGCCTTTGTGTAAATGAAAATCAAGCCAAGGGATATTTCCATAGCAGCCCCCAAAACACAGAAACGCTGTGCAAAGGCAAACCTGGAAAGCCATAGTAAATGGTTTAATAGGTTGGGTCTGTTTCACAAACCTTTTATTTGCCCCTTTTGGAAAAAGTACGCGGAATAACGTTAAAATGATCTGAAGAAACATTTGCACCAATCTAGCAGATGCTTCAAATTATCCAAACTGATAATTTGATAAAATTTAGCCAATTCGGATTGACTAGAGCAGTACCAAAGCACCTCAGTGTTGGCCAAAGCACATTACAGAGTCTTTGGAAGACAGCAACATCTATACTGGCAAATTCACTCCCACACATTTGTACTTGCATTTTTAATAATAATTTACATGCTAGGGAAAGAATTAGTTAATCAGAAAAATGCTTTATAAACACACTGCATCTTTCATCCAGAAGGATTTAAAAGCCCTGCTCAAAGTATAGGCACTTCAGATACTGCTAAAATGCAGTCATCTCTGAAGTGGAAGACAGAAGCTGTTTAATAGCACAGTGCAACACTACATAGCCATTTAAAACGATTTAACAGTGGGCACTTCTTTATTCACAGAACCAGCATGTTCCATGTGTTTCATTAACAGTGAACTGGCTTCTGAATGGTTTTCAAATATCTATGTGCTCATTCTGGGCCAAATTCTGATACCCTTGGTCATATTGAGTAGTCCTTTACTCCTTAAGAAATCAATCAGTGGGAACTAATTGTGGAGATAAGATACTGTGGAACAGGATTTAAGGGGCTCACAATCTGCGCCGTTATCATTCAAATGCACTTTCTTGATGTTGTTATACAGAGACAGTGCTGTCCCTTTAAAAGTCTACATTTTGGGAGCAAGGGTGGTGGTTTTTAAAGCAGCTGAGGGTTGTCAGCTAAATTTGCATTGCCACTGATGTTCAGATGCAAGTTTGCAGCCTCTGCCTCATTCAGATACAAGCATGGACCCTGTATACAGCATTACACTTTACACACAGTGCCCCTCAGCTTTGCTAGAAGAACTCAAGAGCTAATGTCATGCATAAAGCTTCATGCTGAGTTCATTCCAATTCCTTAAGAAAGAGGTTTCAAATGTTTGATACGCAACAGTAATGCATCTATCCCCTTCTGCATACTGATTTGAATTACTTCCCTGTCCTCTCCTCAATGCAGCCCAAAGGCTTTGACTCAAGAGTTCAATCAGAGTAGAGAAAGCAAGAATTTAATTTAAAAATGACCAATTAAAAATGAGCATTGAATTTAAATAGAACATAAGCTCAACAGTGACAGACTCAAGACATTTGGGGGTAAAATGGGAAAAAATGGCTTCAAAATGTGCCCGTCCAGCTGTTTGTGTGCCCACCTTTTCAAAAACGAATGTCTTAATTGTGCCACACATCAGGCATTGTATGCACACAGTTCAGGCTGGCACATGTCCTTCTGTAAATATGGGACAAAAGCAATGCATGCCTGGTATTAGGTAATTAAAGACCTCTAGCTGCCCAAATTGCATGCACGTCAACACACAACACACAGTCAATCTGTGGAACTCGTTCCTGGGTGATTTTGTGAAGGAAAAATATAACAGGGTTCAAAAAAGAACTAGATAGGTTCATAGACAATAGGACCATCAATGGCTATTAGCCAGGATGATCAATGATGCAACCCCATGATCTGAATGTCCCTAGACTCTGTTTGCCAAAAACTGGGAGTAGAGGACAGGTGATGGATCACTTGATGATTGCCTGTTCTGTTCATTCCCTGTGAGGCACCTGGCATTGGCCACTATCAGAAGACAGGATATTGGGCTAGATTGGACCAGTATGGCCAGTCTTATGTTCTGATTTTGGAAATTCAAAAATCATGCACGTACAATAGGAAGGACAGTCCAAAAATCAGAGCACTAGCCTGGGACTTGGGGGACCCTGATTTAATTATTTGCTCTGCCACAGACATCCTGTGTGACCATGGGCAAGTCACTTAGCCCCCCATGCCTCAATTCTGCCTATGTGAAATGGGGATAATTGCACTTCCCTACCTCACAGGTGGTAGTGAGGATAAATACATAGAAGATTGTACCTAAAACATAACATTTCCAGGCATGAATTTAGGAGGCTGAACTGAGGCTATATTGAAACTGTAGCCCTTGGTGTGGGTGTGTGTGAAATACATATCATAGGGGAAGAAAAGAAAAGCAAATCAGAAAGCTAAAGGAAAAACAGAAAGCATCAGAATGTCCTGGCACAGAAAAATCAGTAGTATAATGTAAGGCAGGAAACCCCCAGCAGCTTCTCTGCTAATCTTTTTCAGAGCACACTGTAAAGAATTTGCAAGTGGCTTCTGCAAAATGTGTAAATGCTGCCATGTAGGAGAAGTTTATGGGTGAGCCTGGCTGGGGGTAAGATAATAATGTAAAACATGTTACTCCCACTGCAGCCCACTGTGTAGCATTAAAAGAAAGTAACATATAATGATTAAAAGGAGCAGGCCTGACAAAATGCAAGAGGGAAGGAAGGATGAAGTGACCTGCAATAATATGTAGTCAGGGCCGGCTCCAGGCACCAGCTTGGCAAGCAGGTGCTTGGGGCGGCCGCTCCAGAGAGGGGCGGCACGTCCAGGTATTTGGCGGCAATTCGGCAGACGGTCCCTCACTCCCGCTCAGAGCGAAGGACCTCCCGCCGAATTGCTGCTGTAGATCGCAATCGCGGCTTTTTTTTTGGCTGCTTGGGGCAGCAAAAATCCTGGAGCCGGCCCTGTATGTAGTAGTAGCTATGTAGAGAGCCTATCCATTGTTAGAAGTGCTGGCAGAGGAGAAGTTACCACAGAACAGATGGCTTTAGGAGCAATACATAGCTTTCCTCCTGCCAGGGAACTTCCACTGATGTCAGGGAGAGCAGACTGTGGTCAGCGAGTGAGCCTACGCAAACAGAACAAGAGAACAGTTTGTGTCCACCTGCAGGATTACAAGTCAAGAGCAGGCAGGGAGAGAAGAATATATACACTTAATCTTTATACTTTGGAGTCGTTTACTGAGGAAGGTGCTGAGCAAGTAACTTGGCTGTCACAGGAGTGCTGCCAGCTTTTCTGCCACCCTAGGAGGCGGAAGGTACCGCCCCGAAATGCCACCCCCCACAGAGGCGGCGGAAGGTCCCGCCGCCAAAATACCGCCACGGTCGCCGCCCTCCAAATTGTAGCGCCCTAGGTGACCGCCTAGGTCGCCTAATGGGTTGCGCCGTCCTTGGGCTGTCAAACAGAACTCCCCTCTCACCCCATCCATATCACATGGCTGCATTCAGCCAGCTCTAGGAAATTTGTCATTTTCTTTCCTAAGATTTCGCTCCGAGCATTGGCAGGGCCTTATCGTGTTTCCCTGACTGGACTCTTTACACTTGACCTGAAGTTATCTTCCATGTAAACCTCTCCCTCCTCCCACCCCAACCCACCCACACCCCCGTCTTTTGAAGAGGGCACAAATCCTGGAATTCTTATATGGGCAAAACTCTCTAAGCCAAATTAATCCCTGGCAAAGTCCACTAGCCTGCCTGGATGCAGTTAGCTAACTGATTGTGAATTGCAGGATTAGGAGCACAAGCACATTTGCAAGCACAAGCACATAGGAGCAAAAGCACATTTGCATTTTCTTCCTTTTGTCAACTGTGTAATCTGAAATTTAATTGCACATGGTTACCTAAGGGTCACATTTTGGCCCTGATCCCATCGAAACCCCAAAATTATCAGCTAAGTAGGACTTGAACCAAGCACTTGTTTTTCTTAAATGACTCTTGCCAGCAAGTTAAAGAAGGATCGGCTGGATGAATGGACTATAAGGTGGATAGAAAGCTGGCTAGATCGTCGGGCTCAACGGGTAGTGATCAATGGCTCCATGTCTAGCTGGCAGCCGGTATCAAGCAGGGTGCCCCAAGGGTCAGTCCTGGGACTGGTTTTGTTCAATATCTTCATTAATGATCTGGAGGATGGCATGGATTGCACCCTCATCAAGTTTGCAGATGACACTAAACTGGTAGATACACTGGAGGGTAGGGATAGGATACAAAGGGACCTAGACAAATTAGAGGATTGGGCCAAAAGAAATCTGATGAGGTTCAACAAGGACAAGTGCAGAGTCCTGCACTTAGGACGGAAGAATCCCATGCACTGCTACAGACTAGGGACCGAATGACTAAGCAGCAGTTCTGCAGAAAAAGACCTAGGGGTTACAGTGGACGAGAAGCTGGATATGAGTCAACAGTGTGACCTTGTTGCCAAGAAGGCTAATGGCATTTTGGGCTGTATAAGTAGGAGCATTGCCAGCAGATCGAGGGACGTGATCATTCCCCTTTATGTGACATTGGTGAGGCCTCATCTGGAGTACTGTGTCCAGTTTGGGGTCCCACACTACAAAAAGGATGTGGAAAAATTGGAAAGAGTCCGACGGAGGGCAACAAAAATGATTAGGGGGCCTGGAGCACGTGACTTATGAGGAGAGGCTGAGGGAACTGGGATTATTTAGTCTGCAGAAGAGAAGAATGGGGGGGGGGGGGGATTTGATAGCTGCTTTCAACTACCTGAAAGGGGATTCCAAAGAGGATGGATCTAGACTGTTCTCAGTGGTAGCAGATGACGGAACAAGGAGTAATGGTCTCAAGTTGCAGTGGGGGAGGTTTAGGTTGGATATTAGGAAAAACTTATTCACTAGGAGAGTGGTGAAACACTGGAATGGGTTACCTTGGGAAGTGGTGGAATCTCCTTCCTTAGAGTTTTTTAAGGCCCAGCTTGACAAAGCCCTGGCTGGGATGATTTAGTTGGGGATTGGTCCTGCTTTGAGCAGGGGGTTGGACCTCCTGCAGTCCCTTCCAACCCTGATATTCTATGATTCTATGACTCCAGCTCACCCCCTGAGCTTGCATCTGCATGCTACTAAACTCACACCATTCTTGGACCAGAGAGAGTATTCCATGACCCAGCTCTCCCCACTAAGCAACAAGCAAAGAACAATGCTAAAGGATTGCAATCAGTCAGTTAATCTAAGGCATAACTGCTGGCATCTCAGTTCTCATGAGGGAATGAGGATCCCTGGAATACAAAAGAGCTCAGATAGTTGTGAGGTTATTAGGAAGATTCTGTCACCAGGCGGCATTGAATTGCAGGCTAATAACTGATGTTTCTCCTTAATTATGCTCACTGACAGGTGGGGGGGAATTCTCTGCTATTCTTGCTTTCAGAGAACAGAGAAATGAACTGGTTACCAGCACAAAGCTAAAGCTTTCTGCAGGGCTTGAGGAATAGAAATCTCCCTTCAGCCCAGAGCCAGGGCGTTAGGGCATCAACATAGCTAGTCCAAAGATGTTACTTCAGGTTAATGACCACCCTAGAATCCACCGGCTTCCCCCTTCTTCCCCACTGTGCTTAGCTCTATGATCCACATGGGCTGAAAAATCCTATTGTACAGGCCATCTGCATCCTCATAGTTCAACATCCTTATGGGCCTTATCTGACCTTCCGCCTTGTCTTCACTCGGGGGAGAAAAAAAGGTGTGTTCTTAACTCAAGTTAACTACCAGGAAGTAAATCCTATTGGAGTTCAGGCAGTTTGTAGTTTTCATGTTAGCAGGTTGAGATAAACCCCCAGCTTCCCTGGAGTCTTTAACTTGACCTGCTAACTCCCTTGAAAACTACAAACCACTTTGTTTTCAGTAGGGTTTTATCTTGAGTGAAGAACACCTCTCTTTTCCCCCCTTGTAAAGACACTCCCTTAGTGTGCACACAAATACATTCAAACTTTCTCGGCCATTTCCAAACCAAATTGTATAGCTCCTCTTCACCCATCGCACTATAAAAATTACAATAAGCGTTATGGTTCTACTTAGCCAACTGGTAACAGGGCAAGAAAAATTAGTACAAACAGGATTACCAGAGAGTCATTTCCTTTTGTAAATTGTTATACAAAGCACGTGACGTTAATTGCAAGTCTCTGATGACAAGAAAATGACACAAAATGTAGCCCTGAATCTGTGTTTCAAATTGAGCCCCAAGCGCTTTTTGTGTGTATTAAATGTCTTCCTGGAAACACTTCCACAAGGATTTGGAATATAGAATCCCCTCTGGTACTTAGTATTTATTCCTATTTCACTAATGGGGGCAAATAATAACAAAACTCTTGGCCTCGTCTGGATATTTTATCAGTCCAGTTCCTGGTGGATAAATGTTCTCACTGGGGGGAAAACAAAGTGTGTGTGGGGGGACCCACTACAATTTACACTAGTTGACAGCATCACCAGGGAAGCCAAGGACCGTCCCATCTTCTCATCCCCAGGGCTAAACTCTCCAGGTCAAAGTTGGAGCACATGGGTTGGGCACTGTGGGGGAATCTTGCACTGCTATTTCTACTCTGGATCATTTCTGTGGATAAATGACAGGCTGGGGCGATCGGTCAGGCACCCTGCAGGAATGCTAAATCCACCCCAGAGTTGGACACCACAAAATGTGCACATTTTCTAAAGCTGTCTGACAGTTTTTGGTAGTGTTTCCCCACACAAGTACATATTTCCTAGTGAGTTTGAGGTCTGCATCTAGGCTCTGATGGCCAAAGAGCTGGCCAATGAATGGCACAGACCTGTTGAAAAGGAAGGTTTGCATGAACGATATTTTTATTGAGGATTTTGCACATCAGTGAATTATTTTAGATACCCACCCACTCATAAACACAACACCTCAATGGTTCCTTGGGGCTGATCATTTAAGAATGAGATACTTGCTGAGGGTGAGATTCACGGCTGAATGAGTGTTCTGCATTGTTCACTAAGCCCCCATAAATCTGTCCAAGCATGTCTTTAAAAAAGGACCTGGTGACTAATGACCCCCAATCTGCAGGAGATGCCTGAAAAAATGCATCCAGTTCCCTGTTCCACAGGCCCCTGCCAAGCCCTCCATCACACAAGCCCTCAGCAGTCCAACTTTCACTAAGCAGCTTCTCAGGAATCAGAGAGCAAACAATTTGTTTATATCAAGATGATTCCTTGATTGGGTCCATCAAACTTACTGTTAGAAGCATGCAAAAATAGTGCTTTGCCGTGATTTATCTGTGTTTCAAACCAGTCTGACGAAGCGTCTCTCACCCAATCAACTGGGAAGGAGAGAGGGTTTTTTAACACCTGCTAATACAATATCATTATCAGCTTTCAGTACAATGGATTTTGTGCCGGGGCAGTACATTTTCATTATGTTTTTGGTGTCAGAAAACACAAAGGAGAAGACTCTCGCACGGAGTGGCAGGAAGGTGTGGAATGACAAAGAGGAGGCCACTACTGGACAAGGAGACTTCCTGACATCAGACACAGACTATACACAACTATGTCTCTGTTTGTTTCTTTTTTCTCCCCCTCTTCAATTTCCATCAAACCCATTAGCGTAATTTTTGCCCCAGCTCTATGAGCACAATTGAACAGATAGCCTGACTGTGCATACTACCAATCCTAGCTCAGTCTTTTGAGCCTTAAAACCTCTGGGAATTCTGGGCCAGTAATCCTCCATCCAGAGGGATAAATGGAACCAATCCAGTGTCACGGGTCAGTTTGTTATATCCCAGCCAAGGAGCAGAGGTCGGTGCCTTCCAGACTGCAGTCTTGGAGGACATAGGCTGTACCGGTCAAAAGCCGGTTTCCACAATGTTTTGTTTTCAGTCTCTAGTGGGTTGGGGGAGAGAGGCAGACGCTGCAGAGCGCTGATAGCTGAAGTGCTTCCATATGAGGATGATGGGAAAGGCAGGGACAGGGAAGAGAAATCAGAACTTGATTACTGTTGGTGTGTGCCATGGCCACAATCTCTCTCTCTCTCTCTGATATATCACTGCTGCCTGCTAACAGCTGCAACCGAGGCCCTGTCCGACAATGCACTTCTCAGTAGATTCAGATGAGCATGCTTCCCCTCTGGAGGAGCCTAGCAGAAGGCTCATGGGCCGTGACTATTCAGCTGTGCGCTGCCTCAAATACAGGGCAGCCGTTAAAAGCCACATGGTAACCTACTGTGGAGCTCAGAGAAAAATATATGGCAGGCACTGGGGCAAAGAGGTGAAAAAAAAAAAGCATTGTTCCTAATGTCCCGTGGCAGCATCTCGTGCAAGATACCATCTCCAGGCCTGCCTGGCTCTGGCCTCTGCAGGGAACCAAGTGCATGGAGCATTTATATGGTCAGGCCCATCCTGCATATCTGAACTGCCAGTGTGCCGTTTTGTTACTAACGTGCTGTGTAACTGCTAGCCTTGCAGAAAAAACCTGGCAAAGTTTGTGAGAATAAAACAACCCGCCCAGTGCTTTTAACATAGGAGAGAGAAACTCAGAGGTCTTTAGTCAACTTCCATTGAAGCCAGTTGGGCAAAAATCCTGAGAGATGCTGACCTGCATCCCTTACTGTTGTTGAAGACAACGGGCGTATCTCGGGAAGGGGGTGGAGGGGATTTGCCTGAGTCAGCACTTCAAGATTTGTCCCCATGTATTTTAATAAAGGAAGCAGCAGAACAGAGTCCTTATGATTTAAGAGTGCGAGCCACTCCTTTGTGGTATCAGGATCAGCAGAGGCCTTGAAAGGGTGGTGGCAGAATCTAGCAAACAACGGGATCAAACACAGAAAGACAGCACCAGTCTCGCTTACTGTTCTGACAGACCCAGCCACCTGTTTAATTAAAGCCGCCAGTCCTCATTGCTTCCTGAAGCCGAGCCTGAAAGCCTCTTAGAGATGACCTACTTGACTGCCCGCAGAACCTTATTTAATACTCATGGCGAGCAATGGCTCCAAGCTCAGTTCGGAAAGTTTTGCAAATCAGCCATTAAGGGCTTAGATTTCTGTGAAACATCACTGCGTTGGCTTTGGCACTATGAATGATTCCCCTCCCCTCCTGACACAGCAAAGGAACTTTTAACCTGTTAACTTTAATTAAAGCTGCTGCACTTAAGGGTATATAAATAGAGATCACTCGCTGACAGCGTGCTGGGGTCGGGGGGGGTTACTGTTTCATGGAAAACTGAAGTAGTGATTTTTGTTGATGGGTAAAACAAAACAGTCATTCAGAAACCTGTAGTGCAGAACTGTTGCCACAACCCCAGGTCTCTCTTTCTTTTACACACACAAACACAACATTCAACCCAATTTTGTTTGGAGGGTAGGGTGGGGTGGGAAATGTCCAATTCCTTTCACATCACATATCCCTAGCCGTTCACTGACAACGTTGTTTTAACGTCGCTGAGAGGAAATGGCGTGAATGTTTCCAGAATAAATTTGAAATGTTTCAAAAAAAGAAAACGAGGAAATCAATGAATGGAACCCCCCACAACTGTCTAAAACCCCAGTAATTAAATTACAGAAACTGCTTCCAGCCTCGGGGAGGGGAGTAAAAAACCAGGAGAGAGCCGTAGTAATTTATCTTTTCAGATGGCAAAGTAAAGAGGAGGTGGGGAAGTGCAGCTCGTGGATAAATAAAAGTTCATGTTTAATGTTTTCATAAGTACAGGGCTGTTTCTTTGGTTTCCAACCTAAGGTTACAGGAGATATGGGGGCTGCAAATCTTTGAAAGTATCCAAAAACCTTTTTTCTAATTATTTTTTTGCACAAATCACTGTCCAAATCCCCTTTCCAAAAAAGTGTACTGTAGTTCCACCCATAATTGACCTGTGCTGGGTTGTTTCATGAGTGCTATCAAGCATGCCTCCAGCAGCTACAGGCAGGAAGCACCTTGGCACACTGCTCTATTCAAGGGCAGAGTAGAGGAAGGGCAGAACCATTTTTCATTGACAAAGAAAAACAGACCAGCCCACAGTTTTGGATCAGGCTGTGAGGGGGAGGCCAGTTCACCTGCTTTGCTTTCAGATTTGACCCCAAATGTGACATGGAAACCAGACTTTAACCTATAGGGGCAGCCAGTTAGGCTTATGTATTCATCAAGGGCAGAGACCAGTGCAAGCTGCCTAATATAACCCTAAATAAAGCCCCGGTGAATTGATCTTAGGCGATGCAGCTTCCTTGTTTGGCTCACCCCAAACTCTTGTTGACTTCAGTGAGAGTTTGAGCAAGGAATGCAGGATTGATCTGGAGTCTTGGTAACAGTCCTGGTGCAGCCAAGGTCTGTGTAACCAGACAGAAATTTCAGGAATCACAAGATCAAACAATGCTAAAAAGTTCAAGTATTTTTGAGTTTTTAATGGCAGTTGTTTATTCAGTCCCTGCAGTCTTCTGATGTAGTCAGAGCAATGTAATCAGCTGCCAAATTGCTACAAGTGGGGGTGAGCGTCCCATGTGGGGATGCTGCGGTGTGGAAACAGGTTTGGCTCTCAAAAAATTAAGGGTACTCACCACCAAATAAAGCATGGTATAGAGCGAGAAGGAGGCGTGACCAGAGAAGAAGGATTTCCTGTAAAACAGAGAACATGTCTGAACCAGCCATTGAAATATTAGATTGAACCTGTCTATGAATAATCTTACAACAGGGGAATTAAGAGATGTAAGGTACACCCTTATTTTTTCAGTATGGGCTACCTGGCATCGTGGATGGGGAAGCAACTTCTCTGGGGCTGCTGCTCCCCCCATACCCAGCAGGGTAGAGAGTGAGTGGATGAGCAGGATATGTATTGAGCATTGGCTCCACCCCCATCCTGACACTCCAGCCAATGCAGCTGAGCATGGCGACATGACAAGAAGACCAGTAGCAAATTATTTCCTCTATGGATCAATAGGTGGAGAATCATGGGATTGCAGTTCCCTTCCTGGACTGCTTTTGGGGCAGCACGGCTATGAACTGTTATATACTCAGCAGACTGATAACTTACAAACTAGCCCCAAATATCTGGGAATTTCTATAGAAATAAAGGTAAACACCAATCCAGGTACATTAAGTATAACTTGTAAAGTTCACCTCCCCCCGCCCCCCAAATAAAAATTAAATATCCAATGAACACGACACAAAAAAGACTTTGAAAAAGAGTTCCTGGCACTGTTTGCTGTCTTTACACAAAGGAAGGGCTGCTTTGCCGTGTAGATCCAAACCACTTAACTGTGATGTCAGCTCTTATGGTAAATTCCCACATTGAGCAAGCAATCATAAAACAATGGTGTTGGAGTTAATAGAAGGAAGGAGAGGAATTATTCAGAAGAGTTCAATAACTCCTTAGGGAAATTGCCAGTCAATAGTAGTAGCTCCATGACAGTCTTTCCAGAGAAGGAAGTTTTCAAATGATCCATTGCTGGCAGAAGGGACCTGAGGAGTATTTTGTGGGACACCATTTTGGCAGAAACAACAGTTTTCCCTCCTATATTGTCAAGGAAATGCCTCTCACCTGGCTTCCTGGACTCTGCTGTCATTTCCCCTACAGGTGTAGTTTTGAATGTAGCCTTTAGAGCAGTCGATTACTGAAAAGTCTGGATTACAAACGTCCAGGAAATGAGGTCGCAAGCGACCGACGGACACTTTGGCAATGTCTGTGAAGGACTGGCTGATGGCACAGCCAAAGGCAAAACAGCCCACTTGTTTGTAGAGAGCTGCCACATATGGGTTCTGGATGAAGGACCGAGACTTCTCCTTTAAGTAGTGAATCCGGTAGAACTCCCCTGTTATGATCTGAGGGAGGAATTTAAAAAATATATATAAATAAAAAACACATTTTGCATTAAGAGGTCATATGAGGTAAATGTGCAACCACACAAGATAATAAGATCTCAGAATAAATGAGCATTTGTTAAGAAATAAACTACAGGGTCCTGCATTCAAGTCTTTCAGAGCCCCATTAATTACTGTAGGCTTACGGCCAAATGCATATTAACACTTCTTAGTGAGAGAATTTTTGTTTCAGACAGAAGGCGAGCATGTTTCTGAACGATACATATTTATCCGCAAATCCTGTCTTAGAAGCAGACTCAAGTTAAATAAATATTGATGGAATTCCAAGAACAACTTGCCCATCTGAAAGCTATTAGATGCCATAATATCTCAGACTCACGATTCTACCTCAGAATGCAACACGGGGTTAAAAATAAAATGCTTTTGTTTATTGGCTGGAGCACCCCTAAAATGGCACTTACCAGTCTCTCTCTTTCCCCCCTCTGTTAGCCTGCAGGTAACAGTGACATGCCCAGAGACATGAAGAAACTGGCCTAACCTTTTTTTTTTGTAGATTCTAGCTATCCCATATTACTGTGTCAACAAAAGCAGTCAGCCAGACCTAAAAAGATTTGGTATCACCATATCAGTGATTGGACACTTGCTTCATGGACGTCGCAAGATACACAGTGCAGTTGTGGCCCAAATCAACAGCAAATGATTCCAAAAGGCGAATATTTCCAAAGAAGCACTCACTTGGCCTGAATCAGTCAGCTGAGCAAGAGAGAGAGAGAGAGAGAGAGAGAGAGAGAGAGAGCGAGAGAGCGCCCTAGGAATGCCACTGTTCTTAATATAACAAAACCGCAGTGGATTACAGCATTTTCACCTTTTTGCTGTGTTGTCACTATGTTGTTGATGCATAAAGCAGGTAGCCCACCCACAACAGGAAGGTAAATAAAAGACCAGTATATCAGTACACTCCTTTTCAGAAATCTCCAGTCATTTTGTTTTCTTCACGCATGGATGAAGCTGAACTTGAGATCCCTTAAGTTCCAGAAAAACCTTTGTAACCGGATGATGTTCATGCAATCATAGATATCAGAGACAAAAAATACCTGCTAGGTGTTCTGTTCTTCTCCATCCTAGTGCAAATTGTTCCCTAATTATATTTTGTATAATTTACAATGCTTTGCTTTTTCTTGTTCTGAATAGCTCAAGTAATGGGGCTTCCGGCATGTCAAGTGGGAGAGCGTTCCGCCACCTGCAGAATCTCACCATTTGGAATTCTCTTCTCCGACACATCCTAAATGTCCCATTTTTCTTTATACTTTCCAGAAATCAAGACCAACATTTTTTTTTTCAACGTAAGGAAAAATTCTAAGGCCAAGCTAGTCATTGGATCAAAATCTACTCTTGCATATGTTGGTGTAAAGCCGTAATAACTGCATTGACTTCAAATGCTCCAGCTCCCCCAGATTTATACCAGTGTAACTGAGATCAGAATTCAACCAAAAGCTAATCAGAGAGACAAAAGAATCAAGGTTCCTTGAGGAGCAAGGTTACTATATTAAATTCCATATAGAAAAAAAATCTAGCATTTCAGAGGTAGGCTGTTGTTTTTTTATTATTTTTCATAGCTTTAAAAATATGAACACAAAGAATCAGATTCTTAGATCCTCAAAGTATTTAGAATCTGGCCCAAAATTTGCAATGGCCAGACCCATTTAAATCATACAAAGCTTCTATAAACACAGGACTTTCCTGGGAATTCCAATGATCCTTGTAGTTATTAAGCAGCAAATTATGTATTTCTTGTGCCATGAGGGGGGGAGTGTTGTGGATTTCACAATGTTGTCATAAATCATAGTTATGAACCTGAGGACCTGGCTTCTTGTAATCCTAACTCTTAAAAGGCAATTTAATGAAAATCAGGCCATGAAATGAAGTCTAAATGTCTCACCTCTCCAAAAGAGGCAAAAGCTTAAATTGTTCTGTCACGTTACACACCTAGTTTTTGAGCTCCAGATTTACAGCTTTAGGATTTTATTCATTACTTTCAATGTTTTTATACCTGAGTAATAAAATGAGGTGTTTTTTTTTCTCCCTCACTCCCCTTTCTGTTCCAGTCAGCAGCATTGTGATATGTAAATTTAACTGTCAGGAAAAATGCCTTCATGCTAATCCCTTTCTGAAACAGCTAGCAATATTCTTCACAGCATGGCAGCCAGCCAGCTCCATGCAGAAGAGAATTCTCCCCTACCTACCTTTTTAAAAACTTGGCACAACTTTTGGAAACTAATAAACTGGAAAAGTATTGCAATTAGACTAAGAGGAGATGAAACTGTATCATGGTTTGAACTCTGAGTACCAGGGCTTGAAAAACAAAGGTTGACCTAAAGTAACTGAAATAATAGCTATGCAGGCTTTATCAAAGGGAAGTAAAAAAAAAACCCCAAATGCTGCAAGCAGGCACTTATACTTCCATACTTCTTGGAGAAAGACATCGGGGCCATTGACCTGCCATGAAGGGTTTACAAACCACAGTCACATTTTACAAAAGAATATTAGCATCGAGCTCCCTATGGGCTTGACTGAGGTTGTCTGGTCTTGCAGCTGACCTGTTCCAGAGTCATTTTCCCTTGAGAATCCAAATGTTCTGCAGATGATGGTTCATCTAGATTTTGGACTATCTTCAAATGCAGGCTGCGAGCCAGGAAGTATATTTGCATGAGGACCAAAAAAGAATGCCTGAACATTTCTCCTGTGGCAGAACACAGTTCATTTGTGTCATGGAAAGGACATTCATGCTTTCTAATTGTCGTTTGGAGGCAGTTCTTTTCCCTGCCGCTGTCGTTTCAATTTTCTCAGTGTTTGCTCATTTATCTGCAAATGAGTGGTTTAGGAATCTCCTGTGGGTTTTGTGGGCACTCAGGAATCTATTTCCACTACACACAAAGCCCTGGTCTACACGTAAAATTTAGATTGACCTAGCTTTAGTTAAGCCAACCTAACCACTGGGTAGTTACCGCCGCTTAGGGAGCTGGGTTACCTACACTGAGAGAAAAAGCTCTTCCATCAATTTAGGAAGTGTCTATACTACGGCTCTATAGTGGCATAGCTGCAGCTGTGCCATTCATAGTGTCAACATACTCAAAGAAATGGCCTGTGGATTTTGCCACTCTCAAAGTGAAGGTGTCCAGGCTGCAACTGCACCGCAGAGGAATACCTCACCCCAACTGCATACTGCAGCTTTCTTTGATAGCTGGGTGCATATAGTCATGCAGGGAAGAGGTGCCTGCATCTTATAAGGCTTAGAACTGCAGAGGGAAAATAAATTGAATTAAGGAGGATACTTGACACCACAGGATGTACCATTATTCTCAGAGTTCACAAATGGATCCCCTTAAAGCTTACACATGTGACCATTTTAAACAGGGACCAACAAAGTCTAGGGATTAATATTTTTTCTCACTGCTGGTGGTCTTGGTAATTGCACAGATGTAGCAGATTGTAAATTGGAGACTTCAGTCTCCTGCTAACACACTGCTGGGTAGTCATGACCCCTCCCTATTTTAGTTAAAATCATGGCTGAACGTTAATGAAAAGCTAAAATAGGGCGAAGTTGTTTTTTGGCAGCGCTCTCCCTGATAAAGAGGGACTTAGAAAACTAATTCAGCACAGATGTGCACAAACTGAAATTTCATCCTGAACAAACAAGTCAAAGGTATTAATCTCCTTTTCTGACTTGTGTCTCCAGCAAATAATTTGCATGTGGTATATAGAGAATTTCCCAGTGTGAATTGCTGGAAATATTTAACATAGTCACTAGTAAGAAACAAATATCAAACTTTTCTCTCTAGTATCTTCTACAATCTTTCTGATCAAGTGTAAGTTTTATATGCAATTATCATCAATTATCCAGTTGCCCCAGTAATTACACTTTCAGGGTCTTTCTAATCAGTTTTGTCTCCAAGGTATTGTTTTTCTGTGTCTTGCCAAATGGGAGCACTTAACATTGCAATATAAAGTATCTGACTATCCACATTTGTATTCTTATAAATTAGCTGATCTAGAAAGCTTGTTGGTTTTTTCCTCAAGCTATCAAGATCTGACAGTACATGGAGTTGGGTACAAACAACAGTATTAGCCATAAGGGGGCTCAGAAAATGGAATAAAGAACCTTTTACCTCTAGGGCATGGCTTCAAATCCAAGCCTAGCTGGAAGTGATTGCCAGTTGTTACCACCTGTTCAGTGGCCTATGTGAAATAGGTTTGTGGCCTCACTCAAGATCAGAGGGTGCAATTCATCGCTGTGCAGAAAACCACCACAAAGCTTGTGCACCACAGACGGCCCTCTTTGAGGACATCAATGATGCGTAAGCCTTGTGCTGTCCTCCGCACAGATTGAATTTCAGTCCTAGTGAGCAATTGCCCCTCCCTTGTTAGCATTCAGAACAGCAAGGCCAAGAACTGAATGGACATGAATCATTCTCTCCCTGATACAGGGAGTCCCTCCACAACTAGCTTTTAATGCTTACTGGCTGGTCAGTGTGGAGAATCTTGTATTATCACAGCTCATGCCAAGCCTCGTCTATGGATAAAAAGAGGCCTTCAGTCTCCATGAGGGTCAAATATTTTCCACAAGTAAAAGCACAGAGGTTAGTCTATTACAAGAGTGGGTGGATGAGGTTCAGTGGCCTGCAATGTGCAGGAGGTCAGACTAGATCAGCAGTTCTCAAACTTCATTGCACCGTGACCCCCTTCTGACAACAAAAATTACTACACAACCTCAGGAGGGGGGAACCGAAGACCGAGCCCGCCCAACGCCCGCCATCCCGGGGGGAGGGGGGAAGTGAAGTGGGGCAAAGCTGAAGGCCAAGGGCTTCTGCCCTGGGTGGGAGCATGTAACCGTAGCCCTGGGTGGTAGGGCTTGGGTTTCAGTCCTGGGCGGTGGGGCTTGGGCTTCAGACTTGCAAGATCCAGGGCCAACACCAGCCTTGGTGACTCCACTAAAATGGGGTTGCGACCCCAATACAGTTTGAGAACCCCTGGACTAGATGATCATGATGGTCTCTTCTGACCTTAAAGTCTATGAGCATTTAGTAGAGGTCTGAGAGCAAAAATCTTAGGGGCAATTACTATCTCAAGGGTCTCATGCATGTGTAATGCCAAGGGCAGTCTTTGTCTCCAAGTCAGTAAATATGTAGGCACTGAATACAAATGCATATCCTACTATGTCCTGAGAGAAGCAGAAGTCTTCACCTCTAAAGTTTACTTAGCAAGAGCTCTGGCATTCTTCAAGACACATAAAACACAACCCGGACCTTTCGCTCTGGCCTAAAGATTCTGCCGGTACGAGTATTTAAAGCTGGGAGTTGGAAACATGAAAATTTTTTTGTTTTATTTATTGTCCTAAATTGCCCCTACCTGCAGTCATGTCTTTGAAAAGCAAACATTTCAAATGAAAGGAGAGATATTGGTGCTTTGTGGATTTGGAAGGACTTCATATTATGTTACAAAAATTCTGGTATCTGGGTTACATCTGAAAAAGAGGTTAGCATGACTTGAATTTTCCATATATTCTGCCATAGCAAGAAATCTGTTTCTTAAATCACTTGTTAGCCATTTGTATCACTCAGCAACAAATAACTGAGCTTTTGTATTTTCCTTACCAATTTACTTTTGTTGTGAGTGAAGTGAAACCTACATAGAAAACATCCATTTCTTTCAGGGAAACTTTTTTTCTTTTTAATTGACCTGCCATTTCATGTTAGAAACTTGATGGATTAAATACTCAGTTGATTATGTTTCCAATTGCACTTCCAACTCTTGTATTTGCCACTGGCTCACTACTGATCAGAAGCAGATTCTGCATGGAGCCGACATGACGGTATGTCAGGCAGTAATGTGAAAATGAGATTTTTTTTCATTTTATTTTATGGCTTTTCCATACTTGGGGGTATGGAATTTTACCTGCAGGGTAAAAATTTCTCCTTGTTTATAGATTTTTTTTTTCCACTTTCACTTTTGGAATGAGAGACAGAGAATTATTGGGACTGTTTGCCCATGGCTCTATGAATAAACTGGCTGGCAAACGATGCTGCGATCAATTAAAGCTGAAACCTGGCTTCGTTTCAATTCTGCTTGGGGGAGGGGGGAAACTAACAGATAATTATCTTGGAAATGGAAAAAAACAAGCCAAAGGATGACTTTGAAAAGAAATCAGCCATCTGTTTGGTAGACACAACACAATGAGTCAGATACTACCCTCAACCTATACATACGTGACTTCCATTGACGGGAGAGTTCCACTGGGGATTGCTTCCTATCTTTGCACAGACTATAATGTAGTTTTAATCACTGCTGAAAGGCTCAGACAGTAATACTGAAATAGGTTTGAAATATTTCCCTGAGGGAAAAATTAATAGGACAAAATTCATCCCAGTGCGCAGGTTCAGCACAGGACCCTTCTGTACAGCTTAAGCCTTGAGCTGGTACACTAGGCAAGCTAAGCTCTCTCCCTATGGCCCTGCGAAGGCTAGTGGGTAAGGCAGTGACTGGGCCAAATCAGAGGGAGGGTTCACAGGATCCATCTTCATCTGAAAGGGGTATAAAGAGGCTGTGACTGCTACTGTATCCCACAGGCTTGCATAGCAGCTACTGAGGGCCCGTGCATCAGTGCCTCGTGTTGCTCCCATTGGGAAGTGGGTTTCATATAAACAACTCTCTCCCTGCCAGTTCTTCCCCACAGCCCCCAACAACCTCCTGCGCCCAACAAACCCACCCACCCACACCACACGCACTTCATCCATGCAATGACCAACAGCTCTGGCTTTATTCGGGTGAAGTGAATTCTACCCAGAGTGCATGAACCTTCTAATCAAACAGACAATATCATGATTCTGATTAATTTACAGCTGTAGCTTCTGATGGAGTAAAAGGAAAGGAAAACTCATGTGCACAATTTACTATTTGAACCACCAGTGTCAGTAAGAACGAACAGTATAAATCTTAGGCGTGCTAAAGATATTGGACATTACAGTGCTTGTAGGACAAAGAATGAAAGCTGGGGGAAATAGGAGCTTAAAGTCATTTCTGTCCCTTAACCCAGTGGTTCTCAACCAGGGATCCGAGGCCTCCTAGGGGGCCGCCAAGCAGGGCCGGCATTAGACTTGCTGGGGCCCAGGATAGAAAGCCAAAGCCCAACTGCATGAGGCTGAAGCCCAGGGCCCTGAGCCCAACCACCTGGGGCTGAAGCTAAAGGCTGAGCAATGTACCTATGCGGGAGCCCCTGTGGTGTGGGGACCCAGGCAATTGCCCTGTTTGCTACAACACCTGCCCTGACTTTTATATGCAGAAAACCAGTTGTTGTGGCACTGGTGGGCTGTGGAGTTTTTATAACATGGGGGGAGGGAGGAGTGGCTTAGAAAGAAAAAGGTTGAGAATCCCTGCCTTAACCTACCTACTCACAATACAGTTGCTTTAGCTGACAGAACTAAGTAAAGGACTGTTATGAAAGTGATCCTTAAGGAAAAACCTACATTATGCTCGAAGTGGGATAAAGGGAAACTTCAGTACTTCTCATACAGAAATGCTGGGGCTGGGGGGAATGGAAATGGTATCTTGATCAAATGTTTAAACAAAAATTAAGGGCCAGAACCTTGCATGTGAACGAGCTATGCTCGGTGCTAGACCTGTGGGGACAGGGAGGAAGGTGGTTCAAAACCACCTTTGCACTCTCCCAGTCGTGGGGAACTTGGGTCTGGCACCCATCATACGTTAGAGCAGACTGCAGGCTGCTTTAACTTATCCTGGCCACTAACACCTGCCTGCGGCCATTCTGAGGCTGGGGAATGTCAGAGTGCAAATTCTGTCCACGTCCCTCGCCATCAGGATGGGATGGGGTGGAGCAGGTGGTGCAGAGCTGAGTAAGTGTCACCAATGAATGCCCCACATCAAAGGAATCCCCAGATATTCTTTTGCACTGCAGGAGTGGAGCCAAGGGACTGGAACAGAGGCAAAGATCTGCCACCTTTAAAGGTGTTATTTTGTTTTTAAATAACAAACTGCACTTCATTTCAGCTTTTCATGATGGCATTACAGACACCGGTCAAATTTTTGTAGAGCATTGTGACTTGAGTGTAATGAGGCTTCCTGTTACATGTTTAGCCCAAAGTGTTTTTAGTAAATAGCTGACAAATGTACTAGTGTAAGAAGCCTCAACTCCGCTGACTCTTCCAGGGCTGGATTTGGCCCATTTGCTGAAACTTAAAGCAAATATGTTCACACACAACATAATCCCTCCACACAGTAGTGGGAAATTGGATAGGGGAAAAAAAAATCAAAAGTAATCAGAAAGGCGACACAAGTAAGATCACAGCAGCAGAACTGCCCTTTAATAGATGTCTAGCTTATTATTTATTAAAGCTTAATACTGCCTCCAAAACTTTTCCATGCAGTTGGCTGCAAACGCACAACCTCTTTTTAAAAACTGCATGAAATGTGGAATATGTAAATACCACAGCAATCACTCAAATGTGGACACAACATGCCAAATCCTTATTGGCACTAAATCCTTTAGCTTGTAAGGAGCATGCTTCCTGAAACGTGAACTCTAGCTTATATTGTAAAGTTTGCAAGACTTGCCCAAACGGTTTGACTTGTTTACTTGCTTCAGAAGTAATCTTACTCTTCCTGCTGTAAGTTTTCATTTGCATATGGCTGTAGATTGTTGTGTGTTTTGTGGAAGATGATTAACAGCACTGGAAATTTATGCCTCCTATACACAGTAAAGGTACATCCATAGGATGATGCTTCCCTATGCTGATAATCTGATATGGAAAGGACTTCTTGCATTGGGACAGTAGGCCAATCTCATCAGTCCCCATCCATTTCCATTAAAGGGCTGGTCTACACTGGGGGGGGGAAGGGGATCGATCTAAGATACGCAACTTCAGCTACGAGAATAGCGTAGCTGAAGTCAACGTATCTTAGATCGATTTACCTCGGGTCCTCACGGCGCGGGATCGATGGCCGCGGCTCCCCCGTCAACTCCGCTTCCACCTCTCGCTCTGGTGGAGTTCCAGAGTCGACGGGGAGCACGTTTGGGGATCGATTTATCGCGTCTAGACGAGACACGATAAATTGATCCCCGATAGATCGATTACTACCCGCCGATCCAGCAGGTACTGAAGACGTACCCTAAGAGTCAACATGGTTTCAATAAGTGTTGGAGCAGAACTTAGGCCTTTTCGTTTCTCTGCTTCTATCTGCATACAGGTCTGTGCTCATTAGTATAGTGGTATTTGAAATGGGGAGATCTTCTGCCACAAACGAAGCAAATCAACCCCCAGCTACTCACCAAATTATTAACGGGTTAATTCACCAGGGACACCAGACTGTCTTTGGATGCTAATGAGTTTCAGTCACTAACCTGGACTGATTTTGAACAACTGACCCAGAGGTGAAAGGCTTCATATCCTGTTACCAACACCATCTTGTCCTTGTTGCTGTTGCAGTAGTTTTTTTTTAACTTGTTCAAAGCACAGTCCTAACTCCCAATCCTTAGAAAATCTCTGCTCAGTAATTAATTTATAACAGTCTCTTTGTGTTGATTGGCACGCTGTGTGGGAGCGTCAATAGGGCCCTGTCAGCATTACCTGCTTAGGAGACGACACAAACATACAGTCCTGTCAGAGAGGGGCAGAAGAGTGTGACCGATTCTACTTACAGCAAGGATGGCAATGAGAATCCCTGCAGCACACAGCACAGCGTCGTTAATCGTCTCGCCCGTTTTCAAAGGGTACTTGATACTCTCGTCGTTGCAGTAAAACCCCCTTTGGTATGGCTGGATTGTGCTGGTTTCAATGATCAGAAAGGGCAGACCAGCTGGGGGAGAGAAAAGACAAACAACAAAGAACAACACAAAAGAAAAAAATCAGTAACATGGACAAATACAAACAAAAAGCAACAAAGCCCTCCTCAAGAACGCCATAAAACACAATGCACCACAACTCTCATGATACTTTTCTTTTTTTCCTAATCCGTTTCCAAAGTGCACAGTGTTGGGAACTGTTTTATTAAGTTTCTCCTAGGGAAAAAGTACCTATTCTGCTATGGTTATCAGATGTACATGCTGCATGGTCCCAGTGAAGCCTTGCGCACTACAAATATTAACTTACAGGAATGAATGCCAGCAGCATCACTGCAAGAAGTCATGGAATAGAATATGACACTATTCCCCACAGAGCGCCTGGCGCTGTGACCAGAGCACCAAAATGTCTCTCTGACATGACATGATGGAAGCTGAGTTGGGCAGGGCTATAGAAGGAGTTACTGAATAAACAAACTCTAATTAGCAAATATCAGGTCATGCTTTTCCTGCCATATTGACCAGCCAAGCCCCATCTACACTGGCTTCGATACAGTTTTTAAAAACAAAACGAAATTGCATTTCCATGGTTAATATATCTCTGTGTCTTAAAGGGGTTCCAACACAGTTTGCCTGGCCAATGTGGACAAAGGATTGGCAATGTTTGGCACACGACCTGCCAGGGTAAGCCCCCAGGAGGGCCGGGCCAGGCCGGGCTAACATCATTAGCGCAATCTTTCTTTGAACACTTTTTGAATGCTAGTCAAACACAGCATCTATCCAACCATCCACAATAGCTGGTGAAACCACATCAGATCCTACTGGCTGCAACCATGAGAAATACCTTTTTAAAACACTGTCTTAAAGACCTTAATTGCCACACTGTAGCTGGAACTTCAAACCAGATGTACACTATATGGTCACAGACCAATAGAAACTGGTTCTAATACAAGCTAATAAAACTTAGAATTATTATTAATATTAACAATAATAATATTATTTCAGAGGAATGTAGCATTGTCTAGAACAGGGATCGGCAATGTTTGGCACGTGGCCCACCAGGGTAAGCCCCCTGGCAGGGCAGGCCGGTTTGTTTACTTGCCGCGTCCGCAGGTTCGGCCAATCGCGGCTCCCATTGGCCGCGGTTCGCCACTCCAGGCCAATGGGGGCTGCGGGAAGCGGCGTGGGCCGTGGGATGTGCTGGCCACAGCTTCCCGCAGCGCCCATTGGCCAGTGGGAGCCGCGATCGGCTGAACCTGCGGACGCGGCAGGTAAACAAACTGGCCCGGCCCTCCAGGGGGCTTACCCTGGCGGGTCGCATGCCAAACATTGCCAATTCCTGGTCTAGAAGTTAGAGTAGAGGATTGGAAATCTTTCATAGTTCTGTTGCTGATCTTGGATGAGTATGGGCAGGCCACTTAACACATCTATGTGCCTCAGTTTCACCAAGTGTTTTGCTGTTGACTTCAATAACAGCAGGATCAGTACAATTGATCGAAAAGCTCTTTGTAACCTTTTCAAAGTGATTTACAACTACACATATAGGGAAATCTTCTTCCGTCTCTGAAATAATAGCCCCATTGAGGTGAAACAAAAAACCATTGAACAATGCAGCAACACTACTTAACAGTTTCGGACATGACGCAAACAGCAACAAAAAACAATGTTTGACTGAAACTACAGGGGATAGCATTTAGGTAAGCAAAATGTAATTATCCAAGTTCGCATTTGGCTAAAACACCAGGACTGCTCACCCTACTGTTGCAAAAAGTGTCATGGAATATTTATTGACCACTAACTGGGTTAAATGTCTGAGTTCTGGTTTACACTCTTCCAACTTTAAAATTATCAGATTTTTTCCTCTTAAATTAAGAAATGTTGCTTCCTGGTTTTCACTTGATTTGCCTCGAGCAAAGTTTTACTGCTGTCATAAACAGCTACTCTGTAATTAGTGAAGGATTTTGTCCAGAAAGGTAAAATCAAAGGTTCATTTTAAAAATGGTTTCAATTTGTGTATGAACAAGTTAAAGTGCTTACATTTTGTAATCCGTTTTGGAGTTCTTTCATTCTGTTTTAACAGATTTTTCTAATCCATAGTTATTACTTTTTGCTGATTGCCTTAAATAAACGATTCACAATGTGAAACGTATAAATGTACTCTGAAAAAGGTCTCTCATTCACACACACACACGCGCGCGCACACACACGCAGCTGAATTCTGTTCTCAGTTTCTCAAATACAGCCGAGACCATAATTTGGCACAGTGTTCTGGGTTATTGTGTATGTGATTTTCTATAAGAATATAAGGAGCTGGTAATATTAAACACACAGAGATCCAGGCTGCCTGCAATGGGCTGTCTGTTTTCCAACACACTAATGAAATAGTGAATAAATGTCTCAGAACTATTCCTCTTGTCAACTCATCTCAGGCTTTGCAAATAAAATTGGACATCTCATGTGGATCCAGCTCATCTTCATTCCACTGTCTAAGAGTTTTGAAACCTAGCCAGTTTGGCTCTGAAAGGTATCTCTTAAGCCGGCAATATGATATTAATAGCCTTCTTTAAAGATCCAGAGTAGCCCGATGAAAAATTGCACCAGAAAAGCTAACGCTGTTTGGTGCGATCCAGTTTCACCACCACTTGAAACAGCAGCATAACCGTTGAACTTGGGGAGTAGACATACCACAGTTACATGGCTTATTGTTATTTCTCCAGTTCCTCTTTTTAATAGCTTTCACATGACAGGTCTGTAAAACACATGTTCCCACAGACAATGAAACACATCTGAAAGAAAGAAAGAAAGAAAGAAAGAAAGAAAGAAAGAACAATACTGTTCCTGTGTACTATATGAACCCAGGAATAATAAAGATTTGTTTTCCCTTCATTCATTGAACAGCATGAGGTTGTAGTATTTCTGTGTGTTCAATCATATGTTGGATTGCCACAGCTATAATAAGAGCATAAGTGGCATACATTGTGTCTATTTTCCTAAAATGCACATAGACATAGTTTAGAAAAAGCCAATGGTTTTGTTTTCTCTCCTATAAACTTGTGGTTTAGTGGGATATTGCCAATAGAGTCTTGACATTTTTCCAGCAAAACAGTAACCTCAGATTCCCTTCTTTTCTTTTTCCTTTTTTTTCTTTTTTACAAGAGAAACATAAACATACCCTCACTAGCTCAACGGATATTGCTTAGAAGATATAATATACCCTAGACTGTGGGCTAGAGGCTGTTCTTTCAAAGGTTATTATCCAAGTGACAGAAGGCACCACTCTTGTAATAAAGAATGTGCTGCCAGATACCCTGCTAAAGATGGCCCTTTTTTGAAAAGATTATCTCTCTGAGCACAGATTGTCTAAGTGACTGTCACCACTCTCACTTTCAGGCACTTCACATGCTTTCTGGCAATTGTTAGCATTGAGAATGCAACATAGGGAAGCCTGTACTAGTACCAGAAGCTATTTGGAGAATGGATTTTACAGAAGATGCTATGGATGAAAAAGAACACAATAAAGGAACAAAAGGAAAGGTCCCTTCAGGGTTCCTTACAGAGATGTTCCTGATTCTGCTTTCATTTACACTGGAATATTCATCAGAGAGTTAAAGACTTCCAGATTAGAGAGGTGGCAATTGTCTATCAGAAAGAGAAGGCAAGTGTCATGGAGGGTGACAAACAATGGAGTTAAATCAATGAAGTTACAGCAAGAGAGCAAAGTTTGGCCCCATCACTTTTCCTGTACTAGTGCCATAAGGAGAATAAAAAGACAAGTCCAATTTTCCACTGTGGCATCTTAATAAGACATCCACATTTTTCATTTTGGATGCTCATATTGACACTTTCCCATAAACGTACACACTGTGCCCTTATGAAGTGATTTGTGTGTCCAAATTCAAGATTTGGACCTCATTTTAAGGCACCCAGCTTTTAAAAGCTACCATCCTCCATGATCCCTTAACATCACTAGAAGACAATGGCAGAAGCCCTCAGAGTGTTTAGAAAGTAATGAAAGTCAAACAGGCAATCCTTAGAAAGCAGGGGAGAGGTGGTAAGTCCATACCAAGGAGATTGGTTGATCCATATAATAGGCAATAGATTGTACCATCCTAAAATGATATCTGGTAGCTATTTATCCTGGTGCTTCTGTCCATGGCTCATGTTCATCTATGCCAGCGATCCCCAAAGTGTGGGGCGCCCCCTCCTACCTCAGAGGGGCATGGAAGAACAAACGGGGGGGGGGGTATAGCATGGCCAGGACAGGGCAGGGCCATGCCAGCCACCACAGTGGCTGGGAGGGAGCGCCATCCAACCCCTCCCCACTCCAGTCCCGCTCCCAGCCACATAACTGACTCCCGGCCCTGCGCCTGGCACTGTCCCCAGCTTTGGCGTAGCTCAGCTCAGCTCCTGGCCCTGCACCAGCCCCCAATCTCTCACGCTGGCCGCGGCTTTGTTCCCAGGCCGGGGCTGAGGCTGGGGGCAAAGACAGGAGCAGAGCTGCACTTGGCCACCGACCCAGCTGCCAGCCCCAACCACAGCCCAGCTCCCGCCCCCACCCTCGGCCCCTGGTCACAGCACCGCTCCCAGCCCGAGACCACCACCCCCCACAGCTGCAGCTCCAGCATCGGCCCCCTTACCCCGGCCGCGAGGGAGCAGGGCAGATGGGGTAAGGGGGGGGGTGAGACCTATGCTTTCAGTTCCATAGGAAAGGGTGGCATGAATAAACCTGTCCTCTAATACCGCTGCAGCGCAAAGGGATCACATCCTCTTTAGTACTGACAGTTCCCTTCTGGACACCTTAGATAATGGCAGGCAGACTTTACTGTAATGCTTCAAGAAAGTACCATTTCACTACTATCCAAGGGCAGGTCTACACTACCGGTTAAGTCGATCTGACTTATGTCGCCTCTCCCCAATCCCCAAATGATGCAATCTTTGCACTGTCCACACCGGCACTATAGCGGCAGGAGAAGCTCTCCCACCGACATAGCTTACGCTTCTCGCCGAGATGGAGTAATTATACCGACGGGAGAGCAGCCTCCCATTGGCACAGTGCATCTTCACTAGACGCGCTACAGCGACGCTGTGCAGATGTAGCACTGTAGTGTAGACTGGCCCTGAGGCATTCACATACAGATTTACCCTCACCAGACCCCTGTGAGGTAAGGAAGTGCTATTATCCCCATTTTACCTATAGGGAAACTGAGGCATGGAGCAATTAAGGAATTTGCCCAAGGTCACACAGGGAGTTTTGGCAAAGCTGGGAAATGAATCCAGTTTTTTTTGGATTCCTAGTCCTGTCTCTTAACTGCAGGACCATCTTTCTACCCTGTGGTCATATAAAGAGTTTCTGGTGTAATAACAACAATGAAATTCCAACCACACACCCTGAACTAGATATGCTCTGCTCCCCAACAGGGCTCTGCTCCAAACCAGGAACATAATAGAAATCTCTTGAGTCCTGATCCCGGACCATTAAAACCAATGGGAGTTTAGCCGTTGACTTCATTTGAAGCTGGATCGAGCCTCTGCTAAATGCAGCGTGAAGCAGGTGTGGATATTAATGAATTCAGTTAGGCACTGCAGGACTCCGTGGTGCTGTGCAGTGAAAAATTATGTTGCTTTTGTTGGGAGGAAGTCAAAGCGACTTTCTAACCCCTCGCTGCTGGTGTCCTACACTAAGATATTTCAGTAAAGGATTTAAATGTATTTGCCTTTATATTTAATAAAGCACATTATCCTGGAAGCCAATCAGGTTTTGAAATCTAGCATTGAGGAGAGACATCTCTTCCCCTGTTTATTAATGCCTTTTCCCAACAATCAATTCATTTTCAATACCTCCTGGGAATGCTAACAACCTATAGAAAAACAAAACAAAAACTTGCACTCACTGACCAGCTTCCAACATGCATAAAATCAAAGGCTGAAGAAAGGATTCTGTGTTGGGTTCAGTGCTTTGAAACTTGGAGTCTTTGAAAAGCTACCACTTGTGCAGATTTAAAAAAAACAGGATAAGCTTTCATTGGCCACCCATTGATAAAGTCATGTGGGAGGTGTTACTGGGGTGACCCAGCCATGAAGCTCTGATCTTCCCAGCCAAAGCTTCACCTTTGCACTAAATTAAACGCAGCCTTTTTTTTTTTTTTTTTAGAAGGTTTTTTTTTTTTTTTAAATCCTTGGAAGAATCTTTACTCTTTGCTCTCCCTAGACATCACAAGTCATCAAGAATTATATTTCCCATCATAGGCATCTCAGCTAAATGTCAGGAATTGCTACTTGAGACTTTGCGACAAGTATTCTGCCCTGTATTTGCTTTAGAGTCTATGATGCTCAGACCCCATGGAGGTTTTTAAAGTTTCACTGCATTCGGGTGCTAGCCTAATAGTTGAAAAAGATCTTTGAATAATATGGTGGGGCGGTGTGGTGTATCTGATTCCTCACTCAGGACACAGAGTATAAATATTTGGGTTTCATGTAAGTGACAGGGGTTCCTTTTAGAGTAATTAATGGCTGGGCTTGGGAATGTATAAAACTTATTTGGTTTACAATATTTCTTCAGATTTTGAAGGCTGGATAAAATCCAGATTAGACTAAGGTGGGCCCCTATTGAGACTTTCCCCAGCTCTTAAAGAAGAATTGCCATTTCAGACAAGGAAAGCACTAGCCCTGGCTGCTGGTGCTAATGTGAAATAGTCTGAGTATGGCTCATTTAGAAAACAAATATTTATAAGAAGACTTGAGCATTAAGGTGCCTCCCCCATGTCAAGCACAGGGAATCCTACCATGCCAGCCTTCCCAAGGGGCTTCAGCTGCAATGAAACCAGCGGCATTTTTATCAACTGTAAAAAACATTTTAGGGGCCTGAGCCAATGCCTACTGAAGTCAATAGAAAGGATCCCGTTGACTTCAGTGGGTGTTGGATTGGGCCCTAAGGCTGGGTTTTCGAAAGCAGTCTGAGGCAGTTAGATGCCCAACTCCCAAGGAATCTGGGTGCCTAACTCCTTTAGACTCCTATGGAAATCTCAGCCTAAATTACTAATATTTGTGTCTTATTGAAAGTAAATGAAATCACTTTAGCTCCATATTTTAATGGCTGCTTCTTTTAATTGTTATTCCTTTGGTTTCCAGCAGTCTAGTAGACCTCTCTCTGCCCTTGTCTACATGGAAATTGATCTGATTTCTTTAACAAGTGACAAAATTTTACCATCCACATTTTAAATACAACTCCCCATTCAAATCAATTAGCAGTTCCACTTCTCTTATGGGAAAGTCCTACAGAAATGAATAGGGATAAAAATGACTCTAAAAACCCACTCCATTTAATGTGGGTCATAAACCTGCTTTAGAATCCTACAAATCCTATAGAAAGTCACCACTCGTTATTCAATTTGATTGTTTAACTCTATGGAAAAAGGCCTATGATACCATATGTTGATTTTAACCAAAATATACAGGCTTTAGTTTATTTTCTACTCACAACAGGTTTTGCTACACAATTCACTAACCTTTGTTTCTGTCTGTGTAAGTCTGGTCTGGTGTCCCTCCTGCTTACAAAAGGGGTGGCATTTCATTACTATTAATTGCGTTTAAGCCAATAGGCAGAGACATAATTTAACTTAAGCATGGACAGACTCCCAAGTCCATCATCTGCTACAGAGCCTAGAGGTGTGCTAATGGGAAAGCAGAGCACACTGTGATCAAGACATGAATCTTGCTGTCTAATTATTAGTGATGAGCTCGTTATTCACATTTTCTGAGCAGCGTTAATCTCTCTCTGTTTTCCCACATGATACTTGCAGTGTGCTTCACATAACCTGGAAGGAAAGAATATTTAATTCCTGCATGTACATCCCTGTAATGTTTATGGCCCCAATGAGATGTGCTACTAATGACCCTTATGCACATGTGTATTCCTTCTGACGTGAATGAGACTGTGATTTGGGGTACAGCAGTGATTTTCAACCTATGAACCGCGGACCCCTGGGGGTCCACGGACTATGTCTAAGATTTCCAAAGAGGTCTGCACCTCCATTCGAAATATTTTAGGGGCCCGCACATGAAAACAGGTCGAAAACCACTGGTGTAGAGAATCCCATTGGAGTGCTGAGGCCTAAGGCAGGAATTTACTAGTGGTATTTGAGCTTGACGTTCCATCCATTCACTTCACAATTTTTTGTGATACATGAACCAATAATTTGGGAACTGCTGGCCCAAGGTAAACTATGTCGCCACCTACTAGTCAAATGCATTTATCAGGAAAGCAGCAATGAACAATTTCAGGATTTTGAGGTACATCTGTGAGTATAACACTGTTAAAAGGTCAGATCCTGACAGTGATTATCTGTGTGGGCTTTCTGGGCTGGTTATATAGAAAAGATCTTGGCAGCAAACACATTTAAAACAAATAGCAAATCATCCTCAGACACTGATGGGTTGGACAGATCATCATCAAACTCTTTCTGATTCAAAGTCTAAGCAGAAAAAGCTTCACTCTACTATTGGGATCTTACGGTGCCAGATCCTGTTCCAAATTATATGAATGGGAGTTTTGCCCTTGATTTTAGTGGGAGCAAGACTGGGCCTCTAAAAATGTCTGTTATCTATTTACTGAGGTAAACAACACATACAAAGAAAGAAAGAAAATGACACAAGAAGAAAATATCAAGCAGTAAACTCAGCTGTTCCTCCTGGGAGTTCTACTTACAGTTCTATATTTAAAAAGGCGTATATATTAAAGTACACATTTATTTTTGAAATGGATAAAAATGCACTAATAAGAATTAAAAGTCCTTGTCCAAGACACACTACCCAAGTGTATATAAAATTCTGTGTTCATGTGCTAAAACAAAGGCCAGACGGGCAGGACAGCCAGTGTTGGACAGGGTGAATACAAAAGTTATTATAAATGCCAAACCAGAGCCATCTGCAGCCCAACAAGAATGGGAACAAAGACATCATTTCAGATGGTCTAAAGCAAGAAATAAAATGTGATATGCAGTAAAAACCCAAAGTGTCAAGATCTTACAAGACACCTCTATAAATCTGAAAGTTTGGAAGAAATAGGCAGATATGACATGGCTGACCTTGGATGTCCCAGCTAGAATGGGAAATGGTTTTAGAATGGGTTTGCAATGTCTCCAATACTCATGGCAAATACACCATGTGAAAAATATACTGAGGAGATTATTATGTTTTCAGTTATAAATGTAGTGAATGTAGCTTACTATATTGGTCAATGGAATTTTGGAATGAGTTTTGCTTCAGCATGACTTCTTCATGTTTGTGTATAAATTGCTCTACTATGACTTGTCATTCCAATGGAAGGGCCTGAGACCACATAAGACCTGTGGATTCGAATCCCATGATTAAGTTCATAATTTGGGGGGCAGAGGCGGTGGGGGTGGGAAAGAAGGAATTCCACAAAGCCCAAATTATATTCTTTCAAGGAAACCTGGGAGCTCGTCTTTAAACTGGTTTAAGAGTAAATGGAATCTATTCTCTCCTTGAGACACACTACTCCCATTGACACAAATAGGAATCATGAACAAACCCAAGTACTCAGAGACTTTTTATTGTAATTATGGGACCAGATCCTGCTATTGAGGCCAATGTGAGTTGGGTGCAAGGAGAGGTGGCAGGATTAGGTCTATTCCATCAGTTGTTACATATGCTGAAATTTAATGGGATTATTCCTGTGAATAGGGACTGATGGAGCTTGCCCTTAATATATATGCAAATAACACCCAGTGGCCTCAATATCTTAGCACACTGCCCGCAAACAGCGTAAGCTATAACCCCTGGCTACTTTTCATACAACAGTCATTATAACATCCCTGCAATTTCGTGAGTCCACATTTTGACATTCACAAAACTTCATAGACATTGAAAAAAAATGAAAGGGTGAATGCAGAAGCTTTTGGAAATGAAAGTGAAGCCAGCTCATCTTGTCCATGTGCGGCCTTTTTTAAAATTAAATTTTCAGTTTCATCTGTTTTGCTCCCAAGCTTTGTTTGCTCTCCCCCTGAGATGCCCGGAATTACGCATATTTTTGGAGCAACTTTCCCTTTCCAGCCTGCTCAGGATACGACAAGCCCCGGGCTTGTAGCGCTGAAGATTGCAGCGAGGAGCTTTCTGACGCAGCTCTGTCAATGTACCTATTGTAAAGGCAGAAGCCTTCTTCAGATTTGAAGCAGCGGCCACCTGCACAAATAATGGAGGGATATAACTCTGTAACTGAATACAAGTACTGAAAGCTTAAAAAGTCTGTAGTCCAAAAAAATCCTTTTGACCTTCTACTTAAAAGTTCACTAATCACTTTTTATTTATAATTTATTTCCTCTTGCTATATTTGCCTTAGATAATACACTTTTTTTGGAAGTTCCCCAGGAATAAATGGTATTACGCAACTCCCATGATTAAGTGGAAGTGAAACTCCCCCCTCCCCCCAGATAATCAAGGGTTGGTACATTTTCCAGAGACCTGTCCAAGAAGCAATATGCAGCACACAACAAAGAGAAAAGGGCAGGTGTTTAAGGGACCAGTCAAAAGCCCATTGAAAACTACAGGAGTTTGACCTTAATGAACTTTTGATCAGACCCTAACAAGCTTTGTCTACACACTGAAGATGTACCAGTTTAACTTTGCTGTTGTAGTTAAAGCAGTACACACACACACACGCAGTTATTGTGTGTGTAGTCCAGGCCTAAATAAACACTTTCTTATCAAAAGGCCAGCACTGAGGTCATTACTCAGTCCTTTTTGAGGTACATAGGAGCTTTCCTGAGTAAGGACTGATGAACCAAGTTGCCCACAGAGATTATGGACCCTTTTCTGAATGCTCTGCCCCCAATCTTTGCCCATTCTCTTCTCATACCAACTCATGTTCTCCTTCAAGCGAGGAGCTTGCCTGGATGCTGCAAACCAGATCCCGATAGCAACCATAGTGCCTTGAGGATATGGACCACTGTGAAATGAATAACAGGGAGAGTAGAACTAAATCAGATGCCCCCTTAGAGCCATTTTAACTAGGAATGAAATTTAAACCTTTGAAAATCCTGTTTCAGTCTCCTCAATCTCCTGTTTTCACTGGGAATACAGAAGTGCTAAGTCTCCTGGATTTGTTATGTGGGCACACAGGTTCTTACACAACCACATCACGGTGAACTGATAGACCTTTCATGGTTTCAATTACTCTGGTCTGAAGTAGCTGGAAAACCTACAGTGAAAGGGAAAGCCACTGTCTACAGGACTGAAAAATCCCTCACAAGCCATTACCAGAGGAGGATGAATTCCCCACCCTGACGTTCCTGCCCCTCTGTGGAAAGGTTCCTAGGCAACTAATTTGCCTGCACATTATTTATATTCCCAACATTCTTTGGGTTGAGATTTTCAAAAGCGACCAGGGATTTTGAGCACTTCCATTTTTGGGTGCCCAAATTGCAGGTACCTTAAATGGGTTTGGTTTTTTAGAAATTGCTGAGCAACTACATTCTGAAAATCAGGCCCCTCGTAGGCGTATCAAGTTGGGCACTTAAAAATATACTAGCTGCTTTCAAAAATACAGGCCCTGGCTTCCATGTAAGCAAGGGGCAGCATTAGACCTTTACTATGTCATCTTAGCTTACACTTTGGCACAATTTCCCACCCTTATCAAACTAGCTCCTACCATAACACAGCTGAGGTCGACACTGTAACGGCAATAGCAATGCATTCGAAGGGCTGATGCTTTGCCCAGTTGCATTTTGCAAGCAGGCAGGTAATGTGCTGGTTTATGCACACGTTTTCATCGATTACAGTTTAAATCAGGTCTAAGTTTGTTCCTAATTCTAACGGTGCAGGCAGCAGCTAGCCTGCTATTCACTTGTACTCCCAGGACACAATGTGTGTAGTGTTCTTTTAAACACAAAAATGGATCACTCCCAACTTCCCTTTTCAGAACTCTTGTAACAATGCAGTGCCCTGCTGTCAAGCAATGTGTGAATAAATTGGGGAAAAAAGGTTAAAGAAGCCCAAGGGAATGGCAGTCCCTTTTTCTTTATTGCGGTAAATTTCGACAAAGCCTTCACTGTTCTCTCCATTTTTTCTGAAGGGCTTAGTGCCAAGTAACATTATTCCTCTTCACCATGGTACTGCCATGAAATCAGCCTGGTATGTTTGCCTGAAAATCGTAGGTTTTCATGGAAATTGTTTTTCCTCCACAACAACTCCCTTTGTAAAATTAGACATGAAAAGAGGAGGAGAAGCGCTCAGGCTGAAATCTAATCACAGGAACAAAGCACTGAGCAAATGCCACAGCAACTACGAGAAAAGCACAAATAACATCTGAATTCAGCACCGCACAATACGGCTCCTGGAGTTCATTAAAATGTATACTCCCTTCCCAGACAGTAACATTCTCAAACTCCTTTACCACCTACCTTATAACATTGAGCCTAGTATAGATATGGAGAATGCATTTTAAATATCTTTTCACAGCCAAGTATTTTAAGCATTCTAATTACATGAAAGCATTTTTTCCACACCATTAAAACTATGTAATGATTTCTAATAAAAATAGTTTATTTTCTTAAAAAGGAATATTTCTGGCTCCTGTTAAGAGACAGGATCTCTGAGAATTCTTAGGAATGCCTTCTATTTTCCAATCACTGCCTCATTTAAAAATAAGCAAATAGATGCTTTAGTCCTCAGACTGGGACTTGGAGGGTCTTAGTTATTCAACAAACTAACCTTTATTAAATCCTGTCAAAAGGAAAGATTTGACGCTTTTCAATATGCTTACTATATAAACTGCTGAAAGACCAGCAAACTTCAAAAGCTTCGCAAACTGAGCTCAGGTTTGGCAAGAGTTCATTAGCTGCCTATGTCTTTTCTGTGTGTGGCTTGTAATTACATGCAGACTTGATGCCAGATCTTAATCTATTAAGGGGTACCAATTAACATGCTGCTGGATGATTCACAGGTAGTTAATGTCAAGAAGTATGCACCCCACACACCAAACTTCATATGCTGATTTTAGTTGTTTTTTTTTTAAAGTAGTGAACTTTCATGGTGCTCGGGAAAGGAGATATTACCATGACAGGTGGTAGGAGAGAACTGAACAAGCTTCCTCATGCTTTCTGCTAATAGGACACAAATCAATGAGCCTGATCTTGCAATTTTTTCCCAGGTAAAACCTCCCATGGAATTCATGTTTTGCCCAGTCAGTGGATGTTTTGCCTGAATGAGAACTGAAGGATAGGGCCCTAAATCTGATACAAGCCTGGTCATTTCACTGTTGCTCTCTTTCATGAGCACAGTTGTGTCATACTTTGAAGGGGGTTTTATTTCTGTAGGCAAATGTTCCCTTGGGAACTAGGTTGTGACAATGCAGCTCATTTTCTTTATGACTTGATTAGAATTTCAATGTAGATCTTCAGAGGCAAAAAGGCTACTGTATATATCAAACCCACTATTATTTCCCCTGTCAACACCTTTCTAAAAGCAACCTAAAATCCTAGCAAAGGCTCAACCAGTTGCCCTCAACACTATGGGAAATGGTGTCATTTTTCACTCACTATCATACTAGTTGGAAAAATCTCTCCCTCCCTCCTCCCGCAATCATATGCACCAAATTGCTTTCTTCCTGCACTTCCCAATGTTAAAGTGCCACCTCCCCTACCAAGAATGCACGTTACTCCTATTATGAACAAAGAAGCATTCTCCACCTAACATTCAGTGAAGCATGATGCATGGAGGCAGTTATTTCGCAACTATGTAGGAATTAATTAATGATTATGAAATAATTATGAGTTTCCATCACTGGAAGGCATCACGCTACAATCCAATTTAACTGAGCAAAATTAATATTAAGCTTTAACCTTGATGGTTGGAATTAAACTGCTCATTACCCACTCACTAGGCTATGTCCCTTTGCTTCCCCACTGCACCGGACAGGCATACAAATTGAGTTTTCAGGGAGTGAATCTATTTTATAAACACTACAATCTTTAACCAAAGGATCTTCCTTTTTCCTGAGCATTAACATCTTCAAAGCTGGTTGGTTAGTGTCACTGCTGTTCCCTTTGCGGGGAGGAGCAGGGGGCGGGCCCTAGGCCTTCACGGAAGGCAGCAGGGGGGAGGCTGGCCCTAGGCCTCCGTGGGGGGGGGGGGCTGGCTTGGGGGGCAGGGGGAAACCACCCCCCAGAACTCAGCAGTGGCACGGCTGGGGCTGGGTCGCTGCACTCCCGCCACTGGTGAATGCAGCCCCGGCCTTGCTGCAGAGCTCAGGGGAGTGAGGGCGGGGCTGGATAGGGGTGGGAAGAAGCGGGGCAGGGACGGGGCCATGAGGAAGAGGTGGAACAGGGGCTGGAGCAGCACGCAGCTGCATACTTTGCGTATGGGTAAGGACATCCCTGAACCCAGGACCTCCAGAACTAAAGCATGAGCTTCTGGAGCCAGAGATAAAAGACTAATTCTTCTAGCTGGCAGCTATAACAGATTCATATTCTTTGTGGATCAAGCCTAAAGGGCCACATACACATCAGTGGGCTGCACTGACATCTTTGACTTCCATGTGATTGTATATGAGGTGAGCATATGCAGAATTTGACCCTTTCAATCATAACCCGGAAAAAAATAATGAGCAAAAGTGCAACTATTCAAGAGATCTTATTAAAAGGGTATTCTTCACTCATAGGCTAAGTGGCAATTTTTTGAATTCTTTTTTGATGTGCATAGATATAAAAATTCCTCTAAATGATACATTTTTTAGGAAAGGTAGAACTGCAATTTTGTGCAAAAAAGGTATGATTTAAGGATTGTTCACAGTCATCTGACGGGCTAAAAAAAATAACAGATTTCCAAATACTCCAATTTATCACAATGATTGGTTTGCCAGGTGAAAATTAAGAGTCAAGGTCTCTTCTTTCTTATCCTACTTGACACTCTCTAATGATTTGTATAGCACTTCTACAGTCCCTGGATCGAATGCATTCTTTTGATAGCCAATCTTCATCTGCATCCTGCATTAGCCAACAACTTGCAGAGGCACCATAAAACCAATGACTCATCTTGTTTGCAAGCTCTTAGTCATGAGAACAATGTGCTGATAGATTGGGCCATCATTGTCCTTCCAGGCTGTTCCACTTGCCATAACCCATGAAAACGCATAGGGACTTTCACACCTATCTTGGATTTGGTTCCAATCTCATAGCTAAGAGGCAGCCTGTTCTGGAAGCCTATAGTGGGAATCCATTGGAAGATAGGAAACAAAAGAACGGAAAAATGATAACGATAATGATAATGATATCTAACAACTGATTACTGTTGCTGTGGTCATGTCCTCAGACACCCAGTGAGTTTAATGTTTCGGATGCCATTCAGCAGATCAATCAGAGCTCTGCAGAGGTACATTTGTTATTACATTAAGCCTAATATTAAACATACATGTTAAATAGTCTGTCAAACGTTCCATAATAATACACTCCGGCAGGAAGGTAATACAATGGCATGGTGTACTGCTCCAATTAATTTGATTTTGAAGGAACAGGGGAAGCTTTAATCTAGTTGATTTCAAAAACAATACAGGGAAATGATTTAAAAGTAATTTCAGGCTTCCCACTGAGACCCCCTGCTAATTTTTGTGGTTTTACAATCACATTTTGTTCTATGTTAATAAAAATATTTGTCTTCCCTGTTGTAGTGTGAAAGTGTCTCATAAACAAGAGGAGAAATTGACTAATGCCCCCAATCCAGTAATGCATTGCAAGACTGGCGCACAGGGGTCTACTTACATGAAGCAAGATTGCAGGACTGCACAGGGGAAATAGTGAAACTGACTATATGCAGAAATCCTGGATCCACTGAAGTCAGTGACAAGACTCCCTGTGCAGTTGGATGCCCAGTGTAAACAAACTGGGGGGGGGGACATCTGTGGACGTTCAGGACAGGCAGTAAGCCACCTCTTTTCTGCAAAGGTGATAAAGAAGCAAATCCCTTGGCGATGAAGTTTAAGGGAAGTGGGGAATATGGTTCATTTTTGTGCTGCCTCATTATCTGACATTATTGTCTGCTATGGAACTGCTGCTGCTTTTTGGATTTATTGAGTTTTTAAGTATTTGCCAGAAATGCCTAGAGTATTCAGAGAGAAATCATAATAAATATACACGAGGGGTGAGATTCTTCCAAAGCGCATTGGCTTAGCTTTGCTCCCAGTTAAGTCAAAAGGAGAAGGAGCAACATTTGAGTGTATTGTGCCTGCCAGGTATATTTTAAAATACAAAGGGTCCTTCATTAGCATTAACTAAGGGCTGGTCCCCACTTAGTCCGGACTTCGGACTAAGGTACGCAAATTCAGCTATGTTAATAACGTAGCTGAATTCGAAGTACCTTAGTCCGGACTTACCGCGGTCCAGACGCGGCAGGAAGTCTCCCCCAGTCGATGCCGCGTACTCCTCTCGGCGAGCTGGAGTACCGGCGCCGACTGTGAGCACTTCCGGGATCAATGGCGTGCCACCGGACCAGCCGGTAAGTGAAGACTAGGCCTAAGAAAAATTTCAGTCTTCAGTCTTTAGCTTTTACCTATATCTCTCTCCGGGAGCAACGGCTTCACTGTATTTATTTTTCTGAGGGCTTTTAAAAATCCACATTCCCCCCCCCCCCCCCCCCCCCCCGTTTCCAAATCTTTGTGTTCTTTGCTATCCATAGAGAAAGTGGTCTTCCAAGAGACCTTTCTGAACTTACCTCTCCACTTCTCACATGTCATAGCAATATTACTTTCGCCATGTTTGAACAGCCTACACTCCAAGGCTTGCTGACGTCAGCAGGCCTGCAGCTTAGCCCAACCCTGGCATTCTATTTTCTAATAAACCTTTCAATGTGTTTGACAGGATACATGTCTTGTCCAGCCATGAAAGCTTTTTTGTTTATCATGAGGATTTTTAATAAACAGGAAGTGAAAATATGGACCTGACATTTTATTGCTTCTTTGTGGTTGACATGTACATACTTAGGTTTTCTTCCATTTGTACTCATGCTAATCTGCTTAACACGGATTGTTTTAATGCTTTGAGTCTTTATGCCAACTATCACTACCTGAATAATTTATGGGAAAATCAAGTGGGGGAAAACTTAATACCATAATAAGAGAGAGAGAGAAAGCTTGAGTTCTGTCATTCCCTGGCAGGTTATGGGGCATGGTTTTATCCAGGCCACAAATACAAAAACAACAAACAATATGTGAGAGAGGTCATAAATACTTCAGCTTTCCTCTATTACAACCAAAAATCCAGTTGGCTGGACTGGGACTCTGTAGGCAGCTCCCTCCTTTTATATGAGTATTATTTGTTTGTATTGTGGTGGCACTGAGAGGCCCCTGTCGGGGGTTGGGACGATTTTGTACTAGGTGCTGTACACATACAATGAAAAGACAATCCCTGCTCCAAAGAGCTCACAACGCTCCACCTTCAGCTGTTGCTCTATGAACATGGACAAACATGGACACAGACCCTTGCCCCTCCATCTCTCTTCCTCTCTCTCCTTCAGCCTAAGTAAGAGTTCATTAGTGGGGGCAGGGTACAGTGCTTTCTCTTCCCTCTCCATTCTTTTTCTTCGATCACCCTGCCCCTTTATCTGATCTGGCTACTGATTTATATCATGCCTTGTTTCACAATATCTCGGGAACTCCCTCCTCAACTCTCCCCCGTGTCTGTCTCCTTAGCCAACCAGTGATGGGATTGTGATTTCAGAAGTAAATGGCCCTTCCTGACCAGCTCATTGTGCAGTGCTGGGATTGTGGTGGCATTGCAGGGTGACCAGATAGCAAGTGTGAAAAATTGGGACAGGGGGTCGGGGGTAATAGGACCCTATATAAGAAAAAGCCCAAAATATCGGGACTGTCCCTATAAAATCAGGACATCTGGTCACCCTACGGCACTGAGGGGCAGTCAGACAGAGACACAAGCAGGACTCCTGGAGCCAGAGATGCTAGGGAGAGAAATCCACCTATCTTTGTGGGAAGAGAATCTTTCCCCCCTCTATTATAAAAATGCAAAACTATATTCACACCCCTTTGGCGATTCCCCTGCCGGTAGGGAAAAGAGACAAGCATCTACAGCTTATTCCCTCACCTGGAAAACAAAACCATGCTGTGTTGAGAAGTCTTATACTTTCCAGCATCCACCTCACATCGTTCTAGTCCTGCAGATGCTTCACCAACCCTAAACTGCTCTAGTTTAGAAGCCAAGCCTCAGTCTCGCCACTGAAAAGCCTCTTTGTTTGTATTCTCTTTCCAAATCAGCATAAATCCTCAGATTGAACCCCCAATGCTTTTTTTTAATACTAGATGCCTTGGCAGCAGAAAGATCCGCCAACAGGTTTGCGGTCCCGTAATAGCTTTCAAAACCTCAGTGCTGGGGCACGTACATTGCTAAGGAACTCGTTTCAAGTTAAAAGAGAGAAAAAAGAAAGTATTACAAAATTACTTCCAACAACTCTTTAATCATTAATTGCTACCAGAAGAGCTAAATTCCTTCCCTCACCTCTCCCCCAGTTTAAATGATAGCTTTAATCAACCTTAAATGATATAGGGTAAGACACACCAGAAAACTTGAAATGCAGTTTGTCCTCCGAAGCTGGAATATTTTAAAGGGAAAAGAAGAAAAAAGTGTACCTTCCTCATCTGAAAGCACAATCACGGGCACCACATTTCACGAGAGGAAGCGCGGACTCAGGGGACTGGGACTAGGGAGGTTTTAGGTTCAATTCCCAGATCGGTCACAGACTTCCTGTACCACCTGAGGGAAATCACTAAAACTCACTATGCCCCATCTGAAAAAATGAGGATAATAAGCCAGCTTTTCTCAGTTGTGTCTTTGGGGCAGGGACTGGTCTCTTGCTATGTGTTTGTATAGCAAGTAGCATGAGGGGGGCCCTGTCTCGGTCGGGGCCTCCAGCACTACTAGAATACAAATCAATAATAACACTGCAGCTTAATATACTTGTGAGGCTTTGAGTTAATATGATGCTGAGCTCAATGTTTCAGACCCAAATGTTTAAATCTGATCTACCTAAAAAAAACACCCCAATATATCTTCGTTTCTGTCCTGTGCTGACTTCTGAACCCAGCCTCTTTCTACTAGTACCAGTGATGCAGTTTAGAATCCCACTTACTGTTACATCACACAAATGCCTTTAAGTGTCTAACCTGAACATCACAGCATGAATGAAGGTTGTGACTCGCTACATAGCACCTAGATTTTGCAACATCCCTACAACAGAACCCTTGGGAGGGTTCTTTCTCTTGACTTCAGTAGGCTTTGGATAAAGCCCACCTGAGCAGACCAAAGTGAGATAAGGAACTGAGAGCCTGATTTCTCCTGCCTCGCCCCTTGTGAAAGCATTTATCTCTGAGCAGAATGAGAGCAGAAATGCTACCGTTCTGGTCTGCTGGCATTTTATGCCCTGACTGCACCCAATTGCACAGGTTAAATGACTCTAAAAGGCAGGGCAGAACCAGAGTACCCTATGTGACGTTGTGCAGTCTATATGGTTTTATAAAAATATGATAAGTGAATATAATGTAACTGGAATATGCTTCAGGCAAAAGGTCTCTTGTTAGGTATCATTACAAAGTTTATAATCTACTGAGTGTAATCATGCTATTTGTATAAATGTACCACTCTTGTATCTAAAACTAGAAATATGAAATATAACTCTGAGGGCCTATTGTAATTATGTAAAGTGTGGGCCATTAAGGATGGTTTGGAATCTTGATGACTCCCATTGTCTGCAGATGGCTGTATTTACCTGTGAGTCTTCCTGTATATGTGTCTGCAGTGACATGTGATCATGGCACCTGAACTGGAATCCATCTTTAACCTGGTGTTTTCCAGTGAGGGGGGGTGGAAACCCAGAGGGACAAAGGATTCCCGCCTTATGCAAAAGATTTATAAAGGGGTGGAAGAGAACAAGGGGGGGGAAGGAGCCAACATGAAGAATCCCCTAGCTATCACCTGAGCTGCAACAAGAGCTGTACCAGGGGAAAGAATTGTGCCCAGGCCTGGAAGGTGTCCAGTCTGAGAAAAAACTTACTAAAGCATCTCTGAGGGTGAGATTATCTGTATTCAGTTTGATTAGGCAGAGATTTGTGCATTTTATTTTATTTTGCTTGGTGACTTACTTTGTTCTGTCTGTTACTACTTGGGACTACTTAAATCCTACTGTCTGTATTTAATAAAATCACTTTTTATTTAGTAATTTACTCAGAGTATGTATTAATACCTGAGAGAGCAAACAGCTGTGCATATCTCTCTATCAGTGTTATAGAGGGCGAACAATTTATGAGTTTGCCCTGCATAAGCTTTATGCAGGGTAAAACGGATTTATCTGGGTTTAGACCCCATTGGGAGTTGGGCATCTGAGTGCTAAAGACAAGCACACTTCTGTAAGCTGTTTTCAGGTAAACTTGCAGCTTTGGGACAAGTGATTCAGACCCTGGGTCTGTGTCTGGAGCCAGACGGGAGTGTCTGGCTCAGCAAGACAGGGTGCTGGAGTCCTGAGCTGGCAGGGAAAACAGAAGCAGGGGTAGTCTTTGCACATCGCGTGGCAGCTCCCAAGGGGGTTTCTGTGATCCAACCCGTCACACCCTATTCAGTGGGATTCTTACCATTGACTGCAATGGGAACAGGACTGGGTTCCAAACCCTTACTTAGAAAATCCCTGGCCTTTATGGATTTAGCTCATGTCTTTAATCGAAATTCATAGGTTAGTCTAAACATAATTTTTTGATGGCAATCAGAGGCCACAGTGCACAGTATGGAATAATGGGGTCTGAAATGCTTTTCAATGACAGTAACAGAGTCAATATTCAAAAATATTCAAAACAGGTTAATTTTTGCTTTTCATTTATTGTACTCTACTGTAAATTCAACCCACTAAACTATTTTACAATATACACTGCAGGGGAAAAATTCCCCTGATTATATGTCGTTTACCCTTCAGCCCAGCAGAGTTTCAAAGGCATGTTATAACTCCCTTAAAACAATGGGCTATAATGGGAACACTTTCAAACCACTTGACTGAGAACTGGCCCTTATCAGGGACTGGCGCAGTTCCACTGATATGAGTGGTTTGACTCTGATTTCATTCATAGACTTACACCCTCAAGTCTGACCCCCTGTATAACACACAGGCAACAGAATTTCATCCAGATACCCCTATATTGAGCTAATAGCTTGTATTTGACTAAAGCATATTGTCCAGTAAGGTATCCTGTCTTGATCTGAAGATTTCACATAACTGTCAAATGAGAGTAACTGAAACCAAAGAACTTATAAGCCTGTCTGAAATCAGACTCAGTTTGCTCTCAAGTGCATTTGACTCCTATCAACCTCACATTTTTTTGCCCTGCCAATGATAGAGAATCAGCAGTTTTGCAAGTGACTTCAACGGAAGCATTATCAGGGTCTCTAAAGGCATAATTATACCCATGCAGGGGACGCCACTGGGGCCTCTGGTGGACAATATCATATCCTATTTGTAGCCATCTACTCATTAAAAAAAACTTTGTGTCCAGAACACATTCTGTAACAGCGCTTAGAGCCCAGTCTTTAGAAAGCTTCTTTGTAACCTTGAATGTGCAGATTTTATCAAAATGGGCCTTCTCCAAAACCCCATCTGACTTTTCATGGGTTTGTATTTGTCAAAGATTCATGCCAACTCAGTCAGAAAAATAAATGCCACAAAACTTGTCATTTAAGAAAAAAACGTAGAGGCCAATGCTTTAGAAACTTGCCCACATGCTAATCACTCTACTATTCAGCTTCAGATTGAATAGGACTCCAACAATGGCACAGAAATACACTGAACCTATTCCACATTTCATGCCCCTTCACTCAAAATGTTGCTGTTACCTTGGTTTTTAACTGCTTTGTGGAAACTGCACCAGAATGACAGCTGCGTGCTAAAGCTGCACTCCTTCTGTGGGGATATGAAAGCGACAAAGATTTCTTGACCAAGAAAAACCCACTTTATTATCCGACTTAACATATTTGAATGGAATATAGGGACTGATCCGGCAAACACTCATATAAGTAAGGATTAGGCCCTAAAATAAAACCATAGCCTTTTGTGACTAGTCAAATCGGGAAGATTTTTGCTAGCCTGACAATTCCAAGTAGGATAAAACTTTGGTAAATCGTTTATCTTTAGGATTAACCATTTGTACTATGTGTCATTGTTTAACAGATGTCTCATGTATATTTTTATCAAGGTACACCACAACTCTTCTGTTCCGGGTTTGGACAAGCCAGTTCCAAATGCAAAAGGTAGCCAGATGGCACGACACCCATTTCCCCGTATTTGAGAAGTACACATGAAACTGTGGTCACTTGTAAACATTAATAGGTTCAGTTAATCAAACATTAATTTTCATAGTCTTAGCAGTCTATCTTACTGATAGATGCTCAGAACTCCTGTTAATATTAACAGGCGTTATATGCATTCCTCCTTTGAGATGAAGTTTAAGGCAATGAACTGGGACTCGGGAAATCTGGCTTTAATTCCCTCTGCTGCCACAAGACTTCCTGTGTGACTTTGGGCAAAGTATTAGGCACTCAGTCGGATTTTCAAAAGCACTAAGCACCTAGTTCCCATGTGAGTTAGGTGCCTAGGCACTTTTGAAAACCCTACTAGGTGCCTCTCTGTATCTTTAGGTATCTAAATACCTTTAAAAAATGTGGCCCCAAATCTCTCTGTGCCTCAGTTTCCCACCTGAAAACAGGATAAAAATCCTTCCTTTTTCCCCCATCCTTGGTCTGTCTTATCTATTTAGACTGTAAACTCCTTGGGAAAGGGGCTGTCTCTTACTATGCCTCTGGACAGCACCTCGTCCAATTGGGCTCTGATTTTAATTGCAGACTCTATGTGCTTCTGTGATACAAGAATAATAATAAATAATGCATCACGAGGAGGAAAAAAAGCCCTGATGGTTTAAGTCATCACAGGATCAACTTCTTGTTTAACACAAAGTGCACGACCCTCAACTGGTGTCAACTGTCCCATTCCTATTGACTTCCACGGAGCAACACTGATTTACAGTAGCTGAGAATCTGCTCCAAATTATTAGACTAGCTGCAGAACATCATTTAGAAAACAAATGCACAGGGAGATCCACTAAAAGGAACTCAACAGGGGATCAGTAAAGACGATGTCGTAATGAGATATTTTTAACTAGTGTTTCTCTTATGAAAATATCAGTTTAAAAACAAGGAGCAGGGCAATATCTTTTTGCAAGGGCTTTATGAAAAGCCATGGCGTTTGAATCTCTGCTGCTAAGAAGTGTTTGAGGTTCTTGGACAGTTGCTATGGACACTGCACTTGTACAATGACTATAGTGAAGACTTTCCTGTAAACATCAGTGGGAAAGATAACTGGAGCCATCTTCTGTATTGCTTCCGTACAGCATGACCTAACCCCTGCAAGAGGGTTTAAGGAAAGTGGCATAACATCCAAAATGTCAAGTTGTAATTACTTTGCAAATATCAGAAAGACTGGAGAAGAAGAAAATGCTTCCACCACATTCCCTGTCTTTTTTTTTTTTCCTCTCTTTATAATTAAATGTTTGGGCAAATACATTGCAAGTCAAGCAATTATGTCTAAACTCTGAAAACAGTGGAGATGGAATTCATATGCATTCTATGATCCCAGCTTCAGCGCAAGCATGATCAGACCCTAGGGCAATGCTGTAAAAACTTTCCAAAACAGCTGTAACTTTGACTGGTTTACAATAAAACCATTTTGTGGTTAGTTACATATAGGTATGATACCATTCTGTCACTTCCTTTTTGTGGTGGCAAGCATCAATAACTACCACCCTTCGAAGGAGCAAGCTGTCAGAAAACCTGTCATTTACTGCATGAAAGAGAGGAACGCCCACAGCTGCTAACCAGCGAATCTCAGTCTTCCTGTTTGATCTAGTGAAAGGAAGAACAGGCCTTCTTTTCGGCTGGTGTTACTAATAAAACAAAAGTGACTCCTGATCCTGCAGTCTTTACTGCCCTGTCCCTGCAAACACTTATATATGCATTTAACCGTAAGCACAGTTCCATTACATTTCAGTGGACCTACTCATGTTTACCCATAGGCATTAATTGGTGTTTGCCGGATCATGGCCTGAGTAAAGGCAAGTCTTCACTGCAGAGTTAACTTGGATGATCAGCACTCAGGTTAGCCTAGCACTGGTGTGACTAGCCACAGTGCAAAGTCCAACTCGAGTTATTGTGCCCTCAGGACTGGATGCACTCCCTTTTGTGTGTGTTGCTAGGGCTTCTACGGACAGATCCCATGGTTCTCTGTGCTACAGTAAACTGAGCCACTCTATGATTCTTTCCCAGTGAATTGTGGGAAGGCATGAGAGGACTATCAGCACTCAAAGGAGTTAGCCTGCATCTTCACTGCAAACAGGTGGTTTAGATTTACCAGCCTGCGTGACAGCCTCACTTGGGCTTTACAGCCTCAGACAGCCCCGCCATCTCAGGCTGAACACGCCACTAAACCCAGGTGAGAAGATTTTGTGCATGGGCAGGAGGGGGGTTAGGGACAACACCTGAGTAACAGCCCATGTTACTCTGCAGTCAAGATGCACTTTGCATGGCTGAAATCAATGAGAGCTTAGCCAGAGTGAAGACTGTAGAATTGGATCCTCAGTTATTTGAGCTGTTAATTTTATCTGAGACTAAACACATGCGTTTGTTCTTTCACCACTGGGGAAGTTTCCTTCCTAATTTATGAACCACTTTCTCTCTCACACACGTTATTTAGATCAATTTTAACACAGTGATACAAATACAAAAGGCATACATATTATAACCCTCTTGAGAACCAAACTCGTCACAGGACCTGGAGTTCAATACATTAAATATGCCAAAACAATGTTGTTTAATAGTTAATATTGACTTGGGGAGTCAAATAATTGCCCTCTCTCCCGCTAGTTTGGTCAGAACGAACATCCAAAATATCCAACAAAATAAAGAATAAGACATTGCTGTCAGTGAAATAAAGGACAAAATTTAACAGAGTTGGAGGTTGTGGAAATCTCTGATACACCTCATTTCTTTGGGATGAACGCAATTTCCATACTTTTAAAATATACTCCTTTGGGAACGATCTTACTCTTACTGCAAGTCTGACCCTTCCATCAAAAGCTATTTAAAGATGCTTCAATTCTTCTTTTCAGCATCTGTCTGCCTATTCATCGTGAAGGAAACGTCACAGGAGTTCAGAAGCTCCTTCTATTGATTAAACCGCACAGCTGTAATTAGGGCATCACATACAATGAAATGTGAAAAATGACACTTAAGCACTCTAGCATGCTGGAAGGTACAAGAGAGACAGCAGATAAAAAGAGAATGGAATTAAAGAAATATAAAGCATGTTTAAAAGTGATAGAAATGAGTCTTCCTGATAGGTTAGAGCTCTTATCGGAAAAAGCTATCATCATTATTATTTATTATTATTTGTATTACCTGTGTCCAAGCTGTGAAGATGCCCCACAAATGGGATTCCCACTGACTTCAATGGCCATTCCATTCCTGGGGCACTTATAGGATCAGGCCCAAAATCTGCGAGCAGGCAGGTTTCAGGTGCAGAAGGAAGAGAGGAAAGATATGGCTTACTGCAGCTTCCGAATGGGTGAGACAAAGTATTCAATGAGCCCCTCACTGACTCTCTTAATTTACCATCTGTTTTCTGAGTCTTTAGCCTTCACCTGTGTCATGTTTTCAAGCATCACCCCACAACCACAAGGGCTAGAAATCTACTTTGTTTAGAAAACAAAAGCCGAGATTCTCCCACAGTAACATAAATGCAGGAAGTGGAGCTTCAAGAAAAGTCATCAGACATACAATAAAATCATGACATTTGGCAACGTTGCACTAATACCCCTCTGTGTGAAGGGAGAAAACTTTATTTGGGGATGGCAGATTCCCTGTTCCCCGCCTTTCCCCTACTCTTATCATTAGACCATGCAGCTATTTATTTATGTACACAAGATTTACTTAACCCTAATGACAGTTGCACAGCATGCTCACTTTGCACTGAAAACACAGTCCTCAGCTATGGATGTACAGTACACGCTCGATTATCCAAATGCCTGGGGGACATCCAAAACTTTCAGAAAACCGGATGTTCGGATAAATGGAAGTGCTATTAACTAATGTAGGGCTACCTGGGGGACACACTGTGGATCTGGATAAGTAGGATTACAGGGAATTCAGGTAACTGGAATTATATTGTACTTACATAAAGATAATCTACCCAAAGGGTGGGAAGGCTGTTGGTTTTCACTCCACTGGCATCAACAGGTGTATCTTGTGAGTAAGTATGGAGGATTGAGCTTGCTATGTGCAACACCATAGTGCCCAATTTTTAAAGGAATCTTAACTCAACTTTCCTTTTTGCAGCCACAAATAATCAGACACAATTCATTTCAGGCACAGATGAGGGCATGTAGATGTCTAACTACCTAGCTTGCAGGCACCAAATGGGACACCAAGATTATGAACAGCATGCCTGCAGTGTTTTGGATAACATCTTACTGCAACGACCTGACAGCAAGCTTCTGCCATACTTCTCAGCAACCTTCACACTGAAACCTGCCTCGGTCATTTTCATTATAAACAATTCAAACAAATGAAATGATCAGCTATACAGTGAGGCTGGCATACACTAAGACAATGGCATATATCCAGGCAACCCAAATCAAATCCGAATTGCCTAAAGAGTCACGTGTGATCAAATGAGATTTTAAAAGTCCCAAATTAATCAGTTTACTCTTGATGCTTTACATTAACGTCTGTGCCCTCTGTAAACACAGGCGATTACAAGAGCTCTTCTGGCATAAATGTAATATGTATATTATGTGCTGCCACAACAGGTAAATAGGAATCTGAGCATATTTCGTATTACAATTAAGTGGTTACATTTCCTTTGACCCAGAGTGATCAGTGAAGCTCCATTGATAGGAGTAGAGCTCAACAGTTGTAAGCCAGCTGGCCCAGGAGGTAAATGACTCAGTTAATTGATAACTAACTTCTACAACATAACTGCCAGTAATAGCCTGCTCACTGTACATACTTCTAAAGCCCGCGAGAATTTATAAAAGAAACCATTTCAAAGATTTCCCCACACATTAACCTATCACTGATTAATTTATTTTCAGTAGTCCATCGCCACATGGATGCTAATTTCTGACCCAACTAGAAACCCACCAAATACAAAAGGAACCACTGTTCCAAAAACAAGGTTGAAAGTAACTAGCCAAATGAATGTAGTCCAATGTCAAGATATCACTTCAGGAAGTCTTTTTCTTACAACAGTTCCAACATCCGCAAGATGCCCCTGCCAGTTCCTAGGTAATGCTTATGTGCAAGGGTCTTGGGCCTCATGGTATCTCCACAAAGCCAGATCTGTTCAGCTTGTGTTTAACTTTTCTCCTAATGAAGAGTGGGCAGAGAAAGCCCCATGAAAATGTATCAAGGTGAGTCACTATAACGGATCCAACAGATATTAAAATGTTCAGTGTCAGAAAAAGTTCACAACTATGCCTGATGCTGCAGTTCTAACAGTGAGGTAAACACTCACCCTCCAAGTGACTTATATTGTGTGGTATGGACTAATTCTTCTAATGAGCAACCTCGTAGCTATCTTAGAGGGGAAGATAATGCCAGTAAGCTGTGAAGTCTTTGTTGCTTAGTGTTTTCGGATAGATTTATCTCTTGAATAAAGTAACAAAACGGTTTGGTCACCACTGTTTTTTTTAGGAGTGAATCGAGAGATGCCCTCTAAAGCTAAAAGAGACACTGCACACTCAGAATCTTCTTTCCAAACATCATCATTAATGCTGCTTAGTCCAACATGTCTTAGTTTTGCAACACCCCTCATCTTTAACTAGCCCCTGTCCTTAAAATTAAATCAGATCTAAATACTGCTCCCATTGATTTGTACAGGACCTTGATCAGGTCCCAGGTGGATTTTGGTTCCTGAGAAGCAGGAAGGTGACACAATTTTGTACACACATTTTTCCCCATAGAGAAAGTTACTAGATTACTAGTTCCCAAATTGCTAGACTACATCCTCTGCTCACTTATGCATTTGAAATTTTTGCTAATATAATATTTAGGTTTATTTTTTAAAGTGCGGTTAGGATCAAGCCAGGACTAAATCTCTATGTATATATAAAAGAGAGACATGGAGTCCTTTGAGGAAAGTGAAGAGATTTTTAAATGCTCAGTGGGCTGCCACTCAGTTGCTTCCAGATTTCCCAGGTTCAGCAATTGTCTGCTGTAATGATTGCCCTGGACTGATGACAGTAAAGGAGAAAACTGAAGCTACGTTCAGACAGAGGAATGAGAAGTGTAGTGAGTTGAGTATAAAAGAAAACAGTGGCTTACAGCTGTCCAGTGTAAAAACCAATCTACATAAGCCTCAAAACTCAAGAGAGTCTATCATTTGACTTCCAGGATTCCAACAACCACGTAGGCTAAATGAAATCTGTCTGTCATGTGGCACCACTAGGACTTCTGGAAAGTCACTGCACCTGTGTGAGCTATAGAAAAGTTCCTGAAGATCCAAATCTGCCCTATCATCCTAGCTGGCAGAGTTCTCCCTGCTTTCATAGAAATGATGCTTGACTGAGAGCCGGTTGACAAAGTTCAGGTGGCTAGAGCTTTCCTGACGTAGGTCCCCTGCCAAGCAAAAACGGCTGTTTTGTGCAGAGCACCCTGCATTCATCAATGGTCTAAGTATCTTCCAACGCAGCCCAACTATAGGATATAGGGGAAGGGGCCTTTGCTGTGCAGAAAGCAAAGTGGAAAGGCAGGTCTGTCTGGCCCATTACTCAACCACCTGCACGCAACCAATGCACCAGGCAACTGTTGGTCCAGTTTGTCCACAAGTCTATAGATGGAGTAACAGGCTATCTACAAGCTGACCTGGCGAAGGGCATTCCCTCATGAAGGATCAATTCAGTCGGTATAATAGCTGGACATGGATCCTCCTGCACTAGTTTGCCTCAATCTATGCGTCCCGCTCTCCAGGAAAACACTGCCGCTCAGTCGTACTGACATGCTACTGTCAGTGGTACTGCTGCAGTGAGGCCTCCACTCTGAGAGTCATCATGGATATTAACATGAGGTGGAGAATATACTGTGTTTGCTCTCTAGGGACGGCTGTGTGCGTGTTGGTTGCTTTTGCACCCTATCCTGAGTGCACATCCTCTAGTCTACAGCCCTCCAGGGTACTATGTTATACTGTAATCCTTCCTGCCATAACTAATGGCAGTTTGCCTACACAGAATTTCTGGCTGGCTTCTGTGTCTGGGCTTCAGGTAGCAGACACTCTTTCCTTTTGCTATGCATTACTGCTGCCAAACGCTGCTCTGTGCATGGGGGAGAAATGTCAAAGACTGTCGGCAAAGATAAAGGAAGATATGATTGGGCAGAGCTTAATATACAGGTGGAGCTAGACACTCCTATCAAGAGCAGGGGCCTCTCCCTCCCCTGCTATAAACCTTTCCAGTGAGCTGCATGCTTGTCCTACACTTCGCTCTTTGAATGTGAAGCAGTACTTGCTCCTATTTAACTGTGTAGCTAGATCACTGTAGAGATTTAATTCCTTCCTGGCAGAACTCTAACCAGACCTGTGGGCATATCGTTTTCTGGTGAAACACAACAACCAACCAAGAGGATGGATGACTAGGGACTCTTGACTGGCTCGCTTGCTGTCCTAACTATTTCAAGGAGTATCCTCTTATTCTCTAAACAGAGTGATGAGGAAGGAGACAGAGAGGGGTTTTGTTTTTTTCAGATGACCTAATTTAAAGTCCAGCTAAGTAAGGTGCTTATTTCTGTTAATGAATAAAACTCTGACATAAAATCTGTGGACATTGCTCAATGCCAAAAATAAAGGTTAAAATCATCCACGTTACTCATAGACTTTAAGATCAGAAGGGACCATCATGATCAGCTAGTCTGGCTTCCTGCACATGGCAGGCCACAGAACCTCACTCACCTACTCCTGTAATAGACCCCTAACCTCTGTCTGAGTTACTGAATGCCAATGGAGGTGTTGTCTGTATAAGTTTTAATCGACTCAAATATATTTCACTCAGAGTCCCATGCTTAGAAAGTTTTAGAATTCTGATAACAAGGAAGGAAAGGTAAATGTGTAAACAAGCAAGGCACGTGACCTGGTCTGTTTCAAAAGATCTTCATCCAGGTGTCCATTCAACCTGTAATTAATTGACAGCCAGTAAAATGAACCCTTTCCTGCCAGCTTTTCAATTAGTTTATTCCCAGGGATCCCTCTGTCATAAAGACGTGACTCCTTCTTTTAAGTGTTTACCGTTCTCCCCACATCAAGATAAACATTTTATTTAGTGATGAGTGGAAAGGTGGGTTAGGTTCCCATAACTATTCACACTTAGATTAAAGTTAAAGGAAGCACCTGATACAGGCTACTGTACTTATTTCCATCTGGCTGTCTCAGATGTTTCACATCTAGGCAAAACAAAAACAAAAAAATATAGGTAATCTCCTTCTCATTGGTAATTTGCTCTCAGAAGGAGGTTGATTGTGTATTTAAACAAGGGAGTCTATACAGAACTAACTCCTGGAAAGTTAATAGTGGAGAAAGCATGTTTTTAATGGAAATTTCAAGAATATTTTATATTCTCTCCCCTCCCCCAATATTTATTCACACTGGTAGAAGTAAATATGGCATCACAGAATATTGCAAATGAAGGAAAGTTTTACTAATTTTATGATTTACCTCCAAATCAGAAGAGCCTAAGGACTTGTCTCCTTGTCACTCTGTATGTTATGGGCCAGGTTCTCAGCTGGTATAAATCAGCACAGGTCCATTGAGTCAACAGTTTGCACCAGCTGAGAATCTGGCTTAGTGTCTTTACTACTGCCTCCCACCACCATAAAATAGATCACTTTTTTCATTATAGTTCTGAACAGGAGTCACTACTCTTCATTTTACTAAACAACTGGATATTCCTCTTCTTACATTTGTCCCATCTTTGCCAATAGATTACATTTCCTTTCACTGAAATACCTTCTTTGCATCACAAACCAAATGAACACGAGACACACTGAAGTAAACCAGGCCTTTTTCTAAAGAGCTCAAAGGTATAAAATGAAGATTAGATGGGAATCAAGAGCTCATGAACACTGCAAAATTTTACTGAATTCTCGTCCCTGGATGAGATTATATTAAGAAGCTAATGACTCTTCTTCTGCCAGCTGGTCAGCAGAAAAGTTCCTTCCCTTGAAATTAATAACTTCTGATCTTTGTTAGTGTATTCGCACATGGTAGTTGGGTCACAGAATAATCCCCCAACAATACTGAAATCATTATTAATTTGAGTATATTTGTAAAGACCTTCCACACACGTGCATCATGGTTACAGGTTATATAATTGTCTTACTACGTTTTACCAGCTCTCTGCATCTGCACATGATTAAGCGAGACTCAGACTCCTTCCTTCAGCTGTTCAAATTATGCTCTCACTTCCAAATGTTACTTAGATATACTAGAATATTCACCATTCCCTTTCTGCTCCCACCTGAAATAATCGGCATCAAAAAGACATAAAGGGGTAGTTACACTGCATACATTATCCACTAACATCAGTTGTAAATTGGTGCTTTGGTAACATATGTCAGATAATTCCTGTAGGGTTTAGGACTCCAGCCTGCAAAACTTTACTCATTCAAGTAGTACTTGCTCATGCAAGGAGTGCTGTTCGAGTCAACAGAACTCATGTGAGTAAAGGGTTGGAGGATTTGACCTGTAGGAATCATTTCACCAAGAATTTAACCTTCTGTTTAGAAGAATGAGGTAAGTCAAGCTAGTTTATATCTTTCTACTTATATCAGTTTTATATAGAGCATATCAAATATTTTATTTTTTCCAGATACAAGAAGATTAAGCTTTCTGCACTAGTCTGTATTCCTGTGGGAATATAAAGAGAAAACCATGTCTCTCTTCTTAATATATTAGTGCCTAGTAATAGAGACCAGATGATCAATAAACTACGTAAAAATTAAATCAAACTGACAGTCTTCAGAAAAATGTGCTCTAAGCAGAAACAATTGTTTTAAAGACTGTGGTGTCTAGAATATTAAACTCACATGCTTCTGTTATTAATTTATTTGTTGGAAGCCAGTCGACTTTTCCTGCATGCGTCAATTAAATAGTCAACCTTATACATAACTATCTTCAAATGCTAGATGTTTCAGCATGCAAGGTATTTTGAAAGAAACTGTTGACAATGCTATACTTTTCTTTAAATGCAAAAGCAGAGTTTCTCTAGCAAAGCAAATCAACAGATTTCTAGATATGTTACTACAAGATGTCTTAAATCACTTTCTTCGGTGCACACACAATACTTCAAGGAAATAGTTATTTTTTATTCTATAAATACATATAATGAGATGTCTGTACTTTGAAGGGGAAGGGGACGACTGGACTAGAGCAAATGATGTATCCCAACAACCAAACGTAACCTACAATGCCCATCCTTTCCTTCTCAGCTGTTTCTAAATTTTATGAAATGTGCTTAGTCATTTGTTATGATGTGCTTAATTGTTTGTTACATAGCACCCATCTCCATCTGTAGCTGTCTTTGAAACCTACAAAAGGTGAGTAAGTGTAGTTATTCAGATGGGATAACTGAAGCACAGAAAGTTGAATTCCCCAAGGATACACAACAAGTCTGCACTGGAAACAGGATTGGAACCCAGGTCTGGGATTTCTAGCCGTACATTTGATCCACTAGACCACAGTGCCCCCTGGATACTGTTTAGAGCCATATCCTTTTTCTTTTGTTGCCAGCATAGTGTGTTGTGATACATCATTTTGAGGCAAAAAAAAAAAAAAAAAAAAAGCTGTAATAAACCCCAAGTGTTTTCTCCAGTCCCTATGCTATGTTTGGCACATGGATTTTATACATTTCTATGCACATTTTTTTCCCTTATGTGGGGAGAAGGGAATTGTTGCTTGGAAAAATCAACCTAAAAGCCTACCCCATTGGTTCTTTTTCCTGTCAATTACAGCTGTCAGAAAAGTTAGTGCTGCTACTTCCCAGCATTATAATTTGCATCTAAGAGAGTATGAAGAGAAGCAGGGGGCCTGATCCTACTCCACTGAAGCAAAACTCTCACTGGGAGCACTATAGGATCTGGTCTCTATTTGCTTAAGAAAAAAAAAATCACCTTTGCCAACCCCGCACAGCCACCAAAACACACGTGCCCATACTATTCGTGAGTTTGCCTTATGAGTCAGGGATGGGTTGCTGCAAAAAGTTAACACATTCTTATCTGTTTCCACACAGCCAGTAAGGGAAAATGAGCATTTGACATAGTCTTTCTGAGATTAAGAGGCTTGTTCTGAATCCTTTGAGTTTAAGTGTTAATCATCATATGACACATAATAGAGTAATGAGAGAGGGCTTTCACCTCCTGAAATAATGTCTCTGAGCCCAGCAGCTTGACACAGCATCTCAGTCAGCATTTACAAACTATACAGCGCCTGAGGGGAACGGGACGAGTTTGTTTTCACAAGAGTGACTTATTATGTCTTGTCCTTGCATTAATTTACACTGGGGAGGTACTATTATGATTGTGAAAGTGCTTTTAACACGTTATATATATGCCTCAGGTCATGGCACTGGGCAGTATCAACACAAATTACTCAGCACATGGTCAGATCCTCATCTGGTGTAAACTGGTGAACCTCCAATGCAGTCAGTGGACTGGTGCCAGCTTACATCAGCTAGGGGTCTTTTAATGCCACAACCTGGCCTGATTCAAGAGGAAGCAGGGCCTGGCTTCTTTATCAGTGTAATCTCTCTATGAAACGCCTCTCATCATATCAAAACAAGGCTTGGTAGCTAAACCTATTACAAGTAAAAACTGTGATTTCATCAGTTTCCTGACTTAATCTTGCCTCGCCCCCCAGATCTCTTTCAATGAGTTTTCTAAACTTGAGGCATGCCTGTTTCTTGATTAATGAGACCCATTGCTACTGTGGGAGATGAGTGTTTGTCAGCAGTGGGGCATATCAACTACTGTATCTCACTCTTTTCAACCTCTTACACTGACCTGTATCGTACCAAGTCCACCCATAAGACCACTATATTTCCCCTTTTTTTGCTTAGTTGCAGAGATATACCGGCACTGTAGTCTGAAAAAGCCTAAAACCTTGAAGACACCAACCTGGTAGGACAAATCACACATTACCTCCCAAACTGTAACCACTGCTTCCCCCTCCCCCCTGCGGTTCTTGTACTTTGCAGAAGGACACATACTACATGTTCCCAACCGACTAAATCTGGGATGGCACCTTTCAAACTATTGTTTAGACAGAAATAAAATGAAAACCATGCCTGTTCCCCAGGCCGCTCCTAAAGCTAGCAAGTTTGGGAGATGCTGTGTTTACATACTGAGGACAGACAGAAGCTCTGCTCACTGCTGGGACATCCATTTTATTTGGATTGACACCAGGACTACTTTGTGTTTTCAATACATCGCTGTGGCTTTCACACGGGGGGGAGGCTTTCGAAAGTCAACTCAAGCCACGTTCGTTGCCCCAGTGGCCTTTAGCAACATCTTCGCAACTTTGTCCCTACTTTTGTAACAAACCCCTCGGGAGGGGGATTTGGTTTGGACACAGCCAGTGCAAACTGCCACTCTAGCAAATCTTTGCAGTGCTTTTTTTTTTGGCATAATTTTTCAAGCAGGGCGGGCAGATTGGGAATATACAGCTGACTGCACGGGAGAAAAAGAGAGAGAGTGGGGGGACAAAAAGAGCTCTTGCAAAAGAGACCGCCAGCAGCAGCAAAACTGGAAAATGCAAGGGGTGGGGGGAGAAGTCAGCAAGTAAGATGGATTTGCAAAAGGCAAAAAAAACAACCCAAAAACAAAACCCCAAGCTCTTCCTTTTCAGTTTCAGCAGAGAGTGAGCCGCAAGAGGGGACGGGGGAGGGGAGCAGAGAAGTGCATGAACCACAAGAGAGAGAAGAAAGTTGCGGGTCGGCGACGCTCACCCATGAAAAGGCAGAGGAGATCCAGGCAGACGAGCAGCCCTTTCTTGCTGCTGCTCTTGGCCGGGTTGTTGTTCAGGGCAGGACTGCCCCCGTTCTTGCTCTCCGGAGCGATCGCTTTGTCGTACTTGTAGTTCTGCATGATCTGGGGGGGAAGCAAACCCGGTCCCCAAGCGGCAATCCAGGCGCTGGAGCGGCAGGGGCGCGCTGCCCGGGCTGGGCTCGCAGGAGGCGGTCGCTGGTGGACAGACTTTGTTTAGGCGGTGGTGTGGCTGCTGTATAAACTTCTTCCCGGCGGGGGAAAGCAGGGGAGGGCCAGAGGGAGGCGAGAGGTACGTTTGTGTTCGTCTCAAACCGTTCAATGTCCTTGTGGGGAGAGAAAAATAAAAGGGGGGAAAAATGCGATCGAGAAAAAGTTGGCCAAGTTTGGAAATCACCAAGTCCTGGGGGGGTGTAATAGTAGCGGCACCGGAGCCCCCTTTGGATGCTGGCTCAATGAATGGAAGTTGGGATCTTGCAAAGCAACTTCCCCAGCCGGTTTAACACAAAGCTCTGCTTTTGCTTGGGGGCTGCAGCTTCTGCTGCTGGCAGGGGCTGGTGCCTGTACTTTTATTTCCCCAGGTCCTTTCCACCCCTTTAACAACACACACACACACACATACACACACACACACACAAAGAAAAGAAACCCGAAGTCACTCTGGCTCTGATGGGATATCCAAGTACAGCCCCCTTCCTGAGGCTGACATATACATATGATAATTAACTCCACATTTTTTTTTTTTTTTTTTTTTTTGCAGAGGGAAGAAAAGCAAAAAAAAAAAAAAAAAGTCAGGAAAAGCTTCTCTCCAAGCAGAAGGGAGCCCCTAGTGTTCACAGTCCAAGTGTAAAAGGAAAAGAAAATGTTTTCAGGCTGGAGGATTTCCACACTGGGGGGTGGGGTACATGGTGGCAACTGCCTCTTTAAATCTCTCCACTGGGTTTTTCTTCTGATCGGCTCTACAGGTGACGTGTGCTAAGATCAACCCCCTCTGAGGGAGCGCTCTGTTGTGCCTTGTGACCCAGTATAAGGAGTATTTTGAAACCTCTTTGCGAGCACCCTGCTATGCCAGACCACAAACAGGGATACAGAAGCAGGTTTGGGTCGCAACTGCTCTTGGGGCCCTGGACACAACCACTGCACAGTATGTAGGGAATAGGTTGACCACAGACATCCCTCCTGGCTGCCTCATCCAGTGGCATAATCCCTCCACAAAGTTGGCTGCTTTGCCCCGCTGCAAAAGGAATGTTGTGTTAATGAAGCTAGAATAACTAAAGCATTTGGATTTTTGGCTTGAACAGTGCCAGAGTTACAAGGCTGCACGCACACTATTTATCCAGGATTATTACCTCTGTTGATCTCCCCTTTGATCTGATTAAAAATTGCCTAGGAAGTAATGGAAATTCTACCTTGGAATCCTGACTGGCGGGGTTGTAATTTTAACAACCCTGAGTTGAAGGCAGGGAGACCAAGGTCTGAAGATGCTTGAAATTGAATTAAAAGGACACTGTTAAGGACATATAAGCAGGAGTGCCGCCAGCCTTTTTGCCGCCCTAGGCAGTGGAAGGTCCCGCCCCCGAAATACTGCCCCCGACAGAGGCAGCAGAAGGTCCCGCCCCCGAAATACCGCCGACGACCGGGGCGGCCGAAGATCCGGCCGCCGCCGTCACCACCCCCCAAATGTTAGCGCCCTATCGCCTAATGAGTTGCACCGGCCCTGCATATAAGCAGTGTCGTTTCAGCCAGTCAGTCCCAGGATACTAGAGAGACAAGGAGGGTGAAGTGATATCTTTGATTGGACCAGTTTCTGTTGATGTGAGATAGAAGCTCTTGAGCTTATACAGAGCTCTTATGCTTCAGGATGGCACCTGCCCATAACCTTTTCCTTATGCTGGAGTGGTCCCTTCAGTCCTTGCACAAGCAAAGCACCCACTGGACCAAACCCTGTGTTGACTTACATCCTGTGCAATCCCCGTGCCTCCAGTGTGCACTGTGGGGGACTGGACTTGTTCTAGTTAATAAGAAGCAACTCTGAAAAGAGCAATCCTACAATAACAAGCTTATGTATATTCTGGGTAGGAGGGTAGTAAATTTCCAGTGAAGAAACATGTCTAGGTCAAGCATCCAAGTGTGGTATTTACAGTAACATAACAACAACAACGTTTGAAAATTCTAAGAAACACTCACATGAAGGTCAAGGGATTATTGTATGTGAATGACTTCAGGATAGCACCTCCAAAATTCCCTGTGAACCTATTTAGACAAAGCCCAAATGAGCCTGAAACTCCATGCATAGACATTTCCTGTGGCATTGCAGATAATGGTAAATCTGCATCCATACACCTCTGGCGAAATCCTGCTTGCCTTACTCATTCTCACAGAATTTGTTCTCTAGTGCCTGGTTTGAGTATCAAATTTACTCTCATTTTTTACATGAATTCATTATCAGCTGTGATTTGGCAGGTACCCCTCTTATGCCCCAGTACAGCCTACCTCAGTGGCTCTCAACCTTTCCAGACTACTGTACCCCTTTCAGGAGTCTGATTTGTCTTGCATACCCACAAGTTTCACCTTACTTAAAAACTACTTGTTTACAAAATCGGACATAAGAATACAAAAGTATCACAGCACACTATTACTGAAAAATTGCTGACTTTCTTCTTTTTACCATAGAATTATAAAATAAATCAAATGGAATATAAATATTGTACTTACATTTCAGTGTATAATATATAGAGCAGTATAAACAAGTCATTGTCTGTATGAAATTTTAGTTTGTACTGACTTCGCTAGTGCTTTTTATGTAGCCTGTTGTAATACTAGGCAAATATCTAGATGAGTTGATGTACCCCCGGAAGATCTCTGCGTACCCTCAGGGGTACACGTATCCCTGGTTGAGAACCACTAGCGCACGTGGACCTTAGATCTGCATGCAAGTTTCTTCACTTTATACTCCCACTGGAGTAGAACTCATGTCTATGATACAGTGCTTCCTACAATGCACTCATCTGAACTGGGGGGGGGGGGGCTGCGTGTGTGAGTGGGGGGTGTCATAATTTGCTGCTGGCCTATATCACAAGCTAATTAGTTGCTCTGGAGCAAGAGGAAGCATCCAGGGAATTGTGGGCTACAGTGTCTTCAGGGGCTACTTCAGGGTTCCTTGCTCAGGCCTGTTTTTAAAGGCCCCATCTAGTCCTAAGGAATTTGCAACTGATTCACAATAACAGTCAACAGTATCCAGACAGTTTCTTGCATCAGTGTTAGACACTTAGAAAAACAGCAAGAGACTACCACTGACTGTAGTCAAATGTGTCTTTTCCGTTTGGTAGCTCATGGCTTATGAGATGAGTTCATTGGTTTAAGAACACTTTGTTTCAGCCTGCATTAGGTTGTTTCAAAATATATTGACTGTCAATTATCCCAGTTTAGCATTCTCTGGGTTAAATTCAATTGCCTTTTTAACGTGTGTGTGGGGGGGAACTATTACTGTAAAAGTGAATGAAAAAAAAGGAGGCTTTTCTTGTACTTCAAGGGAAAGTGAGAGGGTGTTTAAATGAAAGTTTTTCATTTCCATTTACAAGACCCTTCAGGCTATTAATGTTTACGTTTTCATAACAAAATGATTGTACTGTTAATTGATGCATGCACTTGCACACAAATTAGACCAAATTTTGGATTTTTTTCTTAAGGGAAAAGAACTCTACAATTCTCCATTGTAAAGCGTGAGCTGATCAAACGGTTAGCACTGAAAAGCAGCTTTAAGACTTTAGTTAATAAAATGCCAGAGAGATTCATAATAATTTGGTATGTTGTTTATTCATAAATTCAATTATTTAATAAATTATGCATTAGCTATCATTTTAGGGCCCAATCTTTCATTTCTCCCATACTAAACTTTCCAGATTTACTTCACAAAGTCACTTGATTTACACCAGCAGAGAATTTGGCCCTGGATGTTTTGGGGACCTAGTCCTGATCCCACTGAAGTCAATGATAAAACTCATCAGCTTCAGCAGAGGCAGGACTGGGCACTGGGTGTAAAAGGAGTGCCAGATCACAGCAAAGGTCGTTACTGACCAGAATCGTATGTAATTGTTTAACGGGAATATTTTAAACACATATATTAAATAGACAATTACATTTCATTTATTTAATCTTGATATTTCTAATGAATAATTTTCTGTAAAAATAATTGAGTTTAATGAGCATTCCCACTAAAAACTTCCCATTCAGTTATATTCTCTTTAAAATTGAGAGAAGCATGACTAGTCATTACATTTCAGCACAGAGTGGTTTCATTCAATCTCAAATTTAACTCCAATTTGTACTTTTTAATGTGAATTTCTTTGTAAAATGCATTGAGATCCTTCAGAAAGAAAGACACTAGATAAATGCAGGATATCTATCATTTCTTTTACTCTTCCGTTCTCCTATCTCACTTCTTCTCCCATCTTTCTCCTTGGTGTGCCTCTTTATCTCCCACTCTCAATTTCTAAATATCGTTTGAAATTTCAGATGGAGAAAAGCAGAAGTGCAAATCAAGGTGACTCAGACCTGTGGAACTCATTTCCCTAGGAAGTCACTAAGGATAAGAATTTAGCAAGTTTCAAAAAGGGATTGGTTTCAGAGTAGCAGCCGTGTTAGTCTGTATCTGCAAAAAGAAGAACAGGAGTACTTGTGGCACCTTAGAGACTAACAAATTTATTAGAGCATAAGCTTTCGTGGACTACAGCCCAAGTGGTAGTCCACAAAAGCTTATGCTCTAATAAATTTGTTAGTCTCTAAGGTGCCACAAGTACTCCTGTTCTTTTTTAAAAAGGGATTGGACATTTACATGGATAAGAAGAATATCCAGAATTATCATAATAAATTATAACAATTTTTGAAGGGATATTAAACCTCATGCTTCAAGGTTTAAACCAAACCTAAAGGGGGCGGGCAGATTATCCCACATTTGCCTATTGTGGGGTTCTTACACCGTTCTCTGAAATACCTGGTCTTGGCTATTGTCAGAGACATGATACTGGACTAGATTGATGTCAGGTTCGATTTAGTCTGGCAATTCCTATATTCCCAAACTTCGGTGCTATGGGCGGATCATTTATTTTATTTTACTTGTAGCTACTTTCTATAAGTGACTATTACCATGGCAGGTGGGCTTTTCTGCAGCAACAGCCTCCTCTAAATATGCTTCCATTTAACAAGCTGAACTGCTCCGTATCTGAGATGGTGCACTCTTGGGCTAAATTTCTGCTCTCAGATCGGCACAGTGGCTCTCCACTTTAACTTTCCTGTCCGCTTAGACTATCTTTAATGTTATTGGAAATTTCACCTATGTAAGCAGAGCCATACATCAAAGATGATATCCACCATCCCAAGTCTGAGGCTACGTCCTCACTATGGGGGGGAGGAGGGAGGGTGTCGATTTAAGATACGCAAATAGCGTAGCTGAATTCGACGTATCCGAGCCGACTTACCCCGCTGGGAGGCAAATTGACCTCCGCGGCTCCCCCGTCAACGGCGCTTACTCCTACCTGCGCTGGTGGAGTATAAGCGTTGATTCGGGGATCGATTGTCGCGTCCCGACGAGACGCGATAATTCTATCCCCAAGAGATCGATTTCTACCCGCCGATTCAGGCGGGTAGTGAGACATAGCCTGAGAGAAGAATTAGCTCTACTTGGAGATGCAACAGGTTCAAGGCTGAGAAAACACTCCTCAGAAGAACATCCTTCCTGAAGACTCCTTCGTGAGGCTGACAGGATGGAAGAGGAGAGCAGCTTTAAATGACAATGCAGGACTCATCTGTCCCCATGATTCAAGTTAGACCTCTCAGGTCAGTTTTCTTGTTCATCTACAAGGTTCATCTTTCTATTGCCAACACTCCACAGCATAAAAATGAATTCTGTTGCCTGTCTTTTTGTTATTAAAGCATGCTTCTATATTCATTTACCCCTGTGTAAAACACTACCAAATCAGAGTTCTCCCCTCAAACCAGTGCTAGTATTTTATACCTAGGTTACTCTTATTTTGGGCCTGCTAGCTACAAGGTCCATTGAAGTCAGTAGAAAGACTCTTATTGACTTTTTCATGGGCTTTCAGATCCTTCCTGCGGGTGCAAATCCCTACATCAGATGCAAGGCAGGGAGAATCAGACCCTGGGTCTTATTTTTACGTCACTAAATAACAAGAATATAACAAAACCAAAATGAGAAAGAAGGAAATGTTTGTTTCATTGGTTGTTGTCTACACAAGCTTCAAACTCAGATGGAGGAACAGAGCTGGGATATACTGTGCATACCAAATAGGCTTGAATCAAAGCCCCAGACCTGAACAGCACCACATTTTTGGAAAGCTCAGATTTGGATTGAAACTTTTCAGCTGGGGTCCATTTCTCATGCCACAGGCTGTTGCATATCCTGAGGGAATACTATCTGAGGGGTTACCATCCGAGAGAGAGCTCCTAAGGGCTAAGCCTATTCTGAGTCAGAGCTAGTGTGGCGTTTAATTACTGCTGTCACTTGGCTCCGAGCGCTCCATGATGGGCCATGCCCCCTTTTAGATATCATCCGCCTTTCCCGCCACCTAGCCGCCACCAGAGTTCCACACACCATCATCCTGGCACCCCTGCTAAGAACTATTTGCCAGGTCTGAGGAAAGTCCAAGAGTCCCTAGGCACAAGATCAGTTCTGTTACACGGATACATTTGCACAAATGCATAAACTGGAAGGAGGTGTTAATTCTCCACCCTGCAGCACCATAAGGATAGCAGAGTAAAACTGGTGTAACTGCATGAAGAATCAGGCCACAAATATTTGACTCACATATAAGGCTACTTAGGTGATTAAGACCCTGCTGATACAATGGGCTTTGTGTTTTTTAGTAAAGTCCAGTGTATTTTGAAGCACACATTTGCAGGGTTAGCAGTTCTCGCAATTTTTATGAGTTTTGTGATATTTAGTGTTTGTCTTAAAGCCTTCGCTCAAGGGATCAGCTGATTACATGGGAATGTCAGCTTTCATTTAAAGAAATAAATAAGTTTCTTGGATATGGAGGAAAGCTGGAAAATGTGACCTAATAGTGTAACCTAAAGGTTCAAAATCCAGAAAGAGGGTGGCGGGTGGGGGAAATGAAAGCCAATTTTTTTAGATTTTTAAAAATTCATGATTTTTAATCTAACATCGTGATTTTTAAAACCATCTAATGATTGTAGGGGGGCTAAAATGATTTTTGTTCACTTGTGGCTGGCAGTACTGCACTTGGAGCAGTAATGTATATATATTTAAAGCTTGAACAATAGCCTAATTGCTCAAAAAGAGAATGATAGCACCATCTAGTGCCCTTCTTTGGAATTGCCTTATAAAATAAAAATTCAATTAAACTGATTTCAAAGGGTCATCATTAAAATCTTCCAGGATCTTATCATCATTGGATTTCTAAAATGCTGTTCTGCTCAAATAGAGTATTTACTGAGGAATTAGAATAAGTTTTTAACTTTAAAATAATACTAGATTCTTAGTTATGAAACATGGACATTGTTAAAAATCCCTGCATAAAATCATAGTCATTTTATTGCTTTAGTGATTTTTTTAAAAAAGAGTTTATATATAACAGTTTATATATTCATATAGTCTCCCCAAATACTTTCATGCATTTATTAGCAAAACCTTAAAGAGTTGTATGTATACTGCACCCTGATGTGCAATTTACCCAGGACAAGTATTTTCACAGTCCGTGGTTAGTAAAAGAAGTTGTACATCATCTAACAGTCTTTCTAAAGACTGGCACAATCTGAGTTTGTGCTTTTTGCTGGCCGGCTTCCAGAAGTTTGTTTGAAATTCAAGTAATGTGGCATGTGTTAATGATGTACACTCGTCACCATGTCAATAAAAGTCTCATTGTAAACAGCAGCCTCACAGGATATGTCTACACTAGAGCTTTTACTTCTCAGCTGATTGCAGGTTAACTCACGGTAACTAACGTGTTTGTAAAGTCTAGTCTGGACACTCCCCAGATGTTTGTTCCTGGATGCAAGTTTTAAGGTTTATAGGGCAAACAGACACTTTTAAATCTGGTGGCTTAGACCTATCGCTGATCATAAATTATCCAGATATCCTGTATGAAAGTGTTCAGAGGCCAAATGAAATTCCTTTTCCAGATCTATATAAAACCATCTTCCCATTTTATAGGTAGCTTGATAGCTTTTGGTAAAACCTTAAAAGATGAACATGTCACGTTCATAACAATGAATGAGAAGATTAATATGGCTGTGTTTTGTAAATCTGTGCTTCAGTGAAGCGCTTGAAAAGGTAAATGAGAGCTGAAGAGCGAGGTTTGAAGATTGTGTCTGTAGGCTCGTGTCTTCTAAGCAGGAGACAAAACCCCTTGCAGGTTGACGTTGATGGGGGCTGGACAGAGGTGAAAGTAAGCCAGGGGTAGTGGGGGGGCTCCAGGGGTATTTAAAGGGCCTGGGGATCCAGCTGTCTCTGCCGCCCTGGTCCTTTAAATAGCCGTGGGAGCCCCGCCGCTTCCCCAGGGCTTCCCCAGGGCTCCCGCAGCTATTTAAAGGGCCGGGGCAGTAGAAGCAGGGGAGCCACGGGCCCTTTAAATAGCCCCCAGAGCCCAGGGTAATGGGAGGGCTCCAGAGGCTATTTAAAGGGCCCAGGCTCCAGCTGCCTTTGCCGCCTGGTCCTTTAAATAGCCGCAGGAGCCCCGCTGCTTCCCCAGGGCTCCCATGGCTGTTTACAGGCCAAGGCGGTAGAAGCAGGGGAGTCCAGGGCCCCCTGGAGCCCCAGGCTGCTGCTGCTACCCCGGTGGCGAGGACACTTAACTTACAGGGTGGGCTGGGGCTGGCTCTGATTCCCTCAGCCACGCTTCTTCCACCCTAGGCCCCGCACCTTCCCGGGGCCAGAGCTGGCTCCAGCGTACCGGTAAGTCACTGGACTTACTTTCACCCCTGGGGCTGGATGAATTACTGGAAAAACAAGGAGACACTCTTAAAATGGGTCTTAGAGAAGCATATGTGTGGATAGTTGATAGACTGATCAAGAGATAAGGAGGCACAAGGAAAATAACATATCTAGTCCCTAGGTCTGCTCTGTTTCCAGTATTGGTCCAATTTTGAAGTCAATCCACATGTTTCCTATTGGGGATGACTGAAATTAATGGGAGCTTTGCCTATGAAAGGACTTCGAGATCAGTCCTTTCAATGCCAATGGGATGTCTGCATAGGAAATGTCTGCAGAGCTGGGTCAGAGATTTGTATGAAACTCTTGCAATGGGTTTGTCTACACTAGAGTTTTTACCATAGTTAACTCACTGCTGGTTATCTTCAGGTCATTAACATGTTTGACAAGGCGAAGCCGAATTTAAAAATTGTATTAAAGCTAATGTTAAAATTATATAATCCATAGGTTAAGAAAAGAGTCTCTGTACATCTGGATATAACGCTTAAATTACCCAAAAGTACAAACATTGGTTTAAAAGTAATACAATACATATAGTACATAATCAGCAATAACCCAAATATGATTAACAAATTTAATGATACAATTTAGATATTAGCATCCAAATATTCGGGTACATCACTCATAAAAAGTTATACAGAGAGTTGGTTGTGGAAAGCAAATATATCAACGAGTGAAGATTGTCTCTTAGTAATTGAGAATTTAGGATAGGTTGACCTGTTCGAAAATAAAATCCATCAGGGAAGTATTTCAGTTACTTTCTCGACTGTGCTTTCTACTCAAATATTTGTTCCAAGATAAAAATGTCTGTGGTTTACACTAGCCAAAGCACATAGGGTGAGCTCCTGACCTCACTCCGCCTGCTTCAGCCCCTTCTTGCCACACAGAAGAGCCAGAGTGATATCAAAGGGCCGTAAAAGCCCCCATTCTGCTTGGTGGACGTTCCCCAGGTGCAGGCACTGCACTCTGGATGACAGCTGTAATAAGGCTAGCTTCAGAGACAGTCTCAAGCCCTGACAGAGGGGTCAAACAGCTCAGGCTGGATGATGTAGGGGCACATCAAGGACAAGATCGCAGCACTGCAGAGATTCTGGGCAGCACTGCAGCCCATAAGGCTGCCCAAGGAGGCTGCCACAACTTAAATAGCTGTCTGCATTATGCCAGGGGCCTCTCCAGGATCAGCAGAGTACAAGGGTGGCTTAAAGGCACCGTACCCCCCACCCCCACTCCTCACCCTCCCCGCCGCCATTCCTCTGGGCTATGAATTCTGTGCTGTGTCTCTTACAGGCTCAGCTCAGAATCTCAACCATAATCTTCAAAGCCTGCTCTTCAGCTCTCATTTAACTTATCAAGTGCTTCACTGAAGTACAGATTTACGTAACACACCCCTGCTGTATTAACGTTTTCATTCCTGGTTGGGATCTTGACACGTTCTTTTGTCAAGGCCTTACCATAAGCTGCTAAGCTTCCTACAAAGCAAAAAGATGGTTTGGTGTAAATCTGGGCAAAGGATTTTCATTCTCCACTTGAATAATTTCGTCCAGGGTGTTTAGATAACTATGATCAGAGATAAGACCAAGACACCAAATTTAGGAGTATTTGGATCCAGGTTTTTGGATCAATCCACTATAAAGTTAGAAGACACTTACACAATTCACGTTCAGATTTGGGTGTGGATTTCAAATACTCCAAAAGGGTGTGGGCCTGGCTTTTTGGTTCAGGCCTCCTTCCATATGATGCCTCATGAGGGAGGCTTCCCTCACCATCTTCTTTTTGCAGCCAGAATGAATTCCCCACCGATGCTGGTTTTGTTCCATGCGCCTATGTCCAAAACTTGTTTTAAACTGTGTTTCCGAGAGCCAATTAAACATCACAGGGGAACACCCAATTTTGAAAGGCTGCAGAAATGCCATGAAAAGAACCTTTGAGACAAATGATGCTGAAGAACTCACATTGACCTTAGACAACTTGGCTGACTTCATGATAAAATTTATGTTGCCACTAGTATGAAATACAGAACCACTTGGATGCTCCTGATGTTGCTTTCTCTGCAAATCATCAAAATGTTTTGATAGCTTCTACGTCAACAAGGGCCAGGGGCATAGTTTATCTTAATAGGTATGCCTTCTCCTGCTCGAACTTCTAGTAGTTGGAAGTTAAAGCCAGACAAATTCCAATTAGAAATAAGGCACACATTTTTAACAGCTGATTATCCATTGCAACAAAATATAGAGAAAGTGGTAGATTCTCCACAGTGCTTAATGTGTAATGAAAGAGCTACCAGGGCTCAAGCCATTAGGTGCTGGGGCTCAAGCAATAGAGGATCCCTTCTGGCCTTAAATCTTTGAATCCTCTCTGAATCTGGGACTATTTAAATAGCTGATAGGGCAATGCCAGTAAACACATTTGAAACATATGGAAGCACAGACTCAACAACAGCCACTGCACAACAGTCCCCAAATTGCTTGTATACCACCACATCCTCACTCTCTGGACTGGCTTATCCAGTATTGCCAACTCCAAATGTTAAAAATCATGAATCAGTCCCCCATCTCCCCCTCCCCAATCACCAGAGTTTTTAAAAAATGATCAATGTTGAGTTGTTTTTATTTGACCTTTGGGCTTTAAGTCTTCAGGGTGCACCTGGGTTATACTTTCAAGCTTCTGCACAATCACAAGGGCAAGAAACATCCTCTTTTTAAAAATGAAAGCTGAGACTCTTACCCCACTAAGAGCTGGACCTTTAAGTCAAACATCAAATATCCTGAAACTCATTGGCAGTATCGCTTACCTGATGCCAAAACTACAAGTCATGGCATGGCTGACTCATGGAATCTCTTTACATTCACTTTAGTTTTCATCTTCCGCTCAGTTGTTGCCAGAACCTTTATCAAGGTGGATCGTGTGGATGGCTTTCTGTGTCTGATGATTAGCCTGGAGAAATGCTGGTATGTTACCAATTAATACTAATGAACCCAAACACTGATTTTATCTATTGCCACTAGACTTCACTGAAAAGATTGCATGTGTCCATTCTTAAAGTTCATGTGGAGAAATCAGCATATTTTTCATGTCTGCACTTAATCTATCTATTTTAGGGTTTTCTACCATGCCTGTCACTGTAGTGTCTTAATATCAGACACTGTCACTCCATAAATTATGCATGCTAGTTGGGATTGAGAGGGTTCTGGTGGAACACAGTAAACCAGTGAAATAAAATGTCAACAAATGCAATAGCTTTTGTTAAATTCAGATGAGAAGAAATTAATTCTATAAAAGGGGACTCTTAAAATAGCTTGGCACCAAGGTGTAACAAGAGACAGCCTTTCGCTGGTGGAGAAGGACAACAGAATGACAGTCTGCCCTTTCGGAACTCAGCCTGGAAAAAGCGAGGGCTTTTCCGCCATGACTGTCATTTTAATATCATTTATTTTTTTAAAAAGCAATAAACAGGAGCTTGCTTCAAAAGTTCCAGGGTCTTCAGTAATAAAACCAAGCCATTTCATGATCAGCCAAAAAGACTATTATTCCTATTTGTGCAGATATGATCTGAAGAAAAACACACCTCTAGGACTAATAATAAATAATAACGCTATTCATACATTTGCATTGGTTACAAGATGTCAATTTCCCCATAATTGAAAGGAACAGAAAAGGGTATACAAATAGCAGTCTGTGGTGAATAAGTATTGCCCAGTGCTTTGGGTTGAAGAGATTTCTTATGGGTACATGTATGTTATGAAAGAAAAGTGTTTTAGCATCCAAAGGACCCTGGAATAATTCTCCTGAATTTTTGCACAGAGCCTTATTCAGAGTGGCTGAAAGTGCCAGTTATTTAAACACAAAGGTGTTTCAAATGGGAAATGATTTCCAGGAGACCAAGACACCTTAACCACCCATGGGACAGAGCTTCAGGCAGACAAACAGGCAAGGAATCCAAACAGATACTTCCATGTCTCTGTTATTCAGATCTCAGTGCTACAACTGAGGCCAGGTCTACACTACACACCTATAATCGGTATAATTACGAAAAATTCACACCTCTGAGAGACATAGTTATACTGACCTAACCTCCGACACCCTCCCCCCCACCCCTCCATGCAGACAGCACTATGTTGATGGGAGAGTTTCTCCCATTTACATAGCTGCCGCCCCTTGGGGTTGTGGATTAATTAACTGGTGGAAGAAGTTCTCCTGTTGGTGTAGTGGCATCTGCACTAAAGCGCTACAATGGCACAGCTGCATCAGTGCCACTTCACCGCTCTAGCGCTGTACGTGAAGACAAGCCCGTAATTCGATCGGACTAGGAGGAGGAAGAGAGACAGTGATCAGGTTCCTGATTGTGATTATGCAAGTTGTAAAATGAAGGTTCTGTACCCACCTTTGCTATTTTATGCTATTTTTCATGACTGGTTATGGGGGAAGGAGAAGAGGGGTGTTGTTCTGTATAGTGGAGTTGAGATACTATCTTTTTAAAGGTTTAAGAGTCTTTTTAAAATTGGCTTTGTTCTGCCCCGGCCTGAGGACACAAGAAACTGCGTCTGAGTTCAGCTCTGTGGAGCTTGAAAGCTTGTCTGTTTCACCAACAGAAGTTGGTCCACTAACAGATATCACCTCCCCTACCTTTAAAGTCACACATGTGCTTAAGTATCTTCTTGATTCGGGGCCTTCATTAGCAAAGTATTACTGAACTAGCTGTGGCTGACATCACTTATGGGCAAGAGTGGCCAGTTTAAGTAGCTCATTCATCACCGCAAGCAGCTATTTTTGGAGTCAGATACAGCCAATTACGTGTGTCGTCCCCCACCTCCCCTCTTCTCAGTCCCTCTAGCCTGTGATGAACAATGTTTATTCTACACGTTGGGGAGTGGGGAAGCTCTGATAAATCTATTAAGTTGTTTTCCCATTGTAGCCAAAATAACAGCAAGAGAAAAAATCACTAGGAAAATGAGCTCACCTCAAGCTGCCCATTACTGTAATTGTTTATGCTTTGTTCCAGAGCATATTGATAGCGTGGTAACAACGTGTGTAATTTGGGAGATGAGCTGGGTGGGGTGGCAGTTAAGATCTTTTAAGGAAGACTGGGGAGAGAGTCTGCCTGAGGAGATGTTTTTCCAAACAGAACAGCCTCTTTTCCAGTCAAATGCAGTCACATTTCTGACTTCATACCTTAGTTTCTACTAAGTGAATGACTGTAAAACAGAGCTGAGGGTTTTTTTAGTGAAGTAAAATATAGGGAGAGCATTATGTATACTGGATGTATGCAGCAAATGGTAAAATCACCATTTCTTTACTTTTCTCCTTTTTCTTTTCCTAAGGCTGTAATGATCACTTTCCAAGCTGAGGCTTGAATAGCATTGAAGAATTCAGGAATTCTAATTCTCTGGCATGTGCGCCATCTAGTGTTCATTCACTGTGAAATGCAGTCTTGTCAAGACGAGAGAGTCAAATTTATCTTTCAGAGTAGCAGCCGTGTTAGTCTGTATCCGCAAAAAAAACAGGAGTACTTGTGGCACCTTAGAGATTAACAAATTTATTAGAGCATAAGCTTTCATGGGCTACAGCCCACTTCTTCGGATGCATATAGAGTGGAACATATTTTGAGGAGATATATATACACACATACAGAGAGCATGAACAGGTGGGAGTTGTCTTACCAACTCTGAGAGGCCAATTAAGTAAGAGAAAAAAACTTTTGAAGTGATAATCAAGATAATCAACCACACATCACTGAACAAAAACACTGACCCAGGAACCTATCCTTGTAACAAAGCCCGATGCCAACTCTGTCCACATATCTATTCAAGTGACATCATCATAGGACCTAATCACATCAGCCATACCATCAGGGGCTCATTCACCTGCACATCTACCAATGTGATATATGCCATCATGTGCCAGCAATGCCCCTCTGCCATGTACATTGGCCAAACCGGACAGTCTCTACGCAAAAGAATTAATGGACACAAATCTGACATCAGGAATCATAATACTCAAAAACCAGTGGGAGAACACTTTAACCTGTCTGGTCATTCAATGACAGACCTGTGGGTGGCTATCTTACGACAGAAAAACTTCAAAACACACTCCAACGAGAGACTGCTGAGCTGGAATTGATATGCAAACTAGATACAATCAACTCAGGATTGAATAAGGACTGGGAATGGCTGAGCCATTATAAACATTGAATCTATCTCCCCTTGTAAGTATTCTCACACTTTTTATCAAACTGTCTGTACTGGGCTAGCTTGATTATCACTTCAGAAGTTTTTTTCTCTTACTTAATTGGCCTCTCAGAGTTGGTAAGACAACTCCCACCTGTTCATGCTCTCTGTATGTGTGTATATATATCTCCTCAATATATGTTCCATTCTATATGCATCCGAAGAAGTGTGCTGTAGCCCACGAAAGCTTATGCTCTAATAAATTTGTTAGTCTCTAAGGTGCCACAAGTACTCCTGTTCTTTTTGCAAATTTATCTTTGAGACAACTCCATTAAATGGAGTTACACCATGCATGAAATTGTCCTCGGATATCAGACAACCTCCACCTCTATCAGTACAGATGAACTAATATAGCAAACAAAAAAGGCGCCAGCTTGCTAGTTAGTTAGATGGGCAGTAGGAACTCAGTATTTTCATGCCTGAAGTCCTGTGCAAATACCCCAGTTTTAGCTACTCCTCTAAAACACTCTCTTATGGTCTGAGTTTGTCTGGGGTAGATGCTATTGTCTTCCTTGTTCGCTGATTTTGCCACATGCTGCCATTTCCTTTCTGTGTCACTGAACCAATTGATTTTTCAGTGAGTTTGTTTGCCCTGTCTGACTGGACTTTCTTGCTGAATTTTTTCAGGACCTGGGCAGAAATCATATCTGGTGTTGGGAGGTAGGGCTTCGTCTGATTTCTTCTTTTTTGTTTGTTAAATTATACAACATTAAGGATAACACAAACAGGCAACCAGCAGGCTTTTGAAATCAATTCCGCAAACATTCAGATAGCTTGCCAGAAGCCAACACAATATAATGCACACAATTTCTAAAAACCAGCTAATGTGCTGAGTGAGTTTAAGCTGGTTGTTAATGTTGATTTAGCTGCCTTGTCTGTTGGGGAGATTGTTCCTACAGGTCACAAAGTAAGAGAGGAGAGGAGAGAATGGAAGAAAAATAGGCAACAATTTGAAATACAGAAAAGAAATAAAAACAACCAAGTGAAGGCAGGAAATAAAGAGAGAACAGCTAATTAAATAGAATGGCAATGCCTTCAAAAAGAAAGTATTAAGCCAGCAAGTTGATATATAGTAGCACTCAGCATTACTAGTGGAAATGGAAACATAACTAGGAAGCCATCCAATAACAACTAATATGAATAGGGTCCATCTTTTCTCCCTGCGTTGATATATTTTTTTCTAAGACTCATATGTTTTCCCCTGATGGACATGGAGATTGGAAAGAGAGCATCCTCTTAATTGAGGAAAAAAAAATTCTCATGTGCCTAACTGATTTAGGAGCCTAATTTCCATTTTTAAAAGTTAGATTGGCATGTAGGAACCTAAAGGCTTGTCTAAACAAACATTTAGTTAAGGGCCTATCAAAGATACTGCATTTCAGATGTAAGGATAAGCAGGAAGTGAAGGACCAGTGAAAGGTTCACTGATGGCCGGCTCATTACCCAGGCTGTGTTGTTGCACAAGGGCACATGGGGGAATTAAACCCAGTGCTCAAACACAGCCAATCCAGGCCCTACATTCAGGTGCCCAAGATAAGTGGGTTTGCACACTTGCTGCTCACCCCTCTCCCTGTGTATGTAGGTGGCTGGGTTGGCCCCTCTGTCTTCGTTTATCTTTCCATCTAGCTAACCTTCTCCTGACAAACCAGAGAGAGAATTTAAAAGGAAAATTTTAACATGATGTTTGCAAACCATGGTTCTGCTTCTGTGCTCTCTCTCTCTTTCCCCACCCTGTTTCTGGCTTTGTTATCAAAGGGTGCACCTGCCCTTTGGCACCCCCTTCCGGCCAGCATAGCTCTGCTGAGGCCCACGTCAGTTCCCCTTAAAAAATCCACACAATCTGTATATTAAAAGCATTCCCCTTCTGGGATCCAGTTTAAGTCCTGCACAAAGACTTTCCAAATAGAACTCATACCTACAAAGTCTTCATTCCTGTTTCAATGGGGCCCAGCCCCTCCTCTCTGAGGGTCTGTCTTTCCTTTTAAGTTTACAGTACTTCTTTCACCCCAGTCCCACAGCCTCTCCTCCCTGAAGGTCTATCTGCCCTTATCTTCTGTCAGCCTAGCTGCATCTACACTGAGGGGTTTTGCCAGCATCATGTTTGCAGAATGTGTGAGTTTTGTCACATCCCTAAGCAACAAACTTGTGCCGACAAAATTTTGTAGTGTAGACCTGACTTTGCAGCACACTGAGGAGCCGTAACAAGGTGTAAGAATATGTAAATTAGAACAGGGTGAAGGCTACTTTAACTGACACTTCCTTACATTCTCATGCTAATTGCTTTTCTTGCTATTCCTCTCTTCTGACTCCTTGTGTGGGCAACAGCAGCTCAGGCTAGGTCTACACTACCCGCCTGAATCAGCGGGTAGAAATCGATCTCTCGGGGATCGAATTATTGCGTCTCTTCAGGACGCGACAATCGATCCCCGAATCGACCCGCTTACTCCACCAGCGGAGGTAAGAGTAAGCGCTGTCGACGGGGAGCCGCGGAGGTCGATTTTGCCGCTGTCCTCACAGCGGGGTAAGTCGGCTCCAATACATCAAATTCAGCTACGTTATTCGCGTAGCTGAATTTGCGTATCTTAAATCGACCCCTCCCTGTAGTGAAGACCTGCCCTCAGACTCCCCAGGCTAGTCTACATTACACAGGCTTTGCCAATACAACTGAACCAGTATAGCCTCCTAGTGGAGATGCACCTTCTACAGGCAAAAGGAGTTCCTTCGCTGGTGTAGTTAAACCACCTTCCCAAATGACATAGTATATTGGCAAAAAGACCCTTTGCTGAGGTAAGCTGGGGCTTTTGCCAGCATAGCTGTGTCAGTCAGAGATGTGGGTTTTTTCCATACTGGGATCCAGACCAACATTGTTATGCTGACAAAGCTTTGTAGTGCAGACCTAGTTACCCATATACTTAGTGAGCCAAATTCAGAGGTGATAGGTAAGATGTAAGTTCCACATTAGTGATTAGATGTGAATATAACTAAGGGCAGAGGGAGTCTACGGGCTTGTCTACATGGGGAAATTTATTGACAGACCTATATCAGTATAATTATACCACCATAACTATGCTGACATAACTCCTCATGTTGACATTCCATTTCTGGATTTAGAATGTCTTTTTTTTTTTTTTGGATTAGTTTATGTCTCTTTGGAAGTGGTTTAAGCTAATCCCCCAAGAAGCCAAAGGAGCATCTCCATGGTGAGTTATACCACCATAGCTATAGCAGTATAATTATACTGGTATAGTTCTGCCGGTAAATTTTCCTATGCAGTCAAGCCTAAACTTGTGGAGGAGGCTGGGCAGACACTCATATCAGTTTAAAAATGGTTTATAGCCATTTATCTTGAGTTGATTGGAAACTGGCTTTGCACGGAAAAAAGGCGAGCCTGGAGATTTAGCAGATGACATCTGTTTTATGAAGATATGCCGCAAAAGAGAGATAATCTTGCAAGTTCTGCCAAGCAAATAGGTCTTATCATCAATAAATCAAAGAAGGAAGTTATGGAAATTAATTTACCTACCAATGATTTTATGTGCTTGGAAAGTGAAGCCTTGAAAACTGTGAAGAAGTTTCCTTTTCTGGGTAGCATCATTGTTGGATGTAAAGGCCAGAATAAGTAAAGCAAGTAAACAATATAGTATGGATGTCCAATGGGATAAGCAAAAGATCTTTAGAAGCAACAACCTGAGCATCCTCCTCCAGAAAATGAATATGTCCACCCATCCCAAATTGAACAGCTTTCAATGCAGGTGGCTGTGTAGAATATTCAAAGTAAAATGGCCTGATAGAATAAGTAATGAAGAGGTCTGAGAATGGGCACAACTACTTACAAAAAAGTACAGCAGAAGTGATGGGCATAACTGGACATCTTTTAAGAATAACAGGCTGCCTGAACAAGAATTTATTTAGTGACCCCAGGGCAAGTTATTGGAGAGGCCAACCTCCATAGCACAATAGTGCATACTCGGTAACACAATAAAGGCTGAAGCAGCATAATAACATCTGAATATAAAGGACTTGAAACAACTTCTGCCTGATGCCAGGGCTGCCCGGGAGGGGGGGGCAAGTGGGTCAATTTCCCCCAGGCCCCGGGCCCCACAGGGGCCCCCACGAAAATGTAAAATTCTATAGTATTGCAACTTTTTTTTATGGAAGGGGCCCCCAAAATTGCTTTGCCCCAGGCCCCCTGAATCCTCTGAGCAGCCCTGCCTGATGCATTTGATGACAAGGGAAGAATGATGGTGGTGGTGATGATGATTAGAAACTGGTTTAAGATAAAGCAAAAGAAGCCACTCTTAAACCAAAAATCAGAATGCCTACCCAGGGATTTGCACTGGTTATACTAAATCAGTTTTAAGCTCTGTCTACTTTAGAGAGTTATACCAATTTAATTTAAGGTGTGATGTTAAACAGATTTAGATAAACCAAAATAAATGTCCACAGTTCAAGACCTTGTTGACACTTTAAATATATACCCTCATAGCTTTGACAGTCAGAGGTGTGAACTCCTCCCCCCCCCAATGACAGAGCTATGCCAACCAAACCCTCAGTATAATAAATGCAACTGTGCCCACAGAAAATGGCTTCTGTCAGCATAGTTTATGGCAGTCAGGAGGGTGGTGTTCCTATGCTGGCAGAATTCTTTCTGTCAGCATACACTGCGTCTACACTCTCTGTAGTGTAGACATAGCCTAAGTCAATTAGGAATTAGTTTAAACTAAACTCAAATAAGCCAAAATGAGTGTCTATGCCAGGATTGCAACCATTTAATTCAATCCATTTCAGAACCTGTGCAACTTTCTCATGTAGACAAGGCCTAATTAAGTTTCTGCAAACTTGTGGGTAAGCAAACCCTGAACCATTAAGGATAGCATTTTTTATGCCGTGGACTGTGTACAGATGTTCACTCTGTTCCGTGGTAACATCCTGTTAAATACAGAGATTTGATGATTATATTACTGTATAATGTTTCTCTAAACAAACAGTGTTGTAATGACTATAGTTGTGTTTTGTTTCTGATAGTTACATGGCAAGGATTTGTAAACCTGATAAAACCTCCTGACTAAATGAATAGTTAGAGAAAAGAAGAGAGCGAGAAAGAAAAAAGTAGGCTTTTCGATACCTCCAGAAGAGTTGCATGGCCAATTTTTTCTAAAGGGAACTGGGTACCCACATTCTTCAGGCAGCTTTGAAATTGCCACCTTTAGGGTGTTGGGAGAAGGTGTAAGTTGTACCAACTAGACTTATTCTCTAGACTAGTGATATTTCCCTTTGAATTTGGCCCTCAGTGCTCTAAATAAGTTCTACCTTAGTGTTGTGTGTTTGCTTTATGGCCTATCCTTTCTTATCAGTTCAACCCAGACCCTTAGCTGCAAAAGGCAGCCAAACTCAGCAGGCGCACACATTCTTCTCACTGTCCCATGAAGCTTTCTCTTTTAGATTGTAAGCTCTTTGGGGCATGGGCTGCCACTGATTATACGTTTGTACCATTCCTGGCACGGCACTACTGCAATGTAATGGATTTTGTGCCAACATTCTTTCTAATGACCGTTCTGTCAATAATTGCCTATTCTGTCTGCAGTGCCATCACTCACTGTATTGCAGGTGCAACTTAAAGGAACCTTCGGATGCCAGATTCCAGGTTTGTTCCTTTATATATGACCCTACTCTGTGATACTGCAGTTTCAAGAACTATTCTGCTCATCTGTTTTGCTGGACCCAGACTGCATTTGTCTCTGGTGTGTGACAGTACATGAATCACTTGCATGCGCTAGGCTGTGAATCAGGAGCAACACAGCTTCCCTTGAATTTGGAATAAGGTGATGCATTTTCTCATACACATACTCCATCACCCCTTGTTTACCAAAAAAAGTACTCACCCTATTAGTTCGTTCACGTCAGCTAGCAAGGAGAAGAGTCTGAGCAAACAGCGTCTCTCTTTTCCGATTATGCCCAATAGGTACATCCACTGCATACGCTGTCTCATGATTTATATGCTGCTGGTAAAACAGACATTACCAAATCAATATAGCAGTACCTTTCAAGATCCTACTGAGCCAAGAGTTCCTTGATATTGAATAGGATTCCTTATCAGATCTTTCCGTGGTTTCAAAAACTTAGATTCAAACAACTTGGTAGGTAGCTGGTTAGTTTTAAAAAAAAAAAAAATGCAACAGAGAAATAAGTCAATCATGAAAAATGAACACAGCATGTCAGAAACATATTTAAAACTAGACTGACAAAGCCGTATATTGCGGGGAACAATCCTCTGTTATTTTTATTTTATTATTATGAATGTTGTGGTACCGTGTGGGAGTAGTGCAATGGGAGTCCGTTGTGGTAGGTGCAGGGCCGGTGCTTCCATTTAGGCGACCTAGGCGGTCGCCTACGGCACCAGGATTTTGGGGGGTGGCATTTTGCTGCCCTTGGTGGCAATTCGGCGGCAGGGGGGGTCCTTCCGCATTCCAGGTCTTCGGCAGCAATTCTGCGGTGGGTCCTTCACTCGCTCCGGGACCCGCTACCGAAGTGCCCTGAAGACCGGGAGCGCGGAAGGACCCCCCTGCCACAGAATTGCCGCCGCCGACGACTGGGAGCGCGGAAGGACCCTCACTTAGGGCGCCAAATACCCTGGTGCCACTCCTGGGTAGGTGCTGTACAATCACATAGCAAAAGAGAGGGCCCCGCCCCAAAGACCTTATAATCTAAGTAAAGGATGATGAAGACAACCTACTAGGTCTTTTTCATCTCTTATTTCAACAAGCCAAGTCCTGAAGACCTTAATATTGAATTTCTGAAATTGATGGGAGTTTTGCCTGAGTAAAGACTTCAGGATTTGACCTTTTATTCTATGATCTACCCCAATAGCATTGTATAAAGAGAAAAACCTCAGTAGAGGCTGCATCAATACACTATATGGGGAAAATTAAGATAAGAAAACTGGAATGCATATTCTATATAGGTTCTTGTACCACTCCCATCACCAAAGTATCAGAGTGCCTTCCAGGAGTGCATTAAGCGATGTGTCTAACATCTATCATAGGTGGGTCATTCTCTCTTGCATCCTCTCCAAGGAGATTTGTGTGTGCAGTGGAGAGTTTTGGTTTGGTAGGGTTTTGTTTTGGGATTAAAAAAAATGTGCAAGCTGATGTGTGTTTATATTGGAAAAGGCAGGTTGAAAAACTGCACCTTGTGCTTGGCATGGAAGGTGGTGAGGTTTGGGATGGGCCTTGGGGAGTTCCTGGGGGAGTTTGTTCAACAGCGTCATAGGGTATGTCTACACTGCAAAAAAAACAACAATCCAGCAGCAGCGAGTCTCAGAGCCTGAGTCTACAGACTTGGCTTCACGCGATGGTGCGTGGAGATGTTCCCGCTCAGGAAACCCATCCTCCCTTCCCCCAGTTTGAGCCTGTCCAAGCGGCACAGTCTCAATGGCTATTTTTAGCTCCATAGCACAAGGCCTGTGAGCCCAAGTCTGAAGACTCAGGCTCTGAGACTTGCTGCCGCCGGTTACTTTTTTGCAATGTAGACACACCCATACTACCCTCCCCGTCCCCCCTCCCCCACCCAGAAAGCTGTTTCCTCCACAGATGAACTTTACCCTTATGGTAAAATTAATTAAACTAGTACTGGCGTGGAACCATGGCAATGTCAGAATAAAGCCAGGTCTACTCTAGAAACTTTTGCCAGCATAGCAATCTTGTTAGTAGTGTGATTTTGTTGTTGTTGACATTTCTATACAAGCAAGAACTCTATGTTAGACACAATTATATTAGCATAAAAGGGCTTTTGCTGGTCTATCTTATTTTGCTTGGGGAACAGGTATAAGCTATACTAGGGATTCTCAAATTGGGGGTCGGGACCCCACAGGGGGGGGTCGCAAGGTTATTACATGGGAGGGTCGCGAGCTGTCAGCCTCCACCCTAAACCCTGCTTTGCCTCCAGCATTTATAATGGTGTCAAATATATAAAAAAGTGTTTTTAATGTATAAGGGGGGGGGGGTCGCACTCCTAGGCTTGCTATGTGAAAGGGGTCACCAGTACAAAAGTTTGAGAACCACTGAGCTATGCCGACAAAAGCACTGTTGGGCTGGTGTTCCATTTGGCCTCCGAGAACCACAAACGGGAATGCAAAGCGACGTCCTCCTTACTCGGGCTTTGCGAAGCAGCATGCCTGCACTAAAAGGAAATGTTCCATGTACACTACTGAGTGACAGCTATAGTGTCACTCCATATGTTGACTTTCTGAAAGTGTTCGATAAATGTATTCCAAGAAGTGGAGTCAAGTTTGGATTCACAATGTTTTGTGCACTAGAAACCAATGGTAATACACCTCTACCCCAATATAACGCTGTCCTCGGGAGCCAAAAAATCTTACTGCGTTATATCGAACTGGCTTTGCTCCGCTGGAGCGCGCAGCATCGCCCCCCCCCCCCCCGCCCGGAGCGCTGCTTTACCACGTTATATCTGAATTCGTGTTATATCAGGTCGCGTTATATTGGGGTAGAGGTGTATATGTATGTTTAGGTATAAAAGGCCTAGCTGGCAGCCTGGTGTTATTTGCTGTGGTTTGAGACTCCTAGGTCCTAAATGATGGGGCAGAGGAAAGGGAAAACGTGGGGCATGTTGCAGGTAGAGCGATGGGCAGGAGTCCAGTGTTCCCTCTAATTTTTTTATGTCCATGGGTAGAATGAATTTTGTTATGTGCACATAACAAAATTCATGTGGTGGGGGTGGGGCCGAGAGGTTCGGAGTGTGGGAGGGGCCTCAGGGCTGAGGCAGAGAGTTGGGGTGCAGGGGTGGGTGAGGGCACTGGCTGGAGGTGCGGGCTCAGAGGTGGGGCTGGGGATGATGGGTTTGGGGTGTTGGAGGGGGCTCAGGGCTGTGGCAGAGGGTTGGGGTGCGAAGGGGAGTAGGGCTCTGGCTTGGGGTGTGGGCTCAGAGGTAGGACTGGGGATGATGGGTTCAGGGTGCGGGAGGGGGCTCAGGACTGGGAAGAGGATTGGGTGCAGGTGGGGGTGAGGGCTCTGGCTAGGCATGAAGGCTCTGGGCTGGGGCTGGGGATGAGGGGTTCGGGATGCGGGAGGGGGCTCAGGGCTGAAGCAGAGGGTTGGGGTGCAACATGCAGGCTCTGGGGTGGGGCCAGGGATGAGAGGTTTGGGGTGCAGGCTGCCCGGGGCTGTGGTGGGGAGAGAGGACTCCCCCCAACACTCTCTTGCTGCTGGCGGGGCTGGGCTGGGCCGAGGGAGGGGCTCCTTTACCAGGCATCTCCGGTGGGCCAGGGCAGGTCTGGGCTGAGGGAGGGGCTCATTTCCCCTGGCCGCAGCAAGTCTGGGACAGGTCCATGTTGGAGTTGTGGGAGGCACACCTCTCCCCCCGCCGCGGCAAGTCCATGCTGGGGCCGGCAGGGATGGGCACCTCTCACTGTCATGGCAGGGCCATGCTGGGGGAGAGGCATCTCTCCCTGCCACAGCCCTGAGCCCCTGTGTGGGGCTTAATAGGCAATTGCGCAGCCGCGCAGCTTAGAGGGAATGTAGGGCAGGACCCTCTTTTTTTGTTCTGGGTTTGTACAGCGCCCAGCACAATGTGGTCCTGGTCCATGACTACGGCTCCTAGGCATTATGGTAATACAAATAATAAATAAATAGCAATATTAATAGGAGCAATGCATTGCCTAAACGGTTTCCCTATGAGCTGGAACACATAATAGTTCCTCCCCATAAAAATAAATGATCACCCCTAGTATAACCTTCATACAGTTATTGCACTGGGTATGTATTACACGACATGCTGGAAAACATTCTGCAGAACAGCACTCCTTTGGATTTTGTGTCTACATTCTTTCTAATGACAGTTCTCCACTGAAGGCCAATGTTTTATTATAAAGAGGGTTCAACTTATTAAAGAGGGTTAAATGTCTTTTCAACTAATCATTGGCTGAGTCTATTTCCCACTCACCTAAAAAATGAGGGCCAAATTCATTGGCCCTAAGACTTTTGTTTTCACTATTGCTTGATTAGTCATTTCTGCCTGGAAAAATCATCCAAACTATCTTCCCCTTCTCCCACATACAGAAAGAAGTGAGCATATTGTAATCTGCTTTGCTTAACGTGCATCTCTGGGACAATCTTAATAAGCAGACATTAGATACACTGACTTAAAAGATGCGAGGTGGCATTTGTTGTTGCCTATTTACTACAAGCTCCAATTCAGCCCTACTGATAGGCAGTCACCTCAGTGGAGGCCCAAACCTGGTCTCATGGAAGCCATTTGCTGTGGACTTCACTGGGACCAAGATTTGACCTTGAATGATCTAAGCGTCCAGCTGTATGGTTGTGGGTCTGTGTTTGTTTGTACTGGGGAGTGGGGGGGAGAGACTCACTACAAAAGTTCAAGGGAATTTAAATAAATCTGTGTATCCAAAACATTTTTCTCCTGTCCTGATTCAGCAAACTTTGTGAAAACATTCTGGTTTCTATTTATGAACATATCTCCAGAGGCTATTGCTGCTGCTTCTTGGTTTCAAACTAGTCCTTAAATTTACTCCTGAGAGCGTTCTCAGGAGGGGAGGGCACTATAATCTTCACTGAGAGAGGAACTGTTTATAATATACCAGATTTACAAACATGATGAAAACAGATTAGTAGATCTCCTGAGGACAGAGAAAAACTGTCTGAAAAATGAGCTCTGAAAAGATTTTTCATTTACATGACAAATATCCAGTATTAGGGTGACCAGATGTCCCAATTTTGTAGGGACAGTCTTGATATTTGGGGCTTTTTCTTATATAGGCTCCTATTACCCCCCACTCCGTCTCGATTTTTCACACTTGCTGTCTGGTCAGCCTATCCAGTATGCGCTAGAATGAGCCAATCTCTCTTCTGAAGAAAGAAGGTTTCTATCCCATGAGTGTGAATTAATATATTTTAATAATCTTAAAAATGCCTATTTCTTGCATTATTCAGCAAGACCCTGATCCATTGAAGGTAGTGGAAAACCCGTTGCCTTCAAATGTGCATTGGCTGGTATTGCAAAATTACGGTGACGCATAAACATACAAAAGAACACATGTAAAATAATATCTCTAGTATAATATAGCAGTATCACTGCACACAGCAATGAAGGAGTCTGGAATTTCACAGCACTCATGCACACAACTAAAATTATTGCAAAAAATTATACCTATGTACAAGAGAAAGAATTTTTAATATGCCTGACCTGATTTGGGTTTGCTTTTAGACTATGGCTAGGTCTACACTGGGCGGGGGGAGGGGGTGTTGACTCCCTGCCTCTCCCCTGTTGACTCCGCTTCAACCTCTCGCCGCGGTGGAGTTCTGGAGTCGACGGCAGAGTGATCAGGGATCGATTTTATCGCGTCTACACTAGACGCAATAAATCAATCCCTGATAGATCGATCACTATCCGCCGATCCGGCGGGTAGTGTAGACGTACCCTATGATGGTGAGTTGACAAAGGAAGCCTGGTTTAGTGGGCAAATCAGAGGTCCGAAAGTCAGGAGAAATGACCCAGATTTTATGTGGTTAGCACCTATCAGTAAAATGGGAATGATAATACCTGCTTGACAGGTGTCTTGTGAATTAAAATTTGCACAGTGCTTTGAGGTACATAGGTGGGAGAAGCCATAGATGTACTAAGCATTAGAAGATAAGTTACGGGTTTACATGCTTTCAAAATATGGTTTAATAAATTATTTCTCAGGAAAGCCTGGGAGAATTAAATCCTCTATTCAAAGAACAAGTATAGCAGGTTCCTCCTTCCCCCCTCCCTCCATGCTTCACCAGTGTGCCTCAGTCTTGACCTAGAGGGCCATCTCCAAGGCTGAGAAGACAGTTCAGTTTCCATGTCCATTCTGTTCTTGACCTCTCTACTAGGACTGCCAATAAAGCTGATAATTAGTGATAATTGCAGGGGTGAGATTTTTTTGTCTGTGATCTGGAGACTTGCCCAGGACTGGAAGGAATACAGTACATTCATATAGCCTCCCAAACTTAGATTGCGACTATGATATGCTCTTCAGGGAGCCCAGAACCGTAAACCTCTCAGCCTCAGCAAGAGAGTCCTGTGTGACAGCTCCCTGCCGTACCAATCTGTCTGCCTAACCAGCAAACTCCTCGAGCCTCTGCCAGTCTAAACGTAACCCTCCAGGTAACATTCAGTGAACCCCAGTTCCTGAGTTCCCCAGAGGCATCTATCTCTCTGCAGCATCCAGTCCCTCTCCCTGGACACTCACAGCAATTAACCAAGACTGCTGTCTCCAGAGATGGAAAACACACCAGCCAACAGGCTGATGATGCATATAACAGCACTGAGGTGGTTTATAGTAAAACTGAGAATAAGTCTATTAATTAAAAACACAGATTTAAATGATACTATGCAGGAGAAAAACAGCAGGTCTGGTTACAAACAAAAATAACATGCTTCAATCTTGGCCTGATTAGCTTTCTCACTTCCACCAAATTTGCAGCACCTCCAGCCTCTCAGACAGGAGGATCCACCCTTCATAGATTCAGAGGGTGCTGCCCCCTTGGTCCCCTAAGTGATGGATAACTAAGGGGTTCTCTCCCCTTCTTTTCATAGTCCAGTAAACTAGTATTCTTTTGAAGTGTACGCCCCAGACAGAGTTCTTCTTCCCCACGGGTGTGCAGATGCCATGCTGTCTACCTCATCCACTGGTCAATTTGCTTTTTCCATTGGCTAATCACTCTGTTCACATTATATGTAAATGCACTTTCATTGTCCTTTGCTTGCAAACCAGCCTTGCAGACAGACAAATCCATATTCTAGGGCAGGCTTGTTTATCAGCTGCCTCCAAAACACCAGTTTTACATGATACCTTACAAGACACTGGCTAAATATTCTGACAATAGTGTGTTGGGTGTACCCCTTGTCAGCTGGTATAAAGGGACTCTCAGGGTCACAGTGACCACCAAAATCATTTCATGTAAGTCAACGAACAACCAATAGTATAATTTTTGGTTACTACTAGCCAGGTCTGGATTCAAACCAATGATGCGGAAGTGAAAATCTCTATTTTCTATTGCAAATTACCCCAGAATGCAGTTCCCCAGTGTGGTACTTTAAGGGCCTGATTGACTCCCACTGAAGTCAATAATAGGCATTGGATTAGGCCCTGAAGTAACCAAACATAGTAATAAGTCACTAGTCATTAACCTTATAAACATCCCTATATTTGTCTGAATAATAAAATAGTTTCCTCTTATTTACTATACTGATTCACGCAAGACTAAACTAATCCTCTGAATGGGGCCCAATGAGAAAAGGGAGAGCCAATTCACAGACACTTCTACATGGGTTTTACCATTGTCCCTCAGTGTGGAAACAGCTGGTATGTTTTGAATGTTTAATACCTAACCCTAAAAACTGAGAACATTTTCAATTTGGAAAAGAGAATTCAGCCGTCAAAATGGAACTCAAGGAAAGCTACAGTTGAAACTAATTTACTACCCATGGTGCATCTACCTACTTAATAATAATATCATCTGTAAGACACTCAACAGGGATCTAAATGAATGCTTATCTTCTCAACCAAATGTAGGAACATAATTATGTTGAATCAGTAGCAATACAGATGCTAGTGAGAAGAATATTTCAAATCATGTAATACATCGTCAGGGTTTGTTTGGATTGCCCCCACCCCCCATTTAATAATATTTTAAAGAAGTCACTCAAACCAAGACTTCTGACACAAAACTCCATACTAGAGCCCCAAAACAGCAAAGGTATGAGTGCTTAAAGTGTTCGAGCAGTGCTTTAATTTTAAGTCAGATTTGAGAAAGGTTCCTAGCAGATGGAGAAAGTAAGGACCCTATTCATAAAACCTTTGGCGATTTGCCACAAAAATGGCACATTTATTGAGCGCGGAGAAAAAATGTGGAATGTGCCTTTTCCACATCAGGAATGCATTTCTCCCATTCATAAATCCTGTCCCTTCTCCCCCCACCATTCACTAAAATGAAACCTTTTTTAGTTTGCCACTGGGGAGGGTAGGGGGGAGAGAATGATTCTCAAAGGGACAAGAGAGACACTTCAATGTGCTTATTAAAAACACACACACACTCACACTATCACATGGATGTAAACACACACACACACACACACACACACAATCACATGGATGTTAGGGCAAAACTGGAGACTGCCCAGACCAATTACAGACCACAGGTGTCATAACAAAGCTAACAAGGATGCGAATAACCTATTATCCTAGCAGTCTGGTAATAAATTAAAGTATGCTAGAGGAAATGAGTCTAAAAAAGGGCACAAAAGTAATTAGTACAAGATTTTTTAAATGTATTAGGAGCATTTTATTTTCTTGTATTACAATAGCAGTCCCAGTCAAGATTGGAGTACCACTGTACAGGGTGCTGTACATACAGTAACAGGTACTTTCTGCCCCAAAGAACTTACAGTCTAAACAGACAGGCAAAGGGTGGGAGAAAGGGAGGATTATTACCAACTTGTACAGATGGGGAACTGGGCCACACAGAGATTAAGTGATTTTCCCAAGATTGTACAGGAACTCTGTGGGAGAGCTGCGAATTGAAGCGAGATCCCCTGAGTCCCAGTCTAGTGCCTTAACCATGAGAACATAAATGATATAAGATAAACACAGGGGAGGGAGCAAAGAAAATGTAGTGGAGAAAAACCCATGAAGTGGGAGGCATAAAGACACGGGCTTATTCTGCATTCCTGGCTTCTGAATGAAGAAAGTGCATTAAGCTCAAACAAGGCTTGACTTATTGTCTGCATGATTGGCCAAATCCTGAAGTCCATAATCAAGCAACCCCCTAATGAATCTGTGCCTGTGGCTCCAAGCTGGAGGGTGGAAAGCGGGGAGCAAGTCAGAAACATAGAGGAGTCACCACTGGAAGAATTTGTCTGGCTTGGACTTTCATTCCTATTTCAGAAAATGGGCAGAGCATCCAGGAGACATTGGTGGACATTTCAATGGCATTTTTTGGCCTACCAAAGATGCCTGGAGGAGGAGGACGCTACAGACATGGAAGACTTGAACTGGCTGATGCTGTGCACGACTCTTGGTGTAGCCACTGACGCTGACGCACTTCACAAAGCCTGGCACGTTTGCAGCAGCCACAAGCACAGACTGATGGAAGTCCATCATCTTGTGGGCCTGGGATGACAAGCAGTTGTTCCAGGACTTTTGCATGAAAAAAATACAACATTTCTGGAGCTTTGTGAACAGCTTGCCCCAACCTCCATCATCACGACACATGCATGAGGGTGGCCTTCCTTGTCCAGCAGCAGGTTGCTTTAACCACCTGGAAGCTGGCTACCCCAGACTACTACAGGTCAGTTGCTAACCAGTTTGTTGGAAAGTCAACTGTGGGAAAAGCGGGGGTAGAAGTTTCTGAGGCTAGCGGGCGTGTGATTTATTCAAAGGCAGTAGGCATAACTAATAACCCTGAAGTAATTGCTGGTTTTGAGAATGGGTTTTCCAGACCATGCCAAGGCCATTGATGGGACTCATGTTCATAGTTTGCCTCCCTCACGGAGCACATGAGTACATAAACTGCAAAAGATACTACTCTATTGTTATGCAGGCCCTGGTGGCCCATAATCGCTGACTTATGGGTATCATCGTGGGCTGTATTGGAAAAGTTCCTGATGCCAAAGTTTCCTGTTGATCAGGAGTCTACCTTCATTGTCATGCCAAGACACTATTCCCACCAAATGACATTGTCATAAATAGAGTTACTATCCCCACTATTCTTCTAGGGGAACCCACCTACCCCCTTTTTGCTTGGCGTATGAAACTGTATCCTGATCTCAGAGGCCCTGGCAAAAGAAGGATTTATTACACTCTCCATAGGCGTAGAATAGTGATTGAATTTGCATTTGACAGATTGAAATCCCACTGGTGCTGTTTACAGACCTGTTTGGATTCCAGTGGCATCCATGATGTCCGCATTATTGTGGCTTGCTGTGCTCTTCACAATCTTTGTGAAGCCAAAGAGGCACCATTTGAGGCTGAAAGGATCTCTGACAGTAATAGATGGCAGACTCAGTACACTCAGCCAGAAAATGCCCCATCACAGCTGGAGCAGGATACCCCTGGGCCACAGAAATCAGGGATGCTTTATGCTCCCACATCATGGACTTCCATGGACCAATGGAAGAAGGAGACTAGCATGTTTATGACTGTGTTTGTACAGCAATTTTAACAGTAAATGAAGTACTGTCACTGTACACCATGAATGGGGGGATTGATTGTTATGATTTTAAAGGACAGATCAGGGGATGATTATGAAATGGCGGGGGGCAGTGTACTGTGTGGCAAGACCTGTGGATTTTCATTAGGGATCAATGTATATCGATGTATTGAGAAATTGTGTTTGGAAACAACTTCCTAGTTGTGCCATATCATGTCTTTATCTCATAGACTCATAGACTCATAGACTTTAAGGTCAGAAGGGACCATTATGATCATCTGGTCTGACCCCCTGCGTGCTGCAGGCCATAAAACCGTCCCTACCCCTTCCCTGGACTCTGCGGTTGAAGTCCCCAATCCTGTTTTTAGTGACTTCAATCGGCAGAGACCCTCCTGCTAGTGATCCCTGCCCCATGCTGCGGAGGAAGGCGAAAAACCTCCAGAGGCTCAGCCAATCTGCCCTGGAGGAAAATTCCTTCCCGACCCCAAATGTGGCGATCAGTAAGACCCCGAGCATATAGGCAAGAGTCTCCAGCCCGACCCCGTTAGCCATTATACTATTTACTCACCATTGCTTGGCTTTCCTTGACTACTATGTTTTACCATTAAACCATTCCCTCCATAAACTTATCTAACTTTAGGATTCAAAATATACATGATCTGATGTGATGCAGTGATGATAATACATTTTCTTAATAAAATAAAAGCCTTTCTTTGTGAACATGGCTGTCAATATGAAAGCCTTGCCCGGCAGGCCAGCTGCCATTAGAACACCAAAACACCAGTAATACAACAAAATCGATAAAACAAACATTGAACAGTGCAAACAGTGAAATCAGAGCCAACACATAAATCCCCTACTTTTGCATCCTTACTCCTTTCTCTTTCTTACACATTTAGCATGCACCAGCGACTGCTGCACAAGGGTAAAGGCCTGCAGGGGGCACATTTATCCTGTCCAGCTTGTCTTAAGTTCAGGTTGCACGGGCCACCCATCCATGGAATTGTCCAAATTGTTCCTAGTCTGCAGCACAAGATATTGTGGAGGGGCTCAGGACATGGTACGGGTGCAGTAGGAGCCAGTACTCTTGCAGCGAACAGTGCAAGCAAGTACCCTCCCAAACAGGTGTTTCTGCTGAGCTCTAGCTTCCTCCCTCGACTGACATTCCTGATCCAGCAACTGCCCTGCCAGTCTCTCCTCGCATGCTGCAATTCTGTCTTCATGCTTAAGGCTGCGATTTAGTCATGGGTACTTTTAGTAAAAGCCATGGACAGGTCACGGGCAATAAACAAAAATTCACGGCCCGTGACCTGTCCGTAACTTATACTATAAATACCATTGACTAAATCTTGGGGGGCACAGGACACCAAGGAGGCACTGATGGGGGGGGTGCACCCCGAGGAGCCACTGCTGGCGGGGAGCCCGGGGAGCACTGCTAGGGGGGGTGCCCCCGGGCCAGCGGCACCAGCTGCCAGGGGCCACCAGCAGCAGCTGCTCCAGCTGCCCGGGGGCCGGCTGCTTGGGCGGCCCAAGGGTCAGCCACACTGGCCGCTGCAGAAGTCATGGGATCTGTTGACTTCCACACCCTCCGTGACAGACACGGAGCCCTACTCATGCGCTGCAGCCTGTCTGTGCCTTTCCACTTCCCGTGAGTTCTTTCCCCTTTGGTATTGCAACTACTTGTTGACCCTGTCCAGAAAGCCCACTATAAGTTCATCATGGAAATGATTCCTCTTGGATCGGTTCATGACAGTTCAAAATCCCAGGCTCCTGCTGGAGTGTGACCAAGCTGCAGGGGGTACAAGGGTCTGGAGAGGTTGAAGGACCTGAAGGCAGATGTCAAATATTATCTCAGTTCTTCAAAAAAGGTTCAATGCATCCACAGAGATAAGTGCTTGGGGCATTTGAAGGCCAAAAAATGAGACTTCGCAAAACTGCTTCAGTATATTGGAAGAGGAATGCTTCAGTTCCCAGAAGCTCTGTGGACACAACTGAGTTAATCAGAGCAAAACGAGAGCACAAACAATGGCATATTAAAATTTACAAATGCAAAATTTTTAAAAATTGGAGACCATCTTGGTCTTTGGGGGCTACAGCTTACTACCTAAGCCTTCTCTGTTCTTTCAGGCATTCCACATTCTGGGGAACACTACCATTTAGGAACTACCAGGATTGCTAAGAGTCATTTTATTCCAAGCTGCTGGTGGCAAGCTAGCCATGGTAGTGCAAGAGAGGTTTTTAAAGCTTATGGTGACTGAGCAACACATCTACAAGTGGAGTGGGCTGGTAACCTCTGGAGCTGGGCCTGGAAAATATACTCTTCCTGGAAATGTGACTATGTATCTGGAGTTCCTACTATGGGAAAATTTTGCAGCTATCAGCACGCAGGAGTGGGTCAAAATTCATGGGGAAATCAACAGTGGGCTGCATTAGCATCCGCATGGATTACAGCTTCCCTACAGTTTCCAATACAGCCTGGTCTGACTACATCCATCTATGGACTACATGCAAATATACATGATAAGACAGACTCTCAAAGAACTGCACAGCCATACCCTGTCCTTCTCCCCCACCACCCATTTCTTCCTTTTAACACCCCAGCACATCTGTGTAAATGCAAGTATCAAGTAAAAAGTAAAATTTAAACGCTTGCTGTACTGTTGTTTGCATTTCTCAGGATCCATTTTCAATTGCACGTGGTAGGGGTGGGGGGCCGACGCTGAGGTGCCGGTGTGTATTCCACCCTTAACGGACACACATTGCTAACCAGGGCTTGAAACAAAAATTTTATTGTTTCATAAACCAGAAATCCCTCCCATTCATAGATTAGTAACCACCAACATGGAGCTAAACGCTTACCAGGATCTGGGGCCACTTCTTCCTCATCTGCTTCTGCTGCTGGTTCCATGGTGGACTGCTCCTCTGTGGGTTCTGGGAGGGGAATCAAACAGTTCCTCCAAGTATGGGCCGGGGAAGTGATGCAGCTGCTCCAGCAGCGAAGCCTCCTCAAGGACTGGTGAACTCCAGAGCCACTTCACTAGCCTGATCTGCCGCCTGCTGCTGGTCCAATACCAGATTCTGGAGTGACAAGGTCGCCATCACGGCTGACGGGCTATCATGAACCCCGCTGGCTCAGCACTCAGTGCAGTACTCAGCGCCAAGCCAAATGCCTTGTAAAAGTGGCAGGATGATGGGGAGTTCCCAGAGGTGCGGTTTTCATCCCTGGCTTCAAGATAATCACTCTTGAGCCACTTAATCTGCTCCCTGCACTAGTCACCAGTCCTGTGAATCCCCAATGCAGGCAGCTTCTTTGCTATTTCCTTGTACACATTCCAGGGACTCTTATTGAAGTTGAATGTTTTGCTCACCCCGCACTAGAGATTATCAAAATTTAGCTGTGACCCTGTGACCAGATAGCAGCACGATTGGCAGAGGACTTCTTGTTGGTGCCTCACTCTGTTTGCAGCTCAGTGGTCAGAATACAATGGAAGGATTAAACGCCAAGCAGCTGTATTTGCACCAGGCGGGTCGCTTCCATTTCCTCAGCGTCGATTGGCTAGTCTTGGGATAGGACAAGGACCACTTGGGATCGTGCGGTTGTGCTGACAGATTCTCAGAACCCTAGTCTGTGGGACCCGGGCGTGCAAAATGATGGAGTTTGGACTTGAGTGCCGGTGTGACTCGGGCTTGAACTCACCCCACTTGCTGGGTCCTGGGTCCCAGAGGGCTTGCTGGCCCGAGTCAGACAGAATTACGTGTAGACGGAGGAGGAGTTTGGGTTTGATCCTGAATGTGAGCCTAGGCTTACATTGCAGTGTAGACATACACTGATAAATTATGCCCCCTCTCCCCAAAACAAACAAACCAACAACAACCCACAGGGGAAGCCACTAAAAGCCAAGTCCCTGGCTGAATAGACTCTGCAAGGGTTCTGCTCTCCAAAGCTTGCCATGTGGCTCACCCAAAAACCATGAGTATCTTCAGATCTGCAGATTAAATGGATGGAACCCATAGTTTCTTCCACAGAGGAGATGGGACAACAAGCTGTCTACACACATCAGAATTACCAGGAAATGCCCACACCATGCATTCAGCTTCACAGCAGGGGAGATTTTCCAAGGCAAAAATGGGAGTTGGGTGCCTGAAAGTCCCATTGACTTTCAATAGGAGCTGGGTGTGTCACTGCCCATATGTGCCTTTAAAAATCTCCTTCTAAATTTCCATTCCTGTATGAAGGACTAAACCACACAGAGCATTCAGCCTTATATAAGTGCATAAACCATGCACCTATGTGTATGCATACAAACTGTCTCTTTATCAGTGGTCACCCTTATAGCAATGTTTATCATGTTATATGTGCTATACGTGTTTTATTTTTATATAAGGAATTCTATACCCATTACTGCTACACACAATGGGTTTTCAACAAGTATTGTCAACTCTACGGCACGAAGTACAGCCATACATGCTAGAATTTCATTTACGCTGACGAGATGAAAATTTGACTTTGAGGCAGCTTCGTAGTTTGCCCTGCATTTTTGGAATAATGAGGAGTCCGGTGGCACCTTAAATACTAACAGATTTATTTGGGCATAAGCTTTCGTGGGTAAAAAAACCACTTCTTCAGATGCATTGAGTGAAAATTACAGATACAGGCATAAATATACTGGCACATGAAGAGACGGGAGTTACAAGTGGAGAACCAGTGTTGACAAGGCCAATTCAGTCAGGTTGGATGTGGTCCACTCCCAATAATTGATGAGGACATGTCAATACCAAGAGAGGAGAAATTGCTTTTGTAGTGAGCCAGCAACTCCCAGTCCCTATTCAAGCCCAGATTAATGGTGTTAAGTTTGCAAATGAATTGTAGCTCTGCAGTTTCTCTTTGAAGTCTGTTTTTGAAGTTTTTTTTGTTGAAGGATGGCTACTTTTAAATCTGTTGTTGAATGTCCAGGGAGGTTGAAGTGTTCTCCTACTGGCTTTTGTATGTTACCATTCCTGATGTCCAATTTGTGTCCATTTATTCTTTTATGTAGAGACTGTCCGGTTTGGCCAATGTACATGGCAAAGGAGTATTGCTGGCACATGATGGCATATATCACATTAGTAGATGTGCAGGTGAATGAGTCCCTGATGGTGGCTGATGTGATTGGGTCCTATGATGGTGTCACTGAAGTAGATATGGAGACAGAGTAGGCAACTGGGTTTGTTACAGGGATTAGTTCCCGGGTTAGTGTTTCTGTGGTGTGGTGTGTAGTTGCTGGTGAGTATTTGCTTCAGGTTGGGGGGCTGTCTGTAAGCGAGGACTGGCCTGCCTCCCAAGGTCTGTGAGAGTGAGGGATTGTTTTCCAGGATAGGTTGTAGATTGTTGATGATGTGCAGGTTTTCAGTTCAGACCCATCTTTACAGGCACTAACTGAAATCAATGACAATGCCCCCCTTGACTTCAGCATGTGTGAAACTGAGCCTTACATATCTGATTCTTCACTGCCTTGCATCTTGTGCACAAATGAATCAGAGTGGTAGTAATCTAGACCTAATCTACAGTCACTTTGCACAGGTGCAAATGTCTACACAGGGTGCAGAGCAAGGGAGAACTAGCACAGGATGTCATTATTTAAAATGAACACCACTAGAACTAACCCGTGAGCTGATTGTTACATGTAGCATAACTTTGACTGTAATAGGTGCAACACTGGATTGCAAGCGAAAAACACAATGCCAGATCTTTCAGCTTTTCCCCAGACCATATTCAGGCATGACCCCCATTGGCATCAGTGAGGCTTTTACCCGAGTTAAGGTAAGTGGTGTAGAATTTGGCCAAGCGACTATCTTTTAAAAATGATGTGTGTGTACGCCCCTTAGTACAAATGGGCTCTATGACTGGGTCCTCTAGGTGATACTACAATACAAAATTAATAACAGCAGCAGCACAGGTCAAATTTTATCCTAATTTTAAGTAATTTAGAGCACTGTACATGTGGTGGACCACACATTAAAATGAATTCATGCAAATGGCAAGAGATTTCTATACTGTTTTACAGTAAAACATACTTTAGCATGACCCATTTTCGAAATAAAAATGTTTCTTAGGCAGAGCCCTCATTCCCCTATGACATCACACTTCATATGTCATGCTGTGGCGTCTCATAGGGCCCTTCTACTTACCTCTTTCCCATGCTGCTCCCTATTTTGGGGCCCACCTTCATTCTGTGGTGCACCAAGACAACTTGTTCTCCTCCTGCAGAGCCATTTTACAAATGCATATAGTTTGGATACCCTGCCAGTAATCACCTCCAATCGCTGGTGTCTGACCTCACATTATAATCATTTAATTTAGCTAAATTTGAAGAATATTTAAAAATATTAAAAGGGGGAAAAGTACACAAACCAACCTTAAAACTAACAAAACATACAATTCAGTCACTTTCTTTTCCCTCATCATTATCAGTATTTTATCTACTTATGGGCTGATCCCATAGTTATAAATGCCCCCCACTCTGATTGACTTTAACGAGAGTGTAGAATGGTCACCCGCCTGAATGTGAGCATTTCTGAGCAAGGGCCTGTCTTTGTCTACGTCTTCTGCATATACCATGCCCAAGTAAATTATGGGCCTATGGAATAATAATAACTGACAATAAGAATTAATCATTCATATAAAGGGACCCCCTGCTTAATAATCATGTTACTGAATAATGAGTTTCTACTTTCAGGTGGAGGACTTGTTAGAACTACTCCATTCCTCCTAAAGGAAGACCATTTAATGCTAACCTAGTTAATCAGGTCACATTTTATAAGAAAGGTACATTTATTAATAATGAATGATTAATAGATGTCATAAATATGTTACAGATATGAGCAGCATGCATGACTATAAGCAAAGAGTAGAATTAATAATAGGTGGTAACAAGCCTTGGCTTGTATTCACCTATTGGATGCTATAAGAATTAACTAACAATGTATTAAAACATCAATTAATCATTTATTAACACTTTATTATAATAAAGATACATTTATAACTAGTTTATAAAGTGTAATGCTTAATCAAGTAACTCAAACACAAAATGAAAACGTAACACATTTTTTTAGAGACAGAATATATTTTTTCTACAGAAAATAAGATATATTTGTAATAAGTTTCCCATGTATACCAACACACATAACAAAAGCGATAGAAAGATAATTGCAAATTGTGTCCTTTGTTTTACATGAGTCTATTTTTCGCTACCAGACAATTAATTAATATAAAATACTTACAGTCACTAATGGGACAGGGTGTAGGAGAAGGGAAAAAGAAGATTTAAACGTTAAAGAATGAATTCATGCCACTCAGCCTGCAGGGCTGTACAAAGCAAACCATTGGGGTTCATTCCATAGCCCTGTTTGACTGATATGTAACATATATTTCTCCTCTCCTAGCTGTATAACACATTATATTTAAAGGCTTTGGAGACGTGTCTTCTGAACATTTAGATGCCCGTGGGAAGAGAGCATCCCCGGATTGCTATAGAGTTTATTTCTTTGCAAGGTGTGCTTTCATTAAATATAGTCCTTTTTGTATTATAAATTAGCTTCTAGTTGCTGCTGTGGCACTGTTGTTTGGGCTATTTATATCAATGGAGCTGCTGGTGAATTAAATTATTTTATTATTGGTATAATTGCATAATTTACTTGTGATTTTTACCACACGCATTTTGTTTATACAGCTTAATTGCATGTTTTCTACTCGTGATTTTACAGTGTGTATTACCAGCATGATTTTTGTAGCTGCTTTTTGGGTTTTCAGCTTCACCTACAGTAAAAGATACAATGTTTAAAAATGTGTTAGGCACACAGGTGAACACTAGTTCAAACACCAGTAAACATTTTGAAAGCCCTTTGGGAGGTATTAAAAATCCTGTTATAGACTAGTGTTCAAACATGTTACTTAAAACATGTTAGCTAACATGAGTTAAATATGACTTATTTTGCTAGTCTAAGTCCTGTTTAGCAGATGCTGAAAGAAGGTCCTGGCGTCTCAATTTAATAAACTTTCTGGACTTTTAAGACTTTAGTTGACATCCTCAATCAGATGTTCATTTGAAAGTGAAAACAGGTTGAACCACACAAGGGACAATTAAAAACAGTAAAATGTAACCCATGTTACCATGATGTAGCTCTTTGTTCCCCTCTCCTCCGCCCTCCCCAAGTGGCTACACCATGTATAGAAGTTTGAGGCCTGGTCTACACTGGGGCGGGGGGGGAGGGTGGAATCCATCTAAGATACGCAACTTCAGCTACGAGAATAGCGTAGCTGAAGTTGACTTATCTTAGATCGACTTAGAATCATTTACTTCATGTCCTCGCGGCGCAGGATCAACGGCCGCCACTCCCCCGTCGACTCCGCTTCTGCCTCTCGCCGTGGTGGAGTTCTGGAGTTGACGGCAGAGCGATTGGGGATCGATTTATCCGCGTCTACACTAGACACGATAAATCGATCCCCGATAGATCGATCACTACCTGCCGATCCAGCGGGTAGTGTAGACGTACCCTTTGTCTGCTACCGTCTCTGGGCTCACAGACCTATTTCTTTTGTGCAGACAGTAGAGGTTTTTGCTTTTTAACGCCAGTAGTCACAGGTTCAATGCCCACAGATGACCTGAACAGCTGTGTTGTTACACAAGCACCATCTAGCCAGGGTCTTGAACAGGGTGGGCAAACTATGGCCTGGGGGGCCACATCAAGCCTATCAGACCTTTTAATATGGCCCTCGAGCTCCCACCGGGAAGTGGGGGTTAGGGGCTTGCCCCACTCTGCACATGCCATGGCTCCTGGAAGCAGCAGCATGTCCCCCCTCCAGCTCCTACACATAGGGGCAGCCAGGGGGCTCTGCACACTGCCCCCGCCCCTAGTGCCAATTCTGCAGTTCCCACTGGCCGGGAACAATGGCCAATGGGAGCTGCAGGGGTGGCGCCTACGGACGGGGCAGTGTGCAGAGCAGCCTGGCCACACCTCCGCACAGGAGCCGGAGGGGCTCATGCCGCTTCTTCCAGGAGCTGCTTGAGATAAGCGCTGCCCAGAGCCTGCACCTCTGACCTCCTCCCCCACCCCATCCCCCTGCTCCAGCCCTGATCCCCCTCCTGCCCTCCGAACCTCTCAGTCCCAGCCTGGAGAACCCTCCTGCACCCCAAATCCCTCATCCCCAACCCCACCCCAGAGTTCGCCCCCTCCCCAGCTGGAGCCCTCAGCCCCCGCCCTGCACTCCAACCGCCTGCCCCAACCCAGAGTCCCCTCCTGCACCCTGAACTCCTCATTTATGGCACCACCCCAGAGCCTGCACCCCCAGCCGGAGCCCTCACCTCCCTCCTGCACCCCAATTTTGTGAGCATTTATGGCCCGCCATACAATTTCCACACTCAGATGTGGCCCTCAGGCCAAAAAGTTTGCCCACCCCGGTCTTAAACCAACCTGAGGGTGGTGCTGCTACAGGAGGTGCCAAAAGATTCAGAAGGAAAGGAAGACATTAGTCTTGTTAATCTAAAGCTCCTACATAGCCTGCTTGCCAACTCTTTTACTCTGCAACGTGAGGTTGTTGTTGGTTTTTTAAGTAAGAAAGGGAAAGTCGTCAGTAGGGAAAAGGATAATTAGCAGTAAATAAGCATAGCCTTCAGGTGGTTAGTCTGGGTTATAAATGGTGAGTTTAAAATTCTCTGTCTAGTTTTTGAGAGCAATTCTAACAAGAATGAGTAAAAATAGCCTACTTGAAACAGCTGTTATCTATTATTATATGACATGATTAGCTCTGATTGCTTCAGTGCTGAAATGGAAAAGACTCACTAATGTTTATTATTATTGGTTTGTTTATGGCAGCATTCACTAGATGCGAGGCACTTTCCAGCCTGTCACAATAGGACAGTCCCTGCCCCAAGGAGCTCACAGCCTCAGGACTGGCAGAGATTAGGGGAAAGGGAAGAACACATATGGCTTTTGTATACAGGGCAAGTAGAAGAGGGTCTGCAAAAGGGACTTAGTTGTGGCCAGGGCCTATGTCAGGCTGTGTGGACGAAAGCCTGGCTGTGATTGCATGAGAAACCATGAAGCATTTTGGCAACGGGGAGGCAACAAAGAAGGGACACAGGTTTCAATGTGGTGACAGGATGTTAAAATTTGTTGTGCTCATGGATGGGGCACCAGGGCAGTGGTTTGAAGAAGGCAGCAACATGAATCAATGGGCAAGGAAGGCAAAGCTGCTGCACTGATTTCTGATTAGTAATCATGTTTCCCTTCCTGTGCATCATCTTTATTCTGTCACGCTAATAGAACGTCCAGCTGACAGGAATGAGCCTACATCCAGTCTATTAAACTATGGCTAAAGCTTGGACAAATGGGTGCTACTGATCATCAAACACTGGCACCTGAATACAAGTTTAAGGCTAGGCAATTGGTAATAGAGCAAGTACACACTGACCTCTCCCCTGTCACAGTACCAGGCCTGGCACATAAGAGCGGCCATACTGGGTCAGACCAAAGGTCCATCTGGCCCAGTATCCTATCTTCCGACAGTGGCCAATGCCAGGTGCCCCAGAGGGAATGAACAGAACAGGTAACCGACAACTGATTCATTCCCTGTCGCCCAGTCCCAGCTTCTGGCAAACAGAGGCTAGGGACATCATTCCCCGCCCCCCTTACATTCCCCAATACTGACACTGTGCACTCTGCCTCCCTCCCGCCCCTGACACGCTGCCATTCCTCTCCCGCTCCCAAGCCCGGTACCCACGCCTCAGCCTGACACACACCCCTCCTCCCCTTGTGCATGTACCATGCACCCTGCCTCCCTCCCGGCCTGCCCTTATGCTATGCCCAACCCCCAGCCTGGCACCCACCCCTCCTCCCCCTATCCCGCGCCCAAGCCTGACACACACCCCTCAGCCTGGCACCCTCCCCCTGTGTATGCACCACGCATCCTGCTAGCCTGACACTTTGCCATTCCTCTCCCGCTCCCAAGTCTGGCACCCAACCCTCCTCCTGCACCATGCACCCTGCTAGCCTGAAACTCTGCCATTCCTCTCCCACTCCCAAGCCTGGCACCCACCCCTCAGCCTGACACACACCCCTCTTCCCCTTGTGCATGCACCATGCACCCTGCCTCCCTCCCAGCCTGCCCTTGCACTATGCCCAGCCTCCACCCTGGCACCCACCCCTCCTCCCACGTGCATGCACCATGCTAGCCTGACACTCTGCCATTCCTCTCCCGCTCCCAAGTCTGGCACCCACCCCTCCTCCCACGTGCATGCACCCTGCTAGCCTGACACTCTGCCATTCCTCTCCCGCTCCCAAGCCTGGCACTCACCCCTCAGCCTGGCACCCTCCCCTCCTCCACCGTGCATGCACCATGCACCCTGCCTCCCTCTCGGCCTGCCCTTGCGCTATGCCCCTCCCCCAGCCTGGCACCACGCCATCAGCCCCTTCCCCCCGTGCATGCCCCGTGCCACCCCCCACGCCCAGGCTGGCATCGCCCTGCCCCGGGCCGCCCCTCTGCCCGCGCCCCCCCCGCCCGACCGGCCCTGCTGCATTGTGGTCCCTCCGGCAGCGCGCAGCGAAGATGGCTGAGAAGCAGAAGCACGACGGGCGGGTGAAGATCGGGCACTACGTGCTGGGGGACACCCTCGGGGTCGGCACCTTCGGCAAAGTCAAGAGCTGAGTACCTGGGCTGGGCGCGGCGGCCGCCCCCCGGGGAGGGGGCGCCGGGGAATCGGGATCGCCCGGCTCCGGGAGCAGCGGCGCCGGGCTGGAAGCAGCCCCTCGCTTCTGCTCCACGGACTGGGCAGAGACGAGCCCCCTTCCCCCAGTCCCACCCCCAGGGCCCGCACCCGGCAGCCCCTCGCTCCCTTCCCCCAGGGCCCGCACCGGGCAGTCCCCTGTGCATGCCCCTGCAGCCCCCCAGCTAGGGTGACCAGACAGCAAGTGTGAAAAATCGGGACGGGTGGGGGGTAATAGGAGTCTATGTAAGAAAAAGACCCAAAATTCAGGACTGTCCCTATAAAATCGGGACATCTGGTCACCCTACCCCCAGCTCCCTTCCCCCAGGGCACCAGCCGTGCAGCCCCATCCCTTGCCCCAGTATACGCCACCTCCGATTCCCTGCCCATGGCACAAGCACAGCGCAGTGTCCCTCTTGCCACCAGTGCATGCATCGTTCATCCCTCCAGTTCCCTCCACTGGCCTGCACCCTCCCTCTCATGGACGCACTGTGTGAAGTCCTATCCCTCCCTCTCCCCCCTGTATGCCCCTCACCTATGCCCAGTGCAACAGGTGAGGCCTGTGGAACCTGTAGGCATGTACTATGTGAGTCCCTCTTCCCAGTGTCACCCTCACCACTCCACCGCCTGTCCTCTTTCCTTCCCTCCGCTGTGCAGCCTTTCCCTGCCCTTCGTAAACCAGGCCAGGCGGGCAGTGTGTGGAATCCACTTCCCCTATGCACGCCTGGTACCCTCGCCATAGCCACAGGCAGGGGACAGGCTTTCTTATGGTTGGTTACTGTTGCCAGAGAACACCGTGACTGGGATTCCTGTGCAGGGAACCAGACCTGGCAACCGAGGCTGGAAATATTTGCCACGGGCATGTTGAGGCAGCAGCACAATGTCAAGCCACGTAGGTCCCAGGCTGCGGGAGCCAGGCATGCTGCAGAGAATTGGCTTGGGCAGCGGTGTGGTGATTACAGCTGAATGATACCCTGCCTATTGTTCACACAAAAGAATGTGGGTGTTAGGGTGACCAAATGTCCTAATTTCATATGGACAGTCCCAATATTCAGGCTTTTTTCTTATATAGGCGCCTATTATTCCTACCCCATCCCGATTTTTCACACTTGCTCTCTGGTCACTCTAGTCCTAGTGGGTGTTAACTTTAAGAACTGAATGCTTCCCTCTTCACCTGGTATGTGTCCTTCCTAAAGCTGGAGCGTCCCTGCTGCCTGTGGGATATTGTGTGGGGCTGGTGGAGAGCGGGGAAGCAAGCTACTCCTGGAGAGAAGAGGGTAATTGTGTCAGAGGAATGCTGAATGGGCGCGAGCAGGAGGTTTCAGGGAGAAGCAACCCCCACTCTTTAATAACCGTATGCAGCCATTTCTAACCCTGACCTTTACATTCCTCATTTGCCTGTGGGTAAGAAAAGAGCGTGTTCAAATGTTCATTTCTGCGTATGGAGGAGATTGGGAACGAAGTGGTGACTGAAGGGATCTGTCTTAGCTATGCACTGACGACCAGCATCTTCGCATTTGTTGTGTCATATGTATCAGTCTTGAGCTCCATCTGTGTCACTGCTGTAGAAGATGTAACAGGTGTCATGTTGGGGAATAGGGGTGGTGAGCAAGAGCCAAAGATGATTTCTTCTCCCTATCCCTAAATACATCATACTCCCAGAATCAAAGCAGCTTTGGGTTGAGAACTGTAGCAGAAGGGATAGGGAGTCAGGGTTGATTTATACATAGGAATTCCTACAGCAGAGGCTGATTCGTGATCAGTCAGAAGTCACCTGGCACTTGCAAGTCAGATACAAGCTTTACCTCAGCTGTCTGAAAGATTTGTGAATAAAAGTACATGCACCTTCTTTTTTTCCTATTAATTCGAACGTTAAGTCGAATTTTGACTTTTCTCATATAACAGTACCAAAGAAAAATACACAATTCATCTGGTCTCTCAGAAAAAAAAATGTTCCTCTTCACTCAACAAATCCCAAATGCCCAGAATAAAGAGTTGTCAGGATAAATAAACCTGGCAAAAAGGGACCATTTAAATAATTAAATCATTACTGTAGTCAATCCTGACTTTCAGACACAGCCAGCAGTTTCCCAAAGACGTGTTTAAAGCAATGTAACCAATTCGGATTTAAGAAAAGTTCTTTTCATGGAGTAGTGCCTTATACATATAATTTTTCTCAGTATTGTGCCTAAAACACCATCCCCTTTTCTAGTGGGAGTTTGGCATATGCAAAGTGGATTTATGGTTTCCAAACTGAGATTAAACTAGGTGTGTTCTTTGTGTGCTAAATTATAGCAATTTTGATTTAATGGGCAGTAGAGTAGCCTGTAATCATTATGTTCTAACAAGAAACATGAAGGAAATTAGATATATTATGAGCTATCAATTCAAGCGTATATATATTTTGCATAATTATTTCCTGTTCACTCAGAATATGAGATGTATAGTCATTTTACAACCATTTTTCAGGCTGATTTTTTTTAATAACCCTAGTGATCTGGCACTGTCACTTTGCACAGTGCATTAGGGAAGTCACTGTTCCTGCCCCCCAAAAGTATACTCTTCAAAGATAAGAAAACATAAGCTACCACACAATAATTAAGAAGGGGAAAAGGTGTGGGGATTATCAAGGAGGAAAAAAAGAAGGGATTTCTTGAAGATGAGGGATGGTTTTAAGAAGGGACTGGAATTTAGTTAAAAGAGGAAGAGGTAACAGGATTCAGCAAGAGATCCAAGATGGGATGGGCTGAGTGGCTAGAAGGAGTTGTGAGAAGAGTCAAAGACAACAGTGAGATTACAGGTCACAGGGTTTCGTTAGGTGTAGGCAAAAGTATAGTAATTAATAATGGCAGTAAACATATTATGGCAGCACCCATAGCCCCAGCCAAGATCACGGCTCCATTGTCCTGGGCACTGGTCAAACAGAGCAGAGTTAAACCCTGTGCCAGAGGGCTGACAAAATAGCCACAAGTAGGGGATAGTGATATAACATACAAGCAAATGGTTATGATGAAGAATTGGGGCAGCTTTGATAGTTACACGTTTTATTGTTTTTCTTCAATTTCTTTTTAATCGGGGGTAGAGGTAGGGTCTAGAGAGGGGAAGTTAATAATAGGAAATGAGTTCTCTCGCTGTCCCATAAGCTCTTGTGTTCCAGCGATAGTACTTGCAGAAGCAGTAAGTGCTTTGACTTTTACTGCTTCAGAGAAACCCAGGTGCCTATGAGGTAAAGCTCATGGAGTTTCTGTGGAGAGCTAGGACATTTGGGGACTTCAGCGTTCATTAAACTTTCACGATTGGTGCAACTTATTGCAAGAGAAATATTGTTTCTTTTCATGACTATTTTCTGCTCAAAAACAGCTAAATCAGAAAGGGCCATTTTTAGAAAGAGCTTTGTTTACATCTCTTCCACGCTCGCCTTGTTAACCGCTTACGATGCATGTTTGCCAAACGCTGACAATAATGCAATGTTCAAAGAAGAAGTAGGTACTTAAGAAGAGTAACACTATACATTTACTTTTGACTTGGCATCTATTGACTCTAACAGGCTTTGCATCAGGCCCTGAACGTGCGTAATAAAATAAAGGGAGAAGTGCACTGAAAAATGGCATGATGCTGATAATCCAGGAGTATTAGAGTCTTTGGGCCCTCTGGGCCCCTCTCTTTAGGAGGAAAGACTACATCAGAATCTCTGAGTTTCTCCTCTGTGGAGTATCCCCACACCTTTCCCTCCAAAGGGGGGGCTTTGTGATCCCGTGGAGGGGTACATCCTGCCAACCCCAAGGATCTGTGCGTCAAAGTAGCACTACCCCCCAGGCCTAAGGATGGTCTTCCCCTCCACGCATGTAGTAAGGCCGGCAGCCAATGCTTCTGAGAAGGTTTGCTGCCACTGGCTGAATCCCCCACCCCACTACTGCTCACCTCACTCCTAAGAGGGAGGGGAGGCGTGAAGCAGAGTTCTAGCAACATTACTTCATGGAGGTTTCCCAGCAGACAACCACCAGGTACCAAAAGGGAATGTGCTACACACCATCTGCTTCTAGCTTTTCCCCTGTTTGTGAAGCTCTGCATACGTGATGGTGCTGGGGGATTTCTGCAGTTCTCAAGGGAGTGTACATTGGAGCTGCTGCTCCTTCCATATCACATCACTTTTTCCAAGTACCCTCCCCTCCCCCCCCCCCAAGAACCTGGGGGAAATTAGTTGCAGGATCGACATTTCTAAAACCTATTTCTAATATTAGTGTATGAAAAATTGTTCATGTACTGTGAGCAACAAGTTTCACAGCTTCCACAACATGGAATCACAGAAGTGGCTGGAGGGACCTCAAGAAGTCATCCAGTCCAGCCCCCTGCGCTGAGGCAGGACCAAGTAAACCTAGACCATCCCTGACAGGTGTTTATCCAGCCTCTTCTTAGAAACCACAACCTCCTTTGGAGCCTATTCCAGAGCTTAACTACCCTTATAATTAGAAACTTTTTCCTAGTATCTACCATAAATCTCCCTTGCTGCAGATTAAGCAGATTAATACTTGACTAACCTCCAGTGGATAGGGAGAACTGTCCTCTTTTTAACAGCCTCTGACAATTGATCACTATCCTCTTTATAACCTCTCTTAACAGCTGTTATCAGGGGCCCCCTCATTCTTCTTTTCTCAAGACAAAACATGCCCAGCTTTTTTAACCTTTCCTCAGAGATCAGGTTTTCTAAACCTTTTATCATTTTTGTTGCTCGCCTCTGGACTGTCTCCAGTTTGTCCACATCGTTCCTAAGGGGTGGGGCCCAGGATTGACACGGTTCTCCAGCTGAGGCCTCACGCGTGCCAACTAGAGTGGGATAATTACCTGCCATGTCTTACATATCACGTTCCTGTTAATACCACCCAGAATGATACGACCCTTTTTAGCAACGGCATCACATTGTTGACTCATATTCAATTCGTGATCTACTGTAATCCTCAGATCCTTTTCAGCAGTACTACCTCCTAGCCAGTTATTCCCCACTGTGTATAGTGGAGAGGAACACAGACTCCCAACTAGACCCAGTAGCTTAAGATAAAATCATTAGAAAGAACAGAACACAAACTAACCACCAGAGATAAAATGAAGGCTAGCCACAGCAACCTACTAAACAGGGCAGAAAAGTGTGTTTATTCCAGCATGGAAAGATTCCTCTGGCTGGAAACAGCTACATTAGAAACCTGAAGTGTTTAAAAGGCAATTTATAGTCACTCTTTGTCTCTCAAGACATACGTGTCGGCTTAACAAGTCACTGGGGAGTGAAACAATAATATCTCTGTATCTAATGCTTACTGTAAGCAAAAGATGGATTACAAAGCAGACTGTTATTTTTAATTATTAATGTGTTTGAACTTAAAAACTGCAAAGGTGCGTGTTGTTTTTCAGGGATGGAAAGAAGATAAGCTATTCAGTAGCATTATTTCTTTAAATACAGTCTTTCAGGCCTGGTCTAGTCTTATGAGTGAGGATGGGAGTGATGTAAATACATAGTAGAATATAATATGTCATTGGTATATAAAAGACTGTGCTGAACACAGGGCTGAGATCTGGGTTCTGTTCCTGGCTGTGTCACTTCTGCATGACTGTGACCAAGCCACCTCACTTTATTGTGCCTCAGTTTCCCCCACCTAAAGCAGTTCTATCATCTTACTGACCACAAGAGATGTGGCATGGTATAATTCTTTAATATCGGAAAATGGTTTGAGATTCTCCAATGGAAGGCTCTTCGATGAGCACATGCAAAGTATTATTTATTGTGCGTCATACTGTTGAGGTGTGTGATTTGTAGGCCTTAAATGTGGGATTTCTATTGTCCTGCCAAATCATATGTCCTGGGGGCTTTTCCATCCCTGATGCAAGGTCTATAGATATTGATGTGCTCTATTCCAGTCCCCTTTCTCGCCTCCCCCTCTTCTCCATCAGAGTATATAACCTGTACTCCATGTACATGCTACATTAACCCTGGCTGGAAGAGAGACTGACTTCCTTCCAGAACTATGCCACAAAGGGCCTGGGGAGAATTCTCCCAGTGCAGGGTCATCATAAGTGGCCATACACTGTCTCCCTCGCAAATGTAGAAGGGGGGTTGCTTTAGCATAGCATTTTCTAGAAATTCTGGGCTACAGAGCTGCCCATAAGCAGCAGGGCATAGGATGCTGTAAATCAGAGCAATCCTTGGGAAACTGTAATTTCCAGAATCCCAAGAGATGCAAAGGTGCCTCCTAATACTGATGATTGGTATTTTCTATGTACTGCGCAATGAGAATGACCCTGTTTACCTCAGCCCACAGTTAAATCCCTAACTTGCGTGTATAATACAAACTGTAGCATATTGCAGTTCCATTTACTCTTCATAATATTTAAAACATTAAAATGGACATGCAAAGCGGTACTTTTATTTTCAAGTGTTTTATTTTTGGGATACTCTTATTGAGGAAAGAATCTCTGGCAGTGCTTATCTCTTCGCTAATAATAATGACCTCGTTCACCCAGAATGGTAACAGCGTTACGGCTCTGTCATTTTCATGCTCTGCTTCAGTTTGCACTCAGACACTGCAATGTGCTTCTAGTGATCTGTTTAAAGCCTTTAAAATGATATGCTGTTAATAATTTAATGGCAGGGTTTATCCATAAAACAGTTATTACTCCCTGTCTTGGGCTTCAGATTATTATGTGGCTTCCCTGATTACGAATGTCACTGTATCTTTGTGTTTATTGTAAGCAAGTTTTCAGTGTAATCAAAAAAAAAAAAAATCAAAACCAAAACAAACAAAACCCCCACCTGTGCCCCACCTTATTAATGTAGTATAAGAAACATTAACCATTTTGTAACTATATGTAATCCAATGCTGTTAGATAGAAACCGCTGATTAAGGCATTATTTTAGAAAATACGTATTAGAGTGCATTAAGCAAATTCTCAAGTAGAAATAAATCAGCTTTTTAAAAATGTAGTGATTTTAATCTCTTAAAATATGTCAGTGGTTTCATTGGTTTCCTCCTGTTTTAGATTAAATTTTGGATCTCTTTTCATACAGAGAACTCCTTAGTTATGTAATTATTAAACTATAGATTTATTTTAAAGATTTAACTAAAGTTGATTCCTATGGAAGATAGTAAAATAAGTGACATCAGTGATAGAAAAGGCACCCACAGCATTTACTAAACTTATGGTAATTAAGGATATGTAGCATCAGGACAAAACTGAGAATTTTCAGTTCAAACATAATTTCAGTGCTAAGATACATCTGCGGGTGCGAGAGCTGGGTATTTACTAAAAATTGTAGACAGAGAACTAGATACTTTTGAAAATAAATGTCTGCGAAAGATTCTGGGCATTGGCTGGAAAGACTTTGTTACAATGAAGAGTTCTGAGAAATCACCAACTATCGGCTCATTCATTGCCACCAGAATCAGAAGGATGCACTGGACATATCTGGGGCGTACCAACACACAGATTCCCACATGAAGGTACTGGTGTAAGGAAATGAGGGCAGTCGAGAAACCTGAAGAAGACCTCTTAGCCAGGAGGGCAGAACAGGTCATCTCTGTGCCATAGAACAGATAGAAGTAGCAGCAAATGACAGAGAGGAATGGAAGAAACTAGTTTTTGGCATGTGTTCTAATATAGGCACGGGAAAGATGTTATGTAATGGTAATTAACTATATGAAGCTAAAAGCAAAATATTAACCAATCCTGCAAAAATGTATACAGGTACTTATGTTTGCATGCTGTGAGTTGCAATGGGATAACTTTCAGGTTGAAGTTCTGGCCTCTTTGAAGTCTCAGTGTCAAGAAAGACTCCCGTTAACATCAGTTGAGCCATTATTCCACCCACTCTATGTCAAGTTTAGCATGTGCAAGTCTTTGCAGGCTCCTCACCATTTCTAAAATTATGGGCAAAAAAAAATGGTGTTAAAGGCTTTCAAGTTGTAAACTGCGACATAAATGTTAATGCCAGAGGCATTATTGCTATGATATGCAAGGAGCTTCCTTGTTATAATTTTGGCTTCATATACACAGAACACTTTGTGACACAGGCTGTTCAATTGCAAGGAGTGGGTCTAATTCTAAGCTCTCACACACCATTTTTAATCTGATGTGATTCCACTAACCTCAGTAGAATTACACTGATGTAAATTGAGGGTAACTGAGAGCAAAGTCAGTCCCAATGTGCTCAATAGGAGACAAACAACACCAACCCATTTCTCTCTGACCTGTATTTTTAAAGAATGTACTAAAGTTTGCAGCAGCAGCATCTCCCCTAAAATCAGGGCTTACTACAAGTCTTAAGAACTGGTTTCCCACTGCAGTATTCAGGAGCCAAGAAACACAACTGTGGAAACTCCCATTGAGTAAAGACTTCTGCAGAATTTGGCCTTTGCTGTTATTTTGCACAGCGGGAGGATTGCATATAATTATTTAAGTGTGTAAAGTTCTATTTTTAAGACTAGGTTATTTGAGATTTATTCTACCCCTGTGTGACAATAAATATTCTCCCCCGTGATTTATGTATATCTATTTCTGATTAACCTAATCTTTACATGCTGTAAATCCTTGCAATTTAGCCTTGGATATGAGCTCCACAGAGACAGATTGCCCCTTCAGGGACATATTTTTTTCAGTATTTTTTGTTTATATGTTTTTAGCACTTGTGTGCTAAGACTCTATAGGGAAAGTAATCTACACCAGACTACATAACAGTCTAGACCTTGGCATTATTCTTGATTATATCTTTCTGCTGAACATAACCCCTGTACAGAGGGCTAGTTTAAGACCTATGCATCACGTAAGTCCCACTTAAGCCCTGTAAGTTCACTGAGGGCTTGTCTACACTTACCGGGGGGATTGACGAGCGGCGATGGATGCATCAGTGGCCAATTTAGCGGGTCTAGTGAAGACTCACTAAATCGACTGCAGACCGCTCTCCTGTCAACTCCTGTACTCCACCAGATCGAGAAGAGTAGGGGGATTCGACAGGAGAGCATCTCCTGTCAACATCGCATAATGTGGACGCTGCGGTAAGTAGGTCTAAGCTATGTCGATTTGAGTTACGCTATTTATGTAACTCAAATCGCGTAGTTTAGATTGAATTTCCCCTGTAGTGTAGACAAGGCCTAAGGCTTAAGTGGTACATAAACCTTGTATTAATCAATTTCTCCCTTGAAGAACTGGAAGCCCTATGTAAAGGCAAGTCCCTTCCTGGCATCCTACTCCCCAGAGGACACTATAACTACAGCTGGTTGGGAATTTTTCAGCAAACAGAGTGTCAGTCTCCCATGTGAGGGCCCTAACCACTGGGTTATTGTCAGTTCTTAGGGGAAGGGTGAGAGTCATATTATCTCACACTCACCGAAGTTTTTAAAGGTCTACTTTTTGTTTTAATGCAGAACGAAAAAATATGTTTACATTTTAATAATATTTGCCAAATGGAATTCTTTTCCAGACAGCCCTCCCCTGGAGGCCGCATGAACATGTGTCTCTCTGCTTATTTTATCAGGGGTAAATTCTGAGATTTCTACTAAGTGTTTATTAAGCTTTTGCAAAGATAGATGTCTGTGTAAGGCCTTCAGGACTGGATCCCTTGGTTATGGTGAAAACAGTTTGGGAGAGGGTGATTGGAGTAGTCATCAAGTCCAGAGTATGGAATGTGAACATAATCTGTCATTCAGACTAAATGCATCTTAGCAGCTAATAAGTATTAGATTCCCAGAAAGCCTTTGACAGCGTCCCTCACCAAAGGCTCTTACGTAAATTAAGTAGTCATAGGATAAGAGGGAAGGTCCTTTCATGGATTGAGAACTGGTTAAAAGACAGGGAACAAAGGGTAGGAATAAATGGTAAATTCTCAGAATGGAGAGGGGTAACAAGTGGTGTCCCCAAAGGGTCAGTCCTAGGACCAATCCTATTCAACTTATTCATAAATGATCTGGAGAAAGGGGTAAAAAGTGAGATGGCAAAGTTTGCAGATGATACTAAACTGCTCAAGATAGTTAAGACCAAGGCAGACTGTGAAGAACTTCAAAAAGATCTCACAAAACTAAGTGATTGGGCAACAAAATGACAAATGAAATTTAATGTGGATAAATGTAAAGTAATGCACATTGGAAGAAATAACCCCAACTAAACATACAATATGATGGGGGCTAATTTAGCTACAACGAATCAGGAAAAAGATCTTGGAGTCATCATGGATAGTTCTCTGAAGACGTCCACACAGTGTGCAGCAGCGGTCAAAAAAGTAAACAGGATGTTAGGAATCATCAAAAAGGGGATAGAAAATAAGATGGAGTGTATCTTATTGCCCTTATATAAATCCATAGTACGCCCACATCTTGAATATTGCGTACAGATGTGGTCTGCTCATTTCAAAAAAGGTATACTGGCATTAGAAAAGGTTCAGAGAAGGGCAACTAAAATTATTAGGGGTTTGGAATGGGTCTTATATGAGGAAAAATTAAAGAAGCTAGGACTTTTCAGCTTGGAAAAGAGGAGACTAAGGGGGGATATGATAGAGGTATATAAAATCATGAGTAATATAGAGAAAGTAAATAAGGAAAAGTTATTTACTTGTTCCCATATACAAGAACTTGGCGCCACCAAAGGAAATTAATGGGCAGCAGGTTTAAAAGGAAGATCTTCTTCACACAGCGCACAGTCAACTTGTGGAACTCCTTGCCTGAGGAGGTTGTGAAGGCTAGGACTATAACAGCATTTAAAAGAGAACTGGATAAATTCATGGAGGTTAAGTCCATTAATGGATATTAGCCAGGATGGGTAAGGAAGGGTGTCCCTAGCCTCTGTTTGTCAGAGGGTGGAGATAGATGGCAGGAGAAAGATCACTTGATCATTGCCTGTTGGGTTCACTCCTTCTGGGGCACCTGGCATTGGCCACTGTCGGGAGACAGGATACTGGGCTAGATGCACCTTTGGTCTGACCCAGTACGGCCATTCTTATGTTCTTATGTTATTTTCTAATTCTCACAAGAAGTAGTACATTAAGTGGTGACAGAAGGAGGCTGGCTTAAACTGACAAAAGCTGGGAAATTTCACATTAAGTTAAAAACTCTGAGCCACATTCTCCTATCGTGTTACACCACTGCCATCCATGTAAGTGATTTGGACCAGTACAACTCAGAGCAGAGTTTGGCTTGCTCTACTGAAGCGCTCGATAAGGCATGCTTGGAAAATCCCAGTGTATGATACATGCAGGGCTTTGTGGGCGAGAGAAAGTAGCTTTAGTTTAATGTGGTTAGAAACAGAAGGCAGCATAGGAGGGATTAAAAATATCTGTAGTTAGGGGAAGGATTGCAACATAAGGGGAGAGACAGGGTTAACTCCATCCTTTCACCTCCCTAATGGCTTGACGTTCAGTGAGCACTCTGTATAGAACTTCATAGATAATGCTCAGTTCCACTCTCTCCATCCTGGGCGAGGATGGGAGGACTTTGAAGGCTCCATAAGCTCATCCCTTTCATAGGAGTGCATGGAAAAAGTGCCTCAGAAACAGAAAAGTGCCTCTCTGACTGCATAGTGTCCATGTCCATCAGAGCTGTGGCCTCTGAAACTTTCTGTAAAGTGGTCAGTTGTGTCTACGTCATAAATCCAGGCTTGGGGCCTGGACTGAGATCACCAGACTCATTTCACACAGGGCCACTGAGTCATCTGCAGATGGTGACAACAACGTGGCTTGGACTTGAATCACTAACCTAGAGATGATATCCCTTTATTAGTCATCGAGTCCAAACACCAGTCCCCGCGCAGGCCTCTGGTTCCCAACTTTCAGACAATTTACCCATTATGACCCTCCTCCCATTGTTCCCTCAGAACCCACCTATGTCAGTAAGCTAAATTACTCCTACAGGTCATTGCATTCTCTTTAGTGACATACTAATGTTCTCTTTCCATTAGTTGGAGAACACCAGCTGACAGGACATAAAGTTGCCGTAAAAATTTTAAATAGACAGAAAATTCGGAGTTTGGATGTGGTTGGGAAAATCAAGAGAGAAATTCAAAACCTAAAACTCTTTCGGCACCCTCATATTATCAAACTGTAAGTACTATTGCTACTGCTTCTCTTTGTTCAGATTCCATTTCAATTCTGTGGTGCGTCAGAGGGAATGCTCTTGAATGCATTTCTGTTTTACTAGCAAATTAAATGACACTTGCCAAAGATGGAAAAGAGTGAAATAGTAAGTTTCCATTTTGAGAAGCAGTGAAAGGAGCCAGCTAATTAATATTCTCTTAAATAATTCATTCAAGACATTTTGTAATTTTTTGCAAATAAGTTGAGACGTCTGTTCATTATGGGCTTGTCCCATGCCCATTGAAATCAGTGATTTCAAAGGGTTTTGGATCAGGCTGCCTTCGTGCAGTTCTAGTCCTGAACCTACCAAGTTATAAATTAAGGCTTTAATCCTACAAGTCTTACACACATGCTTCACTGTACTTGACTTCAGTGGCATGACTCCCAGTAATATACAAAGCTAAACAGGTGTACGGGTTTTTGCTGGGTTAGGGCCCAGTCTTGCTACATTGAAGTCAATGAGAGCAGAATCAGAGCCTTAGAAAACTATACAGACCAGTCTCACTGGGAAGTTTGGGTTATTATCTTGGCAATCCCATGCATAGTAAACTTTACTGAATCAAGTTCTGCATACTTACACCTGTGCAAGCCCTGTTGTTTTCAATCGAAAGGCAATGGTGACTGAGAACTGAGGGCTACAAGTAACTACCATAGGTGTCAATGGGAGTTATTGTTCTCTTTTCTTTTGGCCTGATCCGGCAGTCTTTGAAGGCAATGAGACTTTTGTCTGAGTAATGACTACATGATCAGGCTCTTGAGGTGAAATCCTAGCCCCAAACCAATAGGAGTTCTCCATTAATGGTCTGGATATCAGAAGACTAAAGTTACCATTTTCTATTTATGATGATAAAATTCTGGTAAGAATTTTCAAAACTGACACTCTGAGGTATCCGAATTTAAATTGCAAATAGGTAACTGCACTGCAATAGTTTAGTTGTCTCAGATTAAAAATCCAGAAACCTCAAGGCTTAACTGCACAAGTAGCCAGCCATTAAATACATTTGGCATTTCTATAAAATAAAGTGTTTGAATGGTAATTAGAAGGATAATCTGATGTTTAGAGCATTGGCATGTATCTAGTGAGCCTTCCTCTGAGAGGGAAGGGGTCAAATTCTGCTTCCAGTTAATCCACCGTAATTCTGAGGGAACTATTGACTTTAATGGAGTTACTCCACAGTATCATTAGCATATTTGAGAACAGATTGGTACCATTTCATAAACCAGGTAGCAAAAAGTGCTTCTCAAAGAGGCATCTGGCACCCTGAGTCTCAACCAGTTCTCATATATGTCAAAGACAACAAATGATGGCCTAAAAATTAAGTTAAGAACATCAATAGGGTCTGGGATAAATAATTGAATCATGAAATGGTATGTTAAAGAAAATTAGCAAGTGAGAATGTATTACATTTACTTTATCTTTTTTCTTGTATACATTAACGAATTATCAGAGACTTTGGTTTACTGGATCTCAAACCACGCTAAAGTGTATTAACCCTTATTGATCTTTTGAGGGTTTTACTGAACACGATATATTTACATGCAGTTTTAAGAAGACAGGAAGTTATTTGTTCACTTCTAATGTAATGATACAGAACACAAATTCAACTATAAGCAGTGCAAACACAAAATCGGAGTACAAGAAAATGGATGTGAATCTCAACTGGTGTTGCTATAAATTTATGTAGTTTCATTGAGGTCAATAAAGTTATGCCAATTTACACTAGCTGAGAAACTGGAGTGAAATAGGAAAGATTCAAACTTTACCTGCCTATAGTACCTAGAGTTCTTTTCTCCTGTATCCTCAGTACAAAGGGTGAGGGGGAAGGAGTTAATATTCCTTTTTTGCTTTTGAAGGCAGCCTGCATCTCTTAAGACATTGCTGTAAATCTTAGGACTAACCTGATTTTAAAATTTCCATTTTGGCTAAGTATGGTAAACTACTGTAGCAAAGATTTCAGAGGATTATGTAAAAGCTTAAGAAACAAAGAAGTGAATTTGTGAAACAGATCCTTTCAACAGACCACTGAAAGATATTATGTTTGTTTGCATCTTAAAATATAAGTGATTGCTTTTCATATATGGAAAGCAATTTTATACACAAGATCAAAACAAATGTTTATTTTACAGAAAAAGTTATAATAGTAAACTGTTTAAAAACCTTGCCTTGTTGTTACTGATCAAGTCTTTTTAAATTCTCTCTTTTGTTTTTGAAGATATCAGGTCATCAGCACTCCAACTGATTTTTTCATGGTAATGGAATATGTATCTGGTGGCGAATTGTTTGATTACATCTGTAAGCATGGACGTGTAAGTGACAGTATCTTGTCAAGATAAAGATTTGTGTGGGAAAACGATGGTGCTGAGGCATAAAATGGTTTTGCAAAATGGGATACTTTCTAGCGCAGGGGTCGGCAACCTTTGGCATGCAGCCCACCAAGGTAAGCACCCTGGTGGGCAGGGCTGGTTTGTTTACCTGCCGCGTCCACAGGTTTGGCCGATCGCGGCTCCCACTGGCCGCGGTTCGGCACTACAGGCCAATGGGGGCTGCAGGAGGCAGTGCAGGCCGAGGGATGTGCTGGCCACTGCTTCCCACAACCCCCGTTGGCCTGGAGCGCCGAACCGCAGCCAGTGGGAGCCGCAATCAGCCGAACCTGCGGACACGGCAGGTAAACAAACCAGCCCTGCCCACCAGGGTGCTTACCCTGGCGGGCCGCATGCCAAAGGTTGCCAATCCCTGTTCTAGCTAAATGGAACAAAAATAGTCCTATCCTGAATATCTTGCATTTGGCCTAGAATATAGTTGTATATATCACTTTGCAACTACTCCATGTTGTGTTACAGCATATAAACAAAAAAGCAAAAAACAAAAACAAGCCAGAGAAATAAGCCAATCAAATAATAAACCTACTGTTAAATACAAGGAAAATCACTAGTAACTCCCTTACGGATGTCTTGGTAGGTTTCATACAGCCACCAGCCAGGAACATAAGAACATATAAGATGGACTAATAACGATCTCAGTTAGGATACCGGAAAAGCTCAGGCTACAATGCTAATGTTCTTCTCTCCCTGTAGTGTCACAAAATAAATGCATTTTATACTAAACTCTTTTGTATAAGTACGCTGGTAGAAGGAGTCATTTCCATTGGTCCTTTAAATTTATGAATACAATTCTGATTTACAGTAGGATTTTTTTTCCAGTTTATCAAGAAAATACTTGATCTTTCTAAGTATTAAAGTTAGGCCTTTCTGGACTTTGACATTTAGAAACTACATTTTTCATGAAAGAATATTACAAAATTGTCAGTATAAATGGCCAGAAACACACTTTCTTAGACCTAATTCCCCATTGCATTCTTCCTAATTATAGAATCATAGAGCTGCTCCATTTTTAACCTCTACAAAACCACCTACTTCATTCCTCATGACTGAATTGTTCCCTGTAGAACATTGTGCAATGCTTTCTCAAGTCTAGATTAAAATCTCCTGTGATAGGACTGCTATTGGTTCCTTGAGAGACTAGGCCACAGTCTAATAGATTTCACTATTAGGAAGGTCTTTGTCAGTGCTTAATTTGTAATGAAAGAGGTGCAGCGGCTCAGAGCAATTTTTTTTTACATTCATAACTGACACAGCAAGCCCAGAGGTGCAGGGGCTATAAACTGCCAAGATGTGCCGGAGCTCAGCCCTGACACAAATTAAGCACAGGTCTTTGTGACAGCCAGTCTAAATTGAGCTTTTCCTAATTTCGTCACATGACTCCTAGTTATTAGCTTTATTTCAAAACAGTAACGCAGTATAAAATGCAAGGGGAAAAATCTGCTTTATACATTTGTCTCTGCTTACAATCTGTTTACTGTAATTTTATCTGTGCATCATAGAGCTTTTCAGCTCATGACGGAGCCAAAGCTGTTTTGCCAAGTGTCGTTTCAGAGAAAGCTTTAACCGTTTCCCGGTGTTTTGTAGGTGGAAGATGCAGAGGCTAGACGCCTTTTCCAGCAGATTCTCTCTGCAGTGGATTACTGTCACAGGCATATGGTTGTCCACAGAGACCTGAAACCAGAGAATGTGCTGCTGGATGCACACATGAATGCCAAGATAGCTGATTTTGGTATGTGACCCCAACAGCATTCCAGAAATGTAGCCAGCTACAAGCCACTTGCTGGAGTGTGTCAACATAACATGCCTTACAGAACTGAGTCAGTTTGCATGGCCATTAACAATTTCATAATTTTAATTGAAGGGTTCATAATTGTAAACACTCACCCTTCAATGAAGACAGGCATGGCTAGTGAGATCTCTTGTGTTTGTAGTATAAACATACATGGGTTTTAGAACAGTGGAGAAACAAGGTAATTTGCATATTCATCATGGTTTTCAGCGTAATAATTAAAAAAAAATTAGCTAACATTCATGGTAGACTCCAATGCAGTAACACCAGGATGGAATTCGGCCCCATATGACCATAAGAACGGTCATACTGGGTCAGACCAAAGGTCCATCTAGTCCAGTATCCTGTCTTCCGACAGAGGCCAATGCCAGGTGCTTCAGAGGGAATGAACAGAATACGTAATCATCAAGTGATCCATCCCTGTTGCCCATTCCCAGCCTCTGGCAAACAGAGGCTAGGGACACCATCCCTGCCCATTTGTAATACATGATGCCCCACCATTCTGTAACCGCCCAATTGTTTAATTTTATTATTTCATAATTTCCCCCACTCCTTCCCTTGCTACTTCTCCTGTCATCCTTTTAGAAGCATAGAATTCTCGCTAACCATACATTCAAAGCATGTGTCAATATGCAAGAATCTTACTTTTAGGGTTGTCGAACATGATGTCAGATGGTGAATTTCTGCGAACCAGCTGTGGTTCCCCAAACTATGCAGCACCTGAAGTCATCTCCGGAAGGTATAACTTAGCATTGAGAAAACCCACTTTAATGCAAGTGTATGTTCAGGTGTGATTCTTGCATTTGTTCTTGTATTTGAAACTTATTCTGTACTACTGTTAAAGATAGCTGGAGCTCCCCCACCCCCTCCATTTTTAAAAGTGGGAGTGAATCTAGTGACAAAACCTTGTTTAGTTTTCTATGATTAAAAATAGAAAACGATCTTTCTAAAAAAATTAGAGTTATTAAAAGACATTTTTGTTTATATACCTAAATAAAGAATTAGGTAAATATATTTTTAATCTGAATCCTTTTCATATGCAAGGAGTTTCCCTCCCCAAAATTCTTATTCACCCCCTATGCAAAATTTTGTATCTGTCTATCTGTAATTTTGTTGTGTTGGTACAGAGAACTATTCAGTGATAGACCAACCAATTTTACCCACCCACTTCCCAAATCTTAACAATGGTCTCTACCCCTTTTCCATACCTTAACAGTAGTTCCATCTAAAAGATCTTATCTTCTAGCTTCTTTTAATCAATTTCTTTTTTCAAAAAAATGGTTGCTGCTGTCATGGGACGGAATGTTCATGACTTCCTGTTAAATTAATGATAAACAAAACTGTGAAGCAGTCATGCACTACAGTACTGGTGGCATTTGGCATTTATACAGCACCTTACCTATTGAAAGCACTGCCCAAACCTGAATTAATCTTCATCACACCCAGATGGAAGTATTACCTTTCCTTTCCCATTTCACAGTTGTGAAAATGGAGTCTCGGAGAAAAACTGATTTGTCCAAGTCCATACAGCAGGCCAGTGACAGAACCAGGATTAGAATGAAGGATTTCCAAATTTAGAATCCTGTACATATTCTTCATAACCACCTGTTTTCCAGTTACGCACCAGTTATTTTTTTATACTATGTCTGGTTTGCATTCATTTTAACAGAAAACAGGTGGCAAGATCCTAGTACACTTTCCCCATATCATTTTTACTGCTGTATCTCATCTAACAGGCCAAATAAACACAGCATTTTGATTAATGTGGATTGTTTCTGATTAAATTCCCTCTCACTTATGCCGGTGGAAGTGATGGCAGAGTTCCTTCTGAATTAGACCACCAGAGGACTGAGTTGAGGCAACAACTCCACTTACAGGGATCCATGAGTCATGCTGGCCAGACAGGGAGCAAAGCCAGAAAGTCCACAACTGCTGCAGCTCCAGAAAGAAGCTGCAAATCAAGGTTGTCCCCACTTCCTTTAGTAGAGCTCTAACTATGCTTTCATTCAAGCAGTATAGACAATAGTGCTGTATCAGAGGACAGCAAGAGAAAAGGTACAAGTTACTGCCCTCTAGATCCCGAAAGATTGCAAGGACTCAACTGATTCAGTTTATTAGTAATGAATAAAAGAAACAAAAACACCATATACGTCGAAACCAGGTTCATCTACTAATCCCCTGACTATATTGCCTTTCATTTATCAGGCCTCCCCTCAGACTCCCTCACTGCTGCTCAGCTTCTCATTTTATATCCTGGAAGGGTTTCCCACCCTGCACTGCTCTTAAAGGGACAGCAGCTGTCAGAGTTATCATTACAATATTTTTCACGTAGCGTGGAGATTGGTCAGTCTGTTAGTTCTGTTGTATGACATTGCACATGGATTTATGTAGGAGACCAGAGTATGTGAGCGGATTCAAAATTCACCTTCTGCCATGGCCTGATGGCTAACACAGCATGAAAGGACAGGTTGTAAAACAGAGCAGATATATCTTGCTTGGGCCTAGAAAACAAATCAGTTTTCATCCTATCAATCTGGGAACTAGCAGAAACACTGGGCCCCCAGAATTGTCAAAAACAAGACCCTAAAGAGAGGTATACTTATGCATCTAAATAATTGGCCAGTTTTTTCCAAAAATGCTGAGTACTCACCTGCTTTCATTGGCCTCAGTAGGAGCTACTGGGTGACAGGCACTTTTGAAAATAGAGCAAGCTATTTAGGTGCCTGAGTATGGCTGTAGGAACCCAACTTTAGGCATCCAACTTTTGAAATTTTGGCCAAGGAGGAGCATGCTACAATATTACTGAAAAAAATCCAACCCTTAGTAATCAAAGGAGTGTATCAAGGGCACCCAAGCTTTGTGATGACCAAGCCCACATTAGCAGTTTCCTAGAAGCCTAAGTACTTGATCGGATTTGAATACAGATTTCTTACATAAAAAAGTAAATGTACACAGGTATAATATTTGCTTGTAGTTATCTCTGCGTTGGTGGATGTATAGAAATAGTTGGCTGAGTCCATCAGCCATTGGAACAAGAAAACAAGCTTTTCACAGAGCAGTTGGAGAGGAAGAGCAAACTTGGTTCCTAGCCTCTTAGATTCATTAGCCTCTGTGGGTTGCACCTCCATGTGTCAGTCTGAGAGAACCAGAGAAGCTACAGTGAGGCTGAGTTTTAGGACACTGGGGTAGGAGTACAAACTGAAGCTTTTAGCCTGCAGGGTCCACTTTTAAAGCTCCTCTGCTATATTATAACCTCTACTACAAAGCATATAATGCCGATTGGCAAACAGATAAAACCTGGGAAGGAAATCTTCTCTGTTGGCTTGACTTTGCTTAGGTTGTATGCTGGCCCTGAGGTGGATATCTGGAGTTGTGGTGTTATTCTCTATGCTCTTCTCTGCGGGACACTGCCATTCGACGATGAACATGTTCCCACGCTCTTTAAGAAGATCCGTGGAGGTGTTTTCTACATTCCCGAATATCTCAACCGTTCAGTTGCCACTCTCCTCATGCACATGCTGCAGGTTGACCCACTCAAGCGAGCAACCATCAAGGACATAAGGTAATGTCCCATGCCAGAAGTCACAGCAGAAGCCTCTCTCCTCAGATAGACGTTCTTGTGTGTGGTGGGCAAGCTGTGTTGTGGAACTCAGGGCTAGTTGACACTGAAAACTTACAACGGCAAAGCTACATCTCTCGTGGCATGAAAAATCCATACCCCTGAGAAATGTAGCTATGCCAACCTAAACCCTGGTGTAGACAGTGCTAAGTTGATGAAAGAATTCTTCTGTTGAGCTACCTACTGCATCTCAGGTAGGTACATTAACTACAGTGACAGGAGAACCCCTCCCATCGCTGGAGTGAGTGTCTACACTGAAGCGCGACAGTGGCGCAGAAGCAGCTTTTTAAGTGTCAACATACCCATAATTTATGAAGGTTAGTAGGTGCATTTCAGCAAGTAACCAGGACCTTTTATATTGCATTATACAATGGTCTCAAAAATCCTTAACGGTGCGTGGCAAAAGTAGCCATATGATGCAGTAATGCTAAGAAATTAGCATTCATCTGCCACCTTTTGTCGTTTAATTTAAAAACTTCTCCTTCCTTCTGAATGCAGGTTCAGCATACAGTGTATTTAATATGCAGAGTCACAGCAAACATGAAAAGCTGCATAGACCAAGAATGCAGGATCCACACCCCTAACTCTCAAAATGAAACACATGAAAAATGTTTCTTAATGAGGGCAAATGGCTCACCTTTAAATGTAGTATAATTTTCTCATCTAGCAAATTAATAAGATGGTGCTGTACCTCTGTCTGCTCACATTACCATATAAATTCAGGCTAATGTGAGCACTGAGATTCTTTAGTAGATGTTTGGGCCTTTAAATATAATTAAAAATGCATGTCTGACAGCAGGACTTAAAGATTCTCATAGATTCTTAGAAAGTGAATGATTTTAGTACGGTGTTGTAAACTAGGAGCATGCTCTATCTTTTGTGAAATACAGAATAATCATTAAATCTAAGTGATGTTTTAAAATAGGTATTTAAATGTCACAGCCATCCAAAAGTCCTTGGGTATTTAATTCATTTGGAAAGGATGATTTTATAGTGCCACCGCCATCCTAAAGTGAAAATGGTGCCTTTATTTTCAAGTCTCTTCGTTTAGTGGATCTAATTGCATCTTGGGGAGGAATGCCTATGAGGCGACAATAGCTGGTAATGGGATGTGGAGGATGGTTGGCCACTTGTAACTACATCAGCACAGCAGTGACCAAGAGTCATTACCATCTGATGGGTGTTTGGGTCTCAAGCCAGCTCCTAACATACAAATATAGTCACAGTTGCAGTGCCGGATGAATGATATAGGGTTTAGTTCACTTGCAGGTGCTATTATTAGGGGTTGGCAGCACACTTAGTCCTGTAGATGTTGGTTTGCCTGAGCAACCCCACCCCCCCAAGGGCTCCTCCTCTGGGACACCATCCTACACATTGTGTTTGCTGCCTTTGGGCTGCATACGACCATCCAATTGCTCCCAGAGGTTTAGAGGGGCAATTTTGTGGCAGCGCCTTTTCCAGACCCAAAATATGCTCTCCAGGGTGTGACCAATACCTACCACAGTCCATGCACGAGAGGCAGATTTTAGTGGCCACTCCACCCCCATCCAGGAGCAGAGAAACACTGATTGCCAACTGTCTCTAAGATGGAGTTGCCCCATAGGGCCTAGTGCGATAACCAGCGATTGCCACCAGTGTTTCCCCAGTCCCACTGCCCTATGGAGATGGAAGATGGGTGCATGCTGAACACCTCCCCTCCCCCTCAAAGACTTTGCAAGCATTGGAAAAGGCAGTGGCCACAGTTCGTGCCTCAAGAAAAACTGAAATCCCAAGGGAGACCTGTAGGGGGCCTGTCTGCCGACAGCACTGGCAAAATGGGGCGGGAGCAAGGGCGGGGGGGGTGCCTTTTGGAGGGTGGCCTGTCTGTAAACTGAACATCAGCCTTGAATTTGTGAACCAACGCTGACGTTCACTGATGTGGTGTCATGGGTTCCACTCACCACTGGTGGTGCCTCCTCCTGGGCCCTCTGGGGATTAGAGCTGACCAGGCATTGCAACCTCCTCCAGTGTTCTCTCTCCCATCCTGCGGGCCCCTCTTGCTTCAGGAACCGCAGCCTCCCCTCCAGCCGGGTCACCACATGTTCCCCTATCCAGGGGTAGCAAAGTCCCTCTTGACAGGTTGGCTCAGGCAGTGTTCCTGCTCACTGCCCTGATGGTGCCTCTTGGTCAGCAGCTGGTAGCGGGACCCAGGCCCATCCTCTAATCAGGGGCCTTCTAGTCAGCAGCCAAGGTCTGCATTCCTATTCCTTGCAACTATTCTCCTGAACCATCTCCCACCTTCTTTGCTTTCCCCCACCCCCTCTGCCAGCCTCCCAACAATCTCCTCCCAGGGAGTACCCACAGACTACCCTCCATAGTCCTGAATACACCTTCTCTTCTCCCAGGGAATATCTGCAGCACCCCCTTGTTGCCAGCTTCTTAGCTTATATAGGCCTTACTTGGTCCCATCCAGCTGCGCCTGTTCTACTTAAATCCCTGGCTCCATCTCCAGTTGCAGGCTGGGGAGGTAATTGGCCTAGCTGGCCACCTTCACCCTTGCAAGCCTTGTGTAGGGTGGACACCCCATCACATGCAGGAGACCCTGCACACACGCTCCTTGCTTTGTTTGGTGTGACTATTTCACACAACTCACAGTTTTGTTGGAAGTTACAACAAAAAGACCAAAAACTGAATCAGCGTGGCAACTGCACTGTCCTTCACCCCTCTAGTCAATATTGTTGTGGTACCTTAGTCTGAGGGAAGCATGCACTGGTGCTACCTGTGTGTTGATAAATAATTAATAGTTTGCAGGGCTGTCAAATCAAGGCCTTCCACAAGCACTTTGTTTGATAGAATATTATAGTAGTGGCCAGGCCTGTTTCGAGTTCCGCCAAACTCTTGGCCAAGCTGATGTCTTGTGGCAATGAGTTCCACTGCCTAACTGAAGACACAGACATCACTAAAAATAATGGGCTTGATTGTCAACCGATGTAAATTATTGTAGCTCCATTGAAACAACAAAGCGTTGCCAGTTTACACCAGCTGAGGGTCTGTCTGATTGGTTCGACCCCCTTCACCCTCCCCACCACCTCGGGCTGTAGCTTATAGAATGAATCACTACCAGGTTGCCCAACTGTAAATACAGACTCATGGCTACGCTCTCTCTCTGTAGTCACAGTTTCATTTCTTTTTCCCCTAGAGAACACGAGTGGTTTAAACAAGACTTGCCCAGTTATTTGTTTCCAGAGGATCCTTCTTACGATGCCAATGTCATTGATGATGACGCAGTGCGGGAAGTTTGTGAGAAGTTTGAATGCATGGAGTCAGAGGTGATGAACAGTTTGTATAGCGGTGACCCACAAGACCAGCTTGCAGTAGCTTACCACCTTATTATTGACAATCGGAGAATCATGAACCAAGCCAGTGAGTTCTACCTCGCCTCTAGTCCGCCCACTGGCTCATTTATGGATGACAGCACTATGCACATACCTCCAGGGGTGAAACCACACCCAGAGAGGATGCCTCCTTTAATAGCAGACAGTCCCAAAGCACGGTGTCCCTTGGATGCACTGAATACTACCAAGCCAAAACCTCTGACTGTGAAAAAAGCCAAGTGGCATCTAGGAATCCGCAGTCAAAGCAAACCGTATGACATTATGGCTGAAGTGTACCGAGCTATGAAACAGCTGGATTTTGAATGGAAGGTAGGAAATATCAGTGCTTTGTGGCCAGTTTCAAGGATTATTTTCTTATAAGTTCTCCTGATCTGAATTGATCAGTGCAGTTAGTAAGTATTGTTACAGGATTGTCTGTTTTGAACTAATACCACTGTATTATCGTCTCTAGTATATTATTTTTACTTTTACAAACACTCAACATGAAAAATGCTAGTTGTGGCTAAATAAGCTCCACATGCATTACTGACATAAAATATGCACTTCCTTATTTTAACTCTCTCAGCCTAGGTTGGAAGAATAATTCTCTTATTTAGCTGTAGGGAAAGCAGGAGCTGGTCATATTTCTAATTTTAGTGACAGAATACCTTGAAAGCTCTTGCATGGGTCATAACAATCACATGTCCGGAAACTACACAATCCGTTCCCTTTATTCTTTTAAGGGCTATATAGGCTGTGTTACCCTGTGGACAAAAGTTCTTTTACTAGTGAAACTGTACTTATTATTGGTGAAGGTACATCCATGTCTAGCTCATGCTTACAGTCACTTAATGCTTCCCAAACAATGCACCTGTTGGGGCTGAACTTTCTCATGCTTGATTTTTCTTTTTTTGCTTTGGTAATAGTCTCTTTTTACTGGGTTTTCGGAGCTATCGGCACATGGGACAGGACAGGTATTTTTGCAGCAGCTAGCTAGTTGATTTTTCTTGTGCTCAGATACATTCTTGCCATTGATTTAGCCCTCGTTAAGAACTCCTGCGCCTGATTCTCCACAGCCTCATGTAGTCACTTACCTGTGACCAGTTGACTCATTACCCTGGTGAAAAGTGGTCGTAAAAGGCTAAATAGCAACACAAGATGAAAGGCAGTGCAGAATCAGGCCCATCACCATTGAAACGCCGGCATGACACAGCTATGTTTATCCCCACTAGTTCATTCTAGAATGGTTTACTTAATGGTGTAGAGCATGTGAACGTTACCATTGCTGCATATGCTACTTTTGAAATGCCGGCATTTAAAACATCACCCATAATGTGTTAAAGTTTCCAGCATTTAATTCATTTGTGGGTAGCTAGGTGAAACGAGTGGGGAAATGGCTCAGCTCAGGCCCCTGCGTGCAGTAACTGAGTCCCATCATTAGAGGCAGCTCAGGACAGGTTTGAAAACTACTTTATAGGCTGTGGCAATTACAAGTTTTAGTGGTTCCACAAAGGAGTTAACCAAGTGTGAACTTTTCATAATTATAATCCCAGAACGAACCATTAGATCGTTTAGTCTGTGGCTCTCAACTACTGTACCCCTTTCAGCAGTCTGATATGTCTTGTGTACCCCAAGTTTCACCTCACTTAAAAACGACTTGCTTACAAAATCAGACATAAAAAATACCCAAAAGTGTCACCGCACACCAGTACTGAAAATTGCTGACTTTCTCATTTTTAACCATCAAACTATAAAATACATCAATTGGAATATAAATATTTTACTTACATTTCAGTGTATAGTTTATATTGCTCTATCTACAAGTCATTGTATGAAATTTTAGTTTGTACCGACTTCACTAGTGCTTTTTATGTCCCCTGTTGTAAAACTAGGTAAATATCTAGATGAGTTGATGTAGAAGACTTCTGCATGCCCCCAGGGATACACATACCCCTGATTGAGACCACTGACCTAGTCTGATCTCCTGCATAAGACAGACCATAGAACTTCCCCCAGTCACCCCTGTATAGATCCCAATTACTTGTGTTTGACTAAAGCATATCTTCTAGACCTTGGACTGTTTTCTAACACAAGTGACTGTATTCAAGTTTTACCCCACTCCCTGTTTTGGTGGGCAGAGGGCAGAGTAAGGGTGTTTAGTTACAATGGAGCAGAAATATATTATTACCATTTCATTCAACTAATATTTGCTCTCTGAAGTAAATCTGAATGTGTCGCTCTTCTTCCCCAAGAAAATTCTCTCTCTGGTCAGTGAATTGATTTGCTGTCATTTCTGGAAGCCCGCTCCCTTTCTCTTTTTTTGGTATTTTTTATTTGTATGACAGTAGCACCTGGAGGCCAAGTCCCCATTGCCCAAAGCACTGTCCAAACATATGACAGAATCCCTGCCCCAAAGAGCTTACGGTCTAAATAAAGATATTGGGGTCTGCAACAACTAATAGCTTGGTTACATGCACAGCAAGACAGAGAGCTAATGAGCCAAATTTATCCCTGGTGCAGCTATACAAACGGAAGTGGAATTACACCCAGAATGAAGTTAGCTAAATAGTTCTGTAGGTGATGAAGTTTTTTCTAGTATTCGGCTTGAGCAATAATCATCCACCCCCTAAGACTTAACTCCACAAACAAGTTTCGCATCCCAACAAACCTGCCATCCATGCAAATCCCTTATAAACTATGTACAAAAGGAAGAGATTGTATTGAGAGTTACACATGTGGGCTAGCAGGGTGGCAAGAGAGGTGTGCACAACCCTAACTGAAAAGCACTTAATATAAAAAAAACCACACACACATTTTAGAAGAAACTAGGATATTTATTTATTTATGTTAAAGCAATCATTTTTTCCAGACAATGTTCTTTTCTTGAAATGTTTCACGCGGGGAGAGGGGAGGTGAGAATGTTCTTTCTACCATCTTGAATTTTATTCCTGAAAGAAAGTTACCTGTTTTAGGTGGTGAACGCCTATCATCTTAGAGTGCGTCGAAAGAACCCGGTGACCGGGAATTATGTGAAAATGAGTTTACAGCTTTACCAGGTTGACAATCGCAGCTATCTTTTGGACTTTAAAAGCATTGATGGTAAGCAGGAAGTGTTGTGGCATGACAATTGAATCGCATAGAATGGGGAATTTTGAGGGTTTTGTCACTTTACATTTTCAGACTCTCCTATGGTATCTGCTAGTGTTTCTAGTCCACTTGAGTAACTCTGGTCCATTCATCTCCACTAGCGCTACTGTGACAGTTTAATAGTTCTTTATACTTGCGAAAGGGGAAAATCAATTCCAACGAGCCTACCCATTTGTCACTGCACAACATACTTTTTCCTCATCTGCTGCAAACTCGTTTTGATCTTAAGTGATCACACACAGCAAAGTGTGTTGAAGTAGCTAGATACCAGAGCACATATGTATTTTTACTTCATAGAATCTCCCAAGCAGGTACACGCAGCGAGCTTTAATCTAAGACTACCTTTTCCCCCTACTAATGTAACACACATTTTAATTGGCACACTTCTAGAGTGAAACCCTGGCCCCACTGAAGTTAACAGGCGTTTTGTCACTGACTTCAGCGGAGCCAGAATGTCATTCCTAGCATGCGTGTACTGTTGATGTAAGTGTTCCTTTCTTGGCCAGGCCTCACCCCGGGGTAGCAGCTGAGTAGATTTTAAATAACGCTGTTTGTTTGTGCATTTAAGATGATGTCATGGAGCAGAGGTCAGGCTCCTCCACACCACAGCGCTCATGCTCTGCGGCTGGCTTGCACAGACCAAGACTGAGTATTGATTCTACCACTGCTGAATTCCAGTCGCTTACTGGATCCCTGACTGGCTCCTTGATTGGGAGCGTGGCCTCCGTTACTCCACGCCTGGGTAGCCACACCATGGATTTTTTTGAAATGTGTGCCAGTCTGATCATGGCATTAGCTCGCTGATGCTCAGTGCTGAGTCCCCTGTCCCTCGTCACACGTGATTGCACTGAGAATCTGGTCCTAGGTTGTTTCTTTTTCCGTTGGTTTTGTCGTAACCTGGGCATAGTGTACACTGTAGTGCAAAAACACCCCCCTAAGACCCAATACTCCCTTCAGTGGATCCAGTTCCCATTACAAAGCACTGAGGGAACTAGAAACAGGCTTGTCTCATTTATTACACTAGTTTCACCATAGTATAAACCAAACTGCTTTTACTAGTGAAGATGAATGGGAAAAAACTGGGCATGGCTTTAAAACAGTAACTGCATCAGTAAACAACCCTTCCCTAAGTGCTACCTGTCTCTACTTATGGAAACTTGGCTAGCCTCAATATCTACAATATGGGTATTCTCTAGTGACATATATAGTGCATCCCCTCTGCTATTCAAGGGGGCTCACTAGGGTGAACCAGACGAAAGGTATAGACAAGTAAATATATTAAACAAAATCCAGCTGTAATAAAACTACTGCGATATTTACAAACTGATGCCTGCCGGCCTCTGAAAACAGCAGAAATAAAAACCAGCAGCTGGCTGCCTGGAGGTTTCTGTGATCTTGGAACATGCAACCCCATTTTATATACAAGATGGCAGAAGTGCAGGGTCACACACAAGGCACAGCTCACACCTCTCCGAGACCTTCACACATTAAGGCTTTGAACTAGAGAGAGCTGTTTCCCCAGAAGATTTCCCCTTCCCTCCTCCATTTCAGCTGCTTTGGGTCTATGGAATAGTCCTGGCCTGGTGGCCTTTTTTTAATGGTTAAGGCTATGTGGCTTTCCCCCCCTCTGGCCACCAATTACATTGCACAATGTACACTCCACCTGCTTCCGATCACATTAGAGCTCCTGTAAATTACTACAAGCCGTGCCTCCTACAAAATATTTCAAATAGCTGCCTCGTAAGCAGCACTGATTTCTGACCTGGGGAAAAATTCTTAACGCCTCAGTAGCTGAAGCCTATGCTGAAGCCTAGGCCAAGTTTTGTGCAATGCCCTGTTTAACGCTTCTGAGCAGTGAGAAATAGTCACCGATCTCTCCTTCAGGGTGTCATCCCTCCTGAGCAGAAGCAAGTGGGGGAGAGGCAGAGGGATTGGGTGGAGGGAGCCATTCGAGAACAGGATACTGACGGTACTTTGTGGGAGCAGAGAAAGAAAGAATCGAGAAGAGGGATTGTTGGGGAGTTGACACTGTCTGGGTGGTCAAGTATCAGGGGGTAGCCATGTTAGTCTGTATCTACAAAAACAACAAGGAGTCTGGTGACACCTTAAAGACTAACAGATTTATTTGGGCATAAGCTTTCGTGGGTAAAAACCTCACTTCGGCTGCACTCTATGCAGCCGAAGAAGTGAGGTTTTTACCCATGAAAACTTATGCCCAAATAAATCTGTTAGTCTTTAAGGTGCCACCAGACTCCTTGTTGTTTTTGTCTGGGTGGTATTATCAAGGACAGTGGGAACTGGGAGGGGGGAAGAGAACCGCTCCAATCTGCTCCTCACCCCATTAGCTGTCCAGGCCCATCCCAATCCTCTTTCAGCCCATAAGTGACAAATAGCTGGCTTACTTAAGTGGTAGTGGCAATTTTCCTTTGTGAAATGCACAGGCACTAGGCAATAGGGTTTACATTTCAAATGATCTCTCTCATAGCAAATCCTTTTCTTTATACTTGATCCCTTCCCCAAGTCAGCTGCCAAATGTACCTTATCAGTCCTACAGTATAGAGGGTCTCCCTCTTGTACTGTTTCATGATAGTCAGCAGTTAAGTTTCAAAGTGGCGTTCCAGGCCTTAGGGCTTTCGTGTACTTCTAACGCTTAATAGACTGTGACCTTCGCTGCTATACCGATAAGGTGGGGATGTCTTAGGGTTTTATTATTTCTTTACTATTGGCTAACTGCAGGATAAGCTTTTGTTAAAATAAAGAGAGGGACGTGTAAGGTTAAAAGAGTTGTTACACAAGGGTAAACGCCACCTCACGTATGGACTTTTTACCAAGTTTTTTTAAATTCTTTAGGTTTAATCTAATGGGTACCATTGGCATTTGCCTAATTTTGCTATGGTATTTAATTCCCATCAGCTGACTATCAGAGACTAGGGTCAAGAAACAGACGCTGCATGAAAACATTGCCAAAAGTCTTGACAGTTTATTTAAAAAACAGTAAAAGGAGAATTTTGGCAAGGTGGCTGCTTCCACATTAGTGAAAACAATCATCATTCTACTTGTAAAGCTATTAAAAACAATCTATAAGGTTCTTTGGCTAGGAATTATTTATTTTGTTATCAAGCTCCACTATACATCCTGAAAGTTTCTATAAGAAGCAAGGAAAAGCATCATTCGTTGGGGCTTTTGTCTTAACCATTTTAGATAATGTAGACAAACATGGGATATTTTGCTACCTACTGGTTAGTGGGACACTTTCAGCTTTAAAAAAAAAGGCTAATTTTTAAAAACAAATTGCCCTACTTTTGTTGCAGATCACACCTTAGACTTATACAAATGTAACTTTACAACTCCGGCTTTTCCACTATCTGTGCCCATTGTTTACCCTCTGCCTGTCTTTCAGGTTAGGCAAGGAGAGCAGCGCTGTCAGTTTCAAAATCAATTTCACTGTCAGATTCCTGTATACAGTACTAGCCCAGTGCTGCAGTATTTGAATTACAAGCCCTACAGCAGAATGACTGTGCTTTTAAAAGAAACCAGGAATGCGTGTCGTGTTCTTAGGTTATGTAACAAGCAATTTTTGAAAAATTAATTAAAATACTGTAGGGTGGATGAATCTCCATGGCTTTGAACCTGTGCCTGGTATGTATAAAATTTTACAAGCCTTTTGCTTGTGTATAAGTGATTATGCAAGTCAGTGGAGAATCCAGCTCCCAACTTCTAAACATGTGGGGCCAAATTTGATTTCCTTCTGGCCCTTGTAAGTTCATGTCACTTTAGTAATAGGATTCCAGTTTTGTCCGCACATCACCTATCTAGCATTTTAAATACAAAAAGTAACAGAACTTTGTTCTTCTGTTGAAAAATGCAGTGCTGATAATGTCCTCAGGACCCTGCAGTCCCAGGACCATGCCTGGAGAAAGTAGAAAGTGTTGCACATGACCTGCATATTTTCTGCTCCAAATTTTTTACGACACCTTTGGGGAAAAATCCTGGGCATTGGGAAAATGGACCTTTCTGATACATAGGCATATCCTATCAGGCCTTGACCAGAGCAGGTTTTCAGTTTTAAGGCAGGAAGGGGTAGACTAGTACAGTGGTGGACTATTGGAGGCTGGCAGTAGTTTGGACATTGTATATGGAGGGCATCTGAGAGGTGAGCATGGTTTACTACTCATTAGTATCTAAGTCATGACAACATGGCCTCCATTACCCAGCATTGGGCACCACCGTCTTCAATCTATTTGTCCTTTATGGTCAGGTAGGGAAGTGTTAATTATCCCCACTGACCCAAGGTCACACACAGAGTCTGTGGGAGAGCAGGGAACTGAACTCTGCTTTCCCACACCCTACTTTAGCACCATGAGAGGATACTTCCGCTCATCCCAGGACAGTGGTGTAGCACAGTGACAGTGTCAGTAAGAGAGAGCGAGAGGAAAGAGGGCAGGAGAACAGGACAAACAGCCAAGGTTGTTTCTCAGACAGAATAAGAGCATTAGCTGCTCTACACTGGGGGGGGGGGGAGGGGGAGGGGGAAATTGATCTAAGATATGCAACTTCAGCTACGTCAATAGCGTAGCTGAAGTCGACGTATCTTAGATCAATTTACCTCGGGTCCTCATGATGCAGGATTGATGGCCGTGGCTCCCCCGTCGACTCCGCTACCGCCTCTCGCTCTGGTGGAGTTCTGGAGTCGACGGGGAGCGCGTTCGGGGATCGATTTATCGCGTCTAGACGAGATGCGATAAATTGATCCCCGATAGATTGATTACTACCCACCAATCCGGCGGGTAGTGAAGATGTACCTTTAGACGGGGTGATGAGGCAAGCCTGAATTTCCTCCTGGAGAAAAGACCAGACCAAAAAGGTGTATCTTATATCAGCAGCATAACAGAGTTATAAATCTTACTTAACACCCATGCATTTCCTCTGTCTAGAGCCTGTTTGATTTTCTAGGGGAGATAACTATGTAAAAACGTACTTTTCATTGTATGAGTCCCATGTCCCTATTTTTTCAGTATGTTTGAAATGGACAGCCACTTAGCCATAACCCATGCTGAAAACAGAGTAGCATCCCATCAAGTCACCTACCCTGTGCCCAGGAGGTGAGTAAAAGGAATTAGCTATGAAGGATCAAAGGGTTTAAGATTAAGATGTAATCTTGTAAATCACATCTGTAAGTGTAAAGTCCCGTTGCCTTAAAATTGCTTGTCTTTGAGATTTCCTATGCAGCAGGACTAATTCCTTTAAACAGAGTTCCTTTAAGATGACACACTCTCTTCCTACAGGGTCAGGACAGGTGGAATTACTAGGCAGTAGGGTAAGAATTACCACTTACGCAGCACTTTACATCTTTAAGATGCTGTGCAAACACCAATTTATGAATGAAGCCACACAACCATGCCTTGTTGAGTAGGTAGTAATAGAGTATCCCAGTTTTACAGATGAAGAAACACTTCCCAAAAGCGGCTAAGTGTTTTCTACTATAAGTCAACAGAACACATTAGTAGCAACTAGATTAGTACTCAGGTGTTCCTAACTGTCAGCTCCTATAGTCAATTTACTAGGCAACACTGTCCCTGCAGAAGGCTTGATCGACTAACACCTCTATTAATACAGAACATTAAATTATCCATTCAACAGACTAACCCAGCTCAGTTGTATGTTTTGGAATCTTTTGAGGAACTGTATTAGTTAATGCTACTCATAGAGGACCATGCTTCTGGCGTCTAACGATACAGAAGTTGCTGTACTCAGATATAGTTTCAGATTGTCATTATCTACATCTGTAGTCTACTTTTTGGTTATACTTATGCATTTATGATTATTTGGGCAAGCAGGGTAGATATATTTTAATTATACAGACTTGAACTACTCAAAGTGCAATTTTCAAGCAGTGGATATTTACATTTTGCAAATCACAGGTTTACCAGGATGTCAGAACACTGACATTTTCTAGACTTGAAATTGAACTTTTAAAGATTGAAGGCAGGATCATTTTTAACAAGACAGGTTCGTTTTTACCCCACACTCAACATATTAAAATTTAGTCCTTCCAAAGGTGTACTTTAGAACAGACATACTGACATTGCAGAAAGAAATGAAACAGCTTTTTGTCAGTCACTGCTGTATTCTTATTGTGGTAATACCAATTCATTTACATCAAAACAGAAGAGGATATCTAGTTTAGACCTTATTCTATCAATTCCTGCCCAATTTACAGAAAACTCAAGCATCAGTGGGGTATTTTATACATCAGATTTAGAAGAAAAATCCATACACTATACATACAAAATGAATTTGTGCCTTCTACATATGTTAATTGCAGAAAGTCATAATTTCATTTCACTTGGTCTGCAAATAACATTTGATTCAGCATCATGCTGACTAGAAATACATAGAATCTTTATCAATACTTGAAGTGCATTTGTTGTGTTCTCATTTTGGCTCAGTCTTTAACTGGTTTAGTTCTAGAAAGAAATGTCACTCAGATCCACACCCTATTGATAAAAGACACTTGCTCTAATTTCTTTAATATTTGACTTGTAATGTACTAGGATGCAGTGAAGTGCAACTTAAAATGTTCCATCAAGCTACTGCATTCGCCCTTATGTTTTGCCCAAAATCTTATTTTCAATATTTCCTGCTGCTTATTTAACGCTTCCCTTTAGTATGCTTTTGGTTCTTCCCCATCACATGTTTGAATAATTATTTTTATAGCTTCTTTTTGTAAGACACACTGGAAGATAAAATTACTCAGATTTAACATGGACTATAAATGTATTGGTGAGTAAAACGTACCCACTACCACACACACAATCATGCTTCAAGTCTTCATGGATATTGGTATCAGTCAGATTTTTAACTGACACTAAAAAAAAAAAAAAAAAAACTGACTGAACACTGACTCAGTACAAACTATGATATTGATATTATATGCAATGGTCTAAGCACACATCTTTGCCATTGTTAATAATCAGGAGAACTGGTCAGCATATCAAAGATCCAAATGGTAAGCTTGAATTATTTTTTCCTGTAAAACCAAGAAGTACTCCATTCTCAAGAAAAGTCTTGACGCTCCTTCTGAATCTGCCTTAACTTATCTTTGCAACTTATTTCTAAGACTGTTCATGCTCATCTGTGTGTTTTTCTGATCTTTTAAAATGTGGGGTGGGGGGTTATTCCACAAAGCTGTGAAGTAGATACTGCAAAAATGGTAATATTTATTCTTGTTGCTGGAAGCCTGTTTGTGTGTTTCTTATGTTATAATTGTACATCTTACAGCTTTTTTTTTTCTTTAGAGTACAAAGCAAAACTGAAAATTACATGACAGCTGTAGTGTCCTTGACCCATTATATTAAGCCAGATACCCTAAGTTATCTCAGACCAGTACCTTGCATTTTCCTGTTAATATTTTATTTTAAAGAAAATGGATATTTATGATGTGCTCATTACAATATTTTAGCTGCTAATATTAAGAGTTCTGAGTATAAAGATTTAAAAAAAAAATCAAATATGGGGTTCAGAAGACAAATTCTCTAAAGAGTTTAGTTTTTCTTGGCTTTTCACATTTCACTAACAGAAGGACCGGGAAGGAAAGGATTTGTTTTTTGTGTTTTTTGTGTTTTTTTTTTTTTTTAAACTCTTATGATTAAAATATATTTGGGATAATAATTATTGTGGAAGGGCACTGAGCCTAGTTTCAGTTTTGTTCTTTGTACACATAATTATGTCTCAGATAATCACAAAAAAAGCCTTTTACCTTCCATTGATGGTGTGGAAACTCTCTCTTTGTGTACTGCACTGCATGTGATGCTGTCTCCATGGTTGACATTTGCACTTTAATAAACTCAGATGAAAAAAAAAAATGATGGCAACAAATCTTTTAAACATAATATAGACCACCTCAGTACTGTTGGACTTCTGAGTAGTCCGTTTTCCCCTAGTTGCCAATATCAAGAGACAACGAGAAAAATTAAGGTGGCTCACACTCCACATAAAAGAAAATGAACTTCCCCTTACCGATCAGATTTCATGATAGTTTTGCCATGGACTTCAAGGGGCCAGGATCTCACTTTCTGTCCCAGTATTCTTGAATTATCTCATGTTTGGATATTTTGGACCTCAAAATTTCACTGGATTCCATAATATTAATAGCCAAACACCTTAATGGGATGAATGAAATCAGTGTGATCTAGCGGTTACTAATACAAACACACAGAATCAAACCTTGGCTCCCTGGGCAAAAACCTGGGGAGGAGCAAGGGGCCGGGGTGGGTGGGTGGAGGGGGATCTTGCAATGGCACATCCCTTGATTGCAGAGGAATGGTATAAAAGCTGGTTTGGAAAGCTTGTGATCTGGTTGCAGGCTCTGTTGCAGCGCATGGAATGGGTGATCTAGTGGTTTTACATAGTTTGCAACATGCATTTTGATTTCCTCTCAGTTCCTCAGCTCCACTAACATGGCGTTTCCATGGCCACAGAACTGACAACTAAGCCAAAGAAACTTGGGTTGTCTCTCAGCACCAGTAAATGATGGTTGGCATATTACCAAGAGTATTTATGTTTTAAGAAAATGGGTGGGGAGTACATAGTTTAAGTTTATACAGATTTTACTTTAAGTCTTCATCAATTTTCAAACAGAACTACAAAGGGGGGGAGAGTGGAGATCTCTAAAATAGTTTCCTATGTGCAACACACTGATGCGATTACCGCTAACCATGAGTATTAAATTTTCCTAATTCATTGGAGTACAAATCAGTATGCAGTACATGCACAACCAATCTCTCACATATCAAATGCTATTGTTCAGTGCACATATTTGCCAGAACAGTGTATTGGAATCTGTCAGCAAACTGATGCCTTGTAGAGACTGTTTCCATTTTGTTTTAACAAGTTACAGAATCTCTTGCACGAAGATGAATAGACATGTTCATTGCAGCCAACACCAACATGAAGCTGTTCTGTAAAAGGACACAATCTATTTTTCTTTTTAATTGCCTTGAAGGGATAGAGTTTCACTAGAGTTTCATAGTGATTTAGGGCCCAATCCTGCGATCCTCAGTGTCATGCATTGAAGTCACTAAAGTACAGGTTGAAGAGGATTGGATTCAGAGAGTTATGAAACAGCACCAGATCCGCAGCTGATGTAAATTGTCAAGTCTCCCTGGGCTCAAGTTGAGGATCTGCCCCAGTAAGTATTTTACAACTGCACCTTCACACTATGCTTTGAAGTTTTTGTTGTTGTTAACTTCATTTTAAAACGGATATATTTGTGTTATAGAATGAACAATACAAGTCATTCTTTTTTCTTACGGATTTCAATCAACTGAAAAAAAATATTTCAGGCCAACAGTGTACCTTAAAACTATTGAAGACTCAGATGCATTTGCATTGCTAAAACCCAAATTTAAGATTCTTATATTAGAAAGCAATAGGCAACTTGCTTTAGCAACTTAGCTAAATATAGTTACGCTGAAAAGGCTGTAGATGAAAGACATACCGGTAATACAAATTCCAATCTGTTCTGAACCCAGATGAACACTTCAGCATCACAAGTAGTCCATCTAGATTTTGAGAAGTCTAAATATTTGTGCTGGCAACCTTGCAAAGCTGCGCACGCTTAACTTTTTTTGCAAGTATGGATGCAGGCCAGTACACTTAATTGTAACCACATGTTAAAATAAGAATAATAAAAATCCCTGTATATCTACTGCTGAGTAAATGCTAAATATTTGCTCTGTTTTCTTGAAGCTTTCCATGCCAGGCTTGAAATAACCGTGGAGTGAACAGCATTTTTGTTGTGGCGTGTTCACTTAGTTATGGAAAACAACTATTTCTGAATAAACCACCAACTCACGATTTTTAGGACTACTCAGCTTACTGTGTATGAAGGAGCAGATTCCAGTCTCAGAAACAGGTTTTTCATGCCACAGAATCTTGAAAAAAAAAACCTTTTAATACATACAGGACACCGAGTTAGAGCCGTAGTCTGATTCTTTTCAGCAGCATTTCCTCGTGGTCCTTTAGAACAGAAGTGTATCAGATTCCACTAGGGTGACCAGACAGCAAATGTGAAAAATCGGGACAGGGGGAGGGGGACAATAGGAGCCTAGATAAGAAAAAGACCCAAAAGTCAGGACTGTCCCTATAAAATCAGGACACCTGGTCACCCTAGATTCCACACCTATTATTTTTAGGACCAGTAACTACATGGTAGACCAAAAGCAAGCCATTACTAGTACATACATTCCTTCTTTGTTTTAGACACAGATTTAAAAAATGGTTAACAATGACCACCTACTGTTGGGCCAGATTGTAAATACACAAGTGACAGAGGCACCTACCTCCCATTGAAGGTCAATGGGAGTTAGGTACCTGCCATTGAAATATGCCCCCAGTAGGCTTAGCAATTTAGCTTTCTAAAGTCAAGAATCAATATAATAAAGTGAATTCTGCATTAGTGTTTTATTTACAGACTACTTTTAAAATTCATGTTACTGAATGATACAAGTAACTTCTCTACCGCTAATATGGCTTTTAACCCCTCAACAACAGTACCAAATATTTCACAACTCAATATCTGGTTCAAATCCAAAAACATAGCTTAGTCATAAGAATCCATAATTTTCATACAAGTGCATCAAAAGTTCCTTCGGGAAGTTTACATTTCCAACACTGTTGAGAAAGTGACAGTAACAAGACAAACTTCATGTAATCATAATGCACAGTGAATTCCTAGTAAATATTAAGAATCCTACCCTACAAATTCCAAGCTACATACAGTAGAAAAATACACAGGTAAGGTAATTGAATGTCTACCTATAGGTAGACCTTGTACAAAATAAGCAACACTAGAAGTAGTGAACAGAGGGATAATTCACTGAACAGGTTGCACTAGTTACCCGTTGTACACTATTACACACTCAATGGGGGTTTCATCTTTTTAAAATATATAGATCCTTTTAAATGGAAAAAAACCCCATACTTCTAATTTACATTCATATCCGCTCTCCACAGTTGGCACATATAGGCACATCTGCACCATGTTCGGGAAGCTTAAAGCAGATTCTCCGCAAGATTCCATAGGAAGAGGCTGTCTGTCAGATGACCAATATTAATGTCTGGCTCACAAAAGAAAAAAAAGTTTTATTGTAATAGGCATCTTGCCAAAATATGCATTGTCTGTTGCAATATTGCATTTGTTTACTTATTTCCATCTGATGCTTTTAAATGATTAATACTAAGCTGAACGTATATAAAAATCGACCACATTGTCAGCAGGCATAAATTGGCATAGCTTCCCTGACTTCAGTGGCACTACATGAATCTACGTTGGTCTAGTATGCTGGCACAGTAGATTTTTAGCTGCAGTCAGACTAGCATTAGTACAGCTTTAAGTTGCTGCTTAAAGTTACTACTGCTTAGTATTACAAAATAGGGAAATATTTGAGTTAAACACTATTTTTATATCAACAAATTAAAAACACAAACTTTCCCACCAGCAATAGACGTTTTATATGCACTTCAATACAGCAAGAGTTTCTGACCCTAGGAATTCTAAAAACAAATCCAGATTTACCTGAAATCCAAATGCTTCAATAGCACATAGCCATCTAAGGAGAAAAAGAAAATCAACATACACATTTATTAATCTGCAACTTTGTATATTTGCTTGCTGTGCTAGTCACAAACAGCTTGAAGCAGCTTTCTAAATATCTTTATCTCACAAAAGTTGATTAAAACATGATCCTCTGTGTCATAAAGCAAGCCTTGCAAACTTACATTTGCCCTCAGAATTGCGACATATTATTTGATTCTCTTCTGTGATGTCAATAACATCCAGTTGTTCTCCGGCGGTGATTGGTAAATCAAGTTTCCTTTTGCTTGCGACAGAACAGTGTGCAACTGCTGTGTTGACGATTGTGATTTCCTTATTGTACTAAAAATATATATATATAAAAATACATCACTACATATTAGGCCCTTTAGTTATCTTCTGATCTCAGAAATATAACCATCGAAGATGGAAGTACTTTTGTAAAATAACGATTAAGGTGATTCGGGGGGAGAACTATTACAAGTGTTTAAAGACAGTGAAAACCCAAAGAAGGAGATAAATTTTTAGGACTGTACACAAAGGAGGATAAACTTAAGTAAATTAAACCACATTTTAAAAAAATAAAGTTTCCTTAATGCCCGTGTAAGTGTTCAAGACAGTGAGATAATTTACAACTATGGTAAACAACTGGGGGAAGTGATTGAAGTGTCTCATGGGACATATAAAAATGGACTGGACAAAGTACTAAATAATGGGCTTTAAGGAACAATCCTGTACAGGCTAGGAGATGGGCAAAAAGATGATCTAACTCAGGGGTCTCAAACATGCAGCCTGTGGAGTTATTTGCTGCAGCCCACCAAGCTCCCTGCGCCCCTCTTCCCCCCTCCCAAGATATTTCCTGCAGCCACCAAGCTTCCCTCCCCCACTGTCCCCCCAGCGCGCCACGGCCCTGCTCCTCTGCCTGCCTCCAGGCACTTCCCACCGCCAAACAACTGTTTGGCGGCACTTAGCGCTTTCCAGGAGGGAGGGGAAGGAGCAGGGAGCCGCACGCTATGGGGAGGAGGCGGAGAAGAGGCAGGGCAGGGGCAGGGACTTTGCGGAAGGGGTTGGAATGGGGTGGGGAAGGGGTGGGAAGAGGTGGGGCGGGGCCTCATAGAAGGGGTGGAGTGGGGGCAGGGCCAGTGATGCGGCTCTCGGGCCAATGTACTAGTCCTCATGTAGCCTTAGTAGTCATTTGAGTTTGAGATCCCTGATCTAACAGGACTTACTTCAGATTCCTTGGTACCATAATCACATGTGTGCATAGGTTTGATCCAAATATTCTCCCATTAAAAAAAAAAAAAAAAACCACCAAACACACAAAAACTTCACAATCACACATGCCAGAGAACAAGAATTCTCAGAAGAAACTTAGTCATAATCTTGCCATGACACTTGCAATGATAAGTCTCTAATCCACATTGCAGCTCCTCCCTGGGATGGCTGATGGCAGCTCAACTCCTACCTCTCCATACTAAGAACAGAGGTATTGCTGAGAGGTTGAGAGAGATCCTTCCCTTTGTCCTTTGGGCAGGATCTCCTAATTGTGAAGCTACTGGCATCTGTTAGTTTACCATTCCCACTTTCTTTCTAGTAGCAGGACCCCTCCTTGAGTGCCTCTCTATTCCCTCCCGAAACAGACTGACCTCTCTGCTTTGAATATACCTAATTTCACCATCCAGAAGACTAGACTGAGTTCCCTGTTGAAGCAGGCAGTTCTTGAACGATGTTAATAATTAAAGCTAATTCATTTGTTACAGAGGACTGGATTCCCAAACACTCTGCTAGAACAGAACAGGCAATGCTACTGTTATAAACCATAGCATGAACTCGGCAGTGCTGCTTATAGCCTACCGAGCCTATACAGCATTATGAAAAACCATTAACGTAAGGTCCTTTTGATCAGTATCTCTCAGTCTGGGGGGTGCAGTCTAGAGGTGGCTCAGGAAAGGGTACCAACTGGGTTAGACTGCACCTGCTGAGTCACTAGAACCAAAAAGTTGGCTTAGGGGAAGGAAAGAGGAGCTGATGATTCTTAAATTTTTATGGAGATATCCTATCTCCTAGAACTGGAAGGGACCTTGAAAGGTCATCTAGTCCAGCCCCCTGCCTTCACTAGCAGGACCAAGTACTGTTTTTGTCCCAGATTCCTAAGTGGCCCCCTCAAGGATTGAACTCACAACCCTGGGTTTAGCAGGCCAATGCGTCACCCCTATTCTTGCCCCCAGCCAGTTCTGAGGCAGCTCTTTTCCCACCAGCCCCAGCTGGAAAAGACTGTGGGATATACTAGGTTACAAGGGGATTTGTATGGCCTTTTAAAGAGACTGAACCACAGATCTGGAATATAGGATGCTGCTACATCCTAGTGTACCATGGATAAAGACTGATCCCTTTCTGTAGCTCATCTGTTAGGTATCACACATAACCACATTTGTCCTCTCACACTGCTGATGGTTTTCGTTAAAGAAGAGGGGAAAAGAACACATACCATAAATTTCTCTCTGAATAACTTCTCTTCTTTCGCCTTCTTTCTCTTGTCTATGTTATATTTCTTGGCTTTGAAGAAGTTTCTAGAGGAAAGACTGCGTCAAGAAAGGAGACATTCTTAGCAGCTCCTTTTTAATCCTTCAGTGCATGAAGCAGCATGAAACACGGCACAATGCATACCGCAGCACTGAATAATTCTAATTTAGTCCGGAATGAATCCTTGCAAGAACAAAGCAAGCGGATTGTGTCAGTGTCTTCTCGTAGTGTGTATTAAAAACGCAAAAAGTACGGATTCACTTCACCTGTGTTTTGCATAACGCTATGCTTTTTTAGGGATACAGTCACTAGAGAGTATTTTAAATAGTTTAACTTAGTAATTTTATGGAGGTGGGGCAGCTTTCTCCCTTCAGCAATTTCCATTCCCTATCCCCACTCCCCTATTTAAGATTTTATTGGACACTTAAGGCCCAGATCTGGGTAGAGTCCAAATGAAGTCAATAGGGCATAATGCAGGAATGGGAGTCTACGTCATTACCCCTTTTTTAATCAATGGAGAAGCATAGTGCTCTGAAAGCCCCACTTTTCTAGCACACTATCAAATGATGCACAATTAGAAATCAGAAAGGCTACAAAATTAATAAGCCTTTCCAATCTGAGACTTAAGTGGAGCTCTGACAGTTTACACCAGCTCAGGATCATCCCCTCCACACGCATTTGAGAGATGTTAAAGATGGTTTGAAACTGAGATCCAGAACAGTGATCAATTCTGGATCATTAATAAATAGTAAACTATGGAAAAAGGAGTATGCTCTTTCCACCTCAATAGCCATTCTAGAACACATTTATTATTACATTTTAGTCAATGAAGTTTACCTTTGAAATTCAGCGTTAAGTCTCCAGTTAATATTATATACTTCTAGTAACGCAGACGAGTGAATTTTTGGCTCAGTTTTTTGCAAGTGCTCTCTTTATATCCTTCAGTGGCATAGGGTTAAATGTCCTTTGAGCTTTTAAACACAAGGTGAAATCCCAGCCCCACTGCAACTACTGGCAAAACTCCAATTGTGGGTGAAATCTTGTACCACTGAAGTCTGTCTTGTTTGAGATTATTCTCTAGTTACAAGAAGTGTTGATCCCCATTATTTGGAAAGGAGGGACATACAGTGGGATGACATCATCAGAATATTCTAAAACTAAAATAAGACACACTTGTAAGTTACTTACCTTCAACTACTTTCCATCATTCAGTTAAAAAAATAGGAAATAAGAGCCAATGTTAGGTAGTTCTTAAAGACTAAGCATTTTAAAATCATATTAACAAGATTCTTCATTGCTACTTTCAGCCCCTAAAATCTCTATGTCCATGTAACAGAGGAAATCTCATCAAGTTAGTTACATTGCATTTCTTCCTCTAACCATTACACATGTCTCAGTGGGCATGGAATAAGAGTGACGGCTAATCAAGATGCTAGGTGATACCTGTGAAGGGTCCGCAATGCATGTTTAAAAGTCCCAGAATATTAGTTGTTATCTATAGCTGCGCACACATGTTTGTATTTGAAGTGAAACTGGAAAGTTTGGGGCATTTCACTTCAGTTTTCACAGTAGGAAAAGCCAACATTACTGAATGCAGTGTTACTGTGGCCATGTTGGTCCCAGGATATTAGAGAGACGAAGTGCATGAGGTAATTTCTTTTATTGATCAATTTCTGTTGGGTAGAGAGAGAAGCTTTCAAGCTTACCCAAAGCTCTCACCTGATCTTACATGGTGGGTTAAAGCATCAGTACATCAGTGAGCAATACAGAACTTTTAATGTGTTTCAGCAGGATCTACACAGACAGTTACCATGCAACACACTGGAGGACTGTAATCCCAGTTTGCCACATGGTACATGCCACATGGTACGTGCTTGTTTGGACACTGCCTACGTTGTATGCACATCCTAGAGCAAGGGTCAGCAACCTTTCAGAAGTGGTGTGCCGAGTCTTCATTTATTCACTCTAATTTAAGGTTTTGCGTGCCAGTAATACATTTTAATGTTTTTAGAAGGTCTCTATCTATAAGTCTATAATATATAACTAAACTGTTGTTGTACGTCAAGTAAATAAGGTTTTTAAAATACTTAAGAAGCGTCATTTAAAAATAGATTAAAATGAAGAGCCCCCCGGACCGGTGGCCAGGACCCGGGCAGTGTGAGTGCCACTGAAAATCAGCTCGTGTGCCGCCTTCGGCACGTGTGCCAGAGGTTGCCTACCCTTGTCCTAGAGACATCTAAAAAGAGGTAGTTCTTCTGGCCAGCGTTTTCTCCCAGCACAGACCAACCACTATTACTTTGGTCTGAAATGCTTGTTTAAAGAAGTTGTATTTAGGCTGAGGAGCTGTACCACTACACTGCACAGATAGTCCTACCTCAACTAGAGAGAAGAGAGGCTACAAAACTTCAGGATAAAACCTTGGGGAAAGAAGGCCCCTGAAGAATTCCCTACTCACACATACACACCAAGGTCATAAGTTTCCTCCAAGTCTAGTTTCTGCAAACTTTGGTAGACAGTTCTAACGAAATTTTGCAAAGTGAAAGGATATTATCTCAGTGTTACCATAGTCTAATAAAATGCTCTCAAAGTCTAAATTTTAAATAACGTTGGACTGGGAAGACTGACACCTTGTACTTAATTGTGAAGAATACATAAAATTATAGAAATAAAGATCTTTCGTTACCTTTCTATATCTTCACTGCTTCTTGTTTGATCTTTATCTTTTGGCATCAGAAATTTTAGCTTCCAATTTTTGTGTTTGTCATCCTTCTCTCTGGGGAAAAAAGGAACAATTGAGGATATTTATAACAATCCTTTTCAAACAGAAGGGTGGCACAACGTTTTTTATTTTAAAAAATATCTAATTTCACACACCACTGAAACGCAAACACTTAATGCAGGAACCTTGCAGCTTATACCAGTTTACATCAATACTACTCAATAGTTGAAGAGCAAGAAATGAAGTATGTGCTATCTAGTTAAGATTACAGGTAGATATTTTTGTAGAAGGCAAAATGCAGCTAGACAAGTAAGAGTTGGACTGGGGACATTGGGGATTAAATCCCCTACTCTTATGGATAGTTTCATGAGCCACAAGGAGACAAGGCTTCACTTTTACAGCACTATGCTAGGGTTCTCTTACAACACTTTTAGGATACCACCTGTCAATTCAGAAACATCCTTTCCTAGAGCGCCTGAGCTTTTCCTAGCGAACGCCTATAAATATCGACCCTACCTTACTTAGCTAATAAAAGGTACAGTGAAAGTGTGTGTCTGAAGGCCAATATAGTATGCCACAGATTTGTGAAGGAATGTTGCTTGCAGCATAAGAACCTGCTTTGGAGAAACATTACAGAAGTAGTCCTCCTTTGTAAAAGTGGGTTACTTACTTTGCATCTTTTTGATCCACATCAATGTCATTGTATGCCACATTTCCCTGGGACACGACGTCTGTTATCAAAACATTCAGCATAACGGTGAGTCAGAAAACATTCATCTGAGTACAGTATTTGAAACCACTGACTAATAAAACTGGGACTGCACCTCGCCTGTCTGAAACACTATCAATTCAAAGAAACTAAATGTTGTAGCAATGAAGAATTCTCAAGGCACCAACAAGGAAGGAGACTTCCCCATGAGCGGGCACCGGTGGCTAGGGAGAAAAACACTCACAGGCATCTCTGAGAGAGTGTCATTGTGCCTGAGTGCACTGCTCTGGTTGGAAACTTACAGTTCTTGGGATGTAACAGGTTGGAGATCCATTCTGCTCTCAACTAGTTTAATTCCATTTAAAAAAAAAATCTATATATTTTTAATGCTAGAAAGGACCATTATGATCACCTACCCCAACTTCCTGCATAACACAGGCCTGGGGTTTGAACCCAGGTCTCAAGTCCCAGGTTTGTGCCCTAAACATTGGACCAACCTTTCTAAGGAATTAAGCCCCAATGTATGGATGGGACACAGCCAAGCCCTATAAATTATTCCGAGGAATATGGTACATTAGTTCTGATAGGAGGATGAAATTCTAGGGCTCAGCTCAGACCTGGTTGAAGTGGAGGCAATCCAGTTGAGTCCACTGGAATCATTCCCACTTGTACCAGATCCAAATCTGGCCCTTTCCCCTTCAAGACCTGAAATGACTTTCACAAAAGATTTCCGAGAGTGGTCAGAGAACTCCTGTAGTGCTTTATTGAGCAAGACGGCTACTGAAACAGTTTACATCTGCATGAGAATAATCTCGCCTCCATACTCCACCTCAAAACCACAAGTAAAGTGCACGCCCATGTTAAGTCTTTAAAATTAACACTGCCACATACCAAATTTTAGAGTGTTATAGTACATAGTCTATTTTTAAAAAGGCAAGATACCCATGCCACCTCTTTCCAGTCACATTCTAATGTAATCACACAGATACACATACATGGCTTACCTAAGTTTGGTACTGAACTGGACAATATGCTGCGGGGGTGGAGGGGAGAGAAAGAAGAGGGAGAGGGAGGGAGAGAGAGAAAAAACACATGAGAAAAAATTAATTACGTACAAACATGTTAAAACAGCCATCTTAACAGCATGGCAACTGTACTGATGGCTCAAGGGGAGATGCTACATTCAGGCTCTGGAATGCTACAGGTCTTAGAAGAAATTATGTTCTCATTCCCCCTCGCCCCAATGAGCCATTAAATCCTTGAAGAGTCAGTCTGTCCTTTCACATTCTGTGTCTTTCTAACATACCCTTGAACACTTTTCAGACCTCTAAAGCTACAGAGGCAGGCACACCGTTTAAAATGGTTATTATGGTGATGCCGCAATTGAAAGTGCCTATTCAAAGACCAGAACATAGAAGAAAGGAAAGAGCTGACACTGGCCGAATACTTCTCCCATGCTGGCCAATGAAGGCAGCATGCCATGCACCTGTCCGTAAGCGAACACGCAGTCGTAATTAAGGCCTAATAAGGTGGTCATCATAAAAGTCCACAGCAGTGTTCAGAACTCTTTTCTGTGATACAAGAAGGTATAGTGTGAACGCTTAAGCAGCATATGGTAGTTCATTATTATGATCATAATTTAGCAGTTATGGAGCAAGGAGATGCTAAAGAGTGAGAGAACAACAGAGGAAATAGTGTGAGAACGGACTTAAAGAAATGAGGCAAGCATGTTTACATCAGGGCTTTTTACAGAAATAAAATACCCAAGACAGCCTAAAATGGTGCATGAGTACACATACTGTACCTGTAGTTAGTGTAAAGACCCACTAAATACCCACACCTTTCCTTTTTGGAAAATGAAAGCACACAAATCAGTTCACCTCCATGTGCAAAATATTATCAACACACAAAAGTGCCAGTTGTTTAATCAACATGCAGCCACTTATGTACACAAGTACTCTTAATATCCAGCACTTGAATTTAGGGAAAGCAGACAGCTTTTAGAAAGAGTTGTCAGATGACAGACAGCTGTCAGACTGTAGTTCCCACTACACATTCCCAAACACAGCTATATTCTTTTAAAGCCAGAAAAATAAATCCCACTACAGACATTCTCAGAACCAAAAGAGTATGGCATCATAGTGCACCTGCTTCATCTGATGGTAGGCGTTTTGCAGAGAGGGGTCAAGAGGCCTTATGTTCTGCAGCCAACCATCATGCATTCATGAAGCGAGAAACTGGCACAGGGGAATTCTGTTCAAGAGCCTCTCCAATAAGCCAGCATCTTGAATATCAAGCCAACAGGACTCAAAAGAGCACTATAAAAAGGTACACCACATTCCTTCATGTGTCATTAACTTGTTATAACAGAGACTGAACGGTCTCCTCTTTCTTATCAGATACTATTGCCAGCTTGAATGTGAAAAGCAAGTCTTCTTCTCTAAGGAACCACCTTTCCCAGCCTACAGGTGACATAAGCACATACAGGTTTCTGTGTTGCTAATACCATATTGCTGTAGACATGCAACATTTTTCAAGGTTTCATCAGCGGTGCAGAGAGAGGAAGTTGGAGCTTTATTTAGCTCTCCACACAATGGGAAAAAATAACTATGTAACATCTACTCTGCATTGACAAAGTTAACATCCCCCCCTTGTTTTTTCCATTAAAAATTTTATTTGATTCAGTTAAGTCATTTTAAAAATAAAGGCGTTGGCTAAGGTCATGGATTAGTCTGGCATAAAAATCCACTGAAGAATATAGGAGGCTTTCCACTGACTTCAAAATCACTACTTTGCCGCCCTCCACCTCCGCCCCCATGATTAGGGTTTAATTCCTCCTATAAAGGCAAAAAGTGAGAAAAAAGGCCATTGATATTGATGCTCCTAAGAGTGATGGATCAGACTAACAGAACCTTGTTCTGACCTCCCACTGATATAAATCCAGAGTAACTTCCCTTCTGTTATACCATTGTAAATTTGGATCAGAATCAGGACCAATGATTGGGGGGGGGGGGGGGGGAGTGCAAGGGGAAGAAGTCAGATTCCTACTTTCATTACTCCAAAAAAAGGAACCAAATATTTCATGAGTAAAACAACTGCCTCAAGAACAAATGTAAAAGTCGTAGATTACCAGAATGGATGTACTGGTCACATACTCCTAATGGAAAGCATCGTCTTTGGATTCTTTAAGGGTGCTAAATAATACAGTTGCAACAAAGATTTTTTTCCCTCTTTATAAACTTGAATTTAAGAAGGTCTTTGCCTACCAATTGGAAAAGGAAAATATTAAATCAATTAATTTTTCCTCTTCACGGATCTACATCCGTTCATCTTGCTTTGGTTACTGGACCACCATCCCAAGCCAATCAGCAGTTTGGAAGGACATGTGCATCCTCATGCTTCAAGACATTATCCAATCTATGATTTAGGATATAGGAAGAAACTTGCAGATTATTCCATAATTGACATAGTCAGGGTTTCTTGCACCTTTTTCTGAAGTGTTTGGTGCTGTCCATTGTGAGAAACAAGATACTGGACCAGATGCACCCTAGGCTTAATCCATTATGGAAATTCCTAGGGAACAGCTGGGCATCATAAATGACTTTTTAGGCAGATTTTCCAAAACAAGTTGTGTCCAGAACTATCAAAAGGAAAAGCGCATAGTTTCCAAACATGAACCGAGCAGGAGCTGTTTGGACAACATTTCTTACCGGCGGTTTTCCTTCATCTTGGCATTCTTCAGTTTAACGATGTCTTTCTTGAAAAACTTTCCAAATTGCTTTAGTTTTTCTATTCTATCCAAACTAGGTACAAAGAAAATACATTGGGGGGAGAAAAAAAGTGTTAGACTTAAGAATGTTGAATGCCCACGAAAATTGCTATATTGGCAGTGCTAGAGATTATCCTTTATTCAGAAATCAGGGATTGCACTTTAAGAAGCATTTAGACTCCAGTCCAGCAAAGCACTTAAGCCCATGCTTAACTCACTGGGGACTACTCACATGCTTAGAATTAAGCTTAAGTGCTTTGCTGGACAGGGGCCTTGATTCTAAATTCCCTCTTGCATTGGTTTTAGTTTACACATGGGATTTTTCAAAGCCAGTGAATCACTAATGAAAGAAAAAAAAAGTGTCAGTTTCCTCCCCTACCATGTTCAGAAATTGAGTGTTTTCGTGGTACTGCAAATCTCTGATAAAAGGAACAGTGCTTCCCTTGGTACCGTTCCTGGTAGACAGTACAGATGGAAGGACAGCCTTGTGGTTAAGGCCCAAGCCTGGGAGTCAGACCACCTCTTTCTGTTCCAGGCTCCACCACAGATCTGTCTTGCATGGCCTCGGGCAAGACAAATTCTCTTTATGTCTATGACAGGGGGAATTGTACTTGCCAGTGTCACAGGGGTGTTGCAAAGCTTATTTCCCATAGTGGACTTATACTGAAGTGTTTAAAAAGAGCCAAGATAGAAGGTACTAGAACAGTAAGTACTAAAGACAGTGAGCACAACCCCTTGAGCACTGGCTGCACGTTGTACTGGCAGGAAGACTATGTTAAGGATGGCCTTGTGGTTACGGCACTGAACTAAGACTCAGGATGTTGAGTTTCAATGCCCAGCTCTGCTATAAACTTCTTTGTGCAAGTCACAATCTATTTCTCCATTTCCCCATCTGTAACGGGAGGATACGAAAGCTTCATTTCTCCTACTATGTAGTGTCTATTTAGACAACAGTTCTTTGGAGGAGGGACTGGGTGTGTATGTATGGCATTTAGCACAATCGACCACGGTCTTGTTTGGTGCCTCTAGGTACACCTTTAATTCAAATAGCGTTGCTGTTTTTTCCCTCATCCCCTAGGCTTCAAACTTCCCATATTTTCTCCACACACAAGATGCAAGTTAGGTTTAAACCCAGATGCGATTACTCTACACGTCCATAAGGGAAAGGAGCAGATACATATGCACAAGATAAATAACTCCACATTCTGCTGTATAAAAACCAGGCATCATGTGCACCTTTTAAGACGTTTTGTGGAGCAATGCCTCACCATTTGCTATGGTCAAGGGCTGAGTCAGATACACCGTGGAAGGGTGTATGAAGCCTCATTCCCCACACAGAGTGATCTGACAGAGCTAATCATTGGAAATGCAGTTAGTAAATGTCAGCTAATGTCAATAAATAACAAAAATCCAATATCTCTTCTACAGCTGTAAAACATGTACTTGTATCCAATAGTCAACCGGAACATGACATAGAAGTACATTCAGCTGCTGGAAGGCATATAAACGGCAACTCACTCCAGTTTGACTGGATTATAATCCCCGTTATGAATATCCTCATATATTTCGTCACACTTGTTTTCTGAAACTTAAAAACAAGACAGATGTAGTCACAAATCACATTCAATGGCAACAATCTTCAAGATCTGCTAAACAGAACAAACGGAGCTCCAGAACAGGAGAACCACTTAGCACTAGATAGGCTAGGACTATGAGATATGGCTATGGCGGTGGGATGCCCAGCTCAAGTGGACACATTCACTCTAGCGCTCATCTGAGGTAGCACACGAAACACAGACGTGTAGCTGCTGCAGCACCAGCTAGCTGCCAGTCTACAATAGGGTGACCAGATGTCCCGATTTTATAGGGACAGTCCCAATATTTGGGGCTTTTTCTTACACAGGTGCCTATTACCCCCCTACCCCCCGTCCCGATTTTTCACACTTGCTATCTGGTAACCTTAGCAGAGTTCTGGTGGGTTTGTAGTCTGTCTATGCAAGCTGGGAGTCAGACCCCTTAGCACGTAGCATAAAGTGCAACCGAAATTTACAAGAGACCATTTATTCCCAGATGTAAGCTTGCCATAATGCTGAATGTTCAACACTGGAGTGGCACTGATCAATAAAGGAATCTAACACTCATTGTACTTAGCTAACAGTGGAATATTCAACACAATGCACAGGCTATTCTTTGTAAACGTGTTTTCTTTTTAAAATTGCTAGTGCTCTAGTGGTTAGAAAATCTATTAAAATCAGGTAGCTAAAACTGTAGACAAAAACAAATCTTGCATATGAGCTGCAGGGGTAGATTTATTAAGCTATCAAAATTCATCCAATGAATGACATTATTAGGATCATATTTGACTAACATGAGATTGCTGTCACATCACACTATGAATCCCACTAAGAAAGATCTATCACGCCACCAGAAAAGTGGTAGGTTTAACGATGGCACTTGTGATTTTGTCTCCTGTTAATATGGATGTGGCAACTTTCACTACAATTGCTTAAAATGGGTACAGACAGGCACTTACGGGTGAAGTTCACTACAGCAGATCCATACGGCCTAGTGAACGTGAGTGAAGCTTCAACAATATATTGGTGGAAAATCCTATCCATGGGCATGGAGGTTTCCACATGGGGGTGGGGGAGGAGGAAGAAAAGAAAGGAATACGGGCAGGTTTTGGAGAGGCCACGCAGACGGTGTAAACCAAGCCACTCTCAAAGCACAGCAGAACTGTTTAAGGGTTAAAGCCAGGATCACCACTGCTATAGAACGCTGAAGTCAGAGTCCACTCCTGCAGTAGCAGCTGCAATGCACAGCTTAGGGGTAAAGGAAGAATTCTTTCCTCATTGTCTTGGCAGAGATCCCAGTGCCCTGCCCACTTTCCTGGGCTGACTGGGAACTTGGCAGAGGACTGCACCATAGTGTGGGGTTCAAGTGTAGCATAGGGCCATGTGCAACTCCTTTTTGCAAGGGTGAGCTCCACTCCAGGCACAAGATGCACCTTTTTAAATGGAGGTATGTCTCAACGTAATGAACGATCCCCGAGTTCAAACTTCCCAACTCTGCCATACTTACAGCTATCTGAAGTGAACGAGCTAAAGTCATCAGAGGCTTGATTCCTGGAAAATGAAGTGTCAAGACAGTTTGATATATCAGTTTACTATATTGAAGATTTTAGAAGACATTTCAAAACCCAGTCGTTAGCACATACTCACACGGCACACTCTATATCTTCTACATCATCATACACATCCTCTGATGTCTGCATTGGCTTCAGACTCCTTTGGCTCAAAGCCACCATGTCTTCATCCGCTTTCAAGGCACTCACACACACATAGCGAGCTGAAAATGAAACAGCATCTTGCCTTAGAAGCTCTTCTGATCACCTACTATCAGGTCAAGGATGATCATCTTTGATAATTCATGTTAGTGTCACAATAAATAAATCAGCTGCAGAGGAAGCCAAACTTCCTTAGATCTAGCAGTTAAGAAAGGTCTTTGATTGCTCTAAGCTGCTTTGAAAGAAAGCAAAGAGTCTTAAAGACTTATTTTAGAGATTTACCAGTTTGCTCAGTATCTGAAGCCCTCAACTGTGAAATTTTTCAACTGCAAGAACCAAAATAGGATTAAATTTTTTTTTTTTTTTTTAAATTGAGCATTTACTGAAATAAATGAAGGGATTGAATTAGTAGTATCTTTGGTGGGGTCGATATGGTTTAGGGAGTAAGGCTTGATAGATTACTTAAGCCTGGGGAATATACCTGCAAATCACAGTAGAGGAGAAAAATAAAAGTCTCATTTGTGATTTTCGCGGATGTCTATTATACTTTGAACTAGGACAATTAAGTGTGTGAACTGTTTCAATTACGTTAAAAAGTAATAATCACCAGCGCAATAGACACCCCTCCAACAATGTTAGGTCTGAGGTTGGGCATTTGACTAGTCCAAAAATTATTGGTAAATTTACTAGTCAAGTATATGTAAGGCTGTACAAAAGTATGGATTTTTTTTGGTTCAAAAGTTGCAGCCACAGTTCGTTGAAGCTGAAGTTTTGGTGTGCTCAGTGCAAATTCCATTTAAAACAAACAAACAGGTTGCCTTCATATACTTGCTTTTAAAATGGATTCACCACCCCTGGGTGCTCACCCACCCATAAGCTTCAGCACCTTCTTCCCAGGCATGCAGCCTGCCTTCTAAGCAGGACAGCAGCACAGATAGGTCCCAATGGCTCTTGAAGGCAAGTGTGACTGAGAGGCAGCCATCCAAAGTTGAGTGCTGTTGTTACCTCACAAATAGGTGAATAACTCCCCACCCTGATCACCCACATTTGAGTGCTGTTGCTACCTCATTCACCAATTTGTAACCCCCCAGCCCAATCACCCAAATTTGGCTCAGCTGCCTCTGTCATGATGGAGAGAAGCTAGGCCAAATTTGAGGGAATGGTTTTACAACCTGGCACACAAGCTTGCAGTGCCAACACCACTCAAATTTGTGGCAACTATTAAAAAAAACCAAAAACCTGTGGTGTCTGTTCAGAGTTATGGCCCATGATTTTCTTACAGCCTTAAATATTGGTTAAATATTGTCAGAATGGTCAAACATTTTAAAGCACTAATTTATTAGAACAAAAAAGAGTAAGACTTTATGGTCTCCAGTAGGCTTAGCCTTAGAGAGATACTTATGCCCAATTTCAAAAGACAAGTTAATACAATTCCAGTTCAGTAACTCAGAAAAATATGAAACAATGAAATGGAGCTGTGGGGTTTTTTGGTTTTGTCGTAAGAAGACGGGCACCATGATGCAAATCAAAAAGGTAGGCTGCCACTGCCGTCAGGACATCCTTGCTGGAATATATGACAATATTTGACAGTGATCAACTAAGTGGTCAATTGACCACCTTGCCAAGCCTAGTTAGGTCTTTAGTGAGTTTGAAGGGGGAAAAGGGTTGGATTAACAAAGAAACATCAGAGACAGAGCCAAAAGCAACTAGTATTTTTAAATGGATGCATCCATGCTCAGCTGCGACACCAGAAATATGCAACACTGACACATCTATATTATGAATTTCATCATAATGCTTCGGAGCAGAACTAAGTTCTCACTTTTGGTCTCTCTGATTTTTTAAAAGCACCTAGCGTTAGCCTTACTCCGCTCCCATTTACATCAATGGGAGCAGAGATAGGCCAGCCTCGAACAATACTGAAAATTCCACCCAAAATTACCTCAAGCCATTCAAGAGATCAATCATAATCTACAGCTCAATCCTGAATGCTGTCAGTAGCAGCAAAGTTAAGCAGAGTGGTTTAAACATATTATCGCTGTCAGGAATGAATTGAAATAATTACTTACAGGTAAAACAAATTTGGACTCGGAAGCTACCGAATAAGTTTAAAAAGAAGAAATATGCTCCCCATTCACTACAAACTAAAGTAAGTTGACAGTGTCTGGCAACTACATATCTTAAGAAGATAACTGAAGCCCAAATAATGTACTAGCGCTCCAGGTCTGCACCATAATGAAGAAAATAAGGGCTTATTCCTTATTTTTGAGAGTCATTAGAACAAATCATGCCAGCAAGCACTAGTCAGAGGAATAAAAACAGTTTGAAAAAAAATCAGGCCCAAATAGTTTCCATCTTCCCATGATTTTTTTTTTTTTTCCCTGACTTCAGTCACAGACAATAGTGGGGAGGTGACAGCTTGTTTCCCATAGGAGAAGATGGATTTCCACACTAGATCTGGGAGCAGTTTTTCAGACTCGTTTGTTTTTTGGGGGGAAGGGAAGTTGGCAAACGGGAAAAAAAAAGATATATGGTCAATTGAAACTATTTGGCCTAAGTTTGTGATGAATTTGCCAAATAGTTTCAACCAAAAAGCATAAGCCTAGATTCACAAGGGGACTTTGGTGCCATTCACAAAAGCCAGAGGAGGAGGTGGTGGTAATGATGCCGTCCTCCTTATACCCAATAACCTTGTGGTTTGGACACTCACCTGGGATGTGGGAGACCCACATTTGAATCCATGCTCTGGAGTAAGATCTTGAACTCAGCTCTCCTCCCTTCCAGCTGAGTGCCCTAACCAACAGCCTATAGCATCATTCTGACTCTCTTCCCCAATGACTATTCAAGGACTCTATACAAAGTAGAATGGCTTCAACATGAGAGACAGAGTCCCACTTCGGAACATCCAATAGCCTGATGCTTAAGCCACTTACCTGGTATGTTGCAGACCTGAGTTCAAGTGCCAGCTCCAGAGTCTTCCATATCCCAGGTAAGTGCCATGGTTACTCCATAGAAAGGAGACACCACCCACTCCAGTTGTGTGAATCTAGCCCTTCATTTCCTTTGCTTTTAAGTTAATGCCCAACATAAAAATGCATTTTGTTGGATATGAAATTTTTTTCAGCTTACTTTTAATTCACTGAAAATTTTTGGTTTTCGTTCAACTCAAACCAAAAACTTCCAGAGAGCTGAAAAATCAGTTATTTTCACAACTCTGTTCAACACTGCCAAGTCAGGACAATCTAATTTGAACAGATTGTCTTAAACACACACACACAAAAAATATTAGTGTCCATGCAGCATTTTGTGCTACTTTAACTTGGTTTAAAATTACACCTTAAGTTAAACCAGGGTGACTTTTTCCATGTAGACAAGGCCTGAGAGATTTTAGGTAAAAAATGGAACAGAAGTTTGAAGAAACAGTACAATAAAACAAAGACAATGGGATACTCACAATGTTCTACTCCATCTTTTGCCAGCCACTTCCCAGTTTGGATGACGTCAGTTGTATCTCTCTGCTTAACTTGTAGCTTGTTCTTCCCACCTTCATTGTCTTGATGTAGTTGTGATTTATGTAGCATATCCTCACTACCACTAATCTAATGAGAAAATGTAGATGTGGTTAGGGCAGTGCTTGAATCAGATTCCTAATTTACAAGCAATGTGAAAAAAAATATACATAGCTCAATTATTAACCCACTATATAGAGAGGAGGTGTAATAGATTATATGCAACTCAAACATATATAGTATCAGTCATATTACTAAACATTTATCATCACGAATGGGAGAAAACAAAATATTTAAAATTCCATAATCTATCCTCATTTAGGAGACGAACGATTGCTTCAATCCCTGGGCCAAGAGCTAGTTTCATTGTGCTTTAAAAACAAAAACTGCATCATACCCTAGTCCCTCTCATTGTCCACCCCAACACTACTCCTAAATATACAAGGGGCACCTCAATGACATATTACCTTGGACGTTTTCTTCACTTGCTGTTGCCTCTCTCTATCGAGATCCCATTTTGATTTTTCCTTTTTTTCATCCTCTGTGACTCTTTCAGTGCTGAAATATTAGAAGATGCTTACACAAGCCCAGGCTAAGATGTATGTGTTGATACATAACATCTCCCCTTACTCTACTTGTTAGGAGAGAGATGAGGCTGTATTTTGCAGAGTGTATTATATTCCTTAATGCCAGCGCTAAAATCTGGATCAGCTCCAACATGCAGACAGAGCAGATGGTAACCCAGAGCAATAATATTCACAGCACTATTCACAATTTGAATGACAGCAAGCTAGGAGGAATGGACTTTTTGACAATGGACAGCCCATAGACTAGATCCATTGCTGATGCTCTCGCCTGGGTGGTTTCATACGGCTGACCCTGGCCCAGCTCTGTTACAGTAACACTGAACTAGACAGAAAAGTCTTGCCACTAAAAAAACAAAACAAAACAAAAATGATGGCTGATGAGAGAAAGATGAGGCAGTCCATAGCCAATGACCTTCTGGGTTATCAAAAACACAACTCCTGTTTCCTCTCCCATATTTATCTAGTCAGCTCGACTGGCTCACTTTATGTTTAATTCCCATCACCACGTCAGACACGTATTAGGATGGGTGAACCAATTCTGACGTGTTTCTGTTTCAGTGCCCCTCACACACTCTGATTTGGGACAGCTTTGCTCTCCTTCATGCCATCTCCATCTCCCTCTTTGCAGAGCTGGCTCTAGGCACCAGCAAACCAAGCACGTGCTTGGGGCAGCAGAATTCCAGGGGTGGTTGGGGCGGCACAATTCCAGGGGCAGCATTCTGGTTTTTTTTTGTTTTGTTTTGTTTTTTTTGGTGGCGCTTTGGCAGTTGCACTCTTGGAGGTGGGTTTTTGTTTGTTTGTTTGTTTTGCTTGGGGTGGGAAAAAACCTAGAGCTGGCCCTGCCTCTTTGGTTCCCGACTCCATCAGAACTCTCCCTGACTACACCATCCCTTCCACACTCTCCTCTACAGTTGCCCTCCCATCCTACTACATAATCCCAAAGCCCACTTTCACGTATGTTTATGTGTGAAATCATTTTGGTATCCCTCTGAATACCCAAGCCATTCCGGTGATGCAACGTCTCTCCTCATTCTATTCCCAAATTGCTTTTTTCCTTAGTTACACATTTAACAAAAATAATCCAATTTATCACATGCTACAGCAATCTCCATTAAAGCAAGCAGGCTACCGAGCGACAGTAATTACATTTACTGCAGTGTTTGAAGTATGTATTTTTACTCTTAAAATAGTTCAGGGTGAACTTCAAACTTGCCTTTTTCCTTCATCATGTCTAGTTAAAGAGCTGGACAAAGAATTCCTAAGTAGAGCTGTTTGGAATATTTTCAATTCAATGAAATTGAAATGTTTTGTGGAGACATCAGTTTGGATGAAAAATTCATTTCAAGTTGTTTTGGATCTGGGTTCAGGGCTCTCTGGTGACTTCTGGAGAGCAGTGAGAGAGTTCCAACTGAGAGCAGAGTGTTGTCAGCCCGGATCAGAGACTTGAACCTGGGTCTCCTAAGCTACAGAGTCAGTCTCTCTCCTGTTCCCACATCGAAAAGCTCAGGTTTCCCAGGGGAAAGGGAGGAGGAGAGGAAAAGGACATTTTGACAATTCAGCTTTCTGCAAAACCGTTTGAGAGGTATTGGTTTTGTTCCCTGCAGAACAAAAATGAAGTTTGAAACCTTGAAAGTTGTCAGAAAGTGGAATTGTATTCACAAGTGTGTTTGTGGAATTTCACTGTATTTCTCAAATAAAATATTCTGTGAATAACCTCATAGGTTATTCGCCCAGGTCTATTACAGAGCTAAAAAGGCCATTTTCCTTTGCTAAACCTGTTTAGAGGAGCAGAAATAAAAAGCGATTCAAATAAATGAAGAAGTTACCTGGATGTGGCAAACAGAAAAGTTTTCTTCTATTGAAAAAGAAAAGTAAAAAAACTTCACTTATTATGCCTTGTTCGGCAAGAAGCTAAGCTTTACACAATGCCACTCAATATTTGATATTTCAAAGTGTGTTTCTGTACAAACAATATAACCCATGTAGTGACCTGCATTTAGAAATGAGCTTTATGATCGGTTAAAAGCAGCATCTTTCCCTTATTTTCTAGAATAAAAGCAGTTTCTGAAAAAGATGTGCATATTGACCTGAATAATTCCTTATATAATAATAAATAAATAAGCAAGCTAATGGTCAATGAAATTACTCACAGGAGTAAAGTCAAGCATGTGCTGAGGTGCTTGCAAGATTAGACCCAATCTTTTAAATATTAGTTTTGTTTCATAAAACCTTTCTAAATACAATTAGGCTTTTTGACCATTAGAAATAAAGAAAGCCAAAACTCCTCCTCTACTGCATTACAGATAAGCCATTTGAAACATAATGGACACATTGATCACTTTTCAGTTCAGAACTAAAATTTGACGTGGGACCTCACTCAGATAGAGCAAATAAGTTCTTTCTTTTGAAAGTTTAAAAAAGGTCATTTGCCCAGTTTTGGAATCTGACTTAAGAATTTCAGAGGTTATGGCCCCATCTGATTTCCCTTCATGACAGAACACGAAGTCACACCCATAAGAAATATTTTCTGACACCAGTTCAATTATTTTCTTCCACACCCATCAGCCGCTGGCTAAATACATTGCTGTGGCAAGGAAGTGTGAACACTGTTTTTGCCATCAAGCCTTTGAGTAAAGAATTACCAGCACATTCCTATCTTCGACAGAGGTTTATACAGGCATCTCCCTTATGGAATTTTAAAACTCTCAGAGATTTACTCAAGACCTGTTTGATATAAAACATGCTGTTAAATTTAGATTGTATCACTACTTCTTTAAACATCAGAAGCATGAGGCTAGGATTTTCAAAGGGCGCTAAGGAAATTGGTTCCATAGATCCCACGGGATGGGCACATCAGTCTCCAGAGTCCCCACAGAACAGCCTATTACATGAAGGATATGATAGTCACAAGTTTCCAAGGCATCAAAACATAGCACCAGCATGTCTTACAGATTTATCTAGAAGGTCAGGTGAGGGTTGCAGAAGATGACCTACCTTTTCGTGTTCTTGGATTCCCGTGCTAGGTACTAGAATAAAGATTTATAAACAATTACTGCATGTTAGCATGTTCAGGTTATACAATCTTCCACAGTTTTAATGCCGTTGAACTACAGCCTGTGAAAGGGAACTGTGGCTATAGAGAAGACTGGCCCACATATTCAGCCAAGGGTACTCTAGGCTACATGGGGGAAAAACACCCACTTTTGCAGGGCCCAATGGCCAGATGGTCAGTTCCCTGCATGAGGACTGGTTCACACCCTGTCAGCTCAATCTTTTCACACCCCTTGGAACAAGAACAAGAATTGGCCTGTCCCAAACACAACCCTGAGCAAATAAGTTGTATTCTGTCAAAGAGAAACGGGGAAGAAGAGCCACCAGGAAGGGGAACAAGGGGGGGAAAAAAAGCACAAGAATAAACCTGACAGAACAAGAAAGGCAAAGCGGGAGGGGGAGGGGGAGAATTAAGATGGCATAAGAGTTCCATGCATTGGAAGTAGCACCTCTTCAACCCTCCCCCCTCCACAAAGGAGGCTGAATTGTGCCAAGTTAACTTCTCTTCCTTTGCCCCCTCATCCCCAGTACTTCTACATGACTACAGTCACATGACTTTTTCCACTGCAGTTCTACCTTCAGCCTCCCCCCACCATGATCCTATAACTCCATCATATACATTTTCAGTCTCACACACAAGTTTGTTTCCTTCTAGTGGCAAAGAGGAGAGGATAGGTTAGGCTGTAAAGCAGGAATATTCACCTTTAGTCACAAAACAGGGGCATTTTTGTGAAAGAGGGTAACTCAGACATGCAACTGAGCTTCTAACAGATTAGGAGGAACAATGCCATTTCTTTAAAAAGTAGTTAGACCCCACATACTCTGCCTATATTCATTGGTTTAACAGACTCACAGTCAGCAATATCCTGAATGGCACACGAGGTTAGAGAGTTCCCAGATCGTTTCACGTACGATATGGTTTCTTCATAATTATGTAGTTCTTCAGATTCAGCACTAGGGAATGATGAGAGAAAAAGGGGAGTGTCGGGGGGGGGGGGAAGAGAACAGTGTTGTTTTTTTGAAAATGCTACAAAATGAATTAATGGATCTTGAAGAACTTTGGCATACAATCGATGAGAAATGAATTATGACTGGGAACTTCTATCTTAATTAAGAGGCCTGCGCTAAGATGTACACTGTCTCATGCTACATCTACTCTAGAATGTTGTGATTAAACATTTAAAATCACCCATAGGATAACTTCAGTTGAAGTTCACCTTGCCCGCATAAAGCCCAAGTTACTGGGCTTTGTGGAGACACAAACCTCAACATATCCCCCAATCCCACCCCTCAACCTGGGTCCAGAACAAAGGGCAGCAGCCAAGCCTCCCTTAGTGATCGACACTCCCTGCACTTGAAGTGAGCTCATGGACACTGTGCATCACCAAACCTTGCCAGTCAGTAGACCAAGTCACACTAGCGTTCTCTGGAAATTATTCATGGAAATCCCCAGTGTATTGATGGGATGAACCTACAACATGCTACTAGGTTGCTTGGGTACAGAGTCCACTGCCTGTCATGCTGACCAATAGTGTCTCGTTTCCTGGTACCCCCTCATTGGTCTGTCTGTAACTCGCTGGTGTCTTTTGCCTTATACTTGGATTGTCATCTCTTTGGGGCAGGGACTGTCCTTTTGTTCTGCATTTGTACAGCACCTAGCACAACAGGATTTTGGTCCAGGGCTCCTAGGAGGATACAAATACATAATAATGATCACAAGAACAGCAGAGACTTTTGCACTTCAGCATGCAGATTGCTTCTTTAAAGTGTGATTAGTTTGTTTGGGTTGCTACATACTGCTAATTCTCTGCAGGGGTGAGGCCCAGCCAGGTGCAGAAGTTTCAGCTCCACCACTGAAACCGAATAGAAGCACTGAACCATAGACATTTTTGCTTGGGATGCAGGAAGTGGGGCGGTGGAGAAACCGCATACAGCTTGAAGTCCAGTTCTAGCAAACTCTCAACCAGTATAAGTGGGAGAGGCTTTGTTGAGAGCACACAGAAAACAGAGGTAGTTTCATTTTCTGATTTCTGCACATCAATGCAATTTTCTAGCAAGGTTTTGCACTTGGCATTTTTAAAATGCCAGAACTGGATAGCTATAGGAGTGTGCACATTGAGTGTGAAATAGTGATGGAAAAACATTAGAAAACTTTTTTCTTTTATTGAAAGCCAACTGACAAAATACCTTAACACAAGTTGCTCATCAGAAAACCATTTCTGGAACTCTTATGCTGTCACCACGGTGCTATTAAACTTAGTAGGAACAGGGCAAAGATTAAGTATGTTTTCCTGCCTAGCAGTTAAGCGGGGGGAGGGGGGGAAGATATCAGAGGTTAAGAGAAAGAAACAAGAGAAATTAAAATACTGAAGTCAGTGGTAGAGGTAGAACTATTAAAAAACAAGTCTGTGCCACTGTTGAACAAATTTCCCCATCACACCCTATTCATTTTATTAGTGGATCTACCAGAAATGAAGCCAAACTTGGCAGTATGTAGCTCTGATATGCAGATTGTTCAGTCACTTTATGCATTCATTTCTAATGCATCCTATCCCTGTGCTATACTCTAGGGATTAAATTACAGCATGGGGAGGGGAGAAGCTCCCTGTGAAGGGGCAGGGAGAGCTACTTAGGTGGGGCGGAGGGGTGTGGGGGGGGAGGAAGCAAGTGCCCTGTGCACCCCACCCTCCCCCACGAGCTTGTCCCCCATCCTGGTGCCAGAGTTCTGTCTCATCACCCACATCGGTGGCTGGTGCCCTGTGCGCACCCCCAGGCCTCTGCCCAGGTGCTATTTTGCTCTGTCCTGTCTCCCATGCTACCCTGGCAGCTGGTTCACATGCTCCTGCTCCTCTCCCAGGCTGGGTGTCTCCATGGGAACCTGTGGTGGCTGGAATGCAGGACCAGGAGTCATAGCCTGATCCCACATACTGCAACTGGGGTTGCCAATTTTGGTTGGACGTATTCCTGGAGGTTTCATCACGTGACATAATCTTTAATTCAAGATTAATCTTTAATTCCTGGAGACTCCAGGACAATCCTGGAGGCTTGGCAACCCTAACTGCAGCAGCAGCTCCATCCCTTCCTCCAGGCCCCGCTCTTGTCTCTGCCTCCCTTCTGCATGCACACAGGGTGGAGCATAGCCATGTCCTGCTCTGATGTCCATGAGATACTGTGGATGCAGAAACAGATTCACTCCCCCACCCCCCAACATTCCCATTTCAAGGGCTCTAGTCACCCTGTGCTTCCCCCCAGCATCATGCAGGATTTCATCTGATGACGCAGTGAAAGTCTGCCACAGTGAAATTCACTAGGGTGGACAGGGCTGTGCTAGAGCCTCTGTCATAAACAGAGCTGTCACGTAATCATGTGCGAATATCGGTTATTGGGCTGGTTACTATAGGACTATAGTGGGTTGACTCAACTGGGCTGTTGGAAAATACAAGCAAGAAGCAAAACAATTGCTTGAGAAGAGCCCTGGGTCCTGATAAACACTTCAGGACCGTTCAGAGACAATGCTCGAGCTATTAGCTGTGAGGATTCTACCCCTGGGTCCCAGCCAAATTAGAAAACTTGTTTTGCCATACAGGGACCCTGAGAAGACACAGGATCTCTGGTTGGATAAAAATTGATTTACCCTTCCCCCCCCACCCCCACCCCGCACACACTAAGGCCTGGTCTACACTACGACTTTAATTCGGATTTATCAGCTTTAATTCGAATTAACCCTGCAACCGTCCACACAACGACGCTATTTATTTCGATGTAAAGGGCCCTTTAAATCGATTTCTGTACTCCACCCTGACGAGCGGAGTAGTGCCAAAATCGATTTTAGCAATTTGAATTAGGGTTAGTGTGGCCGCAATTCGATGGTATTGGCCTCCGGGAGCTATCCCACAGTGCATCATTGTGACCGCTCTGGACAGCAATCTGAACTCGGATGCACTGGCCAGGTAGACAGGAAAAGCCCCGCGAACATTTGAATTCCATTTCCTGTTTGCCCAGCGTGGAGAGCACAGGTGACCACAGATAGCTCATCAGCACAGGTAACCATGCAGGCTGATAATCGAAAAAGAGCACCAGCATGGACCGTGAGGGAGGTACTGGATCTGATCGCTGTATGGGGAGAGGATTCAGTGCTTGCAGAACTTCGTTCTAAAAGACGAAATGCAAAAACTTTTGAAAAAATCTCCAAGGGCATGATGGAGAGAGGCCACAATAGGGACTCAGATCAGTGCCGCGTGAAAGTCAAGGAGCTCAGACAAGCCTATCAAAAAACAAAGGAGGCAAACGGTCGCTCCGGGTCAGAGCCGCGGACATGCCGCTTCTACGCCGAGCTGCATGCAATTCTAGGGGGGGCTGCCACCACTACCCCACCTGTGTTCGTGGATTCTGGGTCGGGGATAGTCTCATCAGCGACGCCTGAGGATTCTGCCGATGGGGGAGAGGAGGAGGAGGATGAGCTTGCAGAGAGCACACAGCACTCCATTCTCCCCAACAGCCAGGATCTTTTTATCACCCTGACTGAAGTACCCTCCCAAGCCAGTATCCAAGACCATGACCCCATGGAAGGGACCTCAGGTGAGTTTACCTTTTAAAATATAAAACTTGTTTTAAAAGCAAACGGTTTTTAATGATTACTTTGCCTGACTTTGCATTCGCGGTCAGTTCAGCTACTGGAAAAGTCTGTTAACGTGTATGGGGATGGAGCGGAAATCCTCCAGGGACATCTCCATGAAGCTCTCCTGGAGGTACTCCGAAAGCCTTGCCAGAAGGTTTCTGGGCAGTGCATCTTTATTCCCTCCTCCATGGTAGGACACTTGACCACGCCATGCTTGCAGCAAGTAATCTGGTATCATTGCCTGACAAAGCCTGGCAGCGTATGGTCCCGGTGTTTGCTGGCATTCAAGCAACATCCGTTCTTTATCTTGTTGTGTAATCCTCAGGAGAGTGATATCGCTCCTGGTAACCTGGTTGAAATACGGGAACTTAATTAAGGGGACAGAGGTGGCCGTTCCTACTGGGCTGTTTGCCTGTGGCGGAAAATAAATCCTTCCCTGCAGTTAGCCAAGCGCAGATGGGAAATTGGCCCTGAGTTTTTCGCGTTTGGCTAGCAGGGATCTTCCCTGTTACCAGCCACGCGGTGGGGGGAGGGGTACCGTGATCATCCCAGAGAATTCATGGCGGGAGGGGGGCGGCAGCGGGGGGGGGTTAGTTTGGTGCCTGCAGGGATCTTCCCTGATACCAGCCACGCGGTGGGGGGGAGGGGTATAGCGATCATCCCAGAGAATTCATGGCGAGGGGGGGGGGGGGTTAGTTTGTTTTCTGGTGCTGCTGAATGTTAACAGAAAAACCGCAGCACTCTACTTGCCTGAAGGGGCCCAGACAAGCCCCCCCACACTGCCCCCCCCCAACTGGCTGAGATTGGACACAGCTCGTGTGGAGTGCTGCCACTTCATTTCCCAATTCTGCAGCACTCTACAAGCTATGCTTGGTATGTGGGAAAGGAGGGCGTAGAAGCTTACCATGGCCGCATGCAAGCCGAATTCTGTTGCCCAGACCTGTGATCTCTAGCAGCAAAGCCACAGGCACTCAGCATTAAGAGGCAAAATGCGACCTTGCACAGAAATCACATGTGCTATGTAATGTGAACAGTGTTGGTCACCGTGAAAGAGTATAAGCATTGTTCTGCAAAATGTAGCTTTTAAAACAATTCTCTCTTTTTTCCCCTCCCTACAGCAGCTGCAAATTCCTCAAGCCTCCCTCCTCAATCCCGAAGGTTATCACAGATAAGGCGTCGTAAGAAGAGAACGTGGGAGGACATGTTTTCTGAAATTATGGAATCCAGCTGCAGTGACAGAGCTCATGTGAATGAGTGGAAGGAAACAGTTTCAAAGTATAGGAAAGAAGTCAGTGAACGTGAGGAGAGGAGGGACCAACGTGAGGAGAGGAGGGACCAACGTGAGGAGAGGAGGGACGCTCGAGATGAGAGGTGGCGGCAGGAAGACCAGAGGATGAAGGATGCAACGCTGGGGCTGCTCCGGCGTCTGGTGGAGGTTCAGGAACGGCTGCTGGATAACAGACTGCCGCTTCAGCCCCTGTTCCACCCTCCCCCGTCCCCATGTTCCGTATCCTCCTCACCCAGACGTGTAAGAACTCGGGGGGGGGGGGAGGCTACGTACACCTTCCCATTCCACCCCAGTAGACAGCCCAAGCAAAAGGCTGTCATTTTTTTAACCTTTTCTTTGTGGCTTTTTCCTTCCCAGCAATCCTCCTCCCAAATACCACCCGGGTTCCCTCCCTCTTTTTCTAATCTATTAATAAAGAATAAATGATTTTTAAATGATAGTGACTTTATTTGGTTTGAAAGAAAGCTGGGGGAAGGGGCAGGGTGGGTTCCTTACAGAAAAACAGTCAGTAAAGGGGGAGGGTTTTCATGAAGGAGAAACAAACAGATATTTCACACGGTAGCCTGGCCAGCCATGAAACTGGTTTTCAAAGCTTCTCTGATGCACAGCGCTTCATGGTGTGATCTTCTAATCGCCCTGGTGTCTGGCTGCGCGTAATCAGCAGCCAGGCGATTTGCCTCAGCCTCCCACCCCGCCATAAAGGTCTCCCCCTTACTTTCACAGAGATTGTGGAGCACACAGCAAGCAGAAATAACAATGGGGAGATTTCTTTGGCTGAGGTCAGAGCGAGTCAATAATGAACGCCAGCGACCTTTTAAACGGCCAAATGCACATTCTACCACCATTCTGCACTTGCTTAGCCTGTAGTTAAACAGCTCCTGACTCCTGTCCAGGCTGCCTGTGTACGGCTTCATAAGCCATGGCATTAAGGGGTAGGCTGGGTCCCTAAGAATAACTATGGGCATTTCAACATCCCCAACGGTTATTTTCTGGTCCGGAAAGTAAGTCCCTTGCTGCAGCCCTTTAAACAGAGTAGTGTTCCTGAAGACGCGAGCGTCATGAACCCTTCCCGCCCAGCCCGCGTTGATGTTGGTGAAACGTCCCTTGTGATCCACAAGTGCTTGCAGCACCATTGAAAAGTACCCCTTGCGGTTTATGTACTCGGTGGCTTGGTGCTCCGGTGCCAAGATAGGGATATGGGTTCCGTCTATTGCCCCACCACAGTTAGGGAATCCCATTGCAGCAAAACCATCCACTATAGCCTGCACATTTCCCAGAGTCACAAACTTTCGTAGCAGCACCTGAGTGATTGCTTTGGCTACTTGCATCACAGCAGCCCCCACAGTAGATTTGCCCACTCCAAATTGATTCCCGACTGACCGGTAGCTGTCTGGCGTTGCAAGCTTCCACAGGGCTATCGCCACGCGCTTCTCAACTGTGAGGGCTGCTCTCATCTTGGTATTCTGGCGTTTCAGGGCAGGGGACAGCAAGTCACAAAGTTCCATGAAAGTGCCCTTACGCATGCGAAAGTTCCGCAGCCACTGGGAATCGTCCCAGACCTGCAACACTATGCGGTCCCACCAGTCTGTGCTTGTTTCCCTTGCCCAGAATCGGCGTTCCATGGATAGAATCTGCCCCATTAACAACATGATCTCCAAAGCACCGGGGCCTGTGGTTTCACTGAATTCTGTATCCGTGTCTGTGTCCATGTCCTCATCATGCTGCCGCCGCCGCCGCCTCCTCGCCTCGTTTCTCTGGTCCTGGCTGAGCATAAACTCCACGAGAACGCGCGAGGTGTTTACAATATTCATGACTGCTGTCTTGAGCTCAGCGGGCTCCATGCTTGCCATGGTATGGAGTCTGCAGTGTTCACCCACCCAGGAAAAAAGGCGCGAAAATGGTTGTCTGCCGTCCGTTGCTTTCATGCAGGGAGGGAGGGAGGGAGGAGGTGAGGCTGTACCCAGAACCACCTGCGACGATGTTTTTTGTCCCATCAGGCACTGGGATCTTAACCCACAATCCCAATGGGCGCGGGAGACTGCGGGAACTATGGGATAGCTATGGAATTGCTACCCACAGTGCAACGGTGCAGAAATCAACGCTAGCCCCGGTACTTGGACGCACACCACCGAAGTAATGTGCTTAGTGTGCCGCATCCATTTCGACTTTATACAACCTGTTTTTCAAATCCGAATTATCTAAATTCGGATTAATCCCGTAGTGTAGACATACCCTTAGGTAGTAGCTGTTGGGGGATGTTGTTGGTGAGGTGTTCAGGCTGACAGAAGTATCTACTTCTGCCTGACCCACCATTACTGATGATTGGGCTTTAGGTGAGCTAGACACGTGTATAGACTGCTTGTTGTTTTAAAGTTCTCCTCTGTTTTATTCTATTGTGAAGATTAAATACTTTGGTTTTAACAGGCTGTCTGGTGATAGACTCCTGAAGGGAGTCACCACAGGCACTTAATCCAGAGAGGGAGCTGTTGGATAAACACAATGGATACACAGGATACTGTAGCCCAGCACCCAGTCTCGGAATTGGAGAATCACATGATTCCCTCTCGGAAGAGGGGATGCATTCAGAGAGGGGACAGATGCAAGCAGCCCTTTAACCACTGCACCTTCCACATCCCTAAATGATCATGGTGGGGCCCTAGAACTCTTGTGTGACTTGGTCTACTGATGGGCACGGTTTTGGTTGTGCAAAGTGTCCATGATCTCATTTCAATTTACCATGTGGGCAGGGTGACTTGCAACTCAAGTTGGATAATTCACTGTTAAATATTAAACAACCTACTATATAATCATATTAGGAGTTCAAAGTAACTAATCTTTGCTGCAATATATTACTTGGACAGTTTAATTTCTAAACAAGAATTATATTGCTAATAGACAGTGGAACACGTGGAAAAATAAGTCTCTTCCTGCTTGGCATATACAAGGCAACTTGGTTAATTTATAAACTGATTGCATCAGTGACATTTAGAATGTGTGGGGTATTTATTGTAATGGACTGAAAACTAAATTACACGCATTAAACTTCCCCACTGTGTTATTTAAAGTACATGAATTTTCAATTCAGCCACTGTATTCCGTTTGTTTAGTCAGCCATGAATATTCATGAGTAAAAGGTGCTTGTTCATGTCAATGTTCACACCCAAAGCAAAATAGATATTGATCCATATGTGGGATTTGCTTTGCACACCAGAGTTGTTCACTCCTTGCCTCTAAAGTTCCAGTTTTCCTGTAAAGCAGCCAAATTACCACGACCTTCTTGTTTATGATGTAATTGGTCAACTAAATACAAACCGTTAAATAAATGCTGAACCACCAATAGGTGCATAAGGTCTTTGAAGAGTTGCAAACAGCCAAATCAATATGTGCACTTTCCACTGGGAACCGGTGGGGGGAAAAAAAAGTATTTGATTTATAATTAGATGCTCATCATAATACATGTGCACAAGGAGTCCAAATTAAGGTTAAGCAGGTAACCTTAAATCTGGCATTTCCAACCTTTTCAGTGCTTAGTTTTGCAATCTTCATGTTGTTTAACATGGATTTTGTATGTATTTTCCAAGGTTTTTAAAATAAACAAACTGAAAAAAAAAAAATTCCATCACATGGAAACATTAACATCCACATGGGCCATTAGCAGGGTTGGAACCTTTAGGTCTACCACACAGACTTCTGCCACTTCACCTACTACTACTCTCCATTAGACATTTAGCTCATCATCCGCTATGAGGGGGAGCAACTAGCAGAGATAAGACACTTTGCCAGCTGGTTTCAGAGATATTTTCTGACAGGAATGTTGAGACTCAGGAATCTTGGGGCACATTCTCCTTCAGAACCTAGAATGGAGCCCTTTTGCCCTTCCTCATCTACCTACCCACTCCAAAATGGATTCCTTCGGCCCAGTCCAATCTCTTCCCTCCCTGGCACCGCTGGCTCTTCATCAGAGTCCCCTTGTACAGCCAGATCTTCTGGACTGATTCAAGGCCTTGCCTACACTCCGAAAAAGTCCTGGTTTAGCAGTTGATGTAGTTGCACAAGTGCTGACCCTCTGAAACAGGGATTAACCTTGAGAGAATCAACCGATGCAAACCTCAGCTTCTATTGTCGACACTTACGGGGTCATCATCAGTATGTAGATTCCAAGTGCCAAATTAAGGCTATTAATGTGGACACTTGACCTTAGAGAGTCTCTATTTTTATTTCTTTAAGTCTTTGGGCATAGTTCTGCAAGGTACTTAAAACACATGCTTAACTTTAAGCATACAAGTAGTCTTAAGTACCTAGGAATCAGTGTATTGCTCCGGGTTCAAAGAGGTACCTCTGGAGGTGGCCAGTTTAGAACACTAGCAATACAAATCCCATTCCAAAGATCACACAAGTATAAACAACAAAAAATACCAAGAGCGGGGAGCAAAATCTCATGTACCTTAGGTCTGTGCTTGCAGAATAAACAGAACGAAAGATCAAAATCCTTTTCTGCTGACAGCTAAGGATAACAGTAAACTTCCAGCACCTGCAGATTATGCCAGGTCTTTGTTTCAGCAACAATTCTCAAAGCATTTCATTTCTAAAACATCAAGCTGGAGAATGTGGGAAATGAGGGGGGGTGGGAGGAGATACCCACACACATGTGGGTGGTGAACAATCTGCTTTGAAACCAGAAGACAGATTGTCAGAAAGCGTGTCATGTAGTGTTTACTGCAGGCTAAACAAAGGAGCACTAGCAAGAACCAGCTATACACACACACACACACACACACACACACACGTCTAGCCTTTCAATAACGTTCATAGCGAACAGAGGACAGGAGATGAGAACAAGGTCTCCTGGCCTAAGCATTATTATTTTTTAAACTCTTTCTTTTCTGCAAGGTCAGTTCACAAGCCACCTATGAACCTAGCTCTCCCAGGTTCAAACGTCTCCAGTTACCACCTCATGATATTCTAAAGACTTTGGGGAATTTTGTAATTTCCTTTCTTCTATTGTTGTAAAGTTTATAGCTTGTGTAAACTTTAAGATCTTATTGTATGTGTCTACCAGGACCTTGTCTAAGTCTGAGAGGGTAAATTGATTGCTAGTCATTCAGATCTTAGGGCATATCTACACTATAGTGGGGAAAACAAACAAACAAACAAACAAAAAATCGATGCTTTGAGATTGATCCACCGACGGTCGATTTAGCGGGTCTAGTAAAGACCCGCCAAATCGACTGCAGATTGCTCTCCAGTTGACCCCATACTCTATCCCCAACGAGAACTCTACTCCCGTCGACCCCCCACGGTGTAGACTCCGTGGTAACTTGACCTAAGGTACGCCGACTCCAGCTACATTATTCACGTAGCTGGAGTTGCGTAGCATAGGTTGACTTACCATGGTAGTGTAGACATGGCCCATTTGCTGAGTCAAAGGCTACCATTGAGAATGTCAGATATGGTGGTACTTTTGGGACATACGTGTGTCTACAAGGAACACCAACTCAATTCACACTGGCATCAAGGAAAGCCTACTCACTCAAAGACCTGTCCAGGCTATATTCAAAACAGATAATCTAGAGAGAAGAAACTCCCATTATTAATACCCTCAGCCACCCAGGTCTTCTTGAATAGGAGTTATACTAGTCAGACATGTAATTTAGTGAATCCACACATATTATACAAAGTGCTTGCTTCAGGAGGATTCTTTCTATGTCATTTAAATGCAAGAATTGTGCACAATGGGGAATTATAAAAGTAGCACTTTATTGCTTATAAGTGTGTCCCATCTTCAGAAGAAGAGCTTAAATTTTTTACAGGAACTATTGTTTGTTTTAGTACAAATATGTTCCTGTAGCCTATAAAGTTAAATCCACACACTTACTTTTCAGGAGCCAGGTAGTCATCTTCTACAGCAGCTGCAAATAAAAACCAACAGTGTTTGACAAGTGGCAAACAAAATATAGTTGCTACTACATTCATCATGAGACTACAATGGAACAGGACAATGGGCTGAGTAGCACAGAGTGAGAGATATTTTAAGGACCACGTAGCAAAGAGGTATTGACACAAATTTCCAAGTGTAAACATAAAAATTAAAATCTTTTGTCTGTATACATCTTCCTACGTACAATTATTCCTTTTCCCTGGAGTTATTAGGAAGGGGAGGTACCAGTAATAGGTGATTTGATCATTAGAAATATAGCTAATTGGGTTTGTGATGACCAGGAGAACCACATGGTGAATTGCCTGCAGGGTGCGGAGGGTGTGGACCTCTCCAAACATCTAGATAGATTTATGTGCTGTCCTGGGGAGGACCCAGTGGTTGTGGCAGATATAGGTACCTATGACATAGGGAAAAGGTAGGAGAGAGGTCCTGGAGGACAAATTTAGGCTGCTAGGAAAGAGATTAAAGTCCAGTACTTCCATGATACCATTCTTTGAAATGCTTCCAGTTCCACATGCAGGGCAGGTCAGACAGGCAGAACTGCAGGGTCTCAATGTGTGAATGAGAAGATGGTGTTCGGAGTTGGAATTTAGATTTATTAGGAACCGAGGAACCTTTTGGGGAAGGAGGAAGAGCCTATACAGGAAGAATGGGTTTCACCTAAATCAAACAGAACCAGACTGCGGTCATGTAAATATAAAAGTCATAGAGGAGTTTTAAAATTAATGGCTGAGGGAAAGCTGACAGATGCGGAGGACCACATGGTTCGGACAGACATCCCTCATTAAAGGGGATACTCTATAGCCTAGTAAAAGAGGAGAGGACAGAAGTTGATAAAGTACAGATAGGGTCTTACAAGCTGCCCCAACACCTATTGACTCAGTAGCTTTCGAGACCTTACCCACTCAGTTCCCAAGAACTCAGTTCGACTTCAAAACATGTTACTGAAATTTCTTCGTTGGCATACAATTAAAGTACACTTGAGTTGATCAGGCTGAAGCACAGGGAATGGGTACAGGGCACACCAAATATCCAAAGTTACACAGCAAACCTCTTCCTTTATATACATTTATGCATTGGATTGGTCACTGTGCTCTGTACAAGCATGACTTCCCCCCTCCTCCCCCCCGCTTATGTTCCAGGCTTCTTTACCCATTGTAAATGGTTCCCAGTGTGTTCCCCCTTATCTTACTTAGTACAGACATTCTGTTTCTAGCTTACCAATTCATTTTCCTCCCTAATCCTATCTCCCAAGAAACGAGGCCTCAACCACATCCAATTACTCATGTCAAGCCAGGCCTATAGTTGGGACTGAAAAGAAACCAGTCAAATGAAAAAGAATCCCATTCAATTACATCACAGGAAGGCAGAGAAATAAATATTGACTAGTTTTATAAGTGCTTGCATACAAATGCCTGAAGTCTAAATATCAAGATAGGGAACTTGAGTACCTGGTATTAAATGAGGATATTGATGTAATAGGCATCACAGAAACTTGATGGAACAATGATAATCAGTGGTACACAGTAATACCAGGCTACAAAATATATGGAAATGGCAGAGTAGGTGGGAGAGTGGCCCTATATGTGAAAGAAAGCAGTCAAATATAGTGAACATCTTAAATGAATCCAACTGTACCATAGACTCTGTATGGATAGAAACTCCATGCTTGAACAAGAGGATAGCGGTAGGAATATACACTTCTGACCACCTGACCAGGACAGGGATTTTGAAATGCTCAGGGAGATTAGAAAGGCTACAAAAAACAGAAAACCCAATAACAGGGGATTTCAACTATCCCCATATTGAGTCAACATGGCTTTTGTAAAGAGAAATCTTACCTCACCAACCTATTAGAATTCTTTGAGGGTGTCAAACATGTGGATAAGGGTGATCTAGTGTACTTGGACTTTAAGAAAGCCTTTGACAAGGTCCCTGACCAAAGGTGCTTAAGCAGTCACAGGATAAGAGGGAAGGTCTTCTCATGGATCAGTAACTGGTCAAAAGATAGGAAACAAACAGTATCAATAAACAGTTTTCACAGTAAGGAGAGGTAAATAGCAGAGTTCCACAAGGATTTGAATGAAACCAGTGCTGTTCAACATTCATAAATGATCTGGAAAAAGGGGGTAAACAGTGAGGTGTCAAAATCTGCAGACGATACAAAATTACTCAAGTTAGTTAAGTCCAAAGCAGACAGCGAAGAGTTACAGAGGGATCTCACTAAACTGTGTAACAAAATAGAAGATTTCAGAGTAGCAGCCGTGTTAGTCTGTATCCGCAAAAACAACAGGAGTACTTGTGGCACCTTAGAGACTAACAAATTTATTAGAGCATAAGCTTTTGTGGACTACAGCCCACTTCTTCGGATGCATATAGAGTGGAATAAATATTGAGGAGATATATACACACACATACAGAGAGCATGAACAGGTGGGAGTTGTCTTACCAACTCTGAGAGGCCAATTAAGTAAGAGAAAAAAACTTTTGAAGTGATAATCAAGCTAGCCCAGTACAGACAGTTTGATAAGAAGTGTGAGAATACTTACAAGGGGAGATAGAGTCAATGTTTGTAATGGCTCAGCCATTCCCAGTCCTTATTCAATCCTGAGTTGATTGTGTCTAGTTTGCATATCAATTCCAGCTCAGCAGTCTCTCGTTGGAGTCTGTTTTTGAAGTTTTTCTGTCGTAAGATAGCCACCCGCAGGTGACATTGAATGGCCAGACAGGTTAAAGTGTTCTCCCACTGGTTTTTGAGTATTATGATTCCTGATGTCAGATTTGTGTCCATTAATTCTTTTGCGGAGAGACTGTCTGGTTTGGCCAATGTACATGGCAGAGGGGCAATTGCTGGCACATGATGGCATATATCACATTAGTAGATGTGCAGGTGAACGAGCTCCTGATGGTATGGCTGATGTGATTAGGTCCTATGATGATGTCACTTGAATAGATATGTGGACAGAGTTGGCATCGGGCTTTGTTACAAGGATAGGTTCCTGGGTCAGTGGTTTTGTTCAGTGATGTGTGGTTGCTGGTGAGTATTTGCTTTAGGTTGGGGGGTTGTCTGTAAGCGAGGACAGGTCTGTCTCCCAAGATCTGTGAGAGTAAAGGATCATCTTTCAGGATAGGTTGTAGATCTCTGATGATGCACTGGAGAGGTTTTAGTTGGGGGCTGAAGGTGACAGCTAGTGGTGTTCTGTTATTTTCTTTGTTGGACCTGTCTTGTAGGAGGTGACTTCTGGGTACTCGTCTGGCTCTGTTTTTTCACTTCAGCAGGTGGGTACTGTAGTTTTAAGAATGCTTGATAGAGATCTTGTAGGTGCTTGTCTCTATCTGAGGGATTGGAGCAAATGCGGTTATATCCTAGAGCTTGGCTGTAGACAATGGATCGTGTGGTGTGTCCTAGATGGAAGCTGGAGACATGTAGGTAAGTGTAGCGGTCAGTAGGTTTCTGGTATAGGGTGGTATTTACGTGACCATCGCTTATTAGCACAGTAGTGTCCAGGAAATGGACCGCTTGTGTGGATTGATCTAGGCTGAGGTTGATGGTGGGATGGAAATTATTAAAATCATGGTGGAATTCCTCAAGGGCTTCTTTTCCATGGGTCCAGATGATGAAGATGTCATCAATGTAGCGCAAGTAGAGTAGGGGCATTAGGGAATGAGAGCTAAGGAAGCGTTGTTCTAAGTCAGCCATAAAAATGTTGGCATACTGTGGGGCCATGTGGGTACCCATAGCAGTGCCGCTGACTTGAAGGTTTATATTGTCCCCAAATGTGAAATAGTTGTGGGTGAGGACAAAGTTCAGCCATCAGGTTAGCTGTGACATTATCGGGGATACTGTTCCTGATAGCTTGTAGTCCATCTTTGTGTGGAATATTGGTGTAGAGGGCTTCTACGTCCATAGTGGCCAGGATGGTGTTTTCTGGAAGATCACCGATGGATTGTAGTTTCCTCAGGAAGTCAGTGGTATCTCGAAGATAGCTGGGAGCGCTGGTAGCGTAGGGTCTGAGGAGAGAGTCCACATAACCAGACAAGCCTGATGTTAGGGTGCCAATGCCTGAGATGATGGGGCGTCCAGGATTTCCAGGTTTATGGATCTTGGGTAGCAAATAGAATACCCCTGGTCGGGGTTCTAGGCATGTGTCTGTACAAATTTGTTCCTGTGCTTTGTCAGGGAGTTTTTTTAGCAGATGGTGTAGTTTCTTTAGGTAATCCTCAGTGGGATCAGAGGATAATGGCCTGTAGAATGTGGTGTTAGAGAGCTGTCTAGCAGCCTCTTGGTCATATTCCAATTTATTCATGATGACGACAGCACCTCCTTTGTCAGCCTTTTTGATTATGATGTCAGGGTTGTTTCTGAGGCTATAGATGGCATTGTGTTCAGCATGGCTGAGGTTATGGGGCAAGTGAAGTTGCTTTTCCACAATTTCAGCCTTTGCACATTGACGGACGCAATCTATGTAGAAATCCAGTCTGTTGTTTCGACTGTCCGGAGGAGTCCACGCAGAATCCTTTTTTTTTTTTGTAGTGCTGGTAGGGGGGATTCTGTGGGTTAGTATGCTGTTCAGAGGTATGTTGGAAATATTCTTTGAGTCGGAGACGTCGAAAGTAGGATTCTAGGTCACCGCAGAACTGTATCATGTTCATGGGTTTGGAGGGACAAAAGGAGAGCTGGAATTGATATGCAAACTAGACACAATCAACTCAGGATGAATAAGGACTGGGAATGGCTGAGCCATTACAAACTTTGAATCTATCTCCCCTTGTAAGTATTCTCACACTTCTTATCAAACTGTCTGTACTGGGCTATCTTGATTATCACTTCAAAAAGTTTTTTTCTCTTACTTAATTGGCCTCTCAGAGTTGGTAAGACAACTCCCACCTATTCATGCTCTCTATATGTGTGTGTATATATCTCCTCAATATTTATTCCACTCTATACGCATCCAAAGAAGTGGGCTGTAGTCCACAAAAGCTTATGCTCTAATAAATTTGTTAGTTTCTAAAATGGAAGATGAAATTCAGTGTTGACAAGTGCAGAGTAATGCATGTTGGAAAACATAATCCCAACTATACATACAAAATGATGGGGTCTAAATTTGCTGTTTCCACTCAAGAAAGATCTTGGAGTCATCATGGATAGTCCTCTAAACTGCTCAATGTGCAGCAGCAGTCGAAAAACGCTAACAATGTTAGGAACCATTAGGAAAGGGATAGATAAGAGAGAAAATATCGCGTTGGCTCTATATAAATCCATGGTACGCCCACACCTTAAATACTTCATGTAGTTCTGGTTGCCCCATCTCAAAAAAGATATTTAGAGTAGGAAAAAGTTCAGAGAAGGGCAACAAAAATCATGAGGGCATGGAATAGCTTCCAGATGAGGAGAGATTAAAACGACTGGGACTATGCAGCTTGGAAAAGAGATGAGTAAGGGGAAAAATATGATAGAGGTCTATAAAAATCATGAATGGTGTGGATAAAATGAAGGAGGAAGGTGTTATTTACCTATTCATATAACACAAAAACTCTGGGTTACCCAACGAAATTAATAGGCAGCAGGTTTAAAACCATACATAAGGAAGTACTTCTTCCCACAAGGCATAGCCAACCTGTAGAACACGGTACCGATATATTTAAGTTTATTTTGGTTCTGAATCTGAACAAAAACAAAACAAAAAGGCAAAAAAAAATTCACAACAGAAATTCTGAAAAATTTCAATTTTTCATTCAGATAAAACTAATTTAATATTAATGTCAAAAAAATCTTGACTCCCTTTCCATCCAAAATTTCTTAAAACACAAAAACAAAAAACAAAAACACACATCTATCGCCCTGTTCCCACAAAACAGTTCAAGTTAGGGTAGGTATACACTTGCAGTAGCATGCAGAGTATATATGCTACATGCCCAGATAGCCTGGGTATAAATAGCAAAGCATACAGGTCTGTCGCATCTTACGCGCATTTAACATGCGCGATTTCAACTTTACGCGGTCGGCAAAAACAAAAGAAAACAAAAAAAAGAGAAAACACAACTATTTTAATACTATACCTGTAATGTGGGTGATTTCGCCCGCAATTGAACTCAATGGGATTTTGGCTATACGCAGTTTTCGCTTTACGCGCTAACCGCGGAACGGAACCCCCGCGTAAGATGAGACAGACCTGTATGGTACTGCACCTCTTAGATGAGTAGAGTGCCCTATACACCTCAGCCCTGGGGTATATACCCTACACAACTCTCTACACACCCAAGCACTGCCTCCCACATCTACACTGCTTTAAAAAAAGTAGTGTATATCCCACTGCTTCCCAACTATTGGAGCCCTTTCCCACTGCAGTGAAAGGCTCTGGCAGTGAGGAAAGGCTCTTGTAGCAGAGAAGCATGGGGAAAGGTTTTGGCAGCTCCCTTAGGGGTCTTTCCCCCCATCTTTCCCCCACTAGAGCCTGTCCCTCCTGCCCCCCACCCCAAGCCTTTCACTGCGCTGTTTGACACACCACACACACACACACCCCCCAGTGAGTGTGGACACAAGCTGCTTTCCAAGGCAGTGCGTAGCTCATGGTGGTGTGCAGCGTAAACAAGGCCTCCGATGAAACTACATTTTCTGACAGAAAACGTAAAATCAAAAGGTTTCAGAGTGGTAGGCGTGTTAGTCTGTATCTGCAAAAAGAACAGGAGTACTTGTGGCACCTTAGAGACTAACAAATTTATTTGAGCATAAGCTTTCGTGGGCTACAATCCACTGCATCGGATGCATGCAGTGGAAAATACAGTAGGAAGATATATATGCACACAGAGAATATGAAAAACTGGGTGCTGCCATACTAACTATAACGAGACTAATCAATTAAGGTGGGCTATTATATATACTTTGGCCAAACCGGACAGTCTCTATGCAAAAGAATAAATGGACACAAATCAGACATCAAGAATTATAACATTCAAAAACCAGTCTGAGAACACTTCAGCCTTCCTGGTCACTCAATTACAGACGTAAAAGTCACAATTCTTCAACAACAAAAACTTCAAAAACAGACTCCAACAAGAGACTGCAGAATTTGAATTAATTTGCAAACTGGACACCATTAAATTAGGCTTGAATAAAGACTGGGAGTGGATGGGTCATTACACAAAGTAAAAACTATTTCCCTATGCTAATTTTTTCCCCTACTGTTACTCACACCTTCTTCTCAACTGTTGGAAATAGGCCAACCTGATTATCTCTACAAAAGTTTTTTTGTTTGTTTTTTGTTTTCCTCCTGCTGATAATATCCCACCTTAATTGATTAGTCTCGTTATATTTGGCATGGCAACACGCAGTTTTTCCATGTTCTCTGTGGGTGTGTGTATATCTTCCTACTGTATTTTCCACTGCATGCATCTGTTGAAGTGGGTTTTAGCCCACAAAAGCTTATGCTCAAATAAATCAAAAGAGTTTTCAACCAGCTCTGCTAGAAACTAAGACAAAATCTCTTACCAGTTTCATTTCTTCCGCTGACATGTGGAGCTGACTGCCGGAAGGCACCGAGATTCACTTTTGGGGGCCTCAGAGGTTTCTTTGGAGGGGAACCAAGAGATTCAACTGAAGGAAGTGGTTTAACTTTTGGAGGTTTGCTATCCTTGACATCAAGTTGTCTTTCTGTGCCAGCATGATGGAGAAAGGGTTCTGATGCTGTTTGTAACAAGAGCCACAAGGAGAGAGTCAGTTATTACTTCTCATTTCAAGTAAAAATTCATGTAGGACTGTTTGCATAAATTGGCCAAAAAACTGGTAGGAATGTCAAACAGTTTCCTTCCCAGTTAAAATTTGCCTATTCTCATTTTATACATAGACACTTACTCAGCGTGGGGCCTGATTTTTCAGTGGTGTTACAGAATGAAAAGTAGTAAGTAAGTAGTAGTAAGAAAGTAGAAGGCTCTTTTTCTGTTTCTTTAGATTGTTATACAATTGGCCACCTTTGAGAGCAATCTTTTTCTTGATTTGTTGTAAAAAAATAAAAAAAAAAATTGAATTTTCAGTGCCAATAAGTTTTTCATTTTTTAGACTTTAGCAGTATAACTCTCTTAAATATGCAGCTCCTATAAGGTAGCTTTCCAGAGTAAACAACGATTTTATAGAATCATAGAACTTGAAGGGAACTTGAGAGGGCAGCTAGTCCAGTCCCCTGCTCTCAAGGCAGGACCAGGGCCAGCGCGCAACCCATTAGGCGACCTAGGCGGTTGCCTAGGGCACTACAATTTGGGGGGCGGTGACCACGGCGGTTTTTCAGCAGCGGGACCTTCCGCCGCCTCTGTGGGGGGCGGCATTTCGGAGTGGGACCTTCCGCCGCCTAGGTCAGCAGAAAAGCTGGCAGCACTCTTGGGCAGGACTAAGGATTTAATCTTTTCAATATTTTGGCACTAAATCTGAAGCTGATCAACTGAACTTGCTCCTCAATACCTCCTTGGTAGCACATTTCTAGAAGAAATGCCCGAAGGAGCAAGCTCATTCTTAGTTTGGACCTGAACTTCCCGAAGTTGGGGGAAATGTACAGATCTGAGGATTCAAACCAGCTCCATTTTTACTCAGAAGTTATCTTTATAGAAAATAAATCCCTTAATTTTTTGCCGAGCATATGAAACATGAATACCATGACATAAGAATCCAGTCTGTCCAATGTTCAGTGTAAGGAAGGATAGGCAAACTGATTCAAATGAAACACATTCTTCCTCCTTAACCCTGTTTCCAGAACTTGAACTTACCTCCCACCCAGGCCTCTGCCCCCCAGCAGCTTGAAAGGACCTAGCTAGCCAGTTACTCACCTTCCTTTCTTTTCCTACCCAAATTATTTGTCAGTTTTGTGCACCCCTACATATCAGTTCTCGCCATATCTTGCCATGCCAAAGCGCCACTAGAAGAAAGTTCTCTCTGGAAGCCTCCTGCCCAATTCTGCAGCATGTAGGTACCCATCCCAACTGATCCTATATGCTCTCTCTTTTGGATCTGCATTAAAGTTCTCATGGCTGAGCCTCAAAACTGGCAGAGTGCCATATAAATACCACGTAACGATGTTGAGAGGATGGATTTACCTTTCAGATACTGAGAGGTCTCACTTGGCTTGTGTGGATCATAAGCAAGCTGAGAGAATCCAGTTGTCTTAGGGCTTTGCTCAGTGCTCTTGTAACCGCTAGATGGACGGGGAGGTGATGAAGTCTGGAGCAGTATAGGCATTCTGCTGGCGGGGAGAGCTTTCTTTTGGGTGGAGAAATCCAGTACTTGCTCCTTCCCAGCACTCCTCATTTTGTTGCTCTCTGCTCCGAGGGTAGTATTCAGAACCCGTGGCTGAGCAGAAGGGTTCCCACTTATACACTGTGATGGTGGAAGCACTGCACACTTTCTGTCATTCTGAGCTGAAGCACTTTCCCAGATCTGCAGAGTATGATGGAAGGAGTTTAACAGTTCTTCCTCTGAATTTGCATTAACAGATGCCTGCTGAGAAATGCAAGAAGTTGGACGGGGTTTCTGCGAATCCCCTCTAGGAGGTGCATCTCCACAAAGGGCTCCCTCCACGGCTTTATTCTTTGGGTCTTCATTCTTCCCTGCTAGATACATGTTGACATGCTTGACTCTAGGCAATACGAAAGGTTTGGACTGCATTCGCTCTGAGCTATGCACAGCAGAACAAAATTGTTCTCTCTTTTGTTCTAACACCAGCACTTTCCCTTGGTTCAGGATTCTGGGACTGGACACACCCTTAGTGTCGGAGCTTGGTAGGTGTAAACTTTCTGCCGGCGGCTTCTTGGGTGGTTGTGGCACAGTATTTGAAAAATTGGAATCATTTTGAAATTTTGCTCGGAGTGCTCTGAAGTCACTTATGCCTTCCTAAAGGAGGGGAAAAGCAGCAGAAAGGTTATTGTCATTCTCCAAAGAGGCAATTAGTTCATACGGTTCATTTGGTGGAAAAGTGGATGAAAATTTAATGGCACATTTACAAAACATTAAGTGAATTGCCAAAGGGTGCAGATACCATACCCCTCACCCAAAACTAAACAGAAGACCAATATTAAGTCTCATGTGTTTAAATTTAGACAAGCTACTTCAGCATAAACCCCTCCCTCCCCCCACCATTTACACGGTCTCCAAAGGAGTAATCAACAACAGTGACTTGCAGATACAGAGATAAGGTGGGTGAGATAATATCTTTTATTGGACCAACTTGTATTGGAGAGAGACAAGCTTTTGCCAAACAAGGACACTCCACCAGAGAAGATGATCAAATCATGGAACAGGCCACCTAAATACCCCAAGAGAACTTGCTTCAATACAGAAATAAAATCCCTTCTGACCACAGACTTAGTTGTCACCTGTTACCTCACACTGGAAGGGACTGGACTCGATGACCTTTCAAGGTCCCTTCCAGCTCTATGAGATAAATAAATATATGGAGATATACCTATTTTATTTTATTTTATGTGGAGTGTCAAACAACTACAACCCATACTCAATGGGGATCCCATCCTCAACCTCCACTTCTGGCCTCAAACAACCCCAAAACCTCTCCAAGATCATCATAATCAGTGGCAAGTTCCCCACAACACAGCAACTCCAAGTGGCACCAGAACCTGCTGGAACAATACATTTCCACTGCTACAATGATCAACACCTTTCAAGATCCATGGATCCTACACATGCTTATCACAACATGGGATGTACCTTATCCAGTGCCCTACCTAAACTTAATACTCCACCAACTATGTGGGTGAAATGAGACAATCACTACTCTTAAATGAGCTCACACAGGAAAGACCACCCTATCACCTGTGGATTAACACTTTCTGCATCCGAAGAAGTGGGCTATAGTCCACGAAAGCTTATGCTCTAATAAATTTGTTAGTCTCCAAGGTGCCACAAGTACTCCTATTCTACTTTCTGCAAAGCGATCTGACCTATCAATCCTCACCCTCAAAGGAAACCTGCACAACACTTTCAAAAGACGAGCCGGGAAGCTTAAATTCATTACTCTGCTAAACACTAAAAATCATGGACTGAATAGAAATACTGCTGTAATATGCCACAAATCCAATCTGTAACCCACTAACCTGCTTTTTTTGCAGAGGTGTTAACGGGCCACTCTACCTCCAATAGTCCCTTACAATATGTGCTAACTACTTATTCTAAACGCTCTGTTCCAGTTTGCATTTTGCTGTGATGCTGGTAGTACCTTTCCTAGACCCAGGGAAGAGCTCTGTGTGGCTGGAAAGTGTGTGTTTTTCTCTCACCAACAGAAATTGGTCCAGTAAAAGATATTACTTCACCCACCTTGTCTCTCGTATCCTGGGATCGACACGGCTATAGGTAAACTGGATAGTGACCTGCATAGGCACAGGTTGGAAAATAGTTGCTTGGTTACACTCATTACGATCCTGCAAGGCACTGAACACACCAATATTCCATTAAAGACAATGGCTTCAGAAGACACTCAAACCACACAGGATCAGGGCCTAGGTGAGAGACAAGGGTTTAGGAGTCATTACTAATGAGGGAGGGAAACAATAAGGGTGTCTCCTCAGCTGTAAATTGGTGTAGATTGGTCATAGATCCATTGATTTTGGGGCAGATCAACTGAAATGAAGAGTGACTCATAACTAGTTCCAAAACTCATAAGCTAGTATTTTTCAAGTGCTAAATTGTTTCAATACCTCTCCCCCGGCCCCTTTGTTGTAAGTGCTGGAAATGATACAAGCTAACTGACATTAAACTATTTTATTTAAGGACATGAAACACAGTCATGTGTGCCTGCTGCTGCCCAGAGCACCTAATACCCTGTCCACCCACAGACTAGCTTTCTAGTGTCGCCTTCTCAGAAAAGGAATTACAAGAACAATCCTATCCATCAAGGTCCCCTGTATTGTTAAACAAATCTTGCATCTCTCACACATGACTGGTTCTATTGACTTCAGTGGAACTTCGTACATGAATAATACTTTGAGGCCAAATTGTATCATCTTAGAATAAGTGGTAATTCACTCATTCTTTTATCTCATGTCAGTGCAGTATGGAACTTGTATCAAATTTCCAACACATTCCTTGATCCTCAGATTTATAATCACCACTATTCATTCAGCGTGCCAGATAAACACATAACATGGGGTAGGAAAGACAAGTTATCCAGACAGGAGAATATATTATCAGTAAAAGTCATTTTTCTACATTTGCCTGAAAGATTAGCATTTTTTTAAACTTGTTAAATTTAATTTTAAAAAGGTGTGGGCAAAGTTTAGTGAACTTTATAGGTTTGTCCCATTTTGTCCCAGGCATTTTGCTGACCCATGATGAAAAATAAGGCATCTGTGATATTTATCTGCAATACACTTTTTGAATTCAGTCCTGAGCAAAACTAAAGAGAGCCGGAGATCAAATTTATGAGCTACTCAAGTCCTTGGACTGCTCTATAAAACTTGTTATCTGCCATGATTACATTAGGTGCGCCTGGTTAACTATTTAGTTCAATGCAAAGAATTGTGATACTTCACGAGAACCTGTCTAATGAGGAAATTGGAAAAAAATAATTTACGACAGAACTGCCTTCTTCAGGGTGGGGGAGTGGGGAAGATGTGCTTAGACCCGTAACGTTAAGGCAGAACAGATGAATAGCATACTGAGGTTTTACTCAATTTTATTTAATTGCAGTTATTAAACACTGACAATTTCTCTTGAATAACCCCTTTCAGTAATGTTATTACTTTCACATGACAGTGTATGATGTAAAGAACCTACCCCGTGAAGGAGAGTGAATTGCTTCTATTATATTTCATATTTGGGACCAGCGATGTGACGCACTATAAGAAGCTTGGCTAGTCTATTACGGAGTTTAAAGGGAATGGAGATTTCCAGAAAGAAAACTGATTCACCCTCTATCCAAGTCACCACAGAGAGCCATGACTACATCAAACAGATAATGGGACAAAATAAGGTGCCATTGTTTCCATTGCAGAGGCACAAAGCAGCTGTGTATACTGAAGCTACACCTGAAGGACTTAACACTGTTTATAGCTCCTTAAATGCATTTCAGGTGTTTAATGGTATCAATGAGAAACTGGGAAATACAAGAGACACACGCAACTGAACACGAGGGAACAAGTAGTTTGGTGCTTATAACTGCAATCAGCATGTTAGACAAGACTTGTCTTCTTTGGTACAGTGTTCATTAAACCCACATCTGTTTGTTAACTAATGGCAAAATGGGATGGCAAGAGTTAACAGTTCTGTCTTCTGTTCTGTGTCCTCCCACTCCCCACCCTTGCCTTAATTAAAAAGGATGTGAATACAAATCCCTCTTTCCCCTCAGGTTATTTCTCTTGCCTTGAAATGGCAACTATAATTCACTTTGCTTAATTAATTGACAGGTTCTCTAGTTTCACCCTGGCTTCTTTAAATGTCTGTGCCGCTATTTTTCCCCTTTGCAAACAAGGGATCTAGGAATGAAGAGTGATTTTTAAGTGCAGATGTTGTTAAAGCTTTATAATATGTCTATGCTAACTGCAGCCATAGTACTTTAGGCTAGGGAACTCTCCAATTCTCCCTCCCTCCCTCCCACACATCTTGAAAAGGAAACACATTCACATTGTCAGATTCAGATGGTTGGCGTTTTCTACACTTTGTATGCACATGAAACACAGACCTAAGAAAGGCACACTTGGCACTACCATATGTACTGGAGCTGGGTAAATCATTCATGATACCATATTCACTGAGATTATGCCTATTTATGAAAAATTATAACACTTGAACAGATCTAACAGATTCCATGCAGTAGGGTGCCTATTATGGAAACAAGACCAAGTCTGAATGAGGACATTGTAGAAGCCCACACTTAATAGTGGAGATAAAGAGAAGGGAGGCTCTTTTAAAAAAAAAAAAAAAAAGAAAAAAAAAAAAAAGGCCCATCTCAAGCACATGCTAAGTAGGCAAATCCTAGAGAGGTCAGTTTCACAATGAAATCCATGGTGACCCTCCACTCCTACCAACCTACCAGGTCTCTCGAGGTTCTTCCCAATGTAGGGTCACTGCTTCCCCAAATCCCCATGAATTTCTGGAGGAGAAATAGGAAATAGCCTGAAGCACACCCTAAGATAGCAACCAAAGCACACACAATGTGGTAGGAAAGGAAAACACCACAGGCAGAAAGTAACCTGTAAAAATTAGCATAGTACTATTGTGATAACAAATTTCCTCTAATTGTGAGTTCAATTGTAAAAAGCGAGTGTAATTTCATAAGATGTCACAATAATCTATAACACAACAAACGCTGGTAGAAAGAGTTGCAGAAGGCAGACAGAAAGAATGAATCAGTCCAAACGAAGAGGCCCGCTGATAGAACTCAAGGACTGCATTAAGATCATGCTGGGTAAATAAGAAGAGCGTGGAACTAGAAATGGTGAACCAGAACTGATGTGTTGGAAACTAGACCTGATTAGTGGACAAAACAATGACAGGATATTCCGCCCATCACTCCCTTTTGGGGGTCCTTAAGGAAAGACTTTGTCAGGGAGAAACTTGGCTACTGGAGTGAGCTTCACCATTATGGCTGTTGCCACGCCTACCCTCCCCCAGAACTCCAAGCCTTCTCACCCTAATCTTGAGATGTCCTGACCAAATTGGGCCAGAGAGGAAGTCATTTGACATACAGTTTCACATCTCAAGTGGTGGGGTATCATTCTCCCCCCCACCCCCCCGCCGTGTCCTTTTCCTGCCTCACCTTATTTCTTCTCTTTTCTCTCTTTCCTTCTGCTTAATACAAGTCTGGCTTAGCCTGACAACACAGTATTTTTTGCAACACTATTGTAAGCTTGTGACCAGAATGAGGCAACAGCAATGCCCTAAGCAGCCCAATCCTGCTATAAGTTGGGTCTCAGTGTGACCGATAAGGCCACGTGCTGGGCCTGTGTTTCACCAGCAGCGAGGTTGCAAGCTGTGTTTTCTACCTTGGCTATTCTTTTCTCTCCCCTCTCGTATGTGTCTTTTTTTTTTGTCCTCTAGGATACAGGATTAGACTTAAACAGCAACAGCAGCATCTCCAGCCCATCTCAACCAAATTCTCTTTTCCTCATGAGGACAGTTATTACAGTCAGGGCCGGCTCCAGGCACCAGCTGAACAAGCAGGTGCTTGGGGCGGCCAAGGGAGAGGGGCAGCACGTGCGGCAATTCAGGGGCAGCTCCCTCTCGGAGCGAAGGACCTGCCACCAAACTGCCGCCACCAATCGCAGCTTTTTTTTTTTCCCCCTCCAATTGCCGCTGCCGGTCACGATTGTGGCTTTTTTTTTTTTTTTTTTTTGCTTGGGGCGGCAGAAATGCTGGAGCCGGCCCTGATTACAGTCTTTCACACCAAAGAGACCGTCAAACAAAGGCGACTTTCCTTCTAAAAATAAAAACTCTCCAGTGTAAGGGCAAGGGAACAAGAGATGTTGTTAAAATGAAAGCCTTACGTAAGATCTTCATTTCAAATGCTTTCACTGTTTTTCCTTCTTTTCTTCATCTTTAATAAAAGGTTAAAGCAGGGGTCGGCAACCTTCGGCACGCGGCCCATCGGCCTAATACGCTGGTGGCCCGCGAGACATTTTCTTTACGTTGACCGTCCACAGGCACGGCCCCCCGCAGCGCCTAGTGGCCACGTTTCACCATTCCCAGTCAATGGGAGCTGCGGGAAGCAGTGGCCAGCACATCCCTGAAGCCCGGGCCACTTCCCACAGCTCCCGTTGGCCGAGAACAGTGAACCGCAGCCACTGGGAGCTGCGTGGGGGCTGTGCCTGCCGATGGTCAACGTAAACAAAACGCCTCACGGCCATCAGCAGATTACCCTGATGGGCTGTGGGCCGAAGGTTACCGACCCCGGATTAAAAAGATTTTTAATGGTGTTTGCCATGGTACTAAGCAGATTGAGGTCACTGTACACCAAACCAGAACCTTCTTTTAAACTGTTTAATGTTGCTCCTTAACTGGTTATGGTAACACCTTTAGCCCATGTATTAATTTAAATGGCATGTAACAGTAGTGTCAGGGCTCCCTGGGAATCAAGCATTCACAGAGTTAGGGAGCTTCAATTCCAGGCATCAGAGGAGCTTAGAAGTAAAGCCCCCCCCTCCCCCCATCTGCCACTTGCCAATATAAAAACTGCTGCAGGGGTAGAGGATGTATTTTTCTTCTCAGTTGCCTGTTCTGGGTGGGGATAGGTCTTTTCCTAGGGCTTCCAAGAGCCACAGGAGATTTTGCAGGAGTGGTACAGGCCTGTCTCCAAAAGATACGAGATGGGTCTCCAGGAGAACCAAGTGACCAAACAGGGTAAAGGGTACTGGACTTCCAGGGAATGTTGGGTGGAGAAAGGAGTAGAATTGAGGTGTCCTGGTAGGATTCACAGGCCTTTTAGCTGTGTAAACATCCTCCTGTCAGAATCAGGATAACTTCAAACCTGACTGATCTGAGTCGGTCCAACACTCAATGCAAACCCTTTGCACAGATTCAGCCTGTGTGAGAACAGTCAGTTAAACTCAGATGGACCATGTGGCTGACCTCAGTGCTAAGCATGGTGCAGCCTTAAAAACAAAGCAGCACCTCAATCTGTAAGTACATTTTGTGACAGCGTACCCCATAAGGCTTTATGGGGGAGGGAGTGCTTATAAATGTATGTATGACATAACTGGAATATGTTTTGTGCTGCCTGTGCCATGTAATATATCTCCGTAAAGGTTATGGTCTACTACATCTATTCATCCTATTTGTACATGTAACCCTTCTGCCCATCTAAGTTGGCAGCAACAAGGGCCGGGTTCTGTATCTAGGGGTTCCGTTTCAATAACACAATGCAAAACCGGCTCGAGCCCCCACCCAGTGACCTGGGACAATTACATACCACCCCCTGGGCACCTCTAAGAGGCAATACTTCCCCTCTCGCAAGCACGGAGTCTGAGTGTAACAGAAAGTGTTTAATAACATGAGGTAAACAACATCAGCATTAAATGGAAAAACACCACAACTAGAGTTTTTAGACCAAACCATGAGCGAAGACCCACCCCAGCAAATTGGGCCGTGTCCTCTCCCGTTGGTTCTTGAAAGCAGCGACCCAAGAATCACCAAGGTCCCAAAAGTCCACCAATCCCAAAGTCTCTTGGGTCCAGCAACCCAAGAATCACAAAAGTCCCAAAAGTCCGACAACCCCCCAAAGTCTCTGTCCATGATCAGTGCAGCCCCAGAGTTCAAAGGGGGGGGGTGAGCAGGGTGTTAAGGGGCACCTTACGTGATCCGAGGCCAACCGGCTGCTTCTCCGTGGGGTTCCACTGCAGCCTTCACCACGAACTGCTCCACTCCACCCACAGTCCCACAAACTGCTCTGGCAGCTGCTCCGCTCCGCTCACCGACCTGTGAGCCGCTCCGCTCCGCTCACCGACCTGTGAGCTGCGCCGCTCTGCTCACCGACCTGTGAGCTGCGCCGCTCTGCTCACCGACCTGTGAGCCGCGCCGCTCCAGCCGTCCCTTGGGCCGCTCCCACAAGGCTCTGCTCTGCTAGCTGCTCCTCCAGCCGCTCCGCTTCGCTCCGCTCCAGCCGTCCCTTGGGCCGCTCCCACAAGGCTCTGCTCTGCTAGCTGCTCCTCCAGCCGCTCCGCTCACCGACCTGTGAGCCGCTCCGCTCCGCTCACCCCTGCTAAGCTAAGTTAGCTTAGCAATATAGCTTCAGGCTCCCCCACTAGTTAACACAGCCTCAGTGATCTCAGCTCTTAAATAGCTTTAGCTCTTTTGTGATTTCAGCTCTTAGTGATTTCAGCTAGTAGTAGGGGAGCCCCAGTGCTGGTGCACTATTGGCCCAAAGTGAACTCAGCTCAGCAGTCTGTAACTAGACTCCTAAGGGAATCAAAGTTAGCTCTGACATTCAACAGTGGAGAGAGGAGGTAGTGCAATTGGTGTTTTAACCCCCTCGGGGAGGGGGCCACACCATCAGGTACAAATACCTGTCCCCCATCCTCTCTCAATTCACTGGGTTTTGTAACCCATGCCCCTTGACAAGCAAATGCTACTTAGGTAATGGTGAATGACTCACTCAGTCCTTCTGTCATACACCAGTTCCACTGGCCTTGATTCACAGAATCAGGGTAACAAAACTTTATTCTTCCTGCCCCAATAACAGAGAAACTGGGGATCCCACACCAGCCAAAGTAACCACTTTGAGTTGCTGTTGTTTCCTGCCAGGCGAGTGGGTGTGCCTATGCAAACAAGATCAGCCCCTGGAGTTCTTTTCCACACTCGCCATAATTCACCACCAGATGTCAGGGTAGAGCTCATCCTGACTCTGCTTACATCCATATATATAATTTTCTACTTGAGATTAAGAATATGGGCTGTATGCTTGCTTGGTTTCTAAGTAAGCTTTGTGAGGCATTTGGTCAGCTTCTTTAGGAAGGAATTCGCCACGTTAAGTACCCGATCAGGAAACACTTGGGGAACAATGAATCTTGGAATGCTCCAATCCACATAAGAAGTCTTCCTGGAGACATGCAAGATACCATGTGGACAATGGCTTCGGCCTGTAAAGACTGAGTCATGCAGGGACATGTGACTTGCCCAGGTGACTCCAGAACTCCATCTTGGAGCTGGACTTTGCATAGGAGGGAGGAGCGGGGTCTCCACCCACAAGAGAGAGTCTATTTAAACCCTTGGGAGACCCCTCCATTTGGTCTTCAGATGGCTAAGGAAGGAGCCTCTCCACCCCCATCCCCCCCCCCCGGATACTTGAAGGGAGAGAACAAAGGACAGTAGCTACAGGGAGTGTGAGTGATTGCTGGAGATTAGCCTGTAAAAGGGAGCATTCTGGAACTGGTGAGGAACTTATCTGTATTTAGTTTGATTAGACATAGATTTGCGCATTTTATTTTATTTTAGTTGGTGACTTTGTTCTGTCTGTTACCACTTAGAACCACTTAAATCCTACTGTCTGTATTTAATAAAACCACTTTTTATTTAGTAATTTACTCAGAGTATGTATTAATACCTGGGGGAGCAAACAGCTGTGCATATCTCTCTATCAGTATTATAGAGGGTGAACAATTTATGAGTTTGCCCTACATAAGCTTTATGCAGGGTAAAACGGATTTATCTGGGTTTAGACCCCATTGGGAGTTGGGGAGGGTTACCATACGTCCGGATTTTCCCGGACATGTCCGGCTTTTTGGGCTCCAAATCCCCGTCCGGGGGGGAAATCCCCAAAAGCCGGACCTGTCCGGGAAAATCGGGACATGCGGTGCCGGGGGCCGGGCCGGCGGTGCGGGGCCGGGGGGGGCTGGGCCGGGGACCGGCAGTGCTGGGCGGGCCAGGGGTGCTCAGCCGGAGCCCCGGGGGCCGGGCCGGCGGTGCGGGGCCGGGGGGGGCTGGGCCGGGGACCGGCAGTGCTGGGCGGGCCAGGGGTGCTCAGCCGGGGCCCCGGGGGCCAGGCCAGGGACCGGCAGTGCTGGGCGGGCCAGGGGTGCTCGGCTGGGGGCCGGGCCCGGGGCCGGCACCCCAGGGCCCGAGCCGACCTAGGCTGGAGACGCCGTGGGGGGCCAGACTGGGCCGCGCCTCCTCCCCCCACACCTCCCTTACCTGCTTCAGGCTTCCCGCGAATCAAATGTTCGCGGGAAGCAGGGGAGGGGGCGGAGACTTTGGGGAAGGGGTGGAGTTGGGGCAGGGCCCCATGGAGTGTCCTCCTTTTGGAGGCTCAAAATATGGTAACCCTAGAGTTGGGCATCTGAGTGCTAAAGACAAGCACGCTTCTGTAAGCTGTTTTCAGGTAAACTTGCAGCTTTGGAACAAGTTATTCAGACCCTGGGTCTGTGTTGGAGCAGATGGGAGTGTCTGGCTCAGCAAGACAGGGTGCTGGAGTCCTGAGCTGGCAGGGAAAACAGGAATAGAAGTAGTCTTGGTACATTAGGTAGCAGCTTCCAAGGGGGTTTCTGTGATCCAACCCATCACACATTTCTCAATGCAAGCTAGCAGTCCCTATATACCAAGTCTCCGTGTCAGCCCTCTGAGAGCAAATCAAAGGCCTCAAGGCTGTGGTCAGAGGCAGCTAGCTATAAATTAGAGACAGTCAAGCAATGAAAGAGAATTCACTAAGTTACTATATTTAAAAGATTGCCAGAAACTTGCAGCAAGTAATCAGTTAATTATTTGCCCTGCTGTAGTCATAATATGCTTAACAACTTAAAAAAAAAAAAAAAAAAAAAGGAGACAGTCATTCTCAGGCTTGAAAGCTACTGATGTTTTACAGCCAGGGGACAGTTAGTTTATGGAGGGGTTGGAGAAGGGAGATTAAAGTTAAACTGACGTCCCCCTTGCAAATAAATTGCTAGTCCAATATAAATATCTCCCAATAAAATAAATGAATAAAGCAAACCAGAGGATCTGTCTTAGAAAGAGGAACAGCTGGGGGTTTTGGTGCTGGTAATAGTGTCTGGCTAGGACTAGTCTATACGCATGTAGAATAACTGGCAATTTAATATTTTGGTATAAGAAAGCATAACCCCACTCAGACAGCACATGACAGATTTGAAAGGAAGAACTGCAACCCCCCTCTGTGAAAGTTATTGGTTGGTGAAGTCTGAACAGAAAATGGATCAAAGGCACTTGTCTTGTTGAACGTTGAATCCCAACTGCACTCTGACCCTGCATGTCACACTCAACACAGCTAGCTGAAGGCTTGCCACATACTTCCCGGACTGCTCTATTTCACAATAAAATGTGCTCAGGGTGTTAATTAGCTCCCTAGATTTTTCCCGCAAATCCACCCGTGCTTAGGAGGAAATGGAGAGGAGGAGCTCAGTACAGGCTAATAGCAGAGCTAGGAGAAACAGGAAGAGTTAATGGAGAACACAACACCCCCAGCTGAAGTTTCTTCCCCAACCCCTTAAGTGACATTTTTTTCCACCCTAGGAGCAGGACAAGAGACCCCAGCTAACCAGAAAAAACAGAGAGCAGACAGGCTGTCTGGGATGTTCTCCTCAGGCAATGCTCAGAAGTCAGTTATTTCCACACCTGTTGCCTATTCACTAAGGCAATCGCCTGAAACTACAAAGCAAAGCAAGAAAGTCGAACAGCAAACATGTCACGAGACAGGGGAATATCCATTAGCCCTAGCATTGCAAAGCCAAAAGGCAGCAACACTTACTACTTCCATGTCTTCTCAGCTGTCCAACACCCATCCGAAGAGCTCAGCTTTGTAGCATATTTTACTTTCACTGTCTCCAGCCAGCGTTTACAGAGATTCACGTCCTCTCGCCCCAGCAGCTGTTAGTAATTACACTGCAGAGCGCTGTAGGAGTAAAAGCCCAGGGGAGGTGGGGCATGCACAGTACACCTGAGCACCAGTCTTGCAGCACTCAGCCCTGGCTCCTCCCTGTCCAGTCTCTCAGAGGGGTGGAGTGCAGAATATCTTCACCTGGAGACAGCCCTGCCTCACTCAGATGGACCACCCTGTTCAGAACTTCTAGGATATTGTCATCAGGGCATGGCAGCACAGGGTCATGCCTGGGGCAGTGTAAATTGTATAGCTGTCTATGGCACCTCAGGACCTTCCACAGCCTCAGATTCTGAAGTGGCAAGAAGCAGCCCAAGAATCAGCACTACAGCTGTGCAACCTGAGCTCTGCAGTAGAGTCATTCACTATGCAACCTTTTGTCTGCCAAATTGAGAAAGCTTATGTGAGGGCAAGGCAGAGACTAGAGGGAGGGGGTTGAAGGCAGGTGGGAAGGGAAGGACACAGGCATGTGGATTGTCTGGGGGCAGGAGTTATCAGTGGTGTATGAGTGAGGTTCCAGGTGCAAAGAGCTTGTGTGTGAGTGGGGGCAAGGTTAGTAATAGGTGTGCAGGAGGCAGAAGGAAGAGATGGGTTGGGAATGATCCGGAGTGGAGTTCAGGGGTTAGGTGGAAGGTTTCAGTTGGTGTATGGGAAGGGAAGGACAAGATTGAGAGGTAAGAGGGTTCTGGAGTAGTACCCTGATTGGAGAATGGGGGCAGGGGTGGGAAGGTCTACAAGTGAGCAGTAGAGAGTTGGGGGCAGGGTAAGTGACAGGACAAACTAAGTCTCAATAGGTGTCCATACTCCAAGGTGGATCCATTTTCAGACATAGGCTGGCTTGCCACAGTGCAGCACAGTTACCTATCTTCTTGCTGCTAGGGCTAACAATTTGAAAAAAAGCCAGCAACGTGCTCTGCTCTGTTTAAGAACCTGTAAACCCCTGCCCTGTGGAGCTAACAACCTAAATACTGTTACTGCATTTGCTGAAGGCCTCGGGTTATATCACTACAAACAGGCAGAGTGGTGCCGGAGGAAAGCACTATACCTTCTTATTGCATTTAATTCTGAACCTCAGCAGTGTTCTGTAAATCATTGTTGTCGCCTTTGCCAAAAACTTGTATTGTACAAGAAAGCCTTATGCTATTTTCTGAGGCATCATATTCTATATGGGGTTCTCCCCCAGGAGATCTCTCCTCTCCATCCTTGCCCCATGGATGAGCTGTGTAATGATGGGTCATAGCAGTGAGGAGAATTTCTGGAGGGCTGGATTTCAGAAGAGCTGAAAGCCTGCACCTCCAACAGGAGGAGCTGCAGTTTCTCACAACTCTGGAAAAAAATCAGGCCCCATGCTTGACTTTTGGATCCCCAGGACTCATAAGAACATAAGAGCAGCCATACTGGATCAGACCAAAGGTCCATCTATCCCAGTATCCTGTCTTCAGACAGTGGCCAATGCCAGGTGCCCCAGAGGGAATAAACAGAACAGGTAATCATCAAGTGATCCATCCCCTGGTGCCCATATTATCTTCCTGTGACCTCCCTCCCCTGCTGCTGGCAGGCACAGAGAGGAGGCATTCCTCTAGGGCAAGGGTCAGCAACCTTTCAGAAGTGGTGTGCCGAGTCTTCATTTATTCACTCTAATTTAAGGTTTCGGGTGCTAGTAATACATTTTAACGTTTTTAGAAAGTCTCTTTCTATAAGTCTATAATATATAACTAAACTATTGTTGTATGTAAAGTAAATAAGGTTTTTAAAATGTTTAAGAAGCTTCATTTAAAATTAAAATGCATAGCCCCCCGGACCGGTGGCCAGGACCCCGACAGTGTGAGTGCCACTGAAAATCAGCTCACATGCCGCCTTTGGCACGCGTGCCATAGGTTGCCTACCCCTGCTCTAGGGGAAGTTTGTCAGGTAAAACATACATGATGCGTAGGTGGGGTACGGAAGAGCAAAAAGAGAACTGGGACTACATGGATCTTCCTGTCCTTCCACCAGGGGTTATGGGTGGTGGGGGAGGGGGGTGCTATGCTATTTCACCCACTGGACTATCTCTGCAATCTCTGCAAATGCTGGTTGTAGGCAGGAACCTTCATCTTGCTTTCCCTACCTCTAGCCAGCACCTGGCTTGGCTATCGATGTCTGGATTTTGATTTTGATGAAGAAAATTATAATAATAATTTGCATTTCTCTAGTGCCTCCTATTGAAGAATCTCAATGCACTTTACAAAGGTTCGTTAACTTAGCTATTCAACATTTCTGGGAATGGTGAAACTAGGGTAGAGAGAAGTCAAGTGACTTGTCTAAGGTCACACAAGAAGTCTGTGGCAGAGCCAGGAGCAGACTTTAGCACTTCTGGCCCTCCATCTTGACAACATCATCAGCTTTCCTCTTTCCCTGTCTTTCTTCTGCTTGCTTTTCTTTTTTAAAAATTTATTCGTCAAGATTTTTAACAAATATAACCATTATATAGAAGAAACAAAACCAACATTAATTTAAAAGCATAGTGTAGGTAACATATGAAACTATTTTTCATAATCTGTGAACACCACAAAATAGCTAACCAAAGAAGCCCGACAGTCAAGAAAATGCAATGAGGATTTTTTTGCCCCCAAAAATTCTAATCCTAAGAGGTTTTTTCTTTAATTGTCAATTCTCCGCTAATAAAGCTTTAAAATTCACTACCTGATGGGAGATTTTTCTGCCCTGCAAGGAGAATTCTATTGAATTCCTGTAGAAAGACTTTTCCAAACAGACACTGAAATGCTAAAAATTCCAGGACATTAACATTACTTGAATTATCCATCTGCCTTTTTTTGGGGGGGAGGGGGGTCTCTTTCTGCATATGTCTTCACTGCAGTCATAGGTTTTACTGCGGTATGTGTAAACGTACCTAAGCATGGTCTGTACAAGCCCACGTGGTATCCTGGGCCTCTACTCAAGTGGCTAGCCCATGCTAATAGGCAAGACAAAGAAGCCCCTGTAAGGCCTCACAGGTAGATTAGATATGGGTAGGGTTTTTCAAAATGGCTCTTCAGAGTGGAAGGTTGTCTTGTTCTTTACGTCATAAGCTCACATACACTGAGTTAAGGGTACAGAAGTTTCCTGAAGTGCTGATTCTGCACAAGACATGCAGCCTCCTAATCACAGAGGGCTTTACACTATTTTAAAAATTTCTTTAAATGGGAACAGAATTCCAGTTGCTCATATTACCCAGGAACGGTGCTTCTCCTTAACTGTTAGACCCCAAATCTCTACTTCCCTTTAATGCCAGACTTCGATTAATGTCATTGGGAATTCCTCATGAGTAAGACAAGCAGGATTTGCCCCTACATGTGTAGAAGCTCCTAGATATATAGGGTGGGATTTTTAAAAGTGTTCAGCATTAGCCAAGCTTTACCCCTAGTGCTGTCGGTTATAAAACTCCCACTGGCTGCAATAGCAGTAGAGTTTGGCCATCACTGAACACATCTGAAAATCCCACCCTATATATCTAGGAGGTTCTACATTTGTAGGGATAAATCCTGCTTGTCTGACTCATGCAGATTTCCCCATGACATTAGCATCTCTGCTTTAGTACTTCACCTGCATGCATCATGCCTTTTGTATTGCTAACTTCTTACCACAGTCCCCTTTGGTATCCAGTGCAAACTATTTTTGTATAAAGAAAGAGGTGTGTCAGTCAATCTCAAAGTGAGATGGTTTAATCAGTATGTGAATTCTGTGTGTTGCTCCCACCACTGCCATTTAATACTAGGCAACTGCAACATTTTCTTGTCAGTCATATATGTCAGTATGTTCTGCAGCTGTCCATTGGGGCGTGCAAGGTCAGATCCTGCAGTCCTTCCTCCCCCCACAGACAAAACTCCCAGCTTCAAGGTACACAGCCCAAGCCATGGAAAGATTTGGTTGTAAAATACCACCTACGCCACACAGACCTGGGAGGATCCATTAACTAATTACTGCTTGTAAAGTGTTATGCAGGTGCTAAGTACTTATCAATTTTATCCATTTTACTGAGGAGTAAATGAATGCACAGCAAGACCAGTTATCACTGAATTGGGACTAGAAGCCAGATGCCCTGAATCTATCCTGTGCTCTTATCCTTGGACATCTCCCTATTTCTATTCCATGGTTCTCTGTCAGGCCTTTTCTTTTACACAAATCCTTTCCTCTTTATCAGTAGGAAGAATGAAGGGTACAGCTATTGTATTTCATCAGTCCACCAGTCCTATCCATTATAAATCAGACAGCATGTCTACTCCTCCTCAAGCATAAATAAGCGCCATCAGAGAGATGACAGCAGACATTTCCCCTGAGGGAAAGAGCTTCTTCCTTCTCACCAGGTAGCAGAGCTTAGTAAAAACAAACATCCTCTCTAAACAAGTCCAAACGTATTTCATAGCGAGGTATCTCCCCTTCTTAGGCCTTGGCTACACTCAGGACTTCCCAGCGCTGCCACGGCAGTGCTGTGAAGCGTGAGTGTAGTCACGCACCAGTGCTGCGAGAGCTCTCTCGCAGCGCTCTAAGTTCTCCACCTCTCCGAGGGGAATAGCTTGCAGCACAGTGAGCGAGCGTGCAGCACTGCAGGTTCTGATTACACTGGCGCTTTATAGCGCTGTACTCGCTGCGCTCGGGGGGGGGGGTGTTTTCACACCCCTGAGCATAGCAAGTTGCAGCGCTGTACTGCGCCAGTGTAGCCAAGGCCTAAGTGAGCGATTTATCAGAATCCTAGGGACATGCCAGACTTCTGTTATCACGGGACAGATCTTCCCGAGAGAATAGCCTAGAGGGTTCTGTCTTTTGTCTCAACACTGAGCCAATTTTCTTCAGAGCAGATTTCCCAAGGAAAAGACTGGTTAATCTAGCAATAAGAGAATTAATGGCCTCAGCACTCATGAACTCTCTTTTCCTTTTTAACTGATTGGCTACTGTTATCTTTCCCAGTGAGAGCAGTCCATGTTCTCCTTAAGCCCACAGAACGCACATCATAGAAGAGAATTGACCGGGCTGTACATTAGTGGTTAACACAGGAGTGGGAAAACTAAGGCCCGCGGGCTGGATTCGGTCCCTCAGGGCTTTGGATCCGGCCTGCGGGATTGCCCCCCATGACGCTGCAGGCCCCGTGCCGCTCTCAGAAGTGGCCCTTGGGCGGGGGGGGGGGGGGGGGGGGGGGGGGCAAAGGTCTCCATGTGTGTTGCCCTTGCCTCCAGGTACCACCCCCCGCAGCTCCCATTGGCCAGGAATGGGGAACCCTGGCCAATGGGAGCTTCAGGGGAGGTACCTAGCAAGGGCAGCGCACGCAGAGCGCTCTGCGCCTCCACCCCCACCCCCAGGGGCCCCAGCACTTCCTGGAACGGCACAGAGACAGGGACAGGGCAGGCATGCAGGGAGCCTGCCCTGGCCCCGGTGAGCACCGCTGCCACCCTGGAGCCACTCTAGGTAAGCGGCGCTGGGCCAGAACTCAAACATCTCCTGCACCCCACCCCCCAACTCCCTGCCCTAAGCCCCCTGCCTGCACCTCACACCCCTCCTGCAGCCAAACTCCCTGCCCTGAGCCCCCTCATGCACCCCTCCAGCACCCTAACCCCCTGCCCTGAGCCCCCTGCTGCACCCTGCACCCCTGTGCACCCCAACCCCTTGCCCTGAGCCCCCTGCTGCACCCTGCACCCCTGTGCACCCCAACCCCTTGCCCTGAGCCTCCTGCCGCACCCCGCACCCATGCACCCCAACCCCCTGCCCTGAGCCCCCTGCTGCACCCCACACCCCTGTCCTGAACCCCCCTCATACACCCTGCACCCCTCCTCTGCCCCAATCCCTTGCCCTGAGCCCCTTCCTGCACACTGCACCCCCTCCCACACCCCTCACTCCCTCCTGCACCCCAACCCCCTGCCCTGCATATAATTTCCCCACCCAGATGTGGCCCTCGGTCCAAAAAGTTTGCCCACCTCTGGGTTAACACCTACTCAGCTAAAAGTGATCTTACAATGTGACAGCAACTTTGGGACGTTCATATTTATGAACAATATGCAGATCGTATCCCTATGTGCCAGTAGATGGCACTCTTTGTATGTACTATAGACAGAGACTGCTTCTGGGGTACAACTCTCAACAATAATCCGCTTTGAGACTGCAGTACCCTGCCCTTTAATTTATTTTTGAAATCGGAGTAAATCCATTTCTCTCTGTTCTTCATAAACCTCATTTCAGCCTTGCTGAAAACTGTGCATCAGCTAGAAGGAAAGCCCTGACTCCATTCATTCAGGACAGGCTGAGTTTAATGGCACCAGTACGCCTGAGTTGGTGCGGGCTGGGCTACTGCCGAAGATACTGTGGCATTTAGTGGCTGGCCATACAGGCTGCTGGATGTTCCGAAGTTGCTTAGGCTGTGAGACATATTTCCACAACATTAAATCATGCTGCATTTGCTAGGCTCTTCAGGAGCTTGTGTGAAGTTTTTAGGGTGGAACACTGTACACTGGTCTTAGTGAAAACAAAAAAAAACAACATATTATTGTACATGTTAGTTTGAGCCAGTAGCAAGGTGCTTATTAGCTGCATCTTGCCCTTAAGGTAGGTTGAACACAACACCCATTATATGCCTTTCTTTAGTACTAAAGTCTTCTAAAAGGCAGAGTAGAGTCATTGATAAACCAGAGAGATGTATCACCCCATTGTTTTAATTACAAGCTTTATTTGCTGCTACAGTTTGATCAATGCAATGAAGGCAAACTCAGATTTGTGTTCATGTGAAACCAAGTGTTTCTTCTCAGCAGCAGCATATCCTTCAAACCAGTACTCTGCTCAGATCACACAGCCTCAGAGCTAATGAAGAATGAAGAATAGGAGAGAATATTACAAATATACTGTATATTTGTGCTGCCAATGAAAGGAAATTATCTAGAATTTAGTGTCTTGCGGATCAAAACACTTGAGACCAAGGAGCAGAGAGCAAAATTAGGTATAAATGCTGTGAAACATACCTCGCTGTGCATCTGTGAAGGTATGTTTACTCCTTGCCCCAAAACCTCTTCTGCATGGATGGGGTTCCCTAGATCCGGAAAGGATGGATGGGACCAGGACAGGGGAGGACTGGAGATACTTTCCACTCCAATGTTCTCTTAGAAACCTTGAAGGGCAGTGGCAGTGCAGAGGCCAAAGGGAGAGTCAGGTGCACCTGGAGTCTAAAGGCGGAAAGTGGAATGGCAGATCACAGAGAGGTGAAAGGCTTCAGGTCCATCAAGAGAGAGGCAGGGCCAGAAGACCACCTTTTGGGGAGTGTGGAAGCAGTAGGAGGAGCTAGCTGGCACCATCAGCGGGAGAGGATTATGGAAACAGGCCCAAGATAAGAGCAAGAAGGGCTAACGTGGAACAGGGCCGGCCCACACCATTTTGGTACCTGAGGCGGGGAGCTCAGATGACGCCCCAATGCCCCCTCGCTTAGGCCAAAACTTTGAAAAGTCTCAATTCTGCCTTCTTCCTGTTCTACTCCTCTCATGGTACAACTCTGCTACGTACCTCAATAAAGGAGAACTAACAACTTAAAATGCCTTGTTCAAAAATTTTAAGTAACACTTAACTTTCAAACGCCTGAATAGCAAATGTAACTTTTTGTCTGCATAGTAAACACTGGCATTTTTATCTGTTTGAATAATCAAAATGGTGCTTTCCGTGCCTTCTTGGTTGCAAAGATTTGAACTGCTTCCTGAAGGTCAACAGTCTGGGCCAGCTCATGCTCTTTTGAGATGGTTGCAAGTCCAACCAGCCTCTCCTGTGTCATAGTGGAGAGTAGATGTGTTTTTATTAACTGCCGCTTGGAGAAGCTGCGTTCTCCACTGGCAACTGTTACAGGAAATGTTAGAAGTATGCACAGAGCAACAAAAGCATTTGGAAAGAGGGTGGTCATTTTATTTGGGCACATATATTCCAGAACAGCCTTTAGAGTTGATCCTGCTGAATTGTATCTTGGAAGGGCTTTCAGTTCATCACCTAAATCACTCACATCAATATCGCACATGTCATCATGTGTCAACATTGTCTCTAGTGCCCTGCATTGCTGGTGTAGGTCTTCTTCAGGTATAGTGAGGAGTTTTGGAATATCATACAACATCCCAAATATACTGCTGCGTTCCTTGAGCTGCATGAAACGTTCAACTGACTGTATTGCACAATCTAGCACCTGGTTAAAGAATTCAACTTTGAATTATTGTTTGGGGTCTCTTATGGAATTATCCTGTGCCTCATAATCAAAATGTCTTCTTTGGGCACTCTTGTATTCTTGAATGGGTGGGGAAATAGCTTCAGTGTGAAGTTCCTCTGCCAACTTCTGTGCACTCTTCAGAACGTTTTGAAATCCCTCATCTGACTGGTAAGACTGTAGGTATGACTTTGCTTTGTCCAGTTGTTCCATTGCTCCAGATATATCAAGGTCAACATCTTGAGTCTCTTGCTTACAACGTTTATTTCAAACAGTATGTCAAGCCACAACACTAAGCCACACAGAAATTTGAAGTTGCGGAGATAAAGGAAGAAGGAGGCACGGTGTCAGGACCCTAATTGGTCCCTGGGTGATCGCTATTTCCCACCACCCAACAAAGATGTAATGAGGTTGGATAGTGCCCATATAAGAAACATTAAAACTACTGATTATTTCTTAAAAAGGGTTTTTAATGACTTTTGACTATAAAGGCAACACAGAAAAAATAAGAAAAGCAAGAATAAAGATCAACACTGAATAAGGATTAATATAAATGGCAAGTTATACTGAAGACAAGCACAAGTGCATATAAAGTTATTATTCATTAGCTACTTACTACTATTCTTAACACTATAGTATTGATACAACTTGAGATTAATTTAGCTCGAGCAACCAGACTTCTTTACTCCATAAACTTATACTGCATTCATCTGAAAATACCTTACCCTTCAGTTCGCCATTTTCCGCACTGGCCAGGTACAGTCGACAAGTCCATGTCCCTTGGATTCAGGGGGTGTGGCTCAGGTTTGCCTTATGACCGATACAAACATGCAGTCCCATGCCTTCGTACTTTTTATCTGATCTGTTGGCTGTCTCTTAAAACAGACCAACCAATTAGGGTTAGCCAAATCTTTAATGTGGTTAGTGTTTGACTGTATAATTTATGCTTACTTATTTCCCTGTAGCCAATTATTTTGAATGTGGGTTAGTTAACCTGTGCCCGGGGGCACAACTTATCTCGCTTTATAGGAGTCAGCATACTGTGATATCTGGTTGCAGTGTGTTTTGACCACAAGTCTTAGCTTACTTCTGCAAAGCTTGCCCTTTTCACCTCTGCAAAGCGGAAGTTTGAGGCCTAACATTGACAATACCTTTGTTCATTTTAATCTTGGCAATACTTTTGTTCCGAGATTAATCACAGAAGTTATGTATGTTTCTGGTGATTCTGCTACTGTTCTCCCATGAACAGTTCCTGTCCTAGCATTATCCTACATAATGGCAACATCATCTATCTTCCCAATTTGGTGTTTGATAGGCTTTATCGCCTCCACTCGACTTTCCCATCATGTGGCACTCAGTGGTTTCAGTGTCAGAGAGGATGGTCCCAGAGGTTGCTTCAAAATTTGCCATCAATGAGTTGATGCAAAGAAAAATACATAGATGCTTTGAATTACATTAACAAATTCAGCAGCCTCACTAGAAGCTGATGCTGCATCACTGACCACCAAGTTCAATGAATGAGAACTGCATGGGACAAAAAAAACTCGAGGGTTTAACTCTCGGATCCATGTCTGCACTCCTCTGTTCTGTACTCTCATGTTGGCACCATTATCGTAGCCCTGACCTCTCATGTCAGCTATCGCAATTCCCATATCTTCCAGCTTTTTAAGAAGCACATTTGTCAAACAAGCTCCTGTAGTATCATCAATGTCAATAAGTTCTAGAAAATGCTCTCTGACAGTCACCATTGCAGGGACATTTTCACTAGGTTCTGTTGTTGTTACAAAACGCACCATTAAAGTCATTTGTTCCGTATGGCTGATGTCAGGTGTGCAGTCCAGAATAACAGAGTAATATCTTGCTGACTTCAGATCTGCCACAATCTTCTGTTTGACTTTTGTTGCCAGTAAATGTATGATCTCATTTTGAATTGGTTTTCCAAGGTCATGGTGTGTGTACATTTCTTGGGTGGTAACTCTTCTTAGATGCTCTTGGAGTACAGCATCAAACTCAGCCATCAGCTCCACAATTTTAAGGAAGTTTGCATTGTTTGGCACATACTGCTGATCTGAAGTGCCACGCAGTGCTAGGTTTTGGGTAGCAAGCATTCTCACAATGGCAATGAGCCTTTTCAGAACATTTTGCCAATAAAGGGACTCTCTGATGCAATCTTCTCTTGATGCTGATCATCTCTGGTGGCCTTTAACCTTAGTCTCAGCTCAAGTTCTTTCAACCTATGGAATGCTCTCTGGTGATTTGCTGCCTTCTCGTGGCATGCCAGATTTCTAGCCAGATTTTTCTAGTCCTTTGTTCCTGTAGAACCCAATGTGGCTGGAACATTAGACTGGAAGAGTTTGCAACAAAAACAGTATGCAGCATTCTGGGTTTTTGAGTACATAAGCCATGGCCTCTCCACTTCGTCACCATTGGGGATTTCACGCCAGTAATGTGTTGGATGGAAACTTCTATTTTCATTGTCTTTGGGGAACATGAAGTTTTTCACTTGCTATGGCCCATGCAGTACAAGGAAGTCTCTCAGGCTACTGCTCAAGTGGGTCCATAGTCCTGGATCATCTAGACTTAAGGAACTAAACTCAGCAGCAGCTGTTTCTTGTGCCTCCACCACACTCTTCTCTGATCTACACTTTTCTTCAGGAATGTGCATGGTTACATCCATTTGAGATGGAGATATGGAAGCTGCAGTAGCTGCCAGGTTAGTTGCACTCTGACTAACTGGAAGATCAGGCATCTCCTCACCACTCACATCCTGACTGGGGCCGGAAGGCTCACCGTGAATATTTGTGTCTATGTATCTCAGGAGAGCTCCTCCCTGCTTAGATAGAAAAGCTTCCTTTGCTTTCTTTTTTCTGAATGCTGCCCCAGAGGGGCGTTTTCTTCTTTCACTCATGACTGCTGGTCTGTGCCAGCTATAGTGGCTCTCAACACTCAATTGAAGGGGACAAATAAGCAGGCTGGTAGCAGGGCCTGGGTGAGGGAAGATATCAGCATCTTAAGGGCCTAACTGGCTCCTACTACTTCATCTGACTGCCTGTTCTCCTCAAGTGGGTTCAGGGAAGCAGCAGAAAACAGGAAGCTCCCTGAGAAGCTGGTGTTAATCAGTCCAGGCTCCTGGGGACGCTCGAGAGGTACATAAGAGGCTCCTCCTCCTCTCTCTCCCTATAGCTCCTGCTGCTTTCTGTTATTCCCTCTCACCTTTTCTCCTGCCTGCCTGTTATGTCTCTTGTGCTCTCCTTCCTCCAGCACAGCACTCCACCATCTCTGTGCATCTAGAGCAGAGAGAATACATATGCACCAGCAGCAGACAATTGGGTTCTAGTGGCGCCCCCCGCCCCCAATCTGGCACCTGAGGTGGCCGCCTCAGTTTGCCTAATGGTAAGGTGAGTCCTGATGTGGAACAAAGCAGGCGGCTGATGAAGGGAGTGGGTGTTATGAAAAGGGTGAAAAAACAAAGAGGTGTGTGTGTTGCAACCTGTTGAGCTAGGAGTACTCCTGGTGCACCTCTAGAGTTGTGTGTCAGTCCCAAAGAGTTAGTCAGAAAATAGTAGCATAAATGCTGCTTAATGGTGCAAATGAATAATCAAATCAGCTGTGACATTCAAACTCTGGATTTTTTTAAATATAGAAGATTCCAAAGAGAGATTAAAAGAATTAGAAATACAGAAGAATTGCAAGAGAATTTCAGTGGTAAAACTGTATTTTTAAGTCTTATAAAATATTTTCAGGCTTTTTTGTTTGCACGGCGTCTCCTCTTAATTGGGCAGGCGCTTAATGGAGATGATAGGTGGGACAACCCAAGGGGCAATCTAACACTTTTATTAATGTGGCTGTAGTAAGAGGAGGCCCTGAGATATAAACCCTTATCAGAGGCCCAAGATGAGGCCTGAACTAAAGTAATGGTCAAGACTTTGCTAACATAAAGCAAAGTTAAGCTGTGAGCCAGAGGCAGGCCCTGCTCACAGAAGCTGGCAAGGAAAAGGGCTGATGTTGCATAAATATATATTCACCTAGCAAAGTTAAAGTATAAACATGGTACCAAAACACACTACACTGGAACATTCCACAGATAACATGGAAGAGGCCGACCCATCCCAATGACAGGGCCAAAAGGGGAATATGATGGATGGAGTTGTTTTGTTCGAGCCAACATGTACAAGGTGAGAGGCAGCACCTTACTACATAGTGGGGTTGTACCTTGCTGCGTGAAGGAGTTGCACCTCAATACATCAGGAGTGATGTGTAACTTGTTTGTAACTGTGTATAAGAATGCATCCCTGAGTGGATATCTTTGTCTCCATCTAGTACCTTGCAACAGGGTGCCCTACCATCTGGAAATTTTGGGTGAGTGAGAGTTTTGGCCTTAACATTTTGCAAACTTGGGTGCACACAGTTAGGCATGTTTGCACTGGCTTGGATGGCTCTCCAGCATGCTCCCAAAACAGGAGCATAGCAGTTTCTCAGGGTATAAACCAAAGCTTCAGATAAGGAACCCTCCCTGTCTACGTACAAATGAAATCAGAATGAAAGCCCTTTTCTGTGGACCAGTCAGGAAAGCACAATCTCCCTGAGTCTGAGAGAGAAAAGACAAGACAAGCCACTCCTTATTTTCTATCTCCTGTTATACATGTTACTTAGGCCCACTAGGTTAAGAAGCTCCTGCTCCGTCTGTTCCCCAGACACTTAACAGCTCCATATTCTTGTTCCAAACAAGCAGCAGGCCTGACACAAAAAAGAAGAGGTTTAACCCGTGGCTCTGCCTAGGTTACCTTGGCCCAGCTACACAGGCCGAGGAGGCAAATGGTTAGGTACCTCATGACACATGTAAATTTCTAATGAGGCACCTAAAAACAGCCTCTTTTTCAGAGATAATGACATAGGTTTGTTTGGATACCCTGGTGCCTCAATGCCATGATGATGGCTGCATAAAAACTGCCAGTCAATAGGCCAGTCAGCCAGAATCTATGAATTCCCCAAAGTTCAGTGGTTACCAAGAATACAGCTCTGGACTAGTGATGGACCTGAACTAAACACCTCACATTGAAACACCCCAGAACTTCGAAGAAATTTGGAACCTGTGTTGACAGGACTGACTTTAAAACATAACTCACATTTAACTATATGTACTGAGCAGCATCAGATTCTAACAGGCTGAAACTGATCCTCAGTGCAGTGTCTTTATGATGAACAGACTGGTGTCAAGATACCCTTTTTATTAAGAGAACTATGTACAGAAATGATTTAACAAACTTGCTGCTGCTCTGTGTAGCTGCATCCTGCAACTGCCCTGTGCTGGGCTTCTTTGTTAATGTCCCAGCACAAAGCATGTCAACAGAAACCAAAGTCTGCATAAAGAGTGTACATGAAGTGTAGCATCTCTACTCTTCCTGGAGGCCTTGCTGTATACCACACTCTGCAGAGGGCGAGCTCAAAGTCTGTGCATCACTTACCCCTCATGTAATGCTACCCAGCTAAAGTGGTGCAGAGCCTATTGCTAAAGTCACTTTCAGAGAGGGATCATTCCTACTAAACCAAGCTTCTAGTTATTTCCATAGAAAGGTATTCTATTGCATTTTTGTCCACTAGAGGGAGTGCTAGGCTCATCTGTCTACCTCAGGGTTTAGAATCATGGTAGCTGTTTAGCTATTTTAGAGGTTTGCAGCTTTACTGATCTTAAAAGTAGACAATGTAGATGATGATCGTTTTCTACTTGTTCAATTAAAAATTATTTGTCAGTCCAATCAAAGTTATCACATGATTAATTTCAGAAATTTTAAGAGGAGCTCTATTCAGGCATCGTAGGAAGGGCAATGAAAAACCCCCAATTAAAAAAAAAACAGACTTCTTTAGCTTTGTCTTTTATCTATCCAAGTATCTGTTGTAGGTATTACTAAGGGACTGGTTGTCATAATATGGTCCTGATCCATCGAGGCACCTAAGCATCTTTAAGCTTTAAGAATGCAAGAAGTCCCGTTGCATGAAAAGGACTATTCATGTCTTTAAAGTTAAACATATGCTTGGATGGATCACATACTGTGGGCATGAACCAAAGCCCATTGAAGTCAATGGAGAACTATACCTCCACTATTAGACTCCTCACTTGTTGAATCCCATAGAGATCAATTCTTTCTGGTCCTTTTCAATAGCTATACGCAACCACTAGAGAAAATGATCAGGCAACTGGAATCAAGTACCAGCAAAATGTAGAGGGGACACAGCTCTACTTATCCTTCATCCATACAATCACACCACTACCACCAAAATGGCCCAGCGACTGGACAAGATCAGTCCATGGACAGAACAGTTGGCTGAAGCTGAACCTAAATAAACGGAGGTGATGGTGATGGGCAAAAGAAAGCCTTTTGAAGAGTTAGCAGCCACAGTGCAGTCTGCTTGCATTGAAGGTACACACATTGGTCAATATAGTCTATACTTTAGAACTCTTGGATTCCTCACTGAGGCTATGCTCTCATATAGCAACATCTGTGAACAACACTTTCTACCATCTCCAGTTGGCTAGGAGACTGCATCCTAGCCTGACATTATTCACACCTTTGTCACCTCTTGGGTGGACTATTGCAATGCGATATACCTGGGCATGAAGCCTTCAGTGCTTAGGAAACTCCAACTAAAAGAGAACACTGCAGCATATCTCCTCAACAACACAGGCTATCATGATGTCAGAAACTGAGAAATGGATGGTCATGCCTAGTGATTGGAGCATCAGTGGTCCGGCCTAGCAGTCGGGCCTGGGGTTGGAACAGGAACAGGCACAGGGTGGGGCTGGAACAGAAGCAGCAGGGGATATTCTCTCTGAGGTAGCAACGTTGAACAGACTGGAATGGCTGCTCTCCTTGGGAGTCTATATCCCTGGCCTTGGGGTCAACTGGTTAGACCTTTGCCTGTGGACTGGCTGAGTGATGGTTGATTGACATGGAGCCCTCAAATAATCAGGCTTAGGAACGACTCAGCAGGCTCAGGCTGTGGGATGACTGAGCAGCACTTGTCAGGCTCAGAGACGACTCACTGCATGCAGGCCCATCAGACCTGTTCTCCACCCTGTACACTGGCTTTCCATAGGATATTGAATTAAGTTCAAAGTCTCAGTCCTTAGCTTCAAGGTGCTCCATAGCCTGGGCCCAAGATATTTAAAAGGCCACCTAAAGCTTTGGGATGAAGACCACAGTTGACAACTCTGTTCCTCTGGCACAGTGGAACTCTCAACAATAAAGGTAAAGCTCAATCTCATGGAAGGTAAAGGTAAAACTTTCGCGGGGTCCAGTCTGAGACTATGGAATGAACTCCCCAGGAACTAAGGTCCATCACAAATTCATCACCTTCCACTCTAAGTGCGAGGCACATTTATTTGACTTTGCCTTCTCTAACATTAATACATAGCAACGTGCATACAAAAAACAACACCACACAACCCTACCACGGGAAGACACTCCACTGCATACAATTCTCCTCCTGGGGAGAAAATGAGAACACAAACATGTGACAGATGTTAGGCACATTGCATAATGCACTACTGGAAAGCACTCAGTTACTACAAAAAAAGAAGAACAGGAGTACTTGTGGCACCTTAGAGATTAACAAATTTATTAGAGCATAAGCTTTCGTGGACTACAGCCCACTTCTTCGGATGCAGTTACTACAGTGATGAGTGTGGCATAGGAACTAGAAAAGAAGTGGACTTCAGTGGTCTTTGGATAAGGTCCTAAATTAGCATCATATTCAGGAATTAAGATTTATAGTATTAAAAACAGTGTACCTCAAAACGTCTATGAAAAAAAAAAAAGTATGCGAAGGGTAGTTCTCTCAAAGAATCTGATTCCTTATAGTGAAAGAGATTTGAATATAGGAAAAAATGTAACCATAAAAGTGCTAGTTCTAAATTGCTGCACAGAAATTTAATGTTCGTTAGTGTGATAATTATACCATAAGCCCGGGCTTTTGTAAGCTTATTGTTCAATACAGCTGTCTTACCATATATGGCATTCAGGTGATATTTACAAGATCGATGGTTTCTGCATGCAGAAATTAATTCCAGCGCTTGTGGATAAGACACTGTAGTATTCATGACTGAGCTGGAGATCTGTTGAAGTGAAACAAAATACCGTACTATATTGTTATCAGTGAGGAAAAAGAATGATTCCCTCATGCAGCTTGAGCAAAACATTAAGAAAGTAGAGATGCAATTCACACAAGAGCCATCCAAATCTATTCAACTGGAACAGAACAGCAAGGAACGCGTGTGACCAAATTTGTTTACACTGAGCTAATCTGCCTTTGATTTTAAGTACACAAGGGCTTTAAATGAAAAGTTATAAGGCTTCTAATTAAATGCCGGCAATACAGACTACCTCAACTTCAGGGAAAATTGATTTGGAATAAAAATATTAACATAGTGCCTGATCCAAAGCTTCCATTGAAACCACTGGGAGCTTTTCTACTGACTTCAACAGGTACAGGATCAAGCCCATAGCCTAACCCCCATTTGAGAGTCTTCTTTTATTCCTATTGATCCAGCTCATTGTTTTGACCCAATCTGAAGCTCTGGGGATACTTTCCTGAAGTTAGACGCACAACTTATACCATCTAACGCATTGCCAGCATTTCAAGCAAAGAAGTTCAAAAAATTAGAAGCAGAGATCAGACGAGTTCAATTCATACGGTTATAAATGGAATCATAACATACATATAATCTCACTTTCGGTATAGAACACCTTGGAAAGCATTTCTTTAATTTCACCTCTAACAGGATGTGCATTGCTTTACTGCTTAAATCTCTCCATATCAAGTCCCCCCTCTAATAAAATAAATAAATGACCAAGCCCAGCAGTTAGACATTGTTGATGTGCCAGATTGCACAAACCAGCCCAGCCTTATTTCTAGGGGACATTCCACAAATAACTTTCAATATATATGGGATGTTTCTGATCTGTTATCTTGAAAGAAAAAAAAAGTAGCTTTAATGCTTCTATAATCTCATGGAGACGTCATTTGACTGTGCAAAGCAGCCATTTATATTAAAGGTCATCAGAACTTTGGGCTGCAGACAGATTTGACAGCTGGGTTCACAGAGCATATAGAACAGAACAGAATTTTAGAGTTCAGCTGCACCTTTTTCGTCCCAGATCACTTTAGAAAACAAAGATTTAGATTCCGGTGATGCAGTGACTGCATAGGCAAACCCGACAGCCATTATGAGTCAGGCAATAACTCACCCACATCCTTGGACTCTGGAAACTATTTTATTGAGACAGGCAATGGAGAAAAATGAATTGCCATTACCTTTTGTATTCCTTATAGTGTATGGCACTTTTTGTTCCCTGTAACAGAATTCTACAATATTCAATTTGCTATACTGCCAAACTTCCCCACAGTTAATTTTAGTTAACAAAAAATTACATACAAGTTACAAAATTAAATAAAATCAGAATCCCTCTCCCACAAAATTAGTCAGAGTGCCTGAGGTTGGTCCAATGATCATTTCACTGATAAGACTTATTTGACTTTAATGTGTAAATAGAAACTTGGTTAAATATATTCCCTTGCCTAATATCTGGGAATTTGTTTCAAAAAAGGCAATGACCTTCAGAATGCATCTTGGGCCCCTGTGATTTGATTTGTGCTTTTGTCAATGATTTACAGTATTCTGCAATGCTCAGAATCTGGAGGTTTTTCTATTCTACCCATCAGCACTGGAACCAAAGGGTCTCCAAGCCAAAGGAAAAACTTGTTGTCAACTATTTTTTATGAAATTTTTACATATGTAAAAGAAATGTGGTGGAGCTTGAATGAAGTTTCTCCTCTGATTCTCTTGATAGCCTATCTAATATGTCAGGATACAGGAACAGCACATAGTGCGGTAACAGGATTGCCTTCCCAGAGGTAAGTCTATCTCCATATAATTTAAGATACAGCTTTACATTACTGTCTATCTGGCTAGCCTATCAATTTAGTCTCAAATGGAGGCATATGGGCACTGTTATCTATAAACAGCTACCAGAAAAGAATATTGGCAATCATCCAAATAATGGTCTAGTAATTGGCGTTTCTTGTTATATGCACTGTTTGTATGTACTTTATTCTTTTAAGGGAGAATATTCATTTATTTTAAATTTACTGTGCTATATTTGTGCACTTTGAGTTGCTATCTCCTCGATCAAGCTTTATTTATAATTAATATTTTGCTTTCAGTTGTAGTGCTTGCAACACTACAATTATTTCATATTTACGATTTGAATGTTTAATCAACATTATTTGATTTGCTTAACATTCAAATAATGAATTAAATGGGAATTATATATGTCTTTATATTTATTTCCCATTTTATATCTCATTATGAATGTCATTTTGGCTTCAAAAAGGAATAAACAAGTGACATTTCTTTAAAGAAAACAGTTTTATGATAGAAAAAAGATTGGATTTTTCTGCAGTTGTTAATTACAAACTTGTTTTAAAGGCAAATATGATTTTGAAGGCTCAAAAAAGGTATCAGTGATAATTGGAACATGGAGGCAGGGAGGACATAGAAAGAAAAAAAAATGCTTGGCAGAGATACATTTAATTATGAAGGCTTACTCTGGTAATCCCTTTTGAAAGTGAACAAAGCAGAGATTTTTGATGTTTGATGAACTTATCAAACAAGGCAGAATAATGAAGAGGTAAAATTTTAAAAGCTAGGTGAAGGTGAGCCAATTAAATACTTTATGAAGTGCTGAAGAATAAAGCCACCAAGGATATAGGATATAGCTACTGTCAGGATGAACATGTATGTTTTCCAGAGTGTTCTGTCTTCAGGTTTCTGGTGTTTGTCTGCAGATCCAGGGTGTTTTCATCTAGCACACTGATCTGTATCCATAGGCTCCTTTGCCGAGCTTGTGTGTTTCATTTAGTATTCTCTCTTCTCAAGCTTCCGATGAATCCCTAATGTACCCCGTACCTCCTCTAATGATCAGTGTTTCTCTTTGGACCATAGTTTCTTAAGTAAAACAGATTGCTCATTAGTTAATCGCCCAAAATAATCATCATGCTGAGGGTTAGAAATAAACCCACAAAATGTGTTTTGAGCTAAGGCAGACACAGATATTTTGGTACAGTACTCCACAACACAAAACACTGCTTTATGCAAATACAAGTTGTGAGATTGAGGGGCAAATGCTCATAAGTACTGCTGTGGGTGGTGAGACAAATATTTTACTGGTGCTATGTATGAACTTCTTTGAGGATCTGATCCAAAGTTGAAGTCAATGAGAGTCTTTCCGTGCACTTTACTGGGCTTTGGATTAGGCCTACAGAGAATTGTTTGTGCACACTGAATTTCTGACTTTATACAGCATTTTTTTTTTTTTTACTCCTTATGTGGCTAAAACTCCCTTTGAGGACAATGAGAGTTTTCCTTGAGTAAGACGTGAGTGAGGAGTCTTGTACAAGGCCCTCTATGCCTCAGCCTTAATAGTTGTTGAGTGTCGTGTAGTGTACAGTGCATTTCAACAGCATCATTAAATTAGACTGTAAAATTATAAAGCGGATTCCATATACTCACACGGATATTGTTTGGTTGTGTTATCAAAACACTGGGGCAAATTACTGGTTGGTGTTAATGTGCCGAGCTCTGTTGACTTCAGTGGAGTTTCACTTATTTATACCAGAAGAGGATTTGACCCTTGGGCTTTAGAGATTTGAATTGTTATTCTCCTCTCAGTTATACCGATAAAAATCCAGTGTAATACACTCATGGCAAAGGGATTTCACAGGCATAAGGAAGGGTAGAATTTAGCCCAATCACATTTAGAATTGTATTGACATGGTTTCATTCCATCTATGCATTTCAGAATCATTTCCAAATTTCCATTAATGTTTTTAAACTCTATTTTGACACTGGAATGCCATGTTCATGCACTTGCAATGACATTATCTTGACAATTTTGGGGTGAGATGTGAGAGGAAAAGCAAAAAGTGGATTTCACTCTAAACTTTTATATTTTTGCCATTCCTCCACTTCACTACAGATTATTTTGCTTTCTTTTTCCTTAATGTAGTAGTTGCACCTTATCCGTTTGCAATACCCTCTCCTACTGTATCTTCTGTTTCTATTATATTCATAGCCTCCACCTTAAAATTTCCGTCACATTAATTATATGCTTTCCTTTACAAATTGTCCTCAAAAGAGACTTCAAGGTCAAAATGCTGCTTGTTATTTTTACTTGGATTTTCAGTGTGAATTCAAATCAGCTTCCTCTTCCATTTCCAGCATTCTGTTTCTGACCATCTTCTAGAACATGGGTATAATCCATTATTAATTAGGAGCTTAATGGGTGTTGTTAAAAAACAAACATAATCACATACACCGTACTGGAAAAGGATGTAATCTATTGGTAGAGCAGGAAACAGGAGATCAAGACATCCAGTTCCTGTTTTTGCTTCTGCCACTGGCAAATTCTATTGGTCAGATTTTTAGCTGGTGCAACCTGGTGTAGCTTCAATGACCCTCAGTGCAGTTACACTGATTTATACCACCTGTGGTTTGGATCCAACTCTCGCCAGCAAAAGTTTCTAGTTTCCTCTAAAATCTGTGCTTGTACGGAAAATGGATATGATTTTCCTGCTGCTTGGCTCCACAGCTATTACCTCTTCTTAAAACTCTGCTCCAAAACTTAGGCCAGTATCATTTAATCTCTTCAGAAGAACCAGCAGAGATGTCAATACCCCGGCTCCTGTGAACTGTCAGCTAAGCCAGTGGTCAGAATGGACTGGTTGCTTTCCTTGCCAAGAGAAAAAAGTAAGTCTCAACCATAATGTATTCACTTATCTTCAGATGGGTCTGTAATGAGCATGTACACAGATTAATTGTATGTATTATGCATATTCATAGTTTCTGAAACAGCCAGTAAACTCATCCAAATATGATAAACATTCTCTTGTATTAGAAACACGGGGCCTGAGTCTCCTCTTGCTTACGCTGGTGTAAATTAGGAATAATTAGATTTTAGCCAAAAGTGTTACTAAGGTGCAAAACTGGTGCAAAGGAGAGAAGAATCAGGCCCGCAATATTTGGCTAATAGTTTTCTTCTTTATCTAGCTGGGTTTTCATTGAATTTCTGTTGACTCAATGTAAATATTCAGATATAGAAACACTTTGAAAAGCATTCGTTCATCAGCTCTGTTTACTCTGATTTTTGTATCATTTCACGTGTTTCTTCACAACTATTAAGTATTGGTCATAACTTCTATTTCCCACTTGTATTGTAGGCGGAAACCAAGAGGTCAAGCATATGAGTGGGAAAGGAAGAGCCATACTCCAAATGGAGTTGTTCTTCCTTTTCTTTTTGTTCAGTTTGATAGGGAGCAGCATCCACCATTAATCAGCCACAAATGCTGTGCGCCTTTCAGGATCTCAGTTGTGACTTTTGTTTGTCTGCATCTGATATTCCTATAGCTCACACCACATTCCACTACAAAACATATGTAACTGGAAAAGCTTAATGCCACATCAAAGGCATAGAACAAAGGCACAAGGTCCAGAATTTGGAAAAATTAACTAACTTTACCAGGCATTGGGCCTAATGGAACAGGAACATTAGTTAAATGTGTGCAATTATCCTATCTCCTAGGAGTGGAAGGGACCTTGGGTCATTGAGTCCAGCCCCCTGCCTTCACTAGCAGGACCAAGTACTGATTTTTGCCCTAGATCCCTAAGTGGCCCCCTCAAGGATTGAACTCACAACCATGGGTTTAGCAGGCAAATGCTCAAACCACTGAGCTATCCCTCCCCCTGATGAGAGCTGGGAAGTTTACATATACTCCATCCGAGAGGCCTGCGGTACCTGCATGATGTTGAAATTAATAAGTAATCTATTCCACCACTGTAAAAGAGCCGTTTAATTCAAAATAGTAGGTGTTGTTCAACTCAGACAGGTGTAACTCAGGAGTAACCCCACTGAAGTCAGTGGATATACACCAGATTTAAAACAGCCCATTGTCTTTCACCTTATTTTCATTCTTGCTAAGCCCTTTAACTTCCATAGCTGGCTGCAGTAATATTTATTTATTCCTAAATAATTAAAACACTTTCTAACAGGTTAATTTATAAAGGAGATTTGTTTTTACCACTACTTAATATTTAATCGAAATCTCATCATTTCTGGATATAAAGTTCTTGTTAATGGGCCAATTTCTTTGCCTATTTAATGTGATTTAGTACAGATACAGAACTTTGCTACAGCCTGCCAAGTTTAAAGGGAGTAAATGCACGGGTCATCTCTGGGATGAGGCAGCATGCCGAGCGACAGAAACATGTGCAGCAAGCCAACGCTGTGGAAAAGATTTTCAGTGTGAGGAGACAGGTGAGTGAAATGCTATCGGGAACAACAGCAAATGAAGTTTGGTCCTGGATGAGATAGAGTCAATAATGAGAACAATGGACCAGTTCCTCAGCGCAAATTCTCTGGCTAGATTACATCTCCCATGATGCACCATGTTGTCTCCTCATGGTAAGGGAAGGGAATGTGTCCTATGAGTCCCTGGATGTGGTGCATTGTGGGAGGTGTAGTCTGCCCAGATTTCAGATATTGGCTTAATCACAACTTCTCTCATTTCAGGTGTTCTTTTTTTGATGAAAAATTAAAATTTGTGGGAAACAGATAGCTTTCTTGAAAATTTTGTTTTGTCAAAAAACAAAAAACAAAAAACCCCACAATTTTCTATCAAAAAAGCGTTTTGACAGAGAATTTTTCTACCAGCATGAGCTACAGCAGAATCAGAAGATCAGGTGGCTCTCCCTGCAAGATTGGGTTGCATCAGTATAGTTTTTACTTACAACACAATAGTGCCAAGTTCTGCTTTCTCGTATACAGTACCATTATAGATATTAGGAAACATGTGCACCATATCTAGGGCCAGATCTTCACACCAATTTACTCCAACTGCAGATATGTCCCTTCATTTTCAATGGCACAAGTATTCTCAAGTTGTGCCTCGTGCAAACATTCATTTCTGAAATATAATTATTGTAACAAATTCCCAAAACACCTTCTGCAACTCGAACAGGCAAAACTGTACCTTAACCTGACAGTTAATTTCACTTAGCAACTGAAGAAGCTACTTATTCTTGTAGTTCCTATTCAGGAATATGATCTTAGATAATTAACATCCTGGAGCATCCGCAAAATGAACTTGACAAGATTCCCACAGTGGATCCATTGTTTAGAACTTAGGAGGTGTCCAACCCAGGCTCCACAGTTGTGTGGCACTGCACATTGCAAGGGAAAGTTTTAGGATGGTTTCAAGTTCAAACTCTGCTTTTCTCTAAGCAATAAGGCCCAACTCCTGGTCCAAGTAACCCAGATAAGCATTAAGAAGATTTGTAGATGCAGGGAGGGAATAATCCTTTCTTCCAAGCTATAGTGATGTAGCAGAAAGCACTGAAGTAACTCTTGTGGCTCTTTTGCCCGTCGCTGTAGTGAAGAATAGCTAGCAGATTACAGATCCACCAGCTTGCTGGCCCACTAAACTCCTGCTCAAAGGGGTGCATGGAGCCCCATGAATCACAAGGAGTATATGCCCCCTGCCTAGTCTTCTGGAATCCTGCCCCATCTCTGCTGCAGGCAGAAGACAGTAGTTCTACTACTGCAATAGCTTATCTCTACCTGGAAGCGTGAGAGGGCAGTGTGACTTCCTAAGATATAGGAACGGACAGACTGGGTCAGATCAAAGGTCCGTCTAGCCCACTATCCTGTCTTCCAACAGTGGCCAATGTCAGGTGCCCCAGAGGGAATGAACAGTGCAGGTAAGACATTGTAATACATATGAAAAACAATAGAGTGGTCACCTTTAATAATGCCACCATTTGCCAGCCCTGACCACAGAGGTTTCTGTGATACCAAGCTTTCCCCTGTACATGAATAGGGGTATTGTAAATGCCAGTGTGGGGGTCACTTAACAAATGGTGACTTTTTAAATGGTGGCCACTGTGCAGTTTTCTGTGAACAAGACAGCAAGTTCACCTTGCCTGCTAGCTAAGAAAAGATTCACTGACTCTGGCACAGGGAAGTGTAACTTAGTTCTCCCTACCCCTGCTGGCCTCTTGAACCAGAGTGGGGAATTCACCTTGAAGGGAAGCAGGTGACCTATGGCAGCTTAACATCCTGCTGAGGGGATAAGCTGAGTCACTGGATCCCTGGATGCTCAAGCCATACTGCTACCACAGCCAGGGCTGCCCACACTTAGATGTCTCCTATACATCACACCACAGAAACACTAACCCAGGAACCAATCCCTGTAACAAACCCCGTTGCCTACTCTGTCCCCATATCTACTCTAGCGACACCATCAGAGGACCCAGCCACATTAGCCACACCCTCAGGGGTTCATTCACCTCCACATCTACTAATGTGATATATGCCATCATGTGCCAGCAATGCCCCTCTGTCATGTACATTGGCCAGACCGGACAGTCTCTACGTAAAAGAATAAATGGACACAAATCAGACATCAGGAACGGTAACATACAAAAGCCAGTAGGAGAACACTTCAATATCCCTGGATAGTCAATAACAGATTTAAAAGTAGCCATCCTTCAACAACAAAAACTTCAAAAACAGACTTCAAAGAGAAACTGCAGAGCTACAATTCATTTGCAAACTTAACACCATTCATTTGGGCTTGAATAGGGACTGGGAGTGGCTGGCTCACTACAAAAGCAATTTTCCCTCTCTTGGTATTGACACCTCCTCCTCAATTATTGGGAGTGGACCACATCCACCCTGACTGAATTGGCCTTGTCAACACTGGTTCCCCACTTGTAAGGTAACTCCCTTCTCTTCATGTGCCAGTATATTTATGCCTGTATCTGTAATTTTCACTCCATGCATCTGAAGAAGTGGGTTTTTTACCCATGAAAGCTTATGCCCAAATAAATCTGTTAGTCTTTAAGGTGCCACCGGACTCCTCATTTTTGTGGATACAGATGAACATGGCTACCCCTCTGATACATGTACATATACACTTCAGGTCGCTGTATTAAACGCCACCTTGTATGTAACGGAGAGCCAGACTGTAGAGATGGATCTGATGAGAATAACTGTGAGGATGAAGATACTGAAAGCCTCTGTGAAAACCTAGACCCAATTCCTGGGTCTGAAAGAGCAGCCCAAGGGTAAGTAATTAATCTATATTTGCTGTTCTTGCAGTCAGGCCAGGATTACCTTTTTTATGTTGCTCTTATTCAGTAGTAGCATCATTTTTCTATTAATTGAGCTCTGACAGCATGCATGGTGCTGTACAAAACAGAAGGACAGTATTGTCCCTAGGACTTCAAAGTCTAAACGGTACAGCAGTGAGTAACAAGGGAGGCAGCATGCTGTAGCAGACAGGGCACTGTACTTTGAGTCAACAGACCTGGCATGTGATCCAAGTTCTGCATCTGACTCACTCTGTGAGCTTGAACAAGTCACTTTAACTGCAGTGCAGACATGCCCAGAGCGGTTAACACCTGCAGCTGGCCTGTGTCAGCTAACTTGGTCTCACAAGGCTCAGGCTAGGGGGCTATTTAATTGCAGTGTTGACATTTGGGCTCGGGCTCGCCTGGCAGTGTCTAGAGCCCAGGCTTCAACCCAAGCTTCTACACCTCAATTAAACAGCCCCCTAGCCTGAGACCCTGATTATGACTGAATTAGGTAAGAAAGAAGTGGAATCTAAGACAGGTATCGTTGGCAAACTGTCTATGATGGCATCACTTATACATATACACACACACACACACACACACACACACACACATACATATACATATATAGCCTTATGTGAAAGAGAATAGGAGCTACAGTACGAGAATGTGGTCATTCATCATTTAACTCTACATTCACTTGATCCAAAGCCGCAGAAGTTGGTGGAAAGACTCCCAGTGAGTTAAATGGGGTTGGTGGGGGGGGGGGGGGGTTGGAAGAGGCTCCAAGGGAGTCTATCAAAAGCTTATCAGTCCACATATTTATTTTGTTTTCATTGTCATAGACTACTGTAATGTATATTTCCCTCTGCAAAGCACACAAAAGTAAGTGTTCAGTATCTTTGTAAAGGAAAATCATGCTTCACCAAGCTAGTAGAATTCTTTGAGGGGATCAACATGCCTGTGGACAAGGGGGGAAACCACTGGAGACAGTGTACTTAGATTTTCAGAAAGTCTTTTACCAGGTCCCTCACTAAAGGCTCTTAAGCAAAGTAAGCTGTCATGGGATTGGAGGGAAGGTCCTCTCATGTATTGGTGACTGGTTAAAAGTTAGGAAACAAAGGATAGGAATAAATGGTCAGTTTTCAGAATGGAGAGCGGCAAATAGTGGTGTTCCCCAGGGGGTCTGTATGGGGACCAGTCCTATTCAACATATTCATAAATTATCTGGAAAACTTGGTAAATGGTGAGGTGGCAAAATTTGCAGATGATACAAAACTACTCAAGATAGTTAAGTCCCAGGCAGACTGTGAAGAGCTATAAAGGGATCTCTCAAAACTGGGTGACTGGGCAACAAAATGGCAGATGAAATTCAATGTTGATAAATGCAAAGTAATGCACATTGGAAAACATAATCCCAACTATACATATAATGATGGGGTCTAAATTAGCTGTTATGACTCAAGAAAGTTCTTGGAGTCATTATGAATAGTTCTCTGAAAACATCCAGTCAATGTGCAACGGCAGTCAAAAAAATGAACAGAATGCTTGGTATCATTAGGGATAGCTAATAAGACAGAAAATATCATATTGCCCCTATATAAACCCATGGTATGCCCACATCTTGAATACTGCGTGCAGATGTGGTCACCACATCTCAAAAAAGATATATTGGAATTGGAAAAGGTTCAGAAAAGGGCAACAAAAATTATTAGGGGTATGGAACGGCTTCCATATGAGGACAGATTAATAAGACTGGGACTTTTCAGCTTGGAAAAGAGACAACTAAGGGGGGATATAATAGAGATCTATAAAATCATGACTGGTGTGGAGAAAGTAAATAAGGAAGTGTTATTTACTGCATCTCATAACACAAGAACTAGGGGTCACCAAATGAAATTAATAGGCAGCAGGTTTAAAAAACAAGGAAATATTTCTTCACAAAACACAGTCAGTGGAACTCTTTGCCAGAAGATGTTGTGAAGGCCAAGACTATAACAGGGTTCAAAAAAGAATTAGATAAGTTCATGGAGGATCGGCCCATCAAAGGCTATTAGCCAAGATGGGCAGGGATGGTATCCCTTGCTTCTGTTTGCCAGAAGCTGGGAATGGGCGACAGGGGATAGATCACTTGATCATTACCTGTTTTGTTCATTCCCTCTGGGGCACCTGGCATTGGCCATTATCGGAAGACAGAATACTGGGCTAGATGGACCTTTAGTCTGACCCAGCATGGCCATTCTTATGTTCTTGAAGAGAATTTCCAGTTCTGAGGAATTTCTAATTCTACTTTCATTTCAGGCTACCAAGTTAGCAAAAAGATATTGACAAACTGAAGGGAATTGAGAGAAGAACATCTAAAATGGTCAAGGAGCAGGAGGAAATGACTAATATGGAAAGACTAAGTGAACCAACTATGAATAGTTTGACTAAGTGAGAGCAGTCTACAAGTATATGGAGGGTGTTAACACCCAAGGGGGAATAGGTAAATGGGAGAACAACTAACAGAAGAGTGATGAAATTAAGAAACAGAACATTTACTTTGACTATCAGGAAGAACTTTGTGACAGTGAGATGGATTAGGAGGCTGTGAAATGATTTCCCAAGGGACTTTACGGAAGCACCATAATTTGGGAATTTTTATAATTCTACCTGACCAAACACTAGAAAATGAACTGCAGAGAACCATGTTGTATTGGAAGAGAGATGAACTGGATGATTTCATTAGTGTCTTCCATCTCTAACTTATGATTGTATGATACTGTCTTTGAAATAACAGGCTATTTGTCTCATTTTTAGTCAGAGAGAAAAATCACTTTAGTTTAGTTCCCACAAGAGAAGACAAAAATGGAGGTGTGTGGAATCAAAACCTCCCATTTATGAAGCGAAAGATCCTGAGTCATTGCTATCCAAAGCAACGTAGAGTCCAGTGTCTGAGAACAGAATGTATGTAAAGTCAGTGTGTGTGGGGGGGGGTAGGTAGCAATTTTTTTGTAATAGCAAAGAAAGCTATTGTTAAATTCTGGATGATGTCTCTTTTCATTAAAGATACAATGTTCTTACACAAGAAGAAATGCAATTTGTATACGATCCTAAGTATTATGGAGGCCAGTGTGAGTACATTTACAATGGAGAATGGCGGGAATTGAAGTATGACTCTGCATGTGAACGTTTGTACTATGGGGATGATGAGAAATATTTTAGAAAACCCTACAATTTCCATGTATATCAATTTCTAGTAAGTATTTAAGATGTTAATTTAGCAACATTTTCTCGCTAGGAACTGAAGTTTGCCTTCGAGATGTTATGTAGATTTTCTCAGGATATATATTACAGTTATTTGAAGCAGTAGAAAGATAACATTGAAGACCTACTTTCATGGATGAGCAACCTCATATGCTCTGGGGCTCTTACTGAGATTGTGCATTTTGATACAAGAGATTACTAGGGCAATTCTATATGTTTTGGGGCCAGTACCCCTCAACCAGGGTCTCCTTCAAATCCTTCCACAAACTCTACCTTTTCCACCAGTCTTTAAAGCAACAATCTTCTAGTTAACAATAAACATTTGTACAACATAGTTATTTTAAAAACCCACACACGAAGGAACTAATGTGATCCTTGCTGCATCACCCAAGCAATCCTATTACTTATTCTCATTGAGTGGACAAGGCACTGAACTGGGTTTCTGCTCCCAGCTCGGCTATTAACAAGCTATATGACCTTGGACAAGTCATGTCACCTCTCTGTGCCTCAGTTTCCCCATTTGTTAAATGGGGATGATGGTACTTGCCCACTTTTACAGTGCTTTGAGATCTGCAGTCTGGATGACAAGTGCCATAGAAGAGGTAAGGCACCTCCCTCCCCCACCTCTGTCTGTATAATGCTGGAGTTTTAAAATTCCACCTGTCCTGCTTCGAGCTTCCTACACTGTAGAGTAAAGTCATCATTGCCATGGTTAACAGTTAGCGTGCATTGACCACTGCTTATCCTAATCATCTCTGTTACCTTGTGCTCCTCCTGTCAGATTGTTATACCCACTTGTTGGCTATAGTCTTTCTTAAACTCTCTGGGGCAAGGAATGCCTCTTTGTTACCGGTTTGTACATTTCCCAGCACATGGGGGCAGGGACCTTTAGGCACTAACACAAAACAAATAATAATTAGGGGAGGAAGGATAATCTAATGGTTAGGGTACTAGCCTAAGAACTATGGAGATTTTGCTCTGCCACAGACTTCCTATGTGAGCTTGGATAAGTCACTCAGAGCCAGATTTTCAAAGATATTTCAGCACCTAAAAAATACAGATCGGAGCCTAGCATGGTTTTCAAAAGCACCTTCTTACCATCCTTTCCGATGCCGAACTCTCTCCATTCATTGTATGGGGGGCCTGCACACCTTGCTTGAGGCTGAAGATTCTGCTGGGTGGCAGACAGCCTACGTGTGAGGCATTGCAGTGCCAAGCAGAGTATCTTTAAGGATATGGGCCCACAAGCCTAAGTCCCACTGAAATAGTTTTGAGTTAGGTGCCTAACTTGCTTAGGATCTGTAGTATGAGGTCATAAACACAGAAAGCCATGCTTTAAGCACCTACTAGAGAACCCTCTTGCCAGGAAGTTCCCCCATTTAGTAAGCTACCCATAGGAACCTATCCTGAGTGTGTCTGTTAACTGTGGAGAAACAGGAACTCTATAGCCACGCCACAGGAACTTCTGAAAATCCTAGAAGGGACCTGTCTGCATTTTTAGGTACCTTTGAAAATCTGGCCTAGGCCATGTTTGAAAATGGGTCTTCAGCTTCTAAGTCAATTTTGAAAATTTTACTGTGCATTCCCACAGAACACACATTTCTTCCTGCAGTGGAGATGGACTTTTAGATTAATAAATTTTAAGGCCAGAAGGGATCATTGTGATCTAGTCTGACCACCTGAACAACACACCCTGCAGGACTTCCCTAAATTACATTCCTGCTTCAAGTCCAGTTGTTGTGCTTGAACTAGAGCAGATCTTAAACATATGCAGTCATGAAGAGCCATTGGTAAGTTGTTCCAATGGTTAGTTGCCCTCACTATTAAAAAATTCTACCTTATTTCCAGTGTGAATTTGTCTAGCTTCAATGTCCAGCCAGTGGATCTTGTTTTACGTTGGTCTGCTAGACTGAAGAACCTTCTATTATCAAATTTCTGTTCCCCATGTAGGTATATATAAACTGTGATAACAATCACCCGCTAACTTTCTCTTAGATAAACTAAAGAGATTGAGCTCCTTGAGTCTCTCAGTATATGGCATGTTGTCCAATCCTTTAATCATTCTTGAGGCTTTTCACTGAACCCCCTCCAATTTTTCAACATCCTTCCTGAAGTATGGACCAGAACTGGACACAGTATTCAGAAGTAGTCACACCAGTGCCAAATGCAAAAGTAATACAACCGCCTTACTCCTCTCAATATTCGCTGTTTATACAGCCAAGGATTACATTAGCTCTTTTGGCTACAGTGTTGCACTTCGGGCTTCTGTTCAACTGATTATTCAACCTGACACTCAACTTTTTTCAGTCACTGCTTGCCAAGATAGAGTCCATCCTGTAAATATGGCCTGTATCTTTTGGGCCTAGATGTATGGATTTTGATTTTGGCCATATTGAAAGGCATATTGTTTGCCAGATCCCAGCTTATCAAGCAATCTAGATGGCTCTGTATCAGTGACCAGTTCTATTTGTTATTTACCACTCCCCCGATCTGTGGGTCATCTGCAAACTTTAACAGTAATGACTTCATGTTTTCTTCCAAGTCATTGATAAACATTTTAAATATTTAGGGCCAAGAACCTGCAGGACCCCCAAGAGAAAAAAAAACACCTATTAGATGATGATTTCCCCATTTGCAATTATATTTAGAGACGTATCCCACTTTCAACACGGCAAACATTAAGTGGATTAATTGTGTCATTCTAGTTTTTTAATCAAAATGTTGTGCAGTACCAAAGTTAAATGCCTTACACAACTGTAAATATGCTACTTCATCATAACGTTCCCAAACTGTATTTTCTCTGTATGCCCCTCAAGATGGCAAGCTATTCCATGCAGAGACGTGTTGCTTTCAGTAAAATGTTATGCACTGTATGAACTACAAAAAAAGTAAAAGAATTTTAAGATTGCAAAGTCAAGCACTAAAAAGTCAAGGAAGCCAGAACTAAGGTTGCCTGTGCAATCTTAATTTGGCCCTCTTGTGTGTTAACATTATGCTGCAATTTATAATTTCGTGGTCAGATACTGTATTTTCCACAGGATGGAAAATTCAGTGCACAGGATGGACGGTGCTCACTTAACAAGCACCTATTCAATATTTTGTGTTTGCTCCTTGTTCAATCTGTGCCCCAACCTCGAGGGGTTTATTCACTGCATACTATTCAAAAAGAAAGAAAGAATTATTAATTTCCTATTATCTGCTCTGAAGAAAGAATTATTAATTTCCTCATGGCCTTTTCTATGGCACTCATCCCTACAGTATTTGAGTGCTTCACAGACATCTATTAATTTATCTTCACAACATCCCTGTGAGAGGGGTAGTATCCCCATTTTAGAGATGGGGTTGAGGTACTGAGATTAAAATCCACAAATTTTGAGCTGAGGAGGATCTAATTTTTCAGAGTTCTTAGCATTATAGGGCAGTTCATGTGGTCAAAGCACAGCGCTCATTGATTTCAGTTGCAGCTGTCAGTTCTCAACACTAGTCTCCCCTCTCCTTTCCTAGTGCGAGTCTCTTTATCCAGCCAATCCCAGTCTTCCCCCTCCTCCCAGCTACTCATCCAATTTCCATATCCCTCACACCACCAACAACTGACATCCTCTTCCTGTTTCCCTCACCAGCTCCCACTCCCCGATCTGACTTCCAGTCCCAGTTTCCTTGCCCAACTAGTCCCAATTTCTACTCCCTCTACCCCGCCTTCCTCTCCGCCCCCTCCCCCGACACTCAGTCCCAGCTTCCCTTTCTGCTCTTAGTTGCAATTTCCTTGCCCAACAAGTTCTAATTTCTCTCCCCCAGACATCTCGTCCCAATCCATTCATTTTCCCCCTCCCCGGTCCAGCTTTTTGACCATTCTGAGAGTCTAAGGGTATGTCTACACTACCCACTGGATCAGCAGGCAGCGATCGAGCCAGTGGGGATCGATTTATCACATCTAGTCTAGATACGATAAATTGACCCCTGAGCCCTCTCCCGTTGACTCCTGTACTCCAGCTCGGCGAGAGGCACAGGCATAGTCGATGGGGGAGCGGCAGAAGTTGACTCACCACAGTGAAGACACCACGGTGAGTAGAGCTAAGTACGTTGACTTCAGCTACATTATTCATGTAGCTGATGTTGCGTAACTTAGATCGATCCCCCTGCCAGTGTAGACCAGGGCTAAGAGAGACAGGCTCCCTGCTCTTAGTTCCAGTGCCCAGTGTAGAGCAGCTAGGAGCAGCACTTACAGCAAAAGTCCATCTGAGCCCCTGTAGCCCCGGGGAGGCCCGTGTTCAGGTGCACGCTCACTCTAGTCACTCTAGGAGCTGTCAGGGCTTGAGCATGCTCCCTGAGGATGGAATCTGCTTAGATTTTAATTGCTAAAAATCTAAGCAATCTCTAGTGAGCATGTGTGAACTGTGATTTTTCAAAGATTCATAACTTGGTCAAATTTTGTCAGATTTGGCAAAAGGCACATCCCTAACACAAAGGCCACCACCAAACCAAATTTCAAGTCACTGCTCTCAAATATAGGGGAACTAGAGTGGTTCAAAGAACATTTTTATTGTGGGCAAAAACAAAAATATATTTCCCCCCTAACCTTATTCTCAGAAACAGGTGAACCATTTTTTATTATATTTTCCAGAAAATATTCAGCTTGAATTAGGCACCACCTGGGAAAATTTCAGCCAAAACAATTAAAGTTTGGCAAAGTTATTAGCCTGAAAACAGGGTTTTGTAATGAGAAGTGTCAGGCTACTTTAATAATAGGCTGCATTAGCTTACCACTGACTTCAGTTGGGGCAGAATCAGATACTTCAGCAGAGAGGGTGATATGGTATAGAAGGCAGGTAATAGCTGCAAAAGTAATGCCTCTTCTTTTCATTTCAGGCTCATGCTGATTCTGGATTCTCTTTTGAGTTTTACGATGATTCGAGAGATTTATTTGAGGCCATAAAAAAAGATAAATCCACAAATTATGGCTTTACCTTTGGAATAAGTTATGCTAATGTACCTCCCCTTTTTGAGCTAGGTTTCAGTTTATCACAGGGTAAAGGATCCCTGAAGAATTTCACGCAGTATAACGAGAAGGTAACAAAACAGTGGTGCATGTGTTCTCTCAGTCATGTCTTGTTGCATTACGCAATTTCGGTGTAACTTATGTTAGTTTATTCTTTTACTTGCATGTTTTTTAAACAATAGTAATTGTACCTTCATTTGTTCATGTAATTGCAAATGTGTGATCATTAGTAATCTTGTTTGTTGGTCTTATTACATTTAAGCAAACAGAATCATTATAATGGGAATAAAATTGAATTACGAAATATAAGAACACATGTCATCTTGCCCCTTCCTGTTTCATGGCTATATTAAGCATATAAATAAAGAAATGCTTAAAGTGGCAAACAGGGAGGGGAAAATATCAAGCTGTTCATCAAAACAGTTGTCCTCAGGGGATCGGCTCCAGTGGCAAATATATCGTGTTCAATTTAATACAAGCTGCAATATGGTGGTAAATTAAGCTTCTATCGTATCATAAGTTAAAAGTATCTTAGTAAACAAATAGTACTAGATGGAAGGGTTTATTTTTAATAGAAAGTTTACATCATGGCCAAATATGTGGTGATCCACCATTTAGATCTGCTAATATTAATGATAATTTTTTATATTTATACTATGCCTGTGATCTACTTTTCTCTTGGTCAGTGACAAGGAACAGTAAAAGAGAATTATCTTGACAGTGTCCTAGTTGAAGTGACAAGGAGTCCAGTGTCACCTTAAAGACTAACGGATTTATTTGGGCATAAGTTTTCGTGGGTAAAAAAACCTCACTTTTTACCCACGAAAGCTTAGGCCCAAATAAATCTGTTAGTCTTTAAGGTGCCACCGGACTCCTTGTTTTTTGTGTGGATACAGACTAACATGGCTACCTCTTGATACTAGTTGAAGTGGTTTCAAAACTGCTGTAAGCTGGCATCATTAAAGTATCTAGTTCTTCCTTGTCTAGAGTCACATCACTGATTGTTTTCATCAAAAAAATTGATTTTGTATCCTCAGAAAATGACTCGTTAAAAGGGCTGTGTCACAAGGTTCACTCACCGCACCTCCTTCTGATTGTCTCGGGGAGTAGCTCCACTAGCCTGCGCTCTCATCCCGGTGGTGTCTTCCGCCATCTTATCTCCCGCTTCACTGGTCACTCCCAGATCTACAGCTTCCTCTTCATGGCTTGGCCCTCCAGCCAGGTCACTAAAGTCTCCCCTTCCGGGGAATTCAAAGGCCTTCCAGACTCTGCTGTCAGGATGGCATCTCCAACACATTGTGCCACTGCCCAGTGGCTGGTAGGGGAACTCGGGCCTGCCCTCTACACTGGGTTCCAGCCCAAGGACCCTAAAACATGCAGCCAAGGCCTATATCTCCTTAGTCCTCACTGCTGTTTCCCTGGGCTTCTTCCTACTTTACTGGCTTCTCCCCTCCCTGGGTTTGCCAGCTTCTTAACTACGTCCACTCAGGGAGTGACTGCAGCCTGCCTTCCTACCCCCACTGCCTGTGCCAGCTACTTGGCTATATACTGGGCCCCTTCTGCTCCATTACATCTGAGCCTACTCCTAATTAGCGGCCAGCTCCCTGGCTCCTCCTCCAGGTGCACCCAAGGGAGTTAATTGGCCTGCCTGGCCAACTTAACCCCTTCCAAGTCCGTGTGGGGCTGATACCCCACCACAGGCAGGGCAGCCCATTGTGTCTGTTTCTGAGACATGGAGCAATGGTCCAAACATGAGAGAACGTGCAGGAGAATGCTCTCCAGTCATGTGGACTTTGGGGAACAGCATCCTCTGCCCTCAACAGGAAAACAGCCAGGGTGTCTGCACAGCTGAGACACAGCTAATTAATGCTGAGTAGGGGAAGCAATGGCAGGCACCAGCTGCCATGTGGATTTGTTATTCTGCACCGCCCCTCATGGATCACACTATTGACATACTCACTCCTCCCCTCTGCACTCCCTTTCATAGACATGCTATGAAATGTACTAGCTGTGTGTGTGTTTGCGCATGTGATATTGCTATAGAGAAGATACAAGATCCTACTAGTAGTACTATCTAAAGAAGCCGGGACGGGCTCTGTTCAATATCTTCATTAACGACTTAGATATTGGCATAGAAAGTACGCTTATTAAGTTTGCAGATGATACCAAACTGGGAGGGATTGCAACTGCTTTGGAGGACAAGGTCATAATTCAAAATGATCAGGACAAATTGGAGAAATGGTCTGAGGTAAACAGGATGAAGTTTAATAAAGACAAATGCAAAGTGCTCCACTTAGGAAGGAAAAATCAGTTTCACACATACAGAATGGGAAGAGACTGTTTAGGAAGGAGTATGACAGAAAGGGATCTAGGGGTTATAGTGGACCACAAGCTAAATATGAGTCAACAGTATGATGCTGTTGCAAAAAAAGCAAACGTGATTCTGGGATGTATTAACAGGTGTGTTGTGAGCAAGACACGAGAAGTCATTCTTCCGCTCTACTCTGCACTGGTTAGGCCTCAACTGGAGTATTGTGTCCAGTTCTGGGCACCGCATTTCAAGAAAGATGTGGAAAAATTGGAGAGGGTCCAGAGAAGAGCAACAAGAATGATTAAAGGTCTTGAGAACATGACTTATGAAGGAAGGCTGAAAGAATTGGGTTTGTTTAGATTGAAAAAGAGAAGACTGAGAGGGGACATGATAGCAGTTTTCAGGTATCTAAAAGGGTGTCATAAGGAGGAAGGAGAAAACTTGTTCACCTTAGCCTCTAAAGATAGAACAAGAAGCAATGAGCTTAAACTGCAGCAGGGGAGATTTAGGTTGGACATTAGGAAAGAGTTCCTAACTGTCAGGGTGGTTAAACACTGGAATAAATTACCTAGGGAGGTTGTGGAATCTCCATCTCTGGAGATATTTAAGAGTAGGTTAGATAAATGTCTATCAGGGATGGTCTAGACAGTATTTGGTCCTGCCATGAGGGCAGGGGACTGGACTCGATGACCTCTCGAGGTCCCTTCCAGTCCTAGAATCTATGAATAAGCTCTTCTTTAACTTACGTGGCAAAAGCTTATGTTTTCTGGAGCTGAAGGACCAAGGTTGTAGTACCAGCACTGAGGAATGTGTGTATTTTGTGTTAGAGAGCATGTCTGAGAGCAATTGCAGCTGGGTCCTTTATATGGCCCCAAGAATCACATCAACTTTGTTTGGTGGAGTTCCCCAGCAGAGGTTCTCTGTTATAGAATCATAGGGTTGGAAAGGACCTCATCTAGTCCAACCCTCTGCTCAAAGCAGGACCAATCCCCATCTAAATCCTCAAATGGCCCCCTCAAGGTTTGAGCTCACAACCATGGGTTTAGCAGGCCAATGCTCAAACCACTGAGCTATCCATTGCTTGGCTATGCAACACAGTGGCTATAACACAGTTTTGCTGTGTAAAGGGAAGTTGCCAGGTTAAATCTGGCCATCTAATTTAGGTTTTTCAAAACAAATACATATTAACAGAACCTAACACCAATAGAAATGGTTCAATTTTTTTTAATATTTCTATTTTTAAGACATATAAACATTCCCTGGAAGCATTTGCAATTCCATTATTGAAGCTTTGGGCTAGGACATAGGAGCCAGCACCAAAATTGACTAAAAATTGGTGTAACCCAAAGTGAAACTGACAAGCCAACTTTAGTTGTCTAAGCTGAGAGATACGCAAAAGTGAACAAACAGCATAAACAGTGACATGTCCGTTAGATGTTCAATAGTCAAAGGAATTATTTGTAATACAGGAAAGGAGTAGAGCAGCAGTTCTCTAACTGTGGGTCGGGACCCCAAAGTGGGTCGGGACCCCCTTTGAATGGGGTCGCCGGGGGTGGCTTAGAGTTGCTGGGGCCCAGGGCTGAAGCCCAAACCCCACTGCCCAGCGCTGAAGCCAAAGCCCAAGGGCTTCAGCCCTGGACAGCAGGGCTCAGGTTGCAAGCCCCCTGACAAGGGGCTGAAGTGCTTGAATTTCACTTCAAAGACTCATAACTTGGTCAAATTTTGTCAGATTTGGCAAAAGGCACATCCCTAACACAAAGGCCACCTTCCTGGGGTTGTGAAGTAATTTTTGTTGTCAGAAGGGGGTCACGGTGCAATGAAGTTTGAGAACCCCTGGAATAGAGCATCATAGAGCATCCAATTTAGAGGGGGAAAAACATAAGGAGCCTATTCTGATTTCACGTATGCAATATTGATAACACCAAGTGCACAGGTGCTGGAACTAGGGGTGCTGGAGGTGCAGCCGCACCCTCTGGCTTGAAGTGGTTGCGATCATATACAGAGTTTACGGTTTGGTTCAATGGCTCCCAGCACTCCCACTATGCAAATTGTTCCAGCTTCACTGCCCAGGTGATCAAAAATCATGACTCCAGCCCCCCAAAATCATGTAATTTGCTTTAAAATATGTTTTAATAGATAAATAAAATGTATTGTTAGATGCCTTCTTGTTTTTGATCCTTTAAGGAACACTCGGGTCACACTTTCAAGCTTTTTTCTCCAACCACAAGCACTAGAAACTTCTTTAAAATGAAAGCTGAGAGTCTCTCAGAATCACTTGACTCCAGGAACTGAAGCTGTAAGACAAAGAGCAGATATTGAGAGATTTGAGATAAAAATCGCAAGAGTTGGAAACACTAGTTCTAGATTAATCTCTCTCTATTGGCTTCAGTGGGAATACGTTAGTGTTCTTTAGTTGAGAATCAAGCCCAGACAATATTCCTTTAAAAGAGCTCCCAGCTCGGTGTAAACCCACTGAATGTTTATACCACTATTCTGCGATGTGGACCCCTGTATATTTCTCAGGGAAGAGGCACGTTTCCCTTTTAACGTCTGTTTTGTTTTATCTGCAGAACGTAGGATTCATTAGAGCCATAACAAAGGTACAAACAGCACGGTTCAAAATGAGACGGGATAACATAGTTCTGGATGAAGACGTGCTTCAGTCCCTAATGGCGCTTCCCGAAAACTACAACTACGGAATGTATGCCAAATTTATTAATGACTACGGTACCCATTTCATGACATCTGGGACCATGGGAGGCATCTTTGAATATATCCTCGTCGTTAACAAAGAAGAAATGGAAAGAAAAGGTTAGAATAATGCTACAAATTCTGTGTTCATCACTTCATTCTCTAACTGTCCCCTCTGATTGTTTAATGTTATAAACTGTTAAAACTAACCGCTGGGTTCCTCCCTCTTCATCCTCCCAGGCATGGAGCAATAGTACTGGCACTGCTAAAGCAGTACCTACCACCAGAGGATACCTATAGCCACTCACCAACTGGCACGTCCCACCCCTGACCCGTCTACCTACACCAAATTCCTCCTCACCACTGCTCACGGGATTAGCTGCCACTGTTCCACAGTATGCTTATGCAGAGCCACTGACACCAACTTTCCATAGTTTGCCTTCCTGTGCAGCAAATCAGCAGCTTCTGAGCAGAATTTGGGTCTTCTGTCCTTGGAGAGCTGGGCCAGGATTTAGCTCACAGTGGCTAACATTAGGCATTCGGCGTCAGTGCTAGTGCTTTAGTATTCTTGGCTTCAGTACATTTCACAGGTGAGTAAAATATAATGAGTCAGATTCTGCAGCTGGTGTCATTTGACATAGGTCCATTGGCATAAATGGAGTTTTACACCAGCTTACACCAGCTGAGGTTCTGGCCCTAAATCTTTTTTTAAAGTAGATCTCCTTTTGGTCACGAGGAGGCACATGGGAAGTTAAACTGGAGGCTCTCTAGGTTAGATTATTTATCCTTTATCCTGCTGTAAGGTGTTACATAAACCAATAAGTACATCTCACAGTCAGCATACAGAACAGGAGTACTTGTGGCACCTTAGAGACTAACGAATTTATTTGAGCATAAGCTTTCGTGGACTACAGCCTACTTCATCAGATGCATAGAACGGAACACACAGAAAGAAGATATTTACACATACCAAGAACATGAAAAGGTGGGAGTAGCCAAACCAACTGTAAGAGGCCAATCAATTGAGATGAGCTATCATCAGCAGGAGAGAGAAAAAAACCTTTGAAGTGATAATCGAGATGACCCATAGAAGGTGTGAGGATATTTTAACATGAGGAAATATGAGGAAATATTATTATTCATGTTAAAATATCCTCACACCTTCTATGGGTCATCTCGATTATCACTTCAAAGGTTTTTTTCTCTCTCCTGCTGATGATAGCTCATCTCAATTGATTGGCCTCTTACAGTTGGTTTGGCTACTCCCACCTTTTCATGTTCTCGGCATGTATAAATATCTTCTTTCTGTGTGTTCCGTTCTATGCATCTGATGAAGTAGGCTGTAGCCCACGAAAGCTTATGCTCAAATAAATGTGTTAGTCTCTAAGGTGCCACAAGTACTCCTGTTCTTTTTGCGGATACAGACTAACACGGCTGCTACTCTAAAACCAGTCAGCATACAGTTCCTGTCCAGCTCACTCATTGTAGTGGGGAATCCACATGGCTTTTCCATCTACTTAATCTTAATAGTAGTATGGCTGCTATACAGGAAGCATCATCCCAGTGGACATGAACTCATCTCCAATGTGCTTAATGGTCCTCTCTCATAACAGGAGAACTCGGAAGACAGGTATTCTGTAACCCTGAATCTGAAAAGATGTGACCTGTAAGGCTTTTTTAAAGTTCATGATTAGGGCTTCCCTTCCTAATGGGCCAAACCAGAATCACAAGTCCAAACATCTCCAAGGTTTGGGTGATGGTTTCTACATCCAGACCCAACATGGATCCAAATTTTGCAGCTCTCATTACCAGAAGAAGGACTGTCAATTATCTTTTGCACAACAACTGGTTAAACAAACAGGTATCTCCTGTGGGGATGAAAACAGAGGAAAGTCACTAGCAGGGTGTCTTGTTCTACTTTCTTGCATGAAAGTTTCCCTTGGCACTAATTAGCAGTTTAGGCAGGAGTCTGGCTTTCTCCAGTACCCTTTCTGGACTGTTTCATTCCCCTATAGCTTACATGCAATGGCCCTGCATCCTTTCCACCAGCTAATTTTGCAACTGATGACTGCCTTTTGTCATCAGCATCTAGGCTTCCCAAATCTGAACCTGTTCTTTTCATATCCTTTTTGCTCTCCCTGGCTTAATACTACAGAAAGGTAGGACAGCACCTGGAGAAAAGTTCATTTATCAGTACAGAGATCGGGACAGGTCCAGAATGCACTAAGGGATTTCATGTCCATATTCAGAAGTCTGAAGACTTAATAACTAGCTGCCTCAGAACAAGACAACCACAGACACAGATCCAGAGGAAATATGTCACTCATACTTCAACAGTCAGTGCAGGCCTCAATCAAATATGATGGAACCCTTAGTAAGACCTAGTCTAAAAACCAAGCTCTCCTCTGAGAGGGTCGTCATGAGTGACACAGACACAGGTGTATCAGGAGCGACCCCCAAGGACATTCTCTTCACACTGGTGGGGAAAATTGTAGCTTTGATTATACTTGCTAGCACTAAGAGCAAGAAAAAAGGCATGACACAGACAGATCCAGATACACTCAAAGGCATGTGTTTGTTTTGAATGTGTGAATAATGCATTGTACTTGGCCTTACATCTGCCATTTTACACTGGATGGCTTGTAATCTCAGGAATGACAGAGTTCTGCTCGCTCCAGCTTTCAACCCACGAAGGTGTGCAGGGCTGCATGGTTATGCCTGTAAATTATGTTTATGTAATGTATCAGCTGCAGTTTGGATTGAATGCACATCAGTTTCTGGGCAGTTGAAACATTAAGCCTCTTCTAATCAAGAATGAGGATGTAGAACAACATAGTCCTTTTGGTACACTCACAAGATTGTTCGTGAAAATGTAAAGTCAGCTACAGTGTGATAGATACCACAACCCTTATACACCCAGTGATACAAGCAGGCATTAGTCATCTATAGCATCTGCTATAGGTTCTGCTTTGATTTCAACCTGGTGGCCTAAGATGGAGACTGTGATTATAGCAGTAGTAAAAGACGGCCAGATGCTCAGCTGGTATAAATCAGCAAAGCTTCATTGACTTCAGTAAGACTATGGCAATTTATGCCAGTTTATGATTTGGCCTGGAGTAGTTTGGGTATCTATAACTACACATATTCAATGCTCAGAGCCAACCATAGAGAGTGTTACAAAAGAAGTACTTAGCAATCGAAATGATTTGTACAGCTCTCCTGAAGTGTGTGTCCTTATTCTTGGAGACGTTCTGTGTCCTCCACTCCTGGAAGAGTGAGTGACAAAGAGGCGACCAAGATCTTGGCAAGGAAGACTTTAAGAAGCAGACTGCCAAGTTAAAGGAACGGATTAATCACCAGCAGCTGGCCAGGGGCTATTATTTTACTTTATCTTGTGCTTACTGTATATCTGAGATGAGATTTACTGCTACAAGGCGCCCTATTTTAAAAATGAGGGATGTTGGAGTTCTGCAAGAGACAAAAAATGTGCCCCAGAAGAGAGATCATTTTCATTCTAATGTAGGATACTTGTATAATTTCCATCTATAGTGGGTACCATTAAAAACTCAACATTTATCAACTGATACAGCATTATATCCTATAGGAAACGAAACTGCAGAATCTCAGCTTCCACCACATGGTAACAATTGGTATGTTTTGACGGTTTAATACTGGCCAGATTTCCTATTGAATGAGGTGTCTCCTCACTCTGCTGTTACATGGTGTGTAGGCGTCAGCTCCTCAGCTGCTGTAAATCAGCACCGCTCAATTGTAAACAGTTGAATTTACACCAGTTGAAGAACTGGCCCTGTACTTTCTTTAAAAAACAACAACAACAACAACTTTACCACTAAAACTTGAGCCACTGAGCTGCATAAACTAGCACTAACTCATACAACTAGTTTGTCCTAACCAATTACTAAACTATATCCCAACATCATTATGCAATTTAGAATGAGGGCAAAAATCCCACTAAAGTGGAAATTTGTCTCAATAAGGACTGAGTAAAAAATGAATAAGGGTATCGGGCTAAGGCGCCTCGTGAATCATGCCACCAATATTTTTCATTCCTTCTTTTTAAAAGAAATTATTGTTTTATTACACAGCAGAAAAGTTGAGTAATTCATTAACAGCTGTGATGACATTTAGGGGAGATGCAGCCAGCACAGAAGAGTATGGAAAAAGCCTTTACATATTATGATTAATTCAAAATGCAGCAGTAAATCTCACGACTAGGACACATTCAACTATCTGAAATTACATTAGATGATAAACAATCATGGTTTCCCCTCCTGCAAAGAGCCAATACTCTGTCTGACCACCCTTTTGCAGCAATAACCACTTCAATATTTATCAAGACTGGATCTACAGTATTCGCTACAACCAATTGCAAATTGTATTGACAGACCCTTGCTGAACATAATTACTCAACAGGAGCCATGGTGAATCAATTAATCAGAGTGTAGCTCAACTTTAATTTTATGGCACTTCAACGCTGAGAAAGCAATCATTCATGTTGCTTTGGGTGAATGAATTTTATCCATTTCCATTTACAATTATTGAATATTTTACTCCATGTAACTGAATGCTGCATGTTTACTCTTTCTCAGGGCCCAGGCCTACAATGCAGTGAGGCCCCGGATTCCTACTGAAGTCAATGAGAAATGAAGGGTTAGGCACTCTCCATCTCCCATCAACTTAAATGGGAGTTCAGGGGGCAGATTGCTTCTCGTGAGGTGCTCAGCATCTCACATGTTCAGGGACTGATCCCGCACCAGTAAGTCAATGAGCCAGATTCTGGTCTCAATTGTTGCAGGCATGCACAGGTGTGACTCAACTGGAGTTACTCCTTATGGACAGGAGCAGCAGAAGAGAAGGGACTCATGCTTAACAGCATTTGCTAGTTATTTCAATGGAAGCAAACCCGGGCCTACAGGCCTGATACTGATGAGAGGCAGTGTTGCCTAGCGGATAGAGGACTGGACTTAGAGTCAGGCCACCTGTGTTCTATTCCCACCTTGACCACCGGCCTGCTGGGCGACCTTGGGCAAATCTGTTTGCCTCTTTATGCTTCAGTTTCCCCATCTGTAAAATGGGCATAATGATACGGCAAAGTTCTTCGTAAAGCACTACTTATTAGAGCCCTGCGTGGATACAAAAGCAGCCATCCCTGGTCATGCTAGTGTGTGCAAGTGGCTCACACGGTCCTGGACAGGAGATGCAAAGGAGCGTTGAAGGGACGCTGTGACCAGGGACAGCTGCCAGTGAGCAGGGCTGGGGGCGGTACAGCTACGACGGAGGAACTGCTTGTGCTGGGCACTGGTTCCTGCAAGCAGCAGCCCGACATGCTGCTGCTTTCATCGCTGTGGTTCCTGGCCCAATCACTGGCACTAGAGCCCTTCAACTCTGCGGATATTCGCTTTATATCCATGGATATAAATTTTGTATTCACACAGGGCTCTACTACTGATAAAAAGGGCTATATAAAAGCTAGGTGTTATTAATTATTATTATCCTGCATACCCTGAAATCAATGGAAGTCTTGCCATTAACTTCTGCTGAACTTGTCTTATATTTAGATACACTGAAAAATACACATAACAAAACATTGTTGACCTAAGAAATGTGCCTACTACTGTACTTTGGTGAAACCGCTTTTTTATTTCAGTTCTCTTCTCTACAGCTTGTTCATAGGATTCTAGTTATTTATTTTTTACAATACATACAGCAGTAGCCATTAACGGTAATACAACAGCATGCAATAAACCGTCAGTGATTTTCAAAGGATAAACAATTGATACATTTGTATTGAAGTTACTATTCTAGCCAGTCATTTTATCTCACTAAATAACTCATACAAATTGACCCAAATGATATTGTAATTCTGTGGCAGCTTTTTTCAGTACTGAGGTTTTTTCAGCATCCGTTCAGTAAAGTTTTGTAAAACATTATCTTCCGGCCAAAATATATGGGGCCAGAACTTCAGCTGGTCACTTGAGCTATGTCAATTTACATCAGCTCAGGTTCTGACCAATGTATCCCAGGAAGTCATATTTGGCTAAGGCCAAACACCTATAAAACTCTGCAACTGTCTTCTGACCCTCTATCTAATTATGCAGCTAATACGCCAGTCTCAGTGTGCAGATGATTAAGAGGCATATTATGATGTATGCACCAGATACTCAACTGCTGAAAATTGGCATAGGTCAATTCATTTTAGGTGGTCTACATAGTTTTACTCCAGCTAAGGAGCTGGCCCATATGGAAACAGAATTTAAACAGATAGAACAGAACCTGAGATATGAAGGGACTTCCTAGTTTTGAGATTTTTCACCCTTCTTTTAGAAGAAAATCTCTTGGGGCAAGTATTTTGCCCTTTCAGACTTAACAATCGCTGATAAACCCCAGCCACATATTTGGTTTCCACACAAGAACAAAGCCCAGCAAAATCAGTTTCACAATGAGGGCAATAATTTCTTGGCTTCCACAAATATGCCACATATCTGTATGAATATTTTATTGGTTGATGTACCCGCAATTACCACTGGGGAAAAAATAATGTTCTTACCAATAATGACACTGACATTATTGTTTTTCTTTTTTTGTTTCACAGCCATTACATCTGAAACAATAAGTTCCTGTTTTGGTCTGTCAGGAGGCCTCATATACCAAAAGGAAAAAACAGATATATCAATGTCACTATCATACAAAAAGTGTGAGACGGAAGGATTCCTTAAAACTGGTATGATGCCCGAAAAGGGAGTACACAGAATATATTTGTCTTACTAGTAAATCTTGAAATGAATTCACCATTGGTGTAAGTGGATGAAACTGCATTTGTGGAGTTCTACCCACTGATGTCAGTAGTGAGTCTGGCCTATTACCCCTGTTACCATTAGCAGATTTCTGACTACCCTGGGTCTGGAGGTGCAAGTGGGGGTTAGGTTTGGTTTAAAATAGGGATGGATGAAGCTCAAGGGGTTTCATGAACCTCTCAAAATAAACATTGGGTTGGAGTGTTCACAAAACTAATTCAGATTCACAAACCATTTTCCCTATTCTAACTTGTGTTTTTTTCCAAGAGAGATTCAATTTAACCTCTAACTAAAGGATAATATGCATTAGGGTTTGAACAATTCCCTGTCCACAACCTCAAAAGCTAGGGTAGTACAAGTGGGCACTCTACATGGTGGGTCAAGATCTTGAGCTGGTGGAAAACAGCAACAGAGCTGCACTGATTTAGACCATCTGACTAGACCTGAGCAAAAATTGGAATATCCATCTGACAGGAAATTCCAATATTTACTATTACCCCAAATCAGAACAAAAAGTCAAAAGAGCAAAACTTTTAATATTTAACAAAATATTTCAATTTAGAAAGGTTTTGTTTGGACAATTTTGAATTGAAACAAAACTTTCTGACAGTCTGAAATCAAAATATTTCATTCTGGGGGGCATGAGGCACCCAAACTACAACTCCCATGAGACATCATTGCACCGTATGTAGATGCAGTTTAAGGTCAAACTAAGTCAAAGGTGTATGTTTTGTTTCAATTCAAGAAACCAAAATATTTTAATTTAGATCAAACTGACCCAAAACAAAATATTTCATTGCAATTTCCCCACTGTGGCAAGGCACCTCCTCTTCCATCGCACCAGACTTAGCACTTCCCCGTTTGGTGGTGGCCAGGTATGGGGCAAATCAGGCCCACTCTAGGCAGTTTGTCTTCCCCCTCTGCGTTTACTTGTCTGTATTTTCAGGGTAGGCCTCAGGGCAAACCTAAGGGGTGCACCTCCACCAACCAAAAAAGAAACAAATTTACAAACACAAGAACAAAGGGAGAATATCTTTCCCTGCCTCCACAGTGTGTGTGGTGGGGACATTGTCCTGTTGTTTGCCCTGGGTGTCAGTCCTTCCCCTAAACAGGCACTCCATTTTGGTTGCTTCCCCTATGGGGAAGAGAACAGCCTCTTACGCTGGAGAAACCTATCTCCGTGCTGCCACTATTCCTGCAGCAGCTTCTCTCCCGCCTCCCCCCATGAGTTTTAAAAGGTCTCAGGCAGCCCTTAATTGGACTCAGGTGTCCCTAATTGACCTGAGGTAACTCCTTCTCAGCTTGTAGGCAAAAGGGCTTTTATCAGTCTAGGGCTTCCACCACTCTCTTGCAGCTGTCCAGTCCGACTTTGTCACACTACATAAAATTTCAATTTTGCAGAAAATGCATTTTCTGTACAAAAGGCATTTCAATGGAACATTCCCAATAGAATGTTTCTCTCTCCCTGCCTATGTCTTCCACAGTCTATTTGAATTTTTTTCCGTCTCCAACTATCTCATTTAGACTCAGGGGACCTGAGTACTATTCCCTGATGACGTGATGTGTGACCTTGGGCAGGTCTCTTCGCCTCTATTAAAAAAAAACAACCAAACAAACAAAAATGTGTAGGGGAATAATGGTATTTACCAAGATTTATAAAGCACTTTGCCATCTACAGATGAAAAGTGTGATATAAGTGACAAGTATTGCTATTTTGTATATGGACTGGGGAGCACAAAGATGGTATAAAGCCATCTTTACCCCACACATTGGGTCCTGTGTATATGTCAGAGAGATGAGAGGATCGGCGCCATGGAGTTTAGAAGTACTCCTACATCACCATGATTATAGCACGTAGACTGCTTAACTCATCAGAAGCTATCTAATGGGGAAGGCTGTTTAGGGCTTGCTCCTAGGCTCACTGAAGTCAATGGCAAATCTCCCATTGACTTTAATGGTACAGGATCAGGGCCTTAATGGGGGCAAGTGGCCATCCACTGAGTCATGCTGTTTCTACTGTACTACTGAATGTGTGGAAATGGTAACTAATATGTAGCTATAATTCAACTTTCCAGATCATAAAACCAATAGTGCAGTAGTGGAAGATATTATTCCTCGGATTCAAGGTGGAGATGTTGGTTCAAGTGGAGGGCTTTTAAACAGTTGGAATGCCAATATGTATCGTCACTGGGGAAGGTCATTAAAATATAATCCTGCTGTTATTGATTTCGAGGTAAGACCTTTTTGCAGTTGAAGAAACTCCACCGCTATGAGGAATGAAAGTGTAGTAGACCAGATCATTTCATATTTTCATTGTGATCCCATCAGAGAACAAGATTAAATGTAATGGGCCGCTGATCTGGTAACCTCTCAGACATTCCACAATGGGGAGTGCATTTCTTAGCAACAGCATCAAAGGTGAGACAGACAAGAAGCTTAATGCTGGCTTAGTGGAGAGTTTAGTTTTTGATGTGTCCCTGTGCACAAGCTTCCCAAGGAACAGCTTCCCAAGGAATGGTTTTAGGAGTGGTCACTTAATCCCTTTTATTCTCACGACAGCTGAAATCTGTGTTCTCCCAGTTAAATAGGGAATCAAAAAGAGACTTGAAGGGATGGGCTCGTCCCCCACACAGCCACTCTGCAGATGCTAATATTGCTCAAAGACTGTCGTAATGAATGTACCCCATGCAATCCAATGTGGGGTATAAAGACAATTTACAGGTCCAGTGGTCATGCTCATAACCCCCTGCACTCCAATAAACATACTTTCTCCTATGGAGCGGGATATTGCAGAACTTGGCTTCAAGACAGTCCTTTGTCTTGGCTTCTTGTGCTGCTTACATGTTGCTCCCCTGTCCTTCCATATCACAGTGTTAGGCACTATATACATCTCAAAATAGGTAGCGATTTCCTTTGCGTTTTTGCCCTGCCGTGGCCATGGAGCAGGATCCAGTATTTTACTCTTAAAGATGAGACAAAATAGCAAAGAGAATTTTCTAGTTACGGTAAAAGATGTTTTATTGGTTAGATTGTACTGCTGGGGCATAATGAAGCATTTTTACATTTCTTGCCTTTAATACGATTTTCTTGCAATGAACTGGGGAACCTAAAAAACTTCCATGCAAAACTTAAAACTGCCTACAAAAAAAAAACCAAATGTAAAATGCCACAAGTTAAAAAAAGGCTCAGATGGATTTACCTTTAATTCAATTCTTGATCAATCACTGCAGCAGTTTTTCATACCATTATGGAACTATAATTCTCAAGGGTATTAGCATATACCTATCTCCTATTTGTTATAAGTAGTAATACAAAATGCTTCATCAGCAAGAGTTCTAGTTTTAGGCGGTCTTTGCAAAAAAGCTTGCATGTTGAATGCTCTAATTTAGGAGCAAAGTTCAACTTGCAAAGAAGATAAAATAAAAAAAAAATATCCAGAGACAGTTCTGTGCTAGAGTGGTAGAAAAGCTAATCCCACATTTGATGCAACCACTTTTTTTATTTGAAATAGTAAATAGAATTTGGCCACTGCGTTCCCCATACTTTAATAAGGGGAAAGGTTCCTTCATGGATCAGTAACTGGTTAAAAGATAGGAAACAAAGGGTAGGAATAAATGGTCAGTTTTCAGAATGGAGAGAGGTAAATAGTGGTGTTCCCCAGGGGTCTGTACTGAGGCTAGGGCTGTTCAACATATTCATAAATGATCTGGAAAAAAGGGGTAAACAGAGAGGCGGAAAAATTTGTAGATGATACCAAATTTCTCAAGATAGTTCAGTCTCAAAGCTGACTGCGAAGAGTTACAAAGGGATCTCACAAAATTGGGTGACTGAGCAAGAAAATGGCAGATGAAATTCAGCGTTGATAAATGCAAAGTAATGCACATTGGAAAATATAATCCCAACTATACATACAAAATGATGGGGGCTAAATTAGCTGTTACCATTCAAGAAAGAGAACTTGGTGTCATTGTGGATAGTTCTCTGAAAACATCCACTCAATTTGCAGTGGCAGTCAAAAAAGCGAACAGAATGTCACAAACCATTAGGAAACGGATAGATAAGACAGAAAATATGATAATACCTCTATATAAATCCATGGTACACCCACATCTTGAATACTACATGCAGATCTGGTCACCCCATCTCAAAAAATGTATATTGGAATTGGAAAGGGTGCAGAGAAGGGCAACTAAAATGATTAGGGGTATGGAACAGCTTCCATATGAAGAGAGATTAATAAGCCTGGGACTTTTCAGCTTGGAAAAGAGACAACTAAGGGGGGATATGATGGAGGTCTGTATAATCATGAATAAGGCTGCAATTTAGTCACGGAGGTCATGGAATCTGTGACTTCCAAAGACTCCATGACTTCAGACAGTGTTGTCTGGGAGCTTCAGGGGGTCTCCTTCTGCCTGTGGAGGCAGGGAGCTGCGGGGTAGCCCAGCAGCTCCCAGCCATTGCGGGTGGCTGGTGAACTCTCCACAGCTCCCACCTGTGGTGGGCAGCAGGGGGGACCCCCAGAGCTCCAGCTGCCACTCCCAGCCGCCGCTGATGGCAGGAGGCAACCCCTGGAGCTCCCGACCGCTGCGGGCAGTGGGGGGAGCCTCCTGGAGGTCCCAGCCACCACAGGCGGTGGGGGAAACCCCCAGAGCTCCTGGCTGCCCCAGGCAGCAGGGAGGACCCCGTAGCTCAGCACCGCCCCGGAGGGGAACCCTGGAGTTCCAAGCCCCCATGGGTGGTGGGGACCCCTGGAGCTCCCAGCCCACCAGCAGATACCCAGGCTCCCCATTTCGTCATGGATATTTTTAGTAAAAGTCAGGGACAGGTCACAGGCTTCCATGAATTTTACATTATTGCCCGTGACCTGTCCATGAGTTTTACTAAAAATATTCGTGACAGAATCTTAGCCTTAATCATGATTGGTGTGGAGAAAGAGTGTTATTTATTTCTGCACATAACACAAGAACCACGGGTCACCCAGTGACATTAATAGGCACAAGATGTAAAACAAACAAAAGGAAGTATTTTTTCACACAATGCACAGTCAACCTGTGGAACTCATTGCCAGGGGATGGTGTGAAGGCCAAAACTGTAACAGGGTTCAAAAAAGAACTAGATAAGGTCATAGAGGATAGGTCCATCAATGGCTATTAGCCACGATGGGCAGGGGTGCAAAACCATGCTCTGAAGTGTCCCTTGCCTCTGTTTGCCAGAAACTGGGATGGATGGATCACTTGATGATTGCCTTTTCTCTTCATTCCCTTTGAACCACCTGGCATTGGGCATTGTCAGAAGACAGGATGCTGGGCTCAATGGACCATTGGTCTGATCCAGTATGGCCGTTCTTACATTCTACTCCATGCCTTTATAAAAAAGCCCCTCTTCTTGAAGGGGCAGCTCCGGGGGATTAGGCATTGTTCTAGTTATAGGAATAAGTAGATCAACTGCATGAAATACAGAATCTCTGACTTCTAGGTTACCATGTCATTGTGTTTGCCTGAACCACTGGGGCAATTCATGAAGTGCGCTCACTTGACTTTTACCGCAGTGAATTGATATTCAACTCAAGATGGCTACCTGGGCTTTACCTTCCATAACATAAATCAACAATCCTGTGTTGGCTCAACCAAAAAGGTATAGCCAGAACTCCTGACCAGGCTTTTCCTCCTGGGTTAAGACAAGAGAAATCCTTCCTCCCCTGGTCCCAGCTTCACCCAGAAATGGCCCCTGGAAAAATCATCCAGACCTTTTTATCTTGCCAGCTGAGCCTGTTGCCTTCAGCCTGCTCCCAGCCCTGCTAGCTGCTGGAGGACCAATTCATGTTGGTCACACCAGCAGCTGATTCTGGGTGCCTTCTCTAGGCAGTTCTTGGAGTTCTAAACACACAGTTTGCTGGCTCTTTGATGGCCTCTGTAAATTAGTAGTCTAGGTCCTGCTGCTTCCAGACAATAAATAAAATTTAAAAAAAAATCAGGAAATCACAACTAAAGCTGGATCTCTGATGTCAACTGAGATACCAAGTACAAGGAAACTGAAAATCATTGTACCCCAGTAGGTGATCTCTGCATCTCCTTAGGTCAGACTTGAGGCACATCAATGGGGCAGCCTGAGGAGACTGCTGCCATTGTCTCGTCTCTGATTTCAAGCCCCATGGTTGTCACCCTGACACCAACAGTCATTTAACAAGAATCGGATGTTATGGGTGACCATCCTACAAAGGACACAACTCCATGGTAACTCACATCATAGGATTAGGCATCAAATTCAAAAGCCTGGAAAGCTAAAGTCAAAAAAAATTAAATTACTGCTGCTGGATTCTCCATTCGGAGGACCTGATCTTTGACTAGTGTAAGTTAGTGTAGCACCATCGACATCAATGAGCCCTGAGTTTTTACATTCTTGATAAGGGAAGGGAAGGTTTTCACTGAGTTACAAGAACTGTATGGCTTGGGGAGGCACATGCTCTTTCAGTAGCTTATTCATGCCCAGGGAGGGGCTAAAACCAGAACTAGGGTGATCAGATGTCCCAACTTTATAGGGACAGTCCCGATATTTGGAGCTTTTTCTTATATAGGCAGCTATTGCCTTCCACCCCTAGTCCCGATTTTTCACACTTGCTGTCTAGTCACCCTAACCAGAACACCCCCCAAGTCTTGTGTGTCCCATAAAATGGAACAAGGACATTCCAGACCAACTGCCACAGCACCCTGAGAGCTTTCAGAAAGGGAGTCCTTGAGAGGAGATAGATCAGTGAGGAGGAAAAAGAACTCACTGCAGTCAGATACTGCAGCTTTTATTTTGTGCCATTGCTATCTCTCAGTGCATCGTCGCCTTCGACAAGACATTTACTTGATAGGTGCGGCTCTGAGTGTGTGGCAGTGGAGGGGGTGTTTCTCTCCTTGCACTTAAGGATGGAAAATCTTCCATGAGAACTTATAATTGCAGGCCTACTCTGGGACTACAACTGTGCGATGAAATGGGGAGCATCTAGGCAATTGTACAGGTACTGAGTCGTGCTACTCCATTGCCATTCCCCTCCTTCTAACTTAAAAGCACTTCTGCCTCTGACTTTGGCAACAAAATGTGAGAGAAGGTAAAAAGGAACCCAGAAGCAGGAATTATCCACACTATTAGCTGGGTAAATAGGAAATTACAGAACATTCTGCCATATTGACAAAATGGGCTGTTTTAATAGAAACACTCTCAGTAACAGCTGAGCATTCTGCTGCAGGTTATCCGCCCTTCTGTGCAAGTTTCCATCAACTCTGGGCAAAATTTGCTGCAATTTTCTAGTAACTCACTCGGTGACCTCTCAGTTGGCGGCTCTAGGAGCTCTGCAATTGTTTGGGGATCTGGAGTGAGCTAAGCACTTGTGTCCACTTGAATGCCTCTTATCTTTAGCTCACTCTTATTTGTTAAAGGGTCTTGTGCACATTGTTTTAAAGAAACATTTTCAAAGCCATGTAGGACTTCCTCAGAAAATCTTTTCTATGCTGCATTTGTAATAAGAGAAAACTCAGTTTCTGCAACCAGTGTGATCAGATGAGCATGTATCAGTCTCATTCAGGTATATGTACATACACACACACACACACACATATATATATATAAAGCCAACCTTGATTTTTAAAATGTACTTTCTTTGAACTGTCATGTGCTTGAGAAAATCTATTACATGAATATGAAACATATAAGGGGCAAGATATTAAGTCCAATTTTTGCTAATTTCAGTGCTTAAAGTTAGTGATCTAAAATCCTTATATAGACAGCCAAATAAAAACCTGATTTTTCAGGGTGCGGAACATTTCAATAGGAATGGTGGATCCTTAGCACCTCAGGAAATCAGTTCATTTTTATTTAAGTGGGTAAATATGGAAGTTAGGTTCATAGTTTTAGATACCCACATTTGAATATATTGGCCTAAATACATGGCAGATTTAGATGTTAGTATTGTTAGACTCATGATGTTTTAAATATTTCATATGGCACAATATGTTTTAACTGTATCATACCGTACCACGGATGTATGTACTATGTGTGTTTTATACATAGAGATCTATGCGTGTAGTATATATTGATGCTGGACTGATACTGCTCTGATTAAGGTGGTTAGGCTAGAGTTTAGATTAGATGGCACTGAAATGTCACAAGCTACTACCAAAGGACTCTGGTCCAAAATGGCAGAAATCATGGAAAACTCTTGCAAGACTGTGGGTGGGATCATTTAAATATGAATCAAATAATATGGCCCCTTGTGGTTTTTGATCTGATCAGCGCTGGCCTTACCATGAGGCAAACTGAGGCGGCCGCCTCAGGTGCCAGACTGTGGGGGGTCGCCACTGGGACCCAGACAGGAGCGGCGCCAGCTTTTCTGACACCCTAGGCGGCGGAAGGTCCCGCCCCGAAATGCCGCCCCCCACAGCGGCGGGCGGAAGGTCCCGCCGCCGAAATACCGCCACGGTCACCGCCCCCCAAATTGTAGTGCCCTAGGCGACCGCCTAGGTCGCCTAATGGGTTGCGCTGGTCCTGGACCCAGAGTGTAGAAAACTGTGTCTACTGCTGGTGCATATGTATTCTCTCCGCTATAGATGCACAGAGATGGTGGAGTGCGGTGCTGGAGGAAGGAGGGCACAAGAAACATAACAGGCAGGCAGGAGAAAAGGTGAGAGGGAATAACAGAAAGCAGCAGGAGCTTCAGGAAGAGAGAGGAGGAGGAGCTTCTTATGTACCTCTCTAGCACCCCCAGGAGCCTGGACTGATTAACACCAGCTTCTCAGGGAGCTTCCTGTTTTCTGCTGCTTCCCTGAATCCACTTGAGGAGAACAGGCAGTCAACTGAAGTAGTAGGAGCCAGTTAGGCCCTTAAGACGCTGATATCTTCCCTCAGTCAGACCCTGCTACCAGCCTGTTTATTTGTCCCTTTCAATGGAGTGTTGAGAGCCACTATAGCTGGCACAGAACAGCAGTCATGAGTGAAAGAAGAAAACGCCCATCTGGGGCAGCATTCAGAAAAAGAAAGAAAGCAAAGGAAGCTTTTTTATCTAAGCAGGAAAGAACTCTCCTGAGATACATAGACACAAATATTCATGGTGAGCCTTCTGGCCCCAGTGAGGATGTGAGTGGTGAGGAGATGCCTGATCTTCCCGTTAGTCAGAGGGCAGGTGACCTGGCAGTTACTGCAGCATCCATATCTCCATCTCAAATGGATGTAACCATGCACATTCTTGAAGAAAAGTGTAGATCAGAGAAGAGTGTGGTGGAGGCGCAAGAAACAGCTGCTGCTGAGTTTAGTTCCTTAAGTCTAGATGATCCAGGACTGTAGACCCACTTGAGCAGTAGCCTGAGGGACTTCCTTGTACTGCATGGGCCATAGCAAGTGAAAAACTTCATGTTCCCCAAAGACAATGAAAATAGAAGTTTCCATCCAACACTTTACTGGCGTGAAATCCCCAATGGTGACAAAGTGGAGAGGCCATGGCTTATGTACTCAAAAACCCAGAATGCTGCATACTGTTTTTGTTGCAAACTCTTCCAGTCTAATGTTCCAGCCACATCGGGTTCTACAGGAACAAAGGACTGGAAAAATCTGGCTAGAAATCTGGCATGCCATGAGAAGGCAGCAAATCACCAGAGAGCATTCCATAGGTGGAAAGAACTTGAGATGAGACTAAGGTTAAAGGCCACCATAGATGATCAGCATCAAAAGAAGATTGCATCAGAGTCTCTTTACTGGCAAAATGTTCTGAAAAGGCTCATTGCCATTGTGAGAATGCTTGATTCCCAAAACCTAGCACTGCGTGGCACTTCAGATCAGCGGTATGTACCAAACAATGGAAACTTCCTTAAAATTGTGGAGCTGATGGCTGAGTTTGATGCTGTACTCCAGGAACATCTAAGAAGAGTTCCCACCCAAGAAATGTACACACACCACGACCTTGGAAAACCAATTCAAAATGAGATCATACAGTTACTGGCAACAACAGTCAAACAGAAGATTGTGGCAGATCTGAAGTCAGCAAGATATTACTCTGTTATTCTGGACTGCATACCTGACATCAGCCTATGGAACAAATGACTTTAATGGTGCATTTTGTAACAACAACAGAACCTAGTGAAAATGTCCCTGCAATGTTGACTGACAAAGAGCATTTTCTAGAATTTATTGACATTGATGATACTACAGGAGCTGGTATGACAAATGTGCTTCTTAAAAAGCTGGAAGATATGGGAATTGCAATAGCTGACATGAGAGGTCAGGGCTACGATAATGGTGCCAACATGAGAGGACAGAACAGAGGAGTGCAGACACGGATCCGAAAGTTAAACCTTCAAGCTTTTTTTGTCCCATGCAGTTCTCATTCATTGAACTTGGCGGTCAGTGATGCAGCATCAGCTTCTAGTGAGGCTGCTGAATTTTTTAATGTAATTCAAAGCATCTATGTATTTTTCTTGGCATCAACTCATTGATGGCAAATTTTGAAGCAACATCTGGGACCATCCTCTCTGACACTGAAACCGCTGAGTGTCACACGATGGGAAAGTCGAGTGGAGGCGATAAAGCCTATCAAACACCAAATTGGGAAGATAGATGATGCCATAGTTGCCATTATGTAGGATAATGCTATGACAGGAACTGTTCATGGGAGAACAGTGGCAGAGGGAAATGTAAAACCCAGAAACATACATAACTTCACATCACTATGTGGCTTAGTACTGTGGCATGACATACTGTTTGAAATAAATGTTGTAAGCAAGAGACTTCAAGGTGTTGACCTTGATATATCTGGAGCAATGAAACAACTGGACAAAGCAAAGTCATACCTACAGTCTTACCAGTCAGATGAGGGATTTCAAAACGTTCTGAAGAGTGCACAGAAGTTGGCAGAGGAACTTCACACTGAAGCTATTTTCCCACCCATTCAAGAGTACAAGAGTCACTGAAGAAGAAGACATTTTGATTACGGGGCAGGGGATAATCCCATAAGAGACCCCAAACAACAATTCAAAGTTGAATTCTTTAACCAGGTGCTAGATTGTGCAATACAGTCAGTTGAACGTTTCATGCAGCTCAAGGAACACAGCAGTATATTTGGGATGTTGTATGATATTCCAAAACTCCTCAATATACCTGAAGAAGACCTACACCAGCAATGCAGGGCACTAGAGACAGCGTTGACACATGATGACATGCATGATATAGATGCGAGTGATTTAGGTGATGAACTGAAAGCCCTTTCAAGATAAATTTCAGCAGGATCAACACCAAAGGCTGTTCTGGAATATATGTGCACAAATAAGATGACCACCCTCTTTCCAAATGCTTTTGTTGCTCTGCACATACTTCTAACACTTCCTGTAACAGTTGCCAGTGGAGAACACTGCTTCTCCAAGCTAAAGTTAATAAAAACACATCTACGCTCCACAATGACACAGAAGAGGCTGGTCGGCCTTGCAACCATCTCAATAGAGCATGAGCTGGCCCAGACTGTTGACCTTCAGGAAGCAGTTCAAATCTTTGTAACCAAGAAGGCACGGAAAGCACCACTTTGATTATTCAAACAGATAAAAATGCCAGTGTTTCGTATGCATACAAGAAAAGTTACATTTGCTGTTCAGACGTTTGAAAGTTAAGTGTTATTTAAAATTTTTGAACAAAGCATTTCAAGTTGTTAGTTCTCCTTTATTGGGGTAGGTAGCAGAGCAGTACCATGAGAGGAGTAGAACAGGAAGAAGGCAGAACTGAGACCTTTCAAAGTTTTGACCCAAGTGAGGGGGCATGGGGGTGTCATTTGAGCTCCCCGCCTCAGGTGCCAAAATGTTGTGGGCCGGCCCTGGAGCTGATTTGGGAGCAGAATCAAAGGGATGTACATACATCCAAGTATTCAAATAATTCCAACACCTCCAAAATTACCAGGACTTTGGAGCTGAGGTTTCTGGCTTTAGCCCATCTGTAATATTGTACACACACCATATCTAGCTGTCTAGGAAAGTAAGTTGTTTCTTCAGCTTTGGGGGTTCTCCAATAAATGTCCAACACGCTATGGCTGTAGTACTTTATAAGTTGAACTGTACTCATTAAATGAAATCCCCTTTTTTGTGCACCCACCAAAGCAATTATAAACCATCACAGCCACATATTCTCTTCCGTTCTACGCAGCTACAACCCATACATGAAATCCTCCGTAGAAGCAACCTTGATGATATTGAAACAAAAAGGCAAAACCTGAAAAGGGCTTTGGACGATTACTTAACAGAGTTCAACGCCTGCCGCTGTGGCCCTTGTCAGAACAATGCTGAATCCATGCTTCTTGGGGACGTCTGTGTTTGTCAGTGCCCACTGGGTTATGAGGGCCCAGCCTGTGAGAAGACCAGACGCAAAGGTAGGGTGACAACATGCATACATGGTAGTGAGGAACGGGGGTGGGGGTGGGGGGGAAGAATAGCAACTATGTTCTCACCCTGGGCAATGCTAATCAGCCGCTATTTGAATCCATTCATCAATCAAACCTTCACTTCTAAACCACCTTTCGTGCCAAGCAGTCTTAGGGGCTTTGCAAACGAGTAAAATTAACTGTTCAAGTAATTATTATAAAGAAGCCAGGTTAAACAAGGGAGGCTTTAAAAGCTGGAGGGACGTCAGCAGCATAAATTGGCGGAGACGGCAAAGTCTGAGCTGAAGAATAGCAGCCGGCTAACAGCTCTAACAGCCAGAGCTTTGCCCTGCTCTGTGAGACTCATCAAGGGATCAGTTTTCCTAGGCCTTGGTGCACCGCTCAGTGTATTTAAGGCATGTGTAGATCACTACAATAAGCCAGACTAGCTCCTTCTTCTTCTGTGGTTACAAGTGTGATCTCAGACGCGTCAGGGAAAGGAATCAATCACCAGCAAGGCTGGGGAAATGTGCAGAACCCGACAGCAGCACTCTGCTGCAGTTGTAAGCTGCACCGGGCTCCATCAAGGAGCCCGTGAAATATGATCTGACTGGAGGTTGGATCAACGCTTCGAGTGTCAGACAGAAATAACAGAGGGGGAAGTGTGGAAATAGCCTTTAAATGGCGGAACGCTGATCTCTCACGATGGAGACTGAAAGGAGTCATTATACCCAGATGGTCCTCATTGATCTGTGTGTCACTGGGAGGAACTAGACTTCTAGAGCCATTTGACCTAGGCGTCCTTGAGGTACTGATTCGCAAGAGCTAATGTGACATCCACTTTTGGACCTCTGCTAAGCAGGAGGATACTTATCAGTATTACAGTGATGGACAACAAGGCAAACCCCGGGAGAGAGAAAACGAGAGAGAGAAGATAAACTGAGAAAGCCATGGCAGAGGCCAGGGATGATGCTTGATGCTATCAACAAAACAATAGTGACTAGAGGTCAGATTTTTCAAAAGCATTTAGACCGGGGTGGCCAACCTGAGCCCAAGAGCCAGAATTTACCAATGTACATTGCCAAAGAGCCACAGTCATACGTCAGCTGCCCCCCATCAGCTCCCCACCCCTGCTCCCAGTGCCTCCCCCTCTCTCCCCGCACCTCCAGATCAGCTGTTTCGTGGCGTGCAGGAGGCTCTGAGGGGAAGGGGGAGGAGCGAGGGCACGGCAGGCTCAGGGGAGGGGGCAGAAAGGGTTGGAATGGGGGCAGAGCCAGGGGTTGAGCAGTGAGCACCCCCCGGCACATCGGAAAGTTGGCACCTGTAGCACCAGCCCCAGAGTCGGTGCCTATACAAGAAGCCGCATATTAACTTCTGAAGAACCGAATGTGGCTCCGGAGCCACAGATTGGCCACCCCTGATTTAGATACCTAAAGCTGGAGATAGGCACCTCATGGGATTTTCAAAAGCACCTAAACACCTAACACTGATTGAAATCAATAGGAGTTAGGCCCTGGGTCCACATGAGTGGAAAACTGATGCCTTGGTAATACAGATAGTAAGAACATATGGGTCCATCAGGACTTCATAGCAAACTTCAACACAACTGGATTAATACAGTGTCTGTGATACACACAGAGACCAGTTGAGTAAATGAAAAAAAAAAAATGCAGTGACAGCCCTATCATGTGCTCCCATCAATCTAAAGAGACATCATAATCTATAGTATTGAACTCCGCTGGCAAGTCAGAGTATACAGTAATGAAAAAGCCCTGAAATGACCCTTCCACAAAGAATCTCTGCAGCATTTCCCCAGGCAGCATTACTATGATGACCTGCCTGGAACAAGACTGAAACTTTTATCCTTTTGGAGGTGAGACAGATGCATCACTGAGACACGTCACCAATCACTTGGGAAAGAGAGGCCAAATTGTAACCCAGCAAATTATCAGAGAAGCAGAATAAAAAGCAATGGACTACCAATCTGAATAGGGTAAATATTCTTTAGAAGACCCTATTTTCAAAGTGCCATATAAACATTGATTCTCTCAACAAGCCTACGTGCTAGTTAAGTCTCGAGGGTGCAGAGGGAACCAGTGTCACAGCTAGGATTAGATCTCTGGTCTAAAGAATAAGTTTATCATGGCAGCCTCTGACTCACTCCCATAAGAAACTTCAGTTGACTTTGCACCAGCTCTCAAGTGCAGCATGCCACTGTAATAAAGCAATTTAGCTTTCAGCTGAGACTCACTTGCTTGTGAAATGAACCTTATCATCTATTTTTAAAAATCATTTTACAGGTGGTAAGACAAATGGTAGCTGGAGCTGCTGGTCATCCTGGACTCCCTGCCAGTCTGGAACAAAGAGACGTACAAGGCAATGTAATAACCCGGCCCCGCAAAATGGTGGAACATCGTGTGCTGGAAAGAGTGTGCAGACACAGACGTGCTAAGGGCTGGCTATGTCTGGGATAAGTTATGACAATGATTAATGAGCATATATGTTAGATAGTGTTTTGCATAGTAGGCTGTAACGACCACTGGAGTAACTCAGCTGAAGTCAATAGAATTACATTAATGATAAATCTGGCCTATAGTTTTACATTCATAGGAAGATATAGTGGAGCCACCAAATGAAATCTGAACATTGCCCAGTAAATTCTGAAACAAACACACACACACACACACACACACATTCTCTTTACTCTCAATTTGTGATGACAGGTTGCAAGGCGGCGGAGAATCAGGGCAAATGCTTTTTACTGAATAACAACGGGGTTATAAAGTAATAAAACACATTTAGTAAAACAGTTTACATAGTAAGCTTCACTAACTGAAATGTTTGTATTTGCCTTTGGAAGACAAATTAAAAGCTCATGATCCTTGCATTGAATGAGTTTTGTGTTGACATGTGTGTCATATAATTTTTATTTCTGTAACAATGCAAGCAAGCTATTTCAGGTTGGTGCAGTCAGAACTTTAAACACAGCATATCTGGCAGTATCTTGCTTCCAGGGATTCCAAATGGCTTTTCGCTGTCGTTTTCAATGGGAGCAATATTAAGCCCAAAGATGCTAAAGTTCCAGGGTGAAATGTTAATATAAATTGAAATCAGAGCCAAATGAAACCGTTCTACGGAGGACATTCCTGCACAAACGAGGCTATTCCTCTTTAAGATCAGTGATGACTCGTCCATTAGAACACAAGCGTTTTATCTCCAAGGCACCCCGCGCTGGAGAAGATGTTAACGGGTTTGTTGATTTAAGAGCCCTTTTTGAATGTAAGAGGTAAATCTTAGCGCAAGAATACATACAGTATTGAACTGCAGCCAAGACTGCAGAGAGAGTCCACTGCTCAACGCTTCTAATGAACTGCTGTAAAAACCTGGAGTGGATGGAAATTGAATGGCACTTAGTTTTACTGTGCTTTTCATTAAAAGGGGGGAAAAAAGAGTCATGAATGTGAATCTGGTATTATGAAAAAACAAACACGTACAACCAGGAACAACGCTTGGGAAAGAGGGAGAAAAATGCTATGGTACCGTTAAAAAGCAACAGAGGGTCCTGTGGCACCTTTAAGACTAACAGATGTATTGGAGCATAAGCTTCCGTGGGTGAATGCCCACTTCGTCAGACGCAATGGTGCTGTGGTACCATTGTTCAGCAAAAGAAATTGCTGGCCCTAATTGGTGACTTGGGGCCAAGTCCTCAGCTGGTGTAAATCAGTGGAGTAGCTCCATTGACTCACCAGCTGCTAAACTTGAGCTTATTTTTGTGAGTTTGCCCGAAAGACAAACATTTTTCATTTGACCTTGAATGTATTTTTCACTTTTGTTTGCAAAAACTAGAGGCTATTGTCTTGTAAGAGGGAATGCATTGTTTTGACCCGAACATCCAAAAAGTAGTTTTCTGTGACAATGGCAAAAATCTCTCTACAACATTGGTACTTGGATGCTAATTCACAGATCTGCTCAGAAGTTGCAGCTTTTTGCCATTTTTGCAGAGAAAGGCTGTGTTCACCAGGACTGATGCCACAGACACTAGCTCAATAATAAATATTTTAAGCCCTTCACCCTGTAACTCGCTCCACTGGGGTGGGATACTGCAACTATGAAAAACCTGATTGAAATCTTCATGACTGCAGGGACCTGCCCATGCAACCACTCGTAGGATTGGGCCTTAGTTTTAATAATCTATGGCATTATTAATAACAAAGGAATGGCGATTGTGTGCAAATATACGGAGCAATGCGGTTACATTAATCTGGCCCATCGTTTTTACCTAATACTGTCCTTTTAGGTAAAAACGGAACTGAAAGGAACCTAGTAACTATAGAATGGTTTTTAGCTAGAAGCAATAACTAGGATTCAGTTTCACTTCTCCTTTATCCACCCTGAATGTGGAATATTCTGGGAGAGGGCTCAAGACAAGGAGACGCTGTCACAGCATCTAGTCAAATGCCCCTTCTTGGACAATTACTATACTTCTGTGACAGCTGCCGAATCCCCTGTGTGCTTTAAGCCTCCACAGTCTGAACAGTGCCCATGCACTGTCCCTAGCTTGGGGTCCTCCTAGCTTTGACCCTGTGGTCCAGTTGCTTGACCCTTGGGACCAGTGCTGACCCCCCCACATTTCCCACAACATCCTCATTGGTTGAACGCACCCTCACCCAGAACTCCAGCCATGTGGTCATTCTTGGTCCACAGGTTAACGCTTCCAGAGCATGTGGTAGGTAACACATCATACACACACACTTTGCACAGGATTTTAACACCATTGCTCTGTACTCACACAATAAATACATAAATCTATATAAAATGTTAAACTCTACATGCATTTCCCTGCCTCAATTTCCACATCACTCCCTGGCATTCTTTGGGCTGGGGTCACAGTTCTCTGGGGGCATTCAGGATCCTTCTCCTGCAGTGCATGGCTTGTCTTCTCCATCATGGAGTCTTCATCTCTCTTTCCAGCTCCCTGTGCTCTGATCTTGGTTGATTCCCCTCAGCTAAATCACCCCTCCCCCCAGCTATGAAAGCATCTCAGTCTTTTTCCCTCTCCTGCCCAAAACTTCCTGTGTGGCTCTCTGAGTCTTCCCCCGATGCATTTATCCGCTATGATTTTTAAAGACTAACATCAGTACCTTGGTTTGTTTGCCCTGCTGCTGTTAATTTTCCACTCTCCAAACCCTTGTCCCCTGGTGAGGTGTTGGGGAAAACTGTTCTCACTTGAGAGAAACTTCTTAGCATGCCCATTGTGTGGTCAGACTACAGATGGTAAGACTAACTACTCTCTGTTGTCCATAATCTGATGCTAGAAACCGTGTCAGCCCATGGTGGAGTCCACATTAACATAAAGGCATTCAATATTACAGCAATTTTTATAGTAACAACTTCATCATATCAACCTGAAGTCCTAAATTGTACAGAGTGATTTCTCCAAATGGTCACAGATCTACAGGGGAGACTGTTCAACAATCGCCTTATAACAAATGACAGTGAAAAACAAATGCTGAGGTTTTATTCAAATGCCAAATAGAAGTCTCCTAACTCCCCTGAGGCTCTCTCACATCATCCGGGGCCCAGACATGCTCCGAGCTGAAACTGAGAATTCAGAGCAATGAAGTGGAAGTGCAGAGAAAGAGGGAACCAGCCTGTGTGGTCTGTAAAAGATTATGAGAAATTATGCATTTACGATCTAGTCAAAGAAACAAGATCCCGGCATGCAAGTTGCACCAGAAGAGGAAGAGTAGGTTTCTTACTTAAACTAAAATCTTATAAGGTTCATTAAACCAGCATTCCATTCTGCTTTTAATGAATGAATTCTATCTTCCTGCACATTGATATATATTTGATGCAGCTATTTATCTCCTCAGAGACCTTGTTTATTTCTCTTATAGTTAAATGCTGGATGGATGATGCTGTGAATAAGCAGTCTCAAGATCAGATAATTTTATGCATATAAGCAAACTAGTTTATTAACAAAGGGAGGGCAGCAAGGAACCAGAACACAACAGACAACAGCAAATGATTGATGACAGTACACCTTAGGTTGCAAGGTGCGGACCCAAGATAACTGGCATACAGAAGAGCAGATAATGGCAGAGCTTCAGACAGAGAACTGTTTTCTACCTAAAGGTCAATGTCATGCTGGCTACCTGACTCTCTGATTCCTTTTGAGGCTCGGTTTTCATAGCCACAAGAATCCCCAGCAATATCCGCTGTGAAATTACTGCCTTTTCTTTCTGTATACCGTGCAATACAAATGTACATAAGCAAACGACACATCAAAAAAATTCCCTAGATTCCAGATTCTTTGGGGACATCTGTCTTGTGTGTTTGGAAAGTGCCTAGCACAATGGGGTCATGATCCCTACGTTTCAAATGTTGCATCATCATCATTATAAATAATGAAGTGGTATCATTTATTTCCATTGATTTCTCAACGTTGGAAAAGTTAAAACATAACTATACCAGGAGATAAAGAAGGAAGGCAAATGTGGTGGTGTAACTTGGTCAAATTATTGCAGTTCTACTGGGCACCTACCAAGAGGTGGAATGTTTTAGTGGTGATAGCATTGTCTCCTTCTCTTTCCTGCCAACCTCTTCCCCCTTTCCACTCTCATTTTCTTTCTTTCTTTGCTTTATTTAGTTATTTTTTTAACACGATATCCAGGATTTGGAGTCTGGATTCTAGGTCCTATTCCCTACTCTGCATAGATTTGCGGCAAGTCGCTTAACCTCTTTGTGCCTCTGTTATTCTATCTGTAAACTGCGTGAAATAACACTTATCTACTGCACAGAGATGTCATGGAGCTTTATTAATTATGAAAAGTGCTTGGAGAAAGGAGGCTTTGGGGAGGAACTGATTTTTAATGCACCTCTGAAGGGCAGAGTTGGAAGGGTAGTGGGTTGATGGCCATTCTTTACCTCACCAATAGTCCCTCTGAATATGTGGGCCCTCTGCAGAGTCAACAAATGTATCTCTCTGTGAATAGTTGAGAACATTGGCTGCTAGACAGAAATTGGTTAGGATTTCAATCTTATTTATACTTAGATTAAGAAAATCAAAGTTATGCTTATTTCCAACTAAATATCCTGTGGGAAGTTGGAGCAGTATAATTATATCCATTTGACACAGGAGACGCTGACCAAGGCTACTGAGCTGGGATTAAAACTCAGAGATTCCAAGCCCCCAGTCTTGTGGTAAAACGAGCAGGCCACACATCTACGCCAGTATGGGAGGAGATATGTCAAGTTTTTCTGTATAGCTAATTGTTATAAAAGAAGAGTGTGTAGTATTACCTGGCAAGAAAAAGGTAGAATGAGGGGAGTAAATTGGACACCAAGTTGATTCGCTCGTTCACCAACCTGTTAGGGGCTGGGAGTATGAAATAGGCTTTGCCCTGGAAAGATGAAATGTGGCTCACATAATTGACTAGCACACCCCTTTAGTAGATTGAGAAACAGCATTTATAGGATCCAGAAGAAGCCACAACTAAAAAGATAGGCCAGAGTGATGGCCTTCGAGGAAAAAGCAGAACATTTTAGAGGTATCCGCTACACTTACAGCCATATTTATAAAAAATAACTGGCACATTTGCATTCAGAATTTTTGCACAAGAAAATAACCTGTGTTAGCCACGAGCAAAGGACAATTTCACGTATAAACTGGGGGTTAGACTCCCAGTTAACTAGTGACCAAGTGTCACTGCCATTTGGATAAGGCTACGTCTACACTTAAATAGCTACAGCAGCACATTGGAAACACTGCTGCAGCACCGCGGTGATGTTTCAGTTTAGACACTCACTACAGCGACAGGAGGGGTTCTCCCATCACCATAGTGAAACCACCTCTCCGAGAGGTGGTACCTATGTTGTCATAACTATAAAGGGAAGGGTAACAGCCCTCCTGTGTACAATACTATAAAATCCCTCCTGGCCAGAGACTCCAAAATCCTTTTACCTGTAAAGGGTTAAGAAGCTCAGGTAACCTGGCTGACACCTGACCCAAAGGACCAATAAGGGGACAAGATATTTTCAAATCTTGGTGGGGAGGGGAAGGCTTTTGTTTGTGCTCTTTGTTTTGGTGGTTGTTCGCTCTTGGGACTAAGAGGGACCAGACATCAATCCATGCTCTCTAAATCTTTCTGAACAAGTCTCTCATATTTCAAACTTGTAAGTAAACAGGCAGGCAAGTTAGTTTTATCTTTGTTTTCTCAACTTGTAAAGGTATCTTTTACTAGGGTGTTTACCTCTGTTTGCTGTAACTTTGAACGTAAGGCTAGAGGGGGGTCCTCTGGGCTCTTTAAGTTTGATTACCCTGTAAAGTTATTTTCCATCCTGATTTCACAGATTTTTACCTTTTTCTTTAATTAAAAGCCTTCTTTTTAAGATCCTGATTGAGTTTCCTTGTTTTTAGATCCAAGGGGGTTGGATCTTGATCCACCAGGAGTTGGTGGGAGAAAGGAGGGGGGGATGGTTAATTTCTCCTTGTTTTAAGATCCAAGGGGTTTGGATCTGTATTCACCAGGGAATTGGTGAAGAGTCTCTCAAGGCTACCCAGGGAAGGGAATTAGCACATTGGGAGTGGTGGCAGCAGACCAGATCTAAGCTGGTAGTTAAGCTTAGAAGTTTTCATGCAGGCCCCCACATCTGTACCCTAAAGTTCAGAGTGGGGAAGGAGCCTTGACATATGTCAACAGAAGAATTCGTCTGTCAACATTGCTGTCTACCCTAGGGGCTAGATTGGTTTAACTATGTCGCTCGGGGTGTGCATTTTTCACACCCCTGAGCGATGTATCTGGATCAACCTAACTTTTCCATGTAGACCTGGCCTAAGTGTTTGCACATGCCAAAATTGTGCCTGTAAACACAGAGGTGTGCTGAGACTTTTGTCAGAATCTGATCCTCGGTCTTTAGCCCAGGAAGCATCTATGTGGTTTGCTGGGGATATTGTTTTGGGAAATAAGATCTTGATACATGTAGTAATATTGTGATCTCGGAGAAGCCCATTTCTCAGAACTGTTAAGAGCGAGTCAAAAGTGAAGAGATGATTGCCACTTACTCTAGATTGGATCCCTGGATGTCTGAGATGTGAAAGGCCCATCTAGCCAAAATGCTGAATGAGCATCACTGAAAAGGACTAGAAAAGTAGAATAAAGAAGGAGCATGCAAACACCCCGTATACAATTAGATTTTTTTTACTGTAGCTCTCTCATGTCTTCATATGTGAAATATTAATACAAATTTCCACAGAAATTAGAACCATCGATAAAACTGTAGCATTATTTAATATGTAGCTAAATGAAACAATAAAAGCTTGTGCATCATGATTTTTTATTACCCTAGGCCATAATAAATCATAAGTGAGTTCAAAAACCACAAGGACAAAATAAAGTTCTGACTTTTAAGGGAGACTTCCCAGGCTTACAGGCCCCAAATTGAATCTCCAACAGAAATTATACTTAAATAAAATGTGTCCGGCTGATTTTGAACTATCTGTTACCCTTCACCCCAAGCCTGAAACACTGATAAAATATTTATCTGCTTGGTGGATCTTTCAAAGTCAGGTTACAACGTTTGTTTGTGACTGCAGATGCAGTTGATGGATGTGCATGTGAGCCTCTGATCTGCCTGCTCAGGAAAGCTCAGGAAATACAAAACAGAACATACTCTTGTAGAGCAAGATACCTTCTTAATTTCCATCCTCTGCCTGTTTCGAAGCAGGGAGAACTCAAGTGCGGCACTGCATGTTTGCATACAAGTTGCATGGACACCTGTGAGATGCAACAATGTTGGTTAATCAGGGTTCTCTGTCTAACAGCCATGCTGGTATCCCTTTAAATATATTTCGCTTTGACTGTGCCCTCTTTGATGGGGACCCTAATGAGCCTCCTGGCAAACTTCCAGCACATAAAAACATTAACAATTACAGCATAAAAACGGAAGCGTTTTTGGGTTGGCAGCTCAATTATGTAGCTCGTTATGAGAAGAGCATTTTCTGCTTTTATATATGCAACATGTTTTTCCTTTCTTAATGCTGTCACAAGGACCTAGTCCATAACTGTGTAGGCAGCATGAGGATTAAAATCAAATGTATGTTCCATTGTTTAAAATGTCAGTGAGCATGAGTTCTTTTTAGCAGACTTGCATAAAGAGACTGTCATTTAGAAAGGACAGTAAGTGGCAAGGACTGGAAAACCAGACAAAAGAATATTTGTCCTTGCAAATGTTACAAACCTCCAACAAATAGGCAAGCAGATAAATATTTGCATATGTTGCCATATTCATAGTTTTGCTGGAACACTGACATGACTATAGTTGTTACACAGCATGGGCACCTACAGACTAATGTCTTTGCAAAGGTCATCATCCAATAATGAAGACACAAGAAAGGAGTAGGAGGCAACCACCAGAGCAGTATTGCTCAGGTCAGTGGCTAAAACAAGGGCAGAGCTGAATGTTTCTGACCCGTTTCACACAGAATTTGATAAGAGTCTTGAGAACCCGGGGCAACAATGATAGGTACATTAGAAATGCATGAAGATAGCATAAAGAAACTAGCTATGGTTTGTTTGCTGGCCTCTCCATATTTCAAATATTTGAACAGGCTGGATTAGCAGTGAGTATGCTGAAACACCGAGGTGTTCAGGGGGACCAAACAGTGGAGCAATTGGCCCACCTCTGTGACAATGAAGGCTAGTTTTGCCATCATTGCTAGAGCTGTTCCCAAGACAGTGATATTTTTGGAGAATGTAAAGTAGAATGCTGATTGGCTTGCATTATGACCTCATTCTGAGACATCATTTTCCATACACTACTTCCTGTTTGGCCACAACATCCATGGGATACAGTATTCATCCTGGGGCATGGTGTTGCATACTTCAAAATTCGTGATTTTCATTTCTTTAATTGCCTTTTTGATATTATGCTCCAGCCTCCTTCTAAATGTATTTGTTCTATGGAAAGCTTATCCCATGTGCAGCCCAAGGTCCTGGGTGCTTCAGCAGCAGCCATGGGAACCATCAATTGTGGGCTACAGACTGCGGCATGTTGGGAGACCTTCCTGGTTCCTGCCAGTATGTACCCTCTGCCCTCCCAGCAGGAAGTTTCAGCACTGACTGAAGCTGGAAGCAAGAGGCAGGCAAGCAGAGAGGAGGCTGCTGGACTGTAATCCTGTTCTGTGTTTCTTTACAGAATGAAGTCTTGCTCTTGTTCCTGGTGGTTGTCTGAGTGGGTCTGGTCTGAGGTGAATACACACTGACACAATGCAGAGCACACAGAGAAGCCTCAGGCCCAGTTTCCCAAAGTTACGTAAAAAGTCGCAAGGCAGATTTCCTCTATCTTAAAGAACCTCTTGCTGGGCCAGTGAATAGGCCGGGGGCTACACATGAATAAGAGTACAAATTATTGCACAGTTTAGCATGCATTTGAGAGTGTATTTGAGAGTACTACTCAATTCAATTCTCTTTCCTTCAAGATGATTTCTAATAGGATGAACAATTTATTTTAAAACCAGTAAATTGGGAACCTGGGCTAGCATGGCCACATCTGACTCAAATTTCACATTCGATGCTATTGCTCTGATGCGGATTTAATTTTTAATTTTCTGCATTTTGCTCAACATGACACAGCTGTCTTCTGAGGAGTCACATCTGCTTTCCTGTGTATCCAAGATAAAATGCCCTTTTCCCTATCTCAGGGGAATCTGAGAACACATTAGATTAAAACTCAAGAAAAATCAACAGGTATCACATAATGCAAGAAATAAAGTTTTGTTTGATTAGCCCATTTGTTTGAAATAAAGGCCTATAGCAAAGCCACAATATTAAAATGAACAAGGACACTTAATCCTGCAGGACAATTATGCAGCATGTCAAATCAGAATGACTCATATTAAAAATACTAATCCTGTTCCAATACCTGTTAGATCTTACTGTTGACTTCAGTGTGCATTGGATCAGGCCCTTAAAGAGGAATAAAGAGGCTTGATCAAGTCAATTATAATTATCTTCCCACTAACTTTGCAAGGTGGTAGTCATTTTAGTTTATATATTTTTAAGAATTTTCCTTAACACCTAATAGTTTCAACATCTGGCCCTGTGCATGGCTTGCCACCATTTTGTGGGGCAGGATTATTGCACTGTCTTCTTGTCATCCGTTGTCCTCCAGAGCATGCAGACGAGCTGGACCAGCAACCCCAGTTTCCATCTATAGCAACATCTGGAGAAACCGTGAAGAAAGAAAAGGGTGTCACAACACAGGTTTCTTTTCCAAAGGGGGTGCTCCCAGCTCACACAAATTATACCTACATACAAACAAAGTACCCCTCATCCGCATTACTAAGAATATCTTGACTTGGACCCTTAAAACTGGACAATTATTTAAAGGTGCTAATTCTCTATTCATTGTTGATGGTGCTTGTTCAGACTCTGCATTTCATTCAACTGGGACAATGAAAAGACACAAAGTAGTTTTAACTGAAATATAGTGATTTTACCTCTTCTGGTTGAGACTAAGGGAGTCTGGGGGAGCTGAAGGGCACATAAACTGGGATCACTTTACATTCTGAAGAGCCAGAGAAAGGTGTTAGCAGGTTTATATTTAAGTAGCACAGGGGCGGGCAAACTTTTTGGCCTGAGGGCCGCATGGGGTTTCAGAAATTGTATGGCGGGCCGGTTATGGGAGGCTGTGCCTCCCCAAACAGGCAGGCGTGGCCTGGCCCCCACCCCCTATCCGACTGCTCCTGCTTCTCGCCCCTTATGGTCCCCTGGGACTCCTGCCCCATCCATTCCCTGATGCCCCCATCCTGGACCTGCCCCATCCACCTTCCCTGCTCCCTGTCCCCGTCCCCTGACCACCCCTGGAACCCCCGCCCCTGACTGCCCTCCGCCACCCCATACGACCACCCCTCCTTCCTGACTGCCCCCCCCCCCGGGACCTCTGCCCCATCCAACCACCCCTTCTCCCTGACCGCCCTCGGAACCCCTGCCCCCATTCAACCCCCTGTTCCCTGCCCTCTGACCACCCCGACCCCTATCCACCCCTCCCGGCCCCTGACCACCCCCCGAACTCCCCTGCCCTCTATCCAACCCCCCTCCCCCACTCCCTGCCCCCTTACCGTGCTGCCAGGAGCACTGGTGGTGGGCAGTGAGGCTGCAAAATGGCAGACAGACGCGCCGCCCAGCTGGAGCCGGCCACGCATCGCGCAGTTCAGAGTACCGGGTCAGGCCGGGCTCTGCAGCTGCGCTGCCCCAGGAGCTCACAGCCCTGCTGCCCAGAGCATTGCACCGGTGGCGCAGTGAGCTGAGGCTGTGAGGGAGGGGGAACAGCAGGAGAAGGGCCGGGGGCTAGCCTCCCGGGCCAGGAGCTCAGGGGCCGGGGAGAACAGTCCCGTGGGCCGGATGTGGCCCGCGGGCTGTAGTTTGCCCACCTCTGAAGTAGCAGGTGGCCTACTTTAACTTACACTATTCTGTCAGTTACTTTTCCTGCTAGACCCGCTCTCTTCTTAGGGTGACCAAACATCCCATTTTGGCCAGGACAGTCCCTTTTTTAAGCCTTGTCCCAGGGGTCCCAACATTTTTTTTTTCCAAAAGGAGGCATTTGTCCCATTTGCTTTTGCTGACTTGATCAGCTGACAAGAGCAAATGGGACAAGTGCCCACTTTTGTCAAAAAAGGTGTGGCGTGGGTGTGGAGGAATGTGGGGTGGGGGAAGCAGAGATGCCAGCCCCCTGCAGGGGAGGATGCAGAGCTTGGGGGGAGGGAGCATTCCAGCATGGGGAAGGAGGTGGCAGGATTCCAGTGACCACGCATCAGCCTCCTGAGGGGAGATATCCTATCTCCTAGAACTGGAAGGGATCTTGAAAGGTCATCGAGTCCAGCCCCCTGCCTTCACTAGCAGGACCAAGTACTGATTTTTGCCCCAGATCCTAAGTGGCCCCCTCAAGGACTGAACTCACAACCCTGGGTTTAGCAGGCCAACGCTCAAACCACTATCCCTCCCCCCAACTGAGGGGACCCCCGCAGGGTTCCAGCGACCGGGCAACAGCCTCCTGAGGGGACCTGGACAGGGTTCCAGTGAGGGGCAACAGCCTTGCGGGGAGGCAGAGGGCGTGGAGAGCGGCTGGGGATGTCGCATGTCCAGGGTGGAGAAGAGGTGACCATCTTTCCCAAAGAGAAAATGCAAGTGACACAAATTAAACTCTTTAGATTCAATAAGCCAAATTCAATACAGGTGAAGTTATATGTTGATAAGTGGAGCTGAGTCTAAGGGAGATTTTGCCGCTGTAACATACGCAGTAAGCAGACCAGAACAATGTGTAAGTGACAACAATTAAAGACTCATAGGACTCATTAGCTACAAAGTTGTCCCTGTGCCCTGTGAAATTTTAGCTGAAAATGTCTCTCACTCTGGCTTGGATAAGATACAGCCATTTAGACTGAAAACTGGAGAAACGACTGTAAACGAAGGGCAATGATAAATGGCAATATATCAAATTACAGGGAGGGGTCTACTGTCGCTCTGCAGGGATGGATGTAAAAACTAGTCTTTAACATCTAAATTAATGATCTGAAGGAAATAAATAGCAATTACATTTGCAGAGGATACTAAATTGGGAGGAGTTATGAACACTAGTCAGGAGAGAAAAATTATACTAAGGGATCTAGGGACATTAGCACCAGGGGTGGAAAATAACAAAATGAGATTTAACTGGGAAAAATTAAAATGTGCTGTAGTATATAGTTGAGGAAGAATAATCTGAGACATTTACTCCGTGGAAGGGAGAAATTTGAGAAGCAGAGATGCTGGAGGAGACCAAGGGCCCATAATAGACTGCAAATTAGCTATGAGTTTATAATGGGATATGAGTGCTTGTTTGAGCTGCATATTCAAAATCAGCTCCTTCTCAAAGCACAGAAATAATAAGGCAGCTTTGGTGTGAAATCATGTATAAAATTGCACTGAGTTCTGGACACCAGATCAACAGAAATATGTTGTCACATTGGTGGGACTTCTAAGGAAAGGACCAAAGGGATGGATTTATAAGGAAAGATTAAAATCTATATCTATATATATCAGGATACTTAGAGCCTGGGCCTGTATCACTTAAGTCAATATGAGTTTTGCTACGGACTTCAGGGAGCAGGAATGAGACCCTAAATTCTGTGCCCAGTTCTGCCACACATTCACGGCCTAGCCTTGGATTTAACCAGTCTGCCTCTGCTTACTCATCTGTGAAATGGAGCTAGCTATAGTGCGTGTGTGTGTATATTAGGGTAAGTAACAGATGGAGTTACAGACATGATAAGGATTAATGAATACTATAGCTAGATCCATTTCACAGATGGGTAAGCAGAGGCTAGGCAGCGAATGTGTGGCAGAACTAAAGTCAGTGGCAAAACTCATCTTGACTTAAATGCTCCAGCCCCTAACAGTCTTGATTCTCAGCCCTGTGATTTAGCCACTAGGCCACATAGTTCTTAATGATCACATAAAAAGACCTAATTAACTTACACACATGATCATATGACTGGCCATTCCATTTCAACTCTCCTTTTAGGGTTGTTTTTCTCTTTAACTTGGGATCTACATTTCTTTAATCATCTTTCTAATCACTCTTACCTTTTCTTTCTGTGATCTCACAAGCAGTACCACGATATCCTATAGGACATATACATTCACAGCGAGTTTCTAGAAGGATAACAGTGAAAGCTGGATTACTGTACTTCACTACAGTATATTATTATATTGAACATTTCTCTATAGACTCCCATTTCCATATATAGACAGGTGAAGAGGCTGCCTCTTTGGGACAGAGACCATCTTTTCTTTATATGCATGTGCAGCAACTAGCGGAATGGGGCCCTGATCCCAGAATTCATTGTCTGGGTATTAACAACAGTGGTCATTTGAAAACATCTTTCATGGCAAATTATCCTAAATAGAATGGCAACAGGACTCAAGGGCTAATAAGTTATTTAAACAAGTTATTTAAACAGAGGAATCAGTTAAGAGCTATAATCAAACTGGCTGGTACCTGAATCAATAATTTCTGCATTAGATACATTTAGATGATAACCAGATTCTCATCAGGCCTTTTGCAGATGCAAATTTGAATTAGGTACGTGAAAAATATCTTCTTTTATTAGCAAAACCCCCACACCATATATCTCCATTTAGAAAATGTGTTTTTTATTCAATTTAATTACTTTCCCCCAGCATTTTTAAATCATTGTCAGCTTTTAAATGAGGGCAGCTTCTATTAAAAATGGAGGGAAGGAAAGGATACAATACTGAACAACTTTGATGATGATGATGATGATACCAGTACTTAGCACTTATATGGTGCTTTTCATCTTCACAACACAACACTAATTAATGCTAGAGACATTAGGATGATGGTAATGATCTTGAAAGCAAAGGAAGAGATTTAAAGACATGAACTTTTCTTTTGATGAATAATTGAGGTGGGAACTGTTTCTTAAATGTAACTGATAAAGACACTTGCTACAATGGTGTTAATTTGCTGCGGCTGCTACTAAACCATGGAGATTTATGAATGAAATTACTCTTTTTTTAAATATTTTTTTTATAATGTTAACCAGGATGAATAAGAGAAAGGAATGAACACAGATTACCAGCCAGTTAAGCCTCCTACCTACAATTCCTCTGTTCGTTTATACTAGAGGAGTATTACATGTGAGATTCTACCTTTCAGAAAGGTAATTCCATTGCCATGGCATGGAGCACAATGACAGGAACTGGTCTCCAGCTGAAACTCTACAAGGGCACGCTTCATATTTTCCCTTAGTGTATTTGCATTTGCAAAGTCCGTTGAAGTCACCAGTTCAGACAGGGGTTCTGCCTAAGGGGGAGGGAGGAAAGAGGGGAAGAAACAATTGTTGTATTCATTTCAAAGGTCAAGATGTTTTTATAAGGTCAGCCCTGCACTGCAAGCTATGGAGGGACATCAACTTATGAATAAAATGTAGCCCCTATGTTATGAGATTTGTGTTCTGTGGAGATGTCAATAAAAGCTTTCTAAAACGGGAACAGATTAGTCATCCATGGAATAGAATGAATAGTCTCTTCACCAGCTCCAGCTTTCCAGTTAACTTGTGGTTAGGGCTGGTGGAAAAAAGAGAACAGCAATTTAATGAAAATGTTTTCATTTGCCCCCCCCCGACCCCCGATTCAAAATTTTGACCAGCTAGAGAGTCGTCTGAAAACTGGGAGGGCATTTCACAAAAGTTTCATCCAAAGTTTTCCTATGTATTTTTCTGATTTTGAAATTTTAAGAAAATTCATTAAAAATTGAAAATTTTTAACCAACGCTACTTATATTGACTTGTCTCTTGCTCCTCCTTTAGGTAGGGTTGCCACCAGTCTGCGTTTTACCTGGTCAGTCCGGTTTTTGGCTTCTGAGTCCAGGTGCCATTTAGGGTTGCCAGGTGTCCAGTAAGTCTGGTTGAAAAGGGGACTGGGCAATGTCCGGTCAGATGTACTGACTGGACACCAAAAGTCCAGTTACCACAGGGCAGGGGGAGGTACCGGGTCATTAACCCAAACCAGCCCCTGTTCAGCCAGGGCTGCCTCCTACCTTCAGGCAGGTTCCTTGTCAGGCTGCAGCAACTTCCATTTCAACAAGAGTCGACGTACGGGGAAAGGAGCGAGCAACGTGGGTGGGATCTTGGGTGAAGAGGCAGGGCAGGGGTGGGGCCTTAGGGAGTGGAAGAGACAGGTCAAGGGCAGGGTCTCGGGGATCCGGTTACCAGCAATTAGAAAGGTGGCAACCCTACCTTTGGGACTCTTCCTGAAAACCCGCCAGGAAACATTTTTAATACAGTACAATGACTTTGTTCATATGCTGCCCTTGTATGGATTGTTTTTTAATTGCAGCATAGTCATTAGTGTTAGATTACTCCATGAAGCCAACAGAAATATTCCCATTACTTTCAAATGCAGGGTGCCTCTACACTTCTTTCAGTTGTGTTTAGTGAATAGACCCATGTTGCCCCCGTTTGCACGGGTATAAATAGCAGTGTAGATGGTGAGGCACAGCTCAGGACAATGAGGACACGCTTGAAAGGTGTGGGTATGTACTCAAGTACATCCCCTACATGGCCCTCTGCTCACCCAAGCCATACCTCCCTCTCTACACTACCACTTTTAGCAGTATAACAGTAGGGTGACCAGATGAGAGACATGAAATATCGGGACACGGAGGGGTGGGGGGGAAGACGTGCCATCTGGTCACCCTATATAGCATCCTGCTGCATCCCCGTTGTTAGAACCTTTCCCTGAAAAAGATTCCAGCAGTGGGAATGGCTCTGCCAGCTCCCAGCTGCTGGAGCCCTTCCCCACCACAAGGAAAGTCTCCCCCCTGCCAGAGCCTTTCCTCACTTCAGTGAAAGGCTCCGGAAACGGGGAGCTGCTGAAGCCTTTCCCTGCTGCCTCACGTTGGCCAGAGCTTTTCACTGACATGTGTAGTTACACACCACAGTGTGGACACAGTGTGTGCGTTTCACTGTAGTGTGTAGTGAAGTGAAACATCTGCTACATGCCTCCCCAAGTGGTGTGTAGTGTGTAATTGTAATCCAAGTCTGAAGTTCCTTAGGCAAGGATCCAGGTATTTGTCTGAAAGAACTGACCTGTTATATAGCACCATTTTATTCCCATCAGCTCTGCAGAGCTGCTACGGGTTTGGGAGAAAGAGCTGGACTCTATTTTGTGCATCCTCAACAGAATAATTATGTTAAGTTCCTGCTGCAGGGACAAATTCTGCCATCAGTTGCACTTCTGCACCCTCACGACTATAATGGGAAAGCAGACGTGTAAGTGAGGGCACAGACTGAACATCATGCGGTTGCTGAGGGTAGAATTTGGTACAGAGTAGAACCAGGTGTAACAGAGAGTAAGATTTGCCCCACAGATTCTTCTTGGCAAATGATAACACAGTAGCCAGTAAGAATAAAGTCTGAGGATTCCTAGGCTAAGTTTGCATGGTTGGGAGTTACAATAAAAGGACCAGTTCCTCAGTTTGTGTCACCTGAGGATCCAGCCCAAAGTTGTTATTGTAAGCTGAGCAAATTTGCTATGCATGCCATCAGGACACAGCAAACATGAATCCCCACAATACCATTTGTACAGGGTCATGTCATTCAGAGGACAAATGCATTTTAAGGAATGTTACTGCCACTGTGCCGTCATTTCTCAACAATGATCTTTGATCCACCTTTTACTTTTTGAATTCATATCATATAAATAAGGAAATGCCTTGAGAATGACCTGCCAAGTGCTTTTAGTAGATGATTTATGAACTGCTTTGCTTTATTTTTTCCCTATCGAGGCATTTTTAGGGCTCATGTTTAGTCACACACTACTGGTGCTTTTGATCTTCATACTCCCCAAGGATATTAGCAGGGAAATTAAAGGCTAAATAAGCCAAATCCAAATTATATCAATCAGTGGTTTCTACTAGCTGATCTGGTCAGTGATATCAGGTTAGAATCTAAAGGGTTAGAAAAAAACCTAGCCTTAGTATCCCATTTAAAAAAAATTCTGAACACAAACTAAGTGTAACTTGCACAAGTACGGACACTGAAATCTCTGGGACTCAATGCAATTATGAAATCATGGGTAGATTACCTGAAACAGTTGATTTTATATCCTCCTTTAAACCTGAGGTGAGTTCTAGTTAACAAAGAAATGCATTATATTGTCAAAGCAGAAGAGTTGAGTGGGTGGAGGGCAAGCTGAAAACATGGACATTATGTGAAATTTGTATTACAAAAAAGGGGAAAAACAACATAATAATCAGTGCCAAGCCAGAGTGAACTATGAGGCCCTGGAAAAATAAACACCTATTTGACCAATATAGTCAAATGCAGAAAGGGCTGATCCAACGCTTGTTGAAGTCAACAGTCTTTCTGTGTCTCAGGGGGCTTCGGATTAGTCCTTGAATGCGTAGATTGCCAAAGTATTAAACATATTTCCACAAGAGATAAAACAAACACTAGCTATGGGCCCAATCTAAGGAATTTTATCTGGATCCGGATTTCAAATGAACACCCTCAAAGCTCTAGTGGGTTTGAATCAAGGCTTTTGGGTTCAGAGTAGAGCAGGTTGGGAAATGGCTTTTTTAAAGAAAATTTTCAGCGAAAGGGAAAAGAACACATTTTCATCAAAAGGTTCCACAGAAAATTTAGACATTTCCATTTTTCTAATTGACAAGTTTCAGTCAAAAACCAAAAAAAATTATATGGATTTGCTGCCATAGTGCCTCATGAGAGTCATAGTTCAGCAGCCTTATGCCCTCATTTTCCTCCCTGGGCCAGGCTCTCTGGCTGGGCTACATCTCCCATGATGCACCATGGTCTTCCCACTTGCTGAGACATCAGGGCACCATGGGGAGTCCCTAGTTACAGTGCATCATGGAAGATGTAATCTGTCCAGGGGAACCAGGCCTATACAGGAATATGAGGCACCTATAGATCCTATGAGGCACTGGGAGGCGGGGGTGGAGGAGAGATTCCAAATCAACATATTTCACGTTTTAGAATGCATTTTGGGATTTGAGTGTTCAGTTTTTTGACAAAAAATATTTTTTTCTGTGAAAAACAGATACTTTTCCCAAAAACATTTATTTAACCAAAACCCAATTTTCCATTGAAGAGCAGTCCAATGAAAACCAGCCCTAGTGCAGGGCCATACCTAAGAAGAATATTCTTCTGCCTTCACAATAGTCACCCAAACGTTCAATGAACTAATTGTGACATTCAAAATTGAGGCTCTATTGACATTTTTTCCCCCTTGTTATTTTTCATTTTCATGCTCCTCTATACATTCGGACCTGGCCAAGACTGGAAATAGGAAAGCCTAGTAAAAATCTATTCTCATGAGATCCTAGCTTAGTTTTACAGATTAATGAGCTTTAGATAGTCTGGACAAATAGCCAGACTTTTTGGTGCACTCTTCGCTTTTCGGAACCAAACAGAATTGCTACTATACAGTACAGTGGATGGTAAATATGGAAGGCAAGGGTAATCCAGAAAAAAGGAAGGTCATTTTAATACACTCTAATATTAAATGCCATCAGGTATATTTCTAATACAGCACTGCCTAGATTCTTCAAACTTCAATTATCTGACATGCCTTGTTACCTAAAACAGGTCAATTAGTTACTCTGAAAATCTCCCTGATTATTCAAAACCTCACTTATCTGAATGTATTCCAAGTCCCCCATGGCACTCGACTAACTGAAGCTCTATGGAGTATTATTTACAGTACCTTTAGCTTTATGATTTCAGGGTTGTACTGTACTGCATCTCCCCACTCCTGCATTAGCTGAGCAGTTGGCAGATCTTTGTAGGCAAGTGTCGTGATATGCTCACTCCCTCCTCCACGAACGAGGGCTATGAAATCTTCCACAATTTGCTTTTGCCCGATGCTGTCTGCAAAAAGGGGTAAAGTGACCAGCTCAGCGTTGCTATTTCTTCGTGGATCACAAATAGAATAAAAAGCTAGGAGCAAAGCAGACTCTGCCAGTTACATATCCCATTTCGAAACAAAACGGGAAAGCGATCTTGGTCACAATTATTTATATACAGCCAAATATCCGGCATGTCTTCTGATTTAAAAGGCAGTGGTGCCTGAGGGAAGACTTCAAGATTTGGCCCATAGTTTTTCATTTGACATTACTGTAAATGAAAAAACAAACAAACAATAGATTCATTCATAGACTTTCAAGGAAAGAGGGGATCACTTAACCACAAGGGAAAGAATAATAAATCAGCCTACCCTTACTGGGGCTATCATTGAAAAGTACCAGAAACTGCAACTAGTGCAGGGTGCAGCACCTCTTCCTTGAGTAAAGGGCTTGATCCTGCTTCTGTTAAAGTCAATGGTGTGAGATCAAACTCCATAAAACAAAGCCCATTTCCTGCGTGCAGATCTATTTTACGTCTGAAATTGAGCATATATTGCTCTCACATAAAAAAAGAACATACAAAGCACAAGACTATTTTATGTTTACCTCCAATTTCATTTAAAACAGCCTTACAGCCAGCAGCTGACATTCCCAAACTTATATAAACTCCATAGATATTTCCACCAACGTTAAAGCCACGCTGTGCACAGGCTTGGATGTCACTTAAAGAGTAACCTAAAAAGCACAGTAAAACATCACATATTTATAAAAACAACACTCCATTTTAAGTACCTTTTGCTGATTTCCCCTCCCCTCCCCCCCCAGGGAATTTTTAGGGCCCAATCTTGCTCTAAAAGGGATCTGGTACCCTCAGCTCCCAGTGACTTTGATGGAGTTGAGTGCTCTCAGGATCAGACCTTTAGTAAAGAAAAATTTTGCTCTCAAAAGTTGAAATGTTTTTGCTTGCGGGGCTACATCAAATGTCATGGAATTCCTGGCACAGAAGAAGTGGCACATTACAAATAATGAGCATCATAAAGATATGGTTACCCCTTTTGACCCAAACCCTGTTGCAAGTTACAAATTCGCAAATTAACGCCTAAGGGCCCAATCCTGCAACCACTTGCCATGGAGCATCATGCTTACCATGCTGAGTGACTTAAATAAGATTCCTTAGGGCTGTAAACCGTGCATTCAGTAGCAAATGTTTGTGGGATTCGGCCCTCAATGAGTTAGCAGTTAAGGTCCCAATTCGGCAATGTACTTAACCACATGACTTACTTTAACCCATTAGTAGTCCCATTGAAGTTAGACATGTGCTTCAATACCTAGCTGAACTGGGGCCTTAACAAGCAAGTGCAACATGCACTACCTTCACTTCATCAACGGCAGCCTCTCTGCCAGCAATCACATCTGACAGTCACTCCCTGCCAGGGAATAAAACTAGCACTAAATTAGTGCTCCCTGGACTCAATAAAAAGGGGTTATCCTAACTAAATTCCATTTCAACATTGGCTCTAGCACTTATCAAATTGGCAAATAAAGTTAGATTTCAGCTTTGACATCTAACTGGCACCTTGGCAAATCCATCTGATTGACCCTCCATTCATGCTTACATTGTTTATTTTGACTGCAAGATCTTTGATTCAAGGGCTGTCTCTTGCTATGTGTATGTACAGTGCCTAATCTCGTGGTCAACTGGGGCTTCTAGATGCTATTGTGATCCCAGTAATAAACAGTAATAGTAATACATTGTTGTTTAGATGTGAGCTTCTAGAAAAAATATATATAGCTTGAGATGGGCCCAAAACAAAACCACAGATCTTGAATACCACCGAAATTCTGAATGCCTGAAATCCAGATCTAAGTTCTGTCCCTCTGGCTCGGGTCTAAATAGAGCATTACCTACCAATGTACTACTCAACAGAAGAGCAAACAGCTAGTGGACCCTGCTGTGTAACACAAAGAGTACTATAGCAAATAGGCACTGAAGGCCATTCCTCAACCTCCCATGCCAATGGGTAAACAAAAGAATGCTGCTACTGATTATCATCCCACAACTCTCTTTGTTCCACACAAACCCTTGTAAACGAGCATGAGGCAAACAGCTAGAGCAGCAGCAGGCAGAAAAGTCACCCAGCAAATTATTCACTCTTTCCTGGATTCCTGCACTCTGGAAAAGTTCTAGCGACTACACGAGTTTCACGACTACCACTTGTAAAGCGCTGAATAGAAGAATGTAGGTTTTGATTTTCAAAGCCAACTGGGGATTTAGCCATGGGATTCTCATTCATTTTAATGTCTAGTCAGCTTTGGAAAGATCAACTACCGGGCCTCGTATGCTGAAGTGATAAGCACCGGCAGCTCCAGCTAAGGTTGATGAAAGCGGAGTGTGCTCAGCACCATTTGAAAATTAGGTCCTTGGTTTACGTACAGAAGGGGAGAGCATTATCTTATTCAGTATCTCTTAGGGATAATGCTACAGACATCAGTGCTCCACCCCCCACATAGCCCATCTCACCCCAGGCTTACCCCCTCTCTATCCACAGAGCCTAATTCCCACAGAGCAGCATCTGGAGGTTCAGGTAGGAATAATGCTGTGGAGGTGGCAATTGTTTTCCTAGATAGGAGTGCATGTGGCAGCAGAAGTAGTAGATCTGACCCCAAAGCTTTAAGAACTGCTCTTTCATTAAATGCTGTATAGTATTGGATACACAGACCTGCCTTTTGGAGTTCTTCGCTGTTCACAACTAACGTGTATTCGTAGATGCCTCCAAGAGTAGCTTCAGTGATGTAGTGCGTCCCATAATCTCTGTAGAGTTCTCTGTATTCACCATAGCTATACTCTAAAGGCAGCTGATGGAGTCTCTGCAGGAACTCATAATGGAGCATCAGAGTCCGAGGCTTCAGTTTATAACGGGCCACATCCAGCTCAGAACGGGCATGAATAAATTTGCTGGACTAGATGAAATGTAGACACACAACAGCATCCAAGTGAAATGAGAGACATGGTTCTCCATGCAAGGTATGTTACCTCAGTGAATGTTTTATATATATAGTCTGTGCATTGTATAAATATGGATGTTACTGGTCTGCATTAAACAGCTCACACAAATCCGTATACCCTACATAGATCTTAATTTGTAAAATGTGCCATTACCGAAACTTAAAAGTGAAGGGAGAAATTTTACACAATGGAAAAAAAAGACATTCCCTCAAACAAACTATTGTCCAACCCAAAGAATATCCTTTCTCTCCACATCCCTTTTGGGGTAAAAGCCTGGATAATAAAATGGGCTTTCCACTGTGCCCTAAATGCATTCAGACTCAGGTTCGTTTGGGCATCAAGGGAAACATTTTAAAGAGCTGAGGCTCTTTCAATTTAAAACGTCCTGCAACCTGGATAATCAAATCTAGGCCCCTTATCAGGCCCAAAGCAGGACTCACTGGGTGGAATTCAGTGGGCTGGGTTATGGAAGAAGTCAGACTAGGTGATCAAAGTGGTCCTTTCTGTCCTCAAAAATCAATGACTGTGTGAGTTACCCCAGATCCTCCTCATCTCTAATGGTGTCTATTGCAGGAGCTTCTCGGCCCCTTGGTGAACATACCTAGTAAAATCTTCTCCTGATTAAGGAAGCTCTATTTGGGGTTTGTACTATGTGTAACCCACACACCTCCTGGGTATGATATTCTATCCAATCTGGGGGGGGGGGGAAGAGCGAGAGAGAGGAGTCTGCTTTACAGCCATATGGCTTTTTGCTCATGCAGTAGAGACCCATGCAGGGGCAGCTCTATGTATTTTGCCGCACCAAGCACAGCAGTGAGGCAGCCTTCTGTGGCACACCTGTGGGAGGTCCGCTGGTAACACGGATTCAGCGGCATGCCTGCGGGAGATCCACCAGTCCCGCGCCTTTGGTGTACCCGCTGCCGAATTACCGCTGAAACCGCGGGACCAGCGGACCTTCCGCAGGCATGCCGCCGAAAGCTGACTCACTGCCGCCCTCATGGCGACCGGCAGGCCGCCCCCTGTGGCTTGCCGCCCGAGGCACGCACTTGGTGTGCTGGTGCCTGGAGCCACCCCTGGACTCATGCACTGAGGTCCCAGGTTCAATCCCACCCACCGGCGACCGGGGTCTGTCAGTGTTACACATGCACAGTCCAGGCAAGTGCAAGATACACAGAAACAAGGCCACTGTTCTGCTCCTGAATGCACATGGCACTGAGGACACCGGCCTATAACAGCAGTGGAACTAAACAGCCAACATGAAGTAGGCCTGGTTTACAACAGTGGAAGGTTAAGAAGAAACCAAACAATGGTGCATATTGCCCCAGAATGAAGTCATGGCACTAGAAGAGTATAAATTAAAGCTCCTCTAGATGGCTTGGAGTGTATACCAGGTCACAGAAGTGATTGAAGGACAAGAGTGAAAATGTATGCTTCATGGTGAACATTCTGCGCTGTGTGCCTTGAGTTCTGTGGGTAGCTCATATCTACCAATGGGAAATGGCATGTGCTATTCTCTAATTAAACCAGTGAAGACCTGCTAGCAGTTTTCATTTTATATTACCGTCACAGCTACTATACAGTTGAGTAACAGGTTTCTTTGTTTGCATTGTCATTTACTGCAGTGACAGCACCTGTTGGCACTACTATGACTTTTCCTGTGTGCACTGACATCCTGCTGGGATTCCAAGGTCACTAGTCTTCCACTGCACAGACTGTTCTATGCACTCATAAACACATAAAACTTGATGCCTGAAAATCCCATCCATCCCAAAGGAAGGGAATGTCTTTTAGTCAGGAACTCACTTGCTATTCAATGGAACTCACCCAGTTGGACAGATGGAATTTCAAAGTTCTAGGGCTCAATATGTAAAGAACAATCTGACCTGTGTGAAATCCCTTGGAATAATCACATTCTGGGTCTCATATCTGTTTCCCACCCATCTTTCAGGACATTTTGATTTCATTCACTACCATTGCTATTTACTGACATATCAAGTAAGTTACTTTTGTTTATGGTCTCCTGACCTGAGGTGGGTGCTATGGTACATTAAACTCCCTGGCAGGGTAACCTGGGAGTTTACAGTTCCTATGTCCAGTGGCTGGTATGAACCATGTGTCAGCCCCTTTAATAGCTGGATTGTCCATTTTAATATTACTCCTGAGGACATTTTGCGCCTAAAAATTAAAAGTTATGCAACAAAAATTTAAAAGTTCTGCATATTTTATTTGTCAAATAAATGTGGAGGTTCCAGCATGGCATTGGGAAGCACAGGCCACTGGCTGCACAGAGGTGGGAGATCACGGTGCAACTCCCCCCTATCTGGACACAGACTCAGTGGTGAGGCTGCACCCAACCCTGACACACCACAAGGACCGGGCCTGCCCCAGAAACACCCCAGAGCCCTGCCCCTCCATGCCAGGTGCACCAGGTGTGGGCAGATAGGCTCAGCAAGGCAGGATCCAAGTGTGAAGAGGCTTAGCGTGGGGGGGATCCAAGTGTGGGTTGAGAGGGTACTGTGTGAGGAAATCTGAGCCACCGACACCCAGTGCAGGATCCAGGTGCGGGGGAGGAGGGGGGATCTGGATGTACAGAGGCTTGTTGGGATTTTTTGGGTGCAACAGTAATGGGACTCTGCAGGGGGATCCAGGTGAAGGTGTTTGGGGCTCAGCAGGGGAGACTGGGTATGGGGGAGTAAGTGCGGGGGTCCAGATGCTGGCGGAGTGGGGCTTAGTGGGGTTGCAATACATGTGCAGCTGGTTGGGGCTCGGTAAGGTGGGGATCCGGGTGGTTCATCGGGGTGGTCCAGGTGCAGGGGGAGCAGGACTTGTCTGGGGGATTCTGGGTGCAGGGGGGAGTGAGACTTGACAGGAGAGTCTGGGTGTGAGGGGGGCTGGATAGATGGGGACTGGCTCCCTGTACGTACAGGGATCCTCCCCCTGCAGCTGAGGAGCGATGGGGTGCAGAATGTGCAGAGGGAGGGTTGCAGAGCTTCCTACAGCCAGGGGAGAAATTTGGGGGTGGGTCTAACTAGCAGGTAGGAGCCACGAGCCGTGTCTTTCCCAGTCCCGCCCCTGCCCCACAGTGATTTACCTCTCTGCCGGCTGCCCTGGGCATACTGTTTGGGAGGATTACGTGACCGTTTTTGTGGCTTCCCTTTGCTTCCCCATCAGAAAGTCATTTTTCTGTGGGGAAACAAAGAAATCTGCGGGGGACGTAAATTCTGCACATGTACAGTGGCGCAGAATTCCCACAGGAGTATAATGTGTGCTATATCCCCTATGCTCATATAGGGGTTGCTGTGCATCAGTAGGCCCCCTGCCAATCCTTCCTACATGACAGTACGCTTCCCTTTGTGTTCAGAGGACCAATTTGGGCCTCTTCCTTTCTTTCTCTTTCACTTTTTTACAGTGAGACTCTATTGGACAGACCCTCAGCTGATCTAAATTGGTGTAGTTCTACTTGATTTCCTTGGAGCTATACTTCAAAAGCTGAGGATCTAGTCCTATATTTTTTAATACATGTATACACACACGTACATTTAAACTTCACATCTCAGGTGTTAACTACTAAACTGAGAACAGTTTTAAGTAGAAAGTAACTTACGGTTGCAGAAAATTTTTTCGTCCTTTGAATGAACTTCTTGAACCTGTTGTCACTTAAACTGTAACCAAGTTCAAACACTCCTGGTATCTTTATTCCAAAGCTATAGCTAGTCTGCGAAGCTCTTGCCCTAAGGATATTTTCTTCAAAACTTGAATAAGATTCGTATTCAGTCAATGTAAATTCATATTTGCCTTTGGTCTAAACAAAAAGCAAAACCAACACACTTTATTTCTTGCATACTGGTTTCATACCTGAAGCTGAGGGAAGACGTCTTGATAGTCTTGCAACAAACATACTTTTGAATTAGTGCTTTAACTTTGAAGAAGAAAAGCCTGGTATAATTGCTAATCATTATTATTATTACTACAATACCACTTGATTTGCAGCACAAGTTAATAAAATGCAGATGAGAGCTACTGTCTCCTCCGTATTGCAATTGCCTACATCTTAAAAGTCCATGAACGTTTAAACACGTTTAAAATTGCGAAAGGAACAAAGCTTGCTTAATAGGCATCACGTATCAAATCACACTAGATAACACACAGCATTAACTTCAATGGGCTTTTAATCAGGCTCCGTATCTTTGATGCCATTAAAGGTAAATGACAAGTATGAAAATTACTTGGGTGCCTGCCCTTTTATACAGTACGTTCTGGATATTTTAAAACAATAATATTTATTTGCACTTCTGTAGTCTCCTATAAACATAGGACTCACTGCTGGCAAGCCCATGGTGGCTGGGGGTAGTGTAGCAGGCTCTCCTCCTTTAGTGCCCTGTCTGCCAACTGTGCTGCCAGCTCTGTGGTGGCCAGCTTCTCCTTACAACTCGGCCAGGTCACACAGTCTCACCCCTTCTGGGGTAAACCAGCAGTCTGACAAATAATAGTCCATCAACATCCTATTGAACTTTGGGTCGGAGTCTGGACTCACCAGTCCTTACCCCTGGTATTGGGGGGCTTCAACAGTCCTTACAGGGGGGTTTCCGCTCCACCATCCCTGGTGGGCTTGTAGGGAAACCCAATGCCCTCCCGCTCCCCTGGATTCCAGTCCAGGGACCCTTGAGTAGGAAGTCAAGGCCTCGCTACACAGACCCCTGGCTGCCTCCCTGGACACCTCCTATCTTGCCCAGTCTGCCGCCTTTGCTGCAATCTCTTTCCTGGCTCCCAAGGTATCAGCACCTTTCTTTCTAGGCCTCTTCCACAGGCCCACTGCAGAGCTTCTTAGCATCTGGTTCTGCTGCAGGAGAGTTTTCTCAACTGACTCAGCAGAAGTCCTCCTGCTCCCTACAGATCTGTCTAGCAGCATGCTGAACCCTGGCTGGGACTCACCAACTCAGCTCCCCGACTCCAGCCAGGCGCCTCTCACTGAGAGAGACCCAGAGGTCTGCGCTCCTTCCCAGTTTACCCCTAACTGAGCCTGGTTCGGCCCTTTTAGCTCCTCCCTCCAGCTTTGACACTTACTACAGGGCAAGGCTGATTGAGCCCTCCAATTCTCCTTAACCCCTTCAGGCCCAGTGTGGAGTTGGTACATCCCATCACACCTCCTTTCTATCAGAGGATCTCAAGGTGCTTTCCTCACACTGCCCCTTGGTTGTAAGTATTTTTTACACCACTTTTATGGAGCAGGTTCTTGAGGCAAATAGAAAGTAAGGCCCTGATCCCGCACCATTAAAGTCATTAGGAGTTTTGCCATTGACTTCAATGTGCATAAGATCAAACCCTACTTGAATTTGCCAAAATTCACATTGGAAATCTTTGGCAGAGCCAGAATTAGGTCCCAGATCTCCTAATTTCCAGTCCTCTGCCTGGACTATGAGACCATGCTTCCCCTGAACATGCAACCCAGTCAAAAGTCTGTGCTGTGTGCAACAATGAACAATGGTAAAAGTGCCCCAAATTACGTGTTGCCATGAACACAAATATTTCACTTTCATTATGGGCACTGGAATCATTCCTTTTTCCTTCCCCTACAGTTTTATATTTAATACTTGATTTCCTCATATTACGAGCATTACTGTTTCAGGCACCCATTGTGCACTGCATCATTATAGAGAATCTCTGAAATCTAGTTCACTTTCTTGCAAGCAAATCAAGGAAACAGAATCTAGCTGAGAATTTTGGATGGCTTCATTAGAGAAACTTTCCTTTTTCATATTTGTGTCATTTTGAGAACAACATATACATGATTATTCGAGTATAACAATCACTTATTATGTTCCCTAATATTTTCAAAGTAGGTCAAAATTTAGTCCTAAACCACTTGACCCCAATTTTTGAAATTCATTAAAATGTCATGTAGTAAATGAAGCTGTGTTGACACGCTGCATTGAAAACTATTGGAAATTTAATTAAAGTTGGTTTGCAGAAAAAAAAATCTGATTCTTACCTCTGGGGAGTAGCTTTCTACATTGTATGGTTTTCTAAACCTGGTATCCATAATATAATGTGGAGTACACCCCCCAGCATAGTACCTGTGATCAAGAACCAAACCTTCCAGATTGTTTGTGAGGATATTTAACCTGTGTAGGAGGCATAACAGTGAAACAATAAAGTTTATAATTTAATTAGCAGCAAAATATACAATTTGGCTAAGAAAGGCAAGATTTTTTTCCCCTATTTCCTTTTGTGCCTGCCTATTTCGTTGCCTAGGGATTCTGTCATCAGAACTTTCCATCTTCTATCATCCACTCTATTGGCCTAGGAGAACCTTCCCATCCAACAAGCAAATGAAAGAGGGAGTCATATTTTGAAACATTGCTGAAGATAATATTAAGCGCAGAAGAATTACATTCTGTCAACTGGGACTGACATTATAGCATCATCCCATCAGTGATAGCAACATTTGTATACTTTACCCAGCCAATAAAAGTTCATGGAATTGAAATTGTGCTGGAAAGTAAGGATTTGGAGTTGCTTTTTCAGGAATGGCAGAAGGGGCAGAGGTGGGCAAAATATACACTCGGGCGGCACTGGATCAGATCCTAAATCCATCTGTAAAGAGTAAAAGTACAGCATGGCAATCTTTTTATGTAGGGAGAATGACTTTTTTTTGGTGATGGGACCAAGAGTTCTCCGTTATTCACCACCATCACTGAAGGGTGAATCCCAGTGGAATCTCATCTACATGGTGCACGGTCTCAGGATATGGCGCTAATCTGAATGAGATCATGTTTAAATAGCAGTGAGCATCACTAGAGGAAAAATCACAAAAGAAAAAATACCGATGAAATCAGGAAATCCCCAGAACCTATCATTGTTACGTTGTGCTCCAGGTCTTTGTTAGGCCTCCCTTTCCTTAGTTTGGAGTCAAAGAGTTGCATAAAAAGGTCTCTGAAATTATTAAAATGATCTTCAATCTTAGAACACAGTGAAAAGCGGGAAGATCCACTAAAATCATATGACTGAGCATTTGTGGCTTCAAAGAAATGAGAGGCATATTTCTGTAAGAGTTCAAATTAGTTTTTAATTTATACTATGGTTAACGGTATGAAGCATCAGTAATGACACACAGCAGTCACATCTTCAGAGAGTTGCACAGAAATGATCATTTTCCCTTCAATGTGATTTTTACTCTATGAAGCCAAATTTTTGAGGGGGTGCACGTGAAGGAAAATTAGGGGACTATTTTCCCACTGTAGGATCCTATAGGCAGTTATCCTATATGAGTTGGATCATATTCAACCACCCCAAAATTCAGAATTGTTTAGTTCTTGGGTGAAATCTTGCCCCCACTGAAGATGATGACAAAACTTCCATTGGCTTAAATGGGGCCTAGGTTTTGGTTCAGTCCATTCCAAATGTAGAGGCCCACTGCAACATATAGATCTGAATCCAAATTCAGGTTTTAAGCAATCCAATGCTCTGGGATGTTAGAGCCCCTTCAGTGCCCACTGACAAAGGGTTCATTATCACATAACAGCAACTCCTATCAGGCCTAACAAACTCACTACACCTAAAAGAATGTTGTGTAGCGTGTCAAATGAAAGCTTATATCATACTGGTCATCATAAGCATTGCGAGACATATGTCTGGGCATTAGTCAAGAAGGTGTATGTATGTACTAAAAATATGTTTGAACGATGTAAACAGGCAGGGTAGATAAACAAGTTTTTCCCAGGCAAAGGAATGTTTATTTACCTGCCTGCTTCCAATGTCTAGCAAGCATTGTGTAAGTCAACACAAAGCAAGCTTCATTTGAAAGACAACAGGAAAGGCAAGTTGCCAGGAGAATGAGAAAGACAATATGGCATGAGCACGCTGAGAGCAAACAGCAGGGGAAAACAACTTTGTCTGAGGGTACACACCACAGGGCTACATTCCAAAGGTTTTCTGGAGCATAATGAAGAGGAAAGGAACCTAGGGATACTCCTGGAAGAGAGGAGTGAAAAATGAAAAACCTGGATCCCGATTGGACTGAAAATCAGCAATGTATGCAAAAGGGCTGAGGGTGAGAAAAATGTTTTAGCCAAAAGACTGTAGCTGGCTAACGGTATATTTAATCTCTTCCCAGCGTGTTATATTTTTGTTTTATTTGTAACCAATTCTGTTTCCACTACCTTACTCAGTTGTTATGAAAAACTTCTCTTTGTTTTAGCAGAAGTAGAATACAGTGCTGTAATATTAATTAAGTGTGACTACTCGGTTTAATCAAACAAGCTGGTGTGTACACGGTCTCTCTGGAGATAGCAAATTTGGTAATCTCTGTGAGTGTCGAATGATGGGCTGGATACTCCAGGGGAATGTTCTTCCAGGGACTCGGGAACTTGGGTGCACCAAGTGTTATGTGCAAAGAAAAGTATGGTCCTGAGAAGTTTGTCTGGGGTGGCTAACAGACTGTGGTGACAGGGAGCTCTCACCTAGTTTAGCATCAGCAAGTCTCTCTTTTGCTAAGGCAGAGGGGTAACAAGAACAGGAGTACAGACTAACACAGCTGCTACTCTGAAAGGGGTAACAAGATCACCCATAGGTCTGGGTGCCCCGAGAAAGTGTCACAGTTTGGACACAGAATTTTGATTCAGGCCATTCTATAATATAATCATGATTCAATTATTTTTTCAAATATCAACATCCCCAACCAGTGTTTTATTTCAGAGCCAGATTTTTAAATAGGCGTTATCCAAGCCTCCTGGGCCCAGGCAAAATTTGTCATACGCACAGAGTAGTTATCAGGCCACATTCTGATCTCAATTATACCCATGTAAATCTGAAGTAACTCCTTTGACTTCAACCCAGAAAACAAAAAAAATCCATGATTTCTCAGGTGTCCAATGGTTTAAATAACAATTATCTGTAGAGGTTTTAGAAGGTTTGTCGTCGTTCACCCAGTTTTGGCACAATCGGCACATTTCCAGAAGAAAATAAGTGCACACACTAGCCTACAAAGCAGCTCCCTTGACATGCCTACTGGCAAGCTAACTACCTATGCCATGTGGAGCATTACAACTAGACAATTCATTTAGCGTGTTCACTGCACACACTGATGGTTTTTTTTTGTCTCAGTGACTGTTATTTACTAAGGTTCTGATGAAAACCCTTTCAGGTCAATATGAATTCTTCCAGTGGGCTTTGGACCAGGACCCAAGACCTGTCAATTGTTACAACATTTACAGTTCAGTATTTAAGCAAGTCTGAGACTACATCAACATATTTTCCTTATCTGAAAAAGAAGTGCAGGGAACTTTAACCATTTCAGGTTACTATATGTCTCCATTCTCAAGAAGTCATTTAATTAAATTTGCTATGTTTGGTTTATTCAAAGGATGCCTACTTACCCTCTTGCCAGATTCTCTATTCCCCAGTATTGCTCCATCTTCTGGTTGCATTTTCTATACACCTTTTTACAGTTTTTTTCATCTGACTGATCCCCACAGTCATCATCTCCATTGCAAAGCAACCTCCGTGTAATGCATCTTCCTAAGAGGCAACATTGAAATTTCTTAATTAAAAAGTCCTTTATCATTTTTATTATTAAAAACTATAAAGCCACAGTCATCGCCCCATAAAGCTTATAAACTAAGAGATTACAACACGTTGATTAGAGCTGGTTGGAAAATATTTCCTCATCCCCCTAGAAATTTCTACTTTTCATTTTAAAAAAGTCTGAAAACTGCCAAAAAGTGTAAAATGGATACAAGCTGAAAAAAAAGTTAAGTTTGTTTGTTTTTCCCATGGAAAAATCAAACACTTTTGATTAGGGCAGAAATTTTCTGTAAAAATTTTTGTTTAGTCAAAAATCCAATTTTCTTTTGAAGAAAAAAAAAAGTCCTTGGAAATTTTCCCACCGGCCTTAATAATAAATAATTATAATTATTTTCTTATGTAGATGATCGATTACAAGAACAAATAACTTGAAATTCCAATGAACAAATTTGGGACATTTTAAATGACAGGATTAATTAATAGGCGAGAGGAGCATACTGGTAACACATTCTTAATAAGGGAAATAATAGACATGAAGGCTGCGTGTCTCTCATGTCTTTTATTATTAGAATTACTCTACAGAGACCTCAAAAGAATCAAGGCGGAAGGAACAATTTTGTTTTCTCATGCTGTGTTGTCCATCCATAATAAGATCCCTACAACTGAGATGTTAATGAATTATATAAAAATAATACCTCACTCTTATATGGCGCTTTTCATCAGTAGACCTTTAAATACTTCACAATCTTTGATGTATTTATTCTCACAACACTCTTGTGAGCTAGGGAAGTGCTATTATTCTCATTTTACCAAAGGGGAACGGAGGCACAGAGAGGCTAAACGTTTGGTTTGACCAAATAAAAAAAAAATTCAGTTTTTCATTTTGCCAAGAAAAAACAAATTATTGTTATTTCCAGTCAGCCGAACAGAAAACTCAATTATACACCCAGCTCTTGTTATATTATTTCCCCTAATCTCTTTAGAGGGTACCACCAGTTCCTCCAATGTGATTGTGAAAAGAGAACTAATGAATGCTACAGAACAGTAATTTATATGGAGTAGGCAGAACTGTCACCACTACAATAACAAATCCACATAAAGCTTTTCCCTTATGATCTCAGGCACGCGCCAAAATCATGGGCACATATTTTGCTGCCGCTATCTGACTTTTTGAACCAGTTTTATGTCAGCTTTTATTATCAAGACTATTTTTTAATTTCCTACTTTCCAAAACAACTGGATTTTAAAGAGATGCTCAAGACTGGCAGACTAGAACTTGTCCTACATTCCAGTTAAAATCAGTCATTTGCAAATGTGATGTAAGTGCTGATATACTTTGGGCCTCCACCTGGCATACTTTTACTCAGGCACACCCCATAAAAAAGTTCTGTCATCAATTTCAACAGGAGCATAAGTGTCCCCTAGAATCATAGAATATTAGGGTTGGAAGAGACCTCAGGAGGTCATCTAGTCCAATCCCCTGCTCAAAGCAGGACCAACACCAACTAAATCATCCCAGTCAAGGCTTTGTCAGGTGGGCCTTAAAAACCTCTAAGGAAGGAGATTCCACCACCTTCCTAGGTAACCCAGTCCAGTGCTTCACCACCCTCCTAGTGAAATAGTTTTTCCTAATATCCAACCTAAACCTCCCCCACTGCAACTTGAGACCATTGCTCCTTGTTCTGTCATCTGCCACCACTGAGAACAGTCTAGCTCCAACCTCTAATTCAACTACTTACCTGTAATCGCACATACAAAGCCTTCACATCTAACTTTATTTCTGCAAGGACTGTTTGTAACACAATCTTCTGTTTCTTTGTCAGAGTAGTCACACGGGTCTCCATTGAACTGAGAAGGCCGTTCCACCCGGGCAAATCTGTACTGTAATGACATAGAAAACATTTACTCACCTGTGTAGAATGCATGAATTTTATGGTTCCTAAATTAAAATACAAACTTCTTGTATTGAGACATATTTGCTATAGGAGTAACACCAAGAAAAATAGTAAATATGGCAGAATTTTGATTTTCTTGTAATGGAATTAATTTAAAAAATAATTTGGAGTAGTTTTCATTTTATTAAAAAAGATTTTCTGCACTTAGTAGTGATGGAGTAAAAAAGGTTTTTAGTTTGTCATTAAGATAGATTTTGTTTAAATGGGACTAATCGCTCGGAGTGGGAAAGAATAAGGAAGGGTTCAATGGCATTTCCCTTCTTTCAATTAGAGCTGGTAATGACACCTCTTGTTATTCTCTGTACCTAGGGTGACCAGATGTCCCGATTTTATAGGGACAGTCTCTATATTTGAGGCTTTGTCTTCTATGGGTGCCTATAACCCCCCACCCCGTCCCGATTTTTCACACTTGCTCTCTGGTCACCCTATCTGTACCTGTGTACTTACTAAACCTTCCACACCATTATTGATATTTTCCTGACAACACCCCTGTGAGGTAATTCTCTGATCCATCCAATAGATTATTATCCTTCTGCCCCTTTTCCATTTCCTAGACAAACTCATAACTGAGAGTCTTCACTCCTTACACAGCTGGAGCATCATTACTCCGACTGCAAAGGGCTGACGTGGGATAACCATTCTAAGAAGTGGTCCTGTGTACCGTTTAAAACAATGGGATTTTTGACATTGACTTCATTAGGAACAGGATCTTAATTTGAAGACGTTCCGTATCTAGAAAATGCTCAATGGCAGGTAATGAAAAGGGTCTCCCAGCCCTATGAGGTGTTGTGTGCCCTCAATTCCCATTCAAATCCAGAGTTGCTGAGAGTGCTTAGCAACTTACAGGAGTCCTGCAGACACTGGCCCTATGTGTGAATGCTCCTGCCAAAGGACTATTTTACATTTTATACAAGACAGGGAAAATTAACGGCCTGTTCCTACGCTCCCTTACTGCAGCAAATTTCCATGGAAGTCAATGGGAGCTATGTTTAGATCAAGAATTGCGAGATTGAGCTGATAAAGGTGAACCAGAATTCCAAAGCAAAGGGTTGCAAGCCCCCCATGTCCCAATAAAAAGAAGAGTTACTTGCCGGGAACTCTGACATGAAATTCATCCCTGTGCAAGGAAGCCTAGCACAAGGCTTAGACATGCACTTTAGCCCCAGGAGGTCTTTTGTGACGCTTCAGAGGTATGCAGATCTTGTGCTGGACCCTGGATGCCTTGAATGGGGTGAATTTCATATCAAACTGCATTGCCCGTGCAGATTCTCCCTGCAGGAGATGTGAGGAGCCACAGGCCAGAAAAAGTGACTCCATCACCAAGTCTTTGCAGAGGCAATATTATGAAAGACCGTCTTGCCTTTTATTCTCTCGTATTTCTTATGCTTCATATTAAGATCATAGATACTCACTCTTTTCTTTTGACAGGGATCACAGGTGCTCCATGGTGACCAGCTGGAAAGCACACAATCAATCGGCTGCGGAGGGTTGCTTACTGATCGGGCCCATCTGCCTTTGCCTAGGCTCATGTTGACTCCATTTAGCTGAAGAAGAGGTTCCCTTTCACCACTAAATGTTCACAATGAATAAGAACGTGAGTGTGTAGCATTGCAAAGCTAGGAGAATGAAACAGAGGCTGTGTGTGTGCGCGTCTCTCTCTCTCTCTCCACACACTAAAACAATCCCTTTGTTGTGCTCCGCTAAAATCTTTCATGCAAAATAAAGAGTTGGCTACCGATCTCACACTGGATGTGCAACTGTGTGGCTCCTGATTTACACTGTTATGACTGAGAGCAGAATCAGGACCGTAATGTTTTAATTTGAGTGTCAAGGGCTACGGTATTATTTAAGTGTAAAACATCACATGCCCATCACCACGGTCTCAAACAAGGTCATTAATGATACAATCACAACTTGACAAAAATCCTGCAGCTGGATCGTAATTGTAAACACCATGGACTTTCCTAAAGAATCAGCAAAAATTGATTTTGTAGCAGACTTGTTTATCTAAAGGCCGGACAAAATTCCACTGGAAACTGGATGGATCGCTTAAAGCAACGGGAGTGCCTGTTGCTGATGGTCCTTCGAGCAGCTTTTACTGTACCTTCCATTTGTGGAAAATGTTGGTATTATTTTTAGCAAAAATATGTGTGTCTCAGTTTCCCCACTCACTTTTATATTGTTAATCACTGGGTGTGAATAGGTTAGTTTCTTTCCTGGGACAGAAGAATCGGAAATGCAGTGACTGGGTGGGAGTCAAGTAGGCAGGTCAATGTGGGTAAGAATATGTCACCATATGAACGGAGTTACCTTGAAGATACAATAGAAGATCACCGACCAGGCATTAACTTTTAAAGGCTGCCAGCCCAGGAGGGTAGAACATGAAATGGTGTGACTGGGGCTTGAAACCAAAGAACTGAGATGTGAACAGACTGCAGTGAGAATCCTGCTGTCCAGGGCTAGCTGGTGGGGCCAGAGGGGTGCGTGTGTCAGTCCTGGACATTTGGGCACGAAAGAGAGTTTTGGCTGCCAGCCTGCACATACACGTCGGCTTTGCTTTTCCATTCTACCCTGAGGACATGAATTACTGAATTCCAGTTGTCTAATAAAAGGTGTCTTGTTAGGAACCATCTGTCCTGAGTCACAGCAAACATCTGCTGGTTGCACAGCTCCCAAGAGGGTAAGTCTCCAACAGGGGCCAAGCTCTTTAAGACCTGTTGAAGGAGTCATGGTGAGAAACAAAGCGCTGAAGTCTGCGACCCAGTCAAAAGTGGAGGTCCAGGGCCTAGCACGAGGAAGGATATACTCCCAAAAAGTCTACGTTAAGGTCAGAGACTTGGCATGCCTTGTGGATCCAAGACACCTATTAATAGCAAACCAAAAATCCCTGCCTTTCTATCAGTAATTTGAAAGTCTCAAAGGCATCTGTACATTTATTCTCACCAGTGACTTTAATTACAAAACAGATTAAATGAATTCATTTTACCAGGGGTTAATCAAAGAGTCAGTCAACCAAGATGACGATTTAGATAAATAATGGAGAATATTTATAGTTGCCGGTGGTGATTTGTTAAAAATTCCAATCACTTCTCTTGGAGAGGTGCTGAGACAAAGTCTGCTCATTGTGATAGTGCTGTGAATCCCACGCAGTTCCATTGACTTCACTACACTGGCTTGACACTGGTGTCTCTGAGAGCAGAATTTTACCCATACAGCATAAATCTTTTTTAACTATGAAGAATGGTTTTAAACTAATACCTATAGCCAAGGTGTGACGAGGTTGGGACTCACCACCTGGCGCCTCCTACTGGTTGTCTGGGGGAATTAGCTCTGTCCAGTGGAGCGCCCCCTCCTGGTGGTGTCCCGTCTGTTGTCTCGCCCTCGGTTGGCGTGTCCGGACCCGCGTTGCTCCCAAGCTCGCGGCGTCCTCTTCGAGCCACTGCCCTCTAGCAGTGCCCCTTAGTCCATCCTCGCCCCCTTCTGGGGGTGGGGGGAATCAATCAGCTGCCTCTCTGCATCCTGGCCGATGTGGCCAACTGCACCCTCAAAGTCCCTCCCCTCTTGGCAGGGGGTTGGTGCAGCTCTAGATGGCCGCTCCATCGGCCGGGTGCAAGGCAAGGGGGAAAGGGGGAGGACGGACCCAGGCCCGCCCACTACTCTGAGTCCCAACCCAGGGACCCTCTAGTGGCAGCCATCCTGCCCTCCTTCTCTCCCTCCGTCTGTCCACGTTCTTGGGCCGCTTGCCCTTCGGCCCCTAGCACCCGCTAGGCCCTTCCCTTCAGGGCCTGCAGCCTGACAGACTCCGGGCTGGAGTTACCTTCTGCTCCCCCAGGCCTGCCCAGGACTGCACTGTCCCCGGTGCTAGTCTCCCAGCCTGGAGATAGACCTTCCCCTGTCAAAGGCCTGGGACAGACTGCCTGCTCCTGTCTTGAGCAGTCTTCTTATAGGGCTGAGCCTAGCCCTGATTGGCTCCCTCCAATCTGGGCCCTGATTGGCTCCCTATAAGGCCTTCCCTGATTGGCTCCCTATCTGTGCAGGCCCACTGGCCTGCTGTAGCCCAAATTCAGGGTGTGGGGCAGTTGCCCCACTACACAAGGGTACACTGCACTTTCTCAACCATGGATTAAAAGAATGTGCATTTTTTTTAAAGAACATTGCAAAAGACTTTTAATTCTAAAACTTAGAGCTCAATTTTGTCTTGAAGGCCTAAGCCCTGATTTGGGGTTGATTGACAACTGCCCCCCCCCCACCTACACAATAGTTCCAGGAGCTCCCAGGGAGCACAGTAATTCTATCCTCTCTCCTAGGCTTTTCTATTTCCTGCAGAGCTTACCAATGCCGTTCCCTAAAGGCTAGAGGCGGTTGGGGGGCCTGATGTTAGATGCCTCCTCCTCACAACCCACCATCAATAAGCAAATTGCTCCATCAGTGCCCCCAGCCTCCACCAGCACAAGGAATGCAAAAAAAATGTAAGCTGTGAGCGTAGACCCTCCTGTATAGCAGATTGTTCTTAATATTGTGCATTCAATATTATATGTAAAAAAGGAAGTGGGGAAAATGATCAGCCAACTATGTAGTCCAGGTGTTGGGTTTTGTTTATATGAAATGAGGACCAAACGGTATTAGACCAGTTGAGAAATTTAGGATCATAGTAGCTAGGTAAAGGAAAGACGTCTTGTATGATCCAGTACTCCCTCCCCGAGAAAGTACCAATTCTAGTCAGATAGTAGAAGAGCTTTCAAATATTAGCCTAAATTAATTTTCTTTTGACCCCTAAATCAAGCTGAACTCTAATAATCCTCAAAATGCCCTTGTGAGGTATACATAGTAAGTAACTGCACTGCAAACAGATTTTCGCTTCATAAGATTTATCAGACTGGATTACTTTTTTCAAGCCAGTCACTTCATAGTATGCTCATTTTAAAACAGTGCCTTTTCTTACTTCAGTAGAAACTCCAAAATAGCTTCAGACGACATTCCGTATTCACCACGAAAGGAAAAGCAGACGGTCAGTGTTACATTTCATTATCTATCATGTCATTGCATAGATATTTATTTAAGAACATTCACTTACCTAAAGCAATGCACAGTTAGGAAGCCCAGTACTGCACAAAACAGGAACAGTTTCACTGGGTACAAGAGAAGTATAGTATGCGATATACTCATGATTCTAAGGTCCTATCAGCAAATATCACTGGCAGTCCTAAACCACCAGAACTCCAGTTCAGCCTTCTGTGGGATCTGAAAGTGGTTCAAGCAGCAAAGGGTAAATTAGCCGATCTTTTGTTTACCATAGCAGAAAAACTATGACCCACCTCCTGACAAATTCACATGATAACCTTTATAGTTGCTAGCACACAGGAAGTTCTGAAAACTCTGTTGGAGGAGGTCAGAGAAAATAAAAATCAGCTTAGAAGCAATTTACATTTCCCCTTCATTTGTTATAAGAACAGGAATAATAGGGGATCTTAGAGACTAACACATTTATTTGAGCATAAGCTTTGTTATGTTTCCTTAAGGCATTGCTGAAAAAATAAATATTTCACCAATAAAGTCACATATTTAAATCTTGGCTCAGAAAACAGTCAACGGGAAGTGACACGCGAGTTAAAAATCAGGGGACTAGGAGAAGGGATGATTGGAAAAATACTTAAACCCCAACCTGTTTGTTGTTGCAAAGGAATGAGAGAGACAAAGCATGGACAGGTTTCTGCTTAATTCTGCAGTGAAACTTTCCATTCCATAGACAACAGGCCAGTTCCTGAGATGTGTGGACACCTCACTGGAAGTTAGAAGTGTTTGGCCCTGCTTCAGGTTTGCACTCAGGCCACTTGCTGAGTAAGGATTGCAGCATCCGACCCAATTATCATGCCTTTCTAAAGCAGAGCCTCTAGTTCTATGGAGATCAGCTCAGATAACTATAGGGGTCCCTTCTAGCCTTAAAAGTTATAGAATAGAATATCAGGGTTGGAAGGGACCTCAGGAGGTCATCTAGTCCACCCCCCTGCTCAAAGCAGGACCAATCCCCAGACAGATTTTTGCCCTAGATCCCTAAGTGGACCCCTCAAGGATTGAACTCACAACCCTGGCCAATGCTCAAACCACTGAGCTATCCGCATCCCCGAATCATCTGGTATTAAATGTCAGGTTACATGGAACTTGCCTTTTTCCTCATGATTTCTAAGGTTTTACAATGGCTAGGCAAGAAGTGACCTGGGGATTGTATTTATTATGAATAATGGGTTTCCTTTTACTCTTACCATGCTCTCCCACCTCTCTTTCCCCACTTGTGTAGACTGGGCTTTCTGGGGCAGGGATGGTCTTATTTATGTGTTTGCCTAGCACCTCAGTTGACGGCATTGCTGGTTCTCTTTGTTTATGTTTGGTGGTCATCTGGGTGGAATTTAAAGATGCCCTGGGATTCTCAGAAAATATGGGAATGACCCCATGGTCCTGGTGAACATCCCCTCTCTCAATAAAATAGATCCCAGTGCTGAAGGGATGGATCCTTCTAGGCACTGCTGAACACCACCTAAGAAGTACTGAGCACCCTCAATTCGCGCCGATTTCAAAACAGAGTTGAGGGTGCTCAATAACTTGCAGATTTGGTTCCTAAGGCGGCAAGTGAGCGACGTCTGTGTGCAAAACGGCTGTTGCAGAGGCCTACATAGTCACTTTGGTACTTCATTTGGGAGCACAATGCAGTAAAATCTCATTCTGTGGGCAAGTTAGTGATAGAAAAGTAAGAGAAGCATCATTTGAGTTGTAAAAATCTACAGAATCATAATTTCAATGGTTTTACCCTCTGTGGCATGAAAGGAGGAAAATGCTGGCCACCAGCTTTAGGTCCTCTGGTTGGTGGAAATTTTGATAATATACCATCAGAAATGGGTGAAGAGTTGGGTATCATTCTAAAGCCCTTTCTCCCACGGACATGATGGTACCAAATAAGAGACGCCTAGAACAATTATATAGATATATATTCGAAAAAAATATTTACAAATCAACTTTTTTAATGATACTTTAACACAGGGATGCATGTCTGACATAAAAAAAGACACTGATATTTGGTGTTAGTTAGAAGTTAGTTAATCCTAAAGCCTTCACATGTAGGACTGAAAACGTTTATTCATCAAGTCATCATCAGTGTCATCTCCTTCCAGGGTGCCACTGCTAGACACATTGTCACACTCTTCCTCCTCCATGCCGCACTTGCACATCTCTGTAGAAGGCAGGCTGTTAGCCAAATATTTGCTGGTTGCTGAGCATCTGGTCTTTCCACATGAGCATTTGATTACCTGAAGGACTGATTCAGGAGCGCATGGTATTTCACATGTAACTGGTGTGATTAGTCCACCCTCCAAGATCCATCCATACCTGACAGGGGAGGGTAGTTTTGGATGCACTCGACCATCCTGGAGCCATTCCATTGCTTGATAATTTATCCTCTTGCTAGAAGGTATACATGCATTTCTTGTCAGTGGCAATTTTTCTCTGTTTGTCTGCTTCTTGGAAAATGTAGCTCTGCAAGTGTCATAATGTTGGTCTTCAAATGGTAAACTCGGTGTATGAACACCTCCAGTGCATTTATGACCAAATCATTGTCTATCTCAACCATTCCAAGCACTTTCAGAGCAAGGAGAGAGTCTTCAGAGGTGGACTCAAATGCCTTCCAGTAAAATAATTTGATCTTTCCAGCCAACCTTCCAGTAGTGTCACATCCTGAAAGGATGTGGAAACTTTGCAATGCGGTGACTTTTAATGGTCTAAGTGACAAGAACACATCTCTGTGGGATATACAGCGATTCTGTTCCCCAGCAGCAGTCACAAAAATGGAATCTTGTGGAAGTCTGGGGTAACGTCTCACAGAGAGTGCTAGAACATCTGTGTCTTGTGCAAAAATCCAGAGTTCAGTAGAAACTCTCTCTCTGTGGCATTGATGGCATGCAAGATAACTTTAGTGTAAACCTCCACATGGGAACTATGAAGAAAATCCACTGAACAGTGCAAGGCAGCAGCTTTATTACACCAGGCGATGCCAAAATTCTTCAAGCAATTCTTCACATGCAGTACAATTTTTTCAGGTTTGGTATCAGCTACGGATCCTTGAAACATCCATCTACTGCAGGACAAAATGGTTCTCCATAAAAATTTAGCAGCTGCAAATGGAATCTTCAAATTGCTGTTGACATCAGCGCTTTCTTTTGATAGTGCCACGTCTTCTGCCGCTTTTAAGGATATGTGCTGTGATTCATTTCTGCAGATAGGATTGCTAAAAACTATCCATATCCCACAGTTCATTTTCAATATGTGTGACTGACTGGGCCATGGGTGGTCAGGCCTAGTGGTTGAAACATGAGTTTGGCCTACTGCTTAGAGATGGGTCCAGAGGGACAGAGTCCATGAATGAGCCAAGGGTCAGCACTGAAGGCACAGGAACTGAATGCCAGAGTCAGAGGGTAACCAGAGTTGTGGGTCAGAGGTGGAGCCAAGGATCAGTCCTGGAGGAACAGAAGCTGAATGCTGGAGCTGGAGAGTAACCAGAGTCATAGGCCAAACAATCGAATCCAGAACTCAGACGCCAGAGAGGAACAGGGGCTGGCACCAGAGCGGAAGGTAGGTGAAGTAGGAGCAGGTTTGGAAACAAGGATGGGAACTAGGCAGGAGCATGGACTGGAAGCAGATTGGAGCTGGGCAGATGCTGGGATTAGAAGCAGGAGCAGGCAAGAACAGATGCGAGCATGGTACACATTGAGCTGCCACTGATCTGCTGTGGGTGCCGGACTCAGAAGCAGGGCTGCTAAACCAGCAACCAATCAGATGCTGTGGCTACTCTGTCAGTTCCAAGGCAGTGCCAGTAGGTTCCCTGGTTACCCAGCAGCGAAGTTAGTCAGGGAGCAGGCCAGCAGCTGGTCCTAGCTGGTCCGGCCCCTGACAACAAGTGCTTTAAAAGCCTTTCTGCTAAGCATGTGTTCCTTTTCAATCCCATTCAAAGCATGCATTTCTCTGTACTTAGCCTTTGCGTCAGCCATCACCACCACTTTTCCATCCATTAGAGCCTCTACGAGGCAATTTATGAACTCCAGCTGAGTTGCAGTTTTCAGTAGTAAAACCTGTATTTGTTTCTGTTACTTTTACCTTTTGCCGCAACGTATGACATATATTTTTGATGTAGCACTCAATATAATACACAATGTCATAAGCGGGGGTGACTTTTGGGTCAGTAAACCCACTTTCCAAGCAACGTTCCCACTAAGAATGACTGCTTCATACAGTTTCTCACCTTCTCACGTTGAAACTGTGCTTGATGCATGCCCTCAGGCTTCCAGCATATCACAGAAGCAGATGTTCTTTTCAAAACACATCATGGGCCCTACCCTAAGGCAAGTCTCGCACTTGTCCCAGCATCTTCAACTTTTTCCTGATGCTTGATTTACGTTCTCTCCAACCTTGTCAAATTTAGCGAATGGATGCACTTCTTGTAGCATGTAAGGTTCCACCAAGCATTGTGTTTAACCAGACCCTATTCACCAAAGATTCAACTACTAGTCCTTTACCCACTGATGTCTAAAAATGATCCAGACCAAAGTGAAAACAAGGATTTTGTAATAAATTACTTTGGGATTGCAATGAGTTATGTTATGTAATGTAATGTATGTTATGGACCTGTGTGCATACCACTTGCGGATGGATTCCAGTAAATTTCTGGCTGGATGTTCATGTCTTAACGGTGCCTCATTACAGCTATTTTGGCATAATAAACAAAGATGATAATCAATAAACCGCTTTTTTGCCGATGATGGCAAATCAACTGGGAGCACTCCTTCCATTTACAGAAATCTGTATCAGGTATTCTGTTCTGCGCATTAACTGAGATAACACAGTACTGTCAGTTGAGAGCCTTTTGTGAGGGCTGCATGTTTGACATGTCTGTGTTAAAGTATAATTAAAAACATTGATTTCTAAATATTTTCTCAAATATATAGCTACATAATTGTCCCAGGAGTCTCATGTTTGGTACCACTGTGTTTGTGAGAGAAAGGGCTTTTGAATGAGGCTCAACATGACCCATTTCTGATGAGACTGTGTTGGCAACATTTCCACCAAGTGGAGGACCTACAGTTGGGGGTGGGGTGAGGTAGCCCCCCCACTATGCTGCAGAGGGTGACACCATTGACATTATGATTCTGTAGATTATTACAAATCACACGATACCTCTTACCTTTCTATCAATAACTTGCCCACTGAATTATACGTGCTCTCAGACAAACTGGCATAAACTACAATAAATGGTCAAGGAGGAGGAATGATCTGGTGATTCGGGTGCTGGATGGGGAACTCAGGAGATCTCGGTTCAATGCCTTGCTCTGCCATAGGCTTCTTGGGAGACCTGAGACAAGACCCAGAGGGCCAGATTTTCCTATGCACTCTACAGCTCTAGTGCAAGCATCAACATTAATGGCAGACTTACTTCAGCTCCCATTTTGGTGCCTAAATGGGAGCTTATTGTCTATTGTAAGCTCTTTAAAACAGACAGTGCATATGTACACATAAGGCACACCCAGGGCACAAGGGGGGCCCTGATCTTGGTTTGGGCTTCTAGGCATTATTGTCATACAAATACTAAATAATATTAGTAAAGTGCTTTGGCTCGTCTGTCAATGAAAGGTGTCCGATAAAAATTAAGCACATCAATTCTAACAATACAAACCATAGTTAAAACTAAAATACAGCCTCAGTTTAGTGGACTGGTCAAGAATTATTCCTTTTCTTTTGGTTCTCCAGTTACTTATAATTATATTATTCAGCCGTGCATCTGAAGCAATCAGCTTCTGCATCTTTAGAGCAAAGCAGCTTAAGGTTAATGATTTAACACAGAACAAGCAAAATGTCAATTGATGCTTTATGGGAAATGCTCATGAAAATCTGTGGTTATGTTAGCCACTTTTTAACCTAATATCACCGAGCATGGAGACAATGATTAACTGCTCTTTCATCTCTATACATGGAGGACAAACGATTAGGAACGATGGTCTGGGCTGTTCAAAGTTTTATATCTGCTTCAAATTATGCTGTCTCAATATAAAACAATGTTGTGTCTATCAGATGCAGCTGACTCAACCTTTGACATGATCGATTTGGTTGTTAATCATTGGTGCACAGATAAACCCCATTTACAGGAAAGACCTCTCGGTGTGGGGATCTGTGTCAGGGAAGGCAGTATACTGTTTAGCAATAACCATACCAGAGCCAAGACATAAGGCATGCAATGTATACTTTAAAACCAACAATTGAGTGCAGAGTGATCTGCACGTTAACCACATTTGAGTTACTGGATTAACAGATAGAGGGGGTGGTATTAATCAGAAAGAGACAGAGGTACCCACGTGCTGGCATTCGCCATACACCACCACATTCTCCAAAGTGGACTTCAAAGCAAAATCAGGCACATACAATAAGAGATGGGCCTAAAATGCAAAATTCAGAGCTGGATCCTCTATATTTCAACTCCCCAAGTGACACCGCATTTCTTGCAGTGTGTTGGTGGGAATGTTACCTTCTAGCCATTTCCCACTTCCTGACTGTACTATTTTTGCAGTGTTGTTCCTTCTGCACCACAGAAGATTTGGACAACAGTTAGCTGCCTATCCGTGTTTTAAGTCTCTGAGCATTTAACTCTGACAAAGTTGTAAGTTAATGAATGTAGATTTTGGTGCATCTACAAATGGAAACTCACTCCTGTCCACTTACTTCACCAATGCCTTCATTAACCTCAGCGTCTGAGGTTTCATGATGCTTGCAACCAATTCTTTGAGTTTGTAGAGTTCCCAAAACTAGTATGAGTAATTTAAACCCATAATTTTATCCAAAGGTGGGTCCATTTTTTAAATTGGCATGTTTTCCTGTTTAAAGAAAGAGCTGTGATATGTATTAGGGATAAAAGAGCCTTCCTTCCACAGGCTGGCACTAACTGAAATCAGCCCATGGAATGGATACGGTGGTTCCTCATTACCACTTTTTACTACACCTTTCACCCTCTTCTACAGGAGCAGAATAAAAAAACCCCACAGTAATGTTTGATATTAATGGGGGAGTTTTGTCATTGATTTCAGTGGCTCTAGGATTGAGCCATGAGAACTTTCAAACCCATGATGTTCAAATGGGTTTGAAATTAGATGAAATTCATCCCTATTTTGAATCCAACACTGATTATCTCCAGCACTGGAAACCACACTCTAGTGCATCAGTCACAAGTCTTTGTTCTTTACAGCAAGATTTACCTTCTATTACGATGCACATATGAACATAAATACTTTAAAGATAATGGGTTCAACTCTCTCTCTCTCCAGACACACACAGGGAGAAAGCTGAGAGTCTCACAATCTCATGACTCCAGGAATTGGGGCTTTAAGAAAACCACCAAATTGAATCATTTCCCATATAGTTGCCTATGGAACAGGCCTCTGACTGAGGCCACTGCTTAGTCTGCCTATTGTCCAAGGGATAAAAAGATTCCCCAAAGTTGTTCAGTTTGACGGATCTTGGGTCATATAAAATCTTAAAGTGTCGGGAATCCCAGGTGTTCCTCAGACTCCAGGCTTCTGATTTTTTTAGTGGGCCCAAATACTAAGAAAAGGGTTTTTTTTCTTGCCATCAACGAAGCCCGCCAATTAGCCCTAGTTTTTTCCTGCCCTTTACTTTCATGGATGTCTCTGAGTCTGAATGAACACTGATTTCCTCCTTCCTTAACCTGGTATTGTTTCCTTTAAATTGGCTGTGATTTCCTTGCCTTGCTGGTAAGGGGTGCTCTGACAAATACAGATGGTACCTAAAGGGCTATGAAATGGGACTGAAAAGATAGCAAATAATATCAGATATTTAAAGATACTTTAAAAATTCTTCTCTTGCTGAAAACTACTTAAAGAGAGCCTTTTAAGTCTATTATTCTTTTTGAGAGTTCTCAGGCCCTGATAAGAGATTTTAGGCTTGATAGATGAACCACAAGGCAAACAGTTCCATTGAGATAAGACTATTTAGAGCTGTAAAAACTAATAGGTGGACAGTGGTTTCACTAATGGACCTGATATTCCCTGTCTCCAGTAGGATGATTTCAGAAAGAGATAGGTTTTGTTACTAGTAATCAGGGAATCGTATCAGGCTATCTCCCCATATTTCTCATTGTCAGGTTGCTACATGCGGAGATGTATAATTCAGTTTCCACACACCTTCTGACAGCAACCACAAGAAGGAAAAAAATACCTTTTTATCTTCTGAGCCAAGCCTTTTATTTATCCTAGTAAAGGACTGCAAAAGGAGTAAGTTATTTATGAGACTTACTCCTTTTGCAGTCCTTTATACTTGAGTGCAGGGGACTGGACTAGAAGACTTCTCCGAGTCCCTTCCAGTTCTACACTTCTATGATTCTATACAGAGCCTGATCATGCAAATCCTTAATCGCACTTGAGTAAGTCCTACTTAAATAAGGTCTACTCTTGGCAAGGTTTGTAGGACTGGCCCTACAATCAGGAAATCCGTACTGGTGATATAAGAAAGCAATACCAAACCATAGCCAAAGTTCTTCACTGAGCTTCATGCAGAGCCCCATGGATTTCAATGAGGCTCTATGAGGGCATCATCTCCATGATGAACCCAAATATTCTGCAAAGTAGGTAGTGTAGTGATGCCAAAAGGTTCAATACAAATACTTGTGAAAAACAGTATCAGTGAACAGAGAGTCACAAATGACCCAGGCTCAGAGATTCGTTCCAGAGATTTCTTCCAAACATTTCATTTGCTGGTAGCCAAAGAGACTTTTATTTTGTTCATTTACCCTGACATGTTTAGCATTTTGGTGGAAAGAAACAGTTACACAACATGGATTCAAATCTGCTCCATGGCTACTTGAGAGCAGGCATTCTCACTCGCTCCTTTCTGATGACGTTCTTCTAATTGCTAATGTCGTTTGCTAGAAAAGTAATACATATGAAATTGAATTACTTCGTAAAGGACATAAGCCATGCAAAAAAAAAAAAAAAAAAGACAGTTCAGGAAGAGGACTTGCATGAGAAGTTATGTCATAGCATAGAAAAAAGAAGCAAATATCTTTAGCAACTGTTATCATACTATGGTGGCGAAGATTCCATTGTATGTAATCACCATGGCTATTATAATGCAGTAAAGGTAAAACCATGAATTCCAATCTACCTTATCAATTGCTTTATAAGAATTCACTGACATGGAAAGAGAAATCTGCCAGAACCTTGAGCCTATGTGATTTTACTGCCTGAGCCTCAAGCCTTCTGCCAGTGACACTCTGACTGCTGCCTGGATCGTGTCCTTAATTAGCACCCATCAAATGAATATAATTTCCTTATCATTTTATATAACATATCCAAACGTATATCTTGGGCTATACTCACATTCTGTTAGTGCTCCACCTAGCCCAGATTATAATGTTAGCATTATGCATTGAGTTACTGCAATAAGAATCAGATTTGTTTATGATATTTTTTGGTAATCTTGCCATACGAGTCATGCCCGCTTCATAAAGGGCTTTGAGATCCTTAGAATTTAAGGTACTAGAAAAGTGCAAAAAATTATATTATTTCTCACTATATTGACATAACTAGTTACTGATAGTTGTATATCAGTTCTTCCTTTGACATGCTGGCTGTGATAAGGTGCATTGTATTTTATTTCTTAATGAACTCTGCTTCAAGCCTTTATACTGTTGTTATATTTTGCAGATTACCTCTTCAGTCTTTTACTTCACCATAAAACTGTAACTGCACCGTTGCTACCACAGAGTCTCTTTCCATTTGTGATGCGTGCTATAGGACTGCTCATCACCCCTAGCCCACATTGAAGTTTTATAATTAAAAATTTCCTTGTCTTCTTCCATTAAGTGTTTGCATCTTGTACAGAACTATGTCAATAGGAAGCTTTCAAGTACCTGTATCTCTGAGCAGATTTCTCCTCTCTTGAGGACTTTGTGTTGATTGCCAGGAATCCAACCAATCACCATTTGAAATCCCCTAATAATACATGCATCCGAAGAAGTGGGCTGTAGTCCACGAAAGCTTATGCTCTAATAAATTTGTTAATCTCTAAGGTGCCACAAGTACTCCTGTTCTTTTTGCGGATACAGACTAACACGGCTTCTACTCTGAAACCTAATAATACATGCACAACCTAGGTCTTTCTCCTGGGATAATTTCTCTCTTCCAATCCTGAACAAATTCTTCATTCCATCTCTGAGGGTTTGTTTCCTATACTGTACTTCTGGTTTTTATTTTTGATTCTTTCCCCTGTGGTTTATTTTTGTACCCTTTAAATGGAAATTCTCCTCCTACATATTAACCTTAGACTTCTGGAGTCCTTGAGCCTTTGAAAGAATAATTTTAAGACTTCATTGGCTTGTTGGTGTTATAATTTGATATTTATTGTGTGATGCCTAGAGACTCAATTAGGATTGGGTTTCCATTGTGCTACACAGTGTACACACACACATATAATGAAAGACATCCCTTGCCCCAAGGATCTTGCAATCTAAGCAAAGAAGGAAGCATATCACCTTATTTGATCTGTGAAGACTGAGACTGGCACATGAAAAAGGGCCATAAACCTGTGTTATTGCATGTGGTCAGACTAGATGATCCAAACGATCCATTTGGGCCTCAAAAATCTATGAAGTCAGAGGTTTAAAGTGCAAATGTTGGACCGAATTCTGCTCCCACTTACAGCTCTGCAAAACAACTGAAGTAAACAGAGTTTCATGAATATAAGTGAGACAAGAATTTGGTCCCTGATGTAAAAAGTTAGGCAGTCACATAAAATTAAGCCAATACATATCTTTATTATTGCATTTAAACTGTCAGAACCTAAATTTTACTGCATTTCGCAAGTTTTTATAAACATATATACTAATATATATAACGAATATAATACTAATATTCATCTAATATTTAAATACATTGACTGTTATAATTAGATTAGCGTTTGCATGCATTTACTATAGGAGCATGGGTTGGGATTAAACTCTTATCAAACAGTATGCATCCATGTAAGCAATTAATGGCTCAGTATAATCTGTAGGAAGATGGACCACTTCTTTTTTGTTGTTTTCTTTTGGAGGAGAGGAGGCTGCATCAAAACAAGATTTTTTTTTCTGCTTACATTTCCCTCCCACATCTTGTATATTTTGGCATCACTCACTGGACAAAACACGTCCGTTATTCTCCATACGCAGCTCCCGTTACCTTCAATTGTGGTGCTCAGCAGCTAAGAAACTCAGGCCAATTTTATTCTGCTGCAAAAATATGGACTTAAGAACATAAGAATGGCCATACTGGGTCAGACCAAAGATCCACGTAGCCCTATATCCTGTCTTCCGACAGTGGCCAATGCCAGGTGCCCCACAGGGAATGAACAGAACAGGTAATCATCAAGTGATCCATCCACTGTCGCCCATTCCCAGCTTCTGGCAAACAGAGGCTAGGGCCGTGTTTTCTCAAACTGGGGTCACTGCTTGTGTAGGAAAAGCCCCCGACGGGCCAGGCTGGTTTGTTTACCTGCCCTGTCCGCAGGTCTGGCCGATTGCGGCTCCCACTGGCCGCAGTTTGATGCTCTGGGCCAATGGGAGCTGCTGGAAGCGGTGCGGGCCGAGGGACGTACTGGCCGTCGCTTCCAGCAGCTCCCATTGGCCTGCAGCAGCGAACCGCAGCCAGTGGGAGCTGCGATCAGCCGGACCTGCAGACGGGGCAGGTAAACAAACCGGCCCGGCCCGCCAGGGGCTCTCCATACACAAGCGGCGACCCCTGTTTGAGAAACACTGGGCTAGGGACACCATCCCGGCCAATAGCCAATGATGGACCTATCCTCCATGAATTTATCTAGTTAACCTGTTATAGTCTTGGCCTTCACAACATCCCCTGGTAAGGAGTTCCACAGGTTGATTTGGGGCCTCAATACAACAAGGCATCCGGACGTATATATAACTTTAAGCATGTGAAAAGTTCCACTGAAATAAATGAGGCTACTCAATTGCTTAAAATTACACACATGCTTAAGTGCCTTTGGGCACCTCCTTTTGAAAATGTTGGCCACAAAGTCAAACTTTTACTTTCATTATAGGGCTTTTGCCTAGCCTAAGAGTTGTCATGATTACATGATTTATCTGAAGGGTGAAATTTAAGCAGGATGATGATTCACATCTTCTCTAATCATGAACCAACTTCTGCTTGAGATGGTCTTATACACCATGGTTTTCCTCATATGATCATATATTTGATTAGTTGTGAGATATGGGCCACTATTTTAAAAAATGACTAGTGTTTTTGGGTGTCTACCTTAAGAAACCCCAAAAGGGGACTAATTTTCAGAGGGCAGGTCCTCAACACTTCTGGGTACAAGGTACGCTTAAGGTGGCTCAGGTTGGGCATCCCCAGAAAAATCCCTAGTCTTAGATAAGCTTGTCCATGGCAAATTGTACTCAAGAGAAACTTTGGCACCTTTCTGTGAGCAGCTTTCTGCAACGGGTAGAGACTATGGAACAAATTAACTTAAATGACAATGATTTTTTTAAACATTTTTATTTGTAACAGTATTACATGGTGTGTTACAGAAATTAATGGAAAATTTCTAAAAATTTGTTGTTTTTGTTGTTGAATGCATTACACATAAAGTTAAAAATAATGTGTCCATATATGTTAACAAATGGTCATCATCTGAGGTAAAGTTAAAGTAGGTCTAGAAACATACTGCAACAGTCATTTTATCTTTCTCATCTTTATTAAAAAAATATGTCAGAATGCAGAAATAAAAATGAATGAAAACCACAGAGTAAACATTTTTGCAAAGAAGGTGCCCAGTACATTATTAGATGATAGTAGTCATCCAAGTGTCTGATGAAACCTATCTATCAAAATATTTTTCATGACATGTAAAGATCAAGAAACTTCTGGGGATGGTAACAGGATGTTGGGTGAGATTCCCTGGTTTTAAAATTTAAAGTGACAAATTTAGTGCTAGTGAAGGATGAGAGTTTAAACAATTGCACAAGCTGGATCTGTTATTTATCTACAATACTGGTACAGTGCAGACTCCCCACAGTCCTCTGCAAATCAGCATCTCAACTATGACCAGGAAGGGCAGTCTAGTGATAATGATATGGTAGCTATAGATGTATTTTTTAAAAATATTGGTTACAAATAAAAACAAAATGGCCAATGACAATGTGGACTATGGTCTCTCATAAAACTGATCTTAAAATCCCAACCTCATTTAGTTTGTACCTACTTTTCCGATCTGAGCTCTATATATGTAATGTCAATGGATCCACTGAGACTTGACTCTGCATTTCCTTCTCTCTAAACATTTTACTGCATAACTGAAAATGTATTGACTATGCAACGCTTTGAATGTTTATGAGGAATCAAAATGAGTGTCTTCATGGTTCAATACTGCAAGACAAAACCTAAAAAAGTCATATTGAGGAAGAAAGTAGCACCACTTATTGAGATCAAAATTATGAAAATATCCTTAAAAAAGAAATGCCCTGTGGAAATATTTTTTTCCTTATTTTAATCCCAAAACACACAATCCATCTGGTTTTGATTTAACTCCTACAGTTAGAAAACTGTTTGCACCTTTCTTCTGATGTGAAAATATGACTTTGCTACAAGCGTCTCTACATGCCTATGGAATAAGCAAACAATGACGGATCAGAGGATCTCTTCTCTGCATGGTCATTAGGTCTAGCCATATGTAATATGCCATTCATATATCTTCTGTAACTCACAATTCTCTAGTTTACCTAATTCAAAATATCAGACTGGAATCATGAGATTTGGGTGTACATATCAACAATCACCAGTTCATCTTTCAGCTTTCTATGTTTACAGTAAATATGCTGTCTTCTAAACCCTTTTTAGCTTATATAGAGATGAAAGAAAGTAAAAGATTTACAACTTCAGGCCTATTTAAATCAATGACAGAAATATAAATCCTAATGTTTCAAGTTAAAAACAAAATCTGCACAATAACCCTAAAAACAGATTAATCGTTTGATTTCTTTAATATTTTTTTTTAGTGTTAAACCACTAAATTCAATATACTGTAACTGCATAGGAACATCAGGAAAACACATTTGACCTGTATAACAATTCTCTGTAGGGCAAAAATATATAGATTCTTTATGAAAATCATGTGCTAACATATGAACCCAAACACTGCACTTTTGTTTCATAAATGTAAAAAAAGGAGTTTTTAAATTCTTCTGTTCTGTGTGTAAACAGTCTGATGACTTCCATTTAGAGATTTCGGAATCAAAGAAACGTCTATGAAATGTGGGTTGTTTTTTTTAATGTGGAGAATGTATACTTGTGTGGAAAAAGCTAGATCATAAAATCTTGTGTTCCCAGCAATTTTACTAGTTGCTGACAAGCTAATTGCTGTTGGCAGGTGCACTTCAGCCTCTGCCTATTATAATAAGCATGTGAAAAAACGTATGTGATGCAAGAACCACAAATTGGGTTTGCCACGCCTCCCAAGCACTGCAATTTGCTACCTTCTCTACAGTGTAATGGCATTATTAAAAGAATTTTCATAACATTTATATTTACAAAAAACTGGCAATTTTCATTTGAACTCCTTAAAGCCATTTCCCCTTAAACATTTAAAGAGTTTAACGGTAAGATTTTTTTCAAGTTATAAAATAAAAATCCCATTTGAATTTTCTGATGTACAAAAAGTGATAAAGATGAACAATTTGATCACAGAATCAGTTTGTTATTCCAAAATTCATGCCATCATTGTCCCATTTATAAAGTCTGTTTCATCTAAAATCCATAAACCAGAATTATACCAGAATTATTTGGCAAATGATTTTTTTTTCTTCAAAAATGGCACACAGAGAAGAAAACACTTGTCTGCATAGCATTACAGCAGCAAGATAGCGAAGAAATAAAAAATATTCCTTTACTGTACTTTGTTTTATGAGTTTCCTAGGAAATAACATATTTTTCACCTCTTTCATCAATGGGATTTGATGTCCTTTTTCCACCCACAGAATGAGTATTCACACAGAAAAGCAGCAATTCTTCCTCATGATGCGCTATAACTTAAAGGTCCATTTGGCAATGTTTTTCAACCAGGATGGATAATCAACACAGTTTTATTCTGCGGTTTCAAGTTAAGAATCATTTCCATAGGAGGCATTTTGCTGTTAATTTCTGTTACCCATACAAAACAACAGAATAAGAAATACAAAAAAATAACACAGCCTGTCTTTTTTTTTTTTTTAAATATGCCAAGACGGAGGTGAGGTGAGGTGAGGGAGGGGAATAGAATGTCAAGAGTAGCCTGATATACATGACAATGAGAAACATGTCACCGTGACATAAAAAGTGCAGACTTGTGCCTGAAAGGCTGTTGAATGACGATGCCACTGCTACATATGGATTCTGCTTTTTTTTTTTGTTTAAAAGAAAAACAATGGCTAGTACTTATTCAATTTCAAATGCCCATTGTTCAGGTGGGATGTAAAGAAGAGTTTAAACAAAGAACAAGGAGTAAGATTTCGTACTGTGGGTGCTCAGAACTCAGATGCTTGGCATGGTAAGCAGGGCTCATTTTTATGTTTGTGCTGCCATAGAAATTTGCCATTCATTGCCAAAAACTGTCAGGTACGTTTGGTAGGGCAATCCTCTACCCTTTGTCAGACAGGATCAATCAAAAACAAGCATAAGAGCCAAAAGGCCTGTCAGGTTGTAGATTTTCACTGGAGTCTTGAAGCACCACAAGCCTGTAATAATGCTATTTCTTAGGTCTGTTGATCTGGGCGTAGAGAGGTTCTGTTTCCTGAAGACAATAAAAATAAAAATAAGCAGAGATGTCTGAAGACGTTTTTAGAACATCTGCTTGTGAACAGCATTGCATCTAGAGATAAAACCCAAAGGTAACAGCTAAGGAAATGTTTGCTTGCCTTCATGCGTTGAATGATTATGGCTTCCCAAAGGAATTTTTAAGAAAAAGCAATTCAACATTACATCAGAGAAGTTTCACACATATACTGAGCCTCAATTAAACTTTACCATATGCACTGTACACTGGTTCTCAGGAGGTGTTGCTGGATATGTATGTGTGAAGAAATTCAGTGATAATTATATATCTAGGTATTCTGAAGTTCATGGGACAGCTCCTCAGCTGGTGCAAACCACCATAACTCCACAGATGTCAGGCTAAGGATCTGGCCCAAACGTTACAGCACAAAACATAGCGGGGTATTTTTATACAGTTGATATAGAACAAATGTTTGCTAATAGATAAATTGCTATTGTAAGATGACTTCATGACATTGCAGTTAGATTTAAGATGAATAAACTTTACATTTCTACTATATATCTTATGAGTTCTGATATGAAAAACCATGAAAGTTAATTTTGCAGGGGTTGATGATAAGTCTAATTATATCACTATTGGAAGAAGCCATTCTGTTTTGCTCAATAGATACTTTACTATGAATTTCTTAGAAACAGGAAAACTGCCATGTCTTCAGAGTGATATTTCATATATCTGACACTGTTTTCTTGATACTATATTCATTCTGGCTGCAAGATACAGTAAGACTGCCCTCTACTTCATTTTCAGAAACAAATTTTTTAAACTGAGAATGACACCTAAAAAGAGAACGAGACAGGCAGAAAGGCTAATTAATGCCACATTGCATTAACTTTCCACACTATAATAAATATTCAAATACAATGGCATGAAGTTAAATTTAGCCATGTTAGAATCAAATTCACATTACAGAGAGGACAGCAAAAGCTAACATGAAATAAATAAGTTATAGTGTTTGGCAAACTGAACAACTGGCCAATGGGGGAATAAGAAAGTTTATTGTGGTGAGTTGGTGGCTACTCATTAGTTTCTAGCCATTATAGTTGCAAAGGTAACCTGTTGAATGTAAACCAACACACGCCTTTCTGCACACACACAGCCTGAAGTTTCAGAGTAGCAGCCGTGTTAGTCTGTATCCGCAAAAAGAACAGGAGTACTTGTGGTACCTTAGGGACTAACAAATTTATTTGAGCATAAGCTTTTGTGGGCTACAGCCCACTTCATCGGATGCATAGAATGGAACATATATTTATCTCCTTACTATATGTTCCATTCTATGCATCTGATGAAGTGGGCTGTAGCCCACTTATGGTCAAATAAATTTGTTAGTCTCTAAGGTGCCACAAGTACTCCTGTTCTTTTTACAGCCTTAAGAGTGAACTATCAACAACTCAAATCCTGGCCTCAGTGCAATGCCCAAGCTGCTGGGCTGTGTGCTAGGGAGTTTTGCTGGAGTTAAGAGAAGGAATCCTTCATTCCCATGTGAATTTGCAGGAGTGGAGCTCCTCCATAGATCCTATACAGCCTCAGGGCTGTAGCAGCCTCGGTGTTGATTGTGCTTCTATGGAGGAACAATGGCTGGTGGAAACATGTAGTGGTGGAACCACTTTTCTCACTTTCAGTCATTGCTGTGTCCCCATTTGCAGGGATCCCACACACACCTGGGCTCCATGGCTCATGGGGATTTCACATTCCTGGTACAAACTCATAAAATCCTGCCCTACTGTTAAACTCTCCATGGCTGCAGAGCAGTGGGATGTGGTTTTCCCATAAAGTGTGAACTGCTTCCATACATCTCAGTGGAAGCCCATCTGTCGCTCTGTGTCCATCTTCACTTTACTCCTCAAAACAGCTGTATGTTGCAAAGGTTTGAGCTGTCCCTCTCCTACCCATGCAAACCCCTGAGCAAACTGTGACAACTGGTGAACAGTAAGAAAAATCTTCCCCTGAATGATTTGGTTAAGGGGTGAAGAAATTATCTACAGTCAGAAGCACACACACGTTGTGACCTTGAAAAACTGAAGGTACCCAGAAGAGATGACCAGGAATATGGTTCATATACTCTGTTCTGAAGAACACCCCACCTATGCCAAATTTTCATGCACAGTTGACACAGAACTGGCAGAATGATCATGGCTAGCCCAGAGAAAGTCAGTACTAGTTAACATGAGAAATTTCATGCACAATAGGGCACTCTCCCGGTCCTGGGGTAGGAGGAAAAAAAGGACAATTAATCCAGAACTAAGAATTTCAGTTATTAAATGCTACAAAGAAAAAAAATCTGAAAATGTCATGCACGCTTCTTAAAGCTGTCCTCAAATAGCTCTAACTTATGCAGATGCACTTAAGTGGCAGATCCCCAAGGTCTCGCTGACCTCGTAATCATATAGGAGTTTTACATATATGTCAGGATGAATTCTTCTTCAACAGTTTCTCCAGTGTATTAGGCACAAAGAGGCATCAACATTAGACGTGCCTAACTTATTACTTTCACCCAGTGTTCATCTGGAACATACATTTAAGGTGGCCAAAGTAATCATCATGTCACTCTGACTTCATTTACATTTTTTTCTGTTATCCCAGAGCCCTGACAGATAAAGGATGGGGTTAGGCACTTTTGTCTCTCCTTTAATAGGGTTTCCCTTCCTGATGTCAAAATAAGAGCCTAATTGTTAAGGTTCCCGATGATCTTCTCAATAAGAAGTTCTGTTTTTGTCAGAGACAGAGAATGATCTTCTAATGTTGGTCTGAGAAAATTCAATGGTTGTTGACCATACCCCAGCAATGAAGAACTAACAACAACAATGCTTTGGAGAGGAGCAAAAGACAGCACAAAGGGACAGAAAGGTCCCAATAATTTAAAGAGAGGAGAGCAGATTCTAAAGAGCATGCTCATCTCATCCTCTCAAGACCACAGGTAGCCCCTCCTTACAAACACCACACATGTAGGGCTCTCTGGGTGTCCCTGCCAGAGGGATGAGGGAAGCAGAAATGAAAAGCGGTCTTCTTACAGAGTGAATTCCTATCAAAACTCAGAGGAAATACTACTTAAAGGCAACCAAACTTAATGATTCTCATAGCAGCATTAACCTTTACTCTAAGCCTTCTACCTTCCTCCTAATGGGGGATGGTAGGATATTGGTAATGGCAGAAGGAGCAAATGGGAGAATGATTCCTGAGTGAGGCTCCTGTTAGGAAAAATAGGACCCTGAAAGTAACACAGAGGGTTGACAGTTCATGTAGATGTCTTGACCCTCACAGAGTTTTCCCCTTCTATGAAATAGATGGTTGGGCCCAATGGCAATATCAGAAAAATGCTGGATGCTGAGGTAGTTCTATTAAAAGTAACTCTCCCCATCCATATTGTAATCAATAATCAAATTAGTGTTTGGCTCAATCCTACTCAGATGCTAGTGTATGGCTACTTATTGTGGACAGTGACTGTTAAATACAAAAGACTGTGGTTTTAAATGTTCAGTGAAAAAGGATATGGGCACCCAAGTCAATTATTTGAGAAAAGGGCCTGGCCTATTAGGAAGTAGGTCCAAAATGTTCAAAGATAAGTGCCTGAAATGAGACATCTAAATCCATATCGGGGAAACTAAAGAAGTACCCTGTATCTAGAGGTGATGAGTGCTGATCTCACTGGGAACTGTGTATATTCAGTACATCTGAAAATCTGGCCATTTATTTAGGAGCATAACTGTATGCCCCCAAGTTTGAAAAAGTGTGGCCTACTTTCCCTTGATTGCAATGAACTTCGTATTTTTTTCAATAAATAACTACATGCTTTTGTTGAAGTTAGACCTCATACTTCAATATTTCTTTTTAAGGGGTGTTTTTTGTAATCATCAATGCCAAAAGCAAACAACATGCATTTAGGTGACTGTTCACAGCTCGGGCTTAGAACTGTATCATCTAACTGGATGTACACATTATAAACATGATTCCATTTTTAATGTATTACTAATATGTGCTCCTCAAACAAATCAGTTACCATAGGGCATAATCAAAAAGTGTCAGTATCAGGGTGGGCTTGTGATGTGAAAGCAACTTCAATGTTCATTGGCAACTTTCTGCAGTCCTCGGGTGATCATTTCAATGTACATGTAGAATGCTGTATAAAAGATGCATTACGTTCTAGAGTTACTGTCCTCTCAGATTTCTTTAACCTCTCTCCTCTCATGCAGATTTTCAGCACAGGGTTTTCCTTCTGGCTAGGCAATCAGTAAACACAGTCTCAGCAGATAAGCTTCCGGAAATGAGACTGGGCTTTCTGATCATCCAGCCAAAAGGAAAACACTGTGCTGAGAATCTGCAGCAGAGAAGGGACGTTAAGGAAATCTGGGTGAACTGCACTCTGGAGTGTAATGCATCTTTGATACAACATGCTTTGTGTGTATAAACGCAGATTCAATAAACCAGGCTCTAAGGGACCTGACAGCAGTCAAAAAGTATACACCCCAGTGCTAATGGAAGGGCTTGTCCTAGTCTTCCACTGATGCTTAAGATATTTTTAAAAATAACTTCAACTGTGTTTAGATTCCAGTAGCTGTGTGAATACCCCAATCACGTATTTAGTGAATATTATTTGATATTCAGCGTTTTGGATGTTATAGTGACTATATCAGACAGGAAGCATTTCCCAATGTCCAACATCTATTTAACTATTAGAATTTTAAAAGGCAAGTCACTTAGTATCTTAGTACATACAATTGTGAGGACAGTCCAGAAAGACAATCCCTCCCTCTTGGTCCTGGTGTAATTTAGGGTTGCTATCTACAATTGCACTGCTGTTATTTTTTTTCCAGTTCAGGTTCTTTGGAGAATATGATGGTGAAGAGGTGACTGGGCCTGCAAAGGGCAAAATGGGACTCTTCATGATTTCCTTTCAGTGGGTGTTGCAGTGGGCGTTACAGCCAACTGCAGAGAAGGAGCTACCACCAACCCTACGAGTTTCTATCTAGGCTCTAGTTAGCTCTGATTGAGCTTACCGAATGGATCCTGGAAAAAGGTCTCTGAGATGTTGAGAGTCTATTCCGTTCTGGGATTCTTAATATAATGCCAGAACCTTGAAGTTGATGGAAAGCCAGGGCAGGTTGGGCAGCATCAATATATTATACCCTCTATGGTTCATCCTCATGCTTAGCATGGATCAACATCTGCAGATGCTCTGTTAACTCTGATATAAGCCCAGGAAGACTGGCTTATAAGAGTCCATCCTGGAACTGATGAACCTAGTAAGTACTCTTGTCAAGGAGGATGCATGGTGTTTTCTTACCACCCAGAGATGGAAGCCAGCAGGCAACATGCCAATTGTTAGACTACTGACATATATCAGTGATGACAACAGCATCACGAGTTTGACTTATTTCGAGATCTTACAGTTGTCTGCACACACTTCAGACAGCAGTTGCATAGCTTTTCTAGGAAGGATTGTTCCAGGAGAACGTGATCAGCTCTAGCCACAAATATTTTGAAGATTTGCCGAGAATCACTTATAAGACAACTATTACACATACATGAACACTGGGTAACAAATCATTGCATCCGTATTTGTTCCATGACTTTAAATAGCTTGTGTTGAAATAACCGTGGTGCCAAAGAACACCTTACACTCTTTCAGAGCTTGATCACTGTCAGACCTTACTCTTCTGTAGGAATTAGTCCCTATAGTCCACAGAGAACTGTATTATTTTTGTGGTACTAGGATATCAGGGAATAGGGTTCAGATTCAAATGACCTAGAAGAATTACTTCCACAGTTAACATGTATATTCTTGAGATGCCAGTCATGGATGAACCAAATACACTGATGTCAAAAAGCCAAAGGTCCATTCATCCTTTCTCACAGTAGCCTAACACTCTTCCTTCCTTTGACTTTCACCACTGAAACTATCCAGTGTTGCTTGATAATGGATCAGTGTGCTGATAAAGATTACAGTCACTGCGGATGCAGAGTTAGTGGCTGAACTTGAAATGTACTGAGGATCAGCAACTTCCACATCAGTGAGAGTTGCAGGTACTCAACACTTCTCAGGATCAGGCCCATACTTTTTATATATGGTGATGGTATCCATAGGGACTAAGGCAGAATAATTAAAAATCCCTTTTCTATTGTAAATACTGCTTTGACTAGACACCTGTGAAGTAAGATATGTAGTTTATTTTACAGAATCTTAGCTAAACAAATACTTTCTTTTTTCTCCCCCTTTCACTATGGTTATCTAGAAAGAGCACTAGGATTGTGCCACCTAAGCATAAATCAAAACCCAGCTAATGAAAGCATTCTTGTTATATACTGTTTTTCTCCTCCTTTCTGTACAATCACTTCACACATTTGCTTTTCTCAACCAGAGAGAAAATTAGGAATAGCTCTGCGAATACTCAAGCTTCCTTTAGCTGTGAAGTCAGGCCTGTCTGCTTTTGGTCTCAAACAACAGTGGGGCAAAGATCTAACTTATCAATAAATGTCAGATTTACCTAAGCACTCAACAGCCTTTACTAAACAGATTAGTTGTGATAATGGCTGCTGTGTGATAAGAAGTTTGAAAGATTCAGTTTAAAACTACAAGAGGATGAGAGGAGAAATATAGACATGGAGATAGCAACTGATAAATGCCAATGTAGTCTAAGCGAGAACACCTAAGATTGCAAGGAACTGAGAAACCAAACTGCTAACATAGGAAATAAATCAGATTAAGAAATATCAGTTGGTGACTATACTGTACCTGAATACACTAAGATAGAAGATATTATATGTGCAGAGTTGATTATGAAGGTGCTGGGAATAGATAAACTCTGAAAACCTTTCATAATGTATCATAGAATGTCATGTTATTGGAAAGGACAAGTAGGTGAGGTAATGTCTTTTATTGGACCAACTTCTGTTGGTGAAAGAGGCAAGTTTTCAAGCTACACAGAATTCTTCTGGTTTGAAAAAGAGTTCTGTGTAGCTCAAAAGCTTGTCTCTTTCACCAACAGAGAAGTTGCTCCAATAAAAGATATTACCTCACCCACCTTGTATTGCTAATATCCTGGGACCAACACAGCTAAAACACTGCAAACAAAATGTTCTTGGGAAGTCCATTCATCCCACTTGTATATTATGCAATTCTTGCAATAAAGAACTAGGTTCTGAAATGACCATGTGATATCTACCTTTTAATGTAAAAAACCACCCTCTACACAGATTGTAATCCTAGTTCTTCTTTTGTACTAGAGTATGTTTCTCAGTACAATGAGGCTAAAAAATGCTTGGCCTGACTATTTTATGCGTTGAATTAAAAATTCTCCACGGAGTCTTTCCTGAACTTAGGCCTCCCCCCCCCCCTTTCATTGATGATACAATGTTTCTGAGTAAGAGGAACTGATTCTAGCAAGTGGATTTCCTCTAGTCTGCTGTTGAATGGTACTGCATTGAGACACTATGGTATTTAGATTGTAAGCTCTTTGGGGCAGGGACTGTGTTTTTGTTCTGTTTGCCTACTGTCTAACACAATAGGGCCCTGGTCTATGACTAGAGCCCCTAGACATTATTGCAGTACAAACAATAAATAGCAACAATATTTTATATTGCCCCGAGTTGTATGATGTAATGATGATGTGTGTAAACTTGACTAGGTTGAATTGTGAAACACATACTATTGGCTAGGCCCAAAATGAATGACAACATTGAAATCAACCAGAAGTTATTACACCTCTACCTCGATACAACGCTGTCCTCAGGAGCCAAAAAATCTTACCGCGTTATAGGTGAAACCGCGTTATATTGAACTTGCTTTGATCTACCAGAGTGTGGAGCCCCGCCCCCTCTGGAGCACTGCTTTACCGCGTTATATCTGAATTCATGTTATGTTGGGTGGTGTTATATCGAGGTAGTGGTGTATTATCATTCGTATTACTGTAGTGTCTAGGAGCCCTAGTTCTCTCCATTGTGCTTGGCAATGTACAAAGAGCACAAAAAGCCATCCCCGCCACAAGGAGTGTACAATCTAATATCGTATGTAACAATAGACTTAAATGGTTGTCACAAGCAACCTACAGTAGCCTTGATAAGTAAAACTTGTATGAAATGCATGAGCCATCTTTGTGTATCAGTCAACAAATGAGAAGGAGGAATTCTTCATTATTGTCAGATAGTTCTGAAAATTATCTTGACCCTGATACTTAATAATAATAATAATCGATAAACATTTGTTCATAAATACATAGATGTGCTTTGCAGACACACTGTAATATAGGAAAAATGGCCAGATCTTCAACCTCCAATTAAATGGGGGGAATCCTGGAAAGGCACAAAGCTGGCACAGTGAGCTATGCCAGCCTCTAGTGGTACCCGATTCCCCAATATAGGGGTTGTGTCAATGCTGGCTAGGGCCGAAGGGAGCAGAAAAAGGTGGAGCTGAATTACCATGTGGTCCACCAACCCCTGCTTGTGGAATGATCCTTAGGGAGCAGCATTTAAATTAGCCCTCTGGGTGCTCCGACTTGACCTGTGGTGGATTCCACCACTCAAACATCTTTGGCTCCCGAATTTAGGGAGGCATAAACATGTCTGAGAGTCACTTTTGCTTCCCCTTACACTCATCCTTGTGCCGCTGAGGATTAGTGTGATACTTTTTGCACTGCATTATGTATTGTTAGTAAATAGTCAAAATGCCCCCAAAATGTACCAAAGCAAAGTTATCTTAAATTCTTTTACCAGATTTAATGTATTAAGCAAGTGGGCTCCCTAAAGCAACTATTAATTTTCAGAAGAGACAACTTATTTATGCTTAAGATACATAAGTCATACATGTTGAATATAGTGCAGTATCTAGACAAAATGAAAAGTATTCTACCAATGTAAGGGATTTGTCCCAGCAGCAGCGTGCTGAGAAACAGAAGCTATAGTAAGTCACATATTTGAGTGTTAAAAATATGAATGACAAAAGAGTACAGCTAATTAAACATATTCTTCAAATAGTAACATTAAAACATATTTGGATGGAATGGCAATGCTCAACACTCAGAATCACTGTAGCTTCATTATCTCTTTGCAAAACATATATACTGGACTGAAAATATCGATGAGTATGTCTTAGAATTTTCACTAAGTGCTATATTTCCAGTGTGTTCTATAAGGAAAAAAGATGTAAAGATCATCTCCCCCATATAACTGGATTTAACACTGTTTTATGTGTAATGGTCAATTAATGAAAATCGTCATGCCTAAAATGTGTATATGTAAAATGGCCATCGCTTCCTGATGGTTTTAATTTGACATTGGAGATAAAATAACAAAAATTTCAACTTCAGTATTACATTTTTTTTATATACAGATAATAAGAAATGGAGTTCTGCAACTGCTCTCCCACACTGATTTAGGGGGACGTGTTGACACATCTTTATTTTTTTTAATTCCTTCAAGTGGGCAAGATGTGTTATTCCACTTAATCTGTTACATCTGTGTAAATACCAGTGTCATTTTTATCTAAGATAAACTTCTGCACAACATATTGAGGTTTACTAGTAATAGCTGAAATTTCTGTATTTACTCCCTAAAATTCTGACATGACTTAGAAACAATTCTGCAGTCACAGTACATTTGTTTAAACCAGTGATACTCAGACCTCATGGTTCAGGAGCCAAATTAACGATCCACATTACCCAAAAGAACCACAGCAGTGTGAATTCATTGTTTCATTTCCTATAGTACTATTCATATTTAAACAGCATGATTGGAAATATTTAGTTTATATGGGTATATTTTTTCTTACAGCAAATAGGTTAATAACTTAGTGCAAGTCGATAACTTAAATGGCCAATAACATAGTAAAAATATCCTGATCAGTTAATAACTTAGATGGGTTAATAATTAAATCACACACGATTTTAATATCATGTGCTATAAAGAGCCGCAGGAGACACATCGAAAAGCCACTTGCGGCTCACAAGTTGCAGAGGAGTATCACTAGTTTAAAGCATGTAGGCAGCTGCAACACATACAAGTGCACAACTGGAAACACTTAGCAAAAGGCAAAAGCCATGCAAACCATTGAGGATGAGGAATAAATAGGGGGTGGGAGTGGAGAGGAAAAGGGAAAGATGTAGTAAAGGAAAAATAAATGATGCATCCATGGAAGTGATGGTAGGCATTGGTAAAAGAGTAAGTGAACACCTCAAGAAGGAGAGAGAAAAAAAGGACAGATACCTACCCAACCTGCGCTATCTAGCTACCGACCTGTGGACTTATAGTATCACCAGTAGGCTCACCAAATGGATCACTGTTGGAAGAGGCCTGAGATCCATCAGGCTAGAATACAAGAACATAACACCTTTTTTCTCAACAACAGGAAGTGAAAAGGCAGTAAGAGGTTATTTTCATGCTAGGGACACATTCTATCACGTGCAGCTACTGTAGGTTTTAAAACACAAAGGGTAAGATCCTACAATTAATATGCTTTCAAAATTTGCATGGACTTCAAATGGGAGTTGCATACATAAGGGCACTGATTTAATGTCTGTTGAAGTTGATAAAAGAGCTGCCCCTGACTTCAATAGGCATTGGTCAGACCCAAAATGACAGCAGGCCCAGTCCCTGAAAGCAGATCTTGGACTAAATTCATAAGCAAATCTATGTGAATCAGAGAGAGTTTAATCTTGTGTAATTTATGCTCTCTTCTACCCCCTCTGCATGTACATTACAACAACATGGGCTCCTTTTAGCCTTTCTTTGACTTCAACTCAAACCCAGTTACCAGGGCATTTTATGACATACAATCCCCATTTAGCCAACCTCTGACTTTGGCCCACTCAGTCTCACTAAGTGTAATGGAACCTTAATGGAGAAAAATCATACGCTAAAGGCCCACAAGTGAGGTATATAACAAGAACAACAACTAGCAGGAAAATGTAAGAATGTGTAAGTCAGTGTGGGCCATACTGTTTTAACATATATACTCTTACACCTTCTTTTGCTTCCTTGGCATGTATGTTATGTCAACCTGGAATCCCTTACACATCCGTAAGTGGTGTAAGTAGGTTGATGGATGTTTGAGGGTACATAACTTACACCGCTTTACATATCAACTCTGAATTTAGCTCCTTAATATTAATATATACTATTGTCAATATCATGCTAATGTTCGATAGCTATCGAACCCATACTTGGAAATGAAAGTTCTTTGCCACTTCCCATAAAAAAAACCACCAATCCTATTGAAATATTTATTTGACATTTCCAGATGACTTTCAGTTACTCCCTGGTATTTTCTAGCTAGAAAAGTCTAGTTAGTATTAGGAGTCATGCTACTCACAGCTTCCTGCTCTTCACTTTTGCTTGGGCTTTCAAACCCCTCTTCGAAGAGGTCATCTGCAGTAGGGTCACTGGTATGAGAGACTGATGATTTTGATGGAGAACTCTGTCTGGGAGCAGGGGTTGGAGCTAAACAAAGATGATGGCAATAATAATGGGAAATAAATTCATTAATTTGTTTAGATAGACAAACTATTCAAAATCTATTCATGCTTAACTCCCCCAATTTTATTATTCCTAAATTGCTTGTTTTCTGATTTAAGCAAACAAAATCATAGTCTATAGTCTGAAAATTATAACAAAAATGTCACCAACTCCTTATTTTTATTCCATGCTTCAAATTCACCAACCCCAACATAAGAACACTCCACAAATCAGTGTATGAATTCTGTGATTTGAAATAAAATTAATGTAAAGCCTATTTCCTTTTTCAGCCTTTTCAGAAACTAGGATGTTTGTTTTTAGCTGAGATGGATGTTGGGGGAGCTTTTGACCAATAAGAAATTTCAAATGACAAGAAAAAGATCTTCATGGTGCATCTTTACATAGACTCTGAAAACAAAGGGCTTATCTATATGGAGACATAGTGCATGGAAAGCTGGGGTGTAAATCTACTGGACTCTGCCCTGAAATAGCAGTAGGTCAAAGCACACTACAGAACTTATAGTGCATGGCAGCAGGGTCCACCCAGAAACAAAGAGGATCATAGAATCATAGAAGATTAGGGTTGGAAGAGATCTCAGGAGGTCATCTAGTCCAACCCCCTGCTCAAAGCAGGACCAACACCAACTAAATCATCCCAACCAGGATTTTATCAAGCCGGGCCATAAAAACCTCTAAGGAGGAGATTCCACCACTGAGAACAGCTTATTTTCCATCCTCTTTGGAACCCCTTCAGGTACTTGAAGGCTGCTATAAAATCCCCCCTCACTCTTCTCTTCTGCATACTAAACAAGTCCAGTTCCCTCAGCCTCTCCTCGTAAGTCAAGTACCCCAGCCCCCTGATCATTTTCCTTGCCCTCCGCTGGACTCTCTCCAAGTTGTTCACATCCCTTCTGTAGTGAGGGGCCCAAAACTGGACGCAGTACTCCAGATGTGGACTCACAAGTGCCAAATAGAGTGGAATAATCACTTCCCTTGATCTGCTGGCAACACTTCTACTAATGCAGCCCAATATGCCATTAGCCTTCATGGCAACAAGGGCACACTGCTGACTCATATCCAGCTTCTTGTTCACTATAACCCCCAGGTCCTTTTCTGCCGAACTGCTCCCTTAGCCAGTAGGTTCCCCATTCTGTAGCAGTGCATGGGATTCTTCTGTCCTAAGTGCAGGATTCTGCACTTGTCCTTGTTGAACCTCAAAAGATTTATTTTAGCCCAATCCTCCAATTTGTCTTGGTAACTCTGGGCCCTATCCTTACCTCCCCTCCCAGCTTAGTGTCATCTGCAAACTTGCTGAGGGTGCAATCCAGCCCATCATCCAGATCATTAATGAAGATGTTGAACAAAACTGGCCCCAGGACAGACTCCTGGGGCACTCCGCTTGATACCAGCTGCCAACTAGACATCGAGCCGTTGATCACTACCCGTTGAGCCCAACGATCTAGCCAGCTTTTTATTCACCTTATAGTCCATTCGTCCAATCCATACTTTTTTAACTTACTGGCAAGAATACTGTGGGGAATGTATCAAAAGCTTTGCTAAAGTCAAGCTATAACACATCCACCACTTTCCCCATATCCACAGAGCCAGTTCTCTCAACATAAAAGGCAATCATGACCAAGGCATGACTTGCCCTGGGTGAATCCATGTTGACTGTTCCTGATTATCTTCCTCTCTTCCAAGTGCTTCAAAATGGATTCCTTGAGGACTCCCTCCGTGATTTTTCCAGGGACTGAGGTGAGGCTGATCTGTCTGTAGCTCCCCAGATTCTCTTTCTTCCCTTTTTTAAAGATGGGCACTATATTTGCCTTTTTCCAATCGTCCGGTACCTCCCACGATCACCACAAGTTTTCAAAGATAATGGCCAATGGGTCTGCAATCACATCAGCCAACTCCCTCAGCACCCTCAGATGCATTAGATCTGGACCCATGGACTTGTGCATGTCCAGCTTTTCTAAATAGTCCTTAACCTGTTCTTTCACCACTGAGGGCTGCTCACCTCCTCCCCATACTGTGCTGCCCAGTGAAACAATCTGGGAGCTGACCGTGTCTGTGAAGACCAAGGCAAAAAAAGCATTGAGTACTTCAGCTTTTTCCACATCATCTGTCACTAGGTTGCCTCTCCATTCAGTAAGGGTCCCACACTTTCCCTGACCTTCTTCTTGTTGCTAACATACCTGTAGAATCCTTTCTTGTTACCCTTCATATCCCTTGCAAGCTGCAACTCCAATTGTGCTTCGGCCTTCCTGATTACACCCCTGCATGATTGAGCACTATTTTTATACTCCTCCCAGTCATTTGTCCAAGTTTCCACTTCTTGTAAGCTTCCTTTTTGTGTTTAAGCTCACTGAGGATTTTGCTGTTAAGCCAAGCTGGTCGCCTGTCATATTTGCTGTTCTTTCTGAACATTGGGATGGCTTGCTGGGCTGTTCTCAGTGGTGGCAGATGACAGACCAAGGAGCAATGGTCTCAAGTTGCAGTGGGGGAGGTCTAGGTTGGATATTAGGAAAAACTATTTCACTAGGAGGGTGGTGAAGCACTGGAATGGGTTACCTAGGGAAGTGGTGGAATCTCCATCCTTAAGAGGTTTTTAAGTCCTGGCTTGACAAAGCCCTGGTTGGGATGATTTAGTTGGGGTTGGTTCTTCTTTGGGCAGGGGGTTGGACTAGATGACCTCCTGAAGTCTCTTCAAACCCTAATTTTCTATAAGTAATATTATTAGGTTCAATCTAGCTTCTATGAAACTCAATAGACTTCTGTTGGCTTCCATGGGAGTTGGATCTATACCAGTGTTAGTACTCGTATAATGGAATCTCTTTATAAACATTTTTTTGCAACCCCACAGTATAAGCACATTTATGTACCTAGAGCGAAATTCACTTCAGTACAGAGCGCCGGAAGAAGACCTATTCACCACTTAAGTCCCACTGAAGTCTCCAAAAATATGGCTGGAATGGGACTTAAAATGGCTCCCTGTAGGTATGAATTTCACCCCTACTGCGTGAATATTTTCTCATCAATAGTTTAAATATTTTCCAAACCAGTTTAAATGTGCTTAGTTTAGGCACATTTTGAAGAGCAAACCTATTACTGTTTTATTAAAAATTAAATTTTATCTTGCAACCTTTGAAGTTGTTGATTTCAATCGCCTATTTGTAACCTAAATCACGTTTCCCTAGCTCCAGGATGCCATTAACAAGCTTGATCATGCATGAAGATACTAAGATCATGGGTATTTCAACATAGTACACCAGAGAAAAGGGAAAAGCTTTGAGGAGACGGTGACTGCAATTGGAAGGATTTGGGTACTTACGTGAATTTGTAGATGGCGTTGTAGAAGTCACAGGAGTCAAATTTAATTGAGAGATGTCAAAGTCATCACAATCATCTGTATCCTGTGCCATCCCGACTTTGTTAAAATAGCTGGAGAAGGCCTCTGAGGTACAACTGAGGGAAGGCTGGTCTGGTTTTCGTGATGGCACTGGCGGAGGCTGAGCCATCTGGAAATCTTTGAACATTTCTTTTCCCATTTTCTGTCTGGGCCTGTCTGTCTGTGGACTTGATCTGGTGGAATCGCTTGTGGGTGGAACAGTAGCTATGGGAGCAATGGTACCTTGAAACATGGCTGCTTGTAAAGGCATAACAGTTTGTGTTGGCATGAAGGCAGTTGGTTGGAACTGACCAGCTACAGATGGCCATGGTTGCTGGGTAGGAGAAAAAATACCAGGTTGGCCCCATGCTATTGGCTGTCCTCCCTGCATCACCTGAGCAACTGGAGGCTGAGTACTCATGGCCAATTGTTGTTGAACGAGTGGTTGCTGTCCCCAGAAGGAGGGCAGGACAGCTCCCATTGCAACATAACCTTAAAGAATAACAACAGGATTGTTTTAGCGCATGGATATGAACAGCAAGAGGATGTGGTACAGGAAACACTGTCAGTCAGAAATACACAGACTGTGTTAGGAGTCACAGGGACCTTTACCAATTTATATCACTTTCTTAAATGTGTCAATCCTATGCTCTTAGCATGTGTACAAACAGTTCAATAAGTAAAGCATAACTGGACTGACTTTAATAATAATCACCATCCCCACTCATTAGAACAAAAAAATTATTCCCCTCCTCCTCAAATCACACGAATCCTACCCCTTCCCATAATCTAGAGAGAAAAGATACCATGTTGGAGTGCAGTTTGCCTTGAAAATCAGCTAACCTGGGTTTTGGTAGATCAAAGAACAAAGTGAGTTCCGGAGCAGAGGACTCCTCACAAAAAATGGTACGTTGTGTAACTCTACACCACTTCTACACCAACTCCACAGAGGACAGGAGTCTGTTACAGCCCCACTAAAGAACTCTAGCTTGTTAGCTCATGCTATAGCAGCTCATGCTTTTTGCTCTGGAGGGCCCTGGTTCAATCCCTAATATGTCGGCCCAGATGGGAGCCATCAAATTTACCGTTCCAGTTCAAGCCAGGCGACGGTTAGCTCAGGGACCTACTTGGATTGCAACTGCTTCTGTATCTCATGATAATAGAGGTTTTCTCTGATGGGGGCAGGACTCAAACCGTTAAGGGATTTGTAGAGGAAAACCAACATTTTAAATCGCACCCAGAAATGGGGACAGTGCAGATTATGAAGCACATGGGTTCCTTCTGAGAAGCAACCCTAAGGAAAGGAATGGCTAAATTTCAAATAGTTCATGTTTCTTAGTGGTCTTCAGGCTTGGCCCTAAGTAGAGCACTTTGCAATAATCCTATCTGAACGTTACAAAAGTATAGATAACTGAGGCAAGGTCTATAAAAGATAAAGGCATAATCTCGCCAAATGCAGATGAAAAAGCACGCTTGGCTACTTCAACACCCAGAAGCCACTAAGCATGCATACTTGAATTAAAAAAACATACTTGAAAAATTAGAGGTATATAGTACTGTATAATAGATGCCAAAAATCTGCACTGGGTAATAGCTTATAATGAAAACTCTCTAGTTAGGGGAAAGAGTTGAAGATTAAAAATTGGAGTCATTAAAACATTCTAATTTTGATTTGACCCTGCTCAGACAAAACTTCCTTGTCAAACTAATGGGAATCTTGGCTGAGTATGGACTGTATGACTAGACCTTTTGTTTGTCATTTACAATTGAAAAGAAAAAAAAAAAGATGAATCCAACAGAGTTTTCAACTGTGTTTAATATAAAAGGCTTTCTGAAACTCTACCCCGAAAACCTTTATTAAAGAAGAAACTAGGCGACACGCTTATGTTTTACTAATACAAAATGATGTTATATTAATACGAGACCCAAATGCTACATTAACAATTTTAATTTATTGTTAATATTTTACAATGTGGAATCTCTCTTTCCTCTTCTTTGTACTGGTATAGCAGTAGAAAAGAAACCTTTCCTTGACCTATAAGTTTTCCTTACCCTGCTTTTACCTTTTACTTTTGGTTTATTTCTGGGTTTATTGAATGCAAACTGTAAAGGAGTAAGACAGCAAAACAAAAATCATAAGCAATAGATCTTGGAATCATTTAGCTAAGGATAACAATAACACAGCTAAATATGTATTTCAGCAAATGGTTATGATGGGGAATGTGAAGTAGGACCCTCCACAACTTTGTCAGAGCAATTTCCCATGCCATAACCCCAAAACACTGCATTGTAGTTATGACCTTACTGACTAAGGGACACTGGAGGGTACTTCTTTGGAAGAAGTACATCAGAGTTTTCCATAACCAGTTGACAAACAGGATCAAAGTGCTTATCTGGTTCTATTCCATGTATCAGGTATGTTACTTTCAAGTGCCAACATAATAATGGAACATCGGTACAGTAAAAGATTACCGCTGTGTTACATTCCAGGACAGATGATACAGTACATTATAGCACTGAAGGTGTTAACCATCTAGAAAACTACTGTTGAATGATTCAAGGCACTCCTTTTTCTCCTTCCCAAATCGGACTGAATGAGCTGTTTTTGCAATGCTCCCAGCCCCTAGCAGCCCAGAGAGCAAGACCAGAAGTCAAACCTACATCTCCTGCATGTTAGTGCAGAATATTACATAAACTCTGAATTTTGAGCACTTTAAGGAACATAGAAAAGCCTATCTGAAATGTCACACTTTGGCTACATGGAATAGCTTTAAAAATGGTCACAAATTCTTCACGTTTCTTGCTGTGCCATCATTTACTGTATGTAGTTCAGAATGTCCACTGTTATTACTGGAAATTCAAAGCTAAATAACTTTCCCTCTCCTATTACAATAGCTTATAGGTATGTAAACTATATACTTGAACTTCCAGAGACTTTTTAGTCCCAGTTCTTTTCTTACTTCATCGGATATTAGCAAACTCAATATACTGAAGGTTCAACTTGGTACTGATTTGGATTTTCTTTTTCCTGAAGTACATTAATTGTAAGACATTACTGTAGGTAAGTACATTGCAGTAAGACAGACTATATTTTCACATTTCTATAGTGGAAAACTTTTTAACCCTTATGTTTTGGATGTTGAGACATAAAACAGAACAGATACCTGAGTTCCACAGTCCAGTTGAGCTAATATTTTCAAAATGACCAACCCTAAAATTAGTCTTTAAATAACCCTATTGGGTTCTTACCTGAGGGTACAGCAGCAGTGTTGAAAGGTACAGAACCAAATGTGTCTGTAATAGCAGGAAGTGACTGGCATGAAGATGGGATAAAGGCATCACCTGGAGTTGCAGGAGTCTACAAAAATGAGACAGGAATAAAATACAACGGTGACATATCAGCTACTGTTTCTGCCATCGGGAATTGGCATGCACTGAGGTGCCACATCCCCTTTATCTCCAAAAAAAGAGAGCTGCAGATGTAAAGAAGCAGCAGGAAAAAGATCAGCAGCACCATAAGACAGAAGACAACAAGAAAAGACAGAAAAAATACAGAGCTCTTGGACCATGAAGAAAAAGAACAATATAACTTGCACAGTCATATATCACGTGCAAATTTCTGACAGCACCTGTTTCTTAAGAAATAAAAGTCTGTGATTCTGAGGCTTAATTAACTGAGGATTGATGTAAACAATAGACAGAAAATAACTCAGAAAGGATTTTAAAACAGGGTGAAATTACTGTATTACAGAAGAATGATTAAATATTGCTCCAGTTCATCAATAGGCCTAGAGCCAAAGTCCTGCATGTTAGAAGAAGCCTGGTCCCATTGTTAAAGATAAGGATTAGGAGATGGGAGATCTGAACTCTCTTCCTAGATGTGCCACAAAATTCCTTTGTTACCTTAACTGCTCAGTGCCTCGGTTTCCCCATCTGGAAAAGGAGAATATTTATATTCCCCTATGTCACAATCTGTTTTGAGGCTTAAAAATGAACTGGAAAAATTCTCTATTTCTACTTTATAATGAAGACAGCTTGTTTCAAAGGCTTCCATCTCCTTAAAATAACATACACATTTTTGGTTTTTACTTGTTTTTAGATCCTTCTTCCCTCTCTTAGCTGAAGGACTTGGATATGATCTTTGGAGGTTCCGAAGAGCCATTCAAAGCTGTAACCACATCTGATGCTCTCCTTCCCGAACAACTAAGTTTTTGACAGAGTCCCACACAGCAGATGCCTCTGCTAAACGGAAGTGGGATGGGAGCTGCAGCTCAGGTTACAGCCCTGTACGACATCACCATTCAGATCTCTATTTAAAAAAAGTTTGAGGCCATCTTTGCACATCACAAAGAGCAGCGTGATGGGGTGTCCATGCCACACAAGGCCCGAAGGGGTCATGGTGGCTGAGTAGGTCAATTAACTGCATTGGCTGTATCTAAAGGAGGACCCAGGGAACAATGAGGATTAATTATAAAGGAAGCTCAGCTGCACAGGAACAGGAGGGGCCTGTAAAAAGCCCAGTAGCTGAGAGCAGAAGGGGGCTGCAGTCACTGTTAGGGTGACAGCTGGCAAGGTAGGAAATAGCCCAGAGACACAGAGTAAGGGACAGGACTTGATTACTTGTTGTAGAGTCCCTGGGCTGGAACCCTGTGTAGAGGGCAGGCCTGAGTTCCCCTACCAGCCACGGGGGAAGTGGCACCATTAGGGGCAGTGAAAGAGAAGACTGCGAGGGACAGCGGGTCCTGAGAGATGTTGATGCATGTGATTTCCCCGGCAGGGGAAAACCATAGTGACCTGACTGGAGGACCAAGCCATGAAGTGGGAGCAGTTGAGTCCTGAGAGAGCAAGACAGACGGATGGAGTGCAACCGCAGGAAGAGGCGTCAGCCTGGCAGAGTTAATCCCCAGATGTGGTCAGAAGGAGATGCGCCAGCGGTGACTAGAGTACCCCGTGACAAGCAGTGATTGGAGAAAAGGATTTTTCCCTTTTTGAATATGTTTGCTTCCTAGTTCTCTTTTATTTCACCACTGTTTGAAAAAACACTTTGAAATCATTCATATTGGAGTGCATGCTATTCACCATCCTGCATTTCTACACATGGCTACAGTAAACCTGCTTTTTACCAGCAAGGTAGAAAAAGACAGGGCAATTTTCCCTGGGTACTTACTGGGGGAGAGGTTACATCAGGAGGAGTGGACATGTCCCCAAAAAGCTCTAGTTGGGTAACAGCCTGCAAAGAGAAGAATACATCTGTATTTATCCTTTAAGGAGAATCAAGGAAGAGGGTGCATTAGACTGTAAACAAGTAATGAACTCATATCACCTATCCAAATTAAAGCTATTTATACCTTGATTGTCCCCTCCACTGGGATGGACTAGGCCATGGGGCTGGCTCACAAACCCAGAGGAGGCTCGAACATCTGCCCCTGGGAAACTCTTTTATGGGAGATCCACCACAGAAGGGGATAGGGCACAGAGAAAGCATCCACAATGGGGCATATTATCTTTCCACTCTTAGCTTCACTGGGCACAGGGGATATGTGTATGTCCCATTGCCACCCACCCTTCCACCATGGCCCCATCTCTGATCTCTGATGCCCCAGACTACAACCTCTGTGGGGTCCAGGGGAAGTGGGTCGGATGTTGCTATGGAGTTGGCTGAGACCACCGTTCCCCATGGGATGAGTGTGGCCTGCATGCGCCCTAGGGGATGAGGGGAGACACGATTAGGCCATTACGATTGGATAACTCTAAATTAATTTCATGCTAGAAATGTTTTACCAGGGACTCCATTATGGTTTTGGTTTTGAAATAGATCAACCAAAGAGGTCTCTCTTACTTGGACCAAAAGGGGGAAAACCCTTTCATAACATAGAGCAGTCTCAGTGGCTGCATGAGCAAAGTATTGGCCGAAGCTCAGACTCAGCACTCACAGAGATGAATTTAGACTGGACAGTGCCACTAGTGACATGGAAACCGAAGCAATTCTGAAGAAGCCTTGCTTTGACTGTGTCTTCTATGGCACAGAAGCCAAAATAGTATGAAACAGGTTCATAGTGATCAAGTATTTACATCTGCCATATAATATTAATGATTCCTCCTGCACTAAACTCCTAAAAAAGTATAATTTATTTAAGTATTTTGCTCAAAAAGAGCTGCTTAAAGGTATTTAGGCACTGATCATAAGTGGGATCAGTTGTTGGAGTACTATCCTCCTAAAATTCTTTGTATATTTAATTTTTAAAGGGACTTATCAAATTTCCTGTTGTGTTGCACAAAGTCAGATTATTACGGTATCTGTGCAGTATGAATTATTGCCCCATTATGAAACAGTCTGGGAAAACAAGATAACATGGTAAATCGATGAGTATTCAGAGTAGTGAAATTCAAACACAATGAGTAGAGCTGGTTGAAATTGTTTAGGTTCTTTTTTCTTTTTTGAAATAAATTTGCTGGAAATGAAAAATTTTATTTCTTTCTTTGTGATAAAAACATGAACCTTCCCAAACAAAAAATATGTGGTATTTGATTTTTTTTCCATTGTAAAATTGGAAAATTCCTGTGAAAATTACACCTCTACCCCGATATAACGCGACCCGATATAACACGAATTTGAATATAACGTGGTAAAGCAGTGCTCCAGGGGGGCAGAGCTGCGCACTCCGGTGGATCAAAGCAAGTTCAATATAATGCGGTTTCACCTATAACACGGTAAGATTTTTTTGGCTCCCGAGGACAGCGCTATATCGGGGTAGAGGTGTACCAAAAAAAAGCAGGGGGAATTTTTGTTTCTTTAATTTTTTTCCATGGAAAATACTCACCATTTTCTGACTAGCTTTAACAATTAATTACTGGTCAAGATTCTGGAGTCTAACTGCCTTCCCCCATCAACCTTATCATTTAGACCAGGGATAGCTCCCCTTTCACCCAACCTCTGAAAAATATCAGGGTAAAATCTTTACAGTTTCATTTTAAATTAATCTCTAGACCAGTGGTTCCCAAACTTGTTCCGCCGCTCGTGCAGGGAAAGCCCCTGGCGGGCCGGGCCGGTTTGTTTAACTGCCCCGTCCGCAGGTTTGGCTGATCGTGGCTCCCAGTGGTCGCGGTTCGCTGCTCCAGGCCAATGGGAGCTGCTGGATATACTGGCGGGCTGAGGGATGTACTGGCCTCCACTTCCAGCAGCTTCCGTTGGCCTGGAGCAACGAACCACGGCCAGTGGGAGCCGCGATCGGCTGAACCTGTGGACGGGGCAGGTAAACAAACCGGCCTGGCCGGCAAGGGGCTTTCCCTGCACAAGCGGTGGAACAAGTTTGGGAACCACTGCTCTAGACGCGATAAATCAATCCCCGAATCGACGCCCGTATTCCACCTTGGCAGGAGGAGTAAGCGGAGTCGACGGGGGAGCTGCGGCGGTCGACTTGCCACCATGAGGATAGCCAGGTAAGTCGAACTAAGATACTTCGACTTCAGCTATGCGAATCTTAGTTCGAACCCCCCCGCTAGTGTAGCCCAGGCCTTTGGTACTAATAGAAGAACTATAGAACTAGTCTCTCCAAGAGATGAAGCAGATCACTCTGGTACTGTGCACAAAATTGCTAACCATTTAATCTTAGCAATGTCTAGAAAAACCTGATTGATAATGATACTCCTATTTAATCATTTCAGATGAAACTTCATGCCAACCAGGTGCCACCAATGGTTGCGGGGATTGTACAATAGCAAAGAGTTACTTCCTTCTAAGATCTCTAAATTGCTTGTTTGAGGTTGTTCCTAAAACTTCTGTCTCTGCATCATTGTAAAGCTTCTGGCTAGAACCTCCCCCAGTCTCCTCTTGTCTGACTTCCTGCTAGCATTCTAAAGAAACTGTACATGTGCCTTCACAGACGAGACCATGTGGGTTTTCCCTGCCCACAGGGAAGGATCCTCCAAGCCTTCCTCTCCCACCAATAGGGAGAGAAAGTGAGAAGCAGAGCTGCCAGTGACTGCATGGGGTACCAGGTAGTGAGATCGTGTCCTGCACTACCCAAGTTGTCAGCCTGGAGGGAAGAGTCTGAGTAGTGGGCAAGGGGCAGAAGTTTTGATGGAACCCTTATCTCACGATTCATATTAATCTAGCCTGATGTAGAATAATCTACATTAATGAATCTATATTAGAATGAATCCCACAATTCATATTAATCTGGCCTAATGCAGAATAAGTACAACTGAGAATTTATCACAATGAATCTTTCTGAACTCAAGGTTTCAGCATTTAGTTCAACAGTGGCAAGTCACATAACCTCTCTGTGACTGTCACTCTGTAGAATGGGGATAACGATACTTTTCAAAGTGCTTTAAGGTGTGTGCACCTGTGGAAATTCATCTCAGGTAAAGCTCCAATGAGCTCACGAGACCTCTCTGATATCACAGTGATGGGGACTATATAAACTGATTGCTAGATAGAGCAATATTGGGTTGCCATTAATGTTTATTCTAATGAGCCCTTCTTCATGGCGACCCCAGAAAAAGAGCAATATATTGACAGCAGAGTTAGTTTTGGCATGACCGCAACTTTGTGTACAACAGATGCTAGAAAGCTATGTCAGCAAATCTAAACTGTAATTTAGTGTGAAAATAACTTTCGAGGATACTTGCTAGAGAGGCTTAAACAGCAACATTTGAATCTGGATTTCAAATCCCTCAAAGTCTGGGATTGTTTGGATGAGGAGTTCTAGTTCTAGACCCTCGCTAGGGCTAAATTCTCTACTGGTCTAAATGAGCACAGCTCCTTTCACATAAATGGAGTTTCAGCCATTGGCAGAAATTTTGGCAGCTAATCTTTACCTTTCATTGGTTTTAAACAGTTTCACTTTCTGGGTCACCACACAGATGAATTTGCCAACTATATCATTTCTTTTTAAATTATTCGTACTTGGCATTAGCTACATTCTGGCGCAGCTAAACCCAAATTGAGCGTTTTCAAATTGCACTAATTCTAGTGGCGATTTCATCGACATTTCCCTTTCACATTTTTAGTGTCATAACCTTACCTGAGTGACTGTAACAAGATTTTCATCAATGTCCAGCAATAAGTTTCCATTCTGCAGCTGTAAAGCATGATTTATGACAATGAAATGAATGATTTATGAAAATGACATGAGTTCTGAGCATGACAATGATAACCTCCATAATTATTGACTTCACTATGGAAATGAAAACCCTTTCAGCCTTGTAGCAAGCTGCTGTACTCACCTCAAAGATAACAAATCACATGTTTAACAACGGTGCATTTGAATGCTGTTAACATCAAGTGTAAATATACATTACACTTGCCTGTAGTACACTCTTGTACAAATGCCAGTTCTGTCGTGAATAAGGCTACATCAGTGCAGACATTAGAAATAGTTACTCTTTAAGGGATTAATAAGTTTAGCTATAAAAATTCATTATGGTGCCTACTCCTGTGCCCATTGAAGTTAATGGGAATCTTTATTGGCTTTAATGGGGAAAGGAGTTGGCATTCTCAGCTAAATAATTTGATAATATACACGTGGGGTAAGAAAAGGCTCTAAAAGCAAATAATATATGCAGCAAAATACAATGTCTATTTAACTAGGTAAAATTATGGCTTTTGAAAAGTGTATTTATAAATTAATAAATGCACATCTAAGATTACAAAGACCCTTTCTATAATCTGCAAGAGAATATTTTTTAAAATCCTGGTATTAATGAATCCAAGATAAATCTAAATCTACAGGGTTGTGTGTAAATGTATATATAATGGAATATACTAAAAATCCCACTGTTACCTATAACTATAATATCTGATCACTGACTTAAATGTCATCAGCGGACTAAATTTGAGTGTGATAAACATAAATGTTTTAAAGTGGGAGGGGACAAACCAGAATGATTTTTGCAACATAACGAGAACTACAATAGCAAATTAATTAAAGTTTAATCTGTGATCCGTTTAAGAGTGCAAGGGGCCAGAAGATGCCATTCCAGGAAGCTGGAATAACAAAGGCCCAGGAAATGGGCTGACAGCGGAAGAGAGCAAGCAGTCCTGAGGAATTAGGAGTTGGATGTAGGGGAAACCCCAGAACACTATTCCTTTAAGGGCCTAGGATCGGGAGCCCTATCATGTAGGATTGGACAGGACTCCCTTCTTCTCCAATCCATCGGGAGGAGCTCTTTGGAGGAGGGCAGTATATAGACTGCTTTCTCCTTCAAAATAGTGCAGACACTGGCAAGAGAAGGAGGTCAGAGCCAGAAGGCTAAACTCCAGGGAGAGACAGCCATGAGAAGCAGCCCTGTGAAGACCATGCTGTGCCTGTGTGTGGATGGCAGAAGAGCCAGAGATAAGTGTGAACCTTTGAGCTGCAGTGATGGACTTTATTGGTGGGACAGCCTGGAAATGTTTCTGGGCATTAAACCAACCCCAAGTAGAAGGCAGTAGAACTTCTAAGACGCCGTGGGGAGTTTGTATGGGGCCCTGAAGAGGGAGCACACAGGGACAGCTGCTGCAAAGGGAATTCTGGTCATGAGGGACTGCTCAAGAAGTGGCAGCCCTGTTACCTGATGACAAACCCACCAGTCAGTAATTCACTGGAAGTTTAAAAATAGCCTGAGAGGGTGGTTCTCCTGTGTCTCTGATAATAAAATTCTGGCAAAAAGCAATGCCAGATGAAGAAAGTATGACATATTATATATACAGGGCCCAATATTGTAGACTCTGTGTGTGAGGAACTCCCACTGAAGTTAAGGGAAGCATGAAATCAGGCTTAGGCTATTAGCCCCAGAACCTCACTATAAATCCAGAAAGCATTCTTGATATAAAAATTGAAAGGCTTAGGCCTTGAATAAGGACCTCAGGCTTTAGCCAACAGATTATTTTTCTTGATTTTGACCATCACTTCACCTAGCCATCTCTACCAATTCTTTACAGGTTATTGAGAGTCAGATTCTGCCCTCAGCCATACTCCTGCAGCTAGCAAAACCATTTGAAAAGTAACCATACCATAGCATGGAAGAAACACGTGTGCAGCATATAACATTAGTCATAACTTGACTATGCTACAGTGGGACGTCCCAGAAAACAGTTTGCCCATCATGTCACTGCACATCCCCAAGTGCCCAATTATCCTGTGGCATTTGGACTGCATCCTCCATCAGTTCACGTTCAGCATCACTTACTGTTGAGGAGAGACTTCAAAAAGGTGAAATCGTAGTGTCTATTAGACCGTGGTATAGTGTTCAATAGCAACTTCTCTGGGGTTGCATTAATGTAACTGAGGACAGAATTTGACTTACTGAGTCTTTCTTTGGTTAGACATTTCAGTACGAAAGGATTTATCCTTATCAATGAAAGTAAACAATCCTCTCCCACTCTCCCGGTAGACTATATAAAAAAAGAGAAATATGGAAAGATGCTTGGTTCCTTGATCTTTCTGTAGAATTCCTCTGTCTGTGGATTTCTCTGTGTCATGATGTAAAAGCTGCCTTTAATTACTGGAAAAACACATCTCGTCTTACATGAAAACACTGCCACAGCTTATTCAGCAAGGAACAGAAAAGTCAGTTGTAACCACACAGCGGTGGGCAGTGGAAATAGTATTAATCCTCATATCTTGGTGGTATTAAACCTTATAATGAAAGCTGCATCTTCCCATGTAGATGTCTGACATATGCTGTAGGCTTTTAAACATTAAATATTTAAATCTGGCTTCTTAAAGCAGGCTTTAAACCACTCCAGCTGGCAATGAAACTTCTTGTGACATTTTTCACTATTCAGTGGAAATGAGAGCGGAAGGTGTATTATTCTGGAGTTGGAACATATTTGAGGAAAGCCTACAGGCTTTGACTATAGAGTTATGCAAGCGGTAGCTTTCATATACCTAAATACAAGAAAGTCACTTCTACACTTTATCTGTTGATCCAATAGAGGTTGGAAAAGTACTTTGTTGTGTTTCTTGAATTATTGCAAAGATTGAGATTTACAGCAGAAGAATTCTGCAGGGACCCCTGTATTCAGAGGTCGGTAAAACACCTTGCAAACCTTGCTATAGAAATAACAGGCCAGATACTCAGCTGTTAATCAGCATAGCTCCACTGAATTCAATGGACATATGCTGATTTACAACTGCTGAGGACCTAACTCAATATTTCTGTACTTTGATTATGAAAGAGACAGGAACAGTGATGACTCAGAAATCGTTGTATAGAAACTTCAGAGGATGAAAGGAGAGGAAGTGGTCAAAAAGGATGAAAAGTGCATGGCAGCCTCATCTTATTCTCTAATATAGAGCTCAGTGGGTTAAAATGACAGAATAAAGTACTGTAGTAAGTATGGTAATTAACCAGTAAGGAAAGTAATTAACTTTTTATTTCTTTCTCCTTTCCTCTTAGCGGGCTCTTGAGAATGTCATGAGGACTCCAAAGAGCAGAATATCAGTCAGCTAATTCAAACTGCATAGGTCTAGCACGTGTTCTTGATAAGACGACAGATGCTTGACAGAGCTACTTGCTTGCAAGGGTGGATGTTGAGTCTGAAGGCATCTCTCTGTACAAGTTGTGATAAGGAACGGACTCTGTGGTTTGGAGTAAATAATTTAAAGTAGCTCTTACATTGAACTGAGGTTGCTTGACTGTGTTTCAGCAAACTTGGTATATAAAGTTCAGGAGACTGAACTGAGTGATGCAAGAAAGCCAGCAGGGCACTAGAAGAAAAGCAAAATGGAGACCAAAAAGGCAATACATAGAGGGCCAATTTTTGTAAGACAGGATAAGATTCTCAGTGCCCCAGTTAAAAAGATGCTCTCCTGAATATGCCCTGGCAAGGAATTGAACTATTCACATTCAGAAGTTAGCTAGTTACTAAAGTTCATATGGCAAGACCCTCAGTTTGTATCTTTATGAAGTATTTATATTTTGTTAAATATATTTCAAATCAAATGCATGTTAAATATTTTAAGCTTTCAGAATTTTCAACGTTATATACACAGATGTTTCCTTAAATGGTGATTTACTTTTGAGACTGTGAACATCTGTAAAAGCAAAATATTCTTTAAGCACCCCCATTTATATTTTAGAGATGGGCATGAGCCACAATGCATGAATCAGGCTCCAAACTTTCTCAAAACTTAAAGTGTTTGCACATCTGGGAGTTTATTTATTATTTATAACCCATTATAAAAAGCTGAGCCATGCTTGAAGTTGGGTCTGAACTTCCCCAAAGTCCAGGAATGTTTGGATCTGGGATTTTGGTCCCGGCCCATCTCTAGTGAATTCATACATAGGTAAAGACTGCCATATCTTGAAGAGCACTCCATGTACCAGTTACAGTGGAGTAATTCCACATAGCATATTACTCCGGATTTACACAAGTGTAACTGAGGGCAGAATCTGGCCTACTCTGCCGGTGCAGAATGCAGTTGCTAACCTTAATGGAACAGGTTGCTGTAAGCACTTAGGACCAGATCTTCAACTGGCATAGGTTGGCTTACCTCCACTGACTCCAACTGAGCTCCATCTATTTAAACCATATGAGAATCTGGCCAAAAGTAACTGTACTAGCTCTCTGATCACTTTCAGAGAGTGCTGATGTTTATCTTTAGTTGACTTAGTTCCTGAGAGTTTGCTTCTCTCCTTAAACCCTTTCTGCTACAGTCTCTTTGTGGTCCCATGGGACAAAACTCTCTTTAATGTCCAAAGGAAGGTTCTCCCACTTGAGGAGTGCTTCCTTTGGACATCTCTCACTGGGGCAGTAAACCCTGGCAAGATTCAGATCATGATGTAAGATGTATTCAGCTAAGTTAGCTTTGTCTTGAATCTCCATCTTAGAACATGTCTACACTGCAGCGGGATAGATGTACATGTACTAGCTTTGATCAAGCTATCCTATTAACAATAGCAGTGTAGCTATGTCAGTGCAGGTGATGGCCTGGGGTAGCCATCTGAGTGCTAATCCATCCGAGACCCTAGGTAAGTACTTGGGTGGCCAGCCCATGCCAGCACAGCGAAGGAGTTAGATTAAGCATGCTAACTCCACCAGCGCTCATGTGTGTGTATGTGAAATTAAACCTCCAGCTGCACTCTGTTCCTGCCCCCTCTGCCCTTGTGTTAGTTCACTGCGGATTGCTATATTTAAATGGTGGTTAAAATGTTTTTTGTAAGTAAATGGTATAGCAATAAATGAGGTATGGAGTAAGTTTAAGAGTAATTGACACAGTTGGTGGGTTATTTAAGAAATGTTTGAGTATAATTATCCTCTCATTTGTTAGTATTTCATACAAAGTAGGCTTCCTCAGATAATCAAAATATGTGTATTGATTCCTTCAGGCTTATTTTATTCCATTTGATTCGAAGCTGAGTTAATTCTGAATTCCCTCTGTGCCTTAGGTGTTTATTCTTGATGGAAATGCAATTTGAAAGATTCTTTCTAGGTGTTTACCTCTGATAGACTCTAGTCAATCAGTCAAGAATCTAAAGTGGTGACTATTATATACAGTACCTAACAACTTCTCCTTTATTTTTAAATTTTACTCTCTAGTCTTTAAAAATTCCCTTTTAAGCTATTCTACACAGAGATCTTCCCACACAGAACTAGTCTGAAACAATTATTTTATTTACCTGTTAGAAAATACAAATGGAACTAACAAGACATGTGCCTAAAATAACCCTGGCTATTTTGTATCATTACCCCTTCTCCAATTTTCTTTTTTAACTCTTTGAGGCAGACTTTTTCCCCTTTGTTTGTACAGTGACTGGCCCAATGGCACAGTGACTGGCATTTGAACACTACTGTAATTATTATTACAAACAGGACTGAGACCAAAACCTCATTTGAATTTGGGGCTTAGATCTGAATACCTTATAGCATATTCATAATGGGCTAACAGCTCCTCAAATCTGAACACCCCTGTATTGGGAGTGGCTTATGAATTTAGAAAGTGTATTAAAAATGAAGCAGGTTAAACCTGAAGAGATCTGACATTAAAGAAAGCCCATGTTAACAGGTATTAACCTGTGGTCACCACATAGTTTTTCTTGTATCCTGAGCAAAACAAAACCCACACAAATAGGATGCATCAGTGAACCTCAATATTTAGCGTTTTAAACGGCTAAAATCAGTTTCTTCCTCCCCTTTTTGTATTATCAGAAGCATCCATTTTTCATTTAGAATGAGTAGTCACATCACAAATATTAAAAAAAAACAACTTGGCTAGCCCAGAAATGCCACTTAAGCAGTTAAACTAAATGTCCCCACATTATTCATGGCTTTGAGAGTTGACAGAGCCTGCTTGCCATTGATATTTATATTTAATATGTACTAACAGGGGTTGATATTCACACACTAGAAAAATGAGTGTCCTTCTTCTTCTTTAAGTACTGTGCTAACAACACCCCGGAGAGTTCACTTTCACTGTATGCAGCCTCTGGAATACAAAGAGAATTTAAAATACAATATTTCTTACCACTTACTATAGAACAGCCCCTTCTTAGCTGTAGATTTATATACTGTTGCTACACTGGTGGATGTGTATGAGAGTGTGCGCGCGCATATATGAGAGAGTTTAAATGCCAACAAACAAATGAGGTCCAATGTTTTGGTATATACTGTGGCAGATTCTGGCCTGCACCAGATTTCTGTTCAGCATAGGAAGGGAGCGGGAGGGGGAGAGAGTGTAATGGAGCTGATTCTGGCTGCTTGAGTGTCTCAGGGCTAACCTCAGCCTCAGCTCTCATTCCATTTAGAGTTACAGTCCCCTTAATAGTCTCTATGCCAGTGGAGCAGAGCTCGGACATCTTCCCTCCCCCTAAACTGGGAATGGAAAACAGGTGAAGGGCCAGGACACAGCACGAGCACCACAAGAGTATTTCCCGATGCCAGGGGAATTCTTGGCTGGACGATAGCAGGTTTACGGCACCTGTATGGCATAAAGGGGCCACAGTGTCAGTTCTTGTGACTGTATTGTGAATACCATGACAAGCCTGTGTGGTTGCAGAGAAAAGTCTGGAAACATGAAATGAATCCCGTACCCTAAAGACTCAATCTTCCCCCACACCCTCCCCGCAAACCAGAGGCAAATAAAAAATAACCCAAAATTGATTCTTTTTAAAAAACACAATTATTTTTAAGCCACTCATGGTTTTTGAACTCTAAGGGTTAGCAGTACTGGAGCTATAACCAGGCTTGAGAATCAAGTCCTCTATTTATACCTGCAATGTTGAATGCTGCATTGGAGTGACACTTTCCAAACCCTGAAGTCCATGAATGTATAATCATATATGATAAAAAATTGAGGCTCCACATATGTCTATTCATAATATTGTGGTATAACAGTTGTATTGGCACTTGTATGGGATGACCTGCACAAGTCTCCAATGGCTTCATCACTAAATAGTAATGCAATAACATATGTGTAACTCAAACTGTACTCTAATACCATTTACCATGCAATGTGTAATAGGTGTGGACCTGCCTTAATAATTTATGAATATTGTATGAGACGTACCTGTTGAGATGGACTGTATACCTACATTGGATAGTGGAATGTTTATTATGCACCTATATTGCTTTAATTCAATGGCTGTTTTTACCAGGAAGATAAGAAAGGTAAGAAAGAATAGCCTAGCACATACTTGAAAAGACAATGGGAAAGCTATTAGCTTTGAGGATCCTGCATCTTGTCCCCAAGGAAGTTGCAAGACTTGTTTGGCCAATGGTGCGAACAAACAGACCACAGGGCTATAAACAGTTAGGCCGTGTCTACACTGCACTTTCATCATTAAAACTTTTGTCGCTCGGGGTGTGAAAAAAACACTGACTAAATGACAAAAGTTTTAATGATGAAAAGCGCTGGTGTGGACAACACTTAGATGGTGGGAGCCGCTCTTCCGACGACTAAGTTACCGCCCCTTGTTGGGGGTGGTTTTATTTTGTCACCGGGAGAGCTCCGACTGACAAAGAGCGGCTACACTGGGGTAACTCTGGGGGCAAGTCAGGAGTGCACTGAATCCTGGAAATCCTGCCAGAATGGCTTTCTTAAGCAGCTCTAATTTAAGCCAAGGGGCTGAATCACCATCCAGGACTGGGGAAGTGCAAAAATGGAGTAATACCACCTTTGCCTCTCATCTTCATATTATGCGCTGATCACGGATAAGCAACACTCCACTGCCTCATAGTCACATTGACATTCATGTAGTAGCAGAAGAATGTTACTCTTTGACAAAGTTATTTTCTATATTATTTCTTAAAGTCACAGAGAATGATACAGCTTAAAGTTTACTGCATAAAGTAAGAAAATATAACAATACCCAGGAAAACAATGCCAGGTAAACTTCTACCCCTAAATTTATGTTTCTTTGTATTGGACTTTTTTCAGAGGCTAATGCAGTGAAAATTCCATCCAGCTTCCATAATGCAGAAACTGGATGGACGTTTGTGAATCTGCCTTTAAAGTTATCTGAATGCATAGACATTACAATGCATCAGACATAGTCATCATTTAATCCTGGGACCATCTGTACAAACACAGAGAGCACTACAGGGTCGCCATTCACTCCTGTCCATGGATAGTTCCTCCATTAAGCTCAGCCGGGTCATGTCCTGGCATACAATGTCCTATAACACAGTCAGTGATCAGCCTCTAGGTCAAACGAACCTTGGTTGTGTTCACTTTATTTTCTTTGGTATCCTATCATCATCTATGGTATCTCCACCATTATAATCTTTCTGATTGTATCCAATCCTCTACCCTGATTTCACTTGCTAGTCTCCTTCTAACTTCATTTGTTTCAAAATCATTCCACTTGACAGCTGCCATCTTTTGAAGAACTCTCATCTCTACTGCCTCCAGCCTTCTGATGTCACTTTTATTTAATGCAGCTGCTTCCAGCCCTCAGAGTGTTAGTACCCTGGTTTGATACATTTTCATTTTGGTACCAAACATGTTTTTAATCAGTCCATAATTTCTTCTGTTTCTGTGCAGCAGTTGTAGCTAAGGCACATCTCCTTTTAACCTCATCCTTGATGGCAGAGCCATCCTTTGGGTAGGGCAAATCGGGGCGACCGCTCCGGGCCCCGCTGGCCGGTGCAATTGGCTGTCGCAGTCGGTCCCAGGAGACATAGGTGCAGAAACTAGGGGTGCAGGCAGTGCTGCAGCACCCCCGGGGTCCCAGCTGCCACCCTTAAAAATGTTTCAGCGCCACTGTCGGAAGACAAATCCGTCACTTCCGCAAGGCCCGCCATCTTGTTGGCAGTTAGCAGAAACAGTACCCGTCTCAGCCGCCCGCATATTGGTGCAGCGAATCCCCAGCCTGGCCCGGAGCCCTGAGGCGCCGTGGTGCTATGACCAACAATAGCCTCGCGGTAGGTGCTGGCAACTGCCAGCAGTAGCAGGCAGCCCAGCATCAGGCTGGATCCGTCCTGCCAGCCCAGCTGCCAATGCAGAGCAGGGCTTTCAAGCCAGCGGGGGCTGATTTGTCTGGGTCCCGCACCCCTCTAGGGACGGCTCTGCTTGATGGAACCGTTGGCACTGATCAAGCTTCCTAGGTAAATAAGGTTCTCCTTGTTCTACTTCTTCACTGCTGCTGCTGCATTTCAGCACATTATCTATTGTCTCTTTTCCAAGATACAATAAACTCTAAGGAGACAAAGTGGTAAAAGTTCAATTTGCAAGGTTGCAAAGTGTATAAGCATTAATTCAAACATTGTCTGCCAGTTGTATGACATCACTTGCATAAACTAAGGAGCTTAACTCTAGATCATCCAATGTCATACCCTCCAATTTGTCTAACATTCTTATTGTCCAGTTTAAATACATGAAGAAAAGTGATAGTGATTCAATAGAATCACCACATCATATAATACTTTATTATTAACTTTTGCCATGATCACCAGTAAAGGACCTGGCATGATCTATAATGGCCATCTGTTATATGTTGCCATTAGGATGTTAATAGGGGTATGACTGGTAAACTATGTTAATCAGAAACGGTTACTATATGGGGAGAATTTTTTAAAGCGTGAACAACTTAGCCATTCAATTAAAAATGAAAAAGTCAATGATTCTCATCTCTTCTATACCAATGTAAATCGCAATTAATCCAAACCAACGCCATAGAAGTCAATGGAAATAGCATGAAATTGGAATCAGGCCCATTGTATCAAGGGGAACTAATCTCTCTTTTGGGCACACATCCTGCAAAATTCCACGTTAAAGAACAAAGCTAGGCAAGCCCAGTGACAGTGAAATGCAGTGCAAATATAAGTCCAAAATCAGCCCTTCCTTCCTTTCAGGCTATTTCCACATCACCAGATCAGTCTCTGTGCTCTCTGTTTGCTTGTTGGTTCCCTGCTGTACATGTGCTACAAGCAATGCAGGCACCGAGACTGATCAAAGGGAGTGCTGCTGGGACACACGTGAAGGTGTATGAGTAGTATGAGTAGTATCCCCATGCTGAATGCCTAAACTGAAAGTCACTGAAAGCACTAAGCTAGGAAATAAATCTTGGTGACAAAGAGCACAATATGAGACCACCATCTTAATGCTAGTGCTGTGTGGTCCTAATTATGGAGGATGCAGTCAGATCTCTGCCTGCCTCACTGTTCCTCCATTGTGTTAAATATACCACTTTTGGCAGAAATATATTTGATATGGTGAAGTTAAATTTACAATTCTATGAGGTAAATCACACTTGCTTGGAGGTTTATAGAAAGTGAACGCAAATTAGGGCACAAGCATAGCCAAAGGAAATTCATTTGCAGATTTTAAGGGTACACCTTTTGCAATATTTGTCCAACACTACTCCCAGGTAACTTCAAGACAGGTTTCAAAGAATGAGTGCTCAGCCACATTTGGTGCAAGGAAGGGATGAATCTTTACAGCAACCTTCTGAAATCTTTAGTAAGTATCGTTAGAAAATCATAGGACTGAAGCTGAGAGAGAGGAGCTGTAACCTGATTTATCTAGAGAAGCCAGATTAGAGAACCAAGAGTGACTATGACTGCGAGTGTCTATGTAGATTATCAGTGGTGCTCATTAGTCTGCTGTAGTTAAGGATCTGTGAATGTAAAGAGCAGGCATAGAAATGTTGACAGACCTTTGATTATAATCCTGTGACTGGGAATCACCGTGACATTTATATTTATCCACACACTTATTTTAGTGCCTCTTGGTGCACTATTCAATGCATGTGTTTACTTCACAGCATATTCAAGATGAGGCACGTGACTAGACAAGAGCAGAAGTCGGAAAATGTTTTAGAATGAAAATAATTTTTACAAGGTCTGGGTAGGCTGAGGAAGGATCTAGCTTTAGCAAAGAATAAATATAAGCAAAGAGCTCAAACATATTGAAATGTCAAAATCTACAATGTCAATGTAATCTTTCAATCTTGTGTTCTGGGGTAAGTAGGTTATCCCAGAATATAGGGTATATGGTTTATGGATTCTAAACTCTAAATTAGATAGTAAACTCTACAGGACAGGGGCTGTGACTTTCTATGTGCCTGGCACTACTCAGGCCTGATTAGGGTCTTCAGGCAATATCAGTAATAATATTGCTTTGTAATGGTACTTATCTCTGAAAGAAAAACTGTATTTCTTAGAAAATAGCTGATCCGTATACTCAAAACTTTACCTTAAATCCTCTAAAAGAAATGCCAGTGTTCTTTGGTTTTGTTTTAACTGTTTCTCTAGGACACACTTGAAATTCAGAAATGACTTTATTTTTAATCTTATTTTTTATGGCCAAAACTTCTTTTTTTTTTTACTGTCACTACTTTAAAATTCATTCAACTGTACAACTATGAATTTTATACATAGCCATATATAAATTTGAAGGCTGGAAAAGTCAGGAAAAGTATCTTGTGAAATAACCTTGTAATTGAACAAACTTCTAAGAGCTCTTTCTTTGACCTCAATAACTAACATTGTCCAGTAAAGCAGGTTTCTGAACAGTGAGATAAGAAAACAGCATCATTTATAATGATGCTTTTTCTACACAAAACTTTATCACACATCTCCAGAACATATACTCAACATGAATAGGGAAACAGAGAAAGATTACTAAAATATGCTAGCGGTTACAGGATTTTGAGAATGAATGTTGGAGATGGGGAATTTATGGCTTATGGACACATTCAGGGTCTGATCTTGCAAACTTAATTGTGCTGTCCCATTGGCACCAACGGGATTACTCGTACGAGTAAAGATACGCAGGATGGGGTTCTCTGTAGATAACATAAATATAGCAGTCAGAGGCTGCTCAAGACAATCTGCCACCCTAGGCAGAACATCAGCGTGCCCTCTCTCTCCTACCACACAGCATGAACCCTGTGTGCATTAACAGTTCCTTTACGTAGGGGCCAGGTAGGGAGGCGAAGCTTCCAGCAGGAGTAAAAGGAACAAAGCCTCCTACACTTGACGGTCTGCAGAGTGAAAGTAGGAGGAAAATATTGAAAATAAGACACCCCCCCCAGAGAAAGTCTGGTCCACATGGTAAACCTGACTGGGCAGGGAAATGCCCTCCCGCATCTTCTTGGGATCCGGTATAAAGGTTTATGGGACCTAAGTGACTCCTGTAAAACTGCACCCACATGTCAAAGGGGATGCCCATGCAGACAGGAGTGACTCCCTGTGATATTCTGACCCTGCCACCTACGTCAGTTCCCCTTTTGGGATGAGAGAATAGCATATACAGCAGTGTGCTCCTTTGTAAACAAGCTTCTCCAGGAAGACTTCCAGTGGGGTCCTCCACCCTAAAAGGCCAGCAGCCCTGCCCAGTCCCACACTAGGGATCTATCCCCATGAGGACCATGTGCTGGGACTTGTGGCATGGGGCTCCACATGCCCTGCCATCCCATGTGAACCCCTCTGGGTGTCAATCCAAAGTGCATGCTAGGGTGTACAGGAATAAGCATCAGGTCAGGGGAGTCCCTGACATAAGGCTGGGGGAAGAGGGGCATGCAATACATGGGTGAAACAATGGGGGAATAATACAGAGGGACTGGAGTCTGGACATGGGGTGGGGATGGAGACCAGGACACAGACTGGAGTCTGGACAGAAGGGGTAGGAGGATGAGGATATGGGAGCAGATAAGTGGGGGGTTAAAAAAAGGGGCAGGGAGCAGATAATGGGAAAGATAGGGTGGGGGATAGGAAACAAGGGGCAGGACACTCAAGAAGGGGGCCAGAGGCAGAACCCTGGGGGATAGGAGGATTGGGGAAGGGGGAAGATGAAGTGGAAGGTAAAGTAAAACACAGGAGAAATGGGGGACAGAAAGGCTAGGGTGGGAGCATTAGGACACATGGGGAGATGAGGGCAGGACCATGGGGTGGGCAAGGGCTGATGGAATTAGAGTGGGGCATAGGGATTGGTGAGGGCCCGAAGGACTAGGCCAGGGGCCAGATGGGGAACAGGAGGTGCCACCTACCTATCCCAGGGATGCCTCATTCTCAGGCTCTTCCAGGGAGAGGCCACTGGCGGCTGGGCCCTCAGGGTGCACACCAGCTGCACATTGCTGACGTACATAGTTTATTAATGAGCTTTGATCTAGCCCTTTTTCAAAGAGGACTAGATCAAGAAACTGTTAATGCGCGTTAGGGTACATGTGGACAGTTGGTACAAGCCATCACAGGCTAGCGTATGTAGATCACACCTCAACTTGCCATGAATCTGCTGCCTTAGGCAACTGACTAATTTGCCTATGCCTAGAGCGGCTCCTGATAGCAGTTAATTCATGCCATTGCTACTTACGTCGTGTCACTGTTTCCATAAGAAACATTAAATACAATTTTAGGTATAAAACTAAAGATGTGCCAGAAATAAAACTACATCTGAATACTCCCAAACTGGGGGATATGAACCTAAATTCACAATTTGTCAATGATCCATAATTTGGATTTATAATGGGCTGATCTAAATACCCTCACTTTCAGGTTGCAGGAAATCAGGATCTGAGTCCAGAAACAGAGTTTCGGGCCTGAGCCCTGGTCTAGCTAAAGACCTTCCTAAAATAAGGCAAGTGAAATCTTCCCAGTAATCTACATTTTCAGAGTAAACTGGACTTTGAAATCTTTCCCTCTTCCATTGTGTAGCAGTAATTTTATCTTGTATGACATCTATGCTAACTTTGTCAATGACGATTATAATTTCCTTATGGTACAATGCTTAATCAAAAGGGAATACCGACAAATGTTCAAAATAGATGTAATCCAATTATACACTATCTCAGTCAAGTTTTTAAGATAAAAAAACTTCAACCACTTGGACTGTGAACAGAAATTCATATGCCATTAAAAAACAAAACAAAATTAGAACGATTGTCCAAAGTACTATTAACATCTATTTTATATCCTAATCATCATATTGTAACAACATTACAGAATGTTTATTGAAAGACTTCCAGCTCAGTTACTGCTCTCACAATAGGATATAAACTGACTGCACCGATTATAGCACCTTTGAAAAGCTAAACATAGCTCACACTGGAAAACCGTCCCTGGGAGGAAAGTGTAGATAAGCTATGGGTGTAGACAATGGCGACAGCAGGAAAGGGAAAACACTAAATCAAACTGACTGCAAACGGCCAATGTACATGTGCTGTGTCTCTCCAAACAAAAATGCTAGAAGTAATAATAAATCTTAAATCTTAATGCACAGTTTGTAAAGAAATTGCAATTATTATTTTGAAAATTAGAGCCAATAGTAAATGCTGCTTTTATAAATGGTAATCATTTGTGATTTTTCTCTTACTTCTTCCAAAAATCAAAACAACTTGAACAAGGTTAAGTTTTCAGTTTCTCAATTTGTCATATATTCAAATTGAGAAGATGGGTAGCATTTTATAAAGTTTGGCACTTTATGTTTCCTCCCACTGAAGATTCTGCCAAGATTTATAATTTTTATTCTATTCCAGATAAAATGGGGGCAAAAAAGCTGATTTTAATTCCCCGAATTGCTCCTTAATTAGTATGTCTTATCTTGACTTACACTAATAAATGGATTTTCAAACTGGTAGGCGTATGTTTAAAAAAACACTCTTTTTTAACCCTGCCATTATGTAAAATCCACAAAAATAAAAGACTTTAAAAGAAAATACCAACCTCTTTGTTACAGAGAGTCATAGAACTCAATTTATTCAGTGAGCACTTTGAGGACCACACTTGCTAAGGTAAGATCTATTGGTTTAAGGTAAAGTCTATTTGCCAACCAAAGTAATTCTTATATCAACCCTTGGTATATGGGCTATTTCCCTGATAGCTAGCACTTGTGGACTTGCTAATTTATTAGGTTTTGCTATGGGCAGAAAGGCTTCTGGATACTAGGAGACATAGCAAGTTTGGACTTGTCAGTGGATTAGGTCCCACCTCCCTCCTTTTAGGGGCATCTATTTCCTAATGTGATCCAACTTCTGTTGCATCTAGTTCTCAGTCTATCACCTGTAGATCCAGAGTGTTCCAACTTTCTTGGGACGGAAAATATAGAGGCGAAAAGGGTGAAGGAAGACCCTTGTTTGTTTGGGGAAGTCTAAACTGGGAGGGATGCAGAGCTCCAAGTCTTAAACCCCCCAAATCTAGTCTATGGAGACTTAGTACACATCACATATACAGTACGAGGTGCATCCAAAGTTTGCCTATGGCACTACGGTCAGCTTACTAGAAGCGCAAGAGTTGTAAGAATGAAACCAAGAGCATGACAGCTGCTCTTAACTCTAATATGGAGGTAGAGGCCACAGAGACTACAAATTCCATGTGTGCTACATCTGCTCTTGACAGAAAAACGATATGCATTTGGAAAGAGATTGCCTTTGATTGCTGTCCTGTCCATTCCTCCTGCAAGGGGAAAGTGTTCTGTTTCTATAGACTGAAAAGGAAAGGAACACTCAATTCCCAAAAGGGCTTTCAGGAGCAAAGCCTTCCTGAGCTCCTTATGTTCTTTATGTTTTAGACTTTAGCAAATTAATAGAGGCAAGTTCTACCACTAAATAAAGTGTCCTTGTGTGCCTAAATCAGACACAAGTCACCTGGGTCTTCTGGTATATAATGAATTTTAGAGGTAAAGGTAATTTTGGCACAAAGAATTCTAGAGATTTATGTAATAAGCACAGCCATAAATTACAAAACTGATGGCAAGTGTCTCAGTGACAAAGTCTTATTTAAATTTTCCCTTGGATCCAGTTGGATCACCAGATATTGGGACCCATGTAAACTGTGCCTTCGTACTTAAGAGCCATATTGTAAACACAATATTTAGTATTTTCATGGTATTTCTAATCTTCAAAGCAATTACAAATATTAACTAATTATTCTTAATTCATTATGAATATCTTTTATTGAGTAGAACTTCATAAGCTGCAAGAAACTCATAAGCTGCTCTGTTTACTTCTGAAATAATGTATGTACTGTATTAACATCCCTCCCTTTCCTTTCAAATGCTACTAGCTAAGGGCAAAATCTTGATGGGGGCTTGGCCATTGACATCAATGATATCCAGATCTGGCCCTCTGTTTCAAATCCTGGGTCCTATTTAGGAAGATGACCTTTATGATGACCATGAGTTTCTGCCCCATGGTTTAAGGGGGTAAAATTCTGCTTTTTTACCATACAAAGCTCCGATTGGTGCCTTGTGGAAAAGTCATACAGAATGTAATAGGGAATATTTTTTTACAATCACACTATAGACTTTAATAGAGAATTACATCCCTGCTACAGAAATCTACACAATGGTTCAAAAAGGCAATAAAATAGGACATCACTCTATTAAATTCAACAGGTTTGAGGGTAATTTCTACAGAATCTGATTGGTTTAATCCCCATTAAAATTTACAGGACTTTCCTATAGGATCTGCATAGTTAATGATAGCAATGTTAGTCCTATGTAGCTACAGGAAAAGCACAGTCATGATCTGACTTGTAGGTATCATTAAGAAACATGTCAGAACACAATGGGGATGAGTTCTCCGCTGCTTCACATGTAATATGGTATTTACACCAGTGCAAAGTGAGTGCAAAAGACCACCACGTCAGACCTTCTCCCTTCCTTTTGCAAAGGTGTAAGTGAATGAACCATGTGTGAGGCCGTGGAAATCAGGCCTGTGGGCCTCAATAAGATGAATGAAAAAAAACACTTAAAATCTAGCTACATTTTCTGTGGGATTCCCACAATGTGGAAGTACTTTAATCATGGATAACATCTCTGATTTGTAAAAGCCATCCAATGGACCTAACACACAGCCCGAGCAAAATAAACGTGACCTCCAATGGCATGACAAAATAATTGTGCCAACCAAGGACAAGATTTTTGCCTCATTTTAATCAGCTGCACACTGTGCCAGACTACAATGAGTGCAGATGCTTTCTAGGATGCTATCTGTCTACTTCTGAATCCAAAGTACAGGAAAAACAAATGTAAGTAGACTAAAGACATGACAGTGCAGTGTAACCCATCAAATGCAAGTAGCATATGGTAAGATACACATTGCTAGAGGTCACCTAGCAACACTGCAAGGAAACATGTACAGTATGACACAAGGCTGATGACATAGGTCACAAAGGAGATGGTATTCACGTGTTGACTGGAAACAAATCACTCTAGTGTGGAGAGGCTGTTACAATAATGGCCTTTTGCTGCAGTGTGAGTCTCACCACTGAAGACACCTGACAGCTACATCTCACCTTCAGTGCTGAAACTATACCGGGTTTAGAGCTTCCATTACACACCAGTATTACCATTAGACCTAAAGGCAGTAAATTCACAGCAAGCACATGCTGTCAATGCATACTGCCCACACTGCACAAAAGTACATCAGTCTATAGCAACCACTGACAGAATTTCTAATCCATAGAATTCCATAGTATGCATCCATTTCTTTCTTTAAAAAAATTCCCATCCACCAAAAATGTTTCATACCCAGTATGTGAGGCAGTTGGGAATCAGGCTCTGAATCTTGATACGGCAGTAAGATGAGTTGTTTGAAAGCCTTCATAAAATTGTAAGCAGATAGTTTAGACACGTTGATGAGAAAAGTAGGTTTTATTGTGACTTGACTGACAGACTTAGTGAAGGGTATTTACAGTTTGACTCTTGTTACTAAAAACACCATGACAGGTAAAACCTGACATGTATGTATAATGGGAAGACTGTGGAAAATTATGACAAAAGGAGCTCATTAAAGAGCTAGTACTTTTAGATTGGCTAATTTCAAATGCTGAGCCACAATTTCTGAGTGGTGTACACCAAACTTAAAAAAACAAACCATTCGGGGAAAGCCTGGTTTGCCTGACGTCCATTCTCAATAGGTTTGTCTGGAGAACGAAGCAGGGAGAGAACAGGGAATACCACAACACACACCACAACACGGGGGCGAGGTCACAGGGGGCTTAGGGAGGAAGTTGAAAGCCGTGAAAGGAATGTTTAAAGAGGTAAGAGATGTCTGGGAATGGGGATCTATCGCGGGGGCAGGAGCTGCTGAAAAGGGAAAGCAGCAAAGAACTGGAGAGAGAGCACAGGAAACCTAATCCCAGCGCTTTGCATTTATAAAGAAATCTCTGCTCAGGATGTCTGAGAAGGAGACTTGTCTATTGACCATTGCACAGAGCTGGGTACGAGGAGATTTGCATTCGGTTAACAGCAAGGCATTCCTTCTGACTTACTGCGTGAGCTTGGGCAAGTCACCTCACATCTCTGTGCCTTACTTTCATCATCCGTAAATTGGGGATAATGATACTTACCTCACATTCATGCCACAAGACTTAACGTTGTAAAGACACTACACAAGCACAAAGCATTATAATATTCTTGTCTCAAAGCCTATACATACAACCTAATGAATTAAGTTTTATAACACAACTGTGAAGGAGAGTAGATGTCATCACAATCCTCCTATAGATGGGAAGACAGATAATACAGAGGGGGTAAGGGCAATTTTTTTCAAAAATGTCCAAGTGACTTAGGATCCTACGTCCCATTTCCAAAAAAGACTTGGGAGCCAAGTCTCACTGAAAGACAGTGTAGGCTTCTATGTGTAACCTCCTGGGTGTGGTATTCTGTCCCATCTAGTGGTGACGAGAGAGAAAGAGAGATTAATGAGTCTGCTCTACAGCCTTAGCTAACAGGCATATGGCTTTTAGCTCATGCAATAGAGGCTCATGCACTAAGCTCCAGAAGTCCTAAGTTCGATCCCGCCCACCAACGACGGGGGTCTGTCTGTGTTACATAGGTACTGACATCACTTTTGAAAACTGGATTAGGCTTCTAAATCGCTTAGTGTTACCTTAAGTAACTCGAATAAGGTCACACATTGTTCCCTGAGGCAAAGTTGTGAACAAAACTAGGGTTTTGAGTCTCAATCCCCTGTTCCAACAATTGTTGCCTTCCGGATCAATAACCACATGAGACAAAAATACTTGGATTTGGAAATGGACTCTTGTCTATATTGCCCAGTCCATCCATTTGAGCTCAGGTGAAATCTGCTGCATTTTTATGGAAGACTGTTTATCCAAGAAGAGGGAATTCACAATCCCAAATCGCTAAAGCTCTCCCCTTATTTCAGCCTTTAAGAAATTAATTGAAGCAAGATATACTAATAAAGAAAGTGTCCTTGTATGTCTAAATCAGGGAGAGGTAGCTGGGTAGTTTGAGCACAAATTGAATTTTATGTAATAGGGACAGCTATAAATTGACAAAATCATGGCAAGCATCTCAATGACAAAGTGTCTTGCATGCAGAAGGATGAGTAATAAAACCAGATGTGTAGGGGAATATTACACAGATTTTAATAGCTGCTTCGGTTTTTTATTTTATAAACCAAGAGAAAGGTGAAACACAGTCCCGGCTACTTATTTCTTCGTTAATGTCTCCATTTTCTTTTTCTTTTCCATTGTATATTAAAGAGCATACTGACACTGTGTTTTTCAGGTCCAACTATTTTGAATTTTGCTGAGAAGGGGCCAAAATGAAAGTTAATAACAAACTTCATGGAGTTGAGAGCTGCAATATGTCATTATGGGCTGACGTTGGAGCCCAACATCTTAACAAAATCATCCTCTTTGCCAGGGCGGTCTTACTGTACAAGCTTTTGCAAACACTTTAGCGAGAATACTGTACCGTCTTTCATGCTGCATGAACCCTAAGCAGAGTCCAATATACAAAGTCAGTCTGAAATGTCATCAAGCCCTCTCCCCCATCACAAAAACCCCAAAACATTATTTTTTCTAATTACAGAAAATTCTAACACTGGACTCTGAGGCATTTATAACTATTCTTTGCCCACAACAATCTTAATTAAGTATGCAACGAGAATTGTTTTACTATAATTAGCCTAGCAACAAGAGGATCTCCCATAGTGGATTATTACAAACTATTTAGAGAGGGCTTTATTTCTTTGTTTGTTTGTGTGTGACAACCTAGCTCCCTCCATTCTCTTCGCTCCCCATCTTGCTCTTTGTGCTCAGCCCAAGCTGGACTGTGTACATTTTTGTACTGCACTCTCTTGCCCCTGGACATTTTTCCATGCTTACTCTTAGAATCCCTTTCCTGACCTTTCATCTTTGTTCCTCTGCAAATCCTTCCTCAAAACACACTTTCCCCATGAAGCCTACTAGTCTAAATTGCCTCTCAACTTACCTTTATGCGTAAAACACAAAACCAGCCCAAACCTGTGCAACCCTCAAGATGCATGCCTCACTAACCTCAGCCAGTGCATAATGTCATCACTAAAGCCCCTGTCCTTCCACTCCCCTTACTGTTTGTCACTAGCCCTTTTTATATTAGGGTAAAGCTATGGGGTCAATTCTCCACTGCCTTGCACTGTGTGCATCTATGGAGAGTGAAAGCAAAATGGTAACAGTCTGACCGGGTAGCAATTGACACCCACTTTACACAAGTGCAAAAACCCTCACAAAGAACAAGGCAAAGGAGGGTCAACCTAGCAGTCTTTATTAGTCTGTAACATGCTATACATTTACTACATGGTGGAAATTACACATAGTAACGGTGGGAGGAAAACCTCCCTGTGCTGATTATGACTTGTAATGACCACGAAAGCAACATGCTAAATACAGCAAAGATTCTGTCAATTGGGAGATCTGTTGAATGAGGTCCCTTTTTCCAGTCACCTGAGTTTGGACTATTTCCTTCTGGAGCTGCTCACTGTTGTTCAGACCTATGGCAATTACCTATATCTCTGCATTGCAATTGTACAGAGGTTACAATATGATGTTACTAAAGAAGCTGGATTTATTAAAAATGATTGCTTTCCTGTGCCACGTGTTAAGTGGGATTTTTATATAGCTTTTTTCAGTTTACAGAACTGTAATTTTTATGCAAGTTCCTGATGTTTGATCACTGTCTAATTTGAAGCTTCTTATGCACTCTTTCCACATCAGCACATTGTATTTGCCAGGGGGTGGTTCTGAGAGGCTGCAGATGTTGCAGCAAACCCCCAAGAATTCTGACTCCTTCTGTCTGTTTCTAATGCTCCTCTTCTCACTTCCAACCCAGCTGGCCCCTACGTTCACAGTTGTCCTTAACTAATTTAATAAACCTTTATACAATGTACAGTTTTATTTTAAGTATGGGGGAAGGAAATACAACCCACACCCACTCAGGGCTTGTCTTCACTACCTGCCCGGATTGGCGGGTAGAAATCGATCTCTCAGGGATCGATTTATTGCGTCTCGTCGGGACGCGATAATCAATCCCCGATCGACGCGCGTACTCCACCAGCCCAGGTAGGAGTAAGCGCCGTCGACAGGGGAGCCACGGCGGTCGATTTGCCGCCGTCCTCACAGCAGGGTAAGTCGGATCAGATACGTCGAATTCAGCTACACTATTCCTGTAGCTGAATTTGCATATCTGAAATTGATCCCCCCCTGTAGTGTAGACGTAGCCTCAGTGTGGTGCTCTGTCCCCCTCTAGTGGGGCTTGGGTCAGATACAGAGATTGATGAGCCTACCAGAACTAGCTCTTTCAGCTCAAGCTGCAGAGGTTTATACATTAAGATCCAGAGGTCAGGTTCAATTCCCATTACTGACATTTACTGAAAGATTTCACATTACAAGTGGTGAGAAGGGGGAGCGTGAATAAAAGAGGTCAGGAAAGAGGAGGTTGTAGGTATCTGAGTGGGATGGACATCAATAAATACGTACATATTAAGGGTCCCTAACTGAATGTTTCAGCCAGGTTCCCCAGTGGGATGGAACCAGTACTAGTATCGCACAACATTGAAAATCATCATGCTAGAAGGAACCATACACTCCAGAGAATTATGAGAGTCAAAGCAGTTGTGCCACATACCACCTCTACTGTGTATAAACAGGGAAGATACTTACACTTACAGGTTGACTTTTTGGCACATCATAAACACCTTCCTTCTTTTGGCTCGTCGGAACCTGTGACAGTAAATCAAACGCACAATCATCATCGAGGTAAGAGTCTGGAAAATTTGAAAGTTGTAGCTGAGTACACTGTATTTTACGAAAGAATTAAGTCATTCTATGTGACTGAAATCAAGAATGACCCCTTTTAATATAGGGAATGTCTTTCAGTGGAGATGACCATGAGTGGCAAAACTTGGATCTGGTTTCGAACACCAAAGTGGTCGTTCAGATCTGGGGTTTTCATTCAACTCATTATAGAGTTAAAATTGTGTCTGTGTATGAACTTCCATGAAGTTAAGATGCTTTTGCATCCCTCTTCTACATAAGTGTTTGCTTTTTTCTAGGAGGGGTTGGGGGGAGGGTAAAATGGGAGTCATGTTTGGGCCATGGCTCCATTTTCTCCTCAGATGAGCTCCTTTAATGAAGCTATCAGTTTGGCCAGCATCAATATTAATTTCCTTGCCTCACCTAATTAATTATTGTTAATCAGAACAAACAACAACTAGTCTTGGAAGGGTTACATTTTTATCAGTAAAGGCTGTTTTCATCATACACACATGACCCAAGGAAAAAATATTTCCATTGATGATTGAAATTTACAAATAGGCAAAGTAAGAAAAATGCTGCTTGAGAACTTATTGGCATTTGACTTAAGGATATTTACTTTTTATATTTTGACGTGTTGACAATTTGTGTTTTAATGGTGATAAAGTTTTAAGTTTTTGAATCTCCGTGTCTAAAGGTCATTAAATAATTATTGTCCGACCCTCACACAATTTCCTGAAACTGAAAATTTAAATAGAAAAAAATGTTTAAAAACCAACATGGATATTATCTGTCCAAAAAAAATAAAAATAAAAATCAAATTTTGCCAAGCCTAGTAAACACGCATATTTCTGGGGTGGGGCTAATCACAGGCCGCTATAGAATGTCTGACCTAGCATTCTGCAACTCTTGATAAGGGGGCAAATGTCCTTTCAGAGTCTGAGGCAGCATCTACAGAAGCATAACGAGGGAATTGAAGTCATCAGCCCTTCTCGTGGGCACAGGCTGTTGTACTTTAGTAAGTTTGGGCCCAACTCTCATCCTAGGCTTGATGGAGTTCACCTACAGTATGATTGATAAGGGGATCGGGTGCTATCCACTTATAAAGTAAATCCAAGAGAGTTATGATTTTTATGATCAGTTAGGATTTTTTAAATTTGAGATTGTTTTTTCCTGCTAAAAAACATTGAAAGCCTGTTGTAAATGGGAAATACCAAGCTTAACAGTGAAACAAATGTCCGGTACATATAATATACCAGAATCACCTTTATATTGACTATCCTAGTTCTTTGGAAGAAGGTTACATTTTAGAAGTCAATGAGCTTTACCAGTTAAACTAATCCTCGCAAATGTAATAAAATATCTTGTAAATCTTTAAATAAATCTATTTTTGTCCATATAAGCATGACAGAGATTATACAGTAGGTCAAGTCCACAATCTTACCATAAATTTATCAGAAGTTACCTATCCAGTGATATATGGCACAACCTCCAAATTAGTCCAAGAGGATGTCAGTCCGAACCATTCATACTTTCACAAGGCTCACATTTTATTATGACAGTCTCATTTTTCAAGGAACACTATGCATTTTAATTAAGAAAATATAGAGGAAATAATCAAAAATACCCAAGAGATTTAAGAGCAAAGTCCCATTGAAACAGAATGGGACATATTCTTCTAAACCTTTCAGGTGCTTTTTATTCCTAATTCAAGAATTCTCCTATTCCTATTTCAAGAATGACCAGTGATAAGAATTTCCCATAGTGCTCTTACAGTGCCCTCTATTCCACTAAAAAAATCCATCACATTAGATGTGTGAAGTTAGTAATAGTGGAAAAATTCAATTTAAGTGAATCAACCGTCTACCCACTGGCAGACTGCTACGTTGCACTGTAAGATCAGGAACCAAGAATTTTTATTTAACAAGTTGCTTGGATTTCTGTTATTCCTTGAGAGAGGTACAAACAGTACCTGAGAAACTGCTGTATCTTTACTAGGATATTTTTCTTTAATGTAAACCAGTGCTGCCCATCACACTCTCTTATTTTCCTTTCTTCTGGAACAAGGTGATTCCATTTAAATACTCCCATCCAGGAATCATTAAGAGTCTTTGACACCTAGCCAGAAGGCTCCTAATCATAATATATTTCAATGAAAAAGAACATGATATAACTTCGTGGCCACATCCTACTGAGTGAGGCACCCCTGGAAGTTAGATGTTTTAGCAAACCACAGCGGAGCCTGCTGCAGGACTGCAGAAGATTAAATCAGATCTTCTTGCTTCCCCCTTTTCTATCTCACACTTGAGAGCGGCATTACCCTACCGTTTAATGAGGTTCACAACCATAGGGTCACATTTAGACTCTTCAGTATCTACCTTATCCCACATCCAAGCTCTCATTAAGTTTTGTGACTCTTCCCTTCAGAACTTCTCTACAATTCGTCCTCTCCTCTCTCCCTCTACTGCCAAAAGAGTGATCCACACCTTGTTTGTTACCACAAGTACTACTGCCTCCTCCTTTCTGCCCTCCCTTACTCACCTACTCCTCCTAGCCATAACCCTGAAGCCTACAGTCTTTTGCCTTCTATAAAAGTGAAGGCCATGTCTCCTTTGGCATCAAAGTTCAGACTTGCTCTATTCTGATTGAACTGCACTAGCCTACAGCTCAGTTCTCATATATGCCCCACTCATGCAGGAAAATGTTCACTAACCATTTGGAATACAATTTTGATTCAAATATTGACAAAAAATTTTAAAGAGGTTGTTTTCCCTTAGAAAATCTTTTCATGGAAAAATTTTCAAAGAACTCTACTCAAGACTCTGGACCTTTCTTCACACTGCCCCTAATACCTGGAACAATCTCCTCCTCCCTCCTAGTCAGTCTCCCTCTTTTTCTCCTAATCACTCTGAAAATTTATTATACTAAGCATGTTTTCCAACACTAATCTATTCTGGCAGGATCACTTTCCTGCTATCCAAACCCTCTTTCCAATATGAGTATATGAAATAATGACTATCACATGAATCACAACATAACCACTGATCTGAGCTCCTGTAGAGAATATTGCCCATAAATCATCACGTTTTCCCTTTCCCCTCCCCTATCACCATATTCTGCTGTATGCCTATTGTTGCTTGGGCCTTGTCTACACTAAAGGGAAAAGTCGATCTAAGCTACGCAATTTGAATTACATGAATAGCATAACTCAAATTCATGAAGCTTAGATCTACTTACCGCGGGGTCCACATTACGTGACATCGATGGGAGACGCTCTCTCGTCGACTCCCCTTACTCTTCTCGAGCAGGTGAAATACAGGAGTTGACGGGAGAGTGATCGGTGGTCGATTTAGCCGGTCTTCACTAGACCCGCTAAATCGACCACCGATGCATCGACCGCCGCAGTGTCAATCCTCCGGTAAGTGTAGATAAGCCCTTACACTGCAGGCTCCTTGGAGTACAGACCTTGCCTTCGCCTTTGGCTGTAAAGTATCATAAAAACCAGTGATACTATATAAATAATGTAAAATTAATTAATAAAGGCCCAGGTCCATAAAAATGGTGGCACTAACATAAAACCAGCTGTCAGGTAAGGAAATGTGATGAAAAGTCCAGTACAGAAAGGACTGCTGCATGTTTGGTGGTCAAATCCCACAGTAATTAGAAATACATGGGTAGATTAGATTAAATACACAGAAAAAGCATGCACATACACACATGCACACATTTTGGGGTAATGAGTCAAAGAAAGAAATGAATAGAAAAACCATGCCTAATAAGAGAAAATGCAACTCAGTGATATTAAATAGTGGAATGTTATCACAATAGTGAGATTTAATGTTTGTTTTTTATTTAACTAACTACCACTCAGGGACCTTTTGTACTTGGGGGAAATGAACTCTTTATACACCAGCCTTAGGTAGGAAAAGCAGGATGGCACCACAAAAAGAAGGTGTGAATAAGACAGACAGGGCCGGCTCCAGGCACCAGCTTGGCAAGCAGGTGCTTGGGGTGGCCTCTTGGGAGAGGGGTGGCACTTCCACCTATTCGGCGGCAATTTGGCAGACGGTCCCTCACTCCCGCTCGGAGCGAAGGACCTTCCGCTGAATTGCCGCCGCAGATTGCGATCGAGGCTTTTTTTTTTTTTGGCTGCTTGGGGCGGCCAAAACCCTGGAGCCGGCCCTGAAGACAGAACACGATGTGTGAGATGGAGGACACTTGTTCCTGTGGAGCCAGTCACAACAGAAAGAAACTGCCTTGAGTCAAAACATCGCTGTGGCCTGTCTGTCTTGTACACTGCTTATTACAGGTAATGAGGATGTGTAATTTCAGAGTGCTTAGGTTACAGGTCAATGAGGAGCTTGCAAGTTTCCCATAGTTAAGTATGGACAGAAACAGTAACTTGTAGGAGACAGAAAGAATTAGGCAACAAGGAAGAATCTAGTTCAGAGGAATCTTACTAATGATACTAAACTGACTGGTTCTGAGTTAGTCAAGACCTGTAAAAGAAACAGCCTTTTCAATGATGTAAGTGTAATAGGAAGGTTGTGAGCACCTAGATTTACAGCAGCTAGGGAAATCATAAGTTACATTGAGACTAGAGTCCCATGGGAAACTCTACTGTGGTGATACTTCAGTGTTTGTTTGTCAATTGCAATAGATAACTAACTAAGATTTGTGGTTAGCTAATTTCAGTGTTTACCATATTCACTGTATTGCCTATAGTAAATGTAGAGAAGTACAAGGGACCACAGGCAAAACTGGCATGATTTTCATTGCCACCACTTAGAAAAGAAACCTTTCACCATGTCCAGGGTCCATCAAATGAAGCCTTGAACAATTCACTGGTGATTCAGAGGGCAGAGGCAGCACTTCCAGAACAGTACAGATCTCCTCTGTTGTCTACCATCCTTTCTTTCCATTTTAGCAAAACCTTGGAAACACTATCGTTATTCATTCACATTCGCTAGGTCCCTCAAAACAAATGGTTTTGATTGAGTCTGGTCTGGCTTCCATCGCTCCCGGAAAAGCAACTGCCCTTTGTATGAATGGGCTCCTCTCTCTCATTCTTCTCAACCTCAGTCCCTTGGCTGATACATTGACCATGACTCCCCTCTTAGCCACCTATAACACTTCTTAGAGATCCCCTTCACCTTCCTTCCCTGGCATCACAGATACTTCTTCAATAGCTCTGCATTTTGGTCACCACCAGTTAAAATATCTTAAGCTGATTGCATGCATTTGATATGAAAATTATGGGGCGAGCAGGAGTATGACACTTAGAGAGAGAATTTTAAATAAGGTCACTTTTCAGACAGCAACTACACTTCAAACCATGTATCCTAGCTCAGCAGTTCTCAACCAGAGGTCCAGGGCCCCCAAGGGGATGTGAGCAGATTTCAGGAATCTGCCAAAATAAACGAGAAAGCCGAAGCCTGAGCCCCATCACCCGGGGCTGCAGCCGAAGCCCGAGCAACTTAGTTTTGTGGCATGGGGCCGATGGCAATTGCCCTGCTTGCTATCCCCTAACACCGGCCCTGGCTTTTAATCTGCTGGATATGCAGAAAAGCAGTTCTTGTGGCACAGGTGAGCCGAAGCTATAGCATGTTGGGGGGCCCTCAGAAAGAAAAAGGTTGAGGACCCCTGTCCTAGCTTATCTCCAAACTTAACACACTGTGTGTGCAGGAAAATACATTCACCCCTAGTGGCTTTAACGCACTGGCTACATAGCATATTTTAGTTAGTGATGGGAGAACAACACAGCTTTGTAGGCTTAAATGTACATATGAACTTAATGAGCTAATGATCAAATAACAGAATGCCCTAAATCCCACTCATTTACTTATGTTCCACCTTCTTACTCCTCTCTTTTCTGGCCTAAATCCCATTCTGTCCCTTTGTTTTTCTACTCTTTTCTTCATTCTTTCTTTCATTACCGTCTTTTTTAAATTTCCCTCCCGTCCTCCTCCATTCCATCCCAACTTGTCTGTTTTTAAAGGTCTGTGTTACAACCAGATCAACCTAAACTACATCCCAACAAAATGCTGGGGCCCTTTATAACCCTCCACCCTATGAAGGATTTATTGAAATCTTGATTTTCCTGTTGTAATTTCTTTTAATAGAACAGAGATCTCTCTGTCTTCAGATTTGCTCTTGTTTGTGATTTAAACTGAATTAAATAATCTTTTGATAAGTCCTGCACTGACCCCTGGAGGATGGACTGAATGACAAAAGGGGTATTTTACATTACCATCGATGGGAGATTTGTCAGAGTACAGAATGCAGGACGTGGGGTGTGTGTGTGTGTGTGTGTGTTGTAAAACTGGATGCAGTTATAAAAAATGTTGCAGATTAAAAGGAAAGAAAGGAATCCACTATTTGTCATACTATACAGAGTACACAATGTTTATGACCCTACATCAGTTACCAAAGATGAAGTGGATACATTCTGAAAGGGCTGAAAAGAAAAACAAATAAATAAGGAAAGCATACTGAGACTTTGAAAATTATTTATGTAACTTGAATGAAGATGAAATGTCACGATGAATGAAAACTAAGTGAACTTCAGTCTATGAAATGTGCTTTGCTAAATGTTTGCATTGGGTGCAGAAGTAACATAAATGTAGCCATTTTATACCTGATATATGTTTTCTTCTGTTTCAGGCTCACGGATTGGCTCATGTCCAGCCTCAAACACAATGTACTATTACATCAGCCGCCAAAGAGGAAAGGTCAAAGATGAAACAGAAGTGGAAAAAAGGCAATTTGGAATTCCAGATTAAAAAAAACCCTAAACATAGGCAGGTATTAAGGAAACAGGTTCAAAGTATAGGTTGGCACAAGGATAATCAGTTTGCTGGAAAACACAGAGTTATATTGTTTTCTTTTTAATGAAAGAGCAATAAAACAGACCTGGCTCTTCTTTAATGATTATTAGTTCAACTTCCTGCTGCTCTCTCACTAGGGATACATTCTGAAGCCCATTTCTGCTCTCATTGAAGTCAATGGGAATTCTGACATGGACTTCAATGGAAGCAGGAACAGGCCTCTGGGCTGAATAATCATCATCCACCTCCCCCAACTCCCCAAATTTATTAGTAGTGAATAAGAAAGCTAAACCAAAACTCAGAGAACAGTTTGGTGCTTATGTAACAAGTTTCATAGTAATAGTTTGCTACTTTGCTTTACTTTTTTTAGGTTATGGCTTTACAATCCTTACTGGTTAGGGTTATCAAAATAAAACTTTTAGCCAAGTTTTTCAAAAGCGAATAATGATTAAGGGCGTCTCCATTTTGGATGCCTCCTATGGGGCATCTCAAAGGGGCCTGATTTTCACTGAATAGTTACCCTCCAGAAACCAGGCTCCTTTCAGGTGTATTAAGCTGGCATGCAAAAATAGAGGCACCTGACGTCTCTAATTACTTTTGAAAATCTTAGCCTCAAATGAAGTAGCATTTTATTAGGATCCTACATTTCCAGCAAAATGTTAGAGTGAGTATGCACAACAGCTTATTTAATAAGACCCAAACTGCCAACATACCAAATCAGCTGGTTACAGTAGTCAATTCCAGTTTTTCCCCTGGTACCAGTAGTGATGCTCTGGGAGAAATTCTGGCCCCAGGGAAGTCAATGGCAAAACTCCCATTGACTTCCAGGGGGCCAGGATTTCACCCTCATTGTTGTTTTCAAAATAGTTTCTGTTTTTGTTACGTTTCCCCACAAAGATGTGTCATTATTTTTGGAGCGAAAACTTTCACTTCAGTTTCTAAAAGATATTCTAAGCAAATATTTAAGGTTTCCATCCTATATTGTAATATTACATATTAGTATTATTATCTAGAACTTTATGTTGAGATTGTTCTCCCTCTACTTAAAATGTATCTCAGTAAACTTTAGCAGTACTTTGTTTCAAGACTAGCCTGTGTCTGAAAATAGGATAATGTATATCTAACTATTTCTGAAACCTAATCTGTACAGCTTCAGAAATTACCTGGTACACAGGATCTTCTACATCTTCTTCCAAAATTGTCTACAGCAAGGAGGACAGGCGGTAAAAGCAAAGAACATAAACAGCAGAGAAACAAGACTGTATTCGGAAATTAAAGGACAGCAAAGAAATGAGCTCATTGTACGTTAAAAATAGATATTTCTTTTTGAGTTTACAGATAACTGTTGTGTTATTGCACAAGGTAACTTTTAATCAAAGCTGCACCTTGTCTGACTTTATTTAAGACGACACATTCTGAAGCAAAATTCGAACTGTGCTACAGTTACCAAACACTCTTAAAACAGATCTACCCAACGTGCTGGCTTCCACTAAAAGTTGTCTCTCTAATTCAAAGGAACACTCTCTATACGAAATGAGTACATCATTTCATAGAATCATAGAATCATAGAATATCAGAGTTGGAAGGGACCTCAAGAGGTCATCTAGTCCAACCCCCTGCTCAAAGCAGGACCAATTCCCAGCTAAATCATCCCAGCCAGGGCTTTGTCAAGCCGGGCCTTAAAAACCTCCAAGGAAGGAGACTCCACCACCTCCCTAGGTAACGCATTCCAGTGTTTCACCACCCTCCTAGTGAAATAGTTTTTCATGTTTCTAAGATTTTCATCTTACCCAGTGTTACAATTTCCATCACGGTTTAAGCCTACTTAAATTTCCATAAGCCCCTGGAAATTTCCATTACATGCATCCGACGAAGTGGGCATTCACCCACGAAAGCTTATGCTCCAATACATCTGTTAGTCTTAAAGATGCCACAGGACTCTGTTGCTTTTTACAGATCCAGATTAACATGGCTACCCCTCTGATACTTAAGCCTACTTTGGCAAAGTAAGAGCTGTTACCTTTCTATTTGTCCGTGTGGAGCATGATCCTGAAACCCCTACCCCTATCCTCTGACTGGCTAGAAGCTAAGCACACACAGATACCTGGTATACTGCTTGTTCGCACTGCTTGTCCTTTTGTGCCTTTTTTTCCATTTCTTCCCTTTGTTTCAATTCATAAATGAGCTGAAACAGGTCTCGCAAGTCCAGAATTACAGGCTCAGCCTATTGAAGCAAAAACAGTAAGTAGGTTTTAATAAAGGAAAGAAGACTTTTCCCCCCTGGTCCTGTTGGTAGAACAGTGATATCTACCTTTCAAGAGAAGGAACTTCACACTGAATTAATTTCTACCTTGTTTATATTAGTTTAGAAAATTGCATCTAGGCTAAGGTTCATTTCTATAAAACTAATTATATTCGCAGATTAATGATAATTATACTTATGAGTATTGAAAGTATTGCTTATATTTATTAGTGGTTTCTAATACAATGAAATTAGGGCAGATTTTATGCAAAGTAGCTATTTGTTTTCTATCGTTTTCTGTTTAAATGAGTCTACGAACATACGTAAACATATTTGTATTCCGTCGATGTATCTAGTTTAATTAGAAAGGAAAATAATTACTAATTAGAAGGAATACATCAAGAAAAATTAAGAAGGGTGAAATACATTCCCTTTTTCTCAGACTGGGTATAGCTAATCCACCATCTAAGAACTTCTTTGCAGACACATCTGACAGCACGTATATTGAACAAACAAGCTAGCATGCCCTTTTGAATAGCAACATTAAAGACATAACTTTCAAATTGAGTTAAACTATAGAAAATGACAAAGATTTGATACTTACTGCCTGGGCTGTTTTTATTGCCACAAATCTATGATTTCCTTCCTTTCCACACACATATCCAAAGGCTCGGTGGTCTGTGATATCCTTTGCAATGTACGAAATTTCATGAACTGCATGATGGTGCTGTAGGAGCTATTAAAAAAGCAAACCAAAACACATCTATAAAAACATTCCATTCAAGCTATAATTTAATTCTCAAGACATACATTTTACCTGGGTCTTCGTATGTCTACCAAATTTTAAAAAGCCATTGCGTCAAAATGAATAGCAATGTTTGGACAGTGCAATCAGGCGATCTCTAAACAAGTGTTTTGACCAATTTAAGCACTGTAGTCATGATTTGCATAAACGTTTCTTCCAATACCTTATGGTGCGAGATAATTCAATAAAGTATTCTCGGCACCTTAGCAATTAATTTGATGTCTAAAATGTATAAAATAACAAGAAGCACCTATCTGATTATCAGGATTCTAGCTCCAAGCCTCTTACTGGATCCATGTGGGACGACTTCTATGGCAGCACAGAGCCCCACTGACTGCAGGCCTGGGCCTAAGACTAGATCTTACTCCCTACGGAATCAATGGCAAAATTCCCATTGACCACAAGGATCCGACTACAAATTGCATTTTTAGAATTGCATTTAGGGCAACATCAGAGCAGCAAAATTTTACTTTTCTCAAAAACTCGTAAATTTCCCCCCCCTTCTTGGTTTGAAAAGGGATTGGTTTTTAGCTGACAGTGGCCCATTTTTGTCTGAAAAATTTGCAAATTTTGTTGTGAAACTGTGTGTGAAAGGCCTGTTTTTGATGTATCAAGAAAATGTGAAAGCACCCAAATGCATGGCTTTTCATTTTAATTGTGAACATTTCCATACGGCTGTATTTAATGCAGTAAACAAAACTAGCATCCACTTTCAAAGTCCTTGTGAAATAAAAAGGCTTTAAAGCCTTCTATAAAAGGGTATGAGACCCCATAGTCTACCTCAGGTCCAGAGACAATATAAGAGCTACAGAGGCAAATATATAAGCAACAGTCCCTTTGTCCATGCAAGCGCCAAGTCCATCTTTTGGACCACATAGAGAGGGATGCCATGGAGGAGCTAAAAGTACAGAAGAGTAGCACAAGTGATGACCCCTTAAGCGTAACGAAGGGAAAGCCAAGGTTTGCACCAACTGAATCAACCCCTCTACTACATCCCTGTCTACACCAATTATTGAGTCCGGGCTACCCTGAGTGCAGACGACAACTTTATAGGTCTGAATTTCTTACTTCGTCTGAATTTCTTACTTCCTACATGTCTCTTGCTCTTCACAGTCTAAAAAGAATACCATTCTCAAGTGCAGACAAAACCTCAGAAAGGGCACTACTAGAGGATCACATTCCTGTCCTTTTTGAGAAAAACACATATGGACAATCAGCATAGTACCCTGAGCTCTAAACCATTGGTTATTTTTACATTTTTTTAAATGTGTGAAAACAGAGCGAGGAGAGTGTGTGTGTGAGTGTGTGAGAGAGAGGGGGGGGGGGTGCCCGTGATGAGACTGCTGTAGAAATGGGGGATGAAATGAAAATGGAAATGTAACACAAAGATGAGAGATGACTGCTTATAAGACAAAAGATTGGATATTTTTTCATTTTGTTAGTAAGTGTCACACAACTTTTGGGGTTCAAGATGGCTCATGTTCAGGCTAACGGGTGTACTGCCACTGACTGCAATTTGAACAAGGCTGGGTTTTAGATGGCTATTGTTCATGAGAGATGCCGCTTTCCCAATGTGTTAATGATGTAAAATTGATGATGGGATCGCATTTATATAATATAGGGACATTGATTTATTTGTTTATTCTTAGCTCAAGTTGCATGCTCTCTGTAATAGTGAAATTAAATGTTCCCCTTTCTTTAAATGGTGTATATTATAGAGAATGTTATCTCAGGCTCCTGTTAAATAAAAGTTTTTTATTGATTGCCATGCAGCATTTTGCACTGAAATTAAACTCCTTCCTGGTAGAATTAGATTTGAAGATTATTCTGAGGTGGAAAAATATCATCTACAATGCAAGACACCAGATGGAGACATTTTAATTTATTTGGGAACCCTCATTAATGGTTCTAAAATCATTACATTTGTAATTGCTGATGATACCATTTGCAAGGCAATATTGAGCATCAAAATAAGTAAAGGTGTCTGCGGCATTATCTTTTTGCATATTTTACTTTATGGAGTGTTTAGAAAGGTTGCTCTCAAGAAGTTTTCATTAGTCAGAGAGAGATTCTGAGCACACGTGTCATAATTTTCTCCAGCCTTGGACCACATACATAAAATGTAATATTGTCCATACAGTTGTACCGAAATGCAGATGTACATAATCATTTGAAATTATTCTTTTGCAGACCTAGGTGAGTCTAGGAGTTGCTTGATATATATTTTTTTAATTTTCAACTAACTTAATCTAAAGTTTTGACTTAATAAGTATGTGCCTGATTCTTCTCTACCATACACTTACACTGCTGTAGTAAATTGGAAGTAACCCCATTGCAGTCAATGGAGTAAAATCTGTGTAAAACTGGAGATCAGAATCATGTCCTGTAGCTAATCAGATACGGTAGCATTTAACCCCCACTTTGCACTGGTGTAAAGGTGTGAAGTGAGGGAGAATATGGCCAGATGTCTCTCCCTTCTCAAGCAGAAATTAGAAATGGCCAGCTAAACAAAAGAACAGTCTACAAATACATGATCTTTATAGATTATGATTAATTTATGAGAATCCACCATATGCTAATTTAATCTGGCCTTTAAAATATGGCTGATCAGTGCAAATGCCTTCTTTATCCAATCAGTTTTACAACACTGCTTGCATTCAGTTACTACTCTTAAAACACTGTTCCATAGCCCCAAATGGAAATGAAACAAAACTGTTGTTCTACATTCAAGTACTCATGTTCACATTCTAATTTTCTCTCTCTCTCCTTCTCTTTTATCCTCAGGACTTTTATTATGACATAATCTTGCCTCTAGAGGAAGATGGGCATATGAAATAAGTATTTCATAACCCACTCAAGGTGTGTTCATGAGACCCCCTTTTGTTATTCTCCCTGATACATTCCTTCAGCTATTATTTGACAATTTTACAATATCTTTGCTGAGTGCTTCTATGAGCCATTTACCAATTTATAAATGAAGTATCAAATTGTTTGGAGGGCTGCAGTATGACAGAACAAATTACAGCGACGGCTTAATTTGTATTATGGTTCAATACAGTCAATTAAATACTGCATAGATTAGAAAGTAATTTGCTTTACCATTTAAGCTTTAGTTGTTTAAAAAAAATCCATTATACATATCGTCCATATTATTGTTCGAGTCTGTATGCAACACTATCCGCAGTACAAAATATACAGGATTCAAAAATATGATAAAAGCATGAATAAGCTGTGACACACAGGATAACAAAGAGTGGTATACACGACTGCTCAGTACTATAACTGTTCACAGTACTTGCTGTCTTGCGAGGCTAAGGGGAATGGGACCTCATTCGTAGAGCTCTTTTGTTTTACTTACATTTTTGGATAGATTTTTTTAATTTGAAGTTTAGGAGATAAAGTGGCAAATAGTACTTTAAAAAGCCAGAGCGCTCAGTCACTGCCACCATACAAAGCAGGCCTAAACCTGACCTATGCACAAAGATCAAGTAAACAGGCTTTGCGCAGGGGGTCTCTGAAAAGGTGGAGTGGTGGGCGGAATCCTCACAAACAATGGTGTAGCAATGGGCCTGTTTTGTCTTTGCTATTGCAATTTAAGGGTCGCTGTAACATCCACTGACCCTGCGCTCCCCTTCCACAGGCACTTTTGGCCTCTGTACCTACCTAGTCATTATTTTCTCTCCTTTTTCCAGGCTGTCCTCTGCTTCTGCTGCTCTCCCATGTTGCCTCCCCCCCCCCCCATTGAATTGATTGAGCTACCTCAGAGATCGGTAGCATTTCTAATTTCCCTCAGGCTGCTTAGAGCCTGTCATAAATTTGTTCACCCTTGATCCTCATCTTGCCCCTTGGATTTCCATGCTCTGGCCTCCAGTTCTCCTGAATCAATTAAGCACTTAGAGAGGCCAGCAATCATGTCAAATATGAGAGTTAGGTGGTGTTACAAAGTCACGGCCATACTATCACTATTCCCTTTTTAACGAGGCAGCCTATTTATTGAGGCCCGGGGCACAGTAGTAAGACCCCCAGTGAGAATTATCCTGCAGGGAAAGCAGCAAAGCATCTTGTAAATGGTGCCCAGTCAATAGTAGAAATCACAAATAAAACAATGTTATATTTATATGGACAAGCTCCACAGGGATTTCATATAAAGAACCTTTCATATTAATTAATTTACCCCATGAGCCTGCTTTCAGATCAGTGGTATCAACTGACTCAAATTTATGTGCCACTACTGCCACCATTAGCTTTGTGAGAGGAGTGACAGACCTTGTCCACCCATTCTCTATATTTCTATTCCTATTTGATATCTGTCAAGAGCATTTCCTACTCTATTTGAGCCAACAATCTTTTAAGGCTTTGCAAGAACTACTTCTGCATGCTGGGTGAAATTCATTTGTGCATGGAAGACAGATATAATGAGGTCCTCTGCACCACTTAGGCTTTATTATAGTTTTCTGTTTATAGTTATCTATCTATACATTCTAATTACAACATATATACAATATTAAAAAGTACTTTAAGGGCCACAGTTTCAGAAATGCTCAGAACCTGCAGCTGCCATAAATTTTGACTCAAATTGTGAGTGCTTAGCACTTCAGAAAATCTGGCCATAAATGTCTAGAGCGCTTACTAAATAAGAATCCCAGAATTTGAACTCATGGAGTAAAATTATTGTATCACCTTAGTAACAGGCTTGGTGAGCTGGAAACGTTTTACCACAATTTACAGCAACATGTTAAATTACACAATGTGGGACTGCAGTGATTCTGAGATTAGGTCTTGTCTCCATTGAAGACAAGGGAGGTACAGAAGTTTGGCTAGTTTCTCTTTTAGATGTGAGACTTTGTTACAAATATTCATGCTGCTTGGTGTGCACATACACACACACACACAATAATTTTCCCTAAACACTTTTCATTTCTGTCTTCCTAGCAGTCAGTCTAATGAGACACCTTTTGGATTTGCAGGGTTAAATGGAACAGTAGTTCAAAACATCCGTTTCTAGTGTAGGATGGGCTAGTGGCTTAAGCAGCAGATTTGAAACACCTAGATTCTCTAGAATTGCAGGTTCAATTATTAGCCAGGTGAGTCTAGCTTTACACCTTTCAGTGATGGAGAGACTGCATTTCATGCAGTTTATTGTATGTAGGTACTTTCTGTAGGTTCTCTATGGACATTTCAGATCCCATTGATAGGATTTTCTCTGGTGACCTCCATTAGGACCAGAGGGCTGTGAAGATGATGTCCACCTTTTGCTTACCTTCCACCCTAGGGGTGTCTGCATTTCAGTGGTACTATATGTATACGGTTTCGGGAAAAAATATAACAGCTTCTATATCAGAGCTCAAATGTTGGTGAAATGGAAAAGAAATCTGCAAATCAGTTTGCAGCTTGAACTTTTCAGTGTTGATTTTCTAGAATTTAGCATGTGGGGTGGCAGATGGAGTGGCAAAGAATTTGCCTATGGAACTATGTGGTGAGCGAGCAGATGGGGGAAAATGCACCGAGCACCGGCTGCAGAAATTCTCAATTTAATATGAAGTAGTAAAGAGGATTCAGCTTGGTGCATTTCAGAGCTGTAGTTAAACAGTTTAAAAATCATTGACTACAGCACAAAGCAAACATGGGCAGAGGTAGTGCCAGAGTTCCTTCACTGGGAGAGCCAATTGCTTTGTGCCTCCTGCAGTGGATTCATCCTTGGCATTTCTCTCTCGATCTCTTTCTGATAGGTTACTGGCGCACTCAGTTCAATTCAAGAACACTCTGGCAACATTTGTTATGTCAACAAAAGTGTAAAAGCAGAGATAGAATCATCTGGTCTCTAACAGAGGTCGCTACAGTCTAAACAGGGAAGGCATCACAGTGTATTTTGAATATTATTCTCTATGTGAATTTACCATTGCTGTTGATTTTTGAATTGGTGGCAAGTTGCTCTTCTCCTTTCTCCTAGGGTTAGGCACAGTTTTTCGCTCATATTTTCTTTTGATTAAATGTCTCTTATAATTTCTGCTAATTTTTCTAATAGTTATACAAAAGTTTCCTAGATGGTGTTTGAAGCCCAAGTAGGAAAGGGTGTAAGTAAACAGAACACTCAAAACACATTTTTTCCAGATCTAAAAAATTTGGTTAGTTACACTTAAGCTTTAAGCAAACCTGAAAAATAAACTTTGATTAAATTTCCAACTTTTATGATCTGGGAGGTGTTCCCCCAAATCTTCAAAGTAACAAAGTCAGTTATTTATTTGGAATATTACCAGCAACACATTACAAGTCACAAGAGGAAAGGCCTAGAGAAATGTGGCTAAACAAAATATGAGATGTGGGACAGATCAGAGATTAAATTAAACTGCTTTAATCTCACCATGAGGAGCATAATTGTAACACATGAGAAACAAACAATAAGCACAAATTGCCATATATCTAGGAAAATGTCAGTCTCTTATTTATATACTGAATAAAAAACTCCTGAATACCTATGCAAGTATAATAATTCTCCCCAAATACCCAATTCTGCTATATGTTGTGAATATATATATGTGTGTGTGTGTGTGTGTGTGTGTGTGTGTGTAACAGTGGTGCACTGTAAAACTGTGCATATATTTGTGATTAAAAATGTAGCACTAGGTACTTGTGGTTTCATTGTTTCATACTCTGCACTTATAGTATATCTTCTATTTGATGCTCTCAACAGGTGGTGAAACTAAGGCATAAAGAGATTACATGCCTTGTCTAAGGCCACACAAGAAATCGGGGGCAGAGCCAGAATTAGAACCCAGTCCTCCTGTCACCCAGCCCTCTGCCTTAACCACAATTCCATGCCATCCTTCCTATATGAGATCACATCCCAACTGTTCAGCTATGTGTATTTTGGCATTTATATGCTGTAATACTGGTCAATGCCATGGATACCTGTAATGAGCCCCATAAAACACAAATACACAGTACTAAATAAAATAAAAAGCACATTTCATTAGGTACGATTATCTAGCCCTTTGATGTGGTAATATTAAAAATCACTAGGCGCATACAAATAACTGTGTGTGTGGAACCTTGATTGTGAATGAGGTGGGATATAGTTCACGGTTAGCAAATGATCCACATATTAAACTTCTATTGAAAATTTTTTGGACAAGGTATCTTTTCAATTCAACCTTCTGACAGAAGCATCTCATATTTTAACAGTCAAATAAGCAAACCCAAACGGGCGCCTCTCTTGTGGTCCTGATATAATATGCTGTGTTCCACATCCTGGCTGAGAACCACGGATTACACAGCTCAGAAACAAATAAAAGAGTACAAATTGAACCTTGTAGCACAGAGCAAGAAAAGTGAACAAAGAGCAACATGACAATTTGCAGTTTGATTGCAGCATGTACCGCAGAATGGGCTTGGAAGCAGGAGTTTTGAGCATGAATATGATTGAACCCTCTCACTGAAAGAGACTGTCTGTTCTGCCGAACATTTGCAAAGCTCTATGTGGCTGAAAATGAATAGTCCGCCATTGAAGCTGTTTGACCCTAAGCCATTCATTCAATCTTAGCGGACAATAGGTAACAGAATAGCTCCCTTGTGGAAAACAAGCATAGGAAAAAAAAGGAAGTTGTAACCTTTGGAATGTTCTCCAAGCATGAATGGAGTTCTCTTCAGATGGCTGGCCTTTAAAACATGGCTTCACAATGAAAGGAAAATAAATCTGTCTAATCCCTGAGCCTCTTTAGTAAGGACAGATTTTACCCACAATAACTTGAGGAAAGGCTTTTGTAAATCCTTGTAAAAGGAATTTCAGTGGATATTCTTCATAAACACAAAAATCATACCCGATGTTGCACACTTTCAAATTATACATACATTAAAGGATTGTATCTGTACCATAAATGAGCATGTAAAAGTATTTGGCATCATTAAAAAATTATCAGCTGTCACAATGGGCTCAACCCTGCAAGCTGATAACCCTGACCCAGCAAAGCACTTCAGCACCTGCTTAACTTTAAGCATGTGAGTAGCCCCAGCAAAGTCAGTCTCTTTTTCCAGATGACAAGCACCAAAATGCTACATTACTTGTCCAAGCTCACACCAAAAGTCTGTGGTAGAGCCAAGAGGAGAATCAAAAGTCAGTGGACCTAATCACCTGTTTAAAGCATGTCCTTCACGCGTTGCTGGATTGAACCCAATATGTACATTCACAGTGGCTCAATGTCTTGAATTAATCCTCTCTTGAACTAACCCCCTCAGTTAGGTAGGGAAGTACCGTATTACCCCAATTTTACAGGTGGAAAACTGAGAAGTTCTCCAGGGCAGGAACTATTGTCTTTATTTGTGTTTGTATAGTGCCTAGCACATTGGGGCTGTGAATCTGATTGGGGCCTCTGAGTGCTACTGTGTTAGGGCCTGAAACAAAGGTCATTTTGGATATATCTACATAGCAAAGAAAAACCCACAGTAGGTCCACAGCTTCACTTCTGAGTAGACTTCTGGGCTCAGGCTGGAGCCCGAGCTCTGGGACCTTCCCACTCTGCAGGGTCCTACGGCACAGGCTCCAGCCCGAGCTCAGAAGTCTACACGGCAATGAAGCAGCCCGAGCCCCACAAGCCCAGGCCAGCCGCAGGCTTTTCTTTGCTGTGTAGACATATCCATAGTTAGTCAATGAAGTCAGCAAGGCCTTACTTTGCAAGCACACAGCCTAATTGTGATGAATAGGTCTGGCTGATGTAGCTGGAAATTCCAGGAACCTAATTTAAGAAAAAAGAACACTCTTATGATAATATATTTCTGTCTTGCTCTCATAATTTGTAATAATGTCTGACAAAGACCAGATGCACATTTAGTTATTGTACCTTGGCTTGGAAAGCAAATGCTAAATTGCTCATGCAGTAGATCCATTTATTAGATATATGAACTTATGAAAAGAACAAAACACAACTGGAATGCATACATGGCCAATTTCATAACATCTCTGCAAAAGTTTTAAAGATGTTGAGTGTATTGGGGGTAGGAATTAGCTGGCAAAATGTAAAAAGTTTTTGCCAATTAGTATTAATTCCAAGTTACATTTAAAATATGTCCTTGCAAATATTGTTCAGGAACAAAAAGAAATCCTAAAGCACAGAAAGCAAAAAGTGTCTTTTTGTAGTGCTTTGGAAAACCAAATATACTACACAAAAGTTATATTGCTGGATTTCCTGTGATCGATTGTATTATTTTTCTGTCATTTCTGCGCCAGTTTCAATCGGTTGTTTACATCACTGGTTATAAGAGAAGGGCTACATTATGAAAGAGATGATGAATGATGAGTAAAGGGTTACGTGACACAGAATAATTAAAAATTATGTATGGGCCCTGGAAAACTGGATCCTGGCTTTGCACAAGGCCTTCCGTGGGCAAGAGGACTTTTGGAGAAAGTCCATAATAATAATAAAAAATACTAATGTTTTTGTCAAATAGCGTAGCTGAAGTTGAAGCATCTTGGATTGAATTACCTGGGGTCCAGACGGCGCGGGATCGATGGCCACGGCTCCCCCGTCGACTGCGCTACTGCCGCTCGCTCTGGTGAAGTTCCGGAGTCGACGGTGAGCGCGTTCGGGGATCGATATATTGCGTCTTAATGAGACGCGATATATCGATCCCAGATAAATCGATTGCTACCCACCGATACGGCGGGTAGTGAAGACGTACCCTATGAAAGGCTGTTGAGGTCTTCAGGGATCTGGGAAAAATCATGCCCCAAGACTGCCACAGCAGCCTCAGGGCTGCCACAGCCCATGACTGCTGCGCTCTCCCCTCCTATCATGTACACTGATCATTGGACCAGCATAGCCCCGAATATGCCAGTCCTGACTCCCTATCTGTTGTGAAAGAGCCCCTGAGCCTGGTCCCTCTGATCTCAGGTTATATTTTCCTTTGATGTACTCTAGGGATTATGGAGCCCTCTACTGACTGGATGTTGAATTTGCGGGGGATAACATGGTACCCAGTAATGAGCCAGCAGGTTCATTACGGTATCAACGTATCTGGATATATCATCCTGGACTGTGAGTGCTTTTCAAGAAGCCATTACTCTTAGGAAGCCTTTTTGTTACCTTTAGAACAAAAACATTCTTCATCTCATTAAATGGTATTTCATTTACACAAATCACAATGAATTTCTTCATACAACACGTAGGAGGTGTTTTTTTTAAATGCCTATAGATTTAATACATGATACACATCCCCTCCTGGAGCTTGTTATTCGAAAAGCACATCACTGAAAGGCAGTTTCAGACTCTGTTGATCTGGCACACAAACTTTAAGCCTCAGAGCTTATAAAAAACATAAAAAAACGCGTGGATCGACAGTGTTAAAATTCAGGGTGCACTGGGAGGTCAGCAAGCAGTAACCCTCTTTAATCATAAGATCCAAGTCTATAATGTTGGAAAGTCATCTGCAGGAGTCTGCAGAAAAGCAAAAACAGATGAAAGGGAAAAGATGTAGCTGCCATATTTGTAGGCCATGGGTTTGTACTGGTTCAATTTGATTTTAAAAAAGTGTGTGTGAGTGAGTCTGTAAACCTATGGCATGGTCCTTGACAAAGATAAGAAACAATCTCTTGCAGGATCCTAGATAATTCCACAACTGGTAATCTAAACCCATAGGACAATACAACAGTCCCTTTGCCTTAGGACATACTGAATATTAAACAATCAATGGGTTCAGTATGCCTGAGTGTTAGTGATAGACTTTACATGAGCATTAACTCTAAAAGGAGTAGTTTGCATATAATATATTCGGCATAGGAACCTGCGGCTTTCAGAATACACAGAACAGTGAGTGCTGACACTTGTTAATAAGAAATACCTGCAAATTCTTCATGTCAATTTATAGTCAGTCCATCTACTAGAAAACAGGATAAATTCCTGTGATTTATGATTGTAAGTATCAAATTACCTCAGATAATCTCATTCATACCCTGAAATTTATCACTGTTACACTTTGTATTGTTTCCACAACAAATACCTTAACTGGTGCATAGTACATCTGGGGCAAAACCTGTGTGTGTTTTCGCCTGTGTTTTAGATGAGCCTTAAAGCTAAATAATAAAATACGCTTTTAAAGGGAACCCTCAAAGAAACTCTGAAAAACAACAAATAGCTTTCAAATGCCCCTTTTTTCAGAGTTTTCTTCTGGCTTATCCAGAGGAGGGAATTTCGGTAGTCTCACTCGGCAGTTGCTTGTCATTTTCTGTTATTACAAATCTATATTTCAATTAAATCAATACAGCCAATTTTAAAAGTTCTGCCACACCACTATTCACAAGACAAGAGATCTAAGGCTTCCACTCACACATTTAAATGCCCAAAGTTGTTTTTCCCCCTTCTCATTTAAATCAGATTTAATGCTCACTTCCACTTTTCAGCCTCTAATTTAAACCTCAAAAGCCAAACTCCAATTAAACAGTCTGTACGCAGACTTGGCCCAAAACAAGACATGGATCTTCTGTGTTGCTTTCCCCTCTATTCTGTAGCTTTTCTGTTTTATAATCAATGGATGTCACACAAGGTCTGCCTTTCAGAATGTCTGTCACACTGTGCTGCCCTCACCTCTTACTTAAATGCAAGCAACAGAGGCTTTTATGGCTTTGATGCAGCAACGCTTGCTTCTATTTCTTAATACTTGTCACTTTACTTTTTTCCCCCTTTTATAACTTGTGTGCACAGCATATGGTTTGTCCTCTTAGTCAAAACTAAACCACCTAATTAATTCAGTCTCAGCACAGTTCAATAACAGGCCTCACACATGCTATGTACTTCAAGGTGCTTTCAGTATCCTACAGCATCAATCACAGGATCGAAGGCAGAGATTTTGGCTAATCACGTACATCATAAAGCTGTTAGGCCTAGAGACTTTCTCAAATAAAATCTGGATCCATGTTTCGAACTCTCCAAAGTTCAGAGATGTTCTGATCTGGGGCCAGGAACCATTTGCAAAATGCCAAAACCCCTCTTTCCCCAAAACTGAGAGGTATGCAGAAATTAAATTTTAGTTCAGACTCGTCTCTTTTTATGCTGCTCTCATTAAAGTCAATGGGAATGCTGATGATGACTTTGATGAGAGAAGGATGATGCATGGTAGTGAAGGGTGGTAGGCACTAATTAGGACAAAGAAATAAAGGGACCTCGTGTTTACTAAACATCACTCCTGCTTAGACAGTGTAGGACCAGATTCTGTTACCTCATGTTCACTAGCACCTTACTCTGCAAATAGCACCAGGTACTGGTCAGCATAAGTAAAGGTGAAGGATGTAGCCCTTAAACACTGATGAGAGCATTATGGATGATTTAGATGGAAAGGTTCAGATTGCAGTGGTCACCATTAAAAAGTTAACATTTATTGACAGTTACATACACATTTGGCATTGATGTATTTATTGGCATCTGAGACAGTTGTTTCTTATTCTAAGTAGGAGTAGAAAAAAATGTATGCCAGGAGTCTGACAGTTGTAGACAAATACTGACATTTAACACCAGCAGCTGTCCTTTCTCCCCATTTTCCACAGGGAAATTGATTCAATATAATAATAAACTGAATTTATCCACTTCTGAAAGATATTCACTATAATCACTGGGCCAGATTCTGCCATCAGATTCCACACAGCTCACACTGACTTCTCTCGGAATTTCAGATGTGTGCCTAAAGGCAGAACTTAATATATGGAGATATACCTATCTCATAGAACTGGACAGGACCCCGAAAGATCTTCGAGTCCAGCCCCCTGCCTTCACTAGCAGGACCATTTGGAAGCCAGACCTATTATCAAACAGACTTCAGGTAACTTTAAAAATATACCTTCTTGTATTCTTCCCAACCCATTATACTAATGTCTGAGGTCATCTCTCTCTCCTGCATCTGACACTAGCAACAGGAGAGGTTCGAAAGCCTACAAGTTAATACAAGAAGTCAGAAGTGCTGCGGTTAGTCTTGCTATCACCTGAGCAAACAGAAAATTGCAGAGCAACCTACCGAATAAAATGCACTGAATAGAAAGGACAATCACTGGCACACCTGGGGAGCAGTGCTTCACACACTTCTAGAAGAAGAAGTGACTGAGGATTTCAAAGAGGGACACAGCTCTTTGTTATGACGCTTGCAGAATGTTTCCCACCGTTCTGGGGGAAAGTTTCAGAGGTTCTCAAATGGTCTGCTGTATTAGCATGTCACCACTTGTGCAACTAAATCTTTTTCTGAGTGCTTTGGAATTCATCCGTTACAATTCTCTCTCTTCTGGAAACTGGCATGCCAATTTTTTTTACTGTGTGTAAAACGCTAACCTTGTTTGAAGGAGGTTATTGGCTCCAGTCAGGGAAAAAGACAGCTGTGTAGTTTAGGTGTTTTAACTGGGTTAACAGCTTTTGATTCTGAGGAAAGCTAGTATAAATCAGGTAATCAGTGGAGCACTTAATACCAATTTTTTGTTGAAAAGGGGCTAGTTATCAATGTCTGAACGCTGCTATAGTGTTGGCACAGTATTTGTATTATGCTGGTTCTATGCATTACACATAGACCTTTATTACAGTAAGAGTTCAATTTGGGGTAACCATGGAGGGGAGAACAAAGCCAAATCCTAGTAGCCAATGAGACAGCTTTCATGAGTGAGAGCAACAGGATTCCATCTCATATGTTTCACTTAGGACCAGATCCTTACCTGGTGTAAACTGCCACAGCCCTGTGGAGTTCAATGGAGCCACGCCAATTCGTGCCAAATGAGGATCTGGCTGTCAGCACTGAGACACCAAAGTTAAGTCAGTTAAAAATGTCCCATATTATCCCTTCATCCTATTACTTTTAACTTCTAACATTTCCCCTGCAGAAAAATTTGCTTCCTAAGGATATTTTATATTAGATCCTATACTACAATATTTCTGTTTTATAGAAGAAATATATTTGTTTAAAATACACTTGCTCTGTACTACACCAAGATACCCATCAGTAATTTTTTAGTTTGACAACCATGAAAATACAAGTAATTCCCAGTCCTAACAAGGCATCTTCCTTGTTCCAACCTTTTGGCCTTGTATCTAAGAACTAGTGCTGTGCTTCCACAGAGAAACAGGGGAAAAAATGAGAATCCCCTTACACCCAAGATAAAATTCCAAAAATCCACACCTCAAAATACAGAGGTTTCTGGAGACCTTTAGAGTCTCTCAAGGGAAAAAAGATGAAGGGTGAGCTGATGACTTCCTTAGTCTCCGTGTTTTTCCCTCTTTGCTCATTTTTCAAAGGACTCCATTTTGGCTGTTCCTTTCCCTCTCTCCCTCCTCCTCTCTGCAGTTGCTTTTCTGTTCCTTATTGTCTGTCTCTGCAAATTGCTTCTGCCACTTCTTTCTTTTGTTCTCTAAAGCTAAGATCCACAACCCCGGAAACTCTTCGTACTGTACTACATTAATCAAAGTCCACGTGATGGACACCATCTTCGCTGATAGACCAAGGATTGAACCAAGGACCGCCCGAGTTAAAAGAGCAAGCTGCGATAGCCCATCTCTGCAGCTGGAGCTGTAACAGAACCAGAATTTCCTTTCTGCAGGAAATACTGGCATTAAAAAAGAAATCCAATTCTGCATAAAAAGCTGAAATTTTGAGATTTCCTACAAAACAAAAAAAATCTGAAAATTTCTTCTTCAGAACTATTGATAAATTTCATTTAGTTGTGATTCATTTTAAAAAATGTTTTACAACATTAAATATCAATGAAATAGAATATAATATTAAATTTAATACTGTAGTATACAAGTCAAAATGAAATTAATCAAAAAGAAACATTTTAATACTATTGTAACCATTCATTGAGTCCTTTTCTTCAATGAAAAATTTTGTCGAAAAGGACACGTTCCTGAGAAATGTTTAGATTTTGAAAAAACTGCATCATTTAATGGAAAACTGCTCTGTCTACATTTTTTGACTGGCTATACTCACATCCTCCCTGGATTGGGCACAGAGGGGGGCATATAACACACACTAACCACACACACACACACTCTCTCTCTCTCTCTTCTCAACTTCCCAAGCTCAATTCTGAATCTACTGAAGCTAATGAGAGTTTTGCCATTGACATCAATGGGAGAAAGATCCAGACCCAGTCCGATGTGGGATCTGTGAAAGTGTTGCAGGAGTACTGGGTTAGTACATGCTGTGAAGTTGTATCTTATGTTTTGCAATGCTGCTAGCAAAGCAAACAAAGTGTCTGAAATTCAATTCAAATACATTTATGAAGAGCAAACATGTTCCCTTTTACACTCAGTGTTTTTAATCTTCTAGGCTTCAATTACACTGATATCTTTAGCATACTGTTAAAACACCACATTTCTTTGAGCAATATGTGCAGTATACATGCCAGACAGGTCTGCTCGAATGGAGCTCATTGCAGGATTAAGATCTTACAACTTGACAATAAAAAAAATGAGTTTACAGTATTTATAAAATATCAAAACTGAGATATCAGTGTTTTATCCCCATGTCAATTAGTCCTGTGAGAAACTGTATAAGGTAGTTCCTACACATACTAACCGACTTACCTTGTTTTAGCAATCACTCTTTAAATGCTCTGGCCTAACCAAAATTTGAATGGATAACTGTGAGCCACTTCATTAGCTACTCATCTATTTTCCTATGACAATGATGTATTTAGAAAATTAGCTGCACTAAATTTATAGCTGGAATTTATTGGATACATACTGAGGAATTAGAGGGAATTGGAATAACCACTGTTATGACACCCTCTTTTATTATTACCACAGTTATTAATTAAAGAGTAAATGTAGAAGGTGCAGTGTGATACTTGAATCACAAAAGTTAGGTGTCATTGATGTCTCATTGAAGCCATAAGGTCTCACTGAATCCATGAAATCAATGGGACTGTTCACATTAGTAAGGCAAGGAGGATTAATCATAAGCAATTTGGTCTGGAATTCTCAAAGGGGTCTAGAAATCAACACTCCATTGAAATCCATGTTTAACTGCCTTAGAGGCTTTTCTGAAAATCCCACCCTTAAAGATAATTGGCAAATAAGCCCATTGAAAACATATGGAAACTCATGAGAGACTTCTTCTTCATAAAATAAACAATAGATTTTTAAGAAAAGATTAAGCATCATATATTACAGAAATTGCAGGTAAAGCTGTAGCAGAAATATTCTACATTCATTACAGAAAGGCCCAACCTACAAGTCCAGATGAGAACATGTCCACAAGTGTTGGCGCAGTTGAAAACCAAACCTAGATCTGCATGTGAATTTTGAAAAACAAGGAATTTTATGGATTCAACCAAAAACTCTGGATCCAAATACATCCAAATTTTGGAGGAGCTTTGAAAACGGAATCTGAATTTTTCATTTTGGGGGCATCTCTCTTTCTTCACTATGTGACTGAATTACACAACATTCTCATTATGAAATCCATATGTAGCACCGAGAACTAGTGAAACACATCACTCTGGCTTTGTGCCTATCATAACCCCTTCTCAAGTATCTTAGATCATGTAAATTTGTTAGTCTCTAAGGTGCCACAAGTACTCCTGTTCTTCTTTTTTTTAGATCATCTAAACTCTTTAATGCATAGTCTAGATTTTAAAAGGCTAACCTCAAATGAGTTACAATGGTCAATACGGATATAACTAGTACAGAGGGTTTCCTTGAAATCTTGCCATTGACCAATAAAAAAAGTTTAAATACTATTTGCTAAATGCGTTATTGTTTTCTATTTTAAGTGTAGGGGGTACGTCAAATACTGTAAATACCATATGACAGTAAATGCAAAGTTTTTAAGGCACCTATTCTACACATGCTAATTAGATACATTTAGTTCATTTATAACCTGGAAATGTTTGTGCCTAACTATTTTATCAAGAGGTAGAAAGAAAGGAACAATGAAACTCACAACTAGTAGGGGAATGTTCATATATGTGGGAGACAGACCCTTTACCAGTGCGGAGCTCACTCTCACAGGCTATAGGAATGAACACAGACATTGCCACTTTCAGAACTACATGAAAAACTCATTTATTCCATTTAGCTATTCTTCAGCTGACAGACAGACATCACCATCTCTGACATGTAAGTCTCAAAGGATAAATGAAGTTCCATAATGATACCTACATTTCTTGTCAAAGATGCTCGAACCACCAGATTTCCAGGAAAGGTAAGAGGCACCTGGGGGACATTAGACAAGAGGTGTCTTGTGCCAAGAACAAGAACTTTCATTTTGCTAGAATTTTGTTTCAGCCACTTTCAGCTATCCTTTGGCAGTTTACCAGCATAATTATGCCATCATTCAAATCTACATGAAAAGCTAAGTAAATATCGGGGTCATCAACATAAATTGTATCTCAGATTGTACTGTATAATGTTTTGCAGCAGGCACCGCACATAAACTTTGCTGAGTTTGTACAAGACGGGCAACCTGTGGTCAACAGAGCTCAGATGCCATGGTGATGGGCACAGTATAAAAACCTCTACAGACGGACAGAACATTAGAATTGACCATATCAGGATTAGAATATAATCTAATCAGAACTGACAGGTCAAAGGTAAACCAGGTTAGAGTGTCCCCAGATTGACAGGCATATGTATTCAGATGTATCCAAAGGTTACAGTAGGAATGACCGTTCACTTTTATTTATCAGTATATTACACTTTATACTCTGTGGTGTGGCCAGCACGAAAAAATGAATGGAATTATTTTGTGCTAAATGTTATAGGACAGAAATACTACTGAGGGGCCTGATTCTGTTGCACTTACACTGAATGATACCTTTCAATAGACAACTTGTGTAGGAAGATACTATTCAATATGAGAAAGAGATGCCAGAGTTGGGTACTGGAGATAATAAGCCTTTATGATTATTTTTCCTAGAGGAGACAGAAGCTTTGATAAAGGATAAATTGGGGGAGTGAGAATTGATAGTTAACAGTTTATGCGCAGCAGTTACTTTCCCCTCCTAACTTTCAGACAGCTAGCCTGAACAAAATGGTGACAGATTTCCTTGACGAAACATGAAAAATACTCTGACAGAAATGAAAATACTGTATTCATGTATCATTGAAACCCATTCATGAGTTTATAGTCCCCAAGTATTCCAGAAAATGTTACAAATCCACCGCCTGTTCCCAAGTGCTATATTTTGCATCTGGATCTCAGAGATGCCCATTTGAAGAGGCTCAGGAGGGCTAATTATTCCAGCAAGTGCATGGAAAAAATAATACTCTCAGCATTTGCTTTGATATGCATGTTTTAGATGACAGAATAAGAAAAATTGGTGAAATGGGCTAAACCTTCCTATGTTGGGTCAACCTGTGCCCCATTGGGGGGATTTCTCACAATAAATTAGATATAGATATTTAGCTTATCACACCTTTCGGAGGATGGCAAAGTCCAAATAAAGAAATGTTTTTGCCCGACAGCAGCTGATAGAACCAGAATGATATATCACAGATTATTTAAGCAATTTGCAGTGATTTGCATGTCTGGATCTCAGAGAGTTTACAGGTAAAATTCTCTCTTCAAAACCAAACAGTGGATTTTGATCTCAGTATACTTTCCCCCTAATTTGCAAGGATTTTCCATTGATATCTATGAAAAAACTGCACATGCAAGAAAAAAACAACATAGAAGTTGTTGACAAAGAGCAATTTCCTGCAATATCCTGCAATAAAATCCTTATTGAATTAGTATCTCTGGAGTCCAGTAATACCTGAGAGGAGGTGAATGCAAATTGCAACCTTCGGACTTAATCTTTTGAAGCTACACCCAGAGGAGAGAATCATTGCCTGCTGATTACCTATTCCCTGATTCTAAAGATCTAAGGCCCACACTGTATAAAGGAGAGACTGACCTTTTCATGTTGTGCTTATCTGAGCAAAAGCTGTTATGAACTTGTAACCACAGGAAAACCCCTGTGTGGGGTCTGAAGGACTGATCACCTACCAGAGCCCTTGCTGGAGTAGGGTCTAATCTCTGGTGAGGTTATTAGCATGTGTGTAGGTTCTATTATTGTTTATGCTTTCTCTTTAAAGCTTTCACCTTAAAATAAATGTGCTTGCTTAAAAAGAGCTGCGTGGTACACCTCTACCTCGATATAACGCTGTCCTTGGGAGCCAAAAAATCTTACCGCGTTATAGGTGAAACCGCATTATATCGAATTTGCTTTGATCCGCCGGAGTGTGCAGCCCCGCCCCCCGGGAGCACTGCTTTACCGCGTTATATCAGAATTTGTGTTATATCAGGTCGCGTTATATCGGAGTAGAGGTGTAATTTATCATTCTGGGCAATTACGCTGTTTATAGCCTCCGAGGAGAAAGCAAAGCGCAGACGCTGTCTGTTAGGCTGTCTGGCTTGCTTGGAATAATTCAGTGTAGGCAGGGAACTGTACAGCCTGGAAAAACCCCAGTGAGAAGGGAGAAAGACATGGGTCTCTGCCCTAGAGAGGAAAAGGCTAGGGAGCTGGAAGCATGAGAGAGGGGGCATTGGTGGACTAAGGTGCAGTTGCCCTGAACTGTGACAAAAATATCTTTCACTGTATGTATCTAGGAGAAAAATGTTTCCAAAGTGCTGTTAGAGCATTAATTCATTATGTACTAAATACAATTTTTGGATAATAACGTGCAATAAACCAAGATTATTGATATACGAATAAACAATGAGACAAGATGATGTTCAGTTTATGGATCCCATTTTAGTAATGCACATCTAATGATGCATGACTAAGTTATTACAGTAAGATTGTTAATCATTCAGTTTAGACAACCATAAACATGGAACGAATGGTGCTGGCCCTTTAAAATTTCTTATCCTGCTAAAAAGGGGTGTCCTTTTTTATGTGTGGGCTTGTTTTTAAGAAACTCATGATTCAGTAGATTTCACCCTGCAGAACAGGAGGAATTTTAAAGGGGCAGGAACGTAAGGTATGTATTTGCACTTGCAATAAATGCCTTTTAGTGATTATCCTTGTAAGAAGATAAAAGCCCTACTTGTAAAGCCAATGAATGGAGACTTTCCTTTAGCTTATGTGGCAGAGTTCTGAACGTTTTTAGTTCAACCCCCTGTGTTGGATAGTCGGGGTATAATGCACAATTATGTCTGAACATATAGCATACAGCCATAGAACTTACAGAGTAGGACTGAACAACAGGTCTGTGCTTCAGTAGTAATTTTGACTGCATAGTCCTACATTATTTTAAAGGATATTATACTCCTTCTTTGGGTAATTGGTGATATACAAATAGGAGAAGGCAAGGACATGCCAATTAAACCAGCTGGATAAACCATGACATGCCAAATAAAACAAACTGTATAAATAAAGATTACTGTTCCTCAAATGATCACAGAGAATGATTTTTCAGGTAGTCATATAAAAATCAAGGTGCCATATAGACTGTTGTATATAAATAGAGGGCCAGATCCCTATGTGATGTAAACAGAGGAGCTCTACCAATTTACATCAGCTGAGCATCTGGTCTACATCTTTTATTCAGTGCTAAAAGTAGCTATAAATCAATCAATCTCCGGAGCTAATGATGAAAGCCTAATTGAAAAATAAGCAGTATTTTTTTTAATAAGAAGTGTTAAGAGTTTAAAGAAATTGGAAGAGATATTTTAGCACTAAGTAGCACATTCTGATTACCTCTAATTAAATGAAATGCAGTAGCGACTACATTACAGTATTTTAAAATAATCATTAATAACATAACTTTTAAGGAGCATGCCTCACCCACCATCAAGGCACTTTGGGTATTGGACAAAGTCAAAATAGCTTTAAAATAACAACAACAACAACAACAACAAAAATGATAATAAGAAAACCACTCCTTTGTTTAAATAACAACCTGGGGTAGGAGGATGGGAAGGTGGTTCAACACAAAAGAAAAGGAAAAGGGTAAATTTTTAAGAAAAACAGAGGCAAAGACAGGAAGTATTAAAAATCACCTCTCGCAGAGAGTTTTAAGGCAGTCACAACAGAGGAGTAGTTTACTAGTTACCATTAAAGTCTGTGCGAAATTGAGCCCTGGGTTATGGTGCAGAATGAAGATGCCGGAACTATGATGGTGGAACAATCTGCCTACAGGGGATGCTATCCTGATTACTCTTCCCCCGCTGAGTACTGGGGTAAGAACCAGACAGAATCTGTCCCACAAGGATTATGTTATTGAATTTTTCATTTGTGAATTCATTTAATTATTTTATTGCATGATTCTCTTTTTCAGAAGCACAGGGAGCATATTCCAATGTTCCACTGAAGGGTATGTCTACACTGCAACGGAAGACCATCCTTCAGCCCAGGCTCAAGCCCAACGCCCCTGGCATTTACACTGCAATTGTACTAACCCAGGGCATCGCCCCAGAGTCCCAATACCCTGCAGGGCTGGAGGGCCTGAGTTTGAGTTAAACTGGGACCTAGGGTGCGAGTCCTATTGCTCTGCAGTGTAGACACAGCCCCACTTGACTTGGGCCTTGGGAGCCAGCCGGAAGTATCCCACAATTCCACAGGACAACTTCCTTAGTCCTGTCTGTCCCAACGATCTGCAATTCCCTCAACTGAAAATGGAAGCCACCTTCCCCCCAGTTTGTGAATGGCAGCTCAGGTCAGCATTACCCCATTCTCTTCTGATCTCTGAACTGCAAGCACACTGTCAATGGAGAGCAAACCCATCAAGCCTTTTGCAAAGGCAGTTGCTTCCTGGTAGTGTGCAGGGCAGGCAATAAGGTCTTCCCACAGTGCACCAGGGCCCTAGGGCTAGAGTGGCCACATTTCAGGGGGCAGGGTGTGCTAAGGACTCTGGGATCTGGATACTTTGACTCGGGTCTGTGCACTCCAGTGTGGATGCCGGAGCACTAGGTTTGAGCATGGTTTAGAAAAGTCTTAATGTACATTTAAAATACAATGTAGACGCTCAAGCCCCAGGTTCCCTAACATGGCTCAGCTGACTCGAGTCCCACTAACCCTGGGCTTACATTGCAGTGTAGACTAGTGGCATGCTTGATTGCAGGCTCTTAAAGGAGATGAGATGCTGTGACTATCCCAGCACAGGACACAGTCTTACAGGGAGAAACATGCTAACCATTGACAAATATTTGAAAAGTATGAGCTTCAAGGTGGGAAAGAATCTGTTTAGGTTGGTCCAAGGGAATATAAATAGGAGATGCATAGCAGAGAGGTGTCGTTAGTGTCATAGAACTTCTTCTGTAATACTATAGGTTTCAGAGTGGTAGCCATGTAAGTCTGTATCAGCAAAAAGAACGAGGAGTACTTGTGGCACCTTAGGGACTAACAAATTTATTTGGGCATAAGCTTTTGTGGGCTAAAACCTACTTCATCAGATGCATGGAGTGCAAAATACAGTAGGAAGATATACATATATATACGGAGAACATGAAAAGAGACAAATCAATTAAGGTAGGCTAATATCAGCAGGAGAAAAAAAAACTTTTGGAGTGATAATGAGGATGGCCCATTTCAAACAGTTGATAAGAAGGTGTGAGTAACAGTAGTGGGAAAATTAGTATGGGGAAATAGTTTTTAGTTTGTGTAATGACCCATCCACTGCCAGTCTTTATTCAAGTAACAGAACACCACTAGCTATCACCTTCAGACCCCAACTAAAACCTATCCAGCAACCTATCCTGAAGGACGATCCCCCTCTCTCACAGACCTTGGGAGACAGGCCAGTCCTCACTTACAGACAGCCCTGAAGCAAATACTCACCATCAACCACATACCACACAAGAAAAACACTAACCCAGGAACTTATCCTTGCAACAAACCCCATTGCCAACTCTGTCCACATATCTATTAAAGGGACACCATCATAGGACCTAATCACATCAGCCACATCATCAGGGGCTCGTTCAACTGCACATCTACCAATGTGATATATGCCATCATGTGCCAGCAATGCCCCTCTGCCATGTACATTGACCAAACCAGACAGTTTCTGCACAAAAGAATAAATGAACATAAATCAGATGTCAAGAATTATAACATTAAAAAACCAGTCGGGGAACACGTCAACAGCCCTGGACACTCAATTACAGACCTAAAAGTGGCAATCCTTCAACAACAAAAACTTCAAAAACAGACTCCAACGAGAAACTGCAGAACTGGAATTAATTTGCAAACTGGACACCATCGAATTAGGCTTGAATAAAGACTGGAAGTGGATGCGTCATTACACAAACTAAAAACTATTTCCCCATGCTAATTTTTCCCCCTACTGTTACTCACACTTCTTGTCAACTGTTTGAAATGGGCCATCCTGATTATCACTACAAAAGTTTTTTTCTCCTGCTGATAATAGCCCACCTTAATTAATTTGTCTCGTTAGAGTTGGTATGGCAACCCCCATCTTTTCATGTTCTCTGTATATATACACATCTTCCTACTGTATTTTCCACTCCATGCATCTGATGAAGTCGGTTTTAGCCCACAAAAGCTTATGCCCAAATAAATTTGTTAGTCTCTAAGGTGCCACAAGTACTCCTCATTCTTTTTGTAATACTATAGATCCACTAAATTATCCCACATTTATATCGCAAACTCCTTACAAATTCTTCTCTTATTTTTCTTTGGTGAGAGAAATTCTTCCCAAAGAATATCCTATGTCAACCCCCTCCTTGAGTAAGATTACTTGGATGGAGAAAATCCAGATAGCTGGAATTCTATGTTATTAATATCAATATTCTTTGATGAACACTAGGTCTGGACCATACTGAAGTCAATTATAATGCACAGACAATCATATGCAACATTTCCAATAGTAATCCAAATACAGCTTTTCATCTATAATGAATTATGGAGCAGTTCCTCTAAATCATCTGTATGGAGTTGGCACTGATAGTGCCAATTTAAAAACAAGTGCTAGTTTTGAGCTTCAAATTGATATTTTACTCTAATAAATTAAAATCCAATATTAGCCAATAAGATACTAACCATACAGAAGCATACATTTTTCCTGACTCTTTTCTCCTTTTTGTCTGAGATCTGATCAGCTGCCACCTCAGCTCATGCAAGAGCAACACAAGCTAATGACAAGAGCCAAGGATGACATTTTGGAGAACTAAATAACCTTTCCAAACAAATGAGCAACGGGGCCCAAGGTAATGAATGTAATTAGGGAGGCTCAAAGCATCCTCTCCCAGGGAATACCTGGAGGAGAGGGCCTGAGAAAAAGAAACTTTGCCCAAACTGTTTTCTCCCCTGTGGAATGAACAGGCGGTTCTGTCCCTAAGCTCCACAGATCTCTGAGTTCCACATGGATGGCCGGGGAATCTGCCTCAGGCAACAGATGCTTGTGCAATCTGCATGTAATCACTCTCTGCATTGGCTCTTCCTTCCCATCCACATGGCAGTGCAGATCAGTTACAGCCAAGCAACTACAGTTTCCCCAGCTTAGGCTCACAGGATCCTCCATGAAAGGAATTGTGAGAGTCTTGCTTCAACCAAATTTCCCCCCTGAGCAGATTTTTCACTATCAGGGGCCTAGCACCCTGTGTTATGGCAGCAGAATCCAGCACTACTCAGAGCTGAATTTAGCTTTCCGACCACTAAACGTCGATTATACAGCTCTCCGAGCACAACTGTCAAAATCAATGTGTGTCCACCCTTTCTCTATCCTCTGCACTATGCATGAGGCCACATGAGAAAAACACTAGGTCACTCTTAAATCCTTGTCTCCTGTGGTATCGAAAGCATCATGGAGACAAATCACCAAACTGAACCAGTACATAGGGAGAATTGTTATTATTAGGGCTGTCAATTAATTGCAGTTAACTCAACAAAATTAATCGCAGTTTTAATCACACTGTTAAACAATAGAATACCAATTGAAATTTATTATATATTTTTGGATGTTTTTCTACATTTTCAAATATATGGATTTCAATTACAACACAGAATACAAAGTGTACAGTGCTCAATTTATAGTATAATTTTTTTACAAGTATTTGCATTGTAAAAATGATAAACAAAAGAACTAGTATTTTTCAATTCACTTCATTGTGAAAGTGCAACTTACAAATGTAGATTTTCTTGGTACATAACTGCACTCAAAACCAAAACAATTCAAAACTTTAGAGCCTACAAGTCCAGTCAGTCCTACTTCTTGTTCAGCCAATCGTTAAGACAAACAAGTTTGTTTACATTTATAGGAGGTAATGCTGCCCACTTCTTATTTACAATGTCACCAGAAAGTGAGAAAAGGAATTCGCATAGAACTTTTGTAGCCGGCGTTGCAAGGTATCTACGTGCCAGATATACTAAACATTTGAATGCCCCTTCATGCTTCGGCCACCATTCCAGAGGTCATGCTTCCATGCTGATGATGCTCATTAAAAAAATAATGCGTTAATTAAATTTGTGACTGAACTCTTTGGGGGAGAACTGTATGTCTCTGGCTCTGTTTTACCTGCATTCTGCCATATATTTCACGTTTTAGTAGTCTTGGATGATGACTCAGCTCATGTTATTCATTTTAAGAACAGATTTGACAAAACACAAAGAAGGTACCAATGTGAGATTTCTAAAGATAGCTACAGCACTTGACCCAAGGTTTAAGAATCTGAAGTACATTCCAAAATCTGAGAAGGATGAGGTGTAGAGCATGCTTTCAGAAGTCTTAAAAGAAAAACATTCCGATGCAGAATCTACAGACCCCAAACCACCAAAAAAGAAAATCAACCTTCTGCTGGTGGCATCTGACTCAGATGATGAAAATGAACATGCGTTGGTCCGCACTGCTCTGGGTTGTTATCAAGCAGAACCCATAATCAGCATGGATCCATGTCCTCTGAAATGGTGATTGAAGCATGAAGGGCCATATGAATCTTTAGCGCATCTGGCATGTAAATATCTTGCGACGCCGTCTACAGCAGTGCCATGCGAATGCCTGTTCTCACTTTCAGATTACACTGTAAACAAGAAGCGGTTAGCATTATCTCCTGCAAATGTAAACAAACTTGTTTGTCTAAGCGATTTGCTGAACAAGAAATAGGACTGAGTGGATTTGTAGGCTCTAAAGTTTTACCATTGTTTTATTTTTGAATATAGGGTTTTTTTGTACATAATTCTACATTTGTGAGTTCAACTTTCATGATAAAGAGATTGCACTACAGTACTTGTATTAGGTGAATTGAAAAATATTATTGCTTGTGTTTTTTATAATGAAAATATTTGTAATAACAAATCAATATAAAGTGAGGACTGTACACTTTGTATTGTGTGATATAACTGAAATCAATATATTTGAAAATGTAGAAAACATCCAAAAATATTTAAATTATATTGTGTTCTATTATTGTTGAACAGTGTGATTAATCACACGATTAATTGTTTTAATCGCTTGACAGCCCTAGTTATTATAGGTGGGGTTGGAAGCATGACCTATTGTTAAGGTTGGCCAACACTTATCATTAAAAGACCCTGTTTTCAGTTGCTTATAACCTGGCCAAAGGTTAACCGTTTGGGTTATAATTTTCCATGCTGAGTGTCTGCCTCAGTCTGATTATCTGGGGAAAACCACAGCCAAATTTGTCCAGCTGTTTCTGAGAAAAAGCCATGGGAAAAATCCATAATTTTTTAACATGTACCGCGGGCAGGTGGAGGGTCCATGTCTCCCACAACTGCCCGGCTCCTTGGCTGGGCGCAGCCAGGGGGTGGGGTCTGGGGGAAAAGAGGAGGGGTCCACCCTGGTGAAATGTGGATGGGCCAGGCCCATCTACTTTCAAAAAGTGGGAGAGCTGTGGCCCCCTGGCCACCCTGGTTCTAGCGCCACTGATCCTGCTGTGAAATGGAAACTGGGACTGGAGGCTGGCAGGCAGAGAGCAGGAAACAGAGCTGGGTTGAAGGACTGGGAGCTGGTGGGAGAGTTTGCAACTTGCTTGAGTGAAGAGACTGGGACTGAGAACCAGTACGAGGGGAGGGGGGGAAGCAGGGAGGGGAGATAGGTCTAACAAGGTCTCAGGGCAAAGGGGAGAACTGGGACTGGCCAGGAAAAGAGAGACTGGGACAAGGAGCTAAGGTGTGGGGAGGACACTGAGACTGGACAAGGAGCTCAGGGCAGGAGATTGGCACCGGCAGCCAGTGGGGACAGCGAATGTGGATGGAGCAACCAGAGGCCAGACTGCAGGAGACAGAGATCAGATGAGGAGCCAGGAGTGGGAGGGACTAGGAGTAACTAGGCAAGGAGACTAGGACTGGCAATGAGGGGAAGACTGGGGTGGTGTGCAAAGAGGTGAGACCAGGACTTGTGCAAGGACAATGGGACTGGAATAAGAAGCCTGAAGGTTGGGACGAAGTGAGGAGAATGGGACTCAGAACGAGGAGCAAAGGGTGGGAAAGAAACAAGACTGGGACAAGGACAAGTTGAAAGGAATGGAGCAGACGGGGGAATGGATAGAAGAGTCTGTGTCCACTAGAGCAGCCCACACTTCCAAAGCCCGGAATGGCACCCAAGGTTCCTGAGTCTCAGCATTCCTCCACTGTAAGCGAATACCTGTGAAACCCCCTGGCAAAAGTATCCTATATCCCCTTTAGTGCTGGCCCATATAAAGGATGGTAATCTACTCCACTAACTCAACTTGCGGACGTCTGTGTGGCGGATTCTAAAGGTTCCGCTCCTGCTGATGACCCATGTGAGTGTCAAGATGATGCCATATGATGGAATTTTTGTTTTTTTCAGTTTGCTCTTTAAAAACTAGGAAATCAAACACACACACACAACGTGTATTAAAAAAACATTAATGTTGCATAATCAAGCACTCATAATTTAGGAAATGCCAGAATTAAATTCAACCCCCTTGTGCATATACCTTACAATGTAGTCTTTAATTACGTGATCAAACACTATTTTTTCCAGAAGATCCCAGCTTATTCAGTGCACAGAATGGACCTGCTCTGGTGATGAATCCCGTGTAGTGAAGTAGGACCCCTGCTTCATTTGTTGCAGAACTTATAGTGTGTAGTGAATGATGCAGGAGATTGCAGGAAGTGAAAGGGTGATCTCAGAGCTGAGGCACATGAATGTTGCTCTGAAGAACTGGATTCTAGCCCTGCTTATGGCAAAGTTTCTGTGTGATGCTGGGCAAGTGACTTAAATCAAGATGCTACTAACTGTGTGTTCATTTTCTGGGTACCTGCCTCTGGAGTCTGATTTACAGAAGTACCGAGCACTCACTGTTCTGACTGAAGTCAATGGGAGCTATGCTTTGAACATATCAAATACTATATAATGCTAAGTATGCTGAAAAATCAGGTCCTAGGTGTCTCTAATTGGGCACCCAAAATTAGTAGATACTGTTGATCTTAATCATATTGTGTCTCAGTTTCCCATCTTTAAAATGGGATAATAATTGTCACATTCTGGGATGCAATCCAGACTCATGAGGAGTTGTGTCACTGCCTGTCCTCTAACCTGGGTGCCTTGTAATGCTTTGCAGTTGTAACTCCCAACCTTGGCTGCTCACAAACAGTCTACCAGTATGCCAGTCACACCCTGAGTGTCTGTCTGCAAGATAGCCCTGGGTCAGCATCTCTGACCCCAGCAGCCTGTCTATAGCCCCACTCTGGCTTCCACCAGCCTTGGTTACTACTTTCAGGATGACCCCAACACACTCCAGCCCTCTCTTGGACCGTTCAGATCTTGAGGTTTGTTGCTCTTTTAAGGAGTCAATGTTCAACAGTTTGTTACTTCAAATGGAGTTAACAAACAACTCAGTTTAAACATAGCACTGGATGGGTTTAGATTAAAAATAAAACAAGTTTATTAACAAAAAGATAGGATTTTAAGCGAATTCAAGTCCAAGAAATAAAGTTAGTAATGGTTACAAGCAAATAAAAGTGAAAAAGCATCTAAAAGTTTAACAATCTAGAAAGTTTTGGTTGAAGGCTTTGTTTAAGTTGGCCATTCTCATCCACAGTCTTCCAGCAAGATGGTGACTGACCCTCTTCTCAGTCAGGATCTCTCCCACAGGCCCAAAAGTGCTGGTGCCTTTGTCGTCTTAGGTGAAAGACAGAGAACTTGGGGTTTTCTGCCTCTTTCCTTTATAGTCCAATGAACTTTTGAAGTGGATTCTTCTGAAGATTACCCCTCAAAACAATGTTAATCCAAACCATGAGGAAGGCAACATGGAGTCAGGTGGTGAAGGAGGCTCCCTGATCTTTCTTCCCCCACTTGCGTTTACTAAAATGCAAATTGTTCTGTTTCCTGCCATCTCCTTCCCCTGCTGTCTTGATGACTCTGTTTACTACTTATATAGAAACTGAGATAAAGAAACTTTCCTCTGTTTAGGACAGACCTTTTTAGCTACTTTTGCCTAGGCAGGGCTGTTTGGCATTGAACATGTGCTAGTATCATCATATAGGGGGAATTCATAACTTTTCATATAATGTTGCTACATGTATTTCACCATGATATTATTGATAAGTGAGTTATTACAGTGTGTGTGGTGTGAATACAGGGGTGCTTTTTTGGTCACAATAATATCACCTCACCTCACAGGCATGTTGTGAAAATAAGTGCATTAATATTTGTGAAGCACTCAGATAATATATTGATGAGCCCCCACAGTTAAGTTTCAACAGTGTGTGGTAAATAAGGCATGGGGCCACATAGAATCATAGAATATCAGGGTTGGAAGGGACCTCAAGAGGTCATCTAGTCCAACCCCCTGCTCAAAGCAGGACCAATTCCCAACTAAATCATCCCAGCCAGGGCTTTGTCAAGCTGGGCCTTAAAAACCTCCAAGGAAGAAGACTCCACCACCTCCCTAGGTAACACATTCCAGTGCTTCACCACCCTCCTAGTGAAATAGTGTTTCCTAATATCCAACCTGGACCTCCCCCACTGCAACTTGAGACCATTGCTCCTTGTTCTGTCATCTGCCACCACTGAGAACAGCCGAGCTCCATCCTCTTTGGAACCCCCCTTCAGGTAGTTGAAGGCTGCTATCAAATCCCCCCTAATTCTTCTCTTCTGGAGACTAAACAATCTCAGTTCCCTCAGCCTCTCCTCATAAGTCATGTGCTCCAGACCCTTAATAATTTTTGTTGCCCTCCGCTGGACTCTTTCCAATTTTTCCACATCCTTCTTGTAGTGTGGGGCCCAAAACTGGACACAGTATTCCAGATGAGGCCTCACCAATGTTGAATAAAGGGGAACGATCACGTTCCTCAATCTGCTGGCAATGTCCCTACTTATACAGCCCAAAATGCCGTTAGCCTTCTTGGCAACAAGAGCACACTGTTGACTCATATCCAACTTCTCGTCCACTGTGACCCCTAGGTCCTTTTCTGCAGAACTGCTACCTAGCCATTCGGTCCCTAGTCTGTAGCAGTGCATGGGATTCTTCCGTCCTAAGTGCAGGACTCTGCACTTATCCTTGTTGAACCTCATCAGGTTTTTTTTGGCCCAATCCTCTAATTTGTCTAGGTCCCTCTGTATCCGATCCCTACCCTCTAGTGTACCTACCTCGCCTCCTAGTTTAGTGTCATCTGCAAACTTGCTGAGAGTGCAGTCCACACCATTCTCCAGATCATTGATAAAGATATTAAACAAAATCAGCCCCAGGACCGACCCTTGGGGCACTCCACTTGAAACCGGCTGCCAACTAGACATGGAGCCATTAATCACTACCCGTTGAGCCCGACGATCTAGCCAGCTTTCTATCCACCTTACAGTCCATTCATCCAGCCCATACTTCTTTAACTTGGCGGCAAGAATACTGTGGGAGACCGTATCAAAAGCTTTGCTAAAGTCAAGGAATAACACATCCACTGCTTTCCCCTCATCCACAGAGCCAGTTATCTCATCATAGAAGGCAATTAGGTTAGTCAGGCACGACTTCCCCTTCGTGAATCCATGCTGACTGTTCCTGATCACTTTCCTCTCCTCTAAGTGTTTCATAATTGATTCCTTGAGGACCTGCTCCATGATTTTTCCAGGGACTGAGGTGAGGCTGACTGACCTGTAGTTCCCCGGATCCTCCTTCTTCCCTTTTTTAAAGATGGGCACTACATTAGCCTTTTTCCAGTCATCTGGGACCGCCCCCGATCGCCATGAGTTTTCAAAAATAATGGCTAATGGCTCTGCAATCTCATCCGCCAACTCCTTTAGCACCCTCGGATGCAGCGCATCCGGCCCCAGGGACTTGTGTATGTCCAGGTTTTCTAAATAGTCCCGAACCACTTCTTTCTCCACAGAGGGCTGGTCACCTTCTCCCCATATTGTGCTGCCCAGTGCAGCAGTATGGGAGCTGACCTTGTTTGTGAAGACAGAGGCAAAAAAAGCATTGAGTACATTAGCTGAACAACGAGGAGAAAAGAACATATTGAATAGCTGCTCATTATGGAGCACTGTTCCTCTTGTGCACTAAGTGAGGGAGGGATCCTCTGAAAAAAACATGTGATCACGTAACAAAAGACTGTCATAATACCTACACACAAGGTAGCTGAATTAAGGCAATCTTAATTCTGGCATTTCCTAACTTTTTTAGTGCTTGACTTTGCAACACAGATGACTGATACCTGCTGATATTGGGGGAGCACAATTTAAAGGTTCGTCTCCTTCCCCCAACAGCTTGAGTCGTGCTCCCCCCCATGCATCACCTCTGCTTTGCAACCTTATTTATGTCCTTGTAACATCATTTTTTGTGTGCAATACAGTATATGTATTGCATTTGTGTCCATACAGAATACTGTCCAGATGACCATATCATAAACTATGCATATTATGTACTAATGAGGTCAATGACAATGATTATATGCTACTTAATTTGTATGATCAAAGTTAATTCCATCTATCACCAGCTCGGTTTTATTTCTGGCATCACATTACATAGTTAAATAGTTAATAAATTAAATAAAAAACCTTTTAAAATTCAAGACAAGGCTTCAACTACTGTAAAGATCTTCTTAATTAGGATCAAAATCAGTTTGCCAGAATGTTGTGTCGTTATTTTCTAGGTGGAATCATGTTTTGCTTAGATTTCTTTTAATGCAGTGGGGAAAAAAAAATCATACGTGAGCATGCCAGGGCAGAAATAGCACAAAGCGACGAAATCTCTTGTGACTTACTATTCCAGATGCTCGTGGACCAGCCTTTAGTTTTTGCTTTTTGAAATCTGAACAGTCAAACTTATACTTTTAAATCTCTAATTACTACACACACACACACACCATTCCAATACACATGACAGAAACCTCTTCTGCTAATCATAGAGTCATAGAATATCAGGGTTGGAAGGGACCTCAGAAGGTCATCTAGTCCAACCCTCTGCTCAAAGCAGGACCAATCCCCAGACAGATTTTTTTACCCCAGTTCCCTAAATGAACTCACAATCCTGGATTTAGCAGGCCAATGCTCAAACCACTACGCTATCCCTCCCCCCATGATTATGTATCGCTATAAAAGTTCTGAATTTTGTGGCAATTGTTTGCTTGATGAAATCATGATTACTTTCCTGTCATTGCAGTGAATGGGACACCCTCACTGTTGTCAACAGGAGCACTGTGTGAGACAGTGATCATGATTTTTCCCCTTCTGAATGTATGGATCTGACAGCTGCTGTTAGGAACAAAACAGAGATGTTTTAGGCACATCCAATCCTTGCCTCTGCAGTCCTAGAGCCTCCTTATGGCACTGGAATCACTATGGCTTGACTGCATAAGGATGAAACCAGATTCTGGAGAGCAATGCAAAGGGTGATGCAGTTATTAGGTCTGTGTGCACCAACTGTATGGTTGTATGCATAGAACAAGTAGATTTGGGAGCAGGATGCACAGGGAATTCACAGATCCTTCTATCCTCCCACCATAGGTGATCCGTATTATGGATTGCAGCTACAGGGCTGCCAGTCTAGAGACACACTAAGTATGTCTACACTGCAGATGGCAGTGCGTTTCCTAGCTCAGGTAGACAGACACACACTAGCTCTGCTTGAGCCAACATGCTACAAATACCAGCATAGCAAAGGCTAGCACGGGCGGTGGCTTGGACTAGCCACCTGAGTAAAAGCCTACCCAGCCCCCCTGGGTACGTAAATCTGGCAGTTAATCCAAGTTGCTACACTGTTATTTTTAGTGGGCTAGCTTGTGGAGAGCTAGCGCATGTTGGGGTACCCAAATTGGGAAGAATGTTCCCAAGCTAGAGTTTAGCTGTATCGTTGGTGGCCTTATAGGGGAAGGAGAATTCCTTCCTCATCCTTGCCCAGTCCTCATTCAGCTCCTCTAGCTATGAGCAGGGCATAGAATGTATCCCTTTGTGTATCATTTGTTATTATTTACCTAATATTTCCATAACTACCCACATTCTTATTTGTGAGCATAATTCTATTTGCTTTGATAACTTCTACACAGAGATAATTCTCTGACAATGGTCAATCTTTTCTGTTTGTGGCCAATTGTCTTTATAAGCGGGCTCTTTATATTCACATTTCTTTGCTGTAAGAACCTTTACTTCTGCTTTGTGAAAATAGGGAATATAATTATTGATAACATCAAATAGTATCAAACAATAAGGAGGAACATGAACCATTATTTTTGCTAGAACTATAACACGCAGCTGCATTTTCCTCCCAAGCAAATTGATGGTATTTTCTTCCATTATATCTTAACAATTTTAAAGCAGGTTAAATGTGAATTGCAAACAACTTATCACAGGTGCTCTTTAGTATGTAATACACCAACCCTGCCAAAATACAAGTATATTCACCCTCACCTCTTCAGACTAAACCAACACGATCTGACTGTAGAGCAGTTATTTGACACCTCCATCCACAATACGTTATGGGCCCTACCCAGAGAACATGTAGGCACATGAGGTACTCAGGATCAGGCTCTATAACAAACTCTAGTGTAATTCCCTTGCACCTGAGTAAACTAACGGCTTGCTTTGATATACGATAAAGCTTTATCAAGTTTGCCAGATGCTTTATGTGTTCATATATCAGGGGGTAGTCTGTACCCACAAAAACAACAAGGAGTCCGGTGGCACCTTAAGATGGACTCCTTGTTGTTTATGTGTTCCTATGTCAGTGTGATATTACTGCCCACCTAGGAAAAGCTTTTACGGATACATCCATCAAGAGATTCAAGTTTGTTCCATCATGTGATTATTTTACTTACTCCTGTCTTTTCATCAAAGATTTTGATTCCTCCAAAGGAGACAGTTAAAAATATTTTCTGTTTATGTTCTCCTTTCGAACGAGCCGCAGCAACAATTCCCTGTTGAGACAAAGAATGGTTGGGTTGATTTCACTATTTTTTGTTTTATTTTCTAGTAGATGCCCACGCACAATAAAAAGCGGGGGCATCACTTCAGAGGAGTTGAGCACTTGATGCTTCTCTCTGGCTTCTAGGCCAGCACTTCTCAAAATCAAGCACAAGCTCTTCCTTACTATATGCAGCCACAATTTAAAGACCAATCCAGGTTGCGCCTCCCCGCACCATCGTCTTCCGCCCCTTTCCCCCCGATACTAATTTTCTTCATGTTCCTCACAGCCCGTTTGATGCATGATCCACACAGAAACTCTTATCAATTCCCTGAGCCATCCAGTCCTCCTTGGAATTTGTTCTTATTGAGCTGAAGATAACCTGTGATTTCTAGAAGGCTTTTTTCGCTCTGCAAATTTTATTTTTTCTTACTTAGTTTTTTAATAAGGCAAGAGGAAAAAGGCTCTCTCATTCATGGAACAGAATGAGCCAACTGACCTTTCATTTTTAAAGAAAGATCTTCTTTCCAAGTTAACAATAGCCTTGACTGAAAAAATGGGGTGTCTTTTCTGTTTATTCTCCTTTTGTCTAGTGGACTTACCTTACTATTGGACTCTTCTGTCGAGTGGGTGGACTTGCTATTTGTGCATTCTGCATATTATTACAGCTGAAACATAACCTGGCACTCACATAGCAACTTCTCTTTCCATCTTCAGAGTCCTACTTCTGTCAGTTACCAATGCTACCAGCCTCGGATTCAGTGTCACAAATTACATTTGTGAATAAATAAAAATACTTAGCCTAATGCTTTGCAGCTTCAAAATACTTTGCAAACATTAACTAATTAATCCTGACTACGCTGGTATGAAATCAGTATTATTATCCCCATTTTACAGATGAGGAAACTGAGACACAGAAAGGTTAAGTGACTTGCCCAAGGCCATACAGCCACTTAATGCCAGAGCCAGTGCTAAAACTCAGGTGTCGCTGGTTCCCAAGTTCCCCCTAGACCAGGATGGAGCTTGACCAGAATGTCAAAGGTAACATAACACTTCAGCAGAAGGGCATGAATATTAAAATGAAGAGGAATGATTCTCTCTTGTTACATGGTAAGAGCTAGGAGCTCTCGCTCAAAAGACAAGCATATGAATTTGTGAGACCACCTGCTCTGGATGGATCTAATCGCCTCACGTTACTTAGGCAAGTCTGTCCATTACGCTTACAGGAATCAAGCACCTTGGAGACATGGAAATGGCATTGCTATGGGAGAAAGATCAAAAAAGGCGAGCCCGGTGTCCTAATGGCCACAGGTCTCCCACACAGCTTGTTGGCAGATGGAACCAAGCAATGAATGGAAAAGGGCCTACATGCACATGAATCAGATTAGAGTCTCGTGGCAGATGCTGGTTTGAGAAATGAAGGGCCCTCCTTTAAAACAGACCCTCCCCCACCATTACAAAATGCTCAGAGCTCTTTTCAATTTACTTGTAAGGAAACATTTACAAAATTGAGATGTGTGTTGCCGCACTTCACTACTCATTCATGGTGCTTTATGTCACCTCCTGCCCCTTTCCTTCAGCTTGTCTGTTATCTATCTAGATTGTAGAGCTCCTCAGGGAGCACATTAAGGACACTATTTATTGTGTTTTTCTGCCTATAGAAACTAGAGATGAGCCAACACCTCAAAATCCAAGCCTCCATATTTTAGGTGGTGTATGGGGCGGGGGGGGGAGGGGGGCGGAACAACACGGGAGGAAAAGAGGAAGTTAGATTCAAGGCCTAGATTAAACCAGAATCACTGCTAGAGCCATCTTGGATTCCTAACATCAGAATGTGAAGCAACTGCCTGGTGAAGCCCCAACTTATCAATGTCAGAGTCAGGACCCTGTACAGAACTAGCCAAATTCTATTCTATGACACCTGTGTGTACAGTGGTCTAAGTGAAGGGGAAGTGACCCCATGCCATGAAAGTAGAACGACTAAGAGTTCAATCTGAAATTCTCCCCACTTTATTCTGTAACACTTAAACATTAAAAGTCACACTGCACCTTGAGTTTCATCATGGAATCTTGGCATAACTTGTCTCCTCGCGCTGCAGAAACCTCATCTATCCCAATCAGTTTTGCTTTGTATCGGACACCATCACCTTTAAACCTCTGTATTAAAGTGGCTTCACTGCGATCCTGACCTGAAAAGACAGAAGTGAAAATCTGAAAATCACGTGACCAAAAAGGAAAAAATAAATAAAGACTCACAAGTAAGTTTAAGGTTAAATTTATGTTCATGCCTCAGTACGTGCACATGTGAGTATCTGCATAAAGTTAGGAGCAATTTACAAGTGAAATAAAACCTATATTCCTCAAATGTGTATACAGTGGGATTGCAAGGGTATGAAATCTTCTGCATGAAATTTGCAAGCTATGTCGGTTTCCAGAAGTAAGAGATGAGCCTGAATCAAATCCCATGCACCTGAACACTTCTGAACAGTGCAGGGTGTTGGAAATCTCACTCCAGATCAGAATTTTGCATCTTGAGTCCACCTCTAATAGCGATATAATACTGCCTCTCTGTGCTCCAACTTGTCCAATTGTACTAGTAATATTTGTAATGTCAGGATTTGTATTTTATCATTTCCATTTTACGAAACAAAAAAAAAATCATCTGTCTATGCAAATTTGTTGCTCAAAAGTCATGGCAACTACTGCTTCCTGGTACTATTATTTTTGTTTCTCAATACATAGTAACAACATAAATGTCAATAGGAATTCACACAGAGTCACTCAGAGCCTAGAGGAGGAAACAGGGTGATTCTTATTAAAAAGGAATTTGCTTTGAGTGAGACAGTTAGGTGTTGAGAGGGCAAACAGAAACAAGTGACAGAGCAAAGCTGAGAATCAAAAACACTATAACAAACCATGAGAAGGAGAACTTTCTTAGAAAGACAGCAAACGGATGAGCTCCCAAGTGGGTTATTTACAGAAGCAAGAGTAGATTCTTTACCTTGAGTGGTTGGGGAAAATAGACTGATTTGGGAATCAGTCTTTTTGAGAGCTCGTTGAAGACCTTAATCAAGAACCTTGAATTTCTTGATTGGGAATGGTAATACAGCTTTTTGTTTGTGAGTGATTGCAATTGCAAATTAGAAAATATAATAGCAGGAGTCCAACAAACCTAGTGACTTATGAAAAGGTGAGTTCCTGAAGGAAGTTCAAACAAGAAGAAAGAGTTGAGAGTCTAGACACTGACCGGTTCCAATAAGAGAAGCAGGCATTACTAAAAGCAAGCTGCATTAACTACACACAAAATAGCTACTGACGCAAAAAAGAAGTGCTATGCTCCCATTCTTCTGTGAGAATTAGGAGGTTAACATATTCACATGCTGCTTTCCATTTTGCAGAAGCAGGAGAGACTCTGAGAAATTGAATCAGGTGGACCACATGAGGAGGCATCACTATAAGGTACAAACCAAAAGCAACACATTAATGTAACACAGATAAAGAAAGGCAAGAATATGGGGGCGGGAGAGAAGAGGATAGGAAAAATGAAAACCCATAGTGAAATAGTGACAGGACCAAGTGACAGTCTTCAGATCCAAATCTGAAACCAAATCTCCACAAAGTTCAGAAGTGTTTGGATGTGAGGTTTTGATTCAGGCACAATCTTTAGCATGCAGTAATTGAACCTGCTCCTGGAAAAGAAATCAACGGATAAGATAAGTCCAGTATGTCCTCACGAGCGACAACTGAAATATCTAACAGATCTGCGAGGTAAAAACAGATCAGAAAAAGAGTCCAGATTTTCAATGAGAAATCCAAAACCCAGAACCTGAAAACTTCCAGTTTTCAGATGAAATTTTTTAGTTTTTTTGAGAAGTCAAAATTTTCTGTAGGAAAAAAAAAATCCCATTTTCTGACCAGCTCTACTGAGAAAGAAAGATTAAAAGGACATATAAAAATTAGAAATGCCGACTGAGCACTTCAATGGCAGAAGTATATGCTTAGAACCTTTGAAAATCAGGTTACTTGTTTAAGTGCCCACCTGTGAATTTATATTATTATTATTATTATTATTATTATTGTGGTAACACCTAGAAGGCCCAGACACGGACCAAAACCTCATTGTGCTAGATGCTGTACTAACACAGAATAAAAGGATGATCCCTGGCCCCAAATGACTAACAATCTAAGTAACTAATGTTAGGCACCCATGGTTGAAAAAATGTCGCCTCTGTCTCTTCCAGCTCTAATTTCTATTTTAAAACTTGCATTTCAGCACTTTAAACATTGGCTCTTCCAGTAGCAAAGAAAAACTAATAGCTGTTTCTGTGCTATTGGCTGCTAACGTGTAGAATTTAGAGACTTCTTTTTAAAAGCAATTAATAACGATCAACTCAACTACATTTACATATATACCAAGCTGATTAGACTTCTCCCCTCAATCTATGATTCTCTCAATTTACATGATTAAAATCCTTCTAACATTTTCATCGGGGAAAATATGTAGCGAACATTAACGAGAAAGAACATTGACAAATGAAGGACTCATTCCAGTTCCTCTTCACCCAGAGTACTCACAAGCACTACAGTTCACATTATGAACAAGTGACCTGCAAAATTTCATGGCAAATATTAGCTCATGGCAAATATTTTATGGCTGAATTATAACCTACTAAAAAATAAGGGCAATGACAAGCGATCCTTGCCATCTATCTCCCTCCCTCAATTAGGTTTCCCCTCTGCATTCCCAAAAGGGATTAAATAAGGGATTGAATCTTCATGCTTTTAAATGATATTTTATAAAAGACTAATGGCAGATAGATGATGAGTCAGAAACTGTAAGTAATGTTAAAATTATGGCTTAGGGAAATGCTGAGGCAGATGTCAGTATCAACAGCTAAAGCAATGAAAGAACATTTGCTACACTAAGCCCTGAAAAAACATCTGGATACACAACAATGCACAGCCAGATCAGTGGGCTTTGCTGCATGTCTGTCACATGTGTAAACAACATGTCTAGTCAATTTTATGTTGCAGTAAATAAAATCCAATTCAAAAAGCATTCTCACCCACAGTTTCCAATCTTATATCTTCATTATAGCAAAAAAGCAGCTGTTAATTAATATTAATATTGCCATCACTCTATGCTCATAAGTGATCTAGAATGCTTTATGTATCTGCAGCATGATCATTAACTTGTACCCAATTCAGATATTTGCCAAATTTCTATTCGAGCCTATGATCATTTTTTCTGAATGTACCCTAATTCACAACATTAATAGTCTCATTAACGTACGTTCTATGGCTCTGTATGCTTACAGGCAACACCCATTTCATTTATGTACATTCTGCATTTATTAAGAAGTGGATTAAACAGAATGAAGTGCTTTTCTGATATATGATGGGGGATGGTCAGCAAGTTAAGAATGACGTAGGAATTGTAAAGTGTGCTGGAAATGAAAAATGAGCAAAGGCTACAAATTCACGAATAAAAAACCTGTAGACTTGGGAAGTACGCTAGAAAATGTAGATCTTGTCTAAATAACCAAACCAACCATGTTGGGGGACCTAATTATGACATGGTATCTATCTATCCCAAGTTCTTACACAGGACCACCATATTGATGGATATAGTACCTGAAGTCCTAGTAGTCTCCCAGCACAGTTACAAACATGTTTCTTTCCTGCAGTGTGGACATGACTGGTCTCTATTTTTACTGTTTTCCCAGCTCCTGGTGAAGGCAGCTGCACTGCAAGATGTAACCTTGATCAAGATGTAACCTTGTACACCTTGTTCAAGATATAACAGTATTATCCTGTTGTAACCAAGTTCCCCAATGCGGCTGACTTTATAGCATAGATAGGACTTCAGATTTAAGGTAAAGGAATGTCTCATTTGTATGATGGGCACTTATGCAGCAGACAGTCCAGACTCTCATTCAATATGCCACCATTAAAAGGGAACTTTTTAATTAAAGTCCTTAAGCAAGGCCCTCTATGTTTTAGAAACAGCATAAATAGCGTATACCTGAAGTATGGGGTGGTAATTCTGTTCATGGCCAGTGGGAGGCAGTTCCTGGCCAATGGGAGCTGCGGAGCTGGTGGTCGGGGTGGGGGCAGCATGCGGAGCCCCCGTAGTCACCCCTGTGCCTAGAAGCCCAACATGCCGGCTGCTTCCAGGAGCTGCGCGGAACCAGGGCAGGCAGGGAGCCTGCCTTAGCCCTGCTGTACCGCCAGCTGGACTTTTAACAGCCCATTCAGCAGTGCTGACCGAAGCCGCCAGGGTCCCTTTTTGACCGGGCATTCTGGTCGAAAACCAGACGCCTAGCAACAGGGGCGGTTCTATGTATTTTGCCGCCCCAAGCATGGCACTCAGGCAGCCTTTGGCGGCATACCTGAGGGAGGTCCGCCGGTCCCGCGCCTTCGGCGTACCCGCCGCCGAATTGCCGCCGAAACCGCGGGACTGGCGGACCTCCCGCAGGCATGCTGATGAAGGCAGCCTGACTGCTGTTCTCCGGCAGCCAGCAGGCCGCCCCCCGCTGCTTGCCGCCCCAGGCACGCGCTTGGTGCTCTGGTGCCTGGAGCTGCCCCTGCCTAGCAACCCCATTAACCTGGAGAACAAAACCTCCATAGTTGTATAGTTACCAGAATTCCAACATGGAATTACTGCTCTGTATTTTATTCTGTACAACAAACAGATCCAGCCTTACTCTCCACCCACCCGCAATCTATTTCTTTTGCTCCTCCTCAGCCCCCCAATTCCCATCTCCTCTTGCACTCATTCACCCCAAATCTTCCACAGTACCACTCCCTTCCCATTTGTTTTCTCCTGCTTCTTCTCGGGCCCAAGCTCCCCCATCTGTTTCATGTCTCTCAGTTTTATTGCTCATGTGGACGATGAGAAACTACGTAGAGAAGCTTCAGCCTGTAGTTTTTCACTCCCAGCTATGCTTTCCAGAAAAATGCAAGTTATCTTAAAAGGGTGGAAGTTCCCAAATAAACAATAATGCTTTTAAAGCAAATTGAAGCCTGTTTCGGATCTCAGAATGTTGCCAGACTATACCGTTCAAATTGAATACAGCTTTAACATGAGAACATTTCTTTCTATATCGCACATCTGCTGAGATCCGAGTACAAGATTCTGCAATTCTCCTGCTACAACTGATACTACAGACGCCTGAACATCATGGAGGTAGGTTGCTAATTTAGGCTTCAATCCTGCAGATATAGGGGTCCGTCCAGAGCTCACTGCCGGATTGAAGCCTTCCCAATTATTTTGTGTTATAGGCTGTTAAATGGCTTGAGAATTTAAATGACACAAGAACAAACTTTTACAAACCCTAAGTCCCCTTGTAAGTATTCTCACACTTATTATCAAACTGTCTGTACTGGGCTAGCTTGATTATCACTTCAAAAGTTTTTTTTCTCTTAATTAATTGGCCTCTCAGAGTTGGTAAGACAACTCCCACCTGTTTATGCTCTCTGTATGTGTGTATATATATCTCCTCAATATATGTTCCATTCTATATGCATCCGAAGAAGTGGGCTGTAGCCCACGAAAGCTTATGCTCTAATAAATTTGTTAGTCTCTAAGGTGCCACAAGTACTCCTGTTCTTCTTTTTGCGGATACAGACTAACACGGCTGTTACTCTGAAACCTAAGTCCAAAAGACATTTTTCAAGCTTTTGTTCTAAAATCCCACTCTAAACAGCTGTTTGTAAGCAAACATCTGTATTCCAACACAGTAGAACCAAGAATCCAAAAATGTAAACTAAAGTTGGATCGATTTTTATAACCCAGGCTCAGAAAAATACAAAATGGAAACAACATTAAGTGCCACACAAATCTGATTTTAAAAATTCATTCACTTTCTATTTCTAAAGGTTTCAGTGTTAAGATAGGCAAAAATGTTTTGTCTGCAGCCTATGCATTTTAAATTCACAGTGGCCCTTTAATACATAAATGCACTGGTAATGATCAAGTCAATCCCCATATACGCTGCAGTCCTCCTTTAAGCCAAACTACATGTTCCAGTTGGATCCACCACTGTTCCCCTGTGACCTTGAATGGTGTGACCTTTGCTGTTGAGTTAGAACATTACACCTAAACCTCTTTACCCTTTTCACTCAACTGATAAATCCCCAGAGCCTTTCAACATAACTGTGTTTCTGAGTCTGCATCCAAAGTAGAGACATCTTTGTTATCCCGGACAGGATTTAAGACTATTTTATCTAGGTCCATAAATCAACAATAAAAGTAAATAGATAGTTTGCACATGTCTAGTGCATTTTATTCAAGGCACTGTATTTTACAGTAATTAAATTAAGATTCGCCCCACCGCTGTAAGGTAAATACAGCAACACCCCTCATTTTACTACTGGGGAATGGGTGGAACAGAGGTTAAGAACTTGCTAAAAAAAAAATCACAAAACAAACAGTGGCAGAGCCAAACACAAAACCCAAGGTCCTGACTCTCAGTTCCATCAGGTTACAGCTACACATGCTTTCTATAGACTGTTATAAAGATCAAGTGAAAAATAAGTTATTGTAGCCAATCCGATTTTAAACATATTAACATGACAACAGGCAGTTGAGATACTTCCAAGATTCCTACCCAAGAAGTAGTTACTTTAACTTGCTTTAGGATTCTGCCAGCACGGATAGGACCGAACAGGGTTACGATTAGAACAGCATAATAACTGCAGTTGAACACACACCTTGATTTGAAGACTTACTCCAGAAATATGATTACAGCAGGTAGTATAAAGATACTTCAATGAATGTACACATTTTTTGACTATCAGACTCCAGCTAATACACCAAATTTTGCAAATTAGAGATTGACAAAATGGTCATCCAAGGTTTATCCTCCAGCCACTTCCCATCAGTTGACTGTATGTATCAGTAGAACTCACACTCAGTTGTGGGCATGAATTTGAAGTCCCACCTGACCTTGACTCCTAGTCTAACAGAGCTCCATGTTAATGTTGTATTGACGTGGTAACTTTGTGTTAAATTCCGTACATTCACCTGGAGACTTTGCAAATGAGTATATTTCATAAGAAGGAATAAAAATAACAAACCATCATAGAAGAAAGAAGTTTTATTGTTGCCTTTTCTTTATGCTAATATACTGCACTAAGCAGTTTTAACAGCATCCAGTAATCTAAACTGATAACGCTGGAAATGGCTATAGTCTTTATTTAAATATGTACCCGCCCCCCTTAGAGCATAATGTAGATTTCTTGATTTTTAAGTGTATAAAATATATAGTGATGTTATCAGCAAAGTCAATAACATGCCTCCAGGAGTCAATTCTCTGAAGAATGACACACCACTGTCTTTTATACTAATAAACTGTCAAAGTTGTATCCACCATACTTTCAAATTATAAATTGAAATAACTTCTTTATTTTTAGATTTCACAGGGATCTAAACCAATGGCACACAACTGTAAACAGTCTACATTTTCATGGAGACAATTAGGATTTCTATAGCACCGAGGCAGTGAAGAATACAAACACTGCAGTTCAGAATGACATCTAAGGCAGTGCATACTGGACACCATGGGTAAGAGAGTTAAATGCCAAGTAAAAGAGGTTTCCCATTCAGTGTGTGTATGTATGCCCCTATCTATAGAGGTACACACACATATACAAATCACAGATCTTCAGCTGGTGTAGACTGGTGTAACTATATTAAAGGACGTTTACTTCAATTGAAACCCGCTGAAGACTTGGCCCACCATTTTTTAACATAATCATGCATTTTAAAGTTCAACTGAGCATAAACTTCAATATTCATGTGTAGCTATATGCTCTATATGTTTTATTTTCTTTTTGTTTTATATACACACAATATTACACTAGCAGCTCAAATAAAACGCTTACTCTAACAGGAATCTGTCCTGCAGTCAGGCAAGTTTTCCCATTGATTTCATGGGAATTGGATCCAGAAGAAGCAAGCAGCACAAAATGTTTGTTGAGACTGTAATATCTCAGTAACCACAGTCCAAATTACTTTCCAGTTTCTTTTTGGTATGCGAAAGACAGTCTGGTACAGGGAGCTTAAACAATTTTTAAAAACCCACACAAAACAAAAACAGAAAAACAACAACAAACAGGAAATGTGCTGAAGCTGTTATCAAATTTCCTCGTTTCCCCCTCTAGTGAACTTGTGCATTTCTGGAAGAGGAATTTCTAAATATCTAGATTCTGCATCCTCACTAAATTCATTGGGAACAGGATTGCTAGATCCCATAGTGGTATTTCTAAATAGCAATATTATTCAAAGACATGGAGATACAGAAAACTGTTTTTTCTCTGAACATATTGGGTTTATTTTAGTTTTATTACTGCAGCAAAGTGGAAATATGTAATTATATTAATATTTGAAAGACAGCAGATAAATTTTCTCAGTATCTCCTGCACAAAGCTAGACAATAAAGCAGAAATGTCTTGCACCATATGTGCATATAGTTTAATTTCCTATATCATCAGGGTAATTCTTCTCTAAAATGTATTCAAAAGGCTTCCCACAGAATTTGCTGTTCATTATTATGAGTTTGGTTAGCATTTAATTTCTACAGTCCACAGCATCTCAGGAGAGTATAATATATCTTTTATTTTACACACCAGACAAATAAGCTTAGTACTGGGTGGACCTCATGGGCAGAGCACAGGGCTGTCCACCCTGCACGTCCCCTGCCATGTGCTTCAGAAGACGAGGGAAGCCTTGCCATTTGCTTCTCTTGCTTTTTTCTAGCATCTCCTGCAGGAGGTTGCTCCCCACCAACCTCTCACCCATGGTCCTCCAGAAGTTGTTATCAGGCCCCTGTCCTGCAAGCCTCCCTGGCTGCCCCCAATACGCCACAATGTGCAGCCAGTTCACCTCTGCACTATGTCCAGAAAACATCTGTACATGCTCTTGTTTCATGCTATCCACTTCCTCAGCCTCACATCCCACCCTGACACCAAGAAGGAGGGCAAGGAACCCCAGTGGGCCAGCCTGTACTCCACTCCGGTTCCATGGCCCACCTGGCATATTACTTGGCAGCTCCTCCATGAAGCCATGAGCATGGGCATGTACCTGGAACGGTTCACAAACTCCCCCTGCACGTGTCCCTTCTGCTGTGAGAGGGAGATCCTGGCGCACATTTATGTAGGGTATGTCTGGTTGCAGCCCCTCTTCCAGCTCCTCCAGAACCTTTTACTGAGGTTCCTGCTGCACTTTTCCCTGCACCTCCTGATAAACACACACCCCATTTGTGGGCCCACACAGTCGCGGGACCTCTTTGTCAACCTCCTCCTGGTGCTGGCCAAGATGGCCACCCATCATATCAGGAGGAGGAAGCTGGATGGGGTGTGTGGGCTCTGCGATTGTGGGGCCTATTTCCGTTCCCTTGTCCGATCACATCTCCAGGCAGAGTTCCTCTGGGCAGTGTCCACTGACTCCTTAGATGCCTGGAGGAGCAGTGGGCACTGTCCAGATTTCTATGCTTGGTGTCTCCCTCTGGTTCCCTGATTTTCAACCTTTGACTTCACTACCATTCCTGCTTTTCATTTGTTGCCCCACATATTCACTTGTGGTCTTGGCTTACTGGCTCTTCCCCATTAGCTGAAGGGGCGGGCCTTTAGTTTTGGGTGGGCCTAGCCTTGCATATCCAAGATCTGCATATCATAATAACATGAATCACTGTTATCCTCTAAATGAAGACATACTTTGAAATGAAAATGAAATGAAAAACTTGAATTTAAACTACGTTTTGAAAGATAGTTTTCAAGCAACTGAAATAACTATTCATATAGTGAAATGTAATCCAAGTCCCCCAAAAGGTTGATAAGTTTTAAAGGCATGACAGGATTAAACCCAACATCTACCATCTCTCTATGCTCTTATACTACACTCCCTACCAGGGAATGTGAGTGTTACTAGAACCCTACCGGTGCAAAATGTTTCCCTTCCACTCCCAACATGGATCTTCTAACAGTCACCATTCAGCTCCAAGCAAAAGCTACCTGCTTGCAGTAGAGTTAAAAAGTCACCCCTACTGCGATCTGCTTCATTAACTAACAAATATTCCGAAGGTAATGCTACATGAAGCCTCAACCTTGGCAGCTTCTTCCCTCAGAGTCTTCCCCAGGCCCAATCCCACTCTGCTGGAGGGCTGCTCACACCTGCTTTACAGTTATGGTGAACTCTAAGAGCCACACCTGCCCCAGCTTGTCAACAGGAATGAACTTGCAACTCCGTGTAGGGTTCCAACACTTTTTAACAAAGAGAACCACAGGAGACACGCAACAGCTTCCATCCTGATTCCAGTGGGAAAAAAAACTCCCCTGACTTCAGTGGAAACAGAATTGTGCACAATGTGAGAAATATTTAAAGAGATAAAAAGGAATTTTGCACTCTCAGTGAACTTCCATTAGGATTAGATTTAAAATATTACCTGTAAATTTAAGCAGAAATACAAGGATATCTATAAAGTTATTTAGACAATCCTCTCAGTAGTACTTTCCACTTGTTTATTATTGTCCTTCACTGTAAACTCTACTCTAGCTTTATGGCATTTTGGATTATTAGTACTTGAATGGAATTATTGTATTCAAATGTATATGGACATCCCAATTTCTGGAACAAAGGATATAATAAATATATAAGCAAGCAGTCGTTTCCACATTTGTTTGCAGTCTGCCACCTTACTAGAGCTTCCCCAAATAGAAGATGTGACTTTCAAGGTGAAGTCAAATTGTACAAGTCAAATCTTTTTTTTTTAGAAATTAACATTTTGTACTCTGTTCATGTGCTAGTACAAAATGAGAGGTACATTTCATCCTGTCTTATGTCTTCAAGGCAGGAAAGCTTCATAGACTAGTAACTGATTAAACTATTTCTTACCAGTACAAAGAAGTATTTGTGATTAAGATGAGAGGGCAACTCAATTATTTACTGAGAAGGCCTTAGTATAAAATTACATTTGATTAAACTTTTAGATAAATCTCAGTGATAGCAAGGTTAGGGTAAGCACATCAGAAGTGACAATGACTAAACACTTACATTCCTCGGGTAATGGATGCAACGATAGACGACAAATCATTCACTTTAATTTTAGTTAAAAGGCTTACTGATTCATTTTATTTTCTGAGATAGACTTTTAAGGGCAGAGCATATGGTCACATCCTAAAATGGAGAAATGACCAGAAGCCAGGTGTAATTAAACTTCCTTTCCGGTTCTGTACCATGTGAGTCTTCATAAATCTTGGAAAGCTGTTTTGTCAGGGTGTGCATGGCATAGGCAGTCTTCTCTGATACAGAAAACAATTTAGCACCCCATATTCTGCAGGGACTTCTACTGAAGTCAGAAGAGTTCCCGAGGGTTTAAATAAGAAGTAAGTTTGGCTCATTACGTTTATTTAATATGCTCTCGGGAGTTACAGGAAGCTAAACTGGTCAAAAATTCATTTTAAAATTGATGTAATCTTTCACTGTCAGAGCTTATTAATAAAAAATGATGCCTTATGTACAATACAGGGGATTTCTGCAGACTTTGCTCTTCAAAATCATAATGGAGTTCAACAAAAGAATAATTTATGTCTTCTCTTACCATTTAAAGATAAGTGAAAATACTTTAAAAATAAAAATAGATAACAAATGAAAAATAAATACAGTAGTATTAAAAAGAGAGGGGTAAGTCAGTTCCTTTCTCACCTACGTGCCAGGACCTGAACGCCAGTTGTGCATTTCTGATATGACATGTAAAAACAAAGGCCTCGGGAGGTCATCTAGTCCAACCCCCTGCTCAAAGCAGGACCAACCCCAACCCCAAAGCCACATTCTCGTGTTCCCTTAAGGGATGTGCTAATTCCCCAAAGCAGCACGAAGAGTCAATTAAGAAGGGGTTCTGTTTAGAGTCAACAAATCTCTCATACATGTTCAAAGAGAAAATATATATTTCCTTTGAAAATAGCTAAAAAGCGTAAATTAAATGGCCAAGAAAACAAGAAATAGCCCAAACAGCTGTAACATGAAGACTAGGGTGACCAGACAGCAAACATGAAAAATCGGGACGGGGGTGGGGGGTAATAGGAGCCTATATAAGAAAAAGACCCAAAAAATCGGGACTGTCCCTATAAAATTGGGACATCTGGTCACTCTAATGAAGACACTGCCCACTGGCAGGATCTATATTTTTACCCTCTTTGGCCAATAGCTAGCAGCATCAGTGATTTGCACAATCATGGCAAATGGGATTGTAAAACAAAACTGGTTAAAAAAAACTGCAAGTGATTTTTTGTTTGGTGAATTTAGCCCTTTTTTTCTGTGTGTGAATCATCCCTAAACGAGTTGCAAGAGCTACAAATTTGTTTGAAGCATCCTGTGTGACAAGAAGCTTTCTATCTTATGGCCTGATTGTGAACTGTGAGTATTTGTGATTTGTTTTGGACCAAGTAAATTGTGTAGTGTTGTTTCTATTCTCTGACTGGATTAGCTAATCCTAATAAACAATGAAAAATCACTGGGGTTTTGTTTCTTTCAGGGAATGGCTGGACTGGGGAAGGGAGCTTCTGTAACTCAGTTTAAATCACTGTCAAATGCAGCATGAAGGTCCTTTGCCTGCTTCTGCGCTCACTCCACCTCATCTCCTACTAATATTTACCACAATGCCACTGAGAGGAGCACTCCAGTGGCCTTCTGGAGGGTGCCCATTTGGGGAGCTGTGGCAGCAGGTTTCTTTCCATTTCTGCCCCTACGGGCAATAAAAAAAACAAAACCTGTAGCACTGCTTTCCTTTGGAAATTGTTCATGTTTTGCAATCCAGTGTTTCAGGAAGAAAATTATTTTCATGTTGGCCTCCCACTGCCTCTCCAGCATCACAGAATGTCTCTCCCTGCTGGAAAAGCAATAGGAGGCAAAGAGGAAAGCAGCTTTTCCTTGAGACTTTGGGCAAAAAAAATGCTGTCAATTTCAAAATTACAACAGTGGCAAAGTGCTTCTTTCAATTTGTTCCTTTCATTTTTGCCTCCTGCTGCTGTTGCTATTGTCAAAGCAGCGGCAGGAGGCAGAAATGAAAAGACTACTACCGCCACTCGCCCTTGGGCAAAACATTAATAAGAAGAAAAACACCCCTACATCAAAAAGAATTCCAGAGGCCAGAAAATGGGGCTTGTGCACCTCTTATATATGGCACCACAGAGAATCATAACATCACAATAATAGTTTTATTTTTTAGAGCTACATCCACTCACCCTCTGCCCAATCAAAGTGCTGGGGGTGCAATACACATGTTTAAAAACATTTACCATTCAAAAAATACGTTGTTATAAAAATAATAAAATGCAAAAATAAACACAAATGTCCAGTCCAGGAAAAGGGAAAGAAAGGAAGTGAAATTACTAAAAGGAAACCACTGGGGGAAAGAAAGGTTGAGGTACTGTTTTGTTTGTTTTTTCTTAGAGTGACTCGGATATTGGAGGAATGAGTTTAGCAATATACAGCAAATTCATTCAATTGCCAACCATGCTAAGGTGTGAAAGTAGAATCCTAACAGAAGGTTGCTGTATAAGTGAAGATACCTGCTCGGATTAGGACCAAAGCCAAGTTCTCTAACGTTACTAGAATATACACAGTTAAAGACTTTAAGAACTAGCACTGCCAACTCAAAATCAGTCCAGTATTTCAGAGGCATCCAAGATAAATAATGCTGGGAAGGCATAATCTGATTATGGTTGACCAAACCAGTAAGCCTATGGGCTACTGCACTCTGAACCAGCTCCAAATAATGTACAAGCTCTGAAAAACATAATTATGATAATCCAACCAAGTAGTCACAATTGGTTTTGGTACTGTTGTGAGGTCTTTACAGAATATTGCCTGCACAACTAGAAACCAACACTTTCAAACCACTTCCAGTACATGACTTCCCATGGAAAAGCTAACCTTACTACCTCGGAACAATCCCCATCAATAACAGCACAGTGGAGATGGGAGGAAGAGGAGAGAGCCTCTTCATACCACCAAGTTGTACCCACCAACAAGCTTTTTATTTTCCTGGGATTGAGGATAAAACACCTTTTAGGAGACCAAGAGCCATATCATCCCACCATACACTCACCATATATGAGACAGAGCAAGACAAATTCTGCCTTCACTTGTATCATGCAACCTGAGATAAGTCATTTGACCTGCAGGGGTATAACCAAGAGCAGGATTTGGTTGCACAAATTATACACCGCAACACTGCCATCTTGAACATGGAGTGATGCTCACAACCCAGTGATAAAAAGTGGGTATGGCCTACTGGAAGGCAGGCATGAACAAGAGCAAAGTTCTTCCAGTGTATCTTTCCCTCTAGAAGCAATGTTTTTTTATTTTTATTTTTTTTATAAAGGAAGATGAGCAATTTAAAGCTGATCAATGCAGGAATAAAGTGTTCCTTTTCTTCTCTGCATGTGAGAATGCAGCAATTAGTGAAGGCACTCTAGGGATTGGGGGACACAGCAATCGTGTGGGAGGGTACTCTTCTGTGTACTTGTGGGACAACATACTGACATTATAAAATCTATTTAGAAACTGTTTACATTTTGCTGTGTGCCAGCAGGTCTTACATTTTTGAGTTGGTAAATGGTGGGGCACTCTGTCTGTGATAGATTCTGCTTCTAATGGGTACTATGAATTCTGTTTCCTTCTTTATTTATTGATATTTTTAAAGAAAGACGCACCAATAAAAACCAAAATGTGAAAGCTGTCTACAATGAATAAGTACATCCTCACTTGGGCCTACTCTAAAATTATGTGCACAAATTTCCACATCTAAGGTCCTGTGTGTGCCAAAGCTTGTATTTGTGCTCACAAACGGGATTTGTAAGTGTTTTAGTTACAGAACGTGTGTGCACAAATGCATTTTGCTAGTGCAAAAAACTTATGGTCAGATCCTCTGCTGTTTCAAGTCAGCATGGCCCCACTGAAGTCTTAACACAACGACAGGTTAAAACACAGAACATAGTGCTAACAATAATGAACAGTACAGTAGTAAACAGTGCAAAGCTGTCAAGAGGGAGGTGAAAGATAAGGGGCAGCTTCTAAACTCGAGCCAAGCTGGGCTCAGTGCTGGGAGCCGACCTGCCTGTGGGAGCTGATCTAACTTACATCACCAACCTACAGTCCAGCCAGAAACAAGGAGGGTATATGGACCCCCCCCTGTTATGACCCCCTGTTTCAGGGGCCAGGAGAGCATGGAATAAGAGGAATCCTAGTTAAGGATGTTTTGTGCTGTAAGAGTAAGGGAAGGCAGGTGAAGTGGAGCTAAAGGTCTGGCCCAAGATCCAGATATTTAAGATTAGGAAGAAGAGATGTTATTTTCCATTACTATATATACACAACTTTTGAGACTGTCTTATGAAAATATCAAATATACAATATTCCTTAAAAATAAAACAGGTTAATTCCAAAAGCTTTACATATGAACTCTTAGGCAGCCAAGAGTTTTCTAATCTGAGGTCAGAGATGTCCCTTACTGTTGTCTGCATCATATAAAATGCTTGTCATTACATTACTTCAAAGGAATGCAGATAAAACCAGACTGCTGAAATCAACAAGAGCAAGCACGGTTACAGTATAACCTCAAGGGAAAAAAATAGAACCTATTTGTATTACTGCAGGATATCAATATTAAGAGACAGTTTTTTTTATATTGTATTTTGTGAAAAATTGCTGAGCTTTTCAAGAAAACAAAAATTGGATGCTTCATAGCATAGTCCAGTTATTTTGCTACTTTGTCACTTGTGCCACTGTGCTTTCCATGCTATTACTGCCATCAATACTTTTTCAAGAGACAATATTACAGTGTTCAAAATGCTATGATTTCCTTTCTGGAAACCCTACCGAAGCCAACAGCATAGATTCATCACATCCCCGTGTATTTTCACTAGTTCATACATACCTACTCATTTTCAAACAAAATTGAGCACGTCTAATCTTTTGTGAGAAAACAGCCTAATAATTCAATGTTTGCATGCGGATTAGTGTGCTATAAAACAGGATATTGCTATGCTAGGTTAGTATGCTATTAGCTAGGGGATTCTCAGGCATCTTTCGTGCAAAGTAGGTCAGTTTCTAGCCATATAATTCTGATTATGTCAAAGTATTTATGCATGAGTTTCCTAATTCAACATACTTCAAAATAAGTCATAATCATGTAAAAAAAATTAAATCTAATTACGGTTGCAAATGACCAGGTTATGGTTACTGACCCAGAAAGATTAATCATTTTCTTCCCATAACCATGTGCTCTGTAATAGCAGAACTGTTTTCTTTTACTCTTATCTGCTTTAATATTTATTATTTATTAATTATTATTATTATTTCCAAAAGTGAGAAGAATATAAGAGGAGAAGTGGGGGGAAATGACATAGAGGCTTAACCAGTTAGAATAATTTCCTGTGCAATAAGCAGGACTACTAGTCTGGACAGAAAATATACTGCAAGGAACAGTCCTGCATTAGCTGGGAGATGGGAAAGGCCTACTATCCTGTCTAATCTATCAGATTAATAGATCAGATAAATATAGGAACCAAGACTCAAGGTGCTCTAAATTACTTCATAAGCAGTAAGCTTCTACAGGTTCACAAGTTTATTCATTCTTTGTACCATTCTGCAGTATTCAGGTTGCGTGTGGCGTTAACTTGCTTTCTGGAGTTCTTGATGCCCACTTAAAGGATTGTATTTGTGATCAACAGCACCCCAGAAAAATGCCCTACAAACTTTAGGGCTTGTAGAATAAATAGCTTTGGATATTTCTCTCCAGGGAAAATACGGCCTACATTTAATCTTCTAATTTCTTGCCAACAGCTGCAACAGAGAAATGTACAGCACTATAGAGACTCCTGCTACTAAAAATTATGGGTCAGATTCTTACACCATTCTAATAGCATAGAAAGACTTTGAAATGGTCAGAAGCCTTCCTGAGGATGACCCCTGAGCTGGTGTGGAATTTACATAAGGGCTCTAAACAGGCCCTGATAAGCCCCCACTATAAAGACAGGATCAAGGACATGGCTGGAGTGTACTGTACTATGGTATTCTCTGCTTCCAAGGGCCCATGTGGGGGGCAGGGGAAGCAGGACTTAAGTTACTATTGTCCGTGGGACCTGGCAGTACCCTGCATGGTTCCAGAATACAGAAAGCATAAAGGTGATTCAAAGGCCCTTCCCAGGTCCTAAAATAGACCAAATTCACTCCTGTAAGTTGAGATATCTTCAGGTGCCCCAGCCACTAAGGCAAAAAGGCTCTAGGTCTGAAAAATCATTAATGGATGAGTCTCCATAATATATTTAGCCTCAAGCTCTTCCATACGAAGCCATGTTTCTGGGATCCATAGAACATAAGGGGCCATATACTACCCTTGAAAGTTCAATTCTCTGACATCAACAAGAGATGAACAGAGAAATGTGCATTATCCCTACATTTGCTCTAGTAACCAGGTATGCATACAGCCTTTTTCTTTCTTGCCAACGACCTTTTTAATCAAAGAGGCATTATTATTTTTAAATATTTTCAATTACCACTCCCCTAATATTAATTTTCTAAATTTTCTTTTGCTGGGGTAATCAAATTGAAATCTGTATCCTTTTTGTCTGGTTAGTTCTCATGCTAGGATTTAAATGGTATGTTTTGTTTCATCGTTAATAGCCTTCCTTAGACCTTTATACTACTGTCTGTAGGCATTCAATGTTATCTGACTGTTGATTATGTCTATAGTAATTATTTAACTGCCTACTGCATTGGTTTAAAAGAACATTCACAACAGTGGCTAACAAGGGTAAGGTCAGAACTACTACTTAAATATAATTATTTTAAAATTAAATGCCAATCCTTTCCCAAAGCCAGCTACTTTCATGTCAGCGTGAAGACAAAGAGCTATTCAGTATGAACCATATCAATGGTTTAGCCTGAATCAGTAGCTCAGGCCACTAATTTAGAGGCTGAAATATTTCTGTTGTTTTCTATGTATGGATTTTAGTGTTAAACCATTATCAATTTGTAGGAAAGGTTTTTTTAAAAAACTAACAACTTGAATATAAATCAAGAAAAGATGGAAACATAGGATACAAGACATGGCAGACTTGATCCTCAGGACCATAGACTGCCAACCAGCAGTTCAAAAACATCACAAACAACTTTTTAAAAATAAATTTTAAGAATGGAAAGTCCAAAATGTGGCATTTCCATTTTTTGCGTATGCTGGAAATCTACCCAGATACTGACATGGTAATTGTGTTCTTATTGGACACCCAGCTCCATATGACTTGAATATTAAGTATGTTTTGTGGATTTTGCCGTATGAGCCAGTAAAATACTTGTTTCTTTTAGTGAGAGCTGGAAGTGCACTGATGCCTTCCCAAGTCTGCAGGATGCCTGAAACAACTCAGACAGCTGAGACCTGCCCTTAGTCATTTTTAAAGGGTGCAGTATGTGTCAGCCTTTTCACTCTCCCCTTGTCTGTTTAGATTGTACGTTTTTAAGGCATCCACTATATTTTCCGAGATATTTGTACGGAACCTAGTACAATGGGGCTTTGGTGCCATTTTGGGTCCTTGGGCACCGCCACCACACAAATAAACAGTATAACAAGTATAGTGCTCTCCGCTCGTGGAAATCGACAGCAGTAGACAAAACCAGATTTGGGAAATGTTACAATAACTACCCATTTTCCTGTGGTTATAAGATGCAGTTTCCAGACCACAACGAACATTAGCAATGCTTTAAAAGGAGGGAGTTTTGGCAAGAAATGAGCAAAGTACAAAGATTAATCCTCCTCATGCTATTTAAACAATTTCCATGTTTAGAAATACATCTTGGTGTCACCGGCCCTGGAAGAGAAAGCAAGGCCAGTGCACCTGTGCCTTATCAGTACGTTCCAATGTGTCAAATGAACTGGGCTTAAAAGAAGGCCCCTGGGTCCTAGGTGAGGAGATCCCTGGTGAGTCAGGGCTGCCTGGAAGGAGAAGATGAGAGCTGGCAGAGACTGTATGTGGATCCTCGGAGAAAGCTGAAGGCAGGCGAGCAGCAAGAGGGATTTTCTTGCTGGCATCCTCAGGCCAAGAGCCAGGGCTGCAGAGGGATGAAGGTGGGAGGAGCAACAGAGGAAGTTGCCTGCAGGCTCATCAGGGGGAGAGTCAGAGCCACGGGCTGGAGAAGGCTGAAGGCAAGGGAGCAGCGGAAGATTTTACCCGCTGACTTCGCCCAGGCCAGACACCAGATTCACTGGGACTGTAAGAAGGCCAGGGAAAGTGAGGGATGCTCCTAGCAGGGAGGCTTAGAGGGTTCTCATAGAAGAGCGAGGCTGCCCTCCAGACGGAAGGACTGGGGTGGCTGTCCAGGGGAACAGGGAAGAAGAGGACAGAGTCCAGGCATCACCTAAGGGTCTTGTGTGCTGTATGTGGGACATGGAAGTACAAGATATTGGATGATCTTAATGACTAATTGCACTGGGGGTGATAGACGGATTTTATGTTGGGACTTTTGTTATGAACTATTTTGTCTGAAGTTTTAGGAGCGGGTACTATTGAGAGAGGGGAGCCTGAAGTGAAGTTATTGGGTTACCTGAGAGGGGAAACTGAGGCAGGACATTGCAGAGCCACCCTCAGCCATGAGGGGGCACTCAGGAGTTGACAGACCTTGTTACCACTAGCAACTACTAAAACAGTTTTGGAGGAAAGTTGGATATCATCATGTTTGGAAGAAACAGATACTGCTACTAAGTCCTTGTGAAGGATATGGAATGCCTGTAGTATTTTACGAATACTATATGTTCCATCTGTTTGTCTGATTGTCAATATGTGATTTACCTGATGTGAATAAAGAGTAATTCAGACAGGGGTTACTGGTAGGTATGCAGGAAAGGGGCATTCATTATCAACCAGCTCCAAGTAGAGCCCTCAAAAACACTAGAGGTTGAAATCCACTTGACCAAAAAAACATGTCTTTAGTGATCGGACAAAGTTAGAGCACTGGTTTCTCCATCAAATATAAAACAGATGTGTCATGCTGATAAGTGAAATCCATTCCACCTGCATAAGGTACATGTCAACTATCTGGAGGGGTAAGTATGGAGGGGTTGGTGAAGTAAAATCCATCTTCCTCAGTGACCAGTGAGTACGTCTGCTACATGGCTGCTATTTCAGCCCGTGCTGTAGTGCTTCCATGCTGGTTGCAGAGAGTATTGGGGTCACTGGATCCTCAGAAATGCTTATCCTGTGACCCCCCTCTGTTGGCCTACTCTCAACATGGCTTTCCATTGCCCTAAGTAGGCCAACTCAGACTTCTGATGGCACTTAAGAGGTGCATTACAGTTCTCTGTGTGGAGTCAAGCCTCCTGTATTCCTCCCATGTAGTCTGCTGTGGGGCTTCAGTGGTTCAGAAAGACTTGTGTGGGCCCTCCTCAGCACAGGTTTAATCATTTATTCACTAATTTGTTTCCTAATCCTACAGCCTACATATGTATGCCGCTCCCCCAAAAAAGGGGGGGAGGAAAGCAGAAGAATACTGAAGAGAAACTCAAATGGTGAGCCATGCACTTAACAATACATTTGGATTTCTTAAAAAATATATATATATATTTAAGGTTTCTCTAAAAAAGGAATTACTGACTCAGAAAAATATACAATCTTCAGGAATAAATCAAAAACCTTTCTTCACTAATCTAATTCCACCAGTGGCAGTTAAGCAGTCCCCTAAGTAATTTAAACTTCCTTATTTGAAAAAATTTCATCAACACCCTCCTCTACCACCCCAGGAGTATGTGCTGGAGAACACATCAGTTATGATGTATTTCTCTGTTTGCAGTAGTAATAGGAATAGGTGTTAGTAGCCTGCCAGTTTTTAGCAGGCATTCTACTAGCAAGTAAATAAACCACTTAGACATAAATAAATGTACCTAGTCTTTCAACTTTCACAAAGCCCACAAAAATACTGCAGGTTTCAGAGGAACTACAATCTCCAAAATGATAAATGTGGTCTCAGAAAGAGCTGTGCTGAGAAAATGATAGGCTTGGTGGGACACTAATATTACATTTTAAAAGAATACAATGATTCCTTTTCTTTTCCTGTCATATGATACTTTGGTTTCCTAAACCACTTTGCATACAAGACAGGGTGATAAAATGTCACAAAGGAGGAAGAAAGAGACTACATGATAAATAAGAGCTCCAAGCTTAGTTGCTGCTAATTTGTAGAGGCTGAGACAATTCAATTGTTTTTTGGGAAAGATGAAAATTCATATTTGATAGAGTTGGAAAGGTCTTCATGGAACATCTAGTCCAGCACTCTTTAAGCAGACGGGCCCACATTATTCCTTCATAATTCTAGTCCACGAAAGCTTATGCTCTAATAAATTTGTTAGTCTCTAAGGTGCCACAAGTACTCCTGTTCTTCTTTTTGCGGATACAGACTAACACGGCTGTTACTCTGAAACCTATCTAATCTTGCTTCAACACCTCAAATTATAGCACCAATACTCTGAGCAAGTTTTTGCACTGCTCATCATTCTGTCAATCCACCAGATTTTATTGATGAAGGGCCCAATCCTGTAAGTTGCTAAGCACCTTCAATGCTCATTCACTTCAACTGAAGTTGAAGGCACTCAACACACTATTGGAGGTGCTGAGCGCCTCTCAGGGCTAGAGACCCTAACGGATTTGATTATTTATGCATCTATCACCAGTCTCCTTCGCAAATCCACCAGGTGGTCTTCAGGTGAACAATGGAAAGTTCTGAGAGCTTTCCGCACAATTAGGCTAAAAGTCTGTCACAAAGTGACACTGATTAATTTTGACCTCTTTATGACTTCACTAGCAGTTCACCCACCTCTCACTTTTCACAGGGCCAATGCGAAGAGTCGGAGAGATTAAGCATTCAAACCTAGGTGAATTTATTTATTGAATTTATGCTCCACTGAGGACACATTTCTGCACACCATATTATATGTGGCTGGCAGCACTGTTTTTTCAAGCTATGCAAACACACAGGGCAGCAAGCACTTACGAAGAAACAGTCTCTTCTTCACAGCTCAAAAAGTTCTTGCTCTCTTTCAAATACGGTGCTTAAGTACCGAAGGGTGAACTTCAGCCTAATTGTCCCTGACATTGAGGTATCACTGTTGACAGAAGTTCCATTCCCCTTGCTGCTGTTTAGCAGCATGACCCAGTTGTGATTTAGGATCAAGGACACCCAGGGTAACTAGAGTTACAGAGCACTAGAGAATTTATTAGGGCTTGCAATTTCTTGTGAATCCCTTTTCTTCAAACAAGATGTTCTCTACAAATAGCTCTTTGTCTAGAGTAATTATTTGGGGATTAGGAAGAGCTAATAAAACCCTGTTGGAAGGCTGGAAGAATTTGAGATGATAACAAGGTTGCAATGTGCCTGAGGGAGCAGAGACATCTTTCTGATAGCGATTTAATCAACCTTGATTAAAAGAAACATCTATCTGTGCCTTGTTCAATACATTTTGATAAAAATGTATATTCTGACCATCAGGCAAACTATTCTATCAGACCCCTGGACTGTACGCCTACCTCGTCCACTTTTGCTCAACCCTGAGAATCAAGGAAGGCTGTGATAGTACCATATACTTGATAAAAAAAATGGTGCAAGTGCTTCTGAAACCAGAAAGATGAAAATCTTATTGAAATACATAGACTGGTGCTTAAACAGACACCCACAGATATGACCAGCTGATCTTGAGAGACAATACCCTGATTTATGCCCCATGAAAACCCACTGACCTCAACAGGAATGTATGTAGGGTTACCATACGTCCAGTTTTTCCCGGACATGTTCGGCTTTTTGGCAATCAAACCCCCATCCGGGGGGAATTGCCAAAAAGCCGAACATGTCCGGGAAAATGCCGGACGGACACTTCCCCTCCCGCGGCTGCTCTGCTCCTCCCCTAACTCTTCGGCTCTGTTTAAGAGCCAAGCTGCTCGAGCGCTATGGGCTTCAGGCAGCCCCCTTGCCTCCGGACCCCAGCCGCCGGCCGGGCACTTCCCCTTCCGGGCTCCAGCGGTGCAGGGTCTGGAGGCACGGGGGCTGCCCGAAGCCGGTAGTGCTCGGGCAGCTCGGCTCTTAAACAGAGCTGAAGAGTCAGGGGAGGAGCAGAGCCTTCGGCCACGGCAGCTCTGCTCCTCCCCTGACTCTTCGGCTCTGTTTAAGAGCCGAGCGCTACGGGTTTCAGGCAGCCCCCATGCCTCCGGACCCTGCGCCGCCGGAGCCCGGGAGGGGAAGTGCCCGGCCGGGGGTGCAGGGTCTGGAGGCATGGGGGCTGCCCGAAGCCCAAGCGCTACCGGCTTCACGGTTTGCCGGGCAGCCTCCAGACCCTGCGCCCTCGGCTGGGTGCTTCCCCTCCCGGGCTCCAGCTGGGCGGGGCTGGGGTTGGGAAATGGGCGGGGCCAGGGCCCTGTGGAGGGTCCTCTTTTTTTTATTTGTTAAATATGATAACCCTATGCAGTCCTCCTTTGGGAAGAGAAATTAAATCTTTTTTTTAAAATGGGATGCAGAGAGCAACGTGATTGAAAATACTTAACGATTTCAGTGAGGGTGAGTTTAGGGCTTGTCAGCTGCCTCCCTTTCAATGGAAGAATTCTAAGTGCAAATCATTTTTATTTTATTTTACACAAGCTAATTAAAACCTCTTCCAGAAAATTCAAGGCAATCCATTGGTATTGCCAGAATACGGTACTTGTCCAATGCACCAGAGCCAAAGCCCACAGAAAAGGCAGCAGTCACCGTGCATGTTCTGTAATACAGTCAGGCATTTCCCCCACTGCTGTAGGTGATAACACAATGAGTGCCCCAGCAAGCTGTAAGGTTGCTTCAATTTTCCTTTTAACTAGTTGCTAATGTGGCTTGCTCTTGCTTTGGGTGGCTGCATGTATGAGGCAGGTTTCTGATTTGACTTTGTCCTTTTTGGTGACTTTGTTTGGTCCATGTTGCTAGTTTGTGTTCATAGTCTTTTGTACTTTGCTAAAGTTCTATATTTATTTCTGTGGTGCTGCTACCCTGGTAAGTCCCCTTCTGCTACTGGCTCCTTGCCCTTGGGCAAGTCACTTACTGTTTCTTTGTCTTAGTTACAATTACAGTTTTATGTTTTTAGTTATCTGTGCTGGAACAGATTGGGTTTAGAACTTAATGTGCTTGTTTGTTTGTTTTTTGCTTCCCCTATTGGGTGTGAAAGACTTACCCAAACAACAGAGGAAGCTGACTAACAAAGTGTACAGGAGAATGAAACTGACTGTGTACAACACGTTGTTTGCATTGTGAGGAATGAGAATTTTCTATTTATTTATGTAAATTAAGGCTTTGTCTGCACATATAAGCTGCACCCGTTCTAAACCAATGTAGTTAATCATTGCAGCTCCCTTGTGTGGACACCCTTCAACTGATTTAACAGTGTCCACTCACCCAGGATGCACCAATTAGTGCAACATTTGTGTGCAACTAAGGCCTAAGATTGGTGTCAGTATTGTTTATGTTAGGGTTACCATTCGTCCGGATTCCCCCGGACATGTCCGGCTTTTTGAGCTAAAAATAGCGTCCGGGGGGAATTTGTAAATGTCTGGACTTTCCCCCCCACCCCATGCAGAGCACGCACGGCTAACAGGGCAGCCGGCCGGATGGTGCCACTTACATGGGGCTCCGACAGCCAGAGAGAGTCCCTCCTCCCCCCTGCAGCAGAGCTCCCTCCCTCCCTCCCTGCATTCGCAGATCGCCTCCGGCAGTCTGGAGCTCCACCCCCACTGCTGCCCAGAGTGCCGGGACGAACGGCTCAGGCAGTTCCTGAGCAAGCTCACAGAGACCTTAGGCGAAGAAAGGCCAACAACAAGGGGGCCAGGGGTCGGAGAAGGGGCAGGGAGGTTCTGGAGGGGGCAGTCAAGAGATGGGGAGGGCCGGGGGGGCTTTCTGGGGGTGGGGGTGAGGATAAGGTTTTGGGCAGTCTGGGTACAGGTAGGGGGTAGGGTCCTTGGGGGCATTTGGGGGGGGGGTTAGGAGGGGGCAGTTAGGGGACAAGGAACAGGGAGGCTTAGGTAGGGGGTGGGGTTCTGGAGGGCAGTTAGGAGCAGGGGTCCCAGGAGGAGGCAGTCAGGGGACAAGGAGCGGGGGAGAGGGTTGGGAGTTCTGGGGGGGGGCTGTCAGGGGGTGGAGAGTGGTTGGATGGGGCGTGGGAGTCCCAGGGGTCTGTCTGGGGGTGGGGGTGTGGATAAGGGTTGGGGCAGTCAGGGTACAGGTAGGGGGTACGGTCCTGGGGGGCATTTGGGGGGGGTCTTAGGAGGGGGCAGTCAGGGGACAAGAGGCAGGGAGGCTTAGGTAGGGGGTGGAGTCCTGGGGGGCAGTTAGGGGCAGGGGTCCCAGGAGGGGGCAGTCAGGGGACAAGGAGCAGGGGGAGGGTTGGGGGTTCTGAGGGGGGGAAGTGGGAGGGGCAGAGGCGGGGATAGGGCAGGATGGGGCGGGGGCAGGGCGGGGGCGGGGCTCCTCCCGTCCTCTTTTTTGCTTGCTGAAATATGGTAACCCTAATGTATGGGGAGTAACAAATTAAATTAGGGACATTTGAACCAGTGTAACTATACCGATGTAGCTATATCAGTGCAAATCCCTAGTGTAGATATACATTGTACTGGTGTAGTATGAGGCTTGCACCCATGTGATCAGCCCCAATAAGTTATCAACCCCAAGCAGTGGAGTTTCACTTTCCAGGTTGTTCATTGCGTGCACGGTCTCTTCATAACTGGACATAAAAGGAACAGACACTTGGGGAACATCACTGCAGAGATCTTGGCCCCGGTCTTGCTTCATTCAACTACAACAGAGTGTACAGAATTTTCTGTAAAGCTGCAAGACTCTTGATGAAGTGTGCCCTAAATTACTATCCTTGAAGAAATAGTAATTTATCCCACAAACTCTTCTTCAAGTGCCAAAATAGGGAGGCTTACAATAAACACCACTCTGTTTATCCCTACTATTCCCAAAATGTCAAATCATTGAATTCCAGCAATTTGGTCTCATCCATGTCAGATCTGAATATCATTGTAAGTATTTCTATTCATCATTTATGTCTCTGGGGAGAAAAAAAACCAACCCTGTAGGTAGTGATAACCTATGGAAGCATTGGCGTGAATAATAATGGCTTGTTAGTATTATGCAACTATTTTAATGATTGTAGGTCTTACCCTGACACTAAGCCAGACAATAAAAAAATCTGATTAGGCTAATTTTATCTACTTTTGATATCTAGTTACTTTCATTAAGTTCAGGACTGCTATGCTTAAAAAAAACCATCATATAATCACAAAAGCAAATTCTGACTGTATGTAAATCACTAAAGAAATATGCTGGCCAATCTCATTTAATCAGTAAAAATCCTAGCAATATTGGTTGATTTTTATATTGTTTAAACAAATCACAGTAAACCACTTCTAATGAGATTCTAGACCTTGCTTTCAAGGAGATCTAAAATAAGACCAAGGACAATTATGCACACTTTACACACATTAAACATGAGCATATTGTAAAATCACCTTCACCAAAATGCACATAAAGAGTGAGATTCTGATACCCTTACTCCACTATTAGTTTCAATGGAATATTTGTGGAGTAAGGTGCTATTTAACATGAGTAAGACTATCAGAATTGGGTCTGATCAGTTTCAGCAACACCAACAGGATTAAGAAAAAAAAAAAAAGCTTGTAAAAGAGAAGTTTTGAAGAGATTGGTGTTTTTTAAAACTACAGGAGGGAATTCAACTGATAGAAAATACTTTGCAAAATAATTAAGTGAATTAATTTAAACCGTGATTTTATGCCAATGAGTTAGGAAAACAGTACCAGTGATGCTAAAAGTGAAACATAAAAGACCTCTGACTCCTGGAGTCTCTCAATAAATACACTATGCACATAAAATAATGAGAATATAGTGCATGCAATAAACACAAACCACAACTAAATGAAAATTTTGCATTTTACATTATGCAGCCTATGGCAAAGTATGCCAATTATGTATTACAAATAGCGCTCTCTATCCTATATGCACACCATAAAGTGCAATGATGAAACAGGACAGGCAAGGGTTCGAGCAGACAGAAAGCTCAGACTTACAGTGTGAACAAACTCCAAAGCAGGACAATGGCAGCTAACTAAAAAGCACAGTAAACTCAGCTACTTTCCTCCGCCTCACGTTGTTTCAAATGACCCTTCAAAACATCTTAAATGACATCAAACGAGGTAGGAGATCTTACAGATTAAAATATTTTCTCTGTTCATAAGCCAATATAAGAAACAGTATAACAAATGGTTATCCAGAAGCTTTTCAATTAACTAATAGAGACTTTTCCTATTGTAACACTGTAACTCAGTAGGGATAGTTCAGAGCTAAATACATAAGATTGTAAAACAGACACTCCGATATCTGACTCAAATGAAAACTTAAACATCTGAGAGAGAAGGGCACTTTGTCACCTTTGCTTAAACTGTTGAGAGTGAAATGACAATAGGTGCACATTATTGCTGGCACAGAAGCCTTGGTAAAGCTAGATTATACCAGAGGAAAATTAAGAGTTAGTAATTACAGAATGACTTTGGAAAGGAATCTATCTATAAAATAGATAATTCTAATTCTTTTCAAGACACTTTGTGCTCTATATAAATCAGCTATATCAAAATTCCAAGAAGCCTGGATACTCTCAACTAATATTTTAAACACAGGCAAATAACCAGCACATAAAAGAGATGGGTGGGTTTTTCCCCTCTCACTGACTGTTTTCCCCCCATACACTGAACTGTTGGAATCAGATCCTTAAGTAGCTTCTTGCATAAATAATTAATTAAGACTAATTTATAGAAACAATTATAATCTACTACATTGACACTAATTGTTCTAGATGGGAAGAGGGCACTATATACTAAAAGCTGTCTCCCTGTTATTTTGGGTATGGGAACTGCAGGGGACTCTCTCTGGGGTCTCCCTAATTCCTCATTGATGTGTTTTAATATCTCACGACCAATACATTTAGAAGGATCAAACAACATGGGTTCTCTTTTTACTCACAGAATTGGTTGTAGACTTATTGAAAGAAAGTCAAGCATATTTTAAACTCAGGAAATTCATTCTTTTTTTTCCTTCATGAAAATACTGTCACTCTGCACAAGAAAAATGGTCCAGTGCTAATATTTTATAGATAACAAATAATAAGATTATGTCCTCCTAGATAAATATGAAGAAGGGAGCAGGAGACATAATTATATCCATATTTGGAGTAAGGCTTAGTTGAGATAGACAAACTCACATTCAGTGAATGTTAAATTCTGTGAGAAATTCTTCAAGGAGAAAAGTGAAAGGATGATATTATAAAAAGATTGAAGTTTGGGGAAAGAAAGAGAAAGGGGGAAAAGAGAAGAGAAAAAGATTTATGATCATATCCTTCTCTCAGTAACATTATCACAAATCCTACTGAAGGCAATGGAAGTTATACGAAGATATCAGAGGGCAGAATCTGGCCCTTCAACTCAAGGACTCTCTGCCTGATTAAGTTTAAATTAAACTCCCTTCAAGTTGTTTCCCATGTTGCCTATCTACAGGCAGACAGCAGTCTTTTCCTCACAGTGTGCACTGCCTTCAGGGCAGCAAAGAATAAGAACCCTGAATTCCATGCACATTAAAGGCTGGTATAAATCCGCAGAGCTCCGCTGAATGCAAGGCGCTAATTCCTTCAACTCCCACTCACTTAGCACCTCCTAGGAGTTGCTCAGAACCTTGCAGGATTGACACCTTAGGGTATGTCTTCACTACCCGCCGGATCGCGCTCCCCGTCAACTCTGGAACTTCACCAGAGCGAGAGGCAGTAGTGGAGTCGACAGGGGAGCCGCGGCCGTCAATCCCGTGCCGTGAGGACTCGAGGTAAATCGATCTAAGATACTTCGACTTCAGCTACGCTAGTCACGTAGCTGAAGTTGTGTATCTTAGATCAATTCCCCCCCTCCCCCAGAGTAGATCAGCCCTTGTTTTCAGCAAATAAAAAGGAAAACCTCTGTAGAGGATGGACGTCTCCCTGTTATCTGCAGGACAATCAACTTGTAAAAAATACTTACAGACTGGCTGAACTACATACACATCATTTGAGGGCATATACAAATACCTGTATTATCTATTTAGAAAGCTTCACAGCAGCAATTAAATCCTCACTTTACACTTTGCATCTAAATCCTACACTTCCCCAAATTTGGAATGTTCAGATGTTGGGACTGTGGTTCCTTGTCTCATACTGCTATCTGTTTCTACTAACATGGCCTGGAACAGGCAGTTTGGGGGTTTTGTTTTCTATTTCTGGCTTGTATGAGAACCAGGATGGTGGAAATTTCTACAGATAAGCTGATCACATGAAATTTTCTGCCATTTGGGGTAAAACAGCTTGTGAGATTTCAGCACCATGGATCCTAAACCCTTGCCCTGTTCCACCTTAAACCTGAACTCCAAACCATAGTCTAAAGCAGTGGTCTCCAAAGTGGGGTGTGCAAGACGATCCCTTGGGGAGCGCGGGAGGAGGAGCGCCGCCGGAGTGGGGGGGAAGGGCGGCGGGAGGAGGGAGGGAACGAGCGAGCAGGGAAGCTGCCCCCACCCCGGCAGGCAGGGCCACCTGGGACGCAGGGGCTTTAGGGGCTGCAGGGCCCTGGGCTAAGGGGGCCCCGGGACCCTGGCCTGCAGCTCTAAAGGCCCTTTCGGAATGCAGCCCTGAGTCCTCCGGCCCGTGGAGGAGCAGGGGCAGCTGCACAGCCAGCAGCCGGAGAGAAGCAGCGCTTTCCCCTTCAAAGCCGGCTGGAGAGAAGCGGCACTCTGCACCTCCTGCCTGCCCCAGCCCTGAGCCTCTTCCCGCACCCTCACCCTGAGTGCCCTCCCACACCCTAATTCCCTCCCAGACCCCACACCCCACCCTGAGCCCCCTCCCGCACCCTAACCCTAATCCAGACCTTCAAATCGCTATATCACAAAGTGTTAAACCAAGATTTTCAGAAATAATGAAGCATATTCAATCACATTGCTCTCACTAAAAAATATTATTAATAATATTTTTTTTTGTGAGAGCAAAAAGGTTTTTTGTCCCATTAATAAATAAAATACAATATAAATTTTTAAAAATATTGTTTGTTTCATCTTTAGCTCATCCTTTTTTAATTTCTATTTTTTGTATGTTTTATAATGTATATATTAGTATAGTAGTACATGTAGATTATTTATACATAAATAAATATACATATATTGGGGGTGCATGCTCAAAATTTTTTTACTGATAAGTGTGCGCGATCAAAAAGGTTTGGAGACCACTGGTCTAAAGGCTATGTCTACATTACAACTTATGTCCGCATAATGGATTGTTCTCAGGGGGGGTGAATAAATCACCCCTCCAGAGTGACATAAGTTACGCCAACATAAGCACTGGTGTGGACAGTGCTGTGTTGGCAGGAGAGCTTCTGCTGCTCATGTGGGAACTCTGTCCCATCTGTTTAGAGCAGCTACATTAGAGAGCTTACAGCAGCACCGCTGCATCTAAATGCAATTTGGTTCCAGTCACCGTCTCCTCAGCCCATCTCTAATTAAAACAACAACCTGAACTTAAATTTATCACCACTACAGATGAATTAGGTCATTTCTTACCACTGTTTGTATTAGTGTTGCCACTTCAATGTGCTTCAGACTTAAACAAGGCAGTGGAATGGTGCAGTAATTTATACAAAGGATGGATTTGCTCACAGCCATGCTAGATGTATCAGTTACTATCAACTGCAAGATTAGATTTTGTATAATACCACAAAAATCTGTGGTCAGACCCTAAAGATGAATGTCAAAATTTTATTGTCTATAGTTACATCCAAATAGCTTACTATCCACCCTTAAGCGGGTAATCAGCATGAGCCACACAACTGCAAGAGAAATTGCTTTACCCAACAATAAAAGCTGTAAATATACTAGATTTCTTATAAGGCACATCTCCACTGACATGTAGATTTATAGGCTAATAAACTAGTAATGATTCTGTATGCTGATTAGTTGAGATATCCAAAAATCAGTAAAGATGGTAGCTGTTGAAAGCCATAACTCTCAGCTGCCCTATATTTCATAGGACGTCTAAGATTCCACCAGATTTTTTAACACTATGTCCTATTGTCTTGAAGTGGTATCTCATTGTTGGGTCTCCCTAAGCTCCTTATGACACATGATCTTACTGGTGATCTGAAAGCCCCTTTTTATGCTCTCTACCCCTTCTGATGAGGGCTGTGCATGTGACCTGTGCAAATTGGGAAGCAAAGCAGAGTGCTGACAGGAGGGAGCAGACCCAGGTATTTGAGAGCTGCCCTCCAATAATGCAGTCTAGTGAGGGTCAAGGTGGAAAAAATGAGGTGAGAAAAAGACAACTGGAAAAATCATACAATGCTTTTTATGGGACAAAGGCATCTAAATGGCACTGAGGTACACTACTCCATTGTTTTGTAAATAAACAAAGGTCTGATGACTTCTTTTTCAACTATAGTACGTCTGGGCAATTTATTGTCACATTCGGATTTAAAACAGAGTGCGTGACAGGATGGAGGGAGTATGCGATACTAATGAATAAAGCATTAGCTTCAGCTTCCTCCCCCCTTGCACAAATGCTCCTGGGGAAGGCCATACACTGGGAGACTGTGACGGAAGAGTGCCTATGGGAAGAGAGGACTCCCCACCCCAGGTCAGAGAACTCTACTGAAACCCAGGCTTAGGGAGAGAGGCAGTGGTGCTGGAACAATGTTTACAGGGGCGGTGCTGAAGGCAGAAACCACGTATTTGGATTACTACTACTTCAGCACCCCTAGTTCCAGGACCCATGGAAAGAAGTTTCTGTTACTCTTTTTACACTTGTGTTAACTCGTTTTGATTTGTGTTTATGAACATTACCCTTTGAATTAAACCCTTGCTGGCTGCATTTGTGTTTTGTGTCTGCTCGTTCAGTGTACCAGTTTCCCAGAGTATAAGAAGTCTCATCTTGACTAATTTGGGGGCTGCAATATTTAACATTTAAAAATGAGGCGCTGTAGGTCTCATCTCATCTCATTTGTTCACTAAAACAATAAGGCTTTTGTCCTTTGATTTATTCAACAAGTTTATAAAATGCACCACGGGGACTCTTCTCTCAGTGTGACCAGGTGGTGATCAACATCCTGGCAAATTCAGGCCCGTCTTATTTAGGCACCTGTGATTTAGCAATCAACTTTGAAAAGTCTGGTGCTTTTCTGAATTCTACACAGCTCTTAGCCTCAATTATATCTTCCGGCAGTGAGTTCCATGGGTTAACTATATGTTGTGTTAAAAAAGTAGTTATTTTTATCAACTTTAATTTTATTGATCTTTAGTTTCTTGGTTCATGACCTATGAGGAAGGGTAAATGGGAATATCCAATTTCCCTTCATCTCCTCTCTAAACAAAACAGTCCTAATCTTTTTCAGTTTCTTTTCCTATGGCAGTGTTTCATTTTCTATAGTCATTTTAGAGACTCCTCTTCAGAGCCCTTCAATTTCTGCCAATTTTTTTTATGAGACGATGATTCATAGTTTTCAAGTGACTAGAACTAAACATAATATTTTAGGTGAAGCCATACCTTCCACTTATATAATGGCACTATAATATTCTCACAGTATTATTTTCTATCCCATTCTGCCAGCATCCTAACATTTTGTTTGTGTGATATAAACCCCTGCCTGATATCTTCATAGGTTTATTTAAACATACAGAATTATGTGAAGTTTTTACAGAAGCATATGCATTTGTTCTTACCAAGCACTTCCCTCCCTGTTGCCAGGAAATTTAACATCCAACATCCTGGAAGTGTTCATAGACTAAAGGGGTCTGTATTTTAAGGCTGCAAGAATAATGTTCTCTTATTGGGTCACAAAGTTAGTGGTGCTTCTCACTGCCCACCTTCTCAAATTGTTCTTTGGTGTAATTAATTTAAAACACACCCTTAGAATCATAGAATCTGTCATAACTATAAAGGGAAGGGTAACAGCCCTCCTGTGTATAGTGCTATAAAATCCCTCCTGGCCAGAGACTCCAAAATCCTTTTCCCTGTAAAGGGTTAAGAAGCTCGGGTAACCTGGCTGACACCTGACCCAAAGGACCAATAAGGGGACAAGATACTTTCAAATCTTGGGGGGGAAAGGCTTTTGTTTGTGCTCTTTGTTTTGGTGGTTGTTCGCTCTTGGGACTGAGAGGGACCAGACATCAATCTAGGCTCTCCAAATCTTTCTGAACAAGTCTCTCATATTTCAAACTTGTAAGTAAACAGCCAGGCAAAGCGTGTTAGTTTTTATCTTTGTTTTCTCAACTTGTAAATGTACCTTTTTGCTAGAGTGTTTATCTCTGTTTGCTGTAACTTTGAACCTAAGGCTAGAGGGGATTCCTCTGGGCTCTTTAAGTTTGATTACCCTGTAAAGTTATTTTCCATCCTGATTTTACAGAGATGATTTTTACCTTTTTCTTTAATTAAAAGCCTTCTTTTTAAGAACCTGATTGATTTTTCCTTGTTTTTAGATCCAAGGGGGTTGGATCTTGATCCACCAGGAGTTGGTGGGAGAAAGGAGGGGAATGGTTAATTTCTCCTTGCTTTAAGATCCAAGGGGTTTGGATCTGTATTCACCAGGGAATTGGTGAAGAGTCTCTCAAGGCTACCCAGGGAAGGGAATTAGCACTTTGGGAGTGATGGCAGCGAACCAGATCTAAGCTGGTAGTTAAGCTTAGAAGTTTCATGCAGGCCCCCACATTTGTACCCTAAAGTTCAGAGTGGGGAAGCAGCCTTGACAGAATCATAGAAGATTAGGGTTGGAAGACATCTCAGGAGGTCATCTAGTCCAATCCTGTGCTCAAAGCAGGGCCAACACCAACTAAATCATCCCAGCCAAGGCTTTGTCAAGCCGGGCCTTAAAAACCTCTAAGGATAGAGATTCCACCACCTCCCTAGGTTACTCATTCCAGTGCTTCACCATCCTCCTAGTGAAAAAGTTTTTCCTAATATCCAACCTAGACCTCCCCCACTGCAACTTGAGACCATTGCCCCTTGTTCTGTCATCTGCCACCACTGAGAACAGCCTAGCTCCATCTTGTTTGGAACCCCCCTTCAGGTAACTGAAGGCTGCTATCAAATCCCCCCTCATTCTTCTCTTCTGCAGACTAAACCATCCCAGTTTTCTCAGCCTTTCTGCTCCCAAGTCTCAATGAAAGTCATTCTCCTTAGTTTTTCCATAGGATAAAATAAAATTAAATTAAAGTTAGAGGAAAAAGTAATATGTCACACCATATATTTCAATTTCCTCACAAAAATCTACTCTTTGACTTTTAGTTTTCACTACAGCAATTACTCACCATAATTTTTCCAGTTGAGGCACTGGTATAAATTTATCAGTAAATATACAGTTATATATTTAGCCCTATGTATAGGAAGGTTCCCTAGCGTATCTTTAAATAATGGCACTGTGGCTTGTGTTTTAACCTAAGACCTTTGCTATGCTCTTGCACAGGAAAACATACAGCTACTACCATGCATCATCAACCACCAATATCTTTCCTCATTCCTATTATATTGCCTGCTTAAAGGGGTAAGGGATTTTGTTGCAGGTGTTGGCGGTTTTTCTTACTCACAATCATCTCTCACCTCTGTGTAGTCTTTTATCTTCTTTTGTTCTCACCTATGGACTCTGAGCAATAGATGGAAGCAGCCAAAACGAGCAACTCTTTCAAGCTCTGGTAAAGTGTAAGAGCTAAATGCTACTCTGTGGAGGAACTGCCTACGTATAGCACAGCAGGGCAATGGAAAGTAGCCTAGGCAAGGGTCACTGTATTCTCCTAATTCCATACCTAACTTTCACAGGTTCAGGAGTGCTTGACTGAAGGCCGGAAAACTCAAGACAACACCTGACTGTTTGCTGAGATATGAGCATATGCTTACAAAACAGAGGGAGAGTGAGGAAGTGGAGCATTAGTAATGGTTGGGGAAAGGAGGAGAAAATGAAGCTAAGCAGGGGTTCATGAGCTGCGCTGGACCTAAACTCCGGTGGGGAAGGAGTGACAGAAGGAAGGCAGAGAGGTAGTTCTGAAGCTGTGTGGGGAATGTGACTGAGAACTGATGCAGTGTGAAGGGAAGACAGCAGGAAAGTGGTTAGGAGTCAACCATTTACTCACTTCCTTTTTCGCCTTGAACATCTGCATTGCCAAATAGGCACAGCATCATTCACATAGCTTTCCCTTGACCCCCTCACTCAGCTGCATGGCAGAACTCCCATCAGTCAGGGAATGCCCTCCATTGCGTTGGACATGTCTCCTCAGCATAAACCCTGGGAAGCATTTAACCCATTAACAAGGGCAACATTTTAATATCCGCCACAGGATCACATCCCTGTTCCTCCTGCATGTACATAAATAAATATGTTGAAAAATAAACATGTTTCTGAATAATAAAATATATTTAAAATAAATGGTATACTGTCAATTACCATAGATATCTCACATCACATCATTCAGCAGACTCAGAACAAGATTTTTCAGTCTCATCTACAATGGAGAATTGAATCTTTACAAGGTACAATGGTAAAATCATTACAAGGTAAAATCTTCTCTTATCTATGCCAGCCTTAACCTTTGCAAGGCAAAGTTTAACAATAGGTGCACTTCAATCCCCAAACCCCACTGAACTGTTCCCCTGTGATATCTAGCCCCAGACACCGGCTAATCACAGAAATTCCAGATCCTCTGCACCCAAATGTGCAATATACCCCCAATTTACCAGTTGGACCTTAAACCACCACTCCCATAAAATGCACAGTACTTGTGAGCACTTCTGAAAAAACAGAAGTAGGTTTATATTTAAGAAAGAATAAAGATTTAATTAGAAATGAGAGAAAGTGACGGACGTAAGTGGTTACAATACAAAACCTGGGTCTACAGTTATCAATAGTTGCCTATCCTATATTATAAAGTAGGTTTTTCGCCTAAAGTTCAGTCTGTTCCAGAGCTGGCGGGTTTCACAAAAAACAGGATCCAAATAGTCATGAAGCTCCCCCAGTTCTTAAGAGGTTTCCAGTGAATGAATATACTCTGTTACAACGAAACAATCTTTTGTCTTTATTCAGAGTCAAGGCGATCTCCTGCCCCCTCCTGTTCCTTTTCCCCTTCTAGTGGTTGCAATCCTTTGCAACTGTCTTTGATGGTTTTCCATGAACTGTTCTGGGACGTGGCAAGGTCAGACAACATATCCTTGCATTACCTCACTTGCTGACTAGGGAGAGGTGACAACTCTGCCTTGCTGAAATGGGTCACCACTGAGACACATTACCCCGGGTGACTAATTTTTACTCCAAGTCAATAACGCATATTTTCAGTATAAATAAATTATTCCTTAAGCATTATCTGTGTACACATCTCGCAATGATTACGAGTCTTGACAAGTTATGAACTTTCTATAGATACCTTACGTGTTACTCTTTGTGGACAACTATCCTGTCAGACATGTGTTTGGTGCAGTGAGTTTGTGAGGCCTGAGGTGAGAATTGTTTGCAAAGTGCAAGGGCCCCTTTACCTAGGGATCTTTGTGTAAGACCATCTTTTAAAGGTAAGCCACAGAGGATTTTTCCTTGACAAGGCCTGAGTTGAGGATCTTAGGTTTCAATTTTTCTCCTGTCACCACTGACATTACTAGTCCTAAAAAGGTGCATACTTTGCAGTCTTCATACTACTAAAGGTGTTGATATTGTCATCACCGATAGCAGGGATGGACATACACATCCTGAGAGACTGAGGTCTTAGCACAAAACTGATCTTAAACAACATGATTTTAAAATAACATTAACTAGTAATTTTTAAGAACATACATGCATTTGTCAATGATTTGGTTTCTCAATCAGTTTTACATGTATTTTTTAAGTGCATTTCAATGTAACTTAAAGAGTCAGTTAAAATGTAGCTCATGTCACCGGAAATGTCATAATCAAAGTGGTCTTTATTAATTTCTCTGCTCTCCATCCTGGGGCTTTGACCAAATCTTTTTTTTATCTTCACTTTTCAAAAATAAAATCCTTCGCCTTGCAGAACCACAGGGGTAGGAACCTAGTGCCTCAATCACTTAACAGTTTCTAAAGGATGTCAGCAACATCAATGATCTACCCCACTCTTGAGGCTTTTCCCTCTACTTCATTTGTGGTTTGCTGTCAGCAGCACCTTTTCCTCCATCAAGAAGAAAGATGAACAACTGCCTTTGTAGTCAGTTTCAATTCTAGTCCATAGATCAACTAACTAAGAGGGCCAAATAGCATGGTATAATTTGCATCTTCCATCAGAAGTCTGAGTGTATCTGACAGCTAACTTTCTGCAGCTTTATGTGATCTTAATCCATGCCTGAACTTCATCTTTCAGTGGAAATGTAGACCAAACAAAATATTGTAATGCTTAGTCTATAATAAAAATTGTATTTAGATTATTATTAGCTACAGAAGCCCCTACTCTTTATGAAAGGTAATAAATATGGTCTGGCAAAATAATTCTAAAATGAAGATGAAGCATATAATTTTGATGCATAGAGTATTATCAATAAAAGAGTAAAGGAAATCCCATATAAATGTGGTTCATTAGTATTAGTTGTAAAATAGAGATCATTCTTAATTTTGAACTGGTTTGTGTTATAATTCCTGATCAACAGATTATTATTTTTAAATCATCCCAAAGCAGTTTCAGATGAAAGCAAAACATCAGATATTTTATAGGTATTACTGTTATGCAGAATGTAAACTAAGTTGGGTATCACATTTAATCACTAGTGTTGTGTCAGATAAAGATGCTTAGAAATATATTTATTTCAAAATAATAGTTATTAATGCTTTGATATGAAATTGATTTAAAAAAGAACAAGTGAAATTTTACACATCAGTGCATTTCATTTGGTCTCTGTTCAGTGACAGAATTCAATATGACATATCTCAGAGTGACAGCATCATGCTGGAACTGCCACCTGAGGGGCTTATACATCTTTACATTTTTCACAAAAGTGAAATTGAGTGACAGCTAAGTAAAATGCAGCTTTTAACTCAAGATGGTAGATCAGAAAGTCAATGAAAACATTCATAGTTTGTTTAGGCCATTTGGTGATGAATCTTCCCATAAAAACAGCTGCAACTTCTCAACTAAGAAAACACTTTAAGCAGGTAACACAACACATAAAAATAGAGAGGGATGCCTCTATTGAGGATAAAATGATTTAAAAGCAATAGAGGTTCCACTGGTAACATTTAATAAAGTGGTATAGCATTTTGCTAGAACTATGATTCTGTAACATTGATGTTGTGTATCTATCCTTCACTGACTTACTCATAAGAATATGGAACATGGCAACATACAATCAGCAGAAACTACCTAGAGACATCTTGTCTAAGAAAACTCATCGAAACAGATCTTACTTTTTCTTTATAAATCTAATGCTCTATGGTAAGTGATAACCATGAAAGCCTAAATCTGGCCATACTACCCACAATTTGACATCCTCCGGGTTTAGAAGGTTTATATCCGCCATAAATACAGTACTAGAAGGAAACAAGGGCCTTCTCAAATCAAATATTAAAATTATGAAAGATACTGTATTGCTTTGCTGTGCACTGTTAAATAGCTATTGTCATTTCTTGAGGTAGCAGCATTCCACTGGTAGCTGATTGCTTCATTATATTTGTATTTGCTAAACATGCGCCCATCACTCATGCCTTTAGGAGCATTTACATATTTGAAACATAGCTTTAAATAAAATATATACTGCTTACAATAGGCAGCATACATAGATAATTTCTAGACAGTACATTGTGAATCTATGTGTAAAGCACTTTGGGTCACAGGATCCAAGAGACAGAAGTAAGTTATTCTCTAGTCCATTCCCAAGGATCACTGTGTGAGATTTGGTACAGCATCGCTATTAATTCTCTATTTTGGTCTGCCGTGAATTCTTCCAGTAACGGGGAATTCAAAAATCTACATCAGCACTCCAGTATATTCCACTGGATTCAGGTCTGCAAAAATATGAAGGCTCACAGTATATCAGCGTACTCCACCCTTACCAAGCTGCTGCTGATGAAAAAACAAAGATTTTATTTGTGGAGTTCCATACTGGCAACTGAAAATAAATTCCTCTCCTACTCCTTTGTATTTATAGGTCAAACCTCCTATGTTACCCCCTATGATACATTCTCTCTCATCTCTTCAAATTAACTTATCTTATCTTTTCTGCATACTTTAAAGCTTTCTTTCTGTTGCCTTCTTTGAATCCTCTCTAGTTTACCATTTATTAAAAGAATGAGAATTAAAATACAATGTAGCACTCCAACCAAAAACTCAGCTATGATGAATGAATACGACCAATCACCTTACTGAACCTACAATATAACGTTTTATTTTACAGATCTCCACGGTGCCATCAACACACACCCCCTTGATTGTTCCAACTCCCTTTGTTCCTTGTCTTTCATCTTCTCTATTCCCAGAGACTTGAACTGTTACTGCCTTTTGTCAATATAAAGCTTATTGCTTGTAGGAATGATCTAGCTAGATCTAGCACAAGTCTTCCTCAATTTTCTATGCCTTGGACAGGTTATAATTTATACAGTGGCTTCCTAGTACTACTCTGCATGGCAACATCTCTAATACCAGAACAAAGGAAACAAAATGTATTTTCCAGGTCAGTCTCAACATTAACAAGATCAGGAGAGAGCATCAAGTGAAACACAGCCTCACTCAAAACATACTCAGAGGGCCTGAGACTGCAATCCTAATGATACCACAACAGGTCTCATCTACTAGTTCTTATATATGGAGACTAAATATTATAGTGATAGATGCTGTTACACTCTGAAACCCCAATATTCGCCACTGTCATGTAATTAGAATATGTCTTATACAAAGTATGCCTTGTGAGGTATCATTCTACAAGTCTTGATCTGCTAGACAGTAATATATTGTTGAATTGTATGTGCTATCATTGTGTGTGAAGTTATGAAATTTGGCTATGTATGTGTCGCTGAAACATGTCCTGAGGTTGAAAATACCCACAAGCAGCCTTTCAGGTACGACAGTAAAAAGGCCAAACAGTGTTAAGGGCTTATTGAGGAAATGCACACAAGCACAAGGATTACCTCAGGATCTGTGTACAATAGAAACCTCTCCGAGACAGCACTACACAATGGGAACTATTTGACCCAGGACAAAGCAAAAGAGCTTTCCAGCAAGTGGGGAGAAGATATAAAAGGGGGGAAATGACATTTTGTGGGGTCCTCATTCTCCCTACAACAGCACTCCTGGAAATACCTGAGGAACAAAGACTGAACTGTGGGAAGTGATGGTCTCAGGCTAGAAGGATTTTTAGCCTGTGTATGAAAACTTGGGAAAGCCAAGGCAACTTGTGCCTTAATAATCTGCCAGCCTGTTTATCACTCAGGGTGAGAATTTGCTAATTTATATTTTACCTATCTATTGTGTTAAGCTCAGTTTGCGTTTTTTGTTTATTTACAAAGGTAATCTCTTTTGTTCTGTTTGCTATCTCTTATAACCACTTAACATCTGCCTTTTATAGTTAATGCATTTGTTTTGTTTATCATTAAACCCAGTTTGTGCAATTTCTAACTCGGGGGGCAAGAAGTTGTGCATATCTCTCTTCACATTGAAGGAGAGGGCGAATTTTTATGAGCTTGCGTTGTGCGGATTTTTGTATACAGCATAAGACAATACACCTTTGGGTCTGCACTCCAAGGGAGGTGGGCACCTGAGTGCTGGGCCAAGTCCCTTAAGCTGAGCCTTCCCAGAGCTGAGCTCAGTGTCTGTGTCTTTCTGCAGCTGGCTGTGGCCCTGCCTGCGTGTGCACTAGAGAAGGCTGAAGAGCTTGGCTCAGCAAGACAGGGTAAAGGGGGTCCAGGCTGGTGGAACAGGAGGGCTCAGTGATATCTCAGTACAACAGGTGGCACCCTGAAGGGGGGCAACCCGTCACAGATGCATTTGAAATCCATACATAGAAATAGGAGTAATGTGTTGCTAGTTATAACTTTTTTTTAAATGTTCACCTCTTATTTCAGTTCAATTTCCTACCATTAGACACAATGTTCAAAGGTGATGAATGGCTATGGGTAAACGGTGACTCAGTTTACAATGGTGTTAAAGCATAGCTGTTGCTACCACAGAGAGTCCTAAAATTATTCCCCTCATGAACTCAATAGGAGAAATCATCAGAAGGATGTGTTCTGCTCAGTTACTTCCAATTCTCCAATATCTTATTGGGTCCTTGTTACCAAGAACAGTTATTTTTTTTATTAGGGATATAGTAGTATTTAGCGTTTGTTAATAGCTGACAATGCAACCAGAACCGGACAGAACATAGAGGAAGACACAGACTTTTCTCACAGGACCCTACAGTCTAACTGGAAATTCTACACAAGAGAAATGGTATCCCTGGATGATCCAATGGAACTTATAAACGGGCATTGAAGAGTTTGTTTGCTTGATTTAAAATCAGTGGGTTAATACTGCTAGGCTTGATGGAGAGCATGTGTTTTAAGAAGAATTTGAACCAAGAACTCATGTCAAGGCAGTAAGTTTCAGGCTAGTTGTCACTAAGGAAGAAGGCCTGGAAGGAAAATACAAAGGGAGTGGTTAGCTGGGAGGACTTGAGTGGAATGAAAGGAGCAAGAATGGGATAACAGAAGAGATTTAGGCAGAGACAGAGGTATGCAGGACCTTTAGACTACAGTGACGATGACAATCTTGAGCTGAATACAGGAGGGAGGGGAAGTTGGTGGAGAGATTCAAAGATCGGACTAACAGAGGTAGGGGGGTTGGGAAGATGGTTTTAGGGAGCCAGGAAGGACAGCAAGATTAGATAGCAATAGTCAAGTTGTGGGACAATCAACTCATGGAAAGGCATTTTAGCACTAGAATGAAAAGGATGGAGATTTCAGATGATGTAGAGAATGCAATGACAGGAGTTGGTGGCCACATGGACATGAGATAATAATAGGAGAGAATATATAGTCAAACTGAATTTGGGCAGAATTGGAACATTCAGGAACAGATAATGGAAAGACAGACAGAAAGAAACACAAGATGGAATAGAAAGGGTGAGATATATTTGACAGCAATTTGACAGGGGAAGGTAGTCATCAACATAGAGGTATGTTGATTGAACTTGAAGCCATGAGAAAAAGATGAGGGCAGCCAAGGCCAAAGCATAGAGGGAAAAGTGAAGAGGATGAGAGACAGAATCATCCACCCAGATTCTTTTGAGAAAAGCTGACTCAAGACAGGATCCTGAACCATTTAAATCAATGTGAGGAGGAGCAGGATGCCACCATAGGAAGCATCGAAAGGACAATCAGAGACACAAAAGACCCATGGAAACCCAGGGAAGCAGAGAGAGGATAAGGACTGAAAGTGAGCCAGAGGCAAAAGGAGAATAAGAAGAGAAAAGTAGTCCTTGAACGTGGCCAGCAATAGCTCACTAATGATCTTGATAAAGCAGTTTTGGTAGAGTTGGTGGGGAAAATACAAACTGTAGGAGATCCAAGAAAAAATTAGGAGAGAGGGAATCAAGGCAGCTGTTACAGACAGTTCACTGTAGTACATATCCCTTAATGAAAGTAATATATTGCTATGCCTGAAAATAATATACTGCTGTGTTTGGCCTGCGGTATTTAAGTCCTGAACTCAATAATCACATAAGATATTTTTCTTGTAATATAAAATGCTTCTTCCAATAATCTCAAAATGGTGTTGGCTCTTTTTCATATGAGTGCTGGGCCACAATAACTACTGCCTTGAACTATTGTGGGGTTGCTCACACATCCTCATTTTCTATTCCAAGCCATTGCTATTGCTACGTACCTCTAGCCCCCTGAAAAGACAGTGAACTGCATTCCAGAAGCATCACAAATATACAGAGAGAGCAGCTGAGATGAGGTACAAATCTGATGCCAAAGGGTGACAAATTAAATAAGCCAAATCAATTAAACTGGGCGAACAATAAGAAATAAAGAGAGACAACTAACTCAGGATGCTTTATTTCAGGTCACTTCACCACGGGAGCGACCATCACTTTTAATTCTTACCAAGGGAGGAAGACTTACTTATGTTATCTACTTGCAAAGGCAAAACCATGAAGATTTAACAACACCTGTATTGGACAATTCCTTTGCCTGTGAATTTGCAAAGAAGAAGATTCCTAAATCCCAAAACTACTGATGAGGTTTTTCAGGAACAGTAGATGTAGACTTAAATGAGGAAACCCCTAGAGAAAGGACTATTAAAAGCTCCTAACATTCATGTTTATTTATTCTTTAGAGTCATATTTTTTAAAAAAAAAGAGGTTATCCCATCTAGCAGGTACCCATCCAATGCTCTGGTTGCCCTGACAAAAAATTAACAATATGAAGTCATTCCCCCCTCATCTAACAGACTCCTCACTCCATCAAAAATAAATTTATAGCTAAACCCAGGATAAAAATTCAATCTGTAAAGACATACTCCCCGCCTTAAGCCACACACCTCGCAGACGCCTTGTAGAAAAGGTAGGATTTGCAGCATGACAGGAAAATAAAAAACAAAACAAAACAAAAAAACCCAGTGAGTTGCAGACTCAAGATGCCTGCACAGAAAACACCATGCCAGCTTCTCCCACCTGTTTGGTGCAAGGGAACCCCAGTCTGAGGACCTCTTCTGTCTTTAACAGCAATGGTGTGACACAAGCAGCAGTGTAGCACAGAGATATATGGATACCTACGTTTGAAACCATTGAGGACATTTACATAGAGATTATAAAAAAAATGTCATCACACAGATTTTTTGAGGGCTTGTGGATTGATACAAAAATGTCTGTCATCCCACCCAAAATCATAGCATTTGTAATTTTCTAACAAAACAAATCAAAACTAAAATTCTTTGTTTCAGTCAGAATTACTTGCTTTTTTGTCTTTGGAGCAATAGGGCCAAGGGGGAATAATAACAACCTGAGTGCTGAAAAAGATTTTTTTTCCATTCCATTTGATTCCAGCTGAAAAGAATTTTTTTCATTGAGAAGTGATTCAAAATAAACTTTTTATTTTTGAATGTTGTTGAAAATTAGATTGCAAAATTCAGTGAAAAAGTTGGATGAAAATGAAATTTTTTTAACAAAAAACAACCACCCACAGTTTCATTTGAAATGTTTTCATGGAAAAATAATTCCTTTTTCTTGACAAGCCCTACTTTAACGGTTAAAATATTCCAATTCCACCCAGAAACTGACAGCTAACCTGTGCAGCTCCCAAAACACCAACACTCCTGACATTCAACTTTACTCAATAAATGGGCTGGCATCTTCAGCACCAAGTTCAGTTTCCAGTGAGTCTCAAGCCACAGCCCTATACACAGCACATTACAGTAGCCTATTTTTCAGAGAGGGCAAAACCAAGAATAAGCGTGGAGGACAAAGCCAAGGATATGTCTGCATACAACTGAAACAATTCAGTCACCACACAAAAACGCAGATGGAAAACTGCCTTCTTGGCTTGCACATCAAGAAACAGTTTGGGTCTAGGCAAGACCTAAGCTGCAAATCTTAATGACACATGGTAGATGCACTCCTTCAGTCAGAGGTGTCAATAAAACACTTCCCAACAGAGTCCTGCAATATGACCTGAACCCGACAGGACCGATTACAAGCACCAGGTCCAGGCCAGTTGGGTGGGAGACAATCAGACCCTCTTGGGCTAGGGTCAGCTTGGATCAGTTCTCCTCTCCTGCCCGTGGGGTTGGTACAGGAGTGGCTGCATGACCTGCTCTTGCTGTTGCGCCAACCCCAAGAGCAGGAGGAGGAATGCTGAACCTAGGGTCAGGAGGCAGCAACGGTGGCGACTCAGGTTTAGGGGGAAAGGTTGGTGTTGGGTCAGGTCGGAAAACAACTCGACTCTCTCAGGCTCAAGTCGAATGGGCTTGAGTCAAGTCGGGCCTCTCCTTTCTAATTCTGATGGCTGCTTCCTCCAACCTATCGACATCTGTTATACCAAATGGAACTTCAGTCCACCAGACCTCACTGATGCCCCAGTCTCTAGCAGACACTAGATCACCCATTCCACTGGGGACGTAAGGCCAGGTCCCCAGGTGAGGAGAGTATCTCCACTCACTTCTATGGTTTACACTTGCTAAGAATATGGCCCACAGAGGTGACGACTTACCCCAAGTGAACATGTCCCATTTCTTCTTACATTCACATTGAGCAGATGGAAGGACAGCAGGAAATGCTGCTGCTCCCTTGACAAGCAAGCCTTCAGTTCTGATGAACAAATTCCCATACTTAAAAAGAACAGGAGTACTTGGGGCACCTTAGAGACTAACAAATTTATTAGAGCATAAGCTTTCGTGGACTACAGCCCACTTCTTCGGATGCATACAGAGTGTGCATACTTAAGTGGCTGTGTTCAGATGTAATGTATCCGAGAATACTGGAGATGTAAGCAAAAATGACAATATATAACTTTACATAGGTAAAATGATCACTCTCAACTCTGGAAAAGTATAGTATTAAGAAGTTTTTGGTATACTTGATGCTGCAAGTATATTTCTAAATAGTTTAGGGACATACCAGAAATTACAGATGAGCTAGTATGTCTGATTTTAAATTCAGCATAACAAGTTTTCTCCAGGCAAAGCAAGTCATCAATATGAAACTGTCAGAAGTTTATTAAAACCCAACTCTATGGTATACCCTAAATCTGCCACATATCTGAAGAAGAAAAGAAAAAACTACCTCAGGAATTTCAGCTGAAGTGATTTTTTTTTTTTTTTTGCTTGTTTTTTACAGAAATTTTGTTATAGAAGTGGCTGAAGTTCATCCTAAATTTGCTCTTAATCTGGTTTGGTTCAGCTGACATTATTATAGTTCACATTTTGTAAATGTCCATTACACATAGCAGATGAGTGGGTAATTACACACAGCCCAGCAGTTATATTTTGAGGAGACATTGACAATTTAAAATCTAATCAATTTTAAAAAATGGATTAAAAGCAATTCAAGTGCTACAATTGTCCCTGAGTCCCCCTGCCATTTTCCTTGGTTTTACCATCACATTTCCCTAATTTTCATGAAGTTTTTTCTCTCCTCTGGTGTTGTGTTGAATAATTAACACAAATAACAGGGAAAATAAGACTAGCTAAGGTTCCAGTCCCGCAGCTGGATCCACACAGAAATTCATGTTGGGAAAAGAGTGCAAACAACTAGAGGTGAAGTGCTACCAAATGGACAAAGAAAACAAATTACTAAAAAAATAAGAACACTTTTGTTTTTCTAATCTATTTCAATTCCATAATCTCAGGGTATTACCTGTAACAATAATAGGTACAACATTTTCAGGATGATTGCGTCTCTTAAACAGGGACTGAGACAAATATTGGACTAAGGAAAGAATACATATAATGGTTTAATTTACACCAATTGAGAATGACCATGAATATATGGTAGCAAAATATTTATGGTGGCATAGGAAAAGCCAAATTTCAACAGCACAAATATTGACAAATCTGACAGAAGCATCCACCCAGCAATCCCATCCTCTCTCTTTGGAATTTCTGGTTTCACAACTCATTTGAATTGCATATTCTGTATGTCTTCTTTACTAGTACTCCATTAGGTCCATATGAGCTTAGTCAGCACCAAATATAAATTGCTATACATCATCTCTTCCAAAACATTGTGATGTAGGGCTTCCTTTTTATTGGCACGTGTTCGATTGGGCTTTTAATGACTCCAAGACATTAATTCCATGTATGCATACATATTACTTCATGATGTTGGGCCAGTGATCACCAAATTCAGTTAGTCTATTCCCATTATTGTAATTCTTTCCCTCACACGTGATCACAAATCATAATTTTTTAGATTTGAATCCAATCTCCTTATTGTTCATCATACACCCACCTAGAATTCAGTCCATTCCACCTCTTCTATCACATATTTTGCATCCCTATCAATTACATTAACCCTAGAAATTTAAGAATGTTTTTCTCCTCCAACAGTTTCATGATATTGCTGCAGTTTGTGGGATTATTTTGTATCAACGATGCTATTCATGCAATCGTCCCCTGCAGCCAGGCTTAGAAATTTGCACTGAAACTATTAAGAAGTCATCCTGAGCAAATGTAATATGGTATCTCCAAGTAACATTAAAAAGTTAAACCTTCTCGTCAAATGGGAATGAAGTCCAAAAGCAAGAATCCCAACACTATCTATGAATGCCCATGTAAAAATGACATTTTACTGAACTGGGCAGTATTATGATAAACAATCATGGTTGTAATTTTGCTGTCTGTACTAAAATAGCTATATATACTTTGCGTGGGAAAGAACAATGGGCATTCAAATGAAGATATAGAAAAGAGAGTACATTTAAAAAATTCTTCTGCAATGGGGAAATGTCATTGAGGTGTGTTAAAAATACACAATAAAACAGTGTCTTTCTCAAGCATGCACGTTCTATGAAAATATTTAGTACCTAACAGGAAAGATAATTTACAATAACAACTTTTATTGGTTTTGTTATTTCTGGAAATAGCATCTGCCCTGACTTCAGTGGAATTACTTCAGATTAACTTCAGTGTAAATGAGAGAATTTGGCCCATGAATCTAGCTGTACATTTGGTATGTGTTAGTTCCACTGCAGTACTACTGAACTCAGTATTTAGTTCCATCTTCTTCGTTTTGTAAATGACTTTAAGCAATTACTGATAATCATTTTGTTAATATGCAACCCCACCAAAGAAACATCAGCTGCCGGCATTCAGAACATTCTGACCAGCATTTCAGATGGGACCTAGGTATGCTACACACAGCAGAACACATTCTGATAAATATACTAACAAATCAATTTGGAGTGTGATTTAGCTTCATCATTTTGAGCTACAGTGGTAGGATTTAGCTAACAAAAGAAATCTTTGCTCTCTGAGCACTAACTTCACAGAGAAAAATCAAGAGTGAAGATGCTTGTTATTTAGGCAGTTTTTACTTAGGATGCATCCATTTCACCATCTCACTAAATGTTTCCAATTTGCAGGTTATATTTTCCACTTAACTGGCAAAACAAATGGAACCTGTCAAGAATAGCAGTTTGAACGACATGTCAATATGCCCCTTTCCCGCTGATCTATGCTACTATATTGGCAAGGAACTTTTATTCCCAGAGGAAGCTACAATTGTTTTTCAGTGCATATGTTCCAGCTACTAAGAACAAAGTTCAAGCTGTTTTTCCATTGTTATTATTGCACTCACCTTCTAGTAATTCATATGAGGTGTCACTGTTCATACAGTACTTGTTAAGTTAAAAAAATAGCGTGATTAGATGACTTCTAACAGTAGACAAAGTGTTTCACTTCTATGACATGCTTTAATTGCATAAGGCCAATCTAAACCTAGCTTCTCTGTATGGTAGTGTTAACACACTACAATGTCAGGGAACTGGCATACAACATTACATACAAAGTGTGCAGGTACTGTAATAGCAGTCACTGGTTACAGATCTCTGTTACATGACAGGAATAACTTTAACAGCCCTGTTCCAGGACTTGTGACTGGGACCTATCTATCTAAGATATTTATATGGGCCTATTACAATAGTATCTGAGCACCTCACAATACTCCTGTGAGAAAGGAAAGTGCTATTATCCCTGCTTTACAGCTGGGAAACTGAGGCACACACAGTCCAAGTGACTTGGTCAGGGTCACGCAGGACATTTGTGGCAAAACAAGGAATGGAACTCAGGTGTCCTAAATCCCAAGCTAACACCCTAACCATCTTTCTGCTCTTATCTAGCACTTCTGTTTGTCACTCATCTTATTAGCTTCACTTCTGCTTTTAATATGTTCATTAGTATCTCTTGCCATTTGCTAGTTTTTTATTGTTTTAAAACTTGCCAAATTTTCTACGTATTTGTAACTCTCGTCTTTTTAAAGTTTTGCTTACTAGAAAGACAAGCGTTTCCTGTTTGCCATATTTAGCTATTTTAACTTTTGACCTAAAGCAGGTGAATAAATAGTAGCTGGGAACTTCTGTACCTGTGCACCATTGCAGAGCCTTGTTGGTTTTAATGGGGCTTCCTGTAGGTAAATGGGTCTGGCTGCATGCACACAGCACCTTGCAGAATCAGGGCCTCGGTTGCTCTGAAAGTGTCTGGAGTCCAGAAGGAGGTGCTAAACTTGGGAAAATGTGAGTGATGATAGGTCCTAAAGAGTAGATTGGCAGGGAGGCTCAGAGCATAGCTGCCCTCAGTTCTAGATTTTGGAATTGTTGCCAACTTTTGCAATTTTATCACATACAGGCTTTTTTAACCTGTCTCATAAAAACAATGAAAGACTGCCAGCAGAGCTGACTGACACTTGGAATTTCCATTCCGTGAGAAATTCTAGCATTCCTAAATGTGTTTTTGTTTCAAATCAGTATGAAAAACAGACAACTAACTAAGTAAATTTCTTGTGAAATGAACGTATCATTTCAATTGAAAAGTTCAATTTTAATCAACTTGAAACTTTTATTCTGATTTCAACATTTTAAAATCTTATATTATAATTTATAATATAAAATAAATTTCAGAACAAAAAGTCATTTAAAAACAAAAATATGCTTTTTTCCCATCTTTCTTCTAAAATAAATTTTGTCAAAATATACATGTTCTTGTGGAAAGTTATGATTTAAATTAATGATTCCATATAAATCAGCTCTAGCTGCCAACTCATTATTCCCTTGTTCAAAATAGCTGCCATCTCCGATTAAAAAATCTCAAAGACCACCTCACTCTACTATTTACCAGGATTTTAATGATAACAGCAAATCCTTCCACAAACAACCCCAAGAGAAACTCTACAATCTCATCCCGCACAAACCCACCCCATGGACCTTATACATGCTTTCTAAGGCACACAAACAAGGGAACCCAAGCAGACCCATCATATCCGACCCGGGAACTCTTAGGAATATTGGGACTCTTAGAAACCATCCTCAAGCCACTCACCCCACAAAGGGACAGCTTCCTCCAGGACACAACTGACTTCCTCCACAAAGTCTGCAACGTTAACAACCTCCCTCTGAACCCCATTCTTGCCACCATGAATGTCATCTCCCTATACACCAACATCCCTCACAATGACAGCATCGCTGTCTGCCACAAATATCTATAAGACAACGGACAACACTCAAATATCCAAGCCAAACACGTTGCCAAACTCACTCATTTCATCTTCACCCATAACAATTTTACATTCAACAACAAACACTTTGCCCAAAACCATAGGAACAACCATAGATACTAGGATGGCTCTGCAATATGTCAACCTCTTCATGGGCCACCTTGAGGAAAAATTCCTGGACAAATGCTTCAAGAAACCAATGATATACCTGAGGTACATCAATGATATTTTTATCCTCTAGCCGGATGACCTAAACTCCCTCATAGATTTCCACCACAACCTTAAGCACCACCACAATCCATTTATTAAACTCTCTGGAACACTCTCACCAATATCAACTTTCTGAACACCACAATCAGCTTCAAAAATGGAACCCAACAGACAAGAAATGCACTGATCACCTCGGGCTGTGGAGCTGTTTTATTACTGTGTAGATTTTCTAGCTGAGGCAGAAGCCCGAGCTCTGGGATCCTCCCTCCTCGCAGGGTCCTACAGCCTGGGCTCCAGCCCCAGCCTGGAAGTCTACACAGCCCTGTGAGCCCGAGTTGACTGGCACAGGCCAGCTGCAGGTTTTTCTTTGCTGTGTAGACATCCCCTCTGAGTACTTTTCCCAGTTGTTAAGAAGAGCTCTGTATGGATCGACTGCTTGTCTCTCTCACTCCTTCCTAGGCGGTCATTTCCCATTTTGTATGTGTGCAACTGATTGTTCCTTCCTAAGCGAAGTACTTAGGATGAAATTCAATAAGGACAAATGCTATTTACTTCAGACCAGCAAGTTGGTTACCATTTCCCTGTTCCAGGCTGCCCCTTATAAAGATGGTTGCCACCTTCCACTCTTTTCAATAAGACTGAAGCGAAACCCACAGACACAATAGCAGCCACTCTATGCTTTTAGAGAAAGAGGGGAGGGGCTATGCAGGGGAACATGAGGGCAGGACAGAGGCTGCAGGGAAGGTAGGAGATTAAGGAGAATAGGGTAATGTAAGGAGCAGGAGAGAGACTGAAGTGGTGCAGAAAGAGACAGATGGGGGTGAGATATGGAGAAGGAGAGAATTACAACTTCCCCATCCTGTGGGTAATGGAGGGTAAGAGGAGGGGATTCCCAATGGAAAGGACACATTTTTGCATTTGTATTGAAGGCTGCCTTTTGTCTCTTAGGATATGTCCACTATGAGCTAGAGGTGTGATTCCCCTGATTGCGTACATGTTCTCGTGGTAGCTCGATGAGAGCGAGCATGAGCATAAACAGTGGTGTCGCCGCAGTAGCTTCAAAAGATCAAAAGGCAAAAAAAAAAAAGAATCCCTACATATTTATTATTTTAGAAAATCTCATGAATGTTGAGGTGTATAAGTCATGGTTTTTAAATGTGAGGGTGGCTATGCTGGGAACTGCTATCCCAACCCAGGACACAGGACTTCAAAGCCACAGGACACATTTTTCTGAATTGGGCTGCACCACCTACTCTCCTGGCAGCACTGAACATTCCCTCCCCCGCTCCCTGCAGCTTCCCTCTTTCTCGGGTCCTGATTAATTGAAATGCTGATATCCTGGCTATACAAACCAGTGCTAATATCTTTGCTAATATGACTGATAAATCATACACAGAACACAAAAGGTTACCCTGAAATGATAAATAAGCCAGGAGCACATTTCTAAGGACTAACATATTTTGTTCAACATATTCCGGTAAGGAGCCTTTTCCCCCTCCAGAGAGTGTCAGAGCTGCTCGGAACAACTCAGTTCCCCTATTTTTCTCTTTTGTAATCCTCCTCCCTTGAAGGCCTGATGTTGAGGTAATCATCCTTCCTAATGAAAGAGGTCTGGATACAGTTGGAGGCTAATTCTTTCTGCCAGCCTCACATGGAGTAGTACGTCCTTTGGCGCGTAACGTCACTGACTGCAACAGGACTTCTTACAGAATGAGATCCTACTCCAGGTAAATGGGGGTGGTGGAATCAGTCTCTTTTTGACCATTTCTTGTGCCGACCAGAAAATAAGACCCTTCCCTGACGAGCCGAGCATGTCCAATCACAGCAGTTGTTTGCCTGGGAGCTAGAATCCAAACTTGGGTCCCCTACATGATTGGCACCTGCTTACTCCTACAAACTCAGATCTAAGCTGGGCCACCATGCTGTGTTACAGAGTCAAGGCTGCTCATGTGACACTCATATACTATGGCAGCCTATTTATGCCAACCTGCAGCTCAGCCCGAATCTCGTGCATTTTTGGCTGAGCTGCAGGCAGTACCTGCAGTCCTCCTGCAGCAACTAGATGCTGCATTTGCACAGGGTGCCAAAACCTGGAAAGGAAGCAGCAGCGGCAGTAGGTAATAAGGGCTGCTGGTTCTGAATGGGGAGAAAGGGGATTCCAAGAAGAGGGCAGGGGTCTGAAAAGGTACAGAACGGGGGACAGGGGCTGAAAAGGGATTTGGATAGAATGGGAGAGGCTGATAAGGGGTGGAGAAAACTGCACGAGGCTGCCTCATATCCCACACTCTCCATGACTCCCAGACTTCCACTGGACTCTCACTAGCACCGTTACTCCTATAGGACGTTATCCGCCCCCAGATCAGGGGTGAGGCATGCTGACAAAGCAGTGCGTTTTGTATCTAGCTTGACCAGTTGCTGACCTGTTGGAAAACAGAAGGTGTCATTCACCAGGGCTATCAAACAGGCTGATGCCTTCACCAGCATTAAATCCATGCAATTTTTTTAAGGTCAAATTTATAGTTATATGAAAATTGTGTTGGAACATGACAATTAGTACACGGAGCTGGGCAAAACTTGGTACCTATACAGAGTAGCACAGAAACATAATTCTGAAGGCAGAGCCACTGCCAGCAGCAGTGCAGAAGTAAGGGTAGAAGTACTACCCTACAATAACCTTGCAACCGCCCCCACAACTCCTGTTTGGGCCAGGACCCCTACAATTATAACACGATGAAATTTTAGTTTTAAATAGCTGAAATCATGAAATTTACTATTTTAAAAATCCCATGATTGTGAAATTGACCAAAATGCACCGTGAATTTGGTAGGGCCCTAAATATGAGACAGACAGGATATTTCAGTTTCAGCCTTCTACAGACAGAAGTAATAAGAGCAACATTAGTCTCCATATGTATCGGTGAGCTAATAATGATTCTTAGAGTCCTGAAGGCACTGAAGTAGGTTAATACTTTGATTACAGCAATTTTTGGAGTTTCACCAAGGTACACTGTTGCAATCCACTTTCATTGTTGTCAGCTACACAAATAAAAATTTCTTTCCTACTAAGGCACTCAGAGATACTGTACTTGAGCCTTTAGCCACACCCCTTCCTGACAAGAAAAAAAACCCTTAGGATACAAAGATTTGGTACAGCGAAAGTGTTGCACAAGGCTTTTTGTCATGCCCCGGCCATCTTCTTTAACGGGAACTGCAAGGGTAAAACTTTGCACAATGTTTGAAAATGTGAAGATAAAACACAAATTATTTGTGTTGTATCATGAAACAAACATGCTCTGGTGCCCAACCTTATTACACAGGAGGGCCACATAAACCTAAGCACAACCTTGTGTGAGCCAAATAGATTCTACATATTTTAATAACATTTAAAATCATTTGTATGGATTTATATTTTAAGTTCAGCTTGTTTTGTATGTGTTTAGATAGGTTGTGTCTATGTAAGTTATGTCTATGCACATACTTGTGTAAACTAAAATGATGTAAACATGACAAAATGCTAATGAATCAGCTGTTAGCATATTGTGTTGAAGGAGGCCGCAGGCCTTATGAAATATCTGGTGGGCCATGTATAGCCTGCAGGCTGTAGGTTGGGCACCCCTGCTCTATAGCAAAATATGAGCTGGTGGGGTTCAACCAATTGCTTCATACTAGCACCAAGCAATCTTTCCGTATCAGGAAATGCAATGTAACTTGGAGAGATCTTATTATCATAATTGGCAAGGATTTTACTGTTATCATGGTACAAAAAAATCTAATCACAGAATATATTGGGTAAAGTCCAGCTAGCTACATGCCCAATTCTGCCCTTGGTTTTAAGAATTCCAGATTTAGGACTTGGAATTTATGAAAAATCTGCATTTTCTAGTAAATTGGGACAAGTTAACACTTAACACTCCCATTATGTTTTCAGGGACATACATTAATAATTTTACTTAAAACATTTTTTTTTTAAATACATGTGATTTTGAATGAATGAAAACTCATCTGCTATGAATTTCCGAGATTTCAAAGCTTGTCATGCACAATAGGTTAACACAAATCCTAGTTTAAATGCTAACAAAAGGTACTGCTGAATAGTAATGTCATGTCATCTGAATGTTGCCTTGGTCATGTCATCTTAAGTATATTAACGTTTCTTCAATATTAAAAATCTAGCTGTCTAAAAACATATTCCCAAGGTTTTTAGCTTACGTGAGCACTAGCGACAACAGAGAATTCATTATGTTACATTGGTACCATCGTCAATCAAAACGGTTCATAAAAACTTTTGAAATATTAAGGTTTATAGAATATTTAGGAAGGAAATACATACTTCCATCTTTTACATAGACTGCTTCTTACAGACCATCATGTCTAAATGTTTCAAGTTGTCAACCCTGAATAACTTTGTTACAAAGGAGGTATTTAAAGGGTTTAGAGTTTAAAGCAGGCCAATAACCTTCAATATTTTAAAGCGGCAAGTAAGAAGCTTAACTATACTTTTAAGCAAGTCTAAAGAGACATAATTTGAAAGGTGCTTATAGCTACTGCCTCTTTATTTTCAGATTTCAGGCTTTTAGAGACTCTGGTTTAAACCTAAAGGGGAATTTTTTCCCTTTGAACTAGGTTACTTGAAATGGAAATTTCATCAAGGACGTTAGAGAATTCAATCTCTCCCAAACATCAACTGCTTTGAAAAATTCAGCCTGTGTTTGGATATAACGAGTGTAGTAACAGAAGTGACAAAATTTGGCCTGCAGATGTTATAGGGCAGTTTGTAAAAGACATTATTATAATGATTTAAGGTCATCAGCTGGAAACTTACTATAGTGGATACTCTGAAGTCACCAAAGAATGCATAATCTTGACCTCTGTAGATGTAAGTGTATTTGATGGTCAATAAATTCACATGACAAGTTTAAAATTATATCTCTGGATTTCTCCACATTTCTGAAAGCAACACGCCAACTAATCTGCCCTCAGTGTCTTTCCTTGTCTTTATCTCTTCAGGATAATTCACTAGCACAGTACTGCTACTTAGCAGCTCAGAAGACTTAAAAGGAAATTCGCCTACAGTATGCCTTATATATTTAAAAAAGGATTTTAACAATGGGTAAAAATCCCACTTATAGTTACATCCATCCATCCACTGAAACCTTATTTTCTCAAGAATTCTTTACGAATTGCTTACCCAGCAAGAAGAGATCTAGGAGCACCATGGCCGCATGATGTGGAGGAAGAAATTCACCTAGCCAGGACCTGAACTCTGAATAACCAAGGCCTCAGAGACTCATGAGGCAGAAGCCTTCTCAGACCAGCCTACAAGAGCTACCTCACCAAAGGAGGATGGCTGGGAGCAGCAGCAAAGCAGCAAAGTAGTTTTCCAAAGCCAGTAGCCTGGTGAGGTCATCTGTGCATTTATTTTCCAAAAGGAGGTGTTGCCCACCATGGGAGGGGAATAGAAAGAAAGGGTGGAGGTATGGAAGTTTGGGCCACCACCTTCATTCTACTCTCCATGTTCCACACCATCCTTCCATCATTTGGTCCTCTCACTACCATACATTCCCTTCCCCAATATTTTTGGTTTTCCTCTTCCCTTGCTCCCCCCTCCTTCCTTACACCTTCATCCCACCTCTACCCCTTAGTAAAGTACAAATAAAAATATTTAACTAGCAAGACCTGTACCAATCCCTACCTCCATCATTTACTTTTATGCTATATCACTTTCTCATGTGCTTTTGTATCTTTTAAGCACTGGTCATTCAAAGACTTATACATTTGCTTAGTTTTACATACATCAGCAATGCTTTGTGGATTTAGCACCTTAGACTGCAAACTCTTTGGGGTAGGTGCCATGTTTTATTGTGTGTTTTCAAAATGTCAAAGTCTGGCAACTTGGTGCCAATACCACTCATCCCTATCTATATCACCATTCCAGCCTGATGCCATTCCACGAGAAACAGGGATGGGGGGAGAGGAGGGGTATCACAAAAATTAAATGTTTATCACTCCTCTACAGTATCAATAAAAGATGGAGCTGTGAATTTGTTTCAACACAGATGGGTTTTGTCATTAGCAAACATGATATATATTTTTTTAAATCAAAATTAAATCAATGTTGATTTCACACCCCCTGGGAGTTTTGCCTAAGTAAAAAGTGCAAGAATCAGTCCCTCAAATTTGATCTTGCAAATTTTAAACTGGTTTCAAATTTGCTCCAGTATAAAAATTCCTTTATAAAATTGGATGGTAGCAATAAAAGTGCCATCAAGTCGGATTACTTGTTAACAGTGATATCTTTATATTTGTCTAGCTTGCATCTGATTATCAGAAAACAGGGAATCCCAGATTCTGGTGGGTTTTGGTGTGTTTGTAGAAATTCATATAAAATCTTCTGTATATCTTTTCACTGATGTCATGGCCATGATTAATTTTTCCCATCCTCAAATCAAAATCTCTTTTAAAAGAAATTATTTTCTTTCAGAACTGGAACACAGAGTAAAAAAAAATTAAATATATATCTTTAATCATATTCAATTCACTTTAGGGATATCTAGTCTCAAGCAATTGGTTTCATCAGCAAATGCAAACGCTCCTCTATGATTTTAATCTCTTTAGCATGTTGATAGTTTATGTATAAAAATAATATGAGGAATTACTTAATTCAGTAACTAATGTACATAATTTTCTAGGTTTTTAAATATATAGGAATTGGCTCATCTTAATTTGCTGAAGTGACCATGATCTTGAAAACAGCTGTGAGATTATTTAAAGTAAATGAATAATGAAATCACCTGACTTTCTAAAGGTTTGTAAATTCAAAGCAATTTCATTGTTCTCATGAGAACTACCTGGAATCCTTGCTGCTGGGTCAAATAAGCCCATTTTATCACTAAACCTAAAAATTAATGAGTCTGCATCAAAAGTGAAATGCACATTGGCATTACAGTGGGACTATCATGGGTAACAGTACATTCCAACGTGTGTTAGAAGGTCCTCTTGAAGAGCCAAATCCTGCCTGCCTGACACAAGCAAGTAGTCTCAATAAAGTCAGCGGGTTTGCCCACATTAGTCAGGTGAGCAGGATTTGGCGTGAAAAGAACACAGATAAATATTACCCTCCTGAGGGCATCATCAAACCATGCACATATACCTCACCCACAAAGTATAGTCATTTAACTATTATTTGGATTTCTGATCATGCCTGAAGTCACTCCTTCTTAAGACCTCACAAGTTCATCCATTTCTCTCCACTCCAACCCTACAATTAAATTATTTGTCCATACCTTAATCGACTCCTGCCTTGATTATGGTGACCTCCTCTCTGTCCTTCTTGATATCTACAGGTTGTCCTCTTCCAAATATGCTGCCATAATAATCCTTCTTGCATGCTTCTGTGGCTATGTCCCTCTGATTCTTCCTTGCACCATCCCCCCCTCACGCTGGATATTAAATGTTGTCCCTGTTTTCTATGCCCTACATCAGTGGTTCTCAACCAAGGAGTACACAGACCCTTGGGGGTACTCATCTAGATATTTGCCTAGTTTTACAACAGGCTACATAAAAAGCACTAGTGAAGTCAGTACAAACTAAAATTTCATACAGGCAATGACTTGTTTATACTGCTCTGTATACTATACACTGAAATGTAAGCACAATTTATATTCCAATTGGTTTATTTTATAATTATATGGTAAAAAATGAGAACGCAAGCAATTTTTCAGTAAGAGTGTGCTGTGACACTTTTGTATTTTGATGTCTGATTTTGTAAGCAAGTAGTTTTTAAGTGAGGTGAAACTTGGGGATACACAAGACAAATCAGACTCCTGAAAGGGATGCAGTAGTCTGGAAAGGCTGAGAGCCACTGCCCTACATCACACATCTCCCACCTATATTTCCAACCTGGTCTCCATTTTGCACCGACATCAATCCACTTTCACTCAACCAGCAATGTCACCGTTGACACCCATATAGTCTCTCACACAAACATCTCCATGTCTCTTCCACATCTCTTAGGGCGTGAACTTTCCCTATTCCTGTTTACCAAGCTACCATCCTCATTTCATTCAAATGTTTTCTTTAAAAAAAAAAAAAAGCACATCTAGACTTGTTTCCTAAGTATTATTCATGAACACTGTGGTGTTGTGAAGATCAGTTCATTAATGTTTGTACAGCACCAAGACATTATGATGAGAGCATCATAAAAAAGCCCAGGAGAAAAATCAATAATTTTGTATTCAGTGCAGGGTTTGGATGTGTGCAGTAAATAATGCATGAGATCACACAATGAATGATGAAGATAAAAAGAAATACTGAATAGCTACGCATTCAGTTAGCACTGTTTATCCTGTACATTGAATTACGTAGGGGTCCTGTGGAAAAAAAGTATGTGATCATGTAATTAAAGACTGTTTCATAATGCATTCACACAAGGGTGCTGATTTAAGGTTGCACAGACAACTTTAATTCTGGCTTTTCCTAACCTTTGAATGCTTGACTTTGCAACCTTAACAATCTTTTAATGTATTATTTTTGGATGTAGTATTGTATATGCTCTAGTTAAAGATATTACAAAGAGAAGGAAAGCAAGCAAGACAGAGACTCTGCATGTAGTTTTCAGTTTTGAGCTTCAATGCTTCTTTAGAATTTCATATTTTTGACATTTTAAAATGTATTCTAGACTCTCTTCCTCAACATCCAATTCTCCTCCAAGGAGTTGATAGCCCATCACATCTTGAAGAGAGACTTCAAAACCACTGAATTTATTAAAAAATGGTATTCCTGAAACATCCATAAACACTCCTACAGAATATCCATTTAGCAGATATTGCATATAAACTCGTCCATATTTCCCCGGACATGTCCGGCTTTTGCGTCTTTAAATAGCTGTCCGGGAGGAATTGGTAACAAGGTTAAAAGGTCCGGGATTTTCCCCCCTTCCTTCCCTCCCTCCCTTCCATGCAGAGTGCGGCGTGGTGATTGGGCGGCTGGGCCTGATTGAGCCACTCCCATTGGCCTCCAGCAGCCAGAGCCCCACTCCTGCTCCCCGCTGCTGCCTGCAGCCCGGTGTAACGACACACCGGCAGCATGTTTTGCCTACACGTGGAGCCAGCATCTGACCGGCATGGGCATAGTAAGGGGAGTCCCGGGGGGCAGTCAGGGAGCAGGGGGAGGGTTGGATGGGCCTGTCTGGGGGTGGGGGTGTGAATTGGGGGTGGGGGGGGCGGCGGATTACATTCTTTTGTGGTGCCCGAGCTCCAGCAATATCCAGGGCCGGGGGCCCTGCTCCAGTAATATTTGGAGCTGGGTCTCTCCCCCGGCCCTGCCTGGAGCGGGCCCTGGCCTCCACCTGCCACCCCCCTCCGCACATCCTCCCCCATTCCCTGGCCGAAAGAAAGCAGTGCACCCCTCTCCCCTGCCTGTTTGTGCTGCCTGCTCCCGGCAGCAACTGCTGTCTGCTGCCACAGGGTCCTAGTGCCCCCCATCCACTAATGGCAAGGCAGGCTGCCCTTACCCTGCCCTTCCAGCCTAGCCCTGAGCTTCTCCAACACCCCAAACCCCTCATCCTCTGCCCCAGCCCTGATCCCCCTCCTGCATCATGAACCCCTCATCCTCAGCCCCAACCCTCATCCCCCCGCACCCTAATCCTCTGCTCCATCCGTGGGCCCCTCCTGCATCATGAACCCCTCATCCTCAGCCCCAACCCTCATCCCCCTGCACCCAATTACTCTGCTCCATCCGTGGGCCCCTCCTGCATCATGAACCCCTCATCCTCAGACCCAACCCTCAGCCCCCTGCACCCAATTACTCTGCTCCATCCGTGGGCCCCTCCTGCATCATGAACCCCTCATCCTCAGACCCAACCCTCATCCCCCTGCACCCTAATCCTCTGCTCCATCCCTGAGCCCCCTCCTGCACCCCTCATCCTCAGACCCACAGCCCTCACCCCTACACCCCCTCCTATCCCCAAACTCCGTCCCAAACCCCCTGCCCCTTTCCACACACCCCCTCCTGCCCTCAAACTCCCTCCCAAAGCCTGCACCCCCTCCCTTTGCACCGCATCCCACCCCCAAACTCCATCCCAGAACCTGCACCCCTCACCCCCTCCTGGACACCCACCCCCTGCCCCAGCCTGGAGCCTGCACCAGCACCCAAACTCTATCCCAGAGCCTGCACCCTGCACCCCTCCTGCACCCTAATCCCCAGCTCAGGACCTGCACCCCAGACCTCCTTCCCACACCCAACCCCCCTCCCAGAGCCTTAGGCAGGTGGGGGCGGCGGGTGGGTTCTGGGCACCACCAAACCTGCCACCTATGTGGGCAGTCAGGGGACAGGTAGGGTCCTATGGGGGCAGTTAGGGTGGGGGGTTCTCAGGAAGGGGCAGTCAGGGGACAAGAAGCAGGGGGGGGTTGGGGATCCTGAGGGGGGCAGTCAGGGAGCGGGAAGTGGGAGGGAGTGGGTGGGGGCGGGACTAGCACGGGGCTTCCTCCTGCCCCCCAGGGTCCTCTTTTTTGATTGTGGAAATATGGTAACCCTATATAAAACGCCTTATAAACATAACTACTAACCAAAATGGATAGTGTGCCAGATTGTTTCTCTGAAATATTTAGTTAATTACATTTGATTTTGTTCATTTCATTTCAACCTACAACTTATGTGAATATCTGACACTGGCAGCACAAAGCAAAAGTGGAGTATTAATTCTGTTCCATCAGTAAAATATTACAGATGGTTTTGCCTGCACTTTAGTATTTTCAGAACGATAGTCTACAATATGGTGATGGCTGAGTATTATCTCCCTATTACTTTGATGGCAATTTTACAGTTAAAAATGAAATTAATAACTAACCTCCAAAGACTTATTATGTTTAATTACTTTTCACTCCCTGAATCATTCTTTTCACTATATAATCTCTCCTCAAACAAAACTGAAAGAATCTGAGGTGTCATTAGAGAACACACATTAGCTGCTCAACATTTGCTGGTTGTTAAACTGCTACTACACACGGAAAACAAGTTGACTCCAGAGAGAGCTTTCCTTCCATTTGCAGAAGAGACTACTATGAAATATTAATATTTGTAAACTCAGGGGCAGATCCTTGGGGGCATTTAGACAGCCTTGCACTGCTCCCCTACAACAAAGCAGCCCTAAAACCTGGGTAACTGGCGCCAGAAGGATTGAGGCTTCTTGACTGCTCGTGCTTACTGCAGACAGTTTAGGGGCACAAGCTGCTCCAATAAACCCTGACCATCATAATGGACCTTTTAGGAGTCAACAGAATTTAGAGAATATCCAGGCTGGCCTAGGTTGTATCAGGCAATCAGCCTGGTGCAGACTGGTCCAGGATCAGGCAGCACGAAAGTGGCCTGAAGTCAGTCACCTTTACACCATCCTCCCTGTGACGTTGCATTCTATATGATTTTATGAAAACATGCTAATGTAACTGGAATATGCTTCATGCAAAAGGTCTCTTGTAAGATATCATTACAAAGCTTATAATCTACTGAGTGTGGTCATCCTATTTGTATAAATGTACCACTCTTGTATTGGAAACTAGAAATATGAAATCTAATCTGAGGGCCTATTGTAATTATGCAAAGTGTGGGCCATTAATGGTGGTTTGAATCTTGATGACTCCCATTAACCAGGACAATTGACTGCAGGTGGCTCTGTTTTACCTGTAAGTCTTCCTGTATACCTGTGTGCTGGCAAATGGGTAATGAAGTCTTACAGTGACATATGATCATGTCACCTGAACTGGAATCCATCTTTAACCTGGTGTCTTTCCATTGAGAAGGAGGGGGTGGGAATCCAGAGAGGGACAAAGGATTCCCGCCTTATGCAAAAGATATATAAATATATAAATGGAATTTCCTACCACCTGAGCTGGAACAAGAGCTGTACCAGGGGAAAGAATTGTGCCCAGGCCTGGAAGGTGTCCAGTCTGAGGAAAAAACTTACTGAAGCATCTCAAAGGGTGAGATTATCTGTATTCAGTTTGATTAGACATAGATTTGTGTGTTTTGTTTTATTTTGCTTAGTGACTTACTTTGTTCTGTCTGTTACTACTTGGAACCACTTAAATCCTACTTTCTGTATTTAATAAAATCACTTTTTACTTATTAATTAACCCAGAGTATGTGTTAATACCTGGGTGGGCAAACAGCTGTGCATCTTTCTCTATCAGTGTTATAGAGGGCGAACAATTTATGAGTTTACCCTGTTTAAGCTTTATACAGGGTAAAACGGATTTATTTGGGTTTAGACCCCATTGGGAGTTGGGCATCTGAGTGTTAAAGACAAGAACACTTCTGTGAGCTGCTTTCAGTTAAGTCTGCAGATTTGGGGCAAGTAATTCAGACCCTGGGTCTTTGTTGGAGCAGACGGGTGTGTCTGGCTCAGCAAGACAGGGTGCTGGGGTCCCGAGCTGGCAGGGAAAGCAGGAGCAGAAGTAGTCTTGGCACATCAGGTGGCAGCTTCCAAGGGGGTTTCTGTGATCTAACCCATAACACTCCCTACACTTCTTGAACGCAGTTCAGGGTCTGGATGATCATTTTCAATACATACATCAAAATATCCGATACTGATTAGGCGTGATTTTCAGAAGATTAAGAGTATATGCAAAACATGCAGTCTAATTCATTCCTAAACTTCTGAAAGTTGGGCCCAGTGAGAAATCCAGATATTTTAAAACGGACATCTTAGGTATTCAAAGCCCAACGCTGCAAGGCATAAGCACCTCCTCTGAAGCAGTCTGCACCTTCAACTCCCAGTGACCTCAAAGAGACTTCATGGGATCAGGATCCCGGGTTTGTAATCCCTTCTGAAGTGGAAAAATTCCCATATTTGACCAGTCTGTCTCCTGCTCTTTAGTCTGGCTTTTTTTGGTCCTGAACCCTATTTTACTTCCTATTCTTTAACTTTACCTTCGTATTTAATCTCTACTGTGAAACTGTGGAAATCTTGTCAAGTGCTTGTTGAAAAAATCAAACTACAACCACTGTATTTTCTTTTCAAGAATGAGCTCTCAGAACTGGAGACTCTCATACAATACCAGCCTTCTACACAAACTTCAACGTGGCTGGACTTTACAAAAATGAGACAAGCCATTTACAATGCACATTTCACTTCTCTACAGAGGAAAAAGGACTGTAAGCTATCTAAACTAATACCTGCCACTGGGGGCTATAACAATGGTACCCTCAACTCATCTAACAACATTGTCAATCTTTCCAACCACACACTTAGCCCAGCAGAAGAGTCTGTCCTATCTCGGGGACTCTCTTTCTGTCCCACCATCCCCACGAACATGATACAGTTCTGCGGTGATTTGGAAGCCTACTTTCGTCGTCTCCGACTCAAGGAATATTTTCAACGCACCACTGAACAGTGCACTGACCCACAGGAACCTTCCTACCAACACTACAAGAAGAGGAACTCTGCGTGGACTCCTCCTGATGGTCGAAATGACAGACTGGACCTCTACATAGAGTGTTTCCGCAGACGTGCACAGGCTGAAATTGTGGACAAACAACATCACTTGTCCCATAACCTCAGCCGTATAGAACGCAATGCCATCCACAGCCTCAGAAACAACTCTGACATTATCATCAAAGGGGCTGACAAAGGAGGTGCTGTAGTCATAATGAACAGGTCAGATTATGAACAGGAGGCTGCCAGGCAACTCTCCAAGACCACATTCTACAGGCCACTATCCTCTGATCCTACTGAGGAATACCAAAAGAAACTACACCATCTGCTCAAGAAACTCCCAGCTACAGTACGGGAACAAATCTACATGGACACACCCCCAGAACCCCGACCAGGGGTATTCTATCTACTACCAAAGATCCATAAACCCGGAAACCCTGGACGCCCCATCATCTCAGGCATTGGTACTCTGACAGCAGGATTATCTGGCTATTTGGACACTCTCCTCAGACCCTATGCTACCAGCACTCCCAGCTATCTTCGAGACACCACCGACTTCCTGAGGAAACTACAGTGCATTGACGTTCTTCCTGAAAACACCATCCTGGCCACCATGGATGTAGAAGCACTTTATACCAATATTCCACATGAGGATGGACTACAAGCTGTCAGGAACAGTATCCCTGATGAGGCCACAGCAAGCCTGGTGGCTGAGCTTTGTGACTTTGTCCTCACCCACAACCACTTCAGATTTGGGGACAACTTATACCTTCAAGTCAGTGGCACTGCTATGGGTACCCGCATGGCCCCACAGTATGCCAACATTTTTATGGCTGACTTAGAACAACGCTTCCTCAGCTCTCGTCCCCTAGTGCCCCTCCTCTACTTGCGCTACATTGATGACATCTTCATCATATGGACCCACGGAAAGGAGGCCCTTGAAGAATTCCACCTGGACTTCAACAATTTCCACCCCACCATCAACCTCAGCCTGGACCAGTCCACACAAGAGATCCACTTCCTGGACACTACAGTACAAATAAGTGATGGTCACATAAACACCACCCTATACCGGAAACCTACTGACCGCTATACGTACCTACATGCCTCCAGCTTCCATCCAAGACACATCATACGATCCATTGTCTACAGCCAAGCCCTAAGATACAACCGAATTTGCTCCAACCCCTCAGACAGAGACAAACACCTACAAGATCTTTATCAAGCATTCGTAAAACTACAATACCCACCTGGGGAAGTGAGGAAACAGATTGACAGAGCAAGACGGGTACCCAGAAATCACCTACTACAGGACAGGCCCAACAAGGACAATAACAGAACACCACTGGCCATCACATACAGCCCCCAGCTAAAACCTCTCCAGCGCATTATCCACGACCTACAACCTATCCTGGAAAATGATCCCTCACTCTCACAGACCTTGGGAGGCAGGCCAGTCCTTGCTTACAGACAACCCCCCAACCTGAAGCAAATACTCACCAGCAACTACACACCACACCACAGAAACACCAACCCAGGAACCTATCCCTGTAGCAAACCTCGTTGCCTACTCTGTCCCCATATCTACTCTGGCAACAGCATCAGAGGACCCAACCACATCAGCCACACCATCAGGGGCTCATTCACCTGCACATCCACTAATGTCATATATGCCATCATGTGCCAGCAATGCCCCTCTGCCATGTACATTGGCCAAACCGGACAGTCCCTCCGCAAAAGAATAAATGGACACAAATCGGACATCAGGAATGGTAACATACACAAGCCAGTAAGTGAACACTTCAATCTCCCTGGTCATTCTATCACAGATTTAAAAGTCACTGTCATTGAACAAAAAAACTTCAGAAACAGACTTCAAAGAGAAACAGCAGAACTAAAATTCATTTGCAAATTCAACACCATTAATCTGGGCTTGAATAGGGATTGGGAGTGGCTGGCTCACTACAGAAGCAGCTTTTCCTCTCCTGGAATTGACACCTCCTCATCTATTATTGGGAGTGGACTACATCCACCCTGATTGAATTGGCCTTGTCAACACTGGTTCGCCACTTGTGAAGTAACTCCCTGCTCTCCATGTGTCTGTATATAATGCCTGCATCTGTAGCTTTCACTCTATGCATCCGAAGAAGTGAGGTTTTTACTCACGAAAGCTTATGCCCAAATAAATCTGTTAGTCTTTAAGGTGCCACCAGACTCTTTGTTGTTTTTGTATTTCCTTTATCTATTAAGGCAGTAATAGCTTCAAAGAACTCCAGCAGCTTAGTTAAGCATCACCTCCCCTGCTGGAATCTGTTGCTCACTAGCCTTAAAGAATGGTCATACCAGTGTTTCACCTTTTCTGAAGCTCTGATGGTGCGCCTTTGTAGTTAAATGCCAACCTAGTCGTTTTTCAAATCATCGGTTTTGCGCAGCATTTCTCATTTTCAGAGCCTGCCTTCGTTTCCTTATTGAAGGCAGATGCTGAGGGATGCTGCCCCTCAGACTACTTCCTTTGAGAGTACAGCTAGAGGAGACCGGGGTCCCAGCAGCTAAAGGGGCGGGCTCAATCCTGACTGATGTCGATGGGAACGGGAACAAGTCCACCATGAACAGATGTCTAATAAGATATGCAAAGACCATGTGCTCTAAGAAACTCAGATATCATTTAGCACTCTGCTCTGTCTTCGTTCTTATGGATGCCCAACTGATTCTTTTATTTATTGTAAAGATATTTTATATACCCCATTATTTGATTATGTTATTCTACCAGTTACTGAACGTCTAAAAACCTTGGTCTCCAATCAATACCTGGGCTTGAAATATCATTCTTGTACATCTCCATGGAGACTGAAGTAAATGCACTGTTGTCGTAGTAATGTGTTAGAACTGTGTTTATCAGTATGTAGGTCATACTCATAACCCACAAGGAGGTCACCAAAGCTATTTATATAAAAGGTTAATGTGCTGACTGTCTCCATATCCATAAGAACTACAGTAAAACCTCTTAGCCCTGTGTCAATACCCTTTTGAAATAATAATAGCCTGCTTATAATCTCACAATATAATTTCACGGCAGCTTCTACAAAGAGCCAAAGGTGTTTAATGCGTCCTCTTGTGCTTCTCCATCCCACTACTCTGGGATAAAAACTTTTGCCTTTATGTGAAAGAGAAGAACCCTATAGAACAGGGATCTGCATTCAGGGAGAGGAGGCCAGCATCAACACAGAACAGACTGTAAACAATGGCCCATATACTCCCACCTGCTTGCAGTGCAGAGGGGAGAAAAGACTCCATGGAGGCCTAGGGAGGGAGCGAACAAATGCCTGAACTGGATGCTCTCCTGACAAATGCACACATACACCGTTGCTTACCCACTTTCCCCCACTGAAAAATATCTGGGTGGGCAAAGCCAGGGAGGGAGAAGGAACTAGACAGGAACTGCAATAAGCAACATGCTGACATGGTCTTCCCCTCCCCACCCCTCACCCGCCTCCACACACACCCTCCCAAAGTGCAGCTGTTCTGCAGGCAATGTTAAGGAGTTAATGCCTTCTGAAGCAGCATGAACTCCCACTGTGTTCTTTCTGATTTGTCTTTGCAGAAGAAGAGAGGCAAGCAGGGATTTTCAGCCAGTGCCCCCCCCCAGCTTCTGATCCTGCCATGCTGCAAGTTGGCTGGGGCCTATGAGGCTGGGATCTTGTGTACCCAAACTCCTCTGCCTTTTTGGGTTCCATCCCTATTCGCTACATGCATCTACATCCCGTTGATCAAGAAGGGGGAGATATGCAGGCTCGGAACATTTTTGTTCCCTTGAACTTTTCAATAAGAGGGAAGCATTTGGGCTAATATCCACACAATATTGTTTTCTTGGTTGTGGAGTCCCTCAAATAGGTGAGCATGGGCTATCTGCTCTGCAGCTCGGGCCTCAGCCTAATGGCCAATTTTTAAATATTCTTTGAGATGTCTCTCCCTCTTTTATTCTAGAGCCACTTGTGTTTATTATTAATAATAATATTTATAACAGCTGGTGATGGTTTTTTGGCTGAAAAAAAAATCTTCCCACCAAAAAACAGGAAGGAAAACGCAGGAAAAAGTCATTTTCTATGGAAATTTTCAGTTTATCAATGGGAAACGCTAAATGAATGGAACATTTTCATTTAGTTTTTCATTTAAATTTTTGCTTCATTACTGTTTTTTTAACTGATTTAAAAAAAATCAAAATTTGGGGTTTTGGTGATGTTTCTCCCCAATTTCCTCTTTATTTATTTATTTTTCTTTCTTTCCCACTAACGCAATAGAATGAACAATGTCTAGGGTTTGGGAATTTTTTTCCCCACTTTTCTACTCTGTAATTTTTCAAAGCATCTCCAATTTTTGAAAGAAGTGAGGCTGTAATTTCAGATCAGGACCAGAAGGTACACCGGACCATATATCTAATTAGCAGTCATTAACTTTGCAGGAATCAAGAATACAAAGAAAAAAATAATTTGTTTTGATCTGAGCCAGAGAACTCTGCACTGAAGACATAACAGTTTCAATCTAGTCTTTTTTGAGACCAATCTTTAAAAGATGGTGACAATTCAGATACAAAAAAAAAAAGGGATTCTAAAACTAAACTCAATTCTGATGTCCTTATTTGCATTAACTAGCATTTTACTTGCCAACAGTCCCACTGAAGTCACTGGGACTATTCACAGATTTACTGATTTTAAGGCCAGAAGGGACCAATATGATCATCTAGTCCAGCAGGTTGCCCACCACTAATCTAGTCTCAATTCCTGCATAACACAGGCCACAGAATCTCACCAAGTAATTCCCACGTGTGACCTACACCAGTGCTTCTCAAAGCCGGTCTGCCGCTTGTGCAGGGAAAGCCCCTGGCGGTCCGGGCCGGTTTGTTTACCTGCCGCATCCGCAGGTTCGGCCGATCATGGCTCCCACTGGCCATGGTTTGCCGCTCCAGGCCAATGGGGGCTGCAGGAAGCGGCGGCTATCACATCCCTCAGCCCGCGCCGCTTCCTGCAGGCCCTATTGACCTGGAGCGGCAAACCGCAGCCAGTGGGAGCCGCGATCGGCCGAACCTGCGGACACGGTAGGTAAACAAACCGGCCCAGACCGCCGGGGCATTCCCTGCACAAGCGGCGGACCGGCTTTGAGAAGCACTGACCTACACTGCTAGTTCCTAGATACATGACCTGGCATTTAGGTGTATTAAAATGCATGTTGCTCAAGTACAATCTTACCACGCAATGCAGGTTGCTCTGTACACCGTCCTGTCCTTATTATTTTACCACTATGCCAATTATTGTGTCTTCTGCAAACTTCACCAGCAATAAATTTCTGTTTTCTTCTAAATCACAGATAACAATATTGACTAATATTTGGTCAAGAATAGATCCCTGTGGAACCCATCAGAAATGCCCTCATTGGATGTTGAGTTATCATTTGCAATTAGTTTTTGAGATCTATCAGTTAGCTAGTTACTATATGTGGAATAAGTCATTCTCCAAGATGAATGATGTTTATTAGTATCTGGCCCTTCCAGGATAGAGATTTTTAGTGAACAACTGGTGATAGACAGCAGAGCTATTATGTGTCTGGGGAAAATACAATTGCTAGTTTCTTTATATGTCTGAAATGCTGCAACATCTTCACTGAACTGCAAAATAAGTACGGGTCTTACCACAGTGGTCTATTTTAAAAAAAATGGCTGCATTTTAAAATGATCCAACAAGCTTGGAGAGAACTGACCAGTCATTACCAAGTTTTTAAGACCTTGTATACTAGCAAACTAGATCTATCTTATACTTCTAGGTACAAATCAACCATCCCATGGAAATACTCACTGGGATGGGAATAGGAGGAGAAAAATTACTCAAAGGTTCCCCGCACAAAACTTTTCCTAGATTGATCCAGAGGGGTTGGCCAGTCACCGCCATCCCCCCGCACCCTACACAGAACAGGCCTTCGGGGACCTGCAGCTCTCCCAAGAGTTCACTGCGGGCACAGGCCATCCACACAGAGGAGAGACTGTCTCATAATGTCTCATAATGGGCTCCTGTGCAGTTCCAATAGTTCTTCCTCCATCTGCCACTGCTCAGTGATCCTTTCAAAGAGGCCTATGTGAAAAGACTACTACAGCAGGGTTGCAATATTTGTTTTGGCGTATTTCCTGTGGACATGCTCCACATAAGGACCCCAAAACCTACATAGATCCTTCTGGGGAGGTACAAGGAATGTTGGGAAGACTGCTGCAGAGTGGTCTAACCCTCCCTTGCACATGAAAATGAGAAAACTTCTACAGTATCCCCTCTGCACTGGGATTGCTGCCAAGTTTCTTAAGGAATTTTCTCTCAGGCCTTAGCCCTTGTCTACACTACAGCCTGATGTCAGTATAACTACATCAGTATAACTACTCAGGCATACCGACTGAACTCCCAGCGTAGACAATGCTATGTTGACAGGAGGGCTTCTCCTGTCAACATAACTACCATCTCTCGTGGAGGTGGAGTACCGACACTGATGGGAGACGCTCTCCCATCGAAGTAGGTAGTGTCTTCACTAAGTATTACAACAGTGCAGCTGTGCCGCTGCAAGTGTAGACAAGCCCTGTATCTCACATTGTTTATACCTATGGAAATCTTGTTTATTTTGCATATTTACCATATCTGCTTGGGGTTCTTTGGTACTTTAAAAAGGTACATATCTAATTGCATGAAAAATCAAGCACGATTTAAAACATGTTTAAAGGGACTTCGTCAACTTGAAATTTAGTCTTTTTTTTTTTTTTTTTAAAGGAGTTAAAAGCAGTTTCAGGTCCTGCACCTACCCCTGAGTTCTCTCCCAATTGTTCGGGTTTTACAATCACATTTTCTTGTTTTTAGTTTGTGTGTTTGTTTTAATTTTCACTCTGTTGCCATGTGAAAGGCCTACACACAAAAAAGAAAACAAATGAAGTGGGAAGCAGTGAAACTAAATGGGCTGTCAAATGGGCAAAGTCAACAAACTGAAAAAAACACAGGAACATGTTTTTCTAGTGTCTTTACACTAAACTTAGCTATTACCTATAACAATAGTAGGTTAAAAATTAAAAACCATGTGATTTTTTCCCCAGTATATATTGTCACTTGTAATTACAATATGTGTAGTCTGTTTAAGCTTTCAGCCATTCTGCCTTCAGATAACTCAAATATATTACATAGGACCAAACTGGTACATATCGTATTACATTTACTGAGTGTGGCCCATAATAGGACCATTGATTATTTACCCAAAGCACATAATCTACAAGAATCACAACCACATATTTTCTTTATTCCTAAGGAATAAAATGAATGTCAGTGCCTGACACATACATCGTTGTGAGGCTCAGCCTGTTATCTAGTCGGGTTCACTCTACAGCTCTTTGAACTCCTAGGATAGGAACAAGTCATATGAAATGCATGAAGGGCTTACAAATTCAGTTACAGCATATATCAAAAGGGCAATGTATACTTATGAATAAGTTACTGTTGTATTCAAAAAGTCTAGAGCTTTAAAGGTGAAGATTTTTGTGATTTTTTTTTAACGACTGTGAATGTATTAAGATATTAACTAGATGCGTACTTAGGTGTCTGGCTTCTTGGATATGATAACTGAAACCAATACACTTTTCTAGTCATACTTTGCTTTGCATTTGTTTTGCTAGAAGTTGATCAATGGATTGACCAATACACTGTTACTGAGATAGTTAGAGCACATGACTGGGAATTGGCAGCCTTAGGTTATGTACCCAGCTCTGCCACTTCTTTGCTCTGTGATCTTGGATAAGTCAGTAAGGGATCAATTCTGCCTTCAGATAAATTGACTGCAAAGATAGTTGCCGCTGTGTAAGTTTCACCCAGGTACAGTGAAATACATGGAAGCTTGTTAATTTTCATAAATAATAACTAAATAAGATTTGCAGCTAGCTGACCTTTGCATTGACAATTTTCAAGTTATTTCCTATAATAAGCCCAGGAATGTACAGCACACCATTGCAGACATGAATATAACAATACCTCTTTATTTCAAGTAAAACTGGCAAGGCTTTCAATACCATCAATGTATTTGGGGACAGAATAGGGCCCTACACCTGTCTAAGCCTAAACTTTCCCATCTGCAAAGTGGAAACAATTATGCTTACAATGGGGGTGTTTATACTATACTTAGAGCAGGTACCACTGTGAAAGATTCTACCATTCCTAGCAGAATTCCCCATATGTGGCTGGAAACAGCACGATCTTTCAAAACAATAACAATGTTAACGTGCACCCAATGCAACTAGCTTACTAGGAATATCATTCATTAATATTTTTATTAAGCAAAGTTGAAAACTTTGGATTAAAGATGGCATAAAAGTGTTATCATTATCAACATGGCTGTCCCTGTGGGATATTGCTTTCTCAGACACACAAGTATCTAGTCACTAATCCAGCCCTCTAGGTGCATTTTAGCCACTAATCTGGATGAATACAGTAATTCCTGCTCAGTTACATTCATTACACGATGGTCTAGTATTTTGGGGGTAGATTTTCTCCTTCTAGAATCCTCTGAACAGAATTTCCCTGACACACACTGAAGTCTTGATACCAAGCCTGTTGGGAGCCTTTCTACAGATTTCAAATGGCGTTAGATCAAGCACATTTGCCTGAAAATTTAATTTGCTGGCCTGTCTGATAGCTCTGCCCACACACCACCCTTCTTTGTGAGATGCTCCAAGCAGGGCTCAACCATTTTTTCTGGCCTCATCTATATGTACAGTAAAACCATTTGCAGCACTGGGTCAGCTGGACCCATTGCTGACATTCACTGTCAGCAACAGGTACATTTCCTAGTGCAGACACAGTCTTATAGTGCAGTATTACATTCCTGCATTTTCACCTTCATCTGAATGGGTTATGAGGTCAAATCCTCATTTGGGACATACACTGCAGTAGGCTCCTAATTATTAATTTCAGGTGCAAGGTTTTGTCTATTTTTTACAATACGGAGAAATGGTAACCTAAGAAAGACTTAAGAAAGTTAATCCCACACTGATCAGACTCTCAGCTCCTTTGGCCAAACAACAACAAAGAAAGGGATCTCTCCCCAACTTACATAGAGGTGTGTCTCAATTCAATGCAATTGTAAATGTAGTTTTAAGCAGGATGTCACTCCCTGAACTAAAATTGTTTAGTCAGCACAACGGTGTAACCCATTTTGTCTAGACATGATATTTAAAACAGGACCCGCTCACGCTGAATTTGCAACAGTAATTATTTGATAGCCATGTCTTGTGGATTATATCTATATAATGCCAAGGTTAATGATTTTCCCATTCTATTTCCACTTGACAATGAATTCAGAACTTATACCAACACTCAAAAGATCTCCAGTTAATGCTGTCAGTAAATATTTCACACAAGAGGTTTGTTATAGGAAAGCATCTAACCTCAATTAATATATCAATTAATTTTGTTGTACTTGATCCATAAATTATTGAAAAACTCATGTACTTACTGTGGGGAAACATAAATAAGTCTACTCCCCATCAACAAAATAAGCTCCTGACAGTGATTCTCTTTGATTTCTCATTAAATAAAATCTACATTTGTTTTTCCGGATACCAGCATGCATCACAGCCATCTACAAACTAAACAGAAAAATAAATCAAAAGAAAGCACATTATGAAAACTTGGGACTATCTCACTACAGGGATGGCACTTCAATTGCTTTGTTACCAGATCATAATGTGAGCAAATTCACATGTTTTTCATTGTTTACAATACCCATAATTTGTAATGTCCAAAAACTAGACTCAACTTAACACAGGCTATTACTGTGCTACTCATGGCCCTGTATTACTATTGACTCTGGACGTTTCGTATTTTAAAAGACTAAAAACAAATATGATAAAATACAGTTACTGTCTCATAAAACTATTCAAATCATAAAAAGAAATATTACTTTAAGCTGCAGTTCTAGTCTGGATATGAAGCTGGAAAAAACGCACCATGGAGTTGCATGTGAATTGCGTCTCTATGACTTCCATCTCAAATCTGCTCTATTTGCAGTTTTCCTAACTGCCAGTAGCACAATTTTAACTGGTCATCTGAAAGTCAAGCTCTTTCTTCCCCCCAGCTTGCGCATTACCAGCAATGGTGATTCTGGAAGTGGAAGTTAATTAATAATTATATTGAAGAATCGCAAGACAGAATAGAACTCAGCTCACATTCGCATAAGGAAGCTGTGAAAAATTATCAGGAAAAAAAAACATAGTAAGAATCTAGTCTTCATTACAGTCAGCAGATGTGACTCTGGTTACACCCGGGGAGCAGATATCTCTATTGAGTAAGAAGGTGTCATTTTACAGTCACTTTTTGATAACTGCATTTGAAGTCAGAATAAGCAACTGGAAATTCTAAAAGATTTCAATGATACATTCTATTTCTAGAGCATCTTTCATTAAAGTGTGTGGACTGGTGAAACTCTGACGTGTCAAGCATGACTCTAAATGAAAAGATCCAGCACAGTGTAACAGCTTATTGGTCCCATGAACAAGTCTAAACATGTCTGGCCATTATACGACCTCCGGTCTCCTTCTGCACAAAATGTAGGACCTTCATAAGGCATCACCACCTGTCAGCTCCTGAAAGGATGCGTTGGTTCTGAAAGTGGGAATTCATTACAGATAACAGTTGTAGGCAGAAAAATGCCTATAGGTGGAAAAATAATACTGGTGGGCCAGAGAATTTGAGCCAGTAGACAAAAACAAAGAAGAAAGGATCAAGTATTTAAGAAAGAAAAATATCAGAGAAAAGAAAAGGGTAAGTTAGGTGTCTTCTCCCTTTCTTTTTTCAGATCTTTTCTCTATCCTCCCTCTTTTTTCCTGTTCCCTCCAAAAAGAGAATGGTGGGACTGCTTAGCACTCAATTCTTTTCTTTATCAGGGTTCTGATTTATATTTATTCCTGCCTGAATACAAATAGTCCTTAATTTGGAGAAATGAATCTAGGGATATATTCATGTTTGGACCCAAATAAAATCCAAACTAGATGGAAAGGCAACTTTTTGCCAAAATAAACAAACAAAAAGGCTATTTTTATGAGCCAAAATAATCAATGCAAAGCCTGGGCCTCATGGGACTGATAAATGCCCATCTGACTAGAGGCTACCTGAGATAGACTTAACTACTGGAACATCTCATGCAGCCTCACAAGTAAGCTTCAACTTGAGCATGACCTAGGCTGGAGTTTTCAAAAGCACCAAAATGGCTGAGGAGCCTACCTCTCGTTAAGTCTAAGCCCTGGTCTACATTATAGAGTTAGGCTGATGTAAGGTGACTTACGTCAATCTAACTCTAAGTGTCTAGACCAGGGGTCGGCAACGTTCAGCACGCAGCTCGCCAGGGTAAGCACCCTGGCGGGCCGGGCCAGTTTTATTTACCTGCTGACGCGGCAGGTTTGGCCGATCGCGGCCCCCACTGGCCGCGGTTCGCCGTCCCGGGCCAATGGGGGCGGCGAGAAGCGGCGTGGGCGAGCGACGTGCTGGCCGCAGCTTCTCGCCGCCCCCATTGGCCTGGGACGGCGAACCGCAGGCAGTGGGGGCCGCGATCGGCCGAACCTGCCGCGTCAGCAGGTAAATAAAACTGGCCTGGCCCGCCAGGGTGCTTACCCTGGCGAGCCGCGTGCCAAATGTTGCCGACCCCTGGTCTACACTTAAATTTAGCTCCCTCCAATGTCTCTCGCCCACTAACCCGACTTAATAATCCACAGCCATGAGAGGGTAGCACTTGTTAATGTAGTTACATCGACGCAGTGTCAGTGTAGACACTGCATTGCTTACATCGACTGTTGCTGCCTTCAGAAGCCATTCCACAATGCCCCACACTGACCGCTAAATCAATGTAAGCGCTCCTGGTGAGGATGTGCACCGCCAACACAAGGAGCATGGACATGCAAAAGCAATGTAATTACTGTGGTGGCTGAATACCGATGTAACTTAGGTCGACTTAATTTTGTAAGGTAGACTTGTCTTTAGGCTCCTAAATGCTTAAGTCACTTTTGAACAAGAGAGTTAAGAAATGTGATGGTCAGCAGTTTAACTAGCAAAAACCATCTAAAAAATGTCAAATACAGAAATGAGTGTGGTAGCTGTCAAATGAAGTTTCTTAATTAAAACTGATATGGGCAAAAACTGGTGGATTCAGAATCTGCATCCAAATTTGATAGTTTGGTTCACCTCCATTAAACTTTTCATTTACTTGCCACTGTGTAAGTTAAATTCCACAAGGAGATTTTCCATGTACAGTATTAACATGGATCCTTAACCAAGGCAAACCAGTTCCCAAAAGGGATTATTAAGTCATTTGTAATTCCAAGAGACTGAAGTAAATATTTCATATTTGATTCATGGTCCATAAATATTTACACAGTGGGATTTCTCCATGTACTACAAGACCACAAGTGGTTCACATTTTTATCAAGGATGACTAATAAAAACTTACAATTCCCTACCCCAAGGCTACTAACACCCGAGGCTTATTCACTACTCAGCAAACCAAGTCAATCAAACGATACACTGAGAAGAACAGCCAGTTTCTAAGTAGTGTAGTCTGAATCATTAACAAATGGCCACACTCTTGCTATGGAATGTCCAATTTGTGGGGAAGTGACCTACAAGACACTTTTAATTAGCTATGTGAAATTTCTTCAGGATGCCTTTTAAAATTCTAGCAAGGTCTCTTTAGGTAGTTGCAGCACGGGAATCACTTACAATACGACGAGTGGATCGCAACCAACAAAGGCATTGAGATTAGGGCTGGCGGTGGGGAATGGCAGAAGTATAATCCTTTCTAACGACATATGGTACACTGTCAGCTCATGTGACAGAGTGAGATCAAGGGGGGAGGATTGCTGAGGTCAAATTGAAATGAAGGTCCCTGGTTGATTAGACTCATGACAAGATATGTAGTAAAGAGCAACAGACCAATTACGTTGACAAATGCTATGCTCATCAGAGTTTGTATACCCCCATCCTAAATGAAATCAGTTAAGATCCCTGACATACACTTGTGGCTGGGAATATGTACAGGTAGCATTACTACAGACCATCAAACCCCGGAGGCTTATAATATAAATAGACAAATATCACTATTGATTGAATAAAAGGCAAAATTAGTACTTCACATTTTTAATGGTCTAATTTTCTGAATTCATCAAGGTGACAGTGTTGATGTAGGAAATCCAACTACCATTCATGTTACTGTACAGTTTTGCAGCTGTGGTGTATAGCATGTGTTATCCTAAATAAGCAGAACCTTCACATCAGCCTCTGAGAGGATTTTATATATCGTATCTTAATAATAATTGCTCACTGTTGGACAGAAATCGTTTTACAAATCAACTCTAGTGATAATGGAAAGAGAGCAAAAACATATGAGAATGACTGAAAAGTTTATAGCAAGAGAAACATTGTCACAATGATGCTTAATGAGGATATTTCAATATACCTTTCCTGTATGGGAATGAGTTTGAATGACTATAGTACCACACAAAACGACAGCTGTTCCAGATACATAAACAGGGTCTCATAAATTCTGTGATTTTGCAGAAACAGTATTTGTCATTTGGCTCAGCTGTTGTAGAACTCCTCCTCCCCACCTTGGGAATCCTGTTTCCTGTGGCTATCTACGACACCTGCCTACATCTTTCTCCACCTAAGCCCTGCAGATCGCAACCTTCCTCTCCCCATCTCCCAGCAAGGTAAAAAAAAGATCAATTTAGAAGCTGAATTTATTAAGAAATCCCTGTAACTGTAACAATCAAGGTCCAAACACCCCACGGGGAAAACAGTGGGTCAGAACCACAACTGAATCAACTGACTGTATACAATATTATTGCGCTATAAAAGTGAATCAAGTAAAATATCATATAAAAACTGGTGAGACACTGGTCATGAATATCACTGTGCGATGTATGCAAGGATTGTGTGCTGGAAATATGTTAACATATTTTTCGGAGGCAGTGAATAAACAAGCCTGCCCTAGACAAAGGAATGTGGGTTCATCTGTCTGCCTGGCTTGATTACAGGCAGAGGACAATGAAAATACATTTACAGCTAAGGTAAACAAAGAAATCTAGCTAACAAGTAATGGAGGGAACATCCTACTGAGCATACCAGGGGGACACATCAGAGTCTGAACCCCCAAGAGATCTTTATGGTTCTTGAGACAAAAACTATGGACTTGGGGAAATATAAAAGGAGCAAAAAGATATCACTTAGGGAATAAAGGGGACGGCACTCTTTGATTCGGTAAACATTGGATCCTCCTACTGGAAGAGCTGGAGAGGCTGTTAGCTTGATGTAAGTGAGAAAACACAGATTGCATCCTGCTAAAGTTAAGTCTTGGACACTTGAAAGCGTGTTTTATTCTGTTTTGTTTGTGACCATTTTTGGTGTCTTCTTGCTTAGTTTCATTTAAATCTATGTTCTTTATCAATAATCTTATACTTAGTTTTATGATACGCCATCTCAGTGCTGCTAAATTGAAGTTAAGACTGAGTCCTTAGCTAACATATCAGGCTGATGTGTGTACTCTGTCTCTTTGGAGGCTGCAAACTTAAAAATTTCTGGGCGTGTCCAGTGAGGGGGACTGGACACAGCCCAGAAATATCTCTGGCGAACTCAGGAACTAGAGTTCACTGATTGTTACTTGCAAGGCAAGGTTAAGACTGGTAGAGTCTTGAAGAGTTTGCTGGTGAGGTGACCAGACTGGTGTGGCAGGGAGCAGATATGAGATTTAAGCTTCAATAAAGTTATTTCTTGCTGAGGCAGAGAGGTAACACTGTGGCTTACAGTTCTGGCTAATATTCTGAGGAGAGTGTCCCAACAGCAAAATTTAGACGCATTTGACCTACTGCCTACCCCACAGAAGTCAATGGGACCCTTCAAATGGACTTCAGTGACCTTAGCAGCAGGACCGTTGTCATGGTCTCTATGTACAGAGTGTAGTTAAGGGTGTACACTGGATCTTTTCTTCCTAATGATTTGCCTTTTTCTACTCACCAGCCACGGAATATAAATTTGACCTGACAGTGTCTATATCGCTTTAATAACCAGAAGCAGACAAATAAAACCTAAAAGGCCCTGTAGAGATGCAAAGCGGCACTTTGTTTTATATCTAAGGCAGATTATTCAAATGAAAACACGTGGAGATATATCTGAAGGCATTAAAGAAAGGTTAAGAGATCTCAACAGTGAACAGCACTCAGAAACCTTTTCCAACCATTAACTAATCTTAAGACTTCTTTGCAGCAATATCCCTAACATGATCCGCAGCTGCAGATTCAGCACAATAACGAGTGTCACAAATTTAAACCACACATCTCTGTCAGCCACCTGACTAAACTAACATCAAATCCTGTTGATATTCAAAGCTAAAATATCCATAAAAATTAAAGGATTTTTTGTTTGTAAAGGAACAAATGAAAGTGGTGTCAGGATGGCTGGCTGTCTAGACCGTTTTGATTGTCAGCTCTTTACGTATGGATTGTTTGTCACTATGGGTGCATACAGTACTAGAAAGAAGAGGGTCTGGCTTCCTGACTACTGTAATACAGCTAATACATAATATTAAGAGCAACAACAATCACTGAATTCAAAGTTATGGCAGAAACCAGGGCCACTGCTAAAATCTGAGGGGCACTATGCAAAAAGTAACACAAAAGGCTTAACTTAGCCCTGCAGGGTACCACTCCTGTGCTTTTGCTCCAATGTGGGCCCTCAACTGAGCCCTCCCAGTATATTCAGGGAGAATCAACATGGCCAATCCTACAGATCTCAGTTGCCGTGATATAAACAGAGGGCAGCGGGCAGTTCCTGAGCTAGACTGGTCCTATGTTATTTAAAACCTTTCAATACTATTATTAATCAATTCTTTTTATAGCACCATAAGTGCATACATGGAATAGGCCGTCGATGCATTGCAGAATGTGGGCACCATGAACTCCTGCAAATGAGTAAGCCCATGATAAACTGTACTGCCAGCCCTAGACAATAAATTGTACTTGCATTTTATATGCCTCTTTACAAATCACTAACACCCTTTGTCCAGGATCACCTTGTATGAGGCAATAAGGCAAAAAAGGTAATTTGTTAGAGATTCCTCAAATTTTCATTATGTTTCATTTCAAACTTAGACAAGTTTAATTTTAAACGACATTCTCATTTGGTTTTTTGATGAAACTCCATTTTTCAGCATGAAAATTGTTTAGTCGAAAAATTTCAACTAGCTCTATACATCAGAATAACGTAGAATCTCTTGTATTGGCATAATCAGACTACTGCTAATACCAGGTATTTATAGTAACTTTTTTGTCCAGTATGTAAGTCAAGTTAAAAACTAAGCTGTCAACTTATTATCGCCATTCAAGACATTACCAGTATCAATCACAGACAGAGCATTTAAATCAGGGGCCCGCGGAGTTATTTGCTGCAACCCACCAAGCTCCCCGTGCCGCCCCTCCCACCGAGTTATTTCCTACGGCCGTCAAGCTCCCCTCACCTGCCGACCCCTCACCCCCCCAGCATACCACATCCTCGCTCCTCTGCCTACTTCCAGGTGCTTCCTGCCGCCAAACAGGTGTTTAGCAGCACTTAGCACTTTCCAGGAGGAAGGAGCAGGGAGCAACACGCTCAGGGGAGGAGGCAGAGAAGAGGCATGGCAGGGGCGGGGATTTGGGGAAGGTGTTGGAATAGGGGCAGGGAGGGGGCAGAGTTGGGGTGGGTCTCTGGGGAAGGGGTTGGAATGGGGGCAGGGAAGGGATGGGAAGAGGCGGGGCCAGGGGGCAGTGGGGGGGGAGTGGTCAGTGATGCGGCCGTTGGGCCAATGTACCAGTCCTCATGTAGCCCTCATGGTCATTTGAGTTTGAGATCCATGATTTAAATCGATACTCCATTTTATTTATGTTTTTTCCCTACTGGAAATCATAAAAAAAAAAAACTAGTTCTGAAACATCCACATTTCTGAGAAACTCAAAAAGTGCCAAGGAGGCACTCTGATTTAGGTGGTCAGCATGTACCTCATCTGATTAAAATATATATAATATACATAAAATTGCTATTCAAATTCTAATTTTGGAATTCATGTTATTCAATCAATTTGCAGAAAACAGCTATGCAACACCCCAAATGGGTCGGCAATATCAACTTAATAACCATGTTTTCATTTTTTTCCATCTCCTTAATGACAATATTTTGCACTGCTGTAGCACTTTCCACCTGAGGATCTCCATGTGTCTTATAAACATTAATGAATTATGCTTCACAATACTCCTTTGAGATCCAGAAATATTATCACTTTTATAGAGATTGGGAGACTGAGCCAAAGATAGATTCAGTGGTGTAGCTAAAAACACAGAGATAACCTATGGTACAACCTGAAAGACAATTTAGCCCCTATGCCCTATTTCCAAACCCATGCTTATTCTCTTTCAGTCAATATAGATTTTAAATGTGCAACACACCTATGGAAAGTCTGTCCTGTAAAGATCTGGAGTTTACAGGTACATATTTGCTCAACGCAATATTGTAGGTTGTCTTGTATGCGTTAGAATATCAGATTATATTGTGAAAGATGCACATCTCTGCTTTTAAATGGAAGCAGCTGTCATAAAACAAACACAGACTCACTGGAGTCTTTATAAAGCAAAGACTTATTTCTTGGGAATAGTCATTTCCATTGGATAACTGAACTCAGTGTCTACAAACATAACTTCGGGTTGTGCACTTGCTACTTCCCCTCTGATGTCAGTTAATGAACCTAAAAAACACATTTTTTTCCAAATGTCCATCATATCACACTGTTCTAGGTTAGGGCTCATTTGCTGAGCTATACATGGTGTGACATGTACCAATGAAAAGTAATGAACAAATCAAGTTTCTTCTCACTTTCACGACCTAGGATTTGAACAGGTAATACATTACCTGAATTTTATACATAGCCTGTCCAAAAAACCTATTCTACTGTGACCCCGGCAGCCTGTTGGTGGTTATTCAAAGCAGTCAGACTTATACATTCAGTACAGAAAATGATTAATTCTGGAGATGTTTTACTGCTGTACACTGATCACTTTTCAGCCACTTCTCCATGACGGAGAGAAGGGAGACTCCTGCTAGAGCTGGTCACATAATATACAACATATTTTGTGAATATTCTCATCGGTAATGGCACTGAGTCCTGTTCATTTGCATTCGTGGGGATAAGCCTACAAAGTATTCAGCTCCTGAAGATTTGTGACGATGTTTGTGCATCTGGAAAGTTGCATGAATTTTAGCACAAATTAATCATCTAAAACTCAATCCCTAAGCGAATTATTTGTTATTTTCAAAAGTTTCACCAATTCATTCATGGAGCAGACGCAATGCCATGTGACTTAAATTACCAATCACAAACCACAAATAGAGTAATCACAGTGTGTAAACAACCAATCTGCCAAAATTTGTGTTTGCCTGAACCATATTTGGTGAATATTAAACAAAGAGATTAGGAGATGTGGAATTAATTGCCAAGAGAAAATAAGTATTGTTGGTTATTAATAATTTGACCGGCTCTACTTTCAGCTGTACATCTTGGCAAGGGAGGGGACCTCTTTACATTGACATCATAGGTTTTCCAGCAGTGGGTTGTGCACAGTGGTCCAGCAGCCGGCACACAAGGGGAGGCCCCAGAAGGGGGACTGGAGAGCAAGACAACTCCCACAGTGTCTGTTACCGCCAGGACCCCACCCCTTCCTGTACGTGTCCCAGACTCTGGGCCAGTGGCAACAGGGAGCAGGGTCCAGGCAGCAGCAGCATGGAGGAAGCAGCTGGAGCCAGTGAGTAGAGTCAGCGGGGTGCTGCCTGGTAAGGATCGCGGTGCAGCCGGGGAGAAAGAGGAGCTGGCTAGGGCTACTTGAGGGAGCAGTCAGCTGGCAGAGTGAGAGCAAGGAAGCTGGAGGGAGTCAAGCAGAGGGCTTGGAGGCAGGGGAGGCACACATGGGATATGACTCTCCAAAGGCAGGCATAGCAAATAAACGTTTGGGAACCTCTGATCTACATAATGCCTTCTCAGCTACCACAAAGCTCCAATATTATCTGTCCAAAGCTAAACCACGATGTTTAATGTTTGTCTGTTAAATTCATAATCTCGTTTCATGCATTTAGACCACTAGCTCAAGAGTTCTCATAACAAAAAGTTTCTAATTTATCTTCTCTCTTCCTAAGCATATAATTAAAGGTGCTTAATGGACTTCCAAATCTAGATGGGATTTTGTGGGTCAGGTCCCAGTAGTAGGAAGTCTACCCCAAAAGAAGGTTTAGTGGAGTAAGTCTCCCTTAAGAATCCTGTTGTCTTTTATGCAGATCCTAGCATAAGATTCAAACTATGAGGCTGAGTAGGGCATTTAACCTCTTTTGTTCAGTTCAAAATGACACAAACAAAACATTTAGTAGAATTATTTGCCAACAAAAAAAATCTAACAAAATAAAAACAGTTTTTGCTAAAAGTGGCTAAACCAATACTTTTGAAGTAAAGAATTTAGATTATCTATTTTGCACAACAAAACAAATACAACACGCTTATAAAGTAGAAAACTAATAAAGCATAATGCAGTAACTTAGGGTGTTTCTGCATCTTATTTGTTTTAAAAGTGATATTTTTTTGAATACAGAAAGAACCAGATCTGATGCTTCCTAAGCAGACAAAACTCTATTGAAGTTAACACCAGTTTGACCTGCACAACGAGCACAGGATTGGGCATGCTTATGATACATTAAAGTGTAAAAGAAAACCAGTGTTTCATTAAATATAAAGAGAATCGGACTTACTACCTTTCTTTTTGGAGTCTTTCTTTGCGCTGGTTTTAACAGCCACTGGAAGTTCTGTCTCAGTTGACATCCTATTATATCCTTAGTCTTCTTCACACAGATCCAGTGTCTCGGTCAGGCTCATTTAGAATGGCTCTCCAAGAGAATAACTTAGCCCTTCAGATACTATAACCCAGATAGCTCATCTCATTCACTCCTTTTGAGTGCTGCAAACAAACAAACAAACACTAACCGTCATTTTCTGAGTTAAAAAAGAGAAAAAAGTTGTCAAAGGAATCTAAAATGCTTTCTGGGTCTATAGGAGGACAGTAGGATCCGGGAGATATGGGGAGAAGTCACAGATACTAACCCACATGAATGTTAGTTTTAAAATTTCATGTTTCCAAAATAAAATGTATTACTTGATTGAGTGTATAAATACTAAGTTTTGAGTTTTGTCTTTTTGTGAGGTCCCTACCTATGCCCTTATTTTCTTGAGCATATATAGAAAAATAAACCTGATGGGCCAGATTCTTATACACTTACTCGTGTTGAGTAGTATCTTATTCCACTGGTAGTCCCGCTGAGACTTTTCAAATAAGGTGCTACCCAGTGTAGCAGTATCTGTTTTCTACGTTTTATTTAAAAGAAAATCATGGTAATTCTTAGAACTCAGATAGCAATTTTCCCTTCAAAGCACTTTGCAATCACTAACTAATTATTAACCCTAATAATTCAAATGAGATAATATTATCTCAGATGGGGCAGAGAGAATACAACCTGCTCTTGGTTAGGCGTGGTGTGTAATTCAGCTGCTCCAGGAGCAACCCAGAGAATCAATCATGAGACTCAGATTCACAACTCCTCCTCTGCTCCTCCCTTGTCCTGGGGAAGGAGTAAATTACTTCACCTCTTTTCATGGAGTCCCTTATTCACCACTTGCACCTGACCAGCTAATGTGGCTGGTGATTAAGGGGACCTGAGCTCAGATTCCTCCCACCGGTGGTCTCTTAGCCCACTAGCTCGGCCATTCTCAACCTTTTTCACACTATGATACCACACTGCAAGAGAAAAGAGTTTCAGGACCCCATGCCCTTTTAACCATAGAGAAAGGGAGGGTGGTTGTGACCCTGCTGGAACTGTTCATCACAACCCCCGATTGAGGACCCTGCATTAGACAGCGCTGCCTCGCTAAAATGAGTACATATTATGGTATTCAGTCAACAATGTGACCGGGTTGATCAGCAGGCTAGATCAGTGTCTTGGCAGCAGCTGTGAGGTGACTGACTGAGTTGGTGGAATTTAAGTGGGTCATGGAGGGACACAAATAGGGTCCAAAGGTTGAGCAACATTTGCTAGCTAGCTAAGTAAGTATTTTCTGCAGGCTGTTTTACAGCAGCTGCTGGACTGCTTTCCCTAGCTGGAGAAGGAGAAACAACAATTGTGGAAATCTGAGAAGCAGCAGCAGTTGAGAGAAACTATTGGTTCCCCAGAATGAATGGGCAGGGGACACTGAGGGGTCCATTTTGGACTGGTTTGGATTGGAAAAGTCATGGAGAACTAAAAGGGGCTATGCACGTAAAGGGAATAACATTACCATAAAACAAAATACATTCCCATTCACAGTACCTTAGTAAATGTTTGTAATAAAGTAGGTTCGCAAAATACATGGAAGATTCCATTTGAATTTTCTATATACCTTTTCTTTCAAACAAGCCTTAAGGATTCTGTTAATGTAGACATAATCAGGTGAAAAATATGGGCTATATTGTGCCACCCATCCTCAGACTGAGTAGTACCTCACTTTGTCAATAACCCAATTTTCTTCAGCAGAGCTACTGATGGATTAAGGAACAATTCAACTGGAATAAAGTTGGCATAACCTGGCCCTGAGATGGGACTGACAATTCAATAGTTCGAGATTAAACTTTTAGAGATGAGACTGAAGCTAAACCCTGGTTCAGATCATACCCAAACCTTGGGGAAAATTTGACTCCACTTCTGTAACTGAACCTTGCAGTTTGTGCCCACCTCCATTAACTTTTAATATCAGAATGTTTTCATAAATCAAAGGCCAGAAAATAAACATCAGGGTCTTAATTACTATATGTATAGAATTATGATAGCTTTTTAGAAAACGTAATGATCTGTATTTCTGTAACATTACAAGCACTATTGCATATAGTCACATACTCCTTGGATAAACTGTCAGTTTATTTGTTGCATTAAACAATTTGTAACATTATTCAGCATTTGTATTACAACAGTATCTGTAGGCCCCGTCCATGACCAGGGTCTCATTTCTGCTAGGTGTTCCATTGTGTTGTACCAACACATAACGAGACAGTCCCTGCTCTGAAGAGTTTATAGTCTGAATAGACATGACAAATAAAGGCTGGCAGACAGGAAGAATTACTGTGCTATGTTACAGATGGGGAACTGAGGCACAGAGAGATGAGCAACTTGTCCAAGGCCACACAGGAAGTCTGTTGCAAAGCCAAGATTTGAAACCAGTCTCTGTCCAGTGTCTTAATGACAAGACAGTCCTTCAGGTATGTCTGCACTGCAGTTAGACACCTGTGGCTGGCTTGTGCCAGCTGACTAGAGCTCAGAGGGCTCAGACTAAGGGGCTGTTTAATTGTGGTGTAGATGTTCAAGCTCAGGCTGGAGCCTGGGGTCCTAGAGCCAGACGCAGGTTTCTTAACTGCAGCGTAGACATTCCTTCCTCTCTAAATACGACTTCCCCTTCTCTCCCCAAAAACTTTATACAGGACACAGTTTTGGAATTTCTGTAATGCAATGCCTGCTAAAAAGAAAACAGAGCAACCTATCATTTAAGTTTTAAACAGTTTAGAAGCATAAACAGAATACACCTTTCGTTTTTAAAATGTTATGCTTACTCCTCTACTTATGCAAAAATACATCTTATTGGAGAAGTTACTGCAAAGTTAGTCCAGATGGTGTGGGTGGGGCATTAATGAATGCAAAGAAGGAACGGGTAGCTTAGCTACTGAGCAATGAAGAATGCAAAGATCCATTTGGAATCCTGGCTCCGCATAAAACAGAACTCCAGTGGAATGTCTGCTCCCCGCTGCCAGGCCTTAGCAGGATGGCCATCTTTCTCAGTCACTATGACTTAGGCGATTTGCTGCCTAAGATATGGCTGGTTATTATGTGAGCATGCTGTGAAGAGTGACTACTCCATAGGACTACCTCGCCCTCCTGGCTGGTCACTTTCCCAGGTTGTCACCACAGAAGAAGGTTGCCAGTGATTACCTGGCAAGAGGCTCCATACCTTCCTTTTCCTTCTTATGAGTTCCTCGGACACATTTCTTCATGAATGGTAAGGAGTCTGGTGGCACCTTAAAGACTGTTTTACCCACGAACGCTTATGCTCAAATAAATCTGTTAGTCTTTAAGGTGCCACCAGACTCCTTGTTGTTTTTGTGGATACAGACTAACACGGCTACCCCCTGATACTTCATGAATGATGTGTGTTCACTCCCCTTTGCATAGCAGAAAGAAGCATCTAGTCCAGAGTTCTGAGTACGCAGTGCAAACAAACTTGTAATTATTAAGAAATTCAGTTCTTTGCAATTTAGGAGATTAAAACTCTTCAAAACTTGGAATAAATTTGACAGTTTAAATCAATTTTCACGGCAAGGCTCTGAAGCCACTTGCACTTTTAAATCTAAGCTCTTTTAACATTTTGAAATGCTTCAATAACATTACATTCTATGCACTATCTGAAGTGATTTAATATTCCTGAAGTGTGTCAGGGTTTTTTTCTTTAATGAGCTCTTCAAATCTGTATGAGAATTATATAACATGCAAGGATAGCTGTTCAAAGTCTGCCAAACTGATTTAAAAATATAAAGTTCCTTGCTCCTCCCCTAGAAACTCTAATGAGTAAGTAAAACATGCAAACAAAAAAGAATCTCTACAAAGTCATGCCGCCTGTTAAAACAACATCCTCAGAAAACTTTGAAGCCCAAAGGAACTTTAATTTACCTTTCCTAGTGAAGGGAAAGCAAAAAGAAGAGATGAAAATAAGCGAATGGCTGATTGGATGACAGGTCATTCTTGGAATAGAATTTTTCACCAGTTCCATTCCACTAACGCAAGTGGAGGGGATATTTTCACTTAATATTTTCACATTGTTTCCTTAATATTTTCAGTTCAACATCACTTAAAGCGATAAAGATAATGAAACCAATTGTCAGAGTGCCTGGCTTTCTCCCCCCACCCCAATGATTTGTGTTTATATATTTTATCTAAAAGTTAAAAGAATATAATACATCCTGCAAGAGGCACTAAGAGCTACGTTACTAGACAAATGACAAACGATTAATGTGTAATTAGGACCCTACCAAATTCAAGGTCCATTTTGGTCAATTTCACAGTGATGGGATTTTAAAAATCGTAAATTTCATGATTTCAGCTATTTAAATCTGAAATTTCACGATGTTGGAATTGTAGGGGTCCTGACCCAAAAAGGAGCTGTGGGGGGTTATAAGGTTATTGTAGGGGGGTTTGCGGTACTGCTACCCTTACGTCTGTGCTGCTGCTGGCGGTGGCACTGCCTTCTGAGCTGGGCTGCTGAAGAACACAGGCTGCTGGCTGGGATCCCAGCTCTGAAGGCAGAGAGCAGCACAGAAGTAAGGATGGCATGGTATGATATTGCCCCCTTACTTCTGCACTGCTGCCTGCAGAGCTGGGACCTCAGTCAGCAGCTGCCACTCTCCAGCGGCCCAGTTGTAAAGGCAGCAGCGCAGAAGTAAGGATGTCATGGTATGGTGTTGCCACCCTTACTTCTGCACTGCTGCTGGTGGGGAGCTGCCTGCAGAGCTTGGTGCCCAGCCAACAGCCGCCGCGCTCCAGCTGCCCAGCTCTGAAGGCAGCACAGATGTAAGGGTGGCAATACTGCGATCCCCCTAAAATAATCTTGTGACCCTCCTGCAACTCCCTTTTGGGTTAGGACCCCCAATTTGAGAAACGCTGGTCTCCTCCCTGAGACATCTGTATAGTATCGGGTAAAAGCACACAAAGGACCAGATTTTATGGGGGAAGACCATATTTCATGGCATCTATTTTAGATGGAGTGGTCCAAATGGTACTGTTTGGACTGCAGTGAAGTAAGCTACAGTAGAACCTCAGAGTTACAAACAATAAAGTTACAAACTGACCAGTCAACCACAAACCTCATTTGGAACCAGAAATATGCAATCAGGCAGCAGCAGAGACCAAAAAAAAAAAGAAAAAAGCAAATACTGTCCAATACTGTGTTAATCGTAAACTACTAAAAAAAATAAAGGGAAAGCAGCATTTTTCTTCTGCATAGTAAAGTTGCAGAGCTGTATTAGGTCAATGTTCAGTTGTAAACTTTTGAAAGAACAACCACAACGTTGTGTTCAGAGTTGCAAACATTTCAGAGTTACGAACCACCTCCATTCCCGAGGTGTTCGGAACTCTAAGGTTCTACTGTAAAAGTTACAGTATAGGACCATTTCCTACCAGAACTTCAATGGAAAAAAAGATGTGTACCTCATGAGGCTATCCCAGTGAGCAACATTTTAAATAAACAAACATCTATGTTTGGACAGGTTTACATATTAATTTACTTAAAAATATAGTCAGGCCATATCCTCCTGATTTGATACACGCTCAAATAAAACAATAGATGTCTAGGTAAAATCAAATGGCTGGATGTAAACATCTGTAAATTCTAGACTAAAGTATAGTTCAAAATGAGTTCATTGCAGTAATGCCTCCTTCTTGCTCAAACTGTAGGTCTTTGTGTAAAGCTGTGTTAGTAAACTTTCATACACTGTCCATATTTCAGCTGTTTATTATCCAGAGCAGAATGGCAGTCAGTCAATCTGTTCTTCGCAGCAGCAGCTTTTATTGTCTCCTCCAATCTAGGTCACTGTTAATAAATACCATAGTCTTCCAACTGTGGGAAGTACTGCGCCATGTGTTTCATCAATGAGATGCTATTTCCTCTAAGCAGCTCTTCCAGTGCTCTCTCTAGTTAAAGACATACGATTTTGTTTTTTTTTAAATCCCACCGTCTTACATTTACCGACTAACAATTTCCCTGGTTGTGCCTTACCACTGCCGCAGTTATTAAGATGTTATATGCATGCTTCAGATTTTGCTAAAGGAGAGTCACGTGTCTTCACTTTAACAAAATACTGACAATTACCATTCCCTCATTAAGTGCATGCAGCAGTACTACAATCAAGAAATTTTGGAATTAATTGGCTTCTAATTCTGAGAGAAGTACTGAGCCTGTATCCTCTATTGTTCTTACAACGGCATAATACCTAGAGCTTTAATGAAGGAATTTTTTGAACTCTGCTTTACAGTTGAAAGAGTAGCAGAAGTTGCACATTTTCTATACTGTAAAATTGATTAAATGCATCATCCTGGGTTTTCTTTCTGCACTTACAAAAATTAAAATGATCTCCTTCAAATCATTTTTTACTTTCACCCACAAGCTATTGGGCTCAGTGCGGGAATTATTAGGTGATTTCTCTGGCCAGTGGTATGCAGGAGGTCAGACAAGACGGTCAGAATGGTCCTTCCTGGGTTTATCTATGAATTCTCTTCAGGGATTCACAATTCAAAATGTAAAGAATTTCCCCACCTGCACAAAAGCTGTTTCATGTCTATCAACATGAAAGCAAAAAAAAAAAAAAAAACTTTGAAAGGATTTTTAATTAAGGTTGTCGTCACCCAGGTCTTTTGGTTCTCCCCATACCCAAACGGGTGTACGGTAGCTTCCTCCAAGTGTCTTCTGGGGAGGAGAAACCCAGCTCCCCACCTTGCTTTGACCAAATACTCAAGCTACTACCTTCAGCTCCCTCATGGTTAGAAATCAGTTTCCTTTGCTCTAAGGTGCCCAACTTGGGTGCTCACAAGGTAACGGCTATACAACCAATTCTAGTGGTCTTAACCGAAGTGTGATTGGAGAAGGATAAAAAAATAAAGAGGAAAAAACGACAGAACAATTATACAGTAAATGCTCACAAGATAGGAGAAAAAGCCTTGCTAGACAGGCACAAATCTTATGCTATTAAAGCATAGAACCACTATAAAAACTCATGCACATTTGGTGGTCACTGGAGCCACAGTTTGTGGCACAAATGGCACATGCTCTTCACTCTTCCAAAATCCCCTCACACTCCTGAGAGATGCCCTGGAGCTCTTTTCTGGGACAGAGTCTTGTGGAGTCCCTTAGCAGCTGTTGACCAGAAGATGCCCTATTGAACCCCACCCAGCCCACTTCCACAGATGGTCCTCCAGTTTGGTGAGGAGCTTGCTGGAGTAGGTGCATATAAAAGCACTAATCTTGTAAAAGATGCACTATACTAGCCCAGAAGTGAAAATTTAGGGCCTGATCCAAAGCCCACGGAAGTCAATGAAAGTCTTTCCATTAACTTTAACCAAGAGCTAGAAAAGGAGGAAGACATGGAAAGGTGAGACCTTGAGACTCAGACAGAAGGCAAATGGAGACAATGAGGTGATGGAAGAAAAAGATGACAGAGGAAGAAAAAAGGACTGAAAGTGGAGGGGCCTGCCTTCAAGAAACAAATGTTGTAATTGTTATATAAAAAAAAAGCAAAGACTGCATAAAATGTTGGCTTGTCTGCAAAAGACAATGATCGGGGTTGAACTGTAGCATGTGTTTAGCCTCTTTTTTTCCAGTTTTGTCATTTGCCTAATTCTAGACAGCAATGAGATAGTCAAACGATGCTGTTGTGGCATTTCAGTATTTAAATAATTTTATTTAAACATTATTTCTTTACTGATGCTTAAAAGATATAGCACATATAGTTAAAGGAAAACTTGATATGTGATGTTACAATTGGAAATCCTATAAACAATTTCTTCCCCTCATAAGACAAACACACAAAAGCCAGAGTCTTAGGAAGTAAAATATATACTTTGTACAGAAAACACGCCTCTGACTAGTTGCAGATTACTTCTTTGTCTTATTTCCTCCCTCAATTTTCATAAACCGTGGCAATTTAGGACATCCCTTATTTAGTGTTATTATTTATCGATTTGTTTTTCTTCTTTAAGTGGTTATTTTTCCTCTAAAAATTTTTACATGATTCCTATACTCCGCCCCAAAAATCTTCTGCCCCATCCTCTGATCTAAAGAAAATGCATTTGTATTATGCTTTCGCTACCATGTCTGTAATAAGACATAATTATCTTTCACAGATGGATCATTCTTAGTCTTCCAATATCAGGGAATTACTTTCTTAGCAATCAGGGGTCATAAAAAATAATCCAATTCACTTACTCCCTTGGGATTCTACGTATTCTAGATTCACCTGCTATATGAAGATTTATTTATTTAAAAAAAGAGCTACAAGAGGGTTCATATAGCTGAGCCTAGTAACAAATTTAATTAAATTTATTGTGGATTATAATCTGCCACATTATCCTAATGCCAAGGCAAATTTGCAGGCATGTAATCCAGATCCACAACTGATTTTAATCAGTGTAGCCCCATTAAAGTCATGGAGGATCTGGCCAAAATGTTGCTTTATGAAGCAAGGATCTATAAAGCATCCCAATAGTAAGATGTTTTACTATTCCAATGATTGCAACAATAATTTCCAAAATTCCTCCTGGAGGTCGCTCTTCACAATATAAAACTTCACATATTTCTTCACTAATTTTTCTGTGGAAACTGTTAGATTTAAATAAACTAGCTGAAAATATTTCTGTTCGAAAATGCGGATTCAGTGAAATTAAAACATTTTGCCATAACATATCAATTTCATCAAAATTTTCAACAGGAAATTATCAAAATGTTTTATTTCAATAAGGTAGAAATGCTTCATTTTGAATTTATCATTTCCAATACAATTAAACATTTCAATAAGGTAAAAATAAAATATTTTCATTTTGCAAGAAAATTCTAAGATTTTGACTTTCCATCCCAAATCAAGACAAAGCCATATTTTGAAATCTGAGAATTTGCCCCGGGACAGAAGTTCTTATTTTTTATCAGCTCTAGATTTAAGGAATTCACTCAAAGGCTGACATATGGAGTAACCATTTCCCTAGGAGGATTTGCAATACAACTGAAAAACACTAAAAAACATAAATCTCCAACATGATTTCAATAAAGAATACTTAAAAATTCCAATACTCAGAACACAGGAATTGCCAGACTGGATCAGACCCCAGGTCCTCTTTGTCTAGCATTCGCTCTCCAATTATGGCCAACACGAGATGCTTCAGATAAAGTTGCAAGACCCTACAAGAAGGCAAACGTAAGGCAATCTATCCCCCACATTAGGTCTCATCCTACTCTCTAATAGTTAGAGATAGGCTTAGATCCTGAAACATGAGGTTTAACATCCCTTTCAAAATTGTTGTTATGAATCATAACAACTCTGGATATTCTTGTTATCTTTATAAATGTCCAATTCCTTTTTGAATCCTGCATTTTGGGGGGAAAACTACCATGAGTAGCCCCACTGCTTCCAATATGTGACATATCACAAGGCTGAGTGGCATTGCAGGGTAAGAGGGAGTGAAATAGGGAAGAAGCCACTCTCTCTATGGCATACTCGAGCTTGGAAATCTGCATGGGGATAATACTACTAAAAGCAGTACTAACTCCATTCTGTACTTCTACTTCACTATGAGAGCATGCAACACCCCTGAGGAAATAACCTTGCGCTCATGGGGTAGGAGACCCTAGGGAGATAGAGAGAGGAGTGTGGGCTTGTGCTTTGCACTCCCTCTAGCAGAGTTTTATAGGCAGCTGTAAACTTGTGGTCTCAGGTCTCTGCCCTTGGAAGTGAAAAATGCAGCTCCAACTCTGGGTGTGTCTATACGGCAAGTGTGGATGCGACTGTAGCATGGTAAGCCATACCATTGCTTTAATCTAGCTAGCACAGGTAACAACGGTAGTATAACTGTGGCAGCACAGGCTAGCAATGCAAGTGCATACCCAGGCTCCCCACTGGGCTTAAATCATTGTATCACGGGGTTCAGCACAGGCTAGCCACCTGAGTACATGCTCATTGGGGAGCCTGGGTACCTACTTGGGTTGTGGGCCTGTGCTGAAGCCCATTCCACCACACCTACACTATTATTGTTATTCATGCTACCTAGATCAAAGCTAGCATGGGTGAGCCTATCCAGGCTACAATCAACATCTTCATTTGCAGTGTAAACATACCCTATGAGGTGAGTCTTTACAGTAATTTTTCCCCTCCTATGGGGGTTGTTCTGCAAAAGGGACCTAAATAAAGTACATATTGTTTTTGTAATCTAATGTTCTGTCACCAAGAGCTTAGAAATCAGCACTCACATCCAGCCATGTTTGTTTTTTTTTTCCCAAAGCTTTTAAAAGGGTATTACAAATAACGAAGATTAGGGCACAAAAAGAAACACACTTAAAAACTCAACATCATCCCTTTTCATTAGAATAGAGAGGACAAAAAGGGTATGTGCTCAAACAGCACAGGAAATCCCACAGATTTGGGTAGGAGTCTACTATTTTAGGAATGAAACTCAATTAACTGATTGTCTTTTTCATGTCATTTGTATTACTGCAAGACCGCAATATATCTAGACTTTAATATGTCTATACAGCACTGGAAAAATGCTAATTTCTGTTTTCAGTATAAGAAAACCAAACAAAGAAACACACACAAACAAATACCACCAAGACATACATTTCACAAATATAGGACCTGAATCTGATCTCGCTTACAATAGTTTTATACTAGTGTAACTCACTAAAGGCTAATACAGTCACTAATATAAAAAACTGCAGTTACATCAGCCTATAATAGGGTGACTTCATTGATTTTAATAGAGGCACATCAGTATAAACTTGGTGCAACTCCATGACTGTCAGCGGAGTTACACTCGTGAAGGCGAGATCAGAAGGAAAGCCCCGTAACTCTAGTTTACAATACTGTAATTCTAAAGCAACACAAAAAGCAAATTTGTACATTACCAAAGCTATGTCTTTGGGATTTATTTTTTGCAACGCTGAAGAAGAAATATTCATTTGGCAACCTCTCAACACCAGGAAGAAAAGGAAGGGAGATAAAGACTAAGAAGGGACAAAGAACAAAGTACACAGCCGGGATCACAGCATACTGTAATTAGAGCTGTTAAATGATTACTAAAGCGAGATGGTGTAATCATCATGCTACAGGAAAGTGCTAAGTAGCCAGTCAGCAGCATCTCCAGGGAGAAGGTAAAAGCAATGTCAGGGACATTACCTTTTTTACTTACAATATTCTTAAAATCAGCCTTCTAATTGGCTTAGAGAGTTTAAAAATGTAAAGTCTCATGTCACAAGACCTGGACAGCCTTCTCACATTTTGAAGTGGCCAAGTAAGCTGAAGCAAATGTGAATGTATTAACTTCCTACCCTCTGAATAATATCTAAGTGCAGCTGTCTCTACATATATATTATTTCAAGATCATTTTCTCAATGTTACCAGTGAGACTTGAACTAAAGATCTGTTTCTCATTCGCTTTGGGTGAAATGCAGCCCTACGAAGAAAGCCAGCACAATGCCTGCGCAAAGACTCACTTCAGCCCTATTTTGAAATAGGATTTAACATGATGTCTCAGCAGAGAGGTGAATTTCACACTAATTTCCCCAAGCCTCATTTTAGTTTTGCTCAGATGGTCCTAAAATTAGGCTTATAAAATGTGCCCTTAGCATTGCTGAATATTTCATTTCCTTCCAGCAAAGAAAACAAACTTTCTTAATGTCAACAGTGAAAAATCATGCCACGCTGTTTATGCACCAATACTTTTCTCTATGTGACCATTGTTCCCATTCAGTCAAGTATCAGGAAAACTAATCAGAGTATTCGTCTCGCTGTAAACAGATTGATGATTGATTACCACAAACCCAAGCACTTATTTATTACATTGGTTCACAGATGAACAGAGCAAGGGGTAAGATATAAAAGGTTTTCTATGTATATTTGTACATGGAATTTATTCTGACTGTTTGTGCTCATTCTTTGCAGCATAAATATATGTATTTTGAATATTCCAGCAACTGAAATCTACTCACACAAATACTTGAGAAAAGTTTACTTTATGCTCAAATATTCACCAAAAGCAATTTTCCAGTCACCAAAAAATATCACACATTGTGCTGTGCGGCTTAGTTACATAAATCAGCCAGTCAAAAACAGAAACAATGCCAAGTGATTTATGAAACTAACAAACACGGCACACATTTCAAATATTTTCCCCAAAACAGCTGTTCAAGAATGCCTTTCAGACCAAAAATGAGTTACTAAAGAAATTGGTTAATAATTTCAAATAATAAATAATTAAGAGAACTGCTATCTGCTCACAGAGAGTATTTTAACAGAGTTGAAATTCATAAGCAAATTATTTCTGAGTGCATTAAACACTCATTATGTCACTTTTTGACATCAGTGGAAATCCAATTTGTAGTAAAAGTGCAAAATCCCTTCATTAAAACCTCCGATTCTAAGCAGTTGCACATTACTGTTATTATTTACGTACAGTAGTGCTGAAAATTAACCTGGTGTTTTCCAAACAGAGGAAGATAGCCCTTGTCTCAACTTGTACGCAGTACAAAAAAGATGGACCAAATCTTAAACCTGTGGAAGTTTTTGCTTGGGTTATTTTGTTTTGAAATAATTTTATCTATCATTTTCTCACTTATATCATTCACAGTGAAAACATATTGATTATGGCCTTTGAATCTGCAAAAAGATGCAGATTCTATGTCCATGAAAAAATCCCATTGAAATCGCCATGAAGCTTGAAAGGTCCACTTCAGACCAGGTATTTGCACAATCAGGGCCTAAATGACAAGCTTAGGGACATATGGAAAGAACTCATAAAACAAACATATTGCCACACTAAAACCTCAAAAGAGAGTCCCTGGATTATTATAGGGGAGAAATATTTATACGATCTGAAGAGAAACTGTTAAACAGCAAGACAGTCCAGCAAGCTGATAGACCTGGCCAGGTTGATAGTGTCACTGAAACACACTCTTACTTTCTAAACATTTAAAAAATCATCCACATAGTCTGCAATGAGGAGCCTTTGGCTGGGAACGGCGAACCGCAGCCACTGGGAGCTGCGGGCAGCCGTGCCTGCAGACAGTCAATGTAAACACTGTCTTGCAGCCTGCCAGCGGTTTACCCAGACAGGCCACAGGTTTCCCACCACTGGTCTAACAGGTCCTTTCTGGCCCTTGCTCTCTGGGGAGCCTCGTCCCAGCAGCAGCACTAGATGCACACAATCCTTGTGTTGTGATTGTGCCCAACCCCTGTGCGGGTGCAATGGGAGGAGGAGGAGAGGGGAGCTCCTCTTGCACCCTCAAGACAATCAAGCCCACAGTAAATAGTTTTTTTTGTCAAGATACAGAAATGTCCTAGAAAATTTACTATAGAAGAAAAAATAGGATGCTACAGAAATTGCTTTAAAATGTATAGAATTTAATAGGGCATAGAATTATTTCTATATTTTTAAACAGGGATATAATTCCGCATTAAATTCTATAAGATGGAAGGGGTATCAGTTTCTAATAAGAATGATAGGAAATTAACATAAGGATGTCTTCTCTTCCCAAATAGTTCTTCTTTCAAACATCTTTGCTGAGGCTATGGCAAGACAACTCTCCCAAAGCCCATGTATTATACTATGTTGTTCTTTAACTCAGTCTAAAACAAGAAGCCCAAAGGCCCATATTTAAAATATTTTTTAAGTACAACAGAGGCATCCCTGAAGTCCAATATGGAGTTATATATTTTGGATTTTCTTTTAGAGGAGTACAGTGAGGATAACACAGACATGATTAAGAGGAATAAATAAGATACACATGTCTGGGTCAGAAAAAAAAGCCAGATAGAGCTCTGTCATCAGAAAAATGCAACTAAATCCAAGCATACATAGCACTGAGACTTCGTTAGCGTGAACCAATTAATACATTCCATTTTTATGCAGAGTAAAACATTTTAGATTAACAGGCCAGTGATGCTCATGTGTTCTAACTTTAGCTATCATTAGGGCTAGGTGAACCATGAAGTGATCTAATCTAAATTACACATCCACATGAAAGAGTTTGTATTTTCCAGAAATTAACTTCTCTGTATGAACTAGGGTCAGATTTGCACCGGGCACTAAGCTCTCGCCACCATTTAAACCTTCTGGATATCTCAATTCATGGATTAAAATCTCTGCAGTAGTACATTGTGTATGGGGGGGGGAGGGGAAGGTTCACATTATAAATCCAAAACCAAATAAAACAAACAGCTGGACACATTATGAAGATCTTTATAAACAAATGCCCTGAATTGAATTGATGGGCACACTGGCAGCCAGCATACATTTGGAGGTGTAATCGATTTCCTTGCTCCTTAAAGGCTTGATCCTGCAATGTGCTCAGCATTCTGGCCCTAATCTAGCAGAGCACTTGCTTAACTTTAAGCTGATGAGTAGCCTACCTGATTCCAATGGGATAATTACTCACTTGCTTAAAGTTATGTGATTGAGTGCTTTGCTGGATCAGAGCCAGCGTGCTCAGCACCGTGCAGGATCAGGCCCTGAAGGAGCAAGTAACTGGTCGCATTCTGAAACGGAGCAGGCTAGATCAAACTGAAAGGCAATGATTCCGATCGCATTACCACAGCCTAGCTTGGAGGTGAGAAAGATGTGTATGACTATAGGGAGGTCAACACCTGACCGAACTGGGAGGATTTTCTGGATCTGGCAAAGATAACAGCTGCTCTTGCTGACACTTTCAACATAGGCTTTCAAGCAGAGAGAGCAGCCAAAGGTTATTTTATTTTTAACCCCAAACTCAGTCTGACACAGACAATCAATCACAAATGAGTAAATAAACTACCTTGTATTTATGTACCATGAAGGCTCTCCCACAGCATCTGGCAAGCTTAAACTGACGCAGACTACATATAGGAATCACATCACTCACTCTGAAATGGAGACATCCATTGGGTGAAAAACTGTAGTTGTTAAACAACAGAGTTTCAAGTCTGAAGGTGAAAAGTACCTAATCCAGTTAAAGCCAGAGGGAATTTGGCAATGCAGAATTTAATTACCCCATTTGGAATTTAGACAGGACAACTGGGTTAAACACCCCTACTCTTTTGTCATGGGAACTCTAATGACTACTCGTGGTCAAGACCTCGATTTTATTTCTCATTTGCAATACAGCACTTTGGCAGCAGAGTGCCCTCTAGCTAACTCATAATGAAGAATGCCAACTCCTGAGTTACCAACATATTTCCTACGCACCAAGGTGTTCCTTGGAAGCTACCTAGCCATGTACAGTATTAATCAGGCCTGACCTTCCTTAGCTCATGAAATCTGACAGGACCGTAGCACAGTATGGTAAGGCTGCATTCGTTTTCCAATTAAACCATGTCAGATAAAGAAGCATGCAATAAAATTGTCTCCTATGATGGACTGATTTTAATCCCATAAAATTAACAGCAGGTAGTATTAATGCTGGCTATGGAAGATATGCAATGTTTATGTTACCCGCTTAAGTTAATTAGGAAAAATATTGACAGAATTATAGAAATCAGAGATGAGAAAGACCTTGAAGACCATCTTAACTCATGTTTCTACCAATGCAGAGTTGTTCTTGACATATTCTTCATGCAGTGCACTTTTAGGTGATTCAAGAAATAGGACTTCCATCTCTTCCCTCTGGGGACTATTACACATTCAAATAGACATCACTGGTAGGACTTTTCCCCCCCTTAATATAGCATGAATCACCCTTCCTCAAATGTCAGCTAGGAAACATCTCGAACAAATCCCCTCTCTCTTTACTGTTCACACCCTTCAAATGCTTGTATCGTTCACAAAAGGTATGTTTACACTGCAAAAAGAGGTGTTCCTACCTTGGGTTAGCTAATCCACATTTGCTAACTCAGGTTAAAATAGCAGTGAAGACAACTCAGCTTTTAACTCAGGTTAGCAGCTCAAATTAAAGCCTATAGGTAGGTCCCTACCAAATTCATGGCTGTGAAAGACATGTCACGGACCACAAAATCTAGTCTTTTGTGTGCTTTTACCCTATACTATGCAGATTTCACGGGGGGAGACCAGCCTGTCTCAAATTGGGGGTCCTAACCCAAAAGGGAGTTGCAGGGGGTCGCAAGGTTATTTTAGGAGGGCCACGGTATTGCTACCCTTATTTCTGCGCTGCCTTCAGAGCTGGGCGGCCAGAGGGCAGCCACTGTTGGCCGGGTGCCCAGCTCTGAAGGCAGCGCCCCGCCAGTAGCAGCATAGAAGCAAGGGTGGCAACACCATACCATACCACCCTTACTTCTGCGCTGCTGCTGCCAGCAGCTCTGCCTTCAGAGCTGGGCTTCCTGCCAGCAGCCACTGCTCTCCAGCTGCCCAGCTCTGAAGGCAGCGCCGCTGCCAGCAACAGTGCAGAAGTACGGGTAGCAGTACCGCAACCCGCCCATAACTCCTTTTCGGATCAGGACCCCTACAGTTACACCACCATGAAATTTCAGGTTTAAATAGCTGAAATGATGAAATGTACAATTTTTAAAATCCGATGACCATGAAATTGACCACAATGGACCCTGAATTTGGTAGAGCCCTACCTATAGGGGAGCCTGGGGGTGAACTTGAGCTGCTTTCCTGAGTTAAAAGCCACGTTACTGTGTCTTCCCTGCTATTTTAATCTGAGTTAATTAATATGGGTTAGTTAACCCAAGTTCTGAACACATCTTTTATTAGCAGTGTAGACAAACCCGTAGCCAAATGACTGCTATAAGCATTTAGTCACTCTCTGCATTCTCAAATCACTTCAATTCTTGTTTTAACTCCCCAACTTGAGGACAGCTTTCTGATACTGAGATACTCAGAACTGCTTGGTATTCTAAGTGCCATATCACCAGTATCAGGCAGGGACAACATCCCCAACGCCTGTGATAAGATGTCTGCATACACAACCCAAAATTTCATTTGTTTTTATTGCTGCCATGTTATACCTAATTTGCTGTCCTGCACACATATTTGACAAAAACTAAACTGTAAAAAAGCTTATAGCACATAGGGCTGATCAAAATTTGTCCATCAAAATATTTTGACAGAAAACTGGATTGTTAAGTACATGAAAATTTTCATGTTAAGTGTTTGTAGTTTTTGGCTGAAAATGTTTTGGTTTTCAATATAAAGTTGAAATTTTCTATGGAAAAATACCCAATTTTCCAACTATGTCTATATAAATTGTTTATTCCTCCTAAAATGCTAACAGCTTATGCTGATCTTTGTCATATTTGTTAAAGAAATTGCTAGGAAGTCCAGATTGGAGAGAGAGAATAAGAACCAAAGCCAACATTTTCAAACATGAGTATCCACAATTAAGTATCTAGATCCATATTTCTTTATTTGTTTTGATTTATACAGTCATACCATTAAAAGGGTGTCTCTGGCTTCTTCTAGGCAATTTCTGGGTGGATTTTCAAAATGCCTTAATGACTCTATGTCTCTTAAATACACAATTTATTAAATATGCAAGGCACCTGAATAAGTTGTCTGGTTTTCATTTTAAGCTGCAGGTGCTCCGTTTTTCTGAAAAAATGCAGGCCATGTAGGTAGGTGTCTACATTTAGGAACTCAAGTTTAAATATTTTGGCCCATATTTTCGGCCAGCCACTTTGTTGTGCCCCCAGTTTGGTGGACACACAGTCACAAACTTGTTTTTGAATTACCAATAAGCTAGAGGCACAATTAAGATCACTTGGATGTCCACATGGATGACTACTGGAAGCATGTTCAACTGACACTGTATGTGTCCACAAATTACAGATGTAGAGTAGAGTCCAATTTTAAAAACCATGATACACCAAAACAGCAATCACACTCACATAAACAGTTATGTTTGTTACAAAAATCTCACTATATGCTACACATTCTGCTGCACCAAAACTCCCAGTTTCAAAGTTTGGAGCAAAGGGTTCAGTATTTGAATCTGGATCCTAACTTCATGGCTGATCTTGCTCAACTATGAGCTGAACCAAAGCCCCAGATTTAATATCCTCAAACTTTGGGGCAGACTGAAACCCTGATCCAAATTTTGCTACATTGCTCTGTACTAAAAGCACTACGGTTGGTTTGTAACATGGGTTACTTAGGGTTTGAATCTCCGTGATTCCATACTGCTTATTATTTTACACTTATAAAATCAAGGAGATATGATTTTATTGCTTATCATTCATTTTTACCTTAGTCTTCTGCCACTAGAACTTCATTCTGCCTTTTCAGATATGCCTTTTGCATATTTAAATAGCAAGTCTAATTATCCCGGACTTGATTATCCTCCTCTTTTAAAACCTTTCCAGTGTCATCAACAGTTCAGTTCTTCATTATGTTTAGATTTAAGAAAGCTAATATGCATCACATTCATTAATTCTAGGATGATCTCCAATATTTCTTTTTAAAAACACATCTGTGTAAGATTTCATCTTCAGAGCACTATTGCTGAAATGCTGAGAGCATGGCAGGTTGCTCACCACTAAATCTTCTGGATAGAGGAAAATCTAATAATATAACATGATGTACAGCACTGTAATCAATAACAAATCCTAAATAATTGATGGCATTACATTAGGTTAAAATGGAAAAGATTATGTTCATCAACCCATGCAGAAATATTGTTTCTTTTAAATTCTCTAAAGCAAGTGCCCATTTCTGGCTTTATTTCCAAATTCATTAATAGTAAGCTGGGAAGTGTTAATTTAACATTTTATACTTCCAACTCAATAGTATTTACAGACAGGTTAGTAGGCCATATAAATAATAAGCACCAGATTTAGTAATTCAAGCAATTGACAGCAAGTATTCTAGGCTAGTTGCTCCACAAACACGGCAGTATTTTTGGTCAAAAATGCTGTATTTTACAAGAGTTTTATTGCAGTGTTTTTGATCATTACCACAGAGGAATTTTTATTATTATTATCCATGAGGCTGGTAGCATCACTTATTAAGGTTGAAGGACACCATTGTCAGACTCTATTTTAAGTGGCTTATACCTTTGCCAAATATTAACCGTTTGGGCTGAAATTTTCCATGCTGGTTGTCTGCCTTAGGCTGATTTTTACTAGAAAGCTGCAGCCAAAACAGGTTAGTTGTTTCTGAGGATGACACTAGGGAAAAATACACTGTTTTGTGATGTTAAAAGAATTATGGCAACTTTTGTTTTGGGAAGCTCGAGCACTCCCATTTTGTAGCAGGGACCTGAAATTTGGCATGGTGGGTGGCCTTTACCTCAGGGACATGCTTTTTGCCATCCCCACATGTGGCCAAGTTCTAAGTCTTTGAAAAAATCTCAATTTGCACATACGCAGTGAGACTACTTAGAGTTTAGTAGCTAACGTCTCCAAAGAGTCCATCCCCTCACAGCTTCTACTTTTTCTAGGGGAAGGAAAGAAGTAGACTGGGACACGAAGTGTAGTGATGCTGGACTGAAGTGTGTGTGAGGAGGTGTCAGGGATTGGGTGCAATGGGATGAACAGGGAGAAACTAGCACTGAGTGGGCAAGAAGATTGGCACTGGATACCGGGATGTGGGGAACCAGGATTGGGATTTGGGTGGGTGGAAGAAAGAGAGGGCTGGGAGCCACGGTAGGCTAGGCTGTGACTGGCTGGTCAAGGAGACTGGGATTGGGACAGGGACACAGGGAAGCAAGAAGGGAGGCTGTGACTGGCTATGTAAGGAGACTAAGTCTGGGAGCAAGTGTGGGAAATGGAAGTAAGAGAGGGGAGTAAGCAAGGAGAGGGAGCAAGTTTGTGATTGCATGAGGAGCTAGGGCAGGGAATGGCAAACTATGGCCCGCGGGCCGGATTCGGCCCGTCAGGGCTTTCAATCCGGCCCGTGGGATTGCCAGCCCCATGACGCAGTGGGGCTAAGGCAAGCTCCCTGCCTACCCTGGCCCTGCACCGCTCCCAGAAGTGGCCGGCACCACATCCCTGTGGCCCCTAGGGTGGAAGGGGGGCAGAGGGCTCCATGTGCTGCCCTTGCCTGCAGACACTGCCCCCCGCAGCTCCCATTGGCCGCGGTTCCCCATTTGTGACCCCCTTTTGACTCCTTTGCGACCCCCAGTTTGAGAAACACTGTACTTTTGTATACTTTTACCCTATAGTATAGCGTAAAAGTACACAAAAGAGCAGATTTCATGGGGGAGACCAGATTTCACGGACCGTGACACATTTTTTATGGCCACAAATTTGGTAGATCCCTAATAATAAAGGCGCTGCAATGTGGGTGCATCTTATATATATCATAGTGGGTTTGGGAGTTAGGCCTGTGAACTGTGCCACTCATTCAATGCCACGTACTGAAGAATTCACTGATCAGCATTGCTAAGAGACCTAGGCAGGAATGTGCCATCAGAGTGACACATTATGTCAACAGCCTATGGTTTGGAGGAACAAGGCCAAAATAAGAGAAAGAGAAAACGCAAGGCCCAACATGCTCTAACATGGTCAGTTTGAGTCAAGGAAATTGGGGAAAATGTTGCTTGCATTGAGGCCTTGGATATCAAATTGGCATCTGTATTATCAAAAACATTAAGGGGGAGTACACTCCTGCCGTTTCTAAAAACTCTTTCCCTGGGAAAGGTGATATTCAGTGGTGGAGATCGTGTCTCTCACAGTGAGCTGTTCAGTGGTAATGCCTCCTAGAGTTGCTTTTGTATTTTGATCCTGGACCACCCTCTGCAGTACACACCACAAAAGACACTAAATCCTGTATCACATGGTGCTTTGCTAGTGCTACAACCACCTCCAGGAGAAAAGGGTCTGGTCATCACTCTGAGGGGGCAGATGTGTGATAGGGTGCACTGGCCCTTTGGGCTTCTACGGGGGAATCCATTTGGGCCAAAGTGCCCTAAACTGGTCACTGGAAATCTCACTTCCCCCTGTCTCTACCACGGGGATGTATCCAGGACCAGCTGGGGCTAAGAAGCTGGGCTTGCTTCTGAGCCCTATTATCCCAGCAGGAGGCATATAATCCTGTCACCTTCCCGGGCAAGGTGATGGAGGGGTGTGAAGGGATCTGCTCCCCACAGGCACCACTTAGTGGTCAGGTGGGCATGGCAGGAGTGCTTCTGTCTTGGTCCCCTGGTGATAGCTGCTCCAGCCCAGCATCGGTCTGCCCCCTTCTGTGACTCAGCCTCTGGCTAGGCCACAAGTTGTGTCCATCCCTCCTGGGGTACACAAAGAGTCCAACAAAGGCTAGTTCTGCTGCCCAGGAAGGGGCTTTAGTGGGCCTGCAATAAGGACTCTGGCCTGATTAGCTGGGGAAGGCTCTGGACTGTTTTGTTTTCCATTCTATTTTCTGCAAACTGATGACTTTGAAAGAAACACAGGGTTCAGGATCTAAGGTAGACACATCCTTATTCTGATTTATGTTTTAATCTGTGTGATAAATGAAGTTTTAGTCTGTTCTCTCCAAACTAGGTGCAATGCTCCTTCCTCAGGATCTATATTGTTAGTTATATGCCCTACCCCTGTACTTTAACCCTAATCCCTCCAGTAAGCAGGAATTAATTTTGCGAATCTATTTCCACTAAGAAATCCATTAAGTCCCCCAGGGATGTCAGAGGCTTCAGCTGTTCTTAGCGCTTCTCCCCTTCTAACTTGCAGAGCCTGATCCCAGTTTGAACCTGCAGATGAGTTACTGCAGGCTCTTGTGAGAACAGCAGAGTTGCAACCATAACTCCGCCTCCATGTGGGTACAGGTGGGTTTGGCTCCTTTACTCCCATGTAAGGTAGGGGGAGAGGAGAAACAACACCACAGTGACGTAAACAACTGTAAAAACACACTTTTTTTTTTTCAAAAATGCTCATCGTAGAATATAAGGTGGTGGGAGAGGAGAGGAGAGAAGGAAAGATGGGAGGACATAACATGACATTACATTACAAGCAAAGCAATTCCCTTGTATATATCACTGCAATGTAGCAAATGTGGATGAAAGCAACAAACTGAAAACAGGGGGGAAACTGATAGTGTGTTATGGTGCAATAAAAGCTGTGTGTTGATTGCATAACTAGAAGGGGCTGATAGCACTATGCAAATGATTAAAGCATCACAGCCTATAAGAAAGATCTATTTATTATATTTCCCTTATCCTAAAAGGCTTCTGATACTAACTGGAACATTTTCTGTAATATTTTGTGCCTTGAAAACCACATATAATAAAACATGATTGTGGCAAACATATAAGAATACACCTAGGTCCTGATTTTAATTTAAAACAGAAGTCTCTCCCCATCAGCTTGTCATCCAGATTTTGTTATTAGTATGATAGGCTATAAAACTTCTGTTTTATAGGACCGGCATGCATTTTTCTAACCCAGTCTTTAGAACTACCTGAACATGTGAAGCCAATCCATTCTTCAAAATACCATTGATCGCCATACATTAATCACACATAACTAAATGGATCAAGGAGAATATCTCCTCTGAGCATCTCATCATTTTTTGAGCAGCCAGACTGTCCCATATGGGAAAGTAGTTTCCCCATGGAATTATGATAATAAAATCTTGTAGTCTCACACTCTAACTATAATACATGCGTTTCCTGTAAAGCCCTACAGCAAAGCAACGTACTTGACTTTCCCTATGCTCCAATGAATACAGGCAGTATATGGGCAGAGCACGGGAAACAGCATCTGAAATACAAATCAAACTCAAAACCTGTTCATTTTCATTGTGTTGTATTGGCACTTTGCCTCTCTGATCTACAGTTACTTCTGCAGTGAAAACAATTTTCAGCTTATACTGGTCACACCCCTGTGGAACGCCTGAGCTCTGCAGGACTCACCTGCCACCTCTCTGTACCTCTGGCATTTTAAGCTCTGCAAGCTTCCTCACCCAAGCAGCTCTCTGCTGCTGACTGGAGAAACACAGGAACACCGCAACTGTGTGACAGGTGGGGTTCATTGTGGTGGGAAAGTGGGAGGATGGTCTGTTGCAAAAGGGTGACTCCAAACAAAACAGATTTGGAAGCACTTCTGTATGTAGTAATTTTCTTTTGGAAAATATTATAAACTCCTTATTTACTTCTAGGCTAAGAGCCACTGCCATTTATGATGAAAGACAAAAAGCAAACAGTGAATAATCCTCTTTTCCTGACTTTTCAGTTTTTTCCACTCCTGTGATTTGCAGGTATTGCTAACATATGATTGATAGGAACATATTAACAAAATGCCCATTTACACAAGGCCATTCATTTTACTGTCTGGATAATTATTCTGCAATCTCGATCTGTACAATACTGTACATAGATTAGTTTTATGGAAAAACAAAAAGTAATGGCCCGATTTTCAGGGGTTCTGTGCACAGCAACTCCCACTGAAGTTAGAGGGATTGCTCAGATTTTCTGAAAATCAGCTCCTTCGTTTTCAAAGGTGCTGAGCATCGGCAGCCCCCATTTGCTTCAACAGGCATTGGGGGCACACGGGGCCAGATGTTCAAAGGTTTTCATTACAGCCCTGCACATACAGATGTAGCTAGGAGCCTAATGCGGTTTGTAAAGGCACCTAAAGCACTCTAGGTGCCTAAATCTCATTAACTTCAATTGATTTCAATGGAAATTAAACACCTAGGCAGTTTCAGAACTTTGAAAAATCCCACTAGGTGCCTGTCTGCAGCTTTAGGTGCTCGAATACTTTTGAAAATCTGGCTCTTGCTACCTCTCAGAACATGCTCAGCACCTTACTGCACCACAGCTATACAGGGCAGCTGCCTTTGAGAGCCATGATAGTCACCAGCCCCACAGGACATAACTGATCACCTAAATCAGGAGTGGGGAACCTATGGCCCACAGACCGGATCCAGTCCCTTGCTTAAGGGAAGTATTTCTAAAAATATAGACCTATGACAGTAGCCTATTGGGGGCAGAGACGGGGTGGGGATGAGGAGGGAGGAGAGCTGCAGGCAGCGGCTGTAACAGAAACGCTGAGGCAAGGTGGAGCCGCCAGACACTCTAGTGCGTTATGACCTCACAACGGCCGGCGCTGGAGCCTGGCAATGCATGCCTCATCATCGGCCACACATGCTTCTGGCGCTCTAGGGTGGAACACCCATTAGCGTCCCTGAGCCCCGGGCGCCTACCGTGGTGTTCGGGCTGCAAGGGTTGTAGTGTGAAAAACTGCTATCGGACTTAAATTTGCAACCTCAGCCATCACACTAAAAAAAGTGGGTGAGTTAAACGTTTTATATTTATCTCTCTTTAAAAAAAAAAAAAAAAAACTAAATTAAGTTGCATTTTACTTGTGTGTGGCCCGTGATTGATTTTTAATGTGGGTCAATGGTCCGTGATAGAAAAAAAGGTTCCCCATCCCTGATCTAAACCATCATCATATTTCAGAGTAATTACCTGATTTGTCTCTAAAAACACAGTAACAGCAATTGTTTCTCCATATATTTAGCTTCCCTCTCCACAAACGCATAATTCAGTCCCCTTCATGCAGGGCCGCCGAGAGTGGGTTCGGGCCCCACTGAAAAAAAATGTTCAGGCCCGCTGGCAAGGGCGGACCGGCTAAACAGCCAGGGAAACCAGGGCCAGGGCCCCCTTCTGGACCGCCGGGCCCCGGTAATTTGTACCGGCTTCCCCCCATCTCGTCGGCCCTGCCTTCATGTCTCTGCTTTCTATAGGCCTTGCTACCTATCTATAGTGCGCTCTCTTTCTCTGGTTTTTAGTAGCAATTTCGTACCCTTAAACGCTTTCTTGTAACCTTTGTGTTAGTTTGCCAGAGCAATCATTAAGCTTTGGCACTTTGAGGCTGATGGGTCTATCCAAGCCAGCACTCCTTGAGCTAATTGTGTACAACTGAACATTCTCCAAGCACTGACAGTCCTCATTCAAGCCAAGTGTGAAAGTTTTTAAATTAGCTTTCACAGTTTGATTCACAGACAGTAAATGTAAAATGGCACAGGATTAATTTTTCCAACCACACAGTGCTACAAAATAGCCCAAAGGCTATTTTAGTTCATTTGCTTTAACTGTTAGAGAAGATTCACAATACATGGAATGCTCCAACGGAGGCAGAAGCGCTAAAGGAGATTCAAAGCCTAATATTACCCCCATTAATTAAACCACTGTATGTTTGTACAACAGCCTTTGTACTTTGTCACTAGCTGTTAAAATGGAAGTCACATCTAGGCCACTTCAGACAAGTCATCTAGTTTAGCATTTATGCTTCTTAGAATGTAATTATATTAATAAAGTATCTCACAGCATTATAATTAGAGGCTTGTGGGCATTTTTATTACAAACCACATTTTTAGGGGGTTATAAAATCTGTTAACACTGGCATTGAGCTGTAAAATTCTCCACATGCTCTGAGCCCAGAAAGGATGTTTATGTTTTTCCTAAATAACATATAGATCTTGGCTTAATTGCAACATATAATCTGATAGGTAAGCGCACAGACAGATCCAGGGCTTACCTTAGGGGTAGGCCACCTGGGCGATTGCCCAGGGTGCCGGCAGTCAAGTGGGCACCGTGCAGCAGTGTACGCTGCCAATGTGGTGTCAGAAACTGCTCCTGACTGGCAGTGGAGCGCTGCGTGGGGAACGGGTCATCTAGATTTCTCCCTGCTTCCTCCTGGCAGAGGAACATGGGGGAGACCCCGAGCAGTGATGCACAGATACTGCTCGCCCACCCCAAAGTTCCAGGGGGATGTGGGGGAGCAAAGAGCGAAGTGCTCCCTGCATCCAGGTCATTTTCCCCAGCTGTGCTGTGCTATGTGAGGCGAGCATCAGGAGCTGCTGCTCTCCTGCACTCCCCTTAACACAGCCCAGGTGGGGAAAGTGCCCTGATGTCACTCCTCACTCCCCCTGCTCACAGCTTCCTAGGCGTGCACAAAGGAGGAGCAGCGTTCGAAGAGGGCAATGAGCAGCAATGGCACCTGCTCCATGCATCCAGATCAGTTTCCCCACGTGGGCGCAGGAGGGGTTTATAGGGGTTAGAGGCAAACGGGGGGTGGTGTCTGGGAAGCCCACGAGTGCCAGGGGCAGTGGGGGGCACCCATTGGGGCCAGAGGCGCCAAAACACAAGTTCGCCCAGGGCATTAATTTTCCTGGACAGACCAAATAAGATATTTGACAAAATATAAATTAAAAAGGAAGCTCAGACACTGTATTAACTGTATATATATTTTCCCTTAAGCAGTAGTGAGAAAGCACTGAAATTTAGAGCTATATGGTTGAATGACCTTTTCCAAAAGTTGCCTCTAAATACATGGCCAAACTTCTAGGTATGCAAAATTTCACAACAGAATTCCAACACACAAACTGCCATTTATACACATTCAAATAGGATATTTAAGAGCCTGCCATACCTGATTTGCACACACACAAATCAATTTGTAAACAATCAAAAACACTGTTGTGAAAAAAACAGTATGTGCCAAACGTTGGGTGCATAAAATTATGTTTGCAATTTCAGAGGCTAAATAAAAGCTCCATTGAGAATTTGACTGATTCTGCCCAGGTAAATGTTGGAGTGCCAAATGAACCTTAAGCCCTGATCCCGAAATATGGTCCACCTGGAGCAGATTTCACAATCGCAGTTTTATGTACCATGTATGCTATAATAAGTAGGGACCATGGGCTGGATCAAGTTTAAAGTTTCCAGCCTCCACTCTGCTTTTGTGGTCTAATTTCAGCCTTCCATTACAGCTCTGATTCTCTGTCACTGAGATCAGTGGAACTGTTGACATCTACTTCAAAAGGAGCAAGATAATGCCCCTGTTTGAGCACAGCTTTGTGTGCTTCATACTTAAAAAAAAAAATCACTGAGGGCCCAATCCAAGGCCAAATGACTTCAGTGGGAGCCTTTCGATTGACTTCAGTGGGCTTTGAATCTGGGCCCCCAAGCAAAAGTTCCCTTTAATCAGAATTATTTTTCAATAGTGACAACATGCATCACAGATGGGAATAAACTTCTGTTGACGTATAAATAGTATTTATAGTAAAGTGTTCAATGTGAATTTATAAAGTTGTTAATTTTTTCACATGTACAGATGGACTCAAGCAGCAAAATTCAGATTCAGATTTCACACACCTTGGGCTGGGAGGTGTCAGAACTAGCACATTATAAAAAGAAAAATCTGAATTTTGCATATGGACCTATGTTCAGAGCTCGGGACATTACTATCTAGGTTTATCACTCAAGCACTTTTCTAATATAGACAGTTCTCATTAGATTCAAGTGTTACCTTAGGTTTACAAAGATCTTCTGCCTTGTGCTGAAAATTACATTTGCTTTATGTAGATCATAAATAATCACTCAGAACTGATTTTTCAAAATCCCTTTTACGTTTGTTTAGGAACCCTGCTCATTAGGAAACTGCATTTATGTACTCACTATTTACATTTTTTTTTTATATATTAGAAAATAAATATCCACATGCAATATTCAATGCAATATATAGATATAATGCATTAAACTTTATCACATTTTCCTAAAGTGAGCTCAATCTTGCAGCTGCCTTTGTCCAGGCAGACCCTTACATTGTGAAAAGCTACAGTGTACTCGAAGGCAGTATAGGCCTGCCAATGAAGAGACAAATTGCAGGACCAGAGCCTTAATGTATATGATAGCTATAATACCGTACAAAAGCTATGCTAACTAGAACATAATCATTTTATTAAATATTTAAGGGATGTCAACAACGTGATTTTTTTTTCAAAAAGTTTTAAAATGTCCAGTTTCTGATAGAATGTTCTTAAATTCTATTAAAACAATTTTATTCTCTGATCCCTTGCTGACATTTACATAGATATTTTCAGTAAATGTAAACAAACAATGACACTTATCCTGCAAGCTGCTTCAAATGGGCACACCTGTGCAACCAAATAAAGCCTCATTGACTTAGATGAGCTGGAACAGGGAACCAGCCACTCAGAGTTCATGGCATGTTTGCAACCTGCCTATTACATGGGAATAGGGCTTAAATTCTCAGAGAATATTTCCCGGAGCCCCCCATCCCACACCCTGCATTTGGGGCTCCAGGCTTCGGCTATGGGGCGGCAGGTCTCAGGGCTTAAGCCCCATGGGAGAGAGGCACAAGGACTTGGAGCTTTAGTCCCACAGGGGAGGCGTGGGCTCCTCTCGGTGGACTCCAGCTCAATTTAAATCCTGCCTGGGAACAGTGAAACTGACTATACACCAAGTGCTGTTAAAAGCAGAACTAAGAAAATAGTGGTTTGTTGTTGTTTTGCTTAATGTTTTTAGTTATTGTTATCATAGGTTTAACTCCTAACTACAAGAGGTATAAAAATTTCAGACAAATGTGGTTTTTGAAGCCGTGTGCCTTTATATATGTTTCAGCCCACCTATTTTTGCCTTGTCACTTTAGTGATAAATACATTTCAAAATGCAGATTCCTCTCAAAATTATCTTGCAAAACTGGAAAGAATTTATCAGTTTAGATGTTAGGATACAGACAGAATACTTGACAGTTAAGCTTGGAAATATTACTGCAAAACGTGTATAATTTACATAAATATTCAGAGAAAAGGTCATATCTTTTTGGTCACTGTACAGTCACTCTGTTGCTAACAGACCTTAGAATCACCAAACAACTCTTAAATTCACATGAGATGTGTCATATGTACATGAATATTTATACTTATGTGCTCAGCTGTTAGGAAGCTTTGAATTCTATCCCACTGTTTGTCAATACTGTAATGTAACTCATCTGTCTATATAATGAACGTGTATGTATGTCCTTTTATTTTTATTTTTAAAATCAACCTAGAAATAGCATAATAAAAGATAGGAACATTTTAAAAACTGCAGATTTCAACGGGACTGAATGGCCAGTGGATAGGTAATGGGATACTGACCCTTTCACCTACAGCTCAACAGTCTCATTCCCCCAAGTTCAGCAGGGACTGGAAGTTGTTACCCCCAAGTACTGCTTAAAGCCTGAAATGAGTTTGTGGTCTCACTCCCATTCCTAATGAATTAGTGTCCACATCAGAAAATTAACTGGCAATTTTAGAAGAAAGGACAATGTATTAAATGGGCATGGAAAGAAGTTACTCACCTCGCGCAGTAATGGTAGTTAGTTGAGATGCATGTCCCTATGGGTGCTCCACTGTAGTGTCCCTATGGGTGCTCCACTCTAGGTGACTCTGAAGCAGTACCTATATTGTAAGGCTGGTGCTTTGGAATCAAATCAGTTACAAATGACAATACTATGGAGCCAAAGATGGCATCAGAGGTGGAATCCCCAGTAATCGCATAATGTTCTGCGAAGGTATGGACTGACGCCCAGGTCACCATTCTACAGATTGTGAGAGAAGGACATTCTTGAGGAAGGCAACAGAAGAGGAGACCACCTTCTTGGAGTGAGTGCAACTACCAGCTGGAGGTGTCATGTTGCAAACCTGATAACATTGTTTAATACAGTTCGAGACCCATTTGGAGAGAGTCTGGGCTGACATTGCTGAGCCCCTGGTTCTCTCCGCAATAGAAAGGAAAAGCTTAGACGACTTTCTAAAAGCCTTTGTCCTATTCAAGTAAAAGGCCAGGACTCTCTTAACATCTAGTGTGTTAAGTATAGTCTCCCTGTTATCACGGTGAGGCTTGGGGTAAAAGGTCAGGGGGTGAATCAGTTGGTTTATATGAAAAGGAGAGGTCACCTTGGGAATGAACTTCAGGGGCGGTCTGAGTGTGACCTTGTCCTGAAAGAATATGGTATGGAGAAGATGTGCCATCAGTAGGGCTATTTCTCCTATTCTCCTCGGCGAGGTGATTGCCACCAGGAAGGGTGTTTTCATTGACAGGTGTGTGAGCGAACAAGTAGCCATGGGTTCAAAGAGAGTCTAGTCAGGCTTTTCAACGCTAGGCTTAGGTGCCATGTACAGGAGGGATGTCGTGGCTGGGGGGAAAGGTTTACTGAGCAATCCTTTTATGGTTGGGTGTGAGAGCATTAAGTACCCCTCTACTTGTCAACGGAAGGCTGCTGTAGCCACTAGGTAAACGCTGAGTGAGCTGATAGTCCTGATCTTTTGGGAGTCAGTACATAGTCTAGGACCCTTGGGAGAATAGCGGATGTCGGGGAAATTTGTTGGGAATTGCACCAAATCTAAAACCTGGGCCACTTTTGCAGGTAAGTGCAACATGTAGTGGATTTTCTACTGGGCAGCAACACTTCCTGTACCTCCTCCTAGCAGGAGCGTACTATGCGCTGGAACTATGAAGGAGCCAAGCCTTGAGGCAGAGTATCCCCAGGTTGGGATGTAGAGTGCATCCTTTGTTTTGCAATAGGATGTATGGAGTGGGTTGGAGGGATATTGGCACCAGTTGTGACAAGTAAGGGAACCAGGGCTGTTTTGGCCAGGTGGGAGCAATCACTATGACGTGCTGCTTCTCTTTTTATTTTTAAAAGGACTTTTGACAGAAGGGAAAACAAAGGAAAGGCACAGAGAAGGTCCTTGTGCCACGGAAGAAGGACGGCGTCGCCCAGAGAGTGCTGTCCTATCCCTGTTCTGGAGCAATAGAGTGGACATTTCTTCTTCAGGTAAGTGGCGAACAGGTCTGTAGTTGGTGTCCCCCACCGCCTGAAGTGGTTGTGAAGCACTGCTGGGTTTATCTCCGATTTGTGGTTGTGAGGGAACTTGCGACCGAGACTACTGAGTTTGGACTCCAGGAAGGTAGGCTGCTGATAGTGTGATAGTGTGGAATGCTTCTGCAGAAAGGGAGGTAAAGCTGGCTCCTCCCTGCCAATTTATGTAGTACATACAGGCTATGTTGTCTGCTCGTGTGTGTATTCCCTTGATCAGTGGAAGGAAATGGGTGCAGGCTTTCCTGATCACCCCGAGTTCGAGGAGGTTGATGTGGAGGGACGTCTCCATGGGTGACCATTTGCTTTGTGTTGTAAGGACGTTTAGATGCGCGTCCCATCCTATAAGGGATGCATCGATGATGAGAAGTAATGACAGGGAAGTTTAGGAAAAGGGGATCCCATTTTTCCACCAGTCCAGGGAGTTTTTGGGGTAGTGACAGAGGTTTGTCTAATCTGTCTCTGGTTGGTCTGTAGACTGAGATTAACCATATCTGGAGACACCGCATGAGAAATCTGGCATGAGGTAGCATCACTGTGCCTGCCGCCCTATGCCCCAGGAGTTGAGACAGTGTCTGGCTGAAATTTGAGGGCTGTTTTGTACTGTCTCTATGAGCATGGCCAAGATGAGGAACCTCTGTTGAGGCAGGAGCGCTTTGGCCTGTCTCGAGTTGAGGTTGGCCCCTATGAACTCTAGGCACTGTATAAGGGTTAAGGTTGATTTTTGGACATTGACCTGTAGATCCAGTTCCGTGAACAAGTCTACTGCAGTTCTGGTAAATCTGGCAGGCCTCGTTGAAGGAGCGGACTCTGAGGAGACAATCATCCAGGTAGGGGGAGATCATGACCCCTTGGGAGCGTAGGTGAGCAGCCACTTCTGAGAGGACCTTGGAGAATATTCTAGGAGCTGATGCTAGTCCAAAGGGGAGTACTCTGTACTGGTAGTAGTCTTGTCCTAGGGTAAATCTGAGGAACCGTCTGTGGGACGGTAGGATTGAAATATGGAAATAAGCATCCTGAAGGTCGAGGACTGAAAACCGGTCTCCCTGTTCCAATGCTGGAATAATGGCCACTAGAGTGATCATCTTGAATTTTTGAACCTTGATGAATTTATTGAGTAATCTGAGGTCTAGTATGGGTCTGCAACCTCCCTTCTTCTTGGGTATCAGGAAATAGCTAGAGTAAAAACCTTTGTCTTATAGATAGTGAGGTACTGGTTCTATGGCTCCTATCCGGAGAAGGAGATCTATTTTTTTTGTCATCGTAAACTCTCGTGAGAAGGGTCCCTGACGAGAGACAGGGAAGGGCATTGTGGAGGTGAGAGGGAGGTAAAGTGGGTGGAGTACCCATTGGAAATGATTTGCAGAACCCATCGGTCTGATATTATATGTGCTGCAGAACAGGGCAAGCTGGTAACCAAATGGGTGGGACAGGTTGGTCAGCTGCAGCGGTTGAGGGGAGTGGTCATTTCAACCAACATGTCAAAACTGATGTTCTGAGGTGGATGGTTGTGAAGTGGAAGGTTGTGGGCCTGATGGTTTGCATTTAGAGAATCTGGCTCTCTTTCTTTGAGGTTCGTAGAAGCATTGAGTTGGGAATTGTGAAGTATGGGATTTAGACTGAAACTGCAGACTAAATTTTCTCTTTTGTCCAGGAGAATAGATCCCTAATGAGTGGAATCATTAAGAGTATGGAGGGATATGTCAATCTTTTCAGCAAGTAACTTGGTGCCTTCAAAGGGAAGGTCTTCTACAGTCATCTGCACTTCCTTAGGGAAGCCAGACAGGTGTAACACCAGCACTCGCCACATAACGACTTCAGTGGAGATGGACCAGGCTGCTCTGCTGGCTGCATCAAGGGCTGACTGGAGCCTTGTGTTGGCTACTAAGGCCTGGTCCACACTAACCCCCCATTTCAAACTAAGGTACGCAAATTCAGCTACGTTAATAACGTAGCTGAATTCGAAGTACCTTAGTTCGAACTTACCGCGGGTCCAGACGCGGCAGGCAGGCTCCCCTGTCGATGCCGCGTACTCCTCTCGCCGAGCTGGAGTACCAGCGTCGACGGCGAGCACTTCCGGGATCAATCCGGGATCGATTTATTGCATCTAGACAAGACGCGATAAATCGATCCCAGAAGATCGACTGCTTACGGACGGACCAGGAAGTAAGTGTAGACCTGCCCTAGTTGTCCCTTCTGGATAATAGCTCAGAACTGGTCACAGTGTGACTCTGGGAATTATTCAATAAAAGTGTTGAACTTCGAATAACTGACACTCATATTTCACCTTTAACGCTTAATAATTTGCAATTCTAAATTTCTTCCGAAGAGGTCCAGGCATTTCCAATCCCTATCATAGGGGGTTGATCTCATTTGGTGCTGGTGGCCCTAGGAGTTTACAGCATCTATGCCGACAGAATTAGGGGAAGGATGGGAAAAATGAATTCCATCTCCCTAGCTAGAACATAATATTTTTTATCGTCCCATTTAGACGTAGGTGTCACAGATCCTGGAGTTTGCCATATAGCCTTGGCTGGGTCCAGAAGAGCCTCATTGATAGGGAGGACTATTCTGGAGCACGAGGAAGAGTGTAGGATGTTGAGGAGATTGCGATGAGTATCTGCGGTATGTTTGCTACCCTTTTTGCCAAGTCCTGAAAGAGCCAGACATCACTGCCTCCTCTGGAGAGGAGGAAGATATGTTAGTTCTCGGTGCAACTTCTTCCTCTACTCTGTTCCTCCATGATTTCCTCTTGAGTTTCAGTGGCTCTGGATGCCATGGCAGAGGGAGAACATCTCTCAGGCTCATGATGAGTCAGGCTAGAAGCCTGACAAGTGCAGGTTCAATATGCCACCCAGGGATCCCAACAGGGCCAATGGGATGGTGGATAGAGCTTGATGGTGGTGCCCATGGCTGGCCATACCATTGTGGTAGCAGAGCAAGTTGAGGATATGTCTGAGGAGCCTGTTGATAACGGGCAACATAAGGAGCATGGGAGGAGTGGTAAGAGATGACCTCCTCTCACTCACTGTCCAAGTCACCACTAGAAAGTGGAGATGCATGGCAGGGTACTGAAGAAGTTTCCCATGTTTGGAGACGACGTGGTACCAAAGGAGAGACTCTTGTACATCAGATACTCTGAGTTCTCTCAAGTACCGGAACTTCTGTGGTGCCGACCAATCCCGTGCCCCTGGCGATACGAAGGGAGTCGGGGATTTCACCTGCACCCAATGTTCTGGTGCTGGATGGGTCACAGTTGACGGTGCTTAAGGTACAACGTGTACCAGCAGCATCTTCTTAACACTGTGCTCCCTACTCCTGTCTTTGCTCACCGATACCATTGCCTCAGTGCCTGTGCCCATCAGGTCTTTAGGTGCATCAACGGTACCTGCTGCTCCAGACTCTCATAAGCTATGTTACTGTGCTTGGACTGTCTCGCTATCAATGGTATGGATGATACCAAGTGTGCTGGCGATCTTTTACAGCTAGCTCAGGACTCACAGCTCTCTTTTCAGATGTCTTACAAGACGGGCCTGCAGCTTATTTCTTCGAACCATAGTCCCTGGATGTTGACAGCTGTGGGGAAGATTCGTGCTTTCTGGGTGAGTCTTGGCACAGATCCAGGGAAAGCTGAAGGGCTGCCTCCATCATGATGATCTTCTGCCTCAATTTCCTGTCATTTGAGACCTGGGTTTAAGTTGCTGGCAGAGACCACACTTCTGCAGAATATGGCCTCCCCTGAGGCAGTGAATGCAGTGGGAGTGTTTATCTGCCACAGGGATGGACTCCTTACAAGAGAGGCACTTCTTGATGCCCGGTGAGCCGGGCATAGCCCATTTTGGGAAGGAGTCCCCGATAAAAGGGGGGAAAATAAAAGGGGGTTTTTTTGTTTGGTTTTTGAAGAGAAAATAAGGAAAAAACTACAACTCAGTCTGAAGGGGCTAACTAGCTACTAAAAATGCTAAAAAAAAAATAGAGAAAAACTAACGATCGCAAATGGACTGCTAATGGCTCCCTCTCTAGCCGGGGCAGTTTAGAAGGAACTGGGGAGGGTCAGCCTGGGCGCAGGCTGGTTAGCCTCATGGTGGGGTACGAGGGCAGACAGCGCGTGTGTGGGCCAAATGGACACTGCTACCAAAAGATCTCCAATCAGCAGTGCAAGCGTACCTACAGTGAAGCATCCATAGGGCCACTACTCGAAGAAGAACTGACCCACTCACTTACCTAGACAAACAGGTTCCTGCAAGTCATCATATAAGGTAGAGGTTCTGAATTTCAATGTGCAGTACTGGATGTATTTTAAATATGTGCTGTACCTATACTCCTAAATGACACCCATTTATTCAATAGCAGACAGTACATACTCTTCAATATATACTTATTTAGGTACTGTGTTTAAGACTTTCAAAGTAATGTAGAGGAGTTAGTTACACATCTTCCATTAAAATTCACTAGTAGAAAATGCAGGGCTAAATCGCTTGCACTGCTTTAAAAATTTCAACTTGTACGGTTGGGGTTTTAATACAATACATGTGGCATGGGATTTTCCAAAACAATTACATAATCTGCTGTATCGCATGCTTTAGTGCTGTATTCTTAAATTATCATGTGAATTTTGAGGTAATAATTAATTCTGATCTCTGCTATACACTTAAATTATCCATCTATTGATAAAAGGGTGTTTCAATATGATCAAAGAGACTTCTCTTAAAAGTGTTCACTGTGTCCTTGACGAAATACATACTCTAAACAAGCACCCCACATGGGTATCACACTCTCTCATTAGGGATAACACCCACAGCTGCAAATATGTGCAATGAATTCATGCATTTTTTTAAAATGTGTAGATATTACATTAGTTGGAAGAAGGCCCTTAGGGCTCCGAAATGTGGAAAGTAATTTATTTATCTTTAATTCACCCACTCTAAAACATTCCCAACACTAAATAATTACATTTCAATAGGATGATTAAAATAGCTTTTTTTCCTCTAAGGGCTTGGCTTCACTACCAGGGTAAACTGACCTAAGTTACACTACTCCAGCTATGTGAATAATGTAGCTGGAGTCGACGTAGGTCAGATTGACTTAACACGGTGTCTTCACTGCGCTGCTTTGATAGAAGATTTACCTTGCTCTTCTCGGGGAGGTGGAATACCTGAGTTGACCGGAGAGTGCTCTGCTGTTGATTTAGCAGGTCTTACTAGACCCGCTAAATCGACACCTGCTGTATCAATTGCAGCAGCGTCGATCTCCCCGGTAGTGAAGACAAGCCCTCAATCTATCTAGGGAAGTTGTTAGGGCTGTTATCAATGTGTGTGTTTCCTTACAGTGCACCTAAAGTGTATGCTTTAACATTTCTCTCTCAAATGAAATGTGTGTTGCCTTTCTCGTGTTATTATGAAGACCAACATTTACTTGCAATAGCACCAACCATTTTACTAGTGGTGGATAGCATTATCTGAAGAATAACCAAGGTGTGTTGAAACTCCAGAGCCTCAATAACTTATCTTCAATCATATTACTGGAAAAATGAGCCTGGGAAATTATTCTAATTTATATGATATTGCTCTACTTTGCAAATGTGACATGCATCTCCAATCCTTATCTAAGATTCTCTGACTAGTAATGTAACTTCTCAGATTAGCCACTGAAACTGTATAGTATCAGCATAACATGGATTATTCACTGGGGAATGCTATTCACAGTGAATAAGAAGGTGGGTGCTAGTGGAGGTAAAGAAAGGAACAAATGACCTATTTTGCATTTGAAAGCCAGTACAAGGCAGATAAGAAGGAACAAGCATTTATATACTGTGCATAGCCAAAAATATTGTACAAAGCCATATAAACTATATTTGTTTTATGTAGTCTCATCATTTCCGTTTTCTCCTCATCTGTTTGTTGTATCCAACTATTGTCTCTCATCTTAGGTCGGTAAGGTCTTTGGGGCAGCGACCATCTCTTTGTAATGTATTTGTGCAGATTCAACCAGAAAGGGGCCCTGATCCATGACTGAAGTCCACAGGCACTACCAGATACAAATAACTGATTACTGTTAATATCAGACAAACCCTCACACCCACAATTAGATCCATCAAAGTGGATCTTCAACCAAGATAAGGGAAGCTCACTAATAAGCTCACTGCCTGAAGAGGAGGAGCGAGGACAGAGAAGGCTGCAAATTCCTACTGAATCAAGTGCAACTCAAAGAGCTCCTTTATGCCAACTGGAAAAGGGTCTGGATCTTTAGCTGGAGTACAAAAACTGGCATAGCTCCATTGACTTCAGTGGAGCTATGGTGATTTACACCAGCTGAAGATCTGTCCCATGGTGTATAATTCCTTCATTCACTCTGTTAAATCATGTTTGTCAGCAATTACATAGCTCCAATGTGTGCATAAAGCTATCCTGCACCTTTTGATTACCAGGACATCCACGCCAACACAGTGAAATAGAAAGACATGAAGCAAGTAATTCAACTATTAAAAAAAAAAAGTTCTGCATTTGATGTGTTTGCTTGATCTCTGGCTAAATAAAAATAGTAGCAAGTCATGCTTCTACCAAAACACCATCTGAAGTTCCAGTGTTTGAATAAACTAGCTGCTGTTCTACGAATTTCATCCTAGGCAATATTTCTTCTCAGCTTTATACTGGAACAATATAATTCAAAATAAAACTCAACATGTTAAGCAATAAAGATAGAAGAATATGTTGAGCTTCAGAAAAGTTTATTTTTCTTTCCCTGAAATACAGCACTACTTCTGTATGTACACTAGCCGCAGCACTGGTTTATTTCAGTGCTCTGTAAAAAAGTTACCAGTCTTGGGAGAAAAATCTTCAACTCTGCTTTGTGTTCCTCCTCATAGTGTCAGTGAGAGTATCAGCACTTCTTAGATAACCCATAAAAAGCAGCAATGCAAATCCTGCAAACTCCTACTAGATGTTCTACTTGCTGGTTTGTTATTACCAGTTGCAGCAACACCTTTTTATGAATATCAATTTACTCACTGCACAGATTTTAGAAAGCACAATGTAAAAGCAAAGGCAGCCTTAACATTATCTGTTTGTCTTCTATGCCAAGAAAGTGCTTCCTTTCTCTCTGTCTCCAATATATTTTTCTTACTGTGGTTCATCTTAAAAATGAATCATCATAAATTTAAAAATATGTTCCTGCAAATCTCTGGTCGATTCTGTAGTGAGAATTCATTTATTATGAGACCATATGATGCAGAGCTCTGCCTTTTATCCGAACATGACATATTTTCACTTCGTTTTGATTCCACATTTGAAAATTGGTCCCATCAATTCTTCACCAGACCCAAAACTTTACTGATTTGTTCACTGAAACATTAAATGCCACTAGAAGCCAGTAGACAAATAAAATCATTTACCAGTTTAATGTCTGTAGTTTCTCGTCTAAGGAAAGAGAAGTACAGTTTTAGGAGTGATGAGAATCCACATCTGAGATCAAAATCAATTAGCTTTAATCCTTTTGATCCTTAGCTCAAGCTGAAAGTCAAAAGACTTCCTACACTGGTTAATTTTAGATGCAATTTTGGAAAATTGTTTACTTTTTTTATTTTGAAAGGGCATTACCTCCTTCATGCATTGGCCAGACTCAGTTTATGCATTGATTGTGATCAGTGATTTTCTGCATCAGTTGCTAGTGAGGGAAAAACAGGCCGTATACTTACATTCCCCATAATGCATCATTTTCTCTCTAAACAGTGGCAGCAAACAGGCACATCCAATACTGTATTACTTTCTTCTCTCATTCATGACGATGTCACACCCAGGCACTGTGATTCTGAAAAAGAAGCATTTCCCAGGTTCTAAGGATAGAGGTACCCCAACCAATCCATCATGCTTTGTGTGCTAATGATAGACTCATGCATAAGAGGCACCATAAGCAGTGAGAGGCAGCAGGCATGAAAAGAAGTGAATCAACTGTCAACGGTTGTGATCTGAAGGACTGCAAGGCTGTGATTAGAATTTTCAATCAGGGCTTCCACAATTCATCATGTTACCAAGGAAAGAACGTTTTTATAGGCATGTTCCTTCATCAGTCCTTTCTGCTATTAGCATAGCAAGTTCTAGGGCACACACAAAAAATGTATCAGATCTTGCTGCCTTACAGTTAAAAGCATGTATATTTGAATCTTTAGGGAGAAGAGAGTAAAAGACATTCCAGGGCAGCGTAACGATCATTTCCTGTTTGCATATACACCACTGAAATAAGATGCTCTATACACAGAACAGCATTTCAGCTGAAATAAAGCAAAATACATGCCTCTCCCCCCACACACACACACCTCCTTCTGCTGCAATCATGCTTCTAGACAGCTATGTTGAAAGTACCTCAGAATGTTTGACCTGGGTGCCATTGGGGGATATCAAGAAGAATACAATCTAACAGAAATCCTTATTCAGAACTTGTTTACACGCTTTATGCAACTCTGAGAAATGCAAGGGCAGAGTTCTTCACAAAGAAAGCACACTCATAGCCTAACTACACAAAACTGCTTTCAGTACCCAATGTAGTGAGACCAAAGCCATACTTCCCAAAATAAAAAAAAAATGGGCTGCCATGCTGATTTAGAGTGTGTGTATGTAAATTCACAGTAACCATTGGTAGGGTCTAATTTTGAGTCAGTGCATGGAGTACTAATGCAAACTATGTTCCATTTAGAGAAGAGAAGGATGATCTTGTGATTTAAAAGGTCAATTTCCAGCTCCCTCTATGACCTTGGGCAAATCATTTAATCTCTTGGTGTCTCAGTTCTCCATCTGTAAAATGGAACAATATTTCCCTACTGCAAACGAGAGTTGTAAGAATAAATTCATTAATCTGGGAGGCATTCTAATACTGTGATGATGGACATCAACAGAAGACCATAATCCTGCGATAAGATCTGGGCTGACTGATGCTTGTGTGCCCATGGAGTCCTGCTGACTTCAGCAGGGTGCCATGTAGTATAGGGATCTGTCCGAGTGGATCTCACTACAGAGTCAGTGTCTAAAAATCAAAATAGGTAGGGAGATAATCAAAGATCAGCCATTTACTAATGCATGCAAATAAAGTATTACCAGTAATTTAAGCTGAAATTTCCACCTTAAATCACAAGTAACATTCATTTAAAACACTCTATGCATGTATATAATTAATGCCTTTAAGGTCTTGCCCTCTTTTGGAAACATGAAAAGACACTAGGCTTTTTTTTCAAGTTTCAAGTTAGAAGCAATTAATAAAATAAAGACGTTTATTTCAAATAACTAACTGGAATCAATTTAATCTTAAAATGGAGGCAAAAAATCATTTTACTAGACATCTAATTTAAAAACATTGCAACAATATTCACACAGCAAACGGATGCACATGAATTAAAAAGCATATATAAAATAAGGAGAAACTTTACCATTTGGATATGATTGCCGCTTGTCTCCAAACCCCAACAAATATGTTTTTGGTAATATTTATTTCACCTTGTGGTCAGCAGATACTCTTTAAATGGTTATTTGGGCATGTCTGTGTCTTGGTTTGGTTCTTGGCTGTGTTAATTTCTTACGAAAAACAGTAATTTATGAAAGCATAGATTTTTATAGGTAGATGTTTCAGAATTATTAACTATTAAAAAGCCTTTTATGTGCTAACTTTTAAATCTTTTTTTTAACTGATTATCATGTTAAAACTTAATTGTTTTTCCATTAAGGAAGAAATCAACAGATAATTTGCAGTATCTGGCCTTGGTCCTGCAATGACTCAATGTGGGCAATCTCTTTTGCCCACACTGAGTCCCACTATAAGTGAAACAGGAATCTCCAGTTGGGCCCAGGAGACCCACAGAGCTCATTACAGGACTGAGGTCTTAGAAGGGAGGGTAGGGGGGAAAACACAGCTATAGTAGGATATGCTGGACACCTAGAAAGAAGAACTGTTTACATCAGCTAAAATGTCAGCCGGTCTCTCTGACATCTCTCTGTGGATGTCTGGCCACCTGCTCAAGCTCAATATGGCTAAAATAGAGCTCCTAATCTTAACCCTAAGCCTTTCCCTGCCACTTCCTTTCTTGATCACTATGGACAACCCCACCATCCTGCCTGACTCGGGCCCGTAACCTGGGTATAGCTTTGACTTGGTCTTCTCTCTAGGTACTTACATGCAGGCTGTCTAAACCTTGCAGATTGTTTTTGCACATTATCTCTAAAATACAGGCTTTCCAATCCATCCTCACTGCTAAAACTCTCATCCAGGCTCTCATCTCACATCTCGAGTATTGCAACATCCTCTGGCCTTGACAACTGCAATCTTGCCACACCCATATCCATTCAGAATGCTGCTGCAAAGAACACTGTCCTAGCCAGTTGCTTTGACCATCTCACTCCCTCTCTTTGAATCCCTCCACTGACCTTCCTTCTCTACTGGTCAAGCATAAGATACTTGTCTTCACTTTCAAGGCCTTTCGTGGCCTATGCCAACCCTACACCTATCATTCACTATCGAAATGTCGATTCTCACCTCCCACTGGCCAATGATGCCAGCTCACTTGTGACATATTTGAGAAAGCACCTTTGTGCTTTCTCTCTTGCTGTCCCTCAGACCTTATAAGCATCCACAAAGCTACCTCATTATCATCTTTCAAATCCCTCCTCTAACCTTTCCTTTGCCACAATGCCTACAAAAAACATGACAGTGGTTAAGCCACTGGGTGTGCTGAGACTACTGCCTAGCATACTGACCAATGCGGTCTCATTGTTTCCTTCTTCTCCCCCATCTGTCTGTATCCATCTGCTGTCTCTTATCTTATACGAGATTTTAAGCTCTCTGGGGCAAGGATTTTTGTTCAGTCTTTGTATTGCACCTAGCACAATGTAGTTCTGATCCATGACTGGGGCTCCTAGGTGCTACAAAAATACAAACAAACAAATAAATATTTGTTTGTGACACATCTGCCTTCTAACACCAGCGACTAAAACCTTGCAGACATGTTCAAGACATTGTTAAAAATCATTTCAACCTGATTTCGTCCTACAAATCTCAAATCTAATCTCCATTCCAGAAATGATGATAAAATAGAAAAAGGCCTAAAAATTGAATCTCTATTTCCATTCATTGTAAAACAACATGTGTCGAGAAAACACACTATACATACAACAAATCCTCTCTTTTCAGTAATCCTTACTCGTAATCTTCTAGGGACCTATTTTTACTTTTCCCTTGGCATTCACATCTCTCAGCATTTGCCAACTGCTGCAGATCATTTCACCCAGTGAGCGGCTGAATATTCAGCTATTTATTCAGGGAAGATAGCATTAAAAATGTGTGGGTGTGAACCGGCGTGAAAGAGGAGGTTTGGACTACAACACATTTTAACATAGGTTCCAGTATAGATCACATGTAAAACACCTAGAGGTTCATTTTTAGCCATTACTCCTCAGGCAATTCTGCACCAAAAAAATAAAAATTATGCACACAATATTGCAAAATTCTGCAAATTTTATTTGTCAATAAATAAATGTGGCTCCAGCATGGCAATTGGGAGCACAGGCCACTGGCTGCACTGAGACGGGAGATCACCCTGAAGGCCCCACCTTCCCCGGGACAAGGACTCGGTGGTGAGGCTGCACCTGACCCTGACACAGTGCAAGGGCTGGGCCTGCCCCAGAAACACCCCAGGGCCCTGCCTCTCTAATGCCAGGTGCACCAGGTGTGGGTAGGCAGGAACCAAGTGTGGGATCCAGGTATGGGGTGAGAGGTTTCTGTGTGGGGCAATCTGGGTGCAGGCAGCTCAATGTGAGATCTGGATGCAGAGGAGCTCACTGGGGGATTCTGGGTGCAGGGGCAATGGAACTCTGCAGGGGAGCCAGGTGAAGGTGGTTGGGGCTCAGCGGGGGAGGGGGTGTAGGGCCTGATGGGGTGGGGGTCTGGGTATGGGGGGCTCAGCGAAGGGGTCCAGGTGTAGGGAGGGTAGGGCTTGTCAGGGTGAAGGTTCAATGGACCTGCTTAATGGGGAAGCCCCAGCTGCTGCTGAGGGAATGCCGCATGCTGGGCTCCTGCTTACCCCGCGTTTCCCCTAACCTCTTTTCTTCCCCCTCCCCTCACTCCCACATTCCCCTCCCCCTGTCCTTTCCACCCCCCAGGTCTAAGAATCCCTCCAGGAGTGAGCCATAGAAAGAAATCATTGTAGGCTGTTGTAGATATCCATGTACATTTAATATGTGCTATTTCAACAGCTAGATAAATAACTGCGAATATATATTTTATTTAGCTAGTTAAATGTCATCTAATAAATGCACATGAATATCTACAATGAGCTGATTCAGCATAAAATATCTATGGCCAAGCCCAGTAAGGTCACTGATAATAACTCAGCAGCAGTTCCACCTACACAGAAGACAGGCTGGCTTGCTACAGTGGGCCAAGTAACACAATACACTAACATGTTTTAAAACAACTCTCTGCACTGGGGAGTTGTGGGGAAGTCCAGAAGAAAGGAGACCAGGAAAAGAACTCTTTGAAATGAGCTTCGTATTCCCTGTTATCCCCAGCTACCTGTCCAGCATCTCTTCTTCTCTTCCTTCCTCCCCCACTTCCCTCATGATCCCCAGTATATGATCACCCAACCTGCCACTGTTCCTACAGCCTCTTGGTCTGGGAGAGAGCACACTTGCACATCTGAAAAGTAGGAGAGGGTTAGGTCTCAGCAACCCTGGTGCTCATCAAAATAAATATGAATTCATATTCACCTGTGTGTGCCTCTACTATCCTAAATTAGAGAGAAGAATATTCTCCTTGTCTGAGCTTTAGATGGATCCTGTCAGCCAAAGAGTCATCTGTGAGATACTGAAAAAAAACCCACTCTAATCAATGTATTTTATTGAAAGATCCTCTAATGTATTTCTGTCTCTCACAGGTGGCAGAGTTCCAGCTGTGTTTAATTGTATACAACTATTGTAACAACTTCAATCCTGAAGTTACATGAACATAAAATAGGCCAGACCTTAGTAGGCTTGCCCAGGTAAACCAATCCTGAGAGACAGATTGCATCTGTCAATGGTGACCATTGTTGAGCAAAGATTTTTAGTGTCCTCTGGAGGTTTAAAATACCAGGAGGGCCTAATCTAATTTGAGAAGGATCTGTTTGCTTCCTGAAGACTTCACACCACTTTCAGGAGCCATTTAGGATTGTGAAAATAAATAAATAATTCTCACCACTGGAGAAACTGCATATGAAGTTACAGTTTCATACAAATATCACATAATGATCAATGTCCACTGTTTTCAGTGCGTGGGGGGAGGAGAGACAGTTTCCACAGGTAAAAAAATGATAAAGACAAAAAAATATTGGCTATAGTTACTAAATGGACAGAGTTAACCCTCAAAAAAATTAGGAGAAATGCAGTTTTATCCCTTGTGAAATTTCCTGATGTTGGCAGTGAAAACCAGTATTTACTGCCTGACCCTCCCAAAAAAAAATATCACAAATAAATATTAGGCATGCAAATAAATACTTATGAAGTGGTCATATAAAATTGTGCCAGTGGTTTCTCTATGATTTGTACTTTAGCTAAGAAACACACTGCTATCATTTCCAAATACACAAAATATGAAGAGACTCAGGCCTCCTGTTCTGGCATGTAGGTAAGATTGTGACCCATTTGTCTGGCAGCCAATATTCCAATTTACATGTACTAGAAAGCAACATATAAGCGTCCTGTTTATGGATTAAAATATTTCAAGCTATATGTACAACACAGCCTGCTGATAAAGAACTCGCAATGCCCTTCCTCTGAATTTTTGTATACTTCATACGCAGTTCTTTTGCAGTCAAAGCCTTTTAACAAAAGTGATTTTCACCTTATTCTTTGTGTAACCTTAACAGAACCCTGATATCATATAAGTTTCAGAATGACTATATACAATGTGGATAGTAAGTCATTTTCGAGTATGCTATCATTCTCAAAAACTGTTTCGATTTGCATCTATGACCGTTACAGCCAATGACTGATCTGTCCATCATAGTTACAAAAACAGCTAACCTCTTTTCCCTTATGTTCCTGTCCCCTTGTGTTCCTTAAAACAAATAAATCAGTATGTTGACTGATTTAAGTACCTAACTGCCAGTCATTTTGCTCTTTCTCTTTTCTCTCTCAGTCCAGCCTCCATAACCCCAGTAATGCAGAGCAGTGATTAAATTTTAACGATATATAGCACCCAGAGTGACAAGCTAAGTGAACAGTTATAAACAAATAACACCGTAACACCGTAAAATAGGTTATTTGCCTCTGTGTAAATTTTTGCAGAGCCAGTCAAGATACTGGTGCTTTTTACTAATGCAATACCATTAGTACTTAATGGTGGAAAGCACAGGAGAGCAATATACAGCTTACAAATAAGAAAATCTTAGCAATACAGGTTTATCTTCCTCATGAATTACCTATGCAGTTTGTTCTATTATAGAAGACCCATTGTTTCCACATTTGCAAATTACTTCCTGGATCTATTAACTAGAAAGGGAGAAATGCGTTTTTCTGGCTTATTCCCTGGAACAAGCAGAATAAATCTGTCTAAACTGGTGAGTCTAAACCAGTAACAAGACCAAGATATTTCCAGAACATAATCACCAAGTCCCTAAAAAAATACAAAAGAACAGTTGGAGAACAGGGCGGGGGCGAGATTTAAAGTGCATTGATAATACAATTTGAATGTATGTGAGGAATAAAGATCTGTTAAGATTTTTCTAGACTTACTCCAGACCTCTCCAGGTATGAATATTCTGTAGGACATAAAGAACAACCTAAGGATACCACAAGACTCGTACACATAATTCTAGGAACTACAAACCTTCTTGGTAACTTAGCTACCCCAAAGCACAGATTTCTGTCACAGCCCTAGCACCCCGACCCCTTGCCCACTGCAAAAGGTAACTCCCTAGTCATCTGGCTTTGTGGTTGCATATCACAGGTTCTAACAATGTCTGATAAACAACAGAACTATGTTTTATTTACTTGTAACCACCCTCCCCAATCTGTCTTTCTTTCAAAGCCTATGAGTTAAAAAGGTCTTAGTCTGGAGGATCATGAGAGAAAAGGATGGGAGTCCCTTTTATATGCCATTAATTCTGAGAATTGAGGACAACACTTGATATTGCTAGTAAATAGCAGAAGCTATTCCCATTATGTTCTCATTAATAATGCACCACCTGCTATGAAAACCTTTGGTAAATCATGTTTAAATTACTGCACAATACATATTTAAGTAACATGAAGATTTTGACACAAACAACAAAAGCAAGGAAATGAAGTCTGACATTCCAGCTTTATCTCATCCCATTGCTGCCTAAGCATTGTAGCCACATGCATGGCAGGCAAAGCCGCATGGCCTTTATTCACTTAAAGTTCTTGATGTGGAAACCAATCCAGTTTTAACAAGAGCTCCCACCTGACAGGCTGGATTAGTTTTTATGTCTCCCCCATCTCACCTCAAATCCTCTCCACATCACTGAGTCCTGACTCTGGAGAAAATTACATGGATGAAATTCAGTCCCACTGTCTTCAGGGTGCTTCACCCGTGTTCCAGATTCCCACAAAATCAATGAGAGTATATCCATTGACTTCAGTGATCTCTAGATCAGGTTCTTTGCGTTTTATATGAAGACCACCACCCCATTTTCATTATAATGGCTCCTTGATGAAAAGCTGATATAATGCCTTCCTCAGCCCCTTCTGCTACTCACTGGCTCCCTGATCCACTGCACCCCTTTTTCAAGTTTAAGTCACCTACAGGATTTTCTACAACCTGGAGAAAAGGCCCACCCAACAGAGTTCTAAGCAGGCACCTTCTAATGAAAAATCTTCTATGCTCCTTGCATATTCTTCCGTTTCTTAAGCCACTGACCGTACCACTCAGGAGCACAGAATCCCTGAACTATGCATCCTCCCTTGGCTTTCTGCTCTGTGGAGTTATTGATCCCTACAAAAGCACGCGGAATGGCAAAAGGAGAAACTGTGACAGCAAAATGGTGGAGTTATGCTGTATCTGAAAAACAGAGAAATTATACAGCAGTATAGGCGGATGCATAATTACATAGGTCTGAGGCCTTGCTTGTAGGATTGTGTTGTATTCTCAGGGTGCATGTGTTCACACGTATGTAGAGCTCCCATGAAAGCTAAGTGAAACTATGTGTGTATCTATATCAAGAGTAAAACTTACCCCTTTGATCTAAAATCAGCCTTGAATTACCTCAGATTGCGCATTACTTGAAGGTATTGTTTTTATGAGAAGAGAAGGAAGAAAAAGGAAAAAAGGGAAAGGGGGGAAAAGGAAAAGAAGAAAGGGAAAAAAAAGAAAAGATAGACCCTCACAAAAACTATAATTAGGGCGCTACCAACTTCAGGGTCCAGTTTGGTCAATGTCATGGTCGTAGGATTTTTAAAATCACAAATTTCATGATTTCAGTTATATAAATCTGAAATTTCATGGTGGTGTAATTGTAGGGGTCCTGACCCAAAAAGGAGTTCTGGAGGGTTGCAATGCTATTGTAGCGGGGATTTGCGGTTCTGCTACCCTAAATCCTGAGCTGCTGCTGGCGGCGGCACTGGCTTCAGAGATGGGCAGTTGGAGAGTGGCAGCTGTCGGCCAGGAGCCCAGCTCTGAAAGCAGAGCTGCCAGCAGCAGCGCAGAAGTAAGGATGGCAATACCATACCATGCCACCCTTATTTCTGCGCTGCTGCCTGCAGAGCTGGGCTCTCAGTCAGCCGCTGCCACTCTCCGGCCGCCCAGCTCTGAAGGCAGTGCAGAAGTAAGGGCGGCAATACCACAACCCCCCTAAAGTAACGCCCCTGCAACTCCCTTTTGGGTCAGGACTCCCAATTTGTGAAATGCTGGTCTCCCCTGTGAAATCTGTATAGTATAGGGTAAAAGTACACAAAAGACCAGATTTCACAGGGGGAGACCAGATTTCACGGTCCGTGACGCATTTTTAATGGCCATGAATTTGGCAGGGCCCTAACTATAAGGAAAACGACACAAACAAGCCATTAGAAGACACGTCTACACTGCAGAAAAACAAAAACAAAAAAAACACCCAGGGCAGTAAGTCTCAGAGCCCAGGTCCACTGACTCAAGCCGGCAGCACAGGGCTAAAAATAGCCACACATTCCCATCTGGGCTACAGCCTGAACTCTAACACGCTCCCCCCATCACTGGGTTTCAGAGCCCCGGCTCCAGCCTCAGCCTGAATGTCTTTACTCCTTTTATTTATGTATTTATTTATTTTTGCCTTGTTGCAGAAGCCCAGCAAGCCCGAGTCAGCTGACCCAGGCTCGGAGACTTGTTGACGCAGTGGGTTTTTTGTTGGTTTGTTTTGCAGTGCAGATGTACTGTAGGGGCCGAAGTCCCATTGAAAGTCATTGGGACTTAGGCTCCTAAGGTACATGGCCATTTTTGAAAACTATATCCAGGAAGTATAAATTAAAAACCTGTTCAGGATTTTAAAAAGACTTAGAATTGTGCCCCCATAGATGGTGCTCTTTTTCATCTGTTTTCATTGAGTGCACACAGAACTCACCTCTAACCATGCAGAAGTGGGGAGCAGCACCCCGAGATACAATCCACCCTGTGCTCAGGTCCCTACAGAGGGACTCCACAGACTCCACTCTCAGTACTCTCCACGCAGGCCATCAACCATGTGTGAGGGGCAGGTCTTTCTTCAGCTCTACAACGGAAATCAATGGGAGTAGGGTGTACTTATCAGAAAGCAGAATTTGGCCCTTAAGTAATAAAAAACTTTTTCAAACTGTTGAAAAAACATCCTCAAATCCTTGATCTTTTGTTGACAAGTTTCAGAGCAATTTTCATGGTTGAGTTACTAATGCCTGTTTAATGAAAACACAGAACACTGCTTAGAACATCACCATTACATTAAATAAATCACATATTAAATGGTGTGTATATGTCTATGTATATAAATGAGGCTAGTACTGCTGCCTATTAAGGTTGACTGACCCTTCCCATTAGAAGACCCTGTTTTAAATTGCTTATCACCCTTGCAAACTGAAAGTTTGGGATGAATTTTTACATGCAGGGTGTCTGTCTCGGGCTAAAATTATTTTATTTATTTATCTCTTTGTTTGTTTTTGAACAGGTCAGCCATTTCTGATAATGAGGAAAGAGAAAAAACACACTGTTCTGACCATGTTAAAAAAAAATTCTGGCAGCAGTTTCTTTGGACAGCTATTGCATGCCCATGCTTTGGATGCAGGGGGCTGGCCTCTGTGTCAGGAGTGTGCCTTTGCCATCCTCCATGAAAATCCACCCAAATTTGGCCAAGTTATAAGACTTTGAAAAGTCATAGTTCAGACACACAGTTTTATCAGCTAAAATCTCTGAAGATTCCATGCTCACTGAGCATCCTTGAGTCTCTCTCAGTTCCTAGTCCTGCCAGACTGCATATGCACAATCCCACAAGTAATAGAGCATGCTCCACTCTCTCCCCCCCACCACACACACACCCCTCCTAGTGTGTTTGGCCCCCACAAAGCAACTGAGCACAACAGGGGTGAAGCTGTACTTCTCCAGGCCTGCTCCGGACTGGGATGGGTTTGGGCACACCAACTGAAATCAGGGATGCTTTCAATGACCCTTTGCTATCACGCAGGCAGTGCGGAGAAGGATGGTGAGACTGGGACTGGATCAGCAAGAAGACTGAGGCTAGGTCTACACTACCGGCCTGAATCGGCGGGGAGGCAGAGACTGGGATTGATGGGTCAAAGAGATTGGGAGAGGGCGGGGATTGTTTGGGTAAGGAGCCTTGGAGCCAGGTCGGAGGAGACTGGGATTGGCTGGACAAGGAGACGGGGACTAAGAATCAGTGTGGGGAAATGTGCATCTCATCCCCCTGTATTTCTGGTCCACATAGAGGCTAACAACCTACTCTAAGAGACAGTATGGTGTAGTGGATAGGCCATTGGACAGGGACTCAGGAGATCCGGTTTCTATTCCTGGGGCTTCCACAAGCCTACTGGGTGACCCTGGGCAAGTGACTTCACCTCCCTGTGATTCAGTTTCCCCATTTGTAAAATGGGAATATTGTTATTCATCTTTCTTTGTAAAGTGCTTTGAAATCTACTAATAAAAATGCCAGGTTAGTGCTAGATATTATTATTGCTGTCAGTTACTCTGTCAGCTCTAGTAGCAGAGGTCTGCATAATAGATTTTAAAGTTCCAACTGTGTTGTTGACCCATAAAGGTGTCAATATGACACCACATGATGGAATGTCTGGTTTTTCAGTTTGCTTTTAAAAAAAAGAAAACTTAGGGAATTGCACATAAAAACTATGTTGAAATACATTAAGATTGCAAAGTCAAGTACTCAAAAGTTAAGAATTGCCAAACCCCTTAGAGACTGTATCTTAATACATGCACATAATTACATGATTATTATACTATTTTTTTCTGCAAGGGACAACCCTCTATTAATTATATATTTTCTGGTTACAACTGTTCAGAGCCTGATGCTGGAGAAGCTTCCACTGGAGAAAAGTCCATAGGAAAAAGTGTTAGGTAATCCTGAGGGCTTGTCTTCACTACCCGCCCGGATCGGTGGGTAGAAATCGATCTCTCGGGGATCGATTTATCGTGTCTCGTCGGGACACGATAATCGATCCCCGAATCGACACGCGTACTCCACCAGCCCAGGTAGGAGTAAGCACCGTCGACGCAGGAGCCGCGGCAGTCGATTTGCTGCCATCCTCACAGCGGGGTAAGTCGGATCAGATACGCAAATTCAGCTACGGGAATAGCGTAGCTGAATTCGACGTATCTGAAATCGATTCTACCCCCCTCCCCCGTAGTGTAGATGTAGCCTGAGATAGTGCCATGTTCTACCACCCAAGGAGGACTTCATTCTGAATCTTCTCCACCCGCTATCTGATTGGAAGATTTTTTCCTAGGGGTCAGAACTTAGCCTCAGAGACAGATGCATTTTTCTTACCTGCCTCATTTTCATTAGTTTTATAGATCAGTCAGTTTTAATATTATGGTTTATTAAGATTTAATCCCACAATCAAGGATGGAAGGGACCCAAATGCATAAGCAAAAAACCTATGAAGGTCCACAGCAAACCACCCGGTAGCCTGCTACTTTTCCTAAGGGTCTCATCCAAAGCTTGCTGCTTTCACACAAGACACATGAAATCACACAGGTCGTACATAAGAAAATGGATGACTTACAGCCCTGAAGGACTCCATGGAGAACTAGAGCTTTTTACAGGTCAAATGAGTGTGCTGAAAAGCTACCTCCCAGGTCACACAAACCCAGCTTTCTATAGGGAAGAAAGATCTGCAGTTGCACAACAATGACTTTCTGAAGTTTCAAGCATTACACTCAGGCATAAAAAGACTATGTTGTACTGAAGCATAAAATTGGTATGGTAAAGCAGCCTCATAAAATTCTATTTAATCAGTCACCTGGGGCGAGTAACTTTGAGAGTAAAATAGCATTCATTTATTCGTCATAATCAACAACATTAATATATTAGGATTACCTAATGGCAGGGGAAAGCCAATCTCACTGACAGGAGTCATCTAATACCCAAAGTTTTGAATTTGGATGTGCAAGTGATCCTCTATGCATGAATAGGTGTTAGATAATCACATCCTAACAAAATGCAAGGAAGAAAAGCATGGGAAAGCTTTCACCAGATACATGAATTATATTGCAGCAGAAGCCTAAAGTCTCCATTACAGTGAATAGTCTCACCTGCTGCACTGCACAGTCTCACAACCAATTCTTTAAAAAAAAGTTTGTGGTGGACAGCAAGGGTGCGAATGGCCTCTAGTATTTATCTTTCAGAACCTCTGTGATTTGTTTGTACAAAATTCACTATTAGTTTGTCTACAGGTTATATTAATGCTCCAGCAAATCATGTATGGGGTTGAAATGTCACAAGATCCAGTGTGTTTGAAAATCCCAACCCTAATGTTTAAAAGATTTAGCCCATTCAATTGATTAGCACGCTGTTAAATTGTTGTGCATGCGAGTTAGCAGTTATAAAAGCTGCATTTTGCACCCAACAGCAACTGGATGGGTGGGAACATGTAATTATCAATAATTCCCGTTTGAAAGTTGTTCTGATTAACAAAATACTGTACGTTAATAACACACCATACTTAGGGTGGACATCATCTTTTACTCTTCACTCTCCTATATTGTGGGCTGTTTTTTTCTAGATTTTCTTCCACGTTATACTTTTAAAATGGGTTGTGACATCCTGCCGATTGGAGGTCTTAACAGATAAAAATGGTAAGAAATAAAAAAATAGGCTCCATTTATTTTAAATGGTGAATTTTATTTCTTTTGAAAACCCTTTTTCTGGATGCCCAAAACAGGATATTTCTTTGTATATGCTGTATATTGTTATGAACCCATAAATCAGACCTCATGAGTCCTTCCTGGTAGAACACAGAAATAGTATATGAGCAAAAACTTTTCATTGAGGCTCTTTAAAAACAAAAAAAAAAGAAAAGAATCACTTTCAGGCAGCCATTTACAATAGCCAAAAGTACACAGTTCCTGAGCCCTATATCTAACCCAGCGTTCCACAGGTAAGCACATTACCAATCTGCACTTTTACTCTATGCTGAAGCTTAATGCGACTCCTTTCACATTCAAAGCCATCACCTTTTATCCATTGATTTACACACTCTGGTAACTATTTTTACGGGATCAAGTAACTCTCCTATATGGAAAAACCCAGACACAAATCAAGAAACACTGGGGTTTCTCTCAGAGAGTTTCCTATAGTTCTGTGATGCCTCCTGGTAGATTTATTCTAACAGGTCTTTCCTGCCAGTTGCTGCCTTTGGGCTACCCCAGCATAAAAGATGCTCCACTCATGAGTTATCAAGCTGCATTAATTTCCAAGTGGATTCTTCCCAAGGGTAAGGTGATGGGTGTACCTTTCCCGGGACCTTTCACTCTCTCACACATCTCTCTGGGGGAAAAAAAAGAGTGATACATCAGTCAGCTGACTTCCTCTTCTGCAAGGGCAGACAAAGATTCTCATCTCCGGATGTGAATCCACATGGCGCCATCTGGTCCATAGTGAATACATTTATCTCCAAACTATTCTTAAATAACCGTATCTGACATGAGACTAGATAAATATTCTTCACTTGAAATATTTATAACCACAATAGTAGAACAATTTTCTATGCTGATCAGTGCAAAGTAAGGCACATTGGAAAACATAACCTCAACTATACAGACAAAATAGTGGGGTCTAAATTAGCAGTTTCCACTCAAAAAAAGAGATCTTGGAGTCATCGTGCATCGTTCCCTGAAATCGTCCGCCCAATGTGCAGTGACCGTGAAAAAAAGATAACAGAATGTTAGGAACTATAGTAAAGGGGTAGACTGAAAAATACCATAATGCCACTATATAAATCCATACTATGCCCACACTTTGAAAACTGTGTGCTGTTCTGGTCATCCCATCTCCAAAAGATATATTAGAATAGGAAAACGTGCAGAGAAAGGCAACAAAAATTATTAGGGCTATGGAACATCTTATGAGGAGAGATTAAAAAGACTGGGACTGTTCAGCTAAGAAAAGAGATGGCTTAGGGGTGTGTGCAGAGAAAGTGAATGAGTAAGTGTTGTTTACCCCTTCACATACCACAAGAACCAGGGGTCACCCAATGAATTTAATAGGCAGCAGGCTTAAAATAAACAGAAGGAGGTACTCCTACCCACAACACACAGTCAACCTGTGCAATGCATTGCCAGGGGTTATAGTGAAGGTCAAAAGTATAACTGGGTTCAAAAAAGAATTAGATAAGTTTCTGGAGGATAGGTCCATCAATGACTCTTAGCCAAGATGGTCTGGGATGCAACCCCATGCTGTGGATGTCCCTAAACCTCTGACTGCCAGAGCTGGGACTGGATGACAAGAAAACAGATCACTCAACAATTACCCTGTTCTGTTCATTTCCATTGAAGCAAATGGCACAGCCACTGCTGAAAGACAAAATACTGGGCTAGATGGACCATTAGTCTCACCTGCTATGGTCATTCCTATGTAATTATGGGCATGTCTTCACTGGCAATGTTAAAGCGCTGCCACGCAGCACTTTAATGTGGCTTGTGTAGTAGCTTCCAGAGCTGGTGCACTGCATATACTGGCATGTTACAGCGCTGAAACTTGCAACGCTCAGGGGGGTGTTTTTTCATACCCCTGAGCGAGAAAGTTGCAGTGCTATAAAGTGCCAGTGTAGACAAGCCCTACGTTTAACAAGTTTTAGAAGAAAAGTACAAATAATTTGCTTAGTATAGCACACAACCACATTTAGCAAACTTCCCTACAAGACATTGAAACCAATCACACTCCCCTTTTAACCTCACTGTGTGGTGTTGAAAGGCTAACCATCTTAATGCATCAGAGGGGTAGCCGTGTTAGTCTGAATCTGTAAAAAGCAACAGAGGGTCCTGTGGCACCTTTGAGACTAACAGAAGTACTGGGAGCATAAGCTTTCGTGGGTAAGAACCTCACTTCTTCAGATGCCATCATATGCCAGCAATGCCCCTCTGCTATGTACATTGGCCAAACTGGACAGTCACTACGCAAGAGGATAAATGGACACAAGTCAGATATCAGGAATGGCAATATACAAAAACCTGTAGGAGAACACTTCAACCTCCCTGGCCACACAATAGCAGATGTAAAGGTTGCCATCTTACAGCAAAAAAACTTCAGGACCAGACTCCAAAGAGAAACTGCTGAGCTCCAGTTCATTTGCAAATTTGACACCATCAGATCAGGATTAAACAAAGACTGTGAATGGCTATCCAACTACAGAAACAGTTTCTCCTCCCTTGGTGTTCACACCTCAACTACTAGCAGAGCACCTTACCCTCCCTGATTGAACTAACCTCGTTATCTCCACACTGATATATACCTGCCTCTGGAGATTTCCATTACTTGCATCTGAAGAAGTGAGGTTCTTACCCACGAAAGCTTATGCTCCCAGTACTTCTGTTAGTCTCAAAGGTGCCACAGGACCCTCTGTTACATCTTAATGCAGACATTTTCCATACATCCTGCTCCAGCGGTTGTTCACAGTTTGGCAAATTCTGGTATAGACCTTCATAATATGATACTTTCTCTCTTTTCTTACATGCTTTGGGAACAATGAAATGGTTAACAATATTTACATTTAAAGGATTATTACTGTCAGTTGAGTTAATGGCCATTAAAATGAATGGGGCAATTCACAAATTGGAGCTATTGTTTCAGGCTCTCTACAAATACAGGTAGAAACTGCCACATTATTTGTGTCTGAGGCACATTTTTAAGTCTTTCCCTGCAACCACAACACTGGAGACTTACTGAGATGCTGAAGAACAATTAAGACATCCGACCCATGAGAAGTCCTTCAAGGGGGCAAGTCCCACACTTTGAGAAACTTGGATGTACAGTGTTAAAAATTTGTAGTTCTACACTTTCACCAACAGATGATGCCAGCAATTTCAACACTTTATTTAGACTAAGAAAATTATGTATGTATGTATGTATGTATGTATGTATGTATGCATGTAAAATATAAAAAAGGAAAAGGAAATATTTCTTGAACTGGCGTCAGTCTAAGTTCTAAGGAATTCCAGCTGCCTCTGACTTCTTCCTTATCATATTTTTATTATGAGAAGGGACATACACATTATATTAATATTTTATCTTTTATTACTACTTAAATTCTATAAGACATGAGATAAAGATAAACAAGATCATAAGGACAGAGAAAGAAAGGAAATTAACAAATAAAACGTATGTAAGGAAGGGAAAGAGAAGGTAAGAATTTTACTCCCATATCCTTATAATTCTTAAACTTTTAAAAATTCATTAGCACTATTTGTTCACACCACGTTAACAACTGCACTGAAGATTCTAAGATATTTTTCTACACAGCCTTTTCTACATTGCCCACTGTGTGCTAGTCTTTTGCTAACAGCAGCATCTAAGAATGCTATTATTAACTGTAAACCACTGAAAATATGCTCCCCAGATACTAATGTCATCCTCTTAGAGTGGGTGTAGAAGACTTTCTCCACTTTCTCTGTTCTTTCATATTTACAAGCCAACAGTACATCTTAATGCACAATGCATCCCATTCAACCATATGTTCTGCTTTATCCACAACAGCCTATCTTCTTATGGGGAGTGACCGTGGGAATCATTATGACCCCAGCAGAGACCCAAAGATAAAGACACAAAGGCAGCATTGTGTATAAACAGTTATCTCAGGCAGCAAGCCTTAAATTCTTAATGAGACAATCTAATGGAAATGATTTTGCCTCCTTCAAGCCTGAAGTACACAAGTCTGCTTTGTGCAGTATCACAGACCTCTGCAACTAGCTGGTGAACCTTTCAGCCCTGACAGAATGGTTTACTAGCATCAAAACTAGAGTTAGTCCAAAATCCCTGTTTTCTAGGAAACTGTAAAATAGACTGACATTCCTTCTTGTCTTGATGGACTGAGCATTAGTGATTGGAGCTGAAGGGGATGTGTGAGGTTTTCTGCAAAACTCTGAATAAAGTGCAGAGAGGGGCAACAAAAATGAGGTATGGAGCAGCTTCCATATAAAGCGAGATTAAAAAGACTGGAATTGTTCAGCTTAGAAAAGAGATGACTGAGGGGGAAATATGATACAGGTCAATGAAAGTAGGAATGGTGTGCAGAAAGTGAATAAGGAAGTGTAATTTACCCCTTCACATAACACAAGAACTAGGGGTCACCTAATACAATTAGGCAGACGGTTTAAGAAAAACATAAGGAAGTACTTCTTCACACAATGCCTAGTCAACATGTGGAACTTATTGTCATGGAACGTTGTGAAGGGCAAAAGTATAACTGGGTTCAGAAAAGAATTAGATAAGTTCTTGGAACATAGGTCCATCGATGACTCTGGGAATCCCTAAATCTCTGATTGCCAAAAGCTGGGACTGGATGATAGGGATGGTTCACTCAAAATTGTCCTGTTCTGTTCATTCTCTCTGAAGCATCTGGCACTGGCCACTGGTCAGAGAGAGGATACTGGGCAAGATGTACCATTGGTCTGATCCAGTATTGCTATTTTTATGGTGACTCAACAAGTCAACCCTTTGCATTTTACAGTACAAATTAAATTTTCTGAATGTTGGGGGAGGAAGAGGGAACCTGTAGATATCAGGGGAGCATCACCTTGGTTTGGATAGCAGGAAATTTGGGATTCGTTGAGATTGTGCTCTCTCTCTCCAAGCAATTATTGCAGGAAACCACACTCAGCTGCATTCCCAATGAGTTCTCTGATAAAGTAAGGACTTGCTTTACTTTTATGTAGATGACAACTTAATATAGGAGGTTGGTCCAGGTCCATCTCAGAATCTTGAGCACCAAATACTACTACTATTTTCCATTTACATAACACTTTTTACCTAGGCAGCTTTTAATGAGGCAATTCATCACTGATGAGGATTTCAGACAAAGTTCTGTAATACATGGTAGTCTCTATACTACCTCTAAAGGTTCTCCTGCTTTGCTATAGCTTAGCCACCTCAAAACAGTGCAAACACCATGGCGTAAGACTACAATCACCTTTAATATGCAGAAAAAGCCTAGAAACTACAGTTCCCAGAGCACTGTCTGCGCTGATCCCGATATATGACAATTCATGTACTGTACTCTGTAATAATGAAATGGGACATATTCAGTGTCAGTGATGTCAAATGTGACCCAAAACTAATTTCATAGAGGGCAACACAATTTTTACTGATTCCCTGAGACCCATTTCTCCTGCTAAACAAACCAGTTTTCCAAGTTACCTTGGGAAACACCAAGATATCATAGGAAAAGATTGACAGGTCTGTTTCTGTTGACTAGCAAAATACATCCTGCATCATCCAGCATAGAAATATCAGATTTTAAAAATCACTGTGGAGCAGCAGGAGAGAATCTAGCACAATCCAGAAAAAGGAGAGCAAAATAATATGAATTGTATAAAGAATATATACGTGTCCCCAAAATACCAGTAACCCACCTGAGATGTGGGAGACCAGTTTCAAATCCCTGCTCTGCTTGATTTAGAGTAGGAAGTTGAACAGAGTTCTCTCACATTCCAGGTGAGGACCCAAACCACCAGGCTACAAGGTAGTCTAGGGTAGATCTCTCTCAGACTATGTCTACACTATGAGGTAGGGGTGTGATTCCCATGTTGCACAGATATACTTGCACTAAGAATAGTTGCATAGACAGAGCAGCACCAGGCAGTGACACAGGCTAGCTGTACTGAGTACAAACCCACCTGAACCTCATGTATACCACACAGCTAGCCCACGCTGCTGCTCCCTATGCTACCCCGGCTACACTACTACTTTTAGCACCCTAGCTCACTGAGAGCTCGTGTGAGTATGTCTACATGAGCTGAGAATCACACGTCCAGCTCCAAGTGTAGACATACCCTTAACCTCTCCTATTGAAGCAGTTCTACTTTGTATAATTAAATATTCAAAGAGTAGTTATCAATAGTTTGCAGTCAACCTGGGGGGATATATCTAGTTGGGTCCTGCCAGGGTCTGTCCTGGGTTTGGTACTATTCAATATTTTCATTAACGGCTTGGACAATGGAGTAGACAGTATGCTTATAACATTTTGGGTGGCAGTAAACTGGGAAGCATTGCCAGCATTTTGGAGGACAAGATTAGAATTTAAAATGACCTTGACAAAATCAATAAGTGGTCTGAAATGAACAAGATGAAATTCAATAAAGCCCAGATGCAAAAATCTACACTTAGGAATTAAAAATCAAATGCATAACTACAAAATGGGGAATAAATGGCTAGGTGGTAATACTGCTGAAAAGGATCGGGGGTTATAGCGGCTGACATTAAATGTGAGTCAACAATGCAATGAAGTTGCAGAAAAGGCAAATATTCTGGGGGTATTAACAGGAATGTCAGACGCAAGATATGGGAGGTAATTGCCTCACTCCGCTCAGCACTGGTGAGGCGTCAACTGGCATACTGTATCCAGTTCTGGGCACCATAGTTTAGGCAAGATGTAAATAACTGGAGAGAGTCCAGAGAAGAGCAACAAAAATGATACAAGATTTAGAAAACCTGACCTATGAGGAAAGGTTTTAAAAAAATGGGGTATATTCTTGACAAAAGGGGGGGGGGGAGAGTGATAAGAGTCTTCAAATATGTTAAGGACTATTACAGAGAGGATGGTGATCAATCATTCTCCATGCCCACTGAACAAAAGACAAGAAGCAATTGGCTTAATCTACAACAAGGGAGATTTAAGTTAGATATCAAGAAAAAAACGTTCTAGTTAAAAGGACAAGTCACCCCTGGAATAGAGATGTTTTGGTATCTCCGTCACTGGATTTTTTAAGAACAGGTTGGACAACCACCTGTCAGTTATCTAGGTATACTTAGTCCTGCCTCAGCATAGGGGCTGGCCTAGATGACATCTCAAGGTCCTTCCAGCCCTACATTTCTATGATTCTATAACTGAGCCAGAGAAAAACAGAGATTGACTCTATAGTCTAGTGTTAGGGCACTTACTTGAGATGTAGGAGACCCAAGTTCAAGTCCCTGTGCTAAGTAGGGACATGAATTCAAATCTCCTGTGTCCTAGGTGAGTGCCCAGGCTATTGGCTATAAAGGGGTGGAGTTTTTCTACAAAAAAAGGTCTGGATTTCAGATGCTAGGGTATGGGTTACCTCAGCAGCTGACCTGACTTATTCTCCTGCCTCCAGGAGAGGGTTCATAGCGGAGATCCCCAAGCAGAGGAAGGTGCCTTTCTCTGGCTCATCAATTAGGCACCTAGAGGCCCAGATTAATGGGAATTAGGTGCCTAAATACCTTTCCTCAGCATTTCGTTTAGGCAGCTCCCTGCTCAACTTGCTGGCATCTCAAAATCCCTTTCTTAGACACCTAAATTGCCCATTCTTTGAATGGGGAGCCAAGGCCCCTAACTCAGGGCTGAGAATTCCACTAGGTGGCAGGGGGCCCTTGGGTTATGCATTACAAGGCCTAAAACCCTTACTGGATCTAAGACTCCGATATAGCAAATTAGTTAGGTATACACATAACTTTACGCTTGTAAGTAGTTCCCAATTAAGTCAATAGGACTACTCCCAAACTAACGTACTTTGCTGGATCAGGGCCAGAAGTGCCAGAGACATAGGGGCTGGGCCAATGGATCCCAATTGCAAAGATCCACCGGCTATTTCCATCCACCCATAAGAGTCCTGAGACTGTTTTAGGGGTTGTGGAGCAGTTATTAGCATTATTCCACAGGTTGTGTCTTGAGGAGGATTCCACATCTTCCACAGGATCATCTTGCAGTAAATCCAGCAACTCAAGCTTGGCACAGGGGGATTTGCTCGATGGCAATTCTCACTTTTATCTGAAAAGCAACATGTATACCCAAACCTATCACCATTTGCGATAAATGTACCATAGCAATAATGGGCCCGATCCTTAGCTGATGTAAATCAGAGGAGTTCTATTGACTTCAAAGAAGCTGCACCAAATTATATCAACTGCGAATCTCACCCGACGTTTTTGAGAGGATCTCTCTCTCTGATTGAGAATCTAAGGACCACCTGATTTGTCAGACTGGATCAGTCAAATGGTGCATTACATTTGATCTCCTCCCTCCAGCATTACTCAACACAAACTTCATCAAAAGGTAAAAATCATGGATCTGACCAATTGTGAAATGGTACATGGCAATGGCGGAGAAGAGAGTATTTCCGACCCTTCTGCAATCATCCTTGTGACATTTGATTACCTTATCCAGCAGGCACAACTACCAGTGTTATTGGTCATAAAACGATCCCTCCTAAATTCAGCAACAGTATTTATATTCCTGCAGGCTGACTACACACTGTGTGGAGGAGCATTGCCCGTTGATTTGTTTGCTACTAAGATTTAATTAAAAAAATTAACATCTAAGCTTTCTAATGAGGTATAGAAGACTAGGATCCTGGTGTGAAATTGCCAGGACTGTGCAACAGTCACTGACTAGCTTAGAACCAACTAATATACAGGGAGCAACATTATCACAGGAAGGAATTCCCACACACCACCTTTGCCATGATGAAGAAGGGGAAATATAGATTAAGGAAAGATCCCTACTTTTGTGGTATGGCAAATGTACAGTTAGGACACAAGATGAATGTACATCTATCGGGTCAATCTCATCTTGCAATAAAGAAATATTAATTTGTTGATATACTTTATATCTGAGAGTTTGAAGAACATTTGGCATAAAAGGCAATAAGAAAGGAAATCACTTAACAGCGTATTTTATTACATAAAGGAGTGAACTGTAAAACTGAAATATTAATAAAATATTTGCTGCATTGACTGTTGCTTAACTAAATAGTATGGTTTTATGAAGATCAGCTGGATCGCATTAAAGTTTAAAAGTAGTTTTCCGTTTTCATAATTATGCTTTATGCTTGGCTTGGCACATTCATAACTCCCAAAATCCCACTTCCTGAATTCCCTAATGGAGCAATGCCCTGAGGTGCAAACTATCGGAACACTAGCAGCCCACCAAAGTTAACTTTGGCACTGAACAAAGATTAAGAGAAAGCAAACATCTCCAAAGCCTCAAGCGAAATACAGTATTTTTAAACTGTCTGACTTTAAGGTTTACACAAGGAAGTCAAAAGAGAATAAAATTGAAGAAATAAACCATAAATGATTAAAAATATTTGCATCCTTCTAAATGCAGTGCTGATTCTTCCGCCCCACTTGGATACTGGTCAGTGCTTATGAGGATTAAAGGAGTGGTATAAATATAATGCAGAGTTCAAGCAACATATCCTATGTTAACTTGCCAAAAATCACATGCCATGTGAGTCAGCTGTCAAGGCCACCCTTTGGGCAAAAATACTGGAAACTGGTCAAATTACAAACACATTGTCCACTTCTGAGTGGGGGCTCAATCCTGTAGGTTGCTGAGCATTCTGGACCCGATCCAGAAAAGTACGTAAGCGCCCAAAGAATCCCACTGAAGTTCAAGTTTACAGTTCAAGTTAGAATCTGCCCTATTTCATGATTGTTTTAGTAGGCCTAACTGTGCCTTCAGATATACAAATGCAACTCCCATTCGATTCAGTGGGAGTTGCAACTAAGGTGACTGTGGATCAGAAGTGATTCTTTTCCTTTTAACGTAGTTACACGCTTTCTCTCATTTTTTCTACAGTCCCTACAGTGAACACTAAAGCAAAGTATAATTCTTTGGGTTGAAACGTAGCCAATATGTTTTCTGTTATTTCTGCAGTAACCAATCTTGTTTATATTTTAACACTTCATGACAACTTTGTACAGTAAAAGGCAAACAACATTTATGACATTCATTCAATTCCACAGTCGTTCAAATTCGGTCTTCAAATGTGCATATTTAAAGTCTCTGCATCTCCAAATTCTAAACATGAAGCTACAGGCCATATTCTTATTTATTAGTCCAAAACAATATATATAAATTAACTGGAAAAAAATGTTCTTGGTAGCTCTACATAATAGGTTTAATTAAGACAGTTGTGGGTTTACAAAGCTGTTACATTTTATAATGCACACTAAACAAGCTGACTGCAGAGTGTCTTCAGTCAACAACAGTAAGTATTACAGCAGGCATAATTGTAGAGACATCCCTATAAGATATGATAAAAGAAAAATAGATTTGAGCAATAACAAAAATACTCTAGATGCCCAGAATATAGTGATACTGCAAATCAATGGCAACTTGGTAATACCTGATGCATGTAGAAACTTATTAAGTTTAAATAATGCTGTACTTATTTACAATTTTCCAAAAACATACGTTTTATTTTTCTTAAGATCTATTATCTCTGTATTCTACATCTTCCTTTTCAAAATTTTTGGGCTTTCCTATAAATGATCTCTTACAGGTTGTGAGTCCTGCTCCCTCCCCCCCAAATCAAGCATGTTATTAATCTGATAGCCTGAAAAGGAATAGTTTATTGTACCATGGTGACCATTTTAGGGAATATATCTGCATCAATTTATGAATCTTATTTAGTTCTGTGAGCATCTTTTATGATTGTAAACCTGCAGATTAGAACTTCCCTTTTCTGTACGACCCTTATGTTGAGAAGCTATTTGAACCAGTATTTTTGTAGCCTCACGTGCTGCATAGCAAGCCCAGAAAAGGAAGGCATGTTTCTCGCCTTATGGAGACCTAACAAGAAAAAGAGTCATCTGCTGCCTGCCAAAACTACTGACTTGCTAAATACTCTTATCTGCTTTAGTAAGCTTCTATGCCCACCAGCTCACAAGGGCTAGCGGTGCTGGAGAATGGAAAATCCACAATGGGAAGATAGAAGGAGAAAGCGTGCTTTTAAAAAAGAGACACTCTCTCTAGCAAGGGACAGACCATCGCCAGAAGACTGAGCAGTATGGCCCTGACTTCCCTGAAGGATACTGACCAGAACCCAAAAGTCACTTAGGAGTGGCAAGAACACTGGAGAGAGGGAATTGAGTTTGGGTGTTTGCTGGTTTTCCAGAGATCTGTAACTCTCATCTGCTTTCTACGGCTACGGCTACACTACAGGGCTTACAGGAGCGCAGCTGTGCCGCTATAGAGCAGCTAGTGCAGATGCTCTAAGCCGACGGGAGAGAGAGCTCTCCCATCGATTTAATTACTCCAGCACCCACAAGCAAGACAAACTCACCCGCCAACACAGTGCTGTCCACACCGGTGCTTAGGTTGGTGTAACTTACATCGCTCAGGAGATGGGTTATTCACACCACAGAACAACATAATTTATACCAGTGCATGCTGTACTGTGTACATAGCCTCAGAGTAATGTGTGATGTTTAAGTTGTTACTTTACAAAGCCTGCGTTCCTTGCTTTACCTGTCCCCAAAGCGTTAAAACTGTAAACTGGAGTGAGGTGGAACTGGGGACAGTGAGCATAAGCTGCTAGGGAGACTTGGTCTCAGGGCCCCACATCCCAGGAAAGAGTCCCAGTTAGAGAGGCTGCACTCTGGGAGTGTGCCTGATGGTATGTTTACACAGCAAAGAAAAACCCACAACTGGCCCATGCCAGCTGACTGGGCTCAACGGGCTTGGACTGAGGGGCTACAGCCAAGGTCCTACAGCCAAGGCTCCAGCCAACGGGCTCGGACTGAGGGGCTACCACCTCACAAGGTCCTACAGCCAAGGCTCCAGCCCAAGCCCAGACATCTACACCGCAATGAAATGGCCCTACAGCCCGAGCCCCATAAGCAAAAGTCATCTGGCACGGGCCAGAGGTGGGTGTCTAGTTGCTATGTAGAAACACCCTAAGAGGCCAGAGCTAGGGAGAGGGTCTGGATGCTGCTCAGACCCAGTGAGCTTGGAAGTCTGTGGGATTCGAAGGCTGGGTCCAACACTACAGACTGGTGAACATTCACAAGAAGGGACTCAACCAATGCTTTAGCAATCATCTAAAGTCAATTCTGATAGTGTCCCTAGTATGCTATTGAGAAATAAAGTAGCTTTGTGCTACAAAAAGCACTTTTATGAGGCGCTGTATTCCTTCTTTATATCATCAACATAACCACAAAAAACAAGCAATGCCCTTAATAACTTTGGTCTTGATAGCAAGCAGATTCCCTAACAAAGATATTACCCACATTCAGATACAATTCAATATTGTCATTAATGTTTTCATTAATGACTTGGATAATGGAGTGGTGAGTATGCATATAAAATTTGCAGACGACACCAAACTGGGAGGGATTGCAAGCACTTTAGAGGACAGGATTAGAATTCAAAATGACCTTGGCAAATTAGAGATTTGGTCTGAAATCAACAACGTGACATTTAGTAGAGACAAGTTAAAAATACTTCTCTTAAAAAAAATCAAAAGCACAACTACAAAATGGGGAATAACTGGCTACGTGGTAATACTGCTGAAAAAGATGGAGGGTTATAGCGAATCACAAACTTAATGTGAGCCAACAATGTGATGTAGTTGTCAAAAACAACAAATATAATTGTGGGTGGTATTAACAGGAGCGTCATATGTAAGACACAGGAAATAACTGTCCCACTTTACGTGGAACTGTGAGGCCTCCGTTGGGGTACAGTGTCCAGTTGTCAGTACCACATTTTAGGAAAGATGCGGACAAACTAGTGAGTCCAGAGGAGAGCAACAAAAATGATAAAAAGCTTAGAAAACCTCAGAGACTTATAGACACTAAGGTCAGAAGGGACCATCATAATCATCTAGTCTAACCTCCTGCACATTGCAGGTCACAAAACCTCATCCACTCACTCCTGTAATAGACCCCCTAACCTCTGGCTAAGTTACTGAAGTCCTCAAATCATGGTTTAAAGACTTCAAATTACAGAGAATCCACAATTTACACTAGTTTAAACCTACAAGTAACCCGTACCCCATACTGCAGAGGAAGGCGAAAAAGCCCCAGGGTCTCTGCCAATCTGACCTGGGGGGAAATTCCTTCCCAATCCAAATATGGTGCTTAATTAGACCCTGATCATGTGGGCAAGACCCACCAGCCAGACACCTAGCAAAGAATTCTCTGTAGTCTCACAGCATCCCCACAATAAACATATCAAGCTCAATCTTGAAGCCAGTTAGGTTTTTGCTCCCAATGCTCCCCTTGGAAGGCTGTTCCAGACCTTCACTCCTCTGATGGTTAGAAACCTTTGCCTAATTTCAAGCCTAAACTTGTTGATGGCCAGTTTATATCCATTATATCCTCTCCCTCCCTGGTATTTATCCCTCTGATGTATTTATAGAGAACAATCACATCTGCTCTCAGCCTTCTTTTGGTTAGGCTAAACAAGCCAAGCTCTTTGAGTCACCTCTCATAAAGTAGGTTTTCCATTCCTTGGATCATCCTAGTAGCCCTTCTCTGCACCTGTTCCAGTTTGAATTCATTTTTCTTAAACACGGAAGACAAAAATTGCACACAGTATTCCAGATGAGGTCTCACCAGTGCCTTGTACAATGGTAGTAACACTTCCCTGTCTCTACTGGAAATATCTCGCCTGATGCATCCTAGAACTGCATTAGTCTTTTTCACGGTCACATCACATTGTGATCAACCAATACACCCGCCTCTTTTTCCTCCTCTGTCACTTCCAACTGATATATCCCCAGCTTATAGCAAATATTCCTGTAGTTAGTCCCTAAATTTATGACCTTGCATTTTGCACTATTAAATTTCATCCCATTTCTACTAGTCCAGTTTACAAGGTCATCCAGATCTTCTTGTATGAAATTCCTCCTCCGAATTGGCTATACCTCCCAATTTTGTGTCATCCACAAATTTTATTAGTACACTCATTTTTTGTGCCAAGGTCAGTAATGTTAAAATAAGCTCGGTCCCAAGACCGATCCCAAAACCAATCCCTGAACAACTCTACTAATAACCCCAGGTTGGTCTGGCACAATCTACTTTTTGGAAAACCATGTTGTTTTTTATCCCAATTACCATTAACCTCTATGTCCTGAATTATTTTCTCTTTCAAAAATTGTTCCAAGACCTTTTGAGGTCAAATTAACAGACTTGTAGTTTCCTGGATCACTTTTTTCCCCCCTTTCTTAAAAATAGGAACTATATTAGCAATTTTCTAGTCATAGGGTATGACCCCCGAGTTTAGAGATTCATTAAAAATCCTTTCTATTGGGCTTGCAATTTCATGTGCCAGTTCCTTTAATATTCTTGGATGGAGATTATCCAGGCCCCCCGATTTAGTCCCATTAAACTGTTTGAGTTGGACTTCCTAATTTCTACCTGCCTATCCTTGTTCCCATTAGCCACCCTACCACTACCCCTAAGCTCTTCACTAGCCTCATTAAAAACTCAGAAAAAGTATCTGTTTAGGTGTTGGGCCAGGACTGAATTTTCTTTAATCTTCATCCCATCCTCAGTGCTTAGTGATCCCACTTCTTCTTTCCTTAGTTTTCTTCTTATTTATATGGCTATAGAACCTTTTACTATTGATTTTAATTTCCTTTGCAAGGTCCAGCTCTTCTTGGCTTTTGGCAATTCTCATTTTATCCCTACACTTTCTGACCTCCAAGAGGCAGCTTTCCTTGCTGATCCCGCCGATGTTCCCTTCCTTGTAGACTTTCTGCCTTCTCTTAACCACCTGAGATGCTTGCTCATCCAGTTAATCTGCAACCCTTCCTATGAATCTTCCCCCCTTGCTTCAGATGGAGGCTGACCTGACCTATGAGGAAAGGTTAAAATGACTAGGTATGTTAGTCTTGAGAAAGGAAGACTGAGGGGGGACCTGATAATAGTCTTCAAATACATTGAAGGCTGTTATAAAGAGGATGGTGATCAATTGTTCTCCATATCCACCGAAGGTAGGACAAGTAGTAATTGGCTTAATCTGCAGCAAATGAGACTTAGGTTAGATAACAGTACAAACTTTCTAACCGTAAGGGTAGCTAAGCTCAGTAGTAGGCTTCCAATGGAGTTTGGTTGTGAAATCCCCATCACTGTAGGTTTTTAAGAACTGGTTAGATAAACACCTGTCAGAGATGTTCTAGGTTTACTTGGTCCTGTTTCAGTACGGGGGCTGGACTTGATGACCTCTTGAGATTCCTTCCAGCTCTATATTTATACAATTCTATTACAAGCAACTCCAGTGGGCTTGATATTTTTTTTATCATCTGTTTTCTGAAAAATATCCTCCAAATTTATTTTTACACAGATTTCCACTATCTGCTCATTAAGGTAATGCACATCTTGCAACTATAGGGTCATTTTCTGAGAACATCTAAATCTAAAGTTTTGCAAAATCAGTAGTATGCCTGCTAAAAACATAATAGCAAGCACACATGGGAAGCAAGTCTAAGAGGAAAAACAATTGAAGACAGTTGGCAGTTTTTCAAAGAGACATTATTAAGGGCACAAGAGCAAACTATCCGACTGCACAGAAAAGATAGGAAGTATGGCAATAGGCCACCCTGGCTTGACCAGGAGATCTTCAATGATCTAAAAAATAAAAAATAAAAGAGTCCTACAAAAAGCGAAAACTAGGTCAAATTACAAAGAATGAATATAAACAAATAACACAAAGTATGTAGGGACAAAATTAGAAAGACCAAGGCAAAAAATGTGATCTAATTAGCTAGAGACATACAGGGTAACAAGAAAACATTCTACAAATACATTAGAAGCAAGAGGAAGACCAAGGACAGGGTAGGCCCGTTATTCAATGAAAGGACAACAGAAAATGTGGAAATGTCAAGAGGTTCTTAATGACTTCTTTGTTTCAGTTTTCACCAAGAAGGTTGGCTGTGATTAGACGTCTAACATAGTGAATGCCAGTGAAAATGAGGTAGGATCAGAGGCTAAAATAGAGAAAGAACAAGTTAAAAATACTTAGACAAGTTAGATGTGTTCAAGTCACCAGGATCTGATGAAATGCATCGTAGAATACTCAAGGAGCTGACTGAGGAGATATCTGAGCCATTAGCGATTATTTTTGAAAAGTCATGGAAGATGGGAGAGATTCCAGAAGACTGGAAAAGGGCAAATATAGTGCCAATCTATAAAAAGGAAAACAGGGACAATCCAAGGAATTACAGACTAGTCAGCTTATCTTCTGTACCTGGAAAGATAAAGGAGCAAATAATTTGCAAACATCTAGAAGATAATAAGGTGATAAGTAACAGTCAGCATGGATTTGTCAAAGACAAATCATGTCAAACCAACCTGAAAGCTTTCTTTGAGAGGGTAACAAGCCTTGTGGATAGGGAGGAAAGTCGTAGACATGGTATACCTTGACTTTAGTAAAGCTTTCAATATGGTGTTGCATGACCTTCTCATAAACAAACTAGGGAAATGCAACCTAGATGGAGCTACTATATTGTGGGTGCAAAACTGATTGGAAAACCATTTCCAGAGAGTAGTTATCAGTGGTTCACAGTCATGCTGGAAGGGCATAATGAGTGGGGTCCCACAGGAATCGGTTCTGGGTCCGGTTCTGTTCAATATCTTCATCAGTGATTTAGATAATGGCATAGAGAGTACACTTACAAAATTTACGGAAGATACCAAGCTGGGAGGGGTTGCAAGTGCTTTGGAGGATAGGATTAAAATTCAAAATGATCTGGACAAACTGGAGAAATGGTCTGAAGTAAATAGGATGAAATTCAATAAGGACAAATGCAAAGTACTCCACTTAGGAAGGAACTGTCAGTTGCACACATACAAAATGGGAAATGACTGCCTAGGAAGGAGCACTGCAGAAAGGGATCTGGGGATCATAGTGGACCACAAACTAAATGAGTTAATGTAACAATGTTGCAAAAAAAGCAAACATCATCCTGGGATGTATTAGCAGGAGTGTTGTAAGCAAAACAGGAGTAGTAATTCTTCCGCTCTACTGCATGCTGATTAGCCTCACCTGGAGTATTGTGTCCAGTTCTGGGCGCCACATTTCAGGAAGGATGTGGACAAATTGGAGAGAGTCCAGAGAAGAGCAACAAAAATGATTAAAGGTCTAGAAAACATGACCTATATGAGGGAAGACTGAAAAAAACTGAGTATGATTAGTCTGGAAAAGGGAAGATCGAGAGGGGACATGGTAACAGTTTTCAAGTACATAAAAGGTTGTTACAAGGAGGATAGAGAAAAATTGTTCTTCTTAGCCTCTGAGGATAGGAAAAGAAGCAATGGCTTAAATTGCAGCCCCCTCTCTTCCCTTTCCCTCCTGCTCACTCCTCTTCATCCCCCTCTCCCCCTGCCCACCACTCACTCCTCTCCACCCTCTCCCCCCCCCGTGTGTGAGCGGCGGGTGGGGCTTTGGGGGTCAGAGGCCGAGCAGGGGGCAGGGCCTCGGGGCGGACTGCAGGCTGAGCAGAGAGGTGGGGCCATGGTCCAAGCATTGGGGCCCACAAAAAGTTAATCCGGTCCTGTACCTGCATGGTAGGATTATTTGCTTCACTACAAAATTAGGTCAGACTCCTCTTTGGAGAGCTCTAGGTCCACTAAATTTCTATTCATTTGCCTTTGGGTTAGGGGAATCACAAGACTCTCAAGAAACTGCTATTTCCCTACCTGCAAGGGTAATCAGCATTTGCTGAAAAAAAATAAACAGTGCTTCTTGACACTATCTGGAGAACAGAGAGCAAATCGGCCGTTCACAGACATCTCTGTACAGTAAAGAGAGCAGCTCATACATCAGTACATATTTAATAGTTGAAATGAACCAATAAGTGGGTATGTTTGTAGCCTCAGGTATCAGACTATCCTACTTCTGATACGATGGACCTCCTGAGGAAGGGTAAGACTCCTTTTGCTCTCCACTAAGCTAACTGCAATGGGATGATGGGAAGGGCAGGTGCTGCCCTGAGCAGGGCCGGCTCCAGGCACCAGCTTGTCAAGCAGGTGCTTGGGGCGGCCACTCCGGAGAGGGGCGGCACGACCAGCTATTTGGCGGCAATTCGGCGGATGGTCCCTCACTCCGGCTCAGAGCGAAGGACCTGCTGCCCCAGATCGCGATCGCGGGTTTGGGGATGGGTTTTTTTTGGCTGCTTGGGGCGGCCAAAACCCTGGAGCCGGCCCTGGCTCTGAGACTCTGGGAAGGGGGTGGAAATTGGGAAGAATCCTGATTCTATCCCCAGCACCTGTCAAACTGAGATGCTAACTAATGCACAGGGGAGTAATCCGCTCCAGAGAAAGGGGTGAAGTAAGTAACTCAGACCCTCCCAAAAACAAGAGGTGGGGCAACAAGGCAATAGTGACACTTGGGGCAGCACAGCTACATGCTTCCCTTTATTCACGACAGATCCACATGCAGTTATAGCTTTGTAGTTGCTACCCTAAATCCATGTGGAGTCCCACAGAGGGGTCTGTGCTAGGACTAGGGTCCATGACTGTATGCATGGCAAATGAAAAATATACAGTCGTTATTTATAAAAACTACTTTTAAGTGGATTCTCATAACATTTGCTAACGCTACAATAAAAAAAAACTCAAACAGAAGAACAGCAATTTTATGCATTACATGTCTGAATACTGCTTACTCCTTTAGCATCTGAACATTATGATGGTTGACTGTGTGAGATTAGATACACAGATGACATTGCATGAAATAATATGACCGCTTTTCTGCATCCCACTACGCTGGCCTTTTTAGTTTACGAAGGATGGGGCAATAACAATTCTACTTCTTTTAAGCAGAATTGATTTATGGATGAAATTATTAAGCCAAGGCCATGAAATGTAATTTTATTTAAGCTAGCCTGGGCAAAATCCTTGTATTATTGGCAAAGTATGGAGTTTAGGTCCGTGTGCCACCTTTTAAAATTGTTTCAACTTCATACTTTTTTAATCCATTTAATTATTGGTGAGAGGGTTAAATGTTTTTATTTAAAATGCTTAGTTAAATGTTCATATAGTTAATCAATATTCATCCCCAAGTCTTGTATTATTGTTGAAATAGAGAACTGCCATACAAAGGAAGAAGGTATTTTGCCAAATGGCACTTGAGGTTTAGATTGATGAAATCCTACTGAATATCTGGCTTTTTATACATGTTTAATAAAATACATGCATTTTCAAGTGGTAATGCGCAAAAAATATGCACATAGCTGATTTATCGGTATAAAGAAAGGCCAGACTGAGAGGCTAAGGTCTCTTTTACACAACTTTGAATTAACTTAATGCTAGTGGAAAAGACTTGACAGTCCAGAAAAGTGAAGTTTATCCCCAGAAAAGGAACAACAGTAAAGTTTTATTCACTCCGCCCTATTGTACTAACATGCCTCAACCTTGTACCAAAAGGGCTAACGTGAGATGGTAGTTCAGTCTCCATGCTCATTCAGTCCTTGTCCTCTTTGATGTTACTACCAGCCAATCTGTCAATTATAGCATTTTTGCAATGCAGACACCTGACAGGGAGGAAAGAGGTTTGGACCACCAACTCATTTCACATAGGCCACTGAACAAATTGCACAGGCAACCAGACAATCTTTTATACAATCTGCCTTTCACACAGAAGTGAGAGGAAGGATGGTCCACTGTTTAGGATGCAAGCCTGGAATTTAAGAAGAATGGGTTCAATTCCCTGCTTCACACACAGACTTCCTGTGTGATCCTGGGCAAATCTGTCTGTGCCTCAGTTTCCAATGTGTAAAATGGGGATATAACTTCCTTACCTCACAAGGATGCTGTGAGGATAAATACATTAAAGAGTGTGAGGCGCTCAAGTACTATAGTAATAGAGCCATATAAGTAGCTAAGGTAGACAGAACAATTTTTGGTCACTACTTACCTGCACAGGACATGAATGTGTGATTGAGAAGTGACACACTCTATATCCCTAAATAATCGGCTGGATTGTCAAAAGTTCTGCGTATCCAGCAGTCCCTCTTAACTTCCGTAAACGTGGCCAAGTAAGCAGCACTTTTGAAAATCAGGCCACTTACTTATGTGACTAAAACTTTAGCCAACCATTTTAAAAAAAAATCGTTGTTACTATTCCCTGGAACCATCCACTTTCCTAAACATAAAATTATATAGGTTCCAGTAAACAATATTTAACTGCTGTTGGCATATCTTCATCTTCAGGAGAATCCCATATTAGCAGGGCAGGTTGGCTGCAGTTAGTTAGCATATTTTATCAAACAGAAACCAAGAGACTTTTCTGACAGACCAAAACCTTGCAATACTTGAAACCCAAAGAGTCAGAAAGACAGATAGACAGAAAGAGATTCACTTAGCCTCTGGGGCTGGGATGGGATAAGATGGGTTGGCAGACCTATCAAATTAGCTGAAGTCATCAAAGTACTGCCAACTATAGTGATATTTTCACAAGTGATGGGATTTCAGAAGGTTATGGAGTTCATCTTGCACTGTCACGAGCATCAGCCCTGCCAGAAGCCAGCTGTATCTCTCCCCACTGCTATCACAGGATGGGAAGGGGAAGGAGGGAGCAAAAAGCCCAGCAGTTCAGGGCAACTCCTTTACCTTCTCCCTGCTGCCCTCCTGGAGGTGGGGGGGGGGGGAAGGAAAGCACATCTGCTCCTCCTCCCTCCATCACCTGGGCTGGGAAGAGGCAGAGGAAACCCTGTTGCAGCCCCCACCCCCAGGTCTGGGAGAGGGGGGTGAAAAGCTCAGGAGGAGCAGAGGTGAGGTTGGGGGGGGGGGGTCACTGAACTGAGGAGGGGCTGAACTGATGGTGGAGGTTGCAAGAAATTGAACTGAAGGGCATGGGGGTGAATGGGGTGGGTGAGCTGAACTGAGGGGTCCACCAGAAAGGGACAGAACTCATGGAGAGACAGGGTGACAAAATTAATTGCTGAGCAGGGGATGGGCAGATGTGGGGATGAGGGCTCCTGTAATGGGGGCCAGAATCACCTTACTTAATGAATCTGGCAGAGTGGTAAACACCAATTGTCATATGCAGGGGATGGGCAGAGTTCAAAAATCAAAAGAAACCAAAAACGCAATACGATTTTTTTTTAAATCTTGATTTTGGGGGGGGGGGGGAAGAGAGGGAATCCAGCTCATGATTTTTGATCTCCTAAGGATGGCAATATGGTTGTCATGTGTTTTGCATGAGTGAGATTATGGGACTGGACCTGATGATAGTCTAAAAACAGCATCAGCAAGTGCATGGTGGACAGTAAAAAGCATGTTATAAATAAATGGTTATTTAGACACACGTGTCCAATGACCTCTTGGCAGCTGAAAAGAACAACTAAAGCTGATGTACTTTTAAATGAACAGTTTGCCCAAGTAAGTTCAGGAGAGGCCTAGGGAAATCTAATCAAAAGTTGCCCAGGATGTGTTCTAATGAACAAGAAAGGCCAAAGTATTCAATAACTGCTGGCCCTTGACCCTAAAGAATCTGCCTCCTGTACCTTCTTGACTGCACCTGCATTGTGGCTTGCTCACAGTGTTAAGTAGACAGATAGTGACATCCACAATGGGATTTAAATGCTTAACTTTAAGTGCCTAAATCCAAAATTTTGATCCTCAGAACCCCTGCTCAGCTGCCACCTAACCTTGTGGACACCTAAATACCCTAGAAGCCTGCATTTCCTAAAGCACCTAATTTCTTTTGGTGGTCATGCACAAAGCCTCCTAAATCCTCCAGCAGAATCCTCAAACTACACATTTACCTACCCATATTCACTGGCACAGAGACTGAGACCTGGGGCTCCCAAGAGACTGCTCTAACCATGAGGCAAGAGAGTCATTCACTCACTCTATGGCTTTCATACAAAGCTTCAACCCCAGAGATTGACAAACACCCAGCTTCCTCTCCCCACCCCCACAGAATACCCTTTCATCCAGTAGTTAGGGCAGGGAGGTGGGAGGCTGGGGTCCAAGTCCCTGCTCTGAATCAGACAGGGTGGGAATTTGAACCCAAATCTCCCACATCCCAGGTGAATGGTCTAACCACATGGCTCTTGGATATAATGGGGGCACAACCACTGGTTTTCTTGAGAAAGGGTTGAACTCCAGCAGGGGGTTCCTGGCTAGGCATCCCTCCAGTCCAGAATTCGGCCGCTAATTTCTTTGGAGGAGTGGGGCTTAGGCTACAGCCCTCTTCTCAGCATTTCCGATTGGCTAGTTTAGACAGCTCCCTGCTCAGCGCACTGGCTTTTGCAAATCTCATTCTTAGACACCTAACTCTCCCCTAGCATTGAAGAGGGTGCCTGGGCTTCTAACTCAGGGCTGGGAAATCTACTAGGCAGCAGGGTACCTACAGTTCGGTGCTGCAATACAAAGCCCGAGTCCCCTTTGTGGCTCTAGCCCTAACTGCCTCAGCATAACCTGCTCAATCTGATGCTACTACTTTTGATGCCCTGTAGCTGCCTCAAGTCAAGATCCTTGACTGTTGGTATCACTTCATCATGTGGGGCCACAGGTCAAGGGGCACACACTGGATCTTTCACAGGCTGAGCTGAAAAAAGAAAATCAATTTCAATCCTCGTAAGATGAAACCACTGATGTGTGCAAGCACTAATGTCCGGAAGGCAGATCCTACCAGGAGACATGAGGGTGGCTGTCTTCCATCCATATCTTGAGGGGCTGTTAAAGGGAGATCAGTGCCAATGTACAGTCCACAGACTAAATTCTTTCTATACCACTGGGGACAATAAGTTTTGAACTCATATGCCATGGTGATTAAATGCACTGTGAGAAAAAAATAATTAGTTGGGGGAAAAAAATCCAGTATATTTAAGGCAAGTGTGTAATGCATGTAATTAGAGAAATTAATGACAACTGTGTAAACTAGAGTCTAATTTCACCTGCAGTTTGACTTCTGAAGTCTGAAAATGTGCCTTTCAGCTCTCGGTTTTAATTTCTATTTTAGATATCAACTGCATTTAGACCGCTCAACAACAAAAAAATTCATAAGGGCCTCTTCAAAAAACAATGTACATATCTGAATCCAATGAATTCAATCCAATGTTGAACAATAATTTCCTTTTTGCTTAAGTGAGTATAGCAGAAAGAAAAAGAAAAACAATAAGCGATACAATATTTTCTTCAATCATTTCATATAATTGTGTGTCTTGCAATGGAAACATACTGTGAAACAGCTTCAGAGATGAGTCTCATCAACAATAAGGTTTTTTCTGTGTGAGTAGTTGAAAACAATAAAGGTGATTAAGCGTTTTAGTTGAGTATTCAAAATTTAAGCAAGTGGAAGAAAAATCAAGAATTTGGCTTTTAAAACTATTTTGGTAAAGAATCTAAAGTTTAGTTTATTGTGTTGAAATGAACAGAACACAACTTTACAGTGAAACTAAAACTAAACAGTGATCTACAAGTGCCAGGATTAATAAAAAACAATAAAACAAAACATTCTTGTACTTGATTGTTCACTACTCTCTCCCATAATTTTTCTATTATTATTATTATTTATATTGTGGTGGCGCTTAGGGGCTCCAGTCATGGATCAGGACTCCATTGTGCTAGCTGGTCTACAAACAGATCAAAAAACAATTACTCCTGCCCCAAAGACTGAACACTCTCAGAAATGTTCCAATGAATCTCCCTGAGATTCTCCCCAAACATTCACATTGTGATTTCTTTCACAACCTAATGCATTCCAAACGTGAATCAAGCCAATAGGAACACCCAACTGTAGTTAAGAGCTTGCGATCACAGTATTTTGAACACTAATTCACTTAAGGGCATATATTAAAACCTCTCTGAAGACCAAATGGCCTTCCTCCCACAGTTCTTATTAGGTCTTACTATGAAAATTTTTATCCAATTCCATTTAAGGAACATCTCTATTAAAGCCAATTTTCACTTTTTTTTTTTAAACCCAGCTCCTTGACTGTGCATTGTTGGAACTGCAAGGAATCTGGAATCCCTCCTCTGGTCTGTAATTTTTAAAAAGGACACTAATAATGAGAATAGGGGAGGTTTGCAATGTTACGCATTAGCAGAGAGCCATCAGTAAGTGTGCAAACTTTCAACATGAACATTTTGACCCCTTACTCCTGAGTCACTTTTACACAGATGTACAGTCCAATTGCGGAATCAGGCCCTTAGGAGAGGACTAGCTTTAAATCAGGGAGCTTAGTTTTAACCATAATGTTATGGACTGCCAGGGGATCCAGGCTCCGGGGGATAGCCCTATTACTTAATTTAAGCAACTCAGTGAAGTCGGCATTTCCACTTCTCCTCCCTAAGGTCTGGTCTATACTACCCGCCTGAATCGGCGGGTAGAAATCGACCTCTCGGGGATCGATTTATCGCGTCCCGTCGGGACGCGACAATCGATCCCCGAATCGGCGCTCTAACTCCACCAGCAGAGGTGGTAGTTAGCGCCGCCGACAAAAAGCAGCAGAAGTCGATTTTGCCGCCGTCCTCACAACGGGGTAAGTCGGCTGCAATATGTTGAATTCAGCTACGCTATTCACGTAGCTGAATTTGCGTATCTTAAATCGACTCCCCACTGTAGTGTAGATGTACCCTTAGGTTCTAAATACATTTCCATCAGACAACCCCGTTTGCGGTTGGTTTTCAACTCACAATACATCTTCCGAGAAAGAAAACAAATACACAGATGAGTGCTTTTAAAATGCGCCCTCAGCTAACGCGCTCCTTATTTAAAACTACTGTAGACAGCAGCGATACATTCAGGAGGCGCATCATCAAAAAGACAGATTGCAGGTGTAAGATCATCTCCGACCAGCCATCAGTGTGTAGACGGGCTGCAAGCCCCGTGGAACTGGAGCAGACACTAACAATGCGGCTCACTTCAATGTGTACTTTTAGGGTTTCTGGAGGGTGGGAGCGTGGGGATGTTTGCAAAAGCGCCATTCAAAATCAGAAACAAAGCTCTGAACGTGGGATTGGCAATTCCCTCACCAACAGCCCCCGGGAACCCCCAAACGCCAACAACATAACGGTGCGTAACAGCAAACGCAAGACAAGGGGCGTCTTGGTGCGGGGCTGTCACAATAACATGGCTGTGCGTGGAGATCTAATTGAACCATGGGAATGATGGCTCGGTCACACACTCAGCTTCCCCCCATCCGCAGCGCTTCGTCAGGAGCCCGGGGATCCTCAAGGCAAAAAAAAAAATAATCACTCAACCAGGTCACGTTTGTTGTTGGCTTTCCTCTCTGCTTGGACTCCAGGGGCTGGTGTGTTCTGGGGTGAGGCTGGCGTTGCTGTGGGTTTGGTTGGGGCCGGGCACCTCGGGGACACGAGATTGCAGACCGAATCTTGGGGGTTTCCACGGATCGCTTAGAAGCCGGGACAGAAAATTCCGCTTGTTCTGGTGCGGACGGGGAGGGAAGGGAGCAAAGGGGGGGTTGCAAGGTGCAGATGCGAATGGGTAAAAACTGCTGCCAAAGGCTGGAGAAGGAGGAATTGCTAGTTGCCCTGTAATGAGGGGGGAAGAGGGGAGGTAGAAGGGCCCTCCTGCCCACCCCACCACCCTCTCCAGCAGCTATAGGGTGCCCTCTGTCCCACATCCCTTCTCCTGCACGCAGCGCCGACCTGACCTCCCCACTCACCAAGGAGGCAGTGCCTGGGGCCGCCCGCCCTCCTTTCACGGGGGCAACCAGCCAACTCTTCAGGGGAGCAAGAAGGAGGCACCCCCCTCCTTGCCCCCTCTCTCCACCACAACTGCACGTGGCAGCTGCCACCCAACTCCAGCATGGCAATATCCGGACAACCCCTTCTGTCCCCCCCCCCCCCCGTCCATCCCGTTCCCAAAGTCCCACCCCCGTCCCCAGACGGAGAGACCACTGCAATAGACAGGGAGAGCCCGGAGTTGTTATCCCCGCAGAGCAGAAGCTGCACTTCTCCTTGCTCTTGCTATCCGGTGCCACCCAGGAGAAGCCCCAGCTGCTGTGCGCTATCCGGGAACACACACAGACTGCGCGCACAAGCGGCTCATCCAATCCCCCCCCCCCCCCCAACAACAACCGCCGCCGCCAGCCCCCGTTTGCCTGGGGAGAGACTCTCGCAGCACTAACCTGCCGCGGCAAACCTCGGCGCCCGGCGTCCCTCTGCTCCCCATGGCGCGCGCGGCAGCGGCTCCGGCTCCTTACCGCGCACGTGGCGCGGCCACCCCGGGAGAGCCGCTTCCCCGGGTGCCTGCCCCCCGACCCCCGTCCGCGCGCAGCCGAGCCCAGAGGCGGGAGCAGGGGGCTGGGGAGGAGATGATCCCGGGTCGCCGCCTCCTCTCCAGAGGCGGGGGGGGGGGGGATGCGCAGAGCGGCTCCCTCCCCACCCCTCTCAGTCTCCCTGGCGGGGAGAGAAGCATCGCTGCTCACAGACTGTCTCACCCCCCCCCCCTGCTCTCCCGCGTCCCCCGGGCCGGTGCATAGCGGGTAAAGCACCAGCCCGGGGCCAAGAGGACACGCGGCGGGACCTGCCCCCTCCAGGAGCGCGGACATTTCCACAGCCACACTGGGCCCTACCCCACGCGCGGGTGGCTCCCACCCACACCTGCCTCTCGTCTTGCCACCCGCGTCCCATGCGCTCCCATCCGGGCGGGGATGCAGGGCGGTGCCAGGGGCCAAGGGGGTAGCCACCAGCTGTCTGTTGTCCATACAGTGGGTACTGCAGGGCCAGGACAGGGCTAAGCGATGCAAGAGCCCAAGCAGGGCAGCTAGTCCAGCCCTGGGCCAGCGCAGGATACTCCCCCACTGTCCCCCACGTCCCTTAGGGGCCCTAAGCATTCAGCAACAAGGAGGGGGACCAGATGTCCCGATTTTATAAGGACAGTCCCAATTTTTGGGTCTTTCTTATATAGGCTCCTATTACACCCCCACACGCACACACCCCACCCTGATTTTTCACACTTGCTGTCTAGTCACCCTAACAACAAGGGGGAGCCTTTTGCACGCTTCTTCCCAGTGCAGCAGCCATTTCTCACCACTCGTTTCGGGGGGAGGCTAAATCTGAACCAAACAGCCAAGTAGGGCTTCACCTTGCAAACGTCCAACAAGAAACAGGTTTCTTGGAAAGCTGTGTGGTGTTGCTGCCGCCACAGGGCCTGCTTTTCAGAAGACCCCATAATAGATACTGCTAATGGGGTGTTTTTTTCCTCCAGGCTTCTCTCAGTCACCCATGAAAATTTAATGAGGCATTGAGGGCTGTTACCTTCAGAGTCAATGGGGTAAGCATATTTAGCCTAATGCACTTGCTGCCAAGCCCATAGGTCTATTGCAAGCAGATCAAGAGTCCTAGAGAGACTCTCCTTTCAACACACAATTCACGACCCATTAAACTTATTCTGTGATAACAGCTTCTGTACAAACGTAGAACCATACAAAACAGAGGCTGTCATGCACTTCCTGAAAAGATTTACATACAGAGGAGAAGTACATTCCGGAGGTTAGTTCCTTTACCAGATTTATCTCCAATCAATACAAAAAAAGGAGATCGACCACAGCTAACCAGGTAAATTGCAAAAGGAAAAACAATTCTAAGTCACAAAGGTTTGGATCTTTCTTCCATTGAAGTCAATAGGGACATTCCCCTAACAGAATAACTAATCAGATTCAAAATTATAAACATCTTACTTTTATAGCCCCTTTCATCTTAAAAGATCCTATAACACACCACCAAATATCATCAAAAATACACATAGGGAAAACATATATACTTCTCCCACTAGTGAAATAGTCTTTTCTGAGGCAAATATGACAACTGCCATGCCCTCGCTCCTGCCCCTTCAGTGAGGATTTCGCCTTCAGAAGAAATGCATAAACAGTCCAAAGACAGCAACTAAAAATCACATTTCTGGTAACTTCTTGGGACCATGTATTGCACCCTCTGTATTTGACTAGGATTATTTTTCATAAAAGGTATTGAAATATAAGAAAACAGTTGTGGATTCTAGATTCCTCAAAATGCATGCTTCAGATTAGTTAATGCAATAGTGAACAAGATGCCCCACATGAAGCTTGCCCTTACACACTGATCAGGAAGTTGTATCTGCCATGTAGCCAGCCTGTCAGAAGTCTTTCTATGCACAGGAAAGATGCTACATGTTGAGGCCATGTCTACATTACAAAATTATGTCAACCTAATTTACATCGACATACAGCCACTGCAGTTATTAAATTGCTTGTGTGCGCGTACACTTGGCTTCTTGTTTCTGGTGAGGACATGCATCACCGACATACTTGTATTGATTGTATTGTCAGTTTGGGTCATTGTGGGAGAGCTCTTGAAGGCAACATAAGCAACACAGTGTCTACACTGACATAGTGTTGATCTAATTACATCAACCATGACTCTATGCCATTTGGGAAGGTGGTGTTACTAAAATCAGTGTAGAGAGGCACTTACATCAGCAAGAACCAAAAAAACTGAAGACACTTTCACAGCTAGGTCAACGCAAGGAAGCTTATGTTGACCTAACCAGGTAGCATAGACCAGGCCTCAGTAACAATAATAAGAACACTTTGGATAAGAGTCGTTAATTCTATTCTCATTGCTGAAATTTATTGATGCAAGTCACACTTCCTTACAATATTTTTTTAAATATAAAAGAATGTAATTGCTCACCAGATTGTAATATGAATGCAAATGAACTTGTTGTAATTATACTTTGCAATTGTCTACTTTAAAAACTAAGAAAATAGAACAGACCCGAAAAGTAATTTGAACTGCAATTCTTCATTGTACCCCTGCATTATGCAAGAGTTACCATAAGCAATCTGTTCTGTTTTAATGTAAAATATTTTTAGTTTATAACTTTGCATCACAGGTACCCGAATGAGACCATTTTAATGGTCACAGATTTTTTTTCCAAGAGAACAATGTGACAAAGACAAGAGATACAAAAACTTAATTCAGTTTGAGGGAGTCTGAAAGGACTTGTTAAGCTTTTTCTAGGAACCTCAAGTAAATTCAACATTCCTCCTCCATCCTATATTCTAAATCACACTTTATACCATCACAGAGTTCCCCCTTAAAAAAAAATCAAATTGGAAATTAATGGATAAACCCACAACAATCTATACAATACAGGTCAAAGGAGAGGTTATTCCATAGCAGAGTGCGCCCAGTAAGAGGAATTGAGAGACCTTAACCAGGAATGCCTAACCTAGACAATGCTATTATCATTGCATAATATGAAAATATGAAACTAATGAGGTGATACTGTAAACAGACTTTTGATGTACTGAACGGTTGTCATAGGTAACGTGCCAGGTCCTCTGTGTAGTACTCTTTCTCTTCTAGCACTTAATGATCGATAGAGTAACCAAAAGACAAGCAGGACTTCCTTCTCAATGTTCTATTAGGTTTAAAATGAAGAGGTAAGGATCCATCATAGCACATTTTTTCTCTAATAAGCACTGGTAGAGAGAGTGATGGATCTAAGGTAATGCCAAAAGGCACTTAACACACAGTCTTATTTGGCAGATAAGGGAATGTTCTTGTCACTTACAGGTGATTGGCAATGATTTTTTTTTTTAAATTAGACTTGTGCTCTTTTTTGTTTCTTTGTGATACACAGAAAGTTCTGAAAGGCTCCCTGCCCTCTCCTTTACTTTCCAAAAAAGAGAGGGAAAAATCTGCTCATTTTTCTTAAACATTAGAAGTACCAAGGATGTCAAATTTCACATTCCCTGCTTTTGCTAGAGGGTTTCTTGAGGTTTTAGAGCATGTTTACTACAACTAAAACTCTCACCAACTTTAACAGTGCAAGATGAGACCCTAACACTCAACTGAAGGGGTTGAGGATGTAGAAACTTTAACAAAATCATCTTTTATCCAGAATGTTAAAAAGTCACTGAAGTTATGAAAGTGTTAAAAATACAGAGTTGTAAACAGTCTCACTAAAAATCTCTTTCCCGCTAAAATGCTTAGTTTTTGCACTCTAATCTTATGATGTCATAATTTCACTAGTTCTCCAGTCATTGTAGAGCTGGTTGGGAGTCACCTTTTAAAAGTTTTTTCAGTGGAAACTAAAGTTTCCACAAAATCCCAATTTCCCATGAGGAAATTTTGATTTTTCCACAAAATTTTCAATTTTCTGTCAATAGTCCATCACGGTGAGACAAATCAAAACATTCTGGTTTGTCAAACCAAGTTGAAATGTTTCATTTCAGGTCAGTTCAACATTAATGTATGTCCACCTGAACCGATGATGTAATTCGTGGGAGGTGTTGTTCAGGTGCCACATTCCCCTCATTCTCTTCTACAGGCGAGGCTTTAAAGCAGGACTACATCTTCCAGGATGAACCGGAAACGATGCACTGAAAATGTCAAAGCAAATGTTTTGACACATCCAAACCTAACTTTTTATGAAAAAATTCGATATTTCAACTTTTCATTCCGATTCATGGTGGGGAAAAAAAAAAAAAAACAGGAAATTCCAGTATTTCAACCTGAGGGACAGAAATTCTGATTTTTGACCAGCATTACTTCCAGGGCAGACACCACCAGAATTTCTAATGTAAAAAATAAGTAGAACCACAATTCTTCCCTGCCCCCCACTCCAGTTTTCTTTTTGAAAGGGGATAGGAGGATAAAATTTCAGCCCTGTTTAATATAGCATATAGAAGGGAAAATGGGGAGAAATCTAATTTTTTATTTTGCAGGTCACTTTTAATTTAAGGCTTCTTGCAGCCTTAAGGGAGTTCATAGGTAAGTTATGGGCTCCATGGGTAAGCTATGGGCAATTTTTTAAAATGCTTTCCTCTTCCTTGCTGCTGTGCAAAATACTCATACAAACAACATGAGAAATAAACAATGGTCCCGATCCTCATGATCCAGTGTTCCTGCAGACCACCAATGAAGTCCAGCTAGCACAGAATGCTGCAGCAGCCTGTCCTCTGCTCTCTACCTGATTTCCCATAGATTTTAAATCAAGCTAAAGGTCTCAGGCCTTGTCTTCAAGGTGCTCCATGGCCTGGGCCCAGGATATCTAAGGGTATGTCTACACAAGAGCTGGAAGGTGTAATTTCTAGCTCAAGCAGACATACCCACGCTAGCTCTGGGGGAGCTAGTATGCTAAAAAATGAAGAGTAGTTACAGCAGCACTCACAGGAGGGACTAGCTGTCTGAGTATATGAACATAAGAACGGCCATACTGGGTCCGACCAAAGGTCCATCTAGCCCAGTATCCTGTCTTCCGACAGTGGCCAATGCCAGGTGCTCGGAGGGAATGAACAAAACAGATAATCATCAAGTGATCCATCCCCGTCACCCATTCCCAGCTTCTGGCAAACAGAGGCTAGGGACATTTCAGAGCATGGTTTTGCACCCCTGCCCATCGTGGCTAATAGCCATTGATGGACCGATCCTCCATGGCCTTATCTAGTTCTTTTTTGAACCCTGTTATAGTCTTGGCCTTCACAACATTCCCCAGGCAAAGAGTTCCACGGGTTGACTGAGTTTTGTGAAGAAATACTTTCTTTTGTTTGTTTTAAACCTGCTCCTGCTGCCTATTAATTTCATTTGGTGACTCCTACTTCTTGTGTTATGAGAAGGAGTAAACAACACTTCCATATTCACTTTCCTCACACCAGTCATGATTTTATAGACCTCTATCAGATCCCCCCATTGCCATCTCTTTTCCAAACTGAAAAGTCCCAGTCTTATTAATCTCTCCTCATGTGGATGCTGTTCCACACCTATAATCATTTTTGTTGCCCTTTTCTGTAGCTTTTCCAATTCCAATATATCTTTTTTGAGAGGGGGCAACCACATCTGCATGCAGTATTCAAGATACCATGGATTTATATAGAGGCAATATGGTATTTTCTGTCTTCTTATCTATCCCTTTCCTAATGATTCCCAACATTCTGTTCGCTTTTTTGACTGCTGCTGCACATTGAGTGGATGTTTTCAGAGAATTCTCCACAATGACTCCAAGATTTCTTTCTTGAGTGGGAACAGCTAATTTAGACCTTATCATTTTATATGTATAGTTTAGTTGGGATATGTTTTCCAATGTGCATTTGCTTTGCATTCAGGTATGTAATGATGGTACATACCTAGCCCATCCCATAATTTGTACCACTATGGCTACGCTCAATCAGAACTAGTCGGAGGTATGTCTACTCGAGCTAGAAATTACACCTCCAGCTCCAGCATAGACCTACATTAAAAGGGCACCTAAAGCTCTGAGATGAAAACTGTGGTCACAACTCCGCTCCCCTGGCACAATGGAACTCAAAACAGTAAGGGTAAAGCTCGTTTGTGCAGTGTCCAGTCAAACACTGTGGAATGCACTAAGGGCCATCTCAAACCTCACCATCTTCTGCTCCACGTGCAAGAGGCAATTTCTTTGACTTTGCCTTCTAACACCACATAGCAACTTGTATATTAAAAACAAATAACTTACCAAAACAAGAAACTCCACTACACACATGGGGTTCTCCCATTGGCGTACGTGATCCACCTCCTTGAGAGGTAGTAGCTAGGTCGATGGAAGAATTCTTCTGTCAGCTTACTGCTGTCTAAACTGCATGCTAGGTTAGCTTAACTACACTGCTCAGGGGTGTGGATTTTTTGATAATAGACCCGACATCAGTGGGGCTCTCTGAGGGTGAAGGGGTACACTGATTTAACAAGGGAAGACACCGAAACTGATTATACACAAATAGCTATCAAAGGAACATAGTACACAAACTGAGAAAGTAGAACAGACATTCCTTTTTCTCATTAAAGTTATAACAATTTTAGGTGTTAACATGTAACTCTGTGGTATGGGAAAGTTTTCTGATGCAAGTGCGATTTTTAAAGTCAAAGGTGGCTTTTTCAAAACGAGTGTAAATTTGAGTGGATACAACTTATTTCATTAAAAACATTTCCTAATAGAAAAAGATGTGAAAGATCGAAGAGTTTTGTCAGAAAATGCTGATTAGGCAAAACTAAAACCATTCCATGGGAACGTGTCAATTCCATTGAAACCTTTGATGCAAAGCGGGTAGGCTGATCCACTGGCCAACCTGCCTGATTTCCGGGCTGCTCAGTTCCCCAGGCTGTCTGCCTCATGGGCTGCCGGACACCCCGGCACCCCCTTTGTCCACTGCCTACGGGACCCAGACTGCATGAGGAGCTAGACAGACTGGCAGCTCACTAGGCACACCAGGGGCCCAGGAAGCAGTGCAGACTGGTAGCATAGGACTAGAGGCAGGCAGTCCAAGGGGTGGGACAGCCTGCCAGCTGGGCAGAGGGGGATGTGGGCAGCCCCCAGCCAGGGAGCTGGGGGAGCAGGGAAGCCCAGAAGCTCACCACATGGGCAGATGAGGATCTGGGCATTCCTAGTAGCCCAGAAGTTGGGGCAGCCCACCAGGTGAGCAGAGGGAGCTTGGCAGCTTGCCAGCAGAACAGATGGAGAGCTGGGGAGCCTGGCTGCCTGTGTTGCAAGCAGAAGTGGAGGACAGAAGCCCGAGGTAAGGGAATGCGTCAGTATTTGAAAAACAAAATATTTTGGAATTTCAGTCCAGCAGGAAAAAAAAAAAAATCAGTTTTTGCCTTTTCATACATCCTGATTTGGGATGGATTTTTTTTTTAAACACATTTTTTGTGGGATAGAAATGCTGTTTCCTAGCCAGCTCTAAATTGGTCATTCTATTTCCTATTTTCTCTATACCATACAATTATCGGAATCTTCAAGAATGCAGTGTGTGTTTTGCTCTCTTGAGCCATGTCCTCTCCTCAGCATTGTCTTGGCTGGGATATTTATAATGTGAAGGTACCAATTGTTTATTAATCAGTCTGGCAACTGCTTCTTACTCCTCATTGCACAATCCTTCTCCCACTCAACTTCCGGTAATTTATCAATGCAGCTTTTCTGTGATGACTAATAAAATGGACATCTCTCACATACAACTCCATGTCATTAGCTCCCGGTATATATATATATATATATATATATATATATATATATATATATATATATATATACATACACACACACACACACACACACACACTCTCAGGTATCCTTCCCACAGATTTTAAAAGTATGGCCCCCAATCCTGCAAACACTTACACATGTTCTTGACTTTACTGCTACAAGGATTTGGACTTCTCAGGCTAGTAAAGTTAAGAACATGCCTGAATGTTTGCAGGATCAGGGCCTAGATGCATAGTAAATGAAAAATTATTTGTTTCTAAAAGTAACTTTTAACGGGGGTCACATAGACTTTAGCAGTTTCTTTAGGAAAAATCAGACTCAGCCTGTGTTTCATAATGAAATAATCTGATCATAACACCACTAAAATCAAAAGCTATACTACTCACACCCACCCACTTGTCTCTAAATAATCTAACGGATTTGGCCAGTTTAAGTTCAGTTATGCATCTTACATCAGGTCTACAGTTTCTTTAAGGGAACTCATTATAGATGTCGGCATTAAGGAGTTAAATCACAGCAAGAGTTCTGGATCAAGTTTTCTGATTCCCTGAGAAACACTCAGCTTCCATCTCACACATAAATTAATCATCTGAAGCTGATCTTATTTAGGCATGGAGCCTGAGAAAGGAGCTGGTTTCCTTTCAGAGTGAAACAAATGAGGACCATTTGCCTGAAAGACAGGAAGGGGAGCTCTGGAAAGCCAACAACTACTCTGCTTGTTTCTTTTAGAGCCCAGCTACATCAAAGGATTAGTTAGAGACCTTTCTAGTCTGGGCATATTTTGGTTATATATTTAAAAAAAAGTATTAAGAAACCTGAAACTCCAGAGAGTGTTTTCTCTTACTTAACTCTAGGCCTCTGCTGACTTTCTGTCCATCTGTACAGACCCTTAGACCTGCTGCAGAGGTAAGGTTGCTTGGTGGTATGTCATCCCCTTGCAGAATACTGAGCTGAGCAAAACGCAAACTTGTGAAAACCAGGAAATACATAACTAAGGTTGCTCATGTACCCTTAACTCTGCCCTCTTTCAGCAGTGCCCCAATACACTCCGTTAACATACATATCTTTGCTCTGCCAACCCCACAGTTGCTGAAATATACAGACTCTTCGCCTTCTTTTACAACTCATTCACTCTCACCTACAGGATTCCATCTAACACTATTAAGAAACAAAAACGAAAAAAACCAAAAACAAACAAGATTGCCCACACCACCTTCCCTCTGGTCCCCTGGAGCTGGCAGTAGCTAATAGGAATTACTTACATACATTTGAGGTGCAGTCAGTTAGGACTGCCTGGTAAAGGTGTGTTTGTGATATGAGGACTGCTTTCAGGTGGGTGACAGCTATGATGATGATATGGGGAGATCTATGTTTTGCACCCTCCAATGTGTGTGAGCAAAGGGAAGAGGTGCATGTGTACCTTAAGGATCCGGAATGCACCATTTGAATGCAGAAACGCATAGGTTATGTCAGTAGCAGGGCACAGGCTTTTATTATGAAAGATATTGTCAGCAGTGAGGATTCTAATGCTTTAATCATGGTTAAGTGAAAGTGTGAGTTGAGTTGGTATCCCGTAAGTAAGGATAAAGGACTTGTAAAAGTCTGTGAAGTGGTTCTTAAATTGTGCACCGGTGATGTTCTTTCTGGGGAGCTGGCTAAGTGTGAGAGTGTATTCCAGGATCTGGAATCTCCTGAATCTTATAGTGCCAATGGCCAGTATAGCGTCCAAAGGCTAGTCAAATGCAGATATTCTCAAATAAGCAATCCAAGGCTTTCCTACCACCCATCCTCAGTGCCCGGCTTCTTGGCAGTCACAACCCCTATCCCTGTCCCTCCAGTACCCACAAAGTCCTCTGTCTTTTCCCCACCCAGTATAACAAAACTGTTGATCAGACACCAACTGCTGACTATTCTGCTGTGTTCACAGTAAACCTCGCCATAAAATAAAAGAACATGTTATAATGTAACAGACACAACTTGTACTAAGTAACATGAGTTATTAACTCTTTATTGCACAGGTGTACAAGGGCTCAAACTAGAAACACCAGTGGCGGGGTGTTCACCAGGGCAATGGCATTGGCGCATTCCCTCAAACGATCCAAGCAAGCAGCCAGTTGCTGCATAGAAACCCTCTCACAGTTTTCCCTCCCCTTTATTGGTGCATGTGCACTGTAATCCTTCCAGACTGCACATGGACACAAGCGAACATGTTCTTAAATACCATTCACAATTTAGGTCCTCCAAAGACTTAGTGGGCACCTTAGGTAAAAATTGACAGATTGAGACCGTTTTGACCTGCATCACATCAATAGCTCGATATCCGAGCAAACAAAACAAAAACAAAAAAACCCATCCTACCTTGAAACGTTTTGAAAAATTGCTGTGAGGAGGGCTTATATCTCCACAACTTTGAGTTCAAATGACCCCAAATTTGGGTCACTAACCCTACCCTGAACCCTTCTGAGGCACACCAAATTTCAAAGGAATCCAACTAAGCATCTCGATTTTAGAGGACTTAAAATGGTTGATCTTTAAACAGATAGTCGTGATGAAATCTTTACTATAGTGGTGCTACCACACCACTATAATTAGGAGCTAGTCTAACTTCAGCCTGTGTAAATGGTAAGCTTTTAAATCACTAAGCAATAAAACACAGGGATACTCTTACTGCGCACAAAGAATGTCCATTAATATTAATGGAAATTAGATACCCCTCAAGGAGGAAAATCTCTCATTTTCATTAAACTATTTGATACATCTGGGGCTGTGGTAGTAATAAAGAGATACTGAGCAATATTAGAGAGAGAATCTGAGAAATATTTGAGAAGGATTTCTGTGCGCCACTTCCAAAGAACCCAAAAGGATTCTAAAAACGAGAGAGACACATTTATTGCATTTTACCTGATGCAAGGATGATTTCAGAGCTGGCATTCAAATATTTAAACAGGGAATCAGCCGTTATCTCTGCTGTTAAGATCTTACTAAACTAGAACAATGCATAGAATATCCTTAGCCAACTCAGGCTTCAGCTAACTCAAAGAAGCACTCTCCACATTTGCTGATATTATAGCCCACAGCAGGATCATCTTGATCACTTTGGAGAGGCTGTACATGAATAGCCCCACACATGATGATGTCTCACGTTTAATAGGCTCCTCTAAGTCAATTAGGTACTGAGTGGGGAAAAACTCCCCTATCTTCTCCATTATCAATCGCTACAGTAGCTCACTTGCCATTTCCTCCCTTAGCCATTATCTTTTACCACTGCAGTCTCTCTTCAGTCACCTAATTAGCTCCTTCACCATTCATTGGTAATATTAATAGTGATGTGGTACTGTATCCAGTGCTTTTCTCAACTGGAAAGAAATTATATCTTCCATTTCAATCTTGTCTACCGTCTCTCGCTTCACTAAAACTTCACTAGAGAAGTCATGTTATCAGATATGAGCATTCTCTGAAAGGTCCTTTTGAGACAAGCTCACAGATGTTGGTCTGTCAGGGACAAAAAGGATACATGGCTGGACTAACATGGCATCCTTGTAATCTCAAAATGATGAGGGTTTCTGAAGAAAAAAAACACACACACACACAAAAAAAACCCATGGTGCTCTTCCTAGTAAAATGATGAGTCTGACTCTGTAGCCTTCTGGCAGTGACACAACTAGAAGAAGGGGATGGCAAGCACTGAGCATACAGTGCTATCTGGTGAAAAACAGACGGGTTATCAAGAAAGCATGCAGGCACATGTTGGAACCCACTGAAAATGAAATTGAGACCTGCAAGTTCCTTTCAAAACCCGAAGTGCTTTTGAATCCTCAATACGATCCAGAGGATGGTATTGCACACCTCTTCTATGATATGCAGAATGACTTGTTTCATTTGCACAGTCACAGCTGTTCATTGGTCCCTTAATTCACCTCCATGAAGACAGTGATATCTTGTGATTAGGCCATGCGGTAGGGAGTCGCTGGCTTGACTGAAGTCCCAGATCTGTCAGTTAACCAGCTGTGTGGCCTTGGGTAAGCCACTCTGAGCCCGTTTCCCCACCTGTACCACACCTCTCTCACAGGGGTATTACGAGGCTCACTCAATCTTTGTGAATCTTTGGTAGAAGGTGCTACACAGGCACTAAGTGTTACTAATATGTGCTGCTATTGATATTCTGTTTTTCCTCCAGGGATTTCAAACAGGACCTTATAATTGACTATGCTCGATTCCGTTAGCCTCCATTAACCATTTAAAGACATTAATAAACACACATATGGTGAGGGCTGTTTCCTCAGATGCAAACAAATCTACTTAGATAGCTCCACTTTACAGTCTGAAGTTGCCAGTCTCAAATTGGTTTCCAGCTAGCTGGCAGGGGAGGGAAGTGCACCTTGCCAAGGAGGGTTTTTGCAAGTACTGGAATTTGTAAAAGCACTAGGGATTACAAACCACATTGTTTCACACATGCCCATCAAAGAGCCTGTAATTCTTCATGCAAAACACCAGCTTCTTCAGAAATCCAAATGGTTTCATATTTGAAACCCTCTCTGGCAAGGCACATTTCCACTCGCTGCCAATTAACTGCAAACTGATTTAAGATGGGCAACTTCACAATCAGCCTCCAACAGAGAACAGGTTCCTGAGGATGATCTGGTATGTAACAAACACTTCTTGCTACCATGTTTAAACTCATCTTAGGTGGCAACCCACAGCTAGCTGTGATGTTCCACACAGGAAAGAAGCTGTACATTCAATATCCTCTCTTTCTAGTAAACGTCACTGGATGAAGATTTTATACTCTGAGCACATAACTGACTCTCTTATTCGCAGAACTTCCCGTGTTCTGCATTATTTTGGGGGGAGTACTTACAATAAACAGAAGACAGGTAAACAAACAGAAAAAGGAAGGGTAATTACTCTTGCTATAACTCACCAAGTCATGCTGCGCTCTTCTTCCAGGCCCTAAGCAGGGGGTCCAGATCATCGCTTCCCACAGTGAAATCCTCAGGAGAGCACATAGGAGGGAGGAAATCTCCCTGAGGATCTCCAAGCAGAGTATCTACCCTATCGTTCCATTCGGTCAGTTCTGCCCTCCCCAATGGGGCTATTTCATGACCTAAACCCACAATGCTGGAGGACCCACAGGAGGCCATGGCCGTCCATGTGGAGGCTCTGTGCTTCTGCCCTGGTGCCATGCCTCTGAACTGGCTGTGGCCCCCGGAGCCCAAGGGGCATTGCAGCCATGATTCTGGGGCCATGAGCTCCCCAGAACTCCTGCTGGGTGATATACACTAAAGTCAATGCAGATGAGATCTGTGTTCTCTTTTCTGATTAAGCTCTGCAGAGCGCGTGTGTGTATTTTTTCCTACCCTGACCCACACACTACCCTCACAGCCTGCCCATTCCTTCTGCTGACCCACTTGGTCTCTAAATCCACCCTCATCACAAACCCCAAAATCACACCACACCCTCCACAGCATCAAAAGGAGAGGGTTGAGGAGAGTTCTATGGAGGTAGAAGAATCTTTACTTCCATCCGCAGAGATTCCCATCTATGCCCAAGTACAGAGGATAAGAATTGTTCCAATGTTCCTCAGACTAACATTGTATCCAATACTGCAATGAGAAAAAAGGCTTCTTTTGACAACCATGGAAGATTTGATGGACAAAGTCTGGCCTATAGTACACTACTTACTAGCCTTGACAAAATACAATCATCTCTCCAGACAATGTTTTAAAGAGGAAAATGTACACTAGAGTTTCAATATGAACATCCTGGCCACTTAAGAAATGAACACAGGTGGACACAGTTTCAGCAGACCTCTAAAACGGCATCTACAATATTTTAAGGCAAATCCATTTACTTACATTATGTGTTTGCATTCATGCAGATATTTGTGTAATTGTTAAAAAGCTTTTGAAAGACTGAAGCAGCATTGAATAATAACTAAGCATTACTTTGCACAATTTTCATGCTGAAGCTGCTATGTAACGTATTAGTTAGGTCTTGCTCATCTGACAGTTAGCAAACCTGTTTAACTAAGTGTGCAGTATTTCTTTTTATTCCTTGCTCAATCTATACAATTGTACAACTTTACTTTTCACTCCTCTAGGTTATTATTAAGTAATCATCTGCTTTGGCAGCCAGTAAATATAATCAAAATTCTTTGCATTTCAGATCCACTAAACATTTTCTAGTTTCTGCAATATATATATATATATATATATATATACACACACACACACACACACATATTTCTTGCTTTTTGCTTTTCAATCGACTATTTAAATCCTGTAGATTCTAAAAAACCTCTCTTGGTGTGATGTTCTGCAATCTTGACAGCACAAGACCATCATGCCACAGTAAAAATCATTGTCACAAATAAATATCATATTTAGGGTAACATCCAGCACACCATTTCTGCCAAAATCATGACCATTCCAATCACAGACTGTAACTAGTAAGCTAATAATATATTATTTTTGGTTTCCTCTTAGGTCATATTCAATTTTTTCCCCTTTATATTCTCCTTGCAATATTTAGACTGGGTAGACAGTTTTAAACATGTCAATGACATAAATAAATGTTTAAGTGGCCAGTCTACCTGGGGCTCTGTTCTTGTCACATCTCATAAGCTTAACATGGTTGGATCTGGTCAGTAATCAGAGGGGAGGCCTCCAAGGAAAACCCAAGTTCTGAAGTAAGTGACACTGGTTTTTCAATAGGTGGCACTCTAACCTCAGACTAGAACTGAGTAAATGCCCCCGGGATGGTGTTAGGACCACTGATAATGGAGGTGCCAGCTTTTGAATGAGACCAAGCATCTGCTGTTATTTCTGATAGGCATACAAAAAGATTCCATGGCATTTTTCATAACACTAGAGTTTTAACCTTAATGTCTTGGCCAATTCCAGATTAGATACCCCTCAAGGAGGTGAGACTGGGTGAGTACATCATCTACCTAATCTTCCCCCTATAGTTTCCACTACAGAGATTATTCTGGATTTCCCCCACCTTAAAACTGCTGTAGAGAGTGCGGACACAGAATGGTTGCTGCATCTCAGTGCAGGCATCATACAATGGTGAGTGACTATCCTCAATGCACTGTATAGAATTTTCAGAAAGATTTTGGCTCATTCGGGATAAAAGCACAACATGAATCTAAATTGCTATTATTAACACCCAAGATCTCTATTAATATGAAATCAATTTGTAAAAAGTTTTCAAATGATAGTATTAAAAAGAATGCGTTAGCCTCCCAAGTTACTATCTATTCTTATTTTCCTTGCCCTCATCCTCCTCATTTCTGCCTCCTTGTATCCTAGCTCCTCGTGTTGTTTTAATCTTACCTTACATTGTTATCTTTTTCCAGGCAGGGTCCTAATTTATTCTGTACAGTGCCAGGTTCATATATAATTCATAAATACAATAATATAAAACTCCAAATTCCATAGACGTCATTATTATTTGTATCTTATAATAGTATTTAGAAGTGCCAGTCAGATTGGGGATTCATTATGCAAGGAGTTAAGATATATAGCAAAAGACCATCCTTTACTCAAGAGAGCTTACAACATTGGTTTAAGACATGATCTAACACGTATGGCAAAAATCCTCACTTTGTATTTTAATTTAATTTATTGTCTTACAGAAGTGCTGAGAAGCACTAATTTAGACTTCGAGGTTACTTAGGGTAAACTTTTCAAAAGTAGCTAAGTGACTTGCTCAAGGTCACACAGGAAATTTGTGGCAGGAATTAAACCCAGATCTTGAGTCCCAGTTTTCACTCCCATAAGGGCATTCTCGTTTTCTAAACATTTTAACAATGAAGCCTTTTAAAATGTTGACTTAAGATGAGTATCAAGTGCCTCTAAGATTCTATATAATTTACACAATATATTTCCACCAGCCAGTGTCACTGGTTAATCAATTCTCCTCCTGCATTTCTAATAGTAATTCAGATTTTTAAAGCTGAATCAGTATTTTTCCAAATCAGGATGAGACTGTAAATAAATAAATAGCGACAGCAGATCATCTAGGCCCAATCCTAGGGGTCAGAGTCTAATCTCGGCTGCACAGCATGCATTATTACATCTCTCAAAAGACTCACGGCTACAACCGTGCATCTGAGATTAGAATCTGGACACTAAAAGTCTATTGAAAATGGATAATAATGGCAGTGTCAGTGTCCAAAGATTGTGACAAAGAGCCAAGATATTAACTTAGAATGAACAGAAATCCAAACTATTGTTAAGGTGAGCCATCCATTCCATTCTAAATCCCCCTCTTTATTTAGTCATTCACAACTGTCTGATATAATTCCCTTTATGCTGAAGTTTGTTGTCTCAGCCTAAAAGTAAGTTTGAACAGAATCCATTGAATTGTTTTGAGCTATAAGAATTGGGGGGGGGGGGGTGTAGAGGGGGGAATTGACTCCTTTTATTTAAAAAAAAAAAAAAAAAGGAGTCATTCTGTCCCTCTCTGGTTTGATAATGCAAACAAGTCTTCCTTTTTAGAGAACAAACACCATGTGCACATGGATAAATAGCAAACGATGAATAACAAATATTCTTGTTTGCATAGACAAGGTCCTTAGTGAGGAATGGGATCTTAGCTTGATTTGATTAAATTAATTAAGTTTGATTAAAAAAATTAAGACATCAGAAAAGCACTGAATAGTTATTGTCTGTGAAACAAAAGCGTTTGTAAATGAGTACTATCAATTTTCAATATAACTCTGCAGCAGGTTAGTAAGTAAGGTCCCAATCCTACAGAGACTTAACACACATACTTAACTTTATGCACTATGCACAATCCCCATTGAAGTCATTGGGATTACTTGCAGTGCATAGAATTAAGCACGAGCATAAGTATTTGAAGAAATGAGGCCTAAATAGGCTTGCACCAGTAAATGGGGCTGGGAGACACAAAGTCTGGGTTCACATGGACACTATTCCTCGTTTCCTCTCCTCCTATGCTATTGCCACCTTCATGTCTTCCCTCCCCTCTATTTCCAAACCCTTTGATTTTCTCAAACTACATGGCACCACTAGTTGCTGCTCTGCCTCTGACTTAATGTTGGAATTGGATCCTTCCAAATACAGAACCCGGATTCCAAGAATCCTTCTTTGGTGCAACACTGGCAGCTGCTTTTGCTTTGCGCTAGTGCAGTAAGATTCAGTATGCTTCTTATGCAACACCACTGTGCATACTGTTCAAACCAACCACCAGACTTCAGAACAAGACAAAAACACTTACCTTTTCATCCCATGAACAATAGGACAGATCAGATGTGATACAGATGCCACGTAGCATGCTGTAGAGATTACAATTATTTTTGTGCTTCATGCTATGGACACCCCCCAAAGCCCAATAAGTCATAGAAAAATCTATTCTGGGAGTCTAGAGTAGCCTCATGCACTCTCGAGCACTGCATACACTAGGCAGTGAGTTTCATGTCTCTCTCCCCCAGCAATACCCACCAAAAAGAAAAACATGTGCCGCTAACTGTGTATTAGCATTCATGGAATTCAAGGAACATCATTCCATTAGTGTGGCTGGGTATGGTTGAAAGAAAGAAAAAAAAAAACCAAAAACAGTGGATCTTCTGGAAGTCTGTGCAGATCCACTCCCGTCACAAGGTGTAGAAAGCAGAGCACCACACTGGTAGCATCTCACAACACAAGGGTCTCTGGGATCCCACCTCCCAGCAGCCCTTTGGAGCCAGTTGAACCTGGCCTTTGTGCCTATACCCTTCCCTCTTTCTAAAACGGTGTACAAGCAAGGACAGAGTAAATCCATGCTTTGCAGAGAGGAGCATTCGCCAGCTGCTTCCAAATGCACTCTCTAGATGGAAGGTCCTTTCACGGTGTCTAGCTCATGCCACAAAAGGTGTGGCTGCCCTGTCCAGAGATGTGAAAGTTTTTCTGTCCCCACTTTACTCTCTTCTGTACTTGTAGTGAAGGAAAACACAGTGCAGTGCTGGCTGACTCGCTTTCTTTTTGAAATCTGGGAACGTGAGTCACTATGTTTGCTGAGCTGTAAGTAGATGATCAAACAATGGAATGAACAGCTCACCACTATACCAGCACCATGCACTATAATTTAATTTCTTACACTTGGTGTCTTCTACTGCCAACCTAAGAGAAAACATGATGAAGGAAATAAACTATTGCATTCAATCAACTTCTTTGTTGATTCAGCCATACCCAAGTTCAGATCTAGAAGAAGAATATTTTATATTTTTCACAATTTACATGAATATGATTAACAATATGTATTTAGCGCATTTCATCTGGTACCATATTTCCAGCTTCTCTTGTTCACAAAATTGTTATCCTTTAATTTTTATAATACGATAGCTCCTGCAGGACCCACTTAGGATCAGGGCCCCATTGCGTTAGGTACTACACAAACACATGAACTGTAAGCTCATGAGGGCAGTGTAAGAGAACAAAATTTTAGCAACGAACCATAGGAGATGACATTGTTTCTTTATTTCTGCAAATAAAGATTCTGCATGCTGTTGGGAGACCGCGTGACAACGGAACATGCACAGGGTAGGGACGCAGGAATTCTTCATGCTAATCAAAAGCTCTGCCAATGACTCACGCTGTTGTTGAGGCCTATCACTTTACTTCTCTACTTCAATAGCCCCATATTAATATTTACATATTTAGATCTCAATCCATATTTAGATCTCATTTAGTCAATGATAGTTTAGGCAGTAACATCAATGGAAGCAGGATCAGGTCCTTACCTCACAAGCGTGTTGTGAGGATTAATTAATGACTGAACATTTAAAGCACATATAAGTTCTAATAATATCTAGTGACAGTATCAGACATAAAGCAAAGGTATTTTTAGATAGAAAATGCCAACTATAGAGTTTAAATGAAAAAACACTTTAAAATCATACTTCCATTTTAAACTTTTATCTACTATTGATCCAAGTAACACCTTATAGTAATGTCACTGAAAGAGGTTAAAGAAAAAAAAATAAACTCCACTTTTTCAGTGTATTTACTTAGTGCTTTTAAAAGTACTTTATGTATAGTCACTTTCACCATTTCTTTCATTATATGTATTAAAGTAGCAGCTGTGGGTCCCAACTGAGATCAAGGCCTCTTTACGTTAGGCGCTACACAAGGAGAGAAAAGGGTTGGAGAAAGAAAATATTATTATCCCCAATATACTAACAAGGGGATAGTGAGCGTAAGTGACCAAGGTCGCACATGGAAGCCTATGGAAATAGCTGGAAACAGAATCTAGAGCTCCTGAGTCCTAATCCAGAGCCTTAACCACAAGTCTATCCTGCCATTATATAGGCCCCAATCCTGGAAAGATTTATGCACATGCTTAACTTTGCGCCTTGTGTGTAGACCTTCAATGGGACTATTCACAGTGCATAAAGTCGAGCACATTCATAAGCTGCTGTAGGATCAAGTTCATAAATGGTTTCTACTCTTGCTTTTTGGGGCCCTTCTTGGAAGCAAAAGGCAAACAGGAAAACATTACAAAAAATACAGGATTGTAAAACCACAAATATTAGCAGCACCTGAAATTACCCCTAACTTAAAAAAAAAAATGACTATGTTTCAAGTTGATAGTGTTAGTTTAACTGTTTTACCTGTCTTGGTGCTTGAATGCACATTATAATTCAAACATGACTTACAGCACAGTTTAACCATAATCTTATGGGACGGGTCTCCTTTTAGTTAAATGGAATACAATTAATTTATAGCTTAGGAGTACAAGGGCTTTAAGTGATATATTAAAGAAGTTTTAAAAAAATAAAAACTGAAACAAGGTTAAGAGAAAACAAGCATCCTCTCCCTTGAAATAGTCAAATGACAAGTCTTGTTATTCCTAAGGTCATCAAGGCCAAATGTGAGCACTGACCTTCATTAATTCAAGCTTTGTGCTTTTGTTAGAGGACTGTTGCTACTGCATCTGCTCCTCTCAATTTGGGCTGTTTTGGTAACAAAGCTCCCAGTGATCATCTAAACCTCATTTGAAGCACCTGTGAACAATTCATTATATTAATATAACAACAGGGGAGGAGTAGAGATACTAATAAATAGGTTGTTGAGCAGCTTTTGCTGCCAAGGTTGCTTTATGCAGCAAGAAAATGTTCCCTCCACCCAAAAAATGGTACTCACTGGGGAGCTGCACTGAGACACTGAGATCTGTTGTTCCACAAACTGTCAGTACACACATCTGGCATAGGATAAGCACATAAATTAAAATCCCCCCTCTAAACAGTTGCTGAATTTGTGTTCAGTACATCTGAGAGACTCCAGCATGATTTGAAACAATTTGTTCTTCATTCAAACAGCATGAATGTTCTTTAGCTAAAGGTGGCTTTGAAAAGGCATCTGGTAATGATTTCTACTAGCAGGGCTTCACGTGATTTAAAATAGATTTGTATAAATCTGCACATAAAAATAAGGAATTGGTCAATATCTTTAATTGTATTTGTACATGATGTAGTTACAGCTAATGTCTGAACTTTTGCTTTTATTCATGCTGCAGTTTAAGAAAATATGGATTTTTAAAATTAAAAAAAAAAACACAAGATTTTGTTGCATTTAACATGTACTCAGTCATATTTTATTTAGTCACATTTTACCAATGTCAGTGGAAACCAAAGATGAATTGCAATAAAAACTGATTTGTTGATCAGTATCATTGCACAATACAATTTAGTGCAGGTCCTAGAGTACAGTCTATATGGGAAACATACATTCCCAGGTGTTTGATACCTAACTGGTAAAATACTATACATAGGACAGTACAGCTACTATGCTTGAAATATGACAAAACTAGACTCATTTTATGTTACCAACAGTATACTGTAAAACTACTGTGGAAACGGAGCAGTGTGCATCCTATTAAAACACAGGATTCAGAGGCCTCGTTTGTGCTGGAGCACCCTTGCAGCCTCTCCAATTTTGGAGGCTGGAATGACCACCTTAGGGCAACCCAAGTCGTGCCTTTGATTCAATGGCTTCAGCCTATGTTGTGCAAAGAGACCAAAGGGAAATTCTGAATTGAGCTGTAGCGAAGTGAAGACTCACAGGCACGGCGCCTCCTGCTGGTCGTCTGGGAATTAGCTCTTTTGCAGCCTCGGAGCGCCCTCTGCTGGCCTGTGTCTCGCCTGCCTCGGGCCCCGTGTCCCTCCCGCACCCCGGTGCCTCTTTACCTCAGGGTCCTGCCCCCAGCAGTACCCCTCACTCTGGGTTTCCCCTCCCTCTATCCCCACCTTGCCTCAGTGGCTACTGCCAGTCCTCATCTAGCCCCCGCTCACTGGGGCAGGCTGCATTCTGTCATGGCCACTCAATATTGGTAAGGGGTTAGGATCTGCTACTTTTGCTTATCCCTGGGCTGTCCCTCTGCAGCCCCAATACCTTTTGACCTTAAACAAGGCCTGCAGCCTGGGGATTTACCAGGCTGGAGCTCTCCAGCTCCCTTTGCCCTTCCCCAGCACTGCTCCATTTCAGGTACCTTGCTCCCAGGCAGCCAGCCCTTCCCACTCTAGGTCTAGAGTGAGACTCCTTCAGCGTCTGGCCCCACAGCCCTTTTATCAGGGCCAGCTGGGCCCTGAGTGGCATCAGGGCCGGCTCTGGCTTTTTTGCCGCCCTAGGCAAAAAAGCCACCCACAGCCCCACCCTCCCTCAGCATGGCAGGGGAAGGCACCGAGCCCGGCCGCAGGCCCGCAATCCCCGACCGGCCGGAGTGCCGAGGGGGAGGGTGGCGAGCCCGCCGCAGCTCCGCTCTCCCCGGCGGCGAGACCCCGGCGGCCAGAGCACCGGGAGAAGGGCGGAGAGCCCTCGGCAGCCAGAGTGCCGGGAGGAGGGCGGAGAGCCCGGCCGGGGCTCTTCGCTCTCCCCAGCGGCCAGAGTGCTGGGGGGAGGGTGGCGAGCCCGCCGCGGCTCTCTGCTCTTCCCGACCGGCCGGAGCACCGGGGGGAGGGCGGCGAGCCTGGCCGGGGCTCTCCACTCTCCCCGGCAGCCAGAGTGCCAGGGGGAGGGCGGAGAGCCTCCGGCGGCCAGAGCGCCGGGGGGAAGGCGGCGAGCACGCCGCGGCTCTCTGCTCTCTCCGACCGGCCGGAGCGCCGGGGGGGGGGAAGGCGGCGAGCCCACTGCGGCTCCGCTCTCCCCGGTGGCCGGAGCGCTGCGGGAAGGGCGGCGAGCCCAGTCGCAGCCCCGCTCTCGGGCCGGAGCACCCCGCTGCGCTGCCCCCAGCACATGCTTGGTGGGCTGGTGCCTGGAGCCGGCCCTGATTGGCATGGCCCCAGCTGTGGCTGCTACTCCAATCAGCCTAGCTTGGTTGCTTTTAACCCCTGTTCTCCAGGAGTGGGGTAGCTGCCCCACTACACAAGCCCAGAGTCAGGAGATCTGGGGTCTGCTCCTAGCTCTGCCAGTCTTCCTCTGTGAGGTTGGGAAAGTCACTTAAGCCAAGATCCTCAAAAGATATTTAGGAGTCTCAAGTCAGGCACCTAAGTACCTTTGAGAGTTTGGACCTTAATCTCTTCTGTCTCTATTTTTCCATCTGTAAAATGGGAGCAATAGTACCTAGCTACTCCACAGACGTCTAAAACATCAGCATTGATAAAGGGCTTCAAGATCCTCAGATTGAATGTGCAATTACTATCTATTACTATTAAATATCTAGCTGTTACAGAACTGGTGAAACGTTTATTACTATTACTAGGAGGCATACAAAATCTACACTGAAATTTCTCATGGACATCAAACTGTATTGTATGAACAAGCTATTTAACACATATCACAATTTTGATCACTTTAGATAAAGAATGTAAAATAAAAATAATGGATAGCAATTACGTATCATCCTCCATGAGAAAGAACTTCTTTAGCAAATGAATTATTATGGCCAGTATAAATATTTTCAGATCAATATTACAGTCTCGGGGAAAAAATCATAATTCTCACTATAATAGGTACTCATCAAGGCTTTCTTCTAAACAGCCATATTAAAAATGGATTTTGAAAAACAAGTAGCTGTCCTTAAATCATGTTCTATCAATAACAAAAAGGCTTTTTTTCAGATTCACAGTTGTCTGATTGGAAGTTGAGGAACCAAAGTAGAAATAAAGGTATAGAAAAGTGATATGGCCAATAGCTTTATATATATGGTTTTCATAAATGGTTCCAGTTCAGAATCCATCAACAAACCATCAGAATCCATCGGTCTCTCTCACCTGGAGTTTATTTGTAACAAAATCTATAATTTGCTACACTACATTGTGGTTTAGCAAATGTGAAATTAAGGCTGTATTTAGCGTTGTTGAGCATTCCCTTATATCGCTGAAGTAAAGTGTAGACAAATTTGCTTTTATGAAAACACTAAGTACCATTCTAAACATCTGAAATTACATATGAGGGACAGTAATTTGAAACCTTCCATTGATCCAAAAATCACTTTAAGCAAGAAACTTAAGGTTTTTTTAATTAATAGTCTCCTGCCCCTAGCCCCATCATGCCGTAGCTATGATAGAAATAAACACTGCATGTGAAGAAGTATAATCATGTGTATACACATAATCATGTGTAGTTGGGAGTTAGACAAGTGCTCGGATCTCATCTACTTGAAACTGCCTTATACATGAAAGATGTCCATTGACAACTAGCTGCTTAACTGACTATGAGTATATATGGTCAGCTACCTCTCAGACTTAAACTGTTATCTGATTTGTCTTCAAAAACAAAATTTATGATGTACAGGGGACAGCATATTGTAAGAACAATTGTAATAACGTACAATAAACATCAGTTGGACTACAGGAAAATGTGTTCCCATCTGATCAGCAACAACTGAGTCAAATGTATGAGAATCCGTCCAGTTTGACAAATCCATTTTATTTTTTGTAATATTTTACTACCATATATGTAATTAAAAATAAAAAGATAATTTGTTCTGGTGAGATAGTACTGTGACATGAATTACTTGAGTTAAAATAAATAAAATCTCTAAGGAGAAAAAGAGTTTAAGAAAATAAATTATAGTAGGAATACTTGCTAAACTACCAAGAAAAATGGGAATCACAATACACTTTTCTGTGGGAGCTTTTCATCTTTACATCTGAATCTTTTCAGGGCATGCTATGCTATGTTGGATGTGGCTTTGCAAGACGGATGGAAGAGTAAAATAGGAAATGAAAACTGAAAAAAATTCATTTCGACTCGTATCAAAATGAATTTTTTTCACTTCAAAATGAATGCAAAGTATTTTTTTTTCCATTTTCAATTGAACTGAAACCCAAAAAAAAGGAAAAATTGGAAACTTCTGAATGATACAAACATCATTTGTGAATTTTTTGTATTGTTCAAAAAGTCATTTTTCATTGAAAAAATAAGGTTAAAACATTTCTACCACCTCTAACATCCACTTACAGTCTTCACCTGCTAGTACAGCACAGTACAGATTTGTTTGAGGACAATATCAAGATTTCAGAAGGATCATTATTTTCTAGTGAGCCTCCCATTGCTACAGGCTTACCTAAAAAGGCCTCCAAATTTGCTGCAAATAATATTTTATATTTTTAGGGTACTGCACATTTTATGTCTATTTCACCATTGCCTGGGAGCCTATTTAAGGCTATTCACAAACATATTTCTACATTTCTTTGGCTGGGTTAAAAGCCGGTTTCAGCCCAAAAGGGTTTTTTCCTAATAGAAAGCTGGAGGGCAACTTTGCCACTTAATCTTTCCCTGATTATGGCCACTTAGCAGGTTGCTTGGAATAAACAGTGGAAGGGGGAGCCCTGGCTGTAATGGACAAGCTATAAGCCTATCCTTTTTTTGTGGTTGTTATCGCCTGATCCTTTAAATGCCCTGGGAGGAGAGATGGGGATGCTTCCCTGACTCCAATTCTGCTTGTGAGATCTGGAAAAAGGCAATCCTGCACCGGTTATCTTTCACCCACTGTCTGGATATCCATTGGCTGTGCCTGTTTATCAAAAGATAGTTTAGAATAGGGATCGGCAATTTAGAGTCTTCATTTATTCTTGTAAGTACTCTCACACTTCTTATCAAACTGTCTGTACTGGGCTATCTTGATTATCACTTCAAAAGTTTTTTTTTCTCTTAATTAATTGGCCTCTCAGAGTTGGTAAGACAACTCCCACCTGTTTATGCTCTCTGTATGTGTGTATATATATCTCCTCAATATATGTTCCATTCTATATGCATCCGAAGAAGTGGGCTGTAGTCCACGAAAGCTTATGCTCTAATAAATTTGTTAGTCTCTAAGGTGCCACAAGTACTCCTGTTCTAATTTAAGGTTTCACGTGCCAGTAATACATTTTAACGTTTTTAGAAGGTCTCTTTCTATAGGTCTATAATGTATAACTAAACTATTGTTGTATGTAAAGTAAATAAGGTTTTTAAAATGTTTAAGAAGCTTCATTTAAAATTCAATTAAAATTCAGAGGCCCCCGGACCGGTGGCCAGGACCCAGGCAGTGTGAGTGCCGCTGAAAATCAGCTCGCATGCCGCCTTTGGCACACGTGCCATAGGTTGCCTACCCCTGGTGTAGAAGGTAGTAGCTGGGGAAACTGTGGTGGAGGGTGTGGTGGAAAGAGACATCTTCATCTGCCAGTGAGTCAAAAGGAGGGATCTGGGCACGTACGCAATCTCTCTCTGGTTTGATTTTGTCTGGCTCCCTCACCCCCATCTCAGTCATTTCTATACCAGCTAACAAAGATTAATCTGGCAGTCATTTTGAGAATCCCAGTTTACCCAACATGACAGCAACTGCAGTCTGCTGGTAGTTTTACCACCATGACATCTAGATTTGCTCTGAGCAGGATTGGACCATCATATGCTAAAAATGCCAGTACTCTGACTTCCTTCCAGCTCCTCCCGCCACTGCAGCGGCAACAGTGGGAAATTGTATGAAGAATTTCAGTGCAGACACAGCCAAAGGGCGATATCATCTCCTTCTATGCAAAACCAGATGGAAGGGGGACATCTGGTACAAGAACTAGGAGTCTTCACTTGAGGGTATTCATCCCTAAAAAGGAAGGATAAGGGGCAAGGGGCATAGCCTTCCAACTGCAGAGTGCAAGAATCTACGGCGAGAATCCTAGTGGACAGCACACTCCTTTGCGTGCTATCTGAGGTTCTCCCTCCCCTCCCCTCGATGCATGAACAGTTCAGATGCGGTGCTGCCCCTACCACCTCATCTCTGTTTGTGGTTGTGTACTCCTGCTCCCTTCAAGAACAGTAGAAGCTGGAGCTGGTGGTGAATTTTTCAAATGAATGTTTTTTGTCGGAAAATGCCAGTGGAGAGGAACATTTTGTCGGGAAGGTTTCTCGGGTCCAGGGTGTAATTTCTGGTTAAAACCAGATAAAGAGAGCCTAGAATGTGGGAGAGCCAGGTTCAATCCCTGCCTCTGAAGCAGGGAGAGCACAACAATGGGTCTCCCACAATGTCCTAACCACTGGGCTATTGCAGGGGACTCGGTGTCGCTTTCTTGCAAAAGATTTTTAAAGGTCCTAGTTTCATTCCAATGTGGAATCAAAACAAATTTCAAAACCTCAAAATTTTCCACAAAACAGAATTCTTTTTCCCAGACAGCTCTAGTAGAAGTCATGGACTGCAAGTTAATGGTGCCATGAGCAGCACTAGAGGGCAGGATTCCACTGGTCACACAGAGTGACATAGGAGCATGTTCCCTGATTTTTCTTCTTACCACGACAGCCTATGCCTTCACAAAGCCCCAATGAAGATTTGTTTATGCAGCGTCCCCCACTTGCTTGGAAGTAAAAACCATGCCCAAAAGGTCTGCAGCCACTTCACAGCCACCCCGTGCTCCCCTCTGAGCCAGAGAACAGAAAAGAGATTCTGATTGTGTTTCTGACAGCTACCCATGTTATTGCGGCCCTAGGTCTGCTGTCACCTGTTTCTCCTTCTTTGTCAACTACGATTAACATTTGTGTATATATAGAGTGTTGTTGTGGCCATGTTGGTCCCAGGATATTACAGAGACAAGGTAGGCGAAGTAATATCTTTTATTGGACCAGCTCCTGTTTGTGATAGAGAAAAGTTTTCAAGCTACAAGCTACACAGAGCTCTTCTTCAGATCTGGGAAAGGTACCCCTTGTATTCAGCCGTGCGTCTGTCTAATTTGTGTATACAGCCCCATAGGCCTGCATAGAATTTAGCTATGGATATTTACCGTCCCATAAATCTTTACAGAAATGTTTGAAGTAGTCATTATTCTTTGAATTAGGACTAAGGCAATCAAGGTCACTACTGGAAATGGTAAACATCCTGGGTTTAATGGCACACCCTGTACACAGTGTTGCAAAAGCAATCTTTTTAAAAGTTATTTTCTATACATTTGATGCACTGAGTGGGAGTCCTGCATGCAAAATGATAGCGGGATTTCACCCTAATTAGTGTTTGGTAACGCAGTTTGGTGACTTGTAGGAAGTTTCATGAGTTTGATCTACCGTTGAAGGAATAAGACCTAATTCTATCAATTTTAAGCTATTAGAAAACAGATACAACATTCCCTTTCAGGACACAGTTGTTCTAATTTTAACACCTGGATCCATGAATGACACTATAAAGATTCCATTTGTTAAAATATTAATATAAATATCTGCACATAAGGGGGGAAATAATTAGGCGGTTTTATCTCTTATGACAGAGGAAAGAGCCAATTTTTTTTTTAAATTACTTACTTCACTTTAGATAGGCATTGTAGGTTAGCTATAAGGAATCCACAGTTCACATGAAAGTGCAATGATAAAAAATGCAGATGCTGTGAAACATTTATAAAGAGAAAGTACAAGGGAATATGTAGTCTAGAATCTGAAATGACATTTTGGCATAGAACAGATCTCCCACAGGGCAGTTTTGAAACTTCTAGAAATTCTTAAAATGACATCTTTCAAAATGAACGATCATCAAATACACCTAAGTCATTACCTCAAAGTGCTTTACTGACAAGACAAACTGAGAATAGGCTAAAATTAACTACCCTGTTTTACAGCTTACAGACCTGATTCTGCAACTCTTACTCATTCAAGGAGTTCTTACTCATGTGAGTAGTCCCATAGACTTCAGCAAGACTACTTGCATGAGGAAGGTTGTACAGAGGAGTGATGGTAGTAGAGGACATTAAAAGTACTATGGCTTTTGTATGAGCAAATGTTTATAAAGTTAAAGGAATACTCCTACCTTAAAATAGTGCCAGGAACAGAATTGGGAAGTGGATCAGTTGGGGTTCAGAGATGGATGACAAAATGGTTAGAGACATGAAGACACGTCATGAGAGACATGAAGACACGTCATGAGAGGCTGAGGAGAAAATATTTCGACTATTCAGTTTAGGGAGGAGATGAATAAGAGGGGACAATAAAAGGATAATAAATGATATAAAGCAGGTAGCTAGCCACACCTACTCACCCTCTCTCAGAATGCAAGAACAAAAGGACATTCCGTGAAATTAAAAGGCAACAAATTTAAAATTAATAAAAGGATTTTTTCATCATTGACCCCTGGAATTCATTGCCACAAGAAACCTCTGAGCCAAGAGCATAGAAGGATTAAAATAAAGGACGCACATTTGATACGAGTAATGAGAACATGCACAGTGACAAGGTTTTATTTTAAAGAAGGGATATAAACCCTCATGCTTCATGGCATAAGCAATCACAGACTGATGGGAATTAAAATTTATGGCCATGTTATTCATAAATTGTTCAATATTGGCTTTCTTACACTTTTGCCTGAATCAACTGGGGCTGGCTACTGTCAGAGACAGGATACCCGACTGCTAAACTGGACCACTGCTTGGTCCTGATATTGTAATTCCTCTGTTCTTTAAAGCTGATAGATGTTTCTGTTTGTAACTTTTTTACCTACTACTGTTACAAGCAAAACTCTGGTTGTTATTCACAAACAAAAAGTTTTTTACTATAAAGTTAAAGTTGCTAAGTGCAAATAAAAAAAAATGCCTAGCATAACACACCACATTAGCATTGCCATAATAAGGAAATAATAAATTAAGTGTACGTAAACAATACTGACACCAATCTTAGGCCTTAGTTGCACACAAATGTTGCACTAATTGGTGCATCCTGGGTGAGTGGACACTGTTAAATCAGTTGAAGGGTGTCCACACAAGGGAGCTGCAATGATTAACTCCATCGGTTTAGAAGGGGTGCAGCTTATATGTGCAGACAAAGCCTTAATTTACATAAATAAATAGAAAATTCTCATTCCTCACAATGCAAACAACGTGTTGTGCACAGTCAGTTTCATTCTCCTGTACACTTTGTTAGTCAGCTTCCTCTGTTGTTTGGGTAGGTCTTTCACACCCAAAAGGGGAAGCAAAAAACAAACAAACAAGCACATTAAGTTCTAAACCCAATCTGTTCCAGCACAGATAACTAAGAACATAAAACTGTAATTGTAACTAAGACAAAGAAACAGTAAGTGACTTGCCCAAGGGCAAGGAACCAGTAGCAGAGGGGGGACTTACCAAGGTAGCAGCACTACAGAAATAAATATAGAACTTTAGCAAAGTACAAAAGACTATGGACACAAACTAGCAACATGGACCAAACAAAGTCACCAAAAAGGACAAAGTCAAATCAGAAACCTGCCTCATACATGCAGCCACCCAAAGCAAGAGCAAGCCACATTAGCAACTTGTTCAAAGGAAAATTGAAGCAACCTTACAGCTTGCTGGGGCACTCATTGTGTTATCACCTACAGCAGTGGGGGGAAAATGCCTGACTGTATTACAGAACATGCACCGTGACTGCTGCCTTTTCTGTGGGGTTTGGCTCTGGTGCATTGGACAAGTACCGTATTCTGGCAATACCAATGGATTGCCTTGAATTTTCTGGAAGAGGTTTTAATTAGCTTGTGTAAAATAAAATAAAAATGATTTGCATTTAGAATTCTTCCATTGAAAGGGAGGCAGCTGACAAGCCCTAAACTCACCCTCACTGAAATCATTAAGTATTTTCAATCACATTGCTCTCTGCATCCCATTTAAAAAAAAGGTTTAATTTCTCTTCCCGAAGGAGGACTGCAACCATATTATTTTAAATAAAATGCTCAACTTTACAATCTTAAAAATACAAAGCTAATACTCCGGGTTCTTCCTTGATCTCTTTTTGCACATACTCTAATCTTTGCTTTTCTGTTCCATTCCTCTGTGCAGACCAATTGTTAAAATGGACAAGAATCTTGGAGCACTCAAGTGCAGTAATTCTGTACATTGCAACATTTCATTTGCCTGCCAGATTAGAGCAGACATCTAGAGGGAAAGGATGACACTGCACAAACCAAAATACAACTGGTAGAGTTCATTTTAGGCACTCTACATCAACTAGCTATTGTTTCTTGGAGATAAAAGTATCAACAACATTTCACAATCCACATCCTGAGTCACTTTTTTTATTTTATTAATGGAATTAAGAATGCAGAGTTCTGACTTCATGTGATCTCACAGAACTTGCCAAACTGGATACAACTACTGGTCCATCAAGTCTGGTATTCCATCTTCTGCAGTGGACAATAGTTGATGCTTCTAAGGGAGTCAAAATGCAATTGTACAATGCTGTGAATGGAGGAAAAAATGTACAGCCAAAAGGTTCCTTGCAATTAGAGTATGTCATTAAACACCAGGAAGGGAACTGAATTGCAAGGAGTTTGCACCCATACAGCAACTGAATGCAAAAGAATTAAAATTTGGCAACCAAAAACTTGGGGGGAGGGATAGCTCAGTGGTTGGAGCATTGGCCTGCTAAACCCAGGGTTGTGAGTTCAATCCTTGAGGGGCCCACTGAGGGATCTGGGGCAAAATCAGGACTTGGTCCTGCTAGTGAAGGCAGGGTGGACTCAATGACCTTTCAAGGTCCCATCAAGTTCTAGGAGATAGGATATCTCCATTTATAGCTCTCATCACTACACACCCTTATAGCAACCAATGTTTCTTTTGCAGCAGGTATTTACTAGAGACTATCTCAGATATCTGTGTACTCTTAGGGCATGTCTGCACTAGAGACTTGAGTCACCCTATGTTAGGTTGACTTACAGCCACCGCAGTAATTACTGTGGTGACTGATGTCCACACTACCCACCATCTGTCAGTGGTATGCCAGGGCTCTCAGCTCCATGCAGCTCCCCGCCGGGAGCCCAGCTACCCCTGGGCTCTTGGCTCCCTGCCCCAGTCACTGGGGCTTCTTGCCTCCTTGAACAGGGAGCCAGGGGCATCTTGCCCAGATTTCTTGTTAATTTCAGGGCTCCAGCATGGAGCCCTGAAATTGACAAGACAACCAAAAGCTACTTTGTATCCACCTAACTGTGTGCTGTAGACCAGGCCTTAGTATTCTCTGATGTATAGCTTCTCAACTGCTGTGAAATTGTCACAGCTCCATTGAAGTTAATGGAGGCAAGACAATTTACATCAGCTGAGGATCTGTCCCAATGTTTATATATTTATCTTGTTTAATTCTTTCATGGTTTTAGCATGAATTTAGGTTTCCGAAATGTGCTTACCTGATAGCCCTGGAGCCTAAAGCAGCCTTGAGCAGGACAAGCTTTCCCTTCATTGCATCTCAACCTATTCTGCCATTGCTTTCAAGAGGACCAGGACTTACTTTAGTATTATTATTTATATAAATAAGAAACTATTTTGAATACTGAGCTAGCTTCGGATGTGGTGTAAATCCTGAGTAACTCCACTAATTTCAGTGATGTTATACTGGGATTACATTGGTGTAACTCAAAACAGAATGTGACCCACCTCTGTCATGACTAGAATTCTGCTAGCTCAAAAACAGTACTAACTACAGATGAAAGGCTTTGAGCTATATTAGTTTACATAGTTCTGTGTGTAACCCACACACCTATGGGGGGAGGGGAGGGGAGGAGAAGAGAGAGAGAGAGAGAGAGAGAGCACGCCTTCGCTAAACAGCCCAGTTGGCTTTTAGCTCATGCATTAAACTCTAGAGATCCCAGGTTCGATCCTGCCCACTGACATCCAGGGTTTGTCGGCATTACATACACACATACCAAACATAACTAGACTGACTTCGCTTTGCTCTTAAATGTAATGATGGTAGTGAATTTTTACATCTTCTCTGTTATTAATGGCTTACACGTAATAATTGTGATATTATTTCAGCTTCTGTTGAAAGTACAATATTAATGGAAATGGAAAACTAAAATATAAAAAATTAAGACAGATTCATAAAATATCCCATAATGCAGTTTTGCTTCACTTCCTGCAAGCAAAGAATTGAATGTGATCTCACAGAATTAGTTATTTGGAATGCTAAAGGTAATATTTGTGTTTTAGGAGCTAAGAAGAAAGACGTTCAGCTATAGGTAGGGATTCTCTACATCAAGGACCTTTGTCACACTCCAGTGATAGCATTTTCCTAGGAATAGCATAATGGGAAAAGTCTCTAATTTGTTTAACTCTCTTATTTTTTGAAAATAAATGGAAAGAAAATCTCTCACATTTCCCCATTTAGTGGTTTCTTACATACACAGTGTTATTTTCACTGTCAAAGCTAGGATGCCAAACGAAGCAGCAACAAAAGCAGACTCTCACATCTGTTATATAGGGATGGTGTGCAGATCACAGATTAGGAGGTTTCAGCTAGAATTAGGCCAACACTAAAGCCCCAGACACTGGACTTCAGAATCTGAGCCTGCTTCTGAATTTGTTGCAGAGCCCATCCCTGTAATTGCCTGAACCAAAACCCGGCTCCAAACATACTCAGACTTTGTGGTGAGAAGTAGTTTGGCGATAGGATCCATATCTGAATTTTGCCTCTTGGGATCGTCTTCAACACTGAAGATGGCCAGAGCGCAGGGCCGGCGCAACCCATTAGGCGACCTAGGCGGTCGCCTAGGGCACTACAATTTGGGGGGCGGCGACCGCGGCGGCATTTCGGGGTGGGACCTTCCGCCACCTAGGGAGGCAGAAAAGCTGGTGGCGCTCCTGCCAGAGTGGTGACTGGATATTCTTCATAACTACCAGCCGAATAAACATACATTTACGTGGCTTCTTCTCCAGCTTCATAGGAGTCATGCACCCAGCGCTTTCCCTGGGAACCCACACATGAAGAGAATTTCCAATGCACCTATCAGCGGACCAGAGGTATCTGCTTGTTGAACCACTGTAGTAAAGGTCAAATGATAATCTCGGTCCTCATGCACACTCTTGTAAAAATGGACTAACATCATTGACTTTATCGGGGTCACTTAAAGTTTACACCAGCAAACATGGGAGCAGCATTTAGGCCATAGGTGCGGCTTTGTGTGGCTCAACAGGGCCTATTTGACCTGTGGACTCAACTTTGGCCTCCTGAGCTTTAAAAATGCCTCCCCCACTTCTGTAAAGTATCTTTTGCAATTAAATAAGAAGATGTGCCACATAAAACTGTTCAGAAGGGCTTCTGTGCTTTCCCCAGAAGCTTCTTTGCTTTATAAGCTCCCTTATTACAGATCTATTAAAACCTTTAATGATTTAAATGGCACTGTAGATTTCAGGCAAATCATTTCCCTCCCCTAGCCTGTTCTAGACCTACAGGCTACTCATGTAGAAGTTATAGGAATTCTTCAATAAATGTTTGATGGTATTCAATTTAATGTTTTTATTTTAGCTAGAATTTTCTCAGCAAATATTAAAGCTTTTGCACACACACACAAAAATCACCTACTAAGACCTAACTGATACTTATTTTAGCCACAGGCAATATTTTAAATATCCTTGGCTCTATAATCACATTCACTTTTAATACTATCAAGCTCAGTTAAATCATTTTTGCATCCTGTTTTTTCCTATGGGCCCGGGATGCCATCTGAATAGCAAAATGCAATTCCGTTTTTAGGATTATTATCCCATGAGATAAAGACATTTAAGAAAGAACACATTGCAAAAGCCACCCTGGTAGAAAGCTCAGTGAGGTAAACATCTGACCCTTATGGGTAAACACCTCTTCTAATTTGATTCTATTTATAGGTCAGCTAGTTTTATTTTGAGACACAAGAGATTTACTAGGGAAATTCATTACTGCCACTCACTCTGATTTTCTTTCTCAATATAATTAAGCTTTGCTAATTGTCTATCATGATTAAAATCACTCCAATAACAACCTTGTTTCTTCTTTTGGCTGTGCGCCAAACTCTTAATAGCTCTTGTTTGAGGGCAGTTCATCCTGTACATTGCTTAACTTGTAAAATTTCTTATAGCCACACACTTGGGGTGAAATCCTGGCCCCACTAGACCCAGTGGGAGTTTTGCTGGTGACTTATTTGGGACCAAAATTTCACCCTTGGATTCTGCAAGGGGGAAGACCGACATGCCAAAAAAAGAAGTGACCAACGGTTGCATTTCAGACAGAAAGCAAAATTAAAAGACTGATCCAAATTCATTCTTATGAATGAACAAATGACTTCCTAGCATAGAAAAAGATGATCTGTAGATGTTGGAATGAATTATTACTCTGGGGCTTTATTATCCTCTTGATAATACAGAGCAGATGTGAGGAGTGGAAATTCTTCTGGAATGTTGGAGGGAGCAGAGGGAAAGAGGAGAGGAGAATTCTTTTTATAGCATTCATTCCTGTTCTGCAGCTTCCGCCCTCTCAGTGGAAAACGAAAGGGAGGATTGGACGCAGGTGTGGGCAGGGAGTCAAAGGTAGTGAAACATTGTGCCAGATGGAAGAGGGGCCCCAAGAGCAGTAAGTTCTTTGGGAAAGGGCCTGTCTCTCTCATGTGTTTGCACAGTGCCTAGCCCAATATCAGGTGATACTGTAATACAAACAAACAACAATGGACCGTGCTGAGTATTTAATAGCAAGTTTTCCCCTGTAATGGATTTTTTCCCCTGTGGGAGCAGACAAATGGGCCTTTTGTCATTACCCTTTTAAGTAAGGTTAAGGTCTTATCAAAGATTAAGTGTGTAGTAAAGTGGTTATCAAGGGGTTTCTCAGAGTACTATGGGTTGGAGCCATGCTCCAACCATCCCTTATTTTGTGTTTTAGTTAGTGTGTGTTTCCCCCCACTCCATTTGTACAGAGTTGCATGAAGCAGCACTCCCAGCCTGCAATACTTTAAGTAAAGAGTGTTTCTCTGTGCAGTGCCAGAGCCAGGTTTTAGAACCAGGAGGGTCATGGGTCATTGATGGTGCCACTTTCAATTATACCTATTGCCAGCAGTGGATGCAGCCTCCCTAGTCAATGGGTGTGTCTCAGTTCAGGGCACCAGCATCTGTATTTCCCCTCTGTGGTCCAGCAAGGGCTCTAGGCTCCTTAGCCATCACCTCTTTTGGGCAGAAACCCACATCTCCCCCCTCCTGACCTGGGTTTCTCTAGGCTTCACAGTTCCCTGCCTACATTGTGAGTTTCCCCAGTCTAAACAGGGCTGCATCTGTGCTTTGCTTTCTCTTCAAAGGCTATGAACAGGATAATTGTCCACAGTTATAAGTTACCGCACAGCTCTTTCTAAGCAAGCACATTTATTCTTCAGGTGAAAGCATTACAGAGAAAACATATTTAAACATTAGAAGAGCATACAAACATGCTAAAAAAATTACCAGATATCACACCAAAATCCAACCAGGGCTCTGACAGGTGTCAGTCCTTCAAACTTTTCTGCAATGATTGGGCCTGCCCCCTTGGACAGAAGGTTCTGCCCACTTCCCGGATCAGTTTAAACTATGACTATTTATTCAAAAGTCCTTCCTTTGTTTGTTGGTTTCCAGAGAATCCAGTTTGCACCAGGATATGTGAGGATGTGAGGGAGATTCCCAAGCCTGAGCCATTCTTTTTAGATGACAAATCTGAGCAACTGTCCTAGATTGAGGTGTCATTAGAGGAGGTTTTGGAACAAACTGATATACTAAACAGTAATAAGTTACTAGGACAGATGGTATTCACCCAAAAGTTCTGAAGGAACTCAAATGTGAAATTGCAGAACTACTAACTATAGTCTGTAACCTATCATTTAAATCAGCTTCTGTACCAAATGACTGGAGGATCGCTAATGTGATGCCAATTTTTTAAAAAGGGCTCCAAAGGTGATCCCAGCAATTACAAGCCGGTAAGCCTGACTTCAGTACCAGGAAAACTGGTTGAAACGACAGTCAAGAACAATATTGTCAGACACATAGATGAACATAATTTGTTGGGGAAGAGCCAACATGGTTTTTGCAAAGGAAAATCATGCCTCACTGATCTGCTAGAATTCTTGGAGGGGGTCAACAAGCATGTTGGACAAGGGGGATCCAGGGGATATAGTGTACTTAGATTTTCAGAAAGCCTTTGACAAGGACCCTCACCAAAGGCTTTTAAGCCAAGTAAGCTGTCATGGGATAAGAGGGAAGATCCTCTCGTGGATTGGTAATAAGATAGGAAACAAAGGGTAGGAATGAATGGTCAGTTTTCAGAATGGGCAGAGGTAAACAGTGGTGTCCCCCAGGGTCTGTACTGGGATCAGTCCTATTCAACATATTCATAAATGATCTGGGAAAATGGGTAAACGGTGAAATGGCAAAACTAGTCAAGATAGTTAAGTCCCAGGCAGACTGTGAAGAGCTAGAAAAGGATCTCTCAAAACTGGATGACTGGGAAACAATATGGCAGATGAAATTCAATGTTGATAAATGCACATTGGATAAATGCACATTGGAAAATATAATCCCAACTATACATATAAAATGATGGGGTCTAAATTAGCTGTTTCTACAATGATTCCAAGATCTTTCCTGAGTGGTTAGTTCTCTGAAAACATCCACTCAATGTGCAGTGGCAATCAAAAAAGCAAACAGAATGTTGGGAATCATTAAGAAAGGGATAGATAATAAGACAGAAAATTTCATATTGCCTCTATATGACTCCATGATACGCCCACATCTTGAATACTGCATGCAGATGTGGTCGCCCCATCTCAAAAAAGATATATTGGAATTGGAAAAGTTTCAGAAAAGGGCAACACAAATTATTAGGGGTATGGAATGGTTTCCATATGAGGAGAGATTAGTAAGACTGGGACTTTTCAGCTTGGAAAAGAGACAACTAAGGGGGGATATGATTGAGGTCTATAAAATCATGTCTGTTGTGGAGAAAGTAAATAAGGAAGTGTTGTTTACTCCTTCTCATAACACAAGAACTAGGGGGTAACCAAATGAAATTAATAGACAGCAGGTTTAAAACAAACAAAAGGAAGCATTTCTTCACACAACGCACAGTCAACCCATGGAACTCATTGCCAGAGGATGTTGTGAAGGCCAAAACTATAACAGGGTTCAAGAAAGAATTAGATAAATTCATGGAGGATAGGTTCACATCAATGGCTATTAGCCAGGATGGGCAGGGAGATGTCCCTAGCCTGTTTGCCAGAAGCTGGGAATGGGCGACAGGGGATGGATCACTTGATGATTACCTGTTCTGTTCATTCCCTCTGGGGCACCTGGCTTTGGCCACTGTCGGTAGACAGGATACTGGGCTAGATGGACATTTGATCTGACCCAGTATGGCCATTTTTATGTTCTTATGAGCCTCTCCAGGTGGCGGTACCTCTCTGGAGGTGTTACAACCTGAAGGAATTTGTGTGTGCCAGGTGCAACGCTCAGAGCAGGGAGCCGGGCCCAACCCCGTCAGTAGTACTGAGAGACCTTTACAAAACTGGTGATAAGGAAAAACATAAGAATGGCAATTTATGGGGAAATTGAGGAGTTTAAAGCAGGAAATAAAGATTGGCAGCAATATATTGAAAGATTCAGCTACTATTTTCTTGCAAATGAGATTATAGATAAGAACAAACATAAAGCAATTTTCCTCAGTGTCGGTGGCAGTAAGACCTGCTCCCTTTTAAGGAGTTTGTTACAACCTCAGACAAGAAGATAAAAGTTTAGAGGACATGCAAAAGATCTTAACAGAGCACTAAGGCCAAGCATTATCGTGGAACGTTTTCAAGTTTCATAGTAGAACGAGGAGGCAAGGTGAAAGTATAGCTGTGTACGCAACCATGCTAAAAAGACTAACAGACTATTGCTCATTCAGAAATGTCCTTGGGGATATGCTGCAGAACAGATTGTTCTGTGGCATTAATAATGAGAGAATTCAGACAATTACTGGTGGAAAACTTACAGAAACTAAATAGGAAGTAAGAGGGAGAGCATGGCTCCAACCAGGGCCGGTGCAACCATTTAGGTGACGTAGGCAGTTTCCTAGGGTGCTAGGATTTGGGGGGCGCCATTTTCTTTGGCAGCGACCGTGATGGTCGGCTCTTTGGCCGCCCTGGTCGCCGCTGGCATTTAGGCGGAGGGAGCTGGGGCAGTGGAGCATGGGGAGGGCCGCCTGCAGCAAACGGGGGGGGGGGGGGGGGGGCGGCACACAGGGGAACTCCCCGCCCCAGCTCACCCCTGCCCCACCTCCTCCCCAAGCACGCCGTGGCTGCTTCACTTCTCCCGCCTCCCAGGCTTGCAGCACCTAAGCTAATTGGCACCGCAAGCCTGGGAGGCGGGAGAAGTGAAACAGCGATGGAGTGCTCGGGGAGGAGGCGGGGCAGGGGTGAGTTGGGGCAGGGGTGGATGCCTCAGGGTGGGGGGCTGCCGCGGGGGGGGAAGTGCGGAGCTGCCGTGAGGGGGGGGGCGCCTCACGGTGAAGTGGGGGAGCTGCCGTGGGGGGGGCACTTCAGAGCGGGAACTCGGGGACAGGGGAGGCGCAAGGTGGAAGTTTCGCCTAGGGCGCGAAACATCCTTCCACACGCCCTGGCCCCAACCCATAATACTCTGAATAATCTAGTTAACACCTTGATGATCACTTTATAGCAAAGTGTAATGCATGGTGTGGGCTAATCAGTTCACATCAAAATGCACTGGGCCAAAGCTTGTCCTACATACACTGAATTAAATGGGAGCGTGGCACTAATGTAATTAAGGGTAGAATTTGTCTCTCTCTATATGCAGAATTACACATCTTCTCTTATCACAGATCAAGCAGTAAATGTACTGAAGACTAGATTAATCTCCAGTATAGAGATGCAGGGTCAGATTCTCTCTCTCACTTCAATTTAAATCAGGTGAATGGAGATACAACCTTATAAATCTACTATAGAGAAGAGCAGAATCACTGCCTCATTCCAATTGTTATTGGAAGCACTATTTTTCCTTCCATCGTGGGAGCAATGGCACAGACTTGATCAATTTAAAACTCTTCATTAGCTTCCATGTCAAATGTCTTTCATATGCTGCACCTTCTAGCTCAGTGCTCAGTTTGTTTCAGTTTGACTGAAGGAAAATTAAGTCTGCCAATCTTGCAACATCTCTTGGCACAAAGGTCAACATATCAGAAAATAAAATCAGTGGCAGAAATTTAAAATACACTACATTTATTCCAAGGTTTTACTTCCCCTTATGAATACTAGATTGAAAATGTATTGCAAAGCCCTTGCAATCCCATATTATTCTTGTCATTTTGATATGCATGGAGTTCTGATTTGTCTCTGAGTGCAATTCAAGATGTTGATATTGATCAAATACAGCCCTATAAAGTTTGGGTTCTGGCCATCTTACATAGTCCCTGTATTTGAAATCGGAAGCATGGGGGTGGGGAAAAGACTGCAAGCCAGGTGTTTCTTATGGGGATATCTTTGCTCCAGGATTTTCTTCTTCCTTTGCTTTAATGGCACCCAAGTCTGACAACCTTTAGGGCAAACAGCCACTGTTACTGGAAGAGGCAGTGTTAGGGGTTGAAAGTTCCTTCGGGATTCACAGATTTTATTCCCCAAATTCTTTTGAGTTGACATTTGGTCATTTTTAAGGTCAGTTTTAACGTAACTTTGTAAATAGGTGCTGTATAGATGACTCCAAGCTGCCATATGCACATTGAAAAATAAATCCAATAAATACAGCACTTTAAGAGGAAGGCTAGCCGGGTGGGGTGTGACCAGTAGTCTGACGGGAGAGAAATTTCAATTGTTTGGTTGACTTCTTTCCTGGATTTGTTTAAGAGGAGGAGCTAATCACTGGTCTTCAGCAATGGCGGAGGAAGGGGAGGAGAGGTTTGGAGAGAAGCAGTGATGGGCTGAGTGCCTGTGAAGAGTTGCCTATTGCAACCTGGGGGCAGCATGACAGGGATTACAATGCACTTGCTAAATTTACAGAGGGGGAAGAAGTTTGGCATCAAAACTCTGAGCATATCAAGTGCCTCTGTAATTTGCTGGCAGTGGTCCACTCATCAGTTATGATTTCTAGGGTAGAGAATTCTCTGTCCATAAAAAATTGGTCAGGAAACCTTGCAGATATATTTCAGAGTAGCAGCCGTGGTAGTCTGTATCTGCAAAAAGAACAGGAGTACTTGTAGCACCTTAGAGACTAACAAATTTATTAAAGCATAAGCTTTCGTGGGCTACAACTCCCACCTGTTCATGCTCTCTGTATGTGTGTATATATATATATATATCTCCTCAATATATGTTCCACTCTATATGCATCCGAAGAAGTGGGCTGTAGCCCACGAAAGCTTATGCTCTAATAAATTTGTTAGTCTCTAAGGTGCCACAAGTACTCCTGTTCTTCTTGCAGATATAGCCTCTTCTGAATTTTGCAGTATCTTCTATTTCCGGCCCAACCAAAAGTACTACAAGGACAGATTTTCTTGTGTTAGTTTGGCCCATGCATGTCTAGTGCCACTGTACTCAGAAATCAGAGGGAAATCCAAGGGAAAATAATGAGGCCACAAGTTATCTGAACATTTTCAAATTTGAGAAATTTGTTCTTCAAATTTGACTTTTCAGTCCCTTTCCCAGCTCCCAGACATTAAATGGCTCTTCAACTGATACTTCCACAATGTACTTTTTTTTTTTTTTCTGGGAACAGGTTCCTCTGTTTTGCATCAACGAGAAATTATTGTGTTCACTTTTTTAGTTTAGCTCTGTATTGCTGACATTTTAAGTCATGTCTGTAGTTTATTTTATTTTATATATATATATTTTTACACAAATGTGAAGAGTTTGCTTGGGATGTGAATGGTGAGGCAGCATGATCTCATAGACAGAGCACTGGAGTAGGACACAGAAAACCTGGATTCTGTTCCCAGCTCTGCCACTGGTCTGTTAGGTGACCTTGGGCGAGTCTTTTTCGCCTCTCTGTGCCTCAGTTTCAGTATCCTGGGGACAATGATATCTTTGTAAAGTGCTTTCAGACGTATGGATGAAAATCATCGTCATCATCACATTCTGCCTTTTGATGTGGCTGCCATGGAAGACAAAGACACTCAGCTTTCATTTAAGGTACAGAAACCAGTATTTTTGCAGCATTTTAAAAAGATACTTTTCCCATTCAACTCTCAGAAGATGGAAATGGCCATCTTTCTCCTAACAGATTGTGTTGTTTCACCTCCATTGTTTGCATACACTGACATACCTTTCCTTTTATCTTAGAGGGGGGAAAATGTTTGCATTTAAACACGTATTCTTGCTGAAAAGCAGAGAGAGAACGATGGAACTTTACGTTGACAAAGAAAAGGTTCACATGAAAACAAGCAGATCACATTTTTGGAGTAAAGCACTACTCTTCACTTTCAACCTTTCAAGCAAATATTAGCATCAACAAGGCCAAAGTAAAAAGACACATGCAGAAGAATGAACAGCTATGCCTCACCTATTCCAGAAGCAAATCAAAGTGAATATTCCAGTGAGTGCGTGTATATTTGTTCTCCTGTACTTGTTAACAAAACCAGAAGACCTAGATATTTGATTAGTTCCCCTTTTTGTGTTAAAAATAACAGTCCATGTCATTTCTAGTTTGGCAGAAAGAGACTTGTTAGATCTAAGTCCTTTTGTCTGAACACAGCCTGAAAAAATTTGCACAGATATGTCTGGATGTAACCTATTAAAATAGGCTGAATGCTGAAGCTCATTTTTTGGGACTGCACTGCAAGCAATTATTAGATTGGATATGCTAAAAAAAATCTAGGGGGATTAGTGAACCAAAAATAGCAACTGTCTTTCCAACCCATCAATTAACAGACTTCCCTTGTTAATAACGTTACCATTTAATGCCTTGGCCCGGACTTTCTACAAAATTGCTGTGTAGATATTCAGGCTCGGGCTGGAGCCCTAAATCTGAGACCCTTCCTATCATGGGGTCTCAGAGTGGGCTGCAGCCCTAGTCCAAACATCTACACTGCAGTTTTATAGCCCTGAAGGCTGAGGCCCACCAGCCCAAGCCAGCTGACCCAGGCCATACGCAGCTGTGGGTCTTTATCACAGTGTAGACATACCCTTTGAGACCAAGCTTAGCTATTGGTTAAACACAAGCCAAGTGTATCTGCACATTTCTACTATGCCCCTCCTATAACTATATCCATGCAGTGAAAATGAGATGTAGAGACATTTGTTAGTTATTTTGCTCATGCCCAGTGATCTACTGCACATCACACGTTAAGTAAGAAAATATACCTGACAGTAGAATTTTGCCCTCATTAAAGTGAGGAAAAGTGAATGCATGGAGTACTTGTCTGCTGCCTTCATTGTAGGTTAGAAATGAAGCACAATTAGTACGCTTCCCATTAATTATACATTATCCACTTTGAATGGTCTGTATGCATAAGGCTTGTCCACTGTACTCTTCACAATATGTTTGCTACTGTAATACAAGGGAACTCTAGGTTTTAATTAATTAAACAAGAAAAATGTGTCTCCCTTTTTAAAATTCACCCAACGCAGCCCCAGTACATTAAAATGTATCCGAAGCAATTCAAACTGTTCTAAGCAATTTACATTCTAGTGGAGTATTTTAATGAAAATGTGTCAAATTATGTTATTGTACATCATTTAAAGGAAGACTGGCAACTTAAAACCCCACATTTTCATGATGGCTTTTTGCTGCTTTGTTAAGAGTAACTCCCGAGTTGACTGAAAGCGAGAGAGTGCAATGTTTTCTCTAATATTGCCGTTTACGGGCTTTTGACAAAAATGTGTCCATAGTTTCATCCTTTCCCAGAAACAGTCTGTCAGTTAGTTTGCCCTGTTTGTGTGGGTCTTTCATACACTAGGGACCTTATTCAGAAAACACTCCAATTGGGGTCAGTAGACTCAGATTAAGGACTATTGGATTGGTCCCTAAGTGTGGGAAGTCATGGCACTATGTGTATAAATTGGCTATAGCCTACTGTACGATTTTCCTTCCACCCTTGCAGTGCTCCTTTATTAATTAGTGGCATGAAAGCACCTACATGTAATATACATGACAACATACTTTGCATAATGGTGAGATGAAAGAGTAGCTCCTTCTGAATTCAAGGAACGGGCTTTGAAGTGTAAATAAAGATAATCAAATTCAAATGAGATTAAAATTAACAGACTATCAACCAAGTGACACTATTAATAAATGTCCACAACGGGCAGGGACAGAAAGGACTCCGAAAGACCAAATCTAATTTAATTAAACAGATGGGAACACAGGAAAGTAACCATAATGGGTAACTACATGAAAAGCTGAATAAGAATTTAACCAATAATTGAATTTATATTACTCACTGTATAAAATGATCCATATCAGATTTCCTCTGCATTTACACAGTAAAATACATCCGGGGTAAATGTGTTGGATTTAAAGTAGCCTTTTGTGGTAAAATGTTTTGGACATTAGGCAATGTATATTTTCCTCCTTAGTAGTAATAAATGAGATTTTATTGTGTATATTTATATGATCCCCATTACAGTAGTATCTGTGTGGTCTTCAGAACATCCCTGTGAGGTCATGCCATGCTATTATCTCCATTTTACAGATGGGGAACTGAGGCACAGATAGATTAAGTGACTTGCCCAAGGTCATACAAGAAGTCTGTGGCAGATCAAGGAATTGCTCTGACTGTCCCAGTCCCATGCTATCACCCTAACAACTGGACCAGCATTCCTCACATATTAAATTAAATAGAAAGGTCACTCAGACATAGGTGCTGTAATTAGGGATGTTAGGGGTGCTGCCGCATCCCCCGGCTTGAAGAGGTTTCCGTCATATACAGGATTTACAGTTTGGTTCAATGGCTCTCAGCATCCCCACTTACAAATTGTTCCAGCACCCCCGCTCTTAGATAATTCATATAGTGCCAAGAAAGCACCTTCTAACAAGCAGACTCAGGCTGGTATGAGTGTCTGTTGAGATCAAACATGAAGAGTGAGAGAGATCTGGAGAGAGCAGAGCTATTCAAATCATATTTCTTATAACTCAAATAATTTCCCCTTAAAACCAGCAGGCTCTTTATTCTAACCATGGTTTACAGTGATTCCTGCTGATGAAGACTAGATCTACTGAATACTTACGTGGCTCTCTTAAAAGGGTGTCTAATTCTTGCCTGTAGACAGTCAAAACTGTACATAAATTGGCTATTTGTGCAACAGCATGCTGATCTGAGCATCCAAATATAGGATTTGCTATCTTATTAAGGCAGCGGAGTTTGAAAATTGGGCTCCTTGCATTAATTCTTGATCTGGTTGTAGCTAGTTTTTATAGTTAATCAAGAGATAGAAGTGTGGTGTTCTCCACAATAACACAGGGAGAGCTAGTGCTACACAAATTAGTGCCTTTATTCTCAATTTGACATCCATGTAACAGAACAGAACACAAACCTGCTCCTGGCTGCACCTGGCAGCATTCTGTTCAGAACAGCATTCTGGGATACGCCTACACTACACACTAAGTCCAGGTCCGTGGGACCCATGCTCGTGGACACAGTGTTTCCAAGCCCGCGCTTGAGTGTCCACACTGCATTGTAAACCTGGGTTTACAACTGCTGCACCTGAATCTCACAGCCGTGTTAATGCTTCCATAACGCACTACACTTTCACTTGGGTCTGCAGCTTGACCTGTGTCCACATTGCAAAATGACAGGGCTTGGATCCAAGTCACAGCAGAAATTGGGCTCTGACATACACCCTTAGCAGGGACCTAGGACATGGGTCTTGAATACTTGCTGATGCAAGTCAGACTGATCTGTGTGTGGACAGAAAGGGCGCTTCGGCTCAAAACTGATTCAGAGTCTGGCCTTAGTGTGCAGTGTAGACCTACCACACAGCAATTCAGGTCTCCTGAGGGAAGACTACTGTTGGAACGCTCTAGCCACGCTGTCCCCCCCTCCCCTTATATAAAAATGGCAGGTGCTCCACACTACAGACCAAGGATGAGTTGACACAACAAAACATTGATATATCAGCAAACCCTCATAATGTAGACCCAGGTTATACTGGCAAAAAAGGGCTTTTGCCAATACAGCACATGCCAGTTCCCTGGGAAAAATAAGTTAGATCGGCAAAAGCACTTTTAAGCTGATATACAAGTTTGTCTACACTAGGATTTTTGCTGGTGTAAAAATGTTGCCAAAAAAACCTCACAGACTCCAAACTCACATTACTATGCCAGCAAAAATTTCTAGTATAGACCTGTTCAGAAAATGAGAGGTTGTTTTTCCTACTCTGTCACACAAATATTTCTGAAAGCAACCTGTGCAGAAAGGTTGGCCATTGAAATACCTGTCACCTGAATACGACATCATGTGGCAGCTGGCTCTCCTTTGTAATCTTTGTTTTCTATATTACTCTATTAATCAATTGGTTTGATTTGGACCATGTTTGTGTCTACACACTTGAATCATCATCTTCGGGTGCTAGGTGGGTTCACCTTGCCAAAAAAGGGGTAGAACTGCAGAGGCACTACAGGAGACAACCTAATATTTGAATGGCAGGAAAAAAAACTTTAATTAAATGGTGACTAAACATGAATCAATCTTAAAGTTTTATGTACAAACCCCACAATCACAAAGGAAAAATGTATATTTCTTTGGGCACCTCCTTTTCCCCATAGATAACAGTGATGTGGCTGCCTGACAGTAGGTGGGAAACAGTAGTGTCTGTTTCCTGTTTCCTCCCAGTTCATTAGACACCATTCCTGGCTCAGGAGGAGAATCAGAACAGCAGCTTCAGAAACAGTTCATGAAAAGGAGGAGCAACACAAGGGATAGGCCATCCTGCCATTATGTGCAAAGGAGGTTTTTATTTATTTGCTTTCATCAGGTTCCAAGCACCACTGTAGTCCAGGCCTTGCCCCTTCCCACATTGCTTCTTCCTCACCTTAGGGATGCCATGACATGACTAATGATCCCTCGCTAGAAAAATCATTCCTGACTCTATTCTGCTTCGGCTGCTTGCTTGGCCCTGAGACAGAATCTATTCATGATTCACGCAGATATGTGGCTGTAATGCCAAAAATTCATTTTACCTCTGTTAGGGCACACAGGATAGGTTTCTCTAAGAAAATAATTTCCACATTCAACTCACGGACAATGAAGCCAGACAAAGTGACTCTTATGGACACTGAATGGGAAGATTCAAAACCTCAATTGAAATAAACACAATTTTTAAAGGTTTATTACGAGGGACTTTAACTGAGAGCTTGTTCAGCTGGTCAACGATTTGTGCAATGTTGCAAATATTAATTACAGTAGGAGTGTACAAAATGCAATATATCTTAGCTAAATAATGCATTCCAAGCAAGTACCCATTAGCAATATGATTACGCACCAGAGCACCTCATTAAGTCTTTGACTCTCTGGCATCCATCTAATCAAGACAATTGTGCATCATTGTCATGCTTCTCAACTATGACAACTTGCCAGGCTTGAACGGGGGTAACTCGTGAAAACATCGAAGGCATCGCTACCAATAACAGGGTAACAAATGTGAAAGGCTCCATATGTTTAAAGGACTTTAAAGAGGGAATGTTTAAAAACATACTGCAATTATTGAAATTCTGGGATGCTGATATTCTCCATGAAGGGGAGACAGACACACACACATCCCTTCAGGAATGGCAGAGTACAAGAGTCAATTTGTTCCCCTCTGTGTACACACATAACTCTTGTTAATCATACTGAGAGTTATGTGCATGCACTAAGAGTGGACTCTAGAGAGTTGGAAACAGATATGCCTTTAATCCTAATAAATGTGTATACCTTGCCTGTGTTTCGCATTATTTAATAAAACAGAACTGTCTAATTTGAGACAATGGAGAGAAGAGCTGGGAAATTTGAAACATATGAAAAACAAAAACAAGATTTCTTCACACAGAATGTGGACAGTCTGTGGAACTTATTGGCACAGGACATCTGAGATATCTACACAGTAAATGCATTTTTTAAATGGCAAAATCATATGATAGAATCATAGAAAAGTAGAAATATAGGACTGAAAGGGACCCTGAGAAGTGATCAAGTCTAACCCCCTGTACTGAGCAGGATCAAGTAAACCTAGACCATCCTTGACAGGTATTTGTCTAACGCCTTCTTAAAAACCTCCAGTGATGCGGATTCTATTACCTCATTTGGAAGCCTATTCCAGAGCTCAGCTACCCTTATCGTTAGGAAGTTTTTCCTAATACCTACCCTAAATCTCTTTTGCAGCAGATTAAGCCAGTTACTTCTTGTCCTCCTTTCAGTGGACATGGAGAATGACTGATCACCATTGTCTTTATAACAGCCCTTAACTCTTACATATAAAATAAATATTGGGTGCTTTTCATTTGCAGAGCTCTTTCCAACCGTTAGCTAATCTAGCTAATAACTAGTTACACAAAAACCCACAGATGCATATTAAAATATGGGTAATCGCATCTCATCTATACAGTTGAAGTTAAATCATGCAGGGTTAGGAAGGAATTTGTCCCTCCCAATATATATCAACAATTGTCTAATAAAACACTGCAATTTGTTACATTCTGGAGCATGTTCTAATGGGAAATGTATTGAGATCTAAATAACATCACTGATTAATACTGATTATGCAGTTCCCACCCACACCTACATCATTTTAAGGCAACACGATTCGTTTTAGTAATGTGCAACATGCGAACATCACTAACACATTCCGCATAAAATGTCAATTTAAAAACCCAACATGTTAATACACACTTCTTCAGGTGTAAAACTATTACCCTGCAACTCTTTATACTTCATCTCATTTAAAAAATGTAACCTGAGTTTTATATAAGTAAAACTGGACTTAAACTAAATGTGTATCTATTTGAAAATGACGCTCATATAGAAACATCGGACTAAAGTGATATGGAAGAGGAATGAGCCTTAGACACATCGTGCTGTTTGATTCCATCCCTGTTATTAAAAGTAATGTATACAGTGCCATCAATGCATACAGCACTTTACAAAGACAGAACAAGTCTGGCCCTAAGCAGAGAGGGCATTGAGAAGCATTGCCTTGGTGAAAGCAGCATCCCTTTTACTAAACTATTGGAGAGGAGGAAGCCAGCAATAAAGATTAATGTCTTGTCCCAAGTGGATTATTTCAAATCTTCTAAAATCAAATTCATTCCCCTAATGTATTCACGAGGTTTAGAGAGAGATAAACATTGATAGGTATTGTTCTAACTCTTCAAGCCATGTGTGATCACATGGAAAGCAGGAGCCTTGATACTGCACAAGTTTTACTCATATCATTGCATCCTTCCTTTGTGCTAGTCTGTATGCTTTAATGTAACAACAGAATCCACACGTCTGTCTTCCTGATCAACCCCCTATAGAGACTGAGAAGCATTTCTTGTTAGGTAAGAAGCTGATGGCACAGCAGGAATATCTCAGAAGTTTCAGTAATATAATAAGCTACTATGTGCTCTGAAATAAAATTTGGAGACTCATCTGGATCTAGTTTCTCAGCAGAATGGATCTTTGTTGGTTTATAACCTATAATTAAATGCCAGTTATACCTTTTACATGGTGTAAAAATTGAAATCTCTTTTGTTGTTATTGAAGATAAATCACTACAGAAAATGAATAGACTTCATGTGTGTGATTCAGCTGCAGTGCTCATGTGTCAATGTGGGGAAGCATGAGAGCAATTCACCACTGCTACCCATGTTTGGAACAAAGCTGGCTCATTGCTGGCTGTCCTCAGGCAAAGAGGGACTGTGGATACCTTAGATCACTGTGACTCCTCTAGGCAAACTTTCTGGGGCCCTTGACCCTGGGTTATACTAATGAGAGCAGTTGATAGAGTTATGGTATTATTTAATCCTTTGATCCCTAATCCCTTCAGGATTGCTTATCATAGAATATCAGGGTTGGAAGGGACCTCAGGAGATCATCTAGTCCAACCCCCTGCTCAAAGCAGGACCAATCCCCAACTAAATCATCTCAGCCAGGGCTTTGTCAAGATTCCACCACCTCCCTAAGTAACCCATTTCAGTGCTTCACCACCCTCCTAGTGAAAACATTTTTCCTAATATCCAACCTAAACCTCCCCCACTGCAACTTGAGACCATTACTCCTTGTTCCGTCATCTGCTACCACTGAGAACAGTATAGATCCATCCTCTTTGGAACCCCCTTTTAGGTAGTTGAAAGCAGCTATCAAATCCCCCCTCATTCTTCTCTTCTGCAGACTAAAAAAATCTCAGTTCCCTCAGCCTCTCCTCATAGATCATGTGCTCCAGCCCCCTAATCATTTTTGTTGCCCTCCACTGAACTCTTTCTGATTTTTCCACATCCTTCTTGTAGTGTAGGGCCCAAAACTGGACACAGTACTCCAGATGAGGCCTCACCAATGTCGAATAGAGGGGAATGATCACGTCCCTCGATCTGCTGGCAATGCTCCTACTTATACAGCCCCAAATGCCATTAGCCTTCTTGGCAACAAGGACACACTGTTGACTCATATCCAGCTTCTCGTCCATTGTAACCCCTAGGTCCTTTTCTGCAGAACTGCTGCCTAGCCACTCGGTCCCTAGTCTGTAGCATTGCACTTGTCTTTGTTGAACCTCATCAGATTTCTTTTGGCCCAATCCTCTAATTTGTCTAGGTCCCTCTGTATCCTATCCCTACACTCTAGCGTATCTACCACTCCTCCCAGTTTAGTGTCATCTGCAAACTTGCAGAGGGTGCAATCCACGCTATCCTCCAGATCATTAATGAAGATATTGAACAAAACTGGCCCCAGGACTGACCCTGGGGGCACTCCGCTTGATACCGGCTGCCAACTAGACATGGAACTATTGATCACTACCCGTTGAGCCCGACGATCTAGCCAGCTTTCTATCCACCTTATAGTCCATTCATCCAGCCCATACTTCTTTAACTTGCTGGCAAGAATACTGTGGGAGACAGTATCAAAAGCTTTGCTAAAGTCAAGGAATAACACGTCCACTGCTTTCCCCTCATCCACAGAGCCAGTTATCTTATCATAGAAGGCAATTAGATTAGTTAGGCATGACTTGCCCTTGGTGAATCCATGCTAACTGTTCCTGATCACTTTCTTCTCCTTGAAGTGCTTCTAAACTGATTCCTTGAAGACCTGCTCCATGATTTTTCCAGGGACTGAGGTGAGTTAAGATTGGCCTGTAGTCCCCCGGATCCTCCTTCTTGACAAGGGGGTGGGGCGAACTCAGTGAGAACCAGAGTTTAAAAAGCCAGATGAGCTAGTGAACAGGAGCAGCAAACAGGGGAGTGAGTTTTGAGAGGGAGTGAGAGAGCCAGATACAACATTCTCTAAACTTAGACCAATAAACACCTCCTTCAAAACAAAAAACAAAACAAAAAAGAAAAAAAAAAGAAAAACACCAACCCTGCAAGAGTAAAAATAAGGCAGGCAGAAATCAAGCAGCAGAGTGGGAGCAATCTTGTTTATTGCACAGAATGCAGCATGTATGACTACCTGCCTTGTGGGCAGATAGCATGTGTGCACATTCAGTGCAAGCAACTCACAGCCTTCCGAGACTGAATACAGGCTCTTGAGCACAGAGTGGCTAAACTGGAGGAGCTAAAGGAGACAGAGAGGTCCATAGATGAGACTCTCCGGGACACAGTAGAGCAGCTCCACCCCCAGTCTGACAGCTTCTGTGCTGTTGAGCAGGATGAAAGTCTCGGGGAAGGAGAACATCAAGCCGGAGTCGAGGGAAATGATCCCATAGATAAGGACACTTCTTACAGATGTCATGGTATCCTCTCACACTGGAACCCCAGTTCCAGTTATTAGAAAGAGCCAGGTAATAGTAATGAGGGATTCCATTGTTAGAAATATAGCAAATTGGGTTTGTGATGACCAGGAGAACTGCATGGTGAATTGCTGGCAGGGTGTGAAGGTTGTGAACCTCTTGAGACACCTAGACAGACTTAAGTGCAGTGCGGGGGAGGAGCCAGTAGCTGTGGTAGATGTAGGTACCCATGAACTAAGGTCAGGTAGGAGAGAGAGATCCTGGAGGCCAAATTTAGGCTGCTAGGAAAGAGATTAAAGTCCAGGACCTCCATGATAGCATTCTCTGAAATGCTTCTGTAACTCACACACCTCCTGAGTGTGGTGCTCTGTCCCATCTAGTGGCACCGAGACCACTTAGAGAGAGATTATGAGTCCACTCTACAGCTTTAGCTAACAGCCAGTTGGCTTTTGGCTCATGAATTTAGTTCCAGAGGTCTCAGGTTTGATCCCGCCCGCTGCCGACTGGGTCTGTTGGTGTTACAGTCCACACACAGGGCCAGTTAGACAGGGAAAACTGCAGGGTTTCAATTTGTGGATGAGACAATGGTGTTCAGAGGAGGGATTTAGATTCATTAAGAACTAGAAGAACAGGAGTACTTGTGGCACTTAGAGACTAACAAATTTATTAGAGCATAAGCTTTCGTGGACTACAGCCCACTTCTTCGGATTCATCTAATAAATTTGTTAGTCTCTAAGGTGCCACAAGTACTCCTGTTCTTCTTTTTGCGGATACAGACTAACACGGCTGCTACTCTGAAACCTGTCATTAAGAACTAGGGAACCTTTTGGAAAAGGAGGTATCTATATGGAAAAGATGGGCTCCTAAACTAAAACACAACCAGATTGATGGCATATCAAATTTAAAAAGTTGTGGAGGAGTTTTTAAACTAAGGGCTGGGGGAAAGCAGAGGAGCACAGGGTTCAGACAGACACATCCCTTAGAGGAAGATTTATTAAAGGGGCTCAGATGCTGTGCATCATTCTTCAAGGGCATGGATAACATCCTCCTATCGATCTTTAATAAGGTCCAGTTTCCTGCAGTGGTACAGACTCATTCCACTCTACTTCATTTGGTAAACAAAACTAATCAGGAAACCTCTTATTCTGGAACATTATAGATTGTCTTCATATACTATATTATCAGCCACCAGCTACTATAATGGCCTAGATACTACTGGACCTACCAAGGGAGTAGTGGGAGCTTCCCCTCCACTGCCGTTTGTCCTCCTTTGAGTGTGTATAAACTTATATTTCTGAACATGACAAATTGTCGCTGCCAAAACGGACAATGAAAAATTGAAAGTCAAATAACTCCTATTAGTCTGTCAAAGGTTGATGGAACTGGTATACTATTTTCCCATTGTGAAAGTCTACCACTGCTACGAGCTGACAGGAATATGGACTTCTTGTATGACCCATTTATAGTAACCGATGACAATGTGGTTTTAAAATGTGCACACTGAAGCACTGTCAATGATTTACAAAGAGCCCCACGGTACAATTTCTAGATCTCATGGCAAGATACCATTGAGATAGAAGCATTAGAAATGCCTGAACAGGTCAGAAGTTGATTTCCCCCCCACCCCAATGGGATAGATAATTATAATAATAATATATGGAGTTATACCTATCTCATAGAACTGGAAGGGACCCTGAAAGGTCATTGAGTCCAGCCCCCTGCCTTCACTAGCAGGACCAAGTACTGATTTTGCCCCAGATCCCTAGGTGGCCCCCTCAGGGATTGAACTCAACCCTGGGTTTGGCAGGCCAAACCACTGAGCTATCCCTCCCCTCCAGTATAGCTCCAATACTGTATTAAGTGTGTAAAACAACCTTTTAGGATGACTATATATTGTGTAAAATAACTAATTACAGAAATGAAGAGTGAGAGAGTGTCAGGTTTTGTTTTATTTTCCAACCAACCCTACTTTTTCCCCCATGGTCATGTTGGCTAAGCTTTTCACATATCCCAAACAGTGCAAAAGCAAACTAGATATTCTCCTGGGTCTAAGTATGAGAGAGAACTGCTAGTCACAAGGATTCTTGTGGTATGTTCCATATTGTTCCATGTGTAACAGATTTGGGGCTGCTCTGTAATAATTATGAATACTGTATGTTGACCTGGTTATTGGGATATTTACCATATGAATATGTTGGGGAGGGAGGCTGTCAGGAGGAAAAGAATGGGTCTAGATAGCCACCGCTCAGCAAACACTTCAAAGTTAATAAAACTTAACTCTTATCATTTTAACTCCTGTTCCAGCCAACCAAAACTGATTTTAACTAGAAGGGCCAAAGCCCAGGAACACACAAAAGAACTGTGGTGGTTTCAAAAGGAACTCTCTCTATCAAGAGAGGAGTGGTAGTTGCTCATGGGAACCAGACAGAGACACAGAATCCTGCTGAGGGTGTCTGAAGAAGGTAGGCCTGGTCTAAGTTACCAGCAGGGGATGGTAAACCTCTAGGTAAGTTAGACATGAGTGTCCATTGTTTAAAAATCTTCTCTAAAACACCTTTCTTCCTACTGCTAAAATAAACAATACTTACGTTTTGAGAAGGCTGCCTGATTATTGTACACCACTGGTCACACTCTCCTGAAGGGAAGACTGTCCGAGACCATTCTTATCCTGCAGGTCTGAGTGAGAGAACTGTGAAATTCCACCTCGGGAGAGGTAAAAGCACAAGGATTGACACCTTAGGGGATACACTCAGAGAGACCAGAGGGGAGAGAGGTGTGGGTGGCTTGGTAACCATGCTAGCATGCTACCCATAATTCCAAAATATACTTTATGTGGCAATACTACATGCATGTATTAGATGCTTCTGCAGTATTAATTTCTTTTGCTATTTGGTATGTTATGCCCATAGTCCAAAAAAGCAAAAGCATATGGTCAATTCAGTCCTCCATTTTTCAAGACTCTAATACAGTTTGTTTTCTTTTATTCCACTCGCTGTTTAACTCTCAAACAGCCATCCAACTGAATTCTTTGTTCCTGAAGATACAACATGAGGAAATGGTAAATATAAACACTGATCTTATTACATAGGATACATACATACATACATACATATACAGGCCATACCTAGTATTATGTTTGTGCACATGTCTCGATCACTCCTTTTGCCTGCTGGCATAATCAAGTATTAAACACTAATGACTTAATTCTTTTGGCCACACTCACACATCCTTTAGAATAGCAAAGATTAACACAAATAGTTACATAGGAGCTCTTAAAAAGACGGAATCCAGTAAGCAAGAGAACATGATCCGTTACTTTACCTACTACACATACACTAATTTTTCAAAGCCTATATAGTTTGCTTATACTTAGGTGATACAGACTTTATGGGCATACAGATAATAGGCTTTCTGGAACCATATAATTATTTAGCAAACTAGGTACTATTACAGAACATAAGATATGAGAACACTTAATATATACATTCCTCCTTACAGAGAGCCAGAGAGAAAGAGAAGGTAATATTGACAAAATTTTATGTGAAAAGTCAGCCACTTCAAACTCACCACTCTCTCTAGCTTTCACCACCAGATCACTTAGCCAAAAACACACACAAACACACACCTCAGAACAAATCTTTTTAATTCTTCACCTGCTACACTGAGGTAATCAAATTCCACAGATACCGGAAGTTTGTAATGTGCTGAAGGTGAAATCCAACACACTTTTGCTTTTGCTAAAGATCCTGGTACCACATCTTCCTCACTATGTGTTACTCCATATCAGTTATCAAAGCAGTATTGCATGGCAGACTGCCTGAATTACACATGGGTTTACATCAGTAGGCTCTTGCCATTCATTATATCCCGTACACTTTGTTCAGTGGACAGAAGGTGAATTATAATCTCCCTTTAATTAGTTACTCATGAAGAATATTTCCATTCTAATTAAAAATAATTGTGTATATCAGGGGTCAGCAACCTTTGGCCCACAGCTCGCCAGGGTAAGCCCCCTGGCGGACCGGGCTGATTTGTTTACCTGCCACGTCCACAGGTTCGGCCAATCGCGGCTCCCACTGACCGCGGTTCGCCATCCCAGGCCAATGGGGGCAGCGGGAAATGGCGCGGGCCGAGGGATGTGCTGGCCGCCGCTTCCCGCTGCCCCCATTGGCCTGGAGCGGCAAACCGTGGCCAGTGGGAGCTGCGATCGGCTGAACCTACGGATGTAGCAGGTAAACAAACCAGCCTGGCCCGCCAGGGTGCTTACCTTAGCGAGCCGCATGCCAAAGGTTGCCAATCCCTAGTGTATATGAATACCAACATCGATTAAATTGATTGTGGAAGACAACTGGTCTCTCCTTGTTTGTATGGGTGGGATTTTCAAAACCACTCAGCACTAGACTGGCTTAAATGTGCTCACACTGAAATCACTGGGAGTCTCATCTCAGATTTCAGTGGGAGCAGAGTTCAACCAATTCCTAGCTCTTTAGAAAAAAACCCATTTCTAAAATATTGCATGAGGTTTTAGTGGCACAACTCCATTGACACCCCTATGAATCAAGTCTCTGAAGTCACATGTCTTTCAGTGTTACATGGATTTCTACTGAAATATGCAGAGGCCAAATTGTCCAAGCTGTCATAGTATACTTTAAACTTTGTCACCACTCAAATATCATCTTATGTATTATTTTAATCACTTCATTTCTTACACTCTGTGCACTCCTTAATTCATGAAATGTCCACAATAGTTCTCTTAACAGCAAGACTGTTATGCTATATTTTATTTCTACAAGTCATTAGAGCTGATGGGCGAATAAAATTTCTGCTTCATGGGAAATTCTGGCATTTCAAAATTTGTTTTCATTCTGCACTGGAACAAAGAGTCAAAATGTCTAAATTTACCACAGAACAAACATTCCAAAAAGTTTCTATTCGTAAGCATCAAAACATTTTGTTTCAATAATGTTGAAACATTTCAGTAATGTCAATATATTTTGTTTTGATAGTGATGTAATATTATTGTGGTGACCAGCTTCCCCTCTGGTGAAGAACTGCCACATATAACATATCATATATGCTTGGTGACTCTTTGCCTGGTACCTTTGCTGCCACTTCCTGTCTCTTTTCAAATTAGAGTTACCAAGGTTTTAGTCTTTTCTCCCCAAGAACTGGAAACCCAGAGATACAATCTAGCATGTGGCAATTATGATGTAGTGTCACTTCGAGAAGTGGCAGTCAGATGCCTAAATAACTTAGTAGCACATATCAGGCATAGGCTTAGACCTAGTGAAAAGAAAGTAGCTTATTTATTATATTAAGAACAAATACAATGTAACATGGAACTAGAAGCATAAGAAATACAGTAGTTTTAGATACAAAACCCACTAATTTTACATATCTATGTAAATCTACTTTGAGCTTTGAATTATTTACAAATATATATACACGTTGTGCCACGACCTGTCTGTGTCTGACATCACCTCTCAGCATCAATCCTGGCTACCAATATACTGGGATGGTTTTGGGAGTCCATCACTTTCTCTGAGGAATCTATTCCCTTCATAGCCCACCACAATCTACCTATGTGGAAAGCAGCAGTGAGTCCAATGAAGCATATTACCTCATTCATCTTTGTCTCTCTAATATCCTGCGACCATCATGGCTACAAGACTGCATACAACGAAGTTGAAACTAAACATTGTCACCTTATCAAAGCAAAACGATTTGACATTGAAATGAAGTCTTAATATTCTCAAAAGAAAATGAGAAAGCCGAAGTGATTCATTTTTACCTTTTCCCCTTTGAAAATTTCATCAGCATCTACACGTTCCCACAAAATGTTTTGATTTTGATGAAAATGTATTTTCTAACAGAAAATTGATCCACTGAAAATGTTTCAACTAACTCTGCAAAGAATATTATTTGATGCTGGTGATTTCTTAGAAAGCCCAGCCACAACTCCTACATTTCATTTCCTTCAGTTTTTCCTTCCCCTTCCTTCAGACAGATGTTAATATAAAAGTATGGTTTTAAGCTCTAATCCAAAGCCCACCCATGTCAATAGAAAGACTCATTGATTTCAACAGGCATTGGATCAGTCCCTTAATGTTTAGACTCTGACACCTATTTGTGTTCTTGCAGAGGATCTCTACAAGAACCACTTGTTTCCCTCAAATGGTCAATTAATTAACTAATTTTCCTCTTTTTTTTTTTTCTTTCTTACCAGGAAGCAGCAGTTTCAAAGACTAATCCTTTTGTCCATGGTATCAAGCCAGTGAAAGTCTTATTAATGATACAATGCTTCTGATTTTTTACCTGAAAACATTTCAGTATGAAATCTGTACTGACCAATTATTTTTGATAAATCACTGAATTGAGGAGACATTAAAAAACATGTTTATGATTTTAAATGATATTTTAAGTAGGATTTTGGTGGTAGAACTAGCCATAAAGCAGGGATTTGAATTGTAATTTTGCGTGAATAACTAGCTGATTCAAACTTACATTTATTAGGACATTTGCACTCTGGGATTCAGAGTTAGACTAATATAATGACAAGTGATTTAAAAGCACTGTGTATAAAATAGACATGAAGAGATGACAGACGATGCCTTGGTTGGCAGGTAAGAAAAACTTTTTGCTATTATTTGTGTCTGCGAAACTTTTAACGTATATTTTATAGTGATGACTAATTTCAGCAATAATGTTATATTTGATTATGGGTGTTCAAGCTGCTTTGTTCAATTACTTAATTTTTTTAACAAAAGAGATAGAAAGGCAAACTGAACTATTGGATCCTTATGACAACCGCTGAACAATAAATAAAAAATAAATAAAAAAGGAATGTAATTATAATTAAAAAACCTCTCTTACATACACAACCAGATCCAGTATATGAACAACGAACTTTTTTTTTTTTTTTTTTGGCAAATTTCCTTGTAGGTGTACTTGGGTAACCCTGAGAGGCTATATAGGTTTTCAGATCAAATACAGGTGAGCAGATCCTCGCAGGTGACAATGGGGTAGCTGTGTGAAACCCTCTCAGCTCTTAGCAGGACTCACCATGCAGATCTGATAGCTTTAAGGCCTGACTCAATGCCCACTGAAGTCAGACAGATTCCCATTGACTTTAATGGATGCTGGATCATGCCCTTAGTTGGCAAGAGGTAATAAATCAGCTGTAGATGAGGACAATGTCTAATTAGTAATCAGAGAACACAGTTTTAAAAGTAAATGTATTTGCCCAAATTAAAATTCACCTTGATACCCTTTTATTTTATTTTCTGCCAAAATTTGAGCAAGTGAGTTCTAGACACATGAATGGTGTAAGAAAATGGATTGTATGTGTGTCTGCCTCAGTATTTGCAATCTCAAGCATTCAAAAATCATGAACGAGGCCTCATGAGAATGGCTTAAAAATCATGAGATTAATAAAAACAAGTATATTTTGCGTTCTTTTTATGCATGCCTCCCAGTGTTGTGAAGTTTAGGGTTCATGTTTGCAAGTTTTTCTCTGCAACCATGAGGGCTAGACACTTTATTATTTTAATTTAATTGAAAAATGAGATTCTCACGGAATAACATGATTCCAGGAGCTGGGGCTTTAAGAGAAACACCAAAAATTATGAAAGTTGGCATCAAAGTATTCACAAAGAAAATGGTATATTTGTTATGGAGTGGGGGAGGTGGCAGACGAAGACACACTGCTTGACAATACAAGCATACTTGGTTCCCCAAAACACTCACCAGTGCCTTGGCACAGAAGCAAGTACATGAGCCAGACAGTGGTCTGACTTCATCCTTCATAGCAAGCTGTGCATGTTATTGCTTCCTGTAAATGTGATGAGATTAAATTAAAATCATCACCTCGGCAACGAAGCTTAGAATTGCCTCACTTTTCTAGGAATGCTAGACTGAGCAAGATGTGTGTGGGCCAGAAAGAAAAAAGGTTTCCTTAATCCTGTTGATCTGCTATCTTCTCCAACAGCTCCAATGTCATGCTCATCCAACCAAAGAAGAGAAATAATATCATATGACTTAAGTGGCCAAAGACAGGTGGCCTATACAATAGGCATTTTAACTATACTGTATAGGATAGTCAAAGTAATATGTTTATAATCAAGACATATAAAGTAAAAAAAAAATCAATAGAAAAATGAGTATTTTTTATATCTAAATTTGCTGTATTTATCTATCCACAGTGAAGTGCAAGGCTCTGTGAAGGGTAGGGATTCACCACAGGGGAGTTCATTGCACAACAGGTCCTAAATATACAGAGGATGAAAGTTCTGGACTTTTGAGCAAAAGCTTGGAACTTAAATCAACTGATACTGTGTAGTGTAGACAAAAACAAAAACACACACACACACACACACACACACACACCACCAACACCAAACAAAACAGCATTAAATGTCCTCTAAACTACTGATTCAACATAAAAACAAAGGCTGTGTTACAAAGCAAAAATGCTAGCACCAGGTTTTGAAAACTAATTTCTCAAGGCTTTCCAGGTATGGAAGCATAATGTGCTTTTTGTTTTGTTTTTATTCAGGCACTAGATTGTTAGATGTGTTTGCCATTTTGAGGAGTTTCTACACAAAAGTATTGCAGCACTGTTTCCTTTAGTGTATCAAATAAGAAAGTTTTGACTTTAAATCAATAGAAAAGCTCAGAGTATTAAATACAGAACATAATAGATTATGCAGAAAATGATCCTTGAAAACATTTTGCTCACTCAATACAGCAAGATTTTATTTTCTCTAAGACTGCAGGACTTAGCTCATTAAATGTCAATATTTTGGTCTATTACTCCATTTTGTACTGTTGTATTGAGCCTATACATTTGACATGGGTAAATGTGAATAGCTAGATTGTGGGTTTAGTAATAAAAAAAAAAAGCAATAAGGTCCTAGATCTTCAGTAAAGAGGGAAGTAGTTGTTCTTTTCACAATCTCAGGAGATTAACCTATGCAGGAACTATGTCACACAGAAGGATTTCAGAGTACAGAAAGTCAAAAAAGATAAAAATCGAAAATCAAATTACTACAACTGCCACTAAGCTATTACCCTGTAGATATTAAACACTCACACATTCACATGACTACCACCCTGCTGTAAATCACACTTCCAGACAGTTCATTTAATGAGCAGTGTTTGAGAAGACAATCTGTTTTGGATTAAATTAAATACATCTCTCTCTCACACACACACTTCTAGGCTAATCCAAGCTATTTTTTTAAATCACTAACAACTTGAGCTTTTCAGTTTCAAAAAACAAGTGGGAGCCATGGCTTGCTTTAATATTGTACCCATACAGGGTCTCTACTACAAAGCTGGACTATAGCCAAGCAGCAAGTACTGTAATTAGGATTTAGATGAGAATTTCTACTAATTACAGTATTATAACCATGGATTTATGTTACATTATATATTTTCTAACTTGAAACACACTATGTAAGAGGTAAACAATGCACATAGCCTCCTTCCAACAGTACCTATGTTTGAGTCCTCCTCACCGAGCTGTATTGTAACAAGTATCTGGGTTTTACCACCACCTGCATTTCAAGGGCCCTATCTTAGACTGGCAGATGACACCCTTAGGTGTGAAATTAGCATGTTCTTCCATACATGCACTTTACCCAACCTCCCCCCAAATCTCAATCTCATCCTAACCATCCCCACTTTCAAAAATGTGTCTGAAAAAAACCCTTATTATTATTAATCATTTGTATTATGGTAGCTACCAGCAGTCCCAGTCAAGATAGGGACCCCATCTTGTACACACACCACACACACACAGCAAGAGAGTATCCCTGATGTGAAGAGTTTGGGGCTGTCAATTAATCACAGTTAACTCATGTGATTATCTAAAAAAAATTAATCGCAGCTTTAATCGCATTTTTAAACAATAGAATACCAATTTAAATTTATTAAATATTTTGGATGCTTTTCTACATTTTCAAATATATTGATTTCAATTACAACATAGAATACAAAGTTTATATTATTATATTTGATTACAAATATTTGCACTGTAAAGATGAATTGAAAAATACTATTCCTTTATCATCTCATAGAAGTACTGTATTGCAATCTCTTTATCGTGAAAGTTCAACTTACAAATGTAGTTTTTTTTGTTATGTAAATGTACTCAAAACCAAAACAGTGTAAAACTTTAGCGCCTACAAGTCCACTCAGTCCTACTTCTTATTCAGCCAATCACTAAGACAAACAAGTTTTTTTACATTTACGGGAGATAATGCTGCCCGCTTCTTATTTACAATGTCACCTGGAAGTGAGAATAAGCATTCAAATGGCACTTTTGTAGCCGGCATTGCAAGGTATTTATGTGCCAGATATACTAAACGTTTGTATGCCCCTTCATACTTCAGTCACCATTTTCCAGAGGACATGCTTCCATGCTGATGACGCTTGTTAAAAAAAATAATGTGTTAATTAAATTTGTGACTGAACTCGTTGGGGGAGAATTGTATGTCTCCTGTTCTGTTTTACTCACATTCTGCCATATATTTCATGTTATAGCAGTCTCGGATGATGACCCAGCACATGTTCGTTTTAAGCACACTTTCACTACAGAGCGGACAAAACGCAAAAAAGGTACTAATGTGAGATTTCTAAAGATCGCTACAGCATTCGACCCAAGGTTTAAGAATCTAAAGTGCCTTTCAAAATCTGAGAGGGATGAGGTGTGGACCATGCTTTTGGAAGTCTGACTCAGATGATGAAAATGAACATGCATTGGTCCTCACTGCCTTGGATTGTTATCGAGCAGAACCAGTCATCAGCATGGACACATGCCCTCTGGAATGGTGGATGAAGCATGAAGGGACAAATGAATCTTTAGCGCACTTGGCATGTAAGTGTCTTGCGACGCTGGCTACAACATTGCCATGCAAATGCCTGTTCTCACTTCCAGGTGACATTGTAAACAAGAAGTGGACAGCATAATCTCCTGCAAATGTAAACAAACTTGTTTGTCTGAGCGACTGGCTGAACAAGAAGTAGCACTGAGTGGACTGGTAGGCTCTCAAGTTTTCCATTATTTTATTTTTGAATGCAGTGTTTTTTTGGGTTTTTTTTTACATAATTCTACATTTCTAAGTTCAACTTTCACGATAAAGAGATTGAACTACAGGACTTGTATGAGGTGAATTGAAAAATACTATTTCTTTTGTTTTTTACAGTGCAAATATTTGTAATAAAAAGTAAAGTGAGCACTGTACACTTTTATTTCAATTACAACACAGAATACAATATATTTGAAAATGTAGAAAACATCCAAAAATATTTAAATAAATGGTATTCTATTATTTTTTAACAGCGTAATTAATCAATTACTTTTTTTAATCGCTTGACAGCCCTAGAGGAGTTTACAATCTAAGGCTCTGATTCAGGAAGGTATTGAAGCATGTGCATCACTTTAAGATCATGAGTAGTCCCACTGAAGACAATGAACCCAGATCTCAAGAGTCGCAATCCAATGTTTTAAATACAAGTTCATCCTTCCTCTCCTAGAGGCATTATTTAATGTGGCCCATGTATATTACCCCACCCAACCCCTTTTCAAATCTTTATTTTTCTATGTTCTTGGTTATATTTTTGTGATATTTGTGTATTATTGTGTTATAATTGCCTGTAAAACAGCTTGAAAAGATAGGATGGGTAGAAGACATTTTTATATATTAAACTATTATTTTAGGGGCTACCCAGTATTCCTAGCTATAAAGAACATACAACCATGAAAATGAAAAGTGGCAAATTCAAAAGTAATGAAAGAAAATGCTTTTCACACAACACATAATTTGACTGTGGAACTCATTGCCACATGATGTCATTGAAACCCAGAACTCAGCAAGAATCGAAAAGAGATTGGACATTTATATGGATAATACAAATATGAGAGTTATAATATTAAATACTTTTTAAAAGCGTTTAAGTGTGATGGAAAATCTTGTGCTTAAAAAATGTAGCCACACTCTATTAAGATTTAGGAGAAGACGTCCCTAGGGAGAGGGGATGCAGACAATTCCAATACTGCATACAGTGGGGTTTCTTGCATCCTCTGAAGCATCTAGTTCTGGCTATGGGGCCTGATCTACTATATGGCAATCCTGTATTCCGGCTTCTCTATGGCATAGCCATAAGCTATTTAAACTGAACTTCAGATTGGTAAGCATGATGGTATAACACTGCCTTCTCTACTAAATGAAGGTCATAAGGAACTGCTGCTATCAGGCAAAAGCCTAGACAGTCCCTACATAGTCTCAGAAGCTACCAAGGACACCATTTCAGAGCCTGATAAATCAAGTTAGAGAGCATCTAAGAATGTTCAGCCAGATGGATCACTTGAACGGCTAAATAGCCTAATCCATCTTTTTGAGAAAAGAGATTGGCTTGTGCAATGACACAGATAATGGACTGTTCCATTGAAATTGTTAGGTCTTTACATTAGGGGGCTGCAGGCACCCACCTTTCTCAATATCTAGGCAAACCTCAATATCTTTGCCTTTGTGTTTACATTTTCACAAGCTTCTTTTCCTTCAAAGAGCCACATATAGAACTGAAACGAGGAAAAGGCCGGTCTTCTCATGCCATTTCCACCACTCAGGAATGGAAACACTGCTGTAAGACCGTATCTGGTGTTTTTGTAGTACTATAAAATCACTCCATGAGGCAGTTTATAAAAGCATCAACAAACAGTAGGGGATGTGAACTTACGCCATGTGGATGGGATAGAGAGAGTTGTTCTTCAAAATTCTATTTTGAAATGATAACTCTTAATTTTGAATTATACCAATAATGCATACTTTACAATACTTGCTACATGGATGGGTATACGGATATCAGTAAAATCAGATTTTTTGTTTGTTTGGGAAGTGGGGAAGTCAGAACAGGAGGATGAGAGGAAAGAGTGTCTAGAAAGGATTCTAGAGCAACTAGAAAGGATTCTCATGTTTATAAGGTATATAATACACTCCAATCCAAGCAGAAATCTCTGTCTCTCGGTTTACAGATGTGACATTAGCTCATGATTGATGAGATTCAGTGAATCACTGATATTCCTAGCCAAGCAGATGGCCTCACAAACTGAGCTGTCAGAGCAGTAAAAAAAGGGTGGTGGAGAATGGAGCTGAAAGCAGAAGGGAAATAAGTAACACTAGAGTAGGAGGGATGGACAGTCTAGTGTCACTCAGTGTAATTTTCTGAAATAAGGCTGCTGGAACTGGTAGGAAAGATTGCTCTGGTGGCAGTTAAGTAGGGGAATGGATGATGCAATAGTAGAAGTTCTCCATGGGGACTGGCAGAAGTGACCCAGGAGGAGAAAGACGCAGTGGTTGTATAGTAAGAATGGGGCAAGGGAGCAGAAGCTTGTGCTGGGCACAGATCCAGGATCCAAAACAAATAAAATAGCTAAACTTAGCATTAGAATTGTGGGGCTATAGTTCCACCTCTAAGTCCTTGTGACTGCACAAAACTCTGAGCTTTACTCTCATGGTTTCTGAGGACACCAGAACCCCTTGATGGGATTAGAGCTCTGTCATTCACAGCTGCCTGCTATATATTCTGTATGTAAACAAAGGGAATGCATTTAAAGAGCTACCGTAATATATTCAAATATTTGTATATAAATCAAAGTGAGTCTCAAAGCTGTAGGAGTTTGCATAAATGCTTGAATCACGAACAGCTGAGAGGAAACTCCAACTCCTGAACTGAGTAAATTAGCCAAAATACAAACAAAAAACAGAGGAATTATCAGTATCTAAAATAAGTTTTGTTTATCAATGCATGGCTTCTTTGGACAGTCAGGGACTGCATCTAAGTGTTTGTGTGGTGCCTGATACAATGGGACCCCAATCATGACTCGGGTGTAATAACAAATTACTTACTATTCATACAACTTCAACATGAGCTAAGATTGGGCTACTTCTTTGTTGTCATATTGTAAACAAACAGTATTTTTTGGTAAAAGTTTTGTATGAAACTTGATTGTCTGCCAACTTTCAATTCTCTTAATATCATTGTGCTCTCGATTTCAGCAAGGTAGAAAGGTTTAAAAACTGGGCCTATGAATCCTTTTGATCTTCCACAACTTGCTCACAGATCTGTCTACCAGGAAAAGAATCTTCATCAGGAAAGTGTGTTAATAATGTATACACACATTATTAACTGAAGTTATTTTCATTTATTGCCCTGGAGTCATCATTAGTGAAGATTAGACATGCATAAATCAATCTCTTGAATTAGTGAACGTCATCAAATGTCACCTTGTTGTAACTAAACATTTTTAAATCCACTCTTTATTTTTTGTTTTAAAAAACAGATCTTGTTGAGACAGCGATACAGCAATTCCACAACCATTTTTATAGCTGTAGATTTCTAGAAATATTTTAAGAATCCGTTACAGTGAAGATGCAGAATAAGTTACATATCTCAAAGTTACATATCTTGTCTGTTTTGAAAGTAATTTTATACCTATAAAATCTCTGTGGGTTTGAAAAGAACATCAAGAGAGGGACTAATGCACTCCAGACACTCAGAGCTTGTGTCCCCCCCAACAACATTAGTTATAAAGGAAAGATCTGCAGGAAATCTACATTATACTAGGAAATATTTCCAGGATCTGGCAGAACCTAAGAGACTACCTATAAGTGTGTACACAGAAGCAGATTTTTAAAATTTTTCTTTTTGTACAAGTACCATCAAATACAATCTCAAAGATTATTACTACATACAAAATATTTCAAGCTCTATTTTGATCTCATAAGTGTAGGAGTCCAATCAAGAATTTAATAATGACTGATATTTCTGTATATTGCTTCATTAGTAATGGCTGCCATGACTATACAGTTATTAAAAAAATCAAAACCACTTTTTATTTTAAGCTAAGAGGGAACTTGTACAATTCACTGGACTGGTGTGTATAGTTATGTCCCTGGTTAGTGGCTGATCCCAGCAACTATGACGACTTACAGCTAAAAGAGTTCTACTGTAACTCCGGTGGTGTTTTTGGTGCAGAAGCCCCATGGGTTGAAGCTCCCACTGATGACTGTGCAGTCTGCAAGTGTGTGACCACACACCTGCTTTTACGAATATTGTTCTGCAGTACATAATCTCAATGCGACCTCAATTATTTCTTAGTTTGGAAAAGCATGCATCAGCTGTGCAAGGTACACCCACTCCTTAAAAGACTCTGCTGCAATCTTATCTTTTGTCGTTACTTTAATTTTTAAAATTGCTGGCAGACACCACACAGTATCACTTAGTCTAACATTAGTAACTAGATATGAACAAATATTCAGCTTGAATACATGCTAAATTCTTTGTCTCCAACCGTGTTGGATGTTGGAATTCTACCTCCCACAACGTTTCTTAGGAGGACCTCACACCAGCTTCAAAGAGTTATGGAAAAAGTGACAGACCTTCACACATTTGCTCAGCATTGCTGCCCTTCCAGATGATTGTCTGAGGTTGGAGACTAAGGAGGTACAGTACCATCTCTCTCACACACACACACGTCATATTCAATATGTGTGTGTGAAATAGTACTTTAAGACAAACCATTCTAGCATCTGCTTTGGTATCTTCAATAATCAGCTAAGTGAACAGCAAATTAAATTAAGCCAAGCCAGTATTTCTCAGAGCTAAACTGTATCTCAGAGCATGTTTCTCTTATAAGATAAAGGGAGTGGGCTTAGAATACTTGTAGCATCCTGATTGTTCACAGGATCTTATTTACAAACAAATCCACACCCACGGTGGTAGATTTCTCTCTCATGCCCATGGAACGTCCCGTTAGACAGTGGCCTTGTAACAATTTTTGTAGTGGGGGTGCTGAAAGCCACTGAACAAAACTGTAAACCTGTATATGATGGAAAGCACTTCAACCAAGGGGTGCTACTGCACTCCTGTCATTAGATTGGTTTTAAGCAAAGGTGGATGCACCTGGGAAAAAGGAAAAACAAACAGAGTTGGTATTATCCCTTGTAGCAAACTGACACCACAGGAGAAACAGACCACACTAACAAATGGAGACAAGGGTTAACCCCAAGCCCCTTTCCTGAACATGTCGTTCCCATTTCAGACAAAAACTTACTGGTTCTGTCTCTTTATAGGTTTCAGAGTGCACTTTGGCCACACTTGTGTAGCTTGTCATGCCAATAAAGTGCTAGTGAATTGAACCAGTACTTCAGACGTCTCCCTGTCCCTTCCCTAAGACTCCACTAGAAGGCTACACCTCTTAAGGACCACTGTATGCAGACAGATAACATCATTTGTCAGACACATTCATACACAAGGCAAAAATTAATTCTCTCCAGTAATAACTGGCTGTCTCATTTGTTGGGACTCCATTACAATTTTTGAAATCATGTTTCTTTAAAAAACAAAACTGCTTGCCTGATCCTCTCTCTCTCTCTCTACACAGAGGTTATAAGAGGTGGATTTCCTGAGTTATCACCTGCTATAGAAAATTATAGAATAAATGAAGTATTTACATGGGCGCACACAAACACGCAAATGTGCAATGAATGGACCTTTTCAGTCCTGTGCATAGATTCACAGAGGGTGTCTATTGTTATTTTGTGAAGAGTCCGGGAGCAGTTCATTTTAATCCTTGTTAGGATTAATATTTTTTGCCTCCACAACACAAAAAGAAAGGAACAAAAGAACAACTCTCTTTCCTGGGGGACAGTCCCCCAGCAACAGTAAAAGGAATACTTTCCCCCTGCTTAAGCAGCCAACCTAAACAATAAAGGGAAGAAAAACAATGAGGATTTTACTAGCCTGCCAAAGGAAATAGGTGAGATAGGTGCCATCCTTTACAAGGCAAAAGATCATTCATGAGCACTTGTGAGTTTACTGGACTAATCATAGGTCATTATACAGGATGCAATGGTACTATCGAGTCCCCAATGAGCAAGGGGTTAACCTCAACTCAGCACCTCATGTGACCAGACCCTTCATTGTTCCAAGTCCCACTGGAAGGGTGTGGTATAGTTGGGAAAGAGAACCCAGATTTCCTGACTCCCATTGCTGTGCTTAAAAAAACTCAAGACCATCTTCTCCTCTCTTTAAAGGTCCCTAAATTAATGTACAGGTTAGTCTATTAACGGGTTACTAATTGTGGGACAGTGGCTCCATCAAGAAAACAGTTTTTTTAAAGTAAGGAATGCAGATAATTTATTGAACTGATTATCAAAGCCTTACCACTATGGGTTTTACAGTTATTAAATCACCTGGTTGGCACTATGAGAGATATTTCAGTATCTATTGGGCACCACTATATTAAATTTAAGTAGTTTAATCTAGGATTGTGTTCTACTCCATGGGGAGGGTTACCATAGCAACTTCCAGGACATAAAAACAGCGGGAGGTCCTTAAGGTGAGTCACTTATCAGGGGGTAGCTGTGTTAGTCTGTATCTACAAAAACAACAAGGAGTCTGGTGGCACCTTAAAGACTAACAGGTTTATTTGGGCATAAGGTTTCATGGGTAAAAACCTCACTTCACTGAGAACAACTGTAGAGAACACCCCTGGAAAGGTTTGCATACACTGGTTCAGACAGAGTTTTCCAGAGACTGGGGAACAAGGAAAGGCATTTTGATATAAAAAGGCTGAGTGTGAACTGACTCAGGGCTTTCTTTCTGATCCAGCAAACTGGACAGGCCCTTCTGTCCAAGAGGGGCTTGAAGATGGGTTGGAAAGCCTTTGGCCCATAAGACTGATGGGTGACTCCTGGCTTGTGTAGCGCGTGTTTAAATTGTTTGTATGATATTTCCTCTACAATGCTCTTACCTTAAGAATAAATGTGGTTGCTTAGAAAGAACTATGTGGTAACTTATAGCTGCTCACAATACACTGTTCCCGGTCCTTGGAGTGAAAGCAGTGTATAGGCACTGGCCGTTTGGGATATTTGTAAGGCAGGGAGCTGTGCCATCTTATAACTGTTGTGACCAGGGTCCTTAGTGGGGAGCCAGCTATGGTCACTCAATTTGAGTGAACTGCAAAGAATGGGGCAGACAATCCCCATAAAGTTGGTGGATATTCCAATACTTAGATTTACCAAGCCAGCATAAAACAGCTTCTTTATTACTTTACTGGTTACTCAGAAGACCAAACAACACAGTTCCCTTAAAGTGATCCAGCCTCAGGCCTCCATCCAGGTACCCAAGTCAACTATGATGATTTCTGAAAATCTTATTTCATCATATAAAAGTAAAGGTTCTACCAATCCCAAAGGATCGGACCCAGTATCTCCCAGGTTATTAAATATTTCAGATCTTACCCAAATATAAGCTACAGCCAATTCTTATTAACTAAACTAAAATTTCTTTAAAAACAAAAGAGAGTGTATGGTTAAAAGATCAATATACATACAGACATGAGTTCAGTTCATTGAGGTTCAGATTCATAGCAGAGAGTTCTTTCGGAAATAGTTCATAGGTTATAGTCCAATGTCCAAATCTCATATTCAGGGCATACCAGCATAACTGGGGCCTCAGTCTTGCGATTCAAACTTCCCCTGATGAAGCCTAAGCAGAGCTGAGATGACAGAATCAGGACCCAAAGATCTTTTATACAATTTCATGTCTTTTGACAAGTTGGAGTTCCTCAGGGAACAAAAGGTCATTAGGATGACTTTGAAGTAGTTCCATCATCAGTACTTAGCTATACGAATTAACATAAGGCCATTTGCTTGTTCCTCCACCATTCACAGGACATTTCAAAGGGAGATGAATACCGAGATATCCCGTGTTTACAATTCAGTTAAATGATAGGATGTTCTTTTGACCTCTGAATTATCAGAATACAGTACAGACAGGGACTGTTGATTACATTGTCCACCCTACTCATACATATGTAAATACACAAAACCACAAACATTATCTCCTCACATGTCTTATGAAGGTTATTTATTTTGCAGGATGTTTAACCCTTTCTGGCCATGTGTCACACCTGTCAAGAACCTGACAAAGGCAGTTGTGATCAAGGGTCAGAGCAGGGTCAAACATGAACCTGAAAGTAGCCTCGGAGTTCATAGCCAAGTTCCAGACTAAGGTTGAGACCAAAGATACCTGGTCAGAAGGGAGTATGAAAAGGGTCCCTGACCAGATTGTTGCCACGGTGACTTCCCCACATACTAAACCAGTTCTTCTGGGCAAGGACCAGTATTTTGTGTACAGTGAATAAATTTCCAACAATTGAGAGCTTAAGAGTCAACTATCCTCTGTTATTTCTTTGCCACCTGTTTTGGAATTTCCAACCCAACACGGAGAACCATAGAACCATTCAAAAAACACAACACATAGGGTTCACAATCTCATACATCCGGTTCTGAACTGAACTGTGTGTGTGTGTGTACATGCTTATTACATACAAACAAACACATCCCAAATTAAAATACATTCAGGCCATAATTATTTTCTTTTCTTGCTGCAGAGGTACCCCCTCATTTCAACATTGCTGAATAGCCAGCAGCCACCTTTCAGGCAAAACCCATACGGGGCGGTATTTTCACACATCACCTAAGGGACTGAGGCACCTAAATCCCACGGACATTAAATGGGAGTTGGGCACCTAACTCCCTTAGGCTGCTTTGAAAATCCCAGCCTGATACAACATCTGCAGCATGTTTCCATTTCTCACTGCTCTCAACCTCCAATGCAGTGTTTTCTTAGGGCAGGGGTGGCCAACCTGCGCCTGAGAAGGAGCCAGAATTTACCTATGTACATTGCCAAAGAGCCACAGTAATACATCAGCAGCCCCCCCATCAGTTCCCCCCTGCCTGCCAGCAGCCCTGCTAATCAGCACCTCTCCCTCCTTCCCCATGCTTCCTGAGGCATGCAGGAGGCTCTGGGGGGAGGGGGAGAAGCGAGGGCATGGCAGGCTCAGAGAAGGGGGCAGAAAGGAGTGGGGGCCTTGGGGGAAGGGGTGAAGTAGGGGCAGGGCCTGTGGCAGAGTCGGGTTGAGCAGTGAGCACACACGCCTCGCCCTTTCTCCCCCCCCAGCACATTGGAAAGTTGGTGCCTGTAGCTACAGCCCTGGAGTTGGTGCCTATGCAAGGAGCCACATATTGGCCACCCCTGTCTTAGGGCTTGGCCAAACTCCTATTAAGGGTAATGGAAAAATTTCCACTGTCCTTAGTGGCAGCCGGATCAGGCCATTACAGACTACCTGCAAAGTTTTATTCTCTGCACACAACAGAACAATACGTTAACAGCAAAATAATAGTCCAGTTAGTTACTGATGAAAAGAAATTCTTTAGCATTCTTATGGCATCCACATTATTACCAGTCACATTTTGCATGATTAATAGAAATAGCAATGAAATTTAAATAATGACATAATTGTATTTAAAATATTACAGAAAAGCACACACACAGAATTAACTTGGGTGATGTGCTCCAAGCACCCAAGTAATCTTTGCCCAGATATGAGCAAGCAGCCACAATAGAAAGTCATGCTACAATCACTGTGTCCTCACTGGTGCTGTACTCACTTGTGTGTCACTAGAACTTGTGGGAACATATCCCATGGTTCTTTATGGGGCAGTAAGTTGAACAGCTCTCTGCTCCTTTCCCAGGGAATTGTGGGAGCACTCGTCTGTCCTTCTGGGGACATGGGGGGTGGAATTATGTGGAGGATTGTGAGCATTCAAGTGAGTTAACCCACCCACTTTGCAATGAGGATCTAGGCTATCAGCCTGAGTGAAAGTGGCACCTGAGCCCTAACCCAAACCCCAAGCCAGGCCAGACAGACTGTCCTGAAAGCCTCACTAAACTGGGGTGAGAGGGTTGTGTCTGGACAAGAGAGGAGTGAGGGGCAACATGTCAGTAAGAGCCTGAGTGAATTCTGCAGTGAAGACATGGTCCTAGATATACATTTCAGATATACCATAAGGCTGGGATTCTCAAAGCTGCCTAAAAGATTTGGATGCCCAATTCTCATTACATTTATATGGAAACTGGACATCCAAATCTACTATGTGGCTTTGAAAATCTCAACCTAGACTAACATTCTGACTAAGCAAAGGAACTGAAAGACAAGGCTCTGTAGTAATTGTTGCAAGGGTTCTTTAGGCTATAGACTTGCATTTCCAGACGTGCTATAATACATAAGCAGGGCAGCATGAGTTAAAGACAAAAGCGGCAGGTTCATTGCTGAAATTTCAAGGTTTCAATTTGACATTTTATTGTACTTTTACAATTTGGGTCAAATTCAGTCTTTGCTTACACATATTTTACTTCCATTGAAGTCAATAGGAGCTACTGAAGGACACCTCTGTGCCTTTTATTTTTAACGATAGCACTAAGAAGGGTTTTAAAAGGATCTAAAAGAATGGTTTCCAGACAGCTCCATTTCAGTGTTTGAAAAGGGGACTTTCACAATGAAACAGACTGGAAAAGGAATAATATTTATGCAAAGAGAAAAATCACTTGTTCAGCATTTCCTTTTGTTCTCTCTGCTGTCACTGAAGATAGCAGTGATTTTAATTAGGGGCTTCTTTTGCCACCTAACAGTCCCTTTTCTCTTTAATGAGCCAGAGCAGATATAATTTTACCTCTGTAACAGTCAATTGCCACAGAAAAGCATTGTGATATTATAAATTCAAAATGATGGGTGCAATTTACCACCCTGAAGCTCCTAAATCCTACATAAACCCAGAAAATAGAGTTTAAGTGGCCCTGGCCTGGACCCTGGCATAGGGATGAATTTCACCCTATGACTTTAGTGTAGGATGAAACAGGAGAAGATGGGGGTGGGAGAGGAAAATCCCCATTTTAATCACAACAGACTTGATCCAAAGCCCACTGAATTCCACGGCAGCCTTTCCATTAACTTCAACAGGGTTGGATCAGGACCAGCTGGCATTGGTAAGAACCCGAATGGAATAGAACAGGGCCACAGCTCCCAAACTGAAGCTAAATCCTAGAGGTGAAGTAAGTCCCATCCCCATTATAAACAGCATTGCACGATTTTGCCAAGTTTTTACTATTATTTTAGAATGGAAAATAATACCTCCCCCTCAACCACTCCCAAACATTAACCCACAACGTGATATTCTGGAGTAAATCATTTTGGAGCTTTGCATTATGGCTCGGTAAGCTGCCTGTATACTGAAGTTCTACGTTTTCACTACATGCATGAGCTTTTAGACAGCAAAAGCTAGCACTGCCTCGGTCTGTTATTACGCCATGAGAAATCATCAGCTATCGCGGTCTATGATATCATGGGTGTTGAGAGGAGGACTGACTTACATGATGTGCAAAGCTGTCTCTCCAAGCATCCTCTTCAATTAAGGCCTGATCTGATGCACACAAAAATCAATGGGAGTCTTTCCATTTACTTCAATGGGTGCTAGATCAAGCCTTTAAAATTCACGTTTAGTTCACAGGTCAAAGCAGTGTTTCGAGGGCACAGATTTAAGTAGGACACCCCGATTTGCTTTAGCTCCATATGTGTTCCTTAAGAGCACCTCTACCCTACTATGACTGCCAAACTGTTCGAGGAAGTCATGCTGCAGTTTTGGTGTCCCCTCTTGGAACATGTTATGTGCCCTACATAGTCTGGGCCCCTACAGCTGGTTGCCTTTCAGCTGCGTGTGGTGGCCCCAATGCATCCCTCACCTCCCACACAGGCCCATTAGAAACTTAGTCTCCCATCCTATGAAAAATTACAGCTCCGCTTAACTTTATGTACTGCAAGTTGTCCCACTGAACTCTGGGAGACCACTCACACTGTGTAAAGCGAAGCAGGTGTGCAAGTCCTTGCAGGATCATAAATTCAAAAATGTTGATTCAGAAAGTTTTGTTGAAGTGCCATCTATTATGTTTCACAAAGTATAGAAAAGAGTAATACAAATACAAAGAGCAGCTGATAAAGCAAGTAGAAGGACCTCACTTATCAATATTCGTGGTCCAGAGACCTCCAAGGACTGCCTTGATCTAGTACAAATGAAATCAGTGGAAGTTTTGTCATTTACTGTAATGGTGCAGGATCAGGCCTTTATCAACGCTGTTCACTGCTTAAAAACAAAACAGAGCAAAACAGCAAGAAAACAGTTGATGGGTCAGGAAAGATCCGTCACCAGCATCTCACAGAACTAAGATGTAAAACAGTGGTTTCAGAGTCTTTCATAGCCCTAGACTGTGCCACACACTCTCAAAGAAACTGAGGAACCACCTGATCAGCATCCTATACAGCAGACAGGAGAAGATCAAGAATGAGCTCTCAGAACTGGAGACTCTCATACAATACCAGCCTTCTACACAAACTTCAACGTGGCTGGACTTTACAAAAATGAGACAAGCCATTTACAATGCACATTTCACTTCTCTACAGAGGAAAAAGGACTGTAAGCTATCTAAACTAATACCTGCCACTGGGGGCTATAACAATGGTACCCTCAACTCATCTAACAACATTGTCAATCTTTCCAACCACACACTTAGCCCAGCAGAAGAGTCTGTCCTATCTCGGGGACTCTCTTTCTGTCCCACCATCCCCACGAACATGATACAGTTCTGCGGTGATTTGGAAGCCTACTTTCGTCGTCTCCGACTCAAGGAATATTTTCAACGCACCACTGAACAGTGCACTGACCCACAGGAACCTTCCTACCAACACTACAAGAAGAGGAACTCTGCGTGGACTCCTCCTGATGGTCGAAATGACAGACTGGACCTCTACATAGAGTGTTTCCGCAGACGTGCACAGGCTGAAATTGTGGACAAACAACATCACTTGTCCCATAACCTCAGCCGTATAGAACGCAATGCCATCCACAGCCTCAGAAACAACTCTGACATTATCATCAAAGGGGCTGACAAAGGAGGTGCTGTAGTCATAATGAACAGGTCAGATTATGAACAGGAGGCTGCCAGGCAACTCTCCAAGACCACATTCTACAGGCCACTATCCTCTGATCCTACTGAGGAATACCAAAAGAAACTACACCATCTGCTCAAGAAACTCCCAGCTACAGTACGGGAACAAATCTACATGGACACACCCCCAGAACCCCGACCAGGGGTATTCTATCTACTACCAAAGATCCATAAACCCGGAAACCCTGGACGCCCCATCATCTCAGGCATTGGTACTCTGACAGCAGGATTATCTGGCTATTTGGACACTCTCCTCAGACCCTATGCTACCAGCACTCCCAGCTATCTTCGAGACACCACCGACTTCCTGAGGAAACTACAGTGCATTGACGTTCTTCCTGAAAACACCATCCTGGCCACCATGGATGTAGAAGCACTTTATACCAATATTCCACATGAGGATGGACTACAAGCTGTCAGGAACAGTATCCCTGATGAGGCCACAGCAAGCCTGGTGGCTGAGCTTTGTGACTTTGTCCTCACCCACAACCACTTCAGATTTGGGGACAACTTATACCTTCAAGTCAGTGGCACTGCTATGGGTACCCGCATGGCCCCACAGTATGCCAACATTTTTATGGCTGACTTAGAACAACGCTTCCTCAGCTCTCGTCCCCTAGTGCCCCTCCTCTACTTGCGCTACATTGATGACATCTTCATCATATGGACCCACGGAAAGGAGGCCCTTGAAGAATTCCACCTGGACTTCAACAATTTCCACCCCACCATCAACCTCAGCCTGGACCAGTCCACACAAGAGATCCACTTCCTGGACACTACAGTACAAATAAGTGATGGTCACATAAACACCACCCTATACCGGAAACCTACTGACCGCTATACGTACCTACATGCCTCCAGCTTCCATCCAAGACACATCATACGATCCATTGTCTACAGCCAAGCCCTAAGATACAACCGAATTTGCTCCAACCCCTCAGACAGAGACAAACACCTACAAGATCTTTATCAAGCATTCGTAAAACTACAATACCCACCTGGGGAAGTGAGGAAACAGATTGACAGAGCAAGACGGGTACCCAGAAATCACCTACTACAGGACAGGCCCAACAAGGACAATAACAGAACACCACTGGCCATCACATACAGCCCCCAGCTAAAACCTCTCCAGCGCATTATCCACGACCTACAACCTATCCTGGAAAATGATCCCTCACTCTCACAGACCTTGGGAGGCAGGCCAGTCCTTGCTTACAGATAACCCCCCAACCTGAAGCAAATACTCACCAGCAACTACACACCACACCACAGAAACACCAACCCAGGAACCTATCCCTGTAGCAAACCTCGTTGCCTACTCTGTCCCCATATCTACTCTGGCAACAGCATCAGAGGACCCAACCACATCAGCCACACCATGAGGGGCTCATTCACCTGCACATCCACTAATGTCATATATGCCATCATGTGCCAGCAATGCCCCTCTGCCATGTACATTGGCCAAACCGGACAGTCCCTCCGCAAAAGAATAAATGGACACAAATCGGACATCAGGAATGGTAACATACACAAGCCAGTAAGTGAACACTTCAATCTCCCTGGTCATTCTATCACAGATTTAAAAGTCACTGTCATTGAACAAAAAAACTTCAGAAACAGACTTCAAAGAGAAACAGCAGAACTAAAATTCATTTGCAAATTCAACACCATTAATCTGGGCTTGAATAGGGATTGGGAGTGGCTGGCTCACTACAGAAGCAGCTTTTCCTCTCCTGGAATTGACACCTCCTCATCTATTATTGGGAGTGGACTACATCCACCCTGATTGAATTGGCCTTGTCAACACTGGTTCGCCACTTGTGAAGTAACTCCCTGCTCTCCATGTGTCTGTATATAATGCCTGCATCTGTAGCTTTCACTCTATGCATCCGAAGAAGTGAGGTTTTTACTCACGAAAGCTTATGCCCAAATAAATCTGTTAGTCTTTAAGGTGCCACCAGACTCTTTGTTGTTTTTGTAGATACAGACTAACACGGCTACCCCCTGATACTTCATAGCCCTAGAGGGTCCTGTGGCACCTTTGAGACTAACAGAAGTATTGGGAGCATAAGCTTTCGTGGGTAAGAACCTTTCATCTGAAGAAGTGAGGTTCTTACTCACGAAAGCATATGCTCCCAATACTTCTGTTAGTCTCAAAGGTGCCACAGGACCCTCTGTTGCTTTTTACAGATTCAGACTAACACGGCTACCCCTCTGATACTTTTCATAGCCCTGTTTGGGATTTGCAAAGCTGTCGGGATCAGGTTCAGCAAGGGTCCATATCCTTGTGGAAGTCCCTTCCTCTGACAATCACATTACCTCCTTACTTCTTGAAGGATAATATTTCAATCACTTTTCTGTGTCACTTTATAAATGATGTGTGAAGTGACAGTGTTAGATCCAAGACATCTGGTCTGAGTCTCCCTAGGTGGTGCGGTTCACTGGCATAAAAGGTGTTATTCCATCTTGATGGCTAATAGCTTCCCTGCTACTGTTCTTTCTACTCCCTGCTCTACTGTACAGAGATTAATGCAGAATTAACAAACAGCAAATCTGGGTCTACACTAGAGAACTGAAACGTTCTCAGCTGAACAGGCGAGATCGGATGGGTTTAAGCCCAAATGATTCAGTGGGTCCACAATAGCTGTGTTGCTCTGCTTTGGGCTCACCTGAACCAAAACATTTTGGTGAAATGAAAAATTGAAAAAATTGTGTTTCGGATTGAATGATAAGTTTCATTTGACCCAAAATTAGATGTTTCATTTTAATTTCAAGGTTTTAAAAACTGTTTTAAGGGGTCAGGGGTAAATGAAAATTGAGGGAAATTCCAAAATAAATCTTTTCCAAACAAAAGTTTAGTTTCTGAAATGCCAAACCAAAATGTTTCAACATTAAAAAAAATTTCCTCCCAACCAAAATAATTCACCGAAATCAACCTAAATTCACAAATTGTTCCCAGTTCCCTCAGTCTCTCCTCATAAGTCATATGCTCCAGCTCCCTAATCATTTTTGTTGCCCTCCACTGGACTCTTTCCGATTTTTCCACATCCTTCTTGTAGTGTGAGACCCAAAACTGGACACAGTACTCCAGATGAGGGCTCACCGAATAGAGGGAATGATCACATCCCTCGATCTGCTGGCAATGCTCCTACTTATACAGCCCAAAATGCTGTTAGCCTTCTTGGCAACAAGGTCACACTGTTGACTCATATCCAGCTTCTCGTCCACTGTAACCCCTAGGTCCTTTTCTGCAGAACTGCTGCCTAGCCACTTGGTCCCTCGTCTGTAGCAGTGCATGGGATTCTTCTGTCTTAAGTGCAGGACTCTGCACTTGTCCTTGTTGAACCTCATCAGATTTCTTTTGGCCCAATCCTCTAATTTGCCTAGGTCCCTCTGTATCCTATCCCTATCCTTCAGTTCATCTATCACTCCTTCCAGTTTAGTGTCATCTACAAACCTGCAGAGGGTGCAATCCACACCATCCTCCAGAACATTAATGAAGATATTGAACAAAACCGGCCCCAGGACTGGCCCTTGGGGTACTCTGCTTGATACCGGATATCAACTAGATATGGAGTCACTGATCACTACCTATTGAGCCCAATGATCTAGCCAGCTTTCTATCCACCTTATAGTCCATTCATCCAGCCCATACTTCTTTAACTCGCTGACAAGAATACTGTGGGAGACCATATCAAAAGACATGCTAAAGTCAAGGAATAACACGTCCACTGCTTTCTCCTCATCCACAGAGCCAGTTTTCTCATCCTAGAAGGCAATTAGGTTAGTCAGGCATGACTTGCCCTTGGTGAATCCATGCTGACTGTTCCTGATCACTTTCCTCTCCTCAAAGTGCTTCAAAATTGATTCCTTGAGGACCTGCTCCACGATTTTTCCAGGGACTGAGGTGAGACTGACTGGCCTGTAGTTCTCCAGATCCTCCTTCTTCCCTTTTTTAAAGATAGGCACTACATTAGCCTTTTTTCCAGTAATCCAGGACCTCCCCCGATCGCCATGAGTTTTCAAAGATAATGGCCAATGGCTCTGCAATCACATTCGCCAACTCCTTTAGCACCCTCGGATGCAGCGCATCCGGCCCCATGGACTTGTGCTCATCCAGCTTTTCTAAATAGTCCTGAACAACTTTTCTCCACAGAGGGCTGGTTCCCTCCTCCCCATGCTGTGCTGCCCAGTGCACTAGTCTGGGAGCTGACCTTGTTTGTGAAGACAGAGGCAAAAAAAAGCATCGAGTACATTAGCTTTTTCCACATCCTCGGTCACTAGGTTGCCTTCCCCCTTCAATAAGGGGCCCACACTTCCCCTGACCTTCTTCTTGTTGCTAACATACCTGTAGAAACCCTTCTTGTTACTCTTAACATCCCTTGCTAGCTTCAACTCCAATTGTGATTTGGCCTTCCTGATTTCACTCCTGCATGCCTGAGCAATATTTTTTATACTCCTCCCTGATCATTTGTCCAAACTTCCACTACTTGTAAGCTTCCTTTTTGTGTTTAAGATCAGCAAGGATTTCACTGTTAAGCCAAGGTGGTCCCCTGACATATTTACTATTCTTTCTACACATTGGGATGGTTTGTTCCTGCAACCTCAATAAGGATTTTTTAAAATATAGTTGCCCTGAATCTGCATTTTTGGGGGAAAAAAGTATTCACATAAAAATTTCCCCGACAGGTCTAGTTCTGAGCCATCCATGCCGTTATAAACCATTTCAACTGGAGTGCCTTCAGGGTATGTATCTCACATTTCTGGCGTAGTTCCCAGAAAGAAGGAATTCTGGGAAACATCAGAACACCACCTCTGCAGGACTATTTAATCTGTTTGTGCTATATTCCCAGTGACCTCCCTCCATCCATCCATCCCAGCATTAAAACAGTGCAGACTGAATCAACAAGTCCACTCCAAATGGTACTTGTCATGCACGGAAACCAATCAGTATGCCTTTGTGTGTTGACAGGAGATATTTTATGAGCATGCTAGGAGACCAAACAATAACATTCTCTTTGTAAACATTGACAGAGTTACATCTGTACTTTCTGGGCAAAACTATGCTTTTCAGCTAAGGATATCAAATGATTATACCAGACAGCTAGGAGTTAGAACTTCTAAGTTAGAACTGGGTGAACGTTTTAAGATACACAGGATATTCAACGGATAATGCAGTTTCAGCCAACCCAACACTATTTGCAAAATGTGGTGGGGGTGGTTTGCCCTCTTGCCCTATAATCTTTAACCTAGTGCTTAGGGCACTCATCTGGGATATAGGAGACCCAGGTTCAAATCCCCACTCTGGAACAGACTTGAAATGGACTTTTACAATTCAACAATTTGGAAAAAAAAATTAGATTTGTTTTGACCCAAACCAACCAATTTTCCCCCCAATTCTTCAGAACTTCCATAAAACCAAAAGTATTCACCCAGCTGTATTCTATATTCTGTTTCCGGTTTTGCCACTGACTCACTCGGAGATCTTTAACAAGCCACATGATCTCTGCTGCCTCAGTTTCCCCATAAGTAAAATGGACATAATACTACTTATCTACCTCAGAGATGTTTGGCTTAGTGTTTGGAAAAAAATTATGGAATCTTTAAATTAAAAAGTTCTTATAGTAATGAAAATCATACCCTATAGAATACATAAGCTGCTGAATATTACTGTTAAAATTATATATACACCTTGCTAAAAACGTGTGTTACAAAAAATCCTGCAAAATAAGTCGAGACACAAATGAAATTGTAGCCAGAGTTTATATAGAGAAAAACAGTTAAGCATCTGTGTAGTAGGTCCTAGCCGGGGCTCGACCCTTCCGGGCAGGAGGGGAGCCACACCGACTCACTACTCTGGGAATAAGCAGTCAGTTAGTCCTGAAACTCCGGCTCTTTGGTGCAGAGTCGGAGCAACCACAGTTAAAGCTCAGGAGCCCAGGCCCTGGATCAGGGCGGGGCAAACACAGTTAGCTCAGACCCTTGCTTGCTGGGCTGAGCGGGCAAATAGTTCAGAGCCCAGGCCCTGGATCAGGGCGGGGCAAACACAGTTAGGCTCAGGTCCTTATGGCAGGGGCTGAGCGGGTAAATAGTTCAAAGCCCAGGCCCTGGATCAGGGCGGGGCAAACACAGTTAGGCTCAGGCCCTTGTTGCAGGGGCTGAGCGAGCAAACAGTTCAAAGCCCAGGCCCTGGATCAGGGCGGGGCAAACACAGTTAAGCTCAGGCCCTTGTTTGCAGGGGCTGAGCGAGCAAATAGTTCAGAGGCCAGGCCCTGGATCAGGGCGGGGCAAACACAGTTAAGCTCAGGCCCTTGTTGCAGGGAGCTGAGCGAGCAAATAGTTCAGAGCCCAGGCCCTGGATCAGGGCGGGGCAAACACAGTTAGCTCAGGCCCTTGTTGCAGGGAGCTGAGCGAGCAAATAGTTCAGAGCCCAGGCCCTGGATCAGGGCGGGGCAAACACAGTTAGCTCAGGCCCTTGTTGCAGGGAGCTGAGCGAGCAAATAGTTCAGAGCCCAGGCCCTGGATCAGGGCGGGGCAAACACAGTTAGCTCAGGCCCTTGTTGCAGGGAGCTGAGCGAGCAAATAGTTCAGAGCCCAGGCCCTGGATCAGGGCGGGGCAAACACAGTTAGCTCAGGCCCTTGTTGCAGGGGCTGAGCGAGCAAATAGTTCAGAGGCCAGGCCCTGGATCAGGGCGGGGCAAACACAGTTAGGCTCAGGCCCTTGTTGCAGGGGCTGAGCAGGCAAATAGTTCAAGGCCCAGGCTTCTGTAGCCGAGCGTTGGGTGAGGGGGAAGCCTGCCACCCGTACGGAGGGTGGCAGGGGGGAACGCAGGCCCACCCACTCCACTGCGTTCCAGCCCGGGGCCCTAACAGCGGTTGCTGCCGCTGCTGGTCAGTGGGGTTTCCAGGCCGCAACACACTGACATAGGCTCACACTCAGTTGCAGCCGGACCGGGGTCGGCTACCCCCGGGCTACTTCCGTGATCCCCCTCACAGCCTACCTCGGTCGTTGCGCCGGGATCGGGCCAGTCCACCTGCATGGGCTCCTCTCTGCCCGGGCTCGGCGGCAAGTCTGGTAGCTCTGCCGGGAAGTCCGGCCAATGGTCCTCAGGCGGCTCCTCCGGATAGCAGCAGGGGCTGAGGGGTTCGGGTCCAGTCTCACCCTCAGGGTTAGCGGGGTTCGGTTCCCAGGGGTTCTCCCAGTGGCGGGCGTGAACGGGCTCCGGCGGCTCCTCCTCGTAGCGGGCCCGGGGTAGCTCAGGCCAGCTAGGGTCTTCGACGGTCTCCTGGCCGGGAGCTCCCGGCCGCACGTCTGCTCCCTGTGGTGGCTGGCCGCCAACTGAGCTCTGGCGGCCGGCCTTTATACTTCCTGTCCCGCCCCTTGACTTCCGGGGGGCGGGGACAGGCGGTGGTGGTCCCACCCACTCTGGTGCCGGCACGTGGGCTCCCTCTTCTGGGCAGGAGGGGAGCCACACCGACTCACTACAATCTGTAATTTACGAAAACCCTGCAATATTTGATAGCTAGTGATATTTGGCTAAAATTTAGTAACTGATGGAAAGTGATCCTGCACTCTTCATTGAGGCAAAACTCCCATTGAGCTTGGTGGGAGTTTTGCCTAATATACAGAGAAGAATTGGATCATTACTAAGGAACCCTATACTGTAGGTTAAACCATTATCAGATACTGCAAATTGCCTACGGAGCAAGGACTTGACTCACCCCTAGGACTGCAAATTGCCTGTCCACTCCAAGGAGGACAATGTGTTGTGATTGCCCCCACTTTTATCCTAGTTTAATTTCTGTCAAGGGCTCTGTAAAAGCCCTGCTGACAGAAACGGCCCAAGACATGCAGGAACTCAGTACATCCTCTGTGCACCGTAGTTTCATCCTCTGCCAAGCTAGTCCTTACCACTTCCCAGCCTTTGCTAGTTAGTTCCAGGCTCCCCAGGGCAGCAGAGGCAGCTGGAGGCTTAAGGCCAATGTAACCTCCTTCAAGCAGACTTTCTACCACCAGCAGTGAATCAAGCCCAGCATTTCCTCAGCTGTCACCTGGTCTCATTTTCTGTGGCCTACAGGTAACAAATAGCAAGCCACTCTATGGTAAAATATTGTAAAATAACTAACTAATATGCAGTGATCTAGATCTTTACATTAATACCTATGTTGCACACAAGGGCCACTCAGAATTTCACAGAGACAGGAGGGGTAGGACACAGATTCCTTTATTCCCCCAAACCAAGCCTCTATAAATGGACTAAACCTCCATTTGATGTTAACAGCATGGAGCCTATGTGCCAAAGTTGAGCCATTCTTATTTCACCCAGTATGGAATAGAAGTACGTTAACATTCCCACAGATTTGGTACCACACCGCAATCTAATCTGGTTTACTATTGGTTGACAACTTAATTTTCTGTGTGACCTCACCTAGTTCAGTCTATGGGATATCAATAGGGTTAAGATTTTGTCACGGGTACTTTTGTAAAAGTCATGGACACAGATCACGGGCAATAAACAAAAATTCACGGACGTCCACAACCTGTCCTTGACTTTTACTAAAAATACCCTGGGCCGGGGACTAACAGTTGAAGCACTGCTGGGGGCTCACTGCTGACCACTGCTCCAGACCTGCTGCTCTGGTGGTGGGGGCTGGTCCTGCTCTGGCCCCGGTGGCTGCTGCTCTAGTCCCAGGGGCTAACCCAGCCTCAGGCCACTGCTCTGGTAGCCCCCCATGAGCTGATCTGACCCCAGCCTCTGCTCTGGCAGCACCAAGGGCTGATCCAGCCACTGCTCTGGTGGCCCCAGCATCCACTGCTCCAGCAGCTCTGGGCCACTGATCCAGTCCTGAGGATCTGCTCCAGCCCCCTGGGTCGCTGCTCCTATGGTGGGCACTGACCGCTGGCCTGGCCGCTCCACTACTCCTTGGCAGGGGCTGCAGTGGGCTGAAGCCAAAGATGTCACAGAGGTCCATTGAAGTCATGGAATCTGTGTCAAATCAAATCCCTAGCTATCAACTACCAAAGATTACTTTCAAGTCATGTTATTTTACTACAGCTCTGTATAAACTCTTAGAGAATCATCAGAAGGCCTCTTCACCAACTTTCTGAACAGATTAGCTCATCTGAAAGCCAGTAAATTCCTATTTGTTCGCAAGCATTTACAGATCAGAAAAGCCTAATCAAAACCTTCCCTATTTTCACATCAGCTCTCTGTTACAGATATTTTACTAATCAGTAAGCCATACATAAAATCAAAATGTGTTTGTTTTCTTACATAAACCTATTGTAGCAATAGAATGTAAAAAGTTAGAGAGCTGATTGACAGACAAGTGGAGGAAGTTGTAATAGCTGGAATGATTTATTTCATAATGTTTTGCGGCAGTGTAAATAACCTTTAATGTCTCTTCTGCCCTAATTTGCATGAGTAATTGACAGCTCATGAGATAGATTAAAAAAAAATAAAACGCCACATGACAAAACTAAAATTAAGACAACTCAAGAGATTTTGGTCCAAGCACAGAACTTGGGAAAGTGGCTGATATTAGCAGATCTTCCTAGAAACAGCCCACTACACAGACAAATTTTGTTTAGGCCACAATTAGGCAAGAGTGGATTAATTGAGGTATTTTAAACCCATTGAAACTTCATGGGCTTCCAAGTTGCACTGCAACAGTACTGGGTTTGCACTCCACTCAGGAGTGACTGTGGAGTTTACCATGTAAGCAACATATAATGGAAATAGGATGAAATCTATCCCAACTTACAAGGCCCTCCACATCAGTGACCCCCTGTGGAAACCTTCTATGGAACATGTCTGGATCAGCCACACAGGGAATCCTCCACAACCAACACAAATAGACCAGCATGGAGGGCAAAATTGGGGCTGGCCAGCTGAGGGAGGAGCTGTTAGATCCCCAATTAAGCAAATTCACAAAAGAAACTAAATGTTTACTAGCCCTGAATTTTAGAATTTACCAGTGGGGAGCACTGGCTTGGTTGAAGGGCACCTAGAAGAGAGAGTGATTCAGCGTATCTCCAGGTATGCTTCCACTCTGTCATTCCACATTCAACTAAGAGATGTCCTCCTTCAGGAACTCCCAGAGAGGGCAGTAGTGCACCAGTAGAAGTATGGTCCTGTGGTTAGGGCACTAGCCTAGTGCTTGGCAGATCTGGATTCAAGTTTATCTCCACCACAGACTTCTTGTGTCACCTTGGGCATGTCATTTAGTCTCTCGGAGCCTCAGTTTCCCCTCTGTAAAATGAGGATAATGGAAAGGTCACCTCTAAATGTACTGTGAGAATAAATATCTTAATGTTTGTGAGAGGGTCACACGAGTACCTTCATTAGATGCCAATTGTCGGGTGAATCAAGCCCTACTTGAAATAGCAAACAGTTATATGCATGGAGTGAAAGGCTTCTGCTGTTTTCCATGCAGCCTGAGCAGTTGACCAAGGTAGCAGCAGAATTATACAGAAAGGTGGGTGGAGGGGAGGGAGGAAAGCAGCCAAGGGAAGATAATTGCAAGTACCAGTGCATTAGTTATGTTGCATATATGTAATGTAATTAGTATTAATAAGATGTCAGTTGGAAGATGTCGTCGTTAAAAGGTAGGCTTCAACACGAGCAAATGAAAACTGAACTCCTACATGCATTAGTCTACATTCATTTATTCTGCTATCTCTGAAGTTCATCTTCAGTGATCCAAGTTTAACAAAAGCACTAGTTCAAGGAGTCAATTCACTAGATCTCTGGTGGTGCTGAAAGCTTTAATTAATCAAAGGAAATTAAAATGTTTTAAATTAAAAACAATGAGTCTATTTATTAATTAATCAGAGGACTATTTGGACTCTCCCTTTACTAGCACGAGCAGCACTAATACTGATAACAGACACGTTCAGAAAGGGAAGTGTTTGAATGCTAATTCAGGTGTCCCCAAAAATCGCAATAATTTCATACTGAAATTTTAGAATGAGATTTCGCTCCATAGCCTCATATGGGCCTCATGACAAGAGTTTGCATCTGAAATGCTCAAATACTGTATTCAAATATTACGAGCTCAGCATTCATTGGCTGTGACTGTTCTCCAATGTTCCTAAAATTCCGCACTTCTGTAGCGCTTTTCATCCAGAGATCTCAAAGCCATCTAGAGAAGAGAGAACGTACCATTATCCCCATTTTACACATGGGAAAACAGAGGTGAAGTGACATGCCAAACATAGGTCACAAAGCAGCATAGAAGCAGGGCAGTTGGAGACTTGGTCTATGGGAGAATTTTGACCCAGCCCTTCTTCTTGATGTCAAGAAACCTTTTGTCCTCCCTGGTACAAAGCAGGCTAGCAGATTCCCATTACCAGTTTTAACTTAACGAGACATCCTATGGATATTATGTATTCAGCATTATTGTGCATTCAGCACAGAACCGCCCTTGAAGATACATAACATACATAGTTGTGACATGCACATAAAGCTATCTACTTGTCAGTCATCCATTGCAGGCACTCAAGAGTCTCTTCATTATGAAAAGTGTTGTCCACCAGCTGCCCCTTCAATTCAAAGGAAACAGCAGAGAGTGGGAAAATTCCCTTGTTCATGTCATTTAAAATGGAAATGTTCCTTCCTTGCCATTTAAACCATCTGCCAAATGCAGATGTACGCTGACTGCAACAATTGGTAGATTTCTGCACTACTGACATTGGAACACACCGTAATAACCACACTCTAGTTAATTTTAGACTTTTTAAAAAATATTGAGTGTACAAAAACTAGAACTGATTTAAGTGGATGGTCATGTTTAATTAGTCAATATCAGATCAAATCATGGAGATGACATGTTTCTGAAATGCAAAAGGATGGCAGGATTTCCAAACGTACAAAACAGGCTGTTTTCTGACATCAGCCAATAAAATGAAAGCTAGCACCTTGCAGTCAAATCAGCTGCTAGAACATTCAATAACCATTGTACTGTCACAGATCCTCCTCCTGCAATCTGACCCATATGCCTGCACAGAGTCACAGGGAAGACAAGGGGGCTCTGCAGACGCCTGGGGCATCTAGACTGTATGGAACAGATTAGAGCTTTGGTATGCACCACACTACCCTTTGTCCATTGGTATGTTTAGTAATGTTTACAACTATTATTTGTATTGCAGCAGCAGCAAAGGGCCCCAATTAGAGATCAAGGCCCCATTGTTCTAGGCACCATACAAACACACAATAAAAAGATAATGTCTGCCCCCCAAAGAATTTATAATCTACCAACACAGTACCATTAATTGTAGAACCCACTAGTTTAAGGGTATGCCGACATTTTTACAGTAAACCTTGTCCTTCAAGGGCTTCATAACTCATCTATGAAAGTTAATTCCTGAAGGGAACTTAGCCTGGGAACTATATATTTTTTTGTTTTCGTTCTTGCTTCCTTCCTCCCCCAACCACCAAATTAAAACACACACACACACACACACACTTCTGCTGTTTCTAAGTGCAATGAATGCTAAAGAGAAGCCTACTTCCCTTCAAATACCTTCCCATGTGCTTGTAGAATTCAACATTTCAAACAAGACTTTAATAAGTGATAATCCATTATATGTTCAACTCACATTGAGTAGTTGGCAGCAGGCTGCACATGACTGCAAATGAGAGGGGAAGAAGGCCCACAAGACATTGTCGCTGCTAAAATACATTCCACGTTATGGAAACAGTTGAGACCTCGGCTCCACTTTGCTATACCTGAGATATTTACCTTGACACTTAGCTACTAAAATGCAATAACTACACTTTACACAAGAAACTTGGCTATATATTGAGGCAAATTCACCTTTGTTCTTAACACTGACTTTGACATTGTGGTTTGAATTCTGGACCCACTAAAGTCAATGACTTGAATCCAATTGATTTCAATAGAGTCAGGGTTTCATCCTGTATTGTTTTAAGTCTATTTATTGAGGCAGTAGAAAACAATAGTTTTTTCCGGACCATTACAGCTTTATTGGGTCAGCTCTCTAACATTTCCACAAGAAAGTTCTTGCTTTTCTTAAGAAAAATGGACCTAAATATCAACCTATTTAAAATTTAAGTTATGGTGCAATAGAGTCAGGAAATCCAAAAGCAAGCTAATTTGGCTGCATTTTTTCCTAAACAGCACAGCACATATGGAATGTAAAACATAATACACCCAGTAATATGACAGATTCACTGATATTACATGGAAAATTCTGAAAAACTCTCTGTTCAGAAATCATTCTGCTGATAATATTTTGTGAATGTTTCCCTCCTGCCCTTTCTCTCTCTCTCTCTTTTTTTTTACACTGCGAAGGACATTTTCACCAAAAATATGATTATTGTTGCTTAGGAATTTGTCCTCTCCAGCTGTGCCTTGCTTGTTCGAAGGTCATAATCTTCAGTTTGTGAAATCATAATTATCGCTCTAGAAAGTTATTGTGATGTCATAAATAGAGGACAATGATGCCTTGAATGAAGGGAGAATCAGCAGGAGAAAATGAACTCTTAAATAACAAAGAACTTGTTTTTCTGAAAAGAGAAATACAGTACAGAAAATATATATCAGCAGAATTATCTCTAAATAGACTATTTTCTATGAGGTGTCAGTGAACCCTTTAGAATAGAATGGTAATTTCCTGGTTTTTGTCAATTTAACACAAACCTTCAAGTTTATTTTACCACAATAGTATAATAGAGCCTTGCTACTTTGCACTTTGCTAGTACACACACCATGGCATTCTTATAGAAAATGAAACCGTCTCTCTGCAATTCTTAGCAAAAACCTAATAGACAAGGTTCATAGCAAGGTCTTACTTTCCCGAGACTTCATTACTGTTAGAGCCTATGCCACAGATATTTACTACTGTATCACCAAGTATTAGAAATAAAATTAAACTACACTTTTCAAAGGGAGTGTTTAATTATCCTGGTTCCTATTTTGTTATTATGTTTGTTTGCTAACTTGATCACAAAAGTCAGTAACTCACAATGAGTGATATCCTATCTCCATTGAGCCAATGAGAGTATCGCTGTAGGCCCCACACAAAGCCTCTGTTTCATTTAAGCACCACTTAATTCCTGGAAAATAGGTCTTAACGGCGACTTGAGTGATTCACTGACCTTGGTCAGGCTCTCCGCACTGAATTTCACCCAATATGGACAACAAACAAATCAGACACAGGTATTCTGAATGCCAGTATTTGAGTAAAGTCATAAACATTCCACATATCATGTTTAGGAATATAAGTGGATTTCTATTGTCACTATAAATACAGCATGTCTCTCTTGGGCTACTGTGCATGAAATAAAGTAGGTCATAATTTTACTGTATGCAGTGATAAGGTATTAAAGGATTGAGCCACACCATGAATTCATAAAGAATTCTGTTAAAAAAAAAAAAAGACCTAACAGTGTGATTACATGGTTCTACCATCAATGCTGATTTTAGGTACATTTCTGGCCTGCAATGTAGATGATCAAAACCATCAATATACTGTAACTATTTAGCAACTAAGCAAAAGCCTTTAATGCAAGAGCCGGAATAGCCTGAAACGCCAGAGCAAGGTTGTTCATTGTCACTCAACACGGACACCTACACAAGATTGCCATAATTCAGAGTACAATAGGTGACAGTAATTTCATCTGCACAGAAGTACTATATTTCCAAAACTGTATCACAGCAACAGCCGCCTAAACCTTCTGGCTGCAGACATCAGCAGCAGACAGGAAAATGAAGAGGGGAATTAAAGCACAACAGCTGTAGTGCCACAGGCACCTGGCCCCAGGAATACACTGGGAGAGCAAAGGACACACCCACTCATCTAAATCATTAGCAACAACATATGGTAGGCTGCTGTTTGCCTTTTCTTATTGTGACTGGATTGTTTTCACCACAGGTATAACTAAATTAAGACAAACCCAGTTTTAGACATGTAGAGCTCATCATAAGACAGAATTCAAAGATATAAGCGATGTATCAGTATTCTTAAAATCCCCACCCCACTCTTACCGTTCCTAAGAGCTCCCTGGAAGCCTGAAACTGATCAAATGTTTTGTCCTTAGCTGTGAGCAGGATTTTTACCAGCACTAAAAAAAAATAATCATATTTGTTTCAATTTAAGTTCTAATGTGTATTATCACTATCATGATCTATATACTTACATAGCCCTCTGTAATGGGGTCAGCACCTGCCTCTCATGCATGCCCCCCTTTCTCTGTCTGATAGTGCCGGCAAACACCGTTCTTTTCGGGGGGGGCAGGAGGGAACCCACCTCATGGATGGCCCCCTTTCTCTCGGGTAGGTGTGAGCCTGCTTTTGGCTTTTGTTCTTTCCACCTCCCATGAGCCCCCACTCCCCCCAGTCCGGTGGTTCTCTCGGCTGGTCTTCAGCAGCTCAGCCCTCCGGCTGAGCCACCCACGCTGTCCTCCCTTCCGGGGAATACAGTCCAAGTTCTTTCTCAGCCCTGGTATGGGGCCATAGCTCTAAGGCTTCTTCACCAAGGCACTGCCTTTTTCCAACCACCCAGCGGGGGCCCCATCTTGGTACCGTTTCTGGGCTCAGTCTGCAACCAGACCAGCAGGAACTATCTAGGTACCCTCACCTGGTCTGGCCAGGTCCTGGGCTCAGCCTGCCCACACTAACCAGCCAAGCACTACTGTTGCTACTCTATCCAGCCAGCCAGGCACCTGGTCTTTGGCAGCCTTCCCTGGGCTTGGCTTTGTCTGGTGAGTTGTCTGCAGTGAGCTGTCCATGGTCCTGCTGCTCTTCATCTAGCCAGCCAGGCATCCAGTCCTCCCTCATCGAGCTCCACAAAGCATCTGAACTCGGCTCTGCTGCTTGTCTTTTATCTGGCCCCTTATTGGCTGCTCCAGCAGCCCCTCTGATTGGCTGCTCTTCTGCAGCCACTCTAGGCTGCTTGGAGGACTTCTCTCTGCTCTATTTTGGGGCAGAGTGCTGCAGGGCCACGAGACCTCCACATGGGGCCTCCAGACCTAGTCTACCCTGCCACACCTTCATCTGAACAACTCCAGATCCTTAACAGTTTTTCTCTTCACAATACCTGTTAATTAGAGTATTATCCCCATTTTACAGATGAGGCACAGGGTAGATTAAGTCATTTGACTAAGGTCACACAGGAATTCTGTCTATGAGCCAGGAATTAAACACATCTCTTCTGGCTCCTAATCCAGGCACTTATCCATCAGGACACACTGCCTACATCTCTAAACCTTCTACTAATGGTAGACACAGGAATCCCTTAGCGTTGACTCTTCTAGTTGCTATCTGCCATCTTTGATCCTTTGGTGAAAGTTGAGCATTTTGCTTCAGTCAGTGGTTCACAAAGCATCTGCTCCCCATTTGTGCAAATATACTATTCCAACATATATTACGCATCGTTAGTTATCAAGATGATGGGCACTTTATACATACTTATACTAAATTCTGGAGCAAGTAAATGTGCCTTTGTCCACTGGCAAGTCGTGTGTATTTGCTTCTTGAAAAGCAGTTATTTTGATAAATACACATATAAGAACTACATGCACTTTGCAAACAAAATATAAGAAAGAAACAAGTAATGTGGGACAGATTTTGGCTGTACAGGCCCTGAGGAATGCCCCATTAGCAGTTTCATACATCACCTTTATAACTATTACAATCATTTAAAGGACACTGTAAATTTACGCATCACATGACAAGCTTAGGCCCGTATCCTGCACACCTCACTCTTGTGAGCAACCCCATCAGCCTCAATGAAATTACTTCCATGAATGATGCAAATAGGACTGAGTTAATAGAATCATGGGGTTCCCAGGGACTGCCAGGTTCATCTAGTCCAGCCCTCTGCCAAGATGCAGGATGTGTTGTGTCTAAACCATCCAAGACAGATGGCTATCCAGCTTCCTTTGGAAAACCTCCAGTGAAGGAGCTTCCACAACCTCCCTAGGTGTCTGTCCCATTGTCCTACTGTTCTTACAGTTAGGAAGTTTTTCCTGAGATCAAATTAAGACATGTTTCTTGCCAGATGAGTTTACAACCTGAAGCTGTGATCTTGTAAAGACCTCTATATAGAAAGACCCACAAAATCAATGGGACTCCCCACAAATACAAGGGGCTGTCTGCATGGTGCTCCTGGCAGGATCAGGGTCTAAGAGACGGATCCTGTAAACTAACTCAGTGAGTAATCCACCAAGAAGTTGCAACTCATGTAATTTAGGTTGTGGAGGATTGGTCTTGGAGTAAGATCAGACAAACACAGGAAGGATGCTAGACAACTGTTCAACTAAAGGAAGGATGAGGGGAGGGACTTACTGATGATGAGAAGACAATATACTGTGGGAATAATTGCTTGGAAATAATGTTGATAGCATGGCATGTACACAGAGAAAGAGATTGAAATATATTCCCCTCTATTTGGCACTGGAGTACTGTGTCCAGTTTTGGTCCCCCCACTACAGAAGGGATGTGGGCAAATTGGAGAGAGTCCAGCAAAGGGCAACAAAAATGATTAGGGGACTGGGGCACATGACTTACGAGGAGAGGCGAAGTGAACTGGGGTTATTTAGTTTGCAGAAGAGAAAAGTGAGGGGGGATTTGATAGTAGCCATCAACTACCTGAAGGGGTTTTCCAAAGAGGATGGAGCTAGGCTGTTCTCAGTGGTGGCAGATGATAGAACAAGAAGCAATAGTGTCAGGTTGCAGTGGGGGAGGTCTAGGTTGGATATTAGGAAACACTATTTCACTAGGAGGGTGGTGAAGCACTGGAATGAGTTACCTAGGGAGGTGGTGCAATTTCCATCCTTAGAGGTTTTTAAGGCCCAGCTTGACAAAGCCCTGGCTGGAATGATTTAGTTAGTGTTGGTCTTGCTTTGAGCAGGGGATTGGACTAACTGACCTCCTAAGGTCTCTTCCAACCCTAATATTCTATAATTCTACAAGTCTATGCTTCCACCACATTCTCAAAATGAAGGATTACATATTCACACTCCTCTAGCATTTAACCTATTTTTTACCTATCCAGGGGTGACACAAACATCATCCCCCCCATGAGATTTTTAGGCTGGAAATATTAGATATTATCATAATAACGACTCAGCGCAACATCTCATAAGAAATGACACAAGAGTTAGTGGCATGACTGTGCAGTTAACCTTTGTCACCTCTGTATTTAGCTGACTGAGTATATTCCTTAACAAGGCACTTTGATTTATGTAGGAGTCATTTGCCTTCATAATAAATTTATTAAATAATTTTTTTTTCTTTCAGATTTGTCATGTGAAACGTGGTAATTGGTGTTTAAACCTGCACTGGCATGTCATGAAATGAGCTCAAACAATGTTCCATGTTCTTCGCTCTCCTTATCATAAGGAAGCTCAGTTGTCAGCATGAACACAGAGAGCAAGGATGAAGAGGGAAGGAGAGAAAGTTGCTAAGACTCTGGAGAGATCCTTGAGCGAAGAAGCTAAATAGTGACATTTATAGGAAGTGGATAACATACGCCTTTCACTCTCTTGATGAGGAGAAGTGTAATATAAACTGCATAGCACTATTATACATTATCAGGTTAAAGTGTGCACAGTTATTTTAGCACCATTATTTCCTTACTGTGTGTTATTCATTATCACCTACTTCAGTAATTTTTAACACTTTTCCCTTTTAACAGCACTCTCGGTCTGTATATATGTTTTGAGGGTGATGAGAGGAAGCTGAATAAAAGATTTTAACTACTAAAAGGTTTGTGACTTAGAACTGTAATGAATAGTCAACCCACCATGTTTTATACCCTATTAGTGGGCATAATGCAAAACCCTAGATGTCAACATCTACACAGTTTGGAGAATTCAACATCTGAACCTAGATGTGAATTTTGCAATTGGTGTATATTCATAAAGGCCTTCCTACTTCCAAACACCCAGAACTGACAACTGTGGGCTACTGGAAATCTAGATCTAGATCCAAACATTGTGTCTTGAGCCTGTCTCTAACTATTACAGAGAGATGAGTTGAGAAACAATTGCCATAGTCTATATTGAAAAGCAAATCCCGTCTGCCATTTTAATCAATCATTATAAATTTATCTTATAGAAGTCAGTTCCCAGTGCTTTAATTTTACTGTTCTCCCCCCCCCCCCCGCTTTTTTTGTTTGTTTTGTTATTATAAGCTATTGTTGGTTGGTGTCAACACTAAAAACAGACTCCAAAATAAGGTACAAATTATAGAAAATAGTATGGATTATTTTCTGCAGTCTTTGAAGCTGCAAAATTCTCACAAAAAACAGCAGGAATTCTGCTCCATAAAGGTTTTCAGAATCTGGACCTATAGTGTTGGGGGAAAAAAGTTATTCTGAAAAAAACAATTGTCTTAATGAGTTGACTTCCCCACTTTTAAGCCCAGACCTAATTTGTTTAACAAACTACCAATATATTCTCTTCTCATCTCATTCCTGTTCTATAAGTACAATTTTGCATTAGTTGGTTGGTTGGTTTTCATTCTAACTTGAATAATTTGGGTGGAATAATATTTAGAGTTTAATTACCTATATAAAATTTGCTAGGCTAAATGAATATATTAGAAAAGAAAAATGCATTGGGAAATGTATTTAACCTGAAAAGATTGCCTTACTTGTGCAATAAATTGTAAATCTCCTGCTTAACTAAAAATACTTGAAATGCTAAGATAGGGAAACTCTGAAATATGTTGTGATATAAAATTTACAACTGATCTTAATAAATCATGATAACCTGAACTATAAAGTTTGGTAATTTATGTGTATATTTTAGTTTTTTTCATGTGTTATATATTTGTAAGCATCTCATTTACATCTTGATTAGATCAACGATCACATAAAGCAGCATTTAGGTCTTGTTAGAATCTGAAATGACAGAAAGTTAACACAGTCAGGAAGCTGTTACATTCTAAAACAAAGACCACCAGATGTTAATGCGTTTGTGTTTTAACTACTGAGCGTTTAAGACTTCTTCAGTTTTCGTGTGGGCAACTGCAGCACTTGATGCTGTATTACATCAGACCTTAATTAAGATAATAGTCTGATTTTCAGAAGTACTCAGCACCTCCAGTTCTCATCAACTTCAATTGAAGACGTGGGTCTTTAATGAATGGATCATTAATATGGACTTTTCTAAATAGGTGCCTTAGCAGCAAAATCTAATGACAGAGGAGACTAAGCAGGCAAAACTGGCATGTAATGGTGCACTCGGAGGAAAACTTATCACAGTAGGTAAAGACCATGAACAAATCTGTTTCCACAGATGGTATTCAGTGCCCTGCCTGCTTTGAGGAGTCTTCATTCTCCTTCAGTTACTCCAAAGCTCAACCTTTAAAATGTGTTTCCTGCTCTCAGATTCCAGCATGTCTATGAACAGCTGTGATCAGGAAGCACACATTGGATACTGAAATGCAAACTATGATTAATATCACAACTATTTATCAGGTGCCCATCACCAGAGGATCTAGATGAAATTTTACTCCAGTTAAAGAAGAAAAATTGCATCACAAGCACTAGAAGCCAATACTTTATGACCTTCTACAGCAGCTGAGCAGTCTCCTTGAAGGGGGCCAAGATGATGAATAGCACCCAGCAGATTAAATGTCTGCAGGAACCAGTGGCTACCATTATTTGAAAGGCTGGAAGAAGAGACATATCCTACATCTCACCCTGGATGTGATCAGGCTGGGATTCTGCTATATTTCCAGCAGGATGGAAGTCTGGAGGCAAGTCTCTTTTGCCATGAAGACCCTGATCCAAAAGCAAATGAAATAAATGAGCATGGAAAGCTCTCCAGGTAGCTTTAGAAGTCCTATGCCCCCTACTTTTATTTTCTTGGAGGGAAGAAAATTATAAACATAATAGTTTGTCTTTCCAAAGGCAAAGTACAGACAGCCACTAAGTAATCCTCACTACACTTCCATACATTAGGTAGAGAAGTATTATTAACCACACTTTACAGAGTGGGGAGAAACAAATAGATGTTGTATTATATTCTATGTAGGTTCTTATAGTATCTGAGTGCCTTCCAGTAGTGCTTAAAACACATCTGTCACATGTTGTTCATTCCCTCATCCTCTCTCAGGGGAGGTGTGTGTGCAGTGGAATGTCTTGTTTTGATAGGGGTTTTTATATATGAAGTATGCTGTGATGTATTTCTGATATAGGAGGCAAGGTCAAAGAAATATACCTAAATGCCAGCAGCCACATCTTAAGTCACCAGCAGAGTCTAGAACACTGGCTCCCAGCTCTATAGCCAGTCAGTTCCCTAGACCATGCTACTTACTCTTTGTTCCCGATTGTACTATTCCTCAGTGGATGCATGCATAGGAAACTGCATTGGAGATGAAAGATAATATTTTACTAGCAGGTCTAACTGTAACTCAGAAACTGCACATTTTCTATGTCATGTCAAACTCTCTAGCCATTAGGATTTATTTAATATATTTTTAATTTGCTGGCCTAGTGGATGAGGCATTGGACTGGGATTCAGGTGATCTGGTTTCAATTCCCGGCTCTGCCACAGACTTCCTCTCTGACTTTGGGTAAGACGCAATCTCTCAGTGCCTTAGCTCCATATTTGCACAATGGAAATAACAATAACACTTCCCTTTCTCCTGTACTTTGTCTATCTTGCCTATTTAGATTGGAAGCGCTTTCTTTCATTGTTTGTACAGCATCTAGCACAATCTTTGGTGGGCCCTCTGGGCACTAACGTAAGACAAATTAATAATAATTTCATCAAAATATGTTAATAAAATATTGTATTTATTTTCAGCACCATTTCAGCTGATAGCTAATTATTAGAGCTGGTTGAAATTTTCCAAATTTTTAATTTTTCAGTGAAAAATAATATTTTTACACAAGTTTTCATTGAAAATTCATCCCAGTTGATGGTCTGCAACACAGCTGACTCAAAAATTGTGACATTTTGACAAAAAAGTTTGGGGTTTCTTTTTAAAATATGCTCCCATTTTTCTACCAGGAGTACTAATTTTATGTTGAGCCTGGATAAGCATTCCCTAAGGTCAATGGCTCACCAGTTTCAATTCTATTCTATATAAGTTTTTATACCCACCTCATGACCATAGTATTTGAGTACCTTCCAGTGGTGTACTAAGCAACTGTCACATGTAGTTCATTCTCTCTCATCTTCATCACTCCCTTGCCAGGAGTGGCAGGGAGGGAAATTGTTTGTGAAATGTGGTGTTTTGTTTTGGTAGGGTTTATTTTGAAATGTACATGTTGGTCTGTGTTTATGTTAGAGAAGGCAGGTTGAAGAAGTGTACCTTGCACTTAGAGTGGAAGCTGGTAAGGTTGGGAATGGTCCTTGCAGTTCATTTCACAGTCTCCGACTGCCCTCCGAGAAAGCTGTCCCTCCACAGATGAGATTTACCCTGACCGTAGAAAGTTCCAGTGTGCCTGAGGAGTGGCGTTGTCAAGCACAGTCTTCATCCTGGAGCTTTAGGGGATCTTTTAGCTATGCTGGGCTCATGCCATTGAGCACCTTGAAGATAAAGACCAAGACCTTTAACTTGACTCAATGATGTACTGGAAACCGGAGAGCAGAGGATATGTTTGATGTGCTTGCAGTAGCCGGCGTTGCTTAAGACACGTGCTGCATTTGTCACATTGTGCACTGCTTCTTATACAATGAGCTATTAGAAAACTGCATAAAATGTTCAATAGACATGTACTGAGCTAATCTGTTCAAGAGAATTGGCCTGGTAGGCAAACCTAGGAGAAAATACCCTACACTTCTGCTTGGAGGGAGAGCAGAATAGTCAAAGTCTGGCCAGTGGATCTAAGAAGAGAGTTTTGTTCGAAGTCAGAAGCTTTTTTCCTGATAAAACCTCTTAAATCAACATACAGCTTAATCTCAGATTCTTTTTCCTATTGTGGTTTAGATATAGTGTAAGAAGACAGACACTGGCAGAGATTTACAATATTTAATCTCCAGCACACCATTTATCCAGCATTCATAATGATGTGAAATTATATATACATATATGTATATATAAATAAACAGATGTTACATGACTACTGGCTGCTTTGTAAATTCTTAGGACAAATTTTACCCATCAGGAATTTGTTTCTCTGAAGCTCTGCCATCTGCTTAGCCACAGTCGTTATACCCATAATTCCTTCTACGCTCATTTCAAAATAAAAGGTTCTTTAAAAAAAAATCAATACCTCTAACAAGCTTCAATTTAATTAAGAGGATGACAGGTACAGATAAAAGATAGGAGTTTATTTCTTATCATAATGATGTTTCTGCCTAGGCTACTGCACTGCTGTTATTACTGATACCCACACATCCTCTCCTACAAAAATATCTACATAATGCGGACTAGGGTCAGCAACATGATACACATTAGCACCTGAGCAAAGGGGAGGACATGTCACTTTGAGCCACAAGACAGTGAACCGATGGCACTGGAATTCACACCACAAAATTGCCTTTTCTGGCAAGACCCTCCCACACTTGACAGTCGTAGTTAGTGATTGTATCTTGGCCACTGTAGGAGAGACAGGGGAGAATTAAAACGTGTGGAGAAAGCTATGTGTAACCCCCGGGGAGTGTATATTACAGTTTTCTCTCTGAGCTGATCTACGGAGGATCTGAGCGGTTACAATCCCCAACTACAGAGCTTTAGCTCAAGATGTAGCAGCTCATCCTTTTAGTTTAAGTCCCTGGTTCAATTCCCGGTGTGCCAGCCAAGATGAGGTCTGTCACATAAGTGGGGATTCATCGGGATTCAAATTGCTGCCTTATGAAATATACTCACAAGACCAAACAGCCAATGTCAGTCGGGTTTATCAATATGATATAGGGAAAAGGTTCTATATGATACCAGTCTCCGAAGAGCAGTCCTGAGCAGCAACGTTACATTCATCTTATGCCGAAGGCGTGCTCCCCGAAGTTACATCCTTAAAGCCTTAAAGGTATGATATACATCCTTAAAGCCCTACTTGTTTAACCAGTAAAAGGTATGATATACATCACCTGAAACTGGATTCAATTAATCAGCTTTTTACCTGGTTTGTTTCTGACACCGTGGTGTATCCCTTTATCTTTTGTTCTGAACCCACACATTCCAGGTCATGATGAAGCCTTATCTTTGTTCTGGGTACGTGCACAGCAGGTACTATGGGGCGTGAAGACACCTCCCACACCTGTACCAGCATAAATAGGTATGTGAAAGTAATTCCCTGTCCATTGCTACAAGGAAACAAATACATATCCTGATACTGACAGCTTTCCTATCTACATAACATCAGCTGGTGCAAAGTGCTTTGGGATTCTCAGCATAAGATTATAATCAAGGTACAGGCCAATTTGGGCTATATAACTGCTAAATTAATGCTTAATAATATGTATACTTAAATGCTTGGAATATATACTGTGGGTAGCATTATCAGCATAATACATATGTATGCTAGCCAGCATATATAAGTCAACAGCATCTATAAAGGCACAAACAATTATGCATGAATGTTTTATTTAACCACTGTGTATGCATTCTGAGCTCTAGCCAGTATGCTTTATAAATCTCTAGAACTAAATAAACGATGTTACCAAATGACTTTCTATGCAGAAGTATTTATAAAACCCTAGCTGTGGTTTAAAATGTGCATATATACAAAAATCTCTAAATATGATACTTTATAACTCAATGTTTAAAGACACACACAAAAAATCTATAAGTGAGATGCAACTACATACTCCACATACACCCTGTGATGCTGGCATATTGTAAGGTAATATTTGATCATCTGCATTATAAGCCTCTAATTGTGTAAATCACCAGACAAGAGAGAGAGAGACTAATTAGTGTGAAATGCTGGCCTCCAACAGAAGGTAGTATGGTTTCAGAGGGGTAGTCGTGTTAGTCTGTATCAGCAAAAACAACAAGGAGTTCTTGTGGCACCTTAGAGACTAACAAATTTATTATGCCCAAATAAATGTGTTAGTCTCTACGGTGCCACAAGGACGCCTCGGTTTTTTTTTTTTAGAAGGTAGTATGTCCTGTCCCACACGGAAAGCACATCAATACCAGAGCCAGATAAACTATTGTGGAACATCAAAGCGAACAAAAAACTCATTGTTGATTGCTCTCCCTCTTCCCCCAAACGATGAGGAGACATGCAAGTGAATTCCTTCCATCAGCTAAATATTCAATTAGAAGCAGAAGGGGGGGAAGGGATAAATAAAACCCTAACAAGGTGGAACTACATCAGGGGTGGGCAAACTTTGTGGCCCAATGCCACATCGGGGTATGGAAATTGTATAGTGGGCCATGAATGTTCATGAAATTGGGGGTTGGGGTGCAGGAGCAGGTGAGGGCTCTGGCTAGGGGTGTGGGCTCTGGGGTGGGGCTGAGGGGTTGGGGATACAGGAAGGTGCTCCGGGATGGGACCGAGGGGTTTGGAGGACGGGAGAGTGATCAGGGCTGGGGCAGGGGGTTGGGGCATGGGAGGGGGGCAGGGTGCAGGCTCTGGGCAGCACTTACCTCAAGCAGATCCCAGAAGCAGCGGTATATCCCCCCTCCGGCTCCTACGCAGAGGTGTGGCCAGGGAGATCTGCATGCTGCCCCGTCCGCCGGCGCTGCCCCTGCAGCTTCCATTGGCTGCGGTTCTCGGCCAATAGGAGCTGTGGGGGCCGTGCTTGGGGTGGGGGCAGAGTGTGGAGTCCCCTGGCTGCCCCTACATGCAGGAGCCAGAGTGGAAATGCTGCAGTTTCCAGGAGCCGCGCAGAGAGGGGCAAGCCCCTGACCCCGCTCCCCGGTGGGAGCTTGAGGGCCGGATTAAAATGTCTGGAGGGCTGGATGCAGCCCTCAGTCTGTAGTTTGCCCACTCCTGAACTACATCCTTGTGCTGCTTGGACTCTGAGGGACAAGAATTACTGAGCATAAGCAAAAAAATCCCCAGTGCTTAGCCTGAGGTAGCCCTAAAGGGCATATCAAGCTTGCTTATTATAGAAGCTTCTATTACTTTTTGAAAGTTAAGATTGGAACTCATTTGTTTACCTGCTTTAACCTTGTAATTAACTCTCTTTTTCAATATAATCAATCTTTAGACAGTTTATTATAAAATTGGCTACAAACATCTTTGGTATGAGAGCTCAAGTGCAATTGACCTGAGATAAATAAATAAATTAATGGAGATATCCTATCTCCTAGAACTGGAAGGGACCTTGAAAGGTCATTGAGTCCAGCCCTCTGCCTTCACTAGCAGGACCAAGTCCTGATTTTGCCCCAGATCCCTAAGTGGCCCCCGCAAGGATTGAACTCACAACCCTGGGTTTAGCAGGCCAATGCTCAAACCACTGAGCTATCCATCCCCCCCTCCAGCTAAGTGACTAGTCCATGGGAGTGGGAGTAACCTGAATATTGCTGTGATCATTGGTGTAAGGGACCATCTATCACAAAGGTATGCTTACCTGGGTGGCAAGACAAATCAGAATACCCCAGGGGACCATCTGTGTCCTGGGGCTGTTATAGTGTCTGAGGAGTTTAGACTTTAATAATTGGTTAGTGAAATCTTAGTATAGAACTCACAGCCATTCTGGGGGTTGTGCCCTGTTTCCTAACAGTCTGCCCTGAGGTTTGTACACCCTTCAAGCTTTCAACTGATATAAAACAAAACACTGAACTCCCAAGTGTCAATGCTCAATTTAAAAGTTATAATAGGTATTTTATATTTCAGTCAAGACTACCTGGCCTGGGGTATTTATCAGAGAAATAAAGAGGCCAAAGCAGCCAAAAATTCCTTAAAATGAGGCATGCCACTGAGTGAAATAAAACACTAGATGCTACTTGTACATACATTTCTCTCTCTTCTTTTCCATATACCATATGCACACACACTTCTCTTGAATATGGATTCTCTTTTCATTTTATGAAATTGAGCAGCAAGATCCCAAAATTACATTAAAGCACAGTTGCCAAATCTAAACAACATTATGGCCCTTAATTCTGCATTTATTTCCATCCACTTCTGTCTTTCCTTCTAAGGCCCTGTTTCTCCAACTGGCTCTGCAGAGAGCCCATGAACTTCAGTGTACCTCTGAGTGGGTGCAAGGGTCTGCTCACACAAACCACTTGTGGGATGGGGGCCCAAATTCAGAACACACCTCCTGCTTGGATCCTGGGACAATTTCCCCCTTTTAGCCCCTTTCTCAGCCTCTGTGCAGACCTGACCCAGAGTGAGCAGAGGCAGTTCAGCATCAACAAAATTCTTCTCAGAACAGTAGCTCCCATTAAGGGAAGTAAACACAAACACAATATACGATATTTATGGATATACTGCAATCTGGTAAATTACCAAAGGTATTATTTATATAGAACCTTTTGTTCTAGAAAGATCCCTGTCATTTTCCTTGCTGTGCACTGCAATACCATCTATCTTGTTTCACAGCCAGAAGTGCCTCTCTATCCTTTTGTCTTCCTTTCCTCAGCAGCTCAACTATTTTTTGAGACACACAGGGTAAGTGTCAACAGGTGTGATGGAGCGTAAAAAGGTATGTGTGCCTGTGTTTCCATAAAAGACCGTATGAGCATGACGTATGGGCAGGGAAGGCATAATTCCCAGCCAAGAACACTGGAACATCTGTCTGCCTTCAGCTTGTTCACCTATGGTAAAGGCTACATACCATCACTAATCCAGCTGTGGAAGGCATTAACATTTTAAAATAAAAAACAATAGCTTTTGGGGCTACTCAAGGCAAGATTTTTACTTCTTTGAATTAAGCAGAATGATGCATGTTTGAAATATAAAAAGCAAAAAAAAAAAAAAAGTTCCTCCCACTCTTTGACCTTGCACAGGAGATCTTGCAGATCAGATCAATTATAACATGGCTGAGTTTCATGTGAATAGCCCAGCATTGCTCAGAAACCTGTTCCACATTATAACTGCAATTGCTGTGTTTTGACTGTATACATTTTGGGCAATATCAAGCCACTGATTTTTTTAAACCAGATTTCCCATTAATTTCATCGAGGAAGTGACCTAAAAGTCAAGTCAAAAGGCCATTGTCACTCGAGCTGGGCAAAAATTTTTTGGACAAATAGTTTATTCACACACACACACACACACACACACACGCAAACGCAGTTTCAGGTCAACAAACTTCAGGAAATCAACATGAATTCGCTAAATTGTTTCAGCCAAATAAATGTTTCAGATTCACAAAACCAGAGGAGGAGAGAATCTGAATATTAAATATATTAATTGGAGCAGGAATTGGAACCAAGGTATCCCCCCTGCCAGCTGAGTGCCCTGACCACCACAGAATCATCCTCACTGACTTTGTCTGTTTCAATTAATATGTAATTGTTTATGCAAAGTGGAACAACTTCAGAAGGAGAGATTGAGGGTGATCCACTGCAGAATACCTTACTGCGCAGTAGCTGAGCACTCGCCTGCATCATGGGAAACCCACGTACAAGTAAGTGCCTGCCTCCTCTGATCCAGGAAGAGTGGGGATTTGAACTCTTGCCTCCCACACTCTAACCATGAGGCTTTTGGGTGGTAGAGGACCTCCTCCAGGTTTGTGAAAAGTGTTTCCAAATTTCCTTCACTTTTAATAATAAATAAAATGCAATAATAAACCATTAAAATGCTCAAAATCAAAATGAAATGTTTTGTATGACTCAAACCCATTTTTTGTTTGTGTTTTGCTGAAAAAATAAAATTGTTTTGGGTCAATCAAACCAATTTTGTTTTCGGTTTATTCAGCAAGCCAACCAACCGATAATTCGCACAGCTGTAATTGTCACTCGCACACACTTACAATCGCCTACAGTACCAAAGACAACAATTTTTCACATATTCCTGCAATATTTTCCTATAGGTACCAGAACAACCCACATTCAGTACTTTCCATTCTCAAGAACTATCATGAGTTTAAGTGGGATATTCAAAAAAACCTCAGTGTTAGCCAGTGGTCAAACTCCCATTGAATTCAATAAAAGCAGAGCTAGGCCAATGCTGAGAACTTGTGGAAATCTCACCTTTATGTTTGTTATCCTATTGCCACACTGGCCCAAGCCCAGAGATCGGCTCTCCTAGTAGTTTATTCTTTCCCTGGATGGAGGAAAGCCGAGAAGGGGTCTTTCTGGAGACGCTGGTCCAGGCATTCTGCTGCTAATTAATGGACAAAGCTACGGTGCTGTAATAACTTCCTACTATTTTCAGTGCTGGCACTGTAATACCTTTAAACAATCTTTCTGGCTAATTCCAGCAGTCTCAGTTCTACAGTCCCTTAAAATTCCAGCCTCACTTCACTTAAATAAAATGTGCCACTAGTGTAGCTCAGTAATGAGTATGTGAGAAACAGACAGACAATTACATTTCCTTACTATTGAAGCTACAATGTGTGGGAAGAAAATAAAAAATGAATGAAATAGTTACATTTCCCCAGATGCCTTTTGAAGACAAGAGATGGATGGGGGGGAAACAGTTTATGAGGGTTAGTACAAAAGAATCATGCTGGGCTGTTTTTATTTTATTTTTTTAACATATGACTGTGTTTACATGCTTCAGCACTTCTTGTTGATTTCATAAAATACCTGGTATGACCCAAAGCCCTCAGACCAAATTCCCCTGAGCTTTGAGTGTCCAAAATCCAGACTCAGACTTCAAGGTTTGGCCTCTTCTCTAAAATATATCTGCTTTCTCCTGTTGATTCCCAAATGATGAATTGATTGTGAATTGAATTCAGCTATCCAGTTCATGTCCCTCAAAAACTATTCATCTGGAAACTGTATAACAGTTCTTCTATTCCCTCTGTCCCAGTGAACTCGCCCATTTAATTGGTAATATGAAATTATTTGTGATGTGTGTGGCGCCTCAGTGTCCACATCCAGCGGTGCAGGTGCTGAAGGTGGAAACAGTGTACAGTATTTGTGGTGTTGTTACTACTTCAAGCCAGGGGGTGCAGCAGCACCCCTTGTCCCAGCACCTATGTCCACATCCTTAATTCCACCCACTGGTAAAAGCTGGAAATCTAGACCTATATGGGAGAGAAGTAGGTCTATAATTTCTTCATTCTCTGGACCTCTTTCTAAGGGAAAGCCATCTTCTTGAACCATCTGTTCATCCAGTCCTCCTCTGTGTGGTTCTCAGAATGCTTCATTTGGAAGCATGGACCACTGATGTGTAATAGACACAACTAGTTTGAGAACTTCTGCGATATGTAATGAAAAGCTTTCCAGGCTGAAAAATGGATGGAAATACAAGTAGTGGGATTTCTTGATAGCCGTTTCTGAAAATTCTGAAGTTGAAGAGGTCTTGGGAGCAAGCAGGTCCCTAGCAGCATGAAAAAATGTTAACACAAATGTTGCACAAACACAGGGCTCTTCAATGGCCACAGTTATTCACTCCAGATGTCCTCCTTTCTAGCTGCAAAAAGGTTAGGGTAGTAATAACCTAGCTATTCTTTTCACAGGCAGCATTTCTGTGAGAAATACAAGCTCAGTGAAAACCTCCACTCACTGTACAACAGTGGTAAAAAAAGGCAAACAAAAGTGAAGCTGTACAAAGAATGGGATAGAAAACAACAGTGAAAAGTTGTACAATGCCATTATAGAAGTCCACCTCACCCAGAATGCTTGGCTCAGTTCTTGTCACCCTCTCTGAAAAAAATATACCCGAAATAAAAGGGGTTCAGGGATGAGCAACCAAAATTATTACAGGCAAAGAAAGATATGTGGGGACAGACGTGAATAGACTGTTTAGTTTAGAGAGGAGACAAATAAGAGGGGACAGGACCAAGGTATACACGAAAATGAATGGTCTAGAGAAAGTAAATTGAGTTCTCCAATCTACCCTCCTTCCATACAAAAACTGGAGAAAGACAATGAGATTTAAAGGCAACACATTTAAAACTGATAATAGGAAATGCTTTTTATCAGAATAAAACAAAACAACCTCACAACATTAACCTGTGGAACTCGCTGACATTTGATATGACTCAAGAATTTAGTAGAATTCAGTAAAGGATAGGCATCTATGTTGGACAATGAGAACATCCACAGTTACTTTGATTATATCTCTTTAAAAAAAAATCTTAACTCTCATGCTACAGGAGATAAACAACCAGTAACAGACAAGGGTTAGAAATAAATTTCCTCTATTGGAAGGTTATTCCACCACTGTCCACTACAGAGTTTCCTGCAACCTATTTTGAAGCACCTGGTGCTGGCCACCATCAGAGACAGGATACTGGACTAGATGGACCACAGATCTGATCCAGTCTGGCAATTCCTATTTGACTATATAAAAACATATTAAAGTCCTCTATTTCTGTGTTATGTCCCAATTAAGTTGTTAATTCCTCAGGACAGGAGGAATACCTCAGTTAAAACCTCACTTATTTGTTCAGCAAAGCACTAAGCTCTTCTGTGGCACTGCATAAAGTAGTAAATTAACTGCAATAAGTCATATGCTTTCCCATTGTCATTAGATCATCCATATCTGGATTTCTGGGTTTGACAGAATTCTAGCCACGGCAGAATCAAGTTGCTAGCCCATAAGTTGCCAGTAATATCTTTGATCTTAGGATGAACTCCTTAGAGAAAAACCCAACTTTTGTGGTAGATTTCCACTTTAGGCACAGCCCTAAGCAAGGGATGGTGTATTTGTTTCACAACCCTAAGAGAAGCCTCAGCAGGCATTTGGTCTCAGAGATACCAATGGGACCACTTGTGGAGTACAGTACTACTTAGCATCAGTAAGAGTGGCAGAGTCTGACTCCAAATAATTCACCAGCAACACAACTTTATACAGGAAAAATCTGAAAGCTGGCAAAACTCCATTTTCCCCCCATATCCACATCTACAAGCAAAGTTGAGAGTCAGCAGTGAACAGGGAAGAAGGGGTTAAGGATCTTAAGATCCTCTCTGTTTTGGTGCATTAATAAAAAAAAGAAGAAAAAGAAATTCTGTGACATTCCCACATCAGTGGTACAATGCTCCTCTGTGAATCAAACTATCTAGTTTTATTCCAGACATGCTCTCCTTTAGCAAGCAATTCAAGGCCGTACATTCCAAGACTTGATACAAATTTGAAAACAAGACTCAGAGTAGGTTTCATTTTATTGTTTGAAGAAGTTAAATGGGGTGAACAGTAGAGTCTCACAGTAGGAAACGATAGACTTCACTGCCTTGAAACTAATTTGTCAGACATCTACCAGCATTACCTTCAGTGGGAAACAGAGTGCTACAGTACGCAGGTAAGAGACGTTTTTAAATACAGAAAACTGCATTAACATATAATTAACGGTAGGAGTTAAACACAAAACATCATACAAAATTAGAGGAACGCATTCCCAATGGGGGGGCTTTAGGACATTATTTACTGCTTGCTTAGCTCATTGCCACTGTGCTAAGGTATTATAGCCCTCAGGGCATGTAAAATCATTAACCACTTTTGAGCCTCTTTTGACCATTGCATCTTACTCTGTAAACTCCCTTTATTCTGTGGGGTTAACCCAGAGCCTTAGCATTATTGCTATAATTGAAATCAAGGCTAATGGAGAGCTCTTAAAAAGGAAGAACCACACAGGAGGCTACTACGATGTAAAATTCCCCAAGCTAAGTTTGGTCTCATTTATTAAAACACTTGCCTAGAGCACACCTGAGGGAAAGGTACCTATATCTCTTCATGCCATCTATATACATGACCTCTAGAGGTCCTCTGCCACTGCTTCCATCATTTACAGCTCCAGAGAGACGGTACAGCAGTCTGTGACCTCCAAATTCCTGTATGGTCCTAGGGGAAGACTCCAAATAGGAACCTCTGGGAAGCAATCTGCCTTCCAAGGGTGACTCCTAGATGTATTTTGCTGCTCCATGAGAATTTGATGTAGTTCACCCCTATCTACAATTGCCAGGAAATTATGTCAGCCCCTTGCTAGCAAAAATGAGCCCTTAACACTTATAACAAGTTAATGTGAGTGTGGAGCGCTGCCTCTGCTGGGTATAATCAGAACTGCTCACTTGTGTGTCACAGGCTCTGTAGTGCTATCAAGTACAGGAGAGTCTTCTTTAGTACAAATAATAGGAACTTGTGCTTTTAAAGCAGACAGATCTGAGTTCTATCCTTACGGTTACCAGAGAGTTCTGAACGGGCTCTGTATGCAACATTGGGAAGTGCTAGATGGGCACAGGCTGTTTCTGCTGACATAGCTGGAACTCAACAGGGACCATAAGGCAGAACTCTTAGAGACTGCAGTAAACCTGCAGGTCTGGGAGACTCTGCAAAGCAATCACCAGCTGTGACTTCTAGCAGCAGACTGTGAACTTTCACTCAAAAATTCTGGTGGCTTCTTGGATCCTCATACGACTTGGATTCTTTCAGGCCCAAGGGATACTCTACTGAGCACATACATTTGTTTTCAAGTCAGCAGGACTTTGCAAGCTAAATCTAAAATGGTACAACAGCACTAAAAATCGGAGTATTCGGTTTCCTCAGATGCTCTGATCTGCCGTCTAAGTTACTCACGCAGTCTAGGCCACTCTTGTGGCTATAATCCTCTCTCCTCGCTTCTTCTATGCTACGTGCAACTGCAGTCCTCATTAGGCTTCTTTCTGTCATTCTGAAAACCACTCTCAGCTTCCATGTTCTACTCCAGTTCTTTCCCAGCTTCCCTCTTCCACACCTATTAGCTCTCAGCTTCCTCTTTCATGCTCTGCTACCTGGGAAACCTCAGATATAGTGGGATTTTATTTTAAAGCTAAAAAAAGATAATCTGCCCAGTAGGACTCCATCAGCTGCCTTGAAATGAAACCTCAGCTCTTCAGATCATTCCCATCCTTCGTTTGCTCCCTCACTTAGAAACAAGGGACTTTACACCAATTAAAATACTCTGTGCCAAGCAGCAATAACGATCCATATCCCACAGTTCCTCATGCCAATTTGAGATGCCCTTTTATTTGTTCCATCTTATTCTGGGTATTTCATTATCTCCTCTGAATGCTCTAGGCACAAATACAGGAACATATTGCCTTAATATTTAAGTTTATATCCCCTTCTGTCATACAAACGAATAACGCTAGATCTCCTTAAGGACAGATATTGGCTTAATACATTTAGAGACCATTATGATCATGTAGTCTGACCTATGTAACAGAGGCCATGGAATCTCAGCCAGCGATACCTGCTACAAGCCCAGAACAAGACCAACTGAGTTAGAGAGTTTTTAAAAATCAAAATGTCCAAACCTGATTGGCCGTGCACAGGTGCACAAGAGGGATGTGGGAGAAGAGAAGCTTGCACAGCAGCAAGTCACAATATCACTTGGGAGTGAACCTACTGCCACATGCTAGCACCACCAGATGTTCTAGAACCCCAGAAGGAGTGGGGGAGGGTGGGGCCACGGTCTCACGCCTCTCTCCCCATACCAGCCAGTAGAGCTCATCAGTTATGGACAGGAGAATATACCATTGCAGCAGGCACTTTTCTAGGGCCCCCAAGAAGAATTCAGCAGCACTAGCTGGATTTCTGCCTGTTGCAGCCCTTCTTCCTTCAGCTCATTTCAGGCACTTTCATCCATCGATCTTAAAGCCTTTCACAGAGGAGGGAAGTTTCATTATCTTCATTTTACAGATGAGGAAACTGAGGCACCGAGAGGTGAGGTGATCTGCACAAATTCATGCAGCAGGTCACTAGTGGAGCTAGGACCTGAACTGAAGTGTCCTGAGACATTTTCCTATGCTTTAAACATATGACCACCCTTTCTATCCTTCACGTATCCTCCACTGAAGGCAAGGGCTGTAAGGCACAATGGTTTGTGCTGGGGGGGCCGTCATCACAGTATGTGAGTACCTTCTGTTGATAAAGAACCAGTGTGGCATCAAGTCAAATACAGACCCCTTCAAACAAAGCCCCACAGATCCTGTTGCAAAGACGGTCAGTAATATTGAAGAGCTGGCTTTGGGCCTGGACTATGCTGATGTTTATTACAGTGGTACCTAAGGACCCACCAAGAATGGGGCCCCATTGTGCTCCACAGTCCCTGCCTTGGAGACCTTACAGACAAAATAAACAAAGATGGGATGCGGGGAGGGGTAGAAGACACAGGCAGAGGGAACAATATGATGGCAGCAATTCCTTTATTTGGTGGGTTTGGTTCAGAGGAAAGAAAATTGAAGGGAGATGGTACACTGAAGGGAAGAAGGTAAGGGGGTTAGGGTAGGGGAAGGGGGCAGACATGGAAGGAAGTGGAGATGAAGCGATGGGGTGGGAGAAAGAGGGATGGAGCAAACAGCCAATCAGCACAGAGCAAAGAAAGTCCAGTCAAAACCGTAGAATGTCAGAAGGTCCCAGCTTTGGCTGCTCCTGCTGGCTAGAGTATGCGGCTGGTTCTTCTCCAGGTCTTCTAGGTCGAGACCTGTCAACAAACTGAATGGGAACCCCTACTGACTTGCCCTCCTCTGCGTGCGGGCATGATTTGGCCAACCTAGCTGATTCACAATTGGTAGCTTCTAGCCATAACGTGACTATCTCAGTCACAGTCTGTAAGTGCATACATGGGGAACAGAAATCTGATAGCAGAAGGCTTCTCAAGCAATCAGAGAAAGGTATAACAAGATCAGGTGGTTGGAAGTCATAGCTAGACCAACTTCAGAGTGGAACTAAGGCTTCGTTTTTAACAGCAAGGGTAATTAACCATTGGAACAAAGCACCAAGGGTTGTGATGGATTCTCCATCATTGGCAATTTTTGAATCAAGATTGGATGTTTTTTCTAAAAGAGCTGCTGTAGCTCGAACAGGAAGTAATCCAGGGAAATTCTACGGCCTGTGCTATACAGGAAGTCAGTCTAGATTATCACAATGGTCCCTTCTGACCTCAATCTATGAATCTTTGAATTTAGTGCATGCCAGGGACTAAGTGCATAATTTGATTTTCAAATGCTTTCAAAGGAAGCCATTCCCCCACCAACTCCACAGCCAAAAGGTTTCCAAATATGTTTGGAAAAACAATAATTTCTAAAGGAAATCCTATTATTTGACCACCAAGTTAAATCCTGATAAAATTTTAAACACGGCCAACTTTCAAACAGTCCAAATGGGTTTCTGTAACAGAAACCCACTGAGAGCCCCTTCACTTTTTAATCATGAAATAAATAAATTAAATAATCATTTAATTATTTAGCCTGCAGTAAAGAAGCACCTTGTGCTCCTGTAATATCCAGAGACAGCTTACCAACTGCTGTTTATTTGGATCAAAGACAAGTACTACATATGTTCACAATTTGAACATTTTCTTAAACAATGTGCTCAGAAAAGGAAACAAACGTAGTTTCAAAACAGGGCGGTTGAGAACAAAACTGAAAATCCTAAATGTGTTTCTGCTCAGCCAGGGGCTCTCAAACTTTTGCATAGTCCATGCTATGTCTGAGGGGATTATTTTGTGGACACCTCTGCACCATTTCTGGTTGAGCCAACTATCTCCTCTCCCATTGGCAATTGAAGGGACCACCTCCATCCACTTGTAATTTCTACTAGCTTTTACCTTGTTCCTTGTAATTTAAAAGTCACTAAAGTTCTTATGACATTTGTGAAGTGTTGTGCAGTAACACGCTTAAGCCGTGGGGATTCTTCCATTCTCCCAAAGACACAACAGTGAACAGCATCATCTTCCATTTGCTTTCAGCACCACATGAGCTGCAAATGATCAACCCATAAAACAGCCCATGAAAGCAAAGATTCTTTTTCTCTGCTTGTGTGGCCAGAGAAGAGAGGAGTTTCATGTGATGGTGAATGAGAGCTCTAAAGTGGATATATATGACAGAATGAAAGACTTGTAGCTTTCCTAATAGCCAATGTTGCTAATTAAAACTGTTTTGGAAGAACGGAGACTAGCACATTATTCACCCAGCTATATGCTATAAATAAGAGACGCAAACTGACGTGAATAGCTTTCATATGTCAGCTGAATAAATAGATTTGATTGTGCCTTTTAAAATAGCATATCCAGACATACAAGGTAGAGAACTGAGAATTGCTAGGATATTCTCCTTTATCAAACAGCAATTATTTATTATACCATATGCGCTATGCAGTATCATTTCTCTCTTGTTTTCCAATTTATTTTTTTCATCTTAAATCAGGGCTGTTTATACTCTTTCACAGGATGTGTTCAGTTGAGGATCTAGGCAACAATGCAGCAGTGTATGAGACATCTACGTTATTGAGACCGGTGATATCAAATGTACCTACCAAAGAGTATCATAGGATGTAATAACAAGTCTGGAGGAAAATAGATTAGACTACAGAAAAATAGATACACTGATTTCTTTCTTTTCAGCAGCAATTACAAAGGGCACTCAAAATGCAACATGCTATTACAGAGAATATTCACAGGATATATATGGTCAGCAAATGCTCATTAAAAAAACCCAAAGCTAAAACCCTTGAGAACATCTGCTGACATTAGCAGTCCTGTTATCCTCAGTGAACACCCCAAAAATGATTTTTACCATCAGCAACAAGTTTACAAAGTTATTTGTTTTAAATAGAATTACCTCCGTCCTGTATGAAAAATTCCTTCCAACCATGAAGACTAGATCCCACTCACAGCCACCATGTCTTGCTCACTGTTTAAAACAAAACAAATGAACACCAATTAGAAAATGACATTTACTAATCCAGAATTCTGATGAACTTGAAGTCATACACATACCCTAGTACAAAATCAAGATTTAGGGTCAACTATCACATAGGAGGTTGCAGGAGGCTAATCAAGTTCTATAGGCATATCAATTATCAGAGGGGTAGCAGTGTTAGTCTGAATCTGTAAAAAGCAACAGAGGGTCCTGTGACACCTTTAAGGCTAACAGAAATATTGGGAGCATAAGCTTTCGTGGGTAAGAACCTCACTTCTTCAGATGCAAGTAAGTGCATCTGAAGAAGTGAGGTTCTTACCCACGAAAAGCTTATGCTCCCAATACTTCTGTTAGTCTTAAAGGTGCCACAAGACATATCAATGTTACCATATACCTAAGATAAGAATACTGCAATTGCAATATTCTTAAGAAATACAGTGTATAAATAACTATACCTTATTTAAGAGTGCAAAAATATTTGGCTAGAATTTGCCCTTAATACAGTGTTTGCCCTTATTTCCCCCCCCCCCTTTCCTTCTGTAACTAAACAACAGTATTCACAGTATTCCCTAGGCCAGTGGTTCTCAACATTGTTCCATACCAGGACTCCTCCCTTTGCCCCTCCAAACCCTCCTTCCCTCTAACCCGGACTCCTCTTCCATTTAGCAACATAGTAAGGGCTTTGTGGATGCGATCCCCTGACCTTTGTTTGGGTTCTCCACACTGAAAAACCATGCCCTAGGGATTCCCTATATTTCAGCAGGCCCACCACAGGCTTTGCCTTCGGTCCTCTGCCAAGGGAGAAAGAGCTGGTTGGAAGGCCAGTGAAATGAGCATAAGGAGCTGCAGACAGGGCCTATCTGAGCTCTGTCTCTCTCTTCTCCCTCCCCAAAACTGTTCCACTGTCTCCTCTGCCCCCTCCACTGGTCATAAGTGCTTGGAGAATAGGAGCAACAAAAGGCTGCAAGAGCAAATGCTCCCATCACTGATTCAGAGAACTGGTGTTCTTTGTTCTGGTTCAGAGAGCTCATTGCTTAGAGAAGCACTGACCCAGGCTATGCAGAACCTTTCGCCAGAGCAAGATGGCAGGTAACTAAGGCCTGGTCTACTTAGAAAAGTTGCACTGCTTTAATTATAGCAGTGACATTAAAGCAATACAATCAACCGAGTGGGGATGGAGTTATACATGTGTTTATATTGTTACCGCTTAGTCTTACGGGAAGGGGAATAAGATATACCAGGATAAGGCACTTTTAGAACAGTATAACTGTGTCCACACTAGGTGCTGTACTCATATAACTACCTCATGATAAAAAAAAAAAAAAAAAAAAAAAAAAAAATCACCCTGACAGAGTTATGCTGGTACCAAAACGGTGTGAAGAACAGACCTAGGTACAGGGAATATCGCAAATACTGTTGCATGCTGGGAGTTTTCATTGAATTTCAGTGAGAGTTGGGGAGCTAATTAGGCTCCTTTGAAATGCACAGCCATAACATCACCTAGGCTGTGTCTATACTTGAGGCTTCTGCCTGCATAGCTATGTCAGCTAGGAGTTGGATTTTTACTGACAAAGCTTTGTCAGCAAAAGCACCGAAGGTAGGTGCAATTTTGCCGGTGTAATTTATGTCGCTTGGGGAAACTGGAGTAAGCTGTGCCAACCAAAGTTCAGTTTTGCTCCTATCGCTGCATCAAAGCCTTTTAGTGCAGCATCGCGCCAGCTGCAGTGGCTAAATTGTGAATTTGTTAGATCAGCCTCTGTCCATGTTCAGTTTAATGCGACAGTGCTAAATGCCATACTTCTTCCTGTCTTGGTCCTCCTGATAGACTCAGGCTGGTGAAGCTGCAACCTTCATGCATTTATTTCATCAACTGTAAATTAGCAGGTTTTCGCTGTAGCGGAATTATGTTTGCCAATAAAAAGGAAAATTCTATGCTAGGCTGAAAGAGTTTGCTGGCTAAGTATTGATTTTGAAGTCTTGGCTGCACTGACTGGATACTAACGTTCTTGTTTACCTCTCTCTTCTGTTTCTGACTTCTTGGCTATGAATTTAAATAACATTTAAGCCACTTTTACTTGGGCATAAACTTCTATTTTACAATAAATCCTAACCAGGCAATAGCAATATAAATCAATGTTAAGGGCAGATCCAGGGCTTCGTGCGCCATCCCACAGGTGGGGAAAGACTGCTGTACACATGCCACGAGCAGAACACAGATGAGGGGCAGACTGATTCCTCCCCCTGCGAGGAGGAACTGGAGGCTGCACAAAGAAGCAAGGGCATACAGACATCAGTTCCTGTGGAGCCCCAAGGTCTATAATACAGATCAGGGAAATGGTGTCTCCCCATGGAGGGCCCTCACCCTTCTCACCAGCAAGTGGTCTTTGGTCCCCTCCCACACCCGCACCTCCCACACCCTTTGAAGGGGGCAGAATGTGTGGTGGGACAGTAAATAATGCTCAGTGTGGCATAAACTGCTTTCTGGCTATCTGAAATGTATTGATAGGAGAGCCGGTCACAAGAGTAACAGCTCCAGGGATCTATCTCCCCCCAGACCTGACAGAACTCCCTCAAAAGCTGTGGAACCCCAACCTCTTTTACAGAGAAGTTTCCTGCTGCTTTGGGGTCCTATGTTCCTTTATCCTCTCCCATGTTCATCTCCACATCTGGCCTTTCACCTCCACATTATTTCAATGGAAGCTATAAGAATCAAAGAGAAGGTTCTGGTCCTTTAAGTGCAAGCTGAAATTATTTCTTAAAAACACAACCTTTAGGGAGTGAGAGCAGCCACACAGAAAAGAAGCAGTGGATGGTAAGGACAGAGGGAATCAAATTCCAACCATTTTGTTTTTCAAAGTGATTCTAAGAATGATATTGTGATGAGGTCCAATGTTTATTGTCTCTCAAGGAATCTATATTACATATGCTCCATTTATAATGTTGCCCTTCTCCCCACCAACTTCTAGTTCTGCAGGCTCAACCTGGGATCTAAAAGACAAGCTGTAGTCCTTCTGGCTTTCATACCACCACCAGTAATACGAAGATTCTACAATCAGAATTTACTTAACATTTCTGTTGCTAAAACAAAAGCCACACTAGAATGTAGCTCAATCCTACAGATGTGTGTATTCTTAAGTATAAACCTTATTTTCTTTGCTAAAGCAAGCAGATGTGACTGAATACACAAAGGGGACAAGACGTCATTTTAAAACAAAGTCACTTTGCTTGCCAGACCTGTACTTGAAATTAAGAGCTTTGAGAACCCTGGACAGAGATGTTCTCTGACTGCCAGTCAGTGATGTCATACCCGGGTCAATTACAAAAAAAGTAATGGCTGTATTTACCTTTAAAAAGAAATAATTCTCTCTCTGAAATTGCAATAAGCCACTCCAGACATCCCATTTTCAAGGGATTACACTGCACTTTTCAGGTAGTTAAAAGTTGCTGAGCCTTTTGACCTTGTGCCTCCAAACATTACTGGAGGCATTATCACACAGGAATGCACTGCTTGTCATGTGTGTCTTATTGCTTAAATAAAGGTCAGCCATTCAGCAATCTGATCTGCTGACATCAGGTTCATCTGGCATGAACTGTTACAAGAAAATAACATATATGTAATAAATTACACTATTAATTAGTTTATTATTTCATCTGGGAAATGGGATACATAAATAAAATTAAGAAACACTAGGGAAAATGTATGTCAGGCTGGAATAAAGGCATTTCTCAGGTCATTGCCTTAAACAGACATTTCATGCTAGGATAATACTTGCATAAGAAAAGTAAATCTTTGAACATTACAAATCTGAAGTCACTAGAGCTAATCATCACACCAGATGAGACCCTGGTTTGCTTTATCATAATAGTGTTCAACGTATAATGAAAATTAGGCAAGGTGAAAATTGATACCAAGAGCTCTTTTTAACAGCTAAGAAGTTAACACTATTAAATTGGAAATCAATATACATTTCAAGTATTGATCAACAGAGCAGAGGTCTTTGGGATCTTGCCTCCGTGGAATGAATACCTTACAATCATTAGAGACATTGTACCTCTACAAATATTTGAACATCTGCATTCGCTTATCTTGCATGATTAAATACAGACTGCTTCTGTTCTTCCTCTTTATCCTCTAGGGAAATGTATCATCAAAATTATTGTACAGTAGTCATTACTCTATCTTCACTTAAAACCTGCCCTACATATTATTTTGGGCTGAAAAAATGTTGCTTTGTATAGTATTTCCTAGATATAGTCTTAATCATTACATTTAGAAGATTGCTATACAGCAACTTACACTGCATTAGAGAGAAATAAAGTGGAAGCCCCAACCTAAATGTTACAATTCTTACTCGGCTTTTGTTCCACAAATCATAACAATGCAACACTTCAATTCCTTAAAAGCTTTCCCTCACTAATTATGGAGACTCGGGGTTTTAGCCTCCGGCTCAGAAAGGGACACCTAGTGGCTTCTGTCTGATTTAGCTGGATAGTAGGGACAGTAGGTGGCAAACAGAAGAAAGCTAGAAGGCAGCCTGCAATCAATTCAGAGGTAGGTAGGTGCCTTAAATCAATTTTATAGGGACCACACTCAGCTGCAAAAGCCAGGCTGGTAAACAAAAAGATAAAATATATTTTGTCATCTTTGTTTTACATTTTTGTTTAGGACAAAGAAAGAACAACAGATAGGGAGCGGAAGCAAGGTCTAGTGGTTAAGCGAGTCAGATGATCTGGCCTTGATTCCGAGCTCTGCCAATGATTTGCTGTGTGACCATGGGCAACTGATTAGACTACTCTCTGCCTAGTTTACCCCATGTGTAAACTGGGGATAATAATGCTTTGCTCACAGTGATGCCTAAGGCTAGATTAATTAAGGTTTATAAAGTGTTTTGAGATCCTTGACTAGAATAATGCCAACTATTATTATGATTTTAAAAGAAGTGATGAATAGTGTATATAAAAAGATTTATAACAACTTCCCTTCTGAGCTTCTGGGAAAAGATTGTTAATATTAATCTGAAACTAAGGGTACAATCATTCTTGGAACACAGAACCCTAATAGCGAGGACAGAAGGAATTCTTGAAGGACACCATAGCGAAGCAAGATTCACCGGTGCGGCGCCTCCTGCTGGTTATCCTGGGAATTAGCTTTTGTCCAGCCCAGAGAGCCCTCTGCAGGCCAGTGTCTCACCTGCCACTGGCCCCATGTCCCTCCCGGACCCCGGTGCCCTTTACCTTGGGGTGCTGCCCCAGCAGTACCCCACTATGCTCTGGGTCTCTCCTGTCAAGGGAACCCCAACCCTCTCACCCACCTTGCCTCAGTGGCTACTGCCAGTCGTCATCTAGTCCCCGCTCACTGGGGCAAACTGCAGTCTGTCATGATTACTCATCACTGGCAAGGGGGATGGACCAGCTGCCTCTGCCTAACCCCAGGTTACACCTTTGCAACCCCAGTACCTCTGTAGGCCTTCACCAAAGCCTGCAGCCTGGGGGGTTACCAGGCTGGAGCTCCCCAGCTCCCTTGTCCTATTCCCCAGCACTGCTCCAGTTTCAGGTACCGTATATTCCTCGGCAGCTAGGCCCTCTCCCTCCAGGGCTGGAGAGAGACTCCTCCAGCTTCTGGCCCCGAGCCCTCTTATCAGGGCCAGCTGGGCCCTAATTGAGCTGGCCCCAGCTGTGGCTGCTACTCCAATCAGCCTAGCTTGACTGCTTTTCCCCTGTTCTCCAGGAGTGGGGCAGTTGCCCCACTACACACACACATATTATGATTGATGAATATGCCTAGAGTAATATAAGGCCCACTGCAGATGCTCCATGTGCTAAATTCCTACTGGCTTCTTGAATAAATAAAGGCTGCAGGAATTAACCCATAGAGTCATTAATAAACAGAATGTGCAACGTCCACTAGTTATAACTCCGCATCTTTGCAAAGGACATGGAGGAAGGAAGGCAACGTGAGGAGGAAGATGCTGAGCTTAAGCTAATCACTTAGTCACTGGGACCAGGAAGTGCCCTGCACCTGACATATGATAAGAGGTAGAGGTCAAGGTCGAGATCAGTTGCTTCCTTTTCCTTGATTTCATCACTGGACTTAAGGCATACAAATTAGTCTTCATTTTTTTTTTCCTTTTAACCACTAATAATTTGTATGAGAAGACACTGGACACCAGCGAATGTTCCAGGACTGTCCTGATGAATCTTTTTAAAGGGCCTCCTATAAAGGAAGGGACTGTGCTGATTAGCCAGGCAGCACCCTAGAGGGGCAAATTAATGCATGTAAACCTCACAGCTGGAAAGATATCCAATGCTATATAATAGCAGTTCTTCAATGCCAAACATGACACTCATTCTTTTCCAGCAAAGTACACTCTTAATTATAACGGGGTTTTCATGGCAGATCCTGTTTGGAGCGTGGTATTTTCTGTGTCCTTTTGCCCTATGCTGCCATTTTACGTGTATAAAAAGCTTCAGACATGCAATCAGCTGCAAAGATGGGCAGCATCAATAGAGATCTCACCCAAGGGGATTCTACCCTGGGATCAGGGATGTGTGAAGATCTCCAGTTGCAGGGCTCCAGATGCTCAGGGACAATTGTAGGTAAGTCAGGGTTATGGCCAGTGGACCCACGCACTACACAAATACATTGAGCTAAAACTTCCATATGAGAGGGAGCAGAAGGATGTCATCAAGCCTGCCATCCTAATGTAATAGCAGTCCCAAGCCCCCTTCTGCAAAGAAATTGTGTGGCTTTACTCCATTCCCAGAATTTGGCCCCCAAACCTGCCCTGAGATTCTTATACAGCCAATAGGTCTGTACATAAATGTTTTTGTTTTGTTTTGGTGGATCTAGTAGTGGGAAAAAGTAGTCTCCCTAAATCATACAGGGCAACCCAACAATCCAAAGAACTACAAACAGCCTGAAACCCAATTGGTGTCTTTAAGTAGCATTTTAATTCTTTGACTTAGTGAGAACATTTAATATAGTTTGTTTGTTTTCTACAACACTGATGCTGCTGGGTGTTCGCTTCTGCTTTAAATACCAATATTATCTGTGCCTAGCGTATACACAGATAAGGCCTACCTACTGCAAAAGGACTAAAACAAGCAAAATTACATTTAAAAAATATTTATGCCTCAACTGAAAAGTCCTTCTAGAAGATGGTGCATGGAAATATATTTGAAACAACATGAAGACAATGGTCACGGTCAGCATTCCAGGACACTTATTCAAATGGAGACTGGACTATAAAATGGTTCTGTACCTGTTATTTTTCAGATAAATTTTGGCATTCAGAAGTTAAAACTTCCTTACTTTAAAATACATCATACATTAGATTATTAGTAACAATTTTACTAATTTTAGCTGTTTAAGACAACTTTACTTTTCATATGCTGTATATTTCTAGCTCCCTACTGTATGTTCTACTCCATGCATCTGATGAAGTGGGTTTTAGCCCATGAAAGTTTATGCCCAAATAAATGTGTTTGTCTATAAAGTGCCACAAGGACTCCTTGTTGTTTTTGCTGATACAGATTAACATGGCTACCACTCTCAAACCTGTTACTTAGGACTTGCCATTTTACTGTTATGAACTTCTACCGGTGGAATGAAATCCAGGCTGATCACAGCAGAGCTTATAAGGGGACAAATATTTTCATATTTATCTGCTAACACAGCACAGCTTTCCCCAAGAATTTCTTGCACATTATCAGTATTACAGTATCATTTTGTAGGCAATCCATGTAGAACGGGGTGGGCAACCTATAGCCCCTCAGGGCTTTGGATCCAGCCCCCGGGATTGCCCCCCGTGGCGCAGTGGGCCCCGCGCCGGTCTCAGAAGCAGCCGGCACCATGTCCCTGCGGCCCGCCCCGGGGGAAGGAGTGGGGCAGACAGAGGGCTCAGTGCGTTGCCCTTACCTTCAGGCACCGCCCCCCACAGCTCCCATTAGCCAGGAATGGGGAACCGCAGCCAATGGGAGCTTTGGGGGGAAGTACCTGGAGACGCAGCAAGGGCAGCGCACGCGGAGACCTCCGGCCCTCCCACCCCCAGGGGCCGCAGCACTTCCGGGAGTGGCGCAGGGCCGGGGACAGGGCAGGCATGCAGGGAGCCTGTCCTGGCCCCGGGGCACGCCGCTGCCACCCCGGAGCTGCTTTAGGTAAGCAGCGCCGGGCCGGAGCCTGAACCTCTCCTGCACTCTGCCCCCCAACTCCCTGCCCTAAGCCCCGTGCCTGCACCTCGCACCCCTCCTGCACCCCAATCCCCTGTCCTGAGCTCCCTGCTACATCCCGGTGCACCTCAACCCCCTGCCCTGAGCCCCCTGCCACACCCCGCACCCCTCCTGCACCCCAACCCCCTGCTGCACGCTGCACCCCTGTGCAACCCAACCCCCTGCCCTGAGTCCCCTGCCGCACCCCGGACCCCCCCTGCACCCCAACTCCCTGCCGAGCCTGCTCATACACCCCACACCGCTCCTGTACCCCAACTCCCACACCCTGCACCCCTCCTGTACCCCAACTCCCTGCCAAGCTCCCTTGTAGACCCCGCACCCCTCCTGCACCCAACCCCCTGCCCTGAGCTCCCTGCTGCACCACTGTGCACCCCAACCCCCTGTCCTGAGCCCCCTGCCACACCCCTCCTGCACCCCTGCCCTGAGCCCCCTCCTGCACTCTGCACCCCTGCTGCACCCCAACCCCCTGCCCTGAGCCCCCTTGTACAACCCGCACCCTGAGCCCCCGCCATACCCCTCCTGCACCCCTGCCCTGAGCCCCCTCCTGCACTCTGCACCCCTACCCCCTGCCCTCAGCCCCCTCATACACCCCGCACCCCTCCTGCAACCAACCCCCTGCCCTGAGCCCCCTTGTACAACCCGCACCCCAACCCCTTGCCCTGAGCCCCCTCCTGCAATCTGCACCCCTCCTGCACCCCTGCCCTGAGCCCCCTGCCGCACCCCGCACTGCTCCTGCACCCCAACCCCCTGCCCTGAGCCCCCTCGTACACCCGACACCCCTCATGCACCCCAACCCCCTGCCCTGAGCCCCCTGCCATGCATACAATTTCCCCACCCAGATGTGGCCCTCGGCCCAAAAAGTTTTCCCACCCCTGATGTAGGATTCAAGGTCCTGTCTATATTTGGGAAATTTTTCCAATAAAACTGGTTATATAACATGGTGTTGAAACAGTGGAAGTAGCAGCGTGTACATGAGACCAGCCATCATAACGCTAATGGAGCAACCGAGATAGCAACAATTGGAAAGTTTTAGAAAGGCAAAAATCCTGGGCTCTTGCACCAAGCCAGGAGATCTGGTTTACGTTCCACCGTTTTGCTGTGTGACCTTGTGAGGAGATTAATGTATTCATGTTTATAAAGTGCTATAAGATCCTGCTACAGATGTGCAAAGTAGGCTTCTTAATGATAACAGCACTCTCTTTTTAGCAGTGGAACAGCACACATTCATTTCTCAGAAAAAGTGGTGGTGCATAGTCTGCTTCATGGGTGACATGCACTAATGGAACCATTATCAAGGAATAATGTGCTGCCATTAGCACATGTAGCTGTGAAATAACATGGGTTTTTTTTAAACACATTGGGCCTAATTCTCCTCTTATCTTCACTGATGCTCCGCCATTACATTTAATGAAGTTACTCATCATTTGCGCCTTTGAAAGCCAGAGACCGACTCATTCCTGAGTAATGTTACCCAATACCAGAAACGGCAGTGGGGCAGGAAGTTGTGACATCACTATTGCCAAGGGATAGCTTCCAAAACAGGGCTGTTTAGAAAAGGTAGTTGTGAATTAGTTCCATGCAAATATGATTGGTTTTACTATAATTTAGATTGTGAATTGCTATTTGTTAAGTTTTATTGCAACAAATCTTGTATATGGGGAGGCCTATTTTCATCTCATTTATACTGGGGTAAATGAGGAGTATCTCCAAATAAATGAATGAAGCTGTACTATAATTAGTAGAAGTACTGAGGAGTGTGTCACTGGGTACTCACTCACCACAGGTGTGCCTCCTCCTGGCTGTTCTGGGGATTAGCTCTCTTCCAGGTCCGAGTCCGACACCTGCCCATGAAGGATCTCCCCCCTATTGTCCTCTCTCTCTCTCTCACCCTGTGGCCCCTCTCACAACAGGAGGTGCAGCTTCCTCTTTGTGACTCAGCCCTCCAGATGGGTCACTGTGTGGTTTATCCTTCCAAGATATAGCGTTTCACTGGATTCATTGTCCAGGCAATACGACTGCATCAGATCCTGGGCCTGTCCACACTCCAGGTTCCAGCCCAGGGATCCTATAACATGCAGCCAAGGTCTGCTCAGTCCCTGACCTTGCTCCTCTCTTCCTGGGCTGCTTTCCTACCCATCTCTCACAGGCTCTCTTTTCCACCCTTCTCTCTTCCGAGTATGCCCTTCCCTCAGGGCCAGGCTCCTTCTCTTTCTCTGGTTCCCCCCCATGCCCCCTTTCTAATACACAGAGGATAGCTACAGACTTCCTCACTACAGCCATTTCTCTTGCCAGCTTCCTGGCTTTATACTAGCCCAGCCCATACCTGCTCAGCTGGGCTCCATCTTCCAGTCAGGGATTGCTTCTTCAGCCTAATGCCCTCAAGTACGGCCCATCACACTAATCAGCCCTTTCCCCAGCCCCTCCATCACAAAGTGCCCGTTGTGCTAGACACTGTGAAAACACATAGCAAGAGACAGTGCTTGCCCCTCTCTGTGCCCTCTAAACACAGAAGATAGACAAAGGTTGGGAGGGGAAACAGAGGCACAGAGAGATGAAGTGAGGTCACACAGCAGCTTGGCGGCAGAGCGTGGAGTAGAACCAATGGCTATAAGGCCAGCATCAGGCTTTTGGAATAACAACATGATGAGAGCATCACCTTCGGTTATTTTCAGCAGAACACTTTTACACTCACACACTGATCAAACACTCAGACCGGCCCTGATTCTGCTCACATACACATCACACCAGCATTAGTCCAGTGACTGTATGGAGTCACTCCTGACTGACAACAGTATCAGAAGAGTATCAGGCCCACAGGGAAAATCCACATTGTCAAATAGGCAGGACCGGCTTTGGGGCGGCACAATTGCAGGGGTGGCATTCTGGGAAGTTTTTTTTTTTTTTTCCTTCGGCAGTTGCGCTCTCGGAGGGTTTTTTTTTGCTTGGGGCAGCAAAAAATCTAGAGCCGGCCCTGCAAATAATGAGAGAACATTGGATGAAACTGAATTCTTGCTGATTATATGTTTAATGACCACTTGTGATTATTTTATATTGACATTTCTGTGCAGTATATATATATATTTATGTTGGTTTCAACCTACAGCTGGGGGATCGAGGGGGTGAAGGGGGGGAGATAGGACTTCTTGCAACAATTGTAATTTGACATTATAACTTTTTTAAAAAATCTTTCAGTAAAGGTATAATTGTTTTTTAACTTAAAGATTCTTTCATTTAAACTTAAATGTAGGGGCAACACAAAGGCCCATTCCAATGTGGGACAATTATTGTCAATGTATAATGGAAACCTTGCTTGCCAGAAAATAATCCTTTAGCACTTGTGAAATGTGCATGCAGAATTCCAAACCATAGTACAAGTCAGCACTCACTAACAGCTATCACGCCACAATATTTGAGATGACGCTGTTATTTCTTATGCTAAGTTTAGGGAAACACTAGAATATCTCTCACACCTCTGCGTGGTAACTGTTAATAAGTTTTAGCTCTTTAATAGTGATCAGAATATGAATCAATTTGTTTAGATCATATCACTTTCCAAGAGGAGAAGTCAACGATTTCATAGGATTAGCTGGAGTTGGCCACTCTGAAGAGGCCCCACTAGATGTAGTCAGAAAATGAGGATTTCTTCCACAGAAAATGTAGAGGAAAACACACACCCGCACACACACAAATCATTTTCCTCAAAGCTTTGCATGGGAAATTTAGACTTTTTAGCAAAAATTCAAAATACAAAATATTTCTGTTTTGGAAATGCCACTGCAGTGCCTCATGAAAGTTGTAGTTCAGTTGCCCCATGTTCCTATTCTTCTCTATAGACCAGACTCCCTGTTGTGCTACTTCTCCCACAATGCACCATGCCCTCCCATTTTGGTGAGGGGAATTGGTGCATCACAGGAGATGAAATCCACCAGGGGAACCCAGTCTACGGACATGAGGCAACTGAATTACAGCTCCTATGAGGCATATACTAATCAAAATATTCTGTTTTTCGGCTAAAATGTTCAGCTTGTTGACAAAAAAAAGAAGACATTGTCTGTGAAAAGCAGGCACGTCTCACACAATTTGTTTAGCCGAAAGCCACATTTTCCACTGAAAAGCACTTCGATAAACATTTTCAACCAGCTGCCATCCATTCAGGAGAGGCCAAGCCAGGCCAACAGATAGGAGACAATAACCCAGCAAAGAACCAGATTTTTGAGCTATAATAAAAAATTCTTGATTCGACCTTGGAAGAAACAGGTCTTCAGAGATTAGTGGGAGGTACAAGGCCAGGCTTGAATAAGCCTTGAGAAAGTAATTTCCTTTATAGCATTTCCTGGCACATCACTTCACCATTCTGGCTCTGATTCTGATCTCACTTATATCTGTCTTTCACCAGTATATTTTCACTAACATGAAGTACTCCTGGTTTACACTGCTATAAGGGAGAATCCAGGCCCCCATGTCTCATTTTCAAGGTCTGTAAAAACACAGGGGTGTTGTGAGGATTGATGTTTGTACAGTAATTTGAAAATATAAAGCGCCAAGGCATGAAAGTGCTAAATATTATTATTAGCATGTGTTTTGATACTCCAAAAAGGCATTCTTTTTAAGCTCTTCTATTTCTTTGACACTGGTAACTGCCTTCCAATGTGGCTCAAAATCCCCACTAGAAAATAAACATCAGAATAATGAGCTTTCCTTATTTAATTCACCAAATCGGCACAAAAAGCTCATGTTTAAACAAAAAATAAAAAGGGAACTTGCCGTTGTGCCAGAACAGCAGCACAATCAATTTTAATTAGCATTGCTCATTGTGGGAAATGATAAGGTATCAGTCATAGTAATTGGTGGTGTTGACAATTAGTCAAAGTCATTAACATCTCAAGACCTAGGATGAAAAAAGGCTTGCTGAATTTTAAAGATTTGGATAGGGAAAAGCTTACTATGAAATTCCTTAATTTTTGCATAGCTTGAACACATTGCTTGGATTTATTATCTGCTAGTTTTCCTCCAGAGCACAAGAGCTATAACACAACATATCCAAACATGACCAGCACTTGATCAGTGGGGCTTTCCATTTAAATTTGCTGTAAGCCAGGTGGCTTTTAACACATTGCCCTTCCCTCTCCTCATGTAGCTTAGCTGGTGAACATGGCTATGTCCCCACTTATAGATTGTTCCTTTTGTCTCCATTCACCCTTATGCGAGATTCACTTTCCAAACCCAAGCCAGATCTGGTTAGTCACTTGCAGGACTAAGTGGATCAGAAATTGCTCCCAGCTGATAGAAATGCCTTCAGTAAATGAACTGGAACAATTCCACATCCAATATGCTCCCATGCTGGAAAATAAGCTTTTTATGTGCATAGACCTAGAGGTGGAAGTCATCCATACAGCTACATAAATATAAGCAACTGCTGCTTTCAGATAGTTCCAGGACCGCATCTCTTCAAGGTCAACATTAGCAATTGCTTAGGTTTATTAGAAGCTCAGATGTAATTCAAAACTCATGATAACATCACCAAACAAAACAATGTTAAACAAAAATATTTAGGTCTATATGCTGGTCTCATTTCTACCCCTCCTAACCCCCTGGCCTTTGCCTATATGGGCTTATCTTCTCTGAAATAGATAGTATACTTGAGCTGGCCTCGCTTCAGTGAGAGTGACCACACTGCAAACTACATTCAAATGTCACAGAGTGATTGAATTAACAGCTAGGTGCAATGTCCGCAGTGCAGCTTCAACCAACCTTTACCCCATCACAACCCATTTAACTTGAGCTAGAGATTTGTGTGTGGGGGCCAGGGTTGGGTTAGGAGCAAAACTCAAGTTATAGCTCGAGCTAACACTGCAGTGAAGACATGCTCTCTAAATTCACTATGTAACTACCTGCAGACACAGAACTTGCATTTGAAATGATGGCCCATGGTTATGTTATGCAACAGAGTACAGCAGAGAGAGACAATTGGTATTGCTAGCCCTTGTGATGCTCGCCAGAGGTACACAGGGTTGCAAGGCACCTCACCACAACTTGGCCTTAGCATGAAGCAGTCTGCTGTGGATCAACTCCCCGACACCACCAGCCTCTGGCAACTGACTTCCAGACCACCACACGCCTCGCTCCTCTTGCACAAGTTAGATACACACCATCCCCCGAGCCCTCCGAGTGTACCCTGTAGCATCCAGTGAACACTCACAGAATCATCAGGCCTGCTGTTCCCAAAGGAACAGCTCACACCAACTTGTAAAATCCAGCTGAGGACCATCACTTTGCTTAACACTACAGCACTTAGCGATAGATATGTAATGAAAACAAGAAGTTTCTTATCAAAGAACAGAGATTCAAATGACAGCGAGTAAGAATATTGGAAACAAACGGTTACATACAAACCAAAATCATGACACGCTTTCTAGAGTCTACACTTAACTAACAGGTAATGTTCTGTCTAAAAAAGTTTCTCTCGTCCAAAGTTGTCTCTAGGGTTTTCAACCAAGCCTGGCTAAGACCCGTTTTTCATGAGGAAAACTCGCTGTCGATTTACTTCCTCAGAGAAGGGCGGTGGAGTGGCTTAGCCTCCAAATATGATACAGCAAATCTTTGACATGCATTTCCAGATAGGGTCCCACTACCCGCCTCTCTGTTTTTCTCTTTCCATTAGTTTCTTTCTTTGAAGTTCTCACAATACTTCATTTGCATTTGGTTCAGACTGGTGAGCGGCGACCAATTATGAACCACACAATGCTTAATTTACATTTAAATGGCCACAAAAATATACATTTCTTGTGTGTCAGAAAGCCTGTTTTTCACCTTTGCTGGTGACCAGTCCCTAGGCACAGACTTTACAAACATATTTTAAGTATATATACATAACTCCTTACATAGTAACTGCACATGCATTTTACAAGGATATTGGTAAGACATAAGAGCGGCCATACTGGGTCAGACCAAAGGTCCATCTAGCCCAGTGTCCTGTCTTCCCAGAGAAGCCAATGCCAGGTGCCCCAGAGGGAATGAACAGAACAGGTAATCATCAAGTGATCCATTCCCCGTCGCCCATTCCCAGCTTCTGGCAAACAGAGGCGCGGGACACAATCCCTGTCCAGATGCTGACCGGAGTGACACAGGCTTTTATTAGAGACCTCACATGACATGCGTTTGGTGAGCTGGAATGCTAATGCCAGATTCAGGAGATTCCTGTAACCTCTATGCACGCCCTCTATGCCCCTTGCCAATTGGCACAAAGAGATTCCTGGGTCACAGTGCTTAAGAGATTTGGATGATTTTACATGTCAGTGGTCAAGTAAAGCCATAAGATTTTTGTACAGATAAAAACAGCAAAAAGGTGGATGGCTGCTATTATTCACATTTTTCAGATAGGAACAAGTAAGACACACAGGAAGTGAGTGTATGAGTCCAGGAGTTTCTTGTCTACTGAAATGAAATATTAGTGTAATATCATTGATCGGTGAAGGACTTTGATCCACTGATGGGTAGTGGTGCACTTAATGCCTTTGTCCTGCTTTCGGATTAGTTAAGCAACCTGTAATGTATACTGACAAAGGTTCTGCTAAATTAAGGGAACTTCTGATCACTCTAAATGGCTGAGAATTTTTAGGTGCCACATGAATCTGTTCATATTTTTTTCCCAGGGAAACCTCAGTTAAATTTCAATTTATTCCCCCTCACCCCCATCTTCCCCTTCATTTACTGCCAATTTTGATGCATAACAAAATGACAAACACTTTTCTGGTGCTGCCATGTTTCAAAAACAGCTCAGCTACCTTGCATAACATGTGACTCATTTATTCTTTTATCCAGTCGAATGTATTGCTACAACTCCAAATCAGGCAAAAATGACAAGATCTCTTCTTTTGACATAGATACTTGCTACGAAGACACGGACATTTTTCCTCCCGTTTATGACACCTGCCAGTCACCATCACTAAGCACATATAATTATGTTGTTATAAAGACCATGTAAATATCTCTAATGACACAATGGGAGAAATCCCGCTTGCCTGCCTCCCTCACCAAGCAGCACTATTGCCATAAGTGCCAAAGTACAACACGCCCCAGCAAAACAATTCAGATTAAAAGCAAAGAAACTCTGACTTAAATTCCCACCTCAAGACACCCCCTCAGGCAAAAACCTGAATAAGCAGAGAGGCCTTGCAACTGAGCTCCTAAAGATAAACAACATTTCCAAGGTCAATTTCCTATGACCTTCAGTGCTCATCATTTTCTGCCCAGCTTCATAGATTATCATTTGAAATGGATTTATACCTTCCCTTTATGGCATTACTTTGCACTTCATTTAAAAGTGTGGGTTTGGATTTGTTTCTCTGCTTCATACACACAAGCTGTAACAAGACCTCAAGGCTCAGCTGGGTTTCAATTGACTAAAATGACTATTCAGTAACGCAGCATGTTATAAACTCCAAACCAAATCAAGGGGAGTCAGGCACACCATTTTTTCCTTCTCTTCCCCACTGTTAGTGATATTGTTTTTGACACAATATCTTGTCTTTTTTATGTTGTGGAGCTTTGATTTTCAAGAAAATGTTTTAATAGCCTCTAACAGAAAACAAAAAGTTGTATTTAGTGCTTTTCCAAGATTTGAGATTCCTCTTGCAGACCGGTAGCACGCTCACTTTAGATAAGATTAAAGCTGACAGAGATGAAACAGTGCTGGCCCACATCCTTGGGCTTGCTCCAGGGCCTCTAATCTGCATTTCATCACGATGTGAGCACATGTTCCCATTATTGGTACACTCATCTGCATCACTCTGAATGTTAATCACACGCTAACCCAATTTCCTCAACGAATTTATTACTTACTGTTCATTAAAGTTCATGAAACCTAATGTGAGCCCGAAATAAGCAGAACAACCTTAACAAGTAGTTCTTAGCTACAGAGAAACTCAGACTCGGTAATATAAGCCCAAGGGTCTAATGCTTAAAATGTATGTATCAAAATCTTTCATATATTCCTTTTGTGCATGTATGTGTGTGGGGGGGGGGGGTGGCAGGGCTGGGGGTTGAAAGACTATAATAGTATTACAGTTGGCATTCTTGATAGGGTCCTGATTAGCCAATCAAAAGTCCTTGCTTTAACTTTTAAACTTTTTGCTTCAGTGAATTGACAGGGAACATACTGAAGGGTGAAGCCAGAAAGGATGTTTTGTCCTGCTTTCCCTCAGGAATTATTTATTCCCGGTGGCCCTGATCCTGCCACCACCAGGGCCGGCTCCAGGCACCAGCTTGTCAAGCAGGTGCTTGGGGCGGCCGCTCCGGAGAGGGGCGGCACGTCCAGGTATTCAGCGGCAATTCGGCCGACGGTCCCTCACTCCGCCTGGGAGCGAAGGACCTCCCGCCGAATTGCCGCTGCAGATCACAATCGCAGCTTTTTGTTGTTGTTTTGGCTGCTTGGGGTGGCCAAAACTCTGGAGCCGGCCCTGGCCACCACTTACACACATGCTTAACATTAAACATGTAAGTAGTCCCATTCATTTCAATGAGACTGCTATCGCACTTAGGAGTTAAGAACAGGCATAAGCTAGGGGACTGTGTCTTATGAATAAGGAGATAATACAAAACAGAACTAAAGAAATGGGAGGTTTTTAGAGAGCATCAAACTTGAATAGATTTATTCTATGGTATTTTAGATCACGTTAGCCATGTTCTCATATCTTCTGTGACCAAATACATATGCTCGATGATTACTCAAGTGGAAAAGAGTTTTTGGAAAGATGTGATGCAGGAAAATCAGCCTTAGGCTATGTCTACACTGGGGGGGGAAATCGATTTCAGATATGCAAATTCAGCTACGGGAATAGCGTAGCTGAATTCGACGTATCTGATCCGACTTACCCCACTGTGAAGATGGCGGCAAATCGACTGCCGCGGCTCCCCGTCGACGGCGCTTACTCCTACCTGGGCTGGTGGAGTATGCGCGTTGATTCGGGGATCAATTATCGCGTCCCGACGAGACGTGATAAATCGATCCCTGAGAGATCGATTTTCTACTGCCGATCCAGGCGGGTAGTGAAGACCAGCCCCAATAATGGGAACCCACCTGCCTTCATTACTAGAAATCTGCCTGCTGCACAATCACAATAAATGACAAAGGTTAACATAATAACAGCATCTGTGCAGTATCCATGGCAAGTCTGACTGAGAAGAACATACTCTGGAAAGTAGATATAGTAACTCCTCACTTAAAGTCGTCCCAGTTAACGTTGTTTCATTGTTATGTTGCTGATCAATTAGGGAACATGCTTGTTTAAAGTTGTGAAATGCTCCCTTATAACGTTGTTTGGCAGCCACCTGCTTTGTCTACTGCTTGCAGGAAGAGCAGCCCGTTGCAGCTAGCTGGTGGGGGCTTGGAAACGGGGTGGACTGGCAGCTCCCCTATCAGCTCCCCCTATCAGCTCCCTGCTCCCCTAAGTTCCCTGTGCAGCAGCTGCCCAGCAGGCTAGCAATTGCAGCTGTCCCTCCCCCGACTGCCATGTGCTGCTCCTGCCCTCTGCCTTGGAGCTGCTCCCCGAGACTCCTGCTTGCTGTGCGGGGGGGAGGGAAGGAAGAGGGGGGCTAATGTCAGGGTTTCCCCCTCCCCCCTGCTCCTGCACCCCACTTACCCCATCTTCCATAGAGCAGGGGGGACACACCAGGGATCAGGACGGAGGGAGCTTGCAGCAGCTGTGGTCTCAGCAAGCTGATCTAATTAACAAGGCAGTGTACTTAAAAGAGAAATGCGCATATCTCCCTCCATTCCTGCTGCCTTGTAGAGTGAGAGAGTTAACCCTTGAGGGCTCAGCCAATTGCTAGTTCATCATTTAGCAGTAAGGGAAATATCCCACCCTCTGACTCCTCCACCTCAACCAAGCTTCACAATCATCATCACTGTGTACCAGTATTAAATTGTTTGTTTAAAACTTATACGGTGTGTGTGTGTGTGTATATATATATATAGATATATATAATATAGTCTTTTGTCTGGGGAAAAAAATTTCCCTGGAACCTAACCCCCTCATTTACATTAATTCTTATGGGGAAATTGAATTTGCTTTACATCATTTCGCTTAAAGTCACATTTTTCAGGAACATAACTACAACGTTAAGTGAGGAGTTACTGTACTTTTTGATGCAACAATTGCCATTGAAGGTGTCTTTTGACACTATGTGAGAATCACCATTGGAAAGCTACATGAAACAACATTACATTTCAAGGGAAATACTAGCACAAAAATGGGTTTGGAAACAGCATTTCAGGCAGGGAAAACTGTGACTGACAAGTTTTGTGTGCCTAAGAGATTTCACAGGATGCAAGGTTTTCAGGCGGGCACTTAAGCACATGCTTAACTTTAAATGCTTGAGTAGCTCCACTGGAGTCAACAGCACTACTGACATGCTTAAAATTAAGTGCATGCTTAAATGTACTGCTGAATCAGGTCCCAAAGCAGTTGCATTTGATTCTCTCTCTTTGGAAGGAGGCAATGAAATTTATTCTAATCAATAGTTACAATAATCATTGATGTCTACATGTCTAATGAACACTGTGCATTTTAAATCATCTGAATTTCTTACAACGATCCCTCAAAATCTTGTGAGTACACCTCTACAACCCTGTTGAGTCCCCAGTGTAAAGTGCTAAAACACTCCAAAAGATTTTATGATTGAAATATTCAATCAGATAATACTAGTGCCAGGATAATGAAGCCTTTGGAGGATTTGTTTAATCAAGGGTAAAATAATTTTAAAAGAAGTTTTAAAGGATGCAAACATGTCTGGGGGAAAAAAAATACCGACTTCTTGCCAAAGAGGATTATTTCTACAACCCAGAAAACGACACCTGTTGGCAGTTTAATGCTAATGTGAAGTCTGTTTCTAGGCTAAAAATTATGCATCAAGAAAATATAAATATAATTTTTATTCACAGCTGTGTAAATGAAAACACATCTGGTAAGAAAAGGAGTTACAGATGTCTATTATCCATTATTCAAAATTTCCACAGCCACTGAATTAATCTATGTTGAAATTAGAAATTTACTATTTTTTTAAATTAAATCAATTTGCCTTTTTGGGCTAATTAAATAATACAAAACCATAGAGAGGAAGGACAATTTTGTGATTAAGGTGCTGGACTAGGACTCGAAAGCTCATGACTCAATTCTTGATTCTGCCACAGGTTTCCTAAGTGATCCTGGACTTACTCCCTCTGGGCCTCAGCTCTCCATCTGCAAAAAGGGGCTAAAAGAAGAACAGGAGTACTTGTGGCACCTTAGAGACTAACAAATTTTTTAGATGCATCCGAAGAAGTGGGCTGTAGTCCACGAAAGCTTATGCTCTAATAAATTTGTTAGTCTCTAAGGTGCCACAACTACTCCTGTTCTTCTTTTTGCGGATACAGACTAACACGGCTGCTACTCTGAAAAAAGGGGCTAGTAATACCTCCACTCTCCCACTCTGTCTTGTCTATTAGATTGTAAACTCTTCAGGGAAGGGGCTCTCTCTTATTATGTGAACATAAGAGTGCCTACCACAATGGGGCCTCAATCTGAGCTGGAGTTTGTTGGTATGGTTCTAGTATAAATTAATGACAACCACCACCACCCATGACCTTTAGCATATACCATTAGTACAGAATATTGGTGGAGCATATAGCCATCATTTTGTGTGGCACAGGATATTATGCAAGGAGTGTAAAACAGGGATTAGACTAAACAACTGGGATTCAAGACTTCTGGCTGGGATGATTGAACTTGGCAGTTCTTTGTGAAAAGAGGAAGAGAGACAGAGAAAGGAGTCACTATTGTTCGTAATATCTGTCTCTTAGGGAATGAAGAAAATCTTTAATTAATATGATTCAAATCTAAAAGGGATTTCCCCCCCTGAAAAGTACTCTCTGTTTGCAAGGCAAATCCCAAAGCTTAAGTCTTAGAGTCAGCACAGAGTACTGTATTGTACACCAACACTGCCCACCGTACACCATCCCTTGGTATTTTGAATTCTGTACAAGACATGATTAGACACAACAGGTTATGCTTTGGGCATATTTTCTTCCTTTTTCTATGTTGTTCTATAAAGCGTGGTATTATAGAACATTGTATTTTCACAGTCAGGGGAGAAATTCTGATTCCATTTAAGTTAAGGGAGTTTTGCTATTGAATTCACTGGCATCAGGATTTCACCCCAGATCTTTATTGTTGGGACTGTAGAATGTGTGAGATTTACGTATAAGTGATCAAAAAATAGGTTTATTTATCTTGGAAAGGAGATTGCATAGAGGGAACTTAATGGGATTATTTTAGAGTATAGTAAAAACTGAGTAGTACCTCCCCTCCCCTTTTATTGTCACATCAGAGTGCAAAAAGGTGACTTGAAATGAATGGAAGGGACAATTAACACACAAAGAAAATACTTCTTCATATAGTACGTAGCCTAGACACCATCATGATGGGTTTCTAGATATCAAGGTGATGATCACCTTAGAAATCCATGGAGAGATACACACCTTATAGAATATGTTGATTTTACTGGATTTTCAACCGGCCTTGATAATTTTATAACCCATAAGAATATTTATAACTAACATAGTTTATAGGAGTAATACAGTGTTTTAGGGCACAAGCAGGAATAAAGAAGCAATTTAGCACACACCCGCCCTCCATGTATAGCACTGTAAAATTGCCAGATGCATCACAGGAGATTTTTACCTTCCTCTGAAGCACCAGGAGTTGCCCATTGTCAAAGGCAAGTTTACAGGACTTGATGGGCCAATGATTTCTTGCAGTCTGTAAAACCTTATGTTCTGCTTCTCTGTTAACATTAATATCCTTCAAACAAATAACCTACTGGGATGTTTTCTCTGTTCAATGTTTTAACGTTCATTAAGAGCTCTTATGGCCTCTATGTCTCTAAATGCATTTATTCAGAAGTAAACTACCTGAGTTCATTTGGTCACATTTTCAAAAAGTTGCAGTACATTTTTATTGCCTGTTTTACATTAGATAAGCAGGAAATCTAATGGTTACTGCTGGATACAACACCACAATTTTACTGTAGTAATTAGCCAATGCTTGTACAGTGATTTGAAGCTGTAAACTTCAGTACTAGCTGTAGGCTACGTACTATGTGAAGAAGTTTACAGCTCAGTATTATTTGGTACATCCTGTGTAAAATGTTCTAACTTTCTGAATGCTACACACAAAATGAGTTGTTATTCTGTGTGTAAGATAAATTGTATTAACCACATTTTCATCACAGAAGCATAGGACTGGAAGGGACCTCGAGAGGTCATCTAGTCCAATCCCCTACACTCATGGCAGGACTAAGTATTATCTAGACTGTTCCTGATAGGTGTTTGTCTAACCTGCTCTTAAATACCTCCAATGATGGAGATTCCACAACCTCCCTAGGCAATTTATTCCGGTGCTTAACCACCCTGACAGTTAGGAAGTTTTTCCTAATGTCCAACCTAAACCTCCCTTGCTGCAATTTAAGCCCATTGCTTCTTGTCCTACCCTCAGAGGTTAAGTAGAAAAATTCTTCTCCCTCCTCCTTGTAACAACCTTTTATATATTTGAAAACTGTTATCATGTCCCCTCTCAGTCTTTTTTCCAGACTAAACAAACCCAATTTTTTCAATCTTCCCTCATAGGTCATGTTTTCTAGACCTTTAATCACTTTTGTTGCTTTTCTTTGGACTTTCTCCGATTTGTCCACATCTTCTCTGAAATGTGGTACCCAGAACTGGAAACAATACTACAGTTGAGGCCTATTCAGCGCAGAGAAGAGCAGGACAATTACCTCTCGTGTCTTGCTTACAACATTCCTGCTAATACATCCCAGAATGATGTTCGCTTTTTTTGTAACAGTGTTACACTGTTGACTTATATTTAGCTTGTCGTCCACAATGACCCCCAGATTCCTTTCTGCAGTACTCTTTCCTTCCTTCCTTCCAGTCATCTCCCATTTTATATGTGTGCAACTGATTGTTCCCTCCTAAATGGAGTAATTTGCATTTGTCCTTATTGAATTTCATCCTATTTACTTCAGACCATTTCTCCAGTTTGTCCAGATCATTTTGAATTTTAATACTATCCTGCAAAGTACTTGCAACCTCTCCCAGCATGGTATCGTCCACAAACTTTATAAGCGTACTCTCTATACCATTATCTAAATAATTGATGAAAATATTAAATAGAACCAGACCCAGAACTGATCCCTGCGGGACCTTACTCGTTATGCCCTTCCAGCGTGACTGTGAACCACTGATAACTACTCTCTGGGAATGATTTTCCAACCAGTTTTGCACTCACCATATAGTAGCTCCATCTATGTTGCATTTACCTAGGTTTGTTTATGAGAACGTCATGTGAGACAGCATCAAAAGCTTTACTAAAGTCAAGATATACCATGTCTACCACTTCCCCCCATCCACAAGGCTTGTTACCCTGTCAAAGAAAGCTATCAGGTTGGTTTGACACGATTTGTTCTTGACAAATGCATGCTGACTGTTACTTATCATGGGGTGTGGGGAGGTTGGGTATGTGTGGGGGTGCTGGAGTCAGGGCTGGGGTCGTGGGGGGGTGCAGGAGTCAGGGCAGGGGGCTGGCGGTGTGTGAGGGGGTGCAGGGGTCAGGGCAGAGGGCTGGGGGATATGTGTGGTGCAGGGGTCATGGCAGAGGGCTGGGTGTGTGTGAGTGGGGTGCAGAGATCAGGGCAGGGACTTGGAGAGGGTGTGGGTAGGGCGGGGATCGGGGTGAGAGTTGGGACTCCTGGGCTCCGCGAAGGGGCTGGTATCTGACACTTGGGGGAGGAGTGCTGGGAGTGAGGACTCTGGATTCCTAGGTTTCCAGCTGGGCTCTAGTTGTTCAGGGTGGGAGCAGACAGAGACTAGGGCTCCGGACTCCTGGGTTCTGCCCTCAATGCTGCAGGGGAGCAGGGTCCAGTGACCTGGGGTGGGGAAAGAGGTGCGACCCAGCTGTTCCCACGGTCCAGCAGGCGGCAAGCCGCAGACCCTGGGCTTGGGTTGTGGGACGCAACCGGCACCGGGGCTCCAACCCCGGAACAGCCTGCCTGAGTCCAGGGAGCGGGGCTGGCCGTGCTTGGGGCGGGCAGGCACATGGCGCAGCTGGGACCCAGGACCCTTCCCCTCTTACAGGCCTCGCAGGCGCTGCAACTCCTGGGGGCCGGGTCTCTCTTCATGTCCCGGCAGCTTGCCCCGCTCAGCCCATTGCCGGCCTGGGTTCGGCAGCGGGCTAAGCGGGGCTGGTGGCTGGGACCCCGGCAGGCAGCAGTGTGCCATAGGTTGCCGACCCCTGCTCTAGCTAGTTTGATCTCATTTTGTGCCTTGGCCTTTCTAATTTTGTCCCTACATACTTGTGTTATTTGTTTATATTTATCTTTTTCATCATTTTTCACCTTTACACTGGCACAGCATTGGTCTAACTTCTATAACAAATATTAGTTTCACAAAAAATTGCCTGAAATCTGAAGCCCCGGGAAGGACTAATAAATGGACAACAAAATAAACATGGGCTAAAGCAGAATACGCCATTTGTTGGACACCCTTTTGTTGGGCAGTCGTTTTTCTGTTCAGAAAAGCTTCTCTCAAACCAAAAACATGAAAGGGGAGGGGGAGAGTAAAGTATGAGGAATAAAATGGAAGAATTATAGGAATAAAAACAAAAACACGGGAATATTATAATAAATCAAAGTCTGAGTCATTTTATCATAGAGTGAACACATTAAAGACGGTAGAGTTGGCAAGCAGAGTGAGAAGAGAGTTAAATGAAACCCTCAGCTCTGGATTCAGCCTTTCTGGCTCAGCTCTGCTTTATATATATGGTCTGGTAATATTTGTAGAAAGGCTACATGACACAGTAAAGCTGTGTGTGATCAAAGCAACCTGCTAAGAGGACATGTGTTTGCCTTTGCATCCACCAAGATCTCAAGGGAGAACTACCAAAAGGAACTCCTAAAACTAGTGTCTTGGAAGGTGTGGGAGGATTGAAACTTGTTTCCTTAAAACTTGGATCTTGCCACCCAGTGAGGCAATGAAACAACAGTAAGCACCATATACTCTTTTGCTCCACTCTAGACTCAAATGGCTGATGATAACATGCCCCAGGTCTTTACATACTTCAGGCTGGAGGTAAGCACATCCAGGACTGTACACTCAAAGGCTACACCTACACTAGGAGCTAGGGATGTGACTCCCAGCTCACAAAGACATACTCATGCTAGCTTTCATTGATCTAGCATGTGAAAAATACTAATGTAGCCACTAGAGTTGCCACCTGTCCAGATTTTCCCAGCATGATCCCTTTTCTGAGGTAGCTGTTCTGGGAAATCTGTAACAGTGGCCAGCACAAACTACCAGCTGTCCAGTTTCATGGGCTCAGGATCATCCCAGAAGTCCTGGGTTTTTTTGTACCTCAGAGGAGGCAACCCCAAGTAGCCATGGTACCATGGGCAGCCGCAGCACAGGCTAGCCACGTTATAGCTCATGCTGCCGTGCATGCGACAGCAGCTACACAACTGTTTTGTGCGCCAGCCCGTTGAGAGCCTGAGTGAGTATGTCTACATGAGCCGGGAATCACACGCACAGCTCCAAGACATATACAAAATGGCAGAAGGAATAGGAAGATCTAAAAAAGCTAGGTGTATAATACGTTATGGAATTGAGGAGTGTTTGTGTGTGTGACAAAACTAATTATATAGGTAAGTAAGCCAATAAAACTAGGATCGCCACATAGAGGAATTGCTGGTAAGATCCAGCATTTGAAAATGGAAATCATTTATTTTATGGAAACCATCCAAAATAGGAACACAACCACAGCTGAGTTCTCGCTGATATTATACTGACTAGCAATGGCTCTGGGTAGCCTATATGCAAAAGCTCTGGTGTCTGTGCAGGCTCATCCCAAGCCACTTGAAGGAAGACAAGTGAGGAACAGAACAGCCAGAATGGGGAGAGTCCTGAAAGCTTCTGTGAACTGTGGAGTGAAAGCTGTGAAGGCAGCATCTGGGGAATTTGAAAGAATGACAGCGATAAATGTAACTGTCCAAAACACCGTGTGACAGAATTCAACTCCCGCTCCCTGCTTCTCTTTGGAAAAAAATCTCCATTGTTATGATCACTGTGGTCTTTAAGTTATTCACTCAGAAGGAGCCAGCCCTGGCTTTTTCATATTGATAACACACCCTAGAAAAAAACACAGTTGACTGTAGGCCCTTTCTTGAAAGGTCACACAAGCTCCATTGAGAGATGCTAACAAGATGTTGTTCAAATAGAATCAAAAGAATGACACAGTTTACAGAGGATGGAAAGGATTTATTTTTACAATCACAGTGAATGTACAGATCATTGTACACAATCTCTTTGGTGGCTTCACTCCAATCCCTAAGGGGCACTTTCTACATCCAAATAAACCCCTCTGTGTAGCTCAATACAATTGGGTCTCTCTTTGTCCAAGAAAGGTTGAAACTGGAACAGCAGCAATGTTGCAGGGTAGGACTGAGGTGAATTGGCTGAGCTCCATGGGAAAGCTTACAGAGTAGTTGTTCCCACCATGCCTGGCTCTATCACTTATTTATTTATAGTACAGTAGTTTGCAAAGGGCCCCAGTCATGATTGGGACTCCCTTGTGTTCCATAAAACATAGAATAAAAAATGTTCTTACCTCAAGGAGCTTACAGTCTAAATTGGGGCTGGCAGCCTGGGCACCACACCTGCCTCACCAGATCATTTTATTTAACCTGTCCATTGGTGGCCGGTGAAAATATTTGTGGGCCTGGATGGGCCATGGCCCAACTGATTAGTACTCAGGCCTCTCTACATCTTAGCACCAAGCGGGGGCGGTTCTATGTTTTGTGCCGCCCCAAGCACGGCAGTCAGGCGGCCTTCGGCGGCACGCCTGCGGGCAATCCACTGGTCACGCGGATTTGCGGGTGATCTGCCGGTCCCGTGCCTTCGGCGTGCCCGCCGCCGAATTGCCGCCAAAGCCACAGGACCAGCGGACCTCCCGCAAGCATGCCACCGAAGGCCACCTGACTGCCGCCCTCACAGTGACCGACAGGCCGCCCCAGGCACGGGCTTGCTGCACTGGTGCCTGGAGCCGCTCCTGGCACCAGGTACAGTGCTTCAAGTGAGGGGAGTTATGGGGGGTTTAGAGTGGAACAGAACCTGGGTCTGGGAACAGAAGTCCATGCTGCAGCTGGCAACACCATTAACCCAACCACCTCTCCATCACTCACATGGGATGGGCTCCGCCCCATGCTACCCCGCTCTGGTTAATGCCTTCCCATTGGCTCTCATCTCCCATTGCCAATCTGATTGTGGCCAGCTCCCCTCCCTCTCCAGCCCTTGGGAGAATCAGGGCACCGTTCTAACAATGGGGAGGTATTAGCCGGAGCTGAGGATGGAGTTGCAGCCTGTGCTGCTGGGGAAGCAGAATTAAGCTGAGAGAGATGAGGCAGCAGCCACTTTACTAAGGCAGTGAACTGGCTCAATCATAAATGTTCTCCCTCTGTCTGGCCTGCAAAAGAGTTTTTGTGGATTTTGTGGTCCTCTATCACTTAAAGTTGCCAATCCCTGAAGCAGAGACAAGATATAACAGGTGGATGCAGACGGAAGGTGGAAGACAAGGGTACATAAGGTTGCAGAAGTAAAGGAACATAAGATAGCTTATGTTCTTAGCTAAGCATGCAGCTGGGAGGTTTTCAAGTGGTTTGTTGTTTTCAGCCAAAAAAGACAGGTGGGCAAGAGATACTAATGAATCACTAACAGGCCGCAGGTCTATCCGTTAACCCTCAGCAGCTTACCCTGGACATCATGGCAGACTGTAGCCCAGTCGGCTAGTTTGCTTTCATTATATTTACTGCTTTGCATTCTATTCTGCTTTGCATTCTATTCAGCAGGAATGCAAGAAACCTACAGGCCTGTATCCCGTAAGACATTAGCTTCAGCAAATTAGCATAAGGTTTGAGACCTATGATCGTTGAACAGATAAACAGCGCAATGGAAAAACCCCAAGTATTTGGGGAGCTGAAAATAGAGTTTAAGGGGAAGTTATAACAACAATAATAATTATTAATGGATAATAATAACAACAATAATTAATAATTAAAGTTCTGACCACAGATAAATAATACAACCACAGAAGTGTTCTGGTAACAAACTGATGTACGTAACAGGTACGTGATAGATATCTTCGTATACGTCTCTTATAGGTTTGATTATTTGTTTTATTTTAATAGGTTTATATTAGGGTATATTTTGGCTGTAACACAAGGGACCTGCAGGCCACATTCTGTATGGTGAGCTAAGGCAAAGTTAGCATACATACGTCTGGGACCTTTCACCTAGATAAATGGAGCTAAAACGTAAGGTCTGTGTATGACTGCAACCTTTAACATAGAGGATGCGTTAAAGCAGGTTAGCACAGGGGCTTTTCTAAGTTCATACCCTTTTAAACTTAACAGGTACACCACAGCTTAGAACTTGGAAAGAGCCAAAATAACCAGTTAGGACCAAGGCCAGCTCCAGGGTTTTGGCCGCCCCAAGCAGCCGGAAAAAAAAAAAAAAAAAAGCTGCGATCGCGATCAGCGGCGGCAATTTGGCGGGAGGTCCTTCGCTCCGAGCGGGAGTGAGGGACCGTCCGCTGAATTGCCGCCGAATACCTGGACATGCCGCCCCTCTCCAGAGCGGCCGCCCCAAGCATCTGCTTGCCAGGCTGATGCCTGGAGCCGGCCCTGGTTAGGACAGAAATAACAAATGTGATATCTAACCACAAATGGGCCATGGTAACGAACTGACGTATATAATAAGTTGAGCTCATTGATATACTAACCGATAGGAAAAGGACACTCCAACATCAGTGAGGTGAGGAAATACAAATAAGGAGAAGGGGAAAATCCCCTACTGAATATGCATCAAACATAACGGTGTCAATCTAACATATTATTAAAATCGCATCCCTGCCTAGGGGCAGTGGAAAAGAGAGATGTAGCCCTTGGGAGGTGCCAGAATGATGGCGATTGGCGATGATGGGGACGGTGATGGTGACGAGGAAGATGATGGCTAACATTTCAGGTTGTTCTACAGGAGATGGTGTGAGTACATGGATGTATAGATGTACATTCTGTAGTATCTCTATCTATCTTACTAAGTTGGGGTGTTTGTGACTGTGCTCAATGTATTAATAAACTATATTTGTAAATATAAAAGAGTTCCTATATTGTGACTGTTGCAACTGTGCACATCAGGGTTCTCAAATGTTATAGGGTGACCAGATGTCCCAATTTTATAGGGACAGTCCCGATTTTGGGGGCTTTTTCTTACATAGGCATCTATCACCCCCCACCCCTGTCCTGACTTTTTATACTTGCTATCTGATCACCCTACAACTATGAAATAATACTGGGCCTGATCTTGGGGCAAGAACCTGTCAACCCTCAAAGTGATAACTGGGGATTCTTAAGTAATCAATATAATTAATACATAATCTAAGATCAGGCTACACACAGGTGGATCTTAAGGAAGGATTTGAAGGTGGACAGAATAGTGGCTATACAAAATGATTTGAGGAGCATAAGGAGCTGTGATGAGGAAGGTGCTTTTGGGAGAAGTGTCTGAGTCTGGGTGGCTGCCATCATTGCAAAAGTAAAAGGGGTACATCGTCCCAGTGGGTTAAATCTGGATAAGTGGAGGGATTTAAATTATGGAGGGCGTAGAAGCTAAGGACCAGAAGTTTGTGTCTGATATGGTGGAGATGGGTGGTTCTAACATGATCAAAATGATAAGATAGGAAGGCGATTCTAGCAGCAATATTTTGAATGGACTTAAGAGGACAAGAAGGCAATGGTCAAGGTGTGTTAGCCCCTTTCTTTCATATACACCAAATGCACATAAAATAAAATCAAAAATATTGTAAGACTAAAAACACTAGCATTAACATTTTAGACTGTAAGCAGTCTTTTATGGTGACTCTGCTCTTTTTCCATGGCTATTACAGATAAAGAAATTTTGCTTGCAAGAGCTGTGAAATAGGTTCAGCTACAGTATTGGAACCTAAATAGCTTTATGCCATTCCATCAAGTTTACTGCTGCACTTCTGTTTCATTAATCCACCAGAGAAGCTTTACTGGATTCCCCACACAAACACATTTGCTGAACAAATCACGTGCACAAAAAAGGCATCTGGTTACAAATTAAATAGGTAGCATCTGACCAGAGAAACTGTGTACAGGTGTTCAAAATAGATGATACAAGCAGAAATCTTTACTGAGGAAAGATGACTATAAACACAATATGTTAAAATCTTTGCAGATTTTTATAAGGTTTTGTCTAAGTCCCGGAAGAGTAATAGGCTATAAGAAGGGCCATGTACATGATGGAAAGAGAAACTGCACATCTTATACGTCTTTAAATCTTATTATGCTAGGTAGCACATCCGTAATCAAGCACAATCCCCGGTAGAAGTGATCTGAATAGTAGTGATATTGATAAATTATATTCTGTCCACATTGCTAGGGTGCTTGTAATGTGCTAAAATGCCTGGAGGATCAATGAGCTACTCTTATAATGTATAGAGAGAAATCTTGTTGTGTCTGTCTAGAGACAGTTTCTCTTCTAATGGAGTGTGGTTGGAGGGTCTCTGTTTAATTCATGTATTTAACTCTTGATCTCCATCACTTCACAGTGTTTCTGTGCTAACTGCAATATATAGAAGCCATTAGGCAATAGGACTAAGATTGACTTTTCTTCCTTCAAGAATTACACAGAAGGAATGGGAATAACTCAGGCTCATTAACGTATGTGAAAGAGTTCACATGGCTGGCAGTAGCAAAAGAGAGTCCAGCAGCCAGCAGAGAGGTTTAATTTTAAACCTTAGGTAAAGGCAACAAAAGGAATATCTATATTTCACACTGTGGCATCTCTGAGTGTCCACTAGGCAGCTAAGCTAAGGTCATCTACATGATGACAACCTATAGTCCTGTGTGTTTAATAAAAAGATAACAGGAATTTTAATTATTATTGGTCGTATTTATAACAGTAGTGCTAGAGACCAACCAAGAATGGGGCCCACTGTGCTAGGCACTGCAGGAACAAGAGTAGTAGACCATACGGTAATGAACTAATTTTTAGTGTGTTTCTGCCCTCTGCTGGAAGGAATCAGCATTGCTCAAGTTTGTGCCATCAGCCCTACACAAACCGTCACTCTCCTTTAGCTCAAGGGATAGGGCATTGTACTTCTGGATCCTGAGGACTTGCACTCTATCTCCACTATCCCTGTGATGTTCTGGTTGTGCAGCACAGCAACAACCATGATGTCACCTAGGTAGCCAGGGATATATTACCATATATTCTATATTGTCACATAAAATTGTTATGTTGCAGCTAAGATAGAATTTGCAATTCAAACCATCATCACTGATGAACAGCAAATGTTCAAACCTATGGAAATCCAACTGCTAAGTTAAAATATAAAATTCCCACAACCCGCTTACACACCCCATTCACTAAGATGGATCCACAGACTGAACCTTTGGGGCTGTGCTGGCATATATGCAGGTGAGAAGTGTGAGCAGGTCCCTGCACAGGAAAAACTGGGTCCTGCAACCAGGAGGGAACAGTGAAGCTAAAGGTTGATGAGTTTGCTTGTTCCTGTGATGACTTAAAACTCCTGAAGAGTAAATGTCCTAATGAGACGCAAGTGTTCCCTTTGAAGGCAAACACCCTCATCAGTCCATTCTTCACATGTTCCCTCACTTCACATGTTCCCTCACTCTCATCAGCATTTCCTGGTCAGTCAATCAGAGATCCTCATTGCCTAACCCTCAGACACTCCAAACAACAACAAAAACCCCAACCAGCTCTCATTAGTCTCCTGCCTCCACCCACTTTCCATCCTGACACATTCTGGCTCTTCCTACATGTTCCATCTTGGCTCCCCTCACCCACCAAAACAATCTATCGCCCCCATACCTGCCCAGCCCCCTGGCTCCTCTCACTGCCCTGCCAATACTCCATCTCCTCCTGGCCTAGATACACGGGGGGAAAGAAGGGAGAGTTAATTGCTCCACTTGAAGTGATGAGCAGGGAAGAATGATGATTGAGCCCACATTCATTCCCTGGGCTGCTCAGGAGGTGGAGGGATTGTAAAAGGAAAATTGTAAAGTTACAGTCCAGCCCTGAACAGTTAGAAACACCAACACCTTCCACTCTTCCCATTCCCCTAGCTCACTGGAACACCCAGCAACAGCTAGGGACCAGGGCAAATCCTTAAGGGGAGTAGAGTGGGGGCAGTGGGAGGTCAAGTGCTGGAGGAGGAGGACTGAAAGCACTAGCACTTCCTTGGGTTCTCCAGCCAACAGACATGCAATGCCTCACTGAAGGTAGGGATCTGGTGCGAGAGACACAGCACAAGCAGTGCAGTTGGGGATCCTTCTTCTAGAGCAGGGGTCCCCAACGCGGGCGCCATGGTGCCTGCTGGGGCGTCTAAGTGCGCCCGGGTACTGACCGGCGGACAAGCATCCGCCGAAATGCCGCTGAATTTCAGCGGCATTTCGGCAGCGACGCCTCTGGATGGCGCCGCTTCTCGGCGGCATTTCGGAGGATGCTCATCCACCGCCACGGTCTTCCATGGCTCGTCGTCTGACGCCCGCCAGACGAAAAAGGTTGGGGACCACTGTTCTAGAGTATCACATCTCTGTTCAAGAGTGGCAATCTGCAGAGACAATTTAATGAGGAGGATTCACAATTTTATTCTCACTTTATGCCTTCTGCATCATATATAATTGAAAGGCAGGACATATAATGAATCTTTTCTATTTAAACTCTAGAAAATTAGCATTCTGCCTCCCACCCCCAAATATTTTACACATTTTGATCAACCCTGACATTATGCAAGGTCTGGGTGGGCACACCTCAGAGACACAGGGAGGGGAGAAAAAGGAGTGTAACAGGCACACATGGTTATGTTACAAATATTCTCCTATCTAGAAACTTTGAAAAATGTCAGTTATCAAGGAGCATATGTTAGATCTGCCCCTGAATAGTCACAGAACACTACATTTACAAACAGAGAAAACCAATTTTAAAATCGCTCAGTACATTTGCATGCAGTGTCTGTAGAATGTCTTAAAATCAAGATTAATATGCACATTTTAACATCAGGGCCCCGATGATAGGAAGAAGGAGGGCAGACTACACACCCAATGAGCTGTGTAGAAAATCAAGCAACAAATGGATGCTGGATAGATTTACATAAGCAGTAAAGACTGAAAAATGGCACACAGTCTCCCTAGTAAAAAGAATATGATGTTAATGTTGTGCTGGGAAGGCAAAATTTTCTAGATTTACTGTTATTCACAGCAAGGTTCGACAAAGCCAGCTGAAATTAGTTCCAAATCTTACACCTCCACAACTGCCAAAGATAATAATCACAAGTGTTTGTCACATTAGCCCAAAAGGAAAGTACTGTCTAATCTCTCAAACCCCACAAGAATTACAACCCTTGAACCTTTGGGATTCTTTGGCTTTTTTCCCCCTCTGTTGGCAAAAAAGCTAAATTCAGAGGCTGAAACGGGAAAAATAGAGACCCCTAGATAGCTTTTCAGTTCCATCAGTTGTTCCATGATGAAGAATTTTTAGAAGCAAAGATTATAACGGTCAAAGGCCTCGTTGATGTCTTCCTCACTGACACAAAATACATTATTCATTCTCAGTAAGAGGTGTCTATAGAGACAGGACTAGAGGGCTGTGGCTTTTGAAGCTTAATGCTTCAGTTTTTCAAGTAAATGGAACTGTAGGGTGATCAGCCACTCTCCAAAAACCCTTCAGTATCCCAATGATATATGCCCCCAAATTTTCTCTCAGGTTTCCTAACCTTTTTAATGAGAGAAAAGGTCTCAGTTGTAGAAGTATTCAGTGCCCTCTATTGCCATCTGCTAGTTTAAAATATATATTATATATAAATAAATGCATTAAAAAATCAATAGCTTTCTCTCCTGCTAGCCTGTTATCAGGTCAGTGCAAGAGGCTGAGAGATCAGTATACCATGGTAAGAAATATTTCTCTGCACTTAGCCCACTGTAATTCAATCTCAGTAAAGAATGAAAACCCAGAATGCTGTCATGAGGCAAATATACTACTAAGAAATCCTAATATTCCTCCTGTTTCACAACGTTCAGCTGAAGGGTGGGTGGAAAGATAAGAGCTACAATTTTTCTAGTGTTAAAAGGGTGAAGTATTTTATTCCTATTTTTTTCTACCAGTGTATTTCCTCCAGTGAACATCATCCTGAAAGCGTTACGTAGATCAATGGATAAAGACCTTGAGTGTGATCCTGCGACAAAACTCCCAGTGTATTCAAGGTCAGGCACCGAGCATATTACAACACAAAGTATCCTTTTTTACTTTATTGAGTGGGTTAAATGCAGCTAGTAAACTATGAAATTTATAGTACAGTCAGAAACTTCTCACTAGGACTGGCTGAAAATTTTCTATAAAAACTTTTTTTTAATGGAAAATTGGGTTTTCAACTATGTGAAAATGTTCACAAAAAGTGTCAGCTTTCCACAGAAAATGGTGCTTCCCCCTCAAAAAATATATATTTTGGCTTTTAAACCATTTCAATGAAGATATCCTGCATTGATGCCTCATGTGTGTTATCATTCAGTTGCATCGTATCCTCATTCTGCAACGCGGGCCGGGCTACCCAGCTGGATTAAATTGCCCGTGATGCCAACTTTTTCCTCACTTTGACTAAGACCCCAATGCATCATGAGCGATGTAGTCCAAAACAGAGAACCCAGCATATAGAGAAGAAGTGGAACATGAGCCACCACCATAGCATTTCTGAAACAAAATAATTTGGTTTTCATCTGAAATATTTAGGGTATTGATTTATTGGGTGAAAAGCTGGAATTTTCTGCAGAAAAAAAAAAGGCTATTTTCCAACCGCTCTACTTTTCACCATCTAAAATTCTGAGTAATCTATGCCTCAGACTTGTCCTTTCTATCTAGCAAATACAGTGACAGCCTTCTGTAACTTCAACATTTCCTCCATCACACGAATTCATTCAGAGGCGTCAAGTGCCAAACTAGCATAGCTTTCGAGTGCAATCGAGTTCCTTGGCTGTGATAGAGAACTTTATTATGAATAGCGATTCGTTTCCAAGCATCCCTTCGTAAACAGCACAAGTGTCTTAAATAAAGGGAATTGTTATTGATCTCTGGGGATCCTAAACTCAGTAAAATACTGCAAGAGAATTGTTTTCTAATGAAACAGTCATTTAAATGCCATTAATTTTATACCTGTCATTCCTGTTTTACTACACTTGATCCCTAAATTGAGGACTTCAATGCCTTTTCTGCCATTTTGGGATTTTGATTCACATTTGAAGGCTTGGAAGTGGCTTTTTTTTTTTTTTAGACCATTACATTATTGTTGGGACTGCCAGTGGCTACAGGTAGTTTGCAAATTTCATATTACATATCAAATGAGGGAGGAAATCTTAATATTTGTTACCTATACAAGCACAATCTTTCTTCCCACCCCCAATATTATTTCAAAAGTATTTTCAGTTGTCAGATATAGTGCCAACATGCAGCAGCTGCATTGGCAGAGATACATAACTGTTATTTTTTTGGTGACCTGAAATGCATTTCAAGATGGGATTTTTATAACTTTTTATAAAACTGACCATAAAAAATAAAGTTTAATAAATCATAAAAACCCCCAACAATCCTATGTTAAAGAATTGTTTTAACAAAAGTGAGATTTATTAACTACTGATGCCCTGCCCCTTTTGTAGGTACTATATTGCAGAATTAACAGCGTGAAATTGCACAGGTTTCTTCTCTTAGAGGGAGGAGCTTGGAAGGTATAACTGGGTCATTGATACGGACAGTGAATGGATATTTCCCTTCAGCTTATGCCAGAGATCCCGCTGCTTCAAAAATTCAAGGGCCGCGTTCAAATTGCAACACAGAAAATGTTGTGTCATCCCCTCAGAATGGTGTACATTACAGGGTAAAAACCTAAACGCGTGCCACCAACCGAGGCAGTAGCTGATCTAGAACAAGAATAGTCACCTTACTTGGTTCAAACTGGGGGCCTAAACCTACATTTCTTGAGAAATATATTAAAGACTGTGAGGTACTAGGTAACAGGCACCATATAAGTATGATAATTAGATAAGCCCCGTCATTTTCAGTTTAAATTTGGATTTAGTTGGGGATTGGTCCTGCTTTGAGCAGGGGGTTGGACTAGATGACCTCCTGAGGTCCCTTCCAACCCTGATATTCTATGATTTTATGAATGCATCCTAAATGTGTTACATTATCAAGACAGTACGGGGTGATCTAAAAATGGAGTGTTAGCCTTATAGATGAATTGCATGGCTTGTGTCATAACCTTAACATACTAAAATGTATTTTTATTTTTCACATGCAAGAACCCCCCCTTAATTGTCTATATACAGAATTGAAATAGCTCATTGTGCTGTTGAATTCTTCATTTAAATGGTTTGTGTCTTTATTGGATAATCTCTTACATGTGCTTCATTATATCAATAGCAAGAGGAAATTATTGATTTTTCTAAAGCCATTAAGTTCAATTAGCTTTACAATTCAAATGGAAAAAGATGGTAAATTACCTTCACTTGATAAAAACAGTAAGAAAAAAAGGCTAATACCCTAATTTGTGAAGTATGCAAGTTAAGTGGTAAAGGTAAAACAAACAAATGCATATTAGCATAACAGCTCTAATCAGCACCATCCGGCATTTAAAACTGGCATCATTATGCTTAGTGGACTGTGTAGTAATAAGTAGTTGTGATGTTGTTTACCCACTTAATCTTGTGAATATATTAAAGCAGAATAAATAATAAGCAATGGGAAAAAAGGGTAGAAAAACATTTGAGACAAATTAAGCTGCCACTCATTTTAGGCATAAACATACACTATAGGTCTGTCGGAAAAGAGTTAATTCTAAATTTTAATCTCAGACTCAAAGTTATAATGTATTTAAAGGGTTCTCTCCTAGCTAACATCTATGTAATACTATGCTAATTCTGTTAGTCTGCCTATCCTCTCACAGGCACCACTGCCCCCTACTGGACTGGATGTCAGATTTGGCAAGTTCATCTGATAATGTTGCCTACTATTGCCTTTAATCTCCAGAGGTATTAATCCCAATAGCATTACATTAGTAGTATTACACAGCATGAAAATATAACAGTTTACTGCTCTTACAACATGATAAGGGGAGGTGGAATATTTTCCTATAACAAAATATATGCAATAATCAACTCCTCTCTTCTCATCTCTCCCCTGCTTCTAAGCCCACTCCACAAACTGCCATTGTCCATTTCTACAGTGGCAAAAAGAGGAGTTGTGCCACTCCATTGATGGTATTAGTAGTGAAAGCTGTAGTATAGACTGTGCTCAGGAAGTGGTAAAAATGCATGAGCCCTGCCTATACCACAATGGCACTAATCAGGCCCCCAATTCAGCAAAGATCTTAAGCACATTTACCTTTAAGCATGGGTAGCCCCAATGAAGTCACGTGGGGTCCAAGTGCATATAATTTTGCAGAATTGGAGGTGGAGAATATCCACGTACTAATTTTCACAAACCAATTCTGCCATTAAAAACAGTCAATTTGACATCAATGAATTGCCATCCATAATAAGTGTTGGTCTTTTACAAATAGAGAAAGCTGATAATCAGAACGGTATTTACATTCAAAAGACAATGTACCATTGTAACTGTAAAAATATCACCTCAAACCTGAAAGTTTGATATGGAATCACCATAAGTGACAGCATTTTACATATTTTTCTTTTTTACATTTCAGGAAAATAGCCACGTGTTATCCAATTGCTAAATCCAACTCTCAGTTTGTAGGGAAGTGCGCCTTAGTGGTGAACAGAAGTGCTGGACTGGCGTTGTAAGAGATATAAGCAAGTTTCTTGACATGAATGTCTCAGTGTAGTTTCTATAAGATCGATGCTTATAAAATTTGTGCCATCGGAATGAAGACCCCTGGTTCTTAAGATTTAAAAAAAAAAATCTATTAAAGCAGAGGGTAGTGTATAGTCATTCATCCCCACCTAATGAAGTGGATTTTACTTATTTTATAGAACGTTTTTGCTGCACTTCTCTAATACCACATAAAATCTCAGAGATTACAATGATGACAAATACAATAAAACTGAGAATGCTGTGAACAAAATAAGCTCTTCTTCAATAAGATTTGTGGTTGTATTGGGCAAAGCTTAATTTGACATTTAAAGAAGTTTACTATGAAACATGGTGAATTCTAATGTTTAATTTCAATTATTATTCCTAGAAGATTACAGCAGTGGCAAGTCACACACTACAGCTTTTAACTATTTTTTCCTATTAAAAATATAGTTTCTTCTTTTTAGTTTTACCATGGGGCTGAAAAGAATTCTGTAACGAGCTTTGCTTTGTCATCTCTAATGTAGATTTAGATGCAACTGAGTGGCCTTTTTAAAATTTGACTTATGGCTTTCATACCATCACTGAATATACAATACCAAAGGGGTCTATAAAACCCAAGTTTATGAAATTGCAGTGTGACATTAGAAAACATGAGGAAATGTGTTGCCTAATCAATCCTGCAAGACTCCAAGAGTCCTCAACATCTATGTTGAAAGTACTCAGTGCCTCACAAGGGGCATTCAGTAGCTAGCAGGATTGGGATAATGATTTGTAAGTCCCCAGGAAAGCTCTTGTGCTATGAAGTCCTTGTGCTGAATGCTATTCCAGTTCCCAACTGTGGACATAGTATTGATTTCTTTAGTGACAGCAATCAGTACATAATGAGAGAACAACAAAGCAACCGTCCATCCAGACACAAACCCACAATCAGATATAATCTGGAGGTTCAGTGCTGATTTAATTTCTACTGACCCAGCTATTTGGTTTAGCTTGGAGTTTTGTTTAGGGATTAGAGTTCAGTTGAGGTTCAACAGTAATACTTAGCATTATTATAGTGTTCATCTTCAAGGCATTTTGCAAACAACAAGAAAACCACTCTCCCCCTCCCATCACCTCATGAAAGAGTTGCAACTTCCAATACGGCATTTTTTCTCACTTATCTTGCTCAATGTCACCCTCACTTCACTCTATACCTCACCTCTCAAGCTTTTTCTCCCCATTAGTCGCATTAGTCTCCCCCTGTCACTGCATATCCAGCCTCAAGAAACTTTATTGTTGAACATGCAAAAGAGATGCCCTGGTTTTCCAACAGGAGAGTGTGAAGTGTGAACTGAGAAGGGATGTGTTCCAACAGAAGACTTTGGAAGAAGTTGTGGTTAGCTTATTTTATTTTATGTGACAGTTTAGAAGGAAAAGAAGCCTCTGCCTATAGAATTCTAGGCCATCAACATTTTCCATGTAGTCAGAGTAGAGAAAAGTCTCAATTGTCTTTTCAGGCAAAGGGACTATGAAAAAAGAGACAGGGAAAGATGAACTGTGACAGAACACACCCCATTTCTCTCCTCCATACATTCATTTTACTGACAGATTTGAAAAAGTGAGAATCATAAAATAAAATTAAGATAACTCTGCTAGATTTGGATACATTCATTAATGTTGCGAGGTGCGCATCACAACAGAAAAATCTATACATGGGTGAAAATTATTGGCCCCATTTTACAGATGGAGAAACAGGTAAAAAGAGTTAAGTGCCTTAGCCAGGGTCATACCAAAAGCCTGTGGGAAAGCCAGAAATGGAACCTATGTTTTCTGAGTCAGTTTGAACATGCTGCCACCTCATTGGGGTCCAGGCTCCAGTATAGAGCGGCACAGTTTGGGTAAACTGCAGATCCAAATTCTAAGTGAGTTACGGCATTCCAGATCTAGGGTTCTGGTTCAGGCCCGTCTCTAGTCAAAACCATGCAAAACTTGTCCTTTCAACACAAAATCAGATGAAACTCAATAGTGTTGACTGAGTCTGGAGAATTCCTTTTGAACTTGGGCTTGTCTATATTTACAGCTAGATTGGCATTGCTGCGATTGATGCAGCGGTGTCAATTTAGCAGGGCTGGTGAAGACCCACTAAGTTGATGGCAGAGCGTTCTCCCGTGGACTCCTGTACTCCAGTTCCCCGAGAAGAGTAAGGTAAGTCAACAGGAGAGCATCTCCCATGGCCACAGCGTGGTGTAGACACCGCAGTAAGTGGATCTAACAACATCGACTTCAGTTACATTATTCACGTAACTGAAGAAGCGTAACTTAGATCGATTTACCGTGGTAGTGTAGACAAGGCCTGAAACTCAACGGTAACCATCAGGCATTGTGATCATGGACAGATTGAACTGGGTCCACATGAACCCCTGAAACTCCAAGCCTGTGAATTTTGCACAGCTCAAGTGCAAATGAAATGTATATGTTTCTTAATAATAGGAGGTATAGTTAGTACAAAGGATGTTGCGGCTCTTTTGCTATGAAGTCTTTTTTCCTAATCATTTTATTCCACTTCCCCACTATGATCACACTACTGTTTTCTTCAGTAACTGCAATCATACTTAATGGGAAAACAGAAAAGCATCCATCCCAGATTTTCAAATCCATCAGCAGATATCTTTTGGAGTTCAGTATTGATTTAATTTGTAGTGAACATTTCCAGTTTTAATCATGGAAATGATTGCTTCTTTAGATGTCAGAAAAAGATTTCCCATTTCACTTTTTAAAAGAGAGTATGGGTAAGAATTGATTTCCAGATGTTAAGTTGCCATGCCAATATCCAATGTGTTTCTGCACGCAGAAAGTGTGAAATTCAGATGGGCAATGATCAAAAGGATATAATAAAATAGATATTTTTCAGATACAAATGAAAGAGAAAATGTATTAACCTCTGCTAGTTTTTCATATTATGGGCAATATTTTTCAAGAATCCCTGTACTTTAAGAAGGAACCTATGATTGTCTATGAAGTTACTGCACTTTCATGTACACGTAGAGAAGAAGGAGGAACTTGTAATGAAAGCACTAAACTGGGACTCACGATCCAGTTTCAATTCTCATTGGTTCCATCAAACTTGGGTGCATCTCTCTGTGCATCAATTCCCTATCTGTCAAATGAGGAGAATAGTAAACCCCCTTCACACATTACAGCGACATACTCGGGGGTGCATACATTAATGCCACTTTTTCCTCTATCTTACAGAGCGGGCCGGCTCCAGGGATTTTGCCGCCCCAAGCGGCAGGGGAAAAAAAAAAAAAAAAAAAAGCTGTGATCGCAATCGGTGGCATTTCGGCAGCAGATCCTTCCCTCCGAGAGGGACCCAGGGACTAGCCGCCGAATTGCCGCCGAAGAGCCTGCCGTGCTGCCCCTTCCCCGTGGCCGCCCCAAGCACCTGCTTGCTGAGCTGGTGCCTGGAGCCAGCCCTGCTTACAGAAGAACATAAGAACGGCCATACTGGGTCACACCAAAGGTCCTTCTAGCCCAGTATCCTGTCTTCTGACAGTGGTCAATGCCAGGTGCCCCAGAGAGAATGAACAGAACGGTTAATCGTCTACTCCCCTGTCGCCCATTCCCAGCTTCTGGCAAACAGACTAGGGACACCATCCCTGCCCATCCTGGCTATTAGCCATCTTATCTATTTGGTCCCTGGTCCTGCCATTTACAACGCTGGGGCAGACATCAGTGGGGCTCCACTCAAGTACATAATATATTACTACATAAAGGCCGCAGATTACAATATATTTGGGGCAGAGATTCTCTTACTATGTGTACATGCAGCACCTAGCACAATGTGGTCCCAATTTCCGCTGAGGCCTCTAGTTGCTACTGACTACAAATAAAAGTAACAACAATAAAGAAAATCCTGTTACAAAGTATCTGTCTAATAAACGAGGCCCATATATTAATTATTAGAGCTTGTGGCTTTGCCACTCAGCCAACCTTTATGACCCTCTCTTATGCCGGTCTTAAACAAACAGAAAGGGTCCAGCACATCCTAAGAAGGATTTTGCATTGAATCAACTATAACCATAGGTCAGCCAAGAATAGTTTGATATTATGGCCAATGTAATTCCACTGGGATGTAGTTCAAGTGGCTCCCAACTAGGGTGAACTGATAGCAAATGTGAAAAATCGGGACAGAGGGTGGAGGATAATAGGGGCCTATATAAGACAAAGCCCCAAATATCGGGACTGTCCATATAAAATCGGGACATCTGGTCACCTGCACAACTCAGTTGCCCATGAGGAATGTAATATATCAAGGTTTACTGCTGTTGAGTTCAGAAAGTAAGACTATAATATAATATAATCCTGTCAGGAGCTTTAACAAAGATGGGGCTTCCAGAATGGCCAAAGCAATAGATTCAAACTGACGTTCCAAAAAAATGTCTCCAGAAACCATTCATGTCAGTATGTGTCCTCTAGGATCGCTAAGGATTTAAATGTGTATGTTTGAAAGACATGCCTCTCTCCAAATGACAGAACTCTTGACGTGTGCCCACTGCACGACTAAACATTTTCACGCGAATCATAAGTAGAAATGATCCTGGTAAAGGCTTTAATGGAAATGTAACTTGAACTCAGTTGGATGGAATTATATCTCTGTAATGCCCATCTGTAAATGTAACAGTTCCATGATGTTGATGCAAACCCTTACACGTACATAGCCTATGCATATATTTAAAGCTCCCAGCAGGTATGGATTTACTGCCTAGTATTCATCCCTCCTTAGCAATAATATCAATTTAGCTGTTAGTTTTTGTTTTGACTCAGTGTTTAGGAATCAGCGGGGCGATAAAGCTATTTAAATGGAAATACTATTCTAATGCACAATCACCTGATTCGAACATGAACAGCTCCTGCTCCTTAACGTTCTTCATATAATAGCTGCCTTTTTCCTCATTAAATGCAGAAATCTGATTAACATTTAGATCACACGTGCTTTCCTTATGGCAATTAGGACTAGATACTAGAGTTTTGTTAAACTATGGAGGATTTTTATGATTTATCATGAAGGAAAGAACAAAGAATCTCCAAAACAGTACATCTGGTCCTTTTTGCTGCCTTGATTATATTCATTCTCTCAAGGACAAATGTAACTTTAAAAAGAGAATTCTGCAGGGATAAACTTAGTGAGAAATAAAATGGATCCTCACATGAGCCTAGCTTTGTAATCTAGTACAATGGCTAGAAAAACGAACGATAATACTGTACATTCATTGGCAACATACAGTGTAATCTCTTAGAATGTTTAAACAGTTACAGATTAGAAAACAGCTGTTGTAAAATTGCACTGGTAACAAGACTTTTTTTGTTCTGATGCAAAAATAAATACAAAATCTGCAATTCATAATGTTGAATTCCTGTTTCAAAGGCCCAAACGTCAGCTACGCTGAAAGTTCCAGAGCTGAAATTGATATAAAGGTGAGCTGATTTATGAAGTCCAGTGCATACATATTAGTTTGCTTATGTCATGTTGTGACATACTTCACAGAATATTATAGTATTTGTAGGGCACTAAAATATGGGTCAGATTTTTGAAACTTGAGTTAGAATCAGTATTAAAAAAAAAGTGTGAAGTATCTTTGCTATAGAAGAAGAAATATGTTATTGCTGCTACAGTCTGATTTCTTAATAGTCCCAAGAGGACTACACGTCATTTTAATGTAGGATTTTGCAAGTTTAAATTCCACTGTAGTGAGGAGGGTAGAACTGTGCATTTCAGGCAGACAACATATACTGGCACTATTGATTCCTGATGGCCTGCATGCAGTTTGCAGTTCCAATGGTTTGTTACATTAACTGGATCAGAACTGCAAATGAATTCTTTGCACTAATGCAACACCCTCACAGCGCAGCAAAACTGGAGGCTAATAGAGTGGTTGCTGGGGGGTACTGGTGGCTGACGGTCACTTACGAAATTTCTAGTGCTTTCCACATTTCAGACACTTTATTAAAGATGATTAGCAAAGAAAAGTTAGTTGGGTTCGTGCCACATTTGCTTCTTTCCAGTGTACAGTATGAGGGAGGCCAGGAAGGTTTCTCTTTTCTGCTTCTTTTTAACATCCCACGTTACACCTCAATCATCCAGTAAGTCCTTCAACATAACCAAGGGAGGACAAGATTTTACATTCCATATATTTGTATGTTTAAAAATAATAAAGCGAGGGGGAGAGAAGCCAAACCCCAGGCCTTCTTCACACAAGACAGAGGCAAAACAAACATACAAACAAAAGGCACAAGCCCATTTTTGCAGGTCATCTTTAAGCTTTTGTTCAAGCTGACAGTCCTTCCACAGGCAAAGATTGTATTGACTTCTGTGGACAATGTGTCTGAGGACGGACTTTGATTAAATGCAAACACAGGAATGCATAACAATCAACGCACATTTTAAAATCTTTTAGTATTATCTCCTTAATAGGCTGGCATCCTAAGGGCTTTGGTATACAGCCTTCTAGTTCCAGTAGGTAAAGTAGAGCAGCCCTGTCATTTTCCTCAATATCTGGAGTGCTACTTATATGATCACTACACCTAACAGGAAGATGCTGGACCAGGGAATCCTAATTTTGAAAGACTGAACGCTAATTGATGGCCAGCACAGCAAGATTTAATGGGAGGTGATTCACTTCCTCAGTGACTGTTCTTAGTTAATGCTGTTGTTGGGTAATGAACTGTCTTTTTAAACAAAACAAAACAAACTAACAAAGACAAACAAACAAACCAAATCACCCATGATGCAGATGTCCAGTGAGGAAGAGCTATCCCTCAAACCCCTCCCACATGAATAGTCCGGTGAATGCCTACTTCCCACACACTCTGTATTCCTCAGACACTAATTAGTGTTACTTCAGGAGCTGTGAATCGTGGAAGAATCCTCTCTTTGTTCAAGAGATGTTAGTGTGATAAATCAGGCTCTGGGCCTGCAAATATTTACACACGACTAACTTTGTGCCCACTGAATCTATTTTGAGGGTTTGAGAGGGATGTAAATGGTGGATTGTGTTGGCCTTCTGCACAGCGCTGAATTTCAACTGAAATGAATGAGGAGACAGAGGAAGAATTAAAAAGGCTCAGAAGTCTACATACAGTAGAACCTCACTAATCTTCACACTTTATAATCTCTACTCAAAAACTGGCAGTTTCTCCTTGGCTCTCGGTACAAGATTTAATAGCATAGCCCTGTGATGAGCTTTCATATTACCAAAGACACCATGATTTATTTTTACGCAATATATGACTGTATATTTACTAGTCCATTCTGCAGAAGTAACAAATGATAAAACCGTGCAAATGTTAACATGAATGGGGCTGGATACCCCTCAGCACAGGTACAGAGCGATGCACATTTCTGTGCCAGGTAAGAAGTGATGAACAGAACAGTGAGAATGAAATAGTAAAAGCTTGCTGAGAAACCTCAAAGTTACTTCCGTCTAGTAGCAAGAATAAGGCCTAGGAGGGGAACATAGAGTTAAGTGTGCTCTCAACAACTGATTCTATTCACTTCAACAGAAAATCTGGGAGTGTGAAAAGTTCGTTCTATGATGTAATGTTTCGAGGTACTGGAACTAGTTCAATCTGTCTCTTGCTTTCTATTGACTCTAAAACCCTATTCCACCAAAACTGGTCAAATTTTGGCATTTTGGATTGAGGGAGGAGGCGAAATATCTGAGTTTAATTGAAAACAGTAAATAAACTGGACGTTTCATAATAACGTGCACAAACCTTTCTACTGCTTTACTTCAGCTAAATGCTGCCCTGTATGCTGATGAGGCCCCTCCAACCCCCCACTCCCCAGCTCCTCCAACACTGCTGGTAGTTGTAAGTTAATTCCTAGACTGTTTTCACTAACCAATCCTCTTGGATACGGTATTTTTCCTGCAAGTCCCACCATTTCCTGTACCTCAGATATTCTTGTGATTGATAGCCTAGAAATAACTGAGTTAGATCCTTCTGTCTGGCCTTCTGCCCGGCTTTCTGCCCCTATTTATGTTGCTTAGCAAAAGAAGCATCACTGGGAACTGGTTTGCTTAACGCTCACTTTCCATCAAAAAAACAGCATACAAGGACTGATGAACTATTATTTATGAACCAAGTTCTAAACGAGTATCAAACAGTTCACTGAAAACAGCTGGATCCAGCTCCCATGAGGTGCTGGGCAAAGTAAAAAGCACCCTCAACTTCCACTGAAGACCGTGGGACGTGAGGGCAGCTCGGCACCTCTCGGGTTCTGCCCTAGCATACGACCGTTTGAAATCAATAGGCACTTCCAGTAATTTTCTGTTATAATAGCACATCACATGGCAAACAAATCCCTAGAGTGGAGCAGATGACTTTCTTATTGCTATGAGCAATGTATCATTTAATCTTTCCTGCAGAATGGATCCAAAACAAAGACATACAGAATTACAAGGAAGCTTCTCGCTACAAGTGAGAGAGCACAGCAGCAACAAAGGATGGAGGCAAGGGGGGGGCTGGGCTCTCTGGCTTTTCCTGCTCTCCCAACCCCACTGGAGCCAGCAGGCCCCACTAAGACCTTGTCTTCACTAGGAGAAAAAGGAGTGTTCTTAACTCAAGGTAGGTCAAAGTATACCACAGCCTCCTCCAACAATCTTTAACTCAACTTGCTAAATCCAGTGAAAACTACCAGCTGCCTTGTCTGCACTCAGATTTTACCTGGTGCTGGCTAACTCAAGTTAAGAAACTTATATAAACCTATATGCATCCGAAGAAGTGGGCTGTAGTCCACGAAAGCTTATGCCCTAATAAATTTGTTAGTCTCTAAGGTGCCACAAGTACTCCTGTTCTTCAAGTTAAGAACACACCTTTTTTCCTAGCGAAGGCCTCAGGGACACCTGGTCCTCACAAGTGCTCTCTGTATGGCCCCAGCCACTTTTTCCTTTGGAAGTCAGAAGCCAGAGCAGCAGGGAGGGAGAGGCAGACAGAGAAGTGCTAAAGGCTTCAGGAAGTCCACTGTGGACTTCCTTATTGCAACTGTTTCTTGGGGAAGGCACTCAGATATTATATTCATGGGCAGCAGGATTAAACCCTAAAACAGACAAGTAGGAACCATCTTTACTACGTTTGTACGGTGCCCAGAACAATGGCGCCCCAACCTATTTGGAGCTTCTAGGGACTATTGTAATGGACACAATGAATAATACAAAGAATTGTGTATACCTCCGAAAGCACTGGGTATGGTTGGCCAGATACTCAGCTAGTGTAAACTCCACTGAAGTCAATGGAGCTATGCAGATTTACACTAGCAGAGGATCTGGCACACTACACTTAGCCTTTTAATGACTGCTTTGTGAGCATCTCTAAGCCAGTCCCAGTCGTGTAAATGCTGCTACTTCTTTGGGGAAGCAACCCTTATGAGAAAGGGAAGGCAACTTCGCTGTCACCACTCTGAGAATCTTTATTTTCTCTGCTTGAAGAAGGCAAAGCTTTCAGCAGGAACACAACTACGCCATGTCGCCAGAGCTCACTGCATTGCGCAGCAAGCTCGGATCAGAGGCCTCACTCTCAAAGCTTGCCTTTTACAATGGAACATTTAGAGACTTGCTCAATTTAACAATGAAAATTAAGGTCAATGAAAGGGTCACACGCACTAGGTTCATCACTGCAGCTTCGTCTCCCTCTATATGCAAATACACCAGGGCTGAGACACTGCCAGGAAAGTTAGAAAACATTCACAAGGACAAGGGGCACTATAAATTAATTACTGTTGCCAATGATGTTAGTGGGCTGTCAGCTCTTCATTTTCTCATCTAATGCCAGGTTTCTCCCCCCATCGAAGCTAATAGTAAATCCCTACTTGCTTCAATGGGAGTCAGGTCAGTCCCTTCGTTTGCAAAGCACCAACTCTGGTTCTACTCGCATTTCAAACAGTGGTATATTTACACTAGGAAAAGAGAAAGAAACCCATCCCTGTGCAGACTTCAGGATCCTGGGCACAGGACCTCTGGCAGAATTTCATATGTTCACGAGGAAGCAGCATACGTGTAAACTGCCCAAGTATATAGAGACTTGGACTATGGTCTCATATCTAGGGCCCTACCAAATTCATAGTCCATTTTGGTCAATTTCACGCTTGTAGGATTTTAAAAATCGTAAATTTCATGATTTCAGCTATTTAAATCTGAAATGTCACGGTGTTGTAATTGTAGGGGTACTGACCCAAAAAGAAGTTGTGTGAGGGGGGAATCACAAGATTATTATGGGGGGGGGGGTTGTGGTACTGCTACCCTTATTTCTGCGCTGCTGCTGGCAGCGGCGCTGCCTTCAGAGCTGGGCAGCTGGAGGAGCGGTGGCTGCTCGTCAGAAAACCAGCTCTGAAGGCACAGCTGCCGCCAGCAGCAGTGCAGAAGTAAGGATGGCCTGGTATGGTATTGTTACCCTTACTTCTGCGCTGCTGCCTGCAGAGCTGGGCTCTCAGTCAGCAGTCACCACTCTCCGGCCACCCAGCTCTGAAGGCAGCAGTGCAGAAATGAGGGTGGCATGGTATGGTGTTGCCACCCTTACTTCTGTGCTGCTGGTGGCGGGGGTCACTGCCATCAGAGCTGGGCACCTGGCCAACATCTGCCACTTTCTGGCCGCCCAGCTCTGAAAGCAGTGCAGAAGTAAGGGTGGCAATACCATGACCCCTCCTAAAATAACCTTGTGACCTGCCTGCAACTCCCTTTTGGGTCAGGACCCCCAATTTGAGAAACACTGGTCTCCCCGTGAAATCGGTATAGTATAGGGTAAAAAGCAAATAAAAGACCAAATTTCACGGGGGGAGACCAGATTTCACTGTCTGTGACATGTTTTTCATGGCCATGAATTTGGTAGGGCTCTGCTCATTACACTACCGATTAACAGGAGCATCACAGAAAGTGAAAACAGGGCCTATATATCGCAACACAGATCGCTAGATACAAGGATGACTGGAGTTTTATAAATAGACATTGCACTATCCCTGCTCATTTATCCCTTCAAACAACATAGTCAGTTGTCGTATGCGTTACCATAAATATACATAACTTAAAAATCACCGCCCATGTCCCAATTTAGACAGCTCGAGCTTCCCTGTTTCCACAAAAGACACCACAACTTCCCTTGCCCTCACCTTAAAGGTTTGATGAATTTACGAGCAGGCACTTGCCCTAAGAATAAATTCCAGAAAGCTTCCTCTTGAGATCTAAATGCATGACCTTCAGTTCATATGGCCTGTCATATACACTCCCCCATCCATGTTGGAACCCCTATAGATATCTATGGGAGTTCAGCATGGATGCAGCCTATTACCCTTAGAACAGTGATGTTTTTCAGACTTATAGCCAAATGAGGATTCAGGAGGATGTACATCCAGAGTAGCAAGGAGAGATAAGGAAGACTTACCAATGGCTTCCTCTGTGGGCACGTTTGTACCCCAACTTGTCTTATGGAAACATAAGTGAAACACCTAATCCACTGCAAAAATAAATCTGTATTAAAGGGAAAGATATTTCTTTAGCCACACCACTGCAGGTTCACAACTCTACCCAATGTAGACAGAATGTTCAATCTCCTGGTTAATGTAAATGTGGCTGGTCAAAACAAATATTATTCCTTTCGCATGTGATTCCCACTGATGCCTTGCTTTAAAAAGACACATCAGAAGTGATGATTTGTATCAGGAAGCATCGGTAGTGCATTTTGTCCCACATGCTTGATAAGTTATGGAGCATGGAAATAGTTAACACAGGAGCATAAACTTCCCAATTTTGCAGAAGTTTAATCTAGGTTTGCAATACGTGTAATTTCTTTATTTCAGTTCCCACTGGGAGAGCTGATCAAACATGCAGGAAATTTAGGAATATTCCAAAGACAGTCAATTCTTTAGTGTATACAAAATCTGAAAGTCAGCATCTCCTTGGGTGGACAGTGATGACTGACTGTCAGCAATCTGACTGATAGAAGAGACAGGCACCAGAAATGAATTGTAATTTTAGCCAATTATCTGGACAAGAAAATGCAAAGGTTTTTTTGCCCCATCCTGTATTAAAATCCAGCAGTTGTAGTTGTTAGTATTAAAGCAAAATTTTAGCATTTTAGCTACATTTACAGATTTTAATCAGTTATTTTTAAAAACTTTAATGCACTTAAAAGTGCTCATGAAAGGTGCTGAATTGACAGTCCTGGATACTGAAATCACTGGCTTGCCCTACACTTAAAAGTTAGGTCAACAGTCCAAGGGTGTTATTTTTTTCAGAATCCTGACCAATGTAGCTATGCCATCCTAACACCAGCATAGATGCGGCTGTGTCAAAGGAAGAATGCTTCCATTGATGTAGTTACTGTCATTTGGGGTGGGGGTGGGGGAGGTTCCTAGACTGATGGAAAACCCCCTTCCATTAGCATAGGCTGTGACTACACTATGGAGTTATGCTAGCATAGTAGCTAAGATGGTGTGATTTCTGTAGTGTAGATGGACCCTCTTAATTCACAGAATGTTTGCACGGCAAAACCATGAGCCACACCATGCACAGTGGCACTGCAAGTTTCCCTTCACTTGGCCTGTTGATGAGCCTTACCCTGACCTGGAAGGGCCAGTTGTACAGGTGAGAGCTTTATTGTAGTGCCCAAGCCCATTCAGTCCTTTTGGTGCAGCAATGGTGCCAGTTGTGGTAGTGATTTTGCCATGTAAACATCCGTCTGCTAGGAAGTGGACTGAGACCATGAATTAATTTAACAAAGGACAGCAAAACACATGCTGTAAAGTCTTTACAGACAGGTTCCTTTTTAAAGACAACTACGGTGATGACAAAGAATTTCCATTTTATTTCCAGCTGGATAATTTTCCAGTGACATCAATACTCACTAAAACATTTAAAACAATTTATATACTCTTTATACTCACTAAAAAGGAAACAGCCTTTAAAAGCTGAGTTACAAACTATAATTACACTAATTCTCTGCATCTGGCATTCAAAAGAACCCAAATTAAACACCACAGAGCACCTCAAGTGCATCCGTAGCGCAGTGAAGGTGGAATTAGCTCCAAATTAAATGGGATATCTTCCAAGAACATTGAACAACGATTCAGAACATTTCTAGATTATTGCACAGATTATTCCTGCTAGGAAAATGCATGTATTTGGGAGATCAGATTAACACTCCTTAACCCCATTTTGACTAGAAATGAGCTTGATTACAAAATCCTGGATCCAAACACCTTAAACACTGGAGACATTCTGGTCTGCATCACAAGCCATACTTGGTAGTTTGAGCCCCTAATTTTAAAATAATCTTTTATTTCAAAGTAAATACAAGGCATTATTCCCTCAGCACTGCAGCAGAGGAAGCAGCAACCTCTTAAGGTTGCAGAACGGTCACCATTCTAACCCTCTGAAAATTGCATGTGGTGCATACACAACCTAGCCTACACATAATTTTTCACTGAGCTCGAAGTGCATAGCTAAGGGAGGCTGCAGAGAGCATGCTTCTGTGGGTATCTCAGCTATCAAGTGCAAAGAGCTATCTACTAGGGTTACCATATTTTGAGTGTCCAAAAAGAGGACACTCCACGGGGCCCCAGCCCCGCCCCCCAGCCCCGCCCATGCCCCAGCCCCAACTCCACCCCTTCCCCAAAGTCTCCGCCCCCTCCCCTGCTTCCCGCAAATATTTGATTCACGGGAAGCCTGAAGCAGGTAGCAGGTAAGCTAGAGGGGGTGGGGGGAGGAGGCGCGGCCCAGTTTACCCCCCCGCAACCGAGTGGCTCCCTCCAGCGGCCGGCCCCGGCCCCAGCCCCAGCATCTCCAGCCTGGCTCGGCTCGGGCCCTGGGGTGCCGGCCTCGGGCCAGCCCCCGGCCGAGCACCCCCAGGCCAGCACTGCCGGCCCCCGGCTCAGCCCCAGCCCCCGGCCCAGCACTGCTGGGCCCCAGTCTGGCCCCGACCCCCGGCCCAGCACCCCAGGCCCCAGCCCAGCACTGCCGGCCCCGCACCGCCGGGCCCGGCCCCGCACCCCCGGGCCCCGGGCCAGCCCCTGGCCGAGCACCCCCGGCTCAGTACCACCGGCCCCGGCCCGGCCCCCAGCCCAGCACCTCCCTATTTTCCCGGACATGTTCGTCTTTTTGGGATTTCCCCCCGGACCGGGATTTGAAGCCCAAAAAGCCGGACATGTCCAGGAAAATCCAGATGTATGGTAACCCTATATCTACTGCAGGTGCTCAATGGCACTACTCACATGCTTACCATTGAGCAAGTGCTGATATGCTTTGCTGAATTGGGGGCTCAGTTCAAAGGCCTGAACCCTACTCTCATGCACTTTTGGAACTTTTTCACAGTCTACATAAAGGCCAGGCCCAATTTCAGCCCCTTCATTTAGGGAACCAAATGGGCAGTTCCTTCCATGCTCCCCAAGAGGTGTAAAACACCCTATAGGCAGTGTGGAAGTGTGGGAAGGATGCAGGGTCTGTGAAGGGAGACTGAGACACAGGGAGAAGGGAATGTAGGCAGCTCATAAAAGGCAGTATCAATAGGCATTCCCCTGTGCATGCTGGGGAGTTTTGGGGGGGGGGAATTCTGCCTCCCTGCAAGCCCCCTGGGGCACTGCTGCCCCACACAATTGCCAATGCAGGACTGTGCTCAAATTGGCAGCTGCCTGAAGGCCCTTCCAGACCCAGAAAGGTGCATAGCAAACATGATTCAGAAGACTGACAAAACAAAACAAGAAGTGCTAACACTTGCAGCCAGAGATTTTATTTGTGTCTCACTGAATTGCATTAAGGTATATGGGAGCATAGCAGGCAATATACTGGTAAAACACTTGCAGCGCATCATATTTTATCAGTTTTGCAAATCCTCTTGATTTCTACATTGCTTTTTATAAAACGCCTCCCTACTACTTGCACAAACGTAACAATAGCCAATAGAGTTTAAGAAGATAAATAGCTGCAGGAAGAAAGCATGAGAGCTGCTCTTTCAGTTTCCTGGGAAAGAAGCCACGTTCTGAAGGTCCTAACTCTGAGCGCACACTGCAGCGCTTCTTCTTAAAAACATGTTTGCAAGACTGTGGCAAGTAACCACGAGTCTTTACAATAAACAGATTAATTTTAATGAACGTGGTCAGTACAATGTTCAGCATTGTGGTACATGTAAGTGTACAACAGAAAACGTGAGTGGTCCAGGAGCAAAGGAAAAAAATGGGCTGCGCTCTGCTGCAGCATCTTCTCTGATTCTATCTCACACAGATAACAAAAGCTATATACATTATTGCAAATGCAGCCTCCTGGTCCTTTGTACGGCGTTCGGATAATTTCATACGACTTATATTTCATTCTCTATGTTTGCTTTAATATTGTTTGCTTTAATGCACTGATGGTAACATTTGCAATGCAATGAAGGCATCAACCTTTCTAGTTTGCTTTTCGCTGTGTTGGGCGTAATACAATCATGGAGGTTATTTTCCTACATCTCTTGTTTCTTTGGCTTTGTCTGTCCCAAAGCCTTATCTTACTTTACCATGAATTGTTCGCCTTGCTTATCTGTCTGTGCTCTTAGCTCAAGCAGAGTTAGTGCATGTCCGTCTATCCAAGCTGGGAAACGTGCTCCAGCTGCAGCGTAGATGTACCCTTAGTCCATGTAACGCATTGAGAAGTTCAGTATTTTGCTTACCTCCTCCACTGTAACTCCTCGTTTCCCAGTTCTCTAACACCAATTTTTTTTTTAAATCATACTGCAAATTCCCTGGCCCAAGATTTGTAAATATAAAGTGCATACAATTCCTTGTGTTGTTTCAATATTCATCACTAAAAATTACTTCGTCTCTCTACTGAAGTTCTGTTCTCTAAAGTTTCACCTACTATACTTGGTAAACAGAAGGAGATTAGCCCTTTGAGCACTACTGTATCTAAAAAAGCCTCTACCAAATCCACAGTTTATTACGTTCCTGTTTCTCGTCACTGAACACTCCTAAAATGTGACTAGGATTAATTAGGTATTTGTAAATTACTGCTGATTGGCCTCATTTAAAATAAATTTCTAGATGGCCCTTTAGCTAGTCCCTTAGAAGTGTTTTGGTATCTCTACTCTGAAGTCAAATTTACAAACCAACATTTTACTTAATCCTTCCCTAAGATCAGGCTCAATATTGTAGTAACTCCTTTCAACTCCATCCATACCTTCCCTGTTCTGAAATAATTGAATGCAGTTTTCTACAATCTCAGTTCTATTGTATAAATTCTATTCCTTCAATGTTCTAAGACGGAATGGTTCAGGTTCTGGAGTTTGGTCATTGTTTAAACATTTTAATTTCTCAACCACCCTTTTGGGCATGACGCTTTTGATTTCCTTCAACATTTTCTTTTTAAGTCCTAGGAAATTTGTATCAGTTTCTCTCTCTTTTTGCGACAGTAATTGAGACCAAGAATTTTATTTTATTTTTTAACGTATGTCTTTAGGCCCAAATTAATCAATCCATCCCTATTCAGCAAATCATCTAAGCACATGCTTAAGTGCTTTGCTGTATTAGGTCCTTAGTAAATTATCCTAGCCAGGACTTACGGGCCCTGACGCCCGGCTCTCAAGGATTTGAAAAATGCCTTATTATTTATCTCTCTCTCTCGTGCAAGCTTCCTTTCACTCTCCACATTTGTTTTCCTTTCCATATTTATTCCCCAGCTTTGATTTGTAATCTTCCTCACCACCACATGTTTTATTCCTCCATATTTTGATTACTTTTTATTTTTCCATGTTCATCTATATTGGATCTGTTTTAATGCTTCGCATGCTTCCAGCTAGATGAGACTCATAACTTAAACATACAACACTGTATTGTCCAGCACCTATTATCCTAGTTTTCCTGCCTGTCCTTCACATTTTTATCTCTTTATTTCATCTATTTTTCCAAAGTTTGTTCCATTGAACTCTCACCCTTATTTCCTCCTTTTTGGTCTTATTATATATCCATCTGGCTAAGGCATTTCTAAGGCACTCATCGCCACCGATCTAAATGCCAATTAATTAAATCACAGTCAGTATTCTTTAGCTACCCCCTCACCTCTTCATCCAATTGTGCCTATGCACTACTCAAAAATAAAGGTCATACACTGCCCTTAATCCGTCTGCTCAACTCCCGGTGGAGCCTGGGGTGACTCATTTTACACAAGGTCTTGGAGGCTGTCACCCTATTATGAGAATGTTTTATTACAAATGAAGTGAGCCCAACAAAGAACTGAATCAGGGCTCATCTCTCCATTATGCTAGGCATTGTACAAACATTTATTAAATGGACAGTCATGCCATGCTGCTTACAGTAGAAATCCCCAATCTAGCAATGAATTCCATGTGTGCAGATCCCTTCACCTCTACAGAGCCCACTGAAGTCAAATATGATATGAAGGACTTAATATATTAACAAATTCTCATTATATAGAAGTCAGAAGGACTACATAGGCACAGGAATCTGTCTATCCGTACAGAGCTTACTACAGGCTCAAGTTTTACAATAAGTGTGTGGAGGGGGAAAGGGGGAATGGGAGGTTGAAATGGGAAGAGAAGGGGGATGGGCATCATACAATACATATCTTGGAACAGTGAACATTGGCCCCAGCTTGCCAGCTAGGAAGAAACCTGGAGCACTACCAGCTGGTTTACACAACATTGAAGCAACTACAGTATTCTCTTTGCAGAGTTTTTTTTTTTTCCTCTTTTGTTCACGCTTTGTTTTAAATTCCATCCTTCTCCCTCCCCTGCAAACAAGTAAAGGAGAATTTCAAACGGAGGGGAAGGTATTGTTCACCAAATGTTTGCATAAGGTTCATCATCTTGCATTAGCACCTTTATATGAAATTAGCAATTTTCTGTCATTTCCTATCAACATCATATCATATCAACACTCATTTTAGTTGGCAATATATGAAAACAAATCATATTAGCAGCATCTTCATTGCTAGTGAAAACAAATCCTTCTCTGATGATAATACAATCTGGGAGGAATTAGTTAATATAATAAATCTTTCATATCACAAGCACTAATTCAAAACTGCATTTTCTGCCTTTGCGGACTCACTTTCAAGATTGTCAGGAAGTATGTGAGAATGGTATGCCCTTGTGATTGTGAGTAAGGCCCTGCCTGTCCCTGCCCCCTTACTGCATTGCCTGGAGCACCAGTGGCTGGCAGTGCTACAGCTGCACCGCCCAGAGCACTAGGACAGGCACCGTGCCGCCCAGCGGGAGCCGGCCACGCCACCGCGCAGCACAGTACACTGGGTCAGGCCGTGGCTCTGCAGCTACGCTGCCCCAGGAGCTCACAGCCCTGCCACCCAGAGCATTGCGCCGGCGGCACAGTGAGCGGAGGCTGTGGAGGAGGGGGAACAGCAGGGGAGGGACCGGGACTAGCCTCCCAGGCCAGGAGCTCAGGGGCCGGGCAGGAAGGTCCCGCGGGCCGGATGTGGCCCGTGGGCTGTAGTTTGCCCACCTCTGGAGTAGCATGACCCTGGACTAACTCCAGAAACAGTTTCATAGCTACCAGAAGTGCTATCAGGAAAGTGGTCCAAGAGACTGTATAAAAACAAGTGTAAGAACCAGCCACCAGGGTTAGGGTTCGGGGAATTGTTGGGTTTGGCATCTGGGCTTTGCACCTGCCAAGAGAGCAGGAGTTCATTCAACCTTTTGAGCAACAGAGAGTTGCAGTGCAAAAATTATCTTCAGAACTACATCCATGGCCTTCCATTTGCTTGCAGCTAGAGATGGTCCTGAGTCACAAAGCTTTAATCTGGATTGGAAGAAACAGTGACCCTGAGACACGGGGAGCTGCTTTATAGCAAGTTTAGTCATGCCTCTGTTAGCCTCTCCTGTCCAACTGTGTTTGTTTATTTTTTATCATTAGGCAGTTGATATCTGGACGTATTTGACAGGAAATCATAATATTGAGGGGAAATATCACTTTAGATCCAAGGGCTGCCATAGTTAAAAAGGTGTTTTCTTAATTGGAAGCGAAAATGCATATTTGACCTTTGTGTGGTGTACAAAAACATAGCTCACACTTAACTGACCAGAAGTCCTGGATTTATGTCCTAATAAAGGGAAGTGCTGCAAAAGGGTCAGCCTTATCTTTTGTATCAAGTGCATAAGTCCATCTACCCTAAAAGAATATCACAGCCTAACCAAATTAAGGTATTTATATATCTAAATTAGACCCTCCAGTTCCCTCCTCTGTCAAAAAATCTATAGTATTTCTAAGGATTTGTAACCAAGGCATATTGTGTATGGGGGAAGAAGGGATCAAAACCTTTGCAGTAATATAAACACAGTGGATAATTATCTTAATACATTATCCAGCAGTAAGAGCACAGTACATCAGAAGTGTGTTTTACAGGTCTCTATTCATACTGACTGGCTAAAGACGGTTGATTAAGCTAAGTGCACATCTTGGTTTAGATGGATGTTCTTTTTCTCAAGAAGGGGAGATCTCTAGCAAATGAATGGCTGTTCTTAGAAGGCTTCCTATATAAACTCTATTCCCTTGCTGTTCTTCTGTCTCTTTTAGCATGATCCTTCAAACCTGCATTGCAAGGCCGGGTGACTGTTTCAGGAGGCTGTGTGTTTTGGATTGATTGTATTTTTAATCCTACCTCACTGTAGGAACGCAAGCATCAAGGAAGGAAATTGTGGCTGTAGGAAGGTGATAAAACACGGGTGTCAGCTTATTGTACTTCTTGGAGCACTTTGTAATTTCAAGCCAAATTCTCCATTTGCTTTCACTGCCGCTACCTTGAATGAAGTTCCTGGATTGGCTCCTGTGCAAGTGATGGGAGAATTTGGCCCTTTGGTGGAACTGGCACACCTGAATGGCAGCTACTTTAAAAGAAACATGTTAAATAGACAGGCTCAATCTCAAGACCTCTCTGTCGCTGTTGGCTCCATCCTTAGCTGTGCAGTTGAAAGGGAAGCTGGCCTGGGACTCTGTGTCTGTTACTTTATGCTGAAAGCAGAATCTTTAGTCTTTTCTAAGTATTGGTGAGAAACATCAGTGTGAATTTCTGCTGGTCTTTCATGAGACACAGGAGCAGGACTACATCTTTCAGATGCTGCCAAACCTAATTTGTAGAGTCTTGAAAAAAAAAAACCTCACCTTTCAGGGACTGAGTGATGACAACTAACTTCATCATCCAATTATTAAGGATTAGCTTGGGACCTTCCCATTAGCAGACCAGAATCATTGTATCTATCCATCTAATGTTGTCACCTCTTGTAAAAGTTACTCTGTCTAGTGATGGTGTATATTTTCTGCCCACTATTGTACATGTTGCAAGGAATTCTGAGACAGCAGAATCCAGATTTAGATTTAGTGCTCCATCTTTAGTGAGAATTTCTCTGTTTGGAACATGGCGAAATAGTGGTGGAGTAAGCAATTTGAAATTTGTATATACACTGACTCCATATCTATAGTCTACTCGTAACCTCTCAAAACAGGCATGTATTACACAGAGTAAGACAATAGAATCTCAGAATGTCAGGGTTGGAAGGGACCTCAGGAGGTCAGCTAGTCCAACCCCCTGCTCAAAGCAGGACTAATCCCCAGACAGATTTTTGCCCCAGATTCCTAAATGGCCCCCTCAAGGATTGAACTTACAACCCTGGGTTTAGCAGGCCAATGCTCAAACCATGTGGTGCTGAGCACCTATAATTTCTTCCAATTCAATAGCTCTAACCATAGCAGGTGTGTTTAGACAGTTAACTGACAATGTCACAATAAAGTGGTGTGATGAAGAACAAAAGTAATGTCCGCAGGAAGTGAAATTTTTCACAATATGCTGGACGTGGGATTCACCTCTATCTGGAGGAGCCACGCTGCAATGGAGCTAAGTCATCAGCATTTTTACTGCTTGTCTCACATCTCACCCGCAGACTGATGGAAGGAATTCACCCAAACTTCATGCGAGTGAGTGCACCTAACTAAGGGTTTGTTTCTACTAAAATGGCTGAAAAACTGTTTGACAATAGTACTGACTAGATTTAATTTAAAATCGCAACAAACAAGCCACTGTGATGTTTGCTTGCATTATACATTAAGTCATCCAGTTAAACTTCTTATAAAATGTCAGATAGCAGAAAAACTCACCCCCATTCTGTTCAAATATCTGTATGTGTGTAAATACAGTATTCACAAATATAAAACAGCCAGGTTCTGATCTGTGTTATCATGGTGTAAACTTCTCCAATAGAATTCTTCCAGATTTATGCCACTACAAAGGAGGTCAGAAGCTAACCTTTAATTTCTGCTCAATGTCGATATAGAAAAGCTGGTAAAGCAACAATCCCTTTTATTCCCCTGCCATTTTTATGTGATGAGTAGGATCTAGTTAATTTTAGCCAGCGCTGAAATAGTTAATCCTCCTGATAGAGATGTGAAAATCTGGAACCATTTTAAATCTCAATACCACATACTGCCTTAGGGATCACAGAGTGCTAAAACCTAAGATAAAAAGCCCTGACACAGATTATTGACGGTTTACCTTTTAATGAGCAGCTTGGATTGATTTTATTTCCCTCCTGGGTTGTTGGCTTTGCCTTGTTTCCACCCATGATGTCATGATTAACAAAACACACACATACACAAACTGGAGCTTCATAGATGAATAATTGCAAAGCTATGAAAACTAGCATAGGCATTAAAAAGAAACCTATGCCAGATCCTCTTGACCATAAGAACAAGTTGACTCATTGACTTCAACGGCTTGATGATACTTCTGTTAAAGGAACTGGGCCTAGTCTTAAAAGGAGAGCAGAGGTTGGTTCTTCATTTGTCCTCAGTTTTAAAAGTATTTTACCTTACTGCAGCTGGAGAGAGATGTCACAAGAGGTCCAGGTCAATGGAAAACACTCTTGGGGATTTCAGATGTCTTTTCCAGTGTTTTTGTTGAAACAACCTTGCCAACCCAACAATAAATTAATGGAACATTCCCTTCATGCAGCTTAAATCTTAAATTCAAAAGGGGGAGAAAAATCTATAAACACAAACGATCACCCAGAGAGCTTTCATATCACTAGTTCTACTAGAGCTGTTTGGAAAATGGAAATCCATTCCCTGGAAACATTCAGTGTTCCTTGGAAGTTTTTTCTACCCTGAATCAGGATGAAAAGTCAAAGTAAAAAAAGTTTTGCAGGAGAGGATTTCCAGTGCAATTTCATTTTGGGAGAGCAGAAACAATTTTCCATCTTGTCTCTTCCCTGCCTGGAAGATTCTTGTTAATTTCACTTTCTCCCTACCAGCAGAAAGCAAAGTTGGCAAGAGCCTTCCAAGCAGGCAGCCATCGTTGCCATTTTTTGTTTTTTCCCAAAATTTAAATTCTCCCATGGAAAATTTTGTATTTGCGAAGAGAGGGTTTTCCAATGGAATATTCTTGACCTGCTCCACTGGCACAGCACCTATTACTATGGTACAAGAGTGTCCCATTCTTCAGGGCTGGCTTGGGCAACTATTAGTTGCCCAGCAGGTTAATTGTTAGAGTCAACACAGGAAGAGGGGGCGGCTCCAATCCCAGCACTGGTGACCCCGTTATTATTTATTTACGGTGTTGTATTATGGTCCTGCCTGTGAGCACAGTCATGAATTAGGATCTTTGTGCTAGGTGCTGTGAAAAAACACAGCAGAACAAACCAGCATAGCCCCATTGCAGTTGGAGGTAGACAGACTTATCAAAGCTCAAGATCTGGCCCTGAATATGCTGGTTGGGGGCACTTAGAGCAGCTGCTGGTAGTCCGTGGGTGCTGAAGGACAGCACCACTTCCATCACTGGGGCAGTTCCAGCAACCGTGACTATAGATGAACTTTTGTGTCTGAAATGGACGGGACGAAGGACTGGAGAGTGTGAACTTGAGGGGCTCTAGATTAAAAAAGTCTGCAGGCTTCAGTATTTCCTGGAACTAAAATACCCCAAACATGCTGATCTTCCCTCTACGATGATGCCCAATTGATAATGGCTTACCAGACTGAGTTCACGGGGTAACAGACTGCCTCTTACTATGTATTTGTACAGCACCTTGCACCATGGGGCCCTGATCTGATTAGAGCGCACAGTAAATGGATTTTGGTTTTTGTTTTTAAATTGCTGCATTGTGTATATATTTGCTTGTTGCGTGTTTACAGGCTTTTTTGGGGGTAGTGGTAGGGCTTCCACTTTTTTGGTTTTGTTTTTTGTTTAATTTCCCACTGGAGAGCATGATTGGCTTGTAGTTGCGCAATCCTCTTCTCTGCACATGACTCAGAGCTAAAAGAAGTTTAAAAGGCTGCTTTCGGTTTGATTTAGTGTGTTAAAGCTCAAGGGTTGGCAGTAGGAAAACCCAGGTCCTCCCGCTCCTCCAGGTTACAACCCAGGGCCCTGGAGCCGGCAGTTCAGGTGTATGACCCAGGCCAGGGTATCACTCAGCCTACTCCTGGGTTCCCTACCACATCCCTACCACTCTCCATGGTGCAGGCTTGGCTAATAGGTCGCAACATGTCCCAAGGGCTATCAAGAGGTTACCTTCCTCGCTCACCAGCTTATGCTCAGGTCTCTCTTCTGCAGTGGCTTGCAGCACTGAGTTGAGGTCCACTTCAGGGCAGTGTGGGGCTTCGACTGGATTCCTGCAGGAACTACCAGTGCAGGTCTGCTCACTTGCACCGATCACCCTGACTGAGCTGTGCTGCTCCCTTTTAAGCTCCGCCTCCATTGAGAGCGCACACACAGAAGTCACAGCTGGGTGAAGCCTCCTTCAACCTGAGCTGCTCCTTAACCTCCTGTTCCCCAGCGTGGGGTTTGTACACCCCAGCACAGCTCCAGAATATCTGTGTACTCACAAGTATTAGAACATATAATTCTCCAACCAAATGAGGCATCCAAAAAATGGGAGAATGGGATAAAGGCAAAGAAACCTCATGTTCTGTCACCACCTGAAATTCACCTGGTGATATTAAATGCACCCAAACAGAGCCAGTAGGGAAAAGACAAGGAGTCTTGTGATGTTAGGGGAGAATTTCTATCCAAGTAAGCCAGCACAATGTGTTTGTTAACGTTTAATGTGAGGGAGGGAAAATTTCCTATTACACACACACACACACAGCCACGCATGCACGCAGTGCCTTGTAATTGAGCATGTGGAAGTGTTTTTAAAACCTTCAAGTCCTCTATGTGTCAGTAGTTAGCGCCAAAACACAACAATAGTGTTTATGCCCCATGTTATGTCTCACTGCAGAGTTTATCCCAATCCAGGCACAAACGACCACTGCCAAAGCAACACTGATTTGCACCCACATTATAACTGGTTCTGGGCCACTCACAAGCCCCTACACAATAACTATAGGTACATTAGTCAGGCCAAGAGTATGAGGGATTTAAGCAGGAAGGGTGCATAGTAATTGGTGGGAAGCACGGAGGGGGAGTCCATGCTAGAGCCATTGTCCTTGGAACACCACTCTGCAATGCTGGGATTGTTCCCCGTTTCCCTGCTGGTCATGGTTTTGGGGGCAAAAATAAACCAGAATTTGCATCCAGATCCTCAGGTGGTACAAATGTATGTATCTCCATTGAACTCAATAGAGCTACACTGATTTATGCCAGCTGAAGAAGGGGTTCCATCTCAGGATTTAGAATGATGAAAAAGAACCTAGAGTTAATGTAAAACAAAATAAATATTTTTTGTCCCTATTTTCTTTAAACAATGAAAGAATATGGTTGTACATGAACAGAATCCCCCAACGTTTGACAGAGCTTGATAGGACGAGGAGGAATTAGATGATGGCCTTAGTGCTGGCAGCTATTGACTATGCAATGGAACAGAAGAGTTGCAAGTAAGGAAGTGAGAAAATGCAGTGTCATGCAAATAAGACAGACAACCCCAATTTTTTCAACCACAAACACTGTGGAACTCCCTTACAAATGTGGTCCAGCAATTTTCCGTCACCAGTTGTATGGTCTGTATTTCAGTTAGAAGCACCTAATGAAAGCTGAGAGATTTATACTATTTTTTTTTTAAATCAGCACTTTCTCTCTGTCTAGGTTAAGCAATACAAAGGGAGCTACAGTAACTCCTCACTTAAAGTCATCCCGGTTAAAGTTTAGTTATTAAGTCGTGGTCCTATTAGAGAAAATGCTCAATTAAAGTTATGCAATGTTCTGTTATAATGCCCTCCAGCCCCCCGCACGCCAGCAGGCCCCATGGATCAGCGTGTCCCCCCTCCCTCTCCGTGCCTCCCACCTGCTGCAATCAGCTGCTTCGCGGCATGCAGAAGGCTGGGAGGAGGGAAAACGCGGCGCGTTCAGGGGAGGGGGTGGAACTGGGCAGGAAGAGTGGGGTGGAGTGGGGGCAGGAAGAGGCGGGGCCTGGGGCCTTGGGGGAACCTTGGGGCCTGGGGCATAACCAGGGGTCGAGCACCCCCTAGCAGTTTGAAAAGTTGGCACCTGTGGGCCCAGAAGCCTATGGCTGTCTCCAGCTCTGCAGGGATCTAGAGGCCCAGTGCCTCTGCATTGTATGTCCCCAGCGTACCATGCAATCTGGCAGATGGGTTCCCTTAGAATACGACTGGTCTCCCCAGCACCCCGGAGGGTGGGGGGCGTTCAGTGACTAACTGGAGCAGGTATTTGTGTGATCTGCTCCTCAGAGGCCAGCAGAGACATCCCCATCGGGTGCTGGGAAAGGATGCAGCACAGCGTCCCTTCGTATGTGCTGCCGCTTGCCTGCTCTGCCTGGATCCGTGTTGAGCCCAACCCAGCAGAGCTTGCACGGGGAGGACTCTACAGGCCTAGGAGTGGGGGTGTTGTTGGCCCACACCCTTCACCAGAGGTCTGAGGCCAGAGGATATTCACTTACCTAATCACAGCTGTGAGTCAAACTGCATATACTGTCTTTTGTCTGGCAAACAATTTTCCCTGGAACCTAACCCCCCCCCACAACTATTTACATTAATTCTTATGGGGAAATTGGACTCGCTTAACATCGTTTCACTTAAAGTCGCATTTTCCAGGAACATAACTACGTTAAGCGAGGAGCTACTGTATTAAGAATTGTAAGAATGGGAGTGAGCAAACGAATATTTTAACTGTGGCATGTAGGTTTTTTTTATGCTGGAAATTGCATATCGTTATATGAGATATTTCTGCAGAGGTTATTATACATATTTGCACACACAGTCATTTGCAGTTTTGCATGTGAGATGTACACACACACACACACACACTCCTAAACAATGAGCTGCTGCTGCTCAATATAAAGGTCTCGTTGATTTTCATGGGAGCAGGAACTGTCCAATAGAGTCAGATTTTTTTTTTTAAAGTATAAGAGCATTTTCACAACTAATTAGCATTTGCACATGCCACATATTGGCAAAGGTAGCAATGGTAAGTGCAAATGAGTGCACTATCTATTTAAAACTACGCCAAGCAGCCAAGCATAAAAGGGGCTAAGGACGGTTCTAAGCAGAAGCTCTACAATGAAAGAAACAGATTACTGCTAGAAATAACTCTTTTTCCTTATACTCTCAGAGACCAAGATGTGGAGGGTCAGGCCTGGGAGTTGGCGCAGCGGCAGCCAGTCCAGAAACTGGAGCCAAAGGTTGGAGCGAAAGTCAGGAGTCAAGAGCAGGTTTGAAACCAAGCAAGAGCAGGGTTGGGAGCTGGGCTGGGGCAGGCTACGGCCTGCGGAATCTGTCACCACTATCAGGCAGAGGAGAGTTCCATGTCATGAATGACGTTGGTCAGAATGAGCAGCTGTTTCTCCCTGCCCTGAGAGTCATCAGACCAGCTCCTGGTTCTTGGATTGTTTGGGGCTTAGCACATGTGGCTTAAATCAGGCTCTAGTGTAGGGAAGACTCATCACCCCACATATTCTAATAAAATTACTTGGTCAATGTTAAGACAACCGCACATGGCAAAGGGCAGTTCAATAGCTAAGTCCTCATTTCAGTGCGTGGTACTTAGAGTGATGGTGTACATAATTAGGGACACACATCGTGCCACCAGTTGCAAGCACACTTCTCTAAAAATCAGCGCTAGAAGTTTAAAGCATTCACGATTCTTTATGAAACAATTTGTTTTTTTCAGTCCAAAATTGGTTTTACAGTTTAATATGTGTACATACTATGGAGACTTCATACGTAAATATTTCATATATGTACAGTGTGTGTATTTTATATATCCATGTATACAGTACATAGATATGGTGTGTATATTTCAGATACACACACACTAAAGCATACATATGAATATTTTTTCCTAGAAGTATCATCAACACAAGTGGTCCTTTTTTTCTGTATGCCAAATGAAAAGTTATTTTTAGAGGATATAATTCCCACCTGAATAAATGTAGATTCTGAAGTGCATCTCTGTCATTTGTCATTAATGCTGACCAGGCATTACCCCAAGATTATGCTACATAGTACCATTCAATTAAAATACAGCTAGCCCTCTATAATACAAAGAGTCCACATGAGGTTATGAAAGCTTTGGAAAATCTGCTTTTCTGTGCTTCCACAGGGCAAATTCAATGCTATATATGTTGTCAAATTGGACCCTGTGGACTCATTTTAGCATATTGGGTCTGCTGCCTTTTCTCGGTGGTTTAAGGATATGGAGAGCTATGAAGCAGAGGAGATCTTGGACAGTACTTTTTTTCTTGAATCGGGGAGTCAGATATTTTAAAAAACCAAGCTGATTCCTTAGATGTACAACAATCAATAACACATTCCCATAGGAAGTTACTAGAGCAAAAAGATGCAATAAATTCCTCTTTCCACCCATGTATTGCCAGGCAGGATCATGGTCCTAACAAGCTAAACTGTGGAAGTATTTTAAACATCAAGAAACATAAGGGTCAGAACAAGGTCTTCTTTGTTTAATTAAAACATTTTCTTTATTAATATTCAATTACATGTGGCTCACTGCCAGTCAGACAGAGAAGCTACTCCACAACACATCAAAAGCTCCCTACATGTTCTCTGGAAAGCCTGATACCCAACAAGCAAGACAAAGAAATAGATGCTGGAGTTAAAGACGATTCAGGATTCCACAGCTAGGATACATGTGGTGGGGGCGGGTGAGAGGAGTTAAAAATTATGAAATAGTGAATATAAAACTGTTGCCTGAGCATGAGTTGAGTCAGTTTTTATTAAATGGAAGGATAATCAAAACCAGGTGTTTTTTATTTCAAAGAAGACAAACAGTGGAAAATTAAGGGACTTCATATAAGTCAACTGAAGAGCTCAAGGACTTAAATATGGAGGAGGCCTGGAATTTCTTCAAATCAACTATGCAAAAATTATCTGAAATTTGCACCCCAAGCAAGGGGAAAACACATGTAGGGAAAGCCTCCAGACCCAGCTGGATGAATAACCACCTCAAAAAGGTTATTAAAAGTAAGCAGAGATTCTCTAGGGAATGAAAAAAAGATGTTACTCAGCAAAGAAAGCTACAACTTGGGGAGGTTAGAAAAATTTAGGAATAAAGTGAGAGTTGCTAAAAGTCAAGTTGAATGAACTCTTGCCAGGAAAATTAAAATAAGTAATAGGTTTTTTAGTTATAGATATAAAAAGAAGAAGAATGAATGAGGTTACTAAATGAATACTTTGTCTCAGTTTTCAGTACAGATGATAATATGGAACATGGGCTTGAAGTAGGCTGGGTGATGGAAATGAGTGTATAGTAATGGAAAATTACCACATCTGAGGTGGAAGAAAAAACTTAAAGAGCTTAATGAGCTCAAACTGGGGAGACCGGATAATTTCCATCCCAGAATACTGAAAGAACTTGAATGTGAAAAGCTTTATTAAAAATCCTTGCTACCAAACTAACAATCTATTTGGGGGCACTACTATTGGACTGGGAAATAGCTAATGTACCTATATCTAAGAAAGGGACGGGAAAGTGGTCCAGGCAATTACAGACCTGTTAGTCTGACCCCAGAACAAATTGCAAAAGAAAGAATAAATTAAATTAATGGAAGTAAACATTAAAGGATATGTAATGCAACATGGGTTTACCAGAGGTAGATCGTGCCGGGCTAATCTGATTTCCTTCTTTGAGAAAATAACTGATTTTTTTAGATAGGCAAAATGCAGTAGATCTAATATACTTGGACTTCAGTAAAGTATTTGATATGGTACCTCATGGGAAATTAGTTAAATAAGAGAACATGGGGATTAGTACAAGAACTGTTAGATGGATAAGGAACTAGCTAAAGGAAAGAAGGCAACAGACTCTGCTGAAAGGTGAACTATTGAACTGGAGAGAGGTTACTAATGGAATTCCTCAAGGATCGGTCTTGAGACCAATCTTATTCAATATTTGTATTAATGATCTTGGCAAAAAGAGTAGGAGCGTGCTAATGAAATTTGCTGATGATTCAAAGTTGGGAGGATTGTAAATACAGAGGAAGATCAGAATATTATACAGGACGATCTGGATGACCTGAAAACTGGAGTGACAGAAATAGTACAAAGTGCAAGATGATTGTGCACCTAGGTTCTAATAAGCATTTCTGCTATGAGCTGGGGGCTCATCAGTTGGAAGTGACAGAGGAAGAGAAACCCCCAGATGTGTGGATCCATCACAGCACGCCTATGAGCCACCAATGTGATGTGGCTGTGCAAAAGACATACATGATCCTAGGATGCATCAGGCAAGGCATTTCCAAAAGAGATGGAGAAATAATAATAATAATAATAATAATAATGTCATTGCACAAGGCACTGGTAAGACCTCATTTGGAATGCTGTGTACAATTCTGGTCACCCATGTGCAAGAAAGATAAATTCAAACTTGAACAGGTGCAAAGAAGAGCTAGTAGGATGATCGGGGGATGGAGGGCCTAATCTTATGAGAGGAAACTGAAGGAGTTTGGCTTGTTTAGCTTAGCAAAAAGAAGGCTGAGAAGGGATTGATTGTTCCCTATAAATACATCGGGGGGACGGGGACACACATTAATTTTGGTTGTTGGGTTTAGTCAGAGGATGCTGGTGGTGTGGGTGGCCTGTGATATACAGGAGGTCAGGCTAGAGGATCTGATGAGCCATTCTGGCCTTCAGCTCTGTGACTCCCATTAGCCTCAGTAAGAGATGTTGGATGCTCGGCCCTTTTGAAACATCACAACTTATTTATTTGACTCTAGCACCCTAATTTTAGGTTATTTCTTAAAATCACTGTGATTCTGCAAATGTAGCCACGATCCTGAGCAAACTTTTCACTGTTCCCAACGCGCCCCTTATCAGTGTTGAAAATGGTATATAATGGTATATACAAAAAGGCAATACTGATTTTGCTCAGGGAAGGACTGCAGAATTTGGTCCTGTTGGTTCATGTACAGATATAAAACACAGTAAGACAAGAAATTCTGTGAAACTGACTTGGCTAAGTGTGACGCCCATGGCTGCTCAGACCTTTCTGTCAGCAATGGGAAGAGAACAGATCTGCCTCTTTCAAAAGCACAGGCCCCACCACTTGAGCAAAAGAAGAATAACCATTAGCAGTAGATAGCACACAAACAAGTGGTTCTGCACATACCCTACGGAGGGCAGAGGTAAACATGCAATCTAGCCAGTTCATTAGAGGCAGTTCATCATTTTGACCAACTTATTTTGAGTAGGGGTCACTCATACGAACTGATCTACATTTGTAAGACCCAAAAGGTCACTTAGGTTTATTTTTTTATCTTGGGGGTAGGGGGGAATAAAGGTTACTAATCTGCTTAGAGGCGAACCCTAACCCATAGCACATATGAATATACCATTTTAGTCATTTTCTTACAGCCCCACCACACCCCATATCACTCACTGTTCTGAATCAATGCTTGAAGCTCAGCACTTACTCTCTCTGACTGACAGGAGGTGCTGCCTCAGGCATGCAGATTGAGCCTGCCAAAAAACAGGCTGATTTTCTAGTAGTTTGGCATGCTAGATTAAATTATTCCTCTGGCACTATCTGCCCTGTTGGCTATATATCTGACAGCCCAATGCTAAATTATTGATGGGAAAACATGCGGATCCTAAATATCCAGTCAAGACATGTTGATATCTAAAATATCAATCTGTAAGATTGTGTGTGTCTTCGAAAAACAGGGGAGAAAAGAGAACAAATGTGATCCTGGTACAACTTAACATTAAAATAAGCCACATTCAGACCTGGTCTACATACTGTTGACCTCAGTGGAGTCCCTCATTTGTGCCAGGTTGGAATTTGGCTTATGAAACAATAAAGCAGGATCTTTATTTTGATCTGAGTTCAAGGAATATTCCAACTAAACCTTTGTAAATCAGAATGAAGAAACTTAGAGCAATAGAAGATATATCTGCACCAGCCCCATGCTGAGGGAGTATAAAAAGTATTTCAAATCTCTAATTTCTATGATTGAAAAATATATTTTGATCATGATAGGACCAGCAGGGCACTCGACTTCAAAGTCCACTAGCTAGATCCCACCCTCCGGTTAGATGATCAGTGAAATTAAATACAGAGCTTAATCAAAAGTTAATGTCTGTGATTTATCAAAAGGTCAGTCTTCTTTTTGTAAGCTTCCCACTTCAATGTCTCCCTCCCAGACAGACAAGTCTACATTCCTCTCAGAATCATCTCTTGCTTCTCTTTCTAGCTAGTGTGACTAAGATCATTTATCATTACTGATGTTCACTGTATACTGTATGTCAGTTTCTGATCAATAAGAGATTTACAGTCCCATAGATTTAGATGCTTTAGGAAGTTTTCTTGTTTTTGAAAAATCTAGTCTAATTTTGTTGTTGTAACAATACGTTTTAAGTCAAACCCACTTTCAAATGGTTATGCTTGATAGTGTGAGAGACAGCATGTTTTTGTTCACAGAGATTAGTTCTGTAATACCTAGTGCTTGTTACATTAATTTTATCTGTTATTTCATTAGTACAAGCTATGCAAGATGGTAATTAAGTCTCTGAAGACAGACATTTATTTACCTCTATACAAAGCCAGGAGGAGATTTTATAAATTTTATTTATATATATTTTAAAATATAAGCCTTTACTACATTTTTTCCTCTTTAACAGGAGACAGGAAATGTTATTTCAAGCTTTCTGATACAATGATACTTTCATGTTAAATAGCATCTGCTTAATGTGTCACCCTGTGATGCAAGGTGTGTGCCTACTACTATATAATCAAACGGGGAAGAAAAGCTACCTACACTATTGATATAGGAGACAATTTCAGAGGGTTGGTGCTAAAAGAGGGGTAAAGCTTCACATCTAATCTGATGCTAAACGCTAGGATTGGTAATGAACTGGGATTACATTAACTATACTCCCCACATTATAGCTTCTGCCAAAACATCACTGTTTTACCTCAGATAATATCACTACAAATATACATTGTTCACTTTATGGTTACTTTTGACAGATTATGGTTAGTTGGAAAAGTGTTTCATGAAAATTTGCACTCATTTTTTGCCAAGCCATCTTTTGGGTCAATTCACAACTCATGAAATGATGAAGGCTTTAAGCAATCAGAAGAAGGATTGTTCAGTGGTTAGGGTGCTTGCCTGGGACTTGGGAGACTGGAGTTCAGTTACCTGTTCCACCAGTGACTTCCTGCGTGAGCTTGGGTTACCCATCTGTAAAATGAGAGAGGACAATTTCCTACCTAACAGGGGTTCTGTGAGGATAAATACATTCAAGATTGTCTCTTGCTCAGGTACTATGATAAGGGAGCCATATGGGTACCAAAGATAGATATTAAAACATCAATTTTCATAGATTTGTAATGAAATATAAAAGCTCTTTACTCAAAAATTGTGTGTGAGAATTTTTGCAGAGGAGATGATAGTGACTGCCCCTCCCCCTTTCCCTCTTGAGGCTTCTTGTTGTACAGGACTGACCACAAGGCTGGGAGCCCCAGACTCCAATTATTATTCCTGCCCATTCCCACTGACTAGTCCTCAAGATAACTTTACCATTTACACTGCACTCTACAACTATCATTTGGGCAGGCCACAAAAGTTTCCTCTGAAGTATGTAAATATAGTTCTACCCATTTTACAGACAGAGAAACTATGGTGCAGGCGCAGTTAATACCCAAAATCAAACAGTAGAGCAATATCGAACAAGGGTGAGAAGTCAGGTCTCATGCCTGCCAGTCTCCATAGTTGCCAACATTGTAAAAAGCCTTTTCCAGACTCTAAAAAAAAATTGCACACCATTTCAGTCAAGCACAATTTCCCACCAATTGCTGTAATGTTGTGGAAGTTTAGAATTTGGCAAATTTCGTTTAAGAAGTACAAAAAATCAGGAATGTTCCACCCAATCTCAAATGTCAAATCAGACATTGACAAAAATGTAGAGAACTTAAATTCTTCATGTTTTCTTTTATTAATATTAGGACAGCCATCCGTTAATGTCATAACAGCTTTGGCTAATCATTTCCAGCTTTTGTATTTTTGTCACACGCCAAACATGTTTCATATATTTTCTCTTTTGTGCAATGCATTTTAATAAAACTAGCAAAAGAATTGAGAAAGAAGCTAATTTTCCTACATGCCTCTGGCAAACAAGAAAAACTCAAGACTAAGTTGAGAGATATCTTTCTACTACTGCAAATTCATTTTCCATAACAAGAAACTCATCTTCCCAAGAAGCCTGTAATTCAAAGATAAAGATGAAAAGATGTTGTTTTATCATAATGACAAGTATCTGCATCCATATTTATTTTGTGCTCCAACAGCAGTTTGCTGTGTGTATTGTCATGGTACATTGAAAGGTAGGAAAATATTTTGCTATTTAAAGAATCAGAGGATAAAGGAAAAAGCACCACTGGGGAAAATAGCATAACACAATCATTGAGTATCCCTAGGAAAATATCTGACCCACATAGATAGAATTGAGAATCTGTCTTGTATGCTTGTAGCTGCTGTTTAATGTGACGCCATCTTTCATTAGCTAGGCCCTGGATTTTAACAAGCGGTCACCTGCCATTCTTCAGATGGCCAATTTTAATCTCGTCCCACATATGAAAACAAGAAATGGGTCATCTTCTATGAAAGAGAATTAGAGAACTGTGTTAAAATGTCCCCTGTACAGTTTTATTTCACATAATATCCTGGATTTTATGCTATGTGGCTATTGGTTCAATGACATTTGCATGATTAAGGAATGGATCTTTTGTGAGCCTCATCTGAGTTCTGCTAGAGCGACCTGCAAGTTTTGAATCCTACAGGCTAATCTGGAGTTTGGTCAGAATGTACGTATAAACAATTCAGGAGAATACCTTCCAGTAAATAGCTTAATCACTTTTCAGATAAAATTCAGAATGACTGGTATGGAAATGTCTTACTTGTCTGTTGCACATATACATGTCAGATAGCATTATGTTAGTGGTTTAACTTTCCCCTTGTTTTTAAACTACAGTGGGGTTATCTTTTCACCTTCTTGTTTAAATCAATTCCAAATGTGTCAGTATCACTGCTTCTACTGCAGATTAATAGAATCAGCCAAAAGGATAGCTGACATTTTTGTTGCCATAGAAACTGGTCATGTTACACGGCTTGCTTAGCTCCCATTTGCCATACATCTAGGCAGCTACTGAACACACTCCCCTTTTGTTTCACAGGGAATTACATTAAAATATTAAAATATAATTCCATCTTACTTTAGTCCCCATTCTGTAGAAAAGAGGATTATAGAATATTAAGATACATCCTAAGGAAAGTGCAAAGTGATGATAATATTGCTGTATGGCTTATGTGCATTCCAGATAAAAAAGAAAGGAAATACAAGTGGAGTAAATTATCCCAGAGCCTACAGTCTAGCTTTTCTTCATTCAAGTATTCCCCACAACTTCAAATAGACAGGCTCTTCCTCACTGAACCTCAAAGTGGATGTACTTCAAGTTTGATTGTGGAAAACAAAAAAAGACATTTGTGACAATATTTTTAAACGCATCATCTAATTTTTCCAACTTAGCAGCGCTGAGGAGGTTATGTGTTATCAGGCTTCCTTTCCACAGATGCATCAAAGCCCCAAGAGAAAACCACTCACATAGAATTAAGATGTGAAGTTTCAGCATTTAGTGATGCAGTGTATATGTATATTATGCCAGAGAGCACTGTACACTTGAGAAAAAAGCAAACCAACTGATGCAAGCGTAGTGTCTAAAAACTCCATGCTGGCAGGGTCCTGTCAAAACCACTGGTGAGATTTATAGTAATTCTTGTTAACTGGTAGGATCCCAACTGCTGGCTGTGGGGATTACTGGGGCGGGGCTGGGGAAATGAATTTAGTGACATTATTTTCTACCGTCTCTTACTTAACATTTATATTGCAATGGCACCTCAAGGACACAACCAGGTTGAGTGCCATTGCGCTAGGTGCTGTACAAACAGATCATCAGTGACGGCACCTGTTCCAAAGAGCTACCTTTCCAATGAAAGCAGCATCGGCTCTGCCTCCAAATCAAATCATCCGGTGTCCAGAAACCTGTGCTTGCTGCTTTCATCTAAAGACTGAAAAATGTCACAAAGCTCTTCTCCAACTTAAATAATCCCAACACCACATCGGAAGCAGATCCCTGGAGCATGAGATGGGGTTATTTTTGGTGATCAGATGACTGTATCCCTCATAACAGGTTTCCTATGATTGGGAACAGGGCTGGGGCAGGCATTGCTGGACCTCTTTCCAGAGTTGCTCAGATACGCTGGTAAAGAGTGCCGTGATACATAAAGCAGGTAAGCTTACATAGAATCCTTCCCACCTTCCATATTTCTAAGCACGGTCACAAAGAGGGAACTCTCAGTGCCTTTCATTACTGCAGCTAAGTGTGAAATTCCTCGTGCCAGAATTCATATTACGGAATTCACATCAGGAACATGCAAGGAGTGACTGATAGAGGTCAGTTACTAAGAGGAAGTTTTGCCAGAAATGAAGGGTATAATGTGAGTCCTACCCAACAGCACACTATAACCTTTGACACTGAAAATATGTATTCCCTCTGTCAATCCTTTACTCTTGGCAGCTTAGATTTACCCTGCATCCAGAGCACAACCCAAACCACAAGTTAGTGCTGGTAGATCAGTTCAGGTTTTTAAATGGAGATGATACTAAGGAAAGGAGCACTGAATTGTCTGAAGGATACTTGCATTCTCTGAACTGGGCATGAGAAGGAAACCCAGATGACCTACATTTACAGCAGATAACCCAGCTGGCCTTTCTACTGCACCACAAAAGACCGAAAGTGCTTCATTGAGAGCCTGGTGCAGGTCTCAGAAAAGACAGACCACAAAGGCCAGATTGTGGCTGGCCCTTACATGGCTCAATGTTGCGGGAAGGGAGGAAATAAAAAGCCTTGCTGCTTGGTAAGGCCTATATAAAGGCCCATATCAGAATTGCAGCCCTTGTGCCAGTGGATTGTGGCAGCTGTTTCTAAGGCTACATCTACACTTAACACTACCACGGCACCGCTGTACGGCTTCAGTGTAGACACTCGGGTCTCCCAGGTCTGTAGTTAATCCACCTCCCAGTAGCTACGGCAACGGAAGAATTCTTCCACCACCCAGCCATGTCTAGCCTGGGGGTTAGGTTGGCATAGCTACATCTCTCGGGGGCACGGATATTTCACATCCCTGGAGACGTATCTATGCCAATGTAAATTCAGTGTAGACCCGCCCTGAGATACCTCCCACCTCCTCATTAAGATAAACTGGGATGAAAGGAGTGGGGAGTAGGTGGAACCATGGCTCCTCCCTCCTTGTATCCCAGTCAGAATTGGCAACACCACACAGGGAGCAGGTTGAATCCCTTTAGGAGGCATAGTAAAGTTATACCCCTCCCCAGTGCAAGCAGGAAGCCCCAACAGGCACTGTGCCTCTGTGGGGAAGTGCAGCTCCACATTATCTCCCCCCCCCCCCCCCGACAGTGCCGGGCTGTGGCAAAAAGCCACAAAATGATTCACATGACAGAACTGTGACCCAGCTGTATCTTTCAAAAGTGCTGAGTTTTAATAGGATTGTAAATGTGGGGGGGCAGGACAATGTTTATTGAACAATGTGTGTTTCTGAGGAAGCTGCTTGTTGTTTTGAATTTCCTGGGTTTGACTATCAGGTTAATTTTGCATGCCCGATTGCATCAGCATGTTGAGTTATGCAATGTAGCAAGCTGTCGCACTGCAAAAAGCATGACGTATCATCCCAGTGATGCATGAAATTAAAAAGATGTGGTTTGCTGGGTCAACCAGAGATAAACCAGACTTGCTTTTCAATCGGTTTACTTTTAATCATATTTAAACCTTGCAAGGAATAAAAAAAGATTGTTTAAATACCAACTGATCCAGTAATGGTAAGTAATTGCAACTATCCACAGTTACAAGTGGGCAGAGCTGGTCTCAGTATCTGCACATCTCTATTGGGATAGAGATATAGAAAAATTCAAGTTACTCATTGCCAAATGTCACCTTGCAAGGCATAGATTCAGAGATCTGGGCCCCCGTCTGGCAGGGGGACAGTGAACTCATGTAGTTTGCATGAGGGGCCCAGTCACTTGTGAGAGCTGTTTTGCACCATGGACACTGGGGAGCCCATCCTCAGTGAAAGCAACGTTCCAGCATGGATACTGGTAGCACAACAGGGTGCACTCTGGAGCACAGTGGGCCAGGAGCATCACTTCACAACTGCTTCTTGGCTCTAGCACGGTCTCACAGCTGCTTCCCTCAGCTGACTCTGCACGGCTGTTTTAAAATGGTCAACAAGAGCCGTACTGGGATCGAGACAGAGCATGCAGGGAAAACCTCCCTAAAATTACCTCCCCCCACATTCATCTTCTCTCTGCCCAACTCAGTGAAGCCTCCCACTTGCTTCTATTGGCCACTAATGCTAGAAGAGGAGAATTTGGGGTAATGTTTGGTGCCTATCCCTATATTTAGACCCTAGTGACCTGAGGGAAGAGTGTGCACATCAGGCAGCAGCAGATCCATGCCTGACAGGGCCGGCTCCAGGCACCAGCTTAACAAGCAGGTGCTTGGGGCAGCCAAGGGAGAGGGGCAGCACCTGCGGCAATTCGGGGGCGGCAGGTCCCTGACTCCCTCTAGGAGCGAAGGACCCGCCGCTGAACTGCCGCCGCCGATCACGGCTTTTTTTTTTTTTTTTTTTTTTTGCTTGGGGCGGCAGAAATGCTGGAGCCGGCCCTGATGCCTGATCTCAGTGTGTCAATCACAGAATGATCAGGAGCTCATGTATGCCTGCTGCTCCCTACAACCCAACTGGCTTGCTACGTGGCTATCACCACACCAGAGCAGTGAGAAAAGGCAGGGTCAAGATAGTGAACAATGATAGGACAGGCCCCTAGAGCTCAGATTATGAGACTTAATCGCAGCACTGTGGCCAGTATTTCATATTTGTTGGGAAGCAACAGCTTGTTTCAAATATTAAGTACCTCTCTTAGGTTAGGAGTGTAGGTTCTCCTTTGCTGGCTGCCGGGTGTGTATGTTCCTGCAGCGATGAGGCTGTGTTCCTCTACGGGAGTGGTTCCCAAACTGGGGTTTGTGAACCCCTGGGGGGTTCGCAAAATGTTACAGAGGGTTCTTGGGAAAAAATTCCCTAATGGCGGACCGAGCTGTCCCTAGGGACTCTGGGCAGCAGGGGGCCAGCAGCCCAGAGCCCCTGGACTTCCAAGAGCTAAGCAGATCAAAGCAAGCATATCTATCACACTGAGGAGATTTAAACTTCAAGACTCCTTATAAGAAATGGAAAGAGCGGTGGATATTTTTTGCTGTTTTTAAAATGAAATAGGCAGCTAATATTGTTTTTAAAATTATTATAAAGAACAAGTTTAAGCTTTGTTGTAACGTGCGTTGTTTGCCTGGACTGCTCAAGACCTGAATGCTTGTGTAGGAAGAACTCTTTGAGTTGGCCTCTTAAATACCTTTATGCTGTTTCACATCTGATACTCCTTGATGAAACATAGGAGCCTTGTCTTATGAAAGTGAGATCTTGGAAGAGTGTTCCCATTTTCATAATGTAATAAAAGTACTATAATGATAAATAATAATTAAAAATAAATAGTGGGTAATAAGCATGTCATAAAAACAAATTTTATATTTCCAAGATCACTGCTTTTATAATTTATACTCAGGTAAAGGAGAAAATCCCTGGAAATATTCATTTTTAGGAGGGGGTTTGCGAGACTTGACATTTTAGTGAAAGGGGTTCACAGGTTGTTAAAGTTTGGGAACCACTGCTCTAAAGGAAGTTTATGCACCCGAGTCTCAAGCCTCTGATTCACTGGGAGGAGGGACCTTTCACCTAGACTGGATCCTAGCCTGATCAAGTCATAATAAATCCCTATATCTAGCAATGGTTTACATTTCAGTACGAAGTGGGAATGAACGTACCCAGAGAAAGAACTCCATTGACTCCTTGCAGCAAGAAATCATTATGTAAGATGCATAGCACAGCCGAGAAATGCAGTAGGAGAAGCAAAGAGTAGAGGGTTATTAAAAAACTATTAGGCCATTAGGAATAAGCCTACTTGCTCAGTGCCTAAATTCATGCTTTGGGGAGATTCTTCAGGTCACTAGGACAACCTTCAAAACTGGAAGACTGTCAACAGGGCTGGAGGCTATGAAAGTGGCGGTGAACGAACAGAGAAGAAAGGCCTTAATGTATAGATCCTATCCAGACAGGCCATACAGACACATCTTGAATTCAACCCTGCAGTTGACTTCACTTACAATAGGAGAGCATGCTCCAGATTTTAAAGACAGTGTTTACTTGGAGCCAATGTTGCTGTATTTTTGAAGAGAGAAAGCAAGTGCGGAGAGTGGGCAGAGAGAGACTCAACTAGGAGGAAAATAAAGCTTTCCAGTTTCTTATTGTAGGTCAGTATGGATTAGACTTAGATAATACTTAGTACTCCCATGAGCATGGGGGACTGGGCTAGATGACCTCTCAAGGTCCCTTCCAGTCCTATGATTCTATGATTTAGGTAATACAGGCAGCAGACTCATTGGTTGCCCTCCTAGAACACGGTATATTTCTTCAGGACAGCTGACATGGAGGAATATGTTTTCTGATCTTAAACACTTATTAAAGTCGCTACCTTAAAATGAGTTTCGAACCCTATTTTGGAATGAGGATGTGGAGGTAAATGTCACACAACCATAAAGTTGCTATTTTTGTCACTTAAAGATGTAACAGCCTTTATATCCGTTACACTGATACAAATTCACAGATTTCAGGGCACATTTGTACCCTTTGTTAATCGCTATCTTCTACCACATTTGTACCCTTTGTTAATCGCTATCACACAAACAGGCTATTGCTCACAAGAGATTCCTTGCAGAGATATATCCTCTCTCCGAGCTGGGCCAACACGAGCCCTGTGCACCACTCCAATCCATAAAATAGGGCTAGGTGGGACTTAATATGGTGCCCTGTGCTTGGTTTCAGCAAAGGGTGAATTTACCCCCTTTTTGAACACCCGTCTTCATGTGTCATCAACATTATGTCTACACTGCATGCTTCTTTTGGCTGTGTATAGAGTATACATGCATGCAGCCCCTCTTGCGCTGGTATAAATAGCAGTGAGGTCAGTGAGACAAGCAGAGTAAAGACATGGCTGCAGGTATGTATGTGAGCACATCCCCTGCGTGCCTCTCTACTCACCCAACCCGGGCCTCCCTATCTACACTGATACTTTTAGCAGTGCAGTGTCCTGATACCTCCTGGCTGCTGGAGCCTTTTTCTGCCACAGGAAAAGACTCCAGCAGTGGGCAAAGGTTCTGGCAGTGTGGGAGGCAGTGGGGAAAGGCTCTGGCATGTGGGTTTCTTCGCTGCCTCCCCCTTCCAGAACTTTTCCTTCCCACAGTGGCTGCTGAAGCCTTTCCCCCTGGGCAGAGTCTTTCATGGACACATGTAGCTACACGCTGCAGTATCAATGCAGCTTGCTTTTCACTGCAGCGTGTAGCTACATGTACCCTACACACTGCCATCAGTGGCGCATCGTGTAGATGGAGCCCCAGAGTATTTGTTAATTGCAATATTCATTACTCTCCTGTTTAAAGAGTTCCAATTGTGCAATCGGGGAGGGGGAAAAAAAGAGTTCTATCACCTAATTTACCAGCCTGGTCCACAGTCCACTGAAATCAAGGAAATTATTCCATTGACTTCAGTGGGCTCTGGATCAGGCCCTCTGTTACAATCACATTTGGCAAATTGTGAACGGTTTGGTAACAACTGATAGGCTGAAGTGTGTTGACAAATTACTCATCAAATGATTCAAACTTTCCTAGGACACCCAGTCATGGATCTAGACCCTGTTGGGCTAGATACTGTACAAACAGACCAAAAAAAGGCAGTCCCTGACCCAAAGAGACAATGGATGGATACACAGAGTTTGACAGCAAGTACAGAGACAAAACTGAGACCATAAAGGTCAGCATTATAGGAAGTGGTGTAAGCACACCAGCAACCTAACCATTGTCACTGCAAAGGAGAGTTTTAAGGAGGACTTAAAGGAGACCAATGAAGTGTGTGATGGGGTGAAGCTCCCCATAACATGCGAGAAAGGGTTAAAGGCCCAGTTGGTTAATTTCACTTGGGTGATGATTAGGGAGTTATCTGTCAGCAAGAGATGGGGGGACTAATGAAGGATCAAGTGATAACTAAGGGTATGTCTACACTACCCGTCGGATTGGTGGGCAGCAATCGATCCAACGGGGATCAATTTATCGCGTCTAGTCTAGACGCCATAAATCGACCCCCGACTGCTCTCCCATTGACTCCTGTACTCCAGCTCGGCGAGAGGCGCAGGCAGAGTCGACGGGGGAGCAGCAGCAATCGACTCACCACGGTGAAGACGCCACGGTAAGTCGATCTAAGCCCACGCTGCTTCCTGCAGCTTCCATTGGCCAGGAACGGCGAACCGCAGCCACTGGGAGCTGCAGACGGTCAATGTAAACAAACTGTCTCATGGCCCGCCAGCGGATTACCGTGATGGGCCACATGCGGCCTGCGGGCCACAGGTTGTCCACCACTGGTTTAGAGTGAATCACTGGGCAGAATTTGACTTCTTTATTAAAGCATTGCTCTGGGCGAAGATTTTTAATGCAGCATAAATGATCATGGCAGGTTTTACAGACAGTGTGGCAGTTTCCCCCTTTTTTATTTTTTCCCTGTTCTGTTTGGAATTATGCATGTATGTAGGTTATATGTTGCTTAATGGAAAGTGAAATAATCTTCTCATGCCATCAGATGTCACTTAGGGTACGACCTAGGTGCTGCCATCCCTGTCTTTCCCGGGCAACTTTTTCATGTCCTCTATGTTGCTGAGTTCCATTAGTTTTCCCTCTCTGGGTAATGTTTGGAGGGATTATTTCAGTTGGCCCCTTTCATGCGGTCCTCTAGCTGCCCAATGTCACACCTTCCATAGTAGACGCTCTGGCTTTCTTCTTAACACATGGCCCAGATATTTCCATCTTTTTTCTGGATAACTTTAGAGATAAGGGATTGTTGAATATGCTGACAAAAATTTGGATGACTGCCTGGGTAATTTAGTGCACCCTAACTTCAAATACCGGGCTTCTTATGAATGTCTGGTGTTTGAAGTTAGGGTGGTTCTCTTTGCAGTTGTATTTTATTTAATTTCATCTTTTTACTCCAAATATAGTTTAGATATTGAAAAATGGCATTTAATTTCTCCATTGTTTCATGGTAAAATGTGCCATTTCTCATCAAACTGCTATTTGTCCTGATCGTCAGAATACCAAGTGTCAACTTCACTGTTATTAACAGCTGGCAAACGCCCATTCAATAATCGTTCTAATGGTATAGGAACAGTGTATACATTGTGTGTTGTAGGAGAAGAGGTAACTAGGAGACAGCCTTGCAACACCTCCATTGGAAAATGCTTACCTGATTATTACAAATGTTTCTTTGGGAGAGCTGAGACAGGACAACGGACTGCTAATGCAAATTCCTTTTGGATAACTACTTTGAAAGAAAACAGCATGGGGGAAAGATGGACCTGAGCTGTGAGACAAACTGGCATACGCAGCATACCGCACAATGCTATAGAGGAGAAATTTTGGCCAAGGATATTAATGTAAACACATTCCTCCAGGGAAAAGTGCTAGAGGAGTTTAATACACACAAATCACAGACAAGAACTTGGAAATTGAAAACTCCTGTCCAAACAAATAAATACAACCCAAATCAAAACCAACCAATCACAAGAGACTGCTGGAGAGATCTCAATGTATTGACCTGTAAAAGATGAAAGAACAGTCATCCCTGTCAAGCCGTGAACATGAGATTTCAGGGTGTCAAGGTGCTGCAATCCTCAACCTTAAACACTGACTGCTGCATTGTAGCTGACCCCTACCCATTACATTACAACATTACAGTTGGGAAGGAGTATCGGACTCAGTGCAGCCCCCAGTAGGTACCAGCCACAATTGTAGCTCCTGCACTTGGCAACAAAAATAACAATTCTCTGCTATTTCAGTGATCTGGCTCTTACAAAACCAGACCCAACAGAACTGTTGTCTATGCAAGGCACATTCGCACTGCTTAGTCAAAGACACTTGTTGTTATGTGGTGATTTACTCTCTTACGGCTCTGCAAATATTTTCACAATTTACTTACATTAACAGAACTGTGCATCTGGCCTTGATTTACGGGATATTGGGTTTTCAGAACATGGCTATACCTTGAAAAGTGAGTATGTAAAAACATCACCTTCTTACACAGCCAGCCTGCTCCCTGTTGGTATTCAAAGTCAGAACTGTTTAATTTAGTCACAGAAATAATTGTTTTCAACTGTCACACCCTGCAGAGCTCAGACATTTCCGAGAGTCAACTGGATTCTTTTCTGGCTTATGCATCTTCAAGAGAATTGTTAACTAAGTTCCATTTGTCCACACACCTTTGAAAGCCCATTGTCTTCATATTCTGACCTGGGTTACACCTCTGTTCCCTCAGGCCTTGGCTACACTGGTGCTGTACAGCGCTGCAACTTGTTGCGCTCAGGGGTGTGAAAAAACACTCCCCTGAGCGCAGCGAGTACAGCGCTGTAAAGAGCCAGTGTAATCAGTGCCTGCAGCGCTGCACGCTCGCTCGCAGTGCTGCAAGCTACTCCCTTCAGAGAGGTGGAGTACATACAGCGCTGCGAGAGCTCTCTCGCTTCACAGCGCTGCTGCGGCAGCGCTGTGAAGTCCCAAGTGTCGCCAAGGCCTCAGTGAAGGCAAAAAGGTTGCACAGATGCAACTGAGAGCAGAGTTTGGTCTGCTGAACTTTTATTATGGGTGATCACACATAAGCTTTTATTAGAACTTAGCCTGACTTTTTTTAGATCCCGTGTTGAGTTTCTAGGGCTGGGAGTATGTGGAAACATCTTTTCACTTGTGAACTGAGACTAGCTGATATTCAGCTCTTGGTGCCACAATACCATTTTTATGAAGTCACTTCTCAGAGCAGAAATTCACTTCCAATATTGAAGAACAACTAAATAACTTCAGGCTATGATGCTCCATTGTCTAAATCAGGAGTAGACACCCTATGGCACACGTGCCAAAGGCGGCACACGAGTTGATTTTCAGTGGCACTCACACTGCCCGGGTCCTGGCCACTGGTCCGGGGGGCTCTGCATTTTAATTTAATTTTTAAATGAAGCTTCTTAAACATTTTAAAAACCTTATTTACTTTACATACAACAATAGATTAGTTATATATTATAGACCTATAGAAAAAGACCTTCTAAAAACGTTAAAATGTATTACTAGCACACGAAACATTAAATTAGAGTGAATAAATGAAGACTCGGCACACCACTTCTGAAAGGTTGCCGACCCCTGGTCTAGATTGTCTTCATCTTCCCACCCGCCGCTATTACCTCCCTCCTGCACCCCTCTCTCTTCCAATGGTAGGTTTGGATCCATGTGCCAGAGCCAGGTTCTGATCCAAATTACACCTGTGTAAATGGGGAGTCCCTCCAATGACTTCAAGTTTAATGAATTAACTATTAAAAGAAACTGTCCTTCAATTTTCTGTCAATTTACATGATCACATTAGATCTCACTCCATACAAGTTATTTATGTTGTGCCAAGCATAATCCTAACCAGAAATAGAATATAAATAATGTAGAATCCCCATTTGGTTTTCTTAAATAGTTCAGTCCCATATCAATGGGAGCTTTGCAATGTGCAAAATAACCAGCAGCTAGGTAGCTGCTTAAGCACTATTTAAAGTACAAAAGAAAACACTAACATAAGTGTCTTGCTAATCAGTGGTGGGTTGCTATGATTAATGGTTTGTTCTGTAAATGTTAAGGTGGTTGCATTCAAGGGGTTTTGTGCTGCATTGTGACATGACATTGTGTCAGTCACAACACTGGTAAGGGGGTGGGAGAAGAGGACAGAACTTCGGTTCTGAGCTTCTAGAACTGAAAGCTTTAAGGAGATATACGCAGATGGATTGACTCCTTGCTTCCATTTAATCGTCTTAATATCTCCTAACACAGCAGTTCTCAACCTTTTCAATGTCATGACCCAAAGTTACACCAGACAAAAGTTTCAAGAGGAAACTTCTATTCTGTTCTATACAGGTGTACCCATCATCACTGTAGTATCTGAGTGCCTTTGAATAGTTAAACCCTCATCATAATACATTTATTAGAGTAGAAACTGCAGACGCAGAGTGGCCAGACTTGAGGTCCATATTTCAAATTAACAACATTAGTCATTTCAAATGTATACATGAAGGAAAATTAGGGATGTAACATGGACTGCCTGACAACTTTTGCATTAGCAGGAGGCTAAACGGGCACTGTTTGAAATAACATTTTATTAAGTACCTTAAAGTGCATATTCAAGATGATAAAATCCTTTTTTTATCTCAAATAAAGTTCCTGAAATGAGAAGTGTTACATTATAAAGGAATTTCTTGCAAGACAGGGATACACTTCATAATATTGCAGTTAGTGTGTTATATTAAATGCTGCTTATATGTTTTATTGGAATTCAAACCTCTTGCTAGGGTTTTGTTTTTTAACAATACAAAAGCTTATGATTCACAGCCTTTTACATAATAGATATATTAATGAGTTCCTGCATATTTTATTGCTTTGTATTATTCTAAAAGCCATTCATCCATTTTCCCCGATTGTCAGTTATGCAAAGGCATAATACTTATTTTCCTCTGAATTTAATGGCTGCAAAGTGAGTTAAAGACTTACCAAACTAATTTCCCCAGCTACCTGTCGCTCATTAAACTTAATCCATTTTTCTTACTATACCATTCCAAAATCATGTAGACCCAGAGACCCCTCCTCCCCCTTGCATATGTTTTCCTCCAAACATCAGAGGGTAAATTCTACCCTCTGATACTTGTATGTGTTCCCAGTCAAGTAGATGGCAGTTCTGCTTGTATATGAGGCCCTAATTATGTCTATTAATGGAAATCCCCTATTATCAATACACAACTGATTGAAACAATTCCTGCTTGTTTAGGCTAGACAGATACACAGCTTCGTCTTACTCATTAACCAACCAACCTGGTGAGAGACAGAGTTGTGCGATACCTGGGTTGAGAACTCTGCACAGAACTCACAACCCTAGGAGGGGAGGCTCTGGCGGCTAAGATGTTCTAACTTAGACATCTAAAGTTTGGCACCTAAATCCGTATTTGGGCACCTATATAAGTGGCCCATTTTTCAAAGTCGGCGGTTCTGAAATTCCCTTCCTAATTCAAGTTTATATTGCCTGGCGTCTTGAACTCTGAGTGCATGAATGATTGAGGAGCAGCTGCAAACCAGGCTGCAGGTAAAAAGTCTACACGGTTGCAGCAAACTATCAGAACACTTGGACTGCTATTACACCTACAAGTGTTTTCCTGGAGGGTATGAATCATGCGTATGTGCTGCTTCTCCCTAAGGCTATTCAATTGTTTCTACACAAACTCACTATGTGCGCCTTCCTTGGGGTACGCAGGCCATTAAAGGAAGACTGAAGTCCTGCCAGTTCCTAAAAGCCAGTTTATATATAAGAAGAAGATTTGAAAATATTCGGAAATAGTGTCATGTAAATGGCTTCTGTTAGAACCAGGAGGCAGAAATGTTACTAGCAGAGAGTCCTCAATGCCAGGTGTGCCTCAACATTCTTCATTTTGTCAGATACTTATTCTCTCTGCAGCACCAACTGCATCAATCCTACTGAGAATCTGGCATGAATTCAGGCACAATCGAGCCAGAACAGCTTGGTAACATTAGGGGAGGAGGAAGAGGAGAAACAGATTTTGCTCCGTCTTTTTGGAGATGATTTAATGCAGTGTAGAAACACAGAGTCCTCAAATGTAATATAATCAATATCCATTGTTGCAAGTGTATAGAAATGTTTGTACGCGGATGTTTGTAACAAGATGCAAAAATAGCACTTTTTGCATCTGTTTACAATCCAGAAATGGAACAGGATGAAATGTGATCTGAAGTATTCTAATGCACCAAGATACACAGGCTCCAAAACACAAAGCTTTAAATAAGTGTCCAGCACTATATATGGAGAGCAATCCTCTTCTACAGAATGGGTGCAGTAGTATGTGTGCAGGGCCAGCTGGTTCCTGACCACAGGCCAGGAATGTTTGAGCCTCCCTCTGCATCTAGACCTTTGCTTTTAAGTGGGACATGGTAAGGTGTCCAAGTCTGCTGCCCGGGTCTACTTCCTACCTATGTGCTCCTTCAGTTTGGGGCATGGCCCCTATAATCCAAATAACTACACAAAAAGTCCAAATGAGCAGGACCCTGCTTGTTAGGGTTGTCAATTGTGGTTAGATGTATTCCTGGAGATTTTATCACATGACAATCTTTAATTTGAGATTAACCTTTAATTCCTGGAGACTCCAGGAGAATCCTGGAGGGTTGGCAACCCAACTGCTTGTTCTCAAAGTGGGTGGTGGATGGAGAAGACATTGCCCAGGGGGGGGGTTACCTATGCTGTGGTCCCCTCTCAGGCTCCACCTTTTGTCTGGCTTCCCAGAAAAGGATTCTTCTCTCCTGCAGCCTGTCTACCACTCCTTGCTGGGCTTCTTGTAACCCACTTTTCCAGCTAGATCATGCTCAGTAGGCCCTGAGGGGTAGGGCTACCTAGGCTCAGTTTTGCCTTTTAATCCCTTTGGGCCCAGTGTGGGGTTTTTATACCTCGTCACAGTGGTACCCCAACTGTGGGACACGCCCTCAACATTGGAGGGTGGGAGGAGTGTGGCAGGGTCCAAGCCAGCCCCCATGGGGGTCGGGGAGGGAGTGCCACCCAGCCCCACTCTGACCCCAGCTCTGCTCCTGCCCAGACTCCAGCTGCGGCCATGGCTCCCAGCCAGGGCTCCGGTCCTTCCCCCAGCTGCAGCCCTGCTCCTAGCCCCGGCTCCCAACTGCAGCTCCTGGTGGGGGTGTGGGGGGGTGTCGTGAAAAGTTGGGGACCACTGCCCTAGAGGCTGAAATCTTCCATATGTGCCAAAGAAGACATACAGCAAGGGCAGCAGCATTGCAAACTTTCCCACTACAATGCCAATATCTCAACTCAGACATGGAAGGAAAATCCTTAGGTGTGAAAAATTACTACAGCATGCTGGGCCAATTCAGTGCTGTATGTCTGTGCTGAGATGTCCTATGAGAGTGCCAGTAATTAGGGTGCTGTGTGGGTGTATGTGAAACCCGGTCTGCTTAAAACTGGGCTAGAACCAGCCAATTTTTTTCACCCAGGCCACCAAACTGCTGTCAGATGGTTTCAGCTTCTGTACACTAGCAGCTTTGGATGGATTTGTAAGTGAATGGTGATGTGCTTTAGGAAGTGTGTGGGTGAAAGATTTTCTTCCCCAAGCACAATGGGGAGAAGACTGTCATTGTCATCCTCATGGCTTCCTGTACGCTAACTAGCAGAAAACTTGCATGGTGATGGCTGTTAAACTCTGTTAAGCTCCAATTGTGTCTTGACTTTTGCAGGTGCTAAGCACCTGGAAGTTTGGAGAGTTTATTCTGTCCATAGGCTACCTGAATTACTTGTTAGTTAGCAAAATACGGGTAAATTCATAACACAGAGTCAGAAGCACTCACACCCTTCAAAAGGCTCTTTGCTTTAACACCCTTTGCTAACTTTAGACCCTACCTCCGTTAGATTCCTAGCATCCATAATCTCATTACATCAGCATGACACCTTGCCTGATTCACAACAAAGGCTCATTTTCAAACGCTGAAATTCTATATAGTGATTTCATACAATATCTTATTACATCTGGTATCTCATTAAGCACTGTGCATCATTTTCTTCTAAAATGCATTGAATCAGGACAAACTAGTGGGTATATCTGTTCCAGGCTCTGGTGGGCTGCAGTCCATTTTGTTAGTCTAAATCCAGCAGATCACAGATTTTCCTACTTATCACTTGAGAGGACTTTTAAGGCACCTATCTCCATTTTATCTCAGGGTCACCGGTATCCAATCCAAGAGGAAAACTTGATCTTGACAAACGGACCTGAACCCCCAAATCTTTGGCAGTGGGAGCAAGAAGAATTTAGTGGATCATTACTGTGCAGAGGGTGAGCACGGATGAGGTCAATAACATGACATGACCATAGGTAAGAAGTACCTATTGGGGTCCAGGAAGTGGGCGGGTGTAAATAAGAAGGTGAGGGGAAAAGTGCAACCAAAAACACAACATAATATTGGTGAGGAGCCGGTGTAGGGGCTGCAACCTGGCGCACTCCAAGTAAAGGTGAGCCAGGGTCTCCCTCACGCCGCAGAAAGGACAGGTGTCTGGGACAGGGGTAAACCGCACCAAGTACACGCCCGTGCTCACGGCCCCATAAAGGAGCTGCCAGCTGATATCCCCGGTGGGCCCACCGGGGCTCCTCACCCTCAACAGTGGTAGGAGGTCCCGCCATTTTGTATCGGGGCGGGACACAAGGGTGAGGAAGTGAAGGGTGTGGAGCACGAGCGTGTATAGATGTTTCCTTGGCGCGGTTTGAAAACACACCGGCTGCAAGGCTCACGGAGAAGGGGCGGGGGGTGGGGGTGTAAGAAGTAAGGAGGGAGAAAGAAGAGTGCAAAGTTTATCATAACTATCCAAACCACCCAAACAGATGAGCTTGGTCCATCACTTCTTCTAACTTGTGCAGTGCCTGAACTTGTGATTCTAGGGATACAAACCCCAGTAAAACGGATGTGGGTCCACTGCTTGTCCAATCAAGTCTGAGCTTCGGGCATTGATATAACACCTCTAAGTAGACACAACATTTTGAAAAAGAGTAAAGTATTCCCCCTTAGCTATGGATTATTCTTTTAAATGAGGAAAACAGCTAGTGAGGTACTGTCCTGTAACTAGTTGCACTTGGGACTTACAGAGACTTTCTACCATGTTTTTAATTTACTCTCTCTAATGAATATATGTTTAGCAATTGCATTTATAATTAGTGTTTTTATCACTTAACGTTTACCAGTTCTGCAGTCAATTATTGGATTAAAAACATTTATTATTCTCAATATATTATTAGTTTATTATGGCTCATTGCTTTAAAATACTTTGCTTAATCCTTTGAAGGTCCTTAAACACAAATATGGCTGCTATTAGCAACCTCTTCAGTCAGGCATAAAATTGTACCCACAGGCCTCATAAACAATGGAGTGGTTTGGAAAGATTAAATCAGCGTATACAGCTGTGAAAGAGGCCATTAGGAAATACATTATCATTCTGTTTTAGTGTTACTTTGTTTGCCACTCTGGTCTTGTCAAATCTGTCAACTATCTATGTTCTTCTCTCCATAAATAGAAGATGTCACCTCACCTTGTCCAGTGGAAATCATCCATCAAGAACACTTCATTTAAGGTACAATTACATCTCCCAGCCTCCTACCCGTACACTAGTATCTATTATTTGTATTTCAAACAACAGAAGCCTGATAATGGTGCCTAAAGTTGAATATACAGGAGGACCTTGATGACGCCTTCCTGAAACCGGGGAAAAACCCAACCCAACTCTTCCATTGTAAGAGTTATCATTTATTGCAGCACGAAGATCAAATGAGTTGTCAGAGCTGCAGCACATTCCACACTGTGGATTGGAAAAATGGCAAGCAGGGTTTTTGTGTGTGCCAGTGGTTTGCAACATGTAGCTGCTTCTTGCTGTGTAGGCCTGTTAAACACACGTTATGTAAAACCGATTTCAGCGCCTATTGAGCCTAGAGAAGACGCCTACATTTCATGTGTGCACATTGCAATATCCCACTTTCAGCTGCTGTTTCCCTCTCCCATTCCCCACCCCCAAAGTTTAGCAAATAAACCCACTTCAGCAAGTGCTTTGAAGAATGGCGGAACAATGGCTGCCCGGTTAAATATTTGTTCTGTTCCAGTGATTTTCTATGAAGTTTTCCTACTAATCTGATTACTTTTAATAATTATTTTACCTAAATCTATAATCCTGTTGAAAATCATCAGGTAAGCCACTTTTCCATTCTATTCCATACTGAACATTGCAGCAAGCTCCCTACAGAGCTAAAATTGAGTGACAGAAACATACAGTGCACCATTCAGCAAACCAAAGAATAGGCTCAAACATGAAGGAGCTAGCATAGGAAATTAAAAATGACATAAGTAATGTAGAGTTGCCAGGCATCCAGTTTCTACCGGAACACCCAGTCGAACAGGGACCCTGGCAGCTCCGGTCAGCACCACCGACCAGGCCGTTAAAAGTCCAGTTGGCAGCACAGCTGGGGCCCGGGGCTAAAGCAGGCTCCACATGGCTCCCAGAAGCAGGCACCAGGTCCCTGCGGCCCCTAAGTGCATGAGTGGCCAGAGAGGCTCCATGCGCTGGCACTGCCCGAGTGCCAGTTCCACAGCTCCCATTGGCCGGGAACCATGATCAAAGTGAGCAGTGGGCGCGGCGCCTGCGTGCACGAGGGCAGCGTGTGGAGCCTTCCTGGCCGTACATGCGCCTAGGGGCTGCAGGGACCTGGTGGCCGCTTCCTGGGAGCCACAGGAAGCGCCACCGGGACCCCGAACCCCTCATCCCCTCCCACACCCCAACCCCCTGCCCCAGCCCCCTCTTGCACCCCAAACACCCTCCTGGAGCCTGCACCTCCTCCCACACCCCAACCACCTGCCCCAGCAGCATCCTGCATCCCAACTCCCTCATCCTCGGTCCCAGCCCAGAGCCCACACCCCAGATGGAGCCCTCAACCCCTCCCACACCCCAACCCCCTATTCCAGCCCAGAACCCCCTCCTTCACCCCAAATCCCTCATCCTGGCCCCACCCCAGAGCCCACAGCCCCAGCTGGAGCCCTCACCCCCTCCCACAGCCAAACCCCCATTCCAGGCCAGAGCCTCCTCCTTCACCCCAAACCCCTAATCCCAGCCCCACCCCCACTCCGAACCCCTCAGCCCCAGCCTGGAGCCCTCTCCTGCACCCTAAAGCCCCTCATCCCTACCCCCATCCCAGAGACTGCACGCCCCCCCCCCAACAGCCCAAGCCACTGACCCGGCCCAGAACCCTCTCACACACCCTGAATCCCTCATTTTTGGCCCCACCCTGAGCCAGCACCCCCAGCCCAGAGCCATATTCCCTGCCCGCACCCCAACCCTCTGCCCCAGCCCAGAGCCCTCTCCCACACCCCAAACCCCTCATCCCTGGCCCCGCCCTAGAGCCCTCACCCCATTCCTGCACCCCAACCCTCTTCCCCAGCCTTTTGAAAGTGAGTGAGGGTGGGGGAGAGCGAGCGACGGAGGGAGGGGGGTGGAATGAGCAGGGGCGGGGCCTCGGAGAAGGGGCACGGCAAGGGGCAGGGCAGTGGTGTTTGGTTTTGTGCGATTAGGAAGTTGGCAATCCTAAACTACTGTGAAATTTCAGTGATAGTTTTAAGTCTCCTCCCAGTAACCAATGGGGCTCACTTGACACCCTCCAGGGGAGGGGAGCTAGGGGCAGGATGGGGAAGGGGGAATGACAACTTGCCCTGAAACACACAAGTGGAAAAAATAATATCTCCTGCTGTTGAACTCATTTGCTCCAGTTCACTATTTCTCATGCAGTGACCTGAACATTGATCTGTGCAGTGGGGTATCCTGCAGTGCAACTCTGTTGCAAAAAATGAAATTAATAAAGCAAATCAAAGCCAAATATCTTCTCCAACAAAAAATGTCAAATTCTAACTGAATGGCTGATCAGTCCAGCTCTTTCTCCCTCCTCAGAAACTTACATTGTTAATGGGGGAAACATTAAATAAAAAGGGAAGGGGAAGTAGAAAGCTAGTTAAAAATATCCAGAGCCATTTGAAATGAAGAGGTCACCTATGTTCAGCTCCTCTCCAGATGTGGCCCACAGTAAAGCTACTCAGAATTACCCCCATCGAAAATTTCAACTTTTCAGCCAAAATTTCAAAACAGAAAACTTTTGGCCAAAACCTAAACATTTCAATTTGGAAATGTCACCACAGTGCCTCATAGGAGTTGTTGTTCTTCCCCTCTATGGTCTGGTGTCTCTGGCTGGACTACATCTCCCATGATGCACCATGGTCTACCCTCTTACTCAGCCGTCATGGTGCATCATGAGATTCCCTGGACTAGTGAATCAAAAAGCCCCTGCCTGCCCTGGTGGCAAGAGCAGAAGCAAGATGTGGGGCGCCAGCAAACACATTGCTAGAAATTCAGTGACATAATGGCTTTCCACTTTCTTATTCTTGTCTCTCTTCTTCCCCCTCACTCCTTCCATAAGCTCCCTATGTTGTGCTTTAGTATATATGGCATTTACTCATCCCTGCTCTAATCAGTCAGCATTAGATCTAACACCCAGCCTTCCTTAACAATTATCCTTTCATAGTACCCCACACAGCAACAGCTAGTTGACTCTAGCCAGCTCGCTTTTTAATTATGCACCTTGTCAGCTGCTCAGGGAATTCAAAACAGAAATATTTTAAATATGCATTATACATAATCCATCCTTGCTGCTAAAACAATTTTTGCATATTAAAATATTACCAACTACTTCATCATTTTTATATCACATAATACATTTCCATGTCTCCTCCTATTCCAGAACAGGCTGCAGAAAATTAGATTTGTGACTCAAGATCAAATGCCAAATGGCTCCCAAACCTCAACATTTATCTTCAGATTTTTTAGGAGTCAGGGTAATGTTCAGAGTCAAATTCCCAGACCCAAATTCACCCATAAGGTTATGGTCTCTTAGATGGATCTAAAACCCAAAGAGGCCTGTTTTCCAGATATGGTCAGATTCTGCCCAACATGGCGGAGAGCTCATGAGATCAGCTGCTTTTTGAGGTTCCCACCATTTGGGGCTGGAACCTCCATCTGTCTTTTGTCCTTAGGTTTTTCTATTGTACTCATCACTGAACAGATAGTTATAGCTGCATGGTGGCACAATGTGATTTAGCTAATTTTAAACCTAATTTTACACCTTGGCCTTTGTTCAGTTCACACCTCCACTCTGAACGCTAGCCTAAACTTAATCCAGATCCACACACCTTGCCCTCTCTCTGTTAACAAGAAGCCTCCTGCGATCAGGCTGTTGTAACTCAAAAGTATCCTGCAGGTGGCTGCAAGAAATGGGAGCAAGCCATCAGGTCTTCTTAGTATCTCATCTGGAATATTAATGGTGAGTGTCACTATGGGATTGCTTTCCCTAGACACGTGGATAGCCCAGTGAATGAGAGGGCAAGGATAAATAGGGGTAAAATGTTTTCCCCAGATGAAGAGTGAAGGGTAACCCATAGGACATTATCTGGACTGGTATTTAGATGGGGTCCAGGCATACTAAGCTAAAGTCCCATCTCTGGATACCTGGTTAGAGTCCAGTCTCAATTACCTATGTATATCTCCATAGTAATCCCACTCGGGATAGCTCAGTGGTTCGAGCATTGGCCTGCTAAACCCAAGGTTGAGAGTTCAATCGTTGAGGGGGCCACTTAAGGATCTGGGGCAAAATCAGGACTTGGTCCTGCTAGTGAAGGCAGGGGGCTGGACTCGATGACCTTTCAGAGTTCCTTCCAGTTCTATGTGATAGTGTAATTACTCCAGGTTTGTGCAAGCATAATTAAGAGCAAAATCTCATGAGATCAGCTATGGCGGATCAAAGGCACTAAATAAAGCACAGACCCTTCCACTTCTTAAGACACTATTACACTTAAAAGGTTCAGGGAACTCTGATTTCTCTAGATTAATCAGTATCAGCAAAGGGGGATATTGCATGTAAGACAGGGGAAAACTGAACTCCCATTCCACAACAATGAGTCCGTTCATTTAGAGTTATTTCAATGAATTTAGCAATGGTAATGTTTGTGCCGACAAACTTCTTCCTCCTCACTAACACCTAGGATCTGTTTGCTCAGAAATACAGTACACAAGCCAGCCATTTCTCATAGGACAGTAAGATTTGGAAATGAAAATATTTGGGTTGTGAGCTTTTGAACAGCAAGGGGACTGACATCTCTGCAGTAGATGTCAAACTTACATGAACTCAGATATGTCTTCCTCATGAAAACTGGTCACTTGTGTCAATCTCCTAGGAAGGGAAGAGCTGAACAGAAATCCAATGAACTTACTTCTGAGAACTCAGCAATGTATAAATAGTGTAGTGTATTCTGCAGCACGTACAAACACTCTCACATCCCCTACATTTCTAAAGCACTGAATGGGGGTTTACAGACAGATAAAAGAGATTACAACCACAAATGGGTAACTGTGGAATCCTCTTTTTGGAAGCTCTTAGTGGCGTGTTCATTTATTTAAGAAAGCTTGTGCAATAGCCAGGGGTGAAAATAACCTAAAAGATTAACCAGTACAGGGGCCCAGCTCCGAGCCCCCAGAAGGGGCGGGGCCTCAAGTGGAAGGGGCAGGGCTGGGGGTCAGCCTCCCCCAGCCAGCCATTCCATGCTTCCTGGCCTGCGCCGCCTGGGGCTCTGGCAGTGATTTAAAGGGCCTGGGGCTCCAGCCGCTGCAGTGGTAAATCGCTGGGCCCCGGGGCGGCTGCCACTTTTGCACCCCCCTGTTGACGGCCCTGCCAACAGCAGGAGACAAAAAGGGCAGCGACGTTAAAGCGCTGCCGCGGAAGCACTTTAATGTTGGCTGTGTACGGGCCAGTACCGGCAGCCACTTCTTATCCGTGCACCGTACCAGCCCACTTTCACCTCTGGCAATGGCCCTTGGCTCTGTAATGTACATGCAATCAGTATCCCTCACTATAAATGACATGTTGTACAGTCCTAGTATGGATGGGAGTGCAGGTTCATATTTCAGTCCACAGGCCAGAGGGGAGCATGTTGGGGGTGGGGGGCGGAAGGTCTATTGTGAATTCACAAAAAATACTGATTCACGAATGCGACACTTTGAAAATGTTGTGTGTGCAAGTCAAAGGTGCCTTGAGACAAGTTTATTTTATTTTATGGCCACCTACAAAAATATGGCAGGTTATTCATACAGATGCAGACCCAGTAATATTGGGGTAACTTTAATAAAAGAAGGAGCTTTTTTTTAAGGGGCTGTGCCCGTGGAGATTTGAAAGACAGAGTTAAAGTGATGGCTGGAACACAGAGAAAAGTGTTTTCATTAAATTAAATGCAACCAGACCACAGTTGTTTTTAGATCCAACATTCCCCTGCAGTGTTGGAAACTCAAACACACTGCAGCACGGCATTAGTGCATGAGAATCGGGATGTGAAGCTTACCGAACTATGCAAGGGACTGAAAGACTAACAGGAAATAGCACGGATGGCAAAAATTAAAAGAGACTTAAAATTCTTCTGGCAGAATTCCATTCTTAATAATGGAAGATGATACCAGTCACAGAGATGAGGACATTTTCTGTATAGGTGCTCCACAATCTGTCTCTTTTTTGCACAATGTGGTGCTTTGTAACATTATATAATTTATAGGTTTGGGATTTTGTTCAGGATTTGCCCTAGTTCCCCACTGGAAAACACAATGAGGTAGTGAGTTTGTGTCATCCTCCCTCCCTCTCATTCTTCCCCTCATGCCTACCCCCATCTTGTACACACTGGTTCCCCAGACTGCAGCGTGGGGAAAAGAACGTTCCTACTCACAGCAGCGGACACACAACAGAGTTATGCCTGCCCCAGATGTCCTGTGGGGAAGAGTGAAGTGTGGCCATGAAGAAGAGATACCACTCTAGCTTGGGGCGTGGAGGAGGACAGGGAAGAGGAGTTGCATGAAAGCACTGGTGCTGTCCATTGACCAAGAGTAAGACAATGGATAATGAATGAATGGGTAGCCAATAGGGAGCTGACTGACTGAACATTCCCAGGACCTTTATCATTTCATTTTTTTTAACTTTGCAATTTAGATTTGGTTGCATGAGAAAGGCAAATACATTTACAGATAAGAGGGGAATCAAACGACCTGCATATGAGCTCCATCCAGGGCTTTCCATGTAAGTTATGCCTGAGCGTAAATTAAATTTCAGTAACAAGTATATAAATCAGCCATTTTAAACACACAATAAAGTAAAAAGGGAATCTATGGAAAAGCTTCCAACTGAGAACAAAAGACAGATTAAACTTAACAAAACACCTAAGCTCAGCACTAAAGGAAGCCTTTGATAAACTAACAATAAACGTGAGCAGCCGACAAGTGAAAGGGAGCATATAGCTATAGGTAAGAACAAGTAATGTCAATCTGATCCAAACATGGATTTCCATTAACAAAGGTGGAGATCTGCTGGAAAGAAAAAAAAGGAAGTTCTAACAGTAAAACTGGGATGGCTCAAATTTATACTGTTCTTAAAAAAAAGGGCAAGGTAGGGCTACTTTCTTTGCTTTATCAACACAGTCCAAGAAAGGGTGTCCAAATTGCTTTATAGCGTAGCAGTCTTCTTTTAAAAGATGGTGAGATCTTCAATAAGGATTGGTGCATTCCAGATTTTTTTTTAAAGGAATAATTCATCCTGGGCAAGTAAGGGGATTTCCAGATAGAATCGTTCCATTTCTTTTTTTTTTTTTTTTTTTAGTTCAGGCCATCAATATATTTAAATTCCCAAATTGTGCTCACTTCATACGTCAGCACATTCCGATGCTAAGTGTAATCTCTACAACACATAGTGAGAGTCTTGGAGTAGTTGTGAACGATATCTGGGGTAAGGAGCTAAACATCACTGCCTCTTTGTCTTGGGGGGAAAGTACCTGTAATTTGGTCAATATGGTGGAAAACATCATGGAGATAATTAGGGACATGTGAACAGGTCCAGCACAAAAAGAGGAAAAGTCATGTGTAGCATTCCAGTTCCACCAACAAATGTCTGGGTTAAAAACAACCACCACTAATATGGAAGTGCAAAGGGTGAATTTATAGTACTGTAACAAACCATGTGTTGCAGATAACAGACACGGTAACTTGGTCAATCACACACATAGGGAGTCAGGACTAAAACCATGGACCTTGGTCTCCAAAGCAGAAGCCTCTTGCATATAAGTGAAAGAACAATCCCTGCAAATGTTACAGTAGGCCCCTTATTCCCCCTGTGTTACTAGGGAGTGTCATCACACTCACTCATGCAGACAAAGCTACTATGGTGCACTGTGATGGAAAAATATTGTTATACTGGATTTCTAAATGGGATGGAGGAAGATGGAAAGATTTAGCAAATTTAAAGATGTATCCTATGCCTTATCTGAGATGCAAAGACTGAACTCTTTCCTCCAAGCCTCTGTGGGTATGTCTACACTATAAACTCAGATCTGTGGGACATGGGCTTGTGGACTCGGTGTTTCCACGCTTGTGCTTCAGCATCCACGCTGCATTGTAAACACGGGTTTACAATTGCTGGACCTGGGTTTCAAGCTAACACATCTCTACTGCACTACGCAGGCCTTCCAACTCAAATCTGTGGCTTGCCCTGCATCCACACTCTAAAATGACATGGCTTGAACCTGAGTCATAGTGGGACTTGGGCTCTGAGCCAACCCCCTAGCAGGGTCCTAGGATCCGGGTCCTGAGTACTTGCTGACCCAAGTCAGACTTATTTTTTGTGTGAAGAAAGGATGCTTTGGGCTCAAACCTGAGTCAAAGCCTCGGCTTAGTGTGCAGTGCACACATACCCTCAAGGTATGTCTACACTCAAAACATTACAGGAGGCACAGCTGCACCAGTGTAGACACTTATTACAGCAACAGAAGGGGTTCTTCTGTCACTGTTGAAAATCCACTTTTCTCGAGAGGTGGTAGCTGGGTCAACAGAAGAATTCTTCCATCAACCTAATGGTGTCTACACTGGCGGTTAGGTCAGCTTAATTACATCACGCGGGGCGTAAAATGTTTTTTTACAGACCTGAGTGATGTAGTTAAGCTGACCTCACTTTGTGGTGTAGACCAGCCCTTAATGTCTAGGAGGGAGTTCTACTTTCGATGTGTGTTGAGCAACAGAGCAGCGCAAGGTAAGTAGAGATGGAGGTAGAGGAAAGCATGGCTCCAGGCTGGTATTTTCAACGCAACCCCAGAGAGCTAAGCACCCAACACTCACTGACTTCCAATGGGAGTTGGGTGCCCACTCCCATAGGCCCATTTGAGAATCCCAGCCTCAGCATCCTCTAAATCTCTGCCTATATCAGTTCCCTTATCCACTGCATGCAGTAATGTCTCCATTCAAAGCTCCGGTAGAATGGAACTCTGACAATGGAGTATTTGTGCTGCAGATGAGAGCAACCGCAAACGATTTGAAGGCAGTAGCGTTTGGTGTCTCAGGAGCATGAGCAGACTGATGAGGCAAATCTCTGCGTTATGGAATGAAGCCAGTCTGCTCTTGGCACTTAATGATATACCACTCTTGATTGTTAATCTTTGTTGTCAAATACTGATCACAGGCTGTTGTCTGCCTTTGATCCCGCAGGTATCTCTGGTATGGTCTAAAAGCAGGAAATCAAGAGACTTGTGTGTGTAATCCACAGTCAAGTAATGAGTACGTGTTTAGCCAAACCTAACATACTGTGCTAGAAGCGCTGAGATGCTTACGGCAATGGGGACCATGTTACTTCCTTACACAGCAGTTATTAAAAAGGCAGCATTTGCAACATAGTGGTCTCATATTACCTATACTTCAAACACCAGATCTGTGGTGAACTGTTGGCAAATATTGACTTTCCACTGTCTTCTATTGACAACTCAGTGGTAACATTATATTTCATTAATGTGGTCACTGCCACCATTCATCCACATTGAGGATATACACACGGTGCATGATGTAACTTCCTATTGTATGCAAAACCTATACTTCAAATGAGGGGGAAAATGAAACTACTCAAGAAATCCCTTCCCCCACTCCCCTTAAAACTACAGGTTGTACAAACACAGCAAGATCAAAGTTGTATCATCTCTTTTTGTTTTAGTTGTTTGCTTCTGCATCAAATACTAAAAATTCTATATAACTATTTTGTGATTATATGAGCTATGAACTGTGTCATGATTTTTTTAAATAAACCCCAACTCTTTCAATTAGCATTAATGTTTTAGAACTTGATTAATAATACTCAAAGATAATGGTACAAGTATCCAGAGATTTTACAGCCCGTACAGATACTGAACACAGAGCTGTAAATGCAAAATATAATATTCAGCACAGTGGCAACTCTAAAGCTGTCATTTTGCTGGACTTCCAAAAACAAAACAAACAAACAATGCATAGGCCAAGAGAAAAAGGACACACTCTATCTGGTAGTTCAATCTACCATTGCCCTCCTGAAACTGAGAGAGTACCAGATATAATGAAGGCTGGAATACCTCACTGAAGGGGTGGTTTCATCCTTTAGTCTCAAAATTAAAGATGGTGTTTGAACTAAAGCCCCATATCTGAACACAAGAAAATCCAGGGTCCTAATTCTCTGCTGGAATAACTCCATTGACTTCAGAAGAGTTACCCCAGCAGAGAATTTGGCCCCAAATCTGGATCAGACTTTGCAAAGATGGCCCCTCCTTTCTTTATAATGGGCTAGACCAAAACACTTGACCTGAAAACTGCAGAACTTTGAGGACTTCAAAAGCCAGGGTCTGAATGGGAATTTTTCACCTTGACCCATTTCTAGTCTCAATTTTTAAAAGGCTGAGAAAGCTAAAGAGCAGTAAATTGACTTTAAACCAAAACTATTTATCAAGCTACACAACTGATCTTCCTGCATTCTTGCAAAATATACAGAAAAATGACCCCGCGCTGGTATTTCCACTGTTCACAACACACATAGAATACTAATGCTCAGTTCAAGCGGGAGAGGTACAGTAGGTTGCATACAGTTTGTCACTAGGATTTTTTGCTATTTGACAAAGCCATGGGAGCAGCAGTCACTCTGCTTTTTTATTTTTTCTGCAGACCCAAGATAGCTTCATAACATTCTTTCCCCCTGCAGAGCAATCCAACTGCTTAATCATGAAAAAGGGAGAGTCTGGAAAAAGCTGCTCTCAATGCTTGCTCATGAGAGGTTCTTCCTGCCTTGGCTAGCTAGCTAGCTACTGCACTTCTGTTTCACTAAACATGCGTAGGTTTCTGATTTACTATAAATTAACACATAGTAGTTGACCAAGTGGATTTAATACAGTAACCAAGGGACACGAGTCAACAAATACCCTCACCCTACAACCACATTCTGTCTTCCGTCACACACATGCAATTCCCATTGTGTATCAGACATAGTCCCATAGATAAAGTGATAAGATATTGACAACTAGAAGGCTAATTTTAATCCCCAAATGCACAAATCATGTACACAAAAAGTCTTTTCCAGATGAAATTCTGCAAGATTAATTTATTATTATTAGATAAATGGAGAAACTAGACTGGGGGTAAAATTTCCAAATGCAAAGTGACTTGTGCTACAGTTTAACTAGTGCAAAGGGGTATGCTGAATTATGCTGGGTGGAAACTTGAAAAGTTATTTGCTAAGGAAAAAAAGAACTTTTTGGTGTTACATAAAATCTCCACAAAGGTTACAGCTTTCATGAGGTGTCCACAGCATTTGTAAATTTCAAGATCTATTGCAAGGGAGTTACAGGCATCATAAGCGAATCCTCTTTTGTAAGACTCATGCTCCGAATCAAAAAGTTACAAATTCTATACTTGGGCTCCAGCAAAATTTACTAGCTCCACACAAGGAGAGAGACCCTGTAAGAGTCTTACCAGTTCTGAAGAAACTCCTGCAAAGCTTATCAATCCTGCAATGGTTTCAGTTATGCCCCTATCTCTGCTCCTACTTCATTTATACGGAGAATCCAAAGGGAAACTAAAACAGTTTCTCTGCTAAACCCAATTTTGCCCTACGCTACTCTACTATCTGTATGGTTCAAACCCTCCTCTGATCTGACAATTCCTGTCAGAATTTCTTTCAGGTCAAGTTCCTGTGCAGAGAATTAATTGAAAAACATGGGGTTGATCTGATATGATACTTTTTTTCAGAAATGGAACTTAAGATACACCATGGAGGTATGTGTTAAGTTGATGGCACTATAAACAGCACACTGACTACTGACTAGATGAGCTCCCCTCAAAATGCTGCCATCTGCAGGGTGGGAGGAGACAGGGAGAAGTTCCAGGGGTCTATCTCCTGTGCCCCTGAACCAGCGGTTGGGGAAAGAAACATTCCAGTGATCCCCTTACTCAGCTAGGGTGGGGGTCTTGAAGAGCTTCTGGGTCCCCATCTTCTCCTTGTTGCCCTACCTTTCCCCCTCCTTGAGTGAATGAAGGGGATGATGGAATGGCACTGGGAGAGGCTGTGTTTCCATATTTTAAACTTGCACTCATGCCACTATTCATTCTACACAGAGGAAAAAACAGAGTGAACATTGGCTGTAACAAGCATCAAATCCAAACCCACTGTAACTGGAACACTCAGAGGGGACTTCAATCTGAGGCTATTTCCCTACCACATGACAACTTCCTATTCCAAGCTGTTCTGGCTGTAGAGCGGTTAAATAAGCTGCTGCAAGATTTTATTTAATAGTGCGAAAAGGGTAGCTAGTAGAAAAAAGTCCATTCTCCTATTCAAAAGTGGTTGAACTGACTTTATTTTTTTAAATTCACTTTTTAGCAGATACCTAGTCTGAAAAATTTCAACTCCAAAGACAAAAGTTTCAAAAAAGATATAGAGATTAAAATGGAAACCATTATATAAATAGTAACTCTGCCAGTTGCTACCACATCCACTATTAAATATATGTATATTTATTAATTAGTATCTGACTTGTACACAACAGGAGCCTAAATGTTTTTTCACATCTCCACCATCCCTGTAGGAAAAGGAACAAAAGCTCTCATCCCTTCCCGCACAGAGTAAAGCCACTTACTTAAGAAGAATCAACTCTAGGTGGTTCATTTCCTAGAGCACACAGCTGGGTCCATTTGACAATTCAGTTCTTAAGAGAAAGGTAATGAAGGAATTACCACTTATGTCCTGAAAGACAGAATTTACCTACTGTAATTGCAAAAGACCATATACTCACTGATGACAATACATGGTGGGTAATGCTCTCATGAAGTGAGATGAATTGAACTCTCAGTTGGTAACAGGCCCATAACCAGGATCATTAATCACACAGTCAGTTCCAGGCAAATCTATTGGCAGTAATGGACTTCACACTGGAAAAATCCAACTCCTACTGCCAAGAGGTTAAAGGAGGGGGGCATTCTTCTTTATGAAACTGTGGTGTTCCCCTAAGGATTTCCTCAGAAACAGACCTTTATAATGGAATGTTTTCACTTTTCTTTAGAATCATGTGACTGTCCTCTCCTGTTTTCCATCCTTCCACTTAAAGGCCTGGATGAGATTGCACAAATTGACACAAGCTGTTGGCCATCATGTCTTTTATTAATCAGAGGAATTCAGGGATATATTGAATCTAAATGACCAGGATAAATAAATGAGCAAAAATGTAAAACTGTTGGAGAAAATGGAGGCTAATACATGGATCACTGACTTTCAATTTTCTAACATTAATATAAAAGCTTTTTTGCACGAACAATTATACACAGCAATGCTCAATTTGAGCACAGCTCTACTTATCCATAGCTCTACGTATGACCATACCACTAACACCAAGATAGCCCAGTGTTTAGACAAGATGAGTTCATAGATGAAGTATCCCAGCCACAACATGAGCAACCCAGGGTTGAAGCTGAACTCAAGCAAGATGGAGGATATGATGGAGGGCAGAGGAAAGCACTGCATCCTCTTTTGGTTGCAAGTACACATCCATAATGGGTCAATTCAGTCTGTTGGTTAGAAGTGTTACTGGATTCGTCACCAATGCTAAGCGCTCACAAATAATGCTTTCTACCATCTCCAGTTGGCTAACAGAATCCATTCTAGCCTGGCAGATGATGTCTTAGCCTCAGTTATACATGCCTTCATAACCTCCCTTCTGGGCTACAGCAATGCGATATACCTGGTCATGAAACCATCAGCCCAAAACTCCAACTAGTACAGAACCCAGGAGCACATCTCCTAAGTGACGCAGGCTATAGCAAGCACATGAGAACTCTCTGCTTCTCTCTATGCTGGCTTCCTATAAAATATTGAATCAAGTTCAAAGTCTTGGTCCTTATCTTCGACAAGATGCTCAAAGGCTTGGGTCAAGCATATCTAAAAAAACACCTACATCTCCAGGATGAAGATCGTGGTTGACAGCTTTGCTCCTCTAGTATAGTGGAACTCTCTAAAATAAAACTCTACAGTAAGGGTAAAACTTGTCTGTGAAAGACAGACCTTTGTCAAAAAATAATTAGAAACCCTAGAACAAACTCCCCCAGGAACTACAGACCATCCCAAACCTCATCACCTTCCATTCCAAGTGCAAGATACACATCTTCAACCTGCTTCTTCTAACACACACACACACACACACACACACACAGCAGTGTGTACATTTAAAAACAAAACAATACACTGCACACACAACTGTTTCCCACACAACTGGGGAGAGGATGAGAGAGAGAACAAGCCACATGTGACAAATGCTAGTCATATTATTTAATGCACTGTTTGAAGGTGCTCAGATACCACAGTGACGAGGGCAGAATAAGAAGCTCTGTAGACTAGAACAGAACAGACTAGAATAGAATGTACTCCACATCTTCGGTTTTAGGAGCATAATGACCTTCTAACAAAGTATTAAGGAAAAAAATGTGCTTGTTTTTGAAGTAATAATTGGTAGCTTGTTATTGCAATATTTAAACTCTAGAAAGTGCCAAGTTAAATTGGTTCATTTAATAAATCATATTTTAATCTAGCAAATGTTTAATTGTCCTGGAATTTAGAATTAGCTAGATGCATTTCATTGGCTCATTTGTCCTGTATTATAAAACAATTATGTTATTTGTAATAAATTACTAACATGGAGTTTCAGAGTAACAAATTGTTTACTTAATTTAATATAAAAAATTGTCACTTTTGTAGAGTGCATAATCTTAGAGAACACAGCTGGTGATGAACTGAAGGTTACAAAGGAAAACATTCATGTCATTCCAGTGTACAAAATAAATAAGATCTGAAGCAAGCTAACTGCATTCCCTCAGTTTACTCTTTTGCACTTTAGTGTCATTCTCAATTTAAGTCCCCCTCCCCACATGAAATCAACTAGCTAGGAATAGGCAGAATCATTCTAACTCACTGAGTCTAACATGACAGGACTAATACAACCAGACATGATGTGTCATAGCAATGAATGACTCATCAGACTGGGGAATTCAAGAAGACGCAGTTTGCCAACATACAATACATGACCTTTACACTCCCCTCAAGTTACTGCACATACACATCTCAAACACATTTTCCTTTTATTTAAAAAAAAGAATCAACAACTTGCCAAAGAAAAAAAAAAGGGGGGGGGAAAGAGAAGAGATATGGTATTTAGTCCCCGTTGGCATTTTCTAACGAGTCACAAAAAGCACTGGTCAGTGAAATCCCAACCTTCCTGCACGTTTCACCGGAAATTCCAGAATTCTAATCCTTCCTCTAACATGGATTTTTCGGAGGCCTTGGATAAGTGGCTTAAGCTTGTTGCCTCACTTTCTCCCTCTGTATAAGGACAGTAACAGTTATCTACCTTATATGGCTGCTGTGAGGATTAATTAGTTAATGTCTGTAAAGTGCTTTCAAGATGTAATGCACTAAGCAGTTCTAAGTATGATTACTGATCCGTTTGCCATTACTTTAATTTTTATTTAACCAGTCAACATTGCCTTAGCATTACTAAATCTGCAGTGGAAACACAAAGCTCCCTCTAATAATACTAAGTGAGGAGAAATATAAAAGGTAGCCCTGGTCTAAGTATACGGAGGAAATAGGACAGAGAGAAGGGAGGGCTTCAGTTTACTCAGGGGATTAAATAATTTCTTATTGAATTCTTGTGGTGATTAAGGGCCAGATCTTGAAACTGGGGTGTTCCCACATGAAGCCACATTTAAATCAATGGCGCTCCACATAGGTCCGCTCACACATTACAACTTGCAGCATTGGGGCCCAATTCTTTATAGTATAGCTAGTTGTTATACATTTGAAATTTTCCTTTAGCTACTTATATCTAGTAAACATCAATAAGGAAATTACCATCTTCAACTTTTACTGCCCCCCCCCCATGATGATGGTGATAAATAGCCCATATATAGCAGATGATCTGATTTAACACAAAGGGTAGACTAGTGTCTGTGGGACGGATCAGTGTTTCTTTTATAATTATGTGCATTTTCAAGCAATTAATCCAATCCAAATTTGAGCCAGCATGCAGAGAACTCAAGAAAAATTCTGCCATAAATAACTCTGCTATTTTCCCCCCTGTTGGACCTGCTACAAACAGTATACATTACTTTCGCTGTACTGAAAGGTAGCTACGAGAAGAAGCCAGACAGCTTGAAAGTCATATCTAAAAGAGATGAGAGAAGATTGTTAAAAGAAAGAAGGGAAATGAAGAGAGATCTGAATGCCAGAATGAATAGAGAATTTGTGCATGTCAGTGAAAACAAAGAGGAACAGAAGATCAGGGGAAACAATGTCAAGCCCATCAAGAAAAGCAAGGAAGAAAACCAAAGCTTAAGAATACTAGGAAGAAAGATGAAAGAAGGGCAGTGACAGATCTATACTGGATAAAAATAGAAATGAAAGAGCTACTGCAGCAAAGACTATTGGGAAACATGAAGGATTTTTATGCCAAACTTTACTACATCATTTGACTTTCCCACCTGCCCTCCCACTGCAGGAAAAGGAAACACTGGAGGAAAGCAGGCAGGAAGTTAGAAAGCACGAGGATGCCATTTGATGGTTTTGGATTGGGTTAGAAATAGCCCAAGGAGCTTTCAGAATCCATGATAAGAATGGGGAGGTACCACCGAGAGAGGAGAATGCAACAGCACCATTGCTTCTGGAGGAGCCAGCACTCAAAGGGCACTGACCCAAAATGGGTCATGGGGCAGGCAGAGTTCTTCTCTCTCTCCCCTGTACCACTCCAGAGCCAACACCATTCTCACAGGAACGGCGGGGAAAGGGGGGAACAGAAAGAGCCCAGCAGCTCAGGGCAGCTCTGGTCCCACCTCCCGCACTCCCTCCTGTGAGCAATGGGATGGCTCCTTTGCTGCTCCCTGCAACACCCAGCATGGGCTGGGGGAGAGGGGACTCCGCTGCAGCATGCCCCCAGCCTGCCAGAGAGGGAGGCGCAGAGTCATAGACTCATAGACTTTAAGGTCAGAAGGGACCATTATGATCATCTGGTCTGACCCCCTGCATGATGCAGGCCACAAAGCCGTCCCTACCCTTTCCCTTGACTCTGCTGTTGAAGTCCCCAAATCCTGTGGCTTAGAGACTTCAATTAGCAGAGAATCCTCCTGCTAGCGATCCCTGCCCCATGCTGCGGAGGAAGGCGAAAAACCTCCAGGGCCTCTGCCAATCTACCCTGGAGGAAAATTCCTTCCCGACCCCAAATATGGCGATCAGTAAAACCCCGAGCATGTAGGCAAGATTCTCCAGCCTGACCCTCGTTAGCCATTATACTATTTACCTGCCATAGCACGGTATTCCTTTGACTAAAATCATGTTTTTCCATTAAACCATTCCCTCCATAAACTTATCTAGCTTAATCTTAAAACCAGACAGGTCCTTCGCCCCCACCGTTTCCCTCGGAAGGCTGTTCCAATATTTCACCCCTCTGACGGTCAGAAACCTTCATCTAATTTCAAGCCTAAACTTCCCCACGGCCAGTTCATATCCATTCGTTCTCGTGTCCACATTAGTACTGAGCTGGAATAATTCCTCTCCCTCCCTGGTATTTATCCCTCTGATATATTTAAAGAGAGCAATCATATCCCCCCTCAGCCTTCGTTTGGTCAGGCTAAACAACCCGAGCTCCTCTAGTCTCCTTTCATACGACAGGTTTTCCATTCCTCTGATCATCCTAGTGGCCCTTCTCTGTACCCGTTCCAGTTTGAGTTCATCTTTTTTAAACATGGGAGACCAGAACTGCACACACTACTCCAAATGAGGTCTCACCAGCGCCTTATACAACGGAAGCAACACCTCCTTATCCCTACTAGATATACCTCGCCTAATGCATCCCAAGACCGCATTGGCTTTTTTCACCGCCACGTCACATTGTCGACTCATAGTCATCCTGCGGTCTACAAGGACCCCGAGGTCTTTCTCCTCCTCGGTTACTTCTAACCGATGCGTCCCCAGCTTGTAACTAAAATTGTTGTTAGTCATCCCTAAATGCATCACCTTACACTTTTCACTATTAAATTGCATCCTATTTCTGATACTCCAATTCACAAGGTCATTCAAGTCTTCCTGCAGAATATCCCTATCCTCCTCCGAATTGGCAATACCTCCCAGCTTTGTGTCATCTGCAAACTTTATCAGTCCACTCCTACAATCGGTTCCGAGGTCAGTAATAAATAGATTAAATAAAATGGGTCCCAAAACCGAACCTTGAGGAACTCCACTGGTGACCTCCCTCCAACCTGACAGTTCACCCTTCAATAAAACCCGCTGCATTCTCCCCATTAACCAGTTCCTTATCCACCTCTGGATTTTCATATCGATCCCCATCTTTTCCAGTTTAACCAATAATTCCTCATGCGGTACAGTATCAAACTCTTTACTGAAATCAAGGTATATTAGGTCCACCGCATTTCCCTTATCTAATAAGTCCGTTACTTTCTCGAAGAAGGAGATCAGATTGGTTTGGCACGATCTGCCCTTCGTAAAACCATGTTGTAATTTGTGTCAATTGCCATTAACCTCAAGGTCTTCAACTACTTTCTCCTTCAGAATTTTCTCCAGGACCTTGCACACTACAGATGTTGAACTAACAGGCCTGTAGTTACCTGGGTCACTTTTTTTCCCTTTCTTGAAAATAGGAACCACATTAGCTATTCTCCAGTCTAACGGAACCACCCCCAAGTTTACAGATTCATTAAAAATTATCGCTAAGGGGCCTGCTATTTCCCGTGCCAATTCCTTCAATATTCTCGGATAAAGATCATCCGGTCCGCCCGACTTAGTCCCATTAAGGTGTTCAAGTTTGGTTTCTACCTCGGATACGGTAATCCCCGCTCCTGTATACCCCTCTGTCACGCTGCTAATATTTCTAATCCCTTCATTGGCCTTATTAAAAACCGATGCAAAATAATCGTTAAGATTTGTGCCATGCCTAGATTATCCTTAATCTCCTCTCCAGCTATAGTCTTCAGCGGTCCCACTTCTTCTTTCTTTGCTGCAGGAGGAGCAGAGGGGAGGCTGATGGAATAGAACTGATGTGGAGGCTGGGAGGGGCAGCAGGGAGTTTAGTGACTCAGGTTCGCCACAGACAAGGATTGGCAGGGCAGAGGGGTGTCCTGATCACTCGGGACTAGGAGTGGCAGTAGGGCTTCTGCATCATCTATATACCACGCAGCGATGTACCCTGAAGGTACATACACAAGCTTTAAGGTCAAGACAAGGCATCAGGATGAAATAGCCACACCACACCAGAGAATCCAGTCCAAAAGCTTATTGTACTTGATGCAGAGTCAGAATTGTTAGTATTGCTATAGGGTCATTATTGTTCTATCAATCCTCCTTTTTCTTGCACAGGAATTAGAGAGAGCTGGATCCTCAGCTGGTGTAAATTGTCATATCTCCTGACTTCATCTGAGCGATGACATCGTACACAAAGCTGAAGATCTGGTCCAGAATGTCTATGAAATCTCTGCTTAGGAAACCTCCGAAGGGTTAAAAACGTAACCCTTCCCTCTTTGACATACTAGCAATTTTTTTTTCAATACATAGGATGGAAACTGATGAGACTATCTGGGTTTATATGGACAGACTTGGCACTTCTCCCTTATCAAAATGACCTGTAGAATTTAACAAGGATGAAGCCAATACGTTTCTATAGGAATTGCTCTAAAAACAGAGAGAAATTAACAGAGACTGATCTCCTTTCTAGAGGTGTCCCTTCCCCCTCCCCCTTTAATAGAATTCTATAGCAGGGACATATTTCTGCAACAAATTCTACTGGGTTGTTCAAAAAACACTTATTACAATAAGCTTATTGTCTTCTATTAAAACCTATAAGACTTTTCGTTAGGGGTCACTTGAAATGCAATAATCATAGTTACTTGAACTTCTCACATGGGAGTCCATGAAGACTTCAGAGAGCTTCTGACACGCTCGTCAGTGGGTCATAGAAGATGAGGGGAGGGGGTTTCTAAACCCTATGGAATCTACGGAAGAGAAAGCAGCACTGACCCTTTAGGCTACCTCTCTCTGGTGCTCGCCAGCTTCTGCCCTCCCCACTGGCAGCACAGCTCCGCTAGGAACTATGCTGTTCATGCTGCGTGATAACCCTCTTCCCAAAGGGCTGCAGGCACAGAGCAGGAGTTCATGCTGCTGCTGCTGCTAGAAGGCAGCATTAATGTATAAATCAGGAGGGTGGATAGTCCTTTGCTTAACCCTTATTGCCCAACAGACAGCACCATGCAAGGTAAGGAGTGTGGGGGAGAGGGGCTGCGGGGAGCTCTCAGGAAAGAGGGTGCATGAACTGGAGGTGCTGCTTCCACTATTCTCCGCTCCTTACATCTACTCCTGCTTTTTCTCCCCTCTGCTCGTGTAGATAGAGGGGAACATCTGGCTAATTATTATTAGTGGATTGATCAGGGCTAGTGTGAAAGAGTCTCATTATACATGTTAGGTCCATTATGTAGGTGATTCTATGGTATCATACATCCCGCCCCCACCCTTGTATTTATTTTTTTGATGATTAATTTGCCATTCTTATTTCCTCTGCACAGGTCATAGTTGTCTGTTGTAACTTAGTAAAAACAGAAGGAGAAGAGAATTCTAAAATATATTATCTGTAGGTATAAGTGTGTATGTCTAAAACCAGATTCTGTCCCTCAGCTATTTGATTTTGGGGAAATGGAGGGGAAAGGGTTTGCAGAGAAGATGCTTTTCATTAACTCATAATTAATTACCCCTGCACACAAAAGGCATCAGACAAGTTTGGGCACACAATTAGGCGACTAATTATATTGACTCTGGCATGGCATATTTAAATGGACACACACGCCCCCAAATCTGCCTGATTGTTCCATTGTTTTTTTTATTTAGGTACACAGTCAGGTTTTTTTTTTGGTTTTTTTTGCTATAAAGCATCACCTGTTGAAAATGTTAACGCAACTGCAATTGCATGCCTAATTAATCATGTAATGGCCATTATTACAGCAGCCCTTTTTGAAAATGTAGCCATCAGAATGCTTTGATTACATGAAAAGAGCACAGAAGAATTCAGAAATACAAAGGCTCTCAACCTTGCATACTTTTGTAGAATTTTATTGTGCAAAATGCGGAGTGTCCTTAGCTCCCATTACAGGCTCTGAGACTCGAGGGCACTCAGAAACTTTCAGGAGCTGCTGAGCAGCATCCAGGAATGGCCTCTTTAAAACTTAAAGAAAATGTCAATCACTTCTTCTTGTGGGATAGGAATATTTAAGCAGAACCTATTGTCTGGTAGTGATTAACGCAAGGAGGACTTGTCTACATGGGAAAATTTTGCTAGTTATACTGGTATAGTTATACTGATATTACCACTTTGTGGACAGTCTGAACAGTCTCATTCCATTATAAGAGTAGCTTTTTCTGTTTCGTTTAAACCCTTCCTAAGTGTAGGGTTGCCAGGCGTCTGGTTTTCAACCTGAACACCTGGTCAAAAAGGAACTCTGGCAGCTCTGGTCAGCACCGCTAACTGGGCCATTAAAAGTCTGGTTGGTGGCGCATGCAAGCTCCCAAACCTCCATGTGGCTCCCTGGAAGCAGCAACATCCCTCAGCCCCTAGGCGCAGGGGCAGCCAGGGTGGCTCTGTGCGCTGTCCCCGCCCTGAGCACCAGCTCCGCAGTTCCCATTGTCCGGGAACCAGGGCCAATGGGAGCTGCGGGGATGGCACCTGCGGACGGGACAGCACTCAGAGCCCCCTGGCCACTGCGCCTAGGAGCCAGACATGCCAGCCACTTTGGGAGCCGACTGAGGTAAGCGCTGCCCGCACCCTCACCCACACCCCAACCCCCTGCCCCAGTCCTGAGCCTCCTCCCGCACCCAAACTCCCTCCCAGAGCCCACACCCCAACCCCCTGCCCCAGCCCTGTACCCCCTCCAACACCCAAACTCCCTCCTGGAGCTCACACCCCGACCCCCCCTCCTGTGCCCCAACTCCCTGCCCCAGCCCTGATCCCCCCCCGCACCCAAATTCCCTCCTGGAGCTCGCACCCCACCCCCCTGTCCCAGCCCAGAGCCCCTGCCCAGAGCCCCCATCCCCTCCTGTAACACAACCCCTTGCCCCAGCCCCCTGCCACACCCAAACTCCCTCCTGGAGCCCGCACCACAAATCCCTCCCATGACCCAACCCCCTACCCCAGAGCTTGGAACCCTCTCCCACACGCCAAACCCCTTGGCCCCAGCTCAGAGCCCCCTCCTGCACCCCAAACCTCTCATCCCCGGCCCCAACCCTGAGCCCTCATCCCATCCTTCACCCCAACCCCTGCCCCAGGCCAGAGCCCCCCTCCCACATCCTGAACCCGTCATTTCTGGCCCCACTCTGGAGCCTGCATCCCCAGCAGGAGCCCTCACCCCTTCCTGCACCGCAACCCCGTCCCAGTCTGGTGAAAATGAGCGAGTCAGTGAGGGTGGAAGAGAGCAAGCGACAGAGGGAGAGGGAATGGAATGAGCAGGGGTGGGGCCTCAGAGAAGGGGCGGGGCCTTGGAGATGGGGTGGGACAAGGGGCATCGCCGGACAAGGGTGTTCGTTTTGTGCAATTAGAAAGTTGGCAACCCTACCTAAGCGGCATAAGTTACTGAAGAGTAAGAGCGTTCACGGGGGGGATTATACAAGTATAGCTTTCCCCTGTAGATAAGACTTATGCACACTAGTGTCCAGTATTCTATCTGGTGTACTATATCTTACTGCCCCTAAATCATTCAAAGTACTTTTACATAGGAATGAAGAAATGGATCCAAACTTTCTCCCAAACTAGAAACCGTTTGGAAGGTAAAAAGATGAAGTTAAAAAATGAGGAAACAATAAAATTATGAGGAAACATCTGGCTAGCGCTGGGAGCAGACATGCAGAAATAGAACAAGAAAGTTTCTCCTTGTGGCATTTCCAACCCAGTTTTGTAGACTCAAGAATTTTGGATTAGGTGTGAACAAGCAAAAACTTTTTGGTGATTGTCCAAATGGAGCCTGCAAACATTGGGATGTTTTTTTCAATCACTATGTTTATGCTTATTAGAATACCACCAGGGCTTTTCAGTGTATGGCCAATTTTATGTCCAGTTATAAAACAGTGGCTTTTCTGTATCAGTATTTAAAAGTAAAAACATACTGCTCAGTGTCACCTAGTAAAAAGAGCACTGGATGGATTCTGTTCTCGGCTTGGTCATTGACCTGCTGGGTGATCTAGGGCAAGTCACTTCACCTCTCTGATCCTCATCTGTAAAACGGGGGTAATGATGCTGACGTCCTTCGTAAAGTGCTTTGAGATCTACTGATGAAAAGAGCTATGTCAGAGCTAGGTAGTATTATAGTGTACATTTTAAGCCTGGTGCACAGGGTAGACATGCATGAAACCAGTTGAACATATCAACAGCTTCATGCCAAATCAGAAATTAGACATCATATACTGGAGTAACAAGTACACAACCCAGGCCTATGTTTTATTGTATTATTATGGAGGAATCTACTAATCTGTTCCCTATGTGGCATTCCCATTGAATTCAGTGGAGCTGTATACATGTGGAGGTGATAGGGTTATTGGCTAAAGCACCAAAGAGCAGCATCTCAGCCTAATATCTAGAGTTTTTTGTAGGTAACAGGCATTTTGTGCTCATCACGGCCTTCTTTCACAACAGTTAAACCTTTTAAAAATAGTAAAGCTTTTACAGTTGGATGTGAGACAGCCTTGATTAATCTTTTCATACAGCAAGAGTTAATGTGCAATGATAGCTGCATTCAGGGCATTTTGAAAGTTCTAACAGTCTTCTTAGTTAAAGGTAAAGACCCTTTTTAAAATATGTCTTGTGACATCTAGCACTGAGCAAGATTACTAATGCCGCAGTACACAGGATAGTTTGCCTGAAATTTTAAAAGGATCTGGTATCACTCTGAAGTTCACTTTTCTGTTTTGGAGCAGGAAGCTGGAGCGTGCAGGGGTGGGGGAGGATGAGGCTGGAATGTCAACTCAAGTGGAGTTGAAACGATGTCTCTAGGATTTTTGCCCAAGAGCTTTCTGCTTCTTCATTGCACAAAAACACCCAACAAAACAAAACAAAACAAAAGCAGTTTTTACAAGCCTCCAGGGTCTCTTACATGATATTCTGTAGAATATAAACTCTCACATTAAGCATAAAATGATAACAAATGAAAAACTTGCCCTCTGGACCATAAAATCTCTCTGCAGCATAAACATGTAGTACAACAGACCAAGGATGTATTACATACGTCTCGTGGTACCAGAGCAAGAATACTGCTTACAAGAGGACAGTCCTTTCTGGATTGAATGTGCCTTATTCAAATTCCACAAGTGATGGGTGAGCTGTGAGGTCAGAGAACAACCAAACGGTGAAAGAGGCACCTGAAAATGACATGGATGTCCCCAGTTTCGGATGGCAGGGGAAGACCCACTTGTAAATCTTAATGTACCCAGCCTCTTAAAAGGGGCGGGGGGGAGGCACCAGATAGAAACTGCAACATGCCCCATTTTGCCAAATGTAGCAGATGTTTCCTCGATGGTTACATAAGCATTCAGAAAAGAAAAGCACTTGATCAGACTAAGGGACATGCCTGGTTTAATTGGGCGTTGGCTACTTGCTCCCAGTTACACCCACACTACAATTCCACTGTAGTCTGAGGGCACAATCTAGCCCCAAGCATGAGAATTTAGGAGCAGTGTGACTAAGGGATGTGAGTAGGAAAATGGACTGTAGATGGTAGAAACAGTGTAGACAAAAGGCCCATCAGAAAATGTGAACACATTAAATCCGAGGGGAGGACGGGGGGGGGGGGGGGGGAGATGGGATGTTAATATGACAACTCCTCAGGGAGTACAGAAAGAGCTGGCTGCTGTTGGGAGACAATCCACTAGAGAGAGTAATATCCACTGAAAAAGAGTACCAGAGGCCCAGACTGAGGCTCTGTCTACACTAGCACTTTTGCCGGTAAAACTTTTGTTGGTCAGGGATGTGAGGCGGGGGTGGGGGGGGGACAATAAACAAAAGTTTCACTGACAGAAGCGCCGGGGTGGACAGTGCTACGTTGGCAGGAGATGTTCTCCCGCCAACATAGCTACTGCCACTCGTTAGGGATGGTTTAATTATGCTGGTGGGAGAGCTCTCTCCCACTAGCATAGAGGCTACATGGGAGACCTTACAGCGGCGCAGCTGCGGTGGTACAGCTGTGCCACTTTAAGGGTCTGTAGTGTAGACAAAGCCTTAGTCACACCAGAGCAAACCCTGATTCCATGGGAGTGCGCAGAATCTCTATCTTAGTTATTTCATGGGCCTCGCTCATCATGGTGTGTAAGCTCCGGGTGGAATCTAATTTGGCCCAGACTGTCTTCTGGTTTCTTTTGATATTTGTGCTGTGCTTTTATGTTGGATAGCTGACACAATGGCCAAATGTGATTAAATGGGCTTAGATTGAAAGAAAAAGAAAAAAAGCTGCCTGAAGGACCCCCAGAGGCCATGGGTTGGCAAGTGTGTGGGGCAGGATATCTGGATGGAAGGCCGACTGGCAGCAATCCCAGCACTGAGGGAAAGGGAGCTCAGAGGGACTGAAGGGAACAGCGTCAGAATCTGAATGAGGAGCTTGGTCGTGACAAACAGCTGACAGACCTTCTCGCTCTCAGAAACAGGGATCAACGGTTATTGTTCTCAAGTTTCTATACAGATACTATAGTTCAGCACAAGTAAAGCTTGGGGGTGGGGGAAAGGGGAGACAATACAATTCAATTATCTCCATCACTTCAAATGGCTGATTGGGGGAGATCACTCAGGAAGCCATCCAGATTTCGAGAGGTGACTAATCACCGCTTTCTCGCTCTCTCTTTTTTTTTTTTTTTAATTCTGTCAAAGAAGGGCTAAATTAAGGAATGACAATTTGCAAAGCAGGATTGTATCAGGTCTGGAATAGCCATGAGATGAACTCTGATAATGCAGTCTGCAAGCCCTGAGAGCCAAAGCTGGGCAAAAATGTTTAATATGGTCAAATCCTTTAATCCTCATATCTGCTGATGCAGAAATGGAATATTTCTACCATTTATTACCAGAAACATTATTTTCAAATTCCATCAATGTAGCCGGAAGATCTTATGCAGCAAGGACAGTGGAGACCTGCATTTCCTTAGTGGGACCATTTTGATTCTAATTTATTTAGGCACAAAGCAATATATCCAAATAAACAGCTCTATATTTCTTTAAAGAAGAAGAAAGTCTTATTTCATCCATTACTCTAGGCCTTTTTACCTTCTTCTTCGCAATCCTGTAAAGTTCAGTAAGTTGAATTGCCCTGGAAAGCTTAGAAATTAATCAGACACACAATGAAAGAAAGAGCCTTCTCTTTCCCATAATACAGGAAAATTAAATATCATTAACCCGCTTCAGGCTAGTACAGTGAAAATTGATCGATCCCTCCTTTTTCACACTGTCCTATATCACAGGTGCAATGAGGTCAGTTGATAAGGGCTAGTAAATTTTGAACAAATAAAAGGAAATACTTCTATACAGCCAGCCTATAGAATTTTCTATTACAGGAGGCCATCAAGTAAAATGCCGTGGCTGGATTTATAAAGGCTGGATGATTTTTTGATCAACAATATCTGCCAAGAGAAGGGGATGGGACGGGGGACAACACCATGGGGAGATGGGAGTGGAATAAGGTAATGATGATTAAATTTCATGCTTCAGGACACAAAACAACAGGAATCAGGAAGGCTTTCCTCACATTGCATTGCACATATTGGCTAGATTTGTTATTTGCATCTGGAGGTACATCTTCCTCTGAAGCATCAGGGACTGGCCACAGCAGGACTGTGGACTTAATGTATAATGCTTATTACTTGCCTAGCAATTTATATGTTCAAAGTATTGATCAGACAGTAACTAAAGAATCCACATAGCACCCCAGTGCAGTCAGGTAGCATCATTTCCCCCATTTTACAGATGGGAAAAACTGTAGCACAATATACTAGTCCAGCGCAATGCAGTGAGTTAGGGCAGGTCTACACTGCCACGGGGATCAACGCTCTGAGATCGATCCACCGGCGGTTGATTTAGCGGGTCTAGTAAAGACCCACCAAATCGACTGCAGATCACTCTCCGGTCAACCCCTGTACTCTACCCCAGACAAGAAGAGTAAGGTAAGTGAAGGGGAGATTTTCTCTCGTGTAGACCCCACAGTAACTTGACCTAAGGTACATCAACTCCAGCTACATTATTCGTGTAACTGGAATTGCATAGCATAGGTCAACTTACTGCCGTAGTGTAGACATAGCCTATGAGTGGGAATTAAATTTACTGAGTTCTTGGCTCACAGTCCCAAGCCAAATCCACCAAACCATACTGCCTCTCACTGAAAACCGTCTGACCGTGTACGGAATATCCTATTTTCCTAAGATTCTAGTGATACGATGCTGCTTTGATTCATTCCCACAGCTTGTGAGTGCAGATGGCAAAAGATGGACTGATCACAAGTAAAAAGTTAGTATTTATTAGCAGTTCATAACAACTATTATAATTCATTATTCCCCACTCTCTGCTACTTAGATTTTAAACTCTTTGGAGGAGAGGGACTATCTTTTTGTTCTTTGTTTGTGCAGCACCTAACACAGTGAGTCTTGGTCCATAACTAGGATTTCTGTGTGCTACAAATGTACAAATAATAGTAACCTCTTGGATTCTAAATTGGGATTTTCAGAAGTGCCAAGGGAGTCAGGAGAACAAGTGTCATTGAAAATCAACAGGATTTGTGCTCCTAAGTCACTTTTTAAACAAACCCACTCTAAACTTTGGGGGCAAAGACTGTCTTTATCTTTGTGCTTTCTACAATGCCAAACACATTATTGGTGCTAAACACAGAATTATTAACAACAAACAACTACTGTTAGAGATACGAGGGTGACATAATATCTTTTATTGGACCAACTTCTGTTGGTGGGAGAGACAAACTTTCAAGCTTACATGGAGCGCTTCCTCTGATCTGGGAAATGTATTCAGTGCCACACCGCTAAATACCAGGTGGAACCGATTGTTTAGCATAAGTAGTTAACCCATATTTCAAGGAACCATTCAAAATAGCCTGTTAACACCCCTCGAATCACCGGGGAGTTGTGGGGGAAGTAAGGGAGGTGGTGGGGAACAGCAGCTGTCAATGTCTCTATTCAGTCCATGATTTCCCCCCTACCTCCACCTCCGGCCCTGTGACTGGAGAGGCGCATAGGTGTGCTCACGGGGTGTGCTGGGTGTGCCCAGGCACACCCTAATGCAGGGATGGGAAATGGCTCCACTCTCCCGGCGTGGCAAGCTGCGGGGTCCGCGCTCCTGGGCCGGAGCGCCCCGCCGAGCGCAGCAAGCCACCGGCCCCTCCCCCGCCTTGTCCCCTCCCCTGGAGCCATGCTGCCGCGCGCGCAGCGCTCTGGGGGCCGGGGCTGCTTGCTCCCATGGGGCAGTGTTTGGCTCTGCAGGGAGGCAAACACGCTCCCCACTCATCCGGAGCCATGCTGCCGCACGTGCAGCATTCTGAGGGGTGGGACTGCACGCTCTCATGGGACAGCATATCTGGCTCTGAGTGGAGCAAAACATGCTGCTAGGAGCCTCATGGTAAGCGGTCCGGGGCCGGGGGGGTTGGATAAGGGGTGGGGTCAGTCAGGGAACAGGGAGCAGGGAGGGTTGGATAGGGGGTGGGATCCCAGGGAGGTAGTTAGGGGTAAGGGGTCTTTGGAGGGGGCAGTCAAGGAGCAGGAGGGGTTGGATGGGGCATGGGAGTCCCGGGGGCTGTCATGGGGCGGGGGGTGGATAGGGGTCAGGGCAGTCAGGGGACAGGGAGCAAGGAGGGTCCTGGGGGGGCAGTTAGGGTGGAGGGTCAGGGGACAAGGAGCTGGGGGGGGTTGGATGAGTCGGGAGTTCTGGGAGGGGCCTATCAGGAGACAGGGGTGTAGAGAGGGGTTGTGGAAGGCAGGGAGCAGTGGGGCTTGTATGGGTTGGGAGTTCTGGGGGTCCTGTCAGGGGTCGGGGAGCAGTTGGATAGGCGTGGGAGTCCCGGGGGTCTGTCTGGGGGCAGGGGTGTGGATAAGGGTTGGGGAAGTCAGGGGACAGGTAGGGGGTAGGCTCCTAGGGGGGCAGTCAGGGGACAAGGAGCAGGGAGGCTTAGATAGGGGGTGGAGTCCTGGGGGGCAGTTAGGGGCAGGGGTCCCAGGAGGGGGTAGTCAGGGGACAAGGAGCAGGGGGGGTTGGGAGTTCTGAGGGTGCAGTCAGGGGGTGGGAAGTAGGAGGGAGTGGATGGGGGCAGGACAGGGGCGGGTCTAGGGTAGGGTGGGGGCGGGGCTAGGGCGGGGCTCTCTGGGTGCACACGCCAATGAAATGTGCTGCACATTCCTATGGAGAGGTGTCAACAGGCCACTTCCCCTTGAATGGTCCCTTGAAATATGTGGTAATTACTTATACTGAACAATATGTTCCACCTTCTGTTCAGCTATGGCACTCTGAGTATGTTTCCCAGAGCTGAAGAAGAGCTGTGTAAGCGCGAAAGAAGTCAGTCCAGTAAAAAAGATATTACTGTACCTCACCCATCTCGTTGCTCTAATATCCTGGGACTGACACGGCTACAACGACACTGCATGAAACAGTGCCAGTTGTGCCTTTGAAAATCTCTGACCCCTTCTTCCCCGGCCATTATTATTAAAATGCACTGAATCCATTTCTCACAGATGTCCTCGATGGTGCTCAAACAAAATCTTAAGCCCAAGAAAATAACTTTCTAATTTTCTACACAAGCCAATGCTAAATCAGAAACATCCTGCTTCATTAAGGAGCAAGTCAGAGGCATTCGCTCCAGAGCCCCAACATGAAGTAACAACATTCAGGGGGAAGCACATAATTTGCACAGATGTAGTGGGCATCCAAATGACTAATTCATAAATGCGCAATTGATTTTGATGAATCAATCAATGCATTATGGAATTTAGCAGGGACTGCAGGCATTCTACAATCTGTTCTATAGAAAAGGGAAAAATGGAGAGCAAATAGAAGATAAGAATTGTTGCTGTTTTTCATCAAAAAGGTGGCTACACTCCTTCAGCAATGATACATTCCCCACATGTATACTTCACAAGGGCTGGATGCGACAAACTTTACTCTCAGGGTAGTCTCAGGAAGTCAATAAGGCCACTTACTTTAGTATGTGATAAAGGCAGGATCTGCCCTTTCTGGTGCAAAGTAAAGGATTCTATATAAATAAAAATATCTACATATCAACAGTGAAGAAATTCTTAGAAAAAAATATGGTTGTTTTGTTAACACATTATCTTGATCATGTTATTAAATTCTAACTTAAGGTGGATCAAGGGAATTATCTAAAATAAAAATACAACTGTTTTCTCTTTTAATGAAGAAACATTCATTTTATAACAGGCCAGGGCAAAACTGATGCACAAGAGATGTCACCTCTTGGGGAAAAAAAATACAGGTGTGACAGTCTGTGTGTGACTTCCATATAATATTGTTACATATAAGTGGACAAGAAAATCAGATACTTCATTTATCTTATATTTCAATCACTTATTGTCTATCAAATATCCTATTATGCATCTTCATTATGCTGTTATAATGAGCAATGTTGAAACAGCACATTGTTAAAGCGAATTCAAAATGCTTTCTCCACTGGCCTATGCACACATTTCTTTGTACATTAGGATGGGGAAAGTTTATGGTGGGTGACTGACTCCAAGGCTGATTTAACATTTGCTATCCGACAGAAATGCACATTCACAAATACACTGAGACTAGTAAATTATACCTGTTTTCTATTCCCAAGGCCCCCTGTCTGTAAAGAAAACTATTTACATTTGCCATCAGATTGATACACAAACTAGTAGTAAACAAACCATGACTCTACATTGTATTTCCCAGAGTGCCTTCCATATGGGAAGTCATTAGTTTTGGCCTTTTGGGGACAGATTTATCAAAAGAGACATTTTACTCCAAGCCTAGTTTTACTATTAGACCTGCATGTAGATCTTCATGAACCAGCAAGATTTTTGACCAGCTGCAGGAATGTTTATCTCTACCGACTGTGAGCAAGATTTTATGCAGACTTGGCAATCACTGTCTCCTGTTGTGAAAGACAACACGGTCAAAAAAGAAAATTATTCTCTCGTCTATACGATAATAGTGATTTCCAACTAAGAAAGATGGTTTAACAAGTGTGTGCACATATTTCAAAAACTGCCCTTTGATATCCTCTCAGTTATTCAATAGGGAGATTTGAATGGAATCAAATGGAGCCATGGAGAAACTGCATGCAATAAAAATGTAATTATTTTCTTATTCCTAGGCTGCCTGCAGGTGACTGCAGTAATAAAAGCCCTATAAGGAACCTGACTGACATGCATGGAATAGACAGATTTCCAGCCAATTCTGATCCCTGGAAGGAGGTGCCTGTTTAGAAGTGATGACATTCTATGTTAGCTGAGACTTGGAGTTGAACAAAGAAAAAAATGAACACAAAAATTGCCTCTTTATATACTCCTTTTATTTATTTTCTAATAAAACTATCCAGTACTGGGATTAAGGATCTCTTTGGGCTCCAGAAGCATCCTAACACCCATATTGAATCAATCTAATCATGAACCTCAAAACTAAACATACCCCAAACTCTTTATTTGCGTAACTCATGCTTCTTAAAATACTCAGGGGTGCATTCTCCACTCAGCAGGGTGGAGAATGCACCTCTGAATTCCCATATCAATGAGTAGTAATAGGGTTACCATATTTTGTGCCTCCAAATGGAGGACACTCGCAGGGGCCCCGGTCCCGCCCCCAGCCCCGCCCACGCCCCCGCCCCAACTCCGCCCCCTCCCAAAGTCTCCGCCCCCTCCCCTGCTTCCCGCAAACATTTGAGTCGCGGGAAGCCTGTAGCAGGTAAGGGGCGGTGTGGGGGGAGGAGGCGCGGCCCAGGCTGGCCCCCCCGGCGGCTCCAGCCTGGGTCGGCTCGGGCCCTGGGGTGCCGGCCCCGGCCCCCGGCCGACTACCCCCGGCCCGCCTAGCACTGCCGGCCTCCGGCAGCCCGGCGCACCCCCCGGCTCCCGGCCCCGCGGGCCCCCCGGCTCCCGGCCCCGCGGGCCCGGACTGGCTCCCGGCCCCGCGGACCTCCCGGCCCAGCGGACCCCCCCCCGGCTCCCCCGGCTCGCGGCCCCACGGGCCCGGACTGGCTCCCGGCCCCGCGGATCCCCCGGCCCCGCGGCCCAGCGGACCCCCCGGCTCCCGGCCCGGCTCCCGGACCCCGGCCCGGCACCGCGCCCCCGGCTCCCCGCCCAGCCCCGCGCCCACCCCGGCCCGGCACTGCGACCCCGGCCCGGCACCGCGCGCCCGGCCCGGCTTGGCACCATGCCCCCGGCCCCCGCGGCCCCGGCCGAGCCCTCCCGATTTTCCCGGACATGCCCGGCTTTTGGGGATTTCCCCCCGGACGAGGATTTGAGCCCCCAAAAGCCGGACATGTCCGGGAAAATCCGGACGTATGGTAACCCTAAGTAGTAAGCACACAGACCAAAAGGAGAACCTCTCTTTCAACTGTTGATTTTAATGACTGGTTGTTTTTCACTCTGCACCCAGCAGAGAAGGGAATGTGGATGGTTTCTAATGCAGTGAAATGTCCATGGTTCTGCCTCAGGGGAGGAAAAGGCTGTGCAGAAGGATGCCTGGGGGACCCTGTGGTACATCACACTGGACTAACTCTGCCTTCAACAGCATAAGAATTTGGGTGAGCCGAAAGAGGGATAGAATTGCAGCCAGTGGGTTCAGAATTACAAACATACAGCAGCTATAAAAGCCAATACAGAAGATGGAAATGGGCCACAGAGGGGCTGGCTGGCTTTTCTGCACCCATAGAGTATTCTAGTTCCCCCTTCATCCCCACATATGTTATAGGCAACCGAAAACAAGGATTTGGGAAGAAATGCACTCTCTATCTTAACTATAGCACTGCTTATCACAAATGTTATGCTAACTAGTGAACCATGGTGGGAAGAATCACCATATGGCACGCAAACCCTAACCCAAAATGAGATATCCAAAAAATTTAAGCATAAATCTTACTGAACAAAGCAAATCTAACAACCCTGGTTATATCACCTGAAATCTGAGTTGTTAAAGTATTAGAATTCAGAATTTAAAAATCACAGTTTGGAAAAACACCAGAGTAAATTAATTAACGTTAGATCATGCCTTGGACTGAACCTTGCACAGGGGAGTAAGATCCCCTCTTATAGCTCTGTGCCATCTACCCAGACGTTGGGTCCAGGCACATCACCCCACCAACAGGATGGAGGGGTGCCAGGGCCACATTTCCAGCTCCACTCAGCGGCCAACGCTTGTGAGTCCCTGTCCCTCCCCTCGTTCATTGTGCCCCTCGGTGCATGTGTGAAATTTAACGGCCTGGGATATACAAGAGGTCCTGCTAGATGATTGAATGGTCCCTTCTGACCTTAAATTCTATAAGTCCATGGCTGTGTGCTGACACAGGAGGACAAAGGAGTTAGTTAGAAACTGCAGTGCCATAGTCTAAGAACCAAGCCGCTGAGTGTGAAGATGAAAAAGGCATTCATGGGGAAAAGCATGAACAGAGGGCTCGAGCTTGATAAATCAATGGGAGCTGTAAGAGCTGGACACCACTCAGGATCAGGTCCATAAATAGGAAAGACATATTGTATGTGTTGTAGTGAAGGAATGGCGTAGATTCTGAGCACTGGACTAAAGACAAATGGATCTGTAATTTGATAGGCTGCTCTCTTTGTTAGCCTGCTGGTTATTCTATACCTACTTGGTTAGCTTGACCCCAGTTTGATGTTTAAGTCTCTGTCCCAAATGTCTTTGTAGAGCTTGGAGCAGCTAGGCAGGAATACAGAAATCAAACCAAAATAAAATCAGTCACCTCATTAAACAACAGCTTTTCATTATGCCATTATAAACAAGAGGGAAACACACCCTTTGGACTAACTATAGCCCATTTCTGCATGGCAGCACTTTAACACAATGCAAGAGTTTAGGATAGTCTTAATTCACTTTGCTTTTCATCAGAAATCAATGCAAAGGACCTGATTCTGATCTGACTTATACCAGGATAAAGCAGGTGTAGGTCCACTGAAGTTAATTGACTTACTCTGAAGTTCCAGCTTGGCTGGGACGGTGTAAGGTTTTAAAATGGAGGTCTCGGCTATTGCTGCAAGACTTTGGGGCAGATTTGCTGCTCATTATCTGCACCCCTGACCCATCTAGGAAAAGAACTAGAAGCTCAAGTTGCTCTGCTCCGTGGCTCCTCACTCTCTCCAGGAAAACAGTCAATAAGGCAGATCCATCTTTGGAGCCACTAGCTGTTTTCATGGAACTTCTTTTCCTGGAGGGGAAGGAGCTCAATAGCCCAGGCCAGTTTAGATCAGTCTAGACATGCCATCAGTTCCACCAGCCACAGGCACCTGCTTCTCTGCAGGGGAAAGAGTTTAACTCCTCCATTCCTTGGCCCACTGAAGTCAATGGAAAGACTCCATTAATTTCAGAGGGCTTTGGCTCAGCACCAGAGAGCGTGGCTCCTCTCCCAGCAACCACCAGGTCCAGGCCAGAATCAACGAGTCCCCCACTCCCACCTACCCCCAAACCGCTCCCCAGGGACTCTCTCTGCTGCTTCTCCCTGAGTAACTGCATGCACACACCCCAGAGCCTTGGCTTCTTTGAGGAACTGTCCCAGTTTTATTTTTAAATATTAACCACTATATGAGAAATTTCTATATTAGACCACGTCTTGACAGATAAAGAAGAACTGATCACAGAACTAAAAATTAACAGTAGTTTATGTACAAATGATCATGACTTGATCACATTTATAATGTGCAAACAGAATAAAGTCCACACCGGCAATGATAATAGATATACTTGGTGCTTTAAAAGGGCCAATGTCACAAAGTTGCAAACAATTGGCTAAATCATCTGAAAGGAAGAATTTAATCAGAAAAATGTGAATGATAATTGGGAATTGTTTAAGAACACTTTACTAGATGCCCACTAATCCACAATCCCACAATTGAGGAAGAAGCCTGTACTGTTTAAAAAAAAAAAAAAAAAAAAAAAAAAAGCTAGTTTAGAGAAGTGAAGGCAGCTATAAAAAATAATATATAACAAATGGAAGAAATGGGACGTTGATAGTAATGAATATAAATCAGAAGTTAGGAATTGGAGAAAACTGATAAGGGAAACAAATGAACACAAGTAGAAATCTATAGTCAGCAGAATTAAGGACAATAAGGAATTTTTTAAAGTATATTAGGCGCAAAAAGAATCCCAACAATGGTACTGGTCCATTACTATCTGGAAATGATCGAATTATCAATAATAATGAAGAACAGGCAAAAGTGCTCAATAAATATTTCTTTTCTATATTTGGGAAAAATACCAGATTATGTAATCATATCATTCAATGGTAACACTCTTTACATTCCAATAGTATCTCAGGAGGATGTTAAACAGCCGCTACTAAAGTTAGATTTTTTAAATCAGCAGGACCAGATAACTTGCATCAAGAGTTTTAAAAGAGCTGGCTGAAGAGCTCACTGGACCATTAATATTGATTTTCAATAAGGTTTTGAACACTAGGGAAGTTCCAGAAGACTGGAAGAAAGTTAATGTGGTGCCACTTTTTAAAAAAGGGTTAACTGGATGCCTGTCAGTCTGACATTGATGCCTGGAAAGATAATGGAGAGGCTGATACAAGACTTGATTAATAAAAACTTAAAGGACAGTAAAATAATTAATGCCAATCAAACTGGGTTTATGGAAAATAGATCCTGTCAAAAGTAACCTGATATCTTTTTTGATTTTAAGTGTGGTTGATAAAGGTAATACTTCTGGAAAGCATTTGTCTTAGTACCACACAACATTATTGTAAATGTATGTATGTAAAATGAACATGGCACACATTAAATGAATTAAAAACTAGCTAATGGATAGGTCGCAAAGTGTAACTAGAAATCGCAAATTATCATCGAGTGGGTGTGTTACTACTGGGGTCCCACAGGGATCAGTTCTTGACCCCATGCTATTTAATATTTTTATTAATGACTTGGAAGAAAACATAAAATCATCACTGATAATGTCTGTGGATGACACAAAAATGGGGGAAGTGATGGATAAAGAGGAGGACAGGTCGCTGATACAGAGCGACAAGCAAGCAAACAATATGCATTTTAATACAGCTAAATGTAAATGTGTGCATAGGAACAAAGAATGTAGGCCATACCTGCAGGATGGGGACTATGTCCTGGGAATCATTGACTTTGAAAAACATTAGGGGGTTGTGACAGATAATCAGCTGAACATCAGGTCCCAGTGTAATGCTGTGGCCAAAAACGCTAAGGCAATCTTTGGATGCATAAATGGGGGAACCTGGAGTAAGAGTAGAGAGGTTATTTTACCCCTGTATTTGGCACTGGTATGATCCCTACTGGAATATCGTGTAAAGTTTTGGTGTCCACAGTTGAAGAACGATGTTGATAAATTGGAGAGGGTTCAGAGAAGAGCCATGAGAACAATTAAAGGGTTAGAAAATGTGCCTTTTAGTGCTAGAATCAAGGAGCTCAATCTATTTATCGTAACAAAGAGAAGGTTACAGGATGACTTAATCACAGTTTATAAGTACCTACAAGGGGAACAAATACTTAGTAAGGGGCTCTTCGATCTAGCAGACAAAGGTCTAACACAATCCAAAGGCTGGAAGTTGAAGCTAGACAAATTCAGATTGGAAATAAGGTGTAGATTTTTGATGGTGAGAGTAATTAGCCATTGGATCAATTTACCAAGGGTTGTGGTAGATTCTCCATCACTGGCAATTTTTAAATTAAGATTGCATATTTTTCTAAGACATCTGCTCTAGGAGTTACACCTCTACCCCGATCTAACGCTGTCCTTGGGAGCAAAAATAATCTTACTGTGTTATAGGTGAAACCGCATTATATTGAACTTGCTTTGATCTGCCAGAGTGTGCAGCCCCGCTCCCCCAGAACGCTGCTTTACCGCATTATATCCGGGGTAGAGGTGTATTTTGGGGAAGTTCTACAGCCTGTGTTATACAGGCAGTACAATGAGGTGATCACAGTGGTTCCTTCTGGCTTTGGAGTCAATGTATCTATGCAGTATTAAAACACCAGTTTGCGATTAAAAACAGGCCCAAAGTCAGTGACTGACAGAAGAAGGAAAAGCAGTCATGATTTTGAAGTTAATGAATTGGTTTTGGTAACCATGTTCTAATAAAAGACATTCAGTTCAGTCAATCTGTCGCAATCCTGAGTTTGTCATTTTACTACTGTCATGTTATTTGATACTATAACGCAGACGGGAACAAGTTGCATGAACTAAAATAAGTGCAAGTGTAAAGAGTAAATTAGCTCACAAATTTGTGTATCAGGTTATTAAGTGAAAGACAAAATTATGTCAAGGTTGAAGGAATTAGAATTTGAATTTGAATTTTAACCAGAACAGCATATTTGCAGCTGGTTTCCTGATGAATATTTTATTTTTAATAACCTTCCAATCACATTCACTCAAAAGTCTTTCGAAGGACGGATCAGTAAGCAGATATGAAATAAAAACAGTGTTCTGGAAAATGAAAAACAAAAAACCCATGAGCGCTCAAACTCCCTCGTGAATAATAGGCAAAAGGAACAAAGAAAACTTAGTATAAAAAGAGAAGAAGTAGGATGACTAAATAAGAGAGTCTTATTTGATAGGTACAAATTGTGTATCTTCTCTTCATAATTCTGGCTGCTTAGAAATGTCATGCCATATGCAGATTTTCCTGACTGCACATCCCTTACTGAATGCATAGGCATTCAGCCTTAATACCAAACTCAAACTGAAACCTTACAAGTGGTTCTTCAAAGTCAACCTAAACCAGAGGACTGGCTACAGAATATTAGGTGTATCGGTGTGATTTTGACAAAACCGGTAGATTGAGAGCAGTATGTGGTGCAATGCTCTGATATATTCAGGAACTCCCTCTTCTATTTTACAAAGGGTAATGTCCATTTTCACCTTCAAAAAGGGTAGGTAATTATAAATACATTCCTTTTACTCATGATATTTTAAGCTACTAATTGTTGCCCATGGGAGAGAGTTTAATTATTTCTGATGAATAGCCATGGCACGGAATCAGGAGAACACGACAGGAAGAGTGCAGAAACTGTGTTCTAGTGCTTAATTGTGTGGCTAGCTTGCCTTTTCATCCTGAAAAACCCAGCATTGATTTTTTCCCCTCCCAAACGATTTCACAAGATAGTCAGGTTAGCAATACAAAGTGCATCCAATTCAAAAAGCATCACAACTCCTTTGGCCAGGGCACCTACGATTTCCTATCACAAATAAGCAAATCAAAATGTAGATTGCTGTGTAACTCAGCAGCAGGATAGCTCGGGCTTGTCAGTTTGACACTGGTTTGAACAGACGAGGGCATTCAGTGACAGCTGCCTCTCAACCCTCATGCAGAACAGCTGAAAGGCAAATGGAATAGACAATGCAATTCAAAACATCAAGGCTTTATGACCTTTAGTAAGTAGAAATGCTAGTATATACTGATACATCTAGAAACAGGAATTGCCTTACCACATCAGGCCAGCAATCCATCTAGTTCAGCAGTCTGTCTGTGGCAGCAGACAGGAACAAGGGCTTCCGAGGAAGTGCAAAGTTGACACTTATGGAATATCTTGTTCATAAGTTTCTTCCTAGTCCCCATCTATTCGGGTTTGGCTTATGACCTGCAGCATCAGGGTTTATAAACCTAATTTTTTTTAAATTCCATTTAATTTAGCTTTGGATGTTCTTAATACCCATATACATTTCTAACACTGAATTTAATTGGTAATATGCATTTACAAAAGCCAATATTAAATTTAAATGATCATTTTACCACCTATTTGTCCAAAGTATTTTGCTGTTAGTATCGATTGCTCCAGTAACCGAACTGCAATGTTCCACATGCGACAAAAGATCTCCGATGAATTACCTAGACCAGGGGTAGGCAACCTATGGCATGTGTGCCGAAGGCGGCACGCGAGCTGATTTTCAGTGGCACTCACACTGCCCGGGTCCTGGCCACCAGTCCGGGGAGGTCTGCATTTTAATTTCATTTTAAATGAAGCTTCTTAAACACTTTAAAAACCTCATTTACTTTACATACAACAATAGTTTAGTTATATGTTATAGACTTATAGAAAAAGGCCTTCTAAAAACATTAAAATGTATTACAGGCACACGAAACCTTAAATTAGAGTGAATAAATGAAGACTCGGCACCCCACTTCTGAAAGGTTGCTGACCCCTGACCTAGACTCACTGTACAATCTATCTATGAGCAAAATTATGATGGAATCTGTAGGGGATGATGATGCTGCAGTCAGACCTCCTCCCCCCTGGGAGGTTTGTGTGTATATAAATTGCAGGACTGGGCTTGTGTATGTGGATGTATACCTGATACCAGACTCTGAGAAGTTAACATAGTAGCAGATTTTCTTTCGAAGAAATCAAATAAGAAACAGAAGAAATACACCTCAGTACTCACATGTGTATTAGTTTCATAATCATGCTCTAGAAAATTGTACATTTCACAAACATTTCTTACATTCTCCCATAGCAACCGTAAAAATAAAGCAAAGAAAGCAAATGCCATATATTCTTACATGACTTTGCATCATCATCATCCTACAACCAATTACTCCTCAGAAATGTTTTTATGATTTTTTTTCCATTTTGAGAATGATTGTTCCTGAATTATGTCAAAAGGATGAAAATGGGAGAATTGTGATGGTAGAAATAACGTGGAGCAACAGAATTTGTCTAGTCAATCTAAAATCCTAAGAAAATGTGTGTCTGCTATTGTAATATATGGTATTTTATCAGAAAATATTGCACCATTACTAAGGGCCCAATCCTGAAAGTACTCTGGGGAAGTCCGGAGCCCAGCTGGGTGCCAGGGGCCAGGCTCGGAGCAGATGTGCAGGGATTCAGTTCCTCCCCTCCCCCTAGAGTTGCCAGGGGTCTGGTTTTTGACCGGAACACCCAGTCAAAAAGAGACCCTGGCAATTCCAAATCAGCACTGCTGACCGGGCCATTAAAAGTTCAGTTGGCAGTATAATGGAGGCCCGGGGCTAAGGCAGGCTCCCTGCCTGCTGTAGCTCTGAGCCTCCCGGTCCCTGCAGCCCCTACACGCATGGGCGGCCAGGGAGGATCTATGCGCTGCCCCCACCCTAAGGGCCGGCTCTGCAGCTCCCATTGGCCAGAAACCGCAATGAATGCGAGCTGTGGGGGTGGTGCCTGCAGGCATGAGGTCAGTGCATGGAACCTCCCTGGCCACCCATGAGTCTAGGGGCTGCAGGGACTTGGCGGCCGCTTCCTGGGAGCCACAGTAAACGTCGCCAGGACCCGGCCCCCCGAACCATCTCCCACACTCCAACCCCCTGCCCCAGCCCAGTGTCCCCTCCTGTACCCAAACTCCCACCCAGAGCCCACACACCCCTAACACCCTGCCCCAGACTCCTCCTGTACCCCAAACCCCTCATCCCCAGCCCCACTGCAGAGCCCACACCCCCAGCCAGAGCCCTCACCATCCCTCCCGCCCCCCAACCCCCTGCCCCAGCCCGGTGAAAGTGAGTTAGGTGTCAGAGAGTGAGCAGCAGAGGGATGGGGGATGGAGCAAGTGGGGATGGGGCCTTGGAGAAGGGGCAGGAATGTTCAGTTTTGTGTGATTAGAAAGTTGGCAACCCTATCTTCCCTACATACACACAGCCTGAAACATAGCACATAGCACTTTGTGGAAGTTACTCCAGTCCAGTGGCTAAAGTAGCCTCTACAGGCCCTTACCTGTCTACCTGCAGATGTACACAGCAGCAGATCCTCCTGTCCTATGCTCAGCTTCTCCAGCCCACTTCTAAGGGGTGCTCCATAGCCATGGAGGACGCGGATAGAGGTAGGACAAGAAGTAATTTGCTTAATCTGTAGCAAGGGCAACTTAGGTTAGATATTAGGGAAAACTTTCTAACCATAAGATAGTTAAGCACTGGAACAGGCTTCTAAGAGAGGTGGTGGAATCCCCGACATAGGAGATTTTTAAGAACAGGTTAGACTTAGACAAATACCTGTCAAGGATGGTCTAGGTATACTTGGACCTGCCTCAGTGCAGAGTGCTGGTCTAGATGACCTCGTGAGGTCCCTTCAAGTCCTCATTTTTATTATTCTATAAACAAATAATAAACAATGAGCAAAAGGATATTCTTTAAAAATATGCTTCGATGGGAGTTCCATTCATGGTCTGTTTCAGGATTAGATCAAAAACTGTATTTGGATTCATGCTTACATAATGTATACATTAGTTAGTACCTCAAAGGCAGTGCCGTAACAAGGGCGAGGCGAGTGAAGCACTTGCCTCAGGCACACAAAGCGGGGAGGGGGGTGGGGAGGGGCACATAAAGCGGTGGAGAAAAAAAAAAAGTTGCTGGCATGGAGATATTTATAACCCAGGTGATCTCCCCCCCCGGCCCCACCTGTGGCCCCCCCGCGCCTCCGACTGTCCCCCCGACCCTGACTTGCTTCCCCCCCCGCCTTCCTGGGGCCCCCCATGCTGCCACCCTGAAGCAACTGCTGCTGCAGGGTCCTAGTGCCCCCCATCTCCACTTCCAGGGCAGACTGCCTCTGAGCCTGCCCTTCCCCCTCAGACCCTTCCCTTTTCCGGCAGGACCCTCCAGCAGCACAGGGCACATCTCCTCCCCCCCTCCCCCCGCCCACAGTCACCGCTCCTGCCCCATGCTGGGCAAGGAGGCAGCTCCATCCCTCACCTCTAGTGAGGCTACAGTCAGGGGCAACAGCAGGGGAGGAGGCGAACACAGCGCCCCCCGGCAGCCACCACGGGGGAGGCGAGGGAGATTCCTGGACCTGAGAGGGGCCCTAGGAGCACATGCAGTGACAGTGTGCTGCTGGGGGGGGCAAGAAAGGGGGGCTCCTCCCCCAGAACTTCCTGCTGCCGGCAGGGAAAGGGCTGGGGGGAGTCCTCCTCTCTGTCCCCCTGTCCCGGAGCAGCCTGCCTGCACCCCAAACTCATCCCCAGCTCTGCCCCACCCCAGAGCCCACACCCCCAGTCAGAGCTTTCACCCACCCCCACTGCATCCTCTGTCCGAGCCCTGAGCCCCTCCAGCACCGCAAACACCTTATCCCCAGTCCCAGCCAGAGGCCTCATCCCTCCACACCCTGACCCTCTGCCTGAGTCCTGAGCCCCTCTAGCACCCCAAACCATCCATTCCCAGCCCCAGCCAGAGCCCTCACCCCTACTCTCGCCCTGAGCCTCTCCCACACTCCAAACCCCTCATCTGCAGCCACAACCCACTGCCCTCACCCCTGCACCCCATCCCTCTGTACCCCTCCCATCCCCAAACTCCCTCCCAGAGCCTGCACCCCAATCTCCTGCCCCAGCCTAGGGCCTGCACCCCAGACCTCCTCCCTCACCCAAACTCCCACCCAGAGCCTTGGGCAGCTGCGGGACCACAGTTTGGGCGGGGGCGGTGTTGTATCAACCAGGCAAGGTATTAACAAACTTCAACAGAACTTTATTTACAGTGGAAATCTCTTTATCAATCTGGAGCACACTCTGTAACTCTCCCAGCCTCCTCAACTCCTCCTCCCTCCTTCCTGTTTTCTGTCCTTTCAGACTCCCAACAGCCAGTGCTCCCAGTTCTAATAATCACATGCAGCATCTAAACACCACAGGCGGGTTCTGGGCACCACCAAAACTTCTACAAACCTGCCACCCCTGATCCCGCCCTGTAAACCTGAACTCCCAGCATTCTCAGGACACATGCTGATCCCTAGTGGCCACTGCTAATATCCAGCACCTCCCTCCTCTCTTAACCTGTGAGTCCCTCTCTGGATTGGAACCAAAGACCATCTTGGAAGCAACATTACCAGCCCAAGCAGTCAAAAGTCATGAGTTAGACCCCCCAAAATCACAGGCTCTACCACCGCTGCTTCATTCATTCTTCAGCGGCAATTCAGTGGCAGGCCCTTCCCTCCGAGAGGCACTGAGGGACCCGGCGCCGAATTGCTGCTGAAGAGCCGGCCCTGGGGGAGGGCACAATTTTATATTCTTGCCTCGGGCGCAAAAATACCTAGTTACGGCTCTGCTCAAAGATACTGCAGCATAAGAAGCATGTGATGGGGCAATAGCGAAGGTAACATTTTCTAGCAAACAGCATAACATAACATACAAACATACTGTAACTAATCTGTAAGCCATCTAAAGGATAAAAATCAGAACCTCCTGCTCCAATAGTACAAGTAATCTTTCAGATGAGTTCAAGGAGAATCTTCATAGGCCCTATACTGCTAACAGCCAATGACACTTAGTTGCAAAGTTCTGATTCCACCTACACATCAACCAGTTGATGACAACACAAATTACAGTTTGCTCTAAAGGTTCAATAACCTACAACCTCTGCCTTCAAACTGCCTCCTACACACCTCAAAATGTTAATAATAAACATAATTATAGCCTAATTTGTAGTGAAATTCCATAGTGTCTGGTCCTCACCCCATACCTTTTTACTATTAAATTTCAATTGAGAAACCATTGCACAGGGAAACAGTGCTCCTTCCTCGTAGGGAGCACAACTCGCATAAATGCCAATGGAGAACCAGATGTAGAAAAGAGAGGAGGAGATGAAGTTTAAGTCTCCTTTGTAAACTCAGTTCTGCAATGAATATTGGTGGTCAGCTCAAGGGAGGGAAATCCAGGCTGACATAGGAAATGTGCTGAACTCAGGCTGATCAAATCATGCTAAAATAGTATTCACAAACCTTCATTTGAATTCCAAATACACCTCTACCCCGATATAACGCTGTCCTCGGGAGCCAAAAAATCTTACCGCGTTATAGGTGAAACCGCGTTATATCGAACTTGCTTTGATCCGCCGGAGTGCGCAGCTCCCCTCCTCCCCCCACAGCCCCGGAAAGCTGCTTTACCGCGTTATATCCGAATTTGTGTTATATCGGGTCACGTTATATCGGGAAGAGGTATAGCTGGTGAAACAGAATGTGCTGCTATGCCAGGCACATTTTACCTCACGTAACAGTTTGGGAATGAGTATCCTTTATAGGAATTCCCGCATTTCTGCACAGGCAAGTATACTGATGCTCAAACAAGAGTCGTGCTTGTATGATAATCATCAATCCTAAAATGCTATTGGTTACTCTTCTTTTAGATTTACATTCTTTGGAGCACGGACTGCATTTTCCACTGGATTTGGGCACTCTCAAAATGTAAATCGTTCACAATAACAGTAAGTTCTAAAAGTTCCTGTCCTCTCATCAGGGAGTAAAAAGCACTACCCTGGCACGTAAGCAACCAGTTACATACAAAGTGGACAGTTCAAAAACATCCTATCGGCCGAAATTTGTTTGCATGAACTATTGCCAGATACATGCAAACAATTAATGCAGTCACAAAAATTGAGATTAGTTCACAAAATTCACAACAGAAAAAAGGGGGGGGGGGACTCAATTCATCAGATGATTTATTTTTAATGATCAGCTCTAAATTAGAGAAATTCTCCAAGAATAACCTTATCCCCTTCCAAGGAAAATCTGGGTTGGAATTTATCAATATTTGCCACCATGATTCCTCAGTTTAGGTGGTATGTTATTTCTTGGTTTGTTCATATTCTTGTCAGAGAATATACCTGAAGCACCAGCTCTTTGTGCTACTCTACAGACCATTCCTATTGCCCCGATACTTGGTTAAACATTTCGCAACCCTCTGATGAAAGGGGCTGTGGCAGTACAAAGTATATGGAGTGTTAATTATTGTTTCTTGGCTCTAGGAAACCAGTGTGTTCATTAGCATGAGCCCCCTCAGTAGAGAACAAGAGGATCTTGATTCTGTTCTCTCTCTCCAACCATCTGTAACTAAAAATAATTGCTTCGAGTTCTTTGAAGTTCAATCTGCACCAACAATCACTCTGACCTATTATTTCATTTTATCCTTATCCTTCTCTCCCACACAAAAAAAAACCTTTGTCAAACCTTTGCTATCATAAGCCTTACTTAATAAGGAACCTGTTTCACTAAAATCCTTCCAATCCATAAAAAGGAGGTTTGCATTGCAACCCAATAAAAAAATATATATATATTGTCATGCTGCTTTTGATCACTCCCCCCCCCCCCCATTTCATTCTCCATATTCCAAAATCCTTCAGATGTTCTGTTACAATGCTTGTCAGTTCAGAGACAACCAAAGACAGTGCAGATCACATATGAATAAGCTTTCTGTGAAAAATTCAGTCAGGAGAGCTGGAAACCTGCATGTGCAAAGCCTCAAGCTTTGCTCTTCCTCCTCCTCCTCCTCTTCATTTCTTTGTCGTTAATCAATTATCTGGATTATTCATCTCCTGGTTTACGTTTTGTTTAGTTTTTACAGCATAGCAAATCCAGCTCAAACTATCAATTTTCATTGTTTCAGAGGAACAGGGAATTTAGAGAAGGAAAAAGACCATTCCCCCGCTAATGCAAGATTTATTCCTTACAGTATATATTATAATATTTTCTCCAGTCTGGCTACTAAATTTCTCCGTGATGTGGCTCACACTGTCCTCTTCCCTGGCATGATGCTGCCCACATGCAACCCAAAGTTGAATTTACTTTTCTCATTGGCATACCTCATTACAAACACGTCTGATTTCCTTCCTTCTATCACACTTAAGGGCTTGTCTACACGACAGAGTTAGGCTGGCTTAACTATACCACTAAGGGCTGTGAAAAATGTTACACGCAGCGCAATATAATTAAACCAACCTAACCCCCCAGGGTAGACACTGCTATGTTAATGGAAGAATTCTTCCGTTGACCTAGCTACCACCTCTCGGAAATGTGGATTTACTATAGTGATGGAAGAACCCCTTCCGTCGCTGTAGTGTCTACACTACAGCCATGCAGCTGCAGTACTGTAGCTGTACTGCTGTAGCATTTCTAGTGTAGACATACCCACAGCTTGCATACTTCCAAACTGAATCTCATTTTGTTTTTTTGCCCAAGTTTCTTATAATTTCAAATTTTTGCTAGTAGGGAGGAGCTCTGTTGGATGGGTTGTGGGGAAAGGGGTGCATAGGTGGACAGGTGGTGGTTGGGGCCAGGAATTAGAAAATTTGGGGAGGAAATTATTAAAGAGATTCATCTTATGCCAGCTTTCTAAAGAGTCCCTGCTCTGCTTACTGTAGAGATATGTTTGTAGAAGATTATAATTTAGAGATGCTCCCTCATAAAGTAGAGTATTATGAGCATAGGAATTTGGAGATGGGCCCTGGAGACAAAGGATCCACATTTTAAATAGAACAACAAATTATTTTATTTTTTTTGTTGTTAGTAGCAAGACTTTGTATTGCACTTTATTGGAAAAATGTGACTTCTCTTGTGGGACGGTGGTATAGTAAAATATGGATTGTCCTTGTACTGGAAAATTTTTACACCAAGTATGTACACAAGAGAAGCACAAAAAAGAGGATGGGTATTTAGAAATTTGGTCACTCTTTTTAGCGTATTCAGAAGAGGCTCCCCAACCAGCAAGCCAGACTCTTTAGCCAGATTCTTTGAGTGATAACCTGTACCTGAACAAGTAATGTACAATGTAGAATGTTAATGTTTTATTGCAAGGCCTGTTCTACACTAGAATTTTATCTCAGTATAATTATGTCTTTGAGAGGTATGAAAAATCCACATCCCTGAGAGGTGTAACTATACCAACCTAATCCCCAGTGTAGACAGTGCTAGGCTGATGGAAGAATTCTGTTGACCTAGCTACCGCCTCTCAGGGAGACAGATTACCTATGCCTACAGGAGAAACGCTCCTGTCGGCGTAGGTAATGTCTACACTGAAAGGCTACAGCAGCACCTCGGTAGAGTTTAAACTACAGACAAGCCCTACATTTATCTTAATAAAAAGTTTAAAATAGTATCTCTGATCTCTTTTTTGGAAGTCTTCTCAGTCTGAAGAGGTCATTAACTTGTAGATTACTTCCTCTTCCAGCTGATTAATGAAGAGGTTAAATAAGACTGGCCTTAACACCTCTCCCTGTAAACCCCACCAGACACCTCTTCTCAATGCAATACTCTGCGAACCATCAGTCTGCTTTTGCACATAGTCTCTTAATCAGATCTTATATTGCTATCCTAGCTAAACAGATTTGTCAAGTTGATTTCGTGAAACAATATCAAATACGTTACAAAATATGTTATAATTTGTAGCAGAAGAGAATACAAGTGTGGGATTGTTTTTAAGAGAAATATTCTTAGCAGGATTTATTCTTCATAAACCCATGTTGCTTATTGAACTTAGTTCCATTAGCTTCTATAAATTCAGTGATTTAATCCCCTTTATTTTACTTATGATTGAAGTTATTTTTCAAAGGGGTAACTGCCAGGAACACTCTACTTTCCTTTTTTAAAAAATGGATAGGATATTTGCTTCTCTTCCATCTTCCAATAATTACACATTTTTAATGGTTTTTCGTGGGGGGTGGAGGGGGTATTTTTGTTTGGCTTTTGTGATACAGCAGCTTTGGTAAATAATTCCTTAAAATGAAGTTCACTTCTCTGCAGATGGCCAGCATAAGGTCTATGCATCATTTAGGATTGATCTAAACGAGGGGGGAAAAGTTGTATTTTTAAATCAAGTTAGCTAATTTAAGCTAGTTTAACTCAATTGAAACTACTACTTAACACTAATATAGACAAAGTCTAACATGTTTAGCTCTTCCCTTGGCTTTACCCTGATCAGTTTAGATGTGTGAAAGTACAATTGCTTTGTCTTGGCTGGAGTTTTAGAAGGTGTGAATTAGATCAAGCTAGCTAACTCGATCTAACATTACACCTTTAAATTCTAGTCTAGACAAGGCTCTTGTACAGGAGGCCCACTGCAAAGCTGTAAATTCAACCTCTTATGCCCTATGAATGCATATTATCCAGACTTGCTGATCTCCTATTGCTCTTTTTCCTGGTCTACATGTATATTTTTTAAAGGATTTCAGTGTCTATGGGTTATCATTAAATTCACCTCCCTCCTCCATTTATTAACAAAGCTACTCTCCCTCTAGAACTTTTCTCTTGATATACTGTATTTCTAGAAAACACCCTCCTTTTTGATGACGTTAACTTCCCCTTGCTGCCCTTAGCTTACCTCTGTGACTGTATATTACAGTGTCATGACCATGTCTATTTCCAATACAACTGTTTTAACCTCAGGTGTCTGAACAGCCTCTCTTTAAGCCATACAGGCTGTTGACTGGTCCTTCCATTCATTGCCCCCTACTAGTTACATTTCTTCATTCTCCAAAATATAGCTTCTTTAAATCTAACACACTTGCTGTTGGTGCATTCTGTAAACCCACTCCTTCCTAGGCTGAATTCATGCAGCTTTTATCTCTAGTTTTCATTTCCCTCTTTTTCTGTGGTTGAGCAAGCCACATCTTGTACAATTTCCCCAGCTGTATCTACAAAGGCACTGAACTTGATACAGATATGGCATATTCTGTCATAGCTATTAACCCATTATCTTGTAAGTGGCTTCTCTATCACTTGCTTCAGGGATCCATCTCATCAATTCACTGAGCTTTTGTCTCCCCACTCCACCCCTTTTTAGGCTGATAAATGGGATGCAATATATAATATGTTTAATAATTACTTACACAATGTTGGAAAACCCACTGTGCTTAGCAAACAAGTTAATTGATCCTATAGTGGAATCAAATGTAAATATAAACACACAAGAACTGAATGTGAGTATGAAGATTTTAAAACGCTGGGATGAGAACCCTGGTAACTACAGCAATAGTCATCTAAGGCATGTGATTCTTACTAGTTGTTTCCCTGGACAGGCTGTACAATACTAACTTTTTTTTTTTTTTTTTCTGATAGCTGCTCTAATTTGGATAAAAACCTTCAGTTTTGGACCTTCTCTGGTGTACAGTGAAGAGAAGCAATAAAGAAAAGACCTTGAAATGAAAGGATGGCTATCTACATCACAACAGCTAACCTCTAGCACGTACTTTGGGGATAGGGAAGCTACAACCAGTTTACGTTACTGTAGGATTTTCATTTAAAAACCACTTGGCCTATTGCAATCTCGATAGCTTTCAACAAGTAACTACTCTGATGATTGTAAAGAAATAATGCCTAAATTCCTTCGGTGACCTTTTTAAACTTCAGCTGTGTGGCTAATGCTTAGCACTAGTTCAAATAGGCTTGTAGCGTCTATCCTCTCTACTCCTTTCAGGTTTTGTACACTTCAATGAGGTCCTCTCTTGATCTCCTCCCCTCCCTGCTCAAAGGATACAGTCCTAGCTTCTGTACATTTTTGAATATTTATAATGATGCCTAGCTGAGCAGGGTCACCCATCCTTATGATGATGCATTAACCAAGCCCATTAACTTGACACATATTTGCAGACAATTTTGGACTTCACAAACACTCAGACAGAGACAGGTTATCCAATATAGATTTATTGCTTCGTGAGTGCAAGATATACCCCTTGAAGTCTTGATGGGCATCAGCCTATCCTCCAGCAATTACTGATACCAATTAGCATCTACACCTTCCATAAGAGATAGCAACAATATAATCAATTGACTATTCCTCCAATCAACGGCTTAGCTAAATAGGAGTCTTTTTTTTTTTAAATGAGAGCTTGCTTTCAAATCAGTCAGGAACAGTTCTACTGCACTGAATAGTGCACAAAACCAAGGTCCCCAGTCTATAATCTGGTCCCAGATCTGCCACGGGTGCCATCCTGATTAAGGCCAGCCTGTCCTTGACCCTTGTGTGTGGGTACAATGGAAAATAGATTGAAAGGTGACATCCACATCCCCTGTATTCCCCTTGCAAGAACCAGGGACAATATCTGTTTCAGGAGAGCATGGGAAATGTTTTGGCTAGTTATTACATCCTTATTGTTAAATAGCATACCAATGTAAAGAACAGTCTCCAACATCTTAATCACTCCGTTTCTGAAAAAAGATGCTCAAGTTCTAAAACAGTTACGGAGTTTGGGAATTTAGCTGAATATCTGATGATGCCAACTGCAAACTGTGAACCTGCCCAGGTACACCAGCATTGAAGACGTGTTCCATTTGTATTTCAATACGCACTAGAGCAAACTGCATGTAATAAGCTACACACTAAAATATCAGGGGTTATTCAAAGGTCAGGCCCAAGATCTTGTACCTCAGGGTAACGGAACCTCATGCATTCTAATGGTGAGCTTCTGAATCATTCAGATCTGCAGGGAATTTTTTCCATGGACTTTAGTATAAAGAATACTAATAAACTTCAGTAAGAGGATAACTGTGTTCTACCACCATTTCACAAATGCCGCTTTTCCCACTGCATAAATACGATCTTTAAATCTCTCTAAAATATTGTGCCATAAAGCGGAAATCCCTTAGGGTCCCTTTATTTATCCATACCATGTTCACTATCATCTGAGCAATTTACAAAAAACTCAGCGAAGTCAGAAAGTTAGGCGCCTAGGCACTTTAGAAAAATCCCATCAGGTGCCGTGCTGCATCTTAAGGCACCTAATTACCTTCAAAAATCTGACCCAAGTGCTTAACAATCCTCTGTAAGGTAGAGGAGTGCCCCTTTTAAAGATAGGTACCATATATACCCGATCATAAGCCGGTTCGTTTATAAGCCGACCTCCCCAAGATGGATAAGTAAAAATGGAATTTTTTTATGATCCATTCATAAACCAACTGTATAATTCAGGGGTCAGCAAACTTTGGCTCCCAGGCCATCAGGATAATCTGCTAGTGGGCCGATATGGTTTATTTACCTCGAGTATCTGCAGGTAAACCTAAGTAAACAAAGTGTCCTGGCGCGCCAGCTGCTTACCCTGATGGGCCGGGACAGCAACTGGTGGGGAAATTTTTTTTGGGGGGGGGGGGGGAGAAGCTGGGGTTCAGGGGAATAATCCCTGTGACCACCCCCCACATGACCCCACCCCTAGCCTAGGACCCCCACACTCTCCCCATCCCATCCCTTCCCACCTTATCTGGAGAGGGCGAGGGGAGGATGTCTCTGGCCAGACCGGGTGGCGCGGCCACAGCATGTTCCAGCGGGCTGGGCCGGGCGGCACTTCCACAGCGTGCTCTGGTGGGCCGGGTGGTGCAGCCACAGCCTGCTCTTGGGCGTGGTGCTGAGCCCCAGAGCTGCAGCTGCTTCAGAGGCTGTGGAGAGCAGCGTGGCCAGAAGCGGAGAGACTCTGGCCCCGCCTCTTCCCTTCTGGCTCGGCTGCCTCTCCTTGCTCCCTCTGTTGGGGGGAGGGGCTGTGTCCCACCTCTCCCTCTCTATACCCATTCATAAGCCGACCCCCTTCTCTGGTGCTTCCCTTTTTTACTAAAAAAATTCGGCTTATGAATGAGTATATATGGTAACTTGTGCACAAAGAGGGTAAATGCCCAAGGTCACACAGGAAGTCTGTGGTGGAAGTAGGGAATCCACGTCTCTCAAATCCTAGACTAGTTCCCAAATCACTCAACCATCCTTATAGTTGTAATCCATCTCTCCACACCCAGTGTTTGCCTTACAGCACACCCAGGCCATGTCAGCTTGAGGGAGAGATCAGTTTCAGAATCTATACTTAAACCGCTTCAGCACTTCAGTGTAGATGCTCACTACAGTGACTGGAGGGATTCTCCTGACACTGTCGTTAATCCTCCTCCCCAAGAGGTAGTAGCTACGTTGATGGAAGAATTCTTCTGTCAGCCTAGCACCTGGGTTAACTTGGCATAGCTACGTTTCTCCAGGGTGTGAAGACACGCCTGAGAGACATGCTATGCCAATGTACGTTTTCAGTGTGGACCAGCCCTCAGATCCCCAGCATGCTAAAAGTACTGCACTGCTACTACTTTCCAAGGCTGCCCTATTTTATTTTAAAATTTTCTAAACCATGCCTCTTGCTACAGTTGAGAGAGAGAGAGAGTTTGTCACTAGTAAGCTACTGAGATTTCATACTTTAGGACATCAAAGCATGAACGATGTCTTTCAATTTTCTCCACTTTATCTTATTAAAAGAAATATTTTAAAGAACATTATCCCTTGAAGTCACTGGATACCAAATTCTGCAAAAACAAAAGACCTCTCACTTTTGGCTGTGGGTCAATGCTGCAGACAGACATAATACGTTTTCTTAAGGACATGTCAAAGCATTTTATATCCAGGATTTAAAGTCAGAGTGGCTAACATGCAATGTGAGACAAAGGAAATCCTACACTGAATTTTGTGAAGGTATGCTTTAGGGAAAATGTATCCTAATGCAGAAGGATTTAAATTTCCACTGAGCTTCTTTATCAGCTATTTTACTGTGTGATATTAAATGGTTGTAAACTGAAACAGCACAATGATACACTGTCTCTAAAGAGAATTTTAGGTTACTCCACTGACATCCTTAAACTAGTCTCTAGTCTGCCAAGATGCTTGCTTCCAAGGACTGTTCTAATGCCAATTGTCAAGTCAGCAACATGTTCCTCATGTTGAGAGGTTATTTTCCAAATCCAGAGTGTTGACATTTGCTCCTGAGGCAGGTCAAAACAATCCATGCTATTCCCATTAGATTAAAAAGCAGAACTATCTTGTGGAGTCATGGCCATATTGTTGGCCATGTTAAACAGTCAAAGTAAAAACTTGCGGTGTAACAAGGTCTGATATTACTGTATAAAGAACAGGAGTACTTGTGGCAGCTTAGAGACTAACAAATTTATTTGAGCATAAGCGTTCGTGGGCTACAGCCCACTTCTTCGGATGCATAAAATGGAACACACAGAAAGAAGATATTTATACATACAGAGAACATGAAAAGTCTCTAAGGTGCCACAAGTACTCCTGTTCTTTTTGCGGATACAGACTAACTCGGCTGCTACTCTGAAACCTGATATTATTGTATGTATCGATGTTGCAGACAGGAACTGCTCTGTATGGAATACAAGGCTCCAAGTCTCATCTCAGCAACACAGCATGTCTGTGTGTGTGCGCTCATTTTTGTGCACATGGAGAGGGAGCATGGTCTAGTGAATATTGCACTAGAATGGGACTTGAGGCACCTAGATCTGCCATTGCCCAGTATATGATGTTGGCCAAGTCACTTCCCCCGACTCTGTGTCCCTGTTTCCTTCTCCCCCTCTTTGTCTTGTCTACTTAGATTGTAAATCTTGGTGGCAGGAACTGTCTATTCCTATGTGTTTGTACAGTATAGAGCAATGGGCCCCAATCTCAGTGGTGTCCACTAGGCACTGCCATAATATTAACAGCTATAGTTGCACACACCTAATCTGTGCATGCACAGTGGTTATTTCTACACAAACATGGCCACTTGGGCACCTAACCGATCAAGTGAATGCACAAATACCCAACCTGCACATGCACAGTGGGTACTTAAGCGTCTTTTGTACCTTTGCCTTGCCACAAGGTCATCAAGAAAAATACTGCTGATAGATGTTTTTAGAAGGTAAGGGCAATATGCCTGATGGGCCAATGGCCATTATAGAAAGAAAAGAAAAGCAAGAAAAACAAGACACACCTTGGCTTGGCTGGAGCCTGGAAATTTCCTAATGTCAACGTAAAATGGATTAAATCAAGCTATGTCTGGAGCTGTTTGCTCCCTGCAGTTCCTTAGTGCTTTCTGGAGACATAGCCGCTCTCATTCTATATGAAACCTATGCTGGATTGACAGTTTATAATTGACTGTAATCCAATCAGCAGAGAGAGCAGATTTTTTCTAATTCACCATTAGAACTGAACTTTCACTTTCAGCATGATGTACATATCCCACCCTCCTATGCAATATGTAACAGCAACTGTAGTGTGCAATTATAATATGGGCTGATAACACAATTAATCCAAACCTCAAAATGTATTCGATAGATAAACTCCTTCACAAGCCTCTCTGATTACTCTAAATGTGTACATTCATGCTGTCACATCTTACCTAACAGTTATCAATCTCCTTTTCTGCAATATTAGAATGAGTTATAATGAATCTGCCAGTTGCAGATGGTACAGAAAACCAGGGTACCTTATTCTCTTTAAAAGCAAATCCCCCACAAACTCACTCATCCTCTCCCAAATATAAAGGAGCATTTGTTTACCTAATGTGGTCATGAAGTTGATTCAATCTACTGTGTGTGGCTACAACAATACGGACAAACCTCATGCTCCAAGGCACAGGCTGATCATCTACAGTTGTTGAGAAAGAATCTCTCTTCCATGTGTATTTCTGCCCAAATGAGCAGGAGCTCCAGGGGATTTCTTTTTTTTTAAACATTCCTCAAAAGTGTCAGACATAGGACACTGCTGGATCAAATGAACCAATGACCCAATGTAGTAATGCAAATTCTATATTCTTATATATCCTATTAGATTACTCAGATGGTTCCCCAAGTCTTTGCCTCTCTAACAAACATTACCAGCATGGCTGCAAGATCTGTTCACTGGCCCCCACAAATCCTTTTGAGTTTGATTTTAACACAATATTCTCATTTGAACCTCATTTTCCTGCTCCGTGGGTCTGATATGGCTCCGGTGGTTAGAACTTTCTCTCAGACTGTTGTGATTTTTAAATGGGGGATTTTCACACTCATGCTAGGTCATTTATCTAATAACGGTATTTGAAAGGCTTAGGTTATCAGCACTCTACTGAGCAAACAGCAGGCAGCCCATACACTTGGAGGGGCTTTGTTCCCCCATTTTTCACGCACAAATTTCAATAGAATTCTTAACTCCCCAAGATAGCACATTATAGGTCTGGGTACCAATCACAACTCACAACATTTAGGTACCTAGGAAGTGACATTAGCTACCATAAGGATTATACCAGTAACTGGGTTTTGCTAGTATTTCAACTCAGTGTCATCATTTATGTATCTCTCTCTCTCAAAGGAATGAGCATATGGAATAGGATGACAGGCAAGGCTACTGATGCATATAGCAAAATGATATTAAGAGACAAATAGATTTCATGTTAAGGGGGCGGGGACAGACTGACAAAATAGGACAGTGTGGTTGAAATAAATCAACAGGGAACAGATGTGCTGGGCCAAATGGCCTTTTCCTTTATAGTACAGCAATTTGTTATTTCCTTATGTTTCCAGAACCCAGTCAACAGCACGGCATTAAAAATGCATGGACCAATTTGACGTATAGCAGGATTGTTTTTTGGAAAGTCTGAAGCGTTTGGAGAGGTTCAACCTCTATTTACGTATGTCTTTCCGCTCACAGAGTGAGGTTGTGTGGCAGGGCAATGCCCTGTCCCCATTCTCTGATGCCCTCGAAACTGCTGAGACCCACTTTCTTTTTAATGTTCAGACTATATTTTTTTCCAAAACTCCTCCACTAACACCAGTACAGTGCAACACCACAATGTGTAATCTACGGTCACCAGACAGCAAGTGTGAAAAATCAGGACAGGAGGTGGGGGGTAATAGGCGCCTATACAAGACAAAGCCCCAAATATCGGGACTGTGCCCATAAAATCGGGACATCTGGTCACCCTAGTTTAATCCCTGCTTCTTTCAGTCCCTCTTTATTACGGCCCTAGGAGGAAAAGAGATCTTGAGAGCTCTTTCAGTCTGAACTCAGCTAGCCTTGTTCCTGTTCCTGTTGTCTGTCATTTATTCATTCGCTCATCCATCCCTCCCTCGAACCACTTCCTTCCTGGCTTTTATCAGGTTAACCAGCTGAGGACTAATTAGTTCTGTACCTCCCACCTTCTGATTAGCTAATTGCTCAATCAGCCATCACTGGGGAAACTAATTCAGACTACAGTGATCAGAGTGCTGACCCACCTATCAGGCCTCGGCATTCTATCACAGGTTGCAACAGAAACATTTGCCAGCCAAAGGGTATCACATGTAGCATATAATAAATTCATCCTATTTTGAGTAGTAAGAGGAACAGAAGCTGCACTTCACATTGGCCACCCACAGAGGGGCAGGAAGGGAGAATGCCAGGAAGGGAGAGTGCCTAGTTTTCATACTGATTCTGCTTGATACTAAGTGCATTTTAGGAATTGTCTGATGCAGCCTGGGGCCAGATATTACCCAGGGTTTTCAGTACAGCTGCTCAGGACTTTTCTAGCAAAGTAATTTTTCAACAGAAAATAGAGTTTTCACAAAATCAAAATTCATATTTCATATGAAGTTGGTTTGACCCAAATTGGAACATTTCAATTTGTTGAATTGAATTGAAATACTGTATTTCATTTAGAGTCTGTTCAGTATTAATCTATATCAGCTGTGGTGCTTCATGGCTCAGACCCCATACTCCAACTACGGGCTGGGCTCCTTTGCTAGATTACATCTCCCAGGATGTCCTGTGGCTCCCTTCTGACTGAGCCACGTGGTGCAACATGAGAGTCACATGACTGAGTGCCAGTTGTTAAAGAACAGGCCCTTTTGGGCAAAATGTTTCAAAAATTTCAACCAGCTCTATACCTGACCATGGAACTCCACTGCCTGTCTTACACGTTTGAGTGGGAGCAAAGCACTAATCCAGGGGTTCTCACCTGTCAGAGGGCCCCAATCACCCATGATGCTCAGGGAATAGTGAGATCACAAAGTGTGCTCTCTTTGCACACCTCCATCTATACACCTTCCTATTCATGCAGTGCAAAGAGCCTGGCTCTTCTTGGAAGCAACCTGATATTACAAGTTCTCATCCAGTTTTTGATGTTTGGATCTTGAAATCCTGCTCATGATGGTCTTCTGTCTTAAAAATAAAAGGAATGAAAGGAAATGAGTTTCAGCACAAGCCCACTGTCGGAGAGCAAGAGGGAAAGATGGATCACCTAAAAATGGGGTTTCTTCACTAAATTTGTCAGAGAACGCATAGGTCATTTGCTGCTCTGCTTTCACTAGTTGGGACTGCTGCACAACCACGTCTGATTACTACAGAGCAAGGCGAAGGTCTGATCTTTCAGAACGCGGAGACACTGAACACGTCGTGTGGCACAGTAAAATCTTGAAATACAAATTTAGCAGCCTACAAAAACAACTTCTGAAAGCTTCTCAAACAGCAGCCAAACAGGTTTGTGCTGCTATAGGAACATCCTAATTTGCATGAAAAAAAGTCATCCTGTTTGTTCTGACACTGTTCTGAAAATAGCACAGGTTCTCTCAGTCACTCTAGCTCTCTGAAACTGCAGCACAGTCTTAGCGCTGAAAATGGCTGCAGCAAAAAGAAAGGCTTTCATCCGGTGTTCTGTTAACACAATCCACTGTGACAAGATTCTTCCAAACTGTTGTTGGGGATCATTCAAGCGGCAAAAAATTAAATGTTTCTATTATTTAGTGCATGCAGCTGGTTAAACTGAACAACATAGCAGGCTAATGGGAACACGGGAATAACTGGGTCAGCCAAAGAAGGCGTGAACGCAAAATAAAAAAAAGCAGCAGGAAGCCACCAGATTGACATGTATTATGAATGCAAACTTTGCTTTCTTCTTCTAATATCAAGTGTAGATTTAGGAAGAAATGGTCTGTGTTGTCTCCATTTAAAGGTTATTAAGGGAATTTCATCCAGCCCAAAGGACCTGTGCAAAACCTGCCAGAACAGTTAAGGCCTCAAGATCCACTGTGCAAGGGAAGGAAGGAGGTCCAGGCAGAGTGGTTGTGAAGAGAGGAATTTCTGCATGCCCTGTGTAACGCCAACAGACCCCAGTCGTCGGTGGACGGGATTGAACCTGGGGCCTCTGGAGCGTAGTGCATGAGCCTCTACTGCATGATCTAAAAGCCAACTGGCTCTTAAGTTAAGGCTGTAGAGCAGACTCCTTTAGCTCACTCTCTCTCTCAAAGTGGTCTTGGTGCCCCTAGATGGGACAGAGCACCACACCCAGAAGGTGTGTGGATTACACCTGCACATAGTGAAGAGGGACTGTGTGTAAGCTACCTGTAGGGTCAAGTGGAGGGGTCCACTGGGGGAAGTCTGGGGAGGATCCACAGATCCAGCATCCCAAGCCCCTGACAGAGAGCGTGTTGGAGGCAATGGCTGGTTTTGAATTCCATAGGGAATAAGGTGTATTCCTCATCCACTGAAGAATTATTGCTGGAGTTTAGTGCAAGAGTAGGGGAATTGAAGCACCCTTAAACAACTAAACATTTCACAGCTTTACATACTGTTTTTATAGTCTTCGAAAAGTGATACTTCTGGGGGGATTTGCATCCATCCCACATTTCCTGCACAGGGCCTTGTTTTTGGCCAGAACCGTTGAGTGCTTAGGACTATTTCCAAAAACCTAAATCTCTTTTGCTGTTTTGTGAATCAACTAGCAAAGCACCCTATTGCTGCCCTTCAGGGGGAGTAGGAGGAAGGAGAGGAACGCAACAACACATATTATAGGTTTAATGCCGGGGAATATGCCCAACCTGGAGGTCAATGAGACTTCAGAATAGTTTCAAAGGAAGTGGGTGAACACTGCAGTGCTTGACACACTTAGAATGGGACTGGACAAAGCCTTAAATAACATATGGAACTGGCAAGGGGATGGAGAACAGCAGATGACCTAGTAAGTCTTTTCCATTTGTAATTTCTCAGATATTATGATTCTTTATACACTGAACACACTGCCTGAATAATGCAGTCCCCACTAGCCTGCAGAGTACCTGGGTTCTGATACTATTCAGTCCTTTTAGAGCTCTTTAACAGAGCAGATGTAATTTCTTTTATAGATACCTTAGGGCTAGTCTACACTGGCAACACTAAAGCGCTGCCTTGTGTGGTCGTGGCGCAGCAAAAAACAACACCTCAATGAGGGGCGCGGCTCCCAGCGCTGGGGCACTGTTTACACTGGCGCTTTACAGCACTGCTGCTTGCTGCACTCAGGGGGGTGTTTTTGTCCCTCCCCTGAGCGAGAAAGTTGTAGCGCTGTTAATTGCCAGCGTAGACAAGCCCTCTCTCAATCTCTCTCTCTTCTGATAAAATAAGCTATGCCCCAAAAGATTCTCCAGTCTGTTATACAGTAATTCTACTGTAGCTTGTTCCTCACCTGACTGAAGAGACAGCTGATTTATTTACAGCTGACATTTCTTCTTGGGTTGCAAGCACAGTTGTGAGGAGAACAGAAGTTATGTTTTGAGAAGGATTTTGAAATTTCAAAATTTGGCTTCAATCTGACTAAAACAAAAACTAAAAATTTTGAAATTCTCCATGACGGAAAATTCCAGAAAAAAATCATTTTGGGTTGATTGAAATGTTTTGCTTTGACAAAACCAAAATATTTTGTTTCAATTTTCACTTTATTTTGTATTATTATATAAAATGAAAATATTTAAACAAAAACAAAAAATTATAAGATTTCATTCCAAAAATGTCAAAACATCCTCTTTCACCATTGTTGGAACTTCCCCCTCCCACCCCCCGATTTTCTTCTGAACCCAGATACCAGCATAATTGATCTAATTTTGGATTTTGAAATTAGTGTTTCAATTTCAATGGAACCATGTACTTCAATGGAATATGGTTCTGTTGAATTTTCTCCAACTAGTTCTAGCTGCAAATTAGCTAATATTGTCACTCAGGTCAATGTGCTGACATATAACTGTCTTCTAAATGACAAAGATTGGTGTTTGCACTGTGTTCAACACTTCATTTTGAAAAGGGAAGCCTTTTGAGATTCACTCTCTTACCATTCACTCCACACAATGGGAGAGCATTTTCCAGTTCATTATTTTTCCAGTCCATTGTGTATTTTCTGATTATATGTATCTGCTAAGATAAGCAAATAAGATGTGAAAGACCTATTTCTGCTAAATCAAACTTATGGTAAAGCTTCTTTTCACCATTAAGGTTGACTACTTACTACATGAGACGTAATGGCCTTGAAAACTGGTTAGAAAGGACTGTAACTTGTAGCCCCAGTTGTTAATTAGCCTCAAGTTTTAAAGTGTTGGAGAAAGTAAGAGCTTAACATTCACAGTCAGAAAACTACAGAGAGGAGCGAAGTCTCATGCTGCCTCTGCTCTCAGCCTGAGTGAGGAAAATTTGTAATTCTAATATGGGAGACTATACCTAGAAACTTCTTGTTGCTTTTTTAAAAAAATAGGAATAATTCCAAAGTAAATTGATTATGAATCCAATAGCTGGTGTGATCTTAATAGGATTCCCAATCCCTCATATGGGTGCTCAGATAAATACAAAGGCCCAGTTAGTGCTAGTTAGAAAACAATTAAGAGATTAAAAAAAAAAAAATCCAAATCAAAATGAAAAAAAAAAAGCCAAAAACTAAATGATATTTGGAAACAAAATATTTGGGGTCAAAAATGTTTCCTATCAATAAATCTAAAATGTTTCATTTTGATTTCAACCCTTTTACTTTATTTTATATTAAAAAGTAACTTTCATAGATTATAGATTTAGATTATAGGACTGGAAGGGACCTCGAGAGGTCATCGAGTCCAGTCCCCTGCCCGCATGGGACTTTTTGAAACAAAAAGTCATTTTGAAACAAGAAATCCAAACCTCCCATTTCAAAAATGTTGAAATTTGCCCTCTCCCTAATATCTTTTAAACAACATTTCATTGAAATCAAAATAATTTCACACACACACACACACACACACACACACACACACACACACACACACACACACAATTGGTTTCATGGAAAAGACATTTTCCTGTGGAAAACTAGATTAAAATTTTTTGACCAACTCTAATAACTACCCAATGTGCTGAGTCCTTGGGAAAATCTGGCCCCAGTTACGTGTACTGAGCTGAAAATTCCAGCCTCCTACCTGCATGTTTAGACTTGAATCGCACTCCTCAGCATTGCAGGGATTTTCATAGGGGCTCAGCATTGGCTTTATTCTGCCCCTATTGATGTCAATGGGAGTTTTACCAACAGCTTCAATGACAGTAGACTCAGGGTACATCTTTACTACCCGCCGTATTGGCGGGTAGCAATCGATTTATCCGGGATCGATATATCGCGTCTCGTTAAGACGCGATATATCGATCCCTGAACACGCTCCCCGTCGACTCCGGAACTCCACCGGAGCGAGCGGCAGTAGCAGAGTCGACGGGGGAATCGCGGCCGTCGATCCTGAGCCATGTGGACCCCAGATAAGTCGATCTAAGAAACTTCGACTTCAGCTATGTTATTCACATAGCTGAAGTTACGTATCTTAGATCGATTCCCCCCCCCAGTGTAGACCAGCCCTCACACTGAGCTCCTCAAGTTCCCACCCTGTGAATGGTTTCAGAGTAGCAGCCGTGTTAGTCTGTATCCACAAAAAGAACAGGAGTACTTGTGGAACCTTAGAGACTAACAAATTTATCTGAGCAAAAGCTTTCGTGAGCTACAGCCCACTTCATCAGATGCATAAAATGGAACATATAGTAAGAAAATATATACATACACATACAGAGAACATGAAAAGGTGGAAGTTGCCATACACAACTCTAAGAGGCTAATTAATTAAGATGAGCTATTATCAGCAGGAGAAAATAAACTTTTGTAGTGATAATCAAGATGGCCCATTCCAGACAGTTGACAAGAAGGTGTGAAGATACTTAACATGGGGAAATAGATTCAATTTGTGTAATGACCCAGCCACACCTATATTTGGGCATATGCCTTCTCCTTTTATATGAAAGTGAGAAGCTATAATCAAAACTCTGTGGAGAAAAGAAACTCCAGTATGAACCCTCTGATTCATGCTTATGGTCAGTCCTCCCAGAGCCTGCAAAATATGAAAGCAGTGCAATGAAAATGTAAGTTGAAGTAGAAATAATGAGGGCGTGAAACAGGTGATAGAGCAAATTGAACTGTGTTTGGCATACTGATAAATATGCAGGAGCCAATAGTATCCAACCTCAGTGCTCAGTAAAACTAAGCAATCATGCAGTGAATTCCCATTAGAAGTGGCCTGTGCTGTATTAAGAAAGTGGATGCTTAGAATCATAGACTGGCATTGAGTCACACCCACTGACAGTTCCACAGTGCAAACTGAGGATGTTAGCTGGACATGGAAAAGATAATTTGCGCTCTAATGTATTTCCACAGGAAAGGACACACAGCAGCTGGGTTATGACCTACATGATTTATAGAAGGAATATAATAGAAGAGAAAAAACTTCTAGAAGATCTAATACATGGATATAACAATGAGGTAATAACATGAGGAGAGGATGGAATAACCATTTCCATTTGGACTATAAGCACTGTGTACTTTTGACCAGACCTTCTAAATCGGTATTTGTGTTCTAACTGTCTAGAAGTCTGAGGCTCTTTTGATTCTTTGCAAGTTAAATAAGGTAATATTAGTGAGTGAAATGAATAGAAATATTATAGTTATGGATAAAATTTATTATAATTGTGCATAAATGTTAATGCATTAGCTTGTTAAGAAGGATAAAGATTTGTATAATGTAAATGATTATATTTCCTTTTTGAGTATGTTAGTGACAAAAACAGAAAGGTTTTCTTAAAGAAACAAACCAAAAGAAAAGGATAAAGAATAGGATATCTTAGACCACAGACTCCATCCCAGGAGCACAACACATATTAAATTGATGCTACATTTGATCTGAGCCAAAAGGCCAACAAGTAATGTTATGACTCATAATGTTTTAATGCATTACAGGGTACGGATTCTATTTATGTGTTTAAAAAAAATATTTATCACTGCAATGGATGTGCTGAGAGGAAACTCATCTATCCACCCAACTACCCCAGTATGTGCGGTATGAAGATGATGAAACTAGAAACAAGTCCGCCTACTATGTGGAATACATTTTAAAATGACAGTGGAAATTTTCTTGAACTCCGGATTACTGGCAGTCAAGATGCTATGCCAGACAGACTGACAAATCTGGAAAGCGAGCAGGATCCTAAATAAGTGGATAGATAACAAAAGAAGATATTTACTGTCCCCAATCCCAGGGGCTTTAGCACTGCTCAGGGTTAGCTGACTTTCACTACATTCAACATTTACAAAACATATTGTTAACCGATAGAGTCCCTATACAAAGAGAGTTACTGACAAATAAGTTATTAAAATCGCTTTCAAATGAAGTCTGAAACCTCAAAAATCTGCTGCTGCTCTTGCATACTTCCTTTATTATTCATAGGATACTTTTCCTGGGCAGGTTGGAGAGCCCAGCATTGTCCCCACCAGGCTACCATTTTTCTGGTTTAAAATATTCTTATTCATCCCAGAATTCATTAAGTTATCACAGAGTTGCAGCTTTCCAGACCATTACACACTGTCCTGAGGTAGCAAGTGTACAGTGGCATGTGCTCTAGGAATGGGAAACATCCGTAGAATTAAGCTCTGTCTGTGAGTGTGCATGTGTTTACTAGCATGCAAAGTATCAGGGATACAAGCTTTCATCTCCTCTCAGATCTCTTCTTCAGAAAGCAATACTTCTTCAAGCACTTCCCGGAACTCTTTGGAAATGGGAAGCCACAGAAACTTGCACATCATGATTTAAAACAGGGAGTGAAGAGTGAGCTGCCAATCATTTTCAGATGATGCAACAATATCAAGTACAGTAAGGGTGTCAGGCGCTTCAGATGGACCTAACAAAGCTAGGTATAGGGACAGCAGCATGATGACATGCAAATCTTGATGGTGAAAAATGCAAAGTAAGGCTGACTGAAAGCAATAATTTAAAGCACTCCTGAATATTTCTGGGTTACAATTTAACCGTAACCTCTCAGGAAAAGGAGCTCAGTGTCCTGGACAACTAAGTAAAAAACTCCTGCTCATGGTGCAGTGATGGCTAAAAAGAAAACAAAAATGTTACACTTCAAGAAGAATGGGACAGAAAATACTGAAAATATGATGCAATTATATAAACCAACAGTAGCCCCACACCTCCAATACTGTGCTTACTACTGCTGAAGGAAGTGTAGCAGAATTAGGAGAAGTCCATAGTTTGGAGAGAAGAAGAAAAGGGGACATCACAGAAATAAAGAATGGCTAAATTGAATGTTCTTAGTTACCCTCTGTCATAATTCAAGGACAAGGAGACTTAAAATGAATGGCAGCAAATTTAAATGGATAAAGAACCACTTTTTAAAAATAACCTCTATGCAGTTAACCTATGGGACTCATTTTGCAAAGTTCTGTCACCAACAGGACCAAGCAGCCCATATACCTGGACGCAAAGCTCCAACTGAGAGCTGCTCTCACAGAAGAGGGGACTGGCAATGTACCGGTCTGCCACCTTTACATTCCCCCTCCCTATGCTGATCCCTGGGGCTGCTGTGTCTTAGAGGGCTCGAAGCACAAGTTAGAGCAGTTTTAAGGTTGCTTATCCCACCAGTTATGGGCTCCTAGGGACAATTATGCTGGCTGGGCATTGTATCCCACCTCTAGCACGTCTCTTATCAGAGGAGTGCATGGAACCAGCTACACCAGGTTTACAGCTTCCAGAGATTCTCATACACCAGGGGAATCCCTACCCACCTGCCTAGGGCACCTTTGTGGTCTCTCTGCACAGCCTCAGTGGCACAAATGGACCCTGGTTCTTACCCTAAGTGTCCAAAAGCTTAGGATACAAATATATAAGGGTATGAATCCTCAAGCTTCAGAGCATAATCCTGTTAATAACTGATGGGACTTCTGCCCCACAGGCAAGTTATTTCATAATTGATTATAGAAATTCTCTAAACACCCTCGTCAGAAACTTCTGGTATTGGCTACTGTTGAGGAGAGGAAACCACACTAGATGGTCCTATGGATCACTTCCTGTTTCTTTGCTTTCTTATTTTGAAAAGTAAATAGAAAAATAATAGCTGTTAAACATATGCAGTAACCATAAAGTAGGATCACAGATAGTACTGATCAGAGATTGTTCTATTCTTGTAAAAAGGTCTGCAGCAGGGGCCTTGCCCTTTGGCTGGAGAGCCTGGGGCTAAGCCAAGCCTGATTACAGGACAAGCCACACCTGTAAGCAGTAGGTGATTCCTTTATAAAAGGAGCCAGGCTTAAGTGCTGACAGGGCCCAGCTAGGAGCTGGAGGGAGCCAGAAGGCCCCTGAAGGGCCCCGAGGTTATGTCTATACTGCAATTAGATACCAGCGGCCGGACCGTGTCAGCCGACTCGGTTTGCAAGGCTCGGGCTAAGGGGCTGTTTAATTGTGATATAGATGTTCGGGTTCGGGCTCCAGCCAGAGCTCTGGGACCCTCCCACCTTGCAGAGTCCAAGAACCCACGCTCCAGGCTAAGCATCCACACTGCAACTGAACAGCTCCTTACCCCAAGCCCCGCAAGCCTAAGTCAGCTGTGATGGGCCAGCTGCGGGTTTTTAATTCCAGTGTAGACATACCCTGAGTTAGAAGGAGAGTCAGAACAGGAGAGGAAGCTCAGAGGAGGGAAGAAAAATTTCCAGCAGGTTCCCCAATCAGGCTGAATCCAAGTACTGACTGAGGAAGAGCCTCAGAGTGGGAGGAAGGATTTGTTTAGCGTTAAAAGACATTTGGGGGATTTTTAGATCAGGCTACTATGACCCCAGAAGGGGTAGATTAAAGACTGCCCTAGCCAGAGAGCTGTGTCGCTGGATGAGTGACGGGCACAGAAACAACAAGGGTGACCACTGGCAGGGGACATTAGCCCTGTGAGAGAGCTGTGATGCTCTGCCTGACCTCGAGGGCATGCTTAGTGGTGAGTGGACTTGATCACAAGGCCATAAATTATCAATATGAAATGTAAGCATAATTATTACTAATAGAGTCATTTTATAGTTTCCTAAATCTACCATATACCACACAGACACTTACAGCTACTGTATATGTTTGGAAAAACCCTGTATTATTCCTACTTATTTATAGACTAAAACCCAGCATAAAGAAGAAGCCACACACCAGGATCTGGCCAAGTTTAGAGTCTATGGACCTGATCCAACCGCCACTGAAATCAGTTGGAGTATTGCCATTACTTTAGTGACAGTTGGATCAGATAGTATGTGTCCATTCATGCAGAAAGTTTAGCTCAAACATATTGTCAAGCAAAGGATCCAATCCCTAGAAAACGTACTGTAGGAAGAAATCCTGTATTGGCAGGGAGATGGATAAAATAACCTAATAGGTCTTTTCCTTTTCTGCTTTCCATTATTCATGTAACTTCAAGGATGTCTTGAATGCGGAAATGGAAAGGTAAACCTTACCTTCATGCAGCAAGTGCAGCATCCCCTTGTTAATAGAAGGTGAAAATGTTAATGTAGTAATAAGTGTCGATCCTACCCCACTGGAATCACACCATACTAGCACTGAATCAAAATATTTATATTTTCACTAATATGGCAAGAAAGGTACAAAGACAATTGTTCTTTTTTGGCTCATGCTAATGAAAATTAATACTAATAAAATCAGAACAAAAATTATGAGTATAACAGAAAATTGCTAATGTGTTGTGATAACTGGTCAGGGGAGGAAAACTGATGCAGTTATGCAGTACCAGCAGCAGCACTCAAAAAGAGAAGAGCAGGATGGCGCCTACGTGCATAGGGGTTAAGCAGCTTAGGCCTGGTCGACACTTGAAAGTTTTAGTGGTACAACTATTTCAGTTAGGGGTGTGATTTTTTTTTTTTTTTTTACCCAAACATTTATCCTGGTAAAAGTCCTAGTGTGGATGCAGTTATACCAGTATAAAGATGACTTATCCCATATGGGAATAGCTATACTAGTATAAAGCACCTTTATACTGGTATAACTGCATCCACACTGGGTGGGTCATACCACTTTATATATGGGAACCTCTACATTTGATCTGGGAGGTGTGATTCCCAGCTCACAAAGATGTAACCACATTAGTTCTGCTCGAGGTAGTGCCTACAAATAGCAGTGTGTCCACAGCAAAACACTTGGTCTAGCTAGAATACAATTCTGCCTGGCCCCCTGGGGTAAGTAATCGGGTAGCTGTGGTCACACTGCTATTTTTAGGTGCTGGGAATCAGACTTCCCAAATCAAATGCAGATGTGCTCTATACCAGTACAGTTAAAGCAGAACAACTTTCTAGTGCACACATGACTTTAGTTCTCATAAAGCAAGTCAGCCTGCATTACAACACTACCTCAATGGATTGATCTGGTCTCCCGCTCAGATTACTAAAAAATGGAGTTATTCTTTAGCTGAAATGTGAGAGGCCTGTGTTTTTGGTGTTGGGTTCAGTCCCATATAATGAGTATTGTATCTTATGTGTGCGGTTGTCTTTTGTTAGATCTTGTTGCCACTTACGGTGACCATCTTTTCAAAAGGCAAAATCGGGACACATGCAAGAGTCCCAACCCCCTCCATGGCCCCCCCTTCCCCCACTCCTCCTCTTCCCCACAAGGCACCGCTCTTGGCTAGGCCAGCAACCAGAGCTGCACCATAGTAAGAGCTGCCCAGGGAGCCTGGGCCACTATGGAGAGTCCTGGACCCTCCACCTGCCCTGAGACACCCAAGAGCAGGCCTCGGCCCATGTCCCTGCCCCCCTGGGGCATGTTGCCTAGGGCAGGTGGAGGGTCTGGGGGCTCCCTATAGTGGCTCGGCTCTGGCTTTCGGCCTGGCCGGGGGAGGGGACCTTGGAGATGAGGAGGAACAGGGGGCAGGGCCTCATGGCAAGCGGGAGCTATGGCCCATCTTAGCCCCCCTCTCCAGGAAGAGACTGGCGCTGCCCCTGAGCCTCAGGCAGGCACAGAGTGGTGCCGCGGGGAATCCAGGACAAATGCTATTCCAGAGTCATTTGAACCAGGACCGGGACTTGAACTCTGCATTTCAGGACTGTCTCGCCCAATTCGGGATGGGTGATCACCCTACTCCTAATGTGTGTTCAACTCACTAGCCTACACTCCCTGTGGAGAATATTACAGTGTAAAATATATGTACACGTGAGCTTTTCTTACTTAAAGAAATATTGTGGATGTCATGATTTGAAACAGCCCATCCTCCCTGGCCTGAAGGAAGGGTTAAAACACATGGGAACAGCAATAGTCTGTAACTAGGCTTATAATAATAAACCAACTTTATAACCTACTGATCAAACTTGAGAGTTCACTTTGACTGGCATATGACTGATATTTGTCCTTTATATTTCATTCACACGCAAACCACCACAAAGTTAATTTCCCATGAACACAATCACTGAAGATCACAAGCTTGGGCAACATTAACAGCCAGACCAAGCTAAATGCACTTGCCACCCACATATCACATTATCCAAATCTCCTCTCACCCTCCTTCCCTTTCACTTCTAATAATAGGAATCATATTTGAGAATTTTAATCTCAAACAGAACCAGTACAATTTTCTCAAGAGTTTCAAAGCTGAAGCTGCTTGCTATGAAACTTCAACCTAAAAACATGAAGGTTTTTTGGTTTTGGCTTACAAAGCAGACTCAAACTACATTTTTATCATAAGAACTTGGCTGCAATGATAATTACTGCATCCATATCACCCTTCCGCAATTCAAAGCAAACACTAAAGGCGTGTGTAAATAAGACAGGTGAAAGATCTAGTTTAGTTATGTGCTATTATTCTAATAGGAAAGTTACACCCAATACCCAGGTAACGTCAATGGGGGTTGGCCATCTATGTCCCATTTGCGCCTCTTAAAATCTACTGTTAAGTGTGCTTTTCAGTATTTTTTAAAATAATTATAAAATATTGAAATGATACATAATAGAACAAATAAATGTCCAATTTTATTTACACACAATTTTGTTTGGCATTGTATACAATACAGCACACAAGAAAAACAAATCTATTCACTGTGGAAGTCGCTCAAGATTTTTCTTATGTCTAGACTTACAATTATTTTCATTCATTCTAAATGTAAAGCAGTGCTTGAAATTTTATATTCTTCTCTCCAGCAAGATGGTTTTTACACTTCAGTTTTGGGAAATGTAAACCTTTTTCCTTTGGGAGTATGGTATGAAACATTTTATGAAGCAAATAATGTCTTTTTGGCTCTTTCTGAATTAAGTTCATCTGTATTTTGATTTATATGTCCCTGGTGGGGCATTGTCGAGGTCAAAGATCATATGAATTTAGAGAATGAAATGTTGTACCAGAAAATGTTGAGAGGGCAAAAGAAGAAAGCCAGGAGTAGCTCCACAGGTGCCCAGGAATGAACAAATGCTAACAATGATAGCAAAGTGTCTTCTAAACACAAGTGGCACAGCACAATGTGAAATCATGGGACAAACACAAGAATGAGTGAAAAAGAAGAACAAAAAATACAGGTCATCTCTATTCTATTGTCAGCATCTTAAGTACCATCACAGCAAAACTTTCTATATTATGCTGCAGAGCCTGCACATGCCATTGAGCATACAGATTTTTTTAAAAAAATTAAAAGGTTTAAGTAATTTTAGTGCTTGTGAAAGACAATAACTGACAACAGTGGACCATGAAATCCTCAAAACAGGTCCATCAAAGGCAGACACATTTTAAGCTGGGATGATGTGCTTCAATTCTGACCTGTAGAGACCTTTTCTAGGTCTTTGAAACAACTTCCATTTACATTCTCATTCAACGCGCAGCACCTGTGCAGAGGCTGCAATTTTATGATCAGAGCTAAGTGAAAATTCATAATTAATAATTCTGCCAGTTTGGCCACCTTTCTTGTTTGCAGAATTATGTGAAAATAATGACTTATTTTCAAAGCCATTTGATTGAATTTTCACTATTTTTGTCCGCTTCATGGCCTTGTAGTCCAAATTCAAATGCTAAAATTGCAACTGGCTACAGGTCACATGATCCTGTTTCTACCCCCATGGTAGATTAGCTAATTCTTATAAGGTGTGAATGCAGTTAAGCAAACTCCAGATGAAACACTTGAGAGCCAGACCTAAAGCATTCCTGACCTGAGTAAAGAAAGAATTTGGCTATAACATCATGGGGGACAGAAAGAACACCCCTAAAAGGGCTTTAAGACCTAACTGTGTGTCTGGAATTGAAGAGGGGGTGGAATGCTGCACCCTCTCTTAGTGGGATGAAGGGCCATGTACCTCTCATTTCACTTCTGATGCCAATTCAAGACCTTCATTTGGAGCCTGAGTGATTTTTTTTAAAGAGAGATTTAGGTATTTAGGAGCCTAAGTCTCTATGAAAGTCAGTGGGACTCAGATTTCTAAGGGCCATATTTTCAAAGGTATTTAGGCCCCCAAAGATGCAGATAGACCCTTAGTGGAATTTTCAAATGTGCATAAGCAGACAATATCCTTAACTCCCTTTGAAATCCATGAGAAATAGGTGCCTGACCTGTTTAGGAAGTTTTGAAAGAGAAATCTGCATCTTTAGGCACCTAATTACCTTTGAAAATATGGCCCAAAGTGCCTACCTCACTTCTGAAAATAGAACTTTGGGGGGAAATTTCAAAAATGTCAGTGTTCTCAATTGAAGAGCTCCTTGATGCAACAACCAACCAGCTCAGATGAGTCGAATCAATAGTCTGATTGTTTTTTGAACAAATTCCACCTATTTGCTAAAAGTTTCCCACCATAACCAAAATTTACAGTGAACACAAACACCAAAAGGACTGGAGAGAAGAATTCTCTATTAAGTCAACTCTGAATATAAACATGCATCTCTAATTTACCTGTGCAGCACTTCAGCATTCCTTGGATGGGTACTATGGGAAACCCCTAGATTAGACAGAGATGTTGAAATTGGTCAAATTAATCCATAGCGACAGAAAAAAACAAAACAAAACAAAAGGTCAGCTCTGTGTTCTGAGGCTGTAGCAGAACCGGATTTTACCTGGGAGATGATATGATCCAGACAGAGAAGGGTAAGTAGAAGGTGGCCCCGTGAAGCCTGAATGCCTTACACTCAATATAAGCTGCAATTTGTCGTCATTTTCCTTTGGTGTGTCAATAAGCCATCTGCTTGTGAACCACACAGATTGGCTCCTGGACCAACAAGACTGCCGTCAGTCTCAAAAGAGTGCAAAAACAGCAGAATATCAGCAGAAGCAACAGGCACCTCGCATCTTGTATCCATGACAAAATGTTTGGAAGGGATATTAAACCTTGTGCTCCAAGGCTTAAGCCAAATCTCTGTTTGAGTTCAGCAGGAGACTTCTACCTTCCTCTGAAGCCCCTGGGCCTGGTTACTGTCAGATTAGGTGGACCCTGGCTCTGAACCACTATGGTAGTTCCTGTTCTTATGTTAACAGAAGAAAGAGGAGAACCAGAAGCAGTTGGCAGGAGTAGCAAAAAATCCTCTCCCCAGTGAAAATGGGTGTGCAATTTAAAAAAATGGCTGAAGAAAAGGGCAGTTGGGTGAGTCTAAGCCCATGCCTGGTCCCATCTCTGTTCAGGCACAGCTTTCATTCCTGGTAGATGAAACACTTTACACTGCCTGACAGTTCTTAAAGATGGGACACTCATCTTTTCCCAGAAAAAAATAGCTTTGTATACGGCATATTTCACTTTTGACAACTTTTTTTGTATGACTTCAGTACAGAGCGTGAGCAATATAAATAAACAAAGCTGCCTCTTCCCCAAATTTCTTGTTAGATAAACTAGCTTGCTGGGGAGGGCCACCTCTTCCCCAGCACAGAAAATGAAAAATTTAATCTATATAGCTAACCCCCTGTCTGATGAGAGGAGACATTTATTACACTTGTCCACAGCCTTAGAAGAATTGGCACGTTTGTGCATAATTTAGTTGATACTGCCACGAGTTCATTGTTATAGACAGAACATCTATTTTAATGATTATAGAGAGAGCTTGAGTTTTCAATCTGCTACTCTATTTCCAAAGAGGAAAATAATGTAAATAGCTATAAGAAAAACAGGATATAAATAATGGGGCTCAGGGTAGGATTTGTCATCTGCCAGAAATAATTGTTTCTTTTATACTGAAAACTCAATGTGCCTTTTTGAAAAGGGGTCCTCCTCTCTGTCACTGATAATCTTGCCTACCTCAAGGATCCGTATCTTGGCCACTCTTTTAATAGCTATAATGCCCCAAACAAGAATGGCTTTAGAGCCCATAGACATTGCTCTGTAAAGGCCTGATGCCTAGCACCTTCTGAGACTACCATTGTGAGATGAACATGCTCAGGATTTGGTAGAGTCAAGCAACAAGAACCGATGAATATAAATTAAAGTCAAATTCAAATTAGAAATAAGGCATACATTTTTAACAGTGAGGGTGATTAACCATTGGAACAAACTACCAGAGGAAATGGTGGGTTCTCCATCTCTTGATGTCTTCGAATCAAGACCAAATGCCTTTCTTGTAGTTATGGTTTAGTGAAACCCAAGTTAGTGGGCTCGATACAGGGGTAACTGGGTGAAATTCTATGGCCTGTGTTATGTAAAGAAGATCAGACTAGATGATCTAAGGGTCTCTTCTGGCTTTAAAATCAAGTGGATGAACCATGAGGTACTCCTAAACCCCATGAGGTCCTCCTAAAACTGATCATGCTCCTCCAGAACAAAACATCCCAACCATGTGCCTAGACCCCTGAATGGTTTCTCAGAGCACTGCCAGTGGTGCTTGACCTATGTGCTGTAAACTTGTACACACTTAGTGCAGTATCTCCATATATTAAAGTTGTGCATGATTCATATACAACAAATGTTCCAATTGGAATGACAAGAACTTGTATATATGTAGTACCTTCCACTGAAAAATCTCAGTGATTTACAAATACTATTTCTCACAACACTCCTGTGAGGCAGAAGCCATGGGGCAGATCCTCAGCTAGTGAAAATTGGTGTCACTTTACTAATTTCAGTGGAGAAACACAAATTTATATCACCTGAAGATCAAGCTCTTTGTCCAAGATCATGCAGGAAGAGTCAGGAGTAGAACCCAGAACTTTGGACACACAGTTCTGTGCTTAATCCACAAAACCATTCATGTTCCTCTATACCATGAATAGGAGAGACATAATTTAAAACAAAGGGCAAGATAATCAGCTGATGTGAACTGGAATAGCTCCACTGACATCCCCAACTGAGAATTTGGCTGGCTTGAAGTGTAATTTTCCTTTTTGCTGTAAAAAGTGATTAACAAGCTTGAGGGGAAAAACAGTCTCGTACAAAGCTGCTTCTTGAATGGAATGTTCTATGATGTTTTCATGGAGATAAATCTGTACCTGGGTTTTATTTATTTCACTTATGTTGTGAGTGATTCAAATATGCGGAACAACTCCCTGTGCTTTGATTACCTCTGTGTAATTTTTTAGTAACTGCTTCCGAACAGTTTAACCCTGGTAACATGTAGTTCCCTTTCCCAGAAGCTCCTGGGCTTGTTCTCTCTTCTTGGTAGATCAGACTGTTACCTTTAAGAACTGAAGAAAACCTCAAAGTCTTTCAGGATGAAGTGCAAATATTCACTGTCTTAATACCAAGAACCAAGGTATGGCACTGATGGGAGGAACAGTTGGTGAACAGTTGGTGAATGGATATTTTTATGCAAGGAATGCCTGAAGCAAAAAGAGTGGGGGGGAAAAACTGTAGAGTCTTTATTATTATTATTTTAATTTAACATTTAAAGTCTGTTCTTTTAATATCATAAATAAAGGGCTCTATGCAATTTGCCCTGGAAAAATTGTTCATAATTATTGAACTGGGAAATAAAAGGACCTTCTATGGAGTTTTTAAATTATTCGAAAATGAGCACAAGGATATTCTGAATTAATGTTTACATTTCTGTATTGCCACGGTATATATTTCTAGAGAGAGAACATTCATCTCTTTGAAAAATGCGGAGAACACCAGTAATGATTAGAAACCCCATCAATAGTAAAAAGACCTTGTTAAAATGTATATAACTTTTAAAATGTTTCTCATGTGCAGCCCTCACTGAAAAGCCCAGTCTTTTTTCAGCTAGGACACATAACAATCCTTTGCTTAATGAATGCAATCATGCTGTATATGCTGGATCCAAATTCCCTCTGTCTCTTATAAATTAAGGGGTATGAACAGTTAGGTGTGCAACTCCCATTAGCATTAATGGGAGCTGTGAGACTAATACTTGCCACATCTGAGTTGAGAATGTACCCCAGTTGTCCCACCATGCTGCTATTTTATGGCTATAAAAAAATTAACTACACTTGAGAAATTATTTATTTCATCTACATAATGCTGTACGTAAAATCTCAACAGGCTTTACTAAATAACATATTAATGCATACAAGCTAAAACAGGAAGATCATCACTGGGAGCTGCTGTCATGCTCATATTTTGCTGCACTTTCTGTTTAAGTCTTTTGTTCCAGCAGTAAAGAAGAACAGCATATTGTTCCACCTTCCATATTTTGTGCCTGGATTGGATCTCACCGACACTGCTATCAATCAGGAGTGATACCACTGCAGTCAAATGAGTTATAATGGTGTAAACACAGAGACAGAGAGAGTAGGCAGCCCTTAAATCTTTATTGGATTGAACATTGTGCTCTTGCTCATTAAAAGCAAGAGGAAGACCAAGGAAAGGGTACGCCCATTACTCAATAAGGGAGGGAAAATAATAACAGAAAATGTGGAAATGGCAGAGGTGCTTAATGACTTCTTTGTTTCAGTTTTCACCAAGAAGGTTGGTGGTGACTGGATGTCTAACGTAGTGAATGCCAGTGAAAATGAGGTAGGATCAGAAGAGGCTAAAACAAGTTAAAAATTACTTGGACAAAGTAGATGTCTTCAAGTCACCAAGGCCTGATGAAATGCATCCTAGAATACTCAAGAAGCTGTCTGAGGAGATATCTGAGCCGTTAGCAATTATCTTTGAAAAGTCATGGAAGACGGGAGAGATTCCAGATGACTGGAAAAGGGCAAACATAGGGCCAATCTATAAAAAGGGAAATGAGGGCAACCCAGGAAATTACAGACCAGTCAGCTTAACTTCTGTACCCAGAAAGATAATGGAGCAAATAATTAAGCAATCAATTTGCAAACATCTAGAAGAAAATAAGGTGGTAAGGAACAGTCAGCATGGATTTGTCAAAAACAAATCATGTCAAAGCAACCTGATAGCTTTCTTTGACAGGGTAACAAGACTTGTGGATGGGGGGAAGCAGTAGACATGGTATATCTTGACTTTTGTAAAGCTTTTGATACTGTCTCGCATGACCTTCTCATAAACAAACCTAGGGAAATGCAACCTAGATGGAGCTACTATATGGTGGGTGCAAAACTGGTTGTAAAATCGTTCCCAGCAAGTTATCATCAGTGGTTCACAGTCATGCTAGAAGGGCATAACGAGTCGGGTCCCACAGGGATCAGTTCTGGGTCCGGTTCTGTTCAGTATCTTCATCAATGATTTAGATAATGGCATACAGAGTACACTTATAAAGTTTGCAGGTGATACCAAGCTGGCAGGGTTTGTAAGTGCTTTGGAGGATAGGTTTAAATTTCAAAATGATGTGGACAAACTGGAGAAATGGTCTGAAGTAAACAGGATGAAATTCAATAAGGACAATTGCAAAGTACTTCACTTAGGAAGGAACAATCAGTTGCACACATACAAAATAGGAAATGACTGCCTAGAAAAGAGTACTGCGGAAAGGGATCTGGGGGTCATAGTGAGTCAACAGTGTCACGCTGTTGCAAAAAAAGTGAACATCATTCTGGGATGTATTAGCAGGAGTGTTGTAAGCCAGGCATGAGAAGTAATTCTTCTGCTCTACTCAGGCCACAACTGGAGTATTGTATCCAGTTCTGGGTGCCACATTTCAAGAAGGAGGTGGACAAATTGGAGAGAGTCCAGAGAAGAACAAAAATGATTAAAGGTCTAGAAAACATGACCTATGAGGGAAGAGGGAAAAAATTGGGTTTGTTTAGTCTGGAAAAGAGAAGACTGAGAGGGGACATGATAACAGTTTTCAAGTATGTAAAAGGTTGTTACAAGGAGGAGGAAGAAAAATTGTTTTTCTTAATCTCTGAGGTAGGACAAGAAGCAATGGGCTTAAATTGCAGCAAGGGAGGTTTAGGTTGGACATTAGGAAAAACGTCCTAACTGTCAGGGTGGTTAAGCACTGGAATAAATTGCCTAGGGAGGTTGTGGAATCTCCATCATTGGAGATTTTTAAGAGCAGGTTAGACAAACACCTGTCAGGAGTGGTCTAGATAATTAGTCCTGCCACGAGTGCAGGGGACTGGACTAGATGACCTTTCGAGGTCCCTTCCAGTTCTATGATTTATGTGTACAAGGATGATCCCTTGGGTATAGTGTATTTAGACTTTCAGAAAGACTTTGACAAGGTCTCTCACCAAAGACTATTAAGAAAAGTAAACAGTCATGGGATAAGAGGGAAAGGTTCTCTCATGGATCAGTAACTGGTTAAAAGGTAGGAAGCAAAGGGTAGGAATAAATGGTCAGTTTTCACAGTGGAGAGAGGCAAACAGTAGGGTCCTCCAAGGATCTGTACTAAAATCTGTGATACTCAACATATTCATAAATGATCTGGAAAAAGGGGTAAATGGTGGGGTGGCAAAGTATGGAGACAGTACAAAATTATTCAAAATAGTAAACTCCAAAGCTGACTGCAAAGAGTTACAAAAGGATCTCTGAAGGGGTGACAAAATGTCAGATTAAATTCAATGTTGTTAAATGCAAGGTAATGCACATTGGAAAACATAATCCTAACTATACATTCAACGGGGTCTAAATCAGCTGTTACCACTCAAAGATCTGTGCAAATCACAGATAGTTCTCTGAAAACATCTCCTGAGCAATGACAGTCAAAAACCACTAACGATGTTAAGAACCATTAGGAAAGGGATAGATAATAAGACAGAAATAAATAAAATAATAATAATAATGATAAGAAAGTATCATAATGCCACAATATAAATACATTATACACCCTCATCTTGAATTCCGCATGCAGATCTGGTCGCCCCATCTCAAAAAAGATACATTAGAAATGGAAAAAGTACAGAGAAGGGCAACAACAATTATTAGGGCTATGGAACAGCTTCATCTGAGGAGAGATTAAAAAGACTGGGACTGTTCAGCTTGGAAAAAAGATGACAAAGGGGGGATATGATAGAGGTCTATAAAGTCATGAATAGTGTGGAGAAAGTGAATAAGGAAGTGTTATTTCCCCCTTCACGTAACACAAGAACCAGGGGCTTGATGAAATTAATAAGCAGCAGATTTAAAACAAACATAAGGAAATACATCTTCACACACCAAACAGTCAACCTGTGGAACTCACTGCCAAGGGAGGTTGTGAAGGCCAAAAGATATGGGTAAAACAGGTTTAGAAAAGTTCAGATATCTAGTCTACCTGTGTAGATCCAACTATCTAAACTGTCTGTGGAGGCGTTACCTAGGGAAAGCATTTGTAAAGAGCGCTGCTTCACCACCAGGTGGCGGTAGGAGGGGAGCAATCATCAGAAAAATCTTCTTTATGCTTTTCTGTACAAAGGAATTAAAATGTATCATCAAGGAGCTTATAGATTTGTGCAGAAATGGAGCATTTTTGGTAATAAACTCAAAACTAACCAGGCAAGCTAATGTCAAGAACACACATGGGGTTGTGTGTTGGACAAATGCTGAGTGATTAGCAGCCTCTATTTTAAAAAAAATGTTCAGGGGACTCTTTTCTGGATTTGTAAGTAAATGGTACATTTGAGAATTATTTTTTTCCACAGTTGGAAAAGGAAAGAGGGCAGCTCTGCTTGCCAAACAAACTGTGGGGAGGAAGGAGAAAGAAAGGCTCTCTCTTTGGGTACACTACACAGCAAATTAAGTTGTAAATGTAGCACAGTTAGCAATAGTAGTCAAGCTATGGTGGCACAGACCCCAGAGTAGTTTAGCGACCTCAATACCAGCCCGCCAGAGACCCTGGGTACGTACTCAGATTGCTAGCCCACTCGGATGCCTGTGCTGCCATGTCTTCACTACAATTGTTACTCATCTTAACTAGCTGAAAGCACATGTGAATATGCCAACCTCTTTGCAATCACACCTACATTTGCAGTGCAGATGTACCCAGTAAGATTCCTAACTAGAGAAGAGCAAATACTTCCACAAATAACTGTGGGCATTTGTTCAAATAAAATCTGTGCATTAACTTTAACAGGATCCACTCCCCTTTTGTATTCATTGTTGGCAAACATTCAGACCTCACAAGTGATTTTTTGTTTGCATAATCTTAGTGGAAAGACAAAATGTCATAGATGATCATGCAAATATATACTAACATAGGCTTTCAAGCGGAAAGTGTTCACACAGCCATCTTGTGTGTATGGAAGACTCCCAGTTGGGGAGCACACACAAACACTATTGATGAAATCTGACCCTATTGAAGTCAATGACAATTTTACCCTGGATTTCAACAGGGTCAAGAGGTCACTCCATGTATTTTAAGTAACCTATTACATAATGAGAATGTCTAATGCTCATAGCAATAGTTGTAGCAAATAGCTTGCAAACGCTATAGATGAAATAGGTTTGCATAAAACACTTCCCAGATAACTTTGCATAACAAAGACATTTGTAAAAATCAACACCGGTTCAAGGATACTTCACAACCACATAAAGGAGAGCAAGTTGTTCTTTGCCTTGCATAGTACTGTTCCTGCAGGGATGTTGTGGGGAAGAAATTCCCTTATCAAAATGCATACCTGTTTTATACCGATTAGATTAGGATACACATAAACACCCTATCAAAATACATATTAGATATATTGTTGCGTGCTCTGGTTTTATTTTTAATTTTCCATGTTGAGACTCGTGGTTTTGAACTTATCTGTCTACATTTACATTTAAAATTACAGCAATTGTAGAGCTGTAATTTCAAAGAGCTGTCTGTGTTCTCTCTGTGCACTAGCTGTCCTGGGATTTTTCATTTCATACACCATTTACAGCATGTGGCCCTGATTCCACAGAGTCCGCACACACCCTTAACACGAAGAATTGTTACATATACCCAGATGATATACATATGCAGCTATAGATTTCATTACATATACTACCGGACATACATATTACTGTACACAGACAATGAATGTTGAGTACAGTTTCATTGTATTGTCATTAAGATTTGTATTGACAGCAAACAAGTCACATTTCTTCTCTAAGGCTTGGTCTACACTACCCCCCCTAATTCGAACTAAGGTACGCAACTTCAGCTACGTGAATAACGTAGCTGAAGTTCGAAGTACCTTAGTTCGAACTTACCTTGGTCCACACGCGGCAGGCAGGCTCCCCCGTCGACTCCGCGGTACTCCTCTCGCCGAGCTGGAGTACCGCAGTCGACGGCGAGCACTTCCGGGTTCGACTTATCGCGTCCAGACTAGACGCGATAAGTCGAACCCAGAACTTCGATTTCCAGCCGTCGAACTAGCTGGTAAGTGTAGCCAAGGCCTAACAACATGTAATTTTGCTGTTATTTGCATGTTTTCTTCAAGACACATTGGACACAATTTGCCTTTCATTACACAAACCCTGCTGACAGCAAAATCACTTATCTCTGACAGACAAAGGAAAGAAGAAATAGTTAACATATTTTGGAGAAAGGACAGGGAAAGTGGAGTTGCTCTAAGGGAAACATGATAAATATAATATGGGTATGTAGCAGTTGTTTCGATGCATACATGAACCAGTGTAGCATAGGGTTACCATATTTCCACAAGCAAAATAGAGGACATGGGGGGGAGGAGCCCCGCTCTAGCCCCACCCCTGCCCCACCCCCATCCACTCCCTCCCACTTGCCCCCCTCAAAACCCCCAACCCCCCCTGCTCCTTGTCCCCTGACTGCCCCCTCCTGGGACCCCTGCCACTAACTGCCCCCTAGGATCCCACCCCCTATCTAAGCTGCCCTGTTTCTTGTCCCCTGACTGCTCCCTCCTGAGAACCCCCTACCACCCTATCTGTCCCCTTACTGCCCTGACCCTTATCCACACCCCCACCCCCAGACAGACCCCCGGGGACTCCCATGCCCTATCCAACTGTTCCCCACCCCCTGACAGGACCCCCAGAACTCCTGACCCATCCAACCCCCCCTGCTCCCTGTCCCTGATTGTCCCAATCCCTCTCCACACCCCTGCCCCCCTAACAGCCCCCCCAGAACCCCAGACCCATCTAACTCCCCATGCTCCCTGTCCCTGACTGTCCCAACCCATCTAACCCCCCATGCTCCCTGTCCCTGACTGTCCCAACCCCCCTCCACACCCCTGTCCCCCTGACAGCTCCCCACCAAACTCCCGACCCATCTAACCTCCCCTCCCTGTCCCCTGACCAGGACCGGCTTTAAAGAGCCCAGGAATTGGGCTGCACTCTGGCTGGGGTTGCGGGGCTTGGGGCCGGGCTGGAGGTGCTCGGCCGGAACCAGGGCCGGCGCTGCTGGGGCCCGAGCCGGGCCGGGCCCACGCTGCTCAGCTGGAACCGGGGTCGCCGCCCTGGGGCCAGAACCAGGGCTGGAGCCACTGGGGCCCGAGCTGGGCCGGAGCCACTGAGGCCGCCGGGCGCCGCTCGGCCAGGGCCGCGCCTCCCCGGAGCTCTCCTCCTCACGCCCCCCGCCCCAGCTTACCTGCTGCTGCCTCCCACTTACCCCTGCTTCTTTTCAGACTTCCCGCGAAGATCTGATTCACGGGAAGCAGGGGAGGGGGAGGAGCAGGGGGCAGAGCGTTCAGGGGAGGAGAGGAGGGGGAAGACAGCTGTGGGGCCGGACAGCATGGTAAGGCTGCAGGGGATGGGGGGAGCCGGGAAGGGGTTTTAGGTGCCCAGCGGCGCTTGGCTGCTGCTTTTCTGTCTATAAATAGCCGACCGGGGGGAAATCCTGGACATTTTTAGATTTTTAAAAATCCTCCCCGGACGGCTATTTATAGACCGAAAAGTCAGACATGTCCGGGGAAATCCGGACATATGATAGCCCTAGTGTAGCATCTATATTGTCAAGACACAAAGAGCACATTTCAGTTAAAGGCTTGTTAATTTCCTATAATTTACATTCATATTGCAGTGTTACAGAAGGAATTTATATTTAATACTTTTTTCTAAAAAGGTCTGAGGATTCCTGATGCAAGCATGTATTGAAATTTTAATCATTAGCCTACCACATTTGGCAGTACATATTTTAAGTTCTGACATGCAGACAATGTTGCACAAGGGCCTGCTTCTGATGCTACATTAATCTGGTTAATTCATTATTGAGATGCCCACTAGCAGTGGCATCGTAACATCCAGCTAAATGACAGAGCTAATTTTATGATTCTTTATAATAAAGATAAAACTAAATCGAAGCCCTTGATCTTTGGAAAAGTCAGAGTCAGAGGTAAACTGCTGTTCAGGGGTACAGAGCCCCAGTGGAATCAGTGAACAATTTACATCACCTGGATATCTGCCCCCATGTGTCTTTCTAATTTTAATCCACACTGTAAATGAATATGTATACACATTCTACAGACACTTAAGCAGTGCCTGTCCAGATTGATAGTCTTCTAGTCCAGTGGTTCTCAACCATGTCTTCCAAGGGATACATCAACTCATCTAGATATTTGCCTACTTTTACAACAGGCTACATAAAAAGAGGGGTGTACGGAAGAGATAGTACCTTTGAATGATCTGAACTGCCACACTCCTTGGGTGGTTCTTTTCCTCTCTGGTCCTCACTGTACACCCAGCTCTCACCTGTGGCTTCAAGTAGCTGTAAGCATGCGACAGCAGCCACATCCTGGTAAACCACCTCGGCAGGTGGCCTAAACCAGGTGAGGGTAACCGTCAGTGAGGAAACTGATGGTGATTTAGGGATTGCCCTGCCAAGCATACGAAGACTGTTCTGGTAGCCAAGGCGAAAGAGACCATATATTGGTCCAACGGCTTGAAAAGCAGCGCAGCAAAGTATTGTGGAAGGCGAAAGGCATGATGGGGCACTATAGAAGTCCTGGCTATCCACTGCAGCTAAAGAAGCCTCCAGTTGTATCAATCTTTGGGCCACTGGGCCAAGCTTCAGCAGCCGAGAGAATGGGATTGTCCCAGTGCAACGACTCTCCCATTTTAATCGACTTCATGCACACGTCATTCAGGCACATCTCTACCAGTGCCTTTGTCTGCCCAATCTGCTCATGAGTATGCGCGTCACGCTTTGGACTTCAAAGTCACTCCAGAATCCACAAAAAGAGAGAGCATGAAAACGTCATCATCGAGCCGATGGACTACACACACACACACACACACACAGCCACACACACACAGCACTAGCGAAGTCAGTACAAACTAAAATTTCATACAGACAATGACTTGTTTATACTGCTCTATATACTACACACGGAAATGTAAGTACAATATTTATATTCCAATTGATTTATTTTATAATTCTATGGTAAAAATGAGAAATTAAGCAATTTTCAGTAATAGTGTGCTGTGACACTTGTATTTTTATGTCTGATTTTGTAAGCAAGTAGTTTTTAAATGAGGTGAAACTTGGGGTACGCCAGACAAATCAGACTCCTGAAAGGGGTACAGTAGTCTGGAGAGGTTGAGAGCCACTGACCTAGTCTGATAGGTATCTGATGATAGTGACCTATATTAGATGCTTCAGAGACGGGGACTGGGGGGGAAGAGCAGGAAGGACAACCTATCATGTACCTAGAAACCTGTATTTTGACAGGGAAGATTATGATGAAATGGTACCACTGGCAGATTAATGCATGACAACATTGACAGTATACAGACTGGAGATGGGCTCACACCAAAATTCCAGATTCAGATAGCCATAAACTTTCTTTGTTTGGACACAGGAAGGAGGGGTATTCAAAATCTATGTCTGTGTATCCATTTTGCATATGGCTCCTATGCTTATAATGGTCCTGACCAGAACAGAAAATCCAAAATGTCCCAAAGTTTTCAGTGTCTGCAGTGCAGAATAGGATGTACCAGTTTGGGCCAACCTGTAATATAAACACAGATCACTGGATGATCACGCAGATCATCAGGGAGGCTGATCCATCCTCTTCCACCTCCTCAGTTTCCTGTTCAGTACATCTCCTGAATCAGCCTGGCTTTTAAACACCTGGAACTACAAAAGAAGTTAATTAAGCAGCAGCAGGTACCAGGACCAGCAGAAGCTCAGTCTGAGTGCGCGCACCGCTCGAGTATTCAGAGTAAAGTGCTGCTGTATTCTGTGCCTATACTCTTCGCTCTATTGCTGTGCTTCAGACTGGGAAGCTGATTCATAGAGATTGAAACACACACTGAAAAATCATTTTCTTCCATCCATATTTAACTGAGCGATTTCAATAGTAACTCCTCTGGGGGGAGGGGGGGGAGCAAAAAGCAAAAATAAGCTAGAGCACTAATACTCAATCTCAGTAACAGAAATGTAACCATAAAGGGGAAGCTGGGACTAGTTTCTGGTTTGATTATGAGGCTTCATCAACAAAACTAGAGCTCTCCACGCTGAATGTACGTAACAGACCATATTTGGTCTCTATACAAGGAGCCACCTTCAAATCCTCTATCAGCTGACATCAGACATCTACACCAAGGGTATGTCTACACTACCCGCCGGATCGATGGGCAGCGATCGATCCAGCGGGGATAGACTTATCGCATCTAGTCTAGACGCTATAAATTGATCCCCGAACCCTCTCCCATCGACTCCTGTACTCCAGTGCTGCGGGGCAGCGGCAGCAGTCAACTCACCCCGGTGAAGACACCGTGGTAAGTCGATCTAAGTACGTCAACTTCAGCTGCGTTATTCACGTAGCTGAAGTTGCTTAACTTAGATCGACCCCCCCCCAGTGTAGACCAAGGCTTAGATTTATCAACTGTGGTCAACAATGCTTGACTCGTCCATCTGCTGCCCCTTTTCATTGCAGCCGTTCTTCCTTTTTCAGCTCCCTTTACCCCTCCTTACTCTACCAACCACATCATTACAATGGGGCCCTGAGCACTAGCATAATATGAATAATAATCACCTAGTGCATATGCTAACATCCCTCAGAAATATTTCCAATGCGCTTTGTAATGTGCTCTCTAAGAGGCAGGATATGAAAGAAACTGTGTACCACATCAACAAATGAGGGGGTTAAACAGAGAAATATTAACAACAACAGTGACCTATCGACTTCATCAAACACTTCAGTGCAGATCGATGCGCCAGCAATGACACCAAAGAGGGCAGCTATGTACAACTGCTAGAAAACACATGCTGCACACAGCCAGAAAGGTCACAAACAAGCTTCAGCATTGGACTCCTTGAGATCAACCTCCTTCATTAAAAATGTAAGCATTTAAGGCTGTCGGCCTATTTGTTATTCAGGAATTACATGTTCGGACAGACCGACCACAAAACGACAGGTACTTGGCGCAGCCAAGCAGGAGCCGCTGGGGTAGGTGCCCAGTTCCCCTGCTTCCACTGTCTCTTTGGACTCAACCCCCTATTCATTCTATGCCCCCTGCTTGAGAACCCAATGGAACTGGGCATGATTTGTTCTCCTCCACACGCTTTTTGCTCCATGCGGGCACATGACTTTAGGGTTGGCATTTTCAATGTAGGCCCCAAATTCAGAAAAGTGCGTGTGCCTAATCTGATGTGCTTAAATCCCTTTGATTTAAACATGAGCTTAGGTGCTTTCTTAAACAGGAATATAGTTGAAACGGCAGTGCACTCCAGGTGAATGGTTATATCCCACATCTTGCCCATCACTGGAGTATGAATTCATACACCTGGGAGCACAAACTATCTCATTCTGAGAGGTGTGGGGCTGGGAATTCAGATACGGTTAAAATAAATTGACCTTTTGTTCCTCACTGGGAAATTAAAACACATTAGCCACTTTTTCCTCAATATCCCTCGACTCAGGAGCCTTCATGATAGAAAAGCAGCAAAGTCTGCATACATGTGTACGTCCCCTTTGGAAACAGCTACTCAATCGCCCTTGAGGCAGGAACTGACAGCACAGCAGTCCAAGGAGTTAACAGGTTCTTAAGGACCACGGTTTGATGTTAGTACTGCTGATCAGGGCAGGAATTACAAGAGCAAACAGCCGCAGATTTCCACAGCTCAAGGCAACAGATGAGTAGAGCTGCACTTTGAAGTGATTATTTCCAAAAGGGGAAAGGGAGAGCAGAAAAAGGTAGTAATAAATAATAATGAACAGTAATAATAAAGCACCCTTTCACCACTGAGCTGATGCAGCAATCAATGGATTGAGAGAACTCATGGAGGTGTTGATCGAATCAGTGGATGTTGACTACTATGCAGGGCAGGTACAATTATCAAGATGCTGAGACACAGCAGAAAGAAGCTTATGATTGGATGGAAGAGGGCAATGATCTTGTCATTGGCACAGAACAACAGTCTTGCAGTTTTTATTCAGGTAGAGTTCCCATTAAAAATCTCAATGGGAGCTTTGCCTAAGTAAGGACTAAGGACTTCAGGATTGGGCCCATCCTGGCTTACTGATCAGATCTTTTGGCTGTAGGGCAAAATTCTGCCTTAATTTACAGCTCACGCAATTCCATTATCTCCTGTGGGCTTGCATAGAAGTCAATAGGGCTGTATGGAGTATAAGTCACGACAGAAAGTGATTTTATCATCATGCATCTCATTTGAAGAGGAATCCTAAAATAGAAAAAAAAATGTTACAGAACAGATGAAATTCATGATGAAACCTGAACAGTTGCTTCATGTTGTCTAAAAGCAGAGACCCTTCTTCTGTACCCATCTCGCTACATTAAGCTTATATTTTGGAAATGTTTCATGTTTTGGACAAACCTGAATTTCAAATTTCTTCTCTGCTTTTAACCCATAATAAGTGATGGTACAGGCATTAAAGGATTTAGAATCCTTCAGCAGTCTCTTCAAAACCAGAGCCCACGTACAAAGAGTTCAGATACCCCGTCTCCTTCATCTGAGGGGAAAGCTTGCCTAAGGCACAAACAGAGCTTCAAATTGATTTAATTTAAAATTTCAAACTGCTGTATGCTGCTCAGCTTCCGACTGCCATCTGCTTTTTTGGCTTGCAATGACATTGAGCACATTTTTATTGTGTTTGTTCAAGCAAGTCCATCAGTAAAATATTAATTTTCAGAGTCTGAATTTTGTATGCTTTAAAAGCCACCCTCACGTATTGATAAGGCTGATCAGAGAAATATAATAAATTATCTTGCCAGGTTTAAAAATTGCAAATCTTTCCTAGCCTGGTATAGCTAGAGTACAGCACATTATCTCTTTGGACTGTTTCTTCATATTTATTTGTATACCCCAAACACAACAGGCACCTGATCCTGATGGGTACTTTTCAATATTACTATGATATAGAATACTAAATTAAGTTAAAGTAAAAAAATGTCATTATTTCATAGATTATATAATCTAAGACTAGGAAACCTAGGGCCATATTCTGATCTGAGTTGAGTTACCCCAATACAAATGCGCCATTGTTTTCAATGGAGTTACTTTGGATTTGTGCCAGTTTAACTCAGCTCAGAATCTGGACCCTTCTGGCTGTTGTCTTGACACCATCCCTAAATCTTCCTGCTCTTTCTTCTCTTCTTGTATAGAATTGTTCTTTCAAAAAAGAAAAGGAGAAAAAGGCAGACTAGGCACTCTCCAGTACGTCATCAATCTAAAGTAAAGTGTTGCAACATGCCCACATGAGACTATATAGCAGGGGTCAGCAACCTTTCAGAAGTGATGTGCCGAGTCTTCATTTATTCACTCTAATTTAAGGTTTCACGTGCCAGTAATACATTTTAACATTTTTAGAAGGTCTCTTTCTATAAGTCTATAATATATAACTAAATTATTGTTGTATGTAAAGTAAATAAGGTTTTTAAAATGTTTAAGAAGCTTCATTTAAAATTAAATTAAAATGCAGAGCCTCCCGGACCGGTGGCCAGGACCCCGGCAGTGTGAGTGCCACTGAAAATCAGCTCGTGTGTTGCCTTCGGCATGCGTACCATAGGTTGCCTACCCCTGCTATATAGTATTGTTAATCTGCAAATGCACTAAAATTAAATAAATTATTTGTTTGGCCCTTATATTATAAGTACTGATCATTCTCATTCCTCCAGAGTCTCCTAACCCTAATATTCACATTCGGAATTAGAAACAGGACAGGAACACAATTAAATATCCAACATCATGAGCTTTAGAGAAAACTGCAGTTTTGGTCCATCTCTGCTGAGATGCCAGCAGCATACAAAGTCCTTGACTATACCGGGAAACCATATTGTGTTAGAACACGTTAACTGACATGATATTAAATAGCGTTGACAAGGACTGGTGTGTTTAACGTTGTGTCAGCTGGCTGTGGTTAACCCTATAGTTAATGTTAAGCACAACAGTTCTTGTCCAGAGGGAGAATGAAATCCTGGCTTTACTGTCAGTGGTATTTTTGCTACTTACTGTAATGGAACAAGCATTTCACCTTGAGTGTTTAACATTGCATTAGTTAACATGTTCTATCATGATGTAGTGTTCCAGTGTAGACAAGATCTTAACTAAGGGATAAAGTCCAGACTACAAAAATAGGACAAATATGAACTGAAACAAAGGACATTTGCAGTTTCTTTATAAAAGATGGTTTCAATCTTCACTAAACTCTAACACACACTACAGGATAAATAGACCCATAGCAATCACCAAAGCCATGTACATTTTGAGATGGAATGCAGCCCTAGTTGGATAAGGCTAGCTATAAAACTAGGCATTCATATCTTGTCCATCACCACAGTATCTGAATGCTTTATTAAAATTATATAATTCCATAAGAGTGGTCAAATATACACTTGATTTTTTCCCTCTCTTCTTTGCACTGGTATGTCCTGCATGGTAGAGAAGAAGCAGGACTGCGGAGAATGCAGTAGAGATTCTTTATTTGATATACGGACACTGTCAAGGAAAGTTAAGAGCTGGCCCTCATGGAACAGATTGCTGATTAACACTTCAGCCAAGGGCAGGGAAGATTTTCAGGAGCTTTAGGTCTATCCCATATCTTGAAAGTGGATTGGAGGATGAACAACAAAAACAAAAAGTCACTGTATGGGCTGCATATAAATTAGAGTGCTTGATTCAGTACCATACAACAGTACATAATAATGCAACATGATCTCATGCATTGATACAGAAATCCTTGCATGGTATCACAACACAGCTATTCTGTATAATACAGAGTTACATAAAATGACAGATAAATGTACTATACAGTGTAGTTGTAGCTGTGTTGGTCCCAGGATATTAGCAAGACTATTCTCTCTTATTGGACCAACTTCACTTGGTAAGAGAGACAAGAAGTTATTAAAATAAAACATATGACCTCATCCGCCTTGTCTCCCTAGATACATGTAGAGAAGTTGTATATTGAACACCCATATTTTTATTTTTCATGCCTGATATGCAATGTTTGTTCTCTGTAATTTCCCCAAATCTAACCTCTCTGTGTACCAAAGAATTCCAGAATCCTCACTATGCAGAGGCACTCACTATTGGAGTTCTACCCTATACACAAAGCCTACATAACCCAAGCTCCCTTTGAACAAATTATACATTACTGATCCAAAGTCTAATGAAGTAAATGGAAAGAGTCCCAAGGAATACGATGGACTTTGGATTTGCCCTATGACAGCAAACTAAGATCTTAGATTCATTACACTTTGGCTCAATTACTATCTTAACCTTCATCTTCTTTTAAGCTCGCCTCCTTCAAAACCGGTCGTCAGTTAAGCGTATTTGCAAGTTTCAGCAACAATTTACCTCACATTGAAAACAGATACCTAAGCAGCCCAACATGTGTTTTCTTTTATGACAGGCCTTTGTTTTTAAAACCTTTTAGCTACAATTCCACAAAATATTTTTTTTAAATAATTATTTTAGATTTATTTCAAAATGCTCGGAACCTTGGTTCTTATGGAAGATGCTTAATTAACAGCACTGAAGGCGTATGTGCTTATTCCAGCAATGACGCTGGCAGAAGCATCTTACATTGCATTGCAAATATGCCTCAATCTTGTCCTGGAGGGATCATGGCCAGTGCTCAGGTAAAATGGTAGGATTATCTCCATGTCAACAGTCAAGTCAACACTTGCCTTCCATGCTGAGGTTGCCAATAAGGATGCCAGTTCATTTGCTATATAAATGCCTGTCTACTGTGCATTGGACTTAAACCACCAATTGATTTCACACATGCCACCACACAGCTGTTAGTCAGTCTTTTAGATGAGATGTACATCTGAGATCCTGACCGCGTGGATCATTTCAGATCCCACAGCTCTTTTCACAGGAATGCTTCTTAGCCATGCTATACTACTTCAGTTCCAGTTTAGGTAATCTTATTCTGCCTCTCTAAAGTCCCCCCATTATGGTCTTATTTGGATACCATACTCATGTATTCTTCCTCACTGCCTACTCTGTTAAACAACTGCTACATTTCAACTCAGAAGTGACTGCATTTCATTGGTGGGTGAAACAATTTTATATACATAATACAGTTTGCATCGTGCTTTAGGATTCTCATGGATGAAAGGCACTACACAAACATATAACTAATTAATAACTAAAAGTCTCTGCCAGCCAAGACCAGATTTGAGTAGTGACCTATTATTAATATTTAAAATGCTCACAGTGTTCTCTGCTTGGTGCAAGACAAAGACGATGAGACAGTCCCAATACAGAGGTGTTTACAATACAAATAGTGAGAAAACAAAAAATACACTGGAGACCAAAAAGAATGTTCTATTTTTTTATGGGTGGGTGTGGGTGTGTTTTGTCAATGTGGGATAACATTTGTAGGCTTTGCAGAAGACATGAGTATTAGGAAGGAATTTGAAAGTAGAAAGGGTGGGTGCTAGTTTGCGTATATACCAGATGTTTTTGTTGAATCTATTTTGGCCACTGCTGTCTGAGTCAGAGATTATAAAATAATAAAAAGATATTGTCAAGTCCCTCAAAATGATCAACCCAGGGGAAACCCCTCCCTCCCCCCGAGACGCCTTACAAACAGATTCCAACTGTCAGGTCTTCCCTTGACTCCAGAGATGATGTGACACAGATGTTGTCAATTGTGTCAGGCAGTATTTTGAGTGAAGTGCCTTTAAGGGTGATTTTTTAATATACATTTAAATCTCCCATCAGGTTACATGACATTGGCATTCTCCAATCTGGATCCTTTACTCTGCAACACTTGTCTGGTGATATAAAAAGCAAAAACATGATGTGGGGGAAGGAAGAAACTCCAAGTCCACAGAGAGGGAGATAACACTGCTAGGAGCTACATCAGGCTCCACTGGGAAATGTGCAGATTGCTAGGGTAACACAAAGAAAACATCAAGGCTCAGGGAAATGAAGCTGTTTTGGCTCTGCTCCCCTCCCATTGCTGATCTAGGGCCGTCCCTAGCCATTTTGGTGCCCTACACAGCCCACCCGCGAGGGGGAAGGGGCGGCTGTATGGCGTCCCAGGCCTCCACGGGGTGGGCTGGCCACTTCCTCTGGGAAGTGGAGTGACCCAGCCTCCGCCTGCTCTGCTCCCAGGCTTGGGGGGCAGGGCGGACCGCCCCCCAGCACTCACCAGCAGCACGGCTGGGTGCCAGGGGAGCGGAGCAGGCTGGGGCCGGGTTGCTCTACTTACTGCAGCCGGTGAGTGCAGGGAGCTTGACCCCTGCTGCAGTCCTCAGGGAAAGGGCTGGCTGGAGTGGAGGCGGGGCGCAGGCTTTGGGGAAGGGGCGGGGCTGGGGACCATGTAAAAGAGGCAGAGCAGGGGCTGGAGCAGCACGCAGCTGCGTAGGGCAAATTTCCTGGTGCCCTATGCAGCTGTGTATTTTGCGTATGGGTAGGGATGGCTCTGCGAGGGTCCTTTGCTCCATGAAAGAGAGGGAGAATATCTGGCTCAATGTAAGTAAATGGCTAGCTACTGTACCAATAAAGGTATGTAAGAGACATGTTTAAAGGGTATTAGCTAATCGTTAGGGCTAACTGCAGCAAGAACAGTTAATAAAACTCAATTCTTTGAACTAGACTTTTGGATGTCAGTGAACATTTGAAATGAGCGTTACATGGAAGACCAGCTGATGGTCATGTGTGCAGACTGACTGATTGTAAATGAGCAGGTGAGAAGAGCAAAGGTTCTTTGTTATGGAAGAGTAAGAGTAATGGACAATGGATGCAGAACTAGAAGGGACTTTATGGTCAGTGTGTCCTATTGCAAGTAACTCCATCATATAATCATTGATAAAGCACTCATTAAGGAGAGCACATCTCAAGCTGACAAGAGCCCCCGAGTCAGAGACTGAGGCTGAAATTCATCGCCACGCACAGATCTAGCAAAAAGCTTATGCGCCTCTTACACATCACACTTAAACCTTGCTCTGGCCTTTCGCATAGGAATAAAATTCACGCACCGTGATCAAGATTTAGAATTTAGTTTAACATTTGACCTGTTGCACTGTAAAAAAATGTTTCTTTCCTTTTTGCACAAGAATCTTCTAGTTAGGTATGAGGTTGGAATTTTAATGGTGCTTAGCATTTTTTTATTACGGTCTCACTCACTCTCTCTCAATGGATTATGTTCTACTTCTTTGCCCAACCATCAATACAACAGTATTTTATGTAAAAAGACAATGGACATGAACTGATTTTTATGTATGTGTCGCTGTAGTGCCTACAGGCCCATACGGAGATCAAAACCACAGTCGGCTAGGTGCTGTACAAACACATAGTAAGGGACAGTCCCTGTACTGAAGAACTTACAGTCTACATGGACATGACATACGAAAAGGAAGGACGTGAAAAAAAAACCACAGATAGAAGTGATTTGCCCAAGTCACACAGTAGGTTAGTGGAAAAGCCAGGATAAGCCCAGCTTTTCTTATTCCCAGTTCAGCATTCAATTCACAGTACCACCCACCTGTGACCTCTTGCACCCACTAACTTGTCACATTCACATGCACAACAGCTGTGGGAAGGGAGGCTTGTACATAGAAGTGAGCATCTGCAGATGCAACCAAGGCATGTGCAGGATACACACACACACACACGTGTGTTTCACCCCAAACAGCTGTGTTTGTGTAAATACAAAGTAATTATATATGCAAATGTGATGATTTTGTGGGCACAGCCTTCAGAGCATCACAATTTATATAAAATCAGGAGAATGTGTGTTTTACAAGGCATTCAGATATTACTAGGGTGACCAGATGTCCCGATTTTATAAGGACAGTCCAGATAATTGGGCTTCTCTCTTATATAGGCTCCTATTACCCCCCACCTCCTGTCCTGATTTTTCACACTTGCTATCTGGTCACCCTAGATATGACAGTGATGGGGATAGTATAAAATTCTGGCAGACATGCATTTGATATTATTAATATTTAATTTAAAGCCGGCTTTATTAGCACCATGCTACAAAGCCAACCTGTTCCTGTTCCCTATGCACTGATGAGGCTCTGACTTTGTTGCTGAACAAATAGTTCTTGTACAAACACAAACAGTTCTCCTTCAAAGACAATATCTAGCAATATCTGGTCATTAGACCTAGGCCTAAAGAAGAAATATTCTTCTGGATTCTGCTCTCTTTCCCACTTCCTCCCCACCTGAATGGAATTAAGATAAAATGGCAACTGGAGTTGAACTTTCCCTGAAGGGTTTGTAGTAACAAATCTGCAATCAATGTTGTTTTTAAAAAATAAAAAAATCTCTTAATTTTATCCATACAGAGATTGACCAAACCTAGAAGCTTTTATCCAAATCCCCTGAACGTTGATGGTTCAGATAAAATAGAACTCAGGTCCAACACAACCCTGGTTTGCATGAATTTCTACTTTGTATTATTCTTTACTAGGATTATTTTGTAAAACCGAAATCAACCTGTTTTTGTCTAACTTTGTCCATGACTGTGTATGTTTCAAAGGCTGTTTCAATCTAAATACCATGCAGCCAAAGAACCCATCTCATGCTGTGTAGGATATGCGAGGATGGAAGTAGGGGGTAATGTGCATGCATATAAAAATAAATTCCAGAGAGCGCTTTCTGGATGCCAAGAAACAACATAATATTGTGGCTCCATTCAACAAAATGATATAGATGGGGGGAGGGGTGTGTGAATCTTAAGCAGCACTTTTTATGCCAGTATAAGAACCACTAATGAAAAACCGCCCATCGTTAGAGAGAGGGAGTAAATGTGTTGGCATTACATTTTAGTACCAGGAGAAATGCTAGAACTGGAATTACAAAATAGGATTTCTTAAAAGCTTTTTCTAAATTCTCCTTGCAGATGCCTACTTATTCTTTCATAATCACTTCAAAGCAATCCTCAGCCTTGCAATCAAGTAAATCCAAAGCAATTAGATCTACACAGCAAGACCAAACTATGTTTATAGAGGTATTCTGTAAAATGGTTCCATGTATATTTTCCTTGGAATGGCATTATTTGTATTTTAAAAAGGGATTGTTTTTAATAAAAGAAACAATTTTTACCATGACAAATAGATAAGCTACATCTCTGGAGTGTGATATTATATTGCAGTTTGCCAGCACAACCAATTCAGCACTGCCCTGGTAAACGCTTATACATTTTAGTGACCAATCAAGGGGGGAAAGTCATAAGTCCTCTGCATTGAGCTACAATAGCAGCAGCCACTGTACTACAATAGCTGCTTACTTATGTTAAAAAAAATAAAAACAACTTTACATTTTCTGCTCCACCTGCCTGGTGGCCTTGTTTTGCTAGCTCGCCAATTGACATTTTCATGCAGGCAAGCCCGTGAAATGTAAAACACATTCTCGCCTTACCCCAGTGAAGCTGTTACTACAAGAGGAGCTGAGCTACGCCGAACTGAGACATGGTTATTTCATTGTGATGCAAATAAATGTAACAATTAAGAATATAATTTTAGAAGATGTCAGTAGCATAAATTACTCATATGGCTTCCAGCCAATTAAGCAGTAGGTGAATTAGCCCATTTAATTGGGTTTGGGGTTTCGACTGCAAGGTGCTTTATGCTTTGTGTTCTGTCAACATTTTTCTGAACTACGTGTTAATAATTCTGATCACCCAGATGTTATTTACAAAGTAAATTTGGTCGAATGTACCAAGGATCACGGCTTAAAAGGTTGCATACACTCAACAAGCTGTGCTCCCAGGTCTGTAGATAGATTGACTTCAATGGGAGTCCCACATGAGAAAGTTGAAGCCCTTTGTTTTTCCCATAAACCAATGGCACATATTCCATAGTCCTGAAGGTGAAACAAGGAATTGCTTTAAGATTCTGCAATTAAAAATCTTTTTAAAAATTCTTAATAAGAAAATGACAGTGACAATGAAAAAAGTGGCACACTGTGATTATTCCCAGTATAAAATGAGAAGCCTGTTGCACTCAACTGAAAAAAATATTCATCTCTTCCTTGGAAGACCGCTGTGCATCAGCTAATATCCGCTATTAGCGGATGAGCACTGAACACAATAGTCCCAGCTAAGATGTGAAAATGCAACCACTCATGGGTTAGCGGAGAAGTGCTTCATGGCTACCCTAAGGAAGCACAGGATAGACACACTAACATTAAGACTGAAGATTATGCTGTTGATGACAATAACTGCATACAAATGGCTGATTGCACTGAACCCTGCTTCACAGGAAAAGATTAGTTTGAGACCTAAAAATCCTCATTTAGAAGGGGATTGATGAGAATGAGAGGCAAACTAATGTGACAGTATATGGCTATTAGCCCCAGAAAGAGAGGAAGAGACAGAAATAAAGAATGTTTGAGATACTCTTCTACACTACAGATGGATCTTTTTATTTTATGTTCGAATCCGTGCACTCTAATGCAGAGAAGCTCTTTGGTTTAGTTTTTGAGAACTCTGGGAATAAGTTGCAGCACTTGAGTTACTAAATCTCTGTTTGGGAGGTTAGTCTAACATCGCTCCATAGCAAAAACAAACAAGTGGCAAGGAGAGAGAGAATTGCATGCATTATGGGATTTTTTATGAGCAGAGAGGCTGGAATTTTAAGAGGTGGCTCTGGTGGAGTTACTGTATGCTCTAGTTTTCTTTGTTGAGTTTTCACAACCTCAAACACTGAATATCTTGATGTTCCTATTACTATAAATAGGCTTGGAAGGATTAGATTTGTATTGATAAATGCCAGTAAACACCGATTTCACTGTACACACACAAACCGACAATTATTTCCATCAATCAAAATTTACAGATAGGCAAAGAAAGAAAAATGTTACTTGAGAACTTATTAGGGATTGATTTAAGGATATATACTTTGTATATTTTGGCATGCGATGCTGACAATGTGTTTTAATGGTTATCAAGCTTTAACTTTCTAAATCCCAACATCTATTGTCATTAAATAATTATTATCTGGACCTCACCTCCACAATTTCCCACAACGGTGAAAATTTAAATAAATAAAAATTGGGAAAAAATTCTTTAAAATAACCTGATACTATCTGCCGATATGATAAGAAAATCAAAATTGAATTCTGCCAAGCCCAGAGTATAGAACAGAGCTCGGAGTTGGCTAAACAGCAAACAGGGGACTTTGAGCGGGAGATCCCCTGCTGAAGGAGGAGTGAGCACTAATTCTTGGGTGAGGGGGAGAGCTTGTCTGTTTCAGTTTTCTTGTAGCTTGCTTAAAGTTTATAGTGTTGTCTGTTGGGGATTGTGTGTCTGGGGACTGTTTGGGAGTGGGGGCCAGAAGCCTGCTCACTGCTAGTTGAGTGGCTCTAGTCTCCTGTCCTTTGTTCCACTGATCCTTAGGATCATCCTTCCTGTGTGTTAATGAGGGGGCAGGGCTGACTGGGGAGAGCAGGGCTTAAAAAGGCAGATTCTAAACAACCAAGTGGAGTTAGCAAACAGAGGGCAGCAAATGGAGACAGCATAAAATCAGTATGGTTTGGAAAGGCCGCATTGCTCGTGCCAGCACTGCTCCTGGCTCATCCACCTGCACCTGTTTCCAGCGAACTCAACCATGGATGCCTCTACCCAGGTCCTGGTGTGGATTTGCAGAGGCTGTGGCCTGCACTTCCCAGTCATAGAAAGCCAGGCAGGGCGGGACCATCCAGAGCGAGAGCTGCCTCCTGGTAGAATCTCTCTGGAGACAGGTGGCTAGGCTGAGGAGCATCCGTGCACAGGAGGAATTTATTGAAAACATGCAAGCCACCAAGTTTGAGGAAGAAACCCAGCTGGGAGGACTGCAGTAGCACCACCAGTCCCTTCACAGGGAGGAACCTGATGCTGATTACTTCTGGCAGCAAGCAGTGCTCCACTCCTGCTCCCAACCCACCGTCCACAATGATAAAAAAAAAAATGCTATGCTGCCCTGGGAATGAGGGATGCGGAATCTCCTCCAAAAAGGTAGAGGAGAGGAAGCTCTGTACCCCGAAGGCCAGGAGGATCGCAGCCACCACTCCCAAAGGAAATGAAGGGTGGTGGTTGTCAGTGAGTTCCTTCTAAGGGGCTGGAGGATCCATCTACCAGCCTGAACTAGCATCCTGGGAAGTGTGTTGCCTGCCAGGCCGATATCCAAGATATTATGGAAGGATTGCTACGGACCATCCGGCCTTCAGACTACTACCCCATGCTGCTCATTCATGTGGGCACTAATGATACTGCAAGGTATGACCCTGAGCAGATCAGGGCTCTGGGAGTGAGGATGAAGGCATTGGGGGTGCAGGTGGCACTCTCATTGATCCTTCCAGTGAAGGATAGGTGTCCAGGTAGAGACAGACAGCCTGGAAATAAATACTGGGTTGCATGGATAGTGTTGTCAGGAGGGCTTTGGCTTCCTCAGACATGGGATCCTGTTCTGAGAAGGACTGCTGAGCAGAGATGGGCTCCACCAGTCTAAGAAGTGAAGAATATCTTCCAGTACAGACTGGCTAACCTAATGAGGTAGGCTTTAAACTGGGTTTGACAGGAGACAAAATTCTAAACCCACAGGCAAATCCAAATCATGGAGACTTGGGCGAAGGGTTAGAATCTTGGGAGAACATGGGAAATCTCAGCATGGACAAAAGAGAGACAAGAGGAAATACAGAAGGGAAATCTAATAAACACCGTAGATACCTGTATACCATTGATAATCAGACCTCAGTGGTTCAGGAGCCAAATTACCGATCAACATTATCCAAAAGCACCACAGCAGTATGCATTCATTGTTTCATTTACTATATATATATATATATATATATATATATATATATATATATATATATATATATATATATATATATATATATATGCAAATGACTGACCAAGTATTCTATAATTGGTTAATAACACAGCAAAACCATTCTGATTGGTTAATAATTTAAATCACACCGTTTTTTAATATCACATGCTGCAAAGAGCCACAGCAGAAATATTAAAGAACTGCTTGGCGCGCCCGAGCTCAGTCTGAGCATCACGGCTGTACACTAATGCAAGAAGCACGGGGAATAAACAGGAAGAACTAGAAATACTAGTGAATAATCACAATCACGACATAACTGGCATCACAGAAATTTGGTGGGATAATTCATGTGACTGGAATATTGGCATAAAACACTACAGCTTGCTTCGGAAGGACAGGCAGGGAAAAAAGGGAGGAGCTGTTGACTTGTATATTAAAGATGTAAACACTTGCACTAAGGCTGAACAGAAGTGGAAGGCAGACCTGTTGAAAGTTTCTGGGTAAGGACAAAAGGGGTAAAAAACAAGGGCAATGTCATGGTAGGGGTCTACTATAGACCATCTAAGCAGGAAGAAGAGGTGGGTGAGGCTTTTTTTTTAAAAAACTCAACTAACAAAATCATGCAAAACACATAGGTGGGCATGGGATACTTCAACTACCCAGACAGTTGTTGGGAAAATAATACAACAGGGCACAGATTATCCAACAAGTTCCTGGAATGCATTAGAGACCGCCTTTTACAGAAGGTGAAGTAAACGACCAGAGGAAAGGCTATTCTGGATTTGATTCTAACAACTAGGGAGGACACTAGCTGAGAATCTGAAGGTGGAAGGCAGCTTGGGTGAAAGTAATCATGAAATGATGAGTTCATGATTCTAAGGAGTGGTACAAGGTGAAAACAGCAGAATAAAGGCAATAGACTTCAAGAAGGCAAACCTTAGCAAACTCAGAAAATTGGTAGGTAAGATCCTGCGGGAAGCAAGTCTAAGGGGGAAAAAAAGAGTTCAGAAGAGCTGGTAGTTTTTTTAAAGAGATTAGTAAGGGCACAAGAGCAAACTATCTCAGCACACAGGAAAGACAGGAAGTATGGTAAGGGGACACACTGGCATAATTAGGAGATCTTCAATGACTTGAAACTCAAAAAAAGAGCTGTACCAGAAGTGGAAACTAGGTAAATTACAAAGGATGAACACACACACACACACACACACACAATTAGAAAGGCCAAGGCACAAAATGAGGTTAAACTAGCTAGGAATATAAAGGGTAACAAGAAAACATTTTACAAATACATGAGAAGCAAGAAGACAACCAAGGAAAAAGAGTATGCCCATTACTAAATGAGGAGGGAACCCAACAGAAAGTGCAGTGATGGCCAAAGTGTCAAATGCCCTTTTTGTTTCAGTTTTCACGAAAAAAATCTAGCAGTAATCGGACAACTAACATAGTGAACATCAGTGTAAATGGGCTAGGATCTGAGGCTAATAGAGGAAAAGAACAACTTAAGAATTACTTAGACAAGTTAGATGTCTTCAGGTCAGAAGGACCTGATGAAATACTTAAAGAACTGGCTGAAGAGATCTGTGAGCCATTAGCGTTTGTGTTTGAGAATTCATGGAGGACAAGAGAGATTCCAGAAGACTTGAAAAGGGCCAATAAAGTACCTCTCTATAAAAAGGGGGATAAGGACAACCTAGGGAATTATAAAGCAGTCAGCTTAACTTTGGTACCCAGAAAGATAATGGAGCAAATAACACAAAATAAATTTATAAGCACCTAGAAGAAAATAAGTTGATAAGTAAGAGTCAACATGGATTTGATGAGAAAAAAATCATGTCAAACCAACCTAATAACCTTCTTTGACAGGATAGCAAGCCTTGTGGATGCGTGGATGCAGTAGATGTCTATATTTCAACTTTAGTAAGGCTTTTGATACTGTCTCATGTACCTTTCTCAAAAACACACTAGAGAAATATAGCCTAGATGAATCTACTCTAAAGTGGGTGCATAACTGGTTGGAAAGCCATACTCAGAATAGTTATCAATGGTACACAAATCGAGCTGGAAGGGCATACTTAGTGGGGTCTCAAGGGATCTGTCCTGGGTCTGGTTCTATCTTCATAAATGGCACAGAGTGTACACTTATAAAGTTTGTGGATTATACCAAGATGAGAGGGGTTGCAAGTGCTTTTGATGACTGGATTAGAATTAAAAATTGATCTTGACAAACTGGCGCAATGGTCTGTATTAAATAGGATGAAATTCCACAAAGGACAACTGCAACATTTTATACTTAGGAAAGAGTAAATCAATTCCACAAATCCAAAATGGGAAATGACTACCTAGAAAGGGAGTACTGCAGAAAAGGATCTGGAAGTTATAGTGGATCACAAACTAAATATGAGCTGACAATGTAATACTGTTGTGAAAAAGCAAATGTCATTCTGAGACGTATTAGCTGGAGCGTTATAAGCAAGACAGAAGAAGTAATTTTTCCACTCTACTTAGAACTGATAAGGCCTCAACAGCAGTATTGTGTCCAGTTCTGGGCACCACACCTCAGGAAAGATGTGGACAAATTGCAGACAGTCCAGAGGAGAGCAACAAAAATTATTTAAAGTCTAGAAAACAATCTATGAGGAAAGCTTGAAAAAAAGTGGGGTTGTTTAGTTTGGAGAAGAGAAGACTGAGGGGGGACATGATAATAGTCTTCAAGTACATTATAAATGGGAGGTTGATAAATTGTTCTCCTTAACCACTGAGGACAAGACAAGGAGTAATGGGCTTAAATTTCAGCAAGGGAGATTTAGGTTAGACATCAGGAAAACTTCCTAACTGTACAGGTAGTTAAGCACTGCAACACATTATGTAGGAAGGCTGTGGAATCTCTGTCATTGGAGATTTTTAAGAACAGGTTAGACCAGCGGTCCCCAAACTTTTGAGGGTTGTGCCCCCTCTTACCCCGTTGCCCCCACCCCTGAACCAGGACCAAGGGCTGGGCCATGGCTTCAGGGGGACGCAGAAAGGAGTAAGGGGGCTGAGGCTGGGGCCGCAGCTGGGAGAGGGTGCGGCTCTACTCCCAGGCCCGCTCCCAGGCTGGGAACGGAGCCATAGCCAGCAGCCAAGGCTAGGGGCGGGGCCAGGAGCGGAGCCATGCCAAGGTTGGGGATAGGGCTAGGCGCAGGGCCGGGGACATGGCTGGGGGTGGGGAGAGGCTGGGTGGTGCTTCTTCCCTGCCCCCCATGGGGGCTTGCCTGCGCCCCACCAGGCACTCCTCCATGCCCCCATAGGGGAGCATGCCACACAGTTTGGGAACTTCTGAGTTAGACAGACACCTGTCAGGAATAGTCTACATAATACTTAACCCTGCATCAGTGTAGGGGACTGTCCTAGGCGCTAGAATCTAGATGACCTCTTGAAGTCCCTTCCAGTCCTACATTTCTATGATTCTATGTCCATGGAACTCACTGGGCATGCTTTTTTGCAATCAAAAGTACCTACGTTTCTCAGGTAAACTAAAAGATTTAAACCTTGCTTTATGTTAAATTGTTAGAGAGGCAGGGTCTCCAGTGTTCAAAGATCAGGAGACCTGGGTTCTATCCCCATCTCTTCTACTCACTTGCTTTATGGCTTTGAACAAGTTACTAGAACTCCCTACTCCTCAGTTTCTCCATTCATAAAATTAGAATAAATCAGTGACCCACATTTGACAAACATATTGAGATTGTAGCATAAAGGGCGCTCCGCAGTAGTAGTAGTATTTATAATTAACATCAGGGTTATTATACTATTAATAACACTTAGCACTTATAGAATGCTTTTCAACTTCAAACAGCTTTACAAGCATTAATTAAAGTCATCTTCTGATACTTAGAATGCCTCTCTCTTTTTCAGTCTACTTTCCCCATTCTCTGTATCATAGGGTAACAAGGAGAAAAAATATGAGCTTGAAGCAATTTGATGCTGAATATTTTACTTTGTGGGGAGTGTGTTTATAATTTTCAGTGTGAGAAGCAGTCCTACTTTTGACAAATTTACCTCAGGGGTTTTTCCAAGATACCAGAATGGATATACACTCCTCCTTTTAAAAGATATTCTGCATAACTGAGCAGCATACAGACAGCTTTTCCATAGGTTTCTCACCTTCCCTACTTGCTCTGATGTGGGATTATCAGATATTGCTGTAGGGTGCATGTGAGCTTTCAAAATGTCTCAGCAGTTAGTACAAGAAGAATGGAAATGCAAAATGCTTCTCCCCTGCCCCCGTAAGACTGTACTTAATTTCATCCAAAATTTCATTCCAGCAGCAGTATTTCAGGGCAGCGTGTCCCATATTTAGTCCTCATTAGACATTACCCAACTTGAAAATAAAGGATGTAGTCTTTTTTTCCCGCATGATGCAAATGGGGTAAGATTTCTCCATTACTGCACAAATAGAAGAATTGCTTACTTTGTCATTTCTTTTTGTGCAGGATAAACGAGCAACTTCTCTTCCTCTCTTTGACAGGCAGCTCAGCAGCCAATGAGCGTCTCCAGTTTGGGCTCTCTCTAGCCAGACAGGTCAGGCCTCTTCTATGGTCACCCCAGGATTTTCAAGGAGGAAACACAGTATTGCATTAGGAAATAAAAAGTAGAGGGACTTTACTCCTGGGTGGGCTGTCTGGATGTAGTAATGCACGTTTTGTGATATGCTGGTGCCTGGGATTTTGATATATTATTTTGTGGGTTGGATTGTATCACAGTTCACCTGAGAGTCTTTCTATGATGTATTTTAATTGCACTGAGGGATTTATTCCATTACATATTTTAATATTAGAGTTTGGAAGGCACTATATTAAATCTAAATAAATAATGGCACTGCACAAAATGTTAGGCTGCTCTGCTGGTGAAATCAGGGTACAGGAAAGCCCTTATTGGTAAGAAATCCTATTTTTGGCATGCTGTTTTCCACCAGTATAGGATTAATGGGATCCGCACAGCTGTCCCTGAGAGACAAAACACACCTTGCAAATGTGTCGGGGGGGGGGGAGGGGGAGGGAGCAACAAAAGAGCCATCCTAATAGACATGATCTGAGACCCATCTCTGCCATCAAACTACAAGAGCTGGGGGCGGGGGAAGGGGAGTACAATGCCTACCCTGCCGTATCCTTGACAAAAGCAAGAAAGGGCCTATCAACAAGCTCTGGTGAATGCAGCCACACGGTGCACAAAGGACACAATGGGTGGAGGGTCAGTACAGAGAGCAGAGCACCAGGGCAGCTTAGTAAATGGACTGCTCTGTTCTGTACCTGTTGGAGCTTTTTAAGGCCCCCTGGCTTTATTCTTAACTATGATGAGTTGCAGTAAATGAGCTGGGAAGTCATGGACATGGTCAGGTCTGAATCTGATAGGACAGTTTTCTGACCAGACACAGATGAACTTAGATGTTTCTTGATGCCATATCTAGGTGAGTGTTCAACAGAATTAACAGTAACCCAAGACAGAAAACCAATATATGAGCAGATGATCTCAACGGAGGGGGTTGTTACAGAGAAAGAACTCTTCAAAATGCTTCGCACTTCCTGCCAGTACCACCTCTGTCTTCTGGGTTCAGCTTCAGTCAGCTGTTGTTTATCCAGGTGCTGATTTCTGCAAGGCTCAGGGATAGATAGGATGATGCTGCAGCTATAAAGCTGGATATCATCCATTTATGGCAGACACCTAAGCCCTTTTTACCTCACTAGCGCCTCACAGATTTTAAGAAAGAGAGGAGGAGGATCGAGGGAAGAGCCAGCTCTCTGCACAGTCACAGAGGTATGCCTACACTGCAGTTAAAAAAATCCGTCGCTGACCCATGAAAGCTGACTCACGCTCCCAGGGCTTGGCCTAATGGGCTGTTCAACTGCAGTGTAGACATTGGCGCTCAGGCTGGGGTCTGGGCTCTAGGATCCTGCGGCTTTGGAGAGTCCCAGAGCTCAGGCTGCAGCATAAGTCCAAATATCTACACAGTAATTAAAAAGCCCCATAGCCCGAGCCCAAGTCAATAGGGATGGGGTTAGGCTAAGGGGCTGTTTAATGGCGGTCTGTAGCAGCCCAGGCCAGCTGCGGGTGTCTAACTGCAGTATAGACATACCCTAAGGAGAGTTGGGTTTGCAATACATGATCAGATTTTATCTGAGACTCATCCCCCGATGCTTCTATTATTAAGGATTTGCGTGTTGCATAGGGTATACACAGCACTGCCCAACTGAGTCACAGCCCATTCAAAATTCCCTTGGCAAGCCCCTGAGTCTTCCACCCAAAGATACCCTTTTGGAGAGACGTTGGCCTCTAATGGAATGGATGACAGTTCAACGCATGCTGTTACAGAGCAGTCAGTTTGGGGACAGCTAAACAAGTACCCCAGGCTGCTTTAGCTAATTTGCTTATTCGTAGCATCATCTGTACAAGCGGGATCTCCCAGGAAGCATTAAAACGTTAACTATCATACTGGAGAGGAGCCAGCAAATGTTTTCTCCCTCTTGAACCGTCTTGAAACAGAGCAAGGCAGCCTTCTCCCATTCTACCACAGGCTGTAGATGAAGAACTCTGCCATACCCTTAATATGGGAATTCCTCTCCTTTGATGCAACCTTCCCGGATAATTCTGGGAGAAAGGAAAGAAGAGACAGGAGTAGAAGCAATAGCCTACCGCTCCCTGGAAACTACTAGGCACAGGTCCGCAAGTTGCTTTTCAAACATCAGGACAAGGAAACTCCTAGTGGGGAACCAAGACTTAGAGTGAGGTTAAAACAAACCATCTTGTTGAGCCCTACAATGACTGGCTGGGCAAGATGATCCTCACCAGACCTGAAGCCACTCAAGGGAAGAGGTTCTGGAGTCATTTTCTGCTATGACCAGGCCCCCATGTTCTGCCAAAGAAACTGTATCTGAAGGGCTCCTTCATGGCAGATGCTCTGCCTTAGACTGTAGACTTCCCCTAGGCTGTGCTGGCAAGGAGCAGTGGGGACGCAACCTAGCACTTCGATCTGCCTCCAGAAGCTGCTGCTCTGCTGCCATTCCTGGGGCAGTGTCACAATGGAAGCAGAAGGAACCTGTGAGGAAGGCCCGCCTTATGCCATCGCAGCGGGTGTACTTTCAGAGGGATCCCTCTTGCCAATGCTGCCCACCGTGGAAAAGGAATTTTAAAGGGAGAAGGGGGGAAATGGAGGAAAAGAGCTTTAAATAACTTCAATGAAAAATAAAAAGCGTTGGGGTGTCCTCTGCTGTCTCGCTCTTCAGCGAAGCGGAAGAGATTATTATTCAGGAGTAACAGAATCACCTCAGAACTCACAAATCTTCAGTTCAGAGGAAGATTGAAGAGTACCAAGGAAATGTAAATCCCTTGCTGACTCATTTTAGCTCATTATGCTCAGTCTAACCTGCTGTACTCTTTATATCAGTTATTTTCTGGCAAGGAGACTGAATTATTACCTACTAAGGTGTCCAAAATATACTGTACACTAACCCCCTCATCATTTAATTAGGGCCCAACCTTGCAAGATACTGAGCATCTCTTACAAGCTGCTATGTGTTCCCTACCACCCCTGAAGACAGAGGGAGTTGAGGGGTTCTGCAAACAGGTCTGTCCCTTCGTGATGGAAAATTAAAGCAAACATATCTCAACATATATCTGATTGTGCATATGCACAGTACGGCTCCATTATGAAATGGTTTTTTTTGTTATGAGAGAGAGTGTATGTGTAAAGAAAGCAAATGTATTATTTTGTGCAGAAGTACTGGATAACAAGATACAGTTAGGGTAATTTTATCTCATTCATCATACTGAAAGCAGTTATTTATTCTAGTTTTTATATAAAAATATAACAGCAAAGATCACCAGTCAGTAAAATTCCATCTGTATCTTTGTCAAATCTTAGACAGGAAGGTATTACAGTGGTAGACTCTAATTATGCCTTCTCAGCATATACTTGCCCCTTGAGGTAAAGATAACATGAATTCTTTATTGTGCTCTATTTCAATGTCCAAAGATTAGCATATTTCACCACGTTTATAAATTATACAGTTTCCAGCATTTCCTGTATTTAAAGCACACAACTAGAATTTATATGGTCATTGATTTTAAATATGACAGATGCTGGCTTTTCAAGGCACTGGAAGTACATGGCCTCGTATACTGGTGAAACAGCCCACATAACTGGCTATTGAATTTACTGGCTAATAATTCAATTTATTGCCCCCAAAACCACTAATATCACTATAATACTTTCACTAGCCTAATCCCCAGGGCAGCAAATTTACTCTGGTCTCCCTAACTGGTTGATAACATATTTAAATGCCAGTCAGTCACTAATCCGTTGCTACTCCATCCTCCGAGAGCTGCTTTATTGAACACTGTAATTGCCTGGATGTTGTTTTTCATTTCTGTAGCTGTTGCTGTTAATTAAATATTTTGTGGAAAGCTCCCCGTGACATTTCTTACTGCATTCTTAATATCTGATAAGATACACGGCCTGTACCTGCTGCATTCTGCTGATACTCTTGTCCTAGATTCAAACTCCCAAAGCACTGAAGAAATGACACACTTTCAGTGAAATTCACTATTAAAAGACTGAGGGGATCTTAATGAAATAGATGCATATGCCATGTCTCTAAGATCACTGCTGCTAGCAATAGCAGGATGTGCCTCTGGACTAAAAGGTTTGCCTAGTTTCTCTGCGTGCATAGTGAAGATGTGCACTCCATTTCAATGGCAGTGGGATTGATTTTCAGTATTCAAACCTGGCTAGTAAATGTCAGTCGGGATTGCAGTCTTTCAGTTCCTCAAAGCGAAACGTCTTGGAGACCATTCAGGTTCAGATTTAGTCATTTCTATGTATCACACGCCATAAGTGTAATATGGGCCAATGATGTGACACAGCTGAATGAGCAACTCGGTTTTTAAGGAGGAATGAAGAAACACGTCAGCTTGTACAGACTCATGACTCAACATGAGACACAAGACAAGAGAGGCTGGTGTTTCAGATGGGAGAAAAGTCCAACCACTCTGAGAAATCACCACAAGCATATTAAATAGATTATATTAAAACAACAGTAATTTATTATTTAAATTCCCCCAAAATTAACAAGTCAAAAGAAAAACAAAACGGTAATACTTTCAATTAAGCTACCCAAATAAGTGTCAATTGATTGTTAACATATTACATCGTTTTTAATCCTCAATAAATGTTTGGAGAAATAACCAGGCATTTAATTGATACAATAGTTATCCTAATTCAGATGTTTTATATGTTATTTAAACATTAAAGACCAAATACTGATTGAAATTATTGGCATTGCTCCCATTGACTTTAGTGGGACCAGGATTTTTTATTATTTTATTTCTATAATTATTTGTGCATTGGTTTCTTTAACATCAGCAATGTCCTTGGTGATGGTGCAATACTAAAATGTAAAGACAAATCCTATCCCGAAGATCATATAATCTAAAGATCTGTCCCTTGAGGATTATTCAGTATGTTTTACTGACATAATATATACGGTACCTACCAAGGGGAAAATATCAGTGCACTTCTAGGACACATGAGCCCCAGAGAGTCATGGATCTGGGGATCCCAGCAGGTAAATTTATTCAGTAGGAAGGCTAGCCTGTCATGGAAAACCACAAAACAAAGGAAAAGTCACCTTCCATAGCAGTAAATTGCAGAGCCCTGTTTGCAATTGTTTTGACTGCACCTCTGCTGAATCTCTCCTCTCTAGGTCTCATTTTGACTTGACTGTCGTATCTCCCCTTCAGGGGCCTCATCACATCCCTGCTCTGCTGCTTGCCCACATATACCAAGAAGTCCATCGTTACTCCATCCACAACACAAATCCATGGGGTTCTCATGCTTTTCAGGTTCCAGTTCAAAACGATTCTCTCTGTTTTTAAAAAAAACTCTTCATGGACCAGCCCATCCTCATGGATCTTGGCTGAGATTTGGCAAGGTGACTACAGACCCCCTCACTGAAAAATAATAGGAGTTGTGTGGCTCAGTCATTTTTGGAAAAAAACATCTCAACTCTTCTCTCCCTAGACCATTTCCTCCTCCTGATAAGCGCCTAGCACCTGCCTCATCTTTTTGTGTTTTCCACAATCTTGCTACTGTAAATGCAATAGCCTATCAGGGACTGCAGGTCTTGAACCCATGATCCACAGGGCCATTCAGAGTTAGTACGTTCCAACCTGCCACTCAGTGACCTGCATACAGTTGTCAGAAAGAAGCTGAACTCTGATGAAGAACTTCTGGCATCTGACTCCTGACTCCTACTCTAACCACTAGGTCAGACTGCCCATGTCCGAGTCATGACACATCCGCCTCCTCAGCTCCAGCCATATGGACTGGCCTCCTTTTATCGCTCTAGTCAATGATGCCATCTCTTTTCAAAGTTCATCTGAAAGCACGTCTTCTCCCTTGCCTTTGCCTCAGTTTCCCTCACCCTTCATTGTTGGTTTTACGACTGAATGCTTTAATCATTAAACATTGCTTTTAGACCACTCTTTTCTGTAATTGATGCCACTTGCTGTCTGGTGTTGAATTCTCAAGAGCATTTTGGAGCACCATTATTATGAAACAGGCTATATAAAATAAAGTTGTATTGCACTTATAAACAGCTCTCTGTTACTAAGGTTATCTGTTCACAGACAGGTGGCAGTTACTCAGATTAGGTCCACCCTAACATCATGTATCAGAGGGGTAGCCGTGTTAGTCTGAATCTGTAAAAAGCAACAGAGGGTCCTGTGGCACCTTTGAGACTAACAGAAGTACTGGGAGCATAAGCTTTCGTGGGTAAGAACCTCACTTCTTCTTGCATCTGAAGAAGTGAGGTTCTTACCCACGAAAGCTTATGCTCCCAGTACTTCTGTTAGTCTCAAAGGTGCCACAGGACCCGAACATCATGGTTCATTTATGTTCTTTTAAAATTCTTTCCTGGCCAGCTGATGTTAAGTCAATCAAAAGAGACCCACTCCAGTGTTAAGACACCTGGGGGAATGTCCTGCAGGAAACTGCTATCTTCACTGAAACCACATATGCAGCCCTAAGGGGAAATAAAGGAGAAATCAACTACAGAGCTAGTTTTTTTCTTCCTCTTGTCTTTTGTGCTATAAGGGAAACATGGGGCACTCCTATGCCTGGGGAATACTTCTTGCTTCATCCGCGTTTTGCCTGGAATCAAGAAAAGGTGGTATTTAGTGGAGAAAACTACACTTTAGGTCATGCAAAGGAGAAGGGACAAGGAAGGTTTGTGAGAGCTGCTGTTTATCCCCTCACACAGCTGTATTAGGAATGCAGCAGGGAAGGTTTCCACTGAAATGAATGGGGAAACTATCACATGCTAATTGGTTGCTTCTGTTTCTTGTCCTTTGTGGGGTTATGGGTGGCTGGTGCTGGTAGCCTCTTACTTCCTCCCAGCCAGAGGATGATAAAACTGTAATTTAATTTTAAAAGGTTAAAAAGAAAACAAACAGTTTGTTGTCATCCGTAGTGTGGTAGAGGAATAGTCAGGTGTCAGGCAATATTGACTCTCTCACTAGCCAGAAGTATTTCTAGGGGGGTTCCTTCTTATTCTTGACTCTAATCTAAAACGTTGTGAATGAGCTAAAGACTCGCAATTCCAAGTTACAGTGGTAGTATGAAGCACTAATGTTAAAAGTGTGATTTGAACTTCTCTGAGCCACATATGCATGGAGGATGAGTTTTGTCTGACTAAGGGAGCCACATAATTAAAGTGTTGAGGAGTCTATGCTTTTGGCACAAAAGGACTCACGTCCTGTCTTCCAAGTGACCATGGCACTCAGCGTTGTGACAACCACAAACTGCAAGACATCCGCAGACTTTGTTTATAGTGCTATGAGCCAAAAATAATCTATTATTTTTTGTTTTCCTTTTAAAAGAAAAAATTATTATTCATTGACTTTCCGGCCCAGATTTTCAAAGTGTGCACGCTTTTGCATGTGTCTACTTTGCACATGCACATGCTAATGTGAACTTGCAAATTCTGAAGTTCCTACTTAACAGCATGTACACTATTGAAAAAGTCTGAACCCCAATTAAGACAGAGTTGCAAGTTGCCTAATTGCCATGTTAGTAGGGAGGAAAAAGCACATTTGTTGATAAAAACCAAGATTTGCATTTAAATATTTAAATAAAACTCAAAGTGAGAGAATAGCAGCCCTGGTTTGAGCTTGGCAGGTAAATTTCTAAAATCTGCACACCCAGCTCTGTGAAAGCATTTCAGTCTGGATTTGCAATTTTAACTCATGGCCTCTCTCAAACAGAAATAGCCACTGTGCTAAAGTACATTGTGCTTTTGTAATGTGGACAAAAAAGGGCTATTCAAGCTAGGCAAGAAACATTTTCCATTTTGTGGGAAATTCCACAATTTCTAAAATTTTCCATTCCAAAATGGAACAAAATAAAGAACTTTGACATTTTCAGTTAAATAAAATTTTGAAAAAAAAAATGGTTAGGGTCAATCCATACATTTTGTTTGTAAAAATCAAATAATATCAATCTTTTTTTAGAATGTTTGTATTGATATACAAAAACCAATTAATTTCATTTTGAAAAAGAAAATTGAAATGCTCCTTTCCAGAAATGTCAAAATGGGATTTTTCAACATTAGCAAAATGCTTTGTTTTTATTTTTCTCAGTAAAAGTTTGTCAAAATTTACAAGTTTCTTGAAACATTCCAACTTAGAAAAAAGCATTTTGACAAAAAAATTCTGACCAGCTCTACTTAATATAAGATCATCACACTCACTCTCACTTGTGACCTAAGGAACCACTTGAACACAGGAGGCAAAAGGATATTAAGTTGTGTTTTGTGTGTGTAATGCTGACAGTCATCGGTGGGCGGGATCGAACCTAGGACCTCTGGAGCTCAGTGCATGAGCCTCGACCGCATGAGCTAAAAGCCAATTGGCTGTTAGCTAAGGCTGTAGAGCAGACTCATTTTCTCTCTTTCTCTAAGTGTTCTCAATGCTACAGTGACCAAATGTCCCAATTTTATAGGGACAGTCCTGATAGTTGGAGCTTTATCTTATATAGGCACCTATTATCCCCCACCCCCGTCCCGATTTTTCACACTTGCTGTCTGGTCACCTTACTCGGTGCCACTAGATGGGACAGAACACCACACCCACGAGGTGTGTGGGTTACTTGTGCACAAACCTCAATGGTTGAAGTGGCCAATTTTCTACAAACATTCCTGTTTGGTAATAGTATTAGTTCAGGAGAGCAGGCAGTTTTTTAAATAGATATTACTAAGGCACAAGAGCAAACTATCCCAGTGCATAAGAAAGATAGGAAGTATGGTAAGAGACAACCCAGGCTTTACCCAGGAGATCTTCAGTGATCTGAAACTGAAAAGAGAGTCATACAAAAAGCAGAAACTAGGTCAAATTATAAATGATAAATAATAAATAATAAAAAACACAAGCATGTAGGGACAAAATTAGAAAGGCGAAGGCACAAAATGTGATTCAACTGGCTAGGGACAGAAAGGATAACAAGAAAACATTTTACAAATACATGAGAAACAAGAGGAAGACCAAGGAAAGATAGGCCCATTACTCAATGATTGGAGAAGACAATAACAAGAAAACAGCAATGGCCAAAGTGTTAAATGCATTTTTTGGTTTAGCTTTCAACAAGAAGATGAGCAGTGATCAGATAATTGTGTAAATGGGGAAGGGGAAGGATCTGAGGGTAAAATAGGGAAAACACAAGTTAAAGAATTACTTAGACCAGTTAGATATCTTCAAGTCAGCAGGGCCTGATGAAATACCTCCTAGAATACTTAAGGAACTGGCTGAAGAGATCTGTGAGCCATTAGTGATTATCTTTGAGAAGTCATGGAGGACAGGAGAGATCCCAGAGGACTGGAAAAGGGTAAATATAGTACCTCTATAAAAAGGGGAATAAGGACAACCCAGGGAATTAGAGACCAGTCAGTTTAACTTTGGCACCCAGAAAGAAAATGGAGCAAATAATCAATTTGTGTAAGCATGTAGAAGAAAATAAGGTGATAAGTAACAGTCAACATGGATTTGTCAAACCAACATAATATCCTTCTTTGACAGAGTAACATGCTTTGTGAATAGCGGGGAAGCAATAGATGTGCTATATTTCAACATTAGTAAAGCTTTTGATACTGTCTCACATGATAGTCTCAAACAAACTAGAGAAATATAACCTTGATGAATCTACTATAAGGTGAGTGCACAAGTAGTTGATAACGACTGTGAATCATTAGAAAACTGTACTCAGAGTAAAGGTAGAAGGGGATATTGTGTGGGTCTCACAAGGATCTGTCTTGGGTCCGGTTTTATTCAATATGTTCATAAATGGTTTGGAAAATGGCAGAGAGAACACTTATAAATTTTGCTAATGGTATCAATTCGGGAGGTCATGAATTCAAATTGATCTTGACAAACTGGAGAAATGGTCTGAAATAAATAGGATGAAATTCAGCAAGGACAAATGTAAAGTACTACACCTAGGAAGGAATAATCAATTATACAAACACAAAATGGGAAATGGCTGCATAGCAAGGAGTACTGTAGAAAAGGATCTGGGTTATAGTGGATCACAAACTAAATGAGAGTCAATGTAATACTGTTGCAAAAAAGTGAACATCATTCTGGGATGTATTAGCAGGATCATCATAAGCAAGACACAATAAATAATTCTTCCACTCTACTCAGCACTGATAAGGCCTCAGACTGAGTTCTGTGTCCTGTTCTGGGCACCACACTTCAGGAAAGATGTGGACAAGTCTGGAGAAAGTCCAGAAGAGAACAACAAAAACGATTAAAGGTCTAGAAAACATGGCCTATGAGGCAGGATTGAAAAATTGGGGTTGTTTAGTCTGGAGAAGAGAAGATAGAGTGCGGACATGATAACAGTCTTCAATTACATAAAAGAAGAGAGCGATCAATTGTTCTCCCTAACCACTGAGGACAGGAGAAGTAGTAATGGAGATTTAGGTTGGACATTAGGAAAAACTTCCGAACTGTAAGGGTGCAGTGCTGGATCCAAATTACGTAGGGAGGCTGTGGAATCTCAGTCATTGGACAAACACCTAACAGGGATCATCTAGATCAGTGGTTCACCCCCTCCTAGGGGTGCGAGATGCCCTTTCTGGGGGGGCGAGACATACCAGATTTTTTTAGAAGGTAAATAATCGAAAACACAAAGCAAGCACAGGCACGTAAGTACAACTATTTTGTTTCATCAAACCTATGTATTTCTTAACATTGTACATTTTTTAACGATTACTGTAATATACAAACAAAAAAATATATCTAAGTTTAAAGAACTGAGCTACTTTAACGATTTTTGATACGGGGTGCGGGAACATATTTTGAGAACCTACAGGGGTGCAGACGGCAGTAAAGGTTAAGAACCACTGATCTAGATAATACTTAGTCCTGCCTCAGTGAAAGGGGCTAGACTAGATGACCTATCAAGGTCCTTTCCAATCTTACATTTCTATTATTTTATTATTATAATTATTCTATATACTCCTTGTTTTGGGTTTTAATCTCTGTGATTAAAGTGTCTAGCTGCCACAGCAACAGACACGACAAAAGTGTGTACTGTATAATCAGAATAGTAATTAAAACTCCAAAATAGCTAAATTATAGGGTAGTGATTAGATGTTTAGGAGATGAGAAAGGAGATACAAAACCTTTTGCATCTAGATCACTGGTTTAAATACAGCTCAGGAAGGGAGATGGTGGCTGGATGATGTTTGGACTGAAATGAATGTGAAGGATCTTTTTCTGGTTCCAATTGGACAGGTATTTGCATCACAAAGCAGCAGTATGGATGGTACCTTATGGACAGTTTCAACAAAGCAGCTAAGGAGTGAAGAGGCATGGAAAGTGGCATACCCTTTTGTCCTAAGAATCCCTTCCATGACAGGACTAAAGCATTTCCACTGCCCATGCTAGACTTCTAGGGATACATGGGAAACGTAGGGCTCGTCCACATGTTCGCGTAACACACTCTATGGGGCTGCGATTTCTACACAGAATCGCATTAATGTGTTGCTCATTAATTCATCTGTGTAGACCCTGCTGGTGTGCACTAAAAATGCCTTGGTCTGCGTTAACATAATACTGTTTAAAACAGCACTATGTGAAAGTGCACCAGCAGGACAAATTCATGTGCAACCCATTAGTGCACTTTAGCAATCACCCCTCTGCAGAGTGTATTACTCCACATGTAAAGAAGCCCTTAGGTGCTGCCTTCAAGGCAGCAAATTCCCTTCTGAAAGTAGCTCCATAATCAGTTTAGCCCAGACAGCAATTTGGAACATAAAGACTAGACAGGACCATAAACATGAAAACAAAATCCACTGCCTACATATCCCGCGTGGCCCCCTCTTTTTGTGCTCCCACCCCAGACTGTAATATTATTCACACAAATGCTTCCAGGACTTCCAATTCCATAATTAACATTACAGCCTGGTGACGAAGATAGGACCTGGCATCTGTCCTGCAGGAGTTGTCAAATTGGGGGAGGGGGGAGAGAAGTGCTCACCCGACCTAAAGCGATGGGCATTTCTGTGTTTGGAGCGGTTTCATAGGGCATCTCTAATCATGAAGAGTGCAGGCAGCAAGCCTGTTTTGGCAAAGAACCCTGGCAATAGAAGCTATGCGGAACTGGGCTCAGGAGTAGGGAGGTTGTTCAACAGGGATGGTGGAAGGCCTCTTACTCCTTCTAATTTGCAGAGGTTTAGGGCTGCTCTACACTAAGTAATTAGGCCCGTATAACTGGTGAAAAATCCACACCCCTGAACGACACAGCTAAACTGACCTAACCCTCAGTGCAGACAGCACTAGGTTGATGGGAGAATCGTCCAGTCAACCCAGCTTCTGTCTCTTGGATTACCTACGCAGATGGGAAACCCCTCCTGTCGGCAGATGTAGTGTCTTCACTGAAGCACTACAACCACGCCACTACAGGTTTTTGAGTATAGACGAGCCCTAAGACGGAGAAACTAGCTCTGAATGTGTCAGATTTGCTGATAATACCAAACACTGGGGGTTCGGCAATACAAAACAGAGCAGCAAGGAAATTTCAAAGGGGATTCAGATCCACTGAGTAATTGGGGTGAAACTGGGCTAAAACTGAACATTGAGGAATACAAGCGGATAAAAAATTAAAATAATAATTGGAAGTTTAATGATGGGAAATGCATTACAACATCTGAGAGAGTGAATCGTGCTGCTCAGCCAACAGCTAAAATGGGTGAAATGTTTGAACTGGTTAATTAGCTCAAGATGAAGCAAACTGCTGTAATAGACAAGAGAAACTCCAGCAAACAGGCAGCTGTCTTATATGGACAATATCTGTCCAAAAGCCAGACCCTGGATGGAATCCACAGCCAAGGTACAAGAGGGAAAGGAAGATAAGAAAGTGTGTGTGTAAATATATGCTTATTATAATACAGCCCATTGTTGCATGGTGGGACTGTGACATCAGAACAGATGGGGAGCCTGGGACTGTAACATCACAATATAAAGAGAATCATGGCTGATATGGGTGAGTTCCCATGAAGGGAGGGTACCCAGAGACAAAAAGAGAGAAATAGAGAGCATGAGCGAGCACACACAGATACTTTACATTTACGGGGGGGGGGGGGGGGGGGGGGGAGGGATAGCTCAGTGGTTTGAGCATTGGCCTGCTAAACCCAGGGTTGTGAGTTCAATCCTTGAGGGGGTCACTTAGGGATCTGGGGCAAAATCAGTACTTGGCCCTGCTAGTGAAGGCAGGGGGCTGGACTTGATGACCTTTCAAGGTCCCTTCCAGTTCTAGGAGATAGGATATCTCCATTAATTTTATTTTTATTTATTTTATCTTGCATAGCATTTTCCATCCCAGGAGCTCAAAGAGCTTTACAAACACCCATCAGCTAAGCTTCACAGCCCTCCGTGAGGTAGTAGGGGATTAGTACCCCCATTTTACAGATAAGAAAAATGAAGCAGAGAAAAATTAAATGATTAGCTCAGTTTCACAGTGAGTTAATGGTAGGGCTTGAAACAGAACTGGAGGTCACTTCAGGCAGAAGTCCTGAACTGGCCCTGCTTCGTAGCAACCACAGTAGTCAGTGGCCCCAGAATAACTCAGGGACATAGCCACTGGTGACAGCCACCTGGCCAGCTTCCTAAGGGTTAAAAGCACTACTTCCAAATGGATATACTTGGGATATGTTCCGCTGCAAGCAAAAGAAAATGACCTCAAAAGATCCTCTCTGTGCTCTTGACCAGAACTTTGGAACGAGCAGAGAAAGGTTCCTCAATAAGCACTCCAGGTTTTACATAACTACATGCTGGGACAGGCTACTTGGGGGTGTTTAGCTGATTCCAGGCCGTCTGAATCTATTCAATAAAGCTGGCTGGCAGTGCTTTAAATTAATACTGAGTCTTAGTGTATTAATTCCAGGCTCCCATTGATCTGGGATATGACACAGAGTCCTTAATCTAGTTATTTCCCCCACTACAGCAGAATTTGTTATGAAGATTTAGCTTGAAAATATGTAATTTATACAGAGAAAATCCTTTTGATCTGTGCTGTAATTTAAAATACAGCAGAATGTTTGTGTTGACTTATTTTCACAGTCCTTTTTGGAAATAAGACACTATTAAAGATAAATACTAATAATCCTTTGAAGCTTTCATCTAAGGACCTCAAAGCACTTTACAGATCTGAAGTAAGTCTGTGAGATAGGCTTTGCTATATCCAATTTACAGATGTGTACATTGAGACAGAGTGAAGTTAAAGCCAAAGTTTTCAAAAGCTGGGTGCCTAAAGTTGTGCAGGAAATATTAGGCACCTGAATTTTCAGACGAAAAGGGAACTACTTGTGCAGGAGAAAGGCAGAATGTAAGTGTGACTGGGCAGCCTGCTCTCTTTGCAGGCAGTTAGCAGGGATGACAAAGCATCCGAGAGAGAGATTTAAGTAGCTCTGAGACATCTCTAGGGTGCTCACAGACACAGTAAATAGGGATAATAATTCTTCCCTCCTGCACAGAAGTGCCATGAGGGTAAATTAGTGTGTGGGAGGTGCTTGGATACTTATTAATAGGGGTCATATAAGTACTTGGATAAGAGGGTGAGCTGTGCCCTAACCCAAAAGGCATGAGAGAAACACGGATGTTTCTACTGAACAATAAAAGATGCATCAGCTACTGATGGGTGAGAGAGGGTGGGAAAGCAGAGACTGGCTCCTAAGGTTGAGTTCTTGCATAGCTGTAGGGAAGCAAAAGTGAGTCTGAGTCAGACCTGCCTTAAATAGCTCAACCAAAAACCCAAGAAGGAATCTGGATGACATTTACAAGAGACTTCAAAGTAGGTTCTCACTAAACAATTCCTTCCAAATTTGACAGTTGCTGCCACCCATCCACCAGAACAGCAATTCTACCCAACAGCTCTCCATTGCCCCAAGTCCATCTATTCCCTCTCCCTCACCTAGGGTCTTGCTGCAGCAGAATTTCAGTGGTGTTTTAGAGACAGTCCATTATGTCAATGTGGGCAACCATAAACCAATACACACACTGTTGAGGACTGCAAAATGACTCAGCTCCCTGGAGGCCTACATGCCTTGAACATCATTGATAAGAACATTGTGGCTTGGCTTTATTGGGTTGCATGTGCCAAATAAATACCTACAGCCCATCTGTTCTTCCCTAGTCTCTCAGCATCTTGTAGAACTGGCTTCTTTGTTCCGCACAGGTCCAGGTCGGGCTCCTCTCCTCAGCATCCCTTCTCCAACAGAGCAGTTTGAAACTACTGCTGGTGGTGGTCCTGCTTGGTCAGCAGTAGAGACTACCACCTTTCCCTTCTGGCTGCTCAGCCCTACATCCCCATAGCACCTGATCCAACTACCTTGGGTTCTCTCATTGGATGCGGAAAACAAGCTCAGGGGAGGGAGGGAGCCGACTGACTGTCAGGAGGAGATGGTGGTGAGGAAGTCTCAGCAACTATCCTTGCCCATCCTGGTGACAGGCCAGGAAGGCTGGAGAACCTAACAAGGAAACTGGGAAGCGACTCACAAAGCTGGAAGACAGACAGGTGTGGCCTGAAGATAATGCTGAAGCCGGACGCAACTAATACCTACAACTCTGTGAGATAATTGCTGGGCTCCATCAGAAGGTCCAACGCTCCTGTTTAATCTCACACTGAAGACCAGAGCTCGGGTCACATTCATGACTGTTGAGATATGGCAGAAGGCAGATACGATACAGCCAAATATATGCTGTGCTGTAGGTTAGCAATGGCACCAAGAGGTGTCACCTCTAGTGCAGGTCTACCAGCTGGGGTCAAGTCAAGGGAAGAAAGAGGTCTGGGAAATAGAGTCACTGTCACTCACTTCAGTGGGGTGGCATATCACCAGCAATACACTTTCATCAAGAAATCCATCCTGAAGAGACTGCTATGGGCTTAAGAGGTTCCCTTAGTGGAAAACAGAGACTGGGATAAACACAATTTACCTGGCAGAACAGAGGGAAATCCCAGGTCAGAATCAGACTAGTTTTTTTATTCTGCATTCAGTAACACAAAACTGGATTGGTTTAAACTGGAATGGATCCAGTTCTAGTCCAGTGCTTCTCAAAGTCGGGCCACCGCTTGTTCAGGGAAAGCCCCTGGCAGTCCAGGCCGGTTTGTTTACCTGTCACTTCTGCAGGTTCAGCCGATAGCGGTTCGCCGCTCCAGGCCAACAGGGGCTGTGGGAAGTGGTGTGGGCCGAGGGATGTGCTGGCCGCCCTTTCTGCAGCCCCCATTGGCCTGGAGCGGCGAACCGCAGCCAGTGGGAGCTGCAATCGGCCGAACCTGCGGACGCGGCAGGTAAACAAACTGGCCCGGACCGCCAGGGGCTTTCCCTGAACAAGTGGCGGACCGGCTTTGAGAAGCACTGCTCTGGTTTATGTCACTGCTGCTCATTCTACCATTCAAGCTTTACAAGCAACTTTTCAACAAGTCATTTGGTGTCCAGTTTATGTCCTTGTACTTCATAGGCATCTGTGTCCCTTCTACCAAATAGTTTCAGGCAACACTTGGGGGCTAGCATTTCCATGCCTTAGTCTAAATACTATAATCAGAAATAGTTTACATACCCCTGCACTTCAGTCTCTCATTTATACTAAACAGAGCAAAGACCAGGATTTGCAGGGGTGATAGATGCTAATGTGTGTAAAATAATCATGTTGTGCTGACTTGTCATGAATTGTCACGTATGGTTGCCATTATTTCCAGTGGAGATGGTTGGGGGAAATCATTTACCATGATTGAAGGTCAACCTGACATGCCCAAGATGAAACATCAGTACCACTGTACACGTTGCCTTTCCTTATATATCAACATGATTTTGAAGGTGAATCATGTGGGCTTTCAAAAAAGTCTGTGGTATAATAATTGTCTTTTGTTCTTATGCAAATTATGTCATCTAAGATCTGGTCCTATTGATAGCAACCTGCTTTATCTTCTCACTCCTCTGACAATTCATAGCTGCCACATACAGATGTTGATTTATTATGTACACCATTAATTCAATTTACTCTTCAGGGTGGTAGGGATTTTTAGCAGTTACTCTGACATTCTGTACTTAGAAGCTATGGAATTCAGGGCCAAGAGAGAAAGGCAATTTAAGCTTTCATCACACTTTTAAAAACTTCTCGTTTCAAAGACTCGCTTGCAGCTGATTTAATGATGTCAAACTTGGAAACAAAACAGATTGCACAAAGTAGGCAAATGAGATATTACTGTATTTATTTCAAGGTGCATAAGTGGAAAGAACTCATTTTCTCATTAAGTCAACACAAGATTTTTAGAAGTCGGTTGTACTTGGAAGCTCAGAAATGCCCGCATAGAGTACACCTCTAATCACAAGCCTGATCTTGCCAAGCGCTAAGCGCCCTCAACTCCCTCTGTTGGGAGTTGAAGGTACACAGGATCTGGTCCTGTGCTTTATAGTGCTAGCCTGTACTTTATTAATCTTTGCTTTGTTTAACAGCTATACAGACATGTCAATATTGCAAAAAGTTAATTTGTTTAGATTCAGTAAGTTATACACTGTTTACCACCAAACAACAAATCAGAGCACGCACTCTGTGCCAGTCACTTTTGAAACGGAAGTTGTGACAATAATGTATTACATTCGAACTGTTAAAGCTTCCAGTGGGATGATTTAACCATAGACAGTGCAACGGGCTGAACTTATAAACAATAGGATTTATTAAAGACACCCTTCAGAAAAAGCACTGGACACACCAAAAACTAGAGAAGGGCCAAATCCACAAAATGCTACCACTTCCCACCAACCGTAAGAGAGAGATGGGAGTTGAAATAAAATGGGACTTAGATCTGAACTACCTCTGACTATGGGCTCCAAAATGAATCTTCACAAGAAGATTATGTAAACCATCATTGCTTTTGCCAATATACACTACAAATAAGTCTAGTGGTTTTGCTGTTCATGAAACTCTTTGTTTGTGCTCACTAGAACTAGACATATAGTGAAAAAAATACATATTTGGCTGAACTGAAAGAAATTCAGAATCCCATGGTCCTGCCCTATCTTTGCCTGCTTTTCTGTGTTGAGTCATGCCTTCCACCACAAGTACACCTCTACCTCGATATAACGCCGTCTTCGGGAGCCAAAAAAATCTTACTATGTTATAGGTGAAACCACATTATTTCGAACTTGGTTTCATCCGCCGGAGTGCGCAGTCCCCCCCCCCCCCCCCGGAGCGCTGCTTTATTGCGTTATATCGGGTCGCGTTATATCGGGGTAGAGGTGTAATCTAATAGAAATCAACTAATCAAACTGCCCTTGGAGTGAAGATTACTCAACATGAATAAGGGTGGCAGAATTGGGACCTAAGATATTGAGGCAGGTGGTATCGCTCTGAGGTAATTCTCAGAGCTATACCACCACCACCACAACATATTAAATGTTCAAAAAAACATGCACATCAGAGAGCTGTATGAACACTTGCAATTATTGCCCTGGTTGAAAGGATGTAAAGTTTATTAATACAAATATTTCTCAATGATATTTCTTTGATAGGTTGTTTTCAAGCATTTCAAGAGCAAGTTTCCTTCCACTTCAGGGCCAAGACTGACCTTACTCAAGCACAATAAATAAATAAATAAATAAATAGAATAAAGGAACCTCAATTGGGAGCTTTGCTTGAGTAAGGATTTAGGATTGCCACTTTTCTAATTCCTGGCAACCAGACCCCTGAGACCTCACCCTCTGCCCCACACTCTTCCCCAAGGCCCCTGTCTCCTTCACTGCCCCTGCTCCTGAGGTCCTGCCCGCTTCTCTGCCTCTTCCCCTGAAGCCCCGCCCCATCACTCGCTCCTCTCTCCCCCTCCCTGAATCATCTCAAGGAGAATGCCTACAGGTAGGACACAGCCCTGGTTGAGCAGGGGCTGGTGCAGGTTAATGACCCAGCCCCTCCCCTTGCCCCGCTGTAACCAGGCTTTTGGTTCACGTGCCATTTAGAGTTGCCAGGTCCCCCCAAAACCAGGTGCCTGGCAACACTAAACACCTGGACACATAAATTAGAAACCGGATTATGTGGGTAAAGACAGGATGGGTGGCAACCCTATAAGGGTCTTAAATATTTGAAGTTTAGAAAAAGCAGCAAGACACTGTTTTTGAAAGAAAGATTAGCAAAGGTGCAGCAGGGAGAATAACCTCTCTCAAAACATACAGCTAGGGGTTGTTTGCCACTTGAAAAGGGCTCAGGTTTAAAGCTGTCATTTTATCTGGCTGGCAAGCCAACTTTTTCCTCCAAAAATGCCCAGGCCACACAGTATTTTTGGTTTAATTGTGGTATATGAAAGATATATTTAAACACCACAGAAAGAAGTCATTCATAGCTGTTGATTGCCCCAGACTTACTGAGGCTGTGTGAAGAAGAGTTAGTGACACAGTAGGGATGTTTTCTGGAGCAAGGAAGACTTCCCCTCCCTCCCACCCTCCCCCCCCCACGGGCCGACTTTCACTGCCAGTGACTGGTAGGGTTTGCAGGCCTAAAAGGCAGCATGCCAACTCAGTTGATATAGGATAACACTTACACTTATTCTCAATTCCTTAGGGATAGTTCCCAGCTTGGGCACCCGAATCATGTTATTTGCCCTTGTTCAGTGACCCTGTTGACTACAGATGCTTCTTGTAAAATTATTTATGCTTCTTAGTCATCAAAGCTTCAATCTTTTTAACCTTAGGTGTGATGTCTTGGGGCTAGGTGAGTAGTGGATCGAAAGAACAGTAACAGTATGCACTCTGCAGCAGGTTTTATCTTCTGCAATTCAGGCTTGACTTGAGAGTGCAGCCAAATGGAATCAGCTCATACAGTGTCTCGAAGATCAAGGACTTGGTAAATCCCAAATGTGACCATGTGATCAATCTGAATAAGGATGGCTGCATCCCCGTTCGCTGAACACAAATACATCTTCATCTAGACTCTGCTCACATACTGGACTCCATCCAGATCCGGTTTAAATTCTCCCTTTTGGCACTAGCAGATCGTTTGCTCCCAGTCCCAAGTAAATTGTTGACCAAGTCATAGACACTAAAAATCAGTGAATTAGGCATGAAACGTGTCCTTTATACAAGCATAATGAAGACATATGATCTTGATTTTATGTTTGATATTTTTAAAAACACTCCATACTTAAAGCGATCACAACCATGTGATGTTTGTCACAACGGTGTTTTAAATGCCACTCTCTGCTCCACCCCCCCACCCCCCAAAAAACAGAACAGAAAACTCGCCCTCAATATTTCTAAAAGAAAGAATGCAAATATCTTACCTGTATCTAGTCCTTTCCTCCCAAAGAAAATGCTTTACAAATTGTGAGGCCAGGAACACTTTACCTATCCCTGGGATGGAATGCAGCAACAGTTTAACAGCACAGCAACACTATGAAACAATTTAGGACAAGCCATGAAGGACAATACCACAGCTAATTGAAATTACTGGGGGAATTTAGGCATGTAGAATACAATTACCCAAACTGGAATTTGGCCAGGGCATGAGGTCCAACAACCCATTTCTTGCCAAATGTTCCAGAAGATCATTAATGAACACAAATGGCAAGGACCTGTTTTATGTCCCATATGGTGGGGCTTTTTAAAAGAAGAAATCCATTGAGCAATGTGGCTGTAATATTGATACAATAGCCCTGTTCAGTACATTCCAACCCATTGAGAGTGTGACATTTGTACAGACTAAAAGCTAAGTACACATCTGGCAAACTTTAATTTATTTACAAAACTCTGCTCTGAAAGAGTCTTAACTCTGAACAAACTCTAATCAATTTAATCAAACTTCCATGGGCCCACAGAGCATTGGCGTGATATTTTATTTGTGGGGGGGGGGGGGGGGGAAGAAAAACCCTGTAAATAACTAAATTGTTTTCAGCCCGGCAGCTGGAAGTGCATTAGGAAAAGTAGAGTTTTCAGTTCCTCCAAGTTGACTTGTAGTCAACTCCAAGACTGTGTATGATTACTGTAGTTCTCAAAGGCATCAGAATGTATAAGTATTTTGTTTAGAAGTAAAGCTATTATTTCTCTCTTCCCTCTCCAAGTCTGGACAGACACCACAATCTCCTCTCTCTTAAAAATCATCACTGGAATTAAATAGATGGAGTCTGTGCAGAGCAACTCTCCTTTATGTTCTCTGATAGAGTGGGATGTCCTTGGGATTCTAGCAACACCACCACCTAGAGCCAAATTTTCCCTTCAGTTACACATGGCAGAAATCAATGCGAATCGACAGAACTCAATGGAACTGCACAATTGAAATTTAGGGCGGAATCCGGTTGTTGGCACTTATTTAGTGCCTTACATTTTCTAACCACAGTGTAAATGTAACCTGCATGCTTTATACTGCAGCATTTGACTTTGTTTCTCCCAGGGAGAGGGAGAGAAGGAGGAAGGAAGGAGACATAGATCTTACTTGGATATTATGCGTCTCTTGCACACATTCAGAGAGCAGGGCAGGGAAACTCGGCTAGAAGGATCCAGAAACATTCAGAACAGGGTGTGGCAGTTACTCAATCTGCTCAGTAGCTACTTCTGAGGCTATGAAGGAAGTTTTCATTGTTGGCAAGGCACACCCTAGTCACCCTTTGAGAGCTGAACCAATCAGAGCACGGGGAGTTGTGCGGGGGGGGGGGGGGGAAGGTTATACATACAGCAATTAAAGACAGCCCTGTGGACTCAGCAGCTGATCCACGCATGACCAAGAGATGTGTCCGGGGTGAGTGCTGGTGCCCATTCCCTGGAGCACTTTGGAAACAGGTTAGTGCTATTCCAGCTCTATTTACCAGGGAAGCCCTTCATTATGATAATATTTGGTCCAGCGTGTGGTCCACCATTTCTCAAACTCTGAAGAGTCCAGGTGACACACACTACATACTATGGTCACACCATCCAAACTGAGAAATCATCCCCAAGAGAAGATCAGAGGGGAATGTGTTTTGATATGTGTGCTAAAGTATAGGAAAAAAGTGTATGTCGAAACCTTACATTTAAATGTTTGTAACAGCAACAAAAGGGGGAGAGTCTGTATAAGGAACATCAGTAGAGTTACAGTTTAAAAGTTATTCATAGTATTCAGAATACTATTTACAACATTTTCTACTAGTTACAATGAATTTTGTTTGTATTAAATGTGTGTTTTGCGAAGAAAGTGCATGGTGCGCTCTCTTTGAAAGTGACAAGGAATAATTAACATCCATTTATCAGGGTTTTACATACCACAGCCCTGAGGTTTAACGCTGTGTAATGCTTTTTGAAAAGTCCTGGAAAGAAAGCACTGCAGCCTATCCTTCAACGAAGAGTTAAACGGAGGTGCAGGAAGAAGGGAAACGTACCGTTACATAGAAAATCGCCCCATCATCCTCCTGTCCTCGTTACACGAACATTAACATTTCAACAAACCGTTCTAATTCTAAAAGGTCAGCTAGTAAATAAAAGTCATAGTCGGAGAATTAAGGCATTTAGGGCTAAAATCCTGCCCTTCAGTGCACATGCACAATTCCCATTTAAGTCAGTAGATGATGTGTGCACACATTCAATGGCAGAACTGACACTTAAAAAGCTGTATATTATACAACTAATCAGGGCCGGCGCAACCCATTAGGCAACCTAGGCAGTCACCTAGGGTGCTACAATTTGAGGGGCGGCAACTGCAGCCGTATTTCGGCGACAGGACCTTCCGCCACTTCTGTGGGGGGCGGCATTTCGGGGTGGAACCTTCCGCCGCCTAGGGTGGCAGAAAAGCTGGCGGCTCTCCTGCAACTAATGTAACTGCACCATGTATTTACTAAACATGTTAGTGCAGGTTTCTTCTGACACTGAGGTAATATTTTTATACAAAATTATGTAACACTTACATCTCCTGTAATGTCTGTTTCAAAAAGATAAGATGCTCTTGCATCAAGATCATCCTGCAGGGGAAGCTCCCCAAATCATCGAAAGACATTCAAATAATGCCACACACTTTAGAGCCGTGTGGGCAGGGCCGGCTCCAGGCACCAGCGGAGCAAGCTTGGGCCTGAGGCGGCAGATTCCAAGGGGCGGCATTCCATCTAATCCTTTTCTTTTTTTTTTTTTTTTTTCCCTGCTTCACCGCTTTGGCCGCCCCTGCAGGTTTTTCTTTTTGGTTTGCTGCCCCTGCTGCCCTGTAGGGGGTGGCGGCATTGAGGACGGGAGCGCTCTGCAGCAAGCCCGGAGGGCGGCCCGCATCCTTCCCTGCCTGCCGACCGGAGTGGCACGGAGCCCTCCCAGCAGGCGGCACGCGCGGAGGGGCCGTGTGGCAGCGCCCCACTTAAGGAAGCCCTGGGGGCCCCCCCTTCTTCCTCCCCCCACTAGCCAGGGTGTGCACTCCACTGCCCGGGGTCTGCAGGGCCGGGAGTCCCCTTGCACCCACGCTCCCGCCACCCCGCAGGTATTTTGTTTCTGTTTCCCGCCCCCCTTTGCCGCTCCGGCCGGGGGCAGGTTTGTTTCCCGCCCCCCTTTGCCGCTCCGGCCGGGGGCAGGTTTGTTTTCCTCCTCTCCTCTCTTCCCCACACCCTTTTCTGCTCCGGCCGGCCCGGCATTTTTTGCTTGGGGCTGCAAAAAAGCCAGAGCCGGCCCTACGCGTGGGAGCTGAAAAAAAGTGATGCTAGAATTAGTGGACAATACAACTATATTATTATTATTTGCATTACCATAGCCTCTAGCAGTCCCAGTCATGGGCCATGACCCCATTGTGCTAGGCATGGTACAAACACAGAACAAAAAGATGGTTGAATGCCTCAAAGAGCAACAGATAATTTTTGCCAGTCAATATCTGTGGTGTATTGGAGGTATTTCCATATTATTTTTCCTTTCATCTTGCTTCCAGAAAAACTGCCTTAATTTCAAAGGAAACAACATTCATAGGACGAGTTTGTGGAATATCCATTTTGAACACTGACAATATGAAGTATTCCTACCAGCCTATGATGATAACATCCCCAGGCAACTTAGGTTCAGTGACCTTTTGACCTAGTGGACACTACAGCATGAATTATGCTTTCAACCACTATTTCCCAACATGGCTGTTGCTAAGTCAGTTTCCATTTGCATTGTGGATAGGGTGGTGGTGGTTTTATTTCATTTCTAACAAAAAAGAAAATAGGATAGCTGGAACTATGCTTCGCCACAAAGTAGTCAACAGACTGCTTCTAAAGATGACTAGAACAGTCTTTAGATATGGAAGGTGTGGATCCTAACCATGTTAAAACTTTGCTGGATTGTTTTTGAAAATGGTTTCCAACATAACCTGCAGTCTGGATAAATCCCAAGGGCATATCCCGGTCACTGCTCTGCTGGCAGAGTCAATGGAAGTTCTGTATCACAGAAGCCTGCAGACCTCCAGTCACTCCTGCCAACACTCTCTTCCCCCTCTGCTCTTCCACATCTCTCCCTTCCCTTGAGCCCTATCCTCTGCCCACCTTTATTTTTCTTTATTTCCATCCCTCTTTTAACACCATTCCCTCGTGCCTGGGGCAACTTCCATTTTCTTATGTCCCCATAGTGGTCTTGTTATCCTCTTCCAAATGACCCACTTAAGACTTGCTGTGCTCAGCTACCTTCCTAATCTGCACACAAGGTCCTGGCCATAAACGAAACAATATACAAGAAATATTGCGTAACATTTACACTATATTGGTATAGTTAAGGTGGTCCAACCATCCTAGTGTAGACACAGTTATAACAGTGTAATTGTGCTTATACTCATATAGCTTATTCCCACAAGGTAAGAGGAATAAGCTATACTGGTATAAGGCACCATATAAATAGAAAAGACAAGAGTGAGTACATCCAGCATAATTGAATCTATACTAATAATTTGTATCAGTATAACTATACTGGCTACAAAAACAAACTAACCAAAACAAACAAACAAACAAACAAAAAACAGTCTTATCCAATATAATTATACCAGTATGAAAACTGTCTGTAGGTCAGGCATAAGTCAAAGAGGCACTTTTGAAAATTGTGCCCATTGTATACAAATTAAAACTACTATTAAAGCTGGTCAAAAAACATAAAAGGAATAATTGCAATTTATTTATTTAAAAACATAGTGGTTTGTATTTCACAGGATTTAAAATGAGTAACAGAAAATGGGTCCACAACATTTGTAACCAAAAATTTAATCAAAAGTTCCAATTAATATTGCCAGAAATGATGCTTTCTTATAGGAAAACTAAAATTTCAATAATGTGAACAAATATTTTGATAAAAGTTATCCATAAAAAAAAAGTCACAAAAAATGGAAAATGTCCATACAGTCCACAATTTTTCACTCCAAGTATTAATTTTGAAAAATGGCCATAGTCTAACAAAACAAAAACAAAACAAGAACCACTTTGTGTGAAAAATTTCAACCACTTCTATTACCAATCTGACCTGTTTTCCTTTGGGGTAGGGCGAAGCACACTCCCAATATCTATTTTCCCATCTCCTTTATTGCTGTTGTCTTTTCACTCCTCAATCCCTCTTCCTACCATCAGGAGTTACTATTGGTTTTCTGTCTGATTTGGACAGTAAATTCCATTGGGCAAGGATCTTGGTCTTTTTGTGTGTCTGTAAAATGGAATGCACAGCAGTGCCAGCATGATGTAAATTGTCTTCCTCTAAATATGCTTTTATATATAAAGAATTCAAATGTTACCAAGAATTTTCAGAACCCACGGCAGCTAATATAGGTTATTAGACATGGGTGAAATTGTAATTTAGACCATTATAGGATCTTTCTTTCATTCTTTTTATGTTTATGCAGCTGTCAAGATAACTGAAGTTGTCCTACTGGAATGGAAGTTGACCCCTTTCAGGTGCGTGATTTTCTGAGAACAATGGGCTCTCTCCCCATATCCCTAAAAGGTAGTTATCCCACAGTTGGCATGCAGCCAAGAAATCTGTATTTGACTGGGGTAGGACTTTTCTAAAATAAATTGTGTGTGACTATAAATCTCTCCGATTATTATTAATTTGTTTACTTAGTGCTGACAATGTGCTCAGTACAATGCAAAAAATGAAGACAATCCCGGTCTTAAAAAGAGTCCAGTCTAAAAGAAAAAGAATGCCTTGTAGTTAGAGCACAAGATTGGGAATCAAGGCACCTGAGTTTTACTCTAGACTTCCTATCAGCCTTGGATAAGTAACATTATCCTTCTGTACTTCAGTTTCCTATTTGTAAACTCACCTAAACTCTAGGGATACTTGTATCAGGGGGTAGCCGTGTTAGTCTGTATCTACAAAAACAACAAGGAGTCTGGTGGCACCTTAAAGACTAACAGATTTATTTGGGCATGAGCTTTCGTGAGTAAAAACCTCACTTCTTCGGATGCAGGGTCTCTAGGGATACTTGAGACTCAATTAATTAATGTTAAAGTACTTTGAGATCCTTATAGAGAAGGCACTTTAGAAGTGCAACAAATTAGCATTCCTTGCTGTAGCCCTTTTCACTTTCTCTTCATTTTTTAATGAGCTGCATGCACTCATGTAGTTTACTTTGTACTTAAATTTGTTAACTTTTGTTATATAAAAGAGCCAATAATGAAGAAGATCTCTGAGTTTCAACCTAATAAAATTACATCGATGTCACTACATTTTCCTACCATTAACCTTTCCGTGGCCATGGACGTTCTGTACGCATACACTCCTTTGGCTGGCAAAGTGGAAAATTGCCATCAGGGTAAGAACTTAAAGGAAAGTCATCATGCAGAAGATAAAAGGAGAAGATTTATTAAAATTGACTTCATAATGCCATAGTGCATGGAGCTATAAAAACTTTAAAATTTGCAATTTAGAGGCATTATTTATGTCCTCGAATTCCCGTGTCAGCAAAAGCTCCTGTACCTGTTCTTTTAAGACTCCTGGAAGCAAGCACCACAAACCATGACCAGCATTAGTCTCTAAGATGACCACCCAAGACCCTGAAAAATACGGAGATAGAAATACAGCCACAAATTTGCCTCTTTCTACTGCTAATGGCTTGAGAGTCACAGGAAGAAAAGAAAATCAGGGAGAACGGGGAAAGAAAAGAGAATGTTGTGCCCATTATAAAATATCTGATCTTATGCAATTTTGTCCATTATTATTACTTTATTGTTGGCATACTTTGTTATGCTATATTGCCCATGCTACCAATAGCTCTCTAGTATCTTGTTAGGTTTGCCTTGTCCATTGAAACATCTTGGATGGAATTCTACTTCCATCGAAGCCATTGGGAGATTTACCATCAACTTTAATGGGACCAACTTCAAATATTGTCTCTAAAGAGGGGTTTCAATTCATATCCCCCCTAGATTGTGGAATTTTGGTTTGGATCTTTATCAAATGCAGCTACATACTGATACTGCCAAATAATCTGAATATGCACCCCCAGGTGCTGCCTTCATGAATCAATTTACTAGAATTATGAATATGACAGTCTCATAAGCAAACTAGAGAAATGTGGTCTAGATGTGCACCAAAGGTGGATTCACAATTGGTCGAAAGACCATACTCAAAGAGTAATTATCAATGGTTTGCTGTCAAACTGGGAGGGTTTGATTATCTAGTGGGATCCTGCAGGAATCAGTCCTGGATCCGGTTCTGTTCAATATTTTGACTTGGTTAATGGAGTCGAGAGTATGCTTGTAAAATCTACAGATGACACCAACCTGTAAGAGGTTGAAGCACTTTGGAGGACAGGATTAGAATTCAAAATGACCTTGATAAATTGGATAATTGGTCTGAAATAAACAAGACAAAACTAATCAAAGACTCATACAAAGTACTACACTTAGGATGGAAAAATCAAATACATAATTACAAAATGGGGAATAAATGACTAGACAGTAGTACTGCTGAAAAGGATCTGAGGGTTATAGTGGATCACAAACTGAATAGGAGTTACGGTAGTTGTGAAAAAGGCTAATATTTTGGGATGTATTAGCAGGACTGTTGCATGTAAGACACAGGAAGCAATTGTCCCACTCTACTTGGCATTGGTGAAGCCTCAGATGGAGTACTGGGTCCAATTCTGGGCATGATACATTAGGAAAAATGTGGAAAAATTGGAGAGAGAGTGTCTAGAGGAGAGGGGGAAAAAAAAAAAAGTTTAGAAAACTTGGCCAATGAGGAAAGGTTAAAAACAGGGTGTGTTAGTCTTGAGAACTTGATAACAGCTTTCAAATATGTTAAGGGTTGTTATAAAGAGGAGGGGGATCAATTATTCTCCGTGTTCACTGAAGGCAGGACAAGACATAATGGGCTTAAACTCCAGTGAGGGAGGTTTAGGTTAGATATTAGGAAAAAACTCTAAGAGTATGTCTTCACTACCATCCGGATCTAGACGCAATACATCGATCCCCGAGCACTCTCCCATTGACTCCAGCTCGGTGAGAGGCGCAGGCAGAGTTGACAGGGGAGCAGCAGCAATCGACTCACCACGGTGAAGACGCCACAGTAAGTTGATCTAAGCATGTTGACTTCAGCTACGTTATTCACATAGCTGAAGTTATGCAACTTAGATCGAGCCTCCCACCCCACCCCCCCCAGTGTAAAACAGGCCTAAGTGTCGTTAAATCCTGGAATAGACTTCCAAGGGAGGGTGTGGAATCCACATCATTGGATGTTTTTAAGAACAGGTTGGGCACACACCTATCAGAGTTTACTTGGTCCTGCCTCAGTGCAAGGGCTGGACTTGATGACCTCTCGAGGTTGCTTCTAGCCCTACATTTCTATGATTCTATAATACTCTTTGCTGTTCCATTTTTCCTGAGGGAGTTGGTGCACTCGGTGTGCTTGGCTCTGCAAGATTGTGGCTCTGTCTGCTCAGCAGGCTGCCCTTTAGCATGCTCCATCTGGCAGATCTATGTTGACACCCTTCTGCCACTGTGCACTGCTAGATTTAGAATAGTAACCTTCTCCCAACTCCATTCCTACCAGTACTTGCCCCAAGACAATGGACTAGCAAACCGCTCTTCCCTCTTAACGTTTGAAGGGGAATGAAAGATATTGGGGTTCTCTTTCTGGAGGCCAGTTAGCATGGTTTCTGCCTCGCATGTACATTAACTGTGCCACTGAAGCTTTTTACAACAAGCCTCGACACAGCTTTACTCTAAAGGTCTTGGATCCACTCTACATCTAAATTTAACTTCTTAATTCTTCCCAGTAACATCAGAGGAGTGCTTTACGTAGAGCTGGAGTACATTTGATCATTCGGACATCATTAATATGCCAGTCATCCTCGCCCATCACATCACTGCATTCTGAAGAGGCTTCTCTGTCTGTCTGCATTTCAGATTATGCCCGTTTCCATCCCAAAATCTAATCCTGTAGCTCTGACAGCTCTTCACTCACCCTAGTCCCTCAACTATTGTGGCAGTCTGTTGATGTAATTTTTACTGACTCTTATCATCCTCATCTGAAATGCAGAGAGCAGGCGAGGCTACATCTTCACCTGGGTATGTGCTCTTCCTAAAATCAGCAATAGGTTTCCTCACTATTACACCAGCTGATTTAAATTTTTAAGTATGTGGGGAGGGGAGAGGGGTGCACGGGGGTCCATGTTAGTATTAAGTCATTTCTTTGTGTTTCTTTATTTTAAAGCACAAGCCTTTCCAAGTCACTCATCCCTGTAGCACACAACACTCCAGTGAGGTAGGGAAATATTTTTCTCCCCACCTAACTGAGGAGAGATTTTAGTGACTTACCCGAGATTACAAAAGAAGTCTGTGGCAGAGTTGGTAATTGAAGCCTGGCCTCATACGTTCCAGACTAGTAATGCCTTAACCATAAAGACAGTAGTTAACCTCTCTCTATTAAAGTGAAGAGGGGTACAGTATGAAAACCTAAACAGACAGATTAGGCAGAGGAACAGGAGTCGGGAAATAACTATTAGATACACTAGGGATAACCAATACACCCAATTCTAAGCTACATGTCATTCATCTGTGGTTGAAAACTAGCTCTCTCTTTTGATGGAGGGTGGCTGATTGTGAGCCTGATGCACTCTTTCTTATTGGTATGTGAAGGGATCTAGAAAGCTGGCTAAGTTCTCCCCACTGGCATTGTCAAGAAGTTGAGTAGAAGGGTAAGTGGATGAGGAGAAGGGGGGCATTGTAGTCCTTTCTTTAGCTCATGGAAGAATAGGGAGACATAGTAGGCCTTCCCTAACACTGTGTAGATAAAGGAGGAGATGTTTCTATTGATATGGCTTGCACAAGAATGGAAATACCCTGTAAAATCTCTCTATTCATCATATTACAGAAAACAGAATCATAGAAGATTAGGGTTGGAAGAGACCTCAGGAGGTCATCTAGTCCAACCCCCTGCTCAAAGCAGGACCAACCCCAACTAAATCATCCCAGCCTGGGCTCTGTCAAGCCAGGCCTTAAAAACCTCGAAGGATGGAGATTCCACCACCTCCCGAGGTAACCCATTCCAGTGCTTCACCACCCTCCTAGTGAAATAGTTTTTCCTAATACCCAACCTATACCTCCCCCCACTGCAACTTGAGACCATTGCTCCTTGTTCTGGCATCTGCCACCACTGAAAACAACCTAGCTCCATCCTCTTTGTAACCCCCCCTTCCAGGCTGCTATCAAATCCCCCCCACTTTTTTCAGTGCTCATAACTGCTGCGGTGATCTGAGCGGGCTCCATGCTTGCCGCGGTATGGCGCCTTCAGGAGAGCAGAGGGGCAGCGGAAGCGTGACGATGGTTTGCAGCCCTACTGCACCGTCTGCTGTCAGCAGCACCCAGGACACAACAGTGGCAGCTGAGCTGGGCAGGCTGCACACTTGCCATGGTATGGCGTCTGCATGGAAAAAAGGCGCAAATCGATTGTCTGATGTTGCTCTCATGGAGGGAGGGGTGACTGACGACATGTACCCAAAACCACCGGCGACAATGTTTTTGCCCCATCAGGCAGTGGGAGCTCAACCCAGAATTCCAATGGGTGGCGGAGACTGCGAGAACTGTGGGATAGCTACCCACAGTGCAACGCTCCAAAAGTCTATGCTAGCCTCGGTACTGTGTACACACTCCGCCGATGTAATGCAACTTAATGCGCTTAGTGGGGACACACACAATCGACTGTATAAAATCGCTTCCTAAAAAAATTGACTTCTATAAATTCGACCTAATTTCATAGTGTAGACATACGCTCAGAGTGATTTGATTTAACATAGCTAAATCAAATGCAACGTTTGTTTTAAATACACAAACCCTATATAGTTAGAGGAAGTTTTAAACAATTAGCCGAGTAACATTTGGGAACTAAAAAGCTGTTTCTGAAATCAGCTGCTCTTAGGGTAACTAATGAAAAACCTACTTACACTGTTAGCCAGTCAAAGAGACAGCAGTGACCTTAATTTGCCATTGAGATCTTTGATGGGATAAAAAATATTTTCCTCAATATCTTAGAAGTACAGGATACTTGCCTAATGAGCTAGAGGGCTCAAGCCCACAGGTGCCACATTAATTACAAAGGGGTATTTAATAAATAAGACCATAATTATCTAGCCCAGGCATCTGAAGAATTAACAAGCCTTGATAATGAAGGGAAGTGAGAAAGGAAAGAGAAATTCGCGGTCTCATCTATACACTGAAAAATAATCACTATAGAGACAGATTTTGTTCGTTCATATCTGGTATTTCTAAAGGCTTCTGTCTGTTAAAATGCCAGATGTTCACACATTGTTATTATCGTCAATGACATTAATTGGGAAAGAGAGAAAGTTAATCCAATTTAATTCCCAAAACTAGGCATATATATATATGAACACAATAATGGAAGAATACAACCAGGACAGACATCCCATAATTTGTCAAGCTGTGACTTTTATATATGGTATGCACAATAATTCCAAGAGTGTCTGAACAGTGATGCCATCCCCATACAACAAATGTTTCATTTGACAGTGCAAAGAACAGCAAATAAATACTTAGGTGCCCCCAGAGTGGCCCTTTTGCACAGCTTCTGTTAATAACTGAGCTTTATATACAACACCACATAGGTTTACTTGTGGTATAGATTTTCTTGGTAGAGGAATTTTTACCGCCTCATTGGCAGAAAACTATTCGAGATATTTTAAATTCGATACACCAACAAAAATAAAAGCCACCATTACAGGACGACCGAGTCTCCTTGCAAATACCTGTGTATAACAAAGCAATTTACATGTGCCCAAAGCCTCAAAGTGAAAGTATTTGCTTTGATCAAAGCTTATAATGTGATTTATCTTTAGGGCAGAAAACAGCAGTGGCTTTAGATCACTGCAATGAGACCCTTCTTCCATTGTAGCATTGCTGTTTGCAACATTATTAAAGTTGTGTGAGCACTTCCATTATAATTCTTTATTTCCAGGGGCTTATAATTTGTTTGTAAAATCTCTCTCTAAACTTATACTTGGCACGTAAGACCTTAGCCTGGGAACTAAAGATTTTTTTTCTTAATCAAACTGTTTAAAAAAAAATAAAAATAAAAAAATCAAACCATTTGTTTGGTATAAAATTACTGGCATCTGAGCTGAATTCTGTCAAGATTCTGTTATGATTTAAAGTAGGGCTAAGCAAAAAACTTTCCTAATGAAATGTGAAAATAGCTTGAAAGTAATAAAAAAGCAATTCTTCTAAGTTATATTTTAAATTACTAAACAAATAGCTGACAAATAACACACGCACATAAAATAGTCTGTTCAAAACTTCCTGACGGCAGCAAGATTTTCCTTCCTTCTTCAGCCAATAAAAATTCACTTAATGCTAAGTGAATGGTTTGAAGAAACCCAACAAGAACTATGAAACTGATAGCCTGGTACTGAGATCCCAAACGAAAGTTCCATTCCACTAGAAAATGGAAGTCTTCAACTATTTTGTCCAAACAATACAAAGAATTTGCAGAATCACTGAATTGGTAACACACACAAAACTCAAGCGTTGCTTGCTAGAAGGTTTGCTGTGGCTCACAAACATTTTAGCAAATGCAGGCAAACATTCAATGTAACTGAGCAGTATTTCAAGTGGAGCAGGGCCAAATATTTGGGGAAAGCACGCACACACACACACACACACACACACACACACAGACTAACAAAGTTTTGACCCAAAACTAGGTCAAACTTGCAGGTTGCTGCTGTTACTGTAAGCTTTTGCAAACCAATATGAAGCCAAATGGAAAGGATGGTTTGAAAACACTTTGGGCCAGATGCTCCAAACTTTCCTCAGGCAAACACCCACAGAAGTCAAAGGGAGTTCCAGGCATACAGGGATCTTAAAATTGTAGGTACCCACTGACATCCGTTTATTTTTATCGCTAACAGAGTGTGTTCAGGGAGAATGACAGGTTTCAGAGTAGCAGCCGTGTTAGTCTGTATCCGCAAAAAGAAGAACAGGAGTAGTTGTGGCACCTTAGAGACTAACAAATTTATTAGAGCATAAGCTTTCGTGGACTACAGCCCACTTCTTTGGATGCATATAGAATGGAACATATATTGAGGAGATATATATACACACATACAGAGAGCATAAACAGGTGGGAGTTGTCTTACCAACTCTGAGAGGCCAATTAATTAAGAGAAAAAAAACTTTTGAAGTGATAATCAAGATAGCCCAGTACAGACAGTTTGATAAGAAGTGTGAGCATACTTACAAGGGGAGATAGAATCAAGGTTTGTAATGGCTCAGCCATTCCCAGTCCTTATTCAAACCGGAGTTGATGGTCTGTTTTTTCACTTCAGCAGGTGGGTATTGTAGTTTTAAGAATGCTTGATAGAGATCTTGTAGGTGCTTGTCTCTATCCGAGGGATTGGAGCAAATGCGGTTATATCTTAGAGCTTGGCTGTAGACAATGGATCGTGTGGTGTGTCTTGGATGGAAGCTGGAGGCATGTAGGTAAGTGTATCGGTCAGTAGGTTTCCGGTATAGGGTGGTATTTATGTGACCATCGCTTATTAGCACAGTAGTGTCCAGGAAATGGACCGCTTGTGTGGATTGATCTAGGCTGAGGTTGATGGTGGGATGGAAATTATTGAAATCATGGTGAAATTCCTCAACGGCTTCTTTTCCATGGGTCCAGATGATGAAGATGTCATCAATGTAGCGCAAGTAGAGTAGGGGTTTGAATAAAAACATTGATTCTATCTCCCCTTGTAAGTATGCTCACACTTCTTATCAAACTGTCTGTACTGGGCTATCTTGATTATCACTTCAAAAGTTTTTTTTCTCTTTAATTAATTGGCCTCTCAGAGTTGGTAAGACAACTCCCACCTGTTTATGCTCTCTGTATGTGTGTATATATATCTCCTCAATATATGTTCCATTCTATATGCATCCAAAGAAGTGGGCTGTAGTCCACGAAAGCTTATGCTCTAATAAATTTGTTAGTCTCTAAGGTGCCACAAGTACTCCTGTTCTTCTTTATTCCAGGGAGAATGACATCCTCAATTCGGTATTTACTAGATCTTATCACTTAACGCCACACTGCAGGTATACACACACCCCCATACAAAAACCTTATAATGTATATGTGCAATGCTGACTTTACTATTTCATTTACCATGAACAGTAGAAGACAATAGGCTGAATTCTTCCCTAGGGATGCATCCTGTAGGATCACAGACTTCAATGGTTATAGCCCAGGAGCAGAATTTTGTCCAGTAACCACAAGCCGTTTCACTAGCATAACGGCTGCATTTTGCAGGTTATGGATGTTGTTATATATGGTGAGTTTCAGCTATCACTTAGTTAACTATGCTTTACAACTGCTTCACATGCATACGTAGATTGCTTAGAGGCAGGAAGGAATAATTGCATATGCATAAGTACCTCAACTGGCAATTAATTGCTGTATGGTGAAATAGCAATAATGAATAGGATTCATTTTCATTTTAATACTGTGTGAGACACATATTAAGTACACTCGTATGTGTACATCAGTAACAAATAGCACTTGGCTTTACATCTGCCACTTACTGATTATGACATCAGATATCCAAAAGCTTAAACTCTTTTAATAAAGGGGGAGGAGGGGGAAGAGAGACCATTTTTTAAAAATACCATTGCAATCATGTTAAAACTAGGATTAAATCCTAATAAGAAGAGATAGCTGCTATTTTTTTATGCTCCTAGTCATCTTGAAGCACTGGCAATGTGTAAAGTAATAGACTGTAATATTGTCATGCTGCTTCCCACCACTCAGGCATTCAAATAATTCAGCCATAACCTAGTTACAGATGAGTCTTCTGATGGCTCTGACACTTCCATTTTCACTTTCCCAGTTCTGATGCGTCTCATCATTAAAGCAACTCTACTCTGTAATTTTTGTTAAACGACTCCCAGTGACAGAGCCAAGGAAAATGACTCAACTTTTATTTTGACCTTATAAAACCATCTAATTGGCATGGGGCCTTCAGGCCACATTAGTTTCTATTGGATTGAAAGCTATACCCAGAGCCACAAAACTCTTGCACCTTATGCTCCAATGTAATTGGTTCATGCAGCAGTTTTAAAGTTTTTCCACAGTTTGGTTTCTGGCAAATTAAAAGAAACTATTAACATACACTGGCTACTGCCGATGTTCTTCATATTGGCTTCAGAATGGTTAGAATATTTGTTAGATTTAGGGCCTAGTGTTAATCATTTTAGGTAGAGAATGCATTTGAACTGAATCTATATTACTCCTAAATTAATGCATACAAGGAAAGATGTTACCCCAAAGATTTAGTACTTTTTAACCTTGAAACTGTGTCATATAATAGATATTGATTCATCTTTATTTTTATTATACAGAAAAATGAGAAAATACATCCACTGGTGAATTGTTATACAACAGAATTATAATATAGGTGATAACCATTTAAACAGTGTGGTGACACAGCACGTTTGCTTTAAAAGCTTACAGAAATCAATGATAATATTCGTCTTGGTTAGACTCATTCTTTCTAATTAAAGAGACAATGTCAAAGATTTTCAATACACCTCTACCTCGATATAATGCTGTCCTCGGGAGCCAAAAAAATCTTACTGTGTTATAGGTGAAACCGCGTTAGATTGAACTTGCTTTGATCCACCGGAGTGCGCAGCCCCGCACCCCCGGAGCGCTGCTTTACTGCGTTATATCCAAATTCGTATTATATCGGGTCGTGTTATATCAAGGTAGCGGTGTAGTTCAAGTTCTAATTCTTATGCCTCTCAATTGTTTGGAATATCCTCTTAGTACCGCTTAGTGGTAGAAGCTTAAAACACACCTTTCTATAATCATATTCAATCAAATAATTTTGCATGTGTGTTTTCAATGGCACCAAAGTTGTTCTTGTGCTTTTAATTGTGTTTGTTACAGTGCAAGACACATAAGATGGACGCAGCTGGTAAGGCCCGGTTTGTCTCTTGTAGAGAATGGCCATTCTAAGCAGATACTAGGAGTGAAATTCTACCCTCGTTGAAGTCAATAGCAAAGCTCCCCTTTACCGCATTGGAGCCAGGATTTCACCTTGTTTTCCTAAGTGAAAAGAGGCTATCCAGCATGCAGGGAAAGAGAGGGGAGTGTTTTCAAGCAAAGGATGCAAGGAGACAACAGAAGGAAGAGCACAATGGAAACCATTGTGAAGGAAAGTTGGCAGGAGCTCTTTTTCAAAAGGAAGCACTTAGAGAGAAAATTCAGGGGTGTAGTGAGGAAATACAGGGAAGGGATTGTCAGGAGTGGAGGCACCAGGGGGAATCAACAGAATGTCATAGGATTTTTCTTTTTAACCTTAAGCATTCACACAAGCCATGCAGAAGAACTTTTTGAGTTTAGAAACCAGCCTTTTGCCTGGACAGACAGGGCAATCCCTGGGGCAGATCACCATACATCCCTATTCTTCTACCGCCCCCACTGAGGATATTGCCAACAACGACAGATACATTCTAGATCCAGGCTTTTATAGAATACACTTAACCTTTATTCCCTTTCCCGGTTAATAGGCATCTGGCTGTAATAAAAAAGCCCTCCATATATCATAAATACCCTTCAAAAACGTGTACACTGTTAAAATATCCTCCCCTCAGGCCTGCTGTCATTTAACCACGATAGAATATATGGTCTTTCAATACTTCCCCTTCAGAACCTTAGTCATTTTTCCTTCTTTTGTGAATCCCCCCCCCTTTTTGTTATCAAATGGTGCATATTGAATACTGTATTCAAAGTGTGTGTGTGGGGGGGGGGAGGAGAATATTACACCTCTGGCTTCTTGACATGATGCCTCCGCACATGTTGCATTGCATTGGCTTTTATTGAAATCACATTGACTTGTGACTCAGATGTCACGGTGATATGTGTGTTAAAATCTAGGTAGAAGAGGTGGTCATCGTTTGTACGGTATCCACTCTCACTCAAAGGTCTTTGTAGACTCGTCCGCTTTACAAATATCACCTCCACCTGAATTTTCAAATTATGTTTCTCCAGAATTATTAGCTTGCATTATACCAAAATGAATATTGTTTTGTTATTTCCTTCCCACATTTTTAACCTGGATTCATTTGTCTTTTTTCTCTGTCCTCACTAAGGTTATTTGGGACCTTCCATTTTCTACCAGTTCTGCTCAAACTGCCATGAGTCACTGTCTACAGAAAGAACAGGCCTCCTCTTTTCTTTGCGGTATGAGTCAGGCAATCCAGAGAAGAGCTCTCGATGCAAAAATAATTTTTTTCTCTTAACTGTTACAGAAAAAAAACATATGAGGGGACAACCTCCTCCTTCTAAAGAGGGACAGGCAATAGAATTAAATCAGTCACCAAACATTTTGGCACCCTCTACCCCACGTTCTCAGCATCTCTAATTTCTTCTCCTGCCTCTTCTGAAAAGGCAAGCAGCTCCCTGGAGAAAGGCATCAACAGGAAAAGCTAGATGGGGTCAGCTCCACAATCAGGAACCCCACTATTACGTGACCACATTCCAGGCTAATAGAAAGGGTGGGAACTCAAGAATCCCTCCTTCATCAGCTGTTTCCCTCATGCTCGTGGACAAGAATTCCCTAGATATCACCCTCATGATACTGATGAGGAAGGTGGCCAATGGTCTATTAGGAACTATGGGATTTCAAAAGAGAAAAAGATTTTGCCATCGCCTTGTAATTTCTTTTATCATAAAGGGAAACCAAATAGTTTGCTTTGTAACCTATTAGCATCCCATATCGTTTCACAATAAATCTGGAGTAAATCGTATGGTTTGCAGGCAGACACCTGATACAACAGACCTTCACTAATACACACTAGTGACTGGGAGCCCCCCCCCCGGGTGTATTACTGAATTTTGCAAGTTACCAAATAAACAATAAAAACCTCAATGATAATGCACCACAAAGCTTATTTCATTCACTTATTTGACAAGTGTAGTTCAGTTAATACTTCACAGTAAACAGGTAGGGGAAGAATGAGGATTTTGAAGAAAAGAGGGTTGGGGATGGCCTTACAGAGAGACTGGAAGACAGGGAACCTGGGTTTTATTCCCAGCCATACCAGAGATGTCTTGCAACATTTGGGCAAGTCCCTTAACCTTAGTGGGTATCCCCATCTGTAAAAAGGGGATACCACCACCTATCTGGCAGGGTTGTTGTGAGGGTAAATTCATAAGTACTTGTAAAGTGCTAGGAGAGTAGGAAGTACTATTATTATTATTATCGTCACATGTTCTACAGTATATTTGATAAGTTATGAAAGCTCAGTAATATGAGGGCTCACTAAATTCATTTGCTCTTAAATCTTTGCTGAAAAGAGAGGAAAGACTGTCTGTGATTTATGAACTATGTGGATTAGAAAGGCTCTATTGTATTCCTTTTAAAGAGCGGAATTCTAATCTTTACCAGGTTATCATCAATAGCCATCCTTTGTGTTTCACACATTCATAGAGCATAAAATAACTGCAAAACACACCTTCTCCATTAATTCAGAAAAGAAAGCAAACTGAGTTACCGGAAAGATTTCCTTTTAAAAAATACAATAAAAAAGATTTCCCCCTATACATGATATTACATAACCGCCACTTAAGCAAATCTACCCACCTTAGAATTTTATACTGCCACCCATCACTGTCACATCAGAGCGCCTTCCATGGAAAATCAACAGCGAAGCCCCTAGTGGTCTTCCTGAGGTCTCTGCCTCCCTTCCCTTTCATCAGGATAAAAACAACTTGGGGTATTTTTGTTGGTTTTGACTGATTGTAACACAAACATCAGGGTAAAACCAGGGTAAAGTTATCTGCCACTTCAAATATCAGGCAAATTAAAAAAACAAAAAACAGTAGTTCTTATCTGCAATATTTTTATTGAATTAAACTTTTAAAACACAGCAAAATATCATGCCAAAATGCATGTGAAAGGCAGTTCATGCCAAAATGCCTGAGTTGGAACTAGACTCTTACTCTACAAATTCAGATCCAATCATACCAGGACAATTTATCCAAGGGGCTTGATTTATTAACTTCCCAAATCCTTTTTTTCTATGGATTTATGTATTTTTAATGCATCTTGTAGATAAGCTATTAATGTTGGCATTATTTCTGAAATAGCGTCCATTGTCCTGCTGTATATTACAAAATGCCAAGCACATCATAGGTCTGTGCAACTTCTAGCTACTGGCACTTGTAGCGACTTATAAAACCCATTGCATCTTACTGGACACTGGCACAAAAAGATCTAACCCAATAGAGCAAAGATGTGTCCAAAAAGGCAAAGAAATGGCACGAAAAGTGTGTTATATTCTTCAACCTGCAAAAAAGTTTATTGTGTAGAATCAAGGGCGTGCATGTTCGTGATAGCATAAGCTCTGGGAATGAAAGCCAATAGTTTAAAAAGGAAGGGTTGCGTGTACTCTCAGGGTAAAAAGAGAAGTCACAAGTTGCTCAAGACAGTGAGTGGTATTCAGACAACCAGTTCCCCCCATTAACATGCTATTATGCCAGATGGGATGAATCCCTCCACTACAAATATTCTTTACCTTATGAATTCCCCACAAATGTCAAGGGAAGGAGGACTCTCAGGCTGGCAGATTTCCTGAATCATTACCAGGTCTCACGTTGCTACCTGCTGCCACCTTCCCACAGAGAGAACATGTCCTGAAACAAATTGTACTAAGAGTAGAAACATGAAAGTCCAGTGAGATGTAAAGGGGAGCCAAGAGCTACCATTTCTCCAGGTGGTGGGGGGCAAATTCTCTGACTGTGCACTGCTCTCTAAGACAAGAACACTGACCCCTTTCAGTCAGGGACTGGCAAAGTTGGACATGTAGCAGCTCACCAGACTATGCAAGTAGGGAGCCACGTTTCAGAGTGGTAGCCGTGTTAGTCCGTATCAGCAAAAAGAACGAGGGGTCCTTGTGGCACCTTAGAGACTAACAAATTTATCTGTGTTTCTTCCCTCATCAACACCAGTACTATTTAGCCAAATAGTTTATTTGGCTCCATATTACATATTGGTATTGACAAAATAAATTAATGTAGTACCATGACTGTCCTACCAATGGTAACAGCAAAATTTACCCAACATGCTCTCCTTTCTCCTCTTTCCACTTCTGTTCAGTCCAGCCTTCCTGCAGGAGACAAAGCACTAAGATACAGAGTCTTCTTGCAAGGTACTTACTGTAAACTGCAAATCCCGCTTTGCAGGCCTACATGGAAATTTTACTTTTTAAGATTTCCATTGCATTGCTGTACCCCTCTTAGCTGTATGAAAAAAGCCAAGGTGTGCATCTAGCAGGCACAATCTACTGTACACACCCTGTATGTGCAACTGGTAGGTATAGAACACGCTTGCTATACCACACACCCCTAAAAGTGTTATTTCATATGCAATTACTTATAAATCTAATGGACTTGCTGGCTGGACACAATCAATGGTCCACCTAATTCACTCTCCTGCCTTGCAGATGATTTATCTTGCTCCTCAGCAAGGATACCCAATCAGGGACCTGATCCAATACTCAAGTCGGTCAGTCAAAGGAAAGCCTCCCATTGATTTCCACAGGTTTTGGATCAGGCCCCAAATTTGCTGAGTTCTGAGTTTAAATCTATGGCATGGTTTTCCGTTTCCATAGAGTTAGACCCAGCTGCTCCTTGTCACCCAGGTTGTCTGATCGGCATTGATTGGTTGACAGATGAGCTTGAAAAGGCAGCTGTCAGTGGCATCGAGCTGAGTGCCATTTTGCACAAAGACCTTGAATACACCAATGAGACTACTCTGTTGGATCAGTTTGGAATCACTGCTGCTGCTGCTAACTGATCTGGTCAGGCAAGAAGCAGCGAACACGGATTTGATTAAAATATGAGACAAAACTAAGTTGCTCGCGGTTTACATCAAGCAGCCTCCAACTCTTCATTACAACCAGCTCAGTATTAACCTGTCCAGATGGGATATTGGGCAGGTGGCTAGTGTCAAATACTTGGGAAGCATCATAGACAGTGCTGGAGGATGCTCAAAAAATGTGGATGCTTGTACGGTAGCAGCCATCTCCATGTTCCAGGTCCATCAATGGCCTCTCTGGAGTCGATGTGGCAAAAAGCTTTCATAGAATCATCATAGAATCATAGAATATCAGGGTTGGAAGGGACCTCAAGAGGTCATCTAGTCCAACCCCCTTTCTATAAAGCTGCAGATCTACAGAACCATACCAACTTTATTGCACGGCAGTGAAACGTGAGCACTGAGGAAGGCTGAAGAACACAGGATTGACCTTTTCAATTCTCATCCTTTGTCAACTGCTCCATTTCAAGAGGCAAGACAAGATAAGCAATGAGGATATTCATAGCTGAACCCAGCAACTGCCTCCATCAACAATGGTTCGGGTTTGGTGGCTTTCTTGGTAAAGACATCTTATTAGGATTGGAGACCAATGAAATCAAAAGCATATTTAACAAGGAATACTGGGCAATCATGTGATCACCTAAAGTTTCAGTAGCACAATGTCAGCAATGATGGGCATAAACTGAACAGCCAAACTATCTCTAGAACCTAGCTAGAGATTGAACACCTAGTATCAATCTGTAAGAAGGCTAAGGCAAATCCTAAAGGGACATAATGATGGATGACGACGTAGAAGTTTGACAGACTCATTTATGCTCCTACTTCATCATGCAGTAAGCTATTACATATTGCAATTAGTTCTATTTCCTAAGCCCTAAACACTTTCAGACCAATCAAGAAGACAATTGATTTAAGGCATTAAATATTTGTTCACCACAGAAAGTATCCAGGTACCTTAACTCACCTGAAGTCCACATGGCTGAGCATGCCAAGTGTGATATTGTTGATTATGCATGCATGTGGTTGTGTGTAGTAACAGAAAACCGACTGTGGTTGGGTAAGCAAAATTTCACCAAAAGAAGATTTTTTTCCCTTTCTGCCTTTGGCGTGAAGGGTGAAATGAGAAGGTGCATAGAGTAAATATTGTGGAAATGTGTGTATTATTAACAGAGAATGCCCAAATACAGTCTTCAGAGGACCTATCTTCACATTGCAATATTATGTTTATATTAAGGGATGACACAATAGGCAAATTTGCACCTGAGGAACCTATGAGCATGTTTTGCACACATTTGTGTGCAAAACATTACACGTGCAAGTGGGCTACTTGTGCACTTACTTATTCTGCATGTGCAATGGTTGCAGGAAATGCTGGGAAATACAATTTGAGCACCTAATTTTGGAAAAACTTCCCTGCTTATGGTAGGGTTACCATATTTCAGCAAGCAAAAAAAGAGGATGGGAGGAGCCCCGCCCCCGTCCTGCCCTAGCCCCGCCCCTGCCCCTCCCACTTCCCGCCCCCCTCAGAACCCCCAACCCTCCCCCCGTTCCTTGTCCTCTGACTGCCCCCTCCTGGGACCCCTGCCCCTAACTGCCCCCCAGGACTCCACCCCCTACCTAAGCCTCCCTGCTCCTTGTCCCCTGACTGCCCCCTCCTGGGACCCTCCCCCCATCCTAACTGGCCCCCTAGGACCCTATCCCCTACCTGTACCCTGATTGCCCCAACCCTTATCCACCCCTCCACCCCCAGACAGACCCCTGGGACTCCCATGCCCCATCCAACCACTCCCCACCCCCTGACAGCCCCCCCCCAGAACTCCCGACCCATCTAAACCCCTCTGCTCCCTGTCCCCTGACTGCTCCGACCCCTCTCCCCACCCCTGCCCCCTGACAGCTCCCCCCAGAACTCCCAACCCATCTAAACCCCTCTGCTCCCTGTCCCCTGACTCCTCCGATCCCTCTCCCCACCCCTGCTCCCTGACAGCGCCCCCAGAACTCCCAAACACCCCTCCCCGCTCTTTGTCCCCTGACTGCCCCCTCCTGGGACCCCTGCTCCTGACTGCCCTCCAGAACCCCACCCCCTACCTAAGCCTCCCTGTTCCTTATCCCCTAACTGCCCCCTCCTAAGACCCCCCCAAACTGCCCCCCAGGACCCTACCCCCTACCTGTACCCTGACTGCCCAAAACCTTCTCCACCGCCCCCAAAAAGCCTCCCCCTGAACTCCCAACCCCCCCCCATCTCTTGACTGCCCCCTCCAAAATCTCCCTGCCCCTTCTCCTGCCCCCTGGCCCCCTTACCCTGCTGCTCAGAACATGGTGTTGGGCTCTGTGCGGAGCCAGACACGTGGCTGCGCTCCCCAGCGCAACACACAACCCGGTCCCTGCCCCCGCACAGTGCTGCCGGAGCGGGGCGCTGGGCTGCAGGGGAGGAGGAGCTGTCGAGGCCCGATGCAAACGGCCCGGCAGGCCAGCCGGCTCAGAATGCGGGGGTGGGAGGAGCTGCTCCGGAGTCCAGCCCGGCAAGCTGCGGGGGAAGGGCTCTGGCTGCCAGAGCACCATGCGAGCGGCTGAATTTCCTGCAGCCCTCCCAGCCGCGCCTTGCTCTGCATGGGGGGGAAATCCCGGACATTTTTAGTGATTTACAAATTCCCCCTCAAACGCTATTTTTAACACAAAAAGGCGGACATGTCCGGGTAAATCCGGACAAATGGTAACCCTAGCTTATGGTAACAGAATATTTTTAATTAATGGTGTGCTATACATGTATTATTGGAAGGTTGTTCTCTATATTCCTTCTTCCATTGTACAATGAACACCAGTAAAGGCTTTTATCACTCTTAAAACTGAGCTCCGTCCTAGCCCCTCAGTGAAATGCAACAGGTTGTGCGAGGTGTGTGTTCAAAGTAGCAGCCACATCAAGCCTGGGAGTACATATCCTTCCAAATGTCAGATTTTCATGATCACACACTACATTCTCTTAGGGCAGGCTTCCTGCTGCATTGCCAATAAATGCATAGTCTGCAATAATTTTTAAGGGCATGCATTTTCAATTGCATAAATAATGCATGGGCTAACTAGGAAACATACACTTACTCGCTACCTTGTGGGAGATCCATGTTTGATACACATGTGCTTTGGGACTGCAGGGTCTAAGCTTGTCACAGCAGTAGCAGTCTGGGATAAATAATCATCTCAACATACAGAGACAGAATGCACAACAACCGCTTCATTAACATTAATGAGAGTTACACAGCAGAGTCCTCTACCTTGCATTGAGTGCCAGGGAGGTGGCTAGCTCAGATCTCAATGGGAATGACCACAGAACAGTGCTGTGCAGCATACAAGTGCAGCTATGAAAAAAGCAGGCAAATCAAAAAAAGTGTTTATGGAAAAATGGCCAATCACACAAGAGTGGGTGAAACACAAAAGATCTCTCATTCTGCATTATTTTCATTCCCTATAGAGCTGACTAGACACCTCAGGAACGTTTGTGAAGTTTTCTACTGCCAAGCTGAATGTGAAAACAGTGACTTGGGAGGAAAACTGTCATATTCTGAGACATGATGGCCAGAAGCTTTCCTACTGTTAGACAAAAGCGAAGATTAGCTTTCATAGCATCTCACCTAATTTTTTTTTCATTGTAATATTACATTCTGCATTGGGACATCTGGTCCCACCGTGGGAAGGTGATAGAGACTAGCTGCATGAGGCCAGTTGGTTCAGGAAACCTGCCAGTTGGTTCAGGAATCCTGCTACTTTTTCACTGTTGCTTGACATTTGGTTTCCAGTGAGTCCCTAACAAAGCATCTTGCCATCCACAGATGTGTTAGGTATGAAAAATGATTGTTTGTCACCTATTGCTCTGTGCAATTAATCAGACTGAAAAAGATGGGCACTAGTTAGTTTTAAAATGACATTAATGCATGACTGTTTAACTTCCCTGGACAAATAGATCCCCCGGTCTAAAATGGCCTTCCTAATACGGAGTTTAGATTAATGAAATGCCAGTGACTTCAATAGTTACTCCTAGTTTAAACAAACATAAGAGAGATCAAAATCAGATCCATAATCTATGCCATGCCCATGACTCCCCACAGTTAGCCTTCTTAAGTCCATTTTTTATGCTTATTCTCACCAGTATACTATATCAGATCTGAAGGCCCTCATATTACACAGGAGCTTGCCTTACTTATTGTGAACAAATACTAAAACCACATTGCAAAAAGCATATTCTTACTATTAGTTACAAGCTAGTTATTATGATTTGAGATAGGTTAGAGCTAACATGTTTGGGTATAGACCTGAAATTTCCAAAAATTCAGGGGTGTTCAGGTCTGGGGGTTTAGTCAGTTTATTATAGAGAAAAGAATCAATTGGAAAAGAACCTGACTGAATCTTCCACAGCATTGGTAAGGATTTAGATCTGGGATTTTGGTTTTGGCTCAGTTCTAAAATTACTCCCAGGGTAGGAACTGTCACAGGGTCACTCGCCACACTGGCGCCTCCTGCTGGCTCAGTCCCAGCGGGTGGGCCCTCGGGTGGTGGCGGCTCCGCTGTCCTCACCACCGCTTGCAGACCCATTACAGCTTCTCTCTCTCTGCATCTGCTTCATGGCACAGACCCTCCGGCCGTCCAGTTTCCCCCCCTTCCAGGGGACTCCTCCAATAAGAGTCCAGCCACTCCTCGCAGCCGCTTGGCTGTCCACAGCTGGGCCGCTCCTTCAGTGGCTAGTGGGGGGGAGGGGGGAGGTGCCAGGCCTGTCCACTGCTCCAGGCCCCAGCCCAGGGACCCTGCAAATAGCAGCTTCCTGCTGTCTCTTCCTTCCAGCTGACTGTCTCTATTCCCTAGGCCACTTCCCCGCAGCCTCAGTTCCTTCTGCTCCTGGCTCCAGCTCCTTTGCCCTCTTCCCAGGGCATTGAGCCTGTCAGTCCTGGCAGCCCATCAGGAGCCCTCTAAGAAGCCAGTCTTCTCCTTAGGGCTCCCTGCAGAAGACTAACTCGTTCTGGTCTGCAGCTCCTTTTATATGGGCCAGCTGGGCCCTGATTGGCTGGTCCAGCTGCCGCCCTGATTGGCTGTTTCCCCTGCAGCCACTCCTTTGGTGGCCTGCAGCTCAGCCTCCCTAGGCTGGTTTTAACCCTCTAAGGGCCAGTGTGCCCTGTCACAGGAACAAAACAAAACAAAAAGTTATTTACCCAACCATTTTATTTGATACTAATCAGCCACCAATGGCCTATAAAGCTTAATGCAGCTACACAAAACAAAGATCATAGAAAAATGGGGAAAAAAAACCCACAAAGACAAGCTCCTCTTCTGTTGCAAGTTGCCGGAAGAACAGTAAGGAGGAATGGAACAAAGATTTTAACTCCTCTCTTGGTGTGGTGAACTCAGTCTAACAACCTATGTAGAACATATCCGTGAATTTCAAAACATTGTTCAAGCTGTCCGGGAGTCCACAATGGGCATCTATCAATTTGTCATGGAAAAGGAGGGAAAAATTCAGAAGCTGTTTTAAACAAAGCTTTAAGAAAAATCAGTGAGAGATAGAGAAACAGTTTGCAAGCACAAGACTGTCTGGTATCCTGGCCATTGTAGTTTACAAAGAGCGCTAAGGGTGTTTGACAAAGTTCTGGCTTTTTAATGCTTAAAACAGTCATTTCCTGAACTGCAATAACAAAAGGAATTACATACTGCACTGGGTCCAACAGACATGTACATCATCTTCTCTAATTTGTACATGTCCTAAATCCTTGCCATTTACACTTCCTAGAAGGCACTAACCCATGTATAAAGGAATGCAATGTATATGGTCCATGTGTGTGATATGTACACACACCGGAACTCTCTCAGTTGCAGGACTCATTGGTTGGAAGCAGCAATTCTTCCAGCCCAGGGAGCTCAACCCCAAGGCAGGAGAAAAAAATGACACTGCAACAATGAGGAGCAGTGGGTCTGGACACTTATGGGTCTTTTAAGATGTAGTCTAGGGCTCTTCAGCACTCCCCTGTTCTTGAGGCTTTAGCTTGCCAGACAAGGAAACCCAGGCCCACTTTCTGTGGCTTCTTTGCCCACCTGCAATTTGAGCACATGAAACAAGACCAACTGGTTGTCTAGCAGAGCTGAGGCATCTTTCCCACTTCCTGCTCAAGTGCCTGATCCAAAGGCCAGTGAAACTGATGGTTGTATTTCCATTCATGTAGGGTTACCATTCGTCCGGATTCCCCCAGACATGTCCGGCTTTTTAAGCTAAAAATAGCATCCGGGGGGAATTTGTAAATGTCCGGACTTCCCCCCCCATGCAGAGCACATGCGGCGAACAGTGCTGCTGGCCGGCCGGTGTCACTTACTTGGGGCTCTGACACTCAGCCAGAGAGGGCTCCTCCTCCCTCCCTCCCTCCCTCCCTGCATCGCGGATCGGCTCCGGCAGTTTGGAGCTCCTCCCCTGCCAGCCAGCCTGCCGGGATGAACAGCTCAGGCAGTTCCTGAGCAAGTTCACCAGACATTAGGTGAAGAAAGGCCAACAACAAGGGGGCCAGGGGATCGGAGAAGGGGCAGGAAGGTTTTGGAGGGGGCAGTCAAGAGACGGGGGGGGGTCTGGAGATTGGGGGGGGCTTTCTGGGGGTGAGGATAAAGTTTTGGGCAGTCAGGGTACAGGTAGGGGGTAGGGTCCTGGGGGACAGTTGGGGGGGGGGGTCTTAGGAAGGGGCAGTTAGGGGATAAGGAACAGGGAGGCTTAGGTAGGGGGTGGGGTTCTGGAGGGCAGTTAGGAGCAGGGGTCCCAGGAGGGGGCAGTCAGGGGACAAGGGGGGGGTTGGGAGTTCTGGGGGGGGCTGTCAGGGGCAGGAGTGGGGAGAGGGATCGGAGCAGTCAGGGGACAGGGAGCAGAGGGGTTTAGATGGGTCGGGAGTTCTGGGGGGGCTGTCAGGGGGTGGGGAGTGGTTGGATGGGGCATGGGAGTCCCAGGGGTTTGTCTGGGGGTGGGGGTGTGGATAAGGGTTGGGGCAATCAGGGTACAGGTTGGGGGTAGAGTCCTAGGGGACCAGTTAGGATGGGGGGGAGGGTCTCAAGAGGGGGCAGTCAGGGGACAAGAGGCAGGGAGGCTTAGGTAGGGGGTGGAGTCCTGGGGGGCAGTTAGGGGAAGGGGTCCCAGGAGGGGGCAGTGGGAGGGGCAGGGGCGGGGCTAGGGCAGGATGGGGCGGGGCTCCTCCCGTCCTCTTTTTTGATTGCTGGATTATGGTAACCCTAATTCATGTCAATGTGCCTTGGATCAGGCCCTGAGCTCCCCAGGCAGAACAAACAAAGACTTCCAGTCCCAGATGCTGCTTCCCTCCCCACTCCCTCTTTCACTCACGTATAAACCAAAACCTTGAAAGTGAGACTGAAATGGCACACAAGTGTATATTAAAAAATACAAAGATTAATTTCATACACATTGCAACAGCGTGTGGAACAGCTTCAGGGACTCAGCAGCAAAGCACTATGAGCCGGCGCCAAGATCCTGTGATAAGAGTAAACTGAGCTCTTCAGCTCACAAATTGCATGTACAGCGGTGAGGCATTATTGTACTTGGTGCAATCATCCCCATCCCAGTTGAACAAGAGCAAACAAGCTCAAGGAATTCACATGAACTGTACAAATATTTGGAGTCAGACACGTGCTAGACACCAGCCCTTGGAATGTAGATTTTACAAACTACTGGAAATAACTACAAAACAAGGCATGTTGTACAGATCTACTAGTACAGGAATATAAGGGTTCATGGTCTATGTTACTATGGAGGTAACAATGGATACAACCACAGGGGCTGATATTCTAGCTCAGGGGTGGGCAAACTTTTTGGGCCGAGGGCCACATCTGGGTGGGGAAATTGTATGCAGGGCCGGGGCAGGGGGTTGGGGTGCGTGAGGGAGTGTGGGGTGTGGGAGGGGGTGCGGTGTGCAGGAAGGGGCTCAGGGCAAGGGATTGGGGCAAAGGAGGGGTGCGGAGTGCAGGAGGGGGCTCAGGACAGGGGGTTGGGGTGCACAGGGGTGCAGCAGGGAGCTCAGGGCAGAGGGCTGGGGTGCAGGAGGGGTGTGGAATGTACAAGGGGGCTCATGGCAGGGAGTTGGGGTGCAGAAGGGGTGCGAGGTGCAGGCAGGGGGCTTAGGGCAGGAAGTTGGGGGGCAGGGTGCAGGAGGATTTCAGGCTCCAGCCTGGCACCCCTTACCTAAATCATCTCCGGGTGGCAGCAGTGCGCACTGGGGCCAGGGCAGGCTCCCTGCATGCCTGCCCCGTCCCCGTCCCTGCGCCGCTCCCGGAAGTGCTGCGCCCCCTGAGGGAGAGGGGGCGGAGGGCTCCGCATGCGCTGCCCTTGCAGCACCGCTAAGTACCTCCCCTGAAGCTCCCATTGGCTGCGGTTCCCCGTTCCTGGCCAATGGGAACTGCGGGGGGCAGTGCCTGGAGGCATGGGCAACACTCAGAGCCCTCTGCCCCCTGGCCCGGGGGCCGCAGGGAAGTGGTGCCAGTGGCTTCCGCAGAACAGCGCGGGGCCCGCGGGGCCATGGGGGGCAATCCTGCGGGCCGGATCCAAAGCCCTGAGGGGCTGGATCTGGCCCGCAGGCCATAGTTTGCTCACGCCTGTTCTAGCTTGACATTTTAAGGAAAGATATATTTTACAAATTCTTCTTTATCATGGAAAAGGAGCAAGGCATTGCCTACAGAGGACCACAGTGGAGATAGTGACATCTGAAATTGGGTGGGGCATCCTAATACAGTCTGGTCTAGGTCTGGTCCCTTTTCTTCTGCAGTTTGCCTTTTTGCTCCACTTTGAGGTTTGTGTAGAACTCTGGAAAAACAAAGCAAGCACTGCCCAGCATACCTGCTCTAGACTAGCTACCTCTGGGAGCACATCATCAACTATAATCATGTCAAAATATCTACCTGATATAACTGGTTGGGTATTTTTCTTTGGAAAAAGCAGTTTCTGCAAAACAAAATTTCAATTTAGCTACAAGTTTTTGATTTTTCTGTCAAGAAAATTGAAGTGAAATGTTTCATTTTTGGTCAAGTTGATCCAAATTAAAAAATTGTGTTCCATTGAAATGACCAAAACAGGTTTTGTTTCAAATCAGTTTAAGAAAACATTAAACTGCATTTCCCCATCAGTGCATTAACTAATGGGAGTTGTAGTTCACTCTTATGGGTTGGGCTCCCTGGAGCACTACATCTCCAATAATGCAAAGTGGATTCTTTACTGACCACGCTGGGTGGTGCACCATGGAATTCATATGACCCTAGGCACCATGGGAGAGAATGCCTGGCCAATAAAGGAGCATCAGACTCCCAAACTACGGCTCCCATTGGGCAATGCACCACTATAGGAAAATGCAGTTCAACATGGAACTCACTCAAAAGGAAGTGTTTTGGGTCAGTTCAATACATTGAAATGAAAAACATTTTGATTTCAGAATGTTGATTTGTTTTGACATTTTCAATTGCAACAAAACATTTCATTTTGACGTTTCTGAATGGATTGTTTTTGAAACTTACATTCTATGAAAAATGTTGAAATTTCAACTCTCCATACTGATTTGAGATTAAAATAAATGTTGCAATGTCAGAGCTTTCAGTGGGGCAGAAAGTACAAATTTTGCTCAGTCTGCTATTAGGTTCTCATTGCAGTATCTCAGCTCTTCCCATATATGAATGAATTTATCCTCACAAAACTACTGCAAGGTAGGGAAGTATAAATCCCAAATTTATCTGTCTGTTAGGGCGGTCGATTAATTGCAGCTAACTCATGCAATTAATTAAAAAAAAATTAATCACGATTAATCGCAGTTTTAATTGCACGGTTAAGCAATAGAATACCAATTGAAATTAAATATTTTAGATGTTTTTCTTCATTTGATTTCAATTACAACACAGAATACAAAGTGTACACTCTTCACTTTATATTATTTTTATTACAAATATTTGCACTGTAAAAGTGATAAACAAAAGAACCAGTATTTTTCCTATTCCTCATTAAAAAAACGGTAGTGCAATCTCTTTAACACGAAAGTGCAACTTACAAATGTAGTTTTTTTGTTACTGCACTCAAAAACAAAACAATGCAAAACTTTAGAGCCTACAAGTCCACTCAGTCCTACTTCTCGTTCAACCAGCCACTACGACAAACAAGTTTGACGTCTTTTATGGGAGATAATGCTGCTCACTTCTTATTTACAATGTCACCAGAAAGCGAGAACAGGCATTTGCATGGGATTGGTGTACACCATTGAAAGGTATGCCAGATATGCTAAACATTCATATGCCCCTTCATGCTTTGGCCACCATTCCAGAGGACATGCTTCCATGCGGATGATGGTCATTAAAAAAAATAATGGGTTAATTAAATTTGTGACTGAAGCCCTTGGGGGAGAATTGTATGTCTCTGGCTCTATTTTACCTGTATTCTGCCATATGTTTCATGTTATAATCGTCTTGGATGATGACCCAGCACATGTTCATTTTAAGAACACATTCGCTGCAGATTTGACAAAATGCAAAGAAGGTACCAATGTGAGATTTCTAAAGATAGCTACAGCACTCGACCCAAGGTTTAAGAATCTGAAGTGCCTTCCAAAATCTCAAAGGGACGAGGTGTGGAGCATGCTTTCAGAAGTCTTAAAAGAGCAACACTCCGATGCAGAAACTACAGAAACCGATCCACCAAAAAAGAAAATCAACCTTCTGCTGGTGGCATCTGACTCAGATGATGAAAATGAATGGTCCGCTCTGCTTTGGATTGTTATCAAACAGAACCCATCATCAGCATGGACGCATTTCCTCTGGAATGATGGTTGAAGCATGAAGGGACATATGAATCATTAGCACATCTGGCATGTAAATATCTTGTGACATCAGCTACAACAGTACCATGCGAACACCTGTTCCCACTTTCAGGTGACACTGTGAACAAGAAGCGGGCAGCATTATCTCCTGCAAACGTAAACAAACTTGTTTGTCTGAGTGATTGGCTGAACAAGAAATAGGACTGAGTGGACATGTAGGCTCTAAATTTTTAGATTTTATTTTTTAATGCAGGTTGTTGTTTTTTTTACATAATGTTACATTTGTAAGTTCAACTTTCATGATAAAGAGATTGCACTACAGTACTTGTATTGAATTGAAAACTGCTATTTCTTTTGTTTTTTTACAGTGGAAATATTTATAATAAAAATAAAGTGAGCACATGTACACTTTGTATTCTGTGTTTGCCAGAAGCTGGGAATGAGCGACAGGGGATGGATCACTTGATGATTACCTGTTCTGTCCATTCCCTCTGCGGCACCTGGCATTGGCCACTGTCGGAAGACAGGATACTGGGCTAGATGGACCTTTGGTCTGACCCAGTAGGGCCATTCATATGTTCTTATGTGTTGTAATTGAAATCAATATATTTGAAAATGTGGAAACATCCAAAAATATTTAAATGAATGGTAATCTTTTTATTTTATTTAAATATTTATTCATTTAATCTTTTTAATCACTTGATAGCCCTACTGTCTGTACATCTCTTTTAAGGTTTTATACTGTTACTCACCACCCACTATCAATACTATTTTGTATTCCACGTACAAAACTGAAACAGAGATTAAACGAGTTGCCGAAGTCACACAATGAGTGTGTGGCAGAGCTGGGAATCAGATCTCTTGAGGCCCAGATCCAATGCTTTAACCACAAGGCCATACAATAGAAATTCAAGCAAACTGGTTGACTTTTTATACAAATTTAGATCAATGACATTGATAATACAATCCACTGAGAGACATAACAACGGAAGTTTTACTTTATTAAAGATCTGGTCTGAGCCCTGTTTTTACACACAATCCCTGACTTTGCTTTAATGGTATATTTATAGATTTTTGTTTTTCACCTTCAGATAGAATCTAGAAAAAATAGCATTAGTTGGGCTGAAACATAGCAACTATTTAACACCATACAGCAACAACATTTTCCCCCACAATATGATAAATAACAGTAACAGGGAGGAATACTGTACCCTTTAGAGGAGAAACTTGTAGAATGTAACGTGACCTGGATACTGGTTCAATTGGAAAATAAAAGAGACTTCCCCCGCCCATCTTTTAATTTCTCCAAAATTATTTTGCTGGTTTCTGCGACTTGATACCAAGCTCTTTGCAAATGCTTCAATTCACTTAGAGTGTGAAGGATGCAGGAAAGGAATGGAACAAGTTCTGGAAGGCAGCCGCCAAAGCTGTTAGCTAAAATTGATTAAGTTTTGTGTAACAGGGAAGAGAGTACTACACGTTTCATCTGTTTACAGTGAAAGGTCTCTTTGTCCTGTAATCTGTATTTAGTTTATAAAAGCTCAAATCCTCTTTTATCTTTTATAAATAGGAGACAAAGGCCTTCACTAATCCAGGTGTTAAAACAGAGTGTATTTCTGCCAATTAGATTGCTTTGATGTAACTCAAGGAATATCGGGGAAGTAATCTATATCTTGGGCAGTGAACTTTCAGCACTGCTGTCAAGACTAAATGAATATGTTTTGGCTACTGATCTGTTGGAAAACGTTTAGGGGTTATTGCTGACGTGGTATTAATGTAGAACTCCACAAGAATTATCAACAGAATCAAGTAGAATTTCCTACCTGAATACTGAAATTCCTTCTGAAAACACTACTTTCATTTTTAATTGACATATTTTGTATTAAGCTTGATACTGAAACAAAATAAAAAACGTGCTGAAATGTAGAAGCACTCCCTTTGGGAAAACAAGGGTAAAAAAATCCTCACAGAGAGGTCATTTTTATATAAGGGTCTGAAAGCAATTGAATTAGGGTTACCATATTTCAACAATCAAAAAAGAGGACGGGAGGAGCCCCGCCCTAGCACCGCCCCCGTCCTGCCCTAGCCCCACCCCTGCCCCTTCCACTTCTTCCCACTTCCCGCCCCCCTCAGAACCCCCAACCCTCCCCCCACTCCTTGTCCCCTGACTGCCGCCTCCTGCCCCTAACTGCCCCCCAGGACTCCACCCCCTACCTAAGCCTCCCTGCTCCTTGTCCCCTGACTGCCCCCTCCTGAGACCTTCCCCCCATCCTAACTGGTCCCCTAGGACCCTATCCCCTACCTGTCCCCTGACTGCCCCCTCCTGAGACCCTCGCCCCATCCTAATTGGCCCCCTAGGACCTTACCCCCTACCTGTCCCCTGACTGCTCCAACCCTTATCCACACCCCCACCCCCAGACAGACACCAGGGACTCCCACGCCCCATCCAACCACTCCCCACCCCGCAGAACTCCTGACCCATCTAAACCTCTCTGCTCCCTGTCCCCCCCCTCCTGGGACCCCTGCTCCTAACTGCCCTCCAGAACCCCACCCCTACCTAAGCCTCCCTGTTTCTTGTCCCCTAACTGCCCCCTCCTGAGACCCCCACCCTAACTGCCCCCCTAGGACCCTACCCCTTACCTGTACCCTGACTGCTCAAAACCTTACACCCCCACCCGAACTCCTGACCCATCCAACCCTGCTCCCTGTCTCTTGATTGCCCCCTCCAGAACCTCCCTGCCCCTTTTCCGACCCCCTGGCCCCCTTACCTCAGAACACAGTGCTGCAGAGCAGCACGCTCGGCAGCAGGGGAGGGGGGAGCAGGGAGAGGAGCTCCAGACTGCCGGAGGCCCAAGGCGAACGGCCGGCCGGCGATCTGCGAATGCAGGGACGGGGAGGGAGTGATCTCAAGTTGCAGGGGAGAGGAGGGGGAAGTGGAGGAGGGGCTCTGGCTGTCAGAGCCCCATGCGAGTGGCACAATCTGGCCGACTGCCCTGTCAGCCATGCACGCTGTGCATGGGGGGGAAATCGGACATTTACAAATTCCCCCGGACGCTATTTTTAACTCAAAAAAGCCAGACACATCCAGCAGAATCCGGACGAATGGTAACCCTAATTAAAGCTAGAAAACTCACATTGCTCAATTTCCATCACTCTTGAGAACAAACATATTGTTTTGACGTTAATGTAACACTGACTTTCCAATGCTGCTGACTGAACTAAGAGATACAGTTATGGTAAATGGCCCATGCTACTATTTCAACTTTTATCTGTACCTTGATTCTCTTAAGGCAGCAGAAGTTTGACCACAACTCATTCTCTGAGCAAGAGACTGGGACTCAGGACTTGTGTCTTGCCCTTGGCTGGGATATTGACTGTCTGTGTTCTTTGGTCAAGTCACTTGAGTCAAGATTTTCAGTAGTGACTGCGTGTGTCTCAAGGTTTGGCTACCCACAATGAGACACCTTAAAATAGGCCTGAGTTTCAGAGGGTGGATGCTCACCACTTCTTGAAGAGAAGGACGCTTTAAGGATCTCTATTTGAACGCTCAAAAGTTGAGGCACCCAAGATCACTGATCACTTTTGAAAATCCTGGTCCAGGTCTTCTTCAGGCCAAACTCCCATTAGCTTCAGCATTGTGGAACCAGGCGCTTAATGTGTCTATACTTCTCTTTATTCTAGGATCTTTCTAGTGCACATTGAGATCCTCAGATGAAAGAAGTTTGGAAAGTGCAAAGTATTGCTAGCAAATTCCAAAGTCCAAAGAGTTTTTCCTTCCAAATAATTTCCCTTTTAAGTTAATAATTCAATGCAGGTTTTATGGCAGTCCTTTCATTTTTTTTTAATAAATATAATCATGCTGGAAGATGAAGGAGCCAAAACTTCACTTTGGTAAAGACAAAGATCATATCATTCAGAGGAGCCAGCTCAGAAAAATGCTTTTACAGACTCTATTGTAAATTTTGTGCTATAAATTTCCACAAGCTTCTCTGGTAATCTGCTTGCACCATTAAAGGTTTATATTTTAAAGCAAGACTAATTGTAGAAGTGTCAAGATCCCTGCTAAATAAACATGGTTGGGAAAAAAAGATATCCCAGAAGTGTAATGAAAAGTAATGTATCATTGGCTACTTCTATGTGTGTGTTCTGGCACTGTAAAGAGCAGAGTTTCTGCATAGCATTTCTGGGAGAGATCAAGAACCTGGGATACAAAGATACAAACCTAGGGTTACCATATTTCAGCAAGCAAAAAAGAGGACGGGAGGAGCCCCGCCCTAGCCCCGCCCCTGTCCTGCCCTAGCCCCGTCCCTGCCTCACCCACTTCCCGCCACCCTCAGAACCCCCAACCCTCCCCCCCGCTCTTTGTTCCCTGACTGCCCCCTCCTGAGACCCTCTCCCCAATCCTAACTGGGCACCTAGGACCCTACCCCCTACCTGTGCCCTGATTGCCCCAACCCTTATCCACACCCCCAGACAGAGCCCTGGGACTCCCACAGCCCATCCAACCACTCCCCACCCCCTGACAGCCCCCCCCCAGAACTCCCGACCCATCTAAACCCCTCTGCTCCCTGTCCCCTGACTGCTCCGATCCCTCTCCCCACCCCTGCCCCCTGACAGCCCCCCCCAAACTCCCAAACACCCACCCCCCGCTCCTTGTCCCCTGACTGCCCCCTCCTGGGACCCCTGCTCCTAACTGCCCTCCAGAACCCCACCCCCTACCTAAGCCTCCCTGTGCATTGTCCCCTAACTGCCCCCTCCTAAGACCCCCACAAACTGCCCCCCAGGACCCTACCCCCTACCTGTACCCTGACTGCCCAAAACCTTACCCACACCTCCCAGAAAGCCCCCCCTAACTCCCGACCCCCCCCCCCCCCTTGACTGCCCCCTCCAGAACCTCCCTGCCCCTTCTCCGACCCCCTGGCTCCCTTGTTGTTGGCCTTCGGTTCGCCTAAGGGCTCTCTGGGAGCTTGCTGAGTCTGAGCCGTTCTCCCGGCACGCTGGGCAGCAGCGGGGGAGGAGCTCCAGCCTGCCGGAGGCGAATGCAGAGAGGGAGGGAGTGATCTCTGCTGCAGGGGGGGAGGGGGAAGTGGAGGAGGGACTCTCTCTCGCTGTCGGAGCCACATGTAAGTAGCACCATCCGGCTGCCCTGTTAGCCGCGAGTGCTCTGCATGGGGGGGGGAGGGGGAAGAGAGGGAAGTCCGGACATTAACAAATTCCCCCCGGACGCTATTTTTAGTTCAAAAATCCGGACATTTCCGGGGGAATCCGGACGAATGGTAACCCTATACAAACCAATTCATTTGTGTCTCCATTTAATGATATGCCACCTCATAGCACCAAGTACTTAAACAAATGCCTAACCTTTACCATGTGAGTAGTCCTATTAAAGTCGGGGATTTACCTTGCAGTATTCAGGACATAAACCCTCCTCCTAAAGAGAAACAAAACAAAAAGCAACCTATAACTGCAAATATAAAAATAAGTCATCCTACAAAGGAAAAAGGACACTTCAGACCCAAAGAGTAACTGGAGCTCCTCTCTCAACCAGGCAGTTAGCTGTAAAATATGGTTGCTCTAAAATAAAAGCCTGATCCCACTGTAAATTCCAATGGAAAACAATGGGAGTTTTGCCAGAGTGAGGACTGCAGGGTTGGGCCCCAAGGGGCTCAGATTCGACAGTAATGGGCATGACATTTGAAAGATAGGCAGACTCATTCACTCACTTGGTGGAAAAGGTGCACTGATTATATTGTTGAGACTGGAGAACTCTATGCTGCATGGTACTGGAGAACTAAAATGTACAAATAACTTTGAAGGGCTACAACACCAAAGAAATCCCTACAGATGCTTTTGGGTTCCTATGCAATTAATCTTCCTATGAACATACCTTCCTATATAATGAATGCGAGGTCATGTTTATTTTTGTATATTTCCACATGTTCCCTTTACAGATATTTTCTTGTTTTATACTATTCCCATATAGCTGCTCTAAAAGAATGGGACAGAAGGGCTCTGGTGGGGATGGAGGGGAGAAAGGGCTGTATTGCTCACTTAGGGCTGGGACACCAAGCTGTGGAGAGCTTTTTAGGCCTTGGTTACAAGACTTTTTTGTCTAGAGCTGAAAGATTCTTCTTTCTTCCTTCCTTCCTGACTTCCCATCATTTCTTCTTCCTACGAGAAGCAGAAGGGAGCGGAAAGGATTCAGCACACTCCATGCTTCCAGGTTAAGGAAATAAGGAAGACTGAGTCCAGCACAGTTTTGAATAGGGAATGGTGAGGGACAGCCTCTTTCATCTCTTCGGCTGGAATTTTCAAAGAAGCCAAAAGGGATTTAGGTGCCCAACCTCAGCCTTGATTGTAGAGAGTCTGACCATCTTTAGGAAACACTGCAAAACCTTCCTCTTTGAAAATGTATTGCCATCATAAGACAGACTAACACTCAGTGCTTAATTTGTGCTGGGGCTTGCCAGGGCTCAACCCCGGCACCTCTAGGCTCAGTAGTTCATAGCCCTGGCACCTCTGGGCTTGCTGTGTCCATTATGAAAGAAAAAAAAAATTGCTTGAGCCCCAGCACCTCTTTCATTACAAATTAAGCACTACCAACACTCACACCCTTGGTATCTCCCAGCTGCTATACACACACAGAGAAATAAAAAACAAAAAAACCACAATCCTTCCTCACGCAGTATTTTTATCCAAAGAGGATGACATGTAAGAGACTCCATGAAGTCCATTAGGGACTAAGCTATTGCTATTGATTTTACGTGGAAGGCATTCGGATACTACGGTGATTGATGGCAATATGAATCCCTTAGTTAGGCAGACAAAGAAAATCGTAGCGCTGTTCAAGGTTAACCAGAATCAAAAAATCATTCTATAGCTTAAGGTAGTAGGCTGAGCTTGAGGTTTGGTGATTTGTAGCACCGAAGTGTCAACATTTCTGCCACCAATCAGGTTAGCTACCCAGCTCCAATGGCCCCACTCACTCGGTAACACTGGTTTATAACTTGAGGCAATGAATTTTACAGTCTCAAGTGGGATGTAACAATGTCTGCAGATGCATCAAACACCTTTTTAAAAATTTCGTGTGACTTCAATACTCAGACGTACCCAACTGGCAGCACTGGAAGGTTTCTGGTTATCCACAGAATGAATGGCTGGGAGCAATAGGACACACTTCTCCACAAACAGTATTGCCCTTTCAATGTACTTAACTCTGACCTAAAGGGACCACCAGGAGGGATCAGAGGGTATGTTTCTCTCCATTACTCACTACTGCAATCCTTGGCCCATCTGCTGAGATTGCTAACAAGCTTTGGAATTAGTGCCAATTTTTGTGGTGGATTTGAAGAGGTGCACACTTGCATACTGGGAACGGGAGTGAGGCTAACAAACTTATTTCAGTAGTCCACTGCCCATCAGGCAGTAACAGCTTTAGGTCAGTCTCATCCGGAGTGAATTTGAACCAGAAAGGCTCTGTTCCTGGGCTAAACACTCTGAGCCTAAAGGTCACTTAAATAATTTTTTTTAAAAATCTCTGTTGCTGATAAATGTGTGTTATTTTAGGAGCCAGGTACTGTAGGCCAGAACTGACTTATTGGCAAAGCCGGGTCAGGTAGCTTGCATTGCACTGGCCCGCATACAATCGGACTCTAGTTAGTGCCATCAGTGTCACCGCTTCCTGAGTACTAAAATAGATCAACTTATATTAAACATTAAAAAAATCAATTAACAGTTTTAACTGGAGTTCACTAGTTCAAATCATTTCAGTATTCACCGGTGGATTGTCATCTTGGGCTTTGTGCATGACATTTGCAATCTCTTCGCCTTTTATTGGTAACATTTCAACAGAGTAATAGGGGAAGTTATGACCATCACTCTCTGCTGAAAATACATCCCTTGCTGTAGGAAAGGGACAACTGACAAATGGCAAGCCAGGCCATCATTAACCTGCAATTAAGCTTAGAGCTCGAAAACAACCTTGGATCCTTACTAGGCTCCATTTTTCTGCTATAGAATATGAATTTTTCCTTTCCAGTAACTCCCGTTTACATCAATACCAGAGCGGGAGAATCAGAGGCAACTATGTTAGTGTGAAGGAGAGTGTGAGAAAGAGAAATCACACTTGTGGTTTCTGATGTGATTTTCATATATCAGCAAAGGAGAGAGAAAACAAATGAGAATTACAGTCTCCCTGCCACAAGCATGAACTGTATGACAGGGTAAGGATAACTTAATACTTGCCCTATTCTGTTCATTCCCTCTGATGCAGCTGGTGCTGGCTAGGGTCAGAAAACAGGATATTGGGCTAGGTGGTCCATTGGTTTGACCCAGTATGGCTGTTCTTATGCTCTTAGTCTGCAGTATAAATGTAACTGGAGAAAGAGTATCAAGTTTCAGGAGAGGATCCTAAAATTAGCAACAGACCAGGGGGTCAGCAATGCAAGCCTAGGGCTTATGGCTGGGACAGAAACAGTCTCCACCCAAGTACAGCAGATCCTTGCTAAGAATGTTTACAATATAAAAATGGACAATGCAATATGCCATCATATCTGACCCAAGCTATGGAAGGCATTATGTTTGAAAATTAAGCAGCAGTGCAACAAATAAGTAGATATAAGATTGGCACATGGCTAGAGGTGCCACCATTGCAGGGATACGTGGGAAATCAGCGGACTAAAAACCATGTAATGCATTTGCTAGAAAAATACTGTCAAAAAACAACAAAGCCTTGGCAGTAATTGGATCCTCCTTGACCACCTTTCATCAAGTCCAATTTAGCACATAGGAAATGGATTGTGACACCTAGTAGTTAATAAATTCTCTTCCATGTGTGGCATGGACTTCTGATAACAGGAGTTGCTGCCCAGATCCCGCCTCCGTTGTTGTTACACATACTAAGTCACGCTTTGCACATTTAATTTTCTCCTCTCCTCCCATACAGTGTAACGGGTCAGCCACCCTAAATATATATATCTTTCTCTGTGCAGTCAGTATTGCTTTCCAGCTTGTCAGAGGAGAAGACAAATCCCAATGTTACCATGTCCTTATCTTTCCTTCTCCTTAGCCATTCTCTCTTGCTCATTCTCTCAGCTAACAGGGTTGGAGCAGAGAGTGCAAATAGCTCAGCAGGTGATGGAAGTGTGCGTGTAAAAGGACAAAAGCCCTAACTGCTATACTGCTGATGGGTATTTCCCCATTAATCTGCTTTGTGACACCCGCTGTCTGCATGGAGAAAGTCTGACATTGCTTGAACATTTCTCCTCTCAACTGCTTGCTGCTTGTTACTAGCTATTCTGCTGTACCCTGTGTATGACCCTCCTGGGGAGTGCCAAAGCCAAGAAGACAGGGCAAAAATAGGGGCACATTCTGATGTAAAGAGCAAATGCACTTCTTCAACTGGGAGGACAACGGAGATATTTTGCAAAAGGCAGCAACGTAAGCGCAATACTGCCACAGGGCAGCTGTAACACAAGCCTGTGCCATTTAGTAACTTGATTCCCCCCCCCCCCCCAGTGTATTTGATACATAGCTACACCCCAGTCTGACATGACATGCATGCAATCTCTGACAAACATTTTCCCCACCAACCCTTCCACTGCCAAGAAGATCATAAACTAAGAATCAGGAGTTTTACAATTCTCCTGAAAGGGAAAAACATTTCAGAGGAAATGTAAGAAGACATTTGCGCCACTGTAATGCTCATTTGGGCAATTTTGTCTTATGCCAACATTTGTGTCTTTCATTTGCATCTCTCCTCTTTTAGGTTTCAGAGTAGCAGCCGTGTTAGTCTGTATCCGCAAAAAGAACAGGAGTACTTGTGGCACCTTAGAGACTAACAAATTTATTAGCATAAGCTTTCGTGGACTACAGCCCACTTCTTCGGATGATGGGCTGTAGTCCACGAAAGCTTATGCTCTAATAAATTTGTTAGTCTCTAAGGTGCCACAAGTACTCCTGTTCTCCTCTTTTAGGAATTTTTGTTTGCAGAGAAAGGATTTGGGACGGGACAGTGGACGCCAGGAGAGGGTAGGAGGATGTGGGGCTTCTTTGCTGCACTACCATTTTGTTGGAACTGTGGCAGCGCAGTAAAATGGTGGTGGCCCATCTCAGTGATCTGCAGTGTTTTCAGGAGAGAAATTAGCATCAGTCTTTACCTGAGCAGAAGAAGGGTGGTGGTGGGGTTGTTTCTAAAGATGATTGAACTGCCTTGGATTTAAAATAGGAATCAGGCTGAACCTACACTCAAAATTCAAATCAATAACCACCAGGATTTTGATGAGGTCTGTAGAAGTTTAATTCAGGTGAGCTTACTGCTCTGAACAATTACTCCATTAGGACACTCACAGTGTCTATGGAGGAAAAAGCACAGAGTGTCACTTAAAGATGTCAGAGCAGGAAGCCCAGAGACAGCCAGTTCTAGAGAATGTGACCCATGGGGCACCCTCTTGACCAGTCACATATTTACATGACATCCATTGTATTGAGCCAGGAGGAGAGGCCTCAAGATTCAGTTGGCTTTTAGAAAGCTCCCTATTTTTCATTGCGCAATGAGCATCCTGCGAACTCTTCCTGCTGCTGGAAATTTTGTAGTGTAACTGGGTATTTTACTAGCTCCAAAGTCCACTATAAAGATTTCCATGAAAAATCTCTGTAATAAACCACGTGACAAGGTCAGCTTTTCTATTCCCAACCATTCTAGTTCATAATAATCCAGCAAACAGTATAAACAAGCAAAAAAATGGATCTCTAGTGTTTGCCAATCTTTTGGGAAAACATGGTTAAAATACCTTATATTCTATTGAGAAGTAATTCACCAGAAGACTAAATATAAAAGGTATATTAGAGCTTTCTCATCAGGTGTTTAACTGTATATTATCTATTTCAAATGACCATGAATTTCTTCATTTTTAAAACTCTTATTTGCATTTTTGGTCATGTTTTCAAATAATAAGCTATTTATATATATATATATATAGAGAGAGAGAGAGAGAGAGAGAGAGCACGCGCGCGCTTATTATTTGAAAACATGACCAAAAATGCCAAATAAAGAGTTTTAAAAATGAAGAAATTCACGGTCATTTGAAATAGATTTTTTGATTGGGTTTGTGGGTGTTTATTTTAGTCAACTATGGTGTATGCTTATGAGAGTATCCAGAGCATTTTCAATTAAACCATGAAAACAAGTTAGTTTTGAATGCTGAGGTAGTTTTATCACACTCATTATGGCCTATTTTTAAAATGGGGACTCTTGCAGAAAACTCTCAGACAGATGTTTGAAATGAGAGTAGGCTGAAGTGTTCGCTACGCCATGGTTCCAAAATCATACCTCCAACTGAAAACATCAAAAGGGCAGCCCTAGAACGATCATGTTTAGATTGTACTTGGTAATTTAAGGCCAGCCTAGTCTGCTTGCTACTAAAACTGCCCTATCAGGTCTGGAGTTGTCACAGAATGAAAAATGTTGGTTACTTGAAGGTCCAAATCCAGCATTTTTGTTCATCCCAAAGTCCTACTAAAGTTAGTGGGCTAGTTCCTGAGCCAAGGAATGCTTAGCACAGCTCTGCAGAGAGTTCCAAAAACGCCATGTGCACCCGCAATGCTTATTCTTCTTAGCGTTGGCCAGTCCCTCAGACTGTAGCCGTTTGGAGGCTGCTTCGAACAATGCCCCTCTGCACCCATTACCGCAGCCATGATTGAGAGAGTGCTCTTTGATGCCGTGTGTTTCCCATCCACATTCCTTACACGAGCAGCTGGAAGGAAGCCACTATGGTGGCACTACGATACCCAAGGGTCCCCCTACCCCTTACAGAATTCTAAAGCCGACGGGTAAACCAGGCTTTGGGCAGCTCTGTGCCACCACAAAGCTGCCACTGCAAGCCAGGGGCCTGGTCCATCCTATTGAAACACAGGAGAATATTGAAGTCATTGGGAATTTTGCATGCACAAAATGTGGGGGATCAGTCCTTAAGAGACTAGACCCAGGGTATGTCTCAACATTGCAGTTGGGAGATGTGATTGCAGTATCTGTAGAGCAAAGCTAGCTCGAGTAACAATAGCAGTGGAGCTGCAGCAACATGGGTAATGGCCACTCAAGTATGTGCCCAGGGTCCTGGGTAGGTGGGGCTAGCCTGGGCAGGTGTAGCTTCACTGCTATTGTTACTCAATCTGGCTGCGATCTAGTTAGATCAAAGCTATCTGGGGTAGGTCTACGCCTGGTGCAATCATACCTCCCGATTGCAGTGCAGACATAGCCTTCGTTTTATGGAAAAAGTCTGAAAACACCTTGGGCCTCATTCTGATCTCACGTACACTGGTATAAATTAGAAGTGACTCCAATTAAATCAAATGAGTTCCACTAATGTGATAAAAATCAGTCCTATAAGGCTTATAAAACATACATCTGTTTAAATATCATACAGTTCATTATTTCCCTGATCCTCTGCTCATTTTAAAAGAAAAATACATGAAAACTGAATCAGGGCTCATCATCTCCCATGTATTATCCCTCAGTTTGTGTAACATATTTCCATGTCAACCAGTTATGATGCCACAGATGAGAGTTATGATATAAACAATGGGAGCAGCTCAACCACTGTAGTAATAATAGTTCTTATATATTTCTAATAATAATTCTTGCATAGCCCTTTACATCAGTAGATCTCAAAATACTTTACAAAGGAAATCAGTATTGTTATCCCCATTTTACATGTAGGGAAACTGAGGCATAGAGTGGTGAAATTGCTTCTCCATAATCACCCAGCAGGTCAGTGTCAGTGAGTGCCCGAAATAGAACCCAGGTCTCCTGAGTCCCAGTCCAAAGCTCTATCTTCTAGAGATCACTTCCTCCCCCTATTAAGGCCTAGTCTTGTAGTCTCTACTCAGGCAACTCTTCTATTGAAAACAGCAGGCCAGATTCTGATATCATTTACCACTTGCGTAAATGCAGAATAATTCCTCAAGTCAGTGGAATTACTTCCAGATTTACACCAGCCCAACCAAAACCAGAACCTAGGGGATGCTTGTCCTGACTAAGGACAACAAAACTGAGCCCTTAAAGAGGATCAAAAACCAAGAAAAAAAAAATGTATGCAGAAATAATTTCCCCTGGCTTGTATTTTGCCGTGTTCTCTTAGCAATGCTTGAACAGCCGTGGACTTTTGCTTTCACAGCCCAGTTTTCTTGTGCTTGATCTGACAACGAAGTCACATCCTCGGCTTATAGCATCATGATCTCTTTAGAAGCAGTGACCCTATCCTGCAACAAATTCAGCATTATTATTTCACAGAGGGAACAAACAGGACTAAAGGATGGGCTGTGAGGAAAGCACCTTCTTTAAGGGCTGTTTTCCAAACCTTTGGTACTGATTAGCAAAACAAAATAGATGGGGGGAGGGGGAGGAGTGTGAAAGACACAAAAGTACATGTTGAGATCTTAACAATGGGCAGATTTCTCCAGCGTGGAAAGTTCTTTTTTTAAGGAAACAAAGATCATGTTTTCAAGATAATGAAATATTGTGGAAAGTGACAAAGAAAAATTGTTTCCTCAAAAGCTTTGACCTTGTGAAAAATAAATTCTCAATTCTTTAGATCCTGGCCCTGATCCTAAAAGGCAGCTAACAAGAGCCACCATGGTGGGCAAAACATGAGCCTTAATTGTAGAGGTGAATTCTCATCTCACAGCAGTAAACCTTTTAACATTTACAAAACTGACATACTGTACCAATTCAAGGAAAAATTAGAAAAGGTTTACTTTATGCATAATAGCATTTTTATGCTGCCCTAATTAGCCTAGTTCGTTTTTCATACAAATAATTGCTTATGCAGAACAGTCTGCAATACTGCTCTACTTATGAGCCAGGTAGAAGTGGGACAGGTTTGCTTTAAGAGAGGGATCGTATCATTTAGAACAGAGAAACAGTTACAATATACTTGATATCCTGGTGTGAAACTGCCATCCGAGCAAATCTACAGAGCATCACTGGTCATCTATGAGTAAACAATCTGTTCTCAGTGGCAAAACACACAACACAGCTACTATTGAAGATCCCAGGCAATATGCTTGTGCAACCGTAGACAGAAGCCGGCCCTAATGTAGCAAAGTCTCTTCAGAAGGACGCAAACCTAACAAAAGGGATGCTTGATTAAGACATCACAGTAATCTGGAAACTCAGCTCATTCAGTGTTTCTACCCATTTGGACAACAGTGGGTAAGATGTGTCAATAGCATTTTGTCTTGTATGTCAAATAGGATTTCCAGTCATATATAAAATACAGTGTCATTTCAAGGGCACACACTAATTCTAGGTAGAACTAGTTCATTGCTAAGAGCAAGGATTTTTTTTTATATACATACATAAACATACACAGGAAATAAGCAAACAGTAGGCAAGGATTAAGAGAAAGGGGAAAGATTAGTAGGTCAGTGTTAGAGAATATTTTTTAAAAGGAAGGGTTAAGGTATTTCTGCATGTGCCTAATTTTAAGCACGAGTGGTCTCATTGAAGTCAATGAGATAAAGTTAGGCATGTGCTGACATACCATACCAAATCAGGGCCTAAAACAATAGAAAAAAAAAAAACTAGGCAACTTAAAAAAATGCTAATGAACAAAATGTGATATTAGGCACAGATTAATTAACAAAAGAATAGGAATAAATCAATAAATAGGTTAAAAGTACCTATGCATATTAAGTAGTCAGTGATCACAGTCACTAAGAGAGACTAACAATGGCTAGCGGAGGGATTGTTTAAAGGAAGTTTATATAACCATTAAAAAAATATACAAAGAAACTAACACCATGTGTGCAAGGCATCACCCTAGCACTAAGGGCTGGTCTACACTGCAGGGGGGAGGGGGGAAATTAATCTAAGATACACAACTTCAGCTACGTGACTAGCATAGCTGAAGTCGAAGTATCTTAGATCAATTTACCTCGGGTCCTCACGGCGCGGAATCGACAGCCGTGGCGCCCCCGTTGACTCTGCTACCGCTTCTCATTCTGGTGGAGTTCTGGAGTCGACGGGGAGCATGTTCGGGGATCAATTTATCGCGTCTAGATGAGATGCGATAAATCGATCCCCGATAGATCAATTACTACCCACCGAGCCGGCGGGTAGTGAATACATACCCTAAGAGCCTGTTGCAGCATGAAGGCCCACTAGCCAGGTCTCTGCTTGTTTTATTCCTCTCCCCTCCCATTTTATGTCTTTTCTATAAAGATCATGGTCTTGCAAACACTTGAGTTCAAGTGACTATTCACATGCATAAGGCTACTTGGGTGTGTAAGGATATTGGTCTACAAAATTACAGACTGGGGTCTGAACTCGGGTGGCTCGCCCATGCCTCCACCAGTGCCACAACCTCCACACTGGATTTTAACAATCTATCTTAAGCCTGCTAGCATGAGTCTGTCTACCTGGGCGGAGAGGCTCACTCCCAGCTGCAGTGTAGACGTACCCTAAGTGTTTGGAGGATCCAGACCTCAAACTAAGATCTTCAGGGGAGGGAATGTCTCTTCCTATGCATCTTTGTAGGGCTCTTCGGTGCTACTGAAATAAGGTGGCTGTAACTATTTGTTATTCAGAAAAGGAGAGCTTGTGGAATTATTTTCCGTTTAACCCTGAAAAAACAGGCCTCAGAGAGAGACCGTGCAGAGACAGTAAATCATGGCAGTATAAATGAGGGTGCAAAATACTCTCTGGAATCACACTCTGATTGTTCAACAGAAATAAATCAACACATTAGTGGAACTAGCTAGTTAACAAGTGTAGATCACAAGAAAGTAAAATATTTCCAATAAAATATACTCAACCGTCAGCGCCTTCACAGATAGTCAATACAGGTGTCCTGTCGCCATTTACAACATGACAGGATGCAGCCTCCACTTACTGAACCTATGAGGAATTTTTCACCTTGTGCTCGCTGTTTATTAATATGTGCTTTAAAGGGGTTGGATCATGATGTGACGCAGCACTCCCAATACCCATACCTGTAAACCATTAAGACGGGTTTCTCTATTGCTGCAGTTCATTCTGTGGTCAACTCTGTAGCTCTGCTGATCATTAAAAGAAGAAATTATGGCCCTGAAACTTTGACCAATGGAGATACCATCCTTATCTCTGACAGAAACTTCCCTGGGATTGTTTCCTTTGAAGGGAAGTGGGAGGTTTACTCATTGATACTTTCCGTAGAAATCTCCATTAGGGATTAGCCAAATTGTTTCAGCAATCTCCTAACTGTAATGGAACATTACATATTACGACTGGATGACGTGCTCTCCCAAGGAAGTTGTCAGAGGCTAGCCAGATCTCCAGGTCGTATTCCTAGCTCTCCTACAGACTTGCTGTGTAATAACAGTGCCACAGACAATCTATAAAATGGGCATACGACCACCAGTGTCGTGAGACCTTATTAATTGACTAACATTTCCATGGTGCTTTGAAATTCTTAGCTGTAAGTCATTATTCATTTTGTCTCAGAACGATTCCCTTGCTCCGAGGCATCTTTTCCCACTCCTTCCTCTTCCTCCAAGTTTGTTTGAATATATAACAGACTAGACAAACACTACATGTTACCTTTGCCAATTAATTAGAACTTTAAAACTAGCCACAGACCACATGTTTAATTAGTTTTGTTTGAAACTTCTGCATATGTTGGGTTAAACTGCAGAGTAATCAGTGTCAAGTCAATTCAACTACTATATCATGCCCTTATTGCAAAGTGAACAAATTGGCAGCCATATTACATACCACATCCTGCACATTTTGACTTGCAACAGATACTGGACGAGGACTGCGTGAGCAGTGTGGACTAGGAAGAGATAAGAGGATGATTTCTTTAACATACCCATGGACATAGAAAAACTATATAGTGAATTACTTTCATGCATGTTTGATGACAAACAACACAGGTAATAACTATGCTGACTTCCACAGAAAACCTTGGCCTCCGCATTCGTTCTAGCATTTAAGATTTGCACCATCCACCACAATCTCATAAAGTGTTTGTTATCAAAATGCTGATATATGAGTGGAAAACATTCTGTCTAATGAGTATGTGTATATTTGCTAGAATCCCCAGGAGGTTCCCGTAAATGAGGTGCTCACTTCAATGAACCTATCATGGTAATTAATAAGCTCACTAAGTAGACTCTGCTGCCGAAGGAAAGATAAACAGAATTCAAGGAGGCAGAGAGACATGATGGCAGAAAAGATTTTCATAAATATTATAAAAAAATATATACACAGAAGGAGGGGGAGGGAGAGAGAGAGATTTTAAAAAAGAAAGAATGGTTAAAAAAAAAAAAGTCAAAAAACAGCCAACGAGATACAGCAAGCTCCCATATGTTGGCAAGGAGATTATAGATCTATACTTGAGCCAGGGCAGCAAAGCCTAATACATAAAATAATCCTCCACTTTCTGCACAGACTTTTTTTGATTGTGCTTAATTCTCATTCTCAAAAATCAACTTCAGTGCTTATTGTATTTTACTCACTGTGAAATGAGGATTGCTTCCTATGAATTGTATTAGCCACCATTTCTTTTTGTGAAATGGTGACTTCTTTCCAATGTTGTCAATAAATTATGTACAGCATTCTTGTCGATCATTAAAAAATGCAATTATGACAACTATTGAAAAAATATTAAGTGTTAGGAAGACATCAGCACATTATCGCTTGGTGAGTAATTTTTTAATTTTAGATGGATACCATAGACTTGGTGTTTTTCTTTATGACATGCTGGCCAAAAAACACCGTTCAAAATATGAGTAAATAAGCCATTTTGACTGTAATGTTGCAAAATGGCAATGTATTACTGCAGAGATCTGTATAAAAAGGGAACAGTCTGAGCATTTGATGGGCGTTAATTTTGACTCTGTCTTCTCTGTATAGCTGTTTTAGGCTTACTCTTCAAAATCACGATATGTCTAGAACTTCTTGGAGCCCTCATCCAGGTTTTCCTCCTTTTCCCCAGCTCCCACATGTGCTTTAACACTATCAAGTTGACTAAGTCCAGTGGCCCCCTGAAAGAGTTATCCAGGGTTGTACTGTACATAGTTTTCTTCATCCACAGCATGAGTGAACAAATAATATGTATAATATTCATTTATTAACTATTTCAAGTATCACCTAAAACCAAATAGATGGTGCAATATTTCACCTTTAACGGTTGCAGAAAATCACGTATAAGAAAACTCCTCAACAGAAGTCGCTTTGTACAGAATGCGCAAGGAGACAGCAGTATTGTTTATGACATGCAGCATCTCTCTCAGGAAAGTGAGAAGCATGTCACCCTCTGGCTTTTCAACCTATGGATGCCAGGTTGGGATAGGCCTTTAGTTCAATGAACTGCATGCTACATACGATAATGCCACAAAGTGCTGAAAATCTCACTGTAATTGCATAATGTTGCAACATATGTTGGAAAGGCATATGGCATTTATGGGTTATACGGAATTTGTGATTGCAGCATCAGGCAAACAGACACAGACCCACATCTTGGTTATCTCAGGAGCTAGGTTCCCAACTAGCCCATCATTACAGAGAGGTGCAATGGCAGAAACGACAAGTTCCCTGATGCCTGAGGGTTGGAAGGTTCAATGCTGCCCAAAAAGTCAGTGGCAAGACGACATGGCCAGGATGCCCACAGAGTGATTGGGCATCTCCCCACAGCAGCTCCAACTCACAGAATTCCTATGGAGCTCTGAGCAAATCTAACATATCTCTCCCTTTGTAAGTAACACAGCCTGCCCTCTCTTAGGTTGACTCCCTTCTGTGCAAAAAGCAGCCTCGCTAATTCAACGGGGTAATTATTTACAGCTCTGTGTGCGCATGTAAAGAATCTAGCCTGTACTCCAGGCTATGTCTGGGTTACAATGCAAGAAGACTTGGAAAGAAACACAAGGTAGATAAAAATCTTTGAGACCCATACACGGGTATAGGGATGGAATAGGTTGAAAATGAACCACACTTGGCAAAACAAAGATGTGGGAGCCCACCCCACAGACAGACTTGCACATTCAAAAATGCAACAGTAGAAGAAGTGAGTCCTTGAGCACATGCAAGGAGATACCCCTACATTTTACAGCTACTTTTTCCCCCTCCAAGGAAATGATAGAATCAAACCCTGCATCTCTGAGTCACACATGCATCTGCATAACTTGCAAACAAAAGTATTTTCCCCCCACCATCAACACTGCAGGGCCAGTATAACCTGCCGCAAGAGCAAGGTGTATTCTATCCTGTCTCATGTGTCTTAAGCCTAATTGCCAGCTAAATTCCTATTCTGAATCTTTCCTGTTTGTGATAGTTGGCAATGCTATATGGAGCAGAAAGCACACCTTGATTCCTTGGATACCAGGTTACAGTTGCAATGCTGGCCATTAGGACAACCTTGTTCTGAATTGTAAAAAACAGAGCTCATTTGCTGTGGAAGTAATTGATGGAGAGAAAATAAATACGAAACACCGCGATGTAGTAGGTAAAGAGTCACTTTTGTTAGCATGACCACACTTTGAGAAGCACTGCTTTAAAGTCGGGCCGCCGCTTGTTCAGGGAAAGCCCCTGGCAGTCCGGGTTGGTTTGTTTACCTGCCGCGTCCGCAGTTCGGCCGATTGCGGCTCCCACTGGCCGCGGTTTGCCTTTCCAGGCTAATGGGGGCAGGGCCGGTTCCAGCATTTCTGCCGCCCCAAGCAAAAAAAAAAAAAAAGCCGCACTCGGCTTTCACTCCATCCAACAATCAGCAGCAAGGCCAATAGTTTATGCCCAATTCAGAGAAAATATTGGGGACTGACCATGAATTTCAAACACTGCCCACAGCTCTGTGAATTTTGCAGTGCTTGCATTGAGATTTCTAGAAGGTGAAGACTGTTGTTGTACTTTAGTCTCAACAGTAAAGGCCAAATCTTGCTTTCAGATGCACAAGAAGGAGCTGTGCGCACATGTAACCTTGGCCACGAGGGCGCTAAAATGGAGTCTGCTCTGCAGACAGCTCTGGCCAAGAGAAGTCGCGCGCAGGAATTCAGCAGGAAAAATCCCTTCCACCCCAGGGGCACCTGTTCCAACCCTCCCCCCCCAGTGAACACACCCACCCACTGGAAAAGTACAATGAATATAAGGGAGATATTTATCTATAGAGGGATGAGAGAAGAAAAACAACAATGACAAATATAGGGGGAGCAGTAAAACAGGGTTGCATTCAAACCAAGGCCCCATGGGCCCAGGGTGGCACAGTCTGAAAGGGCAGACACTGAACAATGCGTCTGCACACAGAGTTCAGGAGTCCTGAGCAAAGTTCCAGTCCAGGGGTGAGTCTTGGGTGCTCCTGGTCATCTTCGGCGCCAGTGAACTTTCCCCCAACAAACCCCTCCGGTGCCCTCTTCTGCCGCTCTCTGCAAAGCCACACCGAGCGACCACCTGCCCACTTAACTATCTAGCAACCTCCCTCCTTGTTCCCAATGCAGAGTCATAAGCCCCAGTACTCACAGCCCCATGAAGCTCTGGGCAGCCATGATACTGGGTCCAGCTCTGGCCTGTCCTTCTCGGGGGATTCCTCCCTGGCACAGTGCACCTCCTGGCTCCTGTCCTGGTGTTGGTGTCACTAGGCATCACCCTAGGTAACTCAGGGAGGCAGGGGGGGTGGAAGACCACGAGAGTCGATGAAGCCCCCCCCGCTCTAGGCCAAAGTGAACCAAAGCCCCTCCATGTTAAACTTTACTAACCTCACAGGCCAGCAGCTGGGAAGCGGTAGTGATAAGGGGAACCTACATGCTTCTAGCTGAAGGACAAGATTACTTGCAGAAAGGAACAGTGCACAGCCAAGGTCGTTTAATGTAACTGCTGCAGAGGGGGGAGGGGGCGGAGAAGAAAAGAATAAAAAGTGAAAAAGTGCTTGCATCAGTGCGCTTGATTTGAGACATGCTGGTCTCCTAGCGCCTATTCAGAGCTCTTGAATAAACTTTGTCTGCTTCTCCACCCTGGTGTGTTCATTGGCCTGAAGCACACCGGGCAACGAACCCCGCTGTTGCCACCCTCGGGCCCTCTGTGCCGGCAACACTGGGGTGTCCCTGATTGGCCACCCTGTCCTTCCCAGGCTTCAGGCAGGTTCTCTGCTGCTTCACTTTGTGAGGGCCTCTGCGGGCTGCCTCCTCTCACCCTCTCAGCTTCAGAGTCACCCCCTGGAGTTTCCCTCCTTTTTTTCCTCACTCTCCCACTTCCCCCTAGGAAAAAGATTTAAAGGGGCCATGCTCTCTAAACCCCGAAGGGGTTACACATATATTCAAAATCTAGGGTTACCATCCGTCCGGGTTTCCTCGGACATGTCCGGCTTTTTCAGCTTTAAATGGCCGTCCGGGGGGATTTCTAATAAAGTAGAAATGTCCGGGATTTCCCCCTTCCCCTCATGCAGAGTGCGGCATGGCTGATTGGACGGCTAGGCCTGATTAAAAGCTGCTCGCAGCCACTGGGGCCTCTAGCAGCCAGAGTCCCTCCCCCTCCCCCACTTCCTCCTCCCCCGCAGAGCAGCGCGGAATAGTGTTTGGATCCACGTAGTGCCTGCAGCTGTCCCTCTGCCGGGTGAGCGGGGGAGCAGGGCAGGCGGGGGGGTGCAGAGGCTGCAGGGCGAGGAGGAACAGGGCAGGCAGGGGCATAGAGGCTGCAGGGGCAGGGTAGGCGGGGGGCGCAGAGGCTGCAGGGGCAGGGGGTGCAGGGGAATGGGGAGCAGGGGGCACAGAGGCTGCAGGGGCGGGGGTTACAGGGGCTGCAGGGCAAGGAGGAACAGGGCAGGCAGGGGCATAGAGGCTGCAGGGGCAGGGTAGGCGGGGGGGCGCAGAGGCTGCAGGGGAATGGGGAGCAGGGGGCACAGAGGCTGCAGGGGCAGGGGGGTACACAGGCTGCAGGGCAAGGAGGAGCAGGGCAGGCAGGGGCATAGAGGCTGCAGGGGCAGGGGGTGCAGGGGCAGGGCAGGCGGGGGGTGCAGAGGCTGCAGGGCAAGGAGGAGCAGGGCAGGCAGGGGCATAGAGGCTGCAGGGGGTGCAGAGGCTGCAGGGCAAGGAGGAGCAGGGCAGGCAGGGACATAGAGGCTGCAGGGGCAGGGTAGGTGGGGGGGTGCAGAGGCGGCAGGGGGTGCAGTGGAGTGGGGAGCAGGGGGCACAGAGGCTGCAGGGGGTGCAGGGGCTGCAGGGCGAGGAGGAGCAGGGCAGGTAAGGGCACAGAGGCTGCAGGGGTGGGAGGCTGCAGGGCGAGTGGGGAGCAGGGAAGCACTTAGCAACCCCCAACCAAGATCAGAGCGGGAGGAAGGAGGGGGAAATGCGGGGTGCTCAGAGGAGGGGGCAGAGTTGGGGGCAGGGACTTTGGGGAAGGGGTTGGAATGGGGTGGAGAAGGGGTGGGGCTGGGGTGGGGCCAGGGGCGGGGAAGGGACAGAGTCGGGGCGGGGCCGGGGCCCTGGCCCTGTGGAGTGTCCTCTCTTCTAAATGTTTGAATATGGTAACCCTACAAAATCAGAATTTGGCCTCTGGGTTTTGGCCATTAACCTATTGAATGGAAGTTTATGATTTTCAGTTCAGAAATTGATTGCCTACAGTTGAGTTGGACCAGCTTCCCCACAGGCTGGGTTTGGCCCAGGATGACTAAATATTGTACATTCAGAAAAATTATATTCTTGATTGTTCTGGTTAAAATTATTCATCCCCCATCACTCAGAACCAAGCAGAGGGAACCCCTCTAGGGCACCACCTGCATCCAGTGCAGATGGTCCCATGTACACCGCTCTCCCACACAAGCCATCAGGGTTTGGGGAGGAAGAAGCTCTCAAGGGTACAGAGACTCCACCCTTATCTCTGACAGGGGCCAGGAGAGCCAGAGCAGCTGCAATGAAAGGAGGCAACATTGGACTCTGGTGATGTCATCAGAACCCGCTTTATTTCTCCCCTCTGTTTATGGGCTGTTACAACCTGAATTGCAGACTTACTCCCCCGACCTTCCAGGCTCCTCTCCATCACTCATTTCTCTCTTCTCTCTGTCTCCTCAATGCCGCTCTTCCCTTTCTTTCCTTACTCCTGTGCTCCCATTAACTTTCTTTCAAAATTTGTCGGTTTAATTTTAATAAATAATATTAATAAATATTCACGTCAACCTGATTTTTCAAATGACTTTTCAGTTTGCTGAAAAATTCTAAAAAAACATTTGTTTTGGGTTATCCCCCCGCCACCTTTTTTAAAATCAGCCATCAAACCAAAACAAATCATGTATTTACACAAATCTAGTCACAAGACTCATAATATTTGATACTTTTCTTAAAGCTTCAGCTCTGTGATTATGGAGACTCAGTTTTAATTAAAAAAAATTTCTAGCTCCCATTGTTAGGGAGGAAATCTTGAAAAGAGAGAAACCTAATGGCTCAAACAACTGACAGCTAATAAGAACCCCAAATTCATTATTTTTTAAATTTTCATTAATTTTGAACACAGGGGGTTGACAATAAAGAGCAAGTGGAATACAAACGCAAGAGAAAAGGGACGGGGTGTGACATTGCACCCCATAATGCTTTATGGGAATAGTCTTCTGAAATATATATAACACCGGAATATGTTTTTTGCTACACATGCCATGTAACATATCTCTGTAAAGGCTAGGATCTACTGAATACATTCCTCCTATTTGTATGCATGTATCATTTTTGTACTTGAAGTTATGAATATTGGCTGTATACTTGTTTGATTTTAAGTATGTCTTAGTAAGGCATTTGGTCAGCATCTTTAGAGAGGAATGTGCAAGTTAAGTGCCCAATCAAGAAACACTTAATGGACAATGGATCTTGGAAGGCTCCAATCCACATAAGAAGTCTACCTGAGGACGTTCAAGGTAGCACATAAACAATGGCTGCTGCCTGTAAAAACAGTCATGCATGGACATGTGACTTGCCCATGTGACTACAAAACTCCATCTTGGAGCTGGACTTTGCATAGGAGAGAGGAGGGGGTCTCCACAGACAAGAGAAAGTCTATTTAAGCCCCTGGGAGACCCCTCCATTTTGTCTTCAGCTGGCTCAAGAGTTAGTCTTTCCACCCCCAAGGATACCTGAAAGAAACTGGAACAAAGGACAGTAATTACAGGGGGTATGAGTGACTGCTGGACCCAGACTAGAAGAAGACTAGTCTGCAAAAGGAAGCTTACTGGAACACCTCTGAGGGTGAGGTTTTATCTGTATTCAGTTTTCTTACTGTATTAGACATAGACTTGTGAGTTTTATGCACTTGGAAATCCACTTTGTTCTGTTTGTTATTACTTGGAACCACTTAAATCCTACTTTTGTATTTAATAAAATCACTTTTTACTTATTAAACCCAGAGTATGTATTCATACCTGGAGGAAGGCAAACAGCTGTGCATCTCTCTATCGGTGTTATAGAGGGCCAACAATTTATGAGTTTACCCTGTATAAGCTTTATACAGGGTAAAATGGATTTATTTGGGGTTTGGACCCCATTGGGAGCTGGGCATCTGAGTGTTAAAGACAGGAACACTTCTTAAGCTGCTTTCAGTCAAGCTTGCAGTTTGTGGGACTGGTTTAGACCTGGGTCTGTGTTTGTGGCCGGCAAGCGTGTCTGGCATGACCAGGCAGGGCTCTGGAGTCACAAGCTGGCAGGGAAAGCAGAGGCAGAAGTAGTCTTGCCATATCAGTTGGCAGCCCCAAGGGGGTTTCTGTGATCTAATCCATTTAGGTCTCTGTTGCTGTGTCATGGTCAGATCTAACTCAAAAGACAATGACCACAGGCTGCCCTTGTCTGAGGAAAAAAGTACTACACAGCATCAACAACTTTGAAAAACCTTTGGTCTGCATTTTGATAGATATGGGCAGAATTATCTTTAAACAGAAAATTTTTCAAAGCTTTCCATGATGCACTGAGGTGAATCTTTATTGAACTGTAATTGGATTTACAGCAGCAAATGGTTCTGCTATTCAGAAACTAAATAAAATGATGAACGTAGGACACAGAGGGAAAATTCCCACTTCATTTGCTGTTTACTGGGCAGTAGATTTTTGGGAGGGGGGTCTGAGAACCAGTACCTACTGAGACGACCTCTTCTGGCATTAACAAAGTGAATTAATTTTGGATTGACATCTGTCTTGTTTTTGGAGAGTTTAAAAATTCCCTGTCAAAACTATAACAGCTTGTAACACAATGGAACAGACCTCAAGATGTATTTTACTATAGAACTTCATAACTAGAGCTGGGCAAATAACAGATTTTTCAGTTTGCTGACAATCCAAAAAATAAAAAAAATCTGTTCAGATCAAACAAAAAATGAAATTTTTCCAAAAGTTTTTGAAATTTTTTGTGAGTTATAGACTAAGAAATGTTTTGGAATGTTTGATTACCACAAAAATCAAATAATTTCTTTTAGATTTTGACCATTAAAATATTTTTGATTAAAAAAAATTAAAGTGATCTTCTTCAAAACAAAAGTCATTTTGACTTGAACATTTTCATTTCAAAAAAAGTTAAAAAAAAATCAAGCATTTTGATTTCTTTGCCATTTTGAAAGGTTTTTTCAACCAAAACAATTCTGTGAAATTAGCACAGAACTAGTGAAATGTTTCAGTGTTGCTGAACGTGTATTTTTCACCAAAACACAAAAAAACTTTTGCTCAAAAAGTTTACCTCCCCCTCCTGCTGCAGAACAAAAGAGCTTTAACTGATTCACCAGACATCCTGGCACATACCAATGTCATCTATGTTCTCCTAGCCAAAGCCTCATCGGTTCTAAGGTCTACACGTTGGGAATGAGTAATGGAGAGGAATCTCTTCATAACTTTATAACTTCAGAAAGTCAGTAAAGGATTCATTTTAGTTACTGTGCTATGACGTAGCTCAGATTTAGTGTACCCCAAAACAGTTAAGGAAACTGATCCAGTGGTTCCTATATGATACAAGATACTTTTTGCACTAAGCTATTCTTTGTGCGAAGTCCCCTATCTTATTGTCAATGGTGATTTTTATTTTCAATTTAATTTATTTATTTAGAGATGGGGTCATGGAGATGAATTGCTAATCTGAAAAACAGCCAACCGTCCAATTATCTGTTCTTTGCAAGTTTTGCTGTTTTCCCCCTCAGGCATAAATGGCGATCTGTAAAGATATTCACAAGCAGTTTTTGTGATGCATAACCCCAGTATTCTCAATTGTCAAATATGAAGAGGTATTTTACAGGACTGTTGCCTGATAGTATGCAGGAAATGCATAAAGAGATTCCACAAGTGAAAGACTCAACTGTCCACAGATAAACATCCTGAGAGCCTGTCTTGTCCTTGGTTAAAATATCCTATAATGAGATAGCATGGCAAGGGTGGGCTTATGCCAAAATATTTTCTAATTTCCTTTGATTACAGTTTTAAAACCACAAAGATTCTTTTTCCCCCTTTATAAAATATTGATTACATTTATTGATTTTTTTCCAACTGTCATCGTAATAAGATATAGAAAAATATACATCTCCTTTGCTAGAAGCCAAAATCAAATCAGCACAAAAAAAAATCTCTTGAAGAATGCAAATAGTGTATATGTTCATAAAATCAGTCTAAGCTAAAATGCCATCCTATGAATAGTAACATATGACTTAATGTATCAGTTTTGACCCTTTCTGCTGACTGCATCATATCTGCTACAAGTCACTTCAGATTTGACTCCTTAGAGACTAACAAATTTATTAGAGCATAAGCTTTCGTGGACTACAGCCCACTTCTTCGGATGCATCTAAGGTGCCACAAGTACTCCTGTTCTTTTTGCGGATACAGACTAACACGGCTGCTACTCTGAAACCTGTCAGATTTGACTGGTATTCAAATATGTATGTTAAAATATAAACAGCCTTAAGGAAATAAATACACACACACACACACACACACACACACCTGTGCTTCAAATGTGGCACAAGATGAAATTGAATCTCAATTTTTCATTAACATGGAATCATCACTCAGTGCAATGTGAAAAGTCCATGGGAAATTCAGTGCATACCTTTTGAAGGGCTAATCCGTTACAAGGACTGACAGGTTGACAAGTAATATATATAAAAACCACCCTTAAAGATTGTAGTTGAGCAGCAGAGGAACTAACTTGGCAAAGTAAAAAACCATCACAGACATGTTAAATATCATCTGATGTCAACTAATTTAGTGACATACTTCGAGATTTCAGGCTAAATCAGTAATCTTACACCAGCTTAAACTCTGGATCTGTTTACCCCAAGGGCTAAATTTAGCCCACCAGCTATAACTTTTAGCCTCTGTCCCAGTCTTAAGTATTGTACAACAAACAAAAAGAGGCCAGAAGGTACCCCCAGATCATCTAGCCTGATCTCCTGTATATCACAGGCCATCACCCACACACCAAACCCAACAACTGAATTAGACCAAAGTATTACAGCCCTTAGGAGACTAACCTATTATGTGCCACAGGCAACGCATAAGAGGAACCGAGATGCCCCACTGCCCAAATGCAATGTCAGGGAGTTGATTAAGTGAGAGATACCCAGATGATCTGGCAAGTGACCTGCACCTACATGATTCAGAGGAGGCAAAAAAAAAAAAAAAAAAACCTATGGTCACAGCCAATCTGACCTGGGGCGAAAATTCCTTCCCAACCCCACCCATGTCAATCAGTTAGACCTTTAGCATGTGAGCAGGAATCATCCAGCCAAGAACCTGAGAGAGAGAGAGAGAGAATGTTGAGTATCACCTGAGTGTACTGGCTTACCTGGTCAACTGTGATCATTTCTGATGCTTCATAGGAAGGTAAAAAGGAACAAAAACCACCACCACCACCCACAATGCTGTAGGGTGGGAGGGAAAATTCCATCCTGGATCCTGCAGGTGATCAGCTGAAGCCCTGAAGCATGAATTTTTAGGAACGTGTAAGGAGATACATCTGGGAACAACAAATGTAAACTATATTTACTGAATCAGGGGCTCTATCCTGGGAAGCGGTGAGTCTGAAAAAGACCTGAAAAGTCATGGTGGATTATCAATTAACATGAATTCCAAGTGCAGTGCTTTGGCAAAAGGGCTAATGCAATACTTGAATGTATAAACAGGGGAATGTGGAATAGGAGTAGGGAAGTCACGTTACCTCTTTGTCTGGCACTTGCAATTACTACTGGAATATTGTGGCTCATTCTGATATCCACAATTCAAGAAGGACATTGATAAATTGGAAGGAAAAGCCATGAGTGTGTTTAAAAGATTGAAAAATATATCTTATAGATAGACTATAAAAACTGAATCTGTTTACCTTAATAAAGAAAAGATTAAGGGATGACTTAATTACAATCTACAAGTACCTACATGGAGAACAAATTTTGATAATGGCTCTTCAGTCTGTCTAGCAAGATCCAGTGGCTGAAAGTTGAAGCTGTACAAATTCAGACTGGAAATAAGGTAAACAGTGGGGGTGATTAACCATTGGAACAAATTATCAAGGGTTGTAGTGAATTCTCCATCACTGGCAATTTTTAAATCAAGATTGCATGTTTTTCTAAGAGATATGTTGCAGTTCAAACAGGAATTAAGTCAGGGAAGTCCTATGGCCTGTGTTATACATAGATGATCACAATGTTCCCTTCCCAACACACGGTCAGGTCAACCTGTGGAATGTTGCCAGAGGATGTTGTGAAGGCCAAGACCATAACAGGGTTCAAAAAAATAACTAGATAAATTCATGGAGGATAGATCCATCAATGACTATTAGCCAGTATGGGCAGGAATGGTGTACCTAGCCTCTGTTTGCCAGAAGCTGGGAATGGGCGACAGGTGATGGATCACTTGAGGATTACCTGTTCTGTTCATTCCCTGTGGGGCACCTGGCACTGGCCACTGTCAGAAGACAGGATACTGGGTTAGCTGGACCTTTGGTCTGACCCAGTAGGGCCATTCTTATGTTCTTCACAGACTATTATACTTACTGTTTTTCTCATTATACTGGATTCCTACAGAAATTCTGTGTGACACAGGACAGATGTAGTAACCGCATATGGCATTCAGATCTTATAATATCTGAGACTGCACACCAATATTTGAAGGGATTAACAGGCCATGTATTTGAAAGTAACGTATGAGCAGTAATTATTTTAACACAGACTGAACAGTTACTCAGTAACAAAGCAGCAGCCTTCATCAGAACACCTGGGAACTGGTTGGTCTCTTATTATTAGGTGGGGAAATTAGCACCGAATAGTCTAGAGGCAACCTGGAGAACATTAATAAATAATAATAATGAGGCTTGCAAAACATCTGCCATTTCACACACTCTGATGTGGGTACCGGACTCTCAGAAAAGGTGGTGGGTTAGGGAAGAGGCACACTGGAGATTAAGAAAGATGCCAAGCAGGATGAAAAAATCAGACACCAAGTGCTGGAGCTACTGATATGCATAGTCAGTACACATTACACTGGAAGAGAGCCCAGGAAAAGTGATATAGGTGTAGGACAAAATCCTGCAAGGCAGTGTATTAGCACCCACAAGAGTATAAGGTAGACAGGGGAAGTCATAGAACTCTAAAAGCAGAGACTGGGATTTTCCTTTGCATTGGTATAAATGTTGGATATAAATGTTCAGATATAAATGTTGGATCAGGAATATTCAGTAGTGTAGCTATGATGCTCCTGGGATATTAGAGAGAGGTGGTGAGTGAGGTAATATCTTTTATTGGACCAACTTCTTTTGGTGAGAGAAACAAGCTTTTGAGGAACACACATTTGATATTCATTTTTGTATCAAATCCTTTGGAGATTTGCAGAAAGAACAGGAGTACTCGTGGCATCTTAGAGACTAACAAATTTATTAGAGCATAAGCTTTCGTGGACTACAGCCCACTTCTTCAGATGCATATAGAGTGGAATAAATGTTGAGGAGATATATATACACACATACAGAGAGCATAAACAGGTGGGAGTTGTCTTACCAACTCTGAGAGGCCAATAAAGATTGGAGATTTGGTTCAGGAACAGTTCGTCCTTACCTAAAGATTCCCTTGAAATGCTGCCAAAACTCAATCGGACCTTAGGTTATCGGACATACAAGTTACAGTCACGCAAGATACTGTGGCCCAGGGCAGCTTTAATGTCCAACATCTTGTGAGTTTACCAAAAAAGTCTGAATTTTGTTTTTGAATTTATGCAAGTGGCTCACTTTAGACTCAATCCTTCCCCTCCCCCCTTCTCTGCTCCACTTCAGTCTTTCATATATAGAAAAAAGTATCACAGTGCTCCACCAGCAGGTTTTACCAAGGCCTCTATATTTCAACTATCAGAGGTGGCAAATATTTCAAAAAAAGGTCTTTGAATCTTCTGTTTTAGGTGTTTCTAATGTCCCTTTTACCAAGTTATCCAAGTGCCACAGAAGTCAAATTTCTATCATTCAGTACATTCTTATTTCATCTCCTCTCTTTCTCTATCCTTCTCTCACTTGTTCCTTTCTCCCCATCTTTCTCCTTATTTTCTTCTCTCATCAGCATCGCCACATCCTGACCTTATGAAGGGGTGGTTATTGGAGCAAAGGTTTAGCAAAGAATTTCAGTCTGATCAATATCAGCTTTGGGATCAATCTAATTTATTTCCACAGTCAGGTTCTGCCACTGAGAATGCTCTGCCTCTAGTTCCTGGGAGTCTGAACATGACACGGTTGTCAGATAGACAGGTCCTAACCAGTACAAGATCTTGGAGATTAGGATCAGGACGGAGTTTGATTTGAAAGTGACCGTGGAGAGTGCAGAGCACCAAAGAGATATAGTCACACTGGCCTTTGATATTTAAGAAAATGACTACTTCATGATGCCCAAATTGTAGCTTCTGTGTGGTGCCTGTATTAACCCCCATATAAAGAGAGTTGCAGATAACCAGCCTGAAGGAGAGGAAGATGTGGATCGTAGTCAGGGCCGGCTCCAGCATTTCGGCCGCACCAAGCAAAAAAAAAAAAAAAAAAAAAAGCCGCAATTAAAAAAAACAAAGCCATGATCGGCAGCGGCAGTTCAGCGGCAGGTCCTTCGCTCCTAAAGGGAGTGAGGGACCTGCCGCCCCCAAAATTCCGCAGGTGCCACCCCTCTCCCTTGGCTGCCCCAAGCACCTGCTTGTTAAGCTGGTGCCTGGAGCCGGCCCTGATCGTAGTGCCAGGTGCTAACTGGAAAGAAGAGGTCAACCTCCTGACCAACTGAAAGTGGTAAAAGGCATTCCTCCCTACACATCAGTGTGTCTCCATGTGTCAAGGCTGGGTACTACCTTTACAAATGGCAGCTGAATGACCTCAGTCATTGGTCATACCTGCTTATTGACAAGCTCTTCAAAGTATTTCCTTCCGCTTAACATCATTGTTTCTGCCTTCCCTAGATTTACTCTAGCCAAATAATGCCAAATAATGCCTTTCACTTGGACTATGTTCAGCCCCTTTTGTGATCGCTTTCTACAAACATTGCCATGTACTAGTTTACAGGCAGGAATGTTCATGAGAACAGTGCATTTAAGCAGGTTGTCAAGAACATTTCCAGGAAGGGACTTGCTCTCATAAAAATCGAGTCTGCTTTTCCAATTAGAGAACAGAATTAATACCACTACGTAGAAAATGCCGTTTAACCAGCACAGCCTGAATTTTGGATATCAAAAACTTGCAACAAAATGCTCAAACCAGCAGTAATTATTCAACAAGCAATTCCAAACGAATATATTTGAGGAAACTTGACACTGCTCATCGCCAATTCACAAATAGGGTTGAATTAATCCCATTTAATATTCTGTACCAATTCTCAAGCTCACTAAATAGTAAACACACTGCACAAAGTTGAGTTCTGATAGCTTCCCATTTAATTCACCTGAAGAACCAGATTTATGTTCGATGTAAATCCAATCCTGAATTTCCTGTTGACAGTTCCCATTACTGGAAGAGTACCATACTGAAAGCCTTGGTCAGACAGCAATCTAAACAACAGGGATTGAATAGAATCACCTGACAAAATGTCCTAATGCATCAAAGCAACAATTCTCCTTTATGGAGGAGGCCCTCAGATCAGTTAAATAGGGTAGAAGTGTATTTGTAGGGGTAGTCAAAATTAAAATAAAAAATACTTTTTTCCAGTCAGAAAATGGGGTTTTCCAATGAAGTTTTCTTCAAGGAAAGGTAGATTTCAACTGAATTTTCCATTGGGAAAACCATAATGAAATGTTTCCCATTGACTCGAATATAAAGATTTTGTTCCAGGCTGACAATCTCTATATCTGCCTGAGCTTGTGCCGTGCCTCACTGGCCTTGCAGTTCTGGGTCCTTTATCCCTCAAGACTCTCCTATAGAACTACAGCTGAGCCACAAGAGGTGGCCACTGTGCGCTGTCACAGACAAAGTGCAGTAGGGAAGCATAGTCTATGGGGGAGAATGGAGGCCTAAAGGACCCAGAACTACAATGCCAGTGAGGCACCACAGCAGTTCAGGTGGGTGCGGAGGTCAGGGTAAACTATAAATATGACACATTTTGATGTTTCTAAAATCAAATTTCTTTTAACTTTTCATTTTGTGAAAAAGTTTCAGTATTTCAACTTTTTGCCCAAGTTGGAATGAAATTAAAAAAAAAAAAAAAAACACCCTTTGAAATATCAGAATTTCCCATTGGATGAAAATTCCTTTTTTTAACCAAATCAGCTCTACATGTATGTTTAGGAGTCACTATTTTATTTCGGAGCAAGGGGATACCATCATCACATACGGGTCTTCCATCTTTGGCTACTTGCCAAAGCCTTTCATATTATTGCAAATCAGCTAGTCTTTCGTCCATTTTATTCCTCAAAAAAGGAGTTAAAAAAGATGAAGACTTTCAATAAGTAAATTACATATTATAACATCCTGTTTGGGAAGGGAGCATTTACAGAAGAGTTTAGCTTAACATACCATGCTAAAAAGATCTTATTTTAATAAGGTGAGAAAAGGGACTTGATCTGCTATGGAATCAACATAGACTAGTGTCCTTAAAGAACCATTAAAGGCACACAGAGTCATGGAAAAACTTCTGTTTAGGATCAGTTCTGCTTCCATATCATGTGTTTCCCAGTCTGCCCTCATTCCTTTGCTGAGGCTAGGGAATGGTGTAAACCAGAACCCACAGAATTAATAAAGTTCAGCTTTGTATCCCAGAATAAGAACTCAACCCTCTGTTTTTGGTTCTAAACCCAGGAAGGAAGCTATTTTTCAATCCTGGTTCAGATGCTGTGGAAATCTTGCAAAAATGTTCCCCCATGATTTCAGCTAGAGATGCCATTTTGGACCAAAGTCTCACACAAATAGCTCCACTGAATCCCAAACCCAATGTGGATCTCACCCATCTAATTAAATTTTAGTTCAGACCCTCTTCAATTCCTATTAATTAGCCGGATCTTGGGCCCTGCTCCTTTGAAAACACTCAGAGAAAGTGCTGGGGATGGACAGGAAAGTATGCCACAAACAGCTATCAGCAGCCTCACACCTTGAAGCCCTTGGGAATCTGCTCCTTTGTTAATGCACCTGAGCGGTGTTAGAAGCAACAAAACTGCTGCCCTCGCTCTGGTCAGAATCTGCTCCAGGGCTCAAACTAAGGGAAAGGAGTAAAGGGGCTCAGAGGGACCATCAATGGGCTCTTATGGGATTTCCCCTTATGTCTTTTAGGGGTGGAGTTGTCAGGAAAGTTAAGGGTGAAAAATAAAACAGGTGCAGAGAAAAGGAGGGAGCGGAGACAGCAGACATTGTGAACTGTGGAAGATTTAACCATCTCTGACCCATTAGGGAATTAACAGGGAAGAGGAGTGAAGTGGGCAATCTAGGAGATGGGAGAATGGAGGGGGGTTACTCTGAATTTTAAAAATCTCACCCCATAACCAACCCCCTAACAGGCCTGCCCAGAGGGGAGGGTGGGGGGTAAGTGCCCCCTTTTACTTGTCTTGCTGAGCCAGGCTCTTAAACCTCCTCTAACACACACAGAGGCAGGGCCACACCCAGCTGTAGATCAGCTCTGGGAAGACTCAGCTTAAGGGACTTGCTCCAGCACTCAGATGTCCACTTTCCTTAGAGCAGTGATCTCCAAAGTCGGGAGCATTTTTTTGGTTTTTTTTTTTGCTTCATCAGTTCAGGCGGGAGTCCGAGCTGCTTTTTTTTTGCGCACTAAGGGGTGCGCAATCAAAAAAGTTTGGAGACCACTACCTTAGAGTACAGATCTAAAGATATAATATATTCGCCTCTTCCCTCAATGTGGAAAAAGGTATGCACAATTTCTCGCCCTCCCTCCCCCAGTTAGAAATCACATAAACTGGGTTGTATTATAAACCAGAAACAAATGTATTAACTATGACAGGTGTATTTTAAGTAGTTAAGAAGGTAGCAGATAAAACAAGGCAGATTACTAAGAAAATAAAACAGAGCTCGCAAGCTAAGCTTAATACACTAAAGAAACTGGCTACACGCGAGTTCTCACCCTAAATGTGGTTCTAATAATCTTTTTCGCAGGCCAGATGCCCTTCCAGCCTGGGCCCAGTTCTTTCCCCCGTTCAGTCTTAGTTGTTTCCAGCAGTCATCTTGGTTTGGGTAGCAGGGGAGAACTCACAACCTGGATTACCTCACTCCCCACCCTTAAATAGGATTTGCATAAAGCAGGAGTCCTTTGTTTCCTAGTTTGACTCCCCTTCCCTTACAATGGAAAGTTACAAGAAGTGCCAGGTAATGTTTTAGTATCAGGTGACAAGACCACCTGAGTCTGTATGGCCCTTGTAGCCATTCTTCACAGGCTGACCCACACGTTCACAGGAACTAAGCTCTTTTACAGTCCACTGTCCTTGTTGATGGGCCATCCGCCCTGTCTGGCTTTTCCATTGTTGTACCTGAAGTGTTGGTAGTGGGCATCACCCAAAGTAGCATAGTTGAAATATACATACATAGTCAATATTCCTAACTTCAGATACAGAAATGATACAGGCATACAAATAGGATAAATCTGTTAGTCTTTAAGGTGCCACCGGATTCCTTGTTGTTTTTACAAATAGGATAATCGCGTTCAGTAGATCAAACTTTCCAAGGAGATATCACATGAGCCACCTTGCATAAAGTATCTCTCAGTCATATTCATGTCATAAACATATATTCATAAAGAATATGGAGTGAAGTGTCACACTGGTCAAAAATACTGGAATGAAAAATGTGTGTGTCAAAAATGACCTTTTTTCTGAAATAAAATATTACGACATTTTCAACTAAATTGGAAAAAAAACAAAAACAAAAAAACCCACACACAATATAGGGTTGGTTTGTTTTATCAAGTTTCCTCCTCCCCACAACTTTGTCCCTTTCCTTCCTCACCTTTTTCACTGCCAAAATTTTTAAATGAATACAAAAAGGAAGGAAATGGGGGGGGGAAGGGATGAGAAATGAAAAACTGGAAGTTCAAAAGTGAAATTTGTTTGTTTTTCTCTAAACTTTGAGAATTTCTAACAAAACAAAACAAAAAAACACACCACGTTCCTTTTTGAAATATGCAGAATGAAGGCGGCTTCAAAATTTTCACAATACTCCCGCCCCGTTTTTTGGCTAGCTCTACGCACCAGTAGTACCAACACCTATCAGAGTAAGTAGGGGTAGCAGAGTCTTGCACTGACAGGGGTATCTCACTTCACTCAGTGATCTCTCAATCAGCTGATGAAAGAGTTTCCAGGAGAAGTTTATCAAACCATTCACTAGAGCTAGTCAGAACATTTTTGACAAAATGAAATGTTGCCAAATAGTGCTGTTTTGTTGAAGCCTAAACATTTTATGGAGATGCATCAGTGTCAAATAATTTTTCATAGGAAAGGCATGGGTGTGGGTCTCCTACATCCCAGTGCCCCAAACACCAAATACACCCCCCTCCCCCTTTCCAAATCAAAAAGTTCATGTTTCTGTCCAAACGATGGACATTTCACAACATAATTCTATTTTTGCAAAAACATTTGAAAGGGGTTGGTTTTGTTCCAATGTGGAATGCAAACAAGAATGGAAATCTGAAAAGTTGTTGCCAAAACAGAATAATAGTCAACCCCTGGTCAGTCCTGCTATACACCCAGAAACATGGTAGCCTTGCTGCAGGACCTTTAAGCTGACAGTGGCAGATCCATAGCACGAGAGAGAGAGACAGAGACAGAGACAGACAGAGCTTTATTACCCACAGGAGATACATTCCATTTTGAAGTTAGCTGAGTGCAAGGAGATAATTTGTTTAGTACAGGATTGTTACATATTGGGGGGAGGGGTTAATATATTAAGCTTTAAGAATTTCCAAATATTGGAATTCCATTTTTAGAGTATGTAATGCTCTCACAGACAAGTATGTCAGCTATAAATCAAAATATAACTGTGAATTACAATTCATAGCATCTTGAGTATTGTATTAGACTGTAAGGGCTAGTCTACCCTGGAATTGCTACAGCAGCGCAGCTATACCGATGTAGCTGAGCCACTGTAACGCTGTTAGTGTAGACGCTCTATGCTGATGGGGGTGGGGAGGGGGGCGGGAGGAGAGCTCTCCCATTGGTATAAATTATTCCACCTCCTTGAGCGACGGTAGCTATGTCAGACGGAGAGTGTCTCCCACCAACATAGCACTGTCCACACTGGTGCTTAGATTGGTGTAACTTACATCACTCGGGGGATGACTTTTCCACACCCCTGAGCCACTTAAGTTATATCAAAGTAAGCACTCTTGTGTACAAGCCCTAAGTTTTAACAAAACACAACACTGGCTTGGATACAGCGGTTAAGACACACAAATACTACAATGCTTTGGTAACAAGACAAAGGCTACTATAGTCTGCTCGCATCCTGTGTGCTGATCCTAGGAAGAAGGGAAGGGGCCTCTGGCAATTGCTCAAGGGAGCTAATGGAATGATCTGTTTTGTTAGCACATTCCCACTTCTTTAGTCAGACTACTGTCTAGGATGTCACTCCACTGGCACTGATGTTCTTCTAGAACCCCTTCCCAATGCTTTTGGCCTTTGCCAGCTATTTACCCCATCCAAAGGGCTCTATTGCTTGGAACACCTCAACAGTGTCACACTACTCCATGCAGGAACTACAAGAGATCATGAATCGGGCTTCTGCATTCATTTTATCAACTGCAGGTGCATCTTCTCTTTAGGTCAACATCACAGGAAAAAGGGAGAGAGATGGAAGCTTCATGTCAACAAGTCCTTCTACCTAATTTATTAGGAGTTGACCATCTTCCATACATAGCCAAGAGCACAGGCACCACCCAAACCTCTGCCAAAAAAAAAAAAGAGACCCTTATATACAGAGTGGACATCTAGAGTCCATGCTTTCTAAGGCCCATGCCAAAGAATGTTGGGCTCACATGTCATAATTGGCATGGAAGGTACCAATTCATAGAAGCCCAGGAAAGTTCCACTGCCAGCACCTGCAGAGTTAGAATTACTGATGAATGGATATCTTAGAGGTTAGGCCTGCTCTAGTCCAGACTGAAACAGCTGTGTCATGTAAACAGCAGTTAATGTACTCTTAGGTTGGCAGAACTAGCTTACCAATGCATATCATCATGCTATCAAGGTACTGACCTCCCATCAACTCACATTCGTTCCACACCTGCACAACCTTCCTATGTCCCTTTGACCGAGATATGGAAAGTTGCATATTGCTGCACCATTGAGCCTTATGTATTTCTCACATGGTTCCACTGGAGGAGAGTGCGAGATGAGCTTTTTAAAAGAGTTTCCAATCAAAATACATTCATTTTTTATTTTTCCAGAGTTATTCTGGCTAGAGGATTGCAATTATTTTGCTGATAATGATTTCTCATGTTCATTCACTGCTGGAAGTAAAATCATCTAGTGGTGCTTCTGACTCTCTCTCTTCTGGATGGAACAGTCTGTGAAATCATTTATTTTAAATACAACCCCCAGATAGGAATTACCTGGATCATCTCCTCCTTAGCAATATGGTCTCCTGTGTAACTGGGGGAGGGAAGGATCAAGCAGTGTTATTTTTTCCTGTCATCTTAAGTGTTTTATTTCAGGGCATCGATGACAACAAAGAATCTTATTGGCAGCATTAAATTCTTTAACATGCCTGATGTTTATACTCAAGGAGGAAGATGGATAGTTGATGGGGGATTTATTGGAACTCTGATACTGGAAAAAGAGTGAGAACTGGCTGCTCCATTCTATTATTTAAGCTTACACTACCAAAAAATGCTTTCAAAAAGATCATTCATGGAAGCAGCAGGCACCCTTTCAAATCAGTCAATAATTCCTTTGTACGGAGGCATTAATACAGTTTTTATCTCCAGGAAGTTATCTTGAATGTTAAGATTCCATTTTGTTTGGGGATTTTTTAAGCCACTGAAAGCATTCAGACAAGTTGGGCAGAGCAGACAAGAATTGGGCTTTGTGATCTTATCAGGTTTTCTAAGGTATTACTTTACATTTTGGGAATCTATCAGTTCTGATAGATAATATTTTATTCAAAAGTTGGAGAAAGCTTTCCAATTGCAGATTACAATTCATTATTGGAACACTTTCACTGCTTGCTGTTACAGTTGTGTGTCTTGATTCCCCTTTTTATTTACATTTTTATCTAAGCATGTAAAGAATAAGGAATCAAGTTTTGCTTCTGGAATTTACCAGGCATTGAGTCTACCCCCAACCTACATGGAGGCCACGGGATAAGAACACAACCCCTCTTTGCCCCAATGTACCAGTTTGGGACCATAGCATCTGCACAAGTTGAGACTCCGTATCTACAGCCCATCTTCAATGGCTGCTGCAAAACCTGCAGGGAATGCAGAGGTCCCTCGTGCATATCCACTCTACTAGCCAACCCTCCACCTCCAAGGAGTAATGGGCTTAACTTGCGTGGAGGACCTTGTACGAGTCATTTTCATCCAACGTGAAATGCTTTGTAAGAAGCATTAGCAAAAATTATTCAAACCAAAGGCATCAATTCTGCATATTTAGAGCGAACATTCAGAATGCAGGAACAAAAAAGGTGTCATGGGATAAAACTCAATTACAATATATGGCATTGTGGTTTTTTTTTAAACTGTCTAGTCAAACTAGTCAATTACCAGAAAGAGTTTAATATAGTTTCAGGCAGTACACCTGCCCCCAATTCCCAGTGCTATTTTTTGTGATTTTACAAGCACATTTACTTAATTTTTTTTAAACAGTTTCCCCTGTTGCTGTGGGAAAGTCACACAGACAACAGGAGATACTGACTGACTGCTTATGAGAAACATGGAACAGAGTATCTCCAAATGGCTGTCAAATACACATAATAAACTAAAAACAGATTTTTTTCCTCCCTCCCTAACTGCTTTCAGTGACAGTAACCTTAGATATTCCTTGTGACAATAAAAGGTACAAAAAAAAATTTCAGGCAGAAGTCTGACTTAAACTGATGGCAATCCTTAAAAGGCAAATACTGCCTTTGTTGCATATGGTTCTAGAACACGAAAGCCCCAGATAACATGAATGGTCTGTATTAGAAACATACAAATATCAGAAACACTTATGAAAAGCATTTTATAAAAAGGACTTTTATAACGGGGCACTCATTTGGTAAGCTTTAAAAATCTACCATCTTCTTTCATGCCCACAAAATAATGGTCTACGTGCCATAAAACAAACATCACTCACAAAGTCCCAGCTGTTCCAAAGCACCTACTAACACTTCCCTTCCGGAGAATAAGGCATAATTCACCACACCTAGTTCTTTTCCTTTTCAAATCTTAAAAAGAAATATTTTAAAGAAGAAGAAAATGGTACTAAATGACAACAAAGGGGGGGGGGGGAGAATATCCACTATAAAAAACTGCTGGTGTGATAGAAGACTTATGGTGGAATGGAACAATATTTAATACATGCTAAATTCAAAACTGAAGGTGTCTGATACCTCGCAGAACAAATTTAAATGGACTTTCAATACTAAGCAGTTTGACTCAGCATGTTTTCACTTAAAACAAAGTCCTACAATATAAAATAAACAAGGAAGTTATTCTGGTAAAAGATCTACACACCATTTGGGTCTTGCTGAACACTAGCAGCTGCTTTGAGGTAGGGTTTGTGGGGTTACTGAGCCTTCTGGTGCCAGCTGGTCTTATTAACAAATTGAATCCATATCTGATTTAGTCATTTGTCCACTGCTCTTCCGGTATATTGACTATCAGCATCATCAGAACAAGCTACAGATCAAGTTCCTGAATTGGATATAGCACATATTACAAGTTTAATTTCAGGATGGTGGCATTTATTTGATTACAAATTTCAATGGCTATTTTCTCTGAGGATCCTAATCCATGGCTATTCAACCTGACACAGTTTCATAGCATGCTACATAGAGTAGCTTTAAACTGACAACTGGAGCAGTGTGGTGTAGGGAGCTTACAAAGATCAAAAGAATCAAGGATTATTGAAAGGTGTCAGTGTGGGCAGAGAGGGTGGCGGGATCTAGTGGAAGGAGTTAGTCTAAGTCACTGTTTACCACAAAATCTAGTCTTTTTTTGGCAGGCTTTTACTGATAAATATCAGCTTAATCCTCAAACCGGAAGCTTCAATTATGGGATTAACGTCAACCAATATACAGCATAATAGAAAGCAAAACTACTTTCCTTATGGAGGTGTTAAATCAGCCTCTCACTGCTGATTTTTCTGGCATCACAGAGACAGGCTAACTACCCTGTGGGGGAGCAGGGGAAGGTTCCTCATTTCAAGTACATAAAAGGTTGTTACAAGGAGGAGGGAGAAAAATTGTTCTCCTTAACCTCTGAGGATAGGACAAGAAACAATGGGCTTAAACTGCAGCAAGGGCGGTTTAGGTTGGACATTAGGAAAAACTTCCTGTCAGGGTGGTTAAGCACTGGAATAAATTGCCTAGGGAGGTTGTGGAATCTCCATCATTGGAGATTAAGAGCAGGTTAGACAAACACCTGTCAGGGATGGTCTAGATAATACCTAGTCCTGCCATGAGTGCAGGGAATTGGACTAGATGACCTTTCGAGGTCCCTTCTAGTCCTACAATCCTTTGATTCTATGCTGTATGTAAGAAGAAACTTTTGCAAACAGTAGAAATCACAGGATTAACATGCAGATTTTTTTAACCTACAAATGAAATCCATGGCAAATCCAGGTATGTTCATTGTATCTTACCCAGAGCTGTAGACAAGGAGGAAACACACACAGAGAGAGCGAGAGAGAGAGCGCGCTGTGACAGATATGGCAATTTCCTTTGGCAAACCTTACTGAATTAAGTTTAAGTATCTTTGTGGTCCATTGCACTAAATGCAAAGATTATTGTATTACTGTGAAGTGGGTCTGTATATAACCTCTCTACCAGGAAGATGTGATGTGAGGCCCGGGTGACCAAAGGACTACGTTGAACAATGTGCCAGACAAGAATGGATTTTTGGCACAATACACGTGAAGTGGATTTCCTGGGAAATAACGAGGAGGTGAATGCAAATACACAGCCTTTCGAAGCGAGGAGTGGATCTTTGTCTGATCACCTGTTACACATAGGGTTGCCAACTTTCTGATCACAGAAAATTGAACACACTTGCCCACCCCCTGCCCTGAGGCCCTGCCCCTTCTCCGAGGCCCCACTCACCACTCAGTCCATCCTCCCTTCCTCCCTCGTTCTCCCCCATCCTTGCTCATTTTCACCAGGCAGGGGCTGGGTTGGGGTACCGGAGGGGGAAGGAGTCAGAATGGAGGTGCAGACTCTGGGGTGGGGCCAGTGATGAGGCGTTTGGGCTGCAGGAGGAGGCTCCGGGCTGGGGAATGGGGCCAAGGGGTTTGGCGCGTGGAAGGGGGCTCCCAGCTGGGGCTGGGGGTTGGGATGCAGGAGGGGGAGGGGGTATGAACTCTGGCTGGGGGTGCAGGCTGTGGCATGGGGCCAGGGATAAGGGGTTCAGAGTGCAGGAGGGGGCACTGAGCTGGGGGTTTGGGTGCGGGAGAGGGTGTGTGCCTGGCCTCAGGACTGGGGCAAGGAGTTTGGATGCAGCCTCCGGGCGGTGCTTACCTCAGGCAGCTCCTGGGAAGTGGTTGGCATGTCTGTCCACCTCGGGGGTGGCCAGGTGGCTCTGTGTGCTGCCCCCACCAGAAGGCGCCACCCCCACAGCTCCCATCCAATGGGAGCTTAGGAGCCAGAACTCGGGGCGGGGGCAGCGCACGGAGCTCCTGTGGCCATGTGACCACCCCCAAGGTGGAGGAACATACTGGCCACTTCCCGGGAGCTGTACCATGGAACCAGGCAGGGAGCCTGCCAGCCCCGCTGTGCCGCCAACCGGACTTTTAACAGCCCGGTCAATGGTGCTGACCAGAGCTGCCAGGGGCACTTTTTGACCGGGTGTTCCAGTCGAAAACCAGACACCAGACAACCCTAGTTACAAGAGGCCGAGTTCAATGGTCCAAGCTGTATAAGAGAGACTGAACTATTCATGGTTGTTCTTGTTCTGAAACCGAGACAGTTATAAACTTTTAACCAGGGGGAAAACCCAGTGTGGTTTCTGAAAAACCAACTCCCAGCAGAGTCCGAGGTTGGGGCAAGGATGACCTCTGGTAAGCTTTTTGCATGCGTGTAGGTTCTTTTATTGTTTTAAACAGGTTTTCTCTGAAATGCTTTCACCTTAAGAACAAATGTGCTTGTTTATAAAGAGTTGTGTGGTAACATAACTTTGGGAAATTACCCCTTTCTTAACCTCTGAAGAGAAAGCAAAGCACAGACGCTGGCTATAAGGCAGTCTGGCTTGCTGGGATATCACAGGGCAGGCAGGGAAACTGCAGCCTGGAACCCCCCCAGTCAGGAGGAAGTCACCCCAAGATCTCTGCCTAAGTGAAGTGATGGCTGAGGAGCTAGGATCTAGAGTGGATGCCCTCAAGGGACCATGGAGGGGGAATAAAAGTGCAGTTTAAGGCAACTGCAACATATGCTCCTTTTTCTTTCTTACAAAGAAAGATTCTCCTTATGGTTCAGTATTTCAAAGATACTGTGACATGCTAACTCAGTAAAGTGGTATAGAGAAGCCGCAACACCACCCCAGAGCAACTCTCTCTACTGGAGTGATTCTTCCTCTCCAGGGAAATGAATTCACCCTCTGGCAGAAAATTGAGATGTGAACCAGAGAAATTGAAAAATCTAATGCCTAGAGCACTAATCAAGTCCTGCAGCGGAAAAGGAACCCTTTAAACGAGTAAGTAGTGCTCTTAACTCTTTCTTTTCAACTTTTTTTTAAAAGAAAGTCTTGCACTTCTCAACCACTCAGATGAACGAGACTTGGAGCTACTGTAGATGGTGCTGTGAGGGAGGGAATTCATTCTCTGGCAATCAAACGCCACCTGCTTTTTGGGAGCATAGCTTAGGTCAGCAAAGATTATGCCCCTTGATATACTGACAAGGATTTTACAGTCTCTCAGAGACTGTCTCAACCCATCCCTCCTGCTTTTATAAAACATCTCAAAGGCTTTATTAATTTAAAAATTCAAAGGGGTTTTAATAGGACCATATTTATCACCTTCAGGTTAGAATGGGGTGGTTTTCAATATCTTCTTGCTCTACTTTAAAAAGTATCTGTATGTCAGACAGCACCCTAAATGCCTTGTCTAGAGGTAGGGAGTGTGCTACATAAAAATCAATATTATACCACCTCCAGAGACAAGGATCAAAAACTCACCACACAAATGGAAGCACAGAGAACACAACTGAGACCCTGCGTCAGGAGAGAGATATTAGGAGCACAGCAAGGGGGCTTTGCATGCCACAATTGTGACAAAGTTGTGTGGGGCAATCTACACACCACAGTTTAGAGTTTCGAAGCTCACTATGGCATGTGAGCCACCAACTCCCATTGAAATTACTGGGAGTTGTGTGGCTCAATCTCTTAGGCAGCTCTGAAAATCTCAACCTATCTGTTGGCACCATGCCAGTTCTGGAAGCCATAAAACTCAGTTTCCCACTTCAAAGAGCAGGCAAATGCAGCTCCACAACTGAAAAATAAAAACAAGAAACATACTACAGCAAATCAACCACCGCAAACCCTACTCAGCACTTTCCTTGCTGTATATCTTTATAATAATGTATTGTAAGAAATGCCTGCTTGCATTTTGGATGCACTATTTTGCCTTCAAACTCACACAAACCCCTCCCGCTGAAGTGAATTTCAGTCACATGCATACATGTGAGGCCAAAATATGACCTTTAATGTGCTGAATATACAGACACATTACAAGACTTAATGAACTTGCACAACCTATGGAAACTGAATTCAAAAACTTAACGACTTTATCCATTTCCCCCAAATATCTCTGTAGGATGGTAAACGTTGTTAGTTCTGTTATTTTTACACAAAAATAATGTCCGAGTGGAAAACAACGTGTTGCAGAGGAGTTTTTCAGAAATGTGTGTACTTTGCAGAAAAGGTCTGATTCATTCTCTTCCTGCTCCAATATATTTATTAATTCTTTTAATTATATGTGCAGTACATTTCATGACCCCCACACAAATACCTTTGGAATGTTATTTAACTATCTAGATATTTCAAAAGTGAGACTGAAAAAGGAACAAACTAAAATGGGTTTGTGGCCCTTTATAGAGTATGTCTAAGTAGAGTAGGCAAAAACACTGGCTACAGTGAAAAGGTTAAAACTCCCATCGGCAACAATGGGGCTTTAGGTTTTGAAGGACAATCTTAACTGGAAGTGTGATGAGCCAAGTCTGTATTTTACAAGTCTGGAGGGGTGGGGGAGAGGTTATTAGTAAGTTTTAAAGTTTGGGAGGTGTCTAGATCTGAAGAAATTCCCAGACAAGTAGTATGTTATTCCAAGGACATCACTAAAGCATAAAAATTTAAGATCTGCATTTGAACCCAGATCTGATTTGGGAGTCTCTAGATAGACAGAACTAGAACCCCAAATCCTAATTCTCCAAAAGTAGGGTGTCATGCAGTGTTTTGAAACCCACGGATCCAAATGTATTGACCTGCACACATGCCCATTTTTTAAGTGAAACAACTGAAAAATAGTGGGCCAAATTCTCCTCTCGCTTAGACTACGGTAAATAAAAGTTAAGTCCACTGAAGTCAATGGAGGGATGTAATACTGGTGTAAGATGGTGAAGAATTAGATCCATAGTGTTTTTATCCCATATTTCCAACCCTGTCCTACCTTCACAGACTAACAACATGTTTGAGAAATGGTAGGGTTACCATACGTCCGGATTTTCCCGGACATGTCCGGCTTTTGGGGGCTCAAATCCCCGTCCGGGGGGAAATCCCCAAAAGCCGGGCATGTCCGGGAAAATCGGGAGGCTCGGCCGGGGCCTCTTTGTGCGGGGCCGGGGGCATGGTGCCGGGCCGGGCCCGCGGGGCTGGGAGCCGGGCCGGGGTCGGGGAGCCGGGAGCCGGCCCGCGGCGCTGGAAGCCGGGAGCCGGCCCGCGGTCGGGGAGCCGGGCCGGGGAGCCGGGAGCCGGGCCGGGGTCGGGGAGCCGGGAGCCGGCCCGCGGGGCTGGGAGCCGGGCCGGGCCCGCGGGGCTGGGAGCCGGGAGCCGCCGGCCCGCGGCGCTGGAAGCCGGGAGCCGCCGGCCCGCGGTTGGGGAGCCGGGCCGGGGAGCCGGGAGCCGGGCCGGGGTCGGGGAGCCGGCCCGCGGGGCTGGGAGCCGGGCCGGGGTCGGGGAGCTGGGAGCCGGCCCGCGGCGCTGGGAGCCGGGCCGGGGTCGGGGAGCTGGGAGCCAGGAGCCGGCCCGGGAGGCTGGGAGCCGGGGGTGGTCGGCCAGGGCCCGAGCCGACCCAGGCTGGAGCCGCCGGGGGCCAGCCTGGGCCGCGCCTCCTCCCCCCCACACTCCCCCTTACCTGCTTCAGGCTTCAAGCAGGGGAGGGGGCGGAGACTTTGGGAGGGGGCGGAGTTGGGGCGGGGGCGTGGGCGGGGTTGGGGGCGGGGCCGGGGCCCCCGGGAGTGTCCTCCATTAGGAGGCACAAAATATGGTAACCCTAAGAAATGGTCTCACTTGAATTGCAGGCTTCTAGGTGTAATGGAGAATTATTTTATCACCTTTTCTGAATGATATGCAATGAAATCTTGATTATAATTTTTTTTTCAAGCTGCACTGTTAAAAATTTTGTCAGCTGCTTTGAAATGGTCTTTGCTTTTCTGGCCTGGCTTCTGGCAATCTAAGTGGTTGCCATCACTGTAGGAGCAAGCCGGCTTGATAAGATTATAATTTTGTTTACATTGTGCTAGATGATGCCATGCTGAGTACAGTGCAAGGAAAATGGCACTTGACAGCATGCAATGCATGCGTTCTTCTTTTCTCCTTTTTTCTTCCTTGGAACTGCTTGGTTTTGGCTGTTATTCTTAATGGCAAAGAACAACGTGGGTTAACGCATTTCTTCGCTTGAACTTGTTGCAATAAAACCTGTAATGGTGTTTTCTGACACCAAATCAGATATATGCAGCATTCAGAAAACAGCTATTTATTGAAGCTGGAATACAATACTAAGGCTGCAAGTCGTCTCCTGCAAACAAAGTATCAGAAGTAAATTTGGCTAGTGTGCACTTCTAAACTGAAGAGAGCAAGGCAACAGGATCTTGCACTAGGAACTGCAGAGTTTTAAACTTCGCACCTCTGACTTGCTTTAGGCAGGTTACTTAGCCTGTCTGTGTTTCAGTTTCCTCTGCTGTAAAATGGGGATAACACTGCCTGCCTTTAACAGGGAGTCAGGAGACTGTTCGCATTTGTACATCGCTATGTAAATGCTCAATATTTTTGCAGCAGTCACCATTACTTTTGGGGATGGTTATGGTGTGGTGGTTCAGACTATGTTATCAAGCTTACAGCTGCAGAGGACTCCACTCCACAAAGACAATGCTCCAGCAAAGGGCGGTGTGGAGTATAAGTTGCTTCTGAGGAATCAAGGGGTCTCTTGCCTTTAGCCTGGTCCTGGTGAAGGCACATCTGAGGTTTCCTGTTTAGTCAGGAGGAGGGGGAACCTGTGTTTCCCTCTAGCTCCCTGCAGAAAGGTACACATATCAATTGCGCCTCCTTCCGTCCTTCCCACTTGGCACGGCAGAGCTGACAAGTATCTGTGCAAGGGATAAAGTTGCAGACTGAACCTAGGACTTTGCAGTGGAATAGAGTGGATAGTGTTGTGGGGTCAAACAATAGGCAGGATGATGAATCCTTGTGAGTTGGGCTGAGGGAGGAGCAGAGGGCTGTTTTCACATTGCATAGAACGTTCCTTCTGGCTAGTTAACAAGAAGGGTCTGAATGGAGTTACCTCAAGTCCTCTTCACAGGCAGGTTAGAATGGGCACCACACTCCCAGGATTCTGTTGAGATACAGACAATCCCCCTGCCAAGATTTAGCCTCAGTAATAATGCAAGAGCTAGATAATGCTATAAAAACAGACCTAAGAGGAAAGATTACAAGTCAATTCTGTACTGTACGAAAAGGGTGTTGTCCCTTTAAAAAGTAAATCCCCTAGTGGTGCTCACATGTTTTAGGTTTTAAAAGACACTAGATGCCAGTCGGAGCAGCAGTACACAGCTAGGCCAGGCACATCTGTGTGTATTTCTTCATATTGCAGTATGTAAGCCAGGGTCGGCATGAACTTTCCCCTGACATCTAGTGACGAACTGGGGTGGAAGAGGAGCAGACCAAATTTACATAGACACACCTACTCTCCCTAGGTGTTCAGGAAACAGAGCTGCTTTGCCAAAGTGATCAATTTTGGCTGGTATTGGGTTACAATTCACTTTAGTATTGAATGCGGGGTAATAAAATGTTTTTATCCTTATTGCACAAGTAAAAGGGCAGAAGAACTGTATTTAACAGGCCCTGATCAAAAGGGATGGTCCTAAACTGAATTTCACTTGCTAAGCAGGGTAGGGATGCAGAGTGGCGTGTTAAAGGGACATTCATCAGACTTTCAACTGCAGGGTGGGAAACTGAGTGAGGCAAATGCCCTGCCCAACATACTGTGGTGTGGGTGTTTGCTAATGGTTTCATGCTTTCGAATCGCGGTTGTGGTGTTTTCCCAAATTAATGCCGAGTTCCCTTTTCCTTTTAATAAAAGTTCTCTTTTGTTATACACAGACTCTGGGCTTACCTACACATACAGCGCTGCAGCTGCACTGCTGTAACGCTTAGTGAAGACACTACCTATGGTGATGGGAGAGTTTCCCTCATCAGCTTAGGTACGCCACCTCCCGCAGAGACAGTAGCTATGTCGACAGGAGAAGCCATTCCATTGAAATAGCACCGTCTACACCAGGAGTTCGGTAGGTATAACCCTGTCACTCAAGGATGTGGATTTTTCACACCTCTGAGCAACGCAGTTATACCAGCATAATTCTGGAGTGTAGACCAAGCCTCAGCGCTTGCGAGTGCAGAAATATTGCCTCTTTGGGTATATCTACACTGCAAAGAAAAACCTACAGCTGGCCTGTGCCCACCAACTTGGGTTCATGGGTTTGGGCTGTGGGGCTGTTTCGTTGCGGTGTAGACTTACTTCCAGAATCAGGCTGGAGCCTAAGCTCTGGAACCCTCCCATTCCCCAGGGTCCTAGAGCTACCCTCCAGTCCAAGCCCGGAAGTCTACACAGCAATGAAACTGCCCCACAACCTGAGCCTGAGCTGGCTGGCATGGGCCAGCCACAGGTAGTTCTTTGCTGTGTAGACATACCCTAAGAGGTGGCCAGGAGTTGTGTTTATTTTTCCCAGATCACTGGCTGGTGACTCGGGACAGTTCTGTTTTGTATGGTTAAGAGGAGCGGGCTTTCAAATGTAAAGAGCAAAAGAAAACAGTTTTCTTCACAGACCAAATGCTGATGGTGGAGGTGTTAAAAGAAGGAGCAAGAATGCATCATACTGTTATTTAACCAAGTCGGACAAAATGTGACACTTCTGTCAAAGGATAATAGAAACTATTAGATAATTTAGACCTCCCCCCGCCGCATGCAGGATTGGCTCTTTTGCTGTGTGTTTTTGCAATATTTTGGTTCAGAACAAAAAATTAATCAAGCCACTAGAAAGCACCGACCAGGAGGTTCCCTGGTAGAATTTTCAAATTGTTGTGTGAGGAAAGTATACTGATTCCATTAAGAAAGCCAGGAGTCCCTGTGCATAACCACCCACATACATTGCTTTGAGAACCAGACCGGCCAGCAGAAAAGAAAACCTATCTTGTAGCCTGGCATGACAAATTGTCCAATGTAGATCTCACAGACTAGGACCAGTCCCCATTGTAATGAGAAAAGGGGACATTCTACCATGCAAAGAAAAAAGCATCATTAGAATGTGTTTTGTTTTGTTTCTTCCAGCCATCGTCAATTTGCTAAGCTGGAGTAAAATGCATCACAGAAGGCTCAGTTCAGGCCTTATTGACCCAAATGACAGTCAATGCAGTGCAGGAGTCTCCAAGCATGACTAGAGGCTTAAATAATGGGACCTACGACCACCAAGACAAGAGAAATAAATGCTTAGGCAAGACACGCTTGTCCTTTCTCAACGTGAAAGAGCTCAGATCTATGTTGCTCCAAATAAATTTGTAAAACAGCATGTTATTGCAAATGACAGTGGTGTTGTGTTAGTTGGAAAACAATAAAAAGTGTCAGAACAAACTAAGAGAGCATCAAAACATTATTTGCTCATTAATGGAATCAACGCCACTGCATGATTTAATGGTCACAGATTTTAGGATACATCAATGTCATTCATTCAAGACTCTGCCAATTTTGTAATTTAGTAGGATTAAGATTAAATATATTTCATCTAATTCCCATTGTTAAGGAATCGAATGAGGGGATTCTGGCCGTGTCTGCTTTTCCTAATGAACGGAGACAATAGTGATGCGAGTTGTACCTTATTCATTCATTCAAATGCAGACTGGTTCAGCAGCTGAGTCAAGAAAATCGCTGCAAGACTGAGGTACCAAACATCACACTTAGGCGATGACTATACTGGAGAGCTTACAGAGGCGCAGCTGCACCAATGCAACTGAGCTGCTCTAAGCTGGTGGGCGAGTTCTCCCATCAGCTTAACTGCAGCTCCTGCGAGAGGCAGTAGTAGGGTTACCATTCGTCCGGATTCCCCCGGACATGTCCGGATTTTTGAACTAAAAATAGCGTCAGAGGGGAATTTGTTAATGTCCGGACTTCCCTCTCCCCCCCCCCCCATGCAGAGCACTCGTGGCTAACAGGGCAGCCGGATGGTGCTACTTACATGTGGCTCCGACAGCGAGAGAGTCCCTCCTCCACTTCCCCCTCCCCCCCTGCAGCAGAGATCACTCCCTCCCTCTCTGCATTCGCCTCCGGCAGGCTGGAGCTCCTCCCCCGCTGCTGCCCAGCGTGCCGGGAGAACGGCTCAGACTCAGCAAGCTCCCAGAGAGCCCTTAGGTAGGGTTACCATTCGTCCGGATTTACCCGGACATGTCCTCCTTTTTGTGCTAAAAATAGCGTCCGGGGGGAATTTGTAAAGCACTCACAATGTCCGGGATTTCCCCCCTCCCCCGGAGCGGCTGGGAGGGCTGCAGGAAAGTCCCGGGCTGGATTCCGGAGCAGCTGGAGAGGAGCTCCGCCCTGCATTCTGAGCAAGTGTCTCAGCACAAAGTGCAGCCCTCCCATTTTGCAACTGGGAGCGGTTTCTGCCATGCAGGGTAGCAAAACGGGAGCGAGAGCACTTTGTGCTGATACAAGGGCAGCTCTCCCCTGCAACCCGGTCCGGACCTGGGACCGGGTTTTGTTGTGCAGGGCCAGGGACCGGGTTTTGTTGTGCTGGGGAGCTCAGCCATGTGTCCGGCTCGCACAGAGCCCAACACCCTGTTCTGAGCAGCAGGGTAAGGGGGGGCAGGAGAAGGGGCAGGGAGGTTCTGGAGGGTGCAGTCAAGAAACGGGGGGGGGCTTTTTGGGGGGAGTGGAGAAAGTTTTGGGCAGTCAGGGTACAGGTAGGGGGTAGGGTCCTGGTGGGCAGTTGGGGGGGGGGTCTTAGGAGGGGGCAGTTAGGGGACAAGGAACAGGGAGTCTTAGGTAGGGGGTGGGGTTCTGGAGGGCAGTTAGGAGCAGGGGTCCCAGGAGGGGGCAGTCAGGGGACAAGGAGCGGGAGGGGTAGGGGGCTGGGAGTTCTGGGGGGGAGCTGTCAGGGGGCAGGGGTGGGGAGAGGGATCGGAGCAGTCAGGGGACAGGGAGCAGAGGGGTTTAGATGGGTTGGGAGTTCTGGGGGGGGCTGTCAGGGGGCAGGAGTGCGGAGAGGGATCGGAGCAGTCAGGGGACAGGGAGCAGAGGGGTTTAGATGGGTTGGGAGTTCTGGGGGGGGCTGTCAGGGGGTGGGGAGTGGTTGGATGGGGCGTGGGAGTCCCAGGGGTCTGTCTGGGGGTGGAGGTGTGGATAAAGGTTGGGGCAGTCAGGGGACAAGAGGCAGGGAGGCTTAGATAGTCCTGGGGGGCAGTTAGGGGCAGGGGTCCCAGGAGGGGGTAGTCAGGGGACAAGGAACGGGGGGAGGGTTGGGAGGTCAGGGGGGGTGGAAAGTGGGAGGGGCAGGGGCGGGGCTAGGGCGGGGCTCCTCCCATCCTCTTTTTTGCTCGCTGAAATATGGTAACCCTACCTTAGGCGAACCGAAGGCCAACAACAAGGGAGCCAGGGGGCAGGAGAAGGGGCAGGGAGGTTCTGGAGGGGGCAGTCAAGGGGGGGGGTCGGGAGTTGGGGGGGGCTTTCTGGGAGGTGTGGGTAAGGTTTTGGGCAGTCAGGGTACAGGTAGGGGGTAGGGTCCTGGGGGGCAGTTTGGGGGGGGTCTTAGGAGGGGGCAGTTAGGGGACAATGCACAGGGAGGCTTAGGTAGGGGGTGGGGTTCTGGAGGGCAGTTAGGAGCAGGGGTCCCAGGAGGGGGCAGTCAGGGGACAAGGAGCAGGGGTTGGGAGTTTGGGGGGGGCTGTCAGGGGGCAGGGGTGGGGAGAGGGATCGGAGCAGTCAGGGGACAGGGAGCAGAGGGGTTTAGATGGGTCAGGAGTTCTGGGGGGGGCTGTCAGGGGGTGGGGAGTGGTTGGATGGGGTGTGGGAGTCCCAGGGCTCTGTCTGGGGGTGTGGATAAGGGTTGGGGCAATCAGGGCACAGATAGGGGGTAGGGTCCTAGGTGCCCAGTTAGGATTGGGGAGAGGATCTCAGGAGGGGGCAGTCAGGGGACAAGGAGCAGGGAGGCTTAGGTAGGGGGTGAAGTCTTGGGGGAGCAGTTAGGGGCAGGGGTCCCAGGAGGGGGCAGTCAGGGGACAAAGAGCGGGGGACGGGGAGTTCTGAGGGGGGCGGGAAGTGGGTGGGGCAGGGACGGGGCTAGGGCAGGATGGGGTGGGGCTAGGGCGGGGCTCCTCCCGTCCTCTTTTTTGCTTGCTGAAATATGGTAACCCTAGGCAGTAGCTATGTAGGCAGGAGAAGCTCTCCCGCTGACAGCACTGTCCACACCGGCGCTTAAATCAGCATGAAATTATGTCGCTCTTGGGGGTGGTTTATTCACACCCTGGAGCAACATAACCTGTAGTGTAGCCAATAGCTTTACAGAAGTCTCCCTCTATCCTCCCCCCCCCCTTTAAAAGTTCCTGTGCATTATTTATTTCCAGTACCATTTTGTAAAGTGAGCTAAGCAGAAACGGCAATCAGCATTTACCATGAGTCAGCAAAGAACGTTGCGAACATCCTGGCTGGAAATGCATAATGATAGCCTCTTGCTTCTGGGAGAAAAACAGTAACCTAGTGCATCCCTATTTTCCAAATTCTAGTATTGTTCTGTGTTCAGCCTCCAGCATCAAAAGCAGGACAAGCCAGAAACAACCTGTGTTTTAGCTTAGGCAAGGATTAATTGATTTAGTATTTTCATGCTTGTAGTAGGTCCTAGCCGGGGCTCGACCCTTCCGGGCAGGAGGGGAGCCACACCGACTCACTACTCTGGGAATAAGCAGTCAGTTAGTCCTGAAACTCCGGCTCTTTGGTGCAGAGTCGGAGCAACCACAGTTAAAGCTCAGGAGCCCAGGCCCTGGATCAGGGCGGGGCAAACACAGTTAGCTCAGACCCTTGCTTGCTGGGCTGAGCGGGCAAATAGTTCAGAGCCCAGGCCCTGGATCAGGGCGGGGCAAACACAGTTAGGCTCAGGTCCTTATGGCAGGGGCTGAGCGGGTAAATAGTTCAAAGCCCAGGCCCTGGATCAGGGCGGGGCAAACACAGTTAGGCTCAGGCCCTTGTTGCAGGGGCTGAGCGAGCAAACAGTTCAAAGCCCAGGCCCTGGATCAGGGCGGGGCAAACACAGTTAAGCTCAGGCCCTTGTTTGCAGGGGCTGAGCGAGCAAATAGTTCAGAGGCCAGGCCCTGGATCAGGGCGGGGCAAACACAGTTAAGCTCAGGCCCTTGTTGCAGGGGCTGAGCGAGCAAATAGTTCAGAGCCCAGGCCCTGGATCAGGGCGGGGCAAACACAGTTAGCTCAGGCCCTTGTTGCAGGGGCTGAGCGAGCAAATAGTTCAAGGCCCAGGCTTCTGTAGCCGAGCGTTGGGTGAGGGGGAAGCCTGCCACCCGTACGGAGGGTGGCAGGGGGGAACGCAGGCCCACCCACTCCACTGCGTTCCAGCCCGGGGCCCTAACAGCGGTTGCTGCCGCTGCTGGTCAGTGGGGTATCCAGACCGCAACACACTGACATAGGCTCACACTCAGTTGCAGCCGGACCGGGGTCGGCTACCCCCGGGCTACTTCCGTGATCCCCCTCACAGCCTACCTCGGTCGTTGCGCCGGGATCGGGCCAGTCCACCTGCATGGGCTCCTCTCTGCCCGGGCTCGGCGGCAAGTCTGGTAGCTCTGCCGGGAAGTCCGGCCAATGGTCCTCAGGCGGCTCCTCTGGATAGCAGCAGGGGCTGAGGGGTTCGGGTCCAGTCTCACCCTCAGGGTTAGCGGGGTTCGGTTCCCAGGGGTTCTCCCAGTGGCGGGCGTGAACGGGCTCCGGCGGCTCCTCCTCGTAGCGGGCCCGGGGTAGCTCAGGCCAGCTAGGGTCTTCGACGGTCTCCTGGCCGGGAGCTCCCGGCCGTACGTCTGCTCCCTGTGGTGGCTGGCCGCCAACTGAGCTCTGGCGGCCGGCCTTTATACTTCCTGTCCCGCCCCTTGACTTCCGGGGGGCGGGGACAGGCGGTGGTGGTCCCACCCACTCTGGTGCCGGCACGTGGGCTCCCTCTTCTGGGCAGGAGGGGAGCCACACCGACTCACTACAATGCTGATAGTTGCATATTGCAAAATTAGGGCTAAATCCTGGCTTTGTTCCCAGAAGATAGCACAGCATGGGCCAAAAGAGCAGAAAAATATGTGCAACAATGTGTGTCAAACAAGGCAGCAATCTGTGCTTGCGTTGCACCAGTAGCAGGGCACAGGAAAGTGTGATGTCGGAGCAGCTAACAGTCCCTACAGCTGGGCCAGAGAAAGGTTGCACAGAGAATGTTTTAGGAACATTAGGAGTCAGTACATACAAACTACAGTGGGGCTTTTTTGTGTATCTATTGACTAAACACAATAAGAAACTACAGGAAGGACCCATGCCAGATTGTAGCAAGCAGCAGAAGCCAATAGCTGCCAGTTGATCAGCGGATATTGGAAATGCAAAGGCAAATGCTCGCCACTGGACAGCATCTCTATTAGGCACACAATCCATTTACTGACCCCCTCACAGCCAGACACGTGAACATAAACACAAAGCAAACAGGAGGCGTCATGGTTGTGTAGAAAAGAGCAGGCTGGAAGGCTTGCGCCCAACAAGGCATAAAGGGAGTAGAAAATCAGCAGATGGCTTGCTCCAGAGCACAAATTATTTCCCTCTCAAAATCAACATGCAAAGCCATCCTCCACACCAACGGCAGCTTAAGAGCCCACAAAATGATATCGTGGGAGCCAGGTGGCACTCACCTCTGGGTCTAGATTTAATCAGGAACACCCACCTTACACCTGGTGTGGCCGGCAACAATGAAATTGGGGATAGACAGAGATGCTGAGAGGAAGCAGTTGTTAGATGACTATGAGGGAGCATTCCATGGAAAAAGGAAAAGAATCACATCAAAATAAGTACAGTTGTGTAGGTGTATTTGCATCCACAGTCACCAAGAAGATGATGCCCCAGAGTTGGGGGGGGGGGGGAAATAAAAAAGGTTGAGCTCCCATAGTTAAGCCAAGATAGACAAAAATAAAGACACATGCAACTGATCAACAATCCACTGACCTCACCCATACAGCAAGCACTGGCTCCAAAACACATGCAGATAAGCCAGCAGAAACATGCATGCCAGTGCTTGCTCTGTTTTACATGTTAATCCATCAAACCAGAGACGAATGATCCAATAGTACTGAAAGTGCTCTTTGATTTGGACTACATGTTGCATCCCATCTGGGCAGTTGGTGAGCAAACAAACCATAGGGCTGATGGATACACAAAAATGATGTGTTGTATCCACCACTCCAATTACAGCCTGACACATACAGAGCTACTAACGATAATGGCTCACTTCCCCACACAACAGGAGTTTAGCAGAAGCCATACAATGGCTGAGAGTCTAAAATTGTGCGACCCATTACAATGGCCGATTCTCTCCTGCATTAGTGCTCAGGAACGGCAGCTTATGCCAAATCAGGATGGACGGTAAGGAAGCTAGAAAAGGAGGCTGCATGGGTTATGGCTGTTGGCTGGAACTAGAAAGAGCCGTGGCATATGCTGCCATCTCCTTTTCCTCTGCACCCTATACCCAACAGCCTGTCTCCTTGCAGTCCCCACACTCAGATTCTGCTCCCCACTCTTTGCTCCTCCTCTGGTCCAGGGGACTGGTGCATGGAATTCGGGACCAGTATAGTGATTCTATTTGAAGGCTGCATTAGTTAATCACTGGAATGCTCCTTTAACAGCATACTATGGTAGTTTATCACAAGCACTGTGCTTTAATACAATTTGATACTCATTCTGACTGGTTAGACATGAATCAGGAAACCATGCACAGTACTTATCAGGTGTTGAGGTGAACGAATGGTGGAGACATTGCAAAGGACATACTCTCGCTCTCAACAAGAGTTCTTTTGTGCACTGACATTTAAGAACAAGTCAAAGTTGCCTTCTGTTATGAGCAAGAGGTTTTCTAAAACCACACACACACACACACACACACACACACACTTTCTGTCAGCTACTTCAGATTTTTTTTTGTTGGGGAGGAGGATCAGGGATTGCCTTTCAGAAGCTGCATGATCATCCCCCTTCAGACAGTTTGGGTTTTGTGAATGTGACATTGACCTGGGTACACAGGTCACTTTTTTGCCCATAATTATTAATTTTGGATATTTAGACATATCAGAGAATTAAAACATTGATCATTTTATTTGAAGGTTCACGTTCTCTCTCAGTTGATATAATGAATTTCGTGATTCCTGCCTTGTCCCTAATGAATGTTTGTTCTCATCTTGAGCCCAACACCCAATTTGACAGAAACACCCACAACCAGGATAGCAGGAGTGTTGAATATCAGGATTTAAGCTGAATTTGTGGAGGGATTTGAAGGCTGGAATGATAGGCTCTGTATCCTGTTACCATGAACCTCAAGGTTACCGATTCACACTAAGTTAATAGTTGTCAGAAACCATCATCATCTAATAACTGTACAGAGATGTATGAGAAGTGAATCTCAGTTTGGTTCTGAGTGAAAAAAAGTGTCCATTATCAAAACAGAAAACAAACAAAAACCCCACATCATCATCACAGCTTGTACCCTCACTGGCAGTCTCATCGAATATGTAAAGAATTGACAAAACTACGCATCAACCCCAGAGCAATATCAGCAAACACAATCAAGGTTAAAATAGCTACGGTTCATACAGTATCTGTTCTATGAATAACTAAAGAAAGGACTTCGGTCACTGTGAGTTTGAGGCAGTACTAAATTTGTGCAACAGAAAATCCAATTTTCAAAAATTTTCTCCATGGGGACAAGGGTGTATAAGGGTCATAAGTACAGTTGGTTGAAAGTCTTTATCTAAAATTGGCTTTTCAACCACAGTGAAAAAAATTTTCACAGAAAAAATGTTGTGTGTCAAAATTCTATTTTTTTAAAAAACAGTGAACATCTGGAACCCCAAAAGGTTTCAGAAATCAGAAATGGCTACTGAAACATCAAAATTTATTTGGATTTTCAACCAAAAAAAGTTCATGGAGAATTTTGAAAAAGATTTCCAATGAAAATTTGCTAAAAAGCCAAAACAAAAAGCTAAAGTCTCTAGGACTCTTTATGGCTTTCTTGGCGAACTTATATGTACTATCAGAAATTCTGCTTGGAATTGACGAAGAAAACTGAAAAAGTTAAATATCTAAACGTTAATATCCAATTCATGTTTTTTAATCAAGCCAAGTTTAAATTAACTTATTGCCAAAAAATATTTTGTTGTCTCATGGTGGTTAACATTATCTGCAAGAACAGAATACTCTAAACAAGGTAGTGTAGTATTTATCAGTGGTGTACACACACACACACACACACACAGTTATTAAAAGCCAACCTGTTTTTTATTTGCTCCCATATGTCAAATACATAAAGGAGAGTGTACTTACACTGTTCTTCAAATAATTGCTATTTGCGATCCATGGAGAGTCACACTCAGTTGTAAACCCGTGCTCTTGGTTGGGAGCCCCATTTACAGCAGAATGAAACAGTGGAGGTTGTGGCTTGGTTAGGCTATCACTCCACAGAACAATATAATAGTTTTGTGATAAACTGTAAGCTCTGTAAATCATAGCTTCAGTCTCAGACTAAGGATGCACCACTTCAAGTTCTCTTTTCAGAACCTGGTTCTCTCTCCATATTTATTGTAAACAGAATGATATTTTCTTTCCCTGTATGCATATACACTCCAAAAGTGCTTGGTTTTCTTCTCAGGCTCTTCATTCTCTTCATACACCCAGGAATGGTCTTTATCTCAATACAAAAATGTCACTGCCAACCACTGACAGTAGCCACATAGAAGTTCAAATTGGTGGTGGGAGGAGGAGCTCAATAGTGCGGTAAGCTGATCCTCTAGCATTTTGTCTCTAGAGACAATGGAGTTTAAATTTAGTTTAGATCAAAAGAGCACGCATGTGAATGGTGGCTGATGGCTTGACTCAGCAAGGTGCTGGGCACCCTGGCCCTGATCCAGCATAGCACTTAAGTAGACAATTAACTCTCAAAAATGTGACTATTGAATTCAGTACGAGTCTTCAAGTGCTTAAAGTCAAGAATTGAGCCCCTAGACCCTAATCACCTTCTGCCACATCACCATCACATACTTTGGTACAGTAAGTCACAGCCACTAGTCTCTGGTCAGGAAAGAGCCCATAGTAGTGTAGTGTGGGTGTTTTCTACATCATGAATGAGATGCACTGGCAAAACTGGATTTGGAAATTTGCCAGCCCAGACTATCCCTGGTTCTACCCAATGCAAGCAAGAGTCTTCCACTTTCCACAAGCACTAAAATAATCCACTTAAATAGAAGTACAGATGTTCCAACTGCTGCTGTATTGTCTCTCTTTCCTGACAATACCTTTTCCAGTGTCCCACACAAAGCCATTGTACACGGACCATCTGCGAAGCTGGTCATGCCTGTCCTCATGACACGGATTTGTAGCACAGAGCATGCTGCACTGTATCACTTGTCTTATTTTCTTGGTCACAGTCGGTCAGACACGCCTACTGGCTGTTGTCTACAGCCATAATTTTTTATAACTGCCAACAGCTCTAAGAAGCCTGATTACGATCTATTGTCTCCCCATCAAAAATTAAGTTAATAAATAAAATACTGCATTAAAAAATAAATAAAAGCAAAACATTAATTGCATTAGAAAGATGTGAAGCACGTAGATTACCAATGCTTTATTATCAGAAGTCCAATGTCATATCCTTATAGAAAAAAATACAACCACTAGCAAATGTCTTAATACACTATAAATGGCAAATAGATTTAAGATGTGAGAACAAAGAAGACCCATATTCAATGTCATCAGTGCAATTATAGAAACTATTTTCATTTCCAGTCTTTAAACTATGCTATAGCTGATCAGAACATATTTTAAAGAAAAGGCTATTTTCCACTGGAGACAGTGACAAAGCATTTGAGGCTTCTGCATCCACTTGGAAATTGTGGGTTAAACACATTTCCTAGAAAATGTGCACTTTTTGGTGTTCAAATTCCATTCATGCTGACCCTATAAAGCTGGAGAAAAGGAGAAATTAAAGTGACATTTAACTCGCACCCTCAAGCCAGCTAATCAGATGTAGCAAGCAAACTAAGCAGTGTTAGAAGAATTGGGGAGGGGGAAGGTGGAAGATGAGAGGAATATCAAATATCAGTTGGGGAGGGGTAGAGACCTGTGGTTGGGAAATGATGATGGAATTGGTCCAGAAGATGCTTAATAAATAAGAGGGGCAATAGGTGCTGAGAAGAAGGCAGTCAACACAGGAACGGGTTTGCAGAAGAACACTGAAGTACACAGAAGGGGTGCTGAAGAGGAACATAGCCCAGAGGTTGGGGACAGGCCAGAAAGAGAGAGAAAAGGAAAAGAGAAGAATGAGAAAGGGGTCTCGGTAGCTGAGATATGAGACCTGACAGCAGAGGAAAAATCAAAGCAGAGAGCCGGGCAGAGGAAGCTTGAGAAGCAAGGTCTTGGAGAGAGAGAGAGAGAGAGATTCATACTTAGAAGACTGCACTGCCCTGAAGAAGTAAAAGAGGAGGAGGAGGAGGAACACCTGGTAAAGAAAAAGTCATGGCTAATGGACCACTGAAGTGCACTGATCCATCAAGTCAGGAGGGCTGTAGGTCAAAATCATAAAACAAAAAACACCCTCAGACACAGTTTTCATTCCACAAGATGCAATAATAAACAATAGTATTAAGCACCTGCTGCACATTTTCAAAGTGGTGTATAAATACTAATTCTTCATCACACCCTGCATGGTAAACACTGTCCCCTCTTTTACAAAATGGAAACAAATGTGCTTCACTATAAAAATAGGTTTTGAATTTTTCTCAGTTCCTTCTCAAATCAAAACAAAGGGTTTTAAAGTCCTTATGGAAGCCTCAATACATGTTGGGAGCCATATTGTTAGATATATTTTTTCAAATAAGTCTATACCATAATAAAAATAATGTATTTAATCTCATAGTAATAAATTAAATAAAACTTCAGACGTTACTGTGAAATACCTCTTTGCAAGTGTATTTCTCACCGCCCCAGGGAAGGCATAGTAAGGACAAACCTTGCCTTAAACTGCACCTGTGCAAACCCAGAAAATTCAATTAGTAGAATTTTGTGTGGGTTTTTAAAAGTGACAAATCCAGTGCTCATGGGCACTTAAAGCCTTTAGTTTATTTTTCTCCAAGACTTGCCTTTTAAAAACCAAGGTACCATATGATTCTGCTTCTGAGGTCAGTGCACAACTCTGTTCTTCTTCTTGCCCATGGTAATGAAGTTCTGATCTTTTCTCTCCTTTAAGTACATAATGTGCCTTAAGGTATGTGTTAATTAATACTATGCATCTGTTTGCTTCATCGAGCAGTTGAAAAGTATCTATTTAAACTGTGATTCACTTTGTCTATGTTTACTCAGTCTGTCTCTTTGAATCTTTGTGAATTAATCAAGACGAGTGGTCCCCAAACACGGGCCTGCAAAGCAATCCTTATCAGAATCTTAATATTTGAGACTTGATACCCAGAGATAAGAGAATGGGAGGGCAACTATATGCTGGATTCAGCTGCTCCCAGATTTCATCACTTCTAGCAGCCGCTATATTATTGTTGCCCTGTGGGGCAAAATCTTCGCCCTGCATTTATAGATAGGCCAGGAGCAGTGGTGGGTCCCTGAAGAATTCTGCAGTGCAGGACTAAATACAATGGTCACCATTAAAATATCAGCATTTGTCAACCAAGTGGTGACTTAAGATACTGCAGTTCTTTCCTGCTGTAAGCATAGGAAAAAATATGATTTATCACTACCCTTGTGTGGTAACTGTTGGCAAATGTTACCTTTTAAATAACGGTTACTGTAGCTCAGCGTAGACGGAGCAGAGTGGACCTTATTGCTGGCTCCAGAAAGGAGTAGCATGCACCCTCAATGACTTCTCAAATCAGCCCAACATACACCATTGGGGAGATGGAGCAAAATGGATACATTTGCATGTTCCCTCCTGCTAATCTATGGGTGTACTAGGTAGGGTCAACACACTCCCTATCACCTTCCCTTGAAAGATTTAGCTCCATGCATCTCTACACAGTGTTACTAAATTGAGCATATTACGTTTACAGTTCAAGTTTAAATGAACTCAAGAGTGCAAATGTTACATTTGGTTCAGAGCAACTTTGCATAGCAGTAATGGCACAAAGGGGAAAAAAAATGCATACACAGTTAAACAACTGTTCAGAGGACAAAGCTCTTATTAGATATATTGCACTACCTTTCTACTATGCTACATCTTTTTCACACCACATTAGGCAAGATCCCTGCCAATTATTTTTCTTTGTATTCCATTCTCATTTAAAACCTGACTTTTACAAATATGAAATAAAAATGTTAAAGCAGCGCATTGTGATATAAATGGAGAGGTAAAAATGTTATATTTTAAGGTGATGTTGATGTACAATATACCCAGTCTATCCTCTTCAACCACCCAGACATTTGTGGCGCTGTAAAACTTCACACACATATGAAAATGCAATCAAATCATAATAAAAAACATCCTTTTAAAAGTCTCAGATAAATTGTGTTGGTGGGTGGGAGCTCCAATTCCTGGGATTATAAATCTTCTCAATCCTGAAGGAATTCACCCTCTCCCTTCCTGCCACAAATTCTGCCATCGGAAGGCTTCCTTTCCCCAGCCACACCCACTGCAAGCGGCCCATGCCATGGAATGTGAATCTTCTAAGGAAGAGGCGAGTGACTAGGCCAATGACGTCATTTAGTGCCTGGGCCTGCCAAAGGATGATGAACTGGGCCCTTATTCTGATTTTAAAAGTCCACACTTTTCTAAGGAAAATATTAATTAGCTGTCAAGCTTACAATTTGCATTCCAATCTTTAGCTCAACATGGTATAAGACAAGTATAATGGGAACACTGACAAAGCTTTAACTAGAGCTGCAGCACCACTGGGTGCCACTTTAATAACTTTTTAATCTCATTTCTAAATACACCGGTTAATTTAAAAGGAAAACATAACAAAACCCAGAGTTCCCCTTTGTTTCTAAAGCTTTGTAAAATTAAACACACATTTTATTCAAGTCACAGAACATGAGCACATAAAGCAGGGATATAACTGGCTGGGTGACACTCAAAACTCATTTCATTTTATATCATCCCCATTTCTAAACACTATGCACTGCACACTCTAAAGATGTTGTTTCTCCTTTATCTATTTAAGACCGAGGAAACAATGGGACAGACAGAGGGAATCTGCCACAGGAGCTTTAATCTCAATCGTTTCTAATTTCCCATTACTCAAGTTTCACTCTGATATATATCTTTCTTTTAAAAAGGAGAAAATGTTAATTAAATAAGGAAAGCAGATACTACAGGTGTCTGTTTTGCAAAATGGGATTATTGACATTTTATCTAATACAACAAAGGCACCTAAAATATTGACTCAAACTTAGTTGTCTTGACAGACTGCAAAATTCCAGGATCAGTTATAGAGGCAAAAAGGAGGAAGGATACTGGAAAACATTGCATAAATAAAGCAACTGCACCTGAGTTGGGGGCTTGGCAGCACCTTAAAGGACTTCAATTTGGGAGGTACAGGTTCTAGAGTAACCGATCTTATACGCATGTCTACACTTTCCTCCGGAGCGATCGATCAAGCGGGGGTCAATTTATCACATCTAGTGAAGACACGATAAAATCGACCGCCGAGCGCTCTCCCATCGACTCCAGTACTCCACCGGAACAAGAAGCGTAGGCGGAGTTATAGAAGATCAGCATTGGAAGGGACCTCAGGAGGTCATCTAGTCCAACCCCCTGCTCAAAGCAGGGCCAATCCCCAACTAAAATCATCACAGCTAGGGCTTTGTCAACCCTGAGCTTAAAAACCTCTAAGGAAGAAGATTCCATCCCTCCCTAGGTAACGCATTCTAGTGTTTCACCACTCTTCTAGTGAAAAAGCTTTTCCTAATATCCAACCTAAACCTCCCCCACTGCAACTTGAGACCATTACTCCTTGTTCCGTCATCTGCTATCACTGAACAGTCTAGATCCATCCTCTTTGGAACCCCCGTTTCAGGTAGTTGAAAGCAGCTATCAAATCCCCCCTCATTCTTCTCTTCTGCAGACTAAATAATCCCAGTTCCCTCAGCCTCTCCTCATAAATCATGTGCTCCAGACCCCTAATCATTTTTGTTGCCCTCCGCTGGACTCTTTCCCATTTTTCCACATCCTTCTTGTAGTGTGGGGCCCAAAATTGGACACAGTACTCCAGATGAGGCCTCAATGTCAAAAAGAGGGGAATGATCACATCCCTCAATCTGCTGGCAATGCCCCTACTTATACAGCCCAAAATGCCATTAGCCTTCTTGGCAACAAGGGCACACTGTTGACTCATATCCAGCTTCTCGTCCACTGTAACCCCTAGGTCCTTTTCTGCAGAACTGCTGCCTAGCCATTCAGTCCCCAGTCTGTAGCAGTGCATGGGATTCTTCCATCCTAAGTGCAGGACTCTGCACTTGTCCTTGTTGAACCTCAGATTTCTTTTGGCCCAATCCTCTAATTTGTCTAGGTCCCTCTGTATCCTATCTCTACCCTCCAGCGGATCTGCCACTCCTCGCAGTTTAGTGCCTTCTGAAAACTTGCTGAGGGTGCAGTCCACACCATCCTCCAGATCATTAATGAAGATATTGAACAAAAACGGCCCCAGGACAGACTCTTGGGGCACTCTGCTGGACACCAGCTGCCAGCTAGACATGGAGCCATTGATCACTACCCATTGAGCCCTATCATCTAGCCAGTTTTTTTATCCACCTTATAGTCCATTCATCCAGCCCATACTTCTTTAACTTGCTGGCAAGAATTCTGTGGGAGACCGTACCAAAAGACTTGCTAAAGTCAAGGAATAACACGTCCACTTCTTTCCCCTCATCCATAGAGCCAGTTATCTCATCATAGAAGGCAATTAGGTTAGTCAGGCATGACTTGCCCTTGATGAATCCATGCTAACTGTTGCTGATCACTTTCCTCTCCTCTAAGTTCTTCAGAATTGATTCCTTGAGGACCTGCTCCATGATTTTTCCCGGGACTGAGGTGAGACTGACTGGCCTGTAGTTCTCCAGATCCTCCTCCTTCCCTTTTTTAAAGAGGGGCACTACATTAGCCTTTTTCCAGTCATCCGGGACCTCCCCCGATCGCCGAGCATTTTCAAAGACAAAGACAATGGCCACTGGCTCTGTAATCACATCCACAACTCCTTTAGCACCCTCGGATGCAGTGCATCCAGCCTCATGGACTTGTGCTCGTCCAGTTTTTCTAAACAGTCCCGAACCACTTATTTCTCCACAGAGGGCTGGTCACCTTCTCCCCATATTGTGCTGCCCAGTGCAGCAGTCTGGGAGCTGACCTTGTTCATGAAAACAGAAGCAAAAAAATCATTGAGTACATTTGCTTTTTCCGCATCCTCTGTCACTAGGTTGCCTCCCTCATTCAGTAAGGGGCCCACACTTTCCTTGACTTTCTTCTTGTTGTTAACATACCTGTAGAAACCCTTCTTGTTACTCTTAACATCTCTTGCTAGCTGCAACTCCAAGTGTTATTTGGCCTTCCTGATTTCACTCCTGCATGCCTGAGCAATATTTTTATACTCCTCCCTGGTCATTTGTCCAGTCTTCCACTTCTTGTAAGCTTCTTTTTTGTGTTTAAGATCAGCAAGAATTTCACTGTTAAGCCAAGCTGATTGCCTGCCATATTTGCTATTCTTTCTACACTTCGGGATGGCTTGTTCCTGCAACCTCAATAAGTATTCTTTAAAACACATCCAGCTCCCCTGGACTCCTTTCCCCCTCATGTTATTCGATGGGAGAGTGTCAACAGTTGACCTACCACAGTGAAGACACCGCAGTCAATAGATCTAAGTACGTCGACTTCAGTTACATTATTCACGTAGCTGAAGTTGCGTAACTTAGATCGATTCCCTGCTCCCCCAGTGTAGACCAGACCTTATACACCCTCCCCAGCCTACCACTGTAGTATCTGAGAGTCTTTTAATGTATTTATCTGCATAACACCCCTGTACAGTGGGTAAGTCCTTTTACAGATAGCAAACTGTGGGATAGAAAGACTAAGTAACTTGCCTAAGGTCACAGAAGATATCTGTGCTAGAGCAGGAAATTGAACCTTGTTCTTCTGAGTCCCAGGCTAGCACCCTAACTACTGCTGAGGCGGGCAGAAATGTAGGGGTGAGGAACAAGGGAGACTAGTTAATTACCTTTTCCATTTAAAGGAAAGCATGTTCTTATAACCATAACCAGGAATGAGGCACCTGTTTGGTTGAGAACCACTAGTTTCTTTACCATTATGGGCTGCATATGAAGCTGTCTATGCATTATGTGGGCCACATCCACACAATATATATACACACACACACACACACACACACCACTATCTGTATGGCCCTGAGGATGTCACATGGGACACAGCTGTGTGTTGATTGGGCCACAAACAGCCCATGGGCTGAGAACCACTGTGATAAAACAAACTTCTATTGCACTGACCTTTGCTGGACAAAATTGCACTTTGTTCCTGTAAAATATACAGTGTACACTGATAGTAAAGAGATCTGTGTATGCTCAAAAGTTTATCTTGTCTCTTTCACAACAGAAGTTGGGTGTGTCTCTAATATCCCAGGACTAACATGGCTGCTACACTGTAAACGTAAGAGTAAGGCACAGTGTAATTTGAAATGGGGTGGTGGGAAGGAGAAGACCTTATGAGGCTCGGGGAGAAAACTCCATAGGTGTCCTCCCTGTGAAATGTTTTGAAATTACTTCCCACTTGACGTAATCTGTAACATCCCAAAGGCAAAAAATTATTCCTCAGAAATAGAGGTCATCACTGGCTGGGATAATTGAGCAGTACTAGGAGGAGCAGGGAGGGAAACTGACAAAGAGGTAGAGAAATCACCACAATCCTAACATCACTTTGTAATTAGTATAATAAGGGGCTCTCAAGAACCTTCTCCAGCTAATCAGCGATTCTGGGTTTTGTAGAATTGTGAAAACATTTATACACATCCAAAATTAAAAGGATTGTATATACATAATTAACTGTGTGCATGTTTACACTGAACATTTGATTTTAACTTCACTCTTTGTTGGGTTCCCCTCATCTCCACCTTGACTTGAATTGTCTCAGAACAAAGTCCAAATGAGGCAGCTGTTCTGAACAGGAAGAGACAGATGTAATGGTTTCCCTAGCAATGGGTACCATGTGGTTTCCCTAGCAACAAGATCCATTGGAAAACTCTCAGAGCAGCTTTGACCCTCAGTCAGGTTCTTCTTTCACGTTAGCAGCTTACAGGTTTGACTGCATGGAGAGCACGCACTGATTATCTAGTTGGGTGTTAACAGGAGGAACTGAAAGTGCTGGAATTTCTTCCCAAATGTTCCTTTGGTCTCACATACACAGTGTGCGCCATGCTCAAAGAATAGTTTAGCTGAAGCTAACTAAGTCTGTTTTGGAGAACATGGCATCCTTCCGAATTACAAAATCTATATTTTTGGCTGATAAATCTTGTGTATACAGAAATCTATGCTAGGTTGTGTCAGATTTGAAACTACTTCGGTCTACTCATTGTAAATAATTTTTAATCTCTCATTGCGGATTCTGTTCTTTAATCTGGGTTGACAACTCGGCAGCTGAAACAATGTGAAAGAGAGATTGTATGATCATTGGGAACCTAAGGGGCTGGGAAATCTTTTCAGTTTCCAATGACATTTTCACAATCCTGTTTGCAAATGCTGGACCACATGTGTGGCTATGCAAAGCAGAAGATAGCACAATGTGCCAAGCTGGGAGCCAAGCCCATGTGTGGGGAGGGCAGAAGATCCCCTGTAAAAAAAATCAAGGCTATAGCTCAGGGATTCTCAAACTGGGAGTCGGGACTCCTCAGGGGGGGGGGTCACAAGATTATTACAGGGGGAAAGGTCGCAATCTGTCAGCCTCCACCCCAAACCCTGCTTTGCCTCAAACATTTATAATGGTATTAAATATATTAAAAAGTGTTTTTAATTTATAAGGGAGGTCGCACTCAAAGGCTTGCTGTGTGAAAAGGATCATCCCTACAAAAGTCTGAGAACCACTGCTATAGCTATTCCTCACGTTAGAGGAAGAAAGTAACTAATCAGAGACAGATTCAAAACCCAGTCAAATACAGCCTTATCACAAAAAACAGCCCTTATCGTTCCAGAGACCAACAGCCAGCACATCATGGAGCAGTGATGTGGTATTCTCCCATTGAAGAGCACATGACTGAACAGACCACTGTATCCTATGCCAGCTTCAGGGTTGATTTACACTGTAGCCCAATGCGGTGCATATATCAGGAATGTAAGCTTGAAGCTTAGAGACAAAAGTCATGAACCATGACAGAAAGGCCCACAGGTGACAGGTGTAGTCACAAGCTCCCGTCAGACACAGAAAGAAAGAAAGCCTTCCTTGAAACTGCTGTTTTATGATTGCCTGACAGCAGATGCGTATTGAGCAGTGAGGAATTTATCAGCTCATACAGGGACTTTGTAGTACAACGATTTGTACCAATTTCCTTCTACATCAAAATTATTCCCATCTTCCACACAAGATGAACACATGGAATTGGGCCTAGTTTGGGAGTAGGAAACTACACTGATGGGAGGTGCACAGCCATACCACCTGCTTGACCCCTCTCTAGGTTCATGTTGTACCAAATGCCTAATTGGAACCAACTGGGCCAGCAGTATCACCCATGCAGATTTCAGCAGGTGTGATGGCCACTATTTTGGGATTGAACCAGGGACCTGCTGAGCTAAAAGTATAAATCTGTACAGTGATAGCTAATAAGCGCCAGCTTCTGTAACCCACACTGAGCAGTGGGTTAAAGTTCCCCCTGTTAGACCAGGCTTATCCCAAGAGTTGGGGGCCCACAGCGGTTTATCATCTTGGGCAAGCTTCACTTTATGTGAAGGATGGCATCTTGGCCAACAGCAGAAATCCAAATAGGGCCCTCCAGAGTTAAAAACTTGAGTCTCTACATCTTGAGTTAAAGAACGAGGTTTTGGGTTAGCAGTATAACACTCACATTCTCTGTGGATTGGGCAAAGAGATGGACACAAGCCACACTGACCAGCAGCATATAACAGCAAGCTCAGGGGTTTTGTCCTTCATTAAAAACATTGGAAAGTTGAAACTATTAGCTATCAATCCTGCATTTAACATCACAACCTGAGACTGGTATCAGAGAGGTAGCCGTGTTAGTCTGAATCTGTAAAAAGCAACAGAGGGTCCTGTGGCACCTTTAAGACTAACAGAAGTACTGGGAGCTGGGACTCATCACACATCACAACCGGAGACTGGGAACTTTTACTCACAAAAACAAGCATGTCCTTGCAACCTGAGGGAGAAAAGGGGGGGAAAAAGATACTTTAGATTCACAACATTGCTGGATCTGCTTTAATCAAACATTACAAACGGTTTTGCTTGTAGTAAATTCTCAGGAGGCCAGGTTGTTTGTGGTCAACCTGCTAATTTCTTGTAAAGACCCTAAATTATGGTCAAGTGTTCAATTCTACCAGTTAGACAAGAAAAATAAAATAGAGAATAGTGGTTAAACACAGGCAGAGTCAACTACAGATATTTTGTATGATAATACATTTAAATGGTTTTAACACTGTGTGCTTACAAAGCAAGAGCAAAGATGAGTCAAGCCCTCTGAGGGTTTAGAATTGTAACAGGGCCTTCAAAGAGATTACTTCCAGAGTTGTTTTTTTTTTCCTTTTTTTAATAATGGAATCCTTCGCCAATTCAAAATACCATGTTCACACAAAACACTCCTGCATCCAAGATCATCTCCTTGGAAGGAGCCATTGCAAACTTGTGATGTGTGGACACAAATCATTTATGTCCATCTCTGAATTTTAAGTTTGTGTGTAACAGAAGTTATTCTATTCAACAGGCTAATTTTTCAAAGGGTCCTAAATCCAGATTCTCCATCTGTACACACAATTGTGCGGGGAATAACATGTGCAAGGATTTATGCCTTCAAATCAAGTAATTATAACTACTGGATTTTTTTGTATGCTCATTCTTGGATGTTCACACAAATTATTGTCCTTACACTGAATAGCATCTTTAAAGATTTTATGTGTTGTGTTTTCTCTCTATGTATTTATTACCCAGTAGTTTGAGTTGCTTTATTTCCAAAAATACAAACTGCAAGCCAGAACAAATCAAGTTCTGAAGAAAAGAACGTGAAGAGAACTGTAGTTAGGACTTCATTTTTTCCTTCCCCAGCCAGTGAGTCTTCACACTGGCTTAACGTATCAATGGCCTACAATTTCCACAGCTGACAGAAACAGGAATGTAAGGGGACAAGAGAAGCAAGAGTTGGAAATGTGGCTTTCAGCCCTCTGTTAAAAGAAAAAAAAAGGGGGTGGGGAAGCATTGCTTCTTTCAGGCTCAAGCAGTGTTACAGAGGACAGTAACAAATGCCCAGAAGTAGCAGGAAGGCCACACCTCCTCTGCTCCCATCTCAATTTAAAAAACATTTGTATATTTACTGGGATTTACAATGGAGAATCTCATTTGCTAGAAAATAATTATGGGAGATTAAGGCAAGGATATATTTTTAGAGCAAAGCATGAGGATTTAGCCACATGGTTCCTACTAAAACTAATAGGGGTTCTGCAGAAAAATCCTCACAGAAGGTTGAAATTTTAGTCTGGAGAGTACAGAAGATAGCCAAATGTTAGTATGTATTCTCCATGATTTTTAAGCCACCCTACAGCATGACCATATTCAGTGGCAGGTTTCTCAATTCTAGGTTGTTGGATTTTTGTTTGTTTTAATTGCAACAAAAGATGTAGAGGTTAATTCTGCTCTCAGTGAAATCAACAGGAGTCTTACCACAAAGTTCCATGGGAACAAGAGTTGGAATTTTGTGCTAAAGGGGAAAAAAACGTCAAGCCTTAGAATCATCCCCTAACCCATATTGCAAAAGAAAGTTATGCACTGTTAGTATTAAATGAAAGCCATGTGTTAATTGCAGGCGCACAGAAGTATGTAACAGGTGATCATTTCTTCTCTTGCTTCATTTTGCACAGTCTATATATTATACACACACCCCCTCTGCACCTAGACTTTATGTGGCAAGTTTCAACCTGGGGCAGATAGTAATGGTAGGGTTGCCAACTTTCTTATTGCACAAAACTGAACACCCCTTCCCTGCCCCGCCCCTTCCCTGAAGCCCTGCCCCCACTCACTCCAGCCGCCCTCTCTCCATTGCTCGCTCTCCCCGGCCCTTACTCACTTTCACGGGGCTGGGGCAGGGGCTTGGGGTGCAGCAGGGGGGTAGGGCTCCAGCTGGGTGTGCAGGCTCTCGTGGGGGCTGGGGATGAAGGGTTTAGGGTGCAGGAGGGGGCTCAGGGTTGGGGCACAGGAGGAGGTGCGGGGTACAGGCTCCAGGAGGGAGTTTGGGTGTGGGAGGGGGTTCCAACCTGGAGTAGGGCGTTCAGGGTGCGAGTTCCGGCCAGGTGGCAGCGCAGCAGGGCTAAGGCAAGCTCCCTGCCTGCCCTGGCTCCGTGCTGCTCCCAGGTGGCTCTGCACAGTGCATACTGCCCGCGCTCGCAGGCTTTGCCCCTGCAACTCCCATGGGCCATGGTTCCTGGCCAATGGGAGCTGCAGAGCTGGCGAGGCCAGTGCGCGGAGCCTCCCTGCGCCTAGGGGCCGCAGGGACATGTCGCCACTTCCGGGAGCTGCACAGAGCCAGGACAGGCAGGGAGCCTGCCTTAGCCCTGCTGTCCGGACTCTTAATGGCCCGGTCAGTGGTGCTGACCAGAGCCGCCAGGGTCCCTTTTCGACCGGGCATTCTGGTCAAAAGGCGGACGCCTGGCAACCCTAAGTAATGGCCACTTTATACCCCACTGTGAATAAGGTTTTAAAATAAAGCTTCTAACATAGCCTTAACATAATACATTCTTTCATAGAGATTTCAAACAGATCTCAAAACACTGTGGAAAAATAGCTAAATGTTATTCCCATTTCAGAGTTGGGGAAATTTGGGAACAGAAAAGATAAGTGACTTGCCCAAGGTCGCTCATTTAGTCAGTCACGAAGTCAGGAACAGGATGACTGGAAGAATGGTCTTGTGGTTACACCACTGTACCTTATCTCAGGGGGAAAAAAATCTGGTACGGTAACTCCTCACTTAACGTCCTCCGGCTCAATGTTGTTTCTAAGTTACGTCGCTGCTCAATTAGGGAACATGCTCGTTTAAAGTTGTGCAATGCTCCCTTATAACGTTGTTTGGCTGCCTGCTCTGTCCACTGCTTGTAAGATTCTGTGGAAGAGCAGCGACTTTACAAGGGAGCATTGCACAAGTTCCTCTTCTCTGCCACCTCCCCCTCCCTCCCAACGCTTCCCCCACCTGTTTGGCGGCGCCTCACTCATCCTAATCCTGAGAGATGTCCCGACCAGACCGGGCCAAAGAGAGGGACACAGATGACATTGCCACGTCTGCTTGTTCCAGCTGAATCCCAAATACCACCTGAGATTAAACAGGATTGGCCTTTAACAGCGCCAACCCATCTCAACTAACTTCTTCTCTTTTCCCCTAAAAGGGCAGTTAACATCATCTTTGATATCATCGAAGAGACTGTCAAACCAGTGGGGCCGGAGAGGGAGAAAGCATTCCTTCTATAAAAACTCCCTCCAGCTCAAGGGAACAAGGGATGTTGTTAAAAATAAAATAAAAGCCTTATTTATGAAGTAGTAACTGTTTTTTCCTTCTTTTTTTAAATCATTAATAAAAAGGGTAAAAGGATTTGTCATAGTACTAAGCAGGCTGGGGTCTCTCTATACCAAACCCCAAACTTTGTTTAACATTGTAGGGGAGGAGGGATAGCTCAGTGGTTTGAGCATTGGCCTTCTAAACCAGGGTTGTGAGTTCAATCCTTGAGGGGGCCACTTAGGGATCTGGGGCAAAATCAGGACTTGGTCCTGCTAGTGAAGGCAGGGGGCTGGACTCAATGACCTTTCAAGGTCCCTTCCAGTTCTAGGAGTTAGGATATCTCCATTAATTTAAAAAAATTAATTTAATGTTGCACAGTGACTGGGTAAGCCTCTGGCCCATATATTGTATTTAAATTAATAGAACAGACTTCCTGTGGGACCTTCTGTTCAGATCATTATCCAGCATACCATGGTACTTCATTGCCTTCCCTATGGTAGCCGAGTCGTAACTTTAAAAAAAAAAATCAATCAATTTCTCTGTGCCTCAGTTGTGCGTCTGTAAAATGGGAATAGCAATGCTTCCCCACCTAGGAGGGATGATGTAAGGATTAATCCACTAGGGTATGAGAAGGACTGATACACTATGGTGATGGTGGCTATAGAATAACATGGATAGAACAGAATGTAAAACTCCTGACTCTCAGAACACAGCTACCCCATATGGTGCCTCTGACAGATCAGGAAATTGGGCTCATCTCCACCCCCAAGGTTAATGTGTGTCTATAACAATGAAGTAAAGTACTGTGGCTGAGCCACAGCAAAAGAAAGACTTACATTTTCTTCTGTATTTTGTACAGGAGAAAACTCTTCTGCCCAGCTGCACCACAGTCTATTGCCTACCTGACCTACAGACCACCAGGCACCTGTTCTGAGTGCGTGCTTGTTAGCTGCTGCAGCAGCTAGAAAGGGCTCAGAACCCAGCTTTAAGACAAACGAACCCAAAAGAAATTCCCTTCCACATTTTATTTGTTTGTGTGAAGAGGAGTTCACTGGATCTGATAAGGGATATTAAATGGCCTTCTCAGTCTGACAGCAAAGAACAACACTAATGGGAGTTCCAAATCATGCTGTAGGTAATATACTGTACTTATAAAACAGTAACCTCTAGATGCTAGAGCCGTGCCATGACCTATATTTCCTGCAAACCTATTTTCTTCTTTGTAGGATATATGGATATATAACCCTAACCCTCCCGCCCCAGGGTAGACCAGGGCTAAGTTGCTCAGGCATCAGCTTCAGCCCCAGGTAGCAGGGCTCAGGCTTTCAACCCCATGCAGTGCAGCTTTGGCTTTCTGCCCTGGGCCTCAGTGAGTCTAACGCTGGCCCTGCTTGGCGGCCCCCCTGAAACCTGTTCATGGCCCCCCCAGGGGGCCCCAGACCCCTTGCTGAGAACTACTGTGCTAGAGGTTCTCCTTAACGCAACACTCATTTTTCGTGACCCCAACCTCCCTTTCCATCCTCTACTCAAAGCATGATGTATTTTCAGTTCAGTTGTATAGTTAAAAGCACCGAATACCAAGAAGTTGTGTTTAGGTTGAACTTACTGTCTGTTGGCAGTATTATATCTCTGGTGACAGATTCAGGGGTGGCCATAGACCAAAGGAACCAGGAGACAGACAGACAGACAAACAAACAAACAGTATCCTCCCATCTCCAAGTGGATAATCTGGTTTTTGGACTAAACTGCCCTTATCTATGTGCATGTGAAGAAGCCTAGATTACCACTACCCATACTCTTCCTCCACAGATAAACCAAGACCTTTCTTCTCCCCAGTTGTAAATGCGGTACTGGAGAATTACACCCATTACTAGAACAAGTTCAAGACAAGAATTTCAAAAGGTTTCTCAAAGAGTTAGGAGTACATGGAGTTAAAGGGCACCTAACTCAAGTGCCTTTGAAACCACACAGAGTCACAGAAAAAAAAAAGGGGGGGGGGGGAGGGGGAAGAACAGCAGCAAGATAAAGAGAAGAATGAAAATGCTTAGGTGGACCCCCCCATTTTTATTCTGGGTATTTTCTTTTTGCCTGAAGGGAGGGTGGCAATGGATAGGTGAGAGGTTCAGGATCCAAGAGTGAACATTTATCCTCAGCTGTACCTTCGAAAGAAACTCTCCCCACTCTTATCATTCCTCCTTATTCTGCATCCCGCAGCATACATATCATACTTGACTATTTGGCCAAACACTTGGAAAGATTTATTTTTCTGTTCAACGAACTCGCTCTCCTGTTTCTGCTGACCAGCCTATCAACTCCAAGCGCTCTCCCTGAGGCAGCATATTTGGATATTGAACAGCTGAAGTGGACTTTATTCCAAAGCCATCTCACGTTTGTTGGGTACCCCCCCCAAGAAACAAAAACCAAACAAAACCAGTGTTGCATCACAACACCCACTTGTCTCTGGAAAATTTAAATTTCCCAACCTTCTCACTTGCCCCATCTGCTCCTCTCAGTTCATTCGGATTTGTTTTAGTCTGTGCATCTGCAGCAGCACTAAGGAAACTGCAGCATCACTGCAAGCTTCCCTGCCATGGAGACGTGCCAAGCTAGTGTCAAATTCAACCGTATCCAAAACAAAAACAAAAAAACGAACAAGGTCACTCTGTCTAATTCTGTTGTCTCTCTTCTCCTGGAGAAATAAGTAGAAGAAGCCACCTGACTTCAAACTGAATCTCTGGAATTAAATGCTCAGATACAGGGGGGGAGGGATAGCTCAGTGGTTTGAGCATTGGCCTGCTAAACCCAGGGTTGTGAGTTCAATCCTTGAGGGGGCCATTTAGGGATCTGGGGCAAAATCAGTACTTGGTCCTGCTAGTGAAGGCAGGGGGCTGGACTTGATGACCTTTCAAGGTCCCTTCCAGTTCTGGGAGATGGGATATCTCCATTATAAGACAGGCTTTCCACCCCCCAGATATGGACCCAACCCAAAACCCCACATCAAATGCCTCCATACTAAGGGGAAGTGCCTCAGCCCCTATCTCACTCCTTTATTATTCTGCCCACTAACTTGGAGAAGAAACCCCAAATTTCTTAAGCTTATTCAGCACTCTCCCTCTCAACTACAAGTATGATTATATTCATTGACAGTAGCATCTTTTGTAGGTTAGCCACTTTCCAAAACACCCAAGGAATGCACAAACAGACACCATTTAGGGGGGAAAAGAATAACAACAAGCAGCAGCAATTTATGAACCATTTGATACAAGTCAACCTGATTTACTTTAAGTAGAACAGAAGTGAGAGCGAAATCCTGGCTGCATCAAAGTTTATGGCAAGAACTGCAGTCTTGCCACTAACATTAATGGAGTCGGGATTTCACCCTAGGTTTTTAAGAGGGATTTAAATGTGGACTAGGAGGGGCCTTGTAGATGAGCTCAGAGAGATCACCATGCACAGGGGGAAGCATTGAAGAAGGCACAGAGAAGACTGTGCGATCACAAAAAAAAAAAAAAAAAAAAAAAAAAAATCTATAAAGCATTGGCTCTCTCTTAACAGGGACCACTAGGTTAATGGCAGGTCAACAATGCAAACTTCCTTGTGAGACACTGGTTCAGCACTCATTTCTGAGTCAGGGAAGACTGTTCCCTGTGCAGTGTCAGGTCTGCAATCTACTCATGGGTAGTCACATCCCCATTTGGACTCTCAGTCACTGAGTTCCATTTTGACTGTCAAAGCCCAATAAGCTCAAGATCTCAAAAGCAAAAAATTCAAAGCTAGCAAACTTCATCCGCTGTCATTGTCAACTTGAGTCAGCCCAGGCTCACGCAAAACCAGGCCTTATGTTTGTGCAAAAGCTCATGAACCTTACCAAGCCTTTAACAAACCTGGGTTCAGGGCCAAGTTTGTAACAATAAAATCACTAAAGTTTTGCTCATTTGGGGGGTTTTGTACCAAAAGTTTCCCAAACCTCTAGAAGTTTTCCCCAACAAAAGAATCCAGCTGCAAACAAGCTTCAAAAAAACCCACCACACCTATAGTGGCTGACTCCTCATTGTGGTGTTCGGAGATGGCAGAAGCGTCATAGTCTCCTTCTGACATTCCCCCTGAGAGAGATATTCATGTAGCCTAAATTCAGCTAATTTGGATTCCTCTTGAATGAGTTTTTGTTTGGGTCATGGAAGATCTACAGCAAATAAAGAAGATGCTTCATTCATTTATAGCATGTAGTACCATTAAGATCTTGCCTTGGCACTTAACTAGATCTATAGCATCATCCAGCTTTCTCGTGGCTGGTTCTGACCTCATATTAAGGAATTTGTCAACCTCATACACAGTGAAGAGGTGAGAAAGTAGCAGAGGTAATTTCATCTAGCTTCAGCGTGGGAGGTGGCCAACTATGCTGTCAAGTTCTCTGTGCTTTTAGGGCAGGACCAAAGTTCATGGCTCCACTGGTGTACAGACCACCAGGTTATATGGGGAAATACCAAAGAGTTCAGAGCATCATATCAGACTGGTCAGTATGTGTATTTCTTGAAGCAATGCACTTGTTGGGTAGTCCCAAGAGGGTCAAGAAGAGCCCATCATATACTGAACTTAGCCAATACTCAAGTGACCCGTACTCGTTTTCTGACCATCACCTGGCACATTTCACTTCCTGAATTATTCCCACACCTCTCTCTTTTGCCTCATTACCATGGAGAATAAAGGACTTTGGATTGTCATTTTAGTGGTGCTCTTACTGGTTCTGATCCTGCAGAGGCATATCCCGCCCATGGCCAACTCACCAAGAGCAGACATCGGTTAGATGGGGCTCATAATTCAAAGGCTATAGAGTCTAGTTGTTTCTTGGGACTGCAGACCATTGTGATTTAAAGACGATCTCTGAGAGTTCAAGCATTTGGGTACAAATTGGATCTGAGAGGGAGTCTGAGCTTCCTCTCTATGTTATACTAATAACAATACCGTGGCATACAGAAAAGCTGTGACTGAAGCAAAGATACTGTTTGTTATGGGTCACTGGCATCATGAATTACAATCTACCTGAACTCTTACAGGGTACCTGCACTGAGACACAATATGGATAGTCATGCCATTATAATGGTGGGTGTGCAAAAAAACTCCCCCTCCCCCCCCAAATCCACCTCCTTTCCTTCTTATCCTGGACCCCTCTCCCCCAGTTTTCTTGTTTAAAGGTGCTTTTAAGTTCTTGTGTTCATATAGTTTCTACAGTGCTTTTATTGTGCCAAGAGCCAGTGCACTAAGCACTGGAGGACGTGCAATAAATTTATCATAATATAGAACAGTAAATAGCCGCAAAGCAGTTTCACAAACTTTAAAAAAAAAAATACATTTTGTATGAAATGGTATATAGAGAACGAGCTTTCCACTTTAGCTCCAGTAAAGTGCACAATTCGTAGGCTGTCAAATTAGACATGTTTGGCATTAACTCCATTAATGTGGAGCCATTTAACTGACCTTTATTATACTGGCACTGGTAGTATATTCTCCTCAGTGTTCATTCATATCCTCCGCTAATGTTAATGAGATTTAGGTGTTCACATAAAAAGCAGAATATACTCCTATATCTTTAAAAAGAAGGTCACCAACTACATTGCTTCCGTAACAGCCTTAACAGCTAGTCACAAAGTTGCATTGAATTCAGAGAGTCATTCAGCAGCCATCTGGGAATAAATGGAGCAGAAAGTGAAAGTTAGCAAGGCAACTGCTGGGCTTAAACAGATTAAATACAAAGAGCTGAAAGGATGGAAGAGGTGAAGAGGATGGGAGAAAAACTAAGCCCTAGGTACACTATGTAATATATCGGACACTTGTGACTAGTAGACAAAGTGGGAGGAGACACTAGGAATCTTATCAGCACAAAGAAAAATTAACTCCATAAACTGATAGGTCAGAATTCCCTTTTGGGTAGAGGAGTACACAGTAGGATGCATACCTAGATATTGCTTTTCAAATTCAGGAGATGTGAATGTGTTCAACTTCCCTCTACCGGAGAGAATCAGAACTGTGCAAGTGCGTGTCATTGGCCCTATATGCCTGATCGCCAATAGATCATCCTTCTACACCTCAGCTGGTATGAGCCTGCGATTCTGAATAGGAAGTTTTAAGTGGTATCATCACTGTGAAATTCCTAGTGGCCAGGGTTTATACAGCATGATGACAGCCATGAAGTCCTTGGTGGTTACAGATTTGTTCTACTGTGTAATAAAAGAAAAATGTCAAACCAAACATGTAGTAGATTTTTAATGGAACTAAAGTGGGTCCCAACAATGTTCTTATTTCTCTTTGGTTACATCCGTTAAAGCAAATTAAGTTACCACGTTAAAATGTTTGATTTTTTGCTGCTTTTTAAATATTGTAAAGAGTAAATTAAATTCTACATTTGCACTTGAAATAAAGCTTTATAGGCGGTACAATCTAGAACAAATGCCTTACCACTAAAATCTTCTTTTATTGTACCTAACTGATGTATATTGGCATACTCTGGATCAAGGCAATAGGTTACATTCATGCTACTGAACGGACAGGAAATATTTTGGTACTTTGCAATCTGGAAAACTACATTAACAACTAAATTTCAACTCAGGTAAGATGCAATAAAATGTTACCCTACAACTAAACTCAGAACTCTTCCCAGAGTCAGGATGAACTGGCAGAACAATAAACTTTGGGGGCATCAGTAACCATCAGCCTATATCATGCTTCTGATTGGGGAAAGGTTAGAGACTAGATAACCTGAGCTTGCAGGCAGTAAGCTACAAAGGAAAGAAGACCTGGTTACCCTCCGTCACCAAGACACAGCTGAACTGGGTCTCTCAGGGCATTGGTAATGGTATGTGTGACTTTTTATATCTAGGTCACCATGCAAATATGGCTCAGACTGATAATAATCAAACTTAATTGCAATCTGCAAGCTATTCAGTGGCTTATGTACTGTTATCAACTCTTATGATTTTATCAAAAGTCACGATACTTGGCGTTTTTCTGAAGCCCTAGCTCCTGGAGTCATGTGATTACCAGAGACTGTCACTTTTTAATTATTTTAAATAAAAGCTAAGTTTCTATTTCTCCTGGGAGAGGAGAAAAGGTTGGAAATGTGACCCAAGTGCTCCCTAAAGGCTCAAATCAGAAGTCGAGGAAAAAGAACCAAAATGTATTATCTTTTATAGTCTCATGATTTTTAAGCCAATTTTGTGACTTTTCTGAACTGGTATGATTTTTGGATGGCAATACTGCTTGTGTGAATCTGTGGGTCTTCTTGCTGCTTCTACTGCATATGATATATCAACATACCTCACCATGATGGGTAGTAAATGACATCCTAGGTGGTCAATTAAGCAAACGAACAAAGAATTGGACAGATATGAACTATTTTAGCCCTAGCAGTGGTCCTCCAAAAGCTAGTGTTGAGGTACCTTAGTACACATTGCGGATAAGCTCGTGCTGTCTGGGTAAGCTCTCTTCAGTAGATAAACAGAGGGCTTTAGTCTCCAAGGCTGTCATTCCAGCAGCTTTCACCAGCACCAGATTTATTATTTAAAAAAGGCTTTAAATAAATTCAGTTCAGCCATTCTGCAAATTTCCAACAGAGAGATAAGGTCAGATATAGATGGACATGGAAATACACAGCAAGATCATTTACCAAGAACAAACCAACCCTCTCTCAGTCCAGCAAGCAAAACATCACACTGTCAAACAAACAGCAGGGGAAAGGCTTGTGTCATCAAAGAGTTACAATATCATCTCTCACTATCTTAAAGTAATACAGTCACAATTCAAGAGCAGCTGCACCTGTATTTCCCCTCAGAAAGGGCACCCACTCACAGGTTTCCAGCTCCCCAGATGTTGCCTTTCTAGGTGGAGACCTGCTTCTCTTCCCTTCTGACCAGGATACTTCCAGACTGCACAGTTCCCTGCCTTCACTCTGTTGTTTCTCTCTTTTTTTTATTATTATATTAATTAATTATTAATTATTATTATTATTATTAAAGAAGTACCTTGTGTCGGATCCCACCTAGAAGATTCCTGGGTTCGACCTTCCACAGTCATCTTGGTCAACTCTGAACCAAATCCGAACAGACCATGGTAGATGCAGACGTATAATGCACAAATGGAAAAATCAAGAACTCGCCGGCGTGCGAGTGTGGCTCCCCACAACAAAGCAAACATATCACCACCCACTGCCCAATTTATAAATATGAAGGCGACATCACTGCTAAATTCTACTATTCCTGATATAGCCATTTGGCTCGATCAACTTCAGGTGAAGTTGTAGCTGCTGCTTTACACCAGTCATATGAAAGAAGAACTGTGTTATTCCCAGCACAAACAAGTTGCCCACAGACACCCGCTTGCTTTCTCTTCAGAGTCGTTAACAGGTATAATAAGGTTATAAGTTATAAGGTGCCACACAGCACTTCCTAGGCAAGCCTGCTTTATTCCTAAAGTAAAAAGCATTATAGAGAAAACATTAAAAAAAAAAAAAAAACACCCTACGTGCATGCTAATAAGCATGCCAGACATCACCGTAACCCTAAAATGGACTCTGGCAGGATAAGTCCTTCAACATTCTCACCCAAGAGGATTCCTTGTGGTCACCAGGTCATCACAGCTTCAGCTCAAAACAAGCACACTCCTAGTATGTTCAGTTCACCCTTTATACAGATTGGAGGGGCGGGGTGTCTCTGACCTGGAGTTTCCAGGAGTGGGTAAGTAGTATACAATGGGTGTCTCTTCCCAGGGGTTGGCTTCAGAGGGGAGAATTTGCATTCCCCTCACCCCAAGGTATTTCCCTAGGAAAACCACTTCACATATTGTTCCCAAAAGACCTTTGAAGTTCCTCATACCTCCCAGAGATTACATTAGTCTTGTCTTCCTGCTACAGAAGTTCCATACTCTCACAATGGTACATAAACATTTGCATTTTTAATACAATGAACTCCAAAGATGTTAAACTTGATTCAGTGAAGTTCCTTCAGCACATTGCAGGAAATTGTCTGTCTGTCACAAATACTACAGCTCTTTAGCTGTTTCCATTTTTAAGAAAATTCACCTTTTCCTCCTAAAATAATCTTGCATTTATCATGAGTAGGTAAGTAAAATGAATATATACACAGGTAAATTCTAGTTAGAATTTCAGAAGGTCTGTGTGGTTAGATATATCTCTACTCCATGGGTCTGATCTTGCTCCAGTTGAAACCAAAGCAAGGCTCTTACTGATTTCAGTGGGACGGAACAAATCCCTCAATGATCAAGAAGGGCTCAGCTCAAAAGCACGGATCCCAGCACTTCTCAGAACCGCAGAAGTTCATATCTGGATCCAAAGTTTGTATCTCTCATCTGTCATCAATATGTTTAAATAAATAAATAAAAGTGTCTGTAGTCATGACTACAATGGAATAAATTCCTTTATTTCTGCAGCCATGGAAAAAGTTGCATTTATTTTTTACCCTTAACCTATTTACTAATCAAAGTTGGCCAGGCTAACACATCTGTTTCCAACACTGACAGCTATTTTCCCAGAGCCACCATTTTTAAAATAAAAAGAAGCTATAGAGATCAGAACCAGACCTAACACAGGGGAAGAGTATCCCACATCAACCTACTGTGGGGTTCTTACACATTTTTCTGAAGCATCTGGTGCTGGCCACTGGTAGAGACAGGGTACTGGACCAGATGGACCCACTGCTCTGATCCAGTCTGTCAGTTCCTATCTTCTTATTCCTCCCTACCCCATGTGTAGCTGTCTGGATCCAATAAAAGCACGTAATTCACCCATCTAACCCATGCTTTTTCTGTATGGTATTTAGCATATGTAGCCCAAAATGAAAATTAAACACAGCCGAGTTTTGGGGAGGTGATATTCCTACATTGATGGAAAAAACTCTTCCACCAGCATAGGCTGTGGCTGCACTATGTGATTATTTCAGCACAGCTACAACAATGTAGCTATGGCGGTATTGTCCCCATAGTGTAGACAAATCCCAATGTAATGTAATCCTAATGTAAGCCACTCCAACGCAAATGAACGTTCACATAGGGGTTTGCATAATTTTAACTGTATTGGTGAAGAAGAAAAAAATCCATTTAAGTTATCTGTACAGGTAAGTTGTACTGATCTAAGCCGACGAGCGAGGGAGGGAGTGTGTTTACAGCGATCATACACTGTAGTAGAACTCTGAACAGGTTTTAGATATCAGACTTTCATCCTTCAGAAAGATCAAGTCTCATGCTGGAAAAAGCATAATAAGAATTAAGTTAATATGTTCAGTAATAAGTTACCGCCACAAAGAGTACTTGACCATCTTAATTTCCACCTGGTTTGCAGTAAACTACCTCAGTGTGTGTGTATAATAGAATGAAAAAAAGAAATATTAAAAGTGACAGATTGTGATTAGAACTAGGTCACAATTCAAATGGTACAATTAGTGAAAAATGATATTTGAAGACACTTAACTCACCATCCTCCTTACACTGGATAGACTACTCCATATGTTATTTGTTCTTATCCCCCCACCCTTTTATTCCCAAAGACTCCATTAATACAAAACGATCCCCAGCCTGCTGTGCCACATGACAGCATAATGCCCACGAGGCATGAAATGTCAAAAATCACAGCTTTACACCTGGCCAACATAAGATATTCATCATCGAGTTCTCCCAAGCACGAGTTCAATCTTTGAGGGGGCCATTTAGGGATCTGGGGCAAAAATCTGTCTGGGGATTGGTTTTGCTTTGAGCAGGGGGTTGGACTAGATGACCTCCTGAGGTCCCTTCCAACCCTGATATTCTATTATTCTATTTGTCGTTGTTGTGGGCCAAACCACAGAGAGAGACAGATGGAATGGACATTTTATTTACATATGAAGTCTCTACACCTATCCACTTGATGTATGACAGATAGAACCTGGCCTTACACGGTCATGGAGGATGCCAGAGATCGGTTTATTTTATAACCGCTTGCCCTACATTAGGAAGCATGGTTTTCTCCCACTCCCCCAAATGGCCACTGATAATTCTTTTAATATTTTTTTCAAAAAAATATTTGGCTGTTAGTACGTCTTTAAAAGTCTGGAGCTGGGATTTTGATTCAAACGTCTTCATCTCTTTGGGTTAGAACTTTTCAACTCAGACCTATCGGTACTTTAAAGCTACTCCTACAGAAAGATTAATAGGATCCGTAGACTCATCCAACCAGGCTCAGCTGACTAAACTGAAATCCCCTCGCTGTTGCAGAAGCGACCTACACTTGTGTGTAGCAGGTTTTAGTGTTCCTCTATGTTTTGTTCTGGAGGGCTAACACCCCTGAATTCAGAAAGCATAAGTCTCCTGGAACCAAGTCCTGGGGGACATGGAGAAGCAGTTAAAGAAGAGACAACCCAAACTGCCCACAAATATACAAAAAGCTTAGTAATGTAACTCCTAGACATATTTAAAGGATTCAAGAATGTAGAACTCCTTGTTAACTTTAATAGCTTTGGAAAGGTTTTCATATACTGATTTCATCACTTGGGTTACCACAGGGCTAATGGAATAAACAGCAATATTTTGTAGTGGGGAAGAGTATTAGCCCTTTGGATGACACATTGGGGTTTCACCTAGATATTAATATGAAGAGTGCATTAGAAGCAAAAAAGGAAAGGAAATTAAGTCAAAAAGGAAGACCATAAAATAATGCTCATTGTCTCGAGTTTATTTGGACAACTTGCAGTGGAGAACAAAAAAAGCTCCTGGATACACCGAGATGTAGGCCACGTACATCAGGAGAGTGATAGGCTCTTAGGATGGAACACATATTGATGAAAGCAACTTATTCAGAGGGAAAGCAAACCACTGACTCCATCCTTAAGTCAAGCTTTCAAATAAAGACGTAAAACATAATCCTCGCCATTTGTTATTAAAAATCAAGATTTTTTTTTGCCAGATTAAAAATGTTAGCTAACATATCCTGGCCAATATCCAACTTGGATAATTACATTCTGTTGCCTAAAATTCCCCCTATGATTTCAAATGGATTCGTTTTTCTTCATTTCTCTTCCCCAAGCCCCCTCCGGTAGAACGTTGCTAGTCCGGAATGGCTGCTCAGTTCTACTCCAGGGGTGCATGAATTTCAACAGTGGGCAATCCCTGAACAGAATCTGTATACATCTCCTGGAAGAAAGGCACTATGAACCAGATTCTGATGCCTTTATTCACATTGAAGAGTAAATTATTCCAGGAGTAATCTCATTGATTTAAGGAGGGCTTCTTGTGCAGTAAAAGTACAACATAGCAAAAGTAAGTATCAGTCAGGCCTTGTACAAGCAATGGGCCATATCCTCAGTTGGTGTAAACTGATGAAGCGCCACCAAGTTTAATGGAGCTATGCTTATTTACACCAGATGAGGATATGGCCCATTAGGTATTGTTAATCTATTTTGTCATCTCTAAGTATAGCAGAGTGTTGAAAAGTTTACATGCGCTAACAGAGGCACAAAGGAACTAGGTAAGGGTGTCAGAAATGATTCTGCTTACTTTTGACGGGCTTGCAAAATCATGTTCTGAAGTGTACAAACTATTGTTTATTATACATATCACCATAACCAGTGCTGTTTAACATAAATTCTGGAAAAAGGGGTACACAGTGAAGTAGCAAAATTTGCAGACAATACAAAATTATTCAAGATGGTAAAGTCCAAAGCAGACTGCAAAGAGATCTCACAAAACTGGGTGACTGGGAAAGAAAATAGCAGATGAAATTCAGTGTTGATAAATGCAAAGCATGCACATTGAAAAACAAAATCCCAACTACACATACAAAATGATGGGGCCTAAGAAAAGCTGTCACCACTCAAGAAAGATCTTGGAGTCATAGTGGATAGTTCTCGGAAATCATCTGCTCAATGTGGAGTGGCAGTCAAAAGCTAACAGAATGTTAGCAACCATTAAGAAAGGGATAGATAAGACGACAGTAAATATCATAACGCCACTATATAAATCCATGGTATGCCCACACCTTAAATACCGCGTGCAGTTCTGGTCGCCCTATCTCAAAAAAATATTGGAATTGGAAAAGGTACAGAGAAGGGCAACAAAAAATGACTAGGAGTATGAAACCGCTCCTCATATGGAAGCCACTTAAAAGACTGGGACTTTTCAGCTTGGAAAAGAGATGACTAAGGGGATATGATAGAGTTCTACAAAATCATGAATAGTGTGGAGAAAGTGAATAAGAAACTATTATTTACTCCTTCACATAAAAAAAGACCCAGAGGTCACCAAACGAAATGAATAGGCAGCAGGTTTAAAAACACACACAACTCACAGTCAAACCATAGAACTTGTTGCCAGGGGATATTGTGAAGGCCAAAACTATAATTGAATTAAATAAAGAATGAGGTAAGTTCCTGGAGGAGGTCCATCAGTGGCTATTGGCCAAGGTGGTCAGGGATGCAACCCTATGCTTTGGGTGTCCGTAGCCTCTGACTGCCAGAAGCTGGGTATGGACAACAGGAGATGGATCCCTCAGTAATTGCCCTGTTCTGTTCATTCCCTCTGAAGCACCTGGCATTGGCCACTGTTGGGAGACAGAATACTTGGCTAGATGGACCATTGTAACCGTGCACGGCACTTTAAAGACAAAACTGAAAGGTCCCACGTGACACTGCACCCCAGATTCTCCATAGTGATATTATTAGGATATGATTATAGCATAATTATTATGTATTTTATTCAAGACAGGTTGTGTAAGGTGTCATTCGAAAAGTTATGATTTGCTGAATAGGATTATCCTATTTGTATGCATGTATCATTTTTGTATCTGAAGTTATAAATACTGACTATGTATCTGTACTGTAAATGTAGTAACACCTGGGCAACGCCCACTAGACAAGATGCTTTCAGTCTAGTTAGCTGACTGGGAAGGGTCTATTCAGGACAATGAGCCATTAGGGAAAAACCAATAGGCTTTAGGAGAAGCTTATCTCATAAGAATGGCCATAACAGGTCAGATCAAAGGTCCATCTAGCCCAGTATCCTGTCTACCGACAGTGGCCAATGCCAGGTGCCCCAGAGGACGTGGATCTAACAAGCAATGATCAAGTGATCTCTCTCCTGCCATCCCCCTCCTAGCCTCTGTTTGTCAGAGGATGGAGGACACCATTCCTTACCCATCCTGGCCAATAGCCATTAATGGACTTAACCACCATGAATTTATCCAGTTCTCTTTTAAACGCTGTTATAGTCCTAGCCTTCGCAACCTCCTCAGGTAAGGAGTTCCACAAGTTGACTGTGCGCTGTGTGAAGAAGAACTTCCTTGTATTTGTTTTAAACCTGCTGCCTATTAATTTCATTTGGTGACCCCTAGTTCTTGTATTATGGGAATAAGTAAATAACTTTTCCTTATCCACTTTCTCCACATCACTCATGATTTTATATACCTCTATCATATCCCCCCTTAGTCTCCTCTTTTCCAAGCTGAAGAGTCCTAGCCTCTTTAATTTCTCCTCATATGGGACCCGTTCCAAACCCCTAATCATTTTAGTTGCCCTTTTCTAGTGCTAGTATATCTTTTTTGAGACCATATCTGTACACTGTATTCGAGATGCGGGCGTACCATCGATTTATATAAGGGCAATAATATATTCTCAGTCTTATTCTCTAACCCTTTTTAATGATTCCTAACATCCGGTTTGCTTTTTTGACCGCCTCTGCACACTGCATGGACATCTTCCACCTGGTAAGCCTTCCTGAGAACACTCCAAACAGCCTGTAAGTGATGGCTGCTAGGTCTCTACAAGGACATGTGACCAGGCCACATGATGCTGGACTCCATCTTGGGATGTCAGTATTTTTTCCCACAAACCCATCTGGGAACCAAGTTTTGAAACAAAGAGTTCCCATCATATGTTAAAGCTATATAAGGCAGAGAGTGACATCATCTGTTGTTCTTCACTGGAAGTGCTGGACCCAGACTAAAAGGATTTCTAGCCTGTGTATGAAGACCTGAGAAACCCAAGCTGTAAAGCTAACACAGCTTGTGCCTTAAGAATCTACAAGTCTGCCTGTACCCTCAGTTGGGGTGAGAATTTGCTAGTTCATATTCAATCTATCTAGTATATTAAGCTTAGTTGGCATTTTTGTTTATTTGCTAGGTAATTTGCTTTGATCTCTTTGCTATCTTTTATAATCACTTTATCTTTTGTAGTTAATACATTTATTTTAGGTTTTAATCTAAACCAGTGAGTTTGAAGTGAAGTGTGTGGGAATCTTAGCTCAGCGGCGCTGAAGTGTTTATGAAGGTGACTAGGCCAATTTCATGCTATCCCAATACCGGGCTGTCTGAGCACCAGTCCTGACCTCAACACAAGTTACAGCAGCCCTCATGCTGCTCTTATTAAGAGGAGATTGCCAACAATCCAGCTGCTGGGGATTCAGGGGGTCCTGGCCACATGCTCTTCCCCTCAGCCACAAGACACCGCTAAGCAAGGTGAGGACATTCTTGGGGGTCTGGATGTGAGTTTTAAGGCAGTTTTGCCCCCAACAGAGCAGTGCAAAACAGCCCTAGCACACCTGAGCAGCTGGTCTTATTTTAATCAATAAGTGATGTGCAAACATTAACAAATAGTGTTACAATGAAGTGATGCATCTGGCCATTTTAAGCTTCATTTGTCCATCAAGAGAAACGTAATTCCAAAACCTGAATTGTTTCTTTAACTGTTCTGTTTCATCAATGGCCTGAACAGGATCTGAATAAGATAACTCTTTGCCCTTTCTTCTCCTCCCTTCTTTTACAAACAAACAAAAAACCTTACACTCCAGATAAAGTAGAGCTTGAATTACTTTGCTCTAGGCATTCCTGCATGCAAATTGATAGAAAATTAGCATTACTATAGTTACTGAAGCCCTGGACTGAACATATCTAAAAATGGAAGGATTCCCTTCCCCGCCAAATAGCAAATGTATCCCTCTTCAAGTCTGGTTTATACAGGTAACATTCCAACTCTCCATCAGTTTGCTATTAGTTTCCCTCTGCAATAAATATCTGTCACTCAAACAGATGTCACCCTAAGCAATGCCACTCTCCAATCAATGAGAGGATTTGTACTCGAAAGGTTTGTGTGGAGCAATGTTTGGTACGCAAGCATCTGACTGATCAGGCCAAACTTACACTTCAGACAAATGACATGTACAGTAGAACCTCAGAGCTACGAACACCTCTGGAATGGAGGTTGTTCGTAACACTGAACCAAATGTTATGGTTGTTCTTTCAAAAGTTTACAGCTGAACACTGACTTAATGCAGCTTTGAAACTTTACTATGTAGAAGAAAAATGCTGCATTGTAGCCATCTTAATTTAAATGAAACTGTAATACCAACAGACCCTGGTCATCAGCGTGCGGATGGGATTGAACCAGGGGCCTCTGGAGCTTACTGCACAAGCCTCTACTGCATGAGCTAAAAGCCATATGGCTAGTAGCTAAGGCTCTAGAGCAGACTCATTAATCTCTCTCTAAGTGGTCTCAGTGCCACTAGATGGGACAGAGCACCACACCCAGGTGGTGTGTGGGTTACAAAACAAGCGCAGAAAGCTTCCTTACCTTGTCAATTTAAAAATTAAAAAAAAAGGGGGGGGTTAAGTAATTTGCATTTAACACTGTACTGTATTTGCCTTTTTTTGTCTCTGTTGCAGCCTGATTACATACTTCCTGTTCCAAACGAGGTGTGTGGTTGACCAGTCAGTTAGTAACTCTGGTGTTCCTCACGCTGAGGTTCTATTGCAGAAATCTCGTACTTCTTGTTTGGACCAAATAGATAGCCCCCCCTTATCTCTACAGTTTCTGCATGATTAAAATAGATTCATTTGTAAAAAACAATGAAATGAAAACAAAAGCTGCAATTACAGAGAAATAAGCAAACGCTCTTCACCTCCACTCAAAACTCGAGATTTAGCACTGAAGGCAAATGGCTTAGTTCTGGGTCTGTTCTTTACACCTCAAAATTATGAAGTATGGATGTGGTGAGAGATTGCTGTACTACATGTACTTGCCTATATCATGACTGACTTCAATGCCACATCTCAATGAAAGCACTATATACAATACAGTTTGCCTCAGAATAAACCCTAATAGCTCATAAATTGCCAGTACAATAATCCCTTTGGAATTTCTTCTTTTATCCGGAGTTTCCTTCCTCTCCCTCGCCACCCCTCCCCCCCCCACCGCTTTGTTACATTATAGAAACAAGATAATAAACAGTACAGAGAAGAAAATGATGTTATGTACCAATGTTGGTCTGCAGAACAGACACTACACTATTTCCTTAAGGAAACACAGTCAGGCATATACTTCACTGTCAATCTATTTTTAAAAAGGGCTACAGAACCTGTTGCACCAAAAAAAAAAAAAAAGGGGGGGGGAGGGAGGGAGGCAATATGAATTAAAATATTTTTTCTTTCACTTTTTAGACATGGGTTTTAGATTTGTCCCTGGCATAAAAACCTACAAGAAGCTTACAAATAAAATAGGAGTGGGCGGGGGAACTTCAATTCAGCCTAGATTGTTTAAATCCAATGTTATTATTTCCCACAGAATTACTTAGGTCTATTGAAGATGAAGCTGCAGTATTGGAGGGTTATTTGCTCCAAGGACCTTTTTAATATGGCTGTATTGTAATACTGCAGTGCAAAAACCTCTAGTCATAAAGAGAAATTTAGCTCAGAAGCAGAACTTGTGAGCACTGAAAAATGCATTTGCTTCAATTTGTATTCATTTAATAATGGTGTTACTTAACAAGATCAGTTAAAATGACTGTCCTCAAAAGGCATAACACTGTAACCTCCTCCTATGAGACTCCTAGGGCACTGAAGTAAAATTCATTTGTCTAAACCAAATAACCAAAGCAAGCAGTGGAATTACAAAGAACATATTTAAAAGGAGGAAAATCTTTAGTGACAGACAAGAAGATAGTTTTAAAACAAAAGGGGGGGAAAGCAGGAAGCCAACTAAAATACATATTTCACTGCCAATGAAAATGAATTGTCCCCTGACAAACGGCAATGCATTGTCATCTCACTTTGATTTTTGTCTTAAATTAAGGAGAAGCCACTGAGTCTACACATTAGAAAAGAGCTATTGAAATCTGGGTGTATGCTGTACCACATTACTAGTCAAATCCCATATACTCATGCATAATTATTTTCCTACAAGGTTATGCCTAATTGGCCACTAACCCAATTGATTAATCATCTACATTTTAAGGAGGCATCAAGAAGCAGTCTGAAAGGCAGCAAAATGTTTAAGTACAAATATGAAGCCAGTCTGTGACAGCTGGTTCTAGTTGCTCCTATTAGGATGTACACACATAGGTGGCAGACAGAAAAAGAATGTTAGAGGGTTAGCTAATCTGGAAATCAACAAGCCCTGTGGTCCGAGGACAATCTCCACAATTCTAAGTAAATTGTTAGTTTCCAGCAACGGAAGCGTTACATTATTTTGAGTGTGACAGAGAGAGAGTCCTTTAAGGAGACAGATAATTCTCATTTCCAAGTCTGCATAATAAAATGTCCATTTCCTTGAGTCTTAACTCTTATGGTAAGAGCAGAAGATAAATGCCATGCATGCATACTTGAGTTTCCTTCCTGGAATCACCCCTGCACTGATTGCAGAGAGGTATGTGACAAACACTAGCCTTTTGACAGGTCTTTGAGTGAAAAACAAAACTTTGAGTTAAAGCCCATTTATTTCTCTCAAATTGAAGTTAATAGGAATCAGGCACATGAGTGTAATTGGTAAATGAGATGCTACATTATGCACACTGCTTAAAGCAAAGCTTTCCTGATCAAGACTTTTCTCTATCCCCCATACACACCCACCCACCAATTTTAGATTTAAAAACACAAAAACCTTTGGACCTATATGGACAGATCCACTAACAGGATCCCTCTAAGAACAGGTTCTGTGGACTAAGATGATAACATGCTGTAGGGTCCAGAAATAAATACAAGCAATTAAAGCATTTGGGGGGGGGGTGAAATACCACAATATGAAATTAAACACTGACAAGACACTTGAATCTTTCCCGACCACCTCCCTTCAGCCCCCATTTCTTCATTACTGCAATCAAATAAAATACCTTCTCCTACCTTGAACCACTGCTGCTCCCTGATCAACCCCCCACTCATCCTCTTGTTGCAGAAAAAAAGGCTCCCCCCTTTTGTTGTCAGTTCTTTTTCCAAGGGGGTCTCTGTGTGTCTGCCTCTAGGCAGTAGATCCCTCCAAACGAAGACTTGGAAATGGGTATCCCAGTGAGCAAATCCTCAGCAGTTTCAGTTCAGTGAGAGCACCTCAATCACAGCAGCAGAAGCAACAGCAGCAGAGGCAGTGCTAGTAGTCTGCAGGCCACATCGTTCATACCGTATACATCACTACCACATTTCTCCTAATACTGGAGCCCGACAGCATTTCACCACCTCGTGTATAACGTGGGCACTTTACTTTGCTGTGCAATAACACATTTATGTGAATACCCTTAATAATTCCCTTGGTCTGTGTCTCATCAGCAGACTATTTGTGGCTCAGCAGGCACAGCAAATAAACATGCAACCACCTGGAGGGTACACTTACATCCTTCATTAGGATTTGCCACCTAACAGTATCAAAATTCACTTGAGGGGACCAGGTGCACCCAATTCATCACACTGGAACAAATTCAACACTCTCACAGTTCCCACTAACTACAATGGGATTTGTGTGTAAAGGTAGAAACTGAACCTTAATCTATCCAGACACTAAAATAGCTGGGGTAACACTATGCACTTAGAACACCCCATAGGTCCTGCCCTGGGCTCTTTATTGATCACTGTCTAGTCACCCACTCTATCGTGTTGTTAGTTGCACCTATACAAAAGTGTTGCATGTTTTTATTTCTTTTTTAATTCCTGTGGTTCTGTGACATTTTGTGGCCTGACAAGGCATTTTCAACCAGCACGTCAGGAGGAGAAAGTGTGACTTCTATCACATGGTCTTGATTTTAACCCTATAATGATAATGCCCTATCTAGTGCTCATCACCTTGCTCTCTCAATGCCTTGCAAGAATGTATGATGCCAGCAAAATGGAACAATTTATCAGATGTCTTTTTTGATCTCCTCCTTAACCTGGAGCATGTATTAAGAGGATCTTTTTTGTTCCCCTTCCTCCAGCATCAGCCATTGGCTTAATCCATTCCTCTCACCGCACCGCCTCTCTCTCTCTCTCTCTCACTCACTCACACACACCCCTTCCTCCTCTTTCCATTTCTTCCTTCTTTCCCTGTCTCAACCCCTCACCAGAAGATGGTTGTTACTGAGGGAAAGCTATGAAAAAAAAGATGGGCTTTACACACTGTCCTGAAAGTGGCAAGATTGGTCATCATTCCAATCTGCATTAGAATGTTTTACAGCCCAAATCCAGATGCAGAGAATGCAAAATCTTTTGTGACACACCCCCAGTTGGTCGGGCACTCTGTCCCCATCTTGTGATGTCCGGATTGATAAGCCTGGTACAGCTTTGGCTAACACAACTGGGTCTTTTAGCTGAGGCTGTAGAGGTTCATGGTCTAAGAGTCAGAGATCCCAACTTTGATCCCTGCTGCCAGTGACCCACCCGGGGGGGCATGGTTTTACATTTTATTGGCATGGTCATATCGTTTCTTCAGTCATTTCTGCTTGACAATTTGACGGGGTTTCCTGCTCTCCCTGTGGTTTGTGGACCTGGTGATCACTCACTGTAACTGCTGGTAAGTCCATTGTGAGAAATGAAGCCTTCCACATTTGCAATATACTTTTGAGTTGCTACTTATAGCACTTTCTGGCAGAACATTATCTTTGTCTGTGGCCTGTTTCTATGTATTTAACTTAATAACTCTGACCTCTAATCTATTAAATCCACCTCTTTCCATGCAGGGGGGTGACAGGCAGTCAGGCAAGAATGGTTGAAAAAGAAAATGATCAGATAAGTACACATTTCCTATTCTTCCCCTTCATACCCAACAGTCTTGCTGGGCTGTAACAAACAGTAAAATTAATTTCTGGTGGGAACACACTGTTACCATAACTAAATATATACGTGGATAAATTGTGAGCTTGAAAAGGGTATGACTGAGACACGCACATTGGAGGTTTTTGCTAATTCTAGGAGATCAAGCTTGTAATATCTAGAAAAATGTGTGTGTGAAACTGCCTTGCATATTTCTTCATAAGTATAGATCTTCAAAGCATGGCTGGTTGCTGAACCCCTTAGAAGAGAGAGAGAGAGAGTATTAACCTTCTTGGAAGGGTTAATAGTAGGCACTGACTGCAGTGGATTATAACAGAGTTGTTAGCCTTATGTAACCATGACCCACACATGACTGAGGCCAGGAGAAAAAGGTTCAGTCTCTTATCAGCACTCCTCTGTCACATATGTATTACAGGAGGAATAGTTCTTCCTGCTTTATAGACTTCTTTGATGCATACCCTGAGCTATCTGACAATGGCTGCCTCAGAGATTTTGTTACCCTTAACTGCTGGCTGATAAAGAACAAATAAAGCTGTTGAATGTCTTATTGATTGTGTGTAATTGAGATATAACTTTAGTGCCCTTCTTACATTGTGTTTATGCCATTCAATTGCTTTGGGGTACTTCGAATTAGGACAGAATGGTGGTACTGATATTGCCTGGAAACAAATGTTCACTCACAGGATGAAGATTGGATCCATTCTGCCTCCCACCATGTCTTTGTGAAAGGTACAATTATTGAACTTTCATAGCAAGAATCTCCAAATCAGATATCCTTTTTGTCAAAGTTACGGTGTCTAGAAGGGTAAGAAACATGAATGTGCACTTAAAGGCTCAAAAGAAGGGGGGTTTTCAGGCTTGGAATACCCAAATTAGCTTCTTGGGGGAAATCTATCAAATACTAAAGAGATGGAACTGTGGTCTTCTAGTTAAGACCCTGGACTGCAACTGAGAATACCTGAGTTCAGGTCCCAGCTCTAACAGAATTTCCTCGGTATTATCTTGAGCGAGTTGCTCTCTTTACCTCATTTCTACTATGGGAATAATTTCCTGCCTTCAAGGGGGTTGTGTGGATAAATTCATTTGTGTGCATGTGTGGAGTTCAGATAGTAGAACAATATGGTCATATAAACAGATGGATAAATGCTAGTTTTATGAGGATTTCAAGCAATACATTTTGGGTTCCTTTTACCAGGAACACTTGCAATAGCAGAGAGACAATTCTTTAGTATGTTCAGATTCAAACCTAGGAATAGGGTGTTTTAACAAAAGTTCAGAATGCTTTAGATCTTTGCATTTCAGGTTTATATCAGCATCAATACTGAAATTTCAGCCAAATTCCATTGTAGCTCAGGCTTGTGGATTTCCTTCTTGCCACTAGCAAGTCCTCCACCACCTCTGCCAAATACCCTCTCTCAATCTCCTCTGAATGTCCTTGTAGTCAGCTTTAGTTGGGCCAAAGTTAGGCCCTGGGTAAGAAAGCCGACTTGAACCGGCAGGTGCACTTGAGGAATCTGTCATCACTTATGCTTGTATATTGTTTTCCACAAACTTTAACAAACATGCCTTCGATACAGATTTGGAAGCTAGAGAGGTTACAAGAGCCCTGAAGCCACTGGGAGAAGGTGTCAGCCACTAACAAGGAAGGTCATGAAATCTATTGTATGATGTTCTTTAAACTTCTTTCTTTGAGAAAATGACGGCCAGGTCTGTCCTTCAGTTCACACCTAGGGTTGCAGATTTACGGTAATGTCTTTAGAGTACACCTCTCTAACTGTTGGTCAAGTTTCAACACATCTTTCACCAGGGATGCTACTGCTGCACTAACCTCCACTGCCTAATTTGCCAGTCTCATGAGACCTGCAGCACACTGAAGTGACTGCAGACATACGAGGTGGTGCTTTGTCTTACCCACCTGATAATTAGGAGTGCCCCATGGCGATCATAAGAAGGGGAAAGGCCACCTGTATGTCTCAAAGCAAGCCCCATAAAAGAAACATGGACAAAACTCAAAATATACATAACGGCATTTCCAAGTCAACACTAAGCTGTACGGGGCCTGAGCTGCCAGACAAAAGCGGAGGATGTTTCATTAACAATGACTAAAGCTGAATGCAGGTTAAGTTAAACAAGTGGAACTGTGCACTGCTGTCCATGTAGCTGAGTTTCTTCCAGTCTAACTCCAACAGTTCAGTTTCCCTGGTGTCCTGTCCATAACAGTCCCTTCAGAGAGCATAGACCCAATGACCCTAGTTCCACTAATGGTACAGCTTCCCTATTTTATAAACATGAGAAACAAATTGACACCCAGCCCCCAGCCCATGTCCTTTTGGCCAGAGGTTGCTAGCACATACCCAAACTGGAGTTGCATCTGTACCACAGATTAAGCTGGTTAACCAGCGCACAGTCAACTTGTAGAACTCCTTACCTGAGGCGGTTGTGAAGGCTAGGACTATAACATCATTTAAAAGAGAACTGGATAAATTCATGGTGGTTAAGTCCATTAATGGCTATTAGCCAGGATGAGTAAGGAATGGTGTCCCTAGCCTCTGTTTGTCAGAGGATGGAGAGGGATGGCAAGAGAGAGATCACTTGATCATTGGCTGTTAGGTCCACTCCCTCTGGGGCACCTGGCATTGGCCACTGTCGGTAGACTGGATACTGGGCTAGATGGACCTTTGGTCTGACCCGGTACAGCCATTCTTATGTTCTGATGTTCTTATTGTTACATTGTCTTTGAGATAGCTTGGTTTCCTCAAAAGGCAACCACATCAGAAGTGACCTCTCTTTGACTCCCTGTCACCCGTCTCCGAACTTAGCATGCTAGCTCTCTGTGGAGTCTCCTTCCTCCCTGTGGGGTTGGCCACCGGATGGTTCTGTGTCTCAGTGCTGAGATGAGCTGTTTCTCTGTAGGTGCTCTCTGGGTGTTGGGTCTGCAGGCTCAAAAGTGCTTCCTGTTCCTTCAGACCACTTGTCTCTTTTGTGTAGTCACCTCTTATGACCTGGGTGCCACTGCCCCCTCATGAACACCTTTTGTCCCTTTCTTCTGGTGTGTCTCTAATGTCTGGATACTCTCAGAAGCGTCTCTCTGCGGTCGGTAAGTCCTTGGCCGATGTGTTGTACTCTAGTGCCTGTGTTGCCAATTCTTGGCCATCTCCTCTTGGCAGTGTCCCCATCCTTCTGGATCCAACAGGTCTCCCCTCATTGGTAACAGTTTTTTGGTTCTTCATCCCATCAGTACCTATGCTGGACTGAACTGTTTTGGCACCCCTGTGATGGGATTATTCCTGTATACAAAAACTACTAAATGGGTCTGAGCCACAAGAAAACAGCGTGGTGTAACAGTCTTAGCTGTTTTCACCTTTTATTCTACTTTACCATCCTTTTGTGGGTATGCTGGGGAGGAGATGTGGCAATTAAACACCCATTTGCATGCAAATTCTTTGGATTCTTCCAAGGCAAAATTTGTCTCTGACCCCAGTGTCTGGAATACCACCTCTCGCAAAGTGAGCCTTCAGTTTGCCAATCACTGACTTGCTTCTTGTATTAGGCAGGGCATCAGCCTCCCAAAAGTTTGAATAGTAGTCCACTAATCAAGTACTGTTTTCCTTTATGGTAAACAGGTCTGCTCCCAACTTTTTGCATGGTTGGCTGGGCAGCTCTTGTGGTAACAGTGTGTCATTCTGCTGGCAGTTATCATAGGACCAGCAGGTGCCCCCTTCTATCAAGGAGCAAAGCTGTGTATTTATTCTCAGCCAGTTAACACACTCTCAAGTCCATCCAAGACAGCAGTCAAAGCCCAGGTGTGAGGCACGAGTTTTTGACGACATCCTTACGTAACAAGGGAAAGACAACAGCTCTCTGTACTCTAAATATGGTTCCATCCTGCACACACATCTCATCTTTCATTTGAAAATACAGTCCTGCTCCTACCAGTACTTGGCTTTTGCCTTCTAGCCACTCTGTTAGTATCGTTCTCTAGCCTGCCTACAGTTAGATGTCCTTTTCCATAGCTTCTGATTTCCATCAGCTTCACTTTTGAAACTGGGACACAATCTATTAACATGTTGCACTGTGTCCTCATTCCCTTTCCCCAGCTCGCTGGTGCTGGGTACATATGCCTGCTCAAGGTGTCAGCTAACACCAATAATCATCCTGGACAATATCTGACCTCAACAAGTAGCGCTGGAGGCGCTGTATTTGGGCACACCACTGGTCACTCTCTGACAAGGCTTTGCTGGCATAAGCAACCAGCTTCTGCTGCAAAAGTGCTACACCCAGTCCTCTTTCTGAAGCATCACATTGGAGTGTCAGTGGCTCTCCTGGCTGGGAGTGTTTCAGGACAGGGATTTGTTATCATTTGTTTCAGTGTGACAAATGCTTGCGCTGCTGTTTGGGACCTGCCCAGTCCCATTCAACATCCTGCCTTGTGAGCTGATGTATAGGTTACGCTACTGCAGCCAAGTGTGGACAGGAAAATCATCATTCCTATGAAGCACTGTATCCCTGTCACATCCCCTGGAGCTGCATGTCTCTGACTGCCTTAATCTTATTGGGATCTAATTTCTATCCATCTGCTGTGAGTGGATGTCCAGTTTGTCACCTCACGGTGTTTGTCGGGTTTTCTGTTTTTGTCCCGGCATCTCTGTAGAAAAGCTCATAGTTTTCTGTCATGGTCTCATTCAGCATCTGTATCATTGCTCCCTTCACGTACAAACAAAGGTATTATCTGCAATTATTTTCACTCCAGGCAGTCATTCCAATGCCTGGGTGCGAGTCTTCTCTGGAACACATCTGGTGCTGGGTTTATGCCCATCAGCTTCTGCAGCCATCTGTCATAACCAAATGGTGTTGCAAAGGTTGTCAGCACGCTGGACACTATCCACCTTTATGTATCAAAACCTGTTCTTCACATGACAATGCATAAGGATTCTGGCTTTGGAAAGTTCTGGCAAGATGTCTTCAGTTGTGAGCAGTGGATAGTAGCATCTTTTCAATGGCCAGCTCAGTGTCTTTGGGTCTACGCAGGTGCATAATTTGCCCGATGGCTTCTTTACCACCACTATGCTACTTACCCCAGGCTGTACTGGCCTCTACAAGTGCTATGAAACCCCTGCTCTGCAGACTTTCAAGCTCCTTGCATGCTGGCTTATGTAAACAACAAGGAGTCCGGTGGCACCTTAAAGACTAACAGATTTATTTGCCCAAATAAATCTGTTAGTCTTTAAGGTGCCACCGGACTCCTTGTTGTTTTTGTGGATACAGGCTAACATGGCTACCCCCTGATACCTGGCTTATGTAGTATCACTGGAATTTTCCTTCATGGTAAGGACAGAGGTTCTACTGTGGGGTCTACTTCTAGTCACAGCTTTTTTAGTGGCACCTTTGAAAACCCACCCATATGGGGCTCCTCCTTTGGCATCTTGCACTGCAGCTATAAAATTCTGACAGTGCACCCTTATCAGGCCCAGGGCTTGCGTGGCTGTCTTCCCCAAGATGCGACTGCGATTCTTATCCACCACAAACTTCCGTTGATACCATCTGTTATTTTTCAGGCTAGTTACTATGAGGTCACATTTTCCTACAAGCTGCATTATGCGATCATTGTACCTTATTAGAGTGCACCTGCTCGTTGTAATGGGTGTTTTAGAGTCCAATTCACCTGGAGAAATCCCATGACAGAAGGTCCCATTATCCATCTGAAATCACACAGGGCATTTCCCTATACACATTGTTGCATGCCCAGGGGTTGGTGCTGTCCCTTGTTGCTTTCCTGAAAGCTTGAACCCAATATGCTCTCAGGCTCAAAGAGTCATGTCAGCACTGCTGCCTGATATGCCATTTCCCTTTCATACAAGTCTGACTGGCTCTTTCTGGGACCTTCCCCTGCTCTTGCACACTCTGTTAAAATGGTTCGACTTGCCACACTCCTTGCAATGCTGTCCTATGCAGGGCATTTCTCCTTTCATCACTCATGCTGTATCCCACAGTAAATTCACACTCTGGGTAGGGTAGGGCATCTCACTCTGGGTAGGGAACGCTGGCCACCTGCTCTCCTTTGCTGTTGTCTCACTGCATGTATTTCTGGAGGTGGCATGCTCCCTAGAGCTTTCATCCTCTCATCTGCCTAAATGTGAGAGCCTTCCCAGAGCAGCCACTCCTGCAGGATGATTCCAAGTGCTGCAGACTGTCCTGTCCCAAATCAGGGAGTCTGTCAAGTCCCCAAAATTGCAAGCAGCAGCCAGTGTGCATAAGGCAGTAACAGAGGAAGTCTATCTCCTCCCTCCCCTTTGGATTGGTCTCTAGTGAAAAACCTGTGTCATTCTGCTTTGGGGAGCAATAGGTCCCCATGGCTCCTAGGACTCCTATGAGACTTGAGGCATTGGTGATCTTCAGAGTGATGCAGACCTCTCTTCCTTGCTCTGCAATAGGGTAAAACAACAGTTGCACTTTCCTGCTGCTGTCAACCCCATGCATGACCAGGTCTGTGTACAGCTTGAATGCCTTCTCCCCCACAGATCTATTGCTGGGCTGGGTTTGTGTCTGCAAAATCCGGGGCTCTGGGGAGCTTCAGACCAAGTTCCATGGCTCACACTGCCAGCTGCTGGACTGCAGAGAATTCACAGCTTACACTCTGCCACCATGTTTCTCTAGCAATGATTGAAGCTGAATTCAGGTTAAGTGGAACAAGAAGTTTTAAATAAATCCTGCGCAGTGCTCTGTCCTTGGAGCTGAGTTGCTTCCAGACTAACTCCATCACTTCCCCAGTTCCCTTAGGGTCCAGTCCATAACAATCCCTGTAGGGAACATGGGCCCTCTGACTCCAGTTCCACTGATCATGACAAAGTAGGAGAGAAGGACTTAGGGCTGGTCAAAAACTTCTCTCTGAAACTATTTTTGATGGAAATTTGGGTTTTTGACTAGATGAAGTTCTGTGCAGAAAGTATCTACTTTCCTTGAACATTTTCAGTTTGTCAGAAAGCCAAAAAACCCAAACCTGAAATTTATCATCTGAAAGCCAATTTTTTTCAATTTTGGGGGGGTTAGAGAGAGTGAGTGAGTGTGTGTGTGTGTGTGTGTGTGTGTGTGTGTGTGTGTGTGTGTGTGTGTGTGTGAGAGAGAGAGAGAGAGAGAGAATTTTCTTTTCTGACCAGCTCCAGCAAGAGGTTACATTTCAATCTGGTCCCAGTGCAGATAGAGGAGGAGGAGAAACCTATGGCTTGAGCCAATGCATCATTGGGTTAAGTGGTCCCCTGCCCAAACTCTTGAACTGCTTATATCTAAACACAACTCTTGACTGTTTTAATTGAGTCCTGTTAACAAATGACAGATATTTTGTGAAGAAATGATTTTTGTTTTCCTTTTCTTTTGCTGAGAGGATGAGGATGAGGAACAAGAGAACAAAGTTATGAACCAGAGAGAAGAATTTGAAGAGGAGGAAGAAAAGGAACATGTATCCCTATTAGCCAAACTACTGAACTGAAAGAGACAGGATGATCTAATGATCTGAGTAAGGAACACCTGGGTTCTAAATCCAGCTGAGTCTGCCCCCCTCTCTAGCATCAAGGCCCAGATTTTTGAAGGTATTTAAGGTGCTCCAACACCTAACTGATTTAAGAGATTAAGTTTTATTTTCAAAAGTGACTTGGGCACTTACATGCCTACATGAGCAATTGGTTTGTGGCCAGCTGGGGTATGAATCTACCCCAGGTTAGCCTGCTGCAGACTGTCCGTGCGGACCCTGCATAACTAGAATACTGTCAGCAAGTTCCACAGGGAAACTTAGTCTGCAGAAGGCCCATGAAGAGTAGATTCATACCTCAGCTCGCCATGAACCAATTGTTCAGGCAGGCTAGCCCTTAGTCTCACAGAAAGGCACGTAGGAATCTAAATCCCACTGACTAAAGCCTAAAACTTAGGATGACCTACCTACATTCCTCGGGATGTGAAAAATTCACACTTGAGACACTTAGTTAAGCCAACCTAAGCTCAGGTATAGACACCACTAGGTTGATGGAAGAATTTTTCTGTCAGCCTAGCCACTGCATCTCGAAGGGATGGATTTACTCCAGCAATGGAAACCCCCACTCTGGCACTGTCTCAGGAGTTTATGCTGCAAGCGCTACAGCTACAGCACTGTGGCTGTTCTGCTGTAGTGCAGGGAGAGCCTTAGTTGCTTTTGAAAATGAAACTTGGGAATTGCAACACTGAGCACTGCATTGCCTTTAAAAATCTGGGCCTTAACTCTATGCAAAACAGGTATAATATTTACCTGCCTCACAAACAATTGGAGGGATGAATTAGTTAATGTAAGTAACATCTGTTGAAACTGATACATGCTCAGTAATATTACTTAATTCCTTCTGAAAATTAGGCATTCCAGGCCAAAATCCCCACCGACGTGCCAATAATAATGTCTCTTTATGATGCAGCACCATAATATTTACATAGCAGCATCACACACTAGGACCCAAGGCACAACTTTCTACTCCAGAGTCCATGTATATAATCTCTTACAGTGCCTCTGAGTCAGCTGGGAACTGCACAGGGCCACACTCAGCTCGGCAAGCAAAGGGGCAAACCCCAAAAGAAGCAGCAGGCGCAGTGGATGCAGCAGTGCACGGCTGCATTGAGGAACTGATTGCACTCATCACAAAGCAGTCAGCGTTTGAAATGGAAACGAGGGGGAAATGTGACTGTCCTGTTACCAGCATTACAGGAAAGGTCATTCTGGACAACAGGGAAGCAAGAGGCATGCAGTGCTGACTTTGTTTTGTTTCACTATTGTTCAGCTCATCTCAGAGGTTCATTTAGTTGGTACTAAAAAAAAAAAAATCCCATACAATACTGAGCCATTTAAAAACAAAAGACCATAATTCTGTTCTCCCTACCTCAGAGACCTTCATCTGCACATGAAAGGAGAGCAGATTATCAGATCCAAGTTCTATCTTGTTGACCTGGAAGCAGAATTTTGCCCATTATGTTTTGTGAGGGACTCCATAGGTGGAAATTAATAAAAGCCTCAAGGACCCATTGCAGACTAATTTTTTATTGTTTCCTTTCCTAGTCAGGCATGGTTGAGAAAGCCACAGTTCACCTGTACATTACTTTATACGTTACATCCTCCACTGGGGAGTTGTATCGGACCTGCTTAGGGTGCAGACCTGATGAGCTACCGCTACACCTCTGTTCTGTCACTGGCTGACATGATCCCACAATACTATATTTTCCAATTTTATACCTTCCGAATAGGGCTTGTGTAATCTTTAACCCCTACCAAAAGGGTGGGTTGGACTATCTTCTCAACTATCCCATCCCATTTGTCTTGGGTGTCCTGACTGTAAGCTCTCTAGGACAACAACTATTTTTTGACAGGGCCCAGCACAATGGGGCTCAGATATCCTTGATTGGGGTTCTGAGGTATTACCATAACACTCAATCATCATCATTGGCATCACCACCACCACATGCCTGAGAGGACACAACTCTCATTATTATATCATCTGTGTATACAACACGTAGTTCTTGCATCAAATTTTTCATCTATAGACCTCAAGGTGCTTTACAAAAAGTATCACCATCCTTATTTTACAGATGGAGAAACGGAGGCACAAAGTGGTGAAGTGATTTGCCCTGATCACGTAGCACCAGTGGCAGAGATGGGAATAGAACCCAGGCGGCATGTAGCTTTTTTTTCCATGTTACATATCTCTATGACGTGTGATATATTTTTTTATTGGACATGGGATAGCAGGGGCTCTCCATTTCCACAGAACTTCTCTTTCACCTCTGTCATTTTCAGGTATGCTGTAGGATCTGGAATACAATCAAGCAAGTGGACTTTCTGCCCCCCCATCGTAAGTTGTTTTTGGATGATGCTAGTATATTCCTCTCAGCTCTTTCAATGCATAGTCATTTAAGTTCTGAACTCCCATTGCTATCCAGCTAGTCACTGTCTCAGATGTCATTGTTCTTCTCTTCATAAACAGTTGGCTTTTTGTTGGTGAGGAATAGCTAGCAGGTTCTATCACACAGGGCAGGTGAAAAAAAAATCGCTGTATTTTCCAGACAAATACGGTATGTGAAGTGAGATACCACCTGACTTACCCTGACCAATCACAGTTCATCTGTAATATTGAGGATCAGATATTTTCAGAGAATTGTTCATGGTCAAGCCATAAAATTGAAAAATGCCAAACTCATTTCAACAATAAATGAATGCCAAAAAAAATCTGCTCATGGATATTCTCTGAAGATAAGAAGGCTAAATTCAGCAGGTACGTTATTCGCAGTGAATTATTCGCTCAATTCTAATTGCCAGTTGCTGAACCTTTATACAGTGCTCTGTGGTAAACAGAAAATCAAGCATATGCAAAGCAAAACAGCATCAAAAGTCAAAGTAATCTCCAAGGGAGATGAACTTCAATGCCAGATGTAGACAAATGGAATTATTTGCAATATAACATTATCATTTGCAATGATATTTTATTCATTATTTAATCACACACTGAGTCTACCTCAGCGCCGGTGGTAGACTATTTAGCTGTTTTGTTCCATCCTTTCACCTGCCATGTATAAACGTAAATTATGTGATTTATTTAATATTCTTTGTATACATCCAACAGACTCCTGTCTCACACAACTGTAAATCTTGCTCATTTCCCCTCCTGCTAATAGCAGATATACAGATTTCAAGGCTGCAAAATATTCATAGATGAAACGGCCCAGCATACATGACTTCACATCACTTTGATCTCTCAATAGTTGGCTGGCATGTCTCCCTCCAGAGTCCTTGCTCTTACTGAGAGCAAATAAATACATTCAAATGAAGTTAAGGTGGAGGACCTGTGTATACTGTGGCACCCTGGGACTTAGATTCTGCAGCACCATGAACTGGCTGGGGCTGGGTTCCATGGCAAACCGAACATTCCACAATGCAGCATCCATGGAACGAGAGAGGTTTTTCATTGAATTAGACATTGGCATGACCAGCATCAGTGATTCTGTAAAATGCCATGCAAGATAATAAAAAAATCCTTTTGCTTGTGAATGTTTTCCATTCATTTAAATTTGCTGCAGCATTTAGTATTGACAAACCAGAGAGAGCTGGAAGGGTTGGCTGCTGAGAAGGGGTGTGCTGCACTAAATGCCGTAGCAGGCTGGAGAGATTGTCATTTTTGTCTCGGGATAAAATGTGAAGCAACTAGGATTAGGACCAGGCTTTTTGCCATTATAGGGGTGTGGGACCTTTGTCCTCTTTCTACTGATGCTCTCATATGTATATGCTCATGAGAATGTTTTCCAATATTCATTCCAATATTCAGTACAACCTCAAGTGGCTCATGAATTATTTATTATTATAGTGATGTGTCTCAATTTAATGTCTAAGTGTTTTGCTGGAAACCCCAGACTTAAGGAGGTTTCTGTTCAAAGAGCAAACAAAGATTACCCCAGGCTGAGCCCAGGTTCAGAGCTGAAATCATTTTAACTTTGGGGAAGAGGATGGTTAAATCAATTCTCCCGATGAATCAGTCATTTTGAGAGTAAAAAATAGGGCGAGACCCTGAGCTAGTGTAAATCAATGAAGCCAGTGGAGTGAAGTCAACGTACAACCAACCAGTTGAGGATCTAGCCCAGTATGTGTAAGATCCCTCAATAGCTGCAAGGACTCAGAGATAATGTAGGAACTAATCTAATTAATGTTTATAAACTGTTCTACAAATGCTAAGTATTATTCAGATTAATACCCTTTGATGTTAAAGTAGCAATGAGGATGCTCAAAACTTCAGAGCCATTCAGCAGCACACAGGATCAGACCATACGGGACATGCCAGTGTGTGTCATAATTGACTGAACGGGTTAGCTATGACACAGGTTAGCTCTGGCAGCAATAGGAAAAGCCTGGGTAAAAGCTCCAGGTTTCTGTGATTATTGCATGTTCCATCTGTGAGTGGATCCCAGGTGGAGCAATTTTGCATTTGGTTCCTAGCTCTTTCTGCTGACAGGGTACTCTGTTGTACATTCCCCCTGGAACAATTACACGCACTGTCTCCTTCCCTCTATACTTTGTCTCGTCTAATAAAAATGTTTGTAAATATTAATTGTCTCACAAAGAATGAATATTTTCAGCTGGTGGGTGGTAGTTGAAAATGAGCATTTTGCACTGGAAGAATGAGCAAATCTTACTAAACAAATACAAATCTACAGGCTACATTCAAACAACCCTATTATGCACATTATGGGGAATGTCATACTCAGTTTGACTTAATATTGCAAACTCAGCTGATCCGGTGATGCTACTCCTATTCGTAGCACAATGGAAGCAATATTAGCTTCATTTACTGTAGGTGATTTCACAAATTACTCATATTTCTCCAATAGCTCATTCCCACCTTCCTCATTCAAGGCACATGCAGAGCAGACTGAGAACTTAACACACAGAGTCTGACACTGACAAATGTCTATTTTTGAGCACTTCAGGTTTTAGGAACATCTCTCATACACAGCAGAATCAAAAACACAATGTAAGAGAAGCATTAATTAATGCATATCAAACAGACTTGACAGGGCTATGATTTAAGTATAAAGATGCCTGAAGAATAGCGATTCAATATTTTAGTTCTTTACCCACTTTTATATCATCATACAGACTTTAAAAAAAATACACTCTCTCTCTTCTTCTCCATCTGTTATATTTTATCTTTCCACTCTGGTTTGCAAGGCTGCCATGGCATCGTCTGTGAAAAGACTTGACATATAAAATGCTCAGTGAGTTGAAAAAGAAGAAGCGCTTGCAAACAAGCCACCAAAGTATCCTGTTCCCTAATTCCAGCAACAGAAAGCAGCATCAGGTCCTTTAGCATTAGGCACTACAAAGGCTCATGTTTCCCGCGAGGCAGCATGATATGCGATTACTGGGGTTCACTAATTTTACAGTTCTTCAAGGATCATTCCACATTATAGACATGTAAAAAAGCTCAGATAGTCTCAAAAAGAGAAGAGGCAAAGGGGTCTCGATCACTAGTGACTTAAATCATGAGTGACCAGTGTCACGATTGAGCTACAAGACTGGTTTCAATATGGATGAGCACCCAAGAGTCTGGATGACCCTTATATGACTCTTGGACTACAAGTCTTGAGAGCTAACAGCTCATGAGATTTCTGGTACTCCTTGTTTAAAGTCAGACCAGAACCCAGAAATGCAGACGGACATGAAAATAAGAGGATAAAAGTTAACCAAATCTTTTGAATCTCAAAAGAGTTTCTAGTTAGGTTCAATGATGGTATTTTGGGGATAAGACGGTGCAAAGAGACACACACTTAGATAGATTAGATGTTATTTTATTCGAAGTGGTGAGTCCACCACCAATGAACAGCATAGGGACTGTTGAGTTGCAGGCAGGAGCAGAGAGAGATATGTGAAGTTACAAAAGACGTAATTACTTTATTAGCAATAGCCTGGAAGTGACCCAGAGAGCTAGCACTACATCTGGGTGCAGAGACCTATAGTATAAATTATTTAATTGCCTTCCGGCACATCTCCCATCCTTTAACGTCAAAAACATATATTGTAATACTGAAAAGCCCAATGAGGCCTGACATTTGACTTTAGTGGAGGTCAGACAGCCCACCAGAAAGTCTGAGCTTGTTGGGAAGATTATGCTGGCTTTCCTTTAATATACTTTGATTTGTTTTCCTCTGTCTCTAAATTTGCCCCCTTTCTCCCCTTTGGCTTTAGGCTTGGCCTTTTTCTTATTCTCTTTGACTCATTATTGGCCCTTTTCCCTTCCCTTCAAATTTTTTTTTTAATTGTTTATTTAGAAGTCTTATTTTTATTCACATTATGCCCAAACATTTGTCTTTGTTTGAATGGAATGGCTGACTCGCCGTTCAAAATTTCTCGACCAGTGTAACTGCTCAGATCCTCCGCACCAAGTCAGATTCAATAAGGGCAGCTGCCCACATATCATACGAGCCCTCGCACTGTGAAAAGGAAGCTCATTCTTCCTGACTTCCTCAATAGCAGACGGCAGGCTCTTCTGTGAGTAGGACCAAAATCGCTGCTGGGAGCTCCGTTTCCACTCCCAGTATGCTAGTTCAGCTATCCTCTTCTGCACGTTTCACACTGAGGCCTTCACAGCCGCAATATTTTCAGATCCGCCCATTACTGAGCTATCATCAGTAAGCTGTTCCTCACTTGAATGTGGTGACACTGGGAGTGGAAGTTCATTCTCAGCACTACTACTATCAGACACTGGCAACACTAACTATTTCTGTTGTGATATTTCCTTTCTCTTCCTGGTTCTTTTTCACCATTCTAAGCATCCCCATGATGTGTCGTGGCAGCTTTGTCATTTTATCAACTGTTCCCATTTCCCCAAGGAATGTCACCTGATTCTTTTTTACCACAATCCACATTCTCAAAATCAGGTAGCGTCAGTTTTGTAACCACTCTATTGTGTAGATCTCCTCTTTCCCTGGTTCTTTTTCAATATAAATCATCTTCTGCTTTGAAGAGCTACATCATGCTTCACACTATTTGACATTCATCTTCTTGAACAAAGTACATTTTAAGTAGTGCAAGAGTGTTTTACTGTATCTTCAATACATCACTTTTCATTCTTTGACCACTGACCTCAGAGTCTTTGGTCAGCGTTGCTTCAGCTGTCTGTGTTGTGTTCCTCTTCAAGTTTTTCTGTTGAACCTGTTAAAATTGGTATTTGCAGGCTCATATTAACCTGCACAATCCCTTCTGGTGTTTCATATTTTAACACACACAAACACACACACACACACACTCAAACAGAGTCACATATCTTATTTTCCATGGCATACATGAGGAAATTTACTTGGTATTAATCACCTATGCCAAGTCTGCTACAACCAAAAACTGCTCCAAATAGCTGATCCCTTTTGACCACACTGACTTACCAGCAAAGTTAAACATTTTGAAGAGATATTTAGAAATATCAGATCCATTGCTCTAGAAAAATAGCATTCTGAATGCCTCTATGGTCCGGAGTGTTAATTATGATCCAGGGTTCTGATTTGGCTTATTATAACCAGATGGCCAGCTGTGAAATTCAGATCTGGGTTTGGATTCCAAAACCCTCAAAGTTGGTCAGGAGTGCTGGGACCAGAATTGCATCTCAGACTCCTCTGTATTCAAAATATAAAACTCCATGCTTTGTTCTACTTCTGCTCTGCCTCTTTCCCCATATTGTGGTTTACCATTGTAATGACAGTGAGACACACAGAAATAATGGCAAGAGAACAGCCTTATTTTCTGACCCAAGTCACATGACGTGGGACAAGGTTCCAAGCATCATACAACAGTGCAGCGAAAACTCTTACAGATCAGAAAGAGTATGGCAGAGGGAAGTGCTTGGAGAAGGATGATTTTATGAACAGAGTCCCATGTAAATTGTATTAAAATACATTATTTTAAGATTTTATTCTGTTTTTTTTTAAATTCAGTTGTCACCTATTTTTCACATAAGATCACAGTTAGTTTGAGAGTCATGCCCTATGATTTTCAAAATAAACTTGATTTGTATTAAATAAGGTACTTTCCTGGGGCCAAGTGACAATGACTTCAGTGGCACTACTTGCATGAGGAAAGTTACTCTCACACAGAATGCAAGGTTGGATCCTGGGTTTGGGATGATTTAGCACCCAATATGAAAGGATGTTTTAGATTTTATACTTGTTGCTATGGCAGCTACAAAAACTGCTGCTGATAAAAATTTGACAAATCTCTCTTCACTCAAAACACCCTAGAATAAAGGTTAAAAACCAAGAGTTATAGGACTATTGAAGCATTGTTAGTTAGTGGCCTCCTTTTATGTTGGAAAATATAAAACAATTGGGAAAAAAGAAGCATTTAATGTCTCCTCTGAGCCCCAGTTGTGCCAATACTAAATTATGTGCCGTCTATAAAGATCTTTTAGAACAAAAGACTTGAAAATCCCTTATAAATAATTTAAATGATTTATATAATTAATGAGTATATTGCATTCTAATGGATCTTTTAAAAAATAATTTCAGAAGTGACGGCATGTTATAAGCTGTAGTAACAGCAATTTCTAGTTGGAGATGAGATGCACACTAAACAGTGGTAAGACTGAAATGAATGAAAACATATTTGGGGGTAGGGTGGTTAAATAAAAAATGCTTTCCAATCAATTTTACTGAGGACTCATTGACTTCAAGATCCCTGGTGTTCTTTCTCAGTGACTAAACCATTTTCAACAGGCAGCCTCCAATGTGAGCATAGCCCTTGATAGCACTACCAATATTTAGAATTTTACTACAAGCTTTGAGCTCCTACAGGAAACAAATGCATGCAGAGTTATTAAACTACTAAGAACAGTGGGCTTAAATGAATCTTTGAACATAAGAACATAACGGCCATACTGGGTCAGACCAAAGGTCCATCTAGCCCAGTATCCTGTCTACCGACTGTGGTCAATGCCAGGTGCCCCAGAGGGAGCGAACCTAACAGGTAATGATCAAGTGATCTCTCTCCTGCCATCCATCTCCACCCTCTGACAAACAGAGGCTAGGGACACCATTCCTTACCCATCCTGGCTAATAGCCACTAATAGGCATACACAGCTCCCAAGGTTTTCCTTACTGTAACTTTGAAATGTTTTGTAGCTACTTCCATTTCCTTATAATAGACCAACTAAAAAGACAACATAGGAACATATTGAATTGCCACACCGGATCAGATCAGTGGGTCCACTTCATCTAGGATCCTGTCTCCAACAGTGACCTACACTTGGTACTTCAAAGGGTTCAGATAACTTTGCAGTAGGCAATTATGGAATAGTCTGCTCATTAGGAAGCTGCTTCTTGACTCCCTGTAGCAGCATGGTACCCACCCCTCGCAAACACACACACCCCTCTGTCAGGTGTGTGCGCCTGCAAACACTCAGTTTGTGGAGTAGGGTGGCATCCCCCTCTTGTAAGCATCCCCTTCCCCTTGGTCGATGGTTTCTTCAGTGGGTCTTCAGTCACTCAGCCCTCTGGCTGAATCTTATGCACTGTCTGTATATGGAACAGAACGACCCCCTCCTGGGGTATACAGTTTTTACCTTGTCCTGGCCCTGGTATCGGGCCATACTCCCAGAGATTCCTCCCTAGAGACACTGTCTTGGCAGCCCTCCCTGGGCTGAGTCCTTACTCAGTCCCAGTACGTAGTCCTTCTAAGCACCCCTGGTCCCTGCCTGCACTGAGCTGTCCATGGTCCTGCCGCTCTTTCAACCAGCCAGAAATCATGTCCTGTTTTCCAATTCCAGGCAGCAACTGACTGACTCTCTCTGCTGCTCCTTTTATATGGCCCTCATAGCCCTGATTGGCTGCTCCTGCAGCCCCTCTGATTGGCTGCTTCCCCTGCAGCCATTCTAGGCCGCTTGGAGGACTTCTCTTCCATTCCTCTCTGGGACAGGGTGTGGCAGGACCCTGAGGCCTCCAACAGGGCACCTATGGGCCTAGTCCACCCCCTCACAACGCAATTATTTAGCAGTTGACTTATGCCTTGAAGCATGGAGCAAAAATTTAGGAATTCTAAAAAAACCCAAATAAATCCACCATTAACATTGTTACAGCTTCTTTTAAATTACTATGATGCAAACAAATATGTGAGAGGAGGAGGAGGAAGCAATACCTTTTATTGGACCAACTTCTGTTGGAAAAAGGGACAAACTTTTGAGCTTCACAGAGCTCTTCTTCAGGTCTTAAGAAAACGAGAGTGTCCAAGCTAAATACAAGGTGAAATATATTGATAAACCTAAAGGGTTCACATGTTGTAGGAGACCATTTAAAATGAAGAGGGCAATTAACCTCTACAGTCATAGGATAATAGAGAGTTAGTGTCTTACAAGTTGTTATAATGGGCCATAAAACCAGTGACTCTGGGCTTGGCTACACTTGCAGATGTAGAGCGCCAGGAGTTAAACCAGTCCTCAGAGACAGCAGCAGGGAAAGCGCTGCCGTGTGTTCATACTGTCATCTGCAAGCGCAGTGGCGTGGCCACATTAGCAGCTCTTGCAATGCCAGTGCATTGTGGTAGCTATCCCAGTGTGCAAGTGGCTGCAGTGTGCTTTGGAAAGGGTTTGCAATGCCTAATGGGGAAGGCACAGCATCACATGATGCAGGTTTCCCAATCCCATTGTTCCAGGGCATTCTATTTGATTGCCAGCTGCTTTTCAAATGGGGGGTGGAGTGTGACAGGGAGTGTGTTGTGTATGTGGCGGGAGAGACCGTGTGTTTTGGGGGGCAGAGAGTGTGTCAGCATGCTGTCTTGTAAGTTCAGATAGTGGCAGGGGGAAACCCCGACATCAGTCCCCACCCCCGTGCCTCTCTCTCTCTCTGTCACACACACACATGCACAAACACACACACACAAGCGCCTGTCTCTGCAGCAGGAGCATTCCACAGTAATAGTTTGCTTTGTGTCCCGGAGCAGATAAGCAGCCGGCTGTCAGAAACAGAGCTTTGAAAGGGGATATCCCCATGCCTGCAGCCAAGTTCAAAACAATGACCAGAGTGGCCACTTGACTTCAAGGGATTATGGGACATTTCCAGAGGCCAAACACAGCACAGTAATGCAACACATTGTCCACACTGACACCCCAGCGCTCTAGCTGGGGTGCAGAAAGCTCTATGCTTCTCGTGGAGGTGGATTACCAGGGGCGCTCTAGCCATGGAGTCCAGACGCTCTAAGTGCCTTGCCAGTGTGGACACCTAAGGAGTTAGGGCACCTGGGGCTGATTTAATGCGCTCCAACTTGCAAGTGTAACCAAGCCCTCTGTTAAGTCCATGGTTTTCATGTCCAGCAGAATTAGAATTTAAGTTCCCAGGCTTGTCTTCTGAGGACGTTGTGCAGATTTCCTTTAAGGACAAGGACTGAGAGGTCAAATATGTAGTGATTGCTTTGTGAAAAGTGGTCACCCACGGGGATAGGGTGTTTTTGTCTTTTATAATTTTTTTGGTGGGAGTTCACTCAACAGCATAGCTATTGTCTGGTTTCACCCACATAGTTATTGGGTTATAGGCTCTTTTGGTTCTGACACTCTGCCAATGGAAGTGTCACAAACATAAGCTTGTTTCTGATTTCAGTTAAGCCACAAAGATTGAAACTGGATCTGGTTCCAAACGTCCTTGAAGCAAATGTGTTCAAATCTAGAGCATGGAGTCAGGCCTGTCTGTAACTGAAATCAATCAAAGTTTTTTTCCCCAATATCGGTACTACGTATTAACATGATACTATAGTTAAGTCACATTAAAATCTGTACGTTATTGGATAAATATATAATAAATATTTTTCCATAGAGCATTGCTCAGAAAACAAATAAATGTAGTACTTATCCGCCAGATGTTTTACGCTACCAGTGACATTAGTAAGCTAGAAGAAAAGAGTTTCCAGATTGAGGGCTATGTAGAGAAAGACACCAACATTCACAGGGTTGAACTGACGCTGTACAGCCTGTTTAAATAGCAGAGCAACTGCAGAATGTCTGGTGTTGTAGATGAAGAGTGATGTGTGAGAAGTCCAGTAAAATAGCACACAGAAAGTCCCAAAACCAGTGTGGACAGAAACCACTCCATGTTTTCCTTGCTTCTTCCTCTTAAATTGGCAGTTGCTTAGTGTTGGCTGAAATGAATTACCGAAGCCCTAGCTGGAGCCAGGCATGGTATTGTACATTTTTCCCACACAACTCTGCCAACTCACCTTAGTTCTGAACTTCGGTACCCCTACGAGTTCATTCCTGGACCCTTTCTGTGCAGAGACTGCCAATCATGATAGATTGTGCCAAGATGTCTGTATTTTATACTGCAGACAAATAGCTACTAAAACTAGCTCATTACCACCACGGTTACTTTACTTGTGACCCTAGGACAATTTTAAACCCATGGTTTCAGAGATGAGCGATGACTGCATTAACCTACTGTGCCACGTATCCATCCCAGAGAAAATGAGCAACATCTGATATACCGCACAACTGGAAGCCAACACAGCATACCCCAATACAAGTCAATTATGAGAAGATTGGGTTAAAATCCTAGGACGGGAATCCTTTTGAATCAATTGTTACCAATGAATGGTCCCTGCTGGAAGAGCTCCAAATAGCATTGCAGCAATCCAGCCAGGATGTTGCAAAGGCATGGATAAGTAATTCAACATCCATTTAGGAGAGGTGGTAATGCAGCACTACACTGTTCTGAGATAATCAAATATCAGCACAGTTGCCAGGCTGTCGTGATCATTAAAATACAGTCTCAATTTCATGAGCACTCCCAGGTTTTTCATCCCTTGAGGCGGAAATAATATTGATCACTTGGAAGAATTAATATTTTGCATGTACAAAGCTCTTTCATCCAAGGACTTCACTCAATATTGACTAAATACTGCCTTTAGAGCTTAATATGCAATTCCTAGTGATTTCATCTGTATCCTGACTAATATAGGATATAGTTTGGTCCTATATGTATAGTGTAACCTGCTAGTAGTGAACTCAGGTAAAATAACAAAATGTTGTTTATAGTGAAGTAGAATTAAAGGGACAGTTATTTCATTACTTTAGAATGTGCAAACTGTAAGTTTGATGAGACAGGACTCTACTTAAAGTGAAACTGACTGGTGAAACAAATATTCTCCATACAAGTTTTGAACTTTTCTCAGAAATCACTTTATCTATCCTGAGGTGGAACTTATCAAAACAATAGAACAAAATATGACATTAAAGATGTCAGTTTAAAGTCTCAGATAATTCTGTTATGCTGTATCTAATCTGATTTTTAAAACCCCTTGAAGTATGGATATTACAACAAGGCAAAAATTCAGCCTATTTTTTTCCAGTGAAAAATGCAGATTTGGCAATCCCCAAACCTTTCCATGAATTGATCTTCATTTTTCCAAGGTTTTTGACTGAAAAACATCCACAGAACTCCTGTCCCTACCAAAAAATCTAAATTATTCATTTTGACATTTTTAAAATGAAAAGTTTTTATTTCTTGATTCAAAAATGTCTTTGTTTATGTGAAAACAAATGTTCAAAATCAAAACAAAATGGTCGGTTTCAGGTTGAACAAAACATTTCATTTGACCCAGAACAAATTTGATTTTTCAATACACTGACAATTAAAAAAAAAAAATTCTGGTTTGATGAGTTTTGGGTGGTTTTTGCACTCCAGAGAACCAAAAAATCCTCTCTTTGACCAGCTGTAGTGGAGCAACTATATTTGTATAGTAGCCTTAAAATGCTAGGCATTAATGCAGCAATATAGGATACTGCAGATTAAAATGAATGTTCTGTTGTAAACTTCGTGTTTTCTTTTGATCATGATATTCTGTAAATTGAATTCTCCACAGTGGGGCTCTGGATCATTGGCTGGGGCCTCTGTGAGCTACCATTATAAAAATAACACCACCATCACGGTGACGCTTTTATTCCAGAGCACATACAGAAATGCAGCTGTCAAGGATAATAAATTGCTAACAATGGGCAAAGTATATGAACATGGCCCTCAAGAGCATGTCCATATCAAATGACTCGCTTCTGTAGATACTTAATAAGGACAATGCTGTAATCACTGGGACACAACAGTAGCAGCAAAGTCTACTCTTCTGATCCCCCCCGCCCCACACACACACTCACCCCCAAGAGGACAGTCTCACTGTTATGACAAGACTGACGGAATGACTGGACTATGCAGTGTTGTCACATGACTGAATTCCAGCAAGATTAGCCAATGACTGAGCAATCTTGATCTGCTCAACTTCCATAGCAGAGAAATGAAGATGATAAAAACAATGAAAAAAGACAACTGCCCTCATCACAAGTGATAGGTCCTTCAGTATTGGGATATCATCTTCTTCCAAGCAATAGATGATGACTTGCGGTCAGGGAGGAACTCACTATCCAGGGGAAATAAGGGAAAAGGGTAAAAGGCATTTCTAAATACATTAAGAAGCCAAAGCTACTCAGCCAACCTTATTAAAAAAGAATCATTCACCTCACGAGGGCCATCACTTGGGGACCACACAGAGATGGCCCAGAAACGGTTGTACTAAGTCTCCTAAGTAGAACTTCAATACATTATTGAAAAATGGGAGGGACAGTTAAATGTCTCGTTATTTTGCTTATAGATATTGAAGGGTAAAAGTTACTCTTGTCGCCAAGACAGACAGGCACGTATATTTTCCACTCAAGACATATTCAACGATAGCTGCTCTAAACAACATTACCATTAGCCAGTGGTCACAAACAGTGGCTCATAGGAAAGGTAATGACTGCTAAATGAAATCTAACAATGCATTATCAAACAGCAATTCCTTTAACACGTTTCCATATCAAACCCCAATGCCCGAGCCAGCAAAATAAGGTCAAGGGAATAGTCAAAGTTGGCAAAGCAGAGTCTGAGAACTACTATTATTATGCAAGGCAACTCTGAAATTATTGGGAGTTGCTGATGGAATGACAAAGTGCCATCTAGACCAAAGGTGATCACAAAGTCAACAAATCCAACTTGAACAATACCAGCAGCAAGGGCAGAGGAGCAAGGAAATAGAGCGAGAGAAATAGAGAATCTAAATCAACAGAGGCTTTGCAAAAAGGGTTGAATGAGTAATACACCAAATGAAACAGAGTGTACTAAATAAGGAAATAAAATGTTGCAATAGACATATCCCCTACCTCAAATATGGATGCTGGAATCACAGAAAGCCAACAGTGAGTCACTTCACAGCCGCTTGGGAAAGAAAATTGATACACAAAATCTTGTGGCTGCTCATGGATGCCTATAAATAAGCACTCCTGAAAAAGGTGTAAAAGCAATGCACAAAAACAGATGAAGCAAGGTTTAAAGTGGAAGGAGGTTGGTTTTTCAGAAAAATGCACTATGACAAGCTTCAGATAGCATATTGCAGTGGTGTCTAGTAGCTCTCCTAAGACCTTCTGATGGTTTGCTTGCCTCAAATACCTGACCTTCCACAAGGTGGCAGTTTTGGGTGGATAGCATTTAATATTTTAATGGGCAACTATTGATGTTATTTCGATTCACATAAAGAGGACTGGTGCTTTCATAAAGGTCAATAATAATACTCTGCTGTAAACAAAGAGAAAAGGGATTACAGCAGCTCACTGAAGTGTTATTTCAGCTGTTTGAGTAAAGATCTGTTAAACTTTACTATTATTTCCTGCTGGGCATTTAAGGCAACCTATCATAGCAGTTAAAAGCTTAAATCTGTGTCTAAGGCTCTTAGTAAGAGACTATCCCGCCTTTCCACAGCTCCCAGGCCACAGCAGAGCCCATAACTTAGTCTTTCACAAATCCTCAGCAGAGCAGAGCAACAGAAAAATAAAAAACACAACTTATTGAAGCAGGTCCAGAAACCCCCAGATGGCAAGCGATTGCACCAGTCATAAGAAAGAAATAACACAGCTCAGTAAAAATAAAGCTTACACAGCTATTACCAAACCCACCAAATAAAACCCTTTCAAACTAAAAAAACTACTCACTGTCCACTACTCTCTACTGTCCTAATGCATATTTACAAGGGGCACAAAGCAACCTTCTGGCAGAGTTCCTTACTCCATGCAGGGATGCCAAGAGAAGCATCATCTTTCCCCAGCCTAACTCCCTTCCACCACCTCCACTGCTATATCATGGTCTTCCTCGCTAAAGAGAAAGGCAAGTCTTGGCAGGCATTAGAGATGCGGACCTCCTTCCTCAGGATGTAACTAGTGCTTCACAGGCATGAAGCCCTGGACCAGCCAGAAAATTGTGGCAGGACTCTGTACTCATTGAGCGTCAACCCAACATGAAGGCCAAGGACTGGAAGACCATGGTTTCAGAACAGGGTTGAGGCCCATAAACTGGGCAGTGTGTGGGGAGCTTTGTACTGCCCTTGCTGAATTATTTCTGTTTATAAACACAGATCTCCACTCTCTGGGGCTGTCACCTTTTACCATCACTCTATTCCCTTTAAAGCAGAAAGAAATAAAGTTGTATAAGAAACATAAGAAGAAAAAAGATAAAGATTGTGAAGAATAAATTAGAGCCTGAAGCAAAATATAAAGGTTGAAGCAGGTTCTTACTTTACTCAGCATTAACAGGAAAACACCCATGAATGTGGTAAAAACATTATATTTAATGCCCGCCATCAATCTCTTCTGGCGGGTGCATTATTTCTAGTTCCAGGGTTCATCGTAATGAATACTGGTTCTCATTTCCCTGTGTTTGCTGTACCCAACTGCGCCTTTTCTTAACGCAAAAGGTTTGTATTTGAACAGTCCATCCTGAAATGCCAACTTTTCATTTTTCATTCATTTCAATTGAAAGGCATAAGGTCTTTATGGTATTGCAGGATGGATTGCTTAAACAAATGCTGACTTCTCTAATCTGGTCAGGGAAAAGCAATTTCCCCTTTTCAGTGTGTTTGCCATAAGCCTGAACAAAAAGATAAGACAGCAAAGCAGATTTCTTAAAGAAAAAAAAATTCTCACATGTCTGCATGGACAGCACCTTGCGCACATTCTGGGCAATACAAATAAATACATGAAAGTAATTACCATCAGTATGCAGGGAACAATATTTTGAGCTGTGGTTCCTCCGACAAAAATCAAAATAATATATGTCAGTTATTTTATTAGTGGGATTTTTAATTTTAAAACTTTTTAAAAATATATATTTATTGCATTGTTACCATATTTTCTAAATTCTTCAAGAAGAAGTCACAGTATGTTCACAAATCCATGGTTGTGTATGTTGGCTAAGATTCTTGGCTAAACCAAACACATTTGACATTAGGAAAAATCCTCAGGACCTTATGCTCCAAAACACATATCTCTAGCATTGGTGCAAAAGGAGAATCCCTGTTATTAGATACACTAACACTAGGGCTTTTACCCTGTATGAACTAACCATTAGAGGGCAACAATCACATACACTTGTGAAAGTCTGACTTTCCTGCAGAGGATGCAATAACCATTAGCCTTTGTGGGTCTCTTCACCTAGCTTGGGCTTTAGTTGAGTGGCAGAGTATAGAATGAAATATGTAATTTAGGATGTGATTCTGCAACATTTATTCACATGTAGTAGTATCTGGGGTTCACAAGAGTTCAAACTCAACAGTCAGGTACTTGGGTGAGCAGGACTGACATTCCGTCTGATAAGAAAAGTAATTCTCAACACATTAGCTCATGCGTTACAATATACAAACCTGAGTTCAGGTTCAATTTGAAAAAGAAAAAAATCTTAAGAGTTTTTGCACCCTCAACTCAAATCAACACATTATAATAAAAGTTCTGATTGCCAGCATCTGACACACAGGAAAGGAAAGCAAAAACAGAAGATAAAGTACTCAGTGTAAGGTGCGTTTCCCCCATTTCCATATGCCCCCCTCCCCAAGTATAAATTCAAAGTGCTTTACATATCCAACCACCGCTGTACACTTCTTTCCCTCAGCTCATCAGCTGGGGACTAGCTCTGTGCCATACACTTCATTTTTAATGGGTTCAGTATTTCCACAAGTCCAGTAACAGCACAACTCTTATTCCTCTCTTCACTCCCCCACAGCCCACCCCCATCCTGTTTAGAAATTTATTTGTTTAGGGTGTCATTTTCCACAGCACATTGTAGGTGTGGAGACCAACAGACATTTAAAATGTAGATCACTACATCTATGTCACATGGGATTGCACATCAGATTTCATACATTCTACCTCAATGCAGATCATAGACCTAGTTAGTGCTGATCACAGACTGGACAATGATGAGCACTGAATCAACCTGAATGGCACACCACAGCATGGGATGCAAGTTTAAAGAAGTATGTAAATGAGCTGAATAATCGGAGATCCCTTGAGGTCGAGGATAATCTCTTTCACAGCTTTTATTTTTCATGGGTCCTTTGGTGACTGAGGAGTCCGATCCTTGAGCCACAGGCTCACTGGCAGATACTGCAGGTGGTACTGTAAGACAGGGTTAGGCCGCGATTGCTGTGTGGCAGTTGTCTTTCCTTTCTTTTCTGGCATGTTTCTGTGACCAGTGCAAGGCTTCTCCACCACTTCAAGGTGGCAGCCCAAGGAGAAGAAATTATCTGAATAAGCCAAACCTCTAATAAGTCAACAGTTAATATATAGGACCTCTCTTTGCTCACTCCCTCCTCCCATACAAGGGTAAATCCATTCACAGCAGGTTTTTAGTGAAATGTGTGCTTGTGCAACATGCTAGATTGAAAGCAAGAGAGACCAGAGAGGAAGAGTTATCCCCAGAAAGGGTGTACAATATGGAGACACCCACCCCACCACTTGCTGCTGTACCTCAAACTAAGATTTACAGGACCAGCTGTGGGCATGAGAAAGTGGTTTAATCTTCATAGATATGGCCAAACAGATGTTGAAGAAGTGCTTACCAACCCCAAACCAATGCTAATACTGAACCTAATTTGAGTAAGTGGTCTTCTACCTTGGCTTATCTGCCACAAAATCCTTTGTGGAGTCTCTGCTGGACTGGCTACTCTTTTCAAATCACTTGTACTCCAGAGCTTTCCTGGGGTCAGAGGTACACAGTACGTACCAGAACAGCAGGAAAAACCCCAGAGTTCCATATATGAACACAGTAGCCAGTCCAGCAGACGTTGCTAGGCTAGCCACTGTGTATTTTGTCTTGAATACAAATCAGATCCAAATAGGAGCTGAACATAAACGGTGAACATGCCGCTATATCACATCATTACAACTATTCTGTCACTTTATATTGCATCACCGTCTCACGTTATCATCATGATACAGTAAGACAGATGAGACACTATTTCATGTCAACCATGGGAGCCAGTCCATTTTCAACGTTAAGTGGTGTGTTCAAGTGAGTGAATACTGTGTAAAACTAATTACTACCCCCTTTTCTTACGTTTTACTGGGATATTGTTCATCATGAATAAACCCTTGGTGCCTTATGATGTTTTTGTTTATTCAGAAAAAGGTAAAAAAAGCAAATATCAAGATGTAAACACCAAACAACAACCAACAACAGCAGGATAAAAACAAGGAAAAATGGACTTTAAAAAACCCTTTAACATTGTCCCTTAACATTCACTCTCCCTCTTCGAGTCCTACTTAGGACACAATAATGATGGTACAATTTAGTTGATTTTTATATTTGTCAGCTCCTATTTTCCCCACTTAGGACTAACCGTATTCATTCAGTGTTGTCTCAATCCTTAATTCATTGCTCTGTGCTTCAAACTGAACAAATAATAATTTAAAATGGAACACTGGGGCAGGCTTCTTCCTTAGAGATTTTTCCTAGGCCTCTGGGAGCACTCTGATTTTGGCAGGGGTAGAGTAGAGCAAGAAATAAATATGGGAGCCCTGACCCGTAAATCATGTTCTCCAACCACAAGATACCAATATGGAAGGCACTGGAATGCGCTGGATCTCAACTTCATAAAGTTTCTTGAACGTTACTATTTAGACGTGTGAGGTGTCTCTTGATTGTGTGGGGGAGAACTGGTTCAGAATTCTTTTTACTAGTTTGCTCCATGGGCTATGTAGCCAGGAGACACCCATGACATAAGAATGTGTACAATCGAGGTAAAATGGACATGTAAAAGGGCTGTTCTGAGCCAATTCACCAGTGGATAGGGATCTGACTCTATCTGACACAAAACAAAATAGACTAAGGCAATCTTGAGGAGTCTCCTTTCCTTCTAGATGTGATTCTAACATTCTCCTGACTTAACTTCATTTCCAGTGTAACTTTAGCGCCCTCGTAGCCAAGATGGAGTCTGCTCTGCAGACAGCTCTGGCCAAGAGAAGGCGCGTGCAGGAATGCAGCAGGAAAAACTCCTTCCACCCCAGGGGCACCTGTTCCAAACCCACCCACCCACTGGAAAGGTACAATGGAGATAAGAAAGGGAAATATTTATTTACAGAGGGATGAGAGGAGAAAAGCAACAAGGGGAAATATAGGGGGAGCAGTAAAACAGGGTTGCATTCAAACCAGGCCCAGTGGTAGCACAGTCTGGAAAGGCTAGAGTTACCATATTACAATACTGCAAAAAGAGGACACTCCACGGGGCCCTAGCCCTGCCCCAACTCTGCTCCTTCCCTGCCCCTAGCCCCGCCCCAAAGTGCCCGCCCCAAATGTTCGCAGGAAGCCTGAAACAGGCAGGCAGGCAGCCAGGCAGCAGGTAAGCTGGGGCGGCGGGCGTGAGGAGGCGCGGCCCAGTCCAGCCCCCCGGCCGAGCAGCTCCCTCCGGCGGCTGGCCATAACCGAGAGGCTCTGGCCCTGGCGGCACCGGCCCGGCTCCAGCCCGGCTCCAGCCCGGCCCCGGCCCTGGCCGAGCGGCGCCAGCCAGCGGCCAAGCACCCCGGCCCCAGTCCCAGCTGCTCCAGTCCAGCTCAGCTCGGGCCCTGGTTCCGGCCAAGCGGCTCCGGCCCGGCCCCGGCCTTGGCCGGCGGCTGAGCACTCCTGGCCCCAGCAGCTCCGGCTCCGGCCCCAGCGGCTCCAGCCCAGACCCAAGCCCCACGACCCCGGCCAGAGCTCCAGCCAGAGTGCGGCCGATTCTTGCTAAAGCCGGCCCTGATCGGGGGAGTTGTTAGTTTTGCTGCAGCCACTCCACTCGCACTCGGGGTCCCCTGAGTGTCTTTTGCCCAAGTGCAAATGGCAGCAGCAAAACTAACAACTCCCCCAATCTGCGGGGGCACAGAGGCGGCGGGCAGCATCCGAGCGCACAGCCGCCTCCTCCCGGACTCCGACTGCTGCTGCGCTGGGGAGAGCGGCGGGAGCTGGGAAAGTTGGAGCCCAGGGAGGAGGTGGTCCCCTTACCATGCCTCCCTATTTTCCCTGGACATGTCCGGCTTTTTGGAAATTCCTCCAGGACGGGAATTTGAGGACCAAAAAGCCGGACATGTCCGGGAAAATCCGGACATATGGTAACCCTAGGAAGGGCAGACACCGAGCAATGTGTCTGCACACAGTGTTTAGGAGTCCTGGGCAAAGTCCCAGTCCAGTGGTGAGTCTTGGGGTGCTCCTGGTCATCTTCGGCACCAGTGAACTTTCCCCCAACAAACCCCTCCGGTGTCCTCTTCTGCCGCTCTCTGCAAAGCCACACAGAGCGACCACCTCCCCACTTAACTAGCTACAGCCTTCCTCCTTGTTCCCAATGCAGAGTCACAAGCCCCAGTACTCACAGCCCCATGCAGCTCTGGGCAGCCGTGAAACTGGGTCCAGCTCCGGCCTGTCCTTCTCGAGCGATTCCTCCCTGGCACAGTACTCCTCCTGGCTCCTGTCCTGGGGTGTCCCCGATCAGCCGCCCTGTCCTTCCCAGGCTTCCGGCAGGTTCTCTGCTGCTTCACTTTGTCAGGACCTGCGGGCTGCAGTCCTTCTCTCCCTGGAGCTCCAGAGCCCCCCCTGGAGTTTCCCTCCTTTCTCTCACTGCTCCCCCTCACCTCTTAGGAAAAAGATTCAAAGGGGCCATGCCCTCTAAACCCCAAAGGGGTTACACAAGTAAATGGCACTTGCCCTCGTGTTTACTTTGGAGTCCCCATGCATCCACATTGTTGTTGTTTCATAAATTAAATATTCCACTACCGTATCTGATTAAGTGATGTCAACCATCTGTAAACAAAATACTTTGGCTAAGTTACGCCTCAGAAGAACTCAATTAATAGGAAAAAAACCTCTTTAAGGAGCATCTGTGGATTAAATTGGTTAATATATTTTTAAATAACAAAAAGATCTCCTGGCCCTTTAAGCAAAGAGTTTGCAAATCCAACAATGCATTTTTTGCATAAAGTTTACATGTTAGCAAACGTGCTTTGAGCCTCTACTACTTCAGTGACAGGCATGATCAAAGCGTCTCTTTCTGAAGTCAGGATGCAAGCTTGCTACTCTGGTGACAGCCCTGAGTTTACAGTCTTTCTAGAACACTCTTCAGACCTACCTTGGCTGTTTTGTTTGGTTAGTTTAAATTCAAATGTCACAGTTGCATTCTTAACCATAATCATCATGCTTACAATACTTGTATAGCACCATTCACTGGAGGATCACAAAGTGCTTTGTAGATAGCAAGCCTCACAACATCCCCGGGAGGTTCTGCTCTTCAAGTAAGTACCAACATGTCTATTTTACAAACGTGTAAACTGCAGTTCATAAAGGTTACACAATTTGCCCAAGGACAGACAGTCGCTAAGCTCCTGATCCTACAAAGACCTGTGCACATGCTTCACTTTACATGCTGCTCATAGTCCCATTGAAGTCAATGGAGCTGAAGTAGCTGAGTCATGAATACCTAGGAGATCTGAGTCCCCATCCTTTTTTATCACGAATCACTTGATCAGTCTTAAAAGTTGGCACACTACCCATTGACAGAGCAGTTCAAGCAGCCATTAGGTGATATCCCTGAAAATTAAGCTTTTTCTTATCAATTTGATAAAATACAAACTTCTGAAACACTGATAAGGTGAATGCAATGTCAGGATCTCTGCTGTAGCTATAAAAATGGAATATGCTTCTTTTGTAGAAGGCTCAATTATTTGATCAACATATATTTTTAATACATGACAACTGCAGCACTGACATGACTGTGAATAATTAAACAAGTTTTCAGCTGGAGAAGTGAAAAATAAGAGCATCCCCAAAGGCCCAAAATAATCGTTCATCTTTGTCATTAACTAAAAAGGGAGCTAACATATTTGATAAAATTTCATCTACAAAATGTGCATCAGGGCTGAGGCCAAGTTTCATCCAAAAATATTAATGTAACAGACATTTATAAGCCTATTTAAGGATATGGGCAGTTGTTATAACAGGAAAAGAAAATGACCGTTTATTATAGCAGTGCTACTGGCTACCATTAAAATATATACACATTTGCACAGTTCATAAATATATACCTATGTTTTATAAACAACTTACTTGTGCTGAGAACTGGATTTTTCCTATTGTGATACTGATGGCTGACAGCTTACACGTGCAGCAAAACCTCAAACACCAAGGAGTATTTATGTAGGGCCCAATCCTATCCATTGAAACCAGTGGTCTGGGCTTATATTGTACTGGAAGTACTTTTATATATTTAGAAAACAGGTTGGTTAAAAAGCATGAAAGCGTGTCTCTTTCACCAACAGATGTTGGTCCAAGAAAAGATATTACCTTGCTGTGGCGGGGTGCAACTTACCACTGTGGTGCCTCCTGCTGGCTGTCCCGGGGATTAGCTCTGCTCCCCAGGGCACCCTCCTCTGCTGGTGCCTCACTGCCATCACTTTTGTTCCAGACCCTCTGTAACGATGCTGCCTTAGGCGGGACACTACTGAGAGTATCAATTCAGGACCAATTGCTTAGAGCAGGGCGGTCACAGCTCAAAGCTTGAGTTCCTCACGCCAAACCAGCCAAACATGGAGGATTTCAGGTCTACCCCACCAGCTAACCAGAAGTCATAAAAGCAATTCCCTCGGATAGTCCAGTTCCCTTGCATCACCACCAGTACCGCTCCTTATGGGGCTGAATGGTTATGAAAACCAATACCCCAGGAAAAGAAAAAAAAAAAGGTTCTCCCGATCCCAAAGGGCCAAGGCCCAAACCCAGGTCAATATACAAGTCAGATCTTACCCACAAATCACACTGTTGCCAATCCTTTAAAATCTAAAGGTTTATTCATAAAAAGAAAGAAATAGAGATGAGAGCTAAAACTGGTTAAAGGAATCAATTACATACAGTAAGGGCAAAGTTCTTGGTTCAGGCTTGTAGCAGTGATGGAATAAGCTGCAAGCTCAAATCAAGTCTCTGGAGTACATCCACAGCTTGGATGGGTCATTCAGTCCTTTGTTCAGAGCTTCAGTGTAGCAAAGTTCCTCCAGAGGCTAGAAGCAGCACTGAAGACAAAATGGAGATGGTGCAGCTGCCTTTTATAGTCCCTTGCCATGCGGCTTGTGCTTCCTTTTGTTCCAGACACAAGCTACCCAGCACATGGCATGAATTCTGTCCATAGGCATGTCCCTGCATGCCTTGCTGAGTCAAAAGGTGTATCTGCCTTCTCTCAATTGGTCAGTTGTATAGCTGATGGTCCTTAAGGGGCCATCAAGCAGGATAGGCATTGCTAATGCCAAATTGTCTGGGGTGTCGCCCAAAAGTATAGTACAAGTTTGAAATACAGACAGGATAGAGCCAATACGTATAACTGTAAATACAAAAATGATACATGCACACAGATAGCATAACCAGCAAATCCTAACCTTGTCTTAGACACCTTATTTGACTTCCTTTATACAAGATTTGGTGCCACTACAGGACCTTGGTTGCAACAATGATCTATATGATCCCAGTTTGTGTCAATAACATCACACCCATGCCACTCCCAGGACTGCGGTATCCTCTTCAGTGACACTGCCCTCCAGCTGTGCCACACTCTGTGTTCCCCCCTTCTGGGGTACCTGCAATCTCTGGCCAGTCACTCCCTCAGTGGCAACTGCAGTCCACTTCCCAATGCACCTCCAACACCCTCTTCTGCCCTTACATCAGGGCCTCAGCCTGCAGGCCCTAGCAGCCAGCCAAGAGCTCTCTCTAGCTCCCCTGGTCCCTGCTTGCAGCACTGCTCTGTCCCAGGTGCTGGCACTCCTTCCTCATACTAAGAGCCTGGTCTTCTCCCCTCGACCTCCAGTCAGCTACTGAACTCTGCTTTGCCCTTCAGCCCTTCTTATATGAGCCTGCTGGGGCATGATTAGCTGCTCCTCTCAGCACCTTTTGTATTGGCTGCTTTCTGCATAGCTTCCCTAGGGCTCCATTAACTCCCCCACCGGCCAGTGCGGGGTGGACGCCCCATCACACTTACCCACCTTGTCTCTCTAATATCCTGGGACCAACACAGTCACAACAGCACTGCATACACTTACTCCTGAGACACATGGCATTTTTTTTCAACTTCATTTTGTGCTCTTTGAAACTGTTGACCCAGCAGGAAGTAAAAGCTTTAGTTTAAAAGACAGGTACCTGCATGGATAGCCATACTACGAGATGCTCCACACCATCGCAGCCATGGGCTTCAGTCCTGACCTGAAGAGATCATTTCTAGAATGAACAGGCCAGTTCATTCTCCATGTTCACGCAATCACAGAAATTAGTAGTAGTAGCGGGAACATATTACGCCATTTACTTCATCCCTCTGCGAGTACAGGATTGCTCCCCACTCTCACTCACTCTCTGCTTCTAGTTTGTCTGTCGCTCCCACCCCTGTCCCAAATAGGTTTTCCGCTATTGCCTGCTTACATTTCCTTTTCATTGCTCAACTTATTTCTCTTCCCCTCTCCCCCACTTCTTCAAACCTCTCACTGTGCCACTCAATCTTTCCTCCACCTGCCGTTCCTCTCAGTGCTCCCTCCCTCCCTCATTTCTCTGTCTTTCCCTGTCCACATCCGTCTTCCTGTTCAAGTCTTTGCCATCAGTCCCAACTTGCTCTTCTTACTGCCCTTCCTCCAACCCCTTTGTCACACTCCATGCTGATATTAACGCCTATCCTTGCTTTCAATACACATTGTCATCATGACACTGACTACACTTACTAGGAGGCAGGAGGGTACTTCCTTGGTAACCATTCTGGACTTTGGTAATTCAAAACAGAAGAATTTTGTTCACTGAACCTTTCTAAAGGTTTTCTTCCATAAGTACATTTCACATCCAGGAACACAGTTTAAGATCCCTATTTTATGCTATGGCTTACAGTCCAACCATAACGGAACAAGAGCTGCGCCTCAAATCAGAGTTGTCCCTTGTCCAGATTTATGAGATAGAGAAAATGTAGAACACAGCCAACTTCAGAATACAATTTCTATTTCTTATCAGTTTATTAATCTAAAATTAAATGAAACAAAAGCCAAAGTCAAGGTACATTTTAAAGATGGATGCTTTCTGATGATTTCCCCCCCAATGTGAATATATTTTTAATGATATTTTTCCCTTGCTAAAATGCCATTTTGAAACCAATTTAATAAAAATAGAAGAATGATCAAAGATCAGACTCTGCCTAGAGTCTACTTATGTGTTGTTTCTAATATGGGTCAGCCCACAAGCATATTAACAGTATATCAGGTAGCATGCACAGTAGAACTGGTTAGCCAGCCAGTTTAATATGATATGTTTATGGAAATTCCTCTGACTACTTTAGACTGTTTCTCATACTGAATATGTTGGAATATCTTATTTGATAATACTGTCCTCCAAGGATATGGCAGGATATTTACAGTCTAGTGTTAGGAGTCTGTGGCATTTTTGGGATGCTGTATTCTTCAAAGCAGATGTTTAAAATGCTTTAAACGTTAAAAAATAAATCACATCATGCTTTAAAAAGCAAAAAGAGTATCCCTATTATCCTTTCAGCTATGAACTCAAAGTAATGCTTAGTGCACACTGAAAACCATGGTTGCATACAGGATCTCAGAACGGTGTACTGAAGAATTAAAGCTAAGTAACTGTGAATCACAGGGACATCATGTTGATCTTGATGGTTTCTGGTGACAGTATAAAGTGAATAGAGTTCAAGTGTTTTCAGATGTCACCTGAATCCTGGGATATGGTTCTAACCTTTTTCAGCTTTCTTATTGTATGTTCAAAGTGAGATATTGCCAATTCAGTACTACTTAAAGGAGTGTGGTCAGAGCTCAGGACTGGAAGCCAGGAACTCCTGAATGATTTTGGCATGATTAGTCTAGAAGATTGAAGGTGGGGAGGGGAACAGGATAACAGTCTTCAAATATGTTGTTATAAAGGATGGTGATTAATTGTTCTTTGTCTCCACTGAAGGTAGGACAAGTACTAATTGGCTTAATGTGCATCAAGGGAGATTTAAAAAATAAATATATGGAGATATACCTATTTCATAGAGCTGGAAGAGACCCTGAAAGGTCATTGAGTCCAGCCCCCTGCCTTCACTAGCAGGACAAAGTAGTGATTTTGCCCTAGATCCCTAAGTGGCCCCCCTCAAGGAGGGAACTCACAACCCTGGGGTATAGCAGGCCAATGCTCAAACCACTGAGCTATCCACCCAATAGGTTAGAGAGTAAGGAAATCTTTCCAACTATAAGGAGAAACAGGTTGCCTAGGGAGGTTGTGGAATCCTTGCCACTAGAGGTTTTTAAGGACATGTTAGATGAACATCTGTCAGGGATGGTCTAAGGACATTTAGTCCTGCCTCAGCGTAGAGTGGACTAGATGGCCTCTTGCAGAATGACCATGTTTCCCCAAAGGGAAAAAACAGGACATCGCATGGGGCTGGCCCAAGTCGTTCGTCTGGGCCTCCCCCTCCACCCGATGTGTGGAGCTGGCCCGAGCCACCTGATGTCACTGTTCAACTGAGCCCTGCCATATGGGCCTGGGGTTGCTGCTCGCTCCCCCCGAACATTCCTCTGTGCCCCTCTAGGATCAGTTGGCAAATGGGACAAATGCCCAGTTTTGCCAAAAAATCAGGACACCCAGGACAGGGTTTAAAAAGGGAACTGTCCCAGCCAAAATTGATGTATGGTCACTCTATCTCTTGAGACTGCTTCCAGCCCTGCAATCTGTGAGTCCTCTAGCCTTGAGCCATCCATTTCACCTGTGTGCCTCAGCTTCCTTATCTATAAAATGGGAAAACTAAACATTTCCCTTACCAGCATGTTGTGAAGATTTGTTAAGGATTATCTCACTGGAATGTTGTGAGGAGTTAACATTTGTAAAACTCTTAGAGCGAAAGTTTGCAAGTGTTACTCATCATAAACCAGTTCATCCAAGTACAAATGATTTCTATTGAAGTGGGCTTAAAGAAACTTCAAAGCTAAATAAATATGTTTTGAAAAAAGGTTGAGAGGAGTCACAGCTCAAGACCCTCATCGTGAAACAACTTTACCCCCTGTCAATAGCGCCATTGATTTCAATACAACTACTTACTGCACATAAAGGTAAGTCCATGTCTTTGCAGGATTAGGTAATTCTAACCTCTGTTATTGAAGTATCTGCCACATTCCATACTGAATAATAAGGCAGACTCTGAATTCCCACATTCTACCAATAATCTATCTTCTCTATTGCTCTCCACCTTCCAAAACGAGCTACACTTTTTATAAGGAATGGCAAAAACAAGGTAAATGCTCACACTCATTCACCCACCTTCAATCATACTTGCCAATTACAGAGATGTTTTTGTAATGTCAGTCAATTAACTAAATAGGTTTCAGAGTAGCAGCCGTGTTATAGCCATGTATTTTTATGCAACTCATCCTTCAGACTGTATTGCATTACATTAGCTTATATGACATGACAGTGCAGACTCTTGGCAGGTGTTATCATGGTAGAAAAGGTTAGCAAAATAACTGGTCTGCATTTGAAAAATTAAAAAAAGGCTATTACAAAAAATACTGTTGCTCATGGAGTAAGCTTAAATAATGAAAGTAGGACTTGTAACACCAAGCTAAGAAAACCAGGCAAGTCTGCAGTTCTTAATTTGTGCTAACCCCTTGACTCTAGCAGGTCTGGAGTGTCTGACAGCAAATGTCAATGCATTTAGCATTAAATTCACATGCTAAATGCATTAGCATTATGCTATGCTAATGGGAGTATTCATGGTCCTGGCAAGCAACTCAAATATTTCCTTTATTTGGATGTTTATTACTCCTGGGGTGGAAGTATTTCAACATTAATAATATTAAAAAATTTTAAATGGTCCCTATTTAGTGAAAGTAAAATCACCTGCCTGGATTTAATTGTATTTTCCCCCCTCTTTTCGATTGCCGACAGAGGTATGAAAGGTGACTATAATTAGAATCTTAGCAGTGGCTCATTTATATGGAAGTTGCGAGTATGAAGATCTAATATTTTGTTTTATTATTCCTCAACTTTTGATTTCAAACATAAGGATTTTATTAAATAGTAAATAAAAGCTACATACAAAAGGCAGCTTAGCTCTGTAGTGAATCTGACCCATATGTTCAGAGGTTTAAGAGGAAAGAGGAGCAGATATAGAAGGAATGGGTATTCAGAGGGCATTAAGAAGGTAACAATTCTTCCTGCAATACTTTACTGAAATACAACATTAATATATATCCATGCTCTTGCCCAGTAAATATCCAGCAGAAGTAGTTATGCAGACACATGTAAAACAGCAATGTACATAACAGTTTATGCTCTGTTACAATGCATAGACCTACATAGTGGTTATTCCCTAAAATTAACAGGCCTAAAACAAATTTCCATATAAATTAAATAAGTAGTTTCACTATTCTCTAACATATAGATATAGAATACTTCAGGTCAAATAATTGACCCTGGATGGCTTACAATTCCCTTTGCCAGTTCCTGCCATGTCTGAGCTTGCTAGAATAAATATCTGAGCTAACAGGAATTTACTGCTACTGCCCCCAAAAGGTAAATATTATGCCTGACCTGTACAGAGGCTGTGTTGTTATTATGTGGAACGTAGGGGTCACTGCATTGGAGCAATGGCTCCCCAGTTCTGCCTAACCGCTACATATCATACAGTATCTCTCTGTGGGTTTATTTGTCAATTTAAGTTGTTGATTACGACATAGTATTACAAATACTTCAGTTTGGGGGTTTTGTTGTTGGTGTTTTTTAATTAGTGCAGTTAGTCATCGGTGTTAAACCTGGAGATCTTCGCAAGCCGTAAACATGAGTCAATCTAGTGCCATGGTGACCACAGAACAAGCACTCACATTCAAATCTGGCCTCTGATGGGATCCAGAGGAAAAGTTGCTTTTGGCACCTAAGTTGGATTTACAACTCTGGCAAATTGTCTAAGGAAGCAAAATACATGGTGCATGAAAATGTCCTATTAGCAGGTTGGAAGGATTAGATTTTTGTCGGCAAATGTTGGTAAACATCAATTTCGCCACCCGCAGAAAGTGACAAAAAAATATTTCCAGCAATAATAATCCAAATGTACAGGTAGGCAAAGTAAGAAAAATGTTGCTTGAGAACTTAAAGTTTGGTTGAAAGAGATTTACTTTGAATATTTTGAGATGTGATGTTAATATTGTGTTTTAATAGTTATAAAACCGTCATATTTTGAATCTCAATGTCTACCAAAACTGAAAAATTTAAATCAATAGAAGAAAATACTTAAAAACATCAATATTCTGTATCATAATTAAAAAATTGAAAATTGCATTCTGCCAAGCGTACCTGTAAATGACTCACATTTTCAAGTTTGCCCAGGGCAGCAGAAACCCTCCAATTGACACTGGGTGGCACCACTCTTGAATAGCCCTAAGAAAAAAGATTCACAAATCAGTTTTAAAAAAAGAAGATATACAAGTGACCTTACCTCCATCCCAATTACCCACATCGGTACAATGGTGACCTGGAATTAAAGAATGGGTGAAAATCAATTGATATTATTCATCAGTCTGAAAAATAAATAGAAAATGTGTATCTAAACCAAAATGGAAAGGGTTTTATACGAGAGGAGGCAGGAAGGGAAGTTATCCTGCACTATGATTTTCAGAACAAATTTCTTTTGTTACTCACAGCTGACAAAGCATCACTACGACATGCTGCTGCTTTTGGTTTCTACCTGTCAGACTGCATTCCAACCCCGGAGATGCCTTCGCCTGGGAAATTCAGAGAGACAGCTTTGTGATAGAAAAAATAAATCAGCACCTAAAATTTCACAAATAAAAAAGCAGGGGGAAATATCTTCACTTGCCCTCTATTTCTTCTGCGCCTCCCCACCACCACCTCCGCTCTCCTAGACACAGACCACTGGCAATGCAGTAGTTAACCCCTGCCCCTCACGTTTCTACTCTCTGGCTTCAGCTACACTGTGCATCAGAGTCAGCAGCATGCAGTGTACATGTAGCTACGGGCTGCAGTGAAAAGCAAGTTGCAGCCACGCTGCAGTGCATAGCTACACCTGTCAATGAAGACTCTGGCAGCAGGTAAAGGTTTCAGCATCTCCCCACAGCCAGAATCTTTCTTAGTGGCAGGGAAGGTTTCCAGCAGCAGGGAGTTGCTGGAGCCTTTTCCTACTGCTGGAATCCTTTCCTGAGATGGAGATATCCTATCCTAACTCCTAGAACTGGAAGGGACCTTGAAAGGTTGTTGAGTTGAGTTGAGTCCAGCCCCCTGCCTTCACTAGCAGGACCGAGCACTGATTTTGCCCCAGATCCCTAAGTGGCCCCCTCAAGGATTGAACTCACAACCCTGGGTTTAGGAGGCCAATGCTCAAACCACTGAGCTATCCCTCCGGAAAAACTCTAGCAATGGGGAGGCAGCAAGACATTACGCTGAGTTGAAAGCCGATGAAGGGTACAGACTCATATCCATATCTACACCCTTCAGGTATGTCTTTACTCGCCTAAGCCCTGCTTCTCTAGCTACACTGCTATTTATACCCACGCTGGGGTGGGGGACTACGCGGGTAAGCACACTACATGACAACAATAGAAGTGTGAAGTGTAGACATACCCACTAATGCTGTATTCAAGGTGAAGCACACAGATAGGAACATAATTCCGACAGAGCACAGCACTGGCAGGAAAAGATTATGACAGGAAAAATATGGGGATTTTTCCAAAATTTACCAGTTTTAGTTACTGGGCTTTTTCAGACTAATGCCCAGCTTAAAAGCATCCTTCATTCTTGACAGTGAATGGAGCAGTAGAGTCTGTCATTGTACTTATCCTCTCTCATTATAAAAACCGTATGGAGCTGGAGGACCAGCACAATGACAGTAACCCCTCCTCATTAGCAGCTGTGAATTGCAATCTGCATAAAACAGCTTTTTCAACATCTACAAAATATATACATTTAAATGTCAAAGAAGGGCAAAAGATGGAGATGCTGTTTCAGGGAACCTATTTCAAAATTAATACAGTGGAAGGTGTGGGATGAAAAAGATCTCTTGCTAGTTCCAGGCCATGGAAAAAAGAGTAAGTCCAGCAACTGCAATAGTCAGCATGCTATCAAGTAATTTGAATATAAAAGCAAGAGCCCTGTGAAAAGGAGTGTATGCTTCAGCGATAATCCCTGTATACTGCACTCCCTCAACTACACTTCCCACTTCCATTAGCAGGCACAATGTTCCCCTTAAGCTTATCACTTCTCTACTGGTGTGCCCCTCTCCAAAAACTCCCAGCAATTGCCTGTTAAGCTGTTTCTCTAATGACTCCAGCCACAGATTCACCTTCGCAAGTCAGTTGCTCTCATAAGTCCTGGCTTCTCATTAGCAAAGGGTGTCCCCCTCCCTGAACTGCCACGAACTACTTTCCAAAGTTATTGCCATTAAGGTCAATAGGAGTCCCCCTTTCCCTCTGCACCATGCTGAAAATTCACTTCAGAGCATTTCTCAACTTTATGAGAAGTGACTTTGTATTAGAGATGGTATTGAACTAAAACCCTGCATCTAAATGTTGGAAAAGTATAGATCTAGAGCCAAGCTTTTGAGGCTAAGGACCATTGGTGCTTCCTCACAAATCATAGGTTTATCATTGCTCCCTTGATGAGACTAACGGGGGCCGGGGGGGGGCTTGGCAGGCCAGTCACCGTAGCAGTTGGAGTACCTGGCTTCCTGCCCGCTTTGGTCATCGAGGTGCCTCAGTCTTTAAGTCAGGGTGGTAGGGGGACCCAGGTCCTCCCACTCCACCAGGTCCCAGCCCAGGGCCCTGTGTAAGTCACCCCTAGAGAGGGGTCCTCCCAGTAGGGAGTCTACATTCACTGCCCTGGGCTACTTCCTACTGTTGCCCCTTTAGTTTGGGGTGTAGCCCCTATGGTCCAAGTTCCTGCGGTGGCTTATCTTAGTTGTGCCCCTTCGTGGACCCTGGGTGGCATCCTGCTGTGGGCCCAGGTTCCTCCGGATGGGGCAGCTGTAAGTTTGGTGGGGTTGGAACCCCCATGAGCTCTGTGCTTTGATCACCCAGGTTCCTCTCAGGCTGGGTGCTCCTAGTCCTCTTTCTCCATCTCCTTTGGACAGGAAGACACTGCTTGGTCCCTGGTGGCTGCCTTAGCTGGCAGACAAGTGATACTTCCTGAAGGTAGAGAGGCAACTAACTTCTACATCTTCGCCAGTCAGCCCAAAACTGAGCCAGGATCCCTCCTTTTCTCTCCCCTCAAGGCCTGGCATTGGCTGCAGGTATAATGGGGCGTGGCCAGCTGGGCCCCAAAGGCTCTTCTTAACCTCTGGTGGGTGGTTCCTCCGCTTCACCTCAGAGACTAATATTTTTCATGAGAGACACAAGGTAAATGAAGTAAAATCTTTACTGGACCAGCTTCTGCTGGTGAAAGAGACATCTCTTATCCTGGGACCAACATGGCTATAACACCACTGCAAATATTTGTCATGTTAGAGATGGACTCAGAAAGAAAGCGTTGTATCCACATATTGTTATGGAGCCAGGACTTTATGTGCTAATGACCAAATTTAGTCTGGAGTAATTGGGCATAACTCTCAGAGTCTCCAGGCCAAACTCAGTAACTGTATAAAATGATTATGTAAATTGCACATTGGGTGTAAGTGCCAAAGTAGTGTCATTTGCACTGATCTTGCACCAAGTGGGCATGCTAAATAATGTAACTTATCTAGCAGTATGGAAGTGGACAAACTAACAGGAAGAGCAGGACTTTGTAAGATAAAAAGTAGCCCCCCTCAATATCCACCACCACTGAAATGTACATCGAACCATTCCACCATCTATAACACTCTGTGGTGCATAGCTCTAGGGATGTTAGAAATACCTGCACAGAAATTTAGCCTGTGTCTAAAAAGGCAAAGTGTCTGCTTATGCCAAGGCTGAACTTCAATGTGTACGTGGCTCAACTAGGTAGCACTAGTCAACACATACCAGTTGGCCTGCATCACTTGACTGAGCTAGTATCAGCCATTTTAGTGGTGGTGTTAAATTACTGGATCTGATGTCATCAGTTAGAGGCATCATGCAGAAAATACCACTCTCTTTCATGGAGACATGCACACAATGCATGTCATCCTACTCTAAGAGCAATGTCAATATACAGCTCCGCCACGATTGTTAAAGTAATGGATTTTCATTTTATTAGACTACTGTTAAGGGTAATGGAGCACTTCTCAGAAATGTCATCTTGAAAAGTAATCGATTACCTTAATGGCAAAAGTAACATGAATTTCTTCGGACAATTACTGCCTGCCCCCAGGCCCCAGGCCAACCCCCAGCTCTTCCTTTGGTCTCTAAGGTCTGAGACTCCCACTGGAAAATATATCTGAATGTTTAGCCTCAATTAAAACTGTCTAATGCACAACATTCACTGCTGGCCTGCAGTTTCAGCAAGAAGCTATGCATTAACTTGTCAATTCAAAAGGTAACTGCTTGGTGCACTGTACTGTCTGCAAGGATGGTTTCAGAAAGCTTGGAAGCAAACATAGGCAATATCATTATGAAAACCATAAGGTTCTGTTCAGTAAAGAAGCTATGCAGGTGTTCCGTGACTTTGTCATGGTTCTTTTAACAAGGTTACAAGCTAAATTCGATTAGATCAATTCAACAATATTTGCAAATATTTATAAAAATAGACCAAGAGGTATGCAGCAGGAAGAGGGAATTTAGACAAACACATCCACACACACTAAAGCAAGTACAGAAAGGGAAAATAATGGGTGAGGCTGTATCAGAACTAATCCCACCTTCAGAGATGCATAGTCCTCCGCAAATAACTGGCAAGCTGTAAGTAATTGTGGATGCACCTGCATCTGGACCCAGGAAATGGTATGGCACCACAGAGATTACTTAGAGTAGACCTCATTAGCACTACAACACTAGATAACTGTGCTAAATAAATGTTAATTAAGAGCATCCATGTTCTAAAACTTTGTTTGCTGAGTGGACAGGACACTGCTATTGTAGATCATCATGCCTAGGCTGTAATTTAACTCTATTCTATAGCCATTAAAACTTGACAACAATTAGAATGCTATAATGCAGAGACAACTGCCTAACATGTTGACCAATATCATCTCATTGCTTCCTTGTACTAACCTGGTCAATCTGTCTGGATCCATCTTTCGCTTTGCAAAATTCAGAGCCCCTCAGTGCCCTCTGGCAGAGGTCCCACTGTTCTGTCACTCCTGTCAGGGCTGACACACAACCTACTACAAACACATTGCTGTCATTAACTGTAAAGAGCACCATGTGAAGTATCAGAGGAAAGTTGATGACACACCAGTCATTAATATAATTACACACCATCTGTACATATATCATGCAAAAAGTAACAAGTGTGTCCTGGAAATATGGCCCTAAAATATGTTTCCAGGGCAGAGTTGATAAAGTAGTTTGTCCTAGACAAAGGAATGTTGATTTGCATGCGTCTCTAATGTAAATTGAGCATGGTGATGCCAGAGACAGTGGGCAGTTTGTTTGCATCTGAGGTAAACACCGGTTATCAGGAGGCTGAGGAAACAGCATGGTGTCAACACACCAGAGGACACCCCGCAGTCTGAACCTCAGAGGGTCGTCTTAACTCTGGAGATGAAGACAATGAACTTTGGGAAACATAAATAAAAGCAAAAGGGCATCTTGTTAAAATCCATTACTGAGGGAACAAAGGTCAGCGCTCTTTATATCCCATGAATGGTGGAGGCCCCAGCCATGTGGGGCTGTTGACGCTAAGTGGCACAAGTGTAGTGAAAAAACTGCCTTAGTTAAGGATTGTAACCTGTTAAGTGTTAGCCACCAGAAAGCGTAATTATGTTTGTTTTATATGTAACCATTTTCTGTTTCTATTCTCTCTCTCCTTAGTATCACTTAAAGCTCTGTTCTTTGTTAATTAAAATTATTAATGAAATTATTCTTGTTTTATTATAAATCCATCTCTGTGCTGCTACATTAACATGAGATGTGTGTCCTCAGCTGAGCCAACAGACTGGTGTGTATCCTGTCTGTTTGAAGACTGCTGAGTTGGCATTTCTGTGGTCAGCCAGTGGCAGGATCAAGGAGATGCTTCTGGAAAGTTCAGGAACTGAAATACGCCAAGCGTTAACCTGCAAGGCAAAGTTAGAATAGGCAGCATGTTAAGGAGTTTGTTTGGCTGGCTAACAGACTGGGGTGGCAGGGAGCTGTCACACAGTGTAGCCCCAACAAATTCCTATTTTGCTAAGGCAGAAGGTGACACCGTGGCATAGTTCTGGATGTCCTAAGAAAGTGTCAGTGTTGTACTTGGAATGTAAGCTGTTTGGGGCAGGGGCTGTGTTTTTAGAATTCCTAGCACGATGGGTTCCCAGTTCATGCATGGGACTCTTAGTTGCTATACTAATGCAAATAGTATAACAAAATACCAAGTTAGAACAGACAGTCCTAACCATGTAAGAAAACTATGCATTGGCACAGTTAGAACTGAAATGAAGATGAGTCCTCTGACATTGCCACAGTTTACCACTCCCTGTCATTAATCTCTGCTCCTCACATAAAGACTATGCCAGTTCTAATCTGTGTGTTTGACTTACCAAATGTATTAATTTGCAGAAAGAAAAAAAAATTGATACAGTGATTTTCATTTGACTACCAATGCTATCTGCTGACATTTTAATGTAAAAGATCTTATTAAACAAGAGTTCACAAAACATTTTGAAGCAGGTGCATGTGCTGTCCCACATGAATTATGTAGCTCAGTGTGATAAGTTGAGCAAGCTGACAATTCACCAGTAATCTGCTTCCTTTCAGATAATGAAGCACCTTTTATTGGTCCACAGGGCATCAGTGACTGCTTCAAGAAATGGTCTAAAAGCCTTTATAAATCTCAATGCAAATGTATAAGATAAGACCCAGACCTTTCCCCAAGAAGCAAATGTCCATCCAAAGTTGGCAGATCAGTGGGAGTGAGTGGGGAGGCTTTCATAAAATCCATTGAAATAATTACATAGTCAATTCTAAGATAAAGAGTCTAGGTTTGAATTTTCCTAGTTATCTTCATATTTTGTATAAGCATTTCCAACACCTCGTTTCTGATTGATTAAGGACATTTGATTAAGGCAGTTGGTAAGATATGAAAATTCTGCCACTTGCCTTTATACTTGCATGAAAAGCAAAAGAAGCCAATGTGCTGGAAAAGTTATGCATCAATGTCTTAAAGATGACCCAGAGAAGGGGGGGGAAAGGAATGAGTTTGTGCCCCTTTTTTGTTTCTTTATGCATCATAAAGAAGGTCCAAATTATTTTTTTCTTAGAAATATCCAGTTCTGCCTTAGCTATTTTTGCTAGTTGACTCCTTTGAAGCCCAGAGTGGGAGATTTCTCTGTTCTAAACTGAAGGGGCAGTGATACTGAATCTATCAAAACAATCTTTTCTCCTTATTGTTTTTGGACTTCTGAGTTATCGAATAGTTAACAAAAACAAAAGTTTTAAGCTGTCTGACTAACTAGTGCTTCCCCTCACAAGGGCTCAGTTTTCTCTTTGTTCTTGTGCTAATAATTCCTCTAGGAAAAAAAAAAGAGTAGAAGCGACCTGAATTTCTAATGTAAACAATAAACAGGGCAAGACAGAGTTTCTTTGCACTTCAAAAAGGACACCAGCACTTTTTCCTTTTGCAGAGAAACTTGAAGCAGTTCTACATTCCAGACCAGAAAACTAAATCGGTAAAAGAAGGGGTTAATTAAACAAGGGATCTCATCATTTGCTGCTCCCCATGAGGCACTCACCTAACGAGTTGTTAGTCCCAGACTTCAGTAATAGGCAGTTCATCTGTTTTTCCATCTCTAGTTGTTTAGTATTTTCCAAACACCGTAGAAGCTTATACATGCTATTAGTAGGCATGAAAGGGGTTTATTTGACTGGCTGATGGAAACAGTCACTACCAAGCTTATCCAGGGAAAATGCTACTCAGCATTCAGCTATTCAATTAAGTTATTTTGCTTTAAAGAGGGTTTTTGTTGGATCTACAAACTTTTCAATCTCAAAATACTAAAAGAGTGGTGTGAAGTGGGGATTTGAGGCTGATTTACAAAGGTCTGGTCCTCTTTCTTTTCTGTTTCCATGTCATTTGTGAGTCACCCACTCAATTCCACTTCAAATTAGAGGTTCAAATGCATTCAGACAACTTCGTAAAAAACTCAGGTGAAACTCCACTCCTCCTCCCAAATCCCATCCAACCGCCATCTCAGATTCTCTTCCTCCCAACACCAGCTGTGTGGCCCACAAAATTCAACCACCGCTCCCTTTAGTGTATCAGAGCCACTCGTTTATCATCAACATATCCTATAGCAGCGTCAGGCAACCCCAATCAAGATCAGGGACCCATTGTGCTAGGTGCTGAACACGCGCATGATAAAAGACAGTCCCCACCCACAGATTAAGTGACTGCCACAAGGCCTCACCAGATGTTTGTGGCAGAGTTGAGAAATGAACTCTGCTCTCCTGAGTCTCAGTCCAGTGCCTTGACTACAATCTCTTTCCCTACACTGCCATTATAGGCATCTGTATCTCCCTCACTCACGGACGGCTTTCATCCTCACTCATTGGTGTCAGGCCTGAGGACTAGGGATTTTCAACCCCTCTGGCCTTTGGGGATAGAGGTAACCTCAGGCCACCTGGTCTCAGGGAGGCAGCATGAGCAAGTTGTGAGAATTCTCTTCTAGCATCCAACTCACTCTCCCTTCTCTAGAGGTGCAGCAGGCAGAGCAAGTGGAACAAATCAAAGCTGACTGCAAACTGGCCGAAAAGCAAACATCTGAGTTGCCCAGTGGTCCAACCCGGCTACGAAAGACAAACAGCCTTTTATTTAAGCAGATTTTTAAATTACACGTATATGCTGTAACATTAGTGGAGTTCTCTACCTTGACAATAGTGTCACCAAAAATCAGAATCTGGCCTTTGTTAGCCCCTTGGGTCACAACAATGTGATCTTCCAACCCTAGATCTGGTAAACACTGAAAATGAACTCCTGGCTGCTCTTAAACCAGTTTCCAACCCTAAATTCTTGAAACCTAAGCATCCCACCTCCACCCAAGTCTGCTTGCAGCCCCAGCATGCCTTCAGTGTTTCCAGAATCCAAAATGCTTACCACTACTGCATCCTTGTCTGCCATGCAACCAGCCTAATATTCTGACACCTACTGGAGTGACTAACAGACAAAGTTCACAATGCACAGCTGAAGAGGTGGTGTTGCTAATTACTCTCAACCCTGCTGAGCACTGGAGCAGCATTATGGAGATGCTCCATCAAAAATGCAACTTTCTAAAGAATTCTTTAAAATCGTCACAATTGCAATAATCACCCTCTATCAACATAAAAGGAAATAGACTCCAGGCTCAAACTACCAATAGTCAAATCAACTCCTCAGCAGCACGTTCATCATGCAGATAATAGACATTTACAGCAACATTTTGTGACACTATACATTTTGCAGTTTGAACCCATATAAAGCAATAAGAAATCAAAAGTACAAATTACCCTCTCATCTCAATCTACCATCAAAACACATTCAACAATCCTTTGAACTGCTTAACCCCTCTTCACTTTAGTAATGTTTTAATCTTATTTCTGTTTTAAGGAAGGAGGAGGGATAGCTCAGTGGTTTGAGCATGGGCCTGCTAAACCCAGGGATGTGAGTTCAATCCTTAAGGGGGCCACTTAGGGATCTGGGGCAAAATCAGGACTTGGTCCTGCTAGTGAAGGCAGGGGGCTGGACTCAATGACCTTTCAAGGTCCCATCAAGTTCTAGGAGATAGGATATCTCCAAAAGTTATACATGTAAAATAAAATATTCATTTATATCTATAATATGAATCCAAGAGAAAAGAGCACATTAACTTACTATCATTCTTCAGCAACAAAACTAAGCGATTACTTTGAATAATAAAGAAGGCATTTGTGGATTAATTTAAGAATGCCTACTAAACAAGGGATGGGACTTTTTTTGTTATGTTTGTACTGTGCCTAGCACAATGGGGCTGGATCTTCTAATATTACACATTACATTACATTACAAATAATTGATAATAATAAGCAGCCTTCTTCCCAATCTGGATTTCAACTAACCCTGGAAATATATCTAGGGTGTCCATCTGGTGGTGCTTTACAAAATATTTTGGTGCTTCTTTTCAAGTACATTATGGCTTGTATTTTTAGAGGCAAGAATCAGTTTTTATTTAGTTTAAAAACAAGACAAAACAAAAAACACATGGTACCCCTGCTTGCTTGGAGTGGCACTCTGTCCCCCCTCTAGTGGTGCTAGGCAAGGTAGAGATTGATGTACCTGCTACAGACTTGGCTAAGAGATGTGTCTTAGCTGGGGCAGTAGAGGCTCATGCATTTAGCTTTAGAGGTCCTAGGTTTAATCCCTGCTACTGATGCCCCCTTTTGTGGGTCAGTGTTACAAGTGGTGGCCCACACTGGGAAGTCTCTGAAGCACAGAGACACACTTCCCTGCCCAGGGGGAGTATGTATCCATTGCCTGATCCAGGTGGCATTCTGTCTCCCTCTAGTGGTGGTCTATGCCAGCTAGCGATTGATGTGCCTGCTACATGGCTAAGAGACATGTCTTTTACCTCAGGCAGTACAGGCTCATGCATTTAGCTGAAGAGGTCCCAGATTTGATCCCTGCTGCCGATGCCCCTGTGTGGGTCGGCATTACACTCATATTAAAGTTATATGAAAAACTGATCTTTTGTAAGACTATACCACTCAGGAGTGAGCTTCTAGCAAACATGACAGGTCTATGAAGCCCACAAATGTTTTCTGGGACATTGTTCCATTTTTGGTATTTTTGAGATATAATTGTATTTAATGACTTTAGGCCTTCTCACAAATTTTTATGTGTATCATTAATCACATGCATGAATGCTTGTTGGATTGGACTTTTATAGTGAAATCAGTGAGTTTTGCCATTAGCTTCACTTGAGCAGGGTCAAGTCCAGATTAAAGGTCTAGAAAATATGACCTATGAGGGAAAACTCAAAAAACTGGGTTTGTTTAGTGTGGAGAAGAGAAGACTGCGGGGAGACACGGAGGGAGAAAAATTGTTCTTCTTAATCTCTGAGGATTAGACAAGAAGCAATGAGCTTAAATTGCAGCAAGGGAGGTTTAGGTTGGACATTGGAAAAACTTCCTAACTGTCAGGGTAGTTAAGCATTGTAATAAATTGCCTAGGGAGGTTGTGGAATCTCCATCACTGGAAATTTTTAAAAGCAGGTTAGACAAATGTCTCAGGGTGGTTTAGATAATATTTAGTCCTGCCATGAGTGTAGGGGACTGGATTAAAATACCTCTTGAGGTCCTTTCCAGTCCTACGAGTCTATGAAATCCACATTGCCTCAAGAGTGCCTATCTATGTAGGCTCTATGCACTAACTAATAAAACTACAGCAATCTGCATTAATGCTAACAGTCCTGCCCTTCATAAAAAAAAAAGTTACCTGAAGATCTCCAGATAACCAGAACAAAAACAAAACAAAAAAGAATAAAATCAATGTTCAACCATAAACTTTAATAGACAAAACTTCTTTGGGCAGTGATCCAAAAACTACCGTAATTGAACTTGGTTGCTAATGGACAACCGGTGGGAACACTTCATCTGTCAAGGCATTCAGCTGAGAACACCCAGCCGCAAACTTTAGAATGTGCAATCTAATAAAGCATATATTTTTAATGGTGAGAGTAATTACCATTGGCACAATTTACAAAGGGTCGCGGTGGATTTTCAGTCACTGAATTTTCAAATCAAGATAGGATGTTTTTTCTAAAAGATCTGCTCTAAGAATTATTTTGGGGAAGTTCTATGGCCTGTGTCATACACATGGTCAGTCTAGATTATCACGATGATTCTTTCTGGACTTAGAATCTATGAAATGTCTCCATTTCTGAAATCCAACCCTCCCAGATCCAACCTACCAGCATCACTTTAGCCTTCAGTGTCAGCCAGTTTCTGAGTGTCATGTAAAGAAGATGGTCTTGCACCTGTATGGATTCTTTGGGGCATTTTAAGATTTCCATTCTGAAGGAGACTTTTCCAAGATTCAGTACATGTAAATAGACTCTCCCCTTTTGTCTCTCCTGTGTATATTCTCTAATATAGTTTGAAGTATCTCTTCAGATTAAAGTTTTTCCCCCACATTCACTGCATGTAAATGGACCACTGTGTAGATTCTCTGATGTTTTGAAATATACTTCCCAAGGAAAGCTTTTCCCCACATTTCTAACACATAAGTACTGTCTGACTTTCTGGTGAGCAGCAATATTTATCTTGCATCTTTCCATTGTGGTTCCGCTGCTTCCTTTCAGTTTTATCTGACATTTTTATTAATGACCTTTGCACAAAAACTGGGTGTGTGCTAATAAAATTTGCAGCTGACACCAAGTTGGGAGGTATTGCCAATACAGAGGAGGACCAGAATATCATACAAGAAGATCTGGACAAACTTGAAAATTGGACTAATAGAAATGGGATGAAATTTAATAGTGCAAAGTCATACATTTAGGCACTACCAACAAGAATTTTTGCTATAAACTGAGTATTTATCAGTTGCAAACAACAGAGGAGCAGAAAGACCTGGGTGTATTGGTTGATCACAGGATGAGCTGCCAGTATGATGCAGCCATGAAAAAGGCTAATGTTGTCCCAGGACACATCAGGCGAGGTATTTCCAGTTGGGAAAGGGAAGTGTTAGCGCCATTATACAAGGCACTGGTGAGACCTCATCTGTGTGCAGTTCCAGTCTCCCATGTTTAAGAAGGATGAATTCAAACTGGAACAGGTGCAGAGAAGGGCTACTAGGACGGTCTGAAGAATGGAAAGCCTATTTTATGAAAGGAGACGCAAAGAGCTTGGCTCGTTTAGCCTAACCAAAAGAAGGCTGAGGGGCAGATATGATTGCAGTCTATAAATATAACAGAGGGATAAATACCAGTGAGGGAGGGAGAGTTATTTAAGTTAAGCACCAATGTGGACACAAGAAGAAATAGATATAAACTGGCTATCAACAAGTTTAGTCTTGAAATTAGATGAAGGTTTCTAACCATCAGAGGAATGAAGTTCTGGAACTGCCTTCCAAGGAGCAGTGGTGGCAAAAAAACTAACTTGTTTCAAGACTGAGATTGATAAATTTATGGTAGGGATGGCATGATGGCATGTAGCAAATCTGCGACTGCTATCAGTAAATATCTCCAACAATGGATTAGTTTGGACACAAGGTTGGGAAGGCTCTGAGTTACTACAGAGAATTCTTTCCCAGGTACCTGCGTGGTAGGTCTTGCCCAGAGTCTACCTGATAGCCATATTTGGGGTCAGGAAGGAATTTTCTCCAAATCAGATTGGCAGAGACCCTGGGGGTTTTTTGCCTTCCTCTGCAGCATGGGGCATGTGTCACTTGCAGGTTTAAAACTAGTGTAAATGGTGGGTTCTCTGTAACTTGAAGTCTAAATCATGATTTGAGGATGTCAGTAACTCAGCCAGAGGTTGGAGTCTATTATCAGAGTGGGTGGGTGAAGTTCTGTGGCCTGCAATGTTCAGGAGGTCAGACTAGATGCTCAGGGTGGTCCCTTCAGGCCTTAAATTCTATGATTCCTGCAGTTTTTTTACAGTTCTCTGATCATCGGAAAAGCTTCTCTTCTGATTTCCGCCTCTCCACTTCCTGCCACTAACATCTTGTGTGGTTTTAGTAGGAACTTCCTCATGGTACTTCTTTACGTTTTCATTCCTAATCATGCCATGTGATCAGAGGTCTCACCTCAAGTCTTAGAGCTTCTGCAGATATGATTCTTGAACTTAGATATACCTTTCAGTTTGGATATCCCAGTGAGGGGAAAGGGCTGATTCATCAGGTCCAAATAAAAGCTTTTTCTGTCATTCTACTAGTGCATTCCATTCCTGCTACACTAGAATAGAAAACCCTTCATCCATTTTGTTGTTACTTTTGCCTTTCTAAAAAGTGTAAAAGTCTAGCCCCATATATTTGGTTTGTAGGGGTTTCATCAGATTTTAATTGCTTTTGTTTTAAATTCTGAGCATAGCAAATTTCCTCCCAAATTTTTAGTTATTTAAGTTTAGTGGGCATTCAAAATTTGTCCTGTTCAGGGAGGGGGGAAATGGAACTGCATACCCCATGTTGATCAAAATTGTTCCTGCTGTGAAAACTTACGATTTTAGTGGCCAAATTACAGTCTTCATTTAGTGCAATAATGGAAAGTTTGAGCAGTTACAGAAATGAAGTGAAATTGCAGGAAATGTCGCAACAAAATGTTCTATAATTTTGCATAGCCCTAGTTTTAACCCAAACCTGTGTCATGGTATGAATCACAGTCCTTATTCAATAGCTACAACTATAGACACAAATTCACAAGCTTCCGTACAGCTGCAGTGCCAGTTTGATCTGATTTAGCTTGCCAAGGACCACACCCTGACTGGAATTCTACACAGCACATGGACACCTAGTGGTTGAAGAATAAATTGCAAGTAAACTTACAAACAAAAAAACCTAAAACTTCTTATATTACAGTAGGCAAACTAGAACACAGTATCCTATTAAAGAGATCACAAGCACATTGAGCAAGTACTACCGCAAATGAGGACAGGATTTTTAGCTCAATTTAGCTTTAGAAACCTATATTTTTAGAGGAAGGATTATTTCTGGGACCCATACTGTATCTGACTGTTAGTACTGCAGACAAAAAGAAAAACAGCAACTAAGCCAAGGAGGGGTGGGGGAGTTGCTAGCATGGATCAGTGCTCCACACATACTGTATCCCCTAGAATACAGAGCTGGTTGGAAAAATGATTTTTCTTCTTCCTGTGGAAAACTTGGATGAAAATGAATGTCTTAATTTTTGTCAAATTTTTCATTTTTTGCTGTAAACCCCCATTCAAAAAGGTGAAATAGTTTGACCCCAAAACTGGAAAAATGCACAGAAGCATAGGAATAAGGTATAAGGAGCAGAGCACATCTGCCTCACCTCAGGCTGTAGCTGGAGATTTTTCAGGCTCTCAAGATTATCTCAGCCACTTCAGGCTCTCTGGCAGTGCGATCAGGAAACCGAAACTGAATTGTTCTGGTTAGAATTTGAATAAGCAAACTTAACTGAGAGTGATTCGAGTCTTTCTTGATGCGATGGACCCAGAAGAGATAATGGCAACTTTCATCTGTTCCCGTTTAGTTCGGAAGAAGAACGAAGCATGTCTTGTCCATCACCTTGAGGTGAGGAAGATAATGGCTAACATTTCACATTGTTCTTATAGACTTTAAGGTCAGAAGGGATCATTGTGATCATCTAGTCTGACCCCCTGAACACTGCAGGCCACAGAACCTCACCCACTCCTGAAATAAATGCCAACCATTGGCTGAGTTACTGAAGTCCTCAAATCATGGTTTAAAGACTTAAAGGTACAGAGAATTCACCATTTACACTAGTTTAAACCTGCAAGTGATCCATGCCCCTTGCTGCAGAGGAAGGCAAAAAATACCCAGGGTCTCAGTCAATCTGACCCAGGGGAAAATTCCTTCGTAACCCCAAATATGGAAATCAGTAAGACCCTGAGCATGTGGGTAAGACCCACCAGACAGATACCTGGGAAAGAATTCTCTATAGTAACTCAGAGCCTTCCCATCTAGTGCCCTGTCTCCAGAAGTTGGGGTTTTTTTGCTACTGGCAGTTGCCAATGGGATGGTGTGAGTATGGATGTTGAGATGTACTTTCTGTGTTCTCTCTCTGTACCTTACTGAGCTGGAGTGTTTGTGACTGTGCTAAATGTACTAATAAACTATTTGTAAATATAGAAAAGTTCCTCTAGTGCATAGTTGTGATACTCACACATCAGGGTTCCCAACTATATAATAATTTGAATAATACTAGACCTGATCTTGGGACAAGAACCTGTCAACCCTTGAAGTGATAACTGGGTATTCTTAAGTAATCAATATAATTAACACATAATCTGTACATCAAGCACACATGTAAACTGAGAATATCTTAATCTTTTTCTCTCTCATTTCCATCTATAGTTTTCTGTTCATTTGTTCAGCTTTATAAAACTGATCTTAGAAGGTTAGGAGGTGAAACCTTAATCATCTAACTTAACTCCTTTGATGCTACAGCTGCTGCTTAAAAAGTAGAGCAGAACAGGCTCCGAGCACTGCCAGCCAGGTTGGGTTTCCATATTCTTCTGGAATTTCAGAAGAAGGTTGGCTAGAATTCAACCAGAGTACATTCACTGCAAACAGAGAACCAGCTGTGAAATAGTTAAGCAGATCATTGTTGGCCCTGGAAAACCAGAACATACACTTTCAGTTTCTCTGAGAAGGTCTAAAATTGAACATTTACTGTGCACCTTTCCTTGTGAAGTAACTCCTGAGGGTTTCTAATTGATTAATGAACCAGTGTCGGCTTTTCTTCCAAAAGAGGCCAGATCACTTACCTACCTGAACATGAAGATGAAAAGTAAGAAATCCCTATCTATACCATTTAAGCATACAATTCTCTCTTCCTGTTCTTATCTCTCTCTCTCTGTCCCTGTATACTGCACTTCCGCAAGTTAATAGTGGTTTTAGAGAAGCACATTACGATATAAAATCATTGTCTTTGTCTTGTGTTTCTCCTTCCCCTCCCCCATGCTTTAATGCCCCACATTCTATTCTTGGAGCATAATTCTCCCAGAGCTATTAATAATATTCTTCAATCTGTCCATTTCTGGCCTAGAAAGAAAGGCAATTTTATGAAAATTCAGGTTTTTGCTAAAGTTTAGTGGGAGAAAGCTGAACCAGGAAAGGAAAGATGTGTTCATCCGATGCTACAAATAACATTCTGCATTAAATGAGTAACCAAAAATAAAGCTCCCTGAGGTACATTTGCTAGCTCAGACAAGAGAACATCTTTAGCATATAAACACAGAGCGTAGATTGAAATATTTCTCTGTATGAAAATAATCAAGCCTATAATTAGCCTGCTTCTTGGGGTGGATTATATTTTTCTAAATAGTCCAACTTTCAGCTGTTCTCATTGAAAATATTGGTGCATGATGAGGTTTGTACAAAAGTAGCACAGGGTACAGTCAGCCATAAAAAGTAACTGGAAGAAATGTTAAATACCTTCAACCTACAAATTTAAGCTAGTCATGGTAAAAGCTGAAAAGCTGTGCCAATTAACTCATCCTATTTTGTATCAAACAATGCAAATATCCACAACCAGTATGAGGGGAAGGACGACCCAATGGTTTGGGTACTCGTTTAGGACCCAGGGCTCCCATGTCCAATTCCTTGCTCTGCCATGGACTTACTGTGTGATATTGGGCGAGTCACCTGGGCCCAGATTTTTAAAGCTTCCTGATACTCGGTGTTGCAATGCATGACTGATTTAAATCCCATTGACCGTTCATGAGATTTTGGCTCCGAAGTGCCTAAATCCCTTTTAAAATGAGATTAAGACTCCCAATCAATTAGGCAGTGCAACGCTGAGTATCACAATCCCGCAATACAGTTGAAACTCTGGGCCTTAGCCTCTCTGTGCTTAAGTTCCCCCTCTGTAAAATGGGGATAGTAATGCTTCTCTACCCCACGCAGGGTGTTGTGAGGATAATTACATTAAGAAAGACTGAAGCACCCCAGATTTACTGACGAAAAGCACCATACAAGAAATAGGCATTATCATCATGAATAGCATGCAAGCTACATAGTGTGTGTGCGCTGCGATACATGAGGGAGGTACAGACAGGCTCTCAGCCCATATTTTTAATCTTGACTAGATGTCCTTGCTCTTATATGTTAAAATATTTAAACAGAGTGGTTTTGTGAATGGATTTGTGGGGGTTCATATGCAATATATTTTAGAATCCCTATTCCTAGAGGGTATACAAACAAAGATCTTGAATCAATGCTACTATATTTCACCAACAAAACTTTATTAAAATGAACTTACATACCTTGCCGCAGGGAGTGCAAGAAGAAAACTATTCCTGGCACAGAATGGCTGCCCTGTTAGTCCATAGGTGACTGAATTCCAGTGGTGGATGAAGTCAAGCCTGGGACAGAACACCCAGGCCATGGTAGTACAGTGTACTACCCCCTGTCTCTCAAGCTGCTATCTTATTGTCTAGAATTCCAGCTTTTTATCTTTAACAAAGACAACCTCAAAAACGGCAGCCACGTGTAACCAATGTAGACGTGTCTACATGCGCCTCCAGAGAGCCTGGAACAGCTCTGAGAAGTGTAAATCCCCAATTCATCTCAGTCAGATGCTAACCCAGATGCCCACTGACTGTGATTTAAATGTCACCCTTGTTAATTATTTCATTCTTCATGTAAAAAGAGGAAGGGAGTTCACACATCTGACAATTTACTGTGAGCGATGTCTGATTTTGGTGTCAAACACGTTTGGGAGATACCATCCCTTTTTAAAATCTTCAGTCAAGAAGGAGCCAGGCCCCAAAAGCTAGCAGAACCTATGGGCCCATTCAAGCCACCAAACTCAAGGAGTCCAGTGGATCTCAAACGTGCATAAGCTACACTGAGTAGATTCTCGTTTTGGTGGCTCACATGGGAAGAGCCTATTTTGTGGCCCAAGGCTTGGAAACTTATCTCCCTTTCCCCTTATTTGAGCCCTGAGTGAAGTGATCCCACCTAATTATGTGGCTAAATCTAATTTTGTAGGATCTTGACCAATATGTTAAGTGCTTTGGCACCCTTCTGAATGACAGGCACTATATGAAGGTAGATTATGCATGAGTGGTGGAAATGGGGGGCTATCCAACCCACCAAGGTATTAAAAAAGAAAGATCTTTAATCTAACCAAGTTACCTATCAAGTGAAACAGACTCCGTTCACCTAAGATTCACACAGAAAATAGAAGGACATAAAACACTGTAAAATTGAATGTACAATTAGGTTGTGGAACTCATTGCCACAATATACAATTGAAACCAAGAGCTTAGTGGGATTTAAAAATAGATTCAGATATGTATATGGCTAATGAAAACATCCACAGTTGCTAGGTTAATACGTATAGGATATACACCCCAATGCACTAGAACATAAGCCATCCGTAATTGAAAGAATCCAGAAGAAACTTCCCCTATGGGCAAGTTATTTCATACTTGTGCACCCTTCTCTGAAAAACTTGGGGCTGGCTTCTGTCAGAGACAGGATTCTGGGCTAGACTGAGCTCTGGTCTGATACAGTATTGGCATTCCTGGGCTCACAGTTCTTACTTTAGGGCTTAAAAACCACCTCTTAAAAATGCTTATTTTTCCTTGTAGCATCTTTCCCACTTAGAAATACCTGTCTCATATCAAACGAAATCCTCTGTGTTCAGCATTAAAATAAATCAGAAACTGGAATCAGTAAATTCACCTAACATACGTGCAACCTATTCATTCAACAAGCCCCTGAACAGAAATAATGCCTGTGTCTAATTTAGATATGGCTCAGAGGCATGGTATTCAAATAAGCATTTTTTATTTTAATTCAGACATGGTGAACATCCTTTGCTAAGATTCTCCTTTTGCAACATGTCAGCGGGAGACAATGTATTCAGCTCCATAATTATGTACTTCTGTACAATCACATAGCATTAGATACAAAATCACCACACTGCTGGGAAAAAAAAAAAGCCTGAAATGCTAATTAGTTCCCAAATTAACATTGATTTGATTTAATGTTGAATAACGATTTACAGCTGATATGTAGGAGAGAACTTCACATTCAAACACGCTCAAAGAGTTGTGTTTTAAATAACACCATGTAGCCTACACAGGGTGTTCACTACGTTCATATATGAAGAGGTATAACTTGCTCAAAATAAATTAAGCCTGAAGACTCAATTGCTATGTCATCCAGCAAAACAAAGCCCTTTGGGACCAAATGAAAGTAGAGCATAATAATCAACTTTTTTTGTGCTGCATCACATGGTGAACAAATGAGGGGATCCAATTCCAAACCCCACGCCCTTTCCTGTCGTTGACACTACAACTGAAAAGGGGAAATCAAAACAAGTGTGCATTCTAATAATACTTCGTAATTCTCTAGAACACTCCATCCAAGAATCTAAAAGTGCTTTAAATAGCAAGGAATTTGGCCTCACACTACATGTAAGGAAGTATGGAAATAAAATTATTCCCCTTTTATAAATATGGGGTGAAATCCTGGCTCTACTTAGTCAATGGGAGTTTTGGACATTAAGACAGAGAGGCATTAACAGGATGTTAAGAGGGAGCCATTTGTACCTGCAGCAGGGAATGTGAGCACTAACACTGGATACTCCAGAATTCAGGGGAATTTTCAAAGGTGTGGTTGGGCGGGGCAGGAGTTCTGAAAATCCCATGCCCAATCTAGGTGTCTTGAGTCAAGATGAGTGCTCCGTCATAGGATTTTCAAAAGACAATTGTCATAGTAGTTAATGGTTCTTAGCAACTCATGTGTCCAGCAAATAAATGCAAAAACATGTCCCTGCTATTCTCTGCACTCCCAAGCACTGAGAAGGAAGCTGAGCAGGCTCCAAACAGTGACCATTACTTACCAGGAGGAATCCACTCAGACCCAGGAAACATTCACAAAATCAGTAATGCCAATACTGCTGGGATGGCTAAGAGCCATCTCTTATATGATGACTGCTCCGGCTAGCTAGAGGAGGAATATTGCAGAAAAGGAATGTACTCCAGATAAAGGAGCAATTGCAGCTCACTATGTCCCAGCCATCCCACCATGCCAGGGACCATCCATTACCGGTTTCAAAATGGTGATCACTGGTCCTAGATGAGCCAGGAGACAGTCACCCACATTATGGTAAGTTCTAATATGCTGGGTACTTTACCATTGGAATGGGTTACCTAGAGATACGGGTGGATTCTTCATCACTTGAAGTCTTTACCTCAAGATAGGAAGTCTTTCTAAAAAAGAGGCTTTAGCTCAGCCAGAGGTTATGGCTTGATATGGGAATCTCTGGATGGAATTCTTGGCCTGGGTTATTCAGGCGGTCACACTAGATGATCAGAATGGTCCCTTCTGGTCTTAAACAAAAAATAAATACATCTGACTATGATTGACTAATGGGCCATAGCACAGGAGATTAGTTGGGGTATTCCCTCTGAACTGGGCAAGTACTGAGGTTGTCCATAGACATGAGCTTTACCCAAGTTCCACTCCATCCATTTTGGGACCTTTTGCAGAAGCTGCTTTCTCAGATGGCTGCATAAGGAAACAACTTCAATGCAGTATAGAAGCAGTAGAAAAATACAGATCAGCCAGGTTACTCATCATCTCCACCAGAAGGTGACTTTACCCGGCTGTTCTGTGCCAGCAGTGCAAGATGTGGTGGCTTTAGAAGAATTGGAGAACGGGGGAACATCATCAGGGGAACAGCTGGACAATGGTAGAATTGATTTGAATACAAAAATTCCAGTTTTGAATATGATTTAAGTCAAGAAGGAAATTTCCCCTGTTGCATATTGGGCAGGGGGCTTGGGTGGGGCTCTCTATAGTGGTTCATCTTCCAGATCAATGAGCAGGACTGACCTGTTAGGATCACATGACCAAATGATCAGTTTCCTGAGATTCTAATGGTAGTTGACAGACCTTGCTCCTGCTTTGCTCCATGTACTTATGTTGCCGTGTATGAACCAATACCTAATTTTCTGCATCATGTAGTTATAATGTGAACATTCTGGGATGTGTAGGCTCCTCTCCTAAAAGAGGAGAGGCTACTCCATAAAGTGTGTCAGCCACTGTTTTGGGACTGCATAAAGTAGGGTTACCATATTTCAGAGAGCAAAAAAGAGGACGGGAGGAGCCCCGCCCCTGCCCCTCCCACTTCCCGCCCCCCCTGACCTCCCAACCCTCCCCCCGTTCCTTGTCCCCTGACTACCCCCTCCTGGGACCCCTGCCCCTAACTGCCCCCCAGGACTCCACTCCCTATCTAAGCCTCCCTGCCTCTTGTCCCCTGACTGCCCCAAACTTTATCCACACCCCCACCCCCAGACAGACCCCTGGGACTCCCACGCCCCATCCAACCACTCCCCACCCCCTGACAGCCCCCCCCCCAGAACTCCCAACCCATCTAAACCCCTCTGCTCCCTGTCCCCTGACTGCTCCGATCCCTCTCCCCACTCCTGCCCCCTGACAGCTCCCCCCCAGAACTCCCAGCCCCTACCCCCCTGCTCCTTGTCCCCTGACTTCCCCCTCCTGGCACCCCTGCTCCTAACTGCCCTCCAGAACCCCACCCCCTACCTAAGACTCCCTGTTCCTTGTCCCCTAACTGCCCCCTCCTAAGACCCCCCCCCAACTGCCCACCAGGACCCTACCCCCTACCTGTACCCTGACTGCCCAAAACTTTCTCCACTCCCCCCAAAAGCCCCCCCCGTTTCTTGACTGCCCCCTCCAGAACCTCCCTGCCCCTTCTCCTGTCCCCCCTTACCCTGCTGCTCAGAACAGGGTGTTGGGCTCTGTGTCAGCCGGACACGTGGCTGCGCTCCCCAGCACAACAAAACCCGGTCCCTGGCCCTGCACAACAAAACCCAGTTCCTGGCCCTGCACAGTGCTGCCGGCCGGACCGGGTTGCAGGGGAGAGCTGCCCTTGTATCAGCACAAAGTGCTCTCGCTCCCGTTTTGCTACGCTGCATGGCAGAAACCGCTCCCAGTTGCAAAAGGGGAGGGCTGCACTTTGTGCTGAGACACTTGCTCAGAATGCAGGGCGGAGCTCCTCTCCAGCTGCTCCTGAGTCCAGCCCGGGACTTTCCTGCAGCCCTCCCAGCCACTCGCTCTGCCGGGGGAGGGGGGAAATCCCGGACATTGTGAGTGCTTTACAAATTCCCCCCGGACGCTATTTTTAGCACAAAAAGGAGGACATGTCCGGGTAAATCCGGACGAATGGTAACCCTACATAAAGGACCTCCATTGCTGAAAGCAGATGTCTCCACAGCCTCAGCTAAAGTTCCAGGCACTATAGCTAGGAGCTGTCACAGACTTATACTATCTGGGAACTGGTCACAGAGGGCATGTCTACTCTGCAGTTAAAAACCCGCGGTTGGCCCTTGCCAGCTGACTCAGGCTCGTGGGACTTGGGCTAAGAGGTTGTTTAACTGAAGTGTAGATATTTGGGCTTGGGCTGCAGCCCAGGCTCTAGGAACCTGCAAGGTGCGTTTATACTGCATTTAAACAGCCCCTTAGCCTGAGTCCGGGTCAGCTGGCACAGGCCAGCCGCAGGTGTCTAATTGCTGTGTAGACATATGCAGAGGGGGTACGGAGCACACACTGACTGACAGGGTATATCCATCCTCTGGAAAAAGGCAACTCACCCCAAGCAGCAAAGCCCACAGAAGTGCAAATGCCAGATGAGCATATGCTTTGTGGCGGAGACTTGTGACAGACTTACATCCTCTGTGTATTAGGCACAACATACACTGATAAATGGGTTACAGTCCTTACTCGAGTAATCCTTATCAATACAACTAGTCCTTATTATGTAACAAGCCCAAATGGAATCTGTGGGACTGTATGCATGAATAAGGGCTTTCAGGATCAGGCCCACTATTTTTATATATGTAATTAAATGAAACTCTTGGGAAAATATGTATACACCACACACACACACCCCCACACACACACCCCTCTAAATTATTTTTTATGTCATCATGTTTTGAAACCTGGTTTGAAAATATGCTTTCTGACTCCTTTATGCTAATTTGGCATTTATTAACAAAACATATACTGATATAAAACTATATTCAGGCCAACACAGCAAGTGTTCAAACGATGGCAACAGAATGTAATGATAAATTGATATTTACTGGTGTGAAAAACTAGATGCAAAATAAGGCTGGCATTTCTGCTATTCATAGTTTAGGATTAATTTGATTAAACAATTTTGCAGTTTTCTAGTTCACTGAGGACATGTTTTCTGATAGCTGCCCAAGAAGAGAAGTGTAGTGTATCTGGCTAGCTTAACCAATATATTTGCTGCAGTGTCAGCATTCAAGCAGCACTTGACCTGTGATACACTTATTTTATTATAGTTCAGTCTTTTAAATATATCTGTTTGGTCCAATCTCATCTGGATTGTTCGGCTCAGTGAGCCATTCAGTTCACATACAGCATATTGTGCATAATGTAATTGTTAAATGTTATAAATTAATATCTGAATAAGAACCTCAAAAGCTAAATAAATAGAGAAAGAGAGGGGAGGCATTATTAAAAAGGGTGACAGTTCAGTCTTCAGAACCGCCACTAGCAATTTGTATTGTGGAACTCTGGACCATTTTTAGAATGCTTTTGGGCATGGAGACTTAACTTTTTTCAATTGTTTTTCCCCCAGCACTCAATTTATTTCACTTTGTATTATTACTTTATCCCTGGACTTTGGTTTAATAAACTGAGATTAACTCTAAGTGATTTAGGCCAATATTCACCCCAAGGAGAAATTCATTCCTCTGCACAGGATAAGATCAAGAAACACAAGCCCTCAGAAGTGGGACTTAAGTGGTGTGTAGGCCTGTGCTAGCCCTCTGCACGGAACCTCTTCACCCTTTCATGCAGCAGGTCCACAGAAGTCCCTATGCACTATTTATGGCTTATATGTGCTGAACGTGTAGCAGGCTCTCTGCAGGAGGATGACTGTCACCCTGTACTGTCCCTGTACAGCCTCTAATGCTAATATGATCTCACACCCTCTCCCAGCTTCTTGTCAATATTGGAAAGGAAACACCTACGCTTTTTTCATTCATCCCACAATAAAAATGGATAGCCAACACACTAGTACCATACATCCCCCATGCTGCTGACTTTGCTGTAATATGTCCCTTTCAGGCCACCGTACAATTGTAGACTCCAAAACCCCGAGCTGTGCTGGTAGAATCAGTCAGCAGTTCAACAGTTGTTAGGGAGTGTAAAGAATTACCGGAGATTTACCGGTGAAGTGGCATTGGTCTTGGTCCAATGTGTGCGCCTAGATATATTTCCCACAGGACAATATACTTGTAAGAGTGGTTGTCCAGTGGGAAATAAACCTCCTGATAGAACGGCTCATGTTTATACAACTATAAATATAGATAATGACCCCATCACCTGTCCCTGGCATGGGTCATCAGTAGGGTTTGAACCACCACCACCACCACAGCCCAGACCTCTACCACTTGAGATACAGGAGCAACTGTTAACCAGCAGCAGTACTAGGGAGTTATCCTCTAAGGGTATGTCTACACTGTGATTAGACACCCGCGGTGGGCCCATGCCAGCTGACTCAGGCTAAAGGACTCAGGCACGGGACAGTTTAATTGCGGTGTACGTGTCAGGCTTGGGTTGCAGCCTGAGCTCTGGGACCTTCCCACCTTTGAGGGGGCTAGAGCCCAGGCTCCAGGCCGAGCACGAATGTCTACAGCACAGTTAAACAGCCTGGGAGCGTGAGTCAGCTGGCATGGGCCAGCAGTGGGTGTGTAATCACAGTGTAGATATATCCTGGTAGGCCACCCATTAAATGGGGGGGGTCATGACTCTTTGAACCATATTATCCGGCTCACTTGGAGCATGGGCAGAATTTGGCCCTAACTAAAGCCAACAGGAGCTGCACGTCTACATCCCAAGAGCAGAATTTAGCCCTTGGAGAGTCAGCTCCTGGGGGCAGGGACTTGTGCCCATCTTTGTGTTCTGTACTGCAGTGAGAGCAAAATCACTATGTTTTTTGTCTGGCAGATAATTAACTGAACCCCATTATAGGCAGGCAAACGGGAAGAGCAAATTGACATGGTGCGCTTGGCCCTTGAATCTTTTAGAGAAGAAAGAAAAAGCCTTTAAACCCTGGAGAACCTCGTTTGCTTTTAGCTTGTGATCCCAGAATAAGTGCAATGCATTTAGCTATGTCCTTTGAATTACTGGTGGATGGTAATCTGCATTAGTGCACACTGCGGAGGAGAAACAGCAGCAGCCCACTGCTGAGCTCGCAGGGAGACTGAGCAGCCTTTAATTCCTACAGAAGGGGGTTCTGCTCAAATCAGAGGAGAGGTCAATCATGGGACACGTGGCATGAAAGAACTTGTATTGCCAGAGTACTGACTCTGGACTGAGGAGCATGGCCGGCTCCAGGCACCAGCCCACCAAGCTTGTGCTTGGGGCGGCACCTGGAGGGGGGCGGTGCGGTGCTCCAGCTCCGGCCGCCAGGGAGAGCGGAGCCACAGCGGGCTGGCTGCCGGAGAGAGCAGAGCCGCGGCGGGCTGGCCGCTGGGGAGAGCGGAGCCGCGGCGGGCTTGCCGCCCTCCCCCCGGCGCTCTGGCTGCCGGGGAGAGCGGAGCCCCAGCCGGGCTCGCCGCCGGGAAGAGCGGAGCCCCGGTCAGGGAGAGCGGCCCGCGGCCGGGCTCGGCGGCCTCCCCTGCTGCACTGGGGGGGGGGCCACGGGAGGCTTTTTTGCCTGGGGCGGCAAAAAAGCCAGAGCCAGCCCTGCTGAGGAGACAGGATTGTAATTCTCAGTGGCTCTAGTCCCTTAGCCTTCGCAAGCACATTTGCCATACAGCCGTTAGATGATAAACACAGAATTAAAAAGACAGAAGACTCTAAAGCCTTTCTTTGAGAACCCAGCTGGTTCAGTCTTCAGTGCACCCAAGTGGGACTCTGTTTAGGGGGCCCTTAGACAAAATACTTCTTGAACCGAAGAATTAAGATCTGAGGCATTTTTAAAAGGTCAGTCACCCTTGGTTTTCCCCGCAATCTCTCTCCTTTTGCAAAAACAAGAGAGTCAGGGTCCGTAATTGTCCAAAATGTGTCTTTTTAAAAAAATGAAAATCGGGGGGGCAAGCTTAGTGTCTCCTGTAATGACATCCAAGTGGGAGTCCCCTAGAGCTCCTTCATGCCAACAGCACAGAGAGGACAGGAATAAGCACCAGCCCCTCCCAGAGGTGTCCCCAGTGCTCCAAGCTCTCTGGAGATACTTAGCAGCAGCAGAGCGCAAACCCCCAAGGCTATGGAAACAAGCAGGCAGTACGTTCCCACTGGCCAGCCATCTGCCTATCCAGAGGGGACTGCTGAGCAGAAGCTGCTGCCTCTCCTTCAAACACTCCTCCCTGACAATGCAGCTGGAGGGGGAAGGAGAATTTTGGCTAAAGCAATCCCCTCTGCTCCCTCTCTCCTGTGCAGCCACCGCTGCTCTCCTTAGCAATGAGGCAGCCCTTTGATGTGTCATGGATGGAGATAAAAAGGGGAGATTGCAAGCTGTGACTGGTCTCCAAACCTCCCTCCACCCAAAAAACCCAAACCGTACACTGAGCTTTTCAAAGCTGTACATCTACATTCTCTAAACAACTCCAATTTCAATAGGACATATGCAGCTTTGCAAAGATCACCTATATTTTTTAAAAATTGTATCTGTATTGGGCAAGACGTAGTATTTCTGCTAAGTGATGGGTAGAGAAAGTGACACATTCAGTGCCCCAATGAGCCAAATCACTAGGTCTCAACCCATCCTTACAGCTTTCTGCTCATTATTGCAGAGCGCAGCACTAAAAATAAAATCCAACTTCTGAATGCTTCCATTTTCGGTTGTGTAAACAGTTAGCAACAGAATCAACTCTTTGTATTTTTATACAACAGCGAGAGGAAGCCACTTAACAGTCTCCAGCCACCTGCCACTGATATTCAACTGAAAGTTCATTGCCAATTTGGACACGGAGTAAATATTCCGTGTTTCATGTCATTAAATGAAGACACTATTTGTAACAGAGTCAGCACCGACACTGGGCTGTACATTTAGAAGTTTACATAGAGTCAGGGCCTGCTCAGACAATGCTGTCAATCGTAGAGGCACAGGAGACCTCCACCCCATTGGAGATAGATTAATCATGATTGCGTGTGCTACTTTTCCTGCCTAGGCTCCCACACCACATGGCGCTCAGAATGAGCCTCTTCATGCCGAAAAAAGCTCTGCAGTGAGCCTGCTGGGGAATCAATGCCTATTTTTTATCATGACATGGACAGGATGCATTGTATGTCCCCCCATCTCCTGTTTAACAGGAAATTAACCTCCAATCCCTACCTAATCCACCCCCACCACAGCCCATTTTTGTGACATTTGGCATTTTTCTTAAAGCACCAGTTCCTGGCATCGATTGATTACATGAGAATCTCAGCTTTCATTTACAAGAAGAATTATGTTTCTAGCTCACATAATTATGGAGAAAAGTCTGAAAGCAGGACCTGAGTGTAACCTCTAGACTCAGGAACCAGAAGGCAGATTGATTTAAAAGTCAATCTCTTGATTTTTTTACACCGGCCTCATAATTTCTGAATGTGAGAGGTTGGTTGACAATACAGTGGAAAGTGTCCAGAACAAGAGTGCAGTGTCGCCCCCAAGTGGAGTGGTGCAACAGCATGGGCTAGACAGACGAGGTCGCACACACAAGCCTCAGCACTGAGGACAAGCAGGGCAGGGACTGGAAATCAAATGGCTTCACAGGGAATCCCAAGTGTGCTTAAACCAATCCTGCTTTTATTAACAATCAATTACTCTGAATAGGTCCCTACAGCAGGGGTAGGAAGGATGGTCCTAGAGGTTAGGGCACTAGCTAGGTCTTTGAAGGCCCAAGTTCAACACCTTGCTCCACCATAAACAGATTAAGTGACATGTCCAAGGTCACATAGGAAATGTCTTTCCTGACAAAAAAGGGGGGCAGTGGGTTCCACTAAACAACAGAGAAGTTACCTTGCTGCAAAATCCTGGCAGGGACCTGTAATTTTTATCATAAGGTAGCTAGGTGAGGTCCACACTTGACTTCCACCACCACCACCGAGGGTTGACCCTGCATAGTTTACCTCCTGGTGAGACTGCAGTGCATCATCTCTACCAGGATTTTACAACTGGAGAGTTAATTATCCCACAGTGAAGACAAACATTATGTCCCTCAGTGCCTCAGTTTCTCATCTGTAAAATAGAGATGTTTTACCGAGTTGGGTGAATAATTAATTTTTCTGTTCACTGGCTGGTTTGAAAAATTGAAAACAAAATTGTTTGATTCAACCCACACTTGAAAATTCTAAAAAATTGTTTGGTGAATCCAAAGATTCTATTTTGGGTTGAGTAAAACATATTTTACCCATAGCCTTCTAAAAACACCTAGAAACAAAATGTTATGAAATGAGGAAGACCCATGTTCGAATCCTTTCTCCACATCAGGCAGAAGGGGGACTTGGATCCAGACTTCTCACATCCCAAGTGAGTACCTTAACCACTGGACTAAAGCCTATACAGCAAGGCACCACCTCCCGCTCCTCCTTCAGCTATTTGACAAATGACACCTCAGTACCTAAAATGAATTCAGGCTGAAACTATTTGCCAAATTTATGTAAAATTTGCCAAGTTTCGAAGTCCCCAAAATGCATTTTTTGGCAAATTTACTATTCGCCAAAAAAAAAATTCACCCAGCTATAGATGTTTGTACTTCCCTACCTCACAGGGGTATTGGGAAAGGATTGAGAAGTGCTACAGGAGTGGGGCCATACAAGTCCCTAAAAATAGATGGTGCGCGTTTTATTTTACTATTAATTAACACTTGTGGTTTGTAATACCGTCCAGAGCATTTTCAAGCCTAACAGCCAGGTGCAGCATCCAGGAAAAGAAAAGCGCATTGCATAGACAGGCTGAGATAGTTGTTTTTTCTATGGCTTGATGGATACGAACCAAGGCAGAGTTGAGTTTAGAACGATAGTGTCCCCATTTGGAGTTTGAAATTGCAGCAATGATTACTAATAGGCCTTGGTGAAGTGTAAAAAATTATGTTGATTAGTCTCCAGCAGTGCCATTCCACTTTTGCAAAAGAGCCCGAAGTAAAACGAGAGCAAGAGATTGTCCCTTGCTGGGTTAGCGGAAGAATTCAAATTCTACAGCCTGCTGGGTAACTATGTATAAAACCAGTACCTGTGACAAAGGATCCCAGCGGAGAACATGTGTACTTGTAGCCTGTTTCCTGCACACAAACTCTAGAATGTACTTATGGTCCATTTTAACCAAGTGGTTTTTCTAATTGTGTACATCAATGTGTTCCACTACTTTATAACAGTAGCAACAGAATCTTCTGGTGGAGCAGCTGCTAAGGGTGAAATACAAAAAGAAGAAGAAAAAAACCCCTGCTATTGCCTGCAATCCTGTATGAGAGAGGCATAGCCGAGAGGCAGCCGCATAGCATTTTCCCCCATCAAACATGGGAGGGGAAACTGAGTCTTCTTGATTTTTACCTTAGAAATATCAGCAATGCCAAGTCACAGCTTCCCTGTTTTTACTGGATTCTCTAGAGCAGTGGTTCTGAACCAGGGGTCTGGGGCCCCCTAGGGGGCCGCGAGCAGGTTTCAGGGGTCCTGCCAAGCATGGCCAACACACACTCACTAGGGCCCAGGGCAGAAAGCCGAAGAGCCGCTGCACACGCATACAGCCCGGGGTCCTGATCCCCAACACCTGGGGCTGAAGCCAAAGCCTGAGCAACTTAACTTTGCAGTGTCCCCCATGAGGTGGTGTCCCGGGCAACTGTCCTGATTCCTACCCCTTAATGCTGGCCCTGGCTTTTATATGGAGAAAAACAGTTGTTGTGGCATAGGTGGGCCATAGGTTTTATAGCATGTTGGGTGAAAAAGGTTGAGAACCCCTGCTCTAGAAAGCTGGAGTGGAAGCCCTGTCACCCTTCTAGTGAAAAGGATGTTGATTTATTCACAAAGGGAACTTTTTATCCCAAGAACTTGGCAGGAAAAGTAGTTAGTAGGGATGGATTTGTGATTGAGGCACTGGGCAAAGGGATTCAGAAGAAGTGGGTTCAATTCCAGCTAAACCACAGCCTTCCCGTGTGATCTTGGACAATTCATTTAGGACATGATTTTGTTAAGCAACCACCATTCCCATTGCCGATCTGGATGCTCAAGCATTTCTGAAAACTAGCCCTTTAATCTCTGTGACTAATGTTCAGTGGGGATAATACTACTTCACTGCCTCACAGGGATATTGCAAGGATAAGGTTATTAGTATTTGTGATACTCAGATTTTGTGGTCCCCAGCACCATAGTGATAAGGATATAGATAAACAGCAAAGCATTGTGAACAGTCTACCTGAACATGCCCCTCACCTCTCCATTGCTCAGGTTTCAGCCAACCGTAACATCACAATCCCCACTAATTCGCCAGTCATCCAGCAAAGACAAAAGTCAGGACTTGTATTTCTAATATTCAAAGAACAAGCAGAAAAAAGCTTTTTAAAAAAATCAACAACCTATTGAATTGCTCTTTATAAATCATAACTCGGTAAAATAAAAAGGGAGTGACAAGGGTTACAGTTTCTTTTTTTGCTTTGCAGTTCATCTTTAAGAGCAAACTTGTTATACAAAAAAACCCAAATGCACAAAGGGCCTTAAAGATTAGCTGCTGCTCTAATTGTGAAATATTTTGAGTATTAAGGTTTGCTTTGTCCTGGAAGTTAAGCTAGCAATTGGAATGGTTAATGTTCAATCACTGGTTCTGCAACATATATCAGGGTAAATATTAACTATACAGATAAAATACAATAGGAGTCCTCGATCAAGATTCTGTCCTAGCCACCACTGGGACACTCCACTTCTTCTGCCATGTATAGCCTAATGATGAAACATTTCTCAGCACTTCCTTGGAGTCAATGAGGCTCTGGCAATTGAAACCAGATGAGGACCTGGCTACATGGCTTTGGCAAAACCCCTTCCCTACCGAAAACCAAACAGCACCTCCCCCTCCAAAACCATTGGTGAGTATAACATCTTACAAAAACATTCAATGCATTAACACATTGCTACATACTCAGAAAAGATCATTGATGTCCATCTGCAGGAAAGGGCATTCAGAGGCAGCTTGAAAGAGGGTCTGAAGTGTTCTCTGCTCCAAAGCTCAAGGATTCCTTTCTTCTTTTTCCATCTTCTCTACTTCCCTTTTTTAATTTGAGAATGGACAGAAATTGCACACTCAGCATTTGCCATCCGTTCCCCCCCACCACCCTTCACACACCCCAAAAAACCCTGTTCCTTCATCTTTCTTTAGCCTTAAACAAACTTGCCGCTGACCATCAGTCAGTTCCCTGAACTGGAAGCAGTATTTGAATGGAGAAATGAAGCCAGCATGGATGACAGTCGCTTCAGTGAATAAGACCCTCCAACAGGTGGCTTTATGAAAAATCGGGATTGGAATGATAAAAGCCTCTGGCATAGCTAGCTAGCAATCTTTCTGAGTTACTTTGTGGGAGAGAGGGAGATGGCTGGCTAATTAGCTAGTTGTTTCTTCTTTGCACAATGCTATCTAAATATGCCTGTGTATTTGGCTTTCCACATTGACATGCTATAACTACATTGTGCGATAAAACCCCACAAGAACTGTTTTCTTCACAAACACACACACGAGAACAATTTCGTATTGGTTTATTCACAGTCCTGCACTCCCTACCCAACAAGGCAGTGTGACAGGTGGACTGTCAATAACCCCCACGCTCCCATTACCTTCAAAGAGAAAGGCTTAGGTTTCTTCTTTATGCCTGCCTACACACCAGTCACTTTCAAGCTCTGGAACAGAATGTTCCCTACCTGCTGTGATGATCTGCTTTTTTCCCCACAGGGTGACTGCCTTATAGACAGGTGATGCCTCTGCTTTGCTCTTACCTTGTTGTATGCCTAAAAATATATGGAGACTAGCTAAATGTCTCATCTGGCTGTATGATAGACACGCGTACACTCTTGGTGACCTGACTTCCGATTTGTTATCTTCTCAGGACAGGTGTACACTTACAAACTGAGCTGATTTTAAGGCATTTTCTAGGCGCACAAAATTGCTACACACAAAATAATGGTGTTTAGTCATTGAGGCAGTGGCCCACCTTGTAACTTTTAGCCCAACGGGCTGGGTATTCACCTGGGATGTGGGAGACCGTTGGTTCAATTCCCTCATCTGCCTGAGGAGGAGAAAGGATTTGAACAGGAGTCCCCCATCTCTTAGGGGAGTGCTCTAGCAACTGAGCTATAGAGCGACTCATTCTCTCTAGCCTGAGTGATATTTAATTAAAATGGAACAACTTCAGTAGGAGAGATTGACATATATCAGAATATCTCCTCATCCAGTGGTTAGAACATTCACCTGAGAGGCAGGGAACCCCTCTTCAAATCCTTTCCCCTCATCAGGCAAAGGGGGATTTGAACCAGTGGTCTCTAACATCCCAGTAAGTACCCTAACCAGTTGGCCAGAAGTTCTGAGGTGGGCTGCCGCCTTCTCCAACCATTTTGTGCAGAACTAGGCAGCATCTAAGCACACCTAGCAGATCAGGCCCTGCATGCATGATGTGTTCATCCACCCAATTTTCTCCAATTCGTGTATCATGCTGGGGCACAGATGGGAGATAGGTGTGCAGATGCCTAGAGTGAGGCAGCAATGCACACAGCCAGAGGCAGAAACTTAGGTACATAGGGAACTTGTCCAGCAAAACGTAGGCACTGAGTGAGTTTAGGCACCTATAGGGTGAGGCAGCAGCCACACTGGGGTTTTGTGGATCACAGTGGTGCCTAAAAATGGGTCTTAGGCACCTGAATCTGGGGGTTAGATTCCTAAGTGCCTCTGAGCCCACACTCCTGCCCTGAAGAGCTCTCAGTCTAAAACAGGACCTGGCATTTGAGCCTGCATAGGGTGACCAGATAGCAAGTGTGAAAAATCAGGACAGAGGGCAGGGGGTAATAGGCACCCATGTAAGAAAAAGCCCCAAATATCAGGACTGTCCCTATAAAATCGGTACATCTGGTCACCCTAAGCCTGCAGTTAGCTGCAGGTAGAGTTAATTGCTAATTGGTGGGCACAGCCAGCTTGAATGCTATTTAAAAATGAAGCCCACAAATTTGGGTGCCTAAAATGAGGCATCTAAATCCATAATTATGAACTTAAATAAAAGTGGCCTCATTTTCAGAGGTGATAGGCAGTGGGAAACAAGGCATAGCTGCATGTCTTCAAATCTGGCCCCAGCTATTTAGATGACCAGGCATGACATTAGGCTAAACACATATGGGCCTTAAACCTTTTAGCTTGAGCCTTGTCTAAATGATCTAATGTGTTGTTTGATGAATCTCTTATAGCTGTTACCTGACATGGACTTACCTTCAGACAGCAGGCTGAATGCTCACCCTACATGCTTCCAGGTGGCTTTTGTGCACAACCCAACGGCTAATGTGTGCGTGTGCCATGATGGTCCTTTCCAGGATGGAAATACCACACCTGCTCATTTGTCTATATGCTCATTGCCCTTTGCTGGCCAGCTTGCAGAAGTTATAACTAGAAATGGGCTTTGTGACTCATTCATTTAGGCTGTGGCTAGAGACCCAACCCCTGATGTGAGAGAAGAAGTTAGGATCAGCCTTTTGTTCTAGCCCTTTTCTGTGTTAAGGTGGAGCCAATCACTTTTGCTGAAGGGTTGTCAGTGAGATTTTTCATAAAGCTCACAAGTTGTTACTCAGTGACCTTAGCCAGGGAATGGCCTTTGGGAGGCAGGGCCATAGATTCCTGGTTTTTGGAGAGGGTTACTGATGGTGCTAGGGCTGCCTTCTCCCTGCAGCAAAATGCTTTCAGATGTGCCAGCCCTTATGCGGAGCAGCCAACGTGGCTGCAATGATAGGCACTCTGGTGTAACAAACCACAGGACAGAGCAGGAGATGGCTGCATTCTAATCACAGCTCTAGCACCGGCCCTGTTTGGGGTCTCCATCAAATCACTCAGGCCTAAGTAAGTAGCCTCTGAATCTGGGTGCCTCAAATTTCTGGGTGTCTAACTTCAGCTACCTCAGCCTTGATTGCCAGAGGTGCTGAGCACCAACAACTCCCCTTGAAGACAATGGGAGCTGAGTTTGGCTCAGCACCTATAAAAAAAAAAAATCAGACCCAATGAGTTTCTGGTTAGTCACCTACAAATCAACACATTGGCCTTGATCTTTCTGCCTTGGGTTTACCCATCTGTAAAATGCAGATAATACCTGTCTCATAGGGCTGTTATGAGGAATAAATTGTTAATATATGCAAGCCACCATATAGATACCTCAGACACTAAGGTACCCAAGGGGTTAAAAATATTTGAGTTTAAACATTGCTTCCAGGAAATATTCTAATCTGCACTAATGTTTAGTTTAAGGAAATATCTTGGGCCACATGGGCTTCAATAGCCTTACTAATCTGCTTCATTAGGGCCAAGGGAAGAATTTATTTCATTATACCAGAATCTTGTATTTCCTTTAAAAAAAAAAAACTTGTGGGATTTATATTGTCATTGCCACATGCTGATTCTGTTTACAGGACTGTCATGTACTATGTGTGCACTTCCTTTTACATACCTTCTGATTACACTGCTTGTAGGTTGATATCTAATTTTCTTCATTTCTCATGCATGTTGTAAAGCATGTTTTCCCCTGCAGCAAAGCTCACTCAAATTCCTCTGGAACTTTTTACACCACTATTATATTTGCACGCTAATCAGTGAAGATTAGGCAGAAGGAGAACACTCAAGCTGTGCTCTCAAAGAGGTACCTTAGCTTGTGTAGAGTTAGAAGTTCCTATGTGGATTTCTATTTCCCGGTGCTCATATTGGTAACACCAAAGATGAGATTGAATTTCTCAATTCATGGGTGAAATATTGAAAAGCAGTGATCATTTTAACATCTGCGGTTTACTAATGTTAAAAAAAATGATATCAATTCACCATAACTCAGGCCTCTTTCAGACCTCTGCAGTTACCAAGATAAACAGACCACACTTTGATCAGTTCTAACTAGATGATAAATACATATATCTACTACAGGCAGATGTGAAATCCGTTTCTTTTCATGAGATTAATAGAAAATCTGTCAAAATCTGATAAAAAATAAGCTTTTTGCTGACACAAATAACTTAAAATCTTTAAAGAGAAAGTGAACATTGCTCCATTCCTTAATATAAATATTGTCTGATTCAAATTCAGTAGCAAATGTTCAGAGCATTTTCCGCCATAAAATATTGTGTACCAATTTTATTCAGCACATGGGGGTTTCACAGTTAGGCAACATCTATGCAAATATATTGTCTGGCCTTGGACTCCAATTGGGTTCAAGTTACCAAGTTTGTCCAAAGATCTGAATTCTCCCAATATCTGGGGTCTTTGGGTACAGATTCTTAGTTCAATCTGATCTCTATCATGGTGTCCTACAAGGAAGAGCAGACATCCTGCCTGTGCAGAACAGGATAACTCAGGAAAGCCAGCAGAAACATACAGTGGAACACCATTGTGCCTCCTTTAGATTGTGGCATATGCCTAGAAAGCTGGAGACTGACTATGCCTACTATGTACCAGCCAGTGTAGTAATGAGTTACCCAGCTTGTCACTCACTTGAGTACAGAGTTGCAATCCTGCCCACCCTGCTACTCTGCATGAAGCTCCTAACACTGTGCACAACTGCATGGAGGACAGGAATTCACTCAATGTAGGGGTACTTTCTTTGGAGAGAAAAGATCATCCAGCAGTGAGGGCACTAGCCTAAGATTTGAGAGACTTCGGGCTCAATTCCCTGCTCTGCCATAGACTTTGTGTGACCTGGGGCAAATCATTTTGCCTCTAGGTGCCTCAATACCTCATCTGTAAAATAGGGATAATAGCACTTCCCTATCGTATAGGAATGTTGTGAGGATCAATCCATTACAAATTATGAGATGCTCGAGATACTACAGTAACAGGGGTCATATGAGAATCCCGAGTGCTGTTACAAAGCTAACAGCAGTTCCAAGAAGCATATCTCTGTTGCACCATTGGATTTTATTCTTCTCCCAATCTAGCAGACTGGAAGATCCGCAGCAAACAGCTCCTAAAACTAAACTGCTTCCTTCCAGCTGCACTCCCATCAAATGTCTCTCCCTGAAGGGATTCATGTCAAGACAAAACTTCAAATACCTCCCATAGATAACAGATCAGGCGACTGCCTTAACATTGATTTAAAAAGATACTCCATTGAAGTTAACTATCTATTGTTTGTGTTAGAGATGGAAGGTTTAATGGAGAAGGCATTTTTCAAAATTCTTCTGTTGTAGATTTGTGATTAATTTAGTCTCTCATTTACAAGTGAATTTAATGTTGAGAAGTAGTGCTGGAGTCTGGGATCCCTACTAAAGAAAGGAGGCAGCACTTGAAACACCAATGCCAAATTTCCTCATCTCTAGTGGTGAGAAGACCAGCCTCCTTGGTTAATGCAGTCTCCCTGCTACATAGGTGCTGAAATAGGGGTGCTACCACAGTCCCTGGCTTGAAGTGGTTTTAATCATATACAGGGCTTACAGTTTGGTTCAATGGCTCTCAGCATCCCCACTACACAAATTGTTCCAGAACCCCTGCCTGGTTAGCTCTGTTGAGATTGCAAAGGACATGGGTGGCAACAGTTTTTGTGATGTGAGCGCCTGTCCTCGGGTATCTCTGGGCTGAGACCTCTACGCTCATTTCACTTGCGGCAGATCCCAAGCATAAAATGGCAATGTGCACCTTCTAGCTGCTTTCCAACCAGTTCCCTTAAAGTTGAAATCCTGTGTATCCAGTGAAGCTGTGTTCATTCAACAAAGCCATCTGTAATTTCATAACACTGAACAGAAATATGTAAGTGCCCTTCCTGTAAAATGAAATCCTTAAACCACATGGATATTTCATCCACACACACACAAAAAAGACAACTTAAAATTTACAAGATCCATCTTAATAGGCATTTTCCCTTGATGCATGTTGAAAATAGCTCTCTCTCTTCTAATATATTATTGGAATACTTTAAAGGTGACTTACATCTCAGCTGTCCTAGATTGGATTCTCAGAAATCAGGAAAGGGGAAGAAATAAACAGATGCTGTTCAAGGGATGTTAAATGCTATCCATAAGTCAGAGACAATACAAGCGACCATAAACTCTGGAGAAGCAGAACATTGAGGGAACTTTGGACAGAGGCAACATTTGAGCCTGCCACAAAGCCAACTGAAAAACAAAGAGCGAAAACCTTCCAAGCTCCTGACTGAAAGGGTCTATTCCCCAGTGACAAAAATAATTTTCTGCAGCCTTAATTCAGGCACAGGCATTTGCAAATGGGGTCATTGTATTGGTGGGTGTCAGTTCTTAGATCAGATTAAATTGTAGATATCAACATCTGGAGCTACAGCCAAGGGACAGAGCAACACCTGGAGAATGACTGTTGGTAAACTCAGTGAAGCACTGTATTTGAAGTAAACCTAAGTAATTCCTTATATATCTTAAGCACTGTGTAAAGAGCGAGCAGACACTAGTGGGCACTCAACTGAAAAGTAGTAACCATTCCTTGGATGTAGAGGAACTGGGAACTCAGACATTTGTAACCAAAGAATTATCTTGAAAAAACCCCAGCATGTGTGTACTTGGCAAATTCCCCCCTATCCCCCTGTATTATCTCTAAATATATTGTGTCTGATTTTGATCTCATGGCAGCATCATGTCGTTGACCTCAGTGGAGTTACACCAGTCTAAATGTGATCAGAACCAGACCCATTGTATTTAGCTTTAATTTAAAAATAAATGAATTTTCCAGAACAGTGACAGTATTGACCTTACATATTATCCAAATAGAAATTTTAATGAAACAAGTATAACACTGAGTATAGTTATAATAGATATGCAAATATTGGTCTTTTCTTAAAGGTCTCCCTGTCCAGTCACATGGTCTTTTCTGCATATGTGGGGGTGAGTTCAGCGTGCATTTATTAGAGTCACAGAGAAAAGAGAGGAGTGCATAGTCATGGGGAATTAGATTTTCATTCCAGGAGAATTCTGCTTCTGGAGCTCTCACTCTAATAGTGATCGCAGGAGAGCTGGGTAGTTTGTTCCCTTCTAAATTTCTTCTTGCTAAGAGCAGTAGCACGTTTTCCTCTGGCGCTTGAGACTTTAAATGAGAAAAGAAAATTATTTTATTTTAATTGTAATTGACTAAACAAGATATAGTTGTGGGGAACAATTCACATGGACCGTGACTCTTCCAAAAACGTACAAGCCAATTAAAACAAAACAATGATGTCTCCCAAGTAGACTGGCCCCAGCAGACCCAAATTACATTTTGCTTATTGCAGAGCTCAAAGACACTGGAAAGTGAACAGAAGGCGATAACTTGGCCTAGATTTATGCATGAGAGTACAAAGGTTATAAAATAGAAGGGTTTGAAAAGCAATCAGAGCTACCAACTGAGAGAAGTTTAAAAATAACAGCCTAAAACAAGAAGCTTCAAAATACAAGTCAAATTAAAATCCCTAAAACTAGGTAAAATGTTAGATTAAAAGCATGTTGTTACCTGAATCATTATCTGTCCAGTAGCTGAAAGCACATTATTTAGCTACTGCATCTGACTAAGGATTTTCTGTAACCCCTATAGTCTAAGGACCAGATTTTTAAAGATCTTTAGGTGCCTAAAGATGCAGATAAGCACCTAGGCCCAGACCTCAAAGGTATTTAGGCACCCACCTCCTATTGAAATCAATGACTTGTCAGAAAAGCTGAACACCCTCTTTTTCACTGGAAGTCCATGCGAGATGACAAGCCCAAGCTCTGCACCTCTGAAAATCAAGACCTGCAAGCCAGATTTTCCACCAAGCTCTGTTCCCGTCTAGACACCAAACATCTGGCCAGAAGTGTCACAATGAGAGATGCTGGGTTTGAGCACTTTTCAACATCTGGCCTCTAATGACCTGCCAAAATGGGAGATGACGTCTTGAAAAGTCACCTGAAAATCAGGCCCCATGAGCCTATAATCATGGCAGTATTTTGTGTGATAAGAGTTGCATTTTAAAAAGCAGCGTCAGTATATGCATGTATGCATCATTAGCGTATATAAAGATTGACATCTAGTGGAATATAATAATGGTGTCTGTTGTATTGTTCATACACTTGGAGGGTCAATAAAGTTGTTATACACGGGAAATGGCTCTACAGGGGCAGCTCACAACACTGTGTGATGAAATGGAGCCCATGGTGGGGAGCAGCTTCTGCAGGAGCTCTGGTATTAAGATGTTAAATTTTGTTCGAATGTGAAATTTTACATTTCTAATCTGCTTAGAGCTTGTGATAAATCCAACAAAAGTCAATCCGGATATCAGTGTACACCAGGGTTAGAGCACAAGGAGCCCGCTCCTTCCACCAGCCAGGCAGAATTGCATTCTGTGATACCACCTAGAGGGCACGCCTGTCAAAGGGGCACACACGCTGGCCCTGCCGCCTGGGCACCAGCAATGAAGCAGGAGCAGCATGCAAGGGGGAGTAGGCTGCACTGTATAAGGGGTGTAGTAGTGGGCATACTCTGGGAGGCATTCTGACTTCCTGGTACTTCCCTTTGGGCAGTGCGGCTTCCTGTGGGCCCTGGGCTTAATAGGGCAAATCTAGATTCCGTAAATAAATAATAAAAAGACTTAGTAGTTGGATTTGGGAGGGGAAAAAGGGAGTGTCTTAATTCCAATCATCATCAAGCACCCCCAAAATGTGAAACAGTGGCACAGCCCCTGTCCCAAAGCGCATGCAATCCAAATTCAGCAGGACATAACACAGGAGGGCCATAAAGAGACAAAAGCAGGGGAAGGTCAAAGGTAATGAGCACAAGGTCACATCTATTGAGCGAGGCATGGACACTTCTTGATGATTCCAGTGACTTATATAGTCTGTCCTCCTAGGCTGGAGCAGCTGCCATTTGTGTAAAGTGCCTTTGTGTAACAGATTTCACACTGTCACATGAAAGGGGTAAGAGTTCAGATTGCAGCAGCTGACCTCTGAAATGGAACTGAAAGGAACTACCATGTTGAGAGTCGGTGTCCTGCAGGAACTAATTGACCATATGTACTCTGTGCTTCTGAGGTATGAGTAATAAACTCTGTCAAACAATCTAGTTGTTTGGTGGTGGTTATGCATATAGCCCCATAATAGGTCACAGCAGATTAGACCTATGAGGTGACAAGGTCCCTACCCGAACAAGCTTACTGCAAACAATACATGCGTGTACTTCAGATAGTAAAGAAATCTGTATCACAGTGATAGCAGAATATCATAGACACTAGGAATGACAGAGCTACAGTATCAGGGCATAGCGCATCCCCTGCTGGTTTTTGACTTTTGCTGCCCCTGCCCTCACGCTCTCTCTCAGTGTATAAGCATACTTTGGTATTGCCTCTCCTCAGAAAAATGGTCCTTGGAGCCTACCTATCATCCCGTCTCCCTTTGAAGCTCCTTGCATCGTTCATTCACAATCACAGCATTGATTCCCTCTCCTGAAACTCACTCCATCTAGTTCCCACTCAAAGTTCCTCTTCCCAGCTAAATTGTGGGGTCTCTCTTCAGTCCTGGGCTTCCTTTGTCTTTCCGCTGCCTTGAATACTGTTGATCACCCTCTTGTTAACACCCTGGTCTGTGTTGTTTTCACAGCACTGTCCATTCATGGCGTTCCCCCTACCTCTCTGGCCACTCTTTCAGCATGTCCATTCTGTCCCTGGCCCACTCCTCTCTTCATTCTACACTTTCTCAGTGGCTTTTTCCACTATCGGTCACTATGCTTATAACTCAACTCTGCTTCTTCATCCCTTTCCCACATACATAAGTCTCTCCAATACATCATCCGGGATGACCCACTGCCATCTCAAGGGCAACATGGAGAAAACTGAGCTCCTAGTGTTTCACATCCTACACCCTCCCACTCCTTTCTCCATTACCAGGGACAACACCCATCCCATCACCTTTCCCTTCTCTCAAGCTAGCAATATCAGCATCACTTTCATCCCTCCCTCGCCTCCTTCCCCCACACACAGGCTGACAAGGTTTAGTGAACTCCCTTCACCACAACATTTTAAAAGTGACCCTGTCCTTCTGTCTTATCAACTCAAACATTTGACTATGCCCTTGTCATCTCTCTCGACTGCTGTAACCTCCTTCCCTTTGGCTACCCATAATCACTCCTCTCCGGTCCATCCTTGTCAGAGCTTGTTGCTCCTTCTGTGAATTGCTTCATTGGCTTCCACTGTAATGAGTTTAAATTCCTAGTCCTTGCCTCTTGGTGCAACTCAGACCCAGTCTACACATTGGATCCCATCTCCTATTATATCCCTCCTTGCTCCTTCAGCTCTGCCAGTAGAGACCATCTTGACATCTGTGTCTTGTACTGTCCCGAGCACATTATCATCGCTTCACAAATTCTAAACAGCAAAGTGCCTTGATCTGTTTGAGGACAAGTGACAACACAAAAAGGTTGTTTAAGGAGTGTTGTATGGGACTGTTTGCCATCTACAGAAACACTGTTGTGAAGAGGTGCAATCCAACCTATTGTTTTGGTGCAAGTTTAATGCTTAAGGTTTAGTTTTATTGGTGGAATTGTCCTTTTCTTTTGCAAAATTAGTGACTTGATACATCAAGAATTTTCCAGCTGTGTAGCTGCAAGTGCTGTTTATGAGTATCTGGTTTTATGTGCACTGTAATTTACATTTAAAACATGTGGGTTTTGGGTTGCCGGGAAGTTTTTTCTGCTGTGGGGAGGGGAACATCTAGGATCCAGGTTATCGCTAAACCAAGAAAGAATTAGCTACACATCACCTCATCATAGATTTTGCTAGCCAATCAAGATAGATTTTGGGGAGGATGGGGGTAGGGTGAAGGAGAACAAGGTGAGGTGAATCAACCTGAATTGTTTTCACATGCACTTCTCACATCCTTTCGATGCGCTTTGCAGATGCTTAGAAAAGCAGTTTAACAAAATATAAAATTATTCAATCACATCAGCTAGCTGTTAAATTTCTCTAAATCCCCAATCCTGCAAGTTGATCCAGGTAGGCGGACCTCTTTATCGGTGCAACCCCCATAACTTCAAGGGTCTGTGTGGGGCTTGGGGTCTGCCTACGATGATTATCTTTCAGCCTCAGGGTGTGACAGATGTGGAATTGCTATGTAATAATCTAAGAATACTGAGATGTAATAATGTTACCAACTCTATGTGACCTGGTCAATGTGGGGAAGTTATTGTATATTGGGGTATAACAGTATACTGTATGAATGCACTGATCTACCTTAATAGTAGGCAGTAGGAAGAACAAACAGGAAGACGACAATGGCCCCAATAAGGACACCCTAACAAACACCTGAAAAACACTAGGCAAAGCTATCAGCTTCAAGGACCTTGCATCCTGTCACCAAGGAAGATACAAGCTTGTTTTGTCAGGCTGGGAACATGGAGCTCAAAAGAGATGGAACAACTTTTAAAGGGGACTGTCCCTGAATCATGGGAGATACATGGTTTGAGAGTTAAGGGAACATACTGTGCCAACCAGACCCTAGAGCTCTCAGGGTGTCTATAGGAAGCCTAGACCTACCAAGATCCTCATACAGAAGATGGTTAGGCACCTGGTAAGCTAGAAATGCATGTTGTCTGTTTTCAAGACCAGTTTTCTCTTACATACTTGTGTTCTAAATAATACCTTTGTTTTAGAAGGCTGTTTGGTCACAGCTTACCATTACCGTTGCTCTGGTAAGGAACAGACTTGCAAGTACTGGACATAAGTCAGACCTCCTGAGGTAATCGTGGTTGTTATAGAGGGGGCTGCAGCCTAAGACCCGGTGAGACTCGTGTGACTCCACCCCAACAGAGGAGGTGGCCAGAGCCTGCATCGGGGGTGCACCCAGAGATGTAGTTAGCCTAGCAATTGTGACACACAGTTCCATCACCATGGAACCTCAGAACCTGTCAAAGGTATAGAATTTAGAAAACAAAGCCTAAGATCTCACATTCTGAGGTTCTCTCCCCGCTTGCCCCTGTATAGGAACTTCATACCAACCCTGCTGCTCTTTACCTTTAGGAGTGCACCCATTTTGAAGCTTTTAAGCTCCTCCATTGCTTATCTTCTCTTTCTTGGATCCTGAGTTTCATGGCTCTGAGAAAATACACATCTTGAGAAGAAGCAACACCCGTCTTGATTTATAAGAGGAGGCAACTATCTCCTACCACATTGCTGTCAGCACTGAAGATGGTAATAAGGAGCAGATCCTGGAATACAACATCATCCCAGATCCAAGTTGGCAGCAATCTACCATAGACCATCGCTAATCAAGGGTCTTCATTAAAAGTAATGCAAGAGATTTTGCTCTTCAGCCTGAGTAGCTCTCAGAGGCATTTAAAAAGTAAGGCTGGAGGTTTTGAAGGAGCATAAAAGGTGTTAGTCACCCAAAACCCAGTGTGCTTCGGTGCCTAACTCTCTTAGGCACCTTTGAAACATTCCATCCTAAACAGATTTGACAGCGGTCCCATCCGCTGTTCTAACAAAAGAAAATTCATTATTATAAAGGAGAGCTACAAAAATGGTAAGTCAGGCTACAGATGCAATATCAGAATCCTCTAATTCAGCTGGAACAGAAGTTTGTCATGGGACCTGCTGTCTAGGGTTGGTTTGCCAAAGATGACTCGGCAAATTTTATTTAAGGTGCAAAGCAAATAAAACAACACTTAACGGGAATAATAAAATGAAGGTGTCACAGGACACACCACTCACAGCCCCTCCTGCTGGTCACTCTGGGGATTAGCTCATTCAGTCAACATGCTCTTCCACGGCTTGCATGCCATTGTTCTGTCTGGCCCCACACTCCTGGCTGAGGGTGCAGGCTATGTTGTGAGGCCAGGGATAAGGGATTTGGGGTGCAGGAGGTGACTCTGGGCTGGGGGTGTGGGTTCTGGGGTGGGGCCAGAAATGAGGGGTCAGAGTGTGGGAGGGGGTTCTGGGCTGGGGCAGGTGCCGCCCCCACAGCTCCGATTGGCTGCAGTTCCCTGCAAAAGGGAGCTGTTGGGGTGGCACTTGGGGCGGGTGCAGTGTGCGGCGCGCCCTGGCTGCTCCTACACGTAGGAGCCACGCAGGTTAGCAGGGAGCCTGCCAGCCCCGCTGTGCAGCGCTGCCAACCGGACAGTCAATGGCCCTGTCAGCGGTGCTGACCAGAGCCACCAATATCCCTTTTCGACCAGGTGTTCCAGTCGAAAACCAGACACCTGGTCACCTCACAGAAGGGTTATATACCTATTATACCCCACAGAGTGGGATGAGCAGGCCTTGAAGGGTCATATAGTATCTCATCTTCCTGACCACAATCCCAGCTGATACTCTTTGCTCCTAGGTAGAACTGGTCAAAAAATTGAAAACTTCTGAATTTTTTGAATGAAAAGAAAAAAAAAAGGGGGGGGGGGGAGAGAAAGACATTCCCAGTTTCTGACTAACTGTATTCCCACAAATATATCAGCATCTTCCTAGAATCCCAACCAGAAAGAGATGTTACTGATGCATGTCTTTTATACAGCAGCAGTTCTTTTATTGCCTCAATTTCTGTTAGCTGCCACCCCAGCTGGGCTGGCCGATACATAAGGGCAGCAGTTGCCAGGGAGTGTCTGAGAGTGTTGTACATTCAGACTCTTGCTGTATCAAACTGACAATAGGAAGCTGCCACAGTTTGGTCAAAAACATAAACAACCTTTTAGCAAAGGGAGGTAAAGGGATAGTTTCCTGTCAGCTCTGGCGAAAGGTAGGAAAGGGAACACTGCTGTGCTTTTGGGACTGGGATGTACCACTCAGGTCGCACTTACACACCGCAGAATGAACATGGAGGAGTGTCCTGGCCAAATTCTGTCCTGATATACGTGCTATATTGCAGCCCCACTGACTTCAATGTGATTTCACAGAATCAACATCAAGGAATTTGCTTCTATAAGATGAAAAGGGAACAACCCATCTGTGAAAGGAGAGAAATGAGACTCCCACTCTTCCTCCCTGGTTCTCAGGAATCCGTAAGCAAAAACAAACTAGGACATGGGACAAACGTTAGCCAGTCAGAGGAGGTGAAAAAAAGTACATGAGTGGAGTATGCTGTGTTGGGCTTCTAAACAAGCACTTCTATAACAGGGTCTTACCCATACCCCATTTCCACATTTAACCTGTTTCCCCGTTTCCACAGTTAAATAAAGCCACAACAACTGACGTTTTGTAATTATTCTCCCCTTCTGGGGACTAGTTTATTAATATAAAACAGTTCAACTTAAACTAGAAATTCCCAGTCTCCTTCTACAGGCTCAGCAGTTCATTGTGATCCTCCTGCACTCCTCATTACCACTCTTAAGGGCTTTTGCTCCTTCCAGGCCTTTCCATTTTCCCAGCTACAAAATTTACTCAACAAAGGAAAAAGAACCTAGACCATGATCCTGCAACCTCCTATATACAGGCAGATGCCTGAGCTTCCGAGAAGCCCCACTGACTGCAGTGAGCTCTGCATAGGTGCAGGGGGTCTACCCACGCATATAGGGTGAAAATCCTGGTCCCACTGAAGTGAAGGGGAGTTTTTCCATGGACTTCAAAAAGCCAGCATCTCACCTGCAAATCTGCAGTATTGGAGCCCTTTTCATAACAATGCAGAATCCATTGAAGGAAAGATGTATATAAATGAACTTTTATTAGAACCACATTGTGACAGGTTGGATCACAGAAACCCCCTTAGGAACTGCCAGCTGATGTGCCAAGACTTCTGCCCTTGCTTTCCCTGCCAGCGTGGGACTCCAGCACCCTGTCTTGCTGAGCCAGACACACCAGTCTGCTCCAACACAGACCCAGGGTCTGAACCACATGCCCCAAAGCTGCAGACTTAACTGAAAGCAATTTAGGAAGTGTACCTGTCTTTAACACTCAGATGTCCAACTCCCAATGGGGTCCAAACCCCAAATAAATCCATTTTACCCTGTATAAAGCTTATACAGGGTAAACTCATAAGTTGTTCGCCCTTTATAACAGAGATATATGCACAAAGAGATATGCACAGCTGTTTGCCCTCCCCCGCCCCAGGTATTAATACATACTCTGGGTTAATTAATAAGTAAAAAGTGATTTTATTAAATACAGAAAGTAGGATTTAAGTGGTTCCAAGTAGTAACAGACAGAACAAAGTGAATTACCAAGTAAAATAAAATAAAACACAACAGTCAAAGCCTAATACAGTAATAAAACGGAATACAGATAAACTCTCACCCTCAGAGATGTTTCAATAAGTTTCTTTCACAGACTGGACGCCTTCCTAGTCTGGGCACAGTCCTTTCCCCTGGTACAGCCCTTGTTCCAGCTCAGGTGGTTGCTAGGGGATTTCTCATGATGGCTGCCCCCTTTGTTCTCTTCCACCTACTTATATATCTTTTGCTTAAGGCGGGAATCATTTGTCCCTCTCTGGGTTCCCACCCCCTCCTTCTCAATGGAAAAGCACCAGGTTAAAGATGGATTCCAGTTCAGGTGACATGATCACATGTCACTGTAAGACTTCATTACCCATTTGCCAGCACGCACATATACAGGAAGTCTTACAAGTAAAACAGAGCCATCTACAGTCAACTGTCCTGGTTAATGGGAGCCATCAAGATTCAAACCACCATTAATGGCCCACACTTTGCATAATCACAATAGGCCCTCAGAGTTATATTTCATATTTCTAGTTTCTGATACAAGAGTGATACATTTATACAGATAGGATGACCACACTCAGTAGATTATAAACTTTGTAATGATACCTTACAAGAAACCTTTTGCATGAAGCATATTTTAATTACATTATGTTCACACTCATCAACATACTTTCATAAAATCATATAGAGTGCAATGTCACACACATTTTAATCATCTTTATCTCTGCAGAAACTTTTCCAGATCCCTCCCCCCCCCAAAAAAAATTAGCAGCGAGTAACAGTGGGAGACAATCATACACTGTCACCAGCACTGAAAGCAGGTATTTGCAGCAGCGAGGAGACCAAAGCTGGCTATATTTCACAGCCATTATCATTATTATTATTATTGTGTTCCCTGATCTTACACAGGCCACAAAACTAAGATGAAGATGTTTTGCACAGGCAGGTGCAGTCAGTGCTGTGATTAATCAAGCCATAATTAGGGACCTGTCAGCAGGAGCTAAATATATGTTCTGGGACTTCAACATTGCTAGAAAATTTGTAGATGGAAAACTTGCTAGGCAGGAAATTCATAAAAATACAGAGTCTCTTCGGAGGAGGAGAAGATTGTTTCCTCCGATTGTGATGATAGCAAGAGTTTCACTATTGTCCTGCATCTCTAAATATTTTGTCTTTAAGCTCATTTTTGCACTGTTAATGTCATTTGTCTATGAGGTTGTAATAGGTCAGTCCCACCCTCCTATCAGTAAAATAGCCACAATTTCAGCATCAACAGTGGATTTATTGTTTTCCTTTTGTGGGCCATGTTGTTTCCATCCCAGGGAGAAACCCAGGAGAGGTACCAGGAAACTCAATAGACCTCATTCTCCAAGGCCTTGTGCTCTGCATGGTCATTTACACCTGGGTAGCGCGCATATAAAATGATGCCACTCTTGTGGGTTAGTGGAGAGCTGAAATGTAGTAGTATTTTACACCCACTGGGCACAGATGTAACTGACTATATGAGGCAGTGAAGAGACAAGCCCTGTGATTTCATAGTGACTGCAGTTCTGATTTCCCTGCCAGTGAAAGGTGGGGAGTCCCTTCCCTGGAGTGGGCAGGGGGCATTAGCTATTGAACTGACAGGCGCACTCCCATAGGCCTGGCAGAAGCCAGACAAATGCATGCATCTGGGACCCTGCAGGGAAGACAGTGCAGAAGACAAAAATGACTAAATCACCACCTCAGCAAAATGATTATGCAGCTGCCAGAAAAACAGCGTAGATGGACTCAAGAGGGAGTCCCTGAAATGAAGTAGTAGAGTTTCAGAGGAGTAAGGAAACAGTGGTGTATGGGAAATCCATGTAAGTTAATGCTACATTGCAAGGGGTGAGGCTTCATAGAGCAGCTCTTCATTGCAGAGGATGGGGCTGCTGCCAATGGTCCCAATCACCCTCGGATAGATTTTAACACATTTGGTTGGGTTTTCTGCTCACACATCCCCTCCCCAGTCTGTTTCTGAGGAGACGCTCTGTCCCAATGTGAATTTGATCCTTGGTTTTACATTGCAAGACTCATTTTCTCTTTAAACCATCTCTGACTGATGTTAAAACGTGTGCTGCTTGGCATGTGCCCTGACAACATGATTCATGAATCTGGAGGCTGAGAGTGATGTGTAATCAATATTGTGATTATATTCTAGAATGCACTTCTTGTTGTGGGTAATGCTAGACTATGTACAATAAAAAGCTTCAAAAAATAAAAAACACTGCTCCGTAGAGAAGTCGGAGGGTTACAGATCCATGCCCGGGAATTTCTGTAGTTTGATTCTATGTTTATTGAGGTGAAAAATTCAATTATATTATTGAATCAAACTGAATTTTATTTTAAAATGAATGTTGGTTAAAAATGTGCGCAGACAGGATTCTGATTGACCTCCGAGTGTTATTAAACACGAGGGGAAGTGGTCTAATGTCTGTTTAGTTGTAGCTGCTCTTGGTGAGCACTCTCGAGGACTAATCAATCAACCAAAGGAGAAAGTGTGGAGAGGGGGATAAGGAGGAATTGATGGGCAGGAAAGGATGCGAAGTGAGGCTGACTTTGAATCAATGGTGTTGCTACTCATTCAGTTAGGCTGGTGATGGGGGAGCGCCCTTTGCATGAGTCACTATCAGTGCAAAGAGATTGCTTCACAACAAAGACATTTCATTGCTTTTTATTTATATTGATCTTGTAGCAAAGTGTCTGGGGATTCCACAAGGCTGGGAAGAAAGATCTTCTCTTCTTTTCTCAGAGACATGACAAATCCTGCACGATGAACTTTGTCCTCTCAAAAGAAAGGAAGGGGCAGAGGATTGGAACTACCCAATCTGCCTGCTTGTAAGGAGTGAGAAGGATGGAAGGAAAGTAAGTGTCAAGCTGAGCAAAGGGAAGGAAGATGGGTGGGGGGGTCAATGTTGGGAAATCTGGGGCATTATTTAGCATGATGAAAGTTACATTCATTTTTGTTGAATGGGACTAGGAGCATTTTACATGGAATTCCAGCCTGAACTGATGCAAATCCTGGGTGGTCCATTTGATCCCATGAGAAGCGGCAGCTGAATACCTCATCTGATCCCATCTTGAAACGAAGGGCATGTCTACATGTACAGCGCTGCAGCAGCACGGCTGTACCGATGCAGCGCTTCTGGTGAAGACTCTCTATGCCGATAGGAGGAGAAAGCTCTCCCATCAGCCTAATAAAACCACCTCCATGAACGGCAGAAGCTACATTGGTGGGAGAAGCTCTCCTACTGACATAGCGCTGTGCACATGAGTCCTTATGTCAACGTAACTTATGTCGCTCAGGGGGGAGGTTTATTCACAGCCCTCAGTGACATAAGTTATGCCAACATAGGCTGTTGTGTAGACATACCTTCGACTTTTCTCAGTTGAGAACGGACCTGTCACCCAATCCATCACAGATGGATTGCGTGCTGAGGATTTGCATCCGAATTGCTCCACTTTCCAAGTACACTCCCATCCACCCCCAAAAAATTAAGATACTGCAGATTTTAGATCCTAGTTCAAGTTCCGGTCTAAACAAGATTTGAATTTAAGGCCTCAGAGGGGAGGACCCCTTCTTTAAGCAAAGCACTAAAAAAACTGGCGAGCTAGAAAAAAATTGAATTTTCTGCAAAACAGTGGTGCTTTTTCAAGGAATCTGGGGGCAAAGAAACGGCAGGAAGGCCAGTGATCATGATTATTCCACTTTTAAAATAGTTAGACGGATGAGCCATTGAACAGTCTAATCTGATGGTGGTTTCCTGCCACAAGCTTTACAGCTTGTTATTCTGAAATTCACGGATCTATCATGAATAATAGCCACAATGTTGATTTGTAAGGCAAGCAGTCCTGACATCATTCTTTTCAGCAACATGTAACTTTTTCCACTTAGTGAAGCTTAGGAGGAAAAACAAAATAGATCAGCCACACAACCCATGCTTCCCACATGACAGCTTGTTGAATATCGCAGAATAGAATATAGCAAGCCAAAGCTTTGTTTATTTGGAATCTGGTTTATGGTCAAGTAAACAAAAAGCCTTGAATTTCTGTATATCAATTTAATTGAATTTATTTGTAAGATATTGCAGTATTTTATTTGGTATTCTGGGCCTAGTGCCATGCTACCCTAAAGAAATTGAAAAGATGCCATCTAATTTTTTGAAAGAATATGTAAGATATTGAAGGGAGCTTACTTCACAGAGATGGATGTTTTTATTTTTCAATAAATCATTTCTAGTCTTCAGATAATAATTTTATAGTCTGAGAAGGGCTTGAGATATAAATTTATGATGCTGAGAGTTTCTCCTACTTCCAAAGAATTTTTAAAGGGAAGGGTCAGCACAGTCCTCCCAAGAGCTGCAGTATCTAAGAACCCAATTCAGGAAAGCACAAAATCACATGCTTAGCTTTAAACACTCACTGAGTTCAGTGGGACTAATGGGTGCACTTAAGTGCTGTCCCGAGTATGGATCTTTTCCTGAATGAGGGCCTTAGCTTTGTCACTCATAATGTTGCATCAGCTTACAACGCTACATACAACACCTGTCTAATGAGCCAAAACACTGAGCTGCATTGCAGGAACAGTCCTGAATTCAAATTAACTTTAATTTGCATTAGGAAGGGTAAAAATTTCTATGGTAACCTAATGTCTTGACACTGTACCAAATTGATAGGAGTGTGAATGGCAGTACCGCTGTCAGGGAAGAAATTTTAAACCATGTACTAAAGCAGCCAGCTGCCCTCTCTGCATAGGTGGGCATCTTACTTTATGCCCACATTCTCTTGTACATGGGACAGGGTGAGGAAGGATTCTGGTCCTTTCAAGCCAAATGGTGACAGTACAACCCAGAGTGGACATTTAACTGTGATGAATATATCCCAAACATGTGTCCCCAGCCCCCTGTTAAAGAGATGTCATTGAAAATAAGGCTGAAAAGCATAATTAGAAAAGTGTAATCACATATTATATCCCAGCTGTGTTATTTAGGATGTAACATAGTCCCTGTTAAATGACAAGGAAACGTGAAGGATTTACAGATACAGGCACTCTGGCACTCCTCCTGTGGAGTAGTGGCTCTCAGACTGTGGGTGACGACGGACTTCTGAGAGAGCTGATGGTTCATAGATTTGCTTCTGTCATTATGATGCAGTGTCTGCCAGGCAAGGTCACTTCCTGACCAGGACTCTTAGGGTTTCCAAAGGCTTTTTGGACCTTGTAGCTATTGAAACAGAAACCCAAACATCTCTATTCCCCCCGTGGCATGGCTTTGTTAGGTGTTTAAGGTTGGAGTTCAGCTGTGAGCAAATTTACAGGTGACAGCTCTGTCAGAGAGGTATCAAACACACAGCAGGACAGAAATCAAGCTGCAAAGTAACCTGGAGACATTAGGGCAGTGGAGTTGTGGTGGGCCATAATGGAAGATTCCAGAGTAAGGGCAAGTCCTGTACCACAGGGAGAAGAAATCAACAATAGTGACAAAATTAATGCCCCCATTTCTGCCTTTTAAGTGAGCTTATTTTCATCTTTTTTTCATAATATTTATTTCTTTTGTATTCACTGTGCTTTAGCATTTTTATTCAGCTAGGCACTAGGCTCGCTGGAAGAAAGGTGTGGAACTGGAAGGCTCCGGACCTCTTGGCTAAGAAGTGACTGACACTAGGAGAAGTAACTTGCCCTAGTAATGTGAGTGCCCTTTTTTTAAAAAGGCCTCCATCCTCTCTCTACTGTGGCTCATTGCATTCCCAGCTGTAAACAGAAGCAGTATTTCGTGTCCCTCTCTTGGGAAGTTTGAGTGCTATTTCCATTAATTCAGCAAAGTGAAGGCCTGGCAGACTGGTGGCTGGCCACAGTTGCAGAAAGAGAATGAAGGTTTTGAAAGCATGGCTGACAACACGATATTGAAATCTTTGTATTCCCTTGTAATCTCAGTCAGTGACTTTCAAAGCAAACTTGCTCCATTTACAAGATTTGTCATCTAATTGCTACCACTGCATGCTCAAACTCATAGCAGATAATCAGGATCCACCCCCACTCTCCCTTCCCCAAGATCTGGGCAAACTGGTTCAGGTTAAATAAGGACTGGCACAACATTTCAGATCAGTTCTCTCTCAAAACTTCCCATTGGCCTCTGTACAAAGAAATGGTAGTCTAATTTGCACAGCAATTCACTTCACATTAAAGTCCACTATCACAGCTGTAATGATTATTGAGAGTCTCTGTAGAATGGCCTAGGCCTAAAGTGGAAAGGAGAGATTCATCTCTAGTGTGGGGTCACTGCAAGTCAGACAACCTTGTCTGTGCAAGTGGCGTGTTAGTCATTCAGCTATGGTGCATGTGGGATGAAGAAGCAGGACAGGGACTACATATCAATGACGTTCTCCTTGCCAAGGCCGTGTGTGATGACTTTGGGGCTTCTCCAATGCTCCTTGAAATCAAAGGTAGCCTTTCTATGGACTGACTTCAATGGCAGCTGGACCAGGCCCTAAAGGTTCAGATGGCGTCTGGTGTTTGTGGAATCTAAGTAAACCTGATTTGGCCTTTTGCCCCTCTCGCCTTTTGCTAGTAAATGCTGTGATTTAATTGGCTGTCCATGGCTCACAGGAGAGCCTTCGGCCAGGTGTAGGTCCATAGACATCACTTCATCCTGGTATCTGCTATTAGTAAAGGAAAAAAGGAGAAACCTCACTCAAAAGATTTGTTACAACAGCATCGTTTTATGAAAGTAGCTCATCAGCACCAAGGGGTTTGTTTTAGCCACTCTGTGGGGGAGAAATTGCATTTTCCCCCTATATAAATATATATATGGGAAGAGAAGCACCATTCCAAGAGAGCCTGCATCAACAGAGCAGGAGTGTAATGGCAGGGAAGGAAGTGGACTTAAAAGGAAGGTTAAAAAAAAAAAAACCAACCAAGGCTCCTGCCAATCTGACCTGGGGAAAAATTCCTTCTCCATCCCCAGTCTGATGATCAGTTAGGTCCTGAGCATGTGGGCAAGACACATAGGCCAGACATTTAAGACAGAGGATTCTCTGTACCCCTCAGCCCCCACCCAATACTCACTTTAATATCTCTAGCTGTGACTAATCCCTGATGCTTCAAAGGACAGCAAATCAGTATCTCCCCCTCCACATCCTAAAATACAATTATGTATCAGGGTGGAAAACATTCCTTCCTGACCCTAGTAGGTGACCAGCTGAAGCCTGCAGCATGAGATTTATTTATAGGTATCATCTTATTGCAGAGTTGCAAGTGTTATGAGCATGTGGAGGGCAAAGGCAGCAATCCTGTTCTCTCCATGGCCCATGAAGGAAGGGCATGAACAGGGGGATTCACAGACTCCACGGCCAGAAGGAACCACCAGGACCATCCAGCCGAACAGACTGCAGAATTTCTCCCAGAAGTTGAATTCAAGTATATCTTTTAGAAAGATATCTAATCTTGTCTTAAAGATGCCAAGCAATGGTGAGTCCACTATCTTTCTGGTAAGCTGTTTGAATATATTTACCCTCCCTGCTAGGAAACTACATCTTATTTCAAAGCTGAATTTATCCAACGTCGAGTTCCAGCTACTGGATCTTGTTATACCTTTGTCTGCAAGGTTGAAAAGCCCACCCCCTCCCATGCCATCTCTCAGATCTCTATTCTATGTGTAAGTCCCTAAGCCTGGTGATCAAGTTACCTCTCAACTGTCTCTTCAATACTCTGAATATGTTTAGCTCCTTGAGCCTCATATTGTAGGGCTTGTTGTCCAACCCTTGGATCATTTTTACAGCCCTCTTTTGAACTCTCTCTGGTATTTCCATATTCTTCCTGAAGAGTGGACCCCAGAACTGGACAGTTTTCTAGTCATGATCTTACCAATGCTGTGGACAGAGGCAAGATCACTTCTCGGTTTCTACTTGATAGTCCCCTTTTTTAATACACCCAAGGATCACGTTAGCCCTTTTTGCCACTTGAGAGCTTTTGTTGCAGAGATTATCTCTGGTGACTCCCAAGAACTTCTGAGTCATTGCTTTCCAAGACAGTCTCCCATCCAGTAGGTATAACCTGCCTTCTTGAGAATGGCCACACTGGGTCAGACCAATGGCCTATCTAGTCCAGTATTCTGTCTTCCGACAATAGGCAATGCCAGCTGCTTCAAATGGAATGAACAATCATCAAGTGATCCATCCCGTCATTCAGTCCCAGCATATGGCAGTCAGATGCTGAGGGACACCCAGAGCATTGGGTTGCGTCTCTGACCATCTTGTCTATTAGCCATTGATGGGCCTATCCTCCAAGAACTTAACATTCTTTTTTTAATCCAGTTATAGTTTTTGCCTTCACTGCATTCCCTGACAATGAGTTCCACAGGTTGACTGTGTGTTGTATGAAGAAGTACTTCCTTTTGTTTGTTTTAAACCTGCCGCCTATTGATTTCATTGGGTGACCCCTGGTTTTTGTGTTATGCGAAGGGGTAAATAACACTTCCTAATTCACTTTCTCCACATCATTCATAATTTTATAGACATTTATCATACTCCCCCACTTAGTCATCTCTTTTCCAAGCTGAACAGTCCCAGCTTTTTACTGTCTTCTAATATATCTTTTTTGAGATGGGATGACCAGAACTGCACATAGTATTCAAGGCCATTTTGTTGCCCAGTTACCCAGTTTTGTGAACAATGTTTGTAACTCTTTGCAGTCTGCTTTGGACTTAACTATCTCGAGTAATTTTGTATCATCTGCAAACTTTGCCACCTCCCCATTTATCCTTTTTTTCCAGCTCATTTATTAATACATTGAACAGCACTGGTCCCAGTACAGATGCCTGAGGGACAACACTGTTTACCTCTCTCCATTGTGAAAACTGACCATTTAATCCTACTCTTTGTTTCCTTTCTTTTTACCAGTTACTGATCCATGAGAGGATCTTCCCTCTTATCCCATGACTGCTTAGTTTGCTTAAGAGCCTTTGGTGAGGGACCTTGTCAAAGGCCTTCTGAAAGTCTAATTACACTATATCACCCTTATCCATATGTTTGTTGACCTCCTCAAAGAATTCCAGTAGATTGGCGAGGCATGATTTCCCTTTACAAAAGCAGTATTGATTCTTCCCCAACAAATCATGTTCATCTACGTGTCTGATAATTCTGTTCTTTACTATAGTTTCAACCAATTCGACTGGTACTGAAGTTAGGCTTACTGGCCTGTATTTGCCAGGATAGTCTCTGGAGCCTTTTTTAAAAATTGGTGTCACATTAGCTATCTACCAATCATCTGGTACAGAGGCTAATTTAAGTGATTGGTTACATACCACAGTTCTTTTTGTCGTGAAAGTAATTTTCCCTCTGTTGATATTCACCCCTTTTTGTCTACTGTTGGGAATGGCCCACTTCCACCCTGATTGAATTGGCCTCGTTAGCACTGACTCCCCACTTGGTAAGGCAACTCCCATCTTTTCATGTGCTGTATTTTTATACCTGCCTACTGTATTTTCCACTCCATGCATCTGATGAAGTGGGTTATAGCCCACAAAAGCTTATGCCAACATAAATTTGTTGGTCTCTAAGGTCCCACAAGGATTCCTTGTTGTTTTTGCTGATACAGACTAACATGGCTACTCCTCTTAAACCTGTGTAATGGTGTCTAGAAACTGTGCATCTGCATCCCATTCAGAAGTGATATGTACCCAGTGAATATGGGATAGTTAAATCCCCCATTGTTGTATTTTCTAGTTTTATAGCCTCTTTAATATCCCTGAGCATTTCACAATCACCAGCCTGGTCAGGTGGTCAGTAGTATATTCCTACTGTTCTACTCATATTATTCAAGCATGGAATTTCTACCCATAAAGATTCTACGGTACAGTTTGATTCATTTAAGATTTCTACTATATTTGACTATGCTTTCTTTCACATATAGTGCCACTCCCCCACCAGCATGACATATTCTGTCATTCCTATATATTTTGTACCCTGGTATTACAGTGTCCTATTGATTGTCATCATTCCATCAAGTTTTTGTGATGCCTATTTTATCAATATCCTCATTGAATACCAGGCACTCAAGTTCACTCATCTTAGTATTTAGACTTCTAGCATTTGCATAGAAGGTACTTATGAAATCTGTCAATTTGAGAGTTGTCTGCCTTCGTGTGACATAATTGAATGGGAGTCTTTTTCATTTGAATGTTTCTCTTCAGTTCCTACCTGTACTTTATTAACTTCTATCCTCTCCTGTTTACTAGAATATAAAGAATCCCAGTTAATAGATCCTCCCCTGTGGGATGTCTCTGTCTGAACTGTGAGATCCTCCACACCTGTCAGCTTTCCTCCCAGCCCCTTAGTTTAAAAACTTTCCCCCTTGCTTTAAAAAACTCTTCTACAACCTTTTTTAATTTTACATGCCAGCAATCTGGTTCTGTTTTGATTTAGGTGGAATCCATCCTTCCTGTATAGGCTCCTCCTTTCCCAAAAGGTTCCCTAGTTCCTAATAAACCTAAAACCCTCCTCCCTATACCATTGCCTCATCCATGCATTGAGAACCTGCAGTTCTGACTAATTGGCCCTGCACCTGGAACTGGAAGCATTTCAGAGAATGCCAACATGGACATCCTGGACTTTAATCTCTTTCCTAGCAACCTAAATATGCCCTCCCGGACCACTATCTTTCCTTATGTCATAGGTACCTACATGTACCAAAACCACCGTCTCCTCCCTAGCACTGCACGTGAGTCTGCCTAGATGTCTGAAAAGATCCACAAATTTTGTAACCAGCAGGCAATTCACGCTGCTGTTCTCCCAGTCATCACAAACTCAGTTATCTATAAAAACAACAAGGAGTCTGGTGGCACCTTAAAGACTAACAGATTTATTTGGGCATAAGCTTTCGTGGGTAAAAACCTCACTTCTTCGGATGCATAGAGTGAAAGTTACAGATGCAGGCATTATATACTGACACATGGAGAGCAGGGAGTATGTCTAATGATCAAATCGCCCATTACTATTACCTGTCTCTCCCTAGTAACTGGGATTCCCTCCCTTGGAGAAGTATCCTCAGTGCGAGAGGATACCATGACATCCTCTGGAAGGAGGGTCCCAATTATGGGATCATTTCCCTTCGTTTCAGTTTCATGTTCTCCTTCCTCAAGACTTTCATCCTTCCCAATAGCACAGAGGCGGGACCTCTCTACTGTATCCCAGAAAGCGTATCCCACCTATGTTCCCAGATATATTACCTGGCAGGCGGCTGTATTAAAATGCATTTTGTTGGATTGTAACTGTATAAAACAGGTGATTTAGATCACTCTAATGGTCAGGGCCGGCTCCAGGCACCAGCCCACCAAGCATGTGCTTGGGGCTGCGCCTACAGGGGGGTGGCTCCCCGCGGCGCTCCGGCCGCCCGGGGAAGAGCGGAGAGCCCCGGCCAGGCTCGCCGCGGCGCTCCGGCCGCCCGGGGGAGAGCGGAGAGCCCCGGCCGGGCTCGCCGCGGCGCTCCGGCCGCCCGGGGGAGAGCGGAGAGCCCCGGCCGGGCTCGCCGCGGCGCTCCGGCCGCCCGGGGGAGAGCGGAGAGCCCCGGCCGGGCTCGCCGCCCTCCTCCCGGCGCTCTGGCCGCCGGGGGCTCGCCGCCCTCCTCCCGGCGCTCTGGCCCGGTTGGGGATTGCGGGCCTGCGGCCGGGCTCGGCGCCCTCCCGTGCCACGCGGGGGGCGGGGGAGGGGGGGCGGCGGGTGGCTTTTTTGCCTAGGCCAGCAAAAAAGCCAGAGCCGGCCCTGCTAATGGTAACCTGTCCTCCTCATTATTTACTGCCCCACCAATCTTTGTGTCTTCTGCAAACTTTAACAGCAAAGATTTTACATCATCAGCTAGATTGTTGATAAAAATATTAGATAATGTTGGCCCAATAACTGATCTCTGGGGAACCCCACTAGAACCTGCTTCATTCATTGATATCTTCCCATTAACAATTATGTTTTCTGATCGGTCTATAAACCATTTTAATCCATCTTGTATGTGTGCTGATAATGCCATCTAATGCAAGTTTTTAATCGAAGTGTCAGGATGTACTAAGTCAAATGCCTTAGAGAAATCCAAGTATACAATATCAGCACAGTTACCTTATCAACAAGATCTGTAATCCTTTCAGAAAAAGACAATGGGTTGGTTTGATGAGACTTACCTTCCAGGAAACCATGCTGACTGGAATTAATTATATGTTTAGTTTCTAATTCTTTCTTTGAGTCTTCAAGAAATTATTTTACGTGGGATTGATGTCAGGCTAACCAGTTTATAGTTCTCTGGGTCATTCTTTTTAAATATTGGAGCTCCACTGCCAGTCCTCCAATCCATTGGATTTTCCCAGTTTTCCAAGATTTGTTAAAGATTAACTTTAGTGGCTTAGAGCACTCCTCAGATGGTTCATTTAAGACTTCTGGGTGCAAGTTATCTGGGCCTGTTGATTTGAAAATGTTTAATTTTAGCCGATTCTGTTTCACATCCTCTTTTGTTACAGATGGAAAACTCTCTGTTCCATCCACAGCATCATATGGGATGGATGCATCCTCCTGCTTTGTCCCAAATACAGAACAGAAATATCTTTTGAACACTTCTGCCTTTTCTACATCACTATTTACAATTGTACCATCTGCATCTAACAGTGGACCTATGCCTAACCCAATGGTTTTTTTGGTTCCTAATATGTTTTTTCTAATATGTTTCCTTATTGTCTTTAACCTTATAGGCCATTGATATTTGATTCCTTTAGCTTCCCTTATCACTTACATTTTTAATTTGTAACTTATAGTCATTGACATTTACTTCCTCATTTGTCCATCCTTTATATATTGATTTATGTTTTTATTGCTACCACTGTAGAAGTAATCATCATCATCATCAGAAAATCATTTGCTAGTGTTTTGTTCTAAATATCTGTATGGTAGGGCTTCCATCACGTCTCTTTGGAAATGGACCTGTGACAAATCTTTTGTAAATTAGAAAACCAATTAAGCTTTTGGGTGGGCTTTTATCACTGGAAATGTTAAATAAAACAGCTTCTTCGGTACAAAGGACAACTTCTTATACCTCTGTCCCTAAAATTAGGGTCTGGTAAAGCTATATTTAGGCATCCAATTAAATGCTATGATTTTCAAAAGTGCTGAGTACCTGTAGATCTCACTGTGTGAAAACCAGGCCCCATATTTAAGTGCCTAAATATAGATTTTGGTGCCTAATTTTAGGCACCGAAGTTTGAAAAGCTTTAAAGTTCTGGTCCATGTAAAATCCTTTTTAAACTAAATCCTGCAGTAGCACCTAGACCAAGTAGGAAGAACAGGACGCCAAAAGAACAGGCTGACACAGCATAGAACTTCCTAGAACACATCCCCACATTACAAAGACATACTAGTACCTAGCAGTGATTAAACGACTGTATACAAACTACTGTCCAATGAGTAATGTTTCCACTTATAGGTCCTTAATAATAATGTACTAATATGCATGCAACAATACGATGGAGTAAATACATTAATTAAGTGCTAGTCAACATGTTTTAAACACAAAATACTAAATTGGGCATAATTACAATACAAAATGCTTAATATGTTGTGATGAATTTGTTCTCTATGTGTTTACATATTTATAGTTAATTAAAATTACTTGCACCGATAAAGAATTCATCAGAAGCCCACTCCAGTGCAAAGCATAACAGGTGGAGACCATGTTCTCGTAATTTAAATTGTCCTAGGGATGAGTTTTTAATTTGTCATAAATAGTTTATGCTGCATCCTTTATTCCTGTATTATTCATTTTCCAGTTAAATCCAAGGCCAGTGGTGCCTTCGGGAAAGAGATTAAGGACAGACATAAGCAAGGAAATATATTCCTTACCCCACCATCCAGACTTCTTCTGGAAAGCATGAAAGGAAACTCCTATAAATTGACAGCCTTTGGGAGGCACTAGAGCTAGGTGGGAAAATGGTTTTCCCATTCAGAATAATTTTCAAGATTGTGAACATTTCCCCCCATTTTAAATCAGGACCAAAAAAAAAAAAAAATCCTGAAAATGTCTGTTTGTGAACCAAGAAAGTTTTAACTGCAGGTCTCTGTGGAAACACTCCATTTCAAAAATGATTGAAGTGTTTCATTTCAAACGGAACCGTTTTTTAATTTTTTTTAACTGTAAATTAATTTTGAAATGAAAAGTTCTTTCAAACAAAAAAAGTCAGAACTTTTCATTTTGAAAATGTTGACATGGGATGTTCTTGACAACTTGGAACTTTTTTTAAAAAATGGGAAATTCGTTGAAACCAAGCCCTTCCCACAAAAAGTTGCAATTGAAACGAATCAGCATTTTTCAATGAAAAATGTTTAATTGAAAAATTCCCAAATGTCTCTACTCAAGGCACATTCCCTGAATTAAGAAACATTTTTAATCTCTGGCTCTTTTACTCCTAACATTTTAAATCTCTCAGTTTTGGGACAACCTACAAGAGAACGTGCACGTAGTACTTCCTGGTGAATATCCCCCTTGCCAAGAAATAGATCCAGTATCTACATTAGACAGTCTAATGTTAACTTCTATTTTTAATCTTAAGAAGAATCTTGACAAAAGCACATTACATGCCCATGATACAAGCCCAATGCAGTCAATGGGAGGTTTTCTATTGATTTCAAAGAGCTTTAGATCAGCACCTCAAATATAAAGGCAGAAAAACTAATGGGGAGCCACAAGTGGTTGGGTTCAGATAAGCCCAGTATAGTTTGGCTCCTTTAAACATGAAGCTCTTTCAAGCTTACTGATCCTTTTCCTGTTTCCTTCCCCATCTTCTCCAGATCCTTCCCTTTCCCCCAGTCTGACAGGAGACAGTTCTCCGGATGACCCAGGGACTAGTCTCTTCACCATGTTCCTCTCTCAATAAGCTCACCTACCTTTGGTAACATCCCATTGAGTCCATCATGGAGTGTGTCAGCAAGTCTGTCACAGCTGAGCCAGTTTAGAGGCATCCTAGCAAATTAATTAATAAAAACAGAATCCCGTTCCCATTATTCTGAAATTTCTCCTGGTCAACCAGATGCGCAAGCCTATTGTGTGATCTTCCACAGAGGAACTGACAAGAACAGAGTCCACAATTATTAACCTTTCCACATGTTTCCATAGTTTATTGTGACAAGACAATGCAATAAACTTGAAGGTAATCAAAAAGCAATTTCGTAGTAGTAAGCTTAAAATGACAAACCTTTTCTTTTCTAAATAAATCACCATTATTCCTTCATGGTTCCCACTTGACAAGTGTGTTTCCTTAGTAACAGAGTGCTTAAACAGGGTCTGTGTGTGAATGTTATCCCTTTAGCCATAATTGTGAAAGAGGAGACAATTGGACAAAAAGTGGTTCCCCCCCTTTCATTGGGCTGTGATTTAAAACGTTTATCATCAGATAATCTTAGAAGACAAGGAGTGATTTTTTTGCAGCACACGTGCGCTAGTCCCCTGCATTCCATTTGTGCATTTAGTGGCGCTGATGGACTCTAAGGGGTCTCAGACTCCATACCTACACTAAATTTAACACTCTCTGATGTTTGTTCAATAGCTCAGCTAATGTTAAGGTCAGCTGTCTTATAAATTATTGAACAGATTAACAGTGTTAGGGCTACAGTATAAATAAAGGATGTGCACTAGACAAAGACATACAACGTGTCTGGCTCAAAGACAAAAGAATGAACAGACAGAAGGAAAGGTTAATTTGCGGTGGATACATGTGGGGCGCGTCTGCTCTATTTTATTCTGTAATTCAGTGACTACAGCAGCTTTGCTATGATGTTTGGCTCTAGATACCAAGGATCCAATGCTGCACACTCTCAACTCGCATTTAGGATCAGTCCGATACACAAGTAAATGCAACCCCCTCTTGTTCGCTACACTCAGTGGGCTCCTGGTTCCATTCCATCCCACATCAACACGTTAACGGCATCCCTTCGCTGTACTGCCTATCTGTGCATTTATTCCTTTATCATGTGTTCATTTGACAGGGACAACTTTTCCAACAACAGCATAAATTGGCACAGGGCAGATTGATTTTTAAAGGGTCTAGTCTTTCGACTGATCTTCTAATATTCGCCTCCTCTTCAGCTGCTGAATTTCAAATCCTTATTGGATATCTGTATAAGCAGGACATCAGCACAGGAGTGCCCTGCAGAGCCAGCATGTCAATGACTTGTTTAGATCGGACATTGGGGAAGCCAGTTTGTCTTTATTCTGATGTTGACACACCAGTATCTGACTTTAGTGCTCATGAAAGGTATCAAATTGACGTCCCAACAGAGTCCTCTATTTATTCACAGAACACGTACAGCATGGGCAGCAGTAGGGCTGGCTTTGCTACTATGTCACCATCATGCCTCCACCCTCAACTGATCAGACCAGTGGGTCAGGGCAGTTTGACTTCAGTGGTCCATCCAGTCCTTAGCCTCTCTACTGAGGCTGCTAGAAAATGGGCCACTTGAGGTATCGTCTGTGATGTGCTCTGACCTGCTGGGAACTGGGCTGAGTCCGGCCAGCTCATTTCACACAGGATACCAAAGAGCCATCTGCTAGCAACAACCTTCAGTCACTACCAACCTGGGGTGGTTTAAACTAATGACCTACAGTGAAATCCTGGCTCCCCTGAAGTCAATAGGAGTTTTGCCATTGACTTCAATGGGGCCAGAATTTCACCTCCAAATTTATCCATACTGTCCATCCTGGGCCATCCATGGCATCAAGTTTAGCCAGAACCACATGGAGGCTTAAACATGCAAATCAACTGAAAAAAACATGAAGTTTTGGAGGTAAAACAATAACATGCACTGGTAATGAGACCCATTCCTTTAATCCTGGAAATTAAGCGGTCTTTCCTTTTAATATTCTGAAATATATAACTTGCTAAATATGAATTACAAGCTTAATAACATATTTGCCCAAACATTCTTGGATGAACTATCAGTTTGGAAGAGGCACCAGATTAAATTAATCAGAAAACATGTTGCAGAGTAAATTAGAAAATATTAAAATGTCAAACTCTCTCCAATCCTTCCTGTGAAGTGCAGGAGAAGATATTGTTGTTCAACTCAATAATTCCATAGCATGTTTTTCCCCCTTGCCTTCCTCCCCATATTATCTTCTCTTATAATTGTCTTTTGCTACAGGAGAGAAGCAAACTGATCCAGTTTTAAACATTTTCTGCTGAAGTGCTGAGTCCTTTGGCTTTACTCTAACCAGGTCAGAAGAAGTTTTTCAAGAAGCCATAGATGACTTCTCCCCAAATATAGCCTCCATCTTCCCCCAAAATGGGCACTCCCCCAAGGATTAAATTCAATTCCCCTTCCTGTCTGATACACGCAAACGGGGTTGCACAAGATTTAAGGGAGAGGAGACTCTGCCTATCAATCTTTGGCACCTAAAATGTAAAAAGTTTGCCTGTGAGGAAATAGCACACTACATTAGAGGGTTACATTAGAAAGATGGATCTGCAAAAAAATTTACTGTTTGCACCAACTTCAAGAGCTGCAGTGCAGATTTGTGCATTCACTTCTGGCAATTTGCATGAGCAATAATCAGATGAAAAAGGATGAACCTGCAAGAATGACATTTCCCTCTGCATTTAAGAAACCAAGTGCACAAGCTATTTCCTACCATTTTTCTTAAGATTGTGTTCAGTTCGTCATAGCCCTCGATGTCTGCAAACACTGTGAAATTAACAGTTTACCTGCCATTTAGACTGCTTGTGCTACTTATTAATAACCATCGATCTGGTTTACAATGTATATTTATTGTTAGAATGGAAAAGGTTATTCTTGTTGCTAAAAAAAAGTAACTAGGAATCACACATTCTGGACTATATTCCTGGCTCTGCCCCAGACTTCCCATGTGAACTTTGGCAGGTCACCTAACCTATCTAAATTTCCTCTCATTTGTAAATCACAAATATTTATACTAAAGTACATCATGGGGCAGTGTGAGAACTGATTCACTAATGTATATAAAAAGTGCTGGAAACCAGAGAGAAGACTCTTCACACCTGCAAAGTGTATTATAAATTCATTTTAAGGCAGCAGAATGTAACCCGTGTTAGAATTTGACCAGTACACCAGGCATTTACAACTAGGATAGCATACCCAGGACCTTAATTTTACATACGTAGCAAGTTCCACAGTACTATATTAGGATATTGGGTCTCTACTGACTCTGAGAGAAGAGCACCAATACTGAGTCATTATTAACACAGATTCCTGCAGCACTTAAGATTTTGTGAGAAATCTTTCATCTACATAGCGACCAGGCCTATCCCTGCTTAGTTTACAAAATCCAGTAAGGACACCGGTGGCAAAAGTATGGCTGGAGATTATTTCATTCAACATTGTTCTTTGATGAGGTCTCCCATCTGCCACCACAAACCCTCCCTAGTCTCCCACAACTACTACCTAGTCCCACTTGTCTCCAGAGCAATACTCATCCAGAATCCAATGACAGGAGTTTCCAAGATTTTTATCTCAATCTTGTTGCTTCATAACAGGCTGTCCCCCACATGACCAAGAATTGTGACAAGTATCAACTTTCCAGAAGAAGGATCTTAAACCCTTTCTCTTCTCAGCCCCTACAGGATGCAGTATATGAGCTGCAGTCTCGGGGAAGGCATTCAACCCCTTTCTGAGCACCACCCAAACTTGGGATGCAGAGAAAGTGGAGGAGGAGAAACATGCATGGGTGCTTGCTAGTCTCCCACTCTCAGCATCCAAGACTGTGACTCAAAAGAAAAAGGTATGAAGGTGATGTCAGGCTTCTCCCTTAAACCAGCTGCTTTGTTCAGAGACTATGGTAAGAGTGCCAGCTGTGAAGCTTTCTTAACCCTGAATTAAAGCACATTTGGAAAGTACCATACTCACAGAGGCTTCCAGCTGACTTACATGGCTCCTGTTCAACCATAATATCAGATACCAGCACAGTCTCTGAGCATATTCCTTACCTGCAGCTTTACAGGCTGTAATCTCCACTGGAGGCAGCCGCACAGCTCTCTCTGTTGGGGAGCAAGCCACTCCCTTTACCAAGCCAACTCAGTTCAGCTGCATCTGTCTGATTGCCTCAGCTCAGAGATGCCCTCTGAGCTGGGACTATTAACCCACTACTGGGATTTAGCTCAAAAAAACTCACACCACCATTTGGTTTGGTGGGGCCTGTATGGCAGGGATGAGGGACCTACTTTATCAGAGAATGAATGATCTGCCACCTTCTCACAGAGCATATTGTCAGCACATCATTGTGTTGTGTTGCTCAGCAGGTCTAAGTGGATACAGCAGGTCTAAGTGGATACACACAGCACAGGTGACCAGCAGTCCTGGGATTATAATAAAATGGGGATTAACTCCCACTTTCAGAATATTCCAATGAGATATTAAGGCCAAAAGGGACCATCAAGATCACCTAGTCTGACCTCCTGTACATCGTAGGCCATAGAACCTCATCCACCCACTTCTGTAATAGACCCCCTAACCTCTGGCTGAGTTACTGACAGGGCCGGCTCCAGACACCAGCTTCTCAAGCAGGTGCTTGGGGCGGCTGTTCTGGACAGGGGCGGCAGTTCTAGGTATTCGGCGGCAATTCGGCGGACGGTCCCTCACTCCGCCTGGGAGTGAAGGACCTCCCGCCGAATTGCCGCCGCAGATCGCGATCGTGGCTTTTTTGTTTTGTTTTGTTTTGGCTGCTTGGGGCGACCAAAACCCTGGAGCCGGCCCTGGTTACTGAATCATGGTTTACCAAGTTACAGAGAAGCCACCATTTACTGGAGCTCAAACCAGCAAGTGACCCATCCCCACACTGCAGAGGAAGGTGAAAAATCCCCAAATTCTCTGCCAATCTGACCTGGGGAAAGATTCCTTCCCAACCCCAAATATGGCAATCAGTTAGACCCTGGGACAGACCCTGAAAGTAGGAACAGAAACATCAAGATTTTTTGCTCATGATAAACAATGCTGTAGTTTTCCACTCTCAAGCATAGACATTTCCAACTTTTTGTTAAAGATTCTGGGGGGTACAGTCCAATAGGATTTCCTGAACTAATATTCACTGTAATTAGAGCGATCATTAGAGAGCACTCAATACACTGTGGCCAAAATTCTCAGACTTATGTGCCTAAACTAGGCACCAAAATCCATATTCAGCCAGCTTAATAAGTGGCCTGTTTTCCTAGAGGTATGTCTCCCCTGTATCTGACTCATGCCAGCTGACTGGGGTTTATGAGGCTCAAGTTAAGGGGCTGATTAACTGTGGTGTAGGTGGTCAGGCTTGGACCAGTGCCCAAATGCTAGGACCCTAAGAGGTGGGTAGGTTCCAGAGCTCAGGTTGCCAAGCCTGACATCTACACTACAATCAAACAGCCCCTTACCCCGAGCCCCAGTCCCCGGCACAAGCCAATGGTAGGTATCTAATTGCAGTGTAGACCGACCTAATGGGGCTGAGAACCTGTAGCTCCCATAGAAGTAATTTGCTCAACATCTCTGAAACTCAGCTCACTAAGGGCATGCTTCACTAATGCATCTGTTTTCAGGAAAGTGCCTCAGTGCTGATCCAAATTGGGACCTTATTTAAGGAACTAAATGTGGTCTCAAGTTGCAGTGGGAGAGGTTTAGGTTGGATGTTAGGAAAAACTTTTTCACTAAGGCCTTGTCTACACTACGAGAGTAGTTTGAATTTACTTGCATCAAATTTTTGGAATCGATATTGCAAAGTCGAACGTCTGTGTCCACACTAAGGACAGTAATTCGACTTTGTGAGTCCACACTAACGGTGAAAGCGTCGACATTCGAAGCGGTGCACTGTGGTCAGCTATCCCACAGTTCCCGCAGTCCCCTCTGCCCATTGGAATTCTGGGTGTAGCCGGCAATGCCTTCTGGGTAAGAAAATGTGTCGAGGGTGCTTTTGGGTAACTGTCGTCATCCGTCCATCACTCCCGCCCTCCCTCCCTGAAAGCGCCGGCGGGAAATCAGTTCGCGCACTTTTCCAGTCATTGACAGCGCGGATGCCACAGCACTGCGAGCATGGAGCACGCTGCGACCATCGCTGCAGTTGTGGCCGCTCTCAACGCCTCGCAGCTTATCATACAGGTTTCCCTGAGGCAGATGCAGAAAAGTCAGGCGAGGAGGCTACGTTACCGCGGTGATGTCCTGAAGTCTGAGAGTAGCACAGACCTCTCAGAAAGCAGGGGACCCAGCGCCGAGGACATCACGATGGCAATGGGTCATGTTGATGCCGTGGAACGGCGATTCTGGGCATGGGAAACAAGCACTGAGTGGTGGGACCGCATAGTGCTGCAGGTCTGGGATGAATCCCAGTGGCTGCGAAACTTTCGCATGCGGAAGGGAACTTTCCTGGAACTTTGTGAGTTGCTGTCCCCTGCCCTGAAGCGCAATGACACCCGGTTGCGAGCTGCACTGAGTGTACAGAAGCGAGTGGCCATAGCCCTCTGGAAGCTTGCAACGCCAGACAGCTACCGGTCAGTCGCGAACCAGTTTGGGGTGGGCAAATCTACCGTGGGGGTTGTTGTGATGCAAGTAGCCAAGGCAATCGTTGATGTACTGCTGCCAAAGGTAGTCACCCTGGGAAACGTGGAGGCGATCATAGATGGCTTCGCAGCGATGGGATTCCCAAACTGCGGTGGGGCCATAGATGGAACTCACATCCCTATCCTGGCACCGGACCACCAGGCCACCCAGTACATTAACCGAAAGGGCTATTTTTCCATGGTGCTGCAAGCACTGGTGGACCACAGGGGACGTTTTACCAACATCTACGTTGGATGGCCGGGCAAGGTTCATGACGCTCGTGTTTTTAGGAACTCTGGTCTGTTTAGACGGCTGCAACAAGGTATTTACTTCCCGGACCACAAAATAACTGTTGGGGATGTGGAGATGCCTATAGTCATCCTCGGGGACCCAGCCTACCCGCTAATGCCCTGGCTCATGAAGCCCTATACTGGCGCCCTGGACACTGAAAAAGAACTCTTCAACTACCGGCTGAGCAAGTGCAGAATGGTGGTGGAGTGTGCTTTTGGCCGTCTCAAGGGGAGATGGAGAAGCTTACTGACTCGCTGTGATCTCAGCGAAACCAATATCCCCATTGTTATAGCAGCTTGCTGTGTGCTCCACAATCTCTGTGAGAGCAAGGGGGAGCCCTTTATGGCGGGGTGGGAGGTTGAGGAAAATAGCCTGGCTGCTGATTACGCACAGCCAGACAGCCGGGCGATTAGAAGAGAACAGCGGGAAGCGCTGTGCATCCGGGAGGCTTTGAAAGCAAAGTTCCTGAGTGAGCAGGGTAACCTGTGACTTTTAAGTTTGTGTACAGAGAAGCTGAACCTGCCCCCGTTTCTTTACCCAGTTAATGTTGACTATCCTACCCAGTTACATACCCCCTTCACCCCCTTCCAACACACGTTTCGAAATAAAAATAGTTCTACTTTGTTAATGCACACCGTTTTCTTTAATACTGTTTTTGCGGGAATTTTTTAAAACTGGGACGCAGACTGTGGTGCGGAGCGGGTGTAGTGTAGTGACGCGAATGAAGCTTCTAAACTCAAGGATTGACAGGCTCCGCTGCGGTGGGATGGTTGTTTCAACGGAGCCTGTCACCCCTCCTGATCGGGACTGTGTGTATGGGGGGGCTATGTGACTTTGTGGCAGGGGGAGGACGGTTACAGATCCCCTGCTGCGTGGCTCTGTGATCCTGCATAAGGACCGCCGCTTAAGATCTGTAACTGCCCTCCCCCGCCACAAAGTCACAGAGCAACACCCCCCCCACCACATAACATGAAAACAACCTCCCAGACTAACCAGGGTAACTAGTCACTGCATCACTGCACTGTGTATGTGCCCTGCTGCTGTGCCTGCCCCCGCCTATGTACCCTGCCAAAGGTGACTGTCCTGTCCAATTACCAACCCCCTTTCCCCTCCTCCTCCAAAAGAACATGATTGAAACAGTAGTTAACAGAAACGTATTTTTTATTATCAACTACACATGGAAGTGGGAGGTGAAACTTGGACGGGGGCTTGTGTCAGGCGGGAAGGAAAGAACTTTTCAAGTTTTGGGGAATGAGAGCCTTCTGCTACTAGAGCTCTCTGCAGGGGTGGAGTGAGAGTTAGCAGGGTCTCTGCCGCCTCTCCTTCTTTGCACTTTGGGTGAGATGGGTATGGGACTTGGTGGCGGGGGAGGGCGGTTAGAGATGGACTGCAGCGGGGCTCTGTCCTCCTGCCTCCGTTCCTGCAGAACATCCACAAGGCGCCGGAGCGTGTCTGTTTGCTCCCTCAGTAGTCCAAGCAGCGTTTGAGTCGCCTGCTGGTCTTCCTGCCGCCACCTCTCCTCCCGATCCATGTTTGCTTGCTGCATTTGGGTCAATTTCTCCTGCCACTGGGTCTGCTGTGCTGCCTGGGCTTGGGAACAGGCCATAAGTTCAGAGAACATGTCCTCCCGTGTCCTCTTCTTCCTATGCCTAATCTTCGCTAGCCTCTGGGAGTGTGATGCCAGGCTACGTTGTGAGACAGTCGCAGATGTGGCTGTGGGAATGGGAAAAAGGGAGTGAATTCCTCAGAAAGATAAATGTAGTTGTGAACAAAGAACATAGTCTTTCTCTGTGAACAAGACCATGCACAGCACCTATCACATGCGCACTCAGCACAAGGTCGAATTCTCAGCCTTCGCATTCAGTGCCTGGGGTCTTCCACAGCACATTTGAGAAGCGGGGCAGCACAACGGAATTTCTGTTGCAGGTAGACATGGTAAGCCGTAGACTTGTGGCAGTTTAAAACTTTTATATTACCACTGGCCTCATTTCACATTTAAAGCAATGTCAGTCCCTGCTGCCAGCAATCCGGCAAGCGGGAACTCTGCCCCTGTCCCACCCCCTCGCGGCTGTCCCCAGGAACGATCCTTTTCGGCAGCCCCTCTCCCGCCTCCACCGCGTGGCTGCAAACCAGCGGTTACAGTTCTGTAAAGGAACGAGCAAGCAGTCCCAACACTAACATTCCCCTACCTAATTCAAAGCAGGTCACCATGGGCGACATCACCCTGATGAGGATCTCTGACAGCGAGAGAGAGAGAATGCTCCGGGAAAGCCTCCAAAGACCAGGGCCGTATGCCGCCCTGCTGTGCAGAGCAATGATTCCCGAGTACTTGATAGTCTCGTGGCGCAGCAACGTGTCGTACTTCGGAGGACCCAATAAGGCCGCTCTCCCCAGGAACCTCATGCAACGGCTTTCCAATTACCTCCAGGAGAGCTTCATCGAGATGTCCCGGGAGGATTACTGCTCTATCCCTGCACATATAGACCGCATTTTACTCTAGCTGCAGTAGCAGGGAATAAACAGTAGAGCGGCTTGGGCAGGACAATCATGGAAAACCGGACATTGCTAGATTTTTTTTCAAAACTTGCACTGCCCATGACTGAACCGTTAAGTGCCTAGGGCAAAGTAATCATGAACAACCCATTCTTTTTAATTGTTAATATTCCTGTTCTGTTAAAAATAAATGTTTAGATGTTTACAACACTTACTGGCTGATCCTTCCCCAGATTCTGTGTCCGGGGTAACGGCTGGGGACGCTTCGTAGGGGATCTCTGTAAGGGTGATGAAGAGATCCTGGCTGTCGGGGAAATCAGCGTTGTGAGCGCTGCCGACTGCCTCGCCCTCCTCATCTCCTTCCTCATCTTCCCCGTCCGCTAACATGTCCGAGGAACCGGCCGTGGACAATATCCCATCCTCAGAGTCCACGGTCAGTGGTGGGGTAGTGGTGGCGGCCGCACCGAGGATGGAATGCAGTGCCTCGTAGAAACGGGATGTCTGGGGATGGGATCCGGAGCGTCCGTTTGCCTCTTTGGTCTTCTGGTAGCCTTGTCTCAGCTCCTTGATTTTCACGCGGCACTGCGTTGCATCCCAGCTGTATCCTCTCTCTGACATGTCTTTTGAGATCTTCTCATAGATCTTTGCATTCCGTTTCTTGGAGCGCAGCTCAGAAAGCACGGACTCATCGCCCCACACAGCGATGAGATCCAAGACTTCCCGATCAGTCCATGCTGGGGCCCTCTTTCTATTCACAGACTGCACGGCCATCACTGCTGGAGAGCTCTGCATCGTTGCCAGTGCTGCTGTGATCGCCACGGTGTCCAGACAGGAAATGAGATTCAAACTGGCCAGACAGGAAAAGGAATTCAAATTCAAATTTTCCCGGGGCTTTTCCTGTGTGGCTGGTCAGAGCATCCGAGCTCGTACTGCTGTCCAGAGCGTCAACAGAGTGGTGCACTGTGGGATAGCTCCCGGAGCTATTAGCGTTGATTTCCATCCACACCTAGCCTAATTCGACATGGCCATGTCGAATTTAGCGCTACTCCCCTCGTCGGGGAGGAGTACAGAAGTCGAATTAAAGAGACCTCTATGTTGAACTAAATAGCATCGCAGTGTGGACGGGTGCAGGGTTAATTCGATGTAATGGCGCTAACTTCGACATAAACGCCTAGTGTAGACCAGGCCTAAGAGGGTGGTGAAGCACTGGAGTGGGTTACCTAGGGAAGTGGTGGAATTCCTGGCTGGGAATATTTAGTTGGTGTTGGTCTTGCTTTGAGCATGGGGTTGGACTAGATGACCTCCTGAGGTCCCTTCCAACCCTGATATTCTATGATTTATAGCCAGATCTTCAAAGGTATTCAGTGGGAGTTAAGTGCCCAAATACCTTTGAATATCTAATTTAGGCCCCCAAGTTGAAGCAGTTTGGCCTCTCTTCACATACTTCTGCATTTCAGTAAGGCAGAGGAACTTCTCTCTCACACACTCAGCAAATAAGATATTTTTTGCATAGTAAAGCCCTCTAGTCCGTGTGTGAAGACAAGGGTATTCCCATAGATCTGTTACAGAATATCTAAAGTATTTTAACTGCCAAACTAGAAAGAAGAGTCTGCCAAGAAAAAGGGAACAATTTCCTAAACTATGTTCCCGGGGAAAAGGCTTGTTATGCTACCTGAAGCCATGAAAACAAAACCGAAAATATAATTATGCATTAACACGCACCAGGCAGTGCGTTTATAGGCAATTGTCTGCATAGCATGCCTTGAGTTGTGTAATAAGACCACGTGGGTTTTACCACCCAAGAAATATCATAATCCCCCTCAAATGAGCTGCCCTGAGAGTAGTATTGCTGTTATGAAATGGAATTTATACATAAAAATAATAAAACAGCATTGACTAAGTGCTTAGTATTGATATGGATGTGAACAATGGAAGCCAACCAGAAAGGTCCACTATGGCCTTGTGGATAAAACAAAGGCTTTGTGGGAATTGTGAGATTTGTGTTCTATTTCTGCAAGCTGCCAGGGTATGGGCAGCCTACCTAGTGGGTGGAGCAGGACCTTGTGTGGTGGCCGTGGTGGCAGTTAAGGTAATGGCAAGCAGAGATCCAGGGATCAGGCACCAGTCTAAGGATGAAGCCAGAGTCGGAGTCAAGGTAAAGGCCAGAACCAGAGTCAGAAGCCAAAGCTGGAGTCATAGTCAGAGATGTAGCCAAGAGTCAGAGCCAGAAATTGGAATGGGAATGGGGCTGGGGCTGGAGCAGGGATAGGGATTGAAAGCAGGCTAAAGCAGGAAGTGGCAGGGTAAGTGCAGCTGCAGGCATGGTACACACTGAGTAGCTGCTCTACTATTGCAAGGCTCAAGTACCAGACTGTGGGGTCCCCTGGCCAAGCTGGAGGTGCAACCATTTGGAAGGGGCTCCTTGGGCTCAACTGAGCTTGCTGGGCTGCCTGACAATTTTCACTCAGCTGCAGCTCCCTCTCTGACAAACTCCCTGCACTCCTGTCTGCAGAATGGAAACACAAGCAGCGAAGAAAAGAGAAAAAGGGTGAGAGGGGAAACAGCGGCTGAGCCAGAAATAGCACCCGTGTCCCCTGATTGCCACCCCTGTGCCGTATCCATTAAACCATGTTCTCCCCACAGTAAATGGCTTTTGCAGTCACCCCAGAAGGAAGGTCCTGCCTGTGTCATGGTGCAGGGGAACTATTGGATCCCCAATGAGCACATGATTAACCCAGGTCAGCTTCCCCCTTCTTTTACGCAGCGAATGATTATTTTTCTAGCCACATTCCCCTATTGAGGGAATGCCCTGCCCATCTATGCATTATTTTTATCTATCTAGATCTCTTACAAGATCCCCATCACTGTTGTGTCTGAGCATCCCACAGTCTTCAGTGGATTTATTCTCACAGCACCCCAGAGAGATAGAGAAGTGCAATTATCCCCATTTTACAGAGAGGGAACTGAGGCAAAGAGAGACTAAGGGCAGGGCTACACTAGAAGCACTATATTGGTGCAGCTACGCCACTGAAGCACAACTGATGAAGACGCTCTATGCCAACGGGAGAGTGCTCTCCTGTCAGCATAATTACTCCACCTCTGCGAGAAGCACAGTGCCAATGTGGACAGCGCTTTGGTCACTGTAACTTACATCGCTCAGGGACTGTCTTTTTCACACCCTTGAGTGACGTAAGTTAGATCAACTTAAGCGATAATGTAGACCTGCCCTAAGACTCGGATTTATAAAAATATCTAGGCACTGCAGCACTCAGGTTTCCAATGCCTAACTGGTTTAGGAGCCTAAATCTCATTGTTTAAAAGTGATTGATGCACTAAATCCCTTAAGAAAAATGCAACTTAGTCTTCTAAGTCAGGCATTGCAATGCTAAGCACCACAATGCCTGCATACCTTTATAGATCTGGGCCTTTGCCATTTGCCCAAGGCAACATAGGAAGGCTGTGATAAAGCAGGGATTTGAACCTCGGGCTCCGAAGTCCCACAACAGCATCCTAGGCACTGGACCATCCTTCCTAGAATTGCCAAACTCTGGAGGAAATGCTTATAGAAATGACCTCTCAGCAAGCAGAAGGTGCAAGGAAGCACAGGTGGGTAGACATACGTAATTAGTACACTTACTTTAACATCTCCTGTCAACTGGAGACCCAGACGCGGATAAACCAAGTACTGATTAACAAAGTCTGACTGTAATTTATGTACCTGTAAAACCTTCCTTCTGTGAACACAAATAAATTAAATTGCTTGTTGCACCTGGGAACAGATGGCTGATTCCATATCCTTTTTGGGCCTTGCACTCCAGAGGACATAACTGAGGACATCCTTACACAGAAAGGAGTAGGGAGTGGGGACTGGTTAGCGAATATGAAAAATGGGCAAACTATGACATTTTGACACATAAATGAAAACTGTTAAGCACTAGGAATAACTTATCAAAATACAGAAGGTGGAGCCTACACATTTTGTGAGCCGGGCCAGCTGTGAAAAGCAAAGATCTTTGAAAAGCCAGCCTAGAGGATTTGTTTCCCTAAACCAACTCAAAATCATCTGTCTTTTTAAATACAACTTTTGTGAAACTATAAAGGAAAATCGGAAAGTAACATCGAACGCATTCCATGCGCTATTAATTTTATTATGCAAATCCACTCCCAAATGATAGTTTTATTCTGAATTAGCACAAGATCCATCATGATTCCTCATTGTAAAGAGAGGAGGCTCAAGAAGTGTTGAAGCAAAATGTTCTCATTTGGATTATTATTTTAATATGGCAATAGTGTCTGTCGGTGATTTTTAAAGCAGAATGTTTGCATAGCAAATCATGAGCGATTCCTTCCCAGAGGCTGCTCAGTGTTGTCAACATTTATTACTTTCTCTTTTGTAAATAAATGCAGAGCGGAAAGCAGTATAGTTTGACTTAAAACTAATAAGCAGATTTTGAGGAAAGGATAACAAAAGCGCAATTCTCCTTTTCCAGCCATCTGCCTCCTTACCCGATAACACAACAACAAAGGAAGGGGAGAAATACAAAGGCAAAGACTGAAAACTTGCTCAGTGCATGAGGAAAATGTATTATTTTGACAGCCTTATTGATTTAACACTAATTAATCTGCCATAGATGATTTTTTAATTGTGCGCTCACGCATATACGCACACATATTTGTTTGGAACTGTTAAATTATGCACCCAAACATATGATTTAAATAGCTGTGAGAAATTTTCCAATGTTCCATACTGTAATTCTTGTGGAGTCAGATGTGATGTCTAAATTTTCCATGGAAATTTTTAAGAGCGGGTTTGACAAACACCTGTCAAGGATCTATATAATACTCAGTCCTGCCTTGAGGGCAAGGGACTGGACTAGAAGACCTCTCGAGGTCCCTTCCAGTCCTACGATTCTCTGATTCTCTGAATGTGCTTAGTTGTACTAAGTCAATCTCTCTGAGTCCCAGTGAAATCATAGCTTCAATGGGAACAGGTTATGGCCCAACATATTGGACTTACAATCACCTAATAATGACTACCACAGCATAAAAATAATCATATAGAGAATCAAATTAACTCAATCAGGCAATAATCTAGGAACAAAAAATGTAGGCCATATTTACAGAATGGGGACTCTATCCTGGAAAGCAGTGACTCTGAAAAAGATTGGGGGTCAAAGTAGCCAATCAGCTGAAGTGATTGAGCTCCCAGTGTGACTCAGTGGCTAAACAGGCTGATGCAACGCTTGGCTGTATAAACAGGGAATATGGAGTAGAGTAGATAAATTACATTACTTTTGTGTTAGACACTGGTGTGAATGCTACTGGAATACTGTGTCCAGTTCTGGTGTCCAGAATTCAAGAAGGATGTTGTTAAATTGGAGAGGGTTCAGAGAAGAGCCATAAGAATGATTAACGGATTGGAAGACATACCTTATTGTATCAGAGGGGTAGCCGTGTTAGTCTGGATCTGTAAAAGCACTTGCATCTGACAAAGTGGGTATTCACCCACGAAAGCTCATGCTCCAATACGTCGGTTCGTCTATAAGGTGCCACAGGACTCTTTGTCGCTTCATACCTTATAGTGGTTGACTCAAGGAGATCAATCTGTTTATCTTAACAAAGAGAAGGTGAAGGGATGACTTGATTACAGCTTATAAATTCCTACACGGGGAACAAAAATTTGATAATGGACTCCTCAGTATAATAGACAAAGGTCTAACACAATCCAGTGGCTGGAAGTGAAAGCTAGACAAAGTCAGACTGGAAATAAAGAGTACATTTTTAACAGTTAGGCAATTAACCACTGGAACAATTTATCAAGGGTCGGTGGATTCTCCATCACTGACAATTTTAAAATCAATATTGGATGTTTTTTCTAAGAGATATGCTCTAGTTCCAACAGGAATTAATTGAGTGAAGACCTCTGGCCTGTGGTGTATAGGAGATGAGCCTAGACAATCACAGTGGTCCTTTCTGGTCTTATAATCCATGAATCGATAAAACAATGCAGCAGAAAATCTTCTTTCTCCCTTTAGGAACATACACTCCAACCTCTTCCCTAAGCCCTATCAAATTATTATTTGTATTACAGTCATCTCTAGAGAGCCCAGCTGAGACCAGGGTCCCAGTGTACGAGGCACTGCATGGATAGATAGCAAGAGATAGCCCCTGACACAAAGAACTTAGGCCCAGATCCACAAAAGGTATTTAGGCTCCTAACTTCTATTGAAATCGATGGAATGGGCCTTACAAACTAAATAGAAAAGAGACAAAGAGGCTTGAGAGAGGTGAAGTGACTTGCTCAAGCCAGGAATAGGACCTGTCTCTTCTGACTGCTAACCCAGTCCCGTATCCACTAAAGTTAACCCAGGCTGCCTCCCCCAACAAATGACTTTTGCAATGACCCCAGATGGAAGGTCCCATGTCAGGATACAGAGACACTATCAGATCCCCAGTGAACAAATGACTAACCCAGGGCCGGCTCCAGGGTTTTGGCTACCTCAAGCAGCCAAACAAACAAAAAAAAAGTCGCGATCATGATCTGCGGCGGCAATTCGGCGGGAGGTCCTTCGCTCCGAGCGGGAGTGAGGGACCGTCCACCGAATTGCCACTGAACAGCTGGACGTGCCGCCCCTCTTCGAAGTGGCTGCCCCAAGCACCTGCTTGGTAAGCTGGTGCCTGGAGCCAGCCCTGGACTAACCCCAGCTCAGCTTCCTCCTTCTCTCGCACAAGTGCTTAGCAGGACTATACGCCGGGCCACACAGGAGACATAACGGGTGAGGTTGAGAGCATACCTTCCGGATGGTGCAACATGCAGGTACAACACACAAGAGCCATAGGATGAACCAGGGCCCCGAGCTTTTCTGTTTACTTCTTCATTATTGCTGTGGCACAAACCTTTGAAGAAAAGACCTTGCTGTCTGCAACTGTTATTTTCCCTCTGTTGAGTCATTTCATTACCTTAGGCTGTGCCTCTTTAGAATCCCCTCAAAAAGCCTCCTGTGGCTTTCATATGGTCTCATGTATCCTTAGCAATATGCAGGTGTTTGCATTTTAAAATGCAATGTCAAGAGGTGGTGGTTTGACTGCCGTGAAGACAGAAGTGCTCTATTTATCCACGGAATAGCTATCACAGAGGCAGTGATACTGCCCTCTCCACCGTGCTCCTGTTCTATGCTGGGGGAGGATAACATCTCTAAATATGGTGGTTCAGTCTTCATGGCCCATTCCTCTCTTCTTACACTGCCAACAAAAGTTCCAGGTAGTGCTGGGTTTTGAGATATTATACACCCACCCCGACACTCCCCTGTGTGTCCCTTGGGAACTCAAGACTACCATTTAATTTCTCAGTTATATTTGAGGGCAGTTTTGAGAGGGGCTTTGTTGTTGACAGCCACTGTTTCCTTATCACCAGAAGCAATAAGAATTTTCTGGGTACCTAAATTTTACAGCTCAATTAATTATTTTATTATTGAAGACTACAATATTGTCCAAGGAAGAAGACAAGTAAATTTCTCAATTATCAAGATAATTCAGCACTCTCTATATATCATTATGAAGCTGTTAACAGAAATGCTACATTTTCATTATCTAAAAGCCTATTTATCCCTAATGAGCTGTTAAAGCCTAAGGGTAAAATTCTCCTTTCAGTTACACCGGTGTAAAATCTGTAATCCATTCCGTGCCTGTGGACTTATACTGGTGTCAATAAGAGCCGAATTTGGCCCCAAAACACTTGTGTTTGACTTTATAATCTGCTGCCCACCCTCACAAAGTCATTATTCACAAGTAGTGATCAATCACTAACAATAATACTGGAAGGGGAAGGAGGAATCAAGGGAGCAGTGCTCCCTTCTCTTGAAAAGAACGCTTTAAAAGTAACACCGTGGAGAAAAAAACAACTAAAAAATAGTTTTTATTCAAAACAGGATGGAATAAATGCGCATTTCAAAGGAAATTTAAGCAGTTTTGTAACACAGCCACTGATGAGCAACCACATAAGAATTTGTCAGGAAAGAAGGTGAAACTGATCGACTTTTCAATCCTTCCTTTAAAATAAATAAGAGCAGCTGGCTAGAAGGAAATTGACTCAAGAACGCACTTTTGGGGGACAATTCGCAAAGTGCCTGATTTAGCAAAGTCCCTAAGTACATGCTTAACTTTAAGCTCATTACCCTAAAATAAATCATAAAGCCTAACACATCTCAGTCCTGAACCCCATGTTATTTAAACCCAGTTGACAGCAACTTTAAACACTCACCTTTTCCAATAGTAGTTTTAAAACACAGTGCCCAATATTTTGCCAGGGATAATTCTCCAAACAAGATGGGGATGTAGGGAGTGCCAGACCCTCAGGCATCAGAGAGTGATGGGTGAGTTCAGGGGCGTTATAGAATATTTGTATACCATTCATTCAGAGTCTCAAAGATTTGGATGAACAGCTAGGGGTCTGGCTGCTTAATCAAAGCTAGGGCTAGATCTGATAGACTTATTCAGGCTAAATATTTTCTTAGAAATTAATGGAGATATCCCATCTCCTAGAACTGGAAGGGACCTTGAAAGGTCATTGAGTCCAGCCCCCTGCCTTCACTAGCAGGACCAAGTACTGATTTTGCCCCAGATCCCCAAGTGGCTCCCTCAAGGATTGAACTCACAAGCCTGGGTTTAGCAGGCCAATGCTCAAACCACTGAGCTATCCCTCCTTCTTTCACAAGTAGCCCCACTGAAACCAATGGGACTACTTTTAGAGTAAGGTGCTACCTAGCATCAGAGTCTGGCTCCCAAAGAGCCTCCTCTCCCCCCGCCCCCCAATGCCCAATAATCTTCCCTTCCTTCTCCAACCAGGTTATTCATGCCTGGCATTATTTTCCTGGTAGGAGATTTGTTTACCTATCTATATATCTTAACTACTTATATGGCTATTGTTAGCATAATATTTGAATGCCTCACAATTGGAGCTGAGCAAAAACTGGCATTTCTGTCCCATGGGAAATTAAATTTTTTTTTTCATTCCAAATTGGGACAAAAAAAATTGAAATACCAAACTTTTGAACAAAAAGTTCAAAAATAAAGTTTGATTCAGAAATGGTGAAGCAGATGGTTTCAGCATGTTTGATCAAAATGAAACATTTCAACATTCCTGAATCAAAACGTTTCATTTTGGTTTGTTGAACTGACCAGAAATGTTTTGTTTCAAATATGAAACATTCAATTGTGTTTCCCTGAGGTGCTGCTTTGCTCCATGGGAGACGTAGTTTCAGTGCCTGATCCCGCCTCCCCCCGTAGGCCAGGCTCCCTCACCACACTACTTCTTCCATCATGCACCTGCAATCATGTGATTCCTATGATGCATCACATCGCTCTGAGGCAAGACCGTGTTCCATCACAGGAGATGTAGGTCAGCTGGGATGGCCCTGCCTACAAGAGGAAATAAGGGGCACAAACTACGGCTCCCAATGCGTCCCACTAAGGAAATGTAGTTTACTGTTGCAATGACTATAAACAAAATATTTCCGGTCAGTTTCACCATCGGAAATATTTCGAATCGGGTCAAACTGACCCCAAATAAAACATTTTGTTTCTGGTTTCCAGAAAGAAAACTGAATTTGCACAGAGAGGCTGAGGCAGGGATGGGGAAGGAACTCAGGCTTCTCAGCCAGCTGCCTGGGACTGTCTGGACCTGGAACTGGGTTTAAAATCCTGGGAAAGGGAGGTTGGCAAGATGTGTTGATTTGACTTTCTGACTATAAAGAGGAAGATGATTCTACAAGCATGGGGCATAAAGCTCAAACCCCAGGTTGTGAGAAAGGAGGACACAGCAGTAAATCAAGTCTTGAAAAATAGTCTGGGCCAGCATTATTGAGGGCTTTATTTGTGAACACAAGCACTTTAAAATCAATATGAAACGTCAATGGTAACCATCAAATAGATTTTAGAACTGCACTTGTCCCTGAGCTTGGCATCGCTTGAGCAGAGACTACCTCTCAAGCAATGATTTGTGATGTAACAAATGGAGACTGGAATGAAACCGCCAAACTAATGGTTAGCGAGGACTTCGGGGAAGGTTTGGCCTCAGGGCTCCAGATGCCAAAGTCTAGTGCAATAAATACACCGTATCATATACTCTTCTTCCCCCACCCCCCCAAAATCATTCCAACACCAGTTTGCTCTAGAGTACCACATATACCTTATACCAGCACTTGTTTCCTCATCTCTAACCTGAGAGAACTCACGCAAATTCTGAATGGGCTTCTGAATGGCATCTCTATTTTATCAATCACTCTGATCTGTTCCTAAACACCTAACAAATCCACTTTAGCCTGTGCCTTTTTTCACTTACTTTCCCACAATTCGATTGAGACACAGGCCCCACAGACAATAGCTTTTACTTTAATTTATCTGTCATTTCCCACCAGAATTCTAACATATGTACTTAAAAATTTGGGGGTAGCTGTTCTGAGTCCCAATATTGATATACTAATGATTCAGACAAGGAAGGTTCAAGCATCCAGTTTTAATTTGTCTTGGACTAGTGCTTGGAGAATGCAGTATCCAATATTGTGTCCTTCAACAAATGTATATAGACACTGGATCCCAGCGTAGCGTTAAGAAATGGGTCTGTTTTTGCATCATCCTGGAAATGCCTAAAACAGTGCTTCACATGATAGTGCTTTTTTATATTATACTGTCATTTCTTTTATGGGAAAGGATAAAAAAAAATCAAGCTGAGAAGCTACACAGCTTCATTTATTGTTAAATAAGAATTTTAAAAAACTCACTGCCAATTTCACCTTGAGAGTAAAACTGTCCGTCTGAGTTTGTCGCTGGAAATTCTTCAACAGTGGTGTGGAATATGCTCAGACTTCAAAGCTACACATCCCCTTTTGGGTGCATGTTCCAGTAAGAAGCAGGAATCTTCATTTACCTTGGATAGAGTCATGTGCCTAATTTTACCATAAATATTCTACAACTGGGTTATACTGATTTAATGGCAGTTAAATAAGAAAGACTGCAAACTAAAGTGCCAGCCCTGTAGTCCTCATGCATCCAGAACTCCCAATGAAGTTGTGGATGCCCTGTGACCATACCACAGCATCAGGATGCAGCTTGAGACTTATTGGACACCTGGCTATTGCATCTGATCTTCAGATTTTCCCTTTCCAATGTGATTAACATTAAGCGAGAAGAGGGACGTCTAACACAAGCTACTGTGTAGCAGGACAGAACTTACAAATTGTCTGTGAAATGTAAAATGCAGACAGATGTACAGGGATTGCCATTAGGATGCTGACATTTACCATTTGGAAGCACTTAGCGTTACCATGGTATTAAAGGTACTTTAGGGCACTGCAGTAGCTGTGTGTACACACGCTTGTCAGAGGAGTCTGGAGGCATCTGCTCATTAATGTCTGGGTGTTTTGGGCTCCCAAGCGGCCACACAATAGGTTAGAATCACTCATACTCCATGGTACCCCAGGGAGGGATTCACCTTTGTTTGATTTCTCTTGGGGTTTTCCAGTGGGCAGCTCTGATCATTGCTGGAGGCTGTAATAGGAAGCTGACTGTTGGATGCTGCATTGGGGATGTCCTGACTTAGAGCACCCCCATGTCTGCATCCACTCCCCAATAAATACTGTTCTCCAGACTAGCTAGACACTCTGTTTACTTGTAGATGCCCCACTGCGCACCCAGACTCTCTGCCAGCGGGATGTGGAGTGAATCAGGCTGGGTCAACAAGTAAAGAAATACAATGCATTAGTCCAGAGAACAAGAGATTGGGATCAGACATTAAAGTGAGCATTTTATAGTATAGCTCTGCACAGTGATATGCCTAGCCTACTGGCTAGTCCAGGAAAACACTTCTGTATGTGTACTTGACTAGGTCTTGGCATTATCACTAAATTCTCCAGACAGTCTCAATGCAACTCTGCGCAGACAATGTCATGGTGTCAAAACGAAATGAGACTATTTAAATGCAAGACTATGGAGGAGGTGGTACAATGGGAAAGTAAAACTAAGTCAATGTAACTCCTCAGGGAACATGTTCTGGCATGAAAGAGAAATAAAACAATGTAAATGTAAGTTACACTGGACTTAAATAGCCCGCTGAGGCCGGGAACTGGAATTTAATTTATGTGGGCTTTGAGTTTAATTTGTAATCTATACCTTAAATCAGATGTGTTGTGATACCAAAAAGTTATTTACTAAAATTAACATGCACCAAGATAGGTTAGCTCAATCCCTGAATGAAACACTAACCCGAGAAAGGCAAAGACCATGAGAGTTAAGTCTGGCACTCCATCCCTACGTAGGCGGCAGTATTACAAGAGATGAGTGATATAGGATCACACGCTGCTGAGTACTTGGGCACAGTCCCAGAAAGATGTTGACAAATGCATTGGAATTCAGAGAACAGCAAACCAAAAATAAATGATTAAGGGGCGAGTGGATCTGATATGAGGAAAGATGACCTGGAAGGGGACTGAGGGATGAGGATTAGTATTTCAAGGATTTGAAAGGTGCAAAGAGGATGTGGGTTTGTTTAGCGCGGCCCTAGGACTCTAAGCTGCAGCGAGGGCACAACATTGCGAAAAAGAGAAGTTATACAAAAATGTTCCTAAGTGATGTCTGTTGGGATCTCCCAAAGGAAGCAGAGGAGATGTCATTTAAAGCTAAACAGTTCCACGTACACAGCAGTAATATAAATACACTTAAATAGCACCACCAGCCAAGGGCCTCAAAGCATTTTACAAACCTCTAATGAATTAAGCCTCAAAGCATCCCAACAAGACAGGGAAATATTTTTTATCACTGATGGGGAAATTGAGGTTCAGGAAGACTCAGTGACTAAACTAAAATCCCATAGGAAGTCTCTGTTGGAAACAGGAATAGAGCCCAGATATCCACACCTGTGTGTTAAACACAAGTTCATGCCATATGGAAAGGATGAAGAGATGCCATCATTGAACTCATGCGGGGGCCAAAGAATTGCTGTGGTTCTTTCAGCGACACTGTGCTGCATCACTGCAGCCGCACCTCTACACTGCAAAAAAACCCAACCAAAACCTGTGGCAGCAACTGCAGGTCAATTGATTCGGGCTCACGTTAGGGAGCTAAAAATTGCAGTTTGCTCCAGCCCAAGCGCTGACATCTACAGGCTCTGAGACCCTCCCCCTTTGCTGGGTTGCAGAGTAGGAATGTCTGTGCTGTTATTTTTAGCTCCCAGCAAGAGCCCAAGTCCATTGACCAGGGCTGAGACCCACTGCCGCAGAGTTGGGTTGGGGTTTTTTGCAGGGCAGATATTCAGTGTAGATACAAAGACTCCAAAGGAACCTTTATGGGCTATTGCATTAATGGTCACTGAGGGAGCCTTTAATCCAAAACCCGTTGATTCAACGGAATGTTTATCAATACATCTTTACAGAGCATTTAATCAGTGGTAACCAGCCCTACTGCAAAATCCCCAGGAAAGTTTGGCTAGTAAGTACTTACTGCCCCCACACAGCAGGTGCTTTTTAAAATTAAATATGTTGGACATTGTCTTTTAAAAAATACTGAAAGCAATTAGTCCAGATTAGGGATCAAAGGTCAGGATATTTGTAGTGTCAATTATAGTTTAAAGCAGTTTTTAAGTTACGGGGGAATAAAACAGCATCTACAACTGGGTGTTTAGTGTGCGTGGTCAGCCTTGTGAATGTGTGCAGCCTTCTCGTGGATGAAAGAATTGAGAAAACATAGGAGGAGAAAGAAATACTTACCAGCTGGGCAATCTGCAATGTACAGATGCAAAACAATCACCTGATGGTTACACCTGGTTTTTGACTATATTTAAAGGGACAGATGTGAGACGGTGATGATTGAGAAAGTGGAGAAAGGTGGTAACCACGTAGTGAGTAAGAAGGTCGCTCTTACTGCACTTTCCAAAGGGTTGGGTACAAGGAGGAAGAAATCCTAAGATTTTCAGAGATGGAGCCTCATCTGTTTTGTTTTGCTGTGATAGCATGCTTGCTTATATCATCAAAATCCTGCTCCTTCTTGGATAGTATTTGTTTGTTGTGCTTAAGATTTACCACCACGTCAACACAAGCCTGCAATATACCATTCTAGAGATGTTCAAAATAATTCCATGCTCTTATCCTTTTTTGAAGGAATCATTGACAGATCCTTAACTCATATGTAGAGGCGGTCCTTTCCCAAAGAACTTACAATCTAACTAGAAAAGACAGACAGAGTTGGAGGGACAACAGAGGCAAAGTGATTTGCCCATGGTCACACAGGAGATCAGTGGCAGAGTGAAGAATACAGCTCAGATCTTCTGAGCCCCAGGCCACTGCCATATCCAATGGACTATATTATCTCCCTTTACAAAACCCCCAAGGATCTTCATTAGAACCTATTCAGTGTCTTCATTTCAGGCCCAGCATTTTCCCTTCTAACCGGCATGGCCTGCTATTAGCTTTAGCTAGCCTATTTCCAGCCCATCGAAAGATCCGACTCCCAGGAAAGATTCTGATCTCTGGGTGCCTGACAGTTATAAATGATGTGTGCCGCCCCTATGACAGGCTGCTCGCTTGGTAACTGATGAGCTGGTGTCCTGGAGAGCAGAGCCCATGTATTTAGCAAATGACAAAACAGCTATGGCGATCGAATCTGTGTGGATAGTAAGAAAAGCAAATACAGGTTTTACACTAAATGAATATGACGGATAGATTCATCTTCCCGTGCTCTCCTCTGATTCAACTGTATTCATTCAGAATACATATGTAATTCAAGGATTTTCTCTGAATTTATTCTTGTTTACAGGAACTCTGAAGCAGTGAGCTTCCAAGTGCCTGAAAATGACAAAGTACTATACTCTGCTCCAGGGGAGGATTTTAGTCCATATCCTGAATTAAGTCCATAGCGCACTCTTGCCTGCTGCAATAAATAAAGGAAAGGCTTTGATTCAGCTGGACAGCAGTGTAAATCAAAGGCAGAATAGGGAACAAACCCAGCTACCTGGCATTTATGAAATGAGCAAAAGTGGGAGGTGGTTTTTTTTTTTCTAGAAAATCTCATCCCAGAGACATTTGGCTTTTGTCAAACCAGGGCCGTACCTTTCTAGTGCACCTCATCTGAAGAGACATCATTCATTTTAGCCCCATGTTCCACACAAATATGGTGTCCCCTCACTTTTGTGGTTGAAATTTATTTACAGAAGAAATAAAATATCATGACTCTGAGGATACAGAAAGTTATTGACACTGACGGAATGAATCCCACAGCATTTTAAGTTTCCTAAGGCTACGTCCACACTTATGGTGGCGTGTAGTGAACATACACTGCACACATACCCAGCAATGTAGATCGGGGTGCACTGCTTAGGTGAATAAAGACATGCCAGAATCTGAGGGTAGATACCCTACATGGCTCTCTGCATGCTCAAGCAGTGCCTCCTGTAACTACATTGCTATTCTTAGCAATGTAGTGTCCTTCTGCCTCCCCCCTGCCAGAGCCTGCCTGGAGCACCCATGAAAAAAACAGTGGGTACTCAGCAGCCACCAGCCACAGCTGATTGGGGATGCAGCCAAACAGCTGATAGGCAGTGCTGTCAAACAGCTGTTTGGCGGTTTGGGGAGGGGATTGAGGGAGGGCGGAGACCAGCAAGTGGCAGGCAGAGTGGGGCAGGAAGAGGCAGAGCGAAGGTGGGACCTTGGGGGAAGAAGCAGAGTGGGGGTGGAGCACCCCAGGGAAAAGTTAAAGTTAGCACCTATGACTGCCACATGTAGCTACACATCACAGCATTTGGATACATCCTGCTTTTCCTTGTGACATGTAGCTATATGTGCCCTATACACTGCCATCAGTATAGGCAAGGCCTTAGAGAATGATTTTTTTTTCTCTCTCATATTGTTCCTGTGTACCTTCTATATATTGGCCTTGACAGGTTGAGAATTATGACCAAAGGTTGTTCAGATCCAGCTGATCTTTTATCTGAACTGACATCTATTTACAACCCTAAATCTATACAGTTTTACACCATACATCATAAACAAACTAGAGAAATATAACCTAGATGGAGCTACTATAAGGTGGATGCATAACTGGTTGGAAAACCATTCCCAAAAAGTAGTCAGTGGTTCATGGTCAAGCTGGAAGGGCATATTGCATGGGGGCCTGCAGGGATCAGTTCTGAGTCCAGTTCTGTTCTATATCTTCATCATATCTTTAGATAATGGCATAGAGAATACACTTATAAAGTTTGCGGATAATACCAAGCTGGGAGGGGTTGCAAGTGCTTTGGAGGTTAGGATTAAAATTCAAAATGATCTGGATGAAACGGTCTGAAGTAAATAGGATGAAATTCAATAAGGACAACTGCAAAGTACTCCACTTAGAAAGGAACAGTCAGTTGCACACATACAAAATGGGAAATGACTGCCTAGGAAGGAGCATTGCAGAAAGGGATCTTGGGGCCATAGTGGATCACACGCTAAATAAGAGTCAACAGTGTAACACTGTTACAAAAAAAGCAAACCTCATTCTGGGATGTATTAGCAGGAGTGTTGTAAGCAAGACACAAAAAGCAGCAAAGAGTCCTGTGGCACTATATAGACTAACAAACATATTAGAGCATGAGCTTTCGTGGGTGAATACATGCATCCGACAAAGTGGGTATTCACCCACGAAAGCTCATGCTCCAATATGTCTGTTAGTCCATAAGGTGCCACAGGACTCTTTGCTGCTTTTACAGATCCAGACTAACACAGCTATCCCTCTGATACAAGACACAAGAAGTAATTCTTCTGCTCTACTCCATGCTGATTAGGCCTCAACTGGAATATTGTGTCCAGTTCTGGGCACCACATTTCAGGAAAGATGTGGCCAAATGTAGAAAGTTCAGAGAAGAGCAACAAAAATGATTAAAGGTCTAGAAAACATTACCTATGCGGGAAGATTGAAAAAACTGTGTTTGTTTAGTCAGGAGAAGAGAAGACTGAAGGGGGACATGATGATGTTTTCAAGTACATAAAATGTTGTTAAAAGGAGGAGGGAGAAAAATTGTTCTCTTTAACCTCTGATGATAGGCCAAGAAGCAATGGGCTTAAACTGCAGCAAAGGCGATTTAGGAAGTTTTTCCTAATGTCCAAATTAACTATCAGGGTGGTTAAGCACTGGAATAAATTGCCTAGGGAGGTTGCGGAATCTCCATCATTGGAGGCTTTTAAGATCAGGTTGGACAAACACCAGTCAGGGATGGTCTAGATATTTAGTCCTGCATTGAGTGCAGGGGACTTGACTAGAAGACCTCTCGAGGTCCCTTCCATTCCTATGAGCCTATGCCCATCAACATGGTATCTGACCATCTGAGCCCACAAAGTTTCAAATTACTTGAATAGTCCTAGGTTTGTAGCTTTCTTTGGTGTTTAATTCAGGTGATTTTTCTCTTATTGCTTCAAAAATAGAAAAGTAAATGAGCCAAAAGGTCTAATGAACTTGTCTCTGTGTCTATAGCTTCTTTGATCTAGTAAAACAGGTAGCAAAGTTGGAGTGACAAGCTGGAGTGGCAGACAGACACTGCATTATAATTGCACAGCTATGAACTCACATAACTAGTCCAGGAGGCTGGGATTACAATGTGGATCAGCAAGTTAATCTGAAGCATTTTCAAATCCATTTTTATTAAAAACATTTATTTCCCTTCTATTTTTCACCCCCTTCATAATTTAAACCTAATATAAATACAGAAGCAGGCTGCCCTACTGGAAATCCACTATCTCCTCCATCTTCATCCAGCATGGGCTGAATCAGAAGAACAGAGTCGTATGGAGCACCAGTTTTGGATACATGGTCTAGCAAAGGACTCTCTCTTTCCTCTGTGTAGATGGGTTTCCTGATCCAGCAGGAAGATAGTAGATTGGATTCAGCCCTGAAATAAGCAGCTGCAACAGTGAGCCGTGTCTTTGTGACCTTGCTGTTACTCGTTAGACTAGAGGTTCTCAAACTGTGGACCACGGACCACCAGTGGTCCGCGAGCTTCATTCAAGTGGTCCGCAGATAGTTCCCTCTAAGGTGCGCACCTGGGCAGCCGCACATGAGAGAATGAAGGGCCACCCACCTAATTAGTGGAGCTGCGCATGTAAGGTGAGGTGGTGGCCTTGTGGGGAATAGGGGATAGGTGGGAGGGGGCAGTGGGGTGAGAAGAGGGGATGGGGGGAATTTGGGACATGCAGGGCTGTGGCGACCAGAGAAAGAGGCAACTTTCCCCAGCTCCAGGGCTGTGGCTGCTGGGGAGAGATAGCTCTACTTCCCAGCCTCAGCTCTGTGGCGGGGGAGAGACCCCCCTCCTTCCCAGCTCCAGCTCGGGGGCTGCCGCGGTATGGGTGAGAGGGCACATCCATTAATTAGAAAGTTAAGACCACTGATATTAAAACATGAGTTGTGTGCTTTTATTTGTAGAACAAAAAATGTTGTTTATTTTTTTATATAGGGCTTTTATCCAAAGCGCTTTACAATAGTTAGCTAATGGTACAAACAACATTTGGTAAGATCATTAAGTGGTCTGCCGAGACCCTCAGCAATTTTCAAGTGGTTCACACACAAAAAAATGTTTGAAAACCACTGCATTAGACTGTTATAGTGAATAGTGCTAATCGCTTGCACATTGGGCATCACTGATGTATAAGTACTCAGAGTGAAATGCTTCACAGGGAGAGCCCCACATGTCGCAGTAACTGCATCCAGAGAACCATTCAGGGTTACTTTTCTTTGGCTGGGATTTAAGCTTCTTTTGGGTTCCAAAGTCAGCCAAAGGAGGCTAGATGCCCAGACTCATTCCCCCAAGCCCTGTCATCTCCAAGCACTAGCCTTGTCTATGCATTTCCCACATAAAACATGCCCAGGCCGAGGGAAGAAAAGAGGAACAGGTTGTGAGATGTGTGTGAAGTCCTGGAGATAGAGGTACAAGACAGCTGCTTTTGGAAACAGGGCAGAGGTGGGTCATCTGATACTTCTGCTTTACAGGGCTGACTGCATTCAGTCTGTTGCAACCTCTGTTCCAAGAAACAACCTGTGAACATTTTGCAAATAAATTATACCAAGAAAATGCCCGATTCCACATCACCAATTTTTGCTCCAAATGGAAAAGGACTTAAAAGGCCCGGATATCTGCTACTGCTTGGCAAAGGGGCAAGAATATCAAGGAATTAATACACTCACTCTTAAAAAGCTTCATTTGGTCCAGCGCCCTACCTCTTCAACAGCTCCGGCTGTTGAGACTGGATCACCCCCATATTTTGTTTGTTACACTTGATACTCATAGAATACTGATCAGATTCAAGGTCCTTTTTCTCATTATTAAGCTCTTCCACAGCACTGATCCAAGATAACGAGAACAATTCTGCGTGTGTGTGTCTCAATTATCTCCTTCAATATCTATGTTCCTCAAGAACTATGAAGCACTATATTTCTACTCTCAAAGTTTTGAGCCAAGGAGACAATAATCCAGAAATATGATACCTGCTTCCAGTGGAGATCAGCATGACCATAACTCTCAACTATTTTCATAGGCCATTGCAAAACCTATTTCGTTAGCTTAGCTCTTTCACAACAATGACCAAGGGTACGTCTACACTTACCTCCGGGTCCGGCGGCAGGCAATCGATGTTCTGGGATCAATTTATCGCGTCTGGTTTAGACGCGATAAATCGATCCTGGATCGATCCCGGAAGTGCTCGCTGTTGACGCCGGTACTCCAGCTCGGCGAGAGGAGTACGCGGCATCAACGGGGGAGCCTCCCTGCCGCGTCTGGACCCGCGGTAAGTTCGGACTAAGGTACTTCGAATTCAGCTACGTTATTAACGTAGCTGAATTTGCGTACCTTAGTCCGAAGTGGGGGGTTAGTGGGGACCAGGACCAAGAAAAGGAGGAAGCTAGCGGAAAGAGGAGGAAGAGGTGGGTGTGCCAAAAATAAGTAAGATAAATAAACAAAACAAGCCTTCTGCCTTTGTGGAAAGAGGGAACAAACAGAACCACAAGGTAGTAGGATATGGTGATGTTCTGTACAGTGATCGGGTACTATGGTGATCAGCATGGTACCCATGCCTAGAAAGGTATGATGAGACACTAAATATTGTAGCGTAACCCACTGGTGAACGCGTATGTCACTTCCCCCTCTGTGCCTCATCCACAGAGAATATAAGTTCGTTTCAGCACCAACTAAAGAACAGTAGCTCAAACTGAAGCAGCTCATATGGTTGGGTCTGTAGGTACCCAGTTCAGTAGCCAGATGGTGGCTGTCACGGTAGCACAAAATCCTAAAAGCAGAGCAAGCACTAAAGCTTTCTGCAAACCAATCTAAACCCCAGCCTGCGGATTAGTATGTTGTTACACTGGGTCATCATGAAGCTGAACGTGTAATGTTCAAGTCTCAAACCTGTACGATTGTGAGGTGGAACAGCAGCGATGCAGGAATGTGCAAAGATCCTTCATCTTGTATAGAAAATAATGAATGGCGTTTAGGGGCACGGTAGCTTCCTTATCACGGTGTCCTCATAGTTAATTTAATCACCCCCATTACAGATGAATGTTCCAGCTCAGTCAAATGAAATAAATCAATGCCCTCTGTGTACTTTTTTGGGGATGTTTTCCTTCCTCGGTGGCTAATTATTGAAGATTGTTCTAAACCCTACTCCATGCCTCCTTCCTGCTTACTCACCCCAAAATATCAACTATGCAGGAGATCACAATCAGCTGATACTGACAAGGGGAAGAGAAGCATGAAAGAGAGAAAGAAGAATATAGTTTATGGGAGGAAGAAAAAGAGCTGTAACTACCGGACGTTTTGCCAGTGATTTCAGCGTTGAGAACAGAATTGGACCTTGCTGCCTGGGGGATTTTGTTGAGTTGCATTTCCCTGATAGAGGGGAAGTACAGACCAATGTAACCTCAGCTGTACAGCTGATGTCTGAATGGGATGGCATAGCAGCTGAGCTTGCGACATAAAGGTGAGAGTAGGCAGGAGGGGCTCCAGCTGTTTACTTGAGTTTTGAACTGCTTTAAGGATTATGTGCTAACCTGTTTAAGGATCTTCAGAAAATAGAGAGGCTCTCTCCAGCCTTACTGTGTGGAGGAATTTCTCCTTTCACACGGCGCTTTCTGAAACCTAACTGCCATCTGCCCAGTCTCTCCAAATATCAGGCAGCGCTCCCTCCCATTGACCCTTGCCTTTTACTTAATGAATATATCAAATCAAATAAAAAAGCAGTGAGGACTACACACAAACACGAAATGTGAAACGCAACCTAATTTCATCTAGTACTGTACCAGCTGGGGTGGCAGACTTAAGGGACTTCCTTCCCCCCGAGTGTCTGCTTTCTCTTGTACTGTGTAAGCAGCACACAGTAGACAGGGAAGTAAAAGGGTCTTTGAAATATAGCTGTCTTTGGTATGTTAATTCTCTCCCCAGCTCAGTGAGGCCTCAGTTGAATGTATGATAGATATACCTGTTTTCTTTGGCCCCCATTACCACAGTACTGAGTGCCTCCTAGTTTTTAATGGATTTATCCTCACAACCACCCTCTGACATAGGGAACTACTATGATCTTTATTTTATAGAAGGGGAACTGAGGCACAGCAAGGCTAAGTGACCTGCCCAAGGTCACATATGAAAGCTGTGGCAGAGCAGGGAATTGACTCTAGGTTTCCTGAGTCCGAGGCAAGTACCTTAGCCATGGGGCCATCCTTTCCCTCAGCAAGCAAATAGGATAAATGGCAGATTTATGCCATTTATTAGAAAATGAGTCTATGAAGTCAGAAACAGAGAACTGTCCTGTGCTAGCCTGAAAGGGCCAGATTTTCCAAAGAACTCAGCTCCCATTTACGCACCTAAATGAAATGGTCATATTTTGAAAGGGGGTCAGGACCCAGCAGTTCCCATTAAGAATATTGGGAGCCATTGGATACTACGACCTATTGAAAAGCTGGCCATAATCTCCTTGGAGCAGAGACCCTGCCTTACACGTCGTATACAGGACAAAGCACAAGGTCAGCACTCAATAAAAACAAAAGTCTCCCTTCCTCATGTATTTTCCTTCTTTTGTGGGATAATAAAGGAGTAGATCTGCAACAGAGGCTGAGCAATGGTGCACGCTTAACTTTTTGCCCATGCAATTTTCTATACGGTCAGAGACCCCGCCACGAACATTTCTGACAAGAGAGGGTGAGACTAGATGGCCAGCAGCCGGCTGCAAAGATTCCTCCTGTCAGAGGAAGGAGGGGCTAACTGTCGCCTTCCCTGCAACAGAGCCAAGGGGAACGCACCAGCTCACAGCCAGCGTTTTTCAAGTTTACTCTAACGCGCGAATCTCTCCTTTAAACCCATGCAACAGTGAAAGGGGAAATCATCTTGGTAATTTAACAAAGCTAGACTAAAAATGAAGGTGTTACAACGCATCTATGACAAGACAGGCCACGGCAGCCAAACTGCCATCGTGTGGTTCACAAATCATGCTGCTGCAACTCTGCTAGAGTATTCCTTCCTCATTTATTCTGCACACGTATGGAATAAATCCGAGGACAATATATTCCAGACAGGAATAAAGAGCTTTGGTTCTCTGGAGTCTAAATATCCAATATAGATCAATGTTGCTAGAGGGAAAAAGAGAGAAATTTAATTACCTCAAGCCTTAGCTTGAATGCAGAGAAGGGTGTGAGGGGGGGAGGAGGAAGTGTTTGGACAGGGGCAGAGGTTAACTAAATGCCAGTGTTATTTGTATGAGACTATCTGATAAAGAGGATCCAACATGAACATGAAAGAATATTCTTAAAGTTTGGAAAGGATACTGCTGTTGAGCCCTGGGTTGAATTGAGTCCTACATGCACAGCCTAGAAATCAGAGAGCAAAGGCATTGAAAGATTCCATTTCTGTGGTAAGTATTTGCCTCCATGGTCCTGGGGGTTCACCTCTATAGTCGTCATAGAAAGGTTGAGAGGAGGGACTGCTGAGTATTGGCAACTATGAAGTATCACCCATGAAACATATGCAAGAATTTTGGAGCCTGTTGAAGGATTTCCAAGCCGGTCAGATGCTTAGCATGTATAACGGGCGCCAGTAGCTTTTGCTGCTGCCATATGCTGCTTGCGCCCTCCTCTCACGCTGATTTGAGGATGGTGGAAGGTTGCCTTTCCTGCCCTGGTTCTTTGGTTTTCAATGAATATTCTACATGTGATTATAGAGAAGGTCAAATGTGATGAGAACATGATAGAATTGCAGCTGCCCTGACTACACCGTCAACTGAACGCTAGTGCCATCTAATGAGCAGGAGACTAGAAAACCTTTCATTTCTATAGTGGAAAGAACCACATATCTTATGGGAATAGACTTTTTAATCCCTCTGTTAAAAACAAGAGAAATAACGGTCAAACTTTGTCCAATATCTTCATGCCCTTAAAACTCCTCTTTCCAGTGAAAACTTAAGCTTCAGTAAAAGTTGAGAAGAAAGAGGCTAGTCAAGAAATAAAAGCACAGTTTGGAGTTTGGTGCATGTTTTGGGATCTATCAGTGAAAATGCTGTCAGGCACAAGTAGTATTATTGTGGTAATCAGTCAAATAGGAACTTAACTCTCCAACAGGTACAATTGGTAAGAGAAAACAATACATAATTTTACATTTGTTTATGGCTCTCTGATCCCAAACAAAAACAAAATCATGGATGGAAGAGAATGATACTGGCAATTATAGTGTGCTCAAGAAAGTAGTATTCATAATTATCGACCAAAATACATTGTTGTTCGGGTTTGTTTAGTTAACAGCCTGGCTACAGTCAACAGGACATTTTAATTTGAGAAATTTGAACAACCTGAAAGAAAAGATTCAGGAAGGGATGAGTAGAGACTGCGAGATTTCACCCTGTGTTTAGCAAACAAATATTGCACACTTTATTTTGGAGGTGTATGCTCCAGTTATTGTACAATGACTGCCTGAATTCTCTCTAATGGGTAAATGCTGTACCTAGGTACTGTGGTGTGAAGCGACATCATGTACCGTGTGCTAATGAAGCCATAATACCTGTGGAGAAAATTATATCTGAAACATCAAATTAGTGGGGACTGAACATCTCAGAGGATTAATAACAGGTTTTGAAGCCTTTCACCTCTAGGTCACAGGCTCAATTTCAGCCTGGGTTAGTAGCTATAATCAATTCGCACCCTGCAGACAACCAACAATTCATATATATCTTCTCATAGGTACTTCCTTAGGGAGCCAGCCTGGGAACCCAGTCCTTTGAGCAGCAAGGACATTGGTCTCTACCCAGCATAGCTATCAGACACAGTGAGGAATAGCATGAAACTCAAATAGATTGAGCAGCTGCCTGCAATAAGTCCCTTGCTGTTGCCTAGACACCAGAGACACTCATGCCTGTAGCACCAGAAGAATTGTCTTGATGCTTTTTCTTGCCAGATCAGCTCCCTACCCTCAGCAGCTGAGCATGAGGGGCCAAAACCAGGCAGAACCTGGACCCACTCTCCCATCCCTTGGCCCTCAGAGGAGGCTAACCTGGCTATCAGCTTGTTCTCTGGCTCTTCTCCTTCCCCCTGGGCAGGGACATGCACAGGAATTTAAATTTGATAAGCTTTTGGAGGGGCATGTTCTGTGACTCCTGGCCCAGCCCCAAAGCCAGAGGAGGTATGTGCCCCCACCAATTATTGGGAGGGCTGTGTCCCTGCTTGCTGCCCTCCCCCCCCCCCCATGCACACCCCTGTTCCTGGGGAGGGAGAGGAGATGAGTGAGGGGCTGAGTGTGAAAGGAGAGAGAAAGGAAGGCTGGGGAGAAGGGGATGAAGGAATGTGAAAGGATGGGTCAGAGGGAGGGAGCCAGTGTGAAGGAGCAAAGATAAAACAACGCAGTAAGCTGGAAGAGAAAAGAGTGGGAGATAGAGCTGGAGATTTGGAAGAGAGTGGCGTGAAGGAAAGAATCCTTGAAAAAATGAAACTGTTAAAAGAAAAAAAACCCAATTTTACATTTTGTCCTGAGCCCCTTATTCTGTGTCTGCTACTTGAGAAGGAGAATTCCTTCAGATCACAGCTCCATGAGCTAGTAACTAAAGGCCAATGCTAAAAAGTCAAAAAATCATGACGCAGATCCCAAAAATCATGTATATTTCTTTTAAATAATGAATTTGGTGTACTTTTTATTAGCTTACTAGTTTCTGAGCCTTTAAGGTTCATTTCCTTCATCTCTTCCTGCTTTTCTCTGCAGGCATGAACTAAAGCTAAAAACTTACTTTTTTTATATTTACTTTAAGAAACTTGAGATTTTCATGAATCACTGGATTCTATCAGCTGGGGCTTTAAGTAAAACACCAAATATTTGAGACTTATGATAAAATTTGCAAGGGTTGGCACCAACTTTCCCTCACATGTTTACACAGCCAGTATGTTAGAGACTGACTGAAAGTCATTAACTTCTGATGGTTCTTCAGTGACCCAGGTGACCGAAGTTAGTGGCCTCACCCACTTCTCATTGTTCAAGGAGTCACATCACAAAAAATAAACCCAACACCCTCCTTTTTGTCAGTTTTAGCAAGGGCGATGGCTGAATGAGGATGGAAGCCAAACTAACCATTTGCCCTCAGGAATGGTCCCACCAGTCCAGTGCGGAGGCACAACAGTGGGTAGCATGGAGAACCTTGGCCATGCTATAGCTACTTAGTGGCCAGAAGATTGGAACGTGTAGGGGACAATTTCCTGGTGCAAGTGCTGGAGAAACCAACTAAGGGCAGAGCTTTTCTTGACCTGCTGCTCACAAACAGGGAAGAATTAGTAGGGGAAGTAAAGTGGATGGGAACCTGGGAGGCAGTGACCATGAGATGGTGGAGTTCAGGATCCTGACACAAGGAAGAAAGGAGAGCAGGAGAATACGGACCCTGAACTTCAGTAAAGCAGACTTTGACTCCCTCAGGGAACAGATGGGCAGGATCCCCGGGGAGAACAACATGAAGGGCAAAGGGGTCCAGGAGAGCTGGCTGTATTTTAAAGAATCCTTATTGCGGTTGCAGGAACAAACCATCGCGATGTGTAGAAAGAATAGTAAATATGGCTGGCAACCAGCTTGGCTAAACAGTGAAATCCTTGCTGATCTTAAACGCAAAAAAGAAGCTTACAAGAAGTGGAAGACTGGACAAATGACCAGGGAGGAGTATAAAAATATTGCTCAGGAATGCAGGAGTGAAATCAGGAAGGCCAAATCACACTTGGAGTTGCAGCTAGCAAGAGATGTTAAGAGTAACAAGAAGGGTTTCTTCAGGTATGTTAGCAACAAGAAGAAAGTCAAGGAAAGTGTGGGCCCCTTACTGAATGAGGGAGGCAACCTAGTGACCGAGGATGTGGAAAAAGCAAATGTACTCAATGATTTTTTTGCCTCTGTCTTCACGCACAAGGTCAGCTCCCAGACTGCCGCACTGGGCAGCACAGTATGGGGGGGAAGGTGACCAGCCCTCTGTGGAAAAAGAAGTGGTTCAGGACTATTTAGAAAAACTGGACGAGCACAAGTCCATGGGGCCGGATGCGCTGCATCCGAGGGTGCTAAAGGAGTTGGCGGATGTGATTGCAGAGCCATTGGCCATTATCTTTGAAAACTCATGGTGATCGGGGGAGGTCCCGGATGACTGGAAAAAGGCTAATGTAGTGCCCATCTTTAAAAAAGGGAAGGAGGAGGATCTGGGGAACTACAGGCCAGTCAGCCTCACCTCAGTCCCTGGAAAAATCATGGAGCAGGTCCTCAAGGAATCAATTATGAAACACTTAGAGGAGAGGAAAGTGATCAGGAACAGTCAGCATGGATTCACCAAGGGGAAGTCGTGCCTGACTAGCCCAATTGCCTTCTATGATGAGATAACTGGCTCTGTGGATGAGGGGAAAGCAGTGGATGTGTTATTCCTTGACTTTAGCAAAGCTTTTGATACGGTCTCCCACAGTATTCTTGCCGCCAAGTTAAAGAAGTATGGGCTGGATGAATAGACTGTAAGGTGGATAGAAAGCTGGCTAGATCATCGGGCTCAACGGGTAGTGATCAATGGCTCCATGTCTAGTTGGCAGTCAGTTTCAATGATCTGGAGGATGGTGTGGACTGCACTCTCAGCAAGTTTGCAGATGACACTAAACTGGGAGGCATGGTAGATACACTGGAGGGTAGGGATCGGATACAGAGGGACCTAGACAAATTAGAGGATTGGGCCAAAAAAAAAAAAACCTGATATGGTTTAGCAAGGACAAGTGCAGAATCCTGCATTTAGGACGGAAGAATCCTATGCACTGCTACAGACTAGGGACCGAATGGCTAGGTAGTAGTTCTGCAGAAAAGGACCTAGGGGTCACGGTGGACGAGAAGCTGGATATGAGTCAACAGTGTGCTCTTGTTGCCAAGAAGGCTAACAGCATTTTGGGCTGTATAAGTAGGGGCATTGCCAGCAGATCGAGGAACGTGATCGTTCCCCTTTATTCGACATTGGTGAGGCCTCATCTGGAGTACTGTGTCCAGTTTTGGGCCCCACACTACAAGAAGGATGTGGAAAAATTGGAAAGAGTCCAGCGGAGGGCAACAAAAGTGATTAGGGGGCTGGAGCACATGACTTATGAGGAGAGGCTGAGGGAACTGGGATTGTTTAGTCTCCAGAAGAGAAAAAGGAGGGGGGATTTGATAGCTGTTTTCAACTACCTGAAGGGGGGTTCCAAACAGGATGGAGCTCGGCTGTTCTCAGTGGTGGCAGATGACAGAACAAGGAGCAATGGCCTCAAGTTGCAGTGGGGGAGGTCTAGGTTGGATATTAGGAAACACTATTTCACTAGGAGGGTGGTGAAGCACAGGAATGTGTTACCTAGGGAGGTGGTGGAATCTCCTTCCTTGGAGGTTTTTAAGGCCCAGCTTGACAAAGCCCTGGCTGGGATGATTTAGTTGAGAATTGGTCCTGCTTTGAGCAGGGGATTGGACTAGATGACCTCCTGAGGTCCCTTCCAACCCTGATATTCTATGATTCATGCCAGCATTTTACCCCAGCACATTTAAGACTAACAGTCACAAAAACCTTTTACAGCTGATTGAGTGTAGCCAGGTTAGACAAAAAAATGGAGGGTAAAAGACCTTTATGCTATGATCTTACTCAAGGATTAAAAATGTTTTCGTACTATGTTTGAGAAATCATCACAATGAATTGAGATTTATCTCAAGGAAAAACTGGGTAAAATTATCTTTGACATGAGAGTGGCAACTGTACATGCTTAATGACCCACAAACACTTATTTGCTAGAACAGCAGCTGAGCATAGGGTGAGCAGTAAAATAGAAGATTTTTTTAAAAAAAAGTCTTAATACAATTTAAAAGGCATTCTGTTACTCGTTTTTGACTGCATGTTTTCTATATGAACACTTTTTAAAAGGTGTATGAATAATTATCAGAGCCCAGGAAGAAAAAAAGCTGCCTGAATGAGTTAGGTTGCACCCCATAATGCTTTATGGAAATATGCTTATGACAGTAAATATGACATAACTGGAATATGTTTTATGCTAGATATGCCATGTAACATATCTCAGTAAAGGTTATGATCTACTGAATATATTCATCCTATTTGTATGCATGTATCATTTTTGTATTTGAAGTTATGAATATTGGCTATGTGCTTGTTTAATTTTAAGTAGCCTCAGTGAAGCAGTTGTTCAGCTTCTTGAGAAAAGACTATTCTCAGTAAGTGCCCAATCAAGAAACACTTGAGCTAACAATGAACTTGGAGATGCCAATCCACATCTGAGCTTTCCAGGAAATGTGGCCTGGCTGGTAAGGAACTCAGTCATGCATGTACATGTGACTCGCCCACATGACTCCAAAACTCCATCTTGGAGCTGAATTCTGGATAGGAGACTGGAGGGGGTCTCCACCCACAAGAGAAAGTCTATTTAAGCCTCTGGGAGACCCCTCCATTTTGTCTTCAGCTGGCTCAAGAGATAGCCTCTCCACCCCCAAAGGATACCCGAAAGAAACTGGAACAAAGGACAGTAACCACAGGGGTGTGAGTGATTGCTGGACCCAGACTAGGAGGTGGCTAGTCTGTAAAAGAAGCTTACTGGAACATCTCTAAGGGTGAGATTTCATCTGTAATCACGTTCTTACTGTAGTAGGTTTAGACTTGTGAGTTTTATTTTATTTTGCTTGGTAATTCACTTTGTTCTGTCTGTTATTACTTGGAATCCCTTAAATCCTACTTTTTGTATTTAATAAAATCAGTTTTTACTTATTAATTAACCCAGAGTATGTATTAATACCTGGGGGGGGGGGGGCAAACAGCTGTGCATCTCTCTCTATCAATGTTATAGAGGGCAAACAATTTATGAGTTTATCCTGTAGAACCTTTATACAGGGTAAAACGGATTTATTTGGAATTTTGACCCCATTGGGAGCTGGGCGTCTGAGTGTTAGAAACAGGAACACTTAAGCTGTTTTCAGTTAAGTCTGCAGCTGTTGGGGGATGTGGTTCAGACTTGGGTCTGGGTTTGTAGCAGACTAGCGTGTCTGGCTCAAACCAGGCAGGGTTCTGAAGTCCCAAGCTGCCAGGGAAAATGGGCTTAGAGGTAGTCCCAGCACATCAGTTGGCAGTTCCCAAGGCGTGTTCTGTGATCCAACCTGTCACAGAATGATGTCACCAATGAGGTCTATTTCCTTTAGTAACTTGCATTCCTGTTACATGCATTCTCCACAGATGAAGAGAAGAGGAAATGATAAAATCAAAAGCCAGGCTGTTCACAAGCATTTCATTACCCAGGATGGGTAATCAAATTAAAAAAAAAAAAATCACTAAACCCCTCCCTGCAACTTGTGACACCTTGGGCCCAGTATTCAGACTACGCATATATAGCTCCTGTTGACTGAGCTGGAGTTGTGGACACTCAGCACACCCTACAATAAGGCCCAAAGTTGTCTCAAGATTCAGTAACTGAGGCACCCAAAATCAATGACCACTTTTAAAAATTGTGGTCTTCATGTCAAAGTTCAAAGATAAGAAGTTACTCACCTTGTGCAATAATGATGGTTCTTCGAGATGTGCATCCCTGCGGCTGCTCCACTTTGTGTCAGTGCGTCCCTGCGCTAGAGATTGGAGATTTTAGGTAGTAGTGCTCGGTCAGGGTGTGTGTGCGCAGCAGCTGTCTCGCAGTGTCATTGGCGTTTATTGTAGCGCGTACACAACCCGACCCCCTCCATTCCTTCTCTACCGCAGAGTCCAATAGCAAAAACTCCGAAGCAGAGGGGAGGAGAGTGGGTAGTGGAGCACCCACAGGGACACATATCTCAAAGAACCATTGTTGCTGCACAAGGTGAGTAACTTCTTCTTCGAGTAGCGTCCCTGTGGATACTCCACTTTAGGTGTCTGTAGAGCAGTGCCCTCCTGTGGATGGTAGGGGCTTTGGAGTTACATATGTAGCACAGTAAGGCCAACTATGGCGTCTGACGTAGCCCCTTGGGTGATGGCATAGTGTTTAGCAAAGGTGTGCTCTGATGCCCAAGTGGCAGCTCTACATATATCTATTAAGGGCACATTGTTTAGGAAGGCTATTGATGTAACCATAGCATGTGTAGAATGAGATCTGATGCCTGAGAGAGACCCTTTATTGTATAGTTGGTAGCAGGTTCAGATACAGATGGAGATCCATTTAGATAGTCTCTGGCTCGATATTGCACAACCCTTGGATCATTCCGTTGTGGAGATAAACAGTCTAGGTGATTTCCGGAAGGGTTTGGTTCTAAATAGAACGCTACGGTTCGTCTGACATCCAGTGTGCGGAGGGCGGCCTCTTGAGAATCTCTGTGTGGTTTAGGGTAGAAGGTGGGTAAGTATCATTTGGTTTATGTGGAAGGATGTAGCTACTGTCGGCAAAAAAATGTGGGTGTGGTCGTAGCATGATTTTGTCTTTGATGAATACAGTGTAGGGAGGTTCAGCCATCAGTGCTCCTATTTCGCTGACCCGTCTGGCTGACATCATGGCCACCAGAAACGCGACCTTCATGGACATATATAGGAGAGAGCAGGTTGCTACTGGCTCAAAGGGTGGTCTGGTCAGACATTTGAATACATGATTCAGGTCCCATGGTGGTGTAGGTTGTCGAACTTCCGAATACATGTTCTGTATACCCACTAGGAAGCATCTGATGTCCCCTCTATCTTATCATGAAAGGCCGTAATGGCCGCTAGATGTACTTTAACTGAGCTTATGGTCAAGCCAGATTCTTTGAGTTCTAGTATATAGTCTAATATAGTAGGTAGAGGCGCCGTGACCGCATCTGTTTTTGTTGGCACCACAATGAGAATCTCTCACTTCTGGAGGTAAGTATTTCTAGTGGTAGATCATCTGCTGTTTAGTAATACCTATTTCCCTCTTTCTGAACAGTCTAGTTCTCCATGTTGGAACCACGAAGGAGCCATGCTTTGAGGTGGAACTTCTCTGGATTGGGATGAAATGTTTGGCCCTTGTTCTGTGACAGAAGATTCACTTGTAAGGGAAGCATTTGTGGAGCACACACTGTCCGGCGTGACAGGTAAGGGAACCAAGTCTATTTAGGCTAGGTGGTGACAATCAGAATGATGTGTGCTCTGTCAGTCCATATCTTGTGAATGACTCACGAGATTAAAGGTATCGGCGGGAATGCATCCAAGAGTGATGTGTTCCATGATATGAGGAAGGCATCCCCTAGTAATTTGGGTATTAGACCCACTCAGGAGCAGAAGAGAGGGCACTTGTGGTTTGTTGTTGATGCAAATAGATCTATTGTTGGGTAGCCCCATTTCTGGAATATCATTTTGAGGACACTGTTGTGTATTTCCCATTCGTGTTCCTCTGAGAAGTGTCTGCTTAGTGTGTCCGCTGTTGTGTTCTGGCACCCCAGGAGGTAAGATGCCATGATGTTTATGTTGTTGCGGATACACCAATTCCATAAGTTCAGGGCTTCTGTGCATAGAGAGTGGGAGTGAGCTCCTCCTTGTCAATTGATAGAGAACAAACATGCGATGTTGTCGGTTAGTATGCAAATTGATTTGTTCTGTATGATTGGCAGGAAGTGACGCCTGCGTTGTGTACTGCTCCAAGCTCTAGGAGGTTGATGTGAAGTTGAGTTTCCATCACCAACCACTTGCCCTGTATGGTGTGGTGGTCCAAATGAGCGCCTCAACCTATCAGTGGCGCATCTGTCGTGATAGTGGGTCCTGTTGAAAGGGGATCCCTGTGAAAACATTTTCTGGTTTCGTCCACCAGTGTAAAGACACGATGGCCTTTGGAGGCAATGTGACTCTTTTGCTTAGGCTGTGTTTGCTGGGTGTACACACAGTGCTCAACCAGCCCTGAAGACAGTGCATGTGGAGTCTTGCGTGCCTTATGACGAAGGTCGTGGCTGCCATACATCCCAGGAGCTGAAGGCAAATGCTCACTGACATTTGTGGACTGGTGGTGATCATGGAAATGAGTGTAGTCATTGTCACGAACCTGTGATTTGGTAGTATTGCCTTGGCTTGTACGGAGTCGAGGTAGGCTCCTATGAACTCCAGGCTTGTGTCGGGGTTAGAGTTGATTTCTTTGAATTTATCTGCAACCCTAGCTAAATTGCTCTATGGTTATTTGTACCATGTGTGTCACCTCTTCCCGGGTCATATCTTTCAGTAGGCAGTCATCTAAGTACGGGAAGATCAGCACCCCTCTGCGTCTTAAGTGTGCGGCTACTACTGCGAGTGTTTTTGAAAAAAATCAAGGGCAGTGGAGAGGCTGAAGGGTAGGACTCGGTATTGGAGTGGTTGGAACCAACCATGAATCTCAAGAATCGTCTGTGGGCCATATGTATGGTAATATGAAAATATGCGTCTTGAAGGTTGAGGGCTGAAAACCAGTTCCCCCTGTCTAGTGCTGGTATGGATTGTGGCCAGTGTGACCATTTTGAACCTGTGGTTGCGGACGAATTTGTTTAGCTTCCGGAAATCTAAGATAGGTCTCCATCCACCGCTTTTCTTTTTGGTGAGGAAATAATTTGAGTAAAAACCCTTCCCCTCATACTGATTTGGCACTCGTTCCACGGCACCCAGGTGTAGGAGGTGGTCCACTTCCTGTTGTAGGAGGTGCTCGTGAGAAGGGTCCATGAGGAGGTACAAGGAAGGGGGGAGGGTGGGTGATATGGAGAGGAAGGGGATGGCATAACCATGATCTCTAGTACCCATTGGTCCATTGTAATAGCTGCCCAAGCGTGGTTAAAAAGGGCGTAAGCGGTGGCCAAAAGTTCAGGTAGGAGTTTCTGATAGCACTATAGTCTGGGGGAGGTCGTTCAGACCCTCCACCAAGACTTCAAAATTGAGGCTTCGTTGTAGATGGTTGAGAAGACGAGGCCTGATGTTGCAGGGCTCCACATCTTTGAGGGTGTTGTTTATTCCAGTTATGGTCAAAATGCCACTGTTGTTGGCGGTGAAAGATATGTCTCTTGTTCTTTGATATGGTGTACATCGGCGTTGTTTGTTAGGCGGGGAGTATAAGCTTAAGGTATGTAATGTGGCCCAAGAGTTCACTGTATGCAAGATCTCATCTGTTTTAGAGGAAAAGAGCTTTTTGCGGTCAAAAGAAAGGTCCTCCACCTTCAGCTGGGATTCCCGACACTTGCAACCAGGATGCTCTGCGCATCCCCACTGCTATGGAAGTTGTTCGTGCAGCTTTGTCTGCCACATCCATTGAGGCCTGTAGAGCCGTGAGGGCTATAATCTGTCCCTCAGTCATGATGGTCTTGATCTGGGGACATTTGTCTTCAGGAAGATCCTCTAAGAGTTCCTGCAGTTTGCCATAATTACAGAAGTCGTAATTTGCCAAGAGGGTGGAATAGTTAGCCACCCTGAATTGGAGTGTGGCTGAGGAGTATATTTTACGATTGAAGAGGTCTAGTCTTTTATGTTCCTTGTCCTGTGTGGTATGGAACTGGGGTTCTTTGCTGTGGTGATTGACAGCTTCCACCACTAGGGAGTTGGGCTGTGGGTGGGAGAAAAGAAAGTCCATCCCTTTAACAGGGACAAAGTATTTTCTGTCAGTCCTTTTACTGGTAGGTGGGGCTGATGCAGGTGTCTGCCATATGGCCTCTGCTGGCTTCATTATGGCTTTGTTAATGGGGAGAGCAATCTTGGCTGAGGTGGATGGTTGGAGGATTTGCAGCAGTTTGTGCTGCTTCTCTTGTACCCCTTCTAGCGTGATCTTCTGGCTGACCCACCATTCTCTTAAAAACCTCTTGAAACTGCTTCAGGTCATCAGATGTTGCTGGGTTTGGGGGTATCAGAGCATCATCCGGTGAGGGGGATGAGTTATGGGCAGGTAAAGTGTGTGCCGGCTCAATCTCTGAAATCACCTCTTCCTCCTCTATTCCCGGCTCGGGGACCTCAGAGGTTTCCCTGCCTGGTGAAAATGAAGATGATCTAATTTCCCATCTGGCTGGGGTGGAAGTTCTGGTGTAGTGGGCTCTATATGGAGCCCATGGGTCCCATGGAGGCCACTGCATTGGGAAGGGTTGTGGTGGGCAGGGCCAGGGTTGCCCATACCATTGTTGCAGCTGTCCATAGTTGGGAAGCTTGGTTCTGGTCTCCTGCCTGTGGGTGAGGAGTGTTGAGAGGAGAAACAGCTAGAGTATATCCCCTTCCTTGTCACTATATATGGACAGAGGGGCAGGAGATGCCCTGTTCTTTGGCCCAGAGATTGCGCTATGTCAAGTAGAGGTGATTGCGGTGCCGAGGAGATCACTATGTCCCTCTGGTGTAAAAAGAGCACCAGTTCCACTGTGGCTGGTGCCGCATTTGTACAGTGGTCGGCTTTCGCGGAGGCAGTTGGTGCTGTTGTAGGTTGGTCTGTTGGTGCCGACAAATGAGTTGGTGCTGGTGGAGGCAGCACGGCTGTCAGAAGCACTTTCGGCACTGGATTCCACACCGGGGTCATCGGTGCCATGGAGAAGACTTGGCATCCCAACTCCGAGTTGGTGCATCGGGACTCGGCAGAGGTCCATGAGGGGATGGTGCCTGAGGTCTCGTAGGGGCTCTCTCTGGATGAGCTTGGCACTGAGGGCAAGGACCTCGCTGAGGAACTCCTCTTTCTGGGAGTGTCCCGTTTCGGGGAGGTCGAAGCTCGCTTCCTTGAGGTTTTGGAAGGCTGAGCATTGCCCTTGTCAGACATTTTGCTTGTCTGTGACCAGGGCCGGCTCCAGCATTTCTGCTGCGATCGGCGGCGGCAATTTGGAAAAAAAAAAAAAAAAAGCCGCGATTGGCGGCGGCAGTTCAGCGGCAGGTCCTTCGCTCCTAGAGGGAGTGAGAGACCTGCCGCCCCCGAATTGCCGCAGGTGCTGCCCCTCTCCCTTGGCCGCCCCAAGCACCTGCTTGTTAAGCTGGTGCCTGGAGCCGGCCCTGTCTGTGACTGAGTTGTTGGTTTCTCCTGAGACGGCTGGAGGGACTTTTCCATCATAATCATTTTAATGTGGAGATCTCTGTCTCGCCATGCCCTCGCTTTTAGGTTTTACAGTGATTACATTACTGGGGGTTACGAGTTCCCCCCAGGCAGCGGACACAAGATGCGTGGCCATCAGAGATGGGCATTGTCTTGCAGCAAGAATCACATCTCTTAAAACCGGGTGAGCCCGGCATTGTATCTGATGATTTTTCCTGCAACTGGGAAGGGAATGTGAAGAAAAATGTAGAAATTGGTTAAAAGAAAAATCTATTTCTACTGCTAATCTAAGAAACTAAAACTGAAAAGAAAGAAAAAGAAAAAGAAAAAGAATACTTAACTTTTAAAAAAAAATAACTGGCTAAGTCTAATCAAACTATCTAAGCTAAAACTAGCATGTAAACTATTTTCTTTTCTAGAGATTTTCCAAGAGGCAGCACTGCCACTGAGCTCAGCCTGCAGCCGAGGACGGTAGAGAAGGAACGGAGGGGGTCGGATTGTGCTTGCGCTACAAGAGGCGCCAACGACACCACGAGACAACTGCTGGACCTGCATGCCCCGACCAAGCACAGTTACCTAAAATCTCTGATCTCAGAGCAGGGATGCACTGACACCTAAAGCAGAGCACCCACAGGGACACTACTCAAAGAAGAACACTTGATTGCCTTTACAAAGGGTTTTGAGATGCATGTAGGGCCATATTCTCAGCTGGGAGGCAGCCCCTTTGCACCACACCACTGGCTGATTCGATTGCTGGTTTAGGGCATGTGGCAGGAGCAAAAGGTGGTAGGACTAAGGTCTTCACTATAACCCATTTATCTCCAGATGATTTAGCGGCTCCTTGGAACCAGTAGCAACCAGTGTAATTTAGAGCACTATCTGCAAATTATGCTGAGGATAGAGGAATAGGAGAGCACAGAAGGTAAGCTTTCCACTGCTCTTACCCTTCCTGAGCTGTGCTCTACACAGCCTGAAAAATACTATGCATATACAATGCATTATCATCAATGGCGACTTTATCAGAGTTCTGCATTTGCAGTCAGGTTTTCAATTATGTATATTTTTCTTTTCCAATTAATGTGAAGTGAGGTGGAATCGGTCTTTCGAAAAAAGAAAAAGAAAAAAAAAAAAAAGCAAGAGTTACACTGGCTTTCAAGCCATAAATGTTAAATATTTTCAGCAGAACAACTCTGGTGGTTTATAGAGCTGAATGGACAATGGTAAGTACATTTTTCTAAAGAAAGAAAGAAAGTTTTCATTTTCTGATTTTTTGACAAAACCCCCAGAATTGAACTTTTTTTTAAAACTAAAAACAGCTCACACATGAATCCTTATTCCCACAAATTTACATAATTGACAACATACCTTCAATGCTGCTGATGCATGAATCACCGTAAAACCAGGTTAATTTCAGCTCCTTTGTAAGTCGTGAAGTGTGGCGGGGAGGAGGGCAAAGTTGCCATACGGAAAAGAACATAATTAGTACTGACATATTTTGTATTAAAGGATCTAAGACAGTTTTGAGGAGCGGATAGAGGAAAAAATTTAAGAACAGAGAAAGGAGTACACAAGTCCCTTTAAAGAACTTTTGTTTACATCTTGAGGTTATACGTAGGGCTGTCGATTAATCACAGTTAACTCTCACGATTAGCTCAAAAAAAATGAATCATGATTAATCACACAGTTAAACAATAGAATACTAATTGAAATGTATTAAATACTTTGGATGTTTTTCTACATTTTCAAATATATTGATTTCTATTACAACATAGAATACAAAGTGTACAGTGCTCACTTTATATTTATTTTTTATTACAAATATTTTCACTATAAAAATGATAAAAGAAATAGTATTTTTCAATTCACTTCATACAAAGTACTGTAGTGCAATCTCTTTATCATGAAAGTGTAACTTGCAAATGTCGATTTTTTTGGTTACACAACTGCAATGTAAAACTTTAGAGCCTACAAGTCCACTCAGGCCTACTTCTCATTCAGCCAATCACTAAGACAAACAAGTTTGTTTACATTTACGGGCGATAATGCTGCCTACTTCTTATTTACGTCACCTGAAAGTGAGAACAGACGTTCGCATGGCACTTTTGTAGCCAGCGTTGCAAGGTATCTACATGCCAGATATACTAAACATTCAAATGCCCCTTCATGCTTTGGCCACCATTCCAGAGGACATGCTTCCATGCCAGTGATGTTCATTTAAAAAAAAAATAATAATAATGTTAATTCAATTTGTGACTGAAGTCTTTGGGGGAGAATAGTACGTCTCCTCTGACATATATTTCATGTTACAGTCTTGGATGATGACCCAGCACATGTTCATTTTAAGAACGCTTTCACACCAGATTTGACAAAACGCAAAGAAGGTACCAATGTGAGATGTCTAAGGATAGATACAGCACTCGACCCAAGGTTTAAGAATCTGAAGTGCCTTCCAAAATCTCAGAGGGACGAGGTGTGGAGCATGCTTTCAGATGTCTTAAAAGAGCAACACTCCGATGCAGAAACTACAGAACCTGAACCACCAAAAAAGAAAATCAACCTTCTGCTGGTGGCATCTGACTCAGATGATGAAAATGAACATTAATCGGTCTGCACTGCCTTAGCTTGTTATCAAGCAGAATCTGTCATCAGCATGGACGCATATATTCTGGAATGGTGGTTGAAGCATGAAGGGACATATGAATCTTTAGCACATCTGGCATGTAAATATCTCACGATGTCGGCTACAACAATGCCATGCGAACGCCTGTTCTCACTTTCAGGTGACACTGTAAACAAGAAGCGGGCAGCATTATCTCCTGCAAATTGTAACCAAACTTGTTTGTCTGAGTGATGGAGGGGTGGGGAAGGATAGATCAGTGGTTTGAGCATTGGCCTGCTAAACCTAGGGTTGAGAGTTCAATCCTTGAGGGGGCCATTTAGGGAACTGGGGCAAAAATCTGTCTGGGGATTGGTCCTGCTTTGAGCAGGGGGTTGGACTAGATGACCTCCTGAGGTCCCTTCCAACCCTGATATTCTATGATTGGCTGAAATAGGACTGAGTGGCCTCGTAGGTTCTAAAGTTTTACATTGCATTCAAAAATAAAACAGTTTTTCTTTGTACATAATTCTACATATGTCAGCTCATCTTTCATGATAAAGAGATTGCATTACAGTACCTGTATTCGGTGAATTGAAAAATATTATTTCTTTTGTTTTTTACCGCACAAATATTTGTAATCAAAAATATAAAGTGAGCACTGTACACTTTGTATTCTGTGTTGTCATTGAAATCAATATATTTGAAAACATCCAAAAATATTAAAACAATAATAGAATACTATTTATTTGAACAGCTAGATTAATCGTGATTAATTTTTTTATTCACTTGACAGCCCAAGTTAAAAGGTTTTAAAGGCATGGTCACCACAATAAAATTAGGATTGTTGAATTCAGAAGAGAAAAGAAGTTTCCAACTATAACATGTAGACCATGGAGATATAGAGCAGAGAGATCACAGTGTCAGGATGTAGAAAACTTCCATGCAAGCTTTTAACAAATAGGCATTTGTAATTCTTTATCAATACTGACTATTTCATTAAACTATTTCCCCCCCTCCCTATATCAATGGCACAATAATCAGCAGAAATTCTTGTCAATTCCAGCCACATCTCTACAATATGGGAAGGCTTTTGTTTTTAAAATGTATACTAAGTCAAAATACTAAATTATTTCAATACAGCAAACTCTCTTTTCTCTTCCACCAACTACTGTACACAAACAGACATCGGCTTGTGCTGTGACCCACACTGAACTAGCAGAAAATACAGGACTTGTGGAGTGGGCACAGCCAGGGTGGAAAAGATTCTGATGCAGCTCAGAATTCTAAATGAAGCTTTATATACATACTAGTATTTATACTACAATATTTATTTTCTAAATGGAATTACAGGGTTCCTTCCCAACAGTGATTAGGGTCACATAACCTCAAAGACCACTAACGTGCTTTTTATTGACAATGATTCGACTATTTAAACATACTAGGTTTTGAAATGAAAACTTGTAGCACTCTAGCCATTAAATATTACTTAAGACATACGGTAAATGTTTAATTCTGAGTACAGAGGAAGAAAAAATGCTCTTGATAAACACAAGATACGCTTTTGTGGTTTGTCAGCTCTGTTTCTCCTCAGTAGCCAAACCACACATGTGGGTACACATGGAAAGAATCCTCCATTCAACATGCATTATAATTTGCTGTAATAATCCCTGTTTAAAAACAGAACAAGTGTACAGGAAACAGCCTATCACATTGTACAATAGAATCCTTCCCTACAGCAGCAAGTCCAATATGCTCTTCACTGCGGCATGCCTTTCTGAAGCACAGAAGGACACTGTTACATTATACTAATTTCTAGACATTTAAAGTCTTTATTTAAAAAGCAAAACCAAACTAACAAAAGCCAATGCACTGCACACTTACAGAGCTTTAAACCCAGGGATCTCAAGAGGCTTTACAAGCAGCAGAGTGCCACCACTGCAGACAGAGAAGTATTGCCATTTTGCAGATGGGGAAACAGAGGCAGAGAGCGTTAAAGCTAAAAAATTTTAAGTGGCCTCGGATTTTGGGCGCCCAATTTGATATTCCTTAAGGCCTTATTTTCTAGAAGTGTTGAGCATATGCAACTCCTGCAGGAGCGCTAAGTGCCAAGGAGCTTTGACAAGTCAGCCATGTGTCCCTCAGGAACTGAGGCAGACAAAATCAGAAGCCACTTTTAAAAAACATTTGGGCTTGAGTTACTCGCTCTAGGTCACAAACGTCTGTGGTAGTGCCAGGAATAGAATCCAGCTTTGTCTCACTCTGCTTAACCACTAGACCATCCTTCCTTTCGGTGAATGTGATGCTCATTAAAGATGGCATTTCAACAGGACTGGAAAGAGAAGCTTTCCTTTAGGCACACCAGGGGCAGCAGCACCAATTCCTTTCTGGCTTCTCCAGAAAAGGGTGGAAGTGAAGGTGATGGGGAGAGAGACTGAGTTATCCCAGTCATGGTCTGCCTGCCAAGAATCTCAACAGGGTGTCAGCTGCAATCGGGGTTTACGTGATGTGGCCTTGGTTGCACTGGAAACTAGACTGAGCCAAACAAGGAATTTTCCTCCAGGGCAGATTGGGAGAGACCCTAGAGGTTTTTCGCCTTCCTCTGCAGCGTGGGGCATGGGTCACTTGCTAGAGGATTCTCTGCACCTTGAGGTCTTTAAACCATGATTTGAGGACTTCAATAACTCAGGCATAGTTAGGGGTTTGTTACAGGAGTGGGTGGGTGAGATTCTGTGGCCTACATTGTGCAGGTCACACTAGATGATCAAAATGGTCCCTTCTGACCTTAAAGTCTATGAGTCTATAACTCATCTCAGATATTTTTAGGGAAAACCTATTACACTAAATAAAATGATTTTAAAAGGGCAGATTTAGAAATAGTACAAGAAAAAGCAAGGTTATTTTTGACAACTCTTTTGTGCCCCGATTTGCTGTTGCTAAGATTCCATGCAACACCTTCTTGTGAAGCATGCCGCAGTATCTATGCTGCATATTAAAAATGTATTAATGTAGCTAATTTTACACTATAATTTAGATTTTAAAAACACAAAAATTGGAAGTCATGATTCCCACCAGAGCTGTAGTTTGGCCACCCTATATGCATATGAAGGAAAAAACAGTTGCTTACCTCTTGTAACTGTTGTTCTTCGAGATGTGTTGCTCATGCCCATTCCAATAGGTGTGTGCGTGCACTGCATGCACGATCGCCGGAAAGCTTTTCCCCTAGCGGTACCCGTCGGTCGGCTGTGGAGACCCCTAGAGTGGCGCCTTTATGGTGATGTATACATGTCCCTGCCGACCCGCCGCCTGCTCAGTTCCTTCTTGCCAGAATACTCCGACAGTGGGGAGGCAGGCGGGATTTGGACTGGACATAAGCACCACATCTTGAAGAACAATTACGAGAGGTAAGTAACCATTTTTTCTTCTTCGAGTGATTGTTCATGTACATTCCAATAGGTGACTTCCCAGCTGTTACCCAGGGGGAGTGCAAGACTGTCCTACCAAAAACAACATCATTCCTCGCCTGCTGGGTGATAGCATAGTGTGAAGAGAAGGTGTGGACTGAAGACCAGGTTGCCGCCTTGCAGATATCCTGGAAAGGGACCTGCGCCAGGAATGCTGCAGACGCCGCCTGCGCTCTGGTAGAGTGTGCCGTAAGCGGAGGGGCTGGAATGTTAGCCAGGTCATAGCAAGTCCTGATACAGGACGTGATCCATGACGAGATGCGCTGTGATGAGATCGGGAGCCCCCTCATTCTTTCTGCGACAGCAATAAAGAGCTGTGGTGATTTACAAAACGGCTTCATGCATTCGATGTAAAATGCCAAGGCACATCTAACATACAAGGAATGGAACATGCGCTCCCTGTTAGTGGCATAGGGTTTAGTAAAGAACACAGGTAAACATATCTTGATTCACATGAAACTGGGATACAACCTGAGGCAGGAACGCAGGGTGAGGGCGTTATAAAATACCGTATAAGGAGGTTCAGAGGTCAGCGCTCTGAGTTCAGATACCCTTCTAGCGGGGGTTATAGGATACCAGAAAGGCCACCTTCCAGGAGAAGCAGGACAGAGGGCAGGTAGCCATGGGCTCAAAGGGGGGGCCCATGAGTGAGGACAAGACCAGGTTGAGGTCCCACTGGGAATAAGGGGAAATGTGGCTGATTGTGGCTCAGTTCCCTTTTGTTGAGACCAAATGGAGAAACGCTTCCACTTAGCCAGGTACGTGGCTCGAGTGGAGGGTTTCCTATTTTCTAACAGGACCTTCCTCGCTGAGTGAGAGTACTGAAGCTCAAGAGGGTTCAGCCATGGAGCTTCCACGCCATGAGGTGGAGGGACTCCAGGTTGGAGTGTTGCAGACGGCCGTGGTCCTGTGTGATTAGGGTCGGACAGACAGGGAGCGCTACTGGTCTGTTCACTGAGAGGTTCAGTAACATGGTGAACCAGTGCTGGCGAGGCCATGCTGGTGCTAGGAGGATCAAAGAAGCCCTGTCCTGACGAGTCCTGAGGAGCACTGTGTGCATGAGGGGGAATGGCAGGAATGCGTACAGCAGGTGATCCGCCCATGACAAGTGAAAGGCGTCCGTGGTGGAGCCTGGGCTGTAGTTCAAGAAGAAGCAGAACCTCTGGCATTTCTTGTTGCTCTGCGTCATGACCAGGTCCATGTGGGGAGAGACCCACCTCTGGAAAAATCGAGTGAGCGATGTCCGGTCTGAGGGACCACTCATGTCCATGGAACGAGCGACTGAGGCAGTCGGCCAGCTCGTTCTGCACCCCCGGAAGGCGCGACACCTGTAGGTGGATAGAGTGGGCGACGCAAAAGTCCCACAGCGCGAGGGCTTCCCGACACAGGGGAGAGGAGCAAGCACCACCCTGTTTGTTTATATAGAACATCGCTGCAGTATTGTCCGTGAGCACTGATCCAGGCCCGCCTTCAGGGCAACTGTGTAATGCTTGGCATGCCAGGCGAACCACCCTTACGTTGATGTGCAGCGATAGCTCTGCATGGGACCAGAGGCCCTGGGTTCTGATATTGCCCAGATGTGCTCCCCAACCGAGCGCTGAGGCATCCGTGACCAGGGAGAGCGTAGGTTGGGGTTTGGCAAAGGGTACTCCCGCACAAACCAGCTGTGGTTGCAGCCACCAGTGGAAAGAGTCGAGAATCCGAGGTGGGAGGGTCACTATTGAGTCCAATGGGTCCCTGCCTGGTCTGTGCACTTGCGCTAACCACGCCTGGAGGAGCCAAAGGCGCAGTCTGGCGTGCTGTACCACATATGTACAGGCCCCGATAGTTTCATACAATTTCTGGCCATGGTTGTGGGAAAGCGGAGTAGGGTCTCGATAATGTTTGTGAGCGCTTTGAAATGCAGTTCCGGAAGGAACGCCCTCGCATGCGTGGAGTCCAAGAGAGCGCCAATAAACTCTATTCTTTGTGTGGGGGTCAATGTGGACTTGGGCTCGTTCAATATAAGTCCCAGCCTGTGAAACATAGCCTGGGCCAGGGACACATGTTCTGCCACCCGTGCTTGGGACTCGGCCTTAATGAGCCAGTCGTCCAAATACGGGAATACCTGCACCTGGCACCTGCGGAGGAAGGCCGCCACGACCGCCATACACTTGAACACCCGGGGGGCTGTTGAGAGGCCAAATGGGAGCACCCTGAACTGGTAGTGCTGGCCACTGACCACAAATCTGAGAAAGCGTCTGTGGGCTGGGATAATAGCAATGTGAAAGTACGCGTCCTTCAAGTTGAGGGCGGCGTACCAGTCTCCTGGATGCAGGGAGGGAATGATAGCGGCCAGAGAGACTATGTGAAACTTCACCTTCTTTATGAATGTATGGCGGTCTTGTAAGTCCAGAATAGGCTAAAGCCCGCCCTTGGCCTTGGGGATGAGGAAAGAGTGAGAGTAGAACCCCTGAATTCCTGAGGAACCTCCTCTATTGCCCCTAGAGCTAGGAGCGATTGCACCTCCTGCAAAAGGAGTTGCTCGTGAAAGGGGTCCCTGAAGAGGGACGGGGAAGGGGCTGGGAGGGAACAGAATTGGATAGAATATCCAGCCCCTACCGTGCTGAGGACCCAGCGGTCTGACGTGATCTGAGAGCAAGCACGGTAGAAGCGGGAGAGTCGATTCACAAAGGGGAGGGGGGAGGATCCAAGATGATGACTGGTGCACCGTCCTCGGGCGCATCTTCAAAAGTTAGGCTTGGGGCCAGGGGGCTGTTTGGCTGAACCCTGGCCTTGGCCCGAGGAGGATTGCAGTGGGCGCCTCTTATTATTCCTGCCCCTTCTCCTTGATGGATCTCGTCTAGGAGACCCAGGGTAGAAGCGGGACAGGGGCTGAGGTCTAAAGGGCTTTCTCTGAGGTGCTGGGGTGTGTAGCCTCCGAGACTTCATTGTCGCCTGAGAGTCCTTTAGGCTATGCAAGCCCGTATCCATGTTTTGAGCGAACAGGCCTTCGCAGTCAAAGGAGAGGTCCTGTATGGTGTTCTGGACCTCCGGTGGGATACCCGAAACCTGGAGCCATGCACTGCAGCTCATTGCAATGGCGATGGCCATGGTTCAAGAGGCAGAGTCCACTACATCCAGTGCTGCCTGGAGGGCAGTCCTAGACACCACTCTACCCTCCTCAAGGAGTGCACCAAACTCCTTGCGAGAGTCGGCTGGGATTAACTCCTGGGACTTAGCCAACGAGCTCCAGGAATTAAAGGCGTATCAGCTAAGCACTGCCTGCTGATTCGCTACTCAAAGCTGGAGCCCACCAGTCGAATAGACTTTACAACCAAAGAGATCCAGCTTCTTGGCGTCCCACTGATGGAAGGGCACCGGGGGCTGACACTACCAATACCGACCTGGATCCCTGACCCTGAGCCTGGTGGTAGGCCCAAGGGGTCCAAAAGGGCCATTATACTGGGCCCTGCCACTGGGGTAGCCAAGTGATGGCTGGTGCCAGTTGTTCCTCTGGCCTATGGTGCCAGGATCGGTGCCGGGACTGGGAGCGGTGGTGGCTGCATCGGGCGACAGAAGATTCGGCATCTGACTCAGACGAGTATTCTGTACCCAACCACAGAGGAGCGGAGCCCGATGGTTCCAGCGAGCGGTACCGGGGAGATGGAGATCGGCGCCGCAACTCATGGGCTTCCCCCGATGATGAATCAATGGCGGTGCCACCATTGGTGCCGCGACGGATGTCGGAACTGTCCGTGGTGCCGTCACTGGTGCTACTGATGGTGCCTGAGTTTGCAAAGCTGGGCCCTGTACCTACGGGGCCAGGTATTGTGCCGTCATGGCAATGAAGTCTCGAGCCACCTCATATCTGTCCGGAGTGGAAGGGAGGTCAAGTTCTTCCTCCAAATCGTCCCGGGTAGGGGAGTCTGGGACTGGAGTCAACGGCGTTGGTTCTTGAGGACCAGACCGAGGGTGTCCCACCATAGGACGCACCCCACTGGAATCCCTCCTCGGCTTCTTGACAGGGGAACGTCCCGTCTGGTTTCTTTTTCTTATGTGGCACCCAGGGACTGTGAACGGTATCGTCTGGTGGCACTGGCCTTGCGGGCCGGGGTGCGGTGCCGGTGCTCCCTGGCGGAGTCCTTCCTCGGTGCCAGGACATCCCACACCGAGGCCACTGCGCTGCGCACTGAGGATGCTGGTGTCGGCTCTGGCTGTGGCTGAAGGGCCAACTCCATCAGGAGGAGCTTCAGACGATAGTCCCGCTCCCTCTTAGTCCTGGGTCTGAAGATCCTGCAAATAGGGCACTTATCTGTCTGATGGCCCTCCCCAAAGCACTTGAGATAGGCGGCGTGCGGATCACTTGTGGGCATAGGTTTCACACACCTCTTGCACACCTTAAACCCCTGCGACCGAGGCATGCCCCGGCGCCGGGGAGAGTAGAATGGGGGGAAGCCCCCCCAAGTAAGCTAAACTGATCTACAACAACTATTTTCACAAAAACAAGGGAATCACTAGGTAGGCACTTGCAGATGCAAGAGACTGAGCTGTTCCAACGACCGTCACGGGCGGTAAGAAGGAACCGAGCAGGCGGCAGGTCAGCAGGGTCATATATACACCACCATACAGGCGCCACTCTAGGGGTCTCCACAGCCGACCCGACGGGTACCGCTAGGGGAAAAGCTTTCTGGCGATCATGCACGGGGCGCGCACGCATACACCTATTGGAATGCACATGAGCAATCACTCTAAGAAGAACAGTGTGCTACAGTAATGCAACATCCTGCATTACTTGTATGAAGTTCATTTTATGTCTTCATATATGTAATACATAGCCAAGCTAGGCTTGCTGTGGGAATCATGATATTGAATTTCCTGACTTCTTTGTTTGGAGTCTCAGCCACAGCACTAACAGACTTTAGGATCGGTTTCTTCAGTGGGGTTAGGCAGAGGGGAAAAAACAATGAGGCCTTCAGAGACTAGTCAGGGTACACTGAAGGTAATGAACCGTTAAGGCAACAGAGTCTCCTGTCTGTTGCTTTTTACAGATCCAGACTAACACGGCTACCCCTCGGATACTTGGAACCGTTAAGGATTATTCAAGGTTTGTGCAGATAGCTGAGCATATTAACCAAACATGCACACCTCCAAACCTCTGCAGGAGCACCTAGCAGCGGACCATGTGCTGTGCATGTTAATATGTAGTTTTCAAACAGCAATCACCTCAATTTGTTTAAAAGAAAATGTGATTTTAGAAACAATAGTGCTGGGGATTGAATCAGACCTCCTGGGCTCTATTCCCAGCTTTCCCCCTGACCTGCTGTGTAGCCTTTATCTCACTGTGCCCCAGTTTCTCCCACTAGAAAACAGGTAAATAGTTCACCTATACAGGTGTTTCGGGAGGCTTATTAATGTCTGTGACCTAGTTTAAGTGATCTAGAAATGCCAGTTACTAGCCCTTGATAAATCCATGCCACATCTGAAGTTTAAGAAAAATTAAATGTGGATTAAAAAGCAAAAAGTGGTGATTTTTTTAACATTCATTAGAAAACCATCTGAATAGATTTTTACCAACTCTTCCTCTCTCCACCCACTAAGAAAATCCTATGAACTGAGAGCGTGCATAAGAAATTTCAGCACATTGAGCATTTAAGACAGTTAAGTGTCTGAAAATTGGGGATTATACTAGAAGTGCCTTTTCAACCTTAAGTATTGCAATAGAAGTGCAACACTACAGAAGAGCTTCAGGAGGACAGATAGTACAATAATCTAAGCTTGCACATTTGTTTCTTTTTTTAACGACTTCAGAGTTTCAAAACAAAATGCATTTTTAACAAGTACTTTACTTTGGTTTCTCAGCATTTATAAATATTTCACATCACAATAGGTATTATTTTAAAACAAGATGCCAAACGTGACAAAATAAAAAGTTACAATAAAAATGGCTTCTTGTAAGACTGACTTTTGTGCATGTCTCCTGCTTGTCAAATTTCTCAACGCTCCTGGTAAGGTAAATGCATAATAAATTTAGTATTGTGTGTACTGTGGACTTAATCTTTCCATAAGAAGCTGTGAAGCACAGCATGCAGCACTGGCAGTAGAAGGCAGAAACATTTTTACCAATTTGTCTTAATTTTACATGGTACACTCTCCCTCCTGTGACAACATTCATCTTTCAGTACTGAGCTCCTTTCACTTTAATTCCAACTTCTTTCTTTCACTGGCGTCCACTAAACTATCCAATTGCAGCACAAGAGTTTTACAGCTAGTTAGAAGTTGGTACTTGCAATATTTTTCCTAGTGGAAGTATATTTTAAAATTAACTCCACAAGGATTTAGAATTACAGTTTCTTTAACAAATAAAAGAAAAGGGCCAGTGTAGATTTTGCTCAAGGCTCTCAGACCTTTGGAAAATAACATCTTTTAATTTCATCTATTTTCTGTATGGGCAAGAAAGTATTTTTAAATATTTAAACAAAAATTCTATAGGGGCTTAGGCAAATGCAGTGTATAGGTTTTAAAAAGCACTTAGACACACAAGGCTAACAAGAGGCAGACTCAAGAGACGCAGGCTTTGGGTATCCTAATTCTTTATGCAAAAATGAAAGACGAAGTCTTTTAAAAGCACTCGACAAAGTATTAGAATAAGATCAATGTGCAAAGTACAGATCTAGATTTTGAACACCTCAAATTCAGAGGCTGGTTCAGGCTCATCTTTATATGATAAGCAAGGCATTATACACTGGAATTTAAAGAACTCTTACTTACTGAATACCAGTATTTGTATCTCAAACATTCACCAACATAACACTTAAGCCACCTAAAATGGACTAATAAAATATAAGTATGATATTTCTGTAGTTTATTTACTATAAATTTATATTTAAAAATGCATGAACTCTATAAAAAAGTTCTCTAGGTTCTCCCTCATCTTCTCTGACATAAAATCATGTTGTATGTCAACCAGAAGGACTGGATAACAAAATAAGTTTTGACACTAGGGTGGGAGGGAAGCAACATGGGGGTCTTGACTATATGGTTTAAATTATAAAATCCACAGGGAAATCTAAATGGTGTGCTTTTCAGTTTACCTTCAGGTGACAATGTCCAAATGCCTTAACACATTGCTGAACGTCTGTTACATAAACTCCTGTCACTAAGAATAAAAATAATGGATGGATGGATAATGGTCAGGCTGGACCTTCTGCCTGGTGCCAGTGGCGTCTTGCATACAAATTTAAAAATAGCTTGCAAGTAATACGCAGTCAATCTAAAAATATATAATCTGGCCTGGAAAACATCAACACAGTCAACCTTGCACGTACAGCCCCTTCAGCCCCAAACAGAGATGTTAGATGGCTCGAAGGACCCAAGTTCTTTAGGTTAAGTCAGCAAATAAACTATTGTTCAAACTCTTTTTCAGACTCTGTGCCTACAAACCAATGCTGAATATGGTCTTTTCAAAAAAGTTTGCATTCAAACGAAATTAAAAAGAAAAGAAATTGTGCTGTGTGTGATACATTCTAAAATTTCACAGTTCTCCACTTTATAATGAACAGGATCATTCAAATGCCATCTGTACCATGATGTGATGCACATTGTCAAACATCTTAATAAAATCCTGCACTTTTCCTTCTTACCACGTAGGAAAGCATCAGTAATTTTCTTCTTGAACTTTAATAAAAAACAGATCCCAAAATAATACATACTGTAGTTAGATCATGCATTTCAAATCAATACAAGAAAGGGATTTCTTCCTCTTCTGTTCACTGTATCATTCTTTTAGTCCAGTAAGACTAGCACACTATATTTTCATGAATTGGAAACTAAGAGCCTATCAACCAGCTGAAAATAAACATGATGTGCTGGCTGTGCTTCATGGAAGCCCTAGCTAAAGGGAGGAAAGGTCAGTCCATCATGAGAGGACAAAGAATAAAATAAATTTGTAGCAGGGAGCTTCCTGGGGAGGGGATTCTTAGCTTCATATTACAAAGCTCTATCTGGTTCTGGACCTTTTCCCAACCTCATCAAATGAGGCTGCAAGCCTGCTAGTTTAACCCCCGGCTGGCAAGGAAACGAAGGAAGATTGGCTCCCCAAATGTACATGAGTTGAAGGAACAGAGAAATCTTCTGCCTTCCACCTATATAAACCCTGAGGAGGGGCTCCTCAAATCACATTTGGCATTAGGGATGCCCAAGTAGGTGTGCCAATGAGGGGGAAGAGGTCATATCCCTCTATTCAATCTGAGAAGCTCACTGTACAATGGGGCAGAGGCATAGTCTCACATATCTTCCCAAGCTTCCTTTTGGAGGCATCTCCTTCAAGTTTCCTTCTTTACCTGATCAACTCCAACCAAGGCCTTGCACTGGGAACTACACGCATCATCCATTCCTCCCCCGGCAACTCCAAGTAATCATCTCCCCTGTAAGAGGGACAGACTTGAGAGGCAGACTTGTAAACTAGCATTAGATGGCAGTTTCCTAAGGACAAAAACTTTTGAAGTAGGATGCATCGTCTGTATAGCTTAGAAGCTTCATAAGGTCTGACCACCTAATGTATTTATAGAGCACCAATCACTAATATTCAAGCGCTGATCTGTCCAGACCAACTGCCTCTGAAGCAAATCTGCCTGTTGAAGAAACATCTTGCTCTATTAAAGAGACACCATTTAAAGCAATCACTTGCAAAATATCCCAGTGCTACAAGTGACAGTTCTTACCGATTTTTAAAAGGAAAAAGGTTCCCTTGTATGTTTTCTGACTTCACTTTTAAATATAATTCTGCACAACCCTTTTGGATTACTTTGAAGTGAAATGCTGAAACAGCCCATACTCTAAAGTGCCTTTAAAAGAGATTTAATAAGAAAAATCCCAGCAGAAAACCATCCAATTGGGTGGATGTATGTACAGCCCACTGGCCATTTTATTGCTTCTTTTCTATTGGTGTGAATGGATTGTACAGAGATTTTTGCCCTCCAACTGAAGTGATTTACATTTGGCATCCCTTCTTGAATAAAAGTCTCAACTCCAATACACTGCTCGCTGTATGTGGGGAGAGTTCCTCATTGCACTGAGTGGGAGATCACCAGAAGTTCGAGAACACAGAATACTGGTGGCTTGATCCAAGTTGTAATACAGAGAAACAAGTTTCCCCTCAATAGATTTTTGGCACCATGGAGGTACAAACATGATTTGTAGCTGTCTGTCCATCTTATCGTTCCAAAAGGATCAAAAGGCTTGCAGGGAAAAAAAAAATCTGTTCAGTGAACTGTTTGTAAAGTTTTTCAGGGGAATGTTTTTCCGTTCAGCTCGTTGGTTCCTTTTTAACTGCAAGAGTTATCGGAATCTTTTCCTCCTTTTGAACAGAAGGAAAGTCTACTTTTGGCTTCGCAAGATCATGCTCAGTAGCATTCTGGCCTTCTTTATCCTTCGATGTTTCCAGAAGATGCTGCATGCTAAGTTTGAAAATGAGGCGAGGGTCTGGTCCAGGAAGAGAGGGGCAATTGCAGCTCTCTCTTATTTTAAGTGCCTATGAAAACAAGCAGAAAAATCAAATCAACTTACTAAAACAACGTTGTAGGTAAAAACAATTTAGGAGCATGCAGTTTAGTGCATGACAGTCAGTCTCTTAGCTTTCTAGTATGAATTGTATTTGTTAGTTATATGTTGGTGACTTCAATATTAGGTCTATATACATATTATCTGACAATTTATTGAGGGAAACCAAGACCTCCTGGGGTCAGAAGAGCCATTAATATGGTAAAAGATACTGTTTTTAAGGAGAATGTTTTCTCAGCCAGCTCCATGAAGAGTGGCTACTTTAAGAGGTATGGTACCGTGGTGTTAATAGTATACAGCATTGGAAATCCACAAAACTCTTGTAATTTAACGAAACAATGTAAAGTCTTAATATATTCTAATATTTAGTACTGATCATTATCATGGCCACTTTCATATCTGCTGTTAAATGCTTCTTAGCCTTACTGAAAGAAAGAAGAACACACACTTTATGGGCAAATGACCATCCAGATGCATTTTTAATCCTTGCGTCAGAAAGTTCATTCCCTGTATGTTTTATTCCATTCGTCCTGATTCTCTTCCTAACCTCATGTTTCAGAGGAGTTCTTGTCAGAGTTTCCTTGAGTTACTTACAGCTAAATTAAATCAACAAGGAGTCTGGTGGCACCTTAAAGACTAAGATTTATTTGGGTATAAGCTTTCGTGAGTAAAAAATCTCACTTCTTCAGATGCATGGACCCACAAAAACTTATGCCCAAATATATCTGTTAGTCTTTAAGGTGCCACCGGACTCCTTGTTGTTTTTGTGGATACAGACTAACACGGCTACCCCCTGATAAATTACAGCTAAATGCTGCCTTAGCCATTGGGAGTGGTGTTATGGGGAAACTACAGAAAACAGTGGCTTAGACCCAGAGTGAGAGAAGAGGGTGACCACATAGTAGAGTTCACACTGCAGATCCTTTAAAAAAAGTAAATAAAAAAAACGGAATAATTCACCCTTGGCTTAGGTATGCTACAGACTAGAATAGCCACATTCACTTTTGCAATGAGAAGTGTATGTATGTGGACACAGCAGCTTGCCCTCCTCCCTCACCTACCTAGTTCAGTAGGTATGCTGTCCTGCTGCTAACAGTGAGCAAGGGCTGACTTAGATTCCTTATATACCTACAGGGAGGGAAGGATTTGCCTCAATTTGAAGTTCATTCAGATCCTTCCAGTAGTACAGATCACTTCTTCATTTTTTAAAAGGAAAGAAAAGTCCAGCCTAATAGCTTCTTTTACAACGAGGTTCTGAAACCACGGTTTTCTAAAGAAAATCCTTTTAGTGTAATAAACGGATATCTCTGGAACTGACTTGGAAACAAATGGAATTTAATAGCTCCAACTGGCCTTTAGAAAAAGGCAAGTTCCAGGGACACGACAAATGTTTCTCATCTGTGCTATGTGATAGTTTCTGGTTGAAATGTAGCATTTGAATCATCACAAACGCAACTTTGGGCTTGGGACTGCATAGATTCCTCTCAGTTATAACTTCTTTTTATTAAATACAAATATAAGTTCAACATTTGTTGTCTTGCAAGCTAATCATCCAAATAGTCCCCAAATTTTATCATACATATCAACCCAACTCTGCTTCAGTGACCAATCAATTTCAAAACAGATATTTATAATGACAGACTAAGAGTTTTCTCTTGTTCGCTTGCAGAACATAAGCTGCTGCAAGACTGCATTAATGTCAAGCAGCATTATTCAAGGCAAGTAGAAATATAAAGATTTAAGTTGTATCCTTAAAAGGGCAACATAATCCTCCTTTAAATTAATTTAGCAGTTTTAAATCTCTGGTTTTCTTGACTATGTAATGCTTATCTTCCTTCCTTGGGTTCACTTATCTAAACTGTTGGAGTTCACAACATCAATAGTTACATGCAATAGCTCTGGGGTAATATTCTTACCCTGCAGAGGCCTCTGCTTTCTTATTACACAAAGAAGCTGGAGGTGCCTGATTAAAACACACCAATTCATAGTCCATAAAACACTGAAGTCTACTGTTATGACAGCTGAAAGGCTATGTTTAGCATAGGTCTTCCTGTTAAAGACAGAGCTGCATCCACATTCTAATCAGTGAGTGATTTTTGCAATGATTTTGCAGGTGAATATTTGTCCTTGGCCCACAGGATTCAGTTCTATTTAGTGGGTGCTCTTTCCTAAGCTCAGGGTGGCTCCTGCTATTATTTTTTTTTAAGTGTAAATAATGTACTCAATGCAGCAGAACCATTAAGATGCCATTTCCTGACTTGTTCAAGAAGCCCACAACGTACTCTTTCTGGAAGATACAGCATCCCAATGCCTACCTTCAATATCACTATCATAACTTCAATTCCAGTAATTTGAGGTTGCTCATGAAATTCCACTTCCACCATCCAATCCAGCTAATTTAGTTGTAAGGCTAGTGCATAGACATTCCTAATTAAATGCATACAACTTACCAAGTTAATAGTTTAGATAAGTGAACCCAAGGAAGGAAGATAAGCATTACATAGTCAAGAAAACCAGAGATTTAAAATTGCTAAATTACTTTAAAAGAGGATTACGTTGCCCTTTTCAAGATACAACTTAAATCTTTATATTTCTACTTGCCTTGAATAACCAGACCTGTTATACTAACGAATCCAGCCAGAACCAAGGCAAGTTAAATCTTTAGTGGAGTACTTGGATTAGGTTCGGGTTTGCAGGCACATTACTACTGTCTTTTTCAGACTCCCATTAAGACAAAAGCTCTGCACTGCACTGCAGAAGAGAAGCTGTTAATGGTGAAGATTACCCTGTGTGTGTATTGACACAGAGAGCGGTCACCAAGTAATATTTCTATCACAAGATTTCAGACTTTGGCTTGTAAATGGCAAAGGCGGAGCAGAGGTCTTCTACAATATAGCCGTAGCCACCTACAAACAGCAATGGGGTGGAGGCCTGCCTCTGCCGTTGCTTAGTACCTCACCCACTCCTCTCACTCACATACACCAAAACTTATTGTGGCACAGACGGCTGTATGCAGGTCCTGGGAAAGAGGATGGATTTTATCCCTCAGTAATATATATACATACTTCGCCACTGTCACATTCCTGGGCTTACTGCACCCAACACCCCCATGCCTGGCCTCTCTGAATGCACACCCGACCCCCCCCCCCCCCCGACCCCCCTCCCCCCCCCCCCGGGTCTCTGGCCATCACCTCGCTTGGGATGGAATCACACCATTCTCCCACTTTAGGATCTGCCCTTGGATTGGAGTCCCCCCCCCTCCCCCCATCAACCGTGATTGCCTCAGAAGGCCTGACTAACGTACTGACAATGATTGTGGTACACAGTCATCTGACAGTCCTTTTAATGCAAAGTATTATTTATTAGAACAAATGCATTTAAGAGAAAACCAGTTCTTAAAACAATCAAACAGACTGTACACTTATCTAGCTGACTAGGTATGTAACCATCTTCCACATGGGAATCCTGGTAGGCATAATTCTCTTACAGATCACCAAGACCTCTAGGGTTAGTTCATTCCCTCAGCTTAAACCATTCTCTCCCTCCGCCTCAGGGAGAGAGTTCTTTAAGAGCTGTTTAGTCCTTTTGATCACCCCCTACCTGTTCCTTTTCCTCAAGACCAGATCACATTTTAACTGATTACAGCCCTTTGATCTGTTAGGTTATGTTTATATAACCTCTGTAAGCGAGCCTCCCAGCCTGGCTCAACAGTTTCTAGCTAGCCAGGCTGTCCCTAGTGCTCAAATAGCTGTGCAGAGAGCACTTGGAAGTTGCAGCTTGGGCTGAAGCTTGGCCTCTGAAGGGGGAACGTGGCTTCAGCCCAAGCTGCAACTTCCAAGTGCTGCCAGCTATTTTTAGAGCACTAGCATGAGCCCCGCTAGGCAGAGTCTGTTGACTGAGCTGGGACCCTCACTTCTGTGGACTGTGAAGACATACCCCCTATTTCACAGCTGTGGCAAAACTTATTGGAGGCAGAATGTAAGAGCCACAAAACCGGATTGTTTTTCAAATGTGCGTGGAGAGCAGGGAGTGTCCTTTTCTGGGGTCACTCTCTTCTTGGCAGCAGTCCTCCTGGAATAAAAGCATTCTAAGCATATACCCCAGGGTAATACAGCCTCTCTCAATAACTATGCTACATATCTGTATACTTAGGTTATTACATAGCAGCTCCATGACTGTCACAACCACCTTTATAAGGAAAACTGCAGGAAAAGATGTGTCCAAGTTGCTTTAGCATTTTCATCATAGATTGAAAGGTTTTCACCAGCAATTGGATACGATGACATTCCAGGGGAGGCGGGTGAAAGAAAAGAACCTTTTTTCTAATATTTCTCCTAAAATAGCACTCTTGTAACAGCCTATTTGTTCTGGGCGTGAAGTAGATATCCGCATGTGTCAGGCCGAAGTATTCTCTCTCTCTCTCCCTCTCTCTCTAGTTTAGAAAATGTTACCGACAAGCTTGTTAACCTCATAAAATTTAGAGGCCAATTCAATTATACTAGCCAGTAAAATATCTGCCTTTACTTATGTCACAGACAAAATGAAATTCTGGAAAATGAATAGTGCTTGTATAGTATATACACAGGGCTTGAACATATTTTCTTGTACCTCAGGTTTACCTTTATGTTCAAATAATCTGTTTGCTATAGTTGAGAACCCCAAATAATTAAAATTTCATAAGTATGAGTCACTTATGCATTCCAATTCTGATTTTACTAACCTCACAAGATTGAGAAAGAAGATTGGGCGGTGGGAGGGGAGAGAGAGAGAGAGAGCACACTTGCACAGAATTATATATCCCTCAAAGCGACTGTTCTATATCCAAGGACTGTGGGCAGTATGGCAGCTCAAAAGGAGGACAAATATAATGGATATTAGACAAATTGGTCACCAAAACATAGAACACTGAAGTTTGTGTTGCTGAATCAAGATTCCAATTGTATTAGTTGGAAATGTAAAGTTAATCATAAATAAAATACCTGTTATAGTTTGGAATATTTTTATTTGGAGGTCTACATTTCAGATGCAATTTTCATGTTGGGTTACGGTACTAGTTCTCTATTTCTCTCAACTATCCTCATAATAATATAAGCAGCTATAACACCCAGATCCATCTCGCTCAAGGGCAAGTTATAATGTACATATTCAAAATGCTGTACTGTGTCATCATGTGAAAGTATTTTCAAATGGTTAGACTATTAAATTTCAAAAGGATGATGCATGTATCTGTTCTCCAATTTTCCATATAAACATTCTAGTTACTATAATAATTTATGGTAATCATTAGGCTATGTACTGTAAGTATCCTGAGCATAAACAGATAATTTCATGGTAAAGTTGGTTTTATATACTTAGAATTATTTACAGATTAAAAAACACCCATATTTAATGGCTCCTTTTGTCAGTCTGTATGCAGCTGGTTTGCACTAATAGTTGTCTTACTATCTTAGAAAGTAACAAAATCATTCAAGTTAATAGCAAACAATGTAGGGTTTTTTGGCCTTAAAAGATACAGCAAGCAATTCTAGACTAAGAATGATCAATTCCAGATTTCTAGTACTATAGACATTTCATTCCCTGAGATAGATTTGGGTCACATCATTGTAAAGTGCAATGTCATCATCTGAAGAAAAACCTTTCCTATGGTGCGATGAGAATGCAGACCAATTTATTGTGGTCTTGCTCAGAAAGTACGCTAAGAAACACAGTAACATTATTGAAGTGTCCTTTAAAATTAACTGTTTTCTTTCACTGCCATTTGGTTGTCTGGAAAAAAAAATCTGATCTGAATGGTTGAGTAGTAGGGAACGACTGGCAGGGTCACTTCAGTTGAATGACTATCAAAAATGGATACAAATATAGAGTTCACCATCCCCATTTTGAATTTTGTCTACTGCCAGTATAACGGATGGTATATTTTCTCTTTAGCCTCATGTTACCATAACAAATAAACCTTCCAAGAGATTTACTCACACACTTGCTTTCCCCCATTGCTTGGTGTATGAACAATACTGAGCATATCATATGGATACCTGTAGTGCGGCAATGCTGCAAGAAGAAGCTGTTACTGGTAAATAAAACCTGGCTTTAATAGACTAGCACTGAAAGCAACATTCCCATTTTAGTTCTAGCTCCTCACACAGTTCTCTAGATTGGGGAGAGAAGGGCACCACGTCAAACAGAACCAATTATTACCGCTGCCTATAATTCTTTCTAGCTGTTGCGCATCAGCTCCACTTATCCACTGAACTCCTCTTGAGGGCACAAAGCCCTTACTCCTGCTTCCCCACCCCACTCCAAGTGTGTTTGAGGTGGAATGCAAATTCTGCTCCTCTTCCTCAAATATGATTGGAGGAGATGACTTCAAGACCTCCGCCACCCAACCTGACTGATGGCTGCATTTTTCAGAGGCTGGGGAAAGAAGGAAGGGTTACTCCACCCAGTAAACAACAAGAGATCAAGCAGTGATAACAAAATAAATGCCAACACTCTCCAAGGGCATAAGAAAACTTTTTTTGCTCTAAGATTTTATGTCCTGCACCAGACCAAACAATAATTCAATACTGCCCTGCAAGCCAGCTGGTACTTGGATTAAAAAAAAAAAAAAATCATGGTCTCTATTCCTTTGGTACTGATCTATCTATAACGAGGGCTCCAAGAACACTGTACACAACTTCATTTTCCACTTCCTCTCACCATGGCTGATTTTATAAAACATTCCTATTAAAATCTGCTCACAATTTAAATAAAGACCACAGAGTTATTTTGGTGAAGCAGGGCATTTCTTGGGTAGGTTATTTTGAAAAGAAGCGGTCTAGCTATTCTTCAATCTACCACCCGCAACCACTATTTTGGCTTATGCCATCATTTAGCACACTAATTGCACTTTCTCCAATTGAATGAAAGTCTTCTCTTTCTGAAAGTTCTATGGAAATGGAGTATTTTTATGATCCCCATGCTAACAAATCTCCAACAGTCAGAGCTTGGCAGCAGGAAAAGATTGCAAGTGATAGTTGGCTAGTTGTACAAAATATGCAGCAACCACTTGTTTTGGGATGAAGTAGTAAGTTTCAAAAAGCAGCTCATTTTGTTGGATAAAGAGGAGTTGTGACTAGAATAGATTTGCTGCTGCGAAGGGTAACAGCAGACAGAAAGTCTTTACTTATCTTTAAAAAATGGCCTATGTAATTATCTATATTACATTTCTGGAGAAAGGGGACCCTGTCTGATAATGGAACGCAAGCCTAGATTACTCAGAACAGAACAGTTTTCAAATACAATGCTAACACCTGGGTAATGGGGGCTTTCTGGTTCAGCCACCAGTGGCTGGGTAATTGAGCAAATTAAGAGGATCCGCAAGCAGTTACCTACTTGGCATTCCTATTAGAGGACATTTGAAAGAAAGAACAAAAAGCAGACTCCAGATGGATGGGCAATTGTGAGAATTAGCTCCATTTCCTTAGAGTGGGGTAGAACTGGCTCTCTAATGTGATGGAACAGCTAAAGAGAACTGAAAACAAAAGCAAGCTGCAAAAATCTACAGAAGCTCATGATTACTATGAATATTAAGAAACCTTTTACTGGGGATCGGACATCACTCTTAGGCAAAGCTGTTCATGCCCACTTCAGTGAGAGAAAATGGGAAAGCATGGCTTACTGTGTGTGATAACCTAGGTCCTAGGACTTGTAGCTAAAGGAAGAGGAAACAAGACAACTCAGACGTTAGCACTTTTGTCAGTAAAACTTTTATCAGTCGGGGTGACAAAGTTTCACCAACAAAAGTGCCAGTGTGAACAGCACTATGTTGGCAAGAGACACTCTGCCAACTGTAAGGTCTGTAGTGCAGACAAAGCCTTAATGTCCCAACCTGACCTCTGGTTTCCAGCACAGGTACAAGATGTCACAGAAGACCTAAGTTACTTTAACAAGCCTGTACTTATTAAAGGGAAAGCCATTAACAAAACAAAAATCTTAAATCTTAATCACAAAGTACATTTCATCTAAAGACAGCTGAGAAGCCTACAGAGTAATTACACTTTACCTATGCTGTTTTAATTTTTCTTCACCTAATGGAAGTCCTGAGTAGGTTAGTATTTTATAATGGAATGTTTTTGCAAGGAAAAAGGGCAAGATAAATGTGATGCTATAAAATTAGCTCATAAATCAAGACTAAAGTATGGTTCTAACAACTTTTTGCAGAGGGGGAAAAAACAAAACAAAAAAAACCCCACAGTTCTCTCTACTCACCTCTGGTATAAGCCGGTCCAAGTGTTCAGCTCTGTTTTCATGAGAAGGGTGTGTGGAGAGCCATTCTGGTAATTTACGCTGCCCTTGAATGGTCTCTACTAATTCCATCTGCTGCCAAAACACACTGCTTGCTCTTACATCCACACAAGCCTAAAAGTAAAAAGGAAATATCACGGTACTATAATTCTCAGAAACACATTTTAAATTAGAATTCTCCAAAGCTCCTTTGACTGCATCCCTCACATGAGCATAAACATAAGAATGGCTATACTTGGGTCACACAAGTGGTCCATCTAGCTCAGTATCCTGTCTTCCAACAGTGGCCAATACCAGATGCTTCAGAGGGAACAAACAGAACAGGCAATCATCAAGTGATCCATCCCCTCTCGTCCACTCCCAGCTTTCAGCAAACAGAGGCTAGGAACACTCAGAGCATAGGGCTGCATCCCTACACATCTTGGCTAATAGCCATTGATGGAGCTATCCTCCATGAAATTATCTAGTTCTTTTTTTGAATCCTGTTATAGTTTTGGCCTTCATACCATTCCCTGGCAATGAGTTCCAAAGGTTGACTGTGTATTGTGTGAAGAAGTACTTCCTTTTGTTTTAAACCTGCTGCCTATTAACTTCATTGGGTGACCCCTGATTCTTGCGTTACGTGAATGAGTAAATAACACTTCCCCCACACCAGTCAAGATTTTATTGACCTCTGTCATCTCTTTTCCAGGCTGAACAGTCCCAGTCTTTTTAATCTCTCCTCCTATAGAAGTTATTTCATACACCTAATCATTTTTGTTGTCCTTCTCTGCACCTTTTCCAATTCTATTATAGTATAGCTTTTTTGAGATGGGGTGACAAGAACTGCACGCAGTATTCAAGATTCTATGGTACATGGACTAGAACAAATACTGAAACTTTAATTTTTTCTCTTAAACTACTTCACTAGAGCCAGAAAATGGACAGGTGGGAATGTCAGGTCATGCTCAGTGAGCCAGATTCAACCCTGATGTTAACTACAAAACAAAAACAAAAAATAACCACACAGTTACAGAAAATATGAGATCAGTCTCTCGGGACTGAAGATTGGTGCACTTCAAGGACACACTGGGCCCAGCACTTCATTCATACCTGTGTAATTCATTGACTTTGTAAGAATGCTTAAGTTTCCACATGTAACCCAGGGTTGTGAGTTCAATCCTTGAGGGGGCCACTTAGGGATCTGGGGCAAACATCTGTCTGGGGATTGGCCCTGCTTTGAGCAGGGGGTTGGACTAGATGACCTCCTGAGGTCCCTTCCAACCCTGATATTCTAGGATAAGGAAGTTTACCTCGCATTATGATTGGGCAAATTTAAAATGCCTCAATAAGCAAAGCTATTGCTGCATCAGCGGCATAATTTGTCATATACTCTGAAATACAGCAAACAGCACAAGTGGCAGCAGAGTAAATTTTCATGCTTTAGAGAAAGATGAATGCCATGTACTTTGGAAAATGAAGGGATTATTTTTCCTGTAAACTTGGGAATAATGTTTTTGTTTTTGTAATTACTTTATGAGAAACAGAAGTAAAAGAAGTGAAACAACACTGTAAATGAAACAGGCAGCATGTGTGCACATGTATAAGGTGGATAACAATTATGTTAGTGAAAGGAATGCCATCTGGTTTAAGCACCTGACCTTGGGAATACTTTACACAGCAGTATGACGATCATGAAGGAACTGTGGTAACAGTTGCAATACAGAAGGGATGGAAACAGAATTACCAAAAAAACACACTCCACAAAAAGTTGCAGCAAGGAAATTATTTATATTTTGATAACACAATGCCTAGGAACTCCAATCATCATAAAAAGCCTGATGAAAAATCTTAAGTTTATGTGCAGTCATAGGTCTTAACGCCTAGCTAATTTGGGGCATACATACCCATACTATACTATCAGTTTGTTAAAGTGTTCTGGAGTGTAAATATAGATAGGTATTAGAAAAATCATATCTGAATATGTTGTATGGAGCAATGGTCGTCAAACAAAAAAGTGACAACTGTCTTAGCTAGCTAAATATTTGTAGTAAAATTCAGTATTTAAGGTGTTTCCTATAGTAATACTCTAAGTACTTTGGCAATCTTATTTACTTCAGGGGCTTCTCACTTTCTCCACCCAGGACCTTCAAAGCAGCCAAAGGACAGTGGATTGAGGTCATGGCAAGAATATGTCTTGTGAAGGACAATAGCAGGGGAGTTTTTTTGGGTGGGTGGTGCTTGCGAAGGTGTTGTTGAGATGCTGGCTGGCAAATGGCAAGGGGTTCGTTTCAGCTATTCCTGCTTCCCCCCCCCCCACCCCCGTTCCTATGCTGTTCTCAGGGAAACACTGAGCACTGAACAGCTTTTAGAGGACCACCACCATCCATTGTGCAGCATAAAGATAATGCCAAAAAAAGTGCTCTAGTCAAAATATAAGCTATGAAGGCAGAGTACCGGGGGAGAGTGAGACAGACAAGGTTTATTAAGTGAGGATAGAATGCTAAGGTCATGAAGCCTGTTTATATTATTAGTGATAGGAAAGTAAACAAACATGACTGTTCAGCCAGCAGACCCTCCTAGTACAGTATGTGATACTGTGTGGGATTCAGTACAGGGGTATTGTTAGCATGAATTTGGGATGACCAAATTTCTCGTGAGCGTGGAAGCCATGAGTTAGTTGTAAAAGTCACTCAAAACTCATTTTACAAGAGTATTTGTTTTTTCCAGAGAGTGTGAGTGTAACCCTGCACGACTTCCTTCCTCCCATCCTTTTTTGTCTTTTAGACTGTAAGGTCTTTGGAACAGGGACCATTTCTTCCTATTTGTTTGCACGGCATGTAGCAAATTTGGGGCTCCACCCATGGTGGCTGAGAGGTGCAGGGTGACCATATTTCCCAAAGAGAAAATGGGACACCCCCAGCCGCTTGCCCTAGAAGCATCCCCTCTCCACCCATGCAAGACTGTTGCCCGTCGCTGGAACCCTGAGGAGGGCCCCCTCAGGAGTCTGTCACCTGTCACTGGAACCTTGCAGGGGGGCTCTCCATACTATAAATATTTCCAAGTGTCTAAATGTAAAGATCGCTGTATTCGTATATTTCTGTATATTATCTAAAAATTATCTATGTTTTTTCAGTAAGTCACTATGCTGAAATTCTGTGAACATATGATCTCTTGTAACCTGCCAGGAGTAAAACTAATGATATATACAGCTAGAAAATTAGGAACCTCATCTCCCCATATGCATATGGAGTGTCTGAAATATTGACCAAATATTATATATTATTGACCACTTATATAAGACCAAAGTCTATATACTTGCATCTTCCTGCTATACATTCATGTGAAAAAAGGAACAGCTATGTATCTTTGTTTTTTGTACGTTTTTTTAAATAAAAGTTTGCAATAAACTGCTCAAAGATTTGGAATATTAATATTTTTGTTCAAGATGTATTAGTGGTCAGAACACAGGTGAGAGTCGAGGTACAAGGTAACTAGCTATTTAATTAAGGAATTATTCTCTGGAAACCATAATCACATGTGTGATATTAGAAGTGTGTGTATGTATGTGTTTATGCATACAAACACAAATAATGACACACACTCTTAATCCTGCTGCTGCGATAGGGACATTTCATTTTAACACTAGCCTCAGAAAACTTACTTGTAGGTAAAGTTCAGAGGAAAATGGATCACGATGAGGACTATAATGGGGACTAAATGCAACTGGCACCCAAGCCATAGAAAATTCTCATGAGTGAAGTACATAAGACTCTGTCTTCATTATTAGGTGCTAGTGTACAAAAAAGCATATCTTAGTGGTTCAAAAACAAAAGTAGGAATTAGGATTGGATTCTAGTCATGACAGCCACATACTTTATAGAGAATCATAGAATATCAGGGTTGGAAGGGATCTCAGGAGATCATCTAGTCCAACCCTCTGCTCAAAGCAGAACCAATCCCCAGACAGATTTTTGCCCCAGATCCCTAAAGGGCCCCCTCAAGGATTGAACTCACAACCCTGGGTTTAGCAGGCTAATGCTCAAACCACTTGCTGTACTATTTTGGGAAAGTTGCTTTAACCTCTGTGTGTCAGTGTTTGTAAGGCACTTACCATAGCATCTTCCTTTCAAAGATGTCAGAAATAAAAGTTTGCAGTAAACGGCTCGAAGATTTGGAATGTTAATATTTTTGTTAGAGATGGATTAGTGGTCAGAACGCAGACGAAAGAGCCTAAGTGCAAGGTAACAAGCTATTTATTAAGGAATTATTTTCTAGAAACCATAAGCACATGTGTGATATTAGAAGTGTGTGTATGTATGCGTGTACTAAGTCTTCTAAAGTTAGTGTTAAAAGGAGATGTCCCTACTGCAGCAGAAGGATAAAGAGGGTGTGTGTCATTATCTGGTGTTCATTTCTGGTATGCCCTTTACATGCTTCAAAGCAATGGGGTCTTTGCCCCAAAGAGCTAGATATCAATTTCATTGTTCCTAAATATATTACCGAGACCTATGTCCTCACCTACAATCTATTAAAACCACAATAAAAATGTAATTTCAACTACAGGAAATAAACTCAGAACGATAGAAGATTCAAAAAGGTCAAACTACAAAAAGCAGAATTCTCTTACTATGATGTATTAGCACTAGATGGTGCTGTTCACATAGTTATCCAACTTAGCTCCGAAAACACTGTAATTGGATAGGTAAAGCTGAAAGGTCTTGCTTAATTTGTTTAATTTATTAACTAAATCCCTCTAAGGATAAATGGGTGAATTGGTAGAGAGATTATGAAATAAACTATGAGTACTTTACAAGGAGCATTAAAGCCTCATGTTAAAAAGGAGCCACATCATTTAAATTCCACATAAAAGTATGAAACCCATCTCTTGTACATATGAAGCAGCTGATATATTAAAACTGATTTATAAATAAACTGGCACCATTGAAACAACATGCCTATGCTTATTTTAAATCTTGAAACTAAATAAAAAACTGATCTGAATTATAAGTTACAATGCATTATATACACCATAATTACTAGCTATCATATCTCTAGTGAATATAATCAATCACCATAGAGAAAAATTTAAAACCACTCTTGCTTATTTATAGTGTCTACTCTGATAATGATATACTGAAACTCAAGTGCACTACAGATTAGTAAAACAATTTTCAATAACTTTTGTAAGACAGAAGTTAAGTGAAATATATCAAAAGCCAAAGGATGGAGTTTGTAATCTACATTGCCAGATATATTTCCATGTATATTACCTATGATAGGGAACTTCTTGGCTTTCACTTGTTTAAGAATAAGTCAGTGACACACAGCTTTATGAACTCCACTGTTATAATACTTTTAGCGAAAATGTCCTTTTGTTTCCCAGTTGACCAGTAAACTATTATGTTTTTCCTTAATGTCATTAAACACCTATTTGACTAAAATTTGGGGGATTCCTGGATTGCAAAATTAAAGTTTACCTGTCCATGAATTGTCATTTGTAAATAACTTATTCCAATAATAAATTAAACGGAAGAACTATTTGGCTAGTAAGAACCAATTTTAGTTACCTTTGCAGCAAACTGAAGTCCAACTTTGTCAGCTTCAGCCTCCAATGTCCTGTTATATGGCCTATCAAATATAAACTGGAAGAGAAACATGTCAAAGCCTTGATCATAATTCTTGTTTTCAACAATTTATGAAGTCATTAACATTTTGTATTTTTTCTAACCTGCTCATAATAAAAGCTGGATGGTGGTCATCATTAAATTAATTACCTATATATGACACGTAAGCAGTTTTAATCCTTATCTAGCATAGTATTTTCTTTCTATCAGAACTCAATCCATGTATTCAGCTGGGAAATTTACATATATATGTTTCTCAAGCAAAAGGAGTAAATGCACTTCTAAAGCACCTTTCACCAGCTGATCTCAGAGCATTTTAAAAGCAGTTTAAGGGACACCATCAATTTAGCTAGTCAACTTTAGAAAGAGAAGTAAAGGCAGTTCAGGTACTAGCTAAGCATGTTATGCGCCCCCAACCACCCCATCAATTTTGTGGATTTACGATTACATCTGTTTAAAGAAGTGTTTTATCTCCCCTATGACTGTGTGGAAGATCCACACAAACAGAGGAAACAAACTGATTATGCATAAGCAGGAGACAAACTTTCATCATATATTTGAGTTAATGTCATTTTAAGTTTTGCTTATAACTGTAGTAGGTAAAAATTTCAGGGAGAAATGGGATTTTTAAATTGTCTGTGTCTTTAAACCTCATATGACATACCTGAGGGTAAGTACATATGGTATGGTAAACAAGACAGTCCACAGTGTCCGACACAACCATAAACCATAAGAGATCACTGCCCCTTCATGATTACACTCCCAACACAAGGAGTGAATGCTCCTTGAGAAATCCAAGAGATATAGATATTAATCTGGCCTGCTCCCACTCTATTAACCCTAGTGATGTAAATGACATTGCACAAAGACACTGGTTTGCCAGGCAAAGATCCAGTTATACAACCGCCAATCTTCTAGAATATGCATCTTCTGAAGATTCATGTAGTCATGTGCTAGTAAAACAGGTTACAGTAAAGATTTACATGCCTTGTTGAAGCAGGTTGCTGTTCTGAGTGAACTTTGCTCCTGTTCTATAAGCATTATGACATCACTCTCTGGGCTGAGTATCAATTGGGCAATTCCAACTAGAGAGGGAGCATTACAAGTTTATTGCAGGGTTCTTTCAGCTCCTTCACTTGTTGAGTAAGAGCTGGAAAACATTTGGGATCAGAAAAGAAGTATTCTAGAACAGTAACTGCTACAATAGAATAGCATCAAGAAAGTGGGCCTAGCAACTTGTACACAAGGAGTAAACCTAGTCACTAGTTCTTTCATTGAAGCAGCATGGATAATCCTGTTTTATTCAGCAACTCTAGCTAAACTGAGCAAAGTAACTACATTTTCCTGCATCTTTCCAGAGATGTAAACTGACAGGCATTTTTGGATTATTTTTAGAATGTCTGTATGTCTCCTACCCCACCTTACCCCCAAAAAGCTTTACAATAATAGGATAAGGGTTAGATACATATATTGACTTGTTTGGGTGAAGGCTTCTGGGAAACATAATACAAGGCAACCCAAGCTGATCCTTTCAGAGTAAATCAAAGCAAATTCCATGTTTTAGAAGGAGGGAGAGAACAGTTCAATCCCAAAGCTGAATCCTCTCTTACCAAGTCTAGATATTGCAATGACATATAACACAGAAAACTTGAGACAAATATGTATAGGGAACATTTACTTCCATTTCATTGAACAGTTTCCCCAGGTCCAGAGAAGTGCACATAATCATTAAGAGAACAGGAGATTCTTCTAGGTGTGGTCTTTCATATCTTTCTGAATCACCATTAATAAAAAAGAGGGAGGATAATAAGCTAGATGGATCACCTGTGTGCACCATGACACCCCGTTTCTATTTTGTGTCTGACGGATGGATAAGATGATCACTTGCAGCACTGACTTGAGTAAGCTCTACAAATAGGCAGTTTTTCCATCTATTCATCATGGTCACTTGTTATTCTTTGTTTTGGTGATTTTACTGCAATTTTTAGTCTGGGACTTCTAGGTATCAAGGAGGTTATCTCGCAGCTCAAAAAAAAAAGATATAAAAGTTTGAGAGATAGGTAATCTGATTATTCTTTACCCAAACAGGGGTGGGAGGACTGAAAATTATCTTAATCACGTGCAGAAATTTTAATGAATTCTGGATGCTTGTTTTTCTAATGGCTGCTGTATAGAACAAAGGAGCTGCAAGGCAGGGGGCAATATAACACTACAAGGATCTGCACTAAAACTCTATTATCCCCAGAATGTTTCTGGATCTGTTGTCACCAAGCAAGATCGTGTCCCCATTAGACCTAAAATACATCCCAGTACTGCCTTTCCAATTATGGTTGTATTCTGAAGAATTCCTAAAAATGGCAACAGGGTATTCCATATTTATTGTGTTCCAATGATTATATCAAAGTTTGCTTAATTTACAGGAGATGCTTTCTTAAATACCAGCCCTGCAAAACTGGTGAAAGTTCTATATACTTGCTATCTATACTTAAGAGGAAGGATTGAGGGCACAGGGATAGAAAAATAGAATAAGCAAGCTTGTTAAGAAAGAGATACTTTCTTTTCTGCTTCTGCCTAATAAGCCTCGGCAGTAGCCACATGAAGAAGCTAGGTGGATGGGCCTCAAGGCATTTAATAGGCGGTGGGTATTCATCTGCCACTGACAAATGATTTTGGATTTTTTTTTTTTTTTAAACTTATGGACATGTTGGAATGAAAGAAGATCTACCAACTCTTCCTTCAAAACTACCTGAAAGAAATTAGACAGAGTGACTGATATGGATTTACAGACACTGACAACGGTTGTGTGTGTTAAAGAAGAAAAAGTCCCATACACCTTAAAAATCTCAACACCTCAGTTAGCTCAGGAAATACAAACGATGTGTAGTGGGTTAGAGAGCAGAGAGCGGAGGGAAGAGAGAAAAAGAAGTGTTCTATTTGTGCATGCTAATGTAGTCACGTGGGGTAAAGCCCAGATTACTGTAAAATTTTCTGCTCTTTTGTGAGCAATTCCTTAAATTAAAGTCAATTAGAAAAACTTCTGGTATAAAATCAAACAAAATCTGTGCTCATTTGCTGTATACAGAAGACAGAGGGAACAAAATAACCTGGAAGAATGAGTGGAACTTGTTTACAGTGATAGGTACTTAGACTGTAAGCTTTGTGGTAGAGATGTTCTTTTCTTCGGTTTGTACAACTAGCAGAATGGGGTCCTGGTCCATAAGCTGGGCTCCTAGGCGCTATGAGAATACAATATTTACAGTAAGGAGGAGCTGGTGTTCCTGGGGAGGTACGCAAGAGGAAGAACTCATAATGCAGCTTAAACTGTTCAGGCAAGGTGGCTAAAATAACTCACACAAGGAGGAGAGGGGGGCGGGGGAAGGGAATATTGCCATGGACAACAAGGGCAGGCCAGGTTGCTATTATCTAGAATAACATAAGGCGGTAGACAGAGAAAAGCAGAGAGATGCACACTTGAGGGTGGGTGAGGGGAAAAAACTGCTCTGGTAAGTATGACAGCTAGACACTGAGCGGGAGCAGGAGGATTTTGCAAGGACATAGGTGAAACCAGGATAAAGATTGTGCTTTTAATAAAACTTCCCTTTAACAAAAGCCTCTCTCCCTACTCAACTAATTTTGAAGTAGCCTTAGACTGTGGAATAAAGTTTTGCAATTTGCTTTTATCTCAGTTGTCTCTCTCCATATTCCATGTTGAATAAATTTTATTTTACTTAAGCCAAGAGTCAGAATTTGAAATTATTTGGTGTTATTGCTAGAGTAAGAGGTACTTCAGTGGTAAGGGATAAGAACAGTTTTGCAGTGCAAGCATAAAAAATTAAATAAACCTAATTTACATTCTTGGTCAAAGGCACAATTCAATCCCACAAGGTCATGTCACGATACCAGTTGCAGTTACCACAAAACGTGAGAAAAGTCTTGAATAAGAAGTGAGTTTAAGAGGTTGACAGGGAGCTGGGTCTCAGAGACCAAACAATGGGCTTTTGTCAGAGCTCAGTCACAATAACTCAACATTTCTCAAACTTTGGTCTTTAGATCATTTGCTGGCATTCAGTGTAGAAGCAGCTTAAAAGCCAGCAAACATCCAGTCTCTGTTATAATAATTTATGTTCAAAGTCTATAGCTCCCAGACTGATAGGTAGATATCATAGCACAGACTGGTTATATTTGTTTTTATGTTTTGAAGAACCATTAGGTAACAGGAAAAGAATCACCGGCAATATAAGAGTCTTTATTCCAAGGCTGATAAAAATGTTAGGACATATGTAAAGCGTTTTTGGGGGAATTTTGCATAAGAAGTAGTTGAATAACTGGGCAGAAGCACACAAATTATTTATCAGGAGGAATGTGGCACTACACAAACTCCAAGTTTTATTTTATTGATATTTATCTTGGAGGGACTACATACATTTCACTGGGTTATTTGTAGTGTGCTAATGGCTTTAAAATGGGACTTAGATTCTGAATTTTGTTAAATTAGAAGCCTGTTTCCCACCAATAATAAATATCCATAAACACATTCATTCCACATAATTCTGACAAACTTTCTGTCAAATGCAGAAAAATAGTATCTCAAACATCAATTGTTTTGAAAAGGCAAACAAAGATTAAATGGGATATTGAACATCCCAGAGGTTCTAATTCACAAGTGCTAATATGCTGTAGATTAGTTCTGTAGGCTGACCCTCTGCTACACAATTTGGAATTGGGCTCTTCCGAAGCTAAAAATAGTAAATTATTTACTAAATATTTGAAATATTACATGACAAGGGTCAAGTCACAGTACAGCAGGGATAGGCAACCTATGGCACGCGTGCTGAAGGCGGCACACGAGCTGATTTTCAGAGGCACTCACAATGTCCAGATCCTGGCCATCAGTCCGGGGGGCTCTGCATTTTAATTTAACTTTAAATGAAGCTTCTTAAACATTTTAAAAGTCCTATTTACTCTACATACAACACATAGTTTAGTTATATATTATAGACTTATAGAAAGAGACCTTCTAAAACGCTAAAATGTATTACTGGCATGCGAAACCTTAAATTAGAGTGAATAAATGAAGACTCGGCACACCACTTCTAAAAGGTTGCCGACCCCTGCAATACAGCATCAGATGAAGTAGAAATACTAGAAATTATTTATAAAAATACGGCTCTCTCAAAAAACCCAAATACTTATTATACAATTATAACTCTTTGCTCTCCCCTCTTACACACAGAGTTGGGTGGCACAGTGATCCTACAGTACTACAAATGGAATGTTTTCCAAATGACTAAGAAATGACAACTTACCTGAATAATAGTAGAAAGTATATTCAGCTGCATTTATAGCAAAAGTGTCACAGTGTGTTTCATACTGAACCAGTGTTAAATAAATGAAGCAAGTACAACAATGCCACAGCCTCTGCCTTACCTCCTGCAACTTACTCTGGATCAACTGGCCTACAATTGCCAAACTATCTCGAGGACAGACTGCCCAAATCATAGTGAGCAAGATAAGCGACAGGAAATCCAAGAAATGTACCAGACTGGCTTTCTCTGCCTGAAAACAAAAACAGCGAAGTTTTCAATCATTTACCCTTGGATCTTGCTTGCATGCATTATTTCTGAATTTGACACAGATAATTATATACGTACCTAAGATAGAAAATGCCATCACAGAGTGGGATAACTCTTTAAGAAAAGTGGACTTAGCCCCAACTGCGAATAATTCTCTGTCTCCTAGGTGAGGGGTTTTAGGTCAGGTATCAGGTGATAGCCTGCAGACAACCTGGTCCTCAAATAAAAGACCAACAAGCAACACAGAGGGAGAGACTTGCTCAGAGCACATAGGAGCACTGCAGGAGACCCAGTAACAGGGAAAAAGACTGAGACACAGGCTCTCCAGACCAGCCTCGCTGAAGATAGAAAGTGTGTGGGCAGAGACAGGATCCTTATGTGGAAAAGGCTTTAGAAGGAGCCAGGCAGGCAGACTTGGCTTTTCTGTTTTGATTTGTGTTGGACTACTTTGACAACAAACACATCCCTGAAAAAATGGACTGAAATTCTTCTGCTGTTGGGAGCTTTACTTGACATACTGGCCAGTGAGTGGTCCACCAGCTTACAGGCCCTGATCATTGTAATATGAGCATTTCTCAATCTAACATTTATCCACACAATACCTCTGTGAAGTAGGGAAGTAATATCTCTGTTTTACAAATGAGGACTGAGACAAAGAGCGACTAAGTGACTTGCTTAAGTTCACACAAAGAATCTGTAGCAGAGAAGGGACTTGAATTCAGATCTTCCAAGAAGCAGGCTAGTGCCCTAACCGCTAAGACCATCTTCCTCCCAAATTCCATCAATCTTGCCAATTTTAATCTTTAATTCAATTCTGTTACAATGTAAAGCTATTCCAATAGTTAGAGCTGTTTCTCTCTCTCAAAAACTGCAGCCCTCATTTCTCTGTTCTCCTTTTCATAGGTGCAACACTATCAAAAAGGGATAATTCAGCATAACTTCTCCCTCCCAAGTAATAGCCGCAAGGGAATACTGCTAACCCTTGTAACATTTGTTCCCCAAATGCACCAATCACAGTTGTGTAGCAACTTTCCACTAAATGATTTATAACTTGTAAAACTACTAGGCATGACTATTTTTCAGGTGAATTAAGCCCTTTTTTGTATGTAATCATATGCAAATCTGTTGTGTGGGTCACAATTATTTTTCTTTGCTTAGTGAACAGTTTGTGCGAGGTTTAGCACATGGTCGCTCTGTGAACCACTGACTATTGGTTATTCACTCCAGGAAACTGGTTACCTAAGTCACATGGTATCTCAGGTCCTGATTGGATGACTGAGGCTTTATAACAACAGGAGAAGTTCCCTTTTTTCCTACATAAAATTAGCCATGAATATTTTTAACTGTTCAAATAACCACAAGCACTTCTGGCATGAATCTTCTTGTTCACCAAAATGTTTGCAGGTGCCAGTGAAACAAATCAGCTGGTTTGTTTGCAAATGCTTTTGAGAGCTATTTACCTAGCTCTAGAATAACCTTGAAAAATTATGGGGAGTTTTATGTTGAAAGTTAATGGGTTTTTAGACTGGATGGGAAAGTACAGATATAAGAGCTGCAGAGGTTGCATTTAAAGAAAGCAATAATTTGGGGCACAGATGCAGCTACATCTTATAATGACCTGATTTATCCACACTGCTGCTTGTCTAAACAGAAAACATATCTTTATCTAGAACAACTTGGGCCAAGATTTTATTCCCAACCTGTTTTCTCAAAGCTGAAAGACTATTATACCCGGTTTGTGCATGAAAACTAGTGATGAACTACCATTCATCCATGAACACATTAAGGCTTGGGATATGCGCAAGATGGTGCATGCTCACATTTGCAAGTACACTCAGTTATCTGCAAACAGAGTCAGACTTTAGGCCCTGTGAAGACGTATCCAACAACCCTAAAAACTAAGGAATTTTAAGGGCTTTGCTACTGAACTGCAAGTACCGTGTAATTGAGAAGACATTTTAAATACATCTATGGATTCAACATGTTTAGAAGGACTAAGGGCCCAATTTTGTCAAGTGCTGAGCACCTACAACTCCCAAAGCCTCCATCTCTCAGGGTCAAATCCTAACTGCTATTTTGTAATGGAATGGAAGCCTCTCTTAGGGACTGATCCTGCCAACAGTCTCTAGCAGGTATAGCTCCAACATTGATTAAAACGGCACAGCAATATGTGCTGGATCAGGACAGTCACCCTTTAAACCAAATTCTTTATTCAGTTTGAGGAAGCAGCCTGAGACTTTGGTTTATATATTAACTTTTTTTTTTTTTTTAAAAGGGTACTTACTGCATGTCCCAATACAGCATGAGCTATTTCATGTCCCAAAATGAAATAGAGCTGGTGAATATCTGACACCACATTTAGCAAACCAGTGAAAACAAATACTTGGCCATTCTGTGAACAAAAAGAAAAAACACATATCATAAGATAGCATAGGAATTGTGTAAACAAGTTGCATTCTTCAATATTGCTTACTTTTGCTTTTGGATTTTACTTACTGGAAGTACAAAAGCATTTATGCCTGGTTCTTCCACCACATGGATAGCCCACTTGAACTCTGAGATCTGCAGGATGTCCTGGTTGCTTTCAGATAAATGACCAATAACTTTTTTCACTACCTGATAGCGAGGGTCTGTCTCGGATAACATCTGATTTTTAAACTGTTCCATCCACTGAAAGAGACAATTTGTTGATGTCTATACAGAATAAATAATGCAGTCTGGAGGCTAGCTGTTACACTTATATGCCATATCAGCGTACCACAGTAAAAGTTTTGTTCCAGACAATATATTTACAATCCAGTTCTCATATGCTCTTTTCTCTTATATACACCAACTCAATCATCCAAGGAAAGCAGTAGAGCTCAGTTTTTCACAACTCTATGCTAATTGTTTTGTACTGGATGTAATAAAATTGAACATTTATATATGCTGCAAAATAATTTACACCAAGTGATTGGATATTAATTAGGCTATATTAGTACAAAAATCATTGGCCAATGTGGAGAGAGAGCAGAAGGAAGCTGGCTGCAGGACACGGACACTGCCTCACGGACAATTCAGAGAAGCTGTAGGCAAGAGTAGGATGTCCTAGAGCAGCGGTTCTCAACCAGGGGTCCGGGGCTCCCTGGGGGACCGCAAACAGGTTTCAGGGCGCCACCAAGCTGGCCAATATTAGACTCGCTAGGGCCCAGGGCAGAAAGCCGAAGCCCCACTGCATGGGGCTGAAGCCCAGGGCCCTGAGCCCTGCTATCTGGGGCCGAAGCCTGATCAATATAGCTTCGGAGTCCCCTGGGGCATGGGGCCATGGGCAATTGCCCAGCTTGCTACCCCCTAATGCCAGCCCTGGCTGTTATATGCAGAAAAAGAGTTGTTGTGACATGGAGTTTTTATAGTATGTTGGGGGGGGGGGCGCCTCAGAAAGAAGAAGGTTGAGAACCCCTGCCCTAGAGTACTAGTACTAGAGCCCAAAAGGCTCAAGAGTGGTGAGGAAACTTAGGCAGGGAACAGCACATAGGCATTTTATTTTATTATTACTTAGATTTTTCTCTCGTGTGCTATGTTAGAAATCGTTGTAAAGACTGTTTGATATGTTTTAACTATCATGTGATCCTGGAAAAGTAAACTATAAATCAAAGCGCCCACAAGGCTGAAGCTTTGGGAAAGGGTGTGTTTAAACTAGAGGGTGTCTTGGGGGCTCTGCACTGACCTGGGGGCTTAGGGCAGCCAACCAATGAGGTCCCACTTCCATGAAGAGGTAACAGACCAAGTCTGTGCCCAGGAAATGTGCCAGTGTAGCTAAAGAAAGAGACAGTGCTAGATCCTACCCAAAGGGAAGTTTAAGAGCAGATGGGCCCAATATGTCACTACCCAAACAGAAGGCTAGTGAGTGGCCAGAAGGGGGAGCCCGACCAGGGTTGTGACACACATCAATAAGCAGAAACATGATTTTTGTGTGAGAGAGATGAGGAGGGCTTGTTTTCTTTCGGACAACTCACCATATCATACTCCATCTGTGACAATATCCTAAAATGTTCCTTCCCGAATACCAACAGTCGAGCACGCCCAGTGATTGGTGTTTCCTCCAAGTGAGTAAAATAAAATATAATAAATAAAACCGCCAAGCTACACAGACCCACAACTATCTTCCATTTGTTTTTTCTCGCACTTTCTTTAAAAAGTTCCCGCTTGTTAGGAGGCAGTGCCCTCCACCATTTTCTGATGCTCCTGCAAGACACAAACGTTGTACATTGTGAAGTGGGTATAGTGCCTCACACAAGTGAGGAGGGACTGTATACATTAACATTTGTAAAGTGCTAGGATATCCTTGGATGAAAGAGTCAAGAGAATCATTAAGTAGTATGTATTCTGCCAGTTCAGCACAATATTTTCTTCAAGGAACATGAATGTCTCATAAGGTAGATGCTTCCTTTTTAAATAGGAACCATTCCAACCTTTATCTTTTTGATCTGGTTAAAAATAGCATGTTGGGATTTTTTATTTTTTTTTTTGAGAACATCTGAATGAAGGATTTTTCACCCTGGTACTCCTTGAATGGATTTGCAAGACACAATCAGCAAGGGCTGATCAAAAATAAGTACATACAAAAGGATGCACATATTGAATCTTATTACGCATACAGGAGAAAATGAATTTCTATTTCTGTGCAGGAGCTGCACAATCAGAATCCAACTTAAACCAGGTGGTACATTTGTAAATTCAGCTTAGGCTGCAGCCAGGGAATTTGAGCACCCCCACTTTACCTCCAGCCTGAAGTCAACATGTCAGACTTGTGTCAGCAACAGTAGCTACTCTCACAATCAATAGTGATTGATTGTAACAGTCTGAAACAGGTGCATTTTCTAAAACAAAATCACAGGAGAGAGGTCCTCCCAGTTTATAACCATTTTAGTCTGATTGGTATATGGACCCTGTTGCGGTTTGAAGCTTGTGATAAAATAATAAAAACAAAAAAAAATTCCAAACCTAACCCCAAATCCTGCAAAGCTTTACACAACAAATGTTCAATTTTATACACACTGAGTAGTCCCATTAACATTAATGAGATTACTCACTGTGCGTAACATTACACACATACATAAGTCTTTGAAGGATAGGGTCTTACTCTGTAAGAGAAAATAAAACAGCATTTTACCTTCCAAGAATGATAGCAAATAACTTCTGAGCCGGTTTAAGAATAATCCACAATAGAGGCACTGGAGCAGCCTGAAATGATGATGATGTGTGAAAAAGCCTGATTATCTGAACATCCCAAGCAGGAATGCGATCTGGGGACTGCACTGGAGCAAGACTTCGGAATAATGCAAACTCTTCCACTAACGGCTGAGAGGCCAGGAAACAAGGACTTCTACGGCTACTGTGTATGTTTGTGCACACTTTTATATTCTTGGCATTCAAAAAACATCTTTGGCTTTTATTAATAAATTTTCTGTAGAAGTTAGAGCTTCCAATCATAAAATAATAGCTGGTGTTGCTGCTTGTATTTAGTCGCTGGCATTTATCCACTATCCGATTTATTTGAATCTGGTGATGTCCATTCAAAGCTTCAACTGAAGACTTATAAAGCTTATTGCACTTTGTCTGGCTGGCCAAAGAAGTTAAGCGAAATAAAATGCAGTTCCTACCAGCTATCTTTAAGCTGCAAATGGCATTCATTTCTCCTTTGTTTATTCACCCTGAAACAAAAGAGGCATTATTGTAGAGATCTTAACAATATAATAAGTAAAGCAATTCCTGAGTTATGAATTCACTTTAGCTGAACAGAAATATCCTACTTCTTGTTTGCCAACAGTCTCAGAATTACAACCGTCTTCTATTATGTACTTATTATAACACTGTTTTAAACTGCACAAAAAGATATTAAACTTTGCAACTGAAAGTGTAGGAAAGAGTTTCCTCATGGTCTCTTTTTCTTAAAGACAAGACATTAAAATGATTGTTTCAAAGGATAGCTGCTTGTTGGTGTCCTTTATTCAGAAGGTGTAAAAAGCTGGTAACAATATGGTTCTGTGGATTTTGCTCTTTATTTTAAATATCTGTATCCATTACTGTCAGGAGGAGGAATACTTTTATCATCTAATTTTGAATTTATAAAATGCACCTATCATGCTTTTTAGGTGCATGTACTTTCGTGCACAAAACAAAGTTGATGCAATATCAACTGCCAGATACAGAACCTCCCTCAAAGATGTTAATTGCCACTAAACCACCTCTCCACAAGGAAAAACCTTACTGAACAATTAAGCTATTTGTATATCAATAATCTGGGTGTTATCAGATCTGGTAGAGAAGCCAGGGCTCTTCACTGTTCATTCAAAAAGACAGCAAAAGATCCAATATACTTCATAGACTACTAACTTTTTACACTTCAGTCAAGGAGGCAACTATCACTTCCTCTGTACGTTACCCTTCTGCAAGCTATCCTAATTAACACGGTTCATTACTACAGCTCCATTTGATGTGGACCTTAAAAAGGAAGTTTTCTGCGGCTGTGCAGTCAAAGTGCAAGAATGAGCAAAGACTTCAAAACTACTGAAAACCTCAATCTGCAACATTATAAAGGAAGTTTATTTTGCACAAGAGAGGAGCCTGTCCCATTAAGCTTCCTTGTTCATATTAAAGCAGTGTAGCACCTAGACACTAGGGCAGTAGGCATTTTAGGAATCCTTGGGAGATTCCCTTATAAATAGATACTTTGACATGGCCACCTGACTCTAGGGTGACCAGATGTCCCAATTTTATAGGAACAGTCCGGACTTTTGGAGCTTTTTCTTACATAGGCACCTATTAGCCCCCACCCCATCCCGATTTTTCACACTTGCTGTCTGGTCACCCTACACCTGAGTAACATAGTACTAGGCTTGGGAGGATTTGATTTTTCATCAGTAAATGTTGATTTCACCTGACACACATGAACCAGCCAAAAACATATTTCCATCGATAAAAAACACACACACACACACACACACACAAAACCACATTTACAGAGAAGCAACGTAAGGAAACTGCTGCTTGAGAACTTAGGAGCGTTTGATTGAAGGCTCTTTACTTTGTACGTGTGACAAGCTCCGGGGACAGTTTGTGTTTCAGAGCGCTCCCTTTTTTGAATCCCAACTGCCACTCCCATGCCATAATTCTCGCCTCACACCCCACCCCCGCGCGCCAGGAAAATGTAACCGCCCAAATAAAACGCTGACAGAGACACGTTATCCGCCCGTGACGCAGCCTGGAGCCCGGCCTGGGCCAGCCCGGCGCAGACACAGGCTCGGGGGCCTCCCCTGCTCCGCGGGAGCCGCCAAGGCCCAGCCCCGCTGACACGTCACGGTCTGGACGGGCCGGAGCGGCGGGCACAGGCCGGAGGGTGGAGATCCGGCCCCGCTCCCCGCTGAGGGGGCGGCTCGCTCGGGCCCGACTGAGCGCCCCGTACTCACCGCCTCGGGAAGTGGAGCTGGGGCCTTCGTGGAGGCCCCGCCCCACACCCCCCTGGCTCCGCCTCCGGCTGGGAAGGCGCCACTACAACGAAGCCGGTTGCTCGCGTAGCCCCGCCTTATCGGCTGTCGTTTTGCTGTTAGCCCCGCCCTCTCCGCTGTAGCCCCGCCCCTGGCCTCAAAGCTCCGCCCACCCCTTGTTCCTCCTGGGGGAGGTTCCATTCCTGTGTCTGCCCCCCCCCACCCTTTTCTATCTAGGTCAGGCGATTCAGAGGGACCCCCTCCCCTACAGTCAGGGGGAGCACCTGCTGCCCTGCCCCACTATATTGAAGGGAGGGGCTGGGCAAGGGGAGGGCACACCAGGGGAGTCCAGAGCAGAGAGCTGTGATACCCTCCAACCCCACACCTCCTTCCCTGCAGCCACGCTCTGTGTCTGCCTGGGCCGTGCACCTGCTCATCCCCCGGGCCGCCATCCACTGGGCCTCCTCATCTCCCTCATTGCAACTCCAGGGCCTATGCACTCTGCCCCCGGGCCTAGCCCCTCACCCTCACACCTGGCTACTGCACCCCCAGGCTCTCCCCTGGCGCCTCCTTCGTTGTCACTCTCCCTGACTGCACACACACACACACACACCCCAATGCTCACTCTACTCCCAAGCAGAGGGATGTGGTGAGCCGGGGAGGGTTTATGGGGAGGGTTGCCAGTTTTGGTTGGACATATTCCTAGAGGTTGCTTCATATGACATAATCTTTAATTAAAGATTAATCTTTAATTCCTGGAGACTCCAGGCCAATCATAGAGGGTTGGCAACCCTATTTGTGGGGCAAGGAGATGGAGGAGAGGAGGGACATGGTGCGTGGGAGGGGTCTCATGGGAGCAAGGGGATGGAGGAGAGGAGGGATGTGGCGGGAGAGGGTGGAAGAAGGATGTGGTGGGGGTGTCTCGCAGGGGATGGTGCTTAGGAGGGATGCGGCAGATGGGAGTCTCGCAGGGGAGGGGTGTGGAGGAGAGGAGGGATGCGGGGCAGGGGGGCCTCATGGGGGAGGGGGATTGTGGCAAGAGGGGGAGTGGAGGAGGGGAGGGACTCCCCAGACAGTCGCGGACAGTGGGGACCTTGGGGAAGGGGCAAAGCAGGGACAGGAAGAGGTGGAGCGCAGGCGGGGCCACCACAGCCAAGCATCTCGTGGCAGGTCGGCAGAGGCTGCACGGGGGAGGCTTAGCCTCTCCTGGACTATTATACACGCCGCCCATGCCCAAAGTGCAGTTTCCTGCCACCTAGGAAGCACGTTTTAACATGTAGATACCAACAACACCCAAACCTCCTCTGCCTAAGGAACTGGGGATGTGACCTGAAAGGCAGGTCCTGCAGGTGCCTTGCCATCTAAATGGGTGCAAGTGGAAGGTATGTAATGACAGGGTCAGTGCCTACTGCATGGCAGCTCATGTGGACAGGCATGAGGCCTTTGTGTGGAAACAAAGGGCTTGTCCCTGGGAAAGGTGCGAAAGCCCTGCTCTTGGTCCCACTACCTCCCTGACAGAGCTGCAAGTACTTTGCAATCACCCTGCGCACTACATGCCATAAATTTCATTTTAGGATGTTGTTTTTTCTTCAAGCATCTACTGAGACTTTTTTGATTCCCTGAACTGCCCCCTCATCCCTGATCCTCCCCTCTTCACTACCAACCGCAAGGCCATGTTGCTGTGACAATTTTCCCTCCCAGCAAGACCAGAAGCATGTAGCTTCTGGGGGGTTGCTGTAGTCAGCAGTCCCCTCATGTCTGTCCAGGCCAGGACCTCCTGTAGTGACACTCGTCAACCTGGTTGCTAGAAAGCCAGGAAGAATGAAATGGTCTTCTCTGTGTCCAACAGATTCAATAAAGAATTTCCTTTATAATCAATACTATCAAATTCTGTCTACTCTACCACAGGGGACACAAGGGTATGAAATTGCCACTCATCAGGCAGGGCTTGGTTGTTGGGCTGTTTTGTTTTGTTTTTTGATCGTCAGCTCCATTTCTGAAACCAACCTGGGGAATTGTTGCCGATTGACATAAGTCTCCCTGCACCCAAAAGCTGAGCATGCCCCAATTAGTCAAGGAGCAAAAAAACCTGAGCCTCAAACTTGCATATCTGTGTGCAATATCTTCTGGAACTATTTATCTGCTTTATATTTTTTAGACTCATTCTATTTCCCTGCCTGTCTTGCTCTCTTCATCTAGCTCAGGCCTCCTCTCTGTCCCTCAACACACATAAAAGATTTCAGAGTAGCAGCCGTGTTAGTTAGGTATGCATCCGAAGAAGTGGGCTGTAGCCCACGAAAGCTTATGCTCTAATAAATTTGTTAGTCTCTAAGGTGCCACAAGTACACATAAAAGAGTTTTTTACTTTACATCACCTAGCCTCTCAAACAACTTTTCTCCATCTGTCCATGTCACTGACTTTCCACCTTATTTCAAATCTCAACTGAAATCACATATTTTCTCCTTTCCATATTTCTTACCCTCTCCTCTGCCATTTGTCTCTCTGACTGTATCATTGAACTGTGTCTGGCATATGGGGTGTAGGAATGGCACAAATAAGGGCCTGATCCTGCATGTCTGGCTCATCTAAAGCTGTTAAAGTAGGTGTTTGGAGTGTACAAGAAATACTAGATTGGGCCTTAAAGTCCTATTATGCTCTCTGCGTTTCTAAAAATGTGCATGAATGGCATTCCTACTCATTAAAATTCCAAAGCAGACAAACAGCGAATATAGCACAGATAATTACAGGATATCTCTATCATATACCAAGACTAAATGTCTCCTTATGTGAAAATCTGGCATATATAGTTGCACAATTGGATATGTATTAAGTGCTGGTTTTCTCTAAATAGACAGCTAGATCAAAAGCCATTACAGTCATTTATACAGTAGTTGCTCTTGAATTTTAATGAACATACATGCAATTTTTATCTGAGGACCTCAAAGAGTTTTAAAAGGTTGGGTAAATATTATCCCCATTTTACAGGTGGAGGAACTGAGGTTAAGACCCAAATTCTGGCCCCAGCACGTACAATTCACCCCTGTGAAGAAGAACAGCATGAAGGCTATGCACCAGATGACTCCCAATTAAGCCCTAGTTTTTTGTAATAACTGGCATATAGGCTTTATGCTGGCTCTCTGCACAGGAGTGAAATTCACCTAGCCTAGGAAGCTGGGTTGTATGTCAGGAGTGCCCCAGCTCATGGAGCTGCTCCCCATCTGCTATTTTTTCAGGGATGGAATCTTTTCTGAAGCACCTATTATCCCTGTACATGGTGGAGTGGAAATTCCCAACAGATCCTCATAAAAAGCAGTTCCCATACCCTTTTCTTGTCCCCAAATCCTTTTTTGCAGGTCAGTGCAGAGGAGGGGGTGGAGGGAGGTCTTGGAGCAAAACTTCATGGTTTACACAGGATATCCACTTCCCACTGCTTATGCTCTCCAAATCTTGCCCCTATGCACCAGAATCACAGGCTCCATTCTAAGCAGGATAGGGCAAGTGACTTGTCCAAGGTGATCCTCAGGCAAAATTGGGACTAGACCTGATTCCAATTCATTAGCTCAAACCACTAGAAACCTGCCTCCCTTGTGCGATTTACTGTGTTACCCTGTTGCCAGGCAGTAGCTGAATAGGGTCATTGCAGATCAGTTTCCTGTTTGAAGCAGAAATTGGCAATGTGGAGTCAGGTATTTTTCTAGTATGATTTATTTACAAAATGTACACACATTCTATTTTCTTGAACAGAAGTGGTAACAGACTGCACAAAAATCCCTTTTGCAGGAACCTCACACAAGGCACCACTTCCCTGTCCCTAAAAATGTTTTGGACCTCTGTCTTTCTGGGCTCTCACAAATGTTCTCACTTCCTGACCCAAACCCTGAGTTTTACAGCTGGGAAACATAACTCAAAGCTTCTCCTCTGTGGCCACAGGCTTTCAAAGGTGAGCCCGGGGTTCTACACAAAGGAATCTCACAGCATTAAAAGCCAGACAAAAGAGAATGCTTTAATTAACCCACACAATCATCTTAATATGGATTCAGGTGCTTGGCAAGCCATTAGCACCTTTTGTTATAAATATTAAAATCTGAAAACAGATTTGTGGGTTCCAGGCCTGCAAACACTTAGGACTTGTCTATATAGATTATACTGGAATAACTTTCCTAAGGTGTGAATTTAAACCACTATACCAATATAAGTCCACATGTGGACTCTCTTATTCCAGAATAAGAGCACCTTTTTTCAGTTTAATTTATGCTGCTTTGGAAGGGGTTTATTGGTTTCATTATACCAGTATAGTCATACCGGTAGAACTGGTTAAATTTTCCATTGTAGACAAGCCCTTATGTACATGAGTAACTTTGTTCATGTGAGTAGTCACATTGAATTCAATGGCACTGCTCACGTGCATAAAATGACTCATATCATGTTTGCAAATTGGGGCTCCTTTGATGCACTGAGTCTCTGTTTCATCACGTCTTGTTGTCTTTTTGCATGGAAGGAAAATTGGGTGGGAGAATGAGGGACAGCATTACAACATTTGTACTTATTTTTCTTACCAATCCCTTCATTGTGTGCAATTTATTTTATTTTCTATCCTATCTGTAAAACATCAAATGCAATAAAAATCATTGTAAACAACCTACCTGAAAACAGACTTTAAAAAACAGATAATTTTCTGCATTTCCAGCAGGAGGGATTCTCTAATGTTTATATCAAAACTCTTCCCTTCCCCATATTTTTCACCTTCACAAGTCAAGGGGTGTCATTTATAATGTGCAATGATCAGGTTCATATAAATTACTTAACTGTAGAAATGTTTTCGGTTTTTATCATAATCAGTAAAATACTTAGCATTTATAAAGAAATGTTCATTTCTCACAGGACATCACAAAAATAAATAACTAATATTAGTCAGAGGGGATGGTTTAGTGATCCAAGTATTGGAGTGATCCACTCCCCATTCCCTGGCACCAGGGTTCAAATTCTAGCAGGTTCAGTGAAGCCCTACATCCTTCTGAAAGTGAGTTTCATACCACTTAGGGTATGTCTTCACTGCACAGCTAACCCAGGTGTTTCGGGCCCAGGTCTGAACACATGGGTTAGCCTAGCCTAGGTGAGAGCATCCCCATAGCAAAGCCCTGCCTTGGTTACTGTGTCATCATTGTTTCTGCACTAACTCCTGTGTGTCCGGAGGCATATCTCATGGTTCTTTGTGCTGAGACACTAAGGGTACATCTACACTACAGCGGGGAGTCGATTTAAGATACGCAAATTCAGCTACGTGAATAGCGTAGCTGAATTCGACGTATTGCAGCCGACTTACCCCGTTGTGAGGACGGCGGCAAAATCGACTTCTGCCGCTTTTTGTCGGCGGCGCTTACTACCACCTCCGCTGGTGGAGTTAGAGCGCCGATTCGGGGATCGATTGTCGCGTCCCAACGGGACGCGATAAATCGATCCCCGAGAGGTCGATTTCTACCCGCCGATTCAGGCGGGTAGTATAGACCAGACCTAAGATTCTTTCTCAGTCAGTTGTGTCAACTGCAGAAGAACTTGCCTTTTCTTTGGAGGAAATTTGTGGGAAGGGTAGCTGAGGATTATAAATGCTTAAGTGATTTTGTCTGCATCCTCACTGCTGCAAAGTGGATAGGTTCCAGCATGAGTTAAAATGGAGCCTGGTCTGTAACCTGTGCCCCCATGCCAAGTAAACTAGTCCAAGCTTAAAGCACTTCCCAACCCAGGTCAGAGGGTTTTTCTGTGTGGCTAGTAGGTGGAGTTGGGCTAAAACTCGAGTAATAACCCAGCTTTAGTGTGCAGTGAAGACATAACCTTCCTGTCATTTGGTCAAGACTTTAGAAATGGAAGTCCTGTGTATTTCATGAGGACATTAAAGCTCCCATGGCACTTTCCATAGGTGTAAAGATTTCCCAACATATCCTCTCCTGCCACACTTGTGCAATTTATTGTACACCAGCTGCCATCCTGGCTGTTACCCTCTAATGAAGAGATGGGTGTATTTCAGTGGGGCTGTTAGATATTTAGTTGGTTTATTATTTATTATTCTATATTAGTTATTAATAATTCATTATTAGCTGAGTCTTCCATTTGGGAAAGAAAAAAGTAAAATCAAAATCCCTGGAGTTAATATAAAGATGAATTTTGTTACAGAGCTCCATCCACCCAAAATAGCTGGGTTCCAAAAAGTATTCCTTGTAAAAGGTGTCATATAATTTAATATCATACTTTTGTTTCCATCATATCTGTAGGGAGATACTTTGAGAGATCCATGACTTATGGGTAAGGCTACAATTTAGTCATGGAATCCGTGCATTCCAGTGACCTCCGTGACTTCAGCCTGCAGTGTTCGGGAACTGCAGGGTCCCCTGCCACCTGCAGGGGTAGGGAGCTGCGGGCTAGCTCCACCACCTCTGGTGGCCCCCAGAGCTCTAAACCGCCGTGGGTGGCAGGGTACTCCACAGCTCCCGGCCGCCGTGGGTGGTGGGGGAACCCCTGAGCTGCTGGTGGTGGGGGAACCCCACAGCTCCCGGCCACTGCGGGGGAACCCTTGAGCTCCCAGTGGCCATGGGACCCCAGAGCTGCAGGTGTCATGGGTACCCCACAGCTCATGCCCCCGGGGAGTGGCAAGGACATTCCCCGCCACCATGGCCACAGGAGAATCCCTGAGCTCCTGGCTGCCTTCGACCCCTGGAACTGCGAGCTGACACGGGAGGCGGGGGGCACCCCACAGCTTCTGGCCCCCATGGATAGTGGGGGGACCCCCAAGCTGCAGGTGTGGGGACCTGCAGATCTTCATTTTGTCACAGATAGTTTTAGTAAAAGTCATGGACAGGTCACGAGCAAAAGCTCATGACCTGTCCGTGACTTTTACTAAAACTATCTGTGACAAAATCTTAGCCTTATATATGAAGTGAGGTGAGGTAAAGTAAGTATGATGAAGTCCAGCATCGAATGTTGCTTACAGGCAACTTAGCACAAATCATCAGACTGCTGAATATCCAGATCTGATGATCACTGTATATTAAGAGCCAAATCCTCAGATGGTGTAAATCGATGTATTTCTAATGACATCAAAATGGTGTTATGCCAATTTATACCAGCTGAAGATCTGGACTGTTTTTATTCTCCAGTTTCTGATACTTGCTTGTAGTGTATAGATCGTTTTCAAAATAACTGAGTTGGTTATAAGAATTTTTCAGTGGAACTAGTAACCATCTTAACATCCCTTATACAGTAAGGTCCATAAAATGCATAATATATTTGCAAGCATTGAAATGAAGGAGAGATGGGTAATTTCAAATCCCGGGTGTACTGGAGTCTTCATTCAAATAAGTCTTCTATCAGAACTGATCCAATTACCTTCCAGTAGTTCTACATCGCTCCTCTGGGGGCAACTAGATCAGCAAAAATGTGGAGATTTCTCATTTCAAGTCTTGTGGGGACAGACATTTATTTCAAATAAAATGTGTCTAAGAAATAATGGGTGCAAATGTCACCAGTTCTGTAGGGTCCCTATATAAAATGTCTGTGGTAGATTACAAATTCATTCTTGTTCAATCTTTCATTTAGATAATAGCGATACATCTCTCCACAATTGTTTCTGTGGTACTGAAGTGTGCTGGAGTAAGACTGCATGAGTGCTAGCCCCCCAGGGAGAGAGAGGACCTTCATGAAAATGAGATGTGGATCTTGTCAAACTATTCAGCGTGTGCAAAATTTTATCTAGACAAACCATGGTATGAGAAATTCTGCTTGGGCTGGCAAATAATAACTGTAAAAATTGGGGAAGTTGAGTTTTCCTGCTCTGATAGGCATTTGTAATGACTCAAGATTAATTTTTGCATAAAAAAGAGGTAATTGCAATAGTTAAAGATTTATAAAAACCCTGAGGCAGATCAATGGGAATGCTTTGAAAAGGATAATTATACCTGCATGAGGATTATCGGTTTAATAGCATTAACCAGACCAATTAAGGAGACAGGGAGTAAGGGCCAATTTTGTTAGTTTTTTACTTATCCTATGAAGAAGTGGTTTAAATACCTAAGTGATGTAAATTATTTTGTTCTAACCAGTATAAATTCCTGAGTATTAAATACTTTGTGGAGGGCACATACCGCTATATCTCACATGTAATGAGATAAGGGGGAAGATTCTCCAAGGGTGTCCTGTCTGTATATTGCATCACATTGTAGGCTTAATTTGGCCATAAACCCAGTTTAAATAGCTCAGAGGAGATCACCTCAGAGCCAGTCTTCAGTGCCCCACAGTTTGGACTACAGAGGTGTGAATAGCCGCTCACAATAAAGTGCTGCGCTGTAACGCCCCCGTGTTAATAGGGTGACCAGACGCTGTCCTGATATTTGCTTCTTTGTCCTGCGTGGTGACCAATGTTTGGTCAGGACACTGGACAAACACGAAGTTTTGCCCTCCCCGAGGGACTCTCGCCCCATCCCTGCCCTGGCTCCACCCTCTCCTTCCCCCATTAGCTCCCTCCCCAAATCCCCACCCTGGCCCCGCTTCTTCCCCAACCACACTGCAGGTGCATGGCAGTGCAAGCCTGGGTGGGGGTGGCGGCTCCTGGATCCTGCAGCTGGTGAGTTAGCTCTGGCACCTGGGCACCGGGCGGGCAAAGGGGGGCTGGCAAGGGAGGGAGACAGGGATCTCAGCTCTGAGCCCCCCGCCGCGCCACAGGGTTCCTGCCCGCCCCCCGGCCCGCCCCGGGCACATGCAGCGCGCGTCCAGCGGCTCCTTCCTGGCAGGAGGGAGACTAGGCGCGGGGGACGCGCGCCACATGTGCCCGGGGCGGGCCGGGGCAGTGGGAGGCGCGTTGCGCCGGGAAGGAGCCGCAGCCGCGAGCGGGAGGGAGAGGCGCGGGGCTCCCCGGCAGCAGCGGGGATTTGGCCCATGCCCACGCGCCGCCCACCCGGCCCCTGCCCACTCCGCACTGCCCCGGACCGGACCCACCGCTTGCTGCATGGGCCGGGGGGCGGGAGGCTCCGCGGGAAGGGCAGCGCCCGCGGCTGGGGCCTGCTAATGCCCCCGGCCCCTTTGAAACTTTTTTTTTTTTTTTTTTGGTAACAATTAGGCAAGTTTAATATTGCTATCTTACTTTAGTATATGCACAAATAGTACATAAAATGAAACTTTTTTGTATGGTTACTAAGGTAATGACAACCTTGTGACACTCTGCTTGTCTGGTCTTTTTGCACAATTCTTCTGAGCCATTATCAGTTAGATAAGCTTTTGTGCCTTATGTCAGGTCAGACTAACCAGGACAAAGTTATCACAAACATTACAGCACCAGAAACTTCCAGAAAATAAGGATCATCAACAATTTTCCTTATGAATTAAATATTTTGTTTTAAAATGATCCTTTTTTAAAAAAGCCCTGTTTTGAAAGTTATTTTCAAAAGGTATAAATGGCTTGGGTGGAACGATCAGAGTGGCTTCTTCGTGTGGACGTGTCCAGGCTTAATTCGATTTAACGCTGCTAAATTCGACCTAAACTCGTAGTGTAGACCAGGCTTGAGTTTCACTGGGTGTAAAAGAAACCAAAAATTGACCTAAATGTCTATTGTTTCTGCAATAGCCCTGTCTTTACATCACTGAGAGCAACGTGCAGGGATTCTGAATTACAGAATATTGAAGTAGGTTAAAATGACAAAGGGGCAGTCCACGCTTATCAGCAGTCACTAATCAAGGCTTAGAATAAAATTAGAATTATATATAGGAGATGTCCGTTTTTACAGCCCCCTTTCCTCCATGTCTCTAGATTACAAACAAGTACTTGTAAAATTAAACACCTTTTATAGGCTGCTCCACTATAATTGGTTCACACCTCCAGAGGGAAGGGCATAATATCTGTGCTAATAGGAACCAAAGATCTTTCCTCCTCCCCTAGTAAAAACAATGGTCCTCTCATTCTCCTAACCAATGATGTTTTTGTGCAGCAGTGGCCAGCAGCCATAATTCTAAATATTTATATATAGAGGCACACATAAGCAGTGTTTCGGCTGCGCTTCCCAGAACACTTTGTGTGAAAGCTGACTGAAGCTTTGGGGATAGGGAAGGTATTTCTCCCCCAGCAGATAGTCTGTGTAATCAGGGTTTTCACTTTCCACTTCAACATTCACATGGCACTACCAGGTTTGTGGGACTAATGAAGGTTGCATGATTTGTTTTATTCTCTGTCAGAACTTTGGGTAGGCAGAAATCCTTTGTGGAAATTGTCTTGACAGCCTCATCCCAGACCCAAGTACAGGAAAGGAAAGGAGATAATTTTATGCTATGTTTGGACAAGTGGCTTTGTGATGAAGCTCAAATTCTTCTCTTGGGGAAATATTTTTAACTGACAAAAATTTTGACAGGTGTGTTGTCTGTATTTTGTTCTCAGATCCTATCTCCACAACTGGACGAATACAATGGAATCTGGCCCAGAGATCCATTCACTCGATCTTCCAAACTCATCCAGACAATTGCATCAAGCCTCACCCAAGTTTGAAGACAACAGAGGGCAGTTTGGGAACATTTATGCCCCCAAAGATACTCCCGTCACATGTGTTAACCTGGTGAGAGGGATTCTGAACATGTTGGAGATAACTGTCAAAAAGTCACAGAATGCATAGGACTTGCAAGAGGTTTGTTTTTCTTTTCTAATTCTACTTTGCCATAAGAACAAACATTCATTCTTTATTATAAAATTATTTTGGTTCAGATACAGTTTCCAGGGAGGTTACTTGTTCACCTGCTCCTTGTCCTGGAATTAAAATCTGTTTCAAATGGGAAATGCAATTAAGCTCTATCAATCTCTATAGACCGGGATTGGAGGTGTCTGCCATACAAGGTACATTATCCAGGAAGACAAGAAGAGTAACCAAGTCACAGTATTCAAAACCAAAGACCCCAACAACTGCCAAGATAAAGTGGTGAAGAACATTGGAATGGCTTACATCCGCCCTTGTGCTGCCTGCCCACTGGTATGGAACATATAAACATATAATGCCAAATTAGCTGAAGGCATATACACATATCACTGAACTGATTTAAACAGAGATGGAGTATACTCATTTCAGTGGTGAATTTGGCCCATTCATAATAAAGCTGGAGTTAAACAATGGTCTGTTCTCATTTACTATGTGAGTTCTTTGCCCTTTTAGAAAGAAAAGATCATAAAAGGAACAGCTGCATTCACCTACAAAATGAAATACACAGATGCTGGCACCCTGATCACACAAGCTGTGTCCCAGCAGGTCTATCAGATCTCCCCTTTCAGTGAACCTGCTGGTGTTGCTGTGATGGAAGCAAGGTAGGCCTCAGCCATTACACTGTAAATGAGTATAATGATCAGAACTGGGAGAATACATTTAAAATACATTCACCAAGACTTTGGGAATAAAACAAAAATGCCGCAATTGGATGGTTCTTTTGCTAGTTTTTGGCATTCAGAGGAGTGATCTGGCCTTATGTGTGTCTGCCTGTATCTAAGTTTCCTCTCTGTAATTAACGCAGCCCAAATTGCTGTTTGTGGCATTTCACTTTTGCATAGGGTACGTGCCATGGGTAAGTAAACTGAAATATCTGAGAAATGTAAATATCAGTAAGATGCTATTAATACTAATGTCTCCTCAGTTTCCCTTATTAAAATGGTAGAGAAGCTGTGAGATTTAAATCTAAACTTTTTACTGTAAAAAGGTTCGTTCTTGCAAGTTTCATACACGCTCCTATTGTACACCTGATATTTTTAGCCAGAGATCTCCATATGTTTACAAACTTCAGTTAAGCCTCCCAACACCCTGATGACTTATAAATAACTAACATGGAGTGATTTGTTAATATTCTTACTGAACAGTCTGTGAACAATCTGCAAATGTAAAATGATAACCTCAAGAAATTTCAATGATTTTGAATAATGAATAAATTTGAGAATTTTCTGATCCATTTGTAGACAATGTAAAATTATTGTTGGGAGTCTTTCATTCAGCTATAATATCCACTGTATTTAGCTTAGACAAATGGAGCACCCAAAGTAAAATGTTATGCTACTTTTCACTCTTTTCCTTGCAGGCAAGAACTTACTTTGAATGATATTAGAAACAGTCAAGCAAGCACATCAGAAATTCAGTTGCAAAACTATGGAAGTCTTTGTTACGATTTTGCAAGAGAACTACTCCAGATGCCAATTCATCTAATAAAGATGAAAAATCCTAAATCACAGGTATAAGATGCTTAATATTTTAGGCTCTTTCATTATTTATAAAGCTAATGGAAGATCAGCAAATTATTTCAGACACTTAAGATATCTTGTAATCCCTTCCGCCTCCTGTTTTTGTATCTGATAGTAGAAATACTGCAACAATTAATTTAGCATAATCAACAAGGGTACAATAGAGAAGCTCCAGCCAAATTCTTAGAACTTATCCAGCTTTGTTGTGTGGCAACGCCTGAAAACCTTGAGTCTCTTTGGAAACAATGTGCCGATAAACCTCAATATAGGTAATTGACTGTATCACTCTCAATCAACATTTCTGAACAGAGAAATTCTGACAATGAAAATAATAGATGCCTCCTCTTGTTTACAGGCGCTGGTTATTGAGCGCAATCTGGGCAGCAGGAACTACTGAGACATTCATGTTCCTTAAGCAAAAAATTCATAATGAGGACCTCAGCTATTTGGAATCAGCTCTGACTATCGCTCTCGCCTTCCATTTATCCAAAGCTGATGATCACACTTTACAAGCAGTAGCAGTGAGTACAATACATAGGATCATTCCTTATTCTGTTGTCTTGTAATTCTTCTACTAGAGAGACAAGGTGGTGGTGGTGGTGGGGAGCGTTAATATATTTTAGTGGACTATCTCCTGTTGGTGAAAGAGACAAGCTTTCGAACTACGCAGAGCTGCTCTTCAGGTGTAGGACAGGTACTCAGGGCAAGTCTACACTTAAAATGCTGCATTGGCGCAGCTGCATGAGTGCAGCTGTAGTGCTTTAATGAAGATACTCTACGCTGATGGGAGAGAGCTCTCCCGTCGGCGTAGTTAATCCCCCACGAGAGGTGGTAGCTATGTCGGCAGGAAAAGCCCCCCCGCCCCGACATAGAACTGTCTATGCTGGCACTTAGGTTGGTATAACTACATCACTCAGGAGTGGGGATTTTTCACATCCCTGAGGCCTGGTCTACACTGGGGGGGGGGATCAATCTAAGATATGCAACTTCAGCTATGAGAACACCGTAGCTGAAGTCAACGTATCTTAGATCGACTTAGAATCACTTACTTCGTGTCCTTGTGGCGCAGGATCGACAGTCACCGCTCCCCCGTTGGCTCCACTTCCGCCTCTCGCCGTGGTGGAGTTCTGGAGTCGACGGCAGAGCAACTGGGGATCGATTTTATCCGCGTCTACACTAGACACGATAAATCGATCCCCAATAGATCGATCACTACCCGCCGACCCAGCGGGTAGTGTAGGCGTACCCTGAGAGATGTAGTTATACTGAAGTAATGCTGCAGTGTAGATCTGCCCTTATTGTCATGCTAAACACAGGGTTGATTGTTTACCAGAAGTAGTTACATTCTAAGAGACTATTCAAAGTGAAGTGTCCAGTTAACATCACTGCAGCCATAGGATAGCAACATTATGAATTTAAGCTCCCAGGCTCGTCTTTTGAAGGTGTTGTGCAGGTTTCCTTTGAGGACGAGAACTGAGGGGTCAGATATGGAGTGATCATTTTGTGAAAAGTGTTCACCCACGCCTGATATGGTGTTTTTATCTTTAAACATTTTTCTGTTTGAGTTCATTTGAGAATGTAGTGATTCTCTAGTTTCACCCACATAGTTGTACTGGGGCATTTAGTGCATTGGATGAGATACACCACATGTTGTGACAGGCATGTGTAAGACCCATTGATCTTGAAAGATGTGTTGTGGGTTTTTTTATCATTATAGCAGTGGAGATACATTTGCAGGTTTTGCATCTGTTATGGCAGGGTCTGGTGCCGCTTTAGTTGGTAGGACCTGATATATGTGGAGGTTGCTTCTGATGATGAGCTTGGAGAGACTGGGCAGTTGTTTGAAGGCCAGAAGAGGGGGCCTGGGAAAGATTTCTTTCCAGATGTGGTCCCCATCGAGTCTTGATTGTAATTGTTGAATGATATCCTGTATGGACCCCAGTATGGGGTGACAGGAAACAACTAGGTGTGCACAGTCAAAGCATGTGTTTTGTCTGTATTGAAGCAGATTCTCTCTGTGTATTTGGATGACCTATTCCATCATGTGATCTACTTCTCTGAGGGAGTGTCCTTGTTTGGTGAAGGCGGTTTTAAGTGTGTTAAGGTGTACATCCTGGACTTTCCCCTTAGAGCATATTCTGTGGTATCTAAGTCCCTGGTTGTAGATAACAGATTTCTTGGTGTATTTGGGGTGGTTACTGGATCTGTGAATGTAGGTGTGGTGATCCGTGGGTTTCTTGTATATAGTTGTCTATAGGGTTCCATTGCTGAAGCTGATGGTGGTATCCAGGATATTGGCGTGTGTTGTAGTGTCCATGTGGTGGGTCCTCCTTCTACTAGTAGGCCACAATCCACTTTTATTGGTGAATTTACACAATGATATGTGGTGGATATGACATATTTTCCCCTTTAAAGCAGTTCACTGTAAATTTATGGGTAATTAGAAAAATGTTGATATTTTGATGAAATTTTTCAACTAAACTAACAAGCACAGCTGGCCTGTAGTATGCTGTCTGATTGGCTACTCCACCTGCTTGGTTGGAAGAGTCAACAAACCAGCTCTTAAGCCTGGTGGCTGCTCAAAGCAGTTGCTCATGGTGGTGATAGCTCTGCCTCACTCTAGCACCAGGTGCGCACTACAGCTTACCTTGGTATAAATTATGTTGCTCAGGGGTGTGAATAAGCCACCCCTTGAGCGATGTAAATTGCACCAATCTAAGCGCTAGTGTAGACAGTGCTATGTCAGCAGGAAAGCATCTCCTGCTGACATAGCTACCACCACTCACGGGGGCTGGAGTAATTAAGTTAACAGGAGAGCTCTGTCCTATTGGCTTAGAGCGTCTGCACTAACAGTGTTACAGCAGCTGCTGTAAGCTCTGTAGTATAGCCATAGCCTAGGTAATTCAACTCTGACCCTTGGCTCCGATTCCTGACCTCTGACTCTGGGCTCTGACACTGTGCTCCTTCCTGGCTCCTAATCACAAGGCATGACTCCTGTTCCTACCACTAGGCACAACTGCCCATGTCCCAGTCTCTGACAGACTTTGCCTTCTCTGACCTAAACATATAACAACATGTGTACATATACGTTATAAAAAATAAATAAAAATCCAAAACAAGACAGCCCACCGCATGCACTTCTCCCCTTGGGGAGAGGATGAGAGAACAAATGGGCCAAATTTTAGCTGCATCACTTAATGCACTACTGGAAAGCGCTACGATTCTACAGTGAAATCTAAGAGCCTGAATGGAATAGAGTGTACAGAGCATCACAAGGGTCAGGGCAGAGCTAAGGAGAACTTTAAGTTAGTGGTTCTTAACCAGAAGTACGCTACCCCTGGGAGTATGCAGAGGTCTTCCAGGGGGTACATTAACTCATCTAGATATTTGCCTACTTTTACAACAGACTACATAAAACTAGCAAAGTCAGTAAAAACTAAAATTTCATACAGACAATGACTTGTTTTTACTGCTTTGTATACTAATACTATACACTGAAATGTAAGTACAATATTTATATTCCAGTTGATTTATTTTATAATTATATGGTCACAATTAGAAAGTCAGCAATTTTTCAGGAATAGTGTGCTGTGACATTTTGTATTTTTATGTCTGATTTTGTAACAAGTAGTTTTTAAATGATGTGAAACTTGGGGGTATGCAAAACAAATCAGACTCCTGAAAGGGGTACAGTACTCTGGAAATGTTGAGAGCTCGCTGCTTTAAGTCACCTTTGCAGTGACCCCGGTTTTGCCTTCTGTGCACTTTGGCTGCACCCAAGCATCTGACCTGAGATCCCTCCCCAGAAAAGCTTACAGCCTAACCATGCAAGTACAATAAGGAGCAGTAGCATAGCTAGTGGGGTACAGGGGAAGCAGCCGCTTCCCCCGCCTTTCGAAAAGTGGCCGGAGGAGCGGGGGGAAGGGGCAAGGCATGCGGCCCGCAGCGCAGCCCAGCAGCCGCGGCTGGAGGAGCAATGGGGGCCAAAGGCTGGCGGCCTGCAGTGCAGCCGGCAGCCATGGGGGGGGCGGCAGCCGTGGCCGAAGGAGCGAGTGGAGGCGCAGGCTGGAGGCCCGCAGCGCGGCCGGAGGAGCGAGGGGGGGCGCAGGCTGGAGGCCCGCAGCGCGGCCGGAGGAGCGAGGGGGGGCACAGCATGGGGACCCGTGGTGGGGGCAGCCAGAGGAGCGGGAGGGCGTAGCATGGCGGACGGCAGCCGTGGCCGGAGGAGCGAGGGGGGGGGGGAGTCCACAGGGGTGGCACGGCAGGGCCGGAGGAGCCATGGGGGGGAGGGGAGGGACAGCCAGAGAAGGAGCCAAGGGGGGGTGCGGAGCGGCCGGAGGAGGAGCCAAGGGGGCGTGGCCAGAGGAGGAGCCAAGGGGGAGCGCCTTTTTTATGTTTGCTCCCCCTCCTCTTAGAAGCTGGCTACGCCACTGGGGAGAGCAGTCTAAAAACAAGAAGACATGGACACATAGTCAATGAGAGAGTGCTATAGCAAGGTAATGGAAAAGTGAGTTTGAAGGAAGACAGAGAATGTGGCTGGTGCACAGGAAACCAGAGACTACGCCCAGCGTAGGAGGCAGCCTAAAAGAAGGTGAAAACCAAAGATGGAAGGATGCATTAAGAAGAAAAGGATGCAAATGTCTAGAAGGCTGTGCAGGCTGAAGTAAAAGCAGAGGTGTAAACAGTCATGTAGTTGGGCACAACCTTGAATTTGATGCAGAAGGAAAGAGGAAGCCAATCTAGTGAATTAGAGTAGGGGTGGCATAGTCAACTACTGAGAGGAAAATAGAGGATAAATGTTGATCCAATTATTTTTAGACCTTCCCTGCCACTGAAAATAATGCATATTCTTTTTATTCACACAGAGTTTTTATTCTGCAAGATCTGAAACTTATCAAGAGTTTATCTTGAGGCATCTGAAGAAGTGGGTTTTTTACCCATGAAAGCTTATCCCCAAATAAATCTGTTAGTCTTTAAGGTGCCACCGGACTCCTTGTTGATCAAGAGTTTATATTATCCTTAGAAAGAATTTCAGGCAGGAACATCAGCAGTAGGCAGAAGGTCAAACAATGTGAACATCATGGACCATTACAGTGAAATATTCAGGCTGCCATATGTGGAAAAGATAATATACAGCCTGAGAGGCAATGTGACTGGAGCAGCAGAAGAGGAATGAGAACTTAGCAAAGGTATTTGGGAAGTACGGAAGTCCTCTTCCTCTGGTAGCTTTACGTGGCTTTACTCCAATTAGAATGACATAATTCACAGAGGTGTTCTCTGTGCCCTGCACTACAATTAATCTCTCTGTTCTTTTGAATAGTTGGTGACATATACGGCATCACCCCCACTTGACTACCTTAAGGCTTTTCCTGTCATGGAGCACCACACAGAGACCACTGGTTCATGATGACGTACAAAGAAATAACTGACCACAACCCATCTGTTTTAGTCAGTGGTTCTTTGCTGATTTATAATAGCATGGATGATACCATGTGACTGTCTTGTCTCTACCCTATCCCCTAAAAAAGACGAAAGCTCCCAAAATACCACTACAGCTGCTCAGAATATTTTGTTTATCTGCTTGGCTCTTTCATGTGATACAACTTGACCAGCTGTACGCTTCTCCTACTCAGCCATTGCCATGGCTAATTGTTGTTCATGCTGTTTTTATTACTGATACTAACCATTCATCAGGGGAAATCAGATCACTAAGGAAACGTGGTTTAGTATTATCACCCCCATGCTACATATGAGGACTCAGAATACAACGGTTAAAAACTGAATCTCCAAAAATTACTCTGCAAGCCAAGGGTAGGAGGAGAATCCAAAACTCCTAATTCTCAGCCCCAAACAATAGTGAAAACTGCCTCATTTTTTAGAAATTCTGTTCCCAACTATACCCATGCAACTGTATTGAAAAAAATGAATATAATTACATGGATAAAATTGAGAGCAGAATTTGGCCCCTCATATTTAACTGATCATTGGTCTAATTTATTCCTCTCCCTCATTCTGAAAACTGCCCCCAATTCCTTTGTAATAAGCCAAACTCCAGTAATGCAAAATGTCACTGGCATAACATGAAGCTGAGTCCGGAAAACCCTGGGAAAGGTGCATTTCAGTATTTGAGCCCTTTGAAGAAATGCAGCTCCTCTTGTAGTAAGGGAGTACACATGTTCTGAGTGCTACAAAGCTTCAAGTAAGGCCCAGTCCTGAGAATTTTGATATTATTGGGAGCTGGGTGAAACCTTGTTGTGCATTGAGTTAAAATTTGCGTGAACACACCCGACACTTAAGATAGTTGTAAGAGACAGTTAAAGGGCCACACCTAAAACAAGATCTAATAGCGTCTGCCCAGAAACTAGCACTAGCTAGTAGGTGGAGGGTTGCACTGGGTATTGGTATGAGCCGGTGTGTGAGAGAGAAGGCAGACTAGACAACAATTGGGAGACGGAGGAACAGCCAAACAGCCAGAAGGAGTAGCTGAAAACATAGTGTCTGACCCAGGAAGGAACCTAAAGAGAGGTTTTTGGATCAGTGGTGCCAGTCGAATACAGTGTTCTTGGTGCTGTGAGCAAAAGAAGCCTCGTCCTGCTACTTGATTTCTTCCGTGTTCAGAGACAAAGGACTTTGTACATTCTTTGTAAATACACAAAACTATCAAAAGAAATACCTGACTGTCACCAATTTCTACTCCCAATTGGAACATCTCTAGGCCTCTAAGCCCCTAATGCATCCCTAGGCCCCTAATGCCATTCAGGTAGGAAAAAAAGAGCAGGATTGAGCCCTAACAGTCTCAGATCTCCGAGTAGCCGCGGCGCGGGCGCCGCTTCTCTCCCTCCCTCCCTCCTAGGCTTGAGATCCTGGGGGGAGGAGGCAGGGCTGGGGATTTGGGGAAGGGGTGGAGTTAAGGCGGGGCCAGGGGTGGGGTAATTAAAGAACAGGGGGGGGCAAAATTGTTTTTGCTTTGGGCGGCAAAAATCCTAGAGCCGGCCCTGCATAAGAGAGAGAATTTAATCATATGAACAGCCCAGATATAATGTTATAGTAGTAACAGATGTGGTTCAGGTGACTAGTAATAGAATATAGGTCTTTCATCTCTAATTTTCTAGGTCAAATCCATTCTAGTAGTGATTGGTAGTGGCTATGCTTTGGCCTGTACTAAAAATGGGTTTGGTGATTGCAATCCAGTTCCTAATGAACTGGTCTCTCTGTCATAAAAAAATAAAACACTGCTACAACTGGCACCCTTGGGGGAAATGTCAAAAAAGAAGTCAAAGATCAAACAGGCATGGAGACTGCCCAACTCGTCATTCTGGAAGACGGTCCTGGTTAGCGACCCCTTGGTGAGGCAATGTCAGGACTGCTTTGCCATTGCCAGTGTTGCACCTTTTCTGTGGCAGAAAGGACTCCAAGAGCTATCAAATAGACACCTTTTCATCAGCTCCACCCATACACTATATAAGAAACAAAACTGTGTAGCAACTGAGCCTGAGCCACTTAGTTTGGGTTCAGATTTCTCCAAAGTTAAGGGATACTCAGGTTCAGATTTTTAGTTCAGCTCATTATACAGAGCAAGGCCAATCACAAAGTTTGGGTACGGAGCGAGGCTAGTCTCAGAACTTACCTGCAGTTTGGGGGAATTCTTATCTGGGGATTTGGTTCAGGCCCATCTCTCATTATTATTTAACTTTTATACTGCAGTGGTACTTAAAGGCCACAAGCAGGTTGGACTCTGCTGTGCGAGGCAGTGCACAAGCATATTAATAAATGATAGACCCAGCCCCCAAATTCTTAATATTTGAATTGTGTGTTGATGTTCCTGGCAGGATGATGCAAAAATCTAATGTCATACTGGTGGGAAAATGTGAAATAAATAATATGCATCTGCTTTCAAGCTTTACTGTATTACAACAATTGCAGTCAGTTGGTTTTCCTGTAATAAAGCCCAATTGGTTCTTACAGATAAGTGAATAATAACAGCATTTAGCTCTTGTATAGCAATTTTTATCCACATATCTCAAAGCAGTTTCGAAGTAGGGAAGGGTCAGTATCATCTCCATCGCAGATGTGGAAACTGAGGAACAGAAAGGTGTAGTAACTTGTCCTATGTCACACAGCATGTCACTGGCAACGCTGGAAATAGATCCCGGTCCCTGATGCCCATTCGAGTATCCAATCCCATGGCCACACTAAGTCCCATCATTTTTTCCTGGACATTGGAATTTTTCATGTGTGTTTAGTAAACAGTTATCCATAGGAGCCACACAACAATGGATGCTTATTAGGATTGCAAAACAGTGAAATTTAAGGGCAGATTATGTGAATTAGATGGCTGACTCTTTTGGAATGCCTGCTTGAAGTAATCATGTTTTGAAAGAAATCTAATTAGGCTGATAGAACTTTAGATGTCCATCAGCAGCCCAGGGAATGTACCAATTCTGCCAGTATTCCAACATTTAACAACTACCATTATTCCCTCCCTGCCCCCCTCCCCTTTTTTCCTTCTTTCCATTTGTCCTTTAAGGTGATGATGCTACATAGAAAAGATTTTGTATAGTGGTAGGTGACTAGTGTCTAATTCTGAGCTCTTGGCCAAATTCCGGGTTGGGTAATTATATTCTGCCTACCTTAATTTCCCCTGCAGCTCTAATGAGGTAAAGGTCTCTTCACAACTTGTCCTAAAACATTGTATGGTATTGCTGTGGGCTGTTAAACAGTGAAGAATACCTTTTCCTATTGAAACTGCAAGGGACATTTGGGTAGAGAGAAACCAATGACCAGAGCTGGAATTTGACCAAGAAAGCAAGATTAGCTCTCCCACTCTTAGAAAAAGTGCCAATGAATCTGTAATGACTACACGTGGTCAGACCCTCATTGGAAAGCATGTGCGGGATCAGAGCACAAGGTTGTCTGACCAACTTTGAATTTCAGAATATTTGCACCTTCGACAAATGACAAAGAGTCCTCTGGCACCTTATAGACTAACAGACATATTGGAGCATAAGCTTTCGTGGATGAATACCCACATCATCAGATGCATGAGTCAGCACAGAAGGCTGTGATACTGTAAGTCTGGAAGAGATTATCACAATGTTTTGTTTGTTTTGTTTTTGGTGGAATTTATTAAGTTTAAAGTTGGTGAAAACAAAAAAGTTCCAGCAACTTCATCAAAGTAGTATCTTTAAAAACGTCATTGAAAACAGAAAGCCAACCCTAGTTATACAAGTGAGTCAGTCAGCGCATATTCAAGCTTCAGCACCTGGTTGTGCAAAAAAAAGTCCTCATAAAATGTTTAAACAAGTTTAACAGGCTCTTTAGTAATACAAATGTAGGTATTATAAATTATGCTAAATAGCTATGTTAGGAAGTACAAATAACTTTCTTGTCCCCTTAAAAATACAACTATACAATTGGAAAATTTTGGGCTACGGTGCTCATCTTTTCTTTCCACGTGATTTTGATAATCAACTCTCAAATTAATTTATACTAGTTAATACCACTTCACGCATCTAAGCTTATTTAGGATTTTAGAAAATCATTGTTTTAAAACTAGAAATAAAAAATACCCCAGCCTCCCCACACAAACGTTGAATAATCTTGCCATTTCTGCTTCCTTCTCATCAAAGTCTTAATTTCTGTCTTCAGATTAAGGCAGCTATGAGTTCTGTCCTCGTCTCATTTCACCCATCTCCTTGATCTCGACCTTCTCATACTTCCCAGTCCTCCTCCTGGTAATAACCAGTACAATAATCCCAGTAATAATAGTCAATATCACCACTGCCAACACAGCAATAACACCAGCAGTCAGACGTTTCATAGAAAACTCTGGTGGCTTTTCATCCACATAGTAAATTAAAATTCCTTCCACATCCAGAGGCTCTCCGTTAACGGAGAGGTTGAATGCATTACTACGATGAAATATGGAGTCAAGTTTAACATCTTTTTCAAAGTAATAAGCCACATCAGCTATATCAACATCTCTGTTGGATTTCTGGGAAGCATTTTGCATCAGGTCAATATGGATGAATGGGTATTCATACTCAATGGCAGTGATGTACTTTGGATGCAGCTTGTATCTGTTCTGAATGATCTGTCTCAGACCATTTGCCACTTCAGAAGCATGGAAGGCTTTAGACCTCTCCTTGTGTTTCAGTTCGATGAAGATCAAGTTAGTTCTGACTAGTTCACTGCATCTTAGGGTTGTGTCACCTTTATCAGTTCTCCTCACCCCAGCAGAGTTCACACACCAGCAGGTGTTGGTCTGATTGCACTGCCTGGCTTTGAAGATACCACTGTCCTCACAATCTGGATTGTAAATTCCATCATTGTCTAAAAAGCCATGCTCAGGTTTGGTGAAGCGCCTGCCCTTTGGGGAGCTCATTTCTGCCTTCATCAGTAGGCATTTTGAAGTCAACACTGAACAATTTACTCTTTGATTTGAACCCACCAACGTGCAGAGGCAGTTCCCGGGTGTGTCTTCGGTGCATAGAGCCCGTCTGTTGGTTGCACAGGTACAGTTCTTCTGGGCAGATGATGATGCAGCTGCCAAGATCAAAACCAGCACAACTCCAAATCTAGATTCCATGTTCAAGGGAGAAAGAGAGAAAGAAGCCTGTGGGAAGAAATGGCAAGGGCTGTCTGAAAACTAAGCCCACTGACAGCCAGTCTCCTGGTTTTTGTGTATTGGTGAGCCACTCCCTATTACTCAACCCAAATCAGACCTGCAAGACAGGTTCTGCTCACAAACAACTGGTCTCCAGCAACATAGAAAACCCACAGAGAAGTCAGTGAGCCGCACCTTCTTCAATTATACCTTCAGGGAGTGGCAATAACTCCTCACCATCCCAACCTGTCTCCCTCCCTCCTGCTGAATGAGGAAATACAACAGGCAAGCAACTCACACACCAATATAAAACGTGACTCCTCCTGGCCCTGCCTTGTGGATCAGAACATAAACACAGTTTTTTAAGTTAATGTGAGCCTGCCTGCCTGAGCCCCTTCCTTCTGTCTCTGTTTCCATCTCCTGCATATATAAACCAGTTAGGGCCCCGTGCAGATGGGAACTGGAGCAAGGAAACACACAAAAGGAAGGACAGCAGCCTACACCGGTGTTTGTGGAAGCCTTGCTGCCCTGATATTATGGGGGAGAAGTACTGCAATTAGAGGTGGGATGAGGTATGTCACAGTTCAGGGCAACGGCTCATGTATTTCCCTTCTGTGTATGGGTGGCAGGTTTGTAGAAATTTTGGTGGTTCCCAGAACCCACCCCCACCCCAAACTCCACCCCCCACCTGCCTAAGGCTCTGGGAGGGAGTTTGAGTGGGGGGAGGAGGTCTGGGGTGCAGGCCCTGGGCTGGGGATTAGGGTGCAGAAGGGTGCAGGGTGCAGACTCTGGGATGGAGTTTGGGTGCTGGGTGCAGACTCTGGCCTGGGGCAGGGGGTGGGGGTGAAGGAAGGGGTGAGGGGTGCAGGCTCTGGGACGGAGTTTGGGTGTAGGCTCTGGGCTGGGGCAAGGGGTGGGGGTGCAGGAGGGGGTGAGGGGTGCAGGCTCTGGGATGGAGTTTGGGTGCAGGCTCTGGGATGGAGATGGGGGACTAAGAGGGGGTGAGGGGTGCAGGCTCTGAGAAGGAGTTTGGAGTGGGAGGGGTGCACGCTCTGGGAGGGATTTTGGGGATAGGAGGGGTGCACGTGTGAGGGCTGTGGGGCTGGTGATGAGGGGTTTGGGGTGTGGGAGGGGCTCAGGGCTGGGGCAGAGGATTAGGGTGCGGGGGGATGAGGGCTCTGGCTGGGGCTGGGGTTGAGGGGTTTGGGGCATTGGAGAGGCTCAGGGCTAGGGCAGAAGGGCAGGGTAAGGGCAGCCTGCCCTGCCATTGGGGACGGGGGGCACTAGGACCCTGTGACATCAGTTGATGCCGGGAGCCAGCAGAGCAGAGTCAGCATGAGCTGCAGGCTCCGGGGCCGGGGGAGGTGAGCGGGGGCAGCAAGTGGGGGCTGGGGGGACACTTGGGGGAGGTGCATTGGGGTGGCAGGTGGGGCCAGGGAGAGACCCGGCCCCAAACACTGGAGGAGCTGGGCCCCCGGGCCCTGAATCTTGCTGGAGCCCAGGCACCACGAGTGTATATAACTTGCCGCCCCTGCTTCTGTGGTCCAGCAAAGGCACCCACTCATAGGTGTCTGGATCCCCAGCCGTTGCCTCTCTTGGGCTGAGACATGCATCTCTCACACTCCTGACTGAGATATTTTCAGGCTCTACAGTTCCCTGCCTATACTGTGAATTTCCCAGCAAAGTCAGACAGCCTAAGCAGGCCTGCTTTACTTTTCTCCTCAGAGACAGTAAACAGTGTAATTGCCACAGTTAAGTTACCAGACAGCTCTTCCTAAGCAAGCATAATGGCTCTTAAGGAAAAAGCATTATAGAGAAAACATATTAAAAACAATAAAAGAACCTATCTGCATGCTAAGCTTACCAGAGATCACCCCCTGACTCCAAGGACTCTGGCAGGTGAACAGTCCTTCAACCCACACCAAGGGGCTTTCTTGTGGTTACAAGTTCATAACCCCTACTGCTTAGAACAAGAACACAGGACAGGCAAGTCTTTCCAGCTCTTCTCAGGAAGGATTGGGGGCTCCCCTTAGACGGAAGGTCTTGTCCATTTGCTGGATCAGAAAGAAGGCCCTGAGTCAGTCTTAACTCCGCAATTTTACTCAAAAGTCCTTTCTTTGTTGGTCCCTGGAGAATCCAGTGTGAATTAGTATATGCGAGCCTCCCTCCAGGTGGTGGTTCCTCTCTGGAGGTGTTACAACCTGAATGAATTTGTCTACCCACCCCCACTCTACTTAGTTTTTGGAGGGCTGTGATCTCCCTCCCCAATGGAATTACATAGAATCCTTGGCCCACAAAGATGCACAAACTTAATTCAATACGGTTTGTCCAGGAAATTGCCTTAGCTGTCACATCTCCCCCTAAAGAAGTGGGTATAACTAGGGTGCTGTCCAGCAGCCGAGGGGAGCGCACTTATTTCCTGGACAGGCTGATCCGTAAATGGCATTTTTTCCTCTTACCTTTTATAATTTCATATACACCTCTACCTCGATATAACACTGTCCTCGGGAGCCAAAAAAATCTTACCGCGTTATAGGTGAAACCACATTATATCGAACTTGCTTTGATCTGCTGGAGTGTGCAGCTGCGCCCCCCGGAGCACTGCTTTACCGTGTTATATCCGAATTCATGTTATATCAGGTCGCCTTATATGGGGATAGAGGTGTAGTAAATATTTTGCAAGCAAGCCAGCATGCATCCTTCAAAATTCCATAGTGTCCCTTGTCCACCAGCCTGTATAATTTCTCTCTGTAGAGCCTCTGGGGTTGAGCTCTCGCATGGCCCTTCTTACCCCTCAACCTCTGGGTGTTAGCTTGAGATGGGTTTTTTTCACTCCCATCTGGTTTCTAGGGAGTGTGTGTGGTGTCTCCCGGCAGTCAGGCGGCTTTCGGCGGCATGCCTGCAGGAGATCCACCCATCCCGCGCCTTTGGGGTACCCGCTGCCGAAGCCGCGGGACTGGTGGACCTCCCACAGGCACGCCGCCGAAGGCAGCCTGACTGCCGCCCTCATGGCGACCGGCAGGCTGACCCCCGCAGCTTGCCGCCCCAGGCACGCGCTTGGTGTACTGGTGCCTGGAGCCGCCCCTGGGTGTCTCTTTGTCTCCCAAAGGATTTGTTGCCCCAACTATGGGTTGAGGTTCCCCACCCTGACAAACAAGGAAGAGCCTGACAGAGGCAGCACCACATTCCATCCAGACTGAGTACACCACAGCAACAGGAGTTGTGGGCAGCTCAACAGAAGCTGCAGCTGGAGAAGAAACACAGCAGCTAGAAGACTGGAATCAAGAAATAGCAGACCAGGAGCACCAGTGCTAGTATAAGAGAGAGGAGAAAGAGAGCCATTTTGCACTAGTTTAAGATGAGGGAGGCTGCTGCTGCAAGGTAGGCAAGGGGCCAGAGGACGCTGCCTGCCTGACGAAACACACCTGATCCTTCAAGAACATGCACAGGACGGGTGAGCTGGTGAGACATTGCATGTAGGATGTGTCATTGTTTCGTATGAGAGGTACTCTCCTATGCTTTATCTGTTAAGTATAGAGCATAAAGTTGAGTAACTGAACAAAGTGTGTGTTGACTGTTTACAACTGCTGGGGGCCCCTGAGGGAGTTAAACAGTAAACCAGAAGCTAAAGGGTTAGGGCTGCACCCAGAGGGGCTAGCCAGTTGGATGGTGGGTTAAAACAATCAAAGGGGATGCCAGATAGAAGGTCTACGGCCTGAGAGTATGATTAGGGACCACAAGATTGGGGCAGCGGCTGGACTCCGTTGAGGTTCCAGGAGCTTAACACACCCCAAGGCATTCAGAGCACAGAGGCTTGGATTCCCCGCAGAGCAGTCCTAATAGGCAGCTAGGAAGGGGCGCTTATTAGGATCTGTGCCGGGGGGAATGATACTGCAGGTAGGCGAAGCGGATGGGTGGAACAGCCCTCAGTCTCCTTGGCATGGCAAATAGCATTTGGTGAATATTGCTCCTAGGAACATTAGCCCCCATGTTTACACGGTCTTTGGTGAGGGGGTACTAGCCCCAGACATGGACAATGGAGTTAGGAGTAGTATGGCTCCAAAAGGAGCTGTGCTGCCAAGGACAGGGCTAGGCTGGCAGAACCAAAAAGAGGTAGCTATGGCTAATGCTTCCTTTTATCGTGGATCCCTGGACTCCATTGTCTCCTCCACGATCACACACTCCGCTCCTCCTCTGACCTGTGAAGGGAGCACAAATCAGTAATGCGGCCACAGTTTCCCAATCCTCTGTCCTGCAGCTCCCCTGCTGTTGTAGTGTCTGGTTTCTTGTTGCTTGGGGATTTTAGTTTTGTATATCAAAAATTCCGTTTAATCTGCTCTAATAAAATCCCAGAACAGCTGCAATGTCAAACCAATGATGGGTTGACAGTTTCTCCAGTTACAGATTATACTTTCATTTAGAAAACAGTTGGGGCATTCCTTCCTTCTAGCAAGGATGGTTTCTGCCCCTCCTACTTCCCTTTGATATACTATTTACCCCAAGCCCATAAAACATACAAAAACTTTCACACTTGTTCTGTTACCTTATAGAGTGGTTGATATTGGTCATGGCAGTTTCTGGAGATACTAAAATTTCTGATGGTGGGGTAATTGCTCTGTGGACAACATTCCAAGTTTCTTAACAATCCACCACACTCCATGAATCACTGTTTTCCCATCTTCCCATTGCTGCCAGTAGGTGTCAGACGTTCTACTTGCTCATTGCCTGCAGACTTGGGTAAGCACAAACTCCTGAAACTCAGATGTGCTGAGCAGGTTGTGCAAGACGTTGAGCACCCTCAGGCACTCTAACTCACAGGAATGGATCTTGAAAAAAACCCATATTCAAACTCTACTTCCACAGGGGTTTTCCCAGAGCCTGCCCTTTATTTAATTTAAGGCAGGTCTCATTGTAAATAGTGGACGAATTATTAGGAAGCTACAGTGGCTGCCAATTCATATTTACAACCAAATATGGGCCTAAACCAAACCAGCAGATCCAAATACCCTCAAACTTCAAGGAAGCTCAGACCTGGAACTGAAATTGGTGGCTTAGCCCCCTCTCTATTTGGAATAAGAGAAATTGTTATAAAATACAGTGTAGGGAATAATCCTTCATTGCCAAGAAAAGGAAGTAGGTAAATTCCTAGATTTACTCCTCGTTCTTGTACGGGCTCATTTTGTGACCTTGAGCCAGTCACTGCACTGTTCTGTGTCTCAGTTTTTCCATCTGTAGAATGAAAATAGTATCTACCCTCCTTTGGAAAAAACTTTGAGGCCTACATGTGAAATTGCTAAGCAGTATTATTTCCAACTCCAATTTCTTTTATTTTTTTTAATAATATATGGGGTGTGGTTTGTTCCAATTCTTCTCGCCTGGTATTCAGTCTCTTGTTAAGCCATGTTGCTTCTTCCTCTTTAATATCTACCTTCTTTTCTCTCTCACACACTCTCTCTCTGTCTCTAAAGCTGTTGCCCAGGGTTTGGTCATATGTCCCTGGTTACTGTAACCTCCTTCACAGCCTTCCATCTTCAAGCCATTCAAAATACTGCTGATAAAAGTAATCCTCTCCGGCCACTCCAAACTTATCACCCACCTCCTCAAATACATCCCTTAGCTAGCTTCCTGTCTCCTACTACAGCACCTCCACTCTCCCTGCCTGCATCTCTGCTCTCATTTCTTCAAACTCTCTACACTCCTCCCCAACTTCTCACCTTTGACTCTTTTACACTGTCACCTTGGAAAAGTCTCCCAAGTCAAGCCAGCCCACTACCTCCAAAACCAGTTCTTCTAGGTGCATTGCCTTCCCCTTTTGCCTCACTGAGCCTCTCTCCTCACCCTTCCTTTCTTCGCCACGTCTTGTCTTCCACTTGTCTTGTCTCTTATGTTATAAACTCTGTGTTTTTTTGTTTTCATTCTGGAGAAGTTTTTTCACTCAGAGATCCTCAACTAGTGTAAACTGTCATAGCCACTGACTTCACTGGAGCTATAATGTACATGAACTGAGAACGTGCCCATGAGTGTAAAAATTTAATTAGGAAGGCCAAAAAAGAATTTGAAGAACAGCTAGCCAAATACTCAAAAACTAATAGCAATTTATTTTTAAGTACATCAGAAGCAGGAAGCCTGATAAACAACCAGTGGAACCACTGGACAATTAAGACACAGGCGCCAACTTTCCCTGGCGCCGGTGGGTGCTCGCACCCTCCCCCGCCCCAACTCCACCCTTTCCAAAGAAGACAGTCAAAAGAATGAAAAGACTAAATGAAAGAAGCACACCTACCCCAATCTACAGCCGATAAAATCGAATAACCAGTTAATAATTTGTCTTATACACACTGGATAGAATGATTTCTTGATGTCGTCTCACCCTGCTTGGGATCACACTCATATTTCAGATCAGCTCAATTTCATTTAATGAATTACCACACAGGACAGGGAGTCTTGAGAACAGGATTCAGTTCCTGCCTCTATTACAGGCTTGAGGAAGGATGGGTCAGTGGTTTGGGCATTAGCCTAGGCCTGCGGAGATTGGAGTTCAATCACTTGCTTTACCACAGACTTCTTATGTGACCTTGAGTAAGTCACTTAGCCTCTCTGTTCCTCAGTTCCCATCTATTAAATGAGGGTAATAGCACTTTCTTATCTCACAGGGGTATTAAGATAAATCCATTAAAAAGTTTCAGAGTGGCAGCCGTGTTAGTCTGTATCCGCAAAAAGAACAGGAGTACTTGTACTAAAAAAGATTGTGAGGTGCTCAGATACTATGGTGATAGGGGTCATATAAGTACCAAAGATCGACTTTAGACCTAGGCAAATCCCCATTATCTCTGTGCCATCTATAAAATGGGAACATTCCCATCATTACTGGAATTATTTACATTGCAGTAGCACCCATAATAGGCCCTGATCAGAATCAGGGTCCCACTGGGCTAAGCCCTATACCAGGGGTAGGCAACCTATGGCACGTGTGTCAAAGGCGGCACGCGAGCTGATTTTCAGTGACACTCACACTGCCTGGGTCCTGGCCACCGGTCCGGGGGGCTCTGAATTTTAATTTTAAATGAAGCTTCTTAAACATTTTAAAAACCTTATTTACTTTACATACAACAGTTTAGTTATATATTATAGACTTATAGAAAGAGACCTTCTAAAAACGTTAAAATGTATGACTGGCATGCGAAACCTTAAATTAGAGTGAATCAATGAAGACTCGGCACACCACTTCCGAAAGGCTGCCGACCCCTGCGCGATACAAAAGACAGCCCATGCCCCAATTACCTTATATTCTAAAAAGACAAAAAGTAAATAGAAGGTGGGGAAAACTGATACACTATCAAAACAAAGCAATCAGGGTGAAACCAAGTGTGTTTCTGATTCCACTTCTCTCTCTCTCTCTCTCACACACACACACACACACTTTTTAATGTAATACAAAAACACTAAAGATTTTATGGGAAGGGATTGATGGAAAGAAGGAACAATCAGGCCTAACACACACTCCAAAACACTAATATCTTCAGCTGGGAGATGCTATATTAAAGCATTATATTTTTAGTTAAATATATCAGTGTAACAGAGCACCATCTACTGGTGCTTATCACACTTATTTGAACCACATCATTTTTAGTGTTAGTTTGTGCTTAATATCCAATTCTTACGTTATTTCAAAAGAGAGAGAACTATTACAAACACATAATACAGCCGTAGGGTTACTTGATACACAATCTTTCAGTGAAAGAACATTCTAAAAATAGCTACCAGGAATACTGACCATGTCTGAGCAACATGTAAACGTGTATAACTTATCATGGGCAATGACAGTACTGTGTATGAATTCCTACAACTTAAACAGTTTTCCTAGGAAATTAACTTTTTATTTATTTGGGTTTTTTTAAGATATTGATGTACAAGTCAAGCACATGGTATAAATCCCTGTGAATAAATACTGCAAACAATTGGGTCTTTAAAACTTAAAACAACAGCCAACAAATACACATGTAAGTATATATGCACTCAGTGCACACACACAGCATTCATGGGAGTTACAACATATACAATGGATGAAGAGAACGTATCATTTTCATTTCTCAAAGGAGAGGTGTTTCGTAATATTGCAGTGAGCTCCGTTGATCACAGCATCAAGACCGATTCAATTTAAAGTACTTCGGTCAACTTGGCTTTAACTGTTGAGTATTTCAATTTAAATTGAGTCTTCTAAGATGCTGCTTACTATTTTCTTCTCTCTTCTGAGCAAGTTATCTTGGCAAAATATGATGTGTTATAAAAGATTAAATCGCACACTCTAGCACATTCATACTAAAAACATGGTCCTCGTCAGAAAAGCGTCTGGGTAAAAAATAAAGATTTCTTAGTAAAAAGAAATTATTCCCTGTGTGTGTTTAAAGTCATATTTGCTACTATAGAGAGAAAGGTAAGTTTTTACTATTTTTTTAAGTCATATTAGCACTGCATAGCTGACACAACACTAAGGAAGAGCAAGCTGGGATCTTTTCTGGCTCATATACTGTCAATAGAACTGTTAACTATTATCACAAATGCTTCATTTATTACTTGTTTGCAGTGTTGCTGTAGCCTTGTGGTCCCAGGATATGATAGAGAGAAGATGGGCAAAATAATATCTTTTACTGGACCAATTACTGCTGGTGAAACAAAATACATTTATTACTGGCTATGACGCATGAACCAGAAAGAACACAGCTTGGATTTTAGATCCAGGATTAAGTTTGCAGCAATAGCAGTAACAACCATTTTTTCGACAAGTACACTGAGCAAATTTGGACCCTAATTCTACTTGTAAACTGAGTGAACAGGTCTCTGGGCAGGCACAAGAATCCACTCATCAGAATGGGATTGCAGGATCAGAGTGTTGATGTGACAGTCAGAGCGACTCAGATTCCACAATTGAAAACATCCTGTACCCAAAACTTCTTAGTTGATACTGTATATATGACACTTTTAAAATCAATTGCACATCATTATTAATGTTTTTGCTCACTTTAATCATTAAAAAGGGGGCAGAGCATCCAGCAAATTTAGTTTCCATTATTTCAGCAATACTGCCTCACTGTATTATTATTTTGTTTTAAATGACTCAACCATAACACCCAGAACAAAGACACCACATCTACCACATACTGCAGTTATACTTGAGGTTCAAGTCTTTTGACAAATGATTTTGTTTCTACAAATAACTATTTACAACATATTTTAGTACAGATATATACAATGTGACTTTTTTATAGAGTGACGTATAAAACCACTGAAAACTGCAACACAATACTTGATAAAGGAATACTCCAAAATTTAAACTGAGGGAGATGGGAAATCTGTTTTGTGAGCAAGATGTGTAGTCTACAGCTAGAAATACTGAGAGCCATGCAATACTTTCATTTAGGAAAGAGGAGAGAGATGGCATTTCACATTACATGCAATCTAAGGGAAATAAAAGGTCCAGAGAGAGAGAGAGTGCGTGTGTGTGTGTAAGGACTGCACTTCTTTTAAATTGATGGACTATACACATCACACTAGAATCCAAAGCCTCTTATCTGCAGATTAACACAGTGCAGAAGGTTCTCTAATATTATTAAGACAATAGGTCTTGAATACAGCCTTGAAAAAGTCTCTAGTTATGTATGTCCATGTTTTTTCTAAAATTAGGTTCTGCATCATCCACTTTGAAATGAAAAGGGACTAAACTCCATTTTAGAAAGCACAACAACAGCTGCTTTTACCTTCTTGGAAACAGGTATCTACTTGGGATGTGATCCCACAATATTAAAGTTTTGCAATCCTCACTTTTAATTGTTAACATAGCTTTTTTTCCTAAGTGCACAGAGCAAGATGAAGTTAAGATGTAAATCTGAAATATTTTAAATTGCATTTTTATTATACAGGGCCAGATATAAAATTAAAATGTACATTTTATAGTATGACTGGATCCAAAAAACACAGGGATAATCTAAGTTCTTGGTTACTCTCTGTTTTCAAATACCTAAGACATTTTGGCCAAGATACTCTTCACATACAGTAGTAAGTGTACACTCATCAACAGTTTGCCCATGATTCAGGAAGAAATCCACCACTGATATTCTTCTACAAAAATTTACACACCGTGATACAGCTGATAAAATGTTTGGAAGTTACGATTTCTGATAACAGTATTTCTCTTGAGGTTCAATTACAAATCAATCTGCTTACCTGGCACTAATTTATCTGAATATATAATTGTATGAATGTATAATTGTATCAGAAGCTGATATGAACAGTGTAGTTACTTGTTAACCTGCTATTGTAAAGAGAAGGGAAGTGAATGTAACACATGTGCACTTCATTTTCTTTTCTGCTATGCAGCTGAGACAAACATTTTTTTGGCTGCCACAATACAGCGCTAGATTTTGCCATATGGCATTAACCTGTGATAACCAGGAAATGACAATAATGATGATCTGATAGAACAAGATAGCATTGTGTCTCTGTAATATGGAAGATAGGAAAGAGTACAACATGTAATAATCAGAACTTATTGTTTCCACTGGAAACTGTGGCAACAAGAAGCGACAAATAATTATGTCCTGCTAGCCTTATTTCCATGAATTATGGAAGATGGGGAAGGGTATGCCAGAAAAAAATTGTCTGTAGTGGCTCAGAAAGGAATAACAGAGTGGATTAAATTGAGCAGAGTAAAAGTTTAGAGTAGATACCAGGAAAATTAGTATCAGATGTACTATAATCTTTGCAGTGATAGAGTGGTATCAATCTCATCTGCAGAACTATGCAAATTTAGACAACACAATGCACTATGGGACAAATTCTTCCCTCTGATGTACACATCTAACTCTCAATACAATGTGCATCTGAGGACAGAAAGGTGGCCAAAATTCCATTTTCAAAGACTTAGAGGAGGGACCCTCTCCTTTAGGCACAGAAACAGTGTTCTGTATTTCAGCTTGTCCTTCTCAATGGTAGGTTGCTGGCCAAATGATAACCCAAAGCTTGTGATACTATTCGATAAATTTTCAGAATGTAAAAAATAAAAATTTCACATGTAATCAGAAAACATTTGTTAGAGGTTTTCGAAATGTCTTTTAGAACCATTACACTATCTGAGATACTGGATTATGTCCCTATTATTGTCAACTGAGACAATAACTTTGAAAGAGGAACAATGGATAGTAGTCCATGCAACTGAAATTTCATCACTGAAAAAGCCATCACATTGGCAATTCATTTGGACACGCATTCTTATTTTCTTCAGCTGTATTATTCTGCTTCTCACTTTTGTAGCTAGAAAGGAATAAGTTTTCTATCTGAGTCAAGAATTCTTCAGCAATGAAGCAGTTCGTTACCTTGCCCAGAGTCTTCCTCATACACTCCAAAAGCTAGTTTAAAAGAAAATTAGTATTAAGTTCAGTAGAAAAAAACGAAAAACTGTTTTGTCTTTCTAGCTGATAAATGCTGTAAGAGTAAACCTTGATTTATTTGGCAGGTTTGCAGAAACCATGCAATATAAAAACTGTATACAGGGATTACCGTAAAGAAACAGATCAGTGATCCCTTTCAGTCTGGGGCCCTGACTCTGATAGTTCCCTATACCAACTGCTTTAGAGGAAAGCCAAGCACAGCTGGATCAATTGTGCTTAAGGGAACAATTATTTTTGACTTTAGCTGGTGATCAGTTTGTGTTCAATAATTGGCTATGAAATATAGCTTTGAAATAATAAACTTTGCAACACAGGACGTACATTATTCTATAGACAATTATACACAGGATTCTTTACCATAAATCATACAATAGTTAAATTCAAAAGATCTTTCTGCCAGTTCACTTTTAGATTTAAATTGTTTATGAACAGTCATGTTGAAAGAAAAAAAAATAAATGAGAGTAATTATTGCATGTCTTCTGTTTATATGACTTTTGCTTTGAGCAAATTTTCTGTCTTGTTTATACAATTAATGTTACAGATTCAATTATTCAGAACTTCATAAAATTCTCACTTATGCATGACAAATATGGAGCAACACCATTTTAAGAACAGGATAAAGGATTTAGGAGACTAATTCTCTCAATGTGCGACAACTCTTGCTGACGTAATAGAAGTCAAACATGCAGAGAAGAGGCAAAAATTTGCTTTTTTTCCCTTTTAACTAAGGTTAAAACTTCAAATATTAATTTAACCATTGGCCTCAACTCCAAAAATGAAGTCAACAGCAAATATGGAAACATAACCCAACCTTATTTTCATAGTTATGGTAAATAAAATTATGAGCTGCAATATAAAAGATATGTATTGCAACTGGCCTAAAATTGTGATTTTCATGGCTGAGATTATAGATGTTTCAGATTACTCCAAAAAAAGTGACATTTAAAAAATTTAAAGGCTTACTTTTTGCAAACAGGTCAGGTCAGAATCCCTGTGAAAGATTTTATCCATGGGGACGCTGCTATTGGAAAAAATATAAAAAGTCTTGATTGGATGAAATGGACGAATCTGTTTTCTATTGAAATACTAAGAATAAATACACAAAAACTGTAATGTGGCTTATCTTAAAAACAAGTATATTGCAAGCAAACACACACCCACCTATGAGAAAGCCTGTATTTTTCGATTATCCATCTTGTTTTTTCAAACACTAATTCCCACTGAGGTTCTTCCAACATCTGATGTACTTCAAACTTGTAAGGCAGGCCTGTAAATCATTAAAACAGGATTACTCCCTGGTTCCCTTATACCTGCCACTCCTCTTCAAATCTGGAAGCAATCTCCCTCCTTCCTTGCAACTGTTCATACTTTACTTATGCCTGTTGCAGCAACAATAACTTGCAAACCTATTACTTACCAACACTAAGCAGGTTGAAGTGACACTGTCAGCTAGTTTAAGGCTTCAAATTTAAGTTTGATAGAAAAACTGTTTTTTTCATTAAATTATACCACATTTTTGTTTGGGGTTAAACTTTCAAAACAAAATAGCTCTGCAAAAGAATAGTAAAACAGCAAAACTAAACATTTTATAATTTATCACCACTTTCCTTTATTTTTAAAGTCACATTTCTCATCTCTTGGCTGGTGTCCCAGTGTTCCCTGTGGATTAAACCATATGGGTAATATGTATTCTTTTTTATTCACAAGTGAGGTGTGGTGGCTGATACTGTGGTGACTGATTGTTACCCTAAGTTTGGGGGGAGGGTAAGAGAGAGTAAGGAAAGTTAAGTTTCTAAGCAAGAACTTCAGTCTTAAAACTTCTAGTTACATTACTGAGAATGGGCATAGATGAACAAACCTTTAAGGAATCACTGAAGGACCATGAAAGACACTGAAAAATATACTATGTATCTAATATTGTAATTTATTTAACTAACAAGAACAATTGTATAGAAAGAAACAGATTTGTTTTTAAGACACGTGTATGAATTATGTTTCTATCTGCATTGACTGGGAAGGTGGCCACATGGTTAATATTCCACATAAGATACCAGAGTTTGGTTTCCAAAAGTCTAGAAGGTTATATTTAAGAAAAATGTATTTACTCCTTATAGTGCATCTATTTGCCACCTGAAAACAAGTCGTCTCCACAATCTACGTAACAAAAAGATGACAATGACTAAGGCCAGGTATTCACAAGCACTTTAGCTGTGAGTCATAGGAAAGTCAAGATGGCAGGAACAGGGTTACTCTATGTGATGCTGTCAGTATGGTAATCAAGGAATACCACAAAAAGGTCATCTACACTCTGCCCACAGCATTGGGAAGCACATTTCCAGGTGGTTGGTCTCTCCTCAGTACAGGCCATTATAAAACATAATGAGGGAAGTGTCAGATCTATCTATCTTCCCCAATCCCACAAGATTCAAGTCCCTGATGTTTGGAGGCAAAGGCTGAGTTAGGGGACAGCATTTATGAACTGTGGAAAAGGAAAAATTAATTCTAATAATGGACTGTTATCCTGTGACTTTTCCTCAGATCAGCAAGGGAGTAAACACAGGAAACAGATCAATTCTTATAGTCCTTGTAATTTTTATACAAAGTATCTCTAGGAATTTTTTTAAAAAGGGGAGGGGGAAAATATATCATATAACACATGAGATGAGGCTAAATGAAAGGTGTGTCTACATGGAATGGGATTCGGAGTCTTCTGTGAGGTGTCAGGGTTTTTTTCCATCAACACTGTGCCCCCCACGTCGTATTTATTAGTTATCAAAATATCCAAGGACTGGTCTACACTGGGGGGGGCGGGGGATCGATCTAAGATACGCTATTCGTGTAGCTGAAGTCAAAGTATCTTAGATCGAATTACCTGGGGTCCACACGGCGCGGGATCAACGGCCGCGGCTCCCCCGTCGACTGTGCTACCGCTGCTCGCTCTGGTGGAGTTTCAGAGTCGACGGTAAGCGCGTTCGGGGATCCATATATCACATCTTAACGAGACGCGATATATCGATCCCAGATAAATCGATTGCTACCCGCCGATACGGCGGGTAGTAAAGACATACCCCAAGTCAAGAATTGATAAATTTAAGAGATGCTTACTAGCCAAAAGAATAAACCTGCCAGCCAGAGTTGATATGTGAAACTGGGTGAAATGGAGCAAACCTGGAAGGTCTATGGGCAACATCCTTATAAGTAGCCCATTTTGTACTGCTGGAAAGGGGAAGAGAGCTGGGATTCCTGCCAAATTATCAATCCCAGAATCTGTTTGGGACTACATCTTTTCATATTAGCCTCTGGTATGATAGGTATGATTAGTGTGAACTCCCTCTGCACACCAAATTCCCAACTACTAAAAAGTAGCCTGCAGTTATAGTACCCCTTCATCAATCTCTCTTCTTTGCTTCTCCACCCCTCTTTCTAGGTCTCTGTGATAGCGTGGTCCTCCTCGCCTCCATGCCTGTGTCTGCTCATAGCTTTCTGAAGGAGCAGAGTGAAAGTGACATAATCCTTAAGGGTTTCACTGGTGTCCACAGAGTTCTGAATACTAACAGTGAAACTGACCGGTCTTGATAACTTCACTTGGCTGTGATCTGGGAAAGCCATGAGCAGCAGCAGAGACAATACATGTCTGTATGCAGCCAGGAAGACAACACTAGATCTTTGTATAGTTGGAAGTATTCCTTTTCACTCATGAGGTCACAAAATACTAATGGTTTTTTAAAGTAAAAGTTAGATTGTGCAGGAACTGATGGTTTAAGCCCCTCCACTTCAGGGAAAGCTGCCCAACTTCAGAGATGGGAGAATCCTTCAAGCCCTTGTTCAAATGTTAAGAATATAAATTTTCCATCTAAAATCCTGAAGGCTCAAGAGGAGTGGGGTAAAAGTAATTAGTTCAGATACTTACGGTATGAGCCATCAGAACTAATCTCATCACTAATAACCAGACAAGTAATCTGGGAATATGGAAGAGGATTATTTCGGTTATAAGGACTTATGATCATTCCAATGAACATTGCCCCGCCTCTGGAGAAATAACTCTAAATGAAGGAAAAAATAAAATTGGTAATATATTTTCTAAGTGCAATACAAACTCCTCTTCCAACTATCTTTTATATTAAAAAATTAGAAGATAGAGAGAGACATTAGTAAATCCTTACAAATCTGAGGTTACCCCACTCTAATGTAAATATAGCATATTATATTTATTATCCTTTCTTCCCTCAATTTCAATTAAACCATCTCTAAATTAATCATTGTAAGACTCTGTAAAGCTAAAAATCAATTTACAACCAAAATGATTTTCAATTGTGCAAACCAGAACCACTATTGTATTAAGCATATTAAATTATACATACTAGAAATGAAAGGTTTTTTTTAACATACACACAAAGAGTACCTGGTATTTAGCCTGAGTGTCAATATCTCGTATCGAAGGGTTGGGGTCAAATGCAGGGTGAGAGTGATACCACCCAATAACACTGTACCCTCTAACAGCCAAGGTTTCTGAGGCTTGAGTTTGAGACACTGGATCCATCTCACACTGTAGTCCTGTACTGAGACTATTGCATGGTTCTGCTGCACAAATCTGTAAATAACATCCGCATATGGATACATGGAAACATTGAGTGAACACATTTAAATCAATGTTAAATACTAGATTCTCTTATGCAAGTGTAGAAGAGATGACAGCCAGATATTTTTATGAGATCTTAAATTTTGTAATATCAAGATTACAATAATTAACTTTTCAAATTTCAACTTTTTAAGACTAAAGAACAACTAATTCAATAATCTGTAGGACACTAATTCTTGCATCAATTTTTTTTCAATATAAGGCATTTAACCGATACTTTTAGTGAAATGCAGAATGAACACTGAAACCCTCCCCCACCCAAAAACCCCACCAAGAACAAAAAAAAAAAAAAAAAAAAAAAAAAAACTTACTTCAACAATTCTATCAGCTTCAGAGTATCTTCCGCCTAACAGGCCTATTACTTCTGCCATGGAAACATGAGCATGCTAAAGATATATAATATATACACATTACTTAAAATATTTGTTAAAAATATCCATTTTCATAACTACTGCTAATCTTGGATTTACATTATAAAACACTATCTTCACAGGTTCTTTCACAGTAAGGTTTAGAAGGAAAACTGAGAATAATAAAGACTTTGAAATACTGTGTGTTTCAATTTAAAGTAACTGAATAAAGATGATCTTTGCCATACATCTAAGCAATAAGTATGTATGAGGTGCTGTTAGTTGGAGAAATTGTCACCATTTAACACCAGGAACCCTCTGTCACAACTGAGAAGACTTTGGTCTGGCATGGCATACTTTGTTATTATAAAGAGAATACGCAAATACTGAATCATCTTCTGGATTGCTGGGCAAATAGAGTAATGATCCCAATAGATTCCTAAGTGGCAACATGCACAATGAAGAGATGTTTCTTTTGGAGCAACTCCTATCACAGAAGATGGATATCCTGGGAGAAAATGGAACTGAGTACGGATCTGTTACTGCTCTTATTTAAGTCAGTGACAACTCTCTAGTGACTTCATCTGGAACAAGAAGAGGCATTAACAGCCATTCATGCTGGTAGACAGCTTGCATAAACTATGGTTATTATTACAGTAAAATATATAGACACAACCTTAAGGACATGCAGTAGTTTGGGATTTCTCCTGTAGTAGACTCTTGCTTTTAGCTCTAAATGGGAAGGAAACTAATTGAGGAAAATGGGGATATACCAAAATATATACTTCAGTCCATTATAAAACAATGCTTAATCCTTACCAAGTCCATTATTAAAAGTGCTTCTGAAGCCACTTTCACCTGAAATGGTTCCTGAAATGACAAGCAATAATGAGTACAAGAGACATCCTTTAAGTAAATAAATGAATGTTCTTGATTATTCATGAATATGTACCTACTCGTTTTTCTTCAGTGAAGAAACAGCAAGGTATCAGCTGAAAGGGATCAAAGGAACTACAAAATGAAAGAAATTTTCTCTAAAGATAAGGACAATCAATGAAAAAAAAGTTTTTAAATAAATCACATTTTCTCCCAACAGCTCCTTCTTTGTTGGAGTTGCTCATTCCCCCGCTCCAGTGACTGCTCCCTAATTACTGGAATTTTGCAATATAAACCCATGAATTTAAACGGTAACGTTTTGTAATTTACAATTGTGATGTCAGACTTTTTAAAAATCTAGATTGCAAAGCACATATGTCTACATAGTAATGATTCATAATATTTAGGTTTGAATCTATGCAAGCCAATTATCTATTTCCAAAAGAGATATTGCAGAGCAAACAGCACACAAAAAGAAAACCTTTTTATTTGTCTTGATCCTTTAGAAGGTTTTGCAGGTTTAAGTTTCTCCTCCTCTCTCCTTCTTGCTAGTTCCTCAGCCGAGAGATGCTAAAAAACAAATTTTATCAGTAATGATTGCCAGGTACTTAGATTCTGGACACTAATTTGCACCCTGCCATGCTAGCGGCTTTTGTCACTGAATCACTCATGCACTGAAACAGCCAGAATACACCACGCAGTGTGAAAATAGTGACAGAGCCATTAGCACATAGATCTGTTTTTGCAGGAAGATGGAAGAGACTCTTCCTATCATCCCCAAGGCTTGATCTAATCAGAGTTCAAGTACTGGCATCCACATCTCACATAAGCCTTCACTGTCAAATATATGCATAAGTACAACTTCCATTATAATCAGCTGGTCAAAACTTTCTCAAAGCAGTTCCTCTTTGGTGCCGAAATTTTCCACATTGTCTCAACCTAAAGGTCATTCTTTGCAGAAAATGGTAGATGCGGCAGCCAAAGCCATTCAAACATTTTAGTTATTAGATCCCATGCGTGCCTCAATCATGAAGCATGGCTGTCTTGTGAGTGACATTTTGTACATACACAAATCAATGGCAGAAAAGTGGATTTTGTTTAAACTGCATGTGTTCTCTAGATTTCAATGAGATCTAATAAACAAATTGAGTTTGAAAGAAAGTAGTTCAGCAATTTTGATGTCATTAATGTCACACCATTTTTCCCCACACAGGAAGAGTAGGATTATCTGTTGAGTTTCTCTGCTCATTCTAAGGTTTAGAACACTAGGAGTGTTGGCACACAGTAGCCATCTGTCTGTTTAGTCTATATTGACTTTGAATGTTGATGGCACTGCGAAATACTTCAGTGTCATCTAAACTTGTAAACACTTCAAAACTCTGAAAAATCTTACAATGTTGGATATCAGACAATTTTGGGGAGGAGGATGGCACTGTTCACTTTCCTATACTCTATCCCTAGAGGAATAAGTACAGGGCTGGAAACCTAAAAGGCCTAAATTTTCTTTCCACCTCAGCTAGCCTTAATAAGGTCACAGTAAAGAGTGTAAGAATCAGGACTGAAACCCAGGTCTCCTGACTGCTAGATCTAGTCAACTAAAATAGTGCTTCCGAGGTATATCACAAATGCTCTATTTTTTCCCCATGATACCAATCACTGAACCTGCTATCAGGTCCCCACTGTCTTACAGCTAAAAACCCAAGTTAAAGGTGGGAACTGGTCAGTTACAAATCTATCACCGCTCTGCCTGCCGGGGTCCTGGCCCCACTCAGCCCCCCCGCACACCGATTTCTCCTGCGAGGACAGGAGGCAGAAGCTTGGTCATGCCGGCAGCCAAGCTCCCCCCTCCCCCGCTTCTTCCCCCACCGTGGTGCTTTCCTGCCCCTCCCCTTCCCTCTCCCTGCCGCCGATCAGCTGATTGCCCTTGTGAGGCGGAGGGGGAGCCGAGCCGAGCCACAGTGTGCTCGCTGCTCCGGGGAGGAGGCAGAGAAAAGGTGTGGATGGGGCCCTGGAGAAAGGGGTGGGAACGGGGCATATCCTCTCCAGGCCCCTGGCGTGAGCACCCCCACAAACTGAGCACCCTAGCCCTCTGCCCTGACCCCCGAACCTCCCCACACACACACCCAGCCCTCTGCCCTGACCCCTGCACCCCCCCCACACACCCAGCCCTCTGCCCTGACCCCTGCACCCCCTCACACACCCAGCCCTCTGCCCTGACCCCTGAACCCCCCCCCACACACCCAGCCCTCTGCCAACCCCTCAACCCCCCCACACACCCAGCCCTCTGCCCTGACCCTTGCATCCCCTCACACACACCCAGCCCTCTGCCCTGACCCCTGCACCCCCTCACACACTTCCAGCCCCCATTCTGACTCCTGCCCCCCCACATACCCTGCCCCCCCCAACACCCCATGCCTTGACTCTTGCACCCCCCCCAAATCCTCACCCCCCCCCCCCCACATTCCCACCTGCATCCCTGGTCTGGGGTCCCGGCCAGCCCCTTGCCAGCCGGGGTCCCGCGGGCCCCGCTCAGCCCACTGCTGAATTAGGTGAATGGAACCCCAGGTCGGCAGCGGGCTGAATGGGCTGGCGGCATAAGATCAGCATTTTAATTTAATTTTAAATTAAGCTTCTTAAACATTTTGAAAACCTTGTTTACTTTACATACAATAGTTTAGTTATATAATATAGACTTATAGAGAGAGACCCTCTAAAAACGTTAATGTATTACTGGCTTGCGAAACCTTAAGTTAAAGTCAATAAGTGAAGACTCGGCACACCACTTCTGAAAGGTTGCTGACCCCTGACATAGTGTATGCTTTATAGTATGACTTGACATGTTTGGGACATGCATACTCAAAGTACATTCACCATATTAGCACAATTGCCTAACAGTTGCTCCAATATTATTTTCAAATCATGGTTTCAAAAAGAACAAATGTAATTTTAATGCTTATTATGCAATCATTTTTTCTAATGCCTTTGATGAGATGATATCTGATAAATGGTTAGCAAGAGTCATATCTACCAGAACAGTTTAAAAATAGAAGAGTTACCTCAAATGTCTGTCCTTCCAAATCCTTGGCATCACACCAGTTTCCCCAAGGGTCTCGCACACGCCGTCTTCTTGTACGCTGTAGGAAGCAGATAAAATACTAGTCAAACATCATCAATCCATGCACATCAAAGCACTGACTTTTGCTGAATTTAATCAGCCATAAAATGACATCCAAATGGTCAGTGGCTCATAAGCATTAAGACTCCCAGAATAGTCTCACTGTATAACAGAGAACTCTTTACTTTCATTTATATTCAACAGTTGGAAACCTTTCTAGAAATAAATCAGGAAAGGTTTTCCTTAAGCGGTACAGTAAATACCTGAGTAAAATCCATAGATCTATCCATCTAGTACAGACAGCATGGTTTAGTATACGTGGGCTTGGCAGATTTCTCTTTTTTTCTTTAATGTCAACAATTAATTTTTATTTTAATTTTTCAATTTTTAACAGTTTTTATTTTTACAGTTGTGGGAAATTGGGCGGTGGGAGGTAGAGTTGGAGTTAGGTCAGCACTGACACTACGGGGCTCCTGGTGTGGCTGAGGGGCCCAAGACACTGAGGCGCTAGGTGCCAGGGAGGCCTGGCGAAACAAAGACCGTTAGCCACGGCTCCAAGGACAATGACAAGCCCCTGGCTGCAGGGAAGGTCATCCCGCTGCCGCACAATTCCTGCCAGGACAGCCCCCGCACTCCTGACTGGTGAGTGAATGAGTGAGCAGGGCCGTGACAACACAGCTGCAGAGGGCTCCCTGTGCTGCCGCATACGGGTGACACCCGTTCCCTGCAGGCGCAGGGTGTGGGGAAGGCTGTGGTCATGGCAGGGCAGAGCAGAGACATCCAGCCAGGACCGCAAGGGAAGGTGGAAGATGAACTGCCAGCTACAGGGAAATTATCCAGTTGCCAAATGGCTCTGTCCACCAAGCAGGACTTGAGCCTTCCCTGCAGCTTGCACCTGCAGGGATCCAGCATCATCAGCCTTGCAGCCATGCAAGGAGCTCTTTGCAGCTTCGTCATCAAAACCCACCCCCATAATAGCATGGCTGCAGAAGGCTCAATCTGTGCTGCCACAGAACCAACACCACCCAGTCCCTGCAGGCACAAGGTGCAGGAGGGGGAAGCTGCACTTGCATCAACTGTTACTAATGGATATTTTTTTCATCAATTTCAGTGCGTCAGCTGAAATCAACATTTACGGACCTCGATTTAAATCGAATACTGCCAAGACTATACTGGTAAACAATTGCAAAATGTGATGCAAACAGTATTGAGTATGGCTCATGCTTTCTGCATAACATTTTTTATTTCATAGATGGATTTTCTTTTCTGTCACTTCCTTTGTGGGGTTGAATAAGTTTTCTTGCACCAATAGATTTAAATACATAAGATATCTTTACAGCAAAATAAAAATTTGCTATGACATACACTTGTTACATAATTATCCTGCAAATCTTATTCTTTTAATGAAGCAATACATTATTTATAACGTCCCATATATGCTTGGTTATAAATGCTGAGCTCTAAATAAGTCACTCCAAAAACTTGGTAAATGTACACATTAAAATGTAGGCAGCCTCGCTACATGCTGCCAGAACACTCCAATGCTTTCTCACAGATGCAAATTATGCTGGGTTTTCTAGCTCCAGACAGATAAGACTTAGCAAGTTGGAGTGGAAGCCAGAATTAGGACAGGTATGACAAAGAGTAACACTGGTGCTAAAGCAGACACTTGAGTCAAAGAACACTCAGGAAAGTGATCGAAGCTGAATGGATTAAGAAGAAATTCAGAAAGATGCCCTGTATCGAAAGTGAAAGTTGAAGAGGCCCTATTATTTATTTTCGTCTTACCATAGACTAGGGTTACCATATTTCAGCAAGCAAAAAAAGAGGACGGGAGGAGCCCCGCCCTAGCCCCGCCCCTGCCCCTCCCACTTCCCGCCCCCCCAGAACCCCCAACCCTCCCCCCATTCCTTGTCCCCTGACTGCCCCCTCCTGGGACCCCTGCCCCTAACTGCCCCCCAGGACTCCACTCCCTATCTAAGCCTCCCTGCCTCTTGTCCCCTGACTGCCCCAACCATTATCCACACCCCCACCCCCAGACAGACCCCCTGGGACTCCCACACCCCATCCAACCACTCCCCACCCCCTGACAGCCCCCCCCAGAACTCCCAACCCATCTAAACCCCTCTGCTCCCTGTCCCCTGACTGCTCCGATCCCTCTCCCCACTCCTGCCCCCTGACAGCTCCCCCCCAGAACTCCCAGCCCCCCACCCCCCCGCTCCTTGTCCCCTGACTGCCCCCTCCTGGGACCCCTGCTCCTAACTGCCCTCCAGAACCCCACCCCCTACCTAAGACTCCCTGTTCCTTGTCCCCTAACTGCCCCCTCCTAAGACCCCCCCCAACTGCCCCCCAGGACCCTACCCCCTACCTGTACCCTGACTTCCCAAAACTTTCTCCACTCCCCCCAAAAAGCCCCCCCCTGAACTCCCGACCCCCCCCCGTTTCTTGACTGCCCCCTCCAGAACCTCCCTGCCCCTTCTCCTGCCCCCTGGCCCCCTTACCATGCTGCTCAGAACAGGATGTTGGGCTCTGTGCGAGCCGGACACGTGGCTGCGCTCCCCAGCACAACAAAACCCGGTCCCTGGCCCTGCACAGTGCTGCCGGAGCCGGGCTGCAGGGGAGAGCTGCCGGCTCAGAATGCAGGGCGGAGCTCCTCTACAGCTGCTCCGGAGTCCAGCCCGTGACTTTCCTGCAGCCCTCCCAGCCGCTCGCTCTGCTCTGCCGGGGGAGGGGGGAAATCCCGGACATTTTGAGTTATTTACAAATTCCCCCCGGACGCTATTTTTAGCACAAAAAGGAGGACATGTCCGGGTAAATCCGGACGAATGGTAACCCTACCATAGACTGCAAACGCTGAGCAAGCTGGTATGCTTCTATGGTGTCTTTGCCTTCTTTGGATCGTGTTTTATCAGCTGGTTGTGGTCTGTTATACACAGCCTGTTCTATAGGAATGCAAAGCACACACATTATTGTTCACTAATCCTGGTAAATAAAAAAAATCCATATTTAATACAAATCTCAACTAGGAGGTATTACTCTATGATCAGGCAATAGTATAGTCATCTGGTCCTCACTCAGTAGCATACCATCTTTAGGAAAGGAAAACTTCGTTCTTATCTGTGAATTTTCTTTCTAGGACCCTCCATGTCCAGCAGTCTGTACGGTGGGGCATTCTCCCTCCCCGAAGGTTGGAGGCAAAACAAAGTTTCACACACAGCTAAGGGCCAAGATCACCACCTGTGGAGAATCCCAGAATGGTGGCTGCCAAAACTGAAAATTACTAGCTGTGGGGCCAATATGAGTCAATCAAGAGGATGGTGGCCGGTTCCTTTAGGATCTTTTTTCTCATCCTTGCCAGTAGAGGTATATGAAGAAAGCCGTAAACTAAGCATTATGGCCACCTTTGAGACAGAACATTGATTCCTTCCCTTGAGGCAAAGAGATCTGTGATTGGAACCCTGAACTTTTTCTACACTTCCTGAAATAGAGGATTCAAGCTCCAGGTCCTTCCTGCTGAGCCGTTATGTGGATAGCTTAGGGGGAGAGATGATGCTCTAACAAAGTTAACAGATTATCACTTCCTTGTGGATGGAGGAAGATTTTGTTCCCCCTTGTTGGCTGATGTAAGCAACTGTAGTGGCGTTATCGGCTGAGAGATACATGATGCTGGTGGACTGGCTTTTGAAAGCAGAGTAGGGTTAGTCTGATCATCCTGAGCTCTAGCTCGTTTATATGCCTCCTCTTCTTCAAACTGGACAAAGGCTCATTAGCCACTGTCCTGTTGGGGAGTACTCCCCATGCATGAAAGTTTACAGTGATGGTGATCGTGAATTTCACCAGTTCTGATACTGGACACACTGTTGGAATCTTAAAGGTGATTCAGTTCACCACTTGAAGTAGGAAGTGATTCACTTTGGAACAGTGATTCTCTGTTCTTGATTGGGTGCAATTTCTTCCTATGATAAGAAAAATATATCTAAGCATCCTTAGATGAAATCTGTTCTGTTGTAGAGTATTTACATATGAAACTAGCATACTGAGGAGTTGTATCAAGGACTTCTAGGGATGTCTGATGACCAGATGACACTTAGCGAATTAAAGAGAGGGTCTTCTGTTGTCTCTCCTCAGAAATGGTGTCTCTGATCACTCCTAAAAGCAAAAGTCACTGAGATGGCTAGAGAAGAGTCTTCTGCATGTTCAACAGAAACCCATTATCCCGGATGCAGGTTACAATCTCCTTTAGATGCTGAAGGGTGATCTGAGAGTCTCCTTTTCAGGTTCTAAGTAGGGACAAACATGTACCCCCTTTCTCTTAGAATGCAAGACCACCAGGATCTTTGTGAAGACTTGTGGGGCAGACACTAGTACAAATGGGGGAGCCCTGTACTGAAAATGCTTCCCATTATAACAGAAGGGCAGAAATTTTCAGTGACTCTCCTTGACTATCACATGAAGGTAAGCCTCCTTGAGATTTACTGAAGTCATTAAATACCGGGGTGATAAGAGTCGTAATGATAGACTTTAGTGTTTTCAATCAGAACTTCAGAGACCTGGTGGATTTGCTGAAGGATTTGAGATCTAAGATGGCTCGTGTGCCCATTTTACTTTAGGATCACTAAAAATACCAAGTACACCCCACAAAATCTGTCTTGTTGATACCAGCTGTACCGCCCTAATGCCAAGATGGCTTTTAGTTTTTGGTGTTTGGTTAAGTTGTTTGATCTGGGAAATACTATGAACTTATCTCTGGGGAACTGCTAAATTTGATGGCATAACCCTGTAGAACTGCCCGTAGCATCCATTTGTCCAAAGTACACGTCACCTGTATTTGGGTAAATGTCTGAAGCCTCTTGCCAAGTTAAGAGGTCTTCTTAGAAGTGGGGCCCCAGACATAGTCTGAGGCAAACCTTGCTTAGAAACCCACAGTTCTAGGAGTCTCCAATTAGTCAAATTCAAGATGTTTTTGCTAGTCCAATCCTGGAGGCTTTGCTACAACAAGGAGATCCCATGTTTACCCAGGAGTGGAGGCAGAGAACTCAAGTTATCCACAAAGAGGCTGTCCTTGCCCCAGGCTGACTGTCAATCTTTGCTCTGCCATCAACCAACAGAGTGAGAGGGAACATTGCATAGTACAGATTGTAGGACGTGAGGAGGGGCTGTGAGAATTATGTATGTTCACTCACAAGACAGCTGTGGTTCCTTCAAACTATATACCAGATTAGCTAAAGAAACAGGTTAAACTGCTAATTTTCAATAAGTTATGCTTCTCCCATCTTATGAGAAAGTGCAGTCAATAATCAGAATCCATACTTGAAGACACCAAGTATTTTGAAAATTTAAAAGCAAAACAAAAGCCCAACTTATTTTCTTTCAGAAGGTCTATAATCTTAGAGCCATATTCTGCAACCTTTATACTTACTAATATCTATTCATACAAGTAGTCCATTAGTATTTATATGATGACAAGGGGTGGGAGGTCAAACAGATCAGGACACCATTAGGCGAGGTACCTGCCCCAAAGAGCTTACATGAAATAAGGGTGACTGGACACTTCAGAGAAAAAGGGAGATGGAATGAAGATTACCCACATGGATAGTTTTGATTGGACTGAATGCAGAAGGTACTCAGGAATGAATTTAACTCAAAAAATTCTTTTGAAAATACAGATTTCTCTCTACCTTGATTTTTATACCTCATATAATGTACACAACTTATCAAAATGGTTTCTGACCAATAACAGATACTATTAACATTGTGGTTACAATTTGAATGGATGCAGATTAAAATGTTCTTTTTACCACAGCCAAAGTTAATTGCTCCTATTAACTCCAGGTACGTGTGTATCCGTCCAATACAGTTAACATCACCACAGTTCTTAAGGCCTGGCCGTACTGAAGTCTTATTCAGGTATTTAGGTTTACATCGCTCCCTAAAATAAATCATAGGACATTTTCAAACAAAATAAAATGGATCAGTAAAAATTAAAAGACTAGTTTAACTGTTCTGTGAAGCCATTTGGATTTCCTTGTATTTTTTCTACAGGAATTATTGGGAGATTCTATTTAACATGTGTCACACTCAGACCTAGAATGCTAGTGGTAAACGAGCTTATATTCACCCCCAAAGAGCTACTCATGAAGTAGGATTGTACTGTTTGAGTGGCTGTTTTCTAAAGTACACTCTATGCAAAATAACATAAGGAATAGTCAGAGTACCTATACAGATATCCAAGCTTCAGAGAAAAGTGCTAATTTATGATGGCATTTGAGACTGTGCAGATTTATTCAAATACATGCATAGGGAAAAAGCTATCCACACACAGCATAAAATATAGGCCCTGGAAATGAATGGTGCCAGGGAGCAACAAGTTATTGAAATTAAATGACCTTGTTAAAATAAAATACTTGTTCCCATTCTGTATCACATGTTCTATTGTATTAAACAATTATTTTAAGTAATTGCATAAACAACTTGTATGTTACTGTGTGATAATCCTGTTTTTTTATCCTTCATGCTTATTTACTGCTTTGAAGTCTGTCAAAATTTCCCTAGAAATATGGCAGCTTACAACTACTCTAGAACTAGTGAATAGTTTATCAATTTATAAGGCAATTAACCTAGAGCTGAGAGAATACTGTAACATTTTTAAAGTGAATACAGTTAAACTCAGAAAACAAAGCTACAGGAGAACCAATTGCATGGTGAATTAGCCTGTCACAGTAAAAACATGGGTTCCTTAAAATGGCTCCATGGAGACGAACTGTACAATATTCAAGTCTCTGAATACTGCTCCCTGTTGAGAAGGGCCCATTTAAAAAATGGTTTTACCACTTTTTGCTCTAACATAGCCACTCTTAATAGCTGACTTTTTATAAATTCAGTCTTTCAGTCTCCTACCTGTCCCAGACTGAAGAATGGACACATATTACAGACATCACTAGAGAACAACTTGAGTGGGAATTTTATGTAAGGTCTGAAGGACAGGACCAGAATATAGAAGACATATACCAGACCCATGAATATATTGTTATATGCATCCCATCTACATATCATTACTGTGTGATAAAAATTAAACGTATTGCACTAACCAGTATTACTCTATTTTCTCTTCCCTGTTTGGTAGAATACACTAAATTGACAAAACTAGAGAAATAATTCTAGAATAAATTGTAGCCATGTGTTCTGAAGATCGACACCCATTTTCATAATGCTCCAAAACTTTTTCATTGTTGAAATGTAAAATGCTCCTTTATATTTAAGAAAAAAGTGAAGAGGGGAGGGATATCCCACCTATAGCCAATGCTGTTACTTTTCAATCTTGTGAAAACAGCTAAAATATCAGAAGTTTGGCAGCATTCTGAACTAGGCCATTAATTCCATGTCTGTTCTAACTGCACCAAAACAGCACATCAGCTGTTGAAATGAATGAAATCACAAAATGAAATCAATTGATCTTACCACTGATCCAAAATGTAATTTCTAATTTTCAGATAGCGCTCTGGTGTTTTGGCCTGACGTCCCTCAAAAAATTCTGGAATAGCTTGCTTTTCTTCTCCCAGAATGACATTTCTATCCATTTCCACTTCTTGATCAGGTGGTTTAAGCTCCTCTTCTTCTTCTTGATTTTCTTCATCCAATTGGCAAGACGGATGGAAAAGCATTTCATTAACAACAAAGTCCTTCTGCTCTTCATTATGTTCTTGATCAACGCATTGCTTGGTGTCATCAACAGTCCCTTTTTTGTCTGGCTCACTTTTCTCTGTAAATTCATTAAATTGCAGATAAACTGATTTCACAGATTCATCGCCATTCACGCTCTGTTTCTCAGAGCAGGTGGCTGCAATGTCTGGAAACTCCAGGGCTTCTACCTTGCCTTGCTCAGCCTTTTGAAAGTTGTCTTCTGCAAATTGGGGAATTGCAGAATTGTAGCCGGCAGACCAAAAAGTGTGTTCTCTTCCTCTGGTTTCTTGAATTGGACTCTTCGGAATATCAGTTAATTTAGATTTGCCAGGTTCCAGTGGGGGTGCATGAGAAAACAGCTCATCCATTTCATCCGTGATGTCTACTTCTTCATCATCAGATAACTTTTCAATTTTCACTGCGTTCAGGTTGGGGTCTGCACGGCCCCTCAGGTTTGCAGGTGCCCAGGCCGCCACCTTCTCTCCTTCATCCGCAACAGGAAGACTATTGCTGCTGTACTGACTTTGTTCCTCTTTTTCAGAGTCATCAGTTTTTGCCTTAAAGTATAAATGGAGTATAAGAAAAATTAAGCATTCCCCAATAATGAAGTTTAAATGAAAAAGAACACTATTAAAATCAATGGCATAATCAATTTGGTTCAGACTAGAGGGATCATTAAGTTTTATGTATTAATTTACAAAGCTTGCCTTTTTTAAATTGGGTCCAATGTTCAGCTTTCATTATGTTCTCCTTCAAAGGGCAGTCCTATATTTCATTATTTTATACTTTTATATAAGTATAAATAAAATAAAAGTTTTATATACTATATATATATAAAAGGGATTAAGAAAAGACTGGCTGGCAAAGCTTCCAGACCTGTGGATATCTAGCATTGGAGTTAAAATTCATCTGCTAATTTATATTCTCTCAGCTCATTTTACTTATAAGAAGAAACTATACATTAAGGCAGGGGTAGGCAACCTATGGCACGTGTGCCAAAGGCGGCATGCGAGCTGATTTTCAGTGGCACTCACACCGCCCGGGTCCTGGCCACCGGTCTGGGGGGCTCTGCATTTTAATTTAATTTTAAATGAAGCTTCTTAAACATTTAAAAAGCCTTATTTACTTTACATACAACAATAGTTTAGTTATATATTATAGACTTATAGAAAGAGACCTTCTAAAAACGTTAAAATGTATTACTGGCATGTGAAACTTTAAATTAGAGTGAATAAATGAAGACTCGGCACACCACTTCTGAAAGGTTGTCAACCCCTGCATTAAGGAAATCATCTTCAGGTTTTTCATACTGATTTTTGTTTTAAGAAGTAAAACATCGAAAAAATGCAGACTTTAACGAACTTATGCAGCATTATGGATGTGCGTGACACTTGATATTTAAAATAAGCCCAGTCCAGAGGATACTATAATGTATGTATTTATTAGTAGCTAAAGTATACACAATTGTCTTTTAAAAAAGGTCCCAGAAGAGTTCAGCTGCCAGTGGGAAATGACATTATATTGGACAGTTGCAACTTCTGAGTAGTCAGAGGCCAATCTGTTTTCAATCTAGTAATGTATCCCAAGTATGTGGGTGTCCTATAAACACACCATATTGTTTATTGCTTGTTAGAGGATTTAAAATTCCCAACAAGATTAGAATAATTCCAAACCAGGTCAAATTTCAGATTTAAAAATCAGCAGATAAGCAATATTTCAACAATAATGTCCCATAAATGCATGTTTGCATTCAAAATATATGAGAGGAGCATACTTGCGCCCTACTGCCTTTTTTACTAACAGAAAATGGCATTTCATGTTTACCTTGTTCTTAAAGTACTGCCTGGCATAACTCTTTACTTGTAGAACAGTGCGACTTCCAACCAACTTGGCAATTTTTGTCCATCTTCGGCCAAATTTAGCCTAGTGTGACAAAATAAATTAAAATCAATGAATATTTTCTACATCTAAGTATCATTCTTTATGCAAGGAGAAACTTTTACAGAAGCAATTATTTATTAGAAATAAAAAATACTACTCAATCATTGCAAAAAGTCCTATTACCTAGACACTGGACAGCCAGAAATTATGTTTAAGCACCAAGTATTATGAATTCACTGCCCCTTTATTCGGAGACTCATCAATGGCCTGATCCTGAAAGCACTAAAAAACATACTGGTTATTACCTTAAGGAGTCCCATTGAAGGTAATTAAGTGTTTGCAGGACTGGATCATGCAGTTGTGTAATACTGTAGCACTCTGCATTCCACTCTTGCACACAAAAGAGCGCAACTTACTCAAAGTCTGAACCACAATCTAAATCTGCATCTAAGTTGCTTAAATTAAAAGTTTACTCAGAGAGGAGCTCACAGCATATAGTATGTTGCTACAAAACGGACTGACCTCTTCCCTTTTAAGAGTTAAATACTGAATTATAGAAGTCTCATTAAATTAAAGCACTTCTAAATTTAAATAAGTCTCTTAGAACTCTGGTCCTGCTCTTTCCAAACAGGTCCATAGTTGTACATACCCACCTCATGCCATTTCTTAACTATACCGTATATAAAAAGTAAAAACCCAACAGTTCATATATGTGCACCTTCACTCCAAGTACTCTGAATGAATAAAAGACCAGATTCAGACCCTGATCTCGCAAAGATTTATAAACATGCTTAATTTTATGCACTGAGAGTCCCACCAAAGTCAATGGAACTACTCACAGTATTAACAATATATGTTGAGTTTCTACAGGATTGGGGTCTTTAATTATGCACAAAAGACAATGCTAACGCAACCTCAAGATTAAGATTTTTTTTAAACTTTAAAATATGGTTCTAATTGAAAGTGATTAAAAGTTTCATTGGAGGAAATCAAAATTTATTGAGGGCCCATATCAAATGTGCTCATTTTAAAGTGAAAAGATTATTTTTCCTAACTGCTTACCCTGGGTTCTAAAAGTCAAACTCAGTTCTTTTCTTTACACCCATTACCACTTGTAATAGATAGATACATTGGAGGCCAAATTCCACCCATGCCAAATTCTTCCAGAGTGTCTAAATGCAAATTGACACACATGTATCTGTGCTAGACTGAGGGTGTTATATCATCAGATGAGTGAATCTAATCAGGAAGTTTGCATTGGTTCACCTTAAATGTGAATGTTTACTATGAAGCTATGTCCCCAACAATGTTCCCTCTAATTTTTTCCACCCATGTGTGGAATAAATTTTGTTATGTGCACCAAAGTAATGTGCGGATATGTGCCACCAGTAGAAACAAAATACCTAGATATAATATATATTTTTTAAAAGTTACCAATAGGGATAATTACTCCAGCCAGGACAAGACAGGCATTTTAGAACTCACTACTCAAAGAATTAAATTTAAGTGTAAGAGAGAAATAAAAATTATGAAATGCATAGACCAGTCAAAAAACTAAAACAACACACTTTGAAAGAATATAATTACAGAGAATATATGCGCATTGCAGGAAGTACCAAGAAGTAATAACAACAACAGTGTTGGGAGGTGTGTGACACAGACTGTGTGTGCTGACTGCTCGGGAAGTTTCTGAGAGATGCCCATCTGCTGTCTCTTTAAGGCACTCACTGAAAGCTCTCCTCCTCCTGAACCATGTTCCCCCCCTCCCCTGCTCTGCAGAGATGGGGTACATGGGCCGGGGGGACAGGAGGAGAGAAAGTGTGAGTGAGCTGGCTGCTGGGAAGTCTCTGAGAAACCGTGCGCTGTCTCTTTAAGGCACTCACTCACCCAAAGTCTTGCTCAGACCGCAGAGCTGCTGTGAATCCTGAGCCCTGTCCCCTCTCCCCTGCTCTGTGGAGATGGAGTAGAGGGGCTGGGGGAGGGGGATACCCTGACATTAGCACCCTCCTTCCTACTGCTCTGCACAGCCAGCAGGAGGGTCCCAGGAGCAGCTGCGGGAGCAATGTGGCTGAGAAGCAGTGGGGGGGTTAGAGGGACACCTGAACTCATGCTGCCAGCTGGATCTGTCTGGCTCTGCTAATCAACTGCGTGGCATCTGAATCTCTCCTGGGCAGCCGCCCAACTGCACAGCTTACAGGGAACACAGCCCAATCATTCAAGAAGCTCTCTGCCAGAGGACCGATGTACCTTTGCAGGTCTGGGGTCTAAAGTTACCATGTAGGGAGGCACAATACTTTGCATCCTTCTAAATACTGTTTAAGCAGTGTTACTTTCAATATTCTATAGCAATATGATTTTCAAAGTCAAAGTAGGCCCATTAAAAAGCAATGTCCACTACAACATTCAAAGGCACTACTTGCAAAGGGCTATTTGCTTGACAAAATACAACTTTCTATACCCGGCGATTTCAGTTGAAGAGATGTCGAAAATAAAGTTACAAGAGTTAGATTTTTTTTAATGGCAAAAATGTATTTTTTACGTTGTCTTCATAATTAAAAAATGGATTAAATATTTTTGCTCAAACTTTCAAGACAATATTAATCTTTTGAAGAAACCAGGGCTGAAAAACTTTTACCTGCCAGGCCAACATTTGCTGAAGTTATGAACAACTCAAACATGGAATTAGAATAGAAATACTACAGCAGCCTTTACTTTAGCTGCTGTTAGTGCACCTTCTATAATATAAGCTTTAAAAAGAAAAGCATGCTTACAAAAATCATTAGACGTAATCATTGCAATGACACTACAAGAACACAACTTGCAATCATCCATCCAAGTAGTAATTAAGACTAATTCTGCTGTGTTTTACGTGTCAGATTAGATATATCGTCCAAAGAACAGCAAAGCCTTCTGTTTTCAAGCAAAGAACTAGCAAAGCCTTGCTAAAAATCAATGAGACTGGAAAGGTCCAGGGATTCACCCACCTGGATCTCCTTGCATTGTCAGAGGCCTGTGTCTGTTTATTGTCATTTTTTCGCAGAGCAGCAGGTAAGAGAAAAATATTTTTAGAAAATCTGACTGGAAGTCACAAAAGTTAGCAGGACGATTCAGAAACTGGTGTATTTATTACATACGTTACAGTAATGTCTAGAGGCAACAGCCAGGCTGGGGTCCCACTGTGCTGTACTCTACACCAACATATAAAAAAAGCCCCAAAGTGCGTACATTAGTGTCTGGGGAAAAATGTTTTTTCAGTTTACTAGATTTCAAGGCACCCCTTCATGTTTGACACTTCCTTTGTAAACTACAGCACTGCTATTGTAACACTGCAATAGACAAATCAGTAGACCGTGGGACAGTCTAAGGCCCAAATCCTGCAACTGGATCTGGGCAGGCAGACCCTTGTGAACAAACCAAGCTATGCGGACTTCGATGGAGATTCACAAACACAGATGTGACTGTGTGACCAGGGCCTACGTGTGCCTGATTTACCATCCCATTGTTAACAATTGGAAATTATTTTTAACAAGTTAAAAATGAAAAATTAGCAACTTAGTGCACTGCAGTTATTTTTATTTTGCAATGAGAACGCCATTCTTTTTTTTTTTATGAATAAAGGTTAATATTGCATTTATTTTTTAAAATGAGCTCGTTTTTTTGTTTTGTTTACAGAAAATTGAACACTGAAAAATACAATATTTACCAGTCCTTGTTCAAATAGCTCTTTTTCTTCTATTGTCCACTTTACTGAGCCGCTTGCTGATTTTGTAGGTGAGCGAACCCTAAAAGAATAAGAAAATACAAGTGCCTTTTTCATGAATGCACATCTCCAAAAGATTACAACAATTTCTGAAACGTGGATTATTATACTTCTTTAACGGAAACTTAGGGGATTTGTTTTAAACTTTTATACTTTTGATGAGAGAACTAATTCTGGAAGGCTTTTGTATTACAGAAGTTAATTCAAAGCAGCACAACTTATTTTGCAGAGGGTTGTGTCTGGGGGGGACAGGCAACAAGGAAACTGCAAGCAGTAGAAAGCCAACTGTAATTGTTCTTTTTTGTGATGTGGACATATCCTTCAGAAATCAAGTTAATTTAATACAGGCCATTTAACAGTCAAAAGGCAATGTCCCTTTAACAATCTTACACAACCAAAGAAACAAGACTAAAGGTTAAAGGGGAGGTACAACTGACTTTTTATGTTAGTGTTCTTTTTCATTTATGTTAAGTTAAAGAGCACTTAAAAATACAACTCAATTATTCAAAAAGTACATACATGACTTTTCCTGTTTTCTTATGTGGACTGTAAAACAAAAACAAAAAAAATGGTGACTGCTGATCTTAGCAAATATATACATTTCAAAGACAGTCTCATTCCTGCCCCAAATTTCTACTATTCCATCATTTCTTTTCCCCTCAACAGCAATTTTACCTTTTCACAGACTTTTTGTCACCTTCCTTTTGATCAAGCCATATTTTTTCTGGAAGTGATTTATTAGATAAGTAATACCTGCAACCTTTACTAAGGAATTTTTGGATACAAAGAACAGAACTATATGCATGCAAAAATTCTGATAAAATTGCCACTGGTTTAAAATACTATTGCGTTAAACAAAGGAGGAAGTGACTGTTTGACTTTGTAAACCAAATACTCGCATTATTTCTAATAAACTAGCCATTCTGCTTCCTCCACAGCCTGTTTTCCCTTATGACTTTGACACAGTAGTAGGACATTTTCTTCTCATCAATATCAAACACTACAGCCTTTTTGCAATTCAAGTCTGAATAATTTATTCCCTTGGTAAAAATATTCTGTACTGACACTTTGTTGTTCCTCTGTAAAGTACTTTATTTCAAAGAAAAAAGGACAGGAAAACAGAGGTAACTCACATTTGTTAATATGGTCACCTAGCCAGCTAACTGGGATTAAGTATCTCAGCAATATTAGGAGCTCTCATATTGTCAAGAAGCATGAAGTGTTTCTCAGAAGTGGCATTAAAAGAGCTCTTGCAATGAATGGATATTTTTTTTACCACCAAAGATATGAGTGAATGTTAAGTGGAAAAAAAACCAGGAGAATCATGAAGTTAGGGATGCGTATATGAACTTTATGGATGTGTATATGAAAATTCCCTTGAAATAAAATACTTTGCAGTTATATAAACTCTGTCATCTGAGAAATGAAATGTGCTTTATATGCATTAATAATCATCACAACAGCCATCTGTGGTATTACTACTAAACTCATTTTAAAGATGGGAAACTGGCACAAAAAGGTTAAGGGTACATCTATGCTGCAAAGAAAAACCCGTGGCACCAACTCTCAGAACCTAATCAATTGACTCAGGCTTGTGGAACTAGGGCTGAGGGGCTAAAAATAGCAGTGTAGAAGATTCCCACCCGGGCTGGAACCTGGGTTCTGAAACCCATAAGGAGGGAGGGTCTCAGAGTCTAGGCTCCAGCCCGAGTAGAACCATCCACTGCTATTTTTATCTCTACAACCTGAGCTCCATGAGCCCAAGTCAATTGACCCAGGCTCTGAAACTTGGTGTAGCAGGTGTTTTATGGCAGTGTAGACATACCCTCTGAGACTCGCCAAAGCCTGAGGAAGCTGAGGGTTGCAGAGTGGCTGAGCAGGGTACTGAATTCAGGTGTATTATCTCATACTTCCATGCTCTAACTACTGGAGCACAGTGCTTCAAGTTCAGTAAACACTAATCTCTTTTAAAAGAATCCACTATATATCTGCTTCCTACTAGAACAGAGGATTTTATATTGCCCTAGGAAAGGAACAGACATATAAGCAATTTGATAAAAGGATACTCTTCTTCCAACAACATTTTCTCAATGACGGCCCTGTTCTCTTCACTAATGTTGCTATCCAGTGTCCATGGCTGGAAATGACAGACACATTTTTCAATTATTTTCTTTGACACACAAATATCTAACACTTCCTCTAAAGCAAAGCCAATCACAGGGGTGGTTTTTGTTGTTGTTGTTTTTTTTAAAGATAAAAACATTAATTTATGTTCTCAAGTGGCTGGGGAATAAATACAAAGTTTTGAAAATCTCTGTGAAAGATGTACCATTCATTTAAAACAGACAAACCAACCAAAAAGTCTTTATTGCCTATAAATTACTTACAAGGCCATTATCCGTTCTCCAAGATGAATCAAGGTAGTGATCTTGCAATAAGCCAGAAGCTATATTTTCATAGTCTCTGTAATAAAATTTTCAATCATTTTAAAGAAGGAAAAAAAAGATCTGAAAGCTCATATCATCAATAATGCAAACACTTTTATAGTGTTACTTGTATTCATTAACATAAGAATAACACAGAGATTCTAAAATTAAAAGAGGTCATTTATATTTTGTAGAAATATTATGTAGGCCCAGCCTTTCATAACATTTCCATTGAGCAAAGTGTAAATGAACCCCTCACAGAAAGGGACCTAACCTTTTCTTTAATATTTTTCAAACTGTTAGGGCTCTTACTAACAGTAGTATCTCTCTCTTCGTGTTGTAGAATCATGCATAAAGTATCAGCAAAATCAATTTCTGTTTTACTGAAAAGTTAAAAATTTTCTTCCAAAAGAGACTGAAAAGAAAGTGGGAGCAAAGCTGTGAAGTATAAATACATAACACAGGCACCAGAGTCTCGTAGTTGTTAGAAGACAGAAGTTTTATTTTCAGCTGTCATGCCTTCTTGCTTGATCCTCATTTAACCTCTGTCCCTCAATTTCCCCAGGTGTAAAATAGAAACAACCCCCTTGGTAAAGGTCCAAGATCCCTGTAGGAAAGCTACTATTTTAGAAAAATGTAATTCTTAAGGATAATCAAATATCAGTCTTTAATAAAACTGGTAACCAGGGCCGGCGCAACCAATTAGGTGACCTAGGCAGTCGCCTAGGATGCTACAATTTGGGGGGCGGCGACTGCGGCAGTATTTCGGCGGTGGGACATTCCGCCACCTCTGTGGGGGGAGGCATTTCGGGGCGGGACCTTCCGCCGCCTCGGGCGGCAGAAAAGCTGGCGGCGCTCCTGCTGATAACCTTCACATGTACTAGTATTTAGGGCACAGCAGTACGATGTGATACCTCATGGCATTAATACTTTAAGAAACCCAGAAACAAGTCCTATGGTTATAGAAGCTCTCACTTTAGTATATTGCATATATTGTATATGCTAAGTAAGCTAGTGGAAGCTGAGGGAACACTCTGGACTACTAAGTTTTTTTTTTTGTTTAGCTGCATTAAGTAAGAAATTACTGTAATTGAGAGGAAAATGGGCAATTCCTATGAGAACTGTTTTGGAAAATATTATGTATTCTTAAAATCTTTTATATTCCCCTTCAGAAAGGGACAAATATTCTGAAAGTATTCTGAGTTTAAGATGCTGCTGCTGTGTGAAGAATAAACACATCAGCATTTGATTCACTTAGAAGCCATCATTTGAGGTTGATGATGAGGGTAAAGTATCGTCACCTTCCGCTAAGCATAAAAAATTGCACTGAGATTACAAAAGGAGAAAGAGACGGAGGATTGTGGGGTCCAACTGCACATGCAAATCCTTTCAATAAAGGGAAAGCAAAATGCTAAAGTGCCTGGACTTCCTTTGTGACCATAAAAAGTAACAACGAGTAAAGAGTTTTTTAAACTTCACAGAATCATTGAAAGAGATGGAGAAAAACTATTAGCTCATTTACCCCAACATCCTGTCACTGCAGGATTGTTATATCGGTCATTGCTTTGTCCAGTCTAATCTGGTCATTTTCAGGGCAAGTCTACAAATAAAAAGCGGCAGCGCTGTAGCTGCACCGATGTAGCATATTTTTGAGAATGCTATTATGTTTCTCCTGTTGGGGTATTTCACCTCCTCAAGAGGCGGTAGCTATGTTGACAGGAGAAACTTTCCTGTCAGCATAGTCCTGTCTACACCAGGGGTTAGGTCAGTATAACTGCGTCACTCAGAGGTGTGGATTTTTCACATCCTGAGCGACATAGTTATACTGATATAAGTTTGTCATCTAGACCCGACCTAAGTGAGGCAATTACTATCGTCCTGGGGAAATTACCATACAAACTGACATTTTACTGTTGGAAAACATTCCCTGATAATCAGCATAAGATTTCCTTAGTTCAACTTCATCCAATTACTAGGAAACTCATCCTTCCCTGAAAACAGTTATTAGCCATGTGCCCCCCTGAGATGGTGCTGAAAACAGTTTAACCGATAAACAAGACTAAACTCTTTTCTCCCACCAGTTCCAGGTATCCCACTGGAGACAATATATCAGTTTCTTAGAGTGGAGAAAGCTCTAATTATAGGCCCCCTTGGTACATACAAAAAAAAAAAAAAAAAAAAAAATTATCTTCCTACATAAAATACATTTGACCCAGAACACCATTTTCAGAAATATACAAAAAATGTGATTTTAGGCATCAGAAAATTTGAGAACCATGAAGATGGGCAATGCATGCAATAAACACCCCACGTTACACACATCCCACATGGGCTCCTTCTGCAAAAGGGTTTTATTTTATAAAGCACCTGTCACACACACTATGGCTTGGCCTACACTGAAAAGTTATATTGGCATATGTATGTCAGTCAGAGGTGTGAAAAAACACACCCGACTGAGGTATCTATGCCAACAAAACCCCAATGGGGATGCACCATGTTGACAGAGGAGGGCTTCTATTGACATAGCTAACTTTGATCAGGGAGGTGGTGTTCTATGCAGACAGAAAAACTTGTGATGGCAAAGGCTGTCTTTATACTACAGGACTATGCCTCAATAGCTATGCAGGTGTAGTCTCCGTAGTGTAGACATACTCTTCATCCCGAAGTTGCTCTGGAGAGTTCAGTATAGATGCAGAAGCAGATTATTAATACGAGCAAGAGAAAAATTAAGACGTCTGAAACAGGAAAGGTGAGACAAGTGAAGTAGAGCTACACATGGGCAGCTCATATTCAGTTTTGCCAACTCTCACGTCTTGCCATATTTTTCATAAAGCTCCAGCTTCTGGATTCACGTCCTTCGCTCAGAATCTCCGTTTCCATTTGAAACCAGAAGGGAAGTTTCTAACCCTTATGGTTGCACCCAAGGCTCAAAAAACACGACCCGAATGGCCCCATGAAGACTCAGAAACCAGGCGGTAAACAAAACTGGCCCAGAATTTATTGTTCTTTTTCAAAACCGTTTCTTTCACACCAAGCTCATGGTGTTTGAGGCCTGACTCTGGCTTTTCACACGCCTGGGGCAGCCAATGGCGTTTCTATGGCACCTTCTGCCCCAAGCGCTCTCCGCCGGGGTCCCTGACACACCGAAGCGCAGGGCCGGTGGAGGGGGAGGGGGCGATACCCTGGCCGCTCCCGCGCCCCCCGTCTGACGGGCTGTGCCATGGGAGGATGCCCTGGCCCTGCCGCCCCGGGGGAAAGGCCGGTTCCCACCCCGACATCCCCTCGCCCGTGCGCTGTCCAGCCAGGCCGCCTCCGCACGAGGGGCGCCCGCGGCCTGCAGCCGCGCCAGGCTCCCCGCCGCGGGGCCACGCTGCGAGGGGGCTGAAGAGAAGCGAGCCCCGATCTCCCCACAGGGGCCAGGGGGAGTCTCCCCGCGGGTGAGCGGCGTCTCGGGGGGAGGAGAGCTGAGCTCTCCCGGGGGCGGAGTCTCCCCCGCCCGCTCGCTCACTCGCTCACCCCCGCAGCGCCCCGCCGGCCGCGGCTGCTGCCGCATCCCCTTCGACGTCCACATCCGCCTCCTCCGCAGCCGCCATGATTCCGCCCCGGCCGCCGTCTGATCGCGCGAGAGAGGCGGGGCCTCAGGACCACCACCCCCGCAGACCCGCCCCTCCATGCAAATGAGCAGGCGCAAAACTGGGAGCATGCGCAGGGCAACGTTTGAAGCCGCGCCCGACGCTCACGCTGCTGCTTCTATGATTCCATTTCTACCCTCTTCGCTTCATCAGTCAGTATCTGCCTCTGCCGCCTGGCGGAGGAGCGGGGCGGGGGTGGAGGGGCAAACACGGGGAGAAAGAGGAGCGACTCCCTAAGGGAAGGGGAAGAGAGGGGCAAATACCCAGGGGAGGGGGAAGAGAGGGGCAAATCCCCGGGGGGGGGAGAGGGGCAAATACCCAGGGGAGGGGGAAGAGAGGGGCAAATCCCCGGGGGGGGGAGAGGGGCAAATACCCAGGGGAGGGGGAAGAGAGGGGCAAATCCCCGGGGGGGGGAGAGGGGCAAATACCCAGGGGAGGCGGAAGAGCGGGGCAAATACTAGAGGAGAGGGGGCAAATACCCAGGGGAGGGGGGAAGAGAGGTAAATAGCCAGGGGAGAGGGGGAAGAGAGGGGCAAATAGCCAGGGGAGAGGGGGAAGAGAGACAAATACCCAGGGGAGGAGAGAAGAAAGGGGGCAAATACCAGGGGAAGGGGGAAGAGAAGGGTAAATACCCAGGGGAGGGGAAGAAGAAAAAGGTGTAGGAGCTCAGGTTTGTTGCTGATTCCCCCCACCACACACACAGCTCCAGCTCACCCTCTGATGTTCATCCCCAGATGTTCAAATCTAGCACCCTCCCTTCAGAATAGGTCTCCTCCCAATTCACCAGCCCTGTGTTTCCCCTACCTCTGCCACATCTTGCTAACAGCAGGGTAGAAGTGCTGTGCAATTGAAACAGTGGCTGTGGAGCACACAGTTCAGTTCGCCTTTCTGCTCCACTTGGAGCTGTTTGAATCCTAAATCAGAGTCACTATGGCTGGAGTTGAAAGTGTCAAAGACTTGGAAGTAGATTAGGCTTTTGGCAGGTTTAAGAACTGGTCTGGTCTAAGTCATTTCCTACTGATGTAGTTAGAATAGTGCGAACTTCTAAAGTAGGCATTGTAAGGTGCCAACCACAAGGGGGACCTGCTTCTACTGCAATATGAATAACAGGAGTACTTGTGGCACCTTAGAGACTAACAAATTTATTAGAGCATAAGCTTTCGTGGACTACAGCCCACTTCTTCGGATGCATATAGACTATATGCATAGACTATATGCATCCGAAGAAGTGGGCTGTAGTCCACGAAAGCTTATGCTCTAATAAATTTGTTAGTCTCTAAGGTGCCACAACTACTCCTGTTCTTCTTTTTGCGGATACAGACTAACACGGCTGTTACTCTGAAACTTGCAATATGAATAGTACTGCAACAATATAAAGCAGAGCTTATATCAATGCAGTTTATTCCACTAGTTATCTACATTAGTGTCTACATCAATATTGTTACAGTGGTGCAAATTATTCCAATGTAGGCAAGACCCTGGTCTTCCTTTCACTATCCAACAGTGCACAAAAGGGGGTTGGAAATCTGAATCCACTGCTTCTCAGTCATATGCTTCCCAGAACTAAGGGACAGGTACCCAGAGAGCACTCTAACTGAAACAGTTTAGGACAGTGCTAATGTGGATATGAGGCAAAGGTTCTGATTCAGCCTGGCTAGTGTAGATTGCTGAATAGTTTGTGCTTTAACTGGTTCAATAATGAATGATGCAAGTCAGTAGTGTATATACAGCATAAGTGAATGATCATGGGCATAGAGGACATTAGAAACAGAATTGGAGGTCAGGAATTCCTGTCCAAAGCGAGTCTTGCTAACATAGCTACTCCCAAGCATGACCTTACTGTAGTAAGCCATACCAGTGCGCGTAACTTCTTACATCAGTGCAGCACATCTACAGTAAGGGTTTCCATCTGTGCAGCTATATCAATGTATCCTGCAAAAAAAAAAAAAAAAAAAAAAAGCATCTGGCCAGGTGCACTTTCTAGCCTTTTTATAAATTTAACCTAAATAAATAAATGAAATAGAGAATACTTGGTTAAAATGTGCTCCATTCCCTTAGGTGCATCTTTCGATTTGTGAAGGCATCAGCTTGTAATACAATGGGAGTTCCTGACCAGTGAAGGGATATTTAGCATTGTCTTCTCTGAATGGAAAATGAAAAACCACTCCAGCTGTCTGCCGTCATTGTAGGGATTGCCAGTGAGCCCAGCCAAGAGGGGAATGTGGGCTGGCTTGGCTAGAGTGAATTACTACATCCCAAGAAGAGTGATCTCTAAGAAGTCTTATGCTCTAGGATGATCAAAGACTCCACTCACCCTGGGCTGAGACTATGAACCTTGGCTATGAAATGCTCCTGTTGTCTTGGAATAAAACTCTGGCACAAGGAGTTCTTTCACTTTCATTGGAAGTGAGGCTGTGAGAAGCTTTTTGTTTTAATTTAGGGAGCTCTAGCTGCATGAAGCCTCTTTCCTCTGGTTATTTGAGTTTCAAACCCTGGATGAATTGTTTTTTTCAGATGGCCTTGGCTTTCCAGATCTGTTTTTCAGTTCCATAAGAGACCTTTTACCCTTTGCGCTAAATTAGATCAACAGTGATAATGATGGGGATGGAAAATACAGCCAGGGTAAGGATCATTATCAGGTAAAACATGACTTCAGATTTGGTTCTATTAGAAAGCTTTTATACAATTACCAACCAATAAAAATATGTCCAATTTAAAGAAAAATCCACAGGAAATACTAAAATTAACGAACACTTCACTGCAGTATATGCAGTCTAAACATTGCAGCTTTGTGCTAGAACATGTGAGCTTGAAAGAAACTCATTACAAACAACTGTGAAACTGAGTAGTGTGTTTTCATTGTCCATGCTGAGAAAAGCAAAAAGTAAACAAACAGCATAGATCAGGGGTAGGCAACCTATGGCATGTGAGCCAAAGGCGGCACGTGAGCTGATTTTCAGTGGCACTCGCACTGGCCGGATCCTGGTCACCGGTCCGGGGGGGCTCTGCATTTTAATTTAATTTTAAATGAAGCTTCTTAAACATTTTAAAAACCTTATTTACTTTACATACAACAATAGTTTAGTTATATATTATAGACTTATAGAAAGAGACCTTCTGAAAATGTTAAAATGTATTACCGGCACGCGAAACCTTAAATCAGAGTGAATAAATGAAGACTCAGCACACCACTTCTGAAAGGTTACCAACCCCTGGCATAGAGAGTGACATATAAAATGAAAATGTATTTTTATAATCTTAGTTGCTGTTTGTAACATAGGAAAGGAAATTTGTGTAACAAACATGATTTTAACCAAACACTAACATTTTAATTAAACTTAAATATACTGGTTAATATTGTATTTGAATATTTAGCACTTTTTGACTAACCTCAACCGTAACTAGCCAACCGCAACCATTCAAAAATCTTGAGTCAGGCCCCAGAAAATCGTGTTAAAAGTCCTGATTTTAAAAAATAATAAATCTAGGATTCTTATTTTCATTCTGATTTTTGAGCCTGTCATGTTCACTTTTTCAAGCTTTACTTTTCAACAGCAAGGGGCTAGAAACTTAACTTATTTTTTAACATAAAAGATGAGATTTGTTCATGCTCATTTGACTCTTAAAGCTGGGTCTCTAAGAAAGACACCAAATATCATGAGATTCATAATAAAATCAAGAGAGTTGGCAACACATAGTAGATCAACAATGGGCTTTATATCTTTATGTGTATATATATTTACCACCTCTGATCATTAGCTTCTTTTTACCAGCCCCAGCTTCATTCTTAGTTATCCTTATATCAATCGTTATCAACCGTGCCCATGTACATATGATTTTAATGTCTGAACTAAATCCTATATATCCAGATTGTGTGAAATTATAATCTTGCACTTAAACATTTTTAATATATTCCTCATCACAAATTCATCTTATTAACATTTTCTTTTTCAAAAGTGTTACAATCTGAGCTTGGTTGTCACTTGTGCTAAATTCTGCTACTTGCAGCGGAGTCTTTTTGAGGCTATTAGTGGCTTGTAAGTTTGCTTTCTCTCCCTGAGACCAGCTGACAAGTGAGTTTACGGAGTTAAAATGACCAGCCTTGCAAGCACAATGCAATGGGGTATCCTTGTTGTTGTCTAAAGCATTAATGGCTGACCCATTGCTCAACAACAAATTTATCAAGTCACCATGTCCATGTTCTGCTGCAAGATGCAGTGGAGTCTTTCTCCAGATATTTTTATCATCAATATTTTTATTCTTCCCTGCTGTCAAAAGGATCTGTACTATCTCTGCATTGCCTTTGATGGTCGCATAGTGCATTGGTGTGCAGCCATCCATGTCCTTAATTCCAAATCTGGCCTTCTGGGCTAACAGAACTTTAACTGTATTGAGATGGCCTCCCATAGCTGCAGTGTGAAGTGGGGTCTTTTTCTCCTTGTCCATTGCATTGGGATCAGCATTAAAACTAAGAAGCAGCTCCACCATTGCATGATCTCCCTTTTCAGCAGCAAGATGTAAGGGTGTCTTTGACTGCTTATCCTTTACATTAACGTTGGCTTTGTGATTCAGCAGCTGTTGAGCAACATCAACATTACCTCTTTGGCTTGCGACATGCAAGGGAGTGACTAATTCCTTAGTGACAGCATTAATTTTGGCCCCAGCATTGATTAAAATGTCAACTATTGATCCCTTATTATGAAATGCAGCAACATGGAGCGGGGTTTGCTCTCCCTGGCTTGTGATGTTAGCATTCATCCCTTTGCGGAGAAGCAGATTTGTTATGGAGACTGCCCCGGCTTGCACTGCCAAGTGTAAAACCGTGTTTGAGTTGGGCATCTTCTCCTCCAAACTAGCCCCCTTTGTGATGAGAACTTCAGCAGTCTCTGTTTTACCCATTTCACATGCCATGAGTAAAGGTGTGTACTGCATTTCATTGTGGGCGTTGATATCTGTGCCTCTGTCAACTAAAGCTGCTACAATGCCATGCAGGTTCTTCTGGACAGCTTTAAAAAGAGCTGACACCATCATGTCAGGGGACAATCCTTTAGAATATTCCAGCAGTATTCTGAATATGGATTGTCTGTTGTTATTGAAGGCTACATCAATGATGTTAGAGTCAATGCTGGCACCAGCTTCTAGCAACACCTTTACAGTTTTCTCAAATCCCTGGGAAGTGGCATAACCCAAAGCAGTCTGTCCCTTCTCTTCCTTTGCATCAACTGGGGCACCATTCTTTAAAAGCATTTGTGCCAGGTTGCTCTCATCTTTGAGAGCTGCCATGTGTAAGAAGTTTTGCTGGTTCTTGTAGCATCTTGCTTCTTCTTTCAGGATCCTCTTCAGTATGTGAGTGTGGTGGTTCTGAGCAGCCAAATGAAGTGGGGTCTTGGCTTCTTTATCCAAACTGTATATGTAGGCACCAGCTTGGAGAAGCACTTTCACTGCATCATCCTGGCCTTTTTCAGCGGCTCTGTGCAGTGGTGTTCTTCCTTTTTTATCCTTTACATTTAGTTTAGCACCTTTGTTAATTAAATATTCAATTATTGCGAGATGTCCATTAGCAGCTGCAATATGCAGAAGTGTTTCATTTGAGGCGTTTACTGCATTAATATCATTCTCCTTCAATACTTTCGCTAGATCGGAAAGATCACCTTTAGCAGCTGCATCAAAGATACTAACAGCATTAGAATGGTCTTTCTTAGGTTTTGCTGCAGGTAAATTTTGTGTTTGTTTAACTTTCTCTTTAGTTGCTCTTTCTTGCTTTGATAAAATCTGTCTAGGAATATCCTTCTTCTCTTGGTTTTGTTCACTGGTCGTTTCAATCCATTCCTTGTCCTTTTCAAGTAGATATCCTACCAGTTGTCTTCTAGCATCTCCAATACTTTCATTCACATCACTGACATATTTTTTTATTCTATTATATAGATTTGGCTCCACTTGTTTTAGACATGGATAAAAAAACAGCCTGCAAGCTCGCTCACCTTGAGAAACCAGGATATCCAAAACCCGGGAGTTCTTTGCTCTTCGTGTTCTGTAGTAGGACATAACCATTTTTTTCTCTGGTGTAAAAATACCATTGTCTATCAGCCAATTAAGAAGATGGTCTGGGTTGTTTAAGCCTTCTACCAGTTCTTCCTTTTTTGTCTTTAGGACTTCTATGGCGTATGGATTTGTAAACAAGCTGTTTAAATACATGATGATATGAGTAACTTCTCAAAAATGAATTAAATTATCATTTGAAATTGAGCTTGACAGTGGAACAGCAGAGCAGGATCACATTATTTCACAAATTCTTTCATAAAGAACTGCTGTACCAACAACTGTAGTTCAATTAGAAATCATTGAAGAATACTGGGAAATAAATCCAAAACTCCTCACCTTTAGTTTTCCATCTTTGTTAGAAGTTCTCTGATCCTCTTTGCTATTCCTTAGCAACAAGTAGAGTTGAGTAACATAACAAACCAAAACACAAATCAAAATAATAAATGTATTCTGTCCAATATGGCTATTTTGCATAAGATGGCTAATAAAATTAAAGAGGAAAAACTGCTTTTCTGAAGTTGGTAGTTAAGCTGCAGATCTTTGTTTACCAGGTTCCTCTTGAGGTATAAACTTTTCTGTTTGCTTCTTGTAGGCGGCAATGTGACCAATTGTCAAATGTGACAAAACAAAATCAACAGCGTAGTTACTGTTGCTATAATTACATTAGCCTTTGTGTAACATTAGATAAAATTGTACACACTGATAGCTATGTAGGGGAAAACCCCAAAACATACCAGAATTCAAATAATAACAAAACACTAAACAAAAAAGTGCGCGATTAAAAAAATAGAGCCGTTCCAAATTTGTTTAATAATTTCAAGATCATAAAACATTTAACATATCTTACATAATAATGCACATTTAATATAACCTTATGTTTAACTCATGACTAAACTTCAAGTCTTCCCAACTTATTTCTTAGGACTTTATTCATCAGTAAATGTGGGTCCATATGTAGTGCTGACTTCATCAGTTCCTTAGACTTCTGCACCTTGGCATTCTGAAAGGACACTAAATTTGTGTGTCAGATTTTTCAGGGAAGGAGATTACCTTCTGCCTCCCATCCTGATATAGACCTTTTAGCTCTACCTTCTTTGAAGCATCAATTAATGACCCTGCAGTACTCAACAGTTAATTTTCTAGCAATGTATTTGACAAACAGTGGTGGATCAAGGTGTGATTCATTGTGTTATGTCTAGAATAAAAGTAAATAAGGCCCCAAACCTGAAAACACTTAAGGTGCTTAATTTAAGGAATAGTCCCATTGATTTTAGCTCTTATTTAATACTTTTTATCCATAGATTTCAAAGTACTTTACAGAGGAAGGTGGGTATCATGATCCCAATTTGAAGACTGGGAAACTGAGGCTGAGAGATGACACGACATGCCCAAAGTCACACACCATGTCAAAAGCAGAGCTGGAAACAGAATCTGAGGATGAAATCCTGACTCTGTTAAAGCCAATGAGAGTTTTGTTATTGACTTCAGTGACAGCAGGATTTCACTCCATGTCTCCTGTCTTTCAGTCCAGTGCCCTATCCTCTGGATTATGCTGCCTGTAAAAGAAATGTTTTGAGTATGTATTCAGAAAGTGACCATGACCTGTTACTAATTTTTAACTCTATGACTTTTAATTTTCATAATTGAGTTCGTAAAGGTTATTTTAGTAGGAAAATGGTTATGGAAGAAATATTCATTAAAAGGTAAAAGTTTTTTTAATATATATATTTTGACAACAAGCCAGGCAGCTATTCAGCAGATATAGCAGCCAGTTTCAGAACTCAATAATACCCCGAATTACAAAAAATGCTAATACACTACAGATAGTAAAAGCTGTACCATTTACAGTAGTTAAGCGTTGTATTACCACATAATAGGAATAGCTCTGGTTTAGTGAATTAATCACAGGCTTAGGATTCCAGCGACCTGAATTCTGCTCCTAAATCAACCAATGACTCCCTTTGTAATCTGCAAATTACTTAACCTCTGGCTCCAATTTAGCAAGGTGCCGCTTTTTAAGCATGTGAATAGTCCCACTGATTTCCACCTTGTTTAATTATCAGAGGGGTAGCCGTGTTAGTCTGAATCTGTAAAAAGCAACAGAGGGTCCTGTGGCACCTTTAAAACTAACAGAAGTATTGGGAGCATAAGCTTTCGTGGGTAAGAACCTCACTTCTTCAGATGCAAGGCTTGCATCTGAAGAAGTGAGGTTCTTACTCACGAAAGCTTATGCTCCCAATACTTCTGTTAGTCTTAAAGGTGCCACAGGACCCTCTGTTACCTTGTTTAATTGGGATCTCTGTGCCTTAGTTATCCCATCTGTAAAATAGGGTAATAATACTTACACACATTTGTAACGCCCTGTGAGAGTCAGAGATAGGAAAAGTCTGGTGCAAATGCCAAGTATTATCGTTATAAAATACTCTACAAAATTACTTGGAAGGAACCCATGAAAAAAATCCAAAGAGAGAAATTACAAAAATCTTTAGTAGTTTGATTAATGTGATGATACTTTTCAAATCTGCTGTAAATACAGTAATTAAACCTCCAACTGTGAATATTAAGTGAATCTATAGTGAAATACACCTACCTGGCCTCTGGGTGGAACATTGGAACAATTTATGCCCTGCTTCCATTGGGAGAAAGGCTATTAAACGTAATTTAGAAAAAAATAATATGCAACAATTTACCGGATGCAAATCATAATCTGTTACATATTACCGAATACCTTTCAATTACTTCTGTATCATGCATGTGAATCTGTGGCCATACTAGCTACCATCATATTAGCATTCACCATCAGGACAAGAACCACAGATTTGCTAAGAAAAGTAAGAAAATAACTGGAAATGCCCATATTATTTTATGGATTACATTTTAGGGTTGCATTTTTTTTTAAATAATCCTGTATTATAATCAGTTGTCTTTCCAGTTATCTCTGGCTGGGATTGGATATATTGTTTTCTACTTATCAGATATCAGGAAGGTTAATCCCTTTAAAAGTTTACTTGTACCCTTTTTTGTTGTTGTTTTCATAGTGATGTATGAAAAGGACTTGAAATATGTCCCCTCATTATTTTTTCCTGTTTGCTTTTTCTACTGGAAATTAAGACTTTGTTTGTCCTGAAAGCCTCAGTGAAATGACATCACAAAAGATCATAAAAACTGAGATATTGAGAAACTGAGAGGGTCAGGGATTCCTAGACTATTTAAATGGATATTAATAAAAAAGAATTTTAACTTATAGAGCTATATCTATTTAACTTATTGATATTTGGAGAATGGAGATCTATGTTAAAAATTCAGTATCCTTGTCCTTTCAGTTAAACATGAAACCACGTGCTTAAAGACATCCGTGAGGCACTTCAGGAAGATCAGGCTGAGAGTTAGATAACATAATGCTTAAAATGTGAGTAGCCCACATGTGCTACGAGTAGCTGTCAGTGGATCTAACACCACTGGCATTAGCTACAGTGTGAAATTTTTGCAAAATTTTCCTAGTGGAGACATGGCTATGAAGTATCTGTAACATCTGAATGTAGGATGTGGGCACTCTGTGTGGCAGTCGGTGGGGGTCAACCTTGAACTTAATGAGCAGGCCCTAAAAAGGGGCAGAGACTCCATGAACGGCAAAGGTCTTTAGTTGTAGCCTGAGCTAAATTAATTTCCCTTTTTAGAGCTTTTGATCACCACATTAAACCATCTTGTCTGTTTAACCAAGTATATATGGTCCTAGAGCAAGTAACTTCTGAATTCTAATCTCAACTCTGCTATTAAGTTGAAACAATTTGGGTAAATTGCTTAATCTCTGTGCCTTATTTACCTCTTCTGTTATAAGAGAAAATATTTATCTACCTCACAAGCATGGTTATAAGTAATTATTTAATATTTACACTGTGCTTCGAAGTTGTGCTTTGAAGTATTATTGTTTTCTGAATTTTTAAAAGATGAAGTTTTATTTCTTCAGAGAACACTAGGGCCCATTGTCCAGGCAGAATATACCATGTCATCATAAAACATTTAATGTTATTCTTAATGTTTTTAATGAAAGCAAATAAATCTACACCTTGCAATGTGTTAAATCAACATTGTGGCAAATGCTGTTTCACTTAGAAGTGACCAGCAGAGGACACTGTGTCTCTATTGATCATGTTTAGTGGGCAGAACCTGGCTGGGTGCTCTACAATTAATCATCCAAGGCCCAGAACCTCCAGCTGTGGTTACTGTCTTCTGTTAAAACTAAATGTAATGTAACCAAATGACTTCCAAAAACATCTTACGTTCTCTAGGGCATTTTCCAGATAAAACTGATGGAAACACCAAACATAAAAATATCAACAGTGAGTGAAATTGTGTTATTAATGTTTCCCAATGTGCATTTTAATTTCAGTTAAGCAAACAAATGCCAACTGTTTATTAAAAACATATCTTTTGTAGAATAACCAGTGCATAATAGATACAGCACCCACAACATTATCTCAACATCACAAGGGACATGGAATACAGTTAGATAATCAAGGGGATTAATTCATAGACATAAATCAGGGATATAACATTGTTTTGAATAACTAGGGGTTTAACCAAGGCTTGGCTAGTTGAGGTTGGTATAAGTCTAGATATAGAAAATGCACAGCCTCAGTGTTAGAAGTGTTAATTAGGATTAGAATTTATTTGGCTCCATCACTGTAGTATCCGAAGAGAACTTATTCACTACTTACTAAGAGAGACCAGGCTCCCCTTTTGCATACTGATTTATGACTCAGGTAGGAAATCAGAATTTAATCAGTTGGAAAAGTCAGGGCAAAGAGGGATGTTTTCCAGTGTCCGGTGTTGTGCTTAGTCATATCTCCACAAAAAAAGAATTCCAGAGGTGGGGGCCTGTAACAGGGTGCTGGCCAAAAGGCACTGACTCAGCCCCTGTTAGCTCAGAGCCTACTAGCTCCGCTCCCAGTAAGGGGAAGAGATTGGAGCTGACAGGCTGTGGTTGATTAAAGCCCTAAAGGAGAGACACCTGTGAGCTTGATGGGGGAAGGCCTATAAAGCTAGCAGGAAGGAAGTAGGAGAGGAAGAAGAGGAAAGTGAGGACCTGTTGCTCCCAGCTAGCTGTAAGAGCAAGCTGTTCCCCAAGGGGCTACCTGCCTGATAGCGAACTGTATAAAGCTGTATATAAGTGGTGGTGGGAAAATACAAGGAAATAAAAGGGCACTGGTGTTTGAAAGAGTGATCTCCTGCGAATTTGTGCCATGAGCAACCAAGGGCATGTCTACAGGGCCTATTACTGAGAAAGCTGCACCACCAGTTGGTATTTGAATAAGCAGTGTCCATTACTACAGTGCCACATCAACTGGTACTCTAAGTGCTCTAGTGGCATCACGAACATACACCGTACCAGGGGTCAGGCCCAAAGCCCACTGAAGTCACTGGAAGGTCTGTACTGGCATGGCTATTGCTGTAATTCTTTTCTTTCTTCACCCAACCCCATTTTCTACTATCGGTCACCCTTTCTGTGTCATGTCTTAATTTAGGTCCTGTTCCTGCAATGGGATCCGATATCCCAGACCTGCAATGTAGATTGCTGTGTTGCAAGGGTATGGACTAGCAAATCCTGGCACAGGAGTGGGGCTGTATATTGCAAGCTCATTGCAGCAGGGACAGTTTGTTTTTATTCTATAAAATGCAAACACACTCTTGAGTATTAATGATAAAAAATAATGTTACAACTGGTATACTTTTATTCTATCTGTTCTGATTTAAATAGCTAATGATAATATCCAAATACAGTAAAAGCTGTGTTATCCAGCACTTTACCAACCGGAAAGCACTAGGACAGGGGTCGGCAACATATTAACGCGTGCCAAAGACAGCATGCCAGCCGATTTTTAATGGCACACTGCTGCCTGCTGGAGTCCCGGCAGGCAGCAGCGTGCCATTAAAAATCCTGCCCCGCCCGACCCGCTCTTCTCCGCCCTCCGCTCCCCCCTCCCGCAGGGGCAGAGGGCAGAAGCATAGGCGTGCGCACGGGGTGTGCCCAGGCACAACCCTGATGCAGGGGTGGGCAAATGGCCCCACTCTCTCGGCGCGGCAAGCCGCGGGGTCCGCGCTCCCAAGCTGGAGCACACCAGGCCGAGCGCAGCAAGCTGTCGCCCCCCCCGCCTTTCCCCCTCCCCTGAAGCCATGCCGCCGTGTGTGCAGCGCTCTGCTCCTGCGGGGCAGTGTTTGGCTCTGCGGGGAAGCAGACACGCTCCCCGCTCATCCGGAGACATGCCACCGCGCGCGCAGCATTCTGAGGGGCGGGGCTGCCTGCTCCCGCGGGGCAGCATGTCTGGCTCTGCGTGGAGCAGAACATGCTGCTAGGAGCCTCATGGTAAGGGGTCCAGGTCTGGGGGGGTTGGATAAGGGGTGGGGGTAGTCAGGGGACAGGAAGCAGGGTGGGTTGGATAGGGGGTGGGATCCTGGGCGGGGGGTCTCTGGAGGGGGCAGTCAGGGAGCAGGGGGGGTTGGATGGGGCATGGGAGTCCCAGGGTCTGTCAGTGGGCGGGGGGTGGATAGGGGTCAGGGCAGTCAGGGGACAGGGAGCAAGGAGGGTCCTGGGGGAGGCAGTTAGGGTGGGGGGGTCTCTGGAGGGGGTGGTCAAGGGACAATGAACTCGGGGGGGTTGGATGAGTCGGGAGTTCTGGGGCGGGGGCCTGTCAGGAGGCAGGGGTGTGGAGAGGGGTTGGGGCAGGCAAGGAGCAGGGCGGGTTGTATGGGTCGGGAGTTCTGGGGGTCCTGTCAGGGAGTGGGGAGCGGTTGGATAGGCATGGGAGTCCCGGGGGTCTGTCTGGGGGCGGGGGTGGGGATAGGGGTCAGGGCAGTCAGGGGACAGGTAGGGGGTAGAGTCCTAGGGGGGCAGTCGGGACAAGGAGCAGGGAGGCTTAGATAGGTGGGGTCCTGGGGGGCAGTTAGGGGCAGGGGTCCCAGGAGGGGGTAGTCAGGGGACAAGGAGCGGGGGGTTGGGAGTTCTGAGGGGGGAAGTCAGGGGGCGGGAAGTAGGAGGGAGTGGATGGGGGCAGGGCTCCCTGGGTGCACACCCTAATGAAATTGCTGCGCACGCCTATGGGCAGAAGCTTGGTCCTGCCGGCTCCCCTGCCTCTTCCCACAGTGTGCTGGGTTCCTGCCCCTCCTCCGCTTCTCCGTACCTCCCTCTCTCCCGGCCGATCAGCTGATGGCCCTTGCGAGGGAGGGGGTCGGGAAGGAGCAGAGTCAGCATGCTCGCTGCTCCCGGCAGAGAAGAAGCGGGGGCAGGGCCTTGGGGAAGGGGAGGTGGGTAGAATAGGGGCATATCCCCTCTAGCCCCCTGCCCTGAACCCCCCTCACACACACCCAGCCCTCTACCATGAGCCCTGACTCCCCCTCACATACACCCAGCCTTCTACCATGAGCCCTGACCCCCCCACACACACACACCTAGCCCTCTGCCCTGAGCCCCGCAGCCCTGCACACCCCCCAGGCCTGAGCCCTGTGCCCCGCACACACCCCAGCCCCCTGCCCTGAGCCCTGTACCCCCCTCATACACACCAACCCTCTGCTTGACTCCTTCACCCCCCCCATGACCCCAGCCCTGATTCTGGCACCCCCACACATACCTAGCCCCCCCTGCCATGACACATGCCCCCAGCCCTCTGCCCTGACTCTTGCACCCCCCACATACCCATGCACCCCCCATATCCTGACTCTTGCACCCCCTACATCCACACCCCCACCCTGAGCACCAAACGGGAGATCCTGCACACACACACACCCACACACATTCCCACCTGCACCCCTCGCACCAAATGGGAGCTGCCCAGGTAAGTGCCCCACACCCAAACCTCCTGCCCCAACCCTGAGCCCCCTCCCTCATTCTAGCTCCTGGCCAGACCCTTCACCCCCAGCCCTGTGCTCAGTGCACTCCCACCCTCAGCTCAGAGAGAGGAAGAGAATGAGCCAGAACCAGGGAGAAAGTAGGCACCCACTGTATGTGGGCAGGGCCGGGACCCCAGACCGGCAGCGGGCTGAGCGGGTCTGGCAGCCGGGATCCCGGCTGGCAGGAGCCGGCGGATGGAACCCCTGAGCGGCAGTGGGCTGAGTCGCTCAGCCCACTGCCGATCTGGGGTCCCGGCTGCCGGCCCTGCACAGCCTGCTGCCGGTCTGGGGTTCTGGCTGCCGGACCCTGGCCAGCCGGGGTCCCGACTGCAGGCCCTGCTCAGCCTGCTGCCGGCCTAGGTGAACAGAACCCCAGACCAGCAGCGGGCTGAGCAGGCCGGCGGTGTAAGATCAACATTTTAATTTAATTTTAAATGAAGCTTCTTAAACATTTTGAAAACCTTGTTTATTTTACAATACAACACTAGTTTAGTTATATAATATAGAGATTTATAGAGAGAGACCTTCTAAAAAACATTAAAATGTATTACCGGCACACGCAACCTTAAATTAAAGTGAATAAATGAAGACACAGCACACCACTTCTGAAAGGTTGCCGACCACTGCACTAGAAACTAGCATTTCTGATATCTCCCAGCGCAAATCTTCAATCTAGTAACCGGGACCGATGCCAAAGCTATTTGGGACCCGAGTATTTCTAAGAGCAGTCGGACTACGCGCCAGTTAGCTGAGAAGAGCTGAACGCTGTTCTTTCTGTTTGTATCCGCCATTGTGATCAGTTGGTTTATTATTTGGGGTATTGTCCTGTGTTTATCATAAAATATCAATGCCTCCCTATCACTCTGGCATCCAAAATACCAGCGAAAAGCAAAGGAGACAGTAGCGTAGCTAGGGGTGGAGCGGCCGCTCCCCAATGAGCACATTCCCCAAAAGTGGAGCCTTTTTAATTTTTACACTCACCCCAGCAGTCTGGGTCTTCGGCGGCAATTCAGTGGCGGGTCCTTCAGCCGCTCCGGGTCTTCGGCAGCAAGTCCTTCAGCCGCTCCGGGTCTTCGGCGGCAAGTCCTTCAGTCTTCGGCGGTTTTTCCTTTTTTCTTCTTTTTTTTTTTTCTTTGCTGCTTCAGCGCCTATTTTTAAGGTGTTTTCTCCCCCTGCTGGTAGAACCTGGCTACGCCACTGAAAGGAGAGAAGCGTAAGAGAGTTGTGTTGACATTAAAACAGAAAATAGATAGTAGTACACATCTTGAAAAGGGCAAGAATAGGAACGTTTATTCATTTATTGTAATCTAATTCTTTGAAAATTGGTAATCCATTGGTAAGTATAACTCTTAGTTAACTGGAATTTTTGACTAACTGGCACCCCCCATTCTGCCAACATGCCAGATAACAAAGCTTTTACTTTACTATCCAATTTATTTAATTATAAATAAATGGAGATCAGGGCCCCATCGTACGAGGCACTGCACATACATATAGTGAAAAAGTGGTTCCCATCCCAAATTAACTCTTGACGCTTCTGATCCTGCACAGTGTTCCTCACAGACAGACTGCGGTTTCCATGCAGAGTCCCACTGAAGACTATTATGGGGCTCTGTGCAGTTACAACAGTCTGTCTGCACAGACGATAATGCAGGACCAAGGTTAAATATCAATAGAATACTCAATAAATGTGTATTTGAAAAACAATATATTATCATTTGAATTTCCAGTTGAACTGATTAAGAAAATTTATCAAACTACTATGAAACCATTTTTCACAGTTCTGTTTCTTAAAAGGTGAGGACTATGCATAAAAGATTTTACTATTTTTGAAATTCTCTTTTCAAGTTTTCTGTGAGATTGTGTCACCAAATGGTTTGCTGAGAAGCTAAATAATAAATGTTAAAAAAAACAAAACAACAAAAAACGGTATCTAGTTGAGTTTTGCAGCCTTGAGTTAAGAAGGCAACATTCTTTATATTGGAAACATTTTAACTGGAATGGAAACTTGTACTAAAATGCTTTTAAAAAACATTATTTATAACTGTCAAAAATGAAATTGATTAATAATTTGCATACTACAAAAAATTCAGAAAAAATAATCACCAAAAACAGGTAATTCATTATGATTTTCAGTTACTTTATGCATATATGTTGCTTACAATTTGTTTTTCATATTTATTTACTAGCTAAGGACTTGTATACACCCAGAAGCTGCACTGGTTTAACATAAATTGGTTTAAAAAATGATTTAGTTAAACTAGTACAAACCTATATGTGGACACTAATATTGATTTAAAACTGGTTCAATTGGTTCAGCTTGCACCTGTAAATTTATGAATAAAAGCTAAACAGATACAAATCAGGATTAAATTGATGATTAAAACTCTACTCGTAGCATTTAAGCTTGTTTAAAATCACAACTTTAATTAAACCAATGCAACTTTGTGATTAGATCAGGCCTAAATTTGTAAATTACAATTGCCTTCTTCAGTCTAAATGTGTCCTTTTAGGCAAATCTTAATATAAAGCAGTTAGAGCAAAATGTTTTCATTGAGCTATTAACATAAAATTTAAACGATGCAAAAGTATTAGTTTACTAAATGCTGAGGCAGCTTCAAGGATCAGCAGAACCAAATGGAGAGAGCACCAATTTTTTTAAAAAGGGGCAGATATTTTTTTCTCTTTAAAACCAAATAAACTCTTGTGATTTTGTGTAAGAAATATACACTTTGTTAGTGAAATTTTACAGAAGGAAATATTTTATAAGAGTTTCCCCGTTTTAACCCTGTAAGACCAGGTTCCTTCTGCAATTTCTTGAGTTCTTAAGGATGACTTTTCTATAAGTATTCATTCCCAGAAGAGGAGCAAAATGAAGCAAGACAACTTGCATAAAAGTTTTTTGGTCACATTTTGCTCTGTAAACCAGAGCAATTTCATCAAAACGAATGGAGGTGTTCTGGGTTTATCCCAGTTTGCAAGCAGAATTTGATCCTTTGTTCTTATAAAATGCCCATAGCTATTTTATAAACCTAAGCCAATCTAATGTAACTTTAAAAGGAAATAATGTTTTGTCACACTGTAAACCAGTTTTAATTAATATTATTTATTAAATTATTACAGTTAGATGTCAAACATTGAACACAGTGCAGGCATTCACCTAAACAAAGCCCTGCCACTACAGTAGAACTACATCAAGTTCCCCCGCCCCCCTCCCCTTGCTGATTTTGCCTCTCTCTGGAGGAAATCCATTTACAGTAAATTGTATGAGAGTTTTATTTATTCTGTCAGAAGAATTTGAAAGCATTTTTATAGTTCCACAGCTGGGTTTTCTTTTCAGAAGCTGAAGAAATACAGTTGCAAGACTTTCTGAACTAAATGTAGACAACCACAACATCATTATTCATTCTGGTAAGAAATATGGTTTCATAATTAGTCTAAAAAAAAGTCACTGACTCTTCAATTATAATGGTAGCATTAGGTTCCAGTAACACCACCAAGGCAGAAAGATGCTTCAGTTACATAATTGGGTGAATAGACATTAAAGACAGAATCAATTGTTTCTTACTAGCTAACAGCCTATTAGTAGGGTGGAAGGAGCAACTGGAACTGACTGACTTCTATAATTGTTTTCCTCTAGCTCTCAAAATGGTGACTACACTTCTACCTCGATATAACACTGTCCTCGGGAGCCAAAAAATCTTACCGCGGTATAGGTGAAATCACGTTATATCGAACTTGCTTTGATCCACCGGAGTGCACAGCCCTGCTCCCCCGGAGCACTGCTTTACCGCGTTATATCCGAATTTGTGTTATATCAAGTCGCGTTATATCGGGGTAGAGGTGTATATGCCCTTAGGCCTCGTAAAAAGACAATTAATTTTTTCTTGCCATTTCTGTTAATCCCTCCCCTGTTCAGGCCCCTACAAGTTTTATGAATAGCTTCTAATATTCCAGCTTCATGTCATGCCTCTATTTGTTTACCTTATAAAGTCCAAAGTTCTTTCCCTCCCTCTGAGCCCTGACTGATTGCTAATACATATTGTAGATTCTTAATTTGTTACTCATTGCCTTAATTTGACAGGTGCTTTTCGGAGAGTAGTTGTTATAAAAAAGAACTCTCTGCAAGAATATTTGTAGTCCTCTGATCAGGATAATTCAGGCATTAGTTTTTTAACCCAATTTATAATATCAGTGGGTAATATAATATCATTGGGTACTCAATTTTACTCCAATATGGAGAAACAAGGAAATTCAATAATGAGAGACTGTGCAACAGTGGCAACTGTACTTGTAGCTTGACTTATATTTTTGTCTAAACTCCCATTCTTAGAGAAGTCTGTATATTTGCACCATCCTTTCAAGTTAAATGGATATAATAATATTTAAAGGTGTCCCACTTATCTTCAATTAATAGCTTCTTTATATTCAAATATCCATCAACATAAAATCTCCAAAACCATTCTATGTAAGTCTCCTTATCTGTAACACATTCTGGTTGCATACATAATTCAGATTCCCCTGGGAGCTAGTTTAATATAATTTATTTCTATAATTCTGGGTCACTTAAAATCGTAATATTTTCCTTTCCTTTTTCTGGAGAAAAACAATTGTAAAATGTTTCATTTCCCTGTTCTCTCATCCATTTAGGCTAGTTGTCTCCCCACCCTGGCCTATGTCCATTTTTGGTCTAATGGTTATCACTTTTTACTTTTAAATTGCATTCAGCTTATGATTGTTATACAACAAAATTGAATATGTTTCTACTGTAGCAATGTTAGAAAACTCAGCTCTGCAAAATGGTTTGTCTGATTGTTATTTAGTCCATTAACACTGTGTATAACCTGAATATACAGTGAGTAGATTTCATTCCATTTCAAAATATTGCTTCAACATGAGAGCACTTGCTCATGCCACAGAGAACTGGTTCTTTCACATGTTGGTCCCTCTGTCTGTCTTTAGGTTGCTTCCTATCTTTCTGGTTAAATCCTTTGACTCTGACTAACTTTATTATTTCTATGTTGGTCCCCTCCCGATGTGAATGCATCTCCCCTGATGAGACCGTCTAGCTACTTGAACCACAGAAAGGCACTAATTCAGCAAAGCACCTAAGTTTATGCTTGACTTTAAGAAGATCCTTTATTCCATGGAAGTCAATACACATTTTATTCCCAGTGACTTCTGTGGGACTTCAGCACATGCTTAACTTTAAGCACATGCTTACACTTTTTTGCTGATGGACTTAAACATGTGCTTGAGAACTTACTGAATCATGGCCTCAGCCATTCCCCTAGCTATCAGTTTGACTCAGTGAAAAATACTTTGGTGGATTGGATGACCTCCCTGAAGCACTAAATCTTGACAGCTCCTCCAAAATCATGGTGTTTACTGTCATTGGCACATCCCAAAACATTCTTCTCTGTTCATCTGCACCTGTGACACTGCAGCAGCTCTGTTTGTTCCCAAGCCACTCTGGCTTCCTATTCCAATTTCCATTCAAACTGTGATTCACACAGCAAGAGAAAGGCAAGACCCAGCTGCCCGCTCTGTTTCCATCCCTTTGTAATCCACATGCGCACTCATCTAATGATATAACTTTCATTTCAGACCCCTCCATTCCACCCCCACCCTTCTCAGAGCCCACTCATACAGACATTTAACCAACTTTTCAGTGGAGTTGATTGAAGCTCAAAGGGCAGTGAGAGAATGCACTTGTACTATTGTAGAAAAGACAGTTTTGGGGAGTGGGTGGGACTGATGAGAAGTGGTAGTAATCTGATTGGGGAGAAATGTGTCTGTAATTAAGGAGGGAGGGGCACATTGCGTAGCTGGACACATAAAAATGTTTGAAACCCTCTGGCCATTATCCGTGGTTGCTATCATCTTGAATGCTCTCACTTCTGGAAGCATCAGCCATGACAGTGATATTTGTGGGAGCTAAATCACTGTGTGGGACGATTCTATGATATATATTGCACAAAGTACTGGCTGTCGGCAGTGGTACTCCTGGGAATGATGTAATAAAAAAAGAACACAGTCTCTATTGTTTCAGAACACGTTTGAGGAATTGGATATTTGCAGGACTCCCCCCGTGCCCATGTAGACTGAGAATTCCCATTTCATCTCGCTATATGTTAGTATGTGGTGCAGATCATTGTTCTGAAAACCAGACCTATGTAAAAATAGAGATTAAAATCCCTCACTAGTTACACTACACATTTGAGATGCAATGTACATTATATTGACAGCTATTCATAGATATTATGCCACGCTTTAAATCTTATAAGCATCATATTTCAAAACAAAAGATCTCTTATGAGCAAAACTGTGGGTGACCATTTTAGTCATAAGTGAAACGTAGACATTTTACTTTCAAGTTATCTACTTCTGTGGTTTTCATAAATTCATTTCCCTACCAATAAATAATTATGTGAAATGAGTTGGAGGGCCACATCGTAAAACATACCATCACAACTATCCCCTTTGTTATCAGTCTCATCTGAGGACTATGGCTCTGATTCTGCAAAGTACTTAAGCACGTGTATAACTCAGCATGCAAGTAGTCCTGTGGAAGTCAGTGGAACTGAGACTACATGTATGATAACACTTACATATGTGCTTAAGTGCTTTGTTGGATCTGGAACCTAAATGGGCATGAAGTCTGAACTAATTTCCTACCCTGTAGAAGTGGCTCTTCCCAGAGCAAACCTCTGCACTACTGCTGCCTGTGCTGTATCTGCTCTGTGGACAAAGGAGGGACTTCAGTTTCCAGGCTGTTAATATGGCACATTTCACTAGCAATAAATTCTCTTTACATTTAAAAAAATAAGAGTTTTCTTGCTCTGAATCCTTTGGCCCTGATCCCCAGCTGGCCTAAATTGGCATTTTTCCATGAACTTCCACAGAGCTATGCTCATCTACCCCAGCTGAGGATTCAGCCCTTTGTCTGTCAGTGTACCCATGAACTTTTCACTGTGTCACTGGATTCTGAAGACACCTTCAAACCTGGAATCACACACTCAATCTTTCTGCCATTCCTGAAGGTCCTGTAGCCAAAGTAACCGTCCTGGCAGTAACAGGCTTTGCAAGGGCTCCATAGTCTCCCCAGCACTCTTCAGTCTTCCTTTTCTAATGCTCCCAATATCCTCAATCCTCCTTTGTACCAGTTTCCTCTGTTCCCCTTGAACATTACAGTCTCACAGCCTTTTGAGCAGGGCTGCCTCTACCATTTTTGCCGCCCCAAGCAAAAAAAAAAGCCACTCAGACTGCCGAAGCAAAAAAAAAAAAGGCCGCTTGGACTCTGCTGCCCCAAGAATGGACAGAATGCCGCCCCTTAGCATGTCCCGCCCCAGCCACGTGCTTCCTCCGCTGGTGCCTCGAGCCGGCCCTGCTTTTGAGTCTTCTCTTCAACCTCTCCAAGGTAGGGCTACCATATGTCCGGATTTCCCCGGACATGTCCGGCTTTTCGTTCTATAAATAGCCGTCTGGGGGGGATTTTTAAAAATCTAAAAATGTCCGGGATTTCCCCCGTCGGCTATTTATAGATCGAAAAGCGGTGGCCAAGCGCCGCTGGGCAGCCAAAACCCCTTCCCGGCTCCCCCCATCCCCTGCAGCCTTACCACTCCGCCGGCCCCGCAGCTGTCTTCCCCCTCCTCCCCTCCCCTGAACGCTCCGCCCCCTGCTCCTTCCCCTCCCCTGCTTCCCGCGAATCAGCGCTTCGCGGGAAGTGTGAAATGAAGCAGAGGCAGGCCGGCGGCAGCAGCAGGTAAGCTGGGGCGGGGGGGGGGAGGGCACGAGGAGGAGAGCTCCGGGGAGGCGCGGCCCTGGCCAAGCGGCGCCCGGCGGCCCCAGCAGCACCGGCCCGGACCCCAGCACCCCCAGCCTGAACCTGGCCCGGGCCCCAGCACCCCCGGCCCGGGCCCCAGCACCCCCAGCCCCAGTAACCCCGGCTCGGGCCCCAGCAGCGCCGGCCCGGACCCGGCCCGGGCCCCAGCACCCCCGGCCCGGACCCGGCCCGGCTCGGGCCCCAGCAGCGCCAGCCCAGACCCGGCCCGGCCCGGGCCCCAGCAGTGCCGGCCCCAGCACCCCCGGCCCGGCTCGGGCCCCAGCAGCGCCGGCCGAGCACCTCCGGCCCGGCCCCAAGCCCTGCAACCCTGGCCGGAGCGCAGCCCGATTCCTGGGCTCTTTAAAGCTGGCCCTGGTCAGGGGACAGGGAGGGGGGGTTGGATGGGTCGGGTGTTTTGGGGGGGGCTGCCAGGGGGGCAAGGGTGTGGAGAGGGGTTGCGACAGTCATGGACAGGGAGTGGGGGGGGCGTTAGATGGGTCTGGAGGGGCTGTCAGGGGGCCAGGGGTGTGGAGAGGGGTTGGGACAGTCAGGGACAGGGAGCAGGGGGGGTTAGATGGGTCTGGGGTTCTGGGAGGGCTGTCAGGGGGCAGGGGTGTGGAGAGTGGTCGAGGCAGGCAGGTAGCAGAGGGGGTTGGATGGGTCAGGAGTTCTGGGGGTCCTGTTGGGGACAGGGAGCAGTTGGATAGGGCATGGGAGTCACCGGGGGTCTGTCTGGGGGCAGGGGTGTGAATATGGGGTGGGAGTGTGGATAAGGGTCGGGGCAGTCAGGGGACAGGTAGGGTCGTAGGGCATTCTCAGGAGGGGGGCAGTCAGGGGACAAGAAGCAGGGGGCTTAGATAAGCGGTGGGGTCCTAGGGGGCAGTTAGTGGCAGGGGTCCCAGGAGGGGGCAGTCAGGGGACAAGGAGCGGGGGGTTGGGGGTTCTGAGGGGGGCAATCAGGGGGTGGGAAGTGGGAGGGAGTGGATGGGGGTGGAGCAGGGGCGGGGCTAGAGTGGGGCTCCTCCCCCCCGTGTCCTCTTTTTTGCTTGTAGAAATATGGTAACCCTACTCCAAGGTTTTCTGACTTTTCCTCCCAAAACCCAGGTGCTCCCAACCCAGGTCTGCTTAACAGTTCTGATATCCCATTGCCCTATTCAGGAAGTTTTGTTTCTCTTCCTCATGTAGCCACTCCAATCTTCTATATAACACATACATGATACACACAGGTTCAAATTCTGTTCTTTGTTATTTTGGGGGCTTCAAGCAGATGGTTATTGGTAGCCTCCATCTAGGTGGATTTCTTGCTGCTCGGGTCCCTGTGCCCTGGGATGAATAATGCCCTTTGTCTCCAAGTCTATAGCATATCAGTATACCCTATGCTAATATCTCCATCAGGGACTTTTAGGAGTTCCAAATTAAGTAAAAAGGAGTTAAATTGTAATATGCTTTTCTTATAGCGGGCAGGGCCGTCCTTAGGATTTATGGGGCCTTATGCAGTATTATTAAACTGGTGCCCCTATGCTCCACTGAAGTTAATCCCCAACAGGTACCGCTGACCCCATGTGTTGAGGGGGCACAGCCACCACCCCTGCCTGCAGACCCCCAGACACTCCCCCACCCATTGCTGACACACACCGTGTTTCGTCCACAGTAGATTCTGTGGCAGTGGCTCAAAGCCGGCTTTGTGCTGTCACATGGGGACTGCATCTTGCCATAGCCCATAACCCTCCTGCAGCCCCTCGCCACTCCTGGCTCACCACAAGCATTTTGACAGGAAGTACCAAGCACCTGCACGTCCACCAATGTTATATATGCCATCATGTGCCAGCAATGCCCCTCTGCTTTGTACATTGGCCAAACTGGACAGTCACTATGCAAGAGGATAAATGGACACAAGTCAGATATCAGGAATGGCAATCTACAAAAACCTGTAGGAGAACACTTCAACCTCCCTGGCCACACAATAGCAGATGTAAAGGTAGCCATCTTACGGCAAAAAAACTTCAGGACCAGACTCCAAAGAGAAACTGCTGAGCTCCAGTTCATTTGCAAATTTGACACCATCAGATCAGGATTAAACAAAGACTGTGAATGGCTATCCAACTACAGAAGCAGTTTCTCCTCCCTTGGTGTTCACACCTCAACTGCTAGCAGAGCACCTCACCCTCCCTGATTGAACTAACCTCGTTATCTCCATACAGATTTATACCTGCCTCTGGAAATTTCCATTACTTGCGTCTGATGAAGTGGGCATTCACCCACGAAAGCTTATACTCCAACACTTCTGTTAGTCTTAAAGGTGCTACAGGACCCTCTGTTGAATAATACGTGTATGTGTGTGACAGAGAGAGCCAGTGTGTGATGGGGGACTGTGTGTGTGACACAATCTGTATTGGGGGGCTGTGACTCGTGAGAGGCAGTGTGTATGTGGGTAAGAGAGACTGTGTGTGTGTGTGTTAGGGAAGTGTGAGAGACAGCGCACTGTCACTTTAAGTCCCCCCTTCCTCCCTCCCTCCCCAGCCCAGCTCCTCCCCCCCCACTGACTCACATGAAAGTTTCACTCCTCCTGTCCTGGCCCGGCCTAGCCTCCACCAGAGACTGAGCAGCACAGGCAGGCAGGGTCCAGGGAGGGACTCTGCTCCGGGCGGCGGTGAACCAGTCCGCCAGTGACTGGCCACGCCGCTCTGGGCTCCAGGGGCTGAGGCGGCAGAGCCGGACGCTGGAGCCGACTGAGGAGTGAGTGAGTGGGGAGAAGCCCGCCCCCCAGCGCACGAAAGGGGCCGGAGAAGAGAAGATTCCAGCGAGGGGAATGGTGCCCCAAATCACAAGAAAGCGAGTTCCTTCTTGAACTACTAGGGCTTCCACCTTCATAGGCCCCCATCTCGGTGTTTCTTCAGTTAACTATCAGGGTTACTTTCACCCTCCTAGGCTTAATATAACTTTAAGTAATGGGAGGTGATATCATAGTGACTGTATTATTCACTTTTATGATTAACTCAATAAGACCTCAATATTTTAATTTGAAGCTGCCAAAGAATGCACAGATCTTGCAGCAGAAGTTAGATTAAACTCACTACAGGGTACATATATCTTTAGCAGGGTCAGAGATGGGCAACAGAAATATTATCTGAATCTTATCAGATTAGATCTTAGAGACTTATACTTGTCAGACCTACTGCTTTATCAGTGAGTTTTTACCTGGTTTTTGTGTTTTAAATCTTTCTAATCCTAAATTATAAAGTGTTCTTTATCACATGCATCATCTTAGATTTGTATCCTGTTGCATTCTCTTTTGCTAACTACTAAATTGGAGTTTACCATTTGAATACAGAAGTCCACGTATATTTTTTCACAACAGACTCAGTCAACATTATATGCATTCTGCACATATTCCCAGTGCCAGTAGTAGAGTGTTGTCCCTTCCTCTTCTCCTCCCCCGCCCCATACTGGCATAATTTCCATCCAACAAAACCTTCATAATTAAGAAAGGAAAAGGCTTTCCTGTACAAGCTTCCTGTGAATCCCATCCAAATATGGAAGAGTTGTGTAAAGAATCTGGCAGGTATTACCAACATACGCCACTTAGACAGTTAATCTATTAATTGTTTTAAGATGTCATACCATGGATAGCAAATGAATTTGTAAATCAGAATGGTTTGTACTCATTTTCAAATAAGAAATCTTAAATGGTAAAGTTCCTATCTATCAATAACACCCACAGTTTAAATTAAAAGTTTTGAATATTACTACCATTAGTCATAGGAAATCCTGCATGAATGGCCAGTGCTTAAGTTTAGACCTTCCCCGTGATCATGCCATGCCATACAAGGCATTTTCAGGAAAATGTTTAATCACAATTAAATACTCTACTTACTTGTTAACCCTTCACATGCATTTGTATGCAAGTACAATATTTTTTTTCTGCACAGCACTCCCCATTTTCTTGTGGTCAAAATTAAATGGAAAATTTAAGTATACTGATTTTTAAGGCTCTCTGTATTTACATAACATAAGAATGCACATAGATGCCACATACCATTAACTCTGCCACAGCTAGAAGAAAATCAAATTCAGTGAGGAAGTGCCCCCTGCTGAAGGCCCTCTGGTCCTACCACACCCCACCCTCAGGAAAAGGAGCAGGGAAGGCCTGCCGAGAATGGCTGCTTCCCTAGAGCCTATCAGAGCTGAGCAGGCTCAGTTAAAAGGCGTGACAGGGTCTGATTAGGGCAATTATTGGGTGGGACTAGAAGAGTGAAGGAAGTGTGGAAGGCTGTGAGAGGCCACAGGTAATGAGATTGGGAGAGAGAGACGCTTCTCAAGCAAGGAGAGACCTGTAAAGCTTTCCAGATGAAGAGGCCTAGGAGAGAGAACCCTGACTAAAAAGGGGCAGAGACTGTTTCAGGCCTCTTTGCCTAGAGAGCTTGTGAGACGATCCTGAGAAATCAGGCTATCGACTGAGAAACTCTCCAGGTAAGGAGGCCTGAGAGAGACCCTGCTTCAAGAGAGAACAGACAGAGAACCCAAGAAGGTGGTGGGACAGAGCAGGAAGCAACCCAGGAAATGCACCAATAGCAACTAGTAAAGAAAATGGTATGTGGCTGCTATTTGTAGGCTCCCTGGGTTGGGACCCAGAACAGTGGGTTGGCCTCAGTGAAGGGGCCAAAGCCTTGAGAAGGGGACAAGGTTTGTTCTGGAGCCTGAGAAAGGTACTAGAGGTTAAACAGGCCTGGCAGTGGGGCTGAAGTTAGCTAGAAAGGACCAACCATTTGTTGGACTGTGTTACCCTGGAGGGGGTTCCTTCATGTGTCTTTAGACTGTGTGACTTAGCTGTAGGGCTGAGCCACTGAAGAAACACTTGATGAAGGCAACTGCCAAAAAGGGGGTGCTAGGAACAGAAAAAAGGAGAAAGTGCAGGATTGCACCAGCTGACAGGAGGTGCTCACAAGAGGTGAGTGAGCCTCATCACAAGGATTATTTTAGCTGACTTCTACTGTTTTACACTAGACACTATTAACTCACACTATTCTAGGGTTGTTTTAAATACATGTATCTGGCTAAGTGGGTATTCAACCACGAAAGCTTATGCTCCAATACGTCTATTAGTCTTTAAGGTCTTTGCCACTCCTTAAATACTAGGACATTCATAGAATCTCCATTATAAACACAAGTTATTCACATTTTAATTTATTTTCTAATACTGCTCAGCACAAAATGGCTTACTGTTTGCTGTAAAAAGAGCTGTCACTACCACTAATACCACATTGATACTTGTGATGGAATCCCCAGGGTCCAGACTGGGACTGTCCAGTCTGGGCTCTCTCACAATGCTTTGCTAGTGACAAGCAGCCAGGGCTGGCTCCAGGCACCAGCCCACCAAGCTTGTGCTTGGGGCGGCACCTGGAGGGGGGCGGCACGGTGCTCAGTCTCTGGCCGCCGGGGAGAGCGGGGCCCCGGCCGGGGCTCGCCGCCCTCCCCCGGGCGCTCCGGCCGCCCTCCCCTGCCGCGCTGAGGGAAGGAGGGGCGGCCAGAGGCTTTTTTGCCTGGGGTAGCAAAAAAGCCAGAGCCAGCCCTGCAAGCAGCAAACCCCTCCAGGTGCTGTTACCACTCAGCACAACCACATGTGGAGCCCCACACCCAGTTAGATTCATGAGTGGCTCTGGGAGCATTCAAGCAATCTCAGAGAAAGGCACCAGCCAAATCTCCCAGCCTTGTACCCTAGGAATATACCATCTTGCACTGCTAAAGACCCTTTCTTGAGCAATGCAAGTTTATTCATTGGTTCACCACTCCGTCAATGGAAAGTGGATATACACCAGCCTTTATAAACCTGAGCAGATTTACCAAGTACTTCAGGCAAACTCACTGGTAAAGATAAACAGCAAAACAAGTTTGATTACACAAGATAGTTACCAATCACTTAACTTAAAAACCATCTGACTTTTTGCTTAAGGAAAAAAAAATAAGCACACTGTCTAAACTCTCAACCCTATTAGACTGGGAAACATCTAGATTAAGCATTTTTTCTTTCACCCCCCTGGATATTGTAGTTCATAGTACACAGGTTTCACCCTTGAAACCTGTGCCAGTCTCCTCTGTTGGAATCTTCAGTCTTCTGAGTGTCTTTGTTGCTTGCAGCATAGGTGGTGGGGAGAAGAAAAGGCCAAGCAGTGGGCCCTGGTGTTCTGACTTATACCTTTAGTCCATGTGCTTGGAGAACATAAGTCCAGGCATGTCTAGCAGGCATTGCCGAGTCCCCAGCAATTCCCCTGCTGTGGCCTTGTACAAGTGAGTCATTGCATTGTAGTTCCCTTGCTGGACAATGACTGTTGATGGTTGTTTGATCTCAGCCTGGGTTTTGGTTACTTTCTTTGCTGTTGTCTCCGGGGAAGGTAGTATCTGGCTGATTCCCCAACGTACAGCATGTTTTAGTGACAACCATACAACACAGTTTCATAACTTCATATGCACTACTGATATACATATTTAGCTAGAACAATGACTTTTAGCAGATCATTATCTTCCCCTGATACCTCACATGGCATGCTTTATATGCAATATCACAATTGTATATAAATGAGGAATAATGGGGATTATAGGGAGCTCCCCCAAGGTATAGAATGTCACAGCAGCCCGGTGGACAGTCTCAGCAGAGAGCCCAAAAGAAAGAATGGCCCATGGACAAGGACCTGCTCTCTCACTCCTAGAGATGGTTCTTTCAAGCAAGAGGTAAGGCACAATAGCTGGGGGCAGAGAGGAGCTAGCTAGCACTGCCACTTCTATACTTATCTATAGAAGAAGTATCTGTTTTCAGGGCTGCTCACTTGACACCTCCCATGAGCACCAAATACACATGGGGGAAAAAACAATGCCACTCTGAAACCAGCGTAAAAAGACTTATTCTATGATCCCAACATCAAGATAGCCCAGGGATCAGATGAGACTGGTACAGGAGCAAGCACAGACTCGAGTAGTCTGTCAGAACTACCAGGTAGCTGGGAATTCTCCTAACAAGCTAACACCAATGAGCAGCTTAGAGTAGCTGCTGCCATGAGGAGCCTATATATCTGTCTTAGCATCACCTGGTTAGGCCCTTGCTTGTTGATTGGCTGGGCCCTGTTTGATTGGCATGGACCTAACATGTGACTTTCAGGTAATTATCTTTGATGGCTCAACAGCTCAGGGAGGACTCATCAAAGCAATGAAGCACATGCTTAACTTTAACTATGTGAGTTGTCCCATGGACTTCTTTGGGATTTTTCATGTGCCTAAAGTAAAATTTGTGCTTAATTGGTTTGCTAAATTAGGGCCATATTGCTAATGGTGTGTTGTTACTCAAATAAATCCTTTCCAAGAAGTTGAGGGCTAAGCTCTTAAGAGGTTTGAGTTATTTATCCTATATAATTCAGTGAGACAGTACTATTTTCAAAGTGGAAAGGTAAAAAAGGCAAAATAACTTTATTTAGAGATGTAGTTACAGCTATTGCAAGGGAATGATTTGAAAGAAAGAGATACTGGCTTTGTTGCTCAGAGACATTGTCATATTATGTGGGTAAAACAGCCTTGGGAGTGTCTGTTTCACTAGTTGAAAAGAAGCACCCAACAGCTGAAATCAATTTCTAGTTTTCATCTTCATGGGGGAAACCCACACAGGTTGAATTCGTATGTTACAAATTGCTCGAATTAAGGTCTGAGTATAAGTGAAGGAAACCCAGCATCTGAAGTGCCAATTAATATTTAGGCTCAAGATTAGTATTAAATCTTTGGCCCTGGGCAGTAGACATACAAAGACACATTATATGAATAATCTTCCAGAATTTTACTTTTAATTAATGCAGTGAATTTTCACATTGATCCAGTCTTAGATCAAAATGTGGTTTAATATTAGCACCTTTCATATGAAAGGTATCTCAGGGTATGTAAAGATTGATGTATGACAATGAATAGAATTGTGAGATGAGGTTAAATACTTTCATCACTTGAGAACTGTAGTTATAGCCTAACTCTTCTCATATGTTTATACAGCACCTAGCACATTTAGGGAATTAATGCAGTACAAATAATAAATACTCCTTATCAGTTGTACATGCTAGTGTGTTTTTTCCAGTGGAAACACTGAATCTTTTTGTTTAGTTTGAAGCTTATTTTGAACTATTAAACACTTCATGGAGAGTAGCTGATAGAATAATTTAGGTTAGCCTGCAGATTGAAGGGAGGCCAGACACAGCTTTGGAAATTCAAACCTGCCTTAACAAGGGAGAGGATTTTGTCCAGAATATTATTCCCTGAACAGTGCTATGGAATTTTGAAGCACCACCTGGACAGGAATCAGTGATGAGCAGAAAGGAATTCAGTCTCTCATCTGAATGCTGTCCATGGGCTGATCCCTCAATCTTGCCCTGCTCTATCAGCAATTTATAGGATCTGAAGTCCTGGCATAGAGCTGAAACATGAATCCATTACTTTCTGGCCAGAAGCAAGAGAAGTGCCAGTTGGACCCTACAATTCTACTTTTAGGAATTGAAATATGTTTTAGGACATTAAAACTTTGGGCTCAATTGTGCCTGGTTCTGCACAGGTGTGCAAGGCACGGAGAGGATGCAAGGATAGGGTTGCCAGGCATCTGTTTTTTGACCGGAATGCGCGATCGAAGAGGGATCCTAGCAGCTCCAGTCAGCACTGCTGACCAGGCCGTGAAAAGTCCGGTCAGTGGTGCAGTGGGTCTAAGGCAGGCTCCTGCACAGCTCCTGCAAGTGGCCGTCATGTCCCTGTGGCCCCTAGGTGGAGGGGCGATCAGGGAAGCTCCTCGCATGCCTCTGCCCCCAGCACTGTCTCCGCAGCTCCCATTGGCTGGGAACTGAGGCCAAGGGGAGCTGCGGGGGCCACGCTTGTGGGCATCGCGCAGAATCCCCGGCCCCTCCACCTAGGGGCCGCAAGGACATGCCGGCCACTTGCAGGAGCTGTGCAGAGCCAGGGCAGGCAGGGAGCCTGCCTTAGCCCTTCTGCGCTGCTGACGGGGAGCTGCCTAAGGTAAGTGCTGCCTGGCTGGAGCCCATGCCCCGATCCTCCTCCCACACCCCAACCCCCTGCCTCAGCCCTGCACCCTCTCCCACACCCTAACTCCCTCCCAGAGCCCGCACCCCTGCCCCAGCCCTGAGCTCCCTCCTAGAGCCTGCACCCCACACCCTCTCCTGTACCCCAACTCCCTGCCTCAGCCTGGAGCCCCTTCCTGCACCCTGAACCCCTTGTTTCTGGCCCCACCCCAGAGCCTGCATCCCCAGATGGAGCTCTCACCTACTTCTGCATCCCAACCCCCTGTCCCAGCCCAATGCAAGTGAGTGAGGGTGAGGGAGAGCAAGTGATGGCGGGAGGGGGGATAGAGTGAGTGGGGGTGGGGCCTCAAGCAAGGAGCAGGGCACAGGTGTTTGGTTTTGTGCAATTAGGAAGTTGGCAACCCTATGCAAGGAGCCCTCTTCCTCCTCATTCCCTTGTGTGACAAGTGCCAGTATACATGCTAGTCCCCTCCTTGAAAGATGGAGAGAAGATGAGATTGTCAGTACAAGGCTTTCCACACAGACCATGGGGCTGGCCCCACTTGGTGGGAGGGCATACTGCACACTCTGAAATGGTGGTACAGTGGCTCTGCTCCCCTGTTCCTGAAGGCATTAACTTCTGCAGCTCCTCCTGTGGTATTTTATTCCCCCTATTCCCTAGGCCAGACTGTGACCTAAGAACTGACAATTTAGCCCTTGAGATGTAGTATATGATGAAGCTGCCAAAACACACAATCCTCAGTCTCGGGAGACAGGAATACCATAGTAGATAGAAATCAGGTAATGCCTTTCTCCAGCTTAAGTGTTGGTGTTGCTAGTGTGTGATGGGATTGTAAGTGCAATTGTGTATAACACAGAAAGGGTAGCTTCAAATGATCTTGCCTTCCTTGAGCTATAAAGTCCCCTTATAACACACCTCAATTTGATCTGAAAAATAACCAGTCTGTTAATAGTAAATAATTGCTATTTATGTGAACACTTTATCCAACCAAAATAATAGCTAATTGCCATAGCAGAAATAAAAAGTAACAAACATTAAAACAGTCCCTTATGACACTGTCACTCTGGTATCTCAAAAAGAAATTACACTATTTTGTTTCAAGAACTTAGCAAGGAGGAGGTTGATGGCTAAAGAGGATCAAAATGAATCCAAGCAAGTAGCGCTGTGAAAACAGCTTTTAAACTGGATTTCTAATGAGATTACTCTAATGGACCCTACCTGTTCATTCACCTATTTAATGAGAATTACAGCACAATATACTGACAAAAATATCTGGTTGAGCTAGGCTGGTTGCTTTGGTTCCTGATTGATTATCAGTTCAGTGTTGGTGCTGGGAAATGAAACACAAGGAGAAACAGGATTTTGTTGTTACTAGGCTTTCCTCCCTTAAAGGATGTCAGTGCCTGTTTCAGTTTTGTTGGAGAGAGCTCTGAATCAACGTCCTTTGGTTGAGAAATTCTATTCAAGTTAGCTGGAGTATTATCATCTACCATTTGTATGCATTAAGGGCCTGAACCTGTTTGCAGATTTGGGCCCTAAGCCATCTAAAGCCTGATTCAAAGCCCACTGAAATCAATAAGCGTTGGATCAGACCTCAATTCACTGTGGTATTTTTAGGGTTAACATGGTGATATTTGAGTTCCTGTGAGTTCAACATTCTAACAGACTTTTGATTTACAAAATCTAGACAAAGTAGTCACCTCTTTTGTATTTTGGTATGAACATTTAAGAAATCATTTATAAATTGTATTTTGTGCTTCATGTGCCAAAGAGGCTGTTTCTATTGCACCTTTTTTAAACACACATCCCAGACATAGCTGCATGTGACGTGCAGCGGCCTTCTGATCTTTTGCACACATTTTATCAGATAGGCACACACGAAGGAAGTGCTTCAGAACCAGGGAGTGGAATGGCTGGATGAAACACATCTCTGCAGTTCTGCACGTAGGAATGAAAGCACGCTTAACAGAAAACACCAAGGAAAGTTCTTGAAGATAATGTTCTGTTTGCTGGTATATTTTGGAAATAAATTCAAAACAGCCATAAATCAGGAGTATGCACAGGAATTTCCATGTGGCAAATTTTGAATAATAAAACCCTCTCTTCCACACTGATGCTGGAACTGGGGGTGCTGCTGCAACCCCTGTCTTGAAGTAGTAGTAACAGACAGACACCAAATACATGGTTTCCATTGACCCGGGCGGTGCCTGGGGCAGTCCTCACTGAAAATGCCACAGTCAGGGAAGGCTGCAAAAGGGAAAGCAGATACTCCTCAAACTGGTGGTTAACACAGAAGTTAAACTCACCAATCAATTACAAACTGTGCTTCTAATCCCCCACATTGGTTATTAAGAAGCTGAAAAAAGAAATCACACAGCCCCCTTTATTGCATTCCAGTTCTCTGGCTTCCAGTCAGCACATAGGTCCAGTCCAGTAAGAAGTTATTTAATAACTCTGCAAAATGTTCTTCTGACCCCAAAAGATCAGCCATGTTACCAAGTCAGTATTGGTTTGGATCTTACCCAAAATACCATGCTGCCAGCCAATTTTTAGTGTCTAAAACTAAAGGTGTATTATAAAGAAAAAAGAACAAGAAGAGAGTTGTTAAATAGTAAAGCAATCAGACATATACAGAGACTTCAAAGTCCAGATATCAGGTTCTTAGTAGTATTGGTGAGTTTGCTGTCTTGAAAGTCCTTCTGGAACACATCCACAGCTTGGATAGGTCATTCAGTCCTTTGTTCAGTGCTTCAGTTTGTAGAAAAGTTGCTCCAGAAGTAAGAAGCAGGCATGAAGGCACAATGGAGAAGATGCAGCCCCTTTTATATTCTTTTGCCATGTGGCCTGTACTTCCTTTGTCCCAGACACAAGCTTCACAGCACCTGGCATGGAAAAGCCTCAGTTTTGTTCATAGGCATGCCCCTACATGTCTTGCTGACTCAGAAGGTGTATCCCCTGGCTCCTTTCCATGGCTTCATTGTACCACTGATGACCCTTGATGGACCATCGAACAGGCTAGGCAATGCTGATGCCAATCTGTCTGTGGGGTATCACCCAGAAACACAGCACAATTTTGGAAATACAAATATACCCTACATATCTATAACTCATAGTTAGGGTGACCAGATGTCCCAATTTTATAGGGACAGTCCCGATTTTGGGGTCTTTTTCTTATATAGGCTCCTAATACCCCCCCCCCATCCCCTGTCCCTATTTTTCACACTTGCTGTCTGGTCACCCTACTCATAATACAAAGGTTATGCAAACATATAAACAAGATTATCATACTTGGCAAATCATAACATGTTTACTGACCCCTTACACGGCATATCTGGCATGATTCATTGTAATTTTATAATTGTGGTATTAATAAGAATATAAAATGTCTCACAGTTCTACACAGCTTCACATATAAAAATTGTTCCGGCACCCCTGCTCTTGCAAGAAATACTTTCAAAGTTAGGTGCCAAACGTTGTCACCCAAATAAAACAGCCTCTTTAACATAGACTGAGCGCCATAATTCCACTGAAGTTAATAGGAGTTGAGGGTGCTCAGTATCTGAACAATCAGACCACGGTTTTGTAGACCTCTACTTGGGAAAGTTTCACAGGTTTAACCTATGTCCTGAATTTAAAAAGATTTATTTAAACTGATACACACCAATGTGTGGACACTCGCTTCATTTTCAGAGTGACTTTTGTTCGGTTTAGCTGAAGTCAATTGGGATCAAGTTTAAGTTAAATTGAAATAAGCCATTCTAAAAGCAAAATAGTAGTGTCCACACAGCAGCTTTAACCGGTTTAAATAAATCAGTTTAAAACATCATTTAAAATGGTTAAACTGGTGTAACTTTCTTGTGGCGGAAAAAAAGACCTTCATGTGAGGCTATCCAAATTCCTGTTAAGAGACAAAAATACACTCGGCAAAATATTTTGTTGTTGTTTGCATCCTTCTCCCTGCTCTTAAAATGATGTGCTCTCTGCTTCTTGACACAATCAGATGAAAATATTTTTAAACATGTTTTCTTTCTAATACGTATCACTAGCCTGATTTCCAAAGTGCCCATTCATTTTCATAGGAACTGGAGTTGCTCAGCACCTCATGTTACCTTTATTTAGGGGCCTAATTTTAGGCACCAAGGCTTGAACATTTGGACCTCATTTAAGTGCGTTGACATTTAAAAAAATAATTAGCGTAAAAGGATTCATTGCATGCCAAGTTGGGAGGATGCAGAAGAGTGGTTATGGCTTGAAATCAATGTGCTTTCCTAAATGTAGTTAACTTCAGGTGTGCATTCTGTTGGTTGGGGATCGTGTTATTAGAGAAACTCCAAAGTCTCTAGTGTAGCAGAGAGAATCAAACAGTTAGAAGTTGTTTCATTAACTCCCAGAGATCTCCATATCGAGGAAGGGCTCAGTTTTTAACAGGTCACAGCCCTAAAAAGCTGATGTAGTGAGAAACTGGGTATAGATTTTCTACCTCCTTCTCCTCTGATTTAGGGCAGGAAGGTGTAGTATGGAGGAAAATATAATCGACAGAAGCCTTCTCCAATCTCTGGTTCAGGGAGGAGGGAACTGTCAAAGTCCACCAAACTCAGCCATTTTCTTTCCTCTGGGAAATATGTATTGATTGGAAATCTAATGCTATCAATTGTTACTGACTGTGCTATTACAGACTAGCTGTGAATTCTTGTATCACAGTCATTCTTAATAATCTACCCTCTTACAGTGATAGTTTTGCACAGTTTTTATGCAATCTTATATGAAGAATACACTTTGATAAATATTATTTCTAAACATGTTTTCTTTCTACTTTCATCTGCTTGTGTTAGGAAGCAGAGAGCACAGACAATCGGCAGGACTAGGTGAAGGACGCAAACTAGAAAAAACAAGATATTTTGTCTTAGTTTCTCTCCTCCCCTCTCCTCATCAGCAATTTCAGTTAATTCAGGCTCTTGTTGATTAACCTGAAGTGATAGGGACTGAATCTTGATTGGCTCCCGTAAGCACTATTGGAGTATTAATAATAATTAATAAAATGAGTTTTTAATGCTTTTTTATAAGGAGATTTAAGCAGGTAGCTTGTGGTTTTTACTTCATATTTTTATACACCAGTGGAAGCCATGCTTTCTGTTCATGATTCATCAGAGTAAAATGTTGCATGAACAAATTGGCCCATAAGTAAAATTTACAACATGGCAGACTTTTGCAGGAAGCATCTCTTTTGTCCAGTTAGCTAGTCACTAGGTCAACCTCTTGAAAGTATTAAGGCTTCATTTACATAAGAGCTATTAGTAGCTTTTATTTTGTCAAACTAAATATCATGGCTAGATTTTCAAATTGGGTGTCTAAAGTTAGGTTCCTAAAGCCACAGTTAGACACCTAAATTGAAGTGGCATGATTTTCACAGGTCTTGAGCTGTTGGGATTTGTGAGTGCTCAGCATCTCTTAAAATCAGGCCACTTTGAGATGGATGAATAACATTAGGCACTGACGTTGACAATACTGGGACATATTTAAAAAAAAAAATTCAGTAACTTCTGAGATAGTTGAAACTTTTTTGAATCTCCCCTGTTTCTTCTTTGAGTATGTGTCTTGTGGATCCCACTTCAGGTGTGCATGTGCTTCTTGTGTCTTTTGAATGATCGTGTCCATTGTGGTCTCATGTCCCCCTTCCTGAGGCCATAAAGTGCAGAGTGGCCGTAACTGTCCCTCAGTTCCCTTGGACATTCAGAATTCTAGATAAGGGAGACTCAGAAAAAGCAGGATAGGAGGACAGGTGGTAGGATCCACATGAATTACAACATCTCATAGAACGTCGGTTACTATAAGATAAGTAACCAGTCTTTTCCTCTTTAAGCATTCTGTTATATTCATTTTTTTTTTGAGTAGTTCTGAAAAATGGAATTTCTGTCCCAGATGAAATTCTGGTATTTTAACATTTGGTCTCATCCCAAAATAGGACAAAAAGTCAAGATATTGAAGATTTTTGCTGAACAAAATTTTGAAAATATTCAGCTCAGAACCTTTTTCAATCAAAACCCTGTTTCATTTTGAATTTTCCTGTTAAAAATATCAGAAAATATAGTCAAACATTTTAAAAAAATAAAACAACATATTTTTCTGGGAAAAAATTTTCAGCCAAACCATTTTGAGCAGCTCTACTTACTTCGCAGTATTTATGTGGCTTGTTTACTTTTTTGAGTTTTAGTTTGTCCAATGAAAGCAGACTGGTTACTTCCACCTTCTGGTTCTCACAGCTTAGCAGGATATTGTGGCAACTGGACTTTCAACACTGCAGAGAACTACAGAAATAAAAATACTTGTCATGGGATGGGGAAGAACAAATTCACAACAAATTCTGATTTGAATTTTTTAACTCTCGCTTTCCCCCACTTAATTTTGTTGTTGTTTGTGCATCTATACCGCAGGGCCTGTCCTGGGGTAGGAAGCTTGAAATTCCAGTCCAAATTTTACATCTATTTCCCACCTCTAGTTTAAGACATGAGTATATGAGGATAATTGGGAACGATGGCCCCGATCCTGCAACTAGGGTAACCAGATGTCCCATTTTTAAAGGGACAGTCCCGTTTTTGGGGACTTTTTCTTATATAGGTGCCTATTTCCTCCCCCCTCACCCCGGTCCCGTTTTTTCACAGTTGCTGTCTGGTTACTCTACCTGCAACTGGGTCTGTCTAGGTGAACCCTGGTGCCTGTATGAAGACCTCTTCTAGTGAGACTCTGTGGGCATAAAGATCCAACCACACACATCTGATTAGAGGAATGGGTCTTACATATGTAAAATTAGGGACTTAAATGAGCAGAATGAAGAACTAGTTGGGAGTTTTACAAATACATCCGGGACAAAAGAAATGTCAAAGGTGGTGCAGGGCTTCTGGTAAAGAGGAGATCATGCAAATAACAGAGGAGGACTTGAAGAAGGCTAAAATGCTCAATAGATATATTGCTGTCTTCGTTACAGAAGATGAAGAAAATTGGAGGCTCGGGAAGATGTATGATAGTTGGAATCTAGAAATATCAGGAATCAGAATTAAGAAGGGTCAGGACAAAATACTTAGTTTCTGTCAAAACTGACAGGCCCCACTTGTGAATTTGCTTCACAAGGGTAGCCAGATCACTCCTTTTAAACACAGTAGTTTTAAAGTGTCAAGTTAAGACACAATTGAAACCAGATCCACTCAGAAACCTTTCCAGTTTGCTTCAGACAGGGCTCGGTGAATAGCTTGTTGAAGTTGTCCCATATAGGACTCCTGCTACTGTTCAGAATATTATTAATCTCTTAATATGGCCTAAATTTGTGTTTGTTCTTTGAATTAGTCACCCAGCTCTTTTGAAGGCATGGAAATGTGATGCCCTTTGAAATCTCTGCAGGAACTTCCTGTCCGGTGCTGCGGTTGGTTTCAGAATCACAGGGCAGCTTTTGCTTTTTTAAAAAATCTGTATATTTGTACCAGCCACATGCATTTCCTGGAAAGAATGCTCCCAGGCTCCTGATATGTGGTTCCTCCTGTAGATTGACCCTATTCTTTCCTAACACATGACCTGAGCAAATTCTGTTTTCAAAGGCATTTATTTTCTTTTAAAACGTGCATCCTTCAATGACAGTAGCTGCTTTTTAGCGCCATCTGCTGGAATTGTCTCTAATCTCACTAGATACTCATATCTTCACTGCTGTCTGAAACCAGGTCTAACAGTATACCAGATTAAAGGGAGTAGCATGGTGAGTGTTCCCAGTTTGGAGAAATTTCTGGTAGGAGCAGTTACTGTGTTGGGTCACTTAGCTATGCTAAGTATTGTCTGATGAATACAAGGCTCAAAATACAATTTTTACAGGAAGTTTAAGAAATTTTCTCACTCCACTTCAATTTTCTCCATGAAATTAATTTCCAGGTTCTTCATATATGTATGGACTACATCAATACAGGAACTTGCGAGATCCCAACCTACTAGGCTTCGCCTCAAGACCCCAGAGAAGGTTGTAACATCCCCCTTTCTGAATTAGGTTTTTCCCTTCTTTCCTAACTAGCCACTGTTGGTATGTCACAGCTAAGGCAGAAAAAAATATGAACATCTAATGTGACCTTCTGAACTGAGACTGTAGTGTATTTCAGTGAAGAAACAATAAACAATGATATGCAAAATCACAAGAGAGGATCTGCTGTGCAAAACCACTTTAAAACTGCTCATGTCTTCGTAGGCATTTAACCATAATTACACGATTACGCGCTGCTAATTTTCTTTGTCATAAGCACAAGTTTTGTACATGGGAGTATTGTATAATGTTCGTTTCAGCAACAGGACCTGGAAAGAGGCATGAGTAGAGCTGGGATATCTTCGGTGGGTTGTTGAGCACAAGGTCATGTGTTGCAAAGGGCTGCTCTGCAAACCTGCGACCATCATCATGTGTTCGACTCAATCATTAAGTGTCCATCCAACTACAGGAGATGGAATTTGTGGTCAAATATCTTTTGCTACCCCATATTGTAGGGATCTGTGGGACTAGAACATGGGCTTGTAGTACCTGGGACAGCTGATGGTTCCACATCGCCACTAGGAAGTCATGCAGAGCTAAATCCAAAGATCACTGGGAGATTGGCACCATAGGATCCAGAGTGCCAGCAGCCTTGTAATTAGACCCTCGTCAATATTTAACCCTGGAGGGTGGATGTCAGGAGGTGTTGTGTGTCCAAGGCCAGCAGTACTAGTGGCAAGAGTCCAGGGTTCCCTTTCCTAGCAGTTACAGGCTGAGGTGGGGGGCAGGGGAACAGGAACCCAGGCCAACCCTGCTCTACAGGGGTTCCAACCCACGACCTTTCAAAGCAATAGTCCATACACGTGACTTAGGGACTGGCACCCTTACTCCAGTTCCCTGGGTCACTTCCTATCCCTCAGCTTCTGTTCCTCCATCAGCACCATGGGTCTGCCTTGGGATCCTGCTTGACATCCTCGCAGGTCCATCTCTGGAGCACCATCCACTTCTGGCAGCCACTCATCCCCTTGGCTCCCTGCAGTTGAAGGGTCTGCAGCAGCTTGGCTGTAAGACCAGGTCCTGGCTGCTTGGAGCCCTGGCAGCTTCTCTGCAGGATGCTCCTGCACCCAGCTGCTCTCCAGCTCAATCCACGGAGATTCAGCTGAGCTGTTCCTTTTTGAATGCTCCCTTCACTGGGAGTATGCCCAGCAGAGGTGAGGGGGCCTGGGTTCCTGTGTCCACGGCAGCTCCTTAACCCTCGTGTCATCAGTGCAGGGTTGATACACCCCGTCAGAGTGGACCAGGAAGTTCAGGCAATCACACAGACATCTGGCCTGTGGCGATTCTAGCATTGGCCTCGCCTTGCCTGCTGATGGCCAATCTCTGACCCCAACCTGACTCTTGCCTATCAATCCTGGCTCTAGTGATTGCTCTGATCCCGGCTTGCTGATTATGGCCTTGTGGCTGTCCTTAACTTTGGACAGCCCAGTTGTGACTGCTAAACCCAGCTGTGACTGCTAAACCAGACTGCCTATTCCCTGGTCCCTTAGACAATTGCCTACATTTGGAAAGCCTTTTCCTATGCAGGGTCATTAGTGTCCTTCTCCCCTCCCTGTAATGTTTCTGTGATAGACTTTGAGGTAGATTCTACATTGTAATATGTTGGTGTGTATGTTTAAAAAAATCTCCTTGTTACACTGGATTTTTGTTTACTCCTTATGTTTGTGACCATTTTATTTGTGATTAACAACTTTAGACACACTGCTGCAACTGTTCTAGTTTTTTCAGGTGTGGGGAAATCTATCATATTATCTAGCTTTTTGCGGGGGGGAAATTGTAGCCAAGGCACTGAACTAGAACTTAAGGATTTGGGTTGTCCTCCAAGCTTTGCCACAAACTTCCTGTGTAAGCTAGGACAAGCTCACTAATCCCTCTGTGCCTTCTCTGCCTAGCAGAAAGAGAGATAATAAGGATTCCCTACCTTGCAGAGCTGTTGGGAGGATAAATTCATGAATGCATGTGAAGTGCTCAGATACTACAGTGATGAGCATCATAGAAAACCCTATTGGTTTTTCTCAAAGGTAATTATAAAAGATTCTTCCCCTTTGCCCACAGGGTAGGATAGAGTCTACCCTTGCCCATAGGGCATAATAGATCACAGAGTTGGAGATGGCTTGTTTTTATTTTCATGATTGCTTTCCCTACCAAATGGAGAAGGTGACTTGAGGCCATTGTACCTCAGTGGTTGGTAGATGTATGCTACCTAGTGAGTTATGGTGACTTAATGGTGCTGTGAGTTGAGATCAGCATTTTCCAAACCTACTCACACATAAAGAGCAGAGATTCAAGGATGGAGGAATCTGTTAGTTACTATTGCTGCTGTCCGAGAATAAAAATGACAGGCAGAATTTCCTTTACAAAGCAGAATAAAATAGATATTGACTGGTTTTCTTTTTTATAGTGGCAAGCAGTTACCCTTTGGGCTGAAAATTATTCAGTGAATAATCATGATCAAAGACCTGTTGTGGCTCACTTTTTCTATCCATATGGGAAATAGCGGTGTGTGTGTGTTAAACTATAGACTCAAATGCTAATCAATATTTCTGTAACACAAACGTTGTTCTGATTAGAATGCTCACTGCCTGGGCACTTCTGTGTAGCCTGCTCTCTTTGAAACCCTGCCTTTTTTCTGACTTCACTTCCTGAATCTGCTGACAACGCTCACTGCCAAGCAAAATACATGTCCACAATGCTGTTGTTTGAAAAATATTCCCTTGCGAGTACAGCTGGGGCAACAAAAAGTTTCTCTCTAAACCTCAGAGAACTGACTATCTCTTATATGAGCAAGAAATAGTATGCATTAGACAATATGTAATCTCAACTTTTAAGCAAATATTGAATTGCTGCATTTTTCCTTCAAGTCTTCCCTTATACTTGTGCCTAGGGATCACTGAGAGACCTAAAAAGCGTTATTAGATTAAAATTCAGCAGAAGTGAATCAATGTAGTGACAGACTGGCAGTATTAGAGACTCTTCTCAAAACGGACACTCCCTCTGCATACCCTGTAAGCTTGCCCTACCTGTAGTGGCCTGGTGTCTCAAAACTGACCTCAAGACACCAGCGGGAAACTTTAATACACTGTCCATCCCCTATTCTTCCCTTGGTCCCCTGTGAGACTGCCTACTAGGACGGCAGGTAGGCCCAGGATTTGTGGAAATCAGTGGATATCAATGGAAACTAGGAGTCTAAATACCTTTGAGGATCTTGGCCTCTTGTGCCAATTGTGATAATGAATTTTGTGATGTGCACACCTGTGTGTTGCAAACTGGACTGAGACAAGCAACTCATTTCACAGGAGCTAGTGAACAACTATCCAACCCTGGATCTATTCCTGGTTTTGCTACTACTAATCAAGCTTTTTCCTGTTATCAAATATAATTTATGAGAGAGAACACACCATAACTGTAATGTTAAGTGTGTGTATTATGATGAATGGGTGGGGCAGTATGTCATGCAGCTGTGTCTAATTAAAATAGAATTTTGGAAATATTTGTTCAGGGGGGGAAAAACCCTTACATGGTTAAGTAAAAGCCTCGTTAGTAGGATCTCTTCCATAGCACAACACTGTCAAGAGTTAAACCTATACCTTTGCAGGTAATTAATCTTCTTACCCTGCTTATTTTGCTAGTTGGCACTTGTTAAGTCCCTGCAAAGTCACACCCAGCAATGCTGTGTATTATCCTTCTTTCTATTCCTACATATGGTCAAAATCAACTTACCTTCCGGGATGCTGACATCAGCAAAATGTACTCTTGGCAAACTACAGTATCCTCCCAGTAACCCTTTGTTTGGTAAGTGTTTGTTACAATTTTATGCCTCTGGTAGCTTGAGTTTCTATTTGCTACTAATAACTCCAGCTACCAACACATGTATAATGAGGGAAACATTTACTATAGTAGTATAATTTATAACAATCCATCATGCATATGATTTGATACCCAGGGATCTAAAACATGGGCAAAGGATCCCCTTTCAAAGGAAATATATATATGTATGCTATACAGGGAAACCTATCTTGAGCTCAAGGAGTAGCAAAAAGTTTGTGTGTGTGTGTCAGTTTCACTACCACTTAATACCAGTATGTATTATGTAGTTTTATTCGGAGATGATGTTAAGCAAGACTGTCACCTTATTTCGTGTTGTACTCACTTATTTGTATTTTAACTCATTAAAGACAAAACTTTCAGGCAGACTACTATTAAAATATTAATCATTTATCAGAACTATAATGTCTGTAATTAGTGAATTAAAATTTCTGCCTATCTTTTCATAGCATCTGTTATCTCTTAGATATACGGTTTTAAAATCACTCTAAATAAATTTATATTAACCAGACCATTTAATTGGATACAGAGCTAGTAAGCTGAAAATCCTGAAATCCGTAATTATATTATTTACCACAAAGCGACTATATTATTTACCACAAAGACTTAAGCAGTAGCTGAGAAAAGTCACTTATGTTCTCATTCTATTATCAAAAGTATTCTCATACTTTCATTTTTTAAATGTAAATTGAAAATGACAGGTAAATTGTCAATTTCTTTTTTTGTCCTTTCCGAATGTTTTGCTTTTTATTTACATCCTAATTTTCAATTTATAGCTACCTCTGTTCCCCCATTATATTAAATTTCCCTAACTTTCATATTGGTCAATACATTTTAGTCAGCAAAAGTGTCTAAAAGGGAAAGGAATTCAAGATATGAAAAGGTTATAGAATGATTTTATTGTGACAACATAAATATTAACGAACAAAGACCACCTCTTATCTAGGAATAATTAGACAGTAATGAAGGCACCCATATGAAGGATACATTTTTTGTGAAGTCGCCTACCTTAAAGATATTGTTGGGGATATTATTTTAATAAGTATTTAATATTAAATAGACAGTTACAGTTCAAACTATTCTAGCACAGGGGAATTTGATACAATGGCAAACTCCTCCAAACTGCTTAATTTTTAAAAGTTATTGTCTACATTGCGCTATTAGATTATGGTAGGCAATCCAATCCAAATTAAATCCATAACACTTAAAATGCATAAACTACTTCTGTTTATGTTACAGGGTGTGGTTTTATCTTTCCACTTCTGACACATTCTCCAGGACATCTTCTTGGTACAGTGTCAGTTTGTGATAGAGTCCTGATTAGATCCTGGCAAAAGTGGGGGAAGAAATGCATTTTTAATACTTTTATATATAATAGAAGCTTTCTGGACTTTTTTTCAAAAACAAACATAAAAAAATTATATACTTTATTACAAATGGTAAATTCAGAGTGCTCAAAAAACCCTCATTTACAAACATTACTGGACAGAACACAAACATAAAAATAATTTACAAAGTCATGAAGTAGTTTATTGACATTAATCAGCTTTCATAAAATAAAAAAAAAAAAAGTACATACACAATTTACTTGAAGGCAGGCAGTATAGTTCAGTTTTTATCAGCCTCCCACAAACCTCCCTCCCAGTTGTGTTTTCTTTAAGAGTATTACAGAAAGCAACCTACAGTCTCTATTGCAGTTTAACCTTTAATACTGAATGATCATCGAATGTTAGGTCCATGCAGGTCTTGGTCAATATTAAACAAAGATCTGATGTATCATCTGAGCAGGAACAGCACTTCTCAGAGTGGTGCTGCTTTGCCAATAGCTCAATTGAATGCTCGCCAGTCTTTCCACACATGTGCTTTGTGGGGTGCAAGCAGGACTCAATGCCTCTCAGCCTTTACCATTAGCTTTATGTATCTGCCACTTGTTATGGGTTTGTTTTTTCTGTTGCTCTACCGCAACATCATAGTTCTTTTTTTCCAAGTCAGTCTCTTCAAAATGTTTGCAACTGTTGTGTTAGCATTAGCTGGCATCCACTGTTGACATGGTTCATGACCTTCTGCTTAAGCTGTGCAACCTGTTCTCTGAGCATGTTGGCAGTGGATGCCAGTTCTGAGTTCTGGGCTTTTAAAGTTTTCACTTTTTCTTCCAATCTGGCAATCCTTTCCAACTTCCTTTTCCGGCATTTGGAGGCTGCAATTCTGTTTCTCATGCGCTTCCTCTCAGCCTTGATCCTCTCCTGTGACTCCATATCAATGGGGGACAGTGGAGGAGTCTCCCCTGGCATTTCAGGTACAGTCTGGGGCTCCTCTTTCAAAGCTTGCAGCCTGGGATGCTGTACTGGCATCGCAGGATTAATATGATGCTGAGGTGGATAGCCCATGTTGTTTGCATTGTAGTTAGGTGCTGTGCTGAGTGCACTTGGGTTAAAGTTGCTGAGATTGGCATACACTGGAGGCTCGCTGTGCAAAGTGGTGTTGAAACCATTGTTGCCAGCCATAGAAGAAACAGGTGTCATACCACTGTTAACGGGCTGGGCAGCGGATGTAACACTGGGCATCGTATTCTGGTTGTGTAGCTCTGCCAGTGCCCTCACAAAACCTTCAGCAAATCCTTCTTGCTCATCAGTAACATTTTTGGGACAGAGAAACTGTGTTGGGGTGGGAGTGGTGGTGATCAAGCCATTGCTGGACTGGATGATGAGCCTTTCCAGTTCAGGAGATGCCAGCTTGAGGAGACCAACATCTGGGGAGGTAAGAATATCAGCATTCTTGTTCCTCAGGTGGGGCTTGAGGTTGCTTGAAGGATCAGCCAGATTTAGAGTCATATTCTGCTTCAGGACTTTAGGATTATTATATCCATAACCACCACTTTCTGGCTGTACAAAGGTAGCATTTAGGGCATCATCATAGAATGTAGGTTCCATCTTTGCAGTCATAGAACACAGTCCACAAAACTGGCTTTAAAGCAAGAACAATTAAGCAGCGCCCAACGCGTTTGTTTTTTTTAAGTCCCGCTCAAAGAAAGTTCACCTTCACTTTAAACTACTACCAGGGTAACTCTTTCAACAATGAAAAAGCCCTTTAAAACAATCAGTAAGGATGAACTAAAGTCTTACTTTTTTTTGGGCCACCGTACAAGTGGCTTGAGTGTCTTTCCCCCCGTTTCTTCAGCGCATCAGGGCTGAACTTTTTCAAACCACAAGAAGAGTCAGTCTGAGAATTGGGTCGCAGAAGTCCTGGGGTCGGGTTCGGGGATCTCGCTCCCGCCTGAGACTCGGGAACGGAGGAGAAAGCCAGTCTCTTGCTTTACAGTTTCACTCCGGAGTAAGTGCCCGATGGGCAGCTTCGCCGCCTTCTCGCTCGCTGGGAGGGTCAGAAATCCGGTCACTTTTCTGTCCCCTTCTCCTGCTGCGGGGCTGCAGCGCCCGGCCACTTGTCTGAGCGCTTCCCCGCCGCCTCCTCCTCCGGCTGGCAGCGCCGGACGCCGCGGCGCAGAAGTTGTCCCAAGTACTTTCCCCTCCGCTCTCCGTCCGCGGCAGGCGCCGTCCGGGCTCCCGGGTGCGGAGAAGTGCCGGGGTCCGAGCTGGCCTGGCCGCTCTCTGTGCCTTGCCCGCCTCTCGGGAGCTGCTGCCGGAGCGGGCCCGCCGCTGCTGCCTGGAGCCTGCCGCACACTCTGAGCCCTTTCCCGGCGTGCAGCCCAACACTTATCAGCGAGCAGTAACCCACCAAAAATAGCCCATGATGTCACCCCGCGGCCTTCCCATTGGCTGCGGCAGCCTCTCCGGGGGGCGGCGGGCCGCTGGCCCGGCCTGTTGCAAATGAGCCGGTCTCCATGGTCACCCCACCCCTAGAAGCTTCTCAGCATCTCGCAGGGCACTGTGGGATGAGGTAATGCTTGTTCTCAGCGCAGGGCATTGTGGGCTGACGTATTGTTTTTGAATATCTGGTTACCCGCTGAAGCGCTCTGGTGGGGTTGGAGGAGCTGGGCTGGAAGGGGGAGCCTCCTTAATAGGCAGGCACCAAGTGGTGGACGGAAGGGGGGTGGGGCAGGCCCACCGAGGGAGACGCTGCCTTGGACACTGGGTGGCTGATGGGGTTTTAGTCAGTCCTGCGGCTTGAGCCTTCACGGTTAAATCTGTTAGCGGGGGTTTTGGTTAATCCGGGGCTGCTTGCTCGGACTCTCTTTAGGCCGCTTTCTGAGCTCCCCCCTTCTGGGATGGTACGGTCCTTAAGGTGGCACTATCGTCAATGCGTGCAGCAGACGGAAGGCAGACGACAGCTACGGGGAAGGGCGGGGGAGGAACCTGAGCCGCACGTGATTCTTCCCCCGCCGGGGACAGCCGGGGAGCGCGGCGCTTGCGCACGTGCTGCGTGACCCCTGCGCGCTCAGGGGCTGGGCGCAGCGCTCCGTGCCCGGGGTGGCGGGGAAGCTGCCGCTGTCCCGGCCGCTCTCGGGGAGGGGAAGCGACCCCCGGCTTGGGGGCTTAGCGGGAAGGCAGCAGCCGAAGCTCCCGCCAGCGCGTGGGTTTCCCGGCGGGCCCGGTTCGGGGCGATGCTCGCCGGTCTCACGCCTCTGACTTTCTCCCGCGTTCAAATCCTGGCCGCTCCCGCCTGGGACCTGCGGAGCCTGGCCGGGGCTGGGTCCACGTGATTCCCTCTCCCTGTGCAAGCGAGAGACGTGCCTGGCTGGCAGGCGGGAGCCCCCGGTGCGTGCGGGGGACGTGCCAGTGCCTCTCCCCACCTTCCTGCCCCCGCTGTCCGCTGGGCCCTGCCCTCTGCAAGGTGCGCCGGCTTTCCGAGAAACAGGAGAAAGCGTCGCGTTCACACTGAGCCTTCCCCGCCCCAAACATCTGCCGCTCTATGCAGGTGCTGACATTGCCATTAAAACATTATATCCGCTCTGCCAATCTCACCAGTTTGTGGGGAGGGTTCACTTGTTAATATGTATAAAGCTCTTTGGAAATAAAAGTGCGAAGTATTATAGAGGCATCACTTCATCACTGGCATGCCACCACCTCCGAGGTGGAACGGAACAGCTGCTTAACAACACACAGCGCCCTAGTCTAGGACAGGAAGTGAAGAAGACTAGTATATTATATTGTGCGTAACAGATCCATATTGCTTAGGCGCCTAACAAGTAAAACAGTTATAAAAGTTACCTAGCCAAATTATCTGTTGGTGTAAATTGCAATAGCTCTATGGAACTTTGCTAATTTACTCCACAAGAGAATTTGGACTACCAGGTTGAATCAGCTCTTATTATATGTAAAACTAAAAGTTATTCATGGATTTGAACAAGTACTAAGTGAAGCATTCCAGTAATATTTTTTGTTCTAGACATAAAAACTCTTTCCATTTCCAAATGGGATTTAAAAGAAAAAATACAAATCTGAAGCAGTCTTTGTAGCATCTGGAGTAATAGTTTATAGTGTGAAATTCTAAATCACTCCTGAACATATTGCCTACTATGTGAAGATTCTCTACGTATTGCCACAGTACATGTAACCAAGATATGCCTATGTTCCAGAAAATTTAAATTCTGTGTAGCACATAACTAGAACTCCAACTATTAATTAGTTTAAAAAATCAGTAATATCATTGCATATAAATTAGTCTCTAAATCCATGATCAGCCTTTTCAATGCTAGATTTTTAACTTATTTTTTAGCCTTTCCCTGCCTCATCAAAACTATACACAAGATGTTACAAATAAAATTGTATTCTATAAAGATACATTGCAGTTTCTCATTTGTCTGTTCAACAATGGGAAATTTTAATTTTACTTTTACTTACTACCATCTCTTGTGCCATCTTTATATTCTGTAGTGTCAATGTGCAATTATCAAGTTCTTTAAAGGTTTGTCTACTGTGGGAAATTATTCTGGAAAAAGGGAGAGTGAATTTAAAATGCTGTAGCTGTTCTGAAGTCATACCCCTTGTGGACACTCTTATTCCAGAATAAGAACGCCTTTTCTGGGTTAGCTTAATCCATTATTAAACTAAACCAGAGAGAGGCCCAGATCCGTAAAGATTTTTAGTTGCCTAATTCCCATTGAAATTAATGGGAGTTAGGCATCTAAATACTTCTAAGCATTTGGACTAAAGGCACTTCTACTCTGGAATAAGAGTGTCTACATGGGGAACTATTGCACAATAGCTATTCCAGTCAATTTCCTCATGTAGATAAGCTCTAAATCTTAATACAGTAGTGTTAAATACAATTGCAACAATCTTTAATTTGTCCAGGAGCACTATTTTTATCTACCTAACTCTATCTTTGCTGCTAACATTACAAAGCCAAGTTAAGATGTAATGCAAGAATATGGTTAGTGTACCATTCAGGACTCTGTTTAGACAACTTTATCTGTACGAACTGAAAAACAGGTTACTGCTCCATTGGGGTCTGATCCATCTGCCCTGTTATCAATATGAGTTTTCCATTGACTTCAGTGAGTGTTAGTATGGATTGCTAATATACTGTTGTGTAGGGGTTTTTTCTTATTGTTTTTTCATCCACTTCACAGCCAGGCAGGCTTTGACTTCCTTCCGTTCACAAAGGTGGAGTTTCAGAACCAGACAGGGTCAAAGTAGGTCATTCCAGTTTTGCTGGGAACAAGTTGCTACCATGGCCTATTGCGAGGGCGGACACCCATCAAACACTAATTATGTTAACTCATTTAGAGGCTATTTGGTCAGTTGAGCAATGCACAGTTAAGCTGTTCATAAAATGCTGAGTATACTTGGACAGCTTTGAAACCAAGGAAAAAAATTGACATTATTTGTTTCTTTTTCCGTTTGTTTCTTCCTGCTTATTGCCTGTATATCATTCATCTGAAATGAGTGGTGGCTATCTGCTCAGTGGAAGATTGGGAATCTTGGCTCAGGACCCAGCTGACCAACTGAGATTCATTCAGTTCCATGGAACTCAAGAGTCTGTCTGTGCTGCAGCTCCCTACCCTGGTAAACAGATACATAACTAGCTCTGCTCAAGCTAGTGTACTAAAAATAGCAGTGTGAATGGTGTGGCACAGATGGTAGCACAGAATAGCCACCCAAATAAAAGTCCACCCATTCTTGTGGGTCCATACTTGAGTGGCTAGCCCAACCCTCTGCCTGCGCCACAACATTCACACTTATTTTTAGGGCACTAGATCGAGCAGAGCTTGCACATGGCTGTTTACCTGGGCTGGGAGGCAATCTCCCTGTTGCAGGGTAGACATACCCTCAGAAAATCTGAATCAGAATTAGGCCCCATTGGTGCAGAGATTTTGAGTCTTCATGGCCAGCAGCCACAGAGCTGGGAATTTTGGGTGAATAGATCCCTGAATCAGCTTATTACTTTAGGCCTCCTCCCCCCTTCCTGATCTCCTAAAGTAAATAGTGCAGTGAGATGAAAAAACACTTACTGAGCCATTTGTAGATGAAAACCATTTATATGGGTGAGTAAACTTACTTGTGGGTAGGAACTGGAAATTAACTATATATTCCCATTGATGTGACAGGCAGATGCTTTGACCAATGGTAATACAGATTTTGATATATAGAGATTTCTAATCAATCAATACAGGGCTGCATGAAGCAATCAGATGATCTGAATAATTAAATGGCCTTTTCACGGACAAATTAACATTTTTCAGACACACAATATACATTTTTCAGACACAGAATGGGTCAGTGATTGTGTTTTCACTTTTACAGTGAGCCTTTTTTTTTTTTTTTTTTGGCAACACTCGCAGAAGGAGTCAGGCACTTTGAAAACTTAAATATAAAGCATAGGTTTAAACATTTAGAATTCAGCTGAAATACTGTGTGATTTCATCAATAATTGCCAGCCACCTCTTGAGCTTTTGGGTTTATTTTGTTGACCATTTGAAAAGGCAGAAATAGTAGTCTGAACTCCAGTTGCAAGGGAAACAATACTTGTGGAAATAAAATACCTCCTTATAACATGTCTAAATTAAGAAACCTACATTCAAAGTGTCTCTTATTTTTCACCCACCTCTTTCCACATTACTATAGGAGCTTTGAGAATACTTTTTTTTCTTCTTGCCTCATCTCTTTAACCTTGAGGCTTTGTTCACCATTACCATCCTTCAGGAAGAGTAAGACTGGGAAACACTGGAGCTTCTCAAGCCGTACCTCAGAGTGAGAGACTGGGGCTGATGGCTGAAGTCAGGTTTCCTATAAAGCAGGACAGAATGCTATTCCTGGTCTTTGCATTTGAAATGGGCCTATAAAACTGTGGTTTATCAGAATTACAAACACTTGTAGATTAGAGAGACAAGAGTGAGGTAATATCTTTTATTGGACCAACTTCTGTTGGCGAGAGAGACAATCTCTCTTGGTGAGACAGAAGAAGAGCTCAGTGTAAGCTCAAAAGCTTGTCTCTCTCACCAACAATTGGTTCAATAAAATATATTACTTCACCCACCTTGTCTCTCTAATATCCTGGGACCAACACATTTACAACACTGCAAACACTTGTAAATGGTTATCATGTTTTTCTCCTCCATCCCCTATTAGTCACCACTTAGCCAAGCTATACATATTTATCCCTTTTAATTTGCTTCTTATCAATCCCTTTAGTCTGTCTCTCCACCCCATCGTTTGAATGAATCACTGAATTTCCTCCAAATTATGTATTGATGGAATGGAGGGAAATGATGGGCGAGAGAGACAAGGCTGTGAATGGCCAAGTTGGGAGACTTTGCAAGACTTGTTAAGTTACCCCTTGGCCAGGACAGCAACACTGGGCACCAATCATGGTAAGGCAAGTGACATATAGAGAGTGTACTGAGGGGAGGTGCAGAAGTTCAGGAAAAACCATTGAAAACAATGTTTATTTGCTCATTTGCACTTCAGGTTTTTTTTCAAGTATTTTGTACAGGTATTTGGAACCTGTAGTATTTATATTTAACAATTAGAAGAAGAGGATTGCCATGGTCATCTCTAGAGTTGATCAAATAATAGTATTCACAAACAGCTGATGATTTTCCCCCATCAGCTATTACGTAACATTATTCACTAATATTTCCCCCCTTCCAATCTAGCTCTATAAATGATTGAATAATCACCAAATATATATTAGGGAATATTTTGTCAATCAATTTATTATTATGTATTATTCAACCAGCTGTAGTTATTGCACAATATCCCTTCATTGATATACTGGCTTGATGAAAGTTAACTGCTATTGTGAATTATTAGAGATGGGTATGAGCCAAAATCCTGGCTCTCAACTCCCCCAAACATGTAGGGTATTCCAGATCTGAATACCAAGGCTTTAATCTCTCTCTTGTTTATTATTTCTGTAGCACCAGAGGTGTGCACAGTATTTTATGAAACACACAGCTGGACGAAGTCGCTGGCCTGAAGAGCTTACAGTGGGGGATAGATGCACTACAGAAAGTAAAGCTGGCAGAATAGCAGTTGATCAGCAATGGGAGTCCAGAGAAAGAAGTGGGTTTAAAGGTGAGATATAAAGGAAGAGTGGGAGGATATGTGACATATGGGAAACAGAAGGCTGTTTCCAGCCTGGCGGGCAGGCAGCATGAAAAAAAAAATCTATTATTTATAACATGCAAATAGAAATATACAAATACAGTTGGGATGGGGGGCAGATGAATACACAGCCTTGAAAGATATTTAACTGGCTTGAGAAAAAAGAGCAACTCTGGAAACTTCATTCAGGCTTGACTGAATTCCATTTCCATTGTGGAGCACCAAGCTTCAGAAGTGCCATTGTGTTTCAAGGTCTGGCTTGTTAACATTTCCAAAAAGTGTGTTTCAATGGCACATTTTCTCCATAAGTAATGACAACAAACACTATTGATTTGATTTATCTGATATGACTGAAAACTTCTGATTAACGAGGGTTAACAATTCAGAGCCCTTGATAAGATAGCCTTCCTTTTCAAAGCCATTTGATTATGACCCCAGAAAGGCTCTGGAATGTTTGTATTTTTAATTAATAAACAACCTGGCTTCCTATCAAAGCTGAAGCCTCACACTATATCAGCAGCTGTTGGAGCAGCAGGGCTCCTGGCACAGAGGAAAGACAGCACAGGAAAGGAAGTGACTCTGTGTGAGACCAGAAAGGCACAAGTGTAAAGGACTGTATAGGGAATTTGTAATGAGTTTTGGAGCCTTTCGTCATAGGTTATGGGTTCAAATCAGGATCCAGGTTGTTACTGAAAATCATTATTCATTACCATCTGACAGTTGTAAAGTGTCCTGTATGAAATGGTTTGGTGGTATCAATCTAGCTTTTAAAGAATTGGTGTCCACACCACACAACTCTTACTCACAGCTGGCACTGTTGTTGGCCCTCAGTAGTAAGTAAGCCTTTTAGAATGGCCCTGGAGATGGAGCAAATTCGCAGAGCTCTGTAGGAAGCCTTACATGATGGCTGCCCATGCAGTACATATGAGAAATTTCAGTCTTTGTGGCAAAGTAATTTTTTTCTGAGGTCAGTTTGCAGGAGATATAGGAGTTACTGAATGGCTAAGAAAGAGGAGGGCATGGAGTGGCTAGGATGATATTACAGAGAAGATGCAGGGACAGACAATACCATAGACTGAGAATTGGTATTGGCATCACCGTGGGATCTTATGGATTGTACAGCAGGTACAAAATGGTGGGCAGGGAGAAGTGGGCAGTGCACTTGGATGCTAGAGGAAGTGCAGCACAAACAACTCGCAGTGCCTTTGGCCAGTGCACTGGTTAGGTTGAGCGGACACTTTGTTTACCCAGTCCTTTGGGAATGCACAAAATATATTAAAAAATACACGTTTAGTACATCAGAAACATCAAGATGAGATCAAGTGTACTTTAGGATGAAAGAGAACAAAGCTAACAGTGCACAAGCCGAAGGCTGTGATAGATGCGATTTGAGATTCAGCTGTTCTATATTTTAGGGAGTATAACTGAAAAGAAACATTCTGAACAAGGCTGCACAGTATGCAGAGATCTGGGTACCATCTGCAATGTGCACATATTTGGTGAGACTTCGATTCAGCCAGAAGTTGGCCATAGAGCCAGCTAAGCCATATGAGAGAGCGTAAACATGAATGTGGTAACAGCTAATGATGTGACCTAGCTTTGTTCCCTTTGGCACATGTTGGGCTAATGTTTTTCCCTACTCCAGAACCATTGCAGTATAGGAAAAGGTGCGTAGCTGGCAAGTTAGCAAGCTCAGGCGTAAATGTTCAGGGTGTGGATGTTTACAACTTGTTGCCAGGTGCTTCAAGTAGCCATCTAGGTCAACGATCCAGGGTCATTTAAATGGAAGCACCAAATTCAGCCACAGCCGATGATGATAATAATAATAAATCTTATCTTTTATTTATTGTATTTATTTATAGAGCATCTATCACTGTATCAGTTAAGGAGATGTGAAGATGTATATCTATATCTAACCTTTCAAAACAGTCATAAAAATTCAGAAGGCCAGGCAAAAATCTGTTCACCTACCTACCTATTCCAAAGTGATGGTAATGAATAAAGTAATTTTATTTTACTCACCTGTCTAAAAATAAGTTCTTACCCCACTAAAGTGGGTGAGTAGAATTGAGGCTAGAGTAAGGGACAGGACTTAGAAGCTCTGGGTTCTATTCTCAGTTCTGTCAATGGCTTGCTGGGTGACCTTGGTCAAGTCACTTCCTAACTCCATGCCTCAATTTCCCCATCTGTGAAATGGGGCTAGTGTTACTGACCTCATTTGTGAAGCGCTTTGAGATCCATGGATGAAAAGTGCTATATAGCAGCTAGGTATTATTATTAGTATAGAAATGCCTAAAGATTGACTCCAGTTGCCACAGGGAAGGTGTGGAATTCAGACTGGAGGAAGGGGGTTCACATTATTAAAAAGCTTGAGAATCATTGCTCTATACCACTATGGGAATGGCATGCCTGGCTTCTCTGTGGTATAAAACCTTTGCTTCTAGCCCCATTGGAGTGCAGGATATCATAATGTGTTATTTATCCTTCAGTTTTGCATTCCTTTTTTTTTTTTTTTGGCACTTATTCAGGACTGAATACAGCAAGTGCTGGATCTCAGACCAGTGTCATTTACAATTGTCGATCCTCCAGTGGAATCCTCATCATTGGAGATTTTTAAGAACAGGTTAGACAAAGACCTGTCAGGAATGGTCTAGGAATATGTGGTCCTGCCTCAGCACCAGGGCCGGCTCCAGGCACCAGCCTGGCAAGCAGGTGCTTGGGGAAGCCGCTCGGGAGAGGGCCGGCACATCCAGCTATTCGGCGGCAATTCGGCGGACGGTGCCTCACTCCCGCTAGGAGCGAAGGACCTCCCGCCGAATTGCCGCCGCAGATCGCGATTGCGATCGCGGCTTTTTTTTTTTTCTTTTGGCTGCTTGGGGCGGCCAAAACTCTGGAGCCGGCCCTGCTCAGCACAGGGGTCCTGCCTCAGCACAGGGGGCTTGAGGTCCCCTCCCTTCCAGTCCTACATTTCTATGATTCTATGATGGTTCCTTGTGACAGTGTTCTGAGAACCAGAAGTTGGACCAGCACTCTGGTCACTGTACATCTAATTACCCTCCTCCCCAGGAGAAAAGGAATGACTAATTACTAGATCAGCCTGGACTGGAGAGAGCTAAGGGATTAATTAGCTTGTTAACTACAAGAGTAGAAGTAGAGAACAGGAAGGAAAGGCAAATCTCAATCTCTTTTCTTTCTTATGATTGTATGACACTAAATAAGAATTGCTGCAGGGGACTGTGACACAGTGGAGAATGATGAAACACAAATAAAGTACACAGGCGAGATCACAGAGTGGAGGCCTCAGAGCCATTTAAAGGAGAAGACAGGAGTGGTGGGCTGTACTGTCACTTCTCCAATGTAATTCCCAGAAATTTGCCTACTACCTTGGGCAGCTTTATTATTTTGAGCATTTCTATTTGCATTCATGTGTGTTGCAGAATAATAATCCTTTGCACTCATACAGCATCTTCCATGAGAGGATCGCAAGATGCCTTGCAGAGGTTAATGAATTTCTCCTGGCAAAAGAGCTGGGTAAGTATTATCTCAAGTTCACAGATGGGGAAACTGATGCATAGAGAAGCTGAATCCTGATCAAGGCCACACACAAACAGTCTCTTGGCAACTATTAAAAGAATTCAATAATCATAATGCCGACTCCCATGCCTTAACCACAAGATACCATGAGAAACACAGCAACTCAAGTGTAAGCGCTGCAGGGCAGAGGCCATGTTTCCCATATATCTGTACAGCGGAGCCTTGTTCCTCATGTCAGCCTCTGCATGCTCCCCAAACACATAGACTAATAACGTTTTAACAAGCCCCGGGGCAGATCCGCAGCTGGTGTAAATCAGTGGCAGTCATTGAAGCGCCACTGAAATCAATGGCGCGACTCCAATTCCCCCCAACAGAGGATCTGGCCCCAAGAGACTAATTCAGCCATTGGACAGTGAATTTCAATACTTCTCATTCCTCCGCGTTTTGAAGTTGCTTCTAACACACCTTGACCGTAGGCAGCCGCAAATCGGTCCGCGTTTCAGCTGCACAAAGGCCCTGCTCAGGACGGCGTGTTGTGCAAATAAAGCGGCAGCCCTTCCCTTTGCACCACCAGGGTGCCACTGGGGTTAATGGGAAGCCTGGAAAGCGCAGGGCGTGGGAGCAGCCTGCCCGCGTTCACGTTCTGTCCTGCTGCGCAGCATTGCAACAGCCCAGCCTCGCTGCGCCCCGGCACGTACTGCAAACACGGCTCCGCGCTGGCAGAACAATGCCCGTCTCTGGGCCAGGGTAACCGGGGCTGTTAACGTCCAGAGAGTCTGAAAAACAAGAGCAGTTCCCCTTCGAATGGTGCCACTTTCCAGGCTCCCGCCAAACAGCCCAATGCCAGAGGATATGTGTGTATTAACAGTCACCAGAGGGTTAAAGTTGTAGGGGGGAGACCAGAGAGGAAAAGCCCATGGAACTCTATGCCGATGTAGCATCCACCAATATCCATCCATCTCTTCAGGGCAGCTCTGGTTACTGTCCCCTAACCCGGGGCTGTAGTGACATGAGTGAACACACACTGGTAAACATCTAATAATCTTTGAAATGAACAGTGTCCCATCTGAAAACGAGCCGTTTGGTGACCTGTGCATGGTGTTTTTTGTAGAGTTAGCTGGGGGAATCTAGCCAGGGGCAAGACACCTTTAAAAGTATTTATGATGCAAGTGAAAGTAAAGTGTATTTTGGTGAGTACCAAAATCCCCTGTGGCTTTTTGTTGAGTGTTGTCCCCACAACTGGTGGGATAAAAACAGCAGAAAAAGTTGTCATCAAAGTCTAACCTCCCCCCCCCCCCCAGCTGTTCTCAGACTTATTTTAGCGTCCTGCAGATTAAAAACAATGTATTTAATTTGTTTGTTTTGTAATATTTTTTATTTTCTCTGCTGTGCCCTCCCTGTATTGGCTGTATATATTTGCTCTTCCTCTACTGTTGTTTTTATACACACTGAGCACTTTCTTAGGTGGGTGTCTTCCAAGCCAAATGAGGGTGTTTCCAATTCTTATGGGAGTTCCCCCTTCCTCCATGCACAACAGCTGGGCAGTCCACTGCTGGGAACAATAGAGAGGAACATCAACAGCCTTGGTAAAGCTTAATTGATAGATGTACATTAACTCTAGAACTGCGTGACACCAATAGCTGCCCAAATACAGGACAGCTGTTTGTGTTTTCTTGGTGTTCCAGTTACACAGGTTTAGACATAGTGTGCACATAAAATTTAGGCATTTGGGCCCAGGTCCAACATAGTACTTAAGCTCCAACTTCCAGTGCATTCAGTGGAAGTTTGTAGCCTAAATACTTTTGTGGATCTGGGCCTTTATTGACAGTGGACCTGAAAAAGACTAGAACTGCAGCCTACGAATTAATGTCTTATATAACATTTACAAAAAATCACACATTTACAAAAAGTAACCTGCCTCTGTGTAAACAAGTATTTGAGTAACAGGGACACCTAGAGAATGGATATCTAGATCTATATCTCCATTCTCTAGATGTATATACCTTTGAAATGTAAAGATGAATAATTGTTCCTAAAATGTTAAAATGAAAAATTGGGAATAAATTAGCCAGACAGAAGGTTTTAATTAATTATATACAGAACCTATATATATGATGCCTACCTACGAGTGGTGAAATAATATTGGCTGCATTGAAGTCAAGGGCAAAACTGCTATTCACTTCACTAGATCCAGGATTTCATCCAGTTGAAAGCATATAGATACAGTCAATTTTTTGAAAGCATCCAAGATACCTAAATAAGTGGTCAGATTTTCAAAAGAGCTCAGCTGCAAGAAATACTTTCATTTTCAATATCTGCATTAGAATTTCTTTTCACAAGACTCGGGGTATTAACTCTTGTATCCTGGCCAAAATTCCAGCCTAGAAAGAATGTATCATCTAAATTCCGCTTTTGGTTTCGTTTGTATCAGGTATCCTTTGGTGTAGCGTTGCTGTGTTCTATTAACACAATCACTGTGTTAAAGACCTTGGGAATCACCTGGATGGAAGAGATTGTATACAACTTAGACAATCATACCATCTCAGGGAAAACCCAGAGTACAATAATCAGAAACAATTAGGAACAAGACATCAAAGGGTCTCACTGTGAGTCCCAAGAGGAAAATACAGCTTACGTTTGTTTTGATGTTGTCTTACATAAAGTTAAAGATGTGGGGTGTGTTCTAGGTCACCACCGCAAGAGGTGTGCACTTAAGACAACACAATCACAGACTCCAAGGCTTCCCTGTGGTTTATTTTGGTTGTAGGGCCGTGAAGATAAGACACATAACTGTACCACATACATGGTGGTGCTATCCATCTGATAAATTGCACTAACCATGCACCTTTGACCACCTTGCCTACACTCTGTCTGCTAATCTATTTCCACCAAGACTACTCCTAGCATTCCAAACCCTTGAGAAGCTTTAAAAAAACACTTACAAAAATGTTTTTCTTTCTCCAAACATGGAATTCTCCCTCCAAATCATTCTGGTTTGAGGCACAGGATGGGTAACTTTCATTCCTGAACCAGTGACAAGTTTGAGGCCCAATATCTTGTGACTCTTCAGGGCTAAGTATGGGGGATTTATCCCATTGGAAGTCTGAGAATCCCCTTCCTTTCCAATGAGAGGACACATTTATTTATAATTCTGATATCTCACAATCCATTGGTCCTTTAATTTGTAATATTGTTTTAGATAAGAGTAATTCTAGATAATTTTTAGAAGCTTTTACTGTGTTAGGCCTTGGCTATATTGGGAAAATGCAGCATGTTATAAAAGGATTTAAACTTGATTGTTTAAAAACGTGTTAGCTGATTATGGCTAATCCACCTTTGCCACCACGGCTAAATCATTGTTTAACATCACTTATTAGAATCTACACAAGCTGCTAAATCATGTTTAACAGGTTAACTTATATGTTTTAAACAATATGTTTGCTAATATAATACGTTTTCCCAATACTGTAGAGAGTTTCAAGAAAGTGGAACCCATCCCTGTACTCTACTAGGCATGGAGCATTAGCCAGGAATCTTGCTCTTGCAAGAGGCCTTTTAATTTTTCAGATTTGATCTTAGCTTAGCAGCTACAGTGCTTTCCCCTCTGGAAGGCCTGCACACCTGATCTCAAGATTCTAAAGAAGTATGAGTAAGAGAGTAGTACAGTGGTGGTGGAGGGATACAAGGTATAATACCAGTAGATTTTTAGAGTTTTGGTAGCAGATGGGAACAGATCCTCAAAGGTATTTAGGCTCCACCTAACTTCTAGTGATTTCAGTGGAAGTTAGGAGCCTAAATACCTTTGAGGATCTGGGCCATTGTATCTAAAATTGTTTTCCTGTAATAAGATTTCTTACACGGTGGTGATTCCATCCTGGTGTAATATAAGGATGTTCTAGATACTTGTTTGGTATGGGCTACATAACTCTCTTGTGGCCTTGACCCTTATGAGTAATGTACTCATCCTAAGAAAATGCAAGCTAAAAAACCTTTACACTGCCCCATTAGGTTTCTACTTTCTCTTCTTTTCCAAGTTCTGATAGTGCTTGTGTACACAACAACAAAAATGAAACACACACCTTGCAGTTAATGGATCTAATTGAAAATGAAAAAAAAAACCAGCATGAAGACAGCGTGGCTTTTACTTTGCAGCTCCCCACCAGCCCCAGCTATGCTACTTTGGGCAATGTATAGAGGATGGGGACTGGAACATGGGTCTCCTACAGAGGTGCCCTAACAACCAGACTCCAGAGTTATTTACACGCTGTCTGCCTCTCTGGCCCAAAGATTGCTCCACTATGGAGAAATACTGTGGGAGAAATAGTCATTGGGCCAGAGAGAGAGAGAGGGAGGGAGGAAAAAAAAAAAAAAAGAGAGCGAATCCGTCTGAAGTCTACTGGTTAGGGTATCCACAGGGGACATCCAGGGTCCAATTCCCCTCCTCCAGTCACTCTTTTGTTATGTTTTCACAGGGGAACAGCTTCATCAGGAGAGACTGCCCCTCTTCAGCATATCCCATAACTCAGCAGTGAGAGCATCCTCCTGAAGGGTGGGAGACCCTGTGTTCAAATCTTTTCTCCCCTTCTAGCAGAGAGAAGGGAATTGAACTAGGGTTTGCCACATCTCAGGCAAGTGCTCTAACCACTGGGACAAAAACTATAAGGTCAGCAGTGCATCCCCTACCCCTCGGCTGCCAGATTTTGAACAGCACCCGATCTGGTAGGTGGTGTCTGAGCACGCCTGTCAGATTGGGCCCTACTTAGACAGCCGAGTGCCTGTCTTCTCTGTTTGTGACTTGCTGTGGTACTTGGGCAGGAGATAGGCATCTGGATGCCTAGAGTGAGGCAACAGTGCCTCTGCCAGAGGCAGAAACTTACAGGGAGAAATTTACAGAGGCAGAAATCTACAGGGCTCAACAGAAGTCTTGTGACTCACCCTGGAGCTGAAAACTGGGACTCTAGGTGCCTATACCCAAGATTAGGTTGCCTGAGTCTAGGGTTTAGATACCTAGGTACCTTGGTGGATCAGAGCTGAAGTGTTTTGAAAATGTGTCATAATACTTAATTTTGAAATATTTCATCAACAATTTCATGAAAAATGTGAACAAGGGGAAAACATTCCCCCCCCCCCCCCAAAAAAAAAACCTATAATTATTCTTAACCAGCTCTCATTTTAAGGCAGTTAGGACAAGATTTTCATATTTGCTAAAGCTAGATGCTGAAATAAATGGCCTGCTTTTCTGATTGGATGAGGATCTTGCAGCTCCTGTTAAAATCAATGGAAACTACAGTTGCTCAGTGCCTCTGGAAATCTGGGTGGCTAAATATAGATTAAGATGCCTGACATTCAGCACCCACTCTTGAAAATTTTGGCTTGACTGCCTTAAAATGCAGCATTAAAATGACATGCTGTTCTCCCACCAGTCATCTGCTTTCCCAAATTTGAAAATGATCTTTTAATTAATTAAACTTCCCTGCTTCCTAAAGGTGGTGAGGGCCTAATTCAATAATATTGTAAAGTGCTTTGAGATTCTCAGATGGAAGGAGCTAGAGAGATGCAAAGTGCATAAGCATTGGTATTATGCAACAGTCTCCCCTTTGAAACCGTGGGATGCATGTGATCCTGACGCTGTTTCGGGAGGTGTTCCTTTACCTTGATAGTATGTTTTCCTGCAGTACCAAATATGGTCATGAGGAAATACCTGTCTTTGTCCTTATAAGGGTAGGGAGCCACTTCTCGGGCTCACTGTCAGTTTTATTGCTAGTAGTAGTTATACAGCTCTGCTTAGCCTCCTGCCTAAAAAGGCAGTTCCTGAGCTCTCTAATCTCCAGGAGTAGAATTCCACAGAACATACAACCCTTTAAGGTCAGTCATTTACTTACAAAGACAGCAATAATTCTGGATCTTACCGTCACTTTCCAAGGAAGCCAGTCAGTTTACATAGACAGTTTTGGTGATCCTCTACGGTAGTGATTAAGCAATCAGTGAATCAAGTGAAGGTGCGGGGCCCCATCGTGCAAGCTGCTTCATGCTGCTATTTCTTCCACCAGCACAGATCCCCAAAGGACCCTGAACAGCCACAGGGGTGCACCCAGGTGGAGCAGCTGCCAGGCTCAGAGTCCTTAGTTTGAAAAGCACCTTGGTGCTTCCCTGCTCAAAGGATCTCATATAAACATAAGGAATATTTTAGCTATTAATGGTTTTTCAACATTTTTGAAGAAATCCCTGTTTCTGAATATTCACTTGCCTCTTTCCCAGCCACCCACATTCTTTTTTAGGGCCAGATTCTGACACCCTTACTCCAGATCAGCAGTTTCTTTCCACGGATTTCCCTAAGCCTAAACTTGACAATTCTGGGAGGGATTTTCAAAAGCACATCTGGTTTAGCCTACACACAGCTTTTATATCCGTATAACTGTGATTTATAACTGGATCGGCGGGTAGAAATCGATCTCTCGGGGATCGAATTATTGCGTCTCATCGGGACACGACAATTGATCCCTGAATCGACGCACATACTCAACCAGTGCAGGTAGGAGTAAGCGCCATCGACGGGGGAGCCCCGGCGGTCGATTTGCCGCCGTCCTCACAGCGGGGTAAGTCGGCTCGGCTATGTCGAATTCAGCTACGCTATTCGTGTAGCTGAATTTGCACATCTTAAATCGATCCCCTCCCAGTGTAGACCTAGCCCTAGTGTAGACAGTTATACCAGTATAAAATTGCTTATACTGGTATAGCTTATTCCCCTTCCCTTACCAGAATAATCTGTACTGGTATAATCATATTTTTACTGGTATATAACTGCATCCACACTAAGGGATTTTACTACTGTAATGCCAATATAGTTAAAGCAATACAACTTTTGCATATAAACAAGTCTAATATGATTTAGGAGCACAAGTCCCACAAGAGAAGTTGTAGTCCTTAAGTCACTTAGGAGCTTTTGAAAATTCCACCCCCAACACAGACCCTCGCTATCTCCCCCCCCCATATTAATTCTCTGTGTTTTCCTATCATCACCTCCATTTGATTTCACTGGGATCAGTTGTGGAATAAGGTAAATAAAGGTATTGAAATCTGAGCCTTACTGTTTAAGGGGCAAACAGATTCAACTACCTTTTTTGTGATAACACACGATAAGGCAGGCTCGACAACAGATCAGTTTAACAGGCTAGTATTGTGAAAACAATGCATATGCACATAGTCTTTGAAGTATTTATTTGTAAATGGGACTTTTATGGAAAGTGTTACTATGAAAGGCTAGAAAGCTTTTACTGAATTGCTTGCCTGACTGGTTCTGGTGCATATCTGGTTTTGAGTTATATGAAACTAAATTTTTTTGAAAGTGGAAAAAATAGTTTAATTATTTGGATTTAAATAAGTAACATAAAAGAGCACTTATCCTGGGCTCCAGGTGCCCAGGCCATTAATTAAACTATACAATGCAAAACTATTACAAAATCTGTATTTCTAGAACCTGAGATCAACAGTCACCGGTGGTATTTTTGTTTTGGGAGTTTTTTACATGGTAGGAGGGGAATTGGAACTGATAGAATTAATAATGGGGAAACGTTTATTATTGGTTGAGTTCTGGTAACCTATAGAGAATATTCACTGATATTTTCACAGGAGTTGTTTCATTAGGTGAAAGTCCCTCCTATTGAATACATAAACATCCCATCTAGCCCTGAAGAGAATTATCCTATAAGGAATATTAGCAGAAATGGATAATAAACATTAAGGCTAAGATTTACTTAAGTGACTAGTGATTATTAGTGCCTCAATTTTTGGGTGTCCAAATTTAGTCACCTTAAAAAGGTCTGATCTTTAGTAAGCAGGTGTCAGCCTTGTGTCCGTACATGGACACAAGTGTCTGTGGACAAAATGTTGAGGTCCATGGGGAGCGCTTACGGTCACCTCAGGTGGCTCCCTGCAAGTGGCTCCCCATCCCTGCTGTTGCTGGCAGAAGTGCGGCCAGGTGGCTCTGCTGGAACCAGGGCCGGCTCGAGGCACCAGCTTAACAAGCAGGTGCTTGGGGCAGCCAAGGGAGAGGGGCGGCACCTGCGGCAATTCGGGGGCGGCAGCTCCCTCACTCCCTCTAGGAGCGAAGGACCTGCCGCTGAACTGCCGCCGCCAATCGCGGCTTTTTTTTTTTTTTTTTTTTTTTGCTTGGGGCGGCAGAAATGCTGGAGCCGGCCCTGGCTGGAACAAGGGAGAAAGAGCCACCCTCAATTCCTTGTGCTACCACACGAGTCGGGCCATAATCTGACTCAATGATAGTAAGAAGAAAAACAGAGCAGTAAAGCGGTTTGGAGATTCTTTTATTAAAGTGTCCGAAACCCCAATTCTGACACAACATGCTACACGAGGCCAGGGTTCTCTTTTAAAGAGCAACCCTGTATGCTGTAGGTGGGAGATAGGTGTAGTATTTAGTCACAAAGTGTTTATGCATCACAACAAGGGGATTCAGTTGTTACATTGTTGAGAACAATCCAGTTTCCTGCCCCCGCAATGGCTAATGTTCCCATTAGGCAGAAACCAGGAAGAGATTATGGAGTTGGCATTGCTTGTTCATAAGAACATGCCAGTTACATTGACAAAGAAAGTCTACCTGTATTATAATGCCCTATCTACACTAGGCAAGTGATCTGTTGCTGACCACAGTTGTCACCACTGGTTTCCCCTCAACACACATCATGTGATATAAAAAAATGCAATTCAACCAGGCCTCTACAGTGCTTCTTGTAATAACATTAGAAATGGCATTGTCCCATCTACACTAGTAGCTTAATCATTGTAAACACCACTTGAGGGGAGGCCAAGGGACATGGGTGCCGCCGAAGTTGGGGTGAATGATGGAGACTTGTCCTCACTCCAGCATTTCTTCCTCACTGTGCAATGGTGTTTTCCTCCATATTCTGGTGAAGGGGAGACAGAGATCTCTACTATGGCTCGCTGGCTGGTGATTAGATTATTTTGCGGTCTCCTGACTAAACCATGACAGGGGGAATCCTGGTGTCTGAATCCCCAAGGTTTCTGATGACATTGTGGCTCACCAAGAATATATTTCTTGTAAGCCCCTATTCCCCAGCTAGTAACCCAGCCTCTTGGTCATGGAGCAGGAGATTGGCAGTACAATCTAAGTCAGGGGTGGGCAAACATTTTGGCCTGAAGGCCACATCCTGGGTTCTTCCCCACCCAGGTGTAGTGTATTAAATTGCTCCCCATAGGCATGTGCTACTTACGGTGTACTACTTACGGCTGCCAGTCCTGGTGCTCTGAGCAGCATGGTAAGGGGGCGGGGAGCGAGGGGGTTGGATAAGGGCAGGGAGTCCCGGGGGGCAGTCAGGGGAAGGGAGCGGGGGTGGGAGGGGGGTCGGATGGGGGTGGGGTCCCGGGGGGGGCAGTTAGGGGCGGGGGGTCCTGGGAGGGGGCAGTCAGGGGACAAGGAGCACAGGGGGGTTGGATGGGTTGGGAGTTCTGAGGGGGGCAGTCAGGGGGCAGGAAGTGGGAGGGGGTGGATATGGCGCGGGAGCCAGCTGCTTGGGGAGGCACAGCCTTCCCTACCCAGGAATGTGCTACTTACAGTGTACTACTTACAGCTGCCAGTCCTGGTGCTCCATAAGTAGCACATTCCCACGGGGAGCAATTTAATACATTACACCCTGGCTGCTCTCACACGGTGAGCTGAGGCTGCAGGGGAGGGGGAACAGCAGGGGAGGGGCCGGGGGCTAGCCTCCCTGGCTGGATGTGGCCTGAGGGCCGTAGTTTGCCCACCTCTGATCTAAGTATTTGCCATCACCCGTCTTTTTCCAGACGGCAAGCATCTAGAGACAGAGCTCACAGCTTTCTCCACCTCCACGGAACAACAGGAGGCCAATGTTACTTCAGATGATTCCCTCACCTGTCCACTCCAACTACTAAAAGACAGATGAAGATTGGTAAGGGGCAGGGTTCTTTAAGAAGGGAGTCACATATGGCATTGGGGAGGGTGGGAGGGAATGCTGATTGAGGAATGTTTTGCTTCCAGGTCCTGGACCAGATGGAACTGGTTCCTTCAGAGCAGATGAGATTGATCTAGTATCACTTGCCTGGGCTGGTAAGCCTGTCCTTATATAAAGGCTTCTACTCAAGGTGAATCAAAGGGATAAAGCCAGGACATAATGAGAACCCCTCAGGAGGTGCCCTTCTCTTAGGGATCTAGGACATCTTGCATGTTTGTCCTTCATGAACATCTAATTACCATAAGGCACACACACCTTTAATCCCTATATATTTAAACCAGATCTGCCATGATAAAATCAGGTTAGAATTGCACAATGGGGTGGACTAAACTACCTGCCTAAACACAAAAATCCCTACAAAAGCTATTTTTAATTTTTATATTAATTATAAACTACAAATTATCTAGCTAGCAAATTCATAGGAAAAAGAGGAGTGGCATGCTTCTCCTGCCTGGTCAGCTTAATCCTTTCTAATATCCCCAGTAACTGCAAAGACGAGTAAAGTGCTCAGATAAAAGAACTGATCCACTGAAAGCCGTACCCTAGAAATGAACTCCACTAATCAACTGCTCATGACTCCAACAGATGTTTCTGGTTTTCAGACAATTAGAACCTCATGCTCCTTTCTGCTTTCTTGCTCTGTTTTTTTTTCTTTTTCTTTTTCCTACCAGAAGCAAATGCCACTACACATCTGAAGCTTCAGAACTTGCCATGTGATATGGAAGACAAATGAAGCCAGTCAGCAATGTCAAGGTTTGAAGTGGTGGTCCATTGAAAGCACTGGGTCTTACAAGCCTGAGAAGTAGCACGTAAAGTGACTATGCTGTGGTTTTGTTGCAGATGCCAGTACTCTTGTGTGAAGTTTTGAAGCGTCAGATGAACTTGGATGAAAACTTCTTCTTTTCAAAGGCTGAATCATTTTAGGATGTGGAGCTAAAGTTAAATGATATTTTTGAGGATATGAGTATTATACTATGCAAACCACAGACAGGATAAGAATTGTTTACACAATATTATTATACTGTTACATATCTATTGAGATAGGTCTCAGTCATGATTTTTCAGCGGCAGCAGAAATATAAAGGCAAAGGAAATGTTTTACTTTGATTTATTTAGTTCTTTAAATTTGAATTGTCCCTTTCAGTTTTTTCTTATTGATGAGTGACTGATGGATACCCGATCAACCAATATTGTAAGAGAATCTGAGCAGGAAGAATGAAATGTAACCTCCCTAAAAGGATGTGGTACAATCTCATGCCACCAAAATCAAAACCAGCCAGTGGAAATGAAACACCTGTTGTAGCAGTACAATGAAGCAATGTAAAGCTCATAGCCACTGGAGACACATTTCTCTGGGAATGTACCAGTCATTTGCAAACTATCTTTCTGTTAGCAACGAGCAATTCCCCAAATACTCTCCCCTGCCCACAACTGACACACAGTCACTTGAAGCAGGAGCCATAGTTTATCAGGGATGAATGGGCCAGACCAGGAAGTTTATCAGTATTCACAATTCAATAGGCAAACACCAGGGGAGGATCACAACCAAATGTGGGACTTCATAACTAGCGCTTGTTGTTTCATACATCCCAAACAGAGTACATTAACCCACTGCTATGGCTGGGCTCGTTCGCTGTCATAAAGGCAAGTCCAAACAGCAGACTGAGTTGGAAACAGTTTCATTGGGTGCGCGGTGAGAAAAACGAACTGACTTCCTCTCCTGGGAGTCTTAGAATATTAGGTGATGTTACCAAAGGCTGAGCAATGCCCACAGCACTGTAGGAAGAGGGCATTCTAGGCCAATGTATGATTTTCTACAGTGCCCAGCTACACAGCTATCATTAAAGTGTGTCAGTATTTCTACTGTAAATGCACAGGGCCAGAACCTCAGCTGCTGTAAATTAGAGCAGGTGAAGATCTGGCCCAGAGTGTGCGCTGTACAGGTGCCCTACATAAGGCCCTTTCACAGCTGCAGCCAAGCTGCTGGAATGCCCTCTTCTTTGGACTTTGTACTCCTCACTCCTCTGGGGCCAAATTTTGCCCCCTTGGCGCTGCTTGCGTGTATCTGAGAGCAGAATTTGCCCTTTGGTATTTTTAAAGAGAATGAAATTATTTCTTTTTCTAATTGTTTCTAATTAGATATTGTATGTTGGGTTTATGTTGTGCACGGCCCTTAAACACTGGCTGGGTGCCATTTACAGTGGAGGGTTACCCACTAGGCCAACGGGGCCATGCCCAGGGGCCCTGGCCAATGGGGGGCGCTGGAAAAATGGGCTCCCTGCGCCCTGACCCACTCCACCTGCCTGCCTGGTGCTCCTGCCAGAGAGCCCCGACCCCACTCTCCAGCAGGAACAGCAGGTAGGCGGAGCGGAGCAAGCCCCGGCGCTGCGACTCCATTTCCCTGGCAGTAGCGGCTCAGGGAGGGAGGGTGGATGGGGGGTGGTGGACTGGAGTCAGAAGGGGAGAGGGGCCCCCACTTGCTCCAGCCCAGGGCCCCACAAAATAGTAATCCGCCTCTGGACATATAGTGCAATCAATAACTCCTAACGATGCTTCTCTTGGGCAAATGGAACATCTTCAAGCCCAACCCAGTTTCCTCACCCTGCATTTACCAACTCAGCTGTCTAGTTTGTCCCCACTGCTTTTAAAGTTGGTGCCGCCTTTAACCCTGAATTCCTTCTTCATCCGCCCATCAACTCTGCCTATTGCATTCCCCACAACACTGCCTGGGTGAATGCCATTGATTTCAAGGGAGCCAACGCTGCTTGCATGTCAGTGCTTCACCATTGCCTCTGCTAAACCTGCCACCCTTGCTTTCATCTCCTCTCACGTTCATTATTGTGATTCCTTTCTCCATAGCCTCCTAGCGATGCGTGCCAATCTTCCGAACACCACTGCCTTCATTCTAGCCATTCAGAGATGCGGGCCTGCATCAACATGATCATCACCCCCAGCATCTGATTCAAAACTGATTTTCCTTTGTCAAGGTCATTTTGAATTCTAATCCTGTCCTTCAAAGTGCTTCAACCCCTCCCAGCTTGGTGTCATCCACAAATTTTAAAATGGAGTGGAGGGCATGCTTATAAAGGATGACACCAAGGTAGCAATCCTTTGAAGGACAGGATTAGAATTCAAAACAACTTTGATGAATTAGAGAATTGGTCTGAAACCAACAAGATGAAATTCAATAGAGACAAGTGCATAGTCCTTACACTTTGGATGGAAAACAAAATCAAATGGACAACTACAAAATGGGGAATAGCTGGCTAGGTGGTAGTACTGCTGAAAAGGATCAGGGGGGTATAGTGGATCACAAACTGAATATGAGACAACAATGTGATGCAGTTGCAAAAAAGGCTAATATCATTCGGGGGGTTATTCACAGAAATGTCATATGTAAGACCTGGGAGGTAATTGTCCCACTCTGCTTGGCACTGGTGAGGCCTCAGCAGGAGTCCTGTGTCCTTTGAAAAGAGGTGGACAAATCAAAGAAAGTCCGGGGGAGAGTTACAAAAATGATAAAAGGTTTAGAAAACCTGACCTGGGAGGAAAGGTGAAATTTTTTTGGCATGTTTAGTCTTGAGAAAAGAAGAGTGAGAGGGAACCCGATAACAGTCTCCTTTATGTTAAGGGCTTTTATAAACAGTGATCAGTTGTTCTCCATGTCCACTGAAGGCAGGACAAGAAGTAGTCAGTTTAATCTGCAGCAGTGGAGATTTCGGTCTGATATTAGGAAAGGCTTTCTAATGCTAAAGATAGTTTTGCTCTGGACTAGGCTTCGCAGGGAAGATGTGGAATCCTCATTAGAGGCTTTAAAGAAGAGATTAGACCATAGGTGCTGGAACTGGTGGTGCTGCCGCACCCACTGGCTTGAAGTGGTTTCCATCATGTACAGGACTTACAGTTTGGCTCTCAGAACCCCCACTATACAAATTGTTCCAGCCCCCCTGGGTTAGACAAATGTCTGCCAGGGATAGTCCCAGGATATGTGATCCTGCCTCAGAGCATGGGGCTGGAATAGGTGACTGCTCAAGGTTCCTTCCAGCCCTACATTTCTATGATTCTTGTTTTTAAAACACTCCATGGACTTGCTGATGCAAACTTCACAGACGTTGTCCCTTCTGCTTCTGCTGCTCTAGGACCAGCCTCAGTCTACTACCCTGACACATAATCCTGCCAACCTTCCTGTGAGAAGCTCCTCTTCTGCAGCTCCTGTTGTTTGGAGCAGCCTTACCTGATTGACTATGGGTACGTCTACACTGCAGCTGGAGCGTGGGTAGACAGATTAGCACTAGCTCTGCTTGAGCTAGCAAGCTAAAAGTAGCAGTATAGGGGGGTAGCACAGTTGGGGGTCCGGGCAGGTTTGTATTGATTCCTGTGCTACCCCTGGCTACGAGGCTATTTTTAGTGCACTAGCTTGAGCTAGTGGGTTTCTGGCAGGGGCGACTCTATGTATTTTGCCGCCCCAAGCACGGCAGTCAGGTGGCTTTCAGCGGCATGCCTGTGGGAGGTCCGCTGGTAACGCGGATTCGGCGGCCTGCCTGCGGGAGATCCGCCGGTCCCGCGCCTTCCGTGTACCCGCCGCCGAACTGCTGCCGAAACCGCAGGACTGGCTGACCTCCCGCAGGCATGCCGCTGAAAGCCGCCTGCCTGCTGCCCTCGCAGCCAGGTCCGGCTCCAGGCACCAGGCAACCAAACACATGCTTGGGGCGGCACCTGGTAAGGGGTAGTGGGGGGAGCGCGGCGCGGCATTCCGCGGGGGGGGCGCTCCGGCGGCGCGGCGCTCGGCGGGGGGGGGGGGCGGGCTCCGGTGGTGTGGCACTTGGCGGGGGGGGGTGGCGCGGGCGCAGCGCTGGGGGGGGTTCCGGCGGTGTGGCGCTCGGCGCGGGGGGGCGGTGCGGGGATCAGCACTCGGGGATGGTGTTCTGGCGGCGCTCGGGGGGGGGGCGGGCTCCAGCGGCGCGGCACTCAGGGGGAGGTGGCGCGGCGCGGCGCTCGGTGGGGGGGCGGCGCGGCGCGGCGCTCGGTGGGGGGGCGGCGCAGGGCGCGGCGCTCGGCGGGGGGGCCGGCTCCGGTGGCGCGGCACTCAGGGGGAGGTGGCGCGGCGCGGCGCTCGGCGGGGGGGCGGCGCTTTTTTTTGCTGCTTGGGGCAGCAAAAAAGTTAGAGCCGGCCCTGCTCACAGCGACCGGCAGGCCGCCCCCCGCAGCGCGCTTAGTGCGCTGGTGCCTGGAGCCACCCCTGGTTTCTGGCTACCCACTCTGGGGAACACACTCCCAGCTGCAGGGTAGATGTACCATATGTATCTGATCCAAACTGAGAAAGTCAATGGAAAGACTCCTATTGATTTCAATGGTATTGGATCAGATCCTATCTCATTATACATTTCTTGTCCATTGGTTACACTTTTAATCTCTTTCTCTTTACTATTGTAGCACTCCAAAGCAGTTTGGGAGAGAGCTGTTGTGAACAACACTGCACAACATGTGTTCCTTCCCTGGTGTACTATCTTAGGAGATGTGCTAAGACTCTCGGGAACAAGAGCAGGTTCAGGACTCTTTAGCTCAACTCAAGTGTGAGTGGCCATTTTGTTTCCACCCATCCCCATGCTGGTTCTGCTCTACATGGGAGGTGGTAAGCCAGGGTTTGGCTTTCAGAGTAATTACTGAACTTGGTAATGTGCGGTCAGTTGAGCCTTTCCAATTAAAAACGGCTGGTCTGGAGAACGAGTCACTCTCTGAAGAAGGGTCAAGGTCTGAATAGGGAATGAAACTAAATCCTCCTCTTGCTCCCTATTCAGGTGGTCTCTCTAGGTCTGCATTTAAACACATGGGCCAGATGCAGTCCCGGGCTGCGATGCTAGGAGGTCCACTCTCCATTCTGAGACCGTTGGAGCCAATGCTGCCCTAGCACAGATGAGGGCTGCCCTCACTTGCACCCCTAAAGTAGTGGCCCCTGTTGGGCTTTGCAGGGATGTAAGAACACCAGGGCCGTGCCTGGTCTCTGACTCCACCCCACCCTGCAACAGCCCCTGCATCTGGGCTTGCTGCAGGGGTGGCACACAGCTGGTTACGTGCCTGGGCATAGAGCCTCCATGTGCTGGCGATATACCCTAGGGGGATCTGAGCCTGTTCGGTGGCTCATTTGCATGAGTCTAGCCGGCCCAAAGGCACTGGAGGGCGGTGATGAATCAGTCCCATAGGCAGGGCAACAGGGGGAAATTTGCTCTGCCACCAGTTGCTTTCAGGGGCTTTCAGTCTGACACCTCTCTCACTAACATTGTATTCGTGCCCTCCCTCACATATGCACCATGCAATCAATGGATAGTCCTCTGCCTGTCGCCCGCCCACAAAACACACCAAGAAGGAAACTGCCGCTTTCTAAAAGTCGAGGATATTATTTAAAAAAAAAAAAAAAGACGACGTAGGCAGCCCCCGGTGTTGTACCAATTCCTCCGGGACTGAAGGAATCCTTTGCCCCTGTGATTCATACTGAGCTGTACAGTCCATCCGGCAGTGGCTGGGTCAGGCAGCCACTCACTGATAAATGGGTGCTGGCTTCTGGCTGCTGCTGGCACAAGAGGCTGCAGTGTTTTCAGTCTCTTTGATTACTCAGGGCACTGATACTTCCTCTGGCATTTGTTTGTCTGCAGGAAGTGTGTGTGTGTGTGTGTTTTCTTTTACACATGTGGAGCCTGAACGCTTGATTCAGACTTTCTCCCTTTTTTCCATTTCCTGTAGGTTTGTCGCTCTGTTTTCTGGTGATTAGCCAATACCAGCTGTTCTGGTGATGAAGATGTCTCAAATCAATTCTATCCTGTCTGGCTTTCCAGGAAGAGGGTCCCCCCGCATCTCAGATTGAAATTTATCAGAGTCACTGCAGGCAGGAAATTTGCTCCTTTACAAACTCGCACTCTCCCGCTTATTTTTATTGTTTTAACATTTTCCAGAAAAACAAGTCAGAAAACAAACCTACTTCCTCTTTAGAAAGTGCTGTTATTAACCTCTGAAATGCTGATTCCACTGGTTGGTCATTTTTATCGTAGATCACTTTAAAGTAACGGCAGGATCACAAATTTAAAAATCACAGTCAATGCTGAATCAGCATAAAGAACAAAACACTAAGAGCAACATTTTCAATCCTCAGTGCCTACAAAGAAGCTCTTGAATACTACCTCTAGGCTTCAATGATCTCCAGAAGGAAGGACAACAGGATTTGGGTCTTTAGCACCAAAAAAAGTACCTTTATTTTCAAAGATGCTGAGCACCCGCAGCTCCCATAGACTCGAGAGGGTGCTCACCGCTCATGCCTAAAAAGTGAGCTCTTTATAAAGGAGTTCAGATGAGGAAAAGTTTTTTTTTTACTCAACTGTAAATTTGGGTGTGTTAGTGCTTTCCACATTTTTTTCAAAGATCAATATTAATGGAGGGTTTTTTGAGACATACAAGCTGAAGTTACTCTCTTGATTAATTTCAGACATTTTTGGTGTCCTTCTTTGCCTTTGCCAGAATGAAATTTGGCAAATACATATTTCCTGCTGCAGGAAAACAATGTGTCTTTTCATAGCTGGGAATCAAGTTTTGGCAATTAAATTAGGACCAATGTCCATTGATCTCAGTGGAAAACCCTATTATATGGGAGAGCTCTTAGACCACATCCTGCCATCATTCTGCACTGAGAACCCCCTCTGAGGTCAGCAGGAGTTTTATGCAAAAATATATAGCAGGATGTGGTCCACTTAAGGACACTCTAAAGGTTGAAGCTCTAAACTGCAACTTTCCTTCTTCATTCTGTTGTTATGGGTCCTCTAAAATCAGGTCTTCAGATGAAACAAAATCCCAGCTTTTCAGTTGGGTGACCAAGCACAACTAACACAGGCATTAGGGTCATCTGTAAGTATGGACACAAGTATGAGGCAAGCTTGTGACTTTGCCCAATGTCCCCACTTTGCTTTCTCCATCCTAGTAAGCATGGGATTGGCTGCATCCCTTTAACTTCTGAGGAGAATAGCAACAAGGAAAGAATTTCTGCCTTAGATTGACCATGACTTTGGCAGGTGAAAAGTGTTGCTAATTATTAGTTCAAGGGCATAGCTGGATGAGTGGCTCAGCCTTCATGACCAAATGCCTTTCACCTGTGACTAGCACAAATGATTTCCTGGGTCACAAATCTGCTTCTAGCTTGAGGGGTGATTGGAAGATCAAGTATCAAATCTGTAAAATCTCTAAACTTCTTAGAACCCCTGATTCAAAGAGCGAGAGAGAAAAGAAAAACAACTTCCCTTCAGTTTACAGTGTATATGCCTTTCAACAGAGATCTTAAAGATTGAAGTGTTAGGGGGTGGCAGTAGTGTAGGCTGCTAGCTAGAATTCTTGACTGGGAGTTGGATAGAAGAGGTTTTACACACAGGTCTGTCACTGAGTCACTACTTGATTTTGGGTAAGTCACATAATTTCTGTTTCCCTATTGGCATAAAAAGGACAATGATTCTCAGCTGCCTTTGTAAAGCCCTTGGTGATCTGTGAATTAGTGCCCTACACATACTTAGTAAAGGGCCTGTTGCATTTTTGTTGAATGTAAAAAAAGGGGTTTGCACTGGAGTCTTGGCAAAAGTGTTTTCCCACTCCTGCTTGGCTGCTGCCTTCTGCCCCAGAGGCAGTGTTAAAATGGTGTATGCTGAATCGTTATTCTATGCCAGTACTTACTGTTTGTTGTTCATGAATGGTCTACAGAAGTGAGTATTTTAGTAGAAGTAAATTTGTCTGGATGCTTATAAGAGCCAGCCTTAAGTTCCATGAACCCAATGCTGTAGAAACTACCTGATAAAACAGTCACCTGATTGTCAAGCTGTCTGGAGTGATTTATGAACATGGGTGCCAATCTCAGGGCAGATTGTTACAAACCCCAAACTGTCTGTGTGGTCTATAAATAAACTTCACCAACTAAATATCAAGGGTGAACATCTCAAAGAGTAGAACAGCCTTGGAGTCAGATAGACTAGGGTGCACAAGGGGACTATCTTGCCATACAGGCTGGTCTGCCTTTGTGATAGATGGTCCCTTACGCCAAAAGTCACAACAATATTCAGGTTACTCCCAGTCCCACAGGACCAATCACTTACCAGTCAATTGTACCTTAGATGTCTCACCAAAGACAACACTTGTAGCTAATCCTGTCTTAAGCTAACTAAATGTTTATTAACTAGGGAAAAGAAATTAGTTTTTTTTTTTTTTACAAGGTAAAAGCAAGTAAACATACATGCACAAATGAATTACAGTCTTAGGTTTCAAAAAGTAATAGAAGCTACTGTAATATGTAAGCTCTCTATATCTTTTAGGGCTGAGCTAAGCAGCTTGGGGATCCCTTGCTTATGCTTAGAAATATTGCCATCTCCAAATTCCAAGCAGCATAGTCATACAGATTTGTCTGATCAGGGATTTTCATTCTCTTCCCCCTCGAGTTCAAACTATGATGGGATGAGGGTTTAAGCACATCCCCTCTTCATGGGTGTTTGCAGGGGGGATACAAATGATATAAGTGAGATTAATGCATAAAGCATTCATAAAGTCCAAACACTAAACACCTGTCTATAATGCTAATACCTAAATACTAACACACAGGTGAGCCAGACTGACTAGTGCATAGCTGGAAACTAGTGTTCGGTGAGGCCTTAGGAGCTGCCACCTCGTCTGCCCCTGTCACAGGGGTAACTTCAGAATTAATGGTAGGAGACCAATTAGACTGGCTTCCAGAGTCTTGGCGAACTGTGTTTTGTTTGGTTTGAGGGTATTACCTTGTGCTTCCAAAGCTAAAGTTTCCCTGAAAAAGTCTAGTTCTCTTAATTTACAAAAATAACCTTCAAATTGTGAAGCAAGCCTAGCTGATGAAGTGATGACTGCCTGGGTCTGGTGTGTGACATGCCCCATTCCTATCAATGATGTGTTAACTGTGAACCCAAACATCAACATGAATTACTTCAATGCTGATCAAAGCATGTAAGAAAAGAAGGGAGATAAGGATGCATAAGCCACTTCACCATAACAAGCCTGCAAGGCCTGTTCAAGCAAATGCTTGCGGAGTCTTGGGCCTTGCAGACATGGTGCGGGTCATTTTCCTGTAGCTCTGCCATGTGAACTACTCTTTCCTCTTGCTTCTAATGTTGGAAGGGATGTGTGTGGCTGTGGGCACTAGGTGGAATAACTAATGACCAAAATGGGGGAATTAAAGGTGAACGTTTCCTCTTAAACAGGAAGCATGTGACCTTGCCCTCCTACCCCAGCCAAAGGAGGAGACCTGTAGAGTTCTCAATGATCATGACGCAGCTTTTATTCAGTGCCACAAGGAAACTGGAGCGTGCAAAGCAAGAAAGCTAATGAAGAGGGAGGAGAGCTTTGTGGTTAATGCACTGGACTGTGATTCAGAGCTCTGAGTTTGGTTCCTAGCTATGGCATAGACTTTCTGTTTAATCTTGGGCAAGTCACTTAATCTCTCTCTGCCTCAGTTCCCTATCCATAAGGGTTTGTCTGCATGAGAAAGTTGCACTGTTTTAACGTAAAGTGTGATGTTAACCAGTGCAAATCTCTGTGTTCAAACCATGCTTATTTCAGTTTCACTTAGGTCAATTAGGAGTCCGTTTACGTTCAACTGAAATAACCCACTTTTCACTCAAAGACAGTGTGTCTGCACAAGGATCTGCACTGGTTTAACTAAAACACGGTTTTAATTAAACTAGTGCAACTTTCCCATGAAGACGAGAGAGTGTTAATCTTAGCCAGATCTTTTACTATGTGCGTGTACAGCACCTAGCACAATGATCTCAGTAGGGCCTCTACGCAGTGCAGGAGTGCTACTGCGGATAATAACTATAACAGGTGGGCCCCTCATGCTCTCAATCCCCTGGGGTTGCAAGTTTGGCAGCACAGTCTGAAGGGGCCCTGTGTGCACATGTACTTCCTGGAAGAAAATGCACTTCAGAACGACACAGATGTCCCTTCCAAGCTTTCATTGGGTTGCACTAGAGAAACCCTGAACAAAATGCGGTGAGAAATACCTTGACGCTGGCCTCTTTAACAGTGGGGACTAAAACAAATAGAAGCCTGAATAATTTATGAGCTTCGTTGCCATCCTTGAGTTACATTCCCTTTGAATGAAAAATGTGCAAGTTTGGCCTGCCCCACGAAGCCCCATCACTGAGATGAAAGGGAATCTTTTAACGGCTTCCTGCTATTGTCTTCGCTTACTATCTGCTTTGCCACGAATGTTCTCGGTGGTAGGAATTCTTTAACACTATGTACTTGTTTTGATTCCCAGGAACAATAAAAAAGAATACTGTTTGGAAAGGACATATGGAAATCTTCAGGGCTGAAAAATAGCTCTAAAGGGTAGTAGCGGGATAGTCACTACTGGCAATACAAATATTTGGTTTAGATATAAAAGAAACTTGTACTAAACATACTGATATTCTGTCTGGGTAGAAATGCATAGACTTAATGCCTGATCTGGTCAGACAGCAGTAGGATAAAGAAAAGCTTTATCACAGTCTTTGTAACGTTCTCTCTCCATAGACACTAAGTGATCTTTAATATAAGTCAAATACTCCAAATGAGGAAAGAAAGAGAAATTAGTCAGAACAGGAAGCTTCAAATACTGTGAGACTAATTGAGTTTGGATAATTAAGGGGTTTTAGAGAAGTAATTCAGAGGAGAATGGGAAGGGAGGACAACTTAATTGAGATTGCCTGTCGGTCTGTGATTTCTCTATGCAGCCTTCTGTGGCATGTCTTGGTTGCCCTTCATCCTGACCTAATGGAGTTGATGTCATTTTTATGAACTTTATTAATTAGCACATTGCAGACTTGCATTTACGTTTTAAAGATGTTTCTACACTATAAAAAGCACAGAGATGATCTTCTGTGTCTTCACTTAGTGAAGAAAACAGTACCCCATAATGCATCCCAACTCAGAGATCCAGCTGGTAGCACTTGTAGGGTTCAGGCCAGGGGCTGGGAGATGAGGAGCAATTGCTAGATGCTGTTCCCTGCTTCACTAGGGGTTGTGAATTATGCAGAGATATGTCTAGTAGCCAAATCCTGATCTCTGTTGCATAAGGTAACCCAAGAGCAGAATCTAACCTCCTTTGAGGGGGGGGGGGGGGAAATTGTGGCAGCAGGGTGCTACTGACTGGACTGTTGAGGGGAGATAGCAGGCCAGTTCCATAGTTTACAGTGAAAATGGATCCTTTACAGTTTGGCACTGATTATAAATAGTTAGGAGGCGCAGCTTAGGAAGGGTGTTATACATGTTGGCCCCATGACTCCGAAACAAAAGAAATAAACAAGCAAGCCACGTTTTAGGAATGTGCTGGTGTCTCGATGATGCTTGCACTTGTTGTTGGTAGCCACGCCAGCTCAGGGTGTGATCTCTGCAGATCTCAGAAGGAAACCAGGGCTGGGCCTGGCCACTAGTCAAAGGGAGGCTGCTAAACCCAACCCAGGGTGCAGCAGGAGGTGGTGCTAGGGATTCAGTAGGTAGCCCTCTTCCCTCGAAGTCTGTACTGGTCAAATGCAGAAGCGTGTTAGTGCTGCCGTGCTAGAGGGGCCCTCTTTTAGTTCTATCTAAAACAGGGCCTTGCTATGAGTGGTCACAGATTCATACATTTTAAGGCCAGAAGGAATCATTATGATCATCTGTTCATTAAATCATTAAAGAGATCCTGGCGCTTTTGGCAAGAATGAGGATATTCGCCCCAGAGCACTGCTAGATTACAATGTGGGTATTAAAGTCATCTTGCATATTTGTAGTGTTAACTGGATATGATACTCTTCCCTTCCCTCCCTACACTTTTGCATAATGTTACTGTAGGTTATTCATCAGCTACTAAGTTCCACCCCAGAGGTGGCTGCACTTCGGTGGCTGGTGAAGTGATTCTGGTGCGTGTGTGTATACACCTCTACCCTGATATAACGCGACCCGATATAACACAATTTTGAACGGAAGTTTTGCCTTCAAAATTACTGCATACTTCCATTTAGCACTCAGGTGTGTTCCGATCAAACGAGCAGTTTCAGTAAACTTTGGTAATGGAAATGTAAACACCAGAAGGTTTCAGAAAATATGTATTACAAAACTTTTATATAGTGCCATATATTTCCTTGGAGCTTTACCTGTTCCCAAGACTTTCTAGTCTGAGGCCATGTTCCAAAGCTGAATGAAGTCAATCAGCAGAAACTCGTTGACCTCAATCAGTTTTGAATCCAACCCTGACGTAATTTACAGGGATGCCAATGTGGAGCAAGTCTGCTGAGACACCCATGAGGATGTGAGGACTCACTATCTAAAGCAAACTCCTCTTCTTTCTTCTCATTGCTTAGTGAGTCATATGACCATACCACCCTGAACAGTCTTAATCATATCTGATCTGTGAAGCTAAGCAGGGTCAGGCCAGGCCTATTCACCACTGGGTGGGAGACTTTGTAGGAATACTTGGTGTGGCAAGCTTAGTGAGGAAGCCAGTGTCTAGGCCACCAGCCTGGGATTTGGGGGAGACAACTTCCTGTGTGACCTTTTACAAGGCATTTAAGTCTCTCTGTGTCTCAGTTCCCCATCTGTAAAATGGAGGTAATAGCACTTACCTACCTCACGGGGGTGTTACAAAGATAAATACATGAAAGGCTGAGGTGCTCCGATATTAGGGCCATATAAGTAATTAAATTGTACAACGTAAGTAATCTAGATAGGCTTGAAGGAAGAAGGCGGTGGGAGAAGGCACAGCATAAAGCATTGGCAATGCAGACCATGTGAGCAGGAGTATGAGATGCACAAAGGGCAGGATAATATTGGGTCTTTGATGATAAGAAGCTTGAACGTGGGGCAATAGGGAATAGGAAGCAAATGGATGGAATCAATGGAGGTGGTGGTGATGTGTCTGGCTTCAAACAAAAGTGGAGGAAGGTGAGAGGCCGCGAGGCTAGCCAGAAGAAAGATATAGTCCTTATGACACAATAAGATTCGCAGGGTGAAATGCTGGTTGCATTGAAGCCAATGGGAGTCTAACCACTGACTTCAGTAGAACCAAGATTTCATCCACAGGGTGATATCCTGATCAGCTCCCATATGGCTTGACACAAGTATAGAATGGGCACTTAAAAATGATGCTGGCTCCCTGTAACTAGCCACTGTCATAATTACGCTGTATCGTACTTTTAAAAATAAAAGAATCTTAAATAGGTTTGAGCAGGCAAAAGCCTTCGGCAATGTGTCCTGTGTCCTAAATAACTATCAAGCTGGGACTATGCCTCAAAATCTCATTTGCTTCCACTTTAACCTAAGAGTCAAAGCTGTGATTATTTGCACACAATGTCTTGTTTCTATTAGTACTTTGAAAACTCATTATCTGGAGGCTATCTGTTTAATCTAAGCTAATTAGGGCAATAGCAGCCGAGTGTTATTTTTACACACTTGTCAGCAAGCAATCCAATTGACGGTATGCCAGTACTGTGTTGTGAACAGACTCTGATATGGGCTTGTGGCACACTTAGTGAAATTTCTCACTTAAAGGCAAAAGAATATGGCTCAGATTCTCCCTACACTTATACTGGTGTGCACTTTATTGACTTCACTGGGGTTACACCTGTGACAGAGAAGAGAAGGTGACTCTCTCCGAAGCAAGCAGCCATGCACTCGGCGCACAGTGTGATGCCATTACCTTGGAGTAATGGGAGGTAAGGTATTTCACATTTAAGCCACAGTCCTGCTTTGTTTGTGAGACTGACTGATGCTTACTCATGTCATGCTTATATACCTATTAATATACAACTTTTCTATGTTGGCTCATCTTTTTAAAAGGATGGTTACAGTAACAAGAGTACACTAGTCAGCATCTCACTTTCTTTAAAGCTTTCTTAGGGACTGTCCTTTTTGGTTTGTGTTTGTATAGCACAATGGGGCCCTGGTCTGTGACGGGGGCTACTAGATACAGCAATAATACAAATAATACATTGTTGCTCATTCCAAAGTCCATGAGCATTTAAACTCATATATTATTCCTTTATGTTTATAACCATACTTCACATGTAAATCTCTAAGTACATCTGTGAACAATGGACCCCAAAGGTCTCCATTCTAATCTGAGATACACAAACCAATTTATCTAGAAATGCCTCTGGGGAAGTTGTGCACCTTTGGGGAATATGTCGATGTTTGAAGATACACGGGATCCGATTCTGATCTTGCTTACGTTGGTTGGTCCCAGAAGTGATGTTATTGACTTAAATGGAGCTGCCCCAAGTTATATTGTCGAACTCAGACTCCAGTCAGCATGATAGCAGAGCGTTCGTCTCAAATCAGAAGGCGCTTTTAATTTGAGGAGAGGGCTTGAAGTCTTCAAGAGTGCCAAGCCTACAATTGGTAACAGGCCTCTTCTGCATTGTTGTATACACTATTAACTTGATTCCAATGGTGACCAGAGAGTTTTCTCACCTTGAGGACTTCTGAGGAAATAATAAAGGAATCGCCTATTTTCTTCTGCCTTCTGCTCCTCCTTCAAATGCTTCCACGCAGAAGTGGTGATTTAACACAAGAGGCTCTTTTCTAACAGAGACTTGCTTGTGCCCAGAATTTGTATATCAGCAAATGGGGGACAAACTCCTGGATGCTTTAAATCCGAGTAGAACAAATCCTGTGTGGTAACCTGCTATCATCAGGTGTTTTCACAGTGATCGTCATCCTTACGGCTCCTCTGGGGCTACCTAGGCATGGGGAAGTGGAATAAATAATCAGAAGATGTCTCTAGCTGATATTTTCAGCCAAATTGATATTGGTCCAAGATTTAACACTTCCTTTCTCTGCCAGCCACAAAGTAAGAATAACATGTTTTCAGGATATCAGAAACCACTAGAAATCTGTCATGCTTTGCACTTGAATAGCGCCTTTCATCTGCGGATCTCAAAGCAACCCATTATTGGAGCCTCACAGTATGCCATGGGGGGTGGGGGGGAAAGAGAGATTATTATTAATTATTTAGCATTTATTTATTACTATAACTGTCTGACAAATGAGGGGACTGGAGCAGAGATCTTGCTGTGTGGATCTGAGGGCAGAACTTCCATGCAAGTGTGACATGTACGAAAAACTTCAAATGCACTTATTTCCCTGGCAATCTGTTGCTGTGTTGTCCTCCCATGTATGCCAGGGCACCCCCAGAACTCTTTTCTGATGGTACATACCTTCAATCCCCCATGGAGCCATCCCTGCTGCTGGCTCCAGCTCCTCACCTGCTGAGTTTGTGCCTTGCTCTGCTCCCGCCTTCCAGCCTGGCCTGCTCACTCCCCATCCCTGAGAGAGGACACAGGCTGCTGGAAGTGGGGTGAGGCCAGGCAAGCCTCTGGGGTGAAGCCTTGGTGCAGGAGCTGGCCCTCAGCAGTAGTTAGGCGGAGCAGTGCTGGCCATGCCAGTCCCCACTCAGGCTTGGCCCCTGCAGCTCCTCCATCATGACGGAGGGGCCATGAAGCCAAAATTAAGTGAGTAGCACTGTGACCACCACACCCTTCCCCGTTCATGGAAGTTGCAACATCTCTCATTCAATTTTGGCTCTGTGGCTCCTCTGTCATGACAGATGGTCAGCAGGGCCAAACCTGAGGGGGAAGTGGGGCAGACAGTGCTGCTCCTTCTCAATCCCGGCAATGGTATGCACCATGCACACAGCTGCGGGCACCACTGCATGCACGTCTTACTGCTTCGCAGTATTCTCGTCTCCCCTGAAGGGAAGAAAGGTTAATGACTTGCTGTGTGACCTGGACTAAGTCAGTGATGGAGCATGACTCCTAACCATCTGCTCTGACCCCTAAGCCTACATATGAAAAAGCCTCTTTTGCAGGTCTCTTCCTTTCTAAACAAAATGATCTTTGTCATTGGGTGCCACTCCATTTGGTGTGTTTTGTCTTCATGGCTATAGATGTTCTACTTCTAGAAACTTCTAAATGGTATGCTAAAATTCCATATTTTCAGGGCTGTAACCCGAATCTGAATAATACAGCTCTGTTATTCACCAAAACTATGGAGTACGACTCGTCCTGGTCTAGAATACCATTACACGTTTGCCGTGACTGTTAAAAATAAAGGTGCACTCGATGGATCTTGACTCCAATGTTCTACTCTAATTGATTGTATGCAGGTCAGGATAGTGGAATAGTGCCTTGTGGGTAAAACTTCCCCATGAATGTGAAATCCCTGAAAAATTGCAAAAGCCATTCTTACCCTGACAGTCCGAGGCACTTCCTCCTTTGTGTCATGCTGCTCTGCAGCGTTCTTTACTCCTGGGCTGCATATATTAAATGTAATGAGAGTTGCACCCCTTAGTGAAGAGGGCAATTAACCCCACATATGTAAATATCTTGGGTTTCATAAGCAGTAAATGGTGGGGAGGGGGCCTAACAGTGTTTTTGGGAGGCAGATCTTTAATCTCAGGCTTTCAGTAAACAGACCTTAATTAAACTAAACTTGTGGCTTGAGAAATGCACGTTGGGAGTGGTTTTCCCCACATGTCTCTCTGTACCTTATCTTCCTCTTTGGTCTAATCGTTGGTAACACAAGAGGAAAAAAACAAATTGCTTCTACCAGACAAGTAGAGATTGCATTCTATTTACAGGTGTCTTGTAATGTCACTGAGGGTCCTGGCTGGAGAGTAAGCAGGGTCTGCTCACTAGGCTGCCTGTTCCGCATTCAATGCTGTGGTAGCAGTGTGTGCCGCTGAGCCAGAGAAGCTACTCCAAGAAATGACCTGGAGTACAAAGCATTGTGCTGGGAGCTGCTGGGTCTCCCCATCCCTTGTTGGTGTCTGTGTGCGCCACTGTAGAAGTACACCCACCAGTCCTGTTTTCATGCTCTATTCCCCAGTCTCAGGTAGATAGTGGGAGGAGGCAGACACCTGCAGTACCCAGATGCTTTGCTTGGCAACCCTCATGCTGTGCCCAGACCCAGCCTCCCACTCTAAATACAGCCATCATTTCCATGCTCTCAGTACCCCTACGGTGATGAGAACAATATATCGGACATCACCCAGATACCCTGGCCTGACCATGTCTTTATAAAAACACCCAGTCACCATGATAGGTTTGCCAGTGCAGACAGGAAGCCTGAGTGCCCAGAGTGCCAAATATCTGACACACTTATGCCCATAATGCCCTACTGTTTTTTGCATGGAAATTTTGTGATGAGCTGTCACCTGCACCTGCCTTTATTTGGCTGCCTCCAAATCACATGGCCCCAGTATGTGGTGTAGAAGTTTGGCCCATGCTACCAGAAAAAGCTGCCCCCATCCTGACCCAGATAGCCCAAACCTCTCTCATGGTTGAGAGCTAAAGACCAGCCCCTGGAGACTAGCGAAAGCTGTGGATGATGTGCTGGGTATTTATAGAGCACCGGACTACACCGTGAAATTTAATCCTAGGCTCTTGCACATGCACTGTATTGAGCTCTGTGGGCCTGACCCAACTCCCATTGAAGTTCATGGGAGTCTCTCCACTGACTGCAGTGGGAGCTGGATCAGGCCCTGCATCACCACACACAGTTAAGTATTTAAGTTGAAGAAATGTGGGTTTCTTCCTGGATTTTCTGCATTTGGTGATAAGGTGCTGCACACACAGCAAGGGAAAGGATCACACACGGATAATACAAAGTATGCAATGGTCCATTAGTCAAGATTCAATGTAAAGGACATACAAGGTCCTGGTTTAGTTAAAAATGCTCATGTTTCATGTCTGGTCATGTAGGCTTGAGGCAGAGATCACTGCACTCTTGCCAGAGAATTTGTGACTTACACAGCTGCCAGTAGAGAGGTTCTGTGGTGAGGGCCAAATTACCATTTTGATTAATCTGTGCTGGAGAGTAAAATGTTCCTGAGCAAGAGACAAAATTTGCCGTCCTCCCTGATTGCAGAATGAATCTCTAGTTCGGAAAGTGAAGGATTTCATTTAGAGTAAAAGACTTTTTTTTCCCCCCCTAAATAAGTAATTGCATTTATGAAACCTCCTGTCCTCCATCCATTAATTTACTGCTCTGTTCATTTCTCGTCATAGGTACTCCCCCAACCTCTCTGAATTTTCTCTCTTTTCTCCAGCCCTTGACTCCCCTTTTCACCCAACCATGGGGAGTGGGGGATTTCCTGCTCCCATGTAGGATTCTTTCACTCCCTCCCTTCCTGTGTCTCCAGGGGTTGCCTGGAGCCCTGAGTGAGTCATTGCTGGGAAGCTGAAGGGAAGACCAGGCACAGATTAAAGACCCATCAGGCATGAGTGTCCCTCTCAGTTCTGCCCACTCAAGCCTCCTGTAGCGTCTTTGCACTAGCTGCAAGTAGCCTCTTGCAGGATGGATGGCTGTGAATAGGACAGAAGGAGCTGTGGGCTGGCGAAAGGGTCCTGGAAGCCAGATCTGGCCCATGGGTCACATATTTGACACTCCTGGTCTAGACAGTGTCACAGTGGTTACATAAGCAAAATCTTATCAGTTGCTATTGCTTTTTCCAATGGTCTGGATTAGTATTGACTGGAGCTCAGAGTTGTCTTAGACCCTATTGGGTTTAGTCCTGGCACAATGGCTACTCTGGCCATGACTGACAAATTTTGGTTGTTGTAGTAGTAATAGTCACATGTAGCATAGACTTTCAGAAGGATAAAGGGAAGTTAGACAGTCAAATCCCATTGAAAGTCAATAGATACTGGGTGTTCTTTTTGCCTTTGAAAATCTCTCCAGGCACTTTCAGTGCAAGGATCTCAAAAATATTTCCCAACTTTAATAAATTAAGGGTCAAATTTTCAAAAGCATCTAAATCAAGACTCTCCAAAGAGAGGAGTATCATTTTCCCCATTTTTCTATAAGGGTAATCTAAGGCCTTGTCTACGCTAAGGGGAAAAATCGATCTAAGCTACACAATTTGAGTTACGTGAATAGCATAACTCAAATCAACGTAACTTAGATCTACTTGCTGCGGGGTCCACTCTATGTGACATCAACAGGATACACTCTCCCGTCGACTCCCCTTATTCTTCTCAATCGGGTGGAGTACAGGAGTCGACAGGAGAGTGAGATTGGCGGTCAGTTTAGCAGGTCTTCACTAGACCTGCTAAATCGAGCGCCGATACACTGATCGGTGCAGCGTCGATTCTCCGGTAAGTGTAGACAAGCCCTAAGGCACAAAGAGACAAAGTAGCTTGCCTAAGGTATATGCTGAGTCATTGTTGCAACTAAAATTAGTATTTGGGCCTCCTGACTCCAGTCCTGTGTTCCAACCTGTACACTATGATGCCCTTCTACTTGATTACAGTAATCTCTCCCTAATAAAAGAGAGAGGTTGTTGAGCAATTATAGATATTAAGAATGTGCTTTGGAACACTATTAGGTCTCTCAAATACCTTTAACATGTATTTAATTCACTGGTTAGTTGCTTCATACTACTTTTCAATGGGGCTTTCTGAGGCTATCGAAGTCTGGCTTTAATATTTTCTCTTCAGTACTTAAGACTTTAAACAGGATAACTTGGTGGTTGGGTTTCTACTCCACCCTTCTTGCACCCACCTCCAATGGAAAAATAAATCTTTAACTTGAACTTGAATTCACAGAGCTCTCTCAAACATTGAGTATCGATGTTGTTTCATTATTAAACCACTGTGCTACTGTTACCATGGAAACAAAGCAACAAATATTTGGAGCTATGTAACACCTTCCACCAAAATTCCAGACAAGAATATTTTGGAAAGTGCTTCTGTCAATCAGGCCACTCCTGTTCATTGAATGAATGCTTTGTGTAGCTCGAGTGTACTCCTACTCCGACTTAAAAGGGTGGAACTCTCCTCTCAGCTTTATAAACAGTGCTTGTGTTTACATTTAAAAAAAAAAAGAAATTAATTACTTCAGCACTATGTTCCCCAGTCTAAATGACAAATATGAGACTTCAGGAATGTCCCAAATTTAAAACTTAAAGTGTCTTTAAAAAAAATAAATAAATCCCTATTTCCCCGTAGATTTACACTGGCAACTTGCCAAATGATTTCACCTTGAACCCAACACAATCAATCCAGAGATGAAAAGGAAACACTGAAAACTTGGCCAAAAGTTATTTTTATCTTACTACAATAACATGAGCCATCTATTTATTACCAATGGGGAAGGATTTTTGAATTCTGCCAGGTAATTTTTACCTGAGGCTTCTCATCTGTTTATACAGTTGTAGGTGAGGGGGGAAAGCAACTAAACACAACAGGAGCTGCTTTCTAAAATTTAAAATGGTCCTATTGTTTGTCTTGGTCTGCTTCCTTGCTTTTACCTGCAGACCAAAGTTACAACAGTTTAACTATTTAAATGCCAGAAAGATCTTTCAGTGAACTATTCTAGTAGCTAACAGATGAGGAGACAGGAAATAGAATGGTGATTCTGGTCCTCAGAAATCTTCTGAGTCGCACCATAGTGTTACACTAAGTAGAACTAGGAGTAACTTCCCTGACTTTCACCATGGTGTTCAACTAAGTAAAAAATGGGGTATCAGACCTACTGTGCATCAAATCTTGTTGCTCTTCTGAGGTGGACTTCATAATAATGTATTACTCTAGGTAGCATCTTTCATGCAAGGATCCTGAAGCAATGAAATGTTAGTTAATTAAGCACCTGGGCGGTGGGGTAAAACCCATAGGGTTGTCTGAGTGTTATTTTATTTTTTAAAATTCCAGTTGAGCTTTTCTTCATTATTTCCCCACAATGAACACCTCCTCACCCACCAGTGTTGTTGTTTTTTTTTAAACCAACTATCAAATAGTCAAGAATTGTTCAAATTTTAAGTTTTTTAATTTCAACCAGCTCTAAAAGTCATTTTCAAATTACAGAAAAGTTGGGATATCCCTGAGTGGTGGAATAGTCCTGAAAGCTTTGCTATCCCGATCCTTGGCTTAGTTGTAAAGTTCTGTTTTAGGTAACTGAAAATTGGACATGGCAGAATGAAGTCTCTCTCCCAGCTAAAGGTTGTCTGTGGGTCAAATCCTAGCATGTGTCTTGTCCTAAAGGAGCATATAATCAAGCTACTGCCCCCTTTTATAGAAGGCGCCTCTTTTGTTCTCTCAAAACCCCACCCTTCTAGGACGGAGGCTGCATTTTACCTCACAGTCCCTAATCAGCTTGAGGCAGATTCCTGTCCACCTGTGGCTGGATTCACTACTATGTTACTCCATATGCTGTTGTAAAGCCACTCGTGGAGTTACGCTGGAATAACTCAGGTCTGGATGTTAAATGACATTCTCTCTAAGTACTTCTGCTATCCCACACAGTATTATTTTTCAGTGTAATGATACAGCAAACCTGATTAGGGACTGGTTTGGTTAGATTAGATTTATTGATTAAAATATGCTCCCTTTTATCTGTTTTTGTTTATAGAGATGCTAAAAAAAAAGGGGGTGTGTGTGGTGGGATTCAGAAGCCAGGGTTTAATAGGAGCTCAAGCCTAATTAGGCTATTGTGTGGCACCTGACAGGGATTTAGGAATAATTGGTGATCAAACCCAGGTAGCAAGGAGCTGGGCCTTCACCAAGGAGGGAGCATAGGGTAGTGGGAAAAGGCCAGGCAGGAGACCCCTGAGAACAGTAGTTGGCAGTTTCCTCTCTTTGGCTAAAGGCAGAGAGACGCCGGAGGTGGGCTGTCCTGAGCTAGGAGGAAGCTGGAGGCAGTGACAGTAAAGTCTAAGCGGTGTTTGGATGGGGGAGGGGGCTGCAGGGAGAGAGGGAAGAACTCTGCAGTTGCTCTCTTTGCACTAGAAAATGGAGATGCTTGATAAGATTGGAGGAAGCTCCTGTGGCTGACTGTGACACGAGCATTACCCGGACCTCTGGGATGAAACCCTGGGAGATTCTGACTGTTGCAAAGATTGCAGCAAGCGGCTGAGGAAAAGGCCTGAAGAAAGGCTAATCGTAGGATGGAGTCCGGGGGGCAAGGGCAAGGTGTCTGATGGAGCAGACCACGGAAGCTCATCCTATGGTCACTGTATTCAAACCCAGTGGAGATGGAGGGCCTGGGTTCCTGTACCTGCCACTGGGAAAGTGGCACAAAGCCCTCCAATGTAAGGGGAGAAGGAGGAATTAGGACCCAGACAGAAGGGCGTAAGGACTGCTGGGTCCAGAGCCAGGGGCCGGAGACCTCATACAGGGTCTTGGAATTATTTGTTGGACTTCCTCTCCCTTTGGAAGGGGTAGCACTAAGCTGCAGCCTGGCCAAAGGGCTGAGTCATGAAAAGAGACAGATCACCACAGGGCTGGAGTGGCCATAGACAGAGGGCTCCAGACATAAGAGATGTACCAGGCCTGGCACCGAGGGGTGTGTGCCTGTCTAAACCTAGGCATCCCTGACTGTTTAAAAATACGTCGAGTGCAGCAGTACACTTTAAGATCCCCCTCCCGTTGTGAGCCAGCCACCTTAAAAACTCCAATCCCTCTCCAGTTTAAGATATTGGCTCATAACTTGCGCAGTAAACAGTCACACATGCCAAATTAAAACAATTCATTATTATTATTACTACAGCATAGCCTGCTTTTCTTGCTGCCTGCCTGTTTCATTTTCCATTGGCTTCTCCAAGCCCTCTCTAGACTCACCTGACTGGCCAACTTGCTGCAACTTTTGTCTTTTTAAAACAAGGAAGTGTGGCTGCCAAGCACCACCCTCCCCTCCAATTCTCATAGCTCCATCCTTAACTAAAATTAAGGACTCTGAAACCAGCATGACTGTATTCCAGCCAATGCGTTTGTATTTCAACCAGTGCCCCAATGATCAAATCCACAGCTTCTAACTGCAGCCAGAACACTGGGTTGTAAACACCATGCAGATTGCTTTGTGACCCACCCCCCTTGCTTTCTAAAGAAGCTTTTTTAAAAAAATTCACTAAAGTCACTTAACCAATACGTTTAAACCTCAGACTGACACAACTAATGTGTGCGTATGTGTTGAGTGGGCAGAATACTAGGATACACCCTCTTTCCTTCTGTGTCTGAAGAGGGCTACAGAATTCCTCCCCCTCCCACCAGAACCTGCCCATGCAGCTTCTGGAAAAAGCCAGCGGGGATTGCTGCAGAGCAGTGAAAGCTGCAATTTTCCCTTGGGGCTAAGACTGCTCATTCAGCACTTTTCCTAATTTGTCTCCACTGGTCCTGGAGGGATACCTATGCAGTTTTCATTGATGGTATTTACCTGTTGCTGCATGGCCACAAGCCCGAATCTCTGTCCATGCAATCGGATGGATGCTCTGTCATTTGACTTCAATGAGGGCGGGACTGGTCCCAGCTGCCATTCCTACTAATATTGGCCCCCATCCACCCAAACACTTAAGCATATGCTTAACTGTAAGCATATGAATAGTCTCATTGACTTCAATTGACTACTCATGCGTAAGTGTGTGCTTAATGTTAAGTGTTTTGCTGGACTGGGGCCATTAGGAGCCAGATTCTCTTCTTGGTTATACATTTAAAGGGTTTTCTGTAGGGATGGTCACAAACTTCCCCTTAAAACTTTTTTTCAATGGAAAACTGAGTTTCTGACCAAATGAACATTTTTGCAAAAAGTGTCACAGGAGGGTGAAGTACTTGGAATGGGGCAGGAGACCTCATTTTCAGACCAGCCCTAGGTCTTCCTTCATGTCACAGGAACAGAATATGACCCTAAAAGGACAGAGGAGTGAGAAAGACCATGAGCTGTGTTAACTGTAGGTGAATAGCCCTTATTAACTCGTAAGCTCTTTGGGGCATGGGTATTTCTTGCTCTGTGCTTGGGCACCACCTCAAGCAGTGGGGTCATGATCTATGACTGGGGCTCTTAGGTACTACCGTAATACACATAATAAATAAACTGTTGAAGAATGCTACCAATACACTGCAGAATCAAAAATTAGGCTCCTCTATACTAATGAAATGACAAGACATTGAGCTATGGTGCAACACTTGGGCATCAGAGAATGAATATGCGTGTCTGTCTTAACCACTGAACCCTGAAAAGTCCAATTAAAACCTCATGAAAAATTGTTCACTGATGTTTGAATATGTACCAAAAAAAAAAAAGCTTCATAGCTCAGCTTTATGAGCGTGTATGGCCTCTACGATTTCTGAAAACTTTAGTGTATTTTTATGAATGTCATATATTCTAGATTATTTAGCAAGTTGTGTGCTTTTTTTTTCTCCCCTTTTCTAAGCTTTCACCATTGCTTATAACCCAAACCACAAATAAAGCATTAAAATTATTGATGTGAGCTAAGCAGGAGGGCAGTTGCCAAAAATAGCAGTATTCACTCAGGCTTATTCTATGTAGCTCTGGAAAAATTATTCCCAAAGCTGCAGCAAAGATCAAATTTTTTCCTTTCTTCACTAATAGCAAAAATATTACCTTTCAAGTGCTCTGTTATTCCTGCAGCTGGGGGATAACCAGGTTGGATGACGCTTGAGGTAGCTACATCAGCAAGGCCTGCCAATCCAGCCTTCTGGTCATAAATTGAGAGATTTATTAAGCCCCTCTCTCTTGCTCTCCATTTTTTTTGTATGGCAGGAATAGATTTTCTTTCACGAGAAAGCAAACTATATAGATGAACGAATGAAATCCCTTATTTGACCTAACTGAGCTGTAGGAACTTTATTTCATGTTCTTTACACTTAATGAGGTACATGAGAGCAACTTTAGTACGTGTTGGGTCTCTGAGCGATGGTGTATTTTTTTCAATAGAAGTTTGTAGTCCAGCTTTGCTATTTAATTTAACTGAACAAGAGATGGGCCCAGAGATTCAGAAACCTCGGAGGATGGAAGAGGACCTACTCCTTGTGATACCTTGTCCTTCTGTAGCACCTGTGAGGGTATGTCTACACTGGTTGGGAGGTGTGATTCCCAGTGCTGGTAGATGGATGCGTGCTAGCTCATAGCAGTATGGACATGGCTGCATGGGCGGCCGCACAGCCTCGCCACCGAAGTGCAAGCCCAACTGACCCCTTGGGTCCAAGCTTGGGTGGCTAGCCTGAGCCATGCTGCCATGTCCGCACTGCTCTTTTTAGCACGCTAGTTCAAGCAGAGCTCATGTGCGTCTATTTGTGCTGGGAATCACATTTCCCAGCTGCAGCGTAGACAAACCCGGAGTGTTACACGAATGAAGGTCTTAAGAATGGTTCTCCAACTACTACCAGCAGAGGTGCTTCCCCAACCACCACAGCTCACATGGTGGGAGCTGCAAGAGGCATTATGCCTATCTAAGGGGAAGAGGAAGCATGAGTAAGAATGGCCCATGCTCCACACAATACAGTGCACACACCCCACTGCGCCAGGCTCACTCTTCTGGCTGGAGCAGAGGAGCAGTTATAGCCTCCCCCTCTCCCCTCCTTCTGGACAGGTAGCACAATTGCTGACATTAGCCTTGGCCAGCTCTTGTATTGGGGAGCGAGACCCAATCTAGCCCTAATAATAGCAAGCCTTTTAAGACTCCTGTGAGCTGGGCAGCTGATATTTAAACTGAGATATGGGGAGCAGTAGTGACTTGTGCAAGGTTACACAGTGAGTCACGGGCAGGGCTGGAGATGGAACCCAGGAGTCCTCCTGTGGCAGGACGCAGTGGGACCGTAGGAGACAGTGAAAGAGAAGTGGTATTGATGAGAAAGCAACAATAAGGAAGGGAGGGAAAAAAGACCATGAGCTGTGGAAGGGCTGGAGGAAAGAAAAGCAGAAAATACATACTGAAGTTTCCAAAAAGGCTTTCCTTAAAGGAAAAAGCAGCAAGGGGTGGACATGGCACTTACAATAGCCTCTCCTCAATATGCACAGCTCTCATTGGCAAGGAGAGGCACGTTTTGCCTCCTGTGAATCACTGACAGGCTGTTGTGGTGCTGGATAGTGCTACTTACCTGCACTGAGCCAAGGCACAAAGGCTCAGAGGAATAACTGATGCTCCAAGTGAATTTAGGGAGGGAAGGCGGCCCAGGATTGGGAGCTGCAAGATCTGAATTCTAGCCCCAGCTCTCCCTCCAATATTCTGTGTATCGCTTTGGGCAAGTCACCAACCTTAGAATCATAGAATATCAGGGTTGGAAGGGACCTCAGGAGGTCATCTAGTCCAACCCCCTGCTCAAAGCAAGACCAATGCCCAACTAAATCATCCCAGCCAGGGCTTTATCAAGCCTGACCTTAAAAATCTCTAAAGAAGGAGATTCCACCAGCTCCCTAGGTAACCCATGCCAGTGCTTCACCACCATCCTAGTGAAAAAGTTTTTCCTAATAGCCAACCTAAACCTCCCTGTGACACTGTACCCCATAATGCTTTATGGGAATATGACATAACTGGAATATGTTTTGTGCTGCCCGTGCCATGTAACATATCTCTAAAAGTTATGGTCTACTGTATCTATTCATCCTATTTGTACACATATCATTTTGTACTTGAGGTTAAGAATATTGGCTGTATACTTGCTTGATTTCTAAGTAAGCTTTGTGAGGCATTTGGTCAGCTTCTTTAGGAAGGAATTTGCAAGGTTAAGTACCCGATCAGGAAGCACTTGGGGAACAATGAATCTTGGAATGCTCCAATCCACATAAGAAGTCTTCCTGGAGACATGCAAGTACCATGTGGACAATGGCTTTTGCCTGTAAAGACTGAGTCATGCATGGACATGTGACTTGCCCGGGTGACTCCAGAACTCCATCTTGGAGCTGAACTTTGCATAGGAGTGAGGAGGGGATCTCCACCCACAAGAGAGAGTCTATTTAAACCCCTGGCAGCCCTCCATTTTGTCTTCAGCTGGCTGAAGAGGGAGCCTCTCCACCCCACAGGATACTTGGAAGAAACTGGAACAAAGGGGTGTGAGTGATTGCTGGACCCAGGCTAAAAGGAAATTAGTCTGTAAAAGGGAGCATTCTGGAACTGGTGAGGATCTCATCTGTATTTAGTTTGTTTAGACATAGATTTGCGCATTTTATTTTATTTTGCTTGGTGACTTACTTTGCTCTGTCTGTTACTACTTGGAACCACTTAAAACCTACTTTCTGTATTTAATAAAATCACTTTTTACTTATTAATTAACTCAGAGTATGTATTAATACCTGGGGGAGCAAACAACTGTGCATCTCTCTCTATCAGTGTTATAGAGGGTGAACAATTTATGAGTTTGCCCTGCATAAGCTTTATGCAGGGTAAAACGGATTTATCTGGGTTTAGACCCCATTGGGAGTTGGGCAGTTGAGTGCTAAAGACAAGCACGCTTCTGTGAGCTGTTTTCAGGTAAACCTGCAGCTTTGGGGCAAGTAATTCAGACCCTGGGTCTTTGTTGGAGCAGACAGGAGTGTCTGGCTCAGCAAGAGAGGGTGTTGGAGTACTGAGCTGGCAGGGAAAACAGGAGCAGAGGTAGTCTTGGTACATCAGGTGGCAGCTCCCAGGGGGTTTCTGTGATCCAACCCGTGTCACTCCCCCACTGCAACTTGAGACCATTACTCCTTGTTCTGTCATCTGCTACCACTGAGAACAGTCTAGATCCATCCTCTTTAGAACCCCCTTTCAGGTAGTTGAAAGCAGCTATAAAATCCCCCCCCCCCAATCATTCTTCTCTTCTGCAGACTAAACAATCCCAGTTCCCTCAGCCTCTCCTCATAAATCATGTGCTCCAGCCCCCTAATCATTTTTGTTGCCTTCCGCTGGACTCTTTCCAATTTTTCCACATCCTTCTTGTAGTGTGGGTCCCAAAACTGGGGACAGTACTCCAGATGAGGCCTCACCAATGTCAAATAGAGGGGAATGATCACGTCCCTCGATCTGCTGGCAATGCCCCATCTTATACAACCCAAAATGCCATTAGCCGTCTTGGCAACAAGGGCACGCTGTCGACTCATTCATACTTCTCTGTGCCTCTTGTCCCCCATCTGCAATATGGCAATTAAAATCTCCTAGGAAGGTTGGGATTTGCAGTACTTTGAGATCCTCAGACAGAAGGTGCAGTAGAAGTATAATTAATCTTTGATTGTCTTGCAATTGAACTATCATCTGCACTTACATTGATTAGGACCTCAATTTTAAGGTCTATTCCTCAAGTCCTCATGCTTCAGAGTATAAGTTGATTACTAGCTAGGGTAATGAAGAAACCTCCAACACTGGCAAAATTAGATGCATCATGGGGGTGTTCCTCTTAAGCATCAGCTGCTGTCAGAGACAGGGTACCAGAATTGATGGACAGTAGCCTGTTCTGTTTTGGCAAGACCTATGGACCTGATTCTTCTACTGAAGTCAACTGGAGTTTTGCTACTGACTTCAAAGAACCCTTTGGCTCATTGCTTGAACACAACAATGTGTCACTTCCTTAGTCACTGCCACATCCTGGGCGCCATGCTTAGGGTTCTATACACAAGGCCAGTGATCAATTCTACCCTAGGTCTGTGGGTGAGAATTTACCCTTGGAGAAGCGTAGCAGCCAACAGAAGGGAGGGGAAGAATATACTGGATGGGGACCACAAAAGTTGCCAAAATGAGCACAAAGGGAAATGGTGCAGCCTTGGAGCAAAGCCAAGCTTAAAAACCAAGAAACCCAGTTGCAATAAAAGGAGATGTCCGAACCAGGGAGAGAGACCTGCCTCCAGGCTCTGCTGCCAGACAGCAAGGAAAGAAACACATGCACATCATTGTTGTGGGAGTTTTTTCTCATTAGATCAAAAGGACAACAGCACTGCAATCTGTTGCTTGGGAAGAAATCGCAGCAGAGAGGAGGAGGAGGAGAATACACATGTGGGTAGAAAGACACCTCTTGGAAAAACAACCAAGGAAAGACCCTGGGAAAAATATCTCGCCGAGTGGATCAGACAAGTCATCATGCAGTAAAAGAAAGGAGAGCGTACAGGAGTGGGCGATGGACAGGCACCTTACCGCGTGCTGATTGTGCTACAGCCCCCATTGGTCCTTCCTTCATGCTCCCACTCCTTCCCACTTGAGTGCTAGGAGTCAGCTGTGACAAGCAAGATATCGCTGATTTGGATTGGCTACTTAAAGTAACAAAACTGCTGCCTCAAAACACAGCCTGACTGCAGAATAGACACTAGATAGATGATGGATGAAGAAGGAATAGTAAATTGGGGTGACAAGACTTAATTTGTCCTCCCTGCAGCTTTTTGCTGCGCAGAGCCATAGCTGGTTTTTCTCTTGGGATTTAAAAACTCTTCTGCTTATTCCATCAGAGATTATAAACCCCACGCCTTATAGCTATTACTTTCTAAGGCTATATACATAAATCCTAGTAAATGTAATCCATAGCTAATGGTCTCCTGGGACTTGGGGGCTCTGAATGCTCTCCGTGTTCCTCCTAATTGCTATGAGACTTCATACCCAAGTTAAAATACATCCAAGAATTTAGCAATTTGACCCTTAACAGCCCAACAATGCCCCATTCGGTCTCCGTAATCCCAAACGTCTTAGGCAAAGGTTCTCATTGAGGGCTAGTGTCTAAAACAAATCTGAAGTTTGTAAAGCAAGCAGTCTGTTAGGCATTGGCCTAAAGCTAGGAGAAATTTTGTAAAAAAGTGTGTGTTCCTGATCCATAACTCAAACAGGGCCAGCTCTACTGTTTTTGCCGCCCCAAGCAGCGTGCCAAATTGCCACCACAGAGGGTGGGGGCAGTCCATGTGCCGTGAGGGTGGCACGCGCGTTTCCACAGTGGCGGCAATTCAGCGGCAGCTTCTGTTCGGCTCCCGCAGCCGAATTGCCGCTGCGGGAGCCGAACATAGAAGCTGCCACTGAATTGCCGCCGCCGCGGAAATGCACGTGCCGCCCTAACGGCACACGGACTGCCCCCGCCGTCCGGGGCGGCAATTTGGCACGCTGCTTGGGGCAGCAAAAACACACAGACTGCCGCCCCTTGCAGCTTGCCACCCCAAGCACCTGCTTGGAATGCTGGTGCCTGGAGCCGGCCCTGCTCAGAAATACCTGGTGTGCTTAACCTCAAATGTCTGAAGATAAATCTTCCTTTGCAAGAGACAACACATTAAGCATTTCAGGTGAGAAGGAGCAATTTTTCAGAAAGTTGGGGGTCAAATGGTTCAAATCCATGTCACTATGGAAACTCTTGCAACCTAAACTATGGAGTCAGTATTATGGCTTTGTAATACTGGTGAATATCAAAGGCAGAAAGACAATCCAGGCTGATTTCCAGATCCCATGTTTTCAGTTAGAAAAATCCTCTCTTGACTTGTAAACTCAACACTTTTTTCATAACAATGTCTAGATACTGGGAATGCCTATGGAATGCCAGATGTTTGTTTTCATTGTCACTTCTCAGAGAATAGCCAGGCTTTAAAGACTTGAGAAGCAGTTGAGCAAAAGCATCATGAAACATGAATGGGTAGGAAAATAGGACTATTTGCTAGATGCTGAACTTCTTTAGGAAAAATGTAGCCATGAGCCTTTGAGTCACAAAGTTTGAATTTGGCTCTGAACTACCCACCCCCAGTTCAGAGTGTTCTGATCCAGGTTTTTGATTCAGCTCCCAAGAGACGTAGTAGAGGCCAGCGACCCTGTTTGGAACTGGATCTGAACTCCCCCAGACTCAAGCATATGTGAACCTGTAGCTTTGTTTTCAGGCAAAGCTAGGATAAGAGAGAAAAATTGGAAGAGGAAAAGGTATTAGCTAATTCCTTAATTACCTTTTGTTCCTTAAGAAGGTATTGCAGGCAGCCTGGCTGGAGTAATATTTCTTTACCTCTGTTCATGAGAGCTAGGAGAAGCAGGTCTATTTATTTCGGTTTCATCAATGGCAAACCAACCTCTCAAATGATCACAACATTTCTTTTTCCTCCAGCTCTAAACAGATAAAATTACTACTTAGAAAATTCCACCTAACCTTTAAGGGTTTCAGTCACAGCAGTAAACACTACTGTGCTTCAGCAGAGCTCTTGCTTTTGCTAAATTGTATTATAAGCACCTTTTAATTACAGGGAATGCAATCTGATGGGCATAGGAAAGGTTGACTCCCAGAGAACACATGATAACCAGGGCCGGAAGAGGCTGGTGAGGTTTGTTGGGTATTTTTTTGGTTGGGAAAGAAAGGGCTTTGCAGAGACGATTAATAGTAAACAATGTTAATCTAAATAGCTCTCTGACAGAAGACATCACATTCCTTTAGTCCACTCTCCTCGAGTTATTTGGACATTAACCATTTCAGTTATGAATGTAGCTAAACAAAGGATAAGAAATGCCCTTCCTAGATGACAATGATGGAAAGTTGATATACTATTTTGATCGCTATTGTTTCACTGTTGCATTTGAAGGAACACAAGTTAATACATGGTGAGCTTCGTTTGCCTCTGGCCTGCACTGGTTTTATCCTAGTGTAATTCTATTGACTTCAATTAAGGTATTCCCAACTTGGGCTCGATCCAAAGCCACTGGAAATACTCACATTGATTTCATTTGATTTTGGATTATTCCCTTTCTCAGCTGTAAGAGAGGAGAATCGGACCTTCGTCTTGCAAATGGATTAGCCTTTCATTATGGCCAATTGAAAAGCGAAGCTGGGATGCCTTCCTTTGAATCCCTAAATCTGTGTTTTGTTTTCTAACTCCCCTGAAGTGTGCGTGTGTTTGTTTTTAAATAGGTCAGATCAAATATAGATTGGAGGGAGCTCTTTTTTAAAGTCCCCGTCTGACTAACTATAGCAACAGTCTGGCATGACAATTCCATCTCTGCCTCCCACTGTTAATGGTAAGGCTTTAGGCCGTTGGGTAGGCAGGGTATCCTTATCACCTTGGCAGACTTCCAGCTCCAAATAATAATCCATTAACGTCTGCCCTGTTGGCATTCTTGCCAAATACGAGGGATATCTTTTAAATAAACACCGGCAGTTCCCAGTCAGAGACAAGAGAGAGGGAGTAGAGGAAAAACAATCCTTGACATTTCAGTGACTTTGCAGGGCTAGCTGACACCTGGTACCACCCTTATCTTGTGGTGTTTATGCAGAGCTGCAAAGCACGGCTTCTCCTGTTGGCTCCTTTGCCATCTTTAAATAGAACTGGAAAGGCTTATAATGATAGGAGTAACTTTTTTGGACATCGACTATATTTCTCCCCCTCCCCCCCAAGCTGGGGAGCTCTTATGTTAATATTAACATCTGTACTCCTGTTTTCCTCTGAAGTTCAGCAAACACAGCTTAGCAGGGCTTCATGCCTCGTGCTTTGCCAACAATATTTTTTTCCCACAGTTTGTTGGACTGACAAGTTTTACAACACAGCTCAGCTTTTGTGAGGCCCCTTTCCCACCACCTGATTCCTTATCTGTTCATCCACCAAACCAAACAGCCACATATTGATCCGAATCATTAAGGTCTGCACGTTCAATTTTCAGGGGATTCTAAACCTTGCTGTTTCAGTTTGTTTTCCTCCATTTCATTTAAGGGCTGTAACCTGACTCTCAAGGACAACTTGAGGTTTATTTTTCCAGCTGTTGTGTTTTGTTTGGTGATAATGAAATGTCTTGTTTGGATATTCCCTAATGTCAATAAATGAACTGTCTAGTTTTTGGTTTTTGCCAGGCAGTTGGAAATCCCATTTCAGTTCCTATTAATTTGGTTAGTGAACATTAAAACATTAGTATTCGAAGAGTAACATAAGGCCGAATCCTGAGGACCTTCTCTGGGGTTTGAATCTGATTTCACTTATGCTTGTCTTACGCTAGTTCACTGAAATTTTCTTTTTCTTCAGTGGAGTTACTCTGGTGTATATTGACTGTAGATCAAACACCGAGAAGCCCAACAGCATTTCCTCAGCTTTGCACTCCGTTTTCATCAGCCTGATGTAAGTAATAAATGAGTAAGGGCTTGAAGTAATAAATGAGTAAGGGCTTGAAGTAATAAATGAGTAAGGGCTTGAAGTTTTGACCCACAGATATTAAATTTGCTGTTGAATTCTATCCCATTCTTTGGGTCTGATTCTGCAGCTACTCCATGCATAAAATACCCCTTCAATTATGCCCTTTGTTTGCAACTTTGTATTTTATTTATATGCTTTCATCTGGGGTTTTACGGTTTTTTTTAATTTGATTAGTATGAAAAGTAATAATAACTAAAGTTGGCAGAATTTGTTTTAAAAAGTTTTCATGGCAATATTGGTGGTTTTTGTTTTTTAAGCATTTTATTTTTTATTTTTACCTATTTTTAAATTTCCTCAGTTGTGGGAAATTATCGGGATCCGACAATAATTATTTAATGATGGTAGACTTTGAGATTCCAAACGTTAAAGTTTTATAACTGTTAAAATGCAAATTGTCAACATCATATGTCAAAATTTTAGCCTTGAATCAAACTCGGGCAGCATTTTTCATACTTTGCCTGTCAGTAAATTTCTATGGTCAATGGGAATCTATAATATGTCAATTTGTGTGTACAGTGAAATTGATGTTTACTGATTAAAAATCTAATGCTTCCAAACCTAATCATAACTAAGTCACCATCTACTCATCCGATTAAACCTCCCATCAGATGAATGTTATTACAACGTTGTGTGTGTGTGTGTGTGTGTGTGTGTGTGTGTAATTAAGAAATGCAGATAGCCCCATGAGGAAAAAACAGAGGTTGCAGCATCTTAGAGATAAAATGCAGACCTTTGGCCAGTGGAGGGAAGGAGAAATTTTGAAGCCGAGCTTTATTTTATGGGTGTCAAACTTTTTAATATTCCATTACTGTGCTATTCAGCACAGTGTTTGAACATCTGCATATATGTTAAGGAAGACCACTTTCTTGCTAATCCATCAGCACTGGGGCCTTATATTTCATGTCTCCTCATAATCAAATGAAGAAATAGTGTTCAGATTGGTTCAGCATAGATCCCTATTAATGTACTGTTAGTTCAACATGTTGCTCCACCTCTGTACAGCCTATATATAGCAAGCCCCATATTCGTTCCTGTTCAGTTACTTAATGCTGGGACCAAGTTAGTTTCAGTTTCTGAAACAACACCAAGCGGAGCAAAATCAGGGTAGAATGACTGACTGGAAACATTCCCCAAAGACAGCAGATTAATGCACAAGCACACGCTGATCCACCTACTGTGGAAAAGAGGCATCACTTACAATCTCAGTCTTTGCAGATTCTGCCCAGATGTTTAAAGGCCTCGCTGAAATTGTCTGTACTTAAAAGGCATTATGAGTAAGTGCTCAGTACTTATGCTGTAACGTCTTTGGCAATCAGTTGATGATTGAACCAAATTGTTAAATATCCCTGTTAGTGAAAGGTTATTCCTTTTAAATGCTTAAATATTATTACCAGGACTTAAAGGGAGAGCAGCAGAAGAAGCCAAACAATAATAATCAGAGACTAATTAAAATAGAACAATACATTAACTAGTACATTTTGTGTGTGTGTGTGTGTGTGTGTGTGTGTGCATGCATGTGCAAATGTCTATGTATAAAAAAAGACAGGTACTTAATTTAGGGATTAAGTTCACAGCTCCTTGTTTCTCTGTTTAATGTATTGGACTATACTAAATTCTTATAATTGGGGCATGTCTTTTCTTCCAGTTATCCTGGTGGAGAGGAGCTCTAAAAGCAAATTGAACTTGCGTAGGCAATATAGAAAGACGCAGAAGTAGCTGTGTGTGCCAATGGGCCCCTAGGCAGGCATACGTTGGGGGGGGGGGAACAGCAATGCTCCTTCCCCCATTTGCAGAGCCGACTTGGGTCTTAATCATAGCCTCATGGATCCTGATCCAAAGCCCGATGTCTACACTACACACTATTTCAGTATAACATATGTCGCACAAGTGTGTGGATTATTCACACCCCTGAGCAATGTAAGTTATACTGACCAAAGAGCCAGTGTGGACAACACTATGTTGGCAGGAGGGCGTCTCCCGCCGACATAACTGCTGCCGCCTCTTGCAGAAGCAGGAGTTATTAAGCCAAGAGGAGAGCTTTCTCCCATTGGATTAGAGCAGCGGTTCTCAAACTGTGGGTCAGGACTCCATTTTAATGGGGTCGCGAGGCCTGGCTTAGACTTGCTGGGGCCCAGGTCTGAAGCCAAAGCCTGAACCCCAGCACCTGAGGCTGAAGCCAAAGCCTGAGGGTGGTGGGGCTTGGGCTTTGGCCCCCCTGCCTGGGGCAGCAGGGCTCGGGTGGGCTCTGGTTTCATTCCCCCACCTCCTGGGGTCCTGTAGTCATTTTTGTTGTCAGAAGGCATCACGGTGCAATGAAGTTTGAGAACGCCTGGCTTAGAGCATCTTCACCAGAAGCACCACAGCGGTGCAGCTGTAGCTGCCGTAGTGCAGACATAGCCCAAACAAGACAAGGGAATAACATTAACCTGTTTAGAAGGTGGAGGCAGGATAAATGAGCATAGCAACATTGTCTTCAGCAGAGCTATGCTGGCTTTCACCAGCTGAGGATCTGTTCCTGGGTCTCCACTTTCCTGAGTTCCCGCCCCCCTTTTTTTCTTCTTTTAAAGCCCTTACTATATAACGGTTTACAAGAGTAATCATGCAACACAATAGTTACTGTCTAGTTCACTTCGACGGTAAGCTCTTTGGGGCAGGAACTTTTTTTGTTTTGTGTACAGTGATTAGCACAATGGGTTCCTGGTCTGATAGGGGCTTATAGGTGCTGCCACAACACACACAAAGTGCTATAGCTTATAGTAATGATAGTGCTGTATTTTGGACTATTAATGTCAGCTCTAGTGATAGTTTAAAAAAAAAAAGAATAAGGGGAAATGGCAACTCTGCTTCCGCCTTAGGTGCCTCTTTTTCTTTTTAAGTCTACTGTATGTAACCTCTTCTAATCCACATTGGTGCAGGAACTGTGTTTTGTGGAACTACACTGAAAGAAGTGTGTTAAGTTTCCTGTGGTTTGAGAAATTACCTTGTTCCTCTGTTTCAAGGGCTTGGGGAAACCAGAAAACCAATTCCGTGTTGCTGTTGTGACCACTGAATGAATACAACAGCATATTGTATTTTTGTAGGTTAAAAAAGGTAAAAGTTTAAAGGTAGCAGGTCAGATCCTGATCTCAGTTACACCAGTCTCAGTCCAGAGCAACAACAGTAACTTCAAGGATTTGATGAACAAATCTTCTTTGGTAGGGCTTAGACATCCCCCTCCACTTTGGCAAAATCTATCCGTCATGACCCTATACTGAAGTGACCCACGCTGATAATGCATTCCACAACTGATCCTGACTCGAGGTCTTTAAAGATCAAGTCTCTGCATTTGCCTAGCTTGTATATCCAGGCTCTGGGTTATGTGAGTTGCAATCTCCCGTGCTTGTCCAACTCTATCTACTAGCCCACTGTGCAGATACACACCTCCTTATCAGCTATAGTTGGCACAACAGAAGTGTTTCACAGGCAGAGTTTCATATCCCATTTTTAACACTCTACCTCACACGGGAGGGTACGGTATGTCTTTTTCTTGACTACAGGGTGTCATGCCCTTTTAACTAGTTGCCACTTCATAAACTTGATTAACAACTTGTTTCTTCATTAACAACCTGCTGGATCCCCTTGGTATGACTTCGTTTCTTCTCTCTGCTATTGCTATTGTGGGGGCTTGCATTACATGTGCAGAGAGACCACACTGATAGTACTTCTCTGTTCCCTTTATTTTAAAACCCTAAGTGCTATTAACAGGTTTCACATGTCCCTTGCAATACAGCCTCTCTTATTTCACAGAACGTCTTGTTCTTGTTTCCATTGTTCAGGTCTTCATATGCCCCTTAAATATCAATAGGTGTGATTAAATATAAACAAGGGACTAATGTTTAATCGTTGGCGAGATTAAGGAGAAACTAGAAGCGATGGCACTTGCATTCTTATGCAGCTGTCAACATTACAGAAGAGCTGGCATTTACTACAATTTTGCAGTCTGCATAAGAATATAATCCCATCATTGCCTGGGAAGTTTGCAAATAAGCAGGAATCTTTTTCGGTTATGAGTAGATATCTCTGCAAATGGGCATGAATGTAACCAGGAGACCACGGACGTTCATACGTATTTGTTGATCGCAAGATTTCTTGCCTGAAACACTGACCTGGCCGCCCATCCTGAGCTTAGGTGCCATCTTTGAGCTAGGCTGGCTTTTTCTAAACTCCAGGGGAGATCAACCCCTCTGCTTCAGTGCACAGAGAGAGCTCTCTGGGGTTGGGAGAGTGGGTAGTTTTGATTGCACTTTTCCTGTGGAGCCAGCATCAACCCTTCCACCATTACTCCATGGAAGTTTGTGAATAAGATGCTAGAGGGATAAGCCATATTCCCTTCCCTATATAGCTGACAGCTTCCCCTAAGCACCTACTGCTTGAAACAACACCAGCTTAGATTCTGGGCTTGCACCACTTTTGAAGAGGCCTGTTTTTCAGAATTGTGGGGCAGCTAGCCAGTGGCAGTAGGGAGGGATTGGGGGAGGGGCATGTTCTGTTTCACAGCATACTCACGGATGCTGTTTTCAACACACACATGCTCTTGCTAGAAGGTTGGAATGTAGCATGGCTTAACTTCTTAGAATTCAGAGGGCTAATGCACAAGGACCTCAAAATACAGACACCAAGGTTTTTGCTCTCTGAAGCAGAGGCACAACTCACCCTACCTTACTCTGTGCTGTATCCCTGCAAACTGACTGCTGCTGGGCCCAGACCCAGATCTCACACTTTCCTACAGAGCCCCTGAGCCTGCAAACAGGAACAGGAAAGCCCCTGCAGTTTAGTGACAGCTTATATTTTTACAGGTTTTTTTCAATACACTCTTACCTTTTGTGGGGGGTAGGAATGGGGTCCCCCCTGCACCATTTCCTGGCCTCTGCCTCCCATAGGTATCTCTGGAAAGATGCACCTTGGCCATAAACACTTGCGTTCATAGCTACACAGACAGGACTGCTTGTTTATCTGTACCAAGCTGATGCGCTTGAAACCAATTGTTCTAATGAAGGCCCCATCCACTTCTGCTCCCCCACAAAAACAGATCATTGAAGGGAGAGGCCAAAGGAAACTTCCTCTTCTCTGCTCAACTTCCTTGGATGAATTGGTCATTCCGGCCCTGAAACCTGTCCCACATCCTCCAGCCCTCTCAGAAATAGTTGTATGTAAGAACCTCAGTAATAGGAAAGCCCAGAAACAGCCTGTTCAGTTTTTGGACTCTAGGACTCCTGTTTAAAACAAATTCCTTAATCAAAGGAAGCCTTCTCGGGGTGATAGGGACCAGCCAGACCTGGGCACGTTTTTTATTCATTTGAGCAAGTAGGTGCGTAATGCGCCATCCATAAGGAACACCATAGCATAATGGGGTCTCTTCCTCATACAAAACTTCAGTTTGTACAACACGCTGCACTGTTCCTGGAAAGAATCAGAGGGGTAGCCGTGTTAGTCTGGATTTGTAAAAAGCAACAGAGTCCCGTGGCACCTTTAAGACTAACGGATGTATTGGAGCATAAGCTTTCGTGGGTGAATGCCCACTTCATCGGATCCATGTTCCTGGAAAGAAACGTTTAAAATCTGACATGGGAAGGATGCAAGAATGGGGCTTACAAAATCCTTGTGTGGCTTGAAAGTGAAAAATGGCACACCTGGCATTTAAATAAGCAAGATTTTTACTTTTTTCTCCCCATAGTGCTTTCTCTTTGGGGGGGGGAGGGAAGGAAATCCAACTGCCTTAAAGAATGTGCCCTCAGTATTGGCAATATATCACTAGCTATTCCCAATAAAAGTAGAGGGAGTATTGCACACTATTTAGTTATCCAAAGTAAAAGTGGAAAGTTTTTAAGGACAGCAGCTCTATAATGTCACATAATGAAAATGTATAGTTTTGCTGGCCCCATTCTCTTCCTTAGGACTACTTGTACCAAAGCATAAAGAGGGGAAACTAATAAACGAAACAGAAAAAAGAATCTTGTTTCTTTGGTCTTCTTGAGAGTGTTTATGTTTTGTCTGAACAAAGTTTACCCACAGCTGGTAACTAGCTACTTATTTAACATTGTTTGCCAGCTTGAGCTATTTAAGGGTAACCTACATAATAAATTCTCATGTTCAGCTGCAGGACACCTGTTAGTGGATTGGTAAATGGGAAAATCCAGGGGAAATGCTTACTAAACACAAAGGGCTGCTTGCGGAAAAAGACTTGTTGATCTTGGATATGGTCGTAGCTGCTGTTTGGGTGAATTTAGCAAGGCATTGTGTAGTACATTAAGTCAATACATGTGTTTCTACGTGTGGAAAAACGAAACCTGAGCTAAACAGAGGAGCAGTGCTAAACAGAACCCCTAACGCTCTACTGTGCTGATTTTCTTCTTTTCAAGCCTATTTTTACCGAGCGATTTGAATTGTCTTTTTATACAAGCCCGTTGTTAACCTGAGAGTTGTCAGATAACCATTCCAGTGCCCCACATCTCGTGGACCACCTCCCCTCCACTTTGTATACTGATCTGCAATCTCACAACTGGTGCTCTAGCATCTACAGCACTTCCTGGCAGTGGCATCTCTTATGGGGGTAGGGGAAGGTTGAGGTGGGAGTAGCCATAGAAAGACTATCTAGACCCCCTCCGCCACACATACATTCAAATCAAGTTCATTTCCCCCACCTCTTCCACTCCATTTCTTTCACACACTGGTGCAACAGTAACTTCCCTGGATGCCTCTGCACAATTGAACTCTCCCTGGGCCCTGCCTTCAACCAACCTTGTGCCCATGTTCATTCTCCAGCCCTGGCCTGTCTTATGGGTCAGAGAGTATGGGAATAATTTTAAGATGCAACAGAGTAGTTGAAGTGACACATGACCACGGTATTAATATTCAACTACATGTAGCAAAAAGGCTGGCATTTGTTTGTTTCCTTCTTTTTAATTTAAAGGAATTTTTAATTCTGGGGAAATAATAACAGTAGCAAATGTTGTTTCTGTGTGAAGAGATCAGTGAATCAGGGTAATCCATTATTTTAGAAAGGTTGTTTTTAAAAAAAAAAATAATTCTCTAAGAATATTCATCGCAACTCTTGTGCAATAGACATCAGGCCAAGCACCTGCTCCACAGTTGATGAGTCTTTCCGTTGACTTCATTAGTCTTTGGGTAAGGCTTCCGCTCCTGAGCGGTGTTGGCCACCCATGGACTTCAATCTGTCCAGGCTCAGCACTTCTCAGAACCACAATATTTTTTTTCCCATAGTTTATCCTGTATTCTGCCATCACAAATTGACATTCTGTTCACTACTGAATATTCTGTAGGGGGTCAAATCCTGAGAACAACTTATGCTTGCAGCTTGCTCAGACAAAACTCCCAGTGACCCTTTATTTAGAGACAAGATACTTTGAATGATGGGGTACCAACATGATCTATGTGTCTCAATCCTCTAAAATAACAAATCAAGGGTTTAGATTAAGGAAAGTCACACTCCAAACTGGCAGTGCAGCCCAAGCAGCAGGCTGATCCATGTTGCTGAATTTTTGTCTTAATGCTGATCATATGTGCAGGCTGGATTTTGAAACATTTGCTCTGGAGATGAATGAGTGGAACTGACTGGATGATTGCCCAGTGTGCAGTAACAAAAGAGGGGAAAGAAAGAGTCCTTGGTGTCATCATTTGAGAGCTTGACTGGTTTTCTCGGTAGGTATTTTTCCAGTTCCCAGTAACCCACTGACACTGGACATCGCAGCAGCAGCCTCAGTGGTGAAGTTGCCTGTGTTATAATCGGAGGGCGATAAAGTGAAGTTTTTGTTGGAATGGCAGTACCAGGAAATGACTGAGACATCACATGACAGAGGATGTGCGCTCTGTAGCGAAGAGACATATTTACTTACAAGCTAGACTTCTACCAGACTCCTCCAAGAGTGGTTTGAACGAGTCGTTTGAATTACCTGGCCCATTTGCAGTAGGGAGACGTTCGATAGTAAATACCACCCTGGGGTAAGCAGACGGACTGTTTGCCAAACTGGTCCAGCCCAGCAGCACTAAACAAAATATTCTGCCCTCTTTAGTGCTGCTGGTATTGCAAAATCCTCATAAGCTGCTGCTGTTCCTCTAAGCCGTTCCTCTTCTTGGCATTCTAATTAACATGGAGAAAGCATCTTGGATTTGCCAGTTGCCACCACTTGGCAATGGAATCCATCTTCTAAAAGCACATGCACTGAATTTTTCTGAGGAGCGGAGTCCCTGCAAAGTCTTAATGATGTCAAAGGCAACCAGGAATCCTCCGTGATTTGGAGATGCTGACATGTCTGAAAAGGTAGCATCAGATTTATGTGAAACTTTAAGCTGGAGAAACAGAGACACTTTTTTTTTTTTTTAATGTTTGGTTGATCCTGGCAGCTGCAACTGCCTGAGCAAAGCAACACCATACAAAAGGATCCACTAACACATAATACCCCTTAATGAGATCAGGCAATCAAGTCCTAATCCCCTGTTAATTAACAGATGAGTGTAGAATTTCTAGTGAGCAGTCCCAGGCATTAGCAAACAGGTTAACTCTGTCAACTATCATTGCCAGTAGCATTATGCTGGCTATTAATTCTGCTCCAAATTATCTGCTGGTGTAAATAGATGGAACTGGATCAGAATCAATTTTACTGCATCAATTTGCACCAGCAGAGAATATGGCTCTAGATATTCAGAGCTAGAAACAAAGGACAGATTCTTCTCCTGTTGACGCCACAGTTATGATGCAACTCCACCTTTTCATTCATTGGTATATCTGAGAACAGACTCTGGGCCATGATTTGGTTTGAAATAAGGGGTCCATGCCTTGAAATAAAAAGAGTGGAATGTCCCTTGACTGCAGTGCATTCTGGGAGTAGAATGAAGACAGGAACAAGAGGTCTCAGAAAAAGTTGCTTAAAACAGCTTTATGTAAACAAGCACCACAACTTATGCTGTGCAGACACTTACTATTTATTTATTGTGCATGACACTCTATACATTGATAAGAAGTCCACATCACTGCACTTAGATATTCTGAGCAGCAAAGACCCACATTCAATTGTTACGTGCTGGGAGAATTCACCTAGTAGATATTGAAACGGAGGATTTATTTCCTTTGAAGGTCACCTGTAACAGTGGATGGGGTAGCTTTTATTTCTATAAAATAACCGAGGGGAACTTTCTTGCCTTCCTAAACAAAGCCAGCAGCTACTTGCTGAAATAGATCTGATTCAGCTACACACAGTGTTGATGCATAGCTGCATGTCCCTTCTGTGCGTTGCGAGTGTGCTGTATGAGTTTGGGTGGGATGGGAAGAATCCATAACGGGCAATAAATAACGTAAGAAGCATTTGCCCTCTTACTCTTCTACATCTTCTGTATATGGGCAGTGGTGAAGAGTGTCTCTTTTTTGTAAATGAACTTCTCAGTGCAAACATAAGTCTACTCACAAGACTGCAGGCTGAGAACTTGCTGCTTTATTTAACTGCATCACAACAGAGTGGATGGGAAAAGTTGCACTTCCTAAACAGGAAGTAAAGGAAGGGGTGGACATTAGCTCCAACCAATAATACTTTGAATAACTTTATTCAAAGTATTCTCCTTCATTTTATTACAGTCTCCTTCATGTAAGGACAATGAATGCGGCAGGCTTCTGAGATATGTGGGTCAGTTTGCAGAAGCTGCTTTATGGGGCAATTGCTTTTGCCTCTGGCTCTATAGCTCTTCATCAGTGGATCTCAAAGTGCTTCACGATCTTTAAAATATTTAGAGTAGAGGTCCTTTAGGGCCAAATTCTGTAGTCTCTCTGTGCATTGGATTCCCACTGATTTCAGGTTGAGCAGTTGTAGGATCAAGCCCCAGACAACTATGCCTGTTAGGATATATCTACACAGGGATGATGATAACCCACGGCTGGCCTGGATCAGCTGACTTGAGCTTGTGGGGCTCTCATTCCGGGCTGAAAAATTGCTTTGTAGATGCTCGGCCTGGAGCCTGGGCTCTCGGACACTGCGAGGGTGGAGGGTCCTAGAGCTCGGATTCCAGCCCGAGCCCATAGGTCTACACAGCTTTATCCCTGTGTAGGCGTATCCTTATACCCTCCTGGGGTCTTGGATGCATGGTCTAATGGACTTCACATCAGACAGGGAATCAGGAACTTCTGTATTCTAAACCTGCGTTTGGCACTGACCTCCTCTGTGGCCCTGGGCAAGGCAGTTGTGCTCCATCTGCCTTATTGATCCGAACAGAGGGCACTGAAGCACTAAGTGTTGAAGTACTACTGTGCACCGTCTCTCCAGTATTCAAGACCCCTCTGAGTTTCCTTGGAAACACAAATCAAATTTCACTTCTTTTTTTTTTTTTTTCCCCCCATTTGCCACAACTATTAAAGTATCCAGCAGACCCGCTGGAGGCCCAGTATTATTATGAAGCTGTCCCTCACTTGTTGCCAGATTTATTTCTTTTTTGAATGCTCTTCATCAACTAATTGCTGCTTGGCACAGTATTAAATTTAATCACTGAACTCTGAAATATTGTAATGTGTCTACCTACTCCATGGTTCCATTTGAATGGAAATTTTCTTTCTAGTTTTAGAGACTATTAAAATCCTGCCTTTCTTGTGCAAAACAAAAGCGTATTGTTTGTTTTTGTTTTTCATTATTTCTGCATTCAACAAAAGATGATTATTCTCTCCCTTCAGTGCAGAGTTCCTCTGCTAATATACAGACTACCTCTCTGCCTTCTTTTCCCCTCTGTAACTACAAAATAGAGAGGTTTCCTTCAAACAGGCAACTGCAGTTGAAATGCACAAAAGCAAATTTTATTTAGATAAATCTTCAAAGCTTTCCATGTGAAGGTATAATTAAAAACTGGATGTCAGGCAGAACTGAATCAGGATAGACAATGCTATAGGCGGCAGCAGCATCTGACAGTGATGCCCATTTACGATTAAAAGCAAATCGTTCATAATATATAAGGATTTGTTTCGGTCAGAACCTTTGACCTTTTGAGAAAGACAACAAACCCACAAACATCGGATTGTTTGTTTGAATCCAATTATTGCAATTGCGTTATATCCTGGGGGAGAAACTTTTCTTGATGCCTACTGCTAAGCAATCTGTAGGCAGGACAGCAATTTTCTTGCGTTTTGAGAGCTAGCAGCCCATTCACAGTGGGTAGACTTTCAAAAGACCCATTTATTGAATGACGCAAGGTGCAGATTATGATTCACTCCGTATAGGTTAAGTTTGTAAAATCTGCCATCAACAGCCTGTATTAATTCTCCTGGCACCTACACAGCCGCATAATGTATTTATCATCTCTAGGGCCCCATTTAACTCTTTCAGAGGCTTCAACATGATCTGTAATAAGACCTGGGCAAGAGTGTGATCTTGTCTAGTGAGTTGATTCCCTCTTTATTGGAGGGGCTGGACTGGGGTGGAGGGGAAAGGAGGAAATATCTCCTATATGGCCAGTACACAGTGGCCCAGCAATCTGGTCCTGAACATCCCCTTCTGATTCTGCTCTGACAGTCCCTGCATGTGGTGCAGTTTGAAATCTCTCACTGGCACAGGACAGCTGATTTTCTAGGGCTCAGACAAACGGGCTTATCTTAGGAGGGGGTCCTGTGTCATTATCTAGTACTCCCCTGCTGCCCTTTCTATAGGGTGCTGGAAGGATCCATTAGTTGTGTGCAGCAGTTGAAGGGGAAATCCATGTATTTCCTTGTTATCTCCCCCCACCCCACCCTAAATTTTTGGCATGGCGTGCCCAGAGCCATGCTGCTGCAATGACTTGGCCTTTAAAGGGGCAGAACTCCCCTATCCCCATCAAAAGCGGTGGTGGGATTAGCTATGCCTGATGGTGCAGTAGGGACACCTGAAAGAGGCAGTCTTTGTTCCCCACCAAAGTTGTGCTGGGGGGAAGCCAAATCAAAGCTGCATATGGTGCAAGAGAAACTGGCCTTAAAGGGGATGGGGCTATAGCCACGCTGGTGTGGCAAGGAGATTGTGGCATGGCCAGGGTGAAGGCCCCTACACAACCAGCACAGTAAGTATCTTTGTATGCCTTGTGCTTGCCCCGATTACATGCACTGTTTAATTACTGTGTATATTGTTTGTGATGGAAGAACTTCAGGGGTTCAGGTTTGGTTCCTAACCCACTGTGAATGAGGAGAGTTTACCAAGCTGGGTCAGAAAGGCTTTGAGGCCAGCTGTCCTCTTGGTATTTCAGCACTTATAGTTCAGGTCCCATTCAGGAAACCCAAACATCCAAGGAAGGAAGGGAAAAAAACACAGATCCTTCAAAAGACCCCTCATATTTGCTATTAAACATGGCCGATGCCTAGAAGAGGGATCTTATTTTATCTGAACCATTTCATCCATCCCTGACTTGTGCATAATATGTAATCGCAGCTCACAGAGACACATCGTTGGGGGGAGGGATAGCTCAGTGGCTTGAGCACTGGCCTGCTAAACCTAGGGTTGTGAGTTCAATCCTTGAGGGGGCCATTTAGGGAACTGGGGTAAAAAAAATCTGTCTGGGGATTGGTCCTGCTTTGAGCTGGGGGTTGGACTAGATGATCTCCTGAGGTCCCTTCCAACCCTGATATTCTATGATCAAGGTAATAAATCTGAATCCTGCTTCTTTAAACCCGATCCTGTGGTCTTGATTCAGGCAAACTCCCAGTCAGTGGGAGCTCTGCCTAAGGACTAGAGGATCGGATCCTCTGTCATTTATTGTACTTGGGTGAAAACTGTAAAGCTTCCTTTACTACTTGCTTGAATGTTTAAATAAACTTGCTTCCACCATGCCTGCTTCCCTTTTGTGTTGGCGAGCTGCAAACCATGCTATGGTCCCATTTTACTGGCATAGATTTCTGCAGAAAGGAAGTTAGAAAGTTGCACGCATGGGAGTTTTAAGAAACACACACACAACTCATAAATGCTTGTGCACTTCTCCAATTAGAGAACAAGAAACGTTACCATGTGACTTACATAACCAGTTACAACTAAACACCAGTGCTTGAGTTGTTGAACGCTCAGTGAACAGCTTCCGATCAACCAAGAGAGACTATTTTTAATCACAAAGAACACGTCAAACCCTATTGAATAATAGATGTTATGATCTACTCATGGATATTCTGCTAAATGAAAAGGCTAAATTCCTTCAATAATCTTTGCATAGCCCTTCTCTTGTGTGGGGAATACATAAAACCACATTAGTGGGAGCTTGATTCAAAGCTCACTTAAGTCAATGGAAACACTTCGATTTGGCTCAGGGCCCTGAGTTTCTAGCCTCCAAAAAAAAAAAGTCTGCGAGGGGCCACCATCTTGGCCGACATCAGGAATTGAACCAGGGAGATCTCGAACAAAAAGCATAAGCGACCACATCTTGAGCTGAAGCTCTCCGCGTGGTCCTGAAACTGACTAATTTCCTCGGTGGCTTTGGCACAGCAATGGCCCTGTAACATGCGTTCACCAGGGCGTTACATCAATATGTCTAGCAAGTATGTGGCACTCGGACTGCAGCCCTTTTGAGTTAAATGAAGCAATAAGCTGCTCCTTTGCCTTTCACCACTGCTGAAATATGATCCACGGCGCAGGTAGATTCCAGCTGTGATCTCGTTATTTGGTTCTGAACATTTATTTATGTTCTTAAGACATTATAGCTCCTTCCGCACAGGCAAAAACTGTAAAAACAAAATGAACAGCACTCTCTGTGTACAGTTCAGTTATTTAAGGTGCCCAAGGGCTTGAACATAAGTAGACACTGTGGTTGCATACAACATAAGCGAGACTTCTGAGTTTTGGTATTTAAAATGACAATTAAAAACATGGCAGGCGTGTTTCAGCAACTCTATAGGATGTCAGAAACATCTAGAAAAGGATTCAGAGCAAAAGTAAAGATTCCCAGATGCTGCTTTTCCTTTTGTTTCTTAAGCTTGCTTTTTAATGTGATGTGCCACAGTGCACCAGGAAGCTAATTATATATATATAAATCTAAAAAGACATCATGCATCTGACGTCACTGCCATAAGAACCTACTGTCAAATGAAAAGTGCTTTTTGGGGATAATCAAGATCTGCAATCTCTAGAGCCCCCTATCCAGGCAACCTTTATAGCCCCTTGCCCAAGAGAGATACTTCAGGGAGCGAAAGCCACAACTAAGTTGGCAGTCAAGTGGAAAAGCGTTCCTTCCTTAGACACAGAAGAGAGAAGTTAGACCCAAAATCCCACAAAGTGTGCATAACATGAAATGGCCTGCATATTGTTATGAATACATTTGCAGAAGTTATGCTGCTACAGGTTTAGTAAGCACTATCTACCACCGTAACCTCTAGTTCCAATGCAAATCCTGTCCTATCCTGCAAACCCTTGTACTCTGTGTATAATGCAGTATTACTTGTGTTAGGATAGCATAAGATTGGGGCGGGGGAGGGTCATTGTGCTAGATGCTGTACATAAAATTGCTGGATATCTACATAGACAAGATTTAAGAAAGGGTGGGAGGAATGAAGCATTATCCCCATTCTAGAACCGAGGCACAGAGAGTAAGGGGAGCCTGGCACCTGGCTTCTCTTTATGCCTTTGAAAATGTCCCCCAAATGACTTTCTGAAGGTCACACAAGGAGTCTGTAGCTGAGCCAGGAACTGAACCCCAGCTCTCAAGAGTCCCAGGCCAGGGCGTTTCCCACAACGCCATCCTTTGTCTGTCCCTCCTGCCCCCTGCTGAACATGAGACAAAAGTGTCCAACTTAAACCGCGTGGGAAAGGAAGACGGGTTCATTGGTTTCTTTTGCCCCTTAAATCTGCACTACTTTTAACTCTGTGCCTAGACGCATGGCTGGGATGTCTATGGCAGTTAATTTAAATTTTGTTTGAGGACATTCCAGCTCCTTTCTAGCCTCCAAGAGTTGATGTACAGTGGTGCTATATCTCTTTAGATTCTCCCAAAATAGCTTCCTGTCTCGGATGGTTCAGCTAAATTTGTTTGTTTGGCGCAATCTCACCACTCACGCTTAAGGCAGGTTCCATCCTTCTCTTTGCGTGCTGTGGAAATGTCACTGGGGGGTGGGAGGGCAGGAGGAATGGTGACTTAAGCATCCTGTCTTCTATTCAGTCCTTCTCTTAGCCTATGTGGTCCTCTTCGGTTCTTCATTCTCGTTCTGTTGGCAGCGGGAGGAGGAGGAAATCTGTAATTGTCCCTGTTCCTTGTGCAGCTTTATGGGAGGGCATAAGGAACCTTCCTACCTACCTACCCACCCCAGTGCAAGAGCCAGGGACCGCTGCTATTCCCTCGGTGGAAGGGGAGCGTAGGAATTGATGCCTCTCTCCCTGGGGGCACAAACCACCCCAATGGGGTCAAGGAAGAGGTAAGTCTTGGGACCGTGGAAGATGGGGAAAGTGTCTTAGGGACACTTTTGTCTGCCCCAGCTGTTTTCTCTGCTCTGGCAAAGATGTGCATTAAGCTCTGGTTTTCTTAGTGGGGGAGAATGCTGCCAGTCTTTCTATGTATGAACTGAAGGGTGCCTCTGTTGGTTTAGGATAGCTACACCTGTAGCAAACCATTCCGTGTTTCTTGAGTTAAAGCCCCTCTTTCCCCTTCCTCTTGATGCGATTAAAGACCATTGCCCGTGGTGTTGTCCTACCTCTGCTGCATTTCCTCCCTGTGTTCATTTCATCCAATCTGTCTGACCTTAGTTTTTTAAGGTTTTCTTACCAAGGAACTTGTCCAGATTTGCTTTGTAAAATGCCGTGCATGTACCTGGTGCTATATAAATGAGAGGATAAATATGACACTCAAGACAAAATGTGTCTGCACTCTTGAGGGGGAATTTGAACCTGGCTCCGAGGACCCACACAAGCCTATGGAATACCTAAGTCCAACTTCAGCACTCCTTTGAAGGCCTAAGTGGGAAGGAAGTACTGGCATAGTTGTCATGCTCCCCTTCTGCACAGGAGTGAATTTCACCTTCTGAATGCACATGGTTTACTGTCAATTGTAGTTAACAAATTTTGATTTGGTGGAAAGTCCTCTCTTCTAGCTATGAGTGGTTCTCGTGCCACTGTTACCACCACAATATCAGCTCAGTTATCTTTTTACTTTTAAACAATCAAAGTGAAACCCTGTTGGTGAAATAAATATGGTAATACGGTTACCACAAAAACTAGGAGGAAGGCAGCTGCAGTACAACTTCAAAATGTTATTCCAAACTCCTGTACATCATTGAGTAATGCACTTTAGTTTCTCAAATAGCCTCTACTCTTGACAGAAATGGAGCTTCTACTATTAGAATATCAGATGCGGACTCTTTAACTGTCTAGCTCTTCTTCCTAACCGTGCAGGATGGTTCCCTCTTGTATATCTGCTAGTGTTTTGTCTAGTGTAGTTTTAAATGTGCCGGTTATGGTGCTTTCATCAGTTGGGAGATATACCACAGGCCACTAGCTCTTGATCTTGTTCTCAGGAAGTTTTTCTTTATATTCAGCCTCTATTTTCTGTTTAACAATTTCATCTCACTCAGAATCCCTTTTACTGAGCAAAATAGTTCTTCTCCCTCTTTGGCATTGACCCTCTTCAAGTAATTGTAAACTGTTATGTCTCCCTTTAGTTGTTGTTTAACCTAGCTGTAAGTCATGAGCTCTGCTCTCGTGAATCATCCCCTTCCACCCTTTAACTGGGGTGACTGCCTATGTTTCAAGGAAATAAAGGACAGCTGTATGAAAAATCCTGACTAAACCTTATTTTTAAATGACGACTCCTCAGAATATTTGACTGGTGGCACAAAATCGTACCCAGAATGAAATAATCTGTGTCCCGGTGTATGATCCTTTCCTTTACTACTCAAATGTGGATCTGTAGTGTCTTGATACATCTTGTAGGGAATAGGCACTAAAGCCAAAATATTCAGAAGGTCACAACACCTGCAGTTGGGGGCAGATTTTCAAAAGGGTTCATAGCCACAAGAGGACCACTAAGGCGAAGAATTTAGCAGGATTCATAAAGAGTGAACGCATATAGCGTAAACAAGCACACCTAGAGTCACAATGGTAAGGATTAAAAAAATAACCAAGAGTTTTTGAAAGGATATAAACCCTTACAGCTGAAGAAGGCCTGAAAACTGCAAAACGATCTTGAGGTCAAGCGTGTTCTCATGACACTCCTGCATTTCCTTTTTCAAATTTCATAACAATTGTAGTCCAACTTCCACTCAACCCTATTCCTGTTTCTCTGCCCCTCACACGCTCATTTAACTCCCGATTTGTTACCTGGTTAAATATGGCTGTTTATTATAGGAAGCATTTTCTTTCAGAACCTGTCTCTTCTCTCTCTTAATTGGCAGGACTATTTCAATTTGTCTTGCATCAGGAGAAAGTCTACATTTAGGAAGGGGCTGATCTGAACTTCACAAGTTACTTCAAATCAGAGGTAAGAGAAGTAAGACTGAAGTAAACCATGAGACTGGTTTCTCTTCAAATACAAACAAGAGCTCTTACTGTTAGATAGCAGCACGACTGCCTGATTTCAGATGAGGTATGTTTGGGTGTTTTGGAAGGATGTTGATTATTCTAGTTGTATATGCATCTATACTAGATAACTGAAGTTCAGGGCCTTCCACCTGTAAATTAGAGACCCTGCTTGTAATGAAGTCAACACTGCGCTGGGGGCAGTGAGGGAGATGTGCAAACCGAAATAGTTTGACCGTATGATTCTTTCCTTCATCAAAACATTTTCCCTCTTGACTTGCAGTCACCCCCTTCAGACATGTGCAGATCACAGAAATGAACTCAAATCTAAATGCAGAAAAAGAAACTGCACCCTGCTCCCTCAAATACTTCCAAAGCTAGCCACCAGTGTTGCTACTGAGTGAGCTGTAGAAAAGGCTACTGGTGATGAACTAGAGGGGTTGCGTGTGTTCTCTCTCTCTCTCTCATTTTTAAAGCTGTGGCATCAAGTTCTTAACCTGGATTTTTACAAGCCTCAAAATGAGGGAGGTAAAAGAAATACATTTGCTCACTTAGGAATGGGCTCTCTTGTTGTTTGCTGTAGACGTTCTTGCTTGGCTAACAGTCTACGAGATTAATCATGTAAACGTCCCTTCTCAAAGCCCATTAGCCCGGAGAGGTTCGTCATCTCTTTCCTCTCCTACTCTCAGCTCTTGGCTGTCACACTCGCATGTGTGACCTTCTCACCGGGTCCCTGGAGTCTGACTCCTATTACTGGATTCTCAAGTTCCCTCATTATGTAGTGGGCGTATCGTAGTGACAAGCTGCACAGAAATGCTTTTAAATAAGCACAATCAATAAGTGTACAGGCTGCTTCATCTCTTATTGCAGGCTCATCGTGCTGGCCAGAGAGTAAAAAGGAGAGGCTGGGAGTTTCAAAGGAACCAAAGAGTTGAGAACCCAACTACTGTTTAATTTCAATAGGATTTGGACTACTTAGAAAATCCAGCCAACATGAATTAGTGGTTACCATGCTTTGCAATACCTATATGATTCTTATTTTCCCCTGCTAAAATGTGCAGTGGAACACGAAGACCTGCTGTTTAAAAGAATCAAAAAGCTTACTAATATTACTCACATGAGTATGGAATCAGCCCATATAAATAATAGACAAGGATGCCCAGAATTATGGTTTAAGGATTGGTCCTCTCAAGGATAAGATGACATTGTACTCAAGGGCAGAATAAATAAGTCAGATAAGCTAACAAGCACCCCTCAAAGTATTTCCCTTCTTGTACCTGCACCAGAATGAGACCTTTGACCCAGGATTTATTGGATGATTGTTTAATGAAAGGCTCAATCTAACCCTTTTGAAGTCAACAGGATTTGGCTTCCTGATTTCCACAGGTACTGGATCCGGCCCTAGTTCTAGTACGTTGGTTTTTCAGATTGGAGTGACTCAGCGCTAAAACGTCGTCTAATACCACAATGCAATTCCTCTCTTCTAGAGTAGAGCGGGTACTTCTATAAAAGATACAGGATGGTGGCAATTCTCCTGACTCTGCTAGTAAGGAAGACATTTAGTCAATAGAATTACACAGCCCTCTTTGCCTGAAAAAAGAGAGTAGACCACAAACAAGCTAAGTGAAAAGCTAAGCAGGCTTCTTGATTGCTATGTTCCAGTGTAAGTGGATTCTTCTCACATGAATTGTTTTGGAACCTGCCTTCTGATGTGGCCTCTCTGAAACGTAAGCCTTGCGTTATGTCACCAAGATGGCATTTGTGCTTGATTTATATTGGCACACAAGTTGCTATAAACTGCACAGGTGCCCCTAGTAGTCGTTTCCCAAATAGAGGTTGTTTCTATAAGCAGGAAACATGGCCACAAAATGAATATACTAGCCCTCGGCTCTGTCAACTACATCACCAATACAAGTATCCAGCATCTACACCTGATGCATTCATTTTCCATATACTTCAACTCAGCTAGTCACTTGGGACACTACTACCAGAGATGAGTGGTTGGTTGGTGGATCAAGAAAAACTTATTAGGTGAAATGCAATAGCCACTCATCTGCACAGGAACCATAATCCAATTTCTAACCTGTTTTTTCTTTCTTTCTTTATCTAACTTTTGGCTAGTCTTTTGTGGAGATCACCTCCAATTTGCATCTACCTTGAAGTGTGAGAGGATATCTGATACTATATCAGATTCTATAGGCCAAGAATTTATTTAAACCAGTTGTACGCTCTCTGCCAGAATTAATATGGAAAATATGTATTCAGGGAAAAGTGAATTTTTTTTCTCCGCTTTACAGTATTTGCAAACTGTGCAATAGGTAGTAGTAGTCTGCAAGAGTTCTTTTAAAAAGTTAGAGAAAAAAGCAGAGGCAACTGAACTCTTCATGCATTTCTAGAGAAGCAGAGACCATCTTTGTTGACAAAGGGAATTATTTACTTTGGTTCCTTGGATCCATCAGTCTGAATAGCATATGTCAGTTCTTCAATTAGTGTTAGCTGCAAGGCACTGCTAATATGCAACAAGAATTTTTTTTGTAACACTGCATTCATCTTCTACTCAGCTCTTCTGTTTCTGCTCTGTCTGGAGCATCAGAGAAAAGGCAGCTCCTGCTTCAGGTATCTGATGGCCGTAAATATCTTCTCTCTGCCACAGATGAAGAGCTGTGCCAGGAGTGGGTGAGATGAGGCCCATTCAAACTGCAACTGAGCCTCCCATATCTTCTTTTTGTTTTGACACAAGAGCAGACTTAACCAGCAAGATTTCCTTTCCATAACACCACTTTCTTCAGGCTTCACAAGAGCCATAGTGGAGAGATTGTCAGTGTGCACAAAAATCTCCCTTTTTACATTCCAGAGAACAGCACATGATGATGCTAAGAAATCCTCTTTCATGCAGGGGAATCATCCGTTCTCTCACCTCATCTCTGGTTGGGGAAAATCCCCTATTTAACATTCAACTACAAATACTCAAAATCCTCCCCTCCACTACTTCAGTTAGGATAATAATAATAATTTATGGAGATATCCCATCTCCTAGAACTGGAAGGGACCTTGAAAGGTCATTGAGTCCAGCCCCCTGCCTTTACTAGCAGGACCAAGTACTGATTTTGCCCCAGATCCCCCAAGTGGCCCCCTCAAGGATTGAACTCACGACCCTGGGTTTAGCAGGCCAATGCTCAAACCACTGAGCTATCCCTCCCCCCCCGACTCTCATGTAGATAATTAGTGTGACAATGGCATCAAAATGGACTCCTTATCTGTTGTTGGCTGAATTCTTCTTGAGTGACAGGCCTGAAAACAAATTCTAGCCCTGGCCCATAATAATACATCAGATTCCTAAAGCCTACTTTTTGAGTAACAAAGCCTGTTTGTAAATTAAGTGATGGAGTATGGTAACCTGAAATCTACACTACTCTAGTACTTTTCTTTTGACTGGAAAGCATTAGGGCCTGATCCTTCACATCTGGAATCAGAAGTTTAAATGTTTCATGTCAATGGGAGTAAAAGCAGGTCCTAAGACAGCACTTAAGATAAGCTAAAATCATTGGGTCCAATTCTCCTCTCACTTAATTGAGTTTCAAATTGGGATCTTTGGGGAGAATTGGGTCTATTTTTTCGTATATGTGTAATGTGCTGGCCAAAATGTCCTCCTATAGTGACTGGACTACATAAGATTTCCCTACAGATTATTATTTCCTGAAAGAGATCCTAAAAACCTGAGCACTGTGTTCCTTTCATGCTATTTTAGAGGGTTATTTGAGCCTAGTGCAATAAATTACTCCCCTTCTCTCTCCCCCTCCCCCCGCAGTTTGATAAACCTTTCAAAACATTGTAATCGTACAAGTTGAAAGTCAGAGCCAAACTAAAACCACTTGCATGTTTTTATTGCATAGAATATTCCAAGTCTGAATTCTCAAATGTACCCTTCTAAGATGTATTATAATCACTGACGCTATTGGAAGGAACCAGTTCTCACCCCTTTTAATGGAAAACTGTTTAGCATGTTTGGTACATGTCTGATCTGAAATATATCCATTTGCTGTTTTTTGGGGGGCGTGGGGGTTGTTTGTTTTTAAATCGCATTTATTTTGCTTGGGACAATATTTGAACAGTCAGGTGACCCATTTGTCTAACAGGAAGGATTCTCATAGAAGTACAGTACCATTGATAGGTAGCTCCTTTCTATGAGAACACAACTTCCCAAGGCAGCTAGTGCCCAACGCAAGTGCTTGGTCTGCAGGTAGCAAGCAGGTACAGAGGAGTGTAGGGATCCTTATGTGATGCCTTGGAAATGAACTGACAGCCTATAATCCTTGCTGTCTGTACCTCCCTCCTCTGCTGCCTTCAGCCTGTGTGGTGGAGACAAAGTCCATCCACCCATTGTGGCAGCCAATTGTGGCAGTCTCCAGGATACCTTCGGTTGCATCAGGAGGTACTGGACCCTGCTGTACATGACATACATTACACCAGTGGTTCTCAACCGGGGTACATGTAACCCTGAGGGTTTGCAGAAGTTTTCCAGGGGATACATTAACTCATCTAGATATTTGCCTAGTTTAACAACAGGCTGCATAAAGCACTTTCAAAGCACTAGCAAAGTCAGTACAAATTAAAATTTCATACAGACAATGACTTGTTTATACTGCTCTAGATACTATGATCAGCGATTCTCAAATGGTGGGAGAGTCCATTTCAATGGGGTTGCCAGGGCCAGCATTAGACTCTGTGGGGCCCAGGGCAGAAAGCCAAAGCCTGAGCCCGCCACGTGGGGTAGAAGCCGAAGCTTGAGTTTCACAGTGAGGAGAAACTTGGGGCACACAAGACGAATCAGACTGCTAAAAGGAGTACAGTAGTCTGGAAAGGTTGAGAACCACTGCACTACATCCTATTGGTGGGATTTAGCCTCCTTAGTGCTGAATGATCAGACATGCTTGTCATCTGCACAAAAATCAAGGTTTATTAGAGATTAAAACATTTCTTTTCAAATGGAAAGAAGTGTGACACATTTCTGCCACACATTCCCAAGCTGACTCTCCTGCCAGGGCCGTAGCAACAAAGAACGTGGCCCCCTCCGAACGGTGGCCCCCTCCGAACATATGTCCGGGCGGGGCCCCTTACAGTGCAGAAACTGGAATGCGATATTTATTTTGCCACTTTTAGGGGCCTCCTTCCTTGCGGGGCCCCCTCCGGTCGGAGGGTACAGAGGGTGCTTGCTACGCCTCTGTCTCCTGCTGTAACGAATGGTGCCCCAATCACACTGTTTGAGGGGCTTTCTCCCTCTCTCCCCACCGCAGAACTGTTTTGAAGCCAGATCTTGTATCCATTATTACTCACTTATCTAATCCTGCCTTTCCCATTGGCATCAAAGGGACTACTTGTGTGAGTAAAGTTTACTTGCATGAGTAAAGGTTGCTGGATCTGGCCCTTTGTTTGTAACTCCAGGAAGGATTCGGAAAGTTAGTTCTCTGATGCAGACATGAAACGCTTGCTCAAACCAGAAGGGTTTATTTTTGGTCCGTCTCCATCTTCATTTTTGGCTTCAGTACCACTCTGGTGCCTTGCATGCAGCTGGAGCATTCAGTCGATTTAACATCTTAGTTTTAATATTAAACTATAAAACTTGGATTTTTTTTTTTATGGATCACTTTTATGTTAAATTTGTTAATCTCCTTTTTACCCCCCCCCCTCCTATTTTAAGTACACTTTATAGATAAATAGAGAATTTCTTTTTCTTAATTTAAATATAAGGAAATTGGCAAATGGGTGTGAAACATTTAGCACCCCTGTGAGGAAAAATGCCATTGGTAAAACATATGTGGATCATAAGAAAGGTGTGAGCTGTTGAATTGTCAGGAGTGGAAAGGTAGTTGCATTACTGCTCCTTACCTGACCCTCTTCTTGCTAGTGTGAGCTCACAGCCCAAGAAAAGGGGGACAGAATCATTCTTAAAGCTTCACTGCAGAGTCTCATAGAGTCATGGCTCTACTGGGCTCTGCAGTTACTGTGCCTCGCTGTAGTTTTTGGAACCTCTCATTATTATGCCCCAGTTTTAGATGGAGGAATTCACTCCTCTTCACCCTGAATTCCATTGCTGTATCACAGCTCAGGCCTCTGTCCTACACCCAGCACCGGTGAAGCCGTGAACTGGTGTGAACCTGACAAGTGAGCAGAAACCTACCAAACCAGAACCCTTTTCTATATTTTCACAGTGAGAACTGCCCAAGGGCAAAAACTAAATTTAGTTCGGACTCCAAATATTTTGTACTTCAGGATGCAGACTTGACCTCATATAAAAATTTGTGATCACTGCAAAGGGATATACTGCTTGTTTGAGTGTCAGGAGGCCTGTGGACCCAAGGATAGAGGTCACCCAGGAAGAAAAATATTATAAAATTCCATCCTTGTGTAAAGAACCCAGGGCCAGGCAGGAGACCGTAAAGAGTTTGGGAGGTCAAAGCAACTCAAACCCATCAGGGCCAGCTGCTTTGTGAACCAGAGCGAAAGAGAAGAGAAATACTAGCAGGGTCAGAAAGGGTGGTGGAGTCAACCCGGAGACCAGGAAAAGATGCCTATGGGCAAGAAGCATAGAATGAGACTGTTTCCATTTAACTGGGGAGCTTTATTTTGAACAACCTTTATACCTCTAGTCTGGGGGGTATTTTTTTAAACCGTTTGAAGGGAACTGTTTTGGACTAAGGCAGTGCCTTGGGACTTGTGATACTGCCTGATAACAAGCCCCAGTCAAAAGAGAGTTTGCAAAGGTTGGCAAGGCATTCCTCAGAATCAAGCTCTGACCTCAGCCTCCAAGCTAGGCTCTGGGTTGCTGGGTTCCTCAGCCTGGTTTGTTAAATGCTTCAAAGCATTTCTTCTCACTTTTTTTCCCCCTGTAGTGGTGAGTCATGATCAGATTCTGAGCAAGAAATAAAATGTTTGCTGCTGGAAAGTTTGCTAGCACCTGTCTGAGATCCTAAATGGTAAGACCCCAATGTCAGTTTGCTTGCGCATAGATGTGCATCGCATGTCGCTCAATGCTTTTGTGTGTAACGCCTACATATTTTAATCTTTTTATCTTAATCGCTTCTGGTCTCCTTCTGATACATATTGTTTAAGGGCCTGATCCCACTCTTAGAGGATCAGGCACACAAAGAGGGGGGATAAGGGCAAATTAATAGTTTTGTGGTTTTAAAGGGAGGTTTTAGCCTACAAGGTGATGCTTTAGAAACAGCAGCCTGAGATTCCATATCACTCTGTTTTCTAACTACTTGCCCAGAAAATTTACTCTAGGATCTGAAAGTCAAACTTAGTTCTTTCTGGCACATGTGTAACACACTGGTTAGGGTGTGTTATGCATTCATTTCTGTGCAAAAGACTTTACAGGACATAGGTCTGCTATAGCTTTTTAGAGACTCCTACGTTTCGTTCTGGAGAGGCTTAGCTCAATCCCCAGTGTTCACTATCGTATCAGTGGGGGCTGTAACTGACACATCCCTGTGCACTAGGCTCAGAAGGGTTGTGTAACACATGCTCATCCTGAGCACCTGCAGCCCACAGCAGTTCAAATCCCAGATGAATCCCCACTTATGTGATGGCCTGCATCAAGGCTGACACCGGAGATTGAACTGGGGACCTCCAGAGCTGCAAACGCAAGCCTCTACAGCTTGAGCTAAAGAACCAAGTAGCTGGGGCTAGGTCTACACTACCCGCCTGAATCAGCGGGTAGAAATCGACCTCTCGGGGATCGATTTATCGCGTCCCGTCGAGACGCGACAATCGATCCCCGAATCGGTGCTCTTACTCCACCAGCGGAGGTGGGAGTAAGCGCCGCCGACAGAAAGCCGCAGAAGTCGATTTTGCCGCCGTCCTCACAGAGGGGTAAGTCGGCTGCGATACGTCGAATTCAGCTACACTATTCACGTAGCTGAATTTGCGTATCTTAAATCGACTCCCCCCTGTAGTGTAGATGTACCCTGGGACTGTAACAGACCTATATGATCTGTGCATTGGGAACAGAGAAGTACACTTAATACACACTGATCAGTGGGTTGTATAAGCACCATCACTAGTGAAGGGGTTGGCAGGTCACTAGGGATTGCAAAGGTGTAACCCCAGGGCATAATTTAAGGATGATACTGTTGTCCTCAGAGGAAAACTAAGTTTGCAGAATTCCTTCCTGCTGACGAATAAGCCAGAAAACACAACTTGGCTTTCAGGGTTTGCAGGGTTGACAATCAGAAAAAATATCCTTGATTTGCGGACTGAACAAGTTTTTAGAACAGAATCATGAAGACCTGGGACCCCAGGGTGCTATTTTCATAGTTGCCTTTCAGAGTCAAACCATGCTTTAAAGCCAATAAGTATCTCACTCTCTCACCCTTATGCCTCCTCCTTTAAAAAAGCGAAGTATGACAGAGCCTGAGAATTGTAAAAGTAACAAGAACAAACACGTAGGTGTTATGAATAAAGTCATTAAACATGGTATTTGTTATGCACATTGAGTTCTGGAAAAAATGATATTGTGGCTTTGCCATTCCATTGGTGCAGAACTGCAGATTTCCAGCAGAAAACATTCTATTTCTCACCCAGAATCAAACTGTGACTCAGTGTGAAAATAAATGTCACTGAGACATTGGCAGTAGTGAGAATAAATGACAGTGTCCAAGTAAGAATCAGTGACAAGTGCTCCAATCGATTGCAGAGATGTGACTGAGGGCAGAATATGGCCCTGTGATTTTTCTGTTGATGATGCATGAGCCAGGACAGCATCTGCAGGGATAACAGGATTAAAAAGTATTAAATTCTCCTTTTGTCAGATCCTTTAAGGGCATGTCTATGCTACATAATTAAGTTGACCTAACTTACATCATCATACAGCCGCCACAGTAATTACATTGCTTGTGTGTGTCTCCGCTTTGCTCCTTGTGTCGGCGGTGCACGTCCTCACCAGGAGCACTTGCACCGATTTGAACTGTCAGTGTGGGGCATTGTGGGATGGTTTCAGAAAGCCAGCAACAGTCAATGTAAGCAACACAGTGTCTACACTGACACTGCGTCAACCTAACTACATCAACATTGACTCTATGCCTCTCATGGAGGTGGAGTTAAGTGGGTGTAGTGTAAGTTGACTTACTGTGGTAGTGTAGACATAGCCTTAGAGTTAGGTTGACCTAAGATGCCTTGCGCCAACCTACCTCTGTAGTGTAGAGCAGAGCTAAGTCAGAAGATATTAGAGTTGGTCAAAGAAAATGTGTTTTTTGTCTAAATAGAAATGTTCCATGGGAAATGTGTCAACTGCAATGAAATTTTTAATGGAAAGAGTCTAAATACACTGTTTCATCTTTCCCAGTTTGATTTCATTTCAACTTTAATATTGATATTAATATTTTTGGGCAAGCTAACCCCAGTCCTACGCTCAACTTGATGGCATTTGTTTACAGATCAAAGAACCGAGTGATGGGAGCTATTAACACAATACTCCTACCTCACTATCGCAGCTCTTTCCATCCTCTTAAAGTTTAAAATGTTGAACCCTAAATCACTTGTCTCCGAGAGAGAGAAGAGAAAGTGATGGGGGAGAGAGAATATGGGAGGGCACACAGAACTCCTGGCATGAGTTGGGGGATAGCATGGGGAAAGGGAGGGAATGAGCGGGTATAGAGCCCCTGGCATAGGGAAGGCAAAATGAGGGAGGGAGAAGAAGAGACTAGGGGAATGTAGTGGGAGGGGCAGCACATAGCCCCTGGCATGGGAGAGTGGGGATGACAGGCAGGGTGATATGAAGGGTGCTTGGAATGTAAGGAACCCTTGCTGCATGCAACAATCTCTGCCTACACAAATAATGAAATGCGTCAGCGTGGAAGGAGCAGTTGCCTTCTGAGCACCCCCTTATGTCAAAGTGAGGCAGGCCACAGCAGAGACACCGTTTCCCTCCATTAAATGACCGAATTCTTACTTCATTAAGCAGCCTGGTCCAGGAGAAGCCAAGCACCCTACAGCAGCATCTCTCCCTTTCATAAAGTCTTGTGAAAGGAGTGCTCCTACAAGGGTTTAAAGGCTCTTGCCTCAGAGCCCAGATAAAACTTAAAAGTGCCCGAACAAAAATCTCTAGGTTCCAGCAGCAGCTCCTTCTGCTACAGCGTCAGGCATCTCTGGGGCCTGGAGAGCTTCCCCCCTCCATCCCCCGTTTGCTCAGGGTTCCTCTGACCTCTCTGCCTGGAGAACTGTTGCCCATTTCAGGCTTCCTAGGAGTTTCTCTCCTCTGGTGCTTCTGTTCTTCTCAGGAGACTTCTTTCAACTGAGGTCTCCTAAGCCTTTTATTAGGCCCAGGTGGTCCTTACTTAACTGCCTGCCTGTCTGCTACATAGGCAGCTAACTATCCCCAGTGGACCTGGGTTGGTTCATTCCCTTCATGGAGCCAGTCACAGGTAGCCTGGACATCTGACTTGAAGGACCAACTCTGTGACAGTGTCCCTCTCGGTGCTGAAACATAAAATACTAAACGTTTTGAGAGTTCCAAATTTAAAAAATAAATAAATAGAATTTTCATCTGAAGGCAATTTAGGCTCTTCATTCCAACTCATAATGAAAACGAATGTCAAAATATTGGAATTTCCTCAACAACAGAAATTCTGGTTTCTAACTCGCTCCCCTCCAGTAGGTAGGACTAATTACACACAGGTCTGCCAAAGATGTATATGACATCTTTACACTGTGTCTTTTCTACAGTCAAGGAGCTGATAGCAAGAGGTTGAAGTGCCGAACCTTTCAAGAGGTAAAAGAGCAGGGAGAATTAACTCTGTGTGTATGTGGTTTGTTGAAGGTGTTTTTGAAACAGAAATATATATAAACTGTTACATTGCCTATTTTCCTTTAGGAGTGACTGGGGGAAAGAAACGGTTATCTTCTGTTGTTAGTCTTTGGACATAGTTCAGTTACAAACTTTCTTGAAAGTTCTCCTCTTTGGCATTGGGTTAGAGCCTGGCAATACTTACTACTGCACATGGTGCTTAGTCCAGTGAATGGTGCCACGGGAGTCGGTCACAAATGTAAACACTATGCCTGGTACAAAGCGTCTGTAGGATCGACCCTTCGTCAGAAAGGAATGATGCATTTTTTTTAAAACCAAAGCCTTCTCCAGGGAACAGTAAGCAAACCCACAAAGGAAACAACCCCTCCCACCCCCCCGCCATGCTGATCTCTCACTACGTCCATCGCCAGGTGGGTGCTGAGGGGAAAGTCACGTAAAGCTAACAAGGTGTGAGGGAGGGCAGAAGTAATTCCCATTGTGTCAGCTCCTCAGAAGACCATGCATGCAGGAGGAGTGTGGCAAACCAGACTGGTGGAAGACAAGGTAGGCAGCAGTTCCCACATCAAGGATCTATTTGCTGTGGGTTCTATTCAAATGATTTTTGTATCAGTGGTCCCAGTCCTGTAGCCCTTGTGATCCCATAGCCCCGTTAAACTTAGTGTGTTAAAGTGGTTGTTGTGGAGAGGGTGGGCTGACAGGGAGCTGATCCCAGATCCTTGATTCTGCTCTGCGCAGTCCCTGTGTAACTTAAAGCTCCAGGGGGTACTGCTTTGACTTATACCACTAGTGAAAGACCATCTGGCAGGATAGAATTGGGCCTAGTATAGCCTTGCTTTGCCATCCTCTTCTCCAGGGGTGGCTCCAGACACCAGCGCACCAAGCGCATGCCTGGGGCGGCAAGCCACGGGGGGCGGCTTGCCGGTCACTGTGAGGGCAGCAGTCAGGCAGCCTGTGGCGGCAGCGGGCCTCCCACAGGCGCGCCGCCAAAAGCCGCCTGACTGCCATGCTTGGGGCAGCAAAATACATAGAGCCGCCCCTGCTCTTCTCCCTTCTTTTCCTAGACACAGCCACTCTCTGGCATATATATCTCCTCCTCTCCTATGTCATGCATCCCAGCCCTGGTGTGGGAAGAGAGCAGGTGGTGGAGTTTGCACAGGAAGATGCAGTGTCAACTCCAGCAGCAGAGATAGCTATACACCAGGGAAGCCCTCCAGGGGAATCTCTAGGCTATATAAGCTCTCTTCATACTCCCCAAGCACAAAAGAAAATCTGGTAAATCGGGTCCTATGGTGAAGAAAGTCATACAATTACCTTTATTTCAAACCCTACTCCTCAGGAATCATGGTCAATTAGTTTCCACTCAGGGTGGGATAGATAGGCCAAAACACCCGTCAGATTAGAGGCAACTCACAAACTGTGTCCCCATTCTCTTTCCAGCTGTCTTCTGTTCCCCAGTGTTTGTCCTACTCTGTCAGAGCCAGAAGTGCCGTTACTTGATTCCTGGGTCTTTACTATTCTACCTCGGAGAACAATGTTGGATCTGAAATAAGAGACACAAAAGTTCTTTCTCCTTCTGAGAGTGTGGAAGCCAGAATCTTCCCTCTAGTCTCCCTCCTGCTCTCCTGGGAGAAATGAGATTCTAACGGTCTGGAGGCAAAGGAGAGGTCAACCAATGGGAGGTCAAGTTTCAGAGAAAAGCTAAACATCTTTCCTGGCCATAAGGCTCCTTCTCTTGTGAGGAAAAATCAATGGACTATGTTGTCTGGATGTGCAGGATGTACTTCCAGTATGCAGTGTGGAGAGACAATCACCCATTTTTCATTTAATGTTAACGTCTAAGCACCACCACTACAGCCAATCCCAAGTGTTCAAAAATCCTGAGTCAGCCCCCCCAAAATCATAAAATGGCTTAAAAATGAGATTTAAAAATAAATGTTGAGAGTTTATTTGCCCTCTGGTTGCTAATCCTTTAGGGTGCAGTTGGGTCATGTTTTTACGCCCTTTGTCACTACCACAAAGTCTAGAAACTTAATTTCATGGTGGTTTTTAACGAAAGCTGAGATTCTCACATAATCCCTAGCCTCCAGGAGCCGTGCTTTTCAGAAAAACAACAAATATTACAGAGTTGGCAACACTGCCCCCACTCTGAAAATGTCCATCTCGGAAGTCAGATAAGAGGATAAGACTTATGTGGTTATGTTTATAAAACGCCTCAGTTGGGCTAGTTGCCCTTCTTGTTACTTTATTTTCCAGAACAAATGCACGTGTTACAAGCAGTTTTGTATAGGTAAAATTAGGGTATGGTTATTCCTAAGTAAGGGTGAGAGAACCAAATGAGCCCTGATTTGATAAACTCGAGGCTTGAGGTAATCCTGAGCACGCTCACAGTGTTCTAAAAGACACTTTTTGGGGAGGAGGAGAGTAAACCTGCTTTTTGTCATACAACAAAGCTGGAAACTAGCCAAAATGCAATAGAAGTTATAGGAGGCCTCTGAACTGGAGACTGTCTGCTTCTCTGCCTCTGATACATTGCAGGCACTGACAGAGTTATAGCAGCATCTAAAGAGTACAGACCCCAAGAAACTTCACATTTTAACTGTTTAAGTCCTGGTTTAAATTGTCCTTCCTGAAAAATTGTTTGAATATCTGCTATGTTTCCCAATATCACCTGAGAATGAACATCCTTTGACTGTCTTTTCCACTAGTTCTTATGGAAGTCTTGGTGCATTCATGGAACTATCGGAGTTTTTCGAAGAGCAACACCAGTGATCGAATCGCTAAGCACTAAAAACAAAAACAAACGAGCCAGATGGTCTGTGGAGGAGTGCAGACTCCTACATATCTGATCTTGGGACTAACGTACAGAATCTGTGCAGGTTTGGGAACAGCAATGATGTTGATGTGGGGATAAAACTAGCAAAATGGAGAGATGGTACTTGCATACTATTGGGAGAGGCCCTTAGAAAAATACTTCTGCTAGATAGGCAGCTTTCCTTGAGGCTCTAACGTCTACTCAGCGGCGGCTCCAGGCACCAGTGCTCCACGCGCGTGCCTGGGGCTGCAAGCCGCGGGAGGCGCCCTGCCGGTCCCTGCGGGGGCGGCAGTCAGGCAGTCTTCGGCGGCTTTCCTGCGGGAGGTCCGTCGGTCCCACGGATTCGGTGGTAATTTGGTGGCAGGTACGCCGAAGCCGCGGGATCGGCAGACCTCCCACAGGCACGCCGCCGAATCCGTGGGACCGGGGACCTCCCGCAGCCGTGCCACCGAAGGCTGCCTGCCTGTCGTGCTTGGAGCAGCAAAAAAGTTAGTGCCGCCCCTGTGTCTACTGCAATAAAAAACCCACAGCACTGAGTCTCAGAACTCATGTCAGGCTGGGGGGCTAAAAATGTTCCTAATTCTGGGACTGGGGGCCAGTTTGTCCCCCAGCATGGGCTGGGGTGGTCTTAGGGATTGTGTCAGCTGGGAATTTCCTGGGTGCAGGCCCACAGTGGGGGCCACATCATTTCTGTTCTCTCTCTCTCTTCCAGCCTTCTTGGAACGGCCAGGGCCTCTGTAGCTGGTGTAGCTGGCTCTGGCTAGACATTGGATGCCCCCTGTACCCGTATTATTCAGCTGAGATGGAGAGGGGCTTGCACCAGCCATTTGTCCTCTTTGCATCTGACCTCAAGTTGTTGAAAATGTATATCACTTTAGTTATAAACAATTGCCTACCATAAGTGAGGGGACTTCAGGTTGAAGATCTGTGCTCAGATCACCTCCTGGAAGCAGCAGTCTCTAGCGGACTGAGGACAGGCTGGGAGCCAGGAACTTCTGAGCCCTAATTCCAGTGTTGCTGCTAGCTTCTGCAGGCTGCATCTACCCTAGGGGGAAAATCAGGGCTCCTAATGTACAGCTAGTCACAAGCAGGGTTAGATGAGTTGAGTTCTGTCCACACAACAGCTATCCCTATTGCTGCCATTGGACGTGTGTTCTGGTTTTACTAGAGTCAGTACTGGCAAGTCCAAGCATTCCAAAAACACAAGATTGTTGACAATCACACGATTCTTTTAGTCAGTAATAAATGGGTCTCGTTTTCCTTGACTTCTAGTCTTTGAACCTTTCGGCTACCCTTATGTCATGTTTTCGAGCTTTACCCAACCACCCTGAGATGGAGAATCTGGCTTTTTCTAAATGAAAGCTGAGCTGCTCACGATTCACAGAGTTGGGCAACTGAGGACAATCACCACCAGGCATGAGCTTGGTGAAAAAGTCATGAGTTCAGAATGCTGTAGTTTTTAGACAATGCCTCTAAGGCAGTGGTTCCCAAACTTGTTCCGCTGCTTGTGTAGGGAAAGCCCCTGGCGGGTCGGGCTGGTTTGTTTACCTGCCGTGACCGCAGGTTCGGCCGATCGCGGCTCCCAGTGGCCACGGTTTGCTGCTCCAGGCCAATGGGAGCTGCGGGAAGTGGCAGTCAGTACATCCCTTGGCCCGCACTGCTTCCAGCAGCTCCCATTGGCCTGGAGCAGCGAACCGCAGCCAGTGGGAGCCGCGATCGGCCGAACCTGCAGACGCAGCAGGTACACAAACCGGCCCGGCCCGTCAGGGGCTTTCCCAGCACAAGTTTGGGAACCACTGCTCTAAGGGCTTAGAGAGGTCACTTAACTACTCAGTGTTTCATCTCACCTGCAGAATGGGGGTAATGCTATTAACTTATCTATCTCATGGAGTTATCATTGGTTTTATTTAGTTTAATATTTGTAGCATGCTGCAAAGATGAAAATGCTATGTAGTTGCAAGATATTATCATTATTTCCAGCAACTTTTGAAAGGTGGTCCAGGGTTGTGTGGGATGTAAGGTGATGTAGAGAATTAATTAGCCTGTTTATTCTACAGTTGATGGAAAATGAAGTTCCTATAGCAACAACCACATCATGCAGATATTTACTGTGCTGTACTATGAAACATCTTCAGTAAGAACTTTCCCATAAATAGCACTCTAGTACCCAGGTAGCAAGATACTGTAATATTTGTACAGTGCTTTGAAGAGAAAGTACTATATACATGCAAAATATTATTATTATATTGCCACATATGACCACTGATCCACTGAATGTGGTATGTTGCCTCTGGCAGTATATGATACCTATGGCACAGAAGAGACCAAACATTCCCCATATATAATACAATGTGTAGAGGAAATAATTCCTTCCTGACCACTGTGGTGATCAGAGTTGGCCATAAACCATGAGATTGGAGCTAAGACTTTGACTTTCCAGGGGCTGGGTATGTGATTTCTTAGTGTAGAATAAGTAAGGTTCCATGCTGTCTTTGACAAATCCTGCCTGAAAAGCACACTTCCTGATGCCTGGTGTGAGTCTGACAGCTAGCATTTAGATTTCTGTTATTCAGACTTATCCTTTGTGAATTTCTTTAAGCTCCCCAGATGGAAGACACTACAAAGGATAAAATAGCATTAATATTTAGTAGTAATAATAAACAAAAATGGGCTTCATTGTGATTCAGAACTGGGTGAGGAAGACAAATGTAGAGTGGGAGATTTTGAGATTAAGAGAACGATTCATGGCTTCATTCATATTCACTGTGCCATCATTTTTAAGGAACAGATGAAGGGCCCAGTGTTACAAACAGATGTCATTCTTGCTCCCATTGTAGTAAATGAGATTACGCCCATCGGAAAGCACTATAGCTGGTAGTAGGAGTTTGCAGGACCTGGTCCATAGTTTATAGGGAATTCAGACTGATATTGTGGTGCACAATGGAAACACTGGTCTGGGATTCCCCTGGAATCCAGGGTCTTGGTCTCATAGACTCATAGACTTTAAGGTCAGAAGGGACCATTATGATCATCTAGTCTGACCTCCTGCACAACGCAAGCCACAGAATCTCACCCACCCACTCCTGTAACAAACCCCTAACCTATGCCTGAGTTATTGAAGTCCTCAAATCGTGGTTTAAAGACCTCAAGGTGCAGAGAATCCTCCAGCAAGTGACCTGTGCCCCGTGCTGCAGAGGAAGGCGAAAAACCTCCAGGGCCTCTGCCAATCTGCCTTCGAGGAAAATTCCTTCCCGACCCCAAATATGTTGATCAGTTAAACCCTGAGCAACCCTTAATCTACCATTTATCACTGTTGCCTCTGTGAGATTACAGTGGAATGGTGATAGTGCAGTTTCCCCCTGTTGGGATGGAAAATACTGGACTAGATTTTCAGTCCTGCCCTACTCAGAGACCAAAAATTTCCCTGCTGAAGTTTTCCTTGGTGTGGGGCACTCCCTATGGAAGGATTCACTCCACATATCAATAGTATTTGACAAATCTGTACCAGCCGTTCTCCTTGATACTAAAAAAGTCTCCTGCTCACTGTTCCAGGCAGTATCAAATCATGAAATAGTCATGCAAGATCCTTAGCTACAACAGCATAATGACAGCAAGATAACCGTTTAGGTCAATACATTGCCATACAAACCCAAAATGAAAAACACCAGGGGAAAGGGGGAAGACATGACTTCCTAGATCTGTTTTTCTTTCCAGCTCTTTTTCTGTGAGTGAGTGCATTCCAGTTCTTTAATAGCAATGAATATGTGTGCTCTCTCTTGACCCACTTGCTGGAACATGGAGTCTTTCTCATGCCCTTTTTTTTCCATTCACAGCTAGGATCTCTCATAAACTTTGCATACGGTACATCCTAATATGCATCCTAGCGCTGTAATGAATTGTTCAGTCTTTTGTTTCAAGCACACAGCATGCACCCAGACTTGCTCATAAAATATCCATAGCAAAATCATGTGATGCCTATTCCCCTTATGCATTTTTAAGAGCTGTGCCCTAAATCCATTAAAAGACTGCGAGGCATGAATAGGGAGGAATAATCCCTGCTAACATATGGGTGTGTAACAAAGGAATTGGGAATCAAGTGACTGTCCATATAAAATGTACTATAGACGTGAATTAATTTCCTCCAACTTCTGCTGTGGAAGTACAATACCTCTTACAGTGCAGCACGTTAGTCTCAATTATCAACAAGGCATTTTGCCTTGTGGGAAGAAAATCCAGCAAGAGTGGTGATGGTTTCAAAAGAGGAGGAGGCAAAAAGTCAGGGAAACACAATTTTAAAAGTTAGGGGCCTTAACATAGTGGAGTATAAAATTTACTTTCTCATTTTCAGTGCCACTAACTAGAATACAACCTATGGTGTGATGAGCCATTACTTCTGAGCATAGGGGTTGCTGCTATTATTCTGGGGATTGATCTGCAGAACTGGGTTGGGTTTGCAAAGATTTAAAAAAAATAGCTTTTGAAAGATGCAGGAAACCTATCAACACCTCAGGTAATCAGGACTGGGATTTTCCAAGGGGCCTAAGGGAGTTATGCACTCTGTTTCAATGGGAGTTGGGTGATTAATTCCCTTAGGCTGTTTTGAAAATCAGGCCTCCAACTCTCACTAAGCATCTGTTCATTTGTGTAGCTCTCAGCATGGTCACTAAATGGCTACTCCTGCCCCACTAGTGTTTTCTCCAGGAATTGAAATTAGTGGGGGTGTTTGAATTTACAGGGGGGGTTGTCAGGGCCGATGAGGGGTGAGACCATGAGGGTGAAGGTGGGATGTATGGCCACATAGTAAAAGCTGAAAAATGTTTCATGACCATTTATTAGATTTAACTCATGTTTTAAAATCATCACACAAATGAAATTTGGCTCTTCAAGCCTTCTATGAAGCACTAGATCTACACTCCTCTTGGTTTCTTGTTATAATTTTGCACAAGTCTGTTAATGAACTTCTTGACTGCAATGTGTTGATCTTTGGTGGCTTCTCGTGTGTCAGGTACTTCCATTCCTTCAATTGATATGCTCATTAGTTCATTCACATGATCAGGCAGAAGGCGACTTCTTTCAGAACACAAAATTCCATTTAGTGATGAAAAAGAACACTCAACCTTAGCTGTTATGACTGGGAGTAGCAAAAGATGAATTCCTACTTCTTTCATCCCAGGAAACATAGCACAAAGATCAGGTCAAGCCACTAGTGATGATGATTAAATAAATAAATAAATAAAAAGTTGAAGTCAAATCTTCATTCATTCGTTGTATGATATTCCACTCTGTGTTCAAATTCTCTATTCTGTTCTGAGCACGTGGCAGCCCCATTGCTTGTAGTGCCTCACTCCACTCAACTGTCGGTGTCTTATAGGACAGGGATCTGTAAAAGCTACATAGAGGTTGAGTAGAATCTAGAGGTTGCTGTTGTAGATTTTTAGGAATCAAGTCTGTGTACTTTTTCAGTTGTCTTAACAAACACTTCTTGTCCTCTTCATTTAAGGATTCAATATAAATGCCTTCATTAGTCAACTTCTGGACTGAAGTCTTTGCTTCTTCCAGTACTTTTTCAATGGATAGCTCTCTGATTGTCCAGCAATAGAAGCTACATTTGGATCAAAGATCTACTACTGTTTTGTAACAGATGCCTGGGTGGCATTGTTTAATGACCCAAGTGGTTTCAACAGTAGACTTATAAAAGAGAGAATGGCAATAGTCTTCTCTGAATGTAGTAGCAAAAGTAATCCACCAGCCTCACTGCTTAGATCCATCCCATCTTGGTAGATACTTTCCAAAGCCAGTAATAACAGCTGGAGTAATTTTAAAAAAACAACCAAGGATTGCTTATGAGAAAACCAGAGAGTTTTTTCCCAGGTTGCACTAATTTGAACTTCAGTCCCAGTGTACCTTCTATATTTTCCAAGATATTCAGTCTTTTTGGAATCTTGCTGAAAAAAAGAATATAATGAAGACATTAAATTTATAGCTTTTTAAATGTCTTTTGAAGAGTCTGCAGCTCATACGAGCGCTAGTTGGAGTAGATGGCCTCTGCATTGTGTATAGGAGAGATTAGAGTTACACTTTTCTCTGAGCAAAGCTTGTACTTCACCGTGTCTTCCAGAGAAGTTTGCAGCTCCATCAAATGCACAAGCAGCCATTTGTTTGGGGTCCAACTGACAAGCATTTAACTCTTCTAAGATATGGGTTGTCACAGATGCAGCCGATGTGTCTCCCATAACTTAAACATCTAGAAATGCATCTACTGGCCTACCACTGACATCAAGATAATATACACAATGACTTAATCCTTGATGTCCATTTGCATCAGTGCATTCATCAGCCATGTATTTTTTGAATGTGGTGAGAGAGTTTCTTCGCTTTCACTGTTGCACCACATGCTTCTAGCCAGTCAATTGTTTCTTACAGAAAGATAGTGAGCATTTGCTCGTCTTGTTCGGAACCAGAATTTGACTTCAGGATGAACAAGTGACAATGTACTTACTACACACAACAAACTGGAGGCCAATGTTATCTCTTGCTTAAATAGAAAGTATGATGCCACAGCCATGTTTGTTCGCATGAACTGTGTTGTGTCTCCAGCATTCTTAACAGCCTCATTAACACTCACCAGTGTTGTCCTTGGTCAGTGGAGACTCAGAGTTCAGAGGTGCTTTCACATAAGTTCACCTCCCAGGTGAGGGGCAAGAAGGCACCTTGCTCGTTCCTCCAGCTGCTCACTGTTCGCTCTGGCCACTGTTGTTCATTGTGCCACCGTTCACTCCATCGCTCTGTTGCCAATGGCCCTGCGCCGTCATCTTCTGCTGCCACCTGCCACTGTGAGTTGGTCTCTTGAGGTTTCACCCAGCTCTCAGTGATTTCAGCTGAGCTCTCAGTGGGGGAAAATCACTGCTAGAGCAGGCTGGGCCGTCTCTTCCACAGAAACACTGTCCCACAGCAGGTCTAAGCATTGAGATCTGATTATCAGTGATTTCAGCTGTAGTGGTCACTTAACAAAACAAATGACTATGGAGCCTAATCAGCTCTGTCTTTAAACAGTGGAGAGGGGCAGGTCAAATAGTACTTGTGACTCAGGCACACCATCAAGCAAAACCCCTGTCCCCACCCGCTCTCTTGATGCCCTCAATCAGCACAGGCTAAGTACAGTTCTACTGTCCTCTACTCATACAATAAGACTAACAGCATTTTACCACTCCCCCTCACCCCCCGCATTCAAGTGATCTGTAACCCAACCCCAGCTAAAATCTATCACTTGGGGAAACGCAGCTCTGTTTGCTGGATACCTAGGTAGATTTGGTGTGAATGTAAATACAATCTGGTCCAGAAGCCTTTCCCCGCAGCTCATCACTAGCTATCAGGGAGAGCTCATTTAGACTTCTTCTAAATTATGATTTGTAAGCAATTAGGTTGGCCAACGTCACGGAAATGAACGCACTGACATTGTCATAAAAAACAACAGCTGTATAAGGAAGCTAGTCTATGTTCATACTTTTCAAATCTATTATACTTTTTCAGATACACGTATTTTATCATACACTTTATATGCTTTTAAAGTGTGTATTAATGTTTCAATTTCAGTGCAAATGTCCAAACAATCACTAAATAGGCAAAGGGTGCATGTAACTAGTTCACAAAACTGGAGTGGGGGAGTGTTGGGGAAATTCAGGGAGAGTGTTGCCCCTCACCTGGGAGGTGAACTTATGTGAAAGCACCTCTGAACTCTGAGTCTCCACTGACCAAGGACAACACCGGTGAGTGTTAATGAGGCTGTTAAGAATGCTGGAGACACAACACAGTTCATGTGAACAATCCCTGTGCCCCACTGAAGTCAATGGGGATTTTACCACTGACTTCAGTGGGAGCAGGATTGGATATTAAACTCCTATTCTTCTGTCAGCCACCTACATTACGGAAATATGCACCTTTTTGTAGCTGGGTAAGTTACTGGAAGAAATTGTGCTGGTAGCTACGTTAGGTGTTTACAGCGGTTTAGCTGCAGCAGTACATAGGTCCCTAATGTAGACATATTCCCACTGAAGTCTGTTCAACAGCCTACCCCTTTCATCTACCTATCCCACACCATGCTTGAATCCCTCTACAAAACAAAAACACCTGTGGAATACAGGGCACGCTTTAATCTTGGTGACTGCAGGATTGGGCCCAGGAGAGAGAGAGAGGGTAAAACTTTAAGATCTTAAGTCCCACTTTCAAAAGTGTCTTAAGCATTTAGGAATCTAAATCCATCTCATTTAGGCTCCTAAGTGCTAAGGCACTTTAGAAAAGAGGACTTAGTCTCCCGAGGTTGCTTAAGTGTATCTGAAAGCTTGACTCAAAGACCCATGGCCATATATATGTATAAGATTCAGACAGCCAACTGTATGACACATTTGACAACAGGGACAAAAGCCCAGCCTTACACCTATGAATGCAGATTGGTTCAGCAACTGATCACGCACGTTCATTTGGCTTGCTTGTGATCTCATTTTCTATTGGTGCCCCTCGCTGAGTTCTGCAGAGCTAGTCCTGCGTTATGCCAGTTTAAATAAGGGCAGAATCAGTGCCTTCAGTTAAAAAATACACTGAGGAGCAAAGACGGCCTCAAGTGCAATAAGGCTTTACTCTAAAGAACAATCCCTTTGACAGAGGCTCCAGTAATTAGCTTAATTAAACTTTTAAAAGCAAATTTACTGTAAACATTAACATGGGGGTTTTTTTGTGTGTGGTCCCCTTTTTAAAGGGACTGGTTTGCTAGAATTCCCTTCTCAACGCGTGACTCCCTTTCCTACTTTCTGTTTCTCTTCATGCCTGCGCTGGCTGCAAGTAGGCTGGGGTTTTCTGAAGAAGTAACCACAGTGTTTACCATCAAATGTACAAGATGTGATTTTAAATAAAGCTAACTGAAAGCAAATGTTTCTTTCCATTGTGTATTTGGGTTACTACTATTGAGACAAGTTTAATAGCTACAGTATATTTGCTTCAGGAATATAATCTGCCTTGGCACCAAGGTCTGGGCAGATGCCAAATCATATTTAAGTTTTATTTTATACAGAGAACAATCAGTAACAATGTTACAGACACACATTTCTATCAGAGACCGTTAGTATGCTCAGATCAACACCTATGCATGCTACACGGATACAATCATGGCTGCAGATGGTGAAATCCACATAATCACATCTGATGGGTTTGGATTTTACAAACCAGGGCCCCTGCAGATCTGGCTTCAGGAGAGGGTTCTAAATGTAGTAGTAGTCCTGGAATGTTATGATTTTGGGGATCTACCTTAGAAAGGAGCAAACCTGATTTATCACATATCCAAAGGGTTGTTTTTTTGTGTGTGTGCATCCTCTCTCCTTAGTGATTTGCACAATAAGCTTCATTTTTTTTTCATTCATTTATAAAGTACTATAGTTTACGTCAGAGACTCAAGCTCTGTCAAGGCCAAGGCAGCAGGTGATCGCAGGTACTTTTACCATCAACTTGTACCAAACCCAGCAATTGATATTTTGTAGGCATTTAGGCTGGGATTTTCAAATGTGCCCAAGTGTCCAAACTCCCATTGAAAAATCAATGAGAATTGGATGCCTAACTCCCTTAGGCTCCCGTGTGCTCAGTTCTGCTCTTAGGTATGTGTGCATAACTCCCATTGAAAGCAATAGGAGTTGTGTGCATATATGGGTGGGTGGGAGGGGCAGAACGTGACCCTTCATTTGATTCCTGCCATTACAGAAGTGCACAGTCCTACTGAAGTCTGTGCGCTGCAGGACTGGACGCTTTGTTTGCATCTTGTGGGGTTTTTTAAAAATGTTTTGCAGCAGATTTTTTTTATAGAGAATTGGTGCAATTAGGTGGTTAAGCTTAAAACCTAGCCCTACGTGTCTTGTTAAGAGACACTTTTTTTTTTGTCTTTTTTGATGATGCAATGTGCATCCTGAAACCCTATTAAGACATTCATTAAAGGCCAGGTTGTGCCTCTCTTACTCATGCTGAGTAATATGTTACTTTGTGGGAAGATCCACTGGTGCCGCTTGCTGTATGTTTTTGGGGCAGAGCAGCCCTAAGTAAGTGGTGCCTTAACATTGATCTCATTAAACAGGCTTTTGTGTGGATTTTCATACAAAGTCACCATTGTCCCTGTCCGCGCAGAATGAAGCGTTTCCTTTAGATCCGCTTTGCCTGTAACCATCTTGAACTTGTTGACCTGCAGGCCTATTAATTATTGATAGGCTGCTGCATTATTTAGGCTTGTTTCAGCAGCTGGGGCCGTTATTACTAGACAGACATTTGCCAGACAGGTTGACAGATAACATCCTAAAATAAACCTCACGTTGCATTTGTACAGTACAGGATGGTAACTTTCATTACCTCTTTTCGAACATGCAAATGTATTGGTACAGTAGCTTCAAGCCTTAATGTCTAATACAAATGTAAGAATATTTTTTTCTTTTAGGTTATGGACAGAACCTTGACTATGTTGGAATTGTGGTTCTGGCAGCGGTCAGTCCTCTGAAATGCAGAGGAAGTACCAGTAGTCGATCTACCCGAACCTTGTTTCTTAAGGTGCAAGGAACTGTTCTGTGTTGTTTTTCAAAACCTTTCCACTAAAAAGGAACTCGGTTCTTACTGGTTGCCGTGCACTGTATTTCAACACTTCAGAGGCACAAGCATTTTTCAGTGTGCATCTCCCAAAGAAGCATGCTTTTGATTTCAAAAGACCTACTGCAGTCATCGTGTCTGTGGATCCAAGACCAGGCAAATCTAAATGAATTAGCTATAATTTAAAACATGCATGCTGAGCATTGCTAACTCTTTACAACAGAAGAGTGTACATTTAGTTGAGGCAAGACCAGAATAATGCAGTTCTTCACAGTAGTCGTATCAAACCCACTAGGTACAATATGCAGTCACCGTTCAGGAGCAATGTCTGGAATCTGACAATCTTGTTTCTGTCTGCATGCTGCCCTCTTCCACTTCCCCTGCCTATTGTGTCTCACTCTGTCACAATCAATTTACCTCTGATATCAACAGCCCACCACACAATGAGCTGTTCATTGGATGGCAGCAAAGTGAGAAGGGAGGAAGGGAAGCAGCCGATGGCGAGAGGAGGAGTCATCCTGTAGTGAGTGTTACAATTTCAACAACCCATTAATGTTTATGAGCATCTGGGGAGATTAACAGATTCGGGGATACTATTTAAATGCTCCATTTTCAAACATGACTTAGGGTCAGATTTTCAAAGGTGTTTAGGTGCCTCAAGATGCAGATTGGTGCCTACTGGGATTTTCAAACAGGTCTGGGTGCCTTATTAACAACAACCGTGCCAAGGCAAATGAAATCCCTGCCAATCTTGACTGGGTTGTCGCCCCACGAAGATGCTGGAGCCTGCTGCATGTTCAGAATTGCTGACTGGAAGAATATTGGTTTTACCCCCAATTAAACCCACAGAGCTTTTCAGGTCTTTAAGGGCCACAACTAGTTTGTCCCTTGATTCAATGACTAGCGCTATGTCACTGGCAAAAATCGATGTGGATGAGGTTCTTTTCATCAAGACATCTGCCTAAACTGCGTTTACTTAGTGCGATGGCATAGAGGAGTTCTGCAGGGGCAAGGCATCCTTGTCAAATGCTGAACCTAGTTTGGAAAAAGGCAATTCTATTTCCATTTACAGAACCTCAGCTTGAAGAGTCATCATATAGAAGACATAACATTCTACAGAGCTTGTCAAGGAGGCCTGTGAGTTTCTAGATCAGCCAAAGCCATTCCCTGTCAACAGAATCAAATGCAGCCTAGACATGCAATGTGAATGAGGCACTTGAATACTCAGGCCTTCTCAGTAGGCTGGTACACTGTGAAGGTTTGCTCCATTGTGGAATGGCCGTGAGTGAAGCTAGCTTGTTGTGGCTTCTCTTGCTCCTTAAAATATCAGCTGCTTGGCCAACAAGACAGAATCAAAAATGTTCCCCGGAATGAATACAAGAGTAATGTTGTGATCATTACAACAGTTTCATTTGTTGCCTTTATGTTTCCACAGTGGTAATCAGATGGGACTGACTCTGTTTTCCAGATGATAATGAACAGCTCCTGCAGCCACAAAAAACATAGCTGGTTCAGTGTCTCTTATCAGTTCTGCACAACTCCACAGATTCCTGTCACTTATTTCCCTTAAGTTTCTTTACAGCTCTGTGGATTTCATTGACAATGAATTCTCCAGTATTGTTGTGTGCCGAATGGGTCATCTCTTAATATCTGGGTCCCAAAAAATTGGGGGTTCCTTTAGCAGCTGGTGGAAATGTTCACTCCAGCATGCAGTGCACTCCACTTGTGCATTAATTACCTGACCAGAACTGGACAAGACGCGATAGATCAATTACTACCCACCAATCTGGCAGGTAGTGTAGACGTGATGAATTGATGCCCATACTCCACCTCGGCAGGAGGAGTAAGCGGAGTTGACGGGAGAGCCGCGGCGGTCGACTTGCCGCCGTGAGGACGGCCAGGTAAGTTGAACTAAGATACTTCGACTTCAGCTACGTGAATAGCGTAGCTGAAGTTGCATATCTTAGTTCGATTTCCCCCCTGCACCTCCCCCCAGTGTAGACCAGCCCTAAGTGAATGACCTTTCTTGTCAGTGAGGTCAATGTTGTCAATACCCTAGGTGGCAATGTCATAACTATAAAGGGAAGGGTAACAGCTGTCCTATGTACAGTACTATAAAATTCCTCCTGGCCAGAGACTCCAAAATCCTTTTCCCTGTAAAGGGTTAAGAAGCTCAGGTAACCTGGCTGGCATCTGACCCAAAGGACTAATAAGGGGACAAGATACTTTCAAATCTTGGTGGGGGGAAGGCTTTTGTTTGTGCTCTTTGTTTGGGAGTCGTTCGCTCTTGGGACTGAGAGGGACCAGACATCAATCCAGGTTCTCCCCATCTTTCTAAACAAGTCTCTCATATTTCAAACTTGTAAGTAAAAAGCCAGGCAAGGCGTCTTAGTTTTACTTTGTTTTCTCAACTTGTAAATGTACCTTTTACTAGAGTGTTTATCTTTGTTTGCTATACTTTGAACCTGAGGCTAGAGAGAGGTCCTCTGAGCTCTTTAAGTTTGATTACCCTGTAAAGTTATTTTCCATACTGATTTTACAGAGATGATTTTTACCTTTTTCTTTAATTAAAAGCCTTCTTTTTAAGAACCTGATTGATTTTTCCTTGTTTTTAGATCCAAGGGGGTTGGATCTGTATTCACCAGGAGTTGGTGAAAGGAAGGAGGGGGAATGGTTAATTTCTCCTTGTTTTAGATCCAAGGGGTTTGGATCTGTATTCACCAGGGAATTGGTGAAGGTCTCTCAAGGCTACCCAGGGAAGGGAATTAGCTTTGGGATGGTGGCAGCGGACCAGACCTAAGCTGGTAGTTAAGCTTAGAAGTTTTCATGCAGGCCCCCACATTTGTACCCTAAAGTTCAAACTGGGGATACAGCCTTGACAGGCAATAAGAAAGAACTTGAAGCCCACATTACAAAAGCATTGCCAGCAAGGGAGTGCCTCATTAAGAATGTCTTTTAGCAAACTGAACACCATGATAAGTACAGAGATGTAGTGAAGGGTAGATAAAACTTTGGCACTCAGTATTCTGACCTAGATTCTAAGGCCACAAGGGAATATTGTGATCATCTAGTCTGAGCTCCTGTGTAATACTTCCCAAATTAATTCATAAAGTGTATCTTTTAGTAAAACATCCAATCTTGATTTTAAAATAGTGGTGGAGAATCCACCATGACCCTTAGTAAATTGTTCCAATGATTAGTCACCCTCACTGTTAAAAATGTACATTTTATTTCCACTCTGAACTTGTCTAGCTTCAACTTCCAGCCATTGGATCATGTTATATCTGTCTCTGATCAACTGAAGAGCCCAATATAAATATTTGTTCCCCACGTAGGTGCTTACAGACTGCTCCAAATGCCGACCAACTTTCCTGTGAGAATCCTCTTCACTTTTGACCCACTGGTGAGGTTTACAGACCCTGCACTAAGGTAAAAGGAATGATGGAACAGTACTGGGCCAAGAAGACCCCACCCCTCAGCAGCTGCCATGCATGCTCCCTGTGGAGGACCTGTTTAAAAGGGGAGCTCTGGCAGTCCAGCGGGGTGGGGTGGAGGAAAGACTGGCTACAAGAAAGCAGACAGGATGCAGGAGCTGAGACAGAATAATCTACAGGAGAAGGACTGGGACTGTGAGTGAGACTCAACTGGGATCCCCTCTCCCCCTGACTAAGTGTGAGACAACTGGACTCTGAGGGTGAGCTGCGAAGCACCCACCACACCAGCTGAAGCCCTGAACTATGGAGACAGTAAGCAGAAGGCTGGGGCCATGCCCCAAATAAAAGGGTGTGGTGGGGTATACAAATCCCATACCGGACAACAAAGGGTTAAGGAGTGGCTCTGGGTTCAGCTCTACCCTGCTCCACCTGCAAGGCATGCACAGGCTGGAGAAGGAGTTTAAAAGGAGAAGTGAACAGCTCACTGGTGGGCTGACCAGGGAAGAGAACAGACCTTCAACCCTCAGCTCGTGAGGAAAGGGCTGTCTGAAGGCAGGAGCTTCCCAGATAACTACTACTTGAAGGCCCCTCCCTGAAGGAAGGGAGGACCTGATCCTGAGTCACCATGCGTAGGAGGCATTCCCCTCTTTCTCATACTAACTCAATTTGTTTGTGTCAGTTCTCCTTGATTTTGTCCCCGGAAGGGGAGGGACTTGGAAGTGACCTGGTCGGAGGGCCAAGTCAAAGGAAGAGACAGACCACTGCAGAGGTGGAACAGCCAGCGGCCACAGATCCCAGCGAAGAGCGAGCGGCCATGTCATGCCCAGCCACAAGGAGATGGTGAGCTGACCCCTTTGCAAAAGGAAACTGGTAAAGTAGGAAGTGCCCCGGCGAGACTGATCTAGAGAGGCAGCCAGAAGGGACTGAGCCACCTCTTGCCTATGAGGCCCTGGGCCAGGACCCAGTAGAGAGGGATGCCTCGGGTCTCCCTATCTTTCAGTCTTCCCCAGCCTTCTGAGAGACCCGGGAGGACGCCCAGGGATGACAAATTGTGGCTTGGCTACCATGCTCCCACACTGCCCAGAAGAACTGCCTCAAGGCTGAGAGAGACTCTTTGGCAATGACCTGACCACTTAGCCTGCTGGCCTCCAAGCAAAGCCAACTGCAGAAGGCAAGATGGAAAAGTGCCCTGGAAGAGGGATAGCTCAGTGGGTTGAGTATCGGCCTGCTAAACCCAGGGTTGTGAGTTCAGTCCTTAAGGGGGCTATTTAGGGATCTTGGGCACAATCTGTATTTGGTCCTGCTAGTGAAGGCAGGGGGCTGGACTTGATGACCTTTCAGGGTCCCTTCCAGTTCTATGAGATTGGTATATCTCCATATATTTATTTAAAAGACCTGAAACACAATGGCTAGCTGGAGTCAGATACCTCTCCCTCACAGGCATTTTACCCCATAATATGCCAAATTTGGCTCAGGACTGAACATCACGGAGGATCAGAACATCTTCTGTGGCCTCTACGCTTTCCAACTGACAGCACAAGAACTAACCTAACTCAGGCACCTAAATCACATTGATTTCAGTGGTGCAGGATCATGCCTTTGTTAATAAATAGCTTGAATTTGATTCACTGTTATTGATGGGCCATTTCTCTGAAAATCATAATTAGGTGAAATTATGGGGGTATAAATTCACACAAAACAGCACGTTTTCTATGCAAGGCTCTGCAGAACAAACACTAATTTCAACTCAGCTACACCAAAACACCACCCATGCTTTTTGTTCAGGGCCATGCATGGGCATTTGAAAACAAAGTGGAAATAAATGGTCATAAAGTCATATAGAACATCTGTCTGCATTATAATGCAAAATGTAGACCATATCTGGATGTCTCAAAAGTATGTCTTTAAACTTTTTAGTGCTATGGCTACAGGCTTTCAACGTGCAGTAGGTATATGCTTGTGTTTGTATTGCAATACCAAATCCTACTCTCATCCAGTGCATCAGGAATCCATTAACGTAATACAAGTTTGATAACCAGTTGTAACTGTATGGCTGGAGTCTGGGTTCTTCAGCCGAAACACCCTCTCAGTGAGTGTTGGAGGCCTGCAGAGGGATGCCAAGTGAGTCCTGCTGACTCATTGTAGCAGATATAGCTTGATATTCCACCCCTGGATACATGGGAAGTCAGAGAGGCACTTCAAGTACAAGGATCTAAGGTTTGAGACTCAGAAATATGAAGGAAGGGAAGGGTCCGCCAGGAGATCAGCCAAGACTGAACAGGCTTAGGCTGAGATTTGCATAGTTTCTTTTTGAGTTACTTTGTTTAAAAAAGCCAAACCTGAAGAAGTGGATACATTTTCACTCTGCATAGTGTATGCAAGCTACATTTTGGAGGAGAGTAGGAATGCCAGTTTTTTCTTACAACCCTGCTAAAAATGCTATCCTGCTACTTATAAAACATAAATGCATTAGCCTGCTGTACAGTGTTTTGACAATTGTGTCAGTATTAACCAAGGGCTTTGTGAGAACATTACTTTCCAAGCACTTAATGTACAGAGACATATGTTGCTTGTTAATGATAAATGGAATGTAGGAGATGTGAATTTGCAGGCTGTATGGTATTAACTAATTGAGTACCACACCCCTAGGTGCCACAGGGCTTTGGGCAGCATCAGTTGTGCTGGTAATAAACCATGTGCTGTCCTGGAGCCCTGCATGGTTTACTTTGATGGTTTTACATTGCTGTCCCTTGAATAACTAAGTACCTGTAGCTCTTGTAGCTTGATTGTAACTATTCCCAAAGTTTTCTCTAATACTGTACATAAGAACAGCATAATATAAAAGCACACTGGGGATCCCACTGAAACTAATGTATTGATTACAAATGCCAACTACTGTTGCATTCACAGTTAGGGACAACTTAATTCAATGAAATATTTTAAGGAAATAATTGAAGTAGCTTCATGTTTAGTTCAAACAAGGGCCTTGATTCAGCTCTGACTTCTAGAAACATCGTATAACCCAAATTTGGGATAATGGCAATGAGGGTTGAGGGAGGAGGTGTGGCTGGGGCACGGTGTGCTGCAGCAGGTCATGGCTCCGCATTGCCTCCAAGAAGCAGAGCGTAGTTAGAGTTGCTCTAACTGATGCCAGGGGCCAACCAGAATATAGGGAACATGAAGGTGGCCTGTGCCTTCCTCTTTCCATTCCTGCCACAAGCGCGGGCATGAGGGAGCAGAGAAGTGCCTTGTCCTCTTGCCTTGCAGATGAACCTCTCTGCTGGTTGAACTAAATCACCTCTAATTCAGTCTCACTGTGCCTCACGTTACCCACCTGTTAAAACAGGTAAAATACTTATTTACCCACCTCACAGGGTGTTTGAGAAACCAGGAACCACGAGTGATACTGCACTACTCCAGCCTATGGCAGCACTGGTATTGTAAAAGCTTCCAGCATCTCATTCCTTAAAAAGGACCTGTTTTAGATTTATATGCTAATGATACATTTGTGCAGCATTTCATTATATCAAGTAAAAACCTTTTTTTTTAAAAAGCCAGGCCAACCTGACCAGTATTAGTTATAATTAAGAAGCAGCTAATTCTTTTCAGCACATTTGTATTTAAATGCACTAGTTGTTTAATGCAGTTGCAGTTTTCTTTAATTTGCTATAATTTTGCACCAAGACACAGAATATCTTAATCTTTTTATGTTGGCGTTTGATACTTTGACGCATTCAGAATGAGATAATGTTTTCTGGCATTATAATATGTTTTGGAATTTAAATATATGTTATATCTGGATTGCAAAGCATTGAATTCCACAGCACTCCAGGTATCTGATACTGTTCAAAGCACCAAAGGTCATGATGGGTTTTATTCTTAAGAACATAAGAAAAGCCACACTGGGTCGGATCAATGGTCCATCTAGCCCAGTATCCTGTCTTCCGACAGTGGACAGTGCCAGATGCTTCAGATGCAATGAACAGAATGGGGCAATTACTGAGTGATCCATCCCCTGTTGTCCAGTCCCAGCATCTGGTAGTCAGAGGTTTAGGGATACCTGGAGCAAGTGGTTGTATCCCTCACCATCTTGCTAATAGCCATTGATGGACCTATCCTCCAGGAACTGATCTAATTCTTTTTTTTTTTTTTTAATCCTTATACTTTTGGCCTTCACAACATCCCCTGGCAACGAGTTCCACATGTTGACTGTGCAGTGTGTGAAGTGGTACTTCCTTTTGTTTGTTTTAAACCTGCTGCCTGTTAATTTCATTGGGTGACCCCTGGTGAAGGGGTAAATAACACTTCCTTATTCACTTTCTCCACAATGTTCATGATTGTATAGATCTCTATCATAACCCACTCACCTCTTAGACATCTCATTTCCAAGCTGAACAGTCTTAGGCTATGTCTACGCTATGCTACGCAACTCCAGCTACATTATTCATGAATAATGTAGCTGGAGTTGACGTACCTTAGGTCGAGTTACCACGGAGTCTACACCACAGGGGATCAACGGGAGAAACTCTCTCGTCAACTTACCTTACTCTTCTTGTCGGGGGTAGAGTACAGGGGTCGACTGGAGAGCGATCTGCTGTCGATTTGGCGGGTCTTCACTAGATCTGCTAAATTGACTGCCAGTGGGTCTATCTCAGTGCATGGATCCTGGCTGTCATGTAGATGTAGCCTTAGTCTTTTTAGTCTCTCTTCATATGGAAGCTGTTCCATTCCCCTAACCATTGTTGTTGCCCTTTGCCGACGCTTGTCCAATTCTAATATCTTTTTTTGAGATGGGGCAACCAGAACTGCCTGCAGTATTCAAGGTGTGGGGGTACCATGGATTTTATATAGTAGCATTATGATCTTTACGGTCTTATTATCTATCCCTTTCCTAATGGTTCCTAATGTTCTATTAGCTCTTTTAATTGCCACTTCTACTATTAGAGTCATTGACAAAACTCCTGTTGATGTCTGTGAGTGCACGACTGTGTCACAAAATCCTGAAAAGAATTATAGGAGCAAAATGTATTCTTTAAGGAGGGGGAGGGGAAAGGGTAGGCCAAGAGTTTTAAGAGGGACTGTTGATTTTAGGTGCCACAGTTGTGGGGTGCCCCAAATTACTAGTCACTTGAAACTCTCAGGCCTACTGTGCATTTTTGTAACTACGGGTGAATAAACACATAGGTAACACTTCCTGGGACTTGCTCCCTCATTGCATAAGGACAGCAGCTGGTGTTCCTTCACTTTGGTTCTGGGGTAACTTGCACCCAGCTAGGACCGGTCAAAATTTTTTCATCAAAACTTTTTGGACAGATTTGAGGAAAGTGTTACTTTCTGGGGGGAAAAAAAGGTTGTTTTTTAAATAGCAAAACAGTCTGAACAACAAAAATGTTTGGTTTTCAGCCAAACATTTTTCAGTTCTCTGTCACCAACTTTTTTTATTTTGATAAAAATTTACTATGGGGAGGAGGGTGGATTTTTTTCTGGCCAGTTCTATTATGAACTAACCCATTCCCACATGGACCTAAGCAGGGATTTACTTCTACATAAACATATTGCTACAAGAGGGTGTAATTTACCCTCTCCTGGAAGTGGGGAGCACCATCAGAGATACTTGCTTGAACCTTCAGAAGATCAACCCATTGGGGTTAACTGTATTTCAAAACCTCCCTCCACTGATAGCAGGCTAATTTTTAATTGATACACTTAAATCAACTGCTTTATGGACAGACATTTGTTCATTATGAACTCATTTTTACACACAGCTTCCCTCAGGGAAAGCGAGCTAATATCGTTCCATCAGCAGTCAGGTACATTAGAGAAACAACTGCAATATGTCTCTCTCTGATGTGTTTTGATGGCACTCATTTCTTCTGGCATGCTTTTAGGTCCCAGTGATTTAGAGGTGTCAGCTACTGTAGCTGTAAGAAAACATTTATGATGGATTTATAACACTCAGGCTCCTGAAAATGGCTACGAATTTGCTTGTGAAACAAAACTAGTTTGTTGTTCAAAAAAAGTGCTTCCTAAATTCCATCCTCTGTTTAGTCAAACATTTTAGCTTGATTACAATAGTCTGACTACTGTTTATCAAATCTACAGGGCAGGGGTGGCTATTGAATTTGGAGGTGGGAATACAGCTATTTTCTTTAACAGTGAATTTCTTTTCTAAGGTGTCATTAGAATTGTTCCATATAGAGGTTCAAAAGATGTCGGCATCTGTATCTAAAAAGAACGTACAATAAGAGTTCCCTAGAGTAGGATGTGCTTGAGATGTGCCATGCAGTTTAGGAAAGAGCTCTGCTGATACCCTTCTTGACAGCAAATCAGAATTATTATTATTATTATTATTATGTTTTGTGTTATAGTTAGGGCCTTACCAAATTAATGGCCATGGAAAAACATGTCACAGACAATGAAATCTGGTCTCGCCCCGTGAAATCTGGTCTTTTGTGTGCTTTTACCCGATACTATACAGATTTCGCGGGGGGAACCAGCGTTTCACAAATTGGGGGTCCTGACCCAAAAGGGAGTTGCAGGGGGGTCACAAGGTTATCTTAGGGGGGTTGCTGTATTGCTACCCTTACTTCTGTGCTGCCTTCGGAGCTGGATGGCTGGAGAGTGGTGGCTGCTGACTGAGGGCCCAACTCTGCAGGTAGTAGCGCAGAAGTAAGGGTGGCAATACCATACGATGCCATTCTGACTTCTGCACTGTCTTCAGAGCTGGGCTCCCAGCCAGCAGCAGCCACTCTCCAGCTGCCCAGGTCTGAAGGTAGCACCATCGCCAGCAGCAGCAGCACAGAAGTAAGGGTAGCAGGACTGCAACACCCTCTATAATAACCTTACAACCCCCGCCGCAACTCCTTTTTTGGCTCAGGACCTCTACAATTGCATCACCGTGAAATTTCAGATTTAAATAGCTGAAAGAATGAAACTTACAATTTTTAAAATCCTCTGACCATGAAATTGACCAAAATGGACCGTGAATTTGGTAGGACCCTAGTATTGGTAGCTCTTGGAGCTGGGCCCCGTTGTGCTAGGCACTGTCCAGACACATAGGATCACAGAAGATTAGGGTGGAAAAGACCTCAGGAGGTCATCTAGTCCAATCCCTTGCTCAAAGCAGGACCAACCCCAACTGAATCATCCCAGCCAGGGCTTTGTCAAGCCGGGCCTTAAAAACCTCTAAGGAAGGAGATTCCACCACCTCCCTAGGTTACTCATTCCAGTGCTTCACCACCCTCCTAGTGAAATAGTGTTTCCTAATATCCAACCTAAACCTCCCCCACTGCAACTTGAGACCATTACTCCTTGTTCGTTCATCTGCCAACACTGAGAACAGCCTAGCTCCATGCTCTTTGCAACCCCCTTTCAGGTAGTTGAAGGCTACTGTCAAATCCCCCCTCTTCTCTTCTTCAGACTAGATAATCCCAGTTCCCTCAGCCTCTCCTCATAAATCATGTGCTCAAGCCCCCTAATCATTTTCGTTGCCCTTCGCTGGACTCTCTCCAATTTGTCTACATCCTTTCTGTAGTGGGTTCCCAAAACTGGACAAAATACTACACGTGTGGCCTCACCAGTGCTGAATAGAGGGGAATAATCACTTCCCTCGATCAGCTGGCAATGCTCCTATTAATGCAGCCCAATATGAATAACATAGGAAGAGACAGACCCTACCCCAAAGAACTTACAGTCTAAACGGAGAAGACTGACAAAGGGTGGGAGACCGGAACGATTAATGAAAGAATAAAAATAAATGAAAGTGGAATTCCATAGATGAATTCCAACTCCGAGATCAAGCACTGGGGGCTCAGTCCTGCTGTCCTCACACAATGAAAAATCCCACTGTGCTTCTGACCATACTGCTCCCAGCATAAAGGTAAGAAGGGTTTGTAAATACTTTATTGGACACAGATGTAGATAAGCATTATTTTCCACTGAAATTCTTTCTAAGTGGGAAGCTTGTTGTTAAATGGGACCCTTCACAGTCAGATCCCCAGTTCTGCAAAATGTCCTTATGCCACTAGAGCCATGAGAAACATCCGCAGTAAGCCCCTGAACAATGGCATGCTCCATTTTTATCAACTTGAAACTCATTCTGAGTTCACAGAAAGGCTTCCTGAATTTCCCTAGAGTGGGGGTCGGCAACCTTTCAGAAGTGGTGTGCTGAGTCTTCATTTATTCACTCTAATTTAAGGTTTTGCATGCCAGTAATACATTTTAACGTTTTTAGAAGGTCTCTTTCTATAACTCTATAATATATTACTAAACTATTGTTGTATGTAAATTAAATAAGGTTTGGGGAGGTTTAGGTTGGATATTAGGAAAAACTTTTGCACTAGGAAGGTGGTGAAGCACTGGAATGGGTTACCTAGGGAGGTGGTGGAATCTCCTTCCTTAGAGGTTTTTAAGGTCAGGCTGGACAAAGCCCTGGCTGGGATGATTTAGTTGGGAATTGGTCCTGCTTTGAGCAGGGGGTTGGACTAGATGACCTCCTGAGGTCCCTTCCAACCCTGATAGTCTATGATTCTATGATTCTAAAAATATATAAGAAGCTTCATTTAAAATTAAATTAAAATGCAGAGCCCCCCAGACCAGTGGCCAGGACCCGGGCAGTGTGAGTGCCACTGAAAATCAGCTCATGTGCCGCCTTCGGCACATGTCCCATAGGTTGCCTACCCCTGCCCTAGAGAATTGATGAGCTTGTGGTGAAGGCCATCCTGGACTGGGATTCAGAATATCTGAATGCACTTCCTGGCTTCACCACAGACTTCCTGTATCGCCTTAGGCTAGTCATTAAACCCCTCCCTTTCTTAGTTCCCTTTCTATAAAAATGGGAATGACAATACTTCCTTCTCAGACAAGAGTGTTGCAAGTACTATATTCAATGAAGCTGATTAGTGCTCAGACACTGTGGTGAAGGGAATATCATAGACAGACTTGAGCTGACCTGGGATGAATTTCTGGACTGATCTCCCTCCAGTAAGTGCAACTTCACACTTGCAAATACTCATGCACATGGATAACTCAAATGGGGTTTCCTACATATGTGAAGTTACACATGCATGTGTTTGCAGGCTTGGCTCCTACATTTGAGGATTTTTTTAAATTTCTGAATGAATCTGTGCTGTCAGGTCAGAGGAGCTGTGTTTGGGTGCAGGGCTTATCTGCCAGGGTCTAGAATGCCCCATGATTGAGAGAACCTGGCTTTTTCTAATCAAAATCAGCCAAGAGCCTTTCTCCCCCCTCTTCGGTTTCTGTAACATCTTCCGTCCCCTAAGAAGAATTTAGCTCCTAGTTCAGGCTACCCCAAAACACCTCAAAGTACATCTCTTGTAGTGCCCTAGGGAATTTACTGGTCTATAATTCAGAACCAACCACACTTCCCTTATGAACAAGTTCTCTGGCAAGCCCTGGACCGAGGGCATGCCGCTGTGGTTTCCCTTCTCTTCACGGAGACTGTCAGCCGTCTCTCTGCCAGCCACTGGACAGGGCTTATTATGTCTCCTCATAGATGCCAGCTTAACCGCAGTGGAAAATGGAAGCCTAGCCACTGGCTATTAAACAGGCACAACAGCAGCTGTGCCAGCTCCCACCTGGCCTTCCCATATCATGGTTTACCTCTCTGGTGATTAGGTGGTTATTTAAGCTTCATGTCCCTTCTGTCCTTGACCTCTATGCCGCACATACCAATTACGGGAGTGGTTTTTGTGGTGTGGACCTCTCTGCTAGGAAATAGATAGGGTGCACCAAAGGCCGTCTAGCCACGGTCAGATGGTTAATGGCTTTTTAGTTGTTACCACACCAGTCTGGATTCAGACTACTCGGCGTTGTAGTGAGAGGAATGGATGAAATAGCTGTTCCCTTCTGCTAGGAAATGAAAATTGTTGATGGGTTCACGGGGATAAATCCTGCCCCTTCTTCACCCGTGTCTGCAGAGGGCCCTGGCCCTAGGACAATGAAGAGAATCAGGGAGGTTTTAAGGACCTCTTACAGGGAAAATGGTGTTTCCCACTTATCTCTGAGCTTAGCTTTATGGGATGCTCTATCCACATGCCAGGGAGGGGGCTTAGGAACTGAGAAGGAAGAGAGGTCTGTGACTACACAGACCCCTCAGCCCTGCACTGTGGCCTAAAGGGTTAATGCAAGCCCAGAAGAGGCTACAGTAGCCATAAGAGAGCTGGGAGGAAGCCAGTTCTGGTCATAGCTGCCCGCCCCCCAGCGCAGCTATTTAAGTTTAGTTGTGGGGGTGGGGGTATGTTTTTCCTCCACCAAAAGTGAACATTGGGCAAAGCCTTGTCTCACCAAAGTGAACGCTGGTGAAATGCTGCAAGGGGACCCTATGCACTTCTCCTATTAGAAAGGGCCTATAGGTGGGAACTCTTACCTGTTCCCTTGTTTTCATTTTGCCAGCTCAGGCCTGATGTCTGCTCCCTCCTCTCAGCTACCTGACAGACAGAAGCCTCAAGGGGTTTTGTTTAATGCCACCAGATTGCTACTAACCGCTGCTGTAGTGTTCCCCAGACAATGACTTCAGTAACCTGAGGACATCACAGAACCTCTCTTCTACAACTAACTTCTCTAACCACCTTATTAACTGATTACTGGACTAAAATAACAATCAACACCTCTGCTTGTCCTCTTGCTTATCCAACACACACACACACACACACACACACACACACACACACACTTGATCTGAACAGGTGGGCTAAAAACACAGAAAACGAATGATTATTTCTTTATTATTAATATAGTTAGTTATTATAAACTCATTCTTCTACTAGAACAGTGCAAAAACATTCCAGATTTAGTAAGGGTTACAGAATGCTGTGAGAGGTAGTGGAATAGGAAAATCTATTTATGGAATTACACAAGAGACCAAAGTTTGCCCTCATTTGACTTGGGCTTGCACTGATGTAACCCCGAGAAAATTTTGGCCAGATAAACAATAAAATGAATTTTCCTTTAGCAGCTGACTTCAGTTCACCCGTTCAAAATCTGTATCAGCCAAGGCAAAAGCATCTACTCTGTAAGTAACTCTGAAAAGCACAAATGACTAAATTCTCTGCCTTGCAGCTGGTGCAGCTATGTAGCCCCAGGTAAAGTGGGTGCAAAATGCAACCAGACCAGAATGGTCATGTTAGATGCCCACCTTGCATGAGTGCTAATGACTATACAAGGTGCAATGCACTGGGGAATTGGACCCAAAGAGAAGAGCAGGTGGAAGATCTGCAGACTTCTTCCACTGAACTTTTTGTGCACAGTTCTGTTAAAAACAAACCACGGCAAGCAAACTGCCAGTTTCCTTTCTTCACGGGGACTCTGTTCCTACATCTACAATACACACCATGATGGGACTCAGGAGATCTGGGTTCTGTTACTAGCTGTGCCACTGGCCTGCTGGGTGAAGTCCCTTCCTGCTTCTGTGCCTCAGTTTCTATATCTGAGAAATGGGAATGATGATCCTACCCTTTGTGTGCCAAAGCTATGTATTATTAATTAGGGGACTCAACTTGCGTGTCAGTGGAAGTGGGTGAACTGTTCATACAAACCTGTTTAACTTATTTTTAGCTCTTTCTAGTCTCAAATGATGTTTTTGATTGCGTTGTGATTGAAAATGATGGGATGAAGGTTTATACTAACATGATGACTGTACCACTGGTTGTGGTGTGATTGGTCATCTGCCACTTTTTCAGAGGGCAGGTTCTCCCCACTTTCTGAAAAAATAGACCCTTTTAAGGTGTGAGAGAGGTCAGGTCCCCTAGTTCATTAGTCTGAGGGTGACCACACATCCTGTTTTGGGCGGAACAGTCCCCCTTTTGAGCCCTGTCCTGGATGTCCCAACTTTTTTGGTAAAACTGGGCGGTTGTCCCATTTGCTCTTGCCAGCTGATCATCAACCTTTAGTTTTTCATTGACATTTTGATGAAAATATTGTAGAAATTCCAAAAGTTTTCAGCCAGTTTTAATCACTTAAAGAGCTAAAGGCCTAAAATGTCTGGAGTAGTAGCTGTATAACCACCCTGGTAGTGCAGTAATACCATATTTTAATATAGCTATTCCATCAACCTCTCTCTGATGTCTGAAAATGATGTATTATTACTGTCTTTTTTTTTTAACTTCCAGAAATTAAAAAGGCTTTGCTCCAGGGTAGAGACAGTCTAAAAGCTTGTGCTAATAAATGTATGCAGGTTTAGTGGAGCTCAATGCAGATTCTGCTTCAAGTGCTTTTTAAAGGCATTATCACCTTTAAGTAAATACAATGGAAGACTGCCAAATGTCTGGTTGCTATTCCCTGTAAATTTATGCATTTATATCTTTAATGCAATAAAATGTTTAAACTTTCATTGGATTTTGCTAACTGATTTGCAGTTTGAATGATAGTAATTTTATGCATTTATCAATTGCCTTTTAAGTGGCTGCTATAATATTTCTGTTTAGGCAGGCAAAGCACACGCACTAAACCACTTTTCATCTAAATTCGATTTTGTATGAAGTCTTCAAGTAATCACAAATGAGTTGCCATATCCAAAGTATAAAGGTTGTAGAACTCCTGTAGCTCTTTGCTGAAGTGAACATTTTTTGGATGCTAGAAACAGGTTTTTGGAGAATCTCTGTGTATTTATACAGAATAGGCCTAATTCTCCACTGCTGTACACCTTGCATGGTCATGTGCAGCTCTGCAAATTGGGCATAAAATGCTACCGAATCAAAAGCCTTATGATTTTTTTAATCTGTATTGCGGTTATGCCAGAAGACCCCAGGCCGATTGTGCAAGGCAATGTACGAACATAAAATACAAAGACTAGCCCTTGCCCTGAAAAGGTTACAATCTAAGGGCAGGTCTTCACTACCCGCCGGATCGGTGGGTAGTGATCGATCTATCGGGGGTCAATTTATCGCATCTAGTGTAGATGCGATAAAATCGATCCCCGATCGCACTCCCCGTCGACTCCGGAACTCCAGCTCGCGAGAGCGGAAGCGGAGTCGATGGGAGAGCAGCAGTGGTCAACTTGCCACTGTCCTCATGGCCAGGTAAGTCGACCTAAGATACGCCGACTTCAGCTATGCTAGTCGCGTGGCTGAAGTTGCGTATCTTAGGTCGACCCCGTCGCTAGTGTAGACCTGGGCTAAGAATGCTTATGTCTTAACTGCACTTTACACCAGTGTAAATGGCTCTGCAGGGTGCAAGGTAATGGTGAGTTAGTCCCATGTACACCAAAAGAATTCAGGAGTAACTCCACTGGAGTGAGTGGGGCTATAGCGGTCTAAAATAAGACGCAGGGCCTGCATACTGATGTTATCCTGCCCATTCTCAATCAGCTAAATGTTAGTGGATCAGATGGTCTAAACAAGTTGGCAGACTAATGAGGAGGAGCATTGCTCAAGTGTCGATGTCACTGGCAGCATTTTTAATAGGATTAAGAATAGACTGAGCAGTAGTCGTACTGAGACAAAAGTAGTATTAGGAATGTATTTGACTAGAGATTTTTGCTGCGAGTTTTGCAAATGGTGTTCCAAATTCTTCTTCGCTACAGCCATGTGTCCCCATTGACGTAAGTTAGATTGCGTGTATTTGTGAGGGACTGACAATAATATCCTGAACCAACCTTATGGTTTTAAGATTAACTTTATTGAATGACGTTAAACCTTATTGAATTAGGGTTCATACCTTTTGGAGTTCATTACATTACAAATGCAAACGTTGTGTGGAACTTCTTTAGCAGAAAGACAAGATTAATACAGTCTCTGGAAGGTATGAGGAAGTTCTAAGGTCTTTTTAGAACAATAGATGTGAAGTGGATTTCCTTAGGAAATACCTTGAGGTGAGGGGAATGCAAATTCTCCCCCGACAAGGCCAACCTTTTGAAGATATGACCTGGGGAGAGAGACACTTTGTATACTAACTACCTGCTTCCGGAAACTCCGGTTCAGAGTTCCCTGAACTGTATACAAAAGGATCTGAGCATCTTATGACTGTGCTTGTTCAGTGTTGAAGCTGTGACGAACCACAATGATACTCCGGGGGGGGGGGGGGAATGAGGGGGAGGATATTACACCTGCCAGAGCCCATATGAGAATTGGGATGAACTCTGTTCTTTCATTGGTTTTCATGTTTTCTTTATAGTGCTTTAAACCTTAAGAATAAAGTAGACTTGCTTAGAAAGAATGGTGTGATAACTTATATCTGTAGCAATTGCTCTGTTATCTGTCTGAAGAGAAAGCAAGCAGGTGCCCTAGGTGAACTCTCTGCTGGGAAATGACGCAATGAAGGCAAGAGAACTGTCCAACTTGAGAATACCCTGCTCAGAAGGGGGAGAGACGGGTCTCACCCAAGAGAGACAACAGCTGGGAAGCTGAAAGCCAAGAGTGGGTGTCCTTGCTGAACCATTGAGGGAAATACAGGTGCAGTTGCCCTGACTGTGACACTACATATCTGAGAGGATAGGCTGCCCCCAGTGATGGTAGTGTACAGCAGTGAGATGTAGAGGTAGTAGAAGGGTATGTTTACACTGCAATTTGACTCCCATAGCTGGCCCATGCCAGCTGAGGGACTCTCAGCGCTCAGGCTAAGGAACCTCACAGGGTCCTAGAGCTCAGGTTCCACCCTGAGCTGGAATTTCTTTACTGCAATTAAAGAGACTCTTAACCTGAGTCACACGAGCCCAGTCCTCTGGCATGGGCCAGCCGTGAGTTTTTAATTGCAGCGTAGACGTATCCTCTAAGCCCAGAGAGGGAATGCAGGTTTCCACAATGCAACCTCTTTCTGCCCTCACTGCTTGGCCTTATACCAGTCCTGCCTCCTCCCGCTTAGCCAGGCTCCATCCTCAATCAGGGATTGCTTATAAAGACTAATCCTCCCTCAGGTGTGACCTAACAGGTTAATTGGTCCCTTCTGAGTCTTATTAACCCTTTCCAGACTAGTGAGGGGTGAACATCCCATCACAGAAGGGCATTATACTCATTTGATGGATGGGGAAACTGAGGCACAGATTGGTGTCTCCATGGATTGTTGTTAGAGAAGGGATTAGAATACAGATCTCCTGATTTTCAGCTCTGTGCTTTAACCACTAGGCAACTCTTCCTCCAAATTAGGGGTGAACAAACTGCTTTGGAACAAATCTCTTTTTAATTGCCCACTTCTCCCTTCAGTTTCTCTAGAGAGGAACCCAGACTGCATGTTTTTTCTGCAGTGTTCAGAGGAAGCTGCTTTTCGCTTCCAGTTTTTAGCCAGAACCAGAAATGCTGAACTATCACAAGAGAGGATGTACTTGCAGTTGTCCTGATGGAGCGTTTCAGTGAAAGTACCGGCAATCACACAAAGCCAGTTCTGGCATGATTTCCAGCCCAATTAGATGGATTCAAAACAGGGATCCGATGCTTTAGTTATGTTTTTAAAGTTTTCAGTGTGTATCTGAACCCAGATGTTGTGGGCTAGTTTGTGCCATCTACACTTGGACTGAGTAGCACCTTACTTGCCCAGCAGTCCTGCTGATTTTAATGGGGCTTCTTGCAGAAGTTAATGAGTTAGGATGGGAGATTCAGCCCCATCAAGAATTTTCCATCATTAAATGTGGTGTGCGTAAGTGAGAAGCATATCTGACACCATAATGGTTTGCTGCTCACTCAGACCTAGAAGAGAGAGTCGCTCACCCTGGGCTATAGTTTAGAAATCACTCTGGTTTGAGAGTGAGGTGGGGCACCTGAAAGTGCTGTGGTTCCCAAGTCTATTCTGTTCCTACTCTTACACCTCCAGCTATTGGTTTTACACTTTCTCTCTCACTCACATGCTTACCTGTATCTTCTGATAAAGTGTCTACTAGCTCTTAAGTACAAACCAGGCTCCACTGTTTACAAACTGTAGGCAAATATTCTCACAGATCAAATGACTCACTAAAACAGAGAGTTTTTTTTTTTTAAACCAAACCATGAGGATTCTGACACAGACCAGTAAAATAAGAAAATTCAGAGTGAAAGGTGAAACTCAGTGCATCTCCTCTAATTTTGGCATAACAGAATGTGTGCATGATCCAGGTATGGCTCTTAGGGCTTGTCTACACTGCAAAGTTGTTGACAAAACTTTTGTCTTTCACGGGTACTTAAAAAAGCCCCCCCGCGAAAGACAAAAGTTTGGCCAAGGCAAGTGGCAGTGTGAACGCGGCTTTGTCGGCAGGAGCGCTCTCCTGCCAACAAAGCGAACGCCGCGCGTGGGGCTGGAAGTATTTTGTCGGCAAAAGTGCTGACAAAGTACCGAAAAAGAGCATTTACACATGCTAACTTTTAGCAACAAGACTGTGTCGACACAGCCTTATCGCTAAAAGCTGTGTCATGTAAACAAGCCCTTCGAGGCAGAGCTGGACTGGGGACGTGGGAACTAGAGCTGGTTTAAAATTTTCCAAGGGAATGATTTTCCATCAGAGAATGCCATTTCGTCAAAACTGAAACTTTCTGTGGGCGCCTGCAGATTACAACAATATTTCTTTTAGAATTTTTTAAAAGTGTTCTGTTTTGACATGTTCAGAAAGGAACATTCTGATATTTTTTTGTTTTGAACAGACTTTTTTTTTTAATTTAGTATAAAAATGTAAAAGTTTAAAATGGAAACAAAACATTTCAATTCATTTCCCCCCACCCCCAAATGGTTTTTTTTTGGGGGGGAGGGTGAGGGGAATTTCCTTTCATGGAAAATTTCAAAGTTTTTGATTTTGTTTCAGTTCAGAACAAAAACCATTTAGACGCTGCTGCATTTCTCACAAAATGGAAATTCCAGTTCCTGCACAGCTGTAATGGGAAGTAAGAAAGTGTGTCCACATTTGACCAGGGACATCTGTCTTTGGGCATGAACAAGTTAGTAGCCAAGGGATTAAACAGTTCTCTGCGCGGCAGTGCAACAGCTAGTGATTGGGTGGATGTGAGCAACATACACAACAAAATTAGCATATCTAGAACTGGAGAGCGAAACCACACTCAACTGAGATTTAGGAGATCTGGGTTCAATTCTTGTCTCTGCCACAAATTTCCTGTGTGATCCTGGGCAAGTCACTTGGGGCCTGATTTTCAGATGTGTTGAGTACCCCTAATTCCAGTTGACATCAGTGGGATCTGAAGATGTAAGTGGCTAGGGCTAGAGAGGGCTCAGACCCCCCAAATCTATCTCTGCTTGCTGTTTTCTGAGCCACTGTACTTCCCGCACACATGCCTAGTTTGGCAAGTGAAGCCCTGTGTCCAAGTTACCAAGATCAGGAAGGGGATAGGTCAGGTGGAGCTAGATTCCTCAGTTCCAGCAGGAGGCACTCAGTGGTGCTTCCTGGGAAGGCTGAAGTTTGAAAAGTGCAGTTGCAGGAGGCTCCGCTGGGCAGGAAGGCTGGGGAACCATGTCTGGAGCCGGCCACAGGAGAAGACTAGCTATGGTGTTCAGGAACTCCAGCAGGTCATCAGGAAGGACCTATCAAGAGGCTTCCGGAGAGGAGGATGTAATGGAGCTGGCGCAGAGCACAGAGTAGAAGATGAGGTTCATTGTGCCGGGGCGAGAGTCCTGGGGGAACAGTGGAGATTATGTGGATGGGGATGTAGATTCCGGGGGTGGTGGTGGTTCCTGAAGTGATGGCAGGTGGGGAAAGGAGAGCCCTAGGAAAGTGGGGAGATCCTGAGACCTTGTGTCTGCTGGCACCCAGGTCAGGAAGGCGGCAGGGTGCCGTGGGGGGCGGGCCCTACCTCTGCATCTAGTGATGGTGTGGCAGGCTCCTCCAGATCTGTGAATGGGGAGACTGACCCAGCCCCTGGGGACAGGAGCTGCTATCATGGGGTAAGTGTGGGGCAGGCTCAGCCCCCTCTCACTGCAAGGATATTTTCACCTATGTCTTCAAGTGCTGAGGCTCTTTGAAAGCAAGGCCCTTAATCTCTCTCTCCCTTATATTCCACATCTGTGAAATGGGGATGGAGATGGGGGTGGTTATACTTTGTTTCTCCCCTTCCTTTGTTTGCCTTGTCTACTTAGGGCAGGTCTTCACTACGGGGGGGGGTCGATTTAAGATACGCAAATTCAGCTACGCGAATAACGTAGCTGAATTCGACGTATCGCAGCCGACTTACCCCGCTGTAGGGACGGCGGCAAAATCGACCTCTGCGGCTTCCCGTCGACGGTGCTTACTCCCACCTTCGCTGGTGGAGTAAGAGCGTCGATTCGGGGATCGATTGTCGCGTCCGACGGGATGCGATAAATTGATCCCCGAGAGGTCGATTTCTACCCGCCGATTCAGGCGGGTAGTGTAGACCTAGCCTTAGAATGAATGCTCTTCAGGACAGTGGCTGTTCCTTGCTATGTGCGTGTACAGCACCTGGCACAGCGGAGCCCAATCTCAGTTGGGATTTGTAGGCACGCACTACTGTATTAATGCAGGAAAAACATAGCAAAACAAGGAAAAATTCTGGGTCACATCCACTGGCATAAATCTATGAAACTCTGCTGATTTACAGCAGCTGCTCATCTGGCCTGAGCCATTCGCCATCTTTTCAGGACACCTTGGGCACTCTAGGCAGGCTTACATCCGAAAAATAGAATTCTCAAAATGCTCAAGGGGCCATCATCAGTAATTTAATAGCCAACATTCAGGTTTTCCCCAAAATAAAAATTTACATATGAATACTGTAACAATGTCATCATGAAGTTTTTAAAAAGAAAATTGCATATTTAGTCCTGCATTCACTTTTGCATTTTGTCACCACATTAGGATATAGATTAAAAGGACTCTGGACAGAAAGCGAAAGTGAGTAGTCTCATTTCACCTGCTGTCCATGCTGAGTGAAATACAAAACTTAAAAAGTACATATGGTTTAAAAAAAAAAAAGTAAATCAGTTATGAAAATTTCACTTTTAATAATCATTGTTGATTCCACAGTTGGAGTGGTACATATCTTGGATCTGTGATGACTTAGTTTTCTGTCAACTGCACCTGGATTATTGAATCAAATCCATTTGGTTTGGAAGTGGACACTCCACTTGGGTGTTTTACACAAGTGGTTTAAAAAAAAGTCCTCCAAAACACCTGTGTAAAAAAGGTAAGCACGTTGTCAGCTACGATTTCAAAACAATCCCCATTACTGTCCTAACATTTAGCAAAATAATAATACCAATATTGCAGCACCTCCTAACGGGATTTTATGTGGCTCTGAATTTCAATCCTCTAAAATGCAACAAATTGGATAAAATAGATCTTCCTGATCTCTAGGGAACAGCAAGACACTGCAAAAAGGATCAAATATTTGCACTGAAAAGTACTTTATGAACATCCACTATTCTTCCAAGACATTTATTTTCTTGTTGATTTTGAAGATGATATAATGGTAAGCTGTGGTCACTTCCTAACTAAGTGTAATTAAGTAAACAGATGCGTAGCAGAGGATCACAATTTGTCTTTAAAGAGCTGGAGGCCCACATTTTAGGGCAAATGCTCTTTGTCTGGGGATCACACACAAATCCTGGCCTTTTTTGCTTGTCTGTGTAGCACATGCAATTTTAGAAGCAGTGGTGACGGATAAGGGGAGCTGGGGGTGGGGAGCTGGAAATGCCCCCTCCCCAAAGTTCTTCCACTTGCTCAAAGTTCCATAGGCCACAGAGCTGGGGTGCAAGGCCCATGGCAAAACCATTTTTAATCAGTGGCCCCATACTAAATTAGTACCTCTGTTGCTGGAGCGGTTCAGAGCCTTGCTGTGTGGTTGCAGCGCTACTAAAAATTGACCCTCCATCTAGATGGAGGGTCGGCTGGGCCAGATGGTGTTGTGAACTGGCATACTGGAAATCTGTTCCTGGATGGTGGAGTGCAGGGTAGTCTGCCAAGTACTAGACTCCTGGCAGCACCAGTTCAAGTACTGTGTGGGCTAGAGAAAGGGGAGACACCCTGGCCAAGGGAGACTCGGGGTCCCTGCCAGGCTGGGGACCAGAATTTGCCTCCCTCCCCCAAGAAATATCAGAATTGGCATCAGTGTGTACAAGAGTCTCTTGTATGCACTTCTCTGAGATTCCTAATCTTAAATCCAATTCACTACTTTCTTCCATGAACAGCTATAGCATCTTCTACACCAGCTTTAAGGGCTTTAAATCGTGTATTCAAATAGCAATCTGCTAGAACATAGTGTCCCTGAGGGCTTGCAGCGGAACATAGGTCTTAGAGTCATATGAAAGTGGGCACTATAACCTCTGCAGAGGGGTTAATCTCGTGAAAACTTCTGCTCTGTGCTCGTTAAGGAGTCTGAGCCAAGGAAGGCCCAAGCCAGTGAGAATATTCTGGTGCCAATTCTTGGAGGTTACAAGAACCGAATGTATCATTTTATATATTTTCTTTTCATGTGCATATAATCACTTCCAGTGGCTGGGCTTGTGTTTTGGTTCATACAGCCAAGCGAGGCAATTGACTTGGCTCTCTTTTCAAACCCCTGGGCTTGCTGGATGTCAGAACCTAAAACACTATGTCAGGCTTCTCTTTGTACTCAGGTCCCATACAATTGGCCTGAACGATATGGTTTTTCCCTGAACATACGTGTACAGCCATTAATACAAATCAAACCTGTATAGGAGCCAGACATGAAGGTCAGCAATGCAAATCGTTTGTCTCCCCAAACTGCCTTTCCTCCTACCTGGAAAAGCTATGGGAGATCCTTGCTTGATAAGTCAAGGTCCAATAAACCAGGGGTTGAAAATGAAGTTTAAAAAAATGACTAACCCATTGCCAGGCTCTTACTGAATGAAGTTCCATGCTGACCTACTAGGACCTTGTAGGCTTAGGCTGATGGGGAAAATATCTTCGTTGGAAGAAAGAGGGCTTTGACATCTTTCTTGGTGGCTTTCTTCGCAGCTGCAGTCAGCTTGGCTTCTCCAGGGAAACCATTGGCCAGAGGGGCACTGCAGGTTGCTACAAGCAGTATTCCTAAGGGAATCTTGAAGGACTTTCTAATGCCAGCTCAGACTTGGCGAACAGCAGGATGGAAGGGGACACACGAGCACTCATGGATTTAAAAAAAAAATTATCTAAGTCTTCAGACTTTTTGAGTTTTGGCTGGAACAGCACAGTGCAGAATTTTGCACTGGGAAAAACAACATGTGGACCAGCTGCACTCTTGCCCTAATTCTAGTACTTTCGCAATACTTACGTTTCCTAATAGTGAAATCCTCGGATCAAAGAGGATATTGGTATTCAAGGTCGTACTAGCTCTGAGAAGCACTTCACCGTAACATGTATGCATTCCATAAACATGTGTCTTAAATGAACATTCAGCACTCCGCAGCTCCGGCACGTAGTGTTGGCTCTGATCCCTACTTTAGCCAGAGTGGTTGGCGTACAATGTGTTCTAAATAGCACATCTTGTTGCATGAGTCTCAGCTGTGCCTCTGGGGAGAGTATTTGAGACTTCTGTTAAGTCCATCTAGAATTCGTTATCTATAACTCTAGATTTAAGCCTGTGTTCCATATGTTTTTGTTTTCTGTATCTACGTGTCTTGGGGCGCAACATAATCCTCTCCCTAGATTACTGCAACCTCTTCCAATCCAGTCTCCCTGATACCCACACAACTCCCCTACAGTCTGTCTAAATCTATCCAGCTGCCCTGCTCACCTGTCTTTCATCCATGAAACCAAGCCACTCCCTTCACTTAATCGCCTGTCTTGTGCTGAGCACACTGGCAACTGACAAAAATAGGTAATAACTTGTTAAGCATGGCCTGAATAAGAAGTTTAAAATAACCCATTGCACCAAGGGCCTTTGTAAATAGGAGAAGTGAAGAAGTGCTGTGCTTAACTGAAAGGTCACAATGAGATCACTCCATCAGGAGGATAGCATTCTGGGCAGGACCTCTCTTTGGGTGGAGGGAGGTTGTTGAGACCATTCCAAGAAGGAACGGGTGATAGACTATGGCAGGAGCATAGATGGAAAGGCCCGACCAGACCAGAAGGAAAGAAGGGGAGAGAGCCTGGAACTGGCAGTGCTAACCGCTGGGTTATTCTGGATTTACCATGCTGGCAGTGAGAGAAAGATTTGGCTCAATATTCCGAAGACTTTGTTTTTGTCTTTCCCCTCCCCAAAACATCCAAGAGACCATGAGAGGAGAGAGAGAAGAAACTCAGGACTGTGTTTTGCTTTGAGTCTTTCATTAGACAGTGTATGAGGCTGTTTGGAGTAGGGATTCTCTCTTACTATCTGTTTGTATAGCTCCTAGCAGCTCTGATATCTGTTGGGGCCTGTGGGTGCCCCGGAATACAAATGACCTATTTTTTCTCCTGGAGCACCTTGCACAAAAAGGGGAGGCGTGTTGCTGTTTCTGCATCGTTGACCCACTCAGCCCCCCGTGGATGGTCCTCCACAAGAGCACTGCAGATTTCTGGAGCAACTGGCTGTGGGTGGGAGAAGGTGGAGCAAGACGTGTTTTGGAGAGAGGCATCGCTCTCTTCTCTTCACCTGGATTTCCACATGGAGACAGTTATGCTGGGAGCTGGGTAGTCTCCCACTGAGTCCCCTCTAGGTCTGCTACTGAGCTGCATTAGCAGACCTACCAGAAAAGAGGGCCAGCAGACTGGGGAGCCCTCCCTGAAGTACAGCTCCTGGCTCACTGCAGAACAGGGTTCTCATCCCTGGGGATATATAAAATCTGCAAAATTGAGAGGCGGCATTGCCTCCAAAATCTGCAGCCTCCGAAGCCCCTCCACCTTAGCACCTTCCATCTTTAACCCTAATAGGAGAGGGCAATCTGGCTATGACAGAGAATGAGGTTGAGCTCCAGACTTTTTTTTTAACAATTTCCTTTTTAATGGCTACCCACCACTCCCATTGCACCATCATGAGGACGCTCATCTCTGAATATAGGATCCAAGGGAAAGCAACTGGAAAGAATTAGAATTATATGTTCAATTACAGTTAGCAGGATCAGGCCAACTCCAGACTCATGAACGTGACTTGAACGGAGCCAGCTATAGCTCTGATCCTGTTCTCAGTGAAGACAATGGAAGTTCTGGCAGAGACTTCAGTGGGAAGAGGATCAGGTCGTCTATTTGCTGCATAAATATTAACAGACAAATATGCCTGGATAGGAAGCTAAAGACTGGTATTTAGCTGTCTGCTGACATTGAGCAACTATCCCTGCAAAGATGCTCATACTGCCACTTGGCAAGATGTGCATACCAACTCCTGAATAGTATTGCCCTTCTTAACTTGTAAATAAACTCACAAATAGATGAAGCAGAGCTCGGATCTTTTCATGCACAGTTGGTGCAAGAACATAAGTTTTATACTTTAATGAAATGTGTTCTCCATTTTCTTTTTCCTGGGCTCGAAGCATTGTTAGATTTTTACACTACCCAAGGCAGTAGAACTGTGAAATACCTTCTGCCCGCAGAGCAAAACTGGAGACATATTTCTATCTGCTAGTTTCACCAAACAGATGACAATCAAAGAAGCCAGAGAGAGACTGAAGATCAGTCCATCGAGCGCATCTCCCTCTCAGTGCAGGATTATTTCCTGCACTGTATTGTCCAGCGTGCTTCTAACTGGAGATGATTCTGAGTTGGAAAGTCTGGATCCAGATTAGAATTTTCTCCTATTTTCCCCAACTTCTTGGGTCTTGGTTCAGTTTCTGGTAGGTTCTGAGTTGACTCTATGGTGACGGTTACATGGCCCCTATATTTTTTGGTGAGCAACTCAAGACCGGGAGAAAGCATGTACTGGACATCTTAGATTATTGTTGTTGTGCTTAACTGATGCATCTGACGAAGTGGGTATTCACCCACGAAAGCTTATGCTCCAATACGTCTGTTAGTCTATAAGGTGCCACAAGACTCTTTGTTGCTTTTTACAGATCCAGACTGACACGGCTACCCCTGTGATACTTAACTTCAAAGTTGTTACAGTTATTTCAAATGGCTTGATAAGATCCCAGTTGTGGTAATCATAGTAGTTGAAGTTAGAGAATGGTTTGATTTGGTTTTCAGGCACTAATAAAATAGAAAAATCCTACAAATATATTTTGAGAGGGCACCACAGCTGGGATCTGGACGTTCTATGCCACAAACTGCCAGAAGCCAGTTCATAGATTCATAGATTTTAAAGCCAGGAGGGGGATCTATTAGATCAGCCAGTCTGACCTCCTGTATAACACAAGTCATAACATTTCTCCCATTTACTCCTCTATTGAGCCCAATAGCTTCTGTTTGACTAAAGCATGTCTTCCAGAAAGGCATCCAGTTTTTTTTTTTTGAAGTCTTCAAGAAAGAGAATCCACCACTTCCTTTGGAAGCTTGTTCCAATGATTGACCCTCCTCGCCGTTAAATGTTTGACATTTTAGACTACTTCTGATTCCTTTTCAACTCTGGTTCTTTTACTCCATGTGCTCCTCCTTAAGGTTCTTCATGCTTTATGTTTTAAAATCAATGGCTGGCTTCTCTGGTATGTATCTTTAATGGTAGCAAGAGGCGGCTGGTCTCCTGGTTCACCTTCCCTGCCTGTAAGACTTTTTAAATAGCGCCTTTACATTTGGGCACTCATCGCCTCTCCGTGGTAACTAAGCATCATTATACCCATTTTACAGGTGGGTATGGAGTCATTTACTGATTCTGGTGCTTCAATCACTGAACACCCCTACCTATTCTTTTGGCTCCCCTCTTGACACCAGTGTTTTGCTTCCTCTTCTTTCTCCGTTGTACAGGGGAACACTCAAGAGCCCCAATCTCGGTCTTCTGATTTCCCACTTTAGTACTCAACACTGTGAAGAAATATTCCTTTCTGTGCCTCTTAACGTCACCACAGCTGGCTACATGGCTGTAGAATTCTTTCTAATGCTGTCAGGGTTTGTGTTGGTAGGAGAAATTTCACATCTATATCTTCTCTGATCCAACTGAATTACACACAAGTTCCTAGTTTTGCTATGAAATGTTTAAGGGTAATCTGATCTGTGCATTGCAGCCCATGGAATAATGACTATAAACTTGCCCCGGCTGCCATGTTTCTGGGCATCGCAACCAGCTTGGATTGGGTGCTGGATCACTGACGCACTAAAAGTTTCATTTGAAAATGACCTGATCAACCTGAATTTGTGAGCTGGCTAATTCCTAGCCTACTGCTTTGTGCAGGTCTATACCGAATAGTGATGGGCGAAACTCAAAAGAGTTTGAAGGACTGGTTGAGAATTTAGAACTCATGTGCTTAAATGAAATGATGTTGGGGCTACTTTAGTACAACTTAAGAGGGGTCACAGCTCCCCCACAGCAGGCCTACATCTTTCTTTCTGAACCACATGTGTCTGTAAGCTCCCTATCACCAGTCAGATCCTGAATCTGCCTTTTCCATCTGGCTGGCTCTTTGCTGATCACTGGACCTAGCTCTCTTCACATTTCCTGCACTTCCAGTCTTTCTGGTAAGAGTTACCATAGAATTGCATGTTAGAATTGTGTGACAGGGCAACCTGCCCCTTTAAGGCCTGGGGCTGGCCAGCCCTTTCAGTTAACCCTATCCCATCACACCTGGGCAAGGTGTGGAACTTAAAAGGAAGAAAATCCAGCAGATGGGGAGGAAGGGAACTGGGGAAGGGGCTAACTGGATTGACTGCTCTTTCCTGAAGACTAGACCTGTTTGTCAAGGACTGGCTGAGGAAGAGACCCAAGGGACAGCAGGGAGTCTCTCCACTGGAAGATCTGACAGAAAACAGGTACAGAAAACAGGTACTAGGTCTCTTTTTGGCAAGGACCGGGAAAGAAGCCTGAGTGAGCGTGGGGCCAGAGGCCAGTGAGTGGGCCAGTGTATGCCTGGAATTACTGTGGACCTTTGGAACTACTAAGGTAGGGAGTGCAGAGGGCTTTTCAAAGACCCTAGTGGGAGAGCTGCAGAGGACCCCTGGAGTCCAGGGGAAGAAAAGTGTGATTATGTTCTGATATGGGAGAGGAAATATTAGTTACAGGCAAAAGTGTAAGGCCTGTGGACATTGGTACCCTGGAAAAGGCGGGACTAAATGTGACTTAGCCAGAGCACTAAGTAACTGAAGTAGCCCGGAAGGCATTGACAGCTGAGTGGAGTTGTGGAAAACCAGGGGAAACTGAGGCAAAGCTGCTGCAATGCCCCACTCTGTAGTGATGGGGATGGTGAGTTTTGTAACACTTTTGAAAGACTGGCAGAGTGAATTGTCCAGTCCTTGTAGAGCAGCTGCTCAACCTATTGGACCTACAATGGAATCCTCCTAAAGTATTTGTAGCCAGAAGTGGGTGATGGCCCTGTGAGGCAGTCGCAGAGAGAGGGTTAGGAATTGATTAATGTGTTGCTGGGAGAGGGGGCTGGAGCTGGATATGCAGGGAAGTAGGGGGCTGGGCTTTAAAATATTAAGAACATAAGAACGGCCATACTGGGTCAGACCAAAGGTCCATCTAGCCCAGTATCCTGTCTGCCAACTGTGGCCAATGCCAGGTGTCCCAGAGGGAATGAACCTAACAGGTAGTGATCAAGTGATCTCTCTCCTGCCATCCATCTCCACCCTCTGACAAACAGAGGCTAGGGACACCATTCCTTACCCATCCTGGCTAATAGCCATTAATGGATTTAACCTCCATGAATGTATCCAGTTCCCTTTTAAACCCTGTTATAGTCCTAGCCTTCACAACCTCCTCAGGCAAGGAGTTCCACAGGTTGACAGTGCACTGTATGAAGAAAAACTTCCTTTTATTTGTTTTAAACCTGCTGCCCATTAATTTCATTTGGTGGGCCCTAGTTCTTATATTATGGGAACAAGTAAATAACTTTTCCTTATTCACTTTCTCCACACCACTCATGATTTTCTATACCTCTATCATATCCCCCCTTAGTCTCCTCTTTTCCAAGCTAAAAAGTCCTAGCCTCTTTAATCTCTCCTCATATGGGACCCGTTCCAAACCCCTAATCATTTTAATTGCCCTTCTCTGAACCTTTTCTAATGCCAGTATATCTTTTTTTGAGATGAGGAGACCACATCTGTATGCAGTATTCAAGATGTGGGCGTACCATGGATTTATATAAGGGCAATAAGATATTCTCTGTCTTATCCCTTTTTAAATGATTCTTAACATCCTATTTACTTTTTTGACGGCCGCTGCACACTGCGTGAACATCTTCAGAGAACTATCCACAATGACTCCAAGATCTTTCCTGATTAGTTGTAGCTAGATTAGCCCCCATCACATTTTATGTATAGTTGGGGTTATTTTTTCCAATGTGCATTACTTTACATTTATCCACATTAAATTTCATTTGCCATTTTGTTGCCCAATCACTTAATTTTGTGAGATCTTTTTGAAGTTTTTCACAGTCTGCTTTAGTCTTAACTATCTTGAGCAGTTTAGTATCATCTGCAAACTTTGCCACCTCACTGTTTACCCCTTTCTCCAGATCATTTATGAATAAGTTGAATAGGACTGGTCCTAGGACTGACCCTTAAGGAACACCACTAGTTACCCCTCCCTATTCTGAAAAATTATCCATTTATTACTATCCTTTGTTCCCTGTCTTTTAACAGTTCTCAACCCATGAAAGGATCTTTCCTCTTATCCCATGACAAGTTAATTTACATAAGAGCCTTTGGTGAGGGACCTTGTCAATGGCTTTCTGGAAATCTAAGTACACGATGTCCACTGGATCCCCTTTGTCCACATGTTTGTTGACCCCTTCAAAGAACTGTAATAAATTAGTAAGACATGATTTCCCTTTACAGAAACTATGTTGACTTTTGCTCAACAATTTATGTTCTTCTATGTGTCTGACAATTTTATTCTTTACTATTGTTTCAACTAATTTGCCCGGTACTGACGTTCAACTTATCGGTCTGTAATTGCCGGGATCACCTCTAGACCCTTTTTAAATATTGGCATTACATTCTATATGCATCCGAAGAAGTGGGCTGTAGTCCACAAAAGCTTATGCTCTAATAAATTTGTTAGTCTCTATGGTGCCACAAGTACTCCTGTTCTTCTTTTGGCATTACATTAGCTATCTTCCAGTCATTGGGTACAGAAGCTGATTTATAGGACAGATTACAAACCATAGTTAATAGTTCCGCAATTTCACATTTTGTTGTTTAAATGTTAAGCATGTAGTCAGTGCTAATATACAGCATGGAGAAGACCTTATCCCTGCCCCAAGGACCTGCCCCTGTCTTCTTTTCTGAACCTTAATAGGTTGGTAATAAATATAGGCTGAGGTTCAGCTTGACTTGATATTTGATTAGAATGGGCTTTCCCTAGCTCTTAAATAATGAGACTTAATAGGAAGTTACTAAGGCCACGTCTACACTTCCACTCATGCCAACAAAACTTATGTCACCCAGGAGTGTGAAGACAACACACCCCTGAGCGACTTAGGTTTGACCCGCATAAGCACTCGTGAGCATGGTGCTATGTGGGCATGAGACGCTCTCCCGCTGACATAGCTATTGCCGCTCTTTTAGGTGGTTTTATTATATCAACGGGAGAGCGCTCTCTCGTCGGCATAATGCAGCTACATGAATGATCTTACCTCTGTAAACTTGCTAGTGTAGTCATGGCCTTCATCTACAGCTGCAGACTCTCTAGAGCCACCAAGTGGCTTAAGGCAGCTGGAGAAGGGAAGTGAAGAATTCTTTATGTGCTGAGGAACTGTCCATCAGTATAAAGCTGGCAGGGGCAACTTCACTGCGTGCTGCACTAGCCACCCTTACAATGGAGTAAGGGGAGCTAGAGGTGCGTGAAGGCATTCCAGGGACAGGTTGAAGCTCTTTTCCTTCCAGTTCTGCACTGACATAAGGTCCATGTGAGGCCTTCCACCAGTGATGTAAGTTTGAGGTGCTCCCTGGTAGCTTATGCTGGGGCCAGTTGTCTGCCACAATTTGCTCCTTGCACCCTCCACCTCCAAGGGTGTGTGTGTGTGTGTGTGTGTGTGTGTGTGTGTGTGTGTGAAAGAGAGAATCTGCCCCCAAAAGTGGGAAATTAGAAAGTGTCTCTTGTGAGGATCTGGTAATTATCATTTGATGAACAAGTAACAGCGGAGTGGGGATAATTGTTAGATTGATGGTAATGTGTTATTTGCTATCTCATGCTTATGGTAAAGGTTTGTGCTGTGGGACAAACTCTTCATGACTTACTTTTGCAACACAACGACATTGCAACAGATACAAGGCCTGAGCAGCAAAATTCAGTTTTGGATCTGACCTAGCACAAAGTTCAGGAGTGTTGTGAGCTGGAGCATTGACTAGCCGCTGCACTGGGATCTTAGGGTTTATCTCTGGCCCCACACCTGCTCCAAAATATGTTTTGGGGAGTCCTGGTGTCCTGCAGCACCAATTGTCAGTGACACAGGACTGTGGTGCTAGTTTGCTTTCCTTTAAGCAGTTGCTTATCATGGAAACAAAGCCCAGCAGTCTTGAGATAAATTGCCTAACATCTGCTGGGAAGATGGTCAGTTAACACATCAGACTGCTCTTTCTTTGCTAGCATTTATGAAGCATATCAGGTTCCCACCAAGTTTAACATCTTTAAGTCTGGAGCAAAGATTACCCATTTCTTGAAGTTAGTGATATGGGCCGCTCATTTCCTACTGTAAACTAGATATAGGCTTTACACATTCTCTACTTCCAAAATTCAGCAAACAATAGAAGAAGAGCTTTCCTGCTTAATGTAATAAATGCTTGAGAGGGTTAAATGTTTCACTGGTGCAATTCCTTTGGATGGCTGATGCTGAGGTGGGTCATATTTGATGCAGATTGCCTAGATAATAGATATGAAAACTAATATCTCAGTTTGCAGAGGGGGGTTCTGAAATCTAAAATCCAAACCAGATGTGCAACCAAAAAGAGCAATGTGTATTACAAAGTGTTGTGAAATAGCCCAAGGGAGGCAAATAAGCAAAAACAGCCCTGTTACTTAGCAACATACACAACAAAAACAAACCGCCTGGTTGGCATCACTAGGGCAGGTTTTGCTCTCTGCAGTGGAAAAGGATGGGGGATAGCTTTGATCAGTTTGGGAGTTTTAGATGACCAGGAAACCGCTCCCTTGTCAACCTTATGGTTACCTGTCTCTTCTGATTTGATCAGACCATCTCCTATATTCTTGATGTGGTTTCTAATTCTCATGCAGAAGTATAGAAGTTGGATAATAACCATGTACTCTCCCCACTTCCTCCGCGTGCCTAGGTTCTAACCTAGCCATGTCCTTGAATCTTCATTGTTCAACACCTTGCAGAGTCACTGAAAGTGAGAAGTAAAGGCAAAATGGGTGTGAAATGCTACCAAGTCAACACTTTGAGCTGGTGTAAATAACTAGACAAGGTGTAAGGAAATGGAGAATCAGGCCCTGGGTTTCTAAAATTCCTGCAAAATGGAGTGTTTAAAAAAAAAATGAGGAAAGTACAAAGTTGAAGACCGAAATATATATTATTAAATAGTTCCAAAGCTAAACTCAAACTTGTTTGCATGTAGCGTTCTCCTTTTCCACTTGAGCACATACGGAATCTCTCTTTTAATAGTGTTAGACCCGAGAATTAAATCATTATGTGTCAAACCCCAGAATAATCACGATAGGCTTAACAAAAAGTCACAAGATTTGAAAAAATTATTTTAGGGTTCTTGCTTTTTGCCTTCTGGTGCATCAGTCATTATGATTCAAGTTTTCCAGTTTTTCTCCATGATTAGGGCTAGACATTTATCTAAAGAAATACAACCTGAAGCCTGGTGTACATTAGACAGTTTTACTTACTTAAGTGTATGTGGGTGGGGGGGTGGGAGGGAAACCCACCCCAACAAATGCCTAACTGACATAGCTATACTGCCAAAAGCGTTAGAGTCAATAGTTATACCAGCAAATGAATCCTTTGGATCCATTTGGGGAACTGACTTAAGACACACCACCAAAAGAACTCATTGGCAAGTATCAGCTGTTTCTTCGCTAGTGAGATTTACCAGTACAGCTCTACCAATATCTCTATGCTGGCAACCCCTTTTTAAGTGTAGACAAGCCCTGAAATTTGCACATAATCAACGTGACTCAAGGACACAGGACTTTAAGAAAAATACCACATGTGATACTTGCAATAAACTTGCGAGAGATGGCAACAGTGGTGATCGGGATTTTCATTTAAATATCCCACTAGCAAAGAGGTGTGCGTTAGGGGTATGAGCCCAGGACTGGGAATCTCCACCCCTGAGATCTAATCCCAGCTCTGTCACAGATTCATCCTGTAACTTCAAAACCAACATTTTACAAAGCTGCAGCTGAATTTTAGATGCCTCAGTTTTTAGGCGCCTAGCCTAAGACACTTCAAGTGTCTGCTTGTGAAAATGTTATTAACATCTCTGTATTCGTTTCTTTATCAGGTTCATAAGTATAGTTTTGCTCATGTACTTGGAGAAGTGTTATGAGAATGAGTGTGTAAAGTACTTTTGAAGAAAGAAAGGGATGTACAAGTGCCAAATATTGCCGTTATTTATAAGTAGAATAACCTGATTAGTGATTTTTTTCCCCATGAGCATATTTGGATCGAAGTCTGCTTCATCATCTGAGCTCCATCCAGTATATCGTGGGCCAGATTCACCATAGTTTGATTTATGTGCTGCACAAGTCCTGAAAAATGCAAGCACAACCTTCTATAGCATAGAAGTTAGTTATCCAAGCTGATCTGTTTTGTGTAGAGCAGGGGTAGGCAACGTATGGCACGCGTGCCGAAGGTGGCACACGAGCTGATTTTCAGTGGCACTCACACTGCCCTGGGGGTTATGCATTTTAATTTAATTTTAAATGAAGCTTCTTAAACATTTTAAAAACCTTATTTACTTTACATACAACAATAGTTTAGTTATATATTATAGACTTAGAGAAAGAGACCTTCTAAAAACATTAAAATGTATGACTGGCACGCGAAACCTTAAATTAGAGCGAATAAATGAAGACTCGGCACCCCACTTCTGAAAGGTTGCCAAGCCCTGGTGTAGAGTAATATTTCAATGGGGTCACTTTAATGTTTCTGAATCAAAATATTTCAGAATTTCCATTCTTCAAATTACTGAGAGTTTTGACTTTTCATCCCCGTTGGGGGCAAAAAAATTCAGTGTTGAAATTTCCTATGGGGCAGAAATTTCATTTTCTGACCATTCTAATAATGGCTCAGTTGGATACCAACATGGTTGAATTTGAACTTTCGAATGAATGGTTCTGTATTGCTTTATCAGTCCCTTGAGCCAACCAATTTGGAGGGGAAGGCTGTAGCCTTTACTGACATCTCTTCCATCCACTGAAGCCTGGGTTTATCTTGCATCTTCTATTAGCTCATCTCTATGCTTTTAAAAGATCCTTCTTTATTAAAAAAAAAGAACACACAGAGAAAAACAGTATGAAGGTAATAATAACTGGTCTCAGTGTGGCCATATCAGGTATGATTTGCAGACCTGGTCTAGTTATATCTGGACAACCTGTGGGATCTCCCTCGCTTCACAGATCTGCTCCTTCAGAGCCTAGATTTTCACCCTAACTTTCAAATTTTGTCTCCCGAGGTGGTTTATGAAAGGCTGAGTTAGAACTGGTTGGGTTTGTCCTCTAGGGCTGTCAGGTTCCTGTTAAATTCCAGTAAACCAGATGTCTGTGGCAGGAATCTTTTTCCCAATGGCAAGCAAGAGGGAAATGCAATGTTGGAATAAGGGCACACAGACAATATTTCAACCGTTTCTGGCCTGAGGAAGGTTATAGGTGATTGTAGTGCTGTCTGTGTCTCCTTCTACTGCCCGCATAATGCTTGATCCTTAAATCTGCTTTGCATGGAATTCCTAATTCCTTCCATGGGAGGTCCACATGCAGAGGACTTGCAGACTCAGGGCCCTAGTTAAAAAACCCCCACTGTGATAAGCATTGTTTGAATAGGGTTTGGGTAGAGTATTATTGCTAGGGCGCTGCCAAATTCACGGCCATGAAAACCACATCACAGACCAGGAAATCTGGTCTGCCCCATGAAATCTAGTGTGTGTGTGTGTGTGTGTGTGTGTGTGTGTACTTTCATCTTATAACAACGTATTTCAAACTGGGGGTCCCAACCCAAAAGGAGGGTGCATGGCTATTGTAGGAGAGTCGTGGTATTGCCTCTCTTACTTCTGCTGCCTTCAGAGCTGGACGGCCGGAGAGTGGCGGCTGTTGTCCAGGCACCCAGCTCTGAAGGCAGTATCACCAGCAGCAGCAGCGCAGAAGTGAAGGCGGCGTGGCGTGGCATGGGTGGGGAGTGGAGTATAGTCCTGGGCTTTATAGGTTTATATTTTGCTGTTTTAAAACACATATTCATGCTTTGTTACAACACTGTGAAATTTAAGATGTAAATATCTGAAACCGTGAAATTCAAGATTTTAAAAATGCAACGACCGTGAAATTTACAAAAATGGGCCGTGAATTTGGTAGGGCCATGATTATTGCACTCTGCAACTTGGTGGACTTGGTCATGCCTCAGCATGGGGGGATGGACTAAGTGACTTCTTGAGGTCCTTTCCAGCCCTACATTTGTGATTTCTATTAAATATGTCACTATTTGGAAACGCGTTTTTTGGCTCATGCTCCCAGCCCTTTCCTTCCTTTGAGCAGCTGCTTTAATGTGGGAAGAAACAGAACTTCAGCTTTGATACTGGTAGAATGCAAGTTCATATCTTGAAGAAAATGATTAGCTACTGGGGAGCCTGATCAATCTCCAGTCCCTCTGTATCACAGTAAGTGGCCATCAATGGAATCATGTTGCTTCATGTTCCTTGTAACTAGCGAAAGCTGGTATGTGGGGTGGCATGCAGCAAATGAGGGAGAGACAGCTATTGCAAAGATGGTTTTGACTTCATTAATGGACCCACAAAAGGATTTGGTTCTTTTAATACTTGAATACCTGTAGACCCAAGGGTAGATTTAGCTCTCTGTATCAGGATGTTTCCTAGTACCAATACAGGTTCAAGCTGACATCCAGCCAGACCTCTTTAAGAGCTTGTCTACACATAAAAATTGTACCACTTTAACTAGGCCACTAGAGTTAAAGTGGTACAGCCCTTCTAGAGTAGATACAATCATACAGGTAAAAAGGTGCCATATCCCAGTATAGCTATCCCTGTACATTCCATACCCCCATAGTTTATATCAGTAAATTTTAATGGTAGACCAGACCTAAGATGCCTGGTGCTGCAGGCGATGCTGCTGTGAACTCTTCCTTGTAATTGAAAAAATGTAATGAAAAATGAGACTGTTTTCTCCATTATTGGTGCCTCTGATCCACAATGCTTTAAAGTAAGTGACAGTTTCATAAATAAAATGGTTCTTTTTAAATTGCCACGGCTTTTACAGTAAGCCTTGCACCTGTGGATGAGGTCCATTAGCATCCAGTTAAATGGTAATTAGCGTTGAGAGTCACAGTCATTAGTGTTTCTTAGATCTGTTTGTAAATCACAAACAGCAGCTGTGGAATCCTGCAGCAGCCCAGGGCCAATACCTGTGGCAGGAAGGGGAGGACTGCACGGGAGTAGTTCTGAAGCAGTTACATCCAGCAGCCTTCTCACAGCGTTGGAATGGGCAAACCATTTGCAATGAACAATTCATTTGACAAATGTACAGGGGCGGCTCCAGGCACCAGTGCACGAAGCGCGTGCTTGGGGCAGCACGCTGCGGGGGTGGCGTGCTGGTTGCCTTGAGGGCGGCAGTCAGGCTGCCTTTGGCGGCCTGCCTGCTGGAAGTCGGCCGCTCCTGTGGTTTTGGCGGCAATTCGGCGGTGGGTACGCCGAAGGCGCGGGACCGGCGAACCTCCCGCAGGCATGCCGCCAAAGGCTGGCTGACTGCCATGCTTGGGGCGGCAAAATACATAGAGCCGTCCCTGCAAACGTAGTCCATTTTTTCTTTATTTGTGAACTAGCCGCGAGTTTCTGCTATCCATAACAGCCCATTGAATAATACATGTGGACAGCCATGTACACTCACTTCTGAATGGATGCCTAAATCACATGGTATTGTTTCTCTTCATTGATTGGATTATCTAAGTTTTGCATAGAGGAGACCCACTTGAAGAAATCATTGGAATGCTGAATCTTTTAGGAAGGGAGAACTTTAGGGGGAGCCAACCGGCCTAGTGAAATCTGGGATATTTTATATCCTATTCTGTCCCTTTTCTGAACAAGAGAAAGGATTATATTTGCTAGTGTAAGGGGACACTAGATATAAAAATGTCTGGGCTCTTTCATGGTGAGGGAGATGGATACAGTAGAACTTCAGAGTTACGAACAGGGCCGGCTCCAGGCACCAGCAGAGAAAGCACGTGCCTGGGGCGGCACATGCTAAGGGGCGGCATTCCGTCCATTCTTGGGGTGGCAGCAGTCCAAGCGGCTTTTATTTATTTATTTTATTTTTTGCTCTGGGTGGCAAAAATGGTAGAGCTGGCCCTGGTTACGAACACCAGAGTTATGAACTGCCTGATCAACCATACACTTCTTTTGGAACTGGAAGTACGCAATCAGGCAGCAGAGACCAAAAAAAGCAAATACAGTACAGTACTGTGTTAAACATAAACTACTAAAAAAAGGGAAAGTTTAAAAAAAGATTCAACCGGTTAAGGAAACTGTTTTTGTGCTTGTTTCATTTAAATTAAGATAGTTAAAAGCAGCATTTTTCTTCTGTGTAGTAAAGTTTAAAAGCTGTATGAAGTCAGTGTTCAGCTGTAAACTTTTGGAAGAACAACCATAATGTTCTATTCAGTTATGAAAAATTCAGAGTTACGAACAACCTCCATTCCCGAGGTATTCGTAACTCTGAGGTTCTACCGTATACACATTTATTGGCTGTTTAGCAGACACTACCTTCAATTTTCTGTCTCATTGACACTAAGGCATTTCTATGCTCCGAGATCCTTTCTTCTCTGACTGGGGCTGCAGCTTACTTTACTGGCCCTCCATCTCTTTCTGAGGCTTGGTCTACACTACCCCCCCCAATTCGAACTAAGGTACGCAACTTCAGCTACGTGAATAACGTAGCTGAAGTCGAAGTACCTTAGTTCGAACTTACCTTGGTCCACACGCGGCAGGCAGGCTCCCCCGTCGACTCCGCGGTACTCCTCTCGCCGAGCTGGAGTACCGCAGTCGACGGCGAGCACTTCCGGGTTCGACTTATCGCGTCCAGACTAGACGCGATAAGTCGAACCCAGAACTTCGATTTCCAGCCGTCGAACTACCTGGTAAGTGTAGCCAAGGCCTGAGGCTTGAAGATTTTCTTCTTAGTAGTAGCCCTTTGAGGGAGGGGAGGAGCCCCACAATAAGGGGCAACAGGGAAGAAGATCGGGATGGAACTGTGGGAGAAACTGGTGGACAAGACTGGCATTGTACACAGAACAGAAGAGGTGGAGCTTGACCCAATAAGAAAAAACTCCAGTAGGAAGGACTAAAGTGGCGAAAGGCATAAAAAGTGATGATGAGAAGCTATGAACTTAATGAGGTGAAGCAGGGGAAATAGTGGAGGGATTAAGAGGAGAATGATGTGCTCAACGCACCATCTTTGATGTGAAGACACCAAGAGCTGGAGAATCTACCACTTCCCTTGGAAGTTTGCTCCAGTGGTTAACCACCATCACTGTTTTAAAAAAAAAAAAAAAAAAAAAAAAAAAAAAAAGGTGCCTTATTTCTTATTTGATTCTGTCTGGCTTCAGCTGCCAGCCATTGGCTTTTATTATGCCTTTCTCTGCTTAGATTAAAGAGCACTTTAATACGTGTGTTAGTCTAGTGTGGCCTCCTGTATATCACAATGGTCCATTCTGGACTTGGAGTTATGTCTATATCCAAGGATCGCACTAGCCCTTTTTTTGCCACAGCATCACACTGGGACTTCATGTTGAGTTGCTTGTCCACTATGACCCCTTTTCAGAGTCACTGCTTTCCAGGATACAGGTAGGCCATGTAGTAGGTATGGCCTGCATTGCTTATTATTAGATACATAAGTTTGCATGTGAAGTATAGTAATAGATTCCAAGGCCAGAGGGACCATTGTGATCATAGGTGCCGACTCCGTGGGTGCTCCGGGGCTGGAGCGAAAAATTAGTGCGAGTCTGATTGCTCTAGGAGGTTAAATATCTTGAAACTACAGGGGAAATAAATGCTTCTGAAGGCCAGGATTTTAAAAAAAAGTCTTAGTTCTCTAGTGAAGGGAGTTCAGTGATCTTGGCTAATTCATGAAGAGTCTCTGTGGTCCAAGTCTGTCTCTGACACATGTCCACGTCACAGAACCAGAGTTCAACACGTATGGCAGCTTTTGTTTTTTGAGAAGCTTGGTAATAATTGCACCAACGTAGTCCCTTTTACTTCAGTGGGTGCACTTGCACAGGTGGAAATGAGAGCAGAATTCAGTCCTTTGTACTTATATGTTGCTTTCATCTGCACATTTGAAAAGGCTGTCTGTGATGGGGTCTGCTTACCCCCGCACTAGCCCAGACAGGGTTAAGCCCATGTTATTGACAGCGGAAGTCCCGCCTCCCTGGCAAGACTGGGCATGCTCCAAGTGCTCTAGTAGTATAAAGGGAGGGAGCCCAGCTCATTCTGGGCTGGAGGCTGCAGGGGAAGGACCTGCCTGGGAAGCTCCTGCAGAGGGCCAGCTACAGCCCCCGACTGCACCGGGAATCGAAGCCGTCCACAGCCTGCCTGCACCCCGGTGACTGGAGGAACCTTTGGAGACGACTGGCCCTGCCGAACACAGAGGGCCCAACATCTCATGGGAAACCCCAACACAGACTCTGGTAGGAAGTGACCCAGGGAGGGTGACGGAGTGGTACCTCCCCCCCAGGGAAACTCAGCATGTTTCGGTAGGACCTCCTCTCCCCCACCCACTCCCTGAGTCAGTGGCAAGCCGCTACGGCACGGTTAGGGCCCTGGGTCGGGGCCTGGTGGAGTCGGGTGGGCCCGGGCCCCCCTACCGGGGCTGCCACACCCCATAAGGGGCGCCCCAACGCCATAGACTCCGGCTGTTAGGACACGCTGTCCTGCGCCAAAGGGCTGCTTTATAGACTCTGGCCATTAGGCTCTGCTGCCCTGCATCAAAGGGCAGCTCTATAGACTCTGGCCACTAGGCTACGCTGCCCTGCACTGAAGGGCTGCTCTATAGACTGTGACTGATGGGCCACACTGCCCTGACCCTAGGGGCACTGTCCATCAATTAATCTTTATAAAACCCATGTGAGGAAAGCGAGTACAGATGGGGAAAATGAGATACAGTTGAAGTCAAGCATCTTGACCAAGAGCACATGGTCAGATCAGTGTCCAAGTCAGGAATCTGTTTTGTTCCCCTAATATAACTACTAGGCATGCTGCCTTTCATCCTGTTTGAAGGAAGAGCAAGAAACTATCATAATCTCTGTTCATGGGACTGGGGATGCTACAGGTCTTGGGAGCAAAAACATTCGTTTGAGTTTGAAAAGTTGTTGAAATCTTTTGGCTCTTCCTTCATCAGTGAGGGAGATATTGCATCCAAACTAAACATGGCCCGATTCTCCTCCACTAAATCTTAAACACTGACCAGGATCATCAGATCCATGTTAAAAGTTAAGTGCCTCAGAGACGGTCTCCTTTCTAACTGAAGTGTTCTGTTGTCTGTGCCACTACATCTGTTAAAAAAACCCAGTAGGCTAAGATGAGTTGAAATGAAATCTTTTACTCCTGTGAAACAATTAGATGGTTGCTGTTTTGTCAAACCCTTTAAAACAGTATTAATAATATTTGGTGACTTGGCAGCTCAGCCAAATTCCTAACTGCTAGTATTGTTGTTGGTGTGTTACAGTCAGTATTTTACATTGAACTAGCTAACAGCTGGCTTGGCTTCCTTCCCCACTGAAACAACTGCTGCTTCACAAAGAACATGGATAATTTTGTCTTCCTTGATCTTCACAGATCAAGAGAGGCCTTTGCCAATACAAACTCATCTTTAATTTGTACAGTTTAAATGAGACCCCCCTGTAAAATTTGTTGTTCTCTTTCACTGAATACGTTGCGACTATCTAATCTTTTTATATTAGCGGAAGCTTAGTGGGTGGGATGTTTAGAAGGCAGATATAGACCCGCACAAAAGAATCAAAGTCAAAGGGGAGCCAAACAAAAAGAAAGGACTCGTTTAAGATCAGTAGAACAGTAAGAGTACAGTTCCCCTAGAGCCATATGCAATGGTAGCCCAGGACTGAAAAAAGCAACCAGATGGCAGGTACTAGATACTCACTGCACTCCAGATTAATCTCAGTCTCCTTTATTGTCCATTGTCTCCATGACACAGGATGGGAAGTGGTGTCATATCGAGAGCGGGATATGATGCTGCGCCTGCTTTAAAGGTACAATACCATTCCTGGACAAGGACCTGAAGCTTCTATAGAAGAGCCGTGGTTCCTGGTCCACTGGCCTTTCATGGTGGTCCAAGACGGAAGGCTTTTGGGAACCCAGTGTTAGAGCATTGAGATGTTTGGATGGGATGGGAGTCTACAGAATAAGAAGATATGAATCTAATGCAATGGTCCACAGAACAACTAAGCCGTACAGCCACTGCATTAGAGCAGCGTTATCCCTCTTGATGCATATCTAATGCTTGCCTAAGACTGCAGAGCAATATGCAGGGCAAATGTAGGTAACAGGAGAGAGTCTGTGCGAACATGAGTAAGTGGGGCAAGGCAGGTTTGTTTCAGTGTGAAACTGCTTAGTTCTTCCATTTTAAAAAAGCAATAATGGGCCTAGTTTTTAGTAAAATATTAACCAGTTTTTAAGCAAACAATGGCCCATTTCTAGTTCAAAATGGAAACTTTCTCTACAAAAATAGCTGTTTAGTTGAAAATGTAAGTAAAGCAAAATTTGGGGGATGTGAAACTGTGACAATCTTTGTGTGAAATTCCTTTTAAAAAACCAACCAACCACCCCTGTGAGTTATACACTGCTCAAGGGCTAATTCTTTTTAAATGATGCAAGGGATGTTAGATGAGAACTCCCACTGAACTGCATATAACCTGGGAGATCTGAAAACCCCGCTCAAAAACTTTGAAGACTTAGCTTGCAATGCTTTATAGACCGTTAATTTCCAACAGGTTAGTCTTTAACATATGACTTCAGTAAGGGATTTTAATCTGCCATCCAGAACTTTTGCCAGTTCCAAAGTGTTTTTATTTTATGTTCATATTCAAGTTCTTGTGTCACACTAACCATCTTGACAGTCAGAGTCAAGACAATCCGACATTAGTTATTTTTTTTCTTCCCTTTATGAAGAGATGATGATCAACTCTAAATATTATGTTCATTGTTCATATGTGTTCAGAAAAACTTTCTTAAACACACACTGACAAGGTTCTGCGCCTCCCATCCATAACATTTTATGATCCAAATCAAGGGAGAAGAGAAATATAGCTTTCGGTACTCCTGTAAGGTAGCTGGCAGAGTTTTAAAGGGAATTTATTGCAAATTGGACAACTCCAGGGGTTAGTAATGGCCGAATAAGGCGTCTTATAGTATTGAGGATGAAATCCTTGCCCTGTTTGAAGTCAATGGAAGTTCTGCCATTTACTTAAAGATGTCAGGATTTCACTCTGTCTCTGGTTCAAATGTGGCATTCTAGGTTCTGATCTTGCAAAGTCTTATTCACTTGCTTATCTTAAACTCCCACGAAAGTACTCACCTATGTAAAGTTAAGCAGGTGTCTATAACTTTGCAGGATTTGGCATTAGATGTTACCCCAGGATATACACCTTAACACACTCAAAACCGCCTTCACCAAACAAGGACCCTCCTCCAAAGAAGTAGATTTCATCATGGAACAGGCCCCCCAGATACCCCAAGAGAACCTGCTTCAATACAGAAATAAAACCCCCGCCGACCACACACCTCTAGTTGTCACCTACCACCCCACACTAGAACCCATATGGGGTGTCATCAAACAACTACAACCCATACTCAATGGGGATTCTATCCTGAAAGAAACCTTTCCTGAATCCCCTCTTCTGGCCTTCCAATAACTCCCCAACCTCTTCAATGTCATCATCAGAAGCAAGCTCCCCAGAGGCCACGGGCAGAGCATAGAATAGGCTGGGGAAGGCTGTGCCTCCTTAAATAGCCCCGTGTGACCCTGCCCTTGCTCCACCCTGAGGCCCCCCTCCTGTTTGCCGCTACTTGGTTCTAGCCCAGGCAGGCTGCTCCTTTTCCAGGAAGCCTGCTGGGTGTGGGTGTGGGGCTAGAGGGTGGCTAGGACTTGAGGTAGCTGGGGCCGCCCAGAGCTCCAGAGCTGCACTGCGGGGGAGGCCACCCACCTCCTGCCTGCCTGGGGGTGGGGAGGAGGGAGAGGGAGAGGGCTGCCTGCCGCCCACCTGGTGCTCCAGGGATGGGGGAGGCAGGTGTTGCCCGTCTGGCCAGTGCTCCGGTGCTGGGAAGGAATGCACACCAGGACTGGAGGCGATCGGGGGGAGGGAAGGGGAGGGGTGGCCACCATGGGGGGGGAGCCTCTGGAATTTGGCAGGAGAAGGGGGGCATGGCCTCAGGTGGAAGGGGTGGGCCGGACCTGGGCTAGCCTCCCCGAGCCCATGGTTCACCCACTGCCCATGACCATGACACACCAACTGAAAGTGGCGCCAGATCCTGCCAGAACAACAGATGCAAAACCTACAGACATATCTCCACTGCTACAATGATCAATCCCCCCACACACCCAGAACACCTTTCAAGATCCATGGTTCCTGTGCATGCCTATCACAATGTGTGGTGTACCTCATCCAGAGCACTAAATTACTCCAGTAGCAACTATGTGGGTGAAACCAATCAAAGCTCTTAAATGAGCTCTCACAGGAAAATTATAAAAGACAAAAACACCACATTACGTGTGGGTGAACACTTCTCACAAAGTGATCACTCTATATCTGACCTATCTGTCCTCATCCTCAAAGGAGACCCGCCCAACACTTTCAAAAGACGAGCCTGGGAGCTTAAATTCATAACTTCGCTAGATACTAACAATCATGGACCTAATAGAGACACTGGATTTATGGCTTATTACAACAATCTGTAACCCACTAACAACACCCCAGCTACTTTCCTCCCGCTTCCTTTTCTCCCTGTGACTGGAGGGGTTTTAATGAGCCACTACACCTTGATTGGGCCCTTGAAATGTGTTAACTACTTATGCTAAACAATCTAAACAATACAAGTTCCACCTTGTATTTAGCAGTGACACTCTGAGTTAGGCCATGTCTACACTAGCACTTCGGTTGGTAAAAGTTACTTTTTGCATCTCCCACTGTATTCCCCAAGGCTAGTTGTGGGTGTAACGATAAGGAAGGGACAATTGGAACTGGGGCCAGGTCTACACTACCACTTACTTGGGTATAACTTACATTGTTCAGGGGTGTGAATACGCCACCTCCCATCCTGAACAACATAAGTTACACCGAACTAAGTGCCCGTGTGGAAAACGCTATGTAGTTGGGATAGCTACCACTTCTTGCAGTGGTGGATTCATTATGCTGATGGGAGAGCTCTCCTGTTGGCATGGAGCGTCTTCACCAGACATGCTACAGAAGCACAGCTGCAGCACAGTGGCACTTCTAGTGTAGACTAACTCTGTGTCACATAGAGGGTGTCTGTTTGTAACCTACTTCTGGTATCACCTGTTTCATTTGCCTCTTCCATTTGTTTACTGCCTTCCGTATAGTATTTTTAACTCTCCACAGCCCATTCCTTTAAGATACAGTAGTTGGTCAAACTCTTCGCTTTCCCCAACCCCCACATGTTCCCTCCAAGAAACATGTCTGGTACTGTATTATGTACCAGAGAGTCATTCTGGTCTCTCAGGTAAATATGTAATTAACCTGTTTCTTTACATCTGGTATCATTTCTATGTGCCTGGGAGAATGCCAAGCTATCATGTAATATGTAATTAGGCAACATTTTAATAACCAGCATTAGGTAGCAAATAAGTGGGTATTGTGTAGCACCTGTAATGTAATATGTGCAATGGGTATTATATTGTCTATCTGATTAACAAACCTTTTGTGACTCTGTTCACTGGTCACCATTAGAAAGTCACCATCTGCCAGTGGTTACCATGCAATGATACCAGAGATATCACAGTAGTTTTCTTATACTTGTCACAGCCGTTTCTTGTTCCACCATGGGTATCACCATTGCCCAAGTCCTACCAGATGATGACTTAATTAAGAAGACTGTTCGCTGTAGCATGACTACTTCTGACATTTATTTATTAATTAAAATGTAGCTGCACTGTTGTAAGTGCAGGACCCTCTGTACGGTTTAGAAGATAACAAAATTGTGAGGCTACTTCATAGACTATCTGCTTACAAAAAAATCCACACTGAAAAAAACAAGGGTGGGGTGACTGGGCAACAAAACTGGGTGACTGGCAACAAAATGGCAGATGAAATTCAATGTTGATAAATGCAAAGTAATGCACATTGGAAAACATCATCCCAACTGTATATATAAAATAATACGGTCTAAATTAGCTGTTACTCCTCAAGAAAGAGATCTTGGAGTCATTGTGGATAGTTCTCTGAAAACATCCACTCAATGACAGTGGCAGTCAAAAAAGTGAACAAAATGTTGGGAATCATTAAGAAAGGGATAGATAACAAGACCGAAAATATCCTATTGCCTCTATATACATTCATGGTACACCCATATCTTGAATGCTGCGTGCAGATGTGGTTGCCCCATCTCAAAAAAGATATATTGGAATTGGAAAAGGTTCAAAAAAGGGCAACAAAAAATGATTACAGTATGGAATGGCTTCCATCTGAGGAGAGATTAATAAGACTGGGACTTTTTAGCTTGGAAAAGAGAAGACTAAGGGGGAATATGATAGAGGTCTATAAAATCATGACTGGTGTAGAGAAAGTAAATAAGGAAGTGTTATTTACTCCTTCTCATAACACAAGAACTAGGGGGTCATAAGAACAGCCGTACTGGGTCAGACCAAAGGTCCATCTAGCCCAGTATCCTGTTTACCGACAGTGGCCAATGCCAGGTGCCCCAGAGGGAGTGAACTTAACCGGTAATGATCAAGTGATCTCTCTCCTGCCATCCATCTCCACCCTCTGACAAACAGAGGCTAGGGACACCATTCCGTCCTGGCTAATAGCCATTAATGGACTTAACCTCCATGAATTTATCTAGTTCTCTTTTAAACGCTGTTACAGTCCTAGCCTTCACAACCTCCTCAGGCAAGGAGTTCCACAAGTTGACTGTGTGCTGTGTGAAGAAGAACTTCCTTTTATTTGTTTTAAACCTGCTGCCCATTAATTTCATTTGGTGGGCCCTAGTTCTTATATTATGGGAACAAGTAAATAACTTTTCCTTATTTACTTTCTCCACATCACTCATGATTTTATATACCTCTATCATATCCCCCCTTAGTCTCCTCTTTTCCAAGCTGAAAAGTCACCAAATGAAATTAATAAGCAGCATGTTTAAAACAAACAAAAGGAAGTATTTTTTCACACAACGCACAGTCAACCTGGAACTGCTTGCCAGAGGATGTTGTGAAGGCCAAGAATATAACAGGGTTCAAAAAAGAACTAGGCAAGTTCATGGAGGATAGGACCATCAATGGCTATTAGCCAGGGTGGGCAGGGATGGTGTCCCTAGCCTCTGTCCTAGCCGATGCTGGGAATGGGCAATGGGATGGATCACTTGATGATTACCTCTTCTATTCATTCCTTCTGGGGCACCTGGCATTGGCCACTATCAGCAGACAGGATACTGGGCAAGATGAACTTTTGGTCTGACCTAGTTTGGCCGTTCTAATGTTCTTAAGGGCTCAAATTCTGCCTCTGCTGTTCTGTGGGTGCTGAGCACTGGTCATCACCTAGCTAGCTGGTCAGGCTCTTTGACCGTGGAATGCTGTTCCAGTCCAGAGGAGAGAGGCCTGCCTGGCAGTCACTCACCAGGTGCTTTTCTGTGGCTTCCTAGTTGCCATAAAACAATCTGTGACTCCATTTCTGCTCCCTCTTTCCCATATTACACACACACACTTCTGCCTATTGCAGTGGATTGATGGAACTTGAGGGGCTGATGGGAAAGATTGCAGGTGGGAAGGGTTTTTCCCAGGGTGAGTGACAAATAGGCATAATCTTCTCCTCCCACCGTCCAGCTGACAGCTCTAACATGGAGCTGAGCTCCAGCAAGGAAGTTGGGTTCTGGGACCATGCCACACTGCCAGGAACAAAGAAATGGAAAGAGCAGATCAATGAAATAATGTTCTTTCTTATAACACCATCAACAAATATTCTAAAACCAAACTTTGAATTACTATTTGCCTGAGATAACCTCAAGACACCCTAAATAAATCATTCTGTTATGCAAAGTGGGAGAAAGGAGACATGTTTCTGAACTACATTAAAAAGGTTAACCTGGATATTTTCCAAGCAGCAAATACACATACACATTCAGTAACTTGTTCACAAATTTTCACTTATGAATGCTTTGTACACATGAAATACATTCAGTGCTTGTCAATGGAAACTTAAGGCTAAATTGGGCACTTTGGGTACCTCTATGGTGTAATACAGCACAGGTCCTTTGCAGTCAAGAGCTATGGCAATTACCCCAGCTGAGTATTCATCCTTGTGACTTCTGTGGAGCAGCATCTCTTACACCACAGGCTCAGTTTGGCCCATAATGTGAGATCCGTTGTTATCAGATGTGCATTTCAAGGTGGGACTTTTCTATTCTATTGTGATTAGGTAAAACTTTTATAGGAGCATTTTTCAACCCCATGGGGTGGAAGCGCTCATCCCTTCCTATTCAATGTATTTAAATAATTGCTGAAGTGCACTTGTTGCTTTTTGCTCAGAGAGGCTTCACTTAGACGGCATCTACGCTCTGAAAACTAGTGTTAAACTGTGAAGCTATTGGTTATAAGCATATTTGGCCCCACTCATGCAGACTACTGGCTCCTTGGACAGCCTGGCTATTGGCAAAACAAAACCCCAAGTGATTGGTAATTAATTAAATAGAAACAATTATAACTTTAAGAATGATTGATTAATTTCCCCACCAGCATCAGTTACAAAAGTCCGTCTCAGAGAGCTGCTAGTAAATTGAGATTTGGCGCATGGGGTAAATCTGTTGGAGCTGGGCCACATGTGGAAGGAATTGTTCCACTGTGCTGGCTTGTCCATCAGAGAGGTTTCCTGCTCAGAAAGTTGATAGGGAGGGGTCCGTACAGGAATGTATGTTGGTTATTTCATTGTTTTGTCAGGCATGGAACTTCTCCATGGCTATACCTTCCCATATCTGCGGAGAATCATAGAATATCAGGGTTGGAAGGGACCTCAGGAGGTCATCTAGTCCAACCCCCTGCTCAAAGCAGGAAGCTCAGAGCCAGATGGGAGGAGTGCAAGTTTCCATTGACAGGCAGAGTTTTTCCTGGGAGCCATAGCTAAATGAATCAAGAGCCTTCCCTACAATAGGATGGGCAGGAAGGAGTTTAGGAAACACCACAGTGAGGAACACTTTGTTCTATGCCTGTGATATCCCTGATAGTTTTATTCATCACCTTCCAACCAGGGGCAATGAAAGCTTTCTAACAGTATGTGTGTGTGGGGGGGGCCCTGGCACCTGAACCCTGGCCCCACTGCGTCGCATTTCCCCTTCCCCCGAGGCCCCACTCCGGCACTACCTCTTCCCCCAAAGACCCTTCCCCCTCCCTCTGTTGCCTGTCCTTAGGGCTGGTAAAAAGTGGGGTGGGGCATGGCTGTTCTGGCACTCCTGCTTCCAAAACAGTGTACAACCCCCCTTGTTAGAGTCATTAAAACACTGGAATTGGCAAAAACTTGTCATTTCCACTCTGTCAAAAACTTGCGGTGAAACAGTTGTCATATTTATTTTAAAAACTGCCCGTGATATTAAAACGGTAAAATAAATTACAAGCCTCTCTCTGCACAAGTACACAGAAGCTGGAACTCAGCCCTATCTCCTGCTGCTATGCCCCAAAATAAGGTACCCCCTTTTCACCAGATGCCTCTCAACTATGCCTGTGCCTCACTCATTTCTTCTGCACTGGCTGTTGTTTCTTGCATCCCTAGCAGGAGCATAATAGACCGTCATGATTCACTGTACAGGAACTGAATGTCAAAGTTGAAACAAAGTTTACTTCCACAGTTGGTGTGAACATGAACATTGCCAATGCGATCAGTGGTGTGTCACTCTCACAGCACGGATGTCTGGGCGGGGAAGAGAGGTTGTTCTGCTCTTTTGGGGTCGGGGGTGGGGGGAGGATGTGGGAAACTTAGCAGAGGTGTCACAGAAAGCGGTTCAGAATATGTTTCTGTGTGGTTTTTTTTAAAGTTGTTACATTTGGGTGACACAAAATTGTCACTGACAAAAATATAAATTTTTAACACTGGCATCATGTCCATCTTCCTTTATGGAGCAGTCATGGAAATCTATAATTGAATTGATAAGAACAATTCATTCCAAAGTCAATGCCTGTGGAAAATCTTCAGAGCCTATTGGAAAGAGTTTCTTGTCACACCAGAAATTCTAAGTAGAGGAAATCAATCTAAAGCATCAAAAATGGTAAGACGGGAATGCACATATTTAGAACATGCTTTAAGGATGGCAGCTACATGACTTCAACAGCAAGTAATAATATGGACACCACCTGGGAAGTGAAAAAGAGGGCAAACTAGAAAAACATTACACACAACAATAAAGAAGCCGGATTCAGGCATAGGAGATATGCATTATCTTGCATCAGTTGGTATTGCTGAAGCTGTTACAGTCCATGTGTTCCCTCTAACTTTGCAGTCTGTTAGGTCCTCTATTTGTATGCCCTGCAGAAGCCAAGGCAAAAGATAACAGAGCTGTGAGCAGTCCATAGTAGAAGGCTGAGTCCACCAAAGGGAGATTCAGAGCACGAAAGAGATCCATGAACTGCTGCAATTCTCTAATTAGAATTAATTAACCAAATTCTTCTGAATATAGTGGCCAGCATTTTAAATCCTCAAACTGGGACACTTCTTGAGGTCATGACCCATGGGATAGAGTTTGGGAAAGAGTGGCACATGGGAGCATTTGTATATTTGAACTGAGATTGGGCTTATGTTACTGGAAGTATGTTGATGTGAGTAAATTGGAAGGTGCATATGATGCATATTTAAGATCCCACATCTGATCCAAATATGACCTTCGCCAAAGGTCACTGGTGGTCAGGTTTGGTGTCCCTATAGCTCATGAGAGAGAGTAGCTTGACTTGTGATGTTCAGACCCAGAGCCCAACTTCTGCAAATTTGGAAGGGAGTTTGGAGCTGATGTTCTGGGTCAGTTTCATCTCAAATGAAGGTGTAGCTTTACCTCTAGTAGCTACTTTCCAGCTTTCAGTCCATCACCAGGAGAAAGTGAAACCACATATATCTTGACATACTACATGGATACTGCACTTACCTTCCATTTCCCCATTTTTTAATCTGTTTCTCATGAGACCCTAAAATAACCAATTTGTGTTTCCAAATGTTTGAAACTAGAAATGTCTCCAGACTGTGCTCTATTACTTTTGGATCTCCAAACTTGGAAGTCATAACTGCAAATTATGAGAGTTGGATTTCAGTGGTGACCATTTGAAATTGATTGGACATTTAAGGTGAAAAAATTCACCATTAGCTAGTGCTTTTTTCACTTGGTACATGCTGTGTGTGTGTAATTCTTTCCCTCTCCCCCCTTTCGATAGATTCAGGACATTTCCATGTTTCCATGTCCAGTTTCCATGGACACTGGTTCAGGACACTCGTGTCATAAGGAACACAACATAGGAAATGTTACATTACCCACAGGAATGGAAGGGGTAGAATATCATTAACAAGAGCATATTTAAAGAAGATAAACATTTGATCTTTTGCAGCATCTGACACACTGGGATGCTTGCAAGTTTCTGCATTCAAAAATCAAACCGAATTTCATTCTGTGGACGAGCAGCTACTCCTGGTAATGTGAAGGGTTCTTCCAAATTCCAAGAAAGGAGAACTTACACCACACAGAAATCACGCTTCTTCCTTCACTGCTGTCGCTGGCCTGTTTGTGCTCTTTTTAATGTTGTAGCTGTTCCAAAGCAGACAGAGGCACCGCTAATGCTGCTTGTCTGGAAGATATGAATGTAATATAAGACAGCTATTCAAAGGCTATGGCTGTCTTACGAGTGATTTACGGTACACAGGAAAGGTTCTGATGTGTCATGCTGCAGGGGGAAAAGAAAGTAGGACCGGGGTCATGAACAAAAAGGAATTTGCTTATCCAATTTCCGCCTCTTTCTGAATTTGATTGGAACTCTCAGTTGTCAGGCTGTGTTTAAGTCTAGTCTTTACCAACGCCTCCTTAACTGGGGAAGGTCAAAACCAATTATTGTTTTGCCTCCAGGGACTTTCCTTCTTAAGAGAGACCTTACAGTGGATATTCTTTAAACCTCTTTCCTTTCAATTAAGACAGCAGAATCCATTTCCATAGGTTTTTTTGGTGGCTAGATTTATCAATAGCCTTGAAAAATAAAGCTCATATGACTCAGGAAGCTCGAAATCTAATTCCTTTCAAGGACTTTTTCACTCTGAAGTTTAAATCTGTCATTACGTTACAGCGGGAATGGAAAGCCCCTAGTTTTCCCAGGCTAGAGTTTTCCTCTGTTTTTTAACCCTCAAGTAACTTGTGGCTTTTCTGTTTCAGAGTGCCTGATGTTTCACATTATTTCTCCATGTAAAGAATAAAAATAATTGACTGCTGGTTTCGGTATGAATAATATACCTGGACCAATAAGGGCTGGAGGGAATATTGAGGGGCTGTACATGGAATTGCTTGACTCTGAAAAGTAATTAAGAAGTGTTCCAGAGTTTCAGGGCTGGTGGGGAGAATGCTCAGAGATGCCTTTTTCTGTTTTTTTGCTTTCACTCTTATTCTGAACAGTCTTGTTCTCATAGTTTAAAGACAGACAAATGCAAAACATCTAAGTAGGAGCCCTATTCACTGCCATGCATTGGTACTTAGCAAGGGGTAGGACAATTGATGGCATTCTTTATTTTTATTTTTATTTTGTCCCTGGGCAGATGCCCCTCTGATTATGCTAGCAGATAATGAAGGGGTTAAAAATGTTGTTTCCTCTATTGTTCAAACCTGCCATTTGTTTTGGGGGAAATGAACCACAAAGCAGACAGAAAATAATCTGCCCTGGAAGAGAAAATCCACTGGGGATGGGGGAATGGGAGGGGAGATTTTAAGTACAGGAAACAATACTTTGGTATTTTAACAAGGCATTGTTATTTCTAACATCAGCATGAACTGAACCCATAATGGTCAACATGAGACATCACTCAATCTGACACTCAAATACTACAGTGAATATACCTGGAGAGATGGCTCAGTAGACTAGGCGGATGATACTGGCTCAGTGTTCTGAAAATGTTGTCTGTGTAAAACACTGAAAGTAGTTTGGTTTTTTCCTAAAGGCTCGTGAAGTAGGAAAATTAAGAACCTTAAATGACGTATATTAAATAGTTATCTGAAGGAAGACAAGAATATATCACTGTGTGTATATAGGGCAGCTGTGTGCTAATGGACTGAGAATTGGGATAGGAGTCAGGAGTGCTGGATTCTCATTCTTTGCTCTGCCACTGACTAGTTGTGTGAACTTGGGCAAGTTTCTTAAACTCTCTGGGCCTCAGTATCTCCACCTGTATATTAAGGGTGGTGGTCACACGTTGTATTAAGGTGCCATCTGTAATATTTGGTAAAGGGTTAATAAATAAGTGTTTTAAGATAGGGTTAGTCAGTTCTTATAGATTGTTATAAAATTCATCAGGTCACTAAGGTTTCTTATAAACATCTATAACACATACTGCTCATGTCAGTAACATGCTTATAACAAATATTAACCATTTATTAGCCCTTTGTAAACAATTTGTAAATAAAACTTGAATATAACGTGACCTAGATAATGTTCTCTAACCTTTGCAAAGCATTCTGATATCAATAGCTAAAAAAGGCAGTGAAAATGCAAAGTTTTATTTTATTGTGTTGTGACGTTGGCATTCAGTCCTGAGCTCCTGTCTGTGCAGCTGTCCCTGTGAGGCTAATACTGAGATGCTAAAGAAATATGTAATTATTCTAAAAAAAAAAAATGAATGGTTAAAAATATTTGTCTTCCTTTTACCCAAAACAAGGAGGAATTAAAAAAATAAAACTGAGATCTGTTAGTGACTTGATCCTTTCACCTAGCTGGACAAATACAAATAACACAGTGTAACTTTCCCTTTGAGCAGCTAGTAGATTGTGTCCCTGAACGGGGGCTTTTCTTTTGGCAAGGTGTCTCTTGTGTCCCCTGCTGCTTAAGCAGTCTGAATCAGCATGTCATCATGTGACTGCAGGAAGATCCCAGTTTCAGCGCTGAGTCACATGAATAACTGGAATAGTTCTTTAGAACAGAATTAATTCCTAGAACCTCTTCAGGCATATACCAGCAGGCATGTGCTTTACCTCCAGCAGTACCATACAGCTTTATGATTTAGAGGAAAGGACGCAACTGATATTTTAGATTGTGATAAACCAGCTTACCTGCTGTTACAGTCTTAAACCTTATGGGTTTATTGTTGACACTATCCTGCCTCCAAGGAGCTTTAAGAATAAGCCGTGGCATGACAAGGCTTTAGGGTTAAGCTCAAATCTACTACAATGACTCAGAGATTGTGGTGCTTTCAAACCAAGTGTTGAGAATCTTGTCGTTATTCAGTTAACCCTTGAAGAACTGGTGGGTCACAGAGGGTGCTTAAGCACAAAGGATAGCAAATAAGACTGCCTGCAATTTTTCTAAAGCATCTATTACACTCTGGGAGCTGTAGAAATAAAATAGCAGCAAGGAAAATTGTAAGGGTGGTTAGTAAGGCAGCCAAGACTTCCTAGTATGCATGAGAGGGAAGCAGAGGGATCTGATCCTAAATACAAGTTTTTGATCCAGAGACTCGTGCAGGCTGCATGTATGTCAGAAGAGATGGCTTTGCTTGGGAGAGGGAAATGACGTAAGAAGTCTCAATAGGTACTGCGCCTGCAGGGTAATTGAAAGTGTGCTCTAGAACAGTGGTTTTCAAACTTTTTTTTTTCTGGCGACCCCGTTGAAGAAAATTATTGATGCTCGTGACCCCGGTGGAGCTGGGGATGAAGGGTTTAGGGCATGGGAGAGGCTCAGGGCTGGGGCAGAGGGTTGGGGTGCGAGAGGGGGTCAGGACTCTGGGGTGAGGCCAGGGATGAGGGGTTTAGGGTGCAGGAAGGGGCTCTGGGTTTTGGGGGGCTCGGGGCTGGGACAGGGGATTGGGGCACAGGCTTACCTCGGGCGGCTCCCGGTCAGCAGTGCAGCGGGGGTGCTAAGGCAAGCTTCCTGCCTGTCCTGGCACCGCGGACCGCGCTGTGCCCTGGAAGCAGCCAGCAGCATGTCCGGCTCCTAGGCGGAGACACGCAAGCAGCTCCGTGTGGCTCTTGCCCGCAGGCACTGCCCCCCAGGGCTGGCTCCAGGCACCAGCTCAGCAAGCAGGTGCTTGGGGCAGCCAAGGGGAAGGGGCGGCACGTCGGGCTGTTCGGCGGCAATTCGGCGGCGGGTCCTTCGGTCCCTCTCGGAGGAATTGCTGCTGAAGAAGAAAGCGGCGCAGTGGAGCTGCCGGCGATCATGGCTTTTTTTTTTTTTCTTTCCCCGCCGCTTGGGGTGGCAAAAACCCTGGAGCCGGCCCTGCTTCCCCCTTAGCTCCCATTGGCCAGCTCCCAGCTAATGGTAGTGCAGAGGCAGTGCTGTGGGTGGGGGCAGCGCGTGGAACCCTGTGCCGCCGCGCCCCCCCACCCCCCGCCGCCTAGGAGCCAGACCTGCTGCTGGCCACTTCCAGGGTGGAGCACAGTGTCAGACCAGGTAGGAATTAGCCTGCCTTAGCCAGGCAGCACTGCTGACGGGATTTTTAACAGCCCGGTCAGCGGTGCCGACCAGAGCTACCATGACCCAGTTCCTGACATGCCGTGACCCAGTATTGGGTCACAACCCTCAGTTTGAAAACCACTATTCTAGTAGCTGAAAGCCAGGCTACAAAGGGAGAGCACATAAGAGGCTAGGAAAACAAAGCGGAGGGTTAGTGGCAGGGTTTTTGGCTGGAGAATATAGATCAGATGGCCACAGAGACACACCGGAGAACAGGATGGCAAGGATGCTAGTACTTCTACCTGTTACTCTTGAATATATTGTAAATTAATGCAGGAGTTGAGCAGGAATATGATCCAAAAACAATTGATGGAAGAGTCATCCACATGGCCTCTATTTCTACCCTGGCCCTATGACTCAGAGCATTAATAGACATGACTAATGCAATCTCTCCCCCAAATACTTGTTGCAAGTAACCTTGATGCTGCCTATCTTCCCATCTTACATGGAACACACAGTTTTTCCTTGGTTGAATTAATCCAGTTGTGATATATTTAGCAGAACAAACTTCCAAATTATTGTTTAGCAATGAGGGACACTGGATGTACCATAATATCTTTTGCTTCTGTGATTTGGACTATATGGGCTGCAATGGGTTTTCTTTACAAGCAATTCCCTCCTACTTTTTCCCCATCCTTCCTGGGAGAGACTGGGATAAATTCTGACCCCACTCTATCCCCTTTTATGCTGCACTGGCAAAAGCAGTTGAATGGCCTCTCGACGAATCCTCAGATGTAGACAGCCCTGCCTACCCTTCTGTGCAGCCCTGCGCTTGTCCAATTACCTAGGCCACCTTCAAATGCTACCAATCACATCTGCTATCTTCTCCATCCCATCGGGCTATCTTCCATCCACAATACTCGGATTCCACCACCAGCTGAATATGTATACAGTGGAACCTCAGTTTTTACAAATACCAACCTTCTAACTGGCTGTTCATGTGAACAATTTTTTTCCCATAGGAAAAATATGACACAACATAAATGATATACAAGAAGAAGGAGTCGCCATCCTTCACATTTTGATTGTTTCAGTGCATTGGAAATCGCTTTCCAGTGGTTTGAAAGACAAGCACACAGAGATGCAGAGCAATATACTCCAGGGCCAGATTAAGGTAAATGGAGGTCTGGGGGTGTTATAGTGTTGGGGGGGAGCCCTCGTTGCATATTTAATTCCTTCCCTTTACTGTTTTACCAGCACTTGTACATGATGCCAAAAACTCTATTGTTAAATTTCCTTAGTTATTTTAGTTCCATTTTTTAAATGTGATATACCAATTGTAAAGCTGAATGAAAGTTAAAGCAAACAAAACCATTTTAATTTTGACACCGAAGTGGTGGTAATACACATAGGGATGCTATGGCTTTGATTACCTACTTACCAGGGCTTAAATTCTCAGAGATGATTTCCCGGAGCCCCCCATTCACCTCACACCCCAGATTCAGGGCTCCAAGCTTCAGCTGCAGGGCAGGGGGGTCTCGGGGCTTCAGCCCCATAGGGGGAGGAGCATTGGGACTTGGGGCTTCTGCCCCGTAGAGTGCCCTGGGGCTCGGGCTTTCAGCCCCGTGGGAGGCACTGGGGTTCCCATGGGTTTGAAAATATTTACCGGTGCTCCGCTCCAGATGGCTCTGGCTGAATTTAAACCCTGCTAATTAGTTCTAACAGTAGTATTCAGTTACATTATTGGTGGGCCAGTTAAGGCAATGTCCAAATCTTGGAGGGCCAAGGAGCACACTCGTTCTCTAAGGCCAAAGGGTTCTTCGGGTGTTTGCTCTCTAGTGAGCCTACCGCTGGCCATGGGTCAGACCCTTTCAAGAGTGGTATGCTGGATTTTATTTATTAATCTCAAAATAAAAGGTTAAGTGTTCTGGTAGACAACATTCCAGCAAACAAATAATTATAATTATACACAGTAATATACACAGTATTAAAACAGCATGTTGTTAATATTAATTCAATTAAAACTATGAAATTAAAATTAGAAGTTAAACACATGAGAAATGAACAGACATCTAATTACCCTTTTCTTATTGCCTGAAATGTTCACTTTTGCTCGCACCATCTTTTTTTCTCTTTTCCCGGAAAAGCCTTGCACAGTATGCAATCAAGATAACTAATGAAAGCACATCGATTACTGATTAATTTGCTGCATAAGTATCTAATTAAGCACCTGATTAAAAGTGTACTACTGTAAATCAAAATATATCAACACAGCCTAGCTCCAGTGTGTTAAGGAAAATGAAAAGTTTCTAAATTAAATACAGGGCATGATGGTAAACAGAGGGAAAATGAACTGAAATGCATCTTACTAGCTCCCATCAATTCAGCCCCCCAGGTCCCATCACTTCTGCCCTCTAGCCCCCGCCCATCTGCCCAGCCCATCCAGTTCCCAGCTCCTCATCAGCTATGCCACCCCCAGCCTCGCCTCTGCTCCTATTCGGGTTCTTCCACTCCTCCGCCTTCAAGGTGAGGGGGCAGCTCCAGGGAGACTTCACCCCCTTTCCAGGCAAGGGAAGGGAGGGGTAAGTGGAGGAGCCATCCCTGCTCACAGGAGGGGAAGGGGGAAGAGAGAGTGGAGCCACCCTGAGCTACTTTCTCCTCCTCCCTCCCGTCATGTGAGCAGGGATGGCTCCTCCCCCTTCCCTTCCTATGAGAATAGGCTAGCATCTCTGATTAGCGGCCGCTTCCCAGGAGGCGTGAAGGAACAGCTGGCGGCGAGGGCGCCACAGGGAAGTCCTCAGGGGATAGATCTGGCCAGAAGAACAATGCAATAAATGATACATATTTTTTGGGGGGGCCTCAAAAAGGCCCCAGGCTACAGCTCCTAAAGCCCCTGCATTAATCTGTCCTGCAGATACTGCAACTTATTCACTGTATCTACAGCCATGTTGAGATGTTTAGTTTTAGTAATGTCTGGATTTTATTAACTCCTCAATTCCCAGTGCGTTTGTAAAATAGGGGTTCTGCTATATCATATTTTTATTATCTATTTGTCCCTCAGGAGAAACAACTGAGTTGTTTCTCCAACTTGTGTTAACCATCAATCTTAAAAAGACAGTGACAATAAAAGAACACAAACCACAAAAGTTCAGTGTAATTGGGAAATACTGAATAGAAGTAAAAGCAAACCAAGTCTGAACTAGTGCCAACATTTTCAAACTTGGGTGTTTAAATTTTGTGTTCTGCTGGCAGATGAAACGGTGCCACTTGACTGGGCTTAAAGGCAACATCTTTCACTGTGATGTATCCAAAAGGAACACTCACTAACAACAGTTATTATTTCAGAGCTGACATCTGCTGCTTGTTTGGATGGCAAATTGGCGAGGGTTTAAATTTGTCATATTGGTCAAAAACAGAATAAACAGTCAAGTGGCCATGGAAACCACATACAGTTTTTTCCTGTTTCTTTCTTTCTACATTTTTAGTGAATTCAGTGCTGGTGAATGAAGCCAGATTGGCAGCCGAGGAAACTGAGGCCTTCTGCTTAGCCACAGGACAGGGGAAACGTGGTCTAAAAGCAAAATGTGCAGTGTCTCGCCAAGGTGCCGTCAGGCTATCCCGGAGTGGCCAGCTTTAGGGGTGTGGAGATGGTTCAGTCAGTGGCCATTCAATCCTTGGCCTCTCTGCAGAGGCTGAAGACAAAGATGTAATTAATGCCAGTTGTGTTGTTGGCTTGTGTGATATGGACACCAGCTGACCCAGGAACTAGACTGATACCAGGAAGTCAATATGAGTGTTTATAGTCTCTGGGATATAATCCTATTACTCTTTCCTATTCCAGTGCTCCAACAACCAGATTACTATGAAAGATCCATTCAGATGAATGCAACAGTATGATAGGGAGCACATGCTGGGCGGTTTTGGAGATGTTTGTTTTAAGCCTATATATATTGTGTTTGTTCAGTATCTAGCACAAAAGGATCTTGGCCCATGACTGGGGCTCCTAGTTGCTACCGTAAAAGAATCATAATATTTGGTATGCTTTCCAGCATGGACAAGGCTGGCATACTACTTTATGCCAAAACCAAATCTCCTACACTATTTGCATGCTATAATTGATCAAGAGGACATGGTGTCTAGGGTTACCATTCGTCCGGATTTACCCGGACATGTCCTCCTTTTTGTGCTAAAAATAGCGTCCGGGGGGGAATTTGTAAAGCACTCACAATGTCCGGGATTTCCCCCTCCCCCGGCACAGCAGAGTGAGCGGCTGGGAGGGCTGCAGGAAAGTCCCGGGCTGGACTCCGGAGCAGCTGGAGAGGAGCTCCGCCCTGCATTCTGAGCAAGTGTCTCAGCACAAAGTGCAGCCCTCCCCTTTTGCAACTGGGAGCGGTTTCTGCCATGCAGGGTAGCAAAACGGGAGCGAGAGCACTTTGTGCTGATACAAGGGCAGCTCTCCCCTGCAACCCGGTCCGGACCAGGGACCGGGTTTTGTTGTGCAGGGCCAGGGACCGGGTTTTGTTGTGCTGGGGAGCTCAGCCACGTGTCCGGCTCGCACAGAGCCCAACACCCTGTTCTGAGCAGCAGGGTAAGGGGGGGCAGGAGAAGGGGCAGGGAGGTTCTGGAGGGGGCAGTCAAGAAACGGGGGGGGGGCTTTTTGGGGGGAGTGGAGAAAGTTTTGGGCAGTCAGGGTACAGGTAGGGGGTAGGGTCCTGGTGGGCAGTTGGGGGGGGGGGTCTTAGGAGGGGGCAGTTAGGGGACAAGGAACAGGGAGTCTTAGGTAGGGGGTGGGGTTCTGGAGGGCAGTTAGGAGCAGGGGTCCCAGGAGGGGGCAGTCAGGGGACAAGGAGCGGGGGGGGTAGGGGGCTGGGAGTTCTGGGAGGGAGCTGTCAGGGGGCAGGGGTGGGGAGAGGGATCGGAGCAGTCAGGGGACAGGGAGCAGAGGGGTTTAGATGGGTTGGGAGTTCTGGGGGGGGCTGTCAGGGGGCAGGAGTGCGGAGAGGGATCGGAGCAGTCAGGGGACAGGGAGCAGAGGGGTTTAGATGGGTTGGGAGTTCTGGGGGGGGCTGTCAGGGGGTGGGGAGTGGTTGGATGGGGCGTGGGAGTCCCAGGGGTCTGTCTGGGGGTGAGGGTGTGGATAAAGGCTGGGGCAGTCAGGGGACAAGAGGCAGGGAGGCTTAGATAGTCCTGGGGGGCAGTTAGGGGCAGGGGTCCCAGGAGGGGGTAGTCAGGGGACAAGGAACGGGGGGAGGGTTGGGAGGTCAGGGGGGGCGGGAAGTGGGAGGGGCAGGGGCGGGGCTAGGGCGGGGCTCCTCCCGTCCTCTTTTTTGCTCGCTGAAATATGGTAACCCTAATGGTGTCCGTCTGTATCGTGTAACAGTAATAACAAGTTGTGTTCCTCACCAAAACAGGGCACAGGCATACAGTGTGTTGTCACATGAATTTGATGTCCAACATCTTATTTTGCAATTACATGCTTTGTTAAATAATAGGCTGTCAAAAATTCTGGCAATAGGGCCTAATCCAAAGATAAATGAAGCCAAAGGGAGTCTTTCCATCGTTTTCAGTGGGCTTTGGATCGGGTCCATTGTATACACAATCTATTGTAACAATGTTGCTCAAGGGCTGAGCATTCTCAACTTCCATCAAACTCAAGGGGCGCTTAGACCACTTTCTAGGGCAGGGAGGGCCAAACTTACTGACCCTCTGAGCCGCATGCGACAATCTTCAGAAGTTCGAGAGTCAAGACGCAACTGCCAGAGCTGGGGCTTCAGCCCTGCAGCGAGGTGGTGGGGCTAAGGGCTTCTGCCCTGTGGGGTGGGGGCTCTCGGGCTTCAGCCCCATGGGGCGCACCTGTCAGAGCCTCAGCCCCATCCAGCTGAAGCCCCAACACCCCTGGCAGGCGCCTTCCACAGAGCTGAAGCCCCAACACCCACCTCCCTGCTGGCATAAGTGATGGAACTAGGAGTTCTGGGGGTGCTACCCGACACCCTGGCTTGAAGTGGTTTCCATTACATACAGGGTTTACAGTTTGCTTCAATGGCTGCCAGCACCCCCACTTTAAACATTGATCCAGCCCCCCTGCCTGCAGGGCAGAACTCCTAGCCCCACCACCCTGCTGCAGGGCAGAAGCCCCGAGCTCCCCACAAAAGCCTGGTAGGGAGAGAATGGGGAGGGCATGGAGGGCTTCAAGAGCTGTGCTTTAACTGTAAAAGAGTCACGTGTAAAAGGCCACCCCTGTTCTAGGAGCTGCTCAATGCTTTGCAGGCCTGGTCCAATATTGTTTACAGAACATAGGCCCTGATCCTGCACCCAATGAAATCAGTTTGAGTTTTTTTGCCATTGACTTCAGTGGCGCCAAGATTGGCCCCCAGATTGATATACTCACTCTGTATGTTGTTAAAACCTTTACTTTGTAAATTGAGAGGGAAGGGTGTTTGTGTGTGTGTTAAACTATATGAAACATTTTTTCCAGCTTTCCCTCCTACTTTTTCTTCCTGATGCAGACAAGAGGATTATGGCAAAATTATAAAATGTGCATTTGGGGTCTCTAATTAGAACTGGTCAGAGACTGAATTAGCCTAACCCACCTACCTTCCTTCAGGAACTGCCAAAGTACTCAGGAAGAGGAGTCAGGTGTAAGTATGCAAATAAAAGCTCTATTTATTTATATTGGGAAATGGAGTAGGATAGGTGTGCCTCATGGGAAAGTCCTTTAGAATTTAGGAGACAGTGAAATGTCCTTTGGATAGTATTTTAAAATCAATGTAGAGGATGTTCCAGCATGGATTATCTGAGCACCTCACAATCTTTAATGCATTTAACCTCACAACTCCCCTGTAGGGCAGGGGAAGTGCTATTATTCCCAGTGTACAAAGGGAGAACTGAGTCACAGAGAGACTAAGTGACTTGCTCAAGGTCACATAGGAAGCTTGTGGTAGAGCAGAGAATTGAATCCAGGTCTCCTGAATCCCAGGCCAGCAATCTAACCACTGGACTATCCTCCTTCTTGGTTCACTTACTGTTTGTGGTGACCTTTGAAATTTTCACATGAAAGTCTTGATGGGCTAAATATTGAGATCCCGATTCATTTATTAATTGGGCAAATTCCCATTACAAGTTTGTGTGAGTAAGGATTGAGAAAGCCAGTGTAGCCGCTGATTAAGGATGTCAAGATTTGGCTGTACAGTTTTGGAAAGCACAGAAGACTCAAAAGCTATTTTGATTTCTCTTACAAACTTGACATGTGCACTCCAAATATTTTAATTAGATATATAACACCCAAGGCTGGGATTTTCAAAGGATCTTAAAGGAATTAGATACCCAACTTCCATTGAATTTCCATGGCATCTGGGCACCTAACTCTCCTAAGTTCTTTGGAAAATCCTATCCCAACCTTTCTAGTGTACTGTTCTCTCAGCTGACACAGAGCTGGCCAGTTTCTGAATTCTCCCAACAGCAGGTCGACCAACTGCGCACAGGCAGCCTTTGAAAATCGTCTCCTCCTCGCTGGCTTCAGCTCCATTGACATCTGTTACCAACAGGGAGTTCACCACACCCACACCTCGCTAGAGTACAGAAAGCACTTGGCTCACAGAAGTAGACTTACAAAGGGAGGCAGTGTTTTTCTTCTTATTTGTAGGAAAGAAAATTTTAGTGCAACAAGTAAAAACATAATTGAAAGGTTGGGAGCAAGGTGGTAGGCAGCTCATGACTGCACTCAGACTGTGATATATAGGCGAACTTTCTGATAGTGACATAAAGTATCATTCTCCTAGTGGCAGCACAGGCTGTACAAACCCACCTGAAACCCTGCGTAATTACTTAGGCTTAAGTGGCTTCACTGCTCCAGTAGCTGAGCTAGCTAGTTTAAAGCTATCTCTGGTATGTCTCTGTGAGCTGCAATCACACTCAGCGATTAGCAATGTAGACCTACCCTTAAGGCAGGTCTACACTACCATGGGGGGATCGAAGCTCTGAGATCGATCCACCGGCGATCGATTTTGCAGGTCTAGTAAAGACCCGCCAAATCAACTGCAGATCGCTCTCCAGTTGACCCCTGTACTCGACCCCTGACAAGAAGAGTAAGGTCAGTCGATGGGAGATTTTCTCCCAGCGGCCCCCCACAGTGTAGACACTGCGGTAACTCAACCTATGGTTCGTTGACTCCAGCTACTTTATTCACGTAACTGGAGGTGCATAGCATAGGTCGACTTACCGCCGTAATGTAGACATAGCCTTAGTGTTTCAATGATCCCTTACTTATAAGGCCAATCCTGATCCACATTTAAACAGTCATGCAGGTGACGTAAGCCCCATAGAGCTGAATAAACAAGGTGTCTAATCCTGGAGATAATCACGTCTCGGGGGTTGGAAGGGATCTGCACCTGCTGTTTGAGTGGGGCACCTGCTGTTTGAGTGGGGCATGTGGAAATGCCTGAGGGCTGGGAATTTACAACTGACATCATCCCAAACAGCTCTAGATGGTGCTCAACCTTCTCTCCCTTTATCGTTGGTGCTGATTTCAGCCTTTGCCCCAGCACAACTCCTTTGAGGATGGAAGCAGGGGGAGAAGGGTGATGGGGGCTGCATCCAACTTGTGACATTGAATTTGAGTTTTGGAAACCTAAGCCAAGGACACCTTTTTTTGGGCTGTTTGGCCCATCCAGTCTTTCCCAACCTATCAATCGTCCTATCAATCAGCAAGGGATGAACTTTGGGAAGTTGGAGGGGAGGCACTGTAATATATAGGAAGTCAGGCTGGCCAGAGTCACAGACTCCTCCCTTGAGGATGTGGTGGCATTGGGCAGCAACATAGGTACTCTGTCTGCTTCAGGAGTGTTTCCCTTTCAGGACTCAGGGAGGTATTTGTGGCTGCAAAGCCCAGCAGCACTACAGCGCTGCCGAGCACTCCGTGCTGCCGGCGCTGCTCTGGCCGGGATTTAGCCTATTGTGAAGCTGTCTTGTGGAGAAAAGGGCTTGTTGCAAGGAGTTCTGCTGCATTTACAAAAATGGATTGAGGACGACCGAGGGGCTGCAGCCAGGCATAAACATTTGAACAGCTACAGAGCAGCTGAAAGCTTTTATTTGTCATTGATCATAAAAAAAATGTTTTCATATAAGTCTTGGCAACACATTTTATAATTGACAATGCTGGGTGCTTGTGTAGGACAGAACAGAGCTGACGTATGAAGTGGGAAATAGTGGCAATCATGGGTCTTAACATGTCATTCTCAATCTGCCACCCCCAGATCAAAAGGTATGATTCTGCTTCCTCAGTTGGAAACAGCCCAACGAAGCAGTGAAATATTATTTTCAAAAAGCAACCGTGCCTGACAGAACCTCAATTATTTTTTTAACTGTGATAATGCACTTAGAACAGCCAAAGATTTGAGCTGAGCGTAACCGTGGGGAGTCAAATATTAAATATGACTAATACCTACAAAGCATTTGACGTAAGTGTGCATCTATGAGAAAAATATTTCCCATACATTTCTTACCACACCTCTTGGGTTAAATCTATTGCCCGTGTATTCAGTATGTAAAATATGTTGACAACATTGTCCCAGTTTTAAAGTCATAAGAATATGTGTCAGAAAACTGGATATGTTATGAATAATGATGACGATCAAGCCAATGGCACTTGTCCCATGAGAAAAAATTACCCAGCATGAGTAAGGACTGTAGGATGATAACCATAGTGCTTTAAATCTTCAAAACGCTGTACAAATATTAATCTCTGCATCATCCCTGAAAAATAAGGTGGACACAGAGTGATTCTGCCCCACTGAAGTCAAGGGAAGCTTTGTCACTGACTTCAGTGGGTGCAGGATCAAGCCCTAAATTACTTCTCTAAGGCTAAACAGTGAGTCAATGGAAGAGCCAACAGTAGAGCTCAGGAGTTTCTGGATTCCAGCCCTGTGGTTTGTCCACCAGAGCACACCCCCACTCACATAGTGTATTTCTTGGTGTTCTGGTGACACTCAACCCTTCTAGTCTCTTGGTGTACTGAGTCTCCAGAACTACTTAATAGCATTATAGCCTTAATGTGTCTGTTTGACAGTGGAGGTGACAGAGTTTTAAATGATTTTCTTCAGCCTCTAGCTATGATCAAGTGTCTGAGCAGTTTCAACATATGTCATGGTTGGGGGACTTCTAAACTTAATGACTATGTATAAATGAGATCTGACACCCAGGGGGTAGATCCTCTGCAGCACTCTGGTGGCAGAAACAACCTGAAAACTTGGCGCAGGTATTTCTACAACTAGGTTGGCTCTCCACCATCCCCCTATCAGTTCATACCGGGGGTGGGTGGGTAGGAAAAGGGTGTGTAGCTGGAGCACTACTGCACTCTGGATAACTCCCTGTTGGAATGGGCCTTATGGTGTGAGGTCCCAGAGCCCTGGCTCCAACGTGAGCCCGAATGTCTACATCGCAATTAAATAGCCTCGTAGCACAAGCCCCATAAGCCTGTGTCAGCTGATATGGGCCAGACACGGGTATTTAATGACAGTGTGGACATACTCTATGAGTCCAGGGCCTTCCAAAATCGTTACTTTGAGTCCATTAGTGAACAGTGTACAACTATACATGCTTTCAGCCTTCCTAATTGATGGTACTTAATTTTAGTCAGCCATACTATTTTATTCTTCTGCACTTGAATAAAAGTGAATTCTCTGCTTTATGGCTCAGTCTAGTCTTTGATGCACATGTATAATTTCCATTGCTGTTAATTACGCAAGTTTGCGCAGAGAGGAGACTAAATAAAGCCCAAAGTTATTTCAGTCACAGCTTCAGTTGGAGCTAATAGTTGTGTTCACCAAGGGCCTGATCCAAAGCTGATTGAAGCCATTGGGAATCTTTTTGCTGACTTCAAAGGGCTTTGGAATCAGGCCCCAATGAACAGATTTTTATGCTCTACTTAGTATTGTATTACAAATATGTCTCACATCAGTGGTTTATTGTTGAGTAATGGTTTTAGAAACTATTATTTTTCCTGATACGTTAGGACAAAAAGACACTTGAAAGTCTGTCATTTCCTCTTAGAAAAATTCGTATTGACCAATCAAAGCAAACCATAGGGGAATCCAGTAAAAAGATATCGGGAAGTCTGGTTTAAAAGGGAGAATCAGGCTCACAGTAGGATACACCATCTTTTAAGTAATAGGTTGACATGGTCATTTCATTTGCTCCATTTGCCTTTTTATCTAGTTTATGGTTACTATGTGAAGAAAGAATGCATAAAGCGAATTACCTTGGAAACACTCAGCTGTTTCAAAGCAACATCGTTTTCAATGAAGACAGTCAGTGACAAAGGCTGAAGTGTTTCTCAGGTTATTTACAAAAAATAAAAACAAAGTTCAATATCATGGCATTTGCCACAACTTCTGCCTTGTGGGAGAAGCATGTTCTGAAGAAGGATTTGGAGGAGGAGAAAGTGCCACCAATGAGGGCATTCCTGGTGGGAAAAGGTTCAGGCCTGCGAGTGGGAAAAGGACACACAGGAAAGTTCCCCGGTGAAGCTGTGAGGTGGTGGTAGGCAGGGCGAGGGAGGATTATTGTGGCTTGGTAATTGTATGTATAGGCTAGGGGCGGGTTTCACAGAGCCTTGTTGGAAGTCAGAATGGGGAGCCTGAATTTGATTCAGAATGTGCGAACCAGCAAAAGGACAAAGCAGCAGGGCTGTCACGTCCAGAACAAGGAGTAAGGAAGATGATCTTAGCATATGTCCAAAAATGCTGCTGCTATGTCCTTTTAAGGCCCTCATACTGTAAAGCTGTAACATGAGAACCCCAGTACTGTAGTGTTGACAGGAGCACTCAGTAGAGTAGGAGCTGGTACAGAATGTGAAGTGGGCTGCTGGAGATTGGCCAGTGAAACTAGCTTGACCTGTTCTCCTGAGCAAGTACCTTGGATTTGCTTCCCACAAAATAGTGCCCTCACCTTTCCCTTTTCCTAACGTCTTGGCCAGATCCTGCTGCTACTGAAATCAATGGGAATTTCACCCCTCTTTCTGTGCCATTTATCTCTGTATAGCACTTGCTAGTGCTTGTTCCATTTCCCCTATACCAAGATTTGTTTCTTAGCTAGGATATTTATCAGAACGCACTTTCTAGTGGATTCTCTTGCTCTCACAAGAGTGGGTGTCACCTAGTTGTTTACATCTTTCTAATCCGATCACAATTGGTCTGTCTGGCTGAGAAGCTTCAAGCCCCATCGAGGCAGTGGTCTTGCTGTTACATTTAAATGTTAGGTCCTGCTCCTGCTCTTGTGGACGTCTGACAGAATTCCCATGGGAGCAGGATTGGGCCCAACTTTTAAATGTCATTGTTAAAGCTTTAACACCAAGGGATTTCCTTGAACACTTTATAGTTACATTCCCAGTTTTGTCTCTGTTTCACTGTCCATTGTTTACTGTTTTCCCTAATCCTCTCAGAGATTTCTGGAGTTTTATTTTTGCCTTCCACTGACAGATACAAATGTATTGTTAGTAGCTTTAATTTACTCTACATATTGAGTTCTCTCTTCTTTCACGTTTGTAGATGTTTGTTTGAGTTTTTTTTACCGTTACATTGTCTAAAGATCATCCACACAACCAGTTACCCCTATTCACAGCAGCAGCCTTAAGCCTGAACTTCTAATTACTCTGACTTGTTGCTTAATTAGTTAATGTTTATTTAGCACCTTGTAGATGTAAAATGTTATAAATTCACAGTATTGTTATTTTATTATTTCTGAACTCAGTTTATTTTAGGATTAGACTACTTTTGACCTTTTTATTTATCTCCAGTGATGTAACCCTACCATTCCTCACATCCCTTCAGAAACAATAGCCAAAATCATCCCTGGAGTAACTTCATTGGGGAGTTCTGCCAGGGATGAATTTAACTCTCCACTACTAATCTCTCTTTGCACCTCAATTTCCCCCACTTTGACTCTCCTCTTGCTGTGACAATTCCATTTCAAGTGGTTTGTTAAATGGAATTATACAAGACTTAACATGATTTAGTAGAACCTACCATAGATGCTACAAAAGTATTTGATACACTTAATCTGATTTATACAATGAGAGACTTTAAAATCCAATGGACATTGGTTGACTATCACTAAAGGATTATAGTCCCTATGTTTTATCAGAAGAGTTAGAAACACCTTTCTTTGGGTAGACTTTTTTTTGGGGGGGGGCAGGCAGTTATTTAAGTTGTTAGGAGAGCTGGAGAACTATTTACAGTGAACAATTTATTCAGTAAATTTAATCCCTGTTTCTTAATGCAAATTATCTACAGACAGACCTAGATTTGTGTACAAAAACAACAAGGAGTCTGGTGGCACCTTAAAGACTAACAGATTTATTTGGGCATAAGCTTTCGTGGGTAAAAACCTCACTTCTTCAGATGCATAGAGTGAAAGTTATAGATGCAGGCATTATATACTGACACATGGAGAGCAGGGAGTTACTTCGCAAGTGGAGAACCAGTGTTGACAGGGCCAATTCAATCAGGGTGGATGTAGTCCATTCCCAATAATAGATGAGGAGGTATCAATTCCAGGAGAGGAAAAGCTGCTTCTGTAATGAGCCAGCCACTCCCAGTCCCTATTCAAGCCCAGATTAATGGTGTTAAATTTGCAAATGAATTTTAGTTCTGCTGTTTCTCTTTGAAGTCTGTTTCTGAAGTTTTTTTGTTCAATAATAGTGACTTTTAAATCTGTAATAGAATGATCAGGGAGATTGAAGTGTTCATTTACTGACTTTTGTATGTTACCATTCCTGATGTCCGACTTGTGTCCATTTATTCTTTTGCGGAGGGACTTTTCCGGTTTGGCCAATGTACATGGCAGAGGGACATTGCTGGCACATGATGGCATATATAACATTAGTAGATGTGCAGGTGAATGAGCCCTTGATGGTGTGGCTGATGTGGTTGGGTCCTCTGATGGTGTCGCCAGAGTAGCTATGGGGACAGAGTAGGCAACGAGGTTTGCTACAGGGATTGTTTCCTGGGTTGGTGTTTCTGTGGTGTGGTGTGTAGTTGCTGGTGAGTATTTGCTTCAGGTTGGGGGGCTGTCTGTAAGCAAGGACTGGCCTGCCTCCCAAGGTCTGTGAGAGTGAGGGATCATTTTCCAGGATAGGTTGTAGATCGTGGATAATGCGCTGGAGAGGTTTTAGCTGGGGGCTGTATTTGATGGCCAGTGGTGTTCTGTTATTGTTCTTGTTGGACCTGTCCTCTAATAGGTGATTTCTGGGTACCCGTCTTACTCTGTCAGTCTGTTTCCTCACTTCCCCCAGGTGGGTATTGTAGCTTTAAGAATGCTTGATAAAGATCTCGTAGCTGTTTGTCTCTGTCTGAGGTGTTGGAGCAAATTCGGTTGTATCTTAGGGCTTGGCTGTAGACAACGGATTGTGTGATGTGTTTTGGATGGAAGCTGGAGGCATGTAGATACGTATAGCGGTCAGTAGGTTTCCGGTATAGGGTGGTGTTTATGTGACCATCACTTATTTGCACTGTAGTGTCCAGGAAGTGGATCTCTTGTGTGGACTGGTCCAGGCTGAGGTTGATGGTGGGGTGGAAATTGTTGAAGTCCAGGTGGAATTCTTCAAGGGCCTCCTTTCGTGGGTCCATATGATGAATATGTCATCAATGTAGCGCAAGTAGAGGAGGGCACTAGGGGATGAAAGCTGAGGAAGCGTTGTTCTAAGTCAACCATAAAAAAATGTTGGCATACTGTGTGGCCATGCGGGTACCCATAGCTGTGCCACTGACTTGAAGGTATAAGTTGTCCCCAAATCTGAAGTGGTTGTGGGTGAGGACAAAGTCACAAAGCTCAGCCACCAGGCGTGCTGTGGCCTCATCAGGGATACTGTTCCTGACAGCTTGTAGTCCATCCTCATGTGGAATATTGGTGTAAAGTGCTTCTACATCCATGGTGGCCAGGATGGTGTTTTCTATTGAAAACTAATCAGTGAATGGTTTAGCAAACATTTCAGCCTAAGGGTTGCTTGCAAATTATTCTCCGTGACTATTATTTGTTCTTCATAAATCACAGTTTGTGATTGGCCACTTGTTTCCTGCTTACTGATTGGATAATTCCCAAACCTACAAAGAACAATCAGAATGGCCATGTAAGCATTGCTAAAATACATACTTATACAACTAGAGTTGAAAATACTCATCCAACTTTCTTTTCTTTCTGCAAACATTCTTGTGAACAAATATTAATCCTTATAAATATCCATTGTAAACTAATAGAAGAGGCTGTGAATATGTTTGAAGCAACTGCAATTTCTATTCAAATGTTCAGTTTTTGCAATTGTTTGCAAATATGCAAAAATACGCAAAAATGCAAATATTCATTGTTTCTCACCATTGTTGCAAATCATCCAGTTAACAGAAATATTCAGAGTTTTATGGGTATTCAGGCTACTCTAACTGAGATGTGGCAGAATGATAGTAGTAATAAAAATAAATAGTGTTGGTGGTATCCAATCTGTTTGCAAGAATCTTCGTGATTTTTTTTCTGTTTAAAATTTAGATTTTTTTTTTTAAAACCAGCTTTCATTACTATCCACCCCTGAAAAAAAGCACGAGTCTACTGAGATGTTACTATGTGTGAGAATCTTGATAGTTCCCCTCAATCTGCTTTTTGTGTGCATTCACCCTCCCTTTTTTTCCCTCCTATGATATAGATCTAATTCCTGATGTCTTTACTCAAAGAACCCTCCTCTCAGCTAAGTCCATGGACCTTTGAATAAGTATTGAGTATGGATGTCAAAGGAAGTAAAATGACTATGCCTGATTTGTTATAATATGAATTGTAAGCAATTACAATTCTCTGTCCCCAATCTTGTTTGGAAAGTTCACATTTAACCCAGCAATACATTTTAATTAAAGACCCTCCCATCTCTCCCTCTGTGTGTGTATATATTGTGACAAAGTTCCTCCTCTATCTTGGTGGGTCCTGCGCTTATTGGCAGATTTTCTTGCCTCAGAGATTCACCAGGTGGGTTGGGGAACAGCCCAGAGACCTTCCCGTCTGGAAGAACCCATAGTCCAGGTCAATTGGGAGGAACCCGGGCCCGCCCTCTACTCCGGGTTCCAGCCCAGAGCCCTGTGGACTGCAGCTGTCCAAAGTGCCTCCTGTAACAGCTGCAACTCCCTGGGCTACTTCCCCATGGCCTCCTCCAAACACCTTCCTTATTCTCACCACAGAGCCTTCCTCCTGGTGTCTGATAACACTTGTGCTCCTCAGTCTTCCAGCAGTACACCCTCTCACTCTCAGCTCCTTGCACCTCTTGCTCCCAACTTCTCACACTTCCCCCCCCCCCTCCCTCCCTCTATGGAGATATCCCATCTCCTAGAACTAGAAGGGACTTTGAAAGGTCATCAAGTCTAGCCCCCTGCCTTCACTAGCAGGACCAAGTACTGATTTTGCCCCAGATCCCTCCCTCAAGGATCAAACTCACAACCCTGGGTTTAGCAGGCCAATGCTCAAACCACTGAGCTATCCCTCCCCTCACTCACACCACAAACTGAAGTGAGCTCCTTTTAAAACCCAGGTGCCCTGATTAGCCTGTCTTAATTGATTCTAGCAGCTTCTTCTTAATTGGCTCCAAGTGTCCTAATTAGCCTGTCTGTCTTAACTGGTTCTTAGCAGGTTCCTGATTACTCTAGTGCAGCCCCTGCTCTGGTCACTCAGGGAACAGAAAACTACTCATCTAGTGACCAGTATATTGGCTCTCTACCAGATTCCTGTACCCCACTGGTCTGGGTGTGTCACAATATATAATATATATAGATATAGATGATATATCCTTCTCTTTCTAGCCAAAGTCCTTCAGTGATCTGTAATAAATTCATGTTGCCTTCACCTCTTTATTACTAACCTCTTTGAATAGTTTCAGTTAAGTTTCTGATCACGTTATAGCACTGATGTAAGGACTCCCACTGACCTTTACTAGAATATTGGTAATAGACCACCTTCTGCTCATGTGTCCTTCTTTGATATCACAGCCTCTCTTTCTGTAAAATCAGCCCTGAAATCCTTTGTCTGCTGGAGATGCATGCTGAATTAAGAAATACTACTCTGTGGCAATGCATGTTCGCATGTATCAGATTGCTACCAATCTGCCATAACAGCAAAATTATTTGTTGGGATTGTTAAACTACATTGAAACTAGATGGAAACTGATTTGCAGCCTCTGAGATTGGACAAAGCTAAAAGATCTCACTTTTCTGTAGTATGGCAGTCACCAATAGAATATTCCAAGTGACTCTTACTGTAAAATAAAAACATACAAATGATAGTTTCCATATGGCAAGAAATATTTCTCCCTGTATGAACTTTTTGGAGTGTGCTGAAAAACAAAGGGTGTAGTTTCTTGTTAATGATCAGTGCTGTATCGAGTTCAAATTCAGATGCTGACATTCTAGGATCTGGACACCAAATAGGATAATCAGTTAATGATATAGAATTTTAAGGACTGTTTATGCTCCCATTAAATCCAAATGGTTTCTGGGTGGGAAGGATATATTTGGCAGTTGGCCAGATTTTTGTCAATCTGAATATTTAAACCATCTGGTTTTCTTTTCCTTCTTGCATGGTTGGGTTCATTTGTTCTTCTAATAATCTGCAGCTCATGATGCTCTTAAGAATTTTATAGCTCAAGGCATATATCATATGTCTCCCTCATGAAAGGTGATTATTATATTACTTTAATGAGTGTGAAAGATCCATACTCACAGACCTCCTGGGTTCCGATCTTTGTGGGCTCAAATCAGCATGTTCTTCTCATAGCATAACAAATGGTACAATCAGCTTTAGATAATAGTTGCCAGAACATGTAGTCTGGGGAGATGGGGACAGTGGATTGAGACTTCCCAAGGTGATCTATCTCTCTATTGACTCTTGTCAATATTGTTATCTCCATGGAGGTTTGAGTGTTTCATGAACCCTCAACTGCCCCTACAGATAAAGGGGGTCCATAGAGCAAAACGATCAGTTAGACACAGATTATCTAGGGCTTTATATTTCAGCAGGAGAACTTGATCTATGCAAACCCTGACTGGAAGCCAGTAGAACTAGAATGGACTAAATTCACAACAGAGGTAAATGAGTGCCACTCCACTGAAGATAAAGGAGTGATGCACACTTATACTGGGATGGCATTTGTCTTATTGACTTGATTTTATTTTTAAAGGAAGGACTGGTAGAGCATCTTGGCTAATATGCTACCGTTAAATGCATTCACAGAACAACGATAACTCTCTCGCTTATTCTTTTGCCTGAAGCCGGTACTTGGCTCTGAACGCTGCTTTTAGAAGCAGTTGAGATCCATAGATAATGCACAGAGCCTGCATTATTTCTAGGGAGATGCCTTGATTTTAGCTGCAATGGTAAATTCCTCTCTCGCCCTCCCCTATCTTTGTTTCTTTTAGAGTTCTGTAAGTAACAGGATCCAATCACTGTCTGTTGCTGTTTCACTCTTAAGCAATGGAACTCAGGCTTCATCACCTTCCAAACTGAGAATTTATTAATCCTAATAATACTTTGTATTTACATACGTCATACTGCCTCCCTACCCTCTCTGCTCCTCCATTGTTCCCAGCCAGGTCCCCTCATTTATCACCTTCCCCCATAATCTCCTCCAGGCCTTCCCCCACCTAGCCCCTATGCCTGGTTCATTCTTATGTAAGTCGTCTATTGTTGTCCCCCTTCCCTACCCTTTGTCTATTTTTCTACCTGTCCTTAGACTGTGAGCTCAGGAATTGTCCTTTCATGCATATTTGGAAAGCTCCCAGCTGATCCTGGCCCCTATGACAAACAAATATTAAATAATAATAAAAGCATCTTTCATCAGAAGACCTCAAACTGGTTTATTATTGGAGCGTCTATTGTGGAGAAGCCGAAGCCGAGAGAAGTTTAAGAATCTGCCCAGTCTTAAACAGCAAGATGGCAGCAGAACTGGAATTGGAGCCCAGGTTTCCTAGCTACGTGTTCCAAACAGAGCATCTTGCTGCCCTCTATGAGGGCTTTCCCGCAAAGCTCCTTTTAGGGCAGTTGCACCTCTCAAGTTTTTATACCCTATGGCAGAGGTTTCCAAACTGTGCTCCGTGGACATGTTTATTTACTGGGAGCTGGTTCTCCCCCTGCTAAATTGCATTAAAAGAAAGCTAAATATACCTTAAATATTTTCCTAATGTTCGTTTTCCTGTCAGCAAATCTGCTGTAGTTGCCATAGGGCTGTTTTACTGTTAGAATTAGGAGGGGAAGTGGGCCAGGAGAGAATCCATGCTATGAAAAATGTCTAACATCCCTAGGCCATGGTGATTCCACTCTAATCTGTTTCAAGAGGACTTTCAAGGGAGTGTAGTTCTGACCCTCCCGGGGGCTATGGGAGGGCTTCAGTAGGGTCACAGATAGACTTCTCCTGTGGGCAGGGTGCAAGAGAAGCAAGCCAGACTCAGGAGAGTTGTGATATGTCCCTGTAGCACTCTCAAGTTTTGCCCCCATTCCTCTCCCCACCTCCCCTATGGGGCTCTGCTCAGCAGACCGTGTCAGACTCAGCCCTCAGGGGAAGACAAAGGCAAAAGGCCAGTTTGCCACCTGTAAGTGCTGGCTTCCAGAACATTTATGGACCAAGTCTGCAGGAAGAGAGTGTACCTACCCATCAGCCCCTTCTAATCCAGGGGTGTAAACGTACAGTTGTGAGGGGAGAGCACAGAGGCAGTCTTGCGGGGAGACACAGGAGAGATCACAGACACTTTCTTGGTACCTGCCACCACCCAGCAGCACCAGCCCTGGCCTTTTATTTGTCTATGCCTCACAAAAATGGCCAGAAAAACTTCTTTTGACCCCATTGGTGTAATTTTAGGAAGAATGGGAGGGAGCCATCTTCCCCTCCCCCAACTTTCAGCTTGAGGAGGACAACACCGTGTTTCTCCACCCGCCCCTACTTTCATCCCCTGCCCTGCCCCCCCTTGGAGTGGCAGAAGGAAGGCAGCAGGGGATGGAGGAGGAGGGCGCAGCCTCAGGCTAGCTCACACTCTATCCCCACCTCATCCACTGATCGGGGCCAAGGAAGGGGCAGCTACAGTGGCAGTCCCCCGTCTCTAGGGGCCATTCTGGTCCCGTTCTGGAGCAACTATGGGCTACCTGCCTGAGTGCAGAGCACGGGGGCTTGGCAGAGCATGGGCTAGTGGGCCAGAGGAGAGACTGAGCTTTGGCTCCCTGCCCAGTGCCCACCATGGCACCACGCTTCCTCCTCCTTCCCCCACCATAAAAGAGTCAGGTGTGTATGGGGGGAGGCGGGTTGGAAACATGGCAGGGGAGGGCATTATGGGGGACATGAGATGGGAAGGAACCCAGGGGGGCACAGGCTTGAGAGGGGAGCTAAGGAGGGAAGACCCTTGTGGCTAGAAGCTGGGGAAAGAGACAGGTTTCAGGGAAGAAAGTAGACAGTGTTTTGAGGGAGAGGGGTTGGGGTGAGGGAGAATGAGGGGTTTGGTGGGACAGGGAGAAGTACCAGGAAATTTGGAAGGAGGAGTGAACACAATGCTGTCAACACTCGTGATTTTATCCCTGAGTCTTTGGTGTTCTTCCTAAAGCCTCTGCTCCTGGAGTCTTGTGATTACATGAGAATCTTAGCCCTCTTTTTTTTTTTTTTTAAAGTAAGTTTCTACCCTCCTGGTTGCAGAGAAAAGCTTGAAAACAGGGAACTATGTTTATCTGAATTTTTTAGAGCAGCGTTCTCAAACTATGGGGCGGGCCTCCCAAGGCAGGCACGGGAATGTGTCAAGGGAGACGTGAGTTGTGTGCTTTTTTTTTTTCTTTTTTTTTAAATTGAAAAGCTCTGGCTGTCAGCCACAGGTGGCTGTGGTTCATGCAGGAGGGCCGTGCACACCCAGCAGGCGAGGATAAATGGCACAGCTGCAGCCCTGCCACCCAGGCTCGGGCTCTCCCTTCCCTTCCTCCCTCAATCCCTCACTGGGAAGCAGCCTGTTCTCAGGCTGTCCTTCCCCTGCTCCCCCCAATCCCTCTCCTGGAGGCGGCGGGGCTCTGGCTGTCAGCCCTGGTGTGGCAGCAGCAGTGCAGAAGTAAGAGTGGCAATGGGGCACTAAGTCTGCTGTCAAAAGTGATAGTGACAAATGTCATTTTCACATTTCCTCTCTTCCTTCTGCGCTGCTGCACCCTTACTTCTAAGGCTATGTCTACACTATGGACTTTACAGCAGTAGAGCTGTACGGTTACAGCTCTGCCGATGTCAGGTCTCCCATGTAGTCACTCTTTGCTGGCAGGAAAAAGCTCTGATGCAGGCGTAATTTAAATCACCCCCAACAGGCGGTGTTACCTATGGCGGCAGGAGAGCCTCTTGCCGACATAGCGCTGTCCTCACCAGCACTTTTGTCGGTGAAGCTTATGTCGGTCAAGGGTTTGTTTTTTCACATCTCTGACTGACAAAAGTTTTACTGACACAAGTGTTAGGGTACGTCTACACTACCCGCCGGATCAGCGGGTAGTGATCGATCTATCAGGGATTGATTTATCGCATCTAGTGTAGACGCGATAAAATCGATCCCCGATCGCTCTGCCATTGACTCCAGAACTCCACCACAGCGAGAGACGGAAGCGGAGTCGACGGGGGAGTCGCAGTGGTCAACTCGCCGCCGTCCGAACGGCCAGGTAAATCAACCTAAGATACCAACTTCAGAAGTCGGTGTATCTTAGTTCGACGACCCCCCCCCACACCCCGCAGTGTAGACCTAGCCTTAGTATAGACAAAGCCTAAGTCTGCTGTGAAAAGTGATATTGATAAATACCACTTTTCATATTGCCACCCTTACTTCTGTGCTGCAGCTGGCACATGCTGCCTTCAGAGCTGGGTGGTGGTATATGTACGTGGGGGGAGGCGTGTTAAATAGGGTGACCAGATGTCCCGATTTTATAGGGACAGTCACGATTTTTGGGTCTTTTTCTTATATAGGCTCCCATTACCCCCCACCCTCCGTCCTGATTTTTCACATTTGCTGTCTGGTCACCCTAGTGTTAAATGACTAGACACAAAGAAGGGGGGCCCGATCAAATAAGTTTGAGAGCCATTGGTTTAGCTCTTAGAAGGCAGGCAGTATCCCTTTAAATAGTTTGTGAGCCCTCTGCTAGTGCTCACTGCGTGCTGTGTTTTAGAAGTCCCAAGAAACCAGTCAGATAGGCCTTGCATTTTACCCAAAGTTTGGTGCATCTGTGGGAGGAGGAGGGAATGCCGAGGAAATAGTTCCACTTTGACTCACCTTGAAGACAGTGATTTAAATATTTCTCAGCTTTGTGGATGGCTTCAGATATGCAGGTTGTAAAACCTTTGGCAGCATTTCAACAAGCCCCCTTCCTACTACCATCCCAACCGGCACTAACTGTTCCCTGCATGGCAGCCTCCACAGAGACCACAAAGAATGAATCAGCCTGGGGACTGAAGTACCTTCTTGTTCATTGCAGTGGTGCCCTCAAGTAGGTTTGGGATGAGAAACAGGCAGTGTGTGGGAAGCTCTAATTGTCACTGCCTGAGCTGGGCTTGTTCTGGGAATAAAGAGAGGGCTTCGTCTCTAGAGATGTCAGAGCAGCACTTTTTATTAGCACTGAGTTGACCTGAATAATTTAAACAAACCAATATGCAACCGATGTAATTTCCGCTGAGGAAGTGCAATATGCACCAAAAGTGTCAATGCTATATTTTCCTGTCTGTTTAATGTAGTATCTGGTGAGGATGGGGAAAAAGGCGATGTACAACAAATCCACTGCAACAAAATCCTATATCAGGGAACATGCGACAGGCAGCCTCATGTGTGTGATACATACTGTAACAACTCCTGTTATATTAACTCCCTTGCACAGGGATGTTTCCTAATCCTATTCACAAAGGGAAAAGTTTGCCAATATTCCAAACCTTCAGTTTGTGTAAATGCAGCCTCCGGAGGGGACAGGATTAATTGATGTACTTGGCCCTTCCTCAGTGGTTTACCTCAACATTGTTTAGTGTATACATTCCATAAATCTCATTGGGAGCAACTGCGTCAGTTCATGCTGCTGCTCTGCAAACATGCAGAAAATGTTATTAAAGGAACAAATGCACAGCAGTGCTGATGTGCATTTAATTTTCCCTTGGCTTTGTTGATGGTCCTGAGCCAACCCCCCACCACCACCCCGGATCCAAACGCCTCCGAACTAGGGGCTTTTGGAATCCCAACTCAGATCTGAATCCAAATTCCTCTGCTAGCCCTTGTAAGAAGTGGTCTCATGTTGCAAGTGGGGGAGTAACTGTGCAAATGAAAGGACATTATGCTAATTGAGGAGTAACTTATACTAACAAATGTGTGCAGTGTGTGTTAGATGTTGCCGGAAGCCTGAGCAAACTCAGTGTGAACTGGATGTTTGTACATTTAATATGAGTATTGTGCCTTCTTTCCAGCAAACCTGACTCCTCAGTGTTAAGCATGACAGCCTGTTTCTCTATAATGAGCCAATCCAGAACCCTAGATCTGAACTCATCTGGCATTAAGGGGTTAGAATTCTGGATCCACATTTTGTAGCTCAGACCCATCTGTAATTTGCTTTTGCTTAATGTTCTAAATGAATGCTCTCTGAATGTCATGGCTTTTGTCAGAGGAGATAAGAGAACAGTATTATTACATGACCTTGCAGTGTAATTATTGATGGACTAGCAGCACCAACGGGGACGTTCCTGGGGAGGTTTGCAATGGTCCTTCATTCCTGTGGGAGATTGTTTCACAGTCTCTGACAGCCCCCTGAGAAATCTCTTGCACAGATGAGCTTTAGCCTATGGTATGTCTCAGAAGTGGAATTGTTGACCACGGTCTTCAACTTGGAGTGTTCAATGATCTTTTAGATATCCTGGGCTCGGGCCATTGAGCACCTTGAAGAAATTTCCATCTCTGGGCATTAGAATAGACAGGATTTTATGTCAAACACCTTATGATGTAAAAAGAGATATCTGTTAGACATGGGCCTGAATCAAAACCCTAGATCATACAGCTCTCAAACTTCGGAAGAGTTCAGATTGGCACCCAAACTCTGCAGCTTGGTCCACTATCTAATATTTATATGAACAAGAATAGCAAGTTAAGGTTACAGTTTAAGGTATAGAAAGTTACAGGATCTATCAGTCTCCCCCATTTAGGATTTAAGTGAATCCACCAAAGACCAGCTGAGATAAGAAAAGTTTTGCGCCATCATAAAATATTGAACAATTAAATGTAATATAGGAGTTCCCTGCTTTTGTCTGAAGTAGCTTGCATAAGCCATTGTCAGAGAAACAGTCTGAGACAGAGATGGACCACTAGTCTGCTCTAATTCATCAATATCTATATTCCAAAACCAATCCTTTAATATTATTTTAATGTAAATGTTTTGTAGTACACCTACCGCTATGGGCCAACCTCGTTCCCCAGTGTCCAGCCTGACTGACTGGAGTGGGCATGAGGGAGATATGCTGTGTGAGGGGAAGTAGACAAGTGGCTACTCCATGGCAGTTTTTCCAGCTTCTAGCATGCCCCATGTAGGAAAGACAGGAGGCTCCCTCAGCATTGCCTCCCACCCCTCTGCTCACTTTCCCGTATCCCCATCCCCACCCACTGCACAAGGATCCTCTGTGGAAATGGTCTCGCCAATCCAGTCCTTGTTTTTTGTAGTGGAACCACACTGCTGTTGTGAGTCCTCCAAGGCTGAGGAGAAAAGAGTTGGATTTGTCCCTATTTACATGTTGTTTACAGTAATGTGCACACTAGAGCACCCACACATCTGACATGTTGGATAAGTGACACTGCAGCATAACAATGCTCTTACCTTTTATATTTCTGCTCTCCTGAGGATTTTAAGGGTACATTCTCCCACCAGCATGCAAAGAATTTATGCACTTAAAGTCCGTTGACATGAATAGGAGAGACTCTTCTCACTCACAGACTTGTTCTTTCATTAGGCATCCAATGCTAATGGGAATTATGTGAATGGGAATCAAGCAGAGAATAGTTCAGAACCAAACGCAGGCACAAGAAACTACTTAGGGGGCTTGCAGCTCTGTGCTGATTTGGCAGTTTACAGGCCAGACAAATCTTTCCCTTTTCTTCCAGCTTCTAAAGGGTAAGAGGAGGATGTCATCCCCAGATCATCCTCCCTCCACCCCCGTTTAGAATAGAATCAGAATGGAAAGAAGACCCTCCATTAGATTCCCCTCACCGCAACAGCTGGACCAATGGAGACGCAGCTCACATGCCAGTTTTCCCCACTGCCTTTTGCACCCTAGGTCCCTTCAAATCAGAAATGCAGTAAAGTGTCCTGAGAATGTTACAAAGACAGTGTGCATATGAGGTGGGGTGGCAGAGAGGGCAAACAGCTAAAGAAATAAGTCTCAGTATCATATGTGTTCCCAACAACAGGCATTGCAGAGATGAGCATTAAATATTGTACCATGATAACATGGGGAGTTCAGTGTGTAGTAATGTCCTTTGAGAGTTACCCGTACAGTAAAAGTTGAACGTTGAAGAGGAAAGAAAATGTTATTAGGAAATGTGGCGATGACTTGAGCCCTTAATTAGATGTCAATGGTATCTAAGAGTGAGCAATTTCCCAACGGATTATCAGAGAGATGTGAAATGAATTGTAAGAGCTGCTTTACAGGCATCAGTGGGTGCACACACCTGCTTACAGAAAGGCAAAAGACGGTGCATAAATGTCTGGAATATTACATAAAAGCTGTCTGGTAGACCAAGCAGCGCAATTAAAATCCATCTTGCTTAAACGAACCCTGAGTGCAGGTCAAACAAATCTAATTTTTATTGTTCCTTAAGGAGATGTCTGTAGAGGAGACAAAAGAGGGATGCAGCCGCCAGGTTAAAAATCAAGATGCCTTAAAAAATTAAATGTTCACAATAGTGCTACAGCAGGCTAGATAAATGATATATTGTAGTGGTGGTTTAAAACTAATTGATGACTAATGTTGTAATGCATTCATAGCTACACCGATCTGTTATACATCTCGGTCATGCTGAAGGGACACTTCAAGGAGAAAAATTGCTAACTCTTTTAACCTGATGGAACTTGGGGGAAAAAATAGTTCCTTTAAGTGATAAATGGGAAGGTTGCGACCTCCTAATGTACAGCTGGGTCTTGCGATGCAAAATCAAATTACCATTAAACAGAATGTGATCCATGAAGGAATTAAAACAAGCATGGTCCAGAGCAAAGGTTTCTGTGGAGAAATGCAATGATGCAGTCTGGGTCTGACTGGGGTCCATCAGCTAACCAGCAGTTTAATAGTGATATGCTCAAATTTCTGAAAAACGCCAAGCAGTGGGGACAGCCTGGCTATAGAACTGTTGTAATGAGCTGTTATGGATTTATATGGCTTCCGAATGAAAGTTCATTACATTTGGGACTGCGGGGAAACTGTAATAATTCTTAGCATTTTTACAGCAATTGACCAGCTATGTAGCAATTTACATATGCAATGCATTCTACAAACATTAACTAACTAGTTCATAAATAATTCAGTGCTCAGCGAAATGTGATAGTTTTGGTTTTGGGGGGATTGTATGAACTTTTTCTTCTTAGTTTTGTCTCACCTGGAGTTCTGGGCTTCGCTCCCCTAGGTTTCATGCCTGGTTTGGGGACTCAAAGCAAAAGTCAGCCAAGATCTGCTTGCTTTTCATGTCTAATTCATGAACAAACATGGTTTCCACCGAAGGCCATAAACTGGCCCAGCTTTGCTCTAAAACTTGGCTCACGTTCAGTGAAGGACTTGCTATATCCAGGGCACAACCACCTTCCTGTCTGAGTTAAAGTAGGTGGGATCCTCATTAGGCAGGAAGTGTCAAAGAGGAGATACCCATATGTACAAGGCCAGGGTCTACACAGTTAAGGACCTTAAAAACCAACAGCTATCTGGTCAGAATGGTCAATCTGCCACTTTCCTCTCACCCAGAGTGAAGAACACAGCGTGGGCATAATGTGAATATGGTTGCTCAATCCAAGGAGCAAATGCACTTTTCTGCATTCTACACGAGCAGTAAGTGACTGAGATGGAGTACTGGAAGTCCTGCTGGGGGAAATTACAATAATGGAGCCCTCTTGGTCACAAGGCTATTTGTTGTTGTTGCAAGGTCATTACAGAATAAATATGACAACAACCTCCAACTGAAAATAACACTTTGTGCCACAACTGATACATGGATTTCTCTGGAAAGGCTGTCATTAAAAGATTAAAAGTACCACCAAGATCCTTCACTCACTGCCTCTGAATGGGTTCTCTCAATAAGCAGGAGCATGATGACAGAGAAAGCAATCTCATAATGGTGACCTCCACCCATTAGCAAGACTTCTATTTTTCCCAGGGTTGAGGACGAGTTACTATAGCAATAACACGTCCATCAGGTAACATATAAGAGAAATTCATCTTAGATAAAGTAACCTTTTGGTGTGAAGGAAAATACTTGACATTTTTTATTTTTGTGGGGTTTTTTTTCTTGTAATCTGTGGTCCTTGTTCTAGACAAACGTCTATATATAACCTGCTATTCAGTGTGTGTTATGCTTCCCCCACTGTGCCTAATCCAAAGTGACTATAAATTTGCTCCAGTTGTCACTTATGAGACTTAGTTATTTAGCCCAAGGTGCAGACGCTAAAACTTTAGCTCCGGATACCCTGGGTTCAGCCCTTTAAGGGGGGAACATTTTTCTGGATTTCAAAATTCTGAAATTTGAAATTTTGTTTAAATTTCACAATGTAAAATATTCCAACCAGATCTGTTTCTTATGCTTGCTCGAAATTTACTGGCGCAAGTTCTGCCTGGTGATTTAGTAAATATTTTTTACAAGAAGTGATACATGCACAATAATGCCAACGGGTCTATAAAGGAGAATTTGGATGGCGCTCTTTCCCTTCATCCACATATTCTACCAAAACTAGTGTAGCAGCTCCTCCTTCTCCTCAGTAAGATGTAAGGTGGTCTTTTAGTAAAGCTTAGTGTTGACCCAATGCTTCTTAGATGTTCATTGTTTTTAGGAAAAAAGTGAAAACAAAATAGCTTTAGTTGAAATCGTTAGCCCACGCCTGATTTAAGAGCCATATAATAAGCTACACACGAAAGGAGAAACTGAGCAAGCTCTAGCCATGGCCGCATCCAGTTAGATAGACTCTAATATCTGCTGGAAGAGGTCGAGGTCGTATTTTATAAAACTCATGCTTTTTTAACTATTGCCGAATATGACAGTTGTGGTGTTGTGTTCAATCCTTCCTTTACTACTTCGCGTTTCTGAGGTGATGTTTTCTCCCTTCCTTAATATATCAAGTTTACTGATGTCTGTAGTCGGCATTTGGATCTCCCATATTCCACATAATTCTTTGCTGCATCCTTTGAAGTGCTGCTGAAGCTGATAGAAAGCACAGTGGAGTTCATTTGAGTCCCAAAGTTGCTGGTTGCGGCTGCTCAGGAAAATATCCAACCACCTTGCTGCTGCTGAGAGACGGTAAACCGGGGAAAAGCAACAGAGGAGGTGATGTGTGGAAGGGAATGTCATCCCCTTTAAAACTAGAGATGAGAACAGTGAAGGAAGTGCTGATCAGTGGCAGTTGTGAGAGTAGAAGTTAGTTCTTTCCTTTCATTTATTAAGCAACATAGATTGAGAGCTCTTTAAGGGCAGCGATCATCTTTGTTCTGCATTTGTACAGCACCTACCACAATGGGGTCCTGCTCAATGACTGGGGATACCATATACTGCTGCAAAACAAGTAATAAATAATAATGTATATACTATGTTAACTGGTGTCTTTAAAGAAATCCATTTTTCCCTTGGCTTACCAAAGGAAGTTCTAGTGGAAAATAAAGAATGCTCTCAGCCTGTGACTTTGGGCATTATGTTCCACTGTTGGACATTTTTGCAAGTTATTTTCTATTTTCTATTTCTGATCTTGAACTCCTATATACGCTAATATATTTTGTACTCCATATTATTTATCTATTGATGGGGAAGGATATTTGTAGGTCAAATAATTCCCATGTTATTTTGATGCCCAACAAGCACTGTAAGCAAGGAAAATGCGCAAACACTTATCATGCGTATAAACAGCACTGATGGAGTTGCCTAACCAGCCTTGCCATTCTCCCTACTTTCAAAATTAATCAGATTTAAGGTATCCTAAAATAAGAATAGCTGCAATTTATTTCCTTCCTCAACATTCTTCCCTCCTTCATTACCACACTTCCCGGCTATGGTTAAAACAAAAACACCAAGAAAAATATTTGCTGTATTTATTAAATTTTTGTCTGCACTATTTATTTCACTTTCATTTTTACAGACTGATCATTGCATTAAGAAGCTGAGTAAAGCCATTATGGTTTTATAATTGCTTCAGAAAGAAAAGCTGTATGATCCAAAGATTAGCTTCTGGAATGTGATTCTGAAAAATGCTCTGTGATTCTCTGCTGCTTGTGCCTGATGCTGGAAGAAGCTCTGAATCTGCGGCTGCCTTGTATGTCAAAATTCTTTCACTTTTGCACATACGATGTAGTTTATTTTTCATAACTAGAAGTATTTTAAATAGTTGATAGCATTTGCTCTACATTGATTTGTAAGAAGACTGTTTGCTTGTCGACTCAAAGCAAGAAGGTGAGCGGGAAAGAATAAATTGTATGTACGTTGGTCAGTTGGTGCTTGATTACCGTAATTGTCCTGAGCAATAAATGTTCTTGGTGTTAACACAAAGTCAAGAAGCTAAGAAGATCCACTCAGGATTACAGTTCTTATAATGGAGCTCAGAAATGAGCATGAGCAGATGTAACATTCCCCAGTTAACTTCTCCTCCTCCTTATTCTCCCCTTCACTCTTTCCAGGATGCCACATCCTGGATCCCACTTCAGCTGTTCGTACTGCTCTGGTAACTGTAAAGTTAGCAGAATCAGCTCCGTGAATCCTCTGCTGGCATACGAGTACCATGGTGTGCAACCACCTCTTCCCAGTGCCCAGGACAGGGAACATCTCTGGTGAAAGCAGGCATAGCCAGGGGGTTCCTATGCCATTACAATCCCTGGTTTCTGGATCAGGCCCTTGGGGCCATAGGCGTCTGAATGTTAGACTAACCATAAGGTTGCTCTTATTTACACCAGAGACCAGCCTAGCCCTAGGATTAGGGGAGTGTTATGATAGCTTGCTACTGCAAGGGTCTCCTCCTTTACCCTGGTCTCGTATCAAGACCAGAGGATCTGGCCCTGTGTTCTTAGTCCCTTTCCCATATATGGTGGTTAAACACTGGAATAAATTGCCTAGGGAGTTTGTGGAATCTCCATCTCTGGAGATATTTAAGAGTAGGTTAGACAAATGTCTATCAGGGACGGTCTAGACCAGGGGTCGGCAACCTTTCAGAAGCGGTGTGCCGAGTCTTCATTTATTCACTCTAATTTAAGGTTTCGTGTGCCAGTAATACATTTTAACGTTTTTAGAAGGTCTCTTTCCATAAGTCTATAATATATAACTAAACTATTGTTGTATGTAAAGTAAATAAGGTTTTTAAAGTGTTTAAGAAGCTTCATTTAAAATTAAATTAAAATGCAGAGCCCCCCGAACTGGTGGCCAGGACCTGGGCAGTGTGAGTGCCACTGAAAATCAGCTCGTGTGCCGCCTTCGGCACGCGTGCCATAGGTTGCCTACCACTGGTCTAGACAGTATTTGGTCCTGCCATGAGGGCAGGGGACTGGACTCAATGACCTCTCGAAGTCCCTTCCAGTCCTAGAATCTGAGTCTATGAATCTATATAAATTCTGATTCTTCTCTCTTATGCAACAATGTAAATCCAATGAAATTTCATCAATGTAAGTGAGATCAGAATTGAGCCTATAGCATTTAAAAGTGCTTTTAAAATGCCCTAGAATTAACATCCCATATTTGCCTCCAGGCTCATAAGCAATACATTCAAGCTGGAAAATAGGTTTTGTTAAATTAATCTCAGATTAAGCGGAATTTGCTGGATCCACAAATTGCTTCCGACTAGGTTTTCTGTAATTGTAGTATTTAATGTCCTTAGGACTGTAGTATTTTTGTTGTGACCTCTTACCTATAATGCATTTCTAAATAAGAGAGAAATAGCAACAGGTTGTAAAATTTAATATATACAAAACAGATCCAATGAAAGTTTGTAATATCTGAATATTCTTAAATGCAACAATAAAATAAACTAAAAAACAGAGCCTCCAGCTCTTTCTCTTATAGCCTTTTCCTTGACCTGTTTTGGAGAAAACTTGGCCTAAACTTAGGAGGAAACCCCATAATTGTCCCTTAAAAGTTGAATTGCGTCAGTGTAGATAAGACACAAGGCCAAATTCTGCATTGGTGTAACTCCATCAGCTTCAGTGATGTTACACCACAAATGTATCTGGCCTGTGGTATACAACTAGTCCCCTTGAGGCAGGACTCTTGGAAGCAGGACTGTATTTTAATTATAAACAGACAATTTGTTTTGGATTGAATACAGGGCATGAAAATGTAACTGCTATAGGCACTAACTACATATATGGATATATTATCCCTGTATCTCCAGTGCTCTTTAGTTTAGTTGTCCAGGTTTTGCAGGTGGCTAAATGACCTTACAAGCTTTTTATTCCCCCCCCCCCAATGTCTGAATGAGCCCCAGTTGTATTTAAGATTATACAAAATTATAATGCTGGCTGAAGCCTTTTGTTGTACATCTTGCAATCAATTTAGCAGAACAGCAGTTTATTGTTTGCAAGGATGCTGTATATTTCAGTTAACCACCTAATCACTGGAAGAATTTTTTTTTTTTTTTTTTTTGCAAGCTAACAGATGTTGTTGAAACTCTGACTTGAGACTGTTCACAAGTGCCTGAATACAAAAAGGCATCGCGGGAAAGGCATGATCTGTTTTAAGGGGGAAAAAAGTCCCACAGTCATTGAAGCTGTTAGAACACTGCTTGAAATGTGTTAAAGCCATCTTCAACCTCTTTTCATGTTGATCAGATTTTGAAATCAAACAGTGGGCCAGTTTTGGGAAAAATGTGTAGAGTAGCTGTGAGGTAGGAAACTTCCTTCAAAAAATTAGGAAATGAAGAGAGCTGGTTCATATATATCATTTGTAGAGGATATGTTTGAGGGAGATGGGAAGATCTTTGGATACTTTCTCATTACTGACAGGTTGTTAGTACATTGTATGGTAGATCAAAAACAAAAAGAATATATTCCTTCTTAGCATATGCACAATGTGCCTCAGGTGGCACGTGATCAGGATTCATCACCGAATTTGGTCCGCTGGTTGGATCATTAGCTTCCCGGCCCAGGTCAGGTACTAAGGGGAATGTGACATGAACGCTGATCCATGTCCCCCAATGAAAGTACTGACATGAGCTGGACACAATTTGTGGTACAGTCCTGGCAAAATTTTGGATGAAAGTATTTACCATCTTTTGTGGGTTTTAGCGTATTGTGAAATGTAAAGAGCTCAATAGATTTTCAGAGCTTGGTTTGTGAAATCTATTTCCAGCTCAACAGCTTGCAAAATTGTTGCAAATCAGAGCCAAGTGCAAATTTATAATATGATGTATAAAGAGACACAAACCAGGCGACTTGGGAACGAAATGGCAAGAGACTTATGCACACTGGTTTGACATCCAGAAGTTGCATGGGAATCTGTAGATCCACCATCCCATGATTCATCTAGCACCGAGAGACAAGCTGAGACACCCAGGTGCTGATGGCACTAGGTGGACAGCGGATACCAGATCTTTCCACTGAGCAGGAACAGGTGGAGACCCACATGAGCTCAGTTTTCTTTTGGATGTGCTCTTACTGGGCACTAGAGGACCTTGAGTAGGCCCTGTTTACTCAGCAAGAGGTGATGGGCCATTTCACCTCTGTGCAGCAAAAGGTGAATACAGTGGGTTAGATGACCATGCATGGGGTGACAGTCAAACATGGCATTACATCTACTATATTGCTGTCAGTGGGCTCCTTTTCTGGTCCTGCACTTTGATCTCTTCTTCCCTTTCCACAGTGCATGAAGATGTGGCAGGTTTCCAAGAGGGGAGCCAGTTAAGGAAAAATTTCTAGCCGTTTCAAGCACTCAGAGTGAAGGCTCTGAGTTTGAGGATGAAGCAAAGGTGGTGGTGATTTTTCATTGCTTTTTTTTTATAGTGTGGCAGCAAATACGCCAGCCTGTTTGCTATCAGGATCACTGATTCTTATAGCCTTTGTACTGTGACTTCAAGACAATACAAAATATGTCCCCTAGAATCCTTAGGTTCTGGGCTTCATGGATGACACCTGAATACAGAGGGTATCATCAGGACCATGCATCGCTAATTAATGTGCCAGCTAGCCACTTATTAGGCTGCCTCTCTTGAGGTAGGGTTGCCAAACCTTCAGGATTGTCCTAGAGTCTCCAGGAATCAAAGATCATTATTCAATTAAATATTATGTCATGTGATGAAACCTCCAAGAATACATCCAACCAGAATTGGCAACCCTATTTGAGGATGGGGAATAAGATGAAATCAAGTGTCCATCCAGGGAGACACGTGGGGCAAACCATGTGCAAGATCTCAATATTTTGGAGGATCTAGAAATTTGTTGGATCAGTGCCCTGTTTAGATCAGCTTGTGATCTTTGTATTCAAACTCGTATGCTGAGAAAACTGACCAGATGGATCACAAGTGTAAGTACTTAATCATTATTTCCCCAGATATAGTTAAAGCTGTATAAAGCTTTGGGGTTTCCCTTCTTTGTACCTTTAATATCTGAGAGCAAGTTTAATATCGCTCTGAAAAATCCCTATAGGAAATGCCCTTTTCCCTCGGTGGTGCATTCCTCATAGTTTACAATTCCACTCAAAATTCCCTTCGTTGTCTTTATTAAAGCCATCAGTTGGTATTACTTCCCTCTTTTCTACCTGTCTGTATGAATAGTTCAAGCCTAGTGATACAGGAAGGGTCTGATGCTAGGTGCTCCCCAACCTCACCCTGATATATCAGGACTAGCCCGCTTCCTAGGATTAGGTCCATAATAACCCCAGACTCTGCGGGTTGTTTCACAAGCTGCCTAAGTAAGCAATTCTCCATGACCCTTTATACATCCTTTCTTCTCTTTAATTTTTGCCTGATTGTTATCCCAATCAATAGCTAAGTAATTGAAATTCTTTATGATCAAGGACCTAGTCTTTTTACAGGCATAACTTATCAGGAAAAAAATGTTCTTATCTGCTTTCCTTCTTTTTGCAATTGCATTGGTTTTATGTCAGTTGTACATGTACATACGAAGACATAGCAAGGTTGTAGATAATTATGTATACAAAACCAATCATCAAAAATTACATAGAGCATACAAGACATTTATTTTCAGTATATACAGACCCTGGATTATTCACTTCCCTGCTAGACCTGAAAAGACTCTTGAGGCAGTGGGCCAGATGCTTAGTACCACTCTACCTGCTTCCAATGGCGCAAAGCAATTCTATAGCCAGTTTTACCAGCCCCTTGAAGATTCCACCTCTGCTGGGGAACATGTGGTCTGGAGTAGCAGCCAGAGGGGTCTGAGCCACTCTTTGCCTCTCTCCCCTGGGTCCTGGGCCGGGACGCAGTGAAGAAGGAGGGCCCAGGTCCTCCTACCCTTCTCTAGTCCCCCCCAGCCACCTGAGAGATCCCGGAGGACTCTGACTCCAGAGTGAAGCCTGCTATAGGGCGATAAACGTGTCTTAAAGCCTCCTTGCACATCCCCACCTATCCTCTGGTCTTGCACGGAGCACAGTCTGGTCAGACTGGATGATCTTGCCTAGTGTGTGTATTTGAGAATTGTGGCCTTGAATGGCTAGATAGCGAGAAGGTGTACCTCCTTCATCTGTGCCTAAATGCTGATATTGTTTTCCAATTATTCATTTCTGATAAAGGCTCAGATCCTGAAAGTACTCCCTCTTATGAAACTCCCGTTGACTGCTAAGTCAGGTCCAAAGTCAGCCTTTCCATCAGAGCTTCTGTGGGCATTTTGCTCAGCCATTCTGCATATGATTTTATTACATATATATAAAACCACGTACATGTATGCACATATGTACTCCTGCAATGACAGTCCACTGACAAGGGACAATGGGACTATGGGCATGATCTTGCATATAGTCAGTGGAAGTTTTAGTACTGATTTCAGTGAGACCAGGATTGGACCCTTTATCCCCAACTTTTTCTCAAGCACACAGGAGTTTTCATTCTCTCTTTTCCTTGTAGAATAAGTCATTTATCTCTATCCTACCTTTGACCTCCCTCTTTGATTGCAGTTAATGGAACGGTCACCTTTATGTACTCATGTTCCATTTCTCAACCTGTCTGGACTTTGGCCTCCAAAGGTTACCACTGCTAGTGAAGTAATATGATTAAGTGAGTCTTTTTAGACAGATTTATGCAAAGAGTTTCTTCTCCAGCAAATGTCACATCTAGTCTAGTTCTGTAAAAGAGAATATTTCAAAGATGCCAACTGTCATTGAAAAACACTAAATTGTTCTACAGCACTGGTTAAAAAGACTATGGACCAGATCACACTAAGGCTGATTTACACCACCTAAGGATCTGGCCCTATTGCTTACAATAGTATTTTTTTAATAAGGAAACAAAGAAAACAGAACTTTTCTTCTACAGTAAAAAGAAGAGCTTTCACTAGTTACCATGTAAGTAAAAGGAAAAGTGATGTATTTTAACAGTGCCTATCCGTGGGGGCATGGATCAGCGTTCATGTTGCACTCCTCGTCAGTACCCGACCTGGGCTGGGAAAGCTAATGATCTAACCAGTGGCCCAAATTCGGTGATGAATCCTGGTCATGTGCCACCTCAGGCATATTGCACATATGCTAAGAAGTGCCTATCCATAATCCATGGAGGTTGGGGAGATTTTGAAAAGCAAAAGGTAAAACAGATCTTCTCATTACTGAAGTTTTCCTGAATTATACCAGGTGGTCAGGGCCGGCTCCAGGGTTTTTCCCGCCCCCAGCGGGGGTTGGGAATCCGTGATCGCGATCTGTGGCAGCTTTACAGCTGCCGCTTCAGTCTTCGGCGGCAATTCGGTGGCTGGTCTTTCGCTACGAGAGGGAGTGAGGGACCCGCCGCCGAATTGCCGCCAAAGAGCTGGATGTGCCGCCCCTCTCCGTTGGCCGCCCCAAGCACTTGCTTGCTGGGCTGGTGCCTGGAGCCAGCCCTGCAGGTGGTAACATTTAAATAAAACACAGGAAAATTCAGTTGTCTTGCATTCCTTGCAATACACTAGGATGGTACCTTACAGAACAAAGAGGCAAATATCTACAGTATATTTTATGACTTTATAGTTACGTTTTGAGATTCTAGAAGGTTCAGCACACACACAACTGCGCTTGCTGGATTTGACATGAAACAAAAATATAATAATATTCTGCACTGATACAACACTTCCCAACCTCAGATCTCAAGATATGTTTAAAACAGTAATTCCTTAAGCCTCATAACACCCTCAGTGTTGTCACCTCTTGTGATTTTTATTGTGAGCCTCACAATAGTTGGTGTTTTACTTAAAGCTGCAGACCCTGGAGTTATGTGACTATGTGAGAACCTCAGCTTTCATTTTAAACATGTATGTTTTTAGCCGTCCTGATTTTGGAGAAAAGCTTGAAAATGTGACTCAAATACACCCTAAAGGCATGGAAATAAGAAGAGAAATAAACCCAGAATCTGTTTTATAAAAATCACATGATTTATAAGCCAATCTCATGATATTTTTAGGCTTGCCTCATGATGGTTGAATGCTTGATGTGGCCAATACTGCACACCAGAGGTGAAGATATTGTTATCTCTATTTTATATAGTGGCTAGCAGCCAAACTTTCAACGGTGGTCACAATTCTGGGTGCCTCCATTTTTTTGGGTGCCCAACGTGAGATACCTGGATGTCTGAAACTGGGCACCCAGCAAATGGAGACACCGAGAATCAGTGGCAGCTCTTGAAAATATTAGTCTGTCTTTGTTTCATTAGCAACGAGTGATACAGCAGTCGGAGTTGGAGGAAAGAGATCTTTATTAATGACACTAAGAAGCCAGTATTCCATGCTGATCGTGTGTGTATGTGTGTTAGCAGCCTGACTCTGTGTGTGTGTGTGTGTGTGTGTTAGCAGCCTGACCTCAGTTTGTACTCCTGGGACCCTGGTGGCACATCACTCAGTTAGGGTTGCCAGGCATCTGGTTTCCAACAGGAACACCAGTCGAAAAGGGATCCTGGCAGCTCCGATCAGCAGTGCTGGCTGGGCCGTTAAAAGTCTCGTTGTTGGTGTTGCGGGGCTAAGGCAGGCTCGGCCCTACCTGTCCTGGCACTGCGCTGTGCACTGAAAGTGGCCAGCAGGTCCATCTACTAGACGGCGGGGCCACAGGGCTCTGCATGCTGCCCCCACCCTGAGCATCGGTCCACATTTCCATTGGCTGGGTGGGCGGTATCTGCGGGCAAGAGCAGTGCACGGAGCCTTCTGACCCACCCCGCCGAGGAGACAGACTTCCTGGCTGTTTCCAGGGCGCAGCGCAGAGCCAGGACAGGCAGGGAGTCTGCCTTAGCCCCGCTGTGCTGCTGACCAGGAGCCGCCTGAGGTAAGCCCGTGCCCCAACCTAGAGACCCAACCCTCTGCCCCAGTCCTGAGCCCCCCAAACCCAGAGCCCCCTCCTTCACCCCAAATGTCTCATCTCTGGTCCCACCCCAGAGCCTGCACCCCAACCCCCTGCCCCAGCCCAGAGTCCCCTCCCACGCCCTGAACTCCTCATCCCTTCCCCACCCCAGAGCCTGCACCCACAGCCAGAGCCTGTACCCCCTCCTGCACTCCAACCCCCGCCTCAACCCACAGCCCCCTCCCGCACTCTGAATCCCTCAGTCCCACCCCCCCAGCCTGGAACCCCGTCCTGCATCCCAAACGTCTCATCCCCATCCCCACCCCAGAGCTTGCATTCCCACCCGGAAACCTCACCCCCTTCTGCACTCCAACTCCCTGCCCCAGCCCGGAGCCCACTCCCTCACCCTGAACCCGTCATTTCTGGCCCCACCCTGGAGCCCGCTCCCCCAGTTAGAGCTCTCACCCCGTCCTGCACCTCAACCCAGGGCCGACGAGGGGGGGGAAGCCGGGGTCCGGCGGTCCGGAAGGGGGCCTGGGGCCTGGCTTCCCCCGCTCCCTGGTCGTCGGCCCTGTTTAGCCGGTCTGCCCTTGCAGGGGGGGCTGAAAAATTTTTTTTCACCGGGGCCTGAACCCACTCTCGGCGGCCCTGCCTCAACCCCCACCCCAGCTCAGTAAAAGTGAGTGAGGGTGGAGGAGAACGAGCCACGGAGGGAGGGGGAATGTAGTGAGCCTGGGGGCGGGGCCTCAGGGAAGGGGCAGGGCTAGGGTGTTTGGTTTTGTGCAGTTAGAAAGTTGGCAACCCTAAACTCAGTCCTTCCTGAAACCATCTCTCTCCAGTCCCACTTACCTTACCACATTAAATAGGGCTGAATGAAATTCAAAATTCCCTTCTTGTGGAAAATTCCAACATTTGTTCTCATTTGTGGAATGGAAATTCCAAAAAATTGAGATATAGAAATATTGAACTTTTTTTTTCAAGATTTTTCATTGAAACAAAATATTTTGACATTACCAAAATCAAAATGTTTAATTTTTGTTTGTGGCACCTTAGAGACTAACAAATTTATTAGAGCATAAGCTTTCGTGGACTACAGCCCACTTCTTCGGATGCATATAGAATGGAACATATATTGAGGAGATATACATACACACATACAGAGAGCATAAACAGGTGGGAGTTGTCTTACCAACTCTGAGAGGCCAATTAATTAAGAGAAAAAAACTTTTGAAGTGATGATCAAGCTAGCCGAGTACAGACAGTTTGATAAGAAGTGTGAGAATACTTACAAGGGGAGATAGATTCAATGTTTGTAATGGCTCAGCCATTCCCAGTCCTTAGTCAAACCGGAGTTGATTGTGTCTAGTTTGCATATCAATTCTAGCTCAGCAGTCTCTCGTTGGAGTCTGTTTTTGAAGTTTTTCTGTTGTAATATAGCCACCCGCAGGTCTGTCACTGAATGACCAGACAGGTTAAAGTGTTCTCCCACTGGTTTTTGAGTATTTTGATTCCTGATGTCAGATTTGTGTCCATTAATTCTTTTGTTTAGAGACTGTCCGGTTTGACCAATGTACATGGCAGAGGGGCATTGCTGGCACATGATGGCATATATCACATTGGTAGATGTGCAGGTGAACGAGCCCCTGATGGTATGGCTGATGTGATTAGGTCCTATGATGATGTCACTTGAATAGATATGTGGACAGAGTTGGCATTAGGGTTTGTTACAAGGATAGGTTCCTGGGTTAGTGGTTTTGAATCAATTCAGTATTAAACTAAATTTTCCCATTGTGGCACATTGCCTCATTTTAGAAGCCTGGTGGCCCCATTCTCCCCTGTGGGGTAGATGTCACAGCTGGACTACATCTCCCATGAACACCACACAGAACTTGATCAGAGGGAAATCTACATTGCATTATTGGAGATGATGTCCTCCAGAGAGCACAGCCTGTAGGCAATAATGGAGATAAAAACTACAATTCCCATAAGGCCATGTGCTGATAAGGAAATGCAATTTGATGTTTTATTGAACTTAATCAAAACAAAATGTTTTGGGCCAGTTCAACAAAACTAAATATTTCAATTTGAGTCAAAATGATCCAAAATACAATAATTCGTTTAGATTTTTCTAATGGAAAATTGAAATTTTTTGGCAAAATTTCCTACTGAAAATTATGATTTTGTGGAAACTGATTTTTCTGACAGAAAATCATTCTAATGGAAAATTGCTGCCCAGTTCGAACATTAAATGACTAGCAAAGGTCACAAAGTGATTCATTGGTTGGGAATAGAACGCACAACTCCTGACAATTAACTATGGGCTCTAACCACGTGACAACACTTTCCTTCCCATGAGCAGGGTTTTTCTTGCAGTATTTGTGTCTCTGCGAAAATGAGAAAATTCTAGGAATTTTGTAAGAATGCCTCCTATTACAAGATTTCTTTCCAAAGAATATTCAGATAACAACAGGGACAAGTAAATCAGGGCTCCCAGGGGCCTCTTAGGGGTATGTCTACCCTTCAATTAGACACCTGCGGCTAGTCCATGCCAGCTGACTTGGGCTCACAGGGCTTGGGCTAAGGTGCTGTTTAATTGCAGTGTGAACATGTAGCCTGAGTTCTGGGACCCTCATAGGGGCCTCAAGCCCAGGCTGAGTCCAAACATCTATACCACAATTAAAAGCCCCTTAGCCTGAATCAGCAGGCACGGGCCAGCTGTGAGTTTTTAATTGCAGTGTAGACATACCCTAACTCTCCAGGCGCTCCCAAGCACCAGACTTAGGCGATGTCTACACTACCACAGTAAATTGACCTACGCTACGCAACTCCAGCTCCATGAATAATGGAGCTGGAGTTGACGTACCTTAGGTCAAGTTATCGCGGGGTCTACACCGCGGGGTGTCGATGGGATCTCCCGTCAATTTATCTTAATCTTCTCATTGGGGGTAGAGTACGGGGTCGACTGGAAAGCAATCTGATGTCGATTTGGTGGGTCTTCATTAGACCCGTTAAATTGACCGCCGGTGGATCGATCTCAGAGCGTTGATCCCGGCTGTAGTGTAGACATAGCCTTAGACTCAGACTTTAAGGCCAGAAGGAACCATCATGATCATCTAGTCTAACCTCCTGCATGTTGCAGGCCACAGAACTTCACCCGCCCACTCCTATAATAGACCCATAATCTCTGGCTGAATAACTGAAGTCTTCAAATGATAGAGAATCCACTATTTACGCTACCTGCATGTGTGCCATGCAGAGGAAAGCAACCCTGCCCCCCAGGGTCTGCCACAATCTGACCCGGGGAAAAGTCCCTCTTGACTCCAAATATAGTTATCAGTTAGACCCTGAGCATGTGGGCAACACCCACCAGCCAGACACTTGGGAAAGAATTCTCTGTAGTAACTCAGAGCCCTCCCCCTCTAGTGTCTCCTCGTTGGCCATTGGAGGTATTTGCTATTAGCAGCAGTCACAGATCGCCATTGTAGTTAGTCTCATCATATCATCCCCTCCATAAATTTTTCAAACACTCTTGTGCCCATTACTTGTGCAGAGACCTGGCACAGTCTAACCCTAACCGCAGTTTAGAATGCGTGTTCTATGGCTACAGCTGCCCTTTGTTCCTTTTTTCGGGGAACTCTCCGCATTTGGATAGTACTATCCTATCCCCATCTCTTAGGGGCATTAAAACAAACCTTAAACATACTTGGGATTGACCCATGACATTGTACTGCAACTTTTGGCCCTCAGGGCAAAAGTCTCAAAGGTGGTAGTCCTACACACGAGCACCAACCCACAGCTCACAGTCATGGTTTGTTGATTTTGGCTACTGTTATATATTTTTGGCCCGATGCTGACCATGCCCATTTCAATGCCCGTTCCCTGGTTCAGAACTAGACTTGTATTTTGTTTCCGTGTGTTGATCTTTCTTTAGGTTGCTGTATGGCGTCTGTGTTCACTAAGGGGGAAATACTGTCCAAGCTATGCCCAGAAACCCCCCTGGATTTCTGCAGTCTCATGAGGTTACAGGATTGTAGCTGCTGGCAGAATTTGGGCTGCATTATAATTTTATCAGTAGTACTTTAAAATCTATTTCTCCTCTTTGATTTTTTTTAAATAAAAGAAAAATGTGTCTCTCCTACTGAGACAAAAATACTTATATCATTTGAATTCTTGACAAGGTATAACACACACTTCTGTTTTATAGAGCGGTGCAGCTTGACAGCTATTACTAACAGTCAGCAGATCCTTGTAAAAGAGTTCAAAACGAAGTACTATAACCAGATCCAGAATGAAAAACATACAGCTACACCAGTCAGTACAGATCTTGCTGAGTGCTCAAGCAGATTCAAAGAAAGCAGAGAGGAGAATTTCAACCAGTTGTGGCTTACGTTCAATTAACCAATCAGAAAATGCATTACAAATGTGCTCCAGCCAAGAGAAGAACGCGAGGCTTTCCGGCAACTGCTAGCAGTCAGGAAATTGCCCTGTGAGGAAAATTGTGGTTTCTTTAAACTGCTGTCTGCGTACCCACTGCTAGCTAATATAATATTTCAGTTTGGACACGTAAGTGACCACTGTTCTCCAATCCAAACAATGATTAGCTGTGCAGCAAAGTCATAGATCACTAATGCATACAACTCAGGGTTTTCTTTAGGCAAACATGTATGGTAGGCCTTTTACTGTTGCTCTGCTCTTAGTTCAGAGCAGTGATTCTTCAGCTCTCCATTGGTACTTCTGGAGGCTTCCCTCTAAAACTGTAAAAAGAAGAACAGGAGTACTTGTGGCACCTTAGAGACTAACAAATTTATTAGAGCATTTTGCGGATACAGACTAACACGGCTGTTACTCTGAAACTCTAAAACTGTGGTGATCATTTTTCTTTTTAAAGAAAGTCAAAATGTTAATGTTGTGATGATTAGATAGAAAATCCAATTACTCTGCAAACTCTGATAATGTTTTCTACCTGGTCTGTGTATCTACTCTACATTCTTTTAGCACGCCCTTCGTGGTAGTAACGGGCACCACTTGGTGTCCTCAGACCCTAGTGTGACAGTTTCTGTTTTAGTGACTGATTCCATGGACTGTAAGGAGGTTTTATTTAGAAAATTGTCTGTTTTGTGCCTTCCTCATATCAGATGTTTCCGTTTTAAAAGGTATAAAGGTATAAAATTCAGATACTAGCAAGGGTAGCGGGAAGATTGCTTATCTGTGTGAATAACCACTGGAAATTATTCAAAGTGAAAAGATTTTTGAAATCATGTGTGTGATCTATTTATTTCTTGCATGTATGTTACTCAGGTTGGAAAGTAAAATTAAACCACCGGTAGTTTGTTCTTAGCCATTTTCAGCATCCTGATGTCCATGCACCTAGTGAGATGGTACAAGATGATTCAGGTTGTCGGTTCCCCCAAAATTGTTTCTATTGACATTTTCTTAAAACACAGCCTCCTTATTGGGTGTAATATAATTGACAGTGGGCCTGATTCTGAGATTTATTGACTGCCCTCACTTCCCACTGATTGATTTCAGTCAGAATCGAGAGTACTTGGAACCCCTCAGGAAGTGCTCCACACCTTCCAGGATTCGTCTCAGCATGGCTTTAACCTTCATAATATTTTTATTAACAAAATCTGATATCCACAGGAGTGCTTCATACTAAGTTACCCTCAATTTGTTCCTGGTGTGTAAAATGTCAGCAGCCAGTTTTCAGCAGATATGCACAAGAGATATGCCCTTCTTTGCAGTTTTGCTTAGTGGCTCGTCCTGATCTTCGGGGAAGCTCCCAACAACGTGTTGCTTGTATATTGGCTCTAGTGGGATTTTCTCTTTCTTCTGAAAATTGGAAACATTTTGAGACACCTGGTTATAGGCGTAGGAGCTGAAGGCTATTTAATAAAATTAACCTGAGAAGCCACTGGCTGGAAACAGTTTAGCAGAAAGAAAATATAAGGGAGTGGGATGAGAGAGAGAGACCCTGCAGAAGTACTTAGAAAGGGCTGGGACTCAAATTTTTTCCACACTCCTAAAGGAGATTAGTTGTTCCATCATACTTCAATTTTCCATCCTCCTGCATTCCCTGTCCTGTAAGATCAATCCTTCTAATTTAGTAAAATAAGGTATTAAAACATAATTTTTAAAAAGGGTTTTTCCAACACTTACTAGTTTCCTCTCCTACATGAACACACACTGGGGTGTTGAGACAGAGCCCTTCTCTTTTCCCACAGCCTGGGGGGTACTCCTCTATTGGACAGCTGCCACTACTTGGGGATCTAAGAATTGGAGCAGAAATTTGTTGATAGGGTCAAAGGAGGGGGAACTAGAGCTACACCATGACTTTGAATATGGAGCCTCACTTGCTTCTGCGGTCCTCGTCTGTGTTCTGTCCTGTGCTACAACCACGTCAGAGGAGAAATGCCAGAATGTTTTTGAAGAGATGATCTTTTAGAAAATTATGGTCATTTTGGACAAATAACTATGCTTTCCCCAAATGAGTGACTGGTCCTCATCCATCCTCGTTGTGACTCCTCCTTAATCCCTTTGCTTCCTCATCCTTCTTAACAGCTCCTTTCTCGCAAACCTACCACCCATGGACCCATGTTTTCTCTGTGTTAGAGCTGGAGTTCTGATTCTGACCTATTTCTGAGCACCCTGAAACTTTATGGAACAAAGAAGAGAATGATTGTATTATGGAGCCTTATTTTATCTATCTATCTTAGGGTGGTATCACCATAGTATCTGGGGTATAGCTTCACATTTGGAGCAGGGACTTGAACCTAGGTCTCCCAAGTCCCCGATTTAGTGTCCTAACCCTACACACCCTGTCTTGTACAGAGCCTGAGCTTATAGGCATGCTCTGAGCATACTTACAGATCAGGCCTCAATGGACAGAGAGGCAGGGGAGAATGTAGTTTGAGAATTCTGATTCAGAGCTTCTGGGGCTTTGGCTTGTGCTAGGGCTTGGAGATGCTTGTTATGTGAGGTAATGTCAGGACTTAGAGCTTTATGCGTGCCTACTGGTGGAAACTTCAGCTGCTATCTAGACCCATAGTCACCTGCTGAGCAATGGTTTTGAGAATGTCAGTGTCATCTAAATGTTGGACTTAGCCACCTAAAAAAGGCAGGTAGGTACCTAAATACCTTTGTGAACCTGGCCCTTCCATGTGAAATTAATAGCAATAGTGCAGTCCCTCGTGGAGTTTCTGTCACTTCTTCCTTTTCAGAATCCAAACTCTGCTTGGGGTCAGGTTTATGTCTTTGATCTTTGGGGCTATTTTTCTGTAGGGTTAAGAGTTACGAGGGGGGTGTCAGTGTTGTCATTCTCTTATCTCCAGCTCCCTTGAAGATTGTTCTGGGCTTTGTGCTACCAGAAGTTTTCTCTCAGGTTTCATCTGCTGAAGTGGGGAGAGCACCCAGGGTGATCACAAATAGTTCTGTCCCCCTCTCTGAGGACTTCAAAAGAGGAAGCAGACCTCCAGTGGTCTGACCCACATCTTCTGCAGCTCCTCATTGAGAAAGAGAAGGCTGCATGCAGGTCCCTGAAAATCTCTGAGGTGCACAAACTTACAAGCTTTGGGCTTTCCTGTCTGAGGTGTTCCGTGCTCTATGGGAGAAGCCACAGAGCACGCAAGGCTGGAGGATTACTAAGGAGGGAAATCTCAGACTTTATAAAGTAGAGGGGGCCAGGGAGTGAGGGAAGACAAGGAAAAAAACCTTATTCAGTTCAGATAAGCATTTGAGGTTCGTCCATCACGGTTAGGGATTCTAGCATACAGAGAGAGATATGCAGACACATTACATATGTACAGTGTGTCCTGTTGTTTGATTTATGTGGTGAGTACGTGTTTCTCTTAAATTAGCCTAATGTGCAACCTTGCTTCTTCCTAAGTAGTTGTGACAGGAACTTCAGGGCCAGAGTGTTTAGAATTGCAGATTGTCTGGCAACCCAAATAAATGTTTAATCTTAATATGACAGATTACTTAAGGCTGTCACTCTTTCCAATTACTATGCAAGACTGAACGAATACTGTATAGTAAACTTTGGATTTGACTACAGAAATATACTTGCTCCTGGGCTGAAAGTGTCTCAGCAGAAATGGTTTACAGCATGTCTTTAAAAATTGATTTAAATGTTACATCTATTACTGGTCTTGGCTTTCCAGTATCTGCCATGGGTTATTATAGACAATTGGTTCAGATGTTGTTTAAATGGTGGAAGCTTGCTGGGAAATACAATGGATTTCAACCAATATGCTAATTTTGATATTTTGTCATTTTATAGAATTGTGAACTCAGAGCAAATAATTTTATAATGATTTGCTGATGTAAATGAACTTATAGGGGAAATTCATCCCTGAGGTAACTAAGTTATTTCCACCAGAGTTATGCTAAGAATGAATGTAGCCTATGATTCTTCTTCTTTCTCACTCCTATTATAAAAGAGAAGGGAATAAAAACAATGAACACATTAAAATTCAGGAATCTGGCTATCTTGTAACTGCCTCATTGACATTGTTTTATCCTCCTGCATGGAGTAGGTTACAGTGATCGCAAAGAAAGGTCCTTCTCAGTACGGGTACTTATTAGCAGTAGGCTGCCCCATGTGGATCTATGCGTTATTTAGAGTTTCTTATCTCCTGTTGACTTGTCTCACAACTCTCATGGAGCATTCAGATTGTAACATTTCTTCTTTGACACAATAACAGCCAAACCAGCATCTCTAATCTTGGTTCCAAGTGCACCGTAATATCACCTAGAATAGGTTTGATGGCCAGCCACACTGTAACAGCTTTCCTAAGCAAAGGTTGTGTCCTGGCATGGAGTGATCTTTGCCTTCTCTCTTCCTGCTGACCCCTGTCTGCCGCTACTTAGATAGCAGCTTCCTACTGTTTTTAAGGTTAAAGGGGAACAGGTAAAGACATGCACTTTACTCAGTGGCCAATGGGGTAGGGTAAGGCCCAGTGTGTTATTTCTTGCATGGGAGAAAGGGATGGGGATAGGGAGCAGGCAGAGTGTGATGGAGAAGGGACCAGGAAAGATGGAGCAAACAAGGCCAGATCAATCCAATACACACTCATAGCCCTAAAATGTAATTGTCCTCTCGCTGGTCTTCATCTTTTAGTCTCAATGCACTGGTGCTGCCCAGGGATCAAAGGTTGCAAATCCCTATCTTTTCCCAGAGCTATCCTTAGCCAGTTCTGTAGTTCCTACTCCATCCACAAGCTCTTCATTCCTGCCACTTCTCACGGGCACACCACTTCTCCACTGGGAACACATGGGACAGAGCAGTAGCTCCTCTCCTGGGCCAACCAGCATAGCTGTGACTGCTGTAGATGCTAGCTGGCTGGTTGGCCAGGCAGCCACTACAAAGGGTGATCCTGCCCATCTGACTCCTCTCATTGATCTGGACACAGTGGTCAAGGACAGGGCCGGCTCCAGGGTTTTTGCCGCCCCAAGCGGCAGGAAAAAAGAAAAGAAGCCGCGATCGCGATCGGCAGCACTTCGGCGGCAGCTGTACTGAGGGACCCACCGCCGAATTGCCACCGAAGAGCCAGACGTGCCGCCCCTTTCCGTTGGCTGCCCCAAGCACCTGCTTGCTGCGCTGATGCCTGGAGCTGGCCCTGGTCAAGGAGAACAAACACGGGGGGTGGATTTTAAGCAGCAGGCCACAATTTTATTAAATGTAAAACGAGGAGGGCGCTACCTATCCTGTCACCCAGACTCTCACATATCAGGCATTCTAAGTGGTTCCAATTCAGGTGTTATAGGGCTTCTACCACATAACCTGCAACTTGGGGTGGACCCTCCATAGCTACCCCCAGGGCTCAGCTCACTTTTTTGAGTGCTACCCCACCCCCGCAGCAGAAGGGACAGAAGATATAAAAGGGGGAGACCTTGGCTTGCAAAGGCCACAATGTCTCCCCCATTGCACATCAGCAAAATTCCAGGTCTTTTAGGTCTGGGAACTAAACTGTGCTGGAAAGCAGTGCTGAACTAATATCCTTACCAAGTACTACCATTAATTACTAAATCCTATTCCTGTTTAACTCAAATCTACCTCCAGAATGCTGCAACGAAGGTGAACAGACCTACCAGGCCTATGCCATTTTGCCCCCTACAGAATGAAATAATTCCTTTCTGACTCCAAAACGGGTGATTGGTTAGACCTTCAACATCTGCAAACACAACTCCAAAGCTACCAGTACGGGGGAGGGAGCTGCTGAAAAAGAACATCAGACTGGCCAATGAGTGGCTGGAGACTTGAGGTAGGGGGAGGGAGGGGCTCCCTCTGCATGCCCCAGTGTGTGTTCTCCTACCCTTACCAATAGCCCCTTCACCAATGGCCCCATCAAGTTTTCCACCTATTGAGGTTGGTGGGTGGCACTATTGTTGTTGTTGTTCTGCTTGCCAGCTGTCTAATAGTCATTGTTTATTGTTCCCTTGTTTATAAAAAAGTCTTCAGTCATCCAGTCAGGCAGCAGAAATACTACCACCTGCCCAGTCACAGCTCACGAACAATGAATTGCAGATCTTTGAGGTGAACTGATTGGAGACACCTCATAGGCTGAGATTTTTCATCTGAACTGATCATTGAATTGTAGCAAGTCGCAAATCGATTAGTAGAGATCAGAGCGTGCTCTTGAATGATCCCTGCTCAGAAAAGAAGGGCAATATTTGCACCTGTTATCATTATTTGTACTGTGGAAATGCCTAGCGCCTTAGTCATGGGCCAGGACTCTATTCTAATAATTTGATCAAGGGCCTTCTCTTTACATGCAAACTCAAGAGAAGAGCTCTAAGAAGGAGAGCATCAGAGTTCTGTTTCACTACAGATTGGTTTAATTATTCAGATATTAGCAGCTTTATTGTTCATTTGGCAGAGTCTGATTTTTGTTGACATCTGTCATGCCAACATCTCTCAACTGCTTGAGTGAGATTTCTCTGTAGCCAATGGAGTTTGAAAAAAGTCAATTATTGGATCCTTCTTGTCCTGATAGTTTGCTTAATTGTTTTTTTTTTTTTAATTTCAGTTATGATCAGTGTTGGCAATTCTTGTACATTTTCATTTTTTGCAGCTATGTTCCTTTTCTGTTGCTTCAGTGATTTACTTGGATGATGTCTATTTCAGAATGGCTCTGTGGGCCAAATTTTGCATTTAGTTACTCTGGTATAAATCAGGAGTGCCCCAGACTTACGCCAGCGTAGGTAAGACCAGAGGTTTGTTCTAGAAGTACTTAAAACTTAAAAAAATATAGACATGAAAGAATAAAAAGAATGTGATGCAGCTCTATCCTCAGAAAGAGCGAGGAGTACTTGTGGCACCTTAGAGACTAACAAATTTATTTGGGCACAAGCTTTCGTGGGCTAAAACCCACTTCATCGGATGCATGCAGTGGAAAATACAGTAGGAAGATATATATACACAGAGAATGTGAAAAAATGGGTGTTGCCATACCAACTCTAACTAGACTAATCAATTAAGATGGGCTATTATCAGCAGGAGATAATCCGTAGTGATAATCAGGATGGCCCATTTCCAACAGTTGACAAGAAGGTGTGAGTAACAGTAGGGGGAAAAATAGCATGGGGAAATAGTTTTTACTTTGTGTATTGACCCATCCACTCCCAGTCTTTATTCAAGCCTAATTTAATGGTGTCCAGAAAACCTGGTGGGCAGACACTGGCAGATCAGCAGTTAGGAGGGGTTTGGAGGGTTATTTGTGTGGAGGATAGGATGGGATAAGAAGTTGAAGCTGATCATACTAGTTTTCAGACCTGCAGTGTAGTTTATTGAAGGAAAATATTTTAATGCCTGATGGTCAGATTAGAAATGTTGAGGCAGCACAGTCTAGTGGATAGAATACGAGACTGAGAGTTCGGAGGCCTGGATCCTATATGCAACTCTGCCACTGGTCTTGAGCAAATCACTCTCCCGCTTTGTGCCTCAGTTTCCCCATCCTTGTAAAGTGCATGGTACGCCAATGGAGCTTTTCACATGGCTAAGTATTTATTAGTGAAGGAAAAAAGTTGCGTCAAGGAGGAAGATTTTATTTTAAAAAATGAACAATACAGTGATAAAGAGCAACCTTAGAGTAAGTATGTTATCTGTTCCAGTTGTTTTTATTGTTAGTATGCATACAAACTCCAGAACCACAGAACTATTGTGCATGTAATCTTCCTTTTGGCACTGCCTAAGTGGGAAGTAAGCCATTGTTGATAGGGTGATAGCACTGCCCCTGGGGGCATTCAGAGCATTGTGAGAGAACAGCACTAGTGTCCTCTAGTTTATCCTTCCCCCACCCCGTAGGTGATTTTTATGCTGTCCTGGAAAGAGGACTGGAGTACTTTGCCTTTAAGAAGAGATCTTGATTACACTGCCATAAATTGTTTTGTTGTTAGCTTTTTGTATCACTAAAAGGCCAACATAATATTGAACTTTCTACCAGGCACAGTGTTGTCAAAGATATTTTATCCATTTTATCTCCCTTTCATAAAGACTGACATTGGCATGCAACTTTTGTTTAACGCACTGTTTAGAAACTTTCATATTAAGATTATAAAGCCTAATTTGCTAATCTTTTCCCCTATAATCCCTAGAAAAAAGAACAGCTGCACTACCAAAAACATGCTATTTACACATGATCTGTTTGCCCGGGCCCGGGCAGCCTGCAAAGTTCCAAAGATCAAAGTTTAAAAAAAAGTGTCAATCCTTTATAATTCCTTGAGTTTAAGTATACGATACCACAAAATCTGTACTTACAGCTGATAAATATTTCTGCTGAGTACCGGTCTGCTGCGTGTGTGGGTGTAGTCTCCTGGTACTATAGCTTTAACTCAAGGCAGTTTGATAACCATAAAGTAAGGTAAGACAAACAAAACTCAATATTTAATTGTAATGAAATATTTGTCTGGTTTCTCCGTCATTCCTTTTAAATTTAAACAAACCATGTTCGGGATTTTCTTTTTCTTGAATGAAATGTTTTTGCAAAGGGCAGTTAGTTTTTTTTTTTTTTTTTTTTTTAACTGCCTACGTGGGAAAACTAGCACATTTGTTTAAGGATAAACTGGGAAGTCTGTGGTTTTCACCATGCACATTTTGAATAATATTTATACAGACGATTATTTAATAGAGCTTATAAATATTTATCATATGCTGCAGCCCTTTGATCATAAGTACTTGTTTCAAAAGCTGTCCTGTCCCTCCTGTGACTCATGAAGGAGGAGGCGATTGGTGCCTTATTACTCTGAAAGGCTGTTGGCTCAATGGCCTGTTAATGGGCCATCCTGATTATCACTACAAAAATTTTTTTTTTCTCCTGCTGATAATAGCCCACCTTAATCAATTAGAGTTGGTATGGCAACACTCATTTTTTCATATTGTGTGTGTGTGTGTGTGTGGTGTGTGTGTGTGTGTGTGTGTATGTATGTATATATAATACACACACACACACACAGAATATGGATATAACGCTTTACTGCGTTAAATCCAAATTCGTGTTATATCGGGTCGCGTTATATCGGGGTAGAGAGAGAGTGTGTGTGTGTGTGTGTGTGTGTGTGTGTGTGTATATATATACACACGCACATCTCTACCCCAATATAACATGACCCGATATAACACGAATTTGGATATAACGCGGTAAAGCAGTGCTCCGGGCGGGGGGGGCTGCGCACTTCGGCGGATCAAAGCAAGTTCGATATAATGCGGTTTCACCTATAATGCGGTAAGATTTTTTTTGGCTCCTGAGGACAGCGTTATATCGGGGTAGAGGTGTGTGTGTATATATATATATAATATAATATAATCTTCCTACTGTATTTTCCACTGCATGCATCTGATGAAGTGGGCTTTAGCCCACGAAAGTTTACGCTCAAATAAATTTGTTAGTCTCTAAGGTGCCACAAGTACTCCTCGTTCCTTTTGTATCGCAGTGACACTGTCAGTTTGGTAGCTCCTTCTTTTTTCCTCATATCTGGTGTTCCTATTTTTCTGCTTGCAAAGTCCAAATAATAACATCAAAGGCCCGAATTCTGCGTGAGTAGAGCTCCACTGAAGTCGAGGCTGTTGCACACAGCAGCAGGAAAATACCTGCTTGGAGCCCATTGTATGATGGGGGCTAGAGGCCTCAATGTTCTTGTGCCACAAGGTGCAGAGGCATCCTCTGCTCAGAGTGAACCAGGGGGTTAATCTCGGCTCAGCTTCTCTCTCTCCTGGCACATGTGCGCAAGCAAAGAACTGCAAATTGGGTGTGTGGGAAACGGTGAGTCAAATGACCTGTGGGGGAAAGCTGGGCTCCACCGCCAGGAGTCATAGCAGTGGGTTGAACACCAAGATGAGGAGTTTTGTTTCCTTTTCAGCTTCCGTTATTGTATTTTGCTTCTTATTATTGACATTATTCCTGAGGAAAAGACCTTGCTGACTGTATCTGTGTCTTTTCTGCTGTATCATGCTCCTGCTTACTCTGTTTTCCTCAGAATCAGGGTGGATAAAAATTGATTTTTTTTAAATAAAAAAATTGGACTTTTATTTTACATGAGATTTTTTTAAAATTTAAATTAAATACAGATATATTTGTTTAAAAAAACCTTAACATTAAATTGACAATCATGTTAAGATCTAAACTACTTATAAAAGAGTAGTCATTTAAATTAAATACAAAAAAATAATAAGCAGCACATGTTTGCTGTCACCTTTTAAAGAAAGTCAAACTGCTGAACTGGTGGAAGTTACTGGCTAAAGGCCTTGAACCAGGGCTTGTTGAGGAGCTAAAGGAGATTTGGACAGCAGTAGCTTCTTCTGCAGATGGAAAGAGAATATTTTCTTCCTTTCAGTTTATTCAATTAGTTCAGTTCAATAACTAGTTTATACAAAAATAAGAAACCACTTGGCAGTTGAAAAAGCAAAAAAGCTTGTAATTCCTCTTCCAATTGATGAATAAAAACTAGCTATGAGAGGATGAGTTTGAAAATCTTAAAGGACATGATGTCAAGAAACAATCAGTTCAATTAACTAGCTATCGATAATACTTTCGTTGTTTAATAAATCAGTTTTAAATACAAAATATTTTTATAAACTTTGTTCCCTATGTATCCAGCACATTTAAGGTATTTTTATTTAACTAATTAAAAACAAATGTAAAATTCAGTTTTTGTGCATTTTAGTTGATTTGAATTTCCATCCAAATAGAGCTTGACACAATCACAAGTAAAAAATTAATAATCTAATAAATAAGGAATGCGTCATTTACCATTTTCTAATGTAATACAAAATGTAAAAATTAAAAATTTGAATAGAGTAAATTAAGCTATTAGTTGCATAAATAAACATATATAGATACATTATATATTCCTGGGTAGCAAAAAGAAGCATCAAATTTAGTGTAAAGGCTATATTTTGTTGCAAATCAGCACGTTTTAATGGTTACCAACCAATGACAATCAAGTTTTCTTTAGCCAAATAACTAAAAAGTACAAATGCAAACCATGAGTAAAATCGAAGCAACGTTTTCTGCTTGCCAATTTAAATCATAATCAAAATAGGTGAATTAAATGGCTTCGGTTTAAATCAGTCCACCCTGTTCAGAATCATATTAACTGCAACAAGTCTAAAATAGCAACCTGATTAATAGAAAAGAGGGAAGAAAGTATTTGTTGCATAAATTACATAGAGAACTTGCATTTCGGGTTCCAAGCCATGAAGTTTGGATTGGGATCCACCTCTGGCTCTGAACTTACTTGGATCTAGTGTTATGAGTCCTGGTTCAGAATCCTTTCTGGTAACAAGGGATTATTTTGTAAACAAAATTGAACACATGCTTTCTCTCTTTAACTTTATGATAAAACACGTGGGCCAAGTCCTTTCTACCACCCTCTCTGTTGAGGTTTTAGTTTTGCAGGGATTTGGGCTGTTCACCAGAGACCCCAGTCAGTGACATTTGTGATGAAGAGATAACCGTGCTTTCTTGTGGATCCAGATGACATGTAGGTGTACTAGATCATGTTGCAGAGAAGTTGTCCTTTGAACAAGCTCAATGGCTCAGAATGCCTTTGTTGCAAGTGATAGGTTTGAAAAAAAGGTTAATGTTTAATGTTAGTTTATTTTTATTGCAAAATATTAAGTTACTGCTCCTAAAAGTTTAATCAAGAGTCATTACTCAGAGAAAGAAGAGTAAAAAGAGATGAGGAATTTGTCTTTCAGGAGTCTGCTAATTGACTTACTCTTGGTGACTGTCAATCAAATTGCAGAAGTCAAACAGTGTTTGTTCATAGACTGTAATATATACTGTATAGATACATAAATAATCTGTTGCTCACATGGCCACACGCACATTGCCCTTGTTGCTTAGTAAGGGAAAAAGGAAAGTAAACGTTATATGGGTTGACTGGGTTCCAGTTTTCAAATGCTTGTGGTAAGACTCCATTGCAAAGCCATAATTTTAAGTGCTGAGTAGTGATGTACTATATAGCTTAATTCTCTAACACAGGGGTTGGCAACATTTCAGAAGCGGTGTGCCGAGTCTTCATTTATTCACTCTAATTTAAGGTTTTGTGTGCCAGTCATACATGTTAATGTTTTTAGAAGGTCTCTTTCTAGAAGTCTATAATATATAACTAAACTATTGTTGTATGTAAAGTAAATAAGGTTTTTAAAATGTTTAAGAAGCTTCATTTAAAATTAAATTAAAATGCAGAGCCCCCCGGACCGGTGGCCAGGACCCAGGCAGTGTGAGTGCCACTGAAAATCAGCTTGCGTGCCGCCTTTGGCACACGTGCCATAGGTTGCCTACCCCTGCTCTAACAGCTGTTAAAATTGCCCTCTGTGTAGCCAAAAACATTAAGGATCTAAAATCAAGGCTGCCATATATGGAAGAGGAATAAAAAATTAGAAGTAGTTCTCTCTCTCTCTCTCTCTCTCTCTCTGTGTGTGTGTGTGTGTGTGTGTGTGTGTGTGTGTGTGTGTAAAGTATTTTTTTATTTCCATATTCTGTGAAAGACCTTAAAAACACCATTTTTCTATGTTAAAAATAAAATCCAGTTAGTTACTTTTCTCATGGTTCTTTCTTTTTTTTTTAAATGAGTCACCAGTCAGAGGCAGTGTCAAAATAAAGAGAAACAGAGGGAAATACACGAGATAATAGCCAGAACAGTGTAGTTAGTGATAGTTCTAACAAGTAGTTATCAACATTTGCAGCCAACTTTCTAAACTTTATTTTAGGAAAGCAAGTGTGAAATCACAATGGGAACATTATCTTATGTAGATGATGCCTAACAATCCAATCAACAGTCAAGAAATAAATTGCGGCGCAGGATACAAATGGTTGTAATGGGCATCCCCGGACTGGTATAGAGGTAGTAATAATTACTGGAGTCCGTGAATGTGACCTCTGTAATCTGACAGAGATATTAATCTGTGTCACCCTGACCTGGTTCATGTGACTAGGGCCAGGAAATAAGAGTACTGGTAAGAAACTTGAGTTTATATCTCAGATTGTTGTTAGAGCAGACCAAAGGCATATAGCCACCCTTATTACATTTTACCAATCTTTACCTGAACAACTGAGCTTGCATAAGAAGACCATTGTTCAGTAGTGCCTGTGCTCCCCCTGCCCAGTGGAACTCAAAAATCAACCGCAGGTAGCAGATAGTGAGGCAGATAGTCCCCAGTCACTTATTTCATGTCTTAGTGAATTTTCTTAGAAAACAAGCATATTTATTGGTAGGACCCTACCAAATTCATGGTCCATTTTGGTCAATGTCACCGTCATAGGATTGGAAAAATAAATTTCATGATTTCAGCTATTTAAATCTGAAATGTCAGTGTTGTAATTGTAGGGGATCCTGACCCAAATTGGGGGTCCTGACCCAAAAAGGAGTTGCGGGGTGGGGTCGCAAGGTTATCGTAGGGAGGTTTGCGGTACTGCTACCCTTACTTCTATGCTGTTGCTGGCGGCGGCTTTGCCTTCAGAGCTGGGCATCTGGAGAGTGGTGGCTGCGGTCTGGGATCCCAGCTCTGAAGGCAGAGATGCCGCCAGCAGCAGCGCAGAAGTAAGGATGGCAGGGTATGGTATTGCCATCCTCACTACTGTGCTGCTACCTGCTGAGTTGGGCCCTTAGTCAGCAGCCGTCACTCTCCAGCCACCTAGCTCTGAAGGCAGCAGCGCAGAAGTAAGGGTGGCCTGGTATGGTGTTGCTACTCTTACTTCTTCACTGCTGCTGACATGGCGCTGCCTTCAGAGCTGGGCACCCGGCCAACAACCACCATTCTCCGGCTGCCCAGCTCTAAAGGTAGAGCAGAAGTAAGGGTGGCAATACAGCAACCCCCTTAAAAAACCTTGCGACCCCCCTGCAATTCCCTTTTGGGTCAGGACCCCCAATTTGAGAAACGCTGGTCTCCCCGGTGAAATCTGTATAGCACACAAAAGACCAGATTTCACATCGGGAGACCAGATTTCACGGTCCATGATGCATTTTTCATGGCTGTGAATTTGGTAGGGCCCTACTTATTGGCTGTCCACCCCACCCACATCTGGCCTTTTGAACATCTCACTAGTACCCTCTCACTGGACTCATGAGCCTGTGACCTTCCCCCCATACTCCCTCACCCTGGGAGTTTCTAATCAAGAAATTCCTGATTGGACAATGTTGAATTTTCTTAAGTTGCTGATAATGGCAGATCCAAAACTCTTGTGTTATTGCAGCGCTATCCCATGATGTAACTGCTACTTAGAAGGTCACAAAAGAAGGTCAGAGAAGAAGTGGTGGTGAGATTTGTTAGTTTATATTTAGGCAGGAGTTTACCATCTGAAATTGAGCGAGAACTTGCAACTTGGCACCAACACTACAACCTGCTGTCAGTTTCTGCCTAACTAGTTTCTGGAGTATTGAATAAAATGGGACAGATATGTACAGCCACAACATTGCTCTTCTTTTAACATCTCCTTCAAAGTTGCCTCTGCTGTGATACCTAGAAAAGATTAAAAAATATCTACTTCTGCTTGTTGTTCCTAATTCAGCCACTTCTCTGTGATCCTTTCCTTCTCCTTGTTTGGCTGTTTCCTTACCAAATGCTTAGATTGTGAGCTCTTTGGGGCATGGGCTATTTTTTGAAAAAAATTCATATGTCCCTTACAATCTTGGTTAGGGGCTCCCACAATTGAAGTGATCAATAATAATGGTGACTACATCATACTTTGCTGCTGATTCAGTACGATGCTGACCTAGCCAGCCACACAACATAAACAGGTGCTTTTTTAAGCACAGCAGTACTGTGTTGAAACTCATTCCTGGTGATAGACTGTCCTACACAGATAATCATAGCTTTAAAGATATTTAATTTTAGAAGAAAAGTTCTGGTTTCAGGGGGAAAAAGGTGTAGAAGAACTTGTAAAAACTTATAAAATGTAGTACTCTTTATTTGAACATTGTGAACAAATACACCTCTGTATCCACACCCTGTACACCATTGTAATAATCTTTGTACAAAATATGCCTTGTGAAAACTAGTAACTTGCTATAAATCCATGGGCGTACCATGGATTTATGTAAGGGCAATAAAATATTCTCCGTCTTATTCTCTATCCCTTTTTAAATGATTCCTAACATCCTGTTTGCTTTTTTTGACTGCCGCTGCACACTGCGTGGACGACTTCAGAGAACTATCCACGATGACTCTAAGATCTCTTTCCTGATTAGTTGTAGCTAAATTAGCCCCCATCATATTGTATGTATTGTTGGGTTTATTTTTTCCAATGTGTATTACTTTACATTTATCCACATTAAATTTCATTTGCCATTTTGTTGCCCAATCACTTTCACTTTTTGAAGTTCTTCACAGTCTGCTTTGGTCTTAACTATCTTGAGCAGTTTAGTATCGTCTGCAAACTTTGCCACCTCACTGTTTACCCCTTTCTCCAGATCATTTATGAATAAGTTGAATAGGATTGGCCCTAGGACTGACCCTTGGGGAACACCACTCCATTCTGAAAATTTACCATTTATTCCTACCCTTTGTTCCCTGTCTTTTAACCAGTTCTCAGTCCATGAAAGGATCTTTCAGTAGGCTGTTGTGGTCTTAAGGGAGAGGGCTTTCATCATTTTCAGTATGTCACTGGTTTTTGGAACTGGTTCAGAAGGCACCTGGCCACTGAAGTCCTATTCCTCCAAAGAGTTATAAATACACTTAATTTTAAACATTTGAGTAGTCCTGCTGAGTCCATGGGGGCTACTCACATGCTTAAAGTTGAGCACGTGTGCAGGTCTTTACAGGATTGGGACTTAGCATCTGATTCTACTTCCATTGACTCCCTAAATGCCTGGGACCTGCAGATTGCCCCTCTCTTTGTGCCATACTGCCCCATCTGAGTTAGCAGAGGTGGTCAAACTGGAATCCCCTTGATGTGACAAGAGATGACGCTGCTGGTAGAGTGATCTCCAGGAGGGAACCATGACTTTTTAAGGTTGCTTTCCCCACATTCCAAGGTGTGTTGATCTGTTGACTTTCTGTGCACACTGCAAGGTTGATCTGTTCCTGTGGGCATTTGGGGAGAGTGGGGCTATAATGGTGAAGGATCTCAGGTGGATTGGGCTGGTGCTTTGTGGCTAGATTGTTCTTAAGCGGTCTGGCTGTCTACGTTTATAAAACTGGTGGTGTACTTAAGTGACAGCAGGGTAACTGGAGCTGTTGAGTAGGAGCCTTCATATTAGTCTAATAATCAAAATTAATAAATAATGGTGAGGTAATTTGTAAAAGGGGCTGGAGCTGGATGAAAATGAGCTGGAATCGCAGGCAAGCCATGTAGTTGTGGGGAAAATGTAAAAAGCCGAAGAACCAACAAAATCATGACTGTTAAAATGTGTCTGATGACTTGTATGGACTGTTTTGTTTAATGTCTAGAGAGTTTTTTTGAGCTGATTTTCTTTTTGGGGTGTGTGTGTAATTTTTTAGTATTTGGTTAGTGCCTGCACATGTGCCCAGGGACTATGCTTGACTGCTAGTTTTTGATTTCTGCAAAATGAAAGTTTCAGTCTAATTGTGCAGGTTTCTCTGGTGTGATTTATTATTCATAAAGGCAGCTGGACTTTTAGGTGCTTATCTGAACCTTTGAACCACTTAGTTTCAACTATTATTTGCAATTCTTTCAGCTTGATTGAGATATAAATGCTCACCTGATTGGATGAATGGTCACGTGCCTATCATGCATACTCTTGTTTGCAAATTTTGAAGCTTGCTTTCCAGGAACATTTATGCCACTAAAGCTCAAGTACAGGAATGTTTTCAGAAAAAGAACACAAGCCGTAGGAGGACTGAAGAAGCACATTCATTTAAAAATTATAGTGAAGACTTGAAAAAATTGTTCTGCTCTAATACCAAACAGTCAAAATGTCTACACAGGATCTGCACTTTGTTTTATGTAGTACAACTTTTCATCATCACTGTAAACATCATCACCATAATTATTTATATGTAAAATGCTAATGTGTTTCAAACCAGATTTTTTTTGCTTGTTGCGCTTTTACAGGCTTATTGAAAATGCAGAGTGAGAAGCAGGATCCAGTAAATTACTATATTGGGATTGATGTTGGAACGGCAAGTGTTCGTGCGGCTTTGGTAGACCAATCTGGGACGATAGTGGCACATGCGGATCAGCCAATCCAAATTTGGGAACCCCAACCGGACCACTATGAACAATCCTCTGATGACATCTGGGCTGCTTGTTGCACAGTCACAAAGGTATATGTTGGGGAGTAAAAAAACGGAAGGAATGCATGCTTCAGGCAGTACTTAAACTTCTATAATGAGATGCAGGCTAGCAGTCAGTGCCTTCCACCACCCATTCACTGTGCATGCGCTACTGTATAGTATGGTTGATGATAATTAAAAAAACTTTTTGCACCGAAGTACTTTCTAGATATGGCTGATGTAGTCTCTCAGACACTATCCTCATTTTACAGGTGGGGAACTGGAGGACCAGAGAGGTTGCATGACTTGTCTAAGGTCACAAATTAATCTGAAACAATTGGAAATAGAAGCCAGGGTGTTAAGATCAGTGGGAGCTCCATCACTGACTTCAGTGAGCATAGGATCCGGTCCCAGATTTCCTGATTCATTGGTCTGAGCCTTATCCACAATTATTTGCAGTGTTTTCGTAGCTGTGTATGTCCCAGGATATGAGAGAGACAAGGTCGACATGGTAAGATCTTTTAATGGACCAGCATCTATTAATGAAAGAGACAAACTTCCAGGCTTCACAGAGCTCTTCTTCAGGTCCTGTGGCGCTTGAAAGCTTGTGTCTTTCACCACCAGAAGCTGGTCCAATAAAAGATATTACCTCACCCCTCTTGTTTCTCCCTTATCCGCAAGACCATCCTCCCTTTTGGAAGTCAAGGGTACTCAAAACCTACTGGCATGTACAAGTGAATTGATGCACTGCAGTGAGCAACTGCACTGCACTGGGGCCCCAAAGGAGCTCATTATTAAGCTGTTGAGGGAGAGCTGAGACACTGTAAGCTCTTTGGGGCAGGGATGGTGCTTAGTACACTGAGCTCCTGATCCTGACTGAGGTCTCTGGGCACGACTATAATACAAATGTGAAGAAATACAGGGACAAAAATAGCCCCAGTACTGGCATCTGGGTCATTGATTCACCTATTGTGAAACTGAAATAAACCTTACTATGCTGAATATATAAGGGATCACCTCTCCCTCTCTTCTCTTGTATCTATGAGGCAGGAATCTTAATTTATACATCCCCTTAGTAAAAGTGTACGGTGACCTTGATTGGCAGTGAATGTAAAAAGGCAGTTTTGTCGTCCTCAAAAATGCCGCAATCTTAGACTGCTCTGTGCTCCGAGGTTGGCTCTTTAAATATTCATAAGATGCCTGGTAATTTGCAGATGGACAGTTCACCATTCCCTTGTTATTGATCAGCCTTTTCAAACATTAATGAGCCTGGCTCTGCAGCAAGTGCCCTGATATGAATAAGATGGAGGGGGAGAGGGAAGAGTGGCTAGCTGGATAAGCAAAGCAGCCCTTTTACTCTGCCTGGTTAATTTTCTCTGTCTTTATAAATTGATTTGCTGTTGCATTCATGTTTCCTTTTACCCCTAAAATATCTTCTCTTAGTACTAGAGACCTTGCAAATCCTGTTATAGGGGAGTGGGTGTGATTTCTTACTACCAAACAGCTCTGAAGAAAATATTTTTCAATACAGTGCTAACTAAACAGTGATTTTTTTTTTATTGTCACCAAGCAGTAACAATGTATCACTTTTTGGGTATGTCTACACAGCATTTCAACACCCACCGCTGATCCAGGTCAGCTGACCCGGGCTAGGGCTGTGGGGTTGTAAAATTGCTGTGTGGGTGTTCAGGCTAGGGTAAGATCCCGGGATCTGAGATCCTTCCCACTTGCGTCGTCCCAGAGCCTGAGCCCCCATGTTCACATAGCAGGCTTACAGCTTCACAGCCCAAGCCTTGTGAGCCCAAGTCAGCTGAGCCGGGCCAGCAGAAGGTGGTTAATTGCTATGTAGACATACCCATAATTACCTCCTAGGAAGCTTAGCAACCTCACTTGCCAGTTAGTCAGCGTGGGTGCCTTTTTTCCCTCTCTCTCTTTGCAATACCACAAGCAAGCCACAAAGTTCAGAGCTTCCATAAGATCTGGGATCAGCGAGTTCCAGGGTTTTAACTGAGGCCTATTTCTGCTGGGTAGCCTTTCAAAGGCAATGTGCAGAGCAGTGATATTAGTCCTAGTATCAGGGCCGGCTCTAACTTTTTTGCTGCCCCAAGCAGCAAAAAAAAGCCCCGCCCCGCCGAGCCCCCCCCCCCCCGAGCGCCACGCCGCCGAAGCCCGCCCCCCGCGCCGCGCCGCCGGAGCGCCCCCCTCCCCCGCCACCCCAAGATTGGCCGCCCCTTACCAGGTGCCGCCCCAAGCATGTGCTTGGTTGCCTGGTGCCTGGAGCCAGCCCTGCCTAGTATACGCTTAAGACCAATTTTACAGGCAGTCTTCTAGGATATTTAATTGTCATAAGATGCCAAGTAAGGTTAAAAACAAAAACTCCCTGACATGTTTTGCCCCAGAAGTGGCGCAGAGAATCAGAGCTTTAGAGGCCCTGGTCTAGATGAAATGCTCACCCCCAAACCTGTGCCTGAACCGCACACCTAATTCAACCCAAACCTTTCAGAAAGAAGATAAAATTAACATAACGTGTTTCCCATTATTTTTCCTTTTTTGCCCCCCTGAGCTTCCTGCTTCCAACCAGAACTGTAAGAACCAGGACTGAGAGCCTGCAAGAGAGGTTTTCATGAGACTGAGTCCCAATTTTTCAGACCAAAGAGGCTTGCATAATTTGTATACATTTTGGGTTAGCATCCAGATTTTTAGGTGCTTAAGCAAACTGAATCTCAGAAGGTTTTGAGCTTGACTCATCACTGTTTATAATTCCAGTTTATAACCTTTTGTCTGTAAAGCATTAGCATGTGCATGCATCTGGGCATATTTGTATCTAAGAACTTCTTGTGTATGTTCACAGAAAGTCATCCAACAAGTAGATGTTGCCTGGATTCGAGGGCTCGGTTTTGATGCTACGTGTTCACTTGTTGTTGTGGATAAGCAGTTTCAGCCCTTGGCAGTTAATTATGAAGGTAAGACCCCAGCACAGAAACCAAGTTTGGCATGGGTATTTTGCTACTGCCTTTAGTGGAGCCAGGATTTTACCATAATGTCCTGTGTAGGGGCCAAATCCTGTAGACATGGGTCTGTATGAGAAGCCCCCTTGAGGTACACAGATCTCCTAAGAACATTAGTTCTCTCTAGATTTTCATCATTTCAGTTGTAATGCCAGATACAAACTGAGATCAGAACCACTCTGCATATGCCTACGCAGCAAAGGAAAACTCACACCTGGCCTGTGCCATTGACTTGGGCTCACAGGGTTTTGGCTGCGGGGCTCTTTCATTGCAGGGTAGACTTCTTGGTTCTGGTACCTTCCCTCGCTGCAGGGTCACCTAGAGCCCAGGAGCCAGCCCGAGCCCAGAAGCCTACATAGCAATGAAACAGGCCCGAGCCCGAGTTGGCTAGCATGGGTTTTAAACATACCCTTAGGGCATGGGTTCTCAAACTGGGGGTCGGGACCCCTCATGGGGTCACGAGGTTATTACATGGTCAGTCACGAGCTGCCAGCCTCCACCCTAAACCCCGCTTTGCCTCCAGCATTTATAATGGTGTTAAATATACAAAAAAGTGTTTTTAATTTATAAAGGGGGGTCGCGCTCAGACGCTTGCTATGTGAAAGGGGTCACCAGTACAAAAGTTTGAGAACCACTGCCTTAGGGTTTGGATAAATATCAGTCATCCTGATATAGCATTCACTCAGCTCACCTCTGATATACTATTTATTCCTATGAGAAAGCTAGGTTCGAAACAACTTCTTTGTTCTAAACAAGTTCCCCCCCAAACTGAACTAACCACTGATTTTTAAAAACACGTAAATGATGGCTTTCCAAGAGAACTGAATAATGTGGTACTAGCACATTTTAGCCGTGTAGGTTAGGAATCACTGTAGGGGCCTGTCACGGTGGTGGAGGAAGGAATAGGCTTTGCCTGGGCATCTTCTGCACTTGTGAGACTGAGATACTATTTCTGGCTAATTCAATGTCAAACGTTTAGGAGTAAAGTGCCCGTTAGATTAGAGAAGTAGTACGTTGAGCCCCTGTGCCGCCACAGCTAACGGTCAGCACAATGCTTTTTAGAATTTTAATTTTCCATTCATTTTTGAATAAATTGTTTCAGAAGAATCAGCACAAGCTGATCTGGGTAATGAGGATAGTTTGTGAATTCTTAATTAAGATTTGATATGTACAGCAATCAATAATTATAGTCACAGCCACAATAGTCCCTTTCTACTCTAAGGCCTATTAGTCACCCCTTTTACCTTTGTCAAAATAGCTCCTTTGCCCTAAAATCTCTCCTGCTAAATTTTAGCCTAGGTTTTTGTTTTGTTTGTTTGTGTGTGTGTGTGTGTGTGTGTGTGTGTGTGTGTGTCCCAGATCATTTGTGGGTGTTCCAACCTGTGTCAGCTCTTTTTTGGCCATCCATAACTCAGATTTGATTCCGACTTGTTATTCACTTGAGTTTCCAGGAGCAGGGGCAAAACCAAAATAGATTTTGTGACTGTACGCAATTTTGTCCTCAAATAAAAAGTATATAATCCATGGAATTCTCTAATGTTAGTACCTGCCTGTGTGGCTCCAGTGCATTTTTCAGCCAGCCTCACAGTTTTAACGTTGAGTTGAATTTATGTCAGGAATATTAATGTGCATCACATTTGTGGCTCTCCTTAGTCTGCACTTTGGGGATCAAGTATACATCATTGGCCATTTACCTGAACACACAATGGTATCAGCAACTGATAGAAGCTGGGAGTGTTGGATTATTACCTTTTGCCTATCTAACATGCCCTCTGTAGGTTGATTTAGATAAGGTATTCTTCACTTCTTCTTCTAAAGTGTTTGTAGTCTTGCCGAGGGTGTTGCTATCCATCTCCAAAGTGAATGCATTTCAGCAAATTATCTCTCTTATTTTTTTTTGAGCGGGCTGTGGGTGATGCTTCTCACAACAATGAAGCATTGGGAAAGAGTCTCTGTAGGTGTCTAGCTGAGTTATAGAATCATAGAAATGTAGGGCTGGAAGGGATCTTGAGAGGTCATCTAGCCCAGCCCCCAGCACAGAGCCAGGAAAGAGTACACTCGAGCCATCCCTGACAAGTGTTTGTCTAACCTGTTCTTATAAATCTCTAATGACTGGGATTCTGCAGTCTCCACTGGAAGCCTATTCCAATCCTTAACTATCCTTATAGTTAGAAAGATTGTCTTAACATCTAACTTAAATCTCCCTTGCTGCAGATTAAGCTCAGTACTACTTGTCCTACCTTCAATGGATATGGAGAACAATGATCACAGTCTTCTTTATAACCTGTCTCAACAGATTTGAAGTCTATCAGCTTTTCTTTTCTCAGGACTAACATGGCCAGTTTTTGTAACCTTTCCTCATAGGTCAGGTTTTCTAAACTTTTTATCATGTTTTTGCTCTCTTCTGGACTCTCTCTCTGATTTGTCCATATCTTTCCTAACATGTGGCATCCAGAATGAGACACAGTACTCCATCTGAGGACTGACCAGTGCTTAGTACAGTGGGACAGTTACCCCCCATGGCTCACATATGGCACTCCTACTAATACAACCCAGAATGCAATTAGCCTTTTTCGCAGCTGCACAGGAGCGCCGCCAGCTTTTTTGCCGCCCTAGGCGGCGGAAGGCCCGCCCCCGAAATGCCGCTCCCGACAGAGGCGGTGGAAGGTCCCGCCCCCGAAATGCCGACGACGACCGGGGCGGCCGAAGATCCGGCCGCCGCAGTCGCCCCCCTCAAAGATTAGTGCCCTAGGCGACCGCCTACGTCGTCTAATGGGTTCGCCGGCCCTGCAGCTGCATCACATTGTTGACTCATATTTCATTTGTGATCCACTATAACTCCCAGATCCTTTTCAGCAATACGAATACCTGCCTGTTTATTCACCATTTTGTAGTTACTCATTTGATGCATCCGATGAAGTGGGTTTTAGCCCATGAAAGCTTATGCCCAAATAAATTTGTTAGTGTCTAAGGTGCCTCAAGGACTCCTCACTGTTTTTACTCATTTGAGTTTCCCTTCCTAAGTGAAGTACTTTGCACTTGTCTTTATTGAATTTCATCTTGTTGCTTTCAGACCAATTCTCTAATTTGTCAGGGTCATTTTGAATTCTAAACATGAGTTCTTGTAAAATGTCTACTTTAACGTTGCTGGGATTTTAATAATGTTAGGGAATGTAGGCATTTTTGAATATTTTTACATGTAAATAAATAAAATACATACACTTTGTAATGTGATTTGAGTTCTTGGGGTGAAAGGTTCTATATTACAGCCTGATTTCCAGAGGTCCTGAGCACCCGTTGCTCCCATTGACTTCAATTTGGGTTGTAGTTGCTCAGCATGTTTGAAAATTGGCTTCAGTGGAGCCAAGAGTATCACCTGGTGTTATTTCAGAGAGTGGTACTCAAATTCTGTACTCTTAAGTGACGTTGCCAAGTGGCTTGGCACCTGGGAACGTATAATATTGAGGACGAATTTAACCAAGTCTAAAATATTTGTCTGCCTTTGTTTTTGTTTTTGGTAAGGGGAATGTAAACGAAATATCATTATGTGGATGGACCATCGTGCAGCCAGTCAAGTGGACAGAATCAATGGAACTCAACACAGTGTTTTGAGCTACGTTGGGGGAGTGATGTCTGTAGAAATGCAGCCGCCTAAATTGCTGTGGATGAAAGAAGTGAGTACGTTTTAGATTGTGACATATTTCAGGCTGAGGGTTAACATCTTTGACACTGTTAACATTTTAAGAATGAGCTTTTTAAAAACCAAACAAACACTCAGCATTGGCCGAACACTGCTCCTGCTGGAGGCTCGACGTATCCGAGCCGACTTACCCCGCTGTGAGGGCGGCGGCAAATCGACCTCCGTGGCTCCCCCGTCGACGGCGCTTACTCCTACCCGCGCTGGTGGAGTACAAGCATCGATTCGGGGATCGATTGTCGCGTCCCGACGAGACGCGATAATTCGATCCCCCGAGAGATCGATTTCTACCCGCCGATTCAGGCGGGTAGTGAAGACGTAGCCTAAGGGAGGCAAACTTCGAGTGCTTTTGAAAATCCCACCCTAAGAGCTTCCCTTTTTTCATGGACTGCTTCTAAATTTCTGTTTGTGTGAGGTAATTCAATATTTTCAGGTTAGAATATGTCGTGTGGCTCTGTTATTGCCGTTTTAGGGTCAGATGTTTTGGCTATCCATTTTGTAAAAGGAAGACAGGCGTATGTAGTTGGCTTACTGATGAATAGGGATTGGAAATAGATGAGGCTTTAATTACCTGTGTACCCTGCCTACTCCAAATGCCATGGTTGTACTTACTCTCTAGGGGTGTCCGTGATATTTCTGAGAGGGCTCTGCAATCAGCATTGTCTCAAAATGGAACTGCCTAGCCAGAAGGATGGCTTCTGAGCTATTGCATCCAGGAGTGAAATGATTCAAGATGGCTTTGGTCACTAGTACAGAGATTGCTCAGTCAAAATCCTTAACACACTTGCAGGCCTCCAGAAAAGCACCTAACCTGTTCAGTCCCATCTGTAGTAAGTAGCCCATCTGTAGGAGGAAGACACTATATTAGTAATGCAGAATTCTAATGCTGTCTCTTATGCTTAAATTTTATGTGTTGTAGGTTGACATATGGCTTCTTAATAATAACTGTCAGATAAAGGAAAAATGCTTGCCACTTGAATTTTTCATAACCTTCACCAATCTGGCTTTTCCATTTGGTCTCAGTGATGCTTACTGTAGTCTTAACGAAGGCCAAATGTAAATTACTTTGTCAGCTTTGAACAGCTGATGTTTCTTCTCCTTATAAACATGAAACATCGTATAGTAACAAGGTGCAGACTGGGGAAGGTCAAGGGAGTTAACTGGCAGAAGCAGATACTGACAGATTAATGTTAATAGACGATCATTAATGTTTGTGGATGCTGTAGTGAAACATGCATATCCATCTATTAAATACTTTCCATTTCTGAGCCATGAGTAGCATATAGCTGGTCATTTTATAGTTTGATATTTGCATTATTCTTTAGGAAAGTCTTAAAGAAGCAACCCAGCACATCAGCGAGTGAGGACTATTCTGCACGTAGTAAAAGGGTGATGCAAATTAACACATACACACATGCGTGCACGCGCGCACACACACAATGTGGGAGCATTGGAGAAATTGTAACTGAATCACAATTCCGTCACAGGGCTGTTTTCAGTAGTACAACTACATACTGCTGCATGTTTGGGGCATGAAGCAAAGGCTCATTCCAGCCCTCAGTAAAGGTGAAATTCACCCCTGTTCAATGGACTACTAGCAATCCTCTGCACCACTTAAGACCCACTGTAGCCCTTGTAAGAGTGGAGGCCTGTTGCATTGGTGTGAATTATACCCTAACTTTGCAAAATCAGTTTCCACTAAATTAGAATAATAATAATTTCCACATAACAGTATATGGTGCTATTGATTGAAAAATCTTCAAGTGCTTTACAAACATTAATTGAGCCTCACAATATTCTTCAGAGTGAGGTAAGTATTAATATTTTATAGATGAGTAAACTGTGGCACAGAGAAACTAAAATGCAGTTAAGGTCAGGAAACTACCTGTACAATGGTACTTAACAACCTTCTCTTTGCATGTTTCAAAGTCGTATCCACTTTTCTGATTAAAGATAAGGGTTTCTTTTTTGACTCCTGTTAGTACTCCAAACTGACACAGCTATGGCAGGGTTAGATTCTAAAGGAGCTTATGTATCCGGAACAGAATTAAGTTCTGATTTCAGGGTGGGTTTTTTTTTGTTTGTTTGTTTTTTATTTTATACTGGGAATGATGCACAAGCCAAAAAGATCAAAGCTTGGCTTTCAGATCCTAGGGTGAGTCTGCAAGACCAGTAGTTAGGAAAAAGCATTTGTTTTCTTCCTAACTCAGAAGATATCATATGAAGGCCAGCAGGCCTTGGAATCCCCAGTGTGCCTTTTTTTAGCAACACTTTTCAGAGTACAACTGTGCAGTAAGTAATTCACACAGGACACACAGTAAGTCAGTAGCCTCGCTGGGAGCATTATGAGCACGAAATTCGAGTCTGTTCTTAAAAAGATGGCCCCGAGCCTTGCTAAGAAGAGGACCAGAAGGGGTTGTTCTGGGTGTGGCATTGTAGGAGTGAGATGTATTGGCAGAACTGTGTGAGGAAGTTTACACAGTGTCTGCCCCCTGTGTGTGCATGGCTGTGATCAGTGCCTTTAGTCTCCAACTTTCATGAGTACTACATGGCACCAAATACACGACTAACAAGATTTCTTTAAAGTCTCTTGCAGCTGTAAGTAGTTTATTTTTCTTCTTTAAATCCCCATTGCTGCTTATTTTTCTTCCATGGAGTGTGAAATAATCTTTCCTTACAAGTTACCACTTGCTCCAGTGAATGGTTCTGCCTCAAGATCAGCTTCAGGCATAGGCCTGTTAAGTAGCTGTGTTGATTGCCTTAAAATCATCTTGACTGTCCGTTCCTCTATTGTGTAGCCATTTCTCAGCACTTGGAGATTCCTACCAATCCTAGCAGGGACCCATGATCTGTCTTTGTCGGACTCTGGATACTCCTCCCCTCCTTTCAGAGCCATTCTGAGGCACATACTAGGGCAGGGGTGGCCAACCTGAGCCTGGGAAGGAGCCAGAATTTACCACTGTACATTGCCAAAGAGCCACAATAATACGTCAGCAGCCTCGCCGATCAGCTCCCCACCCCTGCTCCCAGCTCTTCCCTCCCACCGGCAGTCCCGCCGATCAGTGCCTCCCCCTCCCTCCTTGCACCTCCCGATCAGCTGTTTCCTGGCGTGCAGGAGGCTTGCGGGGGGAGGGAAGGGGGAGAAGCGAGGGCACAGCAGGCTCGGGGCGGGGGCGGGAAGAGGTGGAGTGGGGGCAGGGCCTGTGGCAGAGCCAGGGGTTGAGCAGTGAGCACCCCCAGTACATTGGAAAGTTGGCGCCTATAGCTCCAGCCCCGGAGTTGGTGCCTATACAAGAAGCCGCATATTAACTTCTGAAGAGCCGCATGTGGTTCCGGAGCCACAGGTTGGCCACCCCTGTAGTAGGTGTTTAGCTGTGTGTGGTGCACCCTGACACTTGGTATATGTAACCCGAGTGGAGACGCCATGCAGTTAAAAAGGACAGACAGTACCTCCAGCAGCCCCACAATAGGCTAGGGCTAGAAAGTGCCAAGGGGAGCAGCAGACTGGCAGCAGAGCTCACTGAAAGAGCAGAGGAGTTAAACAGTTGCTGGCAGAGGAAGCTGCAAGGAGAAGCAGCACAACCTGCTGGAGCCTCAGAGGAGAAGGCCAGAGGGAGGAGCAGTGAGAATCTCCGAGAAGCAGCCGGCATCTGAGCCTTCAGGAAGAGTGGTGGAGGAAGAGCTGGGCACCCTGGCCCAGCAGCTAGTGAGCAAAGGAGCTGTTAGGAGAAGATTTTAGCAGGAAGAAAGGAGCCACTCATCACAGCCCTGCAATAGAGGAGTCCTCCAAGATCCCTGAGGAAGAGGAGCAGTCACAGCCAAAAGGTAGAGAAATTCCCTCTCCCAACCCCGAGAGAGCTGAACCCTCCTGGAGCACCATTACAAAGGGCAACAAGGAGGAGCAGCCACCTACAGGTGAAATGGGTCCAGGCAGGAGCTACTGTGGGCAGCAGCAACGTTGCGCGGGGGGGCTGAGATGTCATGGAAAGGACCAATAACATAAAGGAGAGAATGAAGTTGTTGTTAGAGAGAATGAATAAAGAAGCAAGTCATAGTCATAGAGTTTAAGGTCAGAAGAGAGCACCAATCATCTAGTCTGACCTTCTGTATATCACAGGCCACCAGCATCACCCAGTCCTCTGCGCGCTAAACCCAACGGCCAGAAGTAGACCAAAGTATTGCAGCCCTCAGAAGACAAAATTATTGTGTGCCATCAGTGGAGAACAGGAGGGACCAAGGTGCACCAGTGCCCGAGGGCTGTGCAATGGAATTGATTAAGTGAGATACACCCAGATGATCTTGACAAGAAACCTGTGCCCCATGCTGTAGAGGAAGGCAAAACAAACTCCAAAGTCACTGCCAATCTGGCCTAGAGGAATATTCCTTCCCAACCCCACATATGGCAATCAGATCCTGACCATGTGAGCGAGAGCCAGCCAGCCAAGCACTGAGATAAAAAATGTTCAGAACACCAGCCCACCCCATTAAGTGTCTCATCTCCAGCTGTGATTATCTCGAATGCTTCCGAAATAATGGAATTAAGTTATTGTTAGAGAGAAAGAAAATAGGAGTGGGTAGAGGGAAATAAATAAATAAAGACAAGAGTAGCATGAAAGCACAATACAGTACTTACTTTCATCTAAGTCTTTCCTGCAATCCAGTCTATGTTCTTGGGCTAGTTCTGTAAAATGGGATTTATAGGGATTTTTTTTACTTTAAAATTATAAAATACATCAACTGTCCTCTTGATTCAAGCACCAAAAACATCTCTACTTCAGGCCACTGCTGTTCCTTCTCTGGGCTTATTTTCCACTTTGGGTTTCTTTGTGACCGTGCTAATGTCTGCTGTTTATGGCTTGTGGTTAGCTGCTCATTCTTTGTCCTCCCTCAGTGCCTTCTCTCAGCAAGCATATGTCTTCAGAATATTTGCTGGATAAACAAGGTGCTGTACATCAGTCCAGATGATGCTGTCTCTGTGTAACATCATCTGGGGCACAACCCAATCACTAACAATGAAAGAACAGAATATAATTAGCACATGATTTTGTCAGACACCTATTGAAAAATTAGATGCTAAAATCCTGTGGATGGGCTTCACTGGAGTGAGGTAACACAGGACTTTCTCTTAATGTGGTGGCAAGATGAACAAGTCTCCGAAGTTCTTTACAATGGCAGAGCTCCTTCAGCTGATGTATTAGCAGATGGATATCTCTGTAAGGTGGAACTCTGTTCATTATTCACTAAGGGCTGGGAAGTTCCATCCAATAATAAGGGCCATGTGAAGCCATGCAGCCCTGGGGATTCTGCAGAATGAATGCCTCCTTGAATGCCAGGACATTCAAATGCTGCTCACACGTTGCTACATCTGTTTATGAGATGCTGCTAATTATTCCCCCACATGGTGGCCGCTGGGCAGTGCATAAGGAGGCAGAGAGATGTCTGCCTCGTTCTCCTTGTCCATCTCTGTCCCTTTGTGGTGCATGTTGGGCACCTCCAGAAAGATGGGGAAGGAGCAGTCCCTGTGCTCCCCAGAGCAGATGGTCTGCAAATCTGCCTGGCATTTACTTGTGTGCTGCATTAGAGGGACACCTTGTATCCAGGAACAGGTCAAGTATAATCTGAGCCTAATACAAGGACCAAATCTTATTCCCATTGGGTCAATGGCAAAGCTCACATCTGCTTGAGTGGGACAAGGATTTGCTACTCTTTGCACCAAATCTCTTGTTTCATTGCAGAAATTTTTCTTCCAATATTAGCATAGCATTGCACAGAACACATGCTGGTGATCCATAAGGTTAGTCATTGGTTAAATGTTTCTATTGGCTGCACTTTCAGCATAAGGAAACATTTTCTTTACGACTTCTAATTTCTGTAGCTCATGCCCCATTGCAGGTTGTATTTTGGTTGTGTTTTCTGTTACTGATGCCAGTGCATTCCCATGTCACCCCTAATTTTTTTTATCCTGGAATACTGTCAGACTTGGACAACTCTCCAAAATCAAAAAGTAAAAAGTATTCTATTATGTGGTTTAAGTGAGATTAAGGGAAATGATCTGTTCTGGTTGGCCTAGGTATAAATAGTTGTCTTTGAAAAATACTGCAGTGGCATATATTCTGTTTTTTTTATTAATGTTGTCCCATGCCCTCCCCCCCACATGCTATTAAGATAGTATTTATGAGCATTAACGGTGTTGCCAACTCTCCCAATAGTTATTGCTTTTCATAAAGTGCCAAATCCTGACTTTGTGATTCGTGAGAATCTCATCTTTCATTTTTTAAAATAAAGTAAGTTTCTAGCCCTTATGGTTGTGGAGTACAATCTTGAAATCATTACACCTAAACACTCTAGCTCCTGAAGAGGAATAAAAAGCAGTCAACAGTTTTTAAACCTCATTTTTATAACCATTCTCATAATTGTGTGAGCCTGACTCATGATTTTTGAATGCTTGGGAATGGGAATACTGAACATATCAAAGGAAAGCAAACCCTGCTGTGGTTGAGATGCAGACTGTCCCATTCATATCCAGTACAGCAAGGATATTTAAAAGGTGCGGTGAATCAGTGAAATGATTTTGTATTCATTCTTTAACTCCAAAAAGAAAGGTTAATATATAAAAACTTTGCTGTCAAGAGCACTAAGACAATGAAAGCCTTGGAAGGCTGTTTTGTTATATCACGGGTTCAGATCAACATTTCTTTTGTTACATTTGTTAATATCTGTGCCCTGAATACTGATTCCTGTAGCAAAACACCAACTCACTGGTCCTAGCATGTACATATTCCATGCCTGCACAAGTCTGTGATGTTTGGTAGTGTACTGGAATGCTATACCCCCATCCTCTGGGCAACATACCAATCTTGGCTTTAACTGGAACATTTTCTGAGGCTGCAAAAGCACTGGTACTTAGCAGTGCAAGAGGTGATGTCTTTATAATAGTATGTATTTCCCAAAGAGCTGTCTGTTGAGGATTAGGGCTCTAAAGCCAGTATAGTATTGTGCCCTCCTATACTATTTTTCCATTTTATCAGACCTCTTATGCCATTTAGAATTCTATCAGACCTCCTTTGGCACAAGAATGAATCAATGAAGCATAAACTCAGTGGCAAAGTACATTTTGTATATTATGGCAGCATAAATGGAAGCTCTAAGAAGATATAGAGAAAGGTACTTTATATCCTCTGCTCAAAAATATGAAGTATTGGAAGAACTACAGAAGATTTTCTGAATGGATTGACATTCAGGATGGTCTATTGACTTTTCCTTAGTTCCATGTGGAGATGCTAATTCATCTCTGATATAACACATGACCCTTTGCATTACAAAGCTTTTGCTCTAGCGCCAGGCCAAAAATTTTAGCAGCTCTGCCAGTACCAGAAAGAATAATTAGTTGGACACAATTGTCAGCAAAGTTATTTTGTTCAGAAGATAAATTAGGAGATTGGTTTATAGGAGATACTGTTTGAGTAGAGTTGGATTTAAAGCTTGATGTTGAATCAAGTTGTGGGCCACCATCTTCTTACTGCATATGAACTGCAGATTCCTTGTGTATATCATAAAAGAATCCAAATTATTCACCTTTTCCTTTCTATTATGTTAATCTGACCATCTGCTACCTTGGGAAACCATATGAGCAGATCCTGTCTGCAGACTCCAAAGGAATCTGTGGCAAACATCTTTATTGTTGCTTGGCCTGCACCCTCCTTATTGTAGAATTAAAAAACCCATGTCCCTGAATAGGAAGAGTTCAAAGCAAGTAATTTTGAGTGATATCGCTAGCTTTTAAGTGGTTATATTTCCCAAAGGAAGGGGCGGAAGTCCTATCACTTGAGTAATTTAAAACTAAACAAGAAAAAGCACCACTCAAGAATATACCTTAGCAAATTTATCCTGCATTGGTTGGCAGTGGGGGGAGGGAGGGGATAAGATGACCTAATGGAACTTTTCTACATCCAGTCTCTGACTCAGAAGAGAAGTGGAAGATGACCTCATTCACCCAGAGGAATGAGGTGACTTCATAGTTTGGGAAGTAGATGATGATCCTTACTTCTTGCAGGTTTCCTATTACTTTCAGGGTTGCTGTTTCTAGGGTTATGTTGTATTTTCCCCTCCAAATCATAAGTGGCTCATCTCCTTTTTACTCTCTTTTTTTGCTTTCTTTTATTTTATGGGATTTGTTTTCCTCTCAAACTTCCATTCTCATATTCAGAGTCTTCAGGGCCCATGCTCTCCCTCCTACTGTATTCCACACTTTCACTTGGAACAAAGAAAAAGGGGAAAAGAAGAAAAAGGATTAACAAAAGGTTGAATCATTGAGGCTCTGGGTGAGTCTGCAGTATAGGACCTCTCACTTCTAGATCACAGGTTCAGATGCAGTCTATTTTAGTAGTAACTGAATGACTTCACCATCTGATGGCTGGTAGTCTGTGTGGAATTATTTGTGGGGGGGTCTTGACCAAGTTCCCAGCAAGCAGGTGTCCATGTCACAAAACCGACACCACATAAGGGATGAAATGGAACCTTTGTTTGAGTCTCAGCTGGCTGGCCAAGGAATGAATGGGCAATCAGACTGAACTACTCCAAACCCATAGAGTGGCCTTGGTAGAACATGGTGAAAGCAAATTCGTAGGGGATTGTGGGGCACTTCGCTTGTTTCTTGCCTGTGCAGCACCTGTTCTGTTGTAAACAAGAGTTCAGTCTCTAGGGTTGCCATGTGATTTTTAAAATTTGGTTTCCATAAATAATTGCACACTTGACTTTGAAATTTGGTTGCTGTGAGCATTAGGGATGAGATAAAAATGGGAAGAAAGAGTATTTTTCTTCTCCAGAAATATACAGGAATGCTTTTTTAGATGATGGATAAACAAGGCAAAAAATTTTTTGATTAGGTCAGTGAGATAACTCTAAATGTAAACCTCATTGGAAGTACTATAAATATTCCTGGATTATATTCCCAATTCACATTAAAGGTTAAAATCAGCCTCTTCTTCTGCTTGCAGACAGTCTGAAAACAGATTCTTTCTTCACATTTACTTATTATTCAAAAATATTTGACAAATGTTCTTGCATTATTTAACTCTGCAGTGGTCACAAACAGTACTCTGTGAGGTTTCACTATTCAGGCTGTGTCGGTTAGTTGTGCTTGGTCAGCTAAATTGCATGGTATTGTTTCTGTTCCCTGATCGGATGAGTGCCCAAGTACTTTTGGGATGGATATGCATGCATGCGAATTTAAAATTTGGTTTCTATGAATACTTACGCATGCAACTTTGAATTTCGCTTGCTGCAAATATTTATGTCAGAAAAACTCAACAGAATAAATGTTTGTGGAAGTGAAGAAAACAAAAAAGTGAGCATGAACAAAACAAATTAATGTAAAAGTTGGAGTGAAATTTGTTTGCAATGTTTGTCCGGCTCCAGAATTTTTGTATTATGCATTTATTCTTTTCAGAGGTAGCAGAAGAAAATGTATTAATTTCTGCCTGGAATATTTTGCTGTGGACTGTGCCAAAAACCAAAGGACGGTTGGCATGTTTTTCTTTAGATTAATGACATTTCGTTTAAATTATTTCTAAAAAATATTCGCCCAATTAAATCAGTGGTGCTGTAGCATATTCTGGTTCAGGGCAGGGGAGGATTGGGAGTAAGTGTTGCTTTTGTAATTGTGTCCAAATGAAATGCATCTATTCTAAGGTGTTTTTCACACCTCATTTATTGTATGGGGAATACAGGCAAAGAAGGTCCTCCCTTTAGCAAGAATCACCTCATAGAGCAAACTGCCAGGGTATAATTCCTTTGCAATTAATAACCAAAGACTGATGGTTCTTGAATCATTCTTCTTTTACTTTTTCTGGCGGATTGCCCAAGGATCTCACTATATGTTACTGTTCAGTTCTTCCTTTTTAGACTATTATTCCTTCTGTCCACCCTTTGCTTGAAATAACCAGCCAAATGGAGAAGGGAATGCACAGCAACGAACCATTAAAACCATGCTTGTTGGTCATGGAGGGAAGGCAAATGGCTGATATGCTGGTGGTTGCAGGGCAATGGCTCCTTGATCCATGTTCTCTGAGTCGCTGTTTTTACAGATGGCTTTTTTTGTTCTCTCTGTTTTAGGTGGCTGAAAAGCTTTCTGGCTTTGCCAGAAAGTAAGCCAACTTCATGTACAGTAAGGGCGTGCTCAAGTCACTGAGTTCTGATTTAAAACCTCGATTTCACGCATTCCAAGTTTAGATGTTTGAAGTTGGGCCTTTGATACAGCCCACTTTTAGAGATGATGGGCAGCCAAGGAATTTAGATCGATATCCTGGTTTGAACCTGGGATTTTTGCTTCTGGCCCACCTCTAATCAATCCCGGGGCCATTGGGGTTCTAATGACGCAGGGGGGCGGTAATGGGATATGAGATATAAAGCCTTTCACCGCTAGATCACTGTTTCAAATGCTAACCATACTGGTAATGGCTCAGAGTCGGTGCCATCCAGTAAGTGTTTGGTAGCCTATTTTATTGATTTTAGGCTTAAGTAATAGTAAAAAAGATGCCCCATTGAGAGCTCTCGGTCCCTTGATGCTCACTTAATACTTAAGCATAACATACTCATCAGCATTAAAAAGCAAACATTCACCAGGGACAAATTAACTCAATTCAGAACTATCCACGCACCCTGACAAGCAAACCCTCCAAGTCAAGGCTGAAGCACGCTGGCAAGGCAATGTGAGGAAGCTTTGACTATTACACTTGGTCTATGGACAACTAGTGGACTGTAGTCTTTACTGCCACCGATATCAGTCAATCATTTTCCATTTGAAAAACTATTTTTTAAAGAAAGAGACTCTTGTTTCAAAGACAGAAGTGGGTGTGTAGACACAGTGGCAGTGCAGTATTGCTGTACCAAAGAGCTAGGTTTGATCTGTTCCCCCCTCCCCTCACCCTCCGTTCCCATAGGGTGCTAAGAATGCTGCAGAGGAAGCAAGGTAAACACCCAAGGGAGGAGATAGCTTCATATTGTTCAAATGTGTCACCCCAAGCTGTTTCAGGAATGGTGTTTATAGGTTCCTCGGTGACAGTCTCAGAAAGAGGATTAACTGCGGTTTATAGTTTGGGCATGAAGAAAGGAAAAATGAGTGGAGGAGAGTTTAGAGGAGCCCCAGGAAAACACAGGGAATGAATTTATTTTCTTTAAACGTGAGTTTGGAGGATGAGTCGCAGGATATGAATATGGCATTGAGAATGTACTTGGGACTTTTCCACGATGCTTTTAATGTGGTTGTGGATTCCTTGACTGGGAGTGAAAATCAAATAGTGAACTTCAACAAGTGTAAAGAATATGGAGATGTTTATACTCATTTAAAAAATGCATCAGGGCATGATATGATTTTTGTCCGTGCTAACTAGTAATGACATAGCATCAACATGACAGAGGATGAATCATTTGGACACCCATGAAACACCATACCATAGGGTTGCTAACTTATAACTTTTTGGGGATTCATGAAATAATGAAATCAGGATTCAGTGACTCTCTTTGCTGAATAGCTGGGTTTGTTTGAGTTACATGATTAATCCTAGCCTGGTGTCTATTTTCATAAACACAAGATTACCAGACAGAAATCCTATTTTTACCAGTAGCTCAGGGTTTATATTGTCAAAACAGCCAGGCTGAGTAGCCTTTGGAATTAAAATATAAAGGTCCAAATTCTAGCCACGGAGGCAAATGCACAGTTAATGACTAGCAGCCATACATGTCTGGGAGGAAAGTGGTCTGAAATAGGCATCCAACACTAGTGCTTTTTATGATTGAAGGCTGTGATTGAAGCTTTTGTTTTCAGGCCTGGATAGGAGTATAGTACTTTCTGAGACCTCTAAAGGGTTGAAACCTCAGAGAACATGGAGATGGATTCTTTGGATGAATCAAAACCAAAATGATGCTCTTGTTTTCATTGTTTACCTGGCTACATCTTAGTTTCTGAAATGACATTTTCCTATATTATTGGCCTTACAGACTCAACCCCAGTAACTTTTTGAGACTTTAAATTTGCAATCACATAACAAATGGAGTCAAAAGATTATAATACTGTGCTGTGCTGAACATGAACACAAAGTTAGTTAAACTGGAAGTACCTTTTATATTTATTTAGAGTATAAGCTCTCTGGAACAGGGACTATCTTTTACTATACTTGTACATGCCTACCACAATTGGGTCCTGATCCTGGTTGGGGAAGCTGGAAGCTACTGTAATACAAATAATAAAATGGTAATTATATTTATTACTATTGGTACTTATGCTTTACTACATTTTTGAAGGCTCATGGCATTCCTAAAAGTTAAGCAGAGTGAAGGTAAGTTTTCTGAAACATCTCCACACAGCTCTGCCAAAGCACCTCTGTCCAACCTACAGCACCCTAAGCCTCCAAGTCTACCTGCATATGACTATTTCTTCATCATTATCACTTTCTCCAGCTCTCATGATTTTATTGTGACTCTCCCAATAATTAAATATTTTACATACAGTCCCAGTTCCGGGAGTCATGTAATTACATGAGAATCTCAGCTGTCATTAAAAAAAAAATAATAATAATTTTCAAGACCTCCTGTTTTTTAGAAAAAAAGGCTCAAAAAGAAAGAAGCAAACAAAAAGACCCACAATTTAATTTAAAAAAAATAAAGTCTTGTGGGATTTTTGTTGTTGTTTAAAGCCAACTCACAATTTTTGAAGGCCTGACTCATGATTTTTGAACACTTGGGTTTGGCAGCAGTAAGTTATGGTAATGGTTTTGTTACTGTGTTACTTAGAATTTGATAGATTGATAAGTGGCCACTCGTCAGGACCATTATATATTGTAGGCCAGTGATTCTTGCACTTTTTTCATAGTATATACCACATCTTAACAGAGAACAACTCTTGAGAAAACTCCCTTCCGATTCACAATTGTCCAGACCACATCCTCTCCCATTCTTTATCATTTGACATCTTGATGGCAAGTACAATGATTGCTTACATGGAAAAGTAATATTGAGAAAATATTTTGTTAATTTTAGCCGTCGTCGTCTTAAATTTAGAAGCTGGTAACAAAGAGAGCAGCCACCTCTCTGCAGATCACCAGCAAGTGATCTGTGGACCACGAGTGCTCCACAGACTACAGTTTGGGGTTCTCTGTAGACTATCCAGCCTGGTGGGGAGGTCTTTAGTAATTTGGCAATGCCATGCTACAGTCCTGGGCTTGCAGGGACCACACTCCTGCTAAGAATATTTGCTAGAATTTGCCTTTGTTATTGCACTTGATTTATTTTATTTTTCTTCTTGCATTTTGAACTTAAAAGGAGACTGATATAGTGAAGCTCCAAAGTGGAAATTGCTGTTAATTTTAGCAGGTGAAGGCTCCACACTGTCATTTTGAAAAGGATGCCTCTGTAAACCCACATTTGGGAAAACTGTGTTCTCATTAGCACCATCCGGCAAGTGGAAAGACCCAACACTGTAGCCAGTAAATCATTTTAAAGTCAGTGGAGTAGTCACAGGTTGAAGAGCGGCATGCTCAGAGTTTTACATTAGGAAAAAATATTGTTGTGTTTTTTTTTTTTTTTTAGGTAACTGGCAGCTGACTTGGAATTTGTTTTTAAAAATGAAGGCAGACCATGATTGCAACTCATGTCTATCTCTTTTTAAATTTTGTCAGAACTTGAGAGACTCTTGCTGGGAAAAGGCAGGCTACTTCTTTGATCTTCCAGATTTCTTATCATGGAAAGCAACAGGTGTCACTGCAAGGTATGTTAATTATAACTGCATGATTTGTTTTTCTTCATCTATTTTTCCTGTGCATGTTTCTGCCTTAAATCATTTTGACTGGACATGCTGTATGTACATCTGTATGTGATTTAGCCTATTCAAAAACATCTTGAATCTATCTCCTACTTCCAGTGTACATTCCTGAACACAGTCGTTCCTGTGAGCGCTGTAATCCTCAGATACAGTATGTTGCTACAGCCATCAGTTAATTGATCTCGTGCTCCATTTTCGGAACATAAGCAAGATTGCTTTACCTATTTCAAGTTGTAGTCCATTGAAATTTTTTTTCACTGACAAATGAAATTGCTGCAGTTTTTGACCAAAAATCCCCCAAACAAAACATTTTTTTGAGTGTGTGAGATCTAATAAATCTTGTTAAAAATGAACAATGGGTATAAAATCACTCCAAAAAACATCCCAGAAAAGCACATACTTTAACCTCAAATATCCGAGTGGGTTATGTATATCGTAGGGAGCAATTAATAGTGTTGCCTTGAGAAAATGATTTAAAATCCTGATTAAAGAGAGAATAACACCACAGATGTACAAGTACTTTTGAAAGTTTAGTAAGATATAATACTAGCTATTTAAAAAATACATACGGCGTGATTCTACTTTCAGGGTGGTATAAGTCAAGAATATCTCCACTGAAGTCAGTGGAGTTGTAACTGTGTAAAACTAGTGTAAGAGGACAATCAGGCCTGGCATAGTTTAAGGGTATGTCTACACTGCAAAAAAAAAAGACCCACAACAGTGAGTCTTGGAGCCTGGGTCAACTGACTCGGGCTTGTGCTATAGGCCTAAAAACACCAGTGTAGATGTTCTGACTCAGGCTGTACTCCGGGCTCTGAAATCCGGTTTGGGGGAGAGTCTGAGCCCGGGCTCCAGCCCAAACCAGAACGTCAGAACATTTTTATCCCCATAGTTGATCCAGGCTCTGAGACTCACTGCCCCTGGTCTTTTTTTTGCAGCATAGGTGTACCCTGACCCTCCCCAGGAATATAGGACAGGTCTCCCTTGCCCCCTACCCTTTTGCGTTCAGGTTAGGACTTTCTGTCTATCCATTTAAATAGCTGCCAGTTGTCAAGAATTTCATTTCCATGAGTGGACCAGTACCGGGTTTGTTTAAAACAAACCAACCAACCCCTGGCCAAGAGTATTATTTATTGTAAGAACTTACTTAGTATTGTTGTTACTTGTCATGCGGTAGCTCCCATGAGCTCCAGTCATAGGCTAGGACCCCATTTTGCTGTATAAACACTCAACAAAAAGACTGTCCCTGCCCCAAAGAGCTTGTAGTCTGAAGTTTCCCTCTCAGCTGCCCCACAGCATGTCTGACCTACACTAGTGTCAAGAGCATGAATCCCAAGGTTCCAAACAAGGATATCATGCATGGCAATGCATTGTGAAAGTATGCATGACTTTCACTTCTGGCCACCGACTTTCTGGCTGAAGACTGGATGAAGGGAGATACTACTGTTCTTTTGCATCTGCTCACAGAATGCTAAAGATTAGTTGTGCTTTATAGGCACATCCGTGAGCATAGGCAACTAGTAACTGCTGATAGTAAGGGGGCACAATTTAAAGATTATGGTGGTGCAATTTGGACAATAGAATGGGGACTTAGAAGCAAATTAGCAAGGTCTTGCTCAGATGGTGCACAAAAATGTGTCATTGATTTGCTATCTAGCTGGCTTTGAACCCTGCTAAAGTGAATGAGAATTTTATGCTCTCGAGCTGCTATATCCCCATCAAACCAATGAGACAGCTGATCCACCTTTACTTCTGTATCACTTATTTTAAAATGTAAGTGACTGTTTTCCTGTAACAACAGCTATATAAATGGGGATACCAGGCCAAGATGCTTATTTCACTGATTTGGGCTTAATTCTCCACTGTGCCCAGTAGAAAGATCCCCCAAGGACCTTAAGCCAGCTGAGAACTGGGTATATCAGAGCTTAGCTCTGCCTCCTCCCCTTCCCTCACCTCACATGCTCTGTCTCCTCCTTGCCTCTGAGAAGCCTTTGCTTTCCCTTATGCCACGCAGTGGTTTCCAGCACAGTAGATGCAGAAGGCCAATTTTACCCCTGGTGTAATTTCACTGGAGTCTGGGGAATTGCAACAGATTAATTATACCCCTAGCTTTCAAAGTGCAACAATATGCCATACCTTTCAATATCTCACTGTATGCAATCCAGTATAGCATACCTTCCCATACCCCACTGTACACAATATGCCATACCTTCCAACCCACCAGTGTATACAATACAGCATACGTTCTAATACCCCACTCTGTATACAGTATTTTCACAGCTTCTAATTTATAAGCCCCTATTAGGTATCCACGTATTGTGATAGAATGTAACATTCAGCCACTGCAGGGATGGATGCAGTAAGGTGACACTCAGGATCACTGCATACCTGCTGTGTACTTTGCACTTGGTGGGAGAAAGCAGCTAACAACATTTTGTCCTTATCCTTTCTTGGCAAACACTTTGCAGTGAAACCATTGCCATCAGTGCTACTTTCTATATTTCCAATGTGAGCTGGAAGTGGCTCTCTTGTTACATAGCAAGACCACCAAAATGCCACTCTGAGAATAGGGCGCATACGCTGTAGACCTACAGAAACCAGAGTGCTAATGCAAACAAACCACCTGACCTGTCCAAACTTCCTCAATCAAAAGACTTTACGTATTAAAAGCAGGTGCCACCTCGGAATGTGCTGCTAAGGGCATCCCGTGAAAAGAGGCCGTCAGCTAAACATGCTGTACAGCTCTTCCAGCATTAGCTACAAATCACACTCCCAGCAAAAACAGGAGAGGGGTTTGTGGCTCTCAGAGGACCCTACAGTCAGTAACTGCTTCTGTCTCAAGGCTATGAGAGAAGGTGAATAATGAAAACCAAAAGACGCATTGCTGGAAAACACACCCACAGCCCTGCTTATTATACAATAGAGCAATTTCCCTCTTTAAAGCCTATACCTGAGTGAAGAATGGAATGTGGGGCTATGACATTGGCCCACCCTGTCTAGACTAGGAAATAGGTTGTATTGAAAAACGTGATAGTTCAAGCACGTTAGGAAACACGTTTTTAAACACTGCCTATTTCCCCAGTTTAGACCTTCCCATTCAGAAGATGGGCAAGGAAACAAGGAAGGGGCACTGGGCATGTTAGAAAGTCCCAGTTCAAACCACTTGAGCATCCAACCAGAGAGCTCAAGCAGTTACACCCCAGCCCAGAGAACTCAGCTGGCCCCTGGCCTTGAGCTGCTCTTGTCAACCCCAATAGTAGGGGCCTTAGCAAGGTGAAGTTCACTTGGCTGCAGACACGATGGCCTGAACAGAAAATCCCTGGGAATTGTGGTCCGACCATAATTAATCCTAAGGGATTCATCATGTGAGGGAGGAAATCCAGGGTATTTTAATTCTGACCTGGAATTCTGGGAGGGCAATGGAGTGAGTGGGAAAGCATTCACCCCTGGGCTACCACTATATACTCAGACTCTACCCCACTCTTTTCCTACAAGCCAGAGAGGTCTTTGGTGCTTCTCTTTGTTTCAATCTTTAAAAAAATACCAGATGCCCATCCATCCAGGCTAGGGTTACCATACGTCCGGATTTTCCCGGACATGTCCTGCTTTTTGGTCCTCAAATCCCCGTCCAGGAGGAATTTCCAAAAAGCAGAACATGTCCGGGAAAATAGGGAGGCATGGTAAGGGGACCGCCTCCTCCCCGGGCTCCAACTTTCCCGGCTTCCACCGCTCTCCACCCCGGCGGGGTCCGAAGCAACTTCCCCAGCGCAGCAGCAGCTGGGGGGCGGGAGGGAGGAGGGGGAATGCGGGGTGCTCAGGGGAGGGGGCGGAGTTGGGGCGGAGACTTTGGGGAAGGGGCGGAGTTGGGGCGGGGCGGGGGCCCTGTGGAGTGTCCTCTTTTTGCAGTATTGAACTATGGTAACCCTAATCCAGGCCCACATGGCTGTTTCCTTGCTGCAGCCACCCCCCTCCCCATCCACCCCCACTCCCAGCCCTGGCCTATGCTGACCCCCCATGATCCCCCACGATCATTCCCAGCAGCCCCACCTTCCTCCCTCCCATTTTGCCCCCTTGATGCAAGAAAGAAGCTCACCAGGGCAGGGCAAACAGCTGCAGAGCACAGGCCAGGCACTCTCCTCCTGACCTGAGGCACGTACCTGAGCACAGCTGTAACTCCCCGCCTCCCTCTGGAATGTGCCCCCCCAGGCCTCTAGGGAGGGGCATGTGACCATTCCTCCCCTCCCTTGCATTGTCCTTGTCCGTGAGTGTGGCATAGGGCAGGACCCGCCACCCCATAGACAGCACCGTGAGACGGGCTTCCTCCTAGAGCTCCTGGGTGCACAGAGGATATGTGCCTGTTGCTACCCCCTTACCTGGCTATAAGTCCTTGAAGTCTTCCAGTGATTCTACCTAGCAAGCTGGAGAGGATAATTTTGAGCTATTTTTCATTGGGGTAGGAGTGCCCTCTGTAGTACTTCACCCCCTGACAACGTGGTGAGTAAGAGAGCAGAGTGGGAATCAACCCCCCTTTTCCCCAAACACACTGGGCTCTACAACTAGGCCACGGGGCCAGATGATTAATACTTTAAAAAAATACATGAGTAAAACGTGAAATGTTCTCAGCGTGGTGAAGACTTGGGAAGCTAAAGAGAGTGCACTCCGTGTATTTTCTGAACATTGTGTGTAACTCTAACACAGGGAAATTCTTGAAACACGGCATTTCCAGATCATTGTTAAAGGAGGGAGATGGTTTCAAACGGGGGGGAGGGGGGTGTTAAAAAAGCTATTTTTTACCTTGTTAAGAGGAGAGAAATCCATAGCAGTGATGCATCAAGTTACAATACTCCTGGGCCTTCTGCCTCCCTCCTGCTTTCAGTGTTGGCAGTCACACTCTGTGTAAAAGAGATCCTCCTTTTTTTTTTTTTAAATGTTCTCGTCCTCTGAGGAACAACAGTCCTCCCTGTCTGGCACATTCAGACCCAGAAACTAGCTGCTTGTGCTGTAATTCAATCTTAACCTGACCCCGCTAGGATAAGACTAACAGCTTTGAAAGTAGGAGGATCAAGTCACCGGCGTTTAGAATGTTGAGCCAGCGGTCATCTCTCTTAATGACAGTCATGTTGCCAGTTTAGGGGTACAAGAGTTGGGCCACTCATCCTCTTCTTGGATAGTGTTGGCAGAAAGTTTTTAAAGAAAATATTTCTATCCCTAGTGGTTTTTTTGTTTGTTTGTTTTTTTGTAACGCGATCACTTAACCTCCATCCTTCTGCAGCTTGGGAGAGCAGATGGGAAAGAACAGCACAGTCTTCCCCCAGACTTAAAAGGAAAACGTCACTGTCATGCTGACTAATCCTTAAGTCTCTTGGGGAAACAAATGATCCGATTAAATTGCAAGGGTTACACTGTGTCTGCAGCCATCCTGCTTGTAATACCTGGTGGATCCAAGTGTTTGGTAACAACTGCTGCTGCAGTAGTAAGGAAGATTGATGGAAACCAGGATAACGAGATGACAAAGCTGCCCTTATGGGTTAAAGCCTCTTATTGTGTCTTCCTTCCAATCACTCCTTAAAACTCACCGCTGCTGTGATTTTCCACAAAATGCTAGACTGTAGGTAGGCTGGTGGTTTGCTGTGATCACTGCTTACTGCACTAACCCTAGTCTTCTTACTGTTACCTGGTGCTCTCCCATCTCTTTGTTTCATCTGCCTGTCGTCTTTTGTTGGATAAGAAATTGTGAGTTCTTTGCAGCTGGGATAGTCTTTCTGTGATCAGTGTCTAGTACAATGGGCCTCCAGTCGCTTACTGGGCCCCCTAGACATGACTGCAATACAAATAACAATAATGCAAGGGTAGAGAGATCTGATAAATAAACCACAATATTCTACTATGATGGTCCAAGCACTACAGTAATGCTATTGTAAGCTTATTGGGTGAAATTTGCAGCCTCCTCTCCAGCCCTTGGTGCACCAGGTAAAGAGGCTGGAAGAGGCAGAAAATGAGTCTAAACCCCTCCGATCCAGATAGGAGAATTCTCCAGGTGCAAGAACTAAGGAGGACAACATCAGGTTGTCATCAAGATTCCATTTATAAACCCGGTCATAAGAGGCATGCTAGGGACAGGGCTTGGGTGAAAATGTTATGTCAGGGGTAATGCTATGGAGTTTCTCAGCAATGATGCTGTCCCTAATCAGCTGGCGACAGGCTGCCATAAGTTAGCTGGATCTCCAGAGTTGTCTGAGTTACATTCGGTTCTGCTCCAGACTTGGGCGGGCACACCAGTGGCTTAAAGCTGTGTTGGACCCATCTTCTGCTGGGTTGTGAATTCTGTGCTGGGCCGAATCTCACAAATTGTTATGAATGATACTGTGGAATACTGGTGTATACTCCAAATGTACTGTGTACTTCCTATGTTCAAAGTGCTGTGCAAGTGTGAACAAATCAAGGGCCAGATTCTTGCACCCTTTCTCAGTGGGACTACTAAGAGTGAGGCACAGTACTAGTCAGTGTGAGTAAAAGTGGCAGAACTCGGCCACAATAAAGGAGGAATCTTGTAAGTTTTTGCTGATGGATACCTTGGTAGAGTAACTATGATCCTGAAGGGATTTTTGTTGCGAAATGTTTCCATTTCTATGCACCCCATTGCTCCTGCTTCATTATCATTGGTACAGGTCTGAGCCCTGATTCTTCAAAGACTTTCACACGTACGTTACATACTCTGAGTATCCCCTTTGGCTTCTGGGGGACTATTCACAGTGTGTAGAGTTAATCACATGTACAAATCTTTGCAGGCCTCCCTGTCTGGCACATTCAGGATCAGGGAACTATGTACTTAAACAGTTTAGTGTGTTTGTAAGCTTAAATTTGTATATCTTTGGCATTTGAGTAATCCTTAATGGCTTGAATCCCCCTCACTGCATATCTACGAGTTGTACTATGGATCTACATAAAATCCACAGAAATGTCCTTATATGCTTCATACCTGAAGGCAGGCAGCTCAAACATATTCTGAGATTTGAACAACTACCTTTTGTTACTAGTCGTCTTGATGATAGACACCATGCATCCAGTAGCTGCATAGAACGAGTTCAAAATTGCTGTATTTTTAGGGGTTTCCAGTAAACTCCAGCTGTTCACAGAGGATTATTGTCTGGGATCTTCCTTATACAAAAATGTATTCATTTTCTAAGATTCCTACTTCGGAACAATGAAAAATAAGGCCTTTGTTCTAAATGATATGCAGTGCTGCTTTTCTTAGGATTGATGTGTTTCCCCAGCTGGGTTCTACCTTAAAAAATGGTATGGATACTTTTTTTAATATAGAAAGGATAGGCATCAGTCTTGACATTTAGATTTTCACCTGGCTTGTTCCAGCAAAGCTATTGTGGGGGGGAGAGGAGGAGAGAGTTGTTTTTCTCAGATGTGTTAGTAATGCTCTTCAAAGGCTCAGCACTTTTACTCATGGTGAGTATGACTCACCACCACCCTCCTCCACCTATTACCTCTAACTTTTTCTTTATATGGTGTTTTGAGTCAAGGTAGCTTAAAAATAATCTTCCATGCACAATTGGTCCAGCTACAGGTGACTGTATTATGGATGGAGAACTCTTGTCAGAGATACATAAAGATACACAGAGAACTTCTGAAATCTCCTTAAGGACTGCAACGCAAACAAGAATGGGGCTGGGCTGCAAAGTCAGATCTGGAGCCACATCCAAATTTCCACATCAGGGGTGTTCTGATCCAGGATTTTGCTTCGGGGGCATCTCTAATTACAAGCAATTCGCTCATTGGAAAGGTAGAGGCTCCAGCCGACTTATTTGGCTTAAGATGAACCATTAAAAAAAATTACAACTGTGGAACAGGCTTTGGAATCATAGTTAAGAATATCAGCTGATCCATAACAGAGGTGGAGTGTGTCCAACGTGGCACTGGATGTGCTTGTAAAAAAAAGAAACCGTTACCTACTGTACATAGGAAGGTAGAAATGCTGGGAAAGTAAAAATAAGAACTTGAGAAGTCTAGAATGGGATGAGCAGACCTAAGGGTCAGGTCCCATTTGAAAGTCTGCATGGTTCACTCAAACAAAATGATTGACACTAAATTTGATCAGCCTTTTTAAAAAAAAAAAAAAAAAGTCCTGCAGATAGAGCCAGCTTAATTACTCTCTAGCTACTGGCCCCTTGGACGCTCTGGAAGAGAAGATGTTGTCGTGCAGGCAGTTGATCCTTCCCCTTCTGTGTGGGGTCTCCGAGATTATCTGCAGATGGCTTCCTCACAGAGATCTCAGCGTCCGAACCTGGCCCAAATAAAATAATTTCTATAAGAAGCTGATTCGTACATTTATGGGCATTGTCTACATTACACAGACCCAAAGGCAGATGTTTATGGTCTTTAAGAAACATTGGTGAGACATGGTCAACTAATATTAGATTTACTATGGATATAATATATATTAAAAAAACAGAAATTCCTGTAAACAGGCCAGACTGAAAGGAGATAGAAAATCTATTGAACACCTGAGTTCAGTTCCTCATCTGGTGTAAATTGGAATAGCTGCCAGTTTACACCAACTGAGGATCTGACCCTTTTATAACAGTTGCACAACATTAGGGTCAGATTCTGCTCTGTTACACAGCATTAACTCCAAAATAACTCCGGTGATGCCAAAGGAGTTAATTCAGATGTGCACCAGTGTAACAGAAGGCAGTATCCATCTCCTGATTTATTTGGAACAATGGAAGCCATTAGTAAAACAGGAGAGTGGATGATCCAGTGGTTATGGTACTAGTCAGTGACTTAGAAGAGCTGGGTTCAAGCCCCTGCTCTGCCACAGTCTTCTCATTTGACCTTGGGTGAGTCACTTTGTCTCTGTGCCTCAGTTCCTCCCCTGTAAAATGGGGATAATTGCACTTCCCTACCTCACAGACAGGTTGTGGGGATAAATCATTCAAGGCAAGGTAGTGGGGGGCTATATTGAGTACCACATGTAGGTCAGTAGATAGTTCAGTGCTGAAAACTTGAAAGAGAGAGAGTTTGTGGGGGGAAATTGGTGCTTGTTAGAGAATTTATTAGAAGGAACAAGCTGGTTAAAGTGAAATGATTCTCTGAGAGGAGTCAAGTATCAGAGGGGTAGCCATGTTAGTCTGGATCTGTAAAAAGCAACAGAGAGTCCTGTGGCATCTTTAAGACTAACAGATGTATTGGAGCATAAGCTTTCGTGGGTGAATGCCCACTTCGTCGGATGCATGTATCCGACGAAGTGGGCATTCACCCACGAAAGCTTATGCTCCAATACATCTGTTAGTCTTAAAGGTGCCACAGGACTCTCTGAGAGGAGTGTGTGTCTTTTTAAGGAGGTTAATAAGATGCAGTACTGGATCAGCTCAGAGACTTGTGGTCAACTTCCCTCCCCCTCCTTCCCAGCACTGCCATGATGACTAATGAATACTCCTTGGCTGGGATTCTGGTGTTCAGCTTCTCCTTGTTTACATTCTGTGCCAACTTCAAAAGATGCCTGGTCTAAAAATCAGGCTTCTCTCTGGAAAGAAAAGGGCCTGGGCATCTTTTACAAGGCTGCACTGATTAGCATCATGGCCCATGTGGCAGAGGCAATATCCTCCATTGTGCTGGAGTTTGGGGTTCTGTTTATAAAATGAAACCCAAGACTTCAGACACAGACTCATTTGGGGAAAAAGGGAATTTATCTTAGGGAACAAGGGATGCTATTTTAATTTCTTAAGCAGGACAGACAAAGTGTCCGTGAACTTTCTGTGCCAGAGCCGACAGTATGCTGCCCTATGACTGAACCTTTTCCAAACCAAGAGAGAGACCCACTCCCTTTCGTGACTGTCCCTGTTTTCCATGCTTTTAGTGAATTCAGAACGTGGCCATCTGAGACTAGTTCAGTTGCCCCTTTCACCAGTGTGGAAACAGTGACATGTTTCATACGGCCATGCTAAGGACCTGAGGTAGAAAAGTATTTTGCCTGAAAGAGTGGGAGTGCCCTCATTATTGAGGAGAGGGGTTTTGGTGACTCCTGTTTTGTGGGGAAGCTGGGACGTCTTTTTCTTTTCATGAACCCTCCATTTTTTAATTTATTTTTTTTTGTGGCAGTGTGTGCGATAATTGTGTCCATTATATAACTGTACTTGTAGTGTGATCTACTGGAATTGTGCATCTATAGTATGGCCTAGTGGAAGCAGTGTGGACTGGTGGATAGACTGGGATTCGGGAGACCTCTGTTCTACTCCCAGCTCTGCTACTAGCCTGCTGGGTGAGACACGTCCCCTCTCTGTACCTCAGTTTCCCCATCTGTATAACCAGGATAATGATATTGACCTCCTTTTTAAAGAGCATTGTGATCTGATGATGAAAAGCATGATATACTAGCTAGCTATTATTATTTTTTATTATTATTCGTGTTGGGAGTGGAGCTCAGGCTCCATGTCCATTCTGTCCTTGGCCTATCCATATTCAAGAAGTCTTTCATAGTAGTTTTGGATGAGTCGGTGAATTGGATGCATCCCTATAATTCTTTGCTTCTTTTGTATTTCTGGAATAATATAGTCCCTTTTCCTGATGGTCAAAGTAATCACCTTAATTTCTCATTAGTGTTAACCAAAATCTGTTTAACTGGCAAACTGGACCAGAAAATTCTATTTTAAAATAAGAAAATTAGACATAAAGTAACAAGACTCCAGTTACTTGAGTAGTGTTAGTTCTAAAGGTATCAACCTTTTGTATTTCAGGGCACTTATTACGCTGGCAGTGAATGTCTGTTTTATGGTCCTAATCCTGTTACCATCAACATCATTTGAGATTTTTGTCATTGGTTTCAGTGGGAGCAGAATTGAGACCTCCCTGCAAAGAGGTTTTGTCTCTTTCCATGTTCCAGACTTTCCCCCCATATTTTAAAAAGTTTATTTTAAGTTCATTTTATTCCTGTTTCTTTCTATGCCAGTATCATGGCTGTTTGAAGAAAGAATCACAACTTTAAAGGGAAATTGTCAACTTAAAAATCACACTGTGTCTGAAAGTTTGCACCTATTACTATTACAACTAGCATCTAAGATGTCTGTAACTGAAAGAAATTAAAGAGGAATAGTTATTACTAGTTATTCAGCTTGTTTACTTTGTGCATTTGATACCAATTTGTATATAAACAGTTTCACTGTTTTCTCCTTTTATAGGCAGTTACTTTCCACTTCTTTCTGTATGCACAGCAAGAGGGGAGAGAAACATGCTTTAAAATAGGAAAATATGATTGTATACACACAAAAATTGGCAGGGGCCTCAAGGACAGGTGCAGTACAGGACATGACTTAACTCATTTTTAGAAATTGACTAGATTTCAAGTTGACATGTCCCTTCAAAAGGTGCATCTGAAGAAGTGAGGTTTTTACCCATGAAAGCTTATGCCCAAATAAATCTGTTAGTCTTTAAGGTGCCACCAGACTCCTTGTTGCTTTAAAAGATTGTGTCCTAGGGGTCTTTAGTTACTAAGTAGTCTGCAGGAGTTTTGTTTGTGTCTTGGTTATAAAAATTGTTAATATGTATTGTGAATGTTTGCCAGGAAGCATACAGGCAAACAGAAAATGCTAGCTATTGTTATTGTACAAATTTCCTTTACAAAACATTAGCAAGAGAAACTGATGTGTTTTCCAAATGATTTTCAGATCTTTCCTCTTAGTAGGGCCTAAGTAATGTTTACCTATAGCTGTACAGTGGAATGAAATTGCATTCCAAGTTTTTAACACCTTTAAATACGCTCTCTCAATATGTTTCAAGGGTTTACATTCACATCTTATGTACATGGTTACTTCTATAAAGATTTTTTTAAAAGGTGTTTGGGCTCTTAATTAACAGTGACAGTGCCAGGCCCTTAATTTTGTATTGTGCTTGTTTGCCTTTAGGAAAAAGTCAGCTAGGTCAGTATAGAAAAGGAGTGGGGGCAGGAGCTGTAGTAGATGTATTACTGGCAGCTTGCCACAGAGACATTGAACTCTAAGCCAAGCATGAAGTCATTTTGAACTCAAGGAGTCTCACTAATCCGAGGCAATGTGTCTTAATTTGACAAAGTAAAGACTGCTTGATAAGCAACCCCGCTACAAATTCTGTTCAACAGGGGTGTTTGTAAGTTTAGATAGCAAATGAGGAATGTGGTGATGTGAAAGAATCATCTTGTTTTCTGGTGCTTACTCCCACAAGCCTGAAGGCAGGCTTGGCTCTGCTGTTCCCTGCAGTTTGGGCTATGCGGTGGCTTGATGTGAAATTTGAGAAACAGATGTAGTTTTCTATTTCAGGAAAATGATCTCAGGGATTGAATGTGTGTTCTGTTGGCTGTTAAGCTCTGATCTTGCCCAGGGTGATAGTGGTTCGTTCTTTCTTTCTAATGATGGGTAAGAAGTTCCTAAGCACTTTCTATCAGAATTCATGTATTCACTTCTTGTTAATCATTATTATTCCTTCATCTTCTAAATGCAACCTTGTACATCATAGGAAAGATTTGAAGAAACAAATTACTGCACCACAGAAAATGATCCTATACCTTTCATTTTTCCATAATAGTCATTTGCATTTATTTCGGGTGAGTAGAAGATAAAATTTTCCATCAAGGAAAAGGAGCCTGTATTTAAGGAACCCATTCCTCATTTATCATATGCTGGAGTAATATATATTCATATATATGAAAATCTTAATTACTAGCTTCTCTATTAAGGTTCAGATAATAACCCCTTTCTCCTAGTATCTGCAGAAGGGTGACCAGGAAACTCTGATATTCACTTTACTGAATTTCTAGCCAGTGGGAGTGGGATTGGGGTTCTATTAAGGAACTGGAGGGGGTGGGTGGTGGCCAAACCCCACAGATCCTGGGAACTGGCAGGGAATGGTAGATCCAACCCAGTTGAAGGATTTTGTTTTCACAGTGCTCTCCCCTCTCTCCCCTGGCACCACGGCTCCCTTAGGACATCACATAGTTATTATTTCTGTTACTGATCTCTATTGCAGTATGACCTGAGAACTCCATCAGGGCTTACATACTGTACAAAGCCCTTGGCCATCACAGTTCCATGGCATCTTCTCTGAACTCCTGTTTGTGTAAAATACTGTGGGTGGGTAATCTGCACAAACCCATCTCCATTCGTGAGCTCTCCTCTCCAGTCAACAAGAGCAGAAGTCACTGGTGTCATGGCAGCTATTTTTGTCTCGATTTAAAATAGAATAGAAGGCAACTTTGTTTATATTTCTTTTAGGGCCTTTTCAGCAATAATAGTACGTTTATTGTATGTATATGTATATAACGCAACTACTCAGTAAATTCCTAAACACAGGCTTCTGAGTACGATAATCCACATGCCAAAAGAGTTCCCATCAATAAAACAAAAAGATACTATATAGTATGCAATTTTTATGTGTGAATATCTATCTATCTATCTATCTATCTAAAAGTGTGTGTGTGTATGTGTGTGTGTGTGTGCTTGGACACAATGCTTAAAGGATTACAGCATGCTTACATTAATTGCCACGTGGCCACAAGTTCCAAATAAATCTAAAAGTGGGAAATTCTTTTTGTTGTTGTTGTTGTTATTTTTAAACTGTTCCCTTCTATAGTACAGTACCTTGCATATGAGGAAGTCTCAGTGAATTAGGCCTTAAAATATCTTTCTGAGTAGAGAGGAATTACCCTGGTTTTACAGTTGGGGAAACCAAGGCAGTGTTTTAAGGGTGAGATTTTCAAAAGTACCTAAAGGAGTTGGGCATCTAAGTCTCATTGACTTCCAGTAGGAATTGGATACCTAGCTTGTGTAGGTATTTTTGAAAATCCCAGCCTATGTGACTTGTCCTACTTCACAAAGCAAGTCTGTGTCAGAGCCTGGATTATGGCCTACTCCTCCTGACTCCCAAACCTATGCTTTCACTACCAATCTCCCCTCCTGTTTTTTTTTTTTTTTTTTTTATTGTAACACGGCATGGTTGTAACAATAGTCTTGTCCTAGGATGCAGTTTTATAAATGTTCGGTGTTATTTTCAGTGGCTAGCTGTCCAAATCTGTTAATTTTAGTAACTTTCACTGGAAATTCTGATCAAACCTTTGACTACACTGGGGATGTAGGGGTTAACTTACACTATCCCTTTAAAATTGCATTACTCTTTTGCTTATTTATTTTTGCATTCACTTTGTCCATAGAGGAGCCTTTTAACGGGTAAGTATCCTAACAGCTCAAACTTCAAAGGCAGATCCCTCCTTGCCCACAATAGTGATAGCAGTTTTGCCAGTGCTGTAACCTTTAAAATAACATACTTTTATGGTTGACCTGTCATCTGCCCGTAAAAGTCATCATAGATCAAGGGTACAATGCTTTCAAGAATGCATCTAACGAACATAGACATTTCAACTTATATGTTCTGTCATTTCTTGATTGTGGTAGACCATCTGCCACCTGAAGTCTAAGTAAAATATGGTTATTGATTTGCTGTAAGTGCCTGACTATAGCCTCTACTTACATTATGATTCTGTACGCTTTTACTGTATGTTGCAAATTGATGCTCCCAGATGGTGAGACCAGCATTATATAAGTATATAATGTGTTCTGTGAAATCATTGAGAATTGGCTTTTTTCCCTCCTTTATTCCAATGCCATTCCATTAAGCTGCTCGTTAGATGAAAGATTGTAATTCATTTTTCAGCAGGTGAAGTTTATTTGTGCTTGTGGAATCAAAGAAGTTCCGTGAGTGTTTATTTTTTATTACCTGCTGCATGCAATTACATTTTAATTGTAAGGTCCATCTGCTTCTCTTAAGTCAGCCCCTGGGGAACAGTGAAGGTAGCAGGGCAAGGCAGCAAAGAATAAAAGTTGTGTTCATTAGTGTCACATGCACTGTCTACCGAAGGAACTACATTCTTCTGGGTGCGAGATGTTCAAAGGCTCATCTTATCACCATGGGTTTTAGTTTCATGTTAAAGATAAGGGGTGAGTTTTGGTCCTATGTCTCTGAGGCTTTAAAGCCACCCTGGTGCCCTCCCCTTTGGGGGCAGAGACCCCAGGTTGCAGCATTGCTTGGAGTCTCTGTGGTGCTGCGTGTTGTGATTCTGCCCCTGACATACCCTTCTTATCTCTGCCATGCCCCCTACGTTGCTATTTGTGATGGTATACAGGGGAGGCAGCCTTACAGCTGTTTGTGCTTTGCCTGTGGCGCCCTCCCCAAGATGGGGCTTTTAAGGCGCTTCTCTGTGGTGTAAAGGTGTCAGGGAGGAGGGCCTGCAGCAGAGCTAGTCTCTGGGGCAACCTAGCAAGCACAGCTGGCCTGTGGTAGGCTGGCTGATTGGTGGAACGAGTCAGCTGATCCACTCTTAAGGCCAGCAGCAGTTCGTGGCTGCTATAGAATATCAGGGTTGGAAGGGACCTCAGGATGTCATAGAGTCCAACCCCTTGCTCAAAGCGGAACCAATCCCCAGACAGATTTTTGCCCCAGATTCCTAAATGGCCTCCTCAAGGATTGAACTCACAACCCTGGGTTTAGCAGGCCAATGCTCAAACCACTGAGCTATCCCTCCCTCCTATGCCTGCTTGTTCCCAGCCCTGCATCTGTCTTGGCCCCAGCCTGACTCGGCTCTGATTCCTGACCTCTAACTTCAGCTCCGACCCTGGACTCTGGCATCTGGTCTCTGACTCCAGCTCTGACCAGTAGGCCTGACTTCAGCTTTGAGCATGTCCCGGTCACTTGACAAAGGCACTGATACTTTTCATCAGGAAATAGGTTTTATAGAAGGAATGGGTGAAGCAAGAACTAACTCTAGCTTTCTCTCAAAACTTTAACCAGAGCTGAGCTGAACTTCTTTAGAGGTTTGAAAAAACCAAGAACTTTTTTTTTTCCCTCATGGTATTTTCACTTTCACACTGTACTTTCTGCGTTTACAGGTTCAGGCTGAGTCTGTAAGAAGTACTACTGCAATACCACATGAGAAGGGTTAGGAAGTAGCAGAAATCTCATGAGATGGAGCCTGTTCTCATGTGACTTCCATCCCATTCTTGCAGGAACAAGTAATTGTTTGAGATGCCAAACTTTGGGTTCCTTTATATAAACCTGAAATTGCACTCTGGCTTTTTGAAGTTGATTTGTCACTGGTTGCTAGTATTTAATTAATTTAGTGAGTGATTCTTGGGGAAAGCAACACTGTAATGTGATCTTACTATAACAAAAAAATTGGTGTGAGCATATCCTGTCTTTGTAAGGTGGCAGGAGTTCCCATGGAGAGATTGGGCATAATGTGGTCTTTACACTGTCCTCAACACAAGAATTGCACGAGGGTAGGGATTCTGTCAGCAGTGGCCTCTTTCTGCCAGTACTAGCCTCTCCACAGTGGGCAAGGAAGGGTGGGATGGGGGCCTGGGCATGCTAGTGACCACCTTTCTGCCTGGCATCCCTGTCCACCCACGCACAGGACAGAGCAGCACTGGCAGGGTGCAGAATGGAATAGCTGCTATGCCCTCTTGCCCTCTTTAAAACATGATGCCTTTTCTGGGTCTTACTGGAGTGTGTTTATCCATCATATCCCCAGCATAGGACTGTGCCTTAAAGGCACAATGGAGTTCTTTATCATTCTCCGCTTTACATACTGAACTGATAACAGCAGATTTGGGGACAGCTGTAGACCTCTCTAGATAAGAATTCACTTAGTTCAGGCCACTGTTCTTGTGATGCTTTCCACACTTAGTTCTATAGGGAATTCTTTCTTTTGAATGCAAGGACAGTTGATATATCCAGGCCTAGAAATTCACAGGTTTCAGAGTAGCAGCCGTATTAGTCTGTATCCGCAAAAATAACAGGAGTACTTGTGGCACCTTAGAGACTAACAAATTTATTAGAGCATAAGCTTTCGTGGGCTACAGCCCACTTCTTCAGATGCATATAGAGTGGAACATATATATATATATATATATACACACAGAGAGCATGAACAGTGGGAGTTGTCTTACCAACTCTGAGAGGCCAATTAAGTAAGAGGAAAAAAAACTTTTGAAGTGATAATCAAGATAGCCCAGTACAGACAGTTTGATAAGAAGTGTGAGAATACTTACAAGGGGAGATAGATTCAATGTTTGTAATGGCTCAGCCATTCCCAGTCTTTATTCAATCCTAAATTGATTGTATCTAGTTTGCCCCTTGTAAGTATTCTCACACTTCTTATCAAACTGTCTGTACTGGGCTATCTTGATTATCACTTCAAAAGTTTTTTTTCTCTTACTTAATTGGCTCTCAGAGTTGGTAAGACAACTCCCACCTGTTCATGCTCTCTGTATGTGTGTGTGTGTGTGTGTGTGTGTGTATATATGTGTATATATATATGTATATATATATATATATCCTCAATATATGTTCCATTCTATATGCATCCGAAGAAGTGGGCTATAGCCCACGAAAGCTTATGCTCTAATAAATTTGTTAGTCTCTAAGGTGCCACAAGTACTCCTGTTTTTTTTAGAAATTCACAGTGGGTCTTGAAATGCAGTGTTATTTCTGAGCCATCTGTAATAGCATAGGCCCCAATACTGCCAACCTTTATTCAATGTAAGAGTCTCACTGACAACAGTAAGTAAGGGTTTGAAAAACTGGCCCCTTCATACCTCTTTAAAATGTTTTCTTTATTCAAAGTTTTGTCCCCATAAATGTGGATCAAAGTAAAGCTCTTCATATGAAAAAGCAAACTTTGAAGAAGAACATATCAAGCAATGTTCATTTCCTGTTGTTCTCCTACCTGAAGTAGTTTGCTTATTTGGTTTAACTCATACTGAATTGTTGAGGGGTGAGGAGAGAAAGAGAGAGAAGTGAAAGCATAGGTAGACACAACACAAATTTAACCTGTGAATATGATATTCACGAAATTGATAGAAACTACTCTAGGCAGTTCTGTAAGGCATCATCTTCAGCTTTTTAACTTGTCAGTTTATTAAAGTGTGTGTATTGTAAGTAGTGTAATTTCATTTTATTAAATAAATCTGAAACCTTTCTTGGAGGAATATTGCTCAAGGAAACCTCAGTGGGCCAACCTTCTGAAAATGCAAACTAGTTCAGAAAGTATTTAATATGTCGAAGCCTTAAATCTCAGTTTCTCTGTGCCATACCTAAAAATTTTACACAGTTGAATAATTTAGGTTTTTTTAAATATCTCTGTAAGAAATGCTAGTCTGATGTTTTATTTTCTTAAAGTCTGAACTCCACATAACATTTTTTTTCAGAACTGTTTATCCTCACTCCAGACATGAACCTTGGAAAGGTAGCAGAAAAAACAAACAGCTGCTGTGTTTTTGGGCAGTCTGCATTCCTTTAAACTTTCTGAGATCAGACTTATGCCTAGATTTTCAAGTTATTTGTCCTAGGGCTTAACCACTTTGACTCCTGCTTAAAAATGAGCTCGTTTGCCATTCCAGGGCTGATGACAGCTGTCATGCAGAGCTTTAATGATTCAAGAACTATGAATATATGATGTGCTCTTGGGGGCTTTTATTATTTTTAACTCCACCCACCTCCGCCAGTCTTCTTATTTCCATTTTGGTGCCCTTTCCCCAGTCTTTTTACAAGTTCAACATTTTGATATCAGATAACGTGACCCCATTCCTTGATGAAGTTCTTCCTTTTTAGTTTTTAGGGTAAATTAGGTGCTCATGAAATAAGGTAGTGGTGGACCAAGTTAGAGCCATTCACGGGACCAGATTGCATGCCTAAAATCCACACTCCGAGGATCACAACCATACTTGGGTCTCCCGTATGGAAAAGTGGGAGGGTCAGGCAACTCTGTGGCATCGTTCCCTGGCCCCTTCCTGAGACCGTGCAAGCTATGGTCAATGGTGCAGTGTTCCAAGAGGAGGAGGAAGCAAGAACTAGGCAGGCTGATGCGGGAGGAACTCAGCAAAGGGATCTGTGAAGGGTTTAGTCCCCATCTGTGGGTTTTCTCATGGGGGTGTGGGGGGATCCAGTCCAATGTGCGGGGTAACAACATCAGTTTGTTACTCTGCCCCATCTACCTCAAACCTGGCCTGCAGCACCTTGACTCTTTCATTCCTGGGACTTTCCTGAGCAAAGAACACAGTTATACCAAATTACTTGGTATGTTTGTGATGTGGGTAACGATCTTATGGGCACCAAACTGAGAGAAATGTGTGTTCACTAGCGTCTAGGATTGATGTAAAAACAAAGCAGTCAATCCAGTTTAGACTTGCTGTTCAGTTTGAGTATGTTCGTGCCTCTCTTTCGAACCTTATCCAACAAAGCATTTAAGCACATGCTTAAAGTTAAAGCATGCGCGTAAGTGCAGTGCTGGTTTGCAGCCTTTATTTTGTATGTAAGTTCATTGGTGTAAACAGCCTTTTGGTTGTTGGAATGTGTGGGGATCTGTTGCTCCTTTTATGTATACCTGTATTCAAAGAAAAGTATTCACTCTGCTTTGCTATGTACATCATTCATCTTTTTTTTTTAAAGTTTGTCATCCAGTCAGAGCAGAAATGGTACCAGGTGACTTAAGTAGCCACTTCCACAATACAAATAATACATAGTGAGTAGTTAAAGTGGAAAAGTGTGCAAACAACCTATAGGCTGCAAATTGTTCAACCAAATATAGGGTGACCAGGCGTCCCATTTTTAAAGGGACAGTCCTGTATTTAAGCCCTCCTGCAGGTGTCCTGACTTTTTCTTAAAAACAGGAAAATTGTCCTGTATTTTCTGTCTCCTCCACATCAGTACTGGCAGGTCCTGCTGTTGGCCGGATCCCTGCTCACCAGCTACCTGCCCACCAATGGTGAGTGTGTGGGGGGCTCCATGGCCAAACGATGGGGGTGGGTGTGCAAGGCTGGTGGCAGGGCAAAGCTACAGCGCATGGGGCCGGCCGCACCCCCTGCTGGTCCGTCAGTGCAGACCCCGCTGTGTGCCGGCTCTCGGCCAGCAGGGCACCGTCCCCCATCCTGTTTGCTGCCGGCGCTGGCGCCGAGCTGCAGTAGGTGGTGAGTGTGGGCAGGCGCCAGGCGGAGGCCAATTATGTGTCGCCTCTGCTGCCCATCCATCGGCCTTTTATGTGCTCCCCTCTCGCTGTCCTCTCCCTGCTTTGCCCCTTCACCCTCCCCAGCCCCGCTGCTCCTCCATATCCCCCCGGAGAGGCACATCCCACTCCCAGTGCTGTGTGGAGAACAAGCCCCTGATCAGAGCACTCAGCTTACCAACAGCCTGGCTGGCAGGCTCCTTCCTTCCCCCACTGCCTCTGGCTGGGCCGGGGCCCCGGGAAAGTCCAAGACCCTCCAGCTCAGGGCGCTGTCCAGGAGGAGCCGAGCCCTGCATGTGCTGAAGCCCCGCACAGCGCTGGCACAGGGAAGCCTCTCCACCCCTCAGCTAAACTCTGGAGTGGGGGCAGGAAGCTATTTCCAGCCTGTTCCTGCTCCTGCCCCCAGTGAGCGCGGGGCTGCTCCGTCCCCTAGATACCCTCCCCTGCTGAGCCACCTGACTGTTAAAATTAAAGCATGCACATAAGTGCTTTGCTGGTTTGCAGCCTTTATTTTGTATCTAAGTTTGTATCTCTGGACGGGTTTGCTGAAGCCCCTGCAGTCAGGTTCCCTTGGCCCTGGTGCACAATGCATCCTTAGGGCTTAACCCCTTCCTGCCTGCACAGTATCCGGAAGTGGCTGTATTATGTCTGTGGCCAGCAGCAGCCTGGAGGTGTTAGCTGCCTTTTGACACTGTGCAGGCAGGAAGGGAGATGCTGTTTCCAGCCACTTGAGGGGTGTGGGGCAGGAGGCAGAGAAGAGATGAGCTCTGTAAAGCCAAGGCCAGGCCTCCCCGCCCCCCCTTCCCCCAGCTTCCATCCCTTCCCTCACGCAAGGCTGCTGCTGGTCACATTCTGTTGTGAACCCTTGCAGAAATCTGAGGAGTGGGGGCATGTGACCCTGCATTGCCCCCACACATGCTTGTTGCCTCGGGAAGACACAGCACCAGGTACCAGGAAAAGCAGGTCTGTCCCGGAGGCCAGCTAGGCATGGAGGGTGGAGAGTACCAGGCAAGGAGGGTCAAGTTGGTTGCTCAAACCTCCTCCTCCCCGTGTGAGAGAGGTGTACAGGAGTCTGTGTGTCTCACCCTTGCCCGTGTGGGGGGGTGGGTGTGTCACCCCTGCCCATGTGTGTGTGGAGGGATGGGGAGGGTTGTGTGTGTCACCCCTGCCCGTGTGAACCCTAAAGCCTTAAAGATAAGAAGGTAAATAAAAATAATCCAACTACACAGTATTTCTTTTTAGCGGGCTCAGTCAACTTGATGTTAATTTGAATGTTTGTACTGCATAGTTCTGATTGATTGCCATTGAACTCGCTTGAATACGAGTAATTTTACCAGGTACCCTATATTCAGCATAAAGAAATATCATCACCCTAATTTTAGTTATGGAAATGTAATCAGTTCATGAGCAATTCACAAAAAAAAGAAAGTTACACTCTCTGATGGTTTTGCTCACAATGGCTATTCCGACCAGCTACCTTTGTGACCTAACAGGGTATCTAAGGACATAGGGGATTACTAGTGTTTCCTTCTAGATTATACAACCTCCTGTTCCTCCCAGGAAATTTCTCTTAAATTATTGAGTCCGTAGAGTGAGTACTTAATAGGTTTCACACCAATATCAGATTTTTGGCTTTAGCTGTAGACCGGCATTGGCTTTTCATTTATTTATTTTTTTATTTTTAGCTGTAACCCAGAGTTGCATACTTCTGATCACTGTAGTGTTATGAACCTTCTGCCTGCCCCTCCTCCTCGCCCTCCCACCACCCATGGTAAGTCAGGTCATGAAAACTCATTCAATAAAAGTAGGATCGTAGGATTTCTGTCTCCATCTTGCAGCAGTGGGCATGGGCTGTTAGTCTCCAGAGCAATATTAGAATATCAATGTGCTAACTTTCTTTCTATGCTAGTCTCCCTTTCCACGTTAGACTCAAGAAAATGGCTTAAGTATGTAAAACATTGACGTATCCGCTTTGACTTTGATTATTAGGGTGAGCAAGACCTAGGTGAGCATGACTCGGCCCAAGCCTGCAATTGCTTACAGCCACTATTCCTTACATAAATGATTCTATGGACGTCAAGGGACTACTACTCAGTTGAAGTTACTCATGTGCGTATGTGTTTGTAAGATGAGCCCTTACATAGTACCTTGCACAGTTACAGGCAAACTTCACTGGAAATGCATATGTGGAAATTCTCATGTTGTACATTTTTTGTTTAAAGGCTTTTCTTTCCCTTGCTAAATAGGAGAAAAGGGTATTTAAAATCAATGTTAGTGCCACATCCCTTTGCTCTTTCACTACTTGATTTTAATTAAGGTTTCAAGAAGGGGAAAGAAAAAGCCTTAAGTGATGTTATTAGAGCTGCATAAAGAGTTCACCAGAGGTTAGAATAGTGGTGAACTCCACCCTTCTGGTTCAACCATGCCTCTGGCAGCATTTAGCCTGAGACAAGTTTAGGCATAACTTAACTCACCTGAGAGGCTTAGGCCAGAGATCACAGTGTATGCTCACTCCCCTAGGCCACTAAGTTGTTTTCAACATTAAATTAAAAACCCTGATAATTATGTTGCTCATTAACCAAGCTCCAAACACACAATTAATTCCACAATGTGTCTTCCACATGCCCACTCTTCAGAGAACCCATGGGTAGATGCATGGAATTATTATAGCAGGGCAGCCAGTGGCCCACCAATCCAATATCTTTCACCTAACAGCAGCCGTGCTGGTTGCTCCAGAGGAAGGCGTAAAAATCCTATTATGTACAATGGTGAATTAACCTTCCAGTAACGGATGTTTCTTTCTAACCCCAGTCAGCTGAGGGTTGGTTTATAGCTGTTTGTATTCGATAGCCTCTTTAGGCCATGTCTACACTAGCGAGCTTACAGAGGCACAGCTGTGCCGATGCAGCTCTGTGGCTGTGAGAGCGCTCGTGTAGCTGTTCTGTGGCGAAGGGAGAGCACTCTCCCGTCAACATAATGAAACCACCGCCAACAAGCGGCAATAGCTATGTCGGTGGGAGAGCATCTGCTGCTGACATAGCGCTGTCCACCCCAGCGCTTCGTCGGTGTAACTTATGTCGCTCAGAGCGGTGGGGGGTTTTCACACCTCTGAGCGACATAAGTTATACCAACAAAAGTGCTAGTGTAGACATAGCCTAGCCTTATTACAGTGGGGATGTTCACATGTTCTAATCCTTCTTTGGTTTCTGCTACGGTCATCACCTCAATGATACCTTGTGGCAGAGAGGTCCACAAATTTATTATTTCCTTTTCTCAAGTCTAAATGTATTGCCTTTGAGCCCCAATGAATGTACCCCTGCTCCTGTATTATGAAAGGAGGTAAACTTGAGCACCTGATTTGTCTTCTTGATATCTTTCGTTGTTTTGGATAGCTCTTATTATCTCTCCTATGATGGAATCATATGGAAGTCTCTCTGTGCCTCTCATGGCTTTTGTCACCCATTTCTGTACCCCTTCTTTTGCTGCAGTGTTTTGGTCCATTTATTTTTTGATTGAGTGGTGAGAAAGGAATCCAGCAAACCAAGTAGGGGTGTATTATTGATTTACATAATGACTTTTATAAATAGTATAGTAAGACCTTACTAATCCACACACTTTATAATTCACCCAAAAGGCGTGGTCTCTCCTCTCTTCTTAGCGTAAATGTAATACCAAAGGGCTATAAACTAGGCTACACTAGTATTACAAAATACACTATACAGCATTGACATCTGTTATGGATTATTTATACATTAAACTAACCTACACTTGTTGAACACAATACATTATGTGATTTCTATGAGGCTGGGGCCTTGATATTTTTTTTAATTTATTGTTTGTTTCATGTACTCATATTTCACAAAGTGTAAAATTCAGCCCAGAACCAGGTGCATCAAGCCCTTTTTAATTCCTCAAAAGAGGGCTTAAGAGGGACTTAAAGGGTACATAGGCTTGTGCTGGCCCTCTGAACAGAGGCAAATTTTACCCCAAATTAGTACTTCTCAGTGGCCCTCAGAATTATTGCTAATGGGAAGTAATGGAGATAGTGAGCTGTGCTTAGTGTACAAAAGGAGATTTTCACCCAAGCCTTCAGCACATCAATGCAACTGGGCCTTGGAAGAATTTTTTTGTGATGTAAGCAGTTGTTTCAAGTCTGTAGTTGAAGGCCTTGGCTACACTTGCAGCTGTACAGCACTCTGAGTTAAACCTGTCTTCGTACAGCTGAGTAGGGAAAGTGCTGCAGTCTGTCCACACTAACAGCTGCCCAGCGCACTGTCGTGGCCACATTTGCAGCATTTGCTGCGCCATTGGGAGCGGTGCATTATGGACAGCTATCCCACAGAGCACCTCTTCCCATTCTGGCGCTGTGGGTTGTGGGAAGGGGGCGTGGGTGCAGGGGATTCTGGGTCCTGTCCCAATGCCCCGTGATGCATCGCTTCGCATCCCAGAAATCCCTTTGTTTCCGTCTACCTTTGGCGCCATCTTTCAACGGTTTCTGTGCAGCGCGATCTGTCTGCGGGAAATGGAGCCCGAACTGCTGAGGCGTATGCTGACTTATCTCGCCAGCACGTCACGTTTGGCTGTCAAACTATTCCTTAAGATCCAAAGTGACAGTGAGAGTGAGGAGTCCAATGATGCTATCGAGCCGCATAACGCGTACGACACGAAATTGCTTGTGGCATTCACGGACATGCTCAGCACCGTAAACGCTGCTTTTGGGCTCAGGAAACAAGCACTGAGTGGTAGGATCACGTCGTCATGGAAGTCTGGGATGATGAGCAGTGGCTGCAGAACTTTCGGATGAGAAAAGCCACTTTCATGGGACTGTGTGAGGAGCTCGCCCCCACCCTGCGGCGCAAGGACACGAGATTGAGAGCTGTCCTGCCAGTGGAGAAGCGGGTGGCTATTGCAATCTGGAAGCTGGCAACTCCAGACAGCTACCGGTCGGTCGCAAACCAGTTTGGAGTGGGAAAGTCGACCATTGGAATCGTGTTCATGCAAGTTTGCAGGGCCATTGATCACATCCTACTCAGAAGAACCGTGACTCTGGGTAACGTGCAGGACATAGTGGATGGCTTTGCACAAATGGGGTTCCCTAACTGTGGAGGGGCGATAGATGGGACACACATTCCTATTCTGACACCACCCCACCTAGGATCCGAGTACGTTAATCGGAAGGGGTATTTCTCTATGGTTCTCCAGGCGCTTGTGGATCACCATGGGCGTTTCATTGACATTAACACAGGCTGGCCCGGAAAGGTGCCTGATGCACGCATCTTTCGGAACACTTGGCTGTTCAGGAAGATGCAAGCCGGGACTTTTTTCCCAGAGCGGAAGATCACAGTAGGGGAAGTTGAAATGCCCATTGTGATCCTTGGAGATCCCGCTTACCCGTTAATGCCGTGGCTCATGAAACCCTACACAGGGAGCCTTGACAGCAGCAAGGAACGGTTCAACTACAGATTGAGCCGGTGCCGAATGACTGTGGAGCGTGCCTTTGGCCGTTTAAAGGCCCGCTGGCGATCTCTGTATGGGAAGCTGGATTTGGCCGAAAACAGCATCCCCACAGTTATATCCGCGTGCTGTACCCTCCTTAATATTTGTGAAGGGAAGGGTGAAAGCTTCATTCAGGCATGGACCTCTGAGGTTCAACACCTGGAGGCTGAATTTGCACAGCCAGAGAGCAGGGTTATTACAGGGGCCCAGTGCGGGGCTGCAAGGATTAGGGATGCCTTGAGGGAGCAATTTGAGGCTGAAAACCAGCAGTGATATCTGGTGCCCTGCACAGGAGTGAAGTGCAGTAGTTCCAATCTTTAGGAATCAGTGTTTGCTAAGCAGACTTGCAGTGCCTGTTTATTTCCTGGGCAAAGGAGTCTTTTACTTTATGCAATAATAAGGAATGTTTTCAAAGCCAAAAAATCCATTTATTGAAAAGAAACAAGGGGGTGGAGTGGGGAACGGTACAATCACAGATTCGCGTATGTCCTGTCTGGTGTGCTTTGCAGTGAGTGCTGCACTTCAGGATAGCTATACTGCATGGTGATGGGGGTTGAGTGCAGAGGGTAAGGGTTGTGGTTTTCAAAGCTGGGTGGTGAAGATACTGGTGTTGGAGGCAGCTGGTGGCGTGAAGAACACGGAAGTTGGGGAAAGTGGGTTGGAGGTGACATTGGGGCACAACGGAAAGAGTTTTGGGACAAGGACTGTGGGGGGGGTGGCATTTGCGTTTGTGGTACTGCTCCTTCTGCATGGCTACGAGCTCCTGGATAGCGTCTGCTTGGCGCTCCAGGATGCTTGAGCCGATCCGTGCCTTGCTGCTGGTGCTCCGTGCTTTGCCGCCGGTGCGCTGCGTTTTCCTGGCGGATCCTGCTTTCTCTCTCCCTCCAGTTCTGTGCTTTCTCATTCTCTTTAATAGATTGCTGCATCACTTCTTGCAGCATGTCTTCTTTGCTTTTTCGCGGTCTCTTCCTGAGTCTTTGCAGTGTCTGAGCAGGCGATAAGAGGGACGGCTGAGGTCTCAAGGTTGATGCAGCTGAATAGGCAAAATGCAACATTTAACAGAGGCAGCATTGTTTATACCAGACAGAGTAATGGTTTCCTCCGCACTTAGGAGTAGAAAACACACATGGTCTACACAATAGCATAATTTTCCCGTCCGAAACAGAGCACACATATCCCACGGGAGCCTCAAAATGGTGAGTAAGGGGGACTGATTGTTTCAGGACTGCACTGTCCTCTGGGTTTCTGTGCCTTGGGGAGAACCAACAGCTTCAGGGGGCACCTACACTGAACACTGACCCAACATTTTCCACAGGAGTTCGTCCTGGACGATATCTCGCTGCTGAGGGTGACCTGGGAAGCAAGGGAGGGTCTTCTACTGCAATGCGGCTTCCACCCTGGCCCATATGCAGCTTGTCTGTGAGCAGCAATGGTCCCCCCACCCCTCGCGGCACAGTGGCATGGACACGTTAGCCTGGCTGGGACAAGGACCACGGTGGCTCTCCCGGTGACCATGGTGAGACATTTGAGGAGATTACCGAGGCCGATTACCGTGATGTGATAAACCACATCAATGCACTATTCTGCATCTAGGCATGCATGCCTAACCCTCCTCTCCCAAAGAGCCCGCACCGAAAAAATTCCTTCCCCCCCCAAAAAAACTGCTTACCGGGAACCTGCTCTTCTGTTTGTCCTCCACCAAGTACCGGCCGCTGCAACTGGCTACCTTCCTACTGGCTCGAGAAGAGCTCCTGGCTGCATGGCTCCAGGGATTCTGGGGTGTCTCCATCCGGCCCACCACCCTCACTCCCATTTTCCTCCCCCCACACCGGCTCCGAAGTGTCCATGGTGGTGCTCGGAGTGGAGGTGGAGTTAACCCCAAGTATCGCATCCAGCTCTTTGTAGAATCGGCAGGTCACGGGGAGAGCACCCGAGCGGCCGTTTGCATCGCGGGCTATGCGGTAGGCACTCTGCAGCTCCTTCACTTTAATCCTGCACTGCAGGGTGTCCCGGTCATGGCCCCTTTCCATCATGTCCTTTGATACCTTCCCAAAGGTATCGTAATTCCTACGGCTGGAGCGCAGCTGGGATTGTACAGCTTCCTCCCCCCAAACACTGATGAGGTCCAGCAACTCGCCATTGCTCCATGCTGGGGCTCGCTTGGCGCGTGGAGGCATGGTCACCTGGAAAGATTCGCTGATAGCACTCCACACCACGCCTGGCTGAGCAAACAGGAAAGGGATTTTTAAAATTCCCGGGGAATGTAAAGGGCGAGTCACATGGTTGGTTACCTGAGGCCAGGGCAGTAGAGTTTGAACTGATGACCAGAGTGGCTAGAACAGGCATTGTGGGATACTGCCGAATACTTCTGGAGGCCAGTCACAGCGCATTGGGCGGCCATACTGGCGCTGCAGCGGCAGCGCAATACACACTATTCCTTTCGGGGACGTGGAGTACATGCAGCGCTGCAACCACGGAGATACAGCGCTGCAACTGCCTTGCCAGTGTGGACAGGGAGTGAGTTACAGCGCTGGGGGCGGATTTACAGCACTGTAACTCGCAAGGGTAGCCAAGGCCCCAGAAACTGGCTTATACAGCCTCAGAATTTTAAAACAGGCAACAGATTCCCAGGGCTGAAATCTGACAAAGGCTTGCATTTTCAGATTCTTAGACTAGGCGTTCTTTGAGATAACAAAAGGGAGGAGAGGCTGAAGCAATTCAATGAAACTTCTTGAAAATTAAAAAAAAAAGTTATGCACAGATTTTTGTTTCTTGGAACTTTTAAACTGTTTTTTTCCCTCCCGTCTTACATTCAAATTCCAAAGTGCTGTTTAAAATTGCTAATGATGAGTATAACATTTGATGTCCTTATCAAGTGCATCTTGAGGGTTTTAAGAGTACTTATGATTTTTAAGAACATTCATCAACTGAATTAGTTGTTTCCAAAAGGAAGAGACAAAATACCTCCCTCACTTCATGTTCCAGGAACCTTTGATATACATGTTTGATATCTCTCATCAGCCAAACCCTGTCATCCTAACTCAAATAAAACTTCCACTGACTTCACAAGAGACATATGTTTGCCTGAGTAAGGATTGAGCCTTCTTTTCAGGTGTTTTAGCGTGCATAAGGAATGCAGGATTTGGCCAATCTGCAACAAAATTAATAGAGCTATTGAAACCTTCTTGTTTTCACTAAAATGTATGCACTGCTGATGGCAATTTCTCTGCTTCTATTCGGGATTTATTCAGGGTTTGTTTGGCTACCACTACATGATAGCTAGGCAAGGCAATTGAGCATATGCCTAAGGCTAAGCATGTGAGTAGTCCCATTGACTTGAATGGGATTTCTCCATGTGCTTAAAGTTAGGTATGTACTCAAGTACCTTGCTGAGTCAGGGGCTGAATAAATTCACTGTTCTGGAACATATGCATTGTTCTCCTTTGAATTTTGTGACCTTAGGGCTGGTCTACACTGGGGTGGGGGAATCGATCTAAGATACGTAACTTCAGCTACGCGAGTTGCGTAGCTGAAGTCGAAGTATCTTAGATCGAATTACCTGGGGTCCACACGGCGTGGGATTGACGGCCGTGGCTCCCCCGTCGACTGCACTACTGCCGCTCGCTCTGGTGGAGTTCTGGAGTCGACGGTGAGCGCGTTCGGGGATCGATATATCGCGTCTTAACGAGACGCGATATATCAATCCTGGATAAATCGATTGCTCCCCGCCGATACGGAGGGTAGTGAAGACGTACCCTTAGATTCCCTCAGTCTTGGTAGCATAAAAAGTGTATTTATGTGGAGAATGTATTCAGAGAACTCTAATGAATAGATAAGTAATTTTTCTTTCTTCTAGAATGGTGGTAATGGAGTTGGGCTTGCGATGTCTTTACCTAATGCTACAGTCAACATTTAATTTATGAGCTCTTAGTATGAATTCCCTCAAGGCAATCAGACAAGGGAACCTACCGTCTATCCCTGTTTATTTCAATGTCTCGGCCAAGCTTGTGCGTGTTGCAACATCCTGCAGAATGTCAGTTTTCTTATTTACGAAGCACTCAGGGCTGCTCCCTTTTTTGATTTTAATGTATATTAAGCAAAACTCTCTTTAAAAATAAGGTTATATATTTGTTTACCAAATTCAACAATGCAAAAGAACCAATCGCTTTTTTGTTGTTGTTGTTGAAGAGTGCTCTAAAAGGACCAACATCTAAAATGTTGGCCACCACATAATAGCCTTCAGGTCATGGCTCTGGGGAGTAAGAAAATACCTGCAGTTCTGTATTGCTGTTACGTTGGCAGATGAGGCAGCACAGAATTGTTCTTCAGTGATACGTTGGCCATGGAAGAACCATGTCAAGCCCAATCAGATAAAGGTTTTATTGTTTCTGTTTTTCTTTTTAAGCGAGAACCACATGGTGAGAAGTAGCATGGCTCATGTGGAGGGGAATCTTGCTCCTCGGCATGCAGTGTGTCTGTCAGAGCAAGCACTGCCACTGGTAGGGAGACACAACCACCACCAAAAGTACATCAGCAGTGGTCCATTAGAAAGTCACCCCTGCTAAGAATGTGAGGAGAGTCTAAAAATGACTCCAAGGCTCTGTTAAGGAATGTTCCCTGTGCAAAGGTGATGGTACTTACTCCGGTCCCCTTCTATGCGGAGGGTGGAAGGTTTTAGGAAGCTACTGGCGGCCACTCTACTGGGTGTGCTCAAGCCATTGTGGTCCCCTCGCACCTTCCCCCACCTCCCAGTAGGCTGTGTTAGATCTTCCTGAAGCAGTGAAAGCTTCATTACAGCATACCTAACGGTTGGAAGGATACATCTGACCGTGCGTGGACCAGTAGTCAAACATTCACAGGTCATTCTATGCCGTACATGGGTCGATGTCTGAAGCGACATGCTGGTATCGATGTATTGGATAAACTGCATGCTGTCATATGATAGTAGTTGATTGACCACCATCAATTCACGAGGAGAGGAGGATTTTGCTCAAAACTTGCCTTAGTTTCTCTGAACAGGCTTTCATTCCTCGGTGACTCTTTTAATAAACTTGGACTAAGTGTGTAATGAAATGTAAACCCAGGTAATTTTGCTCAGGTCTGTGGTCTGCTAACCAAAGATTTGCCCGGCTTCTCATAGCGACCCCTCCTAGCATTTGATATGAGGAGGAAACATTGCTGCTGTTGCTCTGGTGTACATCTTTATACAATAGACTATCTTCAGTGAGTTATAAATGAGAAAATCAAGTTAAGCAATGACACCAAATGAAGAGCCAAATGCATCCTTGGGGGACTTCAATTTAAATGAATGTAGTTACAGCAGGGAGAATTTGGCCCAGTAATTAAGCTTTATGGAAGTTTTATAGTTGTCTGAGGCTACATTTTCAGCTTTAATTGTTTAGTTTTAGCTGGCTAAAGATAGTGACAAGAGGAATATATTTTTTTAAATGAGCCCTTTCATTAAAATGCATATTGGGCTTTTTAGTCCAGTCTGGTACAGATGAAATATTGAGCTTGAAAGTGCATTTTTCTGAATTAATTGAGCTGAAGTGCTGCTGAAGTGGCAGTTTGAGAGACCGTGTCCAGTGTACAGGATACTGGAGTGGAAATCATGATACCTGGACTTTGTTCCCAGCTGTTTCATTGGTTTACTGGGTAATCTTAGGCAAGATCCTTAACCTCTCTATGCTTCCAGTTCCCCTTTTGTAAAATGGGGATGATAGTATTTAACCACCCTAGTAAGGCATTTTTAAAATATACAGTGGAAAAGTGCTATAATTTTATGTATAAATGCTTAGTATTATATTTGACCTTTCAAAGGTTTCACTAACTTTTTTAAAACTTTCAAAGTTTAAACCTGATCTGCCTATATAGACATTTTTAACATGTCCAGCATCATGGTGCTATCATTGGATTGATAAACGCATAAAATGATCTTGTGGTTAAGGCACTGGATTGGGACTCGGGAGCTCCAGGTTCGGTTCGGGACCCTGCCGAGGACCTCCTCTTTGATTTTGGGCAAGTTACTTAAGTTCTCTGTGTCTCAGTTCCCCATCTTTTCAATGACAATAGTGTTTCCTGTCTTCCATGCTTTGTCTGCTTTTTCTGTCTAGACTGTAAATTCTTCATGGCAGGGACTACTTTTATTATGTGTTTGGACAGTGCCTAGAACAATGGGGCTGCAATCTTGTCGGGTTGTCTATAATACAGTACTGCAATTCCAATAGTAAGTAACAAGCAGTCAGACTAATGTCTGCTTCCCCTTGTTTCATGACATGCTATGGAGGTGTATAAAGATAATAATAATAATAATAATAATTTTATTTTGTAATTTCTGGTCTGAGTGAAATTCATCATGGGTACAATGGCACTGAAATCAATGAAGATCCACAAGGGGTTAATTTGACTTGTTATCTGGCACTTGAGATGGGTGTTTCCCTTCAGGACTGTTGACATAATTTTTTCTAGGAAAACTCTGAAGAATTGTCTGGGTTTTTTTGTTTTGGGTTTTTTGAAGGCTTATCCCTACAGAGAAACACTTTTTTTATTAGATCTCACTATAACAAAGGAAACAGCTTCTTGGCTCAATGAAAGTGTGGCTTATTTTCTTGTTGTATGAGTAGTTTGGCATTTGCCCTGTTCAACTAAAAAAAATAAATAAAAAAATTGACAGCTTTTAAGCAGCAACAGCCACTCTTCCCTAATATCATCTATCAAAGATGCATTCCTTCTCCCCCAGGTACAATGCTGTATGTTAGATGTGTACTGTGAGGTATATAGAAGATTACAGATATTGAGACACCCCTCCTCCCATCCCAAGCCTGCAATTGGATCCATGTGGTGGGACCCTTACAGCCCTTTTGGAGTCTCATTGAAGTTCTCATGCATGAAGTCTTATTGAAGTCAGGGTACAGCCATGCAAATCCAATAGCGGGCTCAGAGCCCTCCTTGCTTTAACATAAAATCTTGTGTCTAATTTCTATGGTAGGAACATAGGAATTGCCATACCCATGGTCCATCTAGTCTAGCATCCTGTCCCTGAAAGTGGCCAGCACCAGATGCTTCAGAGGGAGGTATGAGAACCCACACAGTATGCAAATGTGAGATAAAATTCCCCACCCTGCTGAAGTATCATCCTGATCTCTAATAGTTAGAGATCGTCTTATACTCTGAAGCACAAGATACAATACATATGCTATTCAGATATTTAGTAAATGGATTTCTGGAAATTGTGTGTTGCCTCTAAATTATGTTTTTTAATAGAGTTGTATGGTAGGTGTGATGGTAATCAAAGGTCACTTCCAACTTTGGGGTGATGGCTACTAGAAAGGTACCAAAGATGAAAGGATTGTGTTGTTTTCTATACCTTATCTTGTTATGTAGTCTTTGAAAACAATCCTGTTGTTCTCTTTCCATTTTTGAAGTGGTGTCCAGTGTTAAATATAACATGGATCTTTGCCAGGGAGTGGCTGCAATCAGAGAAGATTAATTATATGTGTGGGTGTAGAAAATTGCAGATGGGAACTTATTCAGACAATAAAATCTTTTCCTTTTAAGTAAACAGCACATTTGCTTAGAAAATTCTGTCAGTTTAAAAAATAAATAAATAAAAGAGAAGCAAACTCCCCAAGAGCTGCGATATCAAAAGTAAATAGTGCACCCATTTAGAGGTAATTTTTTTTTTCCTCTTCACAGAAATAACTTACTGTTTGAATCTTGGAAATAAAAGGTTTTATTTCTAGGTCATTAAAACAAGTTTCATTTTCTGATTCCAATTAAATGTCTGGGCTGTGTGGTACAGAGAGTTGAAATGTGTACTTTCCTGAACAGCCAGAAGGCCTGATTCAGTGTCCAGTGAAGTCAACAGAAAAACTCCTCATTCACTTCAGTGGAAATTGGACTCAGCCCTTAATGAACCACAGTTATCAAAGGCGTTGACTCGTTTGATAACTGAGATTTGGAAACACTAATGGAATGCCTCTGTCTGTTAGTCAAAACCAGAGTTGTGGTGAAGTAAACCCCTCAAGAATTGTGCTGTAGTTGCTATGCCTCCAATAGGCTTAACCCTTCATGAACTTGAATGCACTCTAATGGGGATGAAAGGGAAAAACTGTTTTACATTTTTAAATAAAAGCCATGCCACCAATTCAATGGGGAATTTCAGACTTTTCCAGATGTGGGGCGAACACAGCTGGTGAAACAAAAGTTCACAATTCCCATCAAGGTTTAGTTTTTGTTGAGTGTGAAGTGATCTCTCGGGGCCAGGCAAGTCTACTGAGTCAGCAAGATTAGAGAGTGATAGAGAAAAAAGGAGCATGGTAGAAACTCAAACCAACATTTAAAATATATTTGCTTGAAGGGTTGTGAAATCTCTGTCAAATGCAGCACTTCATCATGTTTTTGATTTGCCAACATATCACAGAGAAAAACAGAACACGGAGAAAGAAAAAGACCTATTGGTCTGAAAGGGGAAGAGATTGTTGCCTTGTATTGTCTAATTAAATTGAATTAATCCTCATTAAATGTTATTTATCTGAACAGTAGCTCACAAACTGTGCATGTTAGTGAGCTAGCTGGACTGGCAGCTTTTGCCGGATTCTCACATCTTTAATCCAGAGCTGTTCATTTGAAATAGTTTGAGACTTGTGTCCCAATCCTACTGCAGCTGATGTCTATCCCAAAACTCACATTGACCTCCATGTAAACAGGAATAGAGCTGTTAATCACCATACGCAAATGGAAGGAAATCCACAGTATACTTACATTTTTGCCATCCAGAGTTTCTAAGGATTCTTATAATTGGGGAGCAAACTTTGATGTTGCTGTGCTATTATGCAGTTAACTTTTAACAAATCTAAACCTTAGGGTGATTTTTTTATTCTGCAAATATAAAGGTTACGCAAATAAAAACTATGATACGGAGGAGAATTCATAAAACTATTGGCTGTGCCAATACTGATTACAATAATTTCTGTGTTGACTTTCATTGGCTATGTTTAAATCCTTAGAGCTACAAAGATTTGAATGGGGCCCCAGTGTACAATTGGAATGTGTCTGCTGTTTGTCCCAAACAGTCTTCCCCACCTGTCCTTTTTGTTTGATATATTTAGTGTATATCAAAAGGGGGAAAAAAAACATTTCAAGTTAAAGTCACATTTAGGCTAAGAAAACGAGTTCAGACAAGCAGGGGTTTCTTTTGGATTTTTTTTTTTTTTTGGTCAGAGGTAATTTTAAAAAGCAAAACCCCTGATAACATGTTTTAAGTATTAGAAATTTTGCATTTATACAGTTTAGTGGATGGAGCTGATGGTATTTAAAGAGCCTGCCATGTTTCAGTTTGTATAAATGCAATTAAAGAGCTGTTGAATAGGTGAAATGAGTAAAATGCAGATAGCCTCATGTGAAGTGTATTGGACCCAGACTTGTGTGGCCCTGTGGTTTAAAACTAATCTGCCTGGGAAACCTAGAGTAGCAACAGAGTGACAACAGGTGCAGCTCTTCTTACACTGCTGTGAACTTAACCCACCACTCTTTCTTTGATTCTCTTCACCAAACATCCCGCATGGGCAGCATTTCATAAATTTTATAGCAGTATGATACTGTTTCAAGGCTAAACGACTAGGTGCCAGATTTTCTCTCCTTCTGACTGAGAAATGTCACCTCATGGTGAACTTACCCGCTTTACCCACTCCCCACAAAGAGGATAATATGTAGTGTAGGCAAAGACATTGCTGTGTCAAGTATAAACAACGTCAGTGTGCGTAGAACTAATAATTTGGTTCCATTTCAGAAAGGTCATGAATTAACATGTACAGCCATACCCATAAAGAGGAACATATAATTGTGTGTTCTCTTATTGCCCTGTGATAACCTGTGCTGCTCTTCAGGCTTCCACAACACCAACACCCAGTACTTTTGAATACAAAGTATTGCTGGAGGGGATTCATGTGCTGTATCTCAGTGTTCTGTCTGGGGCATTTTTGTAAAAACCACAATCAGTTTTATGACTGCATCAGAGCAGTAATGTTTCAGTAGAAAGCACTAAGACTATGGGTCGCATAATTTGGGGGGATACTAATAACTTTTACAGGTGTCGGACCATGGAGAAGTTCAGCTGAGCAGAGCCTAAGTCCTGGGTTTTAATTTGAATGAATCTATTTAATTTTCAAGTTTGCAAAATTAATGGGAAAACATTTTTTGATGTTATCAGTCACGCTCCACTGTCACAGGTTTTCTCTTTGCTTTCAGAAACTCACACAGCTTTCTTTGTTCTTGATTATTTGTGGCTTTAAAAAACTCTGTCCTACAAACCACAGAAAGCTACTCTGTGCAACTGCATGCTACCTATCTGGTACCTAACTGCAGCTTGCCCTAACTAGTCTAGCAATTGAACTGTGGATGAAATCCTCAGCAGGTGTAAATGAATGTAGCTACAATTACTTCAGTGGAGGTACGCCTATTTATATCAGCTTAGGGTCTGGCTCTGTCTGTCAGCATAGAACCCAGGCTTTGGGGAATACAAAGGGCCATCCTTCTATAAATTGTTAGAGTCGACAAAGAATTATCAGTATTTTTTTATTAAAATGTCCACTGTGACCTTGGGAGCATATTGAACATACATCAGCCTTGTCAGTTGTGACATACTTACTCTGAAATTGGTGCCTACAGAATACGCTTTTTGCATAAATTTTAAGTTTATCTCTGACCTGTTAGGACCATTGAATGAGATCCTTGTCCAATTAAAATCAGTGGCAAAACTTCCATTGACTTCATGGGGGCCAGGATTTAATGCTGACAGCTATTTTTCCATGCATGCTAGTTTTCTCTCAAATCCAAAATGTTAACATTTCATCTAGAGCTGGGGATGAATGTGAGGTGCAGTAGAAGCCTGATCCTGCAAGTCCTCTAGCTCAGGAATGCCACACATGGATGACCTGCTCATACCCTAGATCATTGTCCATAGTGGGCCAGACTTGACCTTTTAGATACCACCCTTGTGAATAGGGTAGGATGGCTCTGCATTACCCCACAAGCAGCACCAGGAAGCAAAGTGCCTCCCAAAGAACCGCTGCATGCACCAGGAATGTGCCTATTGCTACACCCTTTCACTGAGTGCAGCATATGTTCGCATGCATGGAAGGCCAGTTCAAATGACTGGTGTGGAGTACTAGGGAGTCATGTCCATGCTTCCTTCCACTCCCTTTGGAGTGTGGGTGTTAGTGGGGAGCAGTCACTGGTCTCAACAGACCACAGAGATTGCAAATGTGGCAGGACCTTGCATGGGGGAAGATACTGGACAGGGCAGCTTCTTGTGCTTTTCAACTTCCATACATGCTTACAGAGAGGCGAGGCACAATCTGGCCCTAAGCATCTGCAAAGAGACCCAGTCTGATTTTATTCAAGAGTATAAGCCAATGGGAGCTAAACACTAGTGATAGCTGGATCTTAAAATGTTTGGAAGTTCAGGTTTCATGTGGGTAACCACCCCAAAAGTCTGGAGTCTTGTACGCTATCTGAAACTCATGGGTCTCTGATGGGGACAGGCTGCCAGTGAGATTTCCGGATCTTCCAGCTTCTGGTCATGCTGGAAATTGTATAATAGCAATATTTCTTGCAGTATTTTGGCACATCCGTCTTCAGTCCTCATGGAAACATGGATGTGCCAGGGCTCAGCAGAAAGTTAGAAAATAATGGAAAGGGATGTGTGGTATGGCCCCTCACAGATCAGTCTGCTTTGTAATGACTATAACGGGGATTCTTTCCTGACGCTGTTGGGCACAGGGAAGACCCTGGAGTTCTTTGTAGATCCCAGACTAGTGCTTGCAGAAATTTTTCAGGAGTAACATTTTCCTGTTGAAAAATGTGGTTTTATTGAAATAGAAATTTTCCATGGGAAAAAGTTGATTTTTGATAGTTTTCTGGTTTCTCCTGATGGCAAAACTTTAAACACACAATTTTTGTTCAGAATTGATAGTAGAAAATTTTCACTTCATTTTGTTTAGAAAATTCCTGAGGATAATCAAGTTTCACGACCAGGTCTATCCCAGACTAACTAAACACAGTCCGTGCGGCCTAGGGAAACCACTCCAAGATTCCAGAAGCCTGGATTAAGCAGTTATAAAGGGACTGCTGACTACATTACAGAATCTTAACTGAACTTTCTTGAACTTTATTGGTTCTGGATGATGGTTGGGAAAGAAGGGGGGGAGGGTGTTTACTTTATATCACAAGTCTTGATGTTTAAAGCCAAAAAATACTTCTAACCATTCAGTCAGAAAAGTGACAGGAATATACCACAATGAACAGTACCAATTCTTTTTATCTCAGTCCTTCATCACATGTCAGCCGCTGGTCACAGGCTTTATGAAAAGTCAACTGGCAGGTGCTTTTGAGATGCAGCTTATTCGACCCCTTTTAACTATCACCATTTTGATTTTTTGATTTATTCTTTGAGAATTGTGCTGTCTCTCTCTGAGGATCCATTGGATAAGGGTTTCTATGAGTGGTTCCAAATCAAGCTAGTATTTATATATCTGTTTTGGTCTATTTACAATGTGCCCGTCCAAAGATTGGGATCCATGTACTAAATATTTAAACATCCAAGAAGCAATGGTCTCAAGTTGCAGTGGGAGAGGTCTAGGTTGGATATTAGGAAACACTATTTCACTAGGAGGGTGGTGAAGCACTGGAATGGGTTACCTAGGGAGTTGGTAGAATCTCCATCCTTAGAGGCTTTTAAGGCCTGGCTTGACAAAGCCTTGACTGGGAATATTTAGTTGGTGTTGGTCCTGCTTTGAGTAGGGGGTTGGACTAGATGACCTCCTGAGGTCTCTTCCAACCCTAATATTCTATGATTCTATGAGTCTATCCCTCCCTCCCCATAAAACATACAAATTGGACTCCTGTGCAGAACTATAAAAACTCTCCTGAATGTCCCACCACATCTTCCTAGCCAACATTTTTTCTTCCATCCGAGAGTACCAGATAGAACAGATAAGTGCTGCACAGGAACAGAAGGTCACCACATTTAGGCTGTTGGATCCAGGGGTGAAGTCAGTTTCAAGTTATAGACTTATCCCAGAGAGCCTATTGATAGAGCCCTGCGCAGATACAAAATTTGTATCCGCATCCGATCCGCAAACATGGTCTGTGGATGTAAAGCGGATATCTGCAGATTTGCAGGGTTGACTCTAGCCTTTTAAACTGTTAGGTCAGGCATCTCAGTTGACCACAGCTGCCGTGGTATCATCCAGCAAAAGAGATTCGGAGGTCACCCTGGTCCAAACTGTTTAAAGCTTTATGCTTCAGTTAAGTTGTTAACGTTTACTTGGCGATGAATTCTCAGCTGCATGTAGACTTTTGGCATCTAGTTTCACAGCTTTGAGCTTTCCCCTGTGAGCAAGCACCTCAAGATGTGTACTACAGCTGTGGCCCTTTGAGGCCAGCACATTGCAGGTTGAGCAAAACTGCTTTGATGCATTACCTAAATTTGAGACGACTATTCACAAGAAAAGCAAAATAGCACAGTAATTAAGCATGTTATCTGGTTTCTTGGGAACAAAGGGTCTTGTATTGTGCATTTAATATAAAGCCATCAAAATGCAGGTATAAGTAAATAAGAATTAGCATTGTTAATTATGTCCCTTCAGTAAGCACACTTAATTGATTAATTGTATGCATGTAGGGTGAAATTTAGGGCCTGATATGACTCTGGAGCATATCAGTTTCTCGTGGCTAATACATATTCACTGTCACCCTATAGTGGTGTACTGAGGGAATACCCAGTGAGGCATATTACAGTATGTACGTACCTACTGATTAAATATTAGTTATGTGCATTTATTACAGACATCACTACTGTATGTGAACACTATACATATGTTAGGTTACAAACAAATATAAATTTTGTATCTATAAGGAGCTAACCCCCCATAACCTCCTTGCAATTAACCTGAATACTAAGAGTACTGTGTATAAATACACTATGGCCCAGAGTCTCCTCCCCTTACTCACCTTTATTTCAGTGGAACAGCTTGCATGGCAAGGTGCTACTCAGTGTACGCAGGGTGGCAGAATTGGGCCCTGTGTAATTATATTTTTACAAAGCATCTTCAAAGTCAGTGGAGGCGGATTCAGCTCTGTCACATGGTAGGCTAGCCTCTTCAGATGAAGCAGGTCTAGCTCCCCCATGCTAGATCTGGTTTGCCAAGTTGGGCCAATTAAGAGGGTGGGGAGCACCTGGGCAGTCAGCAAGGCCATGTCTAAGTAGCAAGCTTACAGTGGCACAGCTGTACCGATGCAGCTACGCTGCTGTAGCTACTCTGTGCCGACAGGAGAGAGCTCTCCCATGGACATCATAAAGCCATCTCCATGAGTGGCGGTAGCTATGTCGGCAGGAGAAGCTCTCCCGCCGACCTAGCGCTGTGCACACTGCCACTTATGCCGGTGAAACTTATGTCACTCGGGGAGGGGTGGGGGGTTCACACCCCTGAGCGACATACATTTTGCCGACATAAGTGGTACTGTAGACATGGCTTTAGGAAGTGGGATGCTCAGGGAACTGGAGCAGCTGGAAGTCCCCTGGGAGTGGCTGCCAAAGCCCCTGAAAAAACTGCCTGAAAAGAGACACTGGGTGTGGCAGTGGGTACTTCACGAGCTGGGGAAAAGCTAGCACCTTACAAATTCCCATTAAATACAGAGACTCAGTGGGAGTTCCATTGGGCTCCTAGAGAGTTCGAAGCCTTACTCCTTAGCTCCTATATAGCCCTCTCATCCATGTTATTTATGCATTTGTATTATTGTTCTGCCTACGAGCCCGTTATGGACGAGGACCACGTTGTGCTAGGCGCTGTACAAACATAGAACAAAATGACAGTCCCTGCCCAAAAGAGCTTACAATCTAAGTACAATACTAATAGATAATAGATGGATACAGACAGACACAGATGAAGGAATACAAGTCAACAATGAGACAATATTGGTCAGCATGATAGGCAGTGGCCCCAGTACATTAGCAGCTGCATATAGATCTCAAAGCATTTGTCAAGCTAGCACCTAAATAAAGAGGTGTCATCATAATTCAGAGCACAGAGAACTAGTTAAATAGTCATTTATGATTTTACTTTGCTGTGATTTGGTAATTACCATATTTTGGAAAGCCCTGCAATATTATTATTTATTTACTTTTTATGTAAAATCTTCCTAAAACGGTGAAAGGCTTTTACTTATTTGTTTATAATTGGAAGGATCAGGTTAATTTGAGAAAAATGTTTGGCTTTTTTTACCATGCTCCTATGCTGAGAATTTATTTATTTATACAATTTCTGTCAAGGATCCTAGTTGAACTTTAAGGTCTGTCTTTTAAACCCCTGGAAACTGGAGTTTCTTATACCAACAGTGTCATAGCTGTAGTTACATGTCACATATTTTTTATTTTGGGGTATGTTTGTTTTCAAGTCAGAGAGAACGATAATTGATCGAGCCATTCTTTAACCATAGAACAGGGCAGATTCAAAACTCAGATACGGGCAGAACCCTGTTTGAACTAGCTTGTGCTCCAGGTACTTTGTGAGAAGCCTGAGAACTTTAACCCCAAAGTGATCTTTGTCTCTCCATGTTTATTAGCATGTAACTAATCATTCCCATTTCAGTTTCTCCAAATGACTAATACGCATCATGTCATTTGTTTGTTGCAAACTGTTGTACAAAAATAGAATGGAAACCACACATATGGGAAATGTCACTATAATTAGGATGATGTATCTTTTTTTTTTTTTTTTTTTAACAGATCAGTCTTGTAAATAAGCATCAAGAGTCATAAAATTATAGAAACATATGGGAATGCTAAAGAAATGGAATAAAATGTAACATGATCCTTCTCAAATGTACTTTAGCTCTCTGCATAAGAAACCATACCAGGACTGAGCAGCATGTAGTTTTGCCACAGAAGAAGAAAAGAACTTTTCCAGTTCTTATTTGTCTTAATCATTTATCTTATAGCAACATCTAGAAAACTAGAATTTGATTTGTATTTGGGACTGAATAAAAAGTAGCCTCAGTATTTGTTTCCATTAATGTTTTTGAGGAGAGAAGAATTCTCAGTTCCATTGCATTTGGGCCTAGTACAATGCAGGGGCCTATTAAATAGCCAGAGATTATGGTTACGTCCAACTCCGAGGTTTGAAATGGCTACACTTATTTTAGAAACTAAGCGTGGTAGGATCAGGTCAGATAGACTAAATCCCATATAGCTTACTATGGAGGTGGGGGGGTCTTTTGTGGACAAAACTGTGAAGTAAGAGATTCTCTATATTCTGAATGAACAATAAAAATCCCATGGCAGTTTTCATAAGAGTAAATGTTTGACTTGGTGTCCTAAGCTAAAAATCCTCCCACCAGCCATTCATACACCTTTGTGCAAGGTATAATGTGTAAGCAATTGGTTGCTGTCCTCCAACCCAGACTCAAGTGCGTTTTATTGGTGCTATTTGTATATATTGAGGTTTGCAACATTGGGATACTTCAGGATGAATGAATCTAAAATATATTGTTGCTACTATATAGCTGTTTCTTGTTTTATACTTAGATTTTAGGCTTTTTGGGCTAGGGACTGTCTGTTTGTGCTAGGCACTGAACAATCACAGAACAATGGGTCCTGGTCCATGACCTAGGGCCTCTAGGTGATAGATAGATAGATAGAGATAGAGATAGATATATACACCCCCACCCCCCAAACATTGTTTATATTATTGTGGCGTGTGTGTTGTAATGAACTTTGTTTAATTCCCCTTGTTAGGCCTATAGGAAGTTTTTAGGAGGAAGGGGTCGGGGAGAGAGGATATTTATAACATTTTTGTTATTTGCAAGGAAATATAGCACCAGATGCCATGAATAAGTTGTATAAAACAATAGCAAAGAAGCACTTGTATTTTTAACATTTCTTTAAATCATAGCATCTGAATAAAAGTAATCTTTCAACAGAAGTAAATCTAAGCTAAAACCCAAGTAATACATAATTCGTAAAATAAGATCTAAAAGAAATGTAATAGCCAAGTATGCATCTCTTGAAACCAATCACAGCACTCATGTAACATTTCACCGAGACACAGCCAGCTTGCATGTAGTCCACAATGACACCTCCAAGTCTACAGGTAGTTGACTTTTTCAGCAGCGATTAGAATTATTAACACCTTTTGGTTAACTGATTTTACAGAGCACAATTAAAAATGATCTCCTAGGGCGCCTTAAATCTTCAGAAAGACAACAGTCTGTTCGTTGCACGGTATCTTGTCACTCTTCGTTATTTATGGTTTTTTGCTATAAGGAAAGTTTGGGGAGGGGAAAAATCCATTTTACAGTAGATAGTTAATTCTGCCTTGTGCCTTTATACTGTATCCTTATGACACTATCAGCACAGTGGGGCTCAAACAGTTCTATCATCAATGTTAATTGAAACAGTAACTTAACATTGCACTGGGTTGCATCACAGCTTATGTTGTTTCAGTATGTCACTGAACTGTCATCAAGTTCTGATGAAATACAGAGCCAGTGGCACTGAAACGTGAATACACACTATACAGAAGCACTACTAGTTTGACTCTGTTTTTCTTTTACACACCAGACCACAAAACTTTATGGGCCAAATTCAGTCCTGGTACAAGTCCCATTCCATTCACTGGGCACTTCCCTAAACTCCCTGCTGCATATATGGTGTTCAGGCTGCACTGTCCTTTTGGAATGTGCCTGATGTGCATGGCCTGTTCACTTGGCTGGTGTATGCGGAGGGGAGGGGTGGCCATGTGCAGAGCTCCTATTGGTGGGGGAACACCTTTAAAAATAGGTCCTTTTTAAGGTGTCTCAAATTGGGCCACCAAAATTAATAGTCACTTTTGAAAATTTTGTCCCAAGGTTCCTTGTAGCCAGTCCGCTACTGTGTCATTCCCTGCAAACTTCCTACGTTTCATGAGCTAATGAACTAGTGAAATAAGTGTCCTGATTCTGGATTTATGTCTTTTCTCATTAGGTCTCTCTGTCCATTGGTGTGCAAATGGACATATTCCCCAGAGAAGGGCTGGGATGATAGTTTCTGGAAGATGATTGGTTTAGAAGATTTGGTGGCAGATAAGTATGAAAAAATAGGTAAATGAAGTTATTTTAAAAAATTAAATCCATATCCTGTATCATTGTTTATTAGTTGTGTCAGCAGAAAAGTATCCGGCCTTACTGAAACTAGATACGAATGGGCAAAAAACTATAAGATTGGGTGCCCCCTGGTATATCTCCCAAGTACACTCTTTACCTGTGGATGTCATGAAATGTAGTGGTGGAAACCTTGTGATACAGAATTATTAATATTGCTGGAAGAATCACTTTGGGAAAGCTATTCTTAAAAGCATGACATCATCACATTGGCCAGTCAGCATTGTTGGATGGTTTGATATCATTTACTGATGTACTTGAATAGGTTCTTGGGGAGCTGAGGAGAAGCATGGGCACGGGAATTGGTCACTCCTGAAAACTCCAACACTGATACCAACTTTCCTTGTGGCTTTAACAAAATCACTTAGGTCAAAATGTTCAAACATTTCCACTAAACTATTCTGATCGTGAGAGACATACTGGCAGGGCTTGATTTTTTTCAAAGGTGATACCTACTGATGTCTCCCATCAACTTCACCTGGAGTTGTGGGTTGGTCGCACTTCTGACAATCAGGCCCAAATGGTTTCAAAATGGCCACCCCAAAATTGAGCAATTTCTACAGCAGGCGCAGAAGAATATGGGAACCTTAGCACTTGAATTTGTTCAATAAGCTTCTAACACTGGGACACCAGCCACTATGCCAATGAAGATAATGATAATGCCTGTAGCTATTGTTATCATATTTTGTGACCTGCACTAACCATGCTTATGAAAGCTTTTGAGAAAGATCTTTCTCTGCTTTGTAGTGTCTTCATGGGGCTGTTTGACTTGCTCAGGGCCTAAGTTTAATTAGAATGTTAGCCTTGTAACAATACCTACAGCAAATATTCATTAAAAATCCATAATGTTAATTTACCAGAAAATTTCCAGGGTAACTTTATTAGACTTTCTCTGTTAAGTTAATGGACTTTTAATGGATGTCCTAAGCAGACATGTCATTAACAAGAATATTATGGTACACAAATTCAAATATGTCCATTCATCAAAGTTAATCATCTGAAATTTCCTCTAGATTTTTTTTAAATGTCTGGCACTTTGAACAAGTTTTTACAACAGTTGCAGTGTAGTAACATGAAATAGAAATAATTTAGGAATGACTTGATAGCAGCAATGCAATTGGTAAATCTTTCCAATAGTCACAAATGGATGCTTTAAGTAATATTCAGGCCTCTATGAAAGCCTCCCCTGTATAGCTTTCAACATCTCCACTGCTCATTAAAACATTTATACTGTGGTATAAACCCTGTTAACAGATTTGAGCATTTAGTATTTTGAGATTTTTAGCATAAATACAATTCCTATAACTCCAACCAGATGTAGCTTTTAGCAGATCGTTACTAAGCTAAAAGAACACATGCTGTAAATAAATGTTTGACCAGAAAATTGAACACCTCAGCAGCTGATGGTCTCATGGAAGAATATTTTTTAAATAAATTATTTATGAAGTGTAAGCTAAGGATCGAATACAATATTTATATGGTGCACTTCAAGGACAGTGCAAAGCAATTTACCATTTTAAGTAACTAAACATACATGTTTCAAATGATAAAGTAACCTTCAATAAAAAGGGCATGGTTGTAATGATGGAAACCACATAAAAATGAGCAACACAAGTATCAGAACTTAGAAGGGCTAAAATCTTAAATTTCAAATATAATAATGTTTACATTTCTCTTTTCTTTGAAACCGGGTGTTCACAGATGAACTACATAGGGAATTGGAATCTGTTTTTCTCACTCAAACAGAGAAACGCATTGCTCCGTAAGTGGTTCCATTGACTTCAGTGGGACTATTGCTGGAGTAGTGTGCTACTCCGTAGGAGGCAGAGACAGAATCTGGCCCAGAGTATTTATAAGAAACTGTGTGATGGAACTCAATGCTTCCTATAAAAACAGCACATAAGGATAAAATGCTCATACACTCCACATATCAGGTGCGAATGTAAGAGTTACTTAGAGCCAAATTCTGACACCTTTGCTCCTTATGCAATTACCTTGATTTTAGTGGGGCTATCCGAGGAGTAAAATGTTATTCAGTGTGAATAATGGTTTCAGCACCTTGCCTGAAGTGATTGGGAAGCTATGGCCACTTCTACAAGTTTTATCTAAATTAGCTTTTAAACAAAAATAACCCCAAAACTGTTGAGCTTATTGAATGTATCCTCGAGTTACGGTCCAAGGGTTACATACTGGCTGTCCCTGTGTGGATGCGTGAAAGGAGGAAGAGGGAGTAAGGAGCCTTCTGTGTTAACAGAAGCATGGAGGAAGGAGATGAAGTCCACCAATGACTGCTCCTCCGCAACTGAAGGAAATTGATCTTGTGGGCTATGTCCATTACATCTTAATGGATGGTTTCAGCTCAGTGCTTCAGAAGAGTCTAAAAGAAACAGCCATTCTAAGGTCCATGCGATATGCTCTGGGGAGAAATTCCTTCCTGGCCTTCCCATTTTTATTACTGTCATTCCCAGAAGTGCTGCTTCTGGACAGCGTACTTCTAGGAATTGGGTTACAGAGCCAGAAACTTCAATTCTCTGGAATGGCATCACAGTTCATGAGCTGTTCTTTTTCAGAGAGTGTGCAGGCTGAGCACACAGGCTGATTGCATTGTTTGGCTGGGGAGAAGGTTGGATAAAGCAGTTGGGATGACCTCAGCTCTTTACTTCAGTTATTTAAGGCCTTCAGCATTGCCTGGAGCTAGCTACCCCTCAGCTGACACTTTGCCGCAAACCTCAGCTGGACTGTAGGACTTCGAACCCCCCAGAATAGGACTGTCTTGTAGTGTGCAAGACTCTTGGTTACTTTGCTGGTGCCCGTATTGATTTTAAGTAGGGAAATAGAATGTACTGTATATAAACTTGGTCCCATAGAAGTAAATGGGAGTTCTGCCATTAAGTGCAATGAGAGCACGATCAGGCCCCATGTGCCCTTTAATTCTGTCTGCTACTTCGACAGGACATAATCCTGCTGCAAGGTGCTGAACAGCCTCAGCTCCCATCGACTACAACAAATGGAATAAATTCCTGAGCAGGCGTTTCCAGAAGATCCTACATGCATATAGTTTGCAGTGTTGTTGTAGCGTATTGGTCCTTTTATGGGACCAAGTTCCATTGGTGGAAGAGTCTTGTCAACCCACAGGCCTTGGTCCAATAAAAGATATTACCTCACCCACCTTCTCTCTCTCATGTGTAAGGCCCTACTTGAATTGCAGGATGATTGTCAAAAAATTGCAGCTGAGTTGTGGACAAGGCATGGAAAATTGTGGGAAACTAATAATGGACCTTATTATTTGTGGTAATAAAGTCCATTGTTACTTTTGTGTGATTTTCTGCTGATGGCAGGCCATGGCTGAGAGCAGGGGCTCCTGCAGTCAAAATTGTGGCGGAAGCCTAATATTGCAGAATCTGCCATTTCCGCAGCATCGCAAGTTAAGAAGGGCCTTACTTATATGCATAAAGTAAAAGTTATGCATGACCCAAGGAGGGGAACAGGCAGTAGGTCAAAGTATCCTTGAAAACCCAGGAGCTCTGGAGATTGTAAAACCAAGCTAGAAAGCAATAAGCATGAGACGAGAAATGGGACACTGTCACATTCTTCTTAAATAAATACATAAATCTAATTCCCCTAATAGAATTTCCCATTTGCTCTAGTGCACAATGTAGCCAGAACTCCGCACCTCTATTCAAGGTTTGTTTATCCTAAATTCTTATGTGAACTTACTGTATTTTAATGCCATCACAATCCCACTGAAAGAGAGAGACTGGCATTTTACTTAAATGGCTTTAATGCAGTTTGCTTAAAATCTTAGCAGCACTCAACTGTAATAGTCATTTTGTTGTCAAACAAAACAAAAAAATCAGAGGAAAATTAGCTGAGCCTTCTTTTATTGTTTACAGAAGCGAATTGTTGTTACTGAACATAGAATAGGCAAACACAACATGTTTTTCTAATCTCTGATGAGAACAATCTTCCCTCCAATGAGAGGAAACTATAGCTGGATAGTTATGACTGGAATATAAAACAGTTTTTTTCAAGTGCTCTTAACTTTCAGGACATTGAAAAGAATTTGTGGAAATTACAAGAGAATAGCTACCGTATGTTCTGAACTAGTGCATATTATAAAATGTATTTTTAAAGGGCAAGACATTTCATGTATCCACAGTGTTGCTTGTGGTTTCAGGTAATACGCTCCTTTTAGTTTCACTCTAGCTTGACATGTGACCTTGTTGAAAAGAGACCCTTCACCGTTGGCCTTTAGGATCTCCCCCGAACCTTTCCCACATCAAATGGTGGTTTCTGCTGTGAAAATACAAGCCTTCTGACCTTTTATTACCCAGAGCAGTTTGACTTTGCAGGGAATCCACACAATAGGCTCCTGTGGTCACTTCTGCATGTCTAGAATTTACTAATAACATTGTTGAAAGTGTAGATTCATATGCAGAGTTGCTGCAAACTTTATTGACCTCATTAATGTGCCCACTGCAAACAAATAGTAGAAGACAGCTTGCATCGAAAACCCCCACAGGCACTAGCACTTATCTGCTGTGGTGAGATCGCATGATGAGCATCTTTTTGTGGCATTATAAAACCTAGAAAGACATTAGCAATTCTGTTAAAAGGACTGTAGAACATGAAATTTAGGTATTGAATTGTACAATGTATTGAGGGGTGAGGAGCAGGGAAGCCTGATAAATTTTCACCACCATCTCCTACTTCAGGGGCTACTTAAGGGACCAAATAATTTTATATTGTATCATAATAATTTATGCCTAACCTTCCCCACCCACCTCTTACCCACCAGAGGATGGTGCATTTGTCTCAGAGAAGAAAATATTGTAGGTATTGTAGAATAGTTATGTCTATTGGTGTAGTAACTTATGTGTTTTGATGTTGACATATTGCAGTGATACTTTATAAATAGATATTTACTGTCTCTTCATCTGTGATGGAGCTACATGCTGATTTTACTATATTTATGTTCACACCAAACTTAACACTCTGAAACATAGTCCTTCTGCCTGCTGAAAGATTATACAATCCTATTTCTCAATATTTTCAGAACCAGCTGTAAATAGAAACTTGTGGTCAGATATTCAAAGGTATTTAGGTACCTAAAGAGGCACATAAGCACTTAGTGGGATTTTCAAAAACATCTAAGTAAGTTAGGCTCCTAAGTCTGATTGATTTCAGTGTGAGGTGCCTAACCTGCTTAGGTGCTTTTGAAAATCCTACTAGATGCTTAAATACCTTTGAAAATCTGGACCTTGCGCAAGTCACTTGACCGCCTTTCAGCCCAGCTATAGAATAGCATGAAGACCAGGACTTCACTGAAAACCAGATTTTCAAAGAGAGATGACTTTTCCCAGATAAACTACAACACGGGCGTAAAAGAATGCTCAGAGAGGGATACTTTAACAGTAGCTACTGGAATCAAGGGATACTGAACCATGACACGTAAGAGAGGTATTAATCCTTTGTAATCCGGACCCGTCTGGTAACTGGGTCCAGGAAATAAAGACCAGCATCTTTTGTGTGTAACATATTTATTACAGATAATATAAAAGGCTCTAAGACCTGAAATTAACATGTTTATAAAGATGTTTGTTGCATAATACCAATGTCATGATCCAAATAGGATATTAGGAAAGGAATGGGTCTTGTGGTTAAAGCATAGGACTGGGAAACCTGGATATTTTAGTTTTATTCTTGACATTACTCCAAGCTTCCTTTGGGCAGGTTACTTAACTTCTCTCGGTCTCTGTTTCCTCATCTGTAAATAGGATAGTAGATCATCCTGGGTTTCACCAGCCTAGACTGAGACTGGCAGAAGTCATTCATCTCGTAGATTTTTGACCCTGCAGGGTATAGCATGAGCCAGGATCCCTACTGACCATTATGCTTTCCTGTATATAAATGCCATCCTCCAAATGCTCCACCCAATTCCTTCATGACTGTGGTCAACAGAGGAACTCCCAGTCTTCCATGATTTCAGCACTGCATCAGCCTGTCTCCACAGTCACTTTCTGTCATTTTTGACCTTGTCCACCCGATTCTCAGATGGTTTTTGAGTTGATGCAAAGACTCTTCCCGCCCCCACCCCCCATGCTCCCTGCCTCCTGTTTTTTTAAGTGCTGTGGTGCTTGGGCATGTCAATTTGAAACTATGGCTCTGTGTTTCAGTGCAAAGCCTGGCACACTGCAGCCCTTCCTTGGCACTGTGGCACTCAACTCCAGAGCTTTGGAGTTTTTTAACCTCAGTGCTTTGATGCGTAGCCTTGGACACTGCTGCTTTGGCACTCCGTCTTTGGGATCCTTGAATAGAAGGATCCACGTAAGAGCAAAGCAGGGTAGTTGTTTTTCTGAAAGTCACGCCACCCAAAGTATTTCATTTGCAGCACTTGCTCTTAGACTGAGAATAAATACAGCCTTGGGCATACGCAAGGGAGCTTGCACCATCAGTGACTGAAGCTGTTTTCTCACTATGTACAAGTTGAAAAAACTTGGAGCTAAATTTTCAAACATAGGTGCCTAAGGGCTTGTCTAAACCATGTGTCAAAGGGCACCAGAAGGGTGTGATTTGTAAAGCTTGCTAACATGCTAACTGTCCCATCCTGGTGCGCTCTAAAAGGTACCCAGTTTGCATTATGTATCTTTTTAGCTCACACAAGCAGGGTCTACATGGGGCAGTTATAGCACAGTGCATTAGAGTATTTTACAAATCACACCCCTGTAGTGCAGGGGCGGGCAAACTTTTTGGCTGAGGGCCGCATCAGGTTTCGTAAATTGTACGGGGGGCGGTTAGGGGAGGAGGTTGTGGCCTGGCTTCACCTCGTATCTGCCCCCCCGGGACTCCTGCCCCATCCAGCCCCCCCGTTCCCTGATGGCCCCTCTGGGACCCCTGCCCCATCCACATACCCCCACTCCCTGTCCCTGACTGCCCCCGGACCACCGCCACCCCATCCAACCCCTCCTCTCATTCCGGACGGCCCCCTAGGGACCCCTGCCCCATCCCACCACCCCTTCTCCCTGTCCCCTGACTGCCCCCGGAACCCCTGCCCCTGACTGCCCCCTGCCGCCCTGTCCAACCCCCCCGCCCCTCCTTCTTGACGGCCCCCCCAGGACCCCATGCATTCAAGTGAGTAATAGAGAATCTCTACTGGTTATTTGAACATGAAAATGTTAGGTGGATAAACACATCGTTGCTTTTGCAAGCACCTGCTTCCCTATGCAGAAGTATTGTTATTGCACGCATCTCCAGGTGGGGCTGTTACACATAGTCTTCTAAATTCTTGCAACCAAATTTGTCTCTTGGAAAGAAATGCTGCTGCTGTTGTTGTTTGGGTTATGCAGAGGCAGTGTTAGGAGAACTCGTTCTCTTCCGTGGTCTCTGATTAGAGTTAATTCTTGAGGCAGAGTTGCTCCTGGAAACTCAGCACTGGTGTTGGGCTGAGATTCCTGAAAGAAGGTGTTGTCCTGCTTGCTGTTTGAGCGCCTCATTTCAGGCCTGGTGCATAGGTGTAAATAAAGCAAGTTACACGGAGTATAGCCAGACTCTGCATCACTGATCTTTCCTCCACTGGGAAGCCAACCCAGCCATCAGCTGCCACTTGACAGAGGGATGACACTTATGTTAGAATGGGATACTGGAGTCAGAAAAAGGGAAAGCAATATACATTTACATGTGCCAAATGGATAATTGAATGACCAGACATGTAACCCTTTGTCTGTATTTGTTCGCTACTACCTGTATTTTCTTGGGTGCAGCTTACATGCCTTTGTTTGAAAAGGCACCCTTTGGATTTTCAGTTTGCTTGTGGACACATAGGAAGGAATACACAGTTGACACACTACCAGCAATGGTACCATAACAAAAGAACCATAAATAGGGAAGAGACCGGTACTGATGAATAAAGATGGAGAGCCATATGCTGCCCTTGTTTTTTTCACACAAGAGCAAGGACACTATCAGTTCGTATTCATGGATTTTCTTTTTCATTCTTATATCTGGGGGAGGAGAAGTTCTTATGCCTCCCATCCTCAAAAAGGGAAGGAGTTTAGCCCCTAGAGATCCCCCCCCCCCAGGATTCAGTAGAGGACAGAGCCACTGTGCAGAGCCTCTTTGTCTTCATACTGCTTCCTGACCACATCACCACCCTGAGCCTCCCATTCCATAGGAGCTGTTGTTCAGGAGTTGAGCTCTCCCAGGCTCCTGTGCTGGCAGGTAACCTGATCTTCTTTTCCTCTGGAGATGCAGTTTCCATTCTGGGTTGGGTGAATTGAACTAGTAATAACTGGTGCTCCAGAGAGTTGCCATACCACCGGCCCTGCCCCTTTCCCATCTTTTCTAAGGCTATGGAGGCCACACACCACAGAACACAGTGAGGGGCCTCCTTGAAGGTGAAGTCCTTCATTCCAGGCTTCTCTGATCCCAGTCCACTGGATTCTGCTATCTGCTCAGAGAACCAAACAAGAACAAGAGCCTTAAAACACTGAGCTTTGCCCATGATCAAGAATAGTGAGTAAAAAACAAAGTTTTCTCAAAACAGATGATCCTATTTACATGTCGTTCCCCCCCACCACACACACACACACACACACACACACACAATAAGTTACAATAAGCTGCAATTTTAAAAAAAATTTTAAAGACTTGAATCACAGGATACTCAAGTGTTCGATACTGTCAAAATCCACAGAATTTACGAGTGAGTAGTGCTCCAAAAATGTCAAAGTTTCCTGTAATTTCAGTCCATCCAAGAGCTGTAACAACTAGAAAAGGGATGAAGTTGGCACCATACGAAGAGGTACTCTATGGTGACTCGTCCCTGAAAGCCTCAGACACTGCTTTATAATCTGTGAGTCAGCAGGAGCAAGTTTAAGAGAGAATTCTTCAGAGGAGATTGTTAGGGCTGATATCTCCTGGTAGGCTCTGTCATGCTGGTAAAGACACTGGAAGTGGAGAGGGAAGATTTAACTTACTGTCATGCTCTCATGAACCTGCATCAGCCGAAAGTAGGGAGGCTCTGCTTAATCGTTTGGTGTCATGCACAGGAACTAGGCTGAATAGACTTCCCCCTGGAGACCAGGCAAACAACTTAATTCATAAGAAAGCAGGCTGGATTTAAACTACTCTCTTGGAACTGATGTTTGGCTGTAGATGTAGTCTTCATTTTTTATTTTTAGGGGGGGTATTTGTTCCTTCTATATCTGACAGGCATGATTACATTCTTTCTTTCTTCATGCTGTAACAGTAAGTGGTGGTTTAGTTCATATTATGCCAACTTAAACTTTCTCTTCCTGTTAAAAATGAAATCCGGGAGCTTTTTATACTTCTCATTTTCATATTTAGTAGACAGTGAAAGTTTAAATCAACACTCTTAGCAAAACCTTGCCTACGGCAATTACCACAGTAGCATTTGAACTTTAGAAGAAAGAAAGAAAGAAAAGAAATAATGGAGATATCCCATCTCCTAGAACTGGAAGGGACCTTGAAAGGTCATCGAGTCCAGCCCCCTGCCTTCACTAGCAGGACCAAGTACTGATTTTGCCCCAGATTCCCAAGTGGCCCCCTCAAGGATTGAACTCACAACCCTGGGTTTAGCAGGCCAATGCTCAAACCACTGAGCTATCCCTCCCCCCTCCTTATAAACGATATAAGGAAGGAATAGAGTGTGAGAGAATAGCGGGGAAAGTGTTTCTGGAGAAATACGCGTCTTTGAGGAAAAAAGATAACTGAGTGGAGGCATTTATCTCTTGCTGCAACCTTACTCCTTCCTGCCTCAACCCCTTTGTGTGGTTGTGTTCCCCTTTCATTGTCATGTCAGAAATGAGACCCAGTCCTGCAATTGTTTCTCCCACGCAGAGCCCTTAGAATTCAATGGGACTCCATGTGGATGCAACAGTCAGCTTATCCGCTATCAGTTGTTCCCTTGGGACCTTAATTTATTGTAAGCCCTTTGAGACAGGAACAGTTGTCGTAATGTGAGGTATCTAGCACATTTCTGGGTGCTGTGAAATAAATAAATTAGAACATAAGAACAACCATATTGGGTCAGACCAAAGGTCCCTCTAGCCCAGTATCCTGTCTTCTGACAGTGGCCAATGCCAGGTGCCCCAGAGGGAATGAACAGAACAGTAATCATCAAGTGATCCATCCCCTGTCACCCATTCCCAGCTTCTGGCAAAATTATCTATCTTTCTGGGCATTTCTAAAGCAGCTCTCACCATCGTATGTAAAAGCCACACATAGCATTCAAGGACCATGCTCACAAGAGGACAACATTACATGACTATTCATTTCAAGTTATTGTCAGCTATCTGAGACCTTCACCTGAGTGGGGAAGTAGACTTGTCACTTCTTGAAATCAAAGGTATTTAGGTACTTAAGCCTTGCTTGGGGCATGATGAAGATCCTAGATGCTGAACAGCTGCCTTTGAAAATGTTGGGGGATAAAACTGACCCTTGGTTAACCATGTGTTTCAGTTAAATAGGGTTGTGATGTAATAGCTTACATGTCTGCACACTATTGTAATAGAAGAAGGGAGTAACAAGCTAAAATGAATTCCCTCCCTCGCCCCTCACTCCCATCTTTCCTCTGTTCATTTTGGTGTATTGATAGTGTTTAAATATCTGTCTCTAAAACATTGTCCTATTTTTTGTTTTGTTTTTGTTTTTTCATACAGTGGTAATAAAAAGACTGGCTTCCAAAAGTTCCAGATCAGAGGCTTTCTACTGACCATCTATCCTCTTCCTCCTCTTGTCTGATGCTTCCCCTTTCTGGTAATGCTTCCTCATCATCTTCACCTTCTTGCTTCGCTTGAGTCTATGCTTTCAACATAGGGACGTCTGTTTTGTGAGCGCCAGAAAATAATTGGAAGTCTTTTCGTGGGAAATGAGGTTGTGCAGACATCAGAAGCTTAGATGAAGAATTCAAAAGGTTCTTTCAATAGCTGATTAAGTTTCATTTCTTTTGGATTTGAAAAAAAGGGTAATTAAATAATACTTCAAAGGAGAGCTGCTCTCACCTGCATTATTAATAAAGAAGCAGTAACAAAAAGCTATCGGTTTAGTAATAATCCATAATTAATATGTGATAAATTATACATGCACCCCTAAATAGAGACTTGCATTACCCAATATCCAGCCAAGTCACATAACCTATGATTTCAACTAGTCAAATATATTGATGCCATTTGTTGACCCATAATGTTTAGAGAGAACATTGATGATGTACTCTAAGATGCCAGGATACTGTTTTAAAATGCTGTGAAAATGTATCTTCGTTATTTGCAGGTGAAAGGATGGGGACAGGAAGCTGAATTCATGTCTGAATGGGCTACACTTATTTACTAAACCATCTACACATGGCTAACTCACCTATGTCTAAGTAATGCTCCATCCATAAAGAGATGGTTATGCTGCACTATTTAACCCAAATCCGGTTAACCAAAGCTCCGTTGTTTCCTCAGGGTTTGGACAGATCCTGTGCATGCCTATTAAATAAATGACAGGCAGTACTTTAGTTTTTTCTGTTCTTCTTTTGCCAGGAATGTAGGCACCATACATGTAAATTAGCTGTCTTTTAATCTTAGCCATCACTCCTAAGGTATGCACTCACAAACTATAGACTTACTTTATTTTTCAGTTTAATGGATCAATGTCTGGTGTCCCTATAGGTCATCTGACTTTGCCAACATCCACGACTACCTCACCACCCCTATGTGTGTCTGCCTTTGGCAGTTATATGGCCCCCATTACTGTAGGAGCTGAGCTGAGATGTAGTCCAGCCAGAGACCTGGCCCATAGTGGAGAATGGAGGCATGCGACACCCCAAACTACAACTTCCATAAGGTTGTAGGGGCAGCTCAGGCAGACCAGATTCATGTTGAATTGGCCCAAAACAAAACGTTTTGATCTGATTTGATAAATTAATTTGAATCACTCCCATCTGAAACATATTATTTCATTTTAGTTTTCCTGCTGGACAGTTGAAAAGTTTTAAAAAATTAGAATCTTCCCAAAGAAAACTTGGATTTTGCAGAAACTGCATTTTCCATTTAAAAAAATTGGAAGGGAAAATTCCTAACTAGCTCTCGATAGATGTCCACTCATTATTAACATTATGGTAAAAGACATTAGTTTTAAATGTCAGCATAGGCTAACTAAAGGACCCTTCACTTCTAAATAAGCATGAAAATTAGGTGGTATTCTCTGGCATTATCCATTACTCCAGACTACGATGAAATTTAGCTCTTTTAAGTTTTCAGGTGTAAAGTTAATAGAGAAAGGAAACTTTTCCTTTTGTTTTTTTACACTTGTATTTTTTTCACAGTTATGCAGCCAAATACAATTAAACACAAAATGCAACTAAGTTCTGTGTGACAGGTTAAAAGCTGCTCTTAACTGAGTGAATGTGTAAGAGCTGAGTCAGCTGAGGTCCCCTGCTGTGCTTTCCTTTTGTTATTTGTAAAAAGACTGGTAAGCACTAAAAAGTCTGTTTCTGTTAAATATGAGTAAGATTCCACACTGTACATTTTGCTTACTAAAGTGGACTGAAGACATATTGTTGTCTGCTTCGTGTATTGCGTCTGGTAAATAAGTGGTTGCTGTGGCAACTGCCTCGAAAGGTGGTGGGTCATTGGTACCACATAAATTCTTTAAACAAAACTAGATCGTAGCAAATTCCAGAGTTTGTCTTCAAGGAAGGATAAAAGAGGAGGAAAGGCTTCAAACGGCTTTTTCCTTTTGTAAACTTGCTGCTCTACAGGAGGGGAAAAAGCCCTACTAAAAATGAGCTATATTGTTCAAAATAAAAATGTGACTCAAGGCAGTGCATTGAGAAGGGCTCTGTGTGTCTTAGTGGAACAGTTGTATGAATGCGAAAGAGAAAGTTCTTTGCCTTCAAATAATTATGGGTCTGTTGTGTTAGGCTTAGTTCTACAAGAGGCAGATGATTTGCACAAGTGGTTACTTTAAACCAAAGACTGTACACAGTCTCTTTGAAAAGACTGAAAGAGGACACAGTACTCTCACTGCCTGCCTCTGTTTGCAGAGTTCTCATCTCCCTCTCGTCCACTCTGACAATTTGCTTCCTTCGCCTCACTGAAAGGTGTTACCTATTGTTGGATTAGAAGTATGTGGTTGTTTAGCACTTTTACTCTTGCTGTGATACTTCTTTGCTTCCTAAGCCATTGTGTACCTTGCTGTATTGCTCTTGTAGGAGTCAACATCATTCCTCCCTGTGGCTAGTGTCTTTATTTCAATGGCAAGCCCACACCTATCACCTGTGCTTTACGCACAGTTGCCACCTTTTAAAAACCAGTATTTTCAGCAGTTAACCCATCCTGTTAGTGTTTGAGATACCTCCTTACACCTTGTGCTTAGAATGGGAGATAAGCATGGTAACTGGGTGGTATCTGTTGGTAATTGTTTACTTAACTGTGACCATTGTGTTCCTGTTCCTTGTGTGTTTTACTTCACCATTATGGGTCCTTGCCGTTCCAAATTCTATGTACTTTGATGCTGAGCTGACTTTTCTAACTTCTCAGTTATTGTAAGCATATGGGTCACCATTCCTTCCTACTTCCCTGCACATTGGTGGGTAGAATCAAGGCTCTGCCCATTCCACACCCACTTACAGGTGTGTGGGTGGGAGAGCAAATTCCACTCTGAGGGATAAAGTCCTGGACACCTGGAGCCTGTTTCCCTTGCACGCAGACTCGCTATGCAGACAGGGCTCTGTGGGTTTGGCTCACGATGCTTCACTGATCTCTAAGGCCTAGGGGTTGAGGTGGAGGGGAAAATACAGCATTCCCTCATTACCACACGCACGGCCTGTCACCCAGGTGACCAGGGGGATGCTTTCTTTCTCGGCCCATTATCCTTGCTGTTCTGGAGGAAGCGGCTCCCCTCTCTCATTTTCTCTCCAGTCTCTTTCATTTCATCCTTGCCTCTGCCTTCTTGCTGCTGGGTGGGAAAGAGGATTTCTCTCTTCTCTTAACTGCTGGATGAGGAAAAGGAGACTCTCCTCTCATGGCTGATGGAGAGGAAGAAAATTGTTGCCTCCCTTATCTGTCTCGTAGTTGGTAGGAGGAAAGGGGTCTCCATTCATCTTATTCCTGTAGCCCCAGAGCACTCCGTTCTTTCTCTTCCCCAATGGGGGTTTGGCATGTGTTTCTGATTGGCTTCTTATTGCCTTTCCCCCAGGAGTGGGAGGCAGCGGGAGCTGCACTGATGGATCCATTTGCTCAGCATTGTAGAGTGGGATTGCTTCTCAAGTTGGTCTGTCACTTGTTCTCCCTAGGTCATGCTAAGGGCTATGCCTAAAATCAGGCTCCGGCAGAACTGGCAATGCGGGAATGATATGAGCAGATCTGTCATGCTGTCAGGAAGTGGCTTCAGTTAGGGAAGAATTATTCTTGCTCACTCTGACTTCTTCTAAAACAACCTGGGCGTGCTGTGTGTTTAGTGCCTTTTTCTAAAACACAAAATGACTGTATCTGAAATTCACAACAAACCCACCTCCACACACTCCACTCCAAAGGGGAAAACCATAATGTCGACTATTCTAATGAGCTTTCTGTTTCAAAGAAATCCATATGGTCATTTTCTACTGCTTAAATCAGGAAAGAGGATTATCTGTATCTCTAAAATTGTTCCCTAAAAGCTCATTAGTCATAGATACAGTAATTGAATAACTGGTAAGAAAAGGTATTGTCTAATAGAGTCCATTCTAAAGATCAGGGCTACTAACCACTTAATAATTACATGTTACAATACTTGACCATTCAGACTGAACAAACAAATCTGCTGTGGGAGTGAGTGGTGAAAGATTTTCCATCAGAATAATTTCATCCGACACTGGATGTACAAAATGAGCTAGCTGTGCACATTAAGGAGGTGCAGCTGATTCTGAAGCAAAAGCTCTGGTTGTAGCTGCATGAACTTCCTTGAACCTCCTCCTAGCTGCAAGATCGCTCTAGTCTTGCTCTCCTATGTCTTCACTTTTTTCACTGTTCTGAAATAGAAACCTCTTGCTTCTAACCTTATTAAAAGAAGTGAACATGTGATATACTTGGAAAGTCGAGCATGATTTTTCTGAGCCTATAAGCAATAAAACATCGGCACTTGTCCTCTAGGAATTGGAGGAGACCAGCAATTCATTTCACATAAGCCACCAAGAGGCGGAAATGGTCACTTTTGGTTACTAGTATCATGAGTTGAATGAGCTAGTTGGAAAGCTTTGAGTAATCCATACGTGTGGATTTTAAATTCTCAGTATGATCTGCAGACTAACTCAAGCATGAAACTTTGAAGGGGAGAGCATGGGGACCTATGTCGCTGAGTGTTTCACAGCCTGGCTGATGATTTAACACCCAGAAGCTATGTGTTTGGGGGCAGGGTAAGCCTGTTTAATCTCAAAATACATTACACATTTGATTTGTAGGTGATTTCTGATAAGGCAATTGGATACCATGTCAAAAAAAAAAAAAAAAGAAAGAAAGGCAGCAGCAAGGCCAGATGTCTTTCATGACTGCAACATACTAAGATTTGAAGGCCCACCACAAAGTGAATATGAGTCAACAATGTGATGCAATTGTGAAAAACACTAATTGCACTGGGGTGTATTAACAGGCTCTTGTATGTATGACGCAGGAGATAATTGTCCCACTCTACTTGGCAATGGTGAGGCCACAGCTAGAGTATTGTGCCCAGTTCTGGACACCGCACTTTAGGAAAGATGTGGACAAATTTGAGAGAGTCTGGAGAAGTGCAACAAGAATGATAAAATGGTTAGAAAACCTGACTTCTGAGGAAAAATTTAAAAAAAAGCAGGCATGTTTAGTCTTGAGGCATGCATTACTCTCATGAAAACCCACTGAGAAAATAGAACTATCTTTTATTTTAAACAGAAATTGTGCCAATTGTGCTCAGAAGATTTGTTGAACTAAGCAAGTTTTAAAGATAAGCCCTGTTGAATGAATTTGGAGTTTCTGAGGTAGAGCCAAGGCATTGGCAAGGAAGTGTGTGGAAGCTCCCACTGTGACTTTGTGTGCCTCATCCATCTAACCTGTGGATGAATAAAGAGGTGTGGATTCCAGGAGCTGTCAGTCCTGTCTTACTGCTTTGTATCTAGCTATACTCCAGCACCACCCCAGGGAAAGACCTTTTATATGGAGATGGGCCTGAATCAAACCCCCAATCCTGAAACACCTGAACTCCGAAGTGACTGGACCTGGATCCCATCTTCATAGCTTGGGCCTATCCCTATCTTTATCATAGTTCAGGAATTGGCGACCTTTGGCACGCAGCTCCCCAGGGTAAGCACCCTGGCAGGCCGGGCCGGTTTGTTTACCTGCTGCGTCTGCAGGTTCGGCCGATCGCGGCTCCCACTGGCCGCAGTTCGCCATTCCAGGCCAATGGGGGCGTTGGGAAGTGGTGACCAGCACATCCCTCGGCCCGCGCCGCTTCCCGCAGCCCCCATTGGCATGGGACGGCGAACTGCGCCCAGTGGGAGCCGCGATCGGCCAAACCTGTGGACGCGGCAGGTAAACAAACTGGCCCGGCCTGCCGATAAACAAACCGGCCCGGCCTGCCAGGGTGCTTACCCTGGTGAGCCGCGTGCCAAAGGTTGCCGATCCCTGTCATAGTTGATTAGTTGTTAAAATAATCTTTCCTTTTGGGAAAAAAAATAGTTAAAAGCTCAGATTCCCTCCAGTGTGGTGGCACAGAACGTGGCAGAAAGGCCCTTTTGCAGAATTCAAGACAGATTGGGGAGGGTAGTTTTTGGTGGTTCAATGTACCCTCTGCTGCAACTAGCCAACACAAACTCAGAAGTGGGTGGTCTTAGCCAGGGAGGAAATGAAAGAAGAGTGGCAGGATTTCACTGATTTATTGGTTCTCCTGAACAGCCTCTGCTGGCTACCACAGAGGTGCTAATGGACATTAAAAGCACCACTTGCCTGGTGGAAACCCTGAAGGAGAGTGGAGATGGAAACGCCTCTGGGCCAAGCTGATGCAGGATGTACAGTTTTCACTTATTTGCATCAGCACAAGTGAATCTATCCCAAAGTATCTAATTTCCAAAATACCTTTATTTCTGCAGATATGAAGTCAGTGGCTACAATGTAAAGTACGAGCCTGGTTGTCTGTTTACATACCTAGTAAAAAGATCACACCATGTTACATGGAATTTGTATAGGTTATAGTAAAAGCTGTTCTACATCGCTATACTGGGCATTGAATAGTTATCAGTTTTTAAACTCTTATGAGCAGCATGATACAGCACAGTTGTGTTTAATATACATACAGTGCAATTGGTATTTGGTAAGTAAATGGAGTTTTTAATGCACTTTTTTGATGGATAATACATTAAACAGCAGTGGGAAAAAGCGCTTTTTCAGGAAAATGCATGTTTGCTTTTCTGTTTATCAAACTGATGGGCGTTTGCTTTTACTTGTGTCTGCTCAGGAAACCAAGTCCTGTCTCCTGGAGCTTCTGTTGGAAATGGCCTAACGCCAGAGGCTGCAAAAGACCTCGGTCTTGCTGAAGGGACTGCAATAGCAGCATCTCTCATTGACGCACATGCTGGAGGACTAGGTATTCTTACATATTTACTGTTCTCGGAAACAGGGATATTATTGAAATTAAATGTTTATGTGAAATACCCTTTTCCCAGAGCCCCATTTTCTACAAACACTGGTAACTAAGCAGCACATTGCCCTTCTGCTGAAAGACCAATTCTTATCAAGTAGCACACTTAAAAAAAATCTTTATAAATTATTTACAAAAAAGAGCGTGTGTAAACATCACTAAAATCAATTTGAAATTTTCAAAAGTGTCCACCAATTTTTGTTGCCTCCATTTTCAGGTTCTCAGTTTGAGACACAAAGGACCTAGTTCCCAGGGGCTGAGAGTCTGGCGCTCCCACCGAGCTTCCCATTTCTCAACACATTAGGAAAACCCCACCCCAAGTATAAAATAAAGCGCTCAGCCAAAAATCGTGGGCCTGATGCAGGAATCCCTCAGGGAAGTTCTCTGGCCTGTGTTATGTAGAGTTCAGACTAAATGGCCATAAGGGTTCCTTCTGGCCTTAAAATCTATGAAACTTCATTGAAATTTTTCAAAACATTTCACTCATATTTCCCTAATTTAACAAAAATATTTAAGCTCAAAAGTTGTAAAATTTCAGAGGAAAAACATTTAACTGCAAATTTTTCACTCAGCTCTATGATAGTATTACTGCATCCGAAGAAGTGAGGTTTTTACTCACGAAAGCTTATGCCCAAATAAATCTGTTAGTCTTTAAGGTGCCACCAGACTCCTTGTTGTTTTTGTAGATACAGACTAACACAGCTACCCCCTGATACTTACTATATAGTATTCACTCAGCTCTATGATAGTATTATAATGTCCATTTCATAGACCTGAGGTAAAGAGACTTAAATCATTTGTTCAATGTCATATGGATCCAGATTGTTCCCTGCAGCAAAATGGCCCTCTCTGACTAGCTTGCTTCTGCTACCTGTACCATTGTAGTGAGGGGGTAGCAGGAGCAGGCTTCACAGAGCTGTTACATCCACCACATTCCACTACGGGTGAATGGGAAGGAATGGGGAAGAGACCATACAAAGTCAGACCAAAGGTCCATCTAGCCCAATATCCTGTCTTCCGAGGATGGCCAATGCCAGGTGCCCCAGACGGAATGAACAGAACAGGTGATCATCAAGTGATCCATCCCCTGTGGCCCATTCCCAGCTTCTAGCAAACAAAGGGCTATCTCCATCATCTGTAAATGCTGAGAAATTGAGACTAGAATTATTGTGAGTATGGTTCATACTGTACCACCTCTGACTACCATACAGGGATGAGGCCCCTTTGTGCTATGTCCTGTACAGACAAATAACAAAGCAGACAGCGTCTGCCCCAGCCAATTGACAGTTTAGGTGTCAATAGGACACAAGAGACAGATGAAAGGAGGGGTGGGGGGCGGGGATAACTTGTGAGGATTAGGTGTTAATGAGATTAACAGAGTTTAGGATAAAAACAGTAGTCTAAAAAACAAAGGAAACTGGTCTGTTTATAGGTATCCTGTATAAAGCATAAATAAGGAAGATGATAGAACAAGCTGTTTTGGTGCTAAAATAGTTAAAAGGTTCAAGGTTTTACCAGTACATTTAAAGAAGCCTTTTACTTTGAGACTCCATGGAGCTGTTGGATGTGCATTCTCATACTTCATTGACTGAGGCCTTGGCTACACTTCTGGCTGTACAGCGCTGTGAGGTAAACCTGTCTTCATACAGCTGAGCAGGGAAAAGCGCTGCCGTCTGTCCACACTGACTGCTGCCAGCGCAGTGGTGTGGCCACACTTGCAACATTTGCAGCTGTGTTGGGAGCGGTGCATTATGGGCAGCTATCCCAGCATTCATGTGGCTGCAACGTGCTTTTCAAAACGGGGGAGAGCGGGTGGGGTGGATTGTGACAGGGAGTGTGGGGGGAGAGACAGTGTTTTTTGGAGCATGTCTGCTCTCTATTTTGCAGGTTCCGAACTCCCGGCCCCCTACTCATTCATTTACTCACTCAAATCAAGCTGCAAACTGTTTGCTTTTCTCTGTGGTACAAGCTTTGAAACCTGCACTTCCGCATTCCTGCAGCCAGTCACAACAGTGGAGAGGATTGGCCACTTGACAAGGTGATTAGTACAGCGCTGCAAGCGTTTACACTCACACCCATGAGTCGTAGCCACTCCGCTGCAGCTGTTATTCCTCTCGGAGATGTGGAGTACCTGCAGCAGTGTACCCAGGGAGATACAGCGCTGTAAGTGCCCTGCCAGTGTGGACAGGGAGTGAGTTACAGCACTGGGGGAGGCTTTACAGCGCTGTAACAAGCCAAGGCCTGAGTTTAGGTTGACTTAAAAATGGTTTAGCCCCATAACTCCCCTGTGTTTAAATAATGGAATGGAGACCTTTGTACATTTCCTTTCTACTAGCCCAATGTGGGACGTAGCACAAAAACTGCTTGTTATATTAGGATTATGGGTGTAATTCATTTAAAATAACAAGGAGTCCTTGTACTCCTCATTGTTTTTACTGATAGAGACTAACACGGCTACTCCTCCGAAACCTGTCATTTAAAATAGCAGACAAAAGGTTAGAATTAGAATGGGTTGAAAACTAGAATTTCCATCCTGTGGGAAATTCCAAGATTTCGATATCTGGTTTTGTCAAAAGTCAAGACAAAGAGTTTAAAATCGACTTTTTTGGAAAAACAAAAAATGTTCTGAAATATTTTGTTTTAATGTCATCAAAATTAATGTTTTGATCAGGTTGAAATATTGTTTCAATGCTAATTTTTATAGTATTTTTAGTTTATAATATGTTGAAACAAACCATTTTGACCTTATCAAAACAAATCTATAATTTCCTGTTGAAAATTTTGATGAAATCAAGATGTTCTTGCAAAAAAATTAAATTTCGCTGAATCAACATTTTTCCAGCAGACAGCTGTTCTGTCAGAAAAATTTTGACCAGTTCTAGTTGGAATAAAGTTAGCCAAAAAAGCACCAGCTTTCTCTAGTACTGTATTGTGATACTTTCTACAATTGCTTATTCTTCCACTGATTGGGGGTCACAGCTTTTTAACGTTTGATGGGCTAAAAGCATAGGCGCCAACTTTCTCTGGCGCTGGTGGGTGCCCGCGCCCCCTGCCCCAACTCCACCCTTTCCTGCCCCTGGCCCTGCCTCATTCCAACCCCATCCCCAAAGTCCCCGCCCTAATTCCGCCCTCTCCCTGCCCCTAGTGGATCCCTTCCCCAAATCCCCACCCCAGTCCCACCTCTTTCCCCAGTGCGCTGCGTTCCCCTGGAGGCAGAGGTAAGATGGAGTGGGGGGGGAGTGGGCGGGGCAGGGAACATCTGCCTCTCATACCTGCTTTTGATGGGATCAGGTACTTTTGTCTCCCCCCTACCCCCCTTAAAGTAAATCTAAATAGATCTAGTATTTTGTTTTCTTGTTCCACATAAGGTACAAGAGGGAATGAAAGAGGGCAACAGGGGAGGCGTCAAGAGAAACAAACAAAACATATAAATCCATGAATTACAAAAGAGCAGAGAATAAGATGGAGTTGGGAGGAAGCAAATGAACCAAATAAAATAAAACCAATAAGATTGGGAGGTGGCAAGTGCCTTATAAATAGCATAGATAGATAAGGGAAATTAAAATCAACCCAGGCCATTAAGATAGTAAATGAGCGCAAAGGATCTCCTCCTTCAGTGGATATGCTATATACTTTATTGACAAGTAAGGTGTGTGTTACCTACATTGCCAAATAACTGTTGGTGCAAATAGCATCCACAATTTGTACCCACAGAAGACGAAATCTAGCTATTAAAAGTCTGATGTGGTGTTAGTCATTCCTTATCCGACTTTCAGTTGAGCACTCCTGAACTTTGAGAGTATGTGAACTCTAGATTCAGTCTGAAGGCTTTTGGTTTTCACCAGTCTTTAGCTTTGAATTTGAAAACAAACTTAAAAACCCAGCCCAGATTTGCCAGAAGTCTTATAAACCTTTTGAGCAAATCTGGAATGATCGCTGTTTACACATCAGAGGTGTCTAAATCTCTTCAGTTTTGCATGGTTTTGATGTGAAACGCATCAGAAAGAAAAGGGGATAAGTTGGCACACTCCCTTGCGAAATGAGACCACCGAGCTTCACAAAGCTTCACTCTGCTCTTGCAAGGAAAGTGCAGGATGCTTAATTCTGAGCTTCTATCTTAGTGAAAGTATTGGTAGAAATTATTTTCAGACGTCTTTTAAAATGAAATGCATTTGAAATTTTGAAGCCCGCATACTTTTTTGTACTGATTTGGGGGAAGGCATATTTTATTTTGCTTTTGAAAGTTTTTCATTTCACCTTTAATGAACGTCATCTACATGCCATTTACTGTGTACTACCTACCTGTCCAACAATAGGTCAGAGTCATACCTCACGCAGACTTCAGTAGAACTACTCGAGGGATGAATTTGTCCACTATGCTTTAATTACCATTTTCCTTCCAGATGGTTTTATCACTAATAGTTTTTAGCCTTAGAGCTCCAGCATCAACTGGTTGTTCAAATACATTTGTGACCTTTGGAAGTAGGAAAAAGGAAGACAGCAACATCTGATAATAGGGCAAAAATTGTTCTCTAAGAACTGTATGGCACAGGATTTCAAGTTTCTGTGCTTCTCTACATGCATAGAGTTTATAGTGGGAGCTTCAAGCATGTAGGGAAAACAAAGATCTCTGTGTCTTGCTCCACCTTGTCATTCTGAAAGGACAGTTTTGCTCTTCAAACTTTGGATTTACCAGTGTTTACAAAAATGCCTCTGTGATGCAGAGCTTTCATACTTCCTGTGTCCAACTGCCAGTAAAGCAATTGGGTCTGATGGACTATGTCAAGGGAGGCATGAGCATGCACAATGCTTCCTTGATGTCCCAGTGGCTTAACTGCTGAGGAAAAACTGATCTATGCAGCCCGAAGAGCATTGTTCTTGGCCAACAGCTACAATTTGGTGCTTTTCCATAGAGTTGAACTGAGACCCATCTGTCTGGAGATACTGCCATCCCCTTTGTGAAGTGGGTGAGTGGTGGAGCTTAAAGAAGACCATCTCAGTGACTCCTACCTGTCAGGAGACTGGTCATAGGCAGTCATGCCTAGTAGTTGGAGTAGGCGTCAGGTCTAGTGGTCAAAGCAGAAGGTCAGAACCAAAGGCAGAGCCAAGAGTCAAAACAGAGTCAGATCCAGAAATTGGAGCCAAGAGTCAGAACCAGATTACCTGGAATATGGATAGGTAGGAGCAGGGCTGGTTCCAAGTAGGGGCAAGGTTGTAACAGGATTAGAACAATGCAGGGTGTGGGGCATGATCTAAACTGGAATAAGGCTGGGTACAGGGCAGGGTCAAGGCTGGAGCAGGGCTTGGAGTGAGGCAAGCACATGGAGGCAGAGAAACCACAGCTGCATGCATTGAGAAGCCACAAAGCCTCTGCAGCTGCTTAAGAGCAAGCGTCCTCTCTGCCTTATCCAATCACGTGGTTCTGCTATGGTCCAGCTACTCTCATTGGCTGCCTGGTGCCTGGGCAGGTGCAGCTGGAGGCCCTCATTCCTGACACTACCCTATAGAAACTGGTTTTCCTTTCTTGTTTTTACTAAAACAAAGCCACCTGCTCCTTTTCTCTATTTCCCTGCTTGAGCTACAGCAGCCCTCGGGGTGGACTAATTCCTGCAGTCCGTGGAGCCCCAGTGGGAGGTAGGTGCAGGGACCAGGATGAAAATAGGGATGATAGGTGTGGAAGAGGAGCTATTGTAAGCTCCCCCGTGGTTAGCTCCACACCTGTGAATTGGGTAACCATAGAAAGTTTCACCAACATGGCTGCTTTGGTACTAGTTACTTAATCTTGGATCCTTGTAACCCAGGAAAAACGTTCTTTCAAACTGTATTACATTAATGCGCACTAGAGAACTTTTAGTTCACACACAGGCCAGTTAGTATGCAACATGTCAGTGCCCTTTAGAAATCACACCCCTAGTGTGCATTGCTGCTCCGCGTAGACAAGCCCTCATAGGCTCTGATCAAGTGATCCCTCTTTGTTAAGCTAAAAAGATAGACTCAAGGAATTTAATCTCTATTAGGCATGTTTTCCAACCTTAATTATTCTTGTGGCTGTTCTCTGAACCCTCTCCAATTTAACAACATCCTTCTTGAACTGCGAATACCAGAACTGGACACAGTATTCCAGCAGCTCTTACATCAGTGCCAAATACAGAGGTAAAGTACCCTGTCTATTCCTACTTCAAGTTCCCCTATTTATGCATCCAAGGCTCTCATTAGTCCCTTTGGCCACATCACACTGGGAGCTCATGTTCAACTGATTATCCACCATGACTCCTGAAACCCTTTCAGAGTCACTGCTTCCCAGGATAGAGTCCCCCCATCTTGTAAGTATGGCCTATATTCTTTGTTCCTAGATGTGGACATTTACTTTTAGCTGTATTAAAACAGATCTTGTTTGCTTGTGTCCAGCTGGCCAAGTGACTTGTCCTTTTCATTATTTACCACTCCCCCAATTTTTTTGACATCTGCAAACTGTATCAATGATGATTGTATGTTTTCTTCCACATCATCGATAGAAATGTTAAAGTAGCATAGAGCCAAGAACCGATCCATGCGGGACCCCTCTAGAAACACACCCACTCAATGATGATTCTCTGTTTTCAGTTACATTTTGAGACCAATCAGGTAGCCAGTTTTTAATCCATTTAATTTGAATCCGTTATGATCAGCTTGGAGTTGGATAGTTGGGTGGGGAAATTTCCTGTTTCCTGAATTTCCTTTTTTGAGCTTTTCACATCCCACAAACATAAGGTATGGTTCCCTGGCCTTGGGTGATGGGGAGTCAAAATTGATCTTTTGTCCTGGCTGGGACACAGGACTGACACTTTCCCAGAATGATAGCGTCCAAACCTCTACAATACTCAATTTCCTGTTAATCATCATGCTGTAAACCAATATCAGTTGAAGGCATCATGTTGTGGAGGACTCTCCTGCCAAGCACTGCATCTGCAGGTCACACAGGATGTGTCTCAGAGGTGTTCATGGAGACTGGGTTTTCAGAGTTACTGATCAGCCAGAGCATTCGTGAGCATCAGCCAGAGCTGCAAGTGTTTATCACCTCTGAAAATTAAGCTTCTTTGACTTAGGGCCAGAAGGATGGTTAGACACCAGCTTAGGAGTTGGGAAATGCAAGTTCAGTTCCCTGCTCCACCATAAACTTCCTGTGCAATCATGGGCATATCATTTAACCTCTCTTCCTCTGTTCCCTATCTGTAAAATGGGGATATTAATAACTCACCGGGGTGTTGCAAGGATAAACACATTAAAGACTGTGAAGCCCTTTGGGAACTACTGAGAAGCACTATGTAAGAGTCCGATATTATTATTTACAAAAGTATGTAGGCACCTAAAGATGCAGATAGGCATGTAATGGGATGAGTACCTAAGAGAGTGCCTAGCTCCCATTGTCTTTCAAAGAGAGATAGGTGCCTAATCTGTACAGGCAATTTTGTATATTCCTGTAGGTTCCTAGCTGCCTCTTTAGTGTGTAAAACATCTTTGTAAATCTGGCCCTTAATACCTCAGTATGTATTTAGGTGTTTTGTTTTTTTTTAATTAGGCACCCTGGTTTCAGGATTCCAACCACCGTTAACTTCAAAGTTTGAAAGTCTCTCTCACACACGTACAATGTGTTTGTTTTAATGTGTGTTTCATTATTAATCCAGCAAAATTCTATTTTCAAAATCAGCCTATTTCGGTATTAAAGCATGGAGACATCCTTGGGGTGGGGAGGGGGGTTAATGCGGAGATGTCAGACCAAATGCTGGGAGCACTAGAAATCTTTTCTTCTTTCCTTGTTAAACTTGGCATGCTCTATGTCATTCAGTAAACAAATTCTGAAGGTAAATCCGATCCCAGCTGTCCCACTAGTGTCAGAAATGCTGGGAATTCTTGTAAATCAGAGAACTACAGTAGATTGAACCATAGAAGAGAATTTGTTTGTTATTACTTGTTTGTACTAGCATAGCATCTAGAAATCTAACAGAGATTGGGGCTCTATCATGCCAGGCGCTGTGAAGACCCATAGAGAGAATGTCTTCCAAAGAGCTTGCATTCTAACTACACAAAAAACACACAAAGTGTTGGTTGGGGAAACAAAGGCACAGAGAGGTTAAGCATCTTGTCCAAGATCACACAGCAAATCAGTGGCAGAGCTAGGAACAGAATCTAGGTGTCCTAAAACTAATCCTAGTCTGGTGCCCCATGCACTGGACCACACTGCCTCTCTAATGATAGGTTTCAGAGTAGCAGCCGTGTTAGTCTGTATCCGCAAAAATAATTGGCCTCTCAGAGTTGGTAGGACAACTCCCACCTGTTCATGCTCTCTGTATGTGTGTATATATATCTCCTCAATATATGTTCCATTCTATGCATCCAAAGAAGTGGGCTGTAGCCCACGAAAACTTGTGATCTAATAAATTTGTTAGTCTCTAAGGTGCCACAAGTACTCCTGTTCTTTTTACTGCCTCTCTAGTTTGTGGATTTCTCTCATTTTCTGATAGTTTATTAAATACACTGGTCAAAACTAAAAAGTACTAAATTAATATTTAGTAAATGGAAGGTACTATTTTAACATTTTTTATGATTTCCAATGGTTGTTTCTCCTAGATTATCCATATACTGTACATATTATTATAGTTTGTATTGACCATATTTAATCATTTAATCAGAGCATTTGTACTCTGGCTAGGAAACCAATTGGTCTCACTGTGTACGTGGGTGGGTGTTTTAAAAAAGTCAGGGAAAATCAGCATATTTTTCAGTAGAAGGACTTAAAGTACTCATGTTGTAGAATATACATGATAATGTATAACCTCACATTGAATCACATTGCTAAGAACTATCTTATAAACAAATTCATATTGAACTGTGAGAAATATTTCCACATCTTATTTTTGTGGAGGTAGATGAATATTTGGTACACAAATTTCAACACTTCAAAACACTCCAACGGACCTAATTTTCATGGAAACACACATGCTTTTACCCTTGCAGTTTTCATGTACAATGCTACAAAACAATAAGCGTCAGATTTTCAGAAACTGGGATGGCATTTTTGCAAGCTCAAGTTGTCAGTGCAATAAATGTAGGTGATTTTTTCGTCCCCACAATCATTAGCACCTAGAGTTTAAGCCTCTTAAATGCCTAAAGGTCGTGGAAATCAGTGCTTTACTGGCTAAGTGAGATGTATTAAGGATGCATAAAACTGTGTGCAAAATGGTTACTTTCCCTTGCAATTTTGTGCTTTTGAAAATGGAGGCCCAGGCTAGGGTGGATCAAAAATTTGGCCCTAAATATAAGCAAAATTGTGCCAGCAAAATTAGAGACTGCTTTTCAAAGTCAGGCCTGTAATCTTTTTTTTTACATTCCATTTGCTTAGGTTTATTAAAATGTATACCATTCACTAAATAAAATATAGACTTGTGTAACAAAATATCCTTTCTTTTAGGACATAAAATATACACTTTGATTTTATGCTGTAAACATGTATCACCGAAGGCCTTTGTAAGGCTTAAATCATGAACCTTTAGCCAGTGACTTTCTCCTTCTCTTCATCATCTCTTCATACTTCATATTGTATATGTTAAACTAATGCATTTATTTAAACATGGAGAATGATTTGCTGCACCCAACCTCTTTATAGTTTGAAGTTTGAATCTTAACAAAACTGCACTAAAGGTCCAGCCTTTCCAGTATTAAGTGATCCTTTGAAATCAACAAGATATTGATTATGTGTGTGTGTGGGGGGGGAAATATACTGAAAGCTGGCCTGATGACATAGTGCCAGTTCCTATACAGAGGAATGAACAGCTCTTGTTATCTACACTGCCAGTCACATGGCATATCAGTGAATAAATGTAGATGGGAAATACCTTTTCATATCTTAGAATTTTCAGTCCAGACACCATTTTCTACAATGCCTCCGTATTCCCATAAAGGAGCTCTACCAGTCACAGATTCCGTGCTATGGCTCTGCACATAGTGGGTGACGTTTGACTGCTTAGGGGCTGGAGAACCAGTCACATGGATCTCTCTGTATGTTTTCCCCGGTGCTGTACAGGCAGCACTGTTACAAAGGCGATGGCTTGGAAAAGGGGTGTCTCTCTATGGTAGAGGAAGGCTGAGGCAGGGCAGTAGCAAGGAGAATCACTGCAACACTAGGACAAATTGAGTGCACATCTAGGAGATCTGAAAGGAGGTTGTAGGAGGAGAGAATCTGTGAGATGTAAATCTGCTCTGGGAGGGGTTGCCAAATATGGGGCTGGTAGAGAAGAAGATGAAATAAGAAAGATTTGGACTGAAGAGAGAGAGTGCAGAGGGGAGAACGAGGAAGAGAGGGCGAGGATAAGAGTGCACGTGAGAAAGTGCACGTGAGAAGAGGGTAACCAGAGCAGAGGGCGATCTCTGTAATGCTCTCCTTTCTCCATGGTGGGGTGAGAACTCCTGCTTCCCTTCCACCCCTTCTTTCCGTCTTCTTTAATCATAAAGTTCAGGAAATAAAACTGGAAAGAGCCTAAGGAAAAATAGTGGTGGAGAGGAGAGGAAATAAGAAAACAAGAAGGAAATTGAAGGTTTCCACTGAAAATAAATTCTAATGAAAATGAGGGAAAAAAGGATGGTGTCAGATAATGCAGCCACTATTTTAAAAGTAGAAAAAATACTGACAAAAAATATACAGAGGAAAGAAAATGCAGGGAGAAGAGAGAAAACATCTGTGACATGGTAAATTTAAACCAAGAAATATTGAGAATAATTAACCGCTCTAGTTAATGAAAAGTTGCCATGTATTAAACATGTGATGTCACATGTTTTGGGCATTTTCCCGTTTTGTCATATATGTTATATACATAGTGTATAGAGGATATGCCCTAGAACATCTGCATGCTTTAGATTGGGAGTTCTCAAACTCGGGGTCGGGACCCCTCGGGGTCGCGAGGTTATTACATGGGGGATCACAAGCTGTCAGCCTCCACCCCAAACCCTGCTTTGCCTCCAGCATTTATGATGGTGTTAAATATATTTTAAAGTGTCTTTAATTTATAAGGGGAGGGGTGTCACACTCAGAGTCTTGCTATGTGAAAGGGGTCACCAGTACAAAAGTTTGAGGACCACTGCTCTAGATTAACCAGTTGTACATTAATTTCCCTTGGATGTCATAATTGTTCCATTGAAATACATTCTTCTGAGTGTATCAAAAATGGTCCTCAAAGATAGAAGAGTAAAAACAGCACTTTCTCAGCATACAGACTGAACCACAGTGACATGGTGGAGATTTAGTTTTCATAGCTAGGAAATTTTGACACACCGTCCATTTCTGCATTTGGCTAGGTATAAAATATTTTTGGATGTTCTGAGCTCTGGAATCTATGACAGCTTTGAAGTCTGAGAGTGGGGTAGGAAGGAGATGAAGAGTTATTTGATATTTACTGCTACAGAGGTCTTGAGTAGCTTCCAAGCTAGTGCATCTGAAATCTGTTACTAAAAAGCTGAAAACTGGAAGCTGAATAGATATATGCCCTTCATTCGACCTAGTCTATTAATTTTAAAGTGCCTAGAGTTAAAACTGAGTATGGGAGGTCTGGCTCTTGAGGCTATGACCTCAAAAAGCTGGAATAAACTACCTGCTCCATTAAAACAGGCTCCAGCATTGTAGATCACTTATTGTACAGTATCTGAAATACTTTGTTACTGTGGAAAAAGAACTGAAATTATGACTGCTGTTTCCTGCCATTTGATACTCAGTGTCATATTGTTTTGTATGGTACTAAAGTTTGCTGTCTTAAGTCTGTCCTTTGGGGACCTTCACAAAAGAAATTGTGTATCCTATGAGGCTGTACCAGCAGCGGCGGCTCCAGGCACCAGCACTCCAAGCGAGTGCCGGGGCGGCAAGCCGCGGGGGGTGCCCTGCTGGTACCTGGGAGGGCGGCAGTCAGGCAGCCTTCAGCGGCATGCCTGCGGGAGGTCCGCTGGTCCCTCGGATTTGGCGGCAATTCGGCGGCGGGTACGCCGAAGCTGCGGGACCGGCGGACCTCCCGCAGGCATGCCGCCAAAGCCAGCCTGCCTGCCGTGCTTGGGGCAGCAAAAAAGCTAGAGCCGCCCCTGTGTACCAGTATACTACAGATTCTGACAAAAATAAACGTAAAATCTATTTATAAGAGCCCTTAAATTGTCCTAAGAACTGAATTAAATGGCTTGATCTTCATTATAATCCTATGTTATAATTAGGGTTGCCAAATTTGGTTGGATGTATTCCTGGAGATTTCATCACATGACATAATTTTTAATTCCTGGAGACTCCAGGCCAATCCTAGAGTGTTGGCAAGTGTAGTTATTTTTAATGTTTTTTATTCATTATAATTATAATATGCTATAATTAATGTTATCTCACTTCAGTCAATCACAAATAGGACTTTTCGAGAACTCACTGACAGTAAAGTTGACATAAACACTAAGGGTGACATTCTGGCCCCACTGCAATGAATAGGAAAATTCCTACTGACATCAATAGAGCCAAGATTTCTACTGGAGTGATACACATTTTCTTAATGTTTAACAGTTATTGAACCATGAGACTTAGTAATATTATGGGAGACATACAAATAAATGTCTACCTGTTGCACTGACAAGTCACACCTGGGTAGATTTGTATGCTTTAGTGAGCGGATAGTCTTTTGAATGCCCTCTAGTAGTTCTAACTATAGTACTTCTTAGTTCAGGAAACTACCTGTTAAACTAAACTATACAAAATCCTTAATGTGTAGTGGGGCATGTCACTGTCTGGCAGGTAAAAAATAAAGCATGATAGGTAGCACCAACACTTTAAGGATTCTGTTTATCTGTACAAATAAATGAATCCCATATGTATACAGAATCCCAGACATAATCTCGGCCTCGTCTGCCACTTGTATATTTCTTGGTTCAAATCGGATTCTGCATTTACACTATGTGTACACAAGGATTTAGGGTCAGGTTTTTAAAGGTATTTAGGTGCCTGAAGATGCAGATTGGTACCTAGGAGGATTTTCAAATGTGCCTAGGCTTTGATCAGTGCTATTGGGAGATATACATGCAAATACCCTGCATGGCAGTCAGACAGTAGGTGCCACAGTGGGGGAATAAAGCAAGAAAACATTAAGGCACTTGCCAGCGATTCAGGAGATTAGGGTTAAATTCCCAGCTCTTCCACAGACTTCCTGTATGACCTTAGGCAAGCCACTTAGTCTCTCTGCATTTCAGTTCTTCATCTGTAAAACAGGGATGATGGTGATATTTCCTTTTGTTTTTTCATCTTTTCTCTATTTTGGCTATTGAAACTGTAAACTCTTCAGTACAGGAGCTGTCTTTTTCTACACATTTGTATGATGCTGGTACAATGGGGCTATGATTACTGTTGAGGCCTCCTGGCTCTGCTGGAATATAAATAAAATAATAATAATAATGGGTGTAGAGGAGAGTAATTAATCTGTGTAATGCCCCATACATTTGGAACATCCTTATGTTGTCAATGAAATGTATCCACAGTCACCAGACTGGAATAGCCCTTTCTAATTGTGAAACTTGTCTGCCCTCTAAGCAGTGTGGGATCCTTTGCAACCATTCAAATACTAAACAACTCTGTTTTATGGAAGGTTGGGTTGTTTTTTAAGATACATTTTTTTTTAAATAGGAGTGATTGGAGCAGATGTGAAAGGATATAACCTGCCCTGTGAAAATCAACCAATTATGTCCCGGCTTGCTGTGATCTGTGGAACATCTTCCTGTCACATGGGGGTAGGTTGGCTACATATTCACGGTGATAGTTTTGTATAGTAGCTAATGTCTCTGAAGAGAAATTACACTTTATTTTCCCATCACCCCCCCCCCCTTTTTTTTTGTTTGTTACGCTGGTGTGTTCTTTATCTTTACTTTCAGATTTTAATTACATATTATGCATTTGCTAGAAACCAGGAGCTTTCATAGTAGTAAGATGACCAGATAGCAACTGTGAAAAAACGGGACAGGGAGTAGGGGGCAATAGGCGCCTATATAAGAAAAAGTTCCCAAAAACGGGACTGTCCCTTTAAAAACAGGACATCTGGTCACCCTACATAGTAGTGGAAATCAATACTGGGGGGAAAATCCTGACATGAAGTGCTAAAGCAAAGTCTAACACAATGCTGCAGAAGCTTAAAGAGAGCAACGTGAAATCGGAGCTGAAGATTCTGAATTTGAGTTATCCATGACAAGCATGTCACTAATGTGTTCCTGAGTAGCGTCTTCAGAGAAGTAGTGTGTGTTCTCAAGCAGCCCTTCTCCCCCACCTCCTCACTCAATCAATATAAATCCATCTCCCTCTGAGAGCTGCAATGATCTATATAGAATTATGATATGTATGATGACTTCAAAAAAACCCCGATAAGCAATTTTTGCTTTGTTAATTTTTCTCAGTGAATTAACGAAAAAGCTTTTCCTTAGCTCGCAATTAAAATTTAGTGTCTGATTTGGAAATTTATACCTAATTAAAATGTATGAGTCTGAAAGCTATTCCATTTAGATAAGTACCCTTTTCTGCCATATTTTTTATTTAAAACTCATTATGCTCTTAAATTTAGACTGATTATAACTTTGGATTTTTCCCAAATGAGCAAATTGGGGCGGGGGTGGTAGAGGTTTTGCTGTCAAGGAAAGGCATCTCAGATTGTGAAAAGAGGGAGCTACGGTTAAATAATGTCGTTACTACACTTAATAGAGGTGCCTATAGCTTGTCCTCATACTGTGTATTCATGGAATAGGCCATGACAGCAGCATGTTAATAAGACAGTGACCTTGTCAGTTATGCCCCAGTTCAGCAAAGGACTTAAGTATGTGCTTAATTTTAAGCATGCCAGTAATCTTGCCCCTATTAAGCCAAAGCATTTAGCAGATACTTGAAGTCAATGGGATTTAATTATGTATTTAAGCACATGTTTAAATTCCTTGTTAAATCAGGATTTTAGGCCTAAAATCCCACCATCCTTAGCCCTGGTCTACACCTGAAAAGCTATACTGGGATCACGGTGTTGGTTAGGGGTGTGGGGTTTTTTTATTGATATAGTTATATAGGTATAAGCCTTGGGAGATGCAGTTATAGTGATGTACAGGAGCCAAAATAGATCTTATTTTGCTTCCCAAACTTGGATACTGGTATAACTACATCCACAGTGGGGGTGGAATCAGGGAAGGAGGGTTGCCATTTTAACCATAGCAATAGAGTTAAAGCGGCAGAATTTTCTAGTATAGACAAGCCCTAATTGATCTACCATAGATTAGTACTCTACTCTGTGAGCGTAGTCCCAGTGAAGTATTCACAGAGTAAGATACTCCTTGATGAAAGTAAGGGGCCCTTAATGGCTTGAGCCCCAACTTGGGGATAGGCATTTTCTGTGGTTCTCGGAGAAACTTAAACTGGTTTTCATTTAAATGTAACAACTCAGCATTTACTACGTATTTATTTCCCCCCTTCTCCCAGGTGTTTGTTTTGGTTTTAGGGTTTTGTTGTGGCATTGTTGTTTTTTTTTTTTTCAGTTGTAAAGGCACCACAATTTCCAATCAACAGACAACAAGCAAATTCTAAGCCATTCTGGATCAAATCTATGGGAGGCCTTTGGTTTAAGTGTCCTTTATCTCTATCTGCTTATATTGTACCAAGTGAATATAGAGCACATAGGGCATTGTGTGTGTTTTTAATGAGATGTATATTCAGCTGCAGTTGGTTGAAATTAGCTGTACCTTTTTTTTTAATTAGAGCTATAATATGGAAGTTTATTATGCTCATGTTTTGTTAGAAATATATTTTTTCTGTCTCTCTCTTTGTACCGAGGGACCCTCAAGGCAATAGAGATTAATCATCAGGTTTAATTTAATGCAGTGGGAGAGAGACCTGTGTGGTCAGGCTGGCATTATAAAGTGCCTTTGATCTGCCTCAGGTGCATGGAGCCCCAGTGAGCCAGCAACAATAATACCTTTGTGAGATGATCAGAGAAGAGAGAGAGAGAGAGAGAGAGAGAATGTTCTGTGTGTAAACTCAACGCAGTCCTTTGTTGTGGTTCTGGCGAACGAAAGAGCCAACTGTCAGGAGGAATTCAGAAAGCAGGGTTAAAGTGTGGCAGTTGGGCAGTGGATTTCTTTCAGGCCTCTTACAGGAAACTGTTCAAAATCACCTACTGGATGATTATTTTTTTCTTTGAGTGCTTTTGGTGGTATATGTGTATGGATATAGCGTTGCCATTATCTAGGCTGAATGCTCCATGAGTCACAGAATTAGATATTGCTTGTGAAGGGCATTTACTTTAAACTTACCGAGAAGCTCCATGACCCAGTTTTCATTACCTCAAGGAATCTAAAGAATTTGAACAAAATACATTGCTAATCATGCCTTTGATATTTTAAAAGTTACAAATGTTGAACATAATTTTTCTGACGGATATAATAGTTTCATTCGTGGTAAAATTCCCATTTTTTTTTTCCAAATGAGGTTTCATTTTTGGAATTAACTACTGCTTTTCTTGGGCATTCAGACTCCCAGGCCACTTTGTAAGACTGTTTCCACTGAGAGACTTAGATGGCTCAAGCAATGGGCCAAAGAGAGTTTCATAACTAATTAGTGGATTGGTTCAAATCCAGTTCTAGGTTAGTAGTCACCAAAAGTCACTATCATTTAAAGTCTGGTCTGTGGCCTTTGTAAAAGAAGTTTTTGGCCAGTCTGGACAATTATCCACATCACACAACCCTCAGCTGCCTACTCTGAAAGTAAATCTAAGCAGAAGCCCATTCTCAGTTGGTATGGCAAATGAGTTATCCTCTTATCTTTAGAGGTGGTTTCTTCATTTCAGGGTTGCCACTCATTGCCTGGTATCATGGCTACAGGATTAGCTGTACTTTTCACCGGTCTCTGTGGCTACCTGTAAGGCCCAGCAGGTGTAGAACTCAGAATTGCTAGGTAGAGACACTTCCATATTGCCACCCAGCAATAGCTATAACCACCTGGCACCTCATTACCCATGGCTCACTGTGGACACAGACCACAGAAAGTCCTTCCCCAAAAGGTGTGATAGGCAGCAACCTTATGGCTCCTGATTGGCTCCCCACCCCTTTCAAGTGACAGAGCGCCTGCACTTCTCTCGGGGTGGATTCCCACAATTCACCCGCTTTCAGACCAGGTCCCCAGGCTACAGCTCCCCTGTTCTCCAATCATGTTTTCTTAGCAGGCCTGGCAGGTTTTGCCACCCACAAGAGACTTCCCTTCAGCAACTGCAGTGTCCCAGGACAGCTTCTTCAATTCAAAATACTATATATTTATTTGTAGGAACATAGCAATCAGAAAAACAACAAAAGGCTACACATACGGGGAAATGGAGTATTGTTGGCTTTCCTCCAGATACTGCCTCTTCCCCTTTGTCATCTGGGGCTCAGGTTTGAATAGTTCCAAAAGTCCTTTATTGCAGTCATTCCCCCTGAAGCCCCAACATTGTCAGGGGTAGACTTTGTAGGGATTGACACCTGTATTGTCCCCTTAAGTAGTGGTTACTGGGGTTATCTAAAGCCATTGCCTGCCTTCCTGTAGACACGTAAAACCAGGACTGAATTAACTCTTTGATCCTTGGTGGTCATCTGTGTAATGGTAATCAAATAAACAAAGGTACACATATATTTATTTATTTTTATGACTATTTCCCATGTTCTTCACAGCAGGGCTATGAGAGGAGGCTTGAACAGCTGCTGCCTCTGTGCAGTGGATAAGAGTAATGCAGTCTCCAGAGCTGTCCAACTAGCATTTTTCATGAGCACCAAATTCATTTAAATAAATAAGTAAATAACCTTTTCCTTGAAGTAAAATGTTTCTTAGATGGTAAGCTATTTGGGATAGAGACCACATCTTCATGTCTGTTTCTACAGTGCCAACACAAGGGGACCCCAGTCCTGGCTGGGGCGTCTGTCACCACTGCTATATAAATAATAATAGCACCTATTTTCAATATAATTTACAGGGGAAAGTATCTCATTATTGTCATAGAACTGGTTGGGCTATGTACAGTCAGACACATTTATTCAAAAGCCATACAGAGAAAAGATGCTACAAACCTGAAATCTTCAAAACTATTCACTATCATTTTTAATAGTATTCCCATGTGGCCAGAAGTCCCATGAATACAGAATATGCGCCATGTGTAAGTACTAACTGAAGGTCTTGAGATATTTATATAAAACAGACCTGCTCATAAAATATATATAGGCGATTTGTACCTTTTTGTTTTGCGCTAAGTTTGGCCAGAGAGCAGTGTTCTGCCTTCCCTACTTCCCAAAACAGCCATTCCACTATGCACATCTTTGTGGATTCACAGCCAAAGAGAGTTTCCAGAAAGATTTTTAGTGGGAGGCATTTTCTGGCCTCTAATTCATCTTAATGTGGGGTGGGGGAGATCTGAATTTTCTGGCAGGTTGAATCCTGAATACACAAGGTAGGGTGTCCCTATTCAGGATTTCTTTAATTTCCCTATCTTAGGTGACTCGACCCCCATGATATTTTTGTCACTTCCTGTCCCCTTTGTGTTGGCTCCTCTGGAGACATTGCTTCTGATTTGTGACGGTCAAGAAGTTTCCTTTCTGGATCAGATGGATTTTTCTCTCTTTTTGCCTCTCTGTTATTCCTATGTCAGTTTTGACTCCACTGTAAATGTGAGTAAATGGAGCGCACACATGTGGGTAGTTAGGTACTGAGTCACCTGACTTGTGCACACACAAAAGATCCTGTTTTGCAGGGGTAGTATGTGTGTGCAGCGTACAGCCTGACTTCAGTAATTTGGCAACTTTAGTCCTGAATAATCTGCAATAATTTATCCCTTGGGGGATTCTTCTTTTCTGACTTGTGAGACCATTTCCCATCAGGGATATGAGAGTCAGTTTCTCTTGAGATGTCGTTGAGCAGCTATGTACATAGTAAAATGGGAGATAGCCGAAGCTGTCCCATCATTTACTATGGACTATTTTAAAGTAATTTCCTATGCTTATTTTTACCAAGCAGGGCTATTCTTTGTCTTCTTCTGTTAAAGGAACTTCAGTCCGATTAGCTTATTCTAAATTTGTTCATCTGATTCTCATGACAACTGTGAAACACAATAGAGCTTCTTTGCTCCACAATATCCACTCAAGCTGCCAGCTTTGTTCACACAAATAGAGTCTAAAGCACATTTCCAGCCCCAGAGCATGCACAGTACGTGTCCTTTGCAGTACATCCTGGGGTGGAGACTGCAGAGACACGCTGGCTCAAAGTGTTCTTGTAGCCTGATCTCTGTAATCTCAGTGAGAGCCAGACCAGCAAGTGGATTCAGTATATTTTGGCTCTCCTACGAGAGCCTCCTCTTCAGAACATGCCACGTTGTTAAAGCAGCAGACTTTTGAATAGTTACTACAAAGGGACTCCTCAGCTGCTTGAAACCCTCTCCAAGAGGAAAACTTGCAGGAATCAAAAAGCATTGCGCTCAACTTGCCAGCTCTAATTAATCTAGCCGGGTGGCACTAGCACCACTTGGCTAGATTAATTTCTGCCACTTTCTGGCAAGTGGATCTATGGACTGCGCGCCAGATTTCAACCTTTCACTCTTCAGTCTCTGCTGCACTCCTATCACTGCAATGAAATGTGCAGTGTCTGAGGGGACAGGGCCGAAGCCTTGGGCAGTGAATCTGGGTGCCAGCTGGCTGGGGTACAGCATTTAGCAAAGGCAACAATTTGTCCTTCTACCCCGAGGAGAGGTGCTGAGAAGGCGAGGGGACAGGACGGGAGAGTGCAGTAAAAATTAAAAACAAAAGCAAAACTATTGAAACCAAAGCAGCTTGGAAAAGGTTTGAAAGGAGCTGTGAAACTGAGAGCATCCACCCAATAAACCTCCGCCCTCCTTGCTTTTTAATATTCTTCTCTGCTAAAAGGCCTCTCCTCTGAATATGAATCATAAAGCTAGTGTCTTTGGAGTGAGGGAAATAAATCAGTAGCACAGGAACTTCTCCCTTAATCTGTCCTCGTTCAGTTCAGTTCTGCTGCTTTATATCTTGCATTTGGCAGCAGTCACAATGCTGACTTCCCAGCTAATGAAGACATTTTACATTCAGGGAGGGCTGCATGAAATGAAAACCATATTTATTTTACCACCCTGTTAGAGGTTGCCCATCCTTGCTGTACCTATGACTCAGGCGCTGCAGCTGGAAAAGGTCACAGAGCGTATTTGGATGCCATGGTACTATTCCTGTTCAGCACGTGGCCTTACAGGGGTTACATTTCTACATACTTAAAAAAAAAAAAAAAAAAAAAAGAACCCAACTCCTCAACTGTTTCTCTTATTTATTTTCTTTCATGAAACTTCCCCCCACCCTCTCTTGGCAAGAGGATCCTTCTCCACTTCCCCATTGTTGGCGTTAATTTGTCTGATATTTTTGGTGAGAAGTGAAATATTTTCACTGGAAGGATGTATAAAAAGATGGTTGTGTTTTTTTTTTTTTTTTTACCCTATTTTATTTTCTTCACAAAGGCTAGCAAGATATTGGTGAGGCTTGGAGATCAGATGCAGGCTGCCTCCCAAACCCCAAGCACTTACTTGCAGAGCTAGAAAACCGCAAAGCTTAAGATCCTGAAATGTAAATAGGAAGTCGAAGAGTTTACTTTAGAGCCAGCAGTGCCGAGCCTGTGTAATGTTTACTTCAGCTTGCCTCCCAGCCTCTCCTACAGCCTGGCAGAGATGAAAGGAAGGCTCTCTGGGCAAATTAGTTGTTAAAGTTTTTGTTAGAAGCAAGGTTCCTTTGCTCATGGCCAGACATAATTCAGCTTGGGTACATCTTGGATTGAGAGAGTGGGAAGTTCCTATTTAGCTCACCCTGTCACTGAAATCCAGGTTTTACTCCCCAACACTTGGCCAGAACTCCACCTATGCATGAGAATACAATTGAAAGCAGTATAATAACTGTATTGTATATAAGTAGATAATGCCTAATAACATTTCCAGAAAACGCCACGGTCAGCTCCCCTTCCCTTTTGTGAATGGGCCATTAGAATTTAAAAAGTGAGAGTCATGGTACAGATATGGACAGAGTAAATGCTTTGGAAAATAATCCACTCTAAAACTGGACTAAGACTAATACTCTTCAGCCGTGTCATTGATATCAGTGAAAATGCTTTGCTTTGAAGGTTCCATCAGATGCAGTGGTTTTCATTCTGTGATTGACTGCAAGCTACCCTTGTGTGACATAAAGCTGTATATTGGGATGTCTGATATATAATATTATGTATTTTTGCATTACCATCTATCCGAGGTATCTCAAGGAACTTTATAGTAATAAATGAATTAAGCCTCATAGCTCCTCTGTGTAAGAGAGGTGAGATTTATTCCAGTTTTATAGGTGGGAAACTGAGGCACAGAAGAGTTTAGTGACTTTTTAAATGTTGTCTCTTTAGATTTACAAATGCCACCTACCTTCCACCCTTCAGGGGCAATGACACATGCGCCCCCACCCCCACCCCCCTACCATTAACCATGACCAGCAAGCATGTGTTTAAACATGACAATCCTTGTCCACATTAAGGGCAAATTGTATTGAACATCATATGTGTTAAATTTCTAACACAATGAAGTATGGACAAGGTCTGACTCTGTGTCCAAAACACATCTCTTTCCTGGGCATTTCCTTTCTTTTTTAACTTCAGGGCTACAAACATATGCTTTAGGCTGAGGCTTCCTACACAGCTTGCTGTTTGTAGGGCTTTTCCCTGCAAGACTCCTCCCTCACTCCAAAGAGACTCCACTTCTGATCTTGCCAAGGTGAGACCACTGAGAGTCTAGAGGATAGCACTTTGAGACATCATTTTGTGACTATAGTTTCCTTAGGTTTGGAGCAAACAGTGGAGGGGAGGTGTTTGAGAAGGGAGGGGATGAGAGGAGAATGTAAATCAGATTGCTGCTATGTGCTGGACTGTGTTGTAAGGGTGTTTGAGCTTTGAGAATCTGTTTCTGTTGGCATTTTCTTGCAGCATCACTGCATTATCCCGTATAGAAATTACATGAAAATAACATTAGTTCTGGCCTAAATCCAAAGGTAAAGAATGAACATTCACACTTTAAACATCAAACTTCGCCTGTCTAGGTTCACCAAAGCACATAATTAATGAGGGTATCCCATTGTAACTTGATATACTGAAGATCTAACCATTCACTATGAAATTCTTTTCTTTAGAGGATACAAGCCAGAATTTTAGCTTCCTTTTTAATAGTGTTTTTAAGATGATTTTCCTTTGTTTCCTGTTTAATATATTTTTAAACTATCAGATTTGACAGGTACAAAATTTCAAGTAAACTCAAAGTATCCAATTTTGTTACTCTTCTCCTGATTTAGAAAAATCGATTAGCCTGAGACCCACGGTGTAGATAAAATCCCAGCTTCTTATCAGAATAATCTGCCCCTAATAAAACTGGGTACAGGATTTCCTTCTGATTACAAGCCGATTTGTGAGTGTTTGACTGTCCTTCCACCTTGCTGGTCTTCTCTGTTCATGTGACTGGATAGGTGATTATTAAACAGTTCACTTTTATTCCATGTGCTAGGCTTCCTGGTGGAGAGAAGAGAAGAGGTTATGCTGACCCTAATATTAACTCCTTTGACCCTGAATTAAACTGTAATGAAGTGGCTAGAGTACAGCTGAAACATACTTTGCTCAGATGGCTTCTTGACTCAAGACAGTCTAATGGATTCTTTTTAAATTATTTTTTTAAATTTTCAATGAAAAAAATGTTTGTGTTGGTGGGATTTAAACTCTTTCAAATTGCAATGTTTGCAACTCAGTGGTAAGATATAGTGGCTACAATATAGAACTTTCAGACAGAACTCCTGGGTTTAGTTTATGACCATGTCACCAACTTACTCTATGATCTTGTCAAATCACTTATCCTTCTTCTGCACCTCCGTTTGCCTACCTGGAAAATGGAAATGAGTGCTCAGATTGCACCTGCAGGGTATGCAGTCATAGCACCCAGGTGAAGATGAGGACCAAGGAGACTAAGAAGAGGACAGCCAGAACACTGAGGGGCAGGCACATTGGGTAAGGGGAGAGGAGAATGGAAAGAGATATGGCAGAGAGAGGAGGAGAATGGAATAAGACAGAAAGAGAACAAGAGTAGATGAATAACTGAAAATGGTATGAAGATAAATAAAGAATGGAAGTGTAAGATATGGGGAGAAAGAGTGATGACAATAAAGAAATGGAAGAAAGCAAAAAGCAGGAGAATACACAGCTGTAAGATTAGTGCATCTTCTTTAATGTATCAGTGCCCCTCTAATCCTGTTTTCCTAACAGAAAAGGGGGAGATAAGAGGCTTGGGAGGGGTCAATTAGAGTTCTGGAGTTGTGAAGAGAAGCAAGGCCAGCTCCAGCATTTCTGCCACCCCAAGCAAAAATAAACAAACAAACAAATAAATAAATAAGCTGCGATCGGTGGCGGCAGTTCAGCGGCAGGTCCTTCGCTCCTAGGGGGAGTGAGGGACCTGCCGTCCCCGAATTGCCGCAGGTGCCGCCCCTCTCTCTGGGCCGCCCCAAGCACCTGCTTGTTAAGCTAGTGCCTGGAGCCGGCCCTGAAGAGAAGGCATTTGAAGAGGATTTCAATACATGATTTCAAATTTGAGCACTAATAGGTATAGCAATACTATAGATGCGGGAACTAGAGATGCTGGAGGTGCTGCCGCCACACCCCCTGGCTTGAAGTGATTTCCATCCTATACAGAGTTTACAGTTTGGTTCAATGGCTCCCAGCACCCCCACTATACGAATTGTTCCAGCTCCACTGGCAATACTTATGTCTCAGGAGTGCTGGGAAGTTGAATTAATTGTCTGTGAAGTGGTTTGAGATCCTGGAATGAAAGGTACTATATACAGTAAGTGCAAAGTATTAAGGACTGTCTGGGCCACAGTACTATACAAATGATAAATTTTTAATTTCTATAAACAGCAGCAAACCACTAAATTCAGGAAGACTCCATTGACACATGGGCAGCAGGTTTACCACAAAGGACTTTCGTTCTCCATCCTGTCTCACGCAGCCCTTGATGAAGCAACAGTTGTTTATCTGAGTTTCTTCTTCCCTCTACAAATACGAGCGGGGGTGGGAGAAGCACTAGTTGGGGCAGAATTAATTAGGGAGAATGTACAATAGTTGTGTGAGCAAAGTACAGTGACGCATTAGCTGCTGCCTTTCTCTTCGTGTGCCTGAGAATCACAGTTTACTCTGAGCTCATTGTTTATAACTGTGGGTGAAATCCTGAGGTCCTCTCTGTGTTTATCCAGTCACTGGGAGTTTGTTTCAGTAAGTAAGGAGCAAGTAAACACTGAATAAAGCACTCGGTATTTTGCCCTTTTAATTTTTCAAATAACAGCATGTTTAAAACACAGCATGAGATGGCACATCCTGTGTACTGTAAATCCACTTCCAGTGACACCTAGGGGGTGCAGTTGAAGTTTCCTGTTACCAGCAGGTGAGATATTGCTGGTACTAGGACATTCCCCATTACAAATAGAGGGAGTACCAGCTCAAACCACTGATGTCTTACCTACTGGTAAAAAGGGAAAATAAATCTTTTGAACTGTACTCCACTGTACAATCGGAAGGTACATGGGACGTTCATGCAGGCTGAAGAAAATAAACCAGCCCCAATTCTGAGTGAGATTCTTGGTATGTTTCTCAGTAGGATTATGGTTGCTCAGCCCCTCACAGGATTAGGCCATTATAAAGGACGATATGAGTCACCGTGTTGACACAAGGGAAGTGTTTATTTTAATGTTGTAACTTTTTGGATTTCTTTTTCCTTCTGAGAGCTAAATTTTCAGGGCACTTTATCCAGCAGCTAAACTCCAGTTCATGCAGGAGTTTCACCATTCTCTGGGTGTCTATCAGATCTGACGAGAGGTCTGAGTAAGGACCTCAGGCTTTGTCCCTACCTGGAGGAACTATAAAGACATTTAGTAGCAGAAGGCCAGCTTCTATGGCATAACTTTCAGGAAGGGATATGGGACAGGATAACCCAACAGGGCTCAGAGCCCGCGTTGACAGACTTGGGCTTATAGGGCTTGCTCTATGGCACTAAAAATAATTATGTAGACATTGCAGCTCAGTCTGGGGCTTGGGCTCTGAAGCCCATCCTGCCCCCTAGGCTTCAGAGACTGAGCTCCAGACTGAGCCACAATGTTGACGCAGTTGTAACGCGAGTCCATGTCTGCCAACCTGGGCTCTGAGTCTTGCAGCTGCGGGCCGCCACTTGCTTTGTAGACGAACCTACGGAGGCCCCGTGTCTCTGTGTTGGCTCTGGCCCCTGGCATCAAACCCCAGCTTTCAGGCAACACATCTCCACTGCAGCCATGCTGACCAGGACTGTTCCCGTCTGGGGCTGCCCCAGAACCCTAGATGGGGAGGGGTCTGTGGAAAAGATGAGATAACCTGGGGTTCTGCTAACTTTCTTTGTTCCTCACTCCAGCCACACAGATTTCCCAAGGTGTACAAGACGCACACAACTGAAGCCCAGCCATTCAGCCTCTACTCCTCCCTTATCCTAGACCAATGGAGAGGCCTCCATGAGGTCTAGAAGGGGCATGGTGCTGCTGATAGTCTGCTCTTTGGTTGTGTCTGCATTGCACACACAAAAAGTGTGATCTTAACTCACTTTAGCTAAACTGCATTTGTTAATTCTGTTTAAATTAGCAGTGAAGATATGGTATCATGGCTTTTAATGTGAGTTAGCAGCTCAAGTACAACCTCAGGCTGCCCTCTAGGTTTTAACTTGAGCTGCAAACTCAACTTAAAAGCCATGATACTGTGTTGTTACGGCTATTTTAACCTGAATAAAGAATATACTTTTTTTTCCCCCAGTGTAGACGTAGCCTGGGTATGTTTCTAGGAGTTACAATCTGAGGTAAAAGGTTTAGAGTTAAAAGTACATACCCCAATGTTCTTTTGAGACATTGCCATTGTTCTGCATTTGAATTGAAGTCACTACAGGTCTGTCGCATCTTACGTGCATTTAACATGCGCAAATTCAGTTTTATGCGGTTGGCAAAAACAAAACAAAAAAAAAAGAGAAAAATAACAATTTAAATACTGTTCCTGTAGTGTGGGTGATTCCGCCCGGTATTACACTCAATGTAATTTTGACTATACGCCGTTTTCGCTTTATGCACTGACCGCGGAATGTAACCCCAGCGTAAGATGAGACAGACCTGTATTATAGTAAGTAAGTTTCTTCCTTTTTTTCTGATACTCAAATTCCCTACCTGACTTTCAGGTTTGAATTTTTTGGCTTTTTAGTTAGTTGGAAATGTTAAGAGGAATTAGTCCATGTTTATGATGAACTCCCAGGAATTTAACTGATCATAGTCATAAAATGTGCTGTTTTTAAGATTATACTTTAACTTTGGGACACATTAGTGTCTGTCTGAGGGTTACAATCTTCATAAAGAACAGTGATTTTGTGACAATGGAAAAGGAGTAAAAATAAGGGGGTGATACAAATTGGTGTGTAGTTCTGTTGAGGCCCAATATCCCCAGTGAGCTATTACAATGAGTGGCAGGGGTGGGAGTTCTCTCTTGTGAGTCACTAAGCAGTATTGCTTTAGAACTGGACAAAATAACATTTCAGCTGAGGACACCAGCTCTTAGAAGCTATTGTGTAACCAGACAACCTTTCAGTCCATTTATCAAAGCACTCGTAGTTCCCATTTCAAGGCAGGCGACACAGTAAATATGATTTAAAAAAAAAAAAAAAGGTTAATCTGTATCCAGACATTTCATTAAATAAAACGATAAAATAAATCAATGCCGTACTGCGGGTGCTTAAGTGCTTAGCAAAAAGCTTCTGAATCCATTAGGAATTTACTATTTTTTTAACTCAAAAAACAATTTAACAGATTAAAACTTTTTTTTTTTTTTTTTTTTTTTTTTTTGTCAATTGCCATAAGAAGCCTTGGCCTTTGGGAATAAAAAGAAAATAATTAGATGCCGTGCTGTACCTGTTGTCTGCCTGCCCACACCCATGCTCAGGATGGATTTAACATTCAGGCAACATTGAAAAGAGGCCAGAGTAGAAGTGTAGGAAACAGGCATAATGGGAACAGGCAAAAGTCAGTTGGTTGTAATATTTTAAATATCTGACAAGTCTCTCGTGGGCAGGCTCTGTCAGTGCTGAAAAATGCAATAGTGAGGAAGCTAATATTACAGAGTAACAATGAAAAATAAGCAAATACAAATAAAGAATTTAAATATATTGCTCTATTAAATAACATTGACTTGTTTTAATTACTGTGTGTAGTTTTTAAATATTGGGTAGATAGCTTCACCCTTGAGAGATGCTGGTCACCAGTATAATGTGGGGCTGTCCATCTCAGGTGATGGAAAATCTCTCCCCAGGAGTGATATTGTGTGGCACCAGGCACCCACGCCTCAGACTCTGCTGGAGAAACTGGAGTTGGCCAATGTAGTCTGAAAAGTCGGCAGAGCATGGCCAGGTCACCAAGGGATACAATGACTTACTATATCCCCAAAGCAGCCTCTGCCAGATGGGTTCCCCCGACTGCAACTGAAAGCTGTCCTTCCCTGGCAGAACTCCCGGCTGGATGGCTGCACAAACACTGCCTGTCACTTCCTACATTTCCCCCTGTTGATACAAGGGAATACCAAGCCTGATATATCTTGCATTGAATCATATAGTTAAATTTAAATTAAACAAAGGGGATGCTTTACTGCTAAACTTTTTTACCCTTTTATTTTTCTGTATTCAAAATGTTCAGCATGAAGATGTTTTTTGAACAATTGTAGTTGAGCTGTTTTTAAAATGTCAACAGCCAGGTTCCTTTTTTTTAAAAAAAACAACAACGAGCTTATTAAGACCTTGGTTACATATTTAATGCAGTGAATATTTAGTGTGGTTGCAGCTAAATTAAATGTTCCCAGTGTGGCTGTGGTTGTCCACCATGGAGCTGTGTACTCAGGGATCCTTTTGGTAGATTCACACCAATTTCCTAGTTTTTGAAAGCCTACATTAAACGGCTGGTGCTGCACTCTTCATTCAGGCAAATCTCCTACTGCAGGAGTTATGTCCTCCAGTATTCTCTTGCTCCTCTACATTCAGGAAGTAAAGGATACAAGCATTCAAGGCAGACAAATTCCACCCTTTTCCCATGTCCAGGCACTCTCTTTTCCAGACTTGAAAAGGAGCCTTTTTTAGCTGTACAGACAATCAGTGGCACTTCTAATTATAGAGTTTCAAACTCAGGTTCCTAAAGTTAGCACCTAAATCCAAAGTAGCTGGGTTGGGGTTCTGAATGTTAATGGTAACTAGGGTTCGTGTCATATCTGAAAATCAGACCAATCACTTAAGTGTCTCAGTATGGGGTCTGGCCCAGGTCCTCGGCTGGTCTCAATCAGATCATGTACACCCCAGTTGAAAATCTGGCCCCCACGTTTGAAAATATTGGCCTAGACTGGTTTTCCTCTACATCCCTTCCCCCACTTAAAAATACAGTGTAAGTAAAGGTGGACATACCTTCCATTAGGTAAATCTTATGCTTTGTTAAATGTTAATAATATTTTAATCATGATCATAAAACTAGTGTTAAAATACTTTTCCTTATTTAGTTTTTAATGAACACTTCGTAGTGGAAATGTTTAATAATTTTGATAAACTTTTCCGGTAATTAACTCGTGTGAGATATAAGGCCAAACTGTACAGCACATCGGTTCATTTCATAATCACTCACCTGAAACATTTGCAGAGCTGAGACAATCAAGAATATTATTACTTAGGCGTTAATCATACACCCTGTTTAGAATTATTGCTGGAAGAGCAGTCAATGCTTCATGGAAAACTTAGAAAATTATAAATAGTTCTGCATACATATCATTTATTTTTTGTTTCTGTTCCTGTAAGTGCTGGCGTTCAGGATATTTACAAACAGGAACCTTTAAGAGCTCATCTACTTCTGCCTGACGGTTCTCTCTCTGTGACATTATAATTAGAGGAGAGTCTGAATTGGAACACTAGATCCAAGCCTCAGATGTGGGGAATCTTTAGATTCCAAACTTACTCCTGATCCAAATGTCATGATGTCGGTCTATCCCCAATTCTTACAATTGCCGTAGCCACAAGTTTTGTTGTCATAGAGGATTTGGGGAATAACAACAGCATCAGAGAAATAGTCAGAGTTCCTGTTTTCAGACAAATGTCTTTAGGCCAAATCCTGAGGTCCTTACTCTATTTTTACTCTTTCCTAATTCAAGCAAATTCCCATTGACTTCCGTAACCTGAATGGGGCTACTCGTTTATAGTTACTCACAAGCAAGTATCATTGCAATGCCGCTCAGTTGCGGTGGATAGCATAGAATGGTGTGTGATTTGACACTACAAAAACTGTACAGCTGTGTAACAAGCCAACGATTGCCACAGAGCCCATGCTTTGTGGAGAATACAATCAAACAAAAATATCAGCACTGTACACATTACAGGATTTGCAATGTTGAAAATATACACACCTGTAACAAAGATTGCAGTGAACATTTTCCCTTTCTTTCGAGTACATGTCTGAGCTGCCGTATGTTAATTGATTTTTTTTAAATCTTTTGCATCAGGCTGCAATTTGAACTCCATTACATTTTATTGTAGAAATTATTGATGTGATTAAAAAAAATTTACAAGGTTAGTTTAGTTCTCTTTAACTTGGCCTTGGAGAATTGCCTCTAGAATTGAAAGGTAGTTCAGTTTTTGTGCCCATTTAGCTCTTGGCCTCTCTTTGGCAATTGCAGAGTGGACACCAGTGGTGAGTCCACCAAAATTAATATAGGCCATTGAAAAGTCACCAAATCATAATATTCCATAGCTAATAACATGAGCTGGATTCAAACCAGAGACCTAGAGATGAAAGGCTCTGAGTTACCTCTGAATTCTCTCTCTCTCCCTCTTTTTTTTTTTTTTTTTTTAACTGATCTTCATTCATTCTTTGTCATGGAGGTGTGTTCACTTGGCTACATTTGGCGAGGAGCAGCAAAAACAATAGAATGATTACTAAAATAAGATCATACCCATCAGTATTAAAGCCTTGGGTTGAATGAAGATTAATATTCTCAACCTCTAGTAAGGCATAGACTTGAAAGTTAGCAGACAACGCACTAGTCAATGCGTGTAGTTGACTTGTCAAAGATCAAAGACCAGAAGTGTAGATAGCATTTATTACTTGGTGATTGATTACAGTGCTGTTCTTTCTGTCTACTCTCACTAAATATTTTGGATCTTGTTACTTATGTACCTTACCCTAACAACGGCAGCTATTATTCTGTACCACCGTCTGTAAAAGCTGATAGGTGAAAAAATTTCAAATGGGTTTTATGACCTAGCTCCTCATTAACAAGTGTTCATGTCGCCAAATGCTCTGACAGTATATTGAGGGCTCAGTTCTGCTGTCATGTACACTGATGTAAATCAAGAGCAGTTCCACTGAAATTGATGACATTACACCGTTGTAAAACTATTGTGAACGAGAGGAGAATCTGACCCGGATACTGTAACTCTGCCAGCTTGTCACAGAGGACCCGTTCAGATGGAGTGGTGAAAATGGAAAAGGATACACATACCGCAGTGTACCCTATTACTACAAAGATTTACTTCTCGGGTGGTAGCCAACTTTTCAGATAGAGTCAGGGAAGGAATTCATGTAAGGTTACACCATCAACACATGGAGTCAACTAAAAAGGAAAGTTCTGCTGGAATTCATGCTTCTATAAAACTGCTCTCACCTGTTTTATTTTATCTTGTCTCTAATTACTGTAACATTTACATAAAACTGAGGAGGAAACATCTGTGCATGCCTGGTCAATTATGGTTGTTCTGGCAAAACAATACCAGCTAAACTCAATCTATATTGCTTACCTCATGACTTCATTTTATGGATGGGGTATAGGCTAAGATGATTCTATGCTGCAGACGTCTGTGTTCTCCTCCATTTATTGTCTGTACCAAATGGCAGTGTTGAAAATTTACACAAGCTTAATTTGGATTAAAGACAATGACTCCACTGATTCACTTACATTCGTTTCAAGTTAGCTTTTAACTATAATTGGTAAGTAATTTGTTTCTTCCACATATATTTTTGCAATTGAGTTTGGGTTTTTTTTTAAGCCATGCTTTTTATAAATCTCATGCCAGTGCTGTTTAAGTGGTCCTTTGGTACCATAGCATAGTTCTACATAGCATCATATATTTTATAGCCTTTTTACATTTTTGTGCATTGCCAGATGTGCTCCTGATGCCTTCTGATCCCAGATAGTTTGACATTGATTTTCCTAGCGCACACCAAGGTTGCAATCAGGTCTGTATCTCATCCAAATGATCTATTCATAACAAAAAGTGCCTTCTGGCAGTTGTACCACAGCTGAATACTGTTAAACTGAATTCATCATTTCAGTTGTTTCTGATTGCTCTATAATGTTTACATATCTTACATATTAGTATAATCTTGTATAGAGAACACACTGAGGTTAAACCTTCCCAGACAGAACTCTTTTTTCTTTTATCCTCCCTGCTAGAAAATGCAGAACTTCTCTTTCATCGGAAGAGTAGAAATATAGAATCATAGACGTGTATGACTAGAGGTCATCTAGTCCAGTCCTGTGCACTCATGGCAGGACTAAGTATTATCTAGACCATCCCTGACAGGTGTTTGTCTAACCTGCTCTTAAAAATATTCAATTATGGAGATTTTCCAACATCCCTAGGCAATTTATTCCAGTGCTTACCCACTGCGACAGGAAGTTTTTCCTCATGTCCAACCTAAACTGTCCTTGCTGTAATTTAAGCCCACTGCTTAATGTCCTATCCTCAGAGGTTAAGGAGAACAATTTTTCTCCCTCCTCCTTGTAACAACCTTTTATGTACCTGAAAATTTTTATCATGTCTCCTCTCAGTCTTCTCTTCTCCAGACTAAACAAGCCCAATTTTTTAAGTCTTCCCTCATAGGTCATGTTTTCTGGACCTTTAATCATTTATGTTGCTCTTCTCTGGACTTTCTCCAATTTGTCCATATCTTTCCTGAAATGTGGGGCCTAGAACTGGACAAAATGCTCCAGTTGAGGCCTAATCAGCACAGAGTAGAACAGAAGAATTACTTCTTGTCTTGCTTACAACACTCCCAGAATGGTGATTTTTTTTTTTTTTGGAACAGTGTTACACTGTTGACTCATATTTTAGCTTGTGATCCACTATGACCCCCCAGATCCCTTTCTTCAGTACTCCTTCCTAGGCAGTCATTTCCCATTTTGTATGTGTGCAACTGACTGTTCCTTCCTAAGTGGAGTACTTTGCATTTGTCCTTATTGAATATCATCCGATTTATTTCAGACCATTTCTTCAGTTTGTCCAGGTCAAAATCCATGGGATATTTTAAATCTTCCCAAACATTTTTGATAAATGGGTGGGCATGTGCTTTTTGGGAAGACATGGAGAAGTCAGCAGCTTCCTCCATAAAAAAAATTCTGTCATCCCAACTAAAATGCCACGTGGCAGAAATTGTTCTCTAAAAGCAGCAGAGAACTTCTGTAAGTAACCATCACAGAGAGAGGGCAATATTCTCTCTGAATATGTTTAATCCACTTAAATGAGTATAAATTTGGGCCATGCTTCCTCATATTAGAACTCACCATGTGAATAGGTCCAAATTTGTCTGACCCCCCAAATACTTGTGGCAGTAAATATCATACAGTGGCCTGTGAGCCAGGAACCACATGGGTTCTAATCGTGGCTCTGACAGTGATTCTCTCTGTAACTGTGGACAAGTCATTTAACCTCCCTGTGCATCAGTCTAACTATTTGGTTACTAAAATGAGATTAATTAATTATATTAACCTACCTCATCAGGGAGGAAAAACTGGCCAAAGGAGGTGATGTTGGTGTTATAAATAATAAATCAATTAATGTTTGTAAAGTGCCTTAAAGACAAAAAAAAAAAAACCAACAACCACTATCTGAATGCTAAGTCGCATTATATCGAGTAACAATTTTGGTTAGATATGAGGCAGAAAATCTGGGGCTCCCTCCTCATACCCATTTCAGCTTTCAAGACCAGAATGGTGACCTCTCCTATTCACATTGGAAATAAAAATCACCTTTTCATAAATCCAAAATGGCTGTTTCGGCCCTGTGAAGGCTATGGATTTTCCCAAGCTTCAGCAAGACAAGTAATGGCACTAGTAATGATCTATCCATTGCCAGCACACGGGTGTGTTGAAAGTCAATACACAGGTTAATATGGAAAGGATATGACATTAGCGCAGGGGGGAAACATCTCCATTTGAATATAAAAAACTGTAACTAGGGTGGCGCTGCAGTAAATTTTGCACCCTTTCCCCTGTGTAGGCCCATTTACTCCAGTGGGGTTGCATATGACGTAAGTCGAGACAGAGTTTAGGCTTTTTATTATGAAAATATAGATGGCAGCTGCAGGGTGGCTTGGAGGCATCACACATCCTCCAAATCTAATTCAGGGAAGGGAAATGCCAAGCTATTTTGTTTATATTCTACATACAGGTGTGGAAGATGATTCACTCCACTGCTCTTCAAAGGCTTTCTGTGTCTGTGCTGGTGAGAGAAGAATCTCTCGGCTCTCCCTTTCCACTGAGACCACTATCTTCAGTTATGCTCCTTAGCTGCCTATCCTGCCAAAGCTGAAAGTGTATGAAGTTGTTTGAGGTGGGGGAAGCAGCTGGAGGGAGAGAGAAATCTAATGATGCTGGGAACAGGGCAGATAATCCTCTGCATGATAGCACAACTTCCCTTGTCCTAGAGTAATTAAGAGGGAGAGGAAGGAGAAGCTTCGGGCTGCAGAAGAAATAAGAGTCAAGGCCCATTGGCTTTATTCACCAATGCACAGATACGTGACTCTCATTTTGTGCCATGCATGTGTTGAAAGTTTGCTGGAATGCGTACAGATGGTATTTCGGTAGTAAGATGATAGGAAAGTCTCCGTGCAACTAGATATGAGCCAGCACAGAAACATCCTGTCCTGGCAAATTCCTGTGGGTATTTTCCAAAATACGGAGCCTGGCTGCTGACACTCAGAATCCACAGCTTCCCAGCAGTCCCAGCTCCAAGGGCAGTTCAGTCTTTTAATCAATCTGCTTCTTCTAGTCACTGCTGGCAGAATATGGGACTGTTTCAGGAATCCTGGAGTAGTAACTTAGGAAATATGGAAAAGAACAATGCAAGAAAAACAATGTTCCAACCTTCCTGTAAGTCTGTAAACATCTGATTTTCAGAGGGCCTTGTAACTTAGCATACTTAATCTGTGCAGCCAGTTTCTTATCCATAATGTGTAGGAGATTATAGCTCAGTGGTTTGAGTCTCTGCTTTAGATCAGCTACCCTTTCTAGAACTGCAGGTTCAGCTCAGCCCTTCATCCTTTCAAGATAGGTAAATTGACTACCACAAAGTTTGGTGTGATGAGACTTTAAAAATCCAGGTCTTGTCTGCTCTGCATGGTCCTTCTTCTCTTTAGAGATTCTGTGATGTCTTGGGTTAGAGTAGGGGACTGTGGGTTAGGGCTCCAGTGCTTAACTACACTGACAGGAAGTTTTTCCTGATGTCCAACCTAAACTGCCCTTTCTGTAATTTAAGCCCATTGCAGTATTTAAAAAACCAATCCTTTGCAATCTTTTTGATGGACCCATCTGCTTAATGTCCTGCATGACTTGTTGAATTCAGTGGCAGGGCAGCCATTCTTACCCTTTTTTTTATGAGACTTTGCTGCAGTTAGTTGTGCAAAAATGTCATTCAGCACAAAAGATCTTTAAGAAATGTATTTCAAAACATTGAGGCTGATAGTGTGGGTACACTTGAGTGAGATTCTCTCACACACAGTTGTGTTATTCCCCAGAGAAATCAGGGTTGGGGATTGATGAGAAATATTTGGGAAGCCAATTTCTCTTCTTTGTTTTTCTTACTTAATTTCATGTTACTCTTGAGAATCATCTGTAATTTAAGATGATGGCTTGAGCAGACTATTGTTTGTGCAAAAACCTTTCTGCGGATATGTTTACTAAACGTATGATACCCACATACCAGTAAGTTTTGTCTAGTGGGCACGCCTTAAACTTTAGCAAAATCTTCTACTACTAATACTTAAGTTTTGACCCTGCTTCTATTGAAGTCAATGGGAATTTTGCATTGCATTTACTGGGAACACGACTGGGACTTTTATTTATTGTGTGTACGAACTATGAAGTAAAGAAGGGTCATTCCCTATGGACCATGAAGTTCCACGTTGAATCTCAACTGTGAAAATTTACAGGATGTGCATGGTAGGACTGGCCAGTGAGACAGGTGACTAAAATTTAGAGTGGGTTTAATCAGTGGTCATTGTCTGATCACCATCTGGCAAAGGGAACATCATCCAATTAAAAAATTTATTGAAACTAGGATTGTCAAGCAATTAAAAAAATTAATCGTGATTAACTGTGTGATTTTAAAAAATGTAATCATGATTAAACAGTAATAGAATACCATTTATTTAAATAGTTTGATAGTTTCTACATTTTCAAATATATTGATTTCAATTGCGACAGAATACAAAGTGCACAGTGCTCACTTTATATTTATTTTTTATTATAAATATTTGCACTGTAAAAAACAAAAGTAATAGTACTTTTCAGTCACCTAATGCAAGTTCTATAGTGCAATCTCTTTATAATGAAAATTGAATTTACAAATGTAGAATTATGTAAAAAAAAACCTGCATTCAAAAATAAAACAATGGAAAACTTTAGAGCTCACAAGTCCACTCAGTCCTACTTCTTGTTCAGCCAATCGCTCAGACAAAAAAGTTTGTTTACATTTGCAGGAGATAATGCTGCCCGCTTCTTGTTTACAAGATTACCTGAAAGTGATAACAGGTGTTTGTGTGGCACTGTTGTAGCCGGCATCACAAGATATTTATGTGCCAGATGCACTAAAGATTCATATGTCCCTTCATGCTTCAACCACCATTTCAGAGGACTTCCATGAGTGTTTGCAGAATCAGCTCCAAATTGCTGTCAACTGTTAGCCCTTGAAATACTGTGTCAAACAGAGGGCAACGAGAATAACTAGATTTACTGTTGTCTTTCCAGATAAGTGATGCTCCCATTTTTGTGCCTGGTGTTTGGGGTCCCTATTACTCAGCCATGGTGCCTGGATTCTGGTTGAACGAGGGAGGCCAAAGTGCTACAGGAAAACTGGTGAGACTGCAAAGGCACAAACAGCTTCTTACTAAAATCTAGGGACCGTTCCTCAGCTGGTGTCAATCAGCATAGCCCCACTGAAATCAGCAGACCTATTCCAATTTACACCAGCCGAGAGGCGGTCTCAAACCTTGTAATAGCATAGTAGCAAATGTGCTGCAAACAGCACTACACGCTTGGCTGCTTGGGAATGGTAACTAAAGCCTGTTAATTTTGATAAGAGTAGACAGAGGCTATTGTGCTTGGCCCTGGCTTGCAGGAGTTGGGGAATCATAGAATATCAGGGCTGGGAGGGACCTCAGGAGGTCATCTAGTCCAACCCCCTGCTCAAAGCAGGACCAATCCCCAGACAGATTTTTGCCCCTGATCCTAAATGGTCCCCTCAAGGATTGAACTCACAACCCTGGGTTTAGCAGGTCAATGCTCAAACCACTGAGCTATCCCTCCCCTGCAAAATAGTGGGGAAGGAGGCCTCAAGAAGCTCCTAGCCCCATCACCCTGGTGCAGGGCAGAAGCCCTGAGCTCCCCCAAACAGTCTAATAGAAAGAAAACGGGGAGAGCATCGAGGGCTTCAAGAGCTGCACTTTAACTGCAAAAGAGCCACGTGTGGCTCACGAGCCACAGTTTGCCCACCCCTGCTATATTGTCATGTAAATCTCCCCCGTGTGCAAGGAGTGTGACTTGATATACAGATACATAGGTATCAGTTTAATTTGTTAATAGATAAAAGGCTTGATTTTCTCAGCTCCTAGTAGGCACTTGCTACCTCAGAGGATTGGGTCCTTAAGGAGGACTTTGGAAACAGATATTTTGGGTAGGGCCTATCGCAAACATTAGCAGTAACCTTTCTTATATTGGGGAACATTTATATTTATCAAGATATTTATTAAATATTTCATATGCTCTTTTTCAGATTATATCTCTGTGTGTTTTGTGTATATATAGGGAGAGGAAGTGTGTATGTAAAATAAACACAATGGTGGATGCTTGGTTGTGTCCATTATAGTTAAGGTTGCAAAGCAGTAGCCATCATAACATCCTGCTTTCACACACTTCTCACTTTCTGAGGGAAAATTCATATTTGGGGATTATGTTTTTATTAGTTGATCTCTGGATGAAGGAGAATTTTTTTTTTTTGCAGTTTGAACAGAATCACTTGAACCCATTGAGAGTTAAGCCAAAATGAAATAAAGATCCCATTCCCTTTAAAATATTATAATAACACTTTTCTATATGAGGCTACCATAAAACCTGCCAAAGTTTGAAATTTGTAAATAGGCCTAGACCTCGCACCACTGGAGACTCTGCTTGTCCTGGTGAAAAAAATGTGTTTTTTAAAAGGAATTTCTAAGTCTTTGAACTGAGTTTTCAGAATGAATAGGGAAAAAATAGGGAAATATTGTACAGTATTATGTTCTGTTGTATTAACCGAGAAATAAGATGCAATCACATAATTTTGCATATCCACAAGGGGGCAGAGGTAAGTTTACCTTAACTTCGGCATTTCTTGATTTCTAAGCATTTAACTATGCAAACCTTATCATTGCATTAATAGAGATTTTTTTGTAAGTAAAATGTGTTCATTCACATACACACACAAAGTGCATAACCACATTTTATTTATTTAGATCCCATCAAACATTTTCTGGGCAGACTTGCACAGTTCATAATGACCAGTGTCAGCCCTGAGTTGGCTTATTCTGATGTTAACATTTCAATCAGCAAACCTCAGTCCAGCCCACAGCTTTGTTTCTAACACCATTTACATTTTTATAAACGGCTTTCTTTCATCTACTACACAAACTCCAGAGGGAATCAAGATGTATTTAGTTCTTTTCCTGTATACAGATGTGTGTGCATAGTTAAAATACATTGTATTATACTATTAACACCCAGGCAACCAAACTAATGAATACTAATGAAACTTAAACACCTGTCTTGACTTGCTGCCTGCAGGTCTTGCCAAATCATTCGCCTATATATTCAGTACTCTGGGTAGCCATAGTGTTGCCTCATTACCTTTACGGATGCCTCTGACAAGCACTATGGACTGGCCACAAAAGCTGCTAAATTACCATCTTGAAATTCCACACGATCCTACACAAGGCATTGGTTTGTGTATAACACTAGACACCTCTCCCTGGAGGGTCCAATTCACATGTCAACTCTATGTAGGGTAAGTCTTTTTTAACCTTGAGTTAATTGATTTTCATGGTGAGGAACCAATGTTCGTGTCCTTGAATAAACACTTGTGGAATATCCACACTAGCCATTACAAATGTGTTGGCTACTTCAAGCTAATGGGCAATCAGTTATTTGAGAAGATATAAGTTTATCATTCTGCTCATTTTTGGTATATCACTGTTAAACTTTCTGAGCCGAATCCTGATCCCACGGAAATCAATGGGAGTTTTGCCATTGGCTTCAGTAGGACCAGGTTTTAGTACTTCATGAGTAAGCTGGAAGCTCTTTTGTCATTGTAGAATGACAGAGTTTCAATATATTTTACCAGGAAATAATTTTTAAATTTAATTTATTTTAATCTGGTTGTTTTTCTTTTTGTTCTTTTTCAGATAGATCATGTAGTCCGAGGCCACGTTGCCTTCCCAGAGTTACAAGCAAAAGCCGCAGCCAGGTCACCACTCTTATTTCTTTATCAAAACATCGGCCTTACAACAATCATTTTGACACTACGCTGTACCTTCATCCCTGTACTGCAACGTTCCCATTTCAGGACGTGGGGATCAGCCAAGCTGGCTGTGAACTCAGTCCCCTGAGTCTGAACTGATTGGAAGTATTTGCAAAGGCTTCTGTAATGATAATTCAGGGTTCAAAGCTTTAAAAACCTAAAATATTCACCCTTAGGTTAAAATACTTACCCAAATGGTATGGCTGGCCTTCTGCTTTGCATATCAAAGTCTTCTTTGTATCCAGCCCAATATGTCTCTTGGCAGCACAATATATTCTCCATGCTGCAGACCTGGGTGCCTAGGGCTAGTCATGCCTCATACTTCAGAGGTGATGTTGTCAGGCTCCAGGAATGAGGTTTAGCTTACATTGCACTATTAGGATAAATCTGCTATATGAAAGAACAGCTAGTGTATGAAAAAAAGACTGGGACGATAGTGTAGAGAGAAATGCAAACCCATCATAAAGGGATAGTTAAAACCAAGAGATGGATCACCCCAGTACCAGCCACGTTTTGCATGAGTGCAGCGTGTCTGCTCAAGGTGTCTGCGATTCTAGACTAACTCTAATACTGCATTGAATGAGAAAACACAGTTTACACAATGCAAAATCCTTGCGTGCTGAGGTAGAGAGAACTTTATTTCTTTATATACTGAATGTAAGGTGATATAACTGTCCTGTGTGATACCATGTTGCCTCTTTAATTCTTATTTGAGGCTCATGCAGTTAGTAAAACTGTGCAGGAGAGTGTTGGTAAAGAGGGTCATAATATTTTATATGGTTAATATACCAATGGTATTTCTATAATGCTTTCCAGACACTGCCATTCTAATGATATGTTTTCATAGCTATAAATTTAGTAAACAAGCCACTTATAAATTCACCCTCCTCCCCGTTTCCCCGAAAATGGGTAGCATTAAGGGACTAACTTAAACTGACAGAAGCCAGGAACTTTGCATTTCAGGTTGAAATTCCATCCCTAAGACATCACCTTGTACCTAGCTATTACAGCACATGTAGCCTAAAACTTCACCCACTGTTATGAGGCGTCGTCACGGAGAACTATATCAGTGGAAACAGCCAAATAGAAGGAGATTTTAGTGCAGAGTTTTGGTCTGATTTTCCTGTCTTTTCTCAAATTAAGTCAGATTCTTAATATTAACGGAGGGTCTTGTTTTGGTTTTGGGGGTTTTTGATGGGGAGGGGATGGGGAGTTATTTGCCTACAGATCTCCTTGAAGTATTTTAGGGGGGTCTATTCTGATATACTGGGCCTGATTCTTCACCTTGTGTTGTCATTATACTGTCCAGAGCATGTAAAGTGGGTATAAAATGCCAACACATCAGAATTCTCCATTCACATGTCTGGTGGCATTTTAAACCCACTTCACATAGGTGTAAGTGACTATACAGGGTGCAAGGCCATAAAGAATCAGGTCTGTTTTGTATGATAATACCATATAGGTGGTATTGAGATAGTAAAACTCCATGTATCCAGGCTAGAGTGTGGACTCAAGATGACTTTGTGGTCTAAGCATCAGAGCTGAAATACCTCATCTTCCTAGAATCACAGGTTCTAACCCCGACTGACTTGGGTCATCCTGTCATTTTTCCATGGTGCACATTCTAAATTCCATGTAGTTTACATTGTTTGGGTCCCTCTGTGATGAGACCTTGAAAAACAAGACCCTCTCTGCTTGACATCATAGGTCCTCTGGCAGATTTTGTAAGAGCAGTGTTTTGCCCTGGTGTCTTTGAACAGAATTTCCCTGTCTTCCACTAGTGAGCAGTGTGCTGTTTTGACTGCTCTTCCCCCACCTTAGAGATGGCTGCTTTTCAGTAGTGATGTATGTTTGTAAAGTGCTTTGGGATCTTTCAAGCAATGGATAATAATAATATTTGGCAGTTCCTTCCATCTGTGGATCTTAGGCCTAGATTTTCAAAGGTATTTAGGGGCCTAAAAATGCAGGTAGACACTTTTGAAAATCCCACTAGGTGCCTAATTCCCATTGATTTCTGAAATCTGGCCCACATTACAAATATAAACTATTATTTCAGAGTAGCAGCCGTGTTAGTCTGTATCCGCAAAAAGAACAGGAGTACTTGTGGCACCTTAGAGACTTAGTCTATATCAGAGACTTAGTCTCTAAGGTGCCACAAGTACTCCTGTTCTTTTTGCATAAACTATTATTGTTATTTGCTTAACTCCTGTATAATTTTTAAATGTTCAAAGAAGAGCCATAACCTTGGGCTTTGTAAAGCCCTAGGTCCAGGACACGATGCCCAATCCAACTGCTGCTGAAGTTAATGGATATCTTTTCCTTTTCTTAAATAGAAGTTGGATTGGCTCAGAAAATTAGTAGCCCAACACTGTCCAGTGGGCTTGGTTGACAAGTAGCACTGGTAAGCTCTGCCATTCATTCTAACCCGACATAGAGTTGTAAGGCCTAGATATATAGGAAGAGGAGGATGTAGACATGTAGTGCTAGGGATATCTGCTTGCCTGAGAAGGCATGGTTAAATGTCAACTTCTGCTACGCAGGGTTTGTGCTCTGGAATAACTTCTCCCCCGGGAATCCAAGTAACAAGAGGGCCAGATGGAAGCTGGGAAGTAGGATAGGCCTCATGTTTAATGAAGTTGCCCTCTTCCTTTTTCCTTCTCACCCCATAAAAGCCGGGCTTCTACTGGAACTGCAGTGACTGGTTATTAGCAGGTACCGTTTATAATATGATCTTTAGGGAGGCAGAAAATAAGGCCACAATATGAAGAAAAGAATCATTGTAACTTTCAAAATTATCATAATTCAGTTCCAGGAAGGTACAGAAAGCACATTTAAAAGAATGTGAATAATGACGTGAATTAGTTATTTTAATGTCTTCCAAGTGTACTTCATTTTGAATGATATTCTCTGATAGCACACACATGGAAAGGTATAATTGAAAAAACATGCCGCTGAATGGCTGAATGCAAAGTATAAAAATACAGCTGCTAGGAGGTCAGAAGTCAATGTGGTAAAGCATATGTCAAATTCCCTTAGGGATCTCATTAGTGCACGATTGAATATACATGTAGAAGCTAAATGAATATCACTGTTTTGGATCTACAGTAAATGAGACAATGGCTAATCAATTGTAATTAGGGTGGATGCTATTATTGACCAAGATGCCTGAAATTAAATGCCCTACTCTGATTTCTTAGGAGCCGAGACCCAAAATAAAATTATAAATCTGTTTATGATGGTACAAGAGGTTCTGGTGGGTTTTTTTTAGAAGGATTCTAACCATAATTGCAACATATTTTAACTGGAATATCACTAGTGCCATTGCAAGCCAGAACACTGAAGAGTTCATCATTAATCCCACAACCATGGCTGGCCCAGGAAAAAGGCACTTGGATAATGTGGAGATGGGTGCATTATAAGAACTTAGAGAAAACTAAATTTAGGGACCTTAGTCAGCTCCTCCCCTGCAAAGCAGCATCTCACTGTCCCCATTCTCCCCTCACTGCTTTGTTTTAATTATACCGTATGCTTGAATATTGGTCTCGAAAACTGAAAACTTTAATACGAGGACCTCTTGATTAACAACAGAAATGACTAACATTTGTAAAGGGATTTTATTTTCATTCCTCTTTGGGAATCTTTTTTTATTTCTTCACTCCCTCTCCGCTTTCATTTCTCTCGTTGCGCCATTGCTTTCCTTCTTTGTGTTGTGGGCAAGCCACCATAATGCCAGTCAGCTGCAGTTTCAGGACCGACCAGCAGGGGCATTGCACAAGGAGTGCTGCTGCTACTGCTTCTGAAGGTCATTCATCTTTCACTGTCTGCCCACCTCCCTGCCCACTGTGGGAACTCAGTCATTCTACTGGCTGACAGTGGAGTTTAATTACCCCCGCTCTCCATTGCCATATGCCTGGCAAGGAAATGATTCTCTCTCTTTTAAGTTTGGCTTTTGGGCCCCTTTGATGGTTTTCTTGTATTTGACATTAGAAGTGCAAATGTTTTATGTTCACCGAATAACCTCCCTCCCCTTTTCTTTCCCAACTTGTTTTTCTTCTAGTGCTCAAAATATATATACATACTTGAACAGTCACCTGGATCTGATTAAGAAATCTTTGCCTGTGGGTTTCCTCACTGTTGATTTACACGTTTGGCCAGATTTCCATGGTAACCGATCTCCCTTAGCAGATCTGACACTGAAGGGCATGGTAAGAAACAGCCTGTCTTTGCAAAAAGGTCGATTCAGAACAGAGGGGTAAAATTAATAAAAAAAAATTGGAAGGAGCATTTTATTTTATACATACTCCTTCCTAGTCGTTCAGACTATCCCACAGGATTTGGGTTTCTTGCTGATAGTTGTTGTTGTTGAAATTAGCAAGTGTTTTTGCAGCACACCACCGATCAGGATACTTCTAATATCTCTAGTGCCTCATTTACTTGCTGAAAATACTAAGAGGTATGTCTTCCATCCAGTATCTTTACTGGCAGTCATATTTTGGAGAACTAAATAGTGCCATTCATTGTTTTTGTGCACTCACCAGTCTGCTTAATCTTGCATTCCCCTTGTGGAATTGGTGCGTCTCAGTCCAAAACTGGAAGGGTGTATCCAGAGACTAAGAATGATATAAAATATTGCAAGGAATGATTTTCAAATTTTCAATCATTTTGCTGAATAGGCGTGTTACACTATTTCAGTTGCTTATTGGTCACATTCATCAGAAGCTGGAAAGCTCCTGTGTAATTATTAACCACGGGCATGCAAGCACTGATTTAAAAATAAATACATAAACAAGATACCCTCTGAATTTTTATTCATTTTCCAAAACTGAGCTGAATCTGATCTTGATTTGAGGTTATGAAATGTTTCTTCTGGAAGGGCTGAAATACTGTGAGAAGAGCAGTTTTCACAGTATTTCAATCTAGAACTTGAAGCAGCAGAATTAGGAAGCTCATGAAAGAACCTCTCCTGGTGAGATTTTCGGCACATGTTGACTCATGAGGTTCACATAAACATCCACACATTTGGATGCTTCTGCTAGCTGAACCAGATGGAGGCAGACTAGCTGGATCGCATGTTAGGATGTTATTGTACAAGACCGTGACTGAACAGGTGAATAGGATATAATCTATGTGACTTTAAGGTCTGATAGTTCTTGAATCATAATGATGTATAGTTCTGATTTGTGTCCCAGGTAGTTTGTGTAATAACGCACCTTGAAATGGTCCCTGGTCCCTGAGAGCAGACAAATAACCCCAATAGATCATCTCAGTCATCAGCATCCTGCAACTGAAACTTCAAACATTTTGGGGAGGGAGAGTTCACCCATAATTACTGCTACTAAAAGTGGGAGGGTTCATACAGTATACTGGGGGGAGAGGTTGGGGAGCATTCAGGTGATAAATGGATAGATCTGTACATTCTTGCACAGCAAGATGAGGCTAATAATTAGAGATAATTTGAGTGTTCTTTTCTAGTGGTTTCAAAACTTTTTTCTTTTTCAACTATTGAACTGAAAAGGATGGCACTTGTTGATCCTGATTAATGACACAGGAATTCCACCTTGAATCATCTGTTCTGAGAAGACAGCAACATGCTGAAATATATTGTTATCGTAAAAGGATTTACCTATTTAGCTACCCTTCAAAAGCTGTGAAGAACTTTAAGCCACTTCTTTACTGCAAATAAAGATATATACAAAATAGGTTCCCACCTCAGAACTGGTGCCAGGAACAGTGATATGCACTTCATTTCAATTGGCACTAATACTCACATTGTTTTTCAGAAGTCATACCTCTAAAGGGCATCACTATGAGCTATAATTATACCAGTAATTTGAGTAAAACTATTAAGGCTAAATTCTGCTCTTAGGTGCACCTGATTATCTTTTGCTGTGGGAGTGACCCATGAATATTTTGATCCTTAGTTAAGCTGTACTGTTTTCCACAAGAAATATGTTGTACAGGAGGGTCTTTATTCCCCTGATTTGAGTCTCTTATACAAATGCTAGCAATGATAGTGCATCTTTTCTGCCACATTTAGGGACAAAATTAGGATCTCACTTGTTCTGAGACAAGTCCAGAGTAACTACACTGACTTCAATAGAAGGAATTTGGATTTATGCCAGAATAAATGAAATCATAATCTAATACTTAATTATTAATTGTCTTTCAGTGGAAGGGCACGTGGGATTTTTTTTTTTTTTTTTTTTTTTACACTGTGTTTCATTTTATAGTACTAGATTAAATATACTCCCAAGGAATATGCTAGTCTCATAGGAAAACTGTATCGGTGAAAACATAACACGTAAATCCCTTACAAAATGATATTTTGTTCACTGTTTCTTTGCAAGGGCAAAATCAGTTTCTGTGGTTCTTACCCAGATTGGGAGTAATATGTTTAACGTAACAGTATGTGTGCAGCTCACAAAGACAGGATTAGAATTTGCATTTAAACGTGTAGCAACAAGAAAGCATGCCTTATGTTTCACAGAAAATGCTGAAATTCCACCTCTGCTAGATTTGAACATTTTCTTCTTGTGTTCCACGCAGGTTGTTGGACTGACATTGTATCAGGGCCTTGATGAACTCGCTCTTATCTACTTGGCCACAATTCAAGCCATTGCTGTAAGCCATTTTAAAGAGTCTGCTTTTTATAAAACCATGAAGGACTTACTTAAAGGAATTGCACTCTGTGTCAGACTGCAGATTGATCATGCCCTCCTGTAAAATAGATTTCTAATTACAAATGAACTCACCAAATGAGTTCTTAAAGGAGCAAGATAAACATCACATGTATGGAGAGGATTGCCCCCTCCCATGGAAAAAACCCTGAAGGACTCTTTGCAGGGAGGAAAATTCCCTAGAAGAGTTTTCCGCAAATTGTTCTGACAAGGCAAGGAATGCTGGGTATGCACCACAATGGAGCCGCCTCCTCTTCTGTCTGAGGTGAAAGATGTGTAAATACAGTCCAAAAGGAGATGGCAAGTCTATAAGGAGGAGAGAAACATAGGCGAGGTCTACATTATACATTTATATCAGTGTAACTACGTGGCTGAGGGGTGTGAAAAATCCATGCCCCTGAGCAATGCAGTTATACCAACCTAACCCCTGGTGTAGACCGTGCTATGTCAACGGGACGGCTTTCCCCATCGACATAACTACCTCCTCTCTCAGTAGAAGCTCTCCTGTCAGCATAGTAGCGTCTTTGGTGAAGTGCTACAGTGGCACAGCTGCAGCATTTTAAGTGCAGACTTGCCCTTAATCTCTCCCAAACTTAGAGGTACACTTCTGCATGAACCTGCAAGGTGCAGCTCTGTGCGGTTCGGGAGATATGCCTGGGTGTGAGTAGTTGCCATATGCCATATTATCCCCACCAAACCTGCAGGGTCGTGGAGGGAGTGCTTTCCCCAGGCGCACATCAGAGACTGTGCGACATGGGGCGGTGCTGATGGTGTGGATTGTACGGTGTGGTGCTACTAGGCTGGGAAAGGAAGCTTGTGTAGGGACAGGGCCCTGAGCCTCTACAAACCTCTCCTTCCTCACCCTGTAGTGTGACGTAAGTAATTCTGCAGGCTGACACTCCTGGCATTTCACTCCTCCTGCAGTTTTTCTGTTGCAAGGCATGATGTTGACCCGTGTGGATGATTTATTTCCCCTCTCAACCCCTACCCCGGTTTATGTTAAAGTAGATGGAGAGACCACCATACCTCTACATTAAACAAACAGCCACAGATGTCCATTAATTATGTATATGGTGCAGGTGTGGGTGTGGATATGTGGGTGTGATTTTACTGGAATAAATTTAACTTTAGCCCCACTTTTCCCAAGTGACTTGTTTGATTAAACAGCAACAAAAAAATCTTTGCTAGAGTGGATCAGTCAGCTTGTATTTATAAATATATACTCCCTGTGGTTCACCTATCTATATGTTTGTCTGTCTTTTGTACTGGTCCCTATTACTGTAGTATCTTCACACCTAAACTCTTTACTGATTTCTGCCTATTTCATTACAAACCTATACCACGTACGTGTAAACATACATCCCTGCTGGTACGATGTGCATAAGACAGGGACTGGTACAATGATGAAATTAATGATCTTTCCAGCTGTCATGAGATAATATGGCCATGTTTTTCTGCCATCCTTGGAGTTAACACTGGCCGTTGTTTTCTAATGGGGACAAGGGTTTATGGATAACATAGATCAATATGGCATGCAAAATCCCAGTGTCACGCCACACCGTCTGGGATAGCAGCATGGGCAGATGCGGGAAATTTACTGTGAATTACGTATCTGATGTGTTAACACTCCTTCAGCAAATCCTGATCATTTAATCTGAGCCTGAAATTCATTAGTGCTGACTATCGACCCCTTTCAGCTGAACATAATTGTGATATATTGGGTGCTTTAATACAATACTATGATTTAAATATAAGAATGGGTGTGTTTTCCTGATATTGCCCCGTTAAAGAGGCTGAAAACAAAAACATTTCAGTACCTAATGCGTGCCCTGTTGTTATTTCACACTAATGAAGTGGACGCATTCTCTGTTGGACATCCTATTATCTGATTGCTTTGTTTCATATACTGCATTTTAACATTAAGTTCAGTATCATCTTTTTATAATGATTTTTTTTGTCTGTGATACAGAATATCAAGATAAGTTATGCACTAAATTTCTCTTCATGGTAAATTAATACACACTTGCTTTTAAAATTCCATTGAAACAGTAGGCAATCATAATAAATGGATTGAGAGAAATTTATGCCTGCCCTTCCTGATTATCTTTATTATATACAAAATTAGTTTTCAAAATTCCCCTCCCCCTAATTTTAGCTTTATGTTTATTATGTAACCTTACAAGGAAAAATTTCCTGTTCCCTAGAGCCGGAGTCCTGTACCACTCATTGACTTCAATCGGAGCAACATCAGACATTAAACCCAACATTAGCAACTGTGCAAACCTTGTCAAAATCCCAGTCATACCCATGGACAGTTAATCTCTAGTTTTCTTTACAATGGGAGATTTTTTTAAAATAAAATTTGCATTTCAAGCCCCTCAATTTGCATATTCTCTAATTTAAGATTAAATTAGTCCTTCCCACCCCTCCCCACCCTAACCTCCCTGAGTGGAATGTCTAGTTGTAATGTAAATGTCGCTGAATAAAATTTTCCAGGCAGGTAAACACAAAATAATTTTCACAGCATGTTCTTTTTCAAAGTATTTGGTGTGTGTGTGTCTGTGTCTGTGTGTTGGGGGAATTTGCTAATAAATGTAAATAGCAGCAGCTGTGAAAGAGAGCATCTATCCTCTGGCTGCTCATGTGGCAAAATTCAGCACAACAGTGAGACTATTGTGAGCATAATCAGAAATATAATTGTCATCATCAATGCCAGTTCTTAGGAGAGAGACTCTTTGTAGAGTAGTTTTATTTTTCTATCATTTAAAATCTTAACTGTATGATTTGGAAAGTTAGCCCCCTGTGTCAATAGGGAAGTGACCGATTTAATCAGCTGGGCTAGTGGCTGTTTTAGTTCATCATAACCACTTTGCCTTTAACCAAACTACATTTCAAGGCCAAGCCAAAGTTGTGCCAGCGTTTCACAGTAAACATCCCAAATCTGGTGTTACTCAACTGGTCTCAGTTTTCAGAAGCAGCCCAAAACTCAAGCTGGCACTTAGATAACAGCCCCCTGGTTTAAAAGGGATGGTGCTGAAGCCCAAACAGTTTAAGTGATGGTTCTTTGACTTGCTTTCCCCTTAGTCTGACAGATCCCAACTTTATTGACCTTCAGGTCATGCTGCAAGGCTCGTCTGTGCTGCAAGGCTTTGTCAGAGGCAGGAGGGCTAAGCAAATGGGAGGGGATGGTAGCGATATCTGAGCTCTGGCGGGCTGCATCTGGCACTGTTTGTGTCTCCTGGGCACCCTTGCTGCTACTTAATTGCTTTCTCCTGTCACTTGCTCTGTTGGTCACAAACAGCCACTCCTCAGTGTCTCCCCTTGATTTCTCCTGAGCCTTCACAGCCTGGTTCTGTGCCAGCTCCAGACCACTTTCCTTGCCCTTTAGGTTCCCAGCCCCTACTCTCTCCAGCCGTGCATACAGACAGCTATCAGGCCCTGCTCCTCCTACAGCCAACTGCCAAGGTGCTGTTTCCAGCCTGCTGCCCTCGTACATTCCTTTCATTTCTAGTCCCTCATCCCTAATGCTTGCAGTATGAGTTTTCCTGTTCCTGGTCACTGTGGATCATACAATCTACCTTACTGACCTGATGATAAACTAAGTCCCTTCTCCTGTAGGCCTAACCCTTGCCTTCACTTAGTGCAGGTTTCTTTCTGAGTAAGTTTTCCATTTTCATCAGGCTTTTTCTGTCTTTCAAGTTGGGAACAAGACATATTTTGGAAACTATGCAGTCTGCCGGGCATCACATCAGCACTCTGTTTCTGTGCGGTGGGCTGAGCAAGAATCCCCTCTTTGTGCAGATGCATGCTGACATTACCGGTAAGTTAGACAAAGGAAACAGGGAAAAAGAGGACAGTAAACTACTTTTATTATTTTAGGTGGCTAAAAACTTTGTGTTTGGAAAAATAAATACCCCCAGTATATGGAACTCTATTTTGCTGGTTGGCCAAAAACTGTGTAATGCAATGTTACTTCCTGAAAGACTGGATTTCCTGAAATGTAAAGACACTGGAATAACACAAAGATATGGTGTAAACAAAGGTCCCTAATCCATGTTATTAGCAAACAGAGAACATAGAGAAACTGTCTATGTGATTTCCCACTCTTAGACCCTGTTCTCCGAAATCCTTATAGGACAATGCTATAGACTATTGAGAATTATAACACTTCTATAGATTTTTTTAAACCAGCCTATAGAATTGTATAGCAGAGATTTTGTTTACTATAAAATTCTGTAAGTTGGTTGACACGTTCCATAGAAATTATTCTTCTGTTAAATCAAATGGACCAGATCCTCAGCTGAGAATCTAGCCATGTAAATTTTTAGAATAAGTTTTAGATAGAACCTTTTCAATTTCTATAAAGCCCCCTGTTGGTTTCATCCCATTTGAATTCTATAGGGTTTTCCCCGGACCTCAGTTGCTTACGTTGAACGTTTTCTTGATTATACAAAGCCCGCATAATCAGAATTCCTTCAGTATCTCAAGTTATTAAAATAATTTAGGATCCAATCCTGCAGAGCTTGACTCCTGCACAGAGTGTCATTGACATTGATAAGGTTTCACATTGATGTAAGGACCTGTATATGTGGATATATTTGCAGGAGCAGAGTCCAAGCTTGCAGTCTATTTGTAATCTCCATTTCATCTTTATAGGTTGGGTGTCTTTGAACATCTGTAAGTCAGTTCAATATGTTTTCTTTAAAAATGTAGAAAATAACGTCATTTAGTTAAGAGACTTCAGAAAATCTGTGAACTGTGTGTGTTTTGGGGGCATATTTCAAATTAAGAACAGTCCAGATGTTTTGGATCCAGTATAAAGCTCAGATTTGAGGAATTTGGTGTGCAGATTTGCATCACTCTGACATCAAAACAGACATCCTACCTTGATGCAGGAAAAGAGATGAAAATCTGCATCATGTAATTATATTAAATGAAAGCAGAAACAGAGAACCAGATGACACAATGGTCATTGACCTAGGCTAGATATATACGGTATTGCCACATTGGTGCTTTCTATTTGTCAAACAAGATTTTATCAAGTCCACACCTTCCCTTATCTGAATCAAAAGAAACATATGGTCAGTTTCATTGCAACTAGACTTGGAATAGAAAGCTGCTTTCTGATGTCTGAAATAAAAGATCTATTAATAGGTATTCTTGTTAAAATTTAAACTGGAGTCCTTTGACCATAACTAATGGCTAAGTACAATTAAGGACAAAAAGGCCTTTTTCCACTCTTGGAATACCCCCATTTGTAAAATGTGTGACTAACAAGGGATGTCAAAGTTCATCTGACTGAAATGCTCTTGCTTCTGTTGAACTCATTAGAGCCTATCAGATAAAATAACTAACATTCCTGGATCAATCCCCCATTCTTTCAGGAAAAGAAAAAAATTCCGAATATGTTACTGTTAGATACAAGTGCCATTACTCAGCCATGTAGACTGCCAATTGATAATTTCAGAGATGGCTTAAAAAGCATCAGACTCTTGTTGTTCAGCTGGTAAGATGAATATGTTCATTCTGAGGGCACTTTAAGAAAGTATGTGGTAAAGTTTTAAAGCACACTGAAAGTTGCCCAGTGCTTCAAAGCTCTACAAACACTGATACTAGGAGTAACATTTCTTTCTAGTGTATCTGGAAATATTCAAAGGTCCAGGCCCAGATTCTGAGCTGTGGGTGCAGCTCAAGAGGGGGAATATAAAGTGACCAATCCTTAGAGTGATCATACATCCCGTTTTGGCCAGAACAGTCCCTTTTTTAAGCGTTATTCTGGCTGTCCTGACTTTTTGACAAAAGTGGGCATTTGTCCTGTTTGCTCTTGCCAACTTGATCAGTTGTCAGCTTTTGTCAAAAAAAGTCAGGTGTGGCGGAACATGCAGGGGGTGGGAGGGCGGTGATGCTAGCCCTGCGCAGTGGGGGAAGGCAGGGCTCAGGCAGGGGGCAGGCAGAGCTGGCGCGATGCCAGACCCCGACTCGCACGGGGGGCAGGCAGAGGTTGGGCAAGCAGTGACCCCAGCATCCCGCGGGGGGCACGCAGGGCTAAGGCGAGCAGCAACACCAGCCCCAAACTCACACGGGGGGCAGGCAGGGTTTGGGCAAGCAGCGAACCCTGAGGGGAGCAGGGTTCGGGTGAGTGGTTCAGACCAGCCCTGCGCAGGGGGTGGTGATGAAGGGGCGGACTAGGGCTAGCCCACGTGATGTCCCATTTTCCCTTTGGGAAATATGATCACCTTACCAATCCTATGTCCACCTATGCTGAGCTGATCCCCTCTAGATACAATTTATAGAAGCTTGAGGGATGTTCTAAGTAACACTGGCTACCTGTGGCCCGAAGGGGCCATTTCAGCAATGAAGGATTGCTGGGGTAGAGAGGCTGTCTGGAGAGACAAGAGCTGGCATAGGAGCAAATGCAGTCGTTTTGTGCCACCCAAGTATCCCACTATCCTGGAGAGCTGGGGTAAGGCAGCTTTGTGCAGGTGGAGTGATGCAAAGCTGTCACAAGGCCACTGAGTATCTGGCTCCAGAATGTTGTCATGAGTTGTCCTTGTGATTCCCACTTTGACAATGAAGGAAACTCCACAAGTTGATGTTAACAAAGCGTTTCCTAGCCCCTTACCAGGGAAGACCTACATAGGAGTCGCAGGTTCAAGAGCCTCTAGATTACTTTAGCACCTTGCAATCCTAGAACCCAACTCTACATTTTAGTATCAGGAATAGTGATAACCAGGAGTAATTGTATTGACTTAAATGCAACTGTTCATAGCAGGAAGCATTTCTCCCAGTATTATTTGCAGTATGGGCCTTTAATATGTAAATCCAGCCACAGAATGCAACTAACTCAATGATAATAATCAGGGAATTCACAACAATGCCAAATAATGCAGGAGTACTAAAGAATTGGTTAACCTAATGGTAATGACTGTTACTAAGGACCTCCAGCTAGGAAAAGATATGGATTTGTGCCTCATGTTTGGCTTTTTTATGAGGTGTGAGGAAGGCCGAAAGGTTCATATTTTGTTTGTTCTTTCACTTTTTTTTCTACTTGTGTTTTTTACACTGAAAACTCAGCTCTTTTCTACGCAGTTTTTCCTGGAAAAGACTGCAGAGGGTAGAGAACTAGTAAGTATCTGATATCACAGGTGCCAGGAAGGTAGATGGAAGGTGTTATTTGTTTTTATATTTTATTATGTGGCGGTTTTAAATCTCCTGTTTAACTCACATGTCTTACAAACTGTTGGAAGAAAAAAATCTCTGTTAGAATTCAGTCTCTTCTCTGAAGAGTGGGGAAAACTCCCAGTTTATCACTTCGGGTCTTCCAGGAAAACAAAAAAACCAAACAAAACAAAAAAAGAGGAAAGAGGAGCTCTGACATTGTTACATATTTGTGGGCGAGGAGGGAAAGAACTCAAGCATTGTTTTATTAAACACATAGTAAAGAAGCAAAACAAATGACACAATCTCATTTTCCCCCTACAGGTCACCTTTTAAGCAGGGGACTGATATAGAGGGTGTGGATGGCTGGTTTTAAAGATGTGTGCAATTGGGAAGAGGTCTGGGTTTTTGTTCTGGTATAATCTATACTGTGTGTGTTAATATTTTACTGAAATTTTTATATAAATTCTGTATTTTGCCTAGAGCCTGGGATAGGTACTGTAGAAGTGCCATTGCTTAGCCATGTATGGGCTTTGTGTAGTTGGCTGATAGAATAAACCTCCTTTTTTTCCCCACTTTAATTATTTGTTGTGTCTTTAGCGCTGCACCATTTCATTCTCCCTAACAGAGGTGTGTCACTTTCTTGTATAGGCAAGCCCATTGTCCTGGCCAAAGAGGTGGAGTCTGTTTTAGTTGGTGCTGCTATTCTTGGAGCTTGTGCTTCTGGAGATTTTGCCTCAATACAGGTATGTACTAATGGAAAAACTCGAGTCCTGCTGTTTCCGCTTTTCATGTGCACTTTTATATCTGGCATCACACACAGGTAATAATTAAGATGGAAGAAAAATGTAGGTTCTGCTCAGCAAGAAAGATTCCAATGTATTCCAATTCCAATTCAGATGTATTTACTGGTTCTTCTCCCCCTTTCATTGAAGCATGCCCTACCTTTGCTATACCTGTGTTTCTTTTGTGTATTGGAGAAACTTGTCTTTTAGCTGTGAGGAGGTGAGGCAAGCACAAGACACTGCTTGTAGAGTTCACCCAGGCAATTTGGCAGATGAACAAGGAAGGTGTTCAGTAGGGCCCTGATTCTGCAATGAGCTCCTGGTGAATATAGCTCCACATGGAGCTCAATATAGGCTCAGATCCTAAGATTGTGACCACTGCTAGTACATCCACTCTTTCATCCCAAGTTATCACGTTCATGGTTAGCCCTGCTTCCACTTCCTGGCACTGGGGAATCTTAAACATGGGCCACACTGTAAAACTTCCGTGCCCACATAAGTATTGCAGTCATCCACCACAATGACTCTAGGGTCACCATTAAGGATGGAATTTAGGAGTGTCTGCTCCAAAAACGCAGACTCCAGCTACTTAACTTCATTAACTCTAGTAGAAGTAGCATTAGAACTTGTATCTTTTGTAGATCAGCTGCTAGAGAGTGACACAGTCGCAAACATTTAAACAGGTGTTGCCTGGTTTCATGTTGCAGTTGCACACATAGGCACTAGACGGTACATTATAATGCGTTTGCACATACTCTCTTACCAGAACAGCCTCTGCCTGCGTTTTTTAAAGCAAGCACAGAAATTGTTAAATGAAATTTTGAACGGAAACTGAGCGAGGAGTCCCTTGGAATAGTGGTGCAGCTCCTCAGCCATCGTTCCATTGAAGCCAATACGCAGATTTACACCAGTTGAGCCTTTGGCGCAGTGTTTCAAATTTTTCCAGATGTGGGAATGGAAGAGTGAAGGTTCTGCTGAATTATATGCATTACCTGGGAATAGCAGTTTCCTTTCATGAGAATTCTCTCAGTAACGTGAATCCCATTGCAGCAAATTAAGTATCTTGTTATGTAGTGCATCTGTATTGTAGCATTGTGGTGCTTGCAGCTAGAACTCAATCGTTCTGAAAAATGCAATTGATTTCAGAAAAAGCGTCTTGTGACAGGGCTTCCTATTTAATTCTTGCCATTCCGTTAATCTTCTGAAGATTACCGCCTGGCCTCAAATAAAAATGGTGCTTAGTTTAAAGTTTAAGCTGTCATCCATACTGATACTTGGTAAGTTAATATTTCAAAACTCACAGTACTAGGTTTGGTTTTGTGAATGTTAGTAAAATCGTATGCTGTGAAGTTGCTCAGACTCGGCTGCTTTTTCTCCTATGTGTTATTATTTTAAATATATCTCCTCATCCTGGCCTACCGAAAATGTGTCAAAAGTATAATCCATCCAAGAAAGTCAGATGAAATACCCTGTCTCATGCTACAATGCAGCGTATTCCTTCAAAAGGTTTTCACATGTAAACTGCAACTGGACCCTTTCAGCCGATTCCATCACAGAACTATTATATTTGCTTCCTTGAATGAAAATATTGTGATGATGTCATTCAGTGGAACCTCATTCTAGAAGTTTAAGTACACACTTTTAAATTAGGAAACCAGTAATCCCTGATGGATGACCTTGGACAAGTCACTTAACCTCTTCGTGCCTCTGTTTTCCCATTTAACGTAACAAGCTGATACTGGCGTCCTTTGTAAAGCACTTTGAGATCTTCTGATGAAAAGCACTGTATAAGAGCTAATACCTAGGTAGTACTATTGAAACAGTACATGTTGAGGTCAGTACTTTTTGGCTGTCCCCATCAGTGTCTGTAGAATTTGAGATTAAAATTGTTGACTACCTAAATATTTGGTACCTTAATCCATTCTTAGGCACCTAAGTGAAAATGATCTGATTTTTCTGATGTGCTGAACACCTACATTTCCCATTAACCTCAAACGTTCAGAAATGTTTCTGAAGGTGCTGGATTGTAGTATTTGATGCAACATATTTTGACAGCCTATCTGAGTCAGCTGTTGCATTCCTGAATCAGTCAGTGGCTCACTGCAGCGTAACATTCAAAATAATACATTTGATCCTTTGATAAAGACATTGTATGATGGCACATGGCCAGCAATCAGTTGGAAACTATGCTTTTCAGCTGGGAAACTTTGTCATGATCGAAATACAAATGCAAAAAAGAATTAGCTTATAAAGTCGAAGAGGCTTGGCTCTCATTTAAACTTTAAAGGTGTGACGTTCAAAACGGTTTAGGCACAATTATGTTGCTAATTTACATGTGCTGTTACTACAGTTGCATGTGCAACTTGGCAATTTCACACACCAGTGGCCACTTAGATGCATACCTGGCACTTTGAGTGTAAAAATAAGTGATTTGAATGAATAATCGCAGTAACTGTGCACAGATTTGGTCCATATAAATGGGTGGGAGGATTTAGCAGAAAAAACAGAGAGAGTCACATTCAGCAATGCTTTTTACCCCTCTTTAAATAAAAAAGTTTAGTATAAGAAATCAAAATAAGTAAACATAGCAGAAAAAAAGAATGAAGGGAAAACTCCCTGGTCTGAAGTTCAGCCCAGTCTTATGACCCCTGGCTCTGGGGCCTGACCTTCCCAAAGGCAGTCTCCCCCCAAGCAGCCACTCTTATAGGGTCTGTTTCAGAGCCTGTTCAAGTCAGTGGCATTGTTTCCATTGACTTTAATGAGCTTGGGATCAGGACCATAGCCGTTCCTTATTGCCTCTGTTCATGGGAGAGGGGGAAACTGATCTGTCTCTCTAGTATTTCTATCACACTCATTACCATGGTATCTAAGCTTTCTTGTTCACTGGGGAGCATGTCGTGCACTTGAACCTTGTCACAGCACACAGTTATATTCCTGCAGCTTTGGAAAAATCGCACCATAAGTGTTTCCACTGAATACCTTTTCAGAACACACCATTGGTTAAAATAGGCTACCCGCAACATACAGCAGTACCAGTTGCACAGCACCGTAGACAATTGAAATGATTAAAAATAATTTTTAACAAGGAATCCATCTATTGACTATTCTAGAATCAGAAACTAGAAGCCATGTAAGCCCCATACGCTTTGTTAAAACTGTCATACAAAGCTTAAATCCAGTGTTGTAATCTCATTTTCATTATATTGATCTCCTTTCTCTAGCACACCGTCTTGCGGGCCTCTTCCCAACCAATACCATTTTCAGTGCTGCTCCCATAAATTATGGTTAGCTTCATTATAATGTTTGTCAATAGGAGACATTATTATTGACTGTATTCTGTTAGTGATATAGTGTAGCATCGCTCAGAGCTCTTTGTTTGTCCTGTATAACGATAAAGGAGCATATTATAAGCCCTTTGCTTGATATTTACTCAGCCCTTACCTAGTCAGAACTCTCATCATTTATGTGGGAGTTTTGATTGGATTTGTCCCAGTAATTTTGGCAATATTTTTAAAAATGATTTTTGGGTGCCTTGGTTTCTGAATGCCCAACATGAGGTACCTTAAAGCGGTCTGGCTTTCTGAGGTTGGGTGCTCGCAATTCTCTGAAGAGTAGGCCTCTTTAGGGTGTCTCAAGTTAGCCGCTCTCAAACTGGGCCCTCCAAAATCACTAGGCATTTTTTAAAATCTTGGCCTTGAGCTATAGTGCTCTGCCAACCAAGGTGCCAAGTGCTGTGCAGAAAGTAATGAATAATAATAAGCAATAGTAATTACAGTTGAACTTTGCCTGTTTGTACCCATGACTGGGAGAGGCATTGGAACTTGACTCTCTTTGCTTTCCTCTCTTGCTCACAACTTGCTCTCCGTAGATCCCCAGTCATGTGGCGTACCTTCTTCAGGTTCCATGAGGATGGTGCTGCAGAGACAGACCTCACAGCCATGGGGAGATCCTTGATCCAGGGGAGGGGGAACAAAGAAGTACAATAGTGATATCATTTAGAACAGCGGGCTCCAACCTTTTTAAGCCCAAGATCACTTTTTGATCAACCCAGGATTTGCCTCACCCTGTCCCCAAGGCCCCGCCCCTTCCCTGAGGCCCCGCCCTGCTCAGTCCATTCCCCCCTCCCTCCGTCACTCACTTTCCCCCACCCTCACTCTCTTTCACAGAGCTGGGGCTGGGGTGCAGGGCAGGGGTGCAGGCTCTGGGCTGGGGCTGAGGGATTTGGAGTGTGGGAGGGGGCTCCAGACTGAGCCTGGGGCAGGGGGTTGGGTGCAGGAGTGAGGGGTGCAAGCCCTGGGAGGGAGTTTGGGTAGAGGCGTCATATGGTGACACTGCACCTAATCTCATAGAATCCACTGGACATTTCATGAGTTTTACTTTTTATTAGCATCATTTGTGGTTTATAGATCCAAAATCCTTCAGGGATTGTCACAAATCGTGTAACATTCTCAACTGTGAATGTTGAGCCTGGGGCAGGGGGTTGGAGAACAGGAGTGAGGGGTGCAAGCCCTGGGAGGAAGTTTGGGTGCAGGAGGGGACTCCAGGCTGGTGCAGCGGATCGGGGTGCAGGAGAGGGTGAGGGGTGTGGGCTCTGGGGGGAGAGTTTGGTGCAGGAGGGGGCTCCGGGCTGGGGCAGAGTATTGGGGTGTGGGAGAGGGTGAGGGGTGTGGGCTCTGGGAGGGAGTTTGGGTGCAGGAGGGGGCTCCGGGCTGGAGCAGGGGGTTGTGGTGTGGGAGGGGGTGCGGGGTCTGGGAGGGAGCGGGTCCTTCAGATGCGTTTATAGAGGAGGGCTGGGATTCTGCTGAAATTTGTTGTTTCCAGACACACGGTGAGCCTTAAATAACCACAGGGGTAGGGTTGTAGCGCAGTGATGACTAGCAGAGATCAGAGTACAATGTTAAACGCTGAATCAGCAGATTCAACATGGGTTTTGTCAGTAGCAGGAGCTTACTGGAGCTTTTAGCAGCATCACACAAACAACTCAGTGCCTCCGTGCATGATGCTGAAGTTACTACTATTACTGTTCTTAGTATTACAAATACTATTCTTGACTGATCAAAAGAGCCCGCATTGTACAGGTGACTCGGACCCAGGACTACAACGCACGCTAAGAACACAATTTTAAATGATCGTCTAAAAAGTTATTTATTTACTGCATATTTAAGCTAATTTGGAGGACTTCAGCTTTTGAGAAGTCTACAAAAGTTGCATTTCCATATGAGCTGCAAGCTTTGTGGGTTAAACGGGCAGGGTGGATGCCGTCTTCGGGATTAGATGAAAGCTGTGTATTTACTGTTGTTGTTTTTGTTGTTGTTGTTTTTGCCTATTTCTTTGACTTTTTTCTTACAAAATATAATGTTTATACTCAATGTTAAATTCTAATTCTAAATATTGGAAATGTCCTAGCATGAAAATAAGATACATGCATAGGAATATGAATGGATAAATAGAATGAACAACATGATGGTAAAAATCTTCAACTGTGGGCTGGGGGGTTGGGTGCAGTGAGGGGAGCGAGGTGCAGGCTCTAGCCGGGAGGCACTTACCACAGGCGGCTCCTGGTTGGCGGCGCAGCAGGGCTCAGGCAGTCTGCCTGCCTGCTGTGGCACCATGCCGCTCCCGGAAGCGGTTGGCTGCTGGCACGTCTCTGCGTGTGGCCCCTGAGGGGGGCAGTGGGTCTCCGTGCGTTGCCCGCATCTGCAAGCGCCGCCCCCAGAGCTCCCATTGGCCGGGAACCGGGGATGGTGCTGGGGGAGGGGCAGCGCGTGAAGCCACCTCACCCCCCCTCTTTTTTCCCCTGGGGGCCACAGAGATGTGCCAGCAGCTAGCCGCTTCTGGAAGCGGCTTGGGGCACCCTGCCCGAGCCCACTGCACCATCGGACTTTTAGCTCCAGAGTTCACAATCGACTAGCCGAGGCTCCAGAATTGACCCATCGATTCCAATTGACGGGTTGGTGACCACTGATTTAGAAAGTCTCTAATGAACACCATTCCTAATACAGGGTGGTGAATTATCTGTATATCAATATATTTTACCCAAAAGCCCGCTTAAATGAATGGGAATCTCTCCATTGACCTTCCTGGGGTTTTGATCAGACCCATTATTTATATTTACTGCAACAATAATGGTTTCTTACTTGAAGAAGTCATACTGTAATCTTAAGCATGTTTCTTCTCAGAAGACACTAAGCACCAATTTATCGCCTTACTTTCTTCCTCCTTTTATAACAATACTCTAATTGCTCTTTAAGGAGTATAATATATAGTTTTTTCCCCGAAGCAGTCAGATTCCAACTTTTAAATCAGATTTTTGCTCTTGATAAAATATTCCGAATAAAGTATCCAAATCCTTATCTTTCGGATGAGAGCAAGTGAACAGGCATGCATTAGTGACTCATGGATTAAAGGGGATTTCTTCTAAAATATCATATTCCCCTTTTATTTGTTATCTTTATTGACCACATCTGTGCTAACAACTGAGTTCTCAGTATCCACCACATCTTGCAAAGAAATGTTTGAAATGAAGGTTACTGCAAAATTTGTAACAGTCTATGTTACAATCTAATTTGCCAGATTCCAGTGTGGGTTTAAAAGCCCAAGCCTTTATTCAAAACTGCAATTTCATCTTTAGGTAATTCTACCAAGTAAAGATTTATAACATCCATCTCTGATGCCTGGTCACCATATGTTGTTCCTTCAAAGACTGTTGAGTTCCCTGTTTTCCTCTTCATGTATCCTCTCTGCATTTTTTTCTCCTCCGTGGTAAAGAGGAATTAAAACAATTGGTCTACCCAATAAAATAATGCTCAGGGTGATCAGAATTATCTCCCATTTCATCCTTGATTATTTAGTCTCTAGAATCTCCTGTGGAAAAAAACCTTCTGTTTTCCTTTTTGCTATTTAGTTTTGTCTTTTAATTTGCCCCAGCCAAACACTGCTTTCTTTTAGCTGGTTAATTCTGTCTCTTTCATGTTTCTGTAGCTACAAGCTGTAAAACAGCCCACCTGGCTCAATGCTGACACAGGAGACAATCCATGGTGGTTTGTTACCATATAAAATTGCATGATGTGAAGGATTTTTGAAATGTAGATGCCAGTGAATGAAGTAGCCTTAGCATTGCTGATCAAGTTGAGTCTATTTAGAGGCTGTATATTGAGCACCAGTATCCTGCTTCACTGTCTATGCACATTTCTGTGTGATCGTTTCTATGATCGTTTCCAGTTTACATCAGCAACTTCTCCTAGGTAAAAGTGTTCAATAAATAAATGTCAAAGTTTCAAATTTATTGTTGTTACTCAGCTTCAGTTGTATGTAAGTAAAAATTGGAAGGGGGGGTGTGTTTGATTTGGCAATTGTCCAATTCTTTCCTCAGGATAGCCTACTCATTCAGACATAGCACATACGCTCAGGAACAGGATTATTGACCTGTAAAAACCAGGAACCCCACTGATCGTTCCTTAATTGCACATTAAAGCAATTAATAAAATTACCTTTAGGAAACTTAATTACCAGTTTTTGTTTGGACCTGGCAAATTAAAGTGGGATCTTCTCCACGAGGAAAAGATTAAAGAAAATAATCTTTATACAGGGCAATGAAATGTGTTTGACCAGTAACGTTCGGTAACCAGTGGAGTCATTTTGACACAAATATCGAGGGGGCAATAAAGGTTTGGTTTGGGCTTGTCTCTCCACAGACCCATGTTGAGCATTTACACCATTTTAACTCGCAGCAGTGATTGGAAAGCATCTAGCACATAGTGAGAGCAACTGCAAAGAAATAATAAGATATAAATATCACAACAAGTGTGACCAGTGGGTTACATGTGCACAGGGCCAGGCCACAACATTTTGGCACCTGAGGAGGGGAGCTCAAATGATGTCACCATGCCCCCTCGCTTGGGCCAAAACTTTGAAAGGTCTCAATTCTGCCTTCTTCCTGTTCTACTCCTCTCATGGTAGTGCTCTGCTACGTACCCCAGTAAAGGAGCACTAACAACTTAAAATGCCTTGTTCAAAAATTTTAAGTAACACTTAACTTTCAAACGCCTGAACAGCAAATATAACTTTTCTTGTCTGCATAGTAAACACTGGCATTTTTACCTATTTGAATAATCAAAGTGGTGCTTTCCGGGCCTTGGTTACAAAGATTTGAACTGCTTCCTGAAGGTCCACAGTCTGGGCCAGCTCATGCTCTGTTGAGATGGTTGCAAGCCCAACCAGCCTCTCCTGTGTAAATGTGGAGCATAGATGTGTTTTTATTAACTTCAGCTTGGAGAAGCTGCATTCTCCACTGGCAACTGTTACAGGAAGTGTTAGAAGTAAGCGCAGAGCAACAAAAGCATTTGGAAAGAGGGTGGTCATCTTACTTGTGCACATATATTCCAGAATAGCCTTTGGAGTTGATCCTGCTGAAAAGTATCTTGAAAGGGCTTTCAGTTCATCACCTAAATCACTCGCATCAATATCGTGCATGTCATCATGTGTCAACACTGTCTCTAGTGCCCTGCATTGCTGGTGTAGGTCTTCTTCAGGTATAGTGAGGAGTTTTGGAATATCATACCACATGCCAAATATTACTGCTGTGTTCCTTGAGCTGCATGAAATGTTCTTCAGCTGACTGTATTGCACAATCTAGCACCTGTTTAAAGAATTCAACTTTGAATTGTTGTTTGGGGTCTTTTATGGGATTATCCCGTGCCTCGTAATCAAAATGTCGTCTTCTTCGGTGACTCTTGTATTTTTGAATGGATGGGGAAATAGCTTCAGTGTGAAATTCCTCTGCCAACTTCTGTGCACTCTTCAGAAATCCCTCATCTGACTGATAAGACTGTAGGTATGACTTTATTTGTCCAGTTGTTCCATTGCTCTAGATATATCAAGGTCAACGCCTTGGAGTCTCTTGCTTACAACATTTATTTCAAACAGTATGTCATGCCACAACACTAAGACACAGAAATTTGAAGTTATGTATGTTTCTGGTGATTCCATTTCCCTCTGCCACTGTTCTCCCACAAACAGTTCCTGTCATAGCATTATCCTCCGTAATGGCAACTCTGGCATCATCTATCTTCTCAATTTGGTGTTTCATAGGCTTTATCGCCTCCACTCGACTTTCCCATCGTGTGGCACTCAGTGGTTTCAGTGTCAGAGAGGATGTTCCCAGATGTTGCTTCAAAATTTGCCATCGATGAGGTGATGCAGAGAAAAATACATAAATGCTTTGAATTACATTAAAAAATTCAGCAGCCTCACTAGAAACTGATGCTGCATCACTGACCACCAAGTTCAATGAATGAGAACTGCATGGGACAAAAAAAGCTCGAGGGTTTAACTGTCGGATCCGTGTCTGCACTCCTCTGTTCTTTCCTCTCACGTTGACACCATTATCATAGCCCTGACCTCTCATGTCAGCTATTGCAATTCCCGTATCTTCCAGCTTTTTAAGAAGCACATTTGTCATACCAGCTCCTGTAGGATCATCAATGTCAATAAGTTCTAGAAAATGATCTCTGACAGTCACCATTGCATGGACATTTTCACTAGGTTCTGTTGTTGTTGTTACAAAACACACCATTAAAGGCATTTCTTCCATATGGCCAATGTCAGGTGTGCAGTCCAGAATAACAGAGTAATATATTGCTGACTTCAGATCTGCCACAATCTTCTGTTTGACTTTTGTTGCCAGTAACTATATGATCTCATTTTGAATTGTTTTTCCAAGGTAGTGGTGGTGACTCTTCTTAGATGCTCCTGGAGTACAGCATTAAACTCAGCCATCAGCTCCACAATTTTAAGGAAGTTTCCATTGTTTGGCACATTCCGCTGATCTGAAGTGCCACGCAGTGCTAGGTTTTGGGTAGCAAGCATTCTCACAATGGCAATGAGCCTTTTCAGAACATTTTGCCAATAAAGAGACTCTGATGCAATCTTCTCTTGATGCTGATCATCTCTGGTGGCCTTTAACCTTAGTCTCATCTCAAGTTCTTTCCACCTATGGAATGCTCTCTGGTGATTTTGCTGCCTTCTCGTGGCATGCCAGATTTCTAGCCAGATTTTTCCAGTCCTTTGTTCCTGTAGAACCCAATGTGGCTGGAACATTAGACTGGAAGAGTTTGCAATAAAAACAATATGCAGCATTCTGGGTTTTTGAGTACATAAGCCATGGCCTCTCCACTTCGTCATCATTGGGGATTTCACGGCAGTAATGTGTTGGATGGAAACTTCTATTTTCATTGTCTTTGGGAACATGAAGTTTTTCACTTGCTGTGGCCCATGCAGTACAAGGAAGTCCCTCAGGCTACTGCTCAAGTGAGTCCACAGTCCTGGATCATCTAGACTTAAGGAACTAAACTCAGCAGCAGCTGTTTCTTGCGCCTCCACCACACTCTTCTCTGATCTACACTTTTCTTCAAGAATGTGCCTGGTTACATCCACTTGAGATGGAGATATGGATGCTGCAGTAGCTGCCAGGTCACCTGCCCTCTGACTAACGGGAAGATCAGGCATCTCCTCACCACTCACATCCTCACTGGGGCCGGAAGGCTCACCGTGAATATTTGTGTCTATGTATCTCAGGAGAGCTCCTCCCTGCTTAGATAGAAAAGCTTCCTTTGCTTTCTTTCTTTTTCTGAATGCTGCCCCAGAGGGGTGTTTTCTTCTTTCACTCATGACTGCTGTTCTGTGCCAGCTATAGTGGCTCTCAACACTCAGTTGAAGGGGACAAATAAGCAGGTTGGTAGCAGGGCCTGAGTGAGGGAAGATATCAGCATCTTAAGGGCCTAACTGACTCCTACTACTTCAGTTGACTGCCTGTTCTCCTCAAGTGGGTTCAGAGAAGCAGCAGGAAACAGGAAGCCCCCTGAGAAGCTGGTGTTAATCAGTCCAGGCTCCTGGGGGTGCTAGAGAGGTACATAAGAGGCTCCGCCTCCTCTCTCTCCCTGCAGCTCCTGCTGCTTTCTGTTATTCCCTCTCACCTTTTCTCCTGCCTGCCTGTTATGTCTCTTGTGCCCTCCTTTCTCCAGCACCGCACTCCATCATCTCTGTGCATCTAGAGCAGAGAGAATACATATGCACCAGCAGCAGACACAATTTTCTACACTCTGGGTCCTAGTGGCACCCCCTCCCACCTCCCATCCCCACAGTCTGGCACCTGAGGCGGCCACCTCAGTTTGCCTCATGCTAAGGCCAGCCTGCATGTGCATCTACACATGTGGGTGCATGACCGTGTCTGTGTGTCTCTCTCTCTCTGTATTTCTCCCATGCTTTGTATCTCTATCTCTCCTCCACCCAATATTCTGTGTGCCCCACTTCCTCTGTGTCCTCAACCCCTTGAAGCCAGACTCCTCCAAAAAGTTAACTGTCCCCCTCCCAGTAGTACATTGCTCCCCACTTTGGAAAGAGGACATGGGGTGTCCTGTACCTGCTCCAAGTCTGAGGGGAGGGGAATGTGCTTCCTGCTTCCTCTGAGTTGGGATACTAGAGTGAATCTGGACTGTTGCTTCTGGCTCCTCCTGCAGACTGAATCTGAGGTTGCCTCTGTCCAGCAGATGGTGCGCCGAGCTCTCATCTCTACTTATCAGCTATTGGGAAGCCCCACAGATGAGGAAGTGTTGAGCCTGGTGCCGCACAGCAGCACTTTGGGGTCTGGAAATTGCCTCCACTTCCCTCCCTCCCTCACCTCTCCTCCACCACACACTCAAATTTGAGGGAGAAAGTCCCCTGCTCATTCCCTTCATAATTATGCTTACATCTGCAATCCATTTTTCGTGTGTACCTGACAGAGATCATTTGCTCCCACTTCTCAACCTCATCTTCTGTTTGATCCAGTAGTGAGATCATAGTTTTGTATTTGACATCAGTGTGTTGCCATGGAAATGACTGTGATGTCTGCAGTTCAATTATGAGACAAATATGGGCAGAAATCTTTGACTTGTATGAAAGGAACCAAAAAAAAAAAAAAAAACCATTAAAACCACATGAAAAGTGAATAGATTTCATTTTTAACTATGATGTTTGTGAGATTTTCCAAGTATGAAAATAACATTTGAAATCATTTGGAGTTTTTTTTCCCCTATTGTCTTTGAGAGCTAAGCAGAAAGACAACTAGATACTGCAGTGACTCGCACTGTATAATTAACTAAGATGGATTGGTTGCCTCATTTAAACAGCCATTGTAATCGAGCAGCTGAACTACCTGTTGACGTCAGTTGAATATCCCCTGAAGCAGCACCATTAGCCATGTGGACATAGGGCATCCTGACCTTCCTTTAAAAATGATGGACATGTCTGTAAAGTCCATCAGTATTAAAGGGATGTGTTGCAGGCAAGGGTTTGAAATGATGATGATAATGATGACATGTTTGAAATGATTAGTTTACAACTCCCAGTTACAAGAACTTTAAATTGTTTTATTTATGCACGGCTTGGATCTTCTAAATATAGTGGAATCATGTAACATGTATTGTAAGAGTACCAATGATTATTACCTGGACTTGGGAGGAGGTTCATACTGGTTCACCCAAAAAAGGACTATAGCCACAGATCATGTTGTTTGAGTTTTTGGACCAGATCTTCAGCTGGTATAATTTGGCATAGCTCTGTTTTTTTTCAGTATAGCTACACTGATTTTTACACCAGCTGAAGATCTGATCCTATATTTCTCTTCCAACCATTGCTAGTTTGGTCAAGGACTGATGTGAGAAGAAATCTGTATCTGCGTTTATGTCTTTAATAAGAAAAACCAGGGGAAAATTGGGGAGCAATAGTTCTTTCCTTTAGAAATGTTAATAACTGGGTAGACAAAATCATCAGAGGAAATAAAATGACTTCTCCCTGTTGTCAGGCAAGTCTCCTTCCCCCATCTCATTAAAAATGAAAAGCACTCTTGTTTTTAAGCAGGGTAAATTAGTAATTAAGTGCTCTAATCAACTTGTGTAAACAGAGTATGGAAACAGAGAAGCAAATTAATCATTTTGTTGGCTTGCTTTTACCGAATTAATGCACCTTTTACTAAGGGGCTTCCTGCAGTGTCGGGATGTTTTTTATTCTCTACTCCTTTAATCAAAGCATTTTTGATAGGCAAAAGAAGGTTCAGATGGCTATTCTGAGACACCAAGAAGTACAGGAGGAAATGGGCTTGGGTGGTCTGATCTTGTGGCTTTGTTCTTCAACAACTCCAAAGGATTTCGGATAAATTCTTATGCTTGAAATTTGAGTTCACAGTTCAGTGAAGATCATTTGGTGTGGTTCCTGGATAAGGGCAGGTGATTGCTTTTTCTTAAAGGGACTGCTTCTGATTTGTATTACTTAAGTAAATTTAGTTCTTGTGAAAGATGCCTCCCCACAAGTCCAAGTCATCCATTTATTCACAGGACGGATATGGCATGGGAAGAATTAGTTCAAGTTTCAATACACAAATTATGTACCCTTCACTGGGTGCACTATGTTAGAGGAGAAAACAGTTGAATTTCCATAACCCATTCAATTCTTAACCTCTTTGCTCTGACTGCCAACAAAGATAGTATGTAGAGTCATAGATAGTTTATGATGAGTACTCTTCCAACCACTTGGTACCACACAAGATTTTGATTCAAAAGCTAGAATTGTATAAAATTAACATGGCCCACATTAAATAGATTAAAAACTGGCTAACTACTAAATCTCAAAAAGTAACTGCACATGGGGAATTTTTCATTGAGGTGTGTGTTTCCAGTGGAGTCCTGCAGGAATCGATTCTTAGCCTAGGCTAATAAAGCATCAGATGGTAACAAATGGTAGTCACCGTTCGCCAGGACCAGATCCAAAGCAATGACTCAGTGGTGAAACGGGTTTGTATCCTGTTACCAGTTTCTTAGTCCACCTTTCTGAAATGAAAATGAATCTCTGCCTATGCGAAAATCCATTGTGCATAAAGAAGTTAGGTGCAATATGTGTTCCCTTTGGCATGTATGAAACCACCAAGAGACTGGCAATGGCTCCTGCCTTTGTGCATACCAAATTTCTTTAGAGAAATAAAGATGGGGGAGAAAAATTAAAGGGCAAAGATTTGGTGGCCTCTGTCCAGTTCCTTGTGGACTGATGTTAGTTCACATTACAGAAAATGCTGTTTCATTTGGCATATATTGGCACCCTTGTCAGCACTCTCAGCAGAGAGGACGAGGCCTGAATGGAGACACAACTACTCTCTCCACCCAAAAATGATTGCTCTGGATTAAGACTGAGGCACACAGGTGTGGGGAGCTTGCTGTACCACTCAATAGAGGATTGAATTTCCCATCAGCCCGGTACTTTTCATGAGCGTTAAATTCACTTTTTAAAAATGGCACTAGGTCTGCAGAAGCATTACCTTTTTATTTTAAGTGACACGAATGTTTACATATAGCTGAATCACATCACCTGCTGGTAGTTTAATCCAGGGAAAACACCACCACCACCATTTAAAGATACAAACAACTGGGATGTGGCAGTCAACAATAACCGGAATGTTTTCATGAAAGCCCTAAGATCAGTAGCCTCCTACGCTATTACTGTTTACTGATATGTGATACCGGTTGACATCTGTTACCCTTCTTGCTTGATGAGAGCTTGCTTTACTTACTCTAACATTTTCACATTGCCATGCTGCTGAAATTCACTGATACAAAAATCCCCTCGGAGTCCCCACAATCATTATATAACAAGCAGAACGCTCATTGTTTGCTAGGCTTGGCATCATCATCTGGCCTACACATCTTTATGTTAGAGCTGAATATTGAAAGAAAACTATCTAAGAACGCCACCACAGTCAAATATTTTCAGCCATGCTGTGTCTCATGTTATATGCTGTCATCTGTTTGATGTATTATCTGATCAGTACATGCTGTACAGTAGAGTTTCATTCATTGTCACGTTAGATGATTTGTCGTCATTTCAGATCACTAGAAATTATTACAAGTAAAAACTTGTTTTGGAGAATTTCAGAGATTGTTCCGATGGATTAGATAACTATTAAAGTGACAGATGATCCTGGACTGCAGTACAGGGCAGGGCTGCCCAGAGGATTCAGAGGGCCTGGGGCAAAGCAATTTCGGGGGCCCCTTCTATAAAAAAAAAAGTTGCAATACTATAGAATACTATATTCTCATGGGTGCCCCTGCGGGGCCCGGGGCAAATTGCCCCACTTGCCCCCCCTCTGGGCGGCCCTGGTACAGGGCTAGATTTCCAACTAGTGTAAATCCCCATAGCTCCATTGATTTCATTAGCGTAACACCAGTTTACATCAGAGCCCTGATCTATCCAAACACTTGAGCACATGCTTAACTTTAAGGGCGCAAAAGTCCCATTAAAGACAGTGGGACTACCCACCCGCTAAATTAGTGCTTTGCTGGGTCAGTGCTCGGCTGAAGATCTAGCCCCTAATTCACTTGGAGATGATACATCTTGAGGTGATGAGGATTATTATGGCTTCTGCTGTTGGCTCACAATAATACCCATTCAACAAGCGGCAATGGAATATGATAGGTGATAGGATACAAAGGTACTGTACAGCCTTTTCTTTGTTCTTGTTGCTATCCAGAAACTTAGCGCACTCTGTTTTAAATGTCATCCAATATGAGATTGGGATTCAAATTTGTAATTTCTCTGTAGCTATGTAATAAACAAAGAAAGCCAGATCCTCAGCTGGTATAAATTGGCGTAACGCCATTGACTGCCAGGGAGTCATGCCGATTTACAATGGCTGGGTGTCTGGCCCAGAATTCTCACAGCTGGAGGCCACCAGCTGAGCAATACTTAAAAATATGGCCATACTATTTTCTTCAAAATAAATGATTAATAAAATACCGCACTCCTAAAATGAAATGAAACATTATGTTCTGTTTAGATGTCAGGGAAAGGGTGCGTGTTACCATTTGTTGGGAAATCAGCTTGGCTTATCTGTTTATTATCTGTCTGAGAGCAGTGATAAAGATTTTATTACTTATCACTTACATTTATGAGAGTGGATTGAAAAGGCAGTTAATTCCTTCAGGAACACTAAAATGATCCAAGAAACCTACTCTTTTTTTATTGTGTCTTCATGTAGAAGATGTGGCCAGTTAGAGAGGGCCAGATCCTTAGCTGGTATAAATCAATTGACTTCAATTGAGCTCTGCCATATTACACTCACTCAAGATTTGGCCCACAGTATTTTGAGAAGTTCAATATTTTCTTCATGGACCTTATCCAAAGCTCATTGCAGGCCATGGAAGGATTCTCATTACCTTCAATGGCCTTTTGAGCAGGCCTTTTCATAGATAGATACTCTCAGAAACAACCTACGGTAAACATGTAGCATCTCTGTTGTCAGTAGGTTTGATAACTACATTTGTGATTCTGGTGATCTATAATAGACTGTGATTTTCCATCTAATAACTTTTAGTAACCTCCTGTCTGCTACCCCCTGATACTTGACTCTTGTCAGCTGACACCTTGGCATAGAATAGAATTTGTGTTGGATCAATCGAGTACTATCATAGGGGGAGTCTATTTATGTCATCTGTCAGCAAGTCTGAGAGGTGGGAAGCAGGAGGAAATACACTGGTTAGAAGAGTTTAGTCTCCAGTGCAGGTCTTTTCATAACAAACCAAAGGTATGAGTGTCCAGTGTAGAGTTCAGATGGGACACATACAGCCAACTGGTAATAAAATGGATACATGTGGAAAAGTATATTAAACATGCAAAGTAACAGTATACTAATAAAGAAGGACTCAGTAGTGTCTTGTGGATAGGTTGGTCATTCTGTAATGGGGAACATGGGGTTGCTTTTAAATGGACTGTGTAAATCAGTCAGGAAGATTCCATGCTGGAGTAAATTGATTTTTGTAAACAAGTTAAGATTGAATATCAGCTTTTACAATAAACTGTGCAATAATAGGGCTACCTTGTGCTTATTATAACCCCTAGCACTGTTTTCTCTTCATATATTTGTAAGGAAACTGTAAATGTGCCTTTATAGCTTTGAGATAGCTATACATTTTAAGAACTATCTATATCCTCCTACTTTGGGACCTAATTCTACCCACAGATACACAGGCACAACTCCCAGTGAAGTCATTTGGTCTTTGGGTTATGTAGGAAAAAGTGCAACAACAACATTTTTGGGGAAAGATGAGTATGTGGGAGTACTATAGATTCTTTATAGCTGTAGTAGCCAATGGTGTTCTTTTCAGAGTGTGCCTTGCTTAATGATGTACAGGATGTCAGACAAATTAAGTCTCCCTGCCCTCACCTCTTCCATAGCCAAGCAGAACAACCTTCAAGCTATGCACTAGAGAACTGAAACTCAATCAGGCCACATTGTGAGATTAATTTTCCATCTGGGATTTGAACTCTTGCTGTGTCAGTACAGCGGATCAGACTGTTCTGTAAGGAAGCAAAGGCATGTAGAGTCACAGTGCTAGCTGTCTGAAATGCCTGGGGGTTTTAAAATGCATTTCTCAAAGGACATTCTGATTACTTAGTCTGGGGATTTGACACCAGTGGTTTGAAACACCAGGACATACTTTTATCACCCTAGATCTTAAGAAGTATTGCTACCTCGCATGTACGCCTTTTGGCTTTTGTCCCAGGGGTAACTATAGAATTTTGTTCCCATAAAATTAAGATAATTCTGCTATATCTGGCCGATTAACACAACTCCATTCACCATGGTGCCTGGGGATTTTTTAGATTCCCTTGCATGGCTAAATATGAATGGAGACTTCGTTACCTTTTATAAACAACAGAGAGAGAGTCCAAAATCATTAACACTTTTATCACCATTTAAAAACAAGTTGATTTTATTAGCATATTGATTTTCTTCATCAGAGTTCAAATGCATTTCTCCCTCTCTCCCATCTGTTGATCTACCTCATGTATTTCACCTCCTTGGTATCTAATTGTCAGACACAGCTATGCAATCATCACCCAAAATTCCAGGAGTGCAAAATTCCAAGTCCTTGGCTCCCTTACTGCTCTTATGTGAGTTGTCAACTATGTAATGGGCTGGTGTTGTGATGCATGGTTTGACTTCAGAAGCAGGGCAGTGGCGTATAAAGAGAGCCTATGTGAAATTGGTTGATGGTTTCAATTCATTTTCACATGGACAGGTAACCTTATGATAACTGGCACTACAGTAATTGGTGCTCTTGTGGGGAGACTCAGCAGAAAGGCCAGTGACTCAGTCAGCATCGAGACTTAGCTACTACCTTATTCCTGGGGTTGTTCCTCTATATCAGGATTGAGACACACTGGGAGAACATTGGTAGAGAAGCTTGCACTACCATTAGCTTGTGCAGTTCCTGATTTGTGGATAGATAGAGAATGCACGTTGGCCCGCAACCTTTCACCAGCACTGTTTTCCGTTGAGAATGATACAAAATTAATAATGTGTAATCCTCGTATGGGCTGCATTTATTGCACAGTTATAAGCCTTCAATATATAATACATACTGACCCATCTGCAAGATGCTGAACATCTCCTGTGAGGTGATGAGTGGCCTCCATTCCACATCATCCCATCTAGGATGGGGGGAGGGTATCCACTCCTCCTCGCCACCAAATAGGCAGTGGGGTTGTAAATCCCCATCTGCCTAGCAGTGGGGGTCCATTGGAGCTTCGCTACCAGAGAGTGTCGCCAATTGACCCCCAAGGATCAGAAAAGATGAAACAGTTCCAAGCTCTATTGTCTCCTCTGGGGGATTTCTGTCGGACTGGGATGTACGTGGGGTTGGGGGATGATGCCCATTTCCTCTGTCCTGCCCACTTGTCACCAAGCCCACCTCTCTACCCCCTCCCCAGTGCATAGCTAAACACCTAGGATATTTATAACGTGGCTGCTGTGTCCAGCCAACTCATTTCACTCACTTTGCTCTTATTTAACCTTCCAGGACTTGTGTTCCCTGACAAGTTACTTCCTTTATGTTGGCATGAAATACCTTGTTATCTCTATTAATTTTGCATAGATTAGACATTGAACCCTGTATCTTTGGAATGGGGGGAAGCTGTGCTTGAACATCTTACAGCTGATAAATTAGTTGTGTGTTCGCCTCTGGTTTGGGAGCCGGTTCATAGCTTAGGTGAAAGAGATGAATAATTGCTTTAAAGATGCTAAGTTGTTCGAAGCTCTTGTAATAAATGGGGTCTTTGGGGGATGAGCTGTTCACTTTTTTAATATTTTGTGTAAAAGCTTTGTTTGTAGCCCATTACTCATTACTTGCTGGTAATGGTAGTAACACAGTCTGTTTAATTTTGCAATAGTCCCACCTAGGGGATATTTCTTGTACTGCACTGAACAAGAGGAGGCTACGTTAGCTCTGCTTTCAGTTTGCTTTCATGTTCTCTGCTTCTTTTTATTGTCTTTGTGTCCTTGGAGATGGAGGTATTGGAGCAGCCAAGACTTTTCTCACAAGAGGCAAAATGTCAGAATTTTGGCTTTTTGCATTTGATTCGTGGAGTGTGTGTGTGTCATATCTTATTTCCCTCTGAAGAGAGACAGAGAAGAGGTGGAAAGAGCATACAAGAAGCATGAGACAGAAGAAGAAAGGGGATGACAGAGGCTGTCCAGAATGTCCCCTTTTTCTTTTTCATGAAACTCTGCTCCAGACACTAATACCTTCCCTGTGTCATCTGGCTATTTCTCGGAAAAGCTTTTCCTTTTTAATTTTCTTCTGCCATTAAGTCTATCACCCTCCTCTCACCTTTCTTCTGTCTCATTTATCCTTTGTCTCCTCCCTTTGATCCTTCTCTTCCTCTTTTCTTCCCTTCCTGGGATCCTCCTCTCTTTCTTGTTCCTCTTTTTTCCCCCTCACTCCATTTCGTTCTTTTCCAGGTCTGTTCTATATAGGTTCTCATACTGCACTCATCATCATAATACCTGAGCGCTTCCCAGTAGTGCGTTATGTCACCAATGTGACTAACATCTGTTCTATCATCTTCTCAGCAGAGGAAGAATTGTGTGCTGGGAAGTGTCTTGCTTTGATTTTTATTGGTAGTGGTGTTTTTATGACGCTATGTATTTGTTAGATAGGGTTGCCAATTTTGGTTGGATGTATTCCTGGAGGTTTCATCGCATGACATAATCTTTAATTAAAGATTAATCTTTAATTCCTGGAGACTCCAGGACAATCCTGCATGGTTGGCAACCATATTGTTAGATAAGGCAAGGTCAAAGAGGTGAGGTTTGTGATGGTTCTTAGTTCCTGGAAGAATTCATTCCACAGTCTGAGACCAGCCACTGACAAAGTTCTGTCTCCCGCACAGGTGAGCTTTACCCTTATTGCAGAAAGTTTCATTGTGCCAGAGGAACAGAGTTGTCGACCAAGGTCTTCATCCTGGAGCTTTAGGCTGTCCCCTAGGTATCCAGGCCATGGAGCACCTTGAAAAGAAGGACTGAGACTCTGAACTTCGTTTGATATTCTATTGGAAACCAGTATACAGAATGGAGGGCAGGTCTGACGTGCTCATGGTAGCCTATGCTACTGAGGTGACACGCTGCAGCATTTTGTGTTAGTTGGAGTTTCCTAAGTACTGCAGGCTTTATGCCCATTTATATCACATTGCTGTACTCCAACCAAGGAGTGACAGAGATGAAATTAACTGAGACCAGGTCATCAACCATCAGGATGGGATGAAGTCTCATAAACAATTGAAGATGACAGAAAGCGTTCCTTGTAGATGCTGCTATCTGAGCCCTTAGTGTCAGTGAAGAATCCTAGAGTACTCCCAAACTGCATGGTGAATTGACCACTCGTGGGTATGTACCCCCAGCCAAAGGAAACTGCTGTGCAGCTGCAAACTTGCTTTTCTTTTCCCACCAGCATCTCCTCAGTCTTACTCAAGTTCAACTTCAGCCAGTTGTTCTTGAGCTGACCTTGTCTAAGCATTGGACCATGTTGGTGACAGCGGTGTGGTGAAGGATAGGTAGAGCTGCATATCATCTGCATATTGCTGGCATTTGAGTCCATGTCTTCAGTTCACCTAGCAGCTGCATGTCGATGTTGAAAAGGACTGGAGGGAGAATTGATCCCTATGGGACTCCCTAAGTGAGGAATTTTATGGTGCAGGTGCAGTTTCCCATCATAACCATGGACCCTTGCCATCTCTCTAAGACAACAGTATCTTATGATCAGCAGTGTTAAATGCTGCAGAGAGGTCCAGGAGGATGTAAATGGATGTCTGCCCTCCTTGCATTAACAGGATGAAATCATACATCAGTGCCATTATAGCTGTTTCAGTTCTGTGTCCTGGCCTGAATCCAAATTGTGCCAGGTCTTGAATGTTCGCTTCAGTTAGATGATTTTATAGTTGGCCTTTGGCTATCTATTCTGTGAGCTTGCTCAGGAATAGGAGGTTTGATACTGTGTGGTAGTTTGGCTAAAACTGATGTATCTAGCATGAGTTTCTTCACTGTTGGTCAGAGCCCTGTGTGTTGAAGTAGTAAGAGAAGATTCTCTCTCTGAATGAGGCTTTGGCTGTTTCATTCAGGAGTGGCACCGGTTGCTTATGACTGTCTTTCACCAGCCAGATAGGGCCTGGGTTGGATTCACAAGTCTTGATTCAGAACTCCTTTAGGGTGTGTAGAGCTTCTTGGTGAGTGAATATATTGAACTCTGGGAATGCAGGTGGGTTGCTGGTTGGTGGGTGCAGGCAGAGTAGATCCATGCTGTTCGAGAAGGCATCCTGAATACGCAAAATAGGATGGTAGTTCTTTGCAGTGCTTGGTGTTCTGCTCTGATGCTGGTTGTAGGCTTTTAGGCTTGATGAAGCTGTTTACTACCCTGGTTAGCAAATGGGGCGCAATTTGACAGCCTCAATGGAGGCTGACAGAAACGGTCTCTTGGCCTGTAATACAGTCTCAGCATAGGCTTGGAGGAATTAATTATATTTCATCCTGTCTGTATCAGTCTCTGTTTTCCACAATTCACACTTGTGTTTCCACTCCTCTCTGTTCATATGTCACAGGGTGTCAGAAAACTGTGGAGATCTGTGTGCATGATGGGAAGGAAGGGGCAGTTTGAGTGGCCAATATGTCAGTGGTCAAGGCTGACATACGATTATAATGATTCACCAGGTTCTCGACTCCTTGTCCTGTGGGTGCAGTGCTGTTGTTCTTTAGTAGGCTTTGGACTTTGTTGGAGTCCGTGAGTCTTCATAGTTGAATCAGGATTGTTGGTGTTTCTTTCTGTCTGGGTCCTGGAAGATCTTGAACCACAACCCAAAACGGTATCTGTTCTTTTCCTATCTCTTCTCCTTCCCCATGTACTCTAGCTAAACACAGAGGGAGATGAAGGTTGAGTTTGTGGCTCCTTCATTGTACTGGCCCCCTTTTAACAGGCCAGGTTTAGACCATGGGCTGTAGCACTTTGGTCAGTGGTCATATAGACTTCTTTTTAGATGTGATATTATTATTGTGAAGCATTCACACAGCAGTGCTGCTGACTGGATACTGTCAGGGCGCATGGACTCTGGATTCATTACAGGGAAGAGGAGAGATTTATAGTTGCGTTGAAGACAATGCTAAAATAAACTGGCTGTCCTTCATCTAATGAATGCAAGCTTGTAGAGGCCAACATTTTGTAAGCAAAATGAAGGGCATTGGCTAGCGAGACCAGCTGCCTGGGGTGGCTGTGAGAACTCCAAAAAGGGCCAGTTTTCTAAAGCAAGGAGCCAGGAAAAGTAATTTATGTTAAAACAAACTCTGTCATGAGTCATTTGACTTCTCATTCTCCTGCATGCACAGTTTGTCTCAGAACTTCTAAGGCCAGAAGAACATCTGATACTCTTTAGGCTGAGTTGATGTTAATTTGAGTGGATTATACAATGTACCACTCACAACCTCCATTTAATTTGCGAGTTGTGTTTATAGGCTGTAGCTATTATTTATTTGTTGTTTTTATGATGATGGCGAGGATTCTGCTTGTCTGTGACTCAGTCGCAGTCGTGCCATCAAGTAGCTCCATGAGTAGCAGAGACACCAGTCTGTGAGAGACTTTATGCACCCCTTATTCCTCTGAGCAGCTGAGGCAGCATCAGCCACCTTGAAGAAGGATAACAAAACTGAATGGAGTGAGGAAGCAGGAGAAGGAGGGAAGTTTAATGTTTGTTGATAGAACTGCTCCTCATGGGCTAAATTTTAACTTTACACTGTGCTCTGTGTATGGAGCTGCATTTTTCCAGGAGCAGACCAGAGAAGGAGTCTCAATTCCTTCCCACTTACGCTAAGGGAGGAGGAAGTTACTTCACCCTGTTCCGGGGAGCAGCACTCGGCCAGCTGCTTTGGTCAGCAAATGTGGGTGTGGCTAGGGCTCCTTCAACTCCCTGGTCTTCTCCATCCCCTCCCTACCCACCTACCTGCAGAGCCTCTATATCCCCCAGGCAGCTGGAGTCGTAATTGCAGCAGGTCCGAGTAAGAGTGAACGGTCTTACTCCGCTGTGCTGTAGGTAGGGGCTGTGACAATCCAGACCTGTATGACTGTTGACAGGTAAGACAATTTCTGCCTATTTATATTTTCCTTTCCATACTGTCCTCCCTCCTCAAAATAGTCAGATTTTCAGCAGGCACTTAAAGAGCTAACTGGGTACGTGCATGTGGAAAATCTATATGGAGAAACTGTGACAAAGTTCCTCCTCTGCCTTGGTGGGTCCTACATTTTTTTGGCAGATTTGCTTGCCTCAGAGGTTCACAGGAGCCTGCAGTTTGGCCGCTTCTGCTAGAGGCTCAAACCTGCTGTTCACTCAGCTAACCTCATCACTGTCCAGCATGGGGGAAAACAGAGAACAATCCCCACAGACTCCGTGTCCCACCTAGTGGGTCGGGGACAGGCCAGATCCCTTTCCAAATTAGACCTTCCCTTCTGGTGTTTCTCACAGACCAGATCAACTCCTCCTGTATCCAATCAGGAGTTGAGGGGAGGGGGGGAAACCCAGACCCACCCTCTACACCAGGTTCCAGACCACGGCTCTGTGGATAGCAGCTGTCTACAATGTCCCCTGTATCAGCTGCATGACAGCTACAACTCCCTGGGCTACTTCCCCATGGCCTTCCCCCAACTCCTTCTTTAATCTTACTGCAGGATCTTCCTTCTGAAGCTTGAGCATGCTTGTACTCTTCAGTCCTCCGGCAGCACACCTTCTCACTCCCTGCTCCTTGTATGCCACCTCACTAACTGATGAGAGGTCGTTTTATAAACCAGGTGTCCTGATTAGCCTGCCTGCCATAATTGATTCTAGTAAGTTCTTAATTGGCTCCAGGTCTCTTAATTAGCTTGCCTCTCTTAATTGGTTCTGATTGCTGTAGGGCAGTCCCTGCTCTGGTCACTCAGGGAACAGAAAACTATTCATCCAGTGGCCAGTATATTTGCCTTCTACCAGACTCCTGTACCCTACTGGTCTGGGTCTGTCACAAAACCCAAAGGCATATTTTGCAAATCCAATTAGCTACTTGTGACCAAGGGTTATAAAAATCAGAGAAGTAAATGTGCAACTGCCTATGGTCAGAAAAGTTTTATCCCATTTGAAAACGTACAGTGCAAAAGGTTCAGCATTCGGCTCCATTAACAATACATAGCTCTTAGGTAGCACTTTTCTTCAGTAGATTTTGGTATGCTTTACAATGGAGATCAACCTCATTATCCCCATTTTTCAGATGGGGAAACTGAGGCACAGAGTGGTGTAGTTATTTGTCAAAGGCCACCTAGCAGTGAGACTAGAACCCTAAGCTTATGAGACCTAAGCTGGTGCCTTCTCCACTAAGCCATGCAGCTGTTAGAGTGGGACTGGTTCTCAGGGCTCACTGCCAAGAGCAATCTCCCCTTAATTACACAGCATGACTCTAGTCCTCCCTTTGTGGTTAATTCCAAGATGCATATTTCACCTGCACATTTTATGTGGCTGCATTTGAATATTTCTGCCTAATTTTTCCCTATCCAAATTCATAACAGTATTTTTTCAGTCTCTTCTAATCTGTGATATTTGCCATCATTTTGATTATAGCTTCAACAAGCAGAAGAAGTTGTTAGGGAATATACTTATTTTTGTAATGGGATTACTTAAGTACAGCGCAATAGGACTTCAGGTGTGGGAGAGACAATTGCATATATTTTGTAACTGTGTAGTTGATTTCTACTGAGGCTTTAGCAGCAAGAAAGAGTTTCATGTTGCTTATAAATGTCTCCATTCTCATTCGCATGCATCTGACGAAGTGGGTATTCACCCACGAAAGCTTATGCTCCAATACATCTGTTAGTCTATAAGGTGCCACCAGACTCTTTGTTGCTTTTTACAGATCCGGCTACCCCTCCATTCTCATTGTAACTTCTCATCAAATATGAACAAAAATGAACACCCAGAATGGAGAGGGCCCTCTGCTCAGTCAGGCTGCATGGGTGTCCCTGAGATCAGATTTGCACTTTGGCTTTAAGGACAAAATCTCAAAACAAATAAAATCTCTACTGCAGTGTAGTGGTTCAAAGGATTGGTAGCTTTCACTGGAATAGGATACATAGGGGTATAGTTGCCTGTGGACCTCTGACTAGCAGAATAATAATAGGAGATAGTGCATACATATTGGACCAGGTTTTACCGGTGTACACTTATGGCAGTGTGCCGAGTACAGACATATAAATATCAGTGTAGACAGGCAGGCACACCCTAGGCAAGCAGAGTACCTACCTGCCTGAACCCCTAAAGTATATACCCTATTTGGCTCTCTACGCGCCCAGCAGCAGGGAAAAGCTCTGGCAGCAGGGAGGCAGCGGGAAAGGCTCCCGCAGCTCCCTGCTTTCTCCACTACCGAAGCCTTTCACTGCCACATGTAGCCACACGCTACAGAGACAAGGGTGGCCACAGCCTGCCTTTCACTGTAACGTGTAGCTACATATGTAGTGCTTGTATACTACACACTCTCATAAGGGTAGCCAAGGCACTTCTATACAGCCAGCATAAATCCAAGCAGTGAGGTTATTCTGAATTCACTCCAGAAAAACAGGGCAGGATTTTGCCGTTGAGAAGATGAGATATGTTACATGGGGGACTTGGGGCATTAGAGCTCTCGGAATCTGTTCCCAGCTCTGCTACCGACTCTCTTTGTGGCTTTGAGCAAATCATTCCACGGCTCTATTCCTCACCCAACTCATTTGTAAACCAGATCTAATAATGTTTATATATTCCACAGGGTTGTTGTGTGGCTTAATTAAAGGCAATTAATGAAAGGGGCTCTGTAATTGCACGGTATTGTTTATTACATTTGTCTGGTGGAGTCAGGGGCAATAAGCTGAACTCACAGGCAGTCTGGTGACGCCTATTTGGAAACTCAACAGTTTCCGTTTTCCTACATGTGGAAACAAGCACGTTTTAAAACTGTATCCAACCTCCTGTACGTGCTGATTTTGATTTCATCATACGCAGCTCTGAAAGATGGCTCCCATATGTCAACAGCGCAAGCGTGGCTCAGATGTTTGTGCATATTTTAATGGTTATATTTACAACATTTTTAAACACTTCAGAATGTATTTACAGTGAAATGGACTACAGCGTAATAGTGAAATATTTGCAGAATATGCAGTGTCCCTGTTGAGTAGGGGAGAATATAGAGACATCAAACCTTAGCTTTAAAGCAGAGGTGCTCACATTTTGTCCAGTTGATGGCTGCACTGGTCATTCCCCAGACCTCCAAAGGCCATGCTTTTCAAACTTGGGCACCTAAGTTTAAGGCACCTAAAACCACATTTAGGCACCTAAAATAATAGGCCTAGTTTTTCCAAAGTGTTGAGCACTCAGAACTCCATTGGACATCATTGAGAAGTGACCTCTGAAAATCAGACCGGAACCTCCCACTGACTACAATGGGTCCAGTATTTGGCCCAGTCAGAACAACCAGGGCTGCCGCAGCAGTTATACCTAGAAGGGCTGAGCCTTTTTGACTCGTATCTGAAGCTGTTTTATGACATCCCAGCAACTAGATGAAAGAATCATAAAACATACAGCTGGATTACCAGAATGCCATGTTCTAACTGTATCCTTGCTCTTGCATGGCTGGGTTGTATTTGTATTTAAATTAAATTACTAGACTAGAAGGGTCTGCGTTACTTCTACTCCTGTAAAATGAAACGACTGACAATTTTCACGTTCACATGCCCCTGTAGTTCCAGTTGTGGGATGCGTATGTTGGGGGGAGAGGGGAGAAGGGGGAAGAGGGGTCAGTTCTACCACGGTTTTGACATACAAGGGGAAAGATTTCTAATGCAGGAGAGAACAGCGTAGTTGCGATAATTATTAATCTAATCAAATTTTTATATAAATCTACCCAAAATAACCCAATGACCAAGAAAAAAGAGCAAAGTTAGAATAACAGGAACATGTTTTTGGAAAAATTATAAAGGAGGAAAGCTTTCCTCAAAGAATGCTGCTGTAAATTCCCCTCCCCCATTCCAATCTTGGCACAGCCTCAGAAATACCTTTGAATTAAAACTAGCTATTTTTTTAGATTCACCGCATTAAACAATTTCCAGAGCACAAAATAGCTGCTAATGGGAAATGGAAACAAATCTGGGATTTAGAGCCAGTGCAGTATTTGTGCAATTGACTAGTCCTTACAAAAGAAGCGTTAATCCTGAAATGACAAATAAGCACTAAGGAAGAGATTGAAAACTGTAAATATCGTTAGTAGTGGAAGTGCTAAACATTCACATACCTTCAGCACCCGTTAGTCTTATTTTGAGTAACACTCGCTTTGGACTGCTGTAAGTAATATGGATTTCTACACCAATCTCTGCTTATATCTCAGCAAGGTGATGATGTTCATTTTCATTCATTTCTAAAGGTGAATTCCATGCAGAGGAGGACTACGATCCTGCTAGCATCTACACATATGTTTATCTTTTCTCCCATGAGCAGTTCTATTGGCTTCGATGGTCCCCTCACATATGAGGCCTGAATTACACTGTTTATCCACAGACCAGGAACAACATACTCAGCTGCAGTGTAATTCCCCTCTTAGAATCAGTTGAAGTTAAAGGCAGGATGTGTTTTTTCTTCAGTCGGTCTAGCTTTATGCCTGATGTTATATTTGTGCTGACTCTCACTGAGTCAAATCTCCCAATAAGGAAGTAATCCCCTTAATACCAAAGTGAGATGAGTGTTTTAATTCCCATTTTACACAAGGGGAAACTGAGGCACAGACCACTGAAATGATTTATCCAGGGCCACAAAGGGTGTAGCTGGCACAGGCAGGATTAGAACTCAGGAGCTGATGTCGCCTAGTTCTAACCTTAGTTCACTACAACTGCTCTATGAAGAGCTTTATATACCCCACATGTGATTTGACAGAACAGGGTTAAAATGCCTCACTAGATTGAAAGAATGGAATAGGCTTCACCCCAAAAGTAATACTCTAGCTGCCAGCATGGAGACCAAGCTAATTACGTGCTCTTAGCAAAACAGGAAGTGGCAGGGAACAGTAAAGGACCCCATAAAAAAGAGGAAAGGCAAGTAGCCTGGGGTTTCAGTGAAGGAAATTACCTCTATGGACAGATCTGGGGGTTGAGGAGAGATAGGAACTGGTTCACCTCTGCCCAGCGTTAAGGGAACAACTTCAAAAAATACAAACCCAGCCTGAATCGAAGGGTCTTGCCTACTGATCTCCCCTCTGCAGGGTTTAAACTTTAAAGATAACCCCTGAGCCAGGATGGTGCTATATTAGATCTCAGCCGCAAGCCAGCCAAATCCTGCAACCACTTGATGACTCACTTACACGCTAACTGCACTTTTAATTCTGACGTGTATGTTTTCAGACAGAACTGTGTATTGTTTTGGACACAGTCCGTTACAAAATCTGCTCTTTCTCTCTTTACCAAATGAAAACGAATGCACTCAAAGGGTATATGTACACCCACGGCTGGCCCGGGTAGGCTGACGCAGACTCCCGGCGCTCAGGCTGGGGGGTTATAAAATATCAGTGTAAACATTCGGGCCCAGGCTGGACCCTGGGTCTGAGACCCTATAAGCAGGGGGAGGGACCCACAGCCACGCTTCAGCCTGAGCCCAGATGTCTACGCTGCAGTTTTATAGCCCTGCAACCCGAGCCCCGTGAACCCAAGTCAGCTGACCCCGGCCCACACTGCGGAGTCTCATTAGGAAGGAGATGCCTCAGACCTTTTAAAATTCCGACTGGCAAAACTGTGCGACACGTTTAAGTTTGCTAGTAAGACAGGTTATGTAATATTACTGAAATCAAAGACTCTTTTGTGGCTCTGGGACAGGTGGAGATTAATAGTCGTCAGTTTTGTTTCACATATAAAAAAATGTCAAGCCTGATCGACAGCTAAGGTAAAGGGCATGTGAGGTTTTGACATTTGTTGACAAGGATGGCTGGCTTCTTCCAAATATAATCAAAAAAGTTGACTTGCCACATTTTTTTTCTGCAGCATGAAAGACTGTTGAAATATAAAAAGACACTGTAAGCTACACAGAGGTTTTAATAACAGAGAGAGCTATATTTCCCATTGGCAGACTCTCTCTCCAAGAGATACAAGCCAGCATTTATAATAGCCAGGGGAGCAGAACTGGACAAGCTCACATCTTGAAAGAGCACTAGACCATAAGGAGTTTCCTTAAATTTTATTCTCATTTCAGAATGGTTGGATTCAGTTCGACAATCTCTGGAATGTGCGTGATGTATTCTCCTTACCCCAGCAGCACCTGCAAAGCTCCTCGTGCTGCATTTCTGAATACAAGCCGAGCCTTTCCCCACGTAAATAACATAAACGGGTCAGCACGGCGGGCTGCCCTGTGAGCAAGGGGGAACTTGTCCGATAGACAATCAGGGTGAGCAAAGATGAAAGGAAGAGCAGATCGATGACATGCAGAAACAGAGAGACAACAGCCTTGCTACAGCCCAAAGGCACATCACAAACCTGGAGCCTTCCAGATTCCAAGGAGCCCTTGTCAGTGAGAGGAAGGAGGTAGCAAGAGAATTAATAGTAGGAATAAGGGTGTATTCCACTGAGGAGCACCTGCTTCCTAAGTAGACCAGCCTGAGAAAGGAGGTCAGAGGAGGCTCTACACAACTCTCTGACTGTATCATACTTGCTTCCCTTTGCACCACCAGCTTTGAGGTGCTATGTGGCTGCATCTCCATTAAGCATTATGTGCTTTTTTCCCCGACTCCCCCGCTGCAGTGAAATGTCCTTCCTGAGGTGATCTACTTGGCTATGACAATGTCCTCCCTCCTGAAGACCCATATCTTCCAGTAAATCTACAAGAAACTAACAAATTGTGGCATGGCTGGTGCAGGCATGTAAGGGGATGCCCGCGTGCTCCATCTGCCCACTTTACATAGCAACACAGGAGAGGGAACAGGCTCCACAAAGCCACTATGGTTCCTTCCTGGGCAAGTGGGTGGTGCATGCACCCAGTCTTTGCTTCCACCTAACCCTCCAGCAACACAGCTGTGCTAGTGCATCACAGAGCACACACGATGCCAGGTACAGACCTAGCGTAGTGTATACTCCTTCCCTGGAGCAGCAGGGAGACCAGAAGGGAGATTGCGTCTCCACGTCACAGTCTCCCTCCCGGACTGCTTTAGAGGCAGCGCATCAACGTTCTGCCCCATACTTCAGGCGGATCATTAAGTCCCAATCTAGCCTTCAGTTATCTATTTACTGAGTGAGCTACCTATTTATGTCAAGGGAGGGAGTGGCATGTCGGCAGGGAGGGGTGTAATGACACTCCAATTGAGATGGGCTGGAGAAGACAATCTCTCCCTTGCATTGGGGGATGAGTCCCCAAGTTAGCAAAGCATTGAAGTTTGTGCTTATGTCAGTGGGGCTACAGATGAGCTTAAATGTAAGGTTAGATGATATGCTCTCTTTTTTTTTCTGTGTTTGGAAAGGACCTAGCACATTTTGGGCACCAATGCAATCTCACTAATAACACTAACAGTCAAAGCAGGATAGTCTGTGAAACAGGCGTAGGCTGGGTATAGTTGTATTAGATACAGTATTTGGATAATTACAAATAATGAATCAACTTGTCAAAAATGAAAATCTATTTGAACCTAGTTTGTGAACAGGCACAAGGACTCCATTCTCTGGCTCATTTGGTCACGAGGCATAGGGCAGCCTTTCTCTGAAGGACACGCTGTAGCAGCTTTGCATGGTGTCAAAGAGGCAGTGTTACTCTGTGTGGAAGAGGTCAGTGTGCTCTCTGGCTACGTAGTTGTGACCTTGGTCAACATGAATCACAATGTTCTGGTCTCTGTACTTACCTTTAAAAGGACAGGATTCTCTGTTGCCTCCATCCGAATGCATTTGGCAGCAGTATCACCCTTCCGTCTGCCAGTTCAAGCTTCATCAGTCATTCAACCGTCAAAAGGTTTCTAAAATATCTTACTTGTGTATGTTCCTCATTTTGAGAATAGGGTCCGTCTGGGGACCAGAATACAGTGCTTACAGGATTGGGGGACTAATCCTTCTATCCCCAAAGAACTGTCTTTATTGTGATTATACCATCAGCCAGGAAATTGAGTGAGCTGCAGACTTGGACGGTTGACTTCCTTCTGCTGCGCTTCACAAGGATAAAGTAGTCCTGCACCCAGTTCTAAATTCCCAACTAACTCATTTTCCAGACCATCACTCTTCCAGGTTCTACTTCTAGCTAAGTCAAAAAGCAGCATACTTCACCTGATGAAGCTATGCTACCTACAGCTGATGTTAAGTGAGATTTGACTTTTTATTTACATAGATATTGGTAGGATTGTCACACACAGATCTGTTGATACTTTCATGCAGGCCTACTCTCTCAGTTTTGACATCTCACTCTTATCCTTATTTATAATAACAGAAGACCTTTTAAAGGCCTCTATTTTTTTATATGAGCAACTATCCAGGTTAATTCCCTTAATACAAGCCAGTCTGTATAGAAGGTGATCTTGTTCCTTGGATACTCTCACGTGCTTTCTGGCATTTCTCAAGCAACTGTAACTAGAAAAGAAATAAACACAAATCAAAACATACAGCTGGGATTTCACACATTAACCTCCACGCAGCCGTTGGAGTATAGTGAAGAATGTACTTGAAATGGGAGGAGGTAAAGTCAAGTCCACTGAGCTGGGTTGGAAAGATGTGAATGAATAATTGGCTGCATTTACACAGAGAAGTAGGAACTACTGAGAATGTGACAGTTTTCTTAATGCAACAATGGTGAAGCAAAGTGGCTTCAGAAATTGTTCTCGTGACAAAATCCCAGCTGGTTACCCCAGGACCGTGGTTGGAAGACACTGTGTGGGGACTGGGTTAAGGGAGGTATGTGTATAGATTGGCTAGAGCCAAAAAATGTTATGAGAGTAAACGAACATATGGAATGAATTGACCAAACCCCGTCCTGCTCATAAAGCAAATACAGATGCAAAAATAAAATTTAAAAATACAGTTGCCAGATGGCAAATAAAAGTTTGAACTAAAGGTGAGGAAAGCTGTATGTGCAGTATGAATGTGTCAAGAAATCAATTGAATAAACCTGCATCCTGCACCAGCAAAATACTGTATCAAATCCATAGCCAAATGAGGAGATGCCGATTTCTTAATCTCTTCCTCCCAACCCATCCCCCATCTTCCCCAGAAGACGCCTGCTCCTCTCTCCTTAGCTCCATTCCTCATATATATATATAAAATGTTAGTGTCTAATCCATTTCCCGGGTGAGAGAAGAAGCCCAGAGATGAAGTGACTTGACCAAAGTTACACAACAGGTTAGCGGCAGAGCCTGGACTAGCACTCGGGTTGCTTGACTCCGAGGCTGGTGCCCTTGCCATTAGACCGTACTGCCAAACAACACAAGACATTCAAGTCTGGGACATGTTAGCATATATTCCTCTGCAGTTTTAATTAAATACAGTATTCTTCACTCTCTCTCCTAAAATATTCTGGTAGTGCTGCTGTGTGCTGTTACACAGCTGCTTTGTTCCACCCCAGAAGCAGCTGCATTTCAGCAGTGGGTGACACAATTACTCCATACGCATGTGTATATGGATAGCTATACACACTCATGCCAGGGCAAGGACTGCTGAACACCAGTGTAGGGGTTAGGACTGCTGATGCACTGCTCAAAGACAACTGAGTCACTGCACCCAATGCCAACAATCCTTGAAACTGAAACAGGAGCTTACTGTTGGGCTGCTCCCACTGCCTGTGTAAACTGAAACCACCCCTAAGCGGTCAAACTGGCATCTGACCTGCTGTGGGCACGGTGAGGTGCCAGCTATAAAGCGCCCACAAAGCCAGCTGCTTAATGATTTGTTAGTCACAGGCAACTCAGGGGATCACAGAAATGCATGGCGTCGAATCAACAACAAAACAACCTAAAATTAGTAACAGTGTGGCCAGTACTTAGACCCAAACATATTTTCCAGCTGATCGATGATGTGACAGTGAGAGTCGAGCCTCGTTCCCATTCTAAATTTGACCTCCTGAATAAGTGATTAACATCCTAGCCTGCACGACAATCACCCTCGGCCGCAGCTGCACTGCCACTGCTGCTCCTCTTCTGGCTTTGTCCATCTGCTTGCCCAGTCTGGGGAAAGAGCAGGTTCCCTGGGAGACTCCACTATGGTGGGTACGTCGCATTGGTGCTAGGCATTGAATCAGGGGACAGCTAAGTGCTTAGGAAGAGGAGTTGGTTAGTACCGTGGCCATTTCTGCATTTGCCTTTGCTGTTACCCGGTACCATTTGTACATCTGTTCTTGCCTCTTCTTGTTTAGGGTGAAATTCACCCACGTATAGTGTAAGATTTATTTGTATTATTGTAACGCTTGGAGGCTCCAGCTAAGATCGAGGCCTCATTGGGCCAGGCCTGGTACAAACATATAGGGAGAGACAGTCCCTGCCCTGAGAAGCTTACAGTCTAAGTGTAGGTCTACACTGCAGTTAAAAATCCATGGCTGGCCCATGCCAGCTGACTCGAGCTTGTGGGGCTCAGGATACAGGCCCGGGCGCCGACTTTCCAATATGCCAAGGGGTGCTCGACCCCAGGTCCTGCCTTCATTCCATTCCTTCCCCCAGGCCCCACCCTGCCCCTTCCTACCCAGTTCCGCCCCCTCCCCCGAGCATGCCACGTCCTCTCTTCTCCCTCCCAGCCTCCTGCCCACCGTGAAACAGCTGATTGCGGTGGGCAGGAGGTGCTGGGAGGGAAGGGGAGGTGCTGATCCACGGGGCCCGCCAGCAGGCAGGAGGCGCGGGGGCGGGGGTGGGGAGAAGTTGATAAGGGGGCTGCCCGAGAGTGCTCAGAACCCACCATTTTTTCCCTGTAGGTGCTCCAGCCCATGGAGCACCCATGGAGTCAGCATCTATGGATATGGGACTGTTTAGTTGCAGTGTAGACGTTCCGTCTTGGGCTGCAGCCTCAGCTCTGGGACCCTCCCACCTTGCAGGTTACTAGAGCTTGGGCTCCAGCCCAAGCCCAAATATCTGCACCACAACTAAAGCCTCTTAGCCCGAGTCAGCTGGCATGGGCCAACCGCAGGTTATTAATTGCAGTGTAGACATACCCTAGACCAGTGGTTCTCAATCAGGGGTACACACACCCTTGAGGGTACGCAGAGGTCTTCCAAGGGGTACATCAACTGATCTAGATATTTGCCTAGTTTGACAACAGGCTACATAAAAAGCACTAGCAACATCAGTACAAACTAAAATTTCATACAGACAGTGGCTTGCTTATACTGCTCTATATACTACACACGGAAATGTAAGTACACTATTTATATTCCAGTTGATTTATTTTATAATTATATGGTAAAAATGAGAAAGTCAGCAATTTTTCAGTAATAACGTGATGTAACACTTTTGTATTTTGATGTCTGATTTTGTAATCAAGTAGTTTTTAAGTGAGGTGAAAGTTGCGGGTATGCAAGACAAATCAGACTCCTGAAAGGGGTACAGTAGTCTGGAAAGGTTGAGAGCCATTGCCCTAGACAAGACAAACAAGGGTTAGGGGGAAAGAAAGGGTTCTATGCCCTGGCTGCCCATTTTACAGATGGGCAACTAAGGCACAGAAAGATTAAATTACATCCCCTAGGTCACACAAGGAGTCTGTGGCAGATCTCATGTATCCCAGTCCAGTGTCTTAAGCACAAAACCATCCTTCCTTGGTATGGAAGGCCCATACAAGGTCCATCAACCAGGCCCCACTTAACTCCTAATATCACCCTTCCCAAGGAAACCTTGGTTGGTTTTATTAATGGTATAATACTTTTTGGCTCATGTTTCCTTCTTTCTTTTACTCCTCTATCAAACCTACTATATGGCCTCCATCACCAGAGTGCCTCGCAATCGTTAATTGATTTATGCAGCGTTGTAGCCGTGTCGGTCCCGGACTTCACCTTGAATGGTCCCTTAGAATATATGCTAACTACTTGTACCAAACTATCTGTCCAACCTTGTATTTAGCTGAGTACCCTTCGCAGCTCGAAAGCTTGTCTCTCTCACCAACAGAAGTTGGTCCAATAAGAGATATTACCTCACCCACCTTGTCTCACAGTCTTCAATGCATTTCTCCTCCCAACATCCCTCTGAGGTAAGGCAGTGCTATTATCCACATTGGGGGTTGGGGAACCAAGACACAAAGAGGCTAAGTGACTCGCCCAAGTTCACACGGGAAATCTGTGGCAGAGCAGAGATTTGACAAGTCTAGTTCCTTAACCACTTAACTATCCATCCTTTAGATCTATTCCCCTACCTTCCCATTGCCTCCTCTGACTCTTACTTGCAAGCACACACATTCACAGCCAAAGATTCCTGAGGTCTTAAGGTTACAAACATACAAGGGACAGTGTGAAACTTTCCAGCTTTCCACTAAACCAATAAAAAGCCAAATTTTCACACTTTGGTCTTAAGTTTGAAATGTTGGTATCGCTCTAATATTTATACATAACGTGATTTGAAACTTGGCTTGCTACAATCCAAATGCCAGAGGGAATTGAGTTATGGACTTTAGGCTTTGTACACTCTGCCAAGATCTGCCCCTATAACCCAAACAACTTTGAGGAAAAAAGGAGACTAGCGTTAACATAGTAGACAGTCCATCACATACTTTCTTCATATAGTCATATGCCACCAAAAAGCAATGTTCTGGTAAGGAAGTGTTACATAAATAAGTTTATTTGAGTCCTATAAGCACAGATAATACACAGTCTGGATCACTAATCTGTCAAACAAACTGATCCCTAAATAAAAGCAGGTTGCTTAGAATTTTTACAAGGACAATTTTAAAGTAGTTCCTAACCATCAGCATTACAAAATGACTCTTTCCCCTCAATAAATGCTTCTGCAGGGAGCATGTGCAGAGACTATGGTGCAGGTTTATTACAAACAAAAGGAAGTATTTATTCACACAATGCACAGGCAACCTGTGGAATTCATTGCTGTGACATGTTGTGAAGGCCAAAATTATAACTGAGTTCAAAAAAGAGCTAGATAAGTTCATGGAGGATAGGTCCATCAATGGCTGTTAGCCAACATGGTCACAGATGTATTCTCGAGGTGACCCTAAACCTCTGATTGCCAGAAGACGGGGTGGATACCTCAAATTGCTCTGTTCTATACACCGTCCCCGAAGGTCCGGTACAGGCCGCCGACGGAAACCCATTATGGCTGTTCTTATGACTCTCTGGCTTAACTGTTAGGGCACTCCCCTGGGAGACCCATGTTCCAGTCCCTGCTCTGATGTATCCCCACATCCTGGCTGAGTGCTCTAAACACTGGACTATAGGGTGTAAGGGGGCCGATTCACCGCTCTTGCTTTATGTGGAGTCTGATCTGATAGGTATGCTCTTAGGCCGACCCTGAGAACACCTACCAGATCTGGTCATGCAGGCAAGAGAGGCAGGGGAAAGCCACATTTGTGGATCCTACTGGTGCTTAGGCTTTGAGTAAGTTGGCAGCATCAGGACTTAGGTAGCTTTGAGTATGCTCAGTAGCAGAAATGTAGGGGACTTTACCAGTGAAAAGTTAGACGCCATTGGAATTTAGGTGCCTACCAGATAAGGGAGCAGCTGAACAAGCATTTTAAATTTTGGACTTAGGCATCTAAAGTGGCAGTTAAATCCCTCTGTGGATCTAGCCCATGGTGCCTAAGGGTATGTCTACATTCCAGCAAAAGTCCCATGGCTGGCCTGAGTCAGCTAGCCCAAATCAGTAGGTCTTTTATAGTTTTAGGTTCCTCACTCACTATAGATTTAGGTTCCTCACTCACTTAGGTGTTTTTCAAAATGTTACCCAATGTGTGTAGAGCCTTGCCGAGTTCCATCCCCTTACATCTTAGATTTGAAAAGATTATTTTTTTCACTTTCCTTCCATTTTTAAATGGGCAGAGGTTGGAATTTGCTTCACGTTTTAGCTATTGTATTAAAATAGTGTTTTCTCTGGAAATTGGTGTTATGGGACCAATGGACAATTCTGCTCCACCTGTAGGTTTTCAAGTCCTTTGTTGGGTTCAAAATAAGCAGTTTGAATAATATATGCTCTTGTTTGTGTAAATCACTTCTACTAGTGGTTTATCACTTAGATACTTCAGTGATGGATAATTTGGAAGAAGACTGGTTTCAGGCACCCAGCAAACCTCACATTGACATTATTGGGAGATCTGCTGTGTATTGAGGGCAGTATGTAGTCCTAAATGTGTAACTCTGCCCATAGACCATGCTTAGAAAAGAAATTCAGCTCAATCATTAGTCATTACAGAATGAGTTTGCTCTAGAAATAGTATAGATAGATTCGCTTTAGACCTCTGAATACAAACGGGCATTACTGGTATTATTCAGCACACCATTGTAGTTCAGTGTCCTCCTGTGAAACATTACTGGTGTTTAGAGAACTGTGTTCACTAGCCCTGTTTATCTCCTATCCGCATACAGAAGTGGGTATTCCCATTCTGCTACATTTCTCATTGGTAAGCAGGGTGTTTACTGGCTTGTATCTGTCTCAGCTTTGACACTATAACAAAAGGTTAGTAATCATGAATGCATTCTTTTATTTATGCGCCACAGTGCCTCTATTTTTTTCTGCAAAACCCCTTCACTTGCCTCTTGCCCAGCCTTTAGAAATGACGATCAAATGTGAACTTTCATGGTTTATTTATAGTGTAGCTTTTATGGAAAGAGAGAAATGATTAAAAAGCAATTTTGCAAAATATTTTGTTTTAAGAGAGAATTCATTGTGTTTAAATCACTGTATTCATTGTACAGTCTAGACTGGCAAACAAAGAAGTTATATCATCATTCAAATTCAGAACGCACAATTCTTGGTGACTGGCATTATGGATTTGGATGTAAACCACAAATAAACTATTTCTGAACAGCAGTATTATGAATTTGCTATATATAAGGCTGTGTTGGAGACAGGATACTGGAGTAGATTGACCATTTAATCTAATTCAGTAGGGCAATTCTAATCTTCCTTTGTTTCTGTTTTCATTATAAATTCATATTTTCAGTGTTCTTTTTTTCCCCCCAAATTGCTGAATAACATCTCTTCTGGGAGTAAAGTTTTTGGTCAAATTAATAATGGCCAAGCTGACTTTAAACAAAAAAATCATTGAAATACAAAGAGAGAGAAGAAGAAAGTATAGTAAGTAATCACTTGGGACATTTTGAGCACCCTAAAATGGGTGAATTGTTATTTGAAAATTGCTGACTACCCATTTTTTTTAACTCTTTGCTATGTTGTCACGATGACTGTGATCAGTTCACACTATATATAAATCACTAACAGTGATTTATAAATAAAATGTTATATATATATAAATCACTACACTGTATATATAACACTAACCTAAATATTGATTCATGTGACTCTGATGTATTTAAAAATACAAAAGTATTTACCTGATAGACTAAAAAGACAGCTTGGGTGCCAGCTTCCTCTGTTTTTCAAAACATAAGAAATGTATCGTCGGGGTGAGTGAATCAGTTCAGAAAACTAAACTACAGCCAGAACCTATTTTCAGGTTTCTTCAATAAGGACACCTTACTCCATCCTGCTCTCTGACTCCCATTATAATCATGGTACCCTCCCCACCCAAGCCCAAAGGGATCATACAGCCACACGCTCAATTTAAAGCTATTTGTGCTCAAGAAGCGGCAGAGATGCCCATAGGTGCTGGAACTGACGGTGCTGCCGCACCCCCTGGCTGGAAGTGGTTTCCATTATAAACAGGGTTTACAGTTTGATTCAATGGCTGTCAGCACCCCCACTACACAAATGGTTCCAGCCCTCCCTGGAGAAGCTTCCAGCACTCCTCAGGCTGAAACTGGCACATTTAAAAATAGGGGAAGTCCTGGGATTGGAAAAAACTCTGAGGAAAAAGGGAGACTTCAAACTTTGGAGAAGGATTGTAACTTTGGGGTGCTTATCGCAATCTGTCTGAGATTTGCACATTAGTATGAGTTACTTTCTCACACAGGGCCCAATCCAGCTCGTGCTGAAGTCGCTGGAAAGACTCCCCCTGACTTCAGTGAGAGCTGGACTGAGCCCATGTTGCCTCAAAGTGTGCCTGGGCAGTTACAGACGTGGGAAAACCCATGCCTGCTGCAAAGGGCTTACAGTCTAAGCCTTGGTCTACACTGTAGGGGGAGGGAGGGATCGATCAAGTTACGCACCTTCAGCTACATGAATAACGTCGCTGAAGTCGACGTACTGAAATCGCCTCACTGTGGTGTCTTCACCGCGGTGAGTCGACTGCTGCCGCTCCCCCCTCGACTCTGCCTGCGCCTCTCCGCTGGAGTATAGGAGTCAACGGGAGAGGGCTCAGGGGTTGAGCCCTAGACGCGATAAATCGATCCCCGCCGGATCGGTCGCTGCCCACCGATCCGGCGGGTAGTGTAAACATCCCTAAAGCTCCATCCTGTGTTGGGATCTTCAAGCATGACCCTGGCACCAGGGCCGAGTCCCATTTAAAAGAGGGTTTCACAAGGGGGTGCTCATGCAGGGTCTAGGCCCAAACAAACAACACATAGTAAAGGAAGGTGGCAGGCCAGCAGCGTATTATCGCTTAGGCTGACAAATTTGCAGGGGCGGCAAATTTGAGCACCCATGGAGAAGCTCCCCTCCCTGCCCCACGCCCCCTGCTCCAGCTCACCTCCGCCTCCGCGAGCGCGCCGCCGCATCCTGTTTCTCTCCCTTCCCTCCCAGCGCTTGTGCTGCGAAACAGCTGTTTCACGGGGCAGGGAGGAAGGGGGGAGGAGAGGGAACGCGATGTGCTGGGGGAAGAGGCAGGGCCGGGATGGGGATTTGGGGAAGGGATCCAATAGGGGCAGGGAGGGGGTGGAGTTGGGGCGGGACTTTGGGGAAGGGGTTGGAATGGGGGTGGGGAAAGGGTGGAGTCGGGGTGGGCGGGCAGGCGGCAATTATTTCAGGGCCTACGGGCGGCAAAATCATTAATCCGCCACTGAGGCAGGCAGTGATGCAGATCAGTACAAAGTTTAAAAACCCCAGTTAATTCACTATGGTTTCTGTGGGTGGGTGGGTGTTCTCCCCAACAAACCAGAAAAGCTCCATAACTAGGTGAATAACAGCTTAAAAATAAACCCTGTCTACGTAAATATTTATCGCTAAAGCCTGGATCATTTCCAGAGGAGCAACCCCTATTTTTTTTAAATGCTGAATGGCATAAAGGGCTATAGCAGCTCAGAGAACCAGGGTGTGTGTGTGTGTGTGTAAACTCGGAGTTTATTTATTTTTCTAAAAAGGACATCAAACCTTCCCTATAGGATCATAGCCTGGCTGGTATGTGGTGGTGTCTGAGCCCTCATGTGTCTATGGGAAGAGAATGCATTATCTCCTCAGAAATGGCGCCTCTGAGGTGTTCTCTAGGGATTCAGTTAGTTTAACATCTATCTAAGCTGACCTTCCTTTATGTGTGTGCATATGTAGGCTCACAGATGAGCCTAAATAGTTTTGATCTAAACATACTCTGCTGGTACAGCTCCCCAAAAGGGCCCTGAGCCAGGACCTGGTGGAGAGGGAGGGCTGAGCCCACATCCCCCTTCCACACCTGGTTGAGAGCAAGGTCCCAAGATAGACAAAGACTGTGATGCCTTTGGCCCAGGGGTAGGGGCCAGACATCTCTGCCCCCCTTCTGCCTGGGAATCAAGAGACTGGAAACTGGGTGCACTAACCACTAGGCCACCTGGACTTCTGAGCGCTGTGCTACGGGCACTAATAACAGGGCAGATTTAGGCTCCTGCTTGGGAAATTAAAAAGCCTGCAGTGTTCTGATTAGATCTATATGATTCTTTGGCTCTTTGACATTGAACTGTCTGTGGGCTGTAGCTCTAATGTGCTGTGAAATAGTACAGCCCCTGCCATTTTTGTTTCCCTCAGTCGTGAGGTGATGACTCCATCCAACTCCAATGGGACTACTTGTGCGAGTCCCCCAAAATTATTCCTCAGTCCTGCAAAGCGATCCTTCCACACATACCCTGACACCTGCAGGGAGGCCTATTGATTGCAGCATGACTGCCCAAGAGGATCCCTTTTCAGAACTACAGGAGTCTCCAAACCTGGCTTTGCTTGGCCCTTACCCAGATCAGGATGGAGTTCTGCCTGCTGCAGCTCAGTACTAGAAGATGAGGACAGCTGCGAGCTACATTGCAGAACTTCACGAGTTACATTTGGCTTCTGGAGCACATTTTGGCCTGCCTCGCTTCAGGGAATCGATACTTAGGAAAAGGGATTAAGAGATCTCTTCTAAAATACCACTTTATTAGAGAAATCAGCTCCCCAGGGATGTGTGTAACATTTCCTCTAGTTACCATAAATAATAAAAGATAGTCCACTCTTCCCCAGATTCTTAGTAAGAAAAAGGAACAGATTTTTGCCTCATTGAAGAGTCTATAGTACTGTACGTTGTTTGCATGACTGCTATATAATGGGATTGAACATATTTTAAGACATCTGGCCTGTTAACCTGAAACAAAATACATTAGTAATGTTCTGATTGGTTTTTTGAAACACTTTGTTCTTGTCAAAAAGTATTTTAAATTAAAGTAGGCATTTCCAGCTTGTATTTATCTTTTAACAGGAGGCCATGGAGAGAATGGGAAAAATCGGGAAAATCGTGCTACCAAACCACAGGGATAAAAGGTAATCTTGATTTTTAAGTATCCATTGATGAGAGTGAAGAAATCACTTCAACCAAAGTATATGCCTGTCTGCCTCTAGCCCTGTATGAGTGCAATAACATCTGTGTCCCTATTTACGTTGTATGTTAGCAGGGAAATGTCACAAACGAAGTGTAAAAAGGCATGGGGTAAAATTTTCAAAAGTGCCAAAATGATTCAGGAGCCTAGGCCCCATTTGCAGAAGTGATGTAGGCTCCTAATTCACTGAGGTGCTTTTGAAAATTTTAGCCATGGTTAAAAAAAATAGCAGTATAATCTCCATATACTACAACTGTCTTCAGGTGAAAGAAAAGGACACTCACATTTCAGAGGTGCTGAATTAGTTAAGGACCTGCATTATGGTGCTTTATATGTTGTACTGGAATAGCTCCATTCCAGCTGTGTATTTCAAAGGCATCCATCACCGTAGCATCAAGGCTCTGAGCTATTCCATTGAGTAAAAATGCCTAAACCTTATCAATGTGTTCTGGTTAAATCTGAACTGTGGTAGCGGTAGCCTTAACCTAGACAGCAGTTCTGTAGAGCAGGCGATGAATGTGCAGTAGAAGTGTGTGAGCGCCACCTGCAGGCCTATTAGAAGATCTACAAATAAATTAATAGACTGTCCTGCTTTGCAGATACTCAGGTCCATGTACTATCCAGTTTGATTTTTCATACAGCTTAGAAAGTGAAATAAGTGTTTGTCCCTCTGATGCTGAGGGAAACTGAAGAGGTTGATGGTAAAATGCAGCACAAATCAAAATGTTAAGGTCAGTCAGAGAGAGCAAAACATTTTTCACTAGAGGGAAACTATAAATTATTGTATGTGATGCAGCCGCTGCTTTAGTTTTCTCCAGGCTTGTAGGGTGAAAATCTTGATTCTCTCATCTTCATTGGCAGCAGGGGAACAAGGAGTAGCCAGTATCTCTTAGCATGAGACAGCACAGAGAACGGGGTGGGTTGACGAAATGTAGGGGAGGTATTAGTCATGTTTGAAAAGGATTAGGCCCTTGGGGCTAAGCTCTCTCTGTTGGTTGGTGTAAAGGGGCAATGTGCCATTAAAGTCAATGGACTCGCCTTCATTTACAGCAGCAGAGAATTCTGCCATAGGAGAGGGTGTCTGAAAATCAAAGCTAGGCTTTGGATAACCGAAAGGTATAATTATAACTTGAAATCACTTGTCTGGGTAAAAACTCAGCTCTGGCAAAACACAGGACTCTCTACTGCCAATAAAACTTGTCGTTTATAACTGAGTCAAAACCACTTCTGGTGCTTCCCTGGCTAGAGTAAACATGCATATTGTGGGGTATTTAAACCGCCTCAGAACTTGAAATTTGTTTAATTTTTTTTTTTAACACAGATTTTATGACAAGAAGTATGAAGTGTTTTTGAAACTTGTTGAACATCAGAGAGAGTATAAAGCCATCATGCAAGGCGTATAATCAACAGTCATATAGTCTGGGAACTACAGGGATCACAGAATTTCCAGAGGTTTCCAATTAAAAGTTCATAGGAATTTTGTCTCATTGTGTCATTCAAATTAAAACAAAATTGTTCTTTCTAATTTTAATTTAAAACTCTAGTACTTTCACTACATGCTGCTGCACTGAGTAATCTTTCAAGCCACTGCACGCCACAGAAGTATAGAGTGGGGTTCTCAACCTATTTCTTTCTGAGCCCCCCCTAACATGCTATAAAAACTCCACAACAATGTTTTTTCTGCATATAAAAGCCAGAACCGGTGTTAGAGGGTAGCAAGCAGGACAATTGTCCAGGGCCTCACACTACAAGGGGTACTGTGAAGCTAAGTTGTTCAATCTTTGGTTTCAGCCCCAGGTGATGGGGTCTGGGGCCCTGGGCTGCAATCCTGTGTGGCGGGGCTTTGGCTTTCTGCCCTGGGGCCTAGCGAGTCTAATGCCGGCCATGCTCGGCGGACCCCCTGAAACCTGCCCCAGACCCCTGTTTGAGAATGACTACTATAGATGACCACTGACTCCAGTTAAAAAAAACAGACATGCCACCAAGGCCAACAATAAGGTAATGACCATGAGCTGGAAAAGCAGAAGAAATCAGTTAATTAGCTCACCAAAGCAAACCACTAGTGGCTAGGATAGAAAGGCTGTTGCATTTTTAACATGGATTCTGCTGTACGGTTTCATAAGATGACTAGCAAAGCAGGTCTACTGCTCCGTTTAATTCTAGCACCACTCACCTGATACAGTTAAGATTGACATTGAATTTTCATGGTCAAACTCCTACTGTCCAGAGGGTAAAATTTGATGATAGCATTTCTGTCTGGGTGCTGATATTTTCGAAAGATGCTTGTGACCTGGAATTTGTGTTTTGTTTTTTTTTCCTCTGACACACTGCAAATTTCAAAAGTAATTGTTTTTTATTTGGGTGCTTTCCCCCTCCTTGCAGTGTCAGACACTTGGCTGTCAGATAACTCTATCCATTTTGTCTATGGCAAGTGATTCGTCCTTAATGTGCACCAATTATTTTGAAGATGGAAAAACAGCCAGCCATTCATATTTAAAGATCAGATTGTGCCGATACAATTATTTTTTTTAAGCATGTTTATCATGCAGGTGCCTTTCCGTGACTCACAGATGCTAATAAAACATCCTGCTGGCTGCTTCTCGTATAGCCACCAGTGAAGCTGTCCAGATGAAGCTGGTCCCATCCTCGCATCATAGACAGGGTCTGTGTCTGGTGACGCAGGAGACATGAAACTGAGAGTGTTGAGCATGGAGCCCCAATATATAAGTGCAGGAGAGGCACAAGTTGGCTTCTCCCTGTCCTGCGTTTGTGCCTGCACAAAAGACTTCCCATGCTGTGTATTGCAAACCAAAGAGAAACAGGGCTCCCTTGTAAGATATGAGGCCCCAATCCTGCAAGAATCTGAGCACCCCCAATGACTTCACTAAGTCTCACAGGAGAAACATTCTGTTACTTATCCATGATTTGTGTATTGTTATTGCCTGGCAAGTTAGGGTTTTAACCCTGTTTAAAAAGCAAAGGCGACAGCATTCACCATGAAAGGGGAACAAAGGTGGAGTTAGAGAGAGAGAGGTATCTTAGCAGCCTTAAAAAGCACACAACCGACCATGCAAACTAATTGTGACTCTATTCTAGATCACCAATGACAACATTTTTAACTCCGAAACTCCCAGCCTATTCTTCGGCCACTCTCACACTGAGCCCTTACTATACAACAGCAATAACTATAGTACATTTATATGAAATGTGACCCCAACTTTATGCACTTGGCTTAATACAAATTCCATTCTTTAGTAATAGCATAGACTGCAACTCCAAGTTAAGTGCAAACAGGAGTCACCTGACGACAAAATTATACTCAGGGTACCTTAAAAATAACAGCCAGTTTCTGAAACCAAATCAATGTTAGTAGTCAGTGCTCAAAAACATCTGGCAACTTTTTTTTTTTTTTTAAAGAAAAGACACAATATATTTCCTGCCTTGCAACTCATGGAAAAGCAGTTGCTGCCCTCTCCGTAGTACCTAGTATGAGGAAAGAGTTCTCTATCTATGCTTTCTGAGTTCATAATTAAAACCAATGACAGTTGAAGGGTATAACGTGGGGGGGGGGACATAGCACAGTAAATAACAGGGAAAAGTGGGGTTCAATATTGGTATAGTATAGCATGAACTTCAAGAGGATGATAAAAGTTATGTCAATTGAAAATGTCACCCAAAAAAAAATCCCACAAACATGACTGTTAGAGACCAATATATTGTAAACAATAAATATTCATATATTTATACATACACACATGTAATATGTGAAGAGTAGTTCTGTTATTTTCAATACACATCACAAATTATCTATGTACAGAATGCAGTGTTTTCTTGCAGTATCCCAATAATTTTAACTACTTGCCAAAAAAAACAACAAGACTGTCATGGGCTTCCTACTATTTATATCATCATCATAAATTTGGCCTTAATGTTTTTTGCTGAACTAGTACAGGAACTTACAAGGAAACTACAGGGAGCATACAAAGTTTACAGGAAACAAACAACAATGCTGACTTTGTTAAAACTCAGATGCACAGAGCTTAAGGAAGCTGCTAAAAAATGTACCTTGTGTTCATATATTTGAGAGTTGGATAAAGATTTGTTCAGATTCCTTGCATAATCCTTTCAATCCCTTTTTATTTCACTCTCCCTAGAGTACTTTTATTTCATTTTGTATTTTAACTCAAGCTAGTATTATGAACGTATTCATATTGTCTGTTTTAACATCAAGATTACAATAGTTAAACAGATACCTGGGAAAGTTTGTAGCCTGATGGATCAGCGTATCGTAATAAACTTTGGTGGCACAAAGCACCTACAGACAACCTCTTAGAGGAACCATGTAGTTGACATTTTATTCCCATGCCACACTTGTAGCGTCTTAGAAAGTTCTACAGTAATAAGACTCTCTAGGGTCTCGAAATTAAATTTAGTAAACCAGAACTGAGATGCAACTAGTTAGATGTAAAGTGGTTTCCTGAAAAATGTTCAGGTATAAAGTGACTGGCTTTGCAATTTTAGGCTTTGTGCATATGTAACGCCAACAGACCCCGGTCGCTGGTGGGCGGGATCAAACCTCAGAAGCTCAGTGCATGAGCCTCTAGTGCATGAGTTAAAAGCCATATGGCTCTTAGCTAAGGATGTAGCGCAGACTCATTAGTCTCTCTCTAAGTGGTCTTGGTGCCACTGCATGGGACAGAGCACCACACCCAGCAAGTGTGGGGGTTACACATAGCTCCCAGACAATGTCATTTCAGGTCTTGTATGTTAAGGGAAGTCACATAAAAGGCTGCTTCACCTTGCAGAAATCTAGTAAATACATCGCTGTATGAATAACCTAGGCTTGTGAGCATTTGCACAAATTAATCACTTGGCCATGGCAAGTGTACTGAGTCTCGCTCCACTATAGGTCAATGTTAGAACGTTCTTCAAAAATCAGTCCATCGCATGCTGCCCCCAGAGTCATGGAGAAGCCTGACACAAGCTGATGAAGGCTCACGAAGAAGTAGAAGTTTGAGTCTATCAGGATTCCGACAGCATGGTCTGAGTTGTAGAACTTGCCATATTTATACCTTCTGATTCCATTTGCTGGCAAATGTTAAACATGCAAATTAAAAGGAGGAAAACGACAACTAGGTCATCGACTGCTGCGAGGATTCCACAAAGAGATTCATGCATCACGTCAAATCGGGAAGTTAAGCACATGATGGTCCCAAAGGAGCAAACAACAATTCTTAGGAAGAAGATCCATACGAGACCGCCCAGCGTGAAGATTCCTCTTAAGGCAAGATTTAGGAGTAGCGGCAGGTCATAAAGGTAATCTGCAAACTAAATATTCAGTTGCATTAGGTTATGAAGTGATATTATTTTCTCTAACTCTAATTCATGGAGCTTTTTTGGTTACCAGATAAGCTTCTAATCAATGTTTTAGTCTAAAATTTCTTAATCACAAGATTTACCTCTAATGTCCAAGTCCAGCTACACTATTCACTTATTTTCTAAGATTCAGAGACAGATTTTTTCAGAAGAGCTCAGCTCCCACTCAGATACCAAAATAAAAGACTAGACTTTCAAAACAACGCCTTATATGTGGTGTTGTGCCCTTTGAAAATCCCACCATAATTGTTGTATTGACTGCTGATCTCTTTTGAAAAGGTCATCTCGGGTGTGGGCGTGGAGTGCTTCAACGTGAGACTGTATGCTCTTTTGAAAATCTGGCCTTGGCAGCCCAGTCCAGCAGTCTTTACTCAGGCAAACTCTAGGCATGGGGAGGTAAATATAAAGAGGGACTGTAGGACTGCCCTACTGGCAATAGCAGGTACTATGTAGGGTGTCCCGTTTTTAAAGGGACAGTCCCATTTTTTGTGACTTTTTCTTATATAGGTGCCTATAGGCCCCAACCCCCTGTCCCATTTTTTCACCGTTGCTATCTGGTCACCCTAGTACTATGATACCAAGATACCCAGTGACCCTTTAAGCTAACTAGTTTTTCCATACGGTACAGACAATCGCTAGCCCCTGCTACACTCCGTTGCCCTGTTAGTATATTAAATTGATAAACTACGTACTGATCCATGCCTGGAGTAAATATACAAGAGGAAATATTATATCTGGATTTTCCCTTGGCCATTGTAATGGTTTAATGAAGTAAGGAAAACTATTAACCTGAAGAAATAACCTCCAGTCCAGAGGCTAAAGTAAGATCCGTAGCCCTTAGCAGGCCCTCCACCAGAAGGCAAGGAAGGGCTGCCTAGGGCAGGCAATATATGTTGTCTAGCAAGGAATCAGCATGACTTATAGAGCACACGTACGTCTAGCCTTCATCTTACACATCTGTCCCTTTGCCCGTTGAGCCTCCAGGCCTGCTAGGATTTTGGCCTCAGTGGGTGGTTTACACTGTAGACAATGTGAACAGCCATGCTAGCTTCACCCCTGAGAGTTTGGCCACCTCCAAACAGAAAGATAACTCCTTTCTGGTTTTGGATTTGACTTAGAAGCAAATCCCTAGAGGCAGGCTAAGATCCTGGGGTTCAAAACTGAGCCACATACTCCAGTTTGGCCCATCTCTAGTTCAGTTTTCTCTCCCTTGCCTAATCTCCCCACTTGTTTTCCCCTCCCTTCCAGAATGACTGAGCCGGGACCTAAGCACCCTGGTCAAAAGCACCTGCCGCAGGGCACTCGGCTAATAGGATGTTGAGCCTTGCTGTAACTGGCGCGACTTCCTTACAAAGCTACGAACAATACGAACACCCAAAGACGGAACTCCCATACTGACCAATTAGCTTACACTGTTCAGTCTCTTTCAACCCACTGCAGCTTGGGATAGGGCTAATTAAGCGGATGTAGAAATATCCGCACTTACAGGTCGAGGTTGTCCAGAGAAACGCTTGTTGTAATCTCTGATGTCACGTACAATCCGCTTGCTTGGCTTATCTTGTTGATTTTCACAAGAGGCATTACACAGAAGAATCACCTTCCCATGGAAAACAAAAATGAGCGTTAGAACTATACAACTGAATGTAAAACGATGCAGGTCTTGCAGCATTAAGAAAAATACTCTTCTGCAATTTATTATGCCTGTCAATATTTCTGTCACAATGACCTTTGCCTGGCTCCAAGTTTCAGGTCAGTGGGTCCATTTCCTACATGCAAACCCTCTCCTTCTGAAAGGAGTGTATGTTCTCTCAATATAATGTGCAGCCTCTGGCAAGGGTCAGATGAGGATAAGAAGTTCTGTCTTGGTTTTATGAAATATTTATGCCAGAGATTCAACAACTATGAGGGGGGGGGAAGCACTGGAGGCACATTTAATATTTTACAGCATTCCCTGATATGACAGGCTTCAGATGATAGCGGCAAATGACTGTAGTGCCATTCCAGCCTAAATGGGTTTTGAGATGCTAGAAAATAAGAGGCTGTACAAATATTACCCTTGGTATCTCTTCTCTTAATTCACTAACTGTCAAAAAGCAGATGTATAGAATAGAAATTACTCTTACTTTTTGTCTGCAGAGAGGACAATTTATTGCTCCTAACCAGGAACCATGTTTCCAGTATGTAATTAGACAGGAACCTACAAAAAGCAAAATTGATATATTAAGGCAAATGGTCTGAAGAATATTTAGGTAAAAAGGATTTACAGGGAGGCCATCTAAGTTATTAGCCCCCTTTCCTCCCCTTGTATCTGCCTAGACGCCACTCTGAAAAGTGACGGTGTAAAAATGGCCCTGCTCCTTCTGTGTGTTCAGAGACATATCTGCTTCTTTCAGGTGAGACTCTGAAGTACAATAGGACCTGACTCCAAAAGGAGCCCTATTGACCTCCACAGGGCCACTTTTGGAATAAGGTGCTCATCACTGTGAATAAGGGGATGAGAAACTGGCTCTTAGTGACTACAAATTTGTTTACTCTTCTATTACTGTCATCTCTGTGGAACTGCCACAGCTGCTGCATTCTGTTCTGTCCTCTTCGTCAACAGAAGGGTCAGTTCCAATTGCATGCCCATCAAGGCAACTCCTCTGTCCTTATATTATGTCCTCTGTTTTACCTGCACAACTTCACTGAAGACAGAGAGTTGCACAGGTATAACTCAGGCCACAGTTTGGGGACAGAGTGATTGCACAAGCACTGCTGAGGGCAGGATTTGATATAACAGCTCGAAACCCAAAAAGAGCCCAGCTTGACTTTCAGATCCCAGGCTCTGCTTGCCAGCCTGACTGTGAGAAAAAAAATCTTTTCACTTGTAAACTGATCTGATTTGCTATGAACACAGTGAAAATAACTGTGGAACCCCCAAAATGCCATTTTTGATTGTCATTTTATAGAGCTGAACTGCACTTTAATTCTTTTATTCTTAAAAATAACCTGTACCAGCCAGTGGGCACTCCTGAGCAACCCTATAATATCAAGTCTTTGGGAGCCCACAATTTAGGAAAAAAATCAGTAATTATACTTTCTTTTTTAGGATCATGCTTCAGAAGGGTGGCTACATGGGAAACAATGTTTTAACTGGAGCATATGAAATCAAGTATATAGCTATTAGGGATGTTAAATTTGGCCCAAAAGTTTTTGGGGGTTTTTGTTTGTTTTTTGCAAGGGAGCCTCACCCCAATATCTGAAACAATGGCTGCGACATTTAACATTTGTTTTTGTTTGAGTGCAGTGTTTGTTTGTTTGTTACAGCCTTTATTTCTTGTTTGCATGTGCAAAAGCTCAGTTTTGAAATCAGACAGCATCTAGATCTAAATCCCCGTGTTGTGTGTATAAATGCAGCCCGGCATCCAGCTCCAAGCTTTTGCACGTGCAAAGCTCAGATAGAAAAAACTTCATGTTGGATTTCAGAGGTTGCTTTGGCCATTTAAGCCCTTACCCTGCACTAAGATCCATGTGGGCAGATTGCTTTATGCCAACCCCTCCTGAAGACAACAGGATCTCAGTGCATGATCAAATCTTAGCTGTCCAATGGCTTTTAAAAAAGCAACCCATGGCAATTAAAAATGTTGCATGTTGAATCGTTTGTAAAGGATCGCAGGAAGGGAAAGACCCCTCTGAAGTTCAGGTATTTGTGTGGCAGTGTGTTTTCATAAATTAGACCAAATCCCGTTTTAATCGAGTTTGCTACACTGCTTTTTGAGGGAGTTCACGGGGCTTCACTGAAATACTCTGTGGTTATTGGTAATTAGAAAAAAATATTGGTTCAAGATCAGTTTTCCTCCTAACTTCCTGAACATATGGTTCAAAATGAATCTGAAAATGAAAACTTAGGGAAGAACTGTATGAATTAATTACCAATAATAATAAATTCCAATTTTTCTGTAAATCTCCAGTTAATCTGCTTGAAAAGCTATGGGTTGGCCACATTTAAAAAAACAATAAAACTTTGTATCAGAGTGGGATTCATCAAAAGTGCTCAGCATTGACCTAATCCTGTTCTGATGGAAACCAGTGGGCATTTTACCATTGACTTCAGTCAGGGCGGATTTAGGCCTTTGCTGCACTTTTTTGATAGTCTGCTTTTCATGTCTTAAATGAATAAAACTTTAGAGTGGGACTTTGTGCAAGGGGCCGATTCTATAGAAATAAAGGTATTTTACAACACTGGGGTGGGATCATGTTTTTGAAGAATAAATGATTATACGGTTGGAGGAAAACAAAGTCTAAAGAAAGAAAGGGAAATAAGTCTAGGGAAGAGGAAATGATGATAATATTATTCTTCACTGCTATGTCTTTCTCCTCATTTGAAAAATCTGTATAATGCAACTTGTCTGATATTATTTGAAACGTGTGTTGGGGGCCATGTTTTGCTCAGATTTGTTCTGGCTTGGATTAAATTCAAGGTCTTTTTCTGTGTGCATGTGCATTTTATCAAGCAATACATGTACACCAGCCCAACCCATACAAGGAGAATCCTCAAGTATTCCCATGTAGACTCTCATAGTGGCTGGTTCCTAGGAAGTGCTCCCTGATTTTGATAAATTATTTATTTGCACTGTGCTTTTTATTGTGAAGATGGAGGCAGTGTGCTTGAACAAGCTGTGCAGAAGAATGATACTTCCTAGAAAAAAAATGTGTTTCTGTAATAGAAAATAAATCTTCCAGCACATTTCCAGGCACCTACCCACATCTACTGCTGAGATCTGTTTTCTTTCCAAAGCACATAGTAGTGGATGTGATGATGCCCTAGGAGAAGATGGTCCCACCACTCTCTTCAGCATATGCTTATGGTGTGTTGTCCCCCTCTCCCCCCAAAACCCCTGCCACAGCATTAGTGTCTGATGGTCTTATTCTCATTTACACTAAAGTCTCTTTATGCCGTTCTCTCAAGGGAACTTAAAGTGTCAGTTGGATGTAAATGTAATTTACATCTGGCCCCTGTACACAGCCAGAGCAGAATAGTTGCACAATTTTTTTGCCTATGCAAACATGGAAGTACATCATGAAATCAGTTCATAGATTGTTCCAGTTTTATACCAGCGTAATTCCTTTTAAGTCAATAATTACATCAGCATAAAAATTCAGTTCAGCACTGGAGAATCACCCTGGTATTTAAGCTCCCCCCACACACACACACTTTAAAACAAAGAGGAAAATATAAAAGCTTGTATTTAGCATTAAGGTTACCATTTTACACACTCATAAGTCAAGACATCCAGAAGTTAAGGCTCTCCTAGTAATCTTAACTCACCTCATGGCACATATTGGGCCTGATTCTGATCATTCTTACTTCAATTTTATACCAGTGTAAATGTGACCAGAACAATCCTACTGAGAATTGTGGATTTTAAAAATATACCCATAGAGAGAGACCAATTGTTCTCTTAGATATACAGGGGCAATTCAAACTGACTTCCATGGGAGCTGTATAGATGGATCTGAGATCAAAATTGGGCCCCATGTGTGCCTTATAAATTGACATTATAAATTGAACTTTACATTTCTTAGTTTCTTTGTGTTTAAAGTTATAACTTTAACATTATAGGAATGCGGGATTTGTACTCTTTGTTTTTGCATAAATATTACAATCTGTATTTACTACCCTTTTGTGCATCTCATGGGCTCCACTGGAATTGATCAATATAAGACTGGCATCAGAGGTATCTGTTGCCTGTTTATTGCCTCAAGATTTTCTGGGTATTTCAAACCCTTTCACAGCCTCATACATGTAAAGGCAGTGGGCAAACAGAAATGTTGTTGATTTTTCTAGTGATTTCAAATTAACAAAGATGGGTGTGATCCTACTCCCAGTGGCAGAACGCCATGGATTCAGTGGGCTCACGCCTGGGCCCACAAGTACACACTTCCTGAGATTTCAGTAATGTGTGTGGTGTACATACTCATTTACGAAGCACTGTGCATGCTAATCTGGAAAACTTACCACAAAATAAATGTCCACAATTGGTTTCTACTGGGAAAGTAGCTGTCTGGAGGCAGATTGGGCAGCTTAAATCACTGTGATAAGGAGGTTGCCAATGTCTGAGAGCTTCCTAAAGGAGAAAAAAAAATCAAACATTTCTAGTAGATGCATATTTTGATTGACATATTCAGTTTATTAATAATTATTAATAGCACATGTCTTCAAACAGCTTCATAAACATTCACTACACAACAGCCGTGTGAGGAATCATCTCCACAGAAATGGGGAAAATAAGGCACACAGAAGTTAAGTGACTTGTCCACTGCCACAGATGGGATCAGTGTCAGAAGCAGAATTAGAACTCGGGAGTTCCTTGCCTCCAGTCTTGTGAACAGACCAGTAGATCATGCCTCTTTCCTGGACGATGTAAATGGTTTAGTCCATTACATTGCCCAGCTCATCATTACTGCTAACTCAAAGCCCTAAATTCTGCCTCAGCAGTCCAAATATTTCTTTGGCCCTCCACTGCCACTATTATTCTCCTCCATCTTCCTCAGTAACGTCCTAACTATATTGGAATGAATTGATTAGGGTGTATGTGTACTACTGCCTGCTGTGGGGTGGCATCGTTACCTGTCAACTGTGTGTCGTAGGCCCTCTATAGTTAATACCTCAAATAGAGGGCATGGTTTCAAAGTAGCATGATACAAGTTCTACCCTTGTGATGCTTTAGAGGAGCACTGTGAGGTCATGGGTGGCCAGGCATTTATTACAATGGCTTTAGAGTATCCTAGGCTACAATTCTAATCTGTGAAAGCCATAAGGCTTACCTTGGTTTCCAGATGTTTTTTTCTAGATTACCCACGTTCCCATTGCTAAAAAGCCAATCTACCTGGCATTATGTTCATCTCTGCCATGTCTGATTTAGTGAGTGGCGAGGAAACCACTCAGGTGCAATTTTCGTACTGCATATCAAATCCTTGCTGTCATTGACAGTTTTTGCCAGCTTCGCTTATTCAGATTTATGAGCTGGTCTGTAATGGATCATGAGACAGAATGTGCTTGTCTTGTATTATTTATACAGATCAATGAAAAACTTGCATTTAGGTAATCATCACTTGTCATAGCTACTCTTAGATCAACCAGTGAAGTTAGTCTAATAACAGTGCAGTTAGTCTATCCTCTTGGAGATATAGTTATTCTAATTTTCATGTCACTCCCATTAAGTATTGGGGTCTTCTGAATTTGAACTTCCACAGAAGTTCATCTGTTTTAAGGCATGTGCTGAAAGTGGGTAATGCCATTTGTCATTCACATCTTATGTACTTTCAAAGGGTACAGATAGAGGACTAGCATCAATTCCACAACTTCATTTTGCATTTTGATCAGAAAGCAGTGTAAAGTATTTGTGGCTTATGATGACGGACAAAATTCTATGGAATTTTTTTTCCCCACAGAGAAAAATCAGGCAAACATATGATTAACTCAGGAGATCACCATATGCTTGTCATACCTTATTGCTCAACAAGATCATCAGTGCCAATTTTCTTATTTGCTCTGATTCGTAGTTCAAACACCAGGTTGGCATACACTTTCCTGACAAATCAATGAACCCACTTTCACACATATTTGATCTATTTATGCAGGGCCGGCTCTAGGTTTTTTGCCGCCCCAAGCAAAAAAAAAAAAAAGTTTGGCTGCCCCCCAGCCCTTGGCTCTCACCCCCCCCACCCACTGCCCTCCCCCACCCACATGCCCTGCTGCCCCAGCGCTGGGCTTTCGCCCACCCACCCCACCTGCACCCCCTGCCACCCCAGCCCTGGGCTCCCCTGCACCAGTGCTGACTCCACCCACTCCCCCCTTGCCTCCAGCCGATCTGGCACTGGTAGGGTCGGGGTAAGCAGCGAGGCTCCCGGGCCATGCCTCAGCCCAGGGTCCCTCCAGCCAGGGCTCCCGCCTCCAGGACCGGCTGGGACCCAGGAGGGCAGAGCCTGGGGACTGCTGGGGCAGGGTAGCCCCAGAGGGAGCAGAGCCCAAGAGAGCGGGATGCCCCGCACGGCAGCGCCCTACCCTCTATGGCCCCACTCCTGCTGCTGCTTCTGGCCGCCCTGCCGCAGTCTCTGGGCAGCTCGGGCCGCTTCATTCAGCCCCGGCTGCGGCACTGGGGGGCAGCCGCCCTGCGGCATCTGCAGGCGGCTCCCAGCCCGAGTGTTGCCCGCTTGGAGACTGCCCGGCCCAGCCACAAGGTGCGGGCGCTGCTCCCCCGCGGCGCAAACCGCAGCGGCCCCAGGGTGCCCCCTATGCACGACACCCTGCTGCTGCTGCCAGGGCGGACTCTAGGCTTTTGCCGCGTGAAGCAAATAATAATAATAATAATAATAATAATAATAATGGCCAGAATACCGCCCCTGAAAATGTGCCGCCCCAAGTACGTGCTTGGTTTGCTGTTGCCTAGAGCCAGCCCTGTATTTATGGAAGACGTGATAAAAGGGAAAAATAGAACTTAGAACTTTGAATGTCAGACATCAGCAGAGCCAGAGAAACTAATGAAGATTCAATCACATTTAAAAATCAGGCATGGGTTTAATTTTTATTAATTTAGCTCTTTCAAGAAAAAAAGAGACAGGCTAACATGTATTTCTGCAAAATAACGGAGCATGAATCCAGGTATTCATGCCATAGCATAGTCTAAAATTATCCGTTCATTGAGTGAATATGTTTGAAATCAGCACCCTCTAATTCATTTCTTTGCATGACAAAGATCTGTAAGTAAGAGGAATACATTTTTAAAAAATAAAATATCAAAACTATTGACAAAATTCTCTTCCTTCTGTAGTCACGATATTGTAAATGTGTACAGAATCTTTCTTGTACATGCTGTGTGTGAAATATATGAATTGCTTCACCCACCATTGAAATGCAGCTGCCTCTGGAGAGGAATAATAGCACACAGCAACATAACAAACATGTTAGGACAAGAAGTGTCATATACCAAACTCAGTTAAGTGACAAAGTAATTCAAGATAGACAGAATGTTAATTACCCCCACTGGAATTTGTCCAGGTCACTGGGAACAACGGTTCTCTTGAAAAAATTACTATGGGTGTTTTAAGTGGTGAGGCTCTCAGTTTCACCTCTCATCAGAACAGACCTCTCCAGCAGCATAGAACACCTTAACATTCTGGAATGATGCTAGTTGAGCAGTAGCTAGAAGGAAGACTACCACCTGATGAAAATCCAACACCACTTCATGGAGCAATCTGGGTTTGCCTTAAAGATCTCCTGTCTAAGAACTGACCAGGTTGCACCCTGCTCAGCTGCTGAGAGACTGATAACTAGGGAGCCCAAGGTAGGGGAAATGGAATTACAAACAGCAACAGCAGCCCTGAAAAATGACCTCACAGTAAACAGATTTTAACGCAATATGATTTAAAAAACACACGTGGCACAGCACATTAACGTATTCCAGCTCCCAGTGTGGTTCATGGGGGACACTTGTCAACTCTGATTTCATCAAAGTTTGACATAAAGGGGCAGATCCTTAGCTGATGTAAATTGTCACAGCCCCACTGATGGAACTATGACAGTTGAGGATCTGCCCCAGAGTCCACAGCCTTTGTTTACGTGTTGCATATTTTACCTAATTGGATTATGTATCAGCCTTTCGTTTGAAAAGTAATAAAACACTCACTTTTTTAAACTTTATCTGATACAAAAACAGGGAGCAAATGTGTTTCTAATTATGTAACTGAGATATTGAATCAAGGGAAACCCAGCAGTCCCAGACCGTAACTGATGGAAATTCTGAAAAGCTCACCTGACCTCTAGACCTCAACAAGTATAAACTACTTGGGCATTTTATATTGAAATATGTTTTAAAATAATGAACTTACAATAGGATTCCTAGGGGACAAATGTTTATAGTCTTTTTCCAGATGACTCATCTTCTGCTGACTTAAATTAGCAAACCTGTAAAAAAAACAGAGAGTTTATGCCATTTAGAAAATGGGAGACTTCAATGTTACTGTGTTGTCATGCAATATTAGTCCCAATTCCTGAGTTGAGTCATTGCACAAATGGGTGCATAAACTCATCAAGTGCTAAGCTTTTTTCTGGTAGGAATTGCCAGTAAATGATATCGTGTTTGGACATTGAAAATACTAGCCACTATACTCAAGGCATCATGTGTATCCATTTTTTTAAACATCAGAAGGTCAGGTGACAATCTGACAATGATCCCCTCATTATGACACCCCAAGAATATGTAAATAAAGCCAAAAAATTTAAATATAGTGCTACCAAGCAAGCAGTTATTTATCTTCTTGTGATATTTACTTATTGAATGAAGTGAGATGGAAAATTCTCTAACTCCTGCAATGTGATCTTACCACAATAAGATTAATGTGTCAATTTTCTTGGTCCTGAGCCTGCAAGTTGTTCTACATGGGCACACCTCTGCACCTAACAGGTCTCTTGATTTCAAAGGGGCTCCATACAGTTCCGGCATCTACCCACATTGGGACAATTGCAAGATTTAAGATCTTATTTTGTTTCATTGTATATTTCATGCAGTATGACAAATTTCAAATCAAAAGAAAAGGCCAGACTAGAATGGCAGTAGCTTTACCGAGATAAAAGCCCTAATTGAAATTACTGGTTACTCAGAATGCAGAGGGCTTGCAAGATTTGGCCATATATTGTAATAATCTCCATTAGCTTAAAAACAGCTTTCCTGCAGTAGAAACAAAATCTAATATCTTTCTATGGATATGCAACTTAGAAAAGGACAGCCGTGCCCTTTGGGGAGGAGGGTGAAAGCGGGTACGTGTAGGCTTTTAGTAATCATTATTAGAGTGGCTTATTCAGCCCCCTAGATTGTCTGTCTTTTGACTTGGGGAATAGGTCCATAGAAATTAGCACATTTTAAATAAACTAAAAATACATCTGAAGAGCTTTCATTGCTTCCCTGCCCTGCGTGGCCTTTTGGAATTCTTCAGATTGTACAAAGTTATCCAGAGGAGGACCACTCTGACCACAGCTACAATGACTTTGACTTTTCCCTGGCAGAGTCAAAGACTGAAGGCCAGGTTCTGAAGCTGCCAGTGGAACTTCTCCAGAGTTACACTCGTGTAACTGATGTCAGAATCCATCCCTAAAGGGTGCATTTCTGATCCGCCATATAAATGTTTGCACCTGCATTCTGGGAAAGAAGGCTGGGGGCTTTCTAGACAGTAAAACGAGAAATCTCCTATTCAGTGGCTACAAAGAGAAGTGTTTGGGTCAGCCAGGAGGGACAGATTTTGTAATTTTTGAGTGATAAAGTTGTGATGTCCAAAGCCAGGTAAGGGATTTAGATGCTTCGTTCCTATTACAATTAATGGGAGCTGGACATCCCATATCCCTAAGGCAGTTGGGGGAAAAAAAAAAAAAGTCTCAGCCTGACTGCCAAGCAGGTAATGAATTTTGTCTTGTCACACTGGGCTTCCATACTGCCAGTGTTGTACATGGCAAAATTATTTACACAAGATGACTAGCTCCTGACAGGGAGAGACTGAAAAATATCACTTATATTCAAAAGGTGTGGGTTTTAAAATCTATTTAATACATGGGTAGAAAAGCACTTTTTCCTGTATGAATTTTCTTGTATATGTCTACACGAGATATTTAACACTATATACTTCCCTTTCAAAATAATGGAGTCAGTGATCTAATAAGACTTATCCACCTCCAAGTGTTGTGATCTTCCTCAGACAACACATTCTAGGTAACAAAAGAGGCTGCACAGTTCCTTTGTCAGTGATATTTCTACAAACCTCCAATGTTCAGTCTAATTATATTTATATAAAAATGGGCTGCGGGTGGATCTTAGAAACCAAAGGTGATATCTATCACTGCGAGAAAGGAGGAAAAACTCTTTTTGTTGTCATTTGAGCAGGGGGCTGCTCACTGATCTGCCCCAATGGGAAACAAAATTGCCTTTTTGAAAAATGCATGGACCTGTTCTTGCTCCCATTGAAGTCAATGTCAGCAAAACTCCAGTTGACTTTAGTGGAAGTAGGAACATATCCCAAGTATGGTGAGGTATGTGAGGAGCATTCAGGTATGCAGCCTTTACACAGGGGCAACTAAAAGCACACCCTTTCCAAACTGAGAAATCTGTGGCCAGTGCACAACTCATTAATGTAGAAATAAACAGTCATCACTGGGAAAGGAAATAAGTAACTTAACTCAGGGTCATCTTCCTCTTTTGTTACCTTTCATTGTCATAGTTAAGAATTAACCCTTTTTAATCAATAGATAATTTTCTGCAGATGCAGGCCCCCCTTTTGTAGCCCAAAGGAAACCAGGGACAGTCTTGATAAGTCGCTTGTGTGCAGTGTATGGAAAGATGACTTTAGTCAATATTAAATATTCAAGATGTGCTCTTTTTGGTTAGTGTCACAAGAATCCACTATGCCCCCGTGAATGATGCAAAATATGTTTGATGCAGAGGCCAGGTTCAATATTAGTGTTCAATACAAGAATATCAAATAATATCTCTATGATAAGGAAGTTAACTGCAACAAGGTGAAAAGTCAGTTGAAAAAGGTCAATTTACATTGATTATTATTGCTCACCTCAGTGGTCCTATGAGATGTTTGGACTCTGCTCCTGGAAACACTGATGGGCATGGATTGCCTTACTCAGGTGAGTTGTCCTACTGAAGCGGCAATGCTTACGTGAGTAAAGCACCGTATCTGTGTTTGCAGGATCTGGGCTGGCTTTATGCAGGGTGATATTTGAAACCACTCACTAAGGGATTGATTATGCCAGACATGGGCTAAGGTGGTGTCGGTGAGCTGCTGCGCTGGTAGAAGTGCCTGGGGCACCGTAAAGGTGATACATTGTACTGTAACTGGAGCTCTGCACCTGGAGGTTTAATTCTAGTCTAAGTGCTTTTGCAGGTTAAAGAGAAGCATCTTCTAGAAGCTGGTTGGATTGCTGTAGTGATCTCTCTAAAAAATGGAAATGTGATGCCCAGAATTGGGTAGATTTCAGCAGTGCAAAGGGCTGTGGATAATGGGGCCAGACTACTCCCATAAAAAATGAGTTGAGATAAGCTGCATCCTTATCTCTGACCTGAGTCTCCCATTTGTAGTTTAAAGTGACCATTGGTTTAAAAAAAGAACCAGAGCTGCCATCTGTTTAACTTGAACTAAATCCAACATCTAAAATAGGTCTCAGCAAAGGGAAAAGAGTTGGAATGCTGCAAGGGAAATAGTCTGTCCCTGAGCTGCGCATGTCCTTGTTAATGCAGTCCTCCCCAGGTTTATCAGACTAATCTACAGACTGAATCATAATATATCTATTAACCTTGCAGGTTAATTCTTCTAGTTGCTAGCGCCATATTGCTGCTGGCCCGTTTGGTCTTGAAATGTTTATTCTATTTAATTATTTATATCCCACTAGAAAGTTGAATTTAAAAAAAACAAACAAAATAAAGGGGAAATTATAATTATATTCTTAATCTAAGATTATTTAAATTTATTTTTAACATGTGAAAAACTGGTAATGATTGTCCTTTCATTGCTGAAAATTACCAGGAAACCAGTCGGCCCCCCATTTGGGGGTATACATTAGAGACAGACCAAGTCAATCCATTATCCTCTGACATGGGTGGCAGATGAATGCTAACTGTTGTCCCAGAGGTTGCCAAAACGCGGGGCCTGATTCTCCTCTGACATTGGTGTGACTTCATTAACTTCATAGGGGTTACTCCCTAATTTATAGTGGTGTATCTGAGATCAGAATCAGGCCCATGATATTTTGTATGCCATCTTGCGAAGAACTATCACAGTAGGACAAGATGCAGAGCAGTACATCGTTTAGTGACCGTCAGTGGCAGATATACAGCAACGGATTCTCAGCTAGTGGGAATAGGAGAGCTTCATGTAGCCATCAATAGAGCTTTGACAGTTTATACCGGCTGAGGATCTGTCTCACAGTAAACTATTTTTGTATAGTCTATTATTCTGTGGGGAAAATTTATCTGATATGTGCATTTATTTAATACATTGGGCCTGATTCTGATCTCATTTATGCTGTTGTAAATCAGGAATAACCCCATTGATGTCAATAGATACAATGCTGGTATGAGATCAGAATTAGACTAATTAAGTGATGAAAAATATATCTGAAAGAGTTAATCACATCCCATAGTCAGCACCATTATTTTTAAAATGTTCTCAGTTATTTGTGTCCTATTTAAAATGTTCTCTTTATTATACATATCTGAATTTTAAAACAGATATTTTAGACCACATAATGATAGCCTACTTAGTCCAGATGCTATGTAAAGTGAGTTTTCACACTATCGTGGTGCCTATCTATATTTTCCAGCTGCAAATGGGAAAATTTAGGTTGGTTAGGAATAATTTTATAAGAATAGTCTGGCAAGAGAACAAGTTTGCAAAGGAAATTGTGAATTTGCCTTGATTGGAGATATTCAAGGCTTAGACTTGTCACTAGTTAAATGCATCAAACTGTCACGCATGAAAACCAAGTTCTAATGTGCTCTCACGATTCATGTTACCCCACCTAGTTAGGGTTGAAAGAATTCTATTCTCAAGTCTGCATAGTAACTAAAAGGTGGTAACTCAAATATTCTGCCCACCTTATAACTCCAGAAGTCCCATTGTGTTAGTGGGGCAGAGGTAGAGGGGTAGGGTAAAAGAATAGTAGAGTTAAGATCCTCCATGCAGATCTGAGAAAAGAATTTATCATTATTGCTGATGAGAATATGATGTGCTACCCTTAGCACCTCTTGGTGGTAGCATAATTTTATGTCAGAGATTCAACTTTAACTAAATTAAAATACTGGCCTACGCTGCAGTGTTTGCAGCCCAAATATTTCAAGTTTATGGTAGAATTTAAAAGCAAAATTGACTATAATCTGACCAGAAACAAGATAACCAGTGTGACAATAAATTAGAAGGTTAAAATGTTACTTTTACTAACCTCAAGTGTTATTTGTAGCCTGGACATGAAATCTGATTCTTTAAAAATATCAGCCAAAATTTTCAAATCTATGTGCTTAAAGCTTGGCGTGAGAATGTGCATTCAGGTCCTAAAAAGCGTGGTCTGATTTTTCAGTGTTATTCTACTATTCACACTGACTTCATTCGGAATTGCGAATGCTCAGCATTACTGCAAATCAGACCACAGTTATTTAGGTACCTACCTACAGACTTAAGTGCTGAATTTTACAAACCTAAGTGAGAAAATTTGGGCCATTATTTTTAACCAGACCATGTCCCTTTTAACAGGAAAAATAGATGATAACTCAAAGAGACTTTCTAAGTAAAACTTTTCCCAACTGGAAGAGAACTAAAACCCCTTTTTTATGCTACATGTGCTTGTGACAGCCTTTGAAGATTAGTATATTTAAAATATAAGAATTGTACTGGATGTTGATATATAGTGCTTGATGTCAAATCTTACATTTGCTACAGGTTTATATGGGTTGGTTTAGTTGTTCCTTTTTAAAAATTGTTTGGAAGGTCTCCCTTTCTGAAATCAGATCCTTATGTTTATATACTTTTCTCAGACAGCACAGTTATGTCCATAAAAGCCAGATTTTCAAACTAATTCTACTCCCATTTAAGCACCTAAAACAAGGGCAAGATTTTCAAAGGTGTTCAGCCCCCAGAAGCTCCCAATTTGATACTTAGGGTCAGATTTTCAAGAGAGCTGACCTATTTTACAATCTGGCCACATATTTTGGGGTCTAAATGCAAGCAGAGCTCTTTGGGGGGGGGAAACTCTCCCTAATTGTGTGTGCTGAACTATTTCTGAAAATCTAACCCATAGTGTTTAGCTGTCATTATTGTGCCTTGCATATGGTTAAGAAGAGTGCACACGGAAATTGTGTGAACTAGTTGTTAGAGCATTGAATGGGGAGCCAGAAGATCTAATCCTTTTTCTGCCTCAGTGATCTTGGGAAGATCACTTAACCTCTGAGTTTTACATATGCAATTTTTATTTAATTTGAAGCATGCAATACTTGCCCAACTCACAGGGGTGAGTTACGGGCATTAATTAAAGTTTGCCAAGCACTATGTAGATGAAAAGTGTTAACTATTATTAGTGCTTTTTGTTAGGAACATCTGACATTATTCAGAATGAAAACAGACCTCTCTCTGAAGTTTCAACTTGCTAGAATTTATGGTACCACGTTATCTCAGGGTCAAACCCCTGTGATACATGAGCTGTGGCTGTGTTTAAAGTGCAGTGCTTTTAAAACTGCTGCTAAGGATGCACATAAATAATACACTGCAAAAGCTGATTGTACTGTGCTGCAAACGTGAACGTAAATTTCAGCAATTGAACACAATCCCTATTTTACAGATCATATTAAGCCTGGCCACAAGCAAATTAAAAATATTAGACATCCTGCAAGGAAGGAGGAATTGGTTGGTGCCAAAGTTCCCCCTTTTCAAAAACAGATTTAAGTTTGGGTTTCCAATAGTTAAAATGCTATGGATCTTTTTTACCTGGAACATTTACTCTACGATAAAAGACCACAGTAATCATTCTAATGCTCTCTTCTTACCTTGGTTCTGAAGATCTGCATAAAGTATGGCTTAGCATTCCTACTTTTATAATTGTGCGAAGGGCTTTAATAGCTAGACTTCTTCTCTCTTCAGCCAGCTGACAGAGAAGTGTTATGATGTGGGGTCATCACACACAATTCATTGAGGCAGGCTTCAGCTTAGTTAATTATTAACTGGGTTGCCTAATGTCAAGGTTTTGTTAGATTGTCTAAATTCCACTAAGGAAAGAAACCTCTTTTCAAATAAAGCAACTTAGCTCCTTTTTTTTTTTAGATCCCCCAAGGGTCCTCTAGAATTTTAACATTTTTTTTAACATGATTACAAAGATACACAAATGTAACTGCAATATTGCATTACTATCTTCAAATATTAACTTGATCAAGGTCATGCCACTAATATTGTGATCATATGAGACAGTAGCAGCCTATCTAGTGCGTAGATAAGCGTTTAGCTAGAATACTGTGGTGAAACAATCTTAATACTTGCCAGACACTTGTGATAGCTTAATATTGCATAACGATTTAAATCGATTGTGCAGCACACAATCCAATTAATCATGTGATTTGGGTTTTTTTGGTCTACAACAGAAGAAATAATTTACCCCAAAGAATTTTAACTGATAGACCTGTAATCTTCATAGAGGATTTGTCCCTTTTTCTGGTATACGCCCCTCAGGAAAAGGTCTAGCTAGTCTAAGAATACATTTTCATTCCTGTAAGGTTCTCTTACAATTTAACGAGCAAAGCAGAAAAAATTAATAAGCTCTATTAAGGGCTCAGTCCTGCATAGTGCTGAGGCCTCTGGCCTTGATCCTTGATTTAAACACGCTTGATTTTTCAGCCCTTGAGTAGCCCCCCTGGGGGAAAAATGTCAGCAATGTAACAGGATAATGGCAGTCAGAGCAAAAAATGGTACTTGGAATTGTTCTTGTGAGTGACATTCCTTACGGCAGTTTTGATGTGGCAAACAAAGCACTTCCCTAGAGATTAATGACCAGATGGGATTAGTGCAATACACAGCACTCCTTGTTAGTTACTAATCTCTAGGAATGCCCTCCACTTTGATCATTATAAATATAATGATGACAAATTACATACCTGTGTGTGTGGCTGTGCACATATGCACATACCTGTGTCAGTCTGTGTATAACGTGTATATCTAGAGTTTGTTATTCGTAGCTGGGTGTATAATAAGATATATAATGTGAGTTAATTATTTTTGAAAGGTGCCAGACTGACAGCTGTGGAGGCTGAAGTCTGTTTATCTGTGGAACAGACACTGCACAGACAATGGCTATGCAAGCTTCCCCCGTGCTCCTCTGCCTTAACTCTGACACAGAGATACCAACACCCCTAGGAATCTGAAGGTAGTTCATGCTCCAAGCCCCTCAAATGTCTGCTCAAGCTGTGGGCTCTGTGCTAACATTGGCAGCAAGGCTGTCAGTTGTTACTGGTTGTGATCGTGTTTTTGAGATGTGGATGCCTAACCACAGGGAACTGGACAAAAACTATCAAAGCCATTTTAGTTAGGTCACTAACTGTGGTCACATTTGATCGCTAGTAACCTGAGCTGGATCTGGACTGGTTTTAATGTAAAGGAGAAAGGCTGCCTCTCATTAAACAAACAAAATGTGTGTTTGTGTGTGTGTGTGTGTGTGTGTATATATATATCTCAAACCCTTCTTAAAAGAGTATGTGAGAAAAAACAGACTTTTTTCTACGAGCGACATTAACTTGAAAGTTCCGAGGGCTGAGTGAGTGGTTTGTAACTGCTAATGAACAGGAATGATACATTCCACATTGTTTCTTTGGGCAGAAAGGTTTACTTTTTCCCCTTTTTTGATCCCAGCAGACATTTGGAATTGATAATATTAGAATGGAATTCCTGGTTTCAATTTTCCCTCTTAAATTTTCACTTCATTGCTTAGCTGCCGGTTTAGAACAAAATACCAGCCCTTCCACTAGGTATAGTTAGAGGCTAGCAAACCTTCATTCTCATTACTACAGAATGTACTCTGAATACATAGATTAGGGACAGGAAAACCCTGTAAAGTGGTATGAATATTAAAAATAAATCAACAGTTGAAACATGACTGCCAGCTGATAACAGCTAGGTGGATGGCAAGCTGGGACATTATGCAAAAACATGCTTGTTTTATTACTGCTTCATTTTCCCGTCTCCCTGCCCTCCTATTTATTTATTGTGTCTTGGCACAAATCTAGATGGTGAGCTCTTTAGGGCAGAGGCTAACTTGTTCATTACAGATCTGTACAGCAGCCAGCACAAAAAGGTCCTGATGATGCTTGATTCGGGCCCCTAGGCACCACCAAGATACAAACAATAGAGACTAGTGATAACAATGATGGACTTGTTTTTTACCTTATAGTTTGATCCTACAGAAACCTATGTGCCTGAGTTATTTTACTCGAGGAAACCAATGCACTTGAAACCAACAGGACTGCTCACATGAGTAAAGTTACTCACAGGCAATATCAAGCCCTTAGTTCAGAGGTGGGCAAACTACAGCCCGCGGGACCCTCCTGCCCGGCCCATGAGCCCGTGGCCTGGGAGGCTAGCCGCCGCCCTGCCCCTGCTGGTTCCCCTCCCTCACAGCCTCAGCTCTCCCCGCTGCCGGCACAATGCTCTGGGCAGTGGGGCGGCAAGCTCTTGCCGGCAGTGCAGCTGCGGGGCCGTGGCTTGACCCGGTGCTCTGTGCTGCGCGGTGGCGTGGCTGGCTCCAGCCGGGCGGCGCAGCTGTAACACCTCCAGCCACCAGTGCTCCAGGCAGGAAGCAGGGGGGTTGGATAGAGGGCAGGGGAGTTCGGGGTGGTGGTCAAGGGGTGGGGGTGTGGATAGGGGTCGGGGCGGTCAGAGGATGGGGAACAGGGGGTTTGAATGGGGATAGGAGTTCTGGGGGAACAGTCAGGAAGGAGAGGAGGGGTTGGATAGGGCAGCGGGGGGCAGCGGTTCCGGGGGCGGTCAGGGAGAAGGGGTGGTTGGATGGGGTAGAGATCCCGGGGGGGGGCAGTCAGGAATGAGAGGAGGGGTGGCAGGGGGGCAGTCGGAGGTGGGGGTTCCAGGGGTGGTCATGGGACAGGGAGCGGGGTGGTGGTGGTGGATGGGGCAAGGGCCCTGGGAGGGCCGTCAGGGAACAGGGGTGGTTGGATGGGGCAGGCCAAAAAGTTTGCCCGCCCCTGCCTTAGTTCCTACTTTTCTACATCAGGGTTTTAAAATAAGATTCTAGGTAACAAAACTAGGGTCAAGAAGTGTAATAATATGAAATAACTTGTCCTGGTAATGCTTTGGGTCAAGGTCAGCACAATGGCAACCAACAGGTTTGATGTTGGAGATGGAGTTTCGTATTAAGGACCGTCTCATGTGTCCAAGATGTGACCTAGTTCCATTCTGGGAAATGAGAGTGGAGAGTGCTGACTGCTGTGTCAGGTCTCGATTTGAAATTGGGAACTTAGATTTGTTTTTAATAGGTCTCTATGACCCTTTCAATCTCACTAAAAGACCACTGTGTGTCATGCAGGATAATTTACCAGCACTTGCTCAGATCAGCCTGGTCCCCAAAAGATGGGGTTTTTATCACTGACACAAATGATCAAATCTTAGTACATAGGAAAGATTAATAATAGGGACTGCAGCCCCACATTATGTAAGCAGTTCAGTGAAGTCAACTAACATCAGCTAGGGACAATGCTGAAACTACCAAACTCTTTTTCATTCATGACCTCAGACACAGAAAAAAGATACAGAAGGGATGAGCACCAAAATAGAAGCAGAGATATCAACAAGAAAGTAAATAAAAAGCCAGAAATAGAAAAGCATAGATATGAGCATTGACAAGCCACTGGTGGGGGGCAGGACGGAGGGAAAAGCAGACAGAAAGGGGAAGGAACAGAAGGGGACGCTAGAGTCAGAAGGCAGGCGGGAAATGGAATGCTGAAATCTGGTAAAGGTGTCAATATTTTATAATTCTAAAGTTACTGCATTGCTCCCAAATGGATCTCTTAACACTTGGTTGGATCAGGCCGTGCTTCATTCAGCTGATCCATGTTGATCATTTCCTGAAAAAGTTAATAATTTATCTTGCTGCTGTATCTCCCACAGGTCAAAAAGGTACAAGCACAAAGATGTATTCAGAGCACTCTGGGAGCAAACAGCCTTTTATTTAGTATGAGTCCTATGTGTGAGCCAGATTGTTCCCCTTTACCTCTCTCCGTGCAGGGAACAGAAATCTGGCATATGTGTCTTAGGGGTATAGAGGGATGAGGGGAATTTTAGCTCTGTGACATTATCTCCTCCTTTCCCCAACACTGTAGAAGCCCCTTTATGAGTGACCGATGGGAATTAGGCAGGGAGGAGGGCAGGGGATAACTGTTTCATCTGCTACATTTATCCTTCCCAATTTGCAAGGAATGCCCATGTAAGGTAATGGTAACTCAGTCTGTCCACCATCCCTCCTATTCCAATTTCACAAACCACCTCTACTCCCATTCACAATCACATACAACAGTGGTGGGCAACCTGCGGGCCGCATGCAGCCCATCAGTGTAATCTGCTGGCGAGCTGCCAGACAGTTTGTTTACGTTTGCACACCCGCCCGCAGCTCCCAGTGCTGCGGTTCACCGTTCACGGCTAATGGGAGCTGCGGGAAGCGGCCGCAGGTTGCCCACCACTGCTGTAGGATGTCTGGTAAAAGACTGGTAATTATTTCCTGGCCCCAACCAAATGGCAGATTTATTCACACCAGAAATAATTACATGTTTGTCTTCAGTGGCGGAATGAGTCTGTAGAAAGAAAGAAAGAATTCAGCTAGCAGACCAGTCTTCATCTGATTATAAAAACTTCAAAGTAGGTCAAATTTGGGGCCAAAACAGGTGGACATTGCCTTTTTAATGGTGACAATATCAAAGCTTCCAATTTAGGCAGAGTTTGGTTCAAAGGGAAGGTGGATTTTATCTGCCAGGACAATTTTAGACAATATATGGAAGACCAGAAGGGACAATGTTGTCTAGTGGTTAAAGCAGGTATTGGGAATCAGGATTCCTAACCTATTCACAACTCTACCAATGATTCACTACTTGAATTTAGATAAATCAACTAGTTAATCTCTAGCATGTGCATCCATGACATCTACCTCACATGATGTTGTGAGGCTTAATTAATATTTGTAGTGTGGCTTTCAGTCCTTGGAAAAATGCCAGAGAAGTGCATAGCATTGAAATTAACATCAGCCAAGTTACCAGATGTGACAGCAAGGCTGTGAAATAGATAATTTTTCATCTAGTCTTTAAACCTTTTCAAATACATTCCGGGGGGTGGGGGGGAGGAGGCTGTAAATTACATAACTGGCCACCAAGTGTCACTGTTTGGCTTTTACATTTTCTGTTTCTACATGAATGTACAGAAGAATTCATTATATCTACCGTCCTGTATATATGATATATTAGCTATCTTAAACAGAATAAACACATTCTTCAGATTTTAAAAAAGACTTGTTTGTATACCACCCTGATTCGGGGCAAGTCGTCACTATCTGAATATGTAGGGGTTTTTTTCAGTGTGCAATCAACCAACCGGTAAAATATGAACTAAAAAATGAACTGTTGTATAACTGATTCAGTTATGTAATTCCTCTGAAGTTCAGAAGATTTACTAGTCAAATCTAATGTCAAGAGCAGCAATGCAGGCTGTTTTACTAGATAAAAAGTTAAACATCCACAAAGAACTTGATCTTGCATCCTTGCGCAGACAAGAATATTTTAAAAAATAAATAAATAAGTGCATATAGCTAGAAATATCTAGCTTGTTTTAAAGCTGACTTTAAAAGTGGTATCAGTAGAAGTTAGATATCACGAGGTTAAATCACAGCAACTGCAGACAGTGCCAAGCTACTCTTCCCCCTATCTGGAATGTTAAGGTAGGTCAAGGTGCCTATAATCGTGACTGGCACAAAAACGTAATCTGCTGATATACTATCACATGAGCTGCACCTGCACCACATGAAGAGGTTACTAGCAATGTCTATGGCCAAGGAAAAATGGGGTTTATCTTTTCTCTTAATGATTAGAGCACTTTCTTTACCATCATCACTTTTGTCCCACTGCCCTGTTCCTTCACGAACTACAGCCTGCTAGTATTGCTGTCTCCCTAATGCATACATGGGGAATGGCCACTGGGATGATAAAACATAGCTGCATAGTTTGCCAGGCAGAGGGAAACCATTTGAATTTGTAATTTTGTCTCTCGTTTCTACCTGCCGAGTTCACACATCATACGTGCAGAGTGCCTAATAATCTTGAAGGAGAGACTGTGAGCTAATGGGGGTTTAAGGGTAAAGAACTGACAATCCTATACAGCCCTGTCTCCTATACAGCTTTTTGACTCGGTTCTAGTGCCTCAGGCAGTCTCCCCTTGGAAAGTACAGTCCTTAACAGATTTCCAGCATAGCCCTCACCTATCACAGTTACAACTAATTGCCTGACTTTCAGACATTTCCTCAGCCTCAACTTTAGCAGGGGAATTGGTGCTTGGCTGTTTCTGATTAACCCCAGCCTTCTCCACACACTCTGCTATGCCACACAGCTCTGTGCAGGGCTGCCTTTTGTACTCATGGGAACAGCTGACCTGCAGAAAGACCCATATGCAGCACAGTCCCAAGGACGGAGAAGACAACACAAGGAGGCAGTAGAGGCATCAGGCATGGCCGGCTGGAGAAAGCAGGTATATCAGGGGCTAGGGCAGGGGTTGGCAACATTTCAGAAATGGTGTGCCGAGTCTTCATTTATTCACTCTAATTTAAGGTTTTGCATGCCAGTAATACATTTTAATGTTTTTAGAAGGTCTCTTTCTATAAGTCTATAATATATAACTAAACTATTGTTGTGTGTAAAGAAAATAAGGTTTTTAAAATGTTTAAGAAGCTTCATTTAAAATTAAATTAAAATGTAGAGCCCCCCAAACCGGTGGCCAGGACCCGGGCAGTGTGAGTGCCACTGAAAATCAGCTTGCATGCCGCCTTCGGCATGCGTGCCATAGGTTGCCTACCCCTGGGCTAGGGTGACCAGATGTCCCGATTTTATAGGGACAGTCCCGATTTTGGGGTCTTTTTCTTATATAGGCTCCTATTACCCCCCACCCCCGTTCCGATTTTTCACGTTTGCTGTCTGGTCACCCTACCAAGGGCTGACCTGGGCAGAGTGAGAGGTAAAATCTGGAAGCTGGCGGGAGAGATGGGTGGAAAGAAAGTTTCAGTAAGAGCAAAAGTGGTTAAGAAAAAACAGATACCAGCACGTTACACTTATGGCAAGGGAAAATGAATGGACGTAGAATGACAGAGAAGAAAATAGAGTGGTGAGCATATAGAAAGGGGGACGTGGCGAAATTAGCTAAAAGACTGAAAATAATTACAAAGGAGAACAAATCTTAAAAGAGATAAAGGAAAAAATACTTAAAACAAGGACTGTGACAGAGGATGAGGAACAAAATAAATACAAGGGAAAAACAGAATCACAGAAGGAACAAATCTATAATCTGTAAGAGAAGGGAAGACAGGAACTAAAGAAAAATAAACTAAAACATTGAAAAGCTAAGCATTTTAGAAAAAATACTGAAGAAAAATGTATGTATAGAATGGAAGAGGAGGGGAAAAAATCAACAAAATCAGAGAGATTAAGCTGTTTCAACATTTTGAAACATTACTTATACTGTTAATCATTTTCAATATAGTTCATGAAAGGCAAAATCATTTTATGTACATTGAAAAGTGTTAAAGTGCTGTGTCTCATTATTTACACATTTCACCTCCTCTCCCCTCCTAACAGCAACCCCCCCATACTTGCTCCCCTTCTCCCAACATACACACTGTGACACTCTGGTTGGGTATAATGTTAAGAGGTGTAATTTCCAGCTTTCCCTCTATGCCAGCGGTGAGCAAACTACAGCCAGGGGGCTGCATCCAGCCCTTCAGACATTTTAATCCGGCCCTCGAGGGTCTGGGGCTTGTCCCGCGCTGGCACTCCAGTCAGGGAGCAGGGTCGGGGGCTTGCCCCGCTCCGCACATACTATGGCTCCGTGCGGCTCCCAGAAGAAGAGGCTTGTCTCCCCTTTGGCTCCAAAACATATGGGCAGCCAAGGAGATCCGCATGCTGTCCCCACCCCAAGCGCCGCCCCCGCAGCTCCCATTGGCCGGAAAACAGGGAGCTGCGGGGGCGGCATCTGCAGAGGGGGTGGCATGCAGAGCTCCCTGGCCACATCTCCGCGTAGGAGGGGGGACAAGCCACTGCTTCTGGGAGCTGCTTGATGTAAGTGCCACCCGGAGCCTGCATCCCTGACCCCCTCCCATGTCCCAACTCCTTGCCCCAGCCCTGATCCCCCTCCTGCCCCTCCAAACCCTCATCCCAGCCCCACACCAGAGCCCACACCCCTAGCTGGAGCTCTTCCCCCCACACCCCAACCCTCTGTCCCAGCCCGGAGCCGCCTCCCACACACTGAACTCATTTCTGGACCCACCACAGAGCCAGCACCACCTCCCGCACTCCAAACCCCATTTCGTGAACATTCATGGCCCCCCATACAATTCCCATACCAGATGTGGCCCTTGGGCCAAAAAGTTTGCCCATCCCTGCTCTATACTCTAGTACAGCGGTTCAGCCCCAGGCAGGCGGCCTATAACCTGAGCCCCACCACCCCAGGCTGAAGTCCTTGGGCTTTGGCTTTGGTCCTGGGCTTCAGCTTTGGCCCCAGACAGTGGGGCTCGGGCTTTGGCTTAAGCCCCTGGGCCCCAGAAAGTCTAAGCTAGCCCTGGCGACCCCATTAAAATGGGGTTGCGACCCATTTTGGGGTCCTGACCCACAGTTTGAGAACCATGCTCTAGTACTTCTTCCCCCTTTCCAGGATTGATCAGATCAAATTTAAACTTGTCCTCATCTTCAAAGCCCTATATAACTAGGTTCCTTTCTACATAACTGATCTTGTCTCATCACATTATTCCCTCACCTCCTCTACTCCACCAGCGAGGCCCCATTCATCTTCTACCACAAGCCCTTCTCTGCCTTTCTTCATGCTGCCTTACTGTAGATGGAAAGCCCTTTCTATTCTGATCTGACAAGCTACTGCCCTCCCCTCGTTGAAAAGTAGCTCTTGAAAACTCCCTACTTTTGCAATGCTTCCCTTAAGTGAGTTAGTTATTTTAATTATTTTATTTGTATACTTTTTTAAATGATCAAAGTGCCTTAAACTGAGTAATCTTGTAGTTATATTGCGGTAACCCTCTTCCTTTCCTGTCCCATTCCCTGCCTACAGTCTGGCCTCCTCAGTTATTGCATCAAGGATAGTTTAAAATGTAAGTTATTTGGGTCAAGGACTATGACTTCTTTTATAAAGTGCCTGACATGCCTTTGTGTTCTGTAAAGTAATAATTAATAATAGCAATCATTGATGCCCCTCTTTTGCCCCCAGAAGGGTAATTACCAGGTACCAAACACTACTGGGAACTCCAAAACTATGAACCATGTCAACTAATTAAAAATTAATATCCTAAATCCAGTACCATCTGGAATCAGGCCAGGACATGGGACAGAAACAGTTTTAGTGGTTCTGCTCGGTAATTTCCTGCTGTCAGTGCAAGGAAGGCAGACGTCCATGCTCATCCTCCTGGACCTCTCTTCAGCAGTCACCACTGTTGACCACAAGCTACTGTTGTCCTGGCCGGGAGAGATGACAGGGATCCCAGGGAATGCGCTGAAGTGTTTGGAGGGAAACACCAAAAGAGCAGTGATGGGAAACTGCACCACCACCATTACAAAACCTCTTATGTGTGGAGTCCTGCAAGAATCTATTCTCTGTCCTGTCCTATTCAATATTCATGTGCAGCCAATAGGTGAACTAGTCAGAATGAGCAATATGCAGATGCCCAGGGACAGCTGCTGGTGAGCCTGGTGCCTGCCCCAATGTGCAGGGCTGGGGGCAGTACAGTCACGCTGAAGGAGCTGCCTAGGTTGGGCGCTGGCTCCTGCGAGCAGCAGCCTGACATGCTGCTGCTTTCACCACTGCGGTTCCTGACCCGGTCACTGACCATGGCCCTGCTGGTCTCGCTCATTGTTAGGAGAGCCCTGCAAATCTGCAGATATGCGCTTTATATCTGTGGATTTCCACATCTGTATACATATTTAATGTTTAATGAAGACTCATACTTTGGGCAGCTAGCCTGTCCTACTGCTTGTACTACACGTCTATTTTTAGCACACTAGCTTGATCAGTCCTATTGTGGATTTGTCTATTTGAACTAGAAATTACACCTTCAGCTCTAGTACAGACATACCCTCTGTTTTATCCTGGCAGTCAATGACCTGTCCTTGATTACAGATGCTTTCATCACCCTCCCATCTGGACTACAGCAATGCAATATACCTGGGCATGAAGCCATCAACCCTTAGGAAACTTCAACTAGTACAGAATGCTGCAGTACAGTGAGCCTCTGCAGATCTGTCTTCCCCTCTCCAGATTGGCTTCCTTCAGAGTAAAGTATATAGAGTAAAGTTCGAAGTCTCAGTCCTTATCTTAAAGGTGCTCAATGGACCAGGTCTCGCATATCTAATTGATGGCCTAAAGCTCTAAGATTAGGACTGTAGTTGACACCTCCGCTCTATAGGTACAATGGAACGTTCTATCATAAGTACTTGTGGCACCTTAGAGACTAACACATTTAGCTGCTACTCTGAAATCTATCATAAGTATATAAAGCTTGTCTGGGCAGGAGATAAAGCTTTCTCAGGGATCATGCAGAGACTGCCGAATGAACTTCTATCACAAACATCACCTACAAGTGCAAGGCACTCTTCTTCAACCTTGCCTTCTCTAATATAAACACATAGAAACTTGTACATCTTAAAAAATTACAAAAACAAAACACTGCAGTACACACAATTCTCCCTTGACTACAGATGAAAGAAAGAACAAACTATATATCACAGCTGTTAGTCAAGTCATTTAGGGTATGTCTAAACTGCATAAAAAAACAGCGAATCTCAGAGCCCAGGCCAATTGACTCAGGCTCACAGGGCTCACCCTACTGGGCTAAAAATAGCAGTGTGGACAATCCCACTCAAGTTGAAGCCCAGGCTCTGAGATTCTCCTCCCTTCCTGGGTTTTAGAGCCCAGGCTCCAGCCTGAGCGGGAATGGCTACACTGCCAAACCATAGCACAAGCCTGAGTCAGTTAACCCTGGCTCTGAGACTTGCTACTGCAGGGTGGGAGGTTGGAGTGTAGCTGTACCTCTAAAGCACTATTGAAAGGCACTCAGATATTATGACAAGTTTCAGAGTAACAGCCGTGTTAGTCTGTATCCACAAAAAGAAGAACAGGAGTACTTGTGGCACCTTAGAGACTAACAAATTTATTAGAGCATAAGCTTTCGTGGACTACAGCCCACTTCTTCGGATGCATCTAATAAATTTGTTAGTCTCTAAGGTGCCACAAGTACTCCTGTTCAGATATTATGATGATGAGGGCACTATAAGAACCTATGTGTAATACAATAGAACCAACTGACACATAATTAAATGGTAAACAGTATAAGAGACTGTGGGAGATGGCAATGCCTATATTCCTATGGAAAAAAATCATAGCTAAGGTCATGGGGAGTGAATACATCCTCCTTATACCTGTTCATTGAAACAAACAAAAAAAAAAATCAATAGCTCCTAAATTTTATATATCTATGTGTGCCCAAAAAGTATGTAGTCCCAGGTTATTTTGAAATCTGTATGGGCAGTTATTATACAGCTCTCTGTGGTGACATGGCTGGTTGCACCAGCTATTACCATGTGGAGAGGAGTCTTGAGTTCAAGAGTAGAAATTCAATTCTTCTCCTCTCCAAACTCTGTCAGAGAACATTCTCTGTGGGCAACGAGAAAGTGAACAGATTGTGTCACCCTTGAGACCCTACAAACTGACAGTCTTTGGAGTAGCATTAACACCAACCGCTGAAGAAGATAAGGTATCTGTCCTCTGGGCTATACAGTGATGCTGAGTACTTGATTATAGACATTCAAGAAAGTAAGAGGAAAAAATGACAATCCAGAATGAAAAAGAGATGAGAGCTCTGTAACTATCCTCAGACCTCCCTGCACTGTTTGGGGGAAATAAGAAACAATATTAGACTTAACTAGAGTAATTCATCTATATTTACTCCTTCAAGTATGGAATTTTTCCAACAATACTTAAGAAGCAAATTTTGTATTACATTTTGAGAAAATCTTCTATTTGCTGCTAAAACAATTATACCAACTCAACAAAACCTTAACTATTGTTGTACCACTAAGACGTAATATCCAGTCTTTAGTCTGTTATGTCCGGATCCAAAGAAGCCAATCATGCCTTCAATTAACTAAAAATATTTTCATTAGAACAAGAAACATCAACAGAAAAAATTAATTAAGTTACCACAACATGAGATTTCCTTGTTGCAGGCTACTGTCTATTCTATTCCTTGCTGCAACTAAGTTACAATGGGCAAGGCTTTTGCACTGTACCACCCAGACTGTACCACACCCGAAAGGTGCTGTTTCCTGATAGTAACACCACTCATTCTTAAAAATTCCAACTATGTCAGCCTGACTCAGCTTTTAATTAAGTATATCCCAATTTTCTGTTCACAGTATAGTGGAAGACAGTGTGGTCCAGTGGATAAGATACAGATGTGGTTTCTATTTCCTTGTTCTGCCACTTACTTGCTACATGACCGTAGACAAGTCATTTTGGACAGTTGTAAAGTTTGACATCTGATTTTTGGTTGTCCCAATTGAGACACTTATGACCTCATTTTCAGAGATGCTGAATATATACAGCTCCCACGGACATCAACTGGAATTGTAGGAACCTTAGCGCTTCTGAAAATCATGTCCAACAGTCTCCGAGTTGGCACCCAAAATCAGTGGCCACTTTTAGAGAATGTGGGCCTTGGCTTCCCTGTGCCTCCCTATCCCAACCTGTAAATTGGGAATAATGTTCGATGAACCTTTAGAGAGAGATGAGATGGGTAAAGATGGACCAACTTGTGTTGTTGAGAGAGACAAGCTTTTGAGCTACACAGAGCTCTTCCTCAGGTCTGGAGAAAGTATTCAGAGTGTCACAGCTAAGATCAAAAAATAAATGATCATAACTAGTTACCACATATTCTAAGGGATCATTCAAGACAAAGCACGGGCGACCAAGCAACTGGTTTCACCCACAACAGACTGCTGACCATACAGAGTGGTACCGGGCCAGGTTATAACAATTATTACTTTATAGTTAATGCTGGGAAACAGTTTTGTGCGGGGGCAGTGGCAGAGTGGGTGGAGATGAGAGGACGAAGCAGTGTAGGCTGAGGGCATGTGGATGAGGTGGCAGAGGCGGTAGGGGCTAGTGGCTCCGAGGGGCCTGGTGCTGGTGAAGAGGTGGAGGGGTGTGCACAGGGTAGTGGCAATGACAGGTTGGAGGTGCAGTGGCGACTGATGGGCTGGGGGCCCTGATGCTGGGGCTGCAGTGGTGATGGAGGCTAGTAGGAGGTGCTGATGGGGCCGGGGCCACAGACTGACGGTGGTGGGTGATTGGTGGCTGCGGCAGTGGCCAAGGGGCTGGGTGGCGGTTGAGGAGACGGAGAGGCAGAGGGGGCTGGGGTGCTGTGGCGGTGGCGGCAGTGACTGAGGAGGGGGAGGGCTGGGCGGTGGCTACAGCAGGAGGCCGGGGTGGTGCGCGCGCTGGGGCGCTCCGACGGGGTGGTTGTTTCACATGAAGGAGAATCTCCCGCTTAGACTCGCCGCCCACCCGCTCTTAGAGCCCCAGCCAGCAGCTCTCCCGGCCTCCCTTGCGCGACCTCGATCAGCGCTCGCGCCCCGGCCGAACCTTCCCCGCCTCTGGGTTCCCTGATTGGTGCAAATGCGTGGTGGGCGAGGCGCTTGGAGGCCTCTCCTCCTTCCCTTGCAGTGATTGGAGGACTCCCATGTCAATCAAGGCCCAGGACAGTGGGCGGGAGTGGTTATGTGACAGTGGCGCTGCAGCGTGGGGGAGGAGGTGTTGTCACGTAAACTGCGCATTGTTTTGGGCGTAAGTGAGATTAGTGAATTGAGCTGGATACGTAGCGCTCCTGAGAGAGGAGCCGGCCAGCGCTCAGAGGAGCAGGCCGCCGCCGCCGCCGCCATGGAGGCGAAGCCCAGCGAGCTGGTGCTCTGCGACAGCCTCATGCTCTGGGTGAGTGCGCGCGGGGCGGGGCGGCCTGACCCCTCTTGGGGCGGGCGGGGGCTCTATCCTGTCAGCGCGCTGCCCGCTATCCTGTATAAGCGATCCCCGTAACCTCCCCCTGCGCCCCGCATAACGCCCCTTGTTACCGTCACCAGCCTGTGCACCTGCCCCCTGTGTTCATCCCCGTGCCCGGTTAACACCGCATCCCAGTTAGTGCCCCTGGACCGCGGTCCCGCGCTGTATCCTTGCCCCTCGCCCGTGGGCTCCTATCTTGTATAATGCCTCCCTCCCCCCGCTATAATGTCCGTGCCCGTCGCTGTGGCGTTCGCTACATTAGCAGCGTGGCTTGTATCTGTCACGAGTGGGTCTTGTCCCCTCTCCTCTCCTCGGGGTTTGCAGGAGGGTGTCTTTTTAAACTGCCCCCTTTATTATCTCTCTCCCTCCTACGCAATGCCTCCTTCCCCTCACGCCCTGTGTAATATCCTCTCAGCTTACATAGCTCACACACCCTATATAGTGCATCCACGCCGCCTACACAAACAACCGGTTGAATTCTTGCTTATGACGGTGTGGTTTTTTTTGTAATGTGACAGAAGCTGGGAGTACCTGGACAGAGCTAGTTCTGATTTAGTCTTTAGATCTGAGGCAAACCCCCAAACCTGGTTAGTGTCCCCATCATCATTCAATATTGTGTTAGTTTCACACTGCGATTTTAAATCCACAAAGAGTGAAATTTACCTTTACCAGCATTCCGGAAGCATTAAGCTCTTCTCTCATGCTTTAACCTGCTTTGAGGTTTGGTTTTAACTCCAGACTCTCTTGATCTGTGGCATCCAGAATCTTGTATTTGCTTTTTATTTTTTATTTTTTTTGAGGGGAGGGGGTTCCTTTCCACCTCTTACAACCGCAGACCACAGTCCAGCTTATGAGGGTGTGATCAAAGAGGCTGACCTGCGCCAAGTGTCTCTGTCACAAGGAGAATGACACCTTCATTCTCAGGTTCACTTTAAAGCAATCTCTCGCCCTCTGATGAAAGGCTATGCAGTTCCGTGTTTGACTAAACATTTATAACTATAGCTGCTTCTAAAATAAAGTCCCACAGGAGGAAGTTTTATGTTTAAAAAAATGGAGATTGTAAATATACCTCTTAAACATATAAACATTTTGCACCCCAGATGAGGAGAGACACTGTTTAAAATTAATTCTCCTTCTCTCTCTTTAATCTGCTCCTCTCTTTTAAGTTTCTCTCCACAGCTGAGTGTGACTTATGTCAAGTCTGCCTCATCATTTAAGTTGTCAGAGATCTGCAACAGTCTTGTCTAAAATGCCAGTGGTTTTGTGCATGCCATTAAAAAACAAACAAACAAACAAAAAACCTCTTTGGCCAGTGTCTTGAAATAATACCTGTGCAGAGTCATGTTAATTTTAAAAAAATAGTAATTTATACTTTATAATGTGTGTGTGAGAGAGATAATATTTTTAATTTTCTCTAACTATTCAGTGGAAAGAAATAGAAATCAGACTTGATATGTTCTTTTACCGGCTTCCTGATTATGGTAAGAGACTGCAGACCTCTGAATTATGCATCAGTAAGAATCATGGTTTACAGGAGTGTTTTTGTGCCCTTTCAATATGCAAAGGGAAAATACTGCTAATGCTTACACCTCTGACCTAATAACCAAGGCTGTAAGAGATTGGGCAGGGAAATCTTAGAATCATAGACTTGTAGGACTGGAAGGGACTTTGAGAGGTCATCTACTCCAGTCCTGTTCACCCATGGCAGGACTAAGTATTATCTAGACCATCCCTGACAGGTGTTTGTCTAACCAGCTCTTAAAAATCTCCAATGATGGAGATTCCACAAACTCCCGAAGCAATTTATTCCAGTGCTTAACCATCCTGACAGGAAATTTTTTCTAATGTACAATCTAAACTGTGCTTGCTGTAATTTAAGCCCATTGCTTCTTGTCCTATCCTCAGAGGTTAAGGAGAACAATTTTTCTCCCTTTTCCTTGTAACAAACAGCCTTTTATGTACTTGAAAACTGTTATCATGTCCCTTCTCAGTCTTCTCTTCTCTAGACTAAACAAACCCAATTTTTTCAGTCTTCCCTCATAGGTCATATTTTCTAGACCTTTAATCATTTTTGTTGCTCTTCTCTGGACTTTCTCCAATTTGTCCACATCTTTCCTTAAATGGGGCACCCAGAATTAGACATAATACTCCAGTTGAGGCCTAATCAGCGTGAGTAGAGCGGAAGAATTACGTCTCATGTCTTGTTTACAACACTCCTGCTAATACATCCGAGAATGATGTTTGCTTTTTTTGCAACAGTGTTACACTGTTGGCTCTCATTTAGCTTGTGATCCGCGATGGCCCCAAGATCCCTTTCTGCAGTACACCTTCCTAGGCAGTCATTTCCGATTTTGTATGTGTGCAACTGCGTGTTCCTTCCTAAGTGGAGTATTTTGCATTTGTCCTTGTTGAATATCATCCTATTTACTTCAAACCACTTCTCCAGTTTGTCCAGATCATTTTGAATTTTAATCTTACCCTCTAAAGCACTTGCAACCCCTCCCAGCTTGCTATTGTCTGCAAACTTTATATGTGTACTCTGTTGACCATTATCTAAATCATTGATAAAAATATTGAACAGAACCAGCCCCAGACTTGATCCCTGCAGAATCCCATGCGATATGCCCTTCCAGGTTGACTGTTAACCACTGAGAACTACCAGTTTTCCAACCAGTTATGCACTCACCTTATAGTTGCTCCATCTGGGTTGTATTTCCTTAATTTATTTATGAGAAAGTCATAGGAGACGGTATAAAAAGCCTTACTAAAGTAAAGATATACTACATCTACCACTACCACTCCCCCCCCCCCCCCCCAAATTCAGGAAGCACTGGAACTTAAATTTTTTATAGGTAGAAAAATTGCTATTATGTTATAATTTGCATAAGAACCAAGTGACATTTCTTGTAACCAACAAGTCATCGTTGCAATAACAATGGTTTTGGAGCAGTGGGCAGGTTTGACCATTCTCAATACCAATATCCTGTGAGTCTGATCATTATTTTTTCAGCATTAGCTTTGGTTTGGAAGCCTGTTAAATTATTAACAAAAAACAATAAAAGGAAACTTAGACCCAATTAACACTTAAAGTGCAGACTTCAATTGACAAAAGCAAAAATGTCAGATCTTAAAATATTTAGTACAGTGATTCTCAAACTCTTCAAAATGTGCAGGGCAGCATGTGCGACAAACAATTTGATTAATCGAAATTGAACATTCCCCTTCGGTTTTGCTCATATTTTGGCTGATTTCTTGTCTCTGTAGTTCAGGACTTGCAGGTTCAAAGTGGCTTTGTCAAAAGATTTTTGGTGGAACTGTATTGTACCAAATACTGAGAGTCTTGCAGTAGGAATTATATAAAGCCAGTGTAAGGTTATACCAGGGCTATCTGGTCCAGAATGTTTCTTTGGAAATACTAGCCAGTTGGTGGGTGCCAAATGGGAATGGGGGAGGGGAATTAATCACTCTTTAGAAGTAATTTAGAAATGCAGGGATAAAAAAATAACCAAGATAGAGACGGTTTAGCAGTACTTATAGGAAGGGGAACCCCATTTTTTACTCCTCCAACAAATTCAAACTGTGTGCATGCATATACGGAGTAAAGTATTTGTAAATATATAGGTATGTTTTATTACCGGGTCATGGAATTCAGAGTCTTACATAATAGTTTAAAAATAACTTCATGCTTTTTTCTTCACTCCATTTTTTTCTGCTAGTACCCGCCTAGTGTTTTACATGTTCAACATGTTGTACAAAAATGAAATTCTGTATCTTTTCTCGGTCTCCCTTTCCTTCATCTTATCATGGTTTCAGGGTTTTTTAATTTTTTCCATTAATATACAAATAAAAATAGCCTACCCTAAGGCTCGCCATAGCATATATCCAAATTCCAGCATTTTTTCTGAGTGTGGAAATGGGTGTGTCTAACTGATTTTTATTAGTGCTGCTTTAAGACATTATGGGCCTAACTCTCATGTATACCTTGGCTGTTTATACAGATCTAATCATGGAAAGGGATCATAAAGTGAATGTAATTATAATTTATTTCCACATAAAGGTCCCTTTAAACTGTTAGAGCAATGTAAAGGGGCCTTAGTGAAAATGAGAATCAGGCCCCGTATGTTCATATTGTTTGTGTGTTGCTATTGCAGCGTGTATGTATTGCCATATATGTATTGTTGTTGTTTGTTATATTTGTTTTGTTTTTCTGGTCTAATATCTTATTTCACTGATGTAACTCATAAGTTAGTGAACGCTTAATGGTATTAATAGCCATATGCTGCTACAGTCTATGCAACTTTAATTTTCCATAACTATGTTTAATATATAATTCACTTCCAAAATAGCAGTGGGGTGGGGAGAAGATGCTTTGTATTGAAAGGAATAGTTAGAGACCTACGAGCTATAATTATCTATAATATTAAGTGGTTTCAATTATTCTGGGTAGTCATGAGAGAGAAGCTCAAGTGGTTTGTATTATCATTAGTATTACAAAGGGATGTTCACCTTATGCATAAGCTTCCTTTTGGTTATGCATTTTTATTGATGCAATCCCTGTAGCATAAATACATATCCTCCATTGGGGGAGGGGAAAATGTGAATTACAAGTGTTAACTAATATTTGTACATATTGGATGCCTTTTTAATATTTCAAAGGCATCACCGAATTAGTGTGTTCTTCAGTCTGCTGTGTCATGGAATACTGTATTTTCAAATATTAAAAAGTTAGCTTACTCAAATTAACAAAAATATATTTATAAGTGCCCAGGAGAAACTGAACTTCTGTTGTCTAACACTATTACTTCCACACTAGTCGTCAAACTTAGATTTTCTGAATTGTCCCCCCAGAAAGAGAGCCTTTATTCCCTTCATATTAGGGAAACCACAATACTTTCCATTTAGATAAGAATGGAAATAATACCTGCAGCAACAGTCAGGGGGAAGCTATCTTTAGAGTAGGCTTGTGTCATGGACACCTGTGTCAGTGTCTTAGATATTTAAGTGCCTGGAACAATAGTGTATACGTAGATTCTTAACATACTAAAGCAGTTCCTTCTCTTGAATTTCCTTTAGCATTGTGCTTTATATCAGAGGAAGCATGTGGCCAAATTATGCTTTTACATAGAATTACTTTAGACTTACACCAGGATAACAGAGCAGCATTTGACTATTTTTTTTATAACATGACAAATACATACATCCAATGCACTGACATGTCTTTAAGATGTTCAAGCATTAATTATGCCTCTGTCCTGCAAAGGCACAAACTTAACTTCAAGCACATGTGTAGTTCCATTGTCTCAGTGGGACAGCTTATGTGCCTAAAGTTAAGCATTAGTGTGTTTACCTCACACTGAAGTCAAGCACTCAGGATCACGCCCATAGTCAGTAACCTACTTTCCTAGTTATGTTGACAGGAAACTTTTTTTTCCCCTCTGTTCAGTAAGTACACTTCTTATAATGTCTTTTAGAAGGCTTTCTCAAGCAAAACATACAAAACTTAACTCTTGTGATCCCAAAGTTGTATGTCCTTGAGACAGTAAGTACCTAAGGAAATAGCTCGTAGCCAGGGCCGGCTCCAGGGTTTTGGCCGCCCCAAGCAGCCAAACCAAAAAAAAAAAAAAAAGCCGCGATCGCGATCTGCGGCGGCAATTCGGTGGGAGGTCCTTCACTCCCAGGCGGAGTGACGGACCCTCCGCCGAATTGCCGCCGAATACCTGGAACTGCCGCCCCTGTCCAGAATGGCCGCCCCAAGCACCTGCTTGAGAAGCTGGTGCCTGGAGTCGGCCCTGCTCGTAGCCAAGCCTTTGAGTGCTTCTACTACCCTTTATAAGCAAAGGAGGAAAAAAGGTTTGGATATCTAGAGGAGCTATTTCATCCTCTCAAGTTCTAGTAGATAGTATTGCAGGTCTGGAATAACTCCGGCAGATGAGATTGATCACCATATTCAAGCTATCTGTTGTTGTTTTTTTAATTATCGTCAAGAGATTTATTTAGAATATATGGAAGTTGCAATCTTAAAATCTTATTTGGTCTCCCACAGACCCAGGGGAAGATGCAGATATATTCTGCATTATAGAATGTTGAATGGCTGCCTCTGGGGAAGAAATCCTTATTTAAGGTATTCTGTACAGTAACTCCTCACTTAACATTGTAGTTATATTCCTGAAAAATACAACTTTAAGTGAAACAATGTTAAACGAATCCAATTGTCCCATAAGATTTAATGTAAATGCGGGGGGTTAGGTTCCAAGGAAATTTTTTGGGGGCAGACAAAAGTCATTATACTGTATACTGTACAGTACTGTACTGTGGTTGGGAAGTGCCCCTGGCTTACCCCACACAGGCACAGCCCGCTGCAGGCAAGGACGCTAACTAGGAAGCACCTTTGCAGCAGCGGCGGCAGCTTCCCCAGGGTACGTCTATACTTACCTCCGGGTCCGGCAGTAAGCAATCGATCTTCTGGGATCGATTTATCGCATCTTGTCTAGACGCGATAAATCGATCCCGGAGGTGCTCACCGTCGACGCCGGTACTCCTGCTCCACGAGAGGAGTACGCGGAGTCGACGGGGGAGCCTGCCTGCCGCGTGTGGACCTGCGGTGAGTTCAAACTAAGATAGTTCGACTTCAGCTATGTGAATAACGTAGCTGAAGTTGCGTATCTTAGTTCGAAGTGGGGGGTTAGTGTGGACCAGCCCCCAGAGAACAGGCTCGGATTTTGCCAGGAATGCTCCAGGCCCACCTCTTCCTGTCCCTGCTCCACTCCAGGCCCACCTCTTCCCACCCCCACTCCACCTCCTCTCCGGAGCACACCACATCCCTCCCCCCTCCAAAGTCCTAAGTGCTGCCAAACAGTTGTTTGGCGGCACTTAGGACTTTCTGGGAGGGAGGGGGAGGAGCGGAGACACAGCGCTTCCCCGCTCCTGTCCCTCCCTCCCAGAAAGTCCTAAGCCCCACCAAACAACTGTTTGGCTGTGCGGGAAGCGCTGGGAGGGAGGGGGAAGAGGCAGAGAAGCAGAACTTGTGCAATGCTCCTTTGTAAAGTCGCTGCTGTTCCACAGAATCTTACAAGCATGCAACCAAACAACGTTATAAGGGAGCATTGCACAACTTTAAACGAGCATGTTCCCTAATTGAGCAGGGATGTAACATTGAAACAACATTGAGTGGGACAATGTTAAATGAGGAGTTACTGTACTTATAGTTTCAGCCATTTGGCAGTGGTAAACATTCTTAGTGTTGACTTCCTCTCCATGAGTGGCTGAATAATGTTAGTTTGGACCATGATCTTTTCTTTCCTCCCACTTGTAAAAAATCTGTAAACATTTCTATTCAAAATCTCTTTGGAGGCAGAACCTGTCTTCATAGCTTATTTAGCCATGGTAGCAGCGGGAGAGCCTCCAGCCTGGATCCTCCATCTAAGCATAGAAACCTATCTGACAACTATATATGTGTATGGTCCTACTTTTAAAATGTATAGCTATTTGGTGACTGAACATGCAATATCTTAGGAGAAATCACATTAAGAATTATGTCGTAAGATGTGTACTACACCCTTCAAAGCATATGCAATGCATCAGCTTAATAGTTGTGCTTCTAAGGCAGAAAGTGTTTGCCCCACCCAATGGGGTGGAGAGCAAAGGTGATTTAAACTGGATTCTGGGCTATACTGGGTGCTGAAATGGGCCCCAGGTCCAGTTAAAGCTGTTCCTGCATGCTTTAACTTGCAGCAGCCTGTCAGAGATTGCCTATGGACTGCAGTACTTGTGGCAGCCCTACACTGCACTGGGGGAATCATGGCCCGGTCCTTTGCAGTGCCTTTGACTTCTGTAGGCTATGGGGTAAGGGATAGTATTTTCCTGGGATATATTTCTCTTCATTGTGTCAGTTTAGCAAAGTTCATGTCACTTTTCTGTAAATGATTCTACTGCAAGTAATGGATCCTGCTTCCACGGAAGTCAGTTGCAAACCTCCATTGTCTTCAGAGGTCCAAAATCAGCCTGTAAATCTATGAAAATTGTTCAGACCTGTATTATATATATATAAACCACTTGCTATTTGCTTTCATATTGCCATTACCTGCAATGATGAGTTTAAAAACACACTGCAGAAGTACCAAGTATGAGAGGGGTAGCCGTGTTCGTCTGTATCCACAAAAATAGCAAGGAGTCCGGTGGCACCTTAAAGACTAACAGAAGTAGGCTCCTCACTAGGCTGCTCTTAAACCAAACTAAATGTATATTAGCATACCTAGAAGTAAATCAAATGACAAAGATATACTTAGCAAGCACACAAAAAAAGTTCTCAGGCAAAAGTGAGCATAGCCTCATAATAACATAAACAGCTTATCTTGGTTGCCTATGTTCCTCACAGCTATCAAAAAGTGACCCTGGACAACAAAGAAGAACAGAGAGCAAGTTCTTTCTGGCGAGCGCTTCTTTCCTTTTAATCCTAATTAGTTGCTTCTATTCCAGGAGATACCAGCATGTATAAAGTAGCACTACATGTCAGAAGGCTCATAAAGGCCTTATTTACTTGGTTAAACAAGGGCTGAAGATGTTTATAGAAGTAAAGTGGTATGGCACATTGATGTGCATAGCAATCTTTAGGTCTGAATGCCCATAAACTGAAAATTTTATTCTCCCAGTATAATGGCACTGGAGGTCTGAACTCAGATTTGCCCGAGTGTGATCCTTAGGCTTCTAAGCCCATCCTTATGTTGGGCTGCTGTGTGTTGAGGGCTGCTCTGTTACAAGCTGAGACTAGTCCACAACTGTTCTAGGGCTGCTTCCTCTAACTTACCTTTTATGCTACCAGGGATTACTGACTTTTTGCTTACCTACCTATTGTAATGTAGGATAAGAAACACATCTTAATATAAAACACTCCAATTATGTCCTCTTTGTGCTTGGCCCTTTTTCTGCCTGCTTATTTCAACTTAAATGCAACATCTGATGTTCTGGGCACGTGGACAATCTTTATAAAACATAATGCATAACAGTCGTCTCATGCTTCCATAGCTTGAAACAGGGTCTCCCACCAACCCAGCTTAAATAATCACCCAAATCGTGGGAGAACAGATGACTGAATCAATATTATCCAAAGGCCGGCAAATCCATGCTTTGGAGAATGGATGGGAGAAGCAAATTCCACCATTGATAATCCTTTCCTGAAACGGCTTCATCATTTGTAAAGAGGTCTCCAAGGTAACCAGGACCTTGCATATTTTAGGGCTTTATAAATTGAAATCAACACCTTAAACTGTACTCAGAAATTAACTAGAGGCCAATCAGAGCATGGAGCAGAATTGTTGTCTGTGAATCTGTAGCAACAGCAAGAATCCACAAAGCAGGTGATCAAACACTTGGCTACTGTATCCTGGACCTTGCATGTAAAAATGTCTACTGCAGTGCTGTATCTGGCTTCACTCTCCGTGTTGGAGGTAGGCCTGTAACTTCTAGGAATTTTTTTAAAAGGCTCCAGAAGCGATCCCGGCAATTACAAGCCAGTAAGCCTAACTTCAGTACCAGGCACATTAGTTGAAACTGTAGTAAAGAACAGAATTATCAGACACATAGATGCATATGATTTGTTGGGGAAGAGTCAACATGGTTTTTGTAAAGGGAAATCATGCCTCGCCAATCTACTAGAATTCTTTGGGGAGGCCAACATGCATGTGGACAAGGGTGATGCAGTGTATAGAGTATACTTAGATTTTCAGAAAGCCTTTGACAAGGTCCCTCACTAAAGGCTCTTAAGCAAAGTAAGTTGTCATGGAATAAGAGGGAAGGTCCTTTCATGGATCAGTAACTGGTTAAAAGATAGGAAACAAAGGGTAGGAATAAATGGACAGTTTTCAGAATGTAGAGGGGTAAATAGTGGTGTCCCCCAGGGATCTGTACTGGGACCAGTCTCATTCAACATATTCATAAATGATCTGGAAAAAGGGGTAAAGAGTGAGGTGGCAAAATTTGCAGATAACTTGCTTGAGCAGTTTTGTAAGTCCAAAGCAGACTGCGAAGAGTTACAAAGGGACCTCACAAAACTGGGTGACTGGGCAACAAAATGGCAGATAAAATTCAATGTTAATATATGCAAAGTAATGCACATTAGAAAACATAATCCCAACTATACATATAGAATGATGGGATCTAAATTAGCTGTTACCACTCAAGAAAGAGATCTTGGAGTCATTGTGGATAGTTCTCTGAAAACATCCACTCAATGTGCAGTGGCAGTCAAAAAAGTGAACAGAATGTTGGGAATCATGAAGAAAGGGATAGATAATAAGACAGAAAATATCATATTGCCTTCATATAAATCCATGGTACACCCACATCTTGACTGCATACAGATCTGGTCGCAGTGTCTCAAAAACATATATTGAAATTGGAAAAGGTACAGAAAAGGGAAACAAAAATGATTAGGGGCATGGAACAGCTTCCATATGAGGCGAGATTAATAAAACTGGGACTTCTGGGCTTGGAAAAAAGTTAACTAAGGGGGGATATGGTAGAGGTCTATAAAATCATGACTGGTGTGGAGAAAATAAATAAGGAATAAGAACTAGGGCTCACCAAATGAAATTAATAGGCAGCAGGTTTCAAACAAACAAAGGGAAGTCTTTCTTCACACAGTGCAGTTAACCTGTGGAATTCTTTGCCAGAGGATGTTGTGAAGGCGAAGACTATAACAGGGTTCAAAAAAGAACTAGATAAGTTCATGGAGGATAGGTCCATTAATGGCTATTAGCCAGGATGGGTAGGGATGGTGTCCCTAGCCTCTGTTGGCCAGAAGCTAGGAATGGGCAACAGGGGATGGATCACTTGGTGATTACCTGTTCTGTTAATTCCCTCTGAAAGTCCCTGGCATTGGCCACTGTCGGAAGACAGGATAGTGGGCTAGATGGTCTTTTGGTCTGACTCAGTATGGTTGTTTTTATGTTCTTATGTTTTGTGCTCCTCCTGGTGGAGCATAACAGAAGACTGTCCCTTACCCTGGGCTCATGACTTTGCAACGATTGAGCCCTTAGATTGTAAACTCTTAGGGGCAGGGATTGTCTGTCACTGTGTGTGTGTGTGTAGCATTTAGCACAATTGGACCTTGATTCTAATTGAAGCCTCTAGGCACTACAGTAATATAAATAGTAATTTCATTCAAAAATACACTAAAAGATTTCTAATTAGGTTGCAAACTCAAAATGGAGGTGTTAGAGCTTCTTAAAAGGTTTCAAGACATTTTTATAATGGAAGGTGTTAGGTTGCCTAACACTTCCATCTACCCCTATCAGCTCCTATAACACCAGTTTTCATAGGAGAGATGAAGGGTGGTAGATGGAATATGGGGCTGTGATATTTATTCTTAACATAGAAATATATGAACAAAAATAAAATTATAGTTACTGTGTATCCAGCCATGAGAGACTAAATGGGAAATGCTTCTTTATATACAACCTTTAGGAAATTCAAATGTTCATTGTCTGTTATGTACCTTTCTCCTGGTCTTGTATTCCAGCTCTTTTGTAAAAGCATCAAAGTACTATTATATGTTAAAGAAGGGTTTCGTGAATTTTAGTTCAAAATGTAAGGATGACTTTGGAGTCTCCCATGTTCCAAGCAAGTATATTTCCAATATGCAACACTTGCACACTCTAAGAATATGAAAACAACTAAAAATGATTGAAGAATGCGATAACTGTTCTGTAGCCGTACGTTTTTTTTCCCCCACCCAAAAGCACACATCTCCATCTGTTTTTATATAACCTTTTTTCCCAATAATCTTAGAAGTCTTAAGGGAGGTGGACATTTATATTTAACACAGGGGTCGGCAACCTTTCAGAAGTGGTGTGCCGAGTGTTCATTTATTCACTCTAATTTAAGGTTTCATGTACCAGTAATACATTTTAACGTTTTTAGAAGATCTCTTTCTATAAGTCTATAATATATAACTAAACTATTGTTTTATGTAAAGTAAATAAGGTTTTTAAAATGTTTAAGAAGCTTCATTTAAAATTAAATTAAGATGCAGAGCCCCCTGGACTGGTGGCCAGGCCCCAGGTAGTGTGAGTGCCACTGAAAATAAGCTTGCGTCCCACAGGTTGCCTACACGTGATTTAACATATACATTATGAAGGATTGAATTGGGATTGTTTGAAATTAGAATATTTCTCTTGATGCCTCCCTTTTTATTATTTTTAAGCAAATTTTTGATGAGGGCTTTAAATGTCCAAAATGAAAGCTTTGTCACCTAATTTAAGAAACAAGTAAATGTTACACCAGTCTCTCAAATTGATGTTAATTCACAAGTTGAGTTTACAATGAGAGATAGGAATATCACGACTATGGAAAAACAGTGGGTCAGCATATTTGAACATTTTAAACCAATATTGGCAATTGCCTTTCTGTCAAAGTATTGAGCAGGAATAGTTTATTGGCTTAGTTTACAAATTATTCAGTTTGTGAAAGAGATTTTGATGTTCCAGGCTACTTAAAATAAAGAGGCATTTTACTAAAGGTTCATACTAAGGAAAAATAGAGAATTGCATCTAATTCCCTGTCTCTTTCTATGTTGAACTGGAAACATATTGTTTGCCTTTCTTTAGTTGCAGACATTTAATACCTCTGGACCCTGCAAAGATGTTCAAGACTTGACAAATGGTGTTGCAATGGCACAGGTACTTCATCAAATGTAAGTTGACAGTTAAGTTCAAAAAGTATATATCAAATAATTCTACATTCTTATTTAGGTTTCACACTCTTTTTCCAAAGTACCAGATATGCAGAATAACAAAGTATATCTTTCTAGAAAATGTTACATATCTCAACTTGTATGATACGGGTGTTATAATTGAGCGAAAAAGATGCCTTTACAGTGTCACTATGACTGAATATCAACAACACGATAGAGTGGATGGTTTGGAGTAATTTCTCCACTCTCTTCTCCTCAGAGCCTTTGGTTTGGCTTTTTTAGTATAAACATAGTTGAATCACAGATTTTCCTTTATATCCCATAGATTGTTCAGAACTAATTTGCTATGGAAATTTGATTTATTACAGAATATGTTTGCAGTATTGTTGTAGTTGTGTTGGTCTCAGGGTAAGAGAGAGTCAAGATGGGTGAGTTAATATCTTTTATTGGCCCAGTTTCTGTTGGTGAAAGAGACAAGCTTTTGAGCTCCACAGAACTCTTCTTTAGGAGTTTGAAAGCTTGTCTCTTTCATCAACAGAAGTTGGTCCAATAAAAGATACTAATGCACCCATCTTGTCTCCTTATTACAGAATAGTCTAATGGGAAAATGTTTTGGGAGCATACATCTAATCTTTGGTGTGTCTTGTTCATGGTGGAAAAAATGATATGAAATACAAACTTTAGGATCATCACTGTTCTCTTTTCTGTCTGTGTCTTCATGAATTGTTTTTGTTTTTTCAGTTAATTAATTGGGATAAACTATCCCTAAATTCCCAATAGCAGTATTCATGGTGCAAGGAGTACAAGATCATCATTTCTCTTTGACACCATTTTCATGGATATCAGTGCTTGAGTCCTTGCTCTACTTTCCTTTTAGAGAGAGGAACTGGAAATTCAACCTACATGTCTTTGTGTAGTACTGCTACTGGCTTTGCCCAACTCCTTGACCATTATGTTTTAAGGGTAATTTGGAGCTTTTATAGTTCAAGTATTGGAGCTGTCATGGGAAAACCCCTATTTAAAAAATGGGAGGGATATTGAAAATATTTTTCTGTCCTGCTAAGATTTCAACAGCGAATTGGGGTTGGAGTGGCAGAGTGGAGTTAAACACTAGTGGACATGTCACTTTGGTGGCATGCCCACTGTTTGAAACTTCAGTCAGTTCAGACACGAGATCAGAACATCTGACTGTCACTGAAATAGTGTTATGTCTCTTTACCACTGGCTCAGATAAGAAAAGAAGGGTTTAATGCGGAGCCATATCCTGTTTTAAAACACAGCTTTGATGATTGCAATTTGATAAGTGTAAGCAGGTGCTTTTCCCAGCATGCTCCAAATCATAGTATGCGCATGTTATATAAGGGCAAAGATAACCACCTTCTTAGGGTTTGGCTGTAACAAAATGATTCAATGTGAAGTTACACAACTTTAAGCCCAAAATTACTCCTTGGGTTTGGCTGCTCTTAGGGTTGCTCCCTGAGGACTGTTTTGCCTAGATCCTCTGACCAAAGGGGCAGCACCTATCTCTGTATCTTGTCTGGGTTAACAAACTGCACCTACCACAGTCAGCAGAGATTAATTAGCATCTTCCTGCAGTAACTACATCCTCGCAGTTTGACAACGAACTATTGATAACTGCTCTTTGAGTACAGTCTCTCAACCAGTTCTTCACCCACTTTATAGGAGTTTTATCTCAACCACATTTCCTTAGTTTGTTTATGAGAACGACTTGTGAGACTGTGACAAGAGCCTTATTAAAATCAAGATGTATCATATATCCTGTTTCCCCCTCTACACTAAGCCAGTGACCCTGTCAAAGAAAGAAATTAGGTTGGTTTGGCATGATTTGTTCTTGACAAACCCATGCTGGCTATTCCTTATAACACTGTTATCCTCTATGTGCTTACAAATTGATTGTTTAATAACTTGTTCCAATATTGTTAAAAGGTTCTATTGGTAAACTAATAGCATGCATATGGAGTGGTCCTTTAAAGTCTCTAAATGTCTCCTAATGAAAGCAAGATCCATTCAGTGGGACAGCTTTATATTAGTGGCTCTAAAAAGAAATACAAAAAGTTACGTAAAATGACAATCTAGAACAAATAACTTTTTCTTTCCTAATTCTTTTGACTAATTAAATTGTTATAGCAGAAGTATATAAATATGTTAACTCTAACTGTAATTGCTGTAGCTGGCTTTTGTCAGTTCAGATTTTTTTTTTAATTGTTTATTCTAAACATAAACATGATTTTTTTTGTCTGTTACAAAGCACAAAAACTATGCACAATAAAGAAATATTTTAGATATTTATGTTTTAATTTTAATTCACTATATCAGGGGCGGCCAACCTGAGCCTAAGAAGGAGCCAGAATTTACCAATGTACACTGCCAAAGAGCCACAGTATTATGTAATGATTATATACGTGTGTGTGTGTGTGTGTGTATATATGCACACACAATCATATAATTTGATAATGTATATTTTTTATGCATTTATAATATATAGTTAACGATAATAAAAACAACTTGTCTTAATGTTTTACTTAGTGGGACTTCTGGCAATCTTTGCTTTCAGCAATTCCCTTGAAGTTTGGTTTGTGTTCAGTTGTGCTCACACGCAGCAGTCCTCTTAAGTGGCAGTCTGTCAAAACGGATCGGTGCTTGGATTTCACATGTTTGAGTGTTGAGAAAACAGACTCTCAAAGATAGGTCAAGGCAAACATCGAGATTAATTTTAGGGCCGCACTTCTGATGTTGGGGGTATTTATCCTTTGGCACAGATTTCCAGAAAGTAAGGGTCCCCTCTGTCTTCGGAACAAATTTCAATCTGTCATCTTTCAAAAGTTTTATTATTTCCATCTGGGATGTTGCTTCGTCAGTAACTAAAGGGGGCTTCAGACAATCGGCTTCAGCACTAAAAGGGTCAATCAGAAATCTGATTTGAGGTCTTTTCTGCTGCAAATCTTGGAATCTTTCCTCAAAACTGTCCTTAAGATCTTTAATCATGCTCGCATATCTAATTGTGCTCTGTTTTAGGGATTCTTGTGCATCTTCTTTTGATCTGTCTGGAAGTTATGACATTGAGGGAAAGTGTGTCAGCTCTCCCTCAAGCATTTGTCTATGAAACACCTGCAGTTTGTTCATGAACGCAAATACACTTTGCACTAGATAAGACAGCAACCAGAATTTTCGTTGTAAGTCCACGTTTAGTTTATCCAAATGCAGCAGCATGTCTGCAAGAAATGCCAAGTCTAGAACCTCCCCAGGATCTGTAAGCTTAGGGTGTATTCTTTGCTTCTCCTCCATAAACAATTTTACTGGTTCCAAGAGCTCGAAAAAACGGGAAATAACTTTACCTCTCAAGAGCCATCGAACTGTGCAGTGAAATGGCAAATCAGCAGGGAAGTAGTCTTCATCCAGTTTTTTTACTAGATTTTGAAATTGTCTGTGATTGAGTGCATTTGAGCAAATGAAATTCACAATGTGCAAGACTGGTTTCATGACCTGATCAAATTTGAGATTTTTAGATACGAGTTTTTCCCGATGAATAATACAGTGAAATGTCCAAAATTTGGGAAAGCTCTCGTCAGACTTACAAAGCCCTACTAATCCATTCACAGATCCCCACATGGATGGAGCCCTATCTGTTGCAATGGCAGTGAGCTTCTGTAAAGGGAAGTGGTGTTTCACAACTAGCAACATCAATGCCTCCTTTAGATCTCATCCACGAGTTCTGTCCTTTAGTGGGACGATATCCAGGAGTTCTTCCCTTACAACACAGTCCGGACAAATACCGATAATTGAGGTTTATCCTGTACATCGCATGACTCATCCAAAGCGATGCTAAAATACTCACACTGCTGAAGTTGCAAGTGCAGTAGCCATTCAGTGTCACTGTTCAGGTCAGAGATTCTGCGTTCTGCTGTGTGGCGTGAAAGCTGCAGGCCAGAAATTTTCTTCTGTAGATTCTCGTTCTCTGGTGACAAGATTGAAATCACATCAGTGATGCACATTTTTATAAACTCGCCTTCAGAGTAGGGCTTTTTTATACGGGCTATGTGCCCAGCCACATAATAGGAGGCTAAGGTTACAGTCCGCAATCGGTTGGCAAATCTGGTGAAGAATTGGGCTTCTACATCTGTTTGTTTTTTCAAAATTTTCCGTTTTAAAGTGCAGAGTTCAGAACCTTGTGGGAATTCTTGATCCATATGTGCATGGCTAGAAGTGAAATGACGCTGCAAGTTTGAAGATTTGAACTGAGAGACACACGTCTGGCAAAGAAGACACATGTCCTTATGATTACGTTCAACGAAAAAGTACTTATGCTCCCACTCCTGTTGGAAGCTTCGATTTTCATCTGTGTATTTGCTTTTCTGTTTGCACTTGCTTTCCATTGTTAGATGGTGTAAGAAAAATTTTGATTAAAAATTTCCACACCAGCTAGTAGTCACTGTGTACTTTATTGAAGAAGACCAGGCTCCAGCCAGGGGTTGCTGGACACCTGGCTCTGCCCCAGGCCCGGCCTCCCACTCCACCCTTTTCACCAAGTCCCCACCCCAATCCTAGGTAGTGAAGACACTCCACTCTGTTGGGCAGAAGGAATTTTGAGGCTTCAAGAATATAGGTCCCCTCCCTGCCCTGCCTCTTCTTGCCTCATTTTGCCCCCTCCCCCAGTGAGATGTGTCCTTGCTCCTCCCTGCTCCCTCCCCGAGCCTCCTGGTGTGAAAGAGGGGCAGCAGGCAAGGAGACAGAGGAGGAGGTGACAGGGGGAGGCTGTGCACCAGGTCTCATAGACTCATAGACTTTAAGGTCAGAAGGGACCATTATGATCATCTGGTCTGACCCCCTGCATGCTGCAGGCCACAAAACCGTCCCTACCCCTTCCCTTGACTCTGCTGTTGAAGTCCCCAATCCTGTGTTTTAGTGACTTCAATTGGCAGAGACCCTCCTGCTAGTGATCCCTGCCCCATGCTGCGGAGGAAGGCGAAAAACCTCCAGAGGCTCAGCCAATCTACCCTGGAGGAAAATTCCTTCCCGACCCCAAATATAGCGATCAGTAAGACCCCGAGCATGTAGGCAAGAGTCTCCAGCCTGACCCCTGTTAGCCATTATACTATTTATCTACCATTGCTTGGTATTCCTTGGCTAATATGTTTTACCATTAAACCATTCCCTCCATAAACTTATCTAACTTAATCTTAAAACCAGACAGGTCCGTTGCCCCCACCGTTTCCCTCGGAAGGCCGTTCCAATATTTCACCCCTCTAACGGTCAGAAACCTTCGTCTAATTTCAAGCCTGAACTTCCCCACGGCCAGTTTATATCCATTCGTTCTCGTGTCCACATTAGTACTAAGCTGGAATAATTCCTCTCCCTCCCTTGTATTTATCCCTCTGATTATATTTAAAGATAGCAATCATATCCCCCCTCAGCCTTCGTTTTGTCAGACTAAACAACCCGAGCTCCTCTAGTCTCCTTTCATATGACAGGTTTTCCATTCCTCTGATCATCCTAGTCGCCCTTCTCTGCACCCGTTCCAGTTTGAGTTAATCTTTTTTAAACATGGGAGACCAGAACTGCACACAGTACTCCAAATGAGGTCTCACCAGCGCTTCTCCCTCCCCCAGTGCCTCCCATTGCGATCAGCTGTTTTGCGGCGTTGAGGTGGCTCAGGGAGGGAGAGGGAGGAGCGAGGACGCACACCCAGCCCCCCCCCCCCCCAGAGCAGCCTCAACGCCACGAAACAGCTGATCATGTCGGGAGGTGCTGGGGGAGGGAGGGGGGCTGGGTGCTCCTCCCCCTCCCTCCCAGAGCCGCAATGCCATGAAACAGCTGATCACCGTGGCGGGTGAGCAGGAGGGGCAGGCACTGAGGGGCAGGGGGGGCCATCGGCAGGCGGGAGGGGCTGGGGACTGATAGGACTACCGGTGGGTGCTGAGCACCTACCATTTTTTTCCCAGAGTTGGCTCCTGGCAGGAGCCGCCAGTTGGCCACGCCTGCACTATATTCTTGAAGCCTCAAAATTCCTTCTGCCCAACAGAGTGGAGTGTCTTCACTACCTAGCTTTGATGTCTTATTCAGTAGAATTCACTCGCCAGGACAGAAAATTTCCAATAATGTACCTCTTCAGATACTGTAGTGAATTTTCTAATATAAAACTAACGCTGGAGGTCTGATGTCTCATTTGAATTATGCCATTTTAATGTTTAGTAAATACAGTTTACTTTTATTCTAGAGATGTTGCCTGGTTTGATGAATCATGGCTAAGCCGTATTAAAGAAGATGTTGGTGACAACTGGAGAATAAAGGTACCAAAAATGAAAGTTGGCAAAAGCTATTTGCAGTCGCTTAGGACGATGTTTCCCGAGTTTATCTAATATTACTATGTTACAGTGTTGGGGGGAGGTGTCAAAAAGAGCAATAATTAACACACACATTCAAATTGTATGTAACTGACTTAAACATATTTTACCATGATCTATGCTTCACATGTAGTTCCTTTCTCATCTTAATTCTCTCCCAGCATCATTACATATTTCTCATAAAACTACTGTGTAGATTTTTAAATGAAAATAAAATGCAGTCAGATTAAACTTTTTTTTTGTTTTGTTTTTAGTCTGAGAAAAGTATCTATTCTTAATAGTAGTATATAACCAATGTTATCTTTTATACACTGTTAGGCCAGTAATCTGAAAAAGGTTCTGCAAGGAATTATGGACTACTATCATGAGGTATGGAAAAAACAGCAGTTTTGTTGGTTTTGTTCATATAACAAATAAGGATTGGTCTTTTTCGCTGAAGTTAATCCCGACTATAGAATAATACTAAACTGTTCCTATAATGATACTCTTTTTGTGAAATGTGTGTTAGAGCGTGATATAAATGAAAATTCTCTCAATAGAAAAATACTGAAGCTACATGTAAAACTTGTTTGGGTGGAGTGATGGGTATTTCTCAAACATGCTGTGACTTGACCAAGTAATGGCAACTCTGTGGAACTCAACACTGAATTTACACTGTCTAGTCCATTATGTTTTTAGCAGCAGACATGTTTGGCCAGCTGCAAGTGAAATTCTCCACGGCCTGATTCTGCTTTTTTACTATGACATTAATAATTGTGTATCCTGCAGAAACATGCTTGCTGCTATATAAGAAGAAAGTGCGGTTTTTGATATTGCATATTTATAAAAGCATCCTTTTGTGGGAAAGTATGCAACCTTATTTGGCTTTAAAAGCTAACCAGAGCGAGGCCTTATAAGTATTTGGATGAGAAATCCCTGGGGCGAAAACATCCCGTGAAAGATGTTGTGCTGCTGCTCTTAGGTTCTGCTAATAGAAAAAACAGATTCGCTTAGCTTTTAATGCAGCATTCTCAATATATTTTTTGCATTTTTTTTACATAAGCGAGGATAATCTTATTTGACATTTAATCACTTAGTTACTTTTCTCCACAGTAAGCTTTCAAAATCTGTATTTATTTTTGCCAGAATCCACTTACTCCTTGGATAATTTTACTTTACTCGTGACTGAGATAGTCTCTCCTATTTAAAGCTCCTTATTGTCACTTTCCAAAGCAATCTCTTAAGCTGAAATTTCTAATCTCTGTTCTAAGACCCCAGGAAAATTGTTTTGGAAAACTTGCAGGGAGGGGGCAAAAAACTTGAATAAATTGATCAGACACTTAAATAAATGCACATGCAGCTTTTGATAAAATAATAATTTGAACACAGTGCTTTTTCTGTTTGTTTGATTGTTAAGAAAAGGATACTAAATGACAGCTGTTAATACACCACCCAATCTTGAGCCTTGAATTGCTATAAAGTGAGGCAGTTTAAAGTTAGGATTCCCAAAATAACCCTAATTCTGCCTGCTTGAACACCTCTTTTTTTTTTTTTTAAACAAAAAGATACTTCATTCTGTGATTATGTGCAGGATAACCACCTTCCATTTGACAAACACAATATAATAATGCAAACAGACTACTTTTTTATGTCCTTCTCTTCTACTAAGTTCATAAATTGTGTTTATCTAAAACAGTGGTCACCAACCAGTTGATCATGATCGACTGGTCGATCCTGGAGGATCTCCCAGTCAATCGTGATCTCCAGCTGTGCAGCTGGGCTGCCGCTAAGACAGACTCCCTGCCTGCCCCGGCCCCACGCCGCTCCTGGAAGTGGCCAGGGCGGCCTACGGCCCTGGGGGCAGGGGTCTCCCTCCACACATTGCTCCTGCTTGTAAGCACCGTCCCCGCAGCTCCCATTGGCCGGGAATGGGAGCTGCGGGGGCGGTACTTGCAGAGAGGGGCAGTGCGCAAAGCCACGTGCCACCCGCTCTCCCGCCCGCCCCCGGGGGCCGCAGAGGCACATTGGCCCTTTCCGGGAGTGGTGTGGGGCCGAGGTCAGCAGGGAGCCTGGCTTAGGGGCAGCCACGCTGCGCCACCGACTGGGAGCCGCTGGAGGTAAGTGCTGCCTGGTGGGAGGCCGCACCTCAGCCCTGAGCCCCCTCCCGGAGCCAGCACCCCACACCACCCCTGAGCCCCCTCCCAGAGTCAGCACCCCATACCTCCTCCTGCACCCTGAAGCCCCTCCTGCACCCCAAGCCCCAGCCCTGACCCTCCTCCCAGAACCAGCACCTCCACCCCCTCCTACACTCCAGTCCTGAACCCCTTCCCAGAGCCAGCACCCCATACCCCTTCCTGCACCCCAACACTGTGCCCCAGTCTGGAGTCCCCTCCTGCACCCAAACTCCCTCCCAGAGCCTGCATTCCTCACCCCCTCCTGAACCCCAACCCCCTGCCCCAGGCTCAGCCCAGAGCCCCTCCCACACTGTGAAACCCTCGGCCCCAGTCCAGAGCCCGCATCCCCTCCCGAACCCCGACCCCAGCCCAGTGAAAGTGGGTGAGTGTACGGGAGAGCAAGTGACTGGGGAGGGAGGGGGGGAGTGAGTAGGGCAGGACTTTGGGGAAGGGGCGGGGCTTCAGGGAAGGGAAGGGGTAGATCCTGGGTTGCTCTTAACTTCAAAAAGTGATCTTGGGCGTAAAAAGGTTGGAGACCACTGATCTAAAATTCAGAAAAGGTATTTTGTATTACTGCACACCTGTTCCACGAACATATAAATATTATATGATCACTAGTTATGTGCAAGGGGCTGAGCAGGTATAACCCCCCTGAATTTTATGCAGTTAGTGCATTGCTAATGCATATCTGTTTTAAGGAACTCATGACCGTAGTATCTAGCTGTAATGTAGGCCTTTTTGTATTAATATATAGTATGGCATATTTTCATTGGTGGTGTAAGTGTGTTTTATGTGTGTGTGTTGTTTTTTTTTAGGGGGTTTTCCTGGAGATACTGCTTTAAAGCTATACATCCCTCCAGCTATTTTGTTTTTCGAGTCCTTTTCAAATTTCTTACTATTTTTCTTCATAGTCTTATTTCCTTAATTCAGTATTGCTACCTGAGTATTACCATTAGGCAAAAGGCTGTGTGACAGACTTAACTAGTTCTTCTGTGTATAGTAACCCAAGGTAGTGTCCAGGGTCTCTCCTCATCTGTCTCCAAAGTCATATTTACCTCTAGTAATTTCTCCAGTTTTTTGTCCCAACTGTGTTTCCCAGGCCAGATCTTTTTGCAGAATGGATGAATATATATATGGATGCTAAATCTTCATCATGCATATAATTGAAATGCCAAACTTACCTTTTATATTTTACAGTTTTTAGGTCAGCAGATTTCAGAAGAACTTGTTCCTGACTTAAATCAGATATCTGAACATTCGGATCCTACAGAGCTGGGCAGGTTACTGCAGCTTATTCTAGGTTGTGCAGTCAACTGTGAAAAGAAACAAGGTACGTGCTGTTTTCACCTGTTGAAGATATACCTAGGAACAAACAACCTCCTCAGGCCACGCTTACTTTAGGAAATAGCAAATAGTAGCATGCATAGAGAATAAGATGGAATTGATGTCTCATTTAAAAAATACTTTCTGTTCCTGAATCAAACAGTAGGTATTAGCCTCTTTCTGCTAATGTGTTATACAATATTATTATCATAAACTCTTTTGAAATTGGAGTTTGTGAAAACTAATAATAACTTTATAAAGTGTGTCTGCATACAGGTTCTTAATCTGGCGTCAAATATTTTTCGTTAAAAGTGGACTGGAAAGTGGCTTTTACATTTATTACTTATACTATATAAAATCCCAGATTGATAACAAAATATGTGCCCAGGCATAAAATTTACAAATGAATACATTTTAAAACTAATAGTTTAAGCTACCTCTTATTTATCTGTAAAGGTCTACGGTGGTTGCTTTTTGTTTGTTAATGCCCACATAAGCACCCATTACAGTGCAGGAAAACACTTTTTGATTATTCAATAAAAAAATAGTCATTTAATTAAAGTCTTGCATCAGTGAGTATTTAGAAAGCCAGGTGGTATCATCCTGCATTGAGAATTAATGCATTAGTGATGACATTTTGTCTATCGCACTTTGTGCTATCTCAGTGACAAGTTTTTCTCCACCAAAAAATTTGAAAACTCAAACAAACCAAATAAAGCTGACATAATAGGGTCAAATGTAAACTTGCAAAATTTTGGAAATGTAGATATTTAAAGGCTTTTCACTCCTTTGTATATACTGTAAATTTTAGAAGTACTTATGGAAACAAGATGTTAAATTGTTTTAATATGTCGTGTTGCACAATTTACAACTTTCATACTGGAATGAAAAGCCTTAGTTTGAATTTTGGTCTCTTGTGAGTTTAAACGAAGCCCTTCTGTCTTAAATAGTAGTTTAATTTTGGGTTGTGAAATGCTGTAAATAGAAATTACAGCTTTTGTTATGCATAACATAAGCTATGAAACAACAGGTGCCTTTGTGGAAAAGGTTGCATTGTAAAGCTTTAGAGCTGGTCATTCTTTCTTCTTTTTTCTTAGTTAGCAGTCAAAAACATTTTGCAGTAATATTCTAGTCCTAGAATGTTCAAAGGGCCAAATTCTCTCTGAGCTATATGCCTCCTTCGGAAGGAAAAAATTGTCCTTAATCTAATCTTGCAAACTTCCATATGATGCAACCTATTGAAATTATGTGAGTAAATGTATGAGAGAATTGGGCCTACGTATATAGGGCCTCACTCCATATTTACTAATATGTGAGCATCACTGAAACTATTCTTAATAAGAGCAATAACTTTTTTGGAAATGATTTGTCATAGAATTATCATGTTCTTTATTATCCGTTGATATCCGCTTTGCGGAAAGGACAGAACATATGCCACTTCAATCCATTTTACAGTAAATGTTGTCATAAGTAAATTATTGGAAATACTTTTTCTCCATTACAGAACATATCCAAAATATAATGACCCTAGAAGAGTCTGTTCAACATGTTGTTATGGCTGCTATTCAAGAGGCAAGTAATAATTCATATATAAATAGCCTAAAACTTTCAACAGGAAAGCTTGAATGTAAATATATAGAGCCAGATCTTTACGCCCTGCCCCTCTTCCCTCTCCTGCTGTTTTGCATTGATCACCAGCAAAAAGGAACCAGAAAGCTTCCTTACAGGCAGTTGGGCATTCTCCTTGTGTCTTGTAAACAGCTCTATGCTTCCTGTTCTCAAGTCAGCTCTTGTGCCAGAGCACACTTTGTGTTCTGAGGATTCTCATTTGAGTGTTGGTCCTTAGGGGCTGTTAAAAGCAGATGGAAGTTAGGGCAGCCCTTAAGCTGCTCTGACTTCTGCATGGGACCAGCTCTCCTGAACTTTTCCCCATGTTACCTTACCTACCAGTTCTCTGAGTTTGGTGAAGTCTGGTTTACTTGGAGCTCTTTGATTTATTTGGGGTTGGTCCTGATTTATTTGGGGTTGTTCCTGATTTAGTTGGGGTTGGACCTCCTTTGAGCAGGGGGTTGGACTAGATGACCTCCTGATGTCTCTTCCAACCCTAATGATTCTATGATTCTACTAACACCTATCCTGCACTGAAAATATATCCAGTAATAAAACCTAATACAAGTTTAGTTTCAATAGTTAAGAAACCAGTTGTGTTTAAGGGTACTAAGGTTTTGTGTGTAGATATAATTCTGCTAATCAGAATGTTGTTTGCTACATATTTTGACTAATTGAACTTTTCTTCTGGTTAAAGTCTGGGTCTATCACTATAACTTTTTTTTTTTATCAAAAGATTTGAGTAAGAGGCAGAGCTTATTAGCTGTGATAGTTGCCAAACGCAGTATCCAGTACTCTATACTAGTCTTCCAGTTGTTCCCTCCATGACAATTGATCTAAGAAACACTGGAGTGTGACAGCTGCTAATGCTGGTTAAACTCATTGGGTGAACATTCATCCCCGTTGAAATTAATGAGAGTTTTGCCATTGATTTCAGTGGGACCAACATTTAACTCATAAAGCTACTACACCTGTTTCGTTAAAAGGACAGAGTACTTTCTCTGGGTACTGTAGATTTGAATTAGTAGTAAAGTGTAACAGTATAATAGTCAAATACTAACTGTCACAGTTTCAGAGCAACTGCATCTGTATTCCCCCTCCGTGGTCCACCAAGGGCATCTACTCTAAGCTCCCAGCCATCACCTCTCTAGCATGAAGACCCTCATCACTCTCTCCTGACTGGCGGTTCTTTTAGGCTTAATGGTTCCCTACCTATACTGTTATCCCCAGGAAGACAGTGTCTGCACTTTTTTTTTTTTTTTTTCCCCAGAAGCTATGACTAGTGCATGGCTCGCAATCATAAGTTACCACACCACTCTTTCTTTAGTCTTAATGTGAAAGCATTACAGAAAAAACATATTAAATAATAAAAGAACCTTCATGCATGCTAAAAAGTTTACCAATGGTCACTGCCAACTCCAGACTCGAGCTCTGGTAGGTTTCAGTCCTTCAGAACCCACACCTGGGTTTTCTCTGGTTACAAGTTCATAGCTGTCTTAGATTCAGAACCCTGGCTTGGCAGTTCATCGTTTCTTGGTATACTTCGGGCCTTCCAACTCCTGTCTCCGGGAACAGATACTCAGCAGACATGGCCCATTCCTTAGGGCATAGTTTCAGAAGGCTGAGTTTTTGCATAAGCAGAGGTGGGAATTTGCATTAACCTCTCCCTACGTATTCCCCAGGAAATCCACTTCATACTTGCTATCCCAAAAGTCCATTCTTGTGTGGCACATTTTCAATATAATCCTTTGTACTCCCAGGCCTCACATCACATCTCCCCCTTAGAAAAGTTATGTACAGTCCTGGTTCACAATAATACATAAACCATTAATTTAATACAATGGACCCCAAAGATACTTAACCTTGATTCAATAAGGTTTCCCAAGGATATGCAGGAAACTGCTGTATCTGTCACACTAACAACTACTGAAGTTAAATTGGGGAGAGGTGTAATCTAATTCAACACCAGAAGCCACTCATGCTATAGTATATTTATTTGCACTATTTTAATCTATGTGCCATTTTTGTTTTTTAGCTCATGAGCAAGGAAATACTGAATTCTGTCACAAATGATACATCTGGTGAAATGGAGCAACAGGTAATTGCCTTATGTTTGTTATAATAGTCAAATAATGTTAAGAGTTTCAAAAATAATTTATTCACATCGTACCGTGCTTGTAAATTCAGAGAGTAGACACAAAGGTACCTCTCCCATCATCTCCCAATGAAAGAAGTTTCAGTCCTTCATCCATACAGATTAATTTGCTTCTTGCTTTACCAGCCAGTTGTTGTTGTTTCCCTCAGACCAGCTTACCAAAATCAATGCCCAGACTTGTATTTCACAAAGGGCAGAGCAATATGCTGATGCTACACTAGGAAGTTAGAGTAAATTTAACTCTTATCTTTCATTGTCACCCATAGTGCTAGAGGTAGGTGAATGACTGAGTAAAGCAGTGCACATAAACTTAGCTTTTTTTTAAAAGACGTGAAATGGCTGATCTTATCATCTCTGTTGCCTGAGTAGAGACTGCAGGAGGATGTGACAGGAAGAGCAAAGAGTAAGTGCTATCAATCTCCATTAAGGTTAGAAAGTACAGATGAGTGCATACTGCAGAGTGATCTTAGAAAATATTTGAGTTCTGTGTCAACCCAAACACCCATCGTTCTGTTCTTGAAGTAGAATTATCGTTAATTTAAAAGCACTCTTTCCCCAAGAAAGAGCTCAGATGCTTCCCCTATGATGACATTGACCTTCCTATAGCTATCAGAGGAAAGATGGTCAGTAGCCTGGTTGCTAGTCTTGTATGCTGGAGTCTCAGGTTCAATCCTCTGCCCTGCTGCAGATTCTCTCTGACCTTAGGCAAGCGTGTCACTTCGAGTACGTCTACACTGGAGGGAAAAAAAAAATGCAACCAAACAAAAACAAACACTCCTGTGGCAGCAAATCTCAGAACCTGGTTTTACAGTTTTTCTGTCTGTTTTTGCAGCAGAGATGTGCCTTACTCTCTCTGTCATATCTATCTTACATGTCCCTCCTCATACAGATAGGGAGCATATAAAATAATCTTAATTTCAATATATCTAACTTGCATGAAATCTTTTTTTTTTTTTTTTTTTTTTAAAGATGAAAAGAGCCCTTGAAGACCTTCAAGAAGCACTAGCAGAAAAAGAAGAACTGAAGCAAAGATGTCAAGAACTAGACCTGCAGGTAAGGAGACACAAACATACTTTTTCAAATAGGTGACATTAAGAAATAGAAGCTCTGTTAAACAGTTGCAAAATGCAATGTCTTTAGAGGTTAAATTTCACCTATAAGTTCTTAGCCTTTTCAGTTTGTACTGAAACAAAGCTTCCCCATGCTGAAATGCTTCATACATGTGATTGTTGGAAATATTATCCTTTAATGTAAATCCGTGCTCAGCTCCCCTGCAACTATTGGAAAATATATTGCTAATCCATAGTATGAAAGATTTCTTGGTGCAATAACTTGATATCTTGCAGTTAGTAATCGGTCATTGCAATACTATAGCTATGAATAGTAAAAATGCTTATAAAAATGTTCCATGCTTATTTTCAGCTAACAATAGCTTTAGCCCTTTTAAAAATATATTAAGAACCAATTCATTATAATGGACTGATTGCAGTCACTGAAGGTGAAATAATAGCACTCACTGTAAATGTATGATTGTGCTGAATTTACCAAATAGCAAGGCTAGGGAAATATTTTAGCCTGTAACTTTATGCCAGCCATTTCTGCTTCAGTCCCAAATTGCCCTTTCTCCTTCTGCTATGATACCTATCATGCATCGTTTTGAGAAGTCAGAACTACCACACAGCTGTTATAGACTTCTGTTTGGAGTAGTTAACTTGATGGCAGTTCACACAAATCTGGTTGGTCTATCCTCTTTGCATGTCATGACCAGGAGTAGTCGTTAAAAGTGTGTATAGTTGAGCATGAATGTACAAATGGTAACTAAAGTTAATGGAAAGTATATTTTGTAAAATAGGTGTCCATATTTTTGAAATTACACAATACATATTTGTTCATTTCATCGTCCAATGGTGCACCATGGTTTCAGCATAATGTATGTGGTGTTGAAAAGAAGTAGGAGACAGCCAATGGGACTCTGAGGGACCTGAAATGAGGATGAAGGAAATGAATGGGACATTCAGTAAATAAACATCCTGCCTTTTAAAAGTGTTTACTGTCTCCATGATTGAAGACTGATTAGGCCTTGTACAGGGAATAATAAAAGACTCTTAAGGCACAGATTTGCTCTAGGTCTGCAAATATACGGTAAGTTGGCTTCCCAGATATTCAGAGAATAGGACCTTAAAGGCAGTAAGTACTCAGTGAAGAGGTGGGAGAGTGCTGTTGGTTTCTTTTACATCTATTTAATTATAGGCACTTGAATTGTGTATAATCATGGATGGATAAATAAAAAAATCTTTTAATATTGCCTCAGATTATTATGCTAACTTTATATCTTGGTATGCTGCATATGTATTGAAAGTCATAATAATGACTGACCGTTCTCATTTAAACTAATTCTTAATAAATTCACTTGTAAGGTCTCAGTCTTCCTTGATATTTTCCAAGAATATAAGAAAGGTAGGTTTCCTTTATGATTCAGGAAAACATAACCCAAAGAGCACATTCTACTGTTTAAGTGCCAGTTAACTAACACATGCTATATGCTCTGATGTTTGATGAAGTATTAAAATTAACACATCATCTTTCACTAGAAAGAGCTTAAGGGTTCCGTCTTTTAACCCTTGCCCACTTTATGGCTGTTTTAATATACTTACCAACTTAGTGTAATGTTATGTTCCCATTTGCTTAGCTGTGAACACTTTCAAAATCAAACCAGTTCAGTCACTTCAAAAATGCATGCCCTATATGATGCTGTCTAGGATTTTTTGTGTGTCTGCTTATTAGCTTATGGCTCTTGGACCTGCTTTTTGCACAACCATTCATGGCTGAACGCACGGCAGTGCCGTGTTAGTGTGCTAGCCAATGCCATTCTGCTTTTTATTGTTAGTACACAAGCCAAATGGGAAATACTCTTCATCCTACTGTTATTGTTTCTGTTCAATTTCTAATAACAACATATTTGTTTCCTTTTGTTTTTATAAAATCTGGAAATATCAGTTGCCCCCCGTATTTATTACAATGCCACATGCCCTAGAAGATAGTTTTCATTTATAAAACAAAACAAAAAGGCACACTTCCTTGGTTGACAACTTTCATACTCTAAAGCAGCTAGGTGCTTAAGGGTATTTATAAATCACTCCTAAATTTTTCAAATGCTCAACTTCTATGTAACAAACAAATTATTTGGTGGCATCTTATAATCTATTATTTTGTGTTCTTCTTGGCAATCGGATGGGACCTATAAACTTGATGTTGTGTTATGTGCACTAGGTAGCTGCCCTTCAAGATGAAAAAAACAGCTTGATGTCTGAAAACGAGGTCATGAATGACAGATTAGACCAGTTAGATGGCTCTCTTGATGATCCAAATACTGTTGTTGCAAAAAAGTATTTCCATGTACAGCTGCAGCTAGAACAACTGCAGGAAGAAAACTTCAGGTATGAAATAACTTGCAGCTTTATTTAATCTCTCAAAATGTTGTTGTCATATGTGATGGGAGTTTCTTCTAAATATGCAGGATTTTCCTTCTCAGTTCACTATTCTAAAAGCTTCTCTGTCATTGAATTAATATAAACTATATAAGGTACAATTTAGTGTTTCCCCTAAACTTCTTCCATTTTGGATGATCATTGAGACCATTAATGCTTTTCTTCGACCATTTTCTAAAACCGGGGTAGGCAATCCATGGCACAAGTGTCAAAGGCGGCACACGAGCTGATTTTCAGTGGCACTCACACTGCCCAGGTCCTGGTCACTGGTCCAGGGGGCTCTGCATTTTAATTTAATTTTAAATGAAGCTTCTTAAACATTTTAAAAACCTTATTTACTTTACATACAACAATAGTTTAGTTATATATTATAGACTTATAGAAAGAGACCTTCTAAAAACGTTAAATGTATTACTGGCACGTGAAACCTTAAATTAGAGTGAATAAATGAACACTCGGCACACCACTTCTGAAAGGTTGTCAACCCCGTTCTAAAATATTGTGGGTCTGATGGGAGGGAGAAAGGCAGGACCAAGAATAAGAACTGAAGCACATGTTTCATGTGGTGATTTGTACTAATAAAAACCCAACATTGTCTGGGTCTAAGTGATTCATACGTTCTTTTAGGGCAGTTATAAATTAACCAGAAACTCCTTTGAGTAAAATATTAACACAGTAAACTAACAGATCTGTTCATATGATATGGTGTGGTTGTAGTAAATAGCCTTGTGACAATACTTTTTTTATTGTGTGTCTGCTACGTTTATGTATTTTGAATATTTTTTTACTGTTTCAGTAGAAAGCGGATCATATTAGTTACGTGAACAAAAGATAGGAAAATATATTTTCTTAACAGCTTCTTATTTACAAAAGGCTTGAAGCTGCAAAGGATGATTATCGTGTTCACTGTGAAGATCTGGAGAAACAACTGATTGAGCTGCAACATAGAAATGATGAGTTGACCTGTTTGGCAGAAGAATCTAGGGCCCTAAAAGATGAAATTGACATTCTTAGGTATGTAGTAGACATAGTTACCATTCAGACTGAAGGTTCTGAATGATAATGCCAAGGCTCCATATTTAAAGATAGACATTTCTGTATAAAATTACACAGTTTATGTGTTACTACAAGCAAACTTGAAACTAAATGGAAAAAAGGACCGGAGTGAAAAATAAAACTGGAAGGTGAAATGTAAGTTTATGACCACAATAAGTACTCTGCATATCAACATTATTCTGCAAAAGACTCCCACATGAAGCAGGACTTTCTCCTCCTGATATAGAAAACATAAAATACCCTAGGAAATGAGAATGTTGTAATCATAATGGATTTTATTACCAACAGGATATTTTTATTGGCAAAGGCCCGCCTTTTCTGATACAGAAAAAATGTAATTGCCCAAATATAAGTCTCAAACCAAGTGAAAATGAAACTTAACTATTGCATCAGTATTTTAGTTAGATTGTATGTTCAGGATTACAAGACTAAGTAGGGGCAAAACACAACAAGCATGATGAGAATTTACCATATTGAGTTCAGTTCAACATATGTGAACTAAACTGGTTACTAAAAAGTACAGAAAGTAAATATGGTGCTATAATATTTCTAGAAATATAACCATGTAAAGTCACTCTTTTTTTATTGTTATAATAGATAATTTAATATAGAATAAAATATATTCCAATCTTACATTATATCAAGGTTCATAGAAGAGCATCAGGTTAAAGATAAGAGACTGGATTTTGCAATTACTTCTATGCTAATTTTTAATTTTGTAAGATGCCAGACAGTAAAGTGACTCAATGTTTAGTTTAAAGGTTTGTTAATTCTTTAGTGCCAGTAAAATGAAGATCCATTTCTGTATCAAAATACCTTGATATCATTTGGACAGAACACTTTCTGTCTTATATACCTTTTAAAAGGAACTGATCAATTTGTCTTCCTTGGTCATGCCTCCTGGCAAAAATACCCATAGGATAATGATCTCCAAAACCTATCTGTGTAGTAATATACCTTTGTACCTATTCCTGCTAGATAGAGGCACCGGTATTTTGCAGGCTTACTCAGCTGCAGGATCAATCTGTAGCCTAGAGCATAGTTCACTTGTATTAATTCCAACGCCATCATGAATGTGTGGGGGCCATTTCATATACTGTCTACAAGGCATATGTCAACACACAGTTTTGTGGGGCTGCACCTCCACAATGACTACTTTTAAAACTAAACTTTGCATTTATGAGTCTATATCAACCCTACAGCTAAGAATTAAAATAATGCATTAGTTTTACACAGAGGACGTAACTCTAGCCTTGGATATATGCATGCATCTCCCTGTCTAAGCTAATTGGAACCATCCTTGCAGATGAGGGCAGAACTTATTGATTTGCTTAGTTGTAGTTTGTTTGTGTGAAAAATGCATCTTAATGTTTATGTAATTCATTTTTATTCTTGTAGAACTTTTGCAGATAAGGCAAGTAAACTGGAGTCAACAGTTGAAGTGTATCGTAAAAAACTGGAGGACTTGAATGACTTCCGCCGACAGGTGAAGTCTCTGCAAGACACCAACATGATGTATATGCATAATACAGTCAGCCTAGAGGAAGAGCTAAAGAAGGCAAATGCAGCACGTGCTCAGCTGGAAACATACAAAAGGCAGGTAAGGCAACAACTGTACTCCACATCTTAACTATTCTCAGGTGTATTTTTATAAAATATGATTACAGTTGACTGAAAAAAATTGGGCTGTTTGATCTAACAATTATTGAGCTGGTGTCAAGACTGTTTATAAGGAAACTTTCAGCTCTGCAATGTACTCTGTCTCCCCCTTTTCCCTTCCAAACTCTCACCAGCTGGCTTAACTGAGGTCATTTCTTGACCTGCAGTTCACGGCACAGTGTGCAACCTATCGGTTCACTGAGTGAAGTGGTGATCAGGTGTCTTGTTTTGTTTAATGTGTAGCTGACATCCTCTAGGTATGATATACTATCTTACTGATTTTAAAAAATCCTTTTTAAAAATATCTTGTTATCATTTTTGGAAGTGCATAACAATTTGCTTCTAAAAGTTCCAAACTAGTCATCAGAATTCCTATCCCTTTTATTTAAGGGGAAAAAAGCTGCTGGCCAAGATGAACCGGCTGTAGTCCACGAAAGCTTATGCTCTAATAAATTTGTTAGTCTCTAAGGTGCCACAAGTACTCCTGTTCTTCTTTTTGCGGATACAGACTAACACGGCTGTTACTCTGAAACTTGTCATTTGTGTTGGTTGCATTCAGCAAAGAGACACACATTTTTATTTCTGATTAAATTACAACAACCATAGAAACCTACTTTATTAGGCTTCTGAGACTATGTGAATAACGAACTACTTGAACATAATCTCCTTCCTCTTCTTAATCCAGCCCTCTTCTTCCCCACCCATAAGAGTGCCAGAGTTTAAAAAAATTATATCAATAAAATCTTAGAACATACACTAAATATAATGCCTATGTCATTATCATTCAAGGTCCAGGAGCTTCATAACAGACTTTCGGAGGAGTCCAAAAGAGCTGATACTTTAGCATTTGAATTGAAGCGACTTGAAGAAAAGCATGAAGCTTTATTCAAAGAAAAAGAGGTAAGTCTTATGCATGAGTGTTACTCAAACTCACTAGAAAGCCTCTCAGATTTTTTATTTTGTGTGCTGGCCTGGCCAGAATTTTTCACTGTGGTCACCTTGAGAATAATTTCTCAGGTGCTCTTAGGCATCAGTAGTGCTACCATAGGGATGAGACTTAGCACTAGAAATTATATATAGTTGCTTTAATATACTGGTCTTTGTAATTTGGAAATTGATAGGTCAGCATTTCGTATAAACATTATCAAAAGCCTTCAACATTTAACTCATGTCCTGAAAATAGTGTTATAAATGATAGATCTTTCATTCGTAATGGAATGTGCCAACATGAAACAATTTTGTCTTATTTCTACCTTAAATGTGCTTTGACCTTTTCTTAGAGACTTATAGTACAGCGTGATGCTCTGAAAGAAACTAATGAAGAGCTCCGGTGTTCTCAGATGCAACAGGATCGCCTGAATCAAGCAGGTACTTTCTTGATGTTTTTTTAAAATAGATTGGAATGTTATCTGGAAGTGAATTTGTCAATTTGTCATGTCTTTTCAGATGCATCTGCTGTAAAAAGTCATGAGAATCTTGCTGCTGAAATTCTACCAGTGGAATACAGGTAAGGAAAGAGCTCACTTTGAGCAACACCCTTCTCTTTCAAAAGTTCCGTGTCTCAAACAGGTTTTTTTTTTTTTCCCCCAACTAAAAAACTAGCATTTTGATGTTCTTATAGGGAAGGTACTAGTAAAATGATAAGTTTTTCTCCACCAAAAAATTTGAAAACTCAAACTCAGACATTAAATTAAACTTTGCAACACACTGTATAAGGTAGGAAGGTATCCTCATTTTGCAGATGAGGAAACTGAAGCAGAGTGGTTAAGAACTTGCCATGGTTATATGGAAAGTCTGGCAGAACCAAGTTAGGCAATCACATAAACTTGCAAAGTGCAGGTTCAGCCCTAAATAATGTGGTGTTATATGTCTTACTAATACTACAGTAAATGTGTTTTCTTCTCATAGAGGAATTGAAAGAAGACGTTTAGAAGTAGTCTAATAGTATTATAGGCAGGGTGGTAACACCACCTATTATTAAGGTTGCTCAACACTTCCCATTATAAGACCCTGTTTTCAGTTGACCAATCTTTAACCTTTTGAACTGAAATTTTATATGCAGGTGTCTGCCACAGGATTGTGGGGTTTTTTTTAGGGTCAGCAGTTTCCAAGAATGAGGCTGGGGGAAGTACATCACCTTGGAATTCACAGTGAGCCCAAAGGGGGATACTAGGACTGGCTGGGCCAGGAGACTGGGAGTTGGGGCTGGTCTACACTGGGGCAGGGGGGATCGATCCAAGATACACAACTTCAGCTACGCAAATAGCGTAGCTGAAGTCGAAGTATCTTGGATCGAATTACCTGGGGTCCAGACGACGCAGGATCGATGGCCGTGGCTCCCCCGTCGACTGCACTACCACCGCTCGCTCTGGTGGAGTTCCGGAGTCAATGGTGAGCACCTTCGGGGATCGATATATCGCGTCTTAATGAGACGCGATATATCGATCCCGCATAAATCGATTGCTACCCGCCGATATGGCAGGTAGTGAAGACGTACCCTAAGATGAGAAGCCCAGGTGGACACTGGGATGGGGTAATCAAGGAGAATGGGACTGGGACAAAAAGACAAGGGTGGGGAAGAGAAAGGACTGGGACAGTTTAGAGGGGGGTGTAGCAGAAGGGGTCAAGCTTTGGGGAAACTGGCTGAAGTCTGGCCACTAGAGAACACTCCCTTCCAAAGCCTGGAATGGAACTTAGGATTCCTGAGACTTATGCCTTTGCTATCAGCAAATAGCTGAGAAACTCACTGACAGAGTGTCTCATGCCCCTCTAGCCCACATAAGGGATGATTGTTGGCTCAAGTGGAAGAGGTGTTAGTGTTGGATCTAGAGGTTCCAACTTTGCTGATGATCTTTGAAGGTGTTTGTTTCAGGTTGTTTTTGCTAACGCTGTACTATGACACTTGTGTTTATTGAAGAACATTCAGTACAGTGGCATCTTAGTGAACTGGAATGCCACCTCTTCTGCAAAATTACTTTCTTTTTAGTTAGTCAAGAACTATTTATATAAATTCTTCACAGAATGGAGACTTTTTGTTTTTGACCCATAGAGAAATGTTTATTCGACTGCAGCATGAAAACAAGATGCTTCTCTTGCAACAAGAAGGTTCAGAAAATGAACGTATTGTAGAACTCCAGGAACAGCTAGAGCAAAAGCATCGGATGATGAATGAACTGGAAACAGAAAAAAGGTGATTTGTTTTCCTGGTTTTTTTAACCTTCTGTTATAAACCTGAGAGCAGTTTGGAGTAGGCACCAGTCAGACAAAACAGCAGCTAATCGCACTGCAGAGAATAATCTCAGGACTGAAACCTTAGAAGGGAGGCAGTGTGACTTGCCTTGCTGATCCAACACTAGTTGAAGGTAACCACCTGTCCTGCCCTTTGGCTAATGGAAGCATTGATGCATTAATTACAAAGAGGAAGGGGTAAGGAAACTACCAAGAACATAGAAATTGTAAACCTGCAAAAAAGATGTCAGCAGGCCAAATGTGGCTGCTCCATGCTTTGGTATTCTTTGAAGAGGATATTCTTTAGGACTCATCTCTGGGTGATTCTTGATAGTCCTAGAGTGGGTGAAGAAAATCGGTCACTATAGTTTTACATTGCTCAAACTGTAGACCTTTGGGCTGGGAAGCCAGAGTTGTGGTACTGGGTGAATTTCTCCACTGGTTAATGCTGAATGAAGTTTATCTTAAGCTATAACAATTTAGGAGTAGTTTAAGTTGCTAACATTTTTAAGAGTACTGCAGACACTTTTGCTGAAAACCTATGAATATACTTGTGAGATCCACAAATAGGAGACTATATGTAGGCCATTTTAAAATGGTCCAGTTTTATCCCCTCTCTTCTTTCCCTTACGTTTGCAAAGGTTTTTTTTAATGGGATTGAAACTTTGCATTGTCTCAGCCCAAAAGCTAAGGTTTCTTCAAAACAAAATACATCAACTCATACAATCTTGCCCAATAAAGTATCCAAATACTTAATATTTTAGTATAAGATAAATCATCTGCAGCAGGAAGGAAAAAATGCAATCTTCTACCCACCACTTCCAAGAAGGAAGTTTTCCCTGCTCAGTTGGGAGACCAGTGCCATCAACATCTGAAGTCTGTCTTCATTTAAAAAAAATACTAGCCCTTATGTTTTTAAAGATCATCAATCTCATTAGTTTTCATGCTTGTTGTTTAGAACACTGCGGGCACCAATTACTTGGACAAGAAGCATGTCCAATTCACTGCTGCTGCTGCTTTGGGAAGCTCCAAATACAGACCAGCATTGGAGGCAGTAGAGGCTGTGAGGGGCTAGATTAGTAGACACCCTATGTAACAGCCAGAAGGAGATGAGAGAGAGAAAGAGAGTAGTAGTAGAGACGCTCCCCATTGTTAGAAGCCAGGAGGCTTTGTGGTATGGGGCAGAGTGCTCAAGGTAATAGCAAAAGAGCAAGTAACGTCCCTTGTCCTACAGCCAGAAGGGGTTAGGGTGGGGAGGAGGGACTTCAAATTTATCAGACTCCTTTAACCAAAAGCTGATACTGAAGATGAAGCCCTGAAATAGTCTAGGGGCAGCATTTGGGCAGGAATCCCAGCACTTTCTCAGGTACCACAGACACTTCCCTTCTCTCCAGGTAGGCACTGTCCACCACCTATACAGCCCTCCCACCCCCCTCCAAAAAAGTAAGTTTTAGCCCACAGGCTACTAAGTGTCCAGTAAATGTTCCAAGCACCTGCCTGCAGCATCTATGATTAGGTCTGATACACAAACAAAATATATATTGACTTCAGACGCTTCTATTTTGTGTAACCTTACTGAAGAATTATAACCCAGATGTGTAGGGTTATATATATATAGGTAATAATCACTCTACATGTCCTGATTATTAGAAGACGGATGAGTGACTGAGTTCTTTTACCTTCTAACAGGCTAAGCAATGAGCGTATTGGAGAGCTGCAGCAACAGATTGAGGATCTCCAAAAGGCTTTGCAGGAGCAAGGATCCAAGACAGAAGGAGTAAGTGAAAACTAGTGGTTCTCAAACTTCTTGAAGGTGGAGACCTCTGACCAGTTTTCTCAAAATTCTTGTGTGTTAATGTCAGACTTTCTTTAAATGTAATCAGAATGGTGCCCCTTCTCCCTTTCAGTCTTGCTGGTGCTGATAATTATTGTAACAACAAGGCTGTGGCTTGATGGGGTTTTTATTAGCCTAAGAGATAGGATTTATTCTCCCTGCTGAAAATTACTTTGTTCAGGGTTTGGGTCCATCTTCCTTGTAATTTTTTTTTTTTTTTTTTTTTTAAATAGACAAAATAAAATAAAACCCTCAAGCCTGATAAGTCCTCACTTAAACTCACCTGGCAAAGTGTTGCAAATTAACTCTCACAGTGTGCCCACAGGGATAGTAGGTGCACTGCCTGCCATTCTGCTCCTGCCATGATGGATCCTTAGGGGGCTTCCTCTCATAAGAAGGATTGGCCCTGAGGACTCATAGATAAGGCAAGAAAGGACCATTGTGACCATTGTAGTCTGACTTCCTGTTTAACACAGGCCATAGAACTTTGAATGAATTAATTCCTGCTTGAAATAGAGCATGTCTTTTAGAAAAACATACAATCTTGATTTAAAAATTTACAGTGATGGAGAATCCACCATGACTAAGACTACGTTTTAGTCGCAGATATTTTTAGTAAAAGTCATGGACAGGTCACGGGCAGTAAACAAAAATTCCTGGCCCGTGACCTGGGGTCCATGACTTTTACTAAAAATACCTGTGACGTAAACTTGGGCAGGGACCACGGGTACTCTGGGGGCGGGAGTGGTCCAGGGGCACCACAGGTGCTGGGGCAGGTGGCCCGGGGCTGCCTGCCGCTGGTGCTGGAGGATGGAGACCCTTGCTGGTGCTGCGGGGGAGGGATTGGAGGGGCTGAAAGTGGCTCCCTACCCGGCTCAGTGTCCCTGCAGCTTCTAGGCAGTGGAGGAGCACAAGCGCATCGACTGCTGCAGCTCTCATTGGCTGGGAACGGCAGCCAATGGGAGCTGCGGGAGCGGGGCCGGCAGGCAGCGTGCTGCACGGAGCTCCCCCCCCCCCCCCCCCCAGCCCCTCCGCCACTTAGGAGCTGCAGGGCCTTGGCAGTAGGAGCCCCTCACCCCAAGGTAAGAGCCTGCTGCACCCCCTAACCCCCCTGCCTCTAGCCTGAGCCCCCTCCCACACACCCAAACTGCTGCTACTGGCCCAGGGGCTGCCCAAGCTGGAATCCGTGACTTCCGTGACAGACTCACAGCCTTAACCATGACCCTTGGTAACGTGTTCCAATAGTTAATTACCATCACAGTTAAAAATTGTGCCTTATTTCTAGTCTGAGTTGGTCTAGCATCAGCTTCAAGCTGTTGGATCTTGTTATAGCTTTTGTCTGCTGGTCTGAAGAGCTTTTTATTATAAAACTTCTGTTTGCCATGTTGGTATTGGTAGACTGTCTTAACAAAGAGAAGGTTGCGGGAAGACTTAATCACAAAACAGATTGACCTCCTTAGAGTCTTTCACTGTAAGACATGTTTTATAATGTCTTCTGTCTGCCAATCCCCTTCAAAAACGCGTTTTTGTGATATAATTGTAATTATTTAAGATTACAATTTTTTAAACCATTTAATTAAAATTAACAGTTTACATTTAAGTTTTATTTACTTGCATCCTTGCTTTCAGGAGTGGTAAATTCAGGTTAGGATTGATAGGTCGTGAAAATTATGACACAAAGCACAGCAATTGTGGGTGTGTGTGGTTTTTATGTTTTTTATTTTGTGTTTGAGTGACAGGCTTTAATCATTCTAAGGAATTCCCTATAACAGAATAAGCTTAATAGAGTGATTCAGATTCTGAATTTGTACTCACAGAATTGCCTCTGGATTTTTATTCCCTTTGGGATTGGGGAGATTTTCTTCTTGTGGAAGTGGCAAGTAGTTCTTTCCCCAAATCCTACTAGTTGCAGAATCTGGGAAGACCAATACTGCCTATAAATCACCCTGGCAAATTATAAGTTTTTTTTTCTTAAATTAATCACATTAGCCTTGCTATTTTGAAGCTGAAAGTCCTGCCAGTTGAGGCTACAGTTCTTCCTAGTAAACAGTGAAGCCCAAAGTTACTACTAGTGTTTTCATAAACTGAGAGGCACTCAAAATTTAGATGGAAATCCTATGAATTGGCTTCATTTAGACTATTTTTTTGGTAGGGGGAGCAGGTTAGTTTTTTTTTGTTTTTGTTCTAACAGTTTCAGAGTGAATTATTTCAAATGTAGGAAAATATTATTATGTATTTTAAAATAAACCTATTTTAAATTTCTAAATGTTCTAATACTCTAAATTGAGACGTAAAGTTAATGAATGAAAAATATTTGGAGTCTGCTTTTGTAATCATGTCTTCTTTGTTTCCTTCTTTCTGCCTCCTTCTTTGAATTGTCTCAGCCTTTCCACTTCTGCTGCTAAATGGTTCTATAGCAAGAAGTATACTATAAAATCCAGAATGTCAGAGTGATGCAAAGAATATGAATAAAATTATCTAAATGCATAGAGACTATTATACTTCTGAATTGTGCAGTAAAATACACATGGTAAAAGTATCTGAAAAGTGAAACTTTTGAAGAAAACTATTTGTAAAAGTTGGAGCTCCCATTTGTATATGCACCTAGAGTTATATTTTTAATTTTCTGGATTATGTATCTAAATTCATTTTTAATTATCTTACCTTTATAGTCCAGCAAGCTGAAGCAGAAGATAGAAGCACAAATGTAAGTAAAGCTAACTGATATTTATATACAGCCAAAAAAGAAACGGACCTCTAATTTAAGTTTTTGATATAAGCAGTAAATGCATATAAGCACTATTAAAGGTCAGCCTTATTTCCGCAGATGGGAAATTCAGTTAAAACTGCCACTCTGTCCTTCAGTCACCTCATCTGGGCTCCCAGGTGTCACACATGTCGCGTGACAGTCACTCATTTGACAGCTCTGTGACACCTGCCTGTGGCTCAGTCTGAATTTCACACTTCTGGTTGAGCTGCAAAAATTCTGCCTTTTGGTCCCCAGGGACATTCCTGCAATGTTGAGTAGTCAGCCAGGCAGGCATCTTTTCTCTCCTTCCTCTCCTTGCTGGATTTCAGTCAGGAAGGAATTCCCAGGATGGGCAGTGGTTCTCAGCCCCGCAAAGAGAGGCCATAAGGCTCCCTTTAACTTCTTTCTCCCTCCTGTGTTCCTGCAGCCAACTGCACCTAGTTTGCCCCACTTCCTGAAGAGCAGCCCCCTATGACCCAATACCCTGTGAGCCCCCTACTCCTTAGAAACCCCAGCACTCACCTATGCCAGCCAAACCTGCCAGGTTTTGCATAGCTCCATGTCCTACCTCTACCATTGCTTGGGGCAGTGTTTGTTGACCACAAGCTCAAGTTTATGCTTCTATGCAAATTTGCTCACTAAACTTGCAAACAGTATCTGCACAAAACTTGGCAGTTATGCTTCATAGTGAAATGAGCCTTGTTTTTGCCAGCCACTGTTTTGAGATCCCTTGAAAACAGTGTATTGGGCAAACAGGTGAATATATTTATTCTTCTCCTTCAAGTCTTGTCCACATTGATCCCCCACTTTTGCAACATGCATATGTAAGTTTCAACTTTCTGAAAAGCAGCGTCTGGGGCTGGACACATCCTCACTAACAGATCTGAAGGCTTAGTGCTCTATCCCTTTGTTTAAGCTTGCACTGAACTGCCCTGCTCTCCCAGCACCACAGGCTCTTTAACTATTGTGATGGTTGTTCTTTGAGCAATTGTGCATGTATACAGTCCACTGTAGGTCCATTTGTGCCCAATGCATTCGAGTCGGAGACTCTTGCTGGCAGTGTTAGCAGGTAGTGCATGCACCCCTGCTTTCCTTGCACACAGAGCCGAGGGCAAAAGGGGTATGGCCACCACCTCTGCCTCAGTTCCTTCTTACCACTCACAGCAAGAGTTGGAGCTCCCCATTGCTCTTGAGCTTCAGTTTGTTTAACTAACTTTACTGAAAAAAATCTTTGTGTACATAGTTTTTAGAGATTTTTAGCATTGGTTAGTATTAGAGCATACTATTAGTTGTGAGAGTAGTTTAGTAGCTTATTTATTGGTGCAGGGTGTCTTTCATCATGCAGAGATCCCCAGGGTTTAAACAGTGTGTTACTTGCAGGGCCATGATCCCTGTGAATGATAGCCACACAAGTTGCCTAATTTGTTTAGGCCAGGGACATGTTAAGGACAAATGTTCCATTTATACCTCTTTTCCTATGATGACAAAGAAGCAAAGGGACTTCTGCCTTAAGGTACATTTATTTGAAAAGTGTCGACCTTCAGAGCCTGATCCCAGTCCTGAGAAGATGGAGAGTTCTTCAGTGCCTTTCTGGCTGCTTCAGTTCCAAAGCCAAAATCAGGAGAAAAACGATGTTCTTCTCCTGTGGCCTTCTCATAGCCTTCAATACAGTCTTCATTTTCTGAGGCTGTCACAGTCCAGATTGCATTCTTCATCTCAAAAGGGGGACAGATCTGCTAAAAATGCCTCCAGTATGGGAGTCAAGGTCTGGTCATAAACACCAACATTCACCAGTACTGTCTGAGGCAGCACCATCAACTCTGGCTCCAGCAGGGCCATCGAGACTGGTGGCTTCACCTTCTCTGTCAGCGATATCTACAACACTGGCACTGCTGGTTCCAGTGCCACTTGCGTTATCTGAGAAGTACTTATCTCTGATATGTGTACTGTCTATGTCCCTGCAGCAAAAGCCCTCATGTGCATCCCTGTGCTTGACTCTCCTTTTCATCACCATCTGGTACTGATTACAGTAGCTTCAACTACATTGGCATGAACAGCACCATTTTTTTTTTTCACTGTACCATCAACACACTTTTGCCAGCATAGCTGCTAACGCTGGTACATCATTCTGCATTCCATGGCCACCTGCCCTGGCCATACTGACCCCCTTGAACTGCTCCCAGAGCTTCCAGATCACCATTTGCTATGCAGTCTAGGAGCAAGTGACCTTCTCCAGTGCCTTTGTCTATCAGGGAACATCTTTCAGTTCGTCAGCCATATCCAGTTTTGGAACCGGCAGAGGAAGGGAAATCTAAGGGATGAATCGGCACGTCTTTCTTTTCACATTTTTCTTTCCCTGATGAGTCCATAACTCTTGAGTCATCTTCACCACTGTCTGGAGACTTCAAAGTCTTTCAAAACCTCACAAGGTGTGTAGTTGTTAGGAGTACAGTCGAAATTGTGCATGACAATCCGCACAAGTTTTTAGGTATTTTACAAGCTCCAGCCCTGGGAAGGGTTGTCCTTCCCATGAATGAAGCCCTATTAGATCCTGCTGAAACCTTTTGGCAAACCCCAGCTTCTGTTCCACCCACTGCCAAACACATGGGCAGGTGTTGTCATGTTCCCCAGCAGGAATATGATTTTTTTTTTTCCCACCCACCCTGTCCCAGACTCCTTGGTAATCATGGCAGCCTACCCCAAGGACAAAGAATGTAAGCAACTTATATATACCACCACAAACCTTCAAATAATGGTGTCAAATTATTAAGCATCATTGTCCAGATATGTATGTTAATTTGTTAGTATTTGAAAAATCTGCAAATTGCGTGAAGAATACAAGGACCAGTTTCTAGCGGTAGTCTCAGAAGTGCCTATCTCCAAGCGACCATTGATACATCAGACACCACTTTGCACTCGATGGCTGCAGCCAGTTCGATGAGGCAATCTTGGTTACAGGCCATAGAGAGCTGTATAACCAAATGGAAGGTCTTTGATTGTAAGATTCTAAATTGTTTTCTCGAATGACTGATAATGCCATGTATACGTTAGACTCCCAAGCAACTCTCTCTTCTCTGGGAGTTTGTATTCCAGCAACAAAAAGAAAACAGGTCAAACCTCAGACACACTATTGATCTTCATTCTACCAGCTCAGACTTCAGGATGCTTCGAAGATCTAAACCATCTAGATGTTGGACATCAACTTCGTCATCAGCAGGCTGTTCTTATCAGACTTCCGCATTGAAACAGTCATTTTGATATTTTGATCAAGGACAGCACACCAACCACATCTCACCTCCTAGAGCCAGAACCTCTTTTTGGAAAGTGCCTCCCTCTCTCTTTTGCCAGGCATGGCCTGAGATCACATCAGACAAGTGAGAGCTCAGCACTGTGAACGAGGGCTATGTTATCCTTTCTACTGCCCTTCCCTCAACCCATCTTCCCCATCCCTTCTCAGGAACCCATCTCACAAAGCTGTTTTACTTCAGGAAGTATAGTCTCTTTTTGGAATTGGGAGCAATAGAGGGAAATTCCTTATCAACACAAAGGGAAAGGTGTCTGTTCCCATTACATCCTGATTTCCAAAAAGTGAGGTGGTCTAAGGCCCATTTTGGATTTGAGAAAACAAGTTTAATCAAGAAAATCAAATTCAGGAGGGTCAGCCTCACATCTGTTATCCCTTCCCTAGTGATTGGTATGCTGCCCTCGATTTGTAGGATGCTTACTTTCATGTGGCAACACATCTGGACCACAGAGAGTGTCTTCAATTTGTAGTTGGGAACAGGCACTACCAGGACACTACCCCCTTGCCTGCCCTCTGCCCCAAAAGTGTTTACCAAATGGTAGCAGCCCATCTTCATCATTCTGGAGTTCAAATATTTTTCTACCTGGATCATTGGTTAATCCAAGAAACCTCAAAGGAATGTGTCCAGAACAGTATTGTTATAGAATACACCCCTGCACTCACACCCTACACACTTTTATAGTCATCTTTGTACAAGGTGTGCCTTGTAAGATATCATTTGAAAATTCATAATTTGTTGGTCAGTATTGTCCTGATAAAAGGTGTGGCAACATGATTCCCCTCTATGATGTTAAAAATACATGTTCAGATTCATGTAGCACCAAACTGGTCAAACACACTCCTTCGTTCAAGACAGATCTATGTTTGCCTTAATTTGCATCTAAGCAGTAGGCAGAATCATCAAGCTGGAAGGGAAACAAAGGAAGCTCAAATAGGTGAAGAAGAACAGCAGGGATCATCCTTCCACACAGACTTTGCCTCTCAGTTCTCAACTGGATATGTTTTTCAAGAGAGGGACTGGAACTATAAAAAGCAGGGGCAAACACCCCAAGGCACCTGCCCCCCCTCCCACTTTATTCTCAACACTTTAGAAGACAAAAGGAAACAGCCATAGGACTCTGGGGGAGGAGGAGAAACCTTTGCTAGATCATAGCAGAGCTGAAAGTTTGCTCTGTAATCCGCTGGAGCATGTGGTGACACAGTTTGCTTTGCAACTAAGAGATTCTTAAGTAGATATTAGTAAGTGTTTAATCTTCTAAGCTTTTCTGGGTTTTATGCCTCATTACTTATACCCACTTAAAATCTCTGTTTGTAATTAATACACGTGTTTTACGGTTTTATCTATCCAGTGTGTTTAAGTTGAAGTGTCTGAGTAACTACTTAAGGTAATGAAATGACATTATTCCCTTAAAGCAGGCCTGTACAACTCGTAAAGCGGCGAGGGCCATATTACTCCAAAGAAAACAGCTGAGGGCCGAACCCCGCCCCCCCCAGCACCGCCGAATTCTCCCCCACAGGCGCCGCCGAACTCCCCCCCCCCCCCCAGCGCCTCCTAGCCCCCCGAAACATAACCCCTCCCCCCCCCCAAGCGCCGCCCACCATGCGGAAACAAACCCTCCTTCTCCAGCTCCGCCCCGCCGAAACAGCGGTATTGAACCTTGGTAATATGTTATAGCGGGCCCCTAAGGTAGTATAATTAAGGTAAAAGAAAAATGTCTTTATGCTAGAAGTAGAATAAATAAGGTCTTCCCCCCACTTTGTAATCAGTTGCCCTGTTGAATGAATGAGGTGTGAATGAGGAAGGCATGCACCTCCAGACAGCTGCAGCCCTTGGAGAGGGGATGGGAGCCAGACCAGATCAGTAGAACAGGTCAGCCCCCGACTCGTAGCTCGCCGCCTCAGTCCCCCGCTGCACGCTCGCCTCCTCAGCCCCCCACCCGCCCCAGCTTGCCTGCCCCCCCGCTCGCTTTCTCAGCCCCCCCTTCCCGGCTCGCCTACTCACCCCCCGCCACTGCTCGCCTCCTCAGCTCCCCACCCTTCCGGCCAGTGATGAGCTGCCAAAATCTAAAAAAACAGTTCCCTCCTCACCCGACAAGGAGGTCATGGCCTGCCCCCCTCCCCCGCCGGCACTCCTGCCCCATCCAACCCCCCGCATTCCTTGACCCCCATCCATCCCCCCGTTCGCGCCGGAAGTCTGGGAGGGCTGAGAAGCGGTGCGGCGGCTTTGCGCTCAGGCCCAGGGAGATGGAGGTGGAGGTGAGCTGGGGCAGGGGGGCGCGAGGAGGGCGCGCGTTCAGGGGAGGAGGTGGAGACGGAGCAGCGGTGAGCTGGGGCCAGCCACTGGCTCACCTGCCCCCCCACCACTGCCCGCCCGCTCGCTCGCCTCCTCAGCCCCTCTCCCTCACCCTCCGCTGCGGGCCGCACAAAGGATAAGGAATAATGCACTTAATATATTTGTACTGTCGAGGAGAGAGCTGCACGCTAATCTCCAATCTCTCCACCTCATAGCCTGAATGATCTCTGGCTAAGTAATGTTGAAAAAGTCTGTTCTCTGGAGATGCAGGCCATTTTGGTCAGCAACAGAACAGACTCTATTAGAGCCACTATTGCAGTTAAGTGAACCTAGGCCAGATCTCATCAGTTATCACTGTGTCGCACAGAGATAAGACATACCTAGGTTTACCTATTACATCTGAAATCTTCTGGTCTCTCCATCAGTTCAGTGAGAGTCTGTTTAGCAGCTATATCTGCATTACATATGCTGATGGAAGGATGTTCTATCTCTTCACATACTTTGGTAACCAGGCTTTTAAAAGGACTTATTCACGTTTGCCCTCCTATCTGCTCCATACCAGCATGGGACCGGAATTTGATGGTCACACTTTATTGGGTTCCCCCTTTGAACCATTGGCAACAGCTTCTTTACCATTGCTATTAATGAAAACAGCATTTTTGGTAGCAATTATTCCCACAAGGAGGGTATCAGATCTTCAGGAGCTTCTTATGTGATATTCCACAAAGACAAGGTCTCAGGATGCACCCTCATCTTATTCTTAAAGTTGTCTTGGTATTCCACCTCAACCAGATCATATATCTCCTAGTATTATTTCTGAAGCCCCACTTTTACAAGACTGAGGAAAAGCTTCATGTTCTTGACATTTGAAGGGCTGTATCCTTTTATTTGGGTCACACTTTGAGATCATCTCCCAGACTTTTTGTAGCTTATGTTAGAAGGATGAAAGGACAACCTGTTACAGCTGAGCATATATCCCAGTACATTAAGCCTTTTTGAGCAATGTACCATTAGTGAACATTTTGTTAAGCAGAAACAACTTTATATACCTTCTCCAGACACTGTGCAATTACGCAAGCTTCTCAAACGGATGCAAACTTTGAACTGCTTGAAGAAAGACTGCAGCACTGACTTGCTGAAGTCCCACCACATTCAAGCAAACTATAGCTATGTGGAAGGTATATATGTGCACAATCACCAGAAGGAGAAAAAAATGGTTACTTACCTATCTAGTAACTCTTGTTCTTTGACGTGTTATGCACATATACATTCCATGATTCCAGTGCTTTCCCTACTTCCTCTGATGTTCAGTACATGTCACAGGGTTCACACACTGCTTGCAGCGCCTCCTGCTGGCCACCTTGGGAATTAGCTGTGCCAGCTTGCACTGTCCCTCCAGTAGCATCTTCTCCCGTCTTGTCTCACTCTGCTGCCGCACTTATTCCCAGATCTGCAGCCTCCTCTTTGTGGCTTGGCCCTCCAGCCAGACCACTAAGGTCCTCCCCTTCCAGGGAACTCAATCTTTCCAGACCTGCTGTCTGGCTGGCATCTCCAAAGCCCTTGCCACTCCCCAATGGCTGGTAGGGGAACCCAGGCCTGCCCTCTACACTGGGTTCCAGCCCAAGGACCCTATAACAAGCAGCCTTGGTCCCTGTCCCTGGGCTTCTTCCAACATATCTATCTTCCTCCGTCTCTGGGTTTGCTAGTCTCCAACTCCCTCTGTTCAGTGAGCAACTGCAGATTACTTCCCTACTGCCTTTCCCAGCAGCAGCTGCCCCCATCTGCGGGCAGCTACCTGGCTTTATACAGCCTCTTCCCCGTTCTTGCACAGGTGAGCCTGTCCTTAATAACTGCCTCCAGCCTAAAGCTCCCCTGCTTACAGACCAATTACCTATTGGGCCCACCTAGCCTAATTCAGCTCTTGCTGGGCTGGTGTGGGGAGCACACCCCATCACACCATGGCAGTGTGCCCCTTTATATTCTCTGCTTCGGGCATGAGGATGGCAGGGTTGCATGCGCTGCCTGCTGTTACTGCTAGCAAAAAGTCTCTATCTTGAGTGCATTGGGTGCATAAGCGCCTACATTGGAATGTATATGTGCACAATGCATTTCAAAGTACAACAGGTGCTGTACAGGTAAGTAATTTGTCCTTTTTTCTAGGACAGTTTTTCTTTCATAACCATGATTTTTTTTTTTTTTTTTTTTTTTTTTTTTTTTGTCGCTGACACAGCCCCCTCAGCTTCCTGAAAGAACTCCTTTCAACCTCTATAGTCCCTTTCCAGAGTAGGATAGTGTGCTCTTGTTTAAGTTTGGAGTTAAATATGCCTTTTTCCAAGTCTCTCAGCTCAGAGGTGGTGACTTTTTTCACTTTTTTTAATACTTTTTTTTATTTTCAGTTGAGAGAATAGTTTGATATTTCAACAACAACAAACCTTTTACCTGTATTATTTTTCAATATATTTATCATCACACTGAAGAATTTTCATACAAGTTTTCAGTTACTAGAGTGTGAAATGCTAGCATTAACCCAGAGGTGGGCAAACTATGGCCCGTGGGCCACATCTGGCCTGCGGGACCATCCTGCCTGGCCCTTGAGGCTAGCCCCCGGGCCCTCCCCTGCTGTCCTCCCTCCCCCGCAGCCTCAGCTCACCCTGCCACCAGCGCTCTGGGCGGAGGGGCTATGAGCTCCTGCCAGGCAGCGCGGCAGCGTGTCTGGCTCCAGTTGGGCAGCGCGGCTGCTAGTCCTGCTGCTCTGAGCGGCATGGTAAGGGGGTGGGGAGTGGGGGGGTTGGATAAGGGGCAGGGGTTCCCGGGGAGCAGTCGGGAGAGGGAGCAAGGGGTGGTTGGATAGGCATGGGAGTCCCGGGGAGCCTGTCGGGGGTGGGGATGTGGATAGGGGTTGGGGCAGTCAGGGGACAGGGAGCAGGGGGGGTTGGATAGGGAGTGGGGTTCTGGAGTGGGGGGGCTGGATAGGGGCAGGGGGTCCTGGGAGGGTGGCGGTCAGGGGACAAGGAGCGGGGGGTTGGATGGGTCGGGAGTTCTGAGGCGGGTGGGGAGGGGGCAGGGGCCAGGCTGTTTGGGGAGGCACAGCCTTCCCTACCCGGCCCTCCATACAGTTTCGGAACCCCGATGTGGCCCTCAGGCCAAAAAATTTACTCATCTCTGCATTAACCTAACCTGTGGATCAAATCTCTGAATCCATAGGGAAAAACTGAATGAAGTCCATGATGAATTACAGAAAAAAGAGGCACTTTTTGCAGAGCTCCAGCCAGATGAAAATCAGAACTGTAAGTAGCTGCATGAGGTTACATAATATTTGCTCCTGAAAGTACCTCTGTAGTCATAATTGCCTCCATGCACGAGATACCATTTTCATACCAATTTAACTTGGAAAAGTAAGGTAAACTTGAAACAGAAAAAGAAAAAAGAGAGCGAAAGAGGTGTGTGTGTGTGTGTGTGTCCATTACAATGGGACTTCAGTCTTGGGACCTTTAGTGTTAACGAAATATAAATAATTTCCTGGAAATAACTTCTCACCTACTCTATCATTTGTCTCTCTCTAAATTATACTGAAATATTGATATGGCCTAGAACTCTTCAGGAGCCTAACGATTACATCATAAATACAGAGCTCCTGGGGGAATTCTGTGCCAAAAAAATAAAAATTCTGTGCAGACTATTTTAAAATTCTGCAAATTGTATTTGTTAAAATAACACTAAATAATCATGCCAGTTTCAATTATTTTGGTAATTTATTTCAAAGTACCTGTCAGCAAGTATGTCTGTAACAATACAGACACACAACATTTTCCCCAGGAGTGAAGAGTTAAAGAAACCCCTACGACAACACAGTTCCTGCTTCTCTGCCCCCATCTCCCCCAGAGCCCAACTGGGGGGTGGGGGCAGACACTCACACACCCTTTCCCCCCAGAGCCGAGCTGCGACCCCGCCCCCCAGCCAATACACCCGAACCCCCTAACTCCCAGAGCCCAGCCTAAATACCCACACACTCCTCCCCTCTCAGAGCCCAGTTGCGGGCCCTCACCCAGCCCAGATACCTGCACCACCTCCCCCTCAGAGCCCAGCTGTGTGGGGTCCCCCCAGCCCAGACACCCATCCCCCTACCCCTTAGAGCCCCAGGATCCAGAGGGAGAAACAGCCTGATGCTCCATCCGGGGCTTGCACAGAGTTTCCTGCGCGCAGCTCTCTCCTTCCCTCAGGGCTTGCGGCAAACCCTTTAGCTCTCACTCCCCCTCCCTCTGGCAGTGTCTTCAATGTGTGAGCTGGGCTCTGCTGCGTCCAGCAGCTCCTACTGGCAACCAGCAGCACTACAGCCCATTTCTGTGGGAGAAAGAAAATTCTGTGCAAAAAACATTAATTTCCGCAAAATTCTGCATTACACAGTGGTGCAGAATTTCCCCAGGAGTAATAGAAGTAGAATATTGATGAAGCTTTAAAAATACCTAGTCCCTGTCATTTTGGTATTTAAAAACATTTTTTTTTTTTTTTCTAAATAGCTCAAAAGATTGATGAGCTGGAGGCAGCTTTGCGTAAAAAAGACGAAGACATGAAAGCAATGGAAGAAAGATATAAAATGTACCTGGAGAAAGCAAGAAATGTGAGTGGTACATTTCAATATAAATAAAGTCTCTCTTCTCTCCCCTCCCCATCACCCCACCTCTGTGAATCAGTGATGCTGACAGGCTTCTCAAATATCCTGTATTAAAAGTGGTTTTATCTTACATTTTTAGGCCAAATTCCTTGGTTATTGTAACTTGCATGCAGCATAGTGTAGAATGTAATCCCAAATATGAAAAGCTTATTAAAAACTTCCTTCTTAATTGGCATTTTCTGTCATACTTGTGTCCTTCATTTGGATTTCACTGTTGCATGTTTTATTTCCAGCTGAGATGTGAGGTTGTTGAAAATGAAACATCAAGTATAATATATTCATTTTCTTTATACAGGTGATAAAAACCTTAGACCCCAAACTAAATCCAGCATCAGCAGAAATTATGTTGCTGAGAAAGCAGCTAATAGAGAGAGACAAAAAAATTGAAGCACTGGAGGTAAAACTTATATCTCTTCTTGTTTTTCTTTTTAAAATCCTATTATATGTCCTAAGTGGAAATCTCACTTGTGTGTGAGACACTGCAAAGTTTCCTTGATTCAATTGCCTTTCTATTACTCGAATTGCTCAACCTATCAAGCACAGAGATTTGACCTTGATTTGCTGACATTCTGTCCTGAGGTGAATCTGTCAAGACTGTTCGTGTGTGTGTGTGTGTGTGTGTGTGTGTATATATATATATATATGTGTGTGTATATGTGTGTGCGTGTATATATATATATACATATTATAAAAAAGGTGTTTATTTTTAAGGTTAAGTGTTTTATTCCTTATGAAAAGTAATGTGTATGAATTTAAAACATCTCAGAGGTTAAAGTAAACTGTAGTTTAACTATAGTGCTACCAGTGCACTGTGGTAATTAAAAATCTGTATAATACCACGCATTGTTGAATGGAAAGTGTGACTTTTTCAGTATAATTTAGTCTGTTGCATGTAATGAGTTATGTATTTTGATATAGAGTTATTAAAATGATATTAGAGACACTAAAATATTATACAGGTTATACTAAAAATGCTGTTCCTAGTGACAGCTACTTGGGTAAATATAAAATTTCTAAACACAGTTTTTAAATCTTTAAGGGCCTGATCCTGCATTTATTATGCACTCAAAATTCCCATTGACTTTTCTGTGTACTGACAGTAGACTAGGACCCTAGATTGTTAAATCAGTGGGGATAATTGCACATTTATGGCTGCTAATGCAATGGAATTATGACTTTTTCTGAAATATTTGCACTGAACGTACTCTGGATTATATATCCACAAAAAAGTTTCCTTTTTACAGTGATGTAGTATTTAAAATTTTTATCCCTCTGTCTTGGTAGGGGGTGATTCCTTTTCTTGCAATAGTCTATTATAATAATAAACAATTTCATCACTTTGATAGCCACTTTTGAAAATCCACCTAATTGTTTACGCTGTTTTAGTTGCAGTATTTGTCTATCACACTACTGTATGTAAAAAGAAGAACAGGAGTACTTGTGGCACCTTAGAGACTAACAAATTTATTAGAGCATAAGCTTTCGTGGACTACAGCCCAGTATGTGTTTTATCTCAGTCAAGTCCTCTAAGGAGAGTGGACTCTGATAAAGTTTATATAATTATCTACACTTTTCAGAACTTTTGTGTAGTTAAGGTTCTCTTGTCTATTTTTAAATCTGTTTATCTTTCTCTCTAGAGTGAATGTAAGATTGCCAAGTTACGTGATTATGAAGAAAAGCTAATTGTATCTGCGTGGTATAACAAGGTGGGTCGAAACAATCCACTCGTCTGTCAGTATGGTAACTTACAAGTCAGAAGTACTCAGGATGAGCTTATAAACAATTTGAAACTATAATTTTCTTGCCATCTTGGTCTGTTCCATACTTAAAGCCTGTTTCATTGAATACTACTGAGGTGATTTTGAGACCTGGATTACTGTTTTTAGATGTGTTACAAATTTGGTTACCTATGGGAGGAAAAACCCATTTCTCTACAGTTATCTTTGCACAGACATCAAGGATGAAGGCTAAAATAGCCTCTTTCTAAAACAATAACGTATATGATAGGTGAGGCTATTAGCACCGCCTAGTATTAAGGTTGCCTGACGCTTCCCATTAGAAACTTGTATTTTCAGTTGCTTAACAAGTTTTTTTTGTTATCTGCCAAACTTTAACTCAAATTCTGCATACTGGGTGTCTGCATCAGGCTGAATTGGTTTTGGAAAGTTTTTTTCAGCCAAAACAGTTCAGCCATTTGTAAGAAAAAAGTTATGGAAAAATATTTTGCTTCAGTCTTCCTAAAAGGGTTAATGGTATCCAAATACTCAACACAAACAATATTAACAACAAGGGGAAAGGGAATGCACGCCAAAATAGTGAAATGGGTTAAAGAATATTTAGATAAGTTAGACGTATTCAAGTGGGCTGGACCTGATTAAATTCATCCTAGAGTACTTAAGGAACTAGTTGAATCAATCTCTGAACCGTTAGCAATTCTCTTTGAGAATTCATGGCGAACAGGTGAGGTCTGGAGAGGACTGGAGAAGGGCAAACATGGTAGCTATTTTTAAGAAGGGGAACAAAGATGACCCAGGGAATTATAGACCAGTCACCCTAAGTTGATACCTGGAAAGATTTTGGAACAAATTATTATGCAATCAATTTGTAAGCACCTAGAGGAAAATAGGATTATAAGGAATAGCCAGCATGATTTTGTCAAGAACAAATCATGCCACACCTACCTAATTTCCTTCTTTGGCAGGGTTACTGGCTTTGTTGATGGGGGGGAGAAGTAGAAGATGTGCTACATCTTGATTTTTAGCAAGGCTTTTGTCACAGTCCCACTTGATGTTCTCATAAGCAAACTAGGGAATATGGTGTAGATGAAATTACTATAAGGTTGCACAGCTGGTTGAGAGACCATACTCAGAGTGGTTATCAATGGTTTGCTGTCAAACGGAGAGGGTGAATCTAGCAGGGTTCCACAGGGATCAGTCCTGGCTCTGGTATTAGTCAGTATTTTCATTAATGACTTGGATAATTGAGTGGAGAGTATGCTTATAAAATCTGCAGATGACACCAAGCTGTGGGGATTGCAAGCATTTAGGAGGACAGGATTAGAATTCAAAACCACCTTGATAAATTCAAGAATTGCTCTGAAATTTACAAGATTAAATTTAGTAAAGACAAGTACAAAGAACTACAGTTAAGGAGGAGAAATCAAATGCGCAACTACAAAATGCAGAGTAACTTGCTAGGCAATAGAACTACTGAAAAATATGAGTGTTACAGTGGATCACAAATTGAATAGGAGTCAACAAATTAGGAGTTGCAAAATATCATTCTGAAGTGCTAATAACATTCTGAAGTGTATTAACCACAGTGTCATATGTATGACATGGGAGGTAATTGTCCCTTTCTGTTTGGCACTGATGAGGCCTCAGCAGGAATACCGTGTCCAGTTCTGGGCACCACACTTTAGGCAAGATGTGAACAAATTGGAGAGAGTCCAGAGGAGAGCAACAAAAAATGATAAAAAGTTTAGAAAACCTGATCTGTGAAGAAAGGTTAAAAAAGCTGGGCATGTTAGTCTTGAGAAAAGACAACTGAAGGAGGACCTGATAAGTCTTCAAATATGTTTAGGGCTGTTGTAAAGAGGATGGTGATCAATTGTTTTTCACGTCCACTGAAGGCAGGACAAGAAGTAATGGGCTTAATCTGCAGCAAGGGAGATTTAGGTTAGATATTAGGAAAAAAAACTATCTAACTATAAGGGTAGTTATGTACTGGACTAGGCTTCCAAAGGAGGTTGTGGAATCCCCATCACTAGAGGTTTTTAAGAAGAGGTTGGACAAACACCAATGAGGGATGGTCTAGGTGTACTCGGTCCTGCCTCAGCGCAGGGGGCTCAACTTGATAACTAACTTCTCAAGGTCCTTTCCAGCCCTACATTTCTATTATTCTGTGTTGCAATGCCCCCCCTCCCAAAAAAAAGACTTTTTCCTCTGAGAACCTCTGGTACCCCCATGCTTTGGAGCAGGATCTTGAACTTTGGCACAGGGGTGGCCTTTGCGTTAGGAAATATGCCTTTTGCTGTCTCCGTGAAAATCCACTCAAATTTGGCTAAGTTATAAGCTTTGAAATGTTTCAATTCCCATGTGCTCATAGAGAAGACTTCAGAGTTCAGAGATTTTAGCTGCCTAAGATTCCGTCTTCATTGAGCATGCTCAAGACCCGCACAGTTCCTCCATGTGGCTAGGGAAAAGAAAGAAGTGGATTGGGACAAGAAGACTGGGAATGATGAGGAGAAAGAAACTTGACTGAAAGCCAAGGACGGGGCAGGGAGTGGGAAACGGGACTGGGACATGCAATGCAAAACTTCAGCTACTTTTGATGATGTGAAAAAGATGTCTCATTCGCTTATTTTATTTCTTCACAGAGCCTGGCTTTCCAGAAGCTCAGTATGGAATCCAGACTGGTGGGTAGCAGTACCTGCAAAGACCCTGGGTCATGTCCTCCTGGACGCTCTTTTCTAGCACAGCAACGACATGTCACCAATGCCAGACGGAATCTCTCTATTAAAGTACCTAATGCAACATCGGATTAAACCACAAAGGAAACGTTTACACTAAAGTGTCCTTAAAATATTTTGTGGCTTCCATTGTAACTACCTGACCGAGGAAGAGGTTGTGATGCTGGGCTTCAGCTATTTTAACATCAAAACTTATTGAATACACAATGGTAAATTAATTTGGTGAATGGTTTCTAAAAATCATCAGCACACGTAGTCTACGAAAGACTGTTGCGCCAGCAACCTTTTCTAAAAAGCAGCACTTAGATGGAAGTAGATTTGAATAACTGAAGTATGTGTTTACAAGCACAGCTTTAAAGGTTTATATTTGTCTTCATAGTATATTGTATATAAATACAAAAAATTGGCAATATATATTATATTTAATATTTTTAGTCTGGAATTGACTGATTTTTTTTAGCAGAAGAACAATTTTTGGAAAACATCATAAAATTGATAACACTAGGTATATTTGCTGGATCTTTATAACATAAAGAAAAATCAGTCCTTTGGCTAGAAGAGTCCATAGTTTTAAAATGATGCATTTGTGAATCAAGAGAATTTTGGCATTCCAAAACTGTTTAGTGACTTCAGGACTTAACTTTTAAGACAGAAAATATATCACTATCTCAATCAAGAAGCAGAAAGTTTCAATCTACTTAAAATGGTAACTACTTAATTTGTTTAAATTTGTGTATATACTTCTTAAGGAAAACCTGTCTTTAACGTGCTGAATTCACTAAAGCCAAAAAGTCTGTCTGTTTGAATTAATATAGTAGTCAATAATGTTTTTTAAAAAAACAACACTTTTAAAATGTAGTTGTATTATATAATTTTTATTACAGTCTTTGGGAGGGGGGAAATCCCTAATATTTATTCAGTTCAGTTAAACAGCTTTGCGCATAAAAATCACTCTTTCATTCCTCAGGTTTTTATATATTTTCTTTAATTACTGTGAACTAATCACATCAAGCAGACAGGCTAATGGAGAGATCTTTGCGCATGGTTAGTAACATAGATTGTTTGGCATGGAAAAGATAAAGGTACAAGACATCCGGTATCCCAGACCTCGGAAGATGAACATAGCTAGATGGATTGGTGTGAAATTTATCTGTATCATTAAATTTATTAAATGTAATTTGGGATATTGCAGATTATGTACTATCTGTATTTTATGACTTCTAAACCAAACTTTGTACTTTGGGATAATTTAAGCATTATACCCAGATGTATAGACACTCTTTCCTTAAACCTGTTTATTAGATCATTTTAACAGTAACTTTAATAAAAATTTGTTTCACACCTATCCATACAGCACTTCAGTTGACATTTATTTACAACATGGCTATTTTCACATCAAAAACTTATAAAAAAGCACCTTTAAAAAAGATTTTTTGAATTTTCCATGATCTTTATAAACTGACTAGACCAGTCTGTCACATCAATAGTAAAATAACACAGTGAATAAAGTCACAGCAGACTTAAAAGAAACCTAATCTAGCAAACTAAGCTAAATATGTGAGGCTACCATACCTATAGTATAGTAAACATCACATGCTTGGATTAAAAGAATGTGTGTATCTTTTCAATATTAAAGCCATATTAATTTGAAAGCTGGACTCAATTTTGCTTGCAAAATTCAAAATTAGGTCTTTTTGAGTTTGTAATGAAATATGAATTTTGAGTAGCTTTGCATTTCATTAGATACTTCACAAGCCTCTAAATAAGGCTTATCTTTTGATCTCTTGCTGTCCTAAGGTCCTGATCATTCTGGAAATGGACCTCCTGCATGATTCCACAGGAAAAGTCTGTCCACTCGTTCAGTTTGTGTTTCTTTAAAAAAGTGTTTTGCTCTCTTTACAGTATTATAAATATCAGCATTCAATTTGATTTCCTCCTAAAATGTTTATCAATAGAGAGAGCTGAAATCTAACCGTATACTAAACTTATTTGTAATAAATATTCTAATTGAATTATTGATATTTTGTCTTTCAAGTTCTGTCCTGCAGAATTCTGTGCTTCTGTTGATGTCTCTTAGTGATGCATTGATATTGCTGGATTGTGTTTTTGTATGTTTCTAAGCTTTGATTGCCTACTATTTGATTGAAATGGGTGGGTGGGTGGGAAGGCAACTTTTGCAGATGTCTTAGCATGACTCTTACGTTTAAAAGGTTTGGTATTTTAGTATGTTCTTTGTGAAATGTGGAACAGAATTATCACTAATATCATTGAATAGGTGTTTTTCCCTGTAAATGCGATTTCACAAACACGGTAATTCTTCGGCTTCCTTTTGAAAGCAATCATCTAGAATATAATCCTAATGGATTCTGTCATATGTTATCACATTAGTGTTGCAGTGTCAATATCGAAAGTCAGGTGCTAGTAGGAATAGAACCCTTTCACCAACCCTTCTCAAAACTGCAGACACCAGTTCCAAAGAACTTGAATGAGGAATATGATCCCTTTTACTTAGGCCTAGTCTTCACTTACCGGCTGGTCCGGCGGCACGCCATCGATGTTCTGGGATCGATTTATCGCGTCTGGTTAAGACGCGATAAATCGATCCCGGATCGATCCCGGAAGTGCTCACAGTCGGCGCCGGTACTCCAGCTCGCCGAGAGGAGTACGCGGCATCGACGGGGGGAGACTTCCTGCCGCGTCTGGACTGCGGTAAGTTCGGACTAAGGTACTTCGAATTCAGCTACGTTATTAACGTAGCTGAATTTGCGTACCTTAGTCCGATTTGGGGACTTAGTGGGGACCAGGCCTTAGCTGAGGCTGTGTCAGCTAAGTAGCAGTAAGCATTTTAGTGGTTACTCAAGGACAGCTTGGATCTTCAGAGAAGGATTATCTGTATGAGGTGTTTCTGGGATGGCCATCACTATGTATTTAGCAGTCAGATGAAATTTTACTTAGAATTATTGGAACTGGTAAAGCAGTATGTCACTTCTTTACTATCTGTTCAGGACTAGTTAGAAGTTGTAAAAGAACTATTTTCACAAGTCTGGTTAAATTTGGACCTCCACCTGCGAGTGAGGAATTGATCAACAGACCTCAGTATTTGATCACGAGCCATTAAGCTACTATTCATTTCCACTTGTTTTAAGGTGGTATAATAAAAAATGCAGTAGGATTAACCTTTATATTGAGCATGTTTTGAGAATCTTTATTGATGGCACGCTCTTTAGAAAAGTGTTGAATTATTTAGCTACAAATTACTGAGCTATGTACAATTGGTATTGTTTCCCAGATTTACTTAGTGTGGACAATTGGGGTGATCCAGAGACTAGGGCTATTGGCTGTCTCGTGATAAATCTAATTTATGTTGTGTCCAGATGTCACCACTATAAATGCACACAGATTATTAAATGAGATAATTGACTCCTGCTGTATTTCTCCAGTACAGCTAATAATGTTGGAAAGAAGTAACTTTCTAATAAAGCTGGTAATATAGATCCAATGATGAAAGAAAAAATCCCCTTTGCACCCTATGTTGTAAATTACTAGAGCGTTGTTTCATGGATGGTTTTGGGGATAGAGATTTCACTTGGTGTGAGACCATTTAATTTGTAATAAGATATTCGTATGGGATTAACTCTGCCCCTTTGGTTGAAATATGGGTGTTCTGGTGGTTCCCATTAATAATTCTAATTTTGGATTATTAGATTTCTGTCATTCCTAGGTATATCAGGCAGCTTTAATACACCTATATTTTAAGAGCTTAAGATACATTCAGTGAAATTAATGAAAATTTCACCTAATATTGGTTTTTTTCTTAACGAGAAATATGCAAAAGTATTCTGTTTTCTATCATAAGCATTTACTTGGTGACAACTAGTAGAAGCAATACTAATGTTTTATTAAGCAGTCATAGATTAGGAATTTTTTTAAATAACAAATGCTACTTAGTTAATGATGTCTAATAAAGTAACTTTCCCAAACCTTTTACTTTTGTTTCCACTCGTTCTGCCAGGTTTGAGGTTTACTGTGTATCAATGTCTAAATTTTCTGTTTTTAAAACAAACGTAAAGACTGTGTTATCACATAGAACTGGAAAAAAATTGCACTAATTTTTAAACTCTGGTTTTATTCTTTCTCTGGAAAATATTATTTTATATTCACATAAAGATTTTTAAAATGAATTCAGTGGTCTCTTTATTTTAAGTACTGCATTTAGTAGTCCTTATACCATAAATTCTTTGTGATAGGAGCCGTGTCTATCCCTTAGTTTGTACGGTGTCCTGATCAGCACCTTTGGGTGCTGTCATAATTACTGTGCCTAAAATGTAGCTTACAAGCTATAGATTTGTTTAAATCAACCTCGAGCTTCTCGTTCTTGCCATCAAAGTCCTGCATAACTTAATTCCTCCCACCTTTCTGCTCTTGTTTCCATTTAAGCTACATTACTAACTTTTCTTCAAGTGATTGTCCATTTGTATTCCACTTTTTTAGCAGTGCACTTGCACCTCATGCACGTGAGATTGGATTATTTTGTCCATTTGGGATTGCATCTACACCCCACATGCCCTCTGGTGTTTTGTAGCCCAGGGTATAAAGGGCAGACCGGCCACAACTGCCCATCACTTCTCCTTGCCTCCTGGTGGCAGTGAGACGGAACTCTTTCAGCATCCATGTCTTTCTACAAGTGTTCTCTAGTTTTGAGTTTAGTATTCCTTAGTACGGTATTCCTTTTTTATTTGTGTGTTGGCAAATTAAAAATAAAAAGACAAGATCTCCAGCTTCAGGAGTGCATGGGTACTGGACCCCGCAGTCCCCAAACCATGGCAGAGTCTAAATCCCTCCTGCAAGGCAGCTGTTCATCTCAGTGATGGAGAATCAAAATGCTGCTTCTGCCTCAATGAAGCATATATAGCACTTAAGTGCTTAGTTTATTGCCTTTTTTAAAAAAGGACACAAAGTGAGGGAATCCTTCCAAAAAACGTTTTTTCTTGTGAAAAGATCTCTGAATGCATCTTCTGTGCCATACGAGGAAGAAACTGGACCAGATCGTGTCTGCTACTGCTTCTGTTAGCCCCAGGACCACCACAAGCTCCAGACCTTATATGTTTATGGAATTGTCAAGAACCTCCAAACCCTTCTCAATGCAATCTTCTGAGGAGAGAGGGAGGGAAGAGCACTGCTCAGAGTGATAAGAAATGAACCTCTCTCTTACTGGCACCAACTAGAATGGCAGGCATTTTGAGGCCCAGATCAGGTACTGCTGACTGACACCTGAGCACTGATTGGTCACCAGACACCAGCCCGTCAGGAGCCAATGTGCACCTCTTTCTATACTAGCACCAAATATTGGAGTGCTCTGTGCCCTCATCCACTACAACCAGCCAATGTTGAGGGAAACACTCCTAGAACTGACTTTCTTGGTACCAGGAAGATTCACGGTATTGCGTGACTTGGAAGTAACCAAACAACCAGAGTCATCATTGCTGGGTGTTGTAAAGAAATTCCTAGTACCAGTGCCATCTGCCTGTATCAGCCACCTCAGTTCCTGCACGGGACACTTCAGGATCCTCTACAACGCCAAGAAGGATGGCTCAGCCTATGGAGGAAATGTATTTTCTCCTCCTCTGCATCATAGCAAAGTGGAGACATGTTGCCCATATACTTACCACACTCTCCTGGCTATGAGCCAAATTACTCCAACAGTGAGTCCAGAGGATACTTTTTCAGAAGGGGACATCAGGAGATGTGTGACGAGCCCCTCTCCTGTTAATTTCCGTGGCCAACAATACCAAACCTGTCCAATTCATTCATGGCCATTGGGGGCCCTTTGGGGGATGCCACCAAGAAGAAAGACTTCAGCAGGTACTCCTGCCTCCACAAAGTGGGTCTCCTTGACCTCTTGGAACCTCAAAAAGGTTAGCTGGTCCACCATACTTCTCAACGTTGGGACTAGGACACAGAGCAGGATGATGGTGGCTGTCCACCTTATACCAGTGGCAGTATCATTTGATGAGGCCATCACCCCAGCTTTTCCAACCCAGTCAGATGACTGCCAGATCCTCCAAAAGCTTTTCCGGTGACCAGTACCCTGAAATTCCAGTAGGCATAGTGCAGGAGAAGTTACACAAATTTGTCAACATTGTGCAGTCCCCAGAAGCACCTGCCACCTTTAGTGACTCCAGTAGTATGTATTCTAGATTACTTGCTAGCTCTCAAGTGTTTTTGACTCTCTAGCTCTATAAGAGTCCATTTGGAAGCTATTTCCTCTCATCATCCAACCAAAAGTCACGCCCAATGGTTCCTAGATTTCTCAAAGGCCTCATTCATGTCTTTCCAGTAGTCTGAGACTTCACCCATCTGAGACCTCAGTGTAGTATTATCACATGACAGGGCCCTGCCCTTGAACCTTTAGCAATCTATTCTTTGTACCACCTTTTTGTGAAGACAGCTTTTTGAGGGCATGTCTACACTTACAGCATTGTAGCAGCGCAGCTGTACTGGTGCAACTACACCACTTCATTGTGTGTGGTGAAGACGCATTATGCCAACAGGAGAGAGCTCTCCCATTGGCATGAAAAAACCCACCCCCGCAGAAGGTCTCTCCCCAACCTAGCGCTGTGAGTGACGTAAGTTTTGCTGACACAAGTGGTAGTGTAGACATAGACCTAGTGCCTAAGAAAGAATAGGAGAGATCGAAACCTCCATGGCAGGACCCTGCCCCTACCTCTCCCCCTCCCCCTCCCCCCCCCCCCATATACAGCATTCTAAAAGGACAAGATGACATTAAGCCCTCACTCAAAATTCTTACCTAAAGCTGTCTCCGGATTTCACCTGAATCAAGTGATCCTCCTGCCAGTTATTTTCCCCAAGCCTTATACTAGTCAACGGGAAGCCAGACTCCAAACCTTGGATGTTATCAGGACTCTCGCCCACTATTTGTCTTGAATGAGACCATTCAGAAATTCTCCTAAACTGTTTCTGGCCTCTGCTACCAGCATGAAAGGTCAGCCTGTGTTCTCTCAAAGACTGTCTAAAGGGGTTTCAGACTGCAGTAGAACTTGCATACGCTAGCATAGACGGACCCACATACGCAAATTAAGGCCTATTCCACCAGAGCTCAGGCAGCCTTAGCAGCTTATCTAAGAGGCATTCCAGTCTCAGAGATTTGAAGAGCAGCTGTCTGGACTTCAGTTCACACCTTCACTCAACATGACTCCTTGGTGGAGGGCTCCAGATCCAATGTGCACTTTTGGCAGTCATTTTACAGTTATTGTTTCAGAAGCCTTGGAGTAACCACCTCCAGGACCTGAACACTGCTTGTTCTGAGGTAGTCTTAAGTATAGCTGGTGATAGCATGCCAGCTATTCTATACAATAGAGTAACAAATGCTCAGTACATAAGTATAACATGTTTTACTGGCATTGTTAGCTGCTGTTGAAATGCTGGGCTGAAATACAACAGCTATTTACCATGTGTGTGACCTCAAAAAAGTTTTTAAAAAATAAAATACAGTGGATGTGTTTTAATGCGGGGTATTTGAGAGAGGCAGGATGCAGCTACCTAAAAACAATTGGTCAGGAGAATGGGGCTAGCCCACCTACCTGCTAACAACTAAAACTCTTTCATGTATTTTCTCTATATCTTTACACAGTAACAAAGTGTTTTGGCTTTAGTATGCCTGTTACTGACACCTACCTGATCCAACATGCTCAGCGTTTATTACAATGCATGCAAATTATTTGCCTGTATTCATTCCCCCGTTTCTTACTTATTTACCATCCTCACCCATAGGTTTGACATTAGGTCAAAAAGCAGCAGTGTGTCTAGCCTCATTATCCGCCCTCAGGATTTGATAAAGACTCCACTCGTGTATAGCCTTAGCAGTCTCTTCTGTGGCTGCAGATTTTTTTTTCCAGCTTTTTCTGAGACTAAAAATAAAAAAGGTAGAGATAATATGGCTTCCTCCACCCTTGAATCGTTCTTCTTCAATGTCACTGACCCAGGGGCGGCTCTAGGCACCAGCAAAGCAAGCAGGTGCTTGGGGCAGCCCATTTGCAGGGGCGGCAGGGAGCCAGCATGGGAGCTGAGAACCAACAGGGGACCCTGTGAGCTGTAGTTCCTTGGTTAGCTCCCTGCCTATAGAGCCAGCCCTGCAGCAGGGAAAGAACTACATTTCCCAGCATTCCCTTGGCCACTACCAACAGGAAAGGGGGGGAGGGAGTGAGGAAGCTGAGACCTCATGCTGCAGCCTGATATGAATGGAGAGCTGCACTGTGAGTAGGGATACCATATTTTAACATTCAAAAAATAGGACACTCCACGGGAAGGGTAGCCCCACCCTGCCACCATCCACTCCCTCTGACTGCCCCCCACAGAAACCCCAACCCATCCAACCCCCCTGTCCCCTGATCACCCCCGGCCGGGACCCCTGCCCCAACTGCTCCCCAGGACCTCACCCCCTATCTAAGCTCCACTGGTCCTTGTCCCCCGATTTCCCCCTTCCAGGACCCCACCCCCTATCTAAGCCTCCCTTCTCCTTGTCCCCAACTGCCCCCTCCTAAAGCCCTCCCCCCAAGTTCGCCCCTAAGACCCTACCCCCTACCTGTCCCCTGACAAACCCCTGGGTCTCCCATGCCTATCCAACCGCTGCCTGTCCCCTGACTGTCCCCCCCCCCGAACTCCTGACCCATCTAACCCCCCCTGCTCCCTGTCCCTTGACTGCCCCCCTGGAACCTCCTACCCCTTCTCCAACCCCCCAGCCCCCTTACCGTGCCACTCAGACCAGCATGTCTGGCTTCGTGCAGCGCCAGACACGCTGCTGTATACGTGCTGCCGTGCTCCCCTGTGGAGCCACAGCCCCCGCCCCGCCGAGCACCTGCCTTCCAGATTTGAACACCTCAAAATTCAGGAGTGCTCAAGCTCAGTTTGGGCAGCTGTTACTTCATTTCTCCCAAATCAAATATACTGATCCACTGTAACTTGCTGTAGAAAAAGTAGGATAAAATTGAGCAAGAAATGCTTCCCAGTGGTTATTAGGACTGGAATGGCTATTTTCAACAGCCATTGCCTTTTGTTTGTTTGTTTAAAAGGAAGACAGTGATATTGCATTGGCAAATTCCCCATAGAGAGAAAGAGTGGAACAAAAGAATAATAAAGGCACCTCAACTTTTCCTCATTTATGGAGGACAGTCTTATAATATGCATCCAGATATCCTCCAATCACACAAGCTGAAAATTGTTCCGCTTTACTGCAGTTCTGTAACCATATGGGAACCAATCCTGTCTGTGTTCTGTGCACATCTAAAATTCCTGCTGAATGACCTGCCGTGGGAGCAAGTTACCAGTGACCCAGGGCTGCGGCAGAAGGAGGGTGCAGGTGTGGGGTGGGAGAGCCCAGGGCTGGGGCAGCAGGGTGTGTGTGGGGGGGGAGAGCCCAAGGCTGGGGCAGCAGGGGGGTGCAGGTGGGGGCGTGAGAGCCCAGGGCTGGGGCAGCAGGAGGTGTGAGTGGGGGGCAATGGGGGGAGGGTAGGGGGAGCCCAGAGCTGGGGCGGCAGGGGGTGCGGGTGTGGGGGGTGAGAGGCCAGGGCTGGGGCGGCAGGGGTTGCGGGTGGTGGGGGAGAGGCCAGGGCTGGGGTGGCAGAGGGGTGCAGCGAGGAGCCCAGGGCTGGAACGGGGGCAGCAAAATTTTTTTTGTTTGGGGCGGCAAAAAACCTAGAGCCGGCCCTGCACTGACCTCTCCTCATTGAATTACACTGGGCTAGGTTGAAATTCACGCACCATCTGTCTCCCTGGTCCCGCCCCTCTGTTGCTGATTTAGTAATATCCACTTTCATTTCCTTCTATCCCACTCATTTCTAACTCACCCTTCAGAATAGTATCTGGCAGTGGACTCGGGCCAGGGTGCCACTTAGAGAAGTACCTTAGGGTGCAGGCAGGGGGTAGCTATGGGCTGTGTGCTGGGAGGGGGTGTAGTTCAGGGTGCAGGCGAGGGTAGCTAGGGGTGTTGCTCAGGGTGCAGGCAGAGTGCTAGCTAGGGCCAGGGTTGAAAACTTTCTAATTGCATAAAACCGAACACTGTTGCCGTGCCCCACCTACATTCACTCCAGCCTCCCTCCATCGCTTGATCTCCCCCCACCCTCTCTCACTTTCACTGGGCTGGGGCAGGAGGTTGGGGTGTGGGAGGGGGTGAGGGCTCCAGCTGGGGTGTAGATTCTGGGGTGGGGCCAGAAATGAGGGGTTCAGGATGCGAAAGGGGGCTCATGGCTCAGGTAGGCGGTTGGGGGTGCAAGCTCCAGGAGGGGGCTCAGGGCTGGGGTAGGGGGTTGAGGTTGGGGTCTGGGAGGAAGTTAGGGCACAGGAGGGGGTTCTAACATGGGGCAGGGGTTTTGGGGTGCTCCCTTCCTGCCCTGGCTCTGCACTGCTCCCAGAAGCAGCTGCAGGTCCAGGCTGTAGGCTGAGGCACAGCCAGGTGACTACCCAGTGTATGCTGCCCATGCCCACAGGTGCCACCCTGGCAGCTCCTACTGGCCGCAGTTCCCGGCCAATGGGAGCTGCGAAGCTGGTGCAGGGGGTGGGTGCAGCATGCTGAGCTTCCCTGATCACCCCTGTCCCTAGGGGCTGGACATGCCAGCTGCTTCCAGGGAGCTGTGCAAACCCAGGGCAGGCAGGGATCCTGCCTTAGCCCCGCTGCGCTGCCGACCGGACTTTTAATGGCCCAGTCAGTGGTGCTGACCGGAGCCACCAGGGTCCCTTTTCGACCGGGTGTTCTGGTCGAAAACTGGATGCCTGGCAACCCTAGCTACAGGCTGTGTGCCAGGAGGCGGTGTAACTCAGGGTGCAGGAAGAGGGTAGCTAGAGCCTGTGCGTGGGGAGTGGTGTAGCTCAGGGTGCAGGCAGAGTGGTAGCTAGGGGCTCTGTGGTGGGAGTGGTGTAGCTCAGCATACAGAGAGACATGTAGTTCAGGGTGCAGGCAGGGGGAGTAGCTAGGGGCTGAGTGCTGGGAGTGGGGTAGCTCCGGATACAGAGAGGAATGTAGCTTAGGGTGCAGGTGAGGGGGGTAACAAGGGTCTGTGCATGAGGAGGGGTGTAGCTCAGGGTGCAGAGAGGGTGTACCTAGGGGATATGTGCAGAGAGGGGGTGTAGTTCAGGGTGCAGGCAGGGGGAGTAACTAGGGGCTGAGTGCTGGGAGTGGGGTAGCTCCGGATACAGAGAGGAATGTAGCTTAGGGTGCAGGTGAGGAGGGTAACAAGGGTCTGTGCATGAGGAGGGGTGTAGCTCAGGGTGCAGAGAGGGTGTACCTAGGGGATATGTGCAGAGAGGGGGTGTAGTTCAGGGTGCAGGCAGGGGGTCGCTCAGGTTGTAGGTAGGGGCTGTGTTCTGGGAGGGGTGTAGCTCAGTGTGCAGGCTGGAGGTAGCTAGGGGTGGAGCTAGGGTGCACAAAGGAGCTGTGGCCGAGGGCCCAGGGGTGCTGTTGCTGCAGGGCTGCAACTTTGCTGGACAGGGGCTGGGGTGAGGGGTGTACTCTGCCTGCCTGAATACATGATGGGCGGGGGAAGGGGATACCCTGACCTCAGTCGGCTTTGCACAGCAGTTCAGGAGGCAGGGTCCTGGTCCCAATCACCTCTGCCAGCAGCAGCTCCATGGCGGAGGTGGGGAGGGGCAGCATGGTGGCAGTGGAGCAGGGCAGTGGGGAGGAGGAGAGGCAGCATCCCTGTCCTGGGGCAAACTTCATCCAAATGTGGTATGAAACACCCCCTCCCGGCACACACCCCTAGCTAGCCCGGCCCGCCTGCACCCGCTCCCGGCACGCACCCCTAGCTAGCCCTGCCTGCACCCCCTCCCGGCACACACTCCTAGCTAGCCCTGCCCGCCTGCACCCGCTCCCGGCATACACCCCTAGCTAGCCCTTCCCACCTGCACCCCCTCCCGGCACGCACCCCTAGCTAGCCCTGCCCCCCTGCACCCCCTCCCGGCACGCACCCCTAGCTAGCCCTGCCTGTCTGCCTGCACCTCCTCCCGGCACGCACCCCTAGCTAGCCCTGCCTGTCTACCTGCACCTCCTCCCGGCACGCACCCCTAGCTAGCCCTGCCTGTCTGCCTGCACCTCCTCCCGGCACGCACCCCTAGCTAGCCCGGCCCGCCTGCACCCCCTCCCGGCACGCACCCCTAGCTAGCCCTGCCCGCCTGCACACCCTCCCGGCACGCACCCCTAGCTAGCCCTGCCTGTCTGCCTGCACCTCCTCCCGGCACGCACCCCTAGCTAGCCCTGCCTGCACCCCCTCCCGGCACACACCCCTAGCTAGCCCTGCCTGCACCCCCTCCCGGCACACACCCCTAGCTAGCCCTGCCCACCTGCACCCGCTCCCGGCACGCACCCCTAGCTAGCCCTGCCCGCCTGCACCCCCTCCCGGCACGCACCCCTAGCTAGCCCTGCCCGCCTGCACCCCCTCCCAGCACGCACCCCTAGCTAGCCTGGCCTGCCTGCACCCCCTCCCAGCACGCACCCCTAGCTAGCCTGGCCTGCCTGCATCTCCTCCCGGCACACACCCCTAGCTAGCCCTGCCTGCACCCCCTCCCGGCACACACCCCTAGCTAGCCCTGCCCGCCTGCACCCCCTCCCGGCACGCACCCCTAGCTAGCCCTGCCTGTCTGCCTGCACCTCCTCCCGGCACGCACCCCTAGCTAGCCCTGCCCGCCTGCACCCCCTCCCGGCACGCACCCCTAGCTAGCCCTGCCTGTCTGCCTGCACCTCCTCCCGGCACGCACCCCTAGCTAGCCCGGCCCGCCTGCACCCCCTCCCGGCACGCACCCCTAGCTAGCCCTGCCCGCCTGCACCCCCTCCCGGCACGCACCCCTAGCTAGCCCTGCCCGCCTGCACCCCCTCCCGGCACGCACCCCTAGCTAGCCCGGCCCGCCTGCACCCCTTCCCGGCCCGCACCCCTAGCTAGCCCTGTCTGCCTGCACCCCCTCCCGGCACGCACCCCTAGCTAGCCCTGCCTGTCTGCCTGCACCCCCTCCCGGCACGCACCCCTAGCTAGCCCTGCCCGCCTGCACCCCCTCCCGGCACGCACCCCTAGCTAGCCCGGCCCGCCTGCACCCCTTCCCGGCCCGCACCCCTAGCTAGCCCGGCGCGCCTGCACCCCCTCCCGGCCCGCACCCCTAGCTAGCCCTGTCTGCCTGCACCCCCTCCCGGCACGCACCCCTAGCTAGCCCGGCCCGCCTGCACCCCCTCCCGGCCCGCACCCCTAGCTAGCCCTGTCTGCCTGCACCCCCTCCCGGCACGCACCCCTAGCTAGCCCGGCCTGCCTGCACCTCCTCTTGGCACGCACCCCTAGCTAGCCTGGCCTGCCTGCCTGCATCTCCTCCCGGCACACACCCTGAGCTGCCACCCTGCCCACACCCAGCCCCTAGCTATTCCCTGCCTGCCTGCTGAGCTGCCCCCTTCCTGTGCATACTCCCTAGCTACTCCTTTCCCTACATGCTGAGCTACATCCCTCTCTGCACCCTGAGCTACAACCCTCCCAGCACATAGCCCCTAGCTACCACCTGCCTGTATCTGAGCTACATCCCTCCCAGTACGTAGCCCCTGGACCCTGAGCGACCCCTCCCCACTCCCCCACCGCCCGCACACAGCCTCTAGCTACCCCCTGCCTGCACCCTGCCTCCTCACAGTCCCTAGCTACACCTCTCCCTGCACCCTGAGCAGTTGTCAAGCTCTGTGAGCTGAGCCCTCACCCGCTTTGCGTTATAATTTTTGGTTGCCCCCCAGGCATTAGCTGCAAGAAAAGAGTTTGCAGGTGCCTAAGTAGCCCCTGGAATCATGGTTAAAGTTGCTCCCCCAAAATCTGACATGCCCCTCCCCCCCGCTCCGGCCAGTGGCACCTCTATCCAGTGAACTAGGATCTTGAAAATCCACACACTGACCTGTTCAAATGTGTGTTGATTAAAGCCTGTAGCCAATGGCACTTTCGGATATTAGGGTTTCGTACTCCCACACATAAAACTCCACCTGGTCATTACTTTCTGCTTTTGGTAACTCAACCAATTCTGCAGTCATACAAGGCCAATGATGTCTGTCCCCAATGGTATTGTGTCTTTTGCTCTTTACACAACCCATACAATGAAGGCGTCACACAGGCAGGGTGCGGCCCAGATAACGCTGTTTACTAACAATATCCAACGTGCCAGGCGTAGCTGCATATACACATGGCTAAAGTAGGCGTTTAGGGGCACCTGCATCACAGCACGGCGAGCACCACTAGAGGGGTCTGAACTGTTTAAAGGGATACTATGCTAGTGCTATGTATGACACATGCTTATTAGTGTGCGCACACGCTCGCTATTGCTTGCTAGAAATCCAAGACCAAGCACGGTGACAGCAATGTAGCTAGTGGGGAGAGGCTGAAACTAGAGTTTAGGTTTCTATTTTCCTCAGTTAGGCCAATAGGAGCGCGGTAGAGGCAGTCCCTGGGGCAGGAGACGAATGCCTTGGCAAGCGCTTGAGCAGCATCCTCCAGCTGCCATAAAACATGAGTGGCAGGTCCCTGAACTGTATCAGTAAATGGATCATTGCACGTGCTGGAATATGGCTGCCGTGTGACACCATTCCACCTCCCAGACTGCCAAGAGCTCTCGATATGTTGCAGGAGGAGGGGAAGAGGTGTGTGTGTGAGAGAGAGCGCGAACGGATGTCATCTGCTTTTTGTCTTGCTCAAGTCCCACAGGTTCTAGAAGCATCATAACCCTCCTGCCCCATATTTCAAGCAGCCACACAGACCACTGTTGGCGCAGGCTAGTCACTCATTGAGCATGGCTGGAGGCTGCAGGGCTAGCCCCCTGCCAGCAGGACAGAACCATAGAAATGTAGAGCTGGAATCATCAAGTCCAGCCCTCTGCACTCTGGCAGGACAAAGTATATCTAGACCATCCCTGACTGGTGTTTGTCCAACCTGTTCTTAAATACCTCCAGTGATGGGGCTTCCACAACCTCCTTTTGAAGTCTATTCTGCCTCTTAACTACCCTTATAGTTAGACAGATTGTTTCCTACTATCTAACCTAACTCTCCCTTGCTATAGATTAAACCCATTACATCTTGTCCTGCCTTCAGTGGACGTGGAGAACAATTGATCACCAGCCTCTTTATAACAGCCCTAAACGTATTTGAAGACTTATCAGGTCTGCCCCTCAGGCTTTTCTCCAAAATAAAATGCCCAGCTTTAATCTTGCCTCCCATGTCAGGGTTGCTAAATCATTTTTGTTGCTCTCCTCTGGACCGTCTCTCCTGTTTGTCCACATCTTTTCTAAGGCGTGGTGCCCAGCTTTGGACACAGTACTTCAGCGGAGGGCTCACCAGTGCTGAGCAGAGATGGACAGTTACCTCCCATGCAGACATGCCAAACCTACCCCCCCCCCAAAAAAATGCAGAGATTGGGCTTGTTTTTGGCTTAATTGGCTTCTGAGTTGCTCGTTGGCTAGTTTTTGGCTTGTAGCTTGTTTGGCTTGTTGCTTGTTTTGGCTTGTTGCTTCTTTTTTTGATCAGCTCCTGGCAAGTGGGGGGCAGGCAGGGGCAAGTGGGGGGGCAAGGAAGGGAGAGAGTCAGGGGTGCACAGTGGGTCCACCACCATCCCAGACTGCATGCTGGGGGGCAGGGAAGAGGGAGGAATCTAGTCACATAGTGTGTTGGGGGTCTTAGATTGTGAAAGTCGGAGTGCTTATTTACCACGTGAAAGTTGGCAACTGTGCTCCCATGTCCAGGAGTGCTGCCAGCTTTTCTGCCGCCCTAAGCGGCGGAAGGGCCCGCCCTGATATGCAGCCACGGTCGCCGCCCCCCCCCCCCCAAATTGTAGTGCCCTAGGCAACCGCCTAGGTCGCCTAATGGGTTGCGCTGGCCCTGCCCATGTCTTACATATGAAACACCTGTTAATACACTCCAGAATGATATTAGCCTTTTTCGCACCTGCATCACATTGTTGACTCCTATTCAATTTGTGCTGCCCTATAATCCCCAGATCCTTTTCAAACAGTTCTACTGTCTAGCACGTTAGTCCCCATTTTGTAGTTGTGCATTTGATTTTTTTTCCTTCCTAAACGACGTACTTTTCATTTGTGTTCAATTTCATCATATTGATTTCAGACCATTTCTCCCAATTTGACCTACCTTCCATCACTGCTGCTGAAGAACAGTTGCCAGCTAAGAGCACTTCAAGGACCCTCCATGAGGTAATGGGACAGAAAGCGCATTGTGGCTTGAGAGGTATTGACTCCAGGGCAGGGACATAAAGGCTTGATGGGTTTTGATGAGGTAGCGAATGGGCTGGGTGGCACTTGTGGAGGAAGGAGGAGAGATTTTAATCCAGGTGATGTCACATACATTAGCACTGAAGTGGACAGTTTTTAGAAGGCTGCTCTCGTTAAAACAGCAGCACATCACTGGCTAGCTGGGGGTTTTTTAGTCAGTATCTCAATGTATGTGTTTAATACTATATTGGCAAAGCTAGTAAGCAATGACTTTCCTGTAACTTATTATTGTCACCCCCTTTTTGGCCTGAGAGGTTAGCCAATAGACAGGTGGCCTTGAGGGATGTTTCCATTTGGAGGAGAAATTGATCAGGCCGGGTTGTTTTTCATATATATATAGACACACAATCCTGTTTATTTGAAAAGTATGTGCAAAGTCCTGTTTCCGTGAATACTGGATGATCATACAAGTAGTTTCCTTGCTTATAATTCCAAGGCTTCCTTCCAGCCAGCACACTGCCCAAAAAGCACTCTTGTCTTTCTCTTAGGGCAACTACTAGTGCTTCTCTGGCTGTCTTGTTTGTTTTCTGGTCCTCGCCACTTGCTTTCTAGCTGCTTCTGATTGGTACTGACATATAGACACACACGTCTCCACCCAGTTAATCCCCAGCTGCCATATTTGCATTCAGTCTAGTCTTGGGCAGTGATGTTTATCAGTCTCCAGGGAGGCCTCAGCCAGAACAATGGAAACCATTGAACCAAAGAGCCATTTAACTATGCCCTCATATAGCGTGAATGAAATGTAGCTGTTATGATAAACAGCTTCAGCAAAATCTGGGACTTCCCCCAGAGCTAAGACACTGCTGTTAGCCACCCAACTTCCAGTTTAACATTATATTTAATACTGTAAGTGCATAGCCAAAAGTGCAGTTCTGATTCTCCCTGATAAAATACTGCACAATGACAAGTACATTAAAGGATCCAGATACTCGTGACGTGTTTACAATTTTATTTTAGGAAACTTGTAAAATATAACCACAACTATCTAACAAACTAAAAATGAACTAGACCTAAAATAATCTGTTTAAATGTGTACAGCTGATTCACAGTCCTGGACCACACTCTAAATAATAGATGATGCTGAGGTCCAGTGCGCACTCTCAGGTGGCATAAATATGCAATTACATAACCACTTTCTACAATGGCTGTAAAATTAAAACTAGATTGGGGTATGTTCGCCCCTGTGGTGCCTTGGGGTAGGGCTGGGGCATTTTAAAAGGAGAAGTGAGGGGAAGGGCAATATTCCCCCTCATCGTACATGTTTTGTATGCCTCCTCAGTCACTCTGTAGAACAACTCTGAGCAGCAGAGTAACTCCTCCTCTTGTAGCTTTTATGCACACCAAAGCATGTGTGTGTGTGTGTGTGTGTAAGTAAAAGCAGGGCTAGCTAATGATAACCCAGCAGACACAAGGGAACAAGTGCTGCAGAGAGTGGTATAGGGGAAAGCATAAATGGGCCAAGATCCATGGGAACTGGCTTGCTTTCCATGGAGCTCCATCTTATGCTTGAACTATTGTCAATTCTCCCTTGACTGCTCTGCCCTGCCACCAGTCCTGTCTCCCGGAGGGCAGAATATGGTGGAATGGACACCCACCATTGAGGGCTCACGGCTCCTCTTCATGAAGGGGAATGTTTGGCCCCAACATACAAACATGCTTTATTTATTGAAATAGCAGAAGTGCTCTTTGTGCATGGTAACGAAAAGCTGTCGTGCAGCCAAAGACAATGTTGTTTGAGAAAGCTAGGAAAGAAATGTCTTGGTAGGTTATATATAAACATGATGTGGGTTAGGGGGTATTGAGAAAAGTTGAGAGGAAGTATGATCTTATGGTCCAGCCACTGGACTGGGATGCAAGACACATGAGTGCAATGCCCTACATTGCCAAGTCTTCCTCTGTGGCCTTCAGCAGGTCACTTAGTCTCTCTCTTAGCCTCAGTTCCCCATCACTAAAATGGGGATCAGAATATTCTCCCTCATGCCCCCACTCTATCTTGTTAGTTCTCCAGAGCAGGGACTTTGGGGTGTTGTAGTCCCAACTGGAATTGGGGCCTCCTGTATTACAAACTGTTATTAACAGTTTTTACATTGTGATTATCAAGAAAGGGAACAAAACGCCCCCAACGCTGTTATTCCAGAGTCGAAATGCATTTCCTAAGTCTTTGTGTGGCACTGCCATTGAACTTCCCACCAGTTACGTTTTGGGCTGAGAGCCTGTCATGCATTTAGCTATTGGCAACATTAAGAAATGTGAGGAACCTGGCTAAGGACTCAAGAGTCTCACACCTAAGGGTAGGTCTTCAGGATGAGTCTGTAGGCACATCAGCTCTCCATCTGCCAGCAGCTAGACTGCCAACAGCATCAGATTGTTTGTTTTTTTCTCTGGAAGCAACCATGATTGGGACTAGGTGACTCCGTCTGGCAGCAATCCAAACCTGCACACCTTCTGTAATGGTCTCACCACATCTCCGCCAACTGCGAGCCAAATTTAAACCGCGGAATGATGTGGCTTGCTTTGTCTATGCGCTGAGAGTAGCCAATAAAGAGGCCCCAGCTGGCATGGGCCATACAAAGCATCAAAAGCTGGGGAGAAAAGAAGATGCACTAAAGGGGGACAACAGCGAGCAGGCCAAGCAAAAGCAGAAATGGCTTGTGGCAGAGTATGGCAGAGATCTGTTACAGGTAAACATGGCCACCATCCTCAGTTATGCTACGCATCGATAATGAAATACAGAGAGACAGCTTCCTAATGTAACGAGGGGTATATGTCATGTTCTTTTCTCACTAAATGAATATATACTTACAGTGTTTTAAAAACCTTCTAGGATACTCATGTACTGTCCAGCTAAGGGAGACAGATTGGGGAACACCTATTATGTGGTGCATAGCAAGACTTATAGGGGAGGGTTAGGGCCTTAGTGCCTCAAGATGGGGAAACCAGCCCGCGAATGGAGGGGAGAGGTACTGAAATGTTCCGGTGGGTGACGGGGCTAGGCTAGAGGGCAGAATCCTAATGCAACTGAATAACTTCGTGTTTGCTAACAGCCCAGTGTGTGTTGTAAGCAACGTAGAAATCAGGGCTTGGAGTGTCAGCGGTGAGAAAGGGCCCTAACATCTTAAATGAAGGCTCAACAGGGTAGATTCTATGTAACCAGTGTTTGAAGTGTAGACAGACCCTAAGGCAATAGCTCACATCAGGCTAGAGGTGTAAATCCACCTGGCAGCAGCATAGCTGTGCTAGTTCTGTTCATGCAAGCACACTGAAAATAGAGGGTAGCCACGTCTCGAGGGACTAGCTGCCCAACTGCGTGCCAGGTGTCTGGTGGGTACATTCCTGAGCCGCTAGGCCCTTCTGCCAGGAATTCCCAAAGAGATTGTATTAGCCCAAACTCTATTAAAATAAACCAGGAGCACCTGAGTCAAATAGAAAGGCTGTGCTAAGCCTTTTGGCATACATTTGTGGTGGGAAGCGGGGGGGGGGGGGTGTAAGCAGAGGGCATGGAGCAAGTAGTAAAAGAGGTGAGTCACTCAGTGCAATAGAGGCCTGTAAGCGTGCGGGACTCACCCCTACAGCACTTCCTGCTGGTACCTTCTGGGAATTAGCTCTCCAGCCATTGGAGCACCCTCTGCAGACCGGTGTCCCGCTTTCACCAGGGCACTCATGTCCGTCACGGACCCAGTGCCTCTTGCATGCCGGGGTGCTGCGCCCTGGCAGTACATCCCTCAGTCTCTGGGTCTCCCCTCCTGGGGAACCCCCTACCGCTATCCCCATCGCACCTCAGTCGTAGGCTTCTGCCAGTCACCAACTAGCCCCTGCTCCCTGGGGCAGACTGCAGTATAAGCCACTCATCGCAGGCAAGGTTGGGTTTGGACCTGCTACCTCTACCTATAACGGAACTGCCCCTTGGCAGCCCTAGTACCCTCAAGGGGACCCTTCCTTTGGCCTGCAGCCTTGTGCTCCGCTAGGCTTGCGCTCCCCAGCCCTTCCCCAGCACTGCTCCACCCTTGGTACCTTCCTCAGCTCCCCCAGGCAGCCTGGTCCCTCCCTCTCCAAAGGCTAGAGAGAGAGGCTATCTGTTCCTCGCCCACTGCCCTCTTATAAGGGCCAGCTGAGCCCTGATTGGGGCATGGCAACACCTGAGGCTATTTCCCCCAATCAGCCTGGGAGCTACTTACTCCAGCAACAGCCCTCTCCTGGGCAGTTTTAAGCTCTTCCAGGCAGGAGTGAGTGACCACCCCGCTACAAGACCTCACTCAGTTGGCCTTGACCAGCAGGACGGATCCATGAGTAGAATCTTGCTTCACAATATAAAGAAGAGAATTCATGTTCTATCTATAAATGTATTAGCTCAGACCCTCTGGTGCCATAAAGCAACCTTAGAGCCAGCTAGCTTGACTAGAGAGGGAGTCCTCTGCCCTGGAAGAATCCCTGGGTGCCAGAGAGTCAGAAGTTGGCTCTTAATTGTGAACATTCTGGTTTTAGCCAGACACTGAACTTTATTTGAAACTGTTCGGTAGATACTTAGCCACAGCTGCAGTAAGAGTGGAAGAGCAATCTGAACTGGAGCATAAGTGATATGCATGAAAAAAAATCTGAAATGCTAAAAGAGGCATCACAGAACAGCCTTCTATGCAAGATACTAACTATGTGGGTGTGGGGAGTCGAGGGGAGGGAAATGCCTTGCTAAGCAATTATCGAATAAGAGCCCTGGAATGCAGGGGTGTTGTTACCCCAGACTTTGATCAAGCTAACTGCAACCATATTGTGCGGATTCAGCCACCATGAATTAATAAAATAGAACACCAACTAGTAGAGGGTTCATATGAAGAAGCAGGACTTCTAGAGGTAAGGTCAAATGCTAGCTGCAGGCTTGCGATTCCTGCTAATCAGAGTGGGAGGAGGGGAGAAAAGAGTTAACAAATTGAGACTGAAAGGAAATAAGTGGATGGAGACCTTGAGGTTGGGCGTGTTTTATATAGAAGCTTATTATGATTACGATTGTTAGGAATGTTTTGTGGATAAGTAGTTTATTGAAGTTAGGAGAGGTGATGACCCAGTAGAGGTCACTATAAGCTCTGTGTTGTGTAAAAGGTAGCTATAAAAAGACTAGGTAATAGAGTGTACTTTGGAGCAGTTCTCTGAAGCTATCCCAAGAGAATTTCTTGACATCAAACTCCCCACTGGGGAAAAGACCGGCCATCACAGACATGCTGCTAGTTTCTCAATACCAGCTCAGCTTCTAGGTAATTATCTGGGATGTTCTAAACCTATTGCTTATGTGCGAGTGTGCTTACATCTAATACATTGTTGTTTTAGATAAGAGCACTCTTACTCATATCAATTTTTCATCAGCCGGAAGTGCTGCGTTCCCACTGATTTATTCCTGACACCGCCTGGAGTGAAACAGTGATGTTACCACTGCTTTGGGCTCTGAAAGCCTTGGGTAACACAGGATGCATTCTTTGTGCTCAAGGTGAAATTAAACAAATGCACGGTGAAGTACATCAGCAGTAAGTGAAACAAGCAGCAGGAGAAAAGGCCTGGAGCCATAGCCAAGACTTGCAAAATAAACTGGAAGAAACCTGCAACTACACAATCCGCTGGAGATTATTTTGCACATAACCTAACCTCATCTCCAGTATCACTCTCCTTCTCCCCCAGTGCCCCAGCAAACATTTGTAATTGTGAGTTTGTTAATCTATGGTGTGGCCCAATCTCCCCGGGCAAATATAAGTTTAGAGAACATGAAGGTACAAGCGGAACTCGTGGTTCTATGACTGGCTCCAGCAGATATTCTCCCTTTATGCTGAGGAGAGGTATAATAGATGAAGTTGCAGTGAGAGCTACCATGGTGCAGATTCACTGAACTCCAGAGGCTTCGGCTTTCTTAGGGGGGGGATATATGGTGGGACCTGCGTTTGCACCCTCAGGCGGGGCAAACATGAGTAGAAATCCTTGGAAAACCCTCCCTGCTTGGCAAAATGATTACATGGAAAAATGTACATTTACTTCCTTTGGAGGCAGGGGGTGGGTTCGCTTTGAGAAGGAACTCAGAGAAATCTTCTTTTCTAATGTAAGCAGAGTAAGTGGATTTTAACTGTAGTCATGCCTTTGCTTTTACTGTTCCACTCTCACCCTATGAAAGAAGCAGCAGAGGAAATGTAATAGGAGAATAACTGACAACGCGTAAAAAGCCCATTCCCCTCACATACACCTGGTTTCTAGACTCCAGCCTATTTTCTGCTTCTGCCCAAAGTTGGGCTGGGTGCTGTGCAGTGGCTGCTTACTGGCTGTCATCAGCGCTGGCTGTGCTTCAGCAGGGGATTGTGTGTGTAAGTCAGTCTCTTGGGGATCCTTGGGGCTGAAAGGTGATAGATCAGTGTCTGATGGTGGGGTTGTAATACACTAGCACTAGGCCCCTCTTTAACCTACCCTTGCCCCCTTAGCAGTCCTTGTGAAGTTGCCAAATGAACTCAGAAATACACACCTTCTGTCTGAGTTTGAGACCGAATCTTCCAATGAAAGCAAAAGTCTCTTCTTGTGTCATTAATGCCATCATTAAGGAGCCCATCCAAATCGCCATCAGCATTACATTGCATCCATCATAATTGTATTAACTATTTTTCCTCACCAGCTTCCCATCTGGTTCAGGATTAGGCTGGTGAGGTTTTAGATCAGAATAAATGGGAAAAGCATGATGCAACTTGACTGGGGAAGAAAAATGTTCTGAACTCTAATGGCATTCCACTGACCTTGGGTTTTTAGCAGGTGGTTGGGCGGAACTGGTGAAAATGGCTGACTTCATGAACCACCATTCACAGAAATCCGATCCAATTTCAAGAAGTCAAGCGACCTTATGAGAGAAAATAGGCACATGCACGCATGCTCAGGCACACAAGCGATAGGGGAAGAAAAAGAAGGAGCCAAAGGGAAATTGCTTTTCAAATAACGGTGATTATATTTACGTGAACTAAGCATCTACTATTGCAAGTGCAGGATAAATGGTCTTTTCATGTAGGCACAGTAGTGGGAGCCAGGAGATATGGACTCTACAGCTGGATACATAGCTTCTTAGATAGGAGATCTAGAGAAGGGAAAAGTGCTTTTTGTGTTCAGGGGGTGTTGTGTACAGTGACAGCACTGGGACTCTAGTAGGGGATTTTTCGGGATGGTGAGGTTATACTCATGTTGCTGTTAGTGAATCAGTTACAAGGGTCTGTTCGGTGTGCATTGCATTTTGTCATGGGTGCTCAGAACCTGGGCTTGGCGCTCTTTTATCTTGTTAGTAGAACTCTCAGTAAACAAGTTAGCTATGAAAATAACAATACAAACAAGTGCTCTTTATTAACTTTAAAATGTCAGTTATTGGAACTTTTTTGCAGAAAGTTATCTTTAAATTAAAAAAAAAAAAAATTAATAACTCCTTTTACTCTTAAAATTTCTTGAAGAATCGCTTTTCAAGGATGATAGGCCCAAAATCCAACATTGTTCAACAAATACTTTTAAATTACCTTTGAAAATACTATTCACGTTGCAAAATAAGGGCTATAACTGTTCTTTAACTACATTGATCCTCAGCCAGCCAACAAAATATCTGACCCTCTGAAGTATTTCTAAAGCACCTAAACACCATAAAATAAACACCAAATTTAAAATTAAGAACCACAGTAAATTTGCCTATGAAACGTCCAGCTCGCCTTTGTTCAACTACATGTGCACTAAACCAACCCCATCAGCAACCCGGCCGTTCCAACTGGAATAGTCCATATGTAAAATTCTGCCCTAGTTCCCTGCCTGGCCCACCACCTAAAGGCCATGAGGTTTCTCAGCAATACTCATGGCAGCAGGGTTGAGCACTAGTACTGTTATATAGGTTAGGAATTCAAATCCCAATGTGGGCAGGTTTTAAAAATGTATTAGTATTAACTTTTTTAAAGAGTCAGGAGTTCTCTTCTGGTTGTGTTTTTTTCCACACCAGTGAAATTTTTTCAACAAAAACTGTTTTGAAAAGTTTCCATTGAAAAACTAAATATTTCATGAAAAACTGCAAATGAAACAAAATGTTCCTTTTGAAAGAATTCATGAAATATACTTACCTTTTCTCAACCAGATTGATATGGGAAATGGAATTCCTCGGCCATCCTGAGTGTACATGCACACAGACTGGTGTGGCAGGGACATCAGGAAGAGCTGCCCTCATGGTAGGATGTATCATAACAGCCACAGCCCCTTCCAATATCAGGTTCCCAAATCGTCCAATTGCTGATATTGGTTCCCTGTTGGGTTATAAGAACGGAGGCAGGCAGGGAGATTTGGAGACTTAAGGTATGTCTACACTTGCAGATTTTTTGCGCTGAAAGTTTCACCGGTGAAAGTAAAGTGCTGGTTTGTGTACTCACTTAATTCCTTAGGCATCAGAGAGTCTTTACATTTGCAGCCCTTCCATCGTGATGAGAGCAGCACTCTAGGGCAGCTATCCCACAGTGCAGCTCTCTCCAGTTTGACAATGGGTCTTGTGGGAAGGGGCGGGGAGGTGATCATGGGGCATCCTGGGTTCCTGTGCAGCCTCCTCTCCCCAAACACTAATAAGCGCCATTAGCTTAGCATTGCTCCAAGCAGGGGATCATTTGCTCCCTGGAGCAGCCATTGTCACCTGGCCAGATAAGTGAGCACTTATGGAGAAAACAGGAAGGGGAGTTTCAAAGTTCCTAGGGCTTTACAGGGGGAGGGGTGGATGTCTGTTTACCTGGCAACAGAGCTGTTGGCTAGAGTGGTCAGCTAGGCACTGTGGGATATCCTGCGGAGGCTAAAAGCTGGGTAAACAGGAAAAACGTGTCTTCACTTTCATATCAATGCAAAAGCATCACTGGTAAGAGCTGTTCACCTCTCGTGGAGGTGGTTTTCTTTTTGCGGTGAAACTCAGAAGTTTCACCGCAAAAAGAAAACCAAGTGTAGACGCTCCTGTGGTTTTTGTGCAAAAAAGGGGCTTTTTCCGCTTAAATGACAAGTATAGACATGCCCATAGTGAACTGCCGATGCAGCCCTATATACAAGCACAGCAAACTAATTATTTTGAGAAATGGGGCAATGACAAACATTTCCTGGCTTTCCCTACCGAGACAGCGCACAGATCTTGTATGGCTGTGGGCAGAGAGTAAGTCCCGTTCTGAATTTAAGGCTTAGCTTCACGTCCTTCGGAGCTTGGAATGTGAATTTCTGAAGGAGGACAGTGAAGAACAGGAACAGCTCTATTCTAGCCAGCGGCTCGCCAAGGCAACCACGCTTTCCTGAAAAGAAGACAGTTGTGCACATCAGCCAGAGGAGTCTTGTCAGAACAGTTTGGGTCTCAGGACAAATGAGGAATTAATTTTCCACAGCAGCAATTTCGGGAACAGCGAGGAAGAAGAGATGGTTTTTTCATCGTTCCAACCTTCGGAGGAACTTTTTCCTGCTTTTAGTACTAAATTTTCCTTCACTTATGGAAGTGGATGCTAAGGTTTACATTAATTATAACAGTACTTCGGTAATTCCTTCTACTAATAGAAACAATCATCCGAGAGCTCTCAAACATGATCAACCACATCTCTGCATAGCTATTGAAGGCCTGATCTACAACATTTTTATACCAGTATAACAATGTCTTTATACTAGTGCCTTATCTCAGTGTAGATTATTCCCCTTCCCATAACTGCATCCACGCTAGAAAGGCTGTGATGTTTTAACTTATATTGATTAAAAAAAAAAAAAACCCACACACACCTAACTGACAGAAATCTAGGAGCGTGTATACTAATATAGTTAAAGCACTACAATTTCTGTGTCTAGCTAATGTCTTACTTCCCTAATATTCTCAGCTACACACAGTTGTGTTATTTCTTAATTAAAAAGTTAAAATTAAATAACATAGGTGAGGTGTAATCTTTCTCTGGCCTAGCTTCTCCATGACATAGCACATGGCCTGCTGAACACATACAGATCTAGTCAGCATTATTACTAAAGAAGGGAGCCGTGTGTCCCTGAATCTTAGTTTCTTGATAGACCACTTAAAAAGAAAAAGGTATTACATACTTTCCTTAGCCACACACAGCGAATACGAATATTGCTGGTTCTTTTCATTTGCAAGAAAGCCCTGATAAACCTGTATAAAAACAAGGCTTCTGCAAAACTGACTCCTTGATTCACAGGCATTTTTGTTTCAGGAAATTTTGTTTGTGAAATATTTTTTCTTTCTTTAAATTTGGCATATCATATCAGATGAAAAATAGGCGTTTGTCTCAAAAAAAAAAAACACAAAAACAAACCACAGAACCTCTAGTTTTCATGTATATTCATGTGAAAATTGATCTGTGAATGAAATTTTGAATGTCAAAGCTTTTGACATTCTCTGGGCCATGTTTGGTGAAGATGGGTCTCCAAAGTCCCCCAAAATGATCAGATTTTCATGGAATTGAACAACCTTTACACCAAGTAAAAACAAAAACACAAAAATCTCAAATTGCCAAGACTTTTGAATAAAAAATAACTGGAGACAAGCCTGACCTTCAAAGTTTGGCGTTAGAGCTGAATTTCCCCAAAATATGTGGTAATTTGTGGTTATCATAGAGCACAGCATTTTGAACCTCCCCCAGTCTTGATTTAGGATCTGATCCCATGTCCAAGGAAGTTAATGCTAAAGCTCTTATAGATTTAAATTCTGTGGGACCAGCCTTTAATGAGTCCAAGTGATGGAGAATACACCACATTTTATGGTAAAATGTTCTAAAAGGTTGATTGGTTTTTATGAGGTTGCTTCAGGGACCACCCACACTTTTATCATCTTTACCATGTTTATTCCCCCTTCTGACTCTCCCTACAAGTGAAAAGAAGCGGTAAAAGGTGAGGAGGGCTATTCCTTCTGTCCTCACTCCTACATTCCCAACAAGTGAGGCAGGCTACTGTCTCTTTGTGCCTGTAGAACGTCCGGACTCACCCCTGCGGCACCTCCCGCTGGTCGTCCAGGGAATTAGCTCACCAGCCTCTGGAGCACCCTCTGTAGGCTGGTGATCCGCCTTGTTGTCTGCACTGGCCCCCGTGTCCCTCCCAGGACCTCGGTGCCCCTTGCTCTGGGTGCTGCCTCCTGGCAATACCCACACACAGTGGGTCTCCCCTCCCAGGGGAACCCCCACCCACTAACCCCACCTCACCTCAGGATAAGGCCACTGCCAGTCACCAACTAGCCCCCTCTCTCTAGGGCAGACTGCAGTATAGGCCAAGGGGGGTTTGGACCTGCTGCCTTGGCCTAGCCCTGGGCTGCGCTCTGCAACCCCCCACCCTCCCCAATACCCCTTAGCCTTCTCCTAGGCCGCTATCCAGGATAGAGCTCCCCAGCTCCTCAGCCTTTCCCCAGCCCTGCTCCACTCAGGTACTCTGTCTCTAGCTCACAGCAGCCAGGCCCTTCTCTCTCTGCAGACAGAGAGAGACTGTTGGGTTCCTGGCTCCCAGCCTCTTTATACAGGCCATCTGGGCTCTGATTAGGGTGTGGCCCAGCTGCAGCTACTTCCCCAATCAGACCAGTAGCTGCTTCTCCCTGCAACAGCCTTCTGCAGGGCTTTTCCAACCCCTCAGGGCAGGAGCGGGTGTCCGCCCAGCTACAATGCCCACCTTAGGGTATGTCTACACTGGAGCTGGCGCACTAACACTAGAAATGTATCCGTGGTGGCATGAGCGGCTAGCCACCCAAGTATATTCTGAAGGTCTCGGAAGGGGGCGTACTCGGGATGGCTAGTCCATCCAGCTGCATGCACCACCATGGCTACAGCTCTATTTTTAGCACACTAGCTCGCTCCGAGCTAGAATGGGCTTATCACCCCCACCAAGAAATTACACCTCCAGCTCCAATGTACACATACGACTAAGGGTAGCAGAGCTCATACCGCTCTTTACTGTTGTTGTGTCGAGCCTTGTTCTAGGAGAGAGCACTTGCTCAAGAATCACATGCCCTCTACCTATGAAAAAATTGCACAACCCAGAACCCCAGCCCTGGGACACAAACTCTGGCCATGATTTTCATTTCCGAGCTTTCCATTTTTCATTGTGCCTCTGTCACTAATAAATGCTGTGGGGTTTTTCTAAACTGAAAAAGGAGAGAGGCCAAGACTTGGTGCTATAGTGCGAATGGACAAAGTCAGACACATCTCACCTGCAGAGAATGGCAGGAAAGTTTCTTTTTTCTTGAACTGACCATCCTCCAGGAAATGCTTAGGATTAAAAGTATGAGGGGTTTCCCACTCATTCTTGTCAAACAGCACTGATGTCAAATTGGGAATCAAAACGGTGCCCTAAAGAAAGAGAAAGAAAGGAATTTAAACCTTCCCCAATTCCATTTTTAAATTGTGACCCGCAAAGAGGCAAAAAAGAAGAGGTCATGCCTTTCAATTTAATCTTTTATGATGTACAAAGAAGGCACAAAAGGATGTTTTTTTTTCAAAAAGGACAATTTTCCAGCCAGTTCTTTACCTTAAATTTATCTAGAATTTCAAATCTGGCTTTCCCTGGTTTTGCTGGTAGTGTCTCTGGAGGTCCCAGAGAGAGAAGAATGGGAGCCATCACAGACTTTAGATGAAGGAGGGGGCTGTTAATCTTTGAAGAAAGAGAGCTTTTCTTCCAACTGTTTTTTAGAATTTGAGTTAAACAGGTGTTAATATCACAACAGACAAACAAACCAAAAATGGACACCAGTCTGACTAAAAATCACTTCCCATCTCAACTAAACAGGTTCATTTCCTTCACAGGTGTGATGTTATACACCTACTAGTTCTCCTGCATCTCCTAGGAAAAACAGGGTAGGCAAGGTTGAATTTCTAATAAAAAAAACAAGCAGAAAAAATAGAAACTCTCAGGCATTCTTTACACAGAGTAAAGCATCAAAAAGGAGCACAACCCATCCATCCACCTTTCTTTTTTAAGGACCAAATTTTCAGGGATGTGGTGGTGGTTGGCCTCAAATGATGTATATGTGTATAGTATATACCTCTAGGCAAATCCAGCAAGTGCTCCTGCAAACTAACACTCGTGTGAGCTAACGTTCTTTTTTTGCACTCCTAATTGCTATCTGCAGATATAATGCACTCTCCCCCTGCTACTGTGTACAGACATTTCCCGTAAGTTATATTAATGAAGGGTTACTGTCAGCAGAATGGAAGGTTGCCACGGGCAATGGTCTCCTGCGGCACACTTGCTGGTAGAATGGTCCTCTGCCTGCCTGAGCTCCAGAATGAGCTCACTGGCCTTGAGCCTGGTTTGTCCCCATTTCACTGAGGATGAGTCCACAGGCTGGAGAAGAAGAATGCGCCCATGTGTTAGGACCTGAGGAGAGCTTCCGCTGAACATACTCCGGGAACGCTGGGGTAGGAATTCCAGCCTGCTCCCTTCCATGGGGAGAAATTGTGGCTCAGCAGCACGGTTAGGTGGAGTCAGAAATGCTGCAGCTTGAGACGAAAGCAGTTCAGAATTCTGGAGCTGCTGAAGCTGAGATACGCCCCACCCGTCAAAAGCAGCAGCCGCTCCCATCTGCAGACACCAAAGGCCCAGACCCTGAAAAGTATTTAGGCACATAACTCCCATTGATTTCCAATAGACTTAGGTGCCTAAATACCTTTAAGTCTTTGTGTCCAAGAGCCTGGCTGATCTTTCATGAATCAATAGCCACAGTGGTGAATTTGTGCTGGACCTACTTCTTAGTCCTCCTTTTACTATGATTTCATGCAATTAAAAATTAACAACTTACATCTCGTTTTATGAAGACAGACTGCAAAAGTCTGATCTAGATTTCAACTTCCTCAAAGCTTGAGAATGTGAGCATCCAAGGTTTTGGTTAAGGAATTTTAGCCCAGTATAGAAATAGGGGCCACCTGTAAAATTCAGCTCTGGGTCTGGGTTGATTCCCAAAATGGGTTCCGATTCAGAACTGGGTCCTCCGGGGTGCAAATGTGTTTGTATCTGGGCCTTTGGTTTGGGCTCATCTCTATTAATTTCTTAAACCAAGATAAGAAGTGAAAACTACATTTCTGTCCAGCTTACTTTTGGCACATAGAATCCGGCCAGTGTTGTGTCACTAGTTGCCATTCTGGGCACACTTAAAGGCAAGATGTTGCTTATCCTTTGCACTTCATGAATAACTGCATTGGTGTATGGCATGTTGTCCCTGTCGTCCATGGCTGGCTGGCGAGACTGGCCAATCACTGCATCAATCTCTGCTTGCACTCTCTCTATGAAAAGAGCAGAGTTCATTATTGTTCCAAGAATAATACGTTCTTGAAACAACAGACTTAAGTTGTGCAGAGTTTAGAGTTCATTGATTTTAAGGCTATACCTAATAAAGCTCGATTCAAGCATTGGAAACAGCATCAGTGAGTAATGTAGAGATCTGAACATACAAATACATAAGAAAACTACTTTTGGATAGCCTGAGACAAATGCAGTGGTGAGGAGGTGAAAGGAATTTTAAAATATAATTAAGGCATAATAGGAAGACCTCCTTTAATACCTATACGGAAGACAAGAGGCGTTTACTCTGCTTCTCAAAATCAAATGTAAAGGCATTATCAATACGTATTTTGTCCCTGTTCAAAATAGCAGGGTCAATTACTGGGCTGACCCAAGAGATACCTGAGCATGAAAATATTTATCTGCTGGTTTTCTCTGTCAGGCAAGACTCTCACATTTTTTGGGCACAGGGATCTTCCAGCAGTTTGCCAAGACTCCAAGGACTGCACATATTTTGCATTAAATGAAGCAGATTATATCTGCCATTATTTTCAACACAGTTCCCCCTCGTAGCCTCCATGGGTCACATCTCAAGGCTGAAGAGGACATTGACCATGGACCACCTTTTAAAAATCCACAACCCACATTTACAAGCACGGAGGTATTAAATGATTTGCCCAAGGTCACCCAGGACATCTGAGGCAGAGCCTGGACTAGGACTTGGGTATTCTGAGTCCCAGTTCTGTTAATTAACCACAAGGCCAGCTTCCTCTTTAATCAAGGGTATTGCAGCTGTGGATTGCACTCCTTCCCTTGCACTAGTTGCTGGAGGTGTAACTGAGGGTAAAGAAAAAGAAACAATTCCAATAAAAGAAAGGGTTTCTGAATGGGGAAAAAAGGTTAATGTGGGAAGAAAGCACCTTTGAACAGAGATTTCCTAAATCAACATTCTGAGTTCTGTGAAAAGTCCCCGATGTGGCACGGGTTAAGGGTAGAAATTGAAGAGCTATTAAGAGATTAGAAATATAAACCATTACCATTTACCTTGAATGTCAGGATATAGGGCCATGTACAGCAGAGCCCAGCGGATGGTTGTAGACGTTGTCTCAGTTCCAGCAAAAAAAAGATCCAGTGTGGAAAATACGAGATTTTCTTCATAGAAACTAGGGTCGGCATCGGCCTTAGAACAAAGATATATGTGGGTGGGACTACAAAAATATTGATTACTATTATACAAAGCCATGGAAACATCATTCCAGGCTCAATTCTGCAAGGTGCTGGGTGCCCTGAATTTCCATTGCCTTCGGTGAGAGTTGAGGGTGCCAGGACAGCACATTAGATAGAAAGACTGTGCTTTTAGCATCATTCTTGAGAGTGAAAAGTTTGAACTGATTTTAGGTCTGAGCAGAGGGCCTGCTGAAGTCAATGAAAGACTCCCATGCACTTCAACTGGCTTTGGGTCTGGCCCCTAAAGCACAGGTAACCTTACATTTTTAGGCCCCAATTCAGCAAAGCACTCAAGCATCCGAGTAGTCCCACTGACTTCAGTGAGCCTGCTCTTCCCTGCTTAAAGGAAAACATGTGCTTAAAGGCTTTGCTGAATCAGTTCCATCCTACCTGGCGTTTCTAACTGTTAACTAATGGAGGGTCAGATGCTCAGACAACTCAACTGGTGAGCCCTGTTACTGTCATTCTACTTCTAATTTTTAAAACAAAAACATGGTTTGTTTCTGTTCACTTTGTTCTTTGCTCTCTTACCTTTGCTATTTCCTTCAGATAACAGTCAATGAAGTCTCTGGGTTCAGATGGATTCCAGTCCTCTTTGTGCTTTGCAATCATTTCCTTCACAAAACTCTTCAGTTTTTCCCAGTTTTTAAAAATTGTGTGATGGGGTCCAGGTATCCACTTCATTATGGTCGGGAAGGAGTCATACAGCTTTTGACATACAAACAGAACACAATACATTTTAGCCTAGCTTTAGAAACATGCATGTTGCAGTTTAATACACCCACATGCATTCTGCTCAAGAGCCTGCATTTATTAAATCAGATTAATACATAATTGTATTATGGATGTGTTCAGAGCCCTCAACTAAGATCAGGACCCAAGTGTGGTAGGCACATGACAGATACATATCAGTGAGTCCCTGACCGGAGGAGCCTAGAATCTAAAGAGACAGGAGAGACAAAGGGTGCGAGAAAGGAAATATTATCGCCATTTTACAGAGTGAGAACTGAGGCAGAGAGAGATTAAGTGACTTGGCCAAGACCGCACAGGCATCTGTTACAGAGCCAGAAAGTGAAGCTAGGTGTCCTGAGTCCCAGTGCAGAGTTTTAACCACAAGCCCATTCTTTCTCATTAAGATACGCATTGTCTTCTCTCAGCCCTCTGCTGTGACTGCTGGGCTGGTCACGAGCTCCTGCTCCTATTGCTTTGGTGCCCCCTACAGGACAATGTGCTGTATTGCCTGAGGCAGTGTGTTAGTAGCCACTTCAGACGGCTGAATGGCCACCCTGGGAACGATTCGCTGATTTACAAGTGAGGAAGGATATAAAGGTCACAACGTCAGAATCTGGCCTCACATTCCGACACATGATGTTGATAATACTGATGTTACCGCAGTTTTTGTCGGAGATTAGACTTTGGTATTGGAGGGTTGGTAAAACACATGGAGACTGCCTGGGCCCAGCCCCATGAGCAGATAGACCCAGGCACTGTGTTTTGCCTCTCAACATGACCGCTGCTGCAGTGGCAGGATTATGTCTCATCTCACCCACCCCGCTGTGCTGAACTGGGAGGTAACAAGAGGAGAAAGGTCCAACAAGCTTTGGGTAACAATGTTGTGTCCCTGGAAACCATGATTGCCCCTGTTTTCAGGGCCTGTGTCAGTGAGCCATCACCATTACGAAACACAGTGATTTGTCCCTGCAAATGGGGCCACCTGAAGACACTGCCAGCTGGACGAGCCCTTGACCTTGATGGGAGGTTGGCCTTGCCTCCGGGGGTCACCTCCCACCAGGCCTGTTGCGTAATGACACCCTGCCATCCTCACTGCCGCAAGAATATCCAGAGGATCTACCCCTGCCACACAGATCCTTGAGCCAACCCTCCCCTGAGCACAGAGTCCAAGGCACAGTGTGACAGCAAGGAAGGGAGTTGCTTGGCAGCAGCGAGGATTTGGCATCTTTTCTTCTTCCCCTCTCCTACGCACACCTCCCTGATGCCCATTGAAACCCCCCACTGGGTTGTCAGTCCCATTAGAGATCACATTAAGTGCCTGTGGGGTGGCAGCACTGGTCTAGAGAAGTCAGGTTTGAGGATCTAGCACGATACCTTCAGGGGGGCCAGGTGAAAGAGACTAGCCGGAGGGGGAACTGAGGTGGAGAGAGATTTGTTGGGGAAAATGAGAGCATGGATGCCCCACTCAGGCTATGGTAGAAGTGAATCTGGGACGACACTGTCACACTCAGCCCTGCTTCCAATGAAACTACTCGGGGTTTTGCCATTGATTTCATACGTTTAAAGTCAAAATTAAACAAGCTCTACCTGGCTCCAAATAGTTCCCTGGAGGTACAAAGTCTCATCAATCAACCGCAGTAACTTCTGGAAGTGACTGTCATGATATTCAAACCGGTCCCCAAAAGTGATGGAACAGATAATGTTGGAAACAGCATTATTAATTTTAAAGTGAGGGTCAAAAGGTTGCCCTGGAAGAGAAAAGGGGAAAAATCGGTGTCCTTCTGGTTTCTTAGAAAAGGGGAAGAAAGTTGTTGACAGACAAACTATTTGATGTGTATGAAATCCATGAATAAAACCTGAACATATGCATATATCACACCCTCCCACACACCCTCATACATATCCCTTGAGCAAAGTTTGCTGCATTGTCACCTATCTGAATACTGAAAAACTGTTAAACACAAAGATGGGATGAGCTGCATTTTGATGCATGCAGCATATCAAAACTACCAGTTCAAGTCAGTTTTTGCTATGTATAGAGACATTTATATTTTTTCACACGGGTGTCTCCCTTTGTTATAGTGTAGGGAGGTTTTATATATATTTGATTTGGAACCACTTTCTCTCCATGGTCATTAATCTTGGCAATGAACACTTTTGTGGGACTGTTTTGTAAATTTGTGTGGCTACATGGAGGCTGACAACTCAGCATTTAGTGCCATTACTTACCGATGATAAAACATGAATCCCAAACACCAGCAAATTTTTGGATCTGTATCCAGATCTGAACTATGGCATCAAGGTGCATATACGTCTAATGGGTTAAGCCAAATCCCTCATCTGAACTGAGCATTAGGAAAGATCTGGATTCAAACATCATGTTTCAGGCACATCTTTGTTATTTCACGTTCATTGCCAAACAAGAGCCACAATTTTTGATAGAACAATTAAAGTACCATTCTCTCTAGTTATCACCTTTTTCTTCCTCAATTGCATCTGTGAGGTATCTGCTCTCCTCCTGTATTCGTTCTTCTAAGCTCCTCTTCCCCAGGCCAAAGTTTCTTAGAGTTGATAAAGCAAATCTTCTTTGTTGTTTCCAGCTATGTCCATTAGAGGTGACTAATCCTGGGGGGAGAGCGGGGGGATGGTGAAAAATGACATCTGGTATATTGTAATGGTCATTAGAAGATTAGAAAACTTTAATACTCCTTTCCTTCTTCAAGTTTAAGCGAGGCCTGGCTATCTTTCCACAGGATATTTTCTTCTTCACTATTATATCAGAATTCCTGGACTCTAGCAATGGTGGGGTCATGTCCAACATGCAGAAGGTACACTTTTACAGAAGATGTATAGAGCTGAGGTTCAAGGAAGTAGGCCGCAATGCTGACCACGAATGAGGTTGGAAGATGCAATTTTGAGGGATTTCAGAAGCCTGAATCCTCCCATACTGATTCTTGCTGAAGGAAAACTTGCAAGGGACCATCCAGGATGGAAGTCCATTCTACATGCCATCACAACTACATGGTAGCCATGTGAATCTGCTGCTGCTGCTGCCAGGGATATGGCAGTTGGGATTAGAATAGGGGACGTCAATGAGATATGAGCACATGTGTAAGTCACTAAGGCCCAGATAGTCAAAGGTATTTAGGTGTTTGCAGAAGCAGTGCCTTGATTATTAAAATACTTGAAGAAAGAGATAAGAAAAGAAACTCACCAAATGGACCGAAGATTTCGTACATAAGAGGAATTTGTGGGCGACCAAGAAAGTATTCACCCTGATGGACAAGCACTTCCTTCACCAGCTGGAATCCATTTACAATCACAAATGTCAGGTTACCAAGCTGCAAGCTGAAAATGTTGCCATATTTTCCAGCAAGCTGGAAAAAAAAAAGAGCATTTGGTTTAGTTCCTATTTAATTTGTTTGAGAACCAGAACTAGAGCCCATGTAATGACTACTTGATTAATAATAATTATTATATAAAAAAAGTATTTGTATTACAATAGCAGTCAGGGGCCCGGCTGTTCAAGCACTGATTTAAAAGACAGTCCCTATCCCAAAAGAGCTCACAAGTGAATATAACAGGTGAATGAAGCATATAAATGGGGAGGAAAATGAGGTAACAGTAAAACAAGCATATCCAAGGACAATGAATGCCCTGTGCCTTTTCCTAGGGGATGTCAAAATAAAACAGACCTACTGGTAAATAATAATTATTGACAATCAGCCCACTCTAAGTGACAGGAACAGACACCTTCCTGGCTGGTAGCAATACTGACTGCAGATATGTTGCCCTTCCCATAGTGAAGAAATTAACATTCTGGTTTAAACAAAGCACACTCCAGTTCTGTCAAAAGTACCCCTTCCTTCTGGCCTACACGCACCTCACAATAAACTACGTAGCTCCCTGGGGCACTCAGGGTGTGTGACTGAAAGCTGCGGAGAACAAATTACTGGCTTCCACAGAGGCCTGTGTGAAAGGAACCCATTCTAGCCCTTGCAAGGGGACAGCCCTCACAAGTAACCTTCGAAACTCCCTTAGGCTTCGTAGGTCGCTTTCTAACCCTTATGAGCTCCCACTTAATCCAACCCTTCCAGGTCTTACTTCCAACCCTTGCCCAACTCCCCATGCTCCTTACAAGTTTTTACCAAGCCTGCATTCTTCGCAAACCCGTTTAAAAGCCTGTAATTAAATTCCCTCAAGCCCCTGTGAAATGTCACTGAAAATTCCCACAAAATCTACTTCCTTGTGAGCTCTTTCCAATCCTGAGGAGCACCAACTCAAACCCTACACAGCCCCTTCCACGTCTCAGTCCTTCTATACTTGGTAACTTTTTATGAGCCTCTTCTTACCTGGTAAGTCCTTCTGGGCCTGCTCCTGCACTGCCCAAGCCCCGGAACACATTGCAAGCCCCCTGTCACACTCACTACTCCCCACTCGCTACCTTCAAACCATGGTACATTGTGTACTCCATCAGACACTGCCATCCACATGTAATCAGGCCTCAATTCGCTGATACGTCAAATCTAATTTAAACTGTACCCCAGCACAAAGCAGAGGTAAACCTGGAGGATCCTACCTCCTGAGGATTTCCATTGGAAAGGAATCCACAGATGGGACCCCCATATCCTGGACACTGGCTGAGGGAAAAGGGGTTTGACCAGAGGTTTTCCTGTGCTCTGGTGATCCCGGGCAGCAGGCTTCTGGAATGGCCCACTGGGACTGTTAGTAGCTGGTACAACTCAGAGCAGTGTAGAGATGGCTGTAATTTATGCCAGGGGCCAGAGCAGCACCAGGAGAACCCCAAGGTCATGGCAGTGCAGAGGTGGTGCCATCATGAGCTGTGCCATACATTCTTCAGGTGCAGCTGAGGGTCTGACCCAGCGTCTCTCTCACCCACCACTCCCTGGTGAAAAAATCTCTTGCAAATAGAACTCCTATAAAAAGAACAAGGAGTCCTTATGGCACCTTAGAGACTAACAAATTTATTTGGGCATAAGCTTTCGTGGGCTAAAACCCACTTCATCGGATGCATGCAGTGGAAAATACAGTAGGAAGATATCTATACACAGAGAACATGAAAAAATGGGTGTTGCCATACCAACTATTACGAGACTAATCAATTAAGGTGGGCTATTATCAGCAGAAGAAAAAAAGCTTTTGTAGTGATAATCAGGATGGCCCATTTCCAATAGTTGACAAGAAGGTGTGAGTAACAGTAGTGGGACAAAAATAGCAGGGGGTCTGTAATTGAGTGACGAGGGAGGTTGAAGTGTTCTCAGACTGGTTTTTGAATGTTATAATTCTTGACATCTGATTTGTGTCTATTTATTCTTTTGCGTAGAGACTGTCTGGTTTGGCCAATGTACATGGCAGAGGGGCATTGCTGGCACATGATGGCATATATCACATTGGTAGATGTGCAGGTGAACGAGCCTCTGATGGGGTGGCTGATGTGATTAGGTCCTATGATGGTATCCCTTGAATAGGTATGTGGACAGAGTTGGCAACGGGCTTTGTTGCAAGAATAGGTTCCTGGGTTAGTGTTTTTGTTGTGTGGTAGTGTGGTTGCTAGTGAGTATTTGCTTCAGGTTGGGGGGCTGTCTGTAAGCGAGGACTGGCCTGTCTCCCAAGATCTGTGAGAGTGAGGGATCATCCTTCAGGATAGGTTGTAGATCCTTGCTGATGCGCTGGAGAGGTTTTATTTGGGGGCTGAAGGTGACAGCTAGTGGCGTTCTGTTACTTGCTCCCCTCCCACACTTACCTTCTCTACAGTCCTATGGGGCTGTTTGAAATCCACATGGAGCAGGTGGCCCAGGAACGGCAGGGGCAAAGGTCCTGGAGGGAAATTCTTTGGCCGTCTCCTTTCCATGCAATCAGCAATCAGCAGGAACAGGCCTAAGAACATGACCAGTGTCTGAAAGGGCATGTTCTGCCAGAGCCACATTAACCCAGGGACAGTCTGCAGTGGCATCTTCCTCGGCCAGGTGCACCCCTGCAGCTGGAAGAGGGAGGAGTGACTGGGGTAGAGGGAAACCTGATAGCAGCAGGCACAGCCCTGCCCATCCACTTGCTGCTGACGCTGGCGGAGGACAAAGTTTACAAGTAAAATCAACAAACGCTCAAACAGCTACACAAGAGCTTTCCATGCCAGAGTCCTAACCCGGAAACCCTGCTAGGGCCCCCTCTCCTGGTTCCTTCAGCTCATCAGCAAAGATTTTTCCTCAGTGTAAGGGGACCCTTACTAAAACTCAGTGGGGGTGTTCTGGTTGGCTATTGGGTGACCAGATGTCCTGATTTTATAGGGACAGTCCCGATATTAAGGGCTTTTTCTTATATGGCACCTATTTCCCTCCACCCCCGTCCCGATTTTTCACACTTGCTATCTGATTACCCTAGTTGGCTAGCTCCCAGTACGAAAAGAAAGGGGAAGGGTCGATGGGAAATCAGGTCCCTGAGACTGACAGTCCCCAAGAACAATGGGGAGAGGCCAGTGCTCCAGATCAGCCTGATTGACAGGGCAGGCAGGCTAATCAGGGAGTCAGGAGGCCAGGGGGTCCAGTTCTCCAGGTGAGCTGGAATTGCCTGGGTCAGACAGAGTGGGGCCAAGCCAAGCAGAAAGGATGGGGCCCAAGCTGAGCTGGGGAGCAGAGCCGGGCCAGCCAGAGGGGCCAGAAAAGCAGCCCAAGAAGCAGGTCAGTGCCGGGAGCAGAGCCAACGAAGCAGCCCACAGAGCAGACCTGTGCTGGGAGCAGAGCTGTAGCAACCAGAGCCAGAGGAGCAGCGCAGGGAGCTGGAGGCAGAGCAGCAGCAGCGCTGAGGCCGAGTGGAGCTGGAGCTGCGGCTGGAGCTGGAGCTGGGGCTGGAGCAGTCCGGAGCTGGGTGTGGTGAGGAGCTGGAGAGGGCGAGGGGGACCCTGGGCCCAGTGCAGGGAGATGCCCCCAGCCAAGAGGGCTTGCAGGCCAGACTTGGAGGGAGATCATAACCCTGACTGGGCAGGGGCAACGCTGGGAAGAAGGGTCCTGCCACCTAAAGCCTGAGGTACCTTGTCTCCATACACTTCTAGGAGGAGTTCAGATACCTTTTCCACATCTTTCTTGTCTGCCATTGCCATGAACTTTACTGTGGCCTTGGCCTGGCCCTGGAGGTGTTCCTCTGTGAAGTCCACACAATCTTCTTTAGGTACTCTCAGCACACGCAGAGCTGCCTTCACAGACCTGAACCACTCCTCTACCGTAATGTCTCCTGGTCTTGTCGGGAAGCCACCAAGCTTCACTGATTTAATTTCCAGAAACGCTGCCATGGTGCTGTTGGTAATGTTCCCCCTATAGTGTTGTGTGTCCATATTTTCCCATATGTGTACTACCAATTTGCTGTATTTAAACACACACACACAGAATCTAAGTTTGAAATGGTTTCATAAGAATATTTACATTTTTAAGAAGTGGACACAGGGCCGGATGTGCAAAGCGATCACAAGCTGGCTTCAATTTGAGTGCAATGCTACGTTGCACATTCACTTTTGGAAAACTAGTACCTGTGTGTGCAATACAGAGCCTTTACACACACCGGCTACGTGTCAATTGCAAAACTTCTGGCCAGACAGCTGTTTCTGTGCATGCATGTACCATCTTTGGGGAAATTTGGCACATTGTTGTGAGTGCCACCATTAATTAAGAGCCAAACACAGGAGAGTGGATCCATTGATTTCAAAGGAATTACTCACGTGATTAACTATTCAACAAAGTCAGTGAGAGGTTTAAAAATCTAACCCTAAATGTTTGGATTTTTTTTTTAATGATTTTTTCCTGTTATCAACTTTTTTTTTTTAAGAAAAAGTTAAATAATTTCTTCTTTGCTAAAGAAAAGTTTCTTTTTTAGCCTCCCATCTGGCTCAGGAGTACGCTGATGACATTTTGGAGTAGAATAAATGGGAAAAGCACGATGCAACTTGACTGGGGAAGAAAAATGTCCTGAACTCTAGTGCCATTCCACTGACTCCTTGGGTTTTTAGCAGATGGTTAAGGGGAACTGGTGAAAATGGCTGACTTCATGAACCACCATTCACAGAAATTTGACCCTATTTCAGGAACCTGAGCAACCTTATGAGAGAAAATAGGCACAGGCACATGCAAGCAAGCACAGACACACAAGTGATAGGGGGGAAAAAAGGAGCCAAAGGGAAATTGCTTTTCAAATAACGGTGATTATATTTACGTGAACTAAGCATCTACTATTGCAAGTGCAGGATAAATGGTCTTTTCATGTAGGCACAGTAGTGGGAGCCAGGAGATATGGACTCTACAGCTGGATACATAGCTTCTTAGATAGGAGATCTAGAGAAGGGAAAAGTGCTTTTTGTGTTCAGGGGGTGTTGTGTACAGTGACAGCACTGGGACTCTAGTAGGGGATTTTTCTAGATGGTGAGGTTATACTCATGTTGCTGTTAGTGAATCAGTTACAAGGGTCTGTTCGGTGTGCATTGCATTTTGTCATGGGTGCTCAGAACCTGGGCTTGGCGCTCTTTTATCTTGTTAGTACAACTCTGAGTAAACAAATTAGCTATATAAATAACAATACAAACAAAGTGCTCTTTATTAACTTTAAAATGTCAGTTATTGGAACTTTTTTGCAGAAAGTTATATTTAAATTTGCAAAAAAATTTAATAACTCTTTTTACTCTTAGAATTTCTTGAAGAATCACTTTCAAGAATGATAGGGCCAAAATCAAGCATTGCAAGAATAATTTAAAAGTATTTGTTGTGTAAACACTATCCACGTTGCAAAATAAGGGCTATAACTGTTCTTTAACTACATTGATCCTCAGCCAGTTAACAAAATGTCTGACCCTCTGAAGTATTTCTAAAGCACCTAAACACCATAAAATAAACACCAAAAGTAAAATTAAGAACCACGGTAAATTTGCCTATGAAACGTCCAGCTCGCCTTCGTTCAACTACATGTGCACTAAACCAACCCCATCAGCAACCCGGCCGTTCCAACTGGAATAGTCCATATGTAAAATTCTGCCCTAGTTCCCTTCCTGGCCCACCACCTAAAGGCCATGAGGTTTCTCAGCAATACTCATGGCAGCAGGGTTGAGCACTAGTACTGTTATATAGGTTAGGAATTCAAATCCCAATGTGGGCAGGTTTTAAAAATGTATTAGTATTAACTTTTTAAAAGATTCAGGAGTTCTCTCACCACAAAAACTTCAGGCAGGAGAGGTGGATAGAATTCTCATCAAAGATCATAGAGGGTGAGAGAACAATGGTGGTTGGCAAGATTCAGAGGCAGCAGGATGCATCTAAAACTGGTTGTCGTTTTTTCAGTAAAAAAAAAACCCTCTTTTTGATAAAAAAAAATCCTGCAGAAATATTTCAATCTCGGTTGAAATTTTTCATTTTTCAAAGAAATTTCATTTTTTTAATTTTGTGTTGGTAGGGAAAATCACACTTTCTCGCCTGTCTTTAAATTCTCCCTACCCCTCATTAAACAGTGAGAGAAAAGGTCATGTTTTTTTCACACCACTGAAAGTTAAGAAAAAATGTCTTGAAAAATTTCTATTGAAAAATGACATATTTCATGAAAAATGTTCCTTTTGAAAGAATTCATGAAATATACTTACCTTTTTTCAACCTGATTGATATGGGAGTGAGAATTCCTCGGCCATCCTGAGTGTGCATGCACACAGACTGGTGTGGCAGGGACACCAGGAAGAGCTGCCGTCATGGTAGGATGTATAACAGCCACAGCCCCTTCCAATATCAAGTTCCCAAATCATCCAGTTGCTAATATAGGTCCCCTGTTGGGTTATAAGAACGGAGGCAGGCAGGGAAATTTGGAGACATAGTGAACTGCCGATGCAGCCCTATATACAAGCACAGCAAAGCGTAATTATTTTGAGAAATGGGGCAATGATAAAAATTTCCTGGCTTTTCCTAGCGAGACAGCGCACAGATCTTGTATGGCTGTGGGCTGAGAATAGCTCCCATTCTGAACTGAAGGCTTAGCTTCACGTCTTTCGGAGCTTGGAATGTGAATTTCTGAAGGAGGGCAGTGAAGAACAGGAACAGCTCTATTCTAGCCAGCGGCTCGCCAAGGCAACCGCGCTTTCCTGAAAAGAAGACAGTTGTGCACATCAGCCAGAGGATTCTTGTCAGAACAGCTAAGGTTTACATTAATTATAACAGCACCTCCGTAGTTCCTTCTACTAATAGAAACGATCATGTTTGATAGCTCTTGGATGATCGACCACTTTTCTGCATAGCTGTCGAAGGTCTCATCTACACACATTTTTATACCAGTATAACATCTTCATACTAGTGCCTAATCTCAGTATAGTTTATTCACCTTCCCATAACTGCATCCACACTAGAAAAGCTGTGATGTTTTAACTTATACTGATTTAAAAAAAAAATCACACCCCTAACTGACAGAAATCTAGGAGGTGTGTATACTAATATAGTTAAAGCGCTACAATTTCTGTGTCTAGCTGGTGTCTTACTTCCCTAACATTCTCAGCTACACACAGCTGTATTATTTCTTAATTAAAAAGATTAAATTAATAACATAGGTGAGGTGTAATCTTTTCTTGGCCTATCTTCTTAATGACATAACATATGGCCTGCTAAACACACACAGGTCTAGTCAGCATTATCACTAAAGAAGGGAGCTGTGTGACCCTGAATCTACACTGGGTGGGTGTGGTGGGGAATTTCAGCTACATGAATAATGTAGCTGAAGTAGACGTACTTAGACCTGTCTAACTACGGTGTCTTCACTGCAGTGAGTTGACTGCTGCCGCTTGCCCGTTGACTCTGCCTGCGCCTCTCGTAGCGGTGTAGTACAGGAGTCGACGGGAGAGTGCTCGGGGGTCGATTTATCGTGTCTAGACTAGATGCGATAAATTGAACCCCGCTGGATCAATCGCTGCCACCGATCCGGTAGGTAGTATAGACATACACTTAGTTACTATATAAACCACTTAAAAAGAGAAAGGTATTACATATTTCCTTAGCCACACACAGCGAAAACTAATATTGCTTGTTCTTTTAATTGGCAAGAAAGCCCTGATAGACCTGTATATAAACAAGACTTGTGCAAACCTGTGAACCCCTGATTCACACGCATTTTTGTTTCTGGAACTTAATGCTAAAGCTCTTATTGATTTAAATTGTGTGGGATCAGCCCTTAATGAGTCCAAGTGATGGAGAATCCACCACATTCTATGGTAAAATGTTCTAGAGGTTGATAGGTTTTTATGAGGTTGTTTCAGGGACCTCCCACACTTTTATCAGCTTTACCATGTTTATTCCCCCTGCTGACTCTCCCTATAAGTGAAAAGAAGCGGTAAAAGGTGAGGAGCGCTATTCCTTCTGTCTCACTCCTACATTCCCAACAAGTGAGGCAGGCTACTTTCTCTTCATGCCCACCTTAGGGCATGTCTACACTGGAGCTAGCGCACTAACATTAGAAGCGTATCCGTGGTGGCGTAAGCAGCTAGCCACCCAAGTATCTTCTGAGGGTCTCGGAAGGGGGTGTACTCAGAATGGCTAGTCCATCCGAGAGCACGCACCACCATGGCTACACTTCTATTTTTAGTGCGCTAGTTCACGCTGAGCTAGCATGGGCTTATCACCCCCACTAAGAAATTACACCTCCAGCTCCAGTGTACACATACCCATAAGGGTAGCAGAACTGAGGCCGCTCTTTGCTGTTGCTATGTCGAGCCTTGTTCTAGGAGAGAGCACTGCCTCAAAGACAACATGCCATCTATCTATGAAAAAACTGCACAAGCTGGAACCCCAGCCCTGGGACACAAATTCTGGCCATGATTTTAATTTCTGAACTTTCCATTTTCCATTGTACCTCTGCCACAAATATATGCTGTGGGGTTTTTCTACACTGAAAAAGGAGAGAGGCCAAGACTTGGTGCTATAGTGCGAATGAACAGAGTCAGACAAATCTCACCTGCAGAGAAGGGCAGGAAACTTTCTCTCTTCTTGAACTGACCATCCTCCAGGAAATGCTTAGGATTAAAAGTATGAGGGGTTTCCCACTCATTCTTGTCAAACAGCACTGATGTCAAATTGGGAATCAAAACGGTGCCCTAAAGAAAGAGAAAGAAAGGAATTTAAACCTTCCCTGATTCCATTTTTTATTGTGACCCGCAAAGAGGCAAAAAAGAAGGGGTCATGCCTTTCAATTTAATCTTTTATGATGTACAAAGAAGGCACAAAAGGATGTTTTTTTCAAAAAGGACAATTTTCCAGCCAGTTCTTTACCTTAAATTTATCTAGAATTTCAAATCTGGCTTTCCCTGGTTTTGCTGGTAGTGTCTCTGGAGGTCCCAGAGAGAGACGAATGGGAGCCATCACAGACTTTAGATGAAGGAGCGGGGTGTTAATCTTGGAAGACAGAGAGTTTTTCTTCCAACTGATTTTTTAGAATTTGAGTTAAACAGGTGTTAATATCACAACAGACAAACAAACCAAAAATGGACACCAGTCTGACTAAAAATCACTTCCCATCTCAACTAAACAGGTTAATTTCCTTCACAGGTGTGATGTTATACACCTACTAGTTCTCCTCCATCTCCTAGGAAAAACAGGGTAGGCAAGGTTGAATTTCTAATAGAAAAAACAAGCAGAAAAAATAGAAACTCCCAGGCATTCTTTATACAGCATAAAGTATCAAAAAGGAGCACAACCCATCCACCCACCTTTTTTTTTAAGGGCCAGATTTTCAGGGATGTGGTGGTTGTTGGCCTCAAATGATGTATATGTGTATAGTATATACCTCTAGGCAAATCCAGCAAGTGCTCCTGCAAACTAACACTCGTGTGCGCTAAAGTTCTTTTTTGCACTCCTAATTGCTATCTGCAGATATAATGCACTCTCCCCCTGCTACTGTGTACAGACATTTCCCGTAAGTTATATTAATGAAGGGTTACTGTCAGCAGAATGGAAGGTTGCCACAGGCAATGGTGTCCTGCGGCACACTTGCTGGTAGAATGGTCCTCTGCCTGCCTGAGCTCCAGAATGAGCTCACTGGCCTTGAGCCTGGGTTTGTCCCCATCTCACTGAGGATCAGTCCATAGGCTGGAGAAGAAGAATGCGCCCATGTGTTAGGACCTGAGGAGAGCTTCCGCTGAACATACTCCGGGAACGCTGGGGTAGGAATTCCAGCCTGCTCCCTTCCATGGGGAGAAATTGTGGCTCAGCAGCATGGTTAGGTGGAGTCAGAAATGCTGCAGCTTGAGACGAAAGCAGTTCAGAATTCTGGAGCTGCTGAAGCTGAGATACGCCCCACCCGTCAAAAGCAGCAGCTGCTCCCAAATGCAGACACCAAAGGCCCAGACCCTCAAAGGTATTTAGGCACATAACTCCCATTGATTTCCGATAGACTTAGGTGCCTAAATACCTTTAAGTCTCTGCGTCCAAGAACCTGGCTGATCATTCATGAATCAAAAGCCACAGTGGTGAACTTGTGCTGGACCTACTTCTTAGTCCTCCTTTTACTATGATTTCATGCAATTAAAATAAATAACTTACATCTCGTTTTATGAAGATAGACTGCAAAAGTCTGATCTAGATTTCAACTTCCTCAAAGAATGTGAGCATCCAAGGTTTTGGTTAAGGAATTTTAGCCCAATATAGAAATAGGGGCCACCTGTAAAATGCAGCTCCGGATCTGGGTTGATTCCCAAAACAGGTTCATATCCAGAGTTCCGTCCACCTGGGTGTGAAGGTGTTTCTATCTGGGACTTTGGTTTGGGCTGATCTCTATTAATCTCTTAAACCAAGATTAGAAGTGAAAACTACATTTCCTTCCAGCTTACTTTTGGCACATAGAATCCAGCCAGTGTTGTGTCACTAGTTGCCATTCTGAGCACACTTAAAGGCAAGATGTTGCTTATCCTTTGCACTTCATGAATAACTGCATTGGTGTATGGCATATTGTCCCTGTCATCCATGGCTGGTTGGCGAGACAGGCCAATAACTGCATCAATCTCCGCTTGCACTCTCTCTATGAAAAGAGCAGAGTTCACCATTGGTACAAGAATAAACAAAAGGCTTAAATTGTGCAGAGTTCAGAGTTCATTGATTTTAAGGCTATATCTAATAAAGCTCAATTCAAACATTGGAAACAGCATCAGTGATCAATGTAGAGATCTGAACATACAAATACAAAGACAAGAGGAGTTTACTCCACTTCTCAAAATCAAATGTAAAGGCATTATCAATACGTATTTTGTCCCTGTTCAAAATAGAAAAGTCATTTACTGGTCTGATCCAAGAGATATCTGAGCATGAAAATATTTATCTGCTGTTTTTTTCTGTCTGGCAAGACTCTCACATTTTTTGGGCACATGGATCTTCCAGGAGCTTGCGAAGAGGCCAAGCATCGCACCTATTTTGCATTAAATGAGGGAGATTATATCGGCCATTATTTTCAACACAGGTCCCCCTTGTAGCCTCCATGAGTAACATCTCAAGGCTGAAGAGGACATTGACCATGGACCAACTTTTAAAACTCCACAAGCCACATTTTACAGGTACGTAGGGATTAAATCGTTTGCCCAATGTCACACAGGAAGTCTGAGGCAGAGCCTGGATTAGGACTTGGATATCCTGAGTTCCAGTCCTGTTAATTAGCCACAAGGGCAACTCCCTCTTTAATCAAGGGTATTGCAGCTGTGGATTGCACTCCTGCCCTTGCACTAGTTGGTGGAGGTGTAACTGAGGGCAAAGAAAAAGAAACCATTCCAATAAAAGAAAGGGTTTCTGAATGGGGAAAAAAGGTTACTGTGGGAAGAAAGCACCTTTGCACAGAGATTTCATAAATCAACATTCTGAGTTCTCTGAAAAGTCCCCGATGTGGCACGGGTTAAGGGTAGAAATTGAAGAGCTATTAAGAGATTAGAAATATAAACCATTACCATTTACCTTGAACATCGGGATATAGGGCCATGTACAGCAGAGCCCAGCGGATGGTTGTAGACGATGTCTCAGTTCCAGCAAAAAAAAGATCCAGTGTGGAAAATATAAGATTTTCTTCATGGAAACTAGGATCGGCATCGGCCTTAGAACAAAGATATATGTGGGTGGGACTACAACAATATTTATTAGTATTATACAAAGCCATGGAAACATCATTCCAGGCTCAATTCTGCAAGGTGCTGGGTGCCCTGAATTTCCATTGCCTTCGGTGAGAGTTGAGAGCACCAGGACAGCACCATTAGAGAGAAAGACTGTCCTTTTAGCATCATTCTTGAGAGTGAAAAGTTGGAGCTGATTTTAGGTGTGAGCAGAGGGCCTGCTGAAGTCAATGAAAGACTCCCATGCACTTCAACTGGCTTTGGGTCTGGCCCCTAAAGCACAGGTAACCTTACATTTTTAGGCCCCAATTCAGCAAAGCACTCAAGCATCCATATAGTCCCATCAGCGAGCCTGCTCTTCCCTGCTTAAAGGAAAACCTGTGCTTAAAAGCTTTGCTGAATCAGTTCCATCCTACCTGGGGTTTCTAACTGTTAACTAATGGAGGGTCAGATGCTCAGACAACTCAACTGCTGAGCCCTGTTACTATCATTCTACTTCTAATTTTTAAAACAAAAACATGGTTTGTTCCTGTTCACTTTGTTCTTTGCTCTCTTACCTTTGCTATTTCCTTCAGATAACAGTCAATGAAGTCTCTGGGTTCAGATGGATTCCAGTCCTCTTTGTGCTTTGCAATCATTTCCTTCACAAAACTCTTCAGTTTTTCCCAGTTTTTAAAAATGGTGTGATGGGGTCCAGGTATCCACTTCATTATTGTGGGGAAGCCGTGATACAGCTTTTGACATACAAACAGAACACAATATGTTTTAGCCTAGTTTTAGAAAAAGGCATCTTGCGGTTTAATACGCCCACGTGCATTCTGCTGAAGACACGGCGTTTATGCTCAGAGCCCTCAACTAAGATCAGGACCCAAGTGTGGTAGGCACATGACGGATACATAACAGTGAGTCCCTGACCGGAGGAGCCTAGAATCTAAAGAGACAGGAGAGACAAAGGGTGCGAGAAAGGAAATATTATCGCCATTTTACAGAGTGAGAACTGAGGCAGAGAGAGATTAAGTGACTTGACCAAGACCGCACAGGCATCTGTTACAGAGCCAGAAAGTGAAGCTAGGTGTCCTGAGTCCCAGTGCAGCGTTTTTACCACAAACCCATTCTTTCTGGTTAAGATAGGCACTGTCTTCTCTCAGCCCTCTGCTGTGACTGCTGGGCTGGCCACCAGCTACTGATCCTATTGCCCCCTACAGGAAAATCTGCTGTATTGCCTGAGGCAGTGTGTTAGTAGCCACTTCAGACGGCTGAATGGCCACCCTGGGAACGATTCCCTGCTTTACAAGTGAAGAAGGATATAAAGGTCACAAGGTCAGAATCTGGCCTCACATTCCAACACATGTTGATAATACTGATATTACCGCAGTTTTTATCGGAGATTAGACTTTGGTATTGGAGGGTTTGTAAAACACATGGAGACTGCCTGGTCCCAGCCCCATGAGCAGATAGACGCAGGCACTGTGTTTTGCCTCTCAACATGACCGCTCCTGCAGTATCAGGATTATCATCGGGGGGAGGGATAGCTCAGTGGTTTGAGCATTGGCCTGCTAAACCCAGGCTTGTGAGTTCAATCCTTGAGGGGGCCACTTAGGGATCTGGGGCAAAATCAGTAGGATACCTTCATGGGGGCCAGGTGAAATATACTAGCCAGAGGGGGAACTGAGGCAGAGAGAGATTTGTTGGGGAAAATGAGAGCATGGATGCCCCACTCAGGCTATAATAGAAGTGAATCTGGAACAACACTGTCACACTCAGTCCTGCATCCAGTGAAACTGCTCGAGGTTTTGCCATTGGTTTCATATGTTTAAAGTCAAAATCAAACAAGCTCTACCTGGCTCCAAATAGTTCCCTGGAGGTAAAAAGTCTCATCAATCAACTGCAGTAACTTCTGGAAGTGACCATCATGGTAGTCAAACCGGTCCCCAAAAGTGATGGAACAGATTATGTTGGAAACAGCATTATTAATTTTAAAGTGAGGGTCGAAAGGTTGCCCTGGAAAAGAAAAGGGGAGAAATCGGTGTTCTTCTGGTTTCTTAGAAAAGCGGAAGAAAGTTGTTGACAGACAAACTATTTGATATCAGAGGGGTAGCCGCGTTAGTCTGGATCTGTAAAAAGCAACAAAGAGTCCTGTGGCACCTTACAGACTAACAGATGTATTGGAGCATAAGCTTTCGTGGGTGAATACTATTTGATGTGTATGAAAACCATGAATAAAACCTGAACATACAACTATATCACACACCCCCGCACACACTCATACATATCCCTTGAAAAACTGTTAAACACATAGATGGGATGAGCTGCATTTTGATGCATGCAGCATATCAAAACTACCAGTTCAAGTCAGTTTTTGCTATGTATAGAGACATTTATATTTTTTCACACGGGTGTCTCCCTTTGTTATAGTGTAGGGAGGTTTTATATATATGTGATTTGGAACCACTTTCTCTCCATGGTCATTAATCTTGGCAATGAACACTTTTGTGGGACTGTTTTGTAAATTTGTGTGGCTACATGGAGGCTGACAACTCAGCATTTAGTGCCATTACTTACCGATGATAAAACATGAATCCCAAACACCAGCAAATTTTTGGATCTGTATCCAGATCTGAACTATGGCATCAAGGTGCATATACGTCTAATGGGTTAAGCCAAATCCCTCATCTGAACTGAGCATTAGGAAAGATCTGGATTCAAACATCATGTTTCAGGCACATCTTTGTTATTTCACGTTCATTGCCAAACAAGAGCCACAATTTTTGATAGAACAATTAAAGTGACATTATCTCTAGTTCTAACCTTTTTCTTCCTCAATTGCATCTGTGAGGTATCTGCTCTCCTCCTGTATTCGTTCTTCTAAGCTCCTCTTCCCCAGGCCAAAGTTTCTTAGAGTTGATAAAGCAAATCTTCTTTGTTGTTTCCAGCTATGTCCATTAGAGGTGACTAATCCTGTGGGGGGGCGGGGGGGATGGTGAAAAATGACATCTGGTATATTGTAATGGTCATTAGAAGATTAGAAAACTTTAATACTCCTTTCCTTCTTCAAGTTTAAGCGAGGCCTGGCTATCTTTCCACGGGATATTTTCTTCTTCACTATTATATCAGAATTCCTGGGCTCTAGCAATGGTGGAGTCATGTCCAACATGCAGAAGGTACACTTTTACAGAAAGTGTATACAGCTAAGGTTGAAGGAAGTAGGCCGCAATGCCGACCACAAATAAGGTTGGAAAATGCTATTTTGAGGGATTTCAAAAATCTAAATCCTCCCATACTGATTCTTGCTGAAGGAAAACTTGCAAGGGACCATCCAGGATGAAAGTCCATTCTACAGGCCATCACAACTACATGGTAGCCATGAGACTCTGCTGCTGCTGTCACCAGGGATATGGCAGTTGGGATGTGAACATGAGAAGTCAATGAGACATGAGCACATGTGTAAGTATTTGCAGAATTGAGGAAGTTACTAAGGCCCAGATCCTCAAAGGTATTTAGGTGCCAAACTCCCATTGACTTTACTAGAAGTTAGGCACCTAAACACCTTTGAGGCTCTGGGCCTATCTTACTACCCCAGAGCAGACGTCAATGAGACTGTTCATGTGCATAAAGTGAAGTCCATTTGTAAGAGTTTGGAGGATCTGTGCGTTGATTATTAAAAATGTTACCTTGAAAATATTTAAAGAAAAAGATAGGAAAAGAAACTCACCAAATGTACCAAAGATCTCGTAGATAAGAGGAATTTGTGGGCGACCAAGAAAGTATTCACCCTGATGGACAAGCACTTCCTTCACCAGCTGGAATCCATTTACAATCACAGCTGTCTGGCTACCAAACTGCATGTTGAAAATGTTGCCATATTTTCCAGAAAGCTGGAAAAAAAGAGCATGTGGTTTAGTTCATATTTAATTGGTTTGCTAACCAGAACTGAAGCCTATGTGATGACTTCTTACTTTTTTTACAATTATTATTATTCATTATTTGTACTACAATAGCAGTCAAGGGCCCAAAAGAGCTCACAAATGGATATAACAGGTGGATGAAGCATATAAATGGGGACAAAAATGAGTGTAGAGCTGGCTCTAATTTATGTCAGGGGCCAGAGCAGCACCAGGACAACCCCAGGTCATGGCAGTGCAGAGGTGGTGCCATCAAGAGCTGTGCCATACATTCTTCAGGCGCAGCTGAGGGTCTGATCCAGCATCTCTCTCACCCACTACTCCCTGGTAAAAAAAGCTCTTGCAAACAGAATTCCTTTACTTGCCCCTGACCCCACTTACCTTCTCTAAAGCCCTATGGGGCTGTTTGAAATCCAGATGGAGCACGTGGCCCAGGAAGGGCAGGGGCAAAGGTCCTGGAGGGAAATTCTTCGGCTGTCTCCTCTTCATGCAGTCAGCAATCAGCAGGAACAGGCCTAAGAACACGGCCAGTGTCTGAAAGGGCATGTTCTGCCAGAGCCACATTAACCCAGGGACAGCCTGCAGCGGCATCTTCCTTGGCCAGGTGCACCCCTACAGCTATAAGAGGGAGGAGTGACTGGGGTAGAGGGAAACCTGATAACAGCAGGCACAGCCCTGCCCATCCACTTGCTGCTGACGCTGGCGGAGGACAAAGTTTACAAGCAAAATTAACACACCCTCAAACAGCTACACAAGAGCTTTCGATGCCAGAGTCCTAACCCGGAAACCCTGCTAGGGCCCCCTCTCCTGGTTCCTTCAGCTCATCAGCAAAGATTTGTCAGATTTTTCCTCTGTGTAAGGAGATTGTTGTCCCCTTACTAAAACTCAGTGGGGGTGTTCTGTTGGGCTAGCTCCCAGTACCAAACGAAAGGGGAAGGGTCGATGGGAAATCAGGTCCCTGAGACTGACAGTCCCCAGGAACAATGGGGAGAGGCCCATGCTTCTGGTCAGCCTGACTGACAGGGCGGGCAGGCTAATCAGGGATTCAGGAGGCCAGGGGGTCCCGTCCTCCGTGTGAGCTGGACTTGCCTGGGTCAGACAAGAGTGGGGCCGAGCTCAGCAGAAAGGATGGGGCTAAGCTGAGCTGGGGAGCAGAGCCAGGCCAGCCAGAGGGGCCAGAAAAGCAGCCCAAGAAGCAGGTCAGTGCTGGGAGCAGAGCCACCGAAGCAGCCCACAGAGCAGACCTGTGCTGGGAGCAGAGCTGCAGCAACCAGAGCCAGAGGAGCAGCGCAGGGAGCTGGAGGCAGAGCAGCAGCAGCAGCAGAGCTGAGGCCAAGTGGAGCTGGAGCTGAGGCTGGAGCAGTCCGGAGCTGGGTGCAATGAGAAGCTGGGGAGAGTGAGGGGGACCCTGGGCAGTGGGCCCAGTGCAGGGAGATGCCCCCAGCCAAGGGGCTCTGCAGGCCAGACTTGGAGGGGGATCGTAACCCCAACGGGGCAGAGACGACGCTGGGAAGAAGGTTTCTGCCACTTAAACCCTGAGCGTGTGGCCACTGCCAGAACAAGTGTCCGACCCGCAGCATCCCTGCAACACAGCCAGGGCCTGAGAGGGTGGCCAGGGACTTGTGAGGAACAGACTAGAGTTACCATATGTCCGGGTTTCCCTGGACATGTCCGGGTTTCGAGTCTTTAAATAGCCGTCCGGGGGGAGTTTGTAAAAAGCTAAAGATGTCCAGGATTTCCCCCCGGACGGCTATTTAAAGACCCAAAAGCGCTGACAGGTCAGCTGCGCTGGGGGAACCGTGGCAAGCCGGCGCCACTCACGTTTCCTCCCTGGGGCAGCGCGCAGCTGACAGCTCCTGGTGTGGCGGTGTCAGCCCACGGGGCCCGCCGCCCAGCGGGATACACCGGCAGGAGCCTGCAGAGCGCAGCCCTGCCCCTGCCCACAGAGAGGCAGCGAGGAGGTCTCGCTCCCCTACGTGCTGCAGCGGGGCGGGGCCTGTAGACTTGGGCAGAAAGACCCCCGCCACGCCCCTGCCCCCCAAGACCCGACCCAACTGTGGGAAGGAGCCAGAGGGACTGGGAGGGACCTGCCTCCTGGATGCTTCCTGGGAGCCGTTCCAGGTAAGCACTGCTGGGCTCACCTGGCCCCCTTGCAGGTCCCTCTGGGGGGGCTCCCCTCAGTCCCCACCCTGACCCTGTTCCGTCAGCCTCTTCCGCAGTCCCCCCTGTGCCCTCACCCTCAATCTACTGCCCTCAGCCCCCTTGACCCTGTTCCCTCTGCCTCCCCCACAGTCCCTACCCTTCCCCCTGATCATCTCACCCGACCCACTGCCCTCAGCCCCCACCCTGACCCTGTTCCCTCAGCCTCCCCCACAGTCCCTCCCCTCCCTCCCCAATCATCTCACCCTCAGCAATGCTGAGAGGTGCCAGTGTAGACCTGACCCACTGCCCTCAGCCCCCACCCTGACCCTGTTCCCTCAGCCTCCCCCGCAGTTCCCCCTGTATCTCCCACCCTGAACCCACTGCCCTCAGTCCCTGCCCCCGTTCCAACAGCCTCCCCCACAGTCCCCCTGCTCCTCCCAACCCACTGCCCTCAGCCTTGCCCTTCCCCAAATCTCTTCTTCAGCCTCCCTTGTCATCCCACCCCCATCACTCCCCCTGCTGTCCCACCCCCTCAACTTCCCCCCATTCCAGTCCTGCTCCCCTCTGTCTCATCCCCTCCAGACCCTGTCCCTCTCCCCAACTCCCCGACCCTCCCCAGCCAAGCCCCATTGACTTCCCCGCCCCGCCCCACTCTACACAGTTCTCTACCCTGTCCCATTCATGCTCCCCTTAGCCCCTACCCTACTCCCCCCATCCCAGACCTGTCCCATCCCCCTAAAACCCCTCCAGTCCCAGTCCTGTCCCCCTCAGTTTCTCCACCCTGCTTCCCCCAGTCCATCCCCACACACACACCGACTCCCTCGACCTCCCTCCCCCAATCCCACTGCCTGGACCCACCCCCGTCCCACTCAGGACATGCATGAAAAAGAAGCAATGGGCTTAAATTGTAGCAAGGGAGATTTAGGTTAGACATTAGAAAAAACTTCATAACTGTAAAGGTAGTTAAGCACTGGACAAATTACCTAGAGAGGTTATGGAATAGCAGTCATTGGAGTTTTTTAAGAAGTTAGACAAACACCTGTCAAGGATGGTCTAGTTGTTATTACTCAGTCCTGCCTCAGCGCAGGGTTTTGACTAGATGACCTGTTGATGTCCCTTCCAGTTCTACATTTCTGTGATTCACACTGAATTGCCTTATGCCACTGTCTAGTAGTAGTGGCACACAGTTCTCTGACATGCAGATTTATAAAATTGTAGTTAATATACAGGTTAGAGCATAGCAATTTTAAAGGTGTGCATGTTCAGACCAACTGAGCTGAAAATTGTGATCCTGCTAGTGAAGGCAGGGGGCTGGACTCGATGACCTTTCAAGGTCCCTTCCAGTTCTAGGAGATGGGATATCTCCATTAATTTATTTAATTTATTTAATTTATTTATTTATTATTATTTTTCTTTTAAACCACAGCACTGAATGTTGTTCTAAAATTGTTTTCCAAATATTCTTAAACTCCCAGTTTATCCCCTGCTGATGTTCATTGTGAAAAGTATCGCAGGTCTAATAATAATATTTGGCACTTTTTTAATTCACTGTCCAACATGTGTTTTGTGCCCTCCTCTGGTGGATTTTTAGAGGATAACTGTATAGTTTCCAGCTAAGGGAGTTATAGCTTGAACTCAAGTAGTAGAAGCTCATGCTTTTAAGTCTGTATGGCTCGGGTTCAATCTTTGGTGACTAGCTATGATGGAGGTTACTACACTTATAATCCCTTTAATCAGAAGTTCTGAATATGCTTTGTTGTAGGCAGAACTAGCCTATAGTTAAGCAACCGAAAATTTAGAATGGGAAGTGTTGAAATGTTGGGAAGCCTTATAATTTTGCCAATCTGGAACGAACATCCCATCTGAGGGATGGGGAGAGAGGAGAGTGAGACAGGACCAGGAAACTGGGACAAGGAATCCAGAGCGGTAGTGGGGGCAGTTGAAATCAGATGAGGAACTGGGTCGGGTTAGACAGCAATAGGATAGACATAGATTGGAGGGGACGGGGAAGAAGGGTCTTTGACTACTCAAGGCCACTCCGTTCTCCAAACATTTGATTCGCGGGAAGCAGGGGAGGTGAAGGAGCAGGGGGCGGAGTGTTCAGTGGAGGGGGTGGAGTTGGGGCGGGATTTTGGGGAAGGAGTGGAGTTGGGGTGGGGAAGGGGCGGAGTTGAGGCGGGGCCGGGTCCCCTTAGAGTGTCCTCTTTTTCAAGGACTGCAATATGGTAACCCTAGAACAGACTGAATTTCCCTCACATTCCAATTAGCTGCTTGTGACGTCCCTGTGCCACAGAGCAGGGTTGTGTATTTTTTCCTTTAACCTTTCCCATGTTTTTCTTATTTTTAAAATTGATTGCTGTTTAATAAATTGTATTTGCTTTGTACTGTATGTAATGATCAGTGGGTCAGGGAAGCATCCAGTGCGGAGAGAGCACCCCGGAGTGGGGATACCCTAGCCCCTGCCCTAAGTGATCACAACAAGGTTGGGGGTTGAGCCCCCCAGGAATCCTGGGCCCAGCCTTGTTGGGGTTACAAGGACTCTGCCACACAGTAGAGCGGAAGGGGAGCCCTCGCAGGCAGGCCTCTGGGTAATGGAAGTGGGAGTGAGGACTCAGATCCTTTCGCTAGCCCATTTCTCTTGGGTTGTGTATAAGCCAGGAAAGTTCCCCATAATAGCAGGACCATTTCCCCGTTTACATAATTGGTGTCACAAACAGGATCCTATCCACAGGGTCCACCCCATTGGTTTACTGGTTGAGTTCTGGTAGCACTGTCCAGGCCTGGTCGAGAACCCTACCATGGCTGGAATTGAAGAACTAGGGCCCAGTTTGCTGAACTTCAGCGTGGATTATCAGACCAAGCTGAGGCAGTACAACAAGCTAGAACAGAACAGAGAGAAGCCTTATCACTGGCTAAGGCAGTCATAGACCAACAGGCAGCAGAAGCTAAGAAACCCCCTACTATTTATGTCCCAAGGGAGGCAGAAGGTCACTGAGTTTGGTGGCTTCCCGACAAGACCAGGAGACATACGGTAGAGGAGTGGATCAGGTCTGTAAAGGCAGCTCTGCATGTGCTAAGAGTACCTGAAGAGGATCGTGTGGACTTCATAGAGGAACACCTCCAGGGCCAGGCCAAGGCCACAGTAAAGTTCATGGCAATGGCAGACAAGAAAGATGTGGAAAAGGTATTTGAACTCCTCCTAGAAGTGTATGGAGACAAGGTACCTCAGGCTTTAGGTGGCAGGACCCTTCTTCCCAGCATTGCCCCTGCCCAGTCAGGGTTACCCCTCCAAGTTTGGCCTGCAGGGCCTCTTGGCTGGGAGCATCTCCCTGCGTTGGGCCCACTGCCCAGGGTCCCCGTTGCTCTCCCCAGCTGCTCATCGCACCAGGCTCCGGACTGCTCCAGCTCCACCACTTTGCCTCAGCTCCAGCTCCACTCTGCCTCAGCATCGACCCTTCCCCTTTCTTTTGGTACTGGGAGCTAGCCAACCAACACACCCCCACTGAGTTTACAGTAGTCCCCTTACAGTAGTTATAATTTCTCATTTTCTCCTAGTTCTTTTTAAAAAATCAATTACAGATTCCCTCCTGCCGTATCCTCTGTCGTGAAAAATATCCAGTAAAACCAGATTTTCTACAAATCTGATAGTCAGGAACGCAAACGATCTTTTTTCAGTAGGTGATAAATGTTTTGAAAGCATCATTTTTATTGCAATTAGTGTTTTGATGGCTTACATTCGAGCCTGATGCTGTGCACTCTGAGCAATCAACTCCCATTGTCCTCCATGACGAGGTTTTTTTCTTTTTTGGCTCCAATCACCAAAGTATTGGGGCACTTTGTAATTATACATTTACTGGCCATTTCATTTAAAAATGTAGGCCCCAGGCCTGCAATCAGATCAAAGATGGGGCCACAGTGATTATGTTACATTATTATAATTGAACATACCAATTGCAGTAGTGCCAAGAGGCCAATCAGATGGGGGCCAGTTGCACTAGCTGCTATACAAACACATAGTAAATGACAGTCCCTGCCCCAAAAAGCTTTCAATAAAAGGCTGCAGTTCAGGAAACGAGCCCTCTTCAGAAACGGTCCATAAGCACGTGCTTAAAGTTAAGCATTTGCTTAAGTCCACTGAAATCAATTAAGTATGTGCTTAAAGCTAAACAAGTGTGTAACTCCTTTCCTGAAGCAGGGTCTAGAAGCCCAACCAGCAAAGGAGCTTCAGTGATTTAATTTCCAGAAATGCTGCCATGGTGCTATTGGTAATTTCCGCCGTATATTGTTGTGCGTCCATATTCTCCAATATGTGTTCTACTCTGTCCTCTGGAATACACAGCAATTTGCTGTATTTAAAAACTCTCTCACACACACACACAGAATCTAAGTTTGAAATGGTTTCATAAGAATATTTACATTTTTAAGAAGTGGACACAGGGCCAGATGAGCAAAGCGAGCACAAGCTGGCTTCAATTTGAGTGCAATGCTATGTTGCACATTCACTTTTGGAAAACTAGTACCTGTGTGCGCAATACAGAGCCTCTTCACACACAGGCTGGACAAATGGTAGGGTAGGTGTCAATTGCACCACTTCTGGCCACGCAACTGTTTCTGAGCGTGCATATACCATCTTTGGGGAAATTTGGCACATGGTGGGTGCCACCTTTAATTAAGAGCCAAACACAGGAGAGTGGATCCGTTGATTTCAAAGGGCTTATTCACGTGACTAACTATTCAACAAAATCCGTGAGAGGCTTAAAAAACTAACCCTAAATGTTTGGATTTTTTTAAAATGTTTTTTTCCTGTTATCAACAGCTTTTATTAAAAAAAGAAAAAGTTAAATCAATTCTTCTTTGCACGTTTAAGCCTTTACAGGATCAGACCATTACATTTCAAAACTTTTTCTTCTTCTTGTAATTGATTCTCTGTCTTACTTTGCCTATGAGTGATGTCAAGAAGAAAAAATTATAGTAATGTGCTGGTTCAGTGTTTGAAATAGGAAATGCAATAGACCAGATTTTGCATTATGGGCTACATTGGGCCTCAAACAAATTGTGTGCATGTATCATAGGTAAGGTTGCCATCTGGTTGGTTTTTAATCAACCTGGCTGGTATTTGTAGTGCCTTTGTGATTAAAAGCTTTAATCTGCCATTTGTGTTTTCATGTCATATTGCTCTACAATTCACACCCCTGTAGTCTGCACTGCGGTGATGTGTTAGGATAAGGTAAGACACATGATCAAAATAACCTAAAAATACACATACATGCATGTGTATGTGTACACGGTGTTTCTCTAAAACATTTTAGTAATAGTTAGCCATAGTCAGCACTAGGGAAAACTATTGTTCCTCACCAGCCTCCCATCTGGTTCAGGATTAGGCTGATGAGGTTTTAGAGCAGAATAAATGGGAAAAGCACGATGCAACTTGACTGGGGAAGAAAAATGTCCTGAACTCTAATGGCATTCCACTGACCTTGGGTTTTTAGCAGGTGGTTGGGGGGAACTGGTGAAAATGGCTGGCTTCATGAACCACCATTCACAGAAGTCTGATGCTATTTCAGAAAGTCGAACAACTTTATGAGAGAAAATAGGCACAGGCACATGCAAGCATTCCCACACACAAGCGATAGGGGGGAAAAAGAAGGAGCCAAAGGGAAATTACTTTTCAAATAACGGTGATTATATTTACGTGAACTAAGCATCTACTATTGCAAGTGCAGGATAAATGGTCTTTTCATGTAGGCACAGTAGTGGGAGCCAGGAGATACGGACACTACAGCTGGATACATAGCTTCTTAGATAGGAGATCTAGAGAAGGGAAAAGTGCTTTTTGTGTTCAGGGGGTGTTGTGTACAGTGACAGCACTGGGACTCTAGTAGGGGATTTTACGGGTTGGTGGGGTTATACTCATGTCAAGTCTTTTTGATTAAAAAAAAAAAAATCCTGCAGAAATATTTCAATCTCAGTTGAAATTTTTCATTTTTCAAAGAAATGTCACTTTTTACATTTTGTGTTGGTAGGGAAAATCCCACTTTCTCTCCTGTCTTTAGATTCTCCCTACCCCCCATTAAAAAGTGAGAGAAAAGGTCGTGTTTTTTTCACACCAGTCATATATTTTTTAAATTGTTTTGAAAAGTTTCCATTGAAAAAGTAAATATTTCATGAAAAACTGCAAATGAAACAAAATGTTCCTTCTGAAAGAATTCATGAAATATACTTACCTTTTTTCAACCAGATTGATATGGGAGTGACAATTCCTCGGCCATCCTGAGTGTGCATGCACACAGACTGGTGTGGCAGGGACATCAGGAAGAGCTGCCGTCATGGTAGGATGTATCATAACAGCCACAGCCCCTTCCAATATCAGGTTCCCAAATCATCCAATTGCTGATATTGGTCCCCTGTTGGGTTGTAATAACGGAGGCAGGCAGGGAAATTTGGAGACATAGTGAACTGCCGATGCAGCCCTATATACAAGCACAGCAAAGCGTAATTATTTTAAGAAATGGGGCAATGACAAAAATTTCCTGGCTTTTCCTAGCGAGACAGCGCACAGATCTTGTATGGCTGTGGGCTGAGAGTAATTCCCATTCTGAATTTAAGGCTTAGCTTCACGTCCTTCGGAGCTTGGAATGTGAATTTCTGAAGGAGGGCAGTGAAGAACAGGAACAGCTCTATTCTAGCCAACTGCTCGCCAAGGCAACCGCGCTTTCCTGAAAAGAAGACAGTTGTACACATCAGCCAGAGGAGTCTTGTCAGAACAGTTTGGGTCTCAGGACAAAAGAGACATTAATTTTCCATAGCAGCAATTTCAGAACAGTGAGGAAGAGGAGATGGATTTGTCATCAGTTCCTCCCTTCTGAGTCACTTTTTCATGTTTTTAGTACTAAATTTTCCTTCCCTTATGGAAGTGGATGCTAAGGTTTATATTAATTATAACAGTACTTCGGTAATTCCTTCTACTAATAGAAACAATCATGTTTGAGAGCTCTTGGATGATCAACCACATCTATGCATAGCTATTGAAAGTCTGATCTACACACATTTTTATACCAGTATAACAATGTCTTTATACTAGTGCCTAATCTCAGTATAGCTTATTCCCCTTCCCATAACTGCATCCACGCTAGAAAGGCTGTGATGTTTTAATTTATATTGGTTAAAAAAATATCACACACCTAACTGACAGAAATCTAGGAGGCATGTATACTAATATAGTTAAAGCACTACAATTTCTGTGTCTAGCTGATGTCTTACTTCCCTAACATTCTCAGCTACACGTAGCTGTATTATTTCTTGATTAAAAAGTTAAAATAAAATTACATAGGTGAGGTGTAATCAGGGGCGGCTCCAGGCACCAACACAGCAAGCGCGTGCCTGGGGCGGCAAGCTGCGGGGGACGGCCTGCCGGTCGCCGTGAGGGCGGCGGTCAGGCTGCCTTCGGCGGCATGCCTGCGAGCGGTCCACTGGTCCCGCGGATTCGGCGACAATTTGGCGGCGGGGCGCCGAAGGCACGACACCGGCGGACCTCCCGCAGGCATGCCACTGAATCGGCGTGACCAGCTGACTGCCCGCAGGTGCGCCGCTGAAAGCCGCCCGACTGCCATGCTTGGGGCGGCAAAAAACATAGAGCCGCCCCTGGGTGTAATCTTTCCCTGGCTTCTCAATGACATAACACATGGCCTGCTGAACACACGCAGGTCTAGTCAGCATTATTACTAAAGAAGGGAGCTGTGTGTCCCTGAATCTTAGACCTGGTCTACACTGGGGCAGCGGGGGGAGGGGAGGAAGGGAATCGATCTAAGTTACACAACTTCAGCTACGTCACTAACATAGCTGAAGTCGACGTACTTAGATCTACTCACTGTGGTGTCTTCAGTGCGGTGAGTCAATTGCTGCCGCTCCCCCGTCAACTCCGCCTGCACCTCTCACGCAGGTGGAGTACAGGAGTCGATGGGAGAGCACTCGCGGGTCGATTTATTGTGTCTAGACTAGACGCGATAAATGGACTTCCGCTGGATCGATCACTGCCCGCCAATCTAGTGGGTAGTATAGACATACCCTTAGTTTCTAGATAAACCGCTTTAAAAGAAAAAGGTATTACATACTTTCTTTAGCCACAAACAGCGGGTACTAATATTGCTTGTTCTTTTCATTTGCAAGAAAGCCCTGATAGACCTGTATATAAACAAGGCTTGTGCAAACCTGTGAATCCTTGATTCACACGCATTTTTGTTTCTGGAACTTAATGCTAAAGCTCTTATTGATTTAAATTGTGTGGGATCAGCCCTTATTGAGTCCAAGTGATGGAGAATCCACCACATTCTATGGTAAAATGTTCTAGAGGTTGATTGGTTTTTATGAGGTTGCTTCAGGGATCTCCCACACTTTTATCATCTTTACCATATTTATTCCCCTTGCTGACTCTCCCTACAAGTGAAAAGAAGCGGTAAAAGGTGAGGAGCGCTATTCCTTCTGTCCTCACTCCTACATTCCCAACAAGTGAGGCAGGCTACTTGCTCTTTGTGCCCACCTTGGGGCATGTCTACACTGGAGCTGGCGCACTAACACTGGAAATGTATCCGTGGTGGCATGAGCGGCTAGCCACCCAAGTATATTCTGAAGGTCTCGGAAGGGGGCGTACTCGGGATGGCTAGTCCATCCAGCTGCACGCACCACCATGGCTACGCCTCTATTATTAGCGCACTAGCTTGCTCCGAGGTAGCATGAACTTATCACCCCCACCAAGAAATTACACCTGCAGCTCCAGTGTACACATACCCATAAGGGTAGCAGAACTGAGGCCGCTCTTTCCTGTTGTTGTGTCGAGCCTTGTTCTAGGAGAGAGCACTTGCTCAAGAATCACATGCCCTCTCCCTATGAAAAAACTGCACAAGCTGGAACCCCAGCCCTGGGACACAAATTCTGGCCATTAATTTCATTTCTGAGCTTTACCATTTTCCATTGTGCCTCTTTCACTAACAAATGCTGTGGGGGGGTTTCTAAACAGAAAAAGGAGAGAGGCCAAGACTTGGTGCTATAGTGCAAATGGACAGAGTCAGACACATCTCACCTGCAGAGAAGGGCAGGAAACTTTCTCTCTTCTTGAACTGACCATCCTCCAGGAAATGCTTAGGATTAAAAGTATCAGGGGTTTCCCACTCATTCTTGTCAAACAGCACTGATGTCAAATTTGGAATCAAAACGGTGCCCTAAAGAAAGAGAAGAAGAACAGGAGTACTTGTGGCACCTTAGAGACTAACAAATTTATTAGAGCATAAGCTTTCGTGGACTACAGCCCACTTCTTCGGTATATGCATCCGAAGAAGTGGGCTGTAGTCCACGAAAGCTTATGCTCTAATAAATTTGTTAGTCTCTAAGGTGCCACAAGTACTCCTGTTCTTCTTTTTGCGGATACAGACTAACACGGCTGTTACTCTAAAGAAAGAGAAAGAAAGGAATTTAAACCTTCCCCTGATTCCATTTTTAAATTGTGACCCGCAAAGAGGAAAAAAAGAAGGGGTCATGCCTTTCATTTTAATCTTTTATGATGTACGAAGAAGGCACAAAAGGATGTTTTTTTTTTCAAAAAGGACAATTTTCCAGCCAGTTCTTTACCTTAAATTTATCTAGAATTTCAAATCTGGCTTTCCCTGGTTTTGCTAGTAGTGTCTCTGGAGGTCCCAGAGAGAGAAGAATGAGAGCCATCACAGACTTTAGATGAAGGAGCGGGGTGTTAATCTTTGAAGAAAGAAAGCTTTTCTTCCAACCGTTTTTTAAGAATTTGAGTTAAACAGGTGTTAATATCACAACAGAGAAACAAACCAAAAATGGACACCAGTCTGACTAAAAATCACTTCCCATCTCAACTAAACAGGTTCATTTCCTTCACAGGTGTGATGTTATACACCTACTAGTTCTCCTGCATCTCCTAGGAAAAACGGGGTAGGCAAGGTTGAATTTCTAATAAAAATACCAAGCAGAAAAAATAGAAACTCTCAGGCATTCTTTATACAGCATAAAGCATCAGAAAGGAGCACAACCCATCCACCCACCTTTCTTTTTTAAGGGCCAAATTTTCAGGGATGTGGTGGTTGTTGGCCTCAAATGATGTATATGTGTATAGTATATACCTCTAGGCAAATCCAGCAAGTGCTCCTGCAAACTAACACTCGTGTGCGCTAAAGTTCTTTTTTGCACTCCTAATTGCTATCTGCAGATATAATGCACTCTCCCCCTGCTACTGTGTACAGACATTTCCCGTAAATTATATTAATGAAGGGTTACTGTCAGCAGAATGGAAGGTTGCCACAGGCAATGGTGTCCTGCGGCACACTTGCTGGTAGAATGGTCCTCTGCCTGCCTGAGCTCCAGAATGAGCTCACTGGCCTTGAGCCTGGGTTTGTCCCCATCTCACTGAGGATCAGTCCATAGGCTGGAGAAGAAGAATGCGCCCATGTGTTAGGACCTGAGGAGAGCTTCCGCTGAACATACATCTGCAGACACCAAAGGCCCAGACCCTGACTCCCATTGATTTCCGATAGACTTAGGTGCCTAAATACCTTTAAGTCTCTGCGTCCAAGTGCCTGGCTGACCTTTCATGAATCAATAGCCACAGAGGTGAACTTGTGCTGGACCCACTTCTTAGTCCTTTTACTATGGTTTCATGCAATTACATCTCGTTTTATGAAGACAGACTGCAAAAGTCTGATCTAGATTTCAACTTCCTCAAAGCTTGAGAATGTGAGCATCCAAGGCTTTGGTTAAGGAATTTTAGCCCAATATAGAAATAGGGGCCACCTGTAAAATGCAGCTCTGGATCTGGGTTGATTCCCAAAATAGGTTCCGATTCAGAACTGGGTCCTCCGGGGTGCCAATGTGTTTCTATCTGGGCCTTTGGTTTGGGCTCATCTCTATTAATTTCTTAAACCAAGATAAGAAGTGAAAACTACATTTCTGTCCAGCTTACTTTTGGCACATAGAATCCGGCCAGTGTTGTGTCACTAGTTGCCATTCTGGGCACATTCAAAGGCACGATGTTGCTTATCCTTTGCACTTCATGAATAACTGCATTGGTGTATGGCATGTTGTCCCTGTCGTCCATGGCTGGCTGGCGAGACTGGCCAATCACTGCATCAATCTCTGCTTGCACTCTCTCTATGAAAAGAGCAGAGTTCACCATTGGTACAAGAATAAACAAAAGGCTTAAATTGTGCAGAGTTCAGAGTTCATTGATTTTAAGCCTATACCTAATAAAGCTCGATTCAAGCATTGGAAACAGCATCAGTGAGTAATGTAGAGATCTGAACATACAAATACATAAGAAAACTACTGCTGGTTAGCCTGAGACAAATGCAGTGGTAAGGAGGTGAAAGGAATTTTAAAGTGTAATTTAGGCATAATAGGAAGACCTCCTTTAATACCTATATGGAAGGCAAGAGGCGTTTACTGCACTTCTCAAAATCAAATGTAAAGGCATTATCAATACGTATTTTGTCCCTGTTCAAAATAGCAAATCAATTACTGGTCTGACCCAAGAGATATTGGAGCATGAAAATATTTATCCGCTGGTTTTCTCTGTGAGGTAAGACTCAAATTTTTTGGGCACAGGGTTATTCCAGCAGCTTGCAAAGAGTCCAAGGATCGCACCTATTTTGCATTAAATGAAGCAGATTATATCTGCCATTATTTTCAATATAGGTCCCCCTTGGAGTCTCTGTGTGTTAAATCTCAAGGCTGAAGAGGACACTGACCGTGGACCACCTTTTAGAAATCTATAAGCCACATTTACAGGATTAAATGATTTGCCCAATGTCACACAGAAAGTCTGAGGTAGAGCCTGGACTAGCACTTGGGTATGCTGAGTCCCAGTCCTGTTAATTAGCCCCAAGGGCAGCTTCCTCTTTAATCAAGGGTATTGCAGCTGTGGATTGCACTCCATGCCCTTACAGTAGTTGCTGGAGGTGTAACTGAGGGCAGAAAAAAGAAACAATTCCAATAAAATAAAGGGTTTCTGAATGGGGATAAATGATTACTGTGGGAAGAAAGCACCTTTGCACAGAAATTTCATAAATCAACATTCTGAGTTCTGTGAAAAGTCCCCGATGTGGCACGGGTTAAGGGTAGAAATTGAAGAGCTATTAAGAGATTAGAAATATAAACCATTACCATTTACCTTGAACGTCAGGATATAGGGCCATGTACAGCAGAGCCCAGCGGATGGTTGTAGACGTTGTCTCAGTTCCAGCAAAAAAAATATCCAGTGTGGAAAATACAAGATTTTCTTCATGGAAACTAGGGTCGGCATCGGCCTTAGAACAAAGATATACATGGGTGGGACTACAACAATATTTATTACTATTATACAAAGCCATGGAAACATCATTCCAGGCTCAATTCTGCAAGGTGCTGGGTGCCCGGAATTTCCATTGCCTTCGGTGAGAGTTGAGAGCACCAGGACAACACCATTTGAGAGAAAGACTGTGCTTTTAGCATCATTCTTGAGAGTGAAAAGTTGGAGCTGATTTTAGGTCTGAGCAGAGGGCCTGATGAAGTCAATGAAAGACTCCCATGCACTTCAACTGGCTTTGGGTCTGGCTCCTAAAGCACAGGTAACCTTACATTTTTAGGGCCCAATTCAACAAAGCACTCAAGCATCCGAGTAGTCCCACTGACTTCAGCGAACCTGGTCTCGCTGATTAAAGGAAAACCTGTGCTTAAAGGCTTTGCTGAATCAGTTCCATCCTACCTGGGGTTTCTGACTGTTAACTAATGGAGGGTCAGATGCTCAGACAACTCAACTGGTGAGCCCTGTTACTGTCATTCTACTTCTAATTTTTAAAACACAGAAGTGGTTTGTTCCTGTTTGTTCTTTGCTCTCTTACCTTTGCTATTTCCTTCAGATAACAGTCAATGAAGTCTCTGGGTTCAGATGGATTCCAGTCCTCTTTGTGCTTTGCAATCATTTCCCCCACAAAACACTTCATATTTTCCCAGTTTTTAAAAATGGTGTGATGGGGTCCAGGTATCCACTTCATTATGGTCGGGAAGGTGTTATACAGCTTTTGACATACAAACAGAACACAATACGTTTTAGCCTAGTTTTAGAAAAAGGCATCTGACGGTTTAATACATCCACATGCATTCAGCTGAAGACACCGCGTTTATTAAACCACATTAATCTCAACTAAGATCAGGACCCAGGTGTGGTAGGCACTTTACATATACATAACAGTCAGCCCTGACCTGAGGAGCCTAGAATTCTAAGAGACAGAACAGGCAGAGGGTGAGAGAAAGGAAATCTCTCCATTTTACAGAGTGAGAACTGAGGCAGAGAGAGATTAAGTGACTTGGCCAAGACCGCACAGGCATCTGTTACAGAGCCAGAAAGTGAAGCTAGGTGTCCTGAGTCTCAGTGCAGCGTTTTAACCACAAGCCCATTCTTTCTCATTAAGATACGGACTGTCTTCTCTCAGCCCGCTGCTGTGCCTGCTGGGCTGGCCACCAGCTACTGATCCTATTGCTTTGGTGCCCCCTACAGGACAATGTGCTGTATTGCCTGAGGCAGTGTGTTAGTAGCCACTTCAGACGGCTGAATGGCCACCCTGGGAACGATTCGCTGATTTACAAGTGAGGAAGGATATAAAGGTCACAACGCCAGAATCTGGCCTCACATTCCGACACATGATGTTGATAATACTGATGTTACCGCAGTTTTTGTCGGAGATTAGACTTTGGTATTGGAGGGTTTGTAAAACACATGGAAGACTGCCTGGGCCCAGCCCCATGAGCAGATAGACCCAGGCACTGTGTTTTGCCTCTCAACATGACCGCTGCTGCAGTAGCAGGATTATGTCTCATCTCACCCACCCCGCTGTGCTGAACTGGGAGGTAACAAGAGGAGAAAGGTCCAACAAGCTTTGGGTAACAATGTTGTGTCCCTGGAAACCATGATTGCCCCTGTTTTCAGGGCCTGTGTCAGTGAGCCATCACCATTACGAAACACAGTGATTTGTCCCTGCAAATGGGGCCACCTGAAGACGCTGCCAGCTGGACAAGTCCTTGACCTTGATGGGAGGTTGGCCTTGCCTCCGGGGGTCACCTCCCACCAGGCCTGTTGCGTAATGACACCCTGCCATCCTCACTGCTGCAAGAGTATCCAGAGGATCTACCCCTGCCACACAGATCCTTGAGCCAACCCTCCCCTGAGCACAGAGTCCAATGCACAGTGTGTTAGCAAGGAAGCGAGTTGCTTGGGAGCAGTGAGGATTTGGCACCTTTTCTTCTTCCCCTCTCCTACGCACACCTCCCTGATGCCCACTGAAACAGCCCACTGGGTTGTCAGCCCCATTAGAGATCACGTTAAGTGCCTGTGGGGTGGCGGCACTGGTCTAGAGAAGTCAGGTTTGAGGATCTAGCACGATACCTTCAGGGGGGCCAGGTGAAAGAGACTAGCCGGAGGGGGAACTGAGGTGTAAAGAGATTTATTGGGGAAAATGAGAGCATGGGTGCCGCAATCAGGTTACGGTAGAAGTGAATCTGGGACAACACTGTCACACTCAGCCCTGCTTCCAGTGAAACTGCTGGGGGTTTCCCATAGTTTTCATATGTTTAAAATCAAAATCAGACAAGCTGTACCTGGTTCCAAATAGTTCCCTGGAGGTACAAAGTCTCATCAAACAACCGCAGTAACTTCTGGAAGTGACTATCATGATATTCAAACCGGTCCCCAAAAGTGACGGAACAGATTATGTTGGAAACAGCATTATTAATTTTAAAGTGAGGGTCAAAAGGTTGCCCTAAAGAGAAAATGGGAGAAATCCGTGTTCTGGTTTCTTAGAAAAGGGGAAGGAAGTTGTTGACAGACATAAACTATGTGGTATGTATGAAATCCATTAATAAAACCTGAACATATGCATATATCACACACTCCCGCACACTCATACATATCCCTTGAGCAACATTTGCTGCATTGTCACCTATCTGAATATTGAAAAACTGTTAAACACGTAGACGGGATGAGCTGCATTTTGATGCATGCAGCATATCAAATCTACCAGTTCAAGTCAGTTTTTGCTATGTAAAGAGACATTTGTATGTTTTCACACAGGTCTCTAGCTTTGTTATAGTGTAGGGAGGTTTTACTTATATGTAATTATGAACTACTTTCTCTCCATGGCCATTAGTCTTGGAATGAACACTTTTGTGGGACTGTTTTGTAAATTTGTGTGGCTACATGGAGGCTGACAACTCAGCATTTATTGCCATTACTGACCTATATAAAAACATGAATCTCAAACACCACCAAACTTTTGGATCCGTATCCAGATCTGGACCATGGCACCAAGGGTCATATATGTCTAATGGGCTAAGCCAAATCCCTCATCTGAACTAAGCGTTAGGAAAGATCTGGATTCAAACATCATGTTTCAGGTACATCTCTGTTATTTCACGTTCATTTCCAAAGAAGAGCTACAATTTTTGATAGAATAATTAAAGTGTTATTCTCTCTAGTTCTCACCTTTTTCTTCCTCAATTGCATCTGTGAGGTATCTGCTCTCCTCCTGTATTCGTTCTTCTAAGCTCCTCTTCCCCACGCCAAAGTTTCTTAGAGTTGATAAAGCAAATCTTCTTTGTTGTTTCCAGACATGCCCATTAGAGGAGAGTAATCCTGGGGTGAAAAATAACACCTGGTATATTGTAATGTTCATTAGAAGATTAGAAAACTTTAACATTCCTTTCCTTCTTCAAGTTTAAGTGAGGCCTTGCTATCTTTCCACAGGATATTTTCTTCTGTTCTGTTTGTCATGCTCATCACTATTATATCAGAGTGCCTGGGCTCTAGCAATGGTGGGGTCATGTCCAACATGCAGAAGGTACACTTTTACAGAAGGTGTATAGAGCTGAGATTGAAGGAAGTAGGCCGCACTACCGACCAGAAATGAGGTTGGAAGATGCAATTTTGAGGGATTTCAGAAGCATAAATCCTCCCATTCTGATTCTTGCTGAAGGGAAACTTGCAAGGGACCACCCAGGATGGAAGTCCATTCTACATGCCATCACAGCTACATGGTAGCCATGTGAATCTGCTGCTGCTGTCACCAGGGATATGGCAGTTGGGATGTGAACATGAGAAGTCAATGAGACATGAGCACATGTGTAAGTATTTGCAGAATTGAGGCAGTTACTAAGGCCCAGATCCTCAAAGGTATTCAGGTGCCAAACTCCCATTGATTTTACTAGAAGTTACTACCCCAGAGCACACGTCAATGAGACTGTTCACGTGCATAAAGTGAAGCCCATTTGTAAGTGTTGGCAGGATTGGTGCCTTTATTATTAAAAATGTTACACCCGAAATACTTGAAGAAAAAGATAAGAAAAGAAACTCACCAAATGTACCAAAGATTTCGTAGATAAGAGGAATTTGTGGGCGATCAAGAAAGTATTCACCCTGATGGACAAGCACTTCCTTCACCAGCTGGAATCCATTTACAATCACAAATGTCAGGTTACCAAACTGCAAGCTGAAAATGTTGCCATATTTTCCAGCAAGCTGGAAAAAAAAAAGAGCATTTGGTTTAGTTCATATTTAATTTCTAACCATTAGAGGAGTGAAGTTCTGGAACAGCCTTTCAAGGGGAGTAGTGGGGCAAAAGACATGTCTGGCTTCAAGACTAAGCTTGATAAGTTATGGAGGGGATGCTATGATGGGATAGGCTAATTTTGACAATTAATTGATCTTTGATTATTAGCAGGAAAATATGCCCAATGATCTGTGATGGAATGTTAGATGGGGTGGGATCTGAATTACTACAGAGAATTCTTTCCTGGGTGCTGGCTGATGAGTCTTGCCCACATGCTCAGGGTTTAATTGATCACCATATTTGGGGTCGGGAAGGAATTTTCCTCCAGGGCAGATTGGCAGAGGCCCTGGAGGTTTTTCATCTTCCTCTGCAGCGTGGGGCATGGGTCACGTGCTGGAGGATTCTCTGCACCTTGAGGTAACTCAGGCATAGGTTAGGAGTTTGTTACAGGAGTGGGTGGGTGAGATTCTGTGGCCTGAGTTGTGCAGGAGATCAGACTAGATGATCATAATAGTCCCTTCTGACCTTAAAGTCTATGAGTCTATGAGTTTGATAACCAGAACTAGAGCCCATGTAATTACTACTTAATTAATAATAATAATAATTGTAAAAAAAAGTATTTGTATAACAAGAGCATTCAAGGGCCTGGCTGTTCAAGCACTGATTAAAAAGAATGAGCTCACAAGTGGATATAACACAAGTGGAACGGCCTTCCGAGGGAAACGGTGGGGGCGACGGACCTGTCTGGTTTTAAGATTAAGTTAAATAAGTTTATGGAGGGAATGGTTTAATGGTCAAACATAGTAGCCAAAGAATACCAAGCAATGGTAGGTAAATAATATAATGGCTAACAGGGGTCAGGCTGGAGACTCTTGCCTAAATGCTCGGGGTCTTACTGATCGCCATATTTGGGGTCGGGAAGGAATTTTTCTCCAGGGTAGATTGGCTGAGCCGTGGAGGTTTTTCTCCTTCCTCCGCAGCATGGGGCAGGGATCACTAGCAGGAGGGTCTCTGCCAATTGAAGTCACTAAACCCCAGGATTGGGGACTTCAACAGCAGAGTCCAGGGAAGGGGTAGGGACGATTTTGTGGCCTGCAGCATGCAGGGGGTCAGACCAGATGATCATAATTGGTCCCTTCTGACCTTAAAGTCTATGAGTCTATAACAGGTGGATGAAGCATGTAAATGGAGAGGAAAATGAGGTAACAGTAAAACAAGCTTATCTAAGGATAACAAATGCCCTGTGCCTTTTTCTAAGGGATGTCAAAGTAAAAGAGACCTACAGGTAAATAATAATTATTGAAAATCAGCCCACTCTAAGCTGATAGGAGCAGACACCTTCCTGGCTGGTAGCAATACTGACTGCAGATATGTTGCCCTTCAACGATCGTTCCTATAGTGAAGAAATCAACATTCTGGTTTAAACAAAACACACTCCAGTTCTGTCAGAAGCACCCCTCCTTTCCGGCCTACACCCACCGCACAATAAACTACGTAGCTCCCTGGGGCACTCAGGGTGTGTGACTGAAAGCTGCGGAGAACAAATTACTGGCTTCCACAGAGGCCTGTGTGAAAGGAACCTATTCTAGCCCTTGCAAGGGGACGGCCCTCACAAGTTACCTTCCAAACTCCCTTGGGCTTCAGAAGTCACTTTCTAACCCTTATGAGCAACCACTTAATCACATCCTCCCGCCTAGGGCAGGGTGCTTCCAACCCTTGCCCAACTCCCCATAACTTCTGACTCTTGCCCAACTCCCCATACTCCTTACAAGTTTTTACCAAGCCTGCATTCTTCGCAAACCCGTTTAAAAGCCTGTAATTAAATTCCCTCAAGCCCTTTTGAGTCACTGAAACTTCCTTGTAACTCTTGCAAGCCCCCACCCAACCTACTTCCTTGTGAGCTCTTTCCAATCCTGAGGAGCACCAACCTCAAACCCTACACAGCCCCTTCCACGTCTCAGTCCTTCTATACTTGGTAACTTTTTATGAGCCTCTTCTTACCTGGTAAGTCCTTCTGGGCCTGCTCCTGCACTGCCCAAGCCCCTGCACACATTGCAAGCCCCCTGTCACACTCACAACTCCCCACTCGCTACCTTCAAACCATGGTACATTGTGCACTGCATCAGACACTGCCATCCACATGTAATCAGGCCTCAATTCGCTGATACGTCAAATCTAATTTAAACTGTACCCCAGCACAAAGCAGACATAAACCTGGAGGATCCTACCTCCTGAGGATTTCCATTGGAAAGGAATCCACGGATGGGACCCCCACATCCTGGTCACTGGCTGAGGGAAAAGGGGTTTGACCAGAGGTTTTCCTGTGCTCTGGTGATCCCGGGCAGCAGGCTTCTGGAATGGTCCACTGGGACTGTTAGTAGCTGGTACAACTCAGAGCAGTGTAGAGATGGCTGTAATTTATGCCAGGGGCCAGAGCAGCACCAGGACAAACCCACGTTCATGGCAGTGCAGAGGTGGTGCCATCATGAGCTGTGCTATACATTCTTCAGGTGCAGCTGAGGGTCTCACCCAGCGTCTCTCTCACACACCACTCCCTGGTGAAAAAAGCTCATGCAAACAGAACTCCTATTCTTGCACTTGCTTCTCTTCCCCACTTACCTTCTCTATAGTCCTATGGCTCTGTTTGAAATCCAGATGAAGTATGTGGCCCAGGAACGGCAGGGGCAAAGGTCCTGGAGGGAAATTCTTCGGCCGTCTCCTTTTCATGCAATCAGCAATCAGCAGGAACAGGCCTAAGAACATGACCAGTGTCTGAAAGGGCATGTTCTGCCAGAGCCACATTAACCCAGGGACAGCCTGCAGCGGCATCTTCCTTGGCCAGGTGCACCCCTACAGCTGTAAGAGGGAGGAGTGACTGGGGTAGAGGGAAACCTGATAGCAGCAGGCACAGTCCTGCCCATCCACTTTTGCTGACGCTGGCGGAGGGCAAAGTTTACAAGCAAAATTAACACACCCTCAAACAGCTACACAAGAGCTTTCCATGCCAGAGTCCTAACCTGGAAACCCTGCTAGGGCCCCCTCTCCTGGTTCCTTCAGCTCATCGGCAAAGATTTGTCAGATTTTTCCTTCTTAGTTATAATTTCTCATTTTCTCCTGGTTCTTTTAAAAAAATAAATTACAGATTCCCTCCTCCCGCATCCTCTGTCATGAAAAATATCCAGTAAAACCAGATTTTCTACAAATCTGGTAGTCAGGAATGCAAAAGATCTTTTTACTATAGGTGTTGTGGGGGAATAGGCCTGGCTGGCCTCCCTTGCACCAATCAGAACATCGGTGAAGACTCGTCATATAGGCCTGCCCTGCAGGCCACAAGCCTGAACTAGGCTAAGTGACACAGCCTCCTGCCAAACTCGGTCAAGGGTCATGACCAGAGTAGGGGAGGGGGGCCAAGGAGGGAAAGAATAAAAAGCCACAGCAGCAGCACTAATGAAATATGTTCATGGCTGATAAAATATAATAACCGCTTGTGTGAAGCAATAGGTAATTTTAGCTAAATGCAAACTGACTAAATGCAGCTTCTCCTTTGGGTGATCTGTGACCCTCCCGCCCCCCATGATTCCAGCTAACTGCCAAACTAGCCAATCATATATCTTCTTTGGGCATCCTGTGATAAACCCCTACGCCCTTAACCGTAAAACCCCAGAAAAACAATATGTACCCTGACTAGAAAAACACTCCCACTGGTGCCAAGTACCACCCATGGTGGAAACCACCAAGAAACCCCTCACCCAATAGGCACCCAATTCTCGTAAATAATGACGGAGTTACCTGGCAAAAGGGACAGACCCCTACTCTTATTTTCGCATAAATGATGTATTTGTACTATGCTTGCGGTTTGATGGAATAAAGCAGCCTGCGAGCTGCTGCTAGGTGTAGCAGTTTTCGGACTGTTACCCCAACGCGTTGGTGTGTATTGCAATAAACTGGCCTCAGGTTTGAGTCTGTGAAGTAAATCAATGCGTGGGTGATTTTTTCCACGACAATTTGGGGGCTCGCCCGGAATCACTCGACGTCCCACCGGACCGGAGGACCGTGGACCGCTCCCACACCGATCCCAGGCGCCAGGTAAGACACCCTTGTCTCTATTTGGGCTTCGGTGGGGAGCTGCCCATAGGCTCTGGGTTCAGGTAAGGGTACGCTGTGATCTAAACCTTTTGAGGCTAGACTCATTTGCCTGACGCCTGTTCGTTTTGTGTGTGTCCGTTCTGTAACTTGTCTGTGTTGGGTTTTGTTTGTTTTGTGTTAGTTAGCTGCTTCGTGTGGCTCGGCCTTCGGGGATTGGTCCCCACAGAGGACGATTGACCGGCTGCTAGGAGACCCCGGGAAAGTGGACCCTACCGTGGGTGGGACGGAATCCAAGATATCCCTGGACTCTACCGTGGGTGGGGCAGAATCCAGGGAATCCCAGAGAGGCCGAGGGGATTGGCAGGGCTCCCACCAGTAATAGGTTAACTGGTGGACTGGTGAGAACTGCCGTCAGGGCTCCCACCAGTTATAGACTGGTGGACTGGTGAGAACTGTCATAATAGAGATCCCTCCCGAATTAGGTGTGCTGTGTGATTGTGGGCCGTAAGGTGATCCCACCTGTTTCCCTTGAAGTGCTGAGGAGCCCCTCCTTGCTCGGAGAGCAGGGAGGCCCCGGGAAACCGCCCATGTACTCCTAGGCAGTAGAGTAACCCATCCCGTTCTCTTGAAGGTGTGCCAATGCTCTCTGCCCAAGGAGGGGTGTGCGGGGACCGAGCCTTTCCTGACCCTTCTGTGTGGTTGACCTATGACCAAAACCTTACCCCAGATCTTCCTTTTGAAGCTCGCAGATCTTCCTTTTGGGGCCGTGGACTCCCTCCCCTTGCTCGGAGAGAGGGGAAGTCTCTGGAAATCGCCCGCCGTACCGGAGGCAATAGGGTATCCTATCTCGTTCCTTTAAAAGACAGGCTGGTGCTCTTTGCCGGAAGGGGGTGTGTGCGAGGACCTCCCTTATAAATCCTCCGCACTGGTGTGAAAGTTGAGGAGTTGGCCTCACCTGGATAAGGAGGCTTGGGCAGTTGGTCTCGCCTGGAAAAAAGACCAAGGCTTACCGCAGTGTTCTAGTGGCTAGGATTTAGAGAAATATTGCTTTTAATAGCCAGGAAGTGATTTTTTTATAGCAGTTGCTTTATTAAATAATTAATCCTCCCCTACGAGGAGGGGGGGTTGCATCGTCTAAATTTAATTCACTATATGTATATAGAATTAAGGTGAATCGAGCCCTTCATGTTGTCCCGGTCGGGGTGCTGCATCTAGTACTGACAGAAACACTACGAGTCTGTTGGGCTTGGTGTGGGGCCTGGGTGGGGGGAAGGGAACACCATCCCTGGTTTGGGGGTGGCTGGTTTTATTTCGATAACTGCTCACCTGCATGTTGAATAGCCGTTTGCCTGGATTACATTTGTGGCTCGGTAGCTGGTCTAGGCGAGGGGTTGTTTGACTGCTCACCTGCACCTGTTAAAGGGGGGTTAGCCAAAAAGCCCACCCTCCTTGCTGAATTGGTAGTAAAACAATGCCTGTGCCCATGGGGGGAAAAAAAAGTGAACCAGCAAGAAAAAAGGATCGGGCCCAGACAAGCAGGCAACCGCAGTTTAAGGAAGTTAAAAGAAAGAAAGTAAAAGAGTTAACTCTGTAGTTACTGGAAAAAATTAAGCAGTAACACTACATAAATGTTAAAAGAAGGTATTATAAGAGAAAAAAATTCTTGGTTTCTTTGCAGCCATTCCTTTGGGAGTGTCTGTAAGGAATCCAGGCAAAGGGATTATTTAAGTGAAATCATTTAACTATAAACAAGTTATTCAAATTTGCTAAAAAACACTCCTGGTAAGTACAATCTTTGTTTTATAAGTTTAAAATTAATTGGTGTTGCTTTGGGGTTGTAAAACCAAAAATTATTTTTGCCAAACAAGGTAAACTAGTGTTGTTTAATTTGGTATTTAACATTTAATCTTTAAAGTAACCTAATGGCTCTCCAAATCAATAATTTAAACCCCAAGGTACAACAAAGAAAAATGTACAATGGAAAGGAACCCAATCAACCCTATAGGTATGGGGAAGGAAACGCCAAGGGAGAAATGCCCCCTGATGCTATGCCACGGATGGGCGGAGCCCCCCAAAGGCCCACCAACCTGTTGCTATGGATGTGGAGAGGAGGGACATATCAAGGGGTTCTGCCCTCACCGGGATCAATGGGATTATGGAGAACAAGGAGGGCCCCGGGTCCCGCCGTGGGGGGGGCCCGTTGGCTGCACCTCCACCACCCGCACAGGTGGACTATAGATAGGACAGCCGTGAGACTTCATGTGACCTTATTGTCCCAGTTATCCCCTTGAATCAATCTGGCCCTTATGTTACCTGTACCATTAACAAGACCCCAGTAAAGTGCTTACTGGACACTGAAGCTTCTCGGTCCACACTGCGAGTGGAGGAATTCCCCTCCCTTCCCTTATCTGGAGAAGTTATTAACGCAGTAGGGGTCGGTAATGTCCCTATCCCCCATCCTGTATCAACCCCACTGTTGATATCAATAGGCCCTTTGATAGAACAACATGCCTTCCTCCTCAGCCCTTGTTCCCCCGTCAACCTCCTGGGAAGGGATCTGTTATGTAAATTGAACTGTTCTATCTTTTGTACTCCTAAAGGGGAGTTCCTGAGGCTCCAGAGACCGCACAGCACGAGGTCTTGGGGGTCCAGCAGGCGCACTCCCTCGACAAAACAAGCCCAGATCTCTCCCCAGTACAGAAAGAAATATTGGCCTAAGTTCCCCCAGCTTTGTGGGAGGATCATCCAAATCAAGTGGGTTGTACAGCCCGTTAAAATTCAGCTAGATCCTACTAAGCCCCTTCCCAGGATTCCACAATACCCCCTGTCTAAAGCAGCTGAGGAGGGGATCAGGCCAGTTTTGGTATCTCTGATCCAACAAGGAGTTATTGTTCAAACTAGTAGTGACTGTAATACCCCAATCCTGCCCGTCTGAAAATCAGGAACAAGGAAATGGCACTTTGTTCAAGACCTGCGAGCTGTAAATGCAGTAGTCCACCCCCTGTTCCCGGTTGTGCCCAACCCTGCAACTGTTCTCTCTTGCATCCCACCCTCAGCTACCTACTTCACAGTAGTAGATCTATGCTCAGCCTTTTTCTCTAGCCCCATTCACCCAGAAAGCCAGTATCTGTTTGCCTTTACTTTCCAGGGCCTGCAGTATACCTGGACCAGACAGTGCACGATTATGGGCAACTCTGGAAGTACCGTGGGTTCCTCACTTCTGCGGGGACTCCCATCCGAAATGGGCCTTATGTTAATGCACTTCTTAATGCTCTTTTACTCCCTTCTGAGATAGCCATTATAAAATGTGCTGCCCATCAAATTCCTTGTGATGAGGTCACACGAAAAAATGCCCTGGCTGACAGATCAGCCAAGCAAGCGGCCCTTTCCGGGTCTCTGGCTGCATTTTCTGCTATTTGTTTTATAGCCCTAGCTAACTGCAACCTAGGCCTTACCCCCATCGAATCATCTTCTCCTGACATGCCCCCAACCCTCATACGAGACTTGGCGGACATGCAGGAGTCGGCAGAGGAAGGGGAAAAGAACTACTGAAAAGCAATGGGTTGTGAAAAATCTCCCAACAACATATGGCGCACTCCGGATGGTCGCCCGGTAGCGCCTGGAGGCTTGCTCCCTTATTTGGCCCGCCTGGCCCACGGGCTAACCCATGTAGGGAGCAGGGGAATGGTACAATCAATCGAACGTCATTGGGTGCCCCACATTTTGCAGCAGTGGCACAACAGTATTGTGGCACCTGCTCGGTGTGCCTTGCTCATAATGTCGGAAAGCCTGTGAAACCCAAGCCTGCAGCCCATCCCTCCCCATGGGGCCCTTTTGTAAATATACAAATTGACTTTATCAGCATGCCTAAATGCTGCTTGTTCAAATATGTATTGGTGTGTGTCTGTAGATTCTCAGGGTGGGTTGAGGCTTACCCCGTGTTAAAGCCGACTCCCTCACGGTGGCAAAGAAACTGCTACATGAATTCATTCCCCGGTTTGGACTGCCCCTTTCTATCAACAGCGATCAGGGTACTCATTTCACAGACCAAGTCGTGCAGCAAATCTGCAAGGCACTAAAAATCACTCAGCACTTTCACTGCGCTCACCACCCCCAAAGTGCTGGGGCAGTGGAACGGGTAAACGGGGTGCTGAAAAACAAAATTGCTAAAATGTGTTCAGAAACCAACCTTAAGTAGCCAGTCGCCCTACCCCTGGCCCTAATGGAAATGAGGAGCACCCCTGCTCGCAAGCATGGTCTTTCCCCCCATAAAATTGTAATGGGCAGGCCAATAAGAATACCAGTGGCCCCTCCTATAACACCCAGTTGCCTAGATACACAGCTGACAAATGAGAGGGTCCTGATATATTGTAAAAAACTCATGCAATGTATTAAGTGTTTACACAAACAGGTTCAGTGTGCCTTCCCTGCTCCAGTGGACTCCTCCTGTCATGACTTGCAACCAGGAGAGTGGGTATATATCAAAAAATATCAAGGAAAGAATTGCTTGGAACCTCGCTGGAAATCCGCGTTCCAGATATTGCTAACCACCCACACCGCTGTCAAGTGCCACAATCTGTCCAACTGGATCCACGCCTCCCAGTGCAAGTGAGTCACAACCCCAGTTGACACCAGAATCTCACCTCCACTCTGGGAAGCTGCGAAGGAGGCCCAAGACCTCTCCTAAAAACCCTCGCTATTCATTAAGAGGAAGAAAAGGAAAGGCCAAAATAAAGCCTTCCAAAAATCCTGTGGCGAGCCAAGCGCCCGCAGGTACAACCGTGTAACTATGACAGAATTAAGGAGTCTGCTCAAGTACGGAAATGGCTCATGCCTTCCATCTTGTTTATGTGCGTGACTATGCTATTGCTGCTAATTCTAAACTTTCATGATTCGCTTATTTTCTTTTGGACTTCCGGGTTGACTCCTGCTCCAGCCTCAACCCTCAAACCGGCACCCTCTACATCCCAGCCCCAAGCTTCCCAGAGAACCCGAGTCACCCGATCCCTGGATGCCCTGAAGGAAAAGAGGCTGGTTACAACAGAGGACATTAAAAACTTGCCATGGAACCAATGAAGAAATATTATTACCTGGCAGGGAGGGACATGTGGTATGACTTCCTGGAAATGTGGGACTCAGTATTACCTAGGATTTCTCCCAGGGGAAGCCCCTTGCCGCTACCCCCAGGTTCCTTCCTGATGCACTGCACTCTCCAACTGGGTAGACGAGTCAGTTACCAGTCAGACTGTCACCCCTTCCCCTCTAAGCCCCGTGGGCACTCCCCAAGCTAGATCCCAAGATACTTTTGTAAATGCTTCCAACTGGCCTAGGCCAGAAGGTCCCTTTTTACTTGGGAAATTTTGTTCCGGCCTGTTTTCAACAGGACCTGATGGCCATCTGTATGGCCACACTATCAAGTGGCGTAAAAACAAAACCGTCATCAAGGCATCCTTTCCCTTTTCCCTTACCGACACCAACTTTGAGGCTCTGGAGGAAAACTCCCATGCAGGGATTGACATATTAGCAACAGCTGGCACCTGCGAACTGTCTTTTGGTATGGGAACTTCCATGCAATGTTTTGTAATCAGTTACCTACTTTTTGGTAGTCCTACCACTTATTTTGGTTGTCACCCTAAGTTTACTTTCACCTGCAGGAGGGGGACCCCCTCTCAACATGACTGTCTCCTAGCCCATCGCTACAATCCCCATTCCCCAACTTCTCCCCCTCATATCCTTCCCACCTCCCATACACACCTGTCTAATCGTGGCCTGAGAAAAATTCAGGTCTCGGATTACCAAATGTGGTACAGCCCACTCTACCAACAAAATTCCCGTTACCAACGGTGGATGGTGTTAAATGCAACTATGGGAACCATCACCGTCTCATTTCCCATTTTCGCCTTCCAAATAACTACCCTATACCCCAATTGTACCCAAGGAGTGGCCATTCGATTAGTCCAGCTTGTGCAGTGGGAAAATTTTTGGAGAAAAAGAGGCTTGCTGGAAGGGGCCTTGCATGGTCTAACTGGAGCAGCCACTATCTGAACTATAGACAAAGCCCAGGACCATGAGCAAAGCCTGGGGAATTTGGAAAGGGCATCAGGCCTCCTCACGGGGGCAGGGTTAACCAGCACCCACTCAAATATAACCCCCCCCCCCATGCCCTGTCAGGACTGGGAACCACAACCCAAACCCTCATAACAAAATTAATAAACACCCTCGTTTTAATAGGGAAAGACATCGGATGGGATTCAGCTTGCAGCCAAATGCAGGATTTCTTTAATGGTCTCTTAGCAGAAATGCGGAGCGATGTCCTCAGTCAGCGATGGCCCAAGGCCCTTAACTACTACAGGAGTGCCTCCCGAGCTATGGAAATGGAGGCATACATGGGCATTGCCAGGATGGACCTGCGACTCCTCAAAATGCTCTTTCCAGGCTTTGGGGCCTGTCAATGGCACATGGGCCCCAGTGCACTTATTTTTGCCAGGACCCTGGGCGGGCTATCTATGGGACTGGGTCATCAGCCAGCAGGTATGGGAAGTCAAGCCACCCCACGGACCTAGCCGTTTTATCACCACTCCCCATGGTTTTGCTGCTCAACACGTCTGGGTAGGAATTGGAACCTTGTGGTCCTTATGGCCCTTGGAACCCCCACAATTATTTTGTCTCCGTAAATTACACCCTGGGGAAGTACTGAACACCTTTGATACAGTTTGTTGGGAAGGAGAAGCAGTAGGTAAGGCCCCAAGAGGAGAACCCCTGTTTGGGAAAAACGATAGTTGCGCCCTGCCATCCAATCCCCACACCCCTCTTCCTTTTCACCTTAATTTGACCACTGCTCAAGGTAGCCGCTTTATCACATGGCCTGCTAATCCCCAAATCTCTGTATCCCTCCACCCAGCCATCCCTCTTACCTTCGATTGGACTTCCCTCATCCCAAACCACTTCTTAAATTTAACTTTTCTATTTTCCCTCCTCTCCAACCTATCTCACCTCCAAGACCAAGTACATGTAATTGAGGTTGAATACAACAAAGAGGCCAAAGCATTTCAGGCCGCTTATAGGGTAGGGACCGTATGCTCTTCCCACAACGTTTTGTGTTTTGCCTCTAAGGAAATCACCCAAGCCACGCCCAGTCTCTTCACTTCCTCAGTCTTAAAAATACTAGCTGGTATAATACTGGCAATTTGTTGTTTATTAATTGCCTCCCTCTGCTGTCTTTGCAAGGTATGTCGTTTACCCCCTCAGACCCAGAAATAAGTCACCTTAGTGTCAAGTCTGTCAGTGCTCCCAGTTTCGTGTCCGCTAATCCCCTCTTATCACCAACTAAGTCTGGGTACTGCACTATGGCCCCTTTAGCAAATTATAATAATGATGCCTACATGGCATCAGAGAAGGGAAATTGTGGGGGAATAGGCCTGGCTGGCCTCCCTTGCACCAATCAGAACATCGGCGAAGACTCGTCATATAGGCCCGCCCTGCAGGCCACAAGCCTAAAGTAGGCTAAGTGACACAGCCTCCTGACAAACTCGGTCAAGGGTCATGACCGGGGGTGGGGGGCAAGGAGGGAAAGTATAAAAAGCCACAGCAGCAGCACTAATGAAATATGTTCATGGCTGATAAAATATAATAACTGCTTGTGTGAAGCAATAGGTAACTTTAGCTAAATGCAAACTGACTAAATGCAGCTTCTCCTTTGGGTGATCTGTGACACCCCTTCCTCCGCCCCGTGATTCCAGCTAACTGCCAAACTAGCCAATCATATATCTTCTTTGGGCATCCTGTGATAAACCCCTATGCCTTTAACCATAAAACCCCAGAAAAACAATATGTACCCTGACGAGAAAAACACTCCCACTGGTGCCAAGTACCACCCATGGCGGAAACCACCGAGAAACCCCTCACCCAATAGGCCCCCAATTCTCGTAAACAATGACGGAGCTACCGGGAAAAAGGGACAGACCCCTACTCTTATTTTCACATAAATGATGTATTATTTGTACTATGCTTGCGGTTTGATGGAATAAAGCAGCCTGCGAGCTGCTGCTAGGTGTAGCAGTTTTCGGACTGTTACCCCCAACGCGTTGGTGTGTATTGCAATAAACTGGCCTCAGGTTTGAGTCTGTGAACTAAAATCAATGCGTGGGTGATTTTTTTCCACGACCGTGTTAAATGTTTTGAAAGCATCAGTTTTATTGCAATTACTGTTTTGATGGCTTACGTTCGAGCCTGATGCCACATTCTCTGAGCAATCAACTCCCATTGTCCTCCATGACAAGTTTTTTCTTCTTTTTTGGCTCCCATCACCAAGGTATTGGGGCACTTTGCAATTATACATTTAGTGGCCATTTCATTTAAGAATTTAGGCCCCAGGCCTGCAATCAGATCAAAGAGGGGGCCACAGTGATTATGTTACATTATTATAATTGAACATAGCTATTATAGTAGTGCCAAGAGGCCAATCAGATGGGGCCCTGTTGCACTAGCTGCTCTACAGACATACAGTAAACGACATTTCCTGCCCCAAAAAGCTTGCAGTAAAAGGCGGCAGTTCAGGAAACGATCCCTCTTCAGAAATGGTCCTTAAGCACGTGCTTAACTTTAAGCACGTGCTTAAATCCACTGAAATCAGTTAAGTATGGGCTTAAAGCTAAACAAGTGAGTAACTCCTTTCCTGGCACAGGGTCTAGAAGCCCAACCAGCTCTGGCATTTCCGTGATTTAATTCCCAGAAACACTGCCCTGGTGCTGTTGGTAATGTTCCCACTATATTGTTGTTGTGTCCATATTCGCCCATATGTGTTCTACTCTACCCTCTGGCATGCACAGCAATTTGTTGTATTTAAACACACACACACACACACACACACACACACAGAATCTAAGTTTTAAATGGTTTCATAAGAATATTAACATTTTTAAAAAGTGGACACGGGGCCAGATGTGCAAAGTGAGCACAAGCTGGCTTCCATTTGAGTGCAATACAGAGCCTTTACACACACACAGGCTGGACAAATGGTTGGATTTGTGTCAATTGCACCACTTCTGGCCATGCAGCTGTTTCTATGTGTGCATATACCATTTCTGGGGAAGTTTGGCACATGGAGGGTGCCACCGTTAATTAAGAGCCAACAACAAGAGAGTGGATCCATTGATTTCAAAGGGATTACTCACGTGATTAACAATTCAAAGTCAGTTAGAGGTTTAAAAATCTAATCCTAAATGTTTGGATTTTTTTTAAATGATTTTTTCCTGTTATCAACAGTTTTTTTTAAAGAGAAAGTTAAATCTATTCTGCTTTGCTATGAAATTTAATGAGAAAGCTACGGACTATTTTCATTTCCCTGGCGTAAGGACACACTGTGGGCCTGATTGACAATGGGACTACTCACATGAGTAAACTCACATGTTTAAGCCGTTACAGGATCAGACCGTTACATTTCAAAACTTTTTCTTCTTCTTGTAATTGATTCTCTGTCCCATTTTGCCTATGAGTGATGTCAGGAAGGAAAAGTTATAGTAATGGGCTGGTTCTTTGTTTGAAATAGAAAATGAAATAGACCAGATTTTGCACTGTGAGGTACATTGTGCCTCAAACAAATTGTGTGCATGTATCATAGGTAAGGTTGCCATCTGGATGGTTTTTAATCGTCCTGGCTGGTATTTGTAGTGCCTTTTTCAGGGCTAGCTCCAGGCACCTGCCTAGCAAGCAGGTGTCTGGGGCGGCCAATGAAGAGGGGGGCGGCACGTCCGGCTCTTTCGGCAGCAATTCGGTGGCGGGGCCGTCACTCCCTCTCGGAGCGAAGGACCTGCCGCCGAATTGCGGCGGTAGAGTTGCCGCCGCGATCGCAACCTTTTTTTTTTTTTTTTGTGCTGCTTGGGGCGGAAAAAATGCTAGAGCCTACCCTGGCCTTTTTGATTAAAAGAGTTAATCTGTCGTTTGTCTTTTCATGTCATAGTGCTCTACAATTTGCACTGCTGTGGTGCTGTGTTAGGATAAGGTAAGACATGTGATCAAAATAACCTAAAAATACACATACATGCATGTGTGTGTGTGTGTGTGTGAACTGTGTTTCTCTAAAACGTTTTAGTAATAATTAGCTATAGTCAGCACTAGGACTGTTTTTATTGTGGGGAGAAGTGGGAGTTGGCCAGTGGCTGGTTTTTCTTTGCCTTAGGTCTTTGCCATCCAACTCCCTCTGCTCCCTGACTGCCTCCTCCAGAGACCCCCCCATCCAACCCACCCTATCCCCTTTCAGAAGCGGTGTGCCGAGTCTTCATTTATTCACTCTAATTTAAGGTTTCGCATGCATACATTTTACGGTTTTTTAGACCGTCTCTCTCTATGGGTATGTCTACACTACGAAATTAGTTCGAATTTATAGAAGCCGGTTTTATTGAAATCGGTTGTATACAGCCGATTGTGTATGTCCACACAATAAAATGCTCTAGGTGCTCTAGTCGGCAGACCGCGTCCACAGTACGAGGCTAGCGTCGACTTCCGGAGCATTGCACAGCTATCCCACAGCTATCCCACAGTTCCCGCAGTCTCCGCCGCCCCTTGGAATTCTGGGTTGAGATCCCAATGCCCGGATGATGCAAAACAGTGTCGCGGGCGGTTCTGGGTACATGTCGTCAGGCCCCTCCCTCCCCCGTCACAGCAACGGCAGACAATAGATTCGCGCCTTTTTATCTGGGTTACCTGAGTTACCTGTGCAGACAACATGGAGCCCGCTCAGCACAGCTGAGCTCACCGTCACCATATGTCCTCTTGGTGCCGGCAGACGTGGGACTGCATTGCTACACAGCAGCAGCTGCTAACTGCCTTTTGGCGGTAGACGGTGCAGTAGACTGGTAGCCTTCATCGGCGATCTGGGTGCTGGCAGCCGTGGGGCTTGCCTTTTGGCAGTAAATGGTGTATTATGACTGTTAGCCGGCCTATTACAAGTCGGGTCATCGCACATTAGCAGAGTCTTCCCTGAGCAGCAGCTCGTGCAATAGGCCTGAAGACCATCGTCATACACCGCCCCGTATTTGCTGCCAAGCACCCAGAAAGATGCCGAGGGCTATCAGTCACGCTGCACCGTCGTCTTAAGATGTAAAAAAATAGATTTTCTCTGTATTCATTTGCTTCCCCCTCCCTCCGTCAAATCAACGGCCTGCTAAACCCAGGGTTTTCAGTTTAATCTTTGGGGGGGACCAGTCTGTGACAGTTGTTTGTGTCTCTCCCTGATGCACAGCCACCGTTCTTTATTTTAATTCCCTGTGCCTGTACGCCATGTCGTCACTCGGCCCCCCTCCCTCCTTCCCCTAGGCCGTCAGATACTACGTTTGCGCCACAGCTCGAGCCGAGAAGCGGTTCGCGCCTTTTCTTTGAATTCTGGGTTGAGATCCCAATGCCCGGATGATGCAAAACAGTGTCGCGGGCGGTTCTGGGTACATGTCGTCAGGCCCCTCCCCCCTCGTCACAGCAACGGCAGACAATAGATTCGCGCCTTTTTACCTGGGTTACCTGTGCAGACAAGTTACCACGGCAAGCATGGAGCCCGCTCAGCTCAGCTGAGCTCACCGTCACCATATGTCCTCTGGGTGCCGGCAGACGTGGGACTGCATTGCTACACAGCAGCAGCTGCTAACTGCCTTTTGGCGGTAGACGGTGTAGCATGAGTGATAGCCGTGGGGCTGGCAGCCGTAGTGCTGCATTGCACCAGCCCCTTCCAGGCGATGGTATATTATGACTGGTACCCGTCGTCGTCATACTGGTATGGCTGTCAATCATGGCCACCTGGGCAGACATGCTACTGTTTTGATGATGACGGTTACCAGTCATAATATACTATTTTCTGCCAATTGCCCAATATTGTCTGCTAAGCACCCAGAAGAGGCCGAGGGCGATGCTGGGTGCTGGCGGACGTGGGGCTGGCAGACGTGGGGCTGCATTGCTACACAGCAGCAGCCACTTGCCTTTTGGCAGATGATGGTATATTATGATTGGTACCCATCATCATCGTACTGGTATGGCTGTCACTCATGCTGCAGCGTCGGCTGCCACCTTAAGATGTAAAAAATAGATTTGTTCTGTGTTCATTTGCTTCCCCTTCCTCCGTGAAATCAACGGCCTGCTAAGCCCAGGGTTTCCAGTTTAATCTTTGGGGGGACCATTCTGTGTGACAGTTGTTTGTGTTTCTCCCTGTTCCTGTACCTGTACGCCATGTCGTCACTCGGCCCTCCCTCCCTCCCGCCCTCCTTCTCCTGGTCCATCAGATACTACTTTCGCGCCTTTTTTCTGACCAGGCACCATAGCTAGCACTGGGATCATGGAGCCCGCTCAGATCACCGCGGCAATTATGAGCACTATGAACACCACGCGCATTGTCCTGGAGTATATGCAGAGCCAGAACATGCCAAGGCGAAACCCGGACCAGGCGAGGAGGCGATTGCAGCACGGCGACGAGAGTGATGAGGAAATTGACATGGCCATAGACCTCTCACAAGGCACAGGCCCCAGCAATGTGGAAATCATGGTGTCACTGGGGCAGGTTGATACCGTGGAACGCCGATTCTGGGCCCGGGAAACAAGCACAGACTGGTGGGACCGCATCGTGCTGCAGGTATGGGACGATTCCCAGTGGCTGCGAAACTTTCGCATGCGTAAGGGCACTTTCATGGAACTTTGTGACTTGCTTTCCCCTGCCCTGAAACGCCAGGATACCAAGATGAGAGCAGCCCTCACAGTTGAGAAGCGAGTGGAGATAGCCCTGTGGAAGCTTGCAACGCCAGACAGCTACCGGTCAGTCGGGAATCAATTTGGAGTGGGCAAATCTACTGTGGGGGCTGCTGTGATCCAATTTGCCAGGGCAATGAAAGACCTGGTGATAGCAAGGGTAGTGACTCTGGGCAACGTGCAGTCAATAGTGGATGGTTTTGCTGAAATGGGATTCCCAAACTGTGGCGGGGCCATAGACGGAACCCATATCCCTATCTTGTCACCGGAGCACCAAGCCACCGACTACGTAAACCACAAGGGGTACTTTTCAATGCTGCTGCAAGCCCTGGTGGATCACAAGGGACGTTTCACCAACATCAACGTGGGATGGCCGGGAAAGGTACATGATGCTCGCGTCTTCAGGAACTCTGCTCTGTTTCGAAAGCTGGAGGAAGGGACTTTCTTCCCGGACCAGAAAGTGACCATTGGGGATGTTGAAATGCCTATCGTGATCCTTGGGGACCCAGCCTACCCCTTAATGCCATGGCTCATGAAGCCGTACACAGGCAGCCTGGACAGGAGTCAGGACCTGTTCAACTACAGGCTGAGCAAGTGCCGAATGGTGGTGGAATGTGCATTTGGACGTTTAAAAGCGCGCTGGCACAGCTTACTGACTCGCTCAGACCTCAGCGAAAAGAATATCCCCATTGTTATTGCTGCTTGCTGTGCGCTCCACAATATCTGTGAGAGTAAGGGGGAGACCTTTATGGCGGGGTGGGAGGTTGAGGCAACTCGCCTGGCCGCTGATTACGCGCAGCCAGACACCAGGGCGGTTAGAGGAGCACAGCAGGGCGCGGTGCGCATCAGAGAAGCTTTGAAAACGAGTTTTGTGACTGGCCAGGCTACTGTGTGAAACTTCTGTTTGTTTCTCCTTGATGAACCCTCCAACCCCCCCCCCCCCGACCCGGTTCACTCTACTTCCCTGTAAACCAACCACCCTACCCCACCGTCCCCTCCCCTCCCGCTTGCAGAGGCAATAAAGTCATTGTTTTTTCACATTCATGCATTCTTTATTAGTTCCTTACAGAGGTAGGGGGATAATTGCCAAGGTAGCTGGGATGGGTGGGGGAGGAGGGATGGAAAAGGACACACTGCATTTTAAAACTTTAACTCTTATTGAAGCCCAGCCTTCTGATGCTTGGGCGATCATCTGGGGTGGAGTGACTGGGTGGACGGAGGCCCCCCCACCGTGTTCTTGGGCGTCTGGGTGAGGAGGCTATGGAACTTGGGGAGGAGGGCTGTTGGTTACACAGGGGCTGTAGCGGCGGTCTCTGCTCCTGCTGCCTTTCCTGCAACTCAACCATACGCTCGAGCATATCACTTTGATGCTCCAGCAGACGGAGCATTGCCTCTTGCCGTCTGTCTGCAAGCTGACGCCACCTATCGTCTTCAGCCCGCCACCTCTCCTCTCGTTCATGTTGGGCTTTTCTCATCTCCGACATTGACTGCCTCCACGCATTCTGCTGTGCTCTATCAGCCTGGGCGGACATCTGCAGCTCCGTGAACATCTCGTCCCTCGTCTTACGTTTTCTCTTTCTAATGTTCACGAGCCTCTGCGAAGGAGAAACATTTGCAGCTGGTGGAGGAGAAGGGAGAGGTGGTTAAAAAAGACACATTTTAGGGAACAATGGGTACACTCTTTCATTACAAGGACGCATATTTCGGCTTGCAGGCAGCCATCGTAGGCCACAGTGTTTTGGCTTTTTTAACCTTCTTAACATGCGGGAAAGGTTGCAAACAGCAGCGCATTTCCCATATCAAGGATGAATTGGGTTGTCCATTTAAAATGGGGTTTCAATGTAAAAGGAGGGGGCTGCGGTTTCCCGGTTAACATGCGGCACAAACACAAGTAAACCACCCCCCCACACACACACACACACGATTCTCTGGGATGATCACTTCACCCCTCCCCCCCACCGCATGGTTAACAGCGGGGAACATTTCTGGTCAGAATAGCAGGAACGGGCGCCTCTGAATGTCCCCCTTAATAAAATCACCCCATTTCAACCAGGAGAGCTTTCTGGAGATGTCCCTGGAGGATTTCCGCTCCATCCCCATACACGTTAACAGACTTGCTTGCTTTTTTTTTGTAATGTTTACAAATATTTACAAAGTTACACTCACCAGAGGTCTCCTGTGTGCCCTGAGGGTCTTGGGTGAGTTCGGGGGTTACTGGTTCCAGGTCCAGTGTCACAAACATATCCTGGCTGTTGGGGAAACCGGTTTCTCCGCTTCCTTGCTGCTGTGAGCTACCTACAGTACCTCCATCGTCATCTTCCTCGTTCCCCGAACCGTCTTCCCTGTGTGTTTCTCCAGTGAGAGAGTCATAGCACACGGTTGGGGTAGTGGTGGCTGCACCCCCTAGGATCGCATGCAGCTCCGCGTAGTAGCGGCAAGTTTGCGGCTCTGCCCCGGACCTTCCGTTTGCTTCTCTGGCTTTGTGGTAGGCTTGCCGTAGCTCCTTAATTTTCACGCGGCACTGCTGTGTGTCCCTGTTATGGCCTCGGTCCTTCATGGCCTTGGAGATCTTTTCTAATACTTTTCCATTTCTTTTACTGCTACGGAGTTCAGCTATCACTGCTTCATCTCCCCATATGGCGAGCAGATCTCGTACCTCCCGTTCGGTCCATGCTGGAGCTCTTTTGCGATCCTGGGAGGACTCCATGACGGTTACCTGTGCTGATGAGCTCTGCGTGGTCACCTGTGCTCTCCACGCTGGGCAAACAGGAAATGAAATTCAAACCTTCGCGGGTCTTTTCCTGTCTACCTGGTCAGTGCATCTGAGTTGAGAGCGCTGTCCAGAGCGGTCACAATGAAGCACTGTGGGATAGCTCCCGGAGGCCAATAACATCGAATTCCGTCCACACTACCCCAATTCCGACCCGCAAAGGCCGGTTTTATCGCTAATCCCCTCGTCGGAGGTGGTGTAAAGAAACCGGTTTAAAGGGCCCTTTAAGTCGAAAGAAAGGGCCTCGTTGTGTGGACGTGTCCAGGCTTAATTCGGTTTAACGCTGCTAAAGTCGACCTAAACCCGTAGTGTAGACCAGGCCTATAAGTCTATATATTATATAACTAAACTAGTGTTGTATTGTAAAATAAACAAGGTTTTCAAAATATTTAAGAAGCTTCATTTAAAATTAAATTAAAATGTTGATCTTACACCATCGGCCTGCTCAGCCCGCTGCTGGTCTGGCGTTCTGTTCACCTAGGCCGGCAGCAGGCTGAGCGAGGCCTGCGGCCAGGACCCTGGCTGGCAAGGGTCCGGCAGCCAGAACCCCAGACCAGCAGTGGGCTGTGTGGGGCCGACGGCCAGGACCCCAGACTGGCAGTGGACTGAGCGGCTCAGCTCACTGCCGCTCAGGGATTCCACCCGCCGGCTCCTGCCAGCCGGGATCCTGGCTGCCAGATCCACTCAGCCCGCTGCCGGTCTCGGGTCCCGGCCCTCCCCACATACAGTGGGTACCTACCTTCTCCCTGGTTCTGGCCCATTCTCTTCCTCTCTCTGAGCTGAGGATGGGAGTGTACTGAGCACAGGGCTGGGGGTGAAGGTTCTGGCCAGGAGCTAGAATGAGGGAGGGGGCTCAGGGTTGGGGCAGGAGGCTCAGGTGTGGGGCACTTACCTGGGCAGCTCCCATTTGATGCGAGAAGTGCAGATGGGAATGTGGAGGGGGGGGGGTTGCAGGAGCTCCTGTTTGGTGCTCCGGGTGGGGATGTGGCGGGTCCATGCGGTGTGGGGGGGCTGGGGATGTGGGGTGGTGCAGGTATCAGGGCAGGGGGGGGCTGGGGATGTGTGGGGGTGTCAGAGTCAGGGCTAGGCTTGTGGGGGTGGGATGAAGGAGTCAAGCAGAGGGCTGGGTGTGTATGAGGGAGGTACAGGGCTCAGGGCAGGGGTCTGGGGTGTGTGCGGGGCTCAGGGCAGAGGGCAGGATGTGTGTGTGGGGGGGGTCATGGCTCGGGAGAGGGCTGGGTGACTGCCACCCTAAGAACTCCCAACCCCCCAGCTCCTTGTCCCCTGACCACCCCTCCAGAGACCCCCCCACCCTAACTGCCCCCCCCAGGACCCTCCTTGCTCCCTGTCCCCTGACTGCCCTGACCCCTATCCACCTCCCGCCCCCTGATAGACCCCGGGGCTCCCATGCCCCATCCAACCCCCCATGCTCCCTGACTGCCCCCTCCAGAGACCCCCCCATCCAACCCACCGTGTCCCCTGACTGCCCCCACGCCCACACCTTATCTAACCCCCCCCCGGCTCTGGACCCCTTACCATAGGGTTACCATATTTCAGCGAGCAAAAAAGAGGACAGGAGAAGCCCCGCCCTAGCCCCGCCCCTGCCCCTCCCACTTCCCGCCCCCCCTGACCTCCCAACCCTCCCCCCGTTCCTTGTCCCCTGACTACCCCCTCCTGGGACCCCTGCCCCTAACTGCCCCCCAGGACTATCTAAGCCTCCCTGCCTCTTGTCCCCTGACTGCCCCAACCTTTATCCACACCCCCACCCCCAGACAGACCCCTGGGACTCCCACGCCCCATCCAACCACTCCCCACCCCCTGACAGCCCCCCCCAGAACTCCCAACCCATCTAAACCCCTCTGCTCCCTGTCCCGACTGCTCCGATCCCTCTCCCCACTCCTGCCCCCTGACAGCTCCCCCCCCAGAACTCCCAACCCATCTAAACCCCTCTGCTCCCTGTCCCCTGACTGCTCCGATCCCTCTCCGCACTCCTGCCCCCTGACAGCCCCCCCCAGAACTCCCAACCCATCTAAACCCCTCTGCTCCCTGTCCCGACTGCTCCGATCCCTCTCCCCACTCCTGCCCCCTGACAGCTCCCCCCCAGAACTCCCAGTCCCCTACCCCCCCGCTCCTTGTCCCCTGACTGCCCCCTCCTGGGACCCCTGCTCCTAACTTCCCTCCAGAACCCCACCCTCTACCTAAGACTCCCTGTTCCTTGTCCCCTAACTGCCCCCTCCTAAGACCCCCCCCCCCAACTGCCCACCAGGACCCTACCCCCTACCTGTACCCTGACTGCCCAAAACTTTCTCCACTCCCCTCCAAAAGCCCCCACCCGTTTCTTGACTGCCCCATCCAGAACCTCCCTGTCCCTTCTCCTGCCCCCCTTACCCTGCTGCTCAGAACAGGGTGTTGGGCTCTGTGCGAGCCGGACACGTGGCTAAGCTCCCCAGCACAACAAAACCCGGTCCCTGGCCCTGCACAACAAAACCCGGTCCCTGGCCCGGACCGGGTTGCAGGGGAGAGCTGCCCTTGTATCAGCACAAAGTGCTCTCGCTCCCATTTTGCTACGCTGCATGGCAGTAACCGCTCCCAGTTGCAAAAGGGGAGGGCTGCACTTTGTGCTGAGACACTTGCTCAGAATGCAGGGCGGAGCTCCTCTCCAGCTGCTCCGGAGTCCAGCCCGGGACTTTCCTGCAGCCCTCCCAGCCGCTCCGGGGGAGGGGGGAAATCCCGGACATTGTGAGTGCTTTACAAATTCCCCCCGGACGCTATTTTTAGCACAAAAAGGAGGACATGTCCGGGTAAATCCGGACGAATGGTAACCCTACCTTACCATGAGGCTCCACGAAGAGCCTGATAAGCTGCCCCACGGGAGCACGCAGCCTCGGCCCCCAGAGCTCTGCGTACGCGGCAGCAGGGCTCCGGGTGAGCGGGGAGCGTCTTTCCCTCCCCGCGGAGCCAAACACTGCCCCGCGGGAGCGCGCAGCCCCTACCCCCAGAGCATTGCGCGCATGGTGGCAAAGGTCCGGGGGAGGGGAGAAAGCACAGGAGGGGCCGGCAGCTTGCTGCGCTCTGGTCCAGGAACGCGGACCCCGCGGCTTGCCGTGCCGGGAGAGTGGGGTCATTTGCCCATCTCATGCGCACGGCTATGCTTCTGCTCCCTGCCCCCAGAGGAGAGCAGGCCAGGCTGGGCAGGATTTTTAATGGCACGCTGGAGTCCCGGCAGGCTCCAGCGTGCCATTAAAAATCGGCTCGCGTGCCGTCTTTGGCACGCGTGCCATAGGTTGCCGACCCCTGCCTTAGGTGGTAACCCTAATCATAGGTCTCAATTGGACTCACATGAAATCAAACATATATAGTGAAGGCAAAGTGTATCCCTTAAAACTTCTGGACCATCCAGCTCCCTTACATTTTCTCTTTAGAAAAATTATGAGATTCTAACCACAAAGCCTTAATTAAAAACGAACTAGGGTTAAAATGATCAAAGTACAGCTCGTTCACAAAATCCCCATCTCTGAATAATAGATGCTGTGATGAGATGTGATGAGGACTCTCCCATGTGGCATAAACGTGCAAGTACACAATAATTGCTCAGCAACAACAGCCAGATTATTGTATTCCTTGAGATTTCTAATGAAAGTCAGTGGAAATGTGCTTTATTTACTCTGTTATTTTTCCTATTAATTAGTGGGTGTCTCATATCAAAAGAAAATGCCACTTATGAAAAGTAGAAAATCCTCATGGTATCTATATTCTAAACCTATTAGCAAACAAAAGGCAGTCCATTTAGCAACAGAAAAAGCTTTTTTTTTTTTTAATTTATCAATATTTTGGCCACATGACTAGGCAAAATCTCGACAAATTGCAATTCCAAATTATAGGGGGGTGGGTTTCTAAATAATGAATAGTCTTTAATAATAGCACTAAGAATTGAGAACCCTTAAAGAGATAAACCGATATAAACACAAGGCCTTTCACACAAGAGACATTTTTAAATATGTTACTTATTCACCTCCTTACAAGTTCTTTACAGCAGAGAAAATATCTTCTCTATGGGCCACTATTACTTCTGGCATACGGAGTCAGAAGAGGGCCAGGGGATCGTATATAGGCACTAGGAAAGGAGACAGTGTGATCTACTGGGTAGAGCACTGGACTAGGACAAAGGAAACATGGGTTCTAGTTTTGGCTCTATCACGGGCCTGCTGGATACAAGTCACTTCCCCACTATGTGCCTCAAAATGGGGAATAATGACATTAACTTCCTGTGTAAAGGGCGTTGGGATCTACTGATAAAAAAGCCACTCTATAAACGCTTGGTATTATTACCATAAGGCTTCTGCACGACTGCCTCCATCTTATGCAGATGCCTCATGATGATCTTAGGGTAGCCACGGCAGATGAGGAGGGCTACTCTACCACTGTTGGGTGAAAACCTTGCTCCTGCAAGATGTGGAAATTAAATGAGTTGAAACAAAGAATTCCCTATGCGCGCTGCCTTCGCCTGCAGGCACCGCCTCTGCAGCTCCCATTAGCCACAAGTCCCAGCCAATGGGGAGCTGTGGGGCTGGCGCTCAGGGTGGAGGCAGAGTGCAAAGCTGCCTGGCCACACCTCCGCCTAGGAGCTGGTGGGGGGGGGGGGGGATGTTGCTGCTTCCAGGGAGGCGTGGAGCCAGGTAGGGAGCCTGCCAGCCCCACCATCTCTCCCCCCAGCACCTGCACCGGTCCTGGGCCGCACCTCACCGCCCATCCACCCCCCCCCCAGCATCGGGGGGGGGTCTGCTCTCCCTCCCTGCAGCACACATGGTGCCCTCCCCCAGCATCTGTGGCACCCCCAGGATGCCCGCCCCCAAGATTTAGTTGGATATATAGTACAAGTCATGGACAGGTCATGGGCCATGAATTTTTGTTTACTGCCCATGAGCTGTCCATGACTTTTACTAAAAATACCCATGACTAAAACATAGCCTTAACAGCGATACAATGACCATTGATGAAGCACTAGAAAGCAAAAGAGGAAATAGCACCTGCTTCTGATTTTCTACTGCAAAGTCTGCAGACAGAGCTATGGCTCTCCACTGCTACTTCCTTCCCCTACAACCATCATTTGCTCTTGATGACAGACACAACATTCTATTATGGGCTCACCTACTGAATTCTGATTAGCCCCCTAAGAAGTGTCTTGTCAGCATGATTACATTGGACACCCAAATCTCAAACCTACTATCTCAATGCCAAGTCACTGATTTCTTGAAGCTGTTATTTTTTCAGTGTGCATTTTATTATTTGAATAAATGCTCCCTCGTTAGACAATTGCAGTACTACATTTTTACCACGAAATTCAATCACACAGGAAGAGTGCAGCTGTCATATAATCCTCATGACTATGGCCAAAGCATAGTTTATGTTTATACCATACTGCAATTTCATATTTATTCTGCATACAGCGATGAGATAGTAAATGAAATGTTGCATTTCCAGTGTTTAAAGAGGGATAACCATCCTTGCTTAGGAATAATCATTAATTCAGTACAAAACTCTAATGCAACATAGAATCATAGAATCATAGAATTTGTCTAGGTCCCTCTGTATCTGATCCCTACCCTCCAGCATATCTACCACGCCTCCCAGTTTAGTGTCATCTGCAAACTTGCTGAGAGTGCAGTCCACACCATCCTCCAGATCATTAATAAAGATATTAAACAAAACCGGCCCCAGGACAGACCCTTGGAGCACTCCGCTTGAAACCGGCTGCCAACTAGACATGGGGCCATTGATCACTACCCGTTGAGCCCGACGATCTAGCCATCATGAGGAATTCATATTGTAAGATAATGGTGCCCAACCGTATTACCCAGGAGGGCCACATAAACCTAAGCACAAACTCGTGTGGCTCAAACAGAGTCTACATATTTTAATAAGATTTAAAGTCACCTGTATTAATGTATAATTTAAGTTCAGCTTGTTTCATATGCATTTAGATAGGCTGTTTCTATGTACAGTATTATCTATTTACATACTTGTGTAAACTCTGATGACGTAAACATAATGATAAAATGCTAATGCATAAATCCATTACCAATTAGGGCTTCACAGCTGTCACTATACTGCTTGACAAAGCTAATTCGAACTTCAAGTCAACATAGATAGTCTGGATAGTACCCAGAACCTCCTGTTCTAAAACTCAGAGGCTCCTCCCACTGCCCAAGCTTTAAGAAAATGTGGTGCATGCCCTCTCAGTCCCTATAATTTTCAAATATGCGATCATTTAAATGATCTCAGATGCTATTATAGGTTCCCACACTGAAACAGACACAGTAGGCCAAATTCTGCCCTTGCTTGCAACTGTGCAATCTTGTTATCTTCACGGGTGTGGCTGAGGGTGGAATTTGTCCCATGGCGTGCTTTTATTTCAATGCAGAAGTAATTGGGCATTCAGCTGATGCATTTTGTACGCTAATAAGCTGATAAGGAAATGCATAATAAGCTATTTTTAGTAAAGATAAACCCTGATTTTACAAGGATTGTGGGGGACATCCAAAACCATCAGAATATCAGGGATTCAGGTAGCCAGTCAACTTTTTCTTAACTAAGCATGATTTCCTCATGGACGACTGACATGCCAAGACTGAACTTAAATGAAGCAGATTTTTGAAGTGGGCTCACAAAAATAACACTTTGAAAAATAATTTAAGTGTAAAATACTCACAATCTTGGATAACTCCCAAATGACCAGATATAATTATAATTAACTTTTTAATGGATATAATGGCTTGGGCGTCTATGGCACTCCCAACGCACTTTGGAAGCATTTGTTAATGAAGCTTCACAACTGGGTTGATTGAAAATTTTGCATTTCATTTTTTTATGGAAAATTTGGGGGTTTGACTAAGCTGAACTTTTTGCAGAAAGTGTCTGCTTTCCATGGAAATTTTTGATTTTTCATTAAAAAAAACCAAAACCTCCTGAAAACCAAAATATTTAGAGTTGGATATGCTTCTGCAGTGCATTGTGGAAGTTGTAGTTTGGCTGGCTCATGTTTCCATTTTCCTTTATGGGCCAGGCTACATTTCCCATGAGCCACCATGACTAGGGACTTCCATGATGCATCGCCTATTCCTCCAAGAGGGGAAACCATGGTACATCATAGGAAATGTATTTTAGTCAGAGAGTCCAGCCAAGAAAGGAGAATGGGAGCATGAGCTACGTGAACTAAAACTCCCATGAGACACCACAGCAGCATTACCAAGTTGAAATGTTACTGCTTTCCAGCAACATTTTTTGGGTTTGGCTAAAATATTTTGATATTTGACTTTTTGCAAAAAAATATGGAATGTCAACAGGAAAAAAAAGCCCTATTATCTAACCAGACATCATCTGTGTGAGTCTAGTAATAGCTAAAAGAAGAACAGGAGTACTTGTGGCACCTTAGAGACTAACAAATTTATTAGAGCATAAGCTTTCGTGGACTACAGCCCACTTCTTCGGATGCATATAGAATGGACTATTCTATATGCATCCGAAGAAGTGGGCTGTAGCCCACGAAAGCTTATGCTCTAATAAATTTGTTAGTCTCTAAGGTGCCACAAGTACTCCTGTTCTTTTTGCAGATACAGACTAACACGGCTGTTACTCTGAAACCTACTAATAGCTAGTAATATAACCATTTCTCAAGGTGATTAACAGACGCCCAGAGTGGATAAGGCCAAAATGTTCAAAAGTGGCCTCTGATTTTGGCCTCAATTTTTGGGTGCCCATTTTCAGTTACCTTTCTGACTTGCCCTCCATGTCACCCAATGAAGTGCTTTACCAAGATGAGACATCTCAATTCAGGTACACCAAATCAGAGGCTACCATACCCGTCAGTGGCAGGGTTGGGAATGTAATACAGGAACCCTGACTAGAGTCTGCCAAAGGTTTGACTAGATCCCTGACCCAACCTGAAATCTAGGAGATCTGGGTTCTAGTGCTACTTGTGAACTCCATCCACCTCCACAATTGTTTAAGAATCATATTTCCCACCACTGGCAAGTCCAACTGCTGCTTTCATGTCCCAGGCTCCCAGCTGTGTCTGAGTGCTTTCACTGCCATAATGGTATCAAGTGGTGGTTCCCACTGTCTTGTCACTTTGAGACAAGCGGCATCAAGTAAGAGCCATTCCTTGGCAGACCTCAGGGAGAATCAGGCTACTCCCACCAAAGGGCAGTGTACGCTAGGTAACATACCCATTACTGCTGCCCGGAGCAACCTCAGGGGCACAGATGTCCCACAACCCATAATCTGGTTGCTAGGAATCTCCTGGCACAAAATAATTGGGGGGGAAATGATAATAGAGAAAACTAAAGTAATGGGGCGGACGGGGAGGGAGGGGAGCTTTTCTGCATGAAAAGCAGGTGTTTAATGAGAAGCAAAACCAACAAAATCTTCCTGATCTTCAGCAGCGAGAAACAGCACAAATCTGGAACGGCTTCGGACAGCGTGTGAGGCTTATTGTGAATTCAAAGTTTAACTCCACGTTCTCCGGAGCTCGGAATGTGAATTTCTGAATAAGGGTGGTGAAGAAGATGAACAGCTCTGTTCTAGCCAGCTGCTCTCCAGGGCATACCCGCTTTCCTGGAAGGGGAAGAAAGAGCAGCTGATGGATTACTGCTACAATTACAGGGTTAAGTGATACCAAACAGAGTTCTGTTCATTAAAAATTCACTCATATGGTAAGTTCCCTGAAAAACTTGCCCATTGCCTTACTTTAATCAGTAGTATTACTATGATGTTTGACATGTTCTTTCTAAGATGAAAAAACGCTATGTAAGATTTGGGGACTATTATTATTATAAAATGTACTGATAGTCTCAGAGGAGCTCTAGATATCTCTAATTATACCCACATTACCACTGTGGGTCTTTGAACCCCTCTAGTGGCTGGACTATGAGTCTGCCACTACCTCTGAGCTAATACTGTACAGACAAATCCCCACTATGAGAAGCTGAATAAGACTTTATGATCATCCTTTGTACTTAGCTAGAGTTATGATGGCTCCTAGATATCCTCTTCCCTATATTTCCTCCTCTCATATGTCCATTGAACATTCTCCTGCATGAGACATCTCTTCGTAGACAGTGGGGAGGGAATGTTCTCCAACAAGATTGTGGGAACTGTCCTCAGAGCTTTACCACTTAGTAAAAATGTTGGAGATTGTTCTTAGAGACAAACTCTGAAAACCAGTTAACAGCTGACTTACACTATTAATGAATACAGTAAAAAAGCCTGCATTGGTAGATGGAGTGAGGAGGGAATTTTCCTTTGTGGTACGATGTTGCCCAGTTAGTACTGCCCATTACCAGGATTTAAGTTTTCCTCTGAAGCATCAGGTAATGGCTAGTGTCAGAGACAGAACGCTGGACAAGATGGATTATTGGTCTGTCCTGGGATGGCACTTCCGAGCTTCATCTATTTTTAAAATATGACATTGGCCTTTTCATGCAAAAACATTCCCTCACACATGATCTCACCTGCAGAAAAAGGCAGAAAGGCTTCCCGCTTCCTAAACTGGTCATTTTCCAGGAAATGCTCAGGATTAAATGTGTCAGGAGTTTCCCACACATTCTTGTCGAACATTATTGATGTCAAACTGGGGATCAAAGTGGTACCCTGCAAAGGGAGAGGAGGAGAATGGGAACTAAAAACAAGTCGGTGAGCGTGCTCAAAGGTTACATATTGAGCCATTTTGTTTTTAAAACTATTTTATTACTTCTCTTAGACCTGATCTACACACACACAGTGGAATTGGTTTAATTAAAGGTGTGTTTCTTTAACAATTTAAGACTTGTCTATACAAGGACATCCAAGAAAATTAATCCAAATTAACTAAAGGTGTGAATTTGAAGTGGACTAGTTAAATTACTTAAACCCCTGAGTGAATGCACTAATTCAGAATTAAAGTGGATTTCATTCAGTTTAATCACAGTATCCACACAGGGATTTAGGGCTAATCCACTTCAAATTCACCCATTTAGTTAATGCAGATTAATTTTCCTGTACTGCCTTGTATAGACAAGACCTTCATTAAACCAGTGCAACACCCTGCACAGACACTTTTTGTTCGTTTGCAGTCTGTTTTTTATTGGTTTGGCTTGTGTCAATAAATTACAATTATGTTAGTACAGCTAAACCAACAGAATCCAGTTTAAAACCAATAAAAGTGTGTCCACACAGGAGTTTGTATCAGTTTAACTTTTCAAATTGATTTTAAACTAGTGCAATTTCTGTGTGTACATAAGGTTTTAAACCAAAACTTGCTTCACCTGTGCTTTTTCTTTCTTTTTTTTCCAGCTAGCTAAAATTGCTACCATATAACAAGAAACTTCCCACCCTCCACCAGAGAGGGGCAAACACTGCAGTCAAGTTATAGGATTGATTGTACAAACATTAAGAAGTCATCTCTCTCCATGAGGCAACTGATCATGTTAGATGTAAGAAATAACAGGCTGTTTGATATTTACTGTCATAATGAGAGCTTGGTGCTTGTGTGTGTGCTGCTAAAAACTAGCTTTTCGTTAGTGCTATTTATTTATCATAGCGGAGTTTCCTAAGACACGTAAGCCTAACATATCAAAACTCTATGTCCTCTTCCTGTTGGCTCCCATGGTCTCTGGGTCACAGTTTCATATAATTCATGAAATTACCCTAGATTGTATTTTTCTTAACACCAAAACTGAAGTCTGTGCAGTGCACAGAAAAAAATCAAGGAATTAAATGAATATTTTATTTTTTTGTAAAATGAGAATGAAGCCCTTTTTAGATAGTTCCTTTCTCCAGAAAATTTTCCTTTATAGAGAACTTCTGTAGAACTTAATAGAAAATTATAATTTTTCTATGGAATTTTAGATCCATCATATATAATGTAATGAAGAATTATATTACTGCTATAGAATTCTATAGGATGGATTTTAAAAGTCATGAAAATGATACCAATCTCTATTAAATTCTTTTTGTTTTTAGAGACATTTCTAAAGTACTCTGTCAAATTGCTATTGGATCCTAAGGATTTCACCCCCTTTTAAATTATATGAGATTTTGCCATAAAAGAATTCAAAGTTAGATCTAACATCAAACCAACAGAAGAAGGAAGGAAGGCTTAGTTTCCTTTCAGGTTACTTTTGGCAAATGGAATCCTGCCAGTGTAGTGTCACTGGTTGCCATTCTGGGCACATTTATAGGTACTACGTTGCCCATCCTTTGTACTTCATTGAGGACTGCGTTGGTATACGGCATATTCTCTTTGTCATCCATCATTGGTTGCCGGGACTGGCCAATCACTGTGTCAATTTCTGTTTGCACTTTCTCTGAAAAGAAGCCAATAGCCACGTTAACAGTTGTGACAAGGAGGAGCAGTTTTCTATTTAGAGAGCCTTCAATTGTTCAGATTTTCAGCTGCATTTTTATTTTTAAAGTGCTTTGAGTGACAGGTGCCTCCTTTCAAATCCTGGATGTAAATGCTGTGCGTAGTCACAGAAAGGTACAGCATCGGCAATAGCAGTGCAAGGCTCCCTCGCATTGCCTTGCCAACCTGCCTTGACCATGCCTGCAAGGAATTAGCTCTAGACCTCAAGTGGTGGAAGGTAAGTCAGGACCTGGCTCAAAGCCCATTGAAGTCAATGGGAGTCTTTCCACTGACTTCAATGGATTTGGGGTCAGGCCTTCATTTTTCATGACCACTCTGTCATTGGGATGTCTGCGGAGGCTGTGAGAAAAAGTGCCAATTAATAATAAATCATCATACATTTATAGAACTTTCTATCTCAAGATTTCAGTATGCCTTTCAATATTAATTAATTAAGCAAGCATCACATTACCCCAGTGAGGTAGCTAAGAATCATTATTCCCATTTTACAGATAGGGAAACTAATGCAGAGAGGTGAAGTGACTTGTCCAAGGTCACACATGAAGTCAATGCAAAGCCAAGAAGAAGTCAGTTCCCAGGACTTCCAGTTCTGTGCATTTACTACTAGACAGTCCTTTCCCTCTCGTAGTTGTGGTGGTTATTCTGCAGCGACCTTTGCACTTGGAACTGCAAAGACACCACTAGCTTGAGGATTTCCAGTGCTGAAGCTCAGATCTAGCCAGTACAATAAGTCTTCATTTGTTGTTCTCAGTGCTGTTCCCAGGGAAGTGAGAAAGCCAATCTTTCAGCTACGGGGGCTCACTAAGGAATTTAAGGTCAGAACATAAGGCCTGATTCAAAGCTCACAGAAGTGAGTGGGAAGAATTCCACTGGCTTCAGTTGGCTTTGGATCAGACCTCTAGGGAATAAACTGAAAGGAAGGAAGGACAATTTCAATTTTAAACCATTACAAAAATCTACCTTGAATTTTGGGATACACTGCCATGTAGAGCAGAGCCCAGCGTATGGTTGTGGCAGATGTTTCGGTCCCAGTTAAAAACAGATCCAGTGTGGAACACAGTAGATTTTCCTCATTGAAATAAGAGATGGAATCATCTTTAGACTTTAAAAAATGTAAGTGGAAATATATATATATTAGTTATATGTGGTAAAAACCCATCTTTATCGCATGGACAGGCAAATTATCCCCCCCAAAAGAAAACCTAAGGCCTCCCCAAATTGAGGTCATTGTTAAATTAAGAGAAGATGTGTGTCTAATCTGCTACACTACCTCGGAAACCTCAGTCTTGGCTTTTTCATATATCTAGGGTGAGAACTGCACCCCACTGCCAGCCCCTTTACTTGGGGTAAGAAGGTCAAAGCAGGGGGCCCCAAAAGCCCTGGTGACACCTGGAGGAGGATCCCCCCCAATAGAGGCAATGGGACAGATGGCTGTCAGGCTGTCTTCCCAGGACCGCTTTCCTAATCCCAGGGCAGGAAATGTGTCAGGAGCAGAACCACAGCATGAGGCAGTTGGTTCAGTGCTGCGGCCCATAGAGCCACCCAAGAAGGCTGCTGTAACTTAGGCCCCCGGGGCTGTCTAAGTTACTCCGGGGGCCTTTCTGGCACCTAGAGGAGGAGGGTGCAAAGATGACTTAAATGCACCTTAGCACCCCCCACCCACCCGCCATTCCTTCTGCGTTGCAATCTTGTAAATCATAGTCATGTTAGAAAACCATATTCAGTTGAACAGTCCTATTGATAAAAAGCAACAGAGGGTCCTGTGGCACCTTTGAGACTAACAGAAGTATTGGGAGCATAAGCTTTCGTGGGTCAGAACCTCACTTCTTCAGATGCAAGACTTCAGACTTGCATCTGAAGAAGTGAGGTTCTGACCCACGAAAGCTTATGCTCCCAATACTTCTGTTAGTCTCAAAGGTGCCACAGGACCCTCTGTTGCTTTTTACAGATTCAGACTAACACGGCTACCCCTCTGATACTTGAGTCCTATTGATGTCTTTGATATTACTCATGTCCATCAGAGTTTCAGGACTGGGCCTCTGATTTATATTCATTAGTTTGGGATACGTTCTTAAATCCCCTAGACCATTTTGAAAATCCCATATGCAGTATGGCAGGGCAGTGACTTTTGGCAAATCAAGGACTGCATTTTTTAATGTTAAATTTCATTAAAAAAATGTCTTTGAGACATCTCATAGATGTTAGATTAAGTGACCTTCCAAGTGCTTTAAAACAGCATGCTGCACATAAGCTGAGCTTTTTCTCCATTTTAAGTACTTTTAAATGAAAAATAACTATCCATTCAAACAGCTTCTGTTAGAAAATTTTGTCCTAAAAGTGAGCACCAGGCAATTTAGAATGGCAAAATCTGAATTACATACACGCCTCCAGATAGTTTGTCTGAGCAGCTAGCGTCTAAATTCTGAGCGTTGTCTATTGATTTCTTTCTGTTGCACAGTAAATTGTTGATCCTCGTTGTCCTCTTACCTTTTCTATTTCCTTCAGATAACAGTCAATGAAGTCTCGGGTTTCAGATGAATTCCAGTCCTCTTTGTGCTTTGCAATCACTCCATTCACAAAATATTTAAGTTTCTTCCAATGTTTGAAAATTTTATTATGGGGCCCTGGGACCCACCTCATTAGCCAGGGGAAAGCATTATACAGCTGTTAAGATGTAAGATGAACAGGACAAATTAATACCTCTTAGATCAAGAAAAAAATCTATTACAGTGTAACACATCTAGGATTAGCCTGATTCTCCAAACATTTACACCAGTACAAATCAGGAGTTATTCCACTGAAGTTAATGGAGTTACACTGGTGTGAAATTGGTGTGATTCAGGCCCACTGTTTTCTGATAATAAAAGTTTATTTTTTTAGAACTCACACTGGCCAATAAAGTCCCTTTATCTGAAACAAAAGCTTAAAAAAACCCAACCAGAGTCTCATGGTGTAGACCCAGAATAATAAATCAATTGACCGTGGAGTTCTACAGATGTAACTGAGATCAGAGTCTGACCCACCTTGTGCAGAACTGCATAATCTATTCACGGTTAAACTCCAAATCAGTCAGTATTGGCCTGATCTGGTTATAGATCTGGAAACTCAGGCCAGCCCACTAACAAATAATAATAATTAATATCTAGCTCTTGTAGAGTGCTTTGCATCAATAGATCTCAATCACAGTCTTAAATGTATTTATTGTCACAACACCTCTGTGAGGTAGGTAAGTGCTATGGTCATCCCCAGTATGATTCACAAATAAAGCTGGTTAAAAACTGGGGGGAGGGGAAATCAGCAGAAAATTTTAAGGATAATTTTGTCCATTTTCCATAGAAACTGTAGAAGTTTATGAAATTTCCCAGATACATCTATTGATAAACCATTTAAATGAACCTGACTTGATACAGGATTTGTATCATGACCACACATTTGTGTTTTCATGTGGCTTGGATGTGAAAAAACCATCATACTTGGTGGTTTCTTTCTGTCTTTCTAGCACCCACACCGTATTATCAAAGTGTGGGATTTTATGTGAAAACTAGGGCTGTGAAGCGATATAAAAAATTAATCATGATTAATTGCATTATTAAACAATATTTATTTAAATATTTTTGGATGTTTTCTACATTTTCAAATATATTGATTTCAATTACTACACAAAACACAAAGTATACAGTGCTCACTTTATATTTATTTTTTATTACAAATATTTGTGCTGTAAAAAACAAAAGAAATAGTATTTTTCAATTCACCTATATAGGTACTGTAATGCAATCTCTTTATCATAAAAGTTGAATTTACAAATGTATAATTATGTACAAAAAATACCTGCATTCAAAAATAAAACCGTGTAAAACTTTTGAGCCTACAAGTCCACTCAGTCCTATTTCTTGCTGTCAGTCACTCAAACAAAAAGTTTGTTTACATTTGCAGGAGATAATGCTGCCTGCTTCTTGTTTACAGTGTCACCTGAAAGTGAGAACAGGTATTCACATGGCACTGTTGTAGCCGGCATCGCGAGATATTTACGTGCCAGATCCGTTAAAGATTCATATGTCCCTTCACGCCTCAACCACCATTCCAGAGGATATGCGTCCATTCTAATGACAGGTTCTGCTCAGTAACGATCCAAAGCACTGCAGACCAATGCATGATCATTTTCATCATCTGAGTCAGATGCCACCAGCAGAAGGTTGATTTTCTTTTTTGGTGGTTCGGGTTCTGTAGTTTCCGCATTGGAGTGTTGCTCTTTTAAGACTACTGAAAGCATGCTCCACACCTCGTTCCTCTCAGATTTTGGAAGGCACTTCAGATTCTTAAATCTTGGGTCGAGTGCTGTAGTGATCTTTAGAAATCTCACATTGGTACCTTCTTTGCGTTTTGTCAAATCTGCCGTGAAAGTGTTCTTAAAATGAACAACATGTGCTGAGTCATCATCCAAGACTCCTAGAATATGAAATATATGGCAGAATGCAGGTAAAACAGAGCAGGAGACATACTATTCTCCCCCAAGGAGTTCAGTCACAAATTTAATTAACCCATTTTTTTTTTAATGAGCATCATCGGCATGGAAGCATGTCCTCTGGAATGGTGGCCGAAGCATGAAGGGGCATACGAACGTTTAGCATATCTGGCACATAAATACCTTGCAATGCTGGCTACAAAAGTGCCATGCGAACACCTGTTATCACATTCAGTTGACATTGTAAATAAAAAGCTGGCAGCAGGATCTCCCATAAATGTAAACAAACTTGTTTGTCTTAGTGATTGGCTGAACAAGAAGTAGGACTGAGTGGACTTGTAGGTGCTGAAGTTTTACATTGTTTTGTTTTTGAGTGCAGTCATGCAATAAAAAAAATCTATATTTGTAAGTTACACTTTCACGATTAAGAGATTGCATTATGGCATTGTATGAGGTGAACTGAAAAATACTATTTCTTTTATCATTTTTGCAGTACAAATATTTGTAATAAAAATAATAACATAAAGTGAGCACTGCACACTTTGTATTCGGTGTTGTAATTGAAATCAATATATTTGAAAATGTAGAAAAACATCTAAAAATATTTAGTAAATTTCAATTGGTATTCCATTGTTTAACAGTGCAATTAAAACTGCAATTAATCATGATTAATTTTCTTAATCGCAATTAATTTTTTCTGAGTTAATCATGTGAGTTAACCGATTCATCGACAGCCCTAATAAAAACCAGAATCAAGTATGCGATACTCACGTGAAGGAATACATGGTCATTTCCCATATATCATTATACTTTTTTACATAGGAAAAGTTACATTCACCTCTCTTGATTCTGTTCTCACTCTAACTACTTTACTTTTCAGGTGTCTGAAATCAAAAAACAAACCAGCTTTACCTGGCCCCAAAAATTTCCTATGAGGAGTAATGTCTCAGCAAGCAAATGCAGTAATTCTTGGAATTGACTGTCATGGTATTCAAAGCGCTCCCCAAAAGTGATGGAACAGATAATATTTGAAACAGCACTATTAATTTTATAATGAGGGTCAAATGGTTGCCCTGGAGGAGAAAATATAGGGACAGTGTCAGTTTATAAACATTCCAGACTAGTGTAATAATACCACCCTAGATTCTTAAAACTGAAATATTATTTTAAATCCAATTTACTTTTCACCACTTATACTGTTTTGGTTTTGTGCTACATTCAGTGTGGCAAATGAATAGGGAACCCTGGGTCCTATTTCTAGCTCTACACTGGCTTGTTAGCACCTAGGGCAATCCACTGAACCTCTGTGGACTTCAGTTTCCCATCTATTAAATGGGGTTAATATTTGCTTACTCATCCACTTAAAGGATATTAACATCTACATATGGAAAAGCTCTACATAAGGTCTAAATATTCTTATTTTCTAACAGTTCTATAGTCAGTTTCTAGTCAATTTCACTTTCAACTTTTGTGCACTAGCACAAAGCTAACACGTCTGGGTTTTAAATATTGCATGGGAAACCCAACTAAAGTATCCAGGAAAACATTTATAATATTAATATAGTCTTAGGTTTTGTACATTTTAATAACATTTTCTTATTGGTCCTAAACAACCAGACTGCATCCCTTTAAAGATTAGCTCTCCTCTACACATTGCATACTAACTGTATTCCACAAAAAACACAGGAATGGATTTCTTGGCATGCCTATATACCGGTAATTATAAAAGACAAATAGAAAGTTATGGGAGGATAACAAGTCTGGATGGCTGCTTAAAAATCCATTATTTGATAATATAATACATATAAATCATGTGCTTTTTTAAAATAAGGATTACATCATGCATTGCATGCGCTATTCTGTTATTTATCCAAATACTATTGAAATCTCTTATGTTTATTTTCCCAGTACATATAAAACATATTCTCTAGCACAAAGAAGCCTTGATTCTTGATTGGAGCTCCTAGGCCCTATCATAATAAAAATAATAAAAAGAAAATAATAGATAAACCTCTGGTATGGGCAGATTATTGCATAATTGTCCATTATGGACCTATTTGCACTTCCTTCTGAAGCATCTTGTGCTGGCCAGTTTCGGAGATAGGCTATCAGAGTAGATAGAGCCCTGCTCTTGATCTCATATGGCAATTTCTATTTTCCTATGTTTATTCCTTTCACTGGTGCCATCATGGTGCATATATTTACGAGTCACAACCATTCCAGTTGTTTCTGGCCTAGGCTCACCAAAGACCATGGGTAGGGTTGGCGCTTATCAAGGGGGCTGATCAAGATGTCTGTGTGATTGTCCTGAGAAAAGCATAGCTAGAATCTTAGGATAAAATGTAAGTTCATTTCTTACCCTTCTCTTCCTCTATTGCTTCAGTAAGATATCTGCTCTCTTCCTGTATTCGTTCTTCAAAGCTTACACCAATGCTTTTCAGAGCTGATAAAACAAATTTTCTTTGTTGCCTCCAGATATGTCCATTTGATGATATCAGCCCTGCAGTGAAACAAACATGATCTGTTTTGCCGTATGCAGGAAATAGTTTAAAAATGATTTAGAATATTAAAAAAAACACCTTATTTTTAAATTACATTTTTGCATGGGAATTAAAACCCAAAAGAAATCAGCTTACACTCAGGAGCTAGCTTTATAGATTTGCTTTAATCTGCCTTTTCCCCCTTTTCTCTTGTGCTTTGTGTGAATAAAAGGGGTAAGCACAAATAGTTTACTGTTAGTGCTATTACAGTGTTGGGAGACCTGCATGTGGGATGTGATTTTCTTTGTAAGCTTCAGCTGCGGTGCTGCGTGCAGCTGGAGGAAAGAAAAGTAATGGGGGAATAAAAAAAAAGTCACAGGGGCTGGTCTACACAGAAAACTTACATCAGTGGAGCTAAAAACATCTCTCCGGGATGTGAAAAATCCACACTCCAAAGAGATAACCTCTAGATCATCTAGCCTGACCTCCTGTATATCACAGTCCACCAAGACCACCCAACAACTGAAAGAGACCAAAGTATTGCAGTCCACAGGAGACGAGACTGTTCTGTGCTATAGGAGGGACAGAGGGGGACCAGTCCTTGCAATGGCAGGGAAATGATTCAGTGAGATATACCCACAAAACCTTGGCAAGTGACCTACACCCACATGCGTTAGAAGGAAGCAAAAAAACACAAACCAAAACCCAACCCATGGTGACTGCCAATCTGACCTGGGGGAAAATTCTTTCCAGACCCCAGATAGGCAATCAGTTAGATTCTGAGCATGTGAGCAAGAACCAGCCAGCCAAGCACCTGAGAGAAAGAATGCTCGGTGCCACCTCAGAGCTCTGGCCACCCCTCCCAATGTCCCATCTCCTGTGAAACTCTTGAAATGTGTCTGACCCCTTGCATTTATTTAGCTCCTTTCAACTAAATAGATCCCCAGGTATAAACAGATTCTAGGATATTTGGGCCGAATGCTGAGGTGTTTACTAACGGCCTGATTGCACCAGCCTCACTCACACTGAGTAGTAGCTGTTTGTGTGAGCAGTCCCATTGACCTCAGTGGACTCCTCCTGTAAGTACTACTCAGTCTGAGTATAGGCAGCAGAATCAGACACTCCGTTTGTACTGACAGACTCCCATTATCTTCAGTGGCAGCTGTGTCTGGGCCCTATTCAGCAAAAGTGCTTTATATGTTATGGTGTCCAGCTGACCCAAGTAGGAAGGAGCTGTTTACACTCCATATTATCTCTCATGTTAAATTCAGTGAAACCAGTCAGAACGATCCCATCTCCCAATCTTCCAGAGAGAGAGAAAGAGAGAGAGAGAGAGAAAAATAATATTTCCCCATTGAGATTTAGAAACATTGGAACAATTCCAACTCTCCTGTGCATCTGTGAATCCCAGTTAAAGTTGCTGGGATTGTAGCCAAGGGCAGAATTCAGCCTATTTATTTATTTGTTTATTTACTGAATGGTCATGATGCCAATCAGGCAAAGTAGCAAACAATGACAACCACATCACGGGAACTCACCTAGGCCTTTAAAAATTTCACGGAGAAGTGGTATATGTGGTCGATCTGCAAATACTTCAGCTTGATGGACAAGAGCTTCCTTCACTAATTGGTATCCGTTGACCACCACAAATGTCAGATTTCCAAACTGCACACTGAAAATGTTGCCATAACGGCCAATAAGCTGAAAGACACATTCCTCTGATTTAGTTACCTTCTGTGTCAAACTAACCACTGGAAGGATGGAGATGGTACAAAAATACTGGCAAGCTGTAGTGTAGGAGAGATGTCTTCTTAGCAAGCTGACCATAGGCATCGCCTAAAGCTCTGCTCTGTATAACTTCAACATGACTCTTTCACACTGGAACACTAATGCTAGAGGATGATCCAGATGGTCCTCCTAGAATGTTAGGTCACATATGGGACCAATGTTGGGCCAAAGTTGTCATCAAAAAAAGATAAACTCCATTATAATGGTTCCTCATCATCTCCATTGCCCTCCCCCCGCCCCAACTTTTACACACGTAGAACTAATCCTAGGCGGTTAGAACTTGAACTTTGCATATTGGCTTATGCAGCATCTGCCAAGGCCTGGATTCTCCATGGCACATTCCCTTACCAATGTGTGCATATAGTGTCTGTATGGACAGGGTTTAAGACACCTGCCACCACCAATCAGAGTCAGACTGTGCTTAATGTTTAGGTCAGCCCTTATCTTCCTCAGCAGGTTAATACCTCCTTCATTGAACATTAGCTTTTGGTCCCACATGTTCTCTTTTCCCAGGAATGGAAGAGAACGTTGCCATTTAGGATCAGGAATGTTTTCTCCATGAGATTATAACAGTGCTGAGTGGGAAGAAGAGGACAAATCAGAGGCCTAAAAGCATTGATAATGCCCTTAACGCTTTGCCCGAAAGGGATGTCTTTGTTATTTGTAGGCTCCTTCTTCGGCCCAGCAAAATGAGTACAAGGAATTATAAAGGGCCCTTGTGTTACAAGTGTAATTGTTATTTTGATGACTTAAAGCTACCAGGCATGTCGCACTCCCAATAAGTGTTTCCCAAGTTCCCCCAGGCTTCACTGAAGAGGAATGGGAGCCTGTGAGAACAGCACCCAGGCCTAGGCTGGTTGCAACACAAGTGAAGGCACATTTTAAAGTAATAGCAAAAGAAAACAAGCCAGACCCCAGAGGGATGTTACTTTGCCCAGCCAGTTGAATGGAGGGTAAGCCCCCTCCTCCACTTTTTGGGGGGAAGATCCTCAGCTGGTGTCAATAGTCATAGCACCACTGACTTCACCAGCAGTTAGGACTCTTGGATGCTATTCCTGGCTCTGCCACTGCTTCTCTGTGTGACCCTGGTCAAGTCACATGGGCACTTAACTTCTTTGTGCCTTAGTTTTTCCATCTGTAAAATAGATGGAATGGGACAAATCCTGGACACCAGAACAAAGGCAAAGTAAATGGACAAAGGCTCTTCATAAGTCTGCATAGCTGTGGATCCACCAATCACCTATCGTCCCTTCCCCAATCTGCCTCAGCCCTTCCGTGATACCACAGAGAGGCAGAGGTGGGATGGGGTCAGCCTGTACACACCCTCTCTGCTGGAGTTCTGTTGCATTTAGGTCCCTTCTGCACCCAGGGAGGTCCAGTAACAGTTACCTACATCACAGGCTGTTGTAAGGCTTACTGTCTGTAAAGCATTTCCAAGGGTCTGCTACAGAACACGCTCCGTACGTGCAAAGCATTCATACGATAAATCTCAGTCAGGCTCTTACCTTCTGCAGAGCGAGGTGGATGGGCTGCTTAAAGTCCACCACAGTGCCAACGAAAGGAAAAAGTAGTGGCCCAGGAGGAAAATTCTTGGGACGTCTCTTTTTCACATGATCAGCAATCAAAAGAAGCACAACCAGAATGACGAAGAGAGTCTGAGCAGTCATCTTTTCCCAAAGGGAAGTTAAAATGCACCACAAGCGCAGCTGCATCTTGACTGTCAAAGGACAGATTTTTTTAATCCCCAAAGGGACCTGGGCTCTGACCCTTGTCTAGTCTTGCTGAGATGGGAGGTCGAGGTGAGTAAAGTAAACTGGCTAAGATGCCAATAATGGCCTGGTTGGCAGGACTTGCCAAGGGAGTGCTGCTTTCTCATGAACGTCCTTTGTCAGAATGCTCACAAAATAAGCAGGCAGGGCCGGCACCAGGCACCAGCAGATAAAGCACGTGCCTGGGGTAGCACATTGGTTTTTTTTTTTGCTTCGGCAGTTCGGGCAGCAGAGTCCAAGCGGCTTTTTTCTTTTTTTTGCTTGGGGCGGCAAAAATGACTCTGTCACGGCAAATAAAATCCTGATTATTCAGCTAAACGTAAGCAGGCTTGCAAGCTTATTTGCAGCTTTACCCTTCTGACAGGTCCCTCCGTTTTTTTTTGCTGGAAAACCATTCCCCCTCTCTGCCTTTAATTAACAGTGAGCTCCTTCAGACAGATACCTAATTGGGATTATAAGCATTACAAACATTTTAGGTTACAGTGAAAGCAGCTTACTTCACTAATTACATATGTAGGGAGTTATATAATTTAAAAACTGTAAGGCACCTGAGGTGATGGGCGCCATACAAATGCCCAAAGGGCTGATCCTCTTAAATGCTGATCACCATTTATGAGGTGCTGTGCATCTTCAGCTCCCACTGCAGCCTGGGAAGCTCCCTGAAGTCAAAAGAAGTTTAGTCTGAGGAAGGCTGGCACAAGTAGGCCCTGAGAGCCCAATCCTGTAAGGTGCTGAGCGCCCTAAACACCCACTGACTTCAGTTGACGTTGAGGTGGCTCAATACCTCACATGATCGGGGTTTGTGCACCTAAATCTCTTCGGCCTTTTGTGAATCTGTCCCCTAAATAAATGCCCACACGCTCCAGGGTGAGTAGCAGGATGGAGCAGCAGTGAATTAGCTCATCCCTTACTGGCTAAATTTTAACCAACATGTCTATGGAAATTCTTTAAAAAGTTTTTCATCTACCAAAACTCAATTTGCAGTCAAGTAAAAATGTCAATTATGATTTTTAAAGTGATTTTGGTAAAAATTTCAGGAGCAAATATAATGCAAAATTTCGTGGAAAATGTTGATAATATTGTGAGCGTTTTAATTTATGAAAAAAGGTGCCCTGGTCTAGGAAAAACCTTTTGTGCAAAGTCTTTTCCAGATCTAATTTCTGCTGGGCTGCTGTTCATTGCTGTAGCTGGAGGATTGTATACATTAGTGGCTATTTTAGAAGTATATGTCGTCTATGTGCTAAACTACAGTAGTAAGTGTAATGAACAGTAATACTTTTTTTGAGCTACAGCCTGATCGGAACCCAATTCTGCTCTATCCCTTGTGAGACCAGTTTTTGAATCCTACAGTGAGGAGCAACGTTGCAAGTGGCACACTACATCACAAGCTGCAGGTTAGCCAGGGCCGGCTCTGGCTTTTTTGCTGCCCCAAGCAAAAAAAAAAAAAAAAAAGAAAAAAAAAATCGGGGCAGCCAGAACAGCAAAGCAAAAAAACCCCGAAAACCTGCAGCCGGAGCGGCAAAGCAAGAAAAAACAAACAAACCTGCGGGGCAGCCAGAGCCAGGGTGCAGGGGGACTCCCTGTGCTGCAGACATGCCCCAGCTAGCGGGGGGAAAGGGAGGGAGTGGTGGGGGAAGGGGCGGCCAGGGCTTCAGCAGTGCACTCGCCACGCGGCCCTGACCGCCGTGCTGCCTGCCGGGAGGGCTCCGCGCCGCTCCAGTCGGCAGGGAGGGAAGGTCGCGGGCTGCCCTGCCGGGCTTGCTACCGACCTGGCACCGGCTGGGGCAGACGGAGCGCGCAGCCCGTTCCCAGCAGGGCGCTCCCTTCCTCTGCACCACCGCCCCCTACAGGGCGGACGGATCGGCGAACAAAACAAAACAAAAAAAAGCAGCCATTCTACCCTAGGATCGGGCGGAATGCCGCCCCGTAGAATCTGCCACCCCAAGCACGAGCTTGCTCAGCTGGTGCCTGGAGCCAGCCCTGAGGTTAGCTTCAATGTAAATACCATCCATCAGCCTGACAGAGCCATGAACACAAACGAAGCCAGGCAACAAGCTAGCTATTAACTTTGCCAACAGATCAGCTCTTTTGCTTGGGCAGACACTTGCACAGCTGAATTTGTGACCAGTGCAGAGACATCAGCATACAGCAAATGTATTTTTGCTTATGGGCCAGTTTCTCAAACGTGGGCCACTGGGTTTATACTCAAGGGGACACTACAAAAGCCCACAGTTGCACGCCTTGCTACTGCATTCCACAGTTTGCCCTCTCAGATGGAGGCTTTGATGGGTACAATGGTCCCCTCCCCCCCATGCTATTTTCTGTGACATTCTGGTTTTACAGTTTGTACCTAAGTATCTACTAGCACTATCCCATGCTGTGAGTTCATAGAATATCAGGGTTGGAAGGGACCTCAGGAGGTTATCTAGTCCAACCCCCTGCTCAAACAGGACCAATCCCCAACTAAATCATCCCAGCCAGGGCTTTGTCAAGCCGGGCCTTAAAAACCTCTTAAGGATGGAGATTCCACCAGCTCCCTAGGTAACCCATTCCAGTGCTTCACCACCCTCCTAGTGAAAAAGTTTTTCCTAATATCCAACCTAAACTTCCCCCACTGCAACTTGAGACCATTATTCCTTGTTCTGTCATCTGCTAGCATGGAGAACAGTCTAGATCCATCCTCTTTGGAACCCCCTTTCAGGTAGTTGAAAGCAGCTATCAAATCCCCCCTCACTCTTTTCTTCTGCAGACTAAATAATCCCAGTTCCCTCAGCCTCTCCTCATAAGTCCTGTGCCCCAGCCCCCTAATCATTTTTGTTGCCCTCCGCTGGACTCTTTCCAATTTTTTCACATCCTTCTTGTAGTGTGGGGCCCAAAACTGGACACAGTACTCCAGATGAGGCCTCACCAATGCCAAGTAGAGGGGAATGATCACATCCCTCGATCTGATGGCAATGCGCCTACTTATACAGCCCAAAATGCCGTTAGCCTTCTTGGCAACAAGGGCACACTTGAAAGAGACTGGGATTATAAATCACCAACTTCCATCATTATGCTGGAAGCCCAGTTTCGCTCCTCTGTTGTTAGATAGATGATATGATTTATCAGCATGGAATAGAGTATCAAGCGAACTGGGATATGTGTGAAGCTCAGTTGTGAAACGTTCTGTAGTATGAGGGGGTGAATCATGGCTGGGGAAGGTGTCATGTGAGGAATGTTATTTTCTGCATCATGAGTACATTTGCTTGCACTTACCTGTGCCCTGTCAGTCAGAAATGTCACGTCTCCGGTTTTGCTTGTCCAAATGTGTCTCTCCCCATGGGGCTTAATGAGCCTGCTACAAATTTTGAGGGAGTGTTACAATTTCACCATAGTGATCCCATTCTCAGAAACCAGCACCTTAGAGTGTTGCATTGTGATAACAGTATTTCTGACACCAACACAATGCATGGTAGAGTGAAGGCTTCAATTATAACACATTTTTCCTGCACAGCAATCTATACAATAGCTACTCACCTTAGATACTTAAATAGTCCCCATTACCATAGTGTCTGAGCACCTCACACGCTTTAATCCTCATAACACCTCCTGTGAGGGAGGGAAACATTATTATCCCCATTTTACAGATGTGGAACTGAGGTGCAGAGGGATTAAGTGATTTGCCAAAGGTCACCCAGGACATCTGTGACACAGCAGGGAATTGAACCCAGGTCTCCCACCAGCATCCTAAACTCTGGGCCATCCTTCCTCTATGTGATGATCCATTGTATGCAACTTTTTGACCAGGCTAGCTGGACTTGCAGATATGAGTGTAGAAGGACCACAAAGAATAACGGTATTGAATGGACAAACACAGCTGCTTATACACCAAAGCATCTTGAACAGCCAACAGACAGCAATTGGCCCATATGCTTTCTACCTTCTTCCCTGGCTAGATGTCTAACTGTTTGCAGAAGGTTTTGAAACATTCTGTTAAAAATGTAATTGCCATTTGTTTTTTTGAGATCTAGTATCCCAATATCTTTTCCGGGGAATGAAATTCAATAAGGTAATAACAGAATGTAGTTCAACTGTTACCGTATTTTAAGAACATTATTTAAGTGACAGAATTTCTTAATGATTAGAAACATATGTAGGGAAATAACTTGATATTGAAAATAAGTGGATACAATTTTTGTTCCAAACCATTTTTATTGACTCAAATAGCAACATATTAACCATTGCAATTCACCTTTCAAGCCTTTGCAAATCAGTGATGTGACATACAATATGAGTCAGATTTCCACAAGTCTGTAGGGCCAGATCCTTAGCGGATTTAAATTGGCATAGTTCCAGTGAACTTAGAACCACACACTGATTTACAGCTGTTGAGCATCTCACCCTTGTTTTCTCCCTGCACCTGATGCCCAGCTGGTCAATGCCAGTCTCCAACAGCAATGAGATAGCAAACAACTTTTATGGCATTTCAGACTTCTTATTGTTTTGATCCCTATCTTAGGCCCAAATCCTGAAAGGGGTTTCACACCCATAGCTCCCATTTTAGGGCCACTACTGCTAGTTGCTGATTGCACTCAACCTCCGGTGCCTTGAAATGAGCACACACAACTGCCGCTAATGCCCCATTTGCTACATGGGGCATGACCCAATGCCCCTTAAAGTCAATGGGAGGCCTTTCATTCATGTCAATGGGCATTTGATGAGGCTCTTAGTAAGCTTTGCCTCCCTGAGTAAACTGAAGCAAGATACATTTTAATCCTTAAAACTTTCAGAAGCATAAGTGACTTAGGAAGTTCTTCAATCACTTAGGTGATTTTGGAAATTTTAGCGCTTGTGCCTTGGTGGATGATACTTTAACACCTCCTGGTTTGTGTCTTCTTTCTCTCTCCAATCTAATAGTCCCTATTTAATCTTTCTGGGAATCTAGAGTTTTGCCAACATTATCTAACATTGTGAAGAAGGTAAATGCTGTTACATATGGGTAAACTGAGGCACTGAGGTCAAGTCAGGGGTTTTGCCTGGGCTCACACAGGTAGCCCATGTCAGAGCCCAGCGTAGACTCCAGCAGGTGTGACTCCAGTCCCCTGCGCTATTAGAATACAATCTCTCCCTACAGAAACAGCTGATTGTGATGAAGTGATTTTTGTATGAATTTATAAGCCAGATAACTAATACTAGATAGAAAAAATAAAAGAATTGGACTAAATACCATTGTTTGCAAAATTATAAGGCTTGATTCAAAGCTGGGCATGCAGGGGCTGCAAATGGCAGCTTAGACTCTGGCCCCCTGAAGTCAATTTAAAGACTCTCATTGGCTTTGGTTTGGGCCCCATAGCACTCCTTGACACAAGATCCTTGAGTGATACAGAATATTGCCTGGTGCCATTCCATCTTTCCTCCCAAAGTGACTGTGGTCACATCATTGTCTGCCCCAGACCGTTATGGCCCACACTTGTGCCACTCCAACCCCTCTCCACGTAGATATTCTGCTGCCTTATGCCACAGCCTCGCTTCCACTGGCAGAACCCGGTAACAGTAAGTGTTGACATGGCAATCATTGTACCTAAAAATCTCTTATTGTTACTCATATTGTCCATTGTGAATATGCACCTTCTCAGTATTCACAGAGAAGAGTACAGTCACACATTTCTTTCAATGCCACAAGGACTTAACTGGAGATAAAATGTCATTTATGTACATATCACAAGCGGGTTTTTTAGGCACAGATGTCTTTCTGGTGCCAATATGCTGTTTATGTACTTATCTGTCACAAGCACATGTCTATGTACATATGCCCGGCTGGCACAGGCCTAGTGCATTTCAAAATTCTTATTAGACTGCTAATAAATCATATGCATACAAAGGAAAAACCAGAAGGCGGAATCTATCAGTAACGGCATCTTTCTTAACTACCTTTTAATTATAGGAGAGGAAGAAAAAGATGAGTTGCTACGCAGGCATCTGTGCAGGCCTGGATGGAAATGTCAAATGCAATCATTTTACAACTGGATTTTCACAGGTTTGAGGGTGTTTGGGGTTTTTTGTTTTTTTTAATGACACAGATTATTACAAATCCTGGTGCTGATGATGTACAGGAGTGTGATTGTCACCAAGGAATTTTGAAAAGCCAGAGCAGATGTTTGGCATATTTTCAGCATGAATTCTGAATATTCAAAATGCAAATTAGAATATTAAATGGATCAATGTGGAGTAGGCTTACCTTTTCCTCGGCTATACTCAAAACCAGTCAGTCTGAAAATCCATTCAGAATAGGAATATTATTCCCTTTCCAGGCAGTTGTCTCTCTTTCTACCCAGAGGTCAAAATGATGCCCCTTGAGGCAGAGCTACTCGAGAATGGAAATGGAGTTCCGCTGCCCTGGGCACTGGAGGAGGCATTCAGATTACTCATCTCCATTATGCCCTTGCTGTAATGAGCACAGCAGGCTGAAATCAGGATGAACAACCATGTCCTGGTAGAAGTAAGAACCAGCGGGAGGAGACCAGATCCTATCAGCCAGTTGCAGTACGAGACCAGGAAGCAAACTGGGATTCATCAGCTAAAGCAACCTGTGTGCGGCTCAGGTGCCTTGCACCAGGCTTCATCTTACATGTTGTGTGGAATGAAGCAAGCATCTGGCAGACATTTTTCTACTTCTTCTCTTTCTCCTCCTTTGTGTTATAACTAAGTGAGTTACTAAGCCAAAATTCTAATTTGACCAGCCCCTTCTGCCCAAAAAGATGTTTATGATGAAAAGAGTAACTGAAAATCCTAAACAAGAGGCTTTATGCAATTGCCAAAGGAAAGACAGGGGAACCTTTCCAAAATGATTGAAAATGCCACCCAAGATTTTTAAAAATGACTCATGACTGTGGGTGTCCCAATCTCTGGGGGCCCAACTTGAGATCCCTTAAAATGGCTTGATTCTCAGAGAGTGCTGAGGAGTTACCCTCTGTAAATCAGGACCACCCCATAAGGGGTCTCAAGATGGGCACTAAAAATTGAGACATCCACAATCCCTTGTCACCTATGAAAATCTTGGCCATAACTTATAATTCCCAGGGCCAAGACTTTAAAAACATCCATCTCAAGGCACCCAAAAATGTGGTCTGACTTTCAAAAGTGATGCAAACCCAAGAGTTCTTACTGCAGTCAATGCATGCAGTTGGGGGCATGGCATTTTTGAGGGTGAGGCTATTTATTGAGGTGGCACTGGCTATATTTAGATGTAGGAGCCCACTGTTAGGAATTCAAGTTTGAAAATCTCATTCTAAGTATTTTCAATCTTCCTTGTTTTGTTTCTTTTCTTTGTGTGTTTCATAAACACTGAAAAGGATTTTTAGGTCAGGGTATTTGTTAAAAAAACACAAGGGCTTTGGGAGCCTTCACAAAAACCCATTAACCATAGATTGTAAAATTCTAGCTCAGGCTAGTAATACAGATATCTCAGTGGTTTGAGCATTGGCCTGCTAAACCCAGGGTTGTGAGTTCAGTCCTTGAGGGGGCCACTTAGGGATCTGGGGCAAAATTAGTACTTGGTCCTGCTAGTGAAGGCAGGGGGCTGGATTTGATGACCTTTCAGGGTCCCTTCCAGCTCTATGAGATAAGTATACATCTGAGAGAGAACCTGCTGGGCTAGGTGCTGACCTCCTTTACACAGAGGTAGCACTTGGTTAATGGGGTTAACCCTAGACTTAGATAAATGTAACCAAGATCAGAACCTGGTGTTACTATGTTATTGAAACATCAGGATGGCTTCAGAACATTCAGTCACTGCCTAGCATGCCAACAACCAAGATTGTCTAATTGTTTCCTCATCTGTCTGTCTCCACCTTGTCTTATACTTAGATTGTAGGCTCTTTGGGGCAGGGACCATCTTTTTGGTCTCTGCTTGTATATTGCCTAGCACAATGGGGTCCTGAGGCACCCGAGTGGGGTTTCTAGGGCTACCACAATACAAATAATAGTGTCACAGAGCCTAACTGTGAAACAGTGTTACCTGGATGCCCTCTTTAGGGCTTGTATTTTACACCCATATCAGTTCTTTGGCACATAAAGTTGGGTTTTTAATCCAACAACTTGCTGATTTACCTGATTTACTAAGTGAATTACTTGGGATTAACTGGCTCGTGGAATTAGCAGTGGGATGAGATGCCTTTTAACTCTAGCTCACTGGGCCAAACCTAAGGCAGGCTGGTAGTGATCGAAACTCATTACCAAACTATGCAATGATCTAATTTAAGGCCTAATCCTGCAATCAGATCCACATGGATAGAACATTGTGCCTATGTGGAACCCCAGTGATCCAGCTGCAGGAGTTAGTGGTTAAACATGTAATTTGTTTGAGTTCAGTTGCCAATGGACAGGTAGTCACGTTAAAAAAACCAATAGCACTGGCCACAATTGACATCTTTGCAGTTGATTACAGAGAAGTCACCCATTGAAATGCAAGGAGTTGCTTCCATTGACACCTGTTTGGAATTTGACTAAAACCTTTTCACCACCAGGTCACAGCAGATGCATGTTGGCAGCGCAGTATGGAAAAATGCACCATGGGGCAGCTGCCCTTTCTGTGCATAGTATTTAGATAAATAAAATTCAATCAACCTTCATAAATTTGCTTTCATAAATAAACTGTGCATTAAAAAACATATTTGACTGCAGCCAGGTTAACTATAATAAGACCTGCAGGTGACATCCTGGGCTCATTGAATTCAATGGGAGTTTGGCCATTGACTTCAATGAGGCTAGAACTTCCCTTTGTATGGGTTATTAAATGCACTGCAGAATTTTTGACTATTGAATCTCAGCCAATAAATTCAAATGACACTGTTTATTTTACAAAAAAATAGGGTAATACCCTATCAGTCTGTAACAACATATATAGACACTTGCTTTTATATATGCTAAGACACAGGAGTTCAGAAACCCCAGTATCTGCTGAATTTCACTTAAAAACAATAGTTCAAAGAATGAGTTCTCGATCCTGCAGCCTCTTATGTCTTAGTGGATTAGTGGATTCCACTGCAGGATTAAGGCCTTAGAAACAACTTTGTAAAAAAAAAAAAAAAAAAAAAAAAAAAGAGAGAGAGCAAGGGGGAGGGGGTTGTATCAGGGGGTAGCCTTGTTAGTCTGTATCCACAAAAACAACAAGGAGTCCGGTGGCACCTTAAAGACTAACAGATTTATTTGGGCATAAGCTTTCATGGGTAAAAAAAAAATCATCTGAAGAAGTGAGGTTTTTTACCCATGAAAGCTTATGCCCAAATAAATCTGTTAGTCTTTAAGATGCCACGGGACTCCTTGTTGTTTTTTTAGAGAGGGGGTAAAGATCAAGAAATATCTCTATGTGTATTTTCTAATTTGGTCTGGCAAACTATCTTACTACCTATCTGATTTATCATTTTTCTGAGGGCTTGTCTACACTAGCAAGTTTCTGTGCAGCAAAGCAGCTTTTTGGGTTTAAACTGCAGCCGTGTACACACTGCCAAGCCCCTGTGTACGCGGGAACTCCTCAGTTGCAGCGCTGCAAAAACCCCACCTCGACGAGAGTCGTAAGGCTATTGGTGCAGAGGCTCCAGCGCTCTATTGCCAGTGTAGACACTTGATTGCTTTCTGCGCTTTAATTGCCCTCCGGAGCTGCCCCATAATGCCTCAGGTGACCGTTCTCATTGTTTTGAACTCAGCTGCCCTGGAGACATGTGCCCCTCCCCTTTCAAAGCACCGTTTCTGACTGTCCTTGCGAGCTGTGCTGATCTGCTCTGGGACACAAAGCAAACCATTAACATGGAATGATAGTGCTGTTGATCAAAGAGGCAGGTGTGTGTGTGTGAGTGTGAGATTGCTGTGCAGAGAGCCCAGGGAGGGAGGTGAGGGCTGATGTTGGGGTTTCCCCCTCCCCCTGCCTCAGGACTGGTTGCTTCCTGCCGCTGTCTGAACTTACAAGACAGCATGTTGACACTCTGTCCCCCAAAACACACTCTCTCTCTCTCCCCCCATACACACACGCACTCCCCATCACACACTCTTCCCCCCCCCCCCATACACACACACTTCAGTTGAAAAGCAGCTGGCAATGTAGCAGGATGCCCATGGAACAATGGCCTTGGGAATCCTGCATCATGTGACACTGTGCCTGCCCCATGAGGCATTGCAAACCCTTCCCAAAGCACCCTGCAACCAATTGCGCAGTGGGAGAGCTACCACAATGTGCACTACTGTCCTTGCCGTTGCAAGAGCTGCTAATGTGGATGCACTCCAGCATCCCAAGGAGCACAGTGTGGACACGCAACAGCGGTTTAATTCCAGCAGTTTAATAAAAGGGGTATAACATGTGGTTCAGAAACTTGCCATTGTTGACATACCCTAAGACACTGTGATATCTAATCACCTTAAGGTAGCACTGACAGCACATTATAGGGAATGTTCCCACAGCCTCTCTTATTCCTGGCATGCACATTTAGCCCCCAGTACTGCAAAGGCATCCACATAATTGGATGCTCATATCTATGCAGAGCCCCTCTGAAGTCAATGCCCACCTAGCTGTCTTTGCAGGATCAGAGCTTCAGGGGGGTTGCTTTTTCTTTTCTCACCTTCTTTTCTTCTTCTTCCCTATTTCCTAGCACTTCTAATCCCTCCAATTGTGGACTGGCCCTGGCAAGGTGCTTTTACATGGGGAAGGCCTCATTAGAGAGATGGATCTTGCTTTTATACATACAGGGTTGAGCTTGGTCTGCTCTCATCTGGGAAAGTAGCCCTCAGCTTTGGTCTTGCAACTGAAAATGCGTCTCTCCTGGCACCACAGAGATTTAGCCTGGGCCATTTTAGCTGAAAAGTGGAGCACAGCTGCCTTGGCAGGTCATGAATGGATGTTTTTAACCTTGTGCTGAATAACAAAAAACGTTTTCTGCGAATAGCTGTTTCTCTAGTTACAGCTGGAAAAACAGACACTTGACAGCCCTAAAATAAAACCTCTTTCCTCTCCTTTGCTAAATGAAGGATCCAATCACAATCCAAAGAAAAGGAAAGGAGAACAATAAAAGTGCATTTAGAATTCTTGAGACTATCGCAACAATAGAATCACTCAAAATTTGCCCCTGCTGGCAATCTTTAGAAGGCAATGATTGCAGACAATCACATATAGGAATACAAAAAAAAAAAAAAAAAAAAAAAAAAAAAAAAAAGAGTCATGTGGCTAGGTGGCAGACTTTCCCAACACATTTTAAAATCTCTCTTAAGGACATGATTTGCAAGCTTTTCTTCAATCTCCCAGTTACATAAAAAGGGAATTTTAAAAATAGATTAATGCAGTTTTTAGATATTTTCCAAACTCCCAATTCTTCTATGGAAAGAAGTATTTCCACACATCGAAGAGCCATTTGGGCCTGGAGAGATGCAAAGTGACTCACTGCTTTGTTCTTGTCTTGTAGTAAAAATGATATAGTCCTTAGAAGAGCTCTTACCTGTGTCTGTGGGCCAGTTATAGAGGGATGACTCAAATCCAACTTCTGATCTATCTGTAATAAGTGAGTCTAAAGAGTTTTTCCCAGTTGATCAGATATGGGCTGGGGATTGCTCGAAGCACCTTAATCATTAGCTAAAAAGTGCATAGAGGCTATGCTTTCCTCAGTAGCTGAAGGAGTTAAATCCTGAAAGGTGGCTCAGTGCAGATTTCTGCAGAGAAGGGGTCATCGCCTCGACGGTAATTTATTTTTTTAATTTTAAAATGATCCATTCCTGCTTGCCTTGCACTACTAGAATCTCTGAATGGACTGGCAGGGTCATTGTGTAACTACATCGAAGCAATTAAAAACCCACTGGGTTTTTATGCTGAGGTCACATCACTGGCACAAAATTTCCCTGGAACTGGCCACGGGGGGGTTACCGTGGTGGAGAGAGAACCTATGTTGGCATACCATTGATGTAGCCAGGAGGAGAAGGAACATGGCTAGCATGCACCTACATCCTGCTGATTCCCAACTGCTCTGTTGGGCACTTAGAGCCTGGGGTATCAGCAGTACAAGAACAACCTCCAGGTTCTGCTGATGTGGGCAAGGGAACTAGCTCATTGCTCTGCTGGCCCAGAAGTGGTGGAATTGTGACTCACCATCTGACACTACTATGGCATGCTTCTCAGTCCTAGCCAGGAGGTGGCCAGACCCACTGTCCTTGGATAAATAGTTGATTAGCTTGCCTAATCTTCATGCTTTCTTATGGTCTGTGTAACAAAGGGTGTTAAAAGAGGCTCTTTTAAATTAAGCTAGCTCAGTTGAGATACGGTAACACAACTGAAACCTCAGACCACCCTCACCACATGAGCACGCATGTGAACACACCTTAACACCGTTCTAGAGGTATGTTAGCTGGGCGTGTTGTAGCCAAGGCTCCCAGCAGTTGCCCAGCCTTGCAGGGAGGACACCTTGTGGGGTCCTGTGCTGTGTCCCCTCTAGGGAGGCAGAAATCACCAGTGGCCCTCGAGGGCCCCAGCCAGCATTGCCCCTTACTACAAGCTGTGGCCAGATGTCACAGCCTGGTGGGAAGAATTATTTAACTGAGACAGAAGACAGATGTGGGGGAATAGGCTTGGCTGGCCTCCCTTGAACCGATCAGAACATTGGCGAAGACTCGTCATATAGGCCCGCCCTGCAGGCCACAAACCTAAACTAGGCTAAGTGACACAGCCTCCTGCCAAACTCGGTCAAGGGTCATGATCAGAGGAGGGGGGGGCAAGGAGGGAAAGTATGAAAAGCCCCAGCAGCAGCACTAATGAAATATGTTCATAGCTGTTGAAATATGATAACCGCTTGTTGATGAAATAGAATAACCGCTTGTGTGAAGAAATTAGTTCTAGCTAAATGTTAACTTCTCCTGTAATTCCAGCTAAATGCAAAACTAGCCAATTAGATACTGTGAAAAAGTTCCTCCTCTACTTTGGTGGGTCCTGCGCTTATTGGCAGATTTGCTCGCTTCACAGATTCACCCTGTGGGTCAGGAAACAGTCCAGAGACCTCCCCCTCTGGTAGAAGCTATAGTCCAGGTCAATTCCTCCTGTGTTTGATCAGGAGTTGGGAGGTATGGGGGGGAACCCGGGCCCACCCTCTACTCCAGGTTCCAGCCCAGGGCCCTGTGGACTGCAGCTGTTTAGAGTGCCTCCTGGTACAGTTGCACAACACCTACAACTCTCTGGGCTACTTCCCCAAGGCCTCCTCCCAACACCTTCTTTGTCCTCACCACCAGACCTTCCTCCTGATGTCTGATAATGCTTGTACTTCTCCGTTCTCCAGCAGTACACCTACTCACTCTCAGCTTCTTGCACACCTCTTGCTCCCAGTTCCTCTCGCACTCTTCCTCTCCTCTGGCTCCCCCTGGCTTGACTGGAGTGAGCCCTTTTATAGCATCAGAGGAACCTTAATTAGAGTCAGGTGCTTAACTGACTCACCTGACTCTTAGCAGGTTAATTGGAGCCAGGTGGTCTATTAGCCTGGAGCAGTCCCTGCTCTGGTCACTCAGGGAACAGAAAACTACTTATCCAGTGGCCAGTATATCTCCCTTCTGCTACTCTGCTGTTCCCAACTGGACTGGGTCTATCACAATACCTTCTTTGGGCGTCCTGTCAACCCCTCCCCAGTACACTGACCATAACGCCCGGAAGGTACCATGCACTCTTCCGAGAACGTACCCTAGCTGGTGCCAAGTTTTGACCGCATCAGGCTTCTCGAGAAGCCCCCCACCCAATATGCACCCATTTCTCGGAAAAATAATGAGGAAGGTACCAAAAAAGGGAACAGACCCCAACTCTTTTATTTTCGTAAATGATGTATAATTTGTACTATGTTTGCGGTTTGTAAGAATAAAAGCAGCCTGCGAGCTGTGATCGGGGGGGTAGTTTCTGACTGCAACCCCCAACACGTTGGTATGTATTGCAATAAACTGGCCTCAGGCTTGAGTCTGTGAACTAAAATCCATGCGTGGGTGACTTTTTCCACGACACATGAGAGGAAGGAGAAAATTAAACCAGCATTCTAGGCCCAGCGCTGCATTCCTTGCCTACACAAAACTCCCATTCACTTCAATGAATCCGGCTCAATATGTGAATTTAAGGGGTAGATAAAAACCCTAGGTCAGAACAGAATGAAAACCATTTCAAAAAGGGATTTTTTAGAAAATGATCTGCCTTGTTACATACAATAATCCTGGGAGGGGGGAAATATTCCTTTTCAGTCGCCCCTTATAAACAACCTGAACAAGACCCTGAGACTTCAGGAACAGATGGGAAAATGGGACGAACAGATGGAAAAACTGTTTCTGGGGGGAATGAAAAGAAAAAAAGGTCCATTTGTAAACTGGAGCTGCTTTGAATGTCAGTTTCAAAATTAGGGAGCTGAGGCATCATACAATTCATAAGAGGGTCATAATTTCATGCATCTTAGATGGCTATAATGGCAATTCTTTTAGGCAGGTTAATAATGTGTGTTTTTCAAACAGCCTATTTGCATTATTTATGCATATTTACGCATTTATTCACATGGCTCCTTTGCAATGCTTGTGGTCCATTTCTTATTCACTTCCTAGAAAAATAGCTTTCAGCCTTTTTATATCTTCATTACATAAAAACAAGAAGAAAAAATGAACCTCAAAAAACTCAAAAATAGGGCCTGATTCTGCTGCCAGTCCAGTCATATTGACTTCCTACTGACAAAATGTGGGTCATCAGCAAGTTTCAGACCCTCAGCTCCACAACACATACCTCTATTACTTGATCTAGTCAGGTAGTAGCAGTAGTAGGCTGTTATCCTCTATGTGGACCAGTCTTGGGAGGCAAGGGGAGACGAGATACAATTTTGTCAGTGGGTTTAACAGCTATTTGCTGACAGCAGAGGAACATAGAGGCTGAGGACTCCTTAATTCAGTTCTAGGTTCTACAAGGGCATGTCCTTCTGTGGTTATAGGTGCTACTACCCCTGTAACCCCAGCCTGTCTCTGTCTGCCTCTGTTCTCATCCACCCCATATCCACACACATCCCTCCTGGCCCCCACTCCTATCCACCCCCTTCCCTGGCTCCTGATCCTCTCACTTCTTTCCAGCCTCCTACACTGCCCTCCTCCTGGGTGAGTTTCCACAGGGACAGCAAAAGGCACATCCAGGGCAATCCCTCTGCTGCATTTCATATCTCTGCTTTAAATTAAGCAGGCACTAAAGCTTCTCCACAAAACAGCTGTAAGAAAAATTTTAACATGGGCAAGTAATATATTTCCCCAAATCTCATTCTTGGAAATGACTGACACATGGTTAAAGTTACAAGCAATTGAAAACAGGGTCTTCTAATGGGAAGTGTTGGGCAGCTTTATATATATATAGGTGATGCTACCAATTCCACCTATAATATGTGATAAATTGATTCTCCCATTAACTCAGATCTGCCAGTCTACGTATGTCTTTCTTTTCTTGAAAAATATCAAAACTAGGTAAGGTTGTCGGATGAGCTAGGGTTACCTTCTGTTACTAAGAGGAGTGGGGCAGATGAAATAGTTTTGACTTCTGGTGATATAATTCTGCTAATCAGGATTAAGGCCCAGTCATAATCTGACCTGGAGAGATATAAAGCCAAATTGTGCTCTTGGTTACCCCCGTGTAATTCCATTAACTTCACTGTAATTACTCCAGAGTTACACTGGGGTAACTGACAGCCCGTACTGAGCCTTTAACAGTCCAGATCATCCGGTCATAGCCTACAGATCCCCCCTCTTGGGTGGATAATGAAAGCAACGAGTTGACATGGGGGCATATGAGTTAAGTATTCAAAAGCTAGTTAGGTGTCGTGTGAATTTACGAGTGTCTGAGCAATGATTTAAAAACCGTTAAATGTGCTGGATCCAAGTGAAAAAGTGACTAGTGTTAAAAGGCGAAGCCCATATAATGGTCAAGCTTTCCCCCCAACTCCACCAACAAAACATTTTTTCTGTTGTTGTTTGGTGTGGCACTTATTTTGGGTCACTTCTTTACTGGCAACCCAGGGCTTTTAAGGACTGTGTCCCATATCTGGGTCTTAGCAGATTGGCCTGCATGGGCCTCTGTGACTTTAAAGCATCTTTAGCACATATGTTCCGCATCAAAGGGGAGGGATGCCAAAGACTCATCTGCTAATGACAGAGAAAGAGAAGGAATTTGCTTTTGAGACACATTTTTACATTTGGGCATCTATACTTCAGCTGCAGAGGTCAGAGCCAGACCGGACGTTGACTGCCTCAATAGTGCAAGATTTTTAGCTCAGAGGTTTTTGTTCAAACCCCATTTCTAGTTTTAGGAAATCCAAATTAGGCTCGTAAATGAAAAAAACTGAAACCTCCCTCTTATGCACCCACATTTGAAAAATGGGCTCAGACTGCCAGTGAAATCTTGCCATCGCTTTCCGAATAGCCCTGCGCAACATGCACGTTTCTGCCCATTGAACGTAGGGTGACCAGACAGCAAATGTGAAAAATCGGGACGGGGTGGGGGGTAATAGGCATCTATATAAGAAAAAGCGCTGAATATCGGGACTGTCTCTATAAAATCGGGACATCTGGTCACCCTAATTGAACTTCCCCCTGCAGTTTCAACTGGATACGGGATTCTTCATTCCCCATATAGGAAAAAGAAATTTCCAGAATGAATCAGACCAGCGGTCCATCTCCTGTCTCTGACAGTGGCCAAGACCAGCTGCTTCAGGAGAAGGCACAAAAAATTGGAGAAGGAAGTGATGGAATGACCTGCCCACAAGGGAAGTCTCGTCCTAACTCTCAACGCTTGGCTTATGTCCTGAACCACAGGAGTATATGTTTATAAGTTGTTCTGTAGGGCTGCTAATCAGCTACTATCTTTCACCCCAGCAATGGCTGCATTTCAGTGGTGGGTTAAAGTAACTCGTGTGAAGTGCTTTGAAGGGTAAGGACTGCCCTAAAAATACCAGACATGGCAGGGAAAGAGAGTATGCAGCAAAATGAAAGAAATAGAAAATATAAAAAAGGTTATTTGGTCTGTCAAGATGTGTGCCATGTCTGCATAATGTTTGTGATTTTAATTTGTAAAACCAATTTCAAAACATTTGTTATTTCCTAGAATGTGATATAAATACCATCTATGAAGCAAGACACCAGTGTAAAGAGAGGCCTCGTGCAAAGTTACGTGTGCTGCAGCCGATGACTTCAGTGGGAGTTGGATCGGGCTCAGTGATGATGCGTGAAAAGGAGAGAAATTTAGCAAAGAAATTCTTGTTTTCATGGCCACATGATGCACACAAAAGTCAAGAGTCGTGAGGCCAAATGCCTGTGCAACTCTTCAAGGAACAGGGGTAAATGTGCAAACTGAAGCAGGAACTGGCTGCATGCAGCATGGATCATATACTTTAACAGGGCCTGATCCTGCACACCAGGTAGGGCGGAAGAAGGGGAAATGGGGGAAAGGAGGTGCACCTGGGAAAAGGAATGAGGACAAATGAGGAGGAGGCACTGCTGGAGCCAGGAGGTGGAGAGATGAAATGGGGAAGAATGCAGTTGGTCCTACAGAGAAGAGATGAAGTGGAAGGGAGTGAAGGGAGCTGGGTAGCCCCCCCCACACACACACACACACCAGTTGCAGCTGGGGTAAGAGCCACTGTAATGCAACTGGTGGATACAGCCTAAAGCCTGCTGAGTTGCACAAACTGCAGAGACGCTGGCCCCTGAAGTGCGAAAAGTGGGGGATGGAGATCTGTGGGAGCCTCAAACTCGTTATTTCTATGTTCAACTGCCTTAATTGCTACATGTCAGCTGCCTGTTAGAAGGAACTATGTAACTGTGGCCTCCGGACTGGGAATTCACAGTGATTTATGGTCCTGCAGGGACTGACCAACCAGGAAATGTTAGCAGTAGTAGAAGTATATGAAAGATACAAGCACCATGTAGGAAGAGGAATCCTTTAAGATGGCCCAAGAGCCCTACAGTCACCAGGAATGTACACTGAGCAAGGGAAATGTAGGTTAGATATCAGGGGAAATTATTGAATGAGGAGATCTATGAGCCAGAGCAGCAGTTCTCAAACTGTGGGTCAGGACCCCAAAGTCGGTCGTGACCCCATTTTAATGGAGTCACCAGGGCCAGCATTAGATTTGCTGAGACCAACAGCTGCAGCCGAAGCCTGAGCACCATCCCCACCCGGGGCAATGGGGCTCGGGCTGCAGCCCCCACAGCCCCCACCTGGGGCAGCAGGGCTTGACCTGTGGCCCCCTTTCCCCCTGACTTGGAGAGGCAGGGCTCGGGCTCTGACACCCCCACCCCCTAGGGTCATGTAGTAACTTTTTTGTCATGAGGGGGGGTCGCAGAGCAATGAAGTTTGAGATCCCCTGAGCCAGAGCAATAATTTCCCAGCACTTGAGACCCATCATCTGACCCATTTAAAACAAGACTGAGACCAAGAATGGAGAACAAGGTGTATGGGACAAATGAGGCTGACATGACAATGGACTTTACCAGGGTGGTTCCGATTTCACATCAGTGTAATTTTGTTACCTTCTGTGGAGCTACTCCTGCTTTACACCAGTGTAATAAAGACCAGAATTAGGCTCTGGGGCCCAGATTTGTAAAGGCATTGCTCCACTCAGCGTTACAAGGCCCAGGTGACTTAAATGGCTAAGTCACTTCTGAAAATGGGAATCTGCCATTTAAGTCACATAGATCTTTAAAAGAATCTGGGCCTAGGTCTCTTCCACCTCTAATTTCTATGGGCCAAATTATGAATCCCTTCCTTACGGGAGAGCAGTATCCCCATGAGTCATTGCAGAGGCTAAGATTGAGCAATAGGTTCACAGACTAGCCCGATTCCAAGCTTTTCCAAGGCTACACTGAGTGTCCAGCACTCAGACCTCTCCTGGACTGGCACTCTATAAAGCAAAAATACGAACCCTGTTTTTCAAAGAACACAGCACAGAAACACAGGTAGACAATTGCTCAAGCATAAGGTTTTAAAAAAACCTATTTCTTAGATAAGAACATCACATGACTGCACAACAGAACATGCACGTTTTCATACAAACTCCCCGTGGGACAAGAATATCTGTGTTTTAAAAGAAAAGCAGGAAGAAAGTTATAGGTACAATTGTAAATTCAGGGTCTAACACGGCTTTAAAACACTGGATATCAGACTCTACAATATATTGTGCATCCCAAGTAAGTTCAATATTAGTAACTTCATTTCGTTCAGTTCTGACACAGAAGCTTTTAGGCTAAGAAGTTCAAAATCCTATTGGAATTGAATGAGAGTTGGGCACTTAACTCCCCTAAACATCTTTGAAAATCCCATCCTTTAATCTTAAATGTAAACGTCACACCCTACTAATGACACATGTTAAACTTTATGCAGATAAAGAATGTTACTGCTGGTCCTGCCCTAGGAAACATCACACACTTCACCACCATGTTATGAATTAAGCAGAACAGCAGCTATGCAACGTATTATTATTACTATCTATATAGCATCTTACATAGATGTGTAAGATGCTCTGCAGATTCCCCACCCCAAAGAGTTTACAATCTATGGACATGATGCTGCAGACGCTCACTACCAAGTATGATGCATACTCCCAAAAGTACAGTATCCCACTCATTTCACTGACTACTCGTGCAAGATGCGCTGACCTGACCCTGTAAAACATCCTTCTTTGGGATGGGCACTTAAGCACACGCTTAACTTTCAGCATGTGTGTAAGTCCCATTGAAGTGAATGGGACTTAAGCCTGGGCTTAAAGTTTACATCATGTACTTAAAGGTTTTCCCAAATTGAGGCCCATGCTAAGTAAGGTTTTCAGAATTTGTTCCTAGAGTAAAGACAAGAACAAGAACAGGAGACATCATTAGGGAGAAGGGTTGGGGTTGCAGAAGAGGAAGCTAAGGACAATGAAATCATGAAGGCACTTGGGTGAGTCTTCAGGGTTACAGTTTTGGGCTATTTTCCGCAATGTTAGTATATGAAGACTATAGTTTATAGCCCTGCTTGAATGACCTACAGTAGATGTGCTTAAAAAATCTCACTGGTTTGAAAGAGTCTACCGGTTCTAGAGAGCGACCCTGTTATTAAGATGGGGAATTCCTTTAGAATCAGTAGAATCTTTCAAACAGGTGGATGTTCTTAAGAGTGACCACTTTCCCATTTTCTTGATTTAAAATCTCACTGAAATCATCTATCAGTTTTATCACCATAATCAACAGAGATGGGGCCCAAATTTGAACACTCACTGAACACCTGATGAAGTGGGTATTCACCCACGAAAGCTCATGCTCCAATACGTCTGTTAGTCTATAAGGTGCCACAGGACTCTTTGCTGCTTTTACTGAACACCTGGACAGTGTTCAAAATCCAGATGTAGCCCTTCATCCAAATATTGCCATCTTTACAATGAGCGGAGCCAGAATTCCAATCCAGATATTCTCAGGCTTTGGGTTTAGAAATCCAGAACTACATCAGTCTCTGAGTTCTGAAGCTTGAGCTCATCTCTAAGGGCAGGTCTTCACTACGGGGGGGGGGGGGGGGCTGTCGATTTAATATATGCAAATTCAGCTACACGAATAGCGTAGCTGAATTCGACCTATCGGAGCCGACTTACCCCACTGTGAGGACTTACCTCCGCGGCTTCCCATCGACGGCGCTTACTCCCACCTCCGCTGGTGGAGTAAGAGCATCGATTCGGGGATCGATTGTGGCGTCCCGACGAGACGCGATAATTCGATCCCCGAGAGATCGATTTCTACCCGCCGATTCAGGCGGGTAGTGTAGACCTAGCCTAAGTATCAGAGCCAAAGCCCTGACTCTTCATGGCCATTTAGTTTTATTTCAAACCCAGCACTCAGGTATAAGATTCAGCTGTTTCTGGTTTTGCTTCCTCTTTTTTAGAGTATGGAGAGTTATTAACATGCTGTAGTAATTAGGACATCACCAACATTCAGTCTGAGAGAAATTTGACATTGGGTGAAAAACAGAACTCGTAAGAATGGTCTAGTAAGTATTTGTTACAACTCTTTTAAATACTGCAGCACCGGCTGCAATGGCATGTTTTCTCCACAACGGAAGTTTCGGAAAGCTTGATCAATTTTCAGAGGACTCAGGGATAGATCATAGATGAGGTTGTAGTTGTGGATTAGACGCTTTGCTTTTTCCTTTTCCAGCATGCCTACATTTAAAAAAAAAAGACTTTAAAAAAAAACGGGTTCATTTTTCTACAGATTATCAACTCATTTCCTTTGGCAAAATCAAACCCTTTGATGACTCTTGTTCCTGATTAGAATATGGTTCCCAAATATCATAAAGGTGATATATTCCCCATTTATAAGAGGGGCAAAGAGGCATGAAAGAAGCCATCATAGTAAATTGTTACTTCGCATGTACTCAAAGCATGTACCTCATTTTGCCAAAAAGGCAAAGTCCATCAAACCAAAGAGGACTTTGGTGATGGGAACCAGGTGAGTATCCCGTACAGGGAAGGAGCCTAAATGTTAGCACGTTTGATTCAAGCTCATCTTTGAGCACTGTGGAGTGTGATTCGTATGAAGGGTGGAAAGTTACAGAAAGGTCTCATAGCAGGCCAAGATTATATATTTAGCAAAAGACTTGGTGAAACAGAGAGATCTATGGAGAGTCACAATACACTCCCTGGATAGGAAATTATTGAACATTCAGAGCCAGGGAATAACCAACAAACCAACCGCTGCAGACTGGTCACCAAAAGGGAACAGTTGAATCCTCTCCTTTCCCTGCCCTGCCTAACTATGCCAGTGAAATTCTTTCTTGACTGGATGTGTGTTTGTGTGACCAAAGGCGAAAGAGAGGTATGTTGTTATGTACAGTCTCTATTATGGGAAAAGTCGTTGCCTGGCAAATATCTGTGCATTAATCTGAGGACACTGGCTAAGCATCAGGTATTTAAACAGCTTGGAGACTGGCCAGTCCTTAAACATTAAGGTGCAGCCAGGAGCAGAGGCTGTGTTAGGAGGAGGGAGGCCATTCGGGCTCTAGGCAGTGTGGATGGGATGGGATCTTTTACTGGTGCAAAACCCCTCTTGCTTGCTGGCAACAATCCTTGTCCTCAGCCTGCCCAATTCAGCCCTCCCTCAGGCTGGGAACGAGTCAAGGAGCTAAGGGGATCTATCAGGATGTCTGGCTGGTGGCAGGGAGGAACCGCAATGGAGATGACAGCAGATAGCTTGTAAACCCAAAGGAGCCCATATGTGCACCCAAGAGCAGAGTATGACCCACCTGACTTTCAGACCCTTCCTTCTGGCTTCAATAGTAATTAATATTTTTTCTTTTGAGATGTATTTATTCACAGGCATTCCTAGGGCACTCCTTGGCAGAATATTCAAGAGCACCCCACACCCCTCTGACGGTGGGCAGTATTATTAGCTCTATTGTATATATAAGGAAAATAAGTCACAGAGACTTTAAGTGACTTGTCCAGTATCAAGCAAGTAGTTCATAGTGGAGCTGGGAATAGAACCCAAACTGACATCCATCTGACCTCGAGTGTTTTAGAAAGCGAATTACTTTCAAATAATAGCTCTGATCCCTTACTCAGGTGGGTGGTTGATTGAGTAAAGCCTACAGGCTGTCTTTTAAAACATTACCTGTGTTTTTAATATCACACAAATAAAGAGCTCTCTCTAGTTTTCTGAACCGGTCTATCCAGGCCTCCTGCTCTTCAGAGTCACTGGAGTCAGTCGGACTGAAGAAAGACTGGATCGCTGGTCTTTCTTTTCCTTCAGTGGCGGGATAGTTTCGAGCCCAAGTCTTGGAAGCAAGAATTTCATGCTCTTTGGTGTTTTCCTGCAAAGGAAAGGACTGAACAGTGTAAATCAAAGACTAACCACTAATAGTTTTCTACAGAGGGAAGACAGAGTTGATCCTAGGGAGAGGCAAATGGAGGTAGAACAAATCTCCCTAGGCTGGTGTGATTCCACCACAAGGCATTGCCCAGCACAGCACACCCCTCCTGCTCAGTCTGACTATCCTTACTTGGAAGGAAAAACATAACAAGGCCCAGCGTTGCCCAGAACTCACTTAATGGGTTTTCTGATAACCAGCTTCCTCACTTCATTGGGACAGTTGCCAGGCTAGGTTTACAGTGCATTGCATTTCAGTGACTGGCTACATCGCAAAGTTGGCACAACAGGTTATTTTCAGGCCTACTCACCATAGTTTAGAGCTGTGACCTGAAGACAGCCAGCATACATTTGCTAACTCAGATCCCTTCCCTGATTTCCGGCCTATTCCCTGGCTACTGAACAAATTAGTCACATTCAGTTTTTTCTTTGACCATCCCCTCTCTGTTTTAACAGTTCATACTATGGCTATTTTTAAAGTTATCTGTGAAGTTCCTCTCTTTCCCTTCTGCAAGTATTCCTCTCAATGGCGGAGTCTCATGATGAATGGCTAATTAGCATCCTGTTCCACTAGGGGTGCCATAAAAGCAATTTGTTATGCCAGGGAGGTCCCCACCCACAATAATCTATGGTATAGTGTCAAGCAAAAGAATGAGGCCTACTGAGAAACTGGTAGCACTGTATGGGGTCTAAAGCGGTGGTTTCCTCCACACAAGAATTCTTTTCAGTCAATGGCGAGTGCAAAGAAAATTAAGTCCCTGCTGTTCAGTCACAAGTCACTACTAAGAAATTTAAATGGAAACTGTAAGATTAAAACTATTAGCGACAGTGTAATGCTGGGTAAATGGCAACAACAGAATACTTCTGTGTTTAAGGCAGCTATGAACACCACAGTCGTGGGCTTGGTCTAGAATGTTGTCTACCTCCGGAAATAGCCCCAACTTAGCCATTGCTGAAGCTGCACTTGTGCTGACCCCCACATGTAGACTAGGGCAAGCATTGGATTCACTAACTGAGGTCGATTTCTGCCCAGTCAGTACCCGTTGTCTATGCTTCCGGGGTATGCACTGAACTGACTGCTGACCACCAAAGGCCAAGTCTGGGCAATTTCCAAGTCTGGATAGCCTTAAGACACCCTCGCCAGCTGGTGGAGGCTTCAGCAGAAACACAGCCCAGCAAGTGTTTACCCTCAAGGAATAATGGGCCAAAACTTTCAAAACTGGGAGTGTAAAGTTAGGCTCCTAAATCCACAGTGAAGTTCTTAAATATGGATTATTATGGAGCCCAGATCCTTAAAGTTACTTAAGTGCCTAAATCCCATTGAAATCACATTGATGACCAAATATTAAATCACAAGGAAATTAAAAACAAAGCAACCAAACTTCATCAATTCCAAGACCAGCAGGGACCACTCTGATAATCTAGTCTGACCTGCTGTATAACACAGGCCCGGGAACTTCCCCAAAATAATTCCTAGAGCAGATCTTTTAGTAAAACATTCAATCTTGATTTAACAATTGTCAGTGATGGAGAATCGACCATGACCCTTGGTAAGTTGTTAATTACCTGCACTGTTAACAATGTAGGCTTTCTTTCCACTCTGAATTTGTCTAGCTTTGGCTACCAGCTGTTATACCATGTAGCGTCACTGCACTTTTCCACAACCTCATTTGCAATAGTAGTCAGAAGACAGCTCTCAAGCCAAGAATGAGGGGATTTTGTCATTATTTCCTTTCACATGGACGGCCAATATTGATATTATTTTCTGAAGTGTTTTACAGCAGGAAGCAAGTGTAGCGAGAGGCTGGGTCACTTTTAATAATAATAATAAATACAGATGCTCCCCAACTTATGCAAGAGTTCTGAACACAAAGGAAAGACTGGGCATGTCCTTTCTCGTTAAGTCATAGGGCCCCAGTTCACTAACTTGTGCAACTTTAAGCATGAAAGTCATTCCACTGAAACCAATGGGAGTACTCATATGCTAAAGTTACACATGCACTTTGGTGCTTTGCTGGGCTGAGTTTTAGGCATTGAGGCCAGGAAAAACCAATAGTGACTTCAGTAGGCACCAAGTTACAGACTTGCCTTCTCCTTGTAGAGACCGTTATATAAAAGATCATCTGTAACATACCAACCAAAGATACTTATCAGCTATTTGGCTATATCCATTCTATTGAGCATACCAGATGGGCAGCCACATCATCGCTGATTTCCTCTTTGACTTCCCCTAAAATGGAAACATTCGTAAGAATTTCTTGCATCTAGGTGCTCCATAAAAATAATCACAACAATGGGTTTTGGAAACTACGAGCCCAATGCAATGCTCATTGAAGTCAATGGAAATAACTTCACTCGAGTACTGGATCAGGGCCTAAATAAACATGAAGGACTATGTCACCAAGGCTTAGTGCAATACACACTTTCAAGTACATTTTTAAAATATGAGCAAATGCTTGGGTTCAAATGCCCAACTGGCCTGGCTGTTATTGATGATCTCGATACTCAATTTGCCCACCACTGTGCAGGGAATGAAGGTGCTACTTTTAGTTTTTCAATCACTCTAGTAAGTTTAACTTCTCTCATAGGCAAAAGCTGCCCCCACCATTGAAAACCAGTACTTTGCTGCTGTGCAAGTGAGATGGTTGTGTACCATCTTCCTAAATTCAGTGAGTATCTCTGGAGGGGATCCCTGTGTGGGCAAGGACTTTGAAGTATTCTCCAGCAATGGGCATGGAGCAGTCTCCACAGAGCAGCTCTGCTACTGCTTTGCACCCTCAGTGGATGGTGAGAAATCCCTCCCTCTATTCAAGTGGGTCACACAGGAATCCAGCCCCACTGCAGCCAATCACAGCAGAAACACAACTTGTCAATTGTATGGTAGCTTTCATGCAAAGCCACCACAAAATGCTTTGCAGGCAGTTACATTCCAATCGATGTAAAGTAGGTAGGTCATAGCTCGAGCCCAGTGAATTTCAGCAAGGCAGCAGTCAGAATTGTGTTGATGTGTTGTAGTAAGTGCAGCTGGTCAAAATTTTTCACACAAAAATATTCCTATCTGGAAACCTGGCTTCATCAATATTTTGAGTGAGAACGCAGCAACGTGGACAACATTTTTGGCAATTTTCTAATCATGAGAATTAAAACAAAATATGTTGCCATGTTTAAAGGCCCACCAATTTGCATTTTGAGATTTCTGATATGGAATATTTTGTCACGTTTCATCCAGTGAAGTTTTCCAATATTTCCACTTTCTGGGCCGATTCAGAATGGAACCTGACTTTGGAATGTCAACGTTTCCTGTCGGAGAAACATTCCATTTCCTAGCCAGCCCTAACAGAACAATGGTTGGGAGACCCATTTGAAGGAAATTATGACAGAACTAGGAGTTTACGCAAGGTTGCTTTGGGCAGAAATGGAGAGGAGGGCACAAAGATATGGGCCAAAACAGATCTGTGTTGCCTGGATTCTGTAGATACAGTGTGTTAATAAAGCACCCACAGAGGTTGCCATTAATGAAATAGCAGCATTTGCCAAAAACTATTACCCAGTGATATCTAAGAGACGGCCACCATTTCCTGTTCTAAATACAGGGAATTAACTGAGGCATGTCAGTTACCATTGTGTCATCGCTGTTGGCTAACAATGACCTTTTAATGGAAACACCTGTATATAATTTTCTACAGTTCTGCATCTGTTTCCATGGAAATGGAACCAGGCACAGCAGCTGAGTCTGAAGATTTCGATTATGCAGATTTCAGCTGTGGCTACCAGCTGGGCTCTGTGAGTACCATTTTCCAAACAGCACCTGCCACACTTTAGGGTCCCATATGCTCCTAAAGTCTCCAGAGCCAGATTCTGCTACCAGTTACACATATATAAATCCATACTGACTCCACATAACACCATAGAATCACTCTGGATTTACATTGGTGTAACTGAGTGCAGGATCAGGCGTTTAGGTGTTGGAGGGGGTGGAGAAGGATAGAGTTTTAATGTTAATTTAAAAAAAAATCATAAAGAATCATAAAAAATCTTTCCCCTACTTTTACCAAATATGTGCCCTTCTCTGTGGGGTGAACTGGCTTAAACCCTCATCTTGTTACACAGTTTTCCCAGATGCACTGCATACAAGGGCAGTCGACTGTCTCATAACCCTCATCTATCTCAATACTTTGCATTGGTGAATTCTGTGCCTCGATTCATTGCCTTTGCTATAGTTTTATGGGAACTTTTTTTAAAATTCAAGATTTTAGACAGACATACAATGCAGCCAAGAGTGATGTTAAAACTCCTCTTTCTCCCCCTCTCTTTAAGGGAAAATCTGGCCTTTGTAGGTACCCTTTCCACTCCCACTGGGTCAAATTCCGTGATGACCCCATGCAATTCCAGTGATAGACACACACCTCAGGGCAGAATTTGGCTCAGCTTCTCGAATCCCGCTCATTACCATGGCAACTGGGTACCTATCACTAGATTGTTACCAGTGGTGTTTATTCCCAGTTTCTAATCTCTGTTACCATCTTTTATTTTACTGCTGTATGTGTCCTATCCAGCACGTGTAAAATGTGCAAGGGTTTGAGAGGCCAGTTTTTTCCCCCGTTTTAGTTCACGTGTGTTCACTTTCCAGAGCTGGCCAGCTACAAAGGACTGCACATACCGCACCCCATCAAGGGATTATTTGGCAGGCCTGGTCTCTCCTCTCTGTCCCCCACACCTACGCACTCCAGTAAGCTTTCCTCTATGCAAGGGGATCAATGCTAGCAGGCCCAACCCGACCCTGTGTTTTCACAGTTACTCTGTTACAGCTTAAAATTCAAGCCCTTGTACGTGATTCTTTGGCTAAGTACTGTAAATCAATTCTCTTCCAATACCTGCTTAATATCCATCTATTTGGAGATTACACTGATTTATGCACAGCAAGATGGATTGCAGCATAACATTTCAATGGTAGGAAAGATGAATTATCACCATGAATGAAGGGTGTTTATAGTTCAACAGACAGCTGGTTTGTCTCCAACCAGATGGTCATAGGTTCATGTCCAAACTTAGAATCCTGAATATGCTTCTATGCTATGAGTATGATTGGAGGAACACAGGGTTTGGCCATCATGTGAATATTAAAAACCCCATAACACTTTCTAAGGATTATTAGATTAGTGTAGCATCCCTGTCAATAGCTCACAATCCAGCCTTCATTTCAGCTTTGAAAAAGCTTCCAGAAGCAGGAAGAAGTAGCCCTCAAAAACCAGCTGCCTCTATCTAAGCAAACACATTCATTATTAAAGCCGGGCCCGAATCCAAATGATGGATCCTACCTCACCCATCATGGTCCTTGAGGACATTCAAAATGTGGAGCTGGATCCAAATTTTACAAATAGTCATTAGCTGAACCAAACTCCTCCTTACAAACACCCTAGACATTTTAGGGTTTTAAAATCTGGATTGGGATATAAATTTTGTGGTTTGAGACAATCTTCACTAATTATTCAACTAGACTTTATATTATTTGTTTATATTATATTATTAATAATTATATATTATATATTATTCAAGTCTTTTAAAATGAATAATTTTTGTTTCACACTACAGTTTGGAAATAGCTTTTCCAAACAGGACAAACTATAAAGAAGTATTAACATGTCCTGGAAAATTTTGAACACTAGGCATTCCACCTTTTTTTTAATTTTAATTTCTGTCTTCATCCCAGTTTTTCTCTTTGAAAGAATCTGAAATTTCAAAGCAAAACTTACCTGAAACAATCATGTTTTTCGCACAAAACCATTGTCCTGAAATATAGCTCCGGTTCACCTGATATATTGGTTCTCCAGAAAGATTTGTGACTACAGCCAGCCAAAAATTCAGTAGAACCAAAAGGAATTGATGAGTTTGAAGGAAATCTACCTGTTTTTTTTTTTTCAGTCAAGTTAGACAGGGAAGTAGGAGACCATATTAGGACAAATGAAAGAGAAAAAGCAAACTAGAGTAATTATCAGGGCCAAGTGAATTTTTATAAACTACTGTGATTATCTATGCACATAAATGCTCTGGTGATTATCTATGTGCATAAAACATGTGCCTCTCAGGAATGCACAGTCCAGCTACTGACAGCCAAGAATGTGCTAATTAACTGTCTGAAATAAGCTCTGGACAGGAAGATCAAAATTCAGAAGTTAGTCAGTGTGCGTAGAAGAATCTAAAGGAGTCTAAGCTGCTGTGATTTACAGTTGCTTCTAGCCCCCTCAGTGTGCAAATTACTCTGATTTGCACTCACAGATTCCCTCAGAATGAAGCCCATTACCCAGGTGTAATTTACACCTATTTGCACAACTCCTTAGAATTTGGCCCTGGAATCTTAGTGAGTCTAAACTAGTTTGACTCACCTACCAAGAGCCTAGAAGGGAGGATTGGTAGGAGCAAAAGCAACTAACAGGAAAGTGTAATTAGCTACAAATATAAAAGGTTGGGCTATTGTAATTTATGCCATTTGCACTGCTCTCTGCTATCTCTTAGTGTGTAAATTATGCCTAATTAGACTCCCATGTACTCATCTCCTAATCTGGCTCACTTAGGCCAAATTCTGGATTTACATGCCTGTGAGTCACTACTATGAATTTCAATGAGAGCCCCATCAATGCATCCAAGTCTAGAATTTGGCCTATAGCAGGGGTAGGCAACCTATGGCATGCGTGCCAAAGGCGGCACGTGAGCTGATTTTCAGTGGCACTCACAGTGCCGGGGTCCTGGCCACAGGTCCGGAGGGCTCTGCATTTAGATTCAATTTTATATGAAGCTTCTTAAACATTTTAAAAGCCTTATTTACTTTACAATAGTTTAGTTATATATTATAGACTTATAGAAAGAGACCTTCTAAAAACGTTAAAATGTATGACTGGCACACGAAACCTTAAATTAGAGTGAATCAATGAAGACTCGGCACACCACTTCTGAAAGGCTGCCGATCCCTGGCCTATAGCATATAGGTGGAGCTTGGAAGGGAAATCTGCAATACGGCTGCGCTTTTCTAGCATTTTGTAGGCTATTAAATGAGCAACAGACACAGGCAAAATATTGAGCAGTGCCGGCTCCAGGGCTCCAAAAAAAAAAAAAGCCGGAGTGAGGGACCGTCCGCCGAATTGCCGCCGAATAGCTGGATGTGCCGCCCCTCTCTGGCGTGGCTGCCCCAAGCACCTGCTTGACAAGCTGGTGCCTGGAGCCAGCCCCGGTTCTGAGTGAGGCTGATTACACTGTGGGATCAAGGAGAGTGTTAAAAAAGTACCACTCCTCAGTAAACACAGGAAAAGATTATTGAAAATGAATCCCTGATGGTACCCAGACAGCGAAGGTAACTGAAACAAGAGAAACATGTTGAAGATTTCCAAACATGGGCTAGAATATAGGGTGAGCAGACTTCCTGTACAGATGCGTCAGCCAAATGGAATCTACCTGAACAACAGATCCTTAATTAGTGGCTAGATTGTCCCTGAAATACTGCATTTATTTTGCCATTGTAACTCTGGGTCTTGTTTTCAGAGGGGCCGAGCACCAACAGCTCCCAGTGACGTTGATGTGCTTGCTCAGCAACTCTGCATGGAAAGGGCCTGATTCTGCATTGACCTGCACCATGTGTTGTTGTTTCCACCAATGCAAAGTGAATGTAAAATATTCTCATGATTTGGTAGCAGGTGACACCCACTTGGCACTGGTGTAAAGGCCTACATAAGGTGTCAGGCAGCGGAGCAACAGGCCCCATGTCTTCTTTGAAGCCAGGATAATTACTTTCTGAGCATAATGGAGCCAGATCCTCATTGGTTTAAATTAGGATAGCTCCCTTATGGATACTCGAGTGACATCAATTATCCCAGCTTCAGATCTGGCCTAACCGCTGCACTATTTCTTCATTTCTCTAAGCTGAAAATTCTGCAACAGCAGCTGGAAAACATGCAGCCAAATAGGTGCATGCTACCTGCTAGAGAGAGAGAGAGAGGAATAGCTTTTGAATATCAAACTAGTGAAATTCCTGTACTGCCAGCATGGATCCAGGAGTGCACAATGATTATGCACAATTTTTCCTTTGGAGAATATACATTGTACTGCTCTTTAAAGTGAAGAGAAACATTTACTGAACTTGCTTTGGCGGTGGTTGGTTGTGGGTTTTTTTCTTTGTTGTTGTTCCAGACTTGCGAGACCTTTTTATTTCTTAAAAAAGAGGCCAATGCTCAGCATGGCACTTTGACAGGGTGGCATTATCAACAGCAGGACACTTGTTGGAAAAAAGCTCACTATGTAGGATGAAGATATTTCAGGGAACGTTGGTCTTGGAAAAGGTAGTGTTTTCAGGGTGCTTGTTATATCTCCCGGGTGTGATTTAAAGTGACAGCCACTTCACTTACCCACAGGAACAGGCAAATTAGGAATCGCATCAGAATGAGCTTTCTTGAGCAACTCCACAAACTTCTTCCACCTGCATGCGCAAACATTTTTAAATGAAAAATAATATTTGAAAACAAACCCCAAACAGTCTGACTTCCAAGAGCTATGTAATGGAGGTCAGAGACATGATTAAAAATAAACAATACATTTACGAAAAGGTTTTTTGAAATAAAGAAAGAAATGACATTATAAATATGCAGCAGAGCATACCACAATCACCAGCATGAAGCTTAGCTTGTGCACATAAATGCAATACATCACACGATGCACTGTCTACACATTCAGGACAACATTTTCCAAAGGACAGACTCTCTATTTGCCACGGCACTTTCCAGCTCTAGGATTTTTTAAAATACTATCTATCTACAACTGAAGCAAAGGATGGACACAAACGTGGCTTTATGGGCCACAACCTCAGTGCAGAGAGGTGAAGTCAACAGAGCTATGCCAATTTCCACCAGTTGAATTAATCCGCTGCGGCTTTTTGGTGGTGCTACAAAAGCTTTATCTCCCCAATTCTGTAACTTCCAGAAACTGAACTGATCACCTCACTTCTCCAGGAAAAATAAATTAAAGAAGAGAGGTAGAAAAATCTGCATAGAAATATCAGGCATTCCTCCTCCGAGCCCCCATTTTTCTTGTTGACAAGTTACAGAGAGGACATAACTTGTTCTGCTTTGTTCGACAAGGCTAATCTCACGTGACTGTAATCACTCATGGTGTTTTATTGATTTTAAGCACATTTAATCAGAAAGTGGCTCAGAGCTAGATTCCTGCTAATTACTTGAGAAACAGCCTCCCGAATGGCTTCACAATTGGACTGCAGATTAGAATGGACAGTATATACTAAAACAATGATTCATGCATTCAGCTTCCTAGATTTATTTTGTTTATATTGGATTTTTTAATCTCTAAAGGGACGTAATTCAGTCTATGGGCAAGTGGCATTTAAAGTCCTTAACAAAATGGCTTTAATTTAACAAGCAAGGCCTTAGCCAAAGATGGTATGTGTGTGGAAGAGTTTATCCTTTACAAATGTAATTCCTCACTACAGGTCATAGGAGTGAAGGTGCCCTTCATCACACCATGCTGTGACATGTACAGCATTGGAAGGTAAGCCTTGAGAAGTCTGTGCTTTGCTGAGAGCCAAGAGAGTCCTGCTAAATCAAGACATGAGAATCCACACAAAGACTCCTTTACAGTTAGGTTAAGATCTTTGCTGCAGGCTAAGGGTAAATTAGCCTCGTATGGGCTAAGGTACTTTGAATTCGTTGTAAGGTTCTCCTAAGTTCCGCTTATGTGAAAAGGGTTTTGGGTTGGTTTCTTCTTTCCAGTCATGCTATGAAGAGCTCTACCCTGTATATGTGACCGAAGTCAGCCCGATTTTGATCTTATAACTGGCAAGGTCCCAACTAAGAGTGGGACCTCAAGCCCCTAGGAAGGGGATACGGAAAATCAGTGAGTGATCTCCCATTTCAGTGTCTCTGCCAGAGCGAAGATTGGGCCAGCCTGTGAATTGCAAGTCTCCATGACACACCTAAAACGGGGGGATGGGAGAGCCCCATGCACAGAGCAACTGGCTTTGTAGCTTGTGTGTGAGGCTGACCCTGTACAATCAAATGTCTATTTTAGAAGGAATGATCAAGTCTGGATGGTATTAAAAACTTACTGTATTTTGCCTTGTTTGCACAAATCATGGTTGTTGAGCAAAGCTTCCAGCAATAAAGGAGTTAAAGTTAGTCTATGCTTCTGGCAAACAGTCTCAATCTGGAAACAAGATAAGATTTCCCACTGAAATTTGGGGTATCATTATCTATGGCAAAGCAACTGAGAGAAGAAGATTTTATTATAAATCTAGTGCACATCACAGCCATCAGCTCCAGTATAAAAGATACATGGCAAAGTGTTTTCAAACAGTCTAGTAAAACAGCATATACACGTATGCAGTTGTGACCAGGACTGAGACATTTCTTCTTGTGAGCCTGATTTTGCAGTCATTTAACATGCTAAACACCATGTGCAAATTCTGCAAGCAGAATCAAGTGACTGTGCAAAAAAATTACCAGCAGATCTTATTAAGAATTAGGTCTGGCTGAAAAATTTCCTTCAAAACCATTTCTTGGATGGAAAATGGGTTTTCAACTAAATGAGAGTTTTCACAGAAAGCATCCAATTTCCTTGAACATTTTTGTTTTGTCATTGGAAAGCTGAAAACCCCAAAGTTTGTGCAGATTTGGCAGTTTTCTGCCATACATTTTCAGGTTTTTTTGGGGGGGGGGGGGGAAGGGTTGACAAAAGATGAAATTTTCTACAGAAAAAAATCTCCCATTTTCCAACCAGCTCTACAATCATTCTTAAACATAACTCATAAATCTTTTTTTTAAAAACAACAACAGATGAGCTCAGAATTCTGTGCTGAATACCCCCAAACTGAACAACATTCAACACAGTTCATCTAATTCATCCCTTCCTTTTTTCAGACCTGTGACACCATGGCCCACTGCTCATTACTGCCTCCTGAATGGTATGAAGCCTCAAGCATTCACTCTGCTTAGAAACTCATCTCAGATTCACCACTGAATTTCCAAGGAGCCAACCTGTAGGCACGAGGCACGTCATTTATCATTGAAGATGATGTACTCTTTTCTAAAGCCTTTCTATTATTTTAAACCCTGTGGGAGTCTCATAGGAATGCTCTAAACTTGACAAAAGCCACAAAGTATAACAAATCCAGGATTTAGCTTTTAGCCTCTTCACCCATCCCTCCCTCCAGCTCTTCCCACTCCACAGACTTTCAATTTTTTACCTTAACGAAGATGTGGGATCACTGCTGTTGGGATACTGCAGAGCAGTAACCAAAAGCAATATAAGCCCAGCAAATTCTGCAAAGTATCAAGTGTTCTCACCTCCCATTGACTTCAGTGGTTTTTGAGGGTCTCCTCACTTCTTAAAGTCTGTGTCTCTAGATATGTCTGCATTGCACTATCTGGGGCTGGCCCAGGTCAGCTGAGTCAAGTTTGTGGGGCTTGGGCTGTGGGGCTATAAAACTTGAGTGCAGACATTCAGGCTTGGGCTGTAGCCTGGTCTCTGAGATCCCACAAGGGGAGAGGGTCCCAGAGCCCGGGATCCAGACCAAGCCTGGATGTCTCCACTGCTGTTTTATAGCCCTCCAGCCCATGCCTTGTGACACAAGTCAGCTGACGTGGGCCAGCCACCAGTGTTTAATTGCAGTGTAGACATATCCTTTTAGACCAGTTCTGAAGGATTCACATTCTTTTCTTATTTTTAAGCATAAAAATATAGCTTTGAAATGCATTCTGCAATAGTAACAGGATCTATGCATATAACTGACACAAATGGTCCATCTATGGCTTTAAGTGTGTTACACTGCTATTAAATGAGAGCGGTCTACCTGTGATTACATGACTAGACTGAACCCTGTTCTGGGGCCTATTTACCTCATAGAGAGAGAGAAGGCCGGAGAAAGACTTATCTTCTTTTTGAAAACTCAGGCTCAGTTTCTCCATGTCTAGTTCCCCCTTATATTCCTCCAATATTTGCTTCAAGATCTGTAATGGGTCCTCAGGAGCCAGAGAGCTGGAGGATCAAAATATAGAGATTACCATAAAAATAATACATAATACTTTCCAGTTCACCTGGCCCCACAAAGGATCCCAAAGTGTTCTATGAGTATACTGCCCTCCCAGGCCATATAGAACCCCTGAGGTGTTCTGGGGCAGCTGTTTAACTGATCACAGCAACAGAACAAAACAGGGTTGGGTAGGAAGCAAAGAAAAATAGCAAATCCATCTAAAATGCCATGGTAAGGAAAACATAATTACCTTTTGGCTGGATTATCAGGTTTAACACTGTGATTCATGTGAAAAAGGCCTTAAGATTTTTTTAATGGTATACGCACCTCGGATTTTTTGTTTCATCTAAAAGATGGTACTTCTAAATGCCTCCTATCTCCATGATGGGGCCTGGTTCAATACTGACTCAGAAAGAAGGAGGGCCATCTACTGAATCACCAATAATGCTTCCTGAGGTTTCCTTGGAGGTTTCCCATTCAGTAATCAACCAGGCCCGCTGTTTTTAGGATCTGATCAAAGCATAGGTGAGCTGATGTGGCTGCCGGCTGTATATCATAAATACCTGCCTGATCTTCGCCTCAGACTTTTTCTGGTAGAGCATAGCTTAATACATGAGTAAATAAAATGACATACTTGTGTATGGCTCCTAACTTTGTTACATTGTTGGTACTGCGTAATGCTGCCATGCAACATAGTGACTGGAACGTACAGTAGAAGGGGTGGCTCAGTGAACTGATAATACAGCAAAAGATAATCAGTAACTGAGCTTTTTGATTGTCTGTCAGTTGCAAAAAAAAAAAAAAAAAAAATTATTTCAGGTCCACCCACAATGAAAAGTTTCTGAAATTTTCAGCAAAGTGAAAAGTAAAAAAAAAAAATGTTTTGGGTTGAATGAAACATTTTGTTTGTCCCAAAAGGTAATGTTTCATTTTGATTTTGAGCTTTTTTTAAATTAATAAATAAATAAATAAAATTGAAGGAAATTCAAACCAAAAAGTCATTTTGAATCAAAAATCAAAACAATTCATTAAAAAATGAACAAACAGATCCTTTTCATTTGTTCATAATTTTTGTTTATTCGATTAAAATAAATTGGTGAGTTTGACACAAATTCACAAAAGGTTTTGATCAATCTGTATCTGCATTTTTTGCTGAAAAAGAGTTTTGGTAAAAACTTCTCCCAGAAATCTTCTACAAAAGATTTCACCATAGGCCTCAGGTTCTAAAATCCAGCCTTGGCTAGCGGTGATAGAAGTCTGTTGCTCTCTGTTGGCTGCTCAGTGGACTATAAGAAATGAGATGGTGGTCTCAAATCTAATTTCTAGTGTGCCGATGTTCACATCACATAAGGTCACAGTCACTATCAACACCCTTGTTGTCAATTTCAGCAGTGTGATCGTTTGCTCTGACAGTGGGAGCCTTTCTCATCCAGATGACTTACGTTGATGGGGGAGTATGTACTGTACTTATTCTGAGCATAGACTACTTCAGTCTCCAGTGATTTCAAAACAACATTTCTCTCATATTATATATATACACCTCTACCCCGATATAACGCTGTCCTCAGGAGCCAAAATTTTTTCCCGTGTTATAGGTGAAACTGCGTTATATTGAACTTGCTTTGATCCACCAGAGTGCACAGCCCCACCCCCGCAGAGCACTGCTTTACCGCGTTATATCCAAATTCGTGTTATATCGGGGTCGTGTTATATCGGGGTAGAGGTGAGTATGTATATATATATATATATATATATATATATATATATATACACACACACACACACACACAATTACACACACAAGGATAAAAAGGCAATTATTAAAATTGTCTCTAATTGAAACTGTTTCCCTTGCCAAAGTTAAGTAAAGGGGAGTCTGCATGATCTCAAATGATGCTTCTAGCAGTATGTAGTGTAGGTGATCAGCGACCCGAAACACGTAGTGGTTTGAATGGTTGCAAGAGAAAATCTGTGCTCTTCTACGCTATGTAAAATGCTTTTTAATCTCATAATTGAAGAACCAGTTTTGCTTTCAGAATCCTCAGTGAAAATAGCAGGCTTGAAAACATTCTGAAAATTCAACACCTACAAGACTTTTACCAAATGAAAACTAGGAAAAGGAGGATTTCTCAGATACTTTGCTCATTTGTTTAGAGTAATAAATACATTAAAAAAAAACAGAAATAGAACCTTTTGCTTTGATCCTTTAAAGTTACACTCTTTGCTTGAAGACCCAGATCACATGTCTTGATATTCTGCATTTCAACTGCTGCAGCTAGTCTTAGAAACTGAATCAGATTTTCAGAATTTACCTAAAAAAACAGATAGGTACAAACACAAGCAAAGGGCATAGGAAAATGTCAGTCTGTTACAACCTCTCCTTTAAATTGCATCTTCCTGAGAAAATTAAAGTGAAAATAAAGTGCTTTAGGGGGGGAAATCACATTTAATTTTACTTACAAAGTTAAAAGGTGTCTCACACATGAAAAATATTGGATTTGTGCCTTTTTATGTTTGTATATGATGTATAATGAATCCCCTGAAATGAATAGTTAAGACCAATGAAGTCCATTGAAATCAATGGGAGTCTTTTCTCTGACTTCACTGGACTTTGCACCAGGCCCTTATAGGCCAGTGGAGGGCAAGAGGAGAAGAGGGAGACAGGTCCCTAGGATTAGTGGATTAGCAGCCGAGCGTCTAGGGGGATAAGAAAGAGTTTGGCAGCAGGAGGTCTTGTGTGTGTATGGGGAGATCTGGCAGGAAGAGCTGGGTGAGGGTGTGCGTCGGAGGACTGATTTATAGGGCTACGGCAGTATTACAGAAATGACTCCATGAGACAAGGGCTCCCGTGTGCCTCATTCAGCAGACCCCTAACAAGATGCAATACCCGCCGCACCGCTAAGTTGACTGAGCACTCGCGCAGCACAGCTGCCTTCCTGCTAATTGTTATTTAGAAAGTGCTAATGTTAAAACTGAGGAGCAAATCCTACCCCTGCGTCCCCTGCACAAGAGAAGGCATCATTCGGGGGGACCGGGAAAGGGGTGCAGAGTAGGTTGTAAATGTAAACGTAAATGTACTGGTATGAGAGAGAGTGGAATATGCGGACAGTGGTCATAGGTGCTGGAACTAGGAGTGCTGGGGGTGCTGCCACCCCCTGGCCTGAAGTAGTAATAACAACCCAAATACATGGTTTCCACCTTCAGCATCCCTACTAACAAAATTGGTCCAGCACCACTGAACGTAGTAGCATGATACTTAGCACACAAGGCGCAAGGCGGTGGAACATCAGGACCATTCCCTAAAATAATACACATCTCTACTACCTGAGCTGAAGAAGAATCTCCATTAGCGGTTGTGTTGGAGCCAATGGGTGGGATTTGCAAAAAAATCAATGTTGGACTAACTCTTTACTCAAGTCAAGAGTAAAACTTCCAGAATTAGGATGACGCTGAATGATTCTGAAAATCCCATCTGATTACCTCTGTAGTTCAATCACTACGGGCAGTGATACATAAGCAAAATTGCCAGTATATTGCAACTTCCTTTCTGCTGTCAGTTACTGTAATCAATTACAGTCGCAACACTGGAGACATGTTAGAAGACAGAAAATGTCTAAAACACAGAGGTCGTTTCGGCCACATTTGCTGATTAATCCCCAAATAGCAAATAAAGCCTAACTAACATATGAGCATCTCTAAGCTAAGGAAGTTACTGCTTATTAACCTCTCTCTTCTGTTTACTTGACTTGCACGGATAAGTGAAAAAGGCTAATTGATTTTTCCCCCCAGTTAAGACATTCAGATGAACATACCAATTCAGAGTCATTTGCCTCAGAAAACCTCTCAAAGAGGCGCTTGACAGTTGGTAATTGTAGAGGGACTTCATGCTTCAGAAGGAGGGAGCTCAGCTGGGACTGAGGAAGAAATCCAGAGATGGGATCCAGAGTCTTAAGCTCTCTCTGCAGCTTTTCGAACCCGGCTAACCTAACAGGACCCAGCCGGAGTTCATTTCTGACAAGAGCCAGGAGAGAATCCTCTTCCTCGGGTGACTCTGATGGCCCTCGGCATATGATCTGCTGGAAATCATTTAGAAAAGAAACATCTGGTTATATAATATAGAGTAACTCGAATGAAGAATGGTAAAGCAGATGGTTGAATGGAGATTGCTTTACAACATCGTTACAATGGCTGTGCTGAGCAAAACAGCAGTCCACTCAGGCCCCTGGCTGCATGCTAAAGCTGCGCAACAGAAGAAAAGCTGCCCTACATGGACAGCTGAGGATTCCATTTGTCACAGAGGAATCCTGGGATCGCACAAAGCTGGCAAAGCTGTTTTGGTATAGGAGACATGCTAGGGTCAAATGTTGGAGGATGGGAGCTTGTGGTGGTTTCCAGATTTTCAGCTGCTGGTGATGTAATTTAGAGCAGCCCTGCAGCTGCTCTCATTTACACCGAAGGCTGTTTTGTCTGGCTCAGGATCAGGGAGATAAAAAGGTGGCTTAGCGTCCCCCTCCCCCTGGCTCCTTTCCCCCTCACCTGTTCAGACTGTAAACTTGGTCTAGCTGAGGACTGAGCCCATCATTAGCAGGCCAACACTTGAAACAAATTGTCACTGAAAATATTTAATAGATGACCAGTTATGGCAATATTTCATAGAATCATAGAATCATAGAATATCAGGGTTGGAAGGGACCTCAGGAGGTCATCAAGTCCAACCCGCTGCTCAAAGCAAGACCAATTCCCAACTAAATCATCTCAGCCAGGGCTTTGTCAAGCCAGGCCTTAAAAACCTCCAAGGAAGGAGATTCCACCACCTCCCTCGGTAACGCAGTGCTTCACCACCCTCCTAGTGAAATAGTGTTTCCTAATATCCAACCTAGACCTCCCCCACTGCAACTTGAGGCCATTGCTCCTTGTTCTGTCATCTGCCACCACTGAGAACAGCCGAGCTCCATCCTCTTTGGAACCCCCCCTCAGGTAGTTGAAAGCAGCTATCAAATCCCCCCTCCTTCTTCTCTTCTGGAGACTAAACAATCCCAGTTCCCTCAGCCTCTCCTTATAAGTCATGTGCTCCAGACTCCTAATAATTTTTGTTGCCCTCCGCTGGACTCTTTCCAATTTTTTCACATCCTTCTTGTAGTGTGGGGCCCAAAACTGGACACAGTACTCCAGATGAGGCCTCACCAATGTCGAATAAAGGGGAATGATCACGTTCCTCAATCTGCTGGCAATGCCCCTACATATACAGCCCAAAATGCCATTAGCCTTCTTGGCAACAAGAGCACATTGTTGACTCATATCCAGCTTCTCGTCCACTGTGACCCCTAGGTCCTTGTCTGCAGAACTGCTACCTAGCCATTCGGTCCCTAGTCTGTAGCAGTGCATAGGATTCTTCCGTCCTAAGTGCAGGACTCTGCACTTGTCCTTGTTGAACCTCATCAGTTTTTTTTGGACCAATCCTCTAATTTGTCTAGGTCCCTCTGTATCCGATCCCTACCCTCCAGTGTATCTACCATGCATCCCAGTTTAGTGTCATCTGCAAACTTGCTGAGAGTGCAGTCCACACCATCCTCCAGATCATTAATAAAGATATTAAACAAAACCGGCCCCAGGACCAACCCTTGGGGCACTCCTCTTGAAACCGGCTGCCAACTGGAGACATTGATCACTACCCGTTGAGCCCAATGATCTAACCAGCTTTCTATCCATCTTACAGTCCATTCATCCAGCCCATACTTCTTTAACTTGGCGGCAATTTCACAACATTTACCTGGTGATGTCCTACATGTTGTCTTAAAGACCGAGCTCTAAGGGATGGCTTTTGGAGGGCATGAATGTAGGACAAAGACTGATCTCCCGATGGGACAGATGCACAATGAATATTTGGTGGTTTTAAAACCTTGAAGAACAAACGTGGAATTAGACATAAGGCAATCAAAGAAAAATAAATAGTTGTGTTCTAACCAAAATATACTCTGAGTACAAATATTGACATACACAAATATTTCGTCATATAAAATATATGCTGGTGATTCCTTTTTAGAAAGCAAACATGTTTAAACTCCAACAATAATACGTCCTGAAGACATATTTAACTGGAACAGCTATTAAATTAGTTCTCATTTTATTAGTATAATTAGCTCCTTCAGCTCTGAAAACATTCCCCTACCACTTAAGATGAAGGAAACTCTCCATCAGCTGCTGGCATTATAGTGTCTATGACTCATAGATGTGCCGTTCTAATTCCACCTAGTAGAAGGCAGTGGTGCTCCCAAACACTAGCCATTTTGTTACCATCATGGAATGCATTCAACTTTCCAGTAGCAGGGTTAGAAAGTCTCATTGTTTAGTATTTCATACTGAGCATTAGAAATGCTCTCCTGCATTAGAGATTAGGGTTAACAGTCCTCATTATTTTCAGCAAGAGATTAATTAAAGCCCAACATTTCTAAAAGCAACCTGGCATAAATGAATCAGTTCATTGCACAAATATCTGAATTGGTAACGTCTTTCCTTTATTTCTCTACTGAAGTCTAAACCTACCCTGATGTGGAAAGAAACGAATGCCAGGAGCTGCCTTTTGCAATAGGTTTAAAACATAAACAAATGATTAGCTACTTTCAGTTCTGATGGTCCCCAAATATTACCCTTCCTTATAACTACTGCACATACGACCATCCTCCCCACGCACTGCATTCCTAATCTCCTACCACCTGAAATGGTTTGCTTTGCATTAAAAATACAGTAGGTCCCAAATACGGAAACGATGACCCAAATATCAGCCTTTCAAAACAAGGGCTGAAGTGGTTTATTTATGAAATTCCTAGGGATGGAGCGGAAGCTGCACAAAGACCGCAGAGTTGGACATGGAACAATGTAGAGCATTGTTAGGTATTTAGCAAAGAACACTGCAAACCAAAGGAGAGAGGAAGAGAAGGAAGAAATACGTTTCCTGACTGGCAGGGCCAGCTCTGGCTTTTTTGCCCGTGACCCTGTGCAGTGGAATAAAGGCAAATAAGATCCCTTCCACCCATATGGCCACATGAGCTCTCCCTTCATATTTGCTCTTGGCGCAGGGGATAGAACATGGGGGATAGAACACGGACTGTGAGTCTGGTACTTCTCCAAGCAAGAGGCAGAGAGAGGGTCAAAGGGGCAGGGACTAGGCAGAGTTAACATGCTGAGCTGGCACAAATGGGGAAGTCAGCTGTACCTAGTAAAGGGCTCCAGTGAGTTATTTCCCCCGAGCAAGGGAGCAGCACTCAAAAAGGCACAATTCCCCCCCAGGACAATGCCGTTATGCACTGTCCCATGCATGAGGCAGAGTCCACATTTTTAAAGTCATACGCCCCCTAAGCACAACCTCTAGGCCTGACTCAGTTTGACTCAGGGGTGTACAGCACCTCTCAAAGTCAGGCCGGGCATTCCAAGCCGTGCACCCACAAAGGGAGGTGCCCAAAATTACTGAACACGTCTAAAAATCTAGGGTCCAGATACAGCTGGGCAAAGAATGGATTTTTTGGTTTGCTAGCTATTCTGAAGAAAGAAAGAAAATAAATATTTCTTTTGACCGAAAACAAAATGTTCCATTTCAATTTCAAGCATTTTTAATGTTTCTGAATTTTTTAAAAAATAAAATGGAAGAAAATTTCAAAAAGAAAACAATAATTTAGAACTGAAAAATTGAAGAGGTTTGATTTTTTCTAATGTTGGGGGGCATGGGTAGGTTCCAACACAAATGATATGGGAAAACCAACATGAATTGGCAAAAGATTACAGTTAGACTACCTCTAATTTTTTGCCTGAAAAAAGTTTTGTCCAGAAAATAGGGCTGTCAAGCGATTAAAAAAATTAATCGTGATTAATCGCACTGTTAAACAGTAACAGAATACCATTTATTTAAATATTTTTGATTTTTTCTACATTTTCAAATATATTGATTTCAATTACAACAGAGAATACAAAGTGTACAGTGCTCACTTTATATTTATTTTTATTACAAATATTTGTGCTGTAAAAAACAAAAGAAATAGTATTTTTCAATTCACCTCATACAAGTAGTGCAGTGCAATCTCTTTATCATGAAAGTTGAACTTACAAATATCAAATTATGTACAAAAAATAACTGCATTCAAAAATTAAACAACGTAAAACTTTAGAGCCTACAAGTCCACTTAGTCCTACTTCTTTTTCAACCAGTCCCTCAGACAAACAAGTTTATTTACTTTTGCAGGAGATAATGTTGCCCGTTTCTTGTTTACAATGTCACCTGAAAGTGAGAACAGCCATTCTCATGGCACTGCTGTAGCCGGTGTCACAAGATAATTACATGCCAGATGAGATAATGATTCATATGTCCCTTCATCTTCAACCACTATTCCAGAGAACATGCATCCATGCTAATTACGGGTTCTGCTCAATAATGATCCAAAGCAGTGAAGATCGACACATGTTCACCTTCATCATCAGAGTCAGATGCCACCAGCAGTTGATTTTCTGTTTTGGTGGTTCGGGTTCTGTAGTTTCCGCATCGGAGTGTTGCTCTTTTAAGACTTATGAAAGCATGCTCCACACCTCATCCCTCTCAGATTTTGGAAGGCTCTTCAGATTCTTAAACCTTGGGTCGAACGCTGTAGCTATCTTTAGAAATCTCACATTGGTACCTTCTTTGCGTTTTTTCAAATCTGCAGTGAAAGTGTTCTTAAAATGAACAATATGTGCTGGGTCATCATTCGAGATGGCTATAATATGAAATAATGGAAGAATGCGGGTAAAACAGAGCAGGAGACATCCTATTATTTTTTTAACGAGCATCATCAGCATAGAAGCATGTCCTCTGGAATGGTGGCCGAAGCATGAAGGGACATATGAATGTTTAGCATATCTAGCACATAAATACCTTGCAATGCCGGCTACAAAAGTGCCATGCAAATTGCTGTTCTCACTTTCGGGTGACATTGTAAATAAGAAGCAGCCAGCATTCTCTCCTGTAAATGTAAATAAACTTGTTTGTCTTAGCAATTGGCTGAATAAGAAGTAGGACTGAATGGACTTGTTGGCTCTAAAGTTTTACATTGTTTTGTTTTTGAGTGCAATTATGTAACAAAAAAATCTACATTTTTAAGTTGCACTTTCACAATAAAGAGATTGCACTACAGTATTTGTAGGAGGTGAATTGAAAAATACTAATTCTTTTGTTTATCATTTTTACAGTGCAAATATTTGTAATAAAATAATAATATAAATGAGCACTGTACACTTTGTATTCTGTGTTGTAATTGAAATTAATATATTTGAAAATGTAGAAAAACATCCAAAATATTTAATACATTTCAATTGATATTCTATCGCTTAACAGTGCGATTTAAACAGCGATTAATCGAGATTAATTTTTTAATTGTGATTAATTTTTTGAGTCAATCACGTGAGTTAACTGCGATTAATCGATAACCCAATCAGAAAATTATGCCTAGCTCTTGTTCAAACTTTTGTGAGCCAGTTTATCCATCTGTGAGATGGGTATAATCCTGCTGATTTATCTCATGTGACACAGTGCAGCTGAATTAACATCAGCAATGCCTTTTGAGATCCTCAAGGTACTAAGGACCTGAGTGCAAAATTCTTATTCAACTCGACTTCAGCAGGACTATTTTCATGGGTAAGTGCTCACAAACATAAGAATTGCATAACTAGGTTCCTAGTGCACATATTTATATTGCTGCAAAGAGACCTGGTTATTTTAACATTAAGTATTATCCATGGATCGTCCCTGCAACTGATTGTGCAATTCAAAATGTTGCGGCTACAGTTTATAGCAACTTACTTTACCATCCAGAAATCTGCTGTTGCTTGTTTGTGCTTGTTTAGACTCGTGTTCTTTCTGTTTGTCTCTGCTCCGTCTTTCATAATCTAGGTCATAACTGATTTGTTGACAAAGAGGGTTATTGAGACCCAGAGGATTTCCATGTGTCTGTATTGTATTACAAGTGGGCAATTTCCGGAGTGCAGACTGAGTTTCCACTTTCGTGTCCTCCTTTGCCTTGCTGCAAAAAACAGGAGCAGAGACATAGCCTTATGCAAATATATATTCCATTTGCATTTAGATTAGACAGTAACGTACAATATTCTGTTCTTAGAAAGTTAGCTGCTTGGATTGAAGCCCTCAGATCAGTGGAATCTAGATTCATATCTTTTAAAGCCAGACAAGACCATTAGATCATCTAGTCTGACCTCCTGTGTAACAGGCTAGAGAATCCCATCCAGTTAGTCCTATATTGAGTCCCGTTACTTGTAGACAGGGGTGAAAGCATCTTAAAGGACTTACTGGTATGCAGGGCGACTGGAGTCCTGGGCAAGGTGGGGGGGGGGGGAGGGAAGAGGGCTGGAAGGGGCGGGGCCTCAGGTGGAAGGGGCAGGGCTGGGGCCAGACTTCCCCAGCCAGCCCTTCAGCGCTGCCTGGCCCACGCTACCTGGGGCTCCGGCAGCCATTTAAAGGGTCTGGGGCTCCAGCAACTGCCGTGGTAGCGGCCGGAACCCCAGGCCCTTTTAAATCGCCGGGCCCCAGCAGCTTCCCCTTTTGCCTCTCCCACTCCCACCCCTGCCCGCTCCAAATGAATATTTACCACACCATGGGACAAGTTCACCTCAACTGTCAACTTGGCTCAGGTCTAGTGAACATCGCTGAACCACTGACCTAACTGGAGTGGTATTATCCTGTCGCAGGAATGATTTCGACCTCACACAGATGGCACAGAGAGGTTAGCCAAACACACTTGTCTCTGGGTGTTCTAGAATGTAAAATGGATCTTTGCTTAAAGGTTCCATTGGGTTTATACACAGTTTCCCTCACTCTTTCACTGATGTTAGATTGGACTTTCAACAACTAGACTCGTATTCTGTTAGTAATCATCAAGTTGGGTTTCCTGTGTAAAGCAGGTCATTTCTTATACCTCACTGTAATGTCCTAGAAGAAGGGACTATTCTTCCCTGCTGACTGGGTGAGATCATCAAAAGTATTTTAATTAAGACCGCAGGTTACACTGAATTGGAAGACAGACCATTCAAATTCTTCTGAATTTTCTTTTTGATGACCAGCCCTTATGGCAAAGGAAGAAAGGCAACGCTCATGGAAAATTCTTACCATTGATAATCTATTATTAATATCCTTCTTTTTTATGCACAATAAACAAGTTAACTAAACACCACCATCAAATTACTACATGTGATACATTATCAACTAGATGAGAAGAACCAGTGGTAAGTCATTAATTTTTATAAATGTCATGTGTCCGCATTTTCCAGTCTAGTTCACAAAGAGAAATATAGGATTGGGTTTTTAAAAGAGAGTCAGTGGAGGTTTTTTTGAAAGCACAACTGCAGAAAAACGATCATATTTCCTGTGAGTGCTGCTATTTTGCCTATAATGCTACCTAACTAATCCTTGATTAATTTAGTTTTACTTGCACGTACTATAAAATGTTTTCTATTGCTAGATTTAGAAGTTAGATATTAACATCTCTCTTTTCAAGTAGCCAATTCCTATTTGTCATCCAGCTGTCTCTTTTTTAGGCCAAGGTTTTCAAAACGGGGGCCTAACGTTAGAAGTGGGATTTTCAAAATCATGAAGGGATTCAGACACCTAATTCCCATTAGAAATAAACGGGAGTTACAATTTTCAAAAGTGCTTAACGCCTACTGACTTTCAATGGGAGGTAGGCTCCTAAACCACTTAGGCACTTTTGAAAATGTTGCCCTGGGTTTCCACATATCCTGGGCAGCTTTGCAACCCCAACTCCTAAAGGCCAGATTTTCAGAGCAGATTACGTCCCATTTAGGTCACTAAATTAAGTGGCCAGCTCCTTAAGCATACTCATCTTTTGGCAGCTCCCAGTGGCCTCCGTGGAAGCTAGTGGGTGCTGAATACTTTTGAACACCTCATTTTTTGCTGAGCTCTTTTGATAACCTGGATCATATTTTCACATGCAAAGCACCTGATTTTCAAAAGTGCTGAATACCCAGGAGCTCCACTGGAATTTAATAACATCTGCACAATCTGAAAATCAGGCTGCATACTTAGATGCTTACATATGGATTTATAAGCCTAACATTAATCACCCACTTTAAAAAACATTCTTGGCTCGAAGTACTTATAGGCTACAATTTGCGGTCTTGTTTTTATTTTTATTGTAGTCTTAAACCTATCCAGCATTTCAAATTCCTTCAGTGATGCTTCCTGAAACAAACAATTACATGCATATGTTACAGAGTTCTTCAGCATCATACTTACAGTGTTGGTTTTTCCACAGTGCACCGGACATACTTGCTCCCAATGATTTTTACAATAGTCTCAGTATGTGCATCAGCCCCATAGGGAACATTCCTGACGGAAGACATGATTGGCATCAAGTACAACTAGCAGTCTATATATTGTCCATCCCCACTCTCCTGTAACATTAAACAAGATGTCATCACCAACTGTATTTGACTGGTAAGAGGGCGGTGGGACAGAGTAAGTCACTTCTCTCCATTTATGAACAGAATTGTAAATGGGGTGGGCACAGAACCTCGACTGGTGTATATCGGTGTAGCTGCATTGACTTAGATGGATCTATGCAGATTTACCCCAACTGTCCAGTGTGCCTGTACAAACTCACTCCTTCCTGGATTGCCAATTCAAAGCCAAAATTTCTTGGTAGGAAAAAAAATAAAACCCAGGTTCTGATAAACAATCATGGTGGCAGCATTGGAAGGAATCAGCTGAGCAAAGATCATATCAGGATGTTTCATGGGCTAGGAAGAGGAAGGAATGGTTTTCCCTCTGAAGAACACTACAGGGCATAACAGGGCCAGCTCTGGCTTTTTTGCTGCCCTAGGCAAAAAAGCCACCCACCCAGGCACAGCAGGGAAGGGCGCCGAGCCCGGCCGGGGCTCTCCGCTCTCCCCGGTGGCCAGAGCACCAGGGGGAGGGCGGAGAGCCCCCGGCGGCCAGAGCGCCGGGAGCAGGGCGGAGAGCCCGGCTGGGGCTCTCTGCTCTCCCTGGCAGCCAGAGCACCAGGGGGAGGGCGGAGAGCCCCCGGCAGCCAGAGCGCCGGGAGCAGGGCAGAGAGCCCGGCCGGGGCTCTCCGCTCTCCCCGGCGGCCAGAGCGCCGGGAGCAGGGCGGAGAGCCCGGCCGGGGCTCTCTGCTCTCCCCGACCGGCCGGAGCGCCAGGGGGAGGGCGGTGAGCCCGGCTGAGGCCCCGCCGCGCCGCCCCCCTCCAGGCGCCGCCTCAAGCACATGCTTGGTGGGCTGGTGCCTGGAGCCGGCCCTGGGGCATAAAGGCACCTGGTATACAGATAAGGCTCAGCTTCTCAGGAGCCACTGACATGGCCCTTCCTGATGGCCTCTCTCCCATAGGCGGTGAGTTATATGGGCCCGTGGTGCCCGTGCTCCACCAATATTTAGGAACTTGGGCCGGCTCCACCAATGTTTAGGCTTACCGTGCTTTGGGGGGCCCTGTGCTTCAGGGGGACTTGGGGTCCAGGGCAGCCTGGGGAGTTAGCAAGGGGCCTGATGCTGGCAGCAGCTAGCGACCAGGCCACAGCCCGCCCCGCTCCGCCGGCTCCCAGCATCGCTCGAGGGAGGGGGCGGAAGCCAGAAAGAGGTGGGGCAGGGATTTGGGGGAAGGGGTGGAATAGGGGGCAGGGAGGGGTGGGCTGGGGGTGGGTCATTCGCTGCAGCTGGTGCCAGGCCCCCCAGGTTGCCCTGGTCCGCCCTATGGACGGGATGGCTCTGCTTGGACCTGTTCTGGACACCACCAAAAATGATACAAACCTGGGGCCCCTGCTGCTCCCTCCCCCCCACGAGCTGTTCATCTACCCAAACTAGAGAGGGAAGAGCAGTGGCCCCACTGCTGTCCGGCCCGTTTCCGTGTGACCCACCCCGGGCAGCGCACAGCCCGCACAAGGGCAGGGAGGATCCAAGCAGACACAGGTGCATCATCCCCAGGGAGACACCTCTGTCCCCGCTCACCTAGGAGGCTTCTTCTGCATCCCCACCAGGGCTTGTTTGTAGCCCCTGCCTGGCTGCGTCTGTCCGGAGGCTGCCGAGCGGGGGGAGAGCCCAGGGGAGCCCCGCTGCAGCCGGCGGCTGGTCGGCAGCTGTCTGGCAGCAGGCGGCGGCTGTTGCTAGGGACGCGGGGCGCTGTTGCGGGGCCGGGCCGAGGCTGCGGCTCCGCCGGGAGGCCGCGGGAAGATGGGCTGAGGCGGTGCTCGCTCCATTGCAGGCACCCCGGGCCCGTGCCGGGCTCGCGCCGGCTGATCAGCTGAGTGGCGCCGCCCACCCGATGCACCAGCCACCCCCGGACAGGACTAGCCTGGTTTTGTGCATGTGCCCAGGTGGGATGTATACAGAACCGAACCAAAAACACACGCCTCCCCCCCAGGCCCATACCTGTTAATATAGATCTGCTGTAGTGGCCTGACCCAGAGCCCAGTGAAATTAACGGGAGTCTTAACCTTGGCTGAATCGGGGCTTTAGGTCATTAGTGGCACTAAATTTAAATGGGAATTTGGGGGTACACAAGAATGCAGGATCGGGCCCAGGGATAGACCCTCATCCTTGTCACTGAATCCCTGACCTGGAGTAGCATCACTATAAGTCACCAGGATAAAGCGTTCACTAAGCACACTCAATTTACCACGTGTTGTGAAAAGGAAAGCCGTGAACAGCGGTAACAAGTGAATTAAAAATTAGCCCGTTTTAAACCTCCCCTTTCGTGTTGAAATGGACTCGGTATAAAAAGAAATCCAACTCCTCTGGAGAGATAGAAAAGTCAAAATACAACACATTTCTTTACAGGCAGTTATGAAAACCGTTCTGCCAGAAAGTTTAATTACAGAACTATTTCAAAGGTTGGCTATTTTACATTGGGATGAAGTCTGCGCTGAGTGTGAACAAACACGGGTGTTAAAGCCACAGTGCAGAGACCACAGCCCATTCCAGTTTTTGACAAGCATATACATGTAAGGAATGCACACAGAGAAAAAAGGAGTGAGGTATGTTTGCAATGGTTTCTTGACAAGCGCATTTCTTTTTTAAACAGAAACACTCACTAGAAGGCAAGTTGACATCCTCAAGATAAGCAGCTAATACCATTACCATAATAATAGCCTACTAGACATGACATAGATCCCTGGTGTTGGAATTAAGGGGGCTAGGGGTGCGGCAGCTGGCTTGAAGTAGTGATAACAATAATTAAATATGTGATTCCACAGTTTCCATCATCAGCACCCTCACTATAAAAAGTGTTCCAGCACCCCTGAACAGATCATTGTTAAAAGCCAGTTCTTTCTTTTACTACTAGAACGTTCAGTGCAGCCCAAAGTAGTAAAATAAAAATGTTGTGAACACTTACATTTACTATGTCAATAGGCCAGCTTCCCTGTTGGTTTAAGTAGATTCATATGATTGATTTTTCACAATATATACAGCTGGAAATGGGTCACAACTTGAACCATTTATGCAATGCACCAACTTCCAGACTTGGTGGTTAGGATAAAACGGGATCAAGTTTTGATTTTGCAACATCAAACCATAACTGATGAAGTTTTTCAAAACTATATCCATTCCCAATTTTGCACATTTCTAATGTAGTAGTTGATGACATGAGCAACCAAGCATCTGAAGAAAGTTCATTAGCAATCACAGTTCAGTCCTTTTCCAGAGTGCTGGACAGCAAGTCCTGTTTTTTACAGAGAAGACAGATTCATGAGTGACTCTGACTCCCAGTCTCTGCCCTTCAGGGACTGATTCAGTGGTTCTCAACCTGTGGCCCTGAGCTGCGGCCCATGTGACATCCTCACAGCCATATAGGTAGTATTGGATGTGCCCCACATAATACTTTGTGGGCCGCATATGTGGACCACAATGGAAAATAGGTTGAGAACCACCGATGATTGAATCAGGAAAATGCTACTCTTATTACACTTCCTTGTCTGCTAATCCATAGAAAAGCTATGATAACACTATAGAAAAGACATCGGGGGGAGGAGGGGGAATCACATAGGCCGCTTCTGCTATAAAAATGAGGCAACATCCCCTCCCCAGAAAAAAAAATAGGTCATATCCCTAGATGAGCTGAGACAGACCTGCCAGAAAAAAATCCAGATCAATTTTAGGTTGCAAATATCATAGCATATATTAAGATTTTCCCAGAACACTTACAAAACAGCGTGGTAACTTGCTTTTCCTTTTCCACAAATGCAGCCATTTTTACAGTCAAGGTCCAATCCATGCAATATTAATTGAAAATGCCTTTGCATTTCATGTCCAGTACGCATTACATTTGAATGAGTGGCAAGTGTTGTAACTATGAAACTGGAAACTGCAATTCTAGTTCTGATCACTAGATGGCACTACAATAGAAATTTCGACCAAAAAAGAAAATCAGATTTCAATTTGATGAAGGCATATGCAATGTGAAATATTGTAATATAGCATTTGATACATTCGCAGAGCTAAACTTGATAAACATAATGGTTACATGAATAATGGACAATTTAAATAATTTTCTTTTCTGGATTCTTTGTGCATGTATGTTACTACTGCATAGAAAATACCTTGTAATAAAATAATTGGTCCAAAACATGCTTTTTCATTATTTTTCTATGATCATCAGCACATAAATCTTTCTTAATTGAAAGCACTATATATAAACAATACAGTCTACTGTTAGCTCATTAATCCCATTTCAAAAGAATACATCTATAAGGAGCTAATGTACACTCCACTTGTGCAGCCTTTTAGCTTTTTCTATACAAAGCTCATTTTAAATGTAGATTTTCTTTCACTACAAAAGCACAGCAGTTACTCAAAAGGGTTGCCAAGCATTTATATTCCTGGAAAATTAAAATAATGTCTATAACAAAAGGATAGTTGAATTCAGACAATATTTTAAATACATAAAAGTCTGGAAATTCTGAGGTGGCTGAAACAGTGTATTCAGTAATAACCTTTTATAAACCATGAAATCACAGCCTTTTCAGCTTTGCCTTGGCACATGTACCGGAGTGTAAAGTTGAATGGCAGTATTGATCTGCATATCATTGCTTTTGAAAGCCCAGTTTACCGTGCTGTTCATGATAATTTTCCATGTATATATTTGCTAGAATATTTGGTGGGAATGTTTTGAAAATAAGTATTGAATTTTCAGTTGACAAAATAAAACAATCTTACATTTTACGTAATACTTTTCGCCCCCAAAGGATTTTAAATTGCTTTACTCTGTGTGTGTGTGTGTGTGTGTGTGTGTTATATATCATAGGTGGGATTGGACGCATGGCCCATTATTAAGGCTGTGAGTGCATCACGGAGGTCATGGAAGTCATGAATTCCGTGACTTTCCGGGACCTCCATGACTTCTGCAGTGGCCAGTGAGGCTGCCCGAGCTGCTTGGGCAGCCCTGGAGCCAGCTGCACCGGCTGCTGCTGGGGCAGTCTCGGGCCACTGCAGGCCCCCCCCCAGTAGCAGCAGGACTTGGGCCACTGCGCCCCCCCCATCCCTCAGCAGCAGCATCTGGGCCTCGGGCCACTGCCCGCCCTCTCCCCCTGCCCCCTGAACACCCAAAATTTAGTCAGGGGTATATAGTACAAGTCATGGACAGGTCACAGGCCGTGAATTTTTGTTTACTGCCCGTGACCTGTCCATGACTTTTACTAAAAATACCCATGCCTTAAACCTAGCCTTACCCATTATTAAGGTTGACTGGTACTTGCCATCATAAGACCCCATTTTCAGTTGCTTATAACTTTGCCAAACTTTAACCATTTGGCTGAAGTTTTCCATGCCATGTATCTTCCTCAGATTGATTTTAAAAAAATTATTATTATTTTGGAAAATTTCATCCAAAACAGTCCCACCATTTCCAAGAATGAGGCTAGGGAAAAATATGTTGCTTTGACCATGTTAAAAAATTATTGAGACCTATATTTTGAACTGCTGTAGCAACCCCATGCTTTGAAATTTGGTGGTGGGGGTGGAGTATTATGCCTTTTGCCATCGATGAAAATCTGCCCAGATTTGTCCGAGTTAGAAAGATCACACTTCACACATGCTCAGGAGAAACTTTTTATTTTAGTAGCTAAAATCTCTGAAGATTCCTTCCTTACTGAGCATGTGCCAGCCATTTACAGCGCCTAATGCGCCATCCGACTGAGCATGGTCTAGGCCAGGGCTAAGTCAGACTTTCCTGGTTTGCTTCTCCCAGCTGGCACTGGACTGGACCAGAGCCGCCCAGAGGTGGAGGCAAGTGGGGCAATTTGCCCCAGGCCCCGGGCCCCCACAAATCCTGGCCCGGCGGCGGTCTGGGTCTTTGGCGGCGGCGGGTCCTTCAGTGCTGCCGAAGATGCGGAGCGACTGAAGGGCCCCCCTGCTGCCAAAATGCCACCAAACACCCGGACCGCCGCCGGGTGAGTTATAAGGGCCGCAGCTCCCTACTTTACCCCAGACCCCCTGAATCCTCTGGGAGGCCCTGGACTGGACACTGGTACTGAAAGCAGGGATCCTGTTTCCTCTGTGCTTTCAGTGACCTCTCTGCTGGTGCTCAGGCAACATGGAGAAGGAAGCCTTTTGATGCCAATGAAGAGGGGAAAACAGCAGAACTGGGAAGAGGGAAAGGAATGGATTGGGCCAAGGAATCTGGTGACACTGGAACTAGAGGGGGAGGAGAGCAACCGTGATTGGGAATTCGGTGGAGGGACATGGACTGATTAGGCAAGGAGATTGGAAATAGGAATTGTGGAGATGGAGACTGGGACTGGCTGGGTAAGGAGACTGGGAGCTTTGGGGGAGGGGAGACCGGGACTGGAAGCTTTGCGGGAGTGGAGACTGGGACTGGCTGGGCAAGGAGACTGGGAGCTGGATGTGGGGAGAGACTGGGACTTGGAGTTGGTGCGGGAAATGGGGAGGGGATGGGAAGCCAGTTGGCTGGGAACAGGAACAATGAGACTGACAGAGGAGCCGGGAGAGGAGGGAGACTGGGATTAGGAACCGACGCGGGTAATGGGGATAGATCTGACAAGGTGTGTGTGTAAAAACTGGGAATGGCTGGAAATTGAGAATGGGACAAAGAGCTAGGGTATGGGGGGGGGACACTGAGCCAGGGAAGTGGGGTTGGGGGAAAGACTGAGATTGAATGAGAAGCCCAGGGAGGCAGAGGGAGAGACTGATCACAAGAGGAGTCGAGAAGGGAGAACTGGGATTAGCTGAGCCAGGAGACTGGACTAAGTATGTGGAGAAGGAGAGACTGGGAGTAATGAGGGAGACTGAGACGCTGACCACACCATCACCACAGGGCACGCTCCTCTCTCCCTCCGCAGCTCTTGCCCATGACCAGACTGCACGTGTGTCCTGTTGAAAAAATATTATATAATGTAGCTAAAGACTAAATCATAATGTACATGCACAAAGGGACTGAAATAAGGTTTTGCAGCCCCAGTTTCACAAGCATAATTTTGAACTGCAGTTGTACACTCACAGTTGAATTTGGTATTTACAATCTGCCTGATTGTTGGTATAGAACAGGTAGAGGTGACTACAACGTTCAAATAACCAGCGAATAGCTTCAGACCTGGGTTGGTGTAAGTGTGAGATGCCACCAACAAATGGGCAAAGCAGGTGCTGATTGACAGTGCTTATGCCTACAATTCGGGTTGTGGGTAGAAATGTACCCTGCAAAATGCGGAGAGCTGGCCTCAAGAATTTTGCCAAATGTACCCTTAAGTATTTTTCATAATGCAAATTTCCTGAAGACGCACAACGTGAGATGTGTTCTCTGCTTTGTTCATGAAGCAGCTAACATCAGAAGTTAACAGCTGCTCAAATGATTTGCACACAGTTTTCTACATCTGCCAAATGAACTTGATTCTTAAGGCCTGACTCATTAAAACTGAAAGGCCTGACCCATTAAATTTTCATGTCTGTGTGAGCTGTGTCAGGAAGCACTTGCCACGAGCTATCACCTTTGTGGCATATCCTTACACCACTTACAATGAGTTCTCTTTCCAATGACATTGGAGCCAAACAAAAAAATACAGCGAAACATACAAGAGGGCAGGGCTGCCTAGCAGCATTGTGAAAAACCCCTTTCTCCCTCCCCCCCCCAAGAAGAAAATCAACCAGTGGGTTCCCCCCCCCCCTTTTTTTTTTTTTTTTTTTTTTTTACTTTCATCACTTTTAACTGTTCACATGAACATAAACTGCATTTGAAAATGTTTTGATGCTATAAACTTTAGGCTCTAATTTCAAGTACATGAAAATGTTAACTCTTCTCGAAAGTTCTGAGGGCATCAAGGTTCTTGCTATGCATATGAAGAAACCATTTGAAAGTTATAGAACTATCCACAAAAGGAAGGAGAAGAAGAATGGGTGAAGTCATTGGTAATTGGATAGAAGGGTATAGCAAGTGAATGGTATTTTTATTCTCTTCCTGTCGTAAAACGTAAGTTTTTGTGTTGCGGTAAGCTGTTAAACAGCTGCCACATTTCACCCCAGAAAGGGTTGCACTTCAGCAGTGGGTAAACTGATTTGTATAGGTGCATATTACACATATATACATAATATATTAGAAGAACATTTTTAAGGTTACAAAGTCAAGCTTTCAAGGTAGGAAATGCTACAATGAAGCTTGCCTGTGCAAGCTAAGCTCCCCTTTGAAAACCTGGCCTTTACAGTGCTGCTTATATAAAGAATGTGGACAATTTGTAGAAATCCATCTTTTCCTCCTCGAGCTTATTTATAACTTGCTAATAGTTTTTTATTTCTTTTAAAGAGAGTTCACCGTGTCCAATTTAAGTAAAAATTTAATTACCCATACAGTAATTCATTTAAGAATACAACTTCAAGAAACACTGTAGCATAAGCCCTTGTCCTTGGCTGTGGTACAATGATTGATCAACTTTATTGAAAAATAGGATTGGGTGAGTCGATTTGCATAAAATAAGAATAGACACAAACCTTTTCCTTAGATTAAAATGAATCTGAACTGATCATTTCAATAGAATTGGGGCTGAATGTTGTGGCTGTCCTTATTTCTTTACTGGGCTAAGTTAACCCCTAGATCCAAACACTATGGGAAATTTTGACTCCAGATCTTTATGTTGTAGGTTGGACTCGTGTAAATCTTAGAAGTTACTGCAGCTGTAACATCACCCTCAGCCACAAGAAGACTCTTGATAAAGGACAACATTCTTCTCAGTAGATACGCAGCTCCCAATGGCCCATAGCAGAGGCAGCAGTGGGTCAAGACTTTCAGCAGGGCACTATAATGTGTCATAGCTGTATGGGTGCTCATTAACAGGGCACTTTTCAAAGTGTCTCTCAGTGCAATGTAATAGCTCACAGGCTGTTCAATTAATTATTTGTTCTGAAGATACTTCCTGGATCATGCACTCTACAGAGTCGTTGTCCCTGTATGGATCCAAAGTAATTTGGCTGAGTCATTAACTGTGGATGACAAACAGAAGTGCAAGGATGGTAAATCTATTATTTTTGCACATACTTTTTCTGGGTTAGGCATTGCTCTAAGTGTCCCAATGGCAGACCCTCCCAGTGAACCCAAGGTGACTAAATAAACCCTCTGCAAAATGGCATGGCCTGCAAACGTCAGCCCAGTTTGCCAGAGAGTTAAAAACAAAGCAACCCAAGCTGTTCTGGGAAGCCCCAAACCCATGGATATGCAGAAAAGGAGCCCCTGGCAGCCAAAAGTCTATTGAACAGCGCACAAGTAGCCCCAACTGTATCTATCTGCACTTCTTTCACACACTCCTGCCAAGGATAGTAACTGCTATGAAAAACCCCATGAACCTAGCATTACCAGCATACCGCCACTGGCCAATCACCAGGGACCAATTAGATTTGTGGACCCATTTAATAGCAGCTGTGATCTGTGTGCATACCTTCCCTGCATATGATTATGCCGAACTTTTACTCCACTTCATATGTCCTCATATAGTGTAGGCAGAATGACCTGCACAAATGTTTGTTGCTTTTTGAAGGACTTTATAATGATGGATGATCAACCTTTTACATCACTCACTAACTTACCAAAACATTAGCAATTTTCATTTTACTCCCTGTACAGTAGAAATGGCAAGAGAGGAAAGAAACCCTGTGCTGTCACAGGAGGGGTAACTGGTGGGTTGGAGTGGGGCAGTAGAACAGGGCAGATCTGTTTGTTGGATACTCCTGCACAGTTTGTCTGAAAATAGAATATTGAATTGGAATGGCAGGCTGAAGTGTTCATGTGTTACCTAGTACAGACTTGCTATCACTTGCGCTGAAGCCACCGAGGGAGACAGCTGTCTAATATCCATGAATATTAATGGAAATTGTGCATCCAAATCCCTGAGACGGCTTTGAAAATCTCAGTCCTGATTTCTCTGTGCCTCAGTTTCTCTTTAAAAAGGGGCAATGGCACAAACCTGCTTTTGTAGAGTGTGTTGAGATCCTTGGATGAAAGGGGCACTTCAGGTGCCAAGTATTATCCATTGTTATCTCACAGTAAAAGGAGACTGAAGAGCCAAAATAAAACTAGAGGGCCAGACTTTGTTGGCGTAAATGGATGAAATGCCATGGAAGTCAATGGAGCTGTATCCATTTACTCCAGCAGGGAATTTGGCCCAGACATGGAAGATTTCTTAAGCTGCCACCTATGAGAAGTTATGCAATCCTGATGAAGCACACCAAGGCTTCTGCAGCACTGAAGGATACAGTAGATTAGGGCAGGATTTATTGGTATTGATCCTAGCAAGGACAGTAAAGCTGCAAGTATCAACTTTACTGGAGAACAGGTTTGTGGTAATGGATTAAAAGATAAACAGATTAGATGGCTGGGTTGATGGAGCAGCACACCAGATACAAAGCAGAAGTAGGAGGTACAGAAGTACTCTAAAAGGCATTTAAAAGTCTGCACCTGGATATGTTCTGGTTAAAACTGGGGAGAAAGAACACTGAAAAACCATGCCTTTACCGTAGCTGTGCTGGGTATATGCACTAGAAATGAGGCCCTGTTCCTCTTCATTTCACAGAAAACATGTTGGCAGCCGCAGCTGGGTTGTCTGAGCCATTAAGGAATGTGCTCTTCAACTCAGTCCAGTGTTACTGCATTCCAGTGTGCATTCAGACCAGCAGGATAGGTATAGTGAAGTTCTCAGGCATCCAAGACAGCAGCCAGACAAGGCAATCTGCAGGGAATTAGAGTGAAAAGTTACCTTTCCCAGACTTGAGCCCTCTGATGCACAGAGCAAGAACATATGATAACAGTTTCTTCCCACACAAGAAAGGTGCAGAGAGGATGATGGCAAGAAGCCACGTCAGCCACATAGCGAGACTAGACAGCAAATGTGAAAAATCGGGACGGGGGGGCGGGTAATAGGAGCCATATAAGAAAAAGACCCAAAAATCAGGACTGTCCCTATAAAATCGGGACATCTAGTCACCCTACAGCCACAGTAACAAATTCTTTGTCTTACTGTGTGCTGAATCTGCAAATTCTTTCTGAAAGAACGGAGAGGGAGAATATAAATTCCGTTACTGGATCTTTAAGGAAGAGCTGGATAAGGACTAATGTGGAAGTTTCAAATTTTGTGCTATTAACTTGATTTTTGAAGGCAGATACATATTTCTGAAGATCCAGGTAAAATTTTGAAGCTACCATAACTGATCCACAGAGAGGAAGCATTAGCACTTTTGACTGAATTGGGAAATCCAGGTTTAATTCCCAGCCTACCTCAGACTCGCCATGTGATCTTGTACTAATCCTTAATCTCGCTCTGCGTCAGCGCACCCATGTAAAACAGCATGAATAGTTTGTCCTTTTAAATAGATGCCCCTGCCCTGAAGAGTTTACAAACCAGGGTAAGCTTACAGCATCTTAAACTGTACCAACAAGTCTTATGAGCAATCCACCTTGATACTCATAGCAACATTTTATGTTCCTTTATGGAGAAAACCAAATTCTTTGCTTAAAAGAAACAAATATTGTATCTACTGTCTATTCTCCTTTGTGGGTCAAGACAAAACCAAATTTAAAACAAAACAGCATAGTACAGAAATGGTTTAATTAGGTTAGGAGACAGTCAGCATGAGTACAAAATACCCTTGTGCCAGACCCTCTATAACCAAACACGGTCCTTTAGGAAACTCGGCATTCCTTCCAGACTGTGTGTCAAGGAGATTCAGAAACTTTACATCAACACAACATGGATTTTCCTTCTTCCAAACTACTATGCAATCTGTAATTTTTAACCTCACAAGTTTGAGATTGTACCTTCACATTTGCAGGAAGCAGATGGCTTCGGCAAACTGCCAACCTGTTGTTACAAAAGCATCATCCAAGAATTGTTTTCTACCCACAGTCGCTAACCATAATTAACCTTTCATATGATTTAATAAACAGAAAAAACATTTGCCATATCATATTAATAAAGAGAGCTCTTTAGGACACAGGGTTTTTTTTTCTCCTCCAGAGCACAGAAGCTGTTGCTGTAATTCTTTTGTGCTTATTTTGATGGCTTTTAAACTATTTAAAGACATAGATTAGTTATAAGAATTAAAAATTGCACATAGGTGAAGTACTAATAGGCATGCACGGAGCACCCTCTAGAATGAAACAGAATGGCCCTCTACTAAGGCACAAGCATTTAACAGTGAGACTAATTATCCAGTGGAACAACTCACCAAAGATTGTGTTGGATTCTCCATCACTGGCAATTGTTAAATCAAGGTTGGATGTTTCTCTAAAAGACATGCTCTAGTTCCAACAGGCATTAAAGTGAGGAAAATCCTATGGCCTGTTTTATGCAGGAGGTCAGACTAGATGATCACCGTCGTCCCTTCTGGCCTTATAATCTATGAAAAAAATGAGAGCTTTAAGACCATGGTAGAGATTATAACTGCCAACCAAAAGGGAGTGCACAATGACACCCCTAAGACACTGCTTTCATTTTACACCTTTTCCACTATTACAATTTTTATGCCTTATATATATCTAAGTGATAGTCCTGTAGTGTTCTGACCTTTTCAATATTCTGAAACTTTACTGACTGGTCATTTTTGGATGGAAGACACTATCTATACACACTGTGGTGATGGGCACCTAAGATAGAGATAAGTGCAAAGTATTTTTATTATTTTATTATTTTACTAATGAAGGAAAGAAAGGGGAGATATCAGATAAGACCTTCGCTCATATTGTGGTGGGAAATTAAATGACAGGAGCAAATAAAACACAGGCATTGGGGATTAAAGTACAACCACCAGATTTCTATGGGTAGATGTTTTGCTTTGGGTTGTGACAGCGAGGGCTTTCTGAGGAGCTGAACACAAAGGAAATGTTCACTTGCCTTAACCGATAGCCAGATTGGGGATCAGGAAACACTCTTCCTCCTAAGATACATTGCCTAGGATTTCTTTTTTTAATTAAGGTTTCTTGTGAGCATTGAGTGGGCATCATCCATTAATATGATTATGCCTACTGAAAATTACCAATACAAATTCTCATGCTGACTGCTTGCCCTCCCTAAGATACACCAGTGACCTCTTTACCAGGTGTAAGGGGACTGTTGCCCCCTTACTAACATTCAGTGGGGTGTTTTGGTTGGCTAGCTCCCAGCACTAAAAGGGGAAGGGTCAATGGCAAATCAGGAGCCTGAGACTGACAGTCCCGGGGAACAATGGGGAGAGGCCAATGCTCCAGATCAGCCTGATTGACAGGGCGGGCAGGCTAATCAGGGAGTCAGGAGGCCAGAGGGGTCCCGTCCTCCCTGTGAACTGGAATGGCCTGGGTCAGACAGAGTGGGGCAGACCTAAGGAGAGAGCAGGGGCCTGAGCTAAGCTGCTGGGTGCAGAGCTGCAGCCCCAAAGCCAGAGCACAGCCCAGAGAGAGCAGAGCTGCCCTGGGAGCAGAGCTGTAGCAACCAGAGCCAGAGGGGCCAGACAAGCAGCCAGGAAGCAGGTCAGAGCCATGCTGAGGCAGAGTGGAGCTGGAGCTGGGGCTGGAGCAGTCCGGAGCTGGGTGCGGTGAGCAGCTGGGGAGAGGAGGGGGACCCTGGGCAGTGGGCCCAGCACAGGGAGACGTCTCAGCCAAGAGGCTCTGCAGGCCAGACTTGGGGGGGATCATAACCCCGACAGGGCGGGGGCGACGCTGGGAAGAAGGGTCCTGCCACCTAGAGCCTGAGAGCGTGTGGCCACCGCCAGAGCAAGTGTCCAACCCACAGCGTCTCTGCAGCACAGCCAGGGCCTGAGAAGGAGCCTGGGACCTACCAGGAACAGGCTGTGACCTGCCCTGACATTCCAGAGACACTGCTTGTGATGTTCCCGGCCACAGAGCAGGGTGATGTGTTTTTCTTTAACTTTTCCCATTTTTCCTTATTCTTTTTTTAAATTAATTGTTAATTAAACAACTTGTATTTGCTTTAAATTGTATGAAATGATTAGTGGGTCAGGGAGGTGCCCAGTGCAAAGAGAGTACCCCGGAGTGGGGACACGCTAGCCCCTGTCCTGGGTGACTACAGCAGGGTTGGGGGTCGAGATCCCCAGGAATCCTGGGCCCAGCCTTGTCGGGGGTTACGAAGACTCTGCCAGACAGGAGAGTGCAAGGGGAGCCCTGAAGGGAAGGGAGATCTCTGGGTAAAGGGAATGGGAACGAGGACTCAGATCCTTTCGCTAGCCCACTTCACCGGGATAGTGCAGAAGCCAGGAAAGTTCCCCACATTCCCCCGCTTACACAGGCCACAGAATCATAGAGGGTGACCAGATGTCCTGATTTTATAGGGACAGTCCCAATTTTGATGTCTTTTTCTTATATAGGCTCCTATTCCTCCCCCCCACACCAAACCCTGTCCCGATTTTTCACACTTGCTGTCTGGTCACCCTACATAGAGAGAGAGCGAAATTCGGTTCCATTGACTTCCAGATTTACACCATTGTAGCTGCGAGATGAATGTGGCAGGAAGTGTCTCTTTAAGCGTAGTAGGTGAACCACTGTTGACTAAATGTGGTTATTTTGTTCTCACTCACTGTCAGCGTGCTGCCAAAATTAACATGGAACAAATGGGATTGTAAACATTTGGATGGCAGGTTTACACTGTCTTTTGGTTCTGTGTTTGTACAAAGCCTAACACAATGCAGTCCTGATCCATCCCTAGGGTTCCCAAGTGCAATGATACCACAAATAATAAATAATAGCATGAGTTAAAAATGGTTAGACAGCATTTTATGCAAAGCCAGGGAGAGTCATGTAAATGGATTTTATTACTAAACGAAAAGCAAACAAAACTTCTAAACTGGGTGCTCACTACAGATTTGCTTTTACAATGTACCACAAATTAAACAAATACTTTACAGACTTTAGGACCCTGAGAAATCCTCTTATCTGTAGTCCTTTTTGCTATCCTGGCAGCAGTTTCAAGTCAAGAGGCTGTTTAATTGATTGATTGAGTTTAGAGAGAATGCAGTTTTGTCCCAGAGATGTTAAAAAACATTGTTATAATCAAGTATAGTTCTATGGTGGCTTCCCTCCAATGATAGCTAAATGCCTTCCAAACATTATAGAATTTTGCCTCAAACTCCCCTATAGAAGTAAATAAACATTTCATTGCCATATTTACAGATGGAGGAACTAAGAGATTAAAGCCTAGGCAGAGATGGCGTTCACCTTTCGAGGAGAGGAAAGACCCTATTCGGACACAGACTGGCTAACCTAGTGAGGAGGGCTTTAAACTAGGTTCGACGGGGACAGGTGAGCAAAGCCCACAGGTAAGTGGGGAACATGGAGACCGGGGAGATGGGTCGGAAACGAGAGGGAGTGTGGGCTATATTGGCAGAGAGAAAGGAGAGTCAGGACAAAACTGGGAGGAAAGATCAAACCAGTATCTTAGATGCCTATATACAAATGCGAGAAGTATGGGGAATAAGCAGGAAGAACTGGAAGTGCTAATAAATAAATACAATTATGACGTTGGCATCACTGAAACTTGGTGGGATAACACACATGATTGGAATGTTGGTGTGGATGGGTACAGCTTGCTCAGGAAGGATAGACAGGGGAAAAAGGGAGGAGGTGTTGCCTTACATATTAAAAATGTACACACTTGGACTGAGGTAGAGATGGACATAGGAGACGGAAGTGTTGAGAGTCTCTGGGTTAGGCTTAAAGGGGCAAAAAACAAGGGAGATGTCATGCTAGGAGTCTACTACAGGCCACCTAACCAGGTGGAAGAGGTGGATGAGGCTTTTTTCAAGCAACTAACAAAATCATCCAAAGCCCAAGATTTGGTGGTGATGGGGGACTTCAACTATCCGGATATATGTTGGGAAAATAACACAGCGGGGCACAGACTATCCAACAAATTCTTGGACTGCATTGGAGACAACTTTTTATTTCAGAAGGTTGAAAAAGCTACTAGGGGGGAAGCTGTTCTAGACTTGATTTTAACAAATAGGGAGGAACTCGTTGAGAATGTGAAAGTAGAAGGCAACCTGGGTGAAAGTGATCATGAAATCATAGAGTTTGCAATTCTAAGGAAGGGTAGAAGGGAGAACAGCAAAATAGAGACAATGGATTTCAGGAAGGCAGATTTTGGGAAGCTCAGAGAGCTGATAGGTAAGGTCCCATGGGAATCAAGACTGAGGGGAAAAACAACTGAGGAGAGTTGGCAGCTTTTCAAAGGGACACTATTAAGGGCCCAAAAACAAGCTATTCCGCTGGTTAGGAAAGATAGAAAATGTGGCAAAAGACCACCTTGGCTTAACCACGAGATCTTGCACGATCTAAAAAATAAAAAGGAGTCATATAAAAAATGGAAACTAGGACAGATTACAAAGGATGAATATAGGCAAACAACACAGGAATGCAGGGGCAAGATTAGAAAGGCAAAGGCACAAAATGAGCTCAAACTAGCTACGGGAATAAAAGGAAACAAGAAGACTTTTTATCAATACATTAGAAGCAAGAGGAAGACCAAAGACAGGGTAGGCCCACTGCTTAGTGAAGAGGGAGAAACAGTAACAGGAAACTTGGAAATGGCGGAGATGCTTAATGACTTCTTCGTTTCGGTCTTCACCGAGAAGTCTGAAGGAATGCCTAACATAGTGAATGCTAATGGGAAGGGGGTAGGTTTAGCGGATAAAATAAAAAAAGAACAAGTTAAAAATCACTTAGAAAAGTTAGATGCCTGCAAGTCACCCGGGCCTGATGAAATGCATCCTAGAATACTCAAGGAGCTAATAGAGGAGGTATCTGAGCCTCTAGCTATTATCTTTGGAAAGTCATGGGAGACGGGAGAGATTCCAGAAGACTGGAAAAGGGCAAATATAGTGCCCATCTATAAAAAGGGAAATAAAAACAACCCAGGTAACTACAGACCAGTTAGTTTAACTTCTGTGCCAGGGAAGATAATGGAGCAAGTAATTAAGGAAATCATCTGCAAACACTTGGAAGGTGGTAAGGTGATAGGGAACAGCCAGCATGGATTTGTGAAGAACAAATCATGTCAAACCAATCTGATAGCTTTCTTTGATAGGATAACGAGCCTTGTGGATAAGGGTGAAGCGGTGGATGTGGTATACCTAGACTTTAGTAAGGCATTTGATACGGTCTCGCATGATATTCTTATCGATAAACTAGGCAAATACAAATTAGATGGGGCTACTATAAGGTGGGTGCATAACTGGCTGGATAACCGTACTCAGAGAGTTGTTATTAATGGTTCCCAATCCTGCTGGAAAGGCGTAACGAGTGGGGTTCCGCAGGGGTCTGTTTTGGGACCGGCTCTGTTCAATATCTTCATCAACGACTTAGATATTGGCATAGAAAGTACGCTTATTAAGTTTGCGGATGATACCAAACTGGGAGGGATTGCAACTACTTTGGAGGACAGGGTCATAATTCAAAATGATCTGGACAAATTGGAGAAATGGGCTGAGGTAAACAGGATGAAGTTTAACAAAGACAAATGCAAAGTGCTCCACTTAGGAAGGAAAAATCAATTTCACACATACAGAATGGGAAAAGACTGTCTAGGAAGGAGTACGGCAGAAAGGGATCTAGGGGTTATAGTGGACCACAAGCTAAATATGAGTCAACAGTGTGATGCTGTTGCAAAAAAAGCAAACATGATTCTGGGATGCATTAACAGGTGTGTTGTGAGCAAGACACGAGAAGTCATTCTTCCGCTCTACTCTGCTCTGGTTAGGCCTCAGCTGGAGTATTGTGTCCAGTTCTGGGCACCGCATTTTAAAAAAGATGTGGAGAAATTGGAAAGGGTCCAAAGAAGAGCAACAAGAATGATTAAAGGTCTTGAGAACATGACCTATGAAGGAAGGCTGAAAGAACTGGGTTTGTTTAGTTTGGAAAAGAGAAGACTGAGAGGGGACATGATAGCAGTTTTCAGGTATCTAAAAGGGTGTCATAAGGAGGAGGGAGAGAACTTGTTCACCTTAGCCTCTAAGGATAGAACCAGAAACAATGGGTTTAAACTGCAGCAAGGGAGGTCTAGGTTGGACATTAGGAAAAAGTTCCTAACTGTCAGGGTGGTTAAACACTGGAACAAATTGCCTAGGGAGGTTGTGGAATCTCCGTCTCTAGAGATATTTAAGAGTAGGTTAGATAAATGTCTATCAGGGATGGTCTAGACAGTATTTGGTCCTGCCATGCGGGCAGGGGACTGGACTCGATGACCTCTCGAGGTCCCTTCCAGTCCTATAATCTATGAATCTATGAATAAGCCCATATTTTCATCAGTGGTCTATTTGGGGTGCCTGCATTTTTGGATGGTCGGTGTGAGACACCTGGGGCCTCCAGGGTGCAAAGTACTACTACTGTGTAGCATGCCAGACACGCAAAAATCAATGGCTGTTTTTTGAAAATTTGGTCCTAAGCGACTTGCTGAAGTTTATACAGGAAGCCCTGGGCAGAACGCAGACCTCCCTACCCAACATTTTGCCTTAACCACAACATCATGCTTCCTCTCATCCTTTCTTATCAAAATGGAGATTTGATAGACCTTTGAAGGTGTGCTTGCAGAGAAAGAAGCAGGATATTTTTAAGTGCTACCAGTTTTTGGGAAAACGTCTGCATTCTCCTTGAGCCACCGATCTTTCAAAAGCAACAAAGAGCCTCTCGCACCTTATGGACTAAAGGATGTATTGGAGCATAAGCTTTTGTGGGTGAATACCCACTTTGTATTCACCCACAAAAGCTTATGCTCTAATACATCTGTTAGTCTATAAGGTGCCACAGGACTCTTTGTTGCTTTTTACAGATCCAGACTAACACGGCTACCTGTCTGATACAATCTTTCAAAGGTACTTATATATCCATCTTTTATTGTGGTATCTGAGCACCTCCCAGATTTTAATGTGTTTATCTCCACAACACCCCAGTGAAGTAGGGAAGTGCTATTCTTCCCATTTTACAGTTGGGAAATTGAGGCACAGAGAGGCTAAGTGAATCACCCAAGGTCACACAAAAAGTCTGTGGTAGAGCAGGGACTTGAACCCAGGGCTTCAAAACTCATGCCTTAACCACTGGACTATCCTTCCTCTGCTCTTCTACCCCATCCTCAGTCACCAGTCTGTCAAAATTAGAAGTGGTGAGTGTTGTCACCTCTGGCGATTTTATTGTGATGCTCACGATATTTGGTGCTTTTCTTAAAGCTCCATGTCCTCGGAGTCCTGTGATTATGGCAGAGTCTCAGCTTTCATTAACAGGCGAAGTAGTTTCTAGCACTCATGATTGTACAGAAAAAGCTTTGAAAATATGACTCCAAAAGGCTCAAACCCCAGAAGGTTATTAGAAGAACCCAGCACTGACTCTATTTTAGAATCTAATGCTTTTTAAGTAAATCCCATGATTTTCGGGGGCCTGACTCAGGGTTTTTTGCAGTTGGCACCCACTGTACAAATTGCTGCCAGTGTGCTAAAAATAAAGAAAAATGTTCAGCTCCTAGCAGGTCTTAAAAAGCATAGTGGCAATTTAATTTTTACCTCACATTAGCTAAATTAAATCACAATAAATATCAGTGGAAGTATCACACAGAACATAAAAACTATCCATATGTGCTCTACCCATATGCTGCTTTATGAGCAGTTATTGTGTTTTACTTATGTTCAAGCTGTATACCAGCAGTCTCCACGACATGTGGCCATAGTAAGGAATAGAGTCATCTGTGTGCTGGAGGCATTCGTGCTTCAAATACCACACTCCAGGGTCTGCCTATGCGTCACTGTAACTGCACATTGTAGCAAGGTTATTACCTATGTACAGCATCCATGTTCATACAGCTGGGTTCCCAGCACTGCAGACATCTTTGGGTTACCCAGAGCATCGTGCTGTGCTTGCTTGCTACTGGAGTTGTCCCTACTGAGTTGGTGGAAGGGATTACTCGTTGTAGACAACACTCCTGTTGGTGGCAACCATCTGTGGGGACTGGCTCTTAATGAACTTTAAAATGCATTTCTGCAAGGAAAAATAAAAGGAAACTAGATTAAAAGAAATTTAAACAAATCAACTGTATTTGAAGATTGTGCTCAAACCTAGAACACATTGTCACATACGTTAATTTATTTCTTGGGGATTCCAAATGTTGGTACATTATCAAGATCAGGGGTTCTCCAAACTGGGGGTTGGGACCCTTCAGGGGGTCGCGAGGTTATTACATTGGGGGGTTGTGAGCTGTCAGCCTCCACCCCAAACCCCGCTTTGCTTCCAGCATTTATAATGGTGTTAAATATATAAACAAGTGTTTTTAATTTATAAGGGGGGGGGTCACACTCAGAGGCTTGCTGTGTGAAAGGGGTCACCAGTACAAAAGTGAGAGAACCATAAACTAAATGAATGGTACCGCTACTTTAGCTATCAAACCGACAGCACAACAGCCCCCCATAGCTTTAATGCTCTGCATGGAATACTGGGTAAATATAGGATAGAAAATGGTGCAGTGGAAATTTCTCGGGGATCGTTTTGACTCAAATTGGTTTTAGAAAGTGAATAATTTGTGCTGGTTCAGAAACATCAACGGTGATTTCTGTGTTAGAAGTCAATGTATTTAAAGATAACTTGATTGGGACTAAAAATTACACATCTCCTTATTGTTTAGCTGCTTCATCTCAAATGCATAGGTTTTGAGGGGAGGGGAGTTGGAAATTACACACACAGCCAAATTTCTGATTTCCCCTTCACCAGGGCATTGCAGAGAGTTATTACTCTTTTCGAGGGGCATTGCACTCTCCTTGATTTTTGTTTCAAGCAGTGGAATGGCATGTCATCAAATCCTGTTAATTGGTTTAGCATTAAAATGCAAGGTCATATCACTCTCTTGATTAATCAGCAGCGAAACGGCTTCTAACGATCGTTTCTGAGGAAAGAGAAAAATAAAGCATATAAGAGAAGCTCTAGGCTTCTTCAATAAAATGCACAGGGAACTGCTTTTAGAAAAAAGTACCATAGTTTTATCTTTCATCATTTAAAAGGAAGCACTACAAAGAATAGAGATATTAGGAAGCAGAGAATGTCTTTTTATTTTGTATGTGTATGGTGCTTGGCACAACTGGGCCCTGATCGGGACTTGCAGGGTTTACCTCGATACAAATATTTATTAAATAATAATAATAGAGGTAAGAACATTTCCATGCGAGTTCTGCCCTCACTGACACTGGTACATCTCTGAAATTAATGGGGCAGTTTTGGTGTAATGGGGGTAGAGCCATTCACACCTACCTTGGGTGCAGAGCCAATGAGTATCCAGTTGCTCCGAAGCAAAAATGTTCACTAATACAAAAAGAGGATGTGAGTCAAGGTCCAGAAGGTGAGTCTGAAATATAGTTTAAGGTCAGAAAGAGAACATCTTTCTTCTGGCTGGTCACAGGCACAGAAAAGTTTCCAGCAATGAGGTCCAAGAGCAAGATGAAGAGGAAGGGAATTGATACGCTCACAGGGCTCCCTACCCATACTAACTCCCGTTTAATTATGCAGCTCCCATGGTGGATTACCACTTCAAGACACTGAAAGAGTCCGGATACTTTTCCTACTCTCGTGTTATCACATTCTGAGCAGTATACAGGAAAATTCATTTTAAACAATGAATTAAGTCTATGATTCAAATAGTAAACTCAACAGCTGGATAGTGGATGGACTGGGAGATTTCCTATCTGAAAAGACAGCATGTTTTTAAAAAGATTTTCCCTGTTCCAATATTTAATCTCTTTTGGTTCCTGCTTTCCCCTGAACAGCTGAAGATTTAATTTCCAGGGAATTAAATGCACAATTTGCATCATTGTTAATGGTAACTGTGCAAATGATTTGCCATGCCTAGTCCTGAAAAACATTCTGAGAGCTCCCAAAACACTTCCTAGATTTTCTTGGCATGGTAGCAGCATTATTGTTGAGGTATTGATGCATTTGACATATCTTTGAACCTGGATCCCAGAAAAGAGGAGAATGGGATCAGCCATAGAAGGAAAAAAAGAAGAAGAAGAAAGGATTCTTCCTGCCTGCCAGGTTACATTCAATAGACAACTATTCAGAAGCTTTAATGGGCCTTTGTGTCCCCCTATGGAGATTTGTTCTGGTTAGCTTCTAGAACTCTCAGTGGGTATGGGCTTGATCTGCCCTCTCTCTTTCTCACTACGCGCCATATTCCAGCCAGATGCTGAAAAGAAATGATGGCCTTAGCATGACTACTCTGCTGCAAACAAATATGCCTTGTGTAATACCCTGGACAGATACCCTTTGTGGACCTGCACCATTGAAGTGTATGAGTTTTGCTATTGACTTCAAAGGGAGCAAGATCTCACCTTTTGTTCCTGATCATGTTCTTGGAACAACCAAACAAGAAACAGCCCTCAGAGGATCCATCCCAGGTTTGATCAGAGAACACTTCAGACACTATAGCATTGGGGAACATATTAGTACCTAGATAGAAGACAAGCTCACAGGACAAGATATTGAAAGTTTTCTTTGGTTTGCGTGTAGACCACCAGCAATTCTGCATGTATCCAGAAAATCTGTTTGTTCTTTATATAAGAACATAGAACATAAGAACAGTCATACTGGATCAGACCAAAGGTCTGTCTAGCCCAGTATCCTGTCTTCCGACAGTGGCCAGTGCCAGGGGCTTCAGAGGATATGAACAGAACAGGTAATCATCAAGTGATCCATCCCCTGTCGCCCATTCCCAGCTTCTGGCAAACAGATTGCATCATGGCAAACCATGATGTCGAAGCTTTGGTGTGTTTATTAAAAGCAACCTGAGACATAACACCTTGTTGAAATCTTTCATGGGATTTTTCTGGGCATCATTAATTTAGCAGGGTTATATATATTGCACTAAGTCCTTGGGAAACACCCTGGTATCTAGTATAGGACAGGACTGAAATTTCCCTGGAGGTCCTTGACCATCCTAAGAATATTTCCACATCACAAACTATTACAAATATTTCCTCTAACACCACAAGGGAAAAGTAGTTCAGCACATTTGACATTTAGAAATGCACTGAGCTTACTTTTACTTGCTTGTAAGACTACATACCAAGACAACCAAAACATTCTGCATACATGCTAAACAGTCATCCCTTAAAATCAAATGTCACATTTTGGACATCAACTGCTCAAGTAGTACAAAATTCCAACCAGTTAATTAATATGCACATATATTTAAATATCAATGAAATATACTGAGACTTGTTATTTATAGTAAACTGAGACACCTAAAAAATGTTTATAATGAATTTGCTCTCATCCTACCAACATTTTATTTTGCATATACAGTACATATACATACCAGAGCTAACGTTCACAATATTGTAATGAGAGACATATTTGTAGACACAAAATGCATGTATAACATTTAAAACATGTATAACATTTAAGGCAGTGACTTTAAGCAATAAGCTTTGGAACCAGAATCTAATTTTGTGAAGTAGTAAACACATGTAGAAGGGTCTTAAGCAAGGGGAAAGGATGTCTGGTTTTACATTAACTAATAAATGCCCAAGCTCAACCCCAAAGGTAGATGGAAGAAATCCACATCAGGGGGATGCAAAAGGAGTGAAATTATCTCCTCAAACTAAGCAGAAAACATAACATTTGAGGCTCTTACATCCTTATATTTTCAATTTTCATCGTCTCTCCACCCCACCTTTCAGGCAGTTTCTTTCTATGCTTTCCTTTGTTCAGACACCAGATTCCTGACAAGATTTAAAGAACGAATATAATCTGAAAAGTTACTCCATAAAAATAACATTGCATGGTTCCATCTCTATTGCCTTTACACGATTCCGTTTCAAAATAGCCCAATTCACAAGTAGAAAAAAAATGAGTTTTGTTTAACTGCCGTGCACCCTGCAAACTCTCCCTGGGATTCGAAAGTCAAAATATGTTTGTCCTGGCTCTCACATCATCAGTAATAAATGTTCTGCAGTTGGAACCTAGTTAACAATTCTGTGGATGTGTGAGCCTGTAAAGAATCTGGCTCACTCTCCCAGTTGCCTGGCATTTGCAGTACTAAGAGGAGTGAAAAGCAGTAAAATCTTATTTCAGTCAATAAAATCAGCAGAGATATTTGCAGCATGCAGAGGGAGCAGATCTCTTGAGTAAAATGGAGCAATTATTAAAATAGTCACTTTTCTAACCAGAACCACAATTTAAATTCTATGGTTTTGGTTTGCTGAGAGTTACTGAGTAGCTGTGGTTTGTACTCTAGTGATAATCACTGAACTCCAAGACTTGTTTTGAGAGTTAGAAGTGGCAGAGCCATGTGTTTTGAATTTAAAGTCTTAAAATTAGAGGCTCAATGTTATTCCAGCTAAGATACTGCCAGTGTCTCTGTGGACCATAGTTTTAAATCATCTGGAACCTGAATACTACTCATTAATGATTAAAGGGAACAGTAATGAAAGTGTGGTGAGGGGGGGGAATAAATATGCAACTATATAAGCAACGGTGTGTATTTTAATGTAGAAAAAAGAATGTTATTACCAGTCTGACAGAGGACAATAAACATATCAAGCTAACTCTCTTCTTCCATTTAAGAATGCAATCTTATTAAAGTAACAGAAATTCTAGACAGCAGCAGGGTAACTTTACAGAACTTTCAGTCTAGGAATGGAGCATTCCCATAAACATGTTATTTGTATGCTATCCTAGCAGAGTTAACTGGGTTTTTACGTTCCACTTTTTTAAGAGTGAAATTATCCTGAGCAGGAAAGATTCAGTGGATTGGTATTAAGATTTTTACTCAGACATCTAATCCATACAATAAGCCAGTGTGGTGAACAACCAGGGCAAGCCACTGGCGGGCTACCAGACTGTTTGTTTACATTTTCACGGCCGCCTGCAGCTCCCAGTGGCTGCAGTTCGCTGTTCCTGGCTAATGGGAGCTGCAGGAAGTGGCGCAGGCCTGGCCCAAACAGTCTGGCAGTCTGCCAGCAGCTTGCCCTAACTGGCCACGTATGGCCCGTGGGCCGCAGGTTGCCCACCACTGCAATAAGCTGTTGTGCTGTATGTTCCTGATTAGGAGTTTCCTGTCTTTCATATGAGGAAGCAAATATGGATGAGCAATAACTGTTTCCATTGAGCATTTAATTGTGGGCCTAAGAGGAACACAGACACCTAAGTGAAGGCTTATTGCATCTCTGCATGAGCTTAGGGCCTACTCTGCTGCACCAGATTTTCTAAATCTTTATTGACTCCTGTCCTGATAATGGGATACTGTTCCATTTGATGTTATGCATGAGACCCCATACTCTTTACACTGGGGCCTAATGCCCTTGTTGACTTCAATGGAAAAACTCTCATTAACTTCAATGGTGCAGGATCAGGCCCTTGAAGAGCAAAATTCTAGAGGTCTGTGTCACGTCTGAGTAAATGGACCTTGCACAGGTGATGGTTACATGAGCAGAGGGCGATTAAATCCTTTCTTTCCCAAGGCAGCGGGCACCAGCACAACTGGGTACTAGGTTCTCAGCACCCGTCCCTTATCATGGGGACTTAGACCAGTGGATCCGGGTAACTGCAGACACTAGCGAAGTCGAGGGCAAATGAAATTTACCCACTTCTCCTTTGGGGAATGTGGCGTTTAGTTTAGGCGTTTACCCACTTCCTTTTCTTTTTTTTTTTTACCACTACAGCACTGGTTGCTGAGCCACGCCCATACTCCTGACCTGTGCCCAGCTGCCTCTAATAACGTGGTAAGGCTAATTACTTCCAAATGGTAAAGGTAAACGTTTAAAGAGAGACCACTGTGAGCTGTCAGGCAAATTTATGGGGAAATGCATGAAATCCCCCAGCGAATTAAAAACCTGTGCACTTCTCAGCTTGTCCATTGTTTTTTATCAGCTCTGGCAAGGTTTAAATGGATTTAGCTCTCCAGAAGGAAAATAGAGATGGATTTAGAATACTTGCTAGAATACTTTCCTCTATTAATATGGTATTTAATATCATTCTGCTATCAGCTTTTCTTTCTAGATTGCAATGACTGTGCTGACCATGTACCACCTCCATCACATCCCCCTTTTTCCAAAGCAGATACTGGGATATTTGAAAACTTGGGGTTCTGAGAGGTAAGATCAGTTAGCAAAGGAATAGAACAAACATATGTGTCTCTGTGATCCTGCTTGCACTGTCTTGTCACCCATTTTTCCTTTTTTTTTTGTACAAGAACACATCTCAGTTGAGCTGTTTGGTTTGATGATAGTTTTCCTTCCTAAAAGTTATGAAAGGTCATTGGCCATGCATTACTCCAGACCCACCTGTCCTTCTCACTTTTTTCCAGAAGTCCTGCAACAAGAGAAACTGCAGTAAGGAAACTCACAACCAATAAAATCCACAGTATGTTCTATCTACAAAATTAGACGGTTTGCATTTTCAAAGGCTTTCAATGACTGTATGTGAGGGGAAAAAAATCAATGAAAAGGAAAATCTGTCATATAAAAATGGAGCCAAAATACTTACCAAAACTTTCAATATATCTATTTCCGGACATGTATGGATAAAAAATTAAGGAACTTTTTTTTAATAAACAGGTTTCAGAGTAGCAGCCGTGTTAGTCTGTATCCGCAAAAAGAACAGGAGTACTTGTGGCACCTTAGAGACTAGAAGCCTCAAAGCTTATGCTCAAATAAATTTGTTAGTCTCTAAGGTGCCACAAGTACTCCTGTTCTTTTTTTAATAAAGTACGGCAGGTCTGCTCACAGAGAAACAAAACACTCCCACACACATTGGCTGGTAATCCTATAGCACTTTTGCTTTGACTTAGAAGGCTCAGTACAAAGTTTGAAGATAGGATTAGAGATGATGTACAAGATCCTCCGCTAATGTATGTTTGCACAGCTCCACTGACTTCAGTGAAACGACACCAGTTTACATCAGCTGCCGACGTGGCCCAGCGTTCATGCCCTTTATTATTTACAGTGTTGGTACCCTTTGGGATGTTCAAAACATGTTTAAAACAGCCACTACAGATAAAGTGCTGTTGCTTCAGTTTACAATCTGTCCCATCATACAATATAAATAAGGACTTGATGAAAAGTCCTTCTGTTGTATTAATTTTTCCAACAGTAAAAAATCATTAGTGGTAAAAATATAAACAACTGTGCTCTTAGTAGTCAATGGATTAGGTATGACGCTTCTAGTGCTACTTTGGAAAATACAGGACAGAAAAAAATAAAAAGCCAGATCCACATGCTTCTGTACATTAAATATTGTTCGAGCACTGAAAACATACAACATGCGTCTTTACATTCCTTTGTAAATGAGTAATGTGCAAGATCTGAGAAAACAACCGAAGTAAAGTTACTTACCAATCCAAAATGGCTGTTTACTGGCAAACTTCCAGAGCCATGACATTTCTTTGGGGGAATGTACACTGGCTAAGTGACCATGGGACCTACACATCAGACAACAAAGGCCAAAGAGAGAATGACTTCCAACATTTTATAGTCAATGTAATAACTACTATTTACATTCAAAATGTAAATATTGTAGCTCTAGTCCTGCAGTTCTGATCAAGAATCAGGTCCTTTATCAGGAATATTTACAAAAGAGATACTAACATAGAGCAAGCTCTGTCTACGTGTCATTGACATGATTTTAATTTATTATGTGTACTGCAGTAATTCCTAAAAGATTCCACTGCGATCATCGTACTAGTAAGAGACAGTCCCTGCAGACCTTTACAATATAAGCAAACAAAAGATGGGAGGGGAAACAAAACCATAGAGAGGTGAAACACATCAGTGGCAGAGCTGTGAATAGAAGCTAGGTCTCCAGATGCTAGTCCAGCGTCCTATTCACTACCCCGCACTGAACATTCAGCTTGTCGCTTTCCATCAGTAGGAATCAGCAACTAAGAAACCTGAACAAAATCCAAAAAAACTCGAGACCTGACTGGCTGTTTAGGAAACATTTTATGTTACATTGCCAGAGGATTCATCAGAGAACAAATCATGGCTGATCCCTCTATTGTGGGCCAACCTAACACTTCCAATCTGAACACCCACTCCCCCTTAAACTTGGGGCGCTCCAACTTTATGGCTTGGACTCTTCTGTACTTATAACAAAATTCCACCTTTATCTCTACATTAAAATATATGCTTAATAAATAGTGACAGTGGCTTTGTACAGTCATTGAGCCAGTTGATCTCTAGCAGATCTCTTGACTCATCTCTTGAAAATTCAACGTATAACTATTCTCACTGCTCAATCTAAACTTCTATTCTGTTTTATTGCATGCACGCAGCATAATGGTACTTTGCAAGTTAAATAACCCTTGGTGCTTTGTAAGCTACACAGCCTTAGTAAGATGGATGTTTATGAGATACTGTAAACATGTTTGGCACGTAGACACATGCTTTCAGTTTGATTATTTGTATTGCTGAGGAACTATATGAAGGCAGCATATTTTGAATGGCTGATTAGAGCAATATTGCTCATATACTCAAAACATAACATTTCTAATCCCATTGTCATTTCATTTTGAAGAAAAGAAATGAATTTTGGATCTTGGCCGGTGTATCATTTTGAAACGAAGCCATTTCTCTATACGACTTTTTCACAATGGCTCTCACTGGGCAATATTTATAGAACTCTTGCATCCATACATCGAAAGAAAAACAAATGCAAGAGACTTGTTCTTATGTTATCTTGTATCAATGGATGTTGTGTTCCGTAACTCTATTGCTTGAAAGCTCAAAGAAATCACGAGGTCCTTGCCATGACAAATACTTTATTCCTCCAACGAGCATGACTTACATCTTTTTAAAGAGATCAAAATGGGTCTGTTTGTCCTTTTGATGTCAGTTTGAAGAAACCTCCCCCCACCCCCTTTGAGTTCTATGAAAATTGACATGATAAACCTAACTGGCTCCTTTAGAACTGCTATGGTTTTCTGTAAACACATACTGTACCTCTAGCCAACCAGCTTTGAAAGTGTGTGCTGTGCACAGCAGATGGCCTGGCTTGCTGAAACATACAGTATTTATACAAATTTTTATACGTGAGTTTACTGTACTAATGAAGCGACTGTGATCTATAGACCCATATTTAGAAGCTTTTTAAATAACTGAGTTTTGACTTGACAGCGTGTGAAGGCTCCTAAGATGTGACTATGATATCTAATGTGAGTAGACATTTTGGAGTTGCATACCACACAGTGCATGTGCAATAAACAAGCCTAATATTCGTATTTGTTATTTCTATTGTGCTAACATCTTGGGATACTGAACAAGGATCACAGCACCATTGTGCTAGGCACTGTACAAAGAAATAACACAAAGGCAGGCTCTGCCCCAGACAACTCAATCCTGGCGTTAGACATTGCGCAACAGATGAATAAATGGATAAGTTGGGCTGGGAGGACCAGGTAACAGCAGGGAATCACAGTCCTCTCAATAGTCACATGGCACCACCAGTCTCACCAGCGTCATATGGCAGTGATTTTCAGAGATTGTGGCAAAGATAGATTTTAAGAAGGGAAAAGATGACATGGCATTTAACCACCCACAGCTTCCTGGAGCCTTATCTTCACTATCCCCTCCCACCATTGCTACCCCTGGTGGAGCTGAACAGGTGGTAATGATTGTGGGAAATGTTCGGGAACAAAGCCTAGCATAGGCACAGCCTTAGAGAAATCTTTCCTCCCTATCCCGCTAATAATCTTGGAATGCAGCAATTATCATCTACTGGATTAGGATAAAATGATACATTCCAAGAAGATTATCACCTTCTCCTCTGGTTTGGCTAAGCAGGACATGAGAAGGAAGTTTCTGCTATCCCATGAGAAAGGAAGGTAAGGAGGAATCTGTTACTCCCAGTCTTTCTACAGCAGGCCAAAACCAATTCCCAAACAGCATGGTCTTGGTGAAAATGGAGGTTTCCTACCCACTGGCCTGAGGAAAATTAAAAATCTCTTAACTTAGTATTTTTCCCAACAATGGTAGTAATGGTGGGAATATTAGTGTAGACCAGGCATTGGCATTTTAACCACCATATCATCTACACCTGCTCTAAGCAGGGGTAAACAAGATGGTGATTAAAATGCCCACAAGCCCGTCAACGCTAGTGCAACCACTGGTGAATCTGCATGGGTGGCAGCAACAATGGCACATCTGCAGAAAAACAGACTAATGTAGCTCCCCTTGCCCCCTTTATTGTTTGACTTTAACTTTCAGCTGCATTAACTAGGAACACCACTCAAAATGCTCTTTATTTGGAGAGACATCACACATTTTAATCCTCAAATTACCCATGTTCCATGCAAATCTGGTGCCCTCACTTTTATTGTTGAAGTATATTTACATCAGATATAAAGCATAATGAAATGGGGGTTATGGAAACTTATTTATGCTGAAGAGACAAATCCCACAGAATTGTATAGTTTTCCTCCATAAATGTCTTGTGTCTCTCTCTTGTTAGGTCTTTGTGAAAAGTTATGGGCCACGTTTGAACCTTGGCAGGTTGAGAAAGACAAATAAAACCAGCCCATCAAAGACCAGTGTATTCAGAGTCAAACTCAAGTGTCAGAGGGAAGGTCCAAGTGCCTTGGCAAACTTCCCAGTTCAGTAGTAATTAGGAGCTGAGCCTCAATTCTTAATTTCATTAAAACACTCTCCATGACTCTAGGAGACATCTGAATTCATATTTACTTTCTCATTTGATTTTAATTCACTCACTTTCTGTGAAAAAGTCTAAACAGAGAACTTTATAAATCCACAGGTTTATTGGAAAGTAAACTTGAGGGGGGAAGGAGGGAGGAAGGCTGGGAGAGAAGAAAATAGAACTGAAATAAGCTCTTGGGACTGGTTCCTAAAGCCACGATCAGCACAGCGGCAGCCATGGTTTCATACAGCAGTTTGCCCGATTCTACCCTTACTTAACTATTTCTACATGTACAATTTTATTAAATGGAAAAACTAGACTAGAGGTTCTCAAACTGTGGTCCGTGGACCACCAGTGGTCTGCGAGCTCCATTCAGGTGGTCCGGGGATAGTTCCCTCTAAGGTGCACGCCTGGGTGGCCGCACACAAGAGAATGAAGGGCCACCCACCTAATGAATGGAGCCGCACAGGTGTGGCTCTTCTAATTAGGTGCTTGGACCCTGGAGAAGACACACATGTAAGATGAGATGGTGGCCTTGGGGGGGAATAGAAAGATAAGACTATAGATATTAAAATATGAGTTGTGTGTTTTTATTTGTAGAACAAAAAAAAGTTAATAATTATTAAATTATGTTAATTAATTAAATAATTTAAACAATTAAATAATTAAAAGTTAATAATTATTAAGCGCTTTTATCCGAAGTATGTTACAAAAGTTAGCTAACGGTACAAACAACATTTGAAAAGATCATTAAGCGGTCCGCTGAGACCCTCAGCAATTTTCAAGTGGTCCGCGGAAAAAAAAGTTTTAGAACCACTGAACTAGAGGAATTTAGATTCCCTCTATGTTATTCAATGATAGAAAAATAAACATTTAAATTGGTGCAGGAGCTGATACATTTATTTGAACTACAACTACCATGTCACCCAGGGAGAGAATATACCAGCAAAAAGACTTACAATATAGATTTACAGCTTATCTCCATATTTAAATATAGTAGAAGGCAATTAAGAAATTTTCTTCAATAAATATACATAAAGATAGTATATAAATGTATAATAAGAGTTATATGTAGTAATATGCATAGTTTCACAGTAATATATATGAGTTTATATATAAATATTCATATTATACTTTTATATACAATTACATGTGTGCACATATATTTTTTCTGTGAATCTATGCATACTAATCTGCATGTTGTAATTTAAAATAGAACATCTATTATAATAAGACAAACTCTTATTGGGGTAAGGGAGGGATAGCTCAGTGGTTTGAGCATTGGCCTGCTAAACCCAGGGTTGTGAGTTCAATCCTTAAGAGAACAGGAGTACTTGTGGCACCTTAGAGACTAACAAATTTATTAGAGCATAAGCTTTCGTGGACTACAGCCCACTTCTTCGGATGCACCGAAGAAGCGGGCTGTAGTCCACGAAAGCTTATGCTCTAATAAATTTGTTAGTCTCTAAGGTGCCACAAGTACTCCTTTTCTTATTGCGGATACAGACTAACACGGCTGCTACTCTGAAACCAATCCTTAAGAGGACCACTTAGGGATCTGGAGCAAAATCAGTACTTGGTCCTCCTAGTGAAGGCAGGGGGCTGGACTCAATGACCTTTGGGGTCTCTTCCAGCTCTATGAGATAGGTATATCTCCATATACTGCAGTCATAAAGTGCTATTTCATTTGATTTTTCCAAGCTTGCATTTGAAAAGCAATTTCCTAGCACCCCTGCTGCCATGCTCAATAAGGGCAGAAGGGTTCACAGGTGCTCAAAGTCGTATAAACTTTATCATTTATTACCTAATTTAAGGTTCCATTATGAATGAAGCTTCAAGAAGACATGTGGGATTGCTCTGGGAAATTATACATTTTTTGTTAAACCCATGAAGGAACTTTTCACCTCAAATGTTTGGAATTCTCTGGCACTATATGTAACAAGACTTCTCTTTGTCTTGCTTGACACCTTTGCTCTGGGGGACCTCATTAGCTCTCAAAGTTTCAGTTACAATTTTTCTGTTGGTGTTCCACAAATCTGTCTCTCTACTCTTAGTTGGGCTCCACGTATACAGTCCTGCATCCTAGCCTGTTTTGCTGACATTTCTTCCTGATGTCCCACTGTCACACTGGGTCAGACCAATGGTCCATCTACCCAGTATCCTGTCTTCCAACAGTGGCCAATGCCAGGTGCCGCAGAGGGAATGAAAAGAACAAGGCAATTTATCGAGTGATAAATCCAGTCCTAGCTTCTGGCAGAGGGTTAGGGACACCCAGAGCATGGGGTTGTCCATCTTAACATGGACAAAACATACCCGTCTTATCCTTACTCCCAAGCACTACACTTCTTCCCATTCTTCATCATTGTTGACAGCTACACCATCATCCCAGTCATCCAGGCCTGTAACCTGGGGGTCCGTTTTTTAAACCACGCTTTCCCTTACCCCACCTATCCAAGTCATATTCAAATCCTGCCACTTTTTCCTCAAAAACATTTCCAAGATCTGACTATTTCTGTCTATCCCTACAACTACAGTGCTCATTTGCACACATTGTGTTACTCAGATTTTATATTACTATGACCTTGGCCACTTTGTTCATTTGTCTTTTAGTCCCCCAATCACGTGTTCAACTTTATGCACTGAATTTAATGGAACCACTCACATATGTAAAGTTACAAGCATGTGCACATGGGTTTGCAGGATCAGGCATTAGCTTGTAAGCTCATTAGGGCAAGGACTATTTCTTTTATGTCCGGAAAGTGCCTAGTGCATTGCAGGTGCTACCAAAAGTAAATAAGTAATAATGATGAGACTAATTATTCAGGTCTACATGATTAATTTATCAAAGATGAAATGCAAAGCAAAATGAAAACTAAGCTAAGCACTAATTTCTTTGTTACTATCCCCATTACCCAAAGGATGAGGGACAGTCAGGAGAAAGAGAAGTCTTTTTTTTTTTAAATGCTTTTTCCATCTGTAAAACCCTTCTAGAACTTCCTGGTTCACTGAACATGCCCCAGAAGAATCACAAATATCAGAATGCTCAGTGCAATCTACACAACCCATGGTATCTCTCATGTTCATTCTGGGAGAGCTTCAGGGAACCAGGGAGGAAAAAACTGTCAAAAAATAAAACTGGCTACTTAACATTTGTTTAATGATGCTTTCCCACAACCCAGATTGTCATCTGAATTTAACATAATTTTCTCATTCACTTTGCAGCTCTCACTTTTAAGAAGGAAGAAGGCAGAGAAGTGGGAATGCTTTTATTATTACTTATGGACCTCAGCCCTTCCCATCAGCGTCCCTGTTTCTAAATAGAAAAGCTTTGAAAATAAGGCAAGTTTTTCCTTCTCTTCATATGTTGAGCATACATCCCAGCCAATATGCCTTGCCTGTATTTTTTTTCTTTAAATTTAGGCCACATTGTCTTAATTTACCCACAAAGCAATTATGAGCAATCACTTCCCCCTCTTTAATTTACCTGACTTTTTTTAAAAAAAACTTCAAAGGAGTTTTAAAAAAAACTATGCAAAAAAGGCAGAAAGTGAACAGCATTTTTTAAAACCACATCCTCTCTCTTTCCTGTTTGAATCTAATAAAATTTTAAAACTGCATGGATATTTTCCCTTATGAAAAACATATGAACAAGACAAAAACCCTAGTATTCTGCTGAGATACTGTAAACAGGATAAAATGTTAACTGCGGAAATACATAGTTTAAGACCTATGTTTGTTTCTAGGTCTTTCCAGGAAACATGCAACCTTTGCTTGCGGATTTTGTTTCAGCTTAGTGGAACCGTTTTCACAACTATTATCCAAAGCCAGCATTTCAAGGTCGGCCCTACATCTTGCTGGAAGGGAGGAATATTAACAAGTGTGACTATCCCATTCCCTGCTACCCTCTTAAATTGCCCAGAGGTTGTCAGCAAGCATGGAAGCAATAGATCAAAAGCTCCGGGTTTTATTGTTGGAACTGGATGTCAAGGTGGATATTGGGCAGGCAAAAAACCAAAGACCTCAAAGAAGCTAGACTACAAGGTCTATTAAAAGGGGGACTACTGGCCTGCACAAATATTATCTCAAGATCCTGTAAAAATACACACTCCCCTTCCAGTAATATTTTTCTGTGACTACCTCCCATTCCTGACATGTGCCCTCCTGTCCCTACCCCTATGATGTGCCTTACCCCACAGCCTGTAAAGAGACCAGCAGTGGATTGATTATGCCAGTCGTATGCTTCCAGGGAAATTCCTCCCAATCCCCTTGTGGCATCTTTACAGCTCACTCTAATTGATGAGTCTGTCTGATCACCTTTAAGATTAGTCTTTTAGATGCAAAATCTCCCTAGTGTGAAATGGGGAAACAAAAATCACTCTGTGCTGGTACAGTGTGCGAGACAATATAAGAAGCTGGCCACCGTAGTCTTAGCAGATCTTTTTCAAGCACTGAGCGGTCAGTGAGCACCACAAAGGAGATCAACAGATGTTGGGTTCAATTCTCATCTTATCCAAAGCTGCTCATTCCTAATACATACAGTCAAACTGTCAAGTTGCCTGTAGGGATGTGTTTAATTCCCACATTTTAAAAATATCCATTAAAAATATGCCCCAGTTTTTAGAATATGTTTTGCACCTACCTCGCTGATCCAACAAGAAGTCATCCAGCATTTTTTTTTACACCTGGCTTTTCTTTTTACATGATGCCAAGCTGCAGAGCAGAGCATATTGAGATATGTAAATAAACTCTCCTCCTTCCATGGACTGAAGCACCTTCATTCTTATGCAAGGGGAATTAAGTGATTTTCCCCCCAGTAAGGGAGGTTAACTCCAACTCAAGATACATACCGCAGTCTTGAGTTGCAGTGACTAGGAGGTAGCTAGAAAGCTGGAAGCCTGCTGAAAGGTGACCTGTAAAAGGCTCCTCATAGATTCATAGATTCTAGGACTGGAAGGGACCTCGAGAGGTCATCGAGTCCAGTCCCCTGGCCACATGACAGGACCAAATACTGTCTAGACCATCCCTGATAGACATTTATCTAACCTACTCTTAAATATCTCCAGAGATGGAGATTCCACAATCTCCCTCGGCAATTTATTCCAGTGTTTAACCACCCTGACAGTTAGGAACTTTTTCCTAATGTCCAACCTAAACCTCCCTTGCTGCAGTTTAAGCCCATTGCTTCTTGTTCTATCCTTAGAGGCTAAGGTGAACAAGTTTTCTCCCTCCTCCTCATGACACCCTTTTAGATACCTGAAAACTGCTATCATGTCCCCTCTCAGTCTTCTCTTTTCCAAACTAAACAAACCCAATTCTTTCAGCCTTCCTTCATAGGTCATGTTCTCAAGACCTTTAATCATTCTTGTTGCTCTTCTCTGGACCCTCTCCAATTTCTCCACATCTTTCTTGAAATGCAGTGCCCAGAACTGGACACAATACTCCAGCTGAGGCCTAACCAGAGCAGAGTAGAGCGGAAGAATGACTTCTCGTGTCTTGCTCACAACACACCTGTTAATACTCCCAGAATCACATTTGCTTTTTTTGCAACAGCATCACACTGTTGACTCATATTTACCTTGTGGTCCACTATAACCCCTCGATCCCTTTCTGCTGTACTCCTTCCTAGACAGTCTCTTCCCATTCAAAGCCTGCAAATTGGTATGTTATGATCATTTAAAGGGCCCACAAAATAAAATGCGTAGATATTCTGGTCCCACTCTGCGCAAGCTCCATTCTGCAACCCTTGAGCTCCTCTGCCAACTGACATCCATAGGAACAGCATATTAATTACATAGGGGGAACAACTGGAATGCCTTCAGAGCCAAGCCTCAGAAGAAATCACTTACAGCTTTAATGGAGGGTCTGATAGTATGGTGGGAGGAGGAAGGAAAGGAAATGGATCAGAAGGAAGGGACGGAATTCATTCACCTCTTACCAGCTTACTGTCTGAGAGTTCTCCCATGACCTGCTTTTCAGATGCCACAAGTTAGGGCCTATGGAAAAACTATTTCAAAACACCACTACCTACACCTTCCCAGGACCCAGGCTCTCCTTGCTCAAGAGAACTATAGCAGATTTGGCCTCTTTTATGGGCTGAATTTCTAAAAATGGGCCCCACACTGGAATCCCAGATCCAAACAGCTCCCAGCCCAGGGAACATCTGGATCTGGACTACACAGCTCAAGCCCATGCCCAGCCTCCTAGAACGGCCCATCAGTAAAATGAGGATATCAGGTACCCACCTTTATAAAGCTCTGAGAACTTGGAAAGGAAAGCACTCGATAAACACAAAATATTATTAAATGCTCCATGGAGTCCCCCTAAAGCCATTCTCCATTGCATCACTGCAATATACATATGACAACTGGGGCAAAAGAACAATATAGGAGAGGACAGAACCAAAAGCCCCAAGAATCCCTCAATAACCCTCAGGATTTTTGCCACTAAATTTAGGTAGTGGATCAGTAAAACTTCCTTAAACCAGCAGCTGGCAGGCTGAATTATTACTGAGTGGAGCCCTAAGCAATTAAGCTAAGAACTGGGTCTACAAATCTAAGATGATGCATACAAAATATGCTATGAAGACAGAGCAAATGAGGATGGAAAAAAATCACACTGTATATTATTCTAATTTATATATTAGATCTTAGACCATTCCGGATTTCTGGATTAAATACATACGCATATGGCTCCACTTGGACTCACTGGCTTTATAGAAAATTATCCAAAAAGTAATTTATAACATTTTGAAAGGTTTTTGGATGCCTTGTGGCATCATTATGTAATTTATTAATATGTGGGCAGAGTGACTAATAGCTCGCTCAGGATATATTTTTAGTTTTTAAAAAAATAAAGGGGACAACCAGCTACAAGTTGATGCTGTATGCTAACCATAGGTAATGGTGTATGTAGTTCTACTCCTCAATAAGCAGAGAACACAAAGCAAACCAGATGTCCTTTCAGATACAAACTATTAAGCTGGAACTTTCAAAGGAGCTTGAAGGCGATAGTGAACTAAATTCAATGGGATTTGGGCAGCTAACTCCCTTATGGCTCTTTTATCGTCTAGAAGGGGCCATTAGACCATCTACTCTGACCTCCAGTATAATACAGGCCAGAGAATTTCATTCAGTTACTCTCGCATTGAGCCCAATGACTTGTGTTTGGCTAAGGCATATCTTCCAGAAAGGCATCCGGTCTTGATTTGAAGACTTCATAACATGGAGAATCCATCACTTCCCCTGGTAGTTTGTTCCAAATGGTTTATTACTCTCATTGTTAAAAACATTTGCCTTATTTCTAATCTGAATTTGTCTGGCTTTATTCCAGCCATTGGTCATGTTATGCCTTTCTCTGCTGGACTGAAGAGCCCTTTAGTACCTGATATTTTCTCCCCATGAAGGTAATCAAGTTACCTCCTGATCTGCTTTTTGGTAAGATAAATAGATTGAGCACCTTAAATCTCTCACGTTAAGGCAATTTTTCCAAATCATTTTCATAAAATCTCAGCCTTAGGGGTTCAGTTTTACAAACTCTATCTCACGAATTCAAGCACACGAATATCAGGTTAATAAAGTGTGTTTCTTAGTAGGTCTTCCCTTAAGCAAATAGCCAGAGACAGGCTGACAGTGTGTTATTTGCACTTGCCCATGTCCACAGAGGCAGTTGAGCTGGAGTAACAGATTAAGGGGGAAGGACAAACGAAGAACAACGGGAAGACCCCTTCCTCTTTGCCATTTTTCTGCAGGCTCTTTCAGTGCTCTCCCAGGTTGCATTTCTAACTGGAGTCAGAAGGTAGCAATGTTTATCCCAGTGACTCCACCCAAAAGGACATTTCCTGGACGTCACCCCCTAGGGAAAAAAGCAAAATTCAGGAGACTGCAAATTTTTATATACAGTACTATATGCATGAGCCAACTCCTGTAAAAACGGCCCCCTTCTAATATGAGTGAAGTTTTATATATATATGTAGCAGGGTGATTACCCCGCTCTGGCCCTGAAGGGGTTAAAAGCAGCCCTGGAGAGGGCTGTGGCTGGGAAAGGCTGATTGGGGAAGTAGCCACAGCTGAGGCCACGCCCCATTCAGGCCACAACTGGCCCTATAAAAGGGCTGTGAGCCAGGAGCTCAGGAGGAGACACTCCTCTAGCTCCCTAGGGAGAGAAGGGCCTGGCTGCCTGGGAAGCTGAGGAGGGTACCTAGGGTGGAACAGTGCTGGGGAAGGGCAGAGGGAGCTGGGGAGCTCCAGCCTAGTAAAACCCCAGCTGCAGGCCTTGTTAAAGGCCTACAAAAGGTACTGGGGCTGCAGAGGGGCAGCCCTGAGACAGGCAGAGGGTTCAATCCCCCATGCCGATGGTGAGTGGTTTACAGACTGCAGTCTGCCCCAGGGAGCAGGGGCTAGATTGAGACTGGCAGTAGTCACTGAGGCATGTGGGGGATAGGGGGTTTGGGGTTCCCCAGGGAGGGGAGACCCAGAGAGAGAGGGTGCTGTGGTGGGCAGAACCCCTGTGTAAAGGGCACCGGGAGGGACATGGGGGCCAGCGGCACGCGAGACACCAGCATGCAGAGGGCACTCTGCACGGAAAGAGCTAATTCCCTGGACAACCAGCAGGAGGCACCGTGCTGATGAGTTGTCGCCCCCCCCCACAATACGCAATAATACACAGCAGTACCACTGCGCCAGTGAGCAACAGCAAGCCCAGCAGAGGGAGAAACACCAAGTGAGCCAACCTCCAGCTAGGCCAAAAAAGAGGTCTATGAACCCGTTGTGTTATCAGCAGAATCGCCAACCCCAAGAATTAAAAAAAATCATGAGTCAGACACCAATCCCCGCAAATTCATGAAAGTCTAAAACTAATATACACCAGAGTTCATTCCGTTTGCATTCTGGCTTTTGAACCTTGAGGGTTTTCTCTGCAGTCATGAAGGCTAGACACTTCCTTTAAAAAAAAAAAAAAGAAAGAAAGAAAGAAAGTGAGATTCTTGTGTATGTGTCACTCCAGGCTCTAGGGGCTTTAAGGAAAACACCAAATATCATGAGAGTTGGCAACACTCCCCACATGCCATTATTATGGCCTAAGTTTCCTTGGACTCCTGGATAAGCCAGCCTCCTGTCATTTTGTCTTGAGCATGTGTGAGTAGATACAGTAGCTTAGTAACCAAGTGCTAATTATTTGACAGAAGTGACAACACTGATGTTTAAAAATTCCATTTGGTCTGGGCTTACGCTGAACATTCTAGCCGGGAAAAGCTGCTCCGGACTCTAACCAAACCCTAATCATTACAAGCAGACCAGGATCGCCAAAATACTCTGGTGGGTCGGGTTGCTTGGCGACTGCCTGCCCCTTTTCTCCTCACCTTTCATTTCCCAGCTCCCCCCGCTTCCATGCCCATTGACTGGTTCTCTGCCATGAAACTTTTCTCCATATGGGCCTGACCCAAAGCCCGCTGATGTTCCATTGAAATATCCTATTGACTTCAGTGAGTTTTGGATCAGGCCACATATTATAAACATTTCCACCTCCTCCTCTTCCTCCTCCTCCTTCTCTATGTGACAGATTTCCTTGGGGAACAAGAGATGAACCTAAGTTTCCCACTCTCCTTAAAGAGAAGCTATGGGGAAGGACTATAAATCATCTGCTTGGGAGAGAGCCTATGGAAAGGCAAAATGCCGTTGTGCTACATTTTTCCTCTTATGTTAATTTCCTTTGTTTCCTGGTTATAAACATTGTGCTTGAGAAATCAAAACATTAAAATGACTATAGACAAAAAAAACTGAGTTGTCTAATCTATTTTCACGATCACATCTGACTGAAGTGCAAAGAGTTAATGTTAATGGTGACCTGAAAAAGGGTTTTGTCTGTAGTCATTTTAATGTTTTGATTCTTATTTACTAGAACAATTCTTTAATGTTGGAGTTGCAGTAGCTACATTTTGGGTCTAAACTGACCTGGAGGTCTCTGTGCAACTCTCTCTCTCTTTCAGATGACTGAGCACTCTCTAATGCAGTCGTCTTCCATTTCACTCTGAAGTAATTGTATGACACAAAATTAGACTCCTGAATCTTCACCCACATTTAGAACCAAACATGAACAAAAAAAATTCCAAAACGTATTGATAAATGTTTTTTCACATCTGGTATCCTGTCACAACGATAAACAAAAGTGCCGGGAATCTCACAAGAAATCCTGAATTCCTGTGATTTAGCAGCCTTGGCAGGTCTGGATAGTTCAGATAAAGATCTGAACCAGAAACCAAACTTGTTAGAAGACAATGACGGAGGATTTTGAGTGTGCTGGCATCACCTGGGAAGAAGAACCACAACTACTGAGTGACTGTAATCAGTGGAGGAACTGGACTGCCTGATGTTTCAGAGACACAGGAGGAGCTAAGATCTAAGGGAAGGGAAGGCAGCCCATCACTGCCTAGTAAGCCATGGTGCAAGTCCCAAACAAGGTGATGTCTATTGATTATAACACTTCAATCCTCTTTAATATCTTTTATCCACATTGGGCATTTGGGACCTGATCTAGAATCTATTGAAGTCATTGGGAGTCTTTCTACTGTCTTCATTTGGCTTTGGATCAGGCCTTTGACGGACAGTTTCTCCCACAGGTCAGTCTGTAGAGCATGGGTTTCTGCCAGCAGATTGTCCAGAGAACATGTTCTCTGGACAGATTTAGTCTTTATAAAATTTGAAATGCTACCCTCTAGTTAAGGTCATATGGTATATTGTAACTTAGAATACACTCTGTGAGCTCGGGGTGGGGTGGGGTGGTTGATTTTGTTTTGAATTATTATTATTATTTGGCTCCCAGGGAACATATATTTTTCCACAGGAATTTTTCTTTAAAAGCTAATTTGACCTGCTTTGTGCTGTTTTGCAAAATGTTGTGTTCATTCCTCATCCCTAAGCCTCTCTGAGGAAGGTCATGTCTGCTATTGAGTTGGAAAGATAAGACAGGCAGGGGCCAGCTGTCAGCTGCCCGGATGGTAGATGATGAGACAAATTGCTTTCTGGCCCATGATGGGATTCTTCCTTGGTACTATAATAATAAATAATAAAAAAAAGTAAAAGCAGGCCAAATATTAAAGATTTTTTCTTTAATAAAGCAACTATTTTAAGCATGATATTCACAGATTCCAAGGCCATTCCATCAGAGGGACCATGGTGATCATCTAGACCGACCTCCTGCATAGCACAAGCCTAGAACTTCCCCAAAATCATTCCTAGAGCATATCATGGTGGATAGGGCAAGGGGCTGAGATTCAAGAGAGCTGGGTTCTACTCCCAGCTCTGTCACTGACATGCTGTATGACCCTACCATAAGTCACTTCCCCGTGCCTCAGTTTCCCTCCCCCACACACTTTGTCTTCTCTATTTAGCTTGTAAGCACTTTGGGGCAGGGATTGTCTTTTATTCTGTATTTGTACAGCACTTAGCACAATCTATCATCAATCTTAATTGGGGCCTCCGGGTGTTTCTCTAATACACATAATAAATTGGGTAACTCTGTAGTCAGGTAGTGAGAGAGAGCGTCTGGGAATTAAGAGACCTGCGTTCTAGTCCTGACTTTTCTACCAATCTTGTGTGTGACCTTTGGCAGGTAACTTAACAGCCCCAACTCACCCATCTGCAAAGTGGGGATAATAATACTTAACTACCTTTCGAAAAGTGCCTTTGGAGCACGAACTATGTATGCACAGCGTATCATCATCATTCAATATTAAAAGAAACCTTGTTTCATTTCCGTGGCTATGTCATAAAGTATTGGAGGTAACAATCCTACCGTGGCAGGCAATTAACTGGATGGGACCCAATAGATTTCTTCCATCTCTAACTTACATTTTCACTGTACTGTTTCAACAACATAATTTCCATTTATTTCTTTTTCCTATTACAACTTTTCTATCTAGTTAACTCACCTGTGAAGGGAACGATCTTCATAATTTTACACCTATCCTTTTGAAGCATCAGCAGGAATCTGAACTGTTCTTAATAGGATCACAGTGTTTCCTCTTTACTTCTTTGCCCTCATTTAGTGTAAAAGGCTGAAGAAAATCTATTATTTAAGAACATTTGTTCCTGTTGAAGGACCAAGACACTGGACACTTGATTTCTGTAAAAATGCAATGACAGCATTTCTACAAACACTGGGTCAGGTCTTCCATTGGTGTAAATGCACATAGTTCCATTCAAGTCAACAGAGCTATGTTAATTTACATCCATTGGGAATCTACTCCATTGTTTTTGCAGCTCCTAAATCAGGACCCCCAGATTTTCTGTATTTTTGTGAGGTTGGTCATGAAATCCATTCAAGGCCATAGTGAAAAGCAGAAGTCAGATATGGCAGTTCTCTACCCATTTCATTAGTTACTTTGCAGCCCTTTTTTCAACAAAGGATGTTGATTCTGCTCAGACCATCTGAACACAGAGGTTGGCTGAGAATCGGGAAGGGGAAAGTAGGAAACCAAACATTTTAAAAAGTCAATGTAATGCTCAGAAAAGGTGTCCTGGTATAAAAATATATAGGTTATTTTCAAAGTAGTACAGGAGATTTCACCACACACCGTCAATTACAGATGTGTGGTCAAGTTCCTTGTGCTGATTTGAAAATCTGGATTATAGTAAAGATGGATAGCAGCAATACAATCTTGTCCTTAATGTCCCATCAATATCCCTAGAGCTTGTGTTCTAGACAGGGTGAAAGAGCGGTTCAGTGCTTGGCCTCTTTGCTGACAGCATGGGTGACAAGTGTGATGGCTGCTTTTATGATGTGGACATTAATCAATGTGAAACTGGACTGAGACCATCAATGCTACAACGCAAGTCACCAACCAGCCAGTGGATGGTGACTTTTTGCCAGGACCAGCTGCAGCTGGGTTTGAAGTGACAATAAAGGTATCTTCCCATATTCCACTCTTTTTTATTACTCAAACTTAATACAATTTACTTTATTACTACTTCCTCTTTTGGCAAAGATTGAGAGCATGTGCGACACCTCCCAATGGAAGGGCAACTCTAGGGGTAAGAACATATCAGATGGCTGAAGGGAAGGTAGTTGTATAAATTTATGGAGAGAAATCCTGAAGTCATTATTCAGGGCCAAATTCCCTGCTGGGGTAACTCTGCTGGCTTTGATGGAATTACAACAGCAGAGAATTTGGCTCTCAGTTTTCACTCAAATGCCCAAGGAAGCCATGGACCAAGTGAAACCTGATGCTCACGCATTCCCCTGAGTGTCTGCAGATCCAGACCTGGGAGACATGGAAGTGGGTGGGGAATGCTGCTTTGTGGCATACTCCCCAGTTCCACAGGAGCTGCTCGCTGGGGGCCCTGTTGGGTTAGGGTTCTGTGGAATTGGAGGGGCCAGGCTAGGGAAGGAGAGGTGAGATGGAGGAGCGAAAGCCAGAGGAAGTTAATACAGGAAGGGCATATATGAACTCATACTGGCTTGCCCCATTATGCTGTAGGATCCCCACTTAGGGAGGTTCCCAAAGGCAACTATGCAGAGGGAGCCCCTGGAAGCAGGTTCCTGTTAGAGGGACCAGGGGGATAGAAAAACTGTAGATAGAGGCAGCAAAACAGAAGCCCTTTGCCTCTTGCAGCTCTCAGGGGTTATAAGGCAACACGCAGGTCAACTACAGTGTCCTTAAAGGGCACAGCACGTGATTTGTCCTTGCCTACAGTTGCAATTAAACCAGGCTCAGCTTCATCTATGGTTAATCTCTATTTTACAGTTGTGCAAACTCTGGCTCAGAGAGGTTGAGAATTTGTCCAAGGTCACCAAGCAAGCCAGTAGCAGAGCCAGGAAGAGAGACCATTAGTCCTTCTCCTTTGGGAAAAGTCTCTCTCTCTCTCTCTCTCTCTTAAGACTGCAACAAGACAACCACAATACCTTGGAAGAGGATGAAACTTTATAGTGGTTTTATTATTAACAAAGTACAGACACAATCTCCATAATGGGCCACAATTTAGCTGAATGTGACTGTTGAACGTAAGGCAATGAAACATATCCAAATATATTATGTGTAGCCACTCAGAGTTCTACACCAAAATATATGGACAGACAGATAGGGAAGCGACACAAGTCAGAACATACAGAGATCAGTTGAGCACCTGGAAGAAAAATGTAGAGTTTGCCTAACTGACTTTGGGGCTAAGCGCAGTTAGCTGAAGATAACCATGTGCAGTTTGTCACAAAGTTATCAAAACTATTTAAAAATTCAATTGTTGGTGGCATGTTGTCAGAAGTCTGAAGTAAATGGACTCAAGAGACTAGAGAAAAACTCTTTGCCTTAGTATTTCTCTCTCTTTTAAAGTTTTCCACAAACTCTGTTTAGGTCTCATCTAGGGCTTGTAGAGTCTTTCGTTTGGAACTGAAATTCTTTTTAAAGCTCCATCACATTAATCAAAATGATCATGTTTTTTACATTTATATACAGCCTTTCCCCCTGAAGGATACCCAAACACTTTCCAAATCTAAACTATGCTGTGCATACTGTACACTAGGCTGATTTCGTTCATCTCTGATTCTTTTATTTTAATACCAGGATGGACCATTACGATCATTTAGTCCGACCATAATGTTTAAATACTGCCCATCACCATAGAATCTGAGTACACTGTACCTGACCTCCTGCAAAACACAATATTTCACCCAGTGATTCCTGAATCTAGCCCAACTTGTGGTTGAACTAGAGCACATCAGTAAGACAGACATCCAATCTTGATTGAAAAACTATAAAGGATAAATTGACTCCGAAATGCAGCCACCTCTGAGGTGAAATATACCCTTTGCTTAGCAGCTCACAGCAGTACCACACAACAGTAAGTTAGGAAGTGAGGAATACTATATTCAGTTGAAACTGGAGGGATCCTTTAAGTAGGAGGAATGTAAGGTACCTAATGTGAAATTTGATTGGGAAAGTGGGCTTAATCACCACTACTCTTGCCAAGAAGTGCCACAGGATCTTTAAAGACAAGAGCCTCAGATTTATATCCCAACCAAAAGACCACACTTCCTATGGCATAGGTCCCTCACACACCAGGCTGAGGTATTGACTCAAAGAAAATAGTCCCACCTAACTGAGTCACCAACACAATTTCCTGCACTAATTGTAAGTAAAGGGTGACAGCACTGATAACTATCTACACCAATCTCCATCCGGTGATGCCAAGTTCTTTCGACCTGTACCTACTGCCTGTGTAAAGTTAAACAAACCAACATACATGCCGCCCTTGGGCCACCTGCAGCTTGTTGCCATTTTCTTATAGGCCTATCACGAGCAACTCCTTGGAAATCAATGTCTAGATAGCAAGGCAAGTGATCTGTCTGAGGAACATCTCCCCTGGGAAAAGAGCCAAGACGCTAGGGTGACCAGACAGCAAGTGTAAAAAATCGGGACAGGGGGTGGAGGGTAATAGCTGCCTATATAAGAAAAAGCCCCCAAAATCAGGACTGTCCCTATAAAATCGGGACATCTGGTCACCCTACAGGACGCTGCCCCTTCTCAGTGGCCCTAGTCTCTTCCTGAAGGATTTTCCCACTCCTGCTGTCAAATAGTGTATGTGCAGGATGTTGTGGACTTTCTGAAACTTTATTACTTCTTTCCAATGCTTCGAGAGTCCCATTGAAGCCTGCTGAGTCACTGCCACCTAGGTTTAAGAGGGACAGAACAATGACCTACAGCACTGCATTCTTGGTACATCATCAGTGCATACAGTTATGTTCTCCTTAAAAAACAATCTTATGGACCTGCCCATTGATCTCCTGGTATTGTTTTATAAGGCCTGGAAGGTTGCAGTTGCATCCGAATCTCTCTCCCCACGCCCAGTCTACAAGTGGCTGCATGCTCAGCTCTGCTTTCTCTTCAAATTGTATAAATCTTTCACCTCTTACTAAAGATTTCTGTGGAGAGGAACATTTATGAGTTTCTGCGTTGCCACAGTGAAACAGAATGAAAGTAGTGACTTCTGTTGCTCTAGAGAGAACCCTTCCTAGCTAATATTTAAACTGACAAGGACAGGCTTAAGAACAGTCTACACTAGAAAAGTATAGCTATACCAGGAAACCCTCATAGTGTAGAGAAAGCCTCTACCTAGCAAAAATGTACTTTGCCTTCACAGTTCCTGGATGAAATAAGCTATACTGGCAAAAGCACTTTTTTGCTGGTATAGGGCTTTTGCCAGAATAAAAATGTCATAAAAAAAAATCACACCCCTAACCGACATCATTATAGCAGCAAAAGTTTCTAATGTAGACCTGTCATTAGAAAGAAATCCAGTCTATGCTAACTTTGAGGACTGGGGAGTGTTAAACTGTTGGGAGGAAAGCAAGGGACCTGTCAACCTTTGTCAGGATCCTGAAGCCCTGTTATCCCCTTGTTTTAGTTTCTTGTGAGTTTGGATCCATATAACCATGGAGGGATCCTGCAGCATCAGCTCAGGTGACAGTCTCAGCTCCAGAAAAGTCGAGGAGGGTCGTTGTGGGTCAGGACTGAGGAGCACAAGCATAGATTGAAGCACATTCATCCATTGGGCTATCAGTCTCTGCCTTTTATAAATGTTCACTCAAAACAAAAAGCGGGGGGAGAGGGGGAGAGTAATCCTGGAGGAGTTAAAAAGAATAACTTGACCACAGGGTGTCACTCTTGACCCACATTTGGGTCAGCATACAACCTTGTCTATGGCAGCCGGAAATTTGTTTCGTTGCAGATTTGTAATAACCCTTACATTCACTCTTACACTAAATACTGGATGGCACAGATCATTTTATGCATTTAACCCCCCAAATATACTGTGTGCTGCTTTCTTAATGTCACTGGTAGAGCTCTCTAATATGGGCACTAAAGCTAGCTAAAGAAAAGGGTGTCCTGATCTCAGTAGCTTTCTAACTTTCAGAAAAAAAGAAAAGATGGTGGTTCAGAAAAAACATTCCACTCAGAGCCGCATTCATGTTTGCGGTGCACTGTGGCTGCTCCTTCTTGACTTAATTATATGTGATCTTTATCCTGTGGAACATCTGGATCAGCAGCCTTCAAGAAACTCCACAATTGAAACTAACACCTGGGAGAATGTAAGACGGAAGGAGGAACGGAAGTTACTCTAGGCATGGGATACAGCTGGTTTCAGGTTAAGTAAGAGCAGTCACTTTGGTCTGTGTTTCAGTTATGTAAAAGGAGGGGGAAAAAAGACTATAGAATATATTTTCCATTCACCCCTGCAATTTGAAAAAAACATTTTGGTTTAATATAAAATTAATCCTCAAAGCCAGGATTCCAAGAATTTCCTGGTGCTACTACGACTTCCTGTTTGTTCCTTTCAGGTGCTCTATGTTCCGTGTATGTTAATCTGTGCAAGACTCTATTGTATGTTCTCCCATGGCAAGGAGTTTGATAGGCTTCTAGAGTTGCATCAGGTAGTTTAAGTGCTGATGGAGGGCCTGGATCAGCATTCACGTCGCACTCCCCATCAGCACCTGCCCCAGGTCAGGGAAGCTAACGAGCCAAACAGAGGACCAAATTTGGTGATGAATCCTGATCATGTGACAGCCGAGGCACGTTGCGCAAACGCTAAGAAGAAGGAGCGCTGACAATGCTCTGCTTTCAAGTGCTAGTGCCCCTCAGAAACCGTTTTCTGATGAAGTAGGAGCTGGTTTTTAGTTCCACTTTCAAACAAACCAAAAAAAACCCAGCATCATTTCTTGCATCAAGTTCTGGTGTGGGCTTGTCAAATTCTGCTACAGTCTTAACTAGACTTCTCCTACATTCAGCCAACTCTCGAAACTGCACTGTGTATTTCAGAGTCTTAGGTAAGTAAAAGGCATGACCTTTGCTGCACTTGTGTGCCGGGGTCGGGAACGGGACCTGCCACTCACCTGCACTCCCCACACAAGCAGCAGGGCAGGACCTCTGCTTGGTGCTAAACACAATGCTTGGCTAGGGAGCAGGCTTCTACCTGGGCTCACACAGGGATATGATCTACTAGTTACGAGTCTGACTACCCAGCAGGCTAGTGGGAATGCTGCGGTCAGCAGCATGCCAGCTAAGGAGCTCCTTTTCAAAGCATCAGCAAAATGTGACCTAGTGTGTGTCCTCTCTGGCAAGAGCCCTGAAGCAGAGGACACGTTTGCAAGAATCTCTGCTTCCCTGGTTGGGACGGGATTTGTCCTTATGTGTATAGTGTACGATTCAGGTGACTATCATTTACATCACATGAGTTCTTCACTGCAGTCATCCGTCAATTATGCTTTGAAGCATTCCACAAGGTGCTGAGCGCATACATTGAGAGCAGGGGTGCTATCTACCTTGGAAGGAACACATCGCCTGGCAGGACCAGACCCTTCGCTTCGAAAAAGGCACTGCCCAAAGTCGTATTTAAAATCAATCTTACCTGCCCTTGAATCTATAATTTCTACAGTCAGTTCATTCTTCTGCTCCAGAACAGCATTTTAAGGCACGCTCAATATTATTTTTAACACTTCATGGTTTTCCTCCGGGCCATCATCTTTAATGTGGATGTTCCAAGACTTTATGGAAACACCTGCAATGTGTAAAAGCAAATGAACGAATCTCAGTAACGCTGGAAAACGGCTTTTATGCAGCATGACAAAAAAAAAAAAAAAAGCCATCATGTAACTACACCAAAACCTTATCTAAATAAAGATCGAAGTAAGCAGCAAAACCAAACTTTAATTGTAGAAGTGAGGACAGGAGAGAGAGCGCAGTTAATACCCTAAAATAGGAAGTTCTCATTGTACTAATTCATTTATAGTACCATCTACCTTTGACACAGCAAATTTGCATCACAGAATCTTTTCTACCTGGACATAAAGGCACTTGGAAATCGCCTCACTTCAGCCATCACTGATGTAGCTCCACTGTTGCTGATTCTAAGCATAGACAAGGGCAAGCAGAGGTTTGTACCAACTGATCTGATCAGCGTTCACTCCTGCTTGAACCTCTCTCTAAAGTACAATAAAAGCACAGTTGCAGTGGTTTATGATATTGCCCATGCGCCTATAAACATAGTGCAGGAAACACTGCAAATTCTTTACTGTGGGTAATATCATTGAATTTCAGAAGTGACTGGACTGGTTTAAAAAGTGGCCAGTATATGTGAATAAGTGTCAGTATCCGTAAGTTCATTTGGGTAACAACTAGAAAGCATTCTCAATCAGACCCATCTAGTAGAGGGAAAAGCAGCTGCAGAGGTGACAGCTTGAAGAGGGAACTAACTAAAAAATGAATTAACAAACCACATTTTGCAACTGTTAGCTCCAGTTCCATCCTGTCTAAGTTACTTTTCCATTGATGATAACTTCCACACTCACAGCAGTACCAGCTGATAAAAGGTAGAATCTGTTCGTCTTTAAGGTGCCACCGGACTCCTTGTTGTTTTTGTGGATACAGACGAACACGGCTACCCCCGGGTAGAGTGCAACAGTTTGGCAAATTTCCATAGAAGACCTTTTCTAGTGCTACCTATTAAGAAGCAAAAGCACTAGTGCATGCAATCTCAGAAGCACTCCAAAGCCAGTTCTTTGTTTCACATTACCTCTTTCACATCCTTGAGACACCTGTTTCATGCTGCATCTTCATCGCTTAGAACGGTTAAGTCCAGAAAGTCACTGCTACCACTGTGGTGTAGCAATCAAGTGCTATTACCTTGAGTGCCATTATGGTCTTTATTAAGCCTTTGTAACCAAATTCTTAGCCTAACTGTTTTCACAGAAATACAGAGCACACTGGATATTTATCTGTATGAAGTTTTAATAGAATTCCATCCAGCTTTACCCAATTTTGCTTTTACAAAGCTGCAGGAAACACAGCATGAAAGACAATGGGCCAGGTTCCAATCCTGCAAACTGATGTAAAATGGAGTGATTCCACTGGAATCAATAGTTCCTCTTGATTTACACCAAAGTAACAAAGATCAGAAACTGGCCCTGTATCTAGAGCCACAGTTTACTTCAGACAGCAATAAACTACTTGTACATGGTTTAAAGAGCTAATGGGGGGACAGGGCTGTTTACTATAGACAATGGCTTTGAGAATTAACATTTAGTAGCCTGAAATTAGCAGTGGCTCTTGACCGCAGAAAGTACACCTGGGCTATGAGGGCTGTGTGCAGCTGGTGTTACAGGCCTGCATTCGGCTGCAGAGAAGATGAGAGGTTTGGGGAAATGATTCACACACATTGCTTATTAGACAAGGTCTAGCACAAGTACTAATCTGGCTGTAGGATGAGTGGTGAGAGACACTTGATTTGTACTCCAGAGGAAGGTTCATTCCCATCCAGATCCCCAAATCAGGAAAGTATGTACTTATGTCTCATTAAAATCGATGAGATTTAAGCATATGCTTACGTGCTTTCCTGAATCTGAGCCCTGCAGCAGAATGTGCACCACAAACATCTAATAATCGGAGAGGAATAAAAAAGAGGAAAAATACTCAAACTGGAGTGAAATTTACCAAAGCAAACACCACAAATTCATTTAAAAATTATGCTCAGCTTTGCTGAATTCCTTGAGGTTATATTATTGGACAAAACATTTGGGCCATTTTATAAACTATCAACAAATAACTGTAAGTAAATCAAAAGGAAGGTGTTTTCTCTCTCATTTTTTGGCACAGCATAGTGGGAAATTCTGATATTTCACCCTAAATTGGGACAAAAAGTTAAAATATCAAAATTTTCACAGAGCAAAAAGTTGCAAAAATTTTCAGTGCAGAAATGTTGAACGGTCGATTGAAACGAAACATTGCAATATTCCTGAAGCAAAATATTTGCTTTTGGTTTGTTGAACCAAATCTAAACATTTGATGTCAAAAGTATGCTCAGCTCTTCAGGTGGGCAGGGTAGCTTGTGGGTCACCTTGCAGTGCACAGACAAAAAATCCTCACCATTTTAATTTGTAGAGCCATTACTTGTATATTAAAAATGTTCTCACAGAAATAATCTTTAACCTTCTTGTTTGCTCTGTCAGGACAGGCAGAGGGTGGGAGATGGTTAGCAGGGAAGCACGTAATCTGTGAAGTCCGTGTGAAGAGAAGGGGAAGTTACAGCAGGAGAATCAGCTCTTTCATTATACGTTCAGTGCATTCAAGTGGTAATTATCGCCCCTCGTAGACAGCCATAAAAGCAAGAAAAGGAGCAAAGAGGCCAGAACAACAGTGGTGGGTGAATATAGAGGCATCAGCGCCAACAGAAGTCCCTAGTGAACTGGCTTGGCAGTGGTTAGAAAAAAGTGAAATAAATCCCAAGCACCAGCCAACGTAAACCATGGAAGCTGGTCAGCATCACTCATAGGAAAGCCTTTATGTGTGATGTTCTCCTCCCGAGTGTACAGTAGCAGAAATAATACTTAGTATTTCAATTGTGCGTCCATCCAAGACGATCAAGACACTTTACAAAAATGGATAAATTAATTCCCACAACACCTCTGTGAGACTGACTGTCTCCATTTTACACATTGGGTACTGAGAGCTTTTGAAGATCTGGGTCTGTATATCTATAGTTGGGCACCCAAACATTGAGATTCCCAATAGAGGACACTTTTGGAAATTTGGGTCCCACTGGCCTAAAGAGAAAGGATGGGTAAGGCATTGGTATTCCTGGAACTATAGAGGTCTGGGTTCTATTCCCTTCTCTACCACAGACTTCTTTTATGAACTTGAGCAAATCACTCTGTTCCTTGTGGTTGTTTGTATTTTTACAGACATTTTCCGATCTAAAAGCGTGATGATACCTGCATTAAGGATTGTGAGGTGCTCAGACACTGCAGTGATGGAGTCCATATACCCACTTAGAATATTCCTCTCTCTATCTTTTTTCCTCTACTGAGAAAGGGGATGTTATGCATAGGGCTAAGTGTGAATAAATCTGAAATCTTTATCCAGTTCTGCACAAACATCAAGGGTAGCTTGTGGGCAAGTCATTTTTGTCTATCTAAATGCTTATGACCTCTGTCACTGTAGTAGCAGAGCACCTCACAAGCTTTAATATATTTATCCTCACACTTTCAGGTAGGGAAGTAGTATCCCTATTTCTACAGAGGAGGAACAGAGTGACTGCTGTTTGGGCCGCTGGTGGATATGAAAGTCACGTAGGAAAAGCTAAAAAAACTGACCTAGCCAAAGTAGTCGGAGTGTCACAGAGGAGAAAGATGGCCCCATTGCTGCACTGGATTTTTCTCTCTAGTTATACTGCTGCCGTGCAGCTGGGTATTTGTGTGGAGATGCTGTTAGAAGAGGCAATGAGGGCACCCACATGGGAACAGCAGCTCTAAGAAGCCACTTGAAAAACAATCAGTCACCAGAGTGGGTGAAACATCTGTGGTTCTGCTGCTACAAGCCTCTCTCAACACAACAGCAGTGCTGCAGGGGAAAGGGCAGATAGAAGCAGCCCTGCCAACACAGTAGCTCAGTGACAGGTCCAAACCACATGCGTGGTCCACTCCTCACTACAAGGGTCACAAAACCAAACAAGTACACCTGGCAGCATTATGGGCATGGCTGCATAAAGGCAGTTTGCTCACATGATATTACAACTCACTGCTGAAGGGACACTTACAGAGGATAACCAAGCATGGCTGAAACCACCCTTCAGCCTGCATCCTAAAGGAAAAAATGATCAAAGGCTGGCAGTGCACTTTCACCTCTTAAGTAGGCAGAGAGAGGGTGAGAGGCGCAGCACAGAACTTGTAGCCTGAGGGGAGGGGAGGATAAAGCCACTTTAAAGTGATCCTGGGCTGCTCTGAGAGCTGGAGAGGACCCCGGAATAATTTAGACCACCTTAGGAGACTCCCAGGGCTGTCCTACACAGCACCATCCAGAATCTTCACACCACTACTTGCAGCAGCCCCATCTTCATCACACAACCTCCTGCCCCTACACCAGGGCTTGCAAAGGAAGCCTCAAAAGGCATCCCCAGTGTGCACCCAGGCAAACCTCCCACGGCTGGAACCAGGGCTTTTAGGGCCCTTTTATATCGTGTAAAGGGTTCCAAGCAGAGCTGACGCATTCCATGGGGATTTACAAAATCTTCACACTACACAATTCCAAAGGGGCTAATCCCAAATATTCTAGAGTGAAAACTGCCCCGTGGGCTCGTTAAATACACAAATAGGATAATTTGCTGCCATCTTCTTATAATGTGCCCATGAGCATCTATTAATGAATCCACAATGAAGCGTCTCTGAAAACCCATCTAACCCTCCTGCCACATTTCTGACTTCTGCTTTTTCCTCCATTGGGATTGTCACCACTGTGAGTGGGACAAGTGTCATCAAGGACATTGATACCATTGTGTTTGATCTTAAGAATTCAGATGGCAAACGGCCTTCTTGTCTACCAGCTCCTCCCTGAGGTAATGACCAGGTAGAATTCTATCTTTTGAACTCCAGACATACTCTTTCAACTTTGCAATGACTTGGACAAGTTGCAGAAGTTGGACGGGAAGGAGTCTAGGCTGCAGCAGGCACGGTTTTAGTTGGGACCTAGAGGAAAGCCTGTGTGTCAGCATCTTGAGATATGTTGGAGAGGAACAGAGAGAAACACATGTATGTATATGCTAGTAACAAGATTTTAATATTGCTTGGGCTAGTGTCACTTTCCTAAAGGTTTTTTATTCAAACACTGACATATGGAGACTCTCCTGATCCGATCAAAACAAAATCTACCTCCAGATTCGGATCTGAGGGCAGTCATCCTATCTTACTGGGGAAGAAGGAAGAGAAAGGAAGAAATGCAGAAAAAGCCTTCTTCTGTTGAGGATCGCAGACTTAAAATGAGACAGTATATAAAAAACAAGACATAAATAAAAATAATCGGTGATTTAAAGTGACTCAATTTTAGGACAATCAACTTCATACTGCTTAAAAGGGTATGATTCTCAGAGAAGGTTGGCATTAAGTCGGGCACCCAAAAACTAAGGCTCCCAAATGTGTAGCTATAATTGCTGCTTTTTTGCTGCTCCCCAACCGTTAAGGGAAAGGGTTGATTGGTTTAAGATCTGCTGTATGAAAGAAAAAATGATTGTAGCCAGTTTATGAAACTATACTTAATACATTCAAGATGAAAGAAATGAAATGAATGCTGTACCAGGATCAAACTGCACTACACTTGCAAGACTGTGAGTGAAGTCTAAGCCAACTCTAGCTGAAACCTCTTGGACCTTAAAAACAAAACAGGACACCAATAAACTGCATTAGACACAGCAACCAGGAATTTTGGATTCATATTGTCGGCAAGTGTTAATGGCAACAAAAATGCTGTCTGTAGGGATCCATCCATAGAAACAGGGCTCATATCCTACCAACAAATAATGGCTCTGCGCTCTGTCCTGTCCTTACCACCTTAATGGCAACAGTCCCAACATTTTCACAGACACGATAGCAAGTTTCCACCAGTTCAACTCTGGACCATTTCATTTCAAGTCTGAAAAGGAATTAGATCTTAAAATATTCCTTATTGCTACAGCATATGCAGCACAGAAATGTGGCTTATAGCCACCATTGTTTCCTGCTCCTAGCTGGGTTCAGGGGAGCTCAATACAGCTGTGGATCGAGCCCTGGGGCTAACATCCTCTGCACCACGCAGCTATTGGACAAAGTTATCTACCATAATAACCCTGCACAACTGTAAATAGTACATCCAGAATGTTTCAGGCTAGACAGAATCTGCAGATTTAACTGTATCCCATAATTTGACATACTTGACCCCTCAACGTCCAATATTTTACTTATGTTCAGTATCCAGGCATTCTTCATTTTCTTCCCCATCACATATTCATCAGCTGTTATACCAAAAAAAAAGGGAAGATTTAAAGTCTTCCTGTAACATTTCACTTCTTCTGTGACTTAATAATAAAAAGAGCACAGAATAGAAAGGCCAGAGTTCAGTTTCTGAGCTCTATTACCATTTGCAAACTGCATTGTCCCATAGTTCCTCACTTGAAATACAGCCTACGATGCAATTTTATGCTATCTCAGGAGCCATAAAACTGTACATCGCTAGAGGAATTTAAAATCATTGTTCTACACCAGGGCAGAAATCTTAAAAATAGAAATATAAAAGATAAAAAGTGAGGGTTAAAGGGAAAGTTCTGGATTATACGATGTATAGACATTTTCTTTCTTGAAAAGCCTCCTTTTTAAAACAGACACTTGATTTGGTTTTAGAAGTGAAATGGTGCATTATTTTTATGATGATTTTTGTTTAAATTCCCCAAGCTTCCAAAAAATTTAAAACACAGTGTTTGGGAAGATAAAAAAACAAACAAAACAGTATGGACTGTGGACCCCCAGGTAGCACCAGAATCAAGGAACCACAAAAGTGGCTGAGAACTGTTTATCAGTTACTTCAGAGAGTTATTCCCAACTTACATTGATATAGGCAAGGTCAAAATCAGGCCCAGATTCTTACTGAATGTTTTATTTTTCCATCAAGTATTAGATCTGGCCAGGGAGCAGACAACAGAACCTTCAAACTCCACCTAAAACCATGTTAGATTCTGAAAATGTGCCTGAAATTTAAAATAAATCCTTTCTGCAGGGATAAAATGTCACCTCAGAAAAGCTATAAGCACCTTGATATTTTAAAAGAGACACACTGCTATTTGTGAAGATCACATACTCCCCTGCCTACACAGATTATACCACTCTCTCCCCTCCCTCTCGAGTGAATATACTCAACTGGACTCTGACACTTACACTTCTGGAACCATTGTATTTCCTGCCACGTCTGATACTTGAAATTCAAAGCTATCTGAAGTCACTTCAGTGGAGGAATTTATGATGTACCGGATGATCTGCTGGTTTAAATCATTCTGGGTAAAAGTACTGTGTACATAACTACCTGCAATAGACAATGTACCATCATAACAGAGATCAAATTTTCCAATTCATTATGGTCACTGCTGTATTTTTTATTATTAATGTGTCTTGAAAAATAAGATGTTTAGCTAAGACTACTAATTCTTTGAAACTCAAATCATTTAAGCTGTCTAACCTTATTCAGGATAATTATTTCTATCCATTATCCATCATGCTAAAAATGACAGCTCTGGGACAAGGAGGCTTTTCAAGCAAATGTTTTAAGACAGTGTTTTAGGTTGCAGGCACTGGCAAATGTTAATTAAATTAGATAAACAGTGACTCAGAGTAGCTGCACTATACTAGAAAAGAAAGATGGAGATGGAGGGGGGAAGCAATTTAATATCTTAAAACCTATTAAATTTTTGGAAACAAGAATCTATCCCTTAGACATTTATCTTGCCTAAATTCAGGTGTTATCAGAGCATAATGGGACATTTGGTTGGGTATTTTTCATAATCATTGAGAGCTCAATAGTGAGCCAAGCAGTGCATCTGTGCAGGGGACTAAGGAGGTATAAAAAAGCTCTCCTTATCTCCCTATGCAACCTACCTGCATCATGAGACAATGCAAGTAAAGCGGCAGAGCAGTCACCACTGGGCTGTTACTTCCCATCTCTTGCAGCTGCTAAAATCAAAGAAATCTATTGAGCATGTGCAAACTGCAATTTTTCAGGGGCTTATAATTGAGCCAAATTTGGTCAGATTTTCATGCAGATGACAAAAGTCACATCCCTGACACACAGGCCACTCCCAAATTTCAAGTCACTCCTCCAAAGCATGGGGACACTAGAGCTGTTCAAAGTAGGGTGAACAGATGTCCCAATTTTATAGGGACAGTCCCAATTTTTGGGTCTTTTTCTTATATAGGTTCCTATTACCCCCACCCCATCCCAATTTTCCACACTTGCTGTCTGGTCATCCTAGTTCAAAGAAAAGGTCACCAGAATTTTTTAACATGGGCACAACAATGGATTTTTCTCTGGCCTGATTCTCAGAATGGCTGAACCGTTTTGACTGAAACTTTCCAAAAATATCAGCCTTTGGCAGATGCCCAGCATGGAAAATTTCAGGCAAATTGTTAAAGTTTGGCAACGTCATAAACAACTGAAAACAGGGTGTTATAATGCAAAGCAACTTTAATACTAGGTGGTACTACCCACTTATTGTGTTGTATTGCAGCCTCTGCTAGTTTGAGGGCTTCAGAGCTGCAGCTTCCAGCAGCTCCCACAGACAGCAGCACAGAAGTAAATACCTGCCAATGAGACAGCCTGTGTTGCCTGTGCTGGAGGAGACACAACAAGGAATTTTATTAACATGTTGGGGTGACCATCAGCAGGCTCCAAAGAGCCTGGACCAGGCTAGCTGGTATGAGGTTCCGTCTGAAGGACTGTGTGGCCAGGGGGAGAGAGACTGAGGGGAAGAGGCTGGTTGTTGCTCTCCACTGCTGGAGCAGAAGCAGCCATTTTGACTCTCCCACTCAGACAGCGTGGGACCTATCCAGAGCTCTCCCCTGTTCCACCACAGAGAGCCTGAGCCCCAAGAAGCTGTGGTACATTAAAATTAGTGAAGCCTGTAGGCTCCTGCTGCAGCAGGACCCAGGAGCCAACCAGGGCTTGACATTGCCTGGGACACCAACAAGCTGGAAGAAGAGCCGCTGGCTGCATGGGGAGGGATACCAGCCCTACGCCTCGGCTCCAGTCCCACTATCCAGATCAGACCTGTGGGGAGGCTTTGGGAAGGGATGGGTTCTGTCCACCATTATACTGATATCACGGAGGGCTTTTAGTTGTTGTCATGGGATTGGTGGGCGCCTTATGTCATCATCTCTTTGTCCTTTACATGCTTCCCCTCCCGCCCCCATTGGGTCCATTGGTAATGTGTGTGGTGGGGAGGTCAGAGTTCCTGTGGAGAAAGAAGGGGATCCACCACTTTTGGGGATCAGGGGTGCCCAAGAACATAGGGAGAACATCTACAATATTTTAAATGACCGTACAGTAGATTGGCAGCAAAATTTGGAAAAAAAAAAAAGTGTTTTGTTTACATTCCAGGAAGTCCAGTGGCTTGGTTTTTACTTGGGTCTACTAAAGTCAAAGTCATATTATCCTCCATCCTTCTTTTCATGTGTCGCCTACCCTCAAGAATGCCCTTCCTGAGCTGGTCTGTAAGGTCCACTACATCTCGTCATTCAGATCCCTTCATTGTCCCCACTTCTGTCATACCTACAAGTCATAAGTCAACAGTGATATTTACCTCTCTCTTTGTGTTAATGATATAAACAAAATCCCTTTACTCCACTGAGCTCTGCACTAGCCCCTGCTGAGTAACCACAGCATTTTATTGAGGGTCCCTCTTCCTTCCTCCACCAGCAATATCTCCTTGCTTGCGTCATGCCTGAAATAAGGTCCAGTCCTGCAAGGAAGTGCTTAATGTTAAGCAGTGGGACTGCTCACCACATAAAATTAAACATGTGAATAAATAATTGCAGGATCAGGGCCTTTGATAATACGGTCTTCAGGGCAGGGACCAGAGCTTCTGATTAAATAAATAAATGGAGATATCCTATGTCCTAGAACTGGAAGGGACCTTGAAAGGTCATCAAGTCCAGCCCCCTGCCTTCACTAGCAGGACCAAGTATTGATTTTGCCCCAGATCCCTAAGTGGCCCCCTTAAGGATTGAACTCACAACCCTGGGTTTAGCAGGCCAATGCTCAAACCACTGAGCTATCCCTATTGTGAGGCATCTATAACACACTGGAGTACTGTAAAATAATAAATACTGAAATAACAGTACCAGATTACTCCCATTCCAAATACTGTTTGATTTATCCATTGCAAATCCCTCCAGCTAAGAGTTCACATGCAAATCAAATACCTGTTTTTGAGTTTTCCAGATACCCAAAGAAAGGAGGCCACTGAACTTTGAGGTGAGATCTTCATCTTTGTTGTCAACATCTGTGACTTTCAAATTGCAAGCCGTAATCAGAATTCCAAGCCTGCCATCTTTCAGGTTCTGTATGGTGGTCAGACTTTCTTTCACTTGGAGTGTTGGAGAGATTTTGTCATGTTGCTTGACCTGTTGTGCACTGTGTGTGGGATGAGGGAAGGAGAGGAGAAATTGTACAGTGTTTATAAAATCTTCATGTGGTGATTTAAAGAGGATTCTTAAAAACACTATGTCCAATCATTTTTTATTTATATGTTTTTAAAAGTCAACTAGAAGCACAGTACCCTGCTGTGTCCCCTGGTTTTCCCCATCACTTCACTACAGAGCTGATCATTATTCATAATAAAAGGCAGATTTAGCACTTTTCATAAACTTCAAAGCCCTTTAAAGTCATCCATCCCACTCCATGTCCACATCGAGAGAGGATCCAGCATCATACTCCCCCTTTTTTCCTATCCCTGTGGAATCTTTTTTGTGGAAGCTCTGTGTAGCTTGGGTTCCCTGGACCTGGGAGTAGTGAAGCAGGAGAGCCAGGTCGGCTCCTCCAAATTGTCTCCCTGCTAGCCTCATGGGGAAGCTACGGCAAGTGAAAGCAGCTAAAGATTGTACAGTGACTCCTCACTTAACATTGACAAAGAGTCCTGTGGCACCTTATAGACTAACAGACGTATTGGAGCATAAGCTTTTGTGGGTGAATACCCACTTTGTCAGATGAATGACGAACATAACGTTGTAGTTGTGTTCCTGAAAAATGCGACTTTATGCAAAACGATGTTAAGTGAATCCAATTTGCCCATAAGAATTAAGGAAAATGGGGGGTTTAGGTTCCAGGGAATATTTTTTCGCCAGACAAAAGACATTATATACATATACAGCATAAGCTTTAAACAATTTTAAACAGTTTAATATTGTACACAGCAATGAATGATTGTGAAGCTTGGTTGAGAGGGTGGAGTATGAGAGGGTGGAATATTTCCCAGGAAATGCCTTGCTGCTAAATGATGAACTAGCACTCGGCTGAGCCCTCATGGGTTACTACGCTGTTGTTAATGTAGCCTCACACTCTACAAAACAGCATGGACTGAGGCAGGAGGGAGGAAACACAATAGATGCAGGGCAGTAACTACAAACACTTCCCTGCAAAAACTGAACATGATGATGATCCCACGCTATCCGGCTGGAGCGCACCACTCCCTCCTCCTGACAGCACATGCACGGCTGCACAGGTGCTGACTTTCCAAAGTGCTGGGCGGTGCGTGCATGAATGAGAGAGATGTGCATTGCCCCTTTAAGTACGCTGACCCCACTTCAAGCATGTTGCCCTTTTAAGCAGAGCAGACAGGAAGCAACAGTTTCCAGCAAGTGCCCTCCTTTCTGTCCCTGAGCCCTGTCCCCCTCCTCTGCTTTGTGGAGAGGGGATATGGAGTGGGAGGGACATCCTGATATCAGCATCCCTCTCCCCCCCTCCGCCAGCAAGCAGGAAGCTCCGGGGAGCAGTTCGAGGGCAGGAGCAGCCCGGCAGTGGGGGAAGGGACAGCTGAACTGCTGCTGGGCAGCTGCCAAGCCACATACCTTACAGGGAATTTAGGGGAGCTGATGCGGGGGTTGACCCCCCTGGTTCTAATCCCCACACGGAGGGGCTGCTCTTCCAGAGAATGCTGCAAGCTGCCAAACGATGTTATAAGGGAGCATTGCGCAACTTTAAACGAGCTTGTTCCCTAATAGATCAGCAAAGTAACAACGAAACAACATTAACCGGGACAACGTTAAGTGGGGAGTTACTCTATTCACTTCCACTAGCTTCCCCCACCGTGCTGTGCATGGAGACAGCCGTGGTTGGGCTAGTCCCTAGAAGCACAGATTCAGCAGAGGTCTGTGTAACTCAATGTGGTCCCCCTCTAATGGTCACTGGGCCTTGGCTACAACCTTGGCTAATAGAGCTGGGCCATTTAACTCAGGCAGCAGAGGCGTATGCAATTAGATCCAGAGTTCCCAGGCTCCATCCCAGCTGCCGATGATCCACTCAGGGGCACAGCAGCGGTCAGTGGGACAAGAAGGCAAAAGACAGCTGTATCTCTCTTCAATGTACTACATATGCATTCATCCTTTGCCTCTGGAAGGTAATCCTGGTGTTGCTTCCTTAATTCTGGTGCCTAAATGAGTAACAAGGAAAACTGATTCTTGCAACAACTGTGAAGAAGGGATGAGAGCAGAGCAGCAAACTACAGTGTAGAAAGGAGGAAGAAAGCCACAGAATTTAAATCAAGAAATGTTCAGCTATTCTAACTCCTGTACATTTCGGGTTGTGTTCTTTCAAGCATGCAGCTAACTGGTAGTTTCGTTCTGAAAAAAGTCTAGAGAAGGAAAATGCTGGTATTTCAATCCCCTGTAGTGTACAGTCCATAAAAAAGGAACAAAGCTGCCCACACAGTCTGTGTCACTGTAATTCAGTCAAGTGCTGAGTTTTATACCATTGAGATACTGATCTAGCAAAACTTTCTTCACCTGTTCTGATAATTTGCACTCCTTTGGGATGTACACCTTCATGCCACTGTCCAACTAATTAGTTGCTTCACTGACTGCATTCTGCAATTCTTAAATGATGGTTCCCCACATGACATCTTATGACAACTGATAAGTAAACTAGGCCATGAGTTTAAGAAATATGCAATTTGGGCGCTACTTCCTATTAACTCTTTATATACCTTTTTTTTATTTTTGTGAACTAAATATGAAACAATCTGGATGAAAACATGTCTGCCAAGTGACTATTTAAGACACCAACTAGAATTAAGAAAGCATCTTAACAATAAGTATTGAAGATGCAATCATGGAGATATGTTCTGAAAAGTAAGACAAAACCTTTATTATAATGTCTAGGTGTAAAAGGCATATTTTTAAAATTTCTGGCACAAGCCTATCCAATAATTCATGAGATATCGAGTTAGGATTTTAAAACAACAACAAACAAATAGAAAAGCTAAATCACAATAAATATAACCTGAGATTTAAATGGGTGAATATTTCTCGAGGTTCGAAGGCATTTCAACAGCAGCAAGCCTCAGCATCACAGTGGTTAAATGTCGTTTAAGATTTGACTGTGTTTGGTCTGGGATTCGCTCTCACTTGAGAGCTGGTCAAACCAATCTTTCCAAAACACTGACTTCTGAACTTTTGCCAGAGGTGCCTCTCTCTGGTGACTGTGAAGACTGATTTACCAGACATGTTAAACCTGTCAGCTCTGAATAAGCAGTTAAGTATGCACACACAGTAAGGAGTACGTTTAAAGGTACAGTGTTTTATTTTGCAAGCAAGCTACAGAATTTGAATTTATACCAGAAGGTTTACAAACCTTTAGCTGGAGATTTTGGGCCAGATTCTCACTGAACTGGAATAAATTCCAGTAAGTCAGTAAAACTACATTGATTTACACTGGCTAGGAATCTGATCCTCTACTCTCTAAAATGTTGAACTCTGCTTTTCTATATCATACACATTTCAGTTGTTATGGAATTCTGAATTACTGATAAAAATGAGAGAGATAAGGAACAAGAAACAATTCATTTGTTGCTGAAATGTTAGCCAGACAAACCTCACAGTACCTATAATTTTTCAATATCCAGCACCTCAAATCTCAGATGACATTACTGTCAATTGTCCACGTTATCTACAAGAAGATCAGAAAATACCAATGACACTGAAAGGAAATTAGGATACTCTAGATTACAGAGAATAAAGATGAATATCTCTAGCAATCAAGAGACAAAGGATTTTCAATGAAAGTTAATTGGTCTTTTGCTCCTAAATCATAGGATCATAGAAATGTAGGACTAGCCAGATCTTATACCCTCCAAACTTTGGCAAAGTTCAAATCCAGATCTGAACTTTATAGTGTATGCCCATTACTAATCTATATAGCTTGGAACAAACTCCATGTAGTGATGTAGTTTCTTCTGAAAAACTCACAGTTGCCATAGAGTTTAAGGCCAGAAGGGACTGCCAGATCATCTAGTCTGGTGTCCTATATCTCACAGGCCATCAATGCCACCCAGCACCTGCACACTAAACCCAACAACCAAAATGAGACTATACAATGTGGAGTATCAGAAAAACAATGGATAGTGTTCACTCAAGGGGTGAATCTTAAAAACTTTTGGTTGCTTCCCACTGGTAAGCGTTCATACTCCTGATTTGCTTATCTGAACAGTTTTGGTAGAGAAATCAAATAGTCTTGTGAGATTTCCAGTACCTGGTTGGGTCAGAAATACCACAAGAAACATTTCATACTATCTTTGCCAGCAGTGTAAATCAAAATCAGGAGGCTCAGAGGTAAATGCACAATAAAATAAGTAAATCAAATCACTTTAAAAAAAATAACGTTTGTTTGCTCCAAGTTTTGGCAAACAGCACAAATTAGTTTTTGTTCTATATAAGCCTTTTAAGTCATGCCCTAGAAATAACCATTGTTAATTACTAATCAGTTAATGAACATTGGCTATTTCAGTTTACAGTATTTTGCAGTTAAGAGGCCCACTGGGCTTGGTACGTACTTTCAGATGCAGTTAATAGAGATTTGCTCTCAGATATTTTAATGGCTCCATTGTATTCAGAGAAGCACCTTCAAATTCACATGATTTTCAATATATCTGAGCCTCTCGAGCCTACACTTTTGGCCCAGATTTTTCATGGAAACATTCTCTCACACAAGATTTTCAGCAATTCTTGGCTTGAACTGAAAAGTGTAAAGCTATATCAAAATGAAAAATAATGGTATCAAGGAGGTAAGTTTTCCAGGCAAAAAAAAGCAAATGGTTTGTTCCTCCCTCATAGTTAGAACTAGAGCTGGGCAAAAAAAATTGTCTGAAACCTTTTTGGGCAAAAAATGCAGATTTGGCAACATAAAAATGTTTCATAAATTTGTGTCTATTTTGACAAATTATTTCAGTTGGGAAAAAAAACCCTGAAAAATACTGAAACAATTTGTTCTGACATTTTCAAAATGAAATGTTTCATTTTTTTGGTTAGAAATGACTGTTCATTTCAAAATTTTCTTTAATTTTTTTTAAAAACAATCAAAAAGGTTGAAAATGGTCAAAATCAAAACAAGATGCTTTGATTTTGTTGAAATGAAAAGTTTTGTTTGACTCAAAAAGGATTTTTCTGAATTTTGATTTGCCACAATTCTCGAAAAGGTTCATTTTCAATTTGACCCCAAACTGTTTATTTAAATTTCAGACTTGCCTGCAATCCAAAAAATCTGTTAATAACACAGCTCTAGTTAGAACTTAGTGGTCTTTTATTAGATACTTCTTAATTTAAGAGATGCTTCAGAAGGGAGATAGCTACATTTAATAACCATAGTTACCTATATTGTAAATTCCACTGCCTCTTCTCTCATTTGCCCATTGACCAGAAAACCATGATTGACTTTGTCAATAGCTACAAATGAAAATCTATCAATTTTCCCAGCACCCCATTTGTGTCTGTAGTACGCTTCCATGTTATTGATATCCATCTGTGTAAACTGGCCCCAATACAAGACAGTCTCTGCCATGCAGAGATGACCATACTGTGTGGGTGCTTGGTAATTATGTAAGTAAGGTTTTTTAATGGTCTATCCAGGTCTGTAAGCTGAAGAACATCTGAATGAACGTTAAACTTTCAATGAAAAATAAGAGGCACAAATAACAATGCAGAATTCTACAAGAATGCAGCTCTTTATTTTTATATTTTTCGCTGTCCAACAATGAGATCTTCCTCGAAGACTTAGGCTCTGATTCAGCAAAACACTTAAGTGGGGAGCCCTTTGTTCCCTTCCCAACCCGCCCCCTGTTTTGAGCATCCACATGGGTACAGCTAAATGTGTGCACATTATTTTCCAGCCACCAAGATGATGCAACTAAGGGATTATTTCCTTCTAGTAGAACAAATCAGTTAGTCCAACAACACACTATGGCTGGATAACATATGGGTCCTGCACTCCTTACTGTGAAAATCATCTAGTAAAGCCAATGGGAGGTTTGTTGCATGAAGAATGCTGGATTGGTGTCATAATTCATGAAGCTGTTTAAATGGTTAAGTGTACTATACATATGGTATAAGCACTCTGGTACTGATGAATTTTGAGTGCTGTATTCAGTTTAAATAATATATGTTGCATTCTTTTACTGGGCTCTGAAGGTGGTAACATGTCCTCAAATATAGGAAAAGCAATGCTTGCTCCAGATAACCACTCACTTCCACTCATGGGCTTGGGCATCTGTACTACAGGAGGGGTTGCAGAACAAAGAGCAAATGGGTGATATTTACAAATATATCCACCATTTTAGATTCCCAGGCCGTTTTCTGACAGCTTCTAATCTAAAAGAGGCTTGAGCTGAGATTTTCATAGGTAGTGCTTAGATCTCTAAATACTGCACTTCATGTTCTTAATCACATCTGCTACAGAGAGGAGGCTATGAATAATTAACTATGCCTCCAACATTACAGTCATAGATTATGGTGGTGGTGACTGGTGGACTGCCATGCGCAGCATAAACCATTTAGGAAACTCTGTTATCCACTTTCCCTTTATATTTGTCTTGCAGTCACTTCCTGCTTAAAAGGGTAAATCTTTCACCACTTTAATTAAAGCATTTAAAATAATTTACACTGAAATTGTATGTGCTCGGGTTTGTCAAAATTGATGCTTTAATAACATGTCATCCCTTTTTTCGATTGCCCTGAAATCTGTTAAAATTACCACTAATCTAATTGGGAACAAAGTTGTCAAATGCACGCAGCTCTGACAGTTTGTCTTTCTGCAAACTGCCGACAGATTGCAAGTTACGCATGTGTTGAGCAGATGGGTAAGTTAAAAGGAACACAGGGAAAAAAAAGAAGCAATTTATTAAATCACCTGGAACCAGCAGCTCCATTCCAAAAATAGTGAGAATGAAATATAGCAAGGGCTAGGAGAGTTGGCACTGGAACATGCCAGAAGGTACCAGTTACAAAACAAGATAAACATTTTGAGAAGCCTCAGCTGTGTTGAAGAATAATGAGGAGTTATTTAACCCAATATAGATTACCAGCAGAAATTAATTTAGGGCACAGGGTTTTTTTAAAAATGATTTTTAACTCCTTCGTTCTTGAAAAGCAGGCATCTCTCTCTCCCCCATGCCTCCCCACAATAACCCAGTGTGCCCATTTTAAATCACCTATGGTGGAAGAGCCATACAGACGATGCCCTCTGCTACAGGTACTTAGCACATAATCTCTTTTGTGTGATCAGCCTCCATTTATTGAGGGGATGCCAAATCCAGCCGTGAATGTGGAACTGACAATGCTATACCACCACTGCAACTCCAGGCTAGTATTTGGATTTTATCTTCAATAGAGGGAACCTAAATATTAGCTGTAGTCTGAGCAGATATAGGAAAATGTCAGGTCTCTCTAAATGCAATCGGTTTTTGGGTGAGTCATTTCTAGGCTGCTCACTGTTAATACGTGTAGATCAAGGGCTATTTATCATTACTTTATTTGTGTTACAATAGTGCTTAGGAACCCCAGTCAGGGGTCAGGGCCCAATTGTGCTGACAAGCAGAGCCAAGTAGACAAATAGCAAAGATGATGGCCCCTGCTCCAGAGAGTTTATAGCCTAGATGAAAGACAGGGCAGGGCAGGTGAACAAAACAGACGGACAGGACATGGGTAAGAAGGGAGAGGAGATAACATAAGGGAGAGGGTTTAGCAGAATAATAGAGGTCCTGACTCGCCACTTGACCAGCCAATGCCAGGCAGGAATGATTTGTAGGTGTCGCAGCAGAAGTAGGTTTTAAGGAGGGATTTGAACAAGGATAAGGTGGTGGCTGTATGAGGGTGAAGGTGCTTCAGAGAAGTGGAGTGGCTGGCGACTGAGGCTAAATCGTTAGCAGAGCAAAGGCGGGAGTCAATGGTGTGATAAGACAGTAAACATGAGTGATAGGGCAGGGGCAAATAGTAAAAGGATCCTAAAGGCAGAGATAAGGTGATCAGGCTTTTTCAGTAGAGAAACACACAGAGGGAATTGATGCAGTTAGAGCAGCACGTCAAGAAGATACAGCGGCATTCTGAATGGACTTGGAGTGGCAATGTGGCTGACTTCCAGGCCAGAGAGGAGGAGACTACATTAGTTAAGGGATGAGATGGTCAGGGCTTGGACAAGAGGCTTGGCAGGACAGACAAAGAGGCTGAATCTTTGAAGTGTTATGTAGGCAGAGGTGCCTAGACTTGGATATGGCCTGGTAGCATGAGTCAAGAGCCAAATCAAAAATTATGCCTCGATTGAAGGCTTGCATGATAGGGAGGATGGTGGTGGTATCCATGGTGACAGAGAAACAGCAGAGAAGGGGAAAGTTTCATGAGGGAGAGAGAGAGGAAGAAGAGGGAAATCAGAAGCTTATTTTTGGCAGTGTTGAGCTTGAAGTTGTTGGCTGAATATCCATGAGTGGGTGACAAAAAGACAGGCCAAGATGCACAAGAGGATAGGGGGTGAAGAACAGGTCTTTAGTAGAGAGGAAGACTTGAGTCATAAATGCAGTTATGGTATTTGAAGCCATGTTTGTGGATAGGAGTGTGTGACTAGCACATAGGAGGAGCGCAGATATTACTTGTGTGTTATGCTAAATGTGGTGAGTCTTGCTAACTCTGGCTGGTGAAATCTCTACTCCTAATAACGATGCTGTAATCTCGCCCAACGCTGATTGGCTGATTCCATAACAGCACAGTTCATATAACGGTAAGGGTGTAACAGGGCAATATTTCCATAAGTGACACAAAATGTATAGCAATAACAATTAGCAGCTACCTGGAGCCAGAGTGTGACATGCACTACATACCCATAGCACAAAGCAAGAACGCTGCTCACATCTCTGCATCAGCTACCCACACTTTGGTATGTCTGGGTAGGAAAAAAGGCATATTTTTCAATCATTTTAGCTCAAGATAGCTTAACGTGATTAAGAAACCCCATTAAAATGCAGGTAAATACATCTGAAGTTAGGTTAGCTGGCCTTGTTGAGCTAACATGATTGGGGAAAAAACACCATTTACCCATCAAGACATGGCCTTTGATTCCGGAGGTTAATTCCTTCCCCACTGAAGTTGAGTTCAATAGGACCAGGATTTCATCTGACATGAGTAGGAGTAAGTAGGTGCTGCATTCCCCCGCTGCTCCCAGAACAGGATGGTGGAAAACTGGCAGAGAGAGAGAGATGGAGTCTTGGCTCTACCATCCCTCTCCTCACTGGCCACTGCTGCTGACGGACCATGGGATTGTCAGAATTCACTGCTGGTACAGGCCAGAAACAAACTACTACTCTCCCTAGAGCAGTGGTTCTTAACCTTTGCTGCAGCCTGCACCCCTTTGGTTCTCAAAATATGTTCTCGCACCCCTTTTCAAAAATCATTGAAGTAGGTCAGTTCTTTAAACCTAGATGTATTTTTGTTTGCATATTCTAGTAATCGTTAAAAAATGTATAATGTTAATACATACATAGGTTTGATGAAACAAAGTAGTTGTACTTACATGCCTGTGCTTAATGTGTGTTTTCGATGATTTACCTTCTAAAAAAATCTGGCATGTCTCACACCCCAGAAAGGGCATCTCGCACCCCCTAGGAGGTGCGTGCATCCCAGGTTAAGAACCACTGCCCTAGAGCAAGGGGGAAGTAGAGAAGGAATCACAATTCCTGGGGTGTCCGAGTCCTAATGCCATGCACAGTTACTCCTTCATGGGGGAGGGCAGAGGGAAAGCACCTCACACAGCACCCTTAGCTCAACACGGGGCCTACAGACACAGTTTAGCCCTTAGGGCTTTACAGTTTCAAAAGATTTTAATTTTCAAAAGAAGGACTGAGGCCCCTGGCCTTTCACAACACCTACTTGCTGATGGGTGCAGATGTGGAATTGAGCTCTGTGGCACATGGGGAGTGTGTGTGCATCCCTTGTGTAGCCCCTCTAATTACACACACACACACACACACACCATGTCTAGAGGAACTATACCAGTTCCACTGCCAGAAAGCACTCCACACCTGTAAAAGAGGGACCAGGATTTACTCCATGGAAACCAAACCAAACAACTGAATGAATCCAAAAGAATCACTCACACAAACACACACAATGTTCTGGACAGAGAAGCACATTACAAAATAAGGAGACTCTTAGCAGCAGCATTATGAACTTTCTTTATAAAGCCAAAGAGCCAGTGTAAAATGGACCTAGCACAACTGAAATAAATGCAGTTCTATTGATTTACACCAGCTAACAGTCTTGGTCTAGAATACAAAACATTGGGGAACCATTCTTCACGGGCAAAAGCAAACATAGTTCAAGTGAGCTCAAGGGAATTGGGCCCACAGACACCAGTGAATTGGTTCCATTTTATGGATGTTTTTAGGGAGGAAAATAGTTCATAAAAAGTAATTGCAAATATGAGGTTAAAGGAAGAGCTGGTTAGAAAATGGAATGCTCCTTTCGATCTCTTTTCCCCATCAAAATTTTGAAGAAAAGCTTTGCTGAAATTTCAAAATTTTGAGATGTTTTAGCAGTTCTAGTTAAAAGATTCTGTACATTTGCATAGAGTGGATGGTGTTTGCACAACTCCTCTGCATTACTGATAGCATGCCTTAAATAAAAAAACATTTCCAAAAGAAACAGGGCTGGAATTATCAACTACCTTGTGTGACGGGTTCGGTCACAGAGATCCCCTTGGGACTGTCACCTGACATGCTGAATTTACCTCTGAGCCCATTTTCCCTGCCAGCTTGGGACTCCAGAACCCTGCCTTGTAGAGCCAGACACACTAGCCTGCTGCAACACAGACCCAGGTCTGATCCCATGCCCCCATAGCTGCAGACTTTAACCAAAAACTACTCAGCAGGTCACCTATCTCCAGCACCCAGACTCCCAAACCCCAAATAAATCTGTTTTACTCTGTATAAAGCATATATAGGGTAAACTCATAAATTGTTCACCCTCTATAATGCTGATAGAGAGATGCACAACTGTTTGCTCCCCCAGGTATTAATCTCTGAGTTTACTAATAAACAAAAGTGATTTTAGGGGGAGGGATAGCTCAGTGGTTTGAGCATTTGCCTGCTAAACCTAGGGCTGAGAGTTCAGTCCTTGAGGGGACCACTTAGGGATCTGAGGCAAAATCAGTACTTGGTCCTGCTAGTGAAGGCAGCGGGCTGGACTCAATGACCTTTCAAGGTCCCTTCCAGCTCTATGAGATAGGTATATCTCCATATATTATATTATTAAGTATAAAAAGTAGGATTTAAGTGGTTTCAAGTAATAACAGACAGAACAAAGTAAATCACCAAGCAAAATAAAACAAAATAGGCAAGTCTAAGCCTAATACATTAAGAAATAAATTTGTTAGTCTCTAAGGTGCCACAAGGACTCCTCGTTGTTTTTGTTTACAGGTAATAAGCTTCTTTCACAGACTAGACTCCTTCATAGTCCGGGCCCAATCCTTTCCCCTGTACAGTCCTTGATAGTTCCAGCAGGCATCTTAGGTGAAAAGCAGGGGCTTTCTCATGACTGGGACCCACTATGTTCTGTTCCACCCCCTTTTATAGCTTTTGCACAAGGCGGGAATCTTTCATCTCTCTGGGTCCCTGCCCCTCATTCTAAATGGAGAAGCACCAGGTTTAAGATGGATTCCAGTATCAGGTGACATGTTCACATGTCCTGTGAGACCCCAGCCTTCATTCTTCCAGGGCTGGCCTGCACGCAGCCAGGAAGGCTTGCAAGTAAACAGACCATTTACAACCAATTGTCCTAGTCAATGGGAGCCATCGAGATTCTAAACCACCATCAATGGCCCACACTTTGCAAAATTACAATAGGACCTCAGAGTTATATTTATACTTCTAGCTTCAGATACAAGTATGATACATACATACAAATAGGATGAACACACTCAGTAGATTATGAGATTTGTAATGATACCTTACAAGAGACCTTTTGCATAAAGCATATTCCAGTCACAATATATTCACACTCATAAGCATATTTCTGTAAAACATTATGGAGTGCAGCGTCACACCTTGCACCTTGTGTGCTTTCTGCATTCACTCTGCAAAGGGGTAAGTGACAACACTTGATGCAAGGCAGAGGAAATAGAATATAAACTAGGTAACAGTCACAGTAAGCCTGATTCTGAACTAATTTCCCCTGGTGCAAATCAGAAGTCATTGTATTGAAATGAATGGAGTTATACCAGCATGAGCAACAGCAAAGTCAAAGCAACAATATAAAGGAAAAAAATGTAATAAAAATGATCAGGCAGGTCCTAGATCCAGAGGGCTAGTCACTCAGGGTACGTCTACACTACAATTAAAAACCCACAGCTGGCCTGTGCCAGCTGACTCAAGCTCAGAAACTCAGGGGTTCAGGCTAAGGAGCTGTTTAACTGCAGTGTAGACATTAGGGGTCGGACTGGAGCCTAGGATCTAGGACCCTGCAAGGAGGGAGGGTCCCAGCTCAAGCCCGAACATCTACACTGTAATTAAACAGCCCCATAGCCCGAGCCCCATGAGCTTAAGTCAGCTGGCATAGGCCAGCTGCAAGTGTCTAACTGCAGTGTAGACATACCCTCTGTTCCTGTGCTTGGTGCAGGCACACCAGTGGCGAGGCAAAGGGACTTTAAGCAACTTTTGTGCCCTCCATATTCTGGGTCTGATCCCCAACATAAATTAGATTGGCCCCATGGATACTCCAACCTATGTTAGGCAGTTACAGCCCCTTAACAGCCATTTCACAGCTAAGAGTAGCCAGCATGCAGCTGTGAATACACCCCCTCCCTCCCTGCCACAGCCCAAGCTCAGGGCAGCTTTTGGGGTATTATTACAGCAGCCCATGGAAACTGCTTATACTGGGGAAGATTCCTGCAGGTGGCTCCGTCTCCTTTACACCTCCTGGATGGTGTAAAAGGGCTGTAGAAGCTTGCACATACTTTTTAATGTTCCCTTTCTCCAAGAGTTTTGAAGGGGGGGGTGGGAAGAGATTCTCTCTCATATCCAAGTGGGTCATAATTTAGAATCTATGATTTATTTAATGGTGGTTTTAACCCCACTTAGAAATAGACCACTTTCATGATTTATTGATTGCTTCTTCCCCTTGTTAATTTGACTCATTTCTTAGGAAATTATTCCTAGTTAATCATAGTAAGAATAAAATTAGTTATAGTACCCATTTTGCTGCAAAGGGAGCGTAAATAACTTTTAAAGCAGATCGGAAAGAAAAACATGTTTAAAAAGCCCAGAAGAATATATAAAATGATATTTCAGAGTGGGCAGTAAATCAAGTCTCTGCCCTGTTACTGGGCAGAGTTGCTCAGAAATTTGCATTCCACTGGAGTATGGTTTTCACAGCAGGTTCTTATCAATTGAATTTGCCACATCTTTTGGGAAACACACCATTCTGGAAGATAAAATCTCCTGCCTCCCCCACTCCATTCTTAGGATTAAAAAAACAGCCCTGTTATGTGCCTTTTTTACCCACTGGAGGAATATAAAACCATTATATTTAAGTATCATAATAGCCAACATATGCTTTTTCTTAGAAACGACACCACCATCTGGATTAAGTTCTACCGATAATTTCAGACAATGTTACCAGTTTTTCTTTCTTCAGGAGGAAGAAACTGACCAGAGAGCAACTCCCTTTTCAGATGGGGAATAGATTATTTTCCTTGCCCCACCACCTGAGATCTTGGAAAGGGCAGGGGGAAAAAAACCCCTCTTAAATGTACTAACATATTTTGATTTCACATGCTAATTGATTACGAACATCTAGCCAGGTATCCCTCAATACTAAGCATGCAAGTCTCCTATTGCCTTTGGACACATGACTTCAATAATAAAAATATGTCATGACTGTACTGATGATAATATACCACGATATTATTGGAGCAGTCTCTTCGCTACTACCATATCGGTCATTAAATACTGCACTTATTGCACGGTATAGGGAGTATATGAGAAGCAAATTTAACCCTTAGCCTACTCAAGGTCTTTAAATACATTGGAGAGTAACGGGGAAGCCTTCTCACCTGAATGAATCCTTACTAGCCTCATGGCTATAGTCATGAATGTATCAGACCTTCTGGGCTACCACATCCAACTGGCTGTAACTGGAAATGGGCATGCCGGGATAATTGATGTACTCAATCTGACCGTGCACAGGTGGCACAGAGACGGCATACAGCAGCTTCTCGGGTTTGCTAGTGCCATCTGTTGCCATAAGAACATCTGTCGTCAAGGTCACCCTGTCACCCTCTGTTAAAGTTACAGGTTTGGTGAGTAGAACAATGTCCCCTAAAAAAAAATAAAATAAAAAAAATCTCAGGAAGAGAAATTAAAAGGGGGGATAATCCTTTTACATTCCACGGGGGGGGGAGGGGGCGGAAATCAGCTTTTTGTACAGAGAGGGAGAGGTCGGGGAAATGAACCACAAAACACTGTAGGGGATTTAACAAAGAGAACTTTATCAAAACAGCTTGGGAAAGGATTTTTTGTTTTAGCTTGCCAGGTTTTGGATTTTCCTCAGTTAAATTACTATTTTTTATAGCACAAAGAAACTTTAACTTAGGTACGTACAAGACATTTGCAACAGTACAACCATACAGATCTAGAAGCATTTGTTTTAAAAACAAAACATTCCTCCTTCTGATTTTTAATTTCCAATCTGATCCATACAATATGGAGATTCCACTCAGTGTGTGTGTGTGTGTGTATACATATGCATGCATAGTTTTGCATGTACGGGAGTTCCCCAAAATATTTAAACTGGCTTTGAGGTTTTCTCTTTGTGGAGAGAGAATGACCCATTTGTTCACAAAGAACAATTAAGTTAATAGGCCCAAATGAGCCGATTGACAAAATGCCTTAATGAACTAAGCACTAAGCACAACATTGCATTTTAAGCTGATAGCGCTATGTGATGCTGTAATCTCGGCAACAGAGGTTCCATATCCATTAGATTTATTTTTTAAAATCACAGCGGCACAGGAAGATCAACACAATTCTCTCCCATTTACAAAACAGCAGCCAAAATACATTAAAATCACGAGGAGTTGGACAACTAGGATCAGAAGTAGAAATAATTTGCCAGTTCGCAGCCCTCTGATACAGTTCTAAAGTATCCACTCTTAACTCTCCTAGGTTATAAAAAATGAAAGTATTAAAGTTACAACACAATGAGTTGGGTGACAACAATGGGACAAAAGGGGAGAATGGCATCTTGGACTATCCCAGGGCTTAGGATGAGTGATCTTCATATCACCATGAGGAAGTCAAAGGCTGAAGCAAAGAGAAACTTTACATTTGATAGGATACATAAAAAGAAAAAATGCCACGCCAATTTCCCAATGCACTGCTGCAGATTAACATGTTGATGATAACGGACAAGCAGGGTGTTTGTAGCATTGAGCCAGCAGTTTTCATGCCTCTTACCTTCTTATAATGTTGCCAGTTGACTTTCATGTACAACAGAGCTCCTATTATTCATGTAAGTCAGTTAGCAATATTGGGGATGGTAGATTCTAAATATGTATTTTTTTTATTCCTGCTGCAAACTCTGTTCTGCACCAAGTTTGCGGCACTGCTCTCAAAACCAGTTTGATGGTTCAATCTTACCCAAAATGTTTCATGGCTATTAACCATGAAAACCATCATTGCTGGCTTCCCACTGCATCTGCTGTGCTGTACTGGTATGCCACTGAAACCAATGAGACACTAGGATGTACTGCATCTACTATATTTCGTGCATTAAGCAGGTGACTAATTGCTTAGGAATTTATTCATGGTTAACCACAGTATAAACACAATTAGTTATTTTGCCTTTATAAAGTGAATGTAACCAACACTTGAAAGAAATTTTTTGGGAAATTAAAAAAAAAATAAACACCAACACAAAACTCTTCCTTGGAACACATACTTGAAAATGCAGGACTTGGAACATTTGGCAGAAGTCAAGTAATTAAAGTTGTGTTTTAAAGAGAGGTGGGGGGGTTTCCAGTTATATGTTGCCTCTAGGAAAGAGTATTACTACATTCATAATGCTCATCTGAAGTCTGGGAGTCATTTCCAGGCTATTTCCAAAAGAGATCAAGGCGTGTGGGAGGAAACATCAAAGTCAAGGAGAGAGGAACAAAGCTGGCAGGGGAAGGATGGTCCAGAAGTCAGGGAGCTTGCCTGAAACTCAGGAGACACAGCCTCTGTGCTCCCCCTTAATCAGGCTTTGTGGCAACTACACAAGGCCTTAGCATTTTTGAGTGGGCCTATAAAACAATTTTTTCCCCTGTCCCCAAAATGTAACTGACTTCAATTCACTGTGATCACAACACTCAGCATAAGGGCACCTTGAAGATTTGAGGGAGAAGCCCCTACGGTTTGTTAGACATTAGACAATTAGGTCGGTTTACCTACATCAGTCGGGGTGAGCAGCATAGTTAAGCCAGCCTTTCAGGGACATGTATTACCTACGCCAATGGGTGAATCCCTCCTATCGGCGTAGATAGTATCTACACTGTAGGTAGGGTCAGCATAGCTAGTGTCATCAATATACTTCAAAGCACTTTCCAAGATCAGCGTCATTATCCCCATTTTAGAGATAGAAAAGTGAGGCACGGGGAGGTGAAGTTACCCAAGATAACTCTGTAACCCAATGGCAATGTTTAAAAAAATACATCCAAGCCTGTGCTGACAGAAGGTTGCCAGCCACTGAAGGGTTGTGTGTTCATTCTAGTGTTGTTACTATTTCTTACATTCCTGGGGCCCACAGTGTGCTAAGCATTACATTAACAAAGACAGGCACATCCCCTGCTCTAAAGAGCTTCTATCTAAATAAAAGACAAGACTAAACAAATGAGAGGAACAAACATTATGGGGTGCAGGGAAATAGAGGGGATGGAGCACAGAGGTTACAAATATAAGATTATGCAGATACTCAGCTGTAGCAAGCCAGAGCCTCAACTTGTGTAAATTGTTGTGGCTCACTTGAAGGCCATGCAGCTATGGCAATTTACACAAGCTGAGGATTTAGCCACTCATATTTACATCTTAAAACAAATTAAGGAATTTAGTTTTCTTTGCAAAATGTATATAGTATTTTTCAAACGCTAGTGAATTGATCATCACAAAACACCAGCAAGGTGGGCAAGTATTATTATCCCCATTTTACAGAAGGGGAAAAATAAGGCAGAAAGGTTTGGGGCCAAGTTCTCAAGAGTAGTCTTTACACTGAGATGCCCAACTTGAGATGCTTAAGTTGTGTCTAACTGGCAGTTTTGGGGAATCTTTCCCTTGCTGTCATGGGTCTGTTTAGACCAACAATATCAAGTTACCAAACCATTCTCAGAGTCGTGCTAGATAATGCGGTGCTAAGAACGCCAGCAGCTGGTCAAGGGTAGCGCCCATACCATTGCTAGTACAGTGGAGTTGTACCTGAGTTGTGCAATGGTGGGAGACGTCCCAAAAAGTGTCAGTGCAGACAAGGCCCTAGGAATGAAGTCTGAGATGTTGAGTGTCCACACTTGTAGTGGAATTTATAAAAGCCGCAGGTACCTAGCACCTTTGAAGATTAGGCCATCTAGTTAGGTCTCTAACTATGGAATTAGGGCCCAGATTCAACAAAGCTCTTAAAACACACACGTACGTCACGTTGACTTCAGGACATGCTGCAGCAGAGCCTAAGTGACTCATTTTAAGCACCTATGTTTGAATAGCTTGGTCATTGCACATCATCTAGTAATTTATTTTAAAAAAACCATCTTTGCAGCATAATACTGCAGCACCTGGAATTAGAATAGTATGTTAAAATCAGATTATTACAGAAAGATGTCAGTTATCTTCTGGTTAGTCCAATCAACTACTGTTCTTATCACTTTTTTCTTATATTTCAATATACGTAGGGTACAAACTGAGACGGGTTACAAATTCTAGCATCAGATCTCTAGTGAAGTCATTTTTATTTGATGGCAGATTTTGGCCCTACTATGTTTTTTTTTTTAATGATAAGTCATTTCCATATCCAGTAACCTAGAGAATAAACACAGTTGGACTCCCAAGACTGGCAATATCGCCCAGCCTCTCTGATTTGGGCATTCTCAGCCCTCAGTGTTTTTGCAGGCAGCTTCTTGAAAGTTCCATTAGGTTTAAATGGCCACTGTGCATTCTCTCTCTCTCTCTGCCAGGGTCTGGGAGATTTGTGTGCCTTTTGTTACGAACTTGCTCAAACATCGTGGGCTTGAACGTTCTACTTGAAATAGAACATTGGTGGGTTTGCGGTAGAAGGAACAGAGAAGTTAAGATGACAAGAGGAGCAGAGGGGACAGTTTAAAAGCAGGTACAGAGGGAACGGTGCCGGGGAGGAAGAGAGAAGGTGGAAAAGAGGACAATATGGCTGAAAAAGTAAATGGATCGTGTGTCACGTACAGGACACCTATGTGCGCCCACCTCTTTTTAGGAGCAATGCCTTTTAAAAAATACACGGCAACACGTATATTTTAAAAACCCTACCAAAACAAGACACTCCACTGCATACACTTCTCCCCCGGGAAGAGGATGAGGGAACAAACAACACATGGCAGATGTTAGTCATGATGCATAAGGCACTGCTGGAAGGTGTTCAGATGCCATGGTGATGAGCACAGTATCAGAACGTATATTAGAAGGGTAGGGTGATGGAAGAGTCTCCTAATGGATTCATGGATTTTAAGTCCAGAAGGGTACATCAGTTCATCTAGTGTGACCTTCTGTATAACACAAACCAGAGAATTTCATCCAGTTCCTCGTACATCAAACACTTGTCCCAAGGGCACCCCTTTTAGATAGTAAAACAGTTCTTTACAAGTATTATTCCCACTTGGGAAGTGGAGGTGGGGTGGAAAACGCAGCCAAGGGGGAAATTCATGGATTTGTACTAGTTTTGTGACCCCAATTTAGAGAGACCCACTCCCTCCCCTACACACACACTCCAGTCACCACCCCCAATTGCACAAGCCTTTGCCTATTTTGTACCACATTTTTCCTTGATTGCACATATTATTGTCTCATTAACTGCCAAGCTTTCCAGGGCACTGAAAAGGAGAGAGCATTAAAAATACACTGAAAAGTCCTAGAACTCAATTAACACACACCGGGGGAGATGGGGGAAAGGTTGGGTTTTCAGCTCCAATTATAAAAGGCAAATCTCTCTCTCTCTCTCTCTCTATATATATATATATATACACACACACACACATATCTATATATATATACACATATACACACACACTTTTTCTAATGTCAGCTAATTAGACTTTGACAACCAATTAGCGGATTCTTAGTGATGCTGAGAATCAAGTTAGCATTAAGAAATGGGGAGGGAAGGGAAACCAGCAAGCAAAATGCTCCTTCTTCACATACAGGCTATGTTTAAAATTCATAGGGTCAGATCCTGCATGGGATTTACCTCCCTTGCAGTTGACTGCCAAGGCGGGTGCATGAGGGTGTATACTTAGCACACAAGTTGCCCTGCTAACTTTACGTCACTGTAACTCATGCAGGCCAACTGCAGGATAGTATCCTCCATCCTACTTGCAAGGTTACATTTTAACTTTTAATAACCTTTTCTCTCTTTTTTTCCAGCAACCATGAAGTACCCAGATGATTATTTAGGATTAATGGATTATCAAAAGTGCCAGTTGGCACACGCCTAGTTTAAAAAAAAAAGTGTAACAAATGCAGCTGTTTACTAATAAATAAAGCCTCAGCTGTAACAGAAATAAATTAGATGCATTTAATTGGTCGACTGCAAACCTCCTCTCTTTATTACAATGCTGCTTCTTGTTATTTCATGATGTCAGGGTACATGGCAGACTGACAGAGTGTTTATGAATCACAGTTTGCAGATGGCACTCCTGGTTTTTCGGCAGTTATGAGCACAAGTAGCATGAGGACTCAGAGGGTTTTTGCCAACAAGGACCCCCTGAGAATTAGCTGCCTCCATTTCTCTTGTGCCAATTTCTCACTGACTGGAGCACTATTTCACAAAACCTACATTCAATAAATTACAGCCGCCTGGCAAGAATTTAGTAAAATTTAACACTCTGAGGACACTGGTGTCTCAATTTGATTTCTATTCATTTCTAAAGGACATGCGATAGTACTTGGAACAGACTTTGTGTGATTTTTTTTCCACCCAGCTAGAAGAATAAGAGCCCAGGAATACCCCCACCCTGCCTACAAAGAGATTTTAGGTCTCCCGAGAACGGCTCACGGTCTTGTGCCCCGGACCTTGAGAGTTACCTTCACTAATGACAGTTTTATAATCCAGTGGGGAAATAATCTCAGACCACTGCGCTTGGAGCTGGTGAGCTGTAAGACTTCTGGACTGAACTCCCTTCTCTTGGCCACTTCAATGAGTTATGAGTAAACGCATGAGGGATGTGGCCATAATTGTCAACAGATTTGTCAACTTGTGTCATTAGTTATGCGCATAATGGATTTTATTCTAATGAGTTTGTTCATCAGAATGCCGGGAGGAGCTGGCCTCTTCGGAGGAAATGAACTACAAACTTCGCCCATGCATTTTAAAATACATCAGTGCCACATAAAGGGAAAAGGAGCATTTCCTTTCTTTTTAACACGCTGCAGTTTTCACTTAGGTGAACTGGATATATTGGGCTAAACCTTCCCATGATTGCTGTAGGCTCATTTCCTACCTTTGCCCACTTTTCTAATGGAGATGTAGAAGCTTTCCGGTGGGCAGCTGTTCTCCCCATCTGTCACGTAAAACTGAAAACAATCATAACTCTTTAGACCCAGGATGTTAGTATGGAAATACCAGAGGAGGCTCATGTCCACATCCTCTTGAATGAAATTCATTCCAGGATACAGAGTGGTCCAACATAACACGGCCTGAAAAACAGAATGAAATGGTTGGATCTGTACCCACAAATAAAAAAAGAAAAATCCACTGGGCGCCTTTTCCACAGCTAACACATGGGCCAATCCACAAGACATGGTACATGCAATGGAATAACGTACAATAAGCCTTTTGACTGAAGTATTATTAGGGATACTAGCTTTATTCTCTAAAGAAATGAATCAACTACTAATGTTCACACCTAAGCTTGTTCTTCTGGAAACCTACCTCCTGCCTTTCTAAAATCAACCTAGAAATTTTTATTGAATGCATTAGCTGGGAGAAATCCAGACTGTCCCACCTAGCCCTAGTTGGCACCCTTACCAAAACAATGTTTTCTGTCTGCCCAGTGGACGCTCACACCCCCCTCTGTCTCTCTCTGGTATCCTACTTCCCAGCCAGTGACATATAAAAATCCCTGGCATGTGCCAAATACTGCAGATGGGTCCATTGTAGCACACTGTAATGTTCATAGCTGACATTCAGGTGTTTCTATTTGTACTTGCTAGCTGGCCAGAAGCAGGTGTTCTGCCAAAGGAGAGGCACTAAGCACTTAGATATCATGATGAGAAGATATTAGAAAAAGACAACTAAAGAAATAGAAGAGAGGAACCAGAAAAGGGTTGCCCAGAGCAAGAGATAGACTAGTCCACTATCAATAGCCTTTTCCCATCAGTGGTTTGGTGTCCCTTTCACTCCATCTCAAACTCTGTCTCGATACTGGATTATGTTTTCGAACTCTTTGCCAGAATAATTCTATCTAGAGTTAGACTAGTTCAGCGGGGACCTATCACCGACCACAAAGTCTTGTTAGCTCTAAAGCAACTAATTCAAAAGGCCCAGGTGGAGGCAGGATGGGCAGGGAGTTGCTGAGGTTGTTTAGTCTGTTTGGCCTTTTCAGACTGGCAGCCGCTGGTATGCATGCATTGCTTTTATAGGGCATGGTAAAAAGTGCCATTACAGCTTCTTTGCAGCTTACTTAAAAAACAAAACAAACAAACAAACAGCAGCAAAATAGCCTTCTTCCAAACATCAGGATGACATGTGGGGGCTTTTGCTGTTCAGGGGGTGTACAGAGTTGTTAGGATGAGTACTAGAGTTTCTTTTGTCTTTTCCATTCTCCCCACTCCATCCCTCCAGGAGCCCACTCTCCTTCCAGCCTAGTTTACTCCAGTTTAATTCAATTTCAGTAATCACAAGTCTAGACACCACAAACAGCAGCTTCACACCCTAGGGTACATTCATAATTGTCCTGGCTATCGCAAAGAGGCATTATGTACAAACCTGTAGCATCTACAACCATTTATGTCCACAGTACTAGAAATAGCTTTCACCTTTATAAACTGACTTCTGGAGTAAGAACATGATCAAAATTCACCCCAGATCCTTTTCCAAAGACACATACTTTAAAAGATTCAGGGGAATGTTGCCCCGAACTGAGCACCTATGTTTGTCAAGAGCTACAGAGTTGGGCAAGGCTGTGGGGTGCTGGGAGGAGAGTTACAGTAGGTCACTTACCTCTTGGAGGAACCTAGAGAAGATATTCTTGAATATCTTCCAAGTGTCTGGGGTCTGCCAGGGAAAAGGGAAGGAGAGACTGGGGTAGCAAGAACTTGTCGGAATGTGAGGGTGTTGCTATGGTGATGAGGATGGGAGGGCAGAAGAGAGTTAGGAGTCCACCTAGGCCGGCAGCAATCACAGCAGGCACTTTGAACCCAACGGTATTCTTCTTCAAGTTCAATGTTGCCACCATGCTTGTTAGTCTTTTGAAACGCAGAGGCACAAGTTAATTTTGGATGCATTTATTATTATCCTATTCTTTATGGCTAATAACTTACCCTACACAGTGACCATCACGCTATTCCCTCAGCACCATCCCACCCAGCAAGCTCCTGCACTGCATCTCACCTGCCCAAGAAAGACTTAGCACACATCAGAGGAGGTAGCAATGCTGAAAACACCCAAATATGTTGGGTTTCAAATCTGAATATTAGGACCTGTGAAGATCCTTTAGCTCTGAATCTGGTAAGAAGTTAAGAATATTAATGAAGCTGTTGTTGGACCGAAAGGACCGTTCATTCATACATGTAATAATGAACAGTGGTGGCACCTGAAAAGAGTTTTGATTTGGTTAAACAGTGTCACTATTGAATATTTACTCTTGCACCTATATAATGTCTAGCATGGATATTTAATGAATACGGTCTATCATACCCTTTCCTCCTCCAGCTTTGATCAGCTTGCTGTCATTATTGACCAGTATTATCAGACAGGACAAAAAGCTGAGCTTGTCATTTAAACCATCTCCCAGAGAACTTGGGCTTTTTGTTTAGAAGGCTCAATCCCTACTCTACATTTTTATTGGCAAACATATTTGCTTATGTCCATGAGACTGAACAGTGAAGAAGCAATGAACTTCTTTCCCCAACTTCACAGATCATGTTTAACTTCGTCACAACTCAAGCATTCAGAACTGTAACCATTCAGATGATCCCCTTATAAAATTAGCGACTCAAAAGATTGGTCATATAATTATATATAATTTTTTTTTAAAAAAAGCAAACTTTGAGCACTGAAATATAGCACCTTGTTTTTTTTTTTAAATCTACAACATTTTTGCTTCATCTAGCAGGCATCAGCAGACAGTTAAAGCGCTATACCATAGCCAAGAACTAATATAGCCATCCTAACTAGCACCATAACATTTTCCATTTTCTTACCATTTTGCTATTTTTACTGAAAAATTGTCAAGCATGACCACCTGACTCCTGAAATGATTTTTTCGGCATTCCCAGCAAGCAAAGCAAAGCAAAGCAAAGCAAAGCAAAACAAAAAATGCTGAAATACACTGTAATATATTTCTATGAGCTAGATTTCCTCATGCACACAAGATGACAAAAAGTTGGAATTCTACTTTTAAAATCACTCCCTCTCTCCCTCCACACATACGCATTTATATTAGTAAATTATGTGAGACTCATTACATTTTATAGCCCTGCATAAAAACCTTACAATTTCTTACTAATATTTTGCAATGACATAATGCCATTTGTATAGGTGCCACATAAAGGTATTGACTTTTACTGGCTTCTGATGGCAAGACTATCCACTTTATATTCTGTTTTATATAAGCGTTCTCAAAATTTATTGACCCCAATGGATTTCTCAAGTTGCTTAATTATAAAAGGAAGAAGACAGCATAGTGGCTTAGTGAACCAATATAAAAGTCAGTTATAATGTTTCATTACAAGAGATGGTTCAAAAAGTCAGGGAGAAAAGTGTCAGTTTCTAGGACCCAGTATAGAGAGGTGACATTTTTCTGCTGACTTATCCTAATGTCAGATGCTAAAAAGACTCTGCACAGTGATGTAGGGTTATGTCTACTGGCTCATGTTGATGTCAGATCGGGTGGGTCCTATTAGCTTTAATTCAAAAAGGGTAGACACTGAAATCCTTTTATTTCTGAGGCACAGGAAATTTGGGGAAGAGAAAGAGAGGTACTACAGGGTGAACCCCTAGGACTAATCAAAATCAGGAGAATTTTGGCTGCGGTTTATATTTTATTGTTACTATTTATGATATCAATAAAAGCAAACCATGCAAGAGGTTAAGTGTGGACCATTTCAGGTGTGCAAATACTGTGTTCAGAATTAAGTGGGAACGCTGCATGCTTACAAGTTAAAAATAGATAGACACTGAAAGACATCAGCACCTTTAACTTTAGGTTCCCTAATTTTTGCTCATTGTTGATGATGTAATGGAGTTTATCCCTGGGGGAATCTTTGTCTTCTGCTTCTAATGCTACACTGGAAATGACTTTATTTTCATCAACTTCCAAACCTGTAGGAAGATATGAAGTGGGACACCAGGTGAGTAAACTAAAGGCACATCACTTCACAACTGGCATTGTACAACTATAATCTGTGAGCTGAAATTCCTGTTCCTCTTTGCACTTAGCCATGTCTCTATCTTGCACAGCGGCTACTAGCTCCAGAGGATGTATTTTACATAACACTACACTCAGATCAGTGCAATGGAGGGTTGTTCTTTTTCTGAGCTGGTCAGAAAAAAAAATAGAAATGACAGGAAGCTGCTCCCCTATCCAGCCCTGGGAGGCCAGTGTGTGTCTCAGATCCAGTACCATTATCCCACGCTACCTCCTTGGGTCCAGCCATGGCCATCTCCCAGGGGTGAGGCCCAAAACCTTTGGGAGGTAGAAAACTTTATCAGGCTGCCACTAAAGCAGCAGCAGCACTAACAAGGGAGGGGAGGGAAACGAGGCATTGAAAAGAATATGAGTGAAGTGGCTTGATAGAAAGGTCAGTTAGTTCCTGGACAAATTAGTGATCAGTTGGGGTGTGAGCAAGGAGATGAGCCTATTTTTTTAATCTGGAAACTCTTGGGGATGGCACAGAATGTCTTTATATGTTTGTACAGCACCCACCACAAGACTGCTACCAACAAGGCTTCCTGCCCATGCTTTATCCCTCCCTGACCCCATATCTCCCTTGAATTTTAAATGGAGGAAGTGGTGTGATGTTGCTCTGCTGCTCAGATTATCTAAAGATGGTACCTCAGGCTCCATTTTGGGGCTTGGTAAGCTAAACAGCTATGCAAAAAGGTGAACGTACCCAAATGGGGAATATTTGGCTGAAAAAAGTAAATAATATCTAGTAATTTCCCTAGAATGTTTTCACATTTCAGGAAAATTGTGTTCGAGAGAGTGCCATACCTAGGAAACGCTAATTTGTGTGACCATCACTTTACACAGCATGAGACCACAGGTCTCACTTCTCTTGGCAGCAGTACAGGGCTCATGTTTTCATACGGATGAAGTATTCTTGAGCAATTTCTCCAATTTATTAGGCATGAACAGGCTTGTCTTAGCATCAAGCACGTAGGGTTTTTTATCTTCACTTTAAACAAACATTTATTATGGTACTTGAATGAAAAATCCTGCCTATGTCAACATATGAGTTATGTCCTTTTCCAGAATCACAGGCTACGGATGGTGCACAAGTAGCATTGTGTGGCTTTCCTTTGCTGGAAGAAGATCTCTCAAAACTCGGTAGTTATTTTTAATTTTTACACTGCTTTCCATTACAACCATAGGAGCCAATTAAGCCTTATAATTCCTAAATTAACAGGCAAGAATGAACAGAAAATTTTCAATCCCATTATGAGTGCATAGGTGAATAATACAAAAATTTTTTGCAAGAAAATATCTTAAATTTGTTTAAAATGAATTTCCTTCAACTGCTGTCACCCTCTCTTTTTGTGTTTGCATTGCACAGACATTCAAGTGATCACGTTCTTCTGACTTATAGTTTGCAGAAAGGAAATGCCAAAATTGCACGCATTAGTACTTGTGTCGTAAATTTACAGGGCCCAGTTGTACAACCCTTACTCATGATGGTGAACACTTACTCTCTGGGTAATCCCATTGTCATCAATAGGATTAGTCACGTGAGTAAGTACCCACCAACAAGAGTAAAGGTTGCACAAACACTGGTACTCACTGTTGGTGTAAGTGCTTCCATCTTTATCCAAAAAGGAAAAAGAAACAATACCATTTGCATCCTCTGGTTTATCATGACTAAGCTGCACAGCTCAAATTTTGACTAATATTGCTCAGTCCCCAGAATGTAAAAAATTTAAAAAGTTTATTTGTTCAATTAATATGAACACCAAATAAATCTGATTAATCACAGCCAACTGTGATGGAGATTCCACGAGACAAAAAAGTGGTTAAATGCATCAAATAACTGAGCATCATAGAAATGTAGGGCTGGAAGTGGCCTCAATAGGTCAAGTGGTGTAGCCTGTCCCTTGCTTCCTGATGGCAGCCTTCTGTACTCTGGGAAGCTCCAAACTCTGGCTCCTCCAGAGAGCTGTTTGACCAAAGGCCAGCCCTGAATATTATTAAGTACAGTCGAGTACCGTCAAACTTCTGATGTTACATTGTGACATTTGGGGGGAGGGGTTGTCATAAATCTCCATTGCCCCAGAGCTCCATAACTTGAAAGTCAGGGATGAAAGGTTAGCGATGTTTCCCTCATAGAGGAGAAAGTTTTGCACACTCTGAACAGGTGAGCCCCAGAGGAAATCCAGGCAGAAAGCAGGGACTCTGCCATTTTGTAACCGTTCAATGTTTACAGCATCTATAAACATTTTAAAAATACACACATGATGCTCTGGGAACGTACCCAAGGCCATTTCAAATATGTGGAGTATCAATACCAAACTGAGCACTCCTCAGTCTGCTGCTTCCCTATGAAGAAGGACAAGATGAAGTGAATTGCTGAACTCTTTCTCTGACAAGGATGCCAGAAAGGGTCCCAAATATCCAGGGATCTTTTAAGGAAGAAAAATCAGAATAATATTTTGTTTTATACATTCATCAAGTTTATTAATCTATGCTTTGAAATACAGGCACTATATTTATCCTCACAACTACAGGTGGTCAGAAATTTGTTTAAATTGAAACTGTTCATGGGAAATAGTTGATTTCAAAGAATTTCCATTTTGAAAAAAAAGTTTTGGGATTTTCAAAATGTCTCATATCAAAATTTTCTAAAGCAAAAAATGTTCCATTTATCAGGACGAATTGACTTTTTGTTTCAAAATTTAAGCTAAAATAAAATTTATAACATTTTAAAAGATTAAAGCAAAAATGAAACATTTTGAAATAAAACTTTTCAATTGGCCCATTCCAATTTTTGGGGGTTGGGGGTGGGGAGGAGGGAAGGTTTTCAGTTTGTGAAAAATTTTGAGTGTTCATCTTTTTGCCCCAATTCAGAACAGGAAAAGTTTTTGAAATCTCAAAAATTCTCGCAGGATTGGTATACCATTTCACACCCAGCTCTACTCAACACACCTGTGAAATAAGGAAGTACCATTACGCCCATTTTACAGATGCGAACTGACACAAAATGATTTGCCCCAAATCACATAGGAAATCTATGGTAGAACAAGGAATCAAACCAAGATCTCTCATATCCCAGGTTAATGTCCTTACCCCTGGACTGTCTTCCTATATATGCGAGGCCAATAAAAGAAATACAATCCGTTACTTTGTGCTCGTCCTATCAAATTTATTTTTCATGATTATATGTCTGGCAACTTTTGAAACCCTCTTATGAAACATACTGAACCACTACCAGGCCTCTCCTTCATTTGATGGAAACTCTTCAATAAACTAAGAGTCCGTAATACCACTAGAAAGAGCCAGACTTATCCACACAGTCCTTTTAGGGCTTGATATAAAGTCCAATGACTTCAATAGGCTTTGAATAGACCCTTGAACAGAGACTATTAATTGTACCAGACTGTATGATGGCTTGCCTTCGTGGAGGTCACCAAATTGCTTTTCTCTCTCAGAGCCAAGACAGGTTTTGAAGCCTGATCTCTAAGGGGTGAAATCCCAGCCCCATTGAAGTCAATGGGAGTTTTGCCATTGACTTCAGAGGGTTCAAAATTTCACTCCAGACATGGAAGTCATTCCTCTTTGGAACATACCACTGTGTCACTCCCCACTCCTTACCCCAGAGTGAGAGCAACAGCCACCTCTTCACTGCACCTTAGATTATGGGCCAAATTTTCAAATTAAAATCAGCACATAGATATCTAAACAAGCCTTCGGGGCTCAGTTTTCAAAGCTCGGTATCTAAAGTTGGGCATCTAAATCTGCAACTAGTATAACTGGTCCGCAAATGTATAATTTTTTCCCCATGAAAAAAGTTAATTGAAAATTTTCCTACATTATTTTCAACAACAACAACAAAATCAGTTAATGAAAAACAAAACATTTTCAGATTCCGATACCTAAACTTTTGTTGTTTTATTTTGTTTCGAGGTTTGTGGTTTTACAAACCCTTAATCAAAAAATTATTTTTTTCGGGAAAAATATTTCCACTAGCTGTAGTAATTGGGCATCTGAACAAACTGTCTGATTTACAGAGGGCTGAGAATTGAAGTTAATTTTGTAGGTGTTTTCCTGAAAATCAGGCCATTTACTTTGGGGCCTAAACACTGGAATTGGAAAACATGACCTTAATACTTGTAAGCTTAACTTTCAGGTTTTGTACATACACACAAACTACATACAAATAAACTTGTTTTGAGGAAAATTAGCTTTTCCTGCGTTTGCCGTAGAATATTTCCAAATTAAAAAGAACATGGTTGTTTTAGCAAGATCATGAACAGGCTACAACACACGAGATTATTCCTCTCCAGTCAGAGCAGGACTTAACTAAGGCCTTGGCTACACTTGAGAATTCACAGTGCTGCTGTAGCGGCAGCGCTGTGAAGCACGAGTGTAGTCGCAGGGCTGCAAGTACTCCACCTCCCCGAGGGGAATAGCTTGTAGCGCTGCAAGCGAGCGTGCAGCGCTGCAGGTGCTGATTACACTCGCGCTTCACAGTACTGCACTCGCTGCGCTCGGGGGGGGGGGGGGCATTTTCACACCCCTGAGCGCAGCAAGTTGCAGCGCTGTACAGCACCAGTGTAGCCAAGGCCTTAAAAACATTGTAAGAACAGCAGCAATAGCACCTCACAAAAGGCACGTTCAGAGCATTTGGCACTGCAGGTTGTGCGCTCTGGATCCATTCAGCACCTATTGAAGCCAATAGGAGGGTTAACATGTAAAGGGAGCAGATTCAGCCCCTATCTGCTAACGAGCATCAATAGGGATCTCATCGCACTGCAGTAAATGGGGGTAATTGTCAAAAGTAGCCTGAGGGAAATGAAAAATGTGTTGTGGGTTGGGAAGGAGGCCAGGGGAGAAGGTGATGAAGGAGGAGGAGGAGAAAGGGTAAAATTCTGGCCCAAATTCAGTCAGTGGGAGTTTTGCCCTTGACTTCAATGCAACCAGGATTTCACCATGTCCTTAAAATGCCCCTACATTCACTCAATCGTATTTAGTCGGTCAAGGCTTTAGCTGAACTCTGGCTCAGGTTACAATTCAATGTCTTTACTGTACAAGAAAAAAAAATATTTTTTTCCTACCAACAACAATTTACTCAAAATGCTAACACTTAGAATGAAACCATGTTTTCCCTGGCTACAGCGTGCAGTTTTTTCTTAAAGTCATTTTGCGTTCAATGTCACTTAAATAGCTAACCTGGAAAGATGAGGGATTTCATCGTTGACTGGCATGATGTAGATGTAAAGCGTCCCTTGGACTGTGTGCTTGCCATCTGTCAGCTGCATGGTAAAACTATCCTCTAGGCTTTCTGTGTCATCATGCATGTACACTAACATCAGTCCTATAGGAAGGCGGAGGTGGGGGAGAACTGGACAGTGAAAACTTAGAACAGAACACTGAAGTCATCTTCAAAAGGACACCAGTTATGGGATTCAAAACACAACTACGAGGCCTGGGACCCAGTTATCCCACGGCCCAATCGTGTTCCTGTTAAAATGAGTAGGAGTTTTGCCATTCATTTCAACGGAAGCAGCGACAGCCTCAGGACACAATCCCTTTTACATTGGATCATGACAACTGAGATCCACTTGGCTGCTCTTGCGGTTATTCCTGTTCGTGCACAGCCAGCGGAGAACAATCTCAGTGGAAGTCCCTCCACCTTGATAGTTCATCACCATCCAAGCTTGGTGAGCTTCTGTGGAGACCGCCGGTGAGTTCCGTACCAGAGGTGAAATCATCACAGCTTCTTGAATGTGTTTTCGGGGCCTTTAAAATAGTTTTGGATATCCTGGGCCTGATCCAGCATTTCTTCCACAGCTAGAACTGCCATTAAAGTTAATCTCTCCAGGTACTTGCATAGCCCTCAGCATCATAACGTCGAAGCGCTTCACAACCATTCTGGATGTTATCCTCCCAACACCTCTGGCAAGGTTGAGAAGTAGTAAGCCATTTTTTTCTCAAAATAAATGAGAACAGATGCACAGGGCAGATTAAGTGAATTTCCCAAGTCACACAGGAAGTCTGTGGCTAGGGTGGGAATTTAAATCAAGGTCTCCAGCATCCTAATCTAGCATCCCATCCACTAGAACATGATTCTACCCTTGTTGGGAGAGCTGGCTACAGAAGAAATGTGGGATCAGGCTCTTCATGGACAGGAAATACCTAAAACTGGGATAGCAATTGGCTTGAAAAGCACCTAACTATATAAATCAAGAGTTTGACAAATTCAAAAGGGACTTGAATGCAATGAGAAGGTATTTGAATATGCTGGAATTTAAAAACAGCATTAAAGGTTTCTAAAAATAATCAGGTGTTAATTGAATAAATAAAGTTGTCCTGAGCAATTGCAAGAGATACAGCAACAAATATTTTACAGGGTCTTATTCCTTCCATTGCTGACGACAGTTTTTACGCAGCACTTTAACCAAGTGCCTCTCTGTTTAATTTAGATTTATCTCCTTGCCACAAAATGTGCTCTGCCAATTCTAATAATTGCTATTCACCAAATGTATCATGTGTTTGCTGGGTTAAAATGTTTCTGTGCTTGCAGACTCTTACGCCAGTATAGTGCGACATGCAAAAGAGAGGCCTAAGAAAACAGAACTCAAATTCAATCACATCTGTAAAGGGTTTTTAACTCCTTGTATAAAAGCTGAACAAGCTTCTTACTTCTAGGAAAGAGTGGCTTGTGTTTCGTGGATGGCCCTGGTATATATGGAATGCACAGATAGATTCCCTTCCAGTTTGCAAAATAAGCTTTTTTCTAATAAATCGGCTTCAGGAAGCTAATTTCCTCTCGTCTCCGTTTTTTCAAAGACGGAAGCAGCCATTATGTACAAGTTCCTTAAGGGCCATTACACGTCTCTGGAGTGTGCAATCCAAACAGTGTGGAAGATGGATCTAAATGATGTATTCATCTCCTTGAAATCGCTCGGTGGAACATGTATAAGTTCGGTTGTGCTCCATCTGAGAAAGCTCTAACGAACTGAAACCCTACATATCCTTAGCTCTTGTCACTGGACTGGATCCTTAGCTGAAGTAAATCAGTCTGGCTCCATGATTTCCCTGGAATTAACGGAGCAAGGCCAGTTCACATCAGCTGAGGATCTGGCCCACCAGAGCCCCCACAATATCCTATGGTCATTTTTGGTTTAAGTTTAAAAACAAATATTGATGGAAAAGTACATTTAAATAATTGAAAAGGACCCATTCAGCTTGTCAGACTTTCCTAGGAATAAGAAATTAAGATAACTGATAGTTAACTTTCCAAAAGCTTCAACCACCTGTCTTATATCTGGCTTCAAATGATGAGTATATCAACTTCAAGCAGTCAGATCCATTCGGGACTATAGGAGTAGTATGCATAAGATTCTAGGAAATGTTCTGTACATTCTTTAATGTAACTCTATTACGTTTGCAATAAATAGGTTTTTTTCCCTTATAGTTGCAATCAGTTTAATCTATACACAAATTTGAGATTTCTTTTTCCCCCCCTCCAAGGCCTTTCTCTGTGAAAAAGGTGTATATCTCACTTAAATCAATCTACAGAATTACTGTTGCTAGTTTTTTAAAAATTTGAAGTAGGTCTTTACAAATTTGAAACACACACATTAAACAAAGCTCTGTGGTTGGTTTCTCAGCTTAAATCATAATCAAATAGCCCACAGCCCTGTACGGCTTCTCCTCCACACCCTGCTCCTTTCTCCTCACTTGGCAAGAATAGGACACAGATGCCAAGCTGTGCAAAATACATCTGGTTCTTTAGTAGATTCTAGAGGCAGTTGTATTGGCAGCTTCAGAGATGCCTTTGGGTCCATCACATGGTTAAGCTACAGACTGAACTGGCCAGTTCTCTTTCACATCATTTCCCTGTGGCTTGGCTTGTGTTGTGGAAGGTATGTACACTTTCATCCACTTAACAACAAGCTCTTGTGGAAATCTTTACAATCAGTATGGAAGCTGTAGTGTGGTTAGAAAAAAACAGGGTGGGGGAGAGGAAGAAGATTTGTGCAATTATTTCTTATATTTGCAGAAAACCACAATTCCGCTGACCATCAAGCAAGCCATACATTCTATACAGTGCGTACACTATAAATTATCACTATAGTCTCAGTTCTTTCTGTTTTCAAAGTGAAATCCCCAGCTCATTTTGCACAGACAATATTAAGGAAAGTGCAATTCATCCTCTTTCTTGAGTCTGAAAAGCTTAAGCCTATATCGAGCTTGTTGCAATGAACTGTGGTTTCCAGCAGAGGACATCCGCAGCTCATACAACGTAAATCTAGTTAGATCAGAGGCAAGCTCTTGTGCTGCGAAGCTGATAAATGAAAATTATTAAGCATTCAGAGCCAAGGATCTGACCCCAGCCTTTTAAAAGTCTTGTTCAGTAAAGACAAAACATCCTATGAACAGATGACCATATTCCTCATGAACGGGCCACAAGAGAGGCTGTAATTAATCCAAGTCTCATAATAGTGTGTTAACACTGAGACCAAGGAGACCGTTTTGTACATGTGCAATCATATATAATCCACATAGCCCTGATGCAGCGAAAGTGTACGAACAATAAAAGCCAGTAAAGGAAAGCCAAAGTTCCATTACTCAGACCTTGCTTGAGTTCAGCCAAGGAAAAGCTGTGAATCTGTAAATCTTGATAAAGGACTGCTGAGTTCAGCTCCTTGTACCGACCAACATCTCTGCCACAGATTCCATTTAATGTCAATCCGTGAACAGGGGGTGGGGGGCAATGACAGAGAAACTCAGTGCATTATGAGGGCCATCAAGATCTTCAGCATTCAAAGTGCCAGGCCCCAGCTCACACATGTCACCTTCCATTACCTAGGGGAAGAGGGAAATGTAAAGGAAATTTCAGAGATTTCTGAGGAGAAGGAGGAATTTTTAAAGCTAGAGTGAAAGATATTGGAGGCTATCAAAGGGCATTTCCCAAGAGATTCCTCTCAAGGTTTACTGTGCTGAGAGAGAGAGAGATTAAAAATCATATGGGAAACACTGGTTTCCTATTGTCTGTAAAAGCAGATTTCTGGAGACCAGATGCACACAGGTGAGAGTGAGAGAACACAAGGTTTGGGCAAGTCTTTTAACCGGGACTGACTAAGATAACCTGGGAGATCTGCTGCAATTGCAGGGGGCTCCCAGGACAGAGGAGAGGGGGAATAGCAGTGGGTCAGATTGCATTATTTTCCTTAAATAAGTTTATGTAGGCTCCTTCCTCCCCTCAACTGGAAGCTAGATACTCCACAGGCATGCCAAGATTTGCTTGCACTGCCTTCATCGGGGAACTCTAGATTTCACCAATGATGAAAAATCTATCTGCATTATATGAGCTCTCCTTGCCCCCCACTAAATGCACCTTTAAAAAAATACTGTATATATTCCCAGTATACTTTTTTTGCCCTTCAAAACTAGTGTATAACATAGTATAGAGCTGACACTTTAATTTCAAGTCATGAAAAAGCAAACAAGTGTGTGTAAACAGTTCAGATACCTTCTTACATAGCTCATCTAGGATATTGCTTTGATTCCATTAGTTAACTAGTTTTTGTCATTTAATTGGGAAGAGGAATGTGAACGGATGGTCCCACTCAAACTGCTGTAGCTCAGTGCTATCAGAGAGGCCCTCACTAAATTAGAAGTGTCATCTGTTTTGATTACAGATTTTATTTGAGCGGAACTGGAGTGTTAGACAAATACATTTACGAAGCAAATGCTCTCACAAAGGACCAAGACAGATCATTTTTTCCCCAGCTGGAATGTTGGAGGCAAGCTGCAGCCCTACCTATTAAAGTTTGGATTGGTTATATAGGCCTGATCCTGAAATCCTGGCACAGGCAAATGGCATCTTGACATCAATGAGCATTAGAATCATTGTAAACTCAAGGGGATGATACAAGGCCACCTGTGCAGGTAATGGAAAGATTGGGAGTCAGAGGTGTAAACATCTGTGAATACCTCCTTTCAAACCCATTTGAATGAGCCAACTCTTAAATCTTCTCTCGGATTGGCTCCTGTTCTCAGTTCCTCCATTCCTGAAGTTGGGGGGTACAGGGGAGGCACATAGGTAGCTTTAAAGTACCTTTGTGATCCTTGTATTCTGGGGCAGACAGGGGCCTGCCCAGCTCCTGGGGTAAATTAGAGTAGCCTCCAAGCTGTTTTAGCTTCTGTTCTTGTTCCCATCAGGCCCTGGGAAGCAGACACCAGTCACAGCACAGTGCAATCTGGTCACACCCTGACCCACCCCAGACATATCCCTACACCAGGGGCTGGGCTGAGAGCAGATCTGGGATAGAATCCATACACCAGCGCTAGGCAAGCCAGGGATGTCCTCTATGGAGGGTGTATCACCCATTTCCATCCCTGTTAGGCTGCCAGTACAGCATAAAGGGTTTTTTGCGTAACTGCAAATCAGGCCCAATTTCTTCATTTGGCGTTTTTCCCTTCTGAACAGAAAAGGCTCATGAAATATTTAATATTTCAATTAAAAAGTCACTTTGGAAAAAAAGTTAAATATTCATTTTTCTGCAGTGCTGTGAGCTCAGAGCAGCAGCACTGTTCCAGGGCTTGAGAACCAGAACCTGGGACTGGAAACCCAAGGGAAACTGTTCAGCCTACGTTCACTGTCTGAGCTGACTGAAGTGCAAAAAATAAACAGTCAAGTAGATTTTTAAATTCTTACATTTTTAATAATCTCAGGTGTCTCATGAATTTTGTGCTCACAGAGTCCCTTAAGAACTCGGCATTGATTCCTTGGCATTCTCAGCTTATACAAGGGATACCCAGAGAACATAAGAATGGCCACACTGGGTCAGACCAAAGGTCCATCTAGCCCAGTATCCTGTCTTCTGACAGGGCCTGATGCCAGAGGCTTCAGAGGGAATTAATAGAACAGGGCAATTATCAAGTGATCCATCTGCTGTTGTCCAGTCCCAGCTTCTGGCAGTCAGAGCTTTAGGGATGGGGTTGCGTTCCTGACCATCTTGGTTAATAGCCATTGATGGACATATCCCCCATGAACTTACCTAAGAGAAGAAAGACATCAACACCATGCACCTGAATCAATGGATGGGGGAACTTGATGGGACCAGTGGTGAAAGCGGGGTAGTTCCAGTAGCAAGGGAGGGAGACACTCGCCAAGGGACAGTAGGTAGCTCCTCCTCCCAGGAGTCTCTGGCACCCATTGGCCAGCTAGGGCAGAGGGGTGCTGATTGGCCAGCATTTCCCAGCTCCCAGGATTTAGCCCCATGCAAGGGCCATGGGGAGGCTCTTTCAGTTCCATTCCAGCAGCCCACTCTATCCACACAAACTAGGAATGGGAATACAGCTTAACAAATGCTGTGGGTCCAGTCAATCGCCTGTTTACGGGGTCAGGAAGGAATTTTTTCTCCCGTGGGCTAATTGGCAAAGGAACAGAGTGTTTCTTGCCTTCCTTGCAGCACCTTCATGCCACCAGGGGTTAGGATGGAGCATGCTTAGTACCTGACTGAGGTGCAGTTGTTTATTCATTATAGTTTACAGCTGGTTTCCAGTGAGATTAAGAGAATAAAATTAATGGTTCCCAGAGGTAAAAATCCTGGGATTTTTAAATCTATGGATTGATCACAAACAATTGAACATGTTATTGATGGCGGAGCCAAACCTGAGTGGCACTGTGCCTGTGTGTGCCAGGTTGAAATGCCTCTCGCTGAAATTTGGCCTGGCAGCCCTTCCATCATTTCAGGAGCCCCTCAAATGGGGGGCGCAGGGCAAAGTGCCTCCCCCCCTGCGACCCTGTTTATGGACCAATATACCACTGTGTTAAGTTCTGTACAAATACAAATACCTCTGCCCCAAAAGCTTACAAGTTCTATATCTGTTACTATTGCCTACACTGTTCCATTCAAAGCCCCAGTGCCTTTGTCAAACCCTGTTCCTGAGTACAAAACATACCTCTTTCCATACAGGGAAGAAAATTAAAACTATCTTAGGTGACCAGTCACAGCTAGCAAACACAGTTTAAACTACGTCTATCAAACAGTGAATATTTGCAATTGCTCCTGAACAATCTATAGATTTAGAAGAAAAAAACTTGACAAAAACTGGCAAAATTAATTGAAATAATGAGCAAATTTGAGGAAATCACAATTTGCTTGCAGCTATTCACAATTCATGCCTCCTACAGGAATGGTGTCCCTAGCCTCTGTTTGCCAGAAGCTAGGAATGAGCGACAGGGGATGGATCACTCGATTACCTGTTCTGTTCATTCCCTCTGGGGCACCTGGCACTGGCCACTGTCAGAAGATAGGATACTGGGCTAGAGGGACCTTTGGTCTGACCCAGTAGGGCCATTCTTATATTCTACCACTGAACTCTGCCCACTATTCCACACAGTTGTCCTTGCATTAATGTATATAATATTATATCTAACAATTTACAAGGTCCAATCCCTGAAAATAATTGTGCTTTGGGATGACACAAAATACACAGTGATAACACATGGTCATTGCCCCTTTCACTGTTGCCTTCTACCACAGTAAAACATTTCAGCATTCTTCAGAAGGTGCTATTGGAATGTTGGTATTTCCAAAGGACATAGCTTGTATAGGGGTCAAAGTGTGTATCAGTTGGTATCCTTTCTATCAGGTACATTTGATAGTTCTCTAGTATGTAAAGTGTTGAATCAACAGACTCCTGGGCATTAGAAAATACAGTGCGGACAAATATGTAATTCAAGTAAAGGACATTGTTCAAGTAGCAGCCCCTTCACTAGTTCCATCTCTTCCAGAACATGTAGGCTACCGGTAGGTCTACACCGAAGCGCTACAGCAACAGCTGCACCACCGTAGTGCTTCAGTATAGTCACTACAGCAGCAGGAGGGGTTCTCCGATGGTGGTAGTTAGTCCACCTCCCTGAGAGGCTGTAGCGAAGTTGACAGAAGAATTCTTCCGTTGACCCCCAGGGGTTAGGCTGGCATAGCTCAAGGGTGTGGATTTTTCACACCCCTGAGAGATGTGGCTATGCCAATGTAGGCTTTCAAGGTACGGCAGCCCTTCGTTTTAACAGCACTGCCTACTTGAAACACTGATGCTCATGAATGAATTAAGAGGGTTCCATTTGTTTTACTTATCATTGTTCTGAGCTGGATGAAACCTTGCTATGGGTTGAGATAAAACCTCATTCAAACTGATTTGTGAATCATTTAAGACAAGGTACGGTTAAGGGGCCATGCCCAAAAGAACGCCTCACGGAGTCTGCCCAGAAACGAAAACTTTGTGGGCAGAAGGTTCCACTGGGATTGTGACTTGGTGTGGGGGAGAGCTGTGCAAGAGGGAAGAGAAATCACACAAACTGAGAACAGGCAAGGATAGAGAGAGAGAGGCAAAAAGCAAGCAGTCTCTGAACATAGTGTGGAAAAAGTTAGAGAGAGAATTTTTGGGTCTGCTGGCTAAAGAGGTTTGGAGCTGTAAGCTAAAAACTGCTGGTTTTAGTTTTGGTTCCTCCTGCGTTTGGAGAAGCAGGACTTTGCACATTTCTTATAAATAAACAAGATTCTGTCAAAGAAAATGCCATACTCCATCAATTTCTGCTTCCTACTGCCACATCCCCAGGGCCTTGAAATTTGACTAGCTGCTCAGGTTGAAAAAGGGCAATATTTGTACTGCTTTGCATAGCTTCATAGGCACATGAAAGGCATGGTGAAGCGAGGCTCACCAGCACAGTGCCTCCTGCTGGGGGGTTATCTTGGGAATTAGCTCTTGTCCAGCCCAGAGCGCCCTCTGCAGGCACCTGCTTTAGGGCCCCCGTGTCCCTCTGGGACCCCGGTGCCCCTTTTCCACTAGGTTCTGTCCCCAGCAGTAACCCACAGTCTGGGTCTCCCCTCCCAGGGGAACCCCCAACCCTCTATCCCCACCTTGCCTCAGTGGCTATTGCCAGTCATCATCTAGCCCCCGCTCACTGGGGCAAACTGCAGTCTGTAAAAAGCCATTCATCATTGGCAAGGGGGGGTCAGACCAGCTGCCTCTGCAACCCCTGTACCTGTTTTGGCCATTTAGCAAGGCCCGCAGCCTGGGGATTTACCAGTCTGGAGCTCCCCAGCTCCTCTTGCCTTCCCCCAGCCCTGCTGTTCCCTAAGCTCCCAGGAAGCCGGGTCCTTCTCCCTCCAAGGCTGGAGAGAGCCCATCCTAGCTCCTCCCTGAGCCCTTATAACAGGGCCAGGTATGGCCTGATTGGGGCGTGGCCCCAGCTATGGCTGCTTCCCCAATCAGCCCAGCCCTTTTTTCTAGGAGCAGGGTAACTGCCCTGCTACAGCCTCATTTAGAATTAGTAGTAACATGCAGATTTCTCAGTCTCCCTTTCCCTCCACTCAGAGGGGAAATTGCAATTTTTTCAAAGTGTAAATACTTCTGGGTAATTTATCATCAAAAATATACAAACTTGATACCAGTTTATTTCTTTAAAAAAGGATTCTTCTAAATGATCAGATTCCAAAGTTTATATTTTATAATACACATATATAGTAATATAGTACATTGCAGGATTTAAAAAGGGAAACAAAATGGTCCATTCTTCTATTTTATGTCCAAACTTATGATGGGGATTCATTTTTGTACTTTTTCCCTTTTAACTTACTCTGTGATTACAGTGCATTGTTCAATTAAAAAAATGATTCCTTATCCTCTCCCCATGTGATCTCAATATTATGGTTATGTATCCCTTGAAATGCATCAATGATGCATAATATCAACAAGGACTCCAGTTTCCATTTATCTTCAAATATTTCATAATCCACTGCAGAATATTCTCAGCTGCAATTTTTGCTTTCAAGTTTGGCCACCATGTGTGTAGCATTAATTTCTCTGTTCGCATGTAATTCATTCAGGGACTTACACCAGCTGAGAACCACATATGGAGGCCCAGATTTACGGAGCTTTTATTTTGTGCCATGGAAGCCTCAAGAAACAATTTTCTATTTGAATGTTGAGCGTTTACAGTGGTCTTGTCATTCACTAGAGACAGTGGATTATAAAGTCATATTCTGCAACGATGCTACCCAAAAAACCCTAAAATTTAACAATCCAGCTTTATTATATTTTTAAGGCATTTTTTTTTTAATTCCCCACTCTCTTTTAATGTTTATTAGATAATATCTACCTCCTCCTTTTACTGGTCCAGTTTCAGACACAGTTTCTGTCCCTGTGTGTGCCACCATAACAACTCTCAGAGCTACATTCAGAAATTAATTTGTGAGAATGCAGACTGATGTAGGTGTAACTTATTAACAGACGGAACTGGAAGAAGTTATAAGTCACACCAGCTTAGATGCCCTAAGATTCACCTCTGAACTTACCCTTCTCCCTCTGTCTTCCCTCTTTTTTCCTTTGTGGCTGACTCCAATGACACATTCCAAATTCCTTCTCCTCAAAATAGAAATATTGATTCCCCCGCTCCCACCCCAACATCCACCCTTTCAAACAGCCACATGCTACTGCATTTGGAATGCAATTTAAAAACAAACAAAACCCAGGCAATACTAGGCAATTTGGTAAATGTATGGAACTTATCTAAGTTCAGCCTATAGATTAAGCTATTTGTAAGAACAGTACTCATTCAATTATGCATAATGTGCAATTTGCTATTCAAACTGTAGGATTACTCATTAGATCACATCATATTCAAGCTGGGCAGTTTCTGCTGGAAAATGCTGATTCATTGAAAGTAAAACATTCCACGGGAACACATCAGTTTTGATTAAGCTTTGAAAGGAAACCTGCCGCCTGGCCCTCGCCCACCTGCCCCCTCAGCAGAGTTTATTTCATTTCAGTAAGACTGAAACATGTCCCACTGCAAGAACATTTTGTTGTTTCCAAATAGAAATATTGTGAACTTGCACTCCTGCAAACTGGGCTCAACAATCTTTTTTCCATATGAATGTGGAAAAACTTTGATCACTAAAATGTTTTCCAATCAGCTCTACTAAAGATCAAGGTGAAACTAGCGGGGGGCTCTAGTGAGGCGGAATGCAATAGCCCAAACTGGAATATGGTAGGGTTACCATACATCCGGTTTTTCCTGGACATGTCCGGCTTTTTCGTAATCAAACCCCCGTCCAGGGGGAACTGCCAAAAAGCCAAACATGTCCGGGAAAATACCGGCCGGGCACTTTCCCTCCCGTGGCTGCTCTGCTCTCCCCTGACTCTTCAGCTCTGTTTAAGAGCCAAGCTGCCTGAGCGCTACTGGCTTCGGGCAGCCCCCTTGCCTCCGGACCCCAGCCGCCGACCGGGCACTTCCCCTGCCGGGTTCCAGCTGCTCTGCTCCAGCGGCTGGGGTCCGGAGGCAAGGGGGCTGCCCAAAGCCGGTAGCGTTCCAGCAGCTCGACTCTTAAACAGAGCCGAAGAGTCAGGGGAGGAGCACAGCAGCTGGAGCCCGGGAGGGGAAGTGCCCGGCCGGGGGCACAGGGTCCGGAGGCATGGGGGCTGCCCGAAGCTCAAGCGCTACCAGCTTCATGGTTTGCCGGGCAGCCTCCAGACCCTGCGCCCCCAGCTGGGTGCTTCCCCTCCTGGGCTCCAGCTGCACTGGGGAAGCGGCGGCCGGGGGCGCAGGGTCTGGGGGCTGCCCGGCAAACTGTGAAGCCGGTAGCACTCGGGCAGCCCTTTTCATGTGGCTGGGAGGGAGGAGGGGGAGTTAGGGCGGGGACTTTGGGGAATGGGCGGAGTTGGGGTGGGAAAGGGGCGGGGCCAGGGCCCGGTGGAGCATCCTCTTTTCTATTTTTTTAAATATGGTAACCCTAGAATATGGCTACATTACTGGGGTTAACACTTCCATTTTTGTGAAGACATGCAAGAGATTTTGCATGACCACCAAAGGTTAGGAGCTTGCCTGAGGTCTCATCTAAAAGATGGGACCTCCAGTAATACAGATTCCCTTAACACCGTGTCAGCATTCATTCAACATTCACGCTGATAAGAGTGCCACCTACAGAATCACTAAATGGTGTGATGTAAACATTGTGGCTAATAGTTTATCAAGATTCAGAAAGGAACTGGACATTTATATCGATAACAAGGATATCCGGGATTATAATAGTTAATGCTAACAACAATTTTAGAATGAATGCCTCAGGGTTTAAGCCAATCTGACATTTTTAGAGACCAGGATGAGACCTAAAATGGGGGACAGTTTATCCAACATATGCCAAATGCAGCATCTGGTGCTGGCCACTGTCAGAAACAAGATACTAGACTAAATGGATCAGGGTCTAAACCAGTATGGCAGTGTCTGTGTTCTCGTTTCTAGTTTCAAATGTCTCTGCTTATTGTTGCTGAAAACAAGGGTGCAGCTCACTCTAATTCCTTCCAGGGTATGGAAAGAAAAGTCCAAATCAACATTAGTTATGGCTCAGCTCTGTATTCTTGCAAGTATTAGCTTTAAATCAATAAATAGCAGCAACAGTCCATTTCTTCTTCCACCCAAAAATAGTTCTATAAACTCCGTTGCCATAACAAACCGTAAAGAACAGGCTATCACACTCTTATAAACATGGCCACATACAATAATCCAAGTTACCAAATAAACTACAAGTACTATATAACATAGGGCATCTGGCTTTATTTAATTTGCTTTATAACGGGTAATACAGGACAGCACAGCTGACATGTGGAAGAGCATGTTGGGCCAACTAGTCAACTTAGCCACAAGCCAGCCTCCAGGATTGCATCCACAAAAGTGAGCATATGCTCATTTTGCAGCCACATGCCCAGAGTGAGTGTGCAAACATAGGGTTCTGAATGCAAAACAGGTGCACGCCCAACTTGATACGCCTGTTCTTCGCAATTCCTCCCAAAAATGTTGACATTAACTTTAAAAGGGCAAGGTACAAATTAAAATTGAGAGACCACCAACTGCATCTCTGGAGCAAATCTCACCTACATACCCCATTTATTTAAACAACAAGCTAATTGAGGGAGGAGCCTCTTTTTTTGCCATGTGTTTGTACAGTGCCTAGAAAAAACATAGGGCTCCTAGGCACTATTGCAATACAAATTATAATGAACATATGCAATTAGTAATTACTGTGCCTTTGTTCATTATTTTCCTGCTTAATGTGAATTACCATCAATGGGAAAAATATGCCCTTGACAGAAAGAAGTGGGGGGAAATTGTGAGAGCAGCCAAGGACCTCTATGGTCTATAGAGCCAGGGAGTAAGTAATAAAACCAATTACTGCCCTAATCTAATCTGAGTAATGATTTTGGGCCAAGGGGGGGAAGATCCTGACAACAATTTAATGTGTTAATTGTAGAGATGGACCAAAGTCTGAGATCTGAACATCTGCAATATTTGGGATAATATGGGTCCTCCTACAAATTTCACAGGTGACACCTATTCTGTAATGGACCAGACAAATATTCAAGATTCAAACACTTTGAACTTAGTGAAAGTCTGGATCAGAACTTTACAGCTCAGGCCCATCTCTAGTTAGTGGAAAGGTTTAGGGCAGAATTTGAACCACATAGCGGATATCGGCTTTGGTATTCTGCTCTTCCTACTTGCAGAGAACTCTTATGGTCTCCAATAAGAGATCAGCTCCCAGGAAGACCAGGATATTACTGTGACAGGTTGGATCACAGAAACCACCTTGGGAACTGCCCACTGATGTGCCAAGACTACTTCTGCCCCTGCTTTCCTGCCCTGGCAGCTTGGGACTTCCGTGCCCTGCCTGGTTTGAGCCAGACCCACTAGCCTGCTGCAAACCCAGACCCAGGTCTGAACCATGTCTGTAGGCTTAATTGAAAGCAGCTTAAGAAGTGTTCCTGTCTTTAGCACTCAGATGCCCAACTCCCAATGGGGTCCAAACCCCAAATAAATCCATTTTACCCTCAAATTGTCTGTCCTCTATAAAACCGATAGAGAGATATGCACAGCTGTCATCCCCACCCCCAGGTATTAATACATACTATGGGTTAATTAACAAGTAAAAAGTGATTTTATTAAATACAGAAAATGGGATTTAAGTGGTTCCAAGTAGTAACAGACAGAACAAAGTGAATTACCAAGTAAAATAAAATAAAACATGCAAGTCTAAGCCTAATACAGTAAGAAAACTGAATACAGATAAAGTCTCACCCTCAGAGGTGTTCCAGTAAGCTTCCTTTTACAGACTAGTCTCCTGCTAGTCTGGGTCCAGCAATCACTCACACCCCCTGTAGTTACTGTCCTTTGTTCCAGTTTCTCTCAGGTATCCTTGGGGGACGAGCCAGCTGATGACAAAATGGAGGGGTCCCCACAGGCTTAAATAGATTTTCTCTTGTGGGTGGAGACCCCCTCCTCTCTCCTATGCAAAGTCCAGCTCCAAGATGGAGTTTTGGAGTCACATGGGTAAGTCACATGTCCATGCATGACTCAGTTTTTACAGGCAGCAGCCATTGCCCACATGCTATCTTGAATGTCTCCAGGAAGACTCCTTATGTGGATTGGAGCCTTCCAAGATCCATTGTTCAGTAAGTGTTTCTTGACTGGGCACTTAATTTGCACATTCCTTTCTCAAGGAGCCGACCAAATGCTTTACTAAGGCTACTTAAAAATCAAGCAAGTACACAGCCAATATTCATAACTTTGAATACAAAAATGATACATGCATACAAATAAGATGAATAGATTCAGTAGATCATAACCTTTACAGAGATATGTTACAATGCATATGTAGCATAAAACATATTCCAGTTATGACATATATACATTCACAAGCACTCAAATGGAGCATTGTTTCCTATTCTGGGCACCACACTTTAGGAAAGAGGTGGACAAATTGGATTGAGTACAGAGGAGAGCAACAAAAATGGTAAAAGGTTTAGAAAACCTGACCTATGAGGAAAGATTTAAAAAACTGAGCAAGTTTAGTCTTGAGAAAAGACAACTGAAGGGAGACCTGATAACAGTCTTCAAATATGTTTAGCGCTGTTATAAAGAGGACAGTGATCAATTGTTCTCCATGTCCACTGAAGGTAGAACATTCAAGCAGTAATGGGCCCAATCTGCAGCAAGGAAGATTTAGGTTTAATATTAGGAAAACTTTTCTAACTATAAAGGTAGTTAAGCTCTGGACTAGGCTCTCAAGGGAGATTGTGGAATCCCCATCACTGGAAGTTGTTAAAGAACAGGTTAGAACAACATCTCTCAGAGACGGTCTAGTTTTCTTGGTCCTGCCTCAGCACACAGGGGGCTGGACTTGATGATTCTCAAGGTCCCTTCCAGCCTTACATTTCTATGATATATGGGCAAGACCTGACTTTTTTAAGAAACATGGTTTATATTTATGACTGGACATGCCAAGTGGAGCCTTCATGCCAGCGAATGTACTTCTTAGGTGTGTAGTGCCAAGTGCCTCACTAAATCCCCCCAGGATGCATTAATCAGCACTACTGCACTGGCTTGTATCTTTGCCCATTTCTAGTTGATGCCAGAGGTTAAATGGTCTTCTGACAGTGCTGGCAGAGTTTGAAACCACAAACTTGTAGCAATGTGCACAGTTCAGTGTGCCAGTTAATTCAGACCTCAGTCCCATAATATTGACACTGACTCCCCACTTCGCCCCTCTGAACCACCTTTCTCCAGCCAATCTATCTAGGCATGTGTAGCGTGCCTATCACTGTAGTATCCAGTGTGCCTCTAATTCCCCACTGCTAAGACTCTGCCCTTTTGGAAGCTCCTACAGGAGTGCTGCTTTCTCATCTCAGATCGCATCACCACATACAGGTCCACAATCAGAGTAGGACCACAGTGCACCCCTCAGAAGGGAAGCAACAGAGCACAAAAAAATTGAACAGAGCTGAAGCCCAGCACAGAAGCGGAACTGCACATGATGACACAGACAGAGATGGGATTTTGGAAGTTAGCGAGAGGGCAGGATGGAGCTGAAAGCAAGTGGGAGGTTCAGAAAGGGAAAAGGGAGCACGGCAATGGATGCAAACTAGTGTTTTTGAAACTGAATGAGTAACCCAATGAAGCCACAGAGGATTGACGGTACTCAGCACTTCTCAGGCCTTAAGGACTTGTGCCCTGTAGAATAGTTGAAGAAGAACTCAGCAAGAATTTTCAAAGGGGATGGTAAAGGGTGATGTGCATCATAGAGAAGTCCCTGCCCCTTCTCAAGAACTGAAAGCCAACAACTCATAAATACCATGGGCCTGATTCTCAAATGTTTGCATCAGAATAAAACTCCATTGATTTCAGCAGAGTTACATTGGCAGACAACTGAAGGAATGCAATGGAGAATCAGGAGACAGAAGCTTAGACAATCTTTTTCATGGCTGAACTTTTCCTATATTTGATGGTGGTCCAAAAGGTAAAAGCTCCTTTTGGAAAGTTTGATTAGTATCATTTCAGGTCTTTTTGAGCTCCATGAACATGAAAAATAATTTTCCCCCTTAAATTTGTGCTTGCATAACTCAAAATAAGCCAAAGCTAGAAACTTTGAAATTGGCTGGTTTTAAAGCTGTCATTAACAGGGGAATGGGGAAAAAAAACAGTCATATAAAGAAAAGTTCAGTGGTCCAAATTTTGATCTCAGGTAAGGTGGTGTAACACAGGAAAATCAATAGGACCCTATAAAAATTATCTCTTTAAAAAAAGAAATCCATAGAATTTAATTTTAAAAAATTATAATCTTAAATTTTGTAGGATTTTTCCAGAAGGAGTAATTTCAATTACCTGTGTATTACAATATGCAATTCAATGGGACAACTTAATGTTGCAATAGAAATCTTAAACTTTCTGAATTTCCTGATCTTTGTTTGCTGGCTATCTCAACCTTGTTGCTGCACTGAGGTTAGTTTTATATTTAGTATCGTTATCTAGTTTGTACTAGACCCGGAAAAAAATGGTAACATTGTGGCTTGATCCCCCGCCCCCATTTAAACAAAAGAACCAAAATCAAAACACTGATGAAAAAATTCTAACCAACTCTAATTTACACTTTTATCATGTCCTTCATCCGAAGTTCTCAAAGCCTTCTGTAAACAGAAATCAATTAGACCCTGCTCCAGAAGTGCATTTAAGCACGTTTAACTAGAAGTCCTTTTGGGATCTGCTCACATATTTAAAGTTAAGCACGTGAGCTCTTAAACCGCTGTAAGTTAAATAATTTTTATACCTATTTTACAAAAAGCGAAACAGAACCACAGAGATTTTAAGGTCAACATTTTCAGACATGTCCACTAATTTTGGTTTCTTCCTTATTTCAGTTAAAGGCACGTAGGGCCTGATTTTCAGACATGCTGAGCACCACTGACTTCTCCAACTCTCCTCACTAGACTATGCTCCTTTCTCCCATGAGAGGAGCATGATTCCTGCATTAACTGATTCCCGGGTTAACAGTGAGACTAGCATTTAATCTCTCCATTAAATGGGTCAGCCAAGTTGAATTACTGAGCAAAGGGGTGCCTGGGTTTCATTACCAAATGCAACCAAAGAAATGAATAATAATTAAAAAAAAAAAAGGGAATTAAAATTCTGTGACGAATTCAAGGGAGTTCCAAACTATCATGTTGCTGAAATACTTCTGCTAGAAGTGTACCTGCACAGATGGAGCGGAGCACAGTCACCAGTGACCTTGTTCACTCTTCCGCACCAACTCCATTTTTCCAAGTTTCTTCCTCCTACTGGAGCTACGGACCTTCCATCCTCAGCGGTATTGTGACTTGCCAGCACACATCTTTGAAAGGAACATCTTTAAGCACTCATTTGAAAACAAAAAAAAGTGAGCCAGGAAAATGATTTCCCTGGAAAGTGAGCAGAATAACGACCATTGCACAGCATAACATTGCAGCACTAAACGTATATCACCCTTGTTATAACTGGAGATTGTCAGTAATCATTACCAGAGATCTAGGCTATGAAAGCATAGTAGTTAATCACCTGCTCTGATCTGGTGGTTTTAAAGGATCCACTGCAGAGGGATCTTTTTATATGTGCTTTCTGTCAGTGGGAATGGGATTATACAGGAGTCAGAATTGACATGGGTAATTTCTGATAAACTCTATTCTACAGATAGCCCTCACTCAAAGAGCACAGGGTCTCAAAAGCCTTGCGAAGTTTCAAAACCAGATGTGGATTTTTGAATCCATCTCTACATCTATTCTCATTCAGGCTTTCTGACTTCTAACCTGTTCTACTCTAGTCTCTTCACTCATGTTTTCCAAATGGAGCAGTCACTTAGGACTAGACTGTACCTAGCCTGTTCAGATGTACAAGGTGAGGGGAAGAGTGAGTCTTCTCCCATTTTGTGTGACCATGCAGAGGATATGCACAGTACGTATCACTGAGCTCCCTCTGTGTAGAAGGACCCTGATATCGTAATGCTGACAGCCATGCTAGAAATCCACTGGGAGCATGGACAGACAGGGCAAGCACATGCTGCAAGCTACTAAAAAGTTTTAGAAGCAGTTGCCACTGTATGCTCTTCTCCAGAGCCAGAGCAGGTCTAGGGCCCGCCCCTGGGACAGTGACTGCAAATTACCACCTCTACATTCTCTACTACTGCACAGTGGCTTAAAGCCACAGGGCACAATTCTGCCCTAAATCCAAACTCTGCTTAGAATAGTGGGTTGGAGTCCTACTTCTGTGCACCTGGCCCTGGCATCTGTTAGAGCAGCCTTGAGGTGGCTCTAAATTACTCAGCTAGCATGACAGAGCACCACACTCCTGCCTCACTAGGGTAGCAATTGGTACAGGAGCCAGCTTCAGCAGCTTTATACCAGCAGAGTGTTCCTCTCCACAAATAGGAATTCTCCACTGCCCAGCTACAGCCAGAATCCAGCCCTTTTACATCACCTGAGCAGTGGAAGGAGAAAGAGGCCACAAGCTACAATATTGTCCACAATTTAGCCCCCAGTGTTCTGTATTTCGCTTAGGAGCTGAAATGCTATTTTTAAACCATGTTGAAATGCTACTGTTAAACAGTAGGGCAAATAATAAAATTGGGCCTGATCCTGCAGACCTTCCTCAGGCAAACTCCCATTGCCTTCAGCAAAAGTTTTGTCTAAAGACAGCAGTATCTGGCCTATTGTAATTAACTTGAAAAAGCAGATTAATGTTATAGACACCTAATGCCTGTTGTGTGTAGGGTTTTTTGTTGCCTTTAGAATGTTTAATATTTTGAGAAGTAAACTAGAAAGACTTAGCCAAATTAAGTATTTTCTCTAAACTGTCAGTGTTATTTGCACTGGCAAAGTGAATGGGATAAATTGGATTAGATGCTGTCTATACTTCAAAATTTGGATTCTTCACAATTAGGATTTGGAGCAATGCGTGGAGGCAAACCAAAAAGCAAATACTACATTGTCTGCAAAGCAGCAGATAGCTCAGTTTACCAGTTAGTCAAATGGTTTTGGTAGCATGACTGATCTCTGAACAGAAGCATTCCATGTCTATTGGGTCCTGTGCATTGAGGTTTATGACAGCACAGCTCTCCATCCTGTGTCATGAAAAACTATACAACCTGGAGTACAGCACAGCACTTCCAAGCTTTGGGTGTGTATTCTGGTGTCATCACAGTAACTCCAAACCAGAGTAGGGCGAGAAATCTACCTTCTGAATTATAATGTGGAAAAAATTATAGTCCGGTAGTTCAGATTGAATACATTGAAATGTGAAACGGTTAGTAAACATACCCAGATGAATGGTGGGACGTTGGTTGTTGATGGGGAGGACTGTGATGTTCAGATCACAGATTGGGAGACTGGTGTGAAGAGGTAATGGTGGAGGGAGAGCTTTATTAAAACAACAACTATCCACTGTACCAGCCTCTCCATCTGGGACAATGAGGGTCAAGTTGTCGTCACAAAGGCTATGTCCTATTTCACCTCCTAGAAAGAAACAGAGAATAGAGATACTGAAATCACACTCACAGGAGAGCATACAAGAAGAGTAGAAAAGATCATCTGATCTTTCCTTGAAAAACAATAAATCAATCAAGTATCTTCAAAGGCCGAGGACTTTGGAGCAAAAAACAAAGGAACTTGTGTGTATTTGGAAATGTTTTAGATTTGGCTGTCAAATAAAATTCAGTCTCATAGCAGCCATTGAATTTAAAAGGCCAGCCCAACAAACCCCTAAGTAGTGCCATTTAATGCTCTCCCACATAGCAAACCTGTAAGCTATATTACTGGAAAGTTAATACTAGAATAACATGTGAAATAGTGCATAGGATTATCCCTTTTATAGTGTCTTCAGTGTGAGGAGCTCAAAGCTCTTTGCATACTTTAATGAACTAAACATCACAACAAGCCTGTCAGGTAAGGAAGTCCTGTATTATCATGTCCATTTTACAAATGGAAGAACAGAGTCAAAGAGTTTAAGGTATAAGCTTTCAATATCATCAGCTAGTTTTTCTCTGACTTTCAGAGATGTTGAGCACCCACAGTTCTGACTGAAGTTGTGGGTGCTCATAATCTCTTAAAGTCAGGACATAAGGGTCTCCAGTTGAATGTCTGCCCCCAAAAAATGGATGCACCCAAAATTAGTAGATACTTTAAAAAATTAGGTCCAAGGTCACACAGGAAGTCTGTGACAAAGCCAGGAACATAACTCAGATGTCTGGTTTCTCAGTCATGGTCTAGAGCCACAAAAAAACAAATGGAGTCAGGAATGTCTAAAATGTAACAGGTACTAGAGCTGGTCAAAAAAATGTGTTCTCACCGTGTCCCTTCACAAGATTTTGACAGATGCCCTCCAAAATTCTTTTCATCTAAACTTTCCACAGAAATGTTTGAATTTTTGGCAGAAATTCCAATACTGAAAGAGGTATCCAAAAATTGAAATAGTTCAGTGTTGACAAAAAAATATATCTAAATTTTCTATAGAACACACACACACACACACACACACACACACTTTTTAAATAAAAAATTCACTTGGTCAGAAACCTAGTTTTCATTTACAATCAATTTCAACAGAAAATTTTTGACCTGCCCTACACAACACAGTCCACTGTGGGGAGGCTGGAAATCTGATCTTCTAATCCTGTGCAGTGCACAAACCCTTTTTATAATAAAAATCTTCTGTTTAGTACAATAGGCAATAAGTGCCACATGTAGAAAGCATTATAAAGGGAACAATTTTATTGCCCATCTTTAAAAAAAAAGTTGTATATACCATACTGTACTAAAATAATAGCAGTATATAAGCAGAATTCATTTCTCTAGACTGGGTGGTCTTTATCAACTAACAGGTTACAGCTTTTCTTTTCAGGCAGGTCAATATTCTTAAAAACAGCTTTATCTTTAAGAAAACAAAAGGGCTAAAAAAAATCCCGTAGAATAGAATACAGTGTCAGAAAATTCAAGAGAACACAAAAGCCCCCTACTTCCATAAAGACTTGCTGCAGCTGATCTCAAGGTGGAGATATATTATTTAACAATCACTAGGAGGCATCTACTGACAAAACAGTACCCACCAAGATGAGCATACAGAATGCTAGTGTGCAAACTGGCAATATTTCGAGTGCCCAATCTGCCCATAGGATGAATAGCAGTGTTCTTGGGAAAAAGAGCAGAGCAACAGAGAGAGCAGTCTCCCATCGCAAAGGCTGCTACAGTCACAGGGTGGGGGAGGAGAGGGGAAAGCAGGTGGTTTTGAACTTGAAAGAAAGATTAATGTATTGAAGTAGTTCTCTTCTCCAGGCTGATGGCACGAACAATAATCTGCTGTGCTTGAAATCTGTACAACAGTAGCATTCTTGCTGCTGTGCAGGAGGAATTGAATGATAATGTATATGGACATAAAAGCGAAAAAGAAAAACCACCAGTGAGAAACAAGAATTTTTTTCCTACTGTAATTAAAGTATTTTAAAAGACAGTGTTTTGATGTTCTTTATTGCAACCGAAACTGCACAAGAAAGGGGGTTGGCGGAGACTTCTTCTAATACGCATTAGTATATACAAACACAGTTTTAAAGTGAAATCAGAAAAGTTGCATGAGATAATTTCACTGAAAATGTAACACTCTAAATATTGGTTTGATTCAAAACAGCAAAGACAAGGACAATTCAGGCAGCTATTCCACCCTTAACTCATCCTGTAGTGCCCAGGTAACTCAGTGCAAGTAGCACAGGGCAGGTCTAGGGCTCAACAAATACTTTGGGTAGAAACAAACTGTATGAAATCACTCACATTAGCAGGTGATTAAATGTTTGTTTCGGACACCTATGAGATGCCTGTGTCAAGCTGTTGTGATGGTATGTCGCTACACAAACATGCACTGAAGTCAAAGTGAATGACAGTAGCACAATCTGGCCCTAAAATAGGAGTCCAAGAGAGGAATCTGAAACTAACCAAAATACAATCTAACCAGCTGGAAAGAGCCAAATCTTCTTTGACAACAGGCTCCAGCCTCAAGCAAGTTTTAATCACAGAGTTATAGACCTCTTGATAAGAAGGCTTACAATAAAAAAAATAGAAACAGACCATAATACAATAATCCATAGTTGTGGTGGCATTTAGTAATAAAAAAAAATAGAGAGGTAGCGCTTAATAAGGAACAAGCAAACTGTGAAAATCAAAATTGTATATTACCCGTATGTATGTAAGTGATCAATCTCTGAGTGACATCCAGCTGGAAGAATTTATCCACCATGAATCCTCTCTTTTGAATCACCCCATGCGCTGGAGCACGAGCAATCATGTATGTCAATTTTGTGTCATCGCTATCAGCATCTGTTGCATAAAGGTATTCTGTGGTGATAACAACGTGTCCTCCCTCCAGACACTCCAGTCTTGATTCTAATCCTGCCTGTAGCTCTGGGGGCTTATCATTAACTGGTATAATCTTGAAAGAATGAGAAGGGGAGGGAGAGGAGAGATATTTTCATGTATAGTTCAAAGTCCAAAAAGCAGTATTGGCCTAGATTTTATTCTAACAACAACCTTATTTCCTCTGTCACTCATATGGGGGAGCTCATCTAACAAGCAAGTGATAAACTGTTGCCTCTCAGATATATTCATGTAGCACACTTCACACTCTGGGAAGGTTATTTGATCCATAATGGTTATCAGCTGCTGTTTATTCTAATTGTTATGGTCAAATGTTTAGCATCTGAGTCTCTCTCTGGGATCTGGGATCTATCAGTAACTTTGGACATCGGTGATGCTGGTGGATTTGTTCCCAAGCAATTAGGTGAAATCCTACAAAATGTGTTCCAATTAGAGTGCAAATAAAAAAATTAAATATTTTCCATTGAATGTAACTTTACCAAAAACATCGTGATGAGCTATTATGTAAATACCTCATTTCTATCAGCATCCTGAATAGCAAACTCACAGTGCAGAGGAGGTTACAAAGACTATTTCATGTTATGGAGCAATTAGTTGAGATGCAATAGTTAAGAGTGAGCCTACACTTCCATTTTAAGACTTATTTTCTACCTCCCTTTCCTTCAACACTTTAGCCTTTTATTGAAGGATGAGGTAGGGACCAGGGAAGAGAATTTAGGGGGGGAGGTGGCAACAGGTTTGGGTTGCTTTTACGTTTCATCTCAATTCTGAATTCCTGGGTTCCCAACACTTGTTTTTTATTTTAAACTACAATGTTGTCATTAGTTTTATTCACTCTGATGGTATATTCTCTCAGCCTTAACTCCACCTTCATCTATGTCTGGACATCTAGCTTCTCAGATAAAATATTAAACTTTAACATTACTTATGGCATTTTGCATTATATTTCAGACCTACAGCCATACAAAAAATGTCCATCAAGATTATTCAACAGAAAATGGGGTTTTCAACTGAACAAAGTTTTTCATGAAAGCATCTGCTTTCCACAGAAAAAAATTGATTTTTCGTTGGTGGAGCTGGTGTGGGGGAAGAATGCCCAAAAACCTAAATATTTTAATTTGGCTGTGCAGCCATGGTGACTCATGTGAGTTGCAGTTTGGTTGACTTTTATCCCTATTCTCCTCTGTGGGCAGGGTTCCTTGGCCAAATTACATCTCCCATGGTGCACTCCCCCACCATGGTGGGCCTTCTCTCCAAAAGGAGAATCCATGGTGCATCGTGGGATATGTAGTCCAATCAGGGAGTCTGGCCTATAAAGGAGAATGTGAGCACGAGGCACATGATCTACAAGTCCCCATAAGGCTCTGTGACAGCAGTTCCAAACAGAAATCGTTCACTCTTCATCCACAATTTTTCTGATTTTGAATTTCTGCCAACAAATTGAAATTTTCTGTGAAAAATTCCAACAGCTCTATTCAGAACTCAATACTCCAAAGTTCACTGTTCTATAGATTCCCCAAGGGAGGAATATGGATTACATCATTTAATCTATCTATTTTCTAACTTCACAAATGAAGTAGTGTTTTGTAGAATTACAGTGAAGGAAATCTATCTGCATGAGAACAAAGCATACAACTAACAGTCACCAAAACACTCTATCTTGCACTCCTTACTTAGGCAAGAGTCCCTTTGAAATGCCAACTGGGCTCCTAGTGCAACTGCATTTACGTGTTCAAAGACAGATTTTAAAAGGGCTAAGGTAAATTTCTACCGTGGTTTTAAATAGGTAGCAGTCTATTACACAGGATTTGAGAAGGTTCAATAGCAGGAGAAAATAGCTACTAGGAAGAGAGAAAACCAAAGTGTCTTTTCCCATTTTGGTCTATAGGTAGGCTCCTGATCCTGCAAAGACTTATGCACATGCTTAGCTAGACACACACGGTGAGCAGTCTTATTAACTTCAATGGATCTACTCCTAGTGTGTATAGTTAAGCATGTGCATAAGTCTTTTCAAGATCAGGGCTTTAGTCATTAATAACTCTGGAGTTGTTTTATAGACATTTCATCCAGGAGTCAAACTCAGCCTAAGCAGAAACCTTTCCGGGAAATCTGGTAAAAAGATTGATGGAAATTAAAAATCTACTTAGTCGAGCTGAAGTAACCAATATGTGATTAATACTTTCCAATTATATTTCAGTACAGTACATTGCTGAATTTGTTATTACCTGCACTCTTAACACTCCATCTGCAGTGTTAAATCCATCTGTTGCTGGAAATATGACTATATCTTCAAGGGTTTCTGAATCATCATGCTGGTACCTTTTAACATAATTATAATGAAAAGTGATATTCATTAAGTAGTGAATATTAGAAACCTATAAATAGAAGGTGGGGGGAAGGACTAAGGTCTAGCGATGCCCACCACTTACAAATGATCCTGGGAGATGCTTCTGTTTAATCTTAGCATATTGGTCTAGAGCCTCAGCCAGCATAAAACAGCATCACTCCATTGGATTCAGTGAAGTTACACTGATTTATGCCAGCTGAGGATCTGTACCATGATAATTATTCAGTGGTTCAGAGGTAAGCGACAGAGATGAGTCCATGACATGAATCACAATTGTCTTCACTAGTGAATATAAACAAAGAAAAAATCCCATGTGTGCATAATTGTGAAAATGTCTTGCATGACGTGACATGATGTAAAAGACATTTATGTCCTCACCTCTAATAGGTGAAGAACCCAATACCCCTAGTCATGTATATTTTTGGACAGTATTCAATTTAGATAGCCCTGTTTTCTAAATGTACTCTAAAATTAATGACAATGATTTTTTCCCAAAAAAATTCTATTGCAGAAACAGAACCATTGTTAATTCTTTTGAAACGGAAACATTATTTGCAATGCAGAGATTTTTTTTTTTTTTTTTTTAAAGGTAGAATCCAAATGCATTACCTGACTTTGTAAGACTGTAAATCCTCAAGGGTAAACATATCTCCTTCCTGCATAATGAGTCCATACAGTTCAATGTGCCCATATTGAGGACGTTTCTTCAGCTGGATTCGAAGATCAAGACTGAGGGGAAAAACAACTGAGGAGAGTTGGCAGTTTTTCAAAGGGACACTATTAAGAGCCCAAAAGCAAGCTATTCCGCTGGTTAGGAAAGATAGAAAATGTGGCAAAAGACCACCTTGGCTTAACCATGAGATCTTGCATGATCTAAAAAATAAAAAGGAGTCATATAAAAAATGGAAACTGGGACAGATTACAAAGGATGAATATAGGCAAACAACACAGGAATGCAGGGGCAAGATTAGAAAGGCAAAGGCACAAAATGAGCTCAAACTAGCTACGGGAATAAAGGGAAACAAGAAGACGTTTTATCAATACATTAGAAGCAAGAGGAAGACCAAAGACAGGGTAGGCCCACTGCTTAGTGAAGAGGGAGAAACAGTAACAGGAAACTTGGAAATGGCAGAGATGCTTAATGACTTCTTTGTTTCGGTCTTCACCGAGAAGTCTGAAGGAATACCTAACATAGTGAATGCTAATGGGAAGGGGGTAGGTTTAGCAGATAAAATAAAAAAAGAACAAGTTAAAAATCACTTAGAAAAGTTAGATGCCTGCAAGTCACCAGGGCCTGATGAAATGCATCCTAGAATACTCAAGGAGCTAATAGAGGAGGTATCTGAGCCTCTAGCTATTATCTTTGGAAAATCATGGGAGACTGGAGAGATTCCAGACGACTGGAAAAGGGCAAATATAGTGCCCATCTATAAAAAGGGAAATAAAAACAACCCAGGAAACTACAGACCAGTTAGTTTAACTTCTGTGCCAGGGAAGATAATGGAGCAAGTAATTAAGGAAATCATCTGCAAACACTTGGAAGGTGGTAAGGTGATAGGGAATAGCCAGCATGGATTTGTGAAGAACAAATCATGTCAAACCAATCTGATAGCTTTCTTTGATAGGATAACGAGCCTTGTGGATAAGTGTGAGGCTGTGGATGTGGTATACCTAGACTTTAGTAAGGCATTTGATACGGTCTCGCATGATATTCTTATCGATAAACTAGGCAAATACAATTTAGATGGGGCTACTATAAGGTGGGTGCATAACTGGCTGGATAACCGTACTCAGAGAGTTGTTATTAATGGTTCCCAATCCTGCTGGAAAGGCATAACGAGTGGGGTACCGCAGGGGTCTGTTTTGGGACCGGCGCTGTTCAATATCTTCATCAACGACTTAGATATTGGCATAGAAAGTACGCTTATTAAGTTTGCGGATGATACCAAACTGGGAGGGATTGCAACTACTTTGGAGGACAGGGTCATAATTCAAAATGATCTGGACAAATTGGAGAAATGGGCTGAGGTAAACAGGATGAAGTTTAACAAAGACAAATGCAAAGTGCTCCACTTAGGAAGGAAAAATCAGTTTCACACATACAGAATGGGAAGAGACTGTCTAGGAAGGAGTACGGCAGAAAGGGATCTAGGGGTTATAGTGGACCACAAGCTAAATATGAGTCAACAGTGTGATGCTGTTGCAAAAAAAAGCAAACATGATTCTGGGATGTATTAACAGGTGTGTTGTGAGCAAGACACGAGAAGTCATTCTTCCGCTCTACTCTGCTCTGGTTAGGCCTCAGCTGGAGTATTGTGTCCAGTTCTGGGCACCGCATTTTAAAAAAGATGTGGAGAAATTGGAAAGGGTCCAGAGAAGAGCAACAAGAATGATTAAAGGTCTTGAGAACATGACCTATGAAGGAAGGCTGAAAGAATTGGGTTTGTTTAGTTTGGAAAAGAGAAGACTGAGAGGGGACATGATAGCAGTTTTCAGGTATTTAAAAGGGTGTCATAAGGAGGAGGGAGAAAACTTGTTCACCTTAGCCTCTAAGGATAGAACCAGAAGCAATGGGTTTAAACTGCAGCAAGGGAGGTCTAGGTTGGACATTAGGAAAAAGTTCCTAACTGTCAGGGTGGTTAAACACTGGAATAAATTGCCTAGGGAGGTTGTGGAATGTCCATCTCTGGAGATATTTAAGAGTAGGTTAGATAAATGTCTATCAGGGATGGTCTAGACGGTATTTGGTCCTGCCATGCGGGCAGGGGACTGGACTCGATGACCTCTCGAGGTCCCTTCCAGTCCTAGAATCTATGAATCTATGAATCATCCCTGGTGTCCAAGTCTGACACCATTAGATTCTCCCCAGAGATGAAGAAACTGGCACCTTCCTCTGTTGTTAGATGATTGGTGAAAATCTAAAACAGTGATGAGCTCACAAAATGCACTGAGGAACTATAAGGAATAGCAAAATAATATACACAGGAAAATAATTAGTTTAACATGTCAGCAACTAACAAGTATTTCAAAGGCAGACTCTGGCATAGGAGTGTCTATATTGGATTTCCTACTGATCTGCAACCATTCTCAGTGCAGGTTCAGAGTCTGCCTCCCAGATTTCATCCGCACGTCTCACCAGAAAGAAACCCACCTGCATTGCCCCATGTTAACTTTCAGATGGTGCTATCACACCACATGGATGTGGAGAAGGTAGTACTGGTTCTGATTATTGTTGCTGTTCTGTGACGGGGTGGAAACAGCTTTCAATGTTGTACCCACATAGAACCATGACAGCCCATCTCTGCTTTAGTCAGGTAAACACCACCTGTTTTAGTAATCAGATGAGACCTATACTTTTCTTGGAGAAGCATAGTTAGATATTAAAAACCAACTAAGCAAAAAAATATAGGCCATTTACCAGACAGTAGAGTAAGCACCATAACTGAGCAGGAGGATATTGTGATCTACTTTTATTTCCTTGTATAGGAGGGAGGTTTGGGCAGAAGTATCTTTAACCAATCTTTTCTTAACCGCAAAAAAGTGCATCTCAGTTTGATACAAGAGACAAGTGAACACATATGCAGGTGATCTTATTTAACTAGGTGGCTCGCCCAACCCTGCTTGGAATCTGGATCAGCACATATAGTCCTTCTGTGCTTTCAAAGCCCCTCAAATGAGTTCTAAAACCCTCAGAAGTACTAAACAGAGGCTCCTCTTCCTTCGCAGGCAGACCGGCTCAAAACACCCAAGGATTCCAAACACAAAGACGCAGGGCTGGCTTCAGCTTTTTTGCCACCCCAAACGGTGAAGAAAAAAAAAAAATTAAAAAAAAAAAAAGATAAAGCCGTGAATGGCAGCACTTTGGAGGCAGCTCTACCATGCCACTTCATTCTTTGGTGGCAATTCAGTGGCCGGTCCTTCCCTCCGAGAGGGACCGAGGGACCCGGCGCTGAATTGCCGCCGAAAACCTGGACGTGCCGCCCCTTTCCATTGGCCACCCCAAGCACCTGCTTCCTGTGCTGGTGCCTGGAGCTGGCCCTGCAAAGAAGCCTCCATACACAAACCTACAGTCCAACAATGAAACAAAAGCATCAATAACCACCGGGATGTATTCGCTTTGTGTGTACGAGTAGGGGTGCTGTTGCCCTGTAGTGGCTCATCCATGGAGATGATAAAGTGACTTACTACTAATTTCAGTTATAGGAGTTCTCCTTACGCTCAGCGGCGGAGGCCTGTATGTTTGGAACTGAATCACCTAAGTTCTACTCCCAGCTCCCTACACATGTGTAACTGCATCTGCTGTCTGCAGCATGTGGATGTGTCGTACCACAGAAACTCACAACCATGTGAACAGCAAACTAACAGCAACCCAGCAAAATAAAAGACAAGGAGACAAAGCCATTCTCAAGGAAGTAGACAGGAAGAGAGCATGTCAGAGAGACAAGGTCAATGGGGAATGTGTGGTCACAGATAACATCATCATTCATTCCTCGGGAAGGCTTTTGGGCTTGACATTCACATCAGTAGGATTCACAGGTCCCAAGAGTCCCTGTTTTAGAGCTTAACAGTACTGCCAAAATCTACTTGGCATGAGTTACCTTCTCTGAAAAGCTTGTACTAAAAAGGTTGCAAGTCTACTCAATAGCACTATAGCTTGATGAAAGGTAGTTAGCACTAGCAGGTGAATCATAATATTTCTGACCTGGTGCTGTGAATCAAACAGCAGGAAGAAAACCAATTTAACAACATGTTTGTTTCCATCACGTTGCTCATAAAATACTGCCCACTTCAGTGAGTAAAACCATAGATAGATAATGTAAAAGTGTTTAGAGCCTCTCTCTCATCTCCTCAAACTCCAACTAGAATGAAAAGCTTTCTCTGTCTGCCTGCCTGAGAAAAGTTTGCTGCCTTTACATCCCTATAAACAAATACTGGGACAGCACAGGGGCTACAGAAAACCACTGACTATTCACTGAGATATAAGGAAGCTTATGAAGAAAAGTAACTTTCCCTTAGGAGGAGGAGAGCTTTCCCCCTTGCTTCAACAACAGACAAAGCAACTAAGGAAGGGTTAGATGCATTTGCCCAGAGATCTTGGAGTCATAACTTAAGCTGCTAAAAGTTATGTCCTAGTACTCTATCAAAGAGGCTTTTCTAACGGACATGAACCTTTTTCTTTGCACTGTGGCAGTTTTCAGGGCTTATCGATGGCTGAAAGGTGTGACAAAGTCAGTCCTGACACAGATATAAGAGAGTGGTTTGGGTTTTTTTTTTTAACTGGAAAAAAATCCTTTATTTTAGTCTCTGAAACACAACATTCCTCTTCATTAAGTCAAGTGGAGTAGGTATGAACTGTCACCTCTTCATTAGAGGAAACCAGAAATGGTAGTCACATCAGGCTTGCCATCAAGCTGCAGCCTTGCTTCATGCTCAGATTCCAGCAGCATCAGGACATCCCCCTCACGGACAGGCCTCTTTACGTTCTGGATGATGGATCTACTGGTGTCGTCCATGAATTCAACACGAACCTGGGTGCACTGGCCCTGCGAGCTCGGCTGGCCCAGCACCTTGGTGACCTGGGCCAGTTTGATGGGCTGCATGCGGCTCGTATCCACGGCAGCTGCTCCGGTTGGTGGAGGGCAGATATATCAGCTCTAGAATGGTGAAGGCCCTGTGACCTATGAATGGAAAAAAGGTTACCTCAGGATAATCAGAGACACCTGAGTCCAGTTAAGGGCTGCCAGTGACCTTTCAAAACCCCTCTTCGGGTGAGAGAAAGGAGGGGAGAGATATGAGAGAAGCTGCAGCAGAGGCACTGGCAGCAGGAAGGAAAGGCTTGTCCTGGTGGAAGGCTGTTTCTCCTCCCTATAGGGAAAGAAAATTAACAGCTGCTTGGGGTAGGTCTGGCAACTAGGAGCCAGCATAGTAAGGTAACGCCCTGGAGAGGGGGCAGGGGAAAGTATTTCTGTTTGCATTGTGAGGTTGGTTGTTTATTTGTTATTTTTGAGGTGGGGGGGGGTTGTTTTGCTTAAGATAACGCCTTGGGATAACCCTGTGGCCAATCATGTAAATAGGGGGAAATAAAGCCAGAGAGAAGACTGATTTATTCCATGCCCCCACTGCCCCAGGGAGAAATGCTGAGGGCGCTAAGGTAAAGGTGGTGTCCTGCCACAAAGGGCATAGTTAGATAAAGGAGACCGAGATCAGAGAATGGCCCCAAGCACAAATGCATATTAGATAACTGTATAGTTTTAAAGCACAGGGACCTGAAGTAAAAACTCAAAAAAAAAAAAAAAAAAGCATCAATGAAAGTGACTAAGCTTTAATTAATTAAACAATGTTTATTTTCTTCTGGAAGGACCTCAATTCATAGGAAGAAGTCAGGCAACAATTGTGTGGGGCAAAGGAATGTATCCCCATAAAATAAGCAAAGAAATAATTGATTGACTGGTTTGAATATTTGAAGCACCACGATCAAAAGTCAGCACACACTTGAATAATCATCCCTTTTATCATAGATTCAAATCCCTCAACTCTCCTGTTTACTCTAGAGCTGTACAGTGGAAAGTCATTAGGAAGGCATCATGTCGACAGATAATTAGGATACTTGATAAATACCTCAGGTGCTTCATCATCCACAGGCATCACTGTGATGTTAAAGTTGAGTCCAGCCACTACTCTTCCCTGCTGGTCACTAATAGAAAACTCAAACTGTTCAAACAGCGGGTCAGGACCACTCTCTCTCTCTGGGGGCATGCACACCACTTTTAAATGTATTACAGCATGCTGTGGGAAACAGACATGACAGTATCACATAGACCTCACAAGTTTAATTTCCTGAGTTATGGATGAAGAACATAATGTGAGATGTGGCACTGGTGAAAACCACTGCAGCCTGACTCACCTGGCATATTCATCCATAAATCAACCTCTTACTGTAATCAAAATGAATGCAACCAAGCAGTTCTTCTGGCAAGACCCTCTTGATGTACATATACAGCAGAGCATTTGCATGTTTTTGAACCATTATTAAGAAGGAAACCACTCAGGATCATTGGGACTTATTGCAGTCATGCTGGGCCAAACTGATCCTTGGTGGGACTCCATTGAAATGAGGGAATTTGACCCCCTGTGTGATCATAGAAACAATGAAAACATCATAATCACAAAGGAGATTTAGGTGTCCAAATCCAACTGGAAGCATATAGGATCTGGGTGCTTATCTTTCCACTTGTGCCTTTGAAAATCTTCCCCTAATGCCTACTTTAATCAAAAGATCTGATTTGGTAAAATGAGTGCCTTTAAAAAATATTATACACTTACCACCTGGAGTGAATTTACCCCAATATTTCTGAGTACACTGCATATAATATGGTTTAAGTAAATACCACCAAGCTGCAAAACTTTGTTTAGTAGCACCCAGTGTACCATTCATTACAGGTGAAATCCAGTCCTCTGCAGTTGGACAGCATCATGACTGGTCACGATTTAAATCCCACTCAAAACAGCACCACATAATTTCTAGTAATATAAAAGATTCCAGTTGTTTACCTGAGTGAAAGACGTCAGCATAGAAATAGCAGGATCTTTTTTATAGCTTTTCATGCTGTCTGTGAAAATTAGCTTCACCACATCATAAATTCTGCAAGAGGGGGAAAATGTTAGATCTTTTCTCAATTGGCTTATAAAGTCTAATTTAGCCCGACAGTTTCATACATACCCAGGAGAAGAGGGAGAGAAACATGATTTAGTAACCAGGTACATAAGCTGATTATCTGGGGACTCGGTGTCTGTAAAGTGGAGGTGATTGTTTGTGATGTGTGCAATCTCAGTTTCTTTGACAACAAGTTGTCTTGTAGTCCCAGGAACTTCCTCTGGCAACTGGTCTTTCACCAGCATAACATGAATCATTACAGTCTACAAAAGAATTGAAAAATTTGGGGACATAGACCATGAAATCTGATCAGCAGCAGCTAGAGAATTCTGCTCCGCTGCTAACAGTAAAACATGTTTGGAAATGAAAAATACAATTTTCCATTGATCTTGTGCTTTCCAAATACCTTGATATTTCTATTCATTTATTTTATTTGTGCAATCCTTCCAAAGAAAACATGGGAGGGAACTAATAGCTAAATCTTTAATTGTGCGCCTGATCTTTTTAATTCTGGTGCAAATCAGGAGTAACTCCATTGATTTCACTGCAGTAAAACTAATTTTCCACAAGTATGAGATGAGAATCAGGCTCATAAAGTATAACATTAGCTTTTAGCAAGACATTTGCTACATAAATCCCAGCATCCACATAGTTCCTTGCTATGCAACATTATATCTTCTGGGCTTCCTGCCCCCTGCCACAGCATGCTAGACCATTGTCAAAAAACTAGCCATACTCGCATGAATATCTGAAAGGTTAGGAGGTTCCTGACTGTCAGATAAGATGAAATCAAATGAGTCTTGAAAAATCTCTCCTCCAAGATGGTGATAGTAAATGAGGCCATGGAAGACATCTCTTTGCAAGAAGGTTGACACAGGAATACCTTGAAAATACAATAGATACAGCACAAATAGTTTTCAGAAAACAATCCTTGGCTTTTCTCCCCTTCCATTAACTGGTAGTCCCATCCCACCACAGTAGCATCCTAGTGTGTGGGGCATATACCTAGTATGTTTTTATAGCTGTTCCTTATCCTTAAAAAAAGCTAAGTTACTAGTTATTCAATTGTTGAGTAATATGAGTTGACTGTTTCTTTCGGAGACCATCAGCATTCTACCTGGTCCATCTGGAAAGTGTGTCTTGATAATCTCTTCAGCACCGGGTGGCTTGGTTATCTTGCAGAGAATATAATCATCACTTGAGTCAAAATCAGATGACATCAACATATGCTTTTCTATGAGGACTGTCTTCCCTTCTGCCAGCTGAAAGACAATGAAAGACAATGGCTCATCAGGAATGGTGCACTGTCATCTTTAGGGAGGATGTTAATCGGAAACTTGTGCCTTCCATCAAAGATTCTGAAGATTGCATAGTCCTTGGTTGCATCACTATCACCATGCTGAAAATGAACAACTCCATCTTTGTGATCTTTAACTGTGAATTTGAAGCCTTTGCCTCCTGTTATATAAATGCAGGATGAGAGTTACCATGTGCTGTGTCTATCAACATAAATCACCAACAAAGTTTTCACATCTGCGCAGCCATGACACAAAGCTTCTACTCCACTATGTAAAGGCTTGATCCAAAGCCTCTTGCAGTCAACAAGACCCTTTCCGTTCACTTCAATAGGTTTTAGACTAGGCCCAAAGTAGTAAAATGATAATGTTTTCCAGAGATACACTGTATTGTAATAATACTTACTGACCTTGATTGACAATTTGGAAACCATGAAGATCTGCACACTGCAAACAGACAAGGAAGCATGCATCTAGGAATCACTCGAACTCAAAGAACTGTTTTTTTAACAGCATTAATAGCTCCTCATAAATATTTTAAAACAGGTTTATGATTGTTAAACAGGCCCTTATTAGAGCAAAATGATACTTCAGCTATTACTGGACAAATCCATTTGCTTATCTGAAGTTTCCCAAAAATGAAGTATTAAAACCATAATAGTGTCCCTCCTCCCCCTGCCACACACACAGAACACTAACAAATTAAATGCTCTGAAGTCACTGTGAACAATAATCTCCCAGGAATCATTTTCCCTTATTCTCTTTTTCTTCAACAACCCCTATGAAATGCTGCCTTGTCTGGTTTGGTCATCCATCTATTTTATATTTTAAACTCCTAGGATGGGGGGAGGATCTTGGATCAGACTGAGGGCCCTTCAAAACAACTGGAAACCGAGCAGATCCAACCCATGCATAGGGGAATCTTTAGGCAGAATACAGCCACTGGAGCAGCTCCTACACCACCTCCCCTCCTAGCTTCCATTGCAAAGGGTATTTCAGAGAGAAAGGGCATATGGCTGAGTATTTTTATTTCCTAGAAATTCCCAGCTGCTGAAACAGCCACCTGGAGTCTGTGGGAAACAGTGTAATAAAAAGCAGCCTGAAAAGTACTGAGGTAACACTCAAGGAGTGAAAGTTGGCAACACTAATATCACAACAACAGAAGCAGCATAAAGGAAGGAGTATGTGTTCAGAGTAGCTCTACTTGAAAAATTTCAAACAAAACAATAGTGTTAAGCAAGCCAGAGAGACTGCAATGCATCATGGGAGATGTAATATGGCTTGATTAACATCAGTAGGGAACTAAATGTTTCATTTTGGGTCAACAAGCAGAAATGAAATATTTTGATTTGTGAATGTTAAAACATTGTGTTTCAATGGGAAGTTTCATTCTGAACCATAATTTTTCAAAACTTTTCATTGCACAATTTTTTTTAATATTTTGATTTTTTGATCTAATTAAAGATGAAGACCACGGATGAAACATCAGAATTTCCCATGGGACAGAAATTCCATGTTTCAATCAGCTCTACTCAAGAGACATTTGTGTCTAGAAATGCACTACGGGCATGTGTTTGAAAAGGTTCTGTGAATTTAATGATGGATGTCTGGAAGCAAGTAACTGATGCTTCAGGAGAGGCTGCATACGCATTGCTAACATCAGTTCTTCACAGTGAGATTATTGGGGAACCAGTGTTGCAAAATCTGAATTAGATCCAAATCTGAACTCTCTCAAATGTCAGGGATGTTCAGATCAGTAGTTCCAATTCAGGTGCATCTCTAAAATGAGGCCGTGTTTAAGAGTTTCAGAGAGCTGGAGGGATACATGAATCAAATAGTAATCCAAATCTTACAGATTCTTACAGTTTCAGGGAACTTTAGCTATTTTATCCAGAACATCTGAAAAAGAAACAAAATATCAAACCTGGCCCAAGGAAGCGGTTGGGGTATAGGAGGGTTGGTATTTTGTTCTGGGAAGCTCACTGTGAAAAGCGAAGTTAAGCAACCTGTTCAAAATTGAATAATCAGTTCATCAAGACAGTTCACACGCCTTCATGCCCATCTGTGATGCAGTGTACCTCAAACTGTGATCCATCCGTGCTGTGGTTCTTCCACCAGCTGAACAGCATTAAGTTTATCATTGCCCACAATCTGAAGGGTATCCCAGGTAACTGGATATGACTGAACTTCCAATAAGTCAAGCCCTATAATGTACACATAGCAGCATAACAGTTTAAGGGTAGTTCATAAGGATTTGGAAGACTGTTCTTAAAATATTATTCAGCAGGTGGTACAGCAAAATTACTGAGGGCTAAATCCTCCCTCTTGGACCCAGCTTAAACAGCTGGGCTTGGTGAAGGGAGATTCTATGGGATTGTAAAGAGAGGAAGGAGTCATTTCCCCAAGTTGCAGTGTAGATCTGCTGAGACTGCAGTGATCACCCTGTGCCTCATGCCCAGAGTGAACAGATGGTGGGTCCACTTCCCCAACATCCCATTGCACAAGGACACAGAAGGAACCTTTTCAGAATCAGGATCTGCAGTGTGCAGGGAGTGCAAAACCCCCTGCATAAGCTCCCACTCTATCCAGTCTGTCTGCTGCATGTCAGAATTGCACACAATTTGCTGCATTTAAGTCCTCCCTGGCACAGAAGAAGAGGGCAAGATTTGCCCTTAGGAACAGGAACACCAATTCAGAAGAAACACAATCAGCTCAAACCTTTGCTCAGTCAAACCAAACTTGCAGAATTTGCAAGCTTCAATACATATCTCAAATTTGTGTTCTCAAATCCTGAATTTCCTTATCCTGCCCAGGACAGGATAGAAAAATCAGGTAATAGTGCTGGAAAGACTGTTTTTAAAGTGTTCTCAATAAGAAATAAAGGTAAGTACTGAAAATCTTGCAAGAAAGCCTGTGCTCATGAGATTTCCAGCTTACGTTTAGTAAAGCATACTTTATATCATGCCTTAACTGTGTTAACATTAATGTGTCTGTATTGTACCTTTGACATCTTCTTTAGGCTGAACAGCTTTTGCTAAGAGGAGGAGATCTTTTATTAATATATATGTTTCTGATGGAAACTTTGTAAATGCAGGGTTCACTAGAACTGTGTTAATTACCAGGTAAAAAAAGATTCCAACACTAAAACAGGCAAGCTGAGTGATTACATAGTCCAGAAGATTGTCAGATATTAGTGATCTGTTGTACTGCAGCCTGGAGCCTTACAATTCTGTTTGGCCTGGAGGAGAATTGCTTGTCTGCGGGATGAAATCCACTAAGTAGCAGAGATCCTGTTTAAAAAAAAAAAAAAGCGCTTCCTTCTTGCCAGACATGAGGAATTTCAAGGCTCCAGTACGGTAGGTGACTGTAAGGGCATATTATTAGAACTGGTAACTTTAACTACAGAAAGTCAACTTCACAGAGTAAGTGCAAACTGGAGTGAGGCACATTTATGTTCAGTAAATTCCAGCAGCATCTCATTTTACTTGAAACGTGTTTATCTTAACCACAGAATCTTTTGGGTTTTGTCCATCAGGAGTTTGAAGATTTGGCTATATCTAAAATAAGAAAAAAACAAAAACAGCAAAACCAAACCAAATTCTCCTCTTGCTTACAATGGCGTAATTCTACCAGTGAGATTACTCTGGATTTACACCAATGTAAGAGAAGGGATTCTGGATGCTTGTTTTTCTAGCACCTGCCAGATATGTACAAGAAAATAAAATGAAATACAACATAACAACTTAATTATCTTAAACGACAGATATAAAAAAAATGAGGAGGCCCAATTTAAAAATAGACGGGGAGAGGGAAGGTAATTACAGAGCTATGAGTAGTTATTCTGTAGACCCCCTGAGGAATCTACAGGACCATAGTGCTAGTCTCAACACCAGAGATGTGTCTGTAGCACAGATTGTTTACTGTACACGCCAAAGTATTGTGAATTCATACATTTAAACAACCTTGGACCAAATTCCTCTTACTCATGTTCCATGCAACCCTTGGAGCACATCTTATTGAAAAATGGACCATGATAGGAGAACTGCTCATGAAGGCACTATCAATTGCTCGATACTCAACATAGCAAAACAAACACTCCATGAAAGATTAATGCAACATTTGGCAACTGGCAAGCTTGCTGTGGATGCAGGTACAGTAATTCTGACCAAGAGCACGCCAGGTCCATGCCTCACCTCATAGTTCTGTCTCTCAGAATGAGTGATGTTGGGTGGCTGATAGGCAATCTTCATGTCGTATAAATCCTGCCGAGTGAAAGATGTAATGGCCTTGGTGTGGTCCTCCAGATGGGTAATATACCCCTCTAGTGAACATTTGGTAATGCTGAACACTAATCTGTCTTTTGGGGTTTCTCCAGCTTCAGCATCTAGAGCTGCTGTTGTAAGTGGGGTAAGAATAAACTGATCAATCTCCAAGATGAACATGGATATAAATGCAGCTTGGGCCTGTGTATTTGGGATGGCTCCCTTTATCCCCACAGGAATCCAAACATTTTCTGTAACATGGATATAAATGCAGCTTGGGCCTGTGTATTTGGGATGGCTCCCTTTATCCCCACAGGAATCCAAACATTTTCTGTCTACAAACAAGAAAACCCAGTTAATCCCTTTGCAAACACTTCTGCAAGAGGAAATATATTTATATCCAGAAATATATATATTGCAAGTAATTTTTGGGGACCCATCACCAGATTTAAAACAAACAAAAGGAAGTACTTCTTCACAAAATGCAAGATCAACCTCTGGAACTCATTGCCAAGGGATACGGTGAAAGCCAAAACTATAACTGAGTTCACAAAAGTTAATGGAGTCTATCAATGGCTATTAGCTAAGATGGTCAAGGACACAACTTCATGCTGTAGGTGTCCCTAAACCTCCAATTGCCAGAAGCTGGATGATAGGGGATGGATCACTCAATAATTGCCCTGTTCTATTAATTCCCTCTGTCCCAGCCACTGTTGGAAGAAAGGACACTGGGCTAGATGGACCATTGGTCTGATCCAGTATGGCCGTTCTTATGTTCTTACCATAGTACCTGGGCTCTATTAAACAAAACGAAACAACTAATATACAATTGACCATTAAATCCCTTTCAAACTTTGCCCCAAACTTTTCACACCTACAACTAACAATACTCAATAACTGAAAAGCAAGAAAAAAATCAAATGCACAATGCAACAATAATAAATTGGCACAGGCTCTCAAGAATTGCCAGCCAGAGCAAGTTCTAGAGCAAAGGACCTTCAAAAAGAATGCACAGCCACTCACCTTGGCCATGCCCCATAAAGGAGTCAACTTTATCTCCTTATCACATATACTAAAGACTGATGGAAGATCTAAAAGCAGCAAGGTAGTAGTCCACTGGATAGGGCATTCAGTTGGGAGTCTGGAAGCTTGGATTCTATTTCTACTTCTGTCACAGACCTGTTGTGTGATCTCAGGCAAATCATCCCCCCTTTTTTTGCTTCTGTTTCCTCTCCTACATTTTGTCAGTCTGGGTCATTTATTCTGTAAGCAGTTTGGGAACAGTCTCTTACTATCTGTTTGTATCATTCCTAGCAGAATGGGACCCTGATCTCAGCTGGAGCCTAGAGTGCTGCTGTAAATACTACTACTAATAATAAATAATAATGGACAGCTGATCTCTTCCCGTGGTCATCAAATAAGTAAGTTCAGACTTGTGTCCTACCTAGGTCTAAAGCAAGACCAACAGGATTCAAGGAAGGTAGAGAAATCAACATATAGCTTCAGTTAGGTCAACTTCCACCTTCTCGATTTTCTTCTTCAAAAGGGGAAATCTCTAGCCAGGGTGGAAATGGCAAGATTGTTAATCTCAGAAGAGTGGGTGAAATCCTGGCCCTGTTGAAAACAGTGAAATTTTTGCCACCGAATTCAACGGGGCATGGATTTCACTCATAGCCACTGGCGCAACTATTGCTTGCGTTAGAGTGGTAGGCAATTTGACATGGAGAAGGAAGGCAGGCCTATCTATAACAGGCCAAGCATGCTCCATTTGCCTTTTTTTTAGCCATGCAAAAGTCAAACAAGAGGAGATGTGTTTTTACTGCCCAGTCCTATTATTTTTTTTTTAATTAATGGAGATATCCTATCTCCTAGAACTGGAAGGGACCTTGAAAGGTCATCAAGTCCAGCCCCTGCCTTCACTAGCAAGACCAAGTACTGATTTTGCCCCAGATCCCTAAGTGGCCCCCTCAAAGATTGAACTCACAGCCCTGGGTTTAGCAGGCCAATGCTCAAACCACTGAGCTATCCCTCCCCCCATTAATGCTTCATACTTCCAGCCAGTGCTCACTCCTCCAGATAACTTGGCTTTTGGATGGGTGACACTTCCTCCTCTCCTTCCCCCTTTGGCTCCAGCAGCTTTTACAAAATTTGCAAATGTGAATATTTGAGCAAAAGTGGCTTTTTCTCTTTTTGCAAATATTTGGTTAGCAAAATAATTTCATTTAAAACAATTATTAAAATTGCTCCAGTTTCATAGGAGTTTTGTAAACTTGAAGCAGGCAATGTCAGAAATTGTGTGTGTGATGAAATCACTAATATTTCTATCCATTGCACAGTCTCATTAAGACACTTCAAAATGTGAGTCATGCCAGGGTAATGCCACTCGCAGGGAGGATGAAGCCTGTGACTTTCTACTCGTGCCCAAGGGTGCACCCAAGTTAAGACCAATAATTCAATATGGCACAGACATCCAGCTGGCAGTGTTTTATTGCTTTTCCGAGTGATTGTCAAAATCGGTTATCTGCTCTCACCTGTAATGGACATTGGCTCTTTTTTAATCTCTGTTCTCCACCCGGATGGGGATGTAATCTGTGTCAGGGGATAGGGGGCTGAGGTGTTGATATTGGAGTTGCATCTCCAGGAAATCTTCACAGTTGGTCTTTAGAATATGCACTTCCTTTGATCCTGGATGGCAGGCATTAAACTATACATTTAAGTCAAACAAATCTTACGGCAATTATTGCATCACGATCTTTTGATTGGCCAATAATTTATATGAATTTGTAATTTAGACTGTAAGATCTTTGGAATAACTGTAGGTACTCTATACAAATGCCCAGATCTTGTACAGATTTAGGCATGTAAATAACTTTACCTATCTAAGTAGTCCCAAAGACTTCAATGGGACTACTCACATGTAATAAATTAAGCACATCCATAGGTGTTTCAGGATTGGCACCTATGTTTGTACAGTACATAATACAATGGAATCCAGAACCTAACTAGGTCATCTACATGCTACTGTAATTTAGTTATTATAGATTATTGAAATATGGGGAGATTCCCCCTATACAAAATTCCATTTTTTGGGTAGAAAATAAAAAACTGAAATGTTTCAATTTGGAAATACCTCTTGCAGAGCCTATGGAAATTGTTGTTTGGGTGCCTCCTGATCCCATTCTCCTGTCCTCCACCTCCCATGATGAACCACTGTGTCCCCTGTTGGAAAGGAGAGGTAATCCATCATGGGAATCACTGGTCAAGAGTTTTGATAGAAAATTTTCCACAAGCCCTAATCTTTAAATAATAATCCGAACCAGATAACCAAATACTGCATCCTACAGTATTTCAAAATGAAATTCTTCACACTGGTGAGAAGATTTGATCTGGATCCTTCTGATCCTGTTATTTCTATCCGTTAGTTCTACTGTTATGCATTTTTGTAGAAAGAGTTAACCATTCACCAGCTTAAAAACACAAGAAAATAAAATGTGTGTTACTCTTATTTATTTTCTGTCAGTCTTCTACAAGAAGGGGAACACAGTTTGCCTTCATCTTTCTTCTATGTTCAGGACTGAATGATTCTTCAAACAACATTTTGTTTTTAAACAATTCTTACATCAATAAAACTACTTGGGATGCTGGCAAGATTCCCTTGTCTCTGGAGAATTCTGCACTTGTTCTATGGCCCAAAGCCCCATTCACGTAAACTCTGCTCTACAGATTTACTACTTTTGCATGAGGAAATTTGGAAGATGCAGAGCAAAGTTGGAAAAGCTCCCACAGCACAACTTTATTTTATTGTTAAGAATAATACAGCACATACATTTTTAACAAGATTTTAAATAAAAAGAAGCTCTCTCCGCCCCACTAAAAAAGTACTGTAGATGTATTGAATGTTTTAAAATTCATCACTTGTCCTTGCTCTAGTGTTTTTCAGAAGCTTGGGTACATTTCCACTCCGATGGGATCCTCTGCTACAATCTGGACAAAAGCAGGAAGCGAGGTCTCAGAAGACGTGATCCTAACGGTGCAGACCATACTTAGCCCATTAGCATTGTACTTGAAAGTCAAGACACTTCTGTGCACTTGCTTAGATATGCCAAGAAACTCAGAAATGTCTAGAGAGCTTTTTCCAAACTGAGTAATACTTGATTTTGGATTCCTGATCTCTACATGAAGAACAAAAGTCTCGATTATGGTCTCCAGTTCAGTAACCCCAGATGTGAGAGATTTAATATTGTATTACATCCTATATAAAGAAATGCAATTTTTTTTAGCCATTTATATAGTGACCTACGAATGCATGTATTGTACAACTTTACTTTCGGCAAAATCTATATTGTAAATAGACAGTCCATAGGAAGTGAGGGTGCTCAATGCCTCACAGAATCAAATTCTTAAAAATAATAGTTTGGACTTGCATTATGGTCCAAATGCTCAGCTGCCACAAATCAATAAGTCGATTTACAGTAGCTGAAGATATGACCCCAGACATTTTTGGTTCCCTGGGATCATCTCTGTAAATACTAATGAAGGTTCAGAATACCTCCCAGAAACAGATAATAGATCCGTTTTATAGTTGGGAGAAGTAAATCACACAACGGTTAAGGGACCTGCATAACCTTACAAAGGCAATCAGTGATATTGCTGAGGATAGAACCCAAGATTCCTGACTCACATATCTGTGCTCTACCCCCTAATGACTATCATTGCTGAACTCGGTAATATCCGATCAATACTTTCAATGCTGCTTCCCGGCATGCTGTTCATTGTCTTAGCATTCTCTTAAGATCTATGCAAACATCTGCATCTATGCAATCTATGCAAATCATTTACAAGACAAGATCTTGTTTCTATCTTCAGTGCACAAGCATTTTAAAATAAAAATGTATATCAAAGAAACGTTCAAATACTCTGACATTGTGCGTGGTCTTTGAGAAAGACTTGTACGTCAGAAAAACTTAGGTACATTGCACCAAAGTAAACCCTTGGGAGATCACTGTGAATTTGAATTTCTGCTTTGCTGTTAAAACAAGATGTAATTTAAAGACAAGAAAATCATTGCCTGTTTCCTGGGGGAGATGTGTCTTTGAGGATACTAGCTTATGCTTATGGTTTCATTAACACGATCTTTGCTTCCTATCAGAATTCTACATGGCAAAATTCACCCTTGTGCAGAGACCTGGCAATGCATCACTTAAGTCCTACTTAAGACCTCAAATAGAGCTTAAGCGGTGCATGGGCCTTGTACTTGCTCTTTGCACAGGAGTGAATTTCACTCTGTGGTACTATACTCGTCCTCTTCCCAACTTATATTAAACTGGTAGGTTACCTTTGAATTCATATTTAAGAGGAAAAATATTAGAAAACCTCTGTTGCACTAAATGCTGGTATTGTAACACTTTATCTGTAACTGAAAGCTCTTCATCTCCATGTCACATTCAAATGGAGCTATCCAAGCATGATTACATAGACCAAAGTGGCTCTTTGTGAGTCTTGGAGAAGGTCTAACTTGAATAGGGGGAGGGAGGTTAATAATGGCTGGGATTTTCAAAGATATCTAAGAATTTAGGCATTCAACTCCTGTTGGCTTTCAATGGGACTTGGTGCCTTATTCCATTAGGCCCTTTTGAAAAGTCCAGCAAATAATAATGGGTCAAATAATCACCTTTATCTCTATATGTGAAGGGTATGAAAACATCAGTTGTGTGAGGCGGGGGAAGAGAAAATGCCTATAAGACATCATACCTCCCTGTTCCCTGACCTAGCAAAGGGCTTACCACAAGGATGTCAGGTGGCTATAACACAGAAGACAGCTTGGAATGGGCCTTGGAAGGTTTGCTAACAAGGCATTGCAATCTACTATAGAGTTCGTAGAGCCTGAGAGAGTGTCCTGACTCGTTGTACCCCTTTTTCAAATTGTGAACCTACGTTTAGAAGGACTTCCACAGCCCAGGAGAAGACCTGTTGGCAGAGCTCAAGCAGACCTAAGCTTGAGGGATGAGGTACAGGGGTCTAGGAAGCAGCATGGTACTACAGAATGGCCCTGGTCTCTGGCAGCTCCCCTGAGAGCCACCAGTTTGAGGATCATCCTGTAGAAGGGAGGGGCAAACCTAACACCACCTAACACAATAACGTGGTTGAAATTTCACAAGGGCAACCAACCTGAATTTCCTGTCCCCTATAGGGATTTTTCCATGCTGGGGATCGATTTTGGATGAAGTTTCTACTGTAATTTAGAATGCTGCACCACGTTCTGAGCAACCTGGGCAGGAGGGATCTTATAAATAAATGGTGAATATTGGGGATTGTAAAAGGATTACAGTCCTGATCCTACTCCAGCTGAAATCAATGGCAAAGCTCCCATTGATTTCATCTGAGCTGGAGAAGGATGTAAATGAACATACTTTTTCATCTAAAAGTCACTCTAGAAGGAAAATAACAAACACATATTTAAGTACCTTTGACCAAAAACAGCAACAACAAAAACCTCACTTAATTTCACAGATCAGCTTTGATATAATTGTTTTGTTTTTAGATTTTCTTCTTACAGATTAAAATTATTTTACTCAAATACACATACAGGGACAAGGATTTTTGCTGTACCTTAACATTCAAATTTTGTAAACGAATTTCAGGTTTTTTTTTATTGTTATGTTCCCTGAATCCCAGCAAAGGAATATGCTCTTGAAAGGAAATTACTTACATATCTGCTATTTCAGCACCAGTGAGAACCTACCTGTAAATTCGCAGCCTCACGCGGTCCTCTTCCAGAAGTGGGCAGCCATTATGAATATATTTTACTTCATTGGGCAAGAAATGGCCATCAAATATCTGTTAAGATAAGTGGCATCAACAAACTGATACACATAATTTTATGTAGTTTTATCAGTCAAATCCTGTAGGCTTTAGTCAGGAAACCAGTGAAAGTTTTGCTTGAGGATTGGACTGCCAAATTGGACACATACTACACTTTAAGGATAAATTGTCCAGTTAAAATGATCACACAAGATCAAGTAAAAAAGTATTACTTACCACTGTGTCCATTATTTCGCCCACTTTCATGGAGATGTCTTGAACAGGACCCATTCACTCTAGAAAGAAATTTTCCCTGGGTGCAGGGACTACCCAATCAATATTGGGTGACATAACTACAGGGCTTATTGCACCTTTGTCTGAAACACTTGCTGCTAGGCACTGTGAAGGACAGGATATTAGACTAGATGCACCCATTGATCTGAGCCTGTATGCAATTCCTATGTTCCTAATACGTATCAAACCATGTCAGGGAAAGCATCTCTCTCCCTCTTTCATTCATCATAATTCGAATGGCATTTTTGCTGGGAATTTCTTGGAAACCAGAAAGGTCTATAAAAAGCAACAAAGAGTCCTATGGCACCTTATAGACTAACAGATGTATTGGAGCATAAGCTTTCGTGGGTGAATACCCACTTTGTCACACTTCATCGGGGCATCTGACGAAGTGGGTATTCACCCACGAAAGCTTTTGCTCCAATACATCTGTTAGTCTATAAGGTGCCATAGGACTCTTTGTTGCTTTTTACAGATCCAGGCTAACACGGCTACACCTGAGAAAGGTCTCATTAACTTCAACGTCTCTTAGTATCTGAGCAGCACTTGGGGAAGTTCAATCTCTCAATACTTGCCCATCCCTATATCTCCCGTCAGGGGCAGGGCTTGTTACAGAGAAAAAGATGAGGCTACAGGATGGGTGTATAGGAGGAGGGGTGCAAATTGTGCAATGAACATCAAAACTGTGAAGATGGCTCTTATAAAAGGGCTTTACTAAATGGATGGAGCAGTAAAAAGTAAGTAAAGCATCGACAAATCTCCCCGGTGCAGCACAGCAGCTACCTGGGAGAGTGCAGCCGTTGCTCTGCACCGGGCAGCATCCTAGGCACTGTGGCCAGAAGAGGAGAGACTCTGGCCCCGCCCCTTCATCTCCCTGACTGATGGCCCCTTGCCCCTCCCCCAGGCAGTAGAGGAGGGGCATGAGACCCTTTGGACCCCTCTCCCACCCCAACCACTGTGCATCTCTCCGGGGAACACTGATTAATGTATCAGTCTAAGCTGGTCTCTCTATTGACTTCAGTTCAGATGAGCCTGCTGAAGTTAATTGCCAATGGGCTTTGGTCGAGCTAATTTACATTTCAAACAACAGAAGCAACTGGTCAGAAATCCATCTGCATTGTGATAGTTTTGATTCCCATGAGAAGGAGCACTTACCTGAGGTGCAAGTTTCCCCACTCTTTGTGTAACTGGCTCATTTAAAACCACCTCTACCTTACAAGGGTTCCTCTCTTCGGGGACATTAAAACGTAATTCATTATCAGTCACATACACCACCCGTCCCCTTTCAACACTAAAGTCTTTATTTACTAAGACAAGTTTTGCTGCTTCCCCATGTCCAAGATGCACCAGAAATATCAGAATATCCAACTTCAGAAAACTACTCACAGCTTCCATCTTTTGGATTCAGCTATTTCCTTTTATAAGGCAAAGAAATCCAGTGGATGAAAGTAATTAATTTCTGCAGTTACCGAAGCCTTTTTCGCTCAAGAGAGGCTTGAAAGCTCTTGCAGCTTTGCAGATATTAAAGGGCATTTTGCTTCCTTGTTTTATTTTCAAAGTAAAAAAAAATACAACCCATTTTCTCTCATGCTGTTGTGGTTTCTTGCTCCATATCACCCAGTTGCCCGATTGGCTACAGTTGAGTAGTTCACAGGTGTTGTTGGGTATTACAGCAGCATAGTTTGCAGTTCATTTGACAAGCATTCAACAGATGGCGATCATTCCCCTGGTGTTCAAAGAGACTAAGGTCACTCTATAGGGAGAAGAAAGAGATGCTGAAGTGAAAAAGTAGCCTACAATAAAGTAAGAGAAACCATGAGATCTTTACCTCAGAAGCAGAGGGGAGACACACAATAATGGAAATGCTAGCTTGATTCCAACAATATCCAAAGGGTTGGTTGGAGAGTTGGTTTCAAGTAAAAAAGTTAATACGTGGAACATAATAATTATCACAGAGCATATTGCACAACCTGCCTGCCCCCTTTCTGCATATAGGATCACCATTATTTGGTACTGTGCTCCAAGGCCTATGCAACACTTATATAGTGTTTAAATGGTACATAAACCCTCTGCACAGGGGTGAATTTCACCCCAAATGTGGCCAAACTAGTCCACTATAAAAGTAACAGCTCACACATTGAATTTATTATAGTCCTTTAGATAAGTGTATCCTAGCTTTTAAGAGTGCTCCCTATCTAGAGGTTCTTTATAGGTGAGGCTTGTCGACATGGGGATGCTCAGTAAAGTTAATCCAAATTAACTAAAATATGTGAATTACAACTGGATTAATTAAACTGCATTAAACTCCTGTGTGGAGAGACTCATTCAGAACTGAAGTGGCCTTAATTTGGTATGCCTTAATTAACAAAGCTAAACTAAACTGAGACCATTTCAGTGTTAAATGAGTGTGTTCACATAAGAGTTTAATGCAGTTTAACTAATCCAGTAGTAAATCACATCTTTTCATTAATTTGGATTAACTTCATGGCGTGTCCCCATGTAGACAGCTCTAAAAATACTACACTTCAGTTCCCATCTTCATTCTGAGTACACTCAAACAACCCATCTGTGTCATGTACCTCCATACAAAGTGGGGCTAATAATGCATAACCATTTTCATAAAGTGCTTAAAAGTCCTAGATAAGTGCTAAGCTTTGTTAATTATAGTGTGAGCTGGTGGTTATAGCATCAGTCTAGGACTCAAGCCTCCTTGATTCTATTCCTAACTATTACTGAACCCACTGTGTAACTTAAAGTAACTTAAAGACAAAGAGAGTTACAAAGAGACACCATATCAACAGTGCTAATTGCCTTAGCCATCGGGGCATCCTTTCTTTGATTTACAAACTAAAATTCATAAAATTCTAAAAAGGATCTCTAAGTAAATGTTCATGTCCTGACCCCAAAATAATTCAGGGGACCACTCAAAGCTTGACAAGACATCTTATGTTGTGCCCCAAAGATCAGTAACCTCTGGCTCTTGTGATCCACTGGAGAAATGTTAGGCTTTCTACTGAGAACACCCCACCGCCATTTTATGAGTTCAGATGTTGGAACTGCCAGCAGGAGTGGTACAGCAGATCATAACCATTTTAATAGACTCTCTCAGATATGGGACTTCACACATCATAACACCACCTTGAACTGCACTTGGAAACAACACATAGCTAGTGCAGACTAAGGAACATTGGTGTTATATGCTCATTAGTACCCACCCCCATTCAAGAAATGAGTCACCAAATTCTAAACCAACTGAAGCTTCTATGTGCAGCACCACAAAGCGAGCATTATAGTAATGTAGTCTTGAGGTTACAAAAGCATGAATTACTGGACTGAAGTCCTAAACAGAAAGAAATGGTAAAGCCACCCTCCACACTGCATCATTTTGTGACAGCCTCAACCCAGACTGAAATTCATGCCTGCAATTTTGCACCATGCAACTTTTGGCATGTTCAAAACCATTTTCACACATGTACATTGGGTAAGTATATGAGCAATTCAGAGACCACATTCGAAACTGTAGCCCACTGGCAAGTGCAAAGAAATTTTTTTCCAAGCAATTAAATCTCAGAGCTGTGGAGGTTTAACAAAGCCTGTTTTCTGTGTTCATGTATTTTATTAACAAAAGCCTGTTTTCTAGTTCATGCCAAGATCTATCATACAAACATGCAAGCTTACAAGGAAGTTGTATTTAATTTAATGTGTGTGTTTGAGTCTTCAGTTAAAAAAAAAAAAGGCCTTCAAAGTTGGCAATGTCCCTTCATTTCAGCTGTACATGCTTCCATTAAGAAGTCGCTACTAAAGGAAATTATTTTTCCATTTGACAGAGGAAAAGTTAGGTCTGTGCAAAATGCATGAGTGAAATTCATCCCCAGACAGGACGAACAAGCCTATGCACTGATTAAATCCCATTTAAACCCCATTTTCATCACTTAAGTGATGCATAGGCTTTTTCCTGGCTTCCACCCATAATGTACTTACTACCATGAGTACACCCATTGAAATCAATGAGATTACTCACTGTAGTAAGCACTACTCTCAATAGTAAATCAGTGAGATTCTGGCCCTATTCAAGTCAATGGAAATGTTTCCATTAACTTTAACGGAGCCAGGATTTCATGCAATATATTCAGGATTAGGCTTTTAGATTCCAATCTCACAAAGATTTATGCATGTGCTTAATTTTAAGCACGTGGGTAATCCCACTGAAGTCAAGTAAATTTCAAACTTCAAAGCAATTATTATAAATTAAACAAACAAACAGTAATAAGTCACCAGGACCAGATGGTATGCACCTAAGAGTTCTGAAGGAACTCAAATACGAAATTGCAGATCTACTAACTGTGGTATGTAACCTATCACTTAAATCAGCTTCCATACCAGATGACTGGAGGATAGTTAATGTGATGTCAATTTTTTTTAAAAGGCTCCAGAGATGATCCTGGCAACTACAGGCCAGTAAGCCTAACTTCAGTACCAGGCAAGTTGGTTGAAACTATAATAAAGAACAGAATTATCAGACACATAGATGAACACAATTTGTTGGTGAAAAGTCAACACTGCTTTCATAAAGGGAAATCATGCCTCACGAATCTATTAGAATGCTTTGAGGGGGGTCAATGAACATGTGGACAAAGGTGATCCAGTGGATGTAGAGTACTTGAGCTTTCAGAAGACCTTTGACAAGATCCCTCACCAAAGGCTCTTAGGCAAAATAAGCAGTCATGGAATAAGAGGGAAGGTCCTCTCATGGATCAGAAACTGGTTAAAGGACAGGAAACAAAGAATAGGAAAAATGGTCAGTTTTCAGAATAGAGAGAAGCAAATAGCAGTGTTCCCCAGGGACCAGTACTGGGACCAGTCCTATTCAGCATATTCATAAATGATCTGGAAAAGGGGGTAAACAGTGAGGTGGCAAAGTTTGCAGATGATGCAAAATTACTCAAGATAGCCAAGTCCAAAGCAGACTACAAAGAGATACAAAGGGATCTCATTAAACAGGGTGACTGGGCCACAAAATGGCAGATGAAATTCAAAGTTGCTAAATGCAAAATAATGCATATTGAAAAACATAATCCTTACTATACATACAAAATAATGGGGTTGAAATTAGCTGTTACCACTCAAGAAAGAGATCTTGGAGTCATTGTGGATAGTTCTCTGAAAATATCTGTTCAATGTGCAGCAGCAGTCAAAAAAGCCAAGAAAATGTTAGGAACCATTAGGAAAGGGATAGATAATAAGACAGAAAATATAATGCCACTATATAAATCCATGGTACACCCACATCTTGAATATTGTGTGCAGTTCTGGTCACTGCATCTCAAAAAAGATACATTAGAATTGGAAAAGGTACAGAGAAGGACAACAAAAATGAATAAAGGTACGGAACAGCTTAAAAGACAAACCGTTCATCTTGGAAAAAAGACGACTAAGGGGGGATATGATAGATGTCTATAAAAGCAAATAAGGACGTGTTATTTACTCCTTCACATAGCACAAGAACCAGAGGTCACCCAATGAAATTAATAGACAACAGGTTTAAAACAAACAAAAGGAAATTTCTCTTCACACAACACACAGTCAACCTGAGGAACTCTTTGCCAGAGGACGTTGTGAAGGCCAAGACTATAACAGGGCTCAAAAAAATAATTAGATAAGTTCATGGAGGATAGGTACACCAATGGCAATTAGCCAAGATGGTCAGGGATGCAACCCCATGCTCTGAGTGCCCCTAAGCCACTGACTACCAGATTCTGGGACAGGACAATAGGGGATGGATTGCTTGATGATTGCCCTGTTATGTTAATTCCCTTTGAGGCCTCTGGCATTAGCCACTGTCAGAGGACAGGATACTAGGATAGATGGACCACTGGTCTGACCCAGTGTGGCCATTTATGTTCTTAAATTAACTTATGTTTTTAAAAACACACTAAAAATACCTTAAGGTAGGTCTACAATGCACACTTCTTTCAGCAGCATAACACCCCCAGCGCAGATAGCCCAGTAAAAGGCTCTGGCAGTGGGGAGCTGCCGAAACATTTCCCCTCTGCCGGAGTGTTTCACTGACAGGTGTAGCTACACAGTGTAGTATGGATGCAACTTGCTTTTCACTGCAGCTTGGCTATCCATACACTACACACCGCCAACACTGGTGTGTAGGGTAGATGTAGCTTTAGTGTTTTCTCAACATTACATATGTACACATTATACACAGATGTAATCTGTAACGCACACATAATATATTAACTTTCAGCATTTATTAAATAGCAAGATAGATGTATGATTTCCCCATCCTTCATTTTATTAATTATAATAATATGCAGATATTTGTACAATTTAGTTTGCTTTAATAGGAGGGTTTTTTAGTTCAACTTACAGTTTATTTTCTAAGTTTTTCCCTACATTTTTAAAACCAGTAAAGACTAATTTTCATAAATGATATATTACAAACCAGGCCAATTGCTTGTTGTATCAGATTTGGAATGTGTTGCTATACCTTTATTCTCCTGAGCATTACAAGGTTCAGTGCTGGAAAATAGTTTGCACTTCATTTGTCCATGTACTAATTTTGAATTAAAGAGGTCCACATAAATCCTTCTAAAAATGATGCAATTAAGTCTGGACTATTTGTAAAAAGGACATGTGGCTGCAATTATAATGGCTAAACATCTTGGTAACACATTGACTTATTAGTGCCATAAGTAGTTTGTGAAACACATGCTGAGTAGTCCTCAAAGGAATAAATCTTAACAGTGAGCTATGTTTTAAAATTTTAAAAATCCTGATAGTTTATCATGAGTTTTAAAAATTATCAGCATAAAATTTCATTACCCTGCCAGTTCTACACAGGGGGGAGACTCTCTATATGAGGAAGTGGCATGGGGCAGGGAGAGGGAGATACCTTTGATGTACCAGTTCCCCTCTTCCTCTGGACCCAATGCTGGGAACTTTTCAGGTCTATGATCTACTCTGGGGACATTCCTCCCTGAAAGTTGGTAGAGTCCCAGGGGCACCTATGGCTACTGACTGGGAGTGAATACCAAGGAACCATACCTGTTTGGTTTTTTATTTCACATTTGAGCAGTCACTTACCATTTTGCATACATTTACTGTATTTAGGTCTTATCAGGGGAGCAACTTAGCCAACATACAAGCATAAAGCAAGAGTCAGGCTCTGAGCCAAAAAGCTAAAGCCCTGAATTTCAGCAAAGCACTTAAGCACCTACTGCAGTTGGAGTTAAGCACATGCTTAAGTGCTGAACTGGGGCCTAAACATGTAAGAGAGAAGAAAGGAAAAATTATCAGCCCCAATATCTATTTTCAAATTTGCCCTTTCTTAATTTATTTCTGATGTCCCAATCTTTGCTGTGTGTGTCTATTAAAGGACTGAACCAAGAAATGTATTTTGCTATTTGTATTTTGCAATTTGAGCCAAGAGTGATTCAGTTTTGAAAAATGGTTACTTTTGTTATCTGCTGTATGATATTGTAATGTTGCATAGAAGTATGCCATGTATACACTACTATAGTGTGAAATTCCTCCAGCTATGGCTGGTCTTCTTTATCTCTTGCTAATCTAGTATGACCACCATCATCTTGGTCAACATCAGGGACTGAACTAGGGACATCCAGAACTAAAAGCACAAATTTGTATTGCTTGGGCTAAAGGACCAGCTCCTGAAGCTAGGAGTTGTAAAAGGCTCTCGTCTTCTGTAGGCTCACATCTTCTAAAAGGCTCACATCTTTTGAGACCGTAGGCCTTCTACATCATCTCTCTCACATTGGAATATTGGCAAGGTGGCCATGTGAGAAGGAGACCTGAAGATGTTATAAATGGCAAGAGTTTTCTAGGCCTCAGACCTTGATGGGAAAATTCTTTACTACATGAGAATGACATATGCACCAGGAATCTTATTTGTAATATTTCAAGTGCCTACTGTTGTTTTTTTAAATTGCAGTCTGAATGAGATACAAGGAGAATGACATAACATAACATTAACTACCTATCATCTCTCGTTTACTACTGAGTGATCAACTCCCATCTCCAATCGAGTCCATGATACCAGCTTCCATCACCCCCTTGTTAAATTTTCAAACAAGCACCCTCATGATTTCTCCCATACAGATCCACACACTTGGGAGGAGCGCTCCATAAACATACCTTTATCCTCCTCCTCAGGGCCGGCTCTAGGCACCAGCGTTGCAAGTATGTGCTTGAGGCAGCACCTTTCAAGGGGCGGCATTCCGGCCCTTTGGGGCGGCACTTTGCTTCGGCCGCAGCACTCCGGCTTTTTTTTGCTTTTTTTTTTTGCTTCAGCAGCGGCACTACGGCTTTTTTTTTTTTTTTTGGCTTGGGATGGCAAAAAACCTGGAGCCAGCCCTGCTCGTCCTTCAAACTCTCCTTTGCTGTAATTCCTACAAAAAAAACTTAACAACACTTAGGCTGCTGGTGTGCTGAGACCGCTGCCTATTGTGCCGAGTAATATTGTCTCCCTGTTTCTTTGTTCTTCCCATCTGTCTGTATTTACCTGTTATTGTCTCATACTTAGATTGTAAGGTCTTTGGGGCAGGGACTGCCTTTTTTCTGCATTTGTACAAGGCCTATCCCAGGGGGTTCTGGTCCATAACTGGGGCTCATAGGTGCTATGGTAATATAAATAGCAAACAATCACCCCCAACATCTTATCTATAGCATCTGCAAATGTAAAGACAAAAGTAACTGGAAATCTCATTTGCCTTTCAACCCTCAATCCTTCTGGTTCTCTGCTTTATTCTCTAACATTGTAGAAAAAGCTTATTTTCTTCATTACATGCCTTTCACTGAACTAGATCAGAAAATCCTTCTAATCTCCAAAGGGCTCATTTCCTTTAGAATTAAGACACTGAGTCAGTTGTTTCTTTAGCTCCAGTGACCTTTCTTTCCCCACTAGCTAGGGGACTTGATTTTTTCCACAGGAGAACATGTAATATAAACATAATCAGTCCTTTCAATTCATGTAGTTCTTAGCTCCAGCAACAGCTTCCTTTACTTTGAGATTTTCTGATAGAGACTCTTTCTAAAGTAACATCAGGCCTATAGCAGAAGTGTGTGTGTGTGGGGGGGGGGATTAAAAGACCTTAAATCCTAACATTCACATAATGCCAAGATAAAAATGCACCTGGACCTTGTCATTGAAAATTAATATAAGCCAAGGTATGTGATACCCTGCTGCTAATTAACAGAGTCCTATTAGATTCCCCTTTCCCCTTACACTAATTAGTTTAGGGGGGAAATTCACACACACACACACACACACAGATAAAATATCCACAGGACTCCATTGTTAAGAACAATACTTGCAGGGGGCTGGGTAAATGTGTGTGTGTAATTTTAAACACCTGATTGCCTGAAGCATGCAGGTGTGGGAGAAATGTTGACTAAGTAGTGCAAGTCTTTAAAACTGCCATCAGTTTGCATGATAATTCAGATTTCTCATTAGTAGTATGAATAATTTATCTGCAGCCTCATAAACCAGGAGAATGATACTTTTGTTGTCTACTGAACTAGCAATGGGGTCACTTGCCACCAAAAAGAGAGAGAAAATTCTAAACAATAAAATCTGCCATTTTAAAGCATCATCATTCCTTGCCAGAACTTTCAGATGTTTTGTAAAGACACCAGTTATTCTAGGACAGGACATTCCTTTCCATAACCTAGAGAAAGCTTCACAAAGCATTTAATAAGTTTTTAAAAGCTGTTCTTGCTTTAATTTACCCCCATTTGCTTCAAATAACAGTTGCAGTACGTACTGATTTTTTTTTTAAATATAGTATTAGTATTTAAACATTTTCTAAAATGGATTTCAAGTTAGCTTGAGGAAGTTTGAAAGTCCTGTAAGGAATAAATATTGCTTCTAATCTTTCAAAGTACAAACTGTAGCATTAGTGTTATCTGCTCTTGCCAAATGTAAAAAGCATAGTGGTCTTTAGGCACCCAGCAGTGTTTCTTGGAAGGACAATGAAAGAGTGAATGGCAAAAGCCTGCCAAAAGGAAAATCAAAGCCATACCTGCAAGCTGCAATACAGCTCTAGGAATCCCTTCAGACTTTTCTTTTCATGTGTTTGAAACTGAAACTTTTCAAAATGCTGGTATGGTTCCTTAAAGTCACTTTACTTCTTAAAACCAAACAACTTGGGAGGGGGGGAGAGAGAGAAAGAAAGAAAGAAATAGGCATTAAATGTAATTGTCCCAAAGCAATCTCTTCAGAGGAAAAGAGCCTTAAAATGCAGGAAATCTGTCTAACCCTCTAACTATTCCCACTCAAGCTGCCCCCTAGTCACAGATGTTACTGATTCAGTTAGATAGCAATTCCAAGCTCCCAAAACAGATTCCAAGTGAGAAAATAGGAAAAGCCATTGGTTGCTATTAGATACGCATTCTGAAGAAAAAAGAAGTATGGGCAGTGAGGAATTTGTGGCCTGGATTAGAGGTTCCATGGTAATTAAAGAGTAATGACAAATAGGATATCCATTGACCTACTGAATGCAAAGCCAAGGAGGTGAAAAACTCAGGCTGCACTGCAAATTTGTAGGGAAACATGTCAAATCTTTCTACTGAGATTTACCAACAGAATTTAAAAAACTCAAAGTAATATGGTTTGAGGAAATATGATAGGGTTCTACTGAAATTACACTAAAAATCAAGACAATTTAACAGCAAATGCTAAACCTGCTAGAACAGTTTAAAAAAATCTTCTATAGAATTCTGTAGCAGAGATATTATTTTCTGAGACATTTTAGTGTGGTCTCAAAAACAAACCAAAGAAAACAAAGGGATAAGCTGTTTTCGGTGAAACTGTGTAACACTATTCCCTGAGGACTGCCCTGTAGCGCAATCATTCCCTTTTTACAACTGGGCCCCATTTTTATCAAAGCAAAAGAGAATAGGCTCAACCGTCACATGTTTCCAGGACAATATATATCAAATATTACTAAAATGATAAAGTATATGCATTTATAATAGTCTTGCCATGACATGTTTCAATGAGATAGACAAGTATGTCTGTGTGCATAATTAGCATGAATTATAGCTATTATAATAACCCCTGATGACACAAATGCCCCACCACATAGTGAGAGACAATCCATGCCCTAAAGAGCTCATAATGCAAATAGTCAAAGGACAGGTGGGGAAAGAGAGTGGTAGAAGGACTGATTCGAGGTCACGCAGGAGGAAGGAAGAAGAAGAGTGGGATAGAGCAGAGTCCCAGTCCAGTACCCTATCCACTAGAGGACACTGCTAACGCTGATGTGGTAAAACTGACCGACACTGGAATCTACAAGACACTGACGGGGAAGGAGGAGCTGAAGGGCTTTCCTCCAGAGCCCCTATCCTTCCGTCTGTTCCCAAACTTGGTTTCTCTCTCACACACACACACACCCAGCAAAGCCAGCCACTTCCTTCACCTCCCTCATCATCTCCACACTTTGGAGAGCACTGAAAGTAGAGTATGGGAGAGTCTCTCTGCCCACAATGCCAGCATCATAGCGGCTTCTGGCAGCCGTGCAGGGAGTGACTGTAGGAGAAACCCCGATGGTCCCTGCAGCCCTGCTGGATACATGAGAGAGAGAGAGAGACACGTGTTGGAGCTGGAACAAGCACACAGGGAATTTCATAGAAAATCCCAGCAGCCAACTGCATTTTCTTATCATCAAGATTGTAAATAAAAAAAGACAGACAAGCTCTCAGGCCCTACTCAGAGACTATCCAGTCCCCATCAGTGCAGCCAGGCCCTTTAGTCTAAGGAAACCAGCTCTAGCTCCCTAAGAGTATCTTTAAATAACGGGCCAAGTACTGACCTCACACCGGTTTTACATAAGTATAACTGTATTGGCTTTAAAGGAGTTATTCCTGATTTACACCTGTGTGAGAAACTGGCCCTATGATGATCAGCTTCAAAACAAATCTAACTGGTTTTTGACAGCAGTGGTGTTTTATATACTGTCCTTTTAAAAGAGGAATTGATAGTCCCTGTCAGGAAGGGTTTCCCTAACTCCCAATGCAGAGTTCACTTTACCCATGTGAAGCTCAGCGATCAAAGACAAAGATCCTCTCATGGCACGGCCTTTGGGATAAACTGTGCCAGTATATTACAGTCCTGCTCTGGCTAATGTAATTGGCTCGGAGATCCTGATCTGTGTGAAATGAAGTTTTATTTTTGGTCCGTTTCATATTTCCAATCACCAGCTGAGGAAACAAAGCTTTACAACATTGTAGGTATTAATTTGGTGGGGAGGCATATACACAAGCTCTAGGTGCCCTGGCAATTAGCTAAATTTACAGTTCAGTTGGAATGAGTGCAGCATAACAATCCTCCTGCACAATAAAGCAATTTAACTTGACCAGCCAGTATATAAAGCAACATGTTATACCCCATTCCACCCAACTCAAAATCCCATGCGATCAGCCTTCCTCTTAAACTGTAAGTTACTTTTTTTTTTTTTTTTTTTCAGAAAACTCCCAGAAAAATCAGTAGCTTTGGACTGTTTTATACCAAGGAGGCAGAGGGACAAATGCCAGAGCCAAGGCATATTTGCAGAATGTTCTGTTGACTGTCCTGTAATGAGAACGTTTTTACCGAGTGACTCCACGGAGTACAACGGCAGCAGTATGGTACAAGAGCATTCTGTGGTACTTTTCTACAGGTTTAAAAACAGATGATGCACTCACCGAAAACAACTTATAAGGTATTCAAACTTCAGTGCCTAATTCACTGCACCTCTCAATTATTTTAATTGTACCTAAATATTTCTGATGGGAAAACACCTGAAATAAACTGCTTGTGAATAGTTCACTGATTTAGAAACTAGTTTATTATTCACTCATCATGAATATTCATGCGGCTGTTTGGTTTGCAAAAATGTTTACACAAGTCAGACTTCAGACCTGTTGCCAAGGTATTTTTTAATCAAGAAAAGAAATTTTGTTTTATGGCAAAAAAGAAATTTGTTTTGAGCAGAAGAGGAACTAGTATAATCAGATTCCAACTGGTCACCCAGCTGCAGAACAAAAAACAATGCCATGTGACTGAGGACACCATATAATCCATAGCTCAAATATCCACATAAAATCTATCTACATATAGTTATAATTTGGAATAATGAATACATTAAAATTATGAACAGGAAAAAGGGGCTACATAATCATTCAGCCAGCTCAAAGGATAGAGATGAACTGAACCCGTCTGAGAAGAGGACTTAATTTTATCCACTGTGTGTCTTTCAGAAGACATCACCACAGAGACAGCTTGTTTATATATCGGTGGATACCGTATGTTGAACCCGAGAGTCAAAATGTCGTGACATATAAACAGAAAGCTTGAGTACAGCTGATGCCCTCACTGCTTGAGACAGTTCCTTTGATGGGTAAAGAGGTTAACTTTTCCTGAGGAAATGGGGAACTGGATCACAGATGGGTAACTGTTTGGTTTCAAGCTAAACTATTGGGAGAGCTAGTGGGGCAACAAAGCTAAATACTCTTCCACAATTTACTCTGCCTTCCTGAAGTTCATTACTTTCTTGAAGGTGTAACGAAAAAGAACAAATACGATGGAAAATAAAGTAAACATTCTTGGCTATTATAAGCCATAGAGACCGGCAAACTTCAAAAGGTTCAGAAGATTGCCACCCAACATCAGACTGCACGTACTGAAATCTCGTTCAAAAGTCCTTCTCATGAGAGTCCCAGTGTTTTCTGATTTAGGTCAGACTGGGATATACTGCAAAGACAGGTCTTCCTTCTGTAGACTCAATGCCTTGGAAACACACGTACTTCACTTAATACAAATGGATAGCTATATTTACTGCAGTGAAACTACTTGTGCACATAAAGATAACCACATGCATGAGTGTTTAGAGGATCAGGACCACATTTTGCAGCTCTAACTTCTACTCCCAGACAGAACCCAAAAGTACAAAGAAAGATGAGATTATAAAGATAACAAGATAAAATGTGACTCTAAAAAAAACCCCAAAGAGTTCCATTTAAATTTGAGACAAGGGTACAGAGGGGATTCTAATGTTAGACGAGTCATTTCACTCATCCTGAGATGCAATGGAGCGAATCCCTGGCAACTTCTGAAGGATTAATAACTCCCTTTCTCTGAAAAAGCTATACAATGAGAGAGCTGGATTTCTGGACAAGGAAACAGCTGCCAAAATAATTGGTTTAAAACCTGTTAATTAAAGCTCAATGCAAGATTCAAACCAAGGCAGGCAAAGCACACAGCCATATTCTTGTTTACCCATTAACATAATAAAGTGGACTTAAAGGCATTTGGGGATGAAGAGAGAAAATGTTCAAAGGGGCACACTGGGATTAATGGGATGAGATAGACAAGGAACACTGAGCTGGAATATCATGAAAACCTTTCTGACATTGAGATGTATTAGGCTGTAGAGATTCTCTCAAGGAAAGTGGAAGAAATCCTTTGACTTGGCACACAAAATTAGACTGAATAAAATATAAGACAATGTATTGTATGGAACAGTCCTGCATTGGCAGAAGATTGAACACATAATGATTATGGATGATTCATTTTGATAACACCTCTATGATAGGTAGACACTTTACCGGCAGGTATGAAAACAATGCCCTGCCCCCCCCCCCCAAGCTCAAACTATACAGGGATGGATTGTAGACCATTTAGCCAGAGCCTGGCAGGTAGGAAGGGAAACAGGGCCAAAACTGCCCCAAGAGAGCACATTAGGAGCCATGACACCTTCCAGAATTCCAAGGGGAAGGCACAATCTGCATCACCCCTTGGGATGATGAAGTGTGCTCCTTTTTCCATACCCAGCCAGCTCCATTGGCCACTGTGGAGGGAGGGGTAAATGTAGGGCTGTTCCCATACTCCCTACCCCTTTTAAGAAGATTAGCACTGGAGGAAGGAGCAGTCTTCTAAGCGCAGGGTCTGCAAATGCCTATGGTCCTTGGCCCATAATGTACAAACAAGGGATGGGACTGGTAAGCAATAAAGAGCAATTACTGAACCATGATACAGAGCCTCTCTTGTTAATTCCAGAATTTTCATATCAATATTTTCTGTTTTATTTATATATTATTTATAGCTATTTGATGAACTGCCATCAATTAGATAACACTTCTCTTTGAGGGGTCTTGGAGTGAACAGGAAGACCTATCTTCTATGATTATTTTTGTTTATAGAGCTGGACAAATAATTTGTGAATATACAGGCAACATTTTTCAAACAAAATATTTTGAATGATTTTCCCCTATTTGCCCAGCTTTAAACTGGGTGAATAATTGGGAAAAAGAAACCTCTTCATTTATTGGAAATGTAGCATAAAATGCATTGCGGCCATTATCTCACAGATGCTTATTTGATGAGTTGTAATGGTGTGGATGAAAGTGTGTAGTACACAGAAAGTAGTGGGAGAACGGAAACAATGGTGACAGATTTCTTGATTTGATAGAGTGACTAACCTGTCATTGGAAAGCGGATTAGTTACCAACGGAATGATCTCTGGCAAGGAAGCAGATCAACCATACAGATATTAACGAGGCAGAAGACATGCCAGGATTGGATGAGATTCACATAGATACACAGAAGAATTAGCTGCTGAGCCACAGGTGTTACGTATTCAGGGCCTGGGGCACTGGTTAGATGCACAGTTCTACCAGCATCAACAGAAGAAAAGTTTGACAATGCATTTGGTTCTTTTTCCTATGTCATATAGATTCAAAACACTATATGAAAGAACAGTAGAATGGCAACATTGTCAGTAATTGTTCATTACCATGTGTTGGTCAATCTGAAGGCCACATTGAACAAAAATACCCTGTAAGCCTCCAACCCTGCAACTGTTTCTACTTCCACTATCGCTTTTGGAAATCTTGGCCTCTCTCCCTGATGTACTTCCACCAGCCAGCTCAGCAACCAGGGCTAACTTCTCATCTGCAGCTGAGATGGGACTGAATCACTTGTGCTGGATGAGAATGAGAGATTAACTTCAAAAATGTTTCAGATCTGTACAGTCACTAACATTTTCTAAGCATCTTTAGTGACTGAATCACATAGTACATATTATCGGTTTAGGGACCCAGTGAGGAAACTAACAATTTGGTCTCAGAATAATATGCCTGTGACCTATGGGTTGAGTCTGCCTTTCCCATATTAAATCCCTGATAACAGGAATTTGTAAATCATCTCTAAAGCCCGCTCCTATGTGAAACTTGGATTGCAGCTCAGATGTAATGAACACTCTACAAATGTATTTTGAATCAATTTCCCATTTTTAAGTTAAAAATGACTACAGTAGCCACTGAGTCCCTAGGGGACAGCTGCTGATAGCAAGCACTTCTGAGCAGGAACCAAGAAAGGGGCTCCTCTTCTCCCTCTTGGCCCTACACCAGGCCCCTGTTACCTCCTCTTGGGCTTGTGGAAGGATGACAGGACTGGGAGACTGGTCTCCATCACACCACTGCTCTTCTCCCTCCCAGCCCAGGGAGGCACTAGTGGTGCCTCCTCTCCTAAAACTGTCTTCCTCCTCCTCCTCTCACTCGTGGACTTGTGAAAGGACTGGGGGACTTAGTCTACCATTCGTGTGGCCTCATTCTCTCCTAGTCCTGTAGGAGAGTCAGGAGGCCTTGCTTGTCTCAAATCCTCCTGAGTTGTCAGGTGGGGGAGGGGTGTCTCCACTACAATTACTTGACCCCAGGGCAGGAATGAGAGGAGTGGGTGACACTCCTTCCATGCCCCTGCATGGCTTAGGAGGATTCTTTGTGGCCTAATGGGACACTGCAATATGTTGCTGGTCCTTCCCTATCCAGGCTGAGTCTATGATGACCCTGGGGCATTGTGGTGGAGTCCAAAGGCCTAAATTAAGATTTGGACCCCATGGTGTTAGGAACTGTACCAAGAGATGGCAGGACACAGTCCATCCCTAGATAAATTTACAATCTAATTTGAAACAGGACAAAAAAGTGAGTGTGACAAACAATAGGAAGGAATAGGAATGGGCAGTTGAGGGTCATAAAACTAATATCACATGGATACATAAGAGATAGTTATTGCAAAGCTCAGTGGTTCCAAACCATATTAAAAAAAAATCACAGATTGCATATCACCAGCCATGCCTGTCCCTCAACCTAGCCACAACTGGATGGCTAATTTCTTGGAGCTGTCGCAGTAGAAGTTGGATATGAGAAGGGATTTGAAGGACAGTGTCGTGGCTTTATGGATTAACAGGCGCATGAAAGAAGGAAGCAAGGTTGACATTTATGGAAGAAGCTGACACTGGGGAGCTCAAGGCCAGCATCCGCATGATAGGGGAGGCTATGAAGGGCCCCCTGGATGGGGGTGTTAACACCTTTTAAGGCCAGAAGAGACCATTATGATAATCTAATTTACCTCCTGTGTAGAACAGACCACAGACTCATCCACTGATTACTGCATCTAGCCCAATAACTAATGGTTGAGCTAGATCACGTCTTTTGGAAAAGTATCTTATCTTATTCAAAAGACTCCAAGTGATGGAGAATCCACCAACTTCCCCTGATAAATTCCAGTGGTTACTTACTGCCTGTTCATTTACATATTATGTCCATTTCAAACTTTCCTGACTTCAGCTTCTAAGTAGTTGCTACTGCAGCTTCCTAGCCTCATGCAGCTACTGATGGAGAAGTCCCCTCAGGAAACAAAGGGAACCCCCTCTTCCCTCAGTATGATGGATTAACCCTTCAGAGAGAGAACAGACAGGAAGGCCTCAATTCTGCAGACAGTTGTCCACGAATTATAAGACCAGCTCTAGTTTTAAAACCAATTGCTTCATGAAGGAAAAAGTCTTTCTAGATCTAAACAGTGACGAAGAAACACAGGACTCCTCTCCCCCCAGGACCTTAAGCAAGCACCGTAACTATTCCTATTGATGCAATCCAATTTATTAGAGTGCGTCGCTGATACAAGGCCAGAACTTCACCATCTCAGAGATTCCTAAATGTTATATGATTAATAACCTCTTACTCCAACAAACTGCTGGTTTGCACTCTTCAACAAATCTCCCCCCTTTGCAAAGCTTGTTATCTGCGTTGATGTTTAGTGTGGAGCGTTATATCCTGCACAGCATTTCGCCCAGGGGAAAAATTATCCTTCCAGTTTTGATATAATTTTAATGCAACTAAAAAAGAAAAATCTGATTTTTTTAATTGAAGGTAGATCACATTTTAAGCAGCACCAAAAAGGAAACATTTTGTACCTTGCTTAGTGATTTATGACTACCCCCTTCGGAACAAATTCCTATTTAGACATTCATTTATTGTGTCTCCTGGTGTCATATTTTTGGCAAAGTCACTGGACACTGTATAGGGTGTCCCAATTCTCCCTCCATCAGAAAACATTTAGCAGAACTGCCTTTTAATTTTCTTGAATGGGACTGCAGCTCATACCACTTTACTCAGCTTTTCCTTTGATTAATGGGAATGCATTTCTGCTTACGGCGAGCAGAGCTGAAAGCATTACAGGCTATAACAATTCCAATATATGGTTTCAAATGGAAAAACCCAAAGGGCTTAGCATGTATTGCTTTAAGATAGTTTTATCCTTCAATCCATTCAGAATCTGCGGTGGGAAAGTGGACAAAAAAGAATCCTGGTCTTTAGTAAAAGCTTCTGTTAGAAATTATGCTGTTTAGATGGATTGACTTCCTTTGATCGGAGAGATACGTTACTTGGATAAGAACAGGAAAAAAAGAACATTCTGCTGATAATGAGAATGGATAACTCTGCTTTCCCATTCTATTCCATCATAAACAAAATAACATAACCTCAGAGTTAGGCATCATATATTGGTTATCTGTGTATTATGTAACTGCAATAACTTTCTGTAGAGTTGGGATCTGAGAGGAATTTTGCCTGGAAAAGCAACCTGATCTGCTGTTCTGCATTAGTCTCTCTTAAGAAACCATTGCTCTGAATTCCAACTGGCCTTTATGCAGAAAGAATTAATGGAAGATTAAAAAGTTGTCTGATATTGAGCAACTAATTATTTGACCCCAAGCCTACAATGACATTCCTGTGGGCACTGACTTCAATGGAGCTCCATGCCTGCATAAGGGTCATCATTGGAGGATTAGGGCCCTATTCAACAAATATCAGCTCGTTATCTATTTGTGACTTAAACACCAACAGAGTATTAATTTCTCCAATGTATTTGTTATTCAAAATGTGGTACAGTGAAGAATTATCATGAATAATTTTTGGTCGATAGCTCAACTGCAAGCTGTTCATTACAAGCATTTGGTATTCTGATCTTGATGTGTTTTTACTGGACATACATTGACACATGGTGTCCCTCTGTTCCCTCATTGGATAAATATAACTCTTAGAATCAGATTTCCGTTGTGAATGCTCATGACAACAAATTTGGCAATTGAGTGACTGGATGGAAGTTAGACTAGCCCTTTGACTGAAACATGACTGACAGACTTTCATTGTTTTCTGTGATTAGGAGATGTGACTTTCTGAAGAACACATGTTCACTAACACTCAAACATTAATACACTCATAGTTTGGGGGTAATCCCAATGTACACATGGTAGCCCAGGACCAATGGCACATGACAAATGTGATAAAGCTTAGGTGGAATTGTATAGAAGATTGTTACTTCCCAGTAATTGCAGCTATAAACCTGTGACATTAAAACTATTGATTAAAAACTGAGTTGTAAAGTTGGACTGTCTTGGTAAAATAAATACTGGATTTTAGCAGGAGTTAAAGTACAAGACAGGAGGGAGAGCTCACCAAATCTGATGGTTGTCATCATAGGTCTGACGTTATAGCTACAGGAAATAAATACATAGATATTCATAACCCCATAGCAAGTCAAACAAAATTGCAGGCCAGGCACAGCTTATAGAGTTGAGTAGGGACACACTTTTAGAACTCCCACCCCCATTTCTATAAAAGCTATCATCTCCACTTCACCAGAATGGAGAATGTGTGTTGACATAAAAAAAATTAGATCAGTGGGTTCTCACACAAAACACGTGAAATAATTAGTGCAATTTGCTGAATTGTAGAAGATTTTAAAGACTTGTTTTAAATAGCAAGTATAAACATACATTTCTCTCTCTTTCCTGGAAGGAACTGGTGCGACTCTTTCCCCTCTTCCTCCGCAGAGGGAAGCTGGCTGCAGGAGTAGGATTTGTTTAGAGACAGGAAGTGGATGGGTGATGCTCAGCTGTGGTACCCTCTCTTTCCCCATCACACTCCAACTACCAATGCATCAAGAACCCCAGAACTGCCCAACCAAACACCAGCTCCTGCTCTCCCCCGCCCCCTTTCAGATTCTTCTTTCTGGTGTGTCCTCACCTCACCAACTAAGGAGGAGGCTCAAACACCACTCAAGGCAGTGTCTTCAACCAAATAACAGTTGTTTAAGAGTGTTTCCTGGTACTTAATCCATGCTCCCCCTTTTCCTAATCACCTTGCTGCATAAAGTCTTGCATCACAATATAGCTCAGGGAACAAGGAGCTTTGAGTGATGAGTCAACTGGTGGAAGTGTTCTCACTATTGTCAGTAGTTTCTGAAGCCCTGGTGACTACATTGCACAGTGGAGTACGAACATGTTCATGGAGCAATGATTCTGTTTTGAACACACTGAATAACTCTGCTTTTCCTGGTGAGCTTCCCAGGCTAAAGGCTGCATTCTCAACAAGCCTGGGAGAGCTTTTGCTGCGCTTCAGAGTGCAAGCTTGCACTGAACAGCTTGCCCAGTTGTAAAGCTATCTAAAATGTTTATCTACGTAAGTTTTTTTGGCAAGATTATCTATCTATATATATAATTGTCGCTTTATTAATTACTTTCCTAAATAATTAATGATTAATAATTAATGATTGACAAATTATTAATTACTTTCCTAAATAATTACAACCCCATGTCTCTCCTCTTTTTTTTAAAAAAAAGCCAATGTGTAGCTTTCTAATCCTATCATGTAATGTATAATGTAATTCTAATATTAGCAAGCCCTTATTTCCACAACCTGGATTTTTCATACTTTTATCCCGAGGACTAGCAAAAAGCTGATTGCCAAACAACAATGAACTCATCTCAAATGCTAATGCACCCAGTGCCAGGTGAACAAATTGTCTATTATTAGACTTCTTCATGCAGTCAGTGCTTTTGTTCCCTACTTCTCTGTATTAACACCTGGTGTCGCAATGATATCAACTTTCAGAACGTCATTTCCCATAAACAGAATATAAAATGTATTAGGGAATTGGTTATACAGAAAGTGATTAACTTTTGTAAAGGGAGCTTTGTCAAACCAAAAGAAAAAAAGGGCAGGTAGTGGTAGAAATGGGGTAATTCTGAATATAAATCATAAATCTACATTGAGTCAATGGAGGAAAAGTTAGACATCCAAATGCACTGGATGCATTTTGTGGTCTTAAAGAAAACACTAATAATTGTGATGAGAAATTAGTTTTTATTAATAGTAATAATAGGTTGGGTTTTTTTTCCTCCAGTGAGTTTCACACAAATATAGAGTGTTTGACTAGTGTGTGAAAGTGTTGATGGGATTGTGTGGGTTGGGCATATGGAAAAGATATAAACCAAACCCAGCAGCTTCAAAAACACATATATAGATATATAAAAATATTGAGTAGTGTGATCCAAGTCCAAGTGTTCAAGAAAGAAATTATAATTAATAGGTCAGAAGGTACAAAATATGTGGAGGTTTGGTTTCTACTAAAACATTACAAGTTATTGTTGGTGGAATGATATCGCACTTAACAGAGAGCTTTGGTCTGATCGGATATGGCAAATTTTATGTTTGTTGTAAGAAATAAGAGGCTGCTTTCAGCCTCCCTGACATACATATGGGGAAAGTACCCTTAAAAGCCCTTAACTTGTGGTTAAAGCCTTCAAGTGGGTCTCAGGGTTCAATCCCTGCCTCTGCCACAGATGCCTGATATAACTGTGGATGAGTCATGCAATCCCTCTTATCTGATTCAGTTCCCCATTTAATACAAAGATAATAATCCTTCCTCTCCCCCCTCCCACACACATTTTTCACCTGCTTTTTCTGTTTACATAGTTAACTCTTCACGGCATGTCAGTCATTATGTATTTGTACAGTGTCTAGCACAATCTCAGTTGGGGCCTCTAGACATTACTGTAATGCACATATTAAAATAATGAAGCTAGCCAGGATTAGTGAAACCCAATACAGCTGGACATTGTAACCAATTTAAAAATCAATTAGTGGATGTTCAGGCCTCTCTTACAACAGTGACTAACTAACTAGACTGGAGTCCAGTGCATTGCTGTGAGCCAAATCTGACTACTGGGGAGAGATAGCTCAGTGGTTTGAGCATTGGCCTGCTAAACCCAGGGTTGTGAGTTCAATCCTTGAGGGAGCCATTTAGGGAACTGGGGTAGAAATCTGTCTGGGGATTGGTCCTGCTTTAAGCAGGGGTTGGACTAGAAGACCTCCTGAGGTCCCTTCCAACCCTGATATTCTATGATTCATTTTGCTTGGGTGCAACAGAGGCAGAATTTCTATCCTAGAGAGGTAGCGATGAACAGGACTCAAGTCTGTTTTGCCAAGTGTCAAGAGAACAAGAATTCTATCCAACTATCCAGAAGATTTATTATGTTTTCAAATAACTAGAAGACCCCCACAACACCTCTTTATATCCATAAGTGCCTCAACTTCCCATTGCTGCATGAAACGCTGGAAGGAAATTATCTGGAGTCCGATTTCTGCAGAAAATCCGAGATTGTTTTGGCTGGGTTTAGATTTTATTGTTCTTGAGTTGGGATTTTGTTTAGAAAAGGTCTTGATAATTTTAACAACAACATTTTGATGCTGACAAATGCTACTTGACCATAATTAAATAACTATTGTACAAAGAACCATTGGAAAAATATTACTTACGACAAATAGCTGGCTGCAGTACGACTCCAATGGTGTTTCAAACACTAACTAATGGATTAGTTGGTTCAAGTGCACCTGCTAAGGCAAAAAGAACCACATAATGATCTAATGTTTTACACCAAATTTCAATTCAAGCATTTCATTTTGGGACTCTAGAAAGCTAGCGGGTTATTCGGCCATAGGACCTGCTGTAATATTAGTAATACTTAGAGCTGTTCTTCAGTTTACTGTCTCAATACTGGGTTATGTCCAAACTCCACTGAGCACAGGAGTTCAGGGCGGAGGAGGAAATGTGACTTCACAAACCTCCAGTCTTGGCCCAAACTAGGCTTGGCCCTGGCATAAGTTAGAACCACCTCAGTGCTGTTCCAGTTTATGCCCCGCTGCCTGTGGCCAGCCCCAGGGGCCATTCTTGCAACCAGAGATGGCTAATGCTCAGAGGTGCCCTGTCCACTCCCCATTTTTCCTCCAACTGGAAGGGCCCCTACAATAACTATCAGCCAACCAGGAACCCTCCCACACTGACAGACTCCTCCACTGGCTGTTTAAGCCAACTTTGCATTCATGTTGTGCTTTCAAAGAGTTGGAAAGCAGCCATACAAGGCTCAAGTGTCTGGCTAGCTATCTTCAAAACACTGAACAAAAAAAATCAATCCATAAAGGACTTTTCCTCTGGGTCAAATTGGCAGAGACCCTAGGGGATTTTCACCTTCCTCTGCAGCATGGGTCACTTGCGGGTTTAAGCTAGTATAAATGGTAGATTCTGTGTAATTTGAAGTCTTTAAATCATGATTTGAGGACTTCAGCAACTCAATCAGAGGTTAGGGGTCTATTACAGGAGTGGATGGGTGAGGTTCTGTGACCTGCAGAGTGCAGGAGGTCAGATTAGATGATCACAATGGTCCCTTCTGACCTTAATCAACTGGAACGTCAAACAGGAAACTGCTAGACTCCATTACTTTGCTCCATTGCAAAAATCTATTCAAAATGCAATCTATTAAGTGTGGTGACATTTATTCATAGAATCCCCACCACCAGCAAAAGTGAGCAGATCTTAGCAGAGAATTATAAATACTCAGTCATAAAATCATAATAGAAAAACAATAAAAGGAGAAACAAAGCAGCAGAAGTCCAAAAAAGGAAATATAAAGGGAGGGAGTTTTACTTATGTGGAGTAAGGGCACAATATTTCTTTGTAAACACTCTACTTGTCCTAGGATTTACATAATGAAAAAAGTTAAAGAAAGAAATCCATATGTATTCATTTGTTGCTTGCATGTCACACCATCTTGATGCTACACATCAGCTCACATGGTTCTGGTTACAAGATTTACTTCCAATATTTGTTACCATACACCAGATGGAACATGAACGGAAACAAGGATGAAACTTATAACATATTAAATTGTGCAGGACTACTCATTCCGTCGAGTCCTCTGAAACAGGCTTGATATGATCCCTTGTATTAGATGGCCAGGAAAATCTTTTTTATAATATCTTTTTATATGCTCTATATTCATTAATTTAGAAAGAAATTTCTGTCTCTGCTGTTGTATGATAAAATCACATGACTGCTGTAAAATGGGTTCAGGGGCTCATGAATCTGCCTTAACCACCAAAGATAAACAAATCTGGAACTCATTAGTCTTTGGATGGCAGTGTTTTGGCACACACTGGAAAAGGAGTTATCAAGACTAAAATCAGAGAGGTTGATATATGTATCTGCATCTCAAAATGTCTGTTAAACTGCCAACATGCTTCACGTAGTCCCTGTGAGGTTTGTATTTTTTCCTGCATTGTTTAAGCTGTCAAATGTTAATGTGTTCCTGGCTTAATTTATTACACTGATATGACAAGTTATGAGCAAATGTATTCTTGTTTACTACTGTTAATATTTTGGTTACAGTCATTAAGAGCATTTTTAAGATTAGTCTTTTTTGTTATTTTAATGGTAGAAAAAAAGAAGCAAAATCTTTAGCGAAAAAGGTTTCCCATTGACACTACTCAATACCTTAAACTGGAACCATTATTACATTAACCATCAATGGCATCAGCACAGGTCAGAATGAATCTTAATGAAGATGTTTGTATAGTCTGCCTGATGCATGAACCGTCCTGTAACTCCTGGGATCTCAGTTAGTTACAAGGGATGGATGTTTGCCATTAAATGAAAATCCAGCATGCAATCCTCCATGAATTGACTTACTTTCATCATTAGTGGGAAGTAGAGAGTCTTATAGATTCATCGATTTTTAGGGCCATAAGTATCCACTGTGACCATCTATTCTGACCTGCATCCAGCCCAATAACCCGTAACTGAACTAGAGGTTCTCAGGTAATGCAGTTCTCATGTCTATTAACAGGGTGTCCATATGATAATATGAATGACCCAACAGCTAGAGACAATAGAGCAATTCCTATGCTCCAGTGAAAGTACATGAGCTGCAAAATATACTGTGACGTATTCCCCTGTGTCTGTGTCCTGGTGTCCTCTGCTAAAATACATGAACAACATATTCCTGAGTAACAGTTCTCTCTACTAACTGAGTTACTGGAGTTCATTTAGCAGACCAAGTAAAGGTCTTTGTATCGGAGAGTCACTCATCCTCATTTCAAATGACGATCCTTCCTTTTCATGTTGTTAGACACTTATGGGCAAAGATCTTCGGAACCTCTTCGGCAACAGGTTTCATCAGTCATTACATCAGAGAGGCCTAAAGCTGAGGTGATACCATCTGCCAGATCAGATATCTTTAGGGAACTGGTTTCTACAAAATATCCACATCAGCCCTGTGCTAAATTAGACTTTGGTTAGCATCACCTTCAGTCTTTAACTCTTACAAGCGCCAACAAAATGCTAGGAACAGAGGGGGTCAGACTCACTGATGTGACCCTTCAGGGGAATTCTGCATTTTCAGTAATGTATTGAATCCTGGAATGTCACCAAATACTTCATCCCTTCTATCTGCTTAGCAGGACACAGGATGTCTTTACCCACATAAAGCAATGTGACAACTCAAGCACGCATTTCAATTACAGAGGGTGATGTAACAGAACGTAGCACAGTTGCAAATCACATTATTTCACAAACATAAAAATAATGCTGGGCAAAGAATGGAGTTTCCATTTTGCAGAGCATTTTCATATTTTGAAAATGGTTTTCATTCCCATTTGGAATGCAAAGGGGAAAAAATTGATATTTTCTGTGGCACAGAAATTAAAAAAAAAAGTTACTTTTGAAAAATCAAAAATGTTTTGTTTCCACAATTTCTAAATTAAATCCTGCCTGGTGGGCTGAAAGGGAGCTAGGAGCCTGGAAGCCCTACGGGGTCCAGGCTAGCTCGGAGCCTCACAGCTAATGCTCTCAGGGCTTCCATGCCTCCAGCTCTCTGTCAGCCCTGAAGCCCTGTTTCTGCATCCCCGCCTGGTGAGTTTCAAAGGAGTCAGAGACTTTGGATGCCCCAGGGCACTGTGTCCCTCCCCACCCCACCCCCAAAGCAGCCAGCTAGCCCAAGGTTGCCCAACTCCACGGTAGTCTGCATGTCCTGCTGCCCTTGAGCCAAGGACCCTGTGAGTCCCTGGGTCTAGGCAGTCCATCTGGCAGGCTGGGCTGGGGACTCTGGGAGGGATTATAATATTTCCTCTCTCCCACCCTCCATTTGTCTCTTTAATGGCTTTGTGGCTTGGAAATTCTGCCCCACGACTAAACACTCCAAGACAGGGCTTGCCTGTTTCTCTGTGTCTAGTCGTTGACACAATGAGGCCTGAGTCTGAGGTAAGGCCTTTAGGCACACTACTTTGCACCTTACGATTATCACTTACTTATGAAGTTTCAGAGTAGCAGCCGTGTTAGTCTGTATCCGCAAAAAGAACAGGAGTACTTTGTTAGTCTCTAAGGTGCCACAAATACTCCTGTTCTTTTTACTTATGAAGTAAATCTGTGTAATCACTGCCATTTACAGAGTCAGAAACTGAAGCTCAGAAAGGTTAATGGGTATGTTCAGAACCTGACTAGAACAGAGGCCTCTTCACACTGAAGCCAACGCCTTAGCCACTAAACCACAGTGTGTCTGAGAAAAGTCACTTCCTGGTCTGAACTTGAGTTTCAGAGTTTTTTAAATGGAGGTGATGCTTACCTATATAGTCGTGGGAAACAGCAGGGACTGGTGTCATGTGTAGTCTGATACAATATCTTAATGAGAGAGCATGGACAGAACAGCACACTAATGAAATTCACAAATCTACTTTTCTGGGAGGACCTACAAACACCATTCAGCACAGAGAAATAATGCAAAGGGACTTGGAGGTGCTTAGGAGCAGAGAGTGTAAAAATCAAAGTGCAGTGTGATAGATCTGAGGGAAAATATTCTGCAAACACAAACACTCAGTGTAGGAGGGAGGAACCTGGGAAACAATTACTTAGTGAGCCTGTGAAGCATGGTTTGAAATGCAATATGGCTGTAGAAAGGACATGTCACAGAGCAGGAAGTTAATTCCCTCTCCCTCTGGCTTTCAACTGTGGGTACCACCTTACCAGAAAGATACTGACAATTGAGGAGCGCTCAGAACAAACATTATCAAGGGGCTCATAGGACTAACTCATACAGTGGCAGGGAGATAGATGGAATGACCTAAAAAGTCATTTCCCTCTATGATTTATGAAAATCACCAAGGTATTTTGGTATTTTCTGGTAAATTGTTACCTGTTCATGTGCAATATCAGAAATGCATAATATTTTTGTAACCGTGAAATGTCTTGCATGTCCCCACACACATACAAAAACCCCAATACCTATAAATGGACATATCACAAGGATATTATGAAAGGCAACTAACTGCTACAGCATACCATGTCATTCTTATGTGCATCTGATTGCTCCTGCTGCTACATCTGCTGCTTGAGGGGAAGCTGCTGTCTCAATATCTTGTGATATTCCTTAGGAACAACTGTCAGCTCAAGGGTCAAACGTTCAAACTTAAACTACAAGAAAGAAGGATGCAGTGTTACTTCATACAGCCAGGTCATTTTGCATCTCTCACTGCACCTTCATTCCCAACGTCCTTTTTAAATGGAATGCACGGAAATAACTTCACACACACACACACACACACACACACACACGCACACACACACCCCAAAATGCAGCCAACCTGGTGCAGAGCATGACAACTGCAAACCAGTGAGCAAAGATGCTGTATAACTGTTTAGGTTTAGGGAGTGAAGAATAGTGCATCCCACTGAAACAATGTTGGCGGGTGGGGGCGTATTTAAATAAACAGAACACAGTTAATATGCAAACTGCATTTAGCCTACTGGAATTAGAGTTGTGAAAGATCTGTGTTCATTAATGGCCACAGGTTCTTATGATCCCAGTTCTGTTCTATTTAGGGCCTTCAGTAGCACAGCACCTTACCCCCACACTTGGCACTGGTTAAGTACTGTCTCCACATAAAGCATGCCACCTATTAAACTATCAACCATTATTTCCCATGGCAGCTCCTTGGTAACCTACTACTGAGGTGCAACCCCATCTAAGTTCATGATGAGAAAATTGATGAGAACCTATCCTGAGGTATGGCTGGATGTAGCCTTAACAGCAACAAAGACAATAACAGCAACAGGTATAAGAGTTGGAAAGGAGACAGAAAGTTCACTGCACCCCTCCCCATTCCCTCCTCATTATTAGGGCCCTACCAAATTCACGGTCCATTTTGGTCAATTTCATGGTCACAGGATTTTAAAAATAATAAATTTCATTATTTCAGCTATTTAAATCTGAAATTTCACAGTGTTGTAATGGTAGGGGTCCTGACCCAAAAAGGAGTTGTGGAGGGGGGGGTCACAAAGTTATTGTAGGGGAAATTGCGGTATTGTTATTCTTACTTCTGTGCTGCTGCAAGCAGCGGCTCTGCCTTCAGAGCTGGGCAGCTGAAGAGCGGTGGCTGCTGGTCAGGAGCCCAGTTCTGAAAGCACAGCCGCTGCCAGCAGCAGCGCAGAAGTAAGGATGGCATGGTATGGTATTACCACCCTGTGCTGCTGCCTGCAGAGCTGGGCACCCAGCCAACAGCCGCCGTTCTCGGGCTGCCCAGCTCTAAAGGCAGCAACACAGAAGTAAGGGTGGCCTGGTATGGTATTGCCACTCTTACTTCTGAGCTGCTATTGGCGGAGCACTGCCTTCAGAGCTTGGCACCTGGCCAACACCCGCCACTCTCCGGCCACCCAGCTCTGAAGGCAGCACAGACGTAAGAGTAGCAATACCACAATCACCAAAAATAACCTTGTGACCCCACTGCAACTCCCTTTTGGGTCAGGACCCCCCATTTGAGAAACGCTGGTCTCCCGCATTAAAGCTATATAGTATAGGGTATAAGCACTCAAAGACCAGATTTCACATGTGGAGGCCAGATTTTACGGTCTGTGATGCATTTTTCATGGCCGTGAATTTGGTAGGGCCCTACTCATTCTTCTGGTAGAGATGCCCAGACTCTACAAGTATCTCTTGTTAATTTTAGATTCCAAGGATTCTGGATATGGAAGTAGAGAGAGAGCAGTAGCAGTATGGAGCTTAGTGCACATGAATTATGGTGATGGGGAGTAGCCAAGCCACACATATGTACTACAACCCCTCTGTGTTACACTAGCATCTCTTTAGTCTATTACATGTATTTCAACTTCCGATCCAAGAGATTTCAAAGAATCTGCTAGTGACCTTTTAACACTTTGTTGGTTTGATTTTATTTGTTTATTGCTGCCTCTTACAGAATCCTAGGATAACAATCCATGGCCAGGAACCTCAGATGTGCCTGGTGATGGTGCCCCAGTGTGAGACACCTTAAAGGCGCCCAGTTTCAGAGAGTGGGGGTTGCAGCACTTCCTAACAATCAGGCCCCTTAGGGAGTCTCACATTGGGCACCCAACACCAATAGTCAATTTAGAAAAATCCAAGCCCCTCAGAGCTCTCAGCCATTGCTTGTCCTGAACATTATTTCTTCCTTGTCCCTGTAAAATATGTATTTGCTCTTTTGCAGCTTTCCCCCAAATTTCTCTTCAGTGAACAGGGATGCGAATGATAGTTTAGGTTTTTTTTTCTTCTCTTTCTGATAAAGCATGTGATGGGGATGCCAAACACAGCATCATGATCTCAAGTCAGAAACAAGATCCAGCAGTAGATGAAAACTTAAAACTCCTGCCTGCATCCAAATGAATCTTTTAATCACTAATAATGAGGTACAAAGAAGCTGAATTGTTTCCAAACAGCTGTTTTTCATGATTCACTGGCTTTCTTATGAAGTCTTTTAGACCTACCTCCTCTGTTGTTCCCCATCATGTTGTCGGCGCTTTCAGATGGCCTAAACTATCAATTATAATTTTTACTATGGTCAATTTATTTTCATTAAGATTAACAATTCTGAATGAAATGTCGTCTCTCCACAATCTTCCAGACATCGTTGTATATGTTTATACCTCCCCTTTCAATCCTCTTTGGCCTACTCTGAATTTAAGACCAAATTCTCTACTGGTATAAGCCCACACACTGAAGCCAATAGAATTGCACTATTTACACGAGTCAAAAAATTGGCTAATCACATGCAGACATGTTGGATCTTTCTCACCTTCTTTGCTTTGTTTCAGCATGAGCATCTTGAAACATGGATAGCCCTGTTTTCCAGATAGGGAATGAGGCAACCGGTCTACAAACCTGCTTTTTTGCCTACCCATGAAAAGTACCATTCTCCTCTAAACAACCTAGGATATATCATTGTTATAATTTTCACTTCACCATCATGTTCCAAATAAGACCACAGTGCTGGAATTCCTTCTGTCTACATATGCCTTTCTCCTCTATTTTCTTTGTCATGCTTCTTGATGTTTTAATTTTCTGGGATTTCCCCTCATATCTCTCTTCCTCCCACATCCTCTCCCAATTTATATTCTGAGGCCTGGTCTACACTACGGGTTTAGGTCGACTTTAGCAGCGTTAAACCGAATTAAGCCTGGACACATCCACACAACGAAGCCCTTTCTTTCGACTTAAAGGGTCCTTTAAACCGGTTTCTTTACACCACCGCCGACGAGGGGATTAGCGATAAAACCGGCCTTTGCGGGTCGGAATTGGGGTAGTGTGGACGGAATTCGACGTTATTGGCCTCCGGGAGCTATCCCACAGTGCTTCATTGTGACCGCTCTGGACAGCACTCTCAACTCAGATGCACTGACCAGGTAGACAGGAAAAGACCCGCGAATGTTTGAATTTCATTTCCTGTTTGCCCAGCGTGGAGAGCACAGGTGACCACACAGAGCTCATCAGCACAGGTAACCGTGATGGAGTCCCAGGATCGCAAAAGAGCTCCAGCATGGACCGAACGGGAGGTACGAGATCTGCTCGCCATATGGGGAGATGAAGCAGTGATAGCTGAACTCCGTAGCAGTAAAAGAAATGGAAAAGTATTAGAAAAGTGTAAGGCAATAAAGTACTTACATAAACGTATACAGGAAATAGACCTTTTTCTTTCAATGTTTGCCTGTTCCACCTTGAATGGCTGGGATGTGTATAAAGCCATAAAAGTGCATTGTTTCATATTGGTAGTGAAGTAGGTGCTAATGGGTACATATCAGCCTGCACTGGAAATACAGCATCTCTCTAACAAGTTGTCAATCTTAATTAAGACATCAACACGTCAAATTAAGAAGGTATTGCTGCACAGTCTATTGCTGAACTGCATGTCAGGTGAAATAAGCACTAATTATACACTTAGCCAAATATACCCACTCAGTATTGCTTCAAAACTAAGGTCACTGAGTTATTATGAAGTGGTAGTTTACACAATTTTAGATTCCACCAAGTGGCAGGTGGCCTTACAAATATGCAACTCAGCATGTTTTGTTTGGTCCCCACAGCTGTGCTGCCAATCAGTTAAGGATGGCTGCGAGTAAATGCTAATTAGCTTCTGTTGATCTGCATATTCCAGCAGCCTCCCAGGATTCCCATTTTGATATGCAAGATTGCCAGTTGGGTATGTGATTGAATTAAGAACCAAGAAAAGATTTTATCTTCCATGCAGGAAAATGTGGGTCTGAATCCCCAACAGAGGCTGTTATCACTCTGATTTATGTTTGGCAGTTCCTGTCATCATAGTGGTGGCAAAGGCTCAGTGCTAGAGGGTGCTGCCTTCCTTCTTATGAAGGCAAAAGAACCTCCTAGCCCTATTACGAGTTAACATTCTTACCATCTGGTATCTGATCCATCCCTGGCATTTCCATTTGCGAGGATTCTGCATGTCTGCTTCCCCAGTCCCAGCAGATGTTATCATGTAGGTTGAATGGGCCTTGAAAAAAAATATGACCAAACAAAATATAAATTCTACAAGGGCAGAAAGATTTTGGTTTTTTTGCCATGGTGGAGTGAAGAAAATGAGAGTCAGAGGGGTCCTTGGTATCCTGTTAATAGTAGGCTACATTTGCTAGGCCTGCAAAGAAAGGAAATGGTTAGAAAATTGTACTACTGGAACCAGTGTATTTAGATTTTGCACCTGTGCTTCATCAGGGAAAAATAATGATCTCACTAGATAAACATTGCAATAACAATTTTCAAAAATTTTCCTTGGCTCTGGTATTAGCAAGTTCTGATTCCCTGCAGTGATGAAACAATATTTCTTGGAAACCACTCACAGAATAGGATAGCAAAATAAAATTTGTGTCATCTTTTAGAATTTTTTTTTTTTAATGACCCAGATCAGACATTGCAGGAAAAAAATGATTATTTAAGTCTGGCGCCAAGTTTGTGTATGTTTTTATCATATTGTTTCTTACGTTTTAAAAAGCATAAATCAAAAAAGGTTGGCTTCAGACCAATGGAACATTGTATGCTGCTTTCAAAATGCCAAGGAACAGATCTTCCATAGGGACTTAACGTTATTTTTTTTTTAAATGATGCCATTTCTCCCATTCATGAAGCTTGTCAGCACCCTCTCTAAGCAAGACACCTAAGTAAATGAACATTAGTACTTTAATAGAGTTCACAGAGGAAATTAATATGTAAGTGACTTCATTCCAGTCTTCAGTAGCACATTTAATAGACAAGAGCCCAGAAATGTGGTAACGATAAATACCACATTAAAAGGCACCTGGAAAGAGACTATTCCCCGCCCCACCCTTACACAGTTGAAGACAGTGAAAACCTCACTCTCTTTTAGAAGATATTAATAAGCACCAAGATACAGTACTCTATTATGTAATAAAATGTGTGCCAGGTACAATAAAATAAGATATAAAGGGCTCTATTCATGGAGCTATAATGAATAATACACTCATGTCAAATATATATTAAAATAAAAGCTACCTGCCCATGAATCCTAAATCCAAACATGATGTAGGAAGTCTGTTTTTTCCTCACACACTCTTTACAAATGCAAATGCAGTCCTGGGGCTCATTCTTTAAAGAGAAAAAGGTTTTGGAATTTGGAGTGAGATGAAAAAAAAAAAATCAGAACGTCTCCTTTGAATCAAAGAACAATCTTTAATAAGAGAAGAAAAAGAACCTTAGCTGTAATTCCCTCTGCCGATAGGAAATTATGTCAGTGACAAAACCTGTAGTATTTTTGTGAATTACATGGATGTTTTTAAAGTTCAGGGAGTTAATTCATAAATGAAGCCTAGAGCTCCTAAGCCTGAAAATACCTAAAACTGAATTCCATCCAGCTAGGTTTCTATACGATGCCTATATCATCATCTAAGGTCTAGTTCAGCAAGGCATTCAAGCACATGCTTACCTTTAACCATGTGCTTAAATCCCATTGAAGGTAATAAGAATGAAACATGCTTATTCACTTTCCTGAACTGGGGCCTAAGTGTTTTCCAGAGTTATTAAGCATGCCACATTATATTTCTATTTCTCTGTGATCCAGACAGCAGGACTCAGCTTAGTTTGTTTTTTGTCTGGCTCTTATTTTTGTAGGGAGACTGTAGAATACCTGTCAAAGAAGTGGTGTGTGCATTTTTTGCTCTGTAGGTGCTAAGAATCACAGATGCTCTGATATTACCTGGGAGTGAGTCCCAGGCTTGTGGGCTAGGCACTGAGAAAGCTCCACCTCCTGCACCCATGGGTTTCGCTCTGAGGTTGGCAGCCCTGTTTTCTCCCTGGAGAACTGAAATCTTGAATTTAATCAGCATTCAATGCAGTGCCTGTGAAGAGAATGGAGTAATGTCGGAGGTAACGTCTCTCAGTAGCATGAGTTGCTGCTAATAGGATGCTGTGCTCTGAACTAATTGAACTTTTTTTAAATGTTGGGGATTTCACACACAGATACAGGGAATTACAATAATCAACAGTAGTTCTTCAACAGAAGCTCATTATTCAAGATAGCAACTTCATCCTTCGCCATCCAGTGGAAGTTATACAAAGCAATGAGAATTGATTTTACAAAGAAAAACAAAGGCTCTTTTGATCTTCACCCCATAAGCTATGAATTCATTTAGCGTTATACCTGATGGCTGGGGCATGATGAAATGGCATAGGAACCAGTAAGTGCCCTGACACGGATTCCAGCAATGATCACTCAATTTTCCAATTAAATACTCATTTGCACTTCCATAATGCCCATGGTTCAAAGAACCCTGAAGTCAACTTACAGCAGTATCTACACCACGCTATGTCGGCGGGAGACGCTGTCCTGTCGACATAGCTTCCACCTCTGGGGAAGGTGGAGTACAAACGTCGATAGGAGAGCGCTCTCCCATTGACTTAGTGTGTCTTCACCAGACCCACTAAATCAAAACCGCTGCATCGATCGCAGTGGTGCCGATTTAGCCGGTAATGTAGACATGGCCTTTCTGCACAACTCCCAACTCTATTTGTTTAAAGGATGGTTGCTTTGTGATGAGATCTCCAGTCTAGACTACACAAGAGCAGACTGCCTGGAATGGAAAGTCCAAGCAGCCTGATAGACAAAGTTGCTGGGGACATTCATCTTATATAGATGACCAGTGACGTCTTTTGCTTCCTAATATGTACACCCAAGAGTGAACTCATTCCTGAGCATATACCACATGAGCCTGTGTAAGTGCCAGGAAAGTAGCTCAACAACTAAATCTTGTGCCCTTTATAAGCAAGAAGACATTGCATTAAGTATTGATTTTTAACCCATTTTTGGTTACTGGATAATTATTTTAATATTTAAATAGTCCTTTTAATCAAAGGTTTTCAAAATGCTTTATAACCACTATGTTTCATAACACACACACACACACGACGTAGGCAACTACTACACCCATTTTACAGATGGGTAAACTGAGAGAGGGGGACGTTGAATGCAATTTGCTCAAATTCATACAGTAAGTTAGTGGAATTGTTGGGCCTAGAACACAGGAATCTAGTCCTCAGCTCCTGAGTCTTCATTAATTATATCTTATAGGCTCATCTCTTCTGTTTTGAATCCATCCATGAAAGTTACTCTAGGTCTGCCCTCTTGATTTCTTGGGATATACCAGGGATATAGGCTCAGGGACATCTTAAGTACCTTTAACATCAGTTTAGTTCTTTCATATACTGAAAATAAGTGAAGCATATACAGATACAATTTCTTTAGCTCCTAGTGTCATTGGTTTTTTGGTTGTTGTTTTTTTGGTTAGAATTGATGTAATAAATAGCCCAAAGTGGTGTGCATGTTACAGAATAATTGTGAACGTCATTGATTTTATTATTAGATGACCTAACAACAAATAGATTTAACAATTTTAGGATACAGTATTTTGAAAAAAAAAAAATCATTCTCCTATTCTTCTCTTCCACTAAATGAACTGCTGGAATTCTCAATATCTGTTGCAAAGAGACTGAGGTGGGAAAAATCAATACATTAGTTATTATTTATTAAATCAAAATAAAGCTCTGTGTGCACATTTCTCTCTGATATTCCCACTTTATCAATATCCGTGGGAGACTGCATTCCCCTGGGGGAGTAAAACAGAGTTTTTGATTTTCAGCCATTAGTTTTGCAAAAGTATTCCAAGCATAACACTGCAATAAATCCCAGAAAAGGAAAACTTGGGCTAAATAAAGGTAAAATTTCCCATCAATGAGACCTAGGCTTTGGAATTAGCTTTCAAAGGAAGCAGAAAGCCCCATTATTTGGGACACTTAAATACTAAAAGTTTTACTGTAGGACACAATCTTGCACTAGCAGTAAAATGGAATGGATGACTCTAAGTTCTGTGATACGGTCTTGAGAGTCTCAGTGGTGGGAACTTGGTTGTCAAGGGAAGAAGTCTGATCAGAGGAAGAAGACCTTAAAAGTGGTTTTATAAGGCTCCAGCCTATGTAAGGAGACTTATCTGAACCAAACCCCATCACTAGTTGCCTGTAGCCTTACAATAGTTCATTTACAGCATGACTCAGGGGATCTGGATATGTTAACCTTGTGAACATAGTGCAAAGCTCTTTTTCTCTACAGCTCATGGTTAGTGGGTGAGCTGAAGATGTGAGATGGTTAGATACAGGGACATTATTACTGTGGTGGGCAATATCAATATTAAAAGGAATTGTGGAGGCAGTGTATATTGTGACATTTTATATGTAATATGGTTTACCTTTTGTTAAAGTGCTGAGCTTCAATAAAAACTAAACTAATTAAATACACAAATTTCCACCCACACAAATTTACTTCCTCTAAAAATTCTTGTCTGTTCCATAGACTTGGGCCCAAAATCCCCATAGTTCAAATCCAAACTGTCACAAAGTTTGGGGGTGCTAGGATCTGAGTGGGTTAGTTTGGGTTCTTTTAATATAAAACCCCACACACCTCTGAATGAGAACAATACAAAAGCATGTTAAGACTGACAGCCAGGATGTAAAATCCCCATTCTCTCCTCACACACAAAAAGTATGAAAACATTTATTATGAAACATATTTTTCCGTACTGTATTGCAGAATGTAAACAAGTTCTTGTGACATATGGGGCCATGTGTTTCCTTAAAGAGGTGTTATGTATGTCAGAAGCAGCATATGTATCGTGTGATGCAGCTACCACCATGGTAAGCATTTGTTATTGCCTAATGAACAGGTGCATGCAACCCCCATGTAAATAGATGTCACTGCTGTGCTAAGGCTCCTTTTACTTGTGTCTCCTTCTTTAGAAGAATGTATATTTTCTACATCGATATACTTGCCACTTTCCCTATTATAGATTTTACTTTAATGCACAACAGGTGTTCGAAGGAAGAGTCAGACCAAGGATGAACTGTTTTTTTAGTTCTGTAAGGTACTCAGATACCACGATGACAAGCGCCATATAAATCTCTAGACATGTACAGTAGATGCATGATTCAAGTTTTGCAAAGGAAAATAATCGGATATAGAAAAATCTTAAATTATAGACAAAAGGCACAATTAGTTGCTTTTTTGTCCATTTAAAAAAAAAACACCCTACTTTTCCTGCTGGAAAGAATAAAACAGTTGATGAACAGTCTGCACTCAGCCACATTATCAAAAACATAGAGAAGCTTGTATCTAGGGATGGTTCCTTGTTTTATCTAGTAGCCATTCTGAGTGGCTTCTTGTGGAGCAGCGGAGGCCGAGACCAAAAGAGTAAAAACCACCACCAAGGGTTTTTATTAAGACAACAATTGTGTAGCTCCAGAAGCAGCTGCAGCAGCAGCAGCCGCTGACCGTAACTAAAAAGCAAACATTACGTAACTATAATTAGAATTCTAGTTATAAGGAGGAACTAATCCCATTAATAATTTCATAAATCCGTCTCCAGTCCCTACAGGTGGCCATCTGGTTCTGACGGCATGTCTATCAGGCCCAACATCCTATCAGTTATCCTGTATTGTCAGTGGCAAAGTAAAATTACTGGAACCAGTTAGATGGTCTGAAATATCTCTGCTTTGCTCTTGGTAAGCAGGTGCAAGATGAATGAAGTTCCATACTCAACCATCTGACAGTTTGTAAGCGTATGGTCCTTTTTTCGCAGCAATTTTCAGTGGAGACATGAACCTGGGTTCTCTTTTTTGTAAGATTTCAGGTTTTTGTACTCTTACAAATGAGACACATTCAAATTTTAGATAAAACAACATTTATCTGTATGTGCTGTATATTTTTGTTGTTTCTGTTGAATATTTTTCTTATATCCAGCTGCACAGATATATCAAAAGCGGCTCCCAGTAATCCAGCAATGTTTAATTTAGTATGCATTTCTCTGCTATGTAATAATTCAGGCGGTGACCTTTGCATTGCGGCATGGCCCATAGCCCTGTAGATTTGTAAGAAATTTGTAACGAAGGTCCTCCATGCTTTTCTTTCCAACATAGCGGTATGTAGATTCAAACTTCTGTTGAATCATTCGATTTCTCCATAAGCTTGAGGGCCATACATGGATGATCTTCTATGTCTAATGTTCCTCTCTGCCAGAAAAGTTTCAGATCCCAGCAAAGGTAAATTGCGTTCTGTTGTCCAATACTAATTCTTTCTAGTTCTGTTTCTTGCTAAAGACATCAACTGAAGTAGTTGATCAAGTGATAGCATAGCAACAGTCACTTGGGGCATGGTCAAATGGACCTCTAATATCAATGGCAAGTTTTTGCCATGTTGCATCTGGAAAAAGGCTGTAACGGTGGCACATGCGTCACCACTGTCTTCTGACGTTAACTGCCAAATAACACGTTTTTATAGCCATCTGAATTGGCATTTGGCCAAATTCAGTTTCAGCCCTGTTGTTCTGATGCGGCATAGTATACAGGGAAGATTTTTCTGTGTTCCTCAGGAGACTTCACGAACACAATATCATCACCAAAATAACTCTGGACTCCAGGCTGGTTACTGAGAATCACTAACATCGTTCTTTGGAAAGTGCTGGGTGCTGATGCAAATCTGTATGGTACACGTTTAATGTGGAATAGCCCATTTGCATAATAAACGCTGTGAAATCTCTGCTGTCCTCCTTAGCACAAGCTGGGGATATGCACTCTGTAGATCAAAAGTAGAAAACATTTTTGCACCATGAAGTTCCATGAACACTTATTTTGTATGTGGGAGTGGCTGTCTGTCAATCAGAACGCCTTTATTCGGCTCCCTTAAGTCTATGCAAAGATGAATTCTTCATCACCACGATCAGTGAGACCTATTCAGATGATGTAATTGCTTCAATAGTACCACATGGTATTTGGTTTTCAAGCTCTTGTGATAATCCCTGACCGAGGACAATAGATGGGCAACGTCTGTCATACGGGTGTCATATGAGGTCAAAGTTAAATTTTGTGAACAAATCCAAATGCACAGCCAAGGGGCTCCTCTGTACTAGCCTCGTTAAGCACAGAGACTGGAGTTTCTGCTGTAGTGGTGCCCGGTTGGGGTAGAAGCAATGCACCCATTGAGGACCTGCATGTTTAGTGCAGCAAACAAATCTCTAAGATAGGACTACCCCTATGCACAATACAGAATTCCACCAGAATGCAGTATGAATCAACAATCAGAGTTACAGGTAAGCAACCAAGCACAGGAATGTGGTCCATCAAGTAGTACACTAGGTGTAAGCTTGCTTCAGTAGGTGGCACCCACCCAAAGTATTACAAGTAAATTGAATCTAGTATAGTTCCACTGCCTGGGGCTTCCCTCTTGCTGTAGCAGAAATGTGAACAGTACACGTTCTTATATCCGCCACGCGTGTAGAGCTGCTTCCATCCACTCTCAAAACAGTAGCCTCAGGCACAGTAATTGCACTTGTTTGTTGCTTAGGCTGGTTGCTTCAGCATATCTTAGCAAAATGTTTAGTCTTTTTGCAATGATTGCGCTGAGCTGCCTTTGCAGGACATGCTGTGTAGTTTGCAGTATGTTGTGTAGATCCACAGCGGTAACATACTTTTCCTTGCGTGTTTGGAAGTCACTGGACCAGTGACTTCTCATTTGCATTGCCTCAACTACTTTGTTGTAGTCCACCTCTGCAGTGGTTCCATGGCTTGGATCACACCTGCTATATCTGGACCCACTATTTTCACCTCTGCCATAGCTGACTCTATGGGATTAGCAATGATTATGGCTTTTTGTAATGTCATACCCAATCCAAACAGTAGGTACAACTGTTTGCTCCAAAAACTGATCTCGAATAATTTCATCTGCCGTGTTGCCAAAATCACGTGACAATCAATTCTCTCAAAGCTGCAATATTCAGATCTGTCAACTCCCCAGCTTCTATTTGTACTGACAGAATTTATAGTGTTCTGCTACCACATTTATTTTAGACACAAAATTCTTTAATGCAGACAGTGCAGTATCATATTCATCATCCAGAAGGGGAAGAGTGTAGAATATATGCTGCCCTTCTGCACCAAGGCAGTGAATAAGGAGGACACGTTTTCTTGGTTCAGAAAGTTCTCCGCCCTTAATTGCAAGGATATAGGTCTCAAACACTCAAATCACTGGCCATCATGTACAGCCCCCAGCTAAAACCTCTCCAGCACATTATCAACGATCTACAATCTATCCTGGAAAACAATCCCTCACTCTCACAGATCTTGGGAGACAGGCCAGTTCTCGCTTACAGTCAGCCCCCCAACCTGAAGCAAATATTCACCAGCAACTACACATCACACCACAGAAACACTAACCCAGGAAGTCTAACTAACCAAGGAGACTCTTGCCTATATGCTCGGGGTCTTACTGATCGCCATATTTGGGGTCGGGAAGGAATTTTCCTCCAGGGCAGATTGGCTGAGCCTCTGGAGGTTTTTCGCCTTCCTCCGCAGCATGGGGCAAGGATCTCTAGCAGGAGGGTCTCTGCCGATTGAAGTCACTTAAAACAGGATTGGGGACTTCAACAGCAGAGTCCAGGGAAGGGGTAGGGACGGTTTTATGGCCTGCAGCACGCAGGGGGTCAGACCAGATGATCATAATGGTCCCTTCTGACCTTAAAGTCTATGAGTCTATGAATCAATCCCTGTAGCAAACCTTGTTGCCTACTCTGTCCCCATATCTACTCTAGTGACACCATCAGAGGACCCAACCACATCAGCCACACCATCAAGGGCTCATTCACCTGCACATCTACTAATGTTATATATGCCATCATGTGCCAGCAATGCCCCTCTGCCATGTACATTGGCCAAACCGGACAGTCCCTACATAAAAGAATAAATGGACACAAATCGGACATCGGGAATGCTAACATACAAAAGCCAGTAGGAGAACACTTTGATCTCCCTGGACATTCTATAACAGATTTAAAAGTAGCTATACTTGAACAAAAAAACTTCAGAAACAAACTTCAAAGAGAAACAGCAGAACTAAAATTAATTTGCAAATTTAACACCATTAATTTGGGCTTGAATAGGGACTGGGAGTGACTGGCTCGTTACAAAAGCAGCTTTGCCTCTCCTGGAATTGACATCTCATCATCTATTATTGGGAGTGGACTACATCCACCCTGATTGAATTGGCCCTGTCAACACTGTTTCTCCACTTGTGAGGAAACTCCCTTCTCTTCATGTGTCATTATATAATGTCTGTATCTGTAATTTTCACTCCATGCATCTGAAGAAGTGTTTTTTTTACCCACGAAAGCTTATGCCCAAATAAATCTGTTAGTCTTTAAGGTGCCACCGGACTCCTTGTTGTTTTTGTGGATACAGACTAACATGGCTACCCACTGATACTCAGAACTATTGTACGCAAAACCCTGAATCTAATTGTGAACAATGGTGCCCAGTCAGCATCATAGAGACAGCATCAGACCATTTTTAGTAAACAAACATTTAACACACAGCCCATTGGAAATGGTATTTGGAATACTTATGAATAGTTTTTAAACAAAAGATATTAGATAGTAAGTCTGCTGGGGTCTTCATATATGTAACTTCCCCACTTTGTTGCTGTTACATATATTTAAATACAAGGGTTCAACAGAACATTTATGCTCCTATACTTTAGTACACACATTCCCCTTTCATCTTCTTCTGGAAGGGATTTCTCAGTCTCTACAATGTGGCCATAATATGTGGTGTGACAAACCTGTGTCTCACTTCTGAGCTTTAGAAGAATGGCAGCTTTTCTCCTTTCCAAACACTTCAGAGCCTGGGGGCCGTTCAGCTAGCAGCATTCCAGCCCTTGGGTTAACAGACGACTAGTCTCCTCAGTCGCAGACATGATAGGAAATTTATCAAAGGCTCTCACTCTATACGGCACTATGTTTTCCCTGCAAGCTCTGGTAAGACTTTACAAGCCCTCACCTCTCTGAGCTCTGCCCCATTCTCACTTTAACTGGAACAAAATCACAGATAAAATTATATAATATATTATATCTGTGAATTATATAAATTCACAAATTCTGTACTCTAGGAATCACAAATGCTCCCCTCCCAGCTCTCCCTCTATGTTCATAAAACCCACCATGGGGGACCAAACATCATCCTACTGGAGGGCTTCCTTCGTACATAAAGCTGGAATCGCACTCACCCTGGAACCCAGGCCCCACAGCAGACACATCTCTTGGTCCTCTGTCAATCAGCCACTAAGTCCATAGGGCTGTCTTTAACGCCTATATTTATGAATTCACCTCTCACACTTCCAAACTCTGATTCACTCAGCTCTGAAATGGTGACTTTGTATAGGATCTACAAAACCTGCTTCCTTTAAATGGAAATTTCCTATGGAGCTTCTGAAACAGCTGCAGAGCTTGTCCAGTAACGGACACACTCTACTTCTGGATGTTTCTGGGCCTTTGTAGCTGAGATGCCCTGCTCAGCTCAGCAGGTGTGCAGAAACACAGTATTCTAACTAAAATACACGTCTCCTCCCCACTGCTTCTCTCCCTTTGTTTGGATGGAAAAAAATCAAATGCTGCAGTATGAAGCATGCGGGTTACACTGGCAATCCCCTCTTTCAGGAAACTCAAGCAGAACATGAATAACCGGATCCCAGGGAGCAATTCTGACTCTATTTAGAGAGATTAAGGCAGAGCAAACTTTCCTGCTGTTTGCAACAGCTTTCTCAAAAAGTAACTATCATAAAACTAACAACAATGCAGCATTTCTTCAAAGACTGAAATAGTGCTCGTACACTATGAAAAATAACTATATGAAACAGCGCCATCTGGTGATCCCCACTGTAACAATATTTTATCTTAGTAAAACCGCACTGGAAAAAAATCTACATTTCTTTGCATATTGCCGTATGATTTTTTTTCATTTTCTGTATATTCATTGACAATCATCATTTCTGGATTTCTGCAAAAATGAATGCATGTTTCCCAGTGAAAACATGCCTAAGGAAATCAGTCAATTCATGATGGCTAGACAGAGGAAAGATTAGAAGAGTAGCTTAGGAAAGGAAGAATGGTCCTCCGGTGAGGGTATTAGCCTAGAATTTGGGAGTGCTGGGTTCAAGTCCCTGGTCTACAACAAACTTCCTGTATGAACTTAGACATATCACTTAATCATTCTGTGCCTCAATTCCCCATCTGTAACATGGGGATAATAGCACTTCTCTGCCCCACAGGGGTATTGTGAGAATAAATACATTTTAGACGTGAGGTGCTCAGATGTTATAGTAATGGATACCATAGATAGGGACTTAATTTATCTGTGTGTAATTTTTTTCAATTAACAAATATACATGTATATATTTTTTTTTACATATGATTTGACAGACTCCCTATCTCCTTCATTTGACTTCTTAGATTATATGCTCTTTAGGACAAGGATTGTATTTTTCCATGTGTTTGTACACACCTAGCACAAGGGGTCCCTGCCAACCCCAATCCTGATCAGGGCCTCTATGTGCTACTATAATATAAATATTAACTAATAAAATATGCTGAATGAGATGGATTTATGTCAAACATCTAAAACAATGTTAATTCCCCCAAATGGGTTTATCTTCCTTTGCCAACAGAATAATCTTGGTACCATTTCTGCTGAGAAATTCACAATTTCATTCAAACAATTTCTCGTAACACCAATGAGGCTGTCGGTTTTACAGTCCCATTTGCCATCAGCACATTGCTCCCTAACACCCAACTAAGGGCATTGGTTCAGTACTGACTGAGTAAAGAGCACTACCTTTACTCACAACTTCCCTTCCTACAACACCTGGATTTTTCAGGGACGTATCTCAGACAAGTACTGACCTGATCTGACACGGCTTAGTTTAAGATCAGATGAGCTCACAGCCTACAGCGAGTGGTATGGCTGCAGGCCATAGCAGAAAGAGTAGAGTATCCAGGGATCAGAAAAACAGATTCCTTTCTTCTGTATTTTCTTTTGTTGCTTTTCCAGCATGCTCAGTACTGGTGCAGCAGAGAGAAAACAGTCGACTGAGTTCAAATGATACTTAAACTTCAATTATTTAGAAAGCATTAAGGGCCTCAGAGAAATGCTCTGAAACAGCCTTGCAAGCAAGTTTTAGCGCAGTCCTTGTTTCTGAGCAGAAGGGTGGGCTACAGTGCAAGTTTGAACTTTAAATAAAGAAAACAATGGATGCCTGCTCAATAAATTCCCATCTCTTCCTATTGTGCTGATCACTTTAAGCATAAAAGCATTCACCGTTACACAACTCAGATATTCCCATAGGTTTTTCTAAATAGTAAATGTCTGATTCATATAAAAACCAAATTCAAAATATAAAATAAATGTTATTAACCTCACTCCCGGAGGGAGCCCATCTTTAACTGTACCCCTTTTAGGACTCCCAAGTCTTGCTTGTGGACCCTTTAATAGTGGTCTATAGACTTGACTCTCCCCCTTTATTCCTTCAGTAGGGAGGAATCATCAGTTCTTTTAAATGGCCATGCCCTACAATAGTCATTGCACAATGAACCATTGTCATACACACATATGCTATGGTTGTCTGTAGGGTTGAACCTGGCACATTCAACATCAAAATACTGGGCTTGAGCAAGGTAATAGTCAGCAATGCTAGTCATTAGAGGAACACATGATCACACACAACTAACCAGTGTATTTCAAAAAGAGAGTACAGGGAAAAGTCAGGAAGTAGCAGAACTCTGCAGTGCAAAACAGAGTGCAGAACTGTAGGGGGGAAGTTCCTGCAGGTAGAGAGCAGAAGTCTCATTTGAGTGTGTGGCCCAGAAAATTAATGTGCAAGGCACAATGCTAGGAAAAGAGTGCTTGTGAAGGAGACCATGTATGGGCCAGATTCTGTCCCCGCCAACTCACACTGAATCATTACCTTACTTCACAAATGGTCACTGTACGCCAGCAGCCTAGCTCACCAGCCCAGGAAGGATCCATCCCCCGCCAGAGTCTGTTTCTGGCCCTTGTCTCTGGGCACAATTTATCAGTTTAATTGAAAACTTAGGCAAAATACCAAAATAAAATAGTTCCTCTGCCCAACATGAGCTTTTCCCTTACCCCTCTCAGCTTAGTGCCCTGACCCAGGGACTCCTTCAGGTGCCTCTCTATCCGTGCTGTTCTCACTCCCTTGGCCATCTGCCTAGGAGTCACCTAATAGTTGTGCTTTTTCACCTGCTCCCGGGCTTTTTTCCAGAATTTTGTTTCATAACATTTTTGGAAATTTTGGCTCTTTGTCCCAATTCAAGATGAAAAAAAAAATCAATTTTTTGTGGGACAGAAAATCCATAACATTTAAACAGCCTGGTCCTGTAAGTCTCATAGCTCCATTGAGAACTGGCCCAGTATCCCTGATTTGTCACTCTGTTACACCATTGTAAAGCCATTGCTTTCACTGGAGTTACATTGGCTTAAAATCAGAGTAACTGGCTGATAGATCAGGCCTAGTTTATTTCTGGTGGCTGGTGAGTATCACGACATGAGGCGGCACTGGATGCGGATACTCGTGAAATCAAATAGAAAGGGAGTAAAATTGCATGATGGTAAAGGAAAGCCAAGAGAAATAACAGAAAAATAAGTAGTCCTCCATTTTCAGGGCCTTATGCATCTTATCTTTCCACATGATTGGTACAGCTAGCTCAATTATTACTTTCCTAGGATGTCTTGTTTGTTTTCACCAGACGGAAGTAATATAAAATTATGTAAATTGACTTTACTTGAAGTAAAGAATCATGGACCAGTCAATAATGTTTATGCATTAAGAAAGGGCAGCTCCTCCTGGAAGAAATAACACAGGGAGCCGATCGTAAGTAAACATTTCTAAACAGACAAAGGGCTGGTCCCTGCAGCACAATATATTATCATATTTCCACATAATTAGTTTGTTTTCCACTTGAAATCAGAAAACGATTCGACATTGCATTCTGTGCCTCAGGACGGTGCATACAGTAGAATTCTCATGTGCAGGTTCATATGTTGAATAATTAGAAAGAATTAATCTGTTGAAATTAAAGTTTGGAATATTATAGAACTCATGAATAGTGCATGGGACAATCAAGTAAATTAAACCAGAAACAGAATTTAAGAAGCCAGACAATAGCAGATGACTGCTGGCAATTTGCTTTTTAATCAGTGAGTTACAAGCCAGAGGGATGAATATGGTTACTGGCTTTGGAAAATATTGTAAAACGTTAGCAGGCACAATAAAAAAGACTTACTAAGTAAGCATATTTTTATTTTTTTTTAAAAAGGGTATTTGCAAAAGGGACTGTTAAATTTGAACCTTTACCCCTCTCCAAGATTTTCAAGCAGAAAAGAACATCCTGTGTTTCTGATAAGTACTGCAGCTGCATTAAGGACTGAGGAGAGTTCCACCTAAGTCTGTTTTAAAGTTCTGTTTGTTTACCTGGAGCCAAATGTGTAAGTTTTTGTTTAGTTTCTTTTAAAGTAGCTATTGAATGAGTGTGAATAAGGGCTGCACTGAGCACATGGCAGGTGATTTTTCTTTTCAGAGGTGGTGGGGGGGGGAAATTACATTAGTTTTATTTTATATGCATCTAATCAACAGAAACCATACCTTTTCTTTGCTTGTTTTATTGTGGAGAATGCGTTGGCCAGACCCCCCCCCCCAAAAAAAAAAGTGGCACAGAAAGGAACTCTGTGTTCCTAAATCATGTGAAGAATAGCTATTTCTATATTGAATAAAAAATATATTTCCCTTGGAGAGAATAGCTTTAAATCTGAATGCACATTTGACCTCTTGTAATTTGTATGATCCTGTTAAATTGGAAGAGGTTTCCAGATCTATTTGAAAAATGGCCATTACAGTTAGCTGAAACTTCAATCTTGAAAATGAATGAATGGAGCTGGTCCAGTACATTGGCTCTGGACCAGTCTTTAAAATACAGCAGAACAATGAATAACTGAATTCACAGCCAGCTGGTATCATAGTTGGGCAGTGAAAGTGTCAAAATATTAGTGACTTTTTTACATTTGTCAAAATCATTGCCAATATGGGAAGCATGGGCAGCTTGCAAATGTAAATCTTGCACCAAAGAAGTTTTTTTAAATCTTGCCTTAAGAATGTGTGTTCGGTTTCCCAGTTTTACACCATGCCATCAAAGATGGGGAGGGAGGGGAGATTAAAATATCTTTTACTTAGAAGATAAAAGCCATTATTGATTTATCATCAAACATCAACTACTAATTTATTGTAGTGGTGCTATGTGCCCTGCAGTAATAATGGATCCATCAACATTTGCATTCCTTATTTTCTGGGATCGAATAAGTCATCCATTCAATCATTCCTAGAATTTAGCATGCAATGTCTCTGCAGAAGAGTAAATATATATATAAGAAATGTAAAGGGAGGGGGAACGCTGTTTGGTCATGTTTCAGTGATAGGAGAGAAAAGAAAAATAAACATATGTTAGTGGTGTCTGACACTTTTTTCTGCTCCAATAATTTGAAAAATGTTTGTTATATTTTTAAACAAAATTGTGCTGGAGTTGAGAGCATGCTGCATATGAGGAGCTTTTGCTATTTTTGAAAGAAAAATCTGCCCGACTGAGTTATTGCACTGAAACAAAATAAAGCCAGTTACTGCAAATGTGGGCTGTGTTTAATTCTTATCAAGATGTTCATCCGAATATTTAGCACATACCTCATGTTTGATGTGCATGTCATCACCTGTATTGATGTAGCTCTGTTCAGCCACTAGGACAGAATTCCGAAGGAGTATGAACTGTTGAGTAAAATAATCCTTTCTGTGAATGTTTAAACAACAACCTATAATTCTAAAGGAGCAATATTTATCACTGCCATAAAGAGTAAGCAAGGGATTTAGAGGCTAAAACAATCCACAGAGTTTCTGGACACCATCATACCAAATTAACAATGGTCCCTAAGGGCCCAATTCTGCAAATCCCGTGAATAACTTTATTCAGATGACTAGTCACATTGGTATCTATGGGACAACTCATTGAGTAAAGTTACTCAAATGAGTAAGTATTTTGCTCCATCAAACCCTAACAGAGTTTTGACTCATCCTGCAGATTTTAGTTCAGGCAAAATTCTCACTATATCCAGTGAAGACACAAATGGTCATTAATATGTAATTTTTAATGGAAACAAATGTATCTAACTTCTGTTTCTTAGTAAGCAGTTAAGAGTCACTTCAAAAGCATCAGATATCTGAACCAGTATTAAGGGGATATGAATATGTATTTGCTGCCATTTAGAAAATTGTATGTTATAGATCAACAGAAATTTTGCAGGGTTTTTTGAGCCAGGATGCACAATTCCCTGCTTTTCAACATTCCTTTTGAGGATTCACTAGAGCAGTGGTCCCCAACATTTTTATGTTGTGCCCCCCCAATAATGGAATCTGTCTGCGCCTCCCTCTTCCCCCCACCCCGGAGCCATGGTTCAGGGGTGGGACCAGGCACCGAGGCCGAAGCTGCAGCTGTGGCCAGGAGTGTAGCCAGGGCCAGAGTCAGGCCAGGACCAGGACTGGGAGTGGAGTCACGGTTGGGGCCGGGAGCTGGAGCTGTGGTTGGGGGCAGAGTAGGGGTGAGTGGTGCTCCCGGCCCCCCGTGAGGGCTTCCCCAGGCCCCACCACACCGCTCTGAATGTTCCTCCACACCCACCTAGGGGGGCGCACCATAATTTGGGGACCACTGCACTGGAGAGCCAATTTATTCTCCTTTACTAGTTTTATGTTGAAGAATCATCATTACTGGTGCCTTCCCTCACCCTCTTCTAGCCATTTGCAAGAAAATGTTCTCAGCTTAGACAAAATAAGATTTCAGCTAGAAAGTTTCCCTCAAGAAGGCTTTAGTTTCTTATCTTGTCGAATATAAAGTAAAGAGTATACCAAGTGCCACTGACCTTACCTCTCCTAAATCAAAAATATCTGAAGTGATATATAGAAAACTTTGATGTGTGGATATGCTAATCAGTAAAGAAATGTCAAATTTGCATACATTTCAAGTGACCCAACAATATTTACCTTAGAGCTAAGTTTCATATTTTTCTGACAATTGCAGCATTGAACAAGTGACTCATTTAGCATATCTAAGTAGCATTATGTCACAGGGATTTACCTCAGAGTTGTTTGAAAGCATCAAAAAGATGAACATCACTGTCTGAAATTAACAACAAGCATAATTTGATTTGACAAATGATGTTGATTTAGATAGGGTCACTAGCTATGGAAGATGCTGAGGACAAATAATGCCTTGAAGCCTTGATAAAACTGAATATTTAAACAGTTCATTATGCAAATTTGCCCTCTACCTGTCAGTAGTGACTAAAGTATAGGGTTAGAGTGCTGGAGAAAGACTGAGCCGGAGTGACGACTAGTATACTTGCACCTGGTTCTTTTAAAAACATCTCCTTAGACATTTATAAATTGTTACTATATAGGCTGTATTTCGCCCAACTTTGACAATAACAAAACAAACAGGAAAAGGTTTGCTACTGAAACTTTTGGGTTCTGGCTGCAGTACAGAAAAATTACCATTACCAAGATGGTAGCAGTTGTCGATGCTCCCTATAGTAAATGTAGAATCTGATTCTGCAATCCTTACTCATGATGAGTAGTATTTATTTAACCTAGTACCCCAACTGACTTCAATGGAGCTATTCAAATAGGCAACTGATACTCATTGTGAACAGAGGTTGCTGAACTGGATCCATATAGCATTGGCCTGCTAAACCCAGGGTTGTGAGTTCAATCCTTGAGGGGGCCACTTGGGGATCTGGGGCAAAATCACTACTTGGTCCTGCTAGTGAAGGCAGGGGGCTGGACTCGATGACCTTTCAAGGTCCCTTCCAGTTCTAAGAGATGGGATAACTCCATTAATAAAAAAAAAATCTGTTATGTTCGTATGATGTTTTGGATCCCTATGGACCACAAGGCACTTTACACACTATGCAATATCAAAAAGCTTTTAGTGGTGAGTAAAGCCATTCTATCTCTGGCATGAAAGGGCAGCCACCTTATGGACAACTAATGCCCATTATGCTGCACAACAGCATGGAGGAGAGGAAATCTTGTCCAAGCATGCTTGGACAAACCCTCATTCATAGGAGTATGAATTTGAAATAAGAAAACAATTAGGGCGGTGGTGGTGGAAGCATGATGTAGACTTCCCTTGTAAAGAGATGTCCATGCCAGGCTGCTGTATCTATATGAAGTGGCATATGGCATGTTTTGCAGATGAATCAGCAGTAGGATATAGCTGGGCATGTCCAGCAAGCAGAATTAAAGGCTTTAGCTATCCAGCTAGCAGCAGCCACATTTTGAGGGGGAAGTCATCCATAATTTTCACACCATGCAAAAGTCCATTGGTGGCAACAACCCTCCTGTATGACAAGCTCTGTTGCCAGGTTGTCTAGGCAACACCTCCTTGTGGCCCAGGAGGGCATGACTCACCTCCACTGTGGGTCTGCAGACATCACCCCATAAATTCGCTGTCATAGCATCTGGCTAAGACACACTGTAGTTCTACCCCTTCCAAGGAGTTAGACTCCAAAACAAAAAGGAAACAATCAGACTTAGGTTCGTTCATGGGATCTTCAGGAGGACGCTTGCCCATCGGCTCCAGACTTGCCTTTTTCTGACAGTTTTCCCGGGGCCTAAGTCATCCCATCCACCAACGGGTTCACACCAGTAGCAAGTTCCCCTAGACTCTAGCCTGGAGCCAAGCTTCCCTTGTCCCTTCCCTCATTGAGAAAATAGCAGAGCTCCGCTATCCTTCCTGGTAATCTCTGAAGTGGGCTAGGTCTCCTTTTAGCTATTCTCTCCAGGCCTAACACTGGCTGTAGATGTAGTGGGGGAGGGGTCAACTGGGTCCACAGGCTCTTCTTAACCCTCTCATTGTCATCAGAGAGCCAGTCAGTCTCCCTAACCCCTTGCCACTGCAGGGCCCTTCTGCCCCATTACAAGCTCATACTTCTATTCCCTAAGCATTCCTAATGCTTGACTCTCCACCCTTCTCTACAATTAAGGACACTGGGAACCAGACTATTTTGCGTGGATTCAGATGGGCATAGACGGTATCACCTGCTACAAGCTGACGAGTTATGGTTGGCTCTACTGTAACTCTTGGTTTCCAGCTTTTGACAGTTTATTCAGATGTGGACAAGAAAGATAAGTCTTGCTATTCAGTAAATAAAAGTGCCAAAATCCTTAAGATGCCAATTTACAGTAAATGTGATACACTGATAAACAACAGCTGTGTTAGTGTGAGTGAAAACACACAGCTTTTAAGGTCAGGAGGGACCCTGGTGATCATGTAGTCTGACCTCCTGCATAACACAGGCCATGGAATTTTTTCACCTGGTAACTCCTGCATCAAACCTATCATTTTTCTGTTGAGCTAGAGCCTCTCTTTTAAAAAGATACCCAGTCTCAACTTAAAGACTACAACTGATGGAGAATCCAATGGTTAATTACCCTCACTTAAAAAATGGAACCTAAGTCTGAACTTGTCTAACTTCAGAAACTGAATCCGTCATTGGCATTAGATAAGTATTTGACTGACTGACTCTACTCCTCACCAACTATTATAACCCTTTAATTTAGGCAAATTCTCCTGAAGTAAAAGTGAACATTACTTATGAGTAGAAAACTCACTTGAGGACACTCAGAACTTTGAAGTTCCATTGAGAAACTACATTTTATGGAGACAACAGGCTCTTTGATACCGTAGTTGAGGTTGCAATCGGCTTCCATTATAAGCTAAATTTTTAGTCCCCTTAAAGTTTGGCTAGGAAAACTGATTTGACCTAAAACTGCCATTTTTACTCTGAAGGCAAAGAAGAATTTTTCTTCAAACTTTAAACAGATTTATGCAAACTACTTTTTGGGTTACAGATCATTAAAAAAAAAATCACTAGGCTTTTAAATGTCTTTGTTGTCTAATATTTCTTTCGGTCCCTCTAGGGCAATAATAGTTTGCTACTACACTCAGTTCTGCAGCCCTTTTTCCATGATCAATAATACTCCTCTGAGCAGTTTCATTGACAACAGTGGTACTGTATGTGTATGTGCCACTCAGTAGGATTAAAGAGACTGGAGTTGTTTGGGGAAGGATTTGATGATATCCTTACATTCCTGGGTAAACCGCAGTGTGGGATCATCTACGGCACCACTCCACATTACTCAGGAGGAGTCAGGGCTACAAGAAGTGAGCCTTTATGACCAGATTCTGATACCCTCATTCATACTGAATAGTACTTTACTCCAAATATATATATATGGAGATATACCTATCTCATAGAACTGGAAGGGACCCTGAAAGGTCATTGAGCCCAGCCGCCTGCCTTCATTAGCAGAACCACATACTGATTTAAGTGGCCCCCTCAAGGATTGAATTTACAGGGTTTAGCAGGCCAATGCTCAAACCACTGAGCTATCCCTCCCCCCTCCAAGATCATTTTTATTTTTCTGTTTTTAACAGTGAGGGCAATTAGCCATTGGAACAACTTACTAAAGGATGTGATTATTTTCTTTTGCTTGAAATCTTTAAATCAAATCAGGATGTCTTTCTAAAATATATGCACTAGTTCAACCACAAGTTAACAGCTCAATGCAGGAATTACTGGGTGATAGGCTACGGTCTGTATTATGCACGTGGTCAGATAAGATCATAATGATCCCTTCTGGCCTCAAAAAAAAAAAAAAGAATTTATGAGCAGTAACCTTGAAATAAATTACTCCAGTAGTAAGGTGCTAGTCAACATGAGAATGGATATCAGAATCTGGCTGTAGGAAGTTGTGTACAAAACACTTTTTTAAAAAAATTATCTACTGCAGAGAAAAGAAATCCACAACACTGATGGCCTCCTCAGGATTTTTCCCATAGTCAAAGCACTTTTCACTCTTGGAGGGTGAGCACTAACGTCCTCTCTCTATCATTATTGGAGCAAGTTACATGTAAAAGCTAAAGTTCAGTGATTTTGCTTGTACCTTTTTCCTTCTCCACCTCAAACTGAGCAAGCCCCTTTGCCACCTCCCTGTATTGTGTGTGTGTGTGCTCCATATGAAACTTAAAAGTCTACTTTAAAACATTTCAAGGACTCTTTGTAATTGCAAATGTCAGAGATTATGAATTCTTGATTACCACACTTTCAAAGAGTGCATGTTTTATACAAAACAAATTCTCTCTTCACTTATCCAAATATTAATTTCACAATTAACATTGATGGCATGGACTCAAGATCTTTTTAGAACTCCTTGTATTTTACAACTAGTTAGATGTTATTGGACTCTTTATCATGGGGCAGATTCTGCAACCCGTGCTAGAGCTGAGTATCACTTACTTATGCAAGTAGTCCCTTTGAGCCAGTTTCTGATGCTCGTACACAGGCTGAATAGTTCCTTACATTGCAACTAGCCCTACTGATTTTGATGCAACATTTTAAAGTAGCCTTCAAAGTCACTGGGGCTACATGCAGAGTAAGCTACTGATCAACATAACCATGGCAAAATCTGGCTCTTATACGTCTATGGAATTCTGTGCATGAGTAAATGCTACTCTACATAAGTGCAGCCCCGTAAGAGTTGATGGATAAATGACCTTTGATCAGGGCCGGCTCCAGGCACCAGTGAAGGAATCAGGTGCCTGGGGAGGCCAATAGAAAGTGGCGGCACTCCATCCGTTATTGGGGCGGCACGTCCGGGTCTTCAGCGGCAGCTCAATCTGGGGGTTTTTTTGTTGTTTTTTTTTCCCTTCGCCGCTTGGGGCGGCAAAAAAGCTGGGGCCGGCCCTGCCTTTGATCACACTCTTTGACGCTACCTCCTCCTTACCACCGAAGTTTAGAATCTTGTGATGGTTTCTGATATCAGTATAAATAACATTATCAGTAGGATTTAGGCCTTTTTATTGGAAGCAATAAATTTTTTTTAAATTAAAAAAAAAAAAAAGATGTCTCAATTGTAAGATGTAAAAACTCAAGAAACTGAAAAATACCAGAAGGATCAACAGCAAGTAGTGGCCAAAGAAATATTCATAGAACAAATATCATTCTGGTGACTGGACCGCAGCCAAGTCTTTTTATTCTGTGTTTTTAAAAATGCATAGACTATGAGAGTCATAAAAGAGTGTTTTGTCTCTGGACTCTGCTGGAATAAAAGGCAGATATGATTCGACATTGACATGGACATTCATCATGTCCCAGACTGAACTGGTTATTAATTCTGAAAATATTAAATATGGAACGGGTTGAGTGTCTAACAAATTTGCAACATTATTCAATTATAACAACAATGTTAGACTGAATGTATCTCCTAAAACAGCCTCTTGTATATTAAGTCACGCCAGTGACTCAAGCCAAGTCACTGAAAAGCACTACCAGCCCTAGCCATAAAGCCAACTCTTTGGGGATCAGGGTAGTTGTCCTGATAACACCAAGCACTGGAGCCTGAATTGTTTTAATGGGACATGGAAGAGGAGGAAGAAATGCATACACCCAATTCACTGTAACACACACAAACAAAATCCTTTCAATTGCTGCCCTATTTATGGCATCCTAATTGTGCCTGCTGGGCAGAGCTAAGAGGTGGGCAGCTTGAAGTCAGGAAGGTTTATAAACCTCCTGATGAAGCCTGGAACACCCTACCCTTACCAACCCTTCAACAGACATCCATCTATGGTGGGAACTTCAGTAGTCACTACACTTCCTGGGGCTAAAGAGAATGTAACATAAATGGACTGGATCTCATAGACTAGGCTTCTGCAAGTGACCTATATCCCTTACATGAGTCACCTTTTTCTTTGCAGGGTACAAGCAGGGCTAGTCTCCTAACCTCAGTTGAGCTACCTCTGCAAGGGGCCAACTGTTACCAGCCTCCTGCAGAGTCCTTGGAAACTTCCTGCACAGCCAACCTTACCCTATTCTTACTCGAAGAGAAACGACAATCCCCATAACAACCACTATCCCTAGACTGCAGTGGAACTATAGAAGAGCAGACTGGAAACATACTTAGAGCTTACCAATGTATATAGTGTGCATACCATATAATACCTCTGTAGAAAACATTTACCCTTGCTTCTCCAAAGCAATTTTCAAAGCAGTCACTCAATCCATCTCACATGACTATCAAAAGACTTGTATTCCCTGCTTAGATGAGGAATGTGCAGAACTTTTGAAGTAGTACGAAGAATCTGATGACTTGGAGACAGCAAACCACCTCATTGACAGCCTCAATTTCCATCGCAGGGAACAATGGAAAGAATTTACACCAAATATGGACATGACAAGGTCTATCAGGAAAGCATGGTCACTCATAAGGAAGCTTGGAGTGGTACCAAAACCACCATATGTCAGTGTAAAGTGTCCCTGAACAGCATCGCCACAGACCTAACACAGCAAAAGCCAAGAAGGATAAGCCTTTTGAGGAATCAGTGAAGAGGGAATGGTATATATACAGACTGGTCCTACCTCGTACTCAGGAAGGCATTTTCCAGCCTTTATGCACTGAGAAAGTGGAGCGAGCACTAAGCCACATGAAACCAGGCGGCCATGACAAGATTTCAGCAGAAATGTTACTTCACCTTGGTAAGAAGAGCATAAAATGTCTGTCAATTATCATTTCCCATGTCATCCAAGAGAACAAGATGCCTAAGATGTGGCAGAAAGCAATGCGGATAGCTATTAGAACCAGGAAAAGACCAGCCTCTTTCAGCTAGCTACCATTTGATATCACTTCTGAGCCGTGCTTACAAACTTCTGGACGAATTAATTCTGCAAAGAATCATGTCCATAGTAGAGCAGGCTCTAAGTGATGATCGGGCAGACTTCAGATCTAACAGGAACACTTGCAACCCAATTTTTGCTCTTACCACTTATATAGACAATGGTATCCAACAGGGGCTGTGTTTCTTGACCGTATCACATGATACCATCTTGCACTGCTGGTCAAGATGTCAAAGAGGTTACCTCGATGTGTTGTTATGGTTACAGAAATGATGCTTCAAAATAGACAATTCCAAGCAATGCTAAGCAATAAACAGAACACACAGAGGACCCAGAAGAACAGACTCAGTCAGGGATCCATTCTTGCTCCAAATATTTTCAATGTATTTATGAATAATCTGCCTCCAACATCAACATCATTCAAGTATACTGATGACATCTGCTTAGTTCCAAGAGACAGAGACTTCAAAAGATTGAGGACAACCTGAACCATAATATGGCAGCCATTAGTGGCTACTGAAAGAAGTGGAGACATAAGTCCAGTGTGTCAAAGACAACGTTGTCATGCTTTCATCTAAAAAATGCCAACACTTTATGAGAGCTCATGATCTTTGAGGATGGAGAACAACAGGCATACGATCCAAAGCCAGTATATCTAGGAGTAACTCTTGCTTGCGTACTTGAGGGCTCAACTTGGGGAGCTAATGCCCAAACACTTTGCAGCTCAGGGCTAGCTCTCTGCTACTCAGTTGGAGAATACTGTATTCCAATGTGGTTAAACTCTACCCAGGCAAAGCTAGTTGATGTATAACTGAACCAAACAATAACAACAACAACAGGGGCTATGAGATCAAACAAACACCAAGTGGCTACAAGTCCACTCTACTATCGTCTCCCTAACATCAGGCATTATATTGCAGCAAAAAAATCTCCTGGACAAAATCCAGGAGATGCCACAACTGCTGCATTTCAAAAATATATGGGAAGCACCTCACCAGCAGAAGACCAGCCTGGACTAAGTTATCAACCCTCTCTACAGCAGATGCTGGGCGAGCAGATTGGGAATGAGCTGCTCCCTCTATAAGACACTCCTTCCTCATTACTTAGCCTCCGTCACACTGCCTGGCTTCAAACTGCCACGTTATCTCTGGTGCAAGCTCAACTGTTTCACACCTACAGGCTCAGGACCAGCCCTCTGTTTAGCTGTGGTGCATTTGAGGCTACATACCTATTGAATAGGTGCTAGTCTATCAGGAGGACTTTTCAGACTCCATGCTGTTGACCCCAAGGCGACTGAAGGGCTAAAATGTGCAATGCCTACCTAAGCCCTCTGGACACTTTTTTCTTATGCATTTTTTTTATCTCCCTGCTTTTTATTTTACACTTTGAACGTTTTCATCATCTTTACCGTACCACTCGTGCATTCGCTAATAATAATAATAATAATAGAGATCCCTAGCATGCAGATGCAATGTGACCGCTGGATTCCTCGCAATCTGTATGGATCTCAAGGAATCAGGTAGAGGCACAGAGCCATTGTGAATATGTGGCGTCCTCCCGGGCATCCCCTTATGGTCTCCAGGAAACCTTGCAAATGGCCCCATGCCTCAGTTTTCTTCTTGAGTATTCAGATAAACTCAGTACAGCCTTTGGAGTATATAGCGGGCACTTTTATCAGGGTTAATTTATTATCGAATGTCCCACTACCATAAACCAGTTTCCCAGGGGGGGAGGGATAGCTCAGTGGTTTGAGCATTGGCCTGCTAAACCCAGGGTTGTGAGCTCAATCCTTGAGAGGGCCACTTAGGGATCTGGGGCAAAATCAGTACTTGGTCCTAGTGGTGCTAGTCTATCAGGAGGACTTAGACCTAGCACTACTTGGTCCTAGTGAAGGCAGGGGGCTGGACTCAATGACCTTTCAAGGTCCCTTCCAGTTATGGGAGATGTCCATTAATTTAATTTTTTATTTTTACTCTTGGGTCACTGGACTCTCTGCTTTTCTAAACTCTGGGTTCTAAAGTCTTCCTCAAGATTCTAGACCCAAGCTGCAAACCCCTGATTGTAGACAGCTCTTTGGGGGAAAAGCAGACTTTAACTCTGAGTCTCATTGGGTTTTGTTTATTTTGGTGTCAGGGGGTAATTTTTAAGTTCTAGAAGCATTAAACAAAGCCATACCAGGAGACGAGTGTTTTCTCATATCCATCCATTGTCATGAATCAGGGGAGGAGAGGATGTTTGGATGAATCTGTCTCAAATTGAATTCAGATGTTCTGGCTCCTACTGCAATTTCCTCAGCTTTAAACACAAAATCCTTGATGCTGATACCAATTCAATTGGAGCCCCCCAAACTGTCCGCTTTCAAGTCTAAGGCCATGGCTTCACACAAACTTGCACCAATTTAACTAATTGAGTTAAACCAGCACTGGTTCTGCATGGTGACACTTATTTCGGTTTCTGTTAAACCCAATTGCCTTGGGAGACCTCAGGGGTATGTGTGCTTCCTCAACTACAGTGAGGGAAAGTGGACAGCCTTACAGAATTCCTGAATTACCCCTCTAGCTTCTTAACCCAAAATAAGCCACCCTTAAAATGAAATAAATGAGTCTACACATAAACCTGCATGGCTTTAACCAAACTGATTTCAAAGCATTCCTTTTGTTAAACCTGTGCAAATGTGTTTGTAGACAAAGCCTAACTAAAAATTTACCAGGCTGATTTAAGCAAAGTTTATTGGTTGACAACGGTGGGGGGGGCGCGCCGGGAAAGGAGGGCTATTTTTTTTTTTTTAATGCTCTTGGCTGAGAGCTTATACACCCTGTCTGCACCCTCTGTGAGGTCAGAGAAGGCCCTCCTTGGCTCAAGAGTAAGACACTTATAGGAAGGTATTGGTGCCTCCTTGATGTTCTAAGCCAGGGCAAGCCCTTTAATCGTGCCCTGCACCCACCCTCTCACAGCACTCAACCCCTAAATTTCTCAGGGAACTTAGGCATGACTAACAAGCTGTTCTGAAAATCACCTGGTCACTCAAACATGCACCAAGGCCCAGTTGGAGCATATAAGAAGCCACTTGTGCCAAGGCAAGCTTTTGAAAATTCCTGCATTAATCACTACAGGTATGATCAACTCCCATTACAGTCACCAGAAAGGCTCCCATTGACTTCAGTGAGAATTGCCTTGGGACCTATACCCGTGAATGCATAACAAAACCAGTTCTAATTTCTGATCACAGCAATGCTCAGGCAATAATCTTTTGAAAACTAAGTAGGCCAACTTCAACATATCTCTCTGTGTATCTCATTAGCAGTATAAATTCAATGATTATCTGTGCAAAAGGTGTGTAATGCTTTTTGCCAAGTTGGAGAACATTATAAGGCAGAAGAACTTAGCATTAAATGTATTTTGTGTATTGCCATTTATTGCATTTCTAATCTTTTTATTGGTGGCGAGATAAAATCTGCATCAATCAACGTGTTGTAAAACAAGCTTGCTCATTGTTTATGAAAGCTGAGTGTGCAAGTATCCGCTGAAAGTTATTGTAAGCAAATGTTTTTAATTAAATAAAGCCAATGCAATCTGTTTCATTGGTATGAAATCATAATTAGGCCTGTGTTATCTTAAGCACCAAAGTGTGACCAACACTTAATTATCAGTAGAGCTGAAGCCTCCAGGTTGGAGCACAGCAGTAGGTTCTACTTTTGTCTACAACTGTAGATCATTCACAAGCTTCACCTAATGCAGAACTCCTTTGATGCAGTGGGTCAACATGAGTATATAACATGTGCGCTCCATGAACATATTTAAGGACTGAAGGCTGGCATTTTTAGTGGAGGGTCCACAGTTGGTGACTCACTTCTCTATGATAGCCTGACTGAACTTGACTTTCAAGGAACAGTGCTACTAGAAGGATGCAGCACAGCTAAGCTTCAGGGTGCAGTGCAAGGCATCTTTTAGGTCAAATATTTCCTTGACTAAAGACCCATGGTGGAATTATTATGGCCACTTGGGGCAGTTCAAGCGGGACTGGCTATAATGAGCAGGCTAATTTGCTGTATTTAATTGTCAAGTGCCAAAATATGACAATGATGGGTGCAAAAGAACACTAGTAAATATATAAATTAGACTTTCATCCTGAGTAACAAAACAGAGTTGTAGATTTGCTGTCCATGTTTCATCTGCCCTATGGATCTAGGAGACTTCAGATTGAGAATTCAGTCTCCTGTGCTAGCAATCTGACATGGGCTTACATACTGGTGTGGGACAGAAGACTTGGCTAACTCTGCCCACTGATCTATTACAGCTAGAAAAATCCTGGCTGAACAGCAAAGAGTTAAGTACTGGCCAAAATATCAGCAGAAGCAGGAGGCTCTGGTGCTTTGAAACTCTGCTCAACATATGTCTGAAAGATTTTTAGCACTGCACATAACTGTAGAAAAGGAGAAGATTGGCAAGGCAGATGTTCATTGTTTACTGACCTCCAATGAAACCTGCCCTTTTCTTTACCCATTTGAAATGTTCAATAGATAAGTTGGTGCTGATTTTTAAGCCTTGTGCTGCCAAAAATCTGGTGTATTTCTCTGTCCCAGAGAGTTTGAAAACAAGTAGTACACTAGACGAGTGTGAAAATACACTTCCTTATGGCAGGTTTATAAGCTGATCAGTGGAAACAAAATTCTTGTAAAGAAACATGTTGAAAACCATGACAGGCTCATTGACAACAAGCAAAGCCCTCACAATCTTATTGCAGGAAGAGGGTCAGATTGCAGCTCAGACACCAAGCAATTGTTTATTAGAGCTTTGCAAAAAGTATGAAATTTTGCCTTGTGCATAGTTGTGTGGGAAAGCTGATATTCTCACAAACACTAACATGAAAACAGGATTGTGAGAACTCCTGAATGTAATCAAGCTCACCCACCATTTTTCTACATGGCTAGAATGGCAACATTTGCACCACGGCCAATTGTTAGAACGCTCATATTTGCAACTAGGGTTACCACCTGGCTGGTTTCTTTTTTTTTTTAAATGGATTTGCCAGTTGCCAGAAAAACAATGTAATCTGTTGCTTTTTTTTTTAAATGGGTCTAAAGATTTGCATTATCACAACACACTGGATATTTAATGTTAAAAGTTTGTGTCCAGCTAAAGATGCTACATTGTTCCCACTCTGCAATCTAAGTTAAAATTGATAATATCATTTTCTATCTATATATGTTTTCTCTCTCAAGTCTATAAGAGGCTGTTGAAGTTGGGGGGAGGGGCATAGTTGCCTTGTGGTTGGGGGCTAGGTTGGTTTTTCCCTAGGAAAATTAAAATCTGTCCATCAACCTCTCCCATTCAACTGAATACTGGGAGATGCAGGCATAGTATAAATGTAAAAATAGAAGCTTTTACTACTCTCTGGATCTGTTCTTCTTAGAGATACTTTGACCTCAGAAGTTAACTGTCTTGCTCAAGGCTGCCATCAGGAGAAAATAAACAAGGCTATCCCACTGTCCCAAGCGGAATGATCAGGGCTCGTTAAGGAAAAGGCATTCTAGGGCCATCCACGTGGCCCCAACTCCTGGAGTCATCTGATTACATCAGAACTTCATCTTTCATTTAAAAAAAAAAAAAAAAACACACACACACACAGAGGACGTTTCTAGCCCTTATGATTAGCAGACAGTCATGCTGTTGACAGACAGGTTCACTGATACAGTGTATAGCAGTTTTGACTATGATTAAACAAATTAAACTTACATAGGAACACATGCAGCAAATCTAAAACGTTAATAATTGAAAAAAATAGCACCAAGTACGGAGTACAGGAGATGGGTATGTGTAGAAGTGGACTCACCAGAGGCACTGCCCCAGAGTAGCAGATTATCCTTCACTAGCAGCACTTGGCAACAGTCACTCTACTCTTGTGGTAGTCTGCCTCTTCTCATGACTTGGGCCTTCAGGCAGGCCACATTTTGTTCCTGTGGTGTACTGAAAACCATACTGAGATTGTGGGCTGACTCTAAAGTTTCAGAGAGATTTCCTAGTCCTTCTTGCAGGCTGGGGGACTCTTTAGAAAAGCATGTGATCAGGGCCTAGGAGAGAGGGAGTCTAGAGTGAGGTGGGGTGCCTCTCTACTTTAGACAGCAGCCTGCATTGTCTGTTTTTGGGTGCTATCATGCTGAACCCTAAAAAATAAAGTTGTGTTACACTGCAACCTGCCAGCAAGGGTATTTATGTTTTTAATTCGATTTCCCTCTGTGTTTGCTAGGAACTTAACAGTGTCCACCCTTTCCAGGGATCTTCAGGCCCTAAATCCTAAAACAACACTCAGAATTTCAGTTCTTCAGTCCCTTTTCCTGGGGGTTTCTAAGACCCACAGGGCCTCATCCAAGATCTTCAACATAGGCCACTCAACAAAAATCTCAGCTCAAGTACTTCTAGTCTCTCTTAATTCCCAGTACTTTACTGAACCCTATCTTGGGTTTGGCACGGTGAAAACCCCTTATCTCCTGCAATCTCAGTATTTCCTTAATCTCAGCTCTACCTTCCTTTGTTTCTACTGCAGTGAGAAACACCATCTCACCATTTAACAGTCCATACAAAGGGTTTCTCTGCCTCTAGGGCCTTTCCTAGTACCTTAAGCCTTCTGGCCTTCCTTTCCCAAGTCCCATACCCAGCTGCCTTCCTCTAGGCTTTTTGCAGGAGCTCAGCCTAATGCCTATTAAGTTTGTTCTTACTCTTATTTCAGAGCATGGCCTCATAGGCTCTAGCTTCTCTAGTGCTGGCCACAATCTTCCCAGGGCTAATAACCCAACAGAAAACACTCCTAGCTAACTCTCACTTAGATCTCCTCCCACTTAGTGCTCCTTCCTTTATGAAGACCCAGCTCCGCCCCAGCTGCGACTGATCATCATTCAGGCCAAGCACCTGGATGCTACCCAGTGATTTAACTGGGCTCAGGGTCCTGTTTATCCATAGTTAACCAGTGTGTGGTGTATGTACCTGATTACAGCACAGTTCAAACCTAGATAGCCATGACCCCATAGCATGGTACATTCTAAAACTCTTGGAGAACTCTATGCAAATTTGGGGAATCTTCCATGCTCTCTTTTCTTCTCTCTGTCTCTCCAATAGACATGAAGGATGGAACATACCAAACACCTCAAGGTGTTGTTTTCACATTTTATTAATGTATTCCTACTGCCATTTTCAGCTCTCTTTCAATAGACTTTTGTGCTAATATTCATTTAAATGACCTTTTTCAGACCTCCTTTTGAAAATTTAAATAATCCCAGGATTACGGCCATGCCGGCTGGCACCTTCAGGGGCTGGGGGTCTGTCAGAAGCATTGTAAATTGTTCTCTTTAGGGGGGTTGTTTCATTTGGGGGTCTGTGAAGGAATCCCATCTCATATGCTTACAAATTAGGGGCAATCAACTGAGGGCGTAGTAGCTTCATAATTTAAATATTACACGGCTTATCCTCCATACTCTCTCCAGTCACTTCCCCCCCAACACACACACGCCCCTTTCCATCGTCTCCCTCTTTAACAGGTCTCCTCACTGATACAAATGTGGGGGGTTATCATGCTTTGTAGGGTAAATTCTTTGCTTCCCTACCCAACCCATGCCAAGAGCTCTCACTTCCCCCTCCTCTCAGAGTTGCCTATGTTACCACAGCAGCACTACTGAGTGTGGTGTGTGTGGTAGTGCAGTTTACTCATTGTAAAGCACAAGCTCCCCTCCCCCCGCTGCTAGGGAAGAAAATCTGGTGTTTTGGGGAAGAGCATAAGCAGGCTGATTAATATTGCATTTAGATTGTTCCGTTTAAGATCCCGTATGATGTAGGCGAGTGGGGATGTGTGCATGAGAGCAAGAGACAGGTGGGCATGACGGATGAGTCCCCAACTTTTGCTCCAGCAAAGCTGGTAGCAGCAGCCGCCACTCAATTTACATTGTTACTTAGGCTTTCTGTGGCTGATGTACATTCTGGAATAGAACCCAGAATACACTCCCTTACCTGTGATGGTTCCTCAGTGATAACAGGAAGTGAAACATATATAAAGCTCTATCTATTGATGTCCATCAGTGAAGCAGCAGAACTGTTGAGAAAGAAGGTACTATTTTTAAAAAGCTATTTTCTGATGATACTTAACAAAGCAGTTATATTTGCTGGGGGGAGGCGATTGCAGAGTTCCAACATGACAGGTCCTAATTAGGTCTTGGAGCTTTTGGGAAGCTAAGCGGTGCATTTCTACCTACCTACTTCGGCTCTGTAGCTCTCTTTTTATTTTATTATGTTGGCAGTTAATTTTGAAAATGGGGTCTGGAAAAGAAATAGATCTAAGGTGAATAGGAAGAAAAGAGGCAGTTCATTTTCCCTCTTCCCTGTCATTTTTTTTTCAAAGAGGAGTTATTTGTATCTAGTACCGTCCTAGATCTGGAGTTTAGCACTAGATGTATGTTCTCAGAAGGATCTCATCGTTAGTAGTGTATATGAGGTCAGGCTTAAGAAGTGTGAGTTATTTGCTTGTTTGGTTAACCAGAACATTTGCTTTGCTGTTCTTTGGTGTCTTTGAGTTAAACAGATTTACGGATTTTTGTCCTGTACTAGAAAGTAATGGGAGAGGGTTTCTTAAATTAATAACGGCATCTGTTCTAAATGGACTTTGAGGAGTCTTCACATAGGGTGCGCAATTTATCTGTTTGTACAAGGATTAATGTTATTCAAGTAGCTAAGTCTTCAGAAACCATATAAGATTTAAGTGACCGAAACATAAAAGACTTCTTTTAAAAAAAATCATTTTTTCTTCTTTTTTCCTATTTGTTCTGCTCAAGAGTCTGTGCCCATTACTGAGTGGAACCTTAGCCTTTACTAAGAGTGCTCTGGGGACTTTGTCAATTGCTGAGGAAAGTAAGCTTTTATTTAACAAAATTATATTAGCTCTTAGGGTTGTGAAAGTAACTTTCCAAATGAGAACTGAGGCAATGCTGTCTCTCAAATCTGCAGATAGAAACTATAGCTCTAAGGAGCATGAACTGCCCCCATTAATCTAAGTGTTAACTCTGAAACCTAATGATGTAACTATGTAATAACTGGGCAAGTTTCAGGTCTAGTGCAACACCATTATAACTTAAATACAAAGAGATGCTACCTAGACTTTGGTTACTTGCTCACTTATCCCATCCCGGGAGCAGATGCACAGAGCCTTGGCTCTATCCTTGCTACATACTGGCCTAAGTAACTGAGCCAGTTTGAGCAGGTAGTAAATTACTGCTGATATAGGCAGACGCAGGAGAGGCATGTCTAAGTCACTGTCTCTACAGGAGCGGTTCGGCTTACACATCACCCCTTGCTCAAGGCTGTGCCTAAAATCATAATCTAGCTCTTTATTAGTTACTAGTACCCCATAAAATTTTAATCATACAGAAAAGTAACATGTTGGTCTATGTAAAAATCATGCAAGTAACTGAGGTCAGTAGATCCTACCCAGGCTGGGAGAGACCATACTAGTAATCTGGAGAATCTATAAAGGGTTTATTTGAAAAAGACTTATTTGATGGCTTGTGCATGGTGACATAATACATCATAAATTTGATTTTAAAATTTTTGACAAGTTGCTTGGGGCATTCTATCAAAATTAGCCTTATGTTGATTTTGATGAACAGAAGAGGGGTTGGGGGAGGGCAGCAGAAATCTTGCTTGAAAATAGCAATGTAACTACTCTGGAGAGAATGAGAGAAGTGAGATCTGCCTGGATACTCTAATCCTTCCAGGAGCTCATGTTCATCAGCAGGATTAAAACTGAAGCTCTTCCTCCAACGATGCAGTGGAAAAGGGCTCCCAGGAGCCCCTTATTAAAATTCCAATATTTAACTGAACAGAGGTGATAGAATTGCACCCTACACCTGCTACAATTATTGCTTAATGATCCTTGCCAGACATGACAGCTAGGAGAAGCAATCTGGGGTACAATTTTTGCCAGAACTCCACCTGACCTGCACTTGCTTATGCAAACTAGCATTTGCAAACTCCTAGTAAAAACGTTACCGCATTCATGCATGCAGGTGTCATTGTCACTCGCAAACCCCATGGATGCCAATGGCTTCGCAGGCACAAATGTTAACATGTGAACATCAGCTAGTGCTAGACTATTTAAAGGAGATGTACAGATGTTAATACAACACAGGTATTACCTGGTGCAAGTTTATGAACCCCCAATTTGTGCACACAAGTTAAGGCTGAGGGCTGAAAATCTAGGCCTTAGAGAGCATGAAAGGGATGGTGCCTGTCCCCAGGCTGGAACCCAGTTCTTAGGTTAGAGTTCTCCGTTTATGGGCACTTTTGGATCCCCTGTTACTCCTAAAGTCCCATGTGGCCCGAGTGTCCAGAAGAGCTCTTTTCCCCCTCCAGTCAGTATTTGGTGCAAAGATTATACCCACCATCTCTCTCATATGGAGCTTGCCGTGGACATCCATAGCTTTATCATTTCCAGGATGGATTACATAAGCGGGCTCTTTGCATAGCTATCCGGGAAGACTACTAGAAGCTGTTGTCTTGCAGAATGCTGCAGGGATCAGTGTTTTAAGAACACAGTGGTTCCCTATTAGCTTTTCAGGTGCAAATTGAAGTGTTGATATTTATTTGACGCTCTGGGCGGTTTGAGTCCTAAGTACAGTACCCGAAGAACCTCCTCTCTCCCTATACACTGCCACCGCTTTAGAAGTCAATTTATATGCTGCCTGGTTTTCTGTCTAGGGGTAAAGTTTATCTAAGGGAGAGACAACAAATCCTGGGTCTCTTGATCTTCAGATCACAATGAAAACCTTGTCTATTGACTCAGGAGGGTGTAACTTCAGCCCACGGCTGATTGTACGATTGAGGCTTGTTAGATTTAATTGATGTAATAAAGTAGTAGTATGTGAACTAATGGTGCCTGGTTTTTAAAAAATAATTTATGCAGGTGCATGCAGAGACATTATGAAAGATGTATTTCAGAATAATAATCCCTTCTATTGGCACCCCATGCAGCTCGATCTACCTTCTGAGCTGAAATCAATGGTTTCAAGGGTATCGAATAATACTATTTTGTGCTTTTTTTTGTAAATTAAAAAAAATTACATGAAACACAAATGGTCATTTTCTTGCTACAGTAGGAGAATCTACAATCGTCTTTTTAGTTTTTCCAATTACCTTTCAAAATCAGTGCTCTGCCTGTCTCCAGGCTCTACACCCAGCCTGGTAGCAAACTACATTGACATTGAAAAATGATAAACAAAAGAAAATATTTTTCCCTACCTTAGATTTTTCAAATACACACAAACAGAAATATCAAAAACTCTTCCAACACTTCGAAGACACTCCACTTGGTCCATCATGACCTACATCTACAGGCAAGACTCTAGCTACTGTTTACTGCAGTAGGAGTGCTGCCAGTTTCTTTCTCTCTTTGATGTTAGAGAGCAAATCAGCCAAGACAACGTTTGCATGCCAATAATTTCAACAAGCCCAAGAGTGACTGGTGTTTGGCCCATGGAGTTTCTTTTCCTCCTAACTTAAATACAGGCCCCAGCTGACTCTGCCAAACATAACCAAGTATACAAACAGACCCGGAGCCTTAAAAAGGTCTGCTTGGGAGTGTATTTTTGTTGTGGTCGTTTTTTGTTTTGAATAAGATCTCAATTTTTCTTCATCGGAATCCCCCCTGCAGGAAGGGTGGAATTTCAAGCCTCCTGGAATGTACATGAAATTCTATGGTTTAGCAATCCCAGTGGAAACTCTATGATCACAAAGCATTGTTTCAGCAAATTAATGCTCATTCAGCGGTTCCAACACAAATTCAAATGAAACCATTGAAGCAGTGAATTGGGAATACCTCTCTTCAGATTAGCATATTAGACAGGAATGGGTGAACCATTCGCCCACTCCAAGAACCAAACCTGAAATGAGGCTTTTTTTGAGGTGTGAAAGAGTTTGGCTGGCTTCCCTCTCTCACTCCTACTTCTACCCATCATGTTCCTTCCCTAGCCCCACCCTACACTTCCTGAAGGACTGAAGCAGAAGGGCTAAAGCAACACTTAGAAAGATTTCTCTTTGTAAGATCAGAAACAGGAAGTATAAGGCCGGCTGTAGGATAGCCTGTTCTCTTGAAATATCTCTGCAGCAGTGTAGCACACCCCCAAAGGGTTTTGAATAGTTTGGATAAACATCTGGAACTGCTGGGTAGTTTATCCCATCTGAACTTCTGACCCTTTGCCCATCTATAATATTAGAGTGGACCAGGGTGGAATTAGACACAAACAGCTTACATCTGAATTCATGAGAGCTGTGTTCAGTGAAACTGCACACCCATAGACCAAATCTGCAAATTGTCACTGTGCCCAGACAAGTTACTTGTCATTTTGATGATCTACGAGGCATCCATAAAAATAAGTTATTCTGACTGAGCTTCATTCCTCAAGGTCAACGCCAAGGTTAATTTATTTGTTTTTTCGCCTTCAGTTGTGGGTGGACAGTCCCTGGAAGAATAGCATTCTTTGTCAAATGCCTTCCCTTACATATCCAGTTTGCTCACCTGCTATCATTTATATTCCATACTTCATAAATGGCCCCATGAACCTACACAGTACTAATGGGGTCAAAGGTGGTTCTCAAGGTTTCTTTCCACTTTCTCACAGATTTTTCCCAGGATTGTGATAGTAACAACTGGGCTGGCTAAATGGCACTGGTTTGATAGGAGATAGGCACCATACTGGAGAAAATTAGTGAAGATTTAGAGGAGGGAAAGAGAAGAAAATTAAATGCTAAATTATGGATCGGATTTTAGAATCACAGACTGATCAAAAAGAGAGACCCTTTTTTATCTAGTCACATAGAAGAACTGATCTCTGAGATACCTTCCAGTCTCTGAAAGTCCTCTCCTCTTCCTGTATGCAATGCAAGTAAATCTCCATTAAAAGACCTCCAGTACGACAAGACTTTGGGTTAACAGAAGGTTGGTTTGATCCCCAGAAGTTGCAAAAGCAGGCACCTGCACTCTCAGCCTCACAAGCTCTGCAAGTTTGAAGCCCGCTCTTGAAATGCTTCTAAGCTTCACAGGAGGAGAGCGAGAGTTCAGCTTCTCTGACGAGCCAATGTAATCTGCAAGGCTGAAGCTCTTAGTTCTTCAATGATTGTCCAGTGGTTTCTGAATCCTCCAAGAGCTGCAGATAATATGAGTTCACCTGCAGGACACGGGTAATTTTTTCGTGCTGTGAACAACATGGATACAGGTATGGTCAACAAAGGTAACAGTAGGTGCAGATTCAAAAGGACTTTAACCCTCTGAGTAACTCACAAGACTAGGATTGAGGCAGCCTGTATTTTATACTTTTTTTTGTCACAGCCCCTAGAATGTTGTGGCCTTGAGAAATGTTAGGTGACTTCCTTCATTTCTTCATCTGTAGAATGGAGATCCTTAGCAGGGAAGCAGTACGCTGATATTTTTAAAGCTGTTTGACGTCCTTTCATCTTTACATTATCTTTCCACGCTTTTGCTTTCTTTCCACCTTTAATACCTGCTTTATCATTTCACCTTCACACCCCACACCTTTGCCGGATACAGGTATCTAATGTCTTCTTGAGTGGCGAGTGAACTGGTGCAATCCTGTTAACTTTCCAAAGCATGTGTATTTAGCCGTTCAAGTTCAAAGTTCTATTCATGACCAAATAATTGTCAGCTAAATGTAACTAACTTTGAAAACACCGGACTTGCTTGCTGAGATAACATTTCTCTTTTTCTTACACATAAAATGTCACCTCTCAGTTACATAGTGGTGCATAACTCCATTTCCATTAGGTCATTTAATAACAGATAAGACTTTTGCATGTTACATAGCCATACTTATTTAAGGAAATAAGAAGTGTTTATTAAATGATAGAAAGATAGGGCTTGAAGGGGCACCCAGGTCATCAAGTCCAGTCCCCTGCTACTGCAGGCAACACTGTTATATTCCCATTCATAAATTTATTAAAATCCATCTTAAAACCAGTTAGTTTGTTTGCTCTCACCTCTCTCATTGGAAGGTTGTTCCAGAACCTCACTCCTTCAGTGGTTCATAGATTCCAAAGGCCAGATGGGACCATTGTGATAATCTATCTAGTCTGGCCTCCTGTATAACATAGAACTTTCCCAAAATAATTCCTAGAGCGCATTTTTTCTAAAAAAGCCTTCCAATCTTGATTTTAAATGGTCACCGATTGAGAATCCACAAAAACCATTGGTAAATTGTTCCAATGGTTAATTACTCTCACTGTTAAAAAAAAGTACACCTTATTTCCAGTCTGAATTTGTCTAGCTTCAGCTTCCAGCCAGGGGATTGTGTTTATACCTTTTTCTGCTAGAATCCTTCTTCTACTTTCTAGCTTAAATATATTCATGGCCAGTTTATATCCATTTGTTCTTGTGCCAACATTGTCCTTTAGTTTAAATAGCTCTTCTCCCTCACTGATGATTCTCTGACCCCTTTTCCCCACACTCCAGTGTATTTATTGACAGAATGCCCTTTCAGCTCTTGCAGTGACCAGTGTACATTATTTATTATTTTTAACCGCCACCCAGAAGCACACAGAGTGCTTTACAACACAAACAAAAAGACAAGGTAGCTATCAGAAAGATTTTATAATCTAGGGCCAGCATGCTTCAATCAGATTCAAGTCAGGAGGTACTTGTGGCCCTTCAGAGCCCCACTGATGTCAATAGGACATCATGTAGACATAACAGTCTGCCTGGGAAGGCTGGACCTAATTCTAGATATGATGTAGCTTGGGGGTATAACTAGGTGGGGCAGGGATAGCTCAGTGGTTTGAGCATTGGCCTACTAAACCCAGGGTTGTGAATTCAATCCTTGAGGGGGCTCACTTAGGGATCTAGGGCAAAATCAGTACTTGGTCCTGTTAGTGAAGGCAGGGGGCTGGACTCAATGACCTTTCAGGGTCCCTTTTCCAGCTCTATGAGACCTCCACATATATTTTAGGTGGAAAGTCAATGTTTCTAACAATCAGATTGTGCAGTTACTGTACTCAAGTTAGGCATGAATACAGAAATGTATGGATCAATTAAAGTTTGCATTTGAAAGTTACTCTTTTTTGGCTCGTTTATAGGCATCATGGCTTATGAATAAAAAAAAATTAAAAGTGTGCCCAATACAAACCAATAGATCCTAGTGATCCCTGGAGTTTGGGGAGTTTACATCTGGCTTGTGTCCTTGTGGATATGTATTCAGTAGTAAAATGTCTTTCTTCAGAATGGGTGTCAGATACAGTTCCAGCACCATCCTGGCCACCCCTCAAATCAGTGTTGAAAACAATGTGACTGCTGCTAAAGCCAGGACAAAACTGTTTTCAGTGCCCATTAAGGAAAGTGTGCTAGACACCAGTTTTCTGTAATGGATGTTGAAATCTCTTTGGCCCTATCTATATGGCAGCTCTACTGTTTCAACAGCTGTGTATATTTGGTGAGAAGGTCGATGGGGCAGAGGAAAGCCACTGCTGATACCCTCATCAACAACAGGACATTTTCCCACTGTAGAAAGGGCTTGTAATGGGTCACATCTAATCCTGGATCTCAACACCCTTAAAACTGGGGAGAGTTGAGTTTTCATCTCAACCTGTTCATGGTATGCCCCTCTATTAAAATGAATGAAGAAGAAGACAGAGGGGAAAGGAGACCCAAGTACCATTCTGCATTTAGACTATTTCTGAGTTACATGAGATGACCTGAAAGGAATATACCCACCCATGTCATTATTTTGCAAAATATTTCTCAGAGATATTAGTTAAATGGCCACTAGTCACGACTTTCTAAAAATTAATTAACTGAGGTGGAAAGACTGAGATGATGGATATAAGGCCTTGTCCACACTAGCGGGTTAAGTCGATGTAAGTTACGTAACTTAAGTTGACTTAGTTTACATTGACTTAACACGGTGTCTACACCAGCTATGTCAGTGGGATAGATTCAGCCTCTTGTTGAAGTGGAATACCGAAGTCGATGAGTGAGCATTCTCCCATCGACTTGTGTCTTCACCAGACCCGCTAAATCGATGGACTGCAACGGTGCCAATTTAGCTGCGTAGTATAGACATGGCCTAAGAAACAAGTGGAATGTGTGCTTCCTGGGCCATAGATTTGCTTTTGGATTAGGAGGAAGCATCAAAACTCGGCTAGCAGAGTTCACTGGCAGAAAATGCTATAGCAGCAAGCATGCCTCTCAGATAACAGAACCATTTCCATCCTATTCATGCTGCAGAAACGGGCGGAACTATTGAGTCCCTCCTTGTGAGCAGGTGGGTCTCACGGGCCAACTCCAAACACAGCTCACACAAGCTATAGTAGGTCTAAAATGTACTGACTTTTTGGGTTTGATTTAATTCACATAGTTTTATTCAAAATAGGGCATACCTGGGACTTCAATGGTACATATGCCTTGTGCTGGCTCTTTGCATGGGGCTGAATTTTGCCACAAGGAACTCATAATGAAACACAAACTCCAACCCAGTCTTCACTCCAGGCTTGGCTGCTCTCAGGTTTCCCCTCTGAGGCCTCCACCCTCAGCCCTCTTTCTCAGCCACTCTCGACATCTGGATAGGGTAATAAGCTACCTGCAGTTGTGACACACTCAACAATCCTGTTGGAAAAGATTATGTTTCTCGTGCGGTGTTTTCCAGCAAATACTGCCAGCCCATTGCATTCTACTTCAGTGGTGTAAACTAGTAATGATAATCTCACACCTACATTACAATTTACCATGCACCCAGAAAAAAATAGGTATTTCTTTTAAACATAAAGAGAGCTAAACACTGCTCTGAGTTACATCAATCCAGAAGTTGGCATGAAGTATTTTAATGAACACATATGATCTCTATAGCTGGTGGTTTATTTTTATTTTCAAAATCCCACTAAACACATGGCCAGGAGACTCAGCTATTTCACTTTGTTATAGTCTTCTGAAATTAATTACTAACTGTTGTAATAAAATAGTATCCCAAAAGAAACTAATAGTGCAGTCACAAGTTGTAACAAAGAAGAATACAGGCATCCAAAGAAATGCTCACACAGGTAATTTGCTTTGCTATACCTAGAAGAGTAAAAAGTACAATAGACGTGTGCAAAATCCAGCATGCGAGTGATCCTTCTTGGGGGAATCCTGACTTCTTGCACCACACTTCATGGCATATAACTGGTGAGCTCAAGTTAAATAAATGAAATCAGCTGTCTGACTTTAAGATAAATGATGTTATTAAAACATAATTGTATAACCCCATATAGCTTACAGCGCCAAAGGATGTGTATTTCACATGCCCTACTATAATTACATTCCCATTATAATTTTGCAGTTAGTTGCTATGAGGTCTGGTCATGAAAACATGCCAATTTTGCACGGGATTGAAGTCTGCCTAATTTTAGCAAATTGAGAGCCGCACAAAAGAAAAGAGATAAATACTATGTTGTTATTTTTCATTAGAGAATTGCTATATTAAGAGGCTGTGATCCAGCTGTGTTTGTTTAAATAAAAGTGTGATTTGAATACCTCCTACAGCTATGTTCCTGCCAATGAATAAAAGATAAAATGCAGCTCTCGTTGGATGTTAGTCTCTGAGTTCGAGCTGACTCGGAGATTTATTGTTTAACATAAGGAAGTGAAAAGCATGTAGAGCAGACCACACACAGGGCTCTTTTGTGTATTGTTTCAAGCCATACCACTAATAGATTTGTTCCACCAAGGCTTGCAGCAGTTCAGCTGTGCTAAAATGCTCCACTTAACTGTGAAAAAAATAATAAAATAGTAATTATGTCTAACTGGCACATGCAGCTTAGACCAACACCATGAGTAATGTAAACAGGAATTAATACCGTTAAAAGCTGTATGTTATCATCATTATGATAATTAAATTAAGCTTTTATTTCCTCCAAACAAGCCCTTTAACTTAGTACCCAATGTCTCTGTAACCACAGTGACTTCCACTCAGACCCTGATATGATCTCTGAAGTTGCTGGAATAATATCCTGCCAATGTGTAGTGACAATAGTTATACTGCATTCCATTAACCAGCCCAAATCTTGCCATAGAGAACTGGGAATTCATTGCATGTTGGAAAATCCCCTTACAATGCAAACATAAAGAGATGCACATAAATGATCACCGCATTGTAGCAGCCTGTTTTGTAGTTTTCTTCATGGTAATCTTACATTCAGGCACATAATTCTAAGGAGCTGATACATTTCAATGGACTTAGTTACGGCCAAGTGCAGAAGTGAGTGGCCGCATGCCAGCGAGCATTGACTATTGAAGGCTTTGGAATGTCAGAAGGACTGACTTGGGCTGTCTGAGTTTATTTAAATAACACAAATGCCTCCAGCAAAAAAAAATCTATTTAAACATTAGCCTTTATGTTATAATTTTAACTATATGGACTGGTGACTTACTGATAAGGATGGCTTAGTGCAATACTTTGTAACTGTAAATCAGACCGATTACTCTGAGCTAGGCTAGCAAGCAGGAGATAACTTTCTTGGGGGGGAAAAAAGAAGAAGGAAGAATATGGAGCAGCCCGAGTGAAAAGGGAAGGACATTTTTCAAAGGGATAGATTGTGACTTGGGCTACACACCCAGAGTAAGAATTCCCCCTCCCCTTACACCTCTGCACAAGCAATGCAAACCTTGTCTCCCAATGTGTAGGAGTAAATGGGGTAGACACTCAGTTACTCCCCCACTGGGGGCAGGTGGAAGAGTTGGAGAATGGATTGAGCCCTCTCTCCACACCCTGCTCTCTAGCTGGAGTGGCAAAGCCAGAGTGGCAAAGCCAGAGTGTGTGTAGAAGGGGGAATAATTTACAGCTAACATAGGCAAGTGGTAAATTATCACCCTCATCCCCCAAGGCAGGGAGGAAGCAGGGGGGAACTGAGACTCAAATGGCTGTTTGAGACAAAAGCCTCACCAGGATGCTCTTGGAGCAGAACAATTTACATACCCCTCCTCGCTCAAAGCTGAGCTTAAAGTCAGAATCTAGCCCAGAGTCTGAGTTTATTCAGCATGAAATTTGCATGTTTGGGGGCTATAATCTCAACTCACTATACAAGGCTTTAGCCCTGAAACTCTCAAAAGCATCAATAACAATATACTATCCTCTTTACATAGCACCTCTCCCCTCAAAGGTTTTCAAATGAGATTTGACAATGGATGGAGAGGCAATGGCTTGGAAGGGGGTGGCAGACAGTGGACAAGAGGAAGCTCTCTCCCCCATAGTGGTAAGACTGTGTGAAGGGATTAAGTGTTTTAGATAAGCAAACACATATCACTCAGTGGGTTGATCACTAAATATTTGGTTCCACGCCCTCAGCTGCTCGCTTTTCAGGGGGGGGCGGTTAGATGCCCACCTCACCAGATATTGTTTCTGCTCCCTGATTGAATAACTGACACTCTTCTAAGCTGGAGGATGGGGATCAGAGATTTCCAAAGAGCTGCACAAACTCTTTATGAAGCTACTGATGAACATAAACAGTGGGCGTCATTTAAAAAACTTGTCTTTTGCATTTTATTTTATTTGTATTGATGAACATAAAATATTACTAGTTCCCCTGGTAATCTCCAATACAAAAATAAGGGATAGTGACTCAAACAGGTCATCTCTAACCTACCAGGAAAAAGATTTGAGAAAGTTCTCTATGCACCCACTGTGTTTGCACTGATACTTGTTAGACTCTCACATTCCACAAGTATACTTGTCACCAAAATAATCACTGGTATGAATGTTTGAGGAAAACAAATAAAAAAGAATCATCAATACTATGTGTGCAGGTTCACAATTACACCTCTACCCCGATATAACGCTGTCCTCGGGAGCCAAAAATCTTACCGCGTTATAGGTGAAACGGCGTTATATCGAACTTGCTTTAATCCACCGGAGCGTGCAGCCTCGCGCCCCTGGAGCGCTGCTTTACCGCATTATATCCGAATTCGTGTTATATCGGGTCACATTATATCAGGGTAGCGGTGTATTTAAATACTGAAACTCCCCCCCCCCCCACTATTCACCCAACTCTAATTGAGCTTAATAAACATTATAAAGCTAGAGATGACTGCAAAAAATGGCTCAACAGTACTGGATTTCTCACAGCAAACTAGCAGCGGTATTCATAGTCATTCAAAGTGATTGCTCAAGGTGCTACCAGAGCAAGGCCCAGTCATCTGGGTTTGAACTGATATTCCAGGATATTTAACATGATCACTCTTGACTCTTCATTGAATTGTTGGGGATAACAGTTGGAATGATAGCAATGCCGACATTTCATTATTTTCAGTCTTTGCTGTTTCAATCCTTTGCCTTCTTGATCACTGCTGGCAGGGTTTATTTGCAGTTGTAAAAATAGCGATGATCTGATTTTCTAGCTGTGAGTTAAGTTAAATAAACTCAAAGCAGCTGAACTACGGTAGGATCCAGGCAGTTCATCAGTTTACAATGTGAAATGATTTAAAGGTCCAACAGTTATTTCATCAGCAATCTTTCCTTGTTGATTATACCATGGTAATGGACCAAAAGGCTAAGACTTACACTAGTACTATAGCATACCTAGCATTATGCCAACCCTTGCTGTGACTCCACCTGCTTTCACAAGCCAAACTGGCTCAGTATTTGAATGGGAGACTTCCAACAAAGAAGCTAGTGTAGCTGCTGCAGTCCGTGGTGCTTCTCTTTGAGCAGCTAAACAGAATTCAATGTCTCAGCATAGGAATAGGGAACACCAGCGTGCTGGAGGTGCTGCTTTCTAGATGATATTTATTATAACTGAATCTTGTAGTGGAAGCCTCATTCTGCTAGGGGCTGTACAAACATATATGAAGACACCAATTCACCAAAAACTTCTTCCCCAGATAAACTGGGCTCGCCCAAATATGAAGCAACTCAAGCAGATTCAAGAAGTAGCCTGGATGGGAACATGGATTTGGGATACAGCTTTGTTATGCCTTACTTCTGCAGAATATCCAAGGCAACAAAGAGAAAGGAAATGTGAAACTGTCTAAAGCACTGCCTGAGCTATAGGGCCGGGGGGGGGAAATGTACAGAGAGGGAGAAAGAATGCATGAAATGTCTGCAAAATGTAACTCAATTATCAGAGATCAGCCATAACAAGGGAAAAAATCACATAAGGCTGTAAGAGCTATAAGTATCAAATAGTTACGTTTGCTGCATTTATAAACAGATATCTTTTGGCAGGAGACTCAAAGAGGCCTCCACAAGGCACAAGATTCTGGGCTTGAATCCATTCATTCTGTGAATTAATTGACTTTGTTTGAACTCTACTGTTTTCAGTTGGAGAATTCACTGTGAACATGTTGTACATATCTCAGATATCAAATAGCAAATGTACTGAAGCCAGATACTGAACTGGAGCCAGAAATTCTCCATTAATCAGTATTGTATGTTTTCTGTGAATAGGAACTAGAACAACAAAAAGCTGACAAGAATGGGAAAAATATTTCTCTCTCTCCCTGTCTTCCTCCCTATTTCACTTCCTCCCAAAGCCATGCAATTATTAGCATTCATTATTTATATTACTGTTGCACTGAGTGGTCCCACCTGTGCAACAGTAATATACCCATTGTGCTCGGCCCTGTACAAACTTATTCTATAAACAGGCAGGACAGAGAGAAGAAACAGCAGCCCAGAAAGGTGAAATATTTTGCCAAAGATTACCTGGCAAGTCAGTGGCAAAACAGGGAATAGAATCCAGGAGTGAGATCCTGGCTCAAAATTAAAGTCAATAGCAAAACTATCATTGACTTCAGTGAAGTCAGAATTTCCCCCCAGATCGCCTGTGCCCAGTGCTTACTCCTTGTCCAGTGCTTTATCCACTGGACTACACTTCCTCCCCAGTACTGTGGATCAGGTATTTACTTATTTATTTCAAGATGGGATACTTATCTTAAAATAAAGGTAACAGGTATGTCAAAGGGTGGCTTGCCCCATGGGTGGGAGAGCCTGGGGCTATGCCAACACCGATTACAGGATGAGCCCCAGCTGAGATGGAATCAGATGATTCCAGTATAAGGAGCAGGAAGTTGAAGTGAAGTGAAGGGCAGAAGGTGAAGGAATCTGTGGCAGAGTCTGCAGAAAGTGAGGAAAGCTCTCCAGGCAGGAGACCTGGGAGAGACCCTGACCAAACAGGGGAGGGACAGCAAACCTCTCCAGGAAGTGAGGTGGAAGACAAACCTCGGGTTATGCAAACTTATGAATGGATTTTAAATAATATATGGAGATATACCAATCTCCTAGAACTGGAAAGAACCCTGAAAGGTCACCAAGTCCAGCCCCCTGCCTTCACTAGCAGGACCAAGTACTGATTTTGCCCTAGATCCCTAAGTGGCCCTCTCAAGGGTTGAACTCATAACCCTGGGTTTAGCAGGCCAATGCTCAAACCGCTGAGCTATCCCTCCCCCCTGATTTTGTTTTGGGGGGTTGCATTTTATTTACAGTTTGTTTAATATTAATAAACCCTATCTGCAAGGAGAAGGGTTTTTTTTGAGTAAGAAAAAAGCCTGAAGTAAAGTTTATTTGAACAGTCCAAATGGGGAGACTGAGGCAGGCAAGGCAAGGGGGCGCAGAGGAGGCAGACAACCTGGTTACAAGGCCTGATTCTCATTTTATAGTGGTGTAAAACCAATATAACTCCTTTGCCTTCAGTGGAGTTACTCCTGATTTACACGAGTCTAAGGCTCTATGTTAGAGGTAGGGGTGTGAGTCACAGGTTGTGTAGACATACTTGTGCTAGCACACTAAGAATAGTCACATAGTCACAGTAGCGCGTGTTGAGTACAAACCTGCCTGAATCCTGTGAGTACATACAAGACACAGCTAGCCCATCCCACTGCTTGCCAGTGCCTGTGCTACTCTAGCTACGCTACTATTTTTAGTGTGCTAGGTGGATGAGAGCTAGCTCAAGTATGTCTACACAAGCTGGGAGTCACACCCCTAGCTCCGAGTGTAGCCATAGCCCCAGAGAAGAAAATCAGGCCCAATGCTTTCACAAAGCAGAAGGAAGGGGTAGGTTAGGCTTTAATTTCTTTACAAATTCTTCTTGGCAATTGTTAAATATAACTGTCTTGTACCATACAATTTGCATGGCATAAACAAACGCAGCCTCCTCTTTTAATGACAAAGCGGTAGCCATGCATTTTGCAGACTAACTCTGTTCTATATGCTCAACCATTCACTATCCCCGCCGAGCACAAATTATGCGGTAAGTGCACCTGGAGTTACTGTGCATTGTAGCTCTCTGCCTCCAAGTCTAATCACCCACACAACCTGCAGTGAATAAACTTTCATTACTGCATGTTTAAACTGCAGTATGCCAGGGCCTAAGCCTTTTTTTTTTTTTAAATGTGAGCAAAATCTGCATGAATTTAGTCCAAGTCATGTGGAGAATCCGCTGGAAAATGATGACTGCTTCTCTGTCTTCCCCCTGCTTCTAAGCTACCAATTTGCAAGCCAAATATATACATAAAAGAAAAAGCATATTACACAGTTGCCAGAGGGAAGGATATTTCTACTTATACAAATGAGCAGGGGGAGATGAAGACAGAGAGAGGGAGAGGAACACAAGCAGGAAAATAAATGAGCAGATGGAGAAAACAGCAAATGGGGAAACAACACAAGGCAGACTCCTGGCTATAATTCCAGTGGCCCACCTGCAAATGTTTCATGGTGAGTATGCAAGAGAAGAATGTTTCCATTGGCTGTCTTGGTCCTTAAATCACATTGCCCAATATCTCCACTGCACATAAGAGAGAAATGAACCAGCAGCCAGAAGACACAGAAGCAGGTAAAAAAAGAAGTAAGATCAGTATCATTGTGCCTGTGGTTTGTGTTGGCAAACTGGATAATTTAATATCAGAGCTTACTCTTGGATCACCTCTATTCCAACCTTTGCCCCATACCTATCACCAAATGCTCCTACCCTACACCTTGACCCAACCCTTTTGGGGGTAGTGAAAGTTCAATAATGAGCATAGGCCCCCAAATTATCTACCAGTGAACCAAAAAAAAAATCACATTATAGGTCCACTCCAAAGTCCACTGAAGTCAATAGAAAGACTCCCATTGACTTCAATGGGCTTTGGGTCAGGGCCCATCTGCTTTGGCAGGCCTTTTTGGGGAGGAGCACAGATGCCCCTCAGGTGACCAGCTCCAATCTCTCATCTTCATGAGATCATTGATTTCTCCTCCATCATCCCCACCACCAGCACCCTAACCCCAATACATGGTTTCATTTTCATCTTCCGGTAGAGGTAATCAGGTTGCCCATTCCCACACTCTTGGACTGTGTCTTCTGTAGATGGGGAATAAAGTGTATTTGTAACCTATTTTAAACTAACCCATGTTAAAACCCTAGTGAAGACAAGGTAGTTGTAGTTCTAACTCATGTTAACTAGTCAAGGTAAACCTTAGGCTCCTCTGCTAGGGTTTACCTTGACTAGATAACATGAGTTAAAACTGTCTTGTCTTCACTAGGGTTTTAACATGGGTCAAAAAAAACCAAAACATCTTTTCTTCTAGTGAGGACAAGGCCTTAAGCACCTATTTACAGTAACCTCTCAACCCTGTTCTGCTGATTTCATTGCCTGAGAATTTTAAAGGCCTGCTGATTCCACCTGTGTCTTCATGAGACTGGTCTACTTTTGCCTTCTGGATTTTCCTGAATTGTCAAAGGCTGTCCAGGACAGATTCACTGGGCATGTTTATTCCAGTTTCCAAAGTAAAAGCAACAAAAAAGTCTCTCAGCTCATTCCCAGAACTTATTTTTCAAGGCTGGGGGGCGGGGAGAACAGAAACAGAATAGGGAATTTGGTCCTCGTCCCTTACCACACAATGCAATGGGAATGGGAAGAGGCAACTTGCCGGACCTTTGAATGTTCAAAGTGAAATGCCTCAAACTGTCCCACTGCATTTTCTGCTTCTCACAGATGACAAGGATTTTGAGCTACTGAAAATGCAGCCTAGAGGAGAATGGCCAAAAATTGCCTTTAATGATATTTTTTGTTTTTTTTTTCCCCAGTCCTGCTATTTCATAGCTCTTTTCTCACTGGAAATTTGTTCCAAATACCTGAGAAACTACAAAAAAAAAAGGACACAATAATTTCCACATCGCAGCAGGAATACAGCTCACTTGGAACAGCAAGAAGTGATTCTGACATAGGAATCTATGCCTAGAAAGTATGTAAAATGTACTCTACCCTTTAGCATTCAAGTAGCCTGTTTCAGAAATGAGAAATGCATTTGCTTGTAGCAATATCTAAAGAAAGTATAGTCACTAGACAAATGTATTAATGTTTGGAAAAGAGTCACTTCCTTCCCTCCCCCAGTTGTGTAGTGATATGCTATAAATAAAGTATTGCTAAAATTCCATATTTGGCATGAAGAGATTGTCAGCTATTGAATCCAAGGCAGTTTAATTTAATCTAGACAACCACTGTCTGGTTTAAATGAAATATGAATATTTATCATTACAAAATAGATAAATTATTTACATTGTTTATATTAGGTGGGGAAAGAGTTGCAGTATCTTTAAAGGAAAAGATGACTGACTCTAAAGAGATAAAACTATAAAGATATCCAAGATTTTTTTTATAGTTTTAACACGTTTTGTTTATATAAAGATTATGTATAAGTTTGTTTGTTTTTACATCAGAGTAGATGGGCTGAATAGAAGTGTCCAAATGGTCTCATAATGCAAGAACAAGGGAAGGAAATTAAACTGAAAGGCAGCAAATTTAAAACTGATCAAACGAAATACTTTTCACACTTGTTTTGTGGAACTTATTACCACAAGGTGTTATTGCTGCCAAGAGTCCAGTAGAATTCAGAAAAAGGATTATATACACTTCAGACAGCATGGGAAGGCCCAGGTCCAGTCAATCTACTTACAAAGCCCAGATCCTTTTAATGCAAAGGATTCAGGGAGCTGTAGTCCCCAGAGGGGTCATATTACTGCAGGCTGAAAAACAGGGCCAGCTATAAAAGAGGTAGCCTTTCTCTCAGGAGAGAGATGTGTGATGTGGCTCTCCACAGCACCCCAGGAAAGAAGTCGTTTTGGTGGATGACTTCTGGAAAGAGACCAGAGAGAAGGTCTAGTCACATGGAAGGAGCCCAGGAAGATTTGTAATGATCAGTGCAGACAGCACCTCCAGCAATAGATAGTGCTGTATATTAAATTGTTGTCTTGTTTTGATATTATGTTGTTGTCTTGGTTTGGAGGGAGGGGTGCTAGGAAGAAGTTATGTTGTGCCTGAGTGTGCTGGAGTTAGGGTGACCAGACAGCAAGTGTGAAAAATCGGGACGGGGTGGGGGGTAATAGGCACCTATATAAGACAAAGCCCCAAATATTGGGATTGTCCCTATAAAATTTGGACATCTGGTCACCCTAGCCGGAGTTGTTACTTGCAGTGTTCCAAAAAACCCTTTGATTTCTACAAGTGAGTATTACAGATTCAGTGAAGGACTATGGGGAACAAACTGGGAAGAAAGCCTAGACAAAGAGGATTACTATAGGAAATGACCCTGGGAATAAGGACTGGGAAGCATGTACAGGTCCATTAGTCTTTGTGGCAGGCAGACTTCTGCCCAGAGTAACCTTCATGGAAGGAAGGAACATAGATTGCAGAAGGAAGAGTTTGGAGCAAGCACCAGGAAGTCAGTCTGTGTGCACATGGCTAGCATGCTAGCTGCAGAGGCGACACCTCTATAAATAGTTCTTAATAAAGAGACAGATTAGTTGTACAAACATTCCTCTTCTGTTATTACCCAGAACATGGTACATGAAACATTGGCTGTGATTTAGGGTCCCAGCCCCAGAGTCTAGAATAGAGGGAAGGCTGGGCTTCCTTTTGATGTCACTTAGCCTTACAGTAAGGACTGGTCACCCTGATACAAGGGGAAGCGCATTGGGTGTGTGGGTTTTTTTGTTTTGTTTTACTCTTTTGTTTATCCTACATGGGAAAGACTTTTGCTTGGGGCAGGAGGCCAAAACAGAAAAACTGTTCAGTCACCAGGAGAGCGAGGGAAAACAGAAGCAGCAAGAGTGTTTCTATGCCAAGGAAAGGTAAGGCAGCTGTTACATACAAAGGACACCCCACTTCTTTTGTAAGGGATATAATGTTACATGGAAGGGATATAATCCCTTATGTTTTAGGACAAAAGCCAGCTCTGGTTAAGGAAAATTAGGAAGAAACTTTCCTGAGAGTAGGTTATTCCATAACTGACTTTCTTGCATCTATTGTAGATACTTATATGGGCCAAATGGTGAAATATTCAGATACAGTGTAATCTTGAATAGACTTTTCTCCCCACACCCCTGTAAGGTAAAGACAGTGTTGTGACGCCCCATTTTATAGATGGACAATGAAGGCATAGAAGGGTGAAGGGCCAGACTTTTAGAAGTATTTAAGTGCCTAATGAGGAACATAGCTGCCTAGTGGGATTTTCAAGAGCACCTAGGCACCTAGCTCCCATTGATTTTATTGATAAGGTTTGGAAACACAGTAATTATATACAGTTGTTATTACTTCCAGAAAGAACTCTTGTCCAGCAAACCAAAAGAATCCATTACAATTAATTACCCTTTAGATATTAAGAGCGACGTGACATTTACACGACAAGTCGATAGATCATCTCTTCATTTTTTATCCCTGCCTAATTATGTATAATTAAAAGTAAGTTGGGGTTGTTGGGTTTTTTTTGTAACTTTAAACAATTGCATCAAAAGGGCATTTTTCGCCTGTGATAACATAATGGAAAACTAGATCAATAGATTAATTATACTCCCTGTTTTCTAAACAGTTTTCTTAATGAATTATGATAAGTGTTGTGGAAATTGGGAAAGAAAACCTGCAGTTGAAAGATCTTACCCTTCAGTGGCAGGCATATGAATGCAAAACATGTCAGCCTGTTTTTATTTCAGCAAAGACTTTCATTTTTATGGCTTATTAAACTCCTAACTCCTATTCTTTAGCTAAACATAATGTCCATAGAGGAAACAAATAAGCAGCATAATTGATTTTACTAGCCCATTATCCAGAATAGGGTGAAGAAACGACAGATTGTTACATGACAGAAATAGAGAAATGGCAAACATAATATCCATTTTGGGCAAATCCAAATGTAGTATTTTAACTCTTAAATGCTTAGAATTCCTCCTCTGCAGATGGCAATGAGGATGAGTGTCCTCAGCTCTCCCTCATATCCTCCAGCTCTGGTCACTCCCTGTTAGCCTTAGGGCGTGGGTCTACATTAAAAAGAGGGTGTTCTTACCTTGGGTTAAAATAGCAGTGAAGACGTGGCAATTCAGCTTTTAACTTCAGTTAGCAGCTTGAGTTAAGGTCTATAGCAGCATGTCTACACTGCAGCTGGGAGCGAACTTCCCAGCCTGAGCAGACAGAGTTGTGCTAGCGGGGCTCCTGCTAGCATGCTAAAATTAAGGAGTATGGCTGGTCTCTTGTGGCCCAGGCTAGAGCTCAGGGGCTTTCAAGCCTAGAGGGCTGGGTGAGCTTGATGGCTCAAGTTGCAATGGCCATAATGCTATTTTTATCCATAGTAGCTTGTGCCCCACTAGTGCGCATCTGACATTCTGGGCTGGCAGGCTCACTCCCAGTTACATTGTAGGCATACCCTAGGAAAGGCTGGGGTTTTACTTGAGCTGCTAGCCGGAGTTAAAAGCCAGGCTGCCCTGTATTCACTGTTATCCTGGCCCAAGTTAAGTACACACTATTTTTCCAGTGTAGACAAACTGTAAGAAGTATGCACTCCTTTCAATCTCCCTAGTACTACTTCATGCCCTTCTAAATGACCCCAGCCTGACTCTTCCCCTGTCCATTGCCTGTTCCTTCTCCCCGCATCTCCTGAAGCAGAGATCAAGTGCAGTGTGGGAAAAGACTACTAACTACACTACACTCGGCAGTGTCATCTGCTCCTCTCTTCTGTTTATAATCTGCCCAATGGACCCATCTCTTAACTACTGGGTTTCCAATTGGCTGTACTGAATGATGTACTGAATGACAGAACAAGGAGCAATGGTCTCAAGTTGCAGTGGGGGAGATTTAGGTTGGATATTAGGAAAAACTTTTTCACTAGGATGGTGGTGAAGCATTGGCATGGGTTACCTAGGGAGGTGGTGGTATCTTCTTCCTTAGAGGTTTTTAAGGTCAGGCTTGATAAAGCCCTGGCTGGGATGATTTAGCTGGGGATTGGTCCTGCTTTGAGCAGGGGGTTGGACTAGATGACTTCCTGAGATCCCTTCCAACCCTGATATTCTATGATTCTATGATTCCTAGAAGCCTTCAGGAGGGGGTGAGGTAGGATCTAAAAGAAAGGAAATAGAGTCTTATTGTTGACAAGAGCCTTGATCCACTCCCTGAAACCCTTCTGTTTTCCAGTCTTACCTGATTCTGCATCAGACTTTGCCACTACCTCAGTTTTTCCTTCCTGGGCTTCCCACTAACTGTACCCAGGCTCTCAAGTAAGCCACATGACACCCCATCTTGGAGTATGATTTATAGAAACAACATCACAGTTCAACTGTTAAATTAAATCAAAACAAGCCTTTCCCCAGTGCCACAGTTTCTTCAGCCCCTGGATGGGTTCAGAGGTGTCTTCCCAAAATGGAGGTCCTGCTGCCTGACATTTCCTCAAGTATCATCTTCTGAAAGCTTCTGCCCCAGTCTTCCATGACCGCGGAACGCCTTCAGGAGTCTTCCTGCTTCCTACAGAACTCCTTCTTATCGTAAGCCCTGCTCTGGGCTATCACATGTTCCTGATCCCTGAACTAATTGCTGGCCCAAGTTCAAATCCATCACTGGCACCAGGTAACTAGGCAGAGGTGGGGCTAAACCCAATGCCCTTAAAGGGCCAACTCAGCCTGTGACATCTTCCCAACACAGAGACTAGTGCAGAGGTGGGCAAACTATGGCCCAGCGGCCACATCCAGCCCTCAAGATGTTTTAATCCAGCCCTCAAGCTCCCACTGGGGAGCGGGGTCTGGGGCTTGCACTGCTCTGGCGCTCCAGCCTGGGAGCGGGGTAGGAGGCTTGCTCCACTCCATGCAGCTTCCAGAAGCAGTGGCATGTCCCCCCTCTGTCTCCTACACATAGGGGCACCCAGGGGGCTCCACACGCTGCCTCCACCTCAAGCGCCTCCCCCGCAGCTCCCATTGGCCGGGAACCACAGCCAATGGGAGCTACAGGGGCGACGGCTGCAGACAGAGCAGCGTTCAGAGCTGCCTGGCCACGCCTCCGCATAGGAGCCAGAGTGGGGACATGCTGCTGCTTCTGGGAGCTGCTTGAGATAAGCGCCGCCCAGAGCCTGCACCACTGATGCCCTGCGCCCCAACCCCCAGCCTCAGCCTGATCCCCCTCCTGTCCTCCAAACCCCTCGGTCCCAGCCCAGAGCACCCTCTGGCACCCCAAACTCCTCATCCCCAACCCCACTCCAGAGCCTGCACCCCCAGCTGGATCCCATACACACACACCCCGGCCCCCAACCCCCTGCCTCAGCCTGGAGCCCCCTCCTGCACTCTGAACTCCTCATTTCTGGCCCCATCCCAGAGCCCGCACCCCCAGCTGGAGCTCTCACCCCCTCCCACACCCCAACCCCCAATTTCATGAGCATTAATGGCCCGCCATACAATTTCCATACCCAGATGTGGCCCTTGGGCCAAAAAGTTTTTCCACCCCTGGACTAGTGCCATCTTCACAATTCCTTCAAACTCTTAAAAATAGTCAGCTTCCTAAGTGATAAAGTTGTCATTTTTGTTTGCTGTGGCCACTGCCACAGGCAGACCCACTATTCATATGGCTCTTGTAGCACATGAGAGATTAAAAAGAAAAGTAATCTTGATTTTCTAATAGATGCTTCCAGTACCTATAATACAATGTCCACCAATAGAATACAAGTGTGACCAAAAGGCTGTGCTCTGCTGGGCTGAAACATTGGGCTGATTGCACAGCAGGGACATGTGAGATTTATTTTTTAATAACACCTCTAAAATCTCTGGTAAGAATGGAGGGCTCTGCTTGTTAAAAAAGCTATACATGATTACAATGGTTGTGTGCAGATTTCACTGCTTAAAATGCACCAGTAGCATTTCTGCTTGGCTTTTCATTCAGCAGAGAGTGGAAAGACAGATGTTAGCAATTCACCTTTTCCCCCTCAATTGCTAAATTTCAACCCCTATGTGGCATGCACTATAAAGTAGGGGGTGAAATCACCAGAAAATGACAGGCATACCACAGTGAAGAAAGGAGAGAGCTGTTTTGTAGTCTAAATAATATGGTAATTACAACATCAAAGGGTGGGGAGAAAGTTTTATAAGAGCTATGCAGTGACAGGTCTGACTCATGTTCTGGACACTCACAACTATGGGATTTTACATGAATAATTCTTTAATGAAGGGTTCCCTAACTACAATCACATCCTGTGGGGCTAGGATTAGAGGGTCATAGAAAGTGTCTCAGATGTGCCACGAAGTATATCGTAAATCTTAGTCATTCTGCGGTGTTGTTCAAAGAGATAGGATTCTGAAATGGAAGAAGTGAAAGATAACACAGACCTGAGTCCAAAACACAGTGGTTGGTTGGGGTGGAGGATTGTGACTAACAGGGCAGAGACCAGTTGCCTAAAGACACAAAACAGAGCACTCAGAACAGGTAGGCAACCTAGAGGAACCCCAGGCTGGTAGACAAAGGAACCCACAGAAGATTGGACAGATCCAACATTACCAAGGCCCTCTGTCATATAGCATCAAATATATTCACGATATATTTTTCTACAGCATCTTGTAGTACTCTGGGCCAAAGTCCATGAGGCAGATATATGAAAAGAACACAGTAAGCCCTACTTACCCAACACACTACAGATTGCAGGGTCAGATCCTCAGATGGTGTAAATCAGCCTAGCCCATTGACAGCAGCAGAGTGGGACTGATTTACACCAGCTGACATCTTGTCCTAAGCGTACAACCCTTAACAATCCTAGCAATTTTGCTAGCATAGATAAGAAACCTAAGTTTGCACACAAGCAAGAATTCCCATCACATTAATCAGCAAACAGTTGATGTAGATCGGCATTTCATAGAAATCTGTATATAGGTTTGTTTCCACATTAAAAACATCTAGCACCATTTAAGACAGGCTTGGCAGTATCTGTCTCAACCACCAAATAATTCAGTAAGGGCTGTGATGGTATGGTGATATTAGTAGGCCCTGATTCTAATTTACACTAAGACCTATTTCCACTGTGTAACTTATACCTATCTTACTGCCCCTTTACATTGCCAGAAGAATATAAAGGGCCCTTAATGTAAATAAGAATCAGGTCTGTAGGTTTTAGACCAGAAGGGACCATTAAGATCATCTAGCATCACAAAGCTATGTGTCCCACAGGAGCTGAGAACATCACTGCTGTGGCATTCTTCCCCTCCTGCCAGTCAAAGAAACATGGCCAGGAGACAGATTCTGATTTCCCACATGGCCCCTGGGACACATGTAGCAATTTCCTGCAATATCCTTAGGAAATCAAGGCCTTACCCTATCCCATGAGCCCAAGGCCCACCAGCAAAAATCCAGGGTCTTCTACCTCTGGGAACTGTTCATTTTATCCTTTTAACCACACTGGAAACTGGCTGCAAGTTATGATGAATGAACAGCTCAACGGAGTACCTCAGTTAGGTACGTTTGCTGAAGAGGCCAGAGCGCTCCACACCTTGCAGGATGAAGCCCAGAAAGCTGTGAACAATACATTCAATGAAATCTGTGTGCCTCATTAAGAAGAGAACACACAGTGGCACAATTGCTTTAGAGTAGCTCATGATGTGGCTGTCACAATTCAGGGCAATCACACCTATATTCCCCCTCCATAGTTCTTGACAGCACCTACTCTTGGTTCCTGGCTCCTCAGCCATTACTAGTGAGGGGGGAAGACAATGGATAAGGGACACCAGGTACCTCCCCCCCAACACTGGCGTCTCTGGTACACATTGGCTAGTTGTGGGGAAGGGTGTTGATTGGGCTGCATCCCCCAGCTCCAGGGATTTAACCCAGAGCTCAGGACATGTGGAGCCTCTTCTGGCTCCATTCCAGCAGCCCCACCCTGTACTAGCAATGGGAGTCTGATCTGGTAGAGACTGTGTGTCTAACTGATTACACCTTTGAGGGTAAGGAAGGATTTTTTTCTGCCAGAGGGCCAATTGGCTAAGACCCAGGGAGATTTTCATCTTCGTTGCAGCACCTCCAAGCCATAGCAGGTTCAGTATGAACTAAGTTTCCACCCAGGAGAGGTAATGGCTCAGGAGCCAGGAACCAAGAGTGGGTGTTCTCAAGAGACCATAGAGGGGAAATATAGGTGCAATTACCCTGAACTGTGACAGTCAACATCATTAGCTACTTATTGGGCCACTGTGTTTTCTTCTTAATGAGACACACTGATTTTACTGTGTGTATTGTCCACAGCTTTCTGGGCTTCATCCTGCCGGGTGTGGAGCACTTTGACCTCTTCAGCAAACAGTGACTTTGGCCAAGTCACTTAAGCACTCCGTGCTTCAGTTTCCCCAACTTTAAAATGGGGATACTGACACTTACTTCTAAAACACTTTGAAATCTATGGCTGGAAGTGCTACATAAGAGTTGGGTATTATTAAGCATGTGCTTAACTTTAAGAATAATAATTGTTCCACTGAAGTCAATTTTTTCAAGTACAGTCCATAGGATTACTCACATCTTTAAAGTTAAGCACATGCTTAACTGTTTTGCTGGATGGGGACCAGATCCAGCCCCTTTAAAAAGCAAGTGGAAGGATACATATAAGAATTATAGTATCCAGTGTTTCCTTTTTAGCACTTATACAATTCCACTGTTGTTTTACTTAAATTTGTCCTTTTAGAAAAAGAATGATTTATGGGCCCAATCTTTGTGTCCTTACTCAGTAAACATTAATTCAGGCAAAACTCTCATTGAAGTCAGCTGGTAGGAGTATATACAATAACTTCTGCCTGAATTACTTATAAATTCTAGTTTTCTAGAATCCTGAGGAGATCGGGGAAAATAAAATCTGTCCTAAAGACAAAACTACCTATGCGTAAGCTACTTTCATTTGACAGTTGCAAAGAACCATAGAAAGTATCACTATCTAATAACACCCCCCAAAAAAGAACTTCATTACAATAAAGGAAATTGTATTATTCATAAAGCTACTTTCTCTCTCTTTGCTTCACTATAGACCTTATGCCTAGAACCTTCCCCAGCCCATGTTCTGCACAGCTTCCTCTGACAGTTTTAAATAAAACAGCGTAGGCATCCTGACAGCCACAGTTTCAATTGTTCTGTGGTACTGGAATCTTGCAGCCCCAAAAGACACAAATCTGAATTGAACTAAGACTGCATTGATGGTGCCGAGGGATGTGGCTTTGCTTAAATACATAGAGTCTCACAGCCACACTCCCATTCTTTAGATCTAGATGAGAGAGGGGTCCTGAAATATTTTTCTATTGTAACATGGATGCATGAGACAGGTAGGGAAAAGATTAAAAACCACTGGCTTAAAACACTGACAAAGTTTTTCATGTGCAGGTTCTTACGCACAGATTGTTGTCACAATGTTGTCAAGTAGCCAGGGGCCGTTTTATCTTGTCTGGTCTGTGAGTGCTTGCCAAACAACTTTAACTTGTTTGCTGACTTTTTCAAACGTTTTTCAAGTTTTGCTTTCAGCATGGAGTATAAATTGTCCATAAATTTCTGCCGTTTGTTTACCATTTTCATTTCATCTCCTTTTAATTTCTATTTCTTTTTGTGGTTTCCATTTTTTACTGGCAAGACCCAACCCTGCAATTGCATACATCCGCAGTATAAACCTGCTGTACTGATGCTGGCCTATAACCCATGCTCCTTCCCCTCATTCTGCAGGGGATCTCCGGTGTGCAGTACAAGATGTGCCCTTCCCTTGGAGTTGAGTGTGCTTCTTCATCATGCCACTCACTGCTCTTCTCTTCTGAATAAGTTTTCTACCCATGGAGCTATTCAGGAATAGCTATTGCACTTTACATTCACACCCAACCTTAAAACCAAATTAACTTTCAACCATAAGTGGGTGAGCATGGCTCCCTCCTAGAGCCACTCTTCTGAACTTCCACACCCTTTCCCCAAGTCCTCCCTCTTCCTATTTTGAACTGACAGTGAAAATGCCAGTGTGACGGGGTGTAACATCACAGCCAGTTGGGAAAAATACATCCTGGATAGCTATCACATGCATAAAAACAATATTAAAAGAACATTATCAATATTGCAAAGTCTCACACTCAAAAACTAGGAAATGACCAAATTAAGGTTGCCTGTGCAACCTTAATTCAGCCCCCTCATGCATATGCACCATGATCACACGCTATTTTTTTCCACAGGACCCGTCTCATTCAATACTCAAGATTGATAGTGCTCGCCCAATGAACAGCTATTCAGTATTTTGTTTTATGCTCTTCGTTCAGTGCGTGGTCCTAGGCCTTACATACTGTATACTATTCAAACTCTGCTCTGAAGACAGAATTATTAATTTCTTCAGGGCTTTTTTGTGGTTCTCATCACAACTGTGTCTGAGTGCTTCACAAACATTAATGAATTTATTTTCACGACACCATGGGGAGCTGAGGCACTATTATCCCCATTTTACAGATGGGGAACTGAGGGGGCTGAGAGATTAAGGTCCAAGGTATTCATTAATTTGGGGCTATCGTCTTTCAAGGACATGGTGATCTCATGAGATTATATCATGCTGTGCAAGAAACAGCATCCACTGGGAGAGGAAAACACTGGGCTTTAGATCTACAAGTTCACCTTACTTTGATATCAATGGCAGGGCCCAAAACTAAGCAAAAACCATCTCAGCATGTCTCACTCTAGTTCATGAAAAGCATAGGGTTGCCAACCCTTCGGGATTGTCCTGGAGTCTCCAGGAATTCAAGATTAATCTTTAATTAAAGTTTATGTCCAGTGATGAAACCTCCAGGAATACATCCAACCAAAATTGGCAACCCTAGCAAAGCATCACTCTGTAACAGACCAGTAAAGCTTGCACCTGGTACATTTTAAAGTGTGGAATGGTGGCAGCCACCGTGACCATGTACACTAGCAAAGATTGTTCTTTCAATGACATGTTTTCGTTTTCCATTTGAATTCCACATGCTGCTGATTTACAGTCAAGACATTTTAAAAAAACAGCAGACCCACAGCTGATCCATCAAACAGGCATAGGATGGGGTTTGTTTATTAAAATTCTCAATAAACCATTCATCTTTTTCCTTGTCAGTTTACTCTGGGTATTTGTATTTTTCACTTTGGGATGGGAGGGAGCATTTATTTTCTGAGCTAAACAAACAGGCCGGGGTTTAAAATTGAGATGCCTGCAGATAACACGGCACATGTCTAGCTTTGAAAATCTGGTCTAACATGGGCATGACATGAGCAAATGAGGCATGAGATTAAAGGGAAACTGTAAGGATATTTGCCAGGGCCTGGGTCTGAGAGAACCTGATCCCCAGCAGCTCCAGCTGAGTTCAATGGGTACGGCTGGTACTCTGCACCTCTCAGGATCTCATCCCTTCGATCGCTAAGTAAATCGTTACTAGACAATGGAAATCATGTATTGAAAGTTCAAAGCCATGTTTAGAAATCTCTGTTTCAGCATCTTCCATTCAGTGAGATGTTGTGTCTCTCACAATGGGGTCTGTGATTTTAGTGTCTAATTGTCAGGAGAAGGAGTGTGGTCCAATGGGCAAGGCATTGCACCGGCACTTAGGCACATGGGTTTTGTTTCTAGCTCTGGCACCGACCTGCTGTGTGTCCTTGGGGACGTCACTTCATTTCTTTGTGCCTCTGTTCCTCCTCCCACCTTCTGTCTGCCTTGTTCATTTAGGCCAGGAACCATCTCTTATTTAAAAATTGCACAGGGTGGTTCCAGTCTAGGCACTAAAGTAAAACAAATAATTAATGAGGCTTCTCACCACAAAGGCCTTTTTATGATGTAATGTAAAAATAACTGCAAATCAAGTTTCAAAGGTGTAAGTTATAGGATCGGATGGAATAGCTAAGATACAAACCCCTAACCAATCTCCCAACTTTGGCAAACAGCCCCAGGTATATATATATTTTTAATTATAGAATTTACCTTCCAGCAACTTTGAAACTCTGATTCCTATTGCTCCCTGGGGAAGCAGGTTCTTCTATTCCTATTTTGCATCACACATTAAATGGCTGTTTCTATGTGGTTGTTAATTAATTGTTATATGTCAGACATTAATTATTTTGCTAGTTATTTACTCTTCCTTGGAGTGAGATGGCAAATTATAGATAGCTCATTGCAGGTGTATTGGTGGTGCTATGTTCCCCATACACAGAAAGCAAAATAACGTAGGGTGAGATTTTCAAAGGACTCAGACCTTGGCCTCTCTCAGCTCCCATTGAGGTCTTCGGGAGTTTTACCACTGACTTCAAAGGTAGCAGAATTAGGCAGATGTGCTGAAATAATAGCAAATATGGCAGGCGACCAGCTCGGCTTAACAGAGAACTCTTCAGTGAACTTAAACACAAAAAGGAAGCTTACAAAAAAGGGAACTTCGGACAGATGACTAGGGAAGAGTATAAAAATATTGCTCGAGCATGCAGGGGTGTAATCAGGAAGGCCAAAGCACAATTGGAGTTGCAGCTAGCAAGGCATGTGAAGGGTAACAAGAAGGGTTTCTCAGGTATGTTAGCAACAAGAAGAAGGTCAGGGAAAGTGTGGGACCCTTACTGAATGGGGAAGCAACCTAGTGACTCATGACGTGGAAAAAGCTGAAGTACTCAATGCTTTTTTTGCCTCTGTCTTCACAGACAAGGTCATCTCCCAGACTGCTGCACTGGGCAGCACAGTATGGGGAGGACGTGAGCAGCCCTCAGTGGTGAAACAGGTTAAGGACTATTTAGAAAAGTTGGACATGCACAAGTCCATGGGGCCGGATGCAATGAATCCGAGGGTGCTGACAGAGTTGGCTGATGTGATTGCAGAGCCATCGGCCATTATCTTTGAAAACTCATGGTGATCGGGGGAAGTCCCAGACAATTGGAAAAAGTCAAATATAGGGCTCATCTTTAAAAAAGGGAAGAAGGAAAATCTGGGGAACTACAGACCGGTTAGCCTCATCTCAGTCCCTGGAAAAATCATGGAGCAGGTCCTCGAGGAATCCATTTTGAAGCACTTGGAGGAGAGGAAGGTGATCAGGAACAGTCAACATGGATTCACCAAGGGCAAGTCATGCCTGACCAACCTGATTGCCTTCTATGATGAGACAACTGGCTCTGTGATGGGATGGATTGCACCCTCATCAAGTTCGCAGATGACACTAAGCTGAGGGGAGAGGTAGATACGCAGGAGGGTAGGTATGGGGGGAGGGATAGCTCAGTGGTTTGAGCATTGGCCTGCTAAACCCAGGGTTGTGAGTTCAATCCTTGAGAGGGCTACTTAGGGATCTGGGGCAAAATCAGTACTTGGTCCTGCTAGTGAAGGCAGGGGGCTGGACTCGATGACCTTTCAAGGTCCCTTCCAGTTCTAGGAGATAGGATATCTCCATTAATTTTTATAGGGTCCAGAGTGACCTAGACAAATTGGAGGATTTGGCCAAAAGAAATCTGATGAGGTTCAACAAGGACAAGTGCAGAATCCTGCACTTAGGATGGAAGAATCCCATGCACTGCTACAGGCTGGGGACCTACTAGCTAAGCGGTAGTTCTGCAGAAAGGACCTGGGGATTACAGAGGATGAGAAGCCGAATATGAATCAACAGTGTGCCCTTGTTGCCAAGAAGGCTAACGGCATATTGGGCTGCATTAGTAGGAGCATTGCCAGCCAATCGAGGGAAGTGATTATTCCCCTCTATTCGGCACTGGTGAGGCCACATCTGGAGTACTGCTTCCAGTTTTGGGCCCCCCACTACAGAAAATATGTGGACAAATTGGAGAGAGTCCAGCAGAGGGCAACAAAAATGTTTAGGGGGCTGAGGCACATGACTTACGAAGAGAGGCTGAGGGAACTGGGCTTATTTAGTCTACAGAAGAGAAGAGTGAGAGGGAAATTTGATAGCAGCCTTCAACTACAGTAACTCCGCACTTAACGTTGTAGTTATGTTCCTGAAAAATGCGACTTTAAGCGAAACAATGTAAAGCAAATCGAATTTCCCCATAAGAATTAATGTAAATGGGGGGGTTAGGTTCCAGGGAATTTTTTTTCACCAGACAAAAGACTATATTATATATATGTATACACAGTATAAGTTTTAAACAAACAATTTAATGCTGTTGTAGTGAGTCGGTGTGGCTCCCCTCCTGCCCAGAAGAGGGAGCACCCTTGCAGGCACCGGAGTGGGTGGAGCCACCGCCGCCTGTTCCCGCCCCTCGGAAGTCAAGGGGCGGGACAGGAAGTATAAAGGCCGGCCGCCAGAGCTCAGTCAGCCGCCAGCCACCACAGGGAGCAGACGTGCGGCCGGGAGTTCCCGGCCGGGAGACCTCCGAGGCCCGAGGCCAGTACCCTAACTGGCCGGAGCTGCCCCGGGCCCACTACGAGGAGGAGCTGCCGGAGCCCGTCCGCTCCCGTCGTTGGGAGGAACCCTTGGAACCCCCCCACACTAACCCTGAAGGCGAGACCGCACCAGAGCCCCTCCGCCCCTGCTGTTACCCGGAGGAGCCGCCCGAGTGCAATTGGCCGGATTTCCCCATGGAGCTGCTGGACCTGCCACCAAGCCCTGGCTGAGAGGAGCCCATGCTGGTGGACTGGCCCGGGCCCGGTGCCACGAACGAGATAGGCCCTGAGGGGGAACCTGGAAGTAGCCCGGGGGTAGCCGACCCCGGTCAGGCTGCAGACGAATGCGAGCCAATGTCAGTGTGTTTCGGTCAGGATACCCCACTGACCAGCAGCGGCAGTAACTGCTGCTAGGGCCCCGGGCTGGAACGCAGTGGGGCGGGTGGGCCTGCGTTCCCCCGTGCCACCCCCCGCTCATGGGGTGGCAGGCTTCCCCCTCACCTAACGCTCAGCTGTAGGAGCCTGGGCGTACCTTAATTGTTTGCTCGCTCAGCCCCTGCACCTAAGGGCCTGAGCTGTAACTGTGTGTGCCCCGCCCTGATCCAGGGCCTGGGCTCCCTAGCTGTTTGTCTGCTCAGCCCCTGCACCAGCGGGCCTGAGCCCTGAATTAACGGTTATCGGATCAGCCCCTGCACCAGAGGGCCTGAGCCCTGAATTGACTGTTGTCTGCTCAGCCCCTGCACCAGGGGGCCTGAGCCTTGAACTATCTGTTGTCGGCTCAGCCCCTGCACCGGAGGGCCTGAGCCCTGAACTCACGGTTGCCTGCTCAGCCCCTGTCTGAGGGCCTGAGCCCTGAGCTAGCTGCCGGTTTTGCTCCGCCCCTGCACCGGAGGGCCGGAGCTTCTGAACTAACTGGCTGTTTACTTCCAGCAGTAGTGAGTCGGTGTGGCTCCCCTCCCGCCCAGGAGGGTCGAGCCCCGGCACGGACCTATTACAGCTGTACACAGAGATGATGATTGTGAAGCTTGGTTGAGGTGGTGGAGTCAGGATGGGATATTTCCCAGGGAATGCCTTACTGCTAAATGATGAACTAGAATTCAGCTGAGCCCTCAAGGGTTAACACAAGTTGTTAATGTAGCCTCACACTCTACAAGGCAGCATGAATGGAGGGAGGGTAGACAGCATGGCAGACAGAGACACACACCGTATGTGCGTGAGAGCAAGAGATGAGCATTGCCCCTTTAAGTACACTGACCTCACTGTAAGTACATTGCCATTTTAAGCAGATCAGCAAGTTGAGACAGCAGCTGCTCCCAGCAAGCTCCCTCCGTCCTGAGCCCTGTCGTGTCCTCCCTCCCCCCCACCCCGCTCTATGGAGATGGGGTAGGCGGGAGCAGGAGCAGGGGGGAGGGGGCACTGTGATATTAACCCTCTCTTCTCTCTCCCCTCCCCCCCCCCCCCGCCACACACACAGCAAGCAGGAGGCTCCCAGGAGCAGCTCCAAGGCAGAGGGCAGGAGCAGCACATGGCAGTGGGGGAAGGGACAGCTGAACTGCCCGGCAAGTAATAGCCTGCTGGGTGGCTGCTGCACAGGGAACTTAGGGGAGCGGGGAGCTGATAGGGGGCTGCCGGTCCACCCTGGTTCCAAGCCCCCACCAGCTAGCTCCAATGGGCTATTCTTTCTGCAAGCAGTGGACAAAGCAGGCGGCTGCCAAACAATGTTATAAGGGAGCATTGTGCAACTTTAAATGAGCATGTTCTCTAATTGATCAGCAACTTAACAATGAAACAATGTTACCCGGGATGACTAAGTGAGGAGTTACTGTACCCGAAAGGGGGTTCCAAAGAGGATGGAGCTAGGCTGTTCTCAGTGGTGGCAGATGACAGATGAGCAATGGTCTCAAGTTGCAGTGGAGAAGGTCTAAGTTGGATATTAGGAAACACTATTTCACTAGGAGAGTGGTGAAGCACTGGAATGGGTTACCTAGGGTTTCCTGTCAAAGGTAGGGGCCCTGGCAGAGACAGATGCATCATGGAGGTGAATGCCTGGCTGCGAAAATGGTGTCGCCAGGAGGGCTTTGGCTTCCTAGACCACGGGATGCTATTTGAGGAAGGACTGCTAGGCAGAGATGGCGTTCACCTTTTGAGGAGGGGAAAGACCCTATTTGGACACAGACTGGCTAACCTAGTGAGGAGGGCTTTAAACTAGGTTCGACAGGGACAGGTGAGCAAAGCCCACAGGTAAGTGGGGAACATGGAGACCTGGGAGATGGGTCGGAAACGAGAGGGAGTGTGGGCTATATTGGCAGAGAGAAAGGAGGGTGAGGACAAAACTGGGAGGAAAGATCAAACCAGTATCTTAGATGCCTATATACAAGTGCGAGAAGTATGGGTAATAAGCAGGAAGAACTGGAAGTGCTAATAAATAAATACAACTATGACATTGTTGGCATCACTGAAACTTGGTGGGATAATACACATGATTGGAATGTTGGTGTGGATGGATACAGCTTGCTCAGGAAGGATAGACAGGGGAAAAAGGGAGGAGGTGTTGCCTTATATATTAAAAATGTACACACTTCGACTGAGGTAGAGATGGACATAGGAGACGGAAGTGTTGAGAGTCTCTGGGTTAGGCTAAAAGGGGCAAAAAACAAGGGTGATGTTCTGCTAGGAGTCTACTACAGGCCACCTAATCAGGTGGAAGAGGTGGATGAGGCTTTTTTTAAACAAATAACAAAATCATCCAAAGCCCAAGATTTGGTGGTAATGGGGGACTTCAACTATCCAAATGTATGTTGGGAAAATAACACAGCGGGGCACAGACTATCCAACAAATTTTGGACTGCATTGCAGACAACTTTTTATTTCAGAAGGCTGAAAAAGCTACTAGGGGGGAAGCTGTTCTAGACTTGATATTAACAAATAGGGAGGAACTCATTGAGAATTTGAAAGTAGAAGGCAGCTTGGGTGAAAGTGATCATGAAATCATAGAGTTTGCAATTCTAAGGAAGGGTAGAAGGGAGAACAGCAAAATAGAGACAATGGATTTCAGGAAGGCAGATTTTGGTAAGCTCAGAGAGCTGATAGGTAAGGTCCCATGGGAATCAAGACTGAGGGGAAAAACAACTGAGAGTTGGCAGTTTTTCAAAGGGACACTATTAAGGGTCCAAAAGCAAGCTATTCCGCTGGTTAGGAAAGACAGAAAATGTGGCAAAAGCCCACCTTGGCTTAACCACGAGATCTTGCATGATCTAAAAAATAAAAAGGAGTCATATAAAAATGGAAACTAGGACAGATTACAAAGGATGAATATAGGCAAACAACACAGGAATGCAGGGACAAGATTAGAAAGGCAAAGGCACAAAATGAGCTCAAACTACCTACGGGAATAAAGGGAAACAAGAAGACTTTTTATCAATACATTAGAAGCAAGAGGAAGACCAAAGACAGGGTAGGCCCACTGCTTAGTGAAGAGGGAGAAACAGTAACAGGAAACTTGGAAATGGCAGAGATGCTTAATGACTTCTTTGTTTCGGTCTTCACCGAGAAGTCTGAAGGAATGCCTAAGATAGTGAATGCTAATGGGAAGGGGGTAGGTTTAGCAGATAAAATAAAAAAAGAACAAGTTAAAAATCACTTAGAAAAGTTAGATGCCTGCAAGTCACCTGGGCCTGATGAAATGCATCCCAGAATACTCAAGGAGCTAATAGAGGAGGTATCTGAGCCTCTAGCTATTATCTTTGGAAAATCATGGGAGACGGGAGAGATTCCAGACGACTGGAAAAGGGCAAATATAGTGCCCATCTATAAAAAGGGAAATAAAAACAACCCAGGAAACTACAGACCAGTTAGTTTAACTTCTGTGCCAGGGAAGATAATGGAGCAAGTAATTAAGGAAATCATCTGCAAACACTTGGAAGGTGGTAAGGTGATAGGGAATAGCCAGCATGGATTTGTAAAGAACAAATCATGTCAAACCAATCTGATAGCTTTCTTCGATAGGATTATGAGTCTTGTGGATAAGGGAGAAGCTGTGGATGTGGTATACCTAGACTTTAGTAAGACATTTGATACGGTCTCACATTATATTCTTATCGATAAACTAGGCAAATACAATTTAGATGGGGCTACTATAAGGTGGGTGCATAACTGGCTGGATAACCGTACTCAGAGAGTTGTTATTAATGGTTCCCAATCCTGCTGGAAAGGCATAATGAGTGGGGTTCCACAGGGGTCTGTTTTGGGACTGGCTCTGTTCAATATCTTCATCAACGACTTAGATATTGGCATAGAAAGTACACTTATTAAGTTTGCGGATGATACCAAACTGGGAGGGATTGCAACTGCTTTGGAGGACAGGGTCATAATTCAAAATGATCTGGACAAATTGGAGAAATGGTCTGAGTTAAACAGGATGAAGTTTAACAAAGACAAATGCAAAGTGCTCCACTTAGGAAAAAAAATCAGTTTCACACATACAGAATGGGAAGAGACTGTCTAGGAAGGAGTACGGCAGAAAGGGATCTAGGGGTTATAGTGGACCACAAGCTAAATATGAGTCAACAGTGTAATGCTGTTGCAAAAAAAGCAAACATGATTCTAGGATGTATTAACAGGTGTGTTGTGAGCAAGACACGAGAAGTCATTCTTCCGCTCTACTCTGCTCTGGTTAGGCCTCAGCTGGAGTATTGTGTCCAGTTCTGGGCACCGCATTTCAAGAAAGATGTGGAGAAATTGGAAAGGGTCCAGAGAAGAGCAACAAGAATGATTAAAGGTCTTGAGAACATGACCTATGAAGGAAGGCTGAAAGAATTGGGTTTGTTTAGTTTGGAAAAGAGAAGATTGAGAGGGGACATGATAGCAGTTTTCAGGTATTTAAAAGGGTGTCATAAGGAGGAGGGAGAAAACTTGTTCACCTTAGCCTCTAAGGATAGAACAAGAAGCAATGGGCTTAAACTGCAGCAAGGGAGGTCTAGGTTGGACATTAGGAAAAAGTTCCTAACTGTCAGGGTGGTTAAACACTGGAATAAATTGCCTACGGAGGTTGTGGAATCTCCATCTCTGGAGATATTTAAGAGTAGGTTAGATAAATGTCTATCAGGGATGGTCTAGATAGTATTTGGTCCTGCCATGCGGGCAGGGGACTGGACTCTATGACCTCTCGAGGTCCCTTCCAGTCCTAGAATCTATGAATCTATGAATCTCCATCCTTAGAGGTTTTTACGGCCCGGCTTGACAAAGCCCTGGCTGGAATGATTTAGTAGAGGTTGCTCCTGCTTTGAGCAGGGGGTTGGACTAGATGACCTCCTGAGGTCTCTTCCAACCCTAATCTTCTATGATTCTATCATTCAATGCTGTGAAAATCCCAACTGTACTTTCCAGGCAAGATGTGTGACTTCAGATTCAAGCAGGGAACAAATGTCACAGGAGAGAAAAAGGGAGAGCAGCAAGGCTCCCAGATGGGACATTTCTAGATGGGGACATAGTCTGACTCTACCCCACTGCATGATGGAAGGTTGCCGCCAAGGAGTGTATACATAGATTTGGCAAAATTCAATTATATATTTTATATGTACACACAATTTCCACGGATAATACTGATGTTTATTTTTAAGTATTTTTTTAGATTTTTATTTATTTACATTTTTGTGGTTGCCCCCAAATTATGGTTTTTAGCGGCTTTACTCTCCCTTACTATTTTTATCCAATTAAATTTTCACAATCGCAGGAAACTCTGAGGGATTCAGACAATTATTTAATGACAGTAGATGCTGAGATTCAAAATTTAAAGCTTTATAATGGTTTTAAAAGTGTTCAACATCACATCTCAAAATATACAAAGTAAATGTGATGTCCCAGGTCTGGGATCCAGGCTTGTGAGTTCCTAGGCAGCCATCGCATCCTGCCACCACCCGACATCTGCTGAAACATGGCAGGCTGAGGAGCTAGTAGGACTACAGCCTCAGCCAAGACACCACCCACAGGAGCCCTGATTGGACAGTTGACTGGCTCCACCAATTTGTCCAACAATGCTATTTAAGCCAGAAGGAAGCACAGGAAGTTGTCTGAGCAACTAGATGGTTCTCTATTGCTGCTGCATTGGACCCCACCTGTGCCCGCATTCTGCACCCAACCCTGTTCCTGATATTTGCTCTGCACCTGACCTGCTCAAGGCTCCTGCCTTGCCACTGCCTTCACTCCTAGTTCCCACTGTGCTCCTGCTCTGTGTCTGAGTCTTGCCTCTCCTCTGGTTCCTGACCTTATGCCTTGCTTCTGACCAGCGGTTACCAGTCCTGGTTCTGACCCCTGGCTCCGACTTCTGCCCCTTGCCTCTGGTATTTGGCATCAGAGTGCAGCTCTGACATCCAGCTTTGATTTCTGGCTCAGACTCTGACTTGACCCCCAATGCTGGTAATCAGAAATCGACTCTGGTGCTGACCCTGGACTCCGTTCCCATCACCTGCTCCACCCACTAGCTATGACTCCGACTCTGACCACTAGGCCAGACTGTTTACATCCTGGTCCATAACAGTAAATATCCTTAAATCAAGAAATCATACCTGTTTTTATTATTCATTTGCCAGTCCGTTTGTAACAAGCCTAATTCAAATGTCTAAATAACTGGATTTTGACTCTAATACATTCTCATGTTCTCAAGCAGCATTTTTCTCACTTTGCCTATCTGTAAATTTGTTATTAGGGACATATCTTTTTGTCAGTCCCTGTGTGTACTGTGAAATCTACACTTTACTGACAAACATCTAATCCTATCTGTACTTCACCTTTTCACAAAGTGCAGCGGCGGCCCACTGGTAAATATGTTCACCCCATCACTGGGGTGGAGGGATATAATGTCTCTAGTGCACACTGCACCTCTTTCTCCAACCTCCACAGATTGATTCTACCTTCAGTATTCTCAGTTGGATCCTTATATTGCATTGTAGCCTACCCATAAGTGCTCAGGCTTGGGACCTGGGGTAAGGATCTATGGAAGAGATCCAGGTGCTGTTGAAGTCAATGGGAGTTTGGCTACTGACTTCAGTAGGCTCAGGATTTCACCCAAAATATCAGACCAACAGCCCTACTAACAAAGAATTACTAGTCAAGGGAAGTCCCAATAATTTATTTCTCTAACCATATGCCTTATATTTAACAAAAGTCAATAAGAAGAAAGGTCTGGGATTTATATGGCTACAAAGCTACCAATGAAATGGAGAGATAAAGTTATTCTATTTTTTGTTGTTTGGTTTGGTGTGTTTTTTTTGGGGGGGGGGGGGCAGTTGTCTTTTATCCATATTCAAATCCAATGTCTGGAAAAACACGATCTCTGTGGAAACAATATCCATGCACCTGCCTACAAATATTTTCAAAACCAGACACTTTGAAATCAGACAGCTACCACCAATCTCTTATTGTTTCCCAATACACAAATCAAAGAGAAGCAGATACTAACATAGTTCCTGATGCTTGCAAAATGCTTAGCTCCAAACATCGGAGTCATCCCATTAGCTTGTGGGAGTAAAATTAAACATGAGAACAAGTGTTTGCAGGATCAGGGCCTTGATTGGGTCTGTGTTTGAATTTTCTATGAACGAAGAATGGACTAATCTAAAGAGAGGTGTGTTCCTAGACACTATCATTTTTATTTTTTCTTAAACACTTTTTTCTCGATTGTGTTTTTCCATAAAAAATTTTCAAAGTGAATTTTGAAAAATAGCCATAAATCTTCTGTGTAACTACCAACAACCCTATCCATTTTATAGACAATCTATCTGATAACATATGGGTTGGCACTGTTTTTGAGTGTACGTATTTGGGGTGGGTTTTTTTCTTTCATGAAACCAACACAATTTAGAGTGATATTTTAATTTATTATTATGAAAGGGATGGCAACTGGTTTTTAATGGTTGCAGAATGGTGACTCACAACACGGTCCCAGATGCTGTCACTGTCGCTATGAGAGCAGATTTGCAACATCTTGTCATAGGCACACATCAATGCCCATGCCTGCTGCCTTCATCCCAGAGGACAGTCTAACACCTGCTGCTGGCAGCGTGCCGGGCCTTCAGGGAACAAATGTTCTATTGCTGCTGGGTGATAGGACAGGACAGACTCTAGATTTCAAGTGAACTGGCTAAAGGCACCCTAGGGCTCAGGGAACCCACTTCTGCACCCATATGGTTCCTATTTCTATCGGAAGATGACACACATAGTGAGTGATGGGGGTGGGGGGAAGCTACATTCTGTAAATACAGGACAAAATAAGTAAAAGTACCCTTCCTGGTACTCTTCTTAGCATTAGATGTAATTCTTTAGAAAAACACTGTTTCTGAGTGAACATATTGTTGGAGTAATATGCTCCTCTGTGCTTATGACATTATAAACTTAGGAAAGAGCATTATAAAATTTGTTAGCAAAACATAAGTACAGTGACACTTGCTAAAGGATAATGTGCATAGTTCTGCTGGAGAATATACTTTACACCCGTTACAGCACTGGAGAAAATAAACAAAATTGTTATTTCCTACAATGCCTACCAAGCTTTTAGCTGCTGTAGCCTTGTGTTGCCAGATGTACTGTTTTAAGATGACAAATAAGGACAAAAAGAAAGTGGGTAAACATCTTTTGCAGGGGTTTATTTTAAAAGAAATGTTTTTGTCTAATATAACTGCCCTACTGCTACTTTATTTTTTTTTAAACGTTACAATTTATGAAACAGCAGATCTTTGAAACAGAAGGCAGTTATAGCCCCACTGTCTCCATTTAAGGGCCCGATCCTGGAAGTGCTAAGCACCACCTGCTAGATCCTGAGAGCCCACATCTCCCACTGAAGTGAATGAAAGTTGAAGGGACTCAGCAGCTTGGATAAACAGCTCAGTACGTTGCAGGATCAAATGCCTATGATCCTAAGGGGCGCACTCCTTTCAGTTAATTATACCAACTTCGTGTCTGCTGTGATGATAATAGCAGTATTATCACTTCAAGTGGATGAATAGCAAACCGAAGGGATAAGGGTGTTTTTCTTTTCAAGGGCTACACCCGCATTTCAAATGAGAATGTTTTATTCTGAACTTTTGAGAAGGCTTTTTGTAAAAAGTGTTCCCAGATTCTACTTCAAATACAATGGCAGGTACTGAGAATGATACAGTATAATAGCCAGCATGTTAAGAATTTGAATAATAAAATAAAGCGATGGAGCACTTTTCCATCACAAGCTTTGCACAGGAATTAGATACCTGTGAAAGTGAGTTCTCTCTCTCTCTCTCTCTCTCTCTCTCTCGTGCGCTAACAACCCCACAGATTATTGGTATATTTATATGGTTGCATAGAGATAGATTGTAGCTTCACAGGCCCTTGAATCCTCACACTGTCTTCAGGGGGACTTAGGTTAGGCCCAAACTGAGGGCTTGTCTATGCTTACACCATTGCAGTGGCACAGCTGCACTGGTCTAGCACTTAGGCCTTGTCTACACTTACTGGGGGTTCAAAGCACGGTGATCGATGCATCGGTGGTTGATTTAGCGGGTCTAGTGAAGGCCCACTAAATCAACAGCAAATCGCTCTCCCATCAACTCCTGTACTCCACCTGAACAAGAAGCACAAGGGGAGTCAACGGGAGAGCGTCTCCAGTCGACATCACGTAATGTGGACCCTGTGGTAAGTAGATCTAAGTACGTTGACTTCAGCTACGTTATTTAAATAGCTGAAGTTGCAGAACTTAGATTGATCTCCTCCTGTAGCACAGACAAGGCCTTAGTGAAGATGTGACGTCTGCCAACAGGAGAGCTCCTCCTGTCAATGTAGGTGTGCCACCTCCCCAAGAGTAGGTAACTATGTCAATAGGGAAGACCTCTTGTCGATACAGTGCTCTCGACACTTGGGGTTAGGGCAGTATAACAACATCACTCAGGGGTGTGGTCCTGGGCAAGTCATATAATATTTCTATGTCTCAGTAGTCCCTTCTGTAAAATTGTGATGATAATATCCATCAAAAGGAGATGGTGAGTCTATTGGTTTGTTTGCACGGTACTTGGAAAATGGAAAGCTTTTATATAAATGTTAGATATTATTGTTAAAGATTAAGGGCTAAATTCTGCCCTCAGAGGGACACATGCAACTGCTGTTGGAACTTCATTGACCATATTGGCACTAACAAATAAGTATTTGTTTATGTGCATTCAGACAATGAGCATAGGTTCAACACTCCAGCTTTGCTAGAGCACAGATGGGTTTTTCACATGCGGACAGCTGACATGCAAATTGTTCAATCACAACACAGAGCCCTTTGAAAACTTGGACCAAAAGATTTCTCTTCATCTCCTGTTATCTGAACAGTTTCTTAAATCTGGTGAGAAAAAACATCAAAAGGCAGGAAAAATGCCTACAATGGACACTTAACAAATCTACTAGTTCAAAGTTGCAGTGATAAAGTCAGGCCATTCTTGGTGCATAACAGAGGTCAGGCTGAGCCAATCTTGTCACACTTAGGACATGTTTCATGAGTAATTTCTTTTGCAAGCCTTCCCCCTGAGTTCTGAAATAGCCCTGGCTATGATCTAGGAAATAAACCACCTACATTCCATTCATCTTAAAAGGTGATGCTACTCTGACTGTAAACATAGCATGGTGGGGTTCCCTGATATTCTCTCTCAAACATTCCTTTTCTACTTTGCTCAAGTTAAATGACATTTTTTTCTTATTCCCGGCTTGTAAACTCATCCTGAGAGCTGAAGGCCAAATTGTGCTCATTCTGGCTGTGCCATATTTGCATTGTGAAAGATTTTGCCCTCAGTAACATTTGTGCAGCCACATAGTCTTTGATGGATGGTGTCCAGTGGATTGACACAGCAAGCCAGTTTCCAGGCAGCTGCATAGGGGCTTAAATGACTCTCTGCTTTTTTAAAGTTTAAAACAAACATGAGGAAAAGAGACAATCTTTCATCGAGACTTTATTGCCCATGATCACAGAGGACAGATTCGGGATGGTCCATGAGGAGTGTCTCTTAATTTGCTAGCCAGGATTACAAGCAATTCTCTGGCCACCCCAGATGCAAAATACAAGGCTAGATTAGCTACGTATTTTTTAAAAAGTCTACGACAGTGAACAAGGATCAGTTGTGCCCCTCTCAAATCACCTCTGACGTTCAGCAGAACTGGTCACTATAGGAATCACCTGCATATTGCAAAAAAAAATTATCCATGGCCTGACCGACTTTGATGGTGAATAGTTGAGATGCATAGATGAGATTCCCCTGCTTGAGCACTGTGGATCAGGTTGGGAAGATAGTGATAAATGCAAAGGCATTTACCACCAATAAAATATTTGAAATGTTAGCTTGGATTGTTATAAAACGGGATCATCTGCCAATAGTAAATCCTGTTGTCCTCCTGTATTACCTCTACAGAGCCACACTGAAGGAGTTGTGTACTTAGCCATGGGACCAGGGAATCATTATGAGCAGTAGGTGGCACCCCCGCACCCAATTTTTGTAGATGATTCCACCATCTTGGCAAGGCACAAGGTAATCCAACCCCAACAAAACATTTGACAAAACAGTAAACAACAAATCTTAAACTCAGACTTTAGAGTCTATTCTCTACCTAGCTGATAAAACTACTTATGAACTCTTTACAACTTTGTCTATGCAAGTCACATGTGGGAGAAATGGTGACATTGGTCCAGCAGCTACTCTGGGAGGCAGCTGTAAGAAGTATTACAAAGAATGGTGTGTTTATTCCCTCAGCCTATGCAATGCAGGGCTCAAGGGAATTATGTATGACCCCCTAACTGCCAACTACTGCTCACAATGCTTCCAGACTCTGTAGCTGTATGGTGAGACACAGTTGCATGTTACAGCATGTGGAGCCAATGTGGTGAAGGAAAAATCAACATCTCGCTGCAGAAATGATCACATTTTTCACTGAAAAAGTCCATGGAAAGTCAGGACCTTATACTGCAAATCCTGGGATCACTTAATGTTTTTGATCCATGTTGTGCAACTAGGGCCAGACAATAAAGGTCATCCTCTAGCATTCCTGTGTCATATCCTTCCAAAACAGTATTTGCCCCTTTACTATTAGAAAAATTATAAATGTATAAACTCTTATATTGGTGTTGAGTGAAATCAGGAGTGATAATACTTAGTACTACTACAGCATCTTGTACCTTCAAAGCACTTTACCACATAGTAGGCCTGATTCTCCACTGCCTTGCACCATATGTACCCTTTTACCCTTGTGCAAAGTAAGTAAAAAACACTTCTATTCTGATCTGGTAGTAGTTCACTCTCATTTTGCACAGGTGCAAATGACTACACAAGGTACAAGGTAATAAAAAATCCCCTCCAGTAACTCTTTAATAGTTATGCTATCAACTTACTTAGAAAGACGGAAGGTCATCAGTGGAATTACTCCAAAGTTACACTGGGATATATGAAAACATAGTGTGGCCTTCAGTCTCTTGGTCCCAGAGTGGCAGAAAGAGGTTAACGCCATATATTATTGACAAGATACATGATCAGACACAAGAAGAAAGTATTCTAACATATTAAGTAAAATATGTTTTGACTGACAATTGTTACTGTAATGGAGTCACAATTTTACATATTCCTGCTAACGAACTGGCTTCTTTTATAAAATGTTCTCACCACGGAAACCTTATTTAAGCATCTAAAACCTTATTTAAGCATCTAAAATATTTAATAAATTTCAGTTGATATTCTATTGTTTAACAGTGTGATTAAAACTGTAATTAATCACAATTATTTTTTTAATTGCAATTAATTCTTTTTAGTTAATCACGTGAGTTAACTGTGATTGAGCTACAGCCCATATATATATGGACCGAGAGAGAGGGTGGTATCAGTCTAGTTCCTAGGTGTACACATCTCATCATCACCGCACCAGACATAAGGTTGTACCCTTTGTACAGCAAAGGTGAGTGAAAGCTTCAAGAATTTCTGTGACTTTTCAGCTATTTAGGCTATTTCACTTGTCTCTTACATGCACCCCTTTGTTTGTCCACGCTATTCCAGCAGATGAGTTTATTAGCTGAAAGGTTTGCCAAAACAGAATTTTAAGTGAAGTTTCCAGAAGATTCCTGGAAAGCACATTTTATTTGGCTACCTACGTACTTTCACCAGAAATCTGAGTTATGGTCTTCCACTCAAGGAATAGAAACGTGATTTATGTGCCTAAGCAAAACAGTTCCACTACTTGCAATGGTTCGTGAACAAGAATTATTCAGACATTTGACAAAGTTTGAAGAAAGTCATGATCTCATTGTGGATAATTTATTAACAGAAAAATAGCACTGCTTGTACCATTCCCTCCAGCTTTTCAATTGCCCTGCATTGTACAGACGTAACCTACTTGCTTCTCAGCTCTGCTGCCATCACTACAATAGAGGTTAACACTGAATAAGGAGTTGGGGGGAAATGATGAGAGGTAGTTATTAAACTGAATAGTTGAATGGTTCTTATAGTTTCCTTATATCTCTTCACACAACACTTGAGTCCTTGGAAAATACTGTCAATACAATAGGACTGGTGAGTTCTTCTCTTGGCAGAATGCTTTACTATTCTAGGGACTATCTCTATCCTTAAAATAAATTGGAAAGTTAAAGAGATTTGGGGCTTGATAGTTGTGAAAGATACACACTATATCATTCATACACAAGAGATTTAATTCTTGCAGGGTCGATGCAGCTTTGTCCTCAGATCCAGTTGTTATATATCAGGTGGATATTTCTGCTTAAATAACCAACAGTGGAATAGGTAAACTATGTTGACATATTTTCATCTTTAGGTTTTAGAGTTATTCATTGAGATGAATGGGGCTACTTTCACCACTGAGACCTATTGTTTCAGGCAACCTACACACTCAGGAAGGCACCCTGCATCAGTTTGCTCTCCATTCATGTGTTCAAGGTTTCCCCTTTCCCCACAGCGCAAAATTTTTTTTTTAAGTGAAAGTTTAGATTTTGGATTTTTTTTTTTTTTTGGATGACAACATGCATTAGTGAACACATTGACAATCATCAACACAGAGAGTAACATTTATGACTTACAATTTTAAATCAAATGCTAACACGTTAAATTTAAAGTAGCCTGTCTCAGAATTTTCTACAATTCAAAGCCCAGTGAAGTCAATGGCAGTCCTCATTGATCTCATTGGGCTTTGGAATATGACCTGATTACTTTGAACAAAGTGATTAAATCAAAACTAAATGAGTCAGTTAACTGTTAGGTTGGTAGGATGTTTCCACTCTGCTGGCCAAATTAATAAATCAGAGAGATGTTTAGTCTTCTAGGTATCTTATACAGCATCCACATGTGAATTATAGAATATCAGGGTTAGAAGAGACCTCAAGAGGTCATCTAGTCCAATCCCCTGCTCAAAGCAGGACCAATCTCCAGGTAGATTTTTACCACAGACCCCTAAATGGCCCCCTCAAGGGCTGAACTCATATCCCCAGGTTTAGCAGGCCAATGCTCAAACCACTGAGCTATCCCTCCCCCCATGGTGTATTGGCTGGGAATGTGCTGTAGTATGTATTACCTTCAATATCCTGGAGAGATCTCCCTTTCTCTACATAAAGAGTTACATTACATCGCATTATTTCATGTGGCCACAGCATAACCAGTTGAAGAACTCAGCTAAGAGAAGGCATTATAAAATGCGAACCTACACTGAAATGCCCTTGTAGAAGAAGAGAATGTTTATGGGGTTCTGTAAAAAGTAAACAGAGAGCTGAATGTATTTCATTTTCCATGACAGTGAAAGGTAGGTGCTGACCCTCGTGTTAAGTACATGAAACGAAATCCATTTGCCATAAGTTCCCAAGGAAAGCTATTTTAGACAAATTAATTAAGCAATAAGATATGACAGGGTGAGAAGCACTTGGTAATGATTTATGCCTATTGTGTTGTTAGGCAGAAGGCCAAAGGCCACGTGCTGTCAAAACACCTAGGTGTAAATTATCATTTGATAATTTGAGCCCTGGCATGCCTTGTAACTAAGAAGGGTTTTATAGTAAAATGTTGTTAAATAATTTTATCTTTAGCCAATTCTAAGGCATGTTTTGATACTTGTAATCCTGTCATTAAAAAAACAACTTTATTTTTTGTAGGATGTTTCATACAATCTGTATCCTAAAATGCTTTATAGGATTATATGCTATAGTACAAGACAGTGCATGGCACAGAAACCAGTGGCAAATGACACTGTGCAGCGACTAAATGACAGCATGCATTCATCAGGCCAGTTACAGACACTTAGGAAACATTAGAGGCTAGGGAAAGGTACAAAATAAGACGAGGTTTGAAGAGAGATGGCAAGTCCGTAAGGAGGAGTAAGACTGCTCCAGATGGCTTTTGTACCAATAGTGGAGGGCTGGGTAGAAAGAGGCAGGCACTGGGTGAGCAGAGATAAGAGGGAAGATGACATATTGAACCAAACTCTACTGAACTGGAGCTGTGCTACCACTACTCACCTCACTAGAGCGACAGGGTTGTATCTGAGGCCATATGTCAGCCTAAGATCTGTGGGGAGCAGCTCTATGGTATTTACTATAAACAAGGGAGTTGACTGGGTCCTGAAATGAAGGGAAAGCATGTGGAATACAGGGAAGATGTAGGCCCGGTCTACACTAGGAAGTTTTATCTATGCCTATTATGAGGGTGAAACAAACAAACAAAAATCTATCCCCTAGCTACTATAACTATATCAGCAAAAGCCCTAGTGTAGACACAGTTATGATGGCAAAAGAACTCTTCCACTAGTATAAACTGCACTGGCTAGAGGAGTTTGCTGGTATCCCTCTATGGGTATATTTACACTGGAAAACCCATTTAAGTGTTGAAAAGGCCATAGATATGCTTGAATTTTTCATGCTCAGCAACAGTATTTCTTTTCAGAGCTGTCCATTTGAGGTTCTGGTACTTGTGTAACCCCCCTCACACACACACATCATTCAGTGCATTTAATCTGTCAGTTACACATCTGTATAAATCACTGGAACCATCCACTTGAGAACAGCATTAGATTCATTCCGCTACAGCAGGATGCAGCTGTATAAGTTTAGCTTCTGTATCAGAATCTGCTTATTCCCTTTAATTGTTAGGTTGGATCATTCCATCTGTATATTACTCAGTGATGTAATTCTAATCACAGAATTAACAAGCCTTGTGTGTATTAATTCTTATGACACACTTGGATTGACAAAGGGAGGGATCCTTTTAATACCTTATACTTGAACTCACTTAAAATCTCTCTTTTCGTAGTTAAATAAACTAGTTTTAATTTGTAATCAAAATTAATCCAGTGTTGTGTTTAAACTGAATTGTTTGCTAACTCCAATTAAAGTAGCAGATTGTGGTCTATTGACCCCTTATATCAGCAATGGACCTCTAATATCTAAACTGTCTAGGAGAGGGCTGGATGGAGCAGAACTCATGTTTTGGGGGGAAATTTGGGACTGGGAGCATATGGGGGTCATCCTGCAGGTAGTAACCCAGGCTGCTCTTAGAGTGTAGCTGGTGAGTTCCTGCCAGGCTGCTGGGGTCAGAGTGGCTGAATCAGGGCTGCCGCTATACACAGACACTCAGGGTGTGACTTGCATGCTGTTTGGCTGTTTGCGAGCAGCCCAGGTTGTGAGGCACCCAATGTTGCAGAGCAGGTGGTGACACAGCCCCACCCTGGTCTGGATTGCATCCCAGCAGGCAACACATAAAAGGATTTGATCAATGTCATCTGGCTCTTGGCAACAGTAAATAAAATAAAATGGTGACGCCAAACCAGCATTCCCCATTTCAGTGGAAAGCGGGACACACATGTGAGGGTCCTCTTTCACAAATGAAGCAGCAAGCCAGTTCAAAACTCAGGGGAGGAGGGATAGCTCAGTGGTTTGAGCATTGGCTTGCTAAACCCAGGGTTGTGAGTTCAATCCTTAAAGGGGCTGCTTGGGGATCCAGGGCAAAATCAGTACTTGGTCCTGCTAGTGAAGGCAGGGGGCTGGACTTCATGACCTTTCAAGGTCCCTTCCAGTTCTAGGAAGTAGGATATCTCCATCATTTAAAAAAAAAAAAAAAAAACTCATCTTCTGGGAAGCATAGGGGTAATTTGCACTTGGTCTCTGCTATAAGGGACTGATCCAATATTCAGTGATGGCAATGGAAAGATTCACATTGATTTCTGTAGGCTTTGGATCAGACCCTTCATTTTTGTGGGTGAATAGAGGGCTTTGTTCTACAAGAATGTCAAGCCATCAACTTTCAGAGCATTAGATTCACTCAGAGAAAGAAAACTGCACCATGTTGGACCAGCCATACCTTCAAAATCAGCAAGGGATCCCCTTGTAAATGGTGTAGCTGTCAAAAACAGTGTAACTCCTCAAGTCCATACTGCAATCATGTTATAGAGTTTACTTTTACTTTCTTCTTACTGATGATATATGACACTGTTTTGGTTGGGGGTTTTGGATGAGAGGAGAAGAGGGCTTCTCTAATTTTTCTACCTTCATTTCATATTATCACAAAGACTACAGCACAACCCACATTGCCTTCTAATCAATCAGCAAGATTAATCTAGAAAAACAGTTGATTTTACCATCAGCTCATATTAGTAGGTTAGGTTTTGGAAAACTGACAGAGAAACAGATGTTGGGATTATTATATGTAGTATAAATATAATGATGTACAGTTGTCAGAAGCTTCTATTTTCTTAGTTTAAGAAGATGATTATTTCATTTGGGAAATGACTTTATTTTTCACAAGCGAGGGGGGGGAAGAGAGAGAGCTCTCAGGAAAAAAATATAAGGAAGGGATGATAAATGTTTAGTCTGGTCTAAACGTATGTTAAGAACATATGCAATTCATGAAGATGTTTATGGGAATAATCTTCGTTATGCCAGATACCCTAAAAGGTGCAGGTCTCACAAAATTAGAAAGCAATCTATATTTTTAGGACTTGTGTCACCTCAGTCTTCAGTCAGTGCTGAGGGGATCTATTCATTCCTTGACAAAGCCTATTAGCCTCAATAGGAATCATGTATATACACAATAGAGGTCCAGGAGACAACAAACCATTTATTGCCAGCTTCGTGTATTGATTTGGATCATTAATGGAATTTTCAGATTTAAAATATCAAGGTCAAGATTTTCAAAACTGACAGGTGATTTTTGATGGCTCACTTTTCAGGTGCCCAAGCCGAGGTACTATTCATAAAGAAATTGAGTGGTAACAAAACATGCCATCCTGAGGACCCAGCAACACCTCCGACAGTAAATAGTCCTTCCCATCTTCTTTTCCTCCCCACCTTCCCCAATATCGCCTTGTAGTATGAAGTCTGAGTAAGAATCCAAAGCCTGCTGTGAAAATTATATTGGTCCCCACTACTGTAATAAATGAAGTCTTGAGGGCACTCAGCACTTTTTGAAGGTACTCAGCACCTGGCAGGATTGAGCACGTTGGACTGTAAATAACCTGATTAGTCACCTCCTCCTTTTATGAAACATGCCACAGAAGTCAATAACAAAATTTGGATTGATCTTATTGGGAGTAGGGCCTAAATGAATAAACTTACAAGAAAGTAGTACATGGAGTTACATAAGGCAGTACTAGCTGAAATACAGTGTGAGAAGCTTAAACAAATGAAAAGATGGATGTTCAGTCTAGGGGAAAACATCTGAAAGGGACTAAGAACAGAAAACTTGCACAAGAAGGTATAGACTAGCAATCCCCCTGAAGGAAGGTTATATAGACTTTTATTATTGATGTCAAATATTCTTTTGTTAAAGGCATAAATCTTAGTGATGAAATAGAGTTCTACCTCTCTAAATTTATACCCTTAGCAGAGGTATAGGTCTTTATGGATTCCTCCTTCTAATCTAATAGATCATAAAAAACTATACATCTAATAAAGTCAATATATAGTTGATGTAACATTTGAATTTAGACCTACTTTTTAGGTGACTAATCAGGTTATTTACAGCCCAATGTGCTCAATCATTTAATTATAGGATTATGACATGGAATATATAGTATAGCCTCTGTACATTCATCAGGAATATCTCCCTTTGATTTATTTACCCAGCCAGTGGTTCCTGACCCATACAACTTAGTTCAAAGGCAAGTGGGAAGGGGTGTATCTGATAGTAAACTTAATTTTTATTAAGAGATTTAAGCACCAAAGTTTGCATTTTTTTTCATGCAACTTTAATCAAAACAACAGAGTTCAGTTATTTTTAAATAGCAATGCTGATTGCCAGAATACCATAATTTTACCTGATTAATCAGCTGATTAAAATAGTCACTTCTTGTTTATCATTGTATTCTATTTCTCTTTAAATATTAATTTAATAGTCTCATTTACACTAGTCTCATATCTGCTTGTATGAATGAAATTTTGAGAATTCTTGTCATATTTACAGACCTAGAAAAAAGAGCTAATCTATTGCACACCGTGGCCTGATGCTGCTCCCATAGAAATGAATTCTTAACATCCTACCATGCAAGTTCATATTCCAAACTAAAGATAGGTTAGATATTAGAGACAGGTTCAAATGAAAACCACAGATCTGAGCATACTTTAGCCTTGGGGAAGTTCTGATCCACATCCAAACTTCAGCAGCTTGCCCCTCTCTCTCTCTGTCATACGCTAAACCGAACTCCTGGATCTAAATCAACCCAAGATATTGAAGTAGCTGTTATAGTTAAGACCCATCTCTGTTAGCTGCTGTGTAACATACAGCTACTAGCAAAACTGACAAATACAGAAACGTTTGTGGGCTTTTTGTGTACATAATAAAGGTGCCAATGGCCTACAAATCGCCATTGTAGGACACACAGGGATTCTAAGGTTGTGAACATTTAAAATATTTTGGAAGTGTTTTTGTACTTGTAATCTGATTAAACTAAATTCCATAGGAATGCAAGCAAGCTTGCCGTCAAAGACAGGAACTGCAGCTAACAAGAAATAAATTAGGAAAACTCCAAGCGGATGATTTTATCCTTAGGGTAGATGGGTGGGATAAATTGCCTTCCTAGACTAGTATTTCCCCCCCCCACACACACACCCCCGGAGGAATAACCAGAATAATGTAATTGTCTTTATGGTGTCCAGTTTAACATAACAAGTTATGGTGTTTTATGGTTCTTTCAAATAAGAAATCTGCACTGGGAAACATTTAAAGATAGCTTCAGAGTAACAGCCGTGTTAGTCTGTATCCGCAAAAAGAAGAACAGGAGTACTTGTGGCACCTTAGAGACTAACAAATTTATTAGAGCATAAGCTTTCGTGGACTACAGCCCACTTCTTCGGATGCATATAGAATGGAACATATAATGAGGAGATATATATACACACATACAGAGAGCATAAACAGGTGGGAGTTGTCTTACCAACTCTGAGAGGCCAATTAATTAAGAGAAAAAAAAAAAAAAACTTTTGAAGTGATAATCAAGCTAGCCGAGTACAGACAGTGTGATAAGAAGTGTGAGAGTACTTACAAGGGGAGATAGAGTCAATGTTTGTAATGGCTCAGCCATTCCCAGTCCTTATTCAAACCGGAGTTGATTGTGTCTAGTTTGCATATCAATTCTAGCTCTGCAGTCTCTCTTTGGAGTCTGTTTTTGAAGTTTTTCTGTTGTAATATAGCCACCCGCAGGTCTGTCACTGAATGACCAGACAGGTTAAAGTGTTCTCCCACTGGTTTTTGAGTATTTTGATTCCTGATGTCAGATTTGTGTCCATTAATTCTTTTGCGTAGAGACTGTCCGGTTTGGCCAATGTACATGGCAGAGGGGCATTGCTGGCACATGATGGCATATATCACATTGGTAGATGTGCAGGTGAACGAGCCCCTGATGGTATGGCTGATGTGATTAGGTCCTATGATGATGTCACTTGAATAGATATGTGGACAGAGTTGGCATCGGGGTTTGTTACAAGGATAGGTTCCTGGGTTAGTGGTTTTGTTCAGTGATGTGTGGTTGCTGGTGAGTATTTGCTTTAGGTTGGGGGGTTGTCTGTAAGCGAGGACAGGTCTGTCTCCCAAGATCTGTGAGAGTAAAGGATCATCTTTCAGGATAGGTTGTAGATCTCTGATGATGCGCTGGAGAGGTTTTAGTTGGGGGCTGAAGGTGACAGCTAGTGGTGTTCTGTTATTTTCTTTGTTGGGCCTGTCTTGTAGGAGGTGACTTCTGGGTACTCGTCTGGCTCTGTCAATCTGTTTTTTCACTTCAGCAGGTGGGTATTGTAGTTTTAAGAATGCTTGATAGAGATCTTGTAGGTGTTTGTCTCTATCCGAGGGATTGGAGCAAATGCGGTTATATCTTAGAGCTTGGCTGTAGACAATGGATCGTGTGGTGTGTCCTGGATGGAAGCTGGAGGCATGTAGGTAAGTGTAGCGGTCAGTAGGTTTCCGGTATAGGGTGGTATTGATGTGACCATCGCTTATTAGCACAGTAGTGTCCAGGAAATGGACCGCTTGTGTGGATTGATCTAGGCTGAGGTTGATGGTGGGATGGAAATTATTGAAATCATGGTGAAATTCCTCAAGGGCTTCTTTTCCATGGGTCCAGATGATGAAGATGTCATCAATGTAGCGCAAGTAGAGTAGGGGCGTTAGGGGACGAGAGCTAAGGAAGCGTTGTTCTAAGTCAGCCATAAAAATGTCGGCATATTGTGGGGCCATGCGGGTACCCATAGCAGTGCCGCTGACTTGAAGGTATATATTGTCCCCAAATGTGAAATAGTTGTGGGTGAGGACAAAATCACAAAGTTCAGCCACCAGGTTAGCTGTGACATTATCAGGGATACTGTTCCTGATAGCTTGTAGTCCATCTTTGTGTGGAATATTGGTGTAGAGGGCTTCTACGTCCATAGTGGCCAGGATGGTGTTTTCTGGAAGATCACCGATGGATTGTAGTTTCCTCAGGAAGTCAGTGGTGTCTCGAAGATAGCTGGGAGTGCTGGTAGCGTAGGGTCTTAGGACAGAGTCTACATAACCAGACAAGCCTGATGTTAGGGTGCCAATGCCTGAGATGATGGGGCATCCAGGATATCCAGGTTTATGGATCTTGGGTAGCAATCAGCATAATACAGTGATTCTGTATCTCTGCCCTTGTGAGTTTATTTTATAGCTGAACTGCTATAAAGTGAGGTTTCCATCAGACTTTTAGACAGGCATCCAATTTCAGTTCTGCTCTCTTGTACTATTTGTGATCAATTCTGAAATAAGATTTTTAGGGATACAAAAAGTGAGCAGCCTCTATCCCCAGGGTAAAGTAAAACGGTTTCACAAGTTACTTTATGGACCATATGGTTATGATTGGTTACATTCAGTGACATAACATCACATTAAGCAACTTAGCCTAGTGTATCCAGACACTACGCAATGCAAGTGGAGCAGTACGTTAGGGCTTTAAAGGAGCCTCCTCTTTTCCCCCATGGGTATACAGTGTTGAATATAGTTGTTAGCCATGATTCCCATAAGCCTTTAACACTCCAGCTACTCAAACTAGTTTGTAACCAGTCAGCACAAGGAAACCAAAGCATTCTTGGGGGGGGAGGAATAGCTCAGTGGTTTGAGCATTGGCCTGTTAAACCCAGGGTTGTGAGCTCAATCCTTGAGGGGACCACTTAGGGATCGGGGCAAAAATCAGTACTTGGTCCTGCTAGTGAAGGCAGGGGGCTGGACTCAATGACCTTTCAAGGTCCCTTCCAGTTCTAGGAGATGGGATATCTCCATTAATTAATTCTTCTCAATTCATTCTGAAAACAGAAAATTAAGTGATGACTAGTTAAAGGGAACACTTTACAGTTTCATATATCCTTTGTTAAAATGACAAACCATCCCTGATGTGCAGCTACCTGTGTCCCTAACTCAACCTACAGAAGTCACTGCAAAGACTCCCATTAATTTCATTGAGCTCTGGATCAGGCTCAGTGTTAAGGTATTTCTGAACTCTAATCACTATGGCATCTTAGAACCACCTTGAGGCTAAGCCCTTCACTCTTGGAAATGGCAAAGACTGGAAGCATGAGATAAGGCAAGGAAGACACAAAAGTCTTCCCAAAAAAGGAATAAAGAGTTAACCCTGACATGCCCAAAGGTGACTGTATTACCCAGTATAACAGATTATAATTGTCCATTGTATACAAGTCTGGTATGATCCTGGGGTAAAGTGTTTCTCTGACCATTGTTATCAGGAATGCTTTAACCCTGTTTATCTAATTGGATTATGTGTGTGCTTAATTACATCCTGGCAAAAACATATTTCTAATAGCATGGCTAGAATATTCCATTCTATATTTAAAATGCATTAACTTTGGACAAGAATATTGTATTTAGGTACATTCCACCTTTGTTATAAGGTCTCTCTATTGCGTGCAAAACAATAAAGCTACTATTCATTATCTTCAAAAAGAACAGGAGTACCTGTGGCACCTTAGAGACTAACAAATTTATTAGAGCATAAGCTTTCGTGGACTACGCTTATGCTCTAATAAATTTGTTAGTCTCTAAGGTGCCACAAGTACTCCTGTTCTTTTTGCGGATACAGACTAACACGGCTGCTACTCTGAAACCTATTCATTATCTTGGCTTTCAGATCATGGACCACCATTATAAACTCTTTTTATTACTTGTAACAATGACAGTGTTATACAGAAGATGCGATGTATGCATAACTATGGGCAAATAGATATTGACGCTCTTCATAGCTTCTGCCATTCATGAGGGAATGTTTATTAATGTCATAATCACCACCTCCCCTCCATAAACAGAAGCAGCATTTCATGCTGGCTTCACGTTTCTGCGTTCACATCTGCTGATTGCTCTCCAATCTTCTGCTCTTGTCACCCTCCAATCCAGCCTCATGGTACGTTGACAAAAGTTACAATGTTTGGTTGCCAGCAAGAAAATTTCAGCAGAACAATTCTGAATCTGATTGTTCTCAACTAACATGCTGCTCCAACAGATTTCAGCCCTTTCATAGGAGGTTGCTTTTTGCTATGTCCATCTGTCTGATTTCCAAGCTTTGCTCCCAAGATTTGACATTTTAGGCAGTTCTGATTCTGTCTTTTCTCCTTCACTTTCAGTTTTTAAGAACAAAAACATACTAAGAAAGGCTATTGGGAAGCGCTGTCCCAAAAGTACTTTTTTTGCACTGCTCCATACCAACAACAATAATGCCTAGCACTTGCATGGGGTTTTACAACTTCAACAAATTAATCTTCATATAATCCTTCCATGAAGCAAGTAATTAGTACCCACTTTACACATGGGTAAACTACAAGGACATGCAGTAGACCAGCATCAGCCACGGGAATAGAACTTGGGAGTCCTGGCTCCCTGTTACCTGCTCGAACCATCAGACAGCACTCCTCATCATCATGTCAGTCTGATTCTGGAGCTATTTCAAGTTGCTCCTTAAATCAAGGAACTGAAATATCGATATGCTGAGCACTAATCTGATAACTCCATTCAGTTAGAAGAAAGAGCTTCATGTGTGTAAGCGGTTAAAAGCTGCTACCCCAATTTTCAGGCAATGAATGACTTATAAAATATAATTGCATTTTAACAGACACGGACACTCAGAGTTAACGGTGAAATAAGAAATTGTTAACAATGGTTTTGTTCTACAGAAAGAGGGTTATGCTGGGAATGTATGTCAAAAATAAAGTAGTTTGCGCCTAATTTAAATGCATTGTCATTTTTTGCAACATATGTTCATTTTTTAAATACTTGCCTTGCCAGAAGCTAAGGAACCGGCCATAAAAATAAATTAAACCAGACAATGTCTGGTAAAGTTTAGAGAAAAAATTGCTTTAAGATGTATTGCATTTTTGTAGTTGTCCCTACTGTACTGTGGAAAAAGATATAGTTATATCAAGCTGATTAGGTTAGTTCAAACATGCTAGATGAAAATTACTAATAGTATTGAAAAAGACTTCTGCTTATACAAGAAGACAATGCTTGAGGGGATTGGTTAAAACCAAACATCTCCATATTTGGTGTGTTTCCTTATGTCTAGTGGTGACAGGTTTGAGACAAGCAGAACAAAATGACTTTTTCACTTTAGCCCCCATCCAGTCCTAGTAGGAATTGTATTAGGGTGACCAGACAGCAAGTGTGAAAAATCGGGACGGGAGTGGGGCATAATAGGAACCTATATAAAAAAAAAGACCAAAAAATCAGGACTGTCCCTATAAAACTGGGACATCTGGTCACCCTAAATTGTATACTCATTCAGTATAGCCATAGAAATTATGGGATGACCAAGAGTTGTGGGTGCTACCTAGCATGGATGATACACCAGGAGCTGAAGGAAGCTAAAACAGCAGGGGATCAGGCAGGAAGTGCAAGAAGTAATCAATAATAAGGAAAAGGAATATGGAAGTTAGAAAATATCAGTTGTAGAGAGAAATGGAGGGGAGGAAGTTTGCAAACTGAGATTAAGGAACTTGAAACAATAATAAGAAAACTTAAAGGCTCCCAGTGAGGAAAGGCAAATCCTTAAAGAGTTCAGGCAAAATTTCTACATTAGACAAGGACTGGATTCATTACATGGATAATGGACTGCACTGAATAAATCACTAATCACTGCACTGTACTTACTTCAGTGCCATTACTCCTGAGCACAGCCAGGCCCTCTTTCTCATTTCCAGTGTTCCTGGATGAAAGCAGATGATTGTACCCCTGTTTTTCATAGATACCTGTTAGTACATGGGCAAAATCCATCCCTACTGTAAGCAGGTACCATGCCATTCAACCCAACAGCATTCTATCCAGTTACCCCAGAACTGAAATTAGCCCTGCATGTTGGTGCCACAGCATACATGACCTCAAAAGAATGCCATTTGAGGAAAGGCAGCCAAAGTGCAGTAGCCGCAGAGATGATGGCAGCTGCAAAGTGCCAACAGACCCAGCTTGGGAGCAGAACGGCCAAGACTCAGCTTCACCATGTGATGACACAGATTCCATGACAAATGCACAGTGACATGGAAAATGTTTCCTAGCGATGTCCAGAATTCACTAGTTAACTCCTCTGATAGCTGCTCTACCATGATTTCTATGGTTATCCCAGCTGCTCTGTGGCTCCTGTTCAGAAGAGAACACTGGCAAAGCAGTGGCATCATTAAAGAATCAACATGAGAGGGCCAGAAGAATTGCAAGAAGTATGTGTGTGATTATTACACTAAGAAACATATTTAGGTATTCTGTTTTTTGTCGGATGGTTGGCCCTTTCTGCATCAAATTGATCTTAGAAGTCGGGAAGCACTCTGGGGTATACAAAAGCAAACACACAGATCCCAAACTTGGCAATACAAAACAGCTGGAAACTCATCAATTCCCCCAGAAGGGAAGTTCCCAGTTAGTGAGTAGAGCCAATGTAACAGTTCTACTTTACATTACACTCCCTCTTGGCTTCCAGTGTCGGGGATATTCTTAAGGAAAAGGATTTTGTTCAAGGTGCCCTTATGCTGGTGATCCCCAGCTGCTGAATAGCCCCTTGTGGACAGACAGACATAAATTAAAATAGTCCTAAGGCTTATGTGGGAGGCCAGCCCAGCCTCAGGAAAAAATGGCATAAAACCACCTTTACCCTTCCCTGGTCCTGCTCCAAGTGTAAAATGACTAGATTGCAGAGTCAAGGCCTAACAACTTCATGTTTCCAGAGGATGGATGTGAATCTTCCCATATAATTTTAGTCACATTCAAAACCAGAAATAGGCCCAATTTTGCAACTGTGTTTCACATTGTGGTTGAAATCTAACAATAGCTGATCTGAAGAGCTCATGAAGTTTTATATTGTCAAATCTCAGTGGCAATGTGACAGAATCAGGGAATAATAATTGGAATGGAGCAGAATGAGCCTATTAAACCCAGGGTTGTGAGTTCAATCCTTGAGGGGGCAATTTGGGGCAAAATCAGTACTTGGTCCTGCTAGTGAAGGCAGGGGGCTGGACTCAATGACCTTTCAAGGTCCCTTCCAGTTCTAGGAGATGGGATATCTCCACTAATTATTATTATTAGAATGGGTACATTCCTCCTTTATTGTAAGAAAGGGCTGTCAGCTGACTTTCTTGGCAGGCTTGAACACCTATACCCCACCCCCCCCCCACCTCTCCTCAGTGTGTCTGTAGGTCTGCATTAGCATAGGTGCCTGTGGTAGCATAGGGTCATGACATAAAATAACTTTACACTGCTCCTTTAGAACTATCGTACACCTCCTTGGCAGCATGACAAGGCAGAGGATTTCACTGTCTTCTAAGCAATACTTTATATTCCCAGGAAGAGACACCTTCTACCTAAACCCATCCATCTTTTTAAAATCATCATTTCAAGAGAGTCTAAGGCGTGGCCATATTCTAGATACCCACCACCCAAGACAAACTCCTTAACACCTAATTCCAGCTGGGATTCCTCTAATATTCTTCCCCATTTGCTAAGCCTCAGATTTCTAATTTCCATCAAAAAGATTGCCTGCAGCAGTTCTCAGTTTGAGGTCTCAAATACCCTGTTCTTCCCATATTGCTGAATAGGAGTGGGATTCCAGCTATATCTCAGTTAGGCAGGAGGTAGAGCCTGAAGTGTCTTCTATGAGAAAAAAGGATTATGACACGGAAAGGTTTGAGGATCCCTGTCTACATATTTGTCAGTGGTGGCTCTTAGGTTTTCATCTGCATTTGGGTGCATGATTTCCAAAGGCAATAGGTCCGATCTCTTCTGCCTTGCACCTTGTGTAGCATTTAGCAAAGGAGATGCAAAGTGAGTGTAAAACACCGCTATTGTAATCTGGGCCTGATTGTGATCTGCCAACACTTTCACATGCCTGTCCCTATATGGACACCAATGTAATTATTCTTGGTTTACACTTGTATGGCAATGGGGGGGAACAACGTGTCACTGGCCTTTCCCCAATTTCTTACTCAAAACATAAACACTGCTGGCTTGACCACCAGTGACTGGCCGATTGGGAAGGAGCTGGTCAACTTCACATCTGCCCATACCCATACCTTAAGCATAACAAGTACAGATATAGTGCTGGAGTTTTGCTACCTCCTCTGCAGTTTGGAAGGGGAGTTTGAGGGGCAGTTGGGAGATCACCTAGAAGCATGTGGGTGCTGTATGGAATGTTGTCTATGGCTATGAGGCATGGCAGTTCTCTTGCTTGAGAAGACCCCTCTCAAAACTCACATTTGGGGTGGAGCCCCCACAACAAATGCTTCCTTCCCAGGAGTGAATTTACAGGAAACTTCACATATTGAAAATTGTGGAGTTTTCCCTCCCTTATACAGCTACTTCTTGTGCATGAGAGAACAGGGCTACTGCATCACTGATTACTGACCAGAAACAGAATGTCACTGGCTAAGTGAAATAAAACTGCCATAAAAGAGAGAATTTTAATTTTAAAAGGCATACCGCTGGCTATCTGAAACCTGTTTGTCTTTCATGATAGCTAATCACAGAGCTAAGAAAATATGCAACCATATAAGTTTGGCTGCAATCCTCTCTGATCTTGTAAGTTAAATAGAGCCAGACCATGTCAGTGTTTGGATAGAAAACCTCCAAGGAAAATCTGGTGATTCAGTAAGTGACACTGTTGCTGAGAGTTAAATCAACCCAGGACCCAGCCTGGTGCTAGGGGCGGTGGTGGTGCTGTTTTTAATATGACATGTAAAACATCTCCTGGCACTTTTCACAAGAGTTGTAAATGTTCAGCTCATCATTTTGGTAATTACAGTCTATCTGTAATTCTACTCTGTATTTTCAATTGGATGTGGCTTTCTTTACTTCATGATTTAAAGTGTTGGATAATGATTTTTGATCACTAATAAAAAAAAACCCACTAATGTATTCCACAGTAGAGGTGGCTGCATTTCTGCAGTGGGAGAAGTAATTCCTGTTTATATATAAGGTTTGCAAAGCCTTGCAGGATCTTCAAGCTGAAAGGCAACAAACAAAATGTATAATAGTTTACAGGCTGCTTGGAATTTTAAATCTTCATTCACTAGCATCAGTATAACAAGGGGCTAGAGGTTAGACTCTAGGGATCCTATTCCTGGTTCTGCCACGGACTCACTGCATGATTTTGATAGAACCAATTAGTTCTTAGTGCCTCAGTTTACCAATTTTTTTAAAATGACGATAATCCTCACCTACATTGCATCATGAGATTTAATTCATGGACATAAGCCTGCATTCCATGAACATCTAAATTCCACTGATGGCTGAGGGAGCTTTGGGTACACAAGGAATGCAGGATTAACCCCCGTGTATATTAAGAGCTTTGAGATCCTTTGAGTAGTTGTCTTCTGTAACTGCTATGTGTAACACAAAAATGCACTCCTACTATTACAGCAAGAACAGATGACCATTTTTGCAAAGGTCAAAACATAATTTTAAAATGTTTCACTTTTTACAGTTTGTGTTTCTAATAAGATTTCATGGCATGTCTAAATCATTATACACAAAGGTCTATTCTAATAGCAGCAGACTCATAAAAAACAGGACCAAATGATCAGCTGTCTCCTGACCCATATATGTATTTACAGTAAAAGTACTTTAATAAAGGTAGCTACATTCTCTAGATCCCCAGACCTTTATTTGAACTCTTTGCTGTAGCATAATTGATGGATAGAATTAGAGTGGATATTAAGACCTGGAACTGAACTTTTTCCAATAGGCTCAGCTATACTCACATTACTCATAATATTAAAAAGAAGCTGCCATGATCATATTAAATGATTCCATCCCGACAGAGTATGCAATTATATTTAAATGCTGTAATTGGAACATGCTGTTAAGTGCCTACTGTCAGTCCTGCATTCCCCTCCAGGCAAGTAAGCCACTTCATCCTTTGCTCTATACATTTAAAGCCTTATTCTCCATCCAGAAATAGCTGATATTTCATCAGGAACACTTCATTTACTTCAATTCACTGTGAAAACACAGAACTTGGGAACACTTTAAGGTACAGATTTACTCTGAGAAGTAAATCTGTTATAAAAAAAAAGGGGGGTGGGGGCATTCTGGAGTTCCATGTGTATTGTTTTACATTGATTCCATAACAAATTGGCTTAGTCCTGCAAACTCAGCCTGCAATCTAAAAGCCAAACTGAGTTAATTCATTCACACATATCATCACTGTTAAAGATTCCGCATGCCAGATTAGGCCCTTGGTTACAGCTGTGCAGTTCCCACTGACCTCAAATTATGCCCACAATCCTGTCTGTGCTGTCCTCTTGATGAATAATGGCGCTGCACAGGTGTAACGGAGGGCCTAATATGACCTGCAGAATCTCTATTATTTGGGATGATGCATAAGAAGGAAAGAACCCAGCTTGACTTTCAGACCCCAGACTGTGATTGCAGGGCTTGCAGTTAGGGGGAAAAGAACCCTTTGCACTTTTAAAGTGAGATCTGATCAGCCACAAAGTGTATGACTGAAACCCGTTACAGAGTGACTCATCACAGTACAGTCTCACTTTGAATGTCTACAGAATTTACTGTGTATGTAATAAAGTTGTTCTGCATTAATTATCAGTCAATTGCTTTACTGGATTGAGTGAGGATATGGCACAGCTCTAGCTGTGACATAATTGCTTATGTCTGAATCCGTCAAGGTTTGTTTACTTCTCTATCAATCAAGTCCTAATTATTTCCTATTATATCAAATTGTAATGGTTTTGGCTAACATTTAATAGGATTTCCAGTAAGTATTACTGCTCAAAGAGTATGAAGAGTGACAAAACAATGACTAAAGTATCAGGCAAAAAAAATCTCATGTTTCTGAAAGATCTGGAATGACTGAAGAACGAAGCCCCATATTTAACAATGGAACAGCCTGGCCATGAGCAGTAGTTTCGCTACACTGTCTTGCAAGAGTGTTTCTACCCAGAACGCTTCTAAGGATGGAATATACAGTTGTACAATCTCCCTATCCAGGCGGTCTTTGACAGGGCTGGATTTGAGGCAGGCAACCCAGGCGACTGCGAGGTGTGCCAGGCTTGCGGTGCTGTTTTTGCTATTAGCAACAAAAGGGAAAATTGAATGTTTGAAGTAAAATGTTTCAGGTTTTCCGTATGTGGATTCATTTTTCACTAGCCTCCTAGAATGTTCTGGACCTTTGTAGAATCTTGTGGAAACCTTTCAGACTTTCTGAGAACTACATTTTCCTTCAGCCTCCTAAAATGTTTTTAGCCATGCCCTCGTGGGGGGAAAAGGGGCAGGGCGTCGCCAGTCAGTGAGATATTTGAATGAAGCAAGAGCCCAGCTGTGATATTGCAAACCTTGTTTTATTGTGTAATTGTGAAAGTGTACTTGTTTTTAAAGACTTGAAGAGTGTAAGTAGCGACTAATAAAGGACGTATTTAATGAGACACCAGAGATATCTATCAAACCCCTATCTATGCAACCTTATAAAAAGAAAATTTCTAGTCTCAATTGTGGTTTGGCATGATACAATGTTTACTCGGAACAGGCTGAGAATAGCATTACAAACTCAGTCAAAACCACTACTACTTTGATGACAAGCTGCCTTGAGTTCGTTGTGTCTTACAGAGTCAATGGATTTGAAGATGCCATCACTGCTGCCAAAGAAACAGTGGAAAACTTAGGAGTTGATCCTGTCTTCAATTAAACTTGTATTCATCGGAAGAAGAGACAGTTTGGTTATGAGGGCAAAGATGAGGTGATGGGAAGCTCGGAAGAAAGATTCAAGAGGAATTTTTTTGCTCGCTCGTTGACACTGCTTGAGTGTCCATCAAAGAAAGGTGTGGACAAATGAAACACCACGAAAAGACATGGGGAGTTTTATAACCTTAATAAGATGCCAGCGGACAGGAAAACATTCTTAAACAATTGTACGGACCTTCACTGGAGGCTGAAACACAGGAAATGTTCAAACTTCAGTGATAAAGACCTCTATGTTGAATTGAATAATATCTGTCACATTTTGCAACACAGGAAGCACTCTCCACTCCAAACTCTCCAATTAATTCATGATGCAGAGCTGAAGGACATTTTTCCTAAGGTTTGGAAAGCTTTGAGGATTCTGCTCATGCTCTGGTCACAGTCACGAGTGGTGAGTGCAGCTTTTCGAAGGTCAGACTCATTAAAACATATCTTTGATCACCGATGGCCGACGAGAGACTGACATCGCTTGCTATTTTATTGCTTGAAAATGCCATTGGCCAGTCTTTGGATCTCTCTGATGCTGTGCTTCAGTTCGCAAGGGCGAGAAAAGCGACCTTTTGAACTAAAGAACTTAAAGTTAACATTCTAAGGTTGTCACTTACTGTAACACTATTTAATACTGGTCCACCCAATGTTGATGCACAGTTCAGTTTTTTAGGTTAGTGTTTCTTTCAGTTATTCTTAAAATTAAAAAGTTTCTATAAGCTTAGAGGAAACTAATGTTTTTATTTGCTTATATATGGGATGAATAAATCCAGATTTAGATATCCTAGCATGTAAATGTATCATCTTATATAACAGGGATGAATCATGCATGTAAATCATGCAAAGTCATGAAATAGGCTTCAAATGCAATAAAAAATAAGATATTCAGAAGTTTAACAAATAGGAGGCGGTGGGCACTGAAGACTCTCCTCACCTGAGGTGCCATTTGATCTAGGTCTGGCCCTCGTCCTTGATCTCTCTGCTGAGGCTGCTAATGGCATGTTAGCTGGTGGCCCTTATGCACAATGGTGGGTTTGTGATGCAGACTACTGTCCACTAAGGATTTGATCTGAGACCACTAACTCATTTCACATAGACCTTGTCTACACTTGCAGCGTTCTGTGGGGTACATATAGCTACATGCCACAGTGAAAGGCAGTACTCTGTCCACAGATTAGTGTGTACTTACACATGCCATTGAAAGACTTTGGCAGGAGGGAGGCAGCAGGGAAAGGCTCAATCAATGGGGAAGCAGCAGGACACGACTCTGCTAAAAATAGCAGTGTAGATGTGGGAAGCCTGGCGTGGGCGTGGAGAGAGCCATGCAGGGTACCTATCCTAGGGTTCAGGTGCGTAGAGCACTCTACTCACCTAAGCTGTGCTTCATTGCCTACACCTCTATTTATAGCTGTGCTATCAGGGCATGCAACAAGGTCTGTACTTTACAACCACCGTAAGTGTAAACCTATGCAAAAGCCACAAAGAAGCAGTCAGGTAGTAAAATATTTAGTTTATTTTGGAACAAGGCTCTTCCAACAAATGGGTGACTAGGAAGAGAAAGGTTTTATAATGGGATATAGAGCCATCTTAGGCCCCCGTCACATTAGTATTGGAGCGCCTCACAATATATTTATCCTCACCATGCCCTTGTGAGGTAGGGAAATACCATTATCTTCATTTTACATGGGGAGCTGCTAAGTGACTTGCCCAAGGTCACACAGAAAGCCTATGATGGCGCAGGGAACTGAACCTGCTTCTCCCAAGTCCTAGGGGAGAGCCCTAACCATTAGACAATTCATCCTGTCTAAGCCAGCGGCTCTCTCCTGATTCCAGAGTGATTAGATGTGCCAAAGAAATGTATACTCGAAAAGAATTTGAAAGATCATTATTTTTCTAAGTTACAATTAGGATCAAAGCTATCACTTTGAGCCTACTATATAACATTCATTTTCACAGCAGGCTGGTGTGCAATTAGATGCACATTCTCAATGGCAATTTCCTCGTGTTGCTTGTCTGATTTTCCAAGTACAATACCAATGCTAATGGCATGATATCTAATGGCTAACTTTAATAAATTAAGGCGACTAGTTAGGGAAGTGGATTGGACTAACATATTTATGGATCTAAAGGTGGAAGGCGCCTGGGATTATTTCAAGTTGAAGTTGCAGGAGCTGTCGGAGGCCTGTATCCTGAGAAAGGGAAAACGGTTCGTGGGCAGGAGATTTAGACCGAGCTGGATGAGCGAGCATTTCAGAGGGGTGATTAGGGAAAAACAGAAAGCGTACAAGGAGTGGAAGATGGGAGGGATCAGCAAAGAAACCTACCTTATTGAGGTCAGAGCATGTAGAGATGGAGTGAGAAAGGCCAAAAGCCGTGTAGAGTTGGACCTTGCGAAGGGAATCAAAACCAACAGTAAGAGGTTTTATAGCCATATAAATAGGAAGAAAACAAAGAAAGAAGAAGTGGGACCGCTTAAGACTGTAGATGGACTGGAGATTAAGGATAATCTAGGCATGGCACAATGTCTAAACGAATATTTTGCATCAGTCTTTAATTAGGCTAATGAAGGGCTTAGGAATAGTGGCAGCGTGATGGATGGGAATAAAGGAGGAGGGGTTGACATTACCGTATCCGAGGTAGAAGCCAAACTCGAACAGCTTAATGGGACTAAATCGGGCGGACCGGATGATCTTCATCCGAGAATATTAAAGGAACTGGCGTGAGAAATTGCAAGCCTGTTAGCGATACTTTTTAATGAATCGGTAAACTCGGGGGTAATACCATTTGACTGGAGAATAGCTAATGTGGTTCCTATTTTCAAGAAGGGGGAAAAAAGTGACCCAGGTAACTACAGGCCTGTTAGTTTAACATCTGTAATATGCAAGATCTTGGAAAAAATTTTGAAAGAGAAAGTAGTTAAGGACCTTGAGGTCAATGGCAATTGGAATAAATTACAACACGGTTTTACGGAAGTTAGATTGTGCCAAACCAACCTGATCCCCTTCTTTGAGAAAGTAACAGATTTTTTAGATAAAGGAAATGAGGTGGATCTAATATACCTTGATTTCAGCAAAGCATTTGATACAGTACCGCATGAGGAATTATTGGTTAAATTGGAAAAGATGGGGATCGATATGAAAATCCAGAAGTGGATAAAGAATTGGTTAAAGGGGAGACTGCAGCGGGTCGTACTGAAAGGTGCACTATCAGGTTGGAGGGAGGTTACCAGTGGAGATCCTCAAGGTTCGGTTTTGGGTCTGATTTTATTTAATCTATTTATTACTGACCTCGGAACCGAATGTAGGAGTGTGCTGATAAAGTTTGCGGATGACACAAAGTTGGGAGGTATTGCCAATTCAGAGAAGGATCGGGATATCCTGCAGGGAGATTTGGATGACCTTGTAAACTGGAGTAATAGTAATAGGATGAAATTTAATAGTGAGAAGTGTAAGGTTATACATTTAGGGATGACTAACAAGAATTTTAGTTATAAGCTGGGGACACATCGGTTGGAAGTAATGGAAGAGGAGAAGGACCTCGGAGTCCTGGTTGATCGCAGGATGACTATGAGTCGGCAATGTGACGTGGCCGTGAAAAAAGCTAATGCGGTCTTGGGATGCATTAGGCGAGGTATTTCTAGTAGGGATAAGGAGGTGCTGGTTCCGTTATACAAGGCGCTGGTGAGACCTCATTTGGAGTACTGTGTGCAGTTCTGGTCTCCCATGTTTAAAAAGGATGAATTCAAACTGGAACGGGTACAGAGAAGGGCCACTAGGATGATCCGAGGAATGGAAAACCTGTCGTATGAAAGAAGACTCGAGGAGCTCGGTTTGTTTACCTTAACCAAAAGAAGGCTGAGGGGGGATATGATTGCTCTCTTTAAATATATCAGAGGGATAAATACCAGAGAGGGAGAGGAATTATTTCAGCTCAGTACTAATGTGGACACGAGAACAAATGGATATAAACTGGCCATCGGGAAGTTTAGGCTTGAAATTAGACGAAGGTTTCTAACCATCAGAGAGGTGAAGTTCTGCAACAGCCTTCCGAGGGAAACAGTGGGGGCGAAAGACCTCTCTGGCTTTAAGATTAAGCTTGATAAATTTATGGAGGGGATGGTTTGATGGGATAACGTGATTTTAGTCAATAGGTCAATAACGTGCTATCGCTGGTAATTGGTAACAATGGTCAATGATGGGATATTAAAAGTTACTACAGAGAACTTTTTCCGGATGGTCTGGCTGGAGAATCTTGTCTGCATGCTCGGGGTTCAGCTGATCGCCATATTTGGGGTCGGGAAGGAATTTTCCTCCAGGGTAGATTGGCAGAGGCCCTGGAGGTTTTTCGCCTTCCTCCGCAGCATGGGGCAGGGGTCACTTGCTGGAGGATTCTCTGCGACTTGAAGTCTTTAAATCATGATTTGGGGACTTCAACAGCTGAGTCAAGGGAGAGAATTATTCCAGGAGTGGGTGGGTCAGCTTTTGTGGCCTGCATCATGCGGGAGGTCAGACTAGATGATCATAATGGTCCCTTCTGACCTTAAAGTCTATGAGTCTATATCTATGGGCACCAGAACCCTTGGAAATCCTGATATAATCCTTTCTGTTGAAGCAGAGGTTCTAGTGAGAAAACAAATTGTATATCAGTAGCTTTATTGAGAAATGCACTGAGATCTGAAATGAGAGACTGAGCAGTGCAAGAACAGTTTACTCTGCATTGTCTAAAATCCTCCTATTAATTGATTTCTGCTTTCTGTTTTTTGAAAACACATATTCCTCTGTGAGTAAACATCACTAGCCATCACAGAGGGGGCCTTGTCTCCTCTGTCGAAGCACAGATCTTAAATGGAGTATTGTTTTCACAGTACGGAGAATGCTAGGACCTCACACAGAGACTCATATGACATTGGTTGAGACCCATCTGTGAGATCCAGAAAAGAGTCTAGTCCAATTAATGCAACTTTCTGTTAACTGCCAGGGTTGCAAGAATAGCCTCATCTTCCTTGCCCCCTTCCCAATATGGCCATGCCGGTATGCTGCTTTTAAGCATGGCTACTCTCTGAGATGCCCAACAAGGGCAACTATTCTTACATGTGCACTGTGATGCTGGCAGGTCAGGTGCCAGCTCACGCCAAGGGCCCTAGGTCTCATTGAACACTGATTAATGCATCGCTGGGAACCAGTGTGATTCATCTGTGTCCCAGCATTGTTAAAATAGATCTTATATTTATAAGAATGTGTTTAGACTTTATGAAATGCTTCTAAGTTGCTGCATGCATTAATCTCATAATACCTGTATCCTAATGTTATAAGGTAATATTTAAGTGTTTGCTCTGTAAATATAGAAGTGTTTGCTCAGTCAGGAGAGAAGCATTACCAAGTGTGAAATACTAGTTTACCACAAGAGGTGCCATCTCCTGCCCAACAAAAGAAGGCCTATAGACATCAGACAATTCATTGAGCAACCTCAGTGGACAAAAGACTTTGTTGATGGCTCCCTCCCACACCCATGAAGTGGAAACGTGCACAAACCCTCCTCCCATCAGTTTGAGCTATGGGGGAAGGGGATGAAAGTCCCTGTCAAGAAAAATTATCATTGTGCTGCTTGGAATTTGGAGAGGACAATATTTCTAAGCATAAGCAAGGGATCTTCAAACTACTTAGCCCTAAAGGACATACAGAGCCTGCATATTACAGCAGCATCTATTACCTTTTTGAAAGCTAACACTGTAACTCATTTGTGTGTGCATATTTACCTGCTTTAACCTTGTAAGTAACTCTCATTTCTTTTTCCTATTTAATAAATCTTTAGTTCATTACAGGATTGGCTACAAGCCTTGTCTTTGGTGAGAGATCTAAGGTACAGTTAACCTGGGACAAGTGACTGGTCCTTTGGGACTGGGAGTAACCTGACTAGTGTTGTGGTTTTTAGTATGAGGAACCATCTATCACAAAGGCAGCTTACCTGGGTGGCAAGATAGGCCCGAGTGCCCAGGGGACTGTCTGTGACTCCATTTTAAGGCTGTTGTAGTGCTTGAGGAGTTCACACTTGATAATTGGTTGGTGAAATCTAATTATAGAACACACAGTCAGTTTGGGGTTTGTGCCCTGCTTCTTGACAGTCTGCCCTAAACTTGGCACTCACAGTCGTGAACCACTCCAGACAGCCTGACGTGCACATTCTTAATTTAAGAAAATATTCTCGTATAATGTTTGAAATTCCCACATACAGGCATAATTGCTTGTCACACTCTTCCTTTCCTACAGATACTGTGTATTCTAACATTCTGTATACTAACATGATATCTGAACTGAGATGGAAGATAGAAGTGATTCAGGTGCTTTATTGGAACACCTTCTAAACAGGATCTACAGCCACCCACAAACAGACACCCTGGGTTAGGCAATGCCTCCTCTGCATGTTACAATAGTGTAAAATGGCCTTAGGATAAATAAGAATCTGGTCTCAAAAGCGAATGTCAATTAATATGATACTGGGAATAATATAATTATTAGCATTAAAGAACTAGTTTTCTTCTTTGTGCTGACCAAGAAGGGAAAATGCAACTTCGTCATATCCACTATTATGACAGTCAGTGCTTGTGCACTCACAAAGACCTTGGTGGCAAGGCAGTACAGTAACTCCTCACTTAAAATTGTCCCGGTTAACATTGTTTCGTTGTTACGTTGCTGATCAATTAGGGAACATGCTCGTTTAAAGTTGCACAATGCTCCCTTATAATATTGTTTGGCAGTTGCCTGCTTTGTCCATTGCTTGCAAAAAGAGGGGAGGAAAGAGGGGTGCTAATGTCAGGGTGTCCGCCTACTCCCCCATCTCCTGTACCTTATCTCCACGGGGTGGGGGGGGCACTACAGGGCTCAGGACTGAGGAAGCTTGCTGGCAGCAGATGCTGTCTCAACTTGATAATCTACTTAAAAAGGCAATGTACTTACAGTGAGGTCAGCATACTTAAAGGGGTAATCCGCGTCTCTCTCTCTCGCACAGGGTGTGTATCTCTGTCTCCGTCTGCCATGCTGTCTCCCTTCCCTGCATTCGTGCTGCCTTGTAGAGTGTGAGGCTACATTAACTGCAATGTGTTAACTCTTGAGGACTCAGCCAAGTGCTAGTTCATCATTTATCAGTAAGACATTCCTTGGGACAGGGATCGGCAACCTTTGGCGTGGCCCGCCAGGCCTGTTTGTTTACCTGCTGCATCCACAGGTTTGGCCAATCACAGCTCCCACTGGCTGCGGTTTGCTGCTCCAGGCCAATGGGGGCTGCGGGAAGTGGCAGCCAGCACATCCCTTGGCCCGCGCCGCTTCCCGCAGCCCCCATTGGCCTAGAGCGGTGAACCACGGCCAGTGGGAGCTGCGTCTGGCCAAATCTGCGGACGTAGCAGGTAAACAAACCGCCCCAGCCCCTGGCAGGCCACATGCCAAAGGTTGCCGATCCCTGCCCTGAGAAATATCCCACCCTCTGACTCACTCCGCCACCTCAACCAAGCTTCACAATCATCATTGCTGTGTACAATATTAAATTGTTTGTTTAAAACTTATTATATATATATATATATATATATATATATATATATATATATATATATATATATATATATATATATATATAGTCTTTTGTCTGGCAAAAAAAATTTCCCTGGAAATTACATTCATTCTTATGGGGAAAGTGGATTTGCTTAACATCATTTCGCTTAAAAGTAGTATTTTTCAGGAACATAACTACAACGTTAAGCAAGGAGTTACTGTAGTTTTAGACTAACATTCCGTATGACTGGGAATCCCCACAAGTCCACTCTTCAGTCTCAGGCACCTTTTTCCTCCTTCTATCATCCTATCTCCCCTTTCATTTAGCACCATCTTTGATTGCTGCATTTATCCTGTACTGGAGGCAGCCTCCTTCAGGTCTACTAGCTACTAGAGAAGGTAAAGTTAAGCTCACTCTCAGCTTGGATGCTGTGCATATCCCCTCTGTGATAATCCTAGCCCACACGCCTATAGAACAAGATCTAGAATAGAGCTTGGCTTTAGGTCTACTACTGCTGCCCTCTCCACTGCGTTTTTGAGCCAACCAAGGATCATATTTTTTTTAGATGTTTCTGCTCTGTTGTACTTGATAATCAGCTTTCTCAAGATTCCTATTAGAACATGCACAGTGAAATTCTGGCCCTACTGAAGTCCATGGCAAAACTCCCATTGTCTTCAATGGGCCAGGACTTCACTCATAGAATTAAAAGTTAGAAATACAGGCCAAGAGGCTACAAAAATACTAATGGAGTCATTTTCAATCTACTGCCACAATTGAAGCTTCTATTTTGGAAGTGAGACTTAATCCCCACATTAGGCAACAATGCGTCTTTCCAAGGAATGGGTGGTAGTGACAGTGAGACTTAGAGGTTGTGACAGGCCTGCTGTCCTAATTAATAGCTTGTCAATCTTCAAATGGAGTCAGGCTATTCTATCAGTGAAGGCCTCTAAACCTGGGTATACACAAAGGCAGGGTTAATTGAAGTTGTGTACTAATTTAAAACATCATGAAGTTGGGGGGAAGGGATTGAAACGTTTGGCATAAACTTCTGATATGCAGTGATATCTCAGGACCTTTAGTACTGCTTTTAGCAAATGGTCTGCCGTTACTACATAGAATAAGCCAGACATTCCTAAATCCTGTCATGGGGACAAAAGGTGAAGTATGTGTGCCTAAGGGAACAATTATATCTTGAAGCTATGTGAATTTAGCAAAACAAACAACTCTCAAGGTTCTCTCTCTCTCTCGGTCAAACTGGAATTGTTGGGAGATCTCAATTATAATAAATAGGAGAGGATGGACAGCATAAAGAAGTGAGGTATAAAAATGATGAAAAATACTAAATACATTTCATGTGCACTCTGTAAATGAATCGGAGATCATTCTTGGGAAGAATTTGTATGAAAAGGGAAGAATGCAGAGACACAAGGAGTTGAGTAAAGGCACAGACGGTAGTGGGTCAAATTCTGCCCTCACCTGTCTGTCTATCTGGATAGATCTTTCTGTGAACTCTCTTCACCAGAGTATCTGATGTCTCACAAACAATGAAGAATTATCCTCATGACACCCATGTACATTAGGAAATGATTATTCCCTTTTTACAGATGAGGAACTGAGGCAAAGAGATTAAATGATTTGACCAAGGTGACACTGTAGCGAGCCAGAAACTGAAGCCAGATTGCCTGTATCCTAAAACAGAGCCTTGACACATGAATATAAGGGTAGAATTTGATCCAATACAAGAGTACAACTAGCCATCCCAGTAATAAAAAAAGAAGTGCTTTGTGCTTAATGGTGAGCCAGCCAACATCTCTCTCTGTTTGGTGTCAGCGTGATAGAGATAAAATGACTTCCCAGATATTTTGGGCCACATTGCAGTGCACACACTACTCTCAGAAGACTGATTTCCATATCTAGACTTTAAGAACTTTCCTGAAAAAGTTACTTCAGAGATGGAGAGTAGCTCTGCCCTCCACTGATCTATAGGAAAAGTCGGGAGCTGAACTCAGTGGCTCATATGTCTCCATCTACAACAGGCCAGAATTAATAACCCAAATCTGAAAACCCTGAATTTAGGGAAGTTCAGATTGAGGTCAGAAATTCTTAGCTCAAACCCATCTCTAAAGTATATCAAAATTATGGATGGAGTTTGCACATCTTAAAAAAAAAAAAAAAAAAAGCAGAGGTACTTCTTCACTTTCAACTTTTAATCACTGAACACCTAGATGGCAACCTTCCTTCTCCAAAGATGATGGTGTAAGCATTAAAGCAGCTCAGTTACTATGCGTTATGCTGCAGCATCATGAGTAAAAGTCCAGTTCTGGAGCAGTAGTCTTTGGTACAGCAGTAAAATACCAGTAGAGACAAGATCACTGATTTCCTATACAAAAATTGGCTTCTGCTAACCCATAACACATTTTACTCGGGGGCCCAAATGTTGGGAAAGCCCTTGGAATGCCTTTTAATTTTAAAGCAGCCAGATCAGTGGGTCCAGCAGCGAAGGGATTGCTTCCTTTGTACTAGATGTATTAAGCCCCTTGATCTCACCTTGCATAGATTGTGATTCCTGAAGAAGCTTCTTGATTTAAAAGAAGAAGACTGGCCCCAGGAGAAAACACAAGGTGGTAGAGGATAGGAGAAATGGGCTGCCACATGAAGTAGAGACAAACCATCTCTCTTGGTGATTCCCATATCACCTGTCCTTCCATATCTAAGCTCCTTTCGGGAAATGTATTTAAAAGATTCATCTCAACATTATAGCAACCAGCCAGAAGGGGGCGCTGACACCCAGGTTGTAAAAGCTCAGAGGGCCAACTTAATCCCGGGTGTAATTCCACTGATAGTATGTAGAAAGGATATATAACAGCCTTGATATGTAGAAATAGAACATTCGGCTTCATTTCTTACACCATGAGGCTACTGAACACCAGGGACAAATTTGGCCACAGTCTGAGAGAAGCTGTTGCTAGATATATTAAGTGCTAGGGGAAAGGAGAGTTATAACTAACAGACTTGAATTATGTGTGCAGAGGAGAGTGGATGTTGGAAAGTGTTGGGAGGACACAAGGGAAGCATTTGGGGGATCTGAAAATTGCACCTCCCTCAGGGAAACTAAAACAGGTGGCCAGATGTGAGAAGCCAAGTAAATGGTAAAACGTAACAAACTTAAAGGAGTTTGTGTTATATAAATACATTGGACTAGGTAAAAATATGGAAGTTATTTGCACTTATTTGTGGAAAATTGTCAGATCTGTCAGCTATGACATCATCCATGAACTTATGAAAATAAATTCTATATTTCCATCCAGACCATTATACATCATTTCCATACACCACAGAAAGGGTAAAGGAAGCAAAATGTCAAACCTTTTAAGCCATCAAGGCTACATGTTCGAACCCATACATTCAGTAAAGATATATATATATATTAATCGCCTGCTGCCTTGGCATGTTCTCTTTCGTTTCTGACTGACGTTTTGTATTATTTGTTGACTGTGTCAGAAGTCTTTTTTTCCCCCTCCCAGAGATTTAGTGTTAAAAATCATACTGTTTCATAACAGGGCTTGAAATGAAAGCAAAACCCTACATGGGGCTTGCCTAATGCTCAGTGTGGAAATTTGTAAACAGATGCCAGTACTAAGTGCTTACATTAGATAATAAATGGCACCTATCTCCCGAATGCCTTGCACGCCATTTACTCTGTGTGCAGCCTGGGAATGTTTTATTTATTTATTTTATTGTGCTTTTAGGATCTTTTAGGCAAGCAATTTGCTTGTGAATCTTGCACAACTGTCACTGGTTTCATACAGGCTTAAAAGGGATTAGTTCTTTTCTAAAGGGTCCCAGGTGGATTCTTTATTAACCTTTTGGGTAATAAACATTTATCTCATTTTTACAGCAGCATTTAACACTATCTATTTATGGCCAAATATCTGCAAATCCATTACATGAGCCGAAAATGCACCTGCTTCTTAAAAAAAAGGCTCTCTGGAGAAGCCTCGGCAGGCGCTGATAATTGTAAACAAAACAAACAAGAGCCCGTAAAATAAAAATGAAAGTATTACCCTGAGCTCTATGTCTTACAGAATGACTTCACTTTGAACGTAAACCCAATTATTATCATAACACGGCTATAAAAAAAAAAGAATGAGGGAAGATTGAATGAGTCAAACTGAGGAAGACAGACACATTTGCAAGCCTGAATGGCTTTATCTGTAACTCTGTGTGTGTGTGTAATCAATGCCAGACATCCTATTGTGCTGTTCATATATTACACCCAGGGTCTATAGGGACCATAGTCTGTCTAGTCTATTATAATTTTATAGCACCCAAAATTGCACAAGGTACTTCAGAGAAAGAACTAACACAGTCTCTGCCCCAATGAGCTTACAGCTTCATTGTTACATTTGAAAGAAAGAATGAGGGTGACTTAAAGGAAGGAGGGGATGGAGTAAGGGACAAGGGGTACAGCAAGGTGATCTTGTGGGTTGATGTGTGTGCACATCTTGGTGGTTCTGCAAATTTGGTACACTGCCCTACATATCATATGGAAGATAAAGACACAAGAGTGGCTGGTCCTGACTCACTGTACAGCAACATCAAAAAGTTTGGCTCAGGTAGAGTGTGCAATTAGATATCTCACTCCTCAGACCAGCTGGGGCTAGGATTCTAATGAGGGAGAATTAAACAATATCGGGTGGGAATTAGGGCCGTGGTGAGGAAAATGGTAGTCACTGTCCATGTTAAAAACAAAACAAAAAAACCACACCACACACAGAACAAAACTGGGACCTATCTAAAGGAACCTATAGCACTCTAGTGATCAGAACTTCTTGGAACTTTAACATTTTGAGTTCAAGTTAAAGCAAAGATTTGTATTGTATCCAGCCACGCTTGCCCCTGTTCCATAGTTACCCACGGAGATGCCACCTATCAGTATGTACAAGATTCTGAGAAAAAGTGACATTTCCATATTATGGATGCCATTCAATTTTTAACACTTATCATGCTTTCCAAGTTTATATCAGCTTTCATTACATCACATGGTGTTAGTTACCTGCTGCAGTGAGATAATATAACACACATCACACTGTGAGGCATGTTGATCTCTTTCTTGTTTAAGAAGTAAATACTAGTCCCAGTGGGTTATTAGCCTAGCATGGCAGGAGTTTAGCCCACATACCTGCTAACAGAAACAGTGAGTGAGAATTCCACTAGCAGTGCTAACTTCCCCCCCACACCAGTATGATAAAAATAAGGGTCAAAGAAATTACATCATTGTGGCATGAAAGAAAGCAGCATTCCTTTCGCTAGGCTGATCAAATTAATTATGCTAAATAGCTGAAAACAGAGAGAAATGAAACAGAATTAGCCCTTCAAATGGTGCTTGAGGCAGAGCCAGAAATGAGACCACTTCGGAGTGGTCCAGTGATATTTACAAATCAGAATCTCATGCCGGTCCCTCTGGCTCTGACTGACACCAGTTTCAGTTATCATTATGGATTTCTGTAGCAGAATCGCAGCATACGGGAGTGCAGGGTGCAAGCTCTGAAGTTCTGAGCTGCTGTTATCGCTAGAGATGCGATTTTCTTTAAAGAACTTTCAGCAATTATTAATGCTGATTTTTGATTCAGAAGTTATATGTCATTTGTAATGTCATTTACATAATGTGATTTTCGTACAAGGATAATTCATTCTGAGTTCTTAGATCTGCATCCAATAGACACACACATCAGGACAAATTCTACATCATTTACACCTGTGCAACCCAAATGAAGTTACTCAGCTGAAGAATTATAACTGAGTAAAGAATTTGAACCAACGTGTCTTATTGTTTGGGTATTATTTATTTTTAAATACACCGCTACCTCGATATAACGTGACCCGATATAACATGAATTCGGATATAACACGGTAAAGCAGTGCTCCGGGGGGGGGGCGGACCTGCGCACTCCAGTGGATCAAAGCAAGTTCAATATAACGCGGTTTCACCTATAACGCGGTAAGATTTTTTGGCTCCCGAGGACAGCGTTATATCGAGGTAGAGGTGTACTTTAGCCTCCAAGAGCAAAGCAAACCACAAAAATACTCTTTAAAAAAACAAACTAAAACTGCAGCCCCATCTACTCCTGATGTGGTTTGTGGGCAAACCAATGACCTCTCATGATCAACACTTCCAAAGGCCATTGATAATCCTAACAATACAAGCATAGACACCCAGGATGTAATCCTGGCCCAACCGAAGTCAATGACAAACCTCTCGTTGACTTAAATGGGACCAGGATTTTACCCTGAACTTCATCCATTACCAAGAGGGAGATCATATGCCACCAGATGTCATCTCTTGGCTGTACCCAGATTTGTACCAAGGTTGATAAGGCTCCAGGAGATCTGAGGCATCCAGGTGCTACGACAGCTATCTCGTCACATCCTTTTAAGTCATCTTAACCAGAAATGGTAGATGAGACATTGTATGGTAGACAAACAGATTGCCAGCATTAAATTATATTGTTCAATAATGCCATGCCTTCACAGAAGCCAGTCCTCTGCCTTTCCTATAGAATGTGTAGACAATCTGCATTGGCAATGGACTAACTTCTTTCCCATCAGCTTTCATCAATCAAAGAATGCATGAGTCAAAAGTTCAGGCTGTGGCATGAAGTATTCTCAGTACCTCCAATACCACTGTGAACATCACTGGTCCATGCTCAACCCGAAAAGACTTAACATGGGAAATGAATTGAATGAGGTTAAAATCAATTTGCCATACAAATGTTTCAAGCGAATGAGGGATCAGAACAACATCAAGGGTTTATAAAGCACCTTTTTATCCCAAATCTCAAAATGCTTTACAAAGGTCAATAGAGTATTATCCAGGTGCTCTCCTTCACAAAAGATGCCTGTCCTTTAACCACTATACAACATTGGCTCACTATCTAAATAAGGGAAGTGAGAGGTTACAGAGCCCCAAAAGCTATTTCAACATAAGGGAATTGACACTTCACTGAAGAAGATCATGGTGCAACTCTTGAAGTGGTGTTGGAATGGTTTGTCAGCTAATATAGACAGGACAAAGCTGTTCTTAGCACCATTATTCTTGAGAAATGATGGAATGCTTAAGTGATAGAGCTACTTTGCCTACAGGACTAATAGAATTACTGATTACATGAACTTTGGGGGGATAATTGGTATTGATTCTCACAAAAGATTTTTCTACAAAACACTAAAATATTCCACAGTGAGCTGCTTGAATGGATAAAGAATAGTTCTGGATATGAAAAACAGGGCATGCATATGAAAGAAAACAGCTTCAGATAGGGAGGAATGTCGTGGCGCTCAGCATTATCAGGACAAATCTTTTATATGAAAAGAATCTTATGGCAATGTGATAACATTTGCTTAGGACACGAAGAAGTCAGTGCAATTCAGAATGGCTTGAAATAGCTTAAGAGCATGATTTACTTATTCAAGTCAATATAAAGAAGAGTAAACTAATAAGACTGAGGTGGGGAATTAAACAATAAAAAAAAAATAGACCATTAATTCTCATATACTATAACAATGAACTGGAGAACGGCACGGTTGTAATTGAAAAAAGCCCTTTGAGGTCTTGAGCATAATTCCTAACAGCACTAATAAGGGATCATAGTTCAGGATAGGTTGTAGATCCTTGATGATGCGCTGGAGAGGATTTAGTTGGGGGCTGTAGGTGACGGCTAGTGGCGTTCTGTTACTTTCTTTGTTGGGCCTGTCCTGTAGTAGGTGACTTCTGGGTACCCCTTCTGGCTCTGTCAATCTGTCAAGGATCTACACCCTATCCTGAAGGACAATCCCTCACTCTCACAGACCTTGGGAGACAGGCCAGTCCTCGCTTACAGACAGCCCCCCAACCTGAAGCAAATACTCACCAGCAACTACACACCACACAACAAAAACACTAAACACAGGAACCAATCCCTGCAACAAACCCCATTGCCAACTCTGTCCACATATCTATTCGAGGGACACCATCATAAGGCCTAACCACATCAGCCACACCATCAGGGGGTCATTCACCTGTACATCTACCAGTGTGATATATGCCATCATGTGCCAGCAATGCCCCCTTACCATGTACATTGGCCAAACCGGACAGTCTCTATGGAAAAGAATAAATGGACACAAATCAGACATCAAGAATTGTAACATTCAAAAACCAGTAGGAGAGCACTTCAATCTCCCAGTCTCCCTCAAAAACAGACTTAAAAGTGGCAATTCTTCAACAAAAAAACTTCAAAAACAGACTTCAACAAGAAACTGCAGAACTGGAATTAATTTGCAAACTAGACACCACCAAATTAGACCTGAATAAAGACTGGGAGTGGATGGGTCACTACAAAAAGTAATTTTCCCTCTGCTGATAATCACACCTTCTTGTTAACTGTTGGAAATGGCCGCCGTTCACCTTGATTGCATTGGCCTCATTAGCACTACAAAAGTAATTTTCCCTCTTTTGATATTCACCCCTTCTTGTCAACTGTTGAGAATAGGCCACTTACACCTTAACTATATAATAATAATATAATATATAGAGAAATCCTATCTCCTAGAGCTGGAAGGGACCCTGAAGGGTCATCAAGTCCAGCCCCCTGCCTTCACTAGCAGGACCAAGTACTGATTTTGCCCCAGATCCCTAAGTGGCCCCCTCAAGGATTGAATCCCCCCCTTTAGTAAGGCATCTTTTCATGTGCTGTGTGTATTATATATATACACATATACTGCTTACTGTATTTTTCACTCCATGCATCTGATGAAGTGGGTTTTAGCCGATGAAAGCTTATGCCCAAATAAATTTGTTAGTCTCTAAGGTGCCACAAGGACTCGTTGTTTTTGCTAATACAAACTAACATGGCTACCCCCCTGAAACCTTTGAAGAAAAGGTAGCTAGAGCACTGTTGGATTCTTCAGTTATTTGCAACTTCCTCCCCCATGTAAATAAATCTGTTACACTCTTCTTACAAGATTTGTCTCTGCCATGTTATCTATTTTAATGCCTTATTAACTAGTCCAGACATCTCATCTGCTTTTCCTGTAGCCATATGTGCTTCAGCTCATGTCGCTGTGACTGCAGAAGCCACAAAAGATTGTGTGTTTTCACCACACAATATGGAACTTTGACTCCTAACTCTCACTCACCATCTAAGCTCTAAATTTTTGCACACCTCTATTAATAAACTGCTCAGGTTTTTTTAGTTGAACTTATCCTCTCCTTACCCCGTTCACAGGCACATTTTGAGTTCACCTCTTTGCTCAGACAATGTCCAAAAATGTTACCTTACTCTCCACTCCAGAGTTCGTTACCAACCATGTGACTGCTATTAGCATGGATCTCCAAGGGACTGACATTATCCCACATGGCCTGTGCCTTTTCCAATGGCCTTGGGAGAATTATAATCCCCTCCTGAATGTATAGTTCATCTTGTTCATGAACCTGTTTTCTTAAAGTCTGTACATTCATTAAGCTTATTATCTTTAATTTGGGGGACATCAGGTTTAGAGGACTCTGGGTGCATTAGCAAAATAAACTTAGAACCACGGGGCTAGATTTGTGTCAACTTACATGGTGATTCAGTTGCTGCCACAGTTATAGCTCAATTCCAGATAAGGCACAAGAGAGTTAAGGATGAACAAAGCAGTTTGGCTAGAATAAGAACTGACCTGAAGCTTCACCCAACAGGGAAACAGAACCAGACAAACTTTTCTGAGGGCCACAAATGTCTGGTTAATCTTTATTTTCTCATTAGTTTTAATTGCCACTGTACTGCCAGGTTTCAGCCAGGCCTGAACAAGAGGCAGGGGGAGAGGGGAAGCTATGAGACAGGCTGTTTTTAAGGGTGCTTCTTTCCATCCAGAGTTCCCACAAGGAAAGCCATTTATCATATTTCCAGCCCAGTTTTATACGAGAAAAGTTTGGACAAGCATCCAGTTTTTGGGTATTTAGCCCAACTAAACCTCTGAGCCACTTTAGTCTTGACCATCGGGAGAGAAAATAAATTGCAAGAGAAAGATGTCTTTTGCATAGACACCTGCCAGCTAGTGGGCATAGATCCCTATTATAGGTCATTATATTAGGGCACTGTTTCAGCATTCGTTTCCAAGTATTTCTAGAGCTCTTATCACCTTTGTACTGACTAAAAAGCGAAACACCACCACCTACTGAATCAGCAACTCTTCTTGCAGTGCCTGGGTTGTCCTTGGTCTCCAATCCAAGCAGAGCAAAAATCACTTAAAGGGCCAGATCCTTAGCCGGTATAAATTCACATGGCTCTTTGAAGCCAGTGGAGCTGTGCCGATTTACAACAACTGAGATTTTGATCCATCATTGAACTCCTGAGTGATCTATGTTTTGCCTCCTAATCCAAATCCATACACTAGATCATCCTTGTCGTGCAGTTGTATTAGCCTTTTCCAACCTTAACTTCCACAGTGGATGTGTGTTGCATATATGTGGGGCATGGTATATTTTCATCAATGGAAAGCAGCACATCATTTACTTATGTGGGTGGAAGTGGTTTTTATCAAGTTCACTCTTGCATGCTCAATTATGGCTCTTTTTTCAACTCAGACTATTTTGCATAAGATTTGGATTGTTTATCTATTGTCCACCCCCTGTAAAAGGAAGCAGAAGTGTTAGAGCACATTCAAAGTACACCTCTACCCCGATACAACGCGACCTGATATAACACGAATTCGGATATAACACGGTAAAGCAGCATTTCGGGTGGGCGGGGCTGCGCGCTCCGACGGATCAAAGCAAGTTCAATATAATGCGGTTTCACCTATAACGCGGTAAGATTATTTGGCTCCCGAGGACAGCGTTATATTGGGGTAGAGGTGTATTCACATCTAAGAAGAGTCAATACCATCACCCATAGTCCTACATTTTGATAAGTACCAGCTTGTGTCACTAATGCTGCTAACTATATACTACCTTATTTTCTGACTCTGACTGGTTGCACTATTGCATCCAATAATTCTCCTTATTTTTATTCATACTTCAGCAAAAGAGTCCAAAGCTCCACTGGCTGTGTGAGAATATGCATGCACCATGCTTCTTAAAACTTGACAGTAAAAAAGAAACTGTAGGAAATAAAATTGTTTTATCTGGACAAGTGGTTACATAAACCATACTTCCTTGTAGAACTGGCAAGTGTGTAGCACTATAGTATTCATGTATGTTCTTGGAGTAATTTTGCAATGTACTTTGGGCAGCAAAGTTAAAGCTCTCTGCTGCCAATATTCTATTGCTAGTGTCAAACAGTATTTAGGCTCTTGTCTGATTTCAATGCCAGCAAACTGAGTTTCCGCCGCTACTAAAGTAACAATACATCAGTAAGACCATTAACCTTTGCTAGCATGTACTCAGCTCTGAAGTGGATATTATTTATCAAGCAATGCATAGTGCAAATACTTTTAGCAGATTTGATCACCTCTATTTTCCTTCTTTTGCTGAATATATTGAATGTAATGTCTCTACTCTTCTGCATAAATAGGGATGGGTACCGATAATACTTAATACTAGATATGTCACAGAGGGCAAAATGGCCCTACTTCAAATCTAGAAAAAATAAAAATAAAATATTAGTAGATATTCTAATTCTCCCTTCACTGAGCTACAAACCAAATGATTTTTACTATAGCTGGTCAAAAAATTTCTGTTGCAACAGTTTTTCAATGGAAAATGACTTTTACAACAAAATGAAGATTTGAGAAAAATTCCCTGCATGTCAAAAACATTCCAGTTTTGGGTGGGGGGAACCCTTGAAAAACTTGAAAACTGAAAACATTTTGCTTTTCAATTAAAACAAAACCACAAATTTTGATAAAAAAACAAAAACAAAAAATATTTTAACTAAAAAAAATTTCAGTAAGACCATTAACCTTTGCTAGCATGTACTCAGCTCTGAAGTGGATATTATTTATCAAGCAATGCATAGTGCAAATACTTTTAGCAGATTTGATCACCTCTATTTTCCTTCTTTTGCTGAATATATTGAATGTAATGTCTCTACTCTTCTGCATAAATAGGGACGGGTACCGATAATACTTAATACTAGATATGTCACAGAGGGCAAAATGGCCCTACTTCAAATCTAGAAAAAATAAAAATAAAATATTAGTAGATATTCTAATTCTCCCTTCACTGAGCTACAAACCAAATGATTTTTACTATAGCTGGTCAAAAAATTTCTGTTGCAACAGTTTTTCAATGGAAAATGACTTTTACAACAAAATGAAGATTTGAGAAAAATTCCCTGCATGTCAAAAACATTCCAGTTTTGGGTGGGGGGAACCCTTGAAAAACTTGAAAACTGAAAACATTTTGCTTTTCAATTAAAACAAAACCACAAATTTTGATAAAAAAACAAAAACAAAAAATATTTTAACTAAAAAAAATTTCAGTAAGACCATTAACCTTTGCTAGCATGTACTCAGCTCTGAAGTGGATATTATTTATCAAGCAATGCATAGTGCAAATACTTTTAGCAGATTTGATCACCTCTATTTTCCTTCTTTTGCTGAATATATTGAATGTAATGTCTCTACTCTTCTGCATAAATAGGGACGGGTACCGATAATACTTAATACTAGATATGTCACAGAGGGCAAAATGGCCCTACTTCAAATCTAGAAAAAATAAAAATAAAATATTAGTAGATATTCTAATTCTCCCTTCACTGAGCTACAAACCAAATGATTTTTACTATAGCTGGTCAAAAAATTTCTGTTGCAACAGTTTTTCAATGGAAAATGACTTTTACAACAAAATGAAGATTTGAGAAAAATTCCCTGCATGTCAAAAACATTCCAGTTTTGGGTGGGGGGAACCCTTGAAAAACTTGAAAACTGAAAACATTTTGCTTTTCAATTAAAACAAAACCACAAATTTTGATAAAAAAAACAAAAACAAAAAATATTTTAACTAAAAAAAATTTCAGGGAGGTAGAAAGGGGTTGGGGGGCAGAATGACTTCCCAACCAACTTGATATTTTACCCAAAACCCCAGCAACTCCACCCTACTTCTCAACACAGCTCTTTGGTGAAGAATCATATTATTGTTTTCTTCAAATTTTACAACTCTTCTTTTACTATCAACTGTCCTTGATTTTTTTGTAATCAAGTTTATTCTTGCTAGAATATATATATAAAAAAAACCATTAATTCACAATGGGTCTCCCAGACATCAATGTGAATTAGCAAGGGATTACTGTACTGATAGTGAGGACAGGGCTGGCACTCAGAGCTTAGTGGAGCTATACTTATTTACACAGCTGAGGTTCTTTTCTCTGCCTCTCAAAGAATACAGTATAGATTAAATCCTGGGTGGCAGTTCAGGGGCAGGGGGCTGTACAAAGTTATATCTATATAATTTATATATAAATACAGCCATCAAAATAATTTTACTCACATAGAGGCACCCAGCAGCAATGTCCTCTTTCCCTGCTTCTATCTCTTTTATTCTTGGGACCACTAGCTATAGCAGTCAGAGTAGCTGATAACACCAAAGGAATCACAGTGCCTGGATGGACAGTCCTAAGCATAGGTTAAGTTTCCATGTGGCAGGCAGGGCCCTGTGCCTCACAGTTCCCTCTTCTGTCAGAGCCCCTTCACAGCACACACAATCTCCTCCTCCAATGTCCTGTTTGACCATCTACACCCTGAAAGATTAACTGTGGGACTCTAAACATCCCTGCCTCTCTTTCTACTTGAAGAAAGCCTTCTGACTTCCTACACACCAGTAATGGCAAGTGCCCTGACACAGACTCCTAATGGCATCCCAACATCCCTAACCTTCCAGATGCACTGGGCCTGATTCTGATCTCACTTATACCAGAGCAAAATCAAGATGAAGTCCATTCAAGTCAAGCAGCCTGGTTCAAAATATGGAAGTATAACTTTAAGCAGCATACATACAGAACAAAATGTATTAAAGCCATCAATATTTATAGAACAGGTAGAATTCATACTATGCTTGTTATTTGTCAAAATAATCTTGATTTCAACTTGATATCCCAAACAATGAGGACTAAAGCTGGGACCAGCTCCTCCTTAAATCGGGTTAAAAGACAACATATTACCGTGCCAACAAAAGTAAAGTTATCACATAAATGAATCCTAAGGGATATCCCTATGTATTGAATCTCTGTCAATTCTAGGCATATACTGAAAATCTCCAACACTACACACATCATTGAGTAGCCCAGGGGCATAACTTTGTCAAAGTAATTTTGTCCTTCAGAGCAGAGTACTAATTGTTCAGAAGTCTTCTGGGTGAATTACGCTAAAAGTAAATTAATTAGTGACTCAATCTCCAATTTTCCAAACAAAACATCAGATTAGAACAGTGGGCCACAGATAGACCACTCTGACATAGGGTATGTTATCTTACATAAGGGACAGGCTAAAAGATTCCTCTTATACAGACTCTTCTGGATTCATTTTGGAAAGTGTTGGGATTTACATATTTAGGGTCTGATCTTGTGTCAGTTGAAGTCAGTGGGAACGCTACTATTATAGATTCTAGGACTGGAAGGGACCTCGAGAGGTCATCAAGTCCAGTCCCCTGCCCACATGGCAGGACCAAATACTGTCTAGACCATCCCTGATAGACATTTATCTAACCTACTCTTAAATATCTCCAGAGATGGAGATTCCACAACCTCTGTAGGCAATTTATTCCAGTGTTTAACCACCCTGACAGTTAGGAACTTTTTCCTTATGTCCAACCTAGACCTCCCTTGCTGCAGTTTAAGCCCATTGCTTCTTGTTCTATCCTTAGAGGCAAAGGTGAACAAGTTTTCTCCCTCTTCCTTATGACACCCTTTTAGATACCTGAAAACTGCTATCGTGCCCCCTCTCAGTCTTCTCTTTTCCAAACTAAACAAACCCAATTCTTTCAGCCTTCCTTCATAGGTCATGTTCTCAAGACCTTTAATCATTCTTGTTGCTCTTCTCTGGAAGTGGAAGGAAGTTCATGCCCTTATTGGGAAAGAATTTGCTACTGGGGCTATTTAATGCTTCTAGAACAAAGCCTGAAACCTGGCAGAACTCACTTAGCTTCTGATTTTGTTACAAACCTGAAACTCTGAGCATATTTGCCAACCAGGGCAAGCATTTTGATTTGAGCTTAGGCCAAATTTTCAAAAAACCTCAGCCGCCTCAAGGTTTCATATGGTTGCAGTTTCAGCCTGGATGAGTTTCACTTTGAGGTTTTAGTTTAATTCAAAGCAAAACAACTCAAAGAAAAAACTTAATTGGGATGAACTCACACAAACTAGGGCAAATGAAAAAAAGACTATGCTAACCCGGGAGACCTAAAACATGATTCCCCCTATGCATTAGCCTTGTCTAGATTGGGCAAAGAGGTTGTGGTTGACATCTTGTTCGCTAATATACCATGATTTTGATCCTAGTCTAGTCACAGGTTAACACATGCTGATTGTGTTTAGGCTCCCCCAGATAGGCTTAATGACAACCAGCTAATATATATTAAATGGAGATCACCTCAATCTACACTGGGGCAAAATCATGGTGGAAATCATATCAGCTAAAACAATGCCAACCACTGGTGGATCCTGAGACGCTATGGAATTCCAGCAAAGATTGTTAATTTGATAAAAGCTTTGTATGACTAGACTATGCATGCTCTGCTGTATTTTTCAGTGAGACATACCAGATAGACAATACTTTTTCCCTAAAATGGACCAGCTAACACAGACATTTTAATGCAAATATCTGCTTAATGTGTGTTTTGTTGATTGTTTAATCCCATCATTAAACACTATTTTAAATGCAAAGAGAGAAGCAATCATTCCAGGCTCATTTTCCAGCTGAAGCCTCCTTCCCACATCACCAAAGAGAAGGGGAAGTTTCCTGTTGATTTTAACGAGAGCAGGTTAGAGCTTGTAAACCTTTTTGCCTGTAAGCCTGCACCCTCTTCTTGGAGATATTACATTAGGGCAATCAGAGCAGTAACTTTTATTACATGTTCTAAAGACAGTCAAGGAGGGGAAAGAAATCTTCATTGTTTGATATTCCAGCTCCTAGTTCTGGGAACAAAGATGTACGAACGCTAGAATTATACAGAGCAGACAGGGGAATGCGCACAGGGGGCCTGATTCTGCAACATGCTGAGCATTTCTTGCAAGGTGGTGAGTGCCTTCAACTCCATTGGCTTCAGTTGGAGTGAACGGTTCTAAGCAACCCCTAACATTCAGCCCTCATCAAAAAAAATTTCAAGGAAGACTAAGTATAATTTAATCTATTACATGATTGTGCAAAAATTACTTAACCACATCAAAGCAGCAGTGGCATCATATTCTGGGAACAGACGATGCAAAATAGTTCTCAAATACAAAATGCAATCTTACAGGTGATTTAGTCAGGGGAATGCATCACAGAATATATGTTTCATTTATGCCTCTAAGATCAAAACAATGGAACCACTATCAGAGACAGAAATGTTAGAACCATTTTCCTTATTAGCTCTGGTCATTAAAGGGACATTAAGCCATCAAGCAATTTTTACTCTCTCTCTTTTTTTTTTTTTAAATCAAAGTTCTTCTGAAAAGAATCCTTACTAAAAATAGAGGGAGGCATTTTCAAAGGGTCAGGAGAAATATTTTTAAAGAATAAATTACATAGGTGTCTTTCATGCCAATTGCATTATTTTCTTTTGAATAAAAAAAAAGTTCCAACCCAAACTTTTCCCATTTCCTCTTCTCAACCTTGAATATTTTTTCTGATACTCAATAGAGAAGTAATAATGTGCCCATCTCCACTCAGAGTAATATACTCCCTAGCATGGTTTTAATTTTATTTAGTGATTCAAATGTACAAAGGTTCAGTTGGTTGGTTCAGATAGACCCAAATGAGTTTGAATACCTACCTGTATTGTTACCCCTTTTCAATTGAACTGGCTAGTCAAAGTTCAGGACCTTGTACGTAGGTTGTTCCAGTTGGAAGTAGAAACTGATGATAGAGTCTGGTATTTTCTTGGATGCGATCTTGTTCATTTACAGGGAATGTACAAAGTCATGCTTCTCTGCAGGCAGAAGAAACCAAAAACAAAAGGAATAGTTTCATAGCTTTCAGCCCCACATTTCTTTCAGCCAGTACCCCAATCCAGAACTTAACCTCTCTCTCTCTCTATCTTCTCCCAAGGCAACACCATTCTTTCGGCAGCACCTTAGCTTTTCCGCTTTGCCTCTCAGTTTCTCATCTGTCCCCCCATGCCCCAGCTAGTCTTTGCCATGCCCACAGACACATACCTCCACCTTGTCAGAACAATATGTAGAAACCTCAACCCACATGGTGTTTCTTTTTGGACATCAGGCCTTGTTTTAGGCATGGCTCCTTAACTATCTCTTACAACTATCTTAAATAAACACTGCATTCACACTCATCAGTTTCAATGAGATCTTAACTCAACCCATAACAAGGTTTAACCAGCTCGTAACAGTTCCGTATTCAATTATCCAATCCAATTAAGGCTGGAAAAATTGACTGAAAAACTCTCAAGACCACGCTTTCTTGAGTGATTTTTGGTAATACCATTTCAGAAAGGCTCCACATACTATGAAAACAACTTTTCATAATACAATTGTCTTTTTGTTCTGTGTAGGCTGTATGAACCTGATTCTGTGATATGGGAAGGAATGCTCCGTGCAAATCCAGGGAATAGGGATTTAAGTCACATCCTTAATTACTATCTGCTCTCCCTTGATTCTGGGGCCATTTTAACTTTGTGTTCACTGTCAAGAGCACCGATGGAATATTCTGGCAGCTGGGGAAAGCAGCATAGCTTTTTTCCCAGCCATACCCTCTGGATGGGCATCTGGGAGAGAGATGGTATAATACTCCCCATTGCCTGTGTCTGATCATCCATTCAGACAAATTCACTCAGTTACTTAATTATCAGATCCATCTCAGATGCCAGAAATACCCCATAAACCATTAATCATTAAGGGTCCATTGCACTGTTATTCATGTTATATAAGCTGAAGGACCTGGAACTGCTTTTGAAGCTTCACTTAGAGGCTTTCTGAGATGAAACTGAAGAGGTTGGTTTTAAGTGGCTGAAAGGGGGGGTTGTAGTATATAGGAATAGGGTAGTACCCCTTTTAAATAGATAGTGACTGCCTCTATTCTATTCCTATACACTACTGTAGTCATGGATGGAAAAGGCTGAGTAACCCGGCCATATTTTTCTACATCTGTGCAGTATATATTTGTTGGGAGAGGAGATAAGCATGAACTAAAAAGCTGGAGTTAGGCCCACACCCATCTCTGTTTAAAAGAGGAACTTTTGTTCTCTTTGGAACTCTTGTTCTAGGGTGTCCCTGGTACCCATTTTAGGCAGCAGATGCTGAATGCTTCCATGTCCTGCTACTACCGAAATGAATAACAAAGCTCCTATAGACTTCCATGGGAGTTGAAAGCACGCAGCAGATTGCAGAATTGGGCCCTTAAAGCTTTCAGATGGGTAGTGTTTGCTTTGCTGGGACAGGAGGTTACAGGCTTTTGTTAAGAACCTTCTCATTCCTTGATTCCATCTGGGTGCTGCAAAACCACTTCATTTAGTAGAGTAAAAATATAAGATCCTATGGTGACATATTGCTTTTGATTAACAACTGACATGGAGTTTGCTTCTTCCAAGAATTAAGTGTAATAGAGTAATAATTCTCTACTCAGATGAATAGGTTTTTTTGTTTTTATTCAAACTAATTAAATAAATGTGTTCCTCAGCAAAGCCCTGAAATTCTGGAGTGAAATTCTGTATCCGAGTTAATATAAACCCCTGAAAATAAGAGCTCATGACAGAAGTGCTGACACAGTCTTTGCGATGGCAGCAGAACTATTTGTGCTGCTGCAATAAAGATTTGATTGTACTTGAGCCAAGAACACCTTGACAATCTTGTTTGGGCTTTGTGATTAGTTTTTAGCACTAGTATGCCATAGCTCAGTAGAACTAAGACAGTGGGTTTAGCAGAGGTTTTGTGATTACACTGCATGAAGTAATGCTTCTGAAGCAGAATCAGTTTGGGTGAAAATAACAAATGAATTGCCAATGCATCTCAGTGGGCAAAGTCAGGACATTGTTGCTCAAATTGTTCTTATTTAAAAGCCCAGAAATCCTTCTTTCGCCCTCCATCTTTGTTAACGTAACTGGAGGAAATCAATGATGGTTGCCAGCACTACAGAAGCCAATGCCAACAATTTAAAATACAGTATAGCTGAACAGAAGATTAACTCATAATAACCCACATAAGAGAATAATCAGGTGGGAGACTGTTAACGTTTTACAACTTTATTTCTGACTATATAAAATTAACAAAGCACTTCTCAGAAAAATAGTAATAGAAGTCCATGAAATATAAAAGTTAGGGGGCAAATTCTGCTAACAGTCATACCAGTGTAAATCCAGATTATCTGCTTTGAAGTCAAGTATTTATACTGGTGCAAATGAGAGCAAATTCTGTATATAGAGCTAAAGTCTTCCCTTGGGAACACAAGTCTGATTCCATGGGCAGAATTGGGACTGAAAAGTACAAAATAGCAATGCCATTAAGATATCCATGGTATACCTGACTAATTATTAGAACCCAAATATGAACCACAATATGGGCTAAAGATACAACATGCAAAGAGGAAAATGTGCACAGAAAGACTAGAAAAGGGTAGTCTTAACAACCCTGATGAATAACTTTTTCTATAACCTCGCCCTCAAATGGCTGTAGCATGTAACAAAGGCCAGTCAGGGTGGAAAATCCCCCTACAAAATAGTGCTTTTCAAAGATGCCTTTTTTTTTTTCCAAAGGGGCTGCTCAGTGCAACAAAAAATAGCATTCTACTCACACAAGTGCAGGCTGAGAACTTGCTGCTGGATTGAAGTACAGCACAACAAACTCTGTGTAGGGGGAACTCCCACTGACAAATAGAAAGTGGGGGAGCATGGCTCCATCCCCTAATATTCTGGAATCCCAATTAAGCCCAGGATGATCACTTTACTACACCATTCATAGGCTCAAGTATTACTACCAGAAATACACATGCTAGGGGCACTCAACCTCAGTTTTGCTCTGGGATTTAAGGAGGCCTGAACTGCTTGTCCTGGAAATCAATCTTAAAGATCCCTGACTCCCTTTCCTCCACCCCACTCACGAGCTTGACATGTTTTCTATCTCTCCCCCCCCCCCCCGCCCCCGTTTATCCCTTAAAAACAACTGGCTCTCTTAGCCTGCTGTGGGGACAAGGAGATACCAATGCTGTCTAATAATGAAGGGAGGGGAAAGCAGAAGAAATTAGCAAGACAAGATCATGAAACTGCAGCTGCTAGTGACGTTTCCCAAGCGAGTCAACAGGAGTCAGCCACACTTCATTTCGGCCACTAGTTGGCGCTGTGTGCGCCTGTAAATCACAAGCAGGCCAAGAGCCCCAGGTGATTCAAAATGAAGGCTTCCTAGGGCAAGCACCCTCTGTTGCTGGCTCTCTAGAGGATCCAGGCTATGGGGGATGATTTCCTCTTTAGGGAAATTCTTCTCTGGGTAAGACAGTGCACTGCAAGTCCAGAGTTAACCCTTGCAGTGGCTCCCCCCCCCCCCCCCACTCCAGTACTTCTCTCAGTGGCAGAGAGCTTTGGCACACCCAATACTGTGTAGTAATAACTGAGGACTAGATTATGCTTAATTCAACTCAGAGTACAATAAGGGAGTGCACCCACAGCTATTGGCCTTCAGGGCTTGCAGCATATGCCTGCCACTGTGCCAGGGAGCAGGGCCTCCCTGGAGGTGCAGGGAGAGAGCAGTCTCGGAGCTTCACTGAGTTCAAGGTCTGCAAAGGCTGCCCCTTCCTCAGGACACATAAGGTGTGGAAGTTTGTCGAGAAGGCCAATATGTCTGTTGCTTCAAGGACAGAAGTTGGGTGTGCAATGCTGATGTGAAATTAGCTGCTAATATCTGTGTTGTAGCCAGAAGTACTGGGAATGTGAAATACATTTTTTCTTTTTGAAAATGCATTTGAAAGAAAGAGTTGCGAATTTAAAAATGAGGGTGAATACCGTGATTCTTCAAATAAATCACCATGGCTGATTTGTGTGGTTTGGACCTTTGGACTGCTGGTCATTAACATGTTTGAATCCCTGATGGGAAACCTCTATAGACTGTGAGCAGTGACTCTGGGGGAGGGAGAGAGAGATGGACTTTGAAGCCCGTCTGGAAGAGGCTTCTAAAACGGGGGTGGGCAAACTTTTAGGGGTTCCAAAACTTAAGGGCCATATCGGGGTTCTGAAACTATATGGAGAGCCAGGTAAGGGAGGCTGTGCGTCCCCAAACAGCCTGGCCCCCGCCCCCTATCCGCCCTCTCCCCTGACTGCCCCCCTCAGAACTCCTGGCCCATCCAACCCCCCTCCTCCTTGTCCCCTGACCGCCCCCTCCCAGGACCCCCCACCCCTAACTGTTACCTGGGACTCCACCCCTTATCCAACGCCCCCTGCTCCCTATGCCTTGACTGCTCTGTCCCCTATCCACACCCCCACCCCCTGACAGGCCCCCTGGGACGCCCACGCCTATCCAACTGCCCCCTGCTCCCTGTCCCTTGACTGCCCCCCGGGGTCTCCCTGCCCCTTATCCAACTCCCCCGCTCTCCGCCCCCTTACCATGCCGCTCAGAGCACCAGGACTGGCAGCCGTGCTGCCCAGCTGGAGCCAGCCGCGCAGTCTAGAGCACTAGGGTAGGCCGGCAGCTCTCTCAGCCGTGCTGCCTGGCAGGAGATTTCGGGGGGGGGGGGGGGGGAGGAAAGCGGGGGAGGGGCTGGGAGCTAGCTTCCCTGGCTGGGAGCTCCAGGGCTGGGCAGGATGGTCCTGCTGGCCAGATGTGGCCCATGGGCTGTAGTTTGCCCACCTCTATTCTAAAAGATGAAGCTGATTGTGCTCCTGCCACAACCGTGCTATGTAGGGACTAACAACTGAATTGTGCCTTTCTTAGAGGGGTTGTCACTAATGTCCTCCTAAAGCAGTGAAGAATTGTGTTGCCCCTGGTTCAGGGTTGTGGCTTTTAAGCCACAATCTGGCCTGTATAATTACATAGAAAATAATAAGATTTCTATGTATTTTTGGACAATCCAATGCGATTTCACAGAATTAAATCCATACCAGAGAATTCTGAAGGCGGGTTAAAACCCCCTATATTAAGAATATCAGTCTCTATTAAATTCTATTGCTCTCTTCAAAATAATTTCTATAGAACCTGTTGTTTTCTTCCTTTTGTATAGGACTTTTCTATAAAGAATTATTGATTGGGGAAGACGTTTGGTTCCATGGACTTCAGTGGTGAGTTTGGACATACTTTTTGTTCTGGAAATATTTCTTCTTTTCTGTGTATCCAAAATATCTACTGCTGGAAATCTGAGTAGGTTATTTTGGTTGATTCAAACACTATCCTATCTGTGCATTTGATTTATAGTTCAGAATATCACAGAAGCACAGCCCATCATGGGCTCTGAATATGTCAACAATATGCAACATTTTCATGTATTCATGTCCGTTTTGCATATGTGTAAATTTTTAGGGCACTCTATTCTGTGCACCATGTAGTTTGAGAGAATAATAGACACAGTTGAGAGAATGCAGAGGACCTAAGAACATGTCTGCTAGAGAGCATATGGTGTTTCTGGTCTTTGGCATATGTAATTGTGTCCATAAGAATTGTGCTAGAAAATGTAGCAAGTCAATCTGCATATGGTGATGCTGATGAATCTTTCTAATCTATGATTAGAGATCATATCCTTGGCTACAGGAAAGAATATTAAACTGGCTTGTAGAGGAAGAAATGGGAGAACCTTTGTTTCTGACAGGCCTTAAGTCTGGATACAGCTTAGTATTACCTAAATTCAATAAATGACTGCAGTTAAAGTACATATTGACCAAAATTTTCAATCTTAGAAAGTCAGTGAGAGACACAGGCATGACCCTTGGCATTGAAACTTGCAAATGTGTGACTTAGGATAAAAATCCATATTTTGTTGCACGTCACTTTATAATTGACAGATTATAAAGCTTTTAACTGTAGAACCTCTTTTTAAGAATATTCTTTCACTGTGGGAAATAAATAAACCTGTTGTCAATTTATGACAGCTCAACTGTGTGTTTGGGGGTGCATGGCGGCTGTTACAGATTGTAGAACAGGTTTATTTGGATCTCACGGTGGGAGATGATCCTTAAAAAACAGGCTTTATCATTGGAAAAACATCGTAATCTTTTGCCTGTAGCTTGACATGTAATGGAACACATATGTTCTGTGTTTTGGTCATTTGGGGTCTGGCTTGGCATGGGTCCCTGCTGAGGATATTATGGAGGTAGGAACAGGACCCCTGCCCTGTCAGCTTGTGGGGCACTTTGGGGGAAGGGAGAAGGATCCCTGCTATGACAGCCCCACATACAATTCATGCCTCCCACAAACACAGTTCATGCCAGTTCTGTCCCCCACCCCACACACCATTAATGCCACCAGCCCTGCAATTAATGAGCCCCCACAATTAATAGTGGCGGCTCCCTCCATCCCCCGCCTCAGGGCTGCTGCAGCTGGCCCCCTGCTCTGCTGGGGCTCAAGGATTCTTAAGGGCATGTTCTATTTCAGTTGTAGGTCTCTGGTTCCTCACCTTCAGGGAGCAGTGAGAAGCATGAGAGGCAAGCAGAGAAGCTGCCCAGCAGCCAGTAGGGGATTTCAGTTAGGGGGAAGGGAGAAGAGGGAAGGAGTTGCTCAGGTGAACCAATATCTTATCCACAGCAGGGGATGGGGTCACATAAAAAGCCCAGCAACTCAGAGTTGGCTTATGCACCTCTTCCCAGACTTCCCCTTCCCAAATAATGGATGAGCTCAGTTCCCCCCTCTGCCCAAAATCTATTGGCAGCTCCTTCCTTCCCTCCCACAGTCCTTCCTGTTCCGTAACAGTAAGGGGAGCTGCTGGAAAGGAGTAAGGGGCCCAGAAGTGCTGCAACAGCAGGAGCATGCCACCCCCTGCCACACCTATTTGGAACACAATGCCTTGGGGCAAGAACGCGGAACTGGCTCCAGTGTTGAATGTATCACATTCAACAGTGCTGCTGAGAACTCTCTGCACAGGCCTGGCACCTCTGGAAATCAGACCAGTTAAGTGCCTAATTTTGGAACTCAAGTTGCAAAAGTTGGTCATGTTGGGATCAATTTTCTGGACCATCAGAGCTATCCCCAGGAGTTGCTGACTTCAGTTAGTGTGGCTCTAGGAAGTCTTGCTAAGGTCCAGTAGCTTCTAGTTTATTCCTAATTTTGGAGAAAGCTGATTGATATGGTTCTTTTCGCTTTTCCTCTGCTCATGCTATGTGAGAATTGGTTTAAAATGAGTGATGAGAGAATCGCAAATGTTTCAAAGCTTTTGCTGGAGAAATCACCCCAAAATGTTAATGTTGAAGGGCTAATCCCAGAGCCAGTGTAATCAGAAGTTGCTGGGTTTTTTTCAGAACTAGGCTGGAAATTGGGAAAGAAAAGGACTTTTTGTTGAGATTTTCCTGTATTTCCTATTTCCAGGCTAGAAAACTACATGAACAGCCTTTCTCACTGTCACAATGACATCTGTTGACCCAAATGCTTACTGTAACAAAAGAGTGTAGCCACTTATTATTAGAGGGTAATCATTAGATATGATGCCATCAAATTAACTCTTATTTTGCTTGTGTGAGATCTCAGGACTAAGAGTTGTCTTCCTGATACCTCTAAGATGTTACAAGAACATATTTCATAGGTGCTAACTTTAGACTTCTTCCCTGTTTAATTACTATTACTTGGATTATCAACAAAACGTGAGGAGGGAAATTGATGAAAACTAGTTTTATTCTATACATCTAACACAAACTATGGGTTCTATACAGGTAACACATAGGATTATGAACAGGGTGTGTAAACAATGTATGGAATAACATATAAGAATACACACATGATAAAATGTTGTTATGATACATATAATGATGTTGGGGGGGTTTCTTTGTTTTTGAGAACTATTCTGTTACAATACCATATCAGTCTTAAGCTTTAAGGAAAGATCTTACCAAAAGCCACCCTCCAGAGGCTCATTTCCTCCAGTGATCTCAAGAGAAAGCAAATAAACTACAAATCCCCGGTCTGGAAATTTATTTTTTTTTTCCTCCACCAGTGACTCTGAGCACCCATCGACACAACTTCCAGTGTTAGACACCCAAGTCAGAGTAAACGCACAACCTTCCAGTGTGGCCTCCAACTGCCAAGTTAGGGGGCAACCACATCCGTCCAGTGTGGTTTCCAACCCTTGAGACCAGAGCCAGTGTAAACACACTGTCTTTCAGCTTGCCTTCCAATCCATAACTGATTCTGGATCAGAGGTGGGGACATCAAGGAAAAAGATATGTTAGAAGGTTCATCACTAAGTTGCCATAGAGACACTATTTAAATTCTGTAACCCCCTGAAGACCGTTCTCATGAAATCTCAGAAGTTCTTTTCCTAGCTGGAACTAGGAAATGCCAAAATCCTTATAAGAAAAAATACTGTATTCCTCTAGAAGACCATAGTTTGAGTGATTGAGAACTTCACTGTAAAAATATTCTACTATTGTTTAATGAAAGGGTGTACTACAGAAATTGGGGGGTGGAGGGGACAGCTGACTTTTTTTTTTTTTAACCTTTTAGGTTCCATTCAAATTTTGTGTGAAGATTCTTATTTTAACTATTTCCCCCCAAGCTCTCCCCCCGCCACACACACACAATCTCCTTAAAAATGTTATAAAAGGCACTTGGAGAAAAGCTGTGGGGTGGGGTTCAGTCACTCTTTGCTGAGAGGGAAAGTACAAAATTGATAGAGAAAGGAATTATATTTTCCAGCTTTTAAAGGGGGGCAAGGGCATTGCAAACAATTGAGATTAAATAGAAAATTAAACTATAACAGAGTACTTGACAGCCTCTCTTCTGCATTGATCAGAATGTGCTGCACAAGCTAAAAGAGGGGGCAAGAGGGTAATCTTTGCTCTGCTGTTTATTTTTAATATGATCATGTTTTTGGCTCCCAACTACATCTGACTCCTGAATAAAGGCTGCTTGTATCATTCAGAAACACACCTCATTATCTCATGTTAAATGTTTAGCTGCTAGAAAACCAACTGTGGTGAATAGTATGCCTCTGAAGTTTATGGCATACAGGAAAGATTTAAGATCAGGATATATTTTCAATTAATGACAATACTGTGTGCTAATCCATTATTATGCCTCTTATCTTGTTCTTAGTCATAAATATTTTGTCATTTCACCTTTACCACAGATCTGCATTGAGGGCTACGTTTTACACAACAGATTTAGCTATTATTGCTCTACTGTTTATCTCAAATGTGCTAACTTGTGCGTATTTGGCAAAATAGTCTAATAAAACATATAAACAGGGGTGAAGATCAATGGGCATTTTTTAAGCATTCCTCACATGGAAAATGGAGGCTGGTTTGAAAGCCATAGTGCTTAATTTGGGGAAGCAGGGAGTTAGTTTTAGTTCTCTGAGTCTTGTTTTCAGGAACTGAAAAGCTAGATCCAGGTTTCAATGCATCACTCTTGAAGCATTGAACAAAATCATTCTTTGTTCTTCAGTGAAACTTATCTGCAGAGGAGCTGCATTACTTCCTGTGAAATACAGCCTTGCAGATGTGCTTTGCTAGGAGTCACTCTGCTTCTGCTTCCTTTGGTCGAGTCGTCAAGAATAGGCACTTTGTGCTGGAGTGAAAATGATGCTGCGTTGCCTGTTCCCAGCTGAGATCGAGCCCTTCTCACCAAATGACCATGACTTCCCGCTAGTTATTCTGTTGTTTGTTTATTTGCAGTGAAATGGAATATCACTCACTCAAACCAAAGCCTCACCCATTCAGATCTTGGAACAACAGGCAGCAGATTCTCAAGCAAGTGCAATCTGAACTAATAGTATAAATACATTAAACTAGAAAATATGTAAGGGAACTTGTCAAGGACTGCTGGGACTGTGAATGTGCTATGCAATAATTAAATAGTTTAGCTCAGAAAAGCCTGAGATTAGGGTTCAGGTGGAAGCTTGTCCCATTTTTAAGAAGCCAGAAAATATGACAATTAATTGCAGAAAATTAAGGCTTTAAGTGGTTAGGTTATATAAACCAGAATAGAAATTGATTTCATAATGGTGCTTTGCATACTCAAAGAATTGCTAAGTGCTTTATGGTTTAAATACTGGTAGTACAGTAATTGTGTGGTTAAACGAATCAGCTGTTATGCTCTGAACAATAGTTCACCAGGTCTTTGAGATCAGCTTGGGCTAAATTTTGCCCTCATGCATCGATGTTTCACTTACAGTCACTGTTTTAAGGTCATGGCCGTGTTGTGCTAGGTGCTGTACAAACAGAAGTAGACAAAAAGTTCCTCTCCCAAAGAATTAACAGTCTACGAAAATAAGCAACATACAGAGGGTGGGAGACAGTCAGCTACATACACGTGTTCCTATAGTTTATGTAATTACAAAACATTCAGTTAAATAAAAACTGAATTACTCCACTTGCCATTAAGCATTGTCTCGTTTCTTCCAGAGGTTATGGCAGAAGTGGATCTAGAGGCGGAGAGGAAAGGGTAATGACTCTGATCATAAATTCAGGGCGGTATGTGAATGTAGTATGGGAGTGGGGGCGGTAAGGAAATGAGATGATCCAAACAGTAATTAGTTCTCTGTCCTCCTCTGTAAGTACGATCAGGACCTCTGGCAGTTCTGCATCCTGCCCTTGGTTTCACCATGGGCCGCTACTATTGAGTGTGCTATTTCATTTTCCTCCATTCTGGTTCCTTACGCAAAGATAGGGCTCCTTCGGGAGTGGGTTCCAGATTGGTGGCCCAGCTTGTTGAGAAGGCTTCTGTTCTCTTATGTCTGTGCCTGGGTTACAGCAAGCGTAGTGCCTTGTGTTCATAGTTATTATGAAAACCTCGTGAACAATGGTGGCCTGTGACGTAATATGTGCCTGTCCTGTTGAGGGCTTTTTATGCTGAGCATTAGTGCTGGATTAAAGAGTTTTGGGGCCTTGTGCGCTATGGCAATTGGGGTGCCCCCCACACCTTCCTTAACCCTGGGGGAGAGAGGACTCAGGTCCTGACCCTGGGGGATGAGAGGCCCTGGGGAGGGGGTTGGAGAGTGAGTCCGTTTCTCACTCAACCCCCAGCAATGCCTGTGCGATGGGGCTGGCCTGACTCTCTGCTCCGAGCCATTTGTTCTCACCACAGCATGCAGACAGAGGCTTCCCACTGTTCTGCCCTTCCACCTTCCTGGCCCTGGATTGTTTTGCTCCTGTATGTTTTTGGATTTGTTTCTCCTCCTCCCAATAGTCAGGGGGCCCCACTGAAATGGAGGCCCTGTGGAAGTGCACCTAGTGCACATTGGTTAATCTGGGCCTGCTGTGCAAGGCCACAAACTAGCAGTATTTCACACTAGTCTAAGTGGCATGCTGTTCCTAAAAATCAAGTGTGATATGTACTTCACTGATTAAGATGCCACACATTTCTGCATTTTCTACTACATAATATTACAATGTGTACCAGCCAGGCATTATACTTGCAACATTGACTATAGTTAAGCTGCATGTAAAAAAGTTTTGGACAAAGTTTTGTGTACACACTGGCAAGTTGGAGATAACTTCTGTGGTTAGTGTTCTCAAATTTTCAGAAATATTTTCCTTGGCCTTCAGAGGAAATCTGGCAATTTTCAGACAAAATGAATTTCCCAAACCAAAGTTACAGGGAAGCTAAAATACAACTTCATAATAGAAGCTGATTGCAACCATTATGAAGAATTATGAAAGAAAATAATGCAAAAATACAGGTACAGGGTTGTAACTGTGCCTTCGTGGGTCACAACCCAGGATGCCAAATTCAGGACAAACTGCTGAGAAATAGGGCAGATACACCCCAAGACTGGTGGCTAATTCCCCAAACCAGCAAAAGTAAACCTCTGTCTCACCACACTGGCTAACAAGAAGTCATAAAAGCAGTTTCCTTAGTCATACCAGTCCTTGTATCACCACCAAAAACACTGGATATAAAGATGAGTGTTTCTTTAAAACCAGTCTCTTCAAATAAAAGGTTCTTCTGATCCCAAAGGACCAGCCACACACCCAGGTCAATATATAATAGGGTTACCATACTTAACAAATAAAAAAAGAGGTCCCGTCCTGCCCCGCCCATTTCCCAGCCCCACCCCAACCCCGCCCTAACTCCGTCCCCTCCTCCCTCCCACTCCCAGCCACGCGGAAAGGGCTGCCCGAGCGCTACCAGCTTCACGGTTTACCAGGCAGCCCCCAGACCCTGCGCCCCCGGCCGGCGCTTCCCCAGCGCAGCTGGAGCCCAGGAGGGGAAGCGCCCAGCCGGGTGCGCAGGGTCTGGAGGCTGCCCGGCAAACCGTGAAGCCGGTAGCGCTTGGGCTTCAGGCAGCCCCTTTGCCTCCGGACCCTGCGCCCCCAGCCGGGCACTTCCCCTTCCGGGCTTCGGAGGCGCAGGGTCCGGAGGCATGGGGGCTGCCCAAAGCCCGTAGCACTCGACTCTTAAACAGAGCCGAAGAGTCGGGGAGGAGCAGAGCCGCCGCGCTTAAGGTGTACCAGTTCTTCTACTGTCTCTAATTTAGCATCAGCTTAATAGTTATTTGGGTTTAAAAAGAATAAGGGGATAGTTATTAGTGCTTATTAATGTGAGGGACTGTTGGCACTAGTGATACTAATGCGTACAATAGACAGATGTTGTGCAGCTTCTCCTGCATAGTTCTGTCAGCATATCTTATTCCTGGCCTACCACATCCCTGCTACTTTATTTTAGTGTTGAACTTAAATGGCATCCCAATGGCTTAATGAGATATTCTCTTTTAGCTCTGGGTCCTTTTCTATTGGTTTATTTTTTCTCCATCTCTCTGTTTTTTCATAATTTATGTTTTGCATTTAGGAGGTGCTTTATAGCTCTGCTATAATTTCTGTGGGCTGACTTTTGACTAGGGGGTATGTAAACCATGGATATTACTCTCTGTGTGTATGCTGCATGCGTGCAGTTGCCCATGAGGTTCAGCAAAAATCTGATAATACGGGATGTAGTCCAAAATCCGCTTCCTCTATTTGCCTTCTTGGGATGGGGTAATCTTCTTAGATGACTGCTTCCCAATGTGGTAAGGCCTTTCCCATTGCTCTTGGGCTTGTATCACAAGCTATTCTTGATAAGTCTTGACCTATACTTGAAGGATAGGGTTCCCACAGCATAGGCCCATCTGACAAACTGAAATGGAAGACTCCAATCTAGCCATTTTGTGTAGGTTTGAAATGTCACCCAGTTTATTTTACCCCAGCCATTGTCCTACCATACTGCCCTGAAGGTAAGCTATTTTATATTGTCTGCTAATTGTTGGTACTGGTAGGTGGCTTACATTTAAGAAATAGGCAATAGATTTATGAGGCCACAGGTGGCCTCTCTAGGCAATCTGGTAATTGAACTGAAATGAGTTAGTTAACAGCACAGGCTTCAGGAAGTATTGAGCCACACAAAGCAATTGTTGGAGAGGTCTTGCAGAAAACACTACTATCGTGCCACAAATCAACAAAACGCTACACAAATATAGAGTACAGCACTTTCCCTGCCTGGACTAGCTTGGCAAGACACAGGACCACAGTTCTAGTAAGAGAATAAAGAATCTTGCTGAGGAACAGAAGGAAGAAAGCAATGTGTAACTCTTCATAGCAGTGCTGTCCAGCCTTTTTAGCCTGAGAGATTAACATATTATTTCTAAAATGTCAAGGAGTCGCAATCAGCTCTTGGGGGCAGATGTTGTGTCCTGATTTGCTTCCTTTGCACTGCTCAAGGGGAGCAGAAACCGAACATAACTCCTGCTGGGGATTCCCCTGGTCCAGGGAAGACCCAAGTGGAAATGGAACTAGCAAAGTTGGCTCTTACACCTCCCTTCATGAAGCCCTTGGCATGGGGGGTGTTTCAGTGGTTGGGAGGGGAGTGGTGCTCAAACTGTCCCTAGCTAGTGTATAATCCCTTGGCACCACAGCCAGCTGTCACCAGCTGGAGCTCTGCTCTTCCTCCAGCTCAGACTCAGGGAGATGAAACTGGTTGTTGGTCATGAGCTTTCCCCCCTTTTTTTGATGCCTGAAGGAGAAGACCCACCCTTTGCAAGGCACTGCCCCAGGCTCAGTCAGAGTCAGTCAAGCTTCTATCCAGCTGTCCTTGGGGCTTCCGCAGCCCAGTGGGCAAGACCCCAGCCTGCTCCCTATAGCGAAGGAAGCTAACTCAAACACTTCAGTTTTAAAAGGTGCCAGGTGCAACTCAGCGAACGCACTTTAAATTCGTAATGCCAGGCCCCTTGTCTTCTCAGTACAATCACCTTTGAAGGCCACAGTGTAGAACCTCGAGAGCCAGATAGCAGCAGCTCTGTGCCACTCGAAAGCTTGTCTCTGTCACCAAGAGAAGTTGGTCCAATAAAAGATATTACCTCACTCACCTTGTCTCTCTAATATCCTAGGACCAACACAACTACAACAACATTGAAAACCCCTATTTATAGCATTCATCTTCGCTAGACTATTCAGATACCGAGTGAGGAAATAGTCTGTACATGCCACAGAAGTGGAAATGTAACCCTCTATAGTCTAAGAACAAGCTTGTGGTTTACCAGAATATTTCTGTTTCATTTTGAGGTTTTCAGCTAACAAGAGAAATTTACCCAATCCATTTATTGACATTAAAATAAGGGTTATAGTCAACACATAAATCCAGTACTACTTTACTTTGTACTTTAAAACACTGTCTCAGTGGACTCTGTTTATGTTTTTGCTTGAAGCGTCAAAGCAGCCTGCTGTTAACCTGGGTATACATTCCAGCCATGCCTACAGCACAGGCTTCAAAGCCAATCAGAAATGGTTTCAGGACCTGTTCAGCACAGAGAACATCCAATTTCAGCCACAGAAGCGAGTCCACTTTACAGATACTCCATACTGTGGGTCTAGAAAGATAAAACATAGGACTAAATTCACTCCAGGATTTACCCTGTCTTCTGCTGGCACAGAGCCTTGGAGAAAAACTACTGAGGGACAAAATTTCAGTGGGGTAAAGTGGCCACAACCACCCTTTCAAGAAAGGGCCTGTAATAGTATGTTTACACAGCAAATTAAAACCCACGGCTGGCCTGTGCCAGACGACTTGGGCTCACGGGGCTTGGGCTGCAGGGCTGTTTCATTGCTGGGTAAACTTCTGGGCTCGGGCTGGAGCTCAGGCTCTCAGACCCTCCAGAGCCCAGGCTCTAGCCCAAGCGTGGAAGTCTACCCAGCAGTACAGTAGCCCCCATCTGAGTCCCACGAGCCCAAGTTGGCTGGCATGGGCCGGCCATGGGCTTTTCTTTGCTGTGTAGTCATAGCCTTAGATGTCATACCAGCTTAAAAAGTGGGCAGCACTGTCCAGGGTGGGGTTATAAACAAGGTGACCGGAGAGTGCACTGGATTAGCACCTCCTTTCAGCAGCACCCACTGGGAGAGCTCCAGAGATGTTCCAGTGGGAGTTATGGGTATAACCCATCTCAGCAAAAACCCCATGGGAGAATAGGGATGGAAAAACCACCTAACCTCTGTCATGGTGGATTCCCACACTGGAAAGAGGCTTACTTAGCACCAGGACATGTAATTTATATCTCCCTTCACTAGTTTTTCTGAATCTGTTCCATGGCCTTTTGACTAAGGAAGATCTATGCTTTTAAACATCTGTGTGTTCCAGTTATAACACTGTGTATTATTCCATGCAAAGGCAAGTGTTAGTGTATCACTACAGAGCTGAAATCAATTTCTCAGAATTCAGGAAATACAGACTTGAGGTGGAAAACCTAACTGTAACTCTGTCTCCTTGAGCTTATGTTCTAATGCATGGTGTCTCGTGATATTACTATAAATGGTCAATTAATACAAGATCTAATATCTGCAAACTGGAATATCTTGAACAACTTTCCATGTGGTATAGTAAGTTATAGTACATCAAGTTTACATCTTGGTTTGATTTTTAGTTTTAGCCAAGTTTGAAGAAAATTGATTTTAGTAGTTCTAAAGTTATAAAATAATTTATAAATTTGGCAAGGTGAAAAATTTTTCCTTTTTATTTACTTTTTTAAAAATGAACTCGAACCTCTGAAGACTTGCAGATATTTTCCACTAAAAAATATAAATAACTTCCAGGCTGGGACTAAGCATGGAAAATTTCAGCTCCAAAGGAATTTTTTGCTTAATAACTTTGACAATCTGAAGAGAGATTTATACTGAACCTGCTTCAAAAGTGGAGAGTGCTCTGCAGTTAAAATATCTTAGACCATCATATCCCCATTGAAGTCTATGGAGTCATGCCAGCAGAGAATTTGGCCCTGTCTTCTAGGACCCTTTGAATACACCATGCTCAGAGACTGACTTTCAAAGATGTTTTTCCTTTAATTCCAGTGGTGTGGATTAAACAAGAGGTTATATGTTCTGTGCATATATCCTGGGGTCAGCCATGCATTATCTTGCTGTATAATGTTCAGTAATCCAGAGCCACTTAAATGGATTATCCCAGACTTGCTTACAAAGTTTACATGCAGCACAATCCCTTTCAAAGCACTTGGGTATGTGAATCCCTGTCTAAGTATTTACCTATGCTCCTCAGCACATTGGCTGCCATTCAGATGGTATCATCAAGAGGATGAGGTCAACATTCCCTTTGGAGATGCAGCAAAAGAAGTAGAAAAGCATTTGACAAACAACTGAGCTGGCAAACAGGAGCAATTGCTAATATTAGAGAATTGGTTTCTAAAATCAAAACAAAAATGGATTTACTTCTATTCTGCTCAAGAATTGCAGAAGTTGGTCAGTCTTCATCCATATTTGTCTCATGGCACTGTGGGCACTGTAAATCCATAATGATTCATTGTATTTGTTGTTTTGATGATATTTTATCTGCTTTTGGGGCATTGCTCTTTGAAAAAAGTTGATGTTCGTTGTTACATCTGTCTTAGATACTAAGTGGTCTTCAAGAATAGCCCTAAGCAGAGAGTCTTACAGAAGTCTCAGATTAGGGAGGAGGAGTTGCAGCCTTCTGTTCAGCTGTAGATGGTAAAACGCATCATGAGCTAGCACTGTTGCTTGAGAACCCAAGAGCACTGATGAGTCCAGTAGGGGAGACAGCCTGTGAGCTATTGTTGGCGAATGGCATTGGGCTGCTCTTCCAAATGCTTCCCCGGGCCAACAGTCATTATGTCTTCCTTCCTAGCCACTTGTGACCAACTCTTACATCAGCCAGAAACTGAGATAATAGTGAACATCTAAAATATGGGGCCAGTGGAGGGACAGAGATGAGTGGCATGGGCCTACTGATGACACAGCAATCTCTCCATCCCCCAATGGCCTTTCCAACACACTGAAAAGGAGGGGTGACAAACTGAGCAGGGGGAGCCACCCAGTGACACCCCAGAGTGACAACAAGCAATTGCCCAACTGTACCAACTAAAACATGGAGGCAGGACACTGTGTTAGAGACTGTGTCTTGCGCAAAGGCCTAGCCAGTGACTTGCCTGTGCAAGGGGAATGTTAATGATCCACATATTAATGCCCATAATTTATTTCCTTAATTTCTTTCAACTTGGTTTTCATAATACACCTATTACCTAACAAAAATAGTGCCAGTCAATGAAATGGTTAGACTGCTAACTTGTCAAAGTTAGGACAATATTTAAGCCATTCACAAACCAGCTTTGCATTGTATGGACTGTGCAATAGAATAATAAAATTGTGCTCTTATGAATGAGGTGATTTCCAATTGGCTGACACATGAAACAAGTTCATCCTATATATGCCAATTTACTAAGATGTCCAATAATAGTAAAGAGAGCAACTGTTCCACAACTCTGCCAGTGTTCATCAGACACAATGACAGTAGCCACATCATTAATCACACGGTATATTAGAAATAAAGTCACTGGAATGGAATGGTGTCAAAGGATAAATGTTTCCCACTTTGAAAATAAACTTCTCAGTTTCACCTCCAATGTTTTTTGATTCCAGTAAATCCTTTGCTTTCACCTAGCATTTATGTACTACTAGGAGACCAATATCCTATGACAAGGGCTTATTCCACAGACAGCTATGTCTTTAGCATACTCTTAAATCTACATAATTACTATGCCAAGACCGCTTCTTTTCCATAGAGGTTAAATATAAATTACATCCTGAAACAGTGTAACTAGATGTAATTAGCCTTGTTTAGGCACTCTCACTTTAAATTATATTTAAAAATCTATGATGCTTTTCAAGGCATTTAACCTTAAACAGGTTTACTTGTACATTCATCGTGTCACTTTTAACTTTATTCCCAAATAACATTCTAAAGATATTTGATTAGTTTATTCAGTTACATCAGATGAATGAACATATACACTCTCGCCTTAGAGGTTATCATGCTTAACAAAACATGTTTTAAAATAATAAACTCCATGAAGATTGTAATTAAATTTACAGGCAATCTTTTTCTACAACTTTAAGAGAAGATGTCTGACTCTATTTTTTTTCCCTTTCCTTTCCTTTTTTTTTTTAAAGTCTTGTTCCATAAGGATTATAGCTCCCCCGCTGTTTGGAAAAGATAATTTCACTTGTAACACTAATAACTTGAGCAGGGAGAAGGCTGGCTCAGTGAATGGAATGCACTTCACTGCACATCTTGGCTTAGTTAGAAATCGGAAACAGATGGTCCTTGCGGCTGGCTTCCCACTCAGGCCTGCTCAGTGCCAGCCTGTGGTCGTTGGCTGGTTGCTGCTGGCACTGTGTGACTTGAACATAGTAGGACAGTGGCAAAAGAAATCAAATCTTTTTCATTGAGCAGCAAACTGTAATGAAATTTGACAGATCTGACATTCTATACCCAACATCTAGTTAGAATATATTAACCTTTTAGTTTTCTTAAGCTCCTCTTGTACAAGTTATGAATCTCCTTATGAGAGTTATGCAGTGGATTGACTCCTTTGCTAGGGTTACAGAAGAGAAGCAGAAGTCTTTTGGATGTCCTCTAACATCACAAGCAAAATAAATATTTCACAAGACAAATGAAATACTGGGCTTGTAATTCCTCCCCCAAGAGTTATATGTAGAGGATTACAACATAAAAATATTGGTTTGTAGATTTTTATGGTATTTCATGTTAGGTGGAAAAAATCCATAGCAAGGTGAGAGTAAAACTTGTGTGAATATTTGGAATATTCTCTGTTTTCATTATCTAAATACTGTGTTTTTAGCCTGGTATAACTTTGTTTGCCTATTGGGGAAAATGTCTTAATTTTTTATGCTTTTATGTTTTCTGTCTTTCCTCCTACATCAAGTAGTCCCATTGACCTTAGCTAGGCTACTCACAATAGAAAGCATCATGCCTGATAGTACGTGTTTGCAGGATTAGATCCTAAAGCATTGTAATTAGCACTTTTCCAGTAATTTAATTGGCTGTGATTTGAGCCCTGATTCAGCAAAGCACTAAAGCAAGTGCTACAATGGGACTTATAACATGTTCTAAACTTTAAATATGTGCTTAAGTGCTTTGCTGAATTGGGGCCTTAGAATGAGACCTGGTGTATTACAGAAGATGTTCAGTTATGTCAGCATGTACAATAAATCTGCTTACACTTCTTAACGCATTGGGGGGGATTTTTTTTTAAATGTATTAAAATGTTGAAACAAGGTTGTCCCTCTCTTTTCCCTCTCTCCTCCTATTTGATACTGATGTGAAGTCATAGTGCTGCATCTCTGACATCAATCTGGTCTCCATAGTAAAAGATTATGTCAGAAACGGAGGATTATGACTCCAGTTGCGGATTTGGTGGGAGGAAAATCTGGGTGACAGGAAGATAATGAGTGGTGGTGGAGAGGAAGAATTACAGCTAACAGGTCATATGCACTGAGTAAAATTACAGGTAAAGGATCAGACACTAAGAGTAAAAAGAGACCCGTCAGTATCTGGGGAAGAATCCTCTCCCGCATCCCTGGGAGAGGGTACAAATGAGCATCCCCTAGGCAGCTTTACAGCATCCTGAAGTCTCCGGCAGGGTCTTCAACTGTTGCACTCATTTTGGCCAGTGGATCCATTTAGTTGCAGAAATGGTGGCCCCATGCTGCATCGCTCCATGTTTATGCCTTTAGCTACAGCAGAGCCTGTTGACTGAAGCCAGCATCATAGGATTTCCAAAAGCTAGAACATACACTTGTTGTCAGCGACTTTGCATGAATTCAGAGGTTGTCCAAAAATCAACTAATTGTCATTGTTAAAGATTAGGAAATCCTTTTCATAACACATCTAAGTTAAGATGATGCTAGGAAAATAGTTCCAAAATTAGGAGCAGATTTAAAATTATGCTATTGCACTCTGTTAAGAATTAAAGCTTCCAACTAATTGCAGCTAAAGAGATATGAGAAAATAAAGAAAGGGTTAATAGGCAATAGAGACCATATAAAATAAGTAGATAATCTAGTATATACATTGAAGTAAGAATTTTTTTTTCCAATGGAGATATCCTATCTCCTAGAACTGGAAGGGACCTTGAAAGGTCATCAAGTCCAGCCCCCTGCCTTCACTAGCAGGACCAAGTACTGATTTTGCCCCAAATCCCTAAGTGACTCCCAGAAGGATTGAATTGACAACCATAGGTTTAGCAGGCCAATGCTCAAACCACTGAGCTATCCCTCCCACCACCTCTATTACTGGGAGCTGCATGCATCTGGAATGATACTACCTAGCTGCTTTTACCAGTGGGGATATTAGAAACCAATGTTGGGAGAAACTGCCCAGTGTAGCAAAATTTCTAATGTTTTCATGCAGTCAATTTCCAATAGGATATATACCAGCTTGAGATATTCCTCTGAATCAATGTACTTTACTAGCCTGTTTTAGCATTCTTTCCTGGTTTTGTGCTCTTGATAGTAGCCAGGACATCATCAGAATGCGCTGGAGTGTGTAGAAGATACACAGGAAATACTCATGCTGTTTGTGCTATGGCAGGTACCTCTGCTCAACAATTAAGCAAATTATCTTTGGCTAGTTGGCTACATCTCCAGTAGGAAGCTGGAAAGTGGTTGGCAAGTACCTCAATCCATTGCTTGAGGCCTAAAGCTGTTAGAAAACAAATCAGTAGTTCTGTAGCCCACAGATACGAACATCTAGTCAATTGCTACCATGAAATATCAGTCATGAATCACCAGCACTTTATTTTGCCACTGTGCCCCTACAAATGTATGTACAGCACTTAGTTTTTCTCCCTGCAGAACAAATCTAGGTTAGTAACAAACCTCTTTGTGGTTTATTGTTGTTCTGAAGGCATCATTTTGTCCTTATACCATTCACATGCAGCCTTGTGCAGAATGTTATTGACAAGAGTTAAATTCAAAACATGTAGCCATTTTCTTCTGTGTGGCTTTTTTTCTGATTGAAGGGAAACTATTTAGATGTTGGTTTCCAAAACAGCATCTGCCAGCAATCAAAGGGAAAAATTGCATAAAACAAATGCAATTGTTTGGAGTAACATTTCCTGGATCATGTTAAATGCTTGATTTGCTCCCCATTATGCTCACCAAATAATTTTATTTTCCACAATAATTGCAATATTTAACATGTATTTAATCTTGTTTTAATATTAACAGCCCACTTACAAAAGGAGTAATTGCTCTAGGCTAGTAGATCCACCACTGCCATCCTCATTTAAAAAAAAATAGCTAAGTTAACTGTACTTAATTGTTTGGGATTTAAAACACTCTATCCAACAACAATTATCATGTCTTTCAAAACTACTGTACCGTCAGGAAGAAAATGATTTCATGCTTCTGTCATTCATAAACTGAAATCTCTTTCCATTATTTAAAATGACTGCTTATTTGATGTATTTCTATTTAATATTTTAAATAAAAGTATTTTTTAGGCCTAGGAAGACCTAAGCAGTGGTTACTGTAGGAATATAGGCAAACATTATCAGCTGATATATAACCACATCAGGACACACAAAATGACATAGGCAGGAATATAAGTTTTGTCAGAATTTTTTAATGGAAAGACACAAAGCAAGTCTAGCTTTGTAATAATAAATTAGTAATAAGAAGGGTGGGTAAGTTGCTTGATTTGAGAGATGTAGAGGAGAAGGCAGAATGAAATTGAATCTGACATTGGTTCAAAGGTTGACGGTTGTTTAATCATTTTATTTTATATTTTGCATGCTTATTTTGAGAGAATGCTTCCACTAAGCAATGAGGAGCAGCATTAACTAAGCTGAAGTAACACAACACAATAAATGTTTTGGCTGGCCAGTGCAGGGACCGTTCCTGGCAGAGTGTCCATTTTCTTCCTGGACTCTGACTACAACTTAACACTTCCCATGCTAGTCAGACCTTTTCTTGTAAATAGAGTTGATACTGTACCTGTAGTCCGGACTGGTGAAGCACACTGGGATGCTGTACAGATAACATGTCTATATATTTTTAATTCTGTCCAAACATATTGTTAAGGTTGGCATCAGGAAGAGGGAAAATAAAGAATAGCCCTTGTTGTAATAGAGCAGTTCAGGGTTACCTTAAATCGTTTGTCATCTCTCAAATCACAAAAATCTCAAGGTATAGTTCAAACTGAATGAAAGAAATTCTATACCATAGTGAATAACTATTTTGTAAACTATATAATCTGGAAGTGTATTTCGCTGTAGCCAAATAGTTAAACCATCATTATAGCATGCAGGACAATCTGAAAAATTGTGCCCGCAAACTCTTTGCTTTTAATCTAAACTACAATGGATATTATTTAATCTAGAGTGGAGATTCTTAATACATTTTCCCCCTTGTGTCTAAATAGTGAAAAGACTTGTACAGCTGTCTTTGAATGACTTTATCACTCATAGTTCAACAGAGGTTCAAAATAGCACTGGCAATCGTCTGCAAGTTCACAAATTCACTCTTGGAGCACTTTAGGGAAAAGACTACTGTATAGATTGCAGTGCCCTATTATTATATGATGGTGGTTATATATTGTACATCTGTCTCCTGATATTATAAAATGGTCTGATTTAAATGTAAACCATGCAGTGTCTATTTGATATTCTATCATCATAAAAGTGAAAATTTATTTCCTGGTTTCACAATGCACTGAGATAATTTACCTCCTCCATATTTCAATTCTATGATTGTCTTTTATTTTATTTTCCAAGAAAGGAAGATATTGTTTAATGTCAGCATTTCATAACTTTTCAAAACTGTTGTTTTGTGATGTCCTTTTTCCATGTTAGGGTATTGTTTCCTAGAGTAAAAGTTGTGTGTTAATGAGAATACTGATGCAAAGAGAAGTTTTGCAGTAGAGAGAAACAAACATACATGACTGCTATGGTTGTTACCAAACGATATTATAAAATGTTACATTAAAACCAGTTTAAAGAATGAAAGGTAGAAAAACTGTATTGAAAAAAGAATTGCTTGATTAGCTCTTGGGTTGTCCTTTAGCCATCTGATCTACATATGGAAAGTCATTCATTTAAACAACGTTCTCTAGTATCTGAAAATAAGGATGGAGCCAAATCTTTCCCTTTTTAAAAAAACAATGAAAGACCGTATTTGATTCCTTTGGAAAGCTCTATCAATCACTGGGGGTAAATATACTTAGGCAGCCTATACGTTTGTTTTGCTTTTTGTTACTAAAATGATTATGTCCATAACTATTAAAAAAAATCAGCAAGAAAAAAGAAATTGAAAACATTCAGTAGGTTGTTCCCTCACTTCCCCCTCCCGGTCATGTTCATGGGAAAAGTAGCTGCGATAAACAGATACTGAATGAGACTGAAACTCTTTTTAAAAAAAAAAAAAAAAAGCCAAAACATTGCATGATAGTCTCTAAGCAGTTCCATCTGTCAAGCAGAAATTTTAGGCTAATAGCCTGTGGCGATCTCCCTCCGCAGTCCACTACCTGCCTTTGTCCTATTAAATCTCTTTATTCTTCTTAAAAAAAAGAAAGGGGGAGAAAAAAGGGAAAACCTTGTAGACCAAAATTATGAGTGATGAAACCCTAATTTTGACCGTCTCTCTTTGATGTTGAGCAGTGGGTTCTTATTTAAAAAAAAGAGAGGGGGGGGAGAGAGGGGAGAGGACAGTGCTAGGAGCAGATGACTTTTCATCTCTACTTCACCTTGCCACTGGGTCTGTGAGAGATTGGTTCATTGTCAAGGAGATTTTTTTTTTACCCATGATTCCATATGGTATGGACCGGGCTACATGTTGCCCAACATGCCAGTGCAAATGTTTTCTCAATTAGGTGTCTTATCTCCCGTGAGTTAGCATCAGATGAAGCTTGCTGACAGCATAATGGCAGGGAAAACCTCCGACGGCTCCATCAAATGGCAGCTCTGCTACGACATCTCGGCCAGAACTTGGTGGATGGTGAGTTGGCAGCAGGGCTGCTTTTTTTTTTTCCTCCCTTTTCTGCTTTCCCTCCCTCTTTGACAAAATGTCCCAGACCTCACATTTATCAAATTAACATTTGATTTTTTTCACACTCTTCCGTGGAGCAGCCTCACTCTTGTCCCACTTGTATGCTTTCCTCTCTGTAACAAGAGACCGTTAATGTGAACTACAGTTTCCACTGGGAAGCTTATTTAATTCTCTTTTTAAAAGTACATGGAGAAGTAGTTTGAAAAAGCCTGGTGCAGAGTAACTTGTCTCAGGCAGTTCCCTCAGGCTCTCAGCTTTGTTTTACTTTTATCTGCTGCTTTTCAACTATGGCATGTATGTGTATGTGTATTTTTGCCATGCAATATTTTCTGTAGAGGGGAGGGGGAAAGTTCAATACATTATAAAACAACCTGATTACAGTAAAACTCTGGGATGTCACAGTGTAAAATCATCACGTGTGAGAGAAGTGTGTTTTGCAAAGCGTTGCCTTTCATCTGAGACCCCAATCTAACTTTTCCTTCCGTTTGTTTACGTTAGAACAGGTTACCATTCTGTTATGATCCCGAGCCATGTGTTACAGATCCCACATAATCTGGCTCGAACTGCATTTGGGCACAATTAAAGTTTTAATAAAGTTCCAGTGAGCTCCGCAGAATGAGTTAACTAGCATGTCATGGTCAGTCGGGCCAGACAACCTTTGACATCTTGAATCTATAAGAGGTATAGTGAGTTAGGAGGATGCACAATAGTCCATTGTAGCAGAAGATGCAAGTCCTGTTGTGATGAAGAGAGTCCTCAAATCATTACTGCCCTCGTTAGCGTGTTGTCCGTTAGGGATTAATTCGTTAGCAGTGCATTTTTAGTTTTCTGTAATTATTATTCTTGAGGCAAGCGTGAATTCTTCCAGTGAGAGAAAAAGTTCGCTGCCAGGACAATGAATGTATTATCCGTTCCTAACTGGACCGTGAACCTCAGCTCATTTCACATAGATATCAGTTAAAAAAGGACTGGCGAGTGGAATTACAAAACAAGGCATGATCAGTTTCATTGTATGATACGCTGAAACAAGTAGGGGGTTTTCCCTCCCCCTCACCTCCCTGTACCACTTTTGATATCATTTGGAAAGTTTAAGACCTCTGAGGACTTGAAAGACTTTTAAAAGTGAGATACGGAAGGTTTTTATTCTGCTTCTTGGTGGTGGCCATTGTGTGTATCATGTGGCTTGTGTTTAAAGGTGTTCGGGCTTTTGGGGGGGTTGTTTTGTTTTTGTGTTTTGTTTTAACGTTTAATTTCTTAACCATCCATTAGAGGTTTACCAGTGCTTGCCAGTGAAACGTTACATGAAGCTTTTGGTTAATTATAATAGTGGAAGAATAACCACTTTACTTATACTACTGATTTTCCAATTAGACTTTCTGCCAGAGAAAATGGGAGGGAGAGGGGAGGAAAGAATGAAATGTTTGCATGCTCAGTAACTGTTGACTATTCATTTGACTTTTTTTAGCTTGTAAAACTCCAGTAAATAACCCTATTGATTCTCAGCTATCATTTTCTAAGCAAAGTTGTAAACTGCATATTTTAACTAGATACTTGGTGTCACACTGTAATGTAAGCTTATTCTAATTCACTTGTCTATTTTATTAGCACTCCTATTTTATTGTTTATCACCTGCTTTGATGACAGGGGTGTCAATGTTTATTTTTTCATAAGTATCTTCAAATTCAGTTAGACAACTATTATCTCCCTTTGGAAAGTATCCTGGAAAGTGCTTTTCATTCACAATTATTTCACAGATGTTTTACTGCTGTGAATATAATATGTAAAAATGCTCGAAACGTTTAGTAATGCACTTGACTAAAAATAAACAGTTTTAAAACCACACATGCTGCTGTTTAGATTAAACATTGCAGAAAATTCCTCTTAAACATGAACAGGTCACACCATTTATTTTCTAAATGAACAAACAAGAAATAAAACCAAAGAACCCCATAAAACAGTCTGTTTAAAAAGAAGTTGGGCTACACGAAAGATACTTTATTTTAACTGAAATGAATAATTCAAGAACTTGTACAATAGATGTGTTAGTTACAAATAATTTTAAGATAAGATTTCAATTATTGATGGAAGAATAACAGTTTTGATATACCGTCTGAGTCTATAATGTCTAGTATAATCAAAAGTACAGATGTATTAGTTATTTTTACTCCAAAACCTCCTCAGAGTTGCTACAATTGTTTAATCAAAAGTAAGATACAAAGCGGATTTTAATGTTCTAAAGGTAAATAAAGCTTTTAAAATTACCTCATGCATCTTCTGGCTGAACAACAATCTCTGCTGCATAGTGCTAAACTTCGGTTTGGGTACTGCTAGCATACAAAGAGATGAGTGAATACTCCTTCCATCCATACGGACTCAGCTGCCAGCACTGGGATATGCAATTTTGCTTTTTAATGACTTGAAAACAATTTGTGTGTCAAATGAGTGAGTTTGTTTTCTTTCTGGAGCAGGTTCTGAACGAGATTTTAAGCCACAGTCATCGACTGTATTGAAGTATTATGACCAACTTTAAAAGTTCTATGTCCTTATGATGAAAAGACCTGTTATAATGAAAGAAAATGCTTTTAAAAAAAGCTGGGTGTAGTAATCTGTCTCTCAACCTCATGCTCTTTCACTCCAGTCTACATTATGTTTACAGCTAGATAGCTGGAGATAATGGCGATTGGTTGATTGGATGATTAGTAAAAATGAATAGATTTTATCTTTGGGTAAAGCAGTCTGCATTTTTAAAAAGAAATGGAGGCTTTATCATATGGAGTTCTGATGCTGACATTATCTTCTGTCATAAATAAGGCTATATTAATGCATCTCTAATAAATGCACTTTTCTACACTGCAGCTAGTATGTTCTCTGTAGCCAGCAGATGGACTGTCTAATTAAATGTATTTTTTGTCCTAGTAAAACAAAAAATGTAAAGTTTTTGTTTTAACCTGAGTTATAAATGCTTCAAAGTACTTTAAGTAAGGCTTATAGCATGGGTATATTTTAAGAATAATTACATTTGTCACAGCAGTTTAAGAAATCTTTTGAAATCCGATCCACTTCGCTCATGCTTTAATCATGCAAATCCAGAAATAGATATTAATTTAGCTTTACTGTGTTGTGACATCTCTGGTTGAAAACGTTCACAAAAGTTTACAGAATTTCTTTTGATTTCTACCCCCACCCCTTTTCAAATCTCTTAAACAACATGCAAAATATCAGGAGTTGGAAAATTTTATGTAAATGAACATATTGGAAAAATGATAATGGAACTTTTTATTTAAATTTGATGCTGTCTGAAAGACACTATAAAATATTAATCAGACAAAAGTTCCATTGGTTTTTGCAGTCTTGTGTTTGTAACAAATATATATTGCTGTACTTGTTTTATAAACATTTTGTTTTCAAAAACTCACATATCCTAGCAAGTTGGTTTGATATGATGTTGGTCCATTTAATGAGGAAGCCACCTGTATAGTTTCTTTGTCTGTGATTTTTAAATGAACATATAGCTAACTATATATGTGGGGAAAATTCTCATTTACAATATGTCACTATACTATTTAAAGATATTGAGCCAAACTTACTCTCGGTTTCCATCCGTGTAAATCTAGTCACTGCTTTGAAATGAATGGAGTGGCTCCAGATTTGGTCACCTGTGTGGCTGAGAGCAAAGTTTGACCCATTATCTAGAATTTTAGTCAAAATTGTTTTAAAACACAAACTATTGTCCTCTTCCAAACTTCTCTAGAAAGATGCCTTTTTAATAAATAAAAAGCCATTTCAAAGGAGCACATGTAAGAGTTAACATGCAAACTATTATTATTGTGACAGTTAAAATGGATCCTTCAACTCCAGTAATATTCCAAAATTAATGACAGGGTTTTTTATGTACAACAAAGAATACATATTTTAGTATCTCCTTTTATTTCTTTAGGTGCTACCATATTACAAAGATAATTTTAAAAACCCAATTCATGTAATGAACATGCTAGAATCATCTCAAAGTGGTCATTTTACTAATTTAAATGTTTTTAAAACATCAGTTCTTTGCTCTGCAGGTCTTGATAAATATTTTTCTTTCATGCCTTTATGCTCAATTTTCTGTGCAAGTGATTAAAATTGTTCAGGTAATCTCTGCAGCAGCTAACGCATAAAAATGGTCAAAATTAGTAACGATTAGTAAATTAAGAATGCGTAAATGTAAAGTATTACCACAGAGGGGAATGTAAACAGTAACATATTTAATGAGATGAAATAAAACATTTATTATCTGGAAACCCAACCATTCTTTAAAGATGAAAAAATATTTGTCAGCGTAAAAGCCCATAACTGCTTGTTATATATGTTAAATGGATTCTAACTACCCTAACATACTGTTGAGTTGTACTTGGCTTTCCTAATTTTAGCCTCCTGCAGAGAATTTACTAAATAGCAAGAGATTTACATATATTAATACTTATCCTTGGCATGCCATTATGAAAATAACAAAATGGAAACAAAATAATATTGTACTAAAGATTTTCCTTACACGGTTTTGCAAAGTAATTTCTTTATAGTTATAAACTCTTCAGCAGCTGCGAAAATATATTTAAAATACTATTTTTTTTTAAAATGCCTGCCCCTTTAGTGTTTTCCGTCAATTACCAAATGTAACTTATGCAATAGTAATTTGCTTACATGTATACAGTGCATCATTAGATATACTTCAGCTACTCGAAAGTCTCTTGTTTTTTTGTTAGTCTACTGCCACTTCTTTAATGTATATGCATTTGTCCTCCTTTATTTTCTGTTCTCTTTTTCCATCACCTGTCCTGAATATTGTCAGGAATGTTTCTAATTTAAAGCCAAAGGAGTTAGTGCCTGATTAGAAGACAGGAAATTGGAGGATTAAACTGTCTGGTTGAACTTCCTTTACTATCAGCACTCAGTAACTTGCACTGGATTACAAACTCAACAGGGCAATTTCTACAATGTGTCATTACTTCTGTTTGTTTGAATTTTATTTTTTGTTAAAAAGCAGCAAAATGGGGGAAAGAGGCAGTTAGTGACGCTAAGTCAATAGATCTGTGTAACATTGACATCCAGTAGTCTTAAAACATCACCACGTCTGTATAAGTATCTTCATCCTTAGATCTGAGAGGTCATTCAATTTCAGAATATCAATGTATGTAATATAGATGTATTAAATGAACTTTAGCATGTAAACAACGGAGCAGCAGATAATGAAATACTTTCCACTAGGAAAGAATGACGTTATTTTGGTAAGAGGAGAATGCATCACATTAACCCTTATTCAACCCTTTCCCCCTCAGAAACATTCAGGTTCACTGTAACGTAATGGTAAAGCCAGGCAACATCCTAAGGGAGGGATAGTGAGAAAAGCCAATTTATCTGGAAGACTTAACTCTGATTCCTAGTACTACCAACTGCACCAGGAATCTCAAGTGTGATGGTTTAGTTCATAGCTTGCCAGGTGAGAACACTTCACAGAGCCATTGATAACAGACAGGGATATGGAGAGGGAGCATTTCTTTTTAACTTTATGGGCCAATCCATCCGCTCCATTGACTTCAGTAGAATTACTGTAGGGCTGATCATGGCCCTCTATTACCAAGTTTACTGTAATACATGAAAACAGCAAATAATAATGTGGCGAGGGGGTAGGATCTCTCTCTTGTGCTGGAAACCTAAAAATATCTCTAAACTTAATCTGTGATGGACCTTATCCCTCTCTGTGCTACCACTGTCCACCTTCCTTTCACACTAAATACTATACTAAACTGGGATCCCAAATGCCGGTGAAGATTAGAGCACACAGCTGAATGGGAGGAAATGGGCATTGGCTGGTAGCAGTAGGTCTGTGACTCTGATCCTGCAGAGACTTACTTACAAAGAGAGTGGGACCACTCATGTTTAAAATTAAGCATGAGCATAAATCTCTGCAGGATTAGAACTTTAGACTGATAAACTAGAAGAGTTGCCAGGAATGGTTGGGAACCACCGATGTACATGGTGTTTTTGGCTGCTTCCGAGACACGTGGGATTGAGTCATCCAGCAGGACACCCAGACTGATACTAAGAACAGGTGAAAATAGAAGTGGAAGGAAAGTATATTTTTAAAAGGCTTAGTTGGCAAAGATGGATCTGTTTCAATAAGAATATGAAAGATTCTGAATCTCTCTCTAATGAAACGGAAAATATTATGAACTATCATTTAATATGCACAGAGAGGAGAATGGAAAGTTTATTGATGTAAGCACAGAATTAAAACTCAGAGATCCCTGAATCTCAATTCTAGCACTCAATGATTCCCACTGTGGCGGTCAGCAACTCACTTCACCTCTCTTCGTCAGTGTCCTGATCTGTACTTATTTATTTTCCTGATGGCACTTATTTATTTTTTAAGATGTGGTGAGGATAAAAGTTTTGCAATTCACTCTAAAGATGAATAGTGCTAAATGTTCATAACTACACAAGGTCCTTTAAAGCAGATACAGTATTTTAAGTATAAATCAGTGACTCAGACTGGGGAAAACATTTTTTAAGTTCACTAATAGCTTTGGCCAAAATCTTTATGAAGGCAAAACTCCCTTTAGCTTTACTGGGAGTCCTGGCTAAGCAAGGACTGTGGGATTTGAACCTACTAGCAATTACAAAGCGCATTTGAAAATTTAAGCTCTTCACATAGGCAAATGCATGCACAAACACTGAGGCCCTGATCCTGCTTCCATTGAAATCAATGGCGAAACTCTCCTTGACCTCATTGGTGCAGAATCAGTCCTACATAATAAATAAATGAGGCCAACCAGATTGGGACCCCATAATGCCAAGCACTGTACAGATGCCCCAAAGCTGTGAATGAAAACTTACCATAATAAAAATCACAGATCTGATTTCCATATACTAGATTACTGAAAAGTAGTTGAGTGATATAAGAATTCATAGAAGAGAGAAAACAGATATATTGGCTAATGGAGTTGAATTCAAACCATTTGCTACATATAAACATATATTTTCCAGAGGGCTGCCAAACACAAACTTAACAATACAGCTAGAGATTTGTTAGAGTGTGGTATAGTTCAGATGCCACATGTTTTGCAGACTTTTACTACCAATAATTACAATGTCTTTGCTTTCAAAGGAAAACATGCTGCCCTCGATCCACACAATCAGCCCATATTTATTTCAAAACTCAAGTGGAATTGCACACATGGATTAAGGCTGTCAGTCGGAGCTGGGTAGAAATTGAAGGCTGTATGTAGCCTCATTGACTATGGCTAAAACAGAACAACTCAAAATACATCAGGGCATAGTTTGCCATTGATCAATGCACATTTCTTAATTCAATCAATGGGAGCTTGGTTCAAAAATATTTATGGTAAGATTCAGCCCTAGCAAAGTGTTCCACAATTTATATCTGGAATGTAAAGCAGAGATTATTTTGCCCAGAAAGAGATGGAGAAAATGAGCCAAATTCTGCACTCAAGTACATTTGCAATTGAATTCAGAGGAGTTCTGCCTTATTAACACAGGTGTAACTAAATGCAGAATGTGTCCTAAAATGTATGTGTAAAGCAAATGTGAAGCAGAGGTCTTATACTTTCAAGATTAGTATAACCCTAAATTTGGCCTAAACTACCTGTTTTATTTTGTATAACTCTGTAACATCCATACCTTATATGTTTCTTTAAAATCAAAACAAAACAAAAAATCACACCCAAATTCTCCAAGGAATTCTCTTCAAACAAAGTGCAGTGCCTAGAGCTAAGTCCTCATGCTCAACCCCCTACAATGATCATAGGGGCAACTCTGCAATAGCAAGTTTGTATGCATATGCAGCAAGGAAAATGTTTTGGTAAGATACAGATTTGTTTCAGGAATCCAGCTGGTTACTGAGGACGTCAAAGCATTTTCACAATTATTTTCTCATTCTCAAAGTTTAATATTGATTCCATATTATTAAAAAGCACTGAGTTAAAAAGAGACGTTTTTTTCTATTAATATTTTGCTTAAATATACTTTTGAAATATTTGCTTTAAATAAAGAACTCCAAAGCTGCTGAGCCACCGAGAATCTGAGACCACGGTGCAGGGAAGATAACATAGATTTGTAGAAGGAAAAGTTTCTTCTCCGACCGCTATGGAATGCCTCATTAGGCATACTGTGCTGCTGTATTCCCAGAAGCAGAGCTTCTGAGTAAGCCCAGATTGATCGCCATATGACAAATGATGTTGTGGAGGGGTGAACTCCACTAAAAAGTCCTTGCTCAGAACAGGCTCTTTCCCAGGTGACTGAAAGCCAGCCAGTCAAGAATTTTAAGAGCCATCACTCAGAATCCTGGTGTCCTAACCAGGTTCTAGCTGGGTTAATTATATCCTGCCTTCCTGGAGTTTCAACTGAATACAGTAGTCTTCTTCACTTCCTGACCCAACCTATCCTGTCGAGTTGCTGTGCCGTGTTAAGCAACTGCTGTGTTCCATCGTTGAGGTAGTTGCATTTCAATGCTGATCCTGCTACATCCAACAACGACCTCCTAGGGATGTTGCGAAAGCTTAATTTAAAATGTGTAAAGCACTTTAAGATTCTCAAATGAAAGCAGCTATTGAAGACAAAATGATTTTTTTTATGATCTTCCCGTCATTGCTGGCTAGAAAGCTGAAAACCTCTTTGCTCGTTCATCTTGGCATCACTCAGCACTTTTAATTACCCCAAATCCTAAACCTAGTCTGAGGTAGTTTACTTCCAGACACTTTCACCAAGGACTTCTTGAATAAATTATTGCTGCATGTGCATGTGCGCACACACTCACATTTTGATAGCCGGGACTTACAGAATTTCAGATTCCAGTATGATAGAGAGAAATCACTATCACAATGCCAGGGGCCAAATTCTGATCTCATTTTCACTGGTGTACTTCTGGAGCAACTCTGTTGACTTCAGATTTACACTAGTTTAAATGAGAGTAGAAACTGGCCTTATGCACTTTCATAGTGCTTAGCCCAGGGGTCTCAAATACGCGGCCCGGGGGCCGCATGAGGCCCGCGGAGCTCTTCCCTGTGGCCCGCCAAGCTCCCCGTGCCCCCCCCCAGTTACTTCGGGTCACAGCCAAACTCCCCTCACCCCCCGAGTTATTTTATGTGGCAGCTAAGCTCCCTGCTCGCTGCTCCCCAATGTTTGGGGCCGGGTCTCTCCCCCGGCCCCGCCTGCCGCCCCCACGCACCTCCCCCGAGTGTCCCCCGGCCTCACCTCTGCACCCCCTCCTAACCCCAAACTCCATTCCAGAGTCTGCACCCCCACCCCCTGCCCCAGCCCAGAGCCTTCACCCAGCACCCAAACTCCATCCCAGAGTCTGCACCCCCACCCCCTGCCCCAACCCGGAGCCTGCACCCAGCACCCAAACTCCATCCCAGAGCCTGTACCCCAGACCCCTACCCCCACCCCAACTCCCTCCCAGAGCCTTAGGCAGGTGGGGGTGGAGTTTGGGGGGGCAGGTTCTGGGCACCACCAAAATTTCTACAAACCTGCCACCCCTGGAAGAGGCAGAGCAGAGGTGGAGTGGTGGTGCAGCCCAGTGCAGTGGGGGTCTTTAACAGAAGTAAATCTAACTAAGTGTATGTTTTGTCCTTTGAGTGAGGTGCATTACTGAGTGTATATATTTTATTAAAACCTCTTGGAAATGACTTGTTGTAGGAGCAGCAGTGATCTGTATGCTCTGTATAATGCTTAGCACTTTCCAGGAGGGAGGGGGGAGGAGCACACTCAGGGGAGGGGCAGAAGAGATGGGGCAGGGGCAGGACCTCATGGAAGGGGTGGAGTGGGGGCGGGGCCGAGGCCAGCGAGGGGGTGTGTCAGTGATGCGGCCCTTGGGCCAATGCACTAGTCCTCATGTGTCCCTTGTGGTCATTTGAGTTTGAGACCCCTGGCTTAGCCTCTGAGCATATCAGAGCTTTTACAAATATTCATTAAGTCTCACATCACCCATGTGAGAAAAAACAACGAGGAGTCCTTGTGGCACCTTAGAGACTAACAAATTTATTTGGGCATAAGCTTTCGTGGGCTAGAACCCACTTCATCAGATGCATGAAGTGAAAAATATAGGAGCAGGTATAAATACATGAAAGGAGGGGGGTTGCTTTACCAAGTGTGAGGTCAGTCTAATGAGTTAAATCAATTAACAGCAGGATACCAAGGGAGGAAAAATAACTTTTGAAGTGGTCAGAGAGTGGCCCATTACAGATAGGTGACAAGAAGGTGTGAGTAACAGTAGGGAGAAATTAGTATTGGGGAAATTTAGTTTAGGTTTTGTAATGACCCAACTACTCCAAGTCTCTACTAAAGTAAAGACTTCATCATGCATCTGATGAAGTGGGTTCTAAACCACGAAAGCTTAAGCCCAAATAAATGTGTTAGTCTCTAAAGTGCCACAAGGACTCCGTGTTGTTTTTGCTGATACAGACTAACACAGCTACCACTCTGAAACATGTGAGGAAGGTCACTAGCAATGTACCTATTTTACCAAGGGGGAGTTAGTTAAACTGACTTGGCCAGGGTCACACACAGACCAATTGCAGAAGTAAGAAGAGAAACCAGGCCATCTGATTTCTGGAACCTTGCTCTGACAATTTGCTTACATGCTTACTCTTAGGAACAGAGAGCACATGCATGTGTGATGTACACACAGTTTGCCTATAGTAGATTTTACCAAAAGTTTTCCTTTATCTTTCTGTCTGAAAACAAAGATTTGAAAGGGGGGGGAAATGAAGGAAGGGCTACTTAAGACAGAGGTTTAAAGGTGGATGGATTACCAAGGTGTCTGAGCTACCGCAGTTGACAGCAGCAAGCTTTCAAAAGCAATGTACAGATACAGCTAAATCTAAAACAACTTTTAACTTTTGCTGTTGCTAATAGATGTTTGCAGCTCTTACAAATCATGCTACACATGAGCATCACAAAAAATTCCAATCTCCACAATGCCAGTCTCTAACTAGTAGAGAACAGGATGAGATGTATGTGTAAGGCAGATTATCCTACATCTCCCTACTGCAGGATTCTGACACAATCCACATTCACCTCTGCTGCTGTTGGCTCACATGTACTGCACACACCTAGTGCCAATGTGGAGGCCATTCCCTGTTGTGATGGGAAACTATCCCTTCAGCAACCATGGTAAGGTAAATTCATCATTTATAAAGACGGAGTATGACTTCTCACATTCTGCCATATGTGATCAAGACAATGATTGCTGTAGACTTCGAGCACACACAAGAAATTCCCTCATGTCCAAATCTCTATGAACAGTTCCCAAAGAATTCAATAGAGAATAACTTTTCTATGAGTATTTTTGACTATCTTATATAATTTAATAGAAAGTTATATGTCTGCTCTTGGATTCCCTAGGGTGGTTTTAAAAAACCTATAGAAAAGACCTCAGTCTTTAGTAAATCCCACAGGATTTTATAGTAATTGCTATAGAATCCTATTACATTTCTGTAGATCCCTGTTCTCATCCATATTCAATTCTATAGTGCTCTTCCACGTGGAAATACGGGGATGTCCATTCTCCAGGAGACTAGCAAGGAAACAAAGGGGGTATACTCTTAAATTAGTGGGGTTGCCCCATGGTGAAAACCTCAGACCTGTCAGCCAGTGAGAGGTGCTTATCCCAGCCATTGGTTTCTGCTATAGAAGAAAACTGAAGAAGACAAAGAAAACGGCCAACGAAAGCCCAATGATTCAACCACATTCCCTGGCAGGTGGAGAGAGAGGATTTGAGCTAGAGGCTCCCTTTTCTGTCATTGTAGTGACTGATTGCACTTGCTGCACTCGTGATGAGGGGTAAAGATAAGGGCAACCTTTCATCTGTTACTCCACATTACTTCTAGGTCAATTTATTTTCTACTAAAAATCCAGGCCTCTAACCATCAGACTGCCATCTTCCTTGGTCCTCCACCCCCCTGGAGCACCACACAGGTGAATGACGTTGGTTTACAGCAGGAGTTAACTTCTTCTTGCTTCGCACTCACACATGAGGGTTTGAAAGGGCTTGAAATTGAAGATGAGGAGCTCACTCGTGTGAACTCTCTATGCTGGGGCCAATCCACAAATTGAAGCCAGCGAGCTGTTTTATTGACTGAGAAAAGAGAGGCCCCTCACCTAACTCTATGGCTTTTCTTTGTTTGTCAGTCTGTCCTAGGGTGACCAGATAGCAAGTGTAAAAAATCGGGACTGTCCCTATAAAATCTGGACATCTGGTCACCCTAGTCTGTCCGTAATGAGAGAATTTTTGAACACCACATCTGATCCATTCCAGCATTTTCAAGGAGATATATATGCTTCCGTGGGCAGAGCCCTATTGGCTTTGGTGAAAATTAGAAAACTAGAAAAGCCTAATTTCAGCTGGAGTAAGTGAATGGAAAATCTCTCCCATTAGTGTGCAACCTTCTAGTTATTTGTTTTATGGTAGTGCTCATGATGTACCCGCTATTTTCTAGATATTCAAGAATCCGCTCAGTTTGCTGTAGGCGGCATGGCAGAAGTGGGACTGTATGAGAATCTTAAATGGGGACAGGATAAGGGATTTGGAGATAGGGTCAGGGAGGTCATACTGTGCAAAAACAGGCTGTGTGGAAGAAGGCATGGGGTGACTATGCGGCAAGCAGGTGGATGAAGGTAAGAATATGGGTAGAGCGGAGGCAATGAAGTTTGACCAGGAAGGGTAAGTGAGGAGGGGCAGAGCTATAGAGTCTTGAGGATGGTGACAGGAAGTTTAAATTTGAGGTAAACATCTGCTCATGTGCCTTGGATTGAAACACCTGTCCAAGTGTGTGTTAGTCTACCCGTGAAAAGCCCCTTAGTCCCAGTGAGTTTAGTGAATGTAAATTCTAACGTGTGTACGAGCAGGTGTAAGACTGTCTAATATGCATGAGCACATTTTAGAATGATGAAGTTGTGCACTGCAGGCATTTGCATCTGCAAGTTGTAGGTGGTTGGGGCACTAGCCTAGGACTTGGGGGTTCAATTCCCTGCTCCACCACAGATTTCCCATATGACCATGGGCAAGTCACTTAGCTGTTCCATGCCTGAGTTCCCCATTTGTAAAATGGGGATAATAGCACTTTCCGAGGATTAAAATGTTAGATTGTGAAGTGCTTTGAGATGTACCGATGAAAAGTGCTATATAAGAGTTAGGTTTTATTATATGTGTGTGTTCTCACAAATGGAGACACAGTGTAATTCTATTGACTTCAATGGAATTCCTCTAGCTTTACCACTTTAACCTCTCCGTGCCTCAGCTTCCCCATCTGAACAATGGGGATAATAAAACTTACCTCCATGGAGAGTGTTTTAAGGCTTAATTAATGTTTGTGAAGGGCTTCTAGATCATCTGATGAAAGGTGCTGTAGATGACACATTTCGTGTATGAGGGAGAACATACTTAATGTTTTCATACAATTATGGAAATTAAACATGGAAAAGACCTAAATGGTCATGTAGTCTCAATTTGTCCCATGATTGTCTCAGTTTTTACTGTGTATTTATTGATGATTTTATTTTACTTGGCTTATAGGCCAAATACTATAGGTTACTCATATAACATATGCTGCTTTCACTCTTAGCACAAGTTAAAACAATATGAGTTGTTCACTGAATTATCATTCTCAAAAGTTACATGATGATACTATAGTAAAACTTGATTTAAAAAGCCTAAAATGATAGCCATGCTTACCACATGCCTCCAGACAAAGAATGCTTTGTGCATTTTTCTTTTTGCTCAGAATGTGTGTGTCACTATTCTAAATAAAACAGGACAGTTTTGTACACTGACAGGATTGCTAGGTGTTCATTTAAAAAGAATAATTATTGGATTAATCTTCGACCTATGCTCATGAAGAAACAAATGTGTACTTTAAAAAGATATTAGACATACATATGCTATACATATCTACTTGTGTGTGTATCTATATAAGATAGATATTGGAATAGTATTAGCAAAGCCCATAATTATTAATCAATTCAGTGATTTGTATATTGGCTGAAATGAATGGCTTTGCATGGCAGTCACTGAGCAATTTTATGTTTTCATTGCATTGAGTGAAGGTTTATTTATCCCATGAGCAACGCTGAAATTCACGACCAAGTGCAGTTTGTCCAAGTTGTTTTCTCCTCAACTATTATTTTATTCTGTAAGGCTCTCTTACTATTGATACCTTAGGAAGGAAGTTGCACTCTACCTCTTCCATCAGTGTCTGTCGGCCTGCATATGCAGGATTTGCATCTGTGCAAGGTGCTTTCTCAGCTTGGTTTTAATTAGAAACCAGGTGGTAAAACCAGGGGAAAAGATTTGTAAAGATCTGAAAATGTCTGAAGTGAAATGGCTTGTATCACTGTATTAGTCATGAGGCAGAAGAGGAGGAATGTTGACATGATTTGAAAGTAATATTGTTGAGTAAATGAAGACGTGAGAAACACTTGCTAAACTAAATGAGCTCTGCGGTTTGGTGCACATTTGTGTAATTCCATTCATTGATGCTTCGAACAATTTGCAAGAACAAAAATAGAAACAAACCCATTAAGAAAAAAATGGCTTGAACTATTTATTTCTTATTATTTTTAAAAACTGCTGCAATTGAGCTGCCATATTTCATGCCTGACATGGGATAAGAAGTGAGCACAAATTTTTTTCACAATACTGTATAATTCTATCCATTTTCTCAGTTGGTGACAAGTGACCTTTGAACTTTTTATTTTTGGGGTTGACCTAATAAGGACCCCTCCTACTTTATACACAAATGTAGTTACGAAAAGGAGTTTTGGTGCACTATACCTCCCCATAGCATCTACAATGGCTGTTTTTAGCTGATAATAAAGCACTTTTTCCTATCAAATTATGGAATGAGGTGTATGGAAAATGGAAAATATTGTAGTTTGAGTGTCTCTTGCAGAATAAAATAAAATGAGTATAATGGTACACTCATTTTATAATACTATTTTGTGACTGATTTTTCTCAGTATTGGAGCTTCCTCTGTTTGGGAAGGGTCTTTTTTTATAGTCTCTTTTCGCTATGTTAGCTCCCTATATGCACCTCTGACATTTACTCATCTAGCCTGACTCTTTACCTTTGTGCCATTATACTTGTTGCTGTCTTACTCAGTTACGAAGTACAAGTAGCCACAGCATTGCCAGCTGCAGTCCCAGACTGGATCATTATTCCAGATTTGAGGCTAATCAACTGCAAATTCCATTAGCTTCATACAGAGTGAAAATAAAGAACAGACGGTCTCGCATGTGAGCCAGAAGTCAGGTGCAGCACAATAAAGCTAGCCTTCAGGTATAGGTGTGGCTTTTTCCCCTTTCAAAGGAACATTCCCTAATAAGGGGGTAAGGATCAAATGAAAAAAGGGTTTTCAGGGAATCTTTGTAGAAGCCCAGATCTCTTAAACATCTTTCCTTTTCCTATGACCAATCTGAGTTCTTTCTAGCATTTTATTTCCCCCCCACACCCCGTTCTGAAAACTGTGGAAAGCTGCTATTGAGGATTTTATTCTCAGATGTGACACCCTGTATCCACGTGATTGTTCCAGTAACTTTTAATATTGCTTAAAGAAATATCAAAGTGCAGCTATCTGTACTGTAATGTAAAGAAATGCAGTTTTTGTGACCAAAAACCTATTTATTAAGGCCTCAATCCTGCAAACACTCGTGCAGTGCTTACTGTTACTCAAGTGAGTACTTCCATTGACTTCAATGAGACTGCCCACACCAGGGCCGGCTCCAGGCACCAGCTTGGCAAGCAGGTGCTTGGGGCGGCCACTCCGGAGAGGGGCGGCAGGTCCAGCTATTCGGCAGCAATTCGGCAGACATCCCTCACTCCCGCTCAGAGCAAAGGACCTTCTGCCGAATTGCCGCCGCAGATTGCGATCGTGGCTTTTTTTTTTTTTTTTTTTTTTGGCTGCTTGGGGCGGCCAAAACCCTGGAGCCAGCCCTGGCCCACACATGCAAAGTTAAGCACAAAAGTGCTTGCAGAATCCAGGCCTAAATACCTTTCTGCTGCTTTTATTTTGTTAGTGTCAAAATAGCACCTATTCTTTTTGCCATTAGTTGTTTTCTCATTAGTGTATTGTCTTGAATAGTAGTTTATATTTTCCTGTTATCTTGGTTTGTTTTTGAATAATGGGCCTCTTATTTGCACATGTAGTAAAAGTTATTCATGCCAAAAAATAAAAAAAACACAACACCTGGAGTTAAAGCTGCAGTTGTCTGAAAATGATGCATCTGACATCCCTAGTTTCTCAGTCAGAGCTATTGAGACAAAATCTTTGCTATTAAAATTGAAAAAGGTATAAAAGTTTGATTAAAATTGATACATTTAATAGGAATTGTTTTCTGGCCTCTTTCCTGCTGCAAATTGAGAATTCACATTAAAATGACATTACTTAAATCATTTTGATGTGACCCTGATTTTTCTTTTCCCCCCACATATTTTATCTGTGTAATCAGTCTCTAGGTATACAATGAAACAAATATTTTTTGCTAGATAATCACTTGGATCCCACGATAAAGGGTTAGGGAAAATATTGCCACCGTTGAAACAAAAGATTAAATAATCCAGTCTCTGGGAACTATAAACTAACAATCGCTATCACAAATAGGCCCTTTCTAATTATAGTTTGTGGTGGAATGAAAGATGCAATTGTCTGGAAGTGATGAATATGGGATCCATGCTGGCTTAAAGGTCAAAGGTCATTTTATGCAAAGGTCCCTTTCTCTCTGGCACCGCTTCCTTTGTATAGCATAGTTTGGCAGCTATCTCTTTGCACTTCGGCTACCTGCCAATGCAGCTGGTACTGTGCAACTGTCTGGTATAGCCTACAAAGCATCACTCAGCAACCAGCAGCTCTGCATGGGGCCCCTTTTCTAGGATGACAAAGAAAGATGGGCTATGCGTTCTGCCATCTATGCCCATTAAAGGGACTCTTAAATTGCATTACTACAAGTTAATGTTAATTATGTAGTAGTCTCTGGATCTCTATGATCCTTTTAGGGGATGATAATCTTTGCTCTATGCTATCAGTAGAATTATTAAAGGGGGGGGGATCTTTATTTGCTGGATAAAATATAATGTAAGTACTAATGTAGTAAGTCACTCAGGCATAACCATATGACTGAAACCCTCATTTTGATTATCTGCCTCATACGTTAGTAGCATATGCAACAAATAAATCAACTGAACCAAGCAGATCACTGGTGAAGTCATATTCTTACAACTTCACGATACATGTTATAGGTAGGGTTGAGAAAGTGTGTTTGTTGTCAACCGTTTATCTTGAGACCTTTGTAAAACTGATTTTCATAATGTACTGTTAGCTGAAACTGAGATTTAACGAAATGAAGCTGCTAGTTAGGACTTGGTTTCATTCTGCTTTCATGTAACAAAAAATAAACAATTTAAAAATGAAGTTTAGAAGCCATTTAGAGTGTAACCAGTGTTCCCTTGTGGGGTTTTGAAAATAAAATAGGAGCATTACATGTGGAATTCTATATACTTTTTTCTTATGGTTCATTTTGTTTCCCTGTATCGTTTCTTCAACAAACATCTTTATTGTGACCAGTTGCAATAAATATCTGGAGTGTGTTATCCAATTCAACCGTGGGATAAAAAATATGACTCCTGTGTCGGGGCTCAAGTCAACTGGCCTGATTCTGATGGATATTTTCCAACCATTGTGATTCCAGTGACTACAGCTGAGTTATTCCAGATACTCACTGGTGCAAAAAAAGATCAGAATCAGTCATAATGAGATGTACAGATGATTTAGCACATAGATCCCAGTCATTTTAATTCAATTGGTATCATCTGGCGTAGCTCCATTGAAGTCAATGGAGCCACACTGATGTACACCAACTGAATTTCTAACCCCCGCTTTTTCCAAAGTTTAAAAAAAAATAGTCTGGAAAAGAAAATACATGGCACTTGCTTATTTATGACTTTTTTTTCTGCTCTCTGCACTATTTATGATCTTTCACAAGCCTCCTGTATAGCTGGCAAGTTTCCTGAGTTGTGCACCAGATTCTAGAATGGGAAACAACACCAGCTTTACATAATACCATTGCAAGAGTTACAGCCTGTAGAACCACTTTTATTTCCTCTTTTGTTCAAATTACATGAAAATCTGAGAGATGTGGAACACAATAGGAGGAGAGGAGAACCTTTTGTCTTCAGTTTCTACCGTTCCTCCTTGTGTCTAATATTCCATTTCTTGCATTGTTCCGATATCAGCTATTTGAAATAGTTATATATAATTTAACATTATACAAAAGTATTGTCATATCAAACATAGTGAAATGGATTCCAAAAACACCATCTGGTATTTGGGAATGCACTGTGAGTTGGGAACGTGAGAAGAGATATTCTTTGCCACTTTGCTTGGGACCCAGCCATTAGCAGTGTAAGTGCCAAGAAAAGGTGACAGGCTTCAGGCTTAATGCAAGTGAGGATTTTTTTCCCCCTTCTCCCGCCTATTAACTCTATGAGTCCTAAAGTAGATGCAAAAGGCACTCTAAGGGCATCACAATTTTGAAAAACAATAGGCTCCCTTAAACTAAAAGGCGGGGGCGGAGGGAGAGAAAACAACTACTGGGGTTTTGTCAGAAGAGTAGAATTAGTGAAAGCAAAATAAGCTTTTTAGGAGAAAAGAAATCAAGACATTTATTCTTTAAAGCTACGGCACACTGTAAAGAATTTTTCTCATAAGAAGTGGATTTGCAATGATTAGAGTTTTCCAAGCTTTATCCAAAAGCTCGTTTCAAAGCCGTCATCACTTCCTTCTAATCCACCCAAAATTGCAAAACCCATATTGTGAAGGTCATCTGTGGCCATTCTAAATCTGTTTTATTTCATGTAGTATCTAGTCTTCCTCTGTCTCTCCCATTCTTCTTCTTGTTCCCCACCCGATTTAGTGGAGGAGGCAGGAAGGAAAAAGTTGATAAAGCTTTGTAAATTTTCAGATTGTTTGTTGAGGCCGTTTTCTGGCGTGTAACCCTCAAAGGGATGTGTAAAGTCCAGTTTTTATGATTTCTCATTGATATCCTGGGACAGATCCTTGGCAAGTGAAAAGCCAATGAATTAGACTAATTTTTCCAGACTGAGGATCTGACAGTGTGAGACTAGATCAATCATAACAGGTATAGGGGACAGGGAAGGAAAGGTGATATTTGCATATGGATTGAAGTCTGTATCATATCTGTAAGCAGGCAACAAAACTTTGTAGCAGAGGATGAAAATAAGAAAACAGCAAAAGGAATGTTAGAATCTTTCTCTGTCTTTGTTCCCTTTAACTTGTGAAATATTGCTTTATAGCAGTCCTGAACTTAAAAAAGCCACGCTGATTTGTTTCAGTATGTCATAAACTGTGATGCTACAATAAGTCTGCTATTAAATTACACAAAATAAAATGATTTCTGGTGGGTGTATCTAATGCTTGCCAAATTAGACGAAGTGAAAGTTAACCCTCTTAGTCTAGCTCTTGTTTTTAAATATTTGTCTTTAACAGACATTTGTGTGTGCCGTGAAGGGGGACTGAAAACTTCTTTCTATCTGTCAATTTATGTACACGTGCAAAGTTCTTACAGTCTCAGTACCAGAGTCAGGTGAAATGTTAGTCACCACAAGTTCTTTTCAATTACATTTAAACAAGTTTGTTAGTTTGAGGAAATGCCAGGCAGTCTTTGTGATTTTTTTTTAATTAAATTGTGCTGCAAACATGATACACCTCCCGATCTAAAACTTTCTGCATGTAATGCAGGTTTTCAGTGAGGAGTGTGAACATTCAGTGTAAAGGAGGTGGTGGCAATTCAGCATACACCAAATAGCTTGGGGAAATGAGCATGGGGGCTGTGAGCCCAGACTTCCCATGCCTCCCACTGACCTGCCTCAATAAAACTTTGCCCTTTTGCAGTGCACTTTACAAACATTACTGAGTTAGGTCTCGCCACACGCTGAGAGGTGTGAAAACAAGCCAGACTTTTCACGTAGGGCCTGATGCAAAGCCTGTCAAAGTCAATGGGAGTCTCTCTTGATTTAAATGGGCTTTGGATCAGGTCTGAATTTTCCCCAGCCCTCCTCCACTTTTGGTACCATTTTCTCTTGAAAGCACTGAAGTTATCACAATTAGGACTAGTATCCTTGTGCTGAGGTTTGTTTATCTAGTGAGTCAGAGTCGGGCGTATTTGGCATTTAAAACCCTACTAACTAATAACCCAATGTTGTACGGCCTGGCACCTAAGAAGGAGGAGATGTATCTGGCTCATGCTAAAAAATAAGGCATTATTTTTCTCAGCAGAAATCACTTTCAGTTTAATAATAATAGTTTTTCCTTATCTGTAATAGTTAATTTTAAAACCATATAAGAGTAAGTCTGTCAACACAGAGATTTAATGAAGTTTAGATGGGCTAAATTGGGTCATGATTACTGAGCCCCATCCCCAGGGAACTGGGTTTGAATTTTATCACTCAGGTTTTTCTTGATAACAAGCCAAACAGAAATACTGAGCTGCTCTGAATCTGGTTCCGCTTTCGATACTCAAAGAAGCTCTGCTTTCCAGACCCAGTTCTGCTTGCAATATTGCTGTGAGGTAAGTATTATATTGATTCTACAGATGCAGAAACCAAGGTCATACAGGTTTCAGAGGGGTAGCTATGTTAGTCTGTATCAGTAAAAACAACGAGGAGTCCTTGTGGCACCTTAGAAACTAACAAATTTATTTGGGCAAAAGCTTTTGTGGGATATCCCACGAAAGCTTATGCCCAAATAAATTTGTTAGTCTCTAAGGTGCCACAAGGACTCCTCGTTGTTTTTAAGGTCATACAGTCAATTTAGTGGCAGAGCCATGAGCAGAATGCAAGAGACCTGACTCCCAGTCCCCTGCTCTAATCAAACCCCACTAAAAAAACAAATATTTTCCAAACCCAATATTTAGAAAGACATATTCTTATATGGAAAACTCTATATAAGAGCTAGGGAATATTAATAAAAATAAACAATAATACTTATATTATAGTTCTGCCTATAACAGAAATAGCACTGAGTATCTAACTGTTTCTTTGCTTTACTTCTTATCAAGGAATAAACTTAGGTCTCCAGTGTTAAAAAATAAAGAACTCAACAACAAACTGTCCAAAGGTGTGTTCAGTAAATTAATATTACTAGAGATGTTTAGAGTCGCTGCAGAGTAACCACAATGTACATGACATAATAAATGCTGTATGAATAACAGTAACAGTACTTCTACAGAACACAATTATCCCTCCCTCCCCAATACACAGGGAGGAATGTAGTAAAACATACCGTAGTTTAGAGGCGTCAAAATAATTTGCAGAAGCTAATTTACTCTTTGCATTTAGCCTCTTTTTCTGCCTCTGAGCATTTTCTGGAATTTGTTTCTTTGAAATTGTGGGAATTGTGTGTGTGTGTGTGTGTGTGTGTGTGTGTGTGTGTGTGTGTGTGTGTGTGTGTGTGTAGATTTGGGTTTTGGGGGGGCGGGGTTACTCAGTGAATTGAATGTGAACACTTCAACACGAGTGGTCAAAACCAAACCTGTGCTGGTTAGTTGGAAATAGTCATGTCACATGGAATTTTTTCTGTTCCATCATTGGAGGAACATACCTCATATAGGTCCTGATCCAGAAAAAACTTACAATAGGTAACATTAAAGTACACAGGGTCCATTAAAGCCAATGGGGCTTCCCATACTGCATAAGGCTAAATGTGTGCCTAAGACTTTGCAGGATAGGGGCCATAACTGAGAGGAGAGCTTGAAGAAGCCTCTAGGCTTTTGAATGTCTCAGGGAGAAGTAGCGAGAGGAGGATTAAGGGAATTTTAACCTTTTTTGGGCCACATAATCTTTGCCTATCATATTAGTTGGGTGGGTGCATGATTTTAAATTTAAAGCTTTCCCTGGCACGGCCCTATTCTTGAAGGTTGTGATCAGATCGTTGTTTTGACTCGTGTAATTGCCTGCGTGCCAGGGCTCTGGCAAGGGGCTTAGGAGGAATATTCCCCCTACCCCTCCGCTGTGCATTCGTGGAATTCAAATTCGGTAATTAGAGCTCCGGTGGAAAGCTGTCGTAATAGGAGCAGGGGCATATCAAAAGAGAGAATTCATTTTCAAATCTGAGCGAATGCTTACGTTGTGATACTCGGCCAGTTCTAGTAGCTGGGCCTGTTGTCATGCTAAAAAGAACCTTCCACACAATGTAACTTAGAAGCGTTAGATTTTCCTGTTAAATAACTGTCTTCTTTGTCTTAGACTCCATATATTTTCCCTTTCTGGTCTGCATGTCTACAGTTTGGTTTGGTTTTCCTGTGACATAATGATGGATTGTAAAAGTACAGTTAGAAGTAGTTTTGAAATAAAAATATTAAAAACATTATTACCTGCCCTACCCCCACGCCATACCTCTCTTTTTCCTCCTGTTTTGATGGCAGTCAGATAATGCAGATGCCAAGCAGTGGAAGATATTTTTAAGCAGTAGCATCTGGCTTCTTGGCAGCCTCCACAGGCAGTTGGGTTGGTTGTTTTGGAGTTGCCTCTGGGTCTGTCACATGTTTTGGCATCTGATTAATTGACTGGGCCGCCTTGTCTTGTTGGACATATTTTTTCTTTGACTCACCTCTGATTCTGAATTGTCTTTATTTTCCTTTGCCAGTGAACAACAACTTTAGCAGATCCTGGGTTTGTTTATATAAAAATATTCTTATTTCCTCCATTCCCAGTGTATGATTCAGAAATCTCGTAACTGCCCAAATCTCACCACCAAAGGCGGACTGGATCACTGAGAACACTGCTTACTTGGTATTCAGGTCTTTGTCTGACAATGAACATTCTCCTGCGCAGATACTTTTCTGAGACGTAAACTGTTCCAAAGGGGGGTAACTTTCCTGTACATTTCCAAGGAGAGGCATCCCAAAAACAAACAGAACCATCAAGACAATTTCTCCTGGTAGATCCTGTGTGTGCACATGCATGCGCTAGTTTTTTTTGTTTGTTTGTTTGCTGTTTTTTTTTGGTGTCGTTTTTTTGGTTTTTGTTTTTTTTGTGTGTGTGTGTGTGTGTTTTGCTTTCAAAGGTGCACGTTGAGGAATTCCCACAATGTCTGGGGAAAAAATGCAGCTTGAATTATTAGCCCTACTACAGCACGTGCACTATAAAACTATCACTTGCAATGGCATAAATGCTTCGTGTCTGTGGTGTTTGTTTCACTGTCTGATTTCCTAGCATGGTGGATCTTAGAGTTAGAAGCCAGTCATGCCTTCAAACAAAACTGCCTGCCCCCCACACCCCCAGATGATTCGTTGAGGAGGTTTTCTTAGCATGACCTGCTGCAACCAGCCAGGCTAACCCAGAATTTTTATGACCGTCAAGGCACTGAGGCTGACAGAAACAGGTGGGCTCACAGCAGGGAACAGAAGCAAAAGCCCCAGCACAAGTTATGATTTTTTTTTTTTTAGGTGGCCAAACTCAATCTAATTAAACCAAAGCATGTTTAAATAAGCTTCATTTAGCTTCCCTATTAATAACAGCAGCTCCTTTTTTATTAGTGCTATCATTTCTTTGTCTCTTCTCATACTCCTGGGAGCTCAGGGAATTATTTGTTGGGAGGGTTTGGGGGCAGGGGTATTTATATGTCTAAAATCTTGTTTTGGAGCTGTCCTGTGAACCAGCCCTTGCTGTGCTCAGCATCATGGAGATGTAAGTCTGTGCTCTCAAACTAAAAGGAAACCACGCTCCATGAAGAAATTATTTTCCTTCCAGAGGGAGGGCAAGTTGAAGTGGAAAAACTGATGCTTTTGAAATAAGCTGCTATTACTTTCAATGTAGCCTTGCTTAATGTACATTTTAACACTCTTCTGTAACAAAAATTCCTTTGTGTTTCTTCCCCCTCCCCCTTATTTAGATCTGGGAGAAAATGGAGAAAAAAATTTTAAATAGCTCCCAAATGTCCATGTAAATAAAAGCCATTTCGTCCATTAACTTATTGTTGAAGTACATATTTAGGAACCTTCATGTATAATGTTACTGTAAATATCTGGGATGTCAGAGACCAGCAAAGTGGTGGTGCTATGGAATGAAGTTCTCTATGTATCCACAGGGCAGGGTAATGAAAGCAGCTGGGATACACATTTGTTCCTACAGACTTCCAGTGCCCTCAATCTGGACATAGAATATCACTGGGAGGTAATTTCATAGTCCGCTTCTTGGCCACGTGGAGTCTGCCATGACTGGGACATCTGAGCCTAGGAAATTAAAAGTGGAAAGGGAAATCTCCATTTTCAGGGTTTTTAAAGGTAAATTTCTAGCCGTATATCTTGCAAAAATCATTGAAAATGTCAATTGATCACTAAAGATGAAAGGAATAAGCGGCTCACACACACACACACACACACACACACACTCTTATTTACATAAAATGAATCAGAGTGGAAAGGCAGTGTTGCCAACTCTCGCAATTTATAGTGAGTCCCGGGATACTTGACGTTTTACTTAAAGCCCCTGACGCTGAAGACGTGACTCTGAGAATCTCAGATTTTATATTTTTTAAAGTAAGTTTATAACCCTTATGGTTGCAGAGAAAAGCCTGAAAAATGTGGCCTGAGTGTACCCTAAGGGCTCAAAAACCAGATGGCAGAGAAACAGAATCCAAAATTTATTTTTAAAAACTCATGATTATTAGGCCAGCCGAATATTTTTTACGGGGTCTGGCTCATGTTTTTTGGAACACATGGAGTTGACAACTCTGAAGTATCAGAAAGAATCAACTGGCTCATCTCTCCATGTCCCCCGCAAACAGGAGTCTGATATGTTTGAAATAGGGTGGGGTTATAGCAAAAAATCACTTCACAAGCCTGCCCCCAAAATGCTACAGCTCCTGAGAAATTCAGTCATGTCCCTGTTAGATTTCTCAGTGAGAAGAGACCACAATTCCTAGTGGGTTTTGCTGGATCCTGTAAGGTACAGTTGTGATATGAAAGCATTGTATGGGTGCTTTCACCATTGTTTTTCTGTACCTGCAATTTTTGGCAGATACACTACAAAGCAGCAGTATAAAACAAGATAGCTCCAAATTGTAGCTCCCTCCTGTGATACTGTCTTCTCTGGGGATGAGCAAATAGTAGAAAGCAACTTACAGCACTTTGCCAAACTATCCCTATGGGACGATGTGGTTACGGTAACTAAACTAATTTTAGTACAATCTTCTTCACACTACTCTAAGTCTCCACAGGCATGTCTAATAGGAACCTTTGTTTTCAGGACTTCTCTTTCAGCCCTAAGAGTCTAAGATGGAAGTCTGCATACAAGATTTTTAACATGCAGCCGTATTTCAGTTTAGAGTGAGGAGTCTGTTCTGTTCGCTTGGCCAACAATCAGTCAACAAAGAAATCTCCGGGAGTGTATGAATGCTTCCTAAATGCTCTTGAATCTCTTAATATTATGGAAGGCCCGGAGTCACTGCAGCTGGACAGACACACTTTGTAGGGAAATAAACTCAGAAACCCTAAAGGGATTTTCTTTATCTATTGGTGACTCAAAATACAATGCAGTTCAGTCCAGAGTAACCAGCTGTATTTTCCCTTCTTATTGTTAACAAAGGCCACAGTCAAATTCAAAAAGTTACAGCAAAGCCTTATTTACCTAGTCCTCAGTGTTCTCTTCTAAGCACTAGGAACCTCTCAGAGTTGGTGGCCCTGTCTAGCTGTCAGTATTCCTTCAGAGAGAGGCCTTTCCATTCTTTGCTTTACAGCAATGATGCTTTCAATTTCTATAAACTTTATCTGAGGCTCTCAAAGCATTTTGCAAAGAGTAATGAATTAGACTCCTGCATCCGTTTGTCGGGTGAACCACTATTTCCATTTTATAGCTAGGAAAAGTGTGGTTAATTGATTTACCCAAGTTTATACAGTAGCTTCTGGCAAAACCAGGAATATGATTCTCTACTGCCTTGCATCTTGTGGTAACATTTCACACCCACTTGGCTACACATCAGAACGGGCGGGTTTTTACACTCACTTTGCACAGATGTAGCACAAATGCAAAACAATGTAAATTCCCTTATCACCTGACTTCTGTTCTCTTGCTTTGCCAAGATCTTTCTTCGCCCTTCATTGGTTTGTTTTTAGGGCAGGTGGCCTCTTTGCCTTTTTAGCTGAATTAGCAAGGAGGTTCAGCTGCTTCCCTCCATTGAGATAAGCTATGGAGGGAGGAATACCTAGTCCATTCTTGAGATGTTCCTCTTCCAGGGACCCAGTCAACCTGGCAAAGATCAGGGTTAGGATTCAGTATTAGTCTGCACAAATCCCCTGCGAGCTATGTCTGGTTCCTGTGTAGTCACCAATGACCTGTAAACAGTCTGCCAGTGTGTATAGAGATGTTGGAAGTATACCCTGGTATAAAAATTAGGGCAAAGTATTTGACTTTTGTAAAGCACTTTTCTATCCCACATTGAAAGGGGTTATTGTTTGTGTCATAACTATAAAGGGAAGGGTAATAGCTGTCCTGTGTACAGTACTATAAATCCCTCCTGGCCAGAGACTCCAAAATCCTTTTCCCTGTAAAGGGTTAAGAAGCTCAGGTAACCTGGCTGGCATCTGACCTAAAGGACCAATAAGGGGACAAGATACTTTCAAATCTTGGGGGGGGAAGGCTTTTGTTTGTGTTCTTTGTTTTGGGAGGGTGTTCGTTCTCGGGGACTGAGAGGGACCAGACATCAATCCAGGTTCTCCACATCTTTCTAAACAAGCCTCTCCTATTTCAAACTTGTAAGTAAATAGCCAGGCAAGGCGTGTTAGTTTTCCTTTGTTTTTCTCAACTTGTAAATGTACCTTTTACTAGAGTGTTTCTCTTTGTTTGCTGTACTTTGAACCTGAGACTAGAGGGGAGTCCTCTGAGCTCTTTAAGTTTGATTACCCTGTAAGGTTGATTTCCATACTGATTTTACAGAGATGATTTTTACCTTTTTCTTTAATTAAAAACCTTCTTTTTAAGAACCTGATTGATTTTTTCCTTGTTTTAGATCCAAAGGGGTTTTGGATCTTGATTCACCAGGAGTTGGTGGGAGGAAGGAGGGGAATGGTTAATTTCCCCTTGTTTTAAATCCAAGGGGTTGGATTTGTTTTCACCAGGGATTTGGTGAAGGTTTTTCAAGGTTTCCCAGGGAGGGAATCCATTGAAAATGGTGGCAGCCGAACCAGAGCTAAGCTGGTAATTAAGCTTAGAAGTTTTTATGCAGGCCCCTACATTTGTACCCTAAAGTTCAAAGTGGGGATCTCAGTCCTGACAGTTTGTGATAAGATTTTTTTTCCAAAAGGGGGAGTAGCTGGGCCACTGTTTGGTGGAGTTAGCCACATGGATAAGTTGCTTTCTTTGCTGCCATCCAACACAGGTGGAACTGGTGCCAATATAGCAAGAGTCAGTTGCAGCCAACCTGATGTGGGCTAACTTATGCATGAGCCTGTTTAGCTGTATAATTGCTTGGCATGTGTTTGGCCTTCACTTGTCCCAAGTGGTAACTATGTGAATGGGTTTGTACTGGTAATGATTCTTATAGCCAGCTTCTTTCCTCTTGCCATTACACGGGTGGAAAAGGCATCAAAGAGGTTCGTGTTCATTGCAGAATACTGAAGACTCATCGTTGTTCAGAACTTCCTGTTAGCCATCAATCTCTCCTGTACAAATACATGGTTTGTAATGTTTAATTTCAATGTCCAGAACAAGAGAACACCCTCTCACTGAAACATCATCGGGAAAACCAAAACAAGTGCATTTCAGAAAATGTAGTTCCCAGTGTATGTGGTTGAGATCCTGGCTAATATCTAGAAACTAAACTGAAGCATGCTCCATGGAAGAGAACAAGTGGAGACCACATATGAACCAGCAGTAAATCTGGGTTAAATATTGACCGTAAACATGTGTCTGATAGCCTCTCCCACCAATAAAGCCTCTTGCAGAAATGTGTAAAAATCAGAGAGACAAGGTGGGTGAGTTAATATCTTTTATTGGACCAACTTCTGTTGGTGAGAGAGAGAAACTTTAGAGCTTACACAGAGCTCTTCTTTAGGTTGTCTCTCTCACAAGCAGACATTGGTCCAGTAAAAGATCATCTCATCCACCTTGTCTCTTTAATATCCTGGGACCAACACAGCTACAACAACACTGCATGCAACACTGCAAATCAAAGGGCAAATTAGGGTAAATTCCACTTCTGTTCACGTGCTGAGACTTGCTGATATTTTGAGGTTGTAGAAATGAAGTCCTAGGCATTCACCATGGATGATATTATGGAATATCAGGTGCTTTGTGTACGAGGAGGATATTCTAAAATGACAGTGACGTTTAAATATTACTCTAAAATGCAAACACAAATTTAATCTTAGAAAATGTGAGAAGGAATATATTCGTCATCTGTGCTCTGCACTCATTTTCAGACCCTTAACCCTTCTCTCTCTTCCTCACTAGGCAGAGCCCTCTGTGCTTTCCATCCGACTCCTCCCTTGGCATCCTCTACCAAGTAGCAGAAGCCCCCCTCACTCCTCTGAGGGGAGAATATCATATTCTTCCCACTTCACTGCACTACTGGTCCCACCTCCTGGCTTAGAACTGTTCTTTTATTGCCTGATGGAATGGTCAGGCACCAGCAGCAATGTGAAACTGGTAATGCCAAGAGAGCAGGCTCTGAGGATTTATTTCAGGCGGTTCATTGGGGACTCAAGCCAGGCATGTGTTCCACCCCAGCAGTCAGACACTTTCCCTACCTGGCATAGTGGCCACCCGAAACCCTTGGCTATTCATTCATGGTGATGTGCTTTTTCTCTACACAATGAATCAGGTGAGCTAGAGCCAAAGCTTTTTACTAGCCTAAACTCCACTTAGAGAGGTCTTGGTTTTGTGTCTAATCTATGCATCACTTCAATGCAGATTGTCTGTGGTTTAATATATGCAGCCAGAGGTTGAATTCATACTGTGTTCTCACAGGTGAGACTCTGCTGGATTGTGCCAAGCAATATAGTCTGTGCTTTCCCAGTTTACATATTAAACCTACAATACAGGAGTAGGAAATCTCTGATTACTTATGGACAATGAAAAATAGCATTACAGTAGATGTATGTAGTTTCTCAAGGAAATGAGTTGCCTCTCCTTTGAAGGAACATTTAAAATGGAAGAGATAATTGGAATACTGTAGTATCTCAGAGTTACGAACACCTCAGGAATGGAGGTTGTTCGTAACTCTGAACAAAACATTATGGTAGTGCTTTCAAAAGCTTACAACTGAACATTGACTTAATACAGCTTTGAAACTTTACTATGCAGAAGAAAAATGCTGCTTTTAACCATCTTAATTTAAATGACAAGCACAGAAACAGTTTCCTTACCTTGTCAAATCTTCTTTTTTTAAACTTTCTCTTTATTTTTTTAGTAATTTACATTTAACACAGTAGTGTACTGTCTTTTTTATTTTATTTATTTATTTGTTTGTTTGTTTATTTTGGTCTCTGTTGCTGCCTGATGCGTACTTCCAGTTCCAAATGAGGTGTGTGGTTGACTGGTCAGGTTGTAACTCTGGTGTTCATAACTCTGAGGTTCTACTGTATAATGATGGTATAAACTGAAGTGGAAACCATACTTCCTGATCCCTCAGCAAATATCAGTGAGATTCTCAAATCTGGTCATTAATATGGTATTATTAACTTTAAACTATAAATGAATCTGCAAATGACTATAAGGTTTTGGTTATATCAGGATGCAAAATCTGCAGTGAAATATTTGCTCACAGTTATTAAAGAAAACAATTAATGGTAAAAGGGTGTTTTTCCACTATGTGGAAAATGCTTAATAAGTAACCAAGTAGCAAATTTTGGAAGACAAAGGTGAGAATGAGATGGGAATTAACAGTACTTTGCCATCACAGTGATAGGCATTATATAAAAACCTTAGATTTTTATGTCTGTGAAAATAAATTGCTTCTTTGAATATTGCTGTGCCTCAGTACCGCTGCACTCTCCCATCCCTCCTCTAGAGCATCTCTTTGGCAGAGGGAGCATCTTTTGAGTCTGTGTTTGTACAGCATGCTGGGATCCTGTTCACGAGTGAGGCTCCTAGGATCCACTGCAATGCAATTAATAATCATAATAAAAATTGAGTCCAGAATATAAATGTTTAAAGCATTCTCTCTCTGATGAAAGAATTAGCATTGTCCACATTTAAAGAAGCAGGATTTTTGTCTGTAAAGAAGCAAACCAATCCAATGTACTTCTGGAAAAAACTTCTGACTTGAGAGATCTTGTGGTGAATATGTTTTGACTTGGAAAAAATGAGTAGCATTATTAACCCTTAGAATGCTAGTGTTTTGCATGCTGCCTGCTAAAATAAGTGCTTTGGAGGAAATATAAATACGCTACCTGAAAGGTCTCCAAACAGTCTGTAGTAGGAAAAGGCACAGATGGAATATTTGTGTGTCAGGGTTGTAATTACAAGATGGATTTGAAGAGACCAGTTTAGTTAGATGTCATGGTCGTAAAAATAGTCCTGCCTACACTGCTGCTCCTGCCAGTGCCACCAGCAGGAGAGCTTTACCTGTTGGGAAATAGAGGTCCTAATTGTGAAAATTTAGACAAGGGTTGTAATGAGGTCTCTGACCTGAACTCAAGCTAATTGCCTTTCCAAAGAAAATTCTGTGAAGGCCTCTTTATTCCTTCTGGAAAACCTCTCTAATTTGAGAATTGTTTTTGAAAATGTTTTAGTAATCCTATTTAAACTACAAAGAATGGTACAGTCAAATCCCTCTTTAAAGCACTTCTTCCTTCAGTGGTAATTGAAGATGGGAAAATGGGGGAGGAGGAAGGATGGTCTCTTGGCAAAGGAAATAGTTTGGGACTCAGGTAATCTGGGTTCAGTTCCTGACTTTATCAGAGACTTCTTGTATGACCTTGGGGAAGTCCCTTAATCTCTCTGTACCTCATTTTCCATGTCCATAATAATACTGCATGGGATGTTATGAAGGTAAATCCATGAATGCACAGCTGTTACAGTGATCTGGCCTTATAAATATGTATACAAATCTGCCTCGGTAGGGCCTTCAGCCTGTGTATCTGATGTTTGTTATATCTGTATTGAGTATTAAACTGTGAGCTTCTTGGGGCAGGGGCTGTCTCCCTGTCCATTTATATAATACATAATATAGGTACTGTATATCAAATGAAATCTTGTGGATACAGATCTCAACACCTTGTAAGATTATTTTTTTTTGTAAGGGGCTGAAAAGATTGTCCTTTGATACATACTGTTATAAAATGAGATTATTCTGTAACAGGATTATCCCACAAGAAGATATAGAACTGATGACTTCATGCTATGATATGATGGTCTTAAAATAACTTCTTGCATTAAGTCATTGCTGTTTTTTACAGTAGAGAAGTGGAGAGCATGCGAGTTAGCAGACCACCTTTTCAAATTTGAGAAAGCGTGAGTTTGTGTGGATAAGTGTTTGCCAGATCTGACAGGATCAATTTTCAAAATCCCTCTGTAACGATAGAACATTTCAGGGCTTCTTTTGTAATGGATTGCTTGTATTTAAGATGGCATGAGAGGTGAAATTACTTTCAGTCCAGCACAGACTGCATTGCGCTGTATTGTTTCAGCTACAGTGCCTGCAGTCAGTGCTGCAGTGATTGATATTTCACTGAGATTGGTTGTGACCTTACTGTTTTGTATCAATGGACATCCCTGTAGAAAACCCCAAAAGAGTCTCACACTCTGAGATGGGACATAAGAAACCCATCCCAAGTTGAATCTTGTAAATACTTTTCCCTTTGAAGCTGTACTCCTTGTATATTCAGTCTCTCAAATAATGGGATTTCATCTATCTTCAAAACTGCGTTGCACAAGATATTGATATCAGAGTGTAAGGTTACACAGAACGCTTTGCTCTTTGGTACAGAGCTTTATATGTATCTGTACGGCACCTAGTAGACTGTAGGTGTTACAATAATATAAATAATGAAAAACATCAGCCCTTTCCTTTCTTAACTGCTGTAAATAAATATATACCGACCTCTTCAGAATACCAGGTTCAGCATATAGCTCCATTCTTCATCTGATCCATTTCTTAATGCCTTTCTTTCCATATTTAGTGTCCTCCCAATGTTATCTTCTTACAGGTAATCTATTTTTGTCATAGTCCAGTATCATCAACTTTCCCAATCTTTGGAGTTTCTCCTAAAACTCCAGCTCCTAGAGTCCTGTGAGTACATTAAATTCTTTTTTGTGCACAGGTTCCCCAGATCCCTTGCAACAGGTACTTCAGCCTGCTTGCAACTTGGGGGCAGAACCAGACTAGTCAATCGCTGGCAGCAGGGGAATACTCTGTTTTCTGAAGTTCCCTCCCGGTACTTGCCCACCTCCTGGGGGAAGAGCAGCCAATCAAGGCTGCTGCAGGAAACAGGCAAAGCTCTCTCTGTCTCCCACAGGAGCTGGCACTATTATCACAGGAGGTGAGGTATTTCTAGGAGAGCCAAGAAATCATTATTACTATTTGTGACGGTGGCGCTCTACTCAAGGCTGGAGGGCGCCACTTCCTGGTGGTTCTGGGAATTAGCTCTACCAGGCTGAGGCCCCTTCTGGCGGTCACCCTCTGTCGCTTCCTCATTCTGCAGAATCTGCCTCATTCCAGGAACTGCAGCCTTCTCTTTGTGACTTGGGCTTCCAGAAAGATCACTCCATCTTTTCCCTTTCCAAAGGCGAGTCAAAGTCTCGTCTCGCCAGCAGTCTCAGGTGCCATTCCCTCAGTAGTATGTAGGGGAACCTAGGCCCACTCTACTCTGTGTTCCAGCTCATGGACCCTCTAGTCAGCAGCTAGGGTCTGTTCCTTCCTGGACCTTGCTGCCTTTTTCTGAGCCTCTTCCATACCTTTTGGTCCCACTCCTTTGGATTTGCCAACCCAAACTCCCTCCTTCCAGGAAATAATCGTAGGCTACCTGCGTCTGTAGCCTCAACCACACCTGCCTTCTCCCAGGGAGTGACTGCAGACTACTTCTCTGCAGCCCCCTTCTGTTGCCAGATTCCTGGCTTTATAATCGCAGCGTAGCTTCTCCCCCAGCTGGGCTTCATCAGCCAAATAGGCCATAGCACTCCCTGGCTTTCCTTCAGGTGCAGCCTATAGGTTAATTTACCCCTTCTGGCCTTGTACAATGGTGTAATGGGATGACTACCCCACACACAAGGCACTGGTGAGACGTCATCTGGAATAATGTGTGCAATTCTGGTTTCCGATGTTTAAGAAAGGTGAATTCAAATTGGAACGGTTGCAGAGAAGGGCTATGAGGATGATCAGAGGAATGGAGAACCTACCTTACAAGAGGAGACTTAAGGAGCTTGTCTTGGCCTAACAAAACAAAAGCTAAGGGGAGGTATGATTGCTCTCTATAAATACATTAGGGGGACAAACACCAGGAGGGAGGGATGTTATTTATGGTAAGTTAAGTGCCAATGCTGGCACAAGAACAAATGGATATGAACTGGCCATCAACAAGTTTAGGCTTGAAATTAGGTGAAGGTTTCTAACCACCAGAGGAGTGAAGTTCTGGAACAGCCTCCCAAGGGGAATAGTGGGGGCAAAAAACCTAACTTATTTCAAGACTGAGCTTGATACGTTTATGGAGGGGCTGGTATGATATGATGAGGTTTCCTACAATTCAGTATGGCCCAGTTGTGACTGCTATTAGCAAATCTCTCCAATGGCCAGCGACGGGATGTTAGATGGGGAAGACTCAGTTATGACAGAGAATTCTTTCCCCATTGTCTGGCTGGTGGGTCACACCCACATGCTCAGGGTCTGATTGCCATGTTTGGGAGAGAAGAAGGAATTTTCCCCCAGGTCAAATTGGCAGAGACCCTGAGGGGTGGGGTTTTTTTTATTTGGGGGGGGAGGGGGTTGTCTTGTTTTTTTGTTTTTTGCCTTTCTCTGCAGTGTGGGGCACAGGTCACTTGATGGTTTGAACTAGAGTAAATGTGGATTCTCTGTAACTTAAAGTCTTTAAATCTAGATTTGAGGACTTCAGTAACTCAACCAGAGGGTACTGTCCTATGACAGGAGTGGGTGGATGTGATTCTGTGGCTGCGACGTGCAGGAGGTCAGACTGGCGGTTCATGATTTTGTCACCGAGGTCACAGATTCTGACCTCTGTGACTTCTGCACCCACTGCAGCGGCAGAGCTGGAGTGGCAGTCAGCCCCCCAGCAGTGGGGCTTGGACCATTAGTTCTCCCCCTCCCCCGCAGTTTTTTAGTAAAAGTCACAGACAGGTCATGTGCTTCTGTGAATTTTTGTTTATGGCCCGCGACCTGTCCATGACTTTTACTAAAAATACCCATGACAAAATCTTAACCTGAATCATGATGGTCCCTTCCGGCTTTAAAGTCTATGGGCTGGTCCACACTAACCCCCTAGTTCCAACTAAGATACGCAACTTCAGCTACATGAATAACGTAGCTGAAGTCGAAGTATCTTAGTTCAAACCACAAGGTACTTACTGCGGGTTCACACCCAGCAGGCAGGCTCCCCCGTCGACTCCACATACTCCTCTCATGGAGCAGGAGTATTGGTGTCGACGGCGAGCACTTCCGGGATCGATTTATCGCGTCTAGACAAGGAGGTAAGTATAGACGTACCCTATGAGTGGAGAGGGAGGAAGCAGAAAGAGCCCGACAGCTCAGGACTGCTCCATTCCCTCCTCCCCTACCCCTCCTATGAGCAGTTGGATGGCACCTCTGCTCCTTTCACCTCCCCCCCACAGGCTTGGGAGAGGGAGAGGAAGACCCCTGGAATACACAGCAGGAGTAGAGGTGAGGCAGGGGTGGGAGAGGGCAAAACTGAGGCGATCAGAGAGGCAGAATTGATGTGGGAGCAGAATTTATTATAGGACGTCTTGTATCGTTGTGTGTTGGATCCCAGCTATATATTAAACACTCCAGTTCTAGCCATTCTGTGCACAGACTGATGCTGCCTTTTCTTTCTTCTTGGCAAATGTCTCTCCAATTCCTTACACCGTGTACCGGAGTAAAATTTCAAAAAGCAGCGCGCCCCCTACAGAGGAGACTAAGCTCCTGCTGACCTTTCATTTCAGAGTCAGTTGGTGAGATGGGGCTTTTGCTGCCGTAATGAATTCTTTAAAGCAATGATTATAGACTGGATTTGTTAAATGTCTGAATGGGGAAAATGCTTTCATTGATGTTTGTGCTATGTTGTAAAAAACTTGATATTCACCACCATGGAGTTTCATTTCTCTGGAGTACTTTATTTAGACTTCTTTCATTGACTCTTAGATTTCAGATACTGTGACTGGTATATTAATTTTATTCTTTGATTATTTCCTCCTTCTGTGTCCTACAATACCACTTACTCAGCCTTCTCTGATCAATAAAAGCTGCAAACAATTTGCTTGTAGCTGCATATACAAAATCAGTAATAAAGTTCTTCACATTTTGTAATTTTCCTTGATGTTGCTGGATTTATGATGTCTGATTAACACAATAGAATGGATCAGACAATGACCTGCTACAGCGAAAGGCCCCGTGGATTTAGCGTACAGCCCTGGTGCGAAAGGCATATGGAATTTAATACAGAATTCTGCAGGAGAGAGAATTCTTTAGCAGGGATATAATTCTCTGTTAAATTCTCTAGAATGGCTTTTACATTATGTAGAAAAGGTAGGCTTTAAAAGTCTGGTTGGTGGTGCTGTGGAGCCAAGGCAGGCTAGTCCCTACCTGTCGTGGAGCACCACGCTGTGACCTGGAAGCGGCCAGCAGGTCCGGCTCCAAGGTGGGGGGAGGCCACAAGGCTCTGCATGATGCCCCCGCCCCGAGCACCGGCTCCATACCCCCATTGGCTGCGGTTCCCGGCCAATGGGAGCTGGGGAGATGGTGCCTGCGGGCGAGAGCAGTGTGCAGCGCCTCCTGCCCCCCCACTTCCTAGTGCCAGAATTGCTGGCCATTTCCGGGGCGCAGCGCAGTGCCCCAGGACAGGCAGGCGGCCTGCCTTGGCTCCAGAGCACCACCAAGCAGGAGCTGCCTGAGGTAAGCCCCCGCCTCAAACCTGGAGCCCGGTCCTGCACCCCAAACCCCCCAGCCCCAGCCCCACCCCAATGCCTGCCCAGAGCTTGTACCCACTCCTGCACCCCAACCCTGAGCCCCCCAAACCCAGAGCCCCCTCCTGCACCCCAGTGCCTGCACCCCCAGCCCAGAGCCCTCACCCCCCTGCATCCCAACCCCCTACCTCAACCTGCAGCCCCCTCCCACATTCCAAATCCCTCGGCCCCACCCCCCAGTCTGGAGCCCCCTCCTGCATCCCAAGCCCCTTATCCCCAGTCCCACCCTAGAGCCAGCACCCCCAGCCCAGAGCCTTCATTCCTCAGGGAAGGGGCGGGGCTAGGGTGTTTGGTTTTGTGCCAATAGAAAGTTTGTGCCAATAGAAAGTTCCCAGCTTGAGTAGACAGAAGTGCTAGTTCTGCCTGAGCTAGCCCACTAAAAATAGCAGTGTCGCTTTGGGTAGCATGGGCAGCAGTTCAGGCTAGCCTCTTGTATCAGGGGTAGCTGTATTAGTCTGTATCCACAAAAACAACAATGAGTCCAGTGGCAACTTAAAGACTAACAGATATATTTGGGCATAAGCTTTCATGGGTAAAAAACCTCACTTCAGACACATGGAGTGAAAGTTACAGATATGGGCATTATATAATGACACATGAAGAGAAGGGAGTACCTCACAAGTGGAGAACCACTGTTAACAGGGCCATTTTGATCAGGGTGGATGTAGTCCACTCCCAATAATAGATGAGGAGGTGTCAATTCCAGGAGAGGAAAAGCTGCTTTTGTAATGAGCCAGACACTCCCAGTCCCTATTCAAGCCCAAATTAATGGTGTTAAATTTGCAAATGAATTTTAATTCTGCTGTTTCTCTTTGAAGTCTGCTTCTGAGGTTTTTTTGTTCAAGAATGATGACTTTTAAATGTTATAGAATGTCCAGGGAGATTGAAGTGTTCTCCTACTGACTTTTGTATTTTACCATTCCTGGTGTCCGATTTGTGCCCATTTATTCTTTTACATAGGGACTGTCCGGTTTGGCCAATGTACATGGCAGAGGGGCATTGCTGGCACATGATGGCATATATAACATGAGTAGACGTGCAGGTGAATGAGCCCTTGATGGTGTGGGTGATGTGGTTGGGTCCTCTGATGGTGTCACCAAAGTAGATATGGGGACAGAGTAGGCAATGAGGTTTGCTACAGGGATTGTTTCCTGGGTTAGTGTTTCTGTGGTGTGGTGTGTAGTTGCTGGTGAGTATTTGCTTCAGGTTGGGGGGCTAGCCTCTTGAGTACAAACCTGCTGGGACACCCGGGTACATCCTCTGGTAGCTAACCAAAACCGCCACCCGTGCCACTCCCAGCTACACTGCTATTTTAGTGCACTAGCTTGAGCAGAGTTAGCATGTGTGTGTCTGCCCCTAAACTGGAAAGCAGGCTCCCAGCAGCAAATATAGATATATTCTGAGGCACAATTCCTTGTGCGGGCTCCTCTTTGGACAGTGTAGCCACATGCTTCCCCGTACTCAAGGCATTAAGCGCAGTCTAAATCCTAGCCCTAAGGGTATTTCATAAATAGGTCAAATCAATACTTTTTTGGCTTCTCCTACTGAAAAAAAAAATTTCATATTATTTTCCATAAACCGTGACCTAAATCTTGCTCTCCTTTATTTACAAAGCAGCATCAAGCCATTGACTTCAATGAGACTTCATCATATGAGTAAAGGAAACAGGATTTGGCCCCATGACAATTCTAAACTATCCCAGGATTTGTTCCGCTTGCAGCCCTCAAAAGATGTTCACAAATAATTGCTGATATTCCTTGTTTTTCACTCTTTAAAATGTTGTTTGAGCTTTCTTTAAAAAAAAAAAAAAAAAAACTCTTTCCACACTTAGAGGCCATTTTAAATTCGCACCTCTAAAGCATTAAAATAACACTATAGGTCTGATTTAAAACTAACAAAAATCAGGAAGCTTGGTTTTAATGCCCTGGTCTCTGAACAGTAGGTGAGCTTAGAGACAGCATTAGTGTTAACACAGAATTTCCTTCCTGGTCCATTTCTGTTACATTGAAAGTTTATTTCCACTTTAAGGGTATGAGACCTGACATGACAGGAGTCATTACATATATAAGATTTATCATGTAAATCTATAGGTTCTTCATACAAACTGAAAGTTTTGGCTGAATAAGGCTTAATAATGACACACATTCTTGTCTGCCAGTAAATAGATATTCTGTCATCAGATAGATGTCTGCCTAGCAAATATACATTTTTTTCATGTAAGTGATGGTGTTTGGGAAGAGTGGGAATTGAATGCAGCAGCTCTCACACTAAAAGCATGGCTTACTGCTTAAGTTTAAGAACTAATTCCCACAGCTCACAACAGTAGTATATTCATTAACAACTTTTGTACGCCACTAGAGGGAGACAGACATTCACAAACTTCTAATGTGAGTTATGTCATAACATGGCCTGCTTCCCAAGGTCTGAGAGAGGGAGGGATCATTTTCCAGGCTAGGTTGTAGATGGTTGATGATGTGCTGGAGAGGTTTGAGCTGGGGGCTGTACGTGATGGCCAGTGGTGTTCTGTTATTTTCCTTGTTGGGCCTGTCCTGTAGTAGGTGACTTCTGGGTACCCGTTTTGCTCTGTCAGTCTGTTTCCTCACTTCCCCAGGTATTGTATTTTTAAGAATGCTTGATAAAGATCTTGTTGGTGTTTGTCTGAGGGATTGGAGCAAATGCGGTTGTATCTTAGGGCTTGGCTGTAGACAATGAATCGTGTGATGTTCTGATTAAGAGAGCTTTAAACTAGGAATTTGGGGAAGATGGTTCGGAGATCTCCAGGTAATCTCCACGCCAGAATTTAACATTGAGAAGGAAGAAAACAAAGTAAGAAAGGATACAGCCATGGGTATGAGAATGGACGTAAGGAGGAAGGGTAGTGAAGATACCAGTCTAATAGGTGATACTGGCGGTAGAATGTCTGTGCCTAATTGGGTAAAGTATGTCAGTGAAGCCAAACGGAAAAAATTAAGATGTTTGTACACTAATGCGAGGAGCCTAGGTAACAAAATGGAGGAACTAGAGCTACTGGTGCAGGAAGTGAAACCAGATATTATAGGGATAACAGAAACTTGGTGGAATAGTAGCCATGACTGGAGTACAGGTATTGAAGGCTGTGTGCTGTTTAGGAAAGACAGAAATAAAGGCAAAGGTGGTGGAGTAGCATTGTATATCAATGATGAGGTAAACCGTAAAGAAATAAGAAGTGATAAAATGGATAAGACAGAGTCTGTCTGGGCAAAAATCACATTGGGAAAGGAAGCTACTAGAGCCTCCCCTGGGATAGTGCTTGGGGTGTGCTACAGACCAGCAGGATCCGATTTGGATATGGATAGAGCCCTCTTTAATGTTTTAAATGAAGTAAACACTAATGGGAATTGTGTGATCATGGGAGACTTTAACTTCCCAGATATAGACTGGAGGACAAGTGCTAGTAATAATAATAGGGCTCAGATTTTCCTGGATGCGATAGCTGATGGATTCCTTCACCAAGTAGTTGAAGAGCCAACAAGAGGGGATGGTGAATAGTGAGGACCTCTTAGAAGAACTGGTTGTAGGGGACAACCTTGGTTCGAGTGATCATGAGCTAATTCAAGTTCAAACTAGATGGAAGGATAAACAAAAATAGATCTGGGTCTAGGGTTTTTGATTTTAAAAGGGCTAACTTTAAAGAATTAAGGAAATTAGTTAGGGAAGTGGATTGGACTGAAGAACTTGTGGATCTAAAGGCGGAGGAGGCCTGGAATTACTTCAAGTCAAAGTTGCAGAAACTATCAGAAGCCTGCCTCCCAAGAAAGGGGAAAAAATCATAGGCAGGAGTTGTAGACCAAGCATCTCAGAGAGGTGATTAAGAAAAAGCAGAAAGCCTACGAGGAGTGGAAGATGGGTGGGATTAGCAAGGAAAGCTACCTTATTGAGGTCAGAACATGTAGGGATAAAGTGAGAAAGGCCAAAAGCCATGTAGAGTTGGACCTTGCAAAGGGAATTAAAACCAATAGTAAAAAGGTTCTTTAGCCATATAAATAAGAAGAAAACAAAGAAAGAAGAAGTGGGACCGCTAAACACTGAGGATGGAGTGGAGGTTAAGAATAATCTAGGCATGGCCCAATATCTAAACAAATACTTTGCCTCAGTCTTTAATGAGGCTAATGAGGAGCTTAGGGATAATGGTAGGATGACAAATGGGAATGAGGACATGGAGGATATTACCACATCCGAGGTAGAAGCCAAACTCGAACAGCTTAATGGGACTAAATCGGGGGGCCCAGATAATCTTCATCCAGGAATAATAAAGGAACTGGCACATGAAATTGCAAGCCCATTAGCAAGAATTTTTAATGAATCAGTAAACTCAGGGGTTGTGCCATACGACTGGAGAATTGTTAACATAGTTCCTATTTTTAAGAAAGGAAAAAAAAGTGATCCGAGTAACTATAGGCCTATAAGTTTGACATCTGTATTATGCAAGGTCTTGGAAAAAATTTTGAAGGAGAAAGTAGTTAAGGACATTGAGGTCAGTGGTAATTGGGACAAAATACAACATGGTTTTACAAAAGGTAGATCGTGCCAAATCAATCTGATCTCCTTCTTTGAGAAGGTAACATTTTTTAGACAAAGGAAACGCAGTGGATCTAATTTACCTCGATTTCAGTAAGGCATTTGATACGGGTCCACAAGAGGAATTATTAGCTAAATTGGAAAAGATGGGGATCAATATGAAAATTGAAACGTTGATAAGGAATTGGTTAAAGGGGAGACTACAACGGGTCATACTGAAAGGTGACTTGTCAGGCTGGAAGGAGGTTACTAATGGAGTTCCTCAGGGATCGGTTTTGGGACCAATCTTATTTAATCTTTTTATTACTGACCTTGGCACAAAAAGTGGGAATGTGCTAATAAAGTTTGTGGATGACACAAAGCTGGGAGGTATTGCTAATAAAGAGAAGGACCGGGATATCATAAAGGAAGATCTGGATGACCTTGTAAACTGGAGTAATAGTAATAGGATGAAATTTAATACTGAAAAGTGCAAGGTCATGCATTTAGGGATTAATAACAAGAATTTTGGTTATAAATTGGGGACACATCAGTTGGAAGTAACAGAGGAGGAGAAGGACCTCGGAGAATTGGTTGATCACAGGATGACTATGAGCTGCCAATGTGATATGGCCGTTAAAAAAGCTAATGCGGTCTTGGGATGCATCAGGCGAGGTATTTCCAGTAAAGATAAGGTGTTACTACCGTTATACAAGGCACTGGTGAGCCCTCATCTGGAATATTGTGTGCAGTTCTGGTCTCCCATGTTTAAGAAGGATGAATTCAAACTGCAACAGGTACAGAGAAGGGCTACTAGGATGATCTGAGGAATGGAAAACCTGTCTTATGAAAGGAGACTCAAAAAGCTTGGCTTGTTTAGCCTAACCAAAAGAAGGCTGAGGGGAGATATGATTGCTCTTTATAAATATATCAGAGGGATAAATATCAGGGAAGGAGAGGAATTATTTAAGCTTAGTACCAATGTGGACACAAGAACAAATGGATATAAACTGGACATTAGGAAGTTTAGACTTGAAATTAGACGAAGGTTTCTAACCATTAGAGGAGTGAAGTTCTGGAACAGCCTTCCAAGGGGAGTAGTGGGGGCAAAAGACATATCTGGCTTCAAGACTAAGCTTGATAAATTTATGGGGGGGATGGTCTGATTGGATAGCCTAATTTTGGCAATTAATTGATCTTTGATTATTAGCAGGTAAATAGGCCCAGTGGTCTGTGATGGGATGTTAGATGGGGTGGGATCTGAGTTACTACAGAGAATTCTTTCCTGGGTGCTGGCTGGTGAGTCTTGCCCACATGCTCAGGGTTTAACTGATCACCATATTTGGGGTCGGGAAGGAATTTTCCTCCAGGGCAGATTGGCAGAGGTCCTGGAGGTTTTTCGCCTTCCTCTGCAGCGTGGGGCATGGGTCACTTGCTGGAGGATTCTCTGCACCTTGAGGTCTTTAAACCATGATTTGAGGACTTCAATAACTCAGGCATAGGTTAGGGGTTTGTTACAGCTGTGGGTGTGTAAGAGGGCCGGACTCACCCCTGCGGCACCTCCTGCTGGTCGTCCAGGGAATTAGCTCACCTGCCTCTGGAGCGCCCTCTGCAGGCCGGTGATCCGCCTTGTCCTCTTCTGTACTGGCCCCCGTGTCCCTCCCAGGACCCCGGTGCCCCTTTCTCTGGGTGCTGCCCCCTGGCAATACCCACACAGATCTGGGTCTCCCCTCCCTGGGGAACCCCCACCCACTATCCCCACCTTGCCTCAGCACCAGGCCACTGCCAGTCACCATCTAGCCCCCGCGCCCTGGGGCTTACTGCAGTATAGGCCACTCATCACTGGCAAGGGGGGGTTGGACCTGCTGCCTTGGCCTAGCCCTGGGCTGCCCTCTGCAACCCCCAGTACCCCTTGGCCTATTACCAGGCCACAGCCTGGGGCTATCCAGGGTGGAGCTCCTCAGCCTTTCCCCAGCCCTGCTTCACTACAGGTACCCTGTCTAGCTCCCTGCAGCCAGGCCCTTCTCTCTCTGAAGGCAGAGAGAGACTCTTAAGCTCTTGGCTCCCAGCCTTCTTATACAGGCCAGCTGGGGCCTGATTGGGGCGTGGCCCAGCTGTGGCTACTTCCCCAATCAGCCCAGTAGCTTTTCCCTTTGCCCCAGCCCTCTGCGAGGGCTGTTTTAAACCCTGTGACGAACTGGGCCTGTTCTCACGGTGGTCTGTGAATGCTGACAGGGGAGTGTGCTGGGATAGTCTGCATTGCAGGATGGGATCTGCCCGAGGGCGCATACCTGAGTGTGTAACATGAGAACCCAGGAAGGGGTTGAAGGCGAGGCGACTCCTTAGCCCGGGAAACTGAACAAAGGCTGTGGGAGGGGTCGCAAAAGCAGAGGGCTGGAAGCAGGCTGGAAGGAGGCTGGAGAGATGGCTGGGAGGCAGAGATGGCTCTGACCCCCCAAAGGGGGTGGGCTGGCATGCCCTGGGACCCCAAGCTGGACCTAACTGAGGGGGGCCCTGTTGTCTGTGCCTGCAAGACCTGTCTTGGACTGTATTCCTGTCATCCAAATAAACCTTCTGCTTTACTGGCTGGCTGAGAGTCATGGTGAATCGCAGGAAGTCGGGGGTGCAGGGCCCTGAGTCCCCCAATACTCCGTGACAACTGGTGGCAGCGGTGGGATCTACTGCACCCCGTGGACGGCGCTTCCTGCAGTAAGTGACTGGGGAGCAGTAAAACGAAGGGGGATTGACGGGGACCAGGCCGGCTGAAGAGTGGGAGAGAGACGGTTATTACCCCTGGGAGTGTGTGACCAGCGAGAAGGACTTTTGCAGTAACAGGGTCCCCCGGGGGGATCGCAGCGAGTGGTCCCAGGGGCGGAGGAGTCTGCAGCTCGACCCTGGCAGAGAGGCGGTGACCTCGAGAAGAGCTGGCACACTAGGGGTCCCCCTGGGAACTGTGGGGAGCTGTGAGCACACAGGCCGGTGAGTGGCCAGCAGGAAGATGTATGCCAAGCGGCTTAAGAGCGACCTGGTGGAGCTGTGCAAGCAGAGGCGGCTGCGCATTGGGAGGCTCACTAAAGAACAGCTCATTGCCCAGCTGGAGGCGGAAGATCGCGCGAATGAACTGATCCCTGTGTCTCAGGGAAGCAGCCTGGCAAATGCAGTGCAGGCACCAGTGTCTGTCCCAGCTGGGAGTGGTCAGCCGGCTGCTGAGGGCTTCCCGAGACCCCTCCTTCCTATGCCTAGGGGAAGGGTGGGGAGGAGCCCAGCAAATACCGAAGGCACCGTGACCCCCCCGGCCAGCAGGGGGTCCCCCCGGCGAAGCTCGCCGGCCAGCAGAGGATCCTCCCGGCGACGTTCGGCATCCGTGGAGCGGAATTGGCTGGAATGGGAGAAAGAGCTAAAACTGAGAGAGCTGGAGGATCGTGAACAACAGAGACAGCATGAACGGGAGGAGAAAGAGAGACAGCATCAGCGTGAAGAGAGACAGCGTCAGCATGAACGGGAGGAGAAAGAGAGACAGCATCAGCGTGAAGAGAGACAGAGACAGCATGAACGGGAGGAGAATGAGAGACAGAGACAGCATGAAGAGAGACAGAGACAGGAGAATGAGAGACAGCGTCAGCATGACCTGGAACTGGCGAGATTGAAGGGCAGCGAACCCCCGGCTGCGGTGAGTGAGGGGGGACCCAGGACTGCACGGAGCTTTGATAAGTGCATCATGGCCCCATACAAGGAGGGGGAGGACATGGATGACTTCCTGGAGGCCTTTGAGACGGCCTGCGAGCTGCACCGGGTGGAGCCCGCGGACAGACTCCGGGTCCTTACCCCCTTACTGGACCCCAAATCCGTGGCATTGTACCGCCAACTGGGAGAGGCAGAAAAAGGGGACTACGAACTATTCAAAAAGGCCCTGCTACGAGAGTTTGGGCTGACTCCTGAGATGTACCGGGAAAGGTTCCGGAGTCAAGATAAAACCCCTGAGATCTCATATCTGCAACTAGCCGCCCGCGTGGAAAGATACGCCAGCAAGTGGGCTGGTGGGGCCCAGACGAAGGAGGACCTGATTAAACTGCTGGTACTGGAGCAACTGTATGAGCGGTGCCCATTCGACCTGAGGCTGTGGTTGGTGGACAGAAAGCCAGAGAACCCGCGACACGCCGGGCAGCTGGCTGATGAGTTTGTAAAGAGCCGGTCAGGGGGTGGCAGGGAGGAGTCCCAAAGGAGCAATCCCACCACAACGCAGAGAGAGAGTCACCATGGGACCTCCCCGTGGGAAAATACAGAAAAACCCCATCAGAGGGGAACATCCGGCATCAGGACCATCCGACCCACTCAAGGGGACCCATGGGACATGGGCTGCTACCACTGTGGCCAAAAGGGCCACATACGGGCCCAGTGCCCCAGGCTCAGGGACAGACTGAGCAGGCCGAACCCACAGAGGGTTGACTGGGTAGAGACCCAGCCCGGCGAGAGGCAGCATTCCCAGGGAAGGGGGGCTGGCAGAGTACCACCTGCTAAGGAGGGAGGAGAGCCCCAGGCCAGCTTCTCTGGGGGGCCAGATGCTCCGGATTCAAAGTTCTCCGTTTACAGGGTTGGCGCGGGGCTGTCCCTGCGGAGCGAGTGCCTTGTTCCCCTGGAGGTGGATGGGAAGGAAGTTTATGGTTACTGGGACACGGGCGCAGAGGTGACACTGGCCCGGCCCGAGGTGGTGGCCCCAGATCGGGTGGTGCCCAACACCTTCCTGACCCTGACCGGGGTGGGCGGGACCCCATTCAAGGTTCCCGTAGCGAGGGTACACCTGAAACGGGGGGCCAAGGAGGGCCCCAAGGATGTGGGAGTGCACCACCATTTGCCCACTGAGGTGTTGATGGGGGGGGACCTAGAGGACTGGCCCAGCAGCCCCCAGACCGCCTTAGTTGTGACCCGCGGTCAGAGCCGGCGAGGGGCACTGCGCCCTGGCCTTGGGGGGGGTGCCTTGCCTGAGGCGCGGGACCCTAACCTGGTGGGGAGGGAACGCCCAGGGATGCAGCTCAGGGAGGCTGCAGCTTCGGACCCAGCGGGCGAGAAAGAGCAGGTGGCCATCCCCGTCCCAGCTGCTGAGTTCCAGGCCGAGTTGCAGAGAGACCCCTCCTTGCGGAAGATAAGGGACCTGGCCGACCTCAATGCGGTACAGACCATGGGACGAGGTGGCCGGAAAGGATTCCTGTGGGAGAAGGGGTTCCTGTACCGAGAATGGGCTCCCCCAGGGAAAATGGAGTCAAGGGGGATCAGGAGGCAGCTGGTGGTACCCCAGAAGTATCGCCGCCAGCTGCTGTGCCGGGCCCATGACATTCCCCTCTCAGGGCACCAGGGAACCTGGCGTACCCAGCAGAGGCTGCTACGGAGCTTTTACTGGCCTGGGGTCTTTGCTACTGTCCGACAGTACTGCAGATCCTGTGATCCCTGTCAGAGGGGGAGGAAGGCCTGGGACAAGGGGAAAACAGCTTTAGGACCCTTGCCCAGCATAGAGGAGCCTTTTCGGAGGGTGGCCAAGGTAAAAAGGGCGGCTCTAAACCAAGAGAGCCCAAAGCACAGACCTCCAGACTGGAGCGCTGGGAGAAGACCACAGCCCAGTTGGAGCCCCAGAGGTATGGGGGTGGGAAAAGGGCGCAGGCCGCATAAACCTTCCCACATGCGAACTGCGAGTGCCATCAAGCACCCCCAACCTAAGGGGGAGCGTGAAACTGGAGGGGCCTGGTGTAATTCTCACCAAGGAATGGGAGGGATGCGGGGGCATCCATGGGAACGGGGGTAGGTTCGAACTTCCCCGGGTCACTGGCTAAAGTGACCCTGCTCAGTTCGGTCTCGAAGGGGGGAGAGATGTGACGAACTGGGCCTGTTCTCACGGTGGTCTGTGAATGCTGACGGGAGTGTGCTGGGATAGTCTGCATTGCAGGATGGGATCTGCCCGAGGGCGCATACCTGAGTGTGTAACATGAGAACCCAGGAAGGGGTTGAAGGCGAGGCGACTCCTTAGCCCGGGAAACTGAACAAAGGCTGTGGGAGGGGTCGCAAAAGCAGAGGGCTGGAAGCAGGCTGGAAGGAGGCTGGAGAGATGGCTGGGAGGCAGAGATGGCTCTGACCCCCCAAAGGGGGGTGGGCTGGCATGCCCTGGGACCCCAAGCTGGACCTAACTGAGGGGGGCCCTGTTGTCTGTGCCTGCAAGACCTGTCTTGGACTGTATTCCTGTCATCCAAATAAACCTTCTGCTTTACTGGCTGGCTGAGAGTCATGGTGAATCGCAGGAAGTCGGGGGTGCAGGGCCCTGAGTCCCCCAATACTCCGTGACAAACCCCTCAGGCAGGAGCGGGGTAACCACTTCCTTGCGTTGTGCAGGTCAGACTAAATGATCATAATGGTCCCTTCTGACCTTAAAGTCTATGAGTCTAAGTCAGTGTGAGAGCATCTCCCGTTGACACAGCGCTGTGTAGTCACTGCAGTAAGTCGACCTAAGCTACATCAGCTACGTTATTCACATAACTGAAGTAGCATACGTTAAGTCGACTTACTGCGGTAGTGTAGACCAGCCCGAAGAGGCAATACTTCCCCACTCGTGAGCATTGATTCTGTGTATAGCAAAAGGAAAAATTATATTAACAGGGAAAGGGCACCCAGCATTAATTTGGGAAAACACCACAACCGTGATTTGAAATCATATAACCGTAAGCAAACCCCCACCCCACAGTACATTGGACAGTGTCCTTGGCCTCAATTTCCCACCTTGCGGTGTGAAAGTCCAATGAACGACTATCACTTTAACATGCCATTCCTCTTTCCCTCCACTTCTCCCCACTCACATTTGGTTGTTCTCAGTCAGCGAGGACCCAGCGTTCAAAGGTGTGTTCACATGGGTTCACCTCCTGCTCCTTGAAAGGGGGTGGAATGTTGAGCCATGCCTCTGCTGCTGCTGCCATCTCAGCAAATGTCTTGTTGCTTCCACAGCCTCTGCTGCCCCTCACCGCTGATGCTGCTGTTTTCTCTGCCGTTGCTGGCTGCTTAAGAACATAAGAACGGACATACTGGGTCAAACCAATGGTCCATCTCACAAAGTATCCTGTCTTCTGACAGGGGCCAGTGCCAGGTGCTTCAGAGTGAATTAACAGAACATTCCAATTAGCAAGTGATCCATCCCCTGTTATCCACTCCCGGTTTCTGGCAATCAGAGGCTTAGGACACCCAGAGCATGGGGTTGCATTCCTGACCCTCTTGGCTAATAGCCATTGATGGACCTATCCTCCATGAACTTATCTAGTTTTTTTTTAACCCCATTATAGTTTTGGCCTTCACAACATCCCCTGGCAACACGTTCCACAGGCTGAGTGCGTTGTGTGAAGTAGTACTTCCTTTTTGTTTGTTTTAAACTTGCTGCCTATTAATTTCATTGGGTGACCTCTGTTTCATGTGTTATGTGAAGGAGTAAATAACACTTACTTTCTCCACACTCATCATGGTTTTTATAGACTTCTGTCATATCCCCCCAAGCTCTCTCCTTTCAAGCTGAAAAGTTCCAGTCTTTTTACTCTCTCCTCACATGGACGCTGTTTCATGCCCCTAATGATTTTTGTTGCCCTTTTCTGTACCTTCTCCAATTTTAACACATCATTTTTGAGATGGGGCAACCAGAACTGCACACAGTATTCAAGGTGTAGGCATATCATGGATTTATATAATAGCATTATGATATTTTCTGTCTTATCTATCGCTTTCATAATGGTTCCTAGCATTCTGTAAGGTTTTTTTGACTGCCGCTGCACACTGAGTGGATGTTTCAGTTCTCTTTCTTGAGTGGTAACAGCTAATTTAGACCCCAACATTTTGTATGTATAATTGGGATTATATTTTCCAATGTGCATTACTTTGCATTTATCAACGTTGAATTTCATCTGCCATTTTCTTGCCCAGTCAGTGTTGTGAGATCTCTTTGTAACTCTTTGCAGTTTGCTTTAGACTTAGCTCTCTGCCCCTGTTATCTCTGCTGCCGCCTGCCGCTCACCGCTCACTGCCCCTGATCTCTCTGCCTCTGCTCAGCTCTGCCGCTCCTATCACTGCTGCTGTTTGCCACATTCTGAGGTTCCACCACTTAGCCCAGGTCTTGATGATTCTAGCGCTTAGTGATTCACAGGGAAACTTACTGCTAGTGTAGCTTCTGCATTGTCTTTCACTGCAACACTGTCCCCGCATCAGTTCTAAGGCTTAGCCCCGAGACAGCTCATTGCAATCACTGTCCAATTTGCTTGCCTTTAAACACTAGCGAGGTGAGAGTCAAGTGGTGTCTAGGACCATCTGTCCCCACCCCCTCTGACTTCCACTGGGCTTTAGCATCCCTTCCCCCATTTTAGAAAGTGAGGTTCAATTTAGGGTGACTCCCTTGATCAGGGCATGCTAAGTACAGTTCTGCTGCCCTTTACTCATCCAATAAGGATAGCATTTCATTACCCCTGCATTCAAATTTAGCTTTAATAAAATGTTTAATGTTAAACAATTATATAATAAACAGGTTAAGAAAAGAGTGTCTGTACATCTGGGTATAGTGCTTAGATTATCCACAAATACAAAGTTTGTTTTAAAAGTCATAAGATACATATAGTGCATAATCAGCAATAACCCAAATTTAGGTGAATACATTTAGCAATACAGTTTAGATATTAGCGTCCAAGTATTCGGGTACATCAGTCTTGAAAAGTTGTACAGAGAGTTGGTTGTGGAAAGCAAATACATTAACGAGTGAAGATTGTCCCTACTCAAGTTAATTGTAACCCAAAACCAGCCAAAATTGATCACTTTGGCAAAGCAGCTCTGTCTGTTGAACACCTAGGCAGAGTAGCTGCGTCTATGCAAACATGGTCTGCTCCAGAAGTCTTTCCCCCCCAATTTGTCACCAGACGTCAAGGGAAACTTCATTCAGACCCTGCTTACAACTTCAATGGGAGATGCAACAGGCACTTAAACCTCGGGGTCTCCATTGTGTCTCTGTGAAAGGGGAATAATACTTAAGTACTTTCACATGTTGTGAAGATTAATCAAGGTGTATAAAATGTTTTGAAATATAAATTATTAGCTTCCTATTTTCTTATGGCCTTAATAAGCACCAGTGTCTACTTTAATGTGTGAATATGTGAGTTTAGGCCCAGAAACTTATTAAATGTATAGGAATTACCTTTTCATACCCTGCTCTAAAGCTAAATGCTTTATCCTTCAAGTCAGGATTTAGCAATATTTCAACAACACGTACTACATTGAAGGGTTTCCTTGCTATAGTCCAGAACATCCCAGGGGTATTAGAGAAGGGCAAACTGATTCAAGGTAAATAAGATCCAATAGCAGAACCCAAAAGTTAGCCTCAAACTAATTGAACTTTTGAAAAAGTTTTATCTATTGATATTGTGAGTTCTTTGGGATAGAAACTGTCTCTCACTATGTGTTTGGACAGCATGCAGAGCCACAGTAATGCAAATAATACTAATTACCTTTTCCAGACCATTAGATTTTGGTGTCGTGTACCTTTGCATTTTCATGTTTACGCTAGACATAAAGGCAGGAATGCTGCAATATGGAATATACTTTAGTCAAGCACAAGTTGTTAGCCTCAATACAGGAATAATAAAATTCTCTGGCCGGTGTTATGTACAGGATGTCAGACTAGCTGATCTAATGGTCTTTTCTGGACTTAAAATCTATGAATCCAAGAAAATATAATGAATAGGCTGTGGGCTTACATTGGGGATAGTTCTTCCTGCCCAACCAGAAGCAGAAAGTGCTGGAAATCTTGCAAGACATTATGTGTTTGTGAGGTTCCAGCCCAGTTTTTGATCCCCATGCAGCAGACATGATATTTTAAACTTCTTTTGACCTTTATGTAGGCATGTTTAGCACCCCCTAAGAAATCTAGAGTCCTCAGTTGCACGCATGCGCTGATGACTGTAAGTGAAGGCAAAGTTTGCTCCCTACAGAGCAATTCTTGACTTAGTATTGAGTAATGGAGTGACCATGGAATGAATGTGCACGAGAGCTCACAAACAATAATAATCATAATCTAATCACATGTCTAATTAAGATGAAAGTGAGACCAAAAAGGGAGACGAATGAAGATGTAGACTTCCAGTAAAGCATACATTTGTGGAATGCCAGCAGTGGTGGGTGAAATACAGCACAGAACACAGGAGAAATAGAGACAACAGAAAGTGCTCAATGAAGAATGACTGCATCCACCAAGGATAGGCATGCCCCACTGCTCTCGCAATAAATACACATAGTATAATGATAAACAAGGTGATGCAAAAGTGCATCAAGGGTAAGGAAAAGGCTTCAAGGTGGGTGTCTTAAGAGGTCAGACAAAGAAGTGGGGAACTGGATAGATTATAGGAGGAAAGGCGAGTCTCAAAGTGCTAACAAAAGCAAAGGCTGAGAATTGGGTGAAGATTGTACATACCATTCCAGCGAATGGTAGGAATTTTAAACATCTTTATGGTATACCAGTGGGAATAGAGGCTGTTTATTAGCCATTGTGGTGGATACTGTTAAATGTATAAGCTGAAATAAGCTTTTGTATTCTTCGAAGAAATGCCATTAAGCTCTGCCTGAGAGAGCTCCCCAGTTCAGCCATGTCGCTACAGTCACAGAATATCTGACTCCTGGAAAACATTGTTTTCTTTCTTCAGTCTGGGCCTCTGCTTTATTATTATTTTAAATGAATGCATAAAGATCTCCAAACCTGTGACAGCCACCTAAGTGCAACCGTAGCTACAGTGGAAACATGGGCTGACCCTTAACCATAGAGGGCTGTGGAAGGAACTACTCATAAGGAGATCTGGTAAAAAATAATATTTGCCTGTTAGATTTTTGAAAGTAACTAAACTGGGCAGAAGTGGTTATGGATTGAAGTTGAAGCAATTCAGCCAGAATTTCTGTGCACAAAATGGAATTAAGATGGGCTAAGGAGGTGATATTTGGATGTGGTTTAGTCTAGAATTCAGAGTTCAGTGTCTTGTGTGAACCAAACATAAGCCCAGGCTTAGATTTGGTGCTGCCAAACTCTTACAAGCTGTTCTTATGAAATTTCAGCAGAAAATCATAGAAATCTTGTGAGACCCACTGAAAGGTTTCCACTAGTTTGAGCCGCAGCCAAAGTAGATTTTAAAAATGGGGCCCCTTTCAGTGGGATTCAAAACCAGATCCAAACAGATACTGGGATTTGAATCCAAAACCCCTCTTCACAGAATAATGAAGTTTAGCACTGATATTCTAGATTGGATATTCCCCTACCCCCTTTATTTTCAGTTGGAATAAGAAACAAGTTCACAACTAGTGGTGAGGGAACCTCAAAAGGTACAGAATTCCTGTTCAAGTCAATAAGCAACTAGTAATTAAGATAGGTGAATTTATCCAGATCCCTCCCTCTGTTTTAGAAATCTGGGTTCATCTAAGCTACACACAGCACAAAGGTAGCTTTTTCTAATGGTATTTCTGCTTCTGGGCAAAGCCAGCAAAGCTGAGGCATGAGGGAAAGTAATTGGGTACATGCGCGCGCACATACAGGAAAGGAGTGGGTGGGAAGGGGATAGGTTCAGTTTGAAATTTGGCTTTGACTCCTTTCTTATTTTATACAACCCCATTCGCAATGTCAGATGCTGGCAGGAAGTACAAGAGAATAGGGTTAGATGAAATGTCAGCTGGAGATGGATAAATCTTTGGAAAAGTAAGAAGTGTGGCACTAAAGACACTAAGGGTGTTTTTGAGGTAAGGATGAGGAGGGATCATGTGGACTGATTTGCTTTCTTGTTTCTTGATCTGAAAAGCTCAGGTCTTATTGGACTATATGATTCCCACCGTGTGCATTTATGGTGAGGTACAAGGGGCCGTTCCTGCAATCCTTACTCATGTGAGTAGTCCCAGTGCAGTCAATGGGACTACTTGCATGTGTAAAGATTGCAGTTTTGGGCACATGATCAGAAAAGTTATGGATCAGTCCCTTGGCCAGAGGAAACTTCGTGATGTCTGAGAGGTCATTGTTTTCCATTTTGGGCCTGAATTTAAGAGACGCCTCTTGTTTCATTGCCTCCCAGACACCAATGCCCTCTTCTCTTTACTTGGTTTCCTGTGTGTGCTGAAGCATCCAACTACCAGACTATTTCTCAAACATTCATGACTTATTTGTGTCCATTCAGATGCCTGACTTGCATCTTTCACACTGTTTGGAACATTCTTTCCCCTGTGATCATTCCCTCTGTGATAATGCTAGCTTTAAAGCACTAGTAGTGAAACCTCTGATCCTATCCAAGATAACTATGCTTCCACACAGAGTAGTGACACTTGGAGTTTTGAAATTATCACTTACTTAATAAGTTACATCCGTCATTCTTGGATGGAATCCATGGCAAACAGAATGTGATAAAAGTTAAAACTAATGAGCGTCTTCAAGAAAGGATAGGGAGCTTCTGTTATTTCATTTAGTCGTAAAAATTTAACTTCTGGCACTTCCATCACATCTCCAAATGGTAACTAAAGGTTGTTACTTTTTCAAGTTGTGCTGGGTAGCACATTTCATCAATTAAAATGCACTCTCAGTGTAAAATCACAACAGGGCCAGGCATGAAGGATGCTATCATGTGATTTTTTTTTTGAAAGGATACTTATTGTTTCAAGTTGCTGAGCTCTGTTGTATAGCAGATTTGTGCTAAAGATAACATAGCATTACAAATATCCACTAAATGAATGCAACATGTTCATCTTATAGCCACGATGCAATTTACATTGCAAGTAGAAATATCTGTTTCGTATACCTTAATTATGTTTATAATGGTGATTTTGAACCTAAAAGGAAATAAATTCCTCATTGCTGTGGATTTTGTGCAGTGACAACACTATATGATGGTCGACAGGCATTATACCAATGATGCTTGAGTGTAGTTTCAAAACCTTGACATGGATGTTAGGATTGTGCCGCAGAATGTTGTACCGTAGTTAGAGCAGAGGACTGATGGTGAGGACAGCTGGGGTCTAGCCCCAGCTCTGCTACTGACTTCATAAGTGTCCTTTGGTAAGTAATTTAACCCTGAGTGCAGCTCCCAACTCAAGACACTGACTTGCTGTGTTATCTTAGGCAAGTCACTTACCCCATCTGTGTCTTTTTCCCCATCTATAAAATGGGATAATAAAGTCTATTTGACAATGCCTTGAGATCCTCAGACTGTACAAGTGCAATGTACTATTTTTCATTCTTGTTGCAATTTTTATTACAGTGGCATCTTCACTACATGTTGTTTCTTCTTCTCAGTTCTGCATTTGTCATGAGAGCATGAGAATGGTAATGTCGGAGACTGTTCCATGTATCTTTGGTAGCCCTTTCATTTTTCTTTTATGCTTTGTATCTTTCTTTGTATAGGGAACAGTGAGTGGAATTGCTAATGGAGCAGATTAGTAAAACACAATACAGTGTGGTAAAGTTAATAAACTTCCTGAAAAAAAAATTCATTCTGGTGACAAAAATTCAAAGATTAGCGATGACACTGCCGTAGATATTTGTACTAATGTTTCTACATTAAGGGCCAGGCCCTCAGCTGGTATGAATCAGAATAGCTCCATTCACACACTCGTGTTCATCTTTATTTGGATACTGTATACAGAGACGTTACTTGCACAGAAATGAGTAGATGATGACAGTCTTTCATAGTGTGCAAGTATAGTAATATATCTCACATAACATGCCACTGGATAAGCTTTGTATATTTTTGTTACAATTTATAGTGAGGGACAAACTTGCAGTCTGGGCCTGAAGAAAATGAGCAACAATATAGCAAAATACCTTACACCCAGTGAAGAAAACTTTACCCTTTGTGAAACTGAGTTAGACTGGCCAAAGCAAGAGACCTAATCATCTAAATCAGACGTGAATACGTGCAATGAGTTTAGGCAATCCCAGTCCATTTACAAGAATATGTCTAAATCAGTCCTGTCTTGGCATAGACTGAGCTGTCTCATCTTTAAGTGACATCAGGCCCAAAAGCAAAGATAAAACGTTCAAATCCCATGACATTCACACCCCAGAGATTTCTTAGCAGAGCTTTGAAAACAAATTGAATAATGCTAGGGTTACCATATTTTAATAAAAAAAAAGGAGGACACTCCACAGGGCCCCGGCCCCACCCCAACTCCGCCCCTTCTCCAAAGTCCCCGCCCCAACTCTGCCCCCTCCCCACGCTCCTCCCCCTTCCCTGCTTCCCCCGAATCAAATGTTCACGGGAAGCCTGAAACAGGGAGGCAGCAGGTAGGCTGGGGCTGGGGCGGTGGCAGGCGCGAGGAGGCTTGGCCCAGTCCGGCCCCCACGGCCGAGCGGCTCCCTCCGGCGGCCGGCCGGCCCCGGCCAAGAGGCTCTGGCCCTGGCGTCTCCAGCCAGGCTCGGTTCGGGCCCTGGGGCGCCGGCCCTAGTTCCTGCCGAGCGTGCCGGCCCCAGTCGAGCACCCCCGGCCCTAGCGACTCCAGCTCGGCTCAGGCCCCGGGGCTCCGGCCCCGGCTCCAGCCGAGCAGCTCCGGCCAGCGGCCGAGCACCCCCAGCCCTGGTCCCAGCGACTCCGGCCCAGCTCGGCTCGGGCCCCACTTCCGGCTCGGCTCGGGCCCGGCCCCGGCCGAGCGGCTCAGGCCCGGCCCAGCACCGGCCCTGGTTGAGCGGCTCCGGCCCCAGCAGCTCCAGCCCAGACCCAAGCCCCAAGACCACTCCCTATTTTCCTGGACACGTCCGGCTTTTTGGCAATTCCCCCCGGACGGGGATTTGAGGACCAAAAAGCCAGACATGTCTGGGGGGAGGGATAGCTCAGTGGTTTGCTAAACCCAGGGTTGTGAGTTCAATCCTTGAGGGGGCCACTTAGGGATCTGGGGCAAAAATCAGTACTTGGTCCTGCTAGTGAAGGCAGGGGGCTGGACTTGATGACCTTTTCAAGGTCCCTTCCAGTTCTAGGAGATAGGATATCTCCATTAATTTTTTTTTGTTTAAATCCCTAATTAATGCTCTGTTTTCTCATTGTATTTAAAGATGCTGAAGTTTGGTTCATTTTCTTTTTACCCCAGATAAACAGCATCATAATTATCTTAGCTACGGAGTGATCAATAAGCTAAGTGCTTCAGCCGGTTACATGACCACAAACCTTGCTGATCTAGATGAAATTTGCCATAGAGGGCTGAGCTACACCCGTTTACCTGAGCTGAGAACCTGGCCTTCACTTTCTATTTCAGAGAAGTTTGGGACAGAGTCCGATATTAATGTTGGTTCCACAGTGTGTTTTCATTTCTGGTGAACACTCCTCCCCAGAGGTTTGGGAGCAATTCCAAGACTGATTTATAAAGAGGTGCATGAATTTTGCCGAGGGAACAGTTTCACATAAAAGCACAGATTGTGAATTTATTACAAGGTAATAAATAAATAAACATAGGTCAAATAAACATAGATTTCCCATGGTTTAATCTCTGTAAATCTATAAGTAAGGTTTGGATTGATACAGATTCATGCCAGTTCTCCAGAACCAGGCCTAGGCTCTGATGCAGTAACGTAATTGACTGCAAGGGACATGGAAATTTTTCTGTTAGAATTAGGACTGTCAAATGATTAAAAAAATTAATCACAATTAATTGTGAGATTAAAAAAAAGTTGTGATTGATCACATTTTTTAATCACACTATTAAACAATAATAGAATACCAATTTAAATGTATTATACATATTTTTGGTGGGCTGTCATACGATTAAAAAAACACAATTAAGAGTGCACTCTCTTTAATGTGAAACTGCAATTTATAAATGTAGAATTATTTTTTTATATAACTGCACTCAAAAACAAAACAATGTAAAACTTTATAACCTCCAAGTCAAAGCATGAAGGGGCATATGAATGTTTAGCATATCTGGCATGTAAATACACCTTGCAACGCTGGCTACAACAGTGCCATGTGAACGCCTGTGCTCACTTTCAGGTGATATTGTACATAAGAAGCAAGCAGAATTATCTCCTATAAATGAAAACAAACTTGTTTGTCCTAGCAATTGGCTGAACAAGAAGTAGGACTGAATGGACTTGTATGCGGTGAATTGAAAAATACTAAATTTTTGGTTTAACTTTTTTACAGTGCAAACATTTATAATAAAAAATAATAATATAAAGTGAACACTGTATATTTTGTATTCTGTGTGATAATTGAAATCAATATATTTGAAAATGTAGAAAAACATCCAAAAATATTTATAATAAATTTTAATTGGCATTCTATTATTTAACAGTGCAATTAAAACTGCAATTAATCGTGATTATTTTTTAAATCTAGTTAATTTGTTTTAATCGCATGCATTAACTGTGATTAATTGACAGCCCTAGTTAGAATACAAACATCAAAGAGAACAGATCCTGAATGTTTCTGGGCTTTCTCTGTACCAGTGTTAATTTCGGTCTGAATCATTGCTAGAGCGCCTCCCTGATTTATCTGCAAAACCATCAATTGCTCTCATTTTCACAAGTTTGCAACAAAGTTAAACTATATTGTGTTTGCTTTGCATATTTGTCAAATAGCTGTTCTGTTTTCTTATATGGAAAACTCTCCTTTCTGTGCAATTCTGTGTTCACAGACAGAAATAGCAAATTATACTGTTGATCAAATTAGTGACTATCCATTTATGCAGTGTAATATTTGTGAAGGTTAAACTGGTATCTGTTGTACAGCTCTAATCACTACCTATTCAGCTAGTCAAAAGCCTTTCATTCTAATCCAAAGCCGGCACTGAGCTGACACTTCATGTATTGAAATACCAATCCATAGTCACATGTGCCCAGATTTTGAAAGGTATTTAGGCATTGCTCTGCTTAGTAACACCTAAGTCTCATTTTCAAAAGTGATTTACCACTTCTGAGCCTAAGTTCCACTGCCATTCAAAACCCTTTAAAAATCTGGGCCAGGGAGTCTTTCCATTGACATCAGTGGGCTTTGGATAAGGCCTGCAGATTACAGGGGTAATGAAGCTATACATGCTAGCAAATAACTGGGTTAATTCTCTTATTTAAAGTTAATTGTATAGAAAGTATTAACTGTATAAAAGGTTCCTACTGCATTTATGTTACAACCTTTTCAGTTCTGAGCCCTACTTACAGATAAATAATTCATTCTTCTCAGCACATACCCCCAAACTACAGTATAGTATAGTATATAGATTTCACATATCTCACCGAATATCATGATCAGTTGGGGCCAACTTTTTAGCAGGCCTCCAAAATTTCTGAGGGCATCCATTTTGTGTGCCCACAACAATCATATATAACATGGATAATTGTATGTACCTATGTTAATTGGGGAATGGAAACTGGTATTTGCATATGCAGTTACCATCAACAAGTTTAGGCTTGAAATTCGACAAAGGTTTCTAAACATGAGAGGAGTGAAGTTCTGGAACAGCCTTCCAAGGGGAGTAGTGGGGGAAAAAGCCCAGCTGGCTTCAAGACTGAGCTTGATCAGTTCATGGATGGGATGGGATGATGGGACTTCCTACAATGGCATGTGGCCCATTGGCAAAAATCCCAAACTGCTGGAGACAGGCCAGTAGATGGGGAGGGATCTGAGTTACTACAGAGAATTTTTTCCGGGATATCTGCCTGGGGGATCTTGCCCACATGCTCAGGGTCTGATTTCCACATTTTGGGTAGGGAAGGAATTTCCCCCAGGTCAAATTGGCAGAGATCCTGGGGGAGTTTCGCTTTCCTCTGCAGCATGGGTCATGGATCACTTACAGAGAATTCACCATTTACACTAATTTTAAATCTGCAACTTAAAGTCTTTAAACTATGATTTGAGGACTTCAGTAGACTTAGGGATCTATTACAGGAGTGGGTGAGATTCTTTGGCCAGCTATATGCAGGAGGTCAGACTAGATGATCATGATGGTCCCTTCTGGCCTTAAAGTCTACGAGTTACTTGTCCTTCATTTTCAGGTTTCAGGATTGGTGCCAGGGCTGGCTCTAGGCACCAGGCACCCAAGCACATGCTTGGGGCGGCACCTGATAAGGGGCGGCGGGGGGAGCGCGGCGCGGCATTCCGCGGGGGGGGGCGCTCCGTTGGCCTGGCACGGCGCTGGGGGGGCGGGCTCCGGTTGCGCGGGGCTCGGCGAGGGGCCAGGGCGGGCGCGGCGCTGGAAGGGGGTTCTGGCAGCGCTCGGCGGGGGGCGGGGGAGGGGTCCGGCAGCACGGGGCTCGGTGCTCGGGGGGGGGGATGCGGCGCGGGCATGGCACGGGGGGGGGGTTCCAGCGGTGCTTGGCAGGGGGCGGGCTCCAGCGACGGGGGGTGTCGCTGGGCTCGGCACTCGGGGGGCGGGTTCCAGCGGTGCTTGGCAGGGGGCGGGCTCCGGCGACGGGGGGCGTCGCTGGGCTCGGCGCTCGGGGGGGGGGTTCCGGCGGCGCTCGGCACAGGGAGGGGGTGGGCTCCGGCGCTCGGCGGGGGGGGGCGGCTCGGGGGGGCGGCGCTCTGGAGGGGGTTCCGGCGGCGCTTGGCTGGGGGGGAGCGGCGCGGCCCGGCGCTTGGTGGGAGGCCTGGGGGGCGGCGCTTTTTTTTGCTGCTTGGGGCAGCAAAAAAGCTAGAGCCGGCCCTGATTGGTGCACTCATTTAATCAAAAGGCACAAGCAAGAAGGCTATAGCTGGTGTGCTGTGAGCGTTGCTTATTAAACTGATCCTGATCATTTCACTGTTACCTTGTATCTCATCTTATACTTGGACTGTAAACTCTTTGGGCTAGCAATTGTCTATTCACTGGCTTTATACAGTGCTTAACATAAAGGGGCCCTGATCCCTAATACAATTCATAAAGAATAATGTTGATTAGGGTTACCATATTTCAGCGAGCAAAAAAGAGGACGGGAGGAGCCCCGCCCTAGCCCCGCCCCTGCCCCTCCCACTTCCCGCCCCCCCTGACCTCCCAACCCTCCCCCCGTTCCTTGTCCCCTGACTACCCCCTCCTGGGACCCCTGCCCCTAACTGCCCCCCAGGACTATCTAAGCCTCCCTGCCTCTTGTCCCCTGACTGCCCCAACCTTTATCCACACCCCCACCCCCAGACAGACCCCTGGGACTCCCACGCCCCATCCAACCACTCCCCACCCCCTGACAGCCCCCCCCCAGAACTCCCAACCCATCTAAACCCCTCTGCTCCCTGTCCCCTGACTGCTCCGATCCCTCTCCGCACTCCTGCCCCCTGACAGCCCCCCCCAGAACTCCCAGCCCCCCACCCCCCCGCTCCTTGTCCCCTGACTGCCCCCTCCTGGGACCCCTGCTCCTAACTGCCCTCCAGAACCCCACCCCCTACCTAAGACTCCCTGTTCCTTGTCCCCTAACTGCCCCCTCCTAAGACCCCCCCCCAACTGCCCACCAGGACCCTACCCCCTACCTGTACCCTGACTGCCCAAAACTTTCTCCACTCCCCCCAAAAAGCCCCCCCCCGTTTCTTGACTGCCCCCTCCAGAACCTCCCTGCCCCTTCTCCTGCCCCCCCTTACCCTGCTGCTCAGAACAGGGTGTTGGGCTCTGTGCGAGCCGGACACGTGGCTGAGCTCCCCAGCACAACAAAACCCGGTCCCTGGCCCTGCACAACAAAACCCGGTCCCTGGTCCGGACCGGGTTGCAGGGGAGAGCTGCCCTTGTATCAGCACAAAGTGCTCTCGCTCCCGTTTTGCTACCCTGCATGGCAGAAACTGCTCCCAGTTGCAAAAGGGGAGGGCTGCACTTTGTGCTGAGACACTTGCTCAGAATGCAGGGCGGAGCTCCTCTCCAGCTGCTCCGGAGTCCAGCCCGGGACTTTCCTGCAGCCCTCCCAGCCGCTCCGGGGGAGGGGGGAAATCCCGGACATTGTGAGTGCTTTACAAATTCCCCCCGGACGCTATTTTTAGCACAAAAAGGAGGACATGTCCAGGTAAATCCGGACGAATGGTAACCCTAATGTTGATGAAAATTTGGTACTGGAAACTTGGCAAATTTTAGAGGAAACCATTTTTGTGTTGCTCTTTATACATTTTGAATAGGTCCAGGTAATGGGGTATAGAGTTACTTTGAAGAGAGGTTTCAAAGGAACACAAATGCATAGGGTTTTTTTTGTTTGTTTGGGGGGTGGGGTGGAGTTAAGGCCAGAAGGGACCATTAGATCAACTTCCTGTATAACACAGGCCATAGACTTTCATCCAGTTATTACTGTATTGAGCCCAGTAGCTTGTGCTTGACTAAAGCATACCTTCCACAAAGGCATACAGTCTTGATTTGAAGACTACAAGAGATGAAGAATCATTCACAACCCTTATTCCAATGCTTAATCACCCTCACTGTTAAAAAATATTTGCCTTATTTCTAATTTGAATTTGTCTGGCTTTAACTTCCAGCCATTGGTTCTTGTTATGCCTTTCTCTGCCTGATTACTATATTCTACAAAAGACCAATAATAATAATAATAGTACTAGTAATAACCTCCTTAGTTATTGTTGACTTTGTTTTTGCATCCAATGAGGCAATGTGCCAAGTGATGCAGATGTTAAAATTACATTGAAAGAGGCCCCCTGTATCTCTTGGTTGCAATAAAAAAGCTGCCCGTGTTCTTGCTTCATCAGCATCCAGTGTCACCTTTAGAAGGCTGTAAGTTTCCTTTGCTTTTATTTGAGCCTTCAAAGAAACAGAAAGGTTGTGCACCTTTCCCATTGCCACTTTGTGTGAGAACTGTCCATGTAAGATCTAGCCAGATGCTACAACCCACCTTCTTATTTTAGCTGGGAATGAGGTGCTACCCATGGCCACAATCACATTTTTAAAGGTTGTGCTGCCAACGAATATGGAAAGTTATTTCATCCTTGTCATTTGGTGGTGGTGTGGGTATTTTTAACTTGCTCACAAGATTGGCATTAGAGGCTGGATTCTAATGTTAGCTCTTGTTCAAGGCAGTGTAAAACTGTACCATACCTGGAGGAGCACTAGGGGCGATTGTGTATTAGGAGCACATTCCCTCCCCCAACTCCCTCATGAGCAGGGGAAGTGCTCATATCTTGCCATCCTTAAGGATGGTGCGGCATATTCAGCTCCTTGCCATCACATTTCAGTGCTATGCCCTTTTTCCACTATGCCTCTTATAGGATAGATTGCATTTTAGGCACAGTCTTGCCCTAAAAGGGGATTCAAGGGACAAATATCCAAATGGTATAAACTTCCATGTGTGTTGGTATAAACTGGGTACACAGGCAGAGGGGACTGATTAAAATAGGAAATATAACCAAAGTGGTTGCATCCTTTTGCAATCAGCTGTTATAAAGGCTGGGCATCAGCTGTTTAACAAGACAACTTTTCCAGTTTCCAACAAGCCTAGTTTCATTTTACATAATTGCAACCATCTCAGTATGGCGATTCAGATAGAATGTTATCTTTGAAATGGCAGCAGTTAAAGGGTTGAAAATCGAATTTTGAATCACGATTAGCCTGTTGTACATTGTTATAGTTTTCTGAAATGTATGATTCAAGCATTTTTCATACATACAGCAACTGTAATCTTTCTTTTTAAAAAAAAAACAGAAACAGACTTGTGGAGGCCTATGAGTAACAAAAACCATAGCAAAATGAGGAGAATGGGTTTTCCTATTAGATTAGAAGAGATTTAAAACTTATAGTACAGGAAAATGTTGAATTTAGGGTAATTGGTTGCTGGATTTCTTCAGAATTGAAATCATTATGCCCTGGCCATATTCCAAGCCATCCTTTTCTTATTTTTTTTAAGGTTATAGTTAGAAACAGTGCAGAACATACTATAATGTTGTAGTTGTTCATGTAATGTCACTGAAGCTAGCTTCTGAAAATAGACAAAGGACTTCATGTCCTGAAATGTTCTACTGGTGGAAAATTGATAGCAGCTTGAGATATGCTGTTACTGGGTTTTGTTCTACCTTCAAATTTGTGCTGACTAAAGGGTTTTTGTGCCTGCAAACAAAAAACAAAAAAACAAAAAACTCTTGTCTAGAGGAGGCTGGAAGCTTAAAACAAATGCAGTTTGGAGGGCATTGATTCCCAAGCAGGACTCTGTGAATTTAGCTGGGAATCAATAAATAACAACCAAACTATTTTACTTTTGTCAATTGTAATTTCCTGAAAGAACGTGAATGGCAAGAAATAATTTTATTATTTCCAAGACAAAAAAATAAAAATAAAATAGAAGAATTAAACAGTGTTTTCCCCACTATTGTCCGTTTAGTCTGGAGTTATTGCCAGGTTTGTATACACTACAATCTATTCAAGCATTACTGAGAGATAGGAACCAGAGATGCAGTTTGAATGCAAATTAAGCATGTGCTTTTTACCAAAGCAGCACAGAGACTGTGAGTGTGACCAGGGATATATGAACCCTTCCTCCACCCCTGCCTAATATAAATAAATCAAACAAGTAGCACTACCACCCCACCACACCTACACTGGAAATCAAAGGCTGAAATAAACCATCATTAATCATAAAAAAAATTGTCTAGCCTTACCTTAATGATACTGTGTGAGTTTGCTGGCTTATCAGGGACAAGAGGATGTATGGCTAGAGCAGCTTGAACTCTGGAGACCCCAGACAGTGGAACTATTTCTAGAGGACCATTACTGCCAGTGTAACATAAAGCAGCCCTTGGATTTCTCTGAGGGTACATCTACACTACAGCGGGGAGTCGATTTAAGATACGCAAATTCAGCTACGTGAATAGCGTAGCTGAATTCGACGTATTGCAGCTGACTTACCCCATTGTGAGGACGGCGGCAAAATCGACTTCTGCCGCTTTTTGTCGGCGGCGCTTACTACCACCTCCGCTGGTGGAGTTAGAGCGCCGATTCGGGGATCGATTGTCGCGTCCCAACGGGACGCGATAAATCGATCCCCGAGAGGTCGATTTCTACCCGCCGATTCAGGCGGGTAGTATAGACCAGACCTAAGTTATGGTAAGTGACTAAATGGCCCTCAGCCTCCTCCAGGATTTGGACAGCAGAAACAGGGCCACCTCTCTGCCCTCCCAGTCTGTTCCCCTATCTCAGGTCCTGCAGTGAACATAGCTTGGCCATACGCAAAGTTCTGGCCCATTATTTCCAAGAAAGATTGTTAGGTATTGATGCTTTTATCTTCCAAAGCTACCCTTTAAACAACATGCTTTCCTTTCTGAGGATCACTGGCCTTTTTCTTTGCCAGATGCAGTTTCTTTCCCCGAAACTTTCCTTCCCATTTCAAATTAAATTAGTGCCTTTGGCCACTACTTACTCTTGCAACAAGTGCCATAGGAACTTTAATGATTACAAACTGTCAAGTTTTATCTTTCAAAAAATGGTACCTCCATCAGTAGCTGTTTGATGCCAGGGTGCTTGTGTTCAATATATACTCTGAAGCAAGAGGATGACCTGTTGAATCACCACCATTATTTCCCAGGTCTGGTTGACCCAGGGAGAGTGCTCATTCAGGTACTGGCCCAACCCCACTTAGTTTGTGACTGTGACAGACTCGGAGTACAACATGGTATGGCTGGCTGTTCACCAGTGGGTGCTTCTCAAAGAATAAGTCTCCAGCAGCATTTCATGCCATGCTGTGACGTAGCTTTATCACTGACTCAGAGTGAAGAGTGTCAAAAAAGAGCCACGAGGTCAGGAGCTATATAGCACTGTCTTTTCTTCTCCATCTCAGGCGGCTCCACCATCATGCCAGCCACCCTAAACAAGCAGCATTCTACACGAAGGGCAGCTGACTGTCCCCCATTCTATGCCCACTATTGCTACTCCAACCCATACTGCTCTCACTTTCTCTCCCCATTCCTGACTAGATCTGGCCACATTTTCAGATGAATAGTTTATTTGCTGAAAAATGCCATTTTGAGTCAACTATAACTATTGCAATAAATTTGCCAAATACTTTTAGGACCAAAAAAAAAAGAGAGAGGGAAATTAAAGATCAGGTTAGTCACAGTGGAACTTAGGCACTCTTCATAAAATACGTGCTGGGTCTGTTGCCCTTATTCTTGATAGTTCCAAGGCTAGGGCACTCATCTGGGATGTGAAAGACATGGGTTCAAGTCCCTGCTCTAGAGCAGGTGTAACCCAAGTCTCCTTTCACCCAGATGAGTCCCCTTACCACCAGGCTGTTGGGTATTGTGTCTCTCTGAATTTCTCCTGTGAAGCTAATCATTGGTACAGAGACTACAACATGGATCTTCCCGGTCCCAGCTGAATGCCCTAACCATCAGGCTAGCTCTCTGGTCCAGTGACTGTTCAAGTATTTTATACAAAATGGAACTGCTTCAACAGGAGAGGTTGAGAGCACCCCAATCACAGCTCCTTCTCCTCTTCTGGTGTTGTGAATCTAGCCCTTCATTTCCATTGCTTTTATTTTTAAAAAATGCCTGGAAATGTAATGCTTCAGTTGATCCAAAATGAAATTTTTGTTGACATTTTTGATTCACCAAAAAGTCCATAAAATGTTGGTTTTGGTTTTGACCCAAACTAATTTTTTTTTAATTTCAGAACTGCCAGTGAACTGAAAAATCAATTATTTCCCTATCTGAACTCTTGATATCACCTTCCAACGAACCTGGTGCTGCCTAGGGAACCCACTTCAGAAAGTCCTGCAGCTGCCATGAATTCCCCTATTATATAAAACATAAAAATCAGGACTGAAGGGTTTAGCATTGCTTCTAATCCCACTGCCCCAAACTATCCCCCCCCCCCCCAAAAGAGTTCCACTATTTCAGGCCTGGGTTTCATAGCTGATTCATTAATTCTATACATGGGCCCATACCCTTCATCTTAACGCCCCATCCAGATCTGTGTTTTGCTAGTGGCCTTTATTTATAATGAGGCCACACCAAAACCCCAGATTCTAACAGTCAGGCTTTGGGATGTTCCCAGTTCAGATCTAGATTTTGTAACATAGGCCCGTCTCTAGTTTATATTGTCCTGGTAACTGTACATCACTCTTTCTATAACACCCTGTGACCGGATTGACCACACTGAGAATGCAAGACTCAGGCTGCAAAAAACAGGGGAGCCAATCCCCCAAACTGGTGGCTTATTCTATAATTGGATTCACCAAGCCAGTAACAAAAGAGTTTCTGCAGTACCACACTGGTTAACCAGAAGCCAAATACAGTCCCCCTTAGACATTCCAGACAAAGAGTTCTAATATAGTGAGAGGTTACTGAAAACCCAATTCACCATATATGAGGTTCTTATTAATCCCAAAGGATCAGACACTTACTCCCAGGTGAGTATATATCTCAGATCTTACCAAATATCACATGGTCAGTCAATCCTTAGTAAACTAACTAAAGATGTATTAATAAAAGAAAAAAAGAGAGGTAAAAGGGTTAATAGATCATATACATACAAATGATTACAAAGTCCTTATATCCAGTTTGTAGCAGTGATGGAATAGTGTGCTGGATTGCAAAAGTCTCTCTGGTAACTTCCAAAAGATTGGAAGGTCCTCAGTCCAGAGTTCAAGATACTCCTTTTAGTTGTAAATCCACAGTCCAGAGAATTAGAGCAGGAAAGAGGCAAAATGGAGATATCTCGGGTATCTTTTATATCTTCTGCCATGTGCATGAAATTAACTGCCCCAAACAAAGTCCACAGCCCCTGTGTATGGAAAGTTACTGGCCCAAGGTGGAGTCCAGGGTCACATGAGCATATCACATGCCCCTACATGTTTTGCTAAATCACAGGGGGTGGCCATTGCCTCCTCACACTCTGAGACATCCACAGGAAAGTCCTATTGGATGGGATGAGATTCTTCAATGGCCCATTGTGTGAGCTGAGTGTCCTTAGTGAGCCATCAACACATAGCTGGCTAGCCCTGATGTACATCTATCTGTGGGGGTGTCACCCAGGAATACAACACATGTTTATGATACCAGTTCATAACTTTAGATACAAAGATGATACGTGGATTTAACCAGGATAATCATACTTGATGGATTGTAACTTTACCATTGACACCTTACTTGATACACTTTGTACAAGATTTGTTGCAATTGTATAACAGTATATCAATGATATAAATGATCATCTTCAATCATACAAAATCATACCCTCTTTATTGGTGCGTTTTGAGTGTTATAAAAAGGCGGGAGTGTTATAAAAAGGGTGACTAGAATAGGGTTTAATGTAGTTGAGAGCTTTGCTCAGTTTGTTAGTGTTTTATTTACACATACGCACCCAAAAAAGTAAGAGTTTATTGTCTATTAATGATCGTTACTGAGTGCTGTTTCTATGATCTTTTGAATATTGCACCTCTAAATAGATCCCTTATGATTTATTCTTTCATTTTTCCCCATCAGTCGTGCTGAGAATATAGCCCGCAAACTGCACTTCTTTCCTGTAAGCCCACTGTTTTCTGCATTGTGAGATTTGTTCCATTTTTTAGTGCCCACAATTGCTACGAGATAACCAGGAAAGCCATTTTTTTTCTTTACCTTTAACGTTTTTCCTTTTCCTTTCGTTCTGAACTATAACAAAGAGATGATGGTGACATTGAGTTTTAAGGTGGATTTTTTTTATCCAATCTTGACCTAACCACGTTGAGCTATTTGAAAACAAAACAATCCTGCTGAAATTGTTACATAAAATCTCTTCTGTTTTCTCTCAGCTGCTAGTTTGCTCTGTTGTTTGCCAACTGCTCTGTCAGTGGCACATTCAAAATTGCATCTTTCTGGCCCTGTTTAAGTCTAGGTCATGCTGTTGAGCACAGTCCTGAGCAAGGGGTGCTGAGGAAGTTGTACCTTCCACTCCAGGAGTAGCCTAAGGGATTGTCTACGTTACCCGCTGGATCGACGGGCAGCGATTGATCCAGTGGGGGTTGATTTATCGCATCTAGTCTAGACGCAATAAATCGACCACTGAGCGCTCTCCCATCGACTCTGGTACTCTACCAGGGCGAGAGGCTCAGGCAGAGTCGACGGGAGAGCATCAGCCATCGACTTACCACAGTGAAGATACCACAAAAAGTAGATCTAAGTATGTCGACTTCAGCTATGTTATTCACGTAGCTGAAGTTGCGTAACTTAGATCAATCCCCCCAGTGTAGACCAGGCCTAAGGGACTCAGCAATACCTCTCTGAGACACAGTTCCCTCCTTCTACATATTAACTTCCAGCTGGCCTATACCAGCAGCAAATTACAACCCCATACACTCCCCCACATTACCTCATATGCTGGCCATAGAATAGGGGTACAGCATCAAGGCTCTGTAGAGATGAGGTGAATGGTCAACCATTTGCTCCAGGTATGAAGTAAGCATATATGGTAGTGCATGCTTTACTCCTTGACACACAGATGCAAGATTCAGGTGTCCCAGGCAATTGTGTGTAGAGGGGTGCTCACTCTCCTGCATGTGCCTGCGTCTAGTGGGGTCCTACAGGAGTAAAGAGTATTTTACCTCTGTATTTGGCAGTGGTGTGACTGCTGCTGGAATACTGTGTCCAGTTCTGGTACCCATGATTCAAGAAGAATGTTGATAAATTGAAGAGGGTTCGGAGAAGAGCCACAAGAATAATTAAAGGATTAGAAAACATGCCCGCTAGTGATAGACTCAAAGAGCTCAATCTATTTAGTTTACGAGATGGTTAATGGGTGACTTTATTTCAGTCTATAAGTATCTACATGGGGAACAAATATTTAATCATGGATTCTTCAGTCTAACAGAGAAAGGTAGAACATGAGCCAATAGCTGGAAGTTGAAGTTAGACAAATTCAAACTGAAGTAAGGTGTAAATTTTTGACAGTCAGACTAATTAACAATTGGAACAATTTACGAAGGGTCACAGTGGAGTTGCCATCATTGACAATTTTAAAATCAATATTTTTCAAAAAGAGATGCTCTAGAAATTATTCTGTAGTGGTTCTATGATATATGCAGGAGGTCAGACCAGATGATCACACTGGTCCGTTCTGGCCTTGGAATCTATGATTCTGTGTAGTCCAAGTAACTATCTAGCTGTAATGGTTCCTCGCTCTCCCCCTTGGAGGGAGGCCACTCAGGCTGGCCCTGTCTGGCCAGGACCAGAGTCTGCAAGACAGCCAAGAGCCCACAATAGGGCTGGGCGATGAATAGTCACTGTCAGGCTTTAGCCTGGGCTTGGGTAGCTCAAGTAGTCAGCCCTTAAACACAGTCTATCAGGGCTGGCTGTGGCCTGGGCAGAGCTCAGGCAGCCAGCAAACAAACAGTCTCTCAGGGCGGGCTTTGACCTAGGCAGAGCTCAGGCAGCCAGCGAACCAAAACAGTCTACAGGTGAGCTGGGGCCTAGGCTTGAGAAGGCTCAGGTTGCCAGCATGTAGAACAGTCTCTCAAGGCTGGCTTTTGGCGACTGGTAAGGGAAGCGCCTCTTCAGAGCTAGAGCCTCCTTGCACAGTGTAGGGGATCAGCCACCCCAGGGTGGGTTGGCAGGGGGATGCGGGTCCACCCTATTCCACTGCGTCCCAGCCCAGGGCCCTGGCAGGGACAGGATTGGCTGCCTCTGAGTCGGCGGGGATCCAGCCTCAACACGCCGACTGAGCCACCCCTGGTTCTGCAGCCGGCTGCTCCAGGCCACATCCTGCCTCCCCAGGGTTTGGTTCCTGCGGCCTCCAGACCTCTTCCGGCTCCTCGGGATATATGGCAGCAGGTACTCCGGGCCAGTCCTCGTCAGCGTCTGGGAATCAGGAACAGCCAGGCGCAGATTCCTCTCGGGGACGCGGGAGAACAGGCAGGGCATCCTTCTCCTTCGCAGGCTCTCCCCCAACTGTGCTGCAGGGCCAGCCTTTTATGCTTCCAGCCACACACACACCCCGGTACTTCCGGCGATCTAGGCTCCGCCCTCCAAGGGGCGTGTAATGGTCCCTCGCTCTCCCACTCGGAGGGCGGCCACTCAGCCTCACTGCACTAGCTCTTAGTGATTATTTGTAGGAATCCTGCCCCTCTGCCAGGAATAGGGAAAATCAGCAGGAATTACCTTTATTAAGCCCCATTTTCTTCCCTTACCCCACTCTGACCAGCTTCAGTTCCAGCATATTTCCTCTGACTGGAGGTTAAGCAAACAGTTTCTGCCTCAGCAGATATCCTTGTGCTTCCTTGTGTGCCAGTACATGGATGGGACCATCCCTTTTGTTTCAGACACCAAATCACCAATGAGACACATCTGGGATAGATTTAAATCTCCCTCCTAGCCACAGCTAGAAAATCTTTCCTGAGTCAATGATGGTTGCAGATATGTGAAAAACTCTCATGGCTCCCAGCCTCCTGTTCTCATTTGCTTAAGTACATCATTAAAAAAATGGATGTGCCAGTAAAACTGGCATTCTCTAAAAGTTGCTTGCTGTGGAATTAAAAATAAAAAATCTACAATTTAATTCTATTGGACAACAATCCAAATCAAGCTGGAGAGAGCAAACATTCTAACGGACTATGCACAATGCAAAGTGCTATGCTTGAAATCAAAGTAGCTGCACTATGCTTACTGTAACCTGGGCATGATGCTGTGTAAATCATCGGTTACCAACTTTGGGTTTTGTCATGTAGGGTGGTTTAATGAGAGTAAACAATGGTTAAATTAAAGTGATGCTCAATGACTCACCAATGATCTGTGTATCCTGGACTCCCAATGCAGATTATAAATTTTGAATCAGAGATGTAGTTGCAAGATTTCTTCTCCTAAGAATGCCAAGCAGGAGAAATGGGGAGGTGATAAAATGAACACCGGCCCATGGGTTTAGAAAATTAGAGCCAGATGTTCTTGCATCATATCAGCCAGGCACTTGCTGATGGCCAGGAGCACACATTGATAGGCACTAGCAGCAGGGAAACTTGCCTCCTTTCCCATCCAAGCGACAGCCAGCTGAAATCACTATAGGCAAATCATAGAATCATAGAATTTTAGGGTTAGAAGAGACCTCAGGAGGTCATCTTGTCCAACTACCTGCTCAAAGCAGGACAAACATCAACTAAATCATCCCAGGGCTTTGTCAAGACGGGTCTTAAAAATCTCTAAGGATGGAGATTCCACCACCCCCATAAGTAACCCATTCCAGTGCTTCACCACCCTCCTAGAGAAATAGTTTTTCCTAATATCCAACCTAGACCTCCCCTATTGCAACTTGAGACCATTGTTTCTTGTTCTGTCAGTATAAATGTCTGTATAAACTCTATCAATAGCACGTGGAAAGAAAAAATGTTTTTTAAATTGAGCTTCCACTTTTAACAAGTTGAAAAGAACAGTTGCTAATCAGTCATTAGGGAAAAAAATTGTCTGCCAATCAAACACCTTCTGACCTACTTTTTAATAGGAGCAGAAACCAGAAACCCTTTATGCTGTTTAAAACCTTCAATGGGGTGCAATTCTAGTAAGCAAGAACTCCTGAGGCACTTCTGTTACCTTGTCCCTTTTATATTCTTTCTACCCTTTGGCCACTCACACAAAGCAATGCCTTTCCATTTAAGTGTACTTTGACTAATTAATTTATTCCATCTGCTCTTTCCTCCAGAAGTGCAATCGTGACACACAAGTTTCCAAAACAGATTTGGGTTCTTATATTGATAACCAGTCACAGAAAAATGTAAGGGAATAGGAGGGAAATATTGAGATTTTCTTTTCTTTTATTTCATCCTCACTGGTTTTGAAGCAGATTGCTGATTTATACTGTATGCTGAATACATTAGGGCAGTCGACACGTCTGAGATCATTCATGCAACTAGATTGGAAAAGCTGATACCGCTGCCTAAGGAAGGGCCATAAAAAGTACAATGTCCTTAAAATCATTTTTATTCTGATTCAGTGGAACTGAGTATTTCTTTCGCATATCAATGATTTAGATAATGGCATACAGAGTATACTTATAAAGTTTGTGGATGATACCAAGCTGGGATGGGTTGCAAGTGCTTTGGAGGACAGGATTAAAATTCAAAATGATCTGGACAGACTGGAGAAATGGTCTGAAGTAAATAGGATGAAATTCAATAAGGACAAATGCAAAGTACTCCACTTAGGAAGGCACAATCAGTTGCACACATACAAAATGGGAAATGACTGCCTAGGAAGGAGTACTGCGGAAAGGGATCTGGGGGTCATAGTGGACCACAAGCTAAATATGAGTGAACAGTGTTACGCTGTTGCAAAAAAAGTGAACATCGTTCTGGGATGTATTAGCAGGAGTGTTATAAGCAAGACACGAGAAGTAATTCTTCCGCTCTACTCTGCTCTGATTAGGCCTCAACTGGAGTATTATGTCCAGTTCTGGGCGCCATATTTCAGGAAGGATGTGGACAAATTGGAGAGAGTCCAGAGAAGAGCAACAAAAATGATTAAAGGTCTAAAAAACATGGCCTATGAGGGAAGATTGAAAAAATTGGGTTTGTTTAGTCTGGAAAAGAGAAGACTGAGAGGGGACATGATAACAGTTTTCAAGTATGTAAAAGGTTGTTACAAGGAGGAGGGAGAAGAATTGTTCTTCTTAACCTCTGAGGATAGGACAAGAAGCAATGGGATTAAATTGCAGCAAGGGAGGTTTAGGTTGGACATCAGGAAAAACTTCCTAACTGTCAGGGTGGTTAAGCACTGCAATAAATTGCCTAGGGAGGTTGTGGAGTCTTCATCATTGGAGATTTTTAAGAGCAGGTTAGACAAACACCTGTCAGGGATGGTCTAGGTAATACTTAGTCCTGCCATGAGTTCAGGGGACTGGACTAGATGACCTCTCGAGCAGGGCTGGCTCCAGCGTTTTTGCCGCCCCAAGCGGCGGGGGGTGGGGTGGGGGAAGCCGCGATCGGCGGCACTTCAGCAGCAGCTCTACCCCGCCGCTTCATTCTTCGGCGGCAATTCAGCGGCAGGTCCTTCCCTCCGAGAGGGACTGAGGGACCCGCCGCCAAAAAGCGAGACGTGCCGTCCCTTTCCATTGGCTGCCCCAAACATCTGCTTACTGCGCTGGTGCCTGGAGCTGGCCCTGCTCTCAAGGTCCCTTCCAGTTCTATGATTCTGTGCCATCTAATCTGTGGTTTATTCTTGAAATGCCTGGCTGGAATCCCCATGGAACCAAAAATGATCAGCAAATAGAGACCCAATTTGATCATTTTTCTTTGGAGCATTTACAAGGAGCTAAAGAGATCAATTTTTAAAAGTAAAAGCACTGCTGAACTTCATTGCCAACACTTGTCGTTTCACAAGCACTGCAAAATCAAATACTGCACTGTACTTCCATACGCAAGTTAGCTTCTAAAAAGTTAGCCACATTTATTTTAGACCAAGTGCCCTTTATCTGAACTGACAGCAGGTAACTGATCAAATATTACTGAGTTTGCCTTTAAATTTTAACCTGCGAGAGTTCCATTGCATCCTGTTTTTATGTTGTGTGGCATAGTATGCCAGAACTAAGCAATATGGCACACCATAATGTAACATGACAGCTAAAATTCAAAAGTTGAAGACAGTTCTTCTACAATGATTAACCACTTTTCGTATTGAATGGCTTTGCAAATCCAGTACTTTGTGGATATTTTTTAACCTGCCAGGTAGCCCTGTACTGAGTAGGTCAGCTTTTGATCTGCCAGCTCTTTGCATAGGAAGTTACTCTATTAGATATAGATTTCCAGGACTTGGTTGGGTTTGCAGAACAGAATAATACAGTTTTGCATAAATCACTTTTTGAACTGGTTCAGATTTAGTTTCTCTTTTTGCATGTGGAGTTTCATCCACGTTCCTGCTTTGATGCAAAGTAAATTGACAGTTTGTAAACTTGAAGGGGAGCTAGGAAAAAAATGTTCTCTAGCAAAATATCTGTGCTCATTCGGGATATTCTGAGGCTCTCTTTGTATGTAATTTGGATAACCTTGACAACTAACACAGTAAACAGTGCCATAATTTTAAGTGACGATGAACTAGCATGTTAAAATATCTCTGCCAAAATCTAATACAAGTTCCAAGCCTACCAGGTGTTTCATTGTGTTATCACATAGAACTAACACAATTTTTTCCTTCAGTTCTGAAGAGGTGGTCCAAAATGTTTAAACTACAGTAGTTGCAACATGTCAAAGTGGGAATTTATTATCTCAGCCCCAATAGGTCTTAATAAGCCTTACACAACTGTTTAGGCATTTATTCTATTAACGGCTGTTCATTCCAGTGGCTTCACCTGAATATTCATGATCTTACTATTCCCAGTGCTTCAGTGTAGCAGCTGTTTGAAATCCACAGCAAATGTTCAAGAGAGTTCCACAAATATAAACACCCTCACAGCTGAATGTTTGGGGCCTGTGCATCACAGAGGAAAGATATGAAACATTTATGAGGAGTGATTTTTGGAGGATGGCATTTACAAAGCTTAAATAGTCCTTGCACATTTGGGAGCACTTCACAATGATTGGGACATTACCATGGAGGACAAAGAGTCTGGGAGAGCCTATATCCCACAAAGACGGTATTCTCTCCTCTTCACCATAATTCAGCGTAATGGAGGATTCCTGCTAAATCCTATATTGATTAGAATCAGAACCAAGTCCCTTACAGTTGTAAGGGGTGTGTGTGTGTGTGTGTGTGTTGCTGTGGATTTTCTCAACCTTGTTTGAAGGAGGGTGGAAACACTATGCACAGAAAGGGCTTACTAAGAAGGTGATATGGTGAGAAATAATGGGATGAAATTAATTAAATTAACCAGAGTGGCAAATAGGTCACTATACAATAAATTTTTAAAAAAGAAGAATAATTGTGAAATTCCACTAGCTCCTGTATGAAGCCAAGCAATTAACTCAGGTCCTATGTATTTAGACTGTTTTCTGCTTAGTATTAAACAGTATTCTGATGTAGTCTAACTAGAAAAGACACTTCAATTAACCAGCACATGGAGGAAGGATATACAGAATTCAAGGTTTTATTTCAGAGTATTGGGAAGGGAGTTCTCATCTCCATAAATCGTCTGTTCTATTTCTGCCCAGGTTGCTAGTTACCGGTAACTGTTACCAGCTACAGATTATTTGGTGGCCTTTGCAAAATGAATTGGTGGGTTTAGTCAGAGGACATGTGTCCTTCTCAAAAAAAAAAAAAAAAAAAAAAAACAGAACAAAACCTTTTAAGGCATGAAAGGATAGTTCATTTTGAGCTGATAGGTACATTTGCAAGGCAGTTGGATGGAAGTTTAAAACTGATGCTGCCTATTTTGTAGAAAGTGGATTTTGTCTCCATTGTTATCACTCATGGGGAGGCAGAAGGAGGGTCTTGTGGTTAAGGCACTGTGCTGGGACTTGAGAGATCTAGATTCGTGGCTCAGCCACAGATTTTCTAAGTGACCTTGGTCAAGTCACTCAATTTCTCCATGCTTCAATTCCTCAACTGTAAAATGAGGAATAACACTACCCTACTTGATAAGGTATTTTGAGATTGAATTCATTAGTGATTGTGAAATACTTGGATCTACATTGGTGGGAGCCATTTTACAACCTAAAAATCTAGATTAACACATCCTAGCTCTCGCACCAGCAATACAATCAGCAAGAAAACAAAGGAATTTAAAAGAATCAGATTAAATTTTATTTAATTCCACTGGTTCAAAAGCACTGACTTTTCAACTCCTGCTTTTCACCTACTATCATCTCTCTAGAGATTGCACTGAGCTTCAAAATCTAGATGCAAATCTGGATTCAAATGTCCCCAATGTTTGGGGTGTTGGGAGCTGTTTGGATCTGGGAGTTTGGCTGAGCTCACTGTAGAGGTGGGGGCAGCAGCAAAATTTTCATCTTCATCCACACTGGTCCATAGTATGAGTTTGTTTGGATCTGGGATTTTGGTTTGGTCCAATCACTGTACTTCTTTTGATGCACTAGCAGATTTCTTATAAGAACAGCACCAAATTGTGCGGCATGGGATATGGTAAAATGTGTGTGTGTGTGTGTGTACACACAGACATACACACACACACACACATATATATAGGGGCGGGGGGCAAGGAAGTATCCAGTCATTTTACAGTGAAAGTCACTTCTGTGAGTATTACATCCAACTGTTGTCACCAAATGTGTTAAGTGAGTTGGTAGTTACTATGATTTAAATTGTCAACTTCTTGTAACTATTTTCCTTCATACATATTTATATATAGGCGTAATGTTTGTTTAGACCTTCCACAAACAGTGTACAAAACATTAACTTCACTATAATTCAGAGCAAGGCATCTTTTAAATGAAAGATGCCATTTCAAAAAGTATGCCACTATGCTGATCACACTACATGAGTTTAAGTGTACAGAGCAAATTTTACAACAGTCCCAGGATTTTCAGTACTACCAGAGAAGGCATTGTTCATATACAGACCTGATCTCTGTGAACAGAAACGGTTCCAGGCTAATAATGAAATAATCCATTTTTACCAGATGAAAGAAGGGGGATCAGAAAAGTAACTTGAGCTATGGGTAATAATGGTGCCAAAAGCTTATAATGGAAAATATCTAAAGAATCCGAGACTCTCTTTGTTAGATATGAATGATTTCTTTTTTCTTGTGAAATGTGTATGAAGAACTTGAGAAGAACTGCCTGAGTGAATTTTATGAGAAAAAGCTCTGTTTGGGGGGAAAAAGGGGTAGTGTCAAGTTGCAGCCCAAACACATCTCAATGTTACGTAACAGGAGGCACAGTTGAAAGATGTTCAAACGACTGCACTGTGATGCACTTGGAGTTTGAATCTTTTTTTTTTCATTTCCTCCCCCTGCCAGAAAACCGAGTTTGATAATTTTAACAAGAAAAGTTCTGTGTGTCTCATTAGCAATCTGCACTAACTGATATTTAGGGCAAAATTCTCAGCCCATTAAAGTCAGTGGGAATTTTGCCATTTACTTCAATAAGGTCAGGATTTCGTCATTACAATCTCGCTACTTTGAATCAGTGATAGAATAAATACTGTATAGAAACGTTATGCATGAGTGCAATTTCTGGGCCTCATCCTTCAAATCTCACTCATGCATCCTTACTCGCATGAGTAGTCACTAGAACTTCACCTGAGTAAAGATTGGAAGAGTTCATTTGTGACAGTTCATAAACAATAGTCCTTATCATTGCTTCCTCTGAACTTTTCCCCTAACCTCCTGCTCTTATACAAGTAAGGAAAGAGAAAAAGCAAATAAAAGATTAAAATAATTATATTTTAATATTTAGGCTTAATCTGTGCCCCAAAAATATGCATACACCAACAATTGCATATACAGCATGTGCATTTGCCACATACAAAGAGCCCAATCCCACAGTCCTAGGGAATCCAAAATGTTGTTTTGATATTGGTTAAAGTTTTTGACTGTGCATGGAATGCCTGATTGAGTCACAAATGGCTAACTGTTTAACCTCCTCTCTGTGCATGTCAGCACCTGTTTGGCATACGCAGTTACTAGTACACACATTTTGCAAGTGCAGCTTAGAAAACATAATCTCTATAAAGTTCAGGAGATACCAAGATTTATCTCTGAAGAGGGCAGAGATGGGAGTGGGTGAGAGTGGGTATGAAGAAAAGGGAGGAAAGTGGGATTAATGGCATGCACACTGGGCCTCATAGCCTTTTCCTGTAAGTAAAATCGCTAATGTTCTGGAGTTCCATCCTTTGTATTTCAGACCCTGATCTATCTTCTAATTCCCACTCAGAATCCTTTCAGCCATGTGTGTATTGGTTACTAATCACTAAATAATAAACTCTGGTACCTCTATGGCACATTAATCTGAGGATCTCAAAGTATATTACAGAATTTAACTAATTAAGCATCTCACATGCCCACATACACACTTGCTTAGAAAAGTGTGTGTGTTTGTAATTCCAAATAAATCATTTTATTTCAGTGAGTGCTGGTTTGAGATTGAAATAAGAAATAGCTTGTTGACTATTAAAGCAATTAAAAGGATCGTCTTATTGATTCCCACCCAGCGAGGCACAGACCTCAGTAATGAACATCAACTGGTTTAATAAGGGAAAAGGCAAGATTTATTGGACGCATGTGCTTTTCATTAGAGAGAGCTGAAGAGAAATAAAAAAATGCTGAGCTATCAAGTCATGGACCAGTCTTACTCTGATGAATGCAGCTAGCACAGGCAAGTGAGTAATAGAAAGTAGTATGTGACCTGTTAAATTATTGAAACCAAAGTATCAGAAACAAGATTGTTTTTTCTCCAAAGTTTTCCCTTTTGTTTTTTTCTTTTTTTCCTCACTTTGATTTCAAAATTTGGATGGCCATGAGAAAGCGAGACTCCAAATGTTTGAGAATCAGAGTGAAGACTCTCTTTCCTCTCATGGACTCTTTAGGGAACCTCCGATACATACAAGTGCTTCAGACACATACTTAATTTTAAATCAAAATTAGACATTTTTTTTTCTAAAAGATGTGCTCTGGTTCAAACAGGAATTAGTTCAGGGAAGTCCTATGGCCTGAGTTGTACAGAAGGTCAGACAAGATGACCACAGGCATTATCTAGGATGTGTCACCTTCAGGAAGAATAAAAAATGTCTGCAAGGACAGAATAGGTACTGAAATGTCCCAATTATGTGAGAGGTAGTCTGGGTAATTGTTGAATTTTTATAGCTACCAATTGTAGCAGTTGATTTAGCAAACATACAAATTGCTTTTGGGTGTTAACCCCCAGAGAGAGACTGTTCCAAATCAGCACTCTGCATGTTTACAGGCTGAACAATGAAACTCTGACTAAAATGATGGAATCTGGTATCCTCATTTCTCCTTTGTCAGGCAGAGAGTGTGGGTTTTATGTAGCTTATAAAAACTAAGGGACCCGATTCTGCTTTCAGCTATATTCTATACATTCAGGCTACCTCCACTGACTTTGGTGGAGTTACTCAAGTCGCTCAGCATGTCACTGAGAGTAGAATTCTACCTGCCATCTACTAAGAAATAAAGCTTTTGGTTTCAGCACTTCCCCATTTTATGGGAAGTCAGACCTGCTTATTGGTGAAATCCTTCATAAAGCCTGAGGAACTGGAATCCTACACAGGAACCCTTCCTCATTGTTCCAGTGTGCAGGGCTTTTGGCTTCTGGATCCCTGTGATAAAGCCTGAATCCAGTCACTCTTTCCCCAGCCCTGACCCAGTATTCCCCTCTGTGGCAGTATATTGTGAACTGGCATCGAGGCCATTTCTTTGACACAGAGCCTCTTGCCTCCCATCCTCCCCACATACCCGACACACTGGCACCGTGGTGCTTCCGCAGCTCAGACCTTATTTGGGTCCTCCACCAATGCATGAATTTTGCCCATTCTGAACTCGGCTATTGTGAACCTCCATGGAGTGTATTGAGAGTCGCAAACTGTTGCAGGGCATTGGAATTTGTAACCTCCAATTATTGATGTAGCAAACCTTTGCATGTACTGAAGTTGTTCTGACTTCAGGTTCCACTGCGTATTTGGTTTGTGAGATTGTTTTGGGTAAGTGGGTCCCTGTGAAGGTAGTGCAGATGAATGTGATTGTTAATTGCCTTGTGGCATGAAAAATTACTGAAAACGGGGCAGGTGTGTGTGTGTGTGTGTGTGTTTATTTTAAAAATCATCAGTGAATATGACTGGGCAAATATCCCTCATACCCTTTCTCAATGTACCTCAATCCTATAAAAAAAGAACATCTCTCTAGGCTATTCCATTTCTATGCCCATCGGTCTGCAGAGGCAGCCCACAAGGGTATCAATGAGAGCCAAGTGTAGTGGTGGCTTTGGGTTCTGAACACTGAGGCCAGAACTGTGGCCACTGACTCCTTTCACAAAATCTCCAACTAGTCATCAGAGAATAACAACTCTCAGGCCTTGTCTATTGGGAAACTGCACCAGTATGACGTAGGATATGAATTTAAACAGTTAAACCAGTGCAAACCCGTGCGTGGACACTCTCTTATTTCAGGTTGAATGGCTTATTTCAGTTAAGCTTACTCTGGTTCCCTGTCCTGGATGCAAACTGGTGACTTAAGAGGTGGAAGACACATGCTTGTCATTCCGCTGGCAGTCACCAACCATGAATTGCGAACCACCAACTGTGCTTGGGTGAGCTGTTCTCAGGGTGACTGCTCCTCTCCCTAACTCCAGGGAAGGGCAGGAATGGCTCTGGGACTCCCTCTACTGCAGCTGGAGTTGCTGCCATCTGGCTGAGGTCAGAGTTAAGGTTTTCCAATAGTGTGAGTCAGAAGAATTTGGTAGGTGTGTGATGGTTCCTTATATGTTGGAAGTGCAAAGGAGTTTTGTGTGTAGATGTGGAATGTGTGATATCACTTACCATAATGTGTGGGCATGAAGTGGGAGTGGGAGGTCAAAAAAGCTACCCTGAACTGAATATTTCCAAGCTTTTTAGGTATTGCATGGGTGGATTTTGCATTTATACAGTCTTTATGTAGTCAAACAAAGATTTTGTTGGTGGGTTACGTAATACTGCTTATTCTGTCCCACAGCTTTTCATGATGGTGGGCTGTCAGATTTGAAGGTTTGCCAGTAATCTAGGTTCCTAGGCCGCTGCTATTCAAAGTGCCCCTGTTGGAATGGTAGAGAGACAGGTGTATGTGAGAGACCAGAAGGACAGTGCATGTTAGAATGAGGAACTAAGGAGCATCTGACACTATTAGGTAATTCTGAGAAGGAGTTCAGTTTTCAGTTGGAATCACTGACTGGTAAAGGGCCAATTTTAAAAGAGACTACATTCTTTTCCAGGATCTTGTTTGTTTGGAGAGGGGAGGAGGGGTTAATAAAAATGCTTTTCCTTAGACGGGAATATACTTACGGGGTTATAACTTGTAATGTGGGGCAAAAATTCCCAACGGTGTTTATGAAAAGGATCTCCAGGAAGAGAATAATGGGATTTAAAGATTTAGGTTGTCTGTGGTCATTTTTAGCCACACTTAGATCACCATTCCATCAGGGTCATCATTATGCAGGTGACTGCTAATTAAAATCCTAAATATCAGGAACCAGATGAAATGCTGACCTTTTCCTCTGAGGAAAGATTGATTGATTATTCTTTGTTGTTCAATACCTTGTGTGTCTTTAAAGATGTAATCTTGCCCATTCCAGGGCATTTTTTTAAAAGGTTCTGCCCTAGATTCATTGATGGAAGAAGCACTTCGCTGTGAAAGGCATCATATACTGAGTAATTGCACTTGTGTACACTAGGAATCATTTTACAGTGGTTTCTTTACTATTGAAGCTGTAATTTTTTATATTGGTCAATCTCTCTATTGAATCAATTTGTGTATCGGAAATAGAAAATGCTAACATTTTCTTAAAGGATAATGTTTTGTAATTAGCAGGCTTTAAAATGAATTTTCATGGAAGAAGTCTGTCACTTTCACATGTAGTCCTTGTATATCACAGAATCGAATGCAGTGAATCCTAGAATGTTGGGGTGGTGTGTGCGTTATATCATAAGAACATAAGAATCGCCATACTGGGTCAGACCAGTATCCTGGCCATCTAGCCCAGTAACCTGTCTTCTGACAGTGGCCAATACCAGATGCTTCAGAGGGAATGAACAGAACAGGCAATCATCGAGTTATCCATCCCCTGTTGTCTACTCCCAGCATCTGGCAGTCAGAGCTGAGGTACACCCCAGAGGTTGCATTCCTGACCCCCTTGGTTAATAGCCATTGATGGACCTATCCTCCATGAACTTATCTAGTCCTTTTTTAATCCCACTGTAGTTTTGGCCTTCACAACATCCCCTGGCAATGCATTCCACGGATTGACTGTGCATTATGTGAAGAAGTACATCCTTCGTTTGTTTTAAACCTGCTGCTTATTAATTTCATTGGGTGACCCCTGGTTCTTGTGTTATGTGGAGAGGTAAATAACACTTACTTTCTCCATACCATTCATAATTTTATAGACCTCTATCCTATCCCCCCTTACTCATCTCTTTTCCAAGATGAAAAGTCCCAGTCTTTTTAATTTCTCCTCATATCTTTCATACCCTTAATCATTTTTGTTGCCCTTCTCTTTACCTTTTCCAATTCTAATATTCACATAAGATATTTGCTATCAATGTTCTCATTACAAAAAGGGATGGGGCAAATTGGTGAGATTGAAGTAAAGGAAAAAGAGGGAAAGGGAAAACAGAGAGAAGTGAGCAAAGACAATGGAAAATCCAGATTATCAGGATCCTCCCTTCTCAACAGCTTGAAGTGCTGCAAGTCAAAAAAATGTTTTAATTTCTTCCCCATTTCTGACAAGGTTCCTTTGTTATATGCACTCTTGTTGTAGCCATGTCAGTCCCAGGATATTAGCAAGACAAGGTGGATGAGGTAATATCTTTTATTGGACCAACTTCTGTTGGTGAGAGAGATGAGCTTTCTTTTTTCGAAAGCTCGTGTCTCTCCTCAACAGAAGTTGGTTCAGTAAAACATATTATTACATCACGCACTGAAAACTTGTCTCTTACCAACAGAAGTTGGTCCAATAAAAGATATTGCCTCACCCATCTTGTCTCTCTAAAGTTCCTTATGTCAGAGAATTGCAGAAGTGAGGAGGGAAAGTTAGTTTGTTGGAAGACAGGGCATTAAAACAGAAGTTCAACTTGAACCAAAAAAAAAAAGTGATCTGTTAGTTATTTCTGTCCTTGATTGTCATGAGCCTAGGGAATGTCCGACCTACTCCTATCATTTCAGTTCCTTGAATGAATGCAGACTAGTCAATAGTCTTAAATTGTTCTGACTATATTTAATGCTGGTTGCATCAATTTCAGGGCCAACGAAAGACCAAACACATGAGTTTTAGACTCATCAGACTCTTTGATATCAATTCCAGATACTTCTCACAGTGCAAAGGTAGCCTTGTTTGGTTAATTATCCAGTAAGTTGAAATTGTGCCTATATATTTGTGAGCTTCATTAGGGTAATACTGAGACTATTTCTATTTTCAAAGAATTATAGAAAATTGGGAGCAGAGTACACTGGCATAACTGTTCACAAAAAAGGAAGGTGAGGGCCTACAGGATCTGTGTTCATATGTCTTCCCAATGACACAAAAATGCTAGGGCAGTGGTTCCCAAACTTGTTCCATCACTTGTGCAGGGGAAGCCCCTGGTGGGCCAGGCCGGTTTGTTTACCTGCCGCGTCCACAGGTTTGGCTGATCGTGGCTCCCACTGGCCACGGTTCGCTGCTCCAGGCCAATGGGAGCTGCTGGAAGCGGTGGCCAATACGGCCCTCGGCCACTGGGAGCCGCGATTGGCCGAACCTGTGGACGCGGCAGGTAAACAAATCGGCCCGGCCCACCAGGGGCTTTCCCTGCGTAAGCGGCGGAACAAGTTTGGGAATCACTGTGCTAGGGGAAAGGAGGCAACAGCAGTTGTAAAACATAACAAGTGCCTTAGCTGGAAGTGTTTTTATTTTGTTCCTGAAGTGTGCGCTGACTACATGGATAGTATAGCATATTGTAACTTGAAATAGGTGGGGTTCAGAGTGTATAGACCTTGTTGGGGAATTGAGGACTCTCTTCCCTCGTGTACTTTTGGAGGATACTATCCGTTTTGGGCAATCTTATCTATTCCAAAGGCAAAACATTTTCTCTTCGAAGTATTTTAATGAGACACAGGGATAAGTCTGGCATGGATGATTTATCAGTATCCTGAGAGGGGGTGATTCCATCAAGGACAGAGAAAGCATCCTCAAACTTCCCTTCAATTCTGGGGAAGAATTGTAATAAGGGACTCCAGCAAGTTCCCTGTAGTGCATCACTGCCTGTTTCACCTTTGTCCGTGTATGTGTAGGCTTTGTTTCACTTTGTTACTACTTCTATTTATTATATATGCTCTCAGGCCCTGACACACACACTCACACTCACACTCTCTCTCTCTCTCTCTCCCCCAATAAGAATGTGCTTGACATTGTGTTATTTTTCCAGCCCACAGCTGAGCTCATAGGAATTAAACTTGCACTCTCGTAGTTCCTTCCTCAGCACACAGGAATTCTGTTAATGGCAGATTGCCTGAGATGTCCATTCACCTAAAGTCCGCGCCCTGAGCCATCTACCCCCAGAGAGTAGTAGTTAAAATAAACTCTTGTCTAGTTTTCCTCATTATCCCCAGCTTCTATACCACTAAGTATCTAGTTTGTGACCCTGTCAAGGCTTTGACCCACAGAACGAGAAATGCCGAACCAAAGGATTCTAAGTCACTCTTTCCCTGAAGTCTCTCTCACCCACATTGCTCAGTTAACATTTTACTGAGCATTTCACTCATCTGGAATCTGTTTTTAATAATTTCAGGAAACAACAGCACAGACAGTTCAGGCCAATGCTGACCCTAGCTTGCTAAATTCCCCCTTTTTTTTCCTTCAAAACTACATTGGAACAGAATTGATTGTAAATGGTTCCCAAAACTTCCAGGCCAGTTGCACCAGTTTAACAGACTACTCTTTATAGTCCTAATTAGCATCTGCTTCCTCCCAGTCAAATGTAGGCTATATCTTGCAAGAGAGCTTGTGCTAAAACCCAATCTCAGAATTGTTTGCAAAACTTGAGATTTGGAGAAAGCCAGTCTCCACTGAAGTTTAGCATGCATACAGCTGAGTTGGAGGGGGGCAGTGGCAGAACTCCAGACAGAGCCGCCAAGAGCGGGTTCGGGCCCCGGTGAAAAAAAATTTTCGGGCCCCCCAGCAAGGGCAGACCGGCTAACCAGGGCAGACGAGAGGGGGGGCAAGCTGGGGAAGCCTGGCCCTGGGCCCCCTTCCGGACCGCCAGGTCCCAGTAATTTGTACCGGCTTTCTCCCCCCCCGCACCCCGGTCGGCCCTGACTCCAGAACCCCGCACGGAGGATCAGCATTAAGGGGGTAGGGAACAATCTAGAGCATCAAACTGATGTACCATTTACTGGTACAGGTACTGTGGTTGTGAACCAATGGACTGGAGAAGGTTCACTGTTTTCCTGACATTACTTAATCGAGCAAACAAACAAACAAACAAACCCCGCAGCCCACATAAGTAAATTCCCTGAACTGAAGAAGATAAATTTGTCTGAAAAGCAGTGAGGAATCTGACAGGAAAGAGTTACTTTATGCCATGTTCTGGTGAGGTAAAACAACCTTAGGTTTGCTCTTGTCTGCAGGTTTTTCTTAGTGAGAACAGAAGGTTGGGCACAAGGTGAACTGTCAGGAGGAAAAATCGAGGGAATCATAGAGAAGATGGGCCTTGTACATAATTGATCTGACAGAGTGCTGCCCACTCTATCATTGTGGCTGAAATACGGTGGGCCTCCTGTGCAATAATGCATGCGATTTTAACAGCACAAGACTTGGTCTGTTAGGGGATTTGTTTAATCAGGAGTGTAACTATCCCTGTCAGCACTGCACATCATTTTCAAAACAAGAAAGCTGGTCTTTGACTGGAAGGAAAAAATTCTGTTGCACTAATCACCTTTAACAACTGATGTAGGAAAAAAGATATTCTGTGGCTAGGTCTACACTATGGGGGGTGGTCGACCTAAGATACGCAACTTCAGTTACGTGAATAGCATAGCTGAAGTTGCATATTTTAGGTCGACTTACCTGGCTGTGAGGATGGCGGCGAGTCGACCGCTGCCGCGCCGCCGTCGACTCCGCTTCCGCCTCTTGCCGCAGTGGATTTCCGGAGTCAATGGCAGAGCCATCGGGGATCGATTTTATCGCGTCTTCATTAGACACGATACGTCGATCCCCAATAGATTGATTGCTACCCGCCGATGTGGCGGGTAGTGAAGACGTGTCCTGGGTGAAATACTGGCCCTCATCCCAGTGACTTCAGTAGGTCCAGTATTTCACCCTTTCTTCCCTGAAAATTTGACATTGTTACTGCTTGTTCTTCACTCTTCCCGCCCCCCCTCCCAGCATAGTTCATTTTATTGGGAACCGTAATCATGTTGAAGCACCTTGTAATTGCAAGGGCAATGTGCAAAGCTGAGAGTACTACTGGTTCCCTATTATCAGAAGAGGTGTGGGGGGAAAGGAGACTCCCAAAGACTTGGGGTTAAACAAGCAGGCAAAAGGACTGAAATTACTGAGTGTTATTGGTTTCAGTTTGGAAGGAAAAAATGACCTAATCACTTAAAAAAATAGAGACCCCATTTTAAAGAGAATGAGAAACACGGTCCTCAAAGCTTTCAGATAAAGAGTAAGATTTTCACAAAGGACAAGTGATTTTGTGTGCCCAACCTGACACTCCTTTAGAGAAGCCTGATAGAGGTTGGGTGCTCCTGGCTTACTGAAAATCAGGCCCCTTTAAGGTGACTCAGGAATGTAGGCACCCAAAAATAAAAGCACACCATATCACTGGTCACTTTTAAAATCTTGGCTAAAAGGGCCAATCCTGCCAGATGCTGAGCACTCCCTGGGAGGTGCTGAACGCCATCAGATCCCAAGGGAGTTGAGGTCACTGAGCATTTCACAGGCTCAGGCTCTTGTTATCAATTATCAGAAAAATGGAGTCAGGGAAGGACCATCCTATTCATTCCTGTGCCTTGACCTGGAGAAATCACCCTCTGCTGAGGTGAGAGAGTAATTCATTAGCTATTATGTACATTTAGCCTTATGATGGATAAATCAGGCTGATAATGTAATTATATTGCTGTGGCAGCATAATCTGTTTCCGAAGAACTAAGTTTATATCACCACAAATTTCATTTAAATGGTTACCAGCAATGAAAATCTATAGTAGCTATAAAAATAACTTGCACTATGCTCTTGAAACAACCCTTTCATGCAATGTTTATGGATGTTAAACCAGATTGTGATTATTTTCAGCATGTAGGGATTTACCCTCTGCATAGTGTTGGCATGATCTGTGATGTCCTGTGCCTAAAACAAATATTCTCTAAAAACATTTGTTATAAAAAGGGTTAACAGTTTCCACTCAGTGTGAAGCCATAAAGAAATTAGTGTTCTGAAGTGTAGAACATTCGCTTTTACAGTAGGTGGTGGTGTTACACTTTCATACATGCCAGGCTAATTAACTATCCTAAAGACCACATCATTAAATTATTTCCTCTGCTTAAAACATTGCAATGCTTAATGTACCCTGGCAATTCAATCATGTTTTAAACAATATCCTAAGCATCGGCTGTTGCATGGTGACATTTAGAGTAGATTTCACATTTTGCTAGGGATGCAAGTAAAATGGAAGTGAGCAAAAAATAGAATCTGCAGTCCAGAAAAGCTATTTGAACAAAAATCTTCTAAGAGAACTTCTAAATAGGGCTAGTTATCGTCTAGACAATTGATTCTACTGTTCTGAAAAAGTTCCTGAAGACTTCAAAAGGTTTGTTTTCATGTTTTCCCCACACTATTTGCTAAACTTATCTCCGGCATCTGACTATCCTTCAAGGTATATTTTGTTTTGTTGTTTTGTATAGTTTGTTTCCCACCAACGTGAAATCCCTTTAATGAAGTCTCATCAATTTATTTTTAAATAATTATAATACCTTCGGCTTTGTTTTCTGCAGGTATATTGCGGACATTCACTGAGATTGCTTTTTGAAAAATAAATGCATGAAAGCTCATTGTTTCCCATCAAGTCAAAATATCTCAAGTTAAAACAACTGATCAAGAAAGGGCAGTGTTCTGGCTTTTCTGATGTATACACAAGTATCACTTCCATCCACAAGTAATGGATCATCTTTGTGGCAGAAGGAGTGTAATAGTAGCACAGATTTCTGCCCGAAGGACAGCTAAGCTACCTCACTCCTTGCAAAGGGCATACTTTAGTGTGGCTATAGACATGGAAATGGCCTGGGTTTTGGCCCTGCATGGTAACTGCATACAGGCTACCTTCAAAAAGAGAAACTTCCACCAGTGGATATTGTGTACATAACCTATTGGATCCAGGGAAAATCAGAGGTAAAACTGCCAAACTGATGGTCCTGACACTGAACATGTCCAAAAGCTGCTGCCTGCACATCTTCTGCTGGTCCTGCCCCAGTAAGGTATTCAGAGACAGGACAAAGACACACACTGATTCTTGGCATGCCAAATTCCACCCTCCTCAAGCAAAGAGCTACGTTACTAGTTAATAAAAGAAGCAGGAGTCCTGTGGTATATTGCTATCCATTTCCCCCAACTAGATATAAAAGTAAATCAAAATCATTTTTAAAATGTTTATTTTAAATATTACAGAAGACACGCGGGTCAGAGTGCAGAGCTCAACATTAAAGAAAGGGCTGAGTCAAAAGCCCAGATACACTCTCAAACTGGGAGGTGTTCATCTTTAAACGCAGTTGGTATGGCAGCCGTGTGTACAGTCCTAACACTCCTCTTCGGGTAGGTGTAAGTTATTTCCCACACAACATCTGTCTGGTACATCAGTGACTGAAGCTGACATATCTGAGAGTAGACATGATCTGACATACTAAGACATATAAGAACACAACACAGACATCAGACCTACAAAAAGACATCTGGTAAATAAGACACAGACAAGACACAGCTCAGAATGAAAGCAGAATGCTACTTGAAGTTGCAGACACTCCATGTTATAGAAAAAGAATAGTTAACGACATGTGAGAAGGTCACTATTCATGTAGCTTTAAGGGGCAAACCGGAGACAATAGTCTCTTCTTCACCCTGAGATTATCTAAGAGGGGTGAAAAGAAACTGAAATTATCAATGGGGGGGTGTTGTTTTTGTGCCCCTGTGCTTTGGGGATCAAATTATTCTTGATGCATAAAAAAATTATTCGAGAGTAGCCTCTTAAAAAAAGTACCATAGGGTTAAGCCAGAAAATTCAGACCTAGTTCTAGACATTGATTATGTAAATCTCAGATTATTCAGATCCATCGTTTTGATTGAACCTCATTATAATGTTATTTGTAAAACTTGGATCCAGATTAGAGTTTAAACATTCCTAAAGTCTGGGGGTGGCTGGCTCGGGAGTTTAGGCTCAGACCCATCTGTATTATTTATTTTAAAAGAGGACTGATGTGTAGAAGTGTTAACCACTGCTGTTTCATCTCAGGTAAATAATTATGTTATGCAAACCAAAATTCCCCTCTCACTTGCAATTGCATTCCCATGCAGTTCCCAAATGTATTCTTCACTGCCTGTCCTGCACTCTTCAATAGTATTTATTGCTTTTCTGTGATGCTCATTATTGACATATGTGAGGTCTGAACAGCACTTCACAAACACTATTGCATTTATCCTCACTTTACAGATTGCTAAAGTGAGGCACAGATCAGTTAAGTGACCTACCAAGAGGCAGCTAGGAATAGAGATCAAATTTCCTAAGTTACAGTCCAGTGCTTTATCCTTCCTTTTGTTGCTGTGTGCTGTTAAGTAGGTGTCATGTTCATCTTAGAGAGAGATGCTTCTCATTGGTGGGTGAAGTGTTCTCTTTATGTAGTGTGTGTAAAGTGTTTCATGATTCTGTTGGATGTAAGACACTATGCAAATGTAAATCCTTATAGCTGGTGTAACTTGAACAGGAAAGTTCAACAGATGGCACAAAAATCTGAATTACAAGTTCTCAATACAAGCAGACTATAATTGAAATACTCTAGAATAAAAGTGACTGCCACCTGCGCTTTGCAGTTTCAAGAAAAAAAGCATCTGAAATATCCTCCACACAGAGAAATGTAACAGGAAACATGTCTGTTTCAATGGATTACATAGACAATTCTATGGGACAATTCCTTATATACTACTACTATAAGCAGTAAGTTTTCAGAAGTTCTTTTTCCAGTACATGAGGTTAATTAATAATATGTAAAAGTTTATAGTTTATATAGTATAATCTCATAAACATTTATTAGTATGCTAATAGACACTAATGGCCCCGTGGGCATAAAATTAAACTGTAGTCTGAAGTGACAGTGCAAAATACTGCTCTATTCAGCCATGTTATCCATTTTTCTGCTGGCACTCGGGTTTCAAACAAATGCACAAATCTGCATAATTTGGCTAGCTCTCATTTTCCGTGTAATGTGAGAGAACAAAATACTGTATTTATGTTCTTTCCAGTACAGCACTTTCCATGTTTTCCCTTAATCAGATCTTAGTGCTATATAATTATGCTGTTTCAGTCTTATCCTCTTAATTCTGTTAAAATACATATATTTTAAAAAACGTGAGCATAGGATTTCTGAGACGTAAGTACTGGTTAAAACCCTAAGTGATTGAAGGCCTCCTTTTAGATTATTAGATCTTTTGTGCAGGGACTGTGTCTTTTTCTGTTTTTTACTATTTTGTTCAACCAGTCATAACATTTAACCACACAACAGGCATAAAATAGAAACCAGCATTAATCTTCCCTCGATACTGCCTTTCCATTTTGCCTTCTTAGTGTTTTGGAACAACTTTTTTTTTTTTTTTTGCATGCAAAGGTAGTTCAGTCTCCATCCAGTTTGGTTGAGGCCACTAATCCATTTTGCATAGCTAATGAGCAATCTGTCTTATGGTGACAACTTTCAGTCACTAGAGAGCTGGTACCTGATCCAGTGGTCACTGAAATCAATAAAGACTCTCATTGACTTATTTGGGCATTAAATCAGGCCCGTGGGCAAAATTCAAACCAGTATCCCAAAAGTTTGAAAGATTTCAGCTGCCATTCCATGCCCAGTGCCATCCATTCCTCTGTAATTAACTCTAAATTTAGTTAAAAAAAAAATTTAAATTCCCCCCCAAAGTGGTTGATTTTTGCCGTTTTAAAAATAAAGATTACTATTTCCACAAAATTCTTGCCTGATGTGCATGGGTCAGTCCCAGGTCCAGTACTAGTCAATATTTTCATTAACGACTTGGATAATGGAGTGGAGAATATGCTTATAAAACTTGCAGATGACACCAAGCTGAGAGGAATTGCAAGCACTTTGGAGGACAGGAATAGAATTCAAAATGACCTTGACAAATTGGAGAATTGATCTGAAATCAACAAGATGAAACTCAATGAAGATAAGTGCAATGTACTACACTTAGGAAGGAAAAATCAAATGCACAGCTACAAAATGGGGAATAATTGGCTAGGTGGTAAGACTGCTGACAAGGATCTGAGGGGTATAGTGAATCAGGATGATACCCACAGCATCACAGAGGAGGCCTTGAAATGGCTTTGGACCTACAACTCAATCTATAGAATGTTGTTCAACAGAAGCCATACCCAAGAGCAAGAGAGTGGTTCACAAATTGAGTCTGAGTCAGCAAATATCATTCTGGGGTGCCATGTGTAAGACATGGGAGGTAATTGTCCCACTCTACTTGCCATTGGTGAGGCCTCAGCTGGAATACTGTATCCAGTTCTGGGTGCCACATGTTAGGAAAGATGTGGACAAACTGGAGAGAGTCCTGAAGAGAGCAACAAAAATTGTAAAAGGTTTAGAAAACTGGATCTATGAGAAAAGGTTAAAAAACTGGGCATGTTTAGTCTTGAGGAAAGAAAACTATGGGGAGACTGGAGAACAGTCTTCAAATATGTTAAGGGTGGTTAACAAGAAGACAGTGATAAATTGTTCTCCCTGTCCACTGAAGGAGGACAAGAAGTAATGGACTTAATCTGCAGCAAGGGAGATCTAGGTTAGGTATTAGGAAAATCTTTTTAACTATATGGGTAGTTAAGCTCTGGAATAGGTTTCCAAGGGAGGTTGTGGAATTCACATTATTTGGAGGTTTTTAAGAACAGGTTGGACAAATACCTGTTGGGGATGATCTAAGTCAGGGGTTCTCAAACTGGGAGTTGGGACCCCTCAGGGGGTCATGAGGTTCTTACATGGGGGTCGTGAGCTGTCAGCCTCCACCCCAAACCCCGCTTTGCCTCCAGCATTTATAATGGTGTTAAATATATAAAAAAGTGTTTTTAATATATAAGGAGGGGTCGCACTCAGAGGCTTGCTATGTGAAAGGGGTCACCAGTACAAAAGTTTGAGAACCACTGGTCTACGTTTTCTTGGTCCTGCCTCAGGGCAGGGGGCTGGACTTGATGATCTCTGCAGGTCCCTTCCAGCCTGACATTTTTATGATTAACCCATGGTGTAGGTTTACATTGATACTTGTCCATAATTTCCCATCCCTTCACTGTTGTATAGCGTCCTATGTATTGGTCAGTTCAGTTGCCACCCTCCATTCCAGAGGTGGCTGCATTTCAGTTGTGCTGAATGCATATAAATCACTTTAGGCTACTTCAGGATGAAAAGTTCTATATAAAACATAAAGCACTGTATTACTGTTTCCATAGCTTTCCAGAGCTACATATTGGAAGCATGGCTTTCCAACCATCTGTGCAGACATACAGTATCTCCAGGATGCCATCTTTTTTAAAAACCTTGTTTTTCTAAGCTTTCTCAGGGCAAAACATATCCTGCTAGAACAGATTCTGTATAGACATTTTCTGAAAGCAATATTCAATTTCAAAATGCCTAACAAAGTACCAAAACGTGATAAATCTGGCTTTTTAAAAAAATGTATCTCCTGGGGGACTGGACGTCTCAGGGGCTTGATAATGGAACATATAGAGCTTTTTATCTTCAGGCTGCCAGAACTAACTGAGAGTAGTTACCTCATGGCTGTTCGGGGCCTATGTAAAGTGACGTCCAATTCCCACTACACAGGTGTCCACATCTCAAAACCTCATAAAAGTTAGCAGTAATTTTCACTGTTCTTGGTAATCTCAGCAGAGAACCGGCGCTTTGAATGATCCCCTCCTTCCTCTAGCAGGACTTTGTTCAGATGAAATCAGAGGCATATTGACAGGAAAGCTTGTACTATAATTACCTATGCTATACTACTTATAGGCCAGATTGTGCTACCCTTAAGCATGCTGAATAATATCTTACTCTTTGAGTAGTCCCATTGGTTGTACTGGGACCACTTCAGGGGTGAAATTTACTCATACTGTTTAATAATATCAGAATCTGGCCCAGAGTGCACAAATGTAGGTTTTCATTATCCAGAGCTGTCAATCCAGCACTGAACTCAAAGAAAAACAGCCTTACAAACCTAGACACAGAGGCCACAAACAGTTTCTTCATTTTTACCTTCATAGAAACCTGACTCATCACTGAGAGATCTTCTGTACAGCACCAAGCACAGTGAGATCTGGTCTGTGACTGGGGCTTCTAAATGCTTCCACAGTGCAACTAATTGATGATGATAATCTCCACGTCCCCTTGGAAAAACTCATCAGTAGTACAGATGGAATGCAAGGTGTGCTGGCTGCCTTTGAAAATGAGATAAAATCCTTAAATGTGAAAGCCAATTTAGATGCAAAAATTAATGCTATGGAAACAGGGTTACTGAGAATAGAGGAATAAGCCAGGACTCAAGACAAGGACAAAATAGCATGCAAGGCAACAGCCATGGGGAAACTAAATTACCGAAGAGGTGATCAAACATGGGAGACGTTAGACCATCTTGAAAGGGTTACAGTCAATCATATATTAAGCGTAACAGCACAGGGACTTGAACTTGAGAACTTTGTGGGAAACAAAATTGGTATTTTGGCTAGCTCCATTGAGTCAATGTAGTGTAACCTAAGCCAGAACTTACATATGCACCCACACAACTACCATGGTTTATTGGGTGTGGTCTTTGGTGTACCCAGTTTAAAGCTGTGTAATGAAAAATACATACTGTATGGCTTAGTCTTATGTTGAGTTCTGCAATAATGAACTCAGTATAGAGACATTTGACCTTTATAACTATGGTTTGAAACACATGCAGAGGCATGACATATCATGTGTTGTACGATTGTGCTCTTGCTTCTGAATAATGGTTTACAAAATAATTTTTAAATATGGTATTTTTAGTTTACTTATTTTCCATGTGTGTTCTGATTTCCTGTTTTGCATTTTATTCTGTTTTATACCATAATGAGGGCAAAGAAACCTCATTTTTAGAAACTTCAGTTTCTGGCTCTGCTTCACAGATAAATTGCAAATGTCAAGATAATTTCCCTTCTCAATAGCTTCCTAAACTCTAATTAGCTCAACAAGGTGCATGTAACCTAAACCATTATTCTGTGAGTGTTGTACAACATATATGCATGCATATAACAACTGCTATTTCCTTCTCATGTTATGTTTACTGAATGCATTGATTCCCTTGAAGCATTTTCAAAAATAGTTATAATAAAATGTCCTTTAATAGGAAAAAATAACTTTTCATTTATTTCTTCTCCCTCTTCCTTGCTGATTCTCTCCCTTGTTGATCAAGGAGATGTTGGTGCTGGTTGTTTATATCAAAGTAGCATCTAGAGATCCTGGTTAGGATCTGGATTTTTGTCATGAGCCAAGTATTATACATATGGGGCTCTATTCTGTCCCCTGCGAGGATTGATTTCGATGGGAATTACTCATATGCTGTTTTGGGAAGAATTTGGCCCCAATCATTTTTAAAATCACATTTTAATAACTGTCTGGACACCCAAAAGAAGCTTTGAGGACTAACTTTTTTAAGCAGCTGCTACCTTTAACAAAACCAGATCCCACTTCATTCTAAAGAAGAATTCCTTTGAAAGGAATTACTGTGCATGCAGGAAGGTTAGTTCAGTAGATTAGGCACTGGTCTTCCCCTGGAACTCCACCTTGCTTGTAAAACCATTACAATTGCAGATTTTCATGGCCACATGACTGACAGATATGCCCACTGTTGTGTCTTGTGGGATGTGGACAGTAAGCACTGTACGGAGGCCACCAAACACATTCCACATAGGACACTGAGCAGCCATCAGGTTGGAAAAACTTTGCCACTAACAACCTTGGCCGTATTTGAATTGGCCTGTTAGTAATGAAAGACCCTATATCCCATTACCAGTCTTCTGGGCTATTAAGCCCTTCAAAATAATACTTCAGATATATAGTAGCTATATGTAGGTAAATGCTGATATAGTATTAAAAATAGGCCTGAATTAAAACCTCAGATCTTAATATGTCATTTATGTACAGTACCTTTCATCTCAATATTCTTCATCAGTATTCAGTCAGACAGCCTCTGGACATTCTCATGACATATGCTAAATGGGTATTATATCCGTTTTACTGATGGATAAACTCAGGCACAGAAAAGTTACTTGACTTCCCAAGCTCAGTCAATGGCTGAACCAGAAAAAAACTCAAGAGTTCTGATTTTCAATCTCTTGTTCTACCGCTGCACCACACTCCTTCTGTGAACCTCCACTTTCCTGCTATGTGCTCTTTGAAAGAGACACTCCCGCCCTTTTTCCAAAGGTGGAATCATAATTGCAGTCAACCTGAGGGCAGAAAAGATTTTTCCCTTTCAGCAGTATTATCCTCTTGGTGTGAATGTGTAAAATGTGTTAGACTGTGCTGTCACTTTAAAAGTGTGGAAGATCCTGGGATAGAGGATTTTGCTGCCATCTTTAGTTGCCTACATGAGAGGAGGAAATCCAGCCAACTGCTTTAGGAGCTTTGAGCCTAAATCGCCACTGGTATAGCTCCATTGACTTAGAAAAGGGGACGCGAACATCTCCTTCCAAGTACAAATTAAGAGTAGGTCTACACTTACTTCCTGGTTTGGCGGCAGGCAATCGATCTTCTGGGATCGATCCCGGAAGTGCTCGCCGTCGACGCCGGTACTCCAGCTCGGCGAGAGGAGTACGCGGCATCGACGGGGAAGCCTGCCTGCCGCGTCTAGACCCGCGGTAAGTTCGGACTAAGGTACTTCGAATTCAGCTACGTTATTAACGTAGCTGAATTTGCGTACCTTAGTCCAAAGTGGGGGGTTAGTGTGGACCAGGCCTAAGTCAATATGGTTGCGCTGGTGTAAAACTGGAGTAACACAGTGAATCAGGGCTATTGCTTTTATTTCAAAATGTGCCCATGGTATCAGGCAGGGCTCCATTGGCATGCTGATTTTCCTATGAGCTGGCACACTTCTCAGCAAAGGAACCTGCATTTGAATGTTTGAAGTGCTTTTGAAAATCTGACCTATAATATACATCATCCACCCACCCACCTAACTATCTAATGTGAATTATGGGAGAGGCATTTAGAAATGATCAGTGTTGTCCTAACTCTATTCCTATTATTAGTCTTCATTATTTTTATTACATATTTTATAGTAGCACCTAAATGCCCTAACTGAAATCAGGGCCCCATTCGGGGTAATCACTGCAGAAATATATGTATTAAGAGACACTCCATGCTGCAGAGAGTTTACACTCAAATAGACATGACAGAGAAAGAGTGGGGAGGGAAACTGAGGTACTGGGAGGTGAAGTGACTTGCCCACAGTGTCAGAGTAGGTCAGCGGCAAAGTCAGGAAAAGAATCCATCCAGCACCCTATCCAGAGAGGACCATGCTATCTGTGTCTGTTCTATATAATATTGTAGTCATGATAGACAATAAAATATGCACACATGCAAATATGTAGATACACATTTTGCTTCAAAATACTCCTAATCCAAAATTCTAAAGTTCTGTTTTGAATTATGACTTCTCAAAAAAAAGTGCTGAGAAAATGGTCTGTCAAACTAATCTGATAAACTCAGAAGTATGCTCATTTGTCATCGCTTTGGGCTCAATACTTTGCTTTGGATACATTGAAGTTGTCTAACGGAAACTGGGGCATATTTTTAAGTTTGCAAAATGAACCCATACTGCTGCACCCAACCTCTTTGCAACTCTTTTGTGTGCCGCTTTAATGTACTCTCTGTCACAGAAATTTGAGACTTTGCTTTATCAGTGCTGTAGGATTGCATTACTCTGTTTGACTGTACAAAACTCACACATTTCACTACGTCTGTAATCCCAAAGGTCACAGTTAAGGTTGGGAGAGAACAAAAATGATACTTTGTGGTCTAACATTCACACAATTATCAACTCATAAATCTTGGTCATACTGTAATTAGAGTGTAAGAGATAAGAGAATTCTACACAGACTGATTGTGTCCATGGAAAAAAAATAATTTCAAAGTTATGCAAAGCCAAAGAAGATTGTATTTAGTGCATGGCAAAACAGACCTTTTTTGAAAGCATTTTTATTTTTCCAGTCTCTTAACTTACTGCATTTTTATGTATGAATAGAAAAGTGTAGCCATTTTGAAATATATGTAGCATATAGTGAGGCAGTTATGATCATATGCTGAATCATTTAAAGTATACCATAAAGACACTTTTGTTCTGAAAATAAATGACTCTCATGCTGTGTATTTGGTAGCTTGAAAGGGGATCTAGTTCTTTAATTACATTCTTCCTCTCCAGTGTGTATATATTAAGTTTGCTATTATATAATTGTTCACAGTAATAGTTTACACTTATCTTTCAGTCAAAGAGTATTGATTGATTAAGCCTCAAAACTTCCCTGTAAAGCTAGTGTTAATTCTGATATTTTAGAGAGGAAGTTAGGAAATTAACTTAGGACTTCAGAGACCTGGTTTCATTTCCCTACTACATCACAGACTTCCAGTGTGACCTTGGACAAGTCACTGAGCCCATCTGTGCCTCAGTTCCCCATCTGTAAAATCAGGATCACAAGGGTGCTGGAAGGATAAACGCATTAGATTGTGACAGGTTTCAGAGTAACAGCCGTGTCACAATTTATTAGATTGTGAGGTGCTCAGATAAGGTCCCTATAAGTACCATGGGTCAGGAAACAGAGACACAAAGAGGTTAAATGACTTGTGTGAAAAGCCTGCTGTAAGTCACTAGATCAGATCCAAAATTTGAAAGAACTTATTTTCCACTCCTGTTCCAGACGCAGCTGAAATCTCACAAGAACAGTTGATCTCAACATAGTAGATACCATGCGAGATTTCTGCTGCTTTAGGCAAAGCTGTCTGTCGAAGAGAGATTCTTGAGATTTTGGCTTCATTGAACATGAAGCCTAGTCGTGATTTGACCTTGACGTCTAACCTGTAGCCTAAACCTAATCTGGATCCAGATCCCAGCACCACTTCCTTGGTCCATCTTCAGTTCATATTTTTAAAATGGTGTTTAGTTTTCTTGAGGAATCTCTTCCAACTCTTTAACCTCTGATTTCGCAAGAGCTTCTCTCATGTTCTTCCTCAGTTAAACGCTAGAGCCAAATTCTGCCACCAGTTACATTGACTCAGCCCCCTTGAGGGAGGTCATGGGATTGTGTAGACGTAACAGAGGGCAGAATTTGATCCTTTGGAAACCAATTTTGTTCCTACAGACCAAGTTGCCACTGTTCTTGATCTGATTTCTTATTTTTCTTATTATTCCTCTCAGCTTGTTGCTGGTGAAAGGTGTTGGTTAGGTAAGAATATTGCTGAATTAAAATCATTGAGCTGTGAAAGAAAGGTGTCAGAAAATCTTTTTAGTTACACCTACAAAATTATTCCCACCTTTATGAAATATTGTGCACCAAATATGTTTTCCTGGGACTTTTCTTTTTACCACCTTTTAAAGTGTAGCGGTTCACACTCATTCTAATGAGAGCATACAAACTCTGGAATAATTTGTTGAACGGTTGTTATATCTTTCTAACTGGTGTTCTCCCCAACCATTATTTCGGTAATCCATGTACTAAAGCTGAACCAAATGTACGTTTATGTAAAACAGCTCATGCTATATGCAGCCTGTGCTTTTTGTGTGACCTCTAGTGTAAAATGCAATATGTCTGGTCTCAGTTATGTTATTCTGTCAACATGTTCCAGTTTGGGCTAAGCTGGAAGCAGCCTTCTGTGCATCTGGCTTGGGAAAAGAGGACATCTGTGCAACTAGTCCTACAAACCAGAGCAATTCAATGGAATATTGTTCTAGTGTTAGGGAATTAAAAGAATTTTTGCATTGCAAAACCACCACAAATGCTGACTTCTACAAATAAGAGTTAGCTGCAGAAATACTCAGCTGTAAATCAGCACAATGGGAGATGAGAAGTGAAATGGTGCTCTTGTTTCAAATGTAAACGCACTCCTTCAAACACACAAATAGTCTGGGTTAGTTTAAAGAGATTTAATTCACAGGGATTTATGTCCTTTAACATGCACTTTGAGATTTATGAATGAAAAACATTAAGTATGTATTTTTAAATTTATTTTATTATTTTCTTATCTTAGTTTAAGACTCTCCGCCATCCAGAAGATATTTTATTTATTATTGATGTAGCACCTACGGGCCTAATCTGAGATCGGAGTCCCATTGTGGTAGGCACTGTACAAATATAACAAAAGAACACTCCTTGAATATTGAAATGACACTGATATGATGTGCATGAAGTGGTTATCTATTAAGAATGAACCAAACTCTCACTTGATACTGGCTGCAGAGAGCTTCCCAACTTCCTAAGTGGAAACAAGTGGTCCTTCCCATATTAATGGTCACAGACATGTGAGATATGATGGTACCTGAGAAGGTTCATGTGTGTAGAACCAATACGCTTTCTGATTAACACTGTTTTAGACTCCATTTCATGAAGTCCTGGACTTGGTGAAACCATGCTGCTTCAATGTCTTTTCAGTTAGAGCTGGTCAAAAAACATATTTTTTTTTCAATCAAATCAAGATCTTTTTAAAAACAAATTTTCACCAAATAATTTCCCATTTTTCATCTAGCTCTGCTTTCTGTATCTGACCGGCAGGGGCAAATGTCCCTTTGCTTCATCTCCTGGTTCCTTCTCTCTTTTTTTCCTCCCAATGCCCAGTTAATCTGATGCGCCATTTCTTCCAACTCTTATCCCCTGTCTTTGGCTTCCCGAGTTTGCTTGGTTTGAGGTGCTGTGTTTGTTTTTGTTTGAATTCCTTTCACTTCCTTTCAATACTATTTAAGCAAAATGTATCCAGTGAGTTTTGAAGATCATGTTACGTTTTCATGTTCTGTACAGCAATGATATTACTAATTTCCCTCCTTCAAACTCAGGGTCAAAAGCCAATTCCTACTCATTTTACTCATGCTGCAAACCCTGGTGGTCAGTGAACAGTGAACAACACCTACTCTTCCACTGTGTACTAGACTTGGGCGAAATTTTTTGGATGAATGGTTTATTTGCCAAAAAATGCAGTTTCAGTCGACCCAGAACTACAAGGGAATTTGACACACATTCACCAGATAGTTTTGGCCAAAAAAAAAACCATCATCATCATTTTTCAGGCTTGATTCACAAGGAGAATTAAGCACCATTCACAAAACAAACTGAAGGAAGAGTCCTCTCCTTTATACTCTTTAACCCAGTGGTTAGGACAGTCACCTGCAACGTAGAGAACCTTGGTTCAATTTCTCAGTCTCTCCTGTTGAAGCTATTCCACTGGGTATACAAAAAATAGCCACTGGAGCAGGGACTTGAACGTGGGTCTCCCATCTCCATGCCCTAGCCACTAGGCTATAGTAACTCTCACTCACTCACTGGCCCACTGACTATTCCAGTATTTTATACAAAGTGGACAGGTGCGATTGAGCAAGACGCACCCCAGAATACCCTATTGCCTGGTTTTGCTTGACCTGAAAAAAAAAAGTGGTGTTTGTTTGTTTGTTTGTTTTTGTTTTTTCAATTTGCTGAAATGTTTTGCGATTTTCACTTCAGGTTGAACCAAATTCTTCCTTCCCCCAGAACTGCCAGTGAACTGAAAAATCAGTTATTTCCTCCGCTCCACTCTGTACCCAGTAATAGCTAGTCACAGGCTAGCCCAGGTATGCATGTTGGGTAGGAGGATTCCCTCCCTCAAATCTGATGTGCATTTTTGTCAGAGCAAAGCTCTTTGAAACAGGTTTTTTTTCAGCTTTCCGTGGCTTTTTAAGGAGTTCTCGCCATTCATGTTTTTTTTTAGAAATGGATCCAAACCACATAGTTCAGAACCTGACTGGGATATTTGATCTACTTTTCTGTGATATGCTATATTGAACTCTGTGAAAATAAACAGACCAAAAGAAACGTTCACCATACAAAAAAACTGTCTCTTTTGTACTTCAGGGAGAGAATATTGACTGACATGCCACCGTGGAATATCAGTTCATCATACATGGGTCTTGTTTATTCAGAGTCCTCTAGCTTCCAGTGAAGCAAAAACTAGTTGCTAAGTTCTAATCAGTCCTATTAGCCAGAGTGTAAATTCCACTTCTGCTCTGCTTGGGCAGTCAGGCAGCACAAAGGGGACACATAGGCCACCACCTGTAGGGAGGATTCTGCATCAGAACATGAGCCACCCCAGGACAAACTTCAAGAGGGAAGAGGTAGCTGCTCTTTAAGTTGTACTGTGAAGAAGAGCCCACCTGAAAGGAGCTGAGCAACTGCTGCTCAGTCTGCTGAGAAGAGCCACCAAGGGTTTGGATAGAAGGATTTAGTGGGATGGAGATTGAAGAGAATGGATGGATTTGGGGGAAAGAAAAGGAAGAAAGAGGTTGGATTTAAAGGGATGAGTGGTTGTATGTATTGGAATAAATGTGTTCTGTATGTTATTTTTGGCTTCCTCATCTAATGGGCCTCATTTTGGATGGGTGAAAGAGAAGTCGACAAGGTTGGGAAGAGTGTCCTTCAAAGTTGTGTAGGGTGGCCCACCTTTTTTGAATGCCCTTCAAAAAATAGTGAACAGCTCTGCCTACAGGAATGGTATTTGAAGACCCAGATTCTGTCCTGACTTGCAGCCTCTGTACATCCCTTGACTTCAGTGGAGCTGCATATGGTGTAAGTCAGAGCGGAATTTGGACCGTCGTGAACATGAATTCCTAAAAACAACATTTGAATGTCGTTCTGCTTCTGATTTAAATTGAGTGAGGTTCAGAGTTTGGGCTGTTACTCCATCCTTAACTGAGTAGGTCAGTACCCTTGTAGAGCATGTGGTACAAAACATTGTCTACTTACTTGACAACCTTTGCAGTGCTTAGGCAGAGAGGACAGGGTGGTCATCTTGACTCTGAATTTCTTTGGCTTTGTTTGTTGTTAAAAGAACAGCAGTGTTGGTTTAATGTAGCATTTGCAGTATCTCTTTAAAAAAAAAAAAACAACTCTGTAGTTTGAAAGAGTAGAAGGGCTTCCAAAAGTTGCTTCCAGGCAGTTTGGTTTTAATGCACCACATGATGCACTGAGAGTGTTTCTGAAGTGCCTGGAAGAGCAAAGAGGTGTGGTGCTCCTCCGTGCATCCTCCAACTGTCCCAGACTGCACATATCTCTGACATAGTGGAAAGTGTCAGCCAGGAGCATGGAAACCTTATTGTTGGATTGATGACATGGTGTGTAATGTCTCTGTAGAGACACTTATAAATTGGCGACACTTGTATATCATACAGCACCAATATATGTTAAAACAGACCTGTGTAGTCACACAGAGGCAGTGTGGTCCAGTGGACATGGCACGGGACTGGGAATTTGGAGATCTGGCTTCTAGTTCTGGCTCTGTCACAGATCTGCTGTGTGATCTTGGGCAACTTCCTTAACTTCACTGTGCCTCTTTTCCCATTCCACCTTTTTGTCCTGCCTTGCTCTTTGGGGCAGGGACCATTCTTAGTGTGGCTTAGGCCTGGTCTAAACCTAAAACTTAGGTTGACCTCGCTACATCCCTCAGGGGTATGATTCACACACCCTGAGTTAAGCCGACCTAAGGCCTGGTGTAGAATTCGTCTGCCAACCTAGCTACCGCCTCTGGGAGGGGTGGATTAACCACCATGATGGAAAAACCCCTTCCAGCACTGTAGCACGTCTACACTATGGTGCTACAGCGACACAGCTGCAGCACTGTAGCTGTACCTCTGTAGTGTAGACATAGCCCTAGGATGTGTATGTACCCACATATGCAACAGTTTTCAATTACTAAGGACTTAGATGTTTAAAATCAAAAAGTGTGCATTTGTATGTTTATATAATATAGATCCCAAAGCCTAGTAAATGTTGTGGATAAATGGTCTACTAGCTTGTTTTTAAAAGATCCCAAACCCTTTTTTAGCTAGAGAAATTAAAAACAAAACAAAACTTGAACACTCATGTATTTTTCTCACTAAAAATATACCGAGATTATTTAGTATTTATAATGATAATAAACACGTTCGCCCAGCCTGAGACCTTGAACTGAAAACTTCATTTCAGAGGGAATCTTTTAATGGCTGTGTTTTAAGCCTACAAAAACACACAGATACAATTAAACAGACTCCAAACTCTACCCCACTCTCCCAGCCTCTGGGGAAGTTCAATTCAGGGTGCAGACTTCACAGCTCTGAACACATTTCAATTATTGACCCAAATCCTTAGCTATATGTGAATATTCCCCCAAATGCTGGGAACATCTCCCAACAAAATGTTTTCTTTTGTTGCTACTGTTAGGTGCCATGTACATTTAAAAAGTATCTAGACAGTAAATGCAATTGGGTGTGGAATATATCGTTCTAAGTGATTCGTACTCTGAGATCTAGTCACACCAATAGTGTGCTAGTGACCTGTCAGTTATTAAATGTCGGCAAAGCTACGGAGTTGTAGCACTGAGGGTCAGACTTAACAAAATGTCAGCAAGTCATTCTGATTTAGGCAGAGTTTGTTGGATGACAGTAAATTCAGGAGAATAGCATGGCAAGCTATTCTGAAGCTGAGGATGCATTTCTGAACTAACTGTTGTGAAAACACTCAAGTACATTAAGGTAAGCACGCCAGCTTGTTTGAAACAATGTGTGTTTCTTGAAATAATCAAAGGAACTGACCCTGCTAGTTTTAAAGTCAGTGCCAAAACTGCTGTTGACTTCAACAGAAGCAGGATTGGGCCTCAATTTTTTTCAGTGTATTTATTACATCTCTCTCTCTTCCTGCACTAGGAGGAAAACGATCTAGTGAGTTATTCAATTCGATTTCCCCATATATCTCATTCTTTCTTTAAGGCTGCTCAAAACAATCACACTATAGCATCATCTGCTGGAAGAGACAGGCAATTGACCAGAGTACTTGAACACAACCCATGTAAAAACCCGACTCCCTTTCTTAGTTGAATGCTTTTCCTGCAGCAACCTTGTGTGTCTGACTCAAGCTGTGCAGGAAAAACAGGCTCTGTTTTTCTTCTGTTTTGGGACAGCTGCAACTTCAGAAATAAAGAGAATGTTCCTAGTGGCAGTGGAATAGGTAGTGGAAGCTCAGTTTAGACTTAAGCAGGATTGCATACTTATTAGGGTCTCTGCATCATAACTGCGCTAGGACATACAGGGTCAGGAGTGTAGGAACAGCTGACCCCAGAGACACAGATTATGCTGTTAATTTTTGCAAATAACTTTAAAGTTGCCTATTTCCATTCAGCACTGTAAAGTACAGTGGGCAATAGATGCTACTCTGTCTGGTATACAGTCTATGTAACTGCAAATCTTAAATTCATTTTAAGATGTTACTTTACACTGACACAATGTCATCCATCCCAGGATCTCAAAGGGTTTCACAGACAACAGTTAATCCTCAAAATACCCTTTAAATACCCCTGTAAGATAAAGTGAGTATTATCATCCCCATTTTACAGTTAAAGAAACAGATACAGAGAGACTAAGTGACTTGCTCAAGGTCATATAGTGAGTCTGTGACGGAGGCAAGAACAGAATACAGATATTGTGACTCTCATTTTTTCTTCTTTAGCCACAAGAACATGCTCCTGCTCTCCATCTAAATCTAATGAAAGGTCATAAAGTAATACCATTTTTAGTTAACACCTCATTTCTCAGATGCACATGACACCATGAAGTGTGTAGCGTATTACATGTAAATCTAAACCGCATATAATGACCGACTGACTTGTATGAACAAACGTTTTCTTTCTCAATGTTCCTGAGATTAATTGCTTTTTAGAAAGAGGACCACATTTTGCTAGAAAGACATTTCAATGAGCTGGCTAGTTCATATGCATGCTGCTGTTCTCTCCTGGATGTAGTCAAACCTCCTCAGTTGTGTCATAGGCCCTACGTTGGCAAAAGGTAATGGAGACCCTCCTTTATCTCAGCTGACAGAGGCCTTTGCTTTTGGCGCAGCAGGATCTGGGTTTTTCTCCTGTTGCAGGCATGAGGTTTTCAGTGGTCATGGGGTGCAGCATATGGGCAGCTATGAAGCCTTGACACCCACACAATTGGAATAGAGTATGGAGCAAAGGTATAATGTGCTATAGATTGCCTGCCCTACAAAGTAGGTGGGTTGGATGCATTGCATGCTGGCTGAAGTTTCTGGGTGCCTTTCAAAGTTTAGTTTGAGGCACAGCACATTGCAGTAGCCTAACCCTGAGATGATAAATGGATTACATTGATTAGGTTAGAGAAATGGTTACCAATGATTGGCTGACTGAAAACTGAGTTTCTTGCTACTTACATCCACGCTCTCTCAGAGAAGACTCTGAGTACACATCACAGCTGGGAATCCCATCGCCACCTATGGCCAACAGAGCTTACTCCTGTTCCAAGCCTCAGCCTCCCTTGCCTGGCACCTTCACTCCTTGATTAGCCTCATGATAACAGACCTAATATGTCCAGGAGTTATATTATAACCTTTCCCCATTGCTGCCCTTCCCAACAGCCTCTCCCCAATCCTTTCTACTGCTGCCTCCCCACCTTTCCTAGCCGCTCTCTATTTCTGACTAAGGGTACATCTACACTACAGCAGGGAGTCGATTTAAGATACGCAAATTCAGCTACGTGAATAGCGTAGCTGAATTCGACGTATTGCAGCCGACTTACCCCGTTGTGAGGACAGCGGCAAAATCGACTTCTGCCGCTTTTTGTCGGCGGCGCTTACTACCACCTCCGCTGGTGGAGTTAGAGCGCCGATTCGGGGATCGATTGTCGCGTCCCATCGGGACGCGATAAATCGATCCCCGAGAGGTCGATTTCTACCCGCCGATTCAGGCGGGTAGTATAGACCAGACCTTAGACTCTTTCCCCCCCACCCCACCATACACATTCGATAAACCCTCAGCACATTTTGCACATGCATCTGCCTTTCTCTTTCTCTCTCCCTGATTCTGCCTCTTGTGTGCATATGTATGTGGGCAGTAGGATTGGGATGGGCCTTCCTCCTTGTGCTGGCTACTTTAATGATGCAAAAACTGAAGAGTACCCAGCAAGTGCTTGCTATTATGAGCACCTTAATTTATGCCTCCTGGCCTGGCAGTGCCTCTGATACAGCTAACTTTTGAGCACCTGGACCAGCCCTGGAGTGCCTGTAGGTGCTTCTGAAATTGTAGTTTGGGTTTCAATCCCTTAAGCTCACTCCCAACATGCACCCTTGAAGTACAAAAACCACTGGCCATTCTGACAACTTGGGTTCAGCCAAGTGCCAGCTCTGAAAAATCCATGAACACCCAGCTTTATCTGAGCCCCTGACCGGATGCTCAAATACATTTGTCCCTGTCTGTGTATTGATAGTGTTGGCTTGAGGGTGTCTGTGTCTCAGCATGTCAATCTGTAGAATACTGTCAAAATGCTTAGAGAACTGCAAAGTATGTATAAATATGGTAGATATGTATAAAATGCTGTGTTTACAGTGTTGTTAATGTCTTTGCTTAATTCTGCTGCTATAGATAGAATTTTAATCACAATCTTTACATCTGTTATTGGTAAGGAAAGAGTTACACAGACAGTTTGGAAACAGGACAGTGCTCTGAATCTCTGGAAATTAATATACATACTTTTTGTGACCTGGCTAAGGAGGAACAAGCAAGATGGAAAAAAAGCAACCTGATTTTTTTTATCCAAATGTACTTCCCTGGATATTAATGTGTCAGTTCTTTTTCATGTGCAGTATCGAAGAAAAAAAAATGAATATCCTCTCTGAATACAAAGATGCCAAAATGTATCTTACTGAGCAGCTAAAAAGAGAAAGGAGGACATGGCCAATGATGATTTAAATGGAGTGAGACCTGATTTGTTGCTTCCTGAATATGACTAGGGATTTTGGTTCATGTGTTGGCTGCATTTGTATGTGTTCATATACTTGACGTTCCAGGCGAGCACAGCAAGATTGTTGATTTTATTTCTTAGTATGTCAGTCTCGGTGTTTCTTACTAGGAAGGGTCAAGATTGTGCATATTGCGGGCAAAGCTCCTTCCTCAGCTTCTGGGATGCCCGGAGAGCAAGCAATTTGCAACATTCCTTAGCTTAGCCTGCTCCCTTCTCTGCACCTAGCCAGCTCCACATGAATCCAAGCCAACTCCCATTGAAGTCAATTGGAACATTCCCACTGACTTCATTGAGAGCTGGACCAGGTCATCAGCCACTGTGAGAGGAGGGCAGGGCCATTTCCCTGTTTTCTTCACTACACACACCCCCCACGCACCTTCCTCCCCAGGTATAGTAATTCTGCTCCCCTGAATGCACACACTGTGCTGGCTCTTGCCTTTTCCTCCGAGAGGCAAAAGTTGGTGAAGACTTCTTGTGCCCCATGCGCAAGTGACAGCAACGTGCAAGTTGCCCAACGCTGACCTGGCAATGTGCCCCAGTACTGACATGGAGAGACAAGAGGTTCATGTAGGTTTCAAGCCTATTCAATCCATGGTTGCTCTGCTGTTTGGGGAGGCCAACTGATACAGTGTGGAGTGTGTTGGGGCTGTTTGTCTGTGATAAATAGAGATGACTCCAAACTTTAAGGAAGATCAGATCTGGACTTAGATCTCAATTTTGTGGCTGGGTCACATTTCCAAATGGAAGTTGGACTGAGTCCACTAGTTCATCTCACAAAGGCCACTGAACAGCATCCTATGTCCTAGAAGAGAGATTCTGTACCCCATTGCCAATCCCACAAACCAGGTCTCTATCATTCAAGCTGTTTTTCTGTGTACCACTACAGTTTATAATAAGCCAACAATCTCCACTATAGAACCATGTCAAATGGTTTTAGCAGAAACAATCCACTGCACTGCCCTTATCTACTTGGTATCTTTGAAGAACTACAAGTTACTTTTGCAAAATAAAAATTAATCTTCCCAAACATGTTTGGTTTGGAAAAAAATGTAAATCAATATAAATTCTGGCCTGGATTCACCTCTGTTATTCCAAGCTTGTATTGCTATAATTCCATTGCTATTAGCACAGAGGTGAAGCTCTTCCCCCCCCCTCCCCCCCTCCACACACATTCTGTTAAGAAAACATTATTTTTGTGTGGAACTGGTTCTTGTTTACCTTCAACCTGTACAGTATTTTTTTACAGTATATTACTTTTAGAAATGATTGCACCAGTTCTGATAAAATTCAAGCTGCCCCAAGTCAAACTGACCATACCATTATTAGAGGTTCAAAACAGTGTAGGTTACTTTTTCTCCCCAGTTATTTTCATTTGCCCTTTTGGCTCTGGCTGGACCTGGAGATGCAAACGCAAAACATTCCAAGAGGGGCAATTCTTCGTTTCTTAGTGCTTCAGGTCTACAAACGGTAACCATTTAAGTGCTAACTATTATTTATCATCATTATTAATTTTTGTTGTATTTACAGCATGACTGGAAAACACTTGCCCAAAATACTAGAAGGAATAATCTCTTGAGACAGCCTGTTCTTACAAGATTTCCATCCCAATATTTACAGACCCAGGAGGTCCAGATAAGCTTTGGATATGCATAAAAGCTTGTGGATGCTTATCCGAACCAAGCACAAGCCCGGATCCTTTTGAAGTTTGTCCATCACTAGTTATCTGTATCCAATTCCTCCCCTTTCATAACAAGAATTATAGTCCCTGTCTTCAGGAAGTTCTTGTGTTCAGTTACTCCTAATTTTCCACAAAGGGATATACAGAATTATACTAATGTCTATACCAGCCTTTCAAAAGAAGTCATGCCTCAGTTCTCTTCTAATTCTTAAGCCTATTGCTCTTTGTTAAAATTTGAAACACAAACAAAACTCATGGAGCTTAATAGTATCTGAACTAGGCATCTGCATCTCTCCTTTATGCATCGTTTAAGGCCAATAACCTGGAAGGTGTAGTGAATTACAAATCTGGCCTTTCACCGCTGGGAACAAGGTTCAAGTTCATCTTGAAGTCTTGAGTGAAATACGTTTGGTGAGTTCTGCTCAATCCCTGGTGAACAGTAGCTCACGTAATAAAACTATCATATCTAATTCAACCCAACTGGCATTTTTTTCTAGGGACAGGCCTTGCATGTGGACAGATTTATTGAATAACCCCAAGAGAAGATACTCCCTACAGGTCAGGTGAGACAAGGTCATTGGCTGGGCAATACTGATGACGTTTTCGGCTGTAAATTCCACATTTCAACAACTATAACAGACAGCTATGAACAATTTGGATAAGAATCTTGTATGATTTAATAAAAAAATAAAATTCTTGTTCTGCTTAAAGCTATTATCCTTCCCCTTCCACCCCCACCCCACTTTGCATTATGGTATTTATACAGTAAAGCTACTAGAACCAATTTATTTTCTGTGTTGACAGAAGTTAGTGAATATCTTCTTAGTCCTTTCAAGTTCATCCATTTACAAAATTCAGTGGAGATTGTTTCAATTAGGGTCATCTGGTCATGTATCCCTTGATCCTTTGATCACCAGAGCAGCAATACCGTGTCAGTAATCTCTAGGCCACCATTTGGGTTAATGAATCGGCTTGACTTTAATTCTAGCCCAGATGTAATCTTTTATAGCTTAATGATTTGTTCTAACATGAGCACCAATTGAATGTAAACAATTTCTTGATTTAGAGTGGAAATAAGGTTTTTTTTTATGCCTTGTTTCTATTTCTAATTAATCGTGGAGCAATTAAATCAAACCTTGATCTGTTGCAATCAAGATTAAATCATAGTGTAGGTTAGGCTGCTAATATCGTCTTTGAGATCATTATTATCAAGGCTAACAGTAATCAGCAAAGGAGAAAGAAACGGATGTAACTGAGGTCACAGATCTGAAGAATTGTTCAGCTCAATTTCAGTACAGACTTCGCCTCATCTTTGACAGCTGGTCTGATGTAATGCATAATAACACTTATTTAGTAACTCCTATTCAAGGATCTCAAAGCACTTTTCAAACGTCAATTTATTCTCGCAGCAGAGATGTGCAGTAGGTAAATATTATCTCCCATGAACAGAAGGAAAAACTAAGGCCCAGTGTGCTTAAGCAACTTCAGCAAGGTCACACAGTAGGGCCTCAATCTCGATATCATGAACAAAACACTGGTAAGAGGGCTTTGCGATGGAATCTATGTATGCTGTTTGATAGGGGTGGAGGGCATCCTTGCCCACAGGCAAGCATACCGCCGGACGGAAGAAGTTATGTGGCCTGCTACAGCCCCCCAAATGATGATGTAGCTCAGCGTGTCCATGCTGTTCTCTGACTCGCTGGCTATGCCGTGGAGTTCAGACGCTCTGCCTCCATGAAGAGCTTTAGAAACTTGTCATGTAGCTTTTATCTGCAATTGCTGTGGGGGAATGGAGGGAGGGCTTTGTAGTATCCCCGGTGGTAGAGTGAGAACAGGACTCATTTGTAATAGGTCAACAAGGTGCTTTACTGAGGCTGCAGGTCTGTCTACGGTGCAATGTAAGCCTAGGGTCAGTGGAACTCCAGTCAGTGGGCCCTGGGTTTGAGAACCTAAGACTTGAGCATCTACACTGATTGTCAACTCTAAGTAAAGAATTATCTAACGTGGGTCTCCAGCAACCACACTGCAGTACGCAGACCTGAGTACAACCAACCAAATCGCAGACTTCCTAGTGCCCCCTTGAAATGTGGCCGCTCTAGCTCTGTTTGTGGTGCGGTGTGGGAAAACTTGATTATCCACCAAATTTGACCTTGACTATCTTGATTATCCACCAAAGAGGACAAAGAAAGTTGGCCTGTAGTGTTGTGATTGACTTTTGGCAGTCTCCGAGAGCATGAGTCCAGTGGGGCTGCATCTACAGTGCAAACCAATAGGGTTTGAACCCTGGGTCCTGGCTAGACTTAGGCTCAGACCCCCCATCCCCAGGTTAACACAATTAGTGTGTAGACGGAAGGGGCGTTTTAAACCTGAGTTCAAACCTGGGATTTACACTGCAGTGTAGACATACCCAGAAGGACCTAAATCTCTCTAGTTGTAACTAAGCACAGCCTGGCCTATCCAGTATCACCACATAGGCCGGGGTGGGCAAAATATGGCCCGCAGGCCAGATTCAGCTCGTGTAACATTCCTGTCCAGCCCACCGTGACTAACATTTCTGTCCAGCCTCCTCTGCCCCCTCGCGATCTCCAAGTCTGGGCTGCTAAAAGTCCTGCAGCGCAGCGGGGCGCTCAGGCAGGCTGCCCGCCTGCCGTGGCCCCACGCCACTCCCAGAAGCAACTGGCTGCTGCAGGCATGTCTCTGTGTGCCCCTGGCACATCTCTGTGCACCCCTGTGGTAAGCGCCTCCTGGCCAGAGCCTGCACTTTGCACCCCCTCCTGCACCCCAACCTCCTGCCCCAGGTCAGAATCCCCTCCTGCACCCAAACTCCCTCCCAGACCCTGCCCCCCAATCCCCTGCCCCAGCCTGGAGCCCCCTCCTATACCAAACTCCCTCCCATACCCCGCACCTCCTCCGTTAATATAGTAGAAATGTGCGGCCAGTGATGACTTACCAAAATTCGTGGAGTGGCCCCCCTGCAAAAATTATCGCCCACCCCTGACATAGGCTCTCCCTAAATCCTGGTCTGGATTAAACAGTGAATAAAAAGGGACTGTGGATTACACTTCAAGCTTAGTCAATGGAAAAGCCGGGAATTAGAATCCAGGAGTCCAGATTCCCACTCCTCTTCTCTAATCATATCTCTGAATCATGGCATTACTATTCTAGAACAGCTCTGACAACAGCTGTTTTGCATGGATCTCTGCAATTATTTATACGATCACATTCTCCTGAAGATTAATTCAAGCTAAAATGGAATCTTTTGCCCAAATGGGTCATCCGTATGACACCGAGAAATAACACAATGATCTGAGTTTGACTGTGAACATAGAAAATATCTGAAAGCAGCACATTGTAGTTTGTACTTCAGTTCATATTAGCTTGAAAAAAATTACAGCAGTGCCATTTTCAATTCAGTGTTCTGCTGGAAAGGTTGCAAATTGATTAGAATGATGCCTTTTTTGTGCCAAGTGATAATTTACTGCAATTAATTATCAAAAGATCTACTGCTGTCAATTATGGTACTTGCCCTTTGAGGGAGGGGAAGCTATTTATGACGAGCTAAATTCTGTAACAAAGTTCTATTTTACTTTATGTTGTTTTCAATTAAACTATCATTTGCTTTCCTTCTGCCAAACATAATAAAGACCTGTTAGGAAGTAATCATGCTACTGTGACCCTTTTTTTTTTTATTATTTTATTTTAATCTAAACATTATCTAGACCTCCATTGAGTCAACACTCCTATTGTTACACCTGCAAATTGTACATGGAGAGGAGCATACTTCAGAATTAATGAGCACAGCTGCCGTCTCTCTTACATTCAACACTTGTAAAATAGACCTCTTTAAAGTGCCATTATCACAATATTGATAGAGTTATTTATAGTACTGCAAACGTTCCCAGTCATAACAGAGTCCTTGTTATCCCCTGTAGCAGTTCATATTGTTGCCATCTCCTGGCCTCATTCCAGAGCCTGTGATAAGGCACCAGGTGGACAATCCTTCACAGATGAACTATAAAAGACATTAGGAAAACTTTTATATAAGCAAGTTTTATAGCGGGGAATAGGTCAAGCTGTCGAGCCCAAGCCTGTAGCAGACTTGTCATGTGCTTCCCGTGCACCGTTTCTCTCATTTTCCGAGTGGAATGTGAAATGAAATGAGAAGCAAGCTGGAAATGATCTGGCCGGCATTTTTGCAGTTACTAAGATTGTTTTACCATAACTCAGCAAAACAGATGTAAGTTCAAACTCATGGTGTCAGTCGTTGAAAACAAACAATCACAGGTGCCAACTTTTGTTGCTAAGGGAATAAAAGAAGCTTGGGCGTCGTGTTCTGTATGTGCAGAGCTCGAGGTTGTACAAGCTGGTGGTTCTGTTGTCACTAAGCAGTTACTTGGGTTTTCAGAAATATGCAGGGGGAGAGGGAAATAATCCTGCTAGGCAGGTCAGCCTTCTGACCCATAGGAAATTTCATCCAATCTGATTCAGATACTGTCGCTCAGTCTTCACATTTTGGATTCAATCCTGTTCCCATCAAAGTCAATGCAAGTTTTCCCCTTGGCTCCAGTAGGTTCTACGTCTAATTCTTTATTTGCATTTGTCTTACTCTGTGCTTAAATTTTGCAACATGATTCTCTTTCACATTTGGGGCGCTTATACGTCCCAAGATCTCTGCCCAGAACTCCCAGTGCTGTGCTAATGATGGTGGTTCCCAGAACTGCCCTGCAACGCATGGTAAGTAACTAATTCAGTGCCTTTGCCTAATTCAGTGAAATTGCTACAGCTGTATCAAAATTACACAGTTTTGTGAGCAGTCTAGCTTCACTTTGAGTTTCAGGTTCAATTTAACCCCAAAAATTCAAACTTCAGATAAAACTCAGAGTTCTGTCATGAAGCCAGTGAGTTTTGATGTTCTACTGTGAGATTAAAGAGTTTAATCATTTTTGTAAGAAGCTCCTAATGACAACCTTCCTGGTTTCAAGCCAGCCTTTCAGCAAAATCTATTTCCAGATCTGAGCACCTTACAAAATTTAAAAGACCTAAGGCTCCAATCCTGCAACTGCATCTGTGTGGACAAAACTCCCACACCAGAGATGACCCACACCTGCCGATACTGGGGGGACAGAGTGAAGGCAGCCGCTTCAGCATGCGTTACTGAGCATGCTCAGCCTATGTGAGCATGCTCAGTACAAGCCAAGCAGCAACTTGGGGGAGAGGGGGATGTAGGGTTACCATACGTCCGTTTTTCCCAGACATGTCTGGCTTTTCGGCAATCAAACCCCCGTCTGGGGGGAATTGCCAAAAAGCCGAACATGTCCGGGAAAAATACCGGCCGGGCACTTCCTCTCCCGCGGCTGCTCTGCTCCTCCCCGGACTCAGACTTCGGCTCTGTTTAAGAGCCAAGCTGCCCGAGCCAGCGCTACCGGCTTCGGACAGCCCCCGTGCCTCCGGACCCTGCGCCGCCGGAGCAGAGCAGCTGGAGCCGGGGAGAAGTGCCCGGCCGGCGGCTGGGGTCCGGAGTCAAGGGGGCTGCCCGAAGCCGGTAGTGCTGGCTCGGGCAGCTTGGCTCTTAAACAGAGCCGAAGTCTGAGTCCAGGGAGGAGCAGAGCAACTGGAGCTGGGGAGGAGAAGTGCCTGGCCGGGGGCGCAGGGTCTGGAGGCATAGGGGCTGCCCGAAGCCCGAGTGCTACCGGCTTCACGGTTTGCCGGGCAGCCTCCAGACCCTGTGCCCCCGGCTGGGCGCTTCCTCTCCCGGGCTCCAGCTGCACTGGGGAAGCGCCGGACGGGGGCACAGGGTGTGGAGGCTGCCCGGCAAACCGTAAAGCCGGTAGCGCTTGGGCAGTCCTTTTCGCGTGGCTGGGAGGGAGGAGGGGGAGTTAGGGTGGGGACTTTGGGGAAGGAGCGGGGAAAGGGCGGAGTTGGGGCGGGGTTGGGGGTTGGGAAAGGGGCAGGGCCGAGTGGGAAAGGGGCGGGGCTAGGGCCCGTGGAGTGTCCTCTTTTTTTATTTTTTAAATATGGTAACCCTAGGGGGATGTGACCCAACATGCCCCCACACATGTCACCACTGCCCCAAACCAGCAAGGAGCCTGACTTCAGTGATCTGTGTGGGTGGCTCTCACTGCAGGATTAGGGTCTATATGAGAGGTACTTTAGATTGTAAGCTCCGTGGAGCAGGGGCCTGTCGTCGGGTTCTGTGTTTGTACAGCACCTAACACAATGGGGTCCTGGTCCATGAGTAGGGCTCCTAGGCACTACTGCAAGACAAATAATAATATGAATCAGGTCCACACAGAGAGTTGAGTCTAGTTCATTAAGGCGGGTTTGTGCCACTCTGGCAGTACAAAGTAGTTTTAAAGTCCTCTTATCTGGCTTTAGAGGGAGCTGTCTGGGTAGTGGAATCCTGGGGTGGTATAGGTCCACAGTAGTAGCTTCTACATCACCAACACCCTGACTCAGGGCACATGACCTAGAGTCCCGTGGCCCCACATGTGACTTATGTGTCTAGTCAAAACAGACCAAGCTCTGTTCACAGAAATTATTTGTTGAATAATTTTGGATAAGGAGTAAGGACAATATTGTCACTTACTCCTCTACACAGCAGCCGAGGCCAAGAGGGCACAAGATGCCCCGTGAATTCTCCCATATGGGCAGACTGCAGGTCACAACATAGGGGTGGAAGAGAGTCACTTCCGTGGTCACAGACTCTCCCTCCCGCACAGGTGGGCAGGCAAGGGTGGGAACGAGCAATCCTGGTCCATCTCCAGCTCACTAGCCCATGTAGATGAGCCAGAAGAGAGGGGGACATATTCTGCTACTGGTGCACTGGCCCTTGAAGTAAGATGAAAGCGAGGAACAAACTGTGACTCTTAAAGACATAGGTCCCTCCCTGGTCTCCTCAAGGCAGGTTATGCCACCACAATCTAGCCCTAAATTTGGGAACAGCTTCCTGGTGTTTTCAGCGAAGAAGTCAAGGATTTGCATACCCCGTTATTTTTAAGGTTGGTCCCTCAAAGCTTGAAGAATCTGCAATGTTACATGTTTTCTCTGGCGGACTTCTGTCCACCAAAGCATTTCTATGTATCATCACTGGAGGACCTCAAAGTCTTTGTAACGTATTTATTCTCGCAACACCCTTGTGAGGTAGGGAAGTGCTATTATCCCCATTTTACAGAAGGGAATTGAGGCACAGAGAGGCTAAATGACTTAGCCAAGGTCACACAGGAAGATAGTATTGGAGCAGGAACTTAAACTCACATCTCCCAAATCCTAAAATAAATCCCAAATCCTAAACTCAAACCATTGGATCATCCTTCCTCTACATTATGTGACACCTTTCACAGACAGTAAATTACTTCCATTTTGTGTGTGTGTGTGTGTGTGTGTGTATATATATATATATATATATATACACACACACACACACATATATATATGAATATGAGAGTGAGATGCCTCCACACCAGTGCAACAGTCTTTTCAGTTCCCCAGCACTCACTGTTTTTTGCAAGTGGAAAAAATCTAGATTTGGGGGAGGGTTGTGGTGGGGAAGAAGGAGAAGTTAGTTGCTTTTTGTTTCTCCAAACTTGTTTTAAAAATGAGACACGATTTTGGTGCATGCATAATGAAACTCATCCAGTTAAAATCAGAAAAGGGTTTCTCATAATTCAGTTGGAGTTGTTTTAAAATTTGGATGTTGGTCAAGGACAGCTTTATTGATTGAATTTAATTGCATATATTTTCCTGTCCTTTTATTGAAGCCTATTTTTCAAGCCACTTGAGAGGCTGCTAACATTTCAGAAAGGGGATATGCCAAAGCATTGCTTTAATTCATTATCTTTTGGACATACAGTAGTTGCTACTTAGCCTGAATTAAATCAGTTGGAGAATGTGATAGTGTAATTACTTACAGGTATCCAAAACTCCTTTTAAGTGAATTCACTAGAAAATTTGTCTTGCATTTACATTAGATGCAAATGTCTGTTATTTCAATTATACTATTTCATCAACCAGGGACAGATTTTTCTTGTTTCTACATGATATTTTAAGGGATAAAATTCCAGTTAGGTCATTTATTTTCTAAAACAACATAACATAGAAACGTTCCACAAATTACTCCGCTAATTCTTTCAAAATGTGTAAACATGACGATCCTCAAAGTAACAAAGGAAATAAGTCTGTGATTTTGTTTCCTTTTTTTCCCTCCCAAATCATGTTATCTCTGTGGAAATTTTGTAGACAAAACTTGAACATTAGCTAGATTACTTCACTGAGTTTCAATGACGTAAAGTCTGTGCTCTTCCAAAAGTTATGTCATCCTGCTTCACGTCGTAGGTAAGATCTAGATGTTCTCAGATTAGAATGATCTATGCAGTGAGAAGAACAGGAGTACTTGCGGCACCTTAGAGACTAACCAATTTATTAGAGCATAAGCTTTCGTAATAGTCAGAATGTAAGCCGCAGTGCACCAGCGCAGTCCCTGAATACACACATCGCTAACACTGAGCTACTTCTGTGGAACTTTCCAATTTGCAGGCGTAATTATATCTCATTGAAGCAGCTGAGCAATGAACGTACAGTTTTAGAAGGTGAAACCATTGTAACCATTGCTGAAACTGCTGTAACCACATCCTTGCCCTGCCCATTGTCTGTCTACAGTTTATTGCTCCCGTTTGGATTGTCCTGCCTTAAAATATATGTCAGTCTAGCAAAGCACCAAAGTACATGCACAGCTTTAATTATATGAGCAATCCTACGGACTTCCATCGAAACACGTAAGCTCTTTGGGGCAGATATCTTGTCTTTCCACTTGTCCAGTAAACTAACTAGCCTACTTTTGGTGGCTGTAAAAATAAGTAAATACACAAAAATAATAATAGTTCTATTTTATTAATTAATAATAGGCTCAAACTGCAAAATTTGGTTCTGAATTTGAAAGTGTTCAAATGCAGGTTTGTGCTGGGGCCCATCTCTGTTTCCCAGGGAGGTGAGCAAACTCAGGTTAGTTTAGTATTTGGAAATTCCAAATCAGGAATGGTTTAGACATCCCATTTTATAAGAAATCTCACTGTTTGCTTTTGTGGCGAGAAGGGATGTTCAGATAAATGATTCTTCTTTTATCCTATCGCTAGCTTTAGATCTGAGAGTTAGTAAATATAGACTTGAGTTGAAATACTTGATGCTTGCATTACTCCCAGAATTTACCTGATTCTAGTGTCGGACGGACCCAATTCACAAATGTTTTACTTGGGAATTCAGTACCCATCCCTAGTGAAGTGCTTATGAAACTCCTGTTGCAATGAACTGAACCACAGATGGATGTGCGATTTTGAGGGCCACTGAACATTGACAATTTTCCCAACTGAATCAAAATTACAGAAACACCTGCATGGTTGCATCTGCAGACTCAGCTAAATTTATGCTTGCATACAGCTACATGACATCCAACCTGAAATTGTTCTGCATTTTAATCAAATGTGTTGTAATGTCAGTATAAAACTTTGTATAAAAGCAGCTTAATCTGTGGAAAGTTCCACTGAAGCATTTTTATTTGGCACCAGTGTGAGGCTCCATGAATTAAAATCAAAACACGGTGTAGACAAGCACCAAGGGCACTGATGTTTTAATTAATGAAAATGTTTTACCAGTGCTTTCTAAGGTTAAATAATGCTAATAGTGTCATATGATGCTATCTATCTATCTATTTATCTATCTATCTGCGCTTGTGTAAGGCAGTCTGATCCCGCCAGCTGCTCCATGTATGTAGACCACTGTCCCCATTGAAAGTCCCCTTGACGTGGTTAGGGTTCTGCCTGGGTACAAGGTTCTGCCCCGACAAGCAGCTTACAGGATCAGGGCGTAAGTGACTGAAAAACTAATAGACATGGTCTTTTATCTTGAAATTCCATGAGTCAACTTATGTGTTCACCCTGTTGATGTAATCAACATCAGGTTTGGTATCTTGGAGTTCGATGGAAAGTGCAGATGTAAGGGTAGTGGATTAGAGTCTGGAAGGGTGGGTTCTGCAAAATAGAGTGTTGCCTGCTGATCTCTTGATTTACTTTTGCATATGGTCCCAATACACCCAAAACTATAGATCAATGAATTTCTCCCCTGATGGTACATTTAAAAAATACTCTGGGAATTGTTCAATGAGTACAAAATCTGTAAATTCACCGGTTCTCAAACTCGGGGTCGAGACCTTTTAATGGGGTCGCTTAGCCTGGCTTAGACTTGCTGGGGCCCAGGGCCAAAGCTGAAGCCTGAGCCCCACCACCCCGGGGGGTGGGGGGGAAAGGGGAAGGGGTCAGGTTACAGGCCCCCTGCCTGTGGCTGAAGCCGTTAGGCTTCGAGGTTGGCCTGCCCACCCGGGGCAGTAGGGCTCAGACTTTGGCCCTCCCACCCAGAATGGCGGGGCTTGGGTGAGCTCAGGTTTCAGTCCCCACTCCTGGGGTAGTGTACTAATTTTCGTTATCAGAAGTGGGTCCCAGTGCGATGAAGTTTGAGAACCCTTGTGTTCGTTGAAGACATAAAAGAAATTATGTGAGGTCCTTGTTTGGCAAGTTCTTTCAGATGTGGATGCCTGTTTGCTAAGAACTGAACTGAGGTCAGCAACTCATTGTACATGGTTATCAGATAGTGAAGTGTTGTGATCTAATGTTTCTCTGCCCCCCAACAGCAGTAGAATGGAAATACAGATTAAATGAGATAATTTAGAACATTATTTTACTGAATAGATTCTGGATTTCAACTTCATGAAGGATGTTTGCTCTTCACTACATTATTGACTGGTATACACAAATATCTATTAGACAACCGTCCACATACATTAAGCTTATGCAGAAAATAAAGACTTGTGTTATGGATCTATCTACTTATATGACCGTAAACTCCTAGCACTTCCCAAGTATTTATCCACACAACACTCTGCTGAGGTAGGGAAACATTATGATCTCCATTTCACAGATGGGGAGCTGAGGCACAGAGAAATTAAAACTGAGATTTTCAACCTTATCTAGGCTTTAAATTTACTTTCATTGGAACTGGGCATCAAAATCCCTTTGAAAATCTCTGCTTAAATGACTTGTCCAAAGTAGCCCAGGAACTCTGTGACAGAGCCAGAAGCTAGGGTGACCAGACAGCAAGTGTGAAAAATCAGGACGGGGGTGGGGGTTAATAGGAGCCTATATAAGAAAAAGACCCAAAAATCAGGACGGTCCCTATAAAATCGGGACATCTGGTCACCCTACCAGAAGCAGACCCCAGGGCTCCTGAGTCCAAATCCAGTGCCATAACCACAAGACCATCCCTTCCTCCTGTGAAGAGGCTCCAGTGCATAATGTTGCATGGCAGACTGAGGAGACTACACATAATTAAACCACCCCTTACTGAGAAACGATTCCTGAATCTGCTTGTATTTATGCTGCATTTACCTCACTACTCAAAACTACCCTTTGCAACCCAAATATGAAGGAATAAAAAGGAAGGTGGGGGGGAAACTATGTTAGGTGGCCACATTAAATTCAGTGATTTCTAATAACGTTTGCCACAAATGCTCTAGATCCACATCAAAAACATCTACTCAAGTGCATAGCAAGGGGTCTATTCTCATGTCCGTGCTCAGGTGTTAACTCCCACTGATGTTAATGGTGGCTACTTGCACGCAAGGAGAGATGAATAGTCCCTATGGGAATTGCATAAAATAGAGTGTGACCATACAAAGGCTGCTTCAATTGTCAAGACAAAATAATCCAGTGGGGAAAGGAATCTTAACGAACGTTGTGGATAAACCTTGGCCTTTGAACACCACGGTCAATCCAGTGTGAAGGGAAAATGACACTTCAGAATCGGTTCCTCGCTCCCAGTTGGAATTCTACCCTTTCCATAAGCAATTAGGGGGAAATAACATTATTTAAAATATGAATAGTGGCTAAAGTTTTGAGAAGTGACTCATGATTTTGGGTGCCCAATGTGAAGCAATTTAAAGGAGGCTCAATACCCACCCTCTGCACTCAGGCACCATTCTCATGCTGAGCACCCCAAATGTGAGACCTCCCACATCACTAGTCGCATCTGAAAATCTTAGCTAGTGTCAATACCTAAACAGGAGCCATGTTCTAGGAGCCTATTTGGCCTGCTTGGGACAGGAGAGGAAAAATTATGGCAGCTGGAAGGGTCCAAGATAATCATTGTGGTTAGTTTCTTCTTGTTGTTGAGAAGAATTATTCTGTATTTTAAACAGATGTAGGGTACACAGCAAAAAGAGCTTGGTGACACACCCGGACATGACCTGATGTGACAGACCCAGGTGCAGACATGACTGAAGATGGGGTTTGATAGGTATTTCTCCACAGGTACAGGGATGCTGGACTATACATGAAATAAGTGCATCTGCCTGTCCGATGGTGGTGATGCTCTTGAAGTTGTCAGCAGCAGCCGTATAATCTCCACTAACTTGCTAAAAACCAGGAAGCTTTCCCATGACCTGAGGAACTTCCAGCTTCTACAGACTTGGCCCATCTACTTGGCAACAACAATCTCTAGGAACACATTATCCTGATAGGCTGCTCTTTATGGTGGCCCCCAGTGAACACAGGGTCCAGTTCAACATCTCTGTCTGGTTATCGAAGCACTACATGTAATTAGACTTAGCTACCTGAAAGAGACACTCTGTCTCTGTGACCCAGGATCTTCCACCAGTTACATTCCACAGCAATGAAACAGTTAACCAATGGGGTAGGCTCATGACCATGAATGAGACGCACCAAGACTGTGGAACTCACTGCCGGATAGAATAAGAATAACCACCTGCCTCACCGCGTTGAAATCTAAATGCCAAACCCACCCCCTTGCTCAAACTTTCCGAGAGCAATACCCTCACTCACAGATTTTTGTATTCATTTATGTTAAGACCCCCCACTCCTAAACCAGCCTCCTAATGGCAGAGAAGAAAGAGAGAGATGTTGTCGTTGTTGGGAGATTATTTAGTATGGTGATGAGTGCTAATACTAAGAATGTGGGTGGGTGAATGGATAGTTCATTCACATCCATTACGTGTAACCAGTGGTTAGATCAAGCGGCCTATTTGGAACCAGGAACCCCTGGTTTCTATTCCTTGTTCTACCACCCATCAGGGAATTCAGCCACCTGAATCAGCAGAACTTGGAAATTCATGTATATCCTATGCCTCAACATTGGCTTCTAGCTCCCCTTGGTCCTCTCCAGACCCTTAGCACCAATTTCTTCTGGAACAACCCAAGGCAAAAGAATTCATGTGAATAATAGTGAGAATTCTTATTTTGTGAGTTATGCTTTGTACAGTATGGTATTTTAGACTAGTAACCAAGGATTTAATTATTTGGTAGCATAGGCATATAGGCTAAACCAAAGTCTTTAGGAGCTGCTGTGTCCCTGTTGGCTAGACGTGCATGTGAAGAAATGAATGATTATATATTGTTGCAACTAATGTTATAGCCTGCATCGACATATAATTAAGTGAGAGGTACAGTTTGAGAGCTGCTGTTTTGATGTGTAAGTGTCTTGGAATCTCAGAGAACAAAGGTAACTTGGGAAAAGAAAGCAATGCCAAAATCCAGGACTTCAGCTGGTATAAATCAATGGAGCTACACTGATTTACACCAGCTGAGGATCTAGCCTTTGGTGTCACTTCTGTTGCCCAAGTTACATAGTACTACAGGACAATCCCCACCCCCAACAGACAACAGAATTTGGAGGTCAAATCTCTTCCCAGAATCTGTCTGATCTGTCTGTTTATTTCTGATGTTCTCTGATGCAAGGACACTTCAGAACACTGCAGCCTTGGGAAGAGTATTTCTATACCTCTAAAATCTTGTGTCTGACTCTTCAACCCGAAAACCTCTCCAGGGAGAAGAGGGGAGAAGATGACAAAACTTTGATTCCTCCATTGAGAAAGTCCATACAGCCGAAGCCAGGTAGGAGAATTTAGACCTTTGTTCTCATTTGGTGGATATTTATAAGGATTAGTATTATTAGATGGTTACTGAACACTTCTTGGAAAACAGAAGTGGGATACAGTCTTCCGATTTAAAAGAAAATTCATATAAAAGTACAAAATGCATAGATCTTTGGGTAATGTTTCCTCATTCTAGTTTGTCAAAACCTATCAGTGAAAAAGTGATGTCCTACACCTTTAGTGTGTCACTGATATTATGGTAAGTAGCCAGAATTCTTAAGCAAAAGAGAATGTTGCAAACAGAAGAGGGTAGGTCTTATAGTATATTCTTGTTTTCTCTTCTAGATTTCCACTTCCAGAAGGTCACCTGCCTACGTCAGTCCACTTTCTTTTCAAAGAAAAGGAGAAGACACTAATTCTCTCCTCTAGTTCAAATAACTCATCATATCACTTCACCTTGGGGTTATCATTTTTTAAAAATTCAAAAAGAACTTTCCCAAATTAGGCCATGATCCAACAAGTCTCTTTAGCACATCCTTAATTTGAAGCAGGTCAGTCGTCCCACTGGCTTTAGTGAGACTGGCTACTCACCTGCTTAACATTAAGCAGGTACTTAGTTGCTTTGCTGCCTCGAGGTCCTTGTTGGGTTGGCCCATCTTTATTTAATATAAATTCCCAGTATGTATAACTCGTATTTAGTATAATGCAACTGCGTGGAATAATATTGCCAGAGATGCTCTGCGCTTACTTCTACCAGATCAACGAAATGCCTGCATCTCATATGTGTTTGCGTCTATATTACAAATCTAAATAAAATGTTTGTTGCTGTGGAAGGAAACTTTTCATTTGCTGTTTCCCCTCGCTAATTTCTTCTACAAGAACTCTCCGTTTTCCTGCATGACAACCGCAAAATACTTTACATCGTATATAATGTATCGTAAATAACAGTCCTGTCGCACCGAGAACCAGCCTGGAGACTTATTAGCCTCACAATCTGAGGAGAAGGGGCTAATCCAACTTTGCTCCCTCCCAGACTGTGTTGAACTCAGTACAGATAGAGGCCAGAATCTGAGCCATAAACTCCAGGTTATGGTGGATAAGATACTGTCTCAGAAAATAATCACAAGTCTGATTCACAAGGAAATGTCAAGTTTTCACCAATGCACAGCTGTTGAAATTGATTAGCTCTGATAGAATGCGAGATGTATTTGTTATTTGTACAGTTTGATTCACTTTTATGACCTGTGGTTCTCAAACACTTGTTTAATAAAAACAGAACTCTGTTAGTGTTGTATCTACTTGTAAACTTTAAAAAACAACACAACCACGTACCTGGGAGATAAATTTCATGAGTTAATAAATTTACAGATTTTAAGGCAAGATGGGATCATGCTGAACCTCTAATCTAACCTCCTGCAGAACACAGACCATAAAATAAGTAATCTTGAAAATCAAATCTATGCTTGTTGTCAGATATTTTGAGTTTAGCCCTCAGCCCTCCCACTTCAGGCTATGAGTTCATCAGATTTAATAAGCAGGGATGCTTGGTCAGAACTTGGATGGAAGATCCCCAAAGAACACTGCGGCCCCTTATGAAGTGATGCTAGATATATAGTAGATGACAGTCTTCATCTGGGATTATATTGAATTTTTATGGCAGACATCATCAGGTGGTAGTGTTACACATACCAAGTTCTTGTTCTTAGCATCTGAGCAAGTTTTTAGTCTTGGGAAGACAATCTATATATTGTGCTTATGCAAGGTTCTGGTTAGTGGGAGCTGTGGGAGCAGCAGGAAAGTTTGCTCTCTACTTGATCTCTGATTAGAGTTAATTCTGGAGGCATAGTTGCTCCCTGGGAACTGAGCGTTGGGGTTGGGCTGAGATTCCCAAAGCCTGGGATTGCCCTGCGTGCTGTTTGTGACCACCCTCTGTTCTAGGCCTGGTGAATCTGTGTAAATAAAACAAGAGACAGGGAGAATGTACCCAGACTGTGTGACACTGATTTCTCCTCCACTGGGAAGCAGGCATCCAAAGCTGAGGACATCCACTGCTCCTTGCCAGAGAAACAACAGCCCAATATGGATACTCTGTCTGTGGGGTGGGTCTGGCTCATTGGATGGCTTTATGTGGCCTGCTTGACAAGTTGCTCAGCTTTCATTTTTGTGCAGAATGACCGGTTTCGTTTTTTGGGTTTTTTTAAGTACATTTCTAGCAGCACCTGCTTCCTCCTGAGTGCCTGGAGCCACCATGCAGGTAGCTCATGTTGGGCTGCCAGAGTGGTGCTTACTCCTTCCTATTCCTCTGCATGGATGTAGATTCCAAATCACCATCTAGTCCCACACGGTCATGTGACTCACATGTGAATGTATGTTCCATGCCAGAAGGGACCTTTCAATCATCTAGTCTGGCATATCACATTTCACCCAGTATAATTTGTGTTTGGCTAAAACATATATTCCAGAAAGTTATCTGAACATAAGAGTTGGAGAATCCACCACTGCCCTTGGGTAGTTTATTCCAGTGGTTAATCACCTTCAGTGTTTAAAAACATTGTGCCTAATTTCTATTTTAGTTAGTCCAACTTCCGCTTCCAGCCATTGGGTTTTTATTATGTTTTGTTTCTCTGCTAGATTAAAGAGCTCTTTAGTATCTGCTATTTTCTCCCAGGTTAGGTATTTATACACTGTAATCAAATCAACTCTCAGGCCTGGTCTACGCTGGGGGCGGAGGGGGATCGATTTAAGTTATGCATCTTCAGCTACATTAATAACATAACTGTAGTCGATATACTTAGTTCTACTCACCGCGGTGTCTTCACTGCAGTGAATCGGCAGCTGACACTTCCCCATCAACTCCTCCTGTGCCTCTCGCTCCGGTGGAGTACCGGAGTCGACGGGAGAGCGCTCAGCAGTTGATTTATCGTGTCTAGACTAGACATGATAAATTGACCCCCACTGGATCGATCGCTGCCTGTCGATCCTGCGGGTAATGTAGACAAGCCCTCAGTCTTCTTTTTATAAGCTAACCAGATCAAACTCTTTAAGCCTCTCACTGTAAGGCATTTTCTCCAGCCCTCAAATCACCTTGGTGGCTCTTTTCTCCAATTTTTCAACATCATTTTTTAAAATGTAGACACTGGAACGTGACACAATGTTCCATTATCAGTCTCACCAACACTGCCCCCCTAATCCTGTTCATTACTGAATCACATTAGTCCTTTTTGCCACAGCATCGTGCTGGGAGCTCATGTTCAGTTGCTTGTTCACTGTGACCCCCTAAATATTTTTTAGCGTCACTGCTTTTCAGAATACCGTTCCCCAGGGTCTGGCCTGCACTGCTTGTTACCTTTGCATTTGGCAGTATTAAGATCAGGGCCGGCTCTAGCTTTTTTGCCGCCCCAGGCAAAAAAAAAAAAAAAAGGCGCCCGGACTGCCCAAAAAAAAAAAAACTGCAGCCGCAGGGATCGCGTGGAGGGTGGTCAAGGCAGCTTGCAGGGGGATGTAGGGCGGCACCCGCCCACTCCCTCCACCCGTGGGCAGCCAGGTGCTGCAGCCCGCTCACAGCCGGGCGAGAGGGGCTCCCCCCTCCGGCCTTGGGATGCCTTTCCCGGCCAGGCAGGCTCTGTTGGAGCCGACACACGCAGCGCTGGCTGGGGTCTGCGACCTCCGCACGGGGCCGGCATTGCAGCAGGGCTCGGCACAGTGCAAACGGCGCTGGGATCAGTGGGGCCCACCCCTCCGCTGCCCGCCGGGCCGCCTCGGAACCCTCCCTCTCTGCCACCGCTGCCCGCCGGGCCGCTGCAGAACCCTGCCTCCACTGCCCACCGGGCTGCCGCAGAACCCTTCCTCTTTCCGGTGCCCAGGGCCTGCAGGAAGTGCTGGCTCAGCCGCTCCTTTAAAGGCAGCTTGGCCGGGCTGGGCTCAGAGCACCGCAGGAGGCGGAGGCTGGTGCAGGCAGCAGGGAGTGGCGCGTCCTGGGGAGCCCGGTGGCAGGATGAGCTTCGGGGATCGCTAGTTCCTGCCACCCCCCCCAAGGCCAGGGTCCGTTCTCCTGCAGGGCTGGGCTGGCTGCCCCAAGATTGGCCGGAATGCTGCCCCTTACAATGTGCCGCCCCGGGCACGTGCTTTCTCGTCTGGTGCCTGGAGCCAGCCCTGATTAAGATGCATTTTGTTTGAATGGACCCAGCTTATCAAGAGATCTAGATCATTTAATGATGGGGCCAGGGCAGTCATATCATTTACCGTTCCGTCAATGTTTGTGTCAGCTACAAATTTGATCAGCATGATTTTATATTTGCCTCCAGACAATTGATAAAAATGTTGAATAGCATTGATCCTAGTACCGATCCATGTAGAGTCCCACTAGAAACACCCCCTTTTGAAAAAAGCGCCCATTGATAACTATTCTTTGAGATCTGTCAGTTAGCCAGTTATGAATCTACTTAACGTGTGCACTATTGGTATTGTATAGTGCTCGTTTTTCTAAATCAGAATGTCGTGTGATACTAAGTGAAATGCTGTACAAAAGTCTTAAGTATATTCATCTACCTTTATACCTTTATCAACCAAGCCTGTAATCACATCAGAGTGAAATCAGGTTTGTTTGACAAGTTCTATTTTCCATAAAACCATGTTGACTGACATTAATTATATTCTTATATTACAGTTCTTTATCCACTGAATAACTATATCAGCTTTCCCATTATTTTGCCCAGGGTTGATGTTTTTCTCTGTGTCTGGTCAACAGGGGCTTTAAGTCCATTAATAGCTCTACCTTAAGGCTCTTTAGCTCAAGCTATAGAAAGTCATGTTTAAGTTCAATTCCTGGGGTCAGCCGCAATGGCAGCCATCACAATTAGATATCATCAAGTGACTAATTGACCACTAGCCAAATTGACCATAAGTACACTGTAAAAAGTGTAATTACATTATTAGATAGGATATCCTCTGTTGTTGGCCATTGGTTTAACCAAAGTTTCTAAATGACCATTAGTGCCAAAATTAGTACTACTATATTCTTCTGGAGAATAACATGACTAGCCACAGAAGATGCATCACGAAAGGGAACATGAAATATCGGCTATCACGTAACTATCCATAAATGTTGGATTTCTACAAAGTGATTCTACTGCATCATAATTAAGGGTTTGAAAGTCAAATGATTTAAGTGCTAGTTTTAATTACTGCTTGGTGAACTTTAGTGTGTTAAAATTGTCACAACTTTCCTTGAGGATTAATCTCAAGCCAGGCAATACAGTGGGAAATTATTAACTCGTACTTTGGTTCAGCAATTATCTGCATTACAAGGTTTATGCAATTAGCTGTTTAAGATGTCATTATATTTTGCCATCTGGTACACAGGAGTTTATGCATATGAGCAGGCATGTATTGAAGTGATTTTCACTATATGACTCTTGATCTCAACCCAAATCATCACTATAATGAGTGGAAGACACAGTGTACAGTACATTAGTGGCAGGTGCATACTATCAAGCTTCATTTTAATAGAAGACTTTCATTTTTCCATTTTAAAGTATTCTGCACAAGTGCTGGGAAATTAATTACACGTTTGCAATTTAGCAAAGACCAAAGACATGTTATTGCAAAATGTTAAGGAACATCAGTTTTCAGAAAGGGAGCCACTAAATTTATGTTCTTTCCTTCTATACCATAGGGTCAAATTCTGCCTCCAGGTACCAACATGAATGTCTCACTGAAGTGAGTGAGAAATGTCTGCTCACATCCTAGTGAACAGAATTTAACCCTCCGTGATTTATTTGTGAAACTCCTAAGAGAGTGGTAAATCTCGCAAAGCTGTGGATCAAGGGAAATAACAGAGCAATTTACATTGAGAGCAAACTGATAGGATGCCTTGAAACCCACCAATGGTGTGATACCTGTGAAACCCTTGACAGTGGTTAGCCAGCTGGTGTGCAGTGATTGCTATCTATTGCTGCGTACATAACTGCCTCGTTGTCACCTTGTGTTTCTCCCCACTCCTGTTTATCTGTCTTTGCCATATCCACCTGTTGGCTCTCATCCTAAACTTAGTCCCTTCCCCACAGAGCTTACAATCTATCTCTTTGGGTATGTCTGGACAGTGCCTAGCTCAATGGCATCCCGGCCTCCTGGCACCACTACAATACAAATCATAAATATTAACAACAGACCATTATATCGAGTTATGATAATACATGCTATTTCTACATAGATGGGGCTCAGAGTATTTCATAATCATTAACAAATTAATCCCCCCCCCATCACCTCTGTGAGGTAAACTGAGGAACTGAAAGGCTAAGTGACTTTATTGAGTACAGAAGAACTCTATAGCAAAGACCAGAATAGAACCTTGGGGGCCCTATATACAAGGGACCCTTCATATGCAGAAGTACCATTATGAATCAGGGCACTGATCCTTATAGTATTACAATACTATCATTCATCTGTAAATACCAGGCACGAAAAATGTATATAGATGAGGAGGGGGAAATTACATGGATGGGATGGTTTGAGTGTTCAGAGGCAGGGAACGGATTTTCAGGGGAGGGAATTTCCCTGGCTTCTCCCACTACCATCACTGCCTACTCTCCACTATACTTTGTCTGAATTACACTTTAGAATATAAGATCTACAGTCTCGTTGCTTAGTTCCTGCTACCCCAGTTTCAGAAAGTCCTCCTTTTGTGAAAGGTATTTAGTATCACATACGTGTATAGTTCACAGACATGCTGTGAAATTTGGTCAATCTTCCAGCAACTCAAATCTCGCATGCATTTTTTTTTTAGTATTGCTTCTCATCTTATGTTCTGTATACTCTTAATTGCTTGGAGCAATGAATAATAATTTAGATCCAAGGGGCTGGAAAAAGTCATCTCAGCAAGGTATGCTTCCAATTACAGCCCCTGAAATTCCCAGCATGAGAATTGTGCTCTCTGTGTCTGTTTGCACAAGTCGGAACTTCATTATTGAATTACATTAAAAGGACGCCCTCTGGTGTCCCATTTTATTACATGGGTAAAAGAAAAGTGGACTGCAGAGTCCATGGGGTTATTAATTATTATTATTATTTTATTTTATTATATTAGTTTGGGATGGGAAATTTTTTCTCCTAAGGGATAAGTCACTCAATGAAGCTGACATTAAATATTTGTATGGAATAGATTTAAAGTGTTCCTTCAGATCAGAATATCTGAGATTTTGCATGAAAAGATTTTTTCTACAGGGCTGAGGGAAATGATCCCAGAAGACCTAACAAAAATATTACACAAATCTGTGCACACACACTAAGGTGCAGAACTTGCCTCTTCTAGAAAATCAGTGTTGACGGGTCTGTGGTTCATTTTACCGTTAGTCAGAGATTATTACATAATATATAAACACTTTTCTCATATAACAATGTATATATTGTTATATGAGAAATATAAAAATGCTTAGAGAAATATAAGAGTATTTCCCACATTCATGCATGTGCAATGATATCCATCTGGAAAATAACTGGAAATGTTTTTCGAAGTGGAGCCAAATACTCACTCAGCCACAGTGCCCACTGATGAAAATAAACAGGTGATAAATATAAAGTAAGGGAAAATTAACATTCAGAAATGTGCAATATGTTTGATCCCCAGAACAAAACAGATTAACAATTAAAATCCAGGCAGGGAGCTTGGTCCTGAAACTTTTACTCTAACACAAGTAGCCCCATTGACCTCAGTGGAGCTATTCAGATAAGTAAGGATGGCTAAGGTGAGCAAGTGTAGCAGGATAGGACTCATATGTTAAGTTTGCTGGACCAAATCCTCACCTGAGGTAAACTGATGTGTGAAGTCAATGGTGCTACACCAATTTATACCAGCTGAAGATCTATCTTCCTAGATCAGTATGTCCTCTAACATCCAACCACCCACTTACCCTTCATTTTATTAATAATTTATTTCTTCTTTACAAATATTCTTGTTTTCTGCAAGAAAAAGCATCTCTTCCTTTAAATAAACATAAACCAGTCTTGGGAAGGACTGAAGCGTTAATTGAAGGTCACTGGAATTTTTCTGATCATTACAAATCCATTGCGAACAGAGCAGCCATTGAAAAGTGACACTGATGAATGAGGAGGGCTGCTGGTTTCCTTGGAAAAGTTGGGTTGCTAGTAGTGAGAAATGTGTCATTTATTTTCCCAGGAGAATGTTACTTTTTTTCTCTCCCTCCCCCTCCTCTCCAAATCCTTTTGAATTGTGTAAATATCCATGTTCGCAAAAGTTAAGATGAAGACGACAGAGCAGCATGTAATTCCACCAGGATCATTCCCCTTTCCAACAAGCAAGTAATTAGAATAATTAAAATTGGGTTCTAGTAACATATTATCAGCACACCAAAGCTTAACAACGCAATGGTAAATGTGTGGAAAAGATGCTGCATCTACATATTGGACTAGAGAACTTCATCTTGGTTGTATTCTTTTGGCTTATAGTTGTCCTTTTATTTTTGAGAGTGGAGAGTCGTCTCCTTTCCTTACATGCATTACATAAACCCATGCAATGACCTTCCCTTATTTTATATAAATCCATACTCCTATACCCCAGTACTCTAAGATTGTAAGACAACAGTCAAAAAAGCTGCCTTAGCACTATTGTGAACTGTAATGTTTAAAGCCATTACTGTAGAATACTGTTGTGTTCTCATAAGGGTTTATATTTGCAGAGGAGCTGTCTAAAACTGTGACTACGGGGCAAAATTACTGTGTCCTGCCAGACATCCTAGAACACTTATTCTCAAGGGCTGGTGCATATATCAATACAGTTACCTCGGGCTTTTGCCATTGATTCTGGTTAAGCATTCCCCATTGCAATCTCCTCCCTACTTTAATGATAAATTCTGGGCCCACTCTTTGGGCTGATCCCCTGCTGCCTGTCTGCCAATTACCTTTGCATGCTCTAATCTACAGCAGATTTTAGGCTACTCTGCATCCCAGCCTGGTGCTTTGGAGCAGCAGCAGGACTGGATTTAGGGGCAGGCGACTACCTGGGGTGCCAGCCTTGGGGTGCTGTAAAGTATTCAAAAGTTTAACAAATGGAGGTGGGCACTGAAGATGCTCCTTGCCTGCGGTGCCATTTGGCTTAGGGCCAGCCCTGAGCAGCAGAATACCTTTTGGAGAAACCCAGGCTCCATGGTGGGTTAGATTAGCTCCATTGAAGGGCCTGAGACTGCAGGTCTTTCTGATTCAGATAATCCCATTGAAGACAGTGGGATTATTTGTCTGAGGGTGAATTCGTATGAGTAAAGTTTTCAGGACTGGGCCTTTAGAGGGTCATAGAGGTGGGAGATTTCCTGCTGAAGCAAAAGAGAGGGCAAGAAAGTTGCTGGAACAGCCAGGAGTCTTCGTCTGGTAAACTGGTACAGGTGACTAAAAATTTTAGGAATCAGCAAAGAGTGTTTTGTACACCAAATACTGGCCTCCACTGTACAGATTATTCAGATCTACTCCAATGTAAGGGCTACATTTTCAAAAGCGTCTAAAGCCTGTCTTTAATTTTGACTGACAGTCCCTCTAAATGCATACTTAGGTTGCAAGCTCTTTGGGGCAGAGACCATCTCTTTGTGTTTGTAAACTGTCTAGCACAATGGGGCCTTGGTCCATGATTAGGGTGCCTAGTGCTACCGTAATACAAATAATGACGAGACCATTAATTGATAAATGGGCATTGTTATCTGTATGTGTAGTCACATGTGTAAATTTCTCATTCGCATAGGTCACTGATAGTGCACACAGACCTATGCGCACAAAGTAAGCTCAGAACTGTACACAAAATAAGAGGTCTTGTTTAGACAATTTGAAGCATTTGTTGTTAAATTGCACTTCTGTAAGATTACAACAACGCAAAGGGAATATATGCAGGTACAAATACATAATAATGCATATTGGTGTGGTTGTCTGAATGCTGAAAAAAATGGTAATACTTTGAAGGACTGGAGCATTGTATAATTTTATTTTCATTCCATATATATTCCATACATAAAAGTTCAGGTTGTGTGGTTTCCTTAAAGCAGAGGAGATGTAATAGGTGTGTTTTATTGTCACCTGGGTTTGAAGATCATAAAGAATCACTTGAATAAAGATACCTGACCTAGAATCAGTGCTTCGGTTATAATTCGATCAAACCCTTCATTGTTGAGCCTAGCAACAACTGCAGTCACAACGCGCTCAGAGCGCAAGCTCCCTTGAGGCTGTGAGGCTGCTGTTCCTAAATTCACCACTAGGGGGTGATGAAACTGGGACTTTAGGAACAGTGGCTTTGGGGCAGGGATGTTGTCTGGTTTCAGCTGCAAGTTTGTGGTGATTTTTCTTCTGGATCCTCTCTTTCAACCACTTCATTCTGTTGGGCCGTTTCCGTGTGACTGTGCAAAGAGGGACTTGCCTACTTACTGGAGCCAAAATACACATTCATCATTCCGCAAAGTACCAGGTAGTGTTACATGGCCTCTTGGACCTGGCCCTTCCCCTGTGCAATGTTTATGTGAATGAAACAGAAGCCTGATAAGCTCGGCTCCTTGGGATCAAAACCTATTTTTCCACTTGGTGTTTGTATATACAGGTGAAAATCTTTAAGATTATGCTGCAGTGGAGTTGCGGGGGTGGGGGAGGAGGTGTTCCATGGAAACACGTTGTGAGGAAGAACCACATTGCAGCACGTCCCATGTGTTGAGGCATAGGCCTTATGAAAGGTGATACCCCGGGATTGCCTCTAGGTGGCGCGCTGACCGTCTCACTCTGTGTCAAGGGATGACTCAGGGGAGCACATTCAATGCCTTGCACACAAGCCAACTACTCCAAATAATACAGAAATACTTCAGTGACCACTCTTGATTTTGGGAAATAGAAAAATCCCAGCCTTTAGGGTCTAAGGCTGGGGGGGGGTGTACTAAGGAAGAAAGTTTTAACTTCAAGCCATATTAACTGAAGTCACCCCCTCCTTGCTAAAGACACATTAGCCTGCAAGCTCATTCCCCCAGCCAGATTTCCTGTGTGGAGCTGGGGTGAGGGGCATGTGATATTGCCCAGATGAAGTGAACAGTGGACGGGGCCTGGATATAACGTTTACAAGTTTTCTTTTTGGGAATGAGGGTGGCGGGCACCAAGATATACGAAAAGGGAGAGGGGGAATCAGCTCCACTTGTAGGGGGAGGGGGAATGGGGTAGATGAATGGACAGTGTGGGATGTCTGCGTCTCCCATGGCACCTGTTACAGCATGAGTCGGTTCCAACCCCCGTGCATCTCCCCAGTACCAAAAAGAAATCTGGAGCGTCCAAACTGTTCTCCGCTGGCTCGCTCCCTTTGAAAGTCTGCGGCCAGCGGGAGTTTTACCAAGTCGCTCTACGGATCGCGCCTTCCAGCTCAGAATGAAGCTGTTCTCAATATGTTTCATAAGAGAATTTGTTAGCAGCGGTGCCTCTTGCTAAGGCAAGCAGGTGGTCAGGGACCCCTTTGCAGATCAGTCGAGCCGTGGGGAACTGCCAGGCTCGGCGCAAAGACCCTTCGCCACCAGTGCTGGGGAACCGCAGAGGTGGTTTTCCTGCGTGCCTTTACTTTGGTTTTTCGGTTCTTTACGCAGCCCAGAGCCGTGTGCTCTACTGCTGAAGTCTCTGTCCCCCGATTGTCTTTGGGAAAAGAGTCTAGCAAAGACAACCCCGTTCACATGGAGCTCCACTGACGTGCCTACCGAATAGCGGTCGATTGAAAGCAACAGGGATTGTGGCCATTAGCTTAAATGGGAGCTCGAGCGGGCCTTTTACTTCTGTTCTTTGCTACGATGACTGAATGAGAGGGACTGCTCCCAGTGAAGTCAGTGAAAGTTCAGGTGGCAGTTTGGTCTGCATAAAGACAAATCTCCTATGAAAGTAGACAGGGGCTAGGCTCCAGAAATTATATATATATATATAATTTCTATATATAGATATATAGATATATAACGAAAACCAGGTAAAATCTATATTAAATTGGATCTATCCATGATTGCACCACGTTTTACACTTTTAGACATAGCATTTTTCTATTTTCTCTAGCTAATATATTACTAGTTTGTTTGTATATCTTCCTTAATCTGTTGCCTAAATTATTGCCACATTATGAGTACATGGTGTTAGGCAGTGCGTCAATCCTCCTTGATTTAAAAATAGTAGAATAGGGTTTGTTGGTTGGTTTGTTTTGCTAGGAGATAACGTGAAATGGCAATACGTAATTGAGTAGTGATTAGGTGTGGAGACCAACAAATGAAAAAAAATGTATTTGGTTACACTGCTTAAAACATTAATCACATAACGTTGTTACGTTATATTAGCAAAATATCCTTATCATCAAAAGCTATTTATCTTTCAATCTCCCCAATAGAGCACAGCCTGCAATGTGTATTGTTATTTTATGGTTTTAATTACATGATGTCCGTTGAATATATTTTACACGTGGTATTTAAACAATTAAAGGCAACGTTATTAAAAGTACTGGACTAAACTCTGCCAAACCTCGTAAGAGCACGTTACAAACACTGGAACAGTGAACACCAGCTGTCTTTTAATTCACTGTTAACTTTTTAAAGAAAACCAGTCGCACTGCAGTTCAACTTTGTTTTGTTCTGCGGCCTAATGGAAGTTTGGGGGCTAAAGGGCTGAACCTTAGTTCTTTCCTATGATCCCACTGTTTAAATCGAATTAGACAGTAATTGATTAAAAAAAAACACGTATTTAATTTGAAGTAAGTCCTCCTGTATCATTTTAGTTATTACATGCAAATTACAGACCTCATCTTGCTGTCTACTTCGGTAAAACTCCCTTTGACTTCTCTGAAGTTTGGCTTCAGGATCAGGCCCTGTGCATTGTGATAAGGAGTCACTATGCAGCACTTTTCCAGTCCCTCCGGAGTGGTGCGGGGTAGTAGTTTGCACTTAAAAAAAAAAAAAAAAAACGAGGTTACTTTAATTTCACCAGCCAAAAGACAGGGAGTGACTCTCTCATAATAGACCTTCTGTCGGATATTGTGAGTATTTTGTGCCAAAATACAGAAGGTGAACTTCTAACATTCACAAAGCGGGTGTAGTTGCAAGTCACTCTGGCATGGAACTAATGATCCATGAACACGCACATTTCATAACAGGGGAAAGTAAAACTATCTAGCAACTCTGTGGCCTAGCAATGAAATCAAAGCGTGTCTCAGTATTTCCTAGAAAGGATTAGTGACCAAGAACTAACAGGCGACTGTAAAAAAAAAAAAAAAAAAGACCTTTGAATAAAATCATCTAAAATGAAATGATTGGTTGTGGCTTTTCAGAGACCAATTTGTCACATGTGGTAACATGCAGATAGGGATGAACTAGGATCGATTCGGTATCACCAGCGACACAGGCAGTGAGGCCCAATCCTAGACTGATGCCAGCCAAAGGAAGTTTATGGAGGAGATCTCTAATCTCTGCAAAGGCAACGAGGCCCGATCCTGCCTTGAATGAAGTCAAGGGGCGTTTTAGGAGCACGCCTCCGAGCTGCGTAGATTGAATAACTTTATATGATTAAATCTGCTCGACTTTTTTTTGTAATGACCCGTAAGGCAAAGCCATGACCAGGATGGATGCAGCCAGTGCTGGGCACCCCGGAGGTGTGTCTGACACGTGCCAGGCTGGAGAGGGGGCTGGGCGGAAGGGAAGGGGGTGAATACCCTGGATGTGCTGATCGCCGCGGCTCTGTTTATAGGCTGAAGTTCCAACCCGGCCATAAAGATAACAGACGCCATAAAGTTACTAATCGGAGCCCCAGGCAGTGAAATGATAATTGCTCATAAATTGCTCCTTTGGCCCAAGGGTACAAGTGACTTCAGCGCTGTTGTACGACTCCAAATAAATGGTTTGGGGGTTTTTTTATGCTTAAATTGTTGACTTGAAACGTGTGTGTGTGTGTCATGCACATCTGTCCAGCCTCAAGTCAGATAGCCAGGGTGAACCGGAGTCTCTTGGTGGCTCTCCCTCCGCCCCCTCCCCCCCACTGGAGCACACCCAGGATTGAGGGAGGGAGGCAGGTTCTGCTGCCCTTGGTCGGGAGCGTGGCGCCCTGTAGGATCCAGGGTGCTGCTGGGCCGTGTCTCGTGTGTGCCTTGCAACACCCCAACTGCCCACAGCCATTGTCAGCAGCGCTCTGCTCTGGCACAGCTGGAAACTGACTCGTCCCTGCTGCTCGGCTTGGCCTGTCGGCCCCATGCAGCGAGGGCCCGTGACTTGCCATCTTTGCTGGACGTGAAAACGGATCGAAATCTTCCGTCCTCCCCCGGCCGCGCCCCCTCCCTCCTGTTTCCAGGGAGGATTCCTCCCGGGCCCCATCCTGCTCTCCCCGAAGGCTTTAATGGCGGCGGGATCGGGCCCTGCCGGGGCTATAGGCGCCTGTTGGCGTCAGGGTAGATCTCACTCTACGGCGCGCAAGGAGTGCAGGGTGCAACCTCCCAGCTGGGGGAGAAGCGCCCTGGGCTAGAGGGAGCTGTCTAAAAGGGCCCGCAGTCCTTGCCCCAGTTGGGGGGGATCTGACTCCTGAAGGGTTTACAGGATACATTGGAAATCTCCTGGACGCTGGGTATGGCCATGAGTATGCGGCAAAGGGCTTTGCCCTCCATCTCTGGCTGCTCAGCTAACCTGGGTTTTCCGGGCAGCAGGAGCTGAACTGGTTTCTAGTGGGGATTGGAAATGGTCCCTGGGTTCTTGTAGGGGGCTAGGCTGGATATAGGACGTCCTAGGAGAGATTATTCTTAGGGGAAGTGTCAGCTTTGTCTCCCAAAAGAGCACCACGAACAGGAGTCAGGCAATGGGCAGGCCTCCTCTGTGTTCACTGTTGCTTGTCTGCGCTCCTGGGGGACAGCAAAATCACTCTGGACCCTCCTCAGCCTACCCTGGGCACCTAACCGCTTCTGTGGAGGGACAAGCTCGCCTAAATCCCCTGGCAAGTTTGCCTTACTGTGTTGATCTTATTATTTTAAGTTATCCGAGGTGCCTTGTGCCTTGAGCCAGGTAAGTCAGTGGAGAGAACAGAAGTTCTAGCTCTAGGCCTCTTGACACTCGCCCTTCAACCCAATTCAAAAGTCAAATGGCGAAACTGTCTCTTCTCCGTGGGTTGGGCTGTGGGCAGAGGTTTCTTTTATGATCCGTCTAGTCAACGGATGCTCCCCCCACTCTGAGTTTTGAGCTGATATGGCGTCAACCCCGACTCCTGTTAAACTTTCTCGGCCTCTCAGTTAAGGGTGGGGGGGGAGCATTCATGATTTTTTTCTCGGTAGTATTGATATATATTCTCTCATCTCTTTTCTGACTGACTTACATGACTTGCAGCCTCACATCCTCTAAATAAACAGTCTCCGCTTTGATTTGTGCTAATTACACTGATGCTGTGATGTGGTTTAATTTCAATAGTGCTTGCAGCAGTTGAAAATTTCCTACAGAGTTGGTGGGAATTTTTTTTTTTTTTTTTTGGCATGATTGTAAACTTTATCTTCACCTTCAGCTTTATATTTATAATATTATATTATCAGGTGGATGAAGGGTACTAACTGAGGCTCATGAACCTGAGGGACTTCAGCACCGGCCTTTGCAACTGTAGTGTGAAATGCTTAAATCTTGGAGAGAGGGTATTTCTACAAAGAAAAAAAAACCCAAAACTTTATTACATACACTGTTCTAAATACTGGACTAGTAATGTAGCTTTCTTTTACCTTCTTACTTAATTTTTTTAACTCTACATTTTCCTCTATGAAGTTGTACCATTTTCCCAACTGAAGGCCAGAGGTAACAGTTTACATAAAGGTTTAATGTTACAGCGACGATATGTCTGTAATCTTTAGAGTCACGGTATGTTAGAACATAATGCCAAAATTCTCTTAGTGTACAAAGTTTGGAGCCTAGTAATAAGTTCTTAAAATGCCAAATTAGGTTTAAATCTATATTATTTGTTTTTAAATTGTAAGGAGTGAAAAATAAATCTGAAGATTTGATTTGTGATGGGGCACTTGTTCCCTCTTCTCTCTCACTAACAAGCTTTGAGTTAGAGAAAATGTTTGCATCCCACTAGTGTGCTAGTCCCTTTGGGTGTTTATATATAAATCCCCATTTTAACACAGGTATGTTATACGTATCAGTTGTTTGTAGACATTATAAAGTATAATGTGTGTGTGTGTGTGGTTATCTTATCATACAGGGAGTTTCAAAAGTGTCTCGGTGACTTAGGAAAACAAGTATAATTGACTTTCAATTAAACCTGTGGCTCTAAAGCCACTTTTGAAACTCCCACCCATAATGCGTGTGTATATATTTCTAACTTCGATTGACATAAGAGAACAAAATGGCACTCTGTTCACATCAATAATCCACCGACATGGGTCACAATAGTAAGAATGGACCTAGTAGACCTTGGAAGGAAATGTTACGATTTATTGTCTATACGGATTATAGCAATGCTACAAACACTTTTCAGATTGTCTTTCGCTACCATTAAAAAATGCATCTAGAATGCACATGCAAAGCTGCATTAGTTGTGCTAAATGCCTAACTTGAACATGTGAAAACATTCTGTGTTCAGGCTTCCACTCAGTCCTTAGGTAACTCACCAGCCGTACGTTGATAGGAGTGTAGCACCTGTGCTGTGTTCCGTTTCACACCGACTCCGATCACTGTAATACCTCGTCACCAGAGGGCAGGTGACAAGACGGAAGTGCTGATTACGAATGTCCTTGCTTTTATCGATTCCCATTTACCGTCTGGACGTTACCTGAAGGGCTTTGTGTTAATTGCAGGGATTTACAGCCAGTTAATAAAAACAAGAATAGTAACAGACATAATATAAATGTTGTGCAAAACCGTGCTGGCAGGATTTGCAGAATGACTCAACAGCTCTTAATAGAGGCACCTCGCTCTATTTTAAATGCATCTATGAATGCCGACTAAAAATATATACATTTGACAAGTATCCGTCTCTACTGTAAAATTCATTGGGAGCCATAATACATATATATATAGAGAGAGAGGGTGAGTGTGTGTCCCCCCTGAAAGATACCATAGATATACATATAGGTCTTTCGGGAGCCTTCTAGTGCATTTTGACCACAACCCAAGACCCTTTAAAGAAAGTTTAGCAATTAATTCTTGGCATAAGAGATTATAAAGCAAGGCTGCCTTTCGCCTCTCTTACGTGCAGATGCCTCCCTGGTCTCTCTTCCCCACCATACGTTCTCCAAAGAAACCTCTACTGAAGCGTGTCCAGCGTGTGAATACCTTTAAAGCCAAGTTTCGTCGCAACTCAGTTCTAGTGCGTTTCTTTTAAAAATTGTGTGAGAGCGAGCAAAGGAGAGAGGGTTTTGCTTCCCAGTGACCAGATTCCCATAGAGTCTGCGTTAACGTCAGTTTCACCCTCTCCTACGTGCTTGTCTCACCGTCTAGTTTTGTTCAGACTTTATTTTCTTCCAAGCTGCATTACAGAGCGCTTGTCCACGCTGGGGGGAAAGATCCCTTTTGTCTTTTATTTCCCACTTCCCTCTGTTCAACAATCCGGATTTTTTTTTCTTTCTCTTTCACTAGATCTGGCCACAAATAGCTTATCTCTCTCTCTCTCTTTCTGTGTGTGTGCGCGTGATTTAAAGTGGCATAATTGAGAGCTGGGGCTGGAGCAGTGAATGATTCGCTGTGATAAATCAGCTTGGCTGTCTTCAGTACTGTACTTCCATTATTCATCTCAATGCGTGTTGGTTTATACGATGGACGTAGACTGCGGCAAAAAAAAAAAAATCATCACAACACCACCGCGATGCAGCTGCTAACCTCTGCATCAACAGCAGCAGCGGCTGGTGGAGGACTGGGCACAGCACGGATTGATTATCCCCCCCCCCACTCCCCCCAAAAGCTCAGTGCAGCGCAGCCATTCGAAATGAATTGACTGTAGAATAACCACTGGATGAATGTGGATTCGGTTCTCTACCTACGGCTCATTTTGTGTTTTGGGGGTTTTCTCATGACCTTTTTTCCCCCTCTCTTCCTTTTTCTGTACCTTAAATGAAAATGGCTACCATTGACTTCATGAATAATTGGGAAGGCAGACTTGGCAGCTTATGAGAAGATGCTTTTTTTTTTAAACACCTTTTATTTTGTTCCCTCCTTCTCCACCGATTCATGAGTGTAGGGGGGGGGGGAAACGAGGAGGGTGGGAATATACAACTTTTTTTTTTTTTTTTTGGTAGTGATCATTTTTATTCTGGCTTTGTGCCTTTACTCGGAGGAGTTAAAACCATCCCTGCTGCGAAATCAATTGTCGAATAAAAATTGTGATTTGTACAGTCTCTAGTACCGTGGTCAATGTCAGTTTTACGTTGATGTTACTTCCAGCGATGCAGATGTTAGAGCGGATACTGCAGTCCTAGAGTTTACCTTCTGTATGTGCAAATGAAAGCAAATGGTTCTGGATTTTTAAGATTGAGGATTGACTAGCTCATAAAAGAAGTATATGATTTGTCTGGGGCGGTGAAGCGGGGTAACAATGACTCATGTTCCGTTGTTATGTTATTGATTGTGTCTAAATATTAAAGTGACATATACAAGGATTCTGGAAGACAGGTCTGGTGTATACAGGAGAAACAAGAAAGTGTGTGTGTGTGTGTGGGGGGGGAAATCTCGAAAAATATTTTCCATTCATAAAAATGTCAGAATGTTTATACATGCCTTTGTTTCTGTGTCTGACTAAACAGCTATTGCCAGCTTCAAATGATAATTGCAATGTCGGTGAGACCTAATAATACAGTAGCACATATAATTTTAAACCACACCTCCTGTTTACTGTGATATAACTTTCCCAAAGTTTATTTGTGGCATTAAGAGAGTTTAAGCGCAGAACAAATTGAAAATGAGCAGCTCTGTTTCTATACATACTGTGTGTGGCTACTAGAGTTTCTACAGTTAGGGACAATCCAAATCTGAAGAGGATTAAAAAAATACATCTGTAGGGAAATGCTTATTTCCTGCCAAGGGGGAAAAAATCTGCAGGCAGAGGTTTTCCATGTTCTAAATGGAAAATTATATTTGATTTGATTTATGCTAAACTGCAATTGTAACAACACACCTGTTTCATAAAGTGAGAACAGAACTTTAGAAAAAGCTACATTTAAAAAAAATACGAGTTCACTGCATTTACACAGAATAACTGAGTCCCCTGTTGTTTACAGGAGTAAAAACAGAACAAAAACCAAATGAAGAAAACCAGGATTCATTAGTCCCTTTATAATCACATTTCCGTGCGTTTGTATTGTGTCTAGTTGCTAATAGTGTTAGCACTGCAATTGTCCCAACTTGATATGGAAATTAACACCCCTTTAAGATGAATAGAAGAAATTCTCTCCTTTTCTAGTGCTATTTTAGTCTGTTTCCAGAAGGTAAGTAGGTCATTGATTACAACAGCTCTACAACCACAAACTTACTTTTTTCAGAAGAAATATTATATTCTGCCAAATAAAGCAACCTGTGCAGAAAGATCCTGCCTGACCCCATGTTGCCAATAACTAGGGATCTAGATTGCCAATACTTATAATGCAGCAGGTCTCAGAATTACAGTAATGAAGACTTGGAAAATGTTCTGATGCTGAAGCTAATGAATTTATTAGATGTTATACAAAACCTTTAGACTTTCTGAACAGCGGAGCAGGAGGCAAAAAAAAAATTAAACTTGATCATATAATTTACTTGTTTAGAAAACCTAGAAAATGCTTCGACTCGAGCACATGCTGACAGAAGCACTATGCACACAAAAAGCAACAAGTAAACATTGGAATTTAATAATCAAACCTGAAGATTAGTATTAACATTTTAATCACTAGTGCTTCCTTGGCGAAAATGTTTAAAAATAAAAAGTTGATTTTGTAAAACTCAATACATAGAAAAGTTTCTGTCTTCCCTAGAGTGAATTCTACAACTTGCGTATAATATTTTCACATTTAGAGGAGATTTAATTTGGGCTTGTAGGAGTATTTTGATAACATAGAAAAAACAGATAAATATTGGCAAAACTTTTGTTCTCTTATATTTTTAAGTTCTCTTTACATCTTAGGAAAGTGATCAGCGTTCCACTGGCACACATTCTTACCCCTTATTTGGACACCTACCTCATATGATGGATTACACTATTTTGAGAAATAAAGGCCTCATACATTCTCTAGTTCTTGGAGTGATTTGCAGACAGACATCATTCAACATACACAGTACCAGAAGCAATAATACTGAAAGGTCAGATATTAGCATGCTGAGATTCTTCATGCCCAATCACCGTCCCCATGCACAAAGTTAGGAGAGATTTTGCCTGAAAAGTAGGATGCTCGTATTTTACAGACTTATTTCTAATAAAGAAAAATGCAAGGAACAAACATAGTACTTAAACAGATCACTAATTATTGCAGTTTGAGAAATATTATGTCTCGTCTTAATTTTAAACTTTATTGGTCACAGAGAAAAAAAGTTCAACATAGAACAATAGAGGAAAGAATTCCAAGTGTGGTATAAATAAAAGTCGTGAGTAGTCTTTCATTATACTCCCCCATTTTCTCTGAGTCATAACTTTTCTATAAAGTATACTGCAGTTGCTGAGTGTTAATCTTATTCTATTAAATTCAATTAACATCTTCCAAGCCATATTTTCACCTCAACTATTAAATTTCAGATTCAGTATGTAGTACGTGAACACAAGACAAATCACTGTACTCAATGGGCTGTTTTCATGTGGTAGCAAAATAGTACCAAAAGTAAACAAACTGACTAAGTTTGGGGAGTATATTGTCATAAACACAAAAATGTGCATGTATAAAAATATATAGTAGGTATCTCATATTATAACAGAATTTTCAAAATTTGACTGATCCTACACTCCTTACTCAAGCAAAATGACTACCAAAGAGTTCAGGATTAGGTCCAAAATTATGTGACACATTATTTAGGCTGAACTGTGATTTGGAAAGAAAGCTGCATCAGTACTGGAGACTGTAATCACTCAGTACCACTGCAGAGCCATTTATTGCCCTTGAGAAAGGTGTCTGTCGGTTTTAGATAAAGAAGAGAGAGTTGAATAACACAATGTGACTGTATAAAAAAAGTTTCTGTATATTACTTTACACGTATGTTCTTCCATGTTTGTGGCCTAGTAGTTTAACAAGTATGATGATGGTTTGCACCAAACGGGGAAGGGTCTGTCTTTTTAGTACGCATTTGTACAGTGCCTAACTCGTGGTACTGAGCTCTGACTAGGTGCTACTGCAATACAAATAAAATAATAATGATTTTCTGTCAATAATGCATCTTTAACTTATTAAATCAAAACTATTTTCACTATGAACTCTGTAGGTTGTAGTTTTCAAAATGAATCCTGTTTTCAAAGTACTATTTAAACTGAAAATCTATTTATTAAATTGTAAAAACTACAATCAAATGAGGAAAGAAAATAATGATTATTCTGGATCTCTGTCTCTGATTTCTGTTTTATTCCTGTCATTAGTTTGAACCCATCTGTTTGTAAGCTGCTATTTCTGTATAACTTGCAATACATAAAAGTATACGCTCATTTGGAAAATTCTGCAGAATTTTTCAGTGATCAGCTAGAACCAGGAGCAAAATGGACTTTCCCCCCAATATGTTGAAGAACAAAGATTGGATTAGTGAAAATGTAAAATGGAAAGCTTTAGCATGGCAGAAGGGACCAATGGTTAGAACACCAGCTTAGGCCTTCTGAGACCTGTGTTCAATTCCCTGCTCTACCACAGACTTCTCTCTGACTTTGGACAAGTCACTTGACTTCAGGGGGCTGTAGGAGCCTAAAATACCTTTGAGGATCTTAGTTTTCGTTCCCCATCTATAAAATTGAGATAATAGCACTTCCTCACCTTCCAGGGTTGTGGTGAGGATGAATACATTAAAGATTATGCAGTACTAGGCTTATGGTGCTATGTAAGTATCCAAGACAGATAGAAAGCTGCATATATGAAAATTTATTATTCACAGGAATTAAGTAATTTTAAATTAGTATTTTGGAATCAGATTTCCATCAAACCTATGTGTGTGTTCATTTAATCTAAAACAGTTGAGCCTGTCAGTTTACTGTCTCTGCAGGCTTATTTTACTGTTGAAGGGTTATATACCACTTTCATTAATTTTTTTTATAATTTATATTATAGCAGTGTCTAGATCCCCAGATTGGGGATCGGGGCCTACGGTGCCCCAATGAGCTCACAGACTGTAATCTTATTTTCAGCTTCTTCTAAAAGAATAGAAATGAACACGCCAAGAAAGTATCATAGTAAATGTGTTTTGTCAGCCTTTTTTGAAGTATCTTTTGCGCAATAAATGATAGAACTGGGGGAAGGGGTAATGCCAACCCAGTCAATATCTAACAGCTTCCCCCCACCACACACAATCTTTTTATTGGACTAAGAAATGTCTTATGGTACACATCAAATGATGGGCTATAGAGTAAGTGCTGAGGATTTAGCTCTATATAGTGCATGTAAGTCTCTAAGGAACTGATTTTAAGCCAATTGGAGGCTTTCTATTCACTTCAGTGGGCTTGCAAACTGGTCCTGAAGTCCTGACTCTCAGAGGAGCTGACCGCCCTCAGTTCCCATTGACTTTGGTGTGAGTTGGAGTCAATAGTGTCCAGGGCTTCTCAGATGGTGGTCAGCACCTAGGAAGGTTGGGGTCCATGGCAGTTGAGCATGCTCAGAACCTTGAAAAAGGTAGTCAGCACTTTGGAGGATCAGGCCTCTAATGATCACAGTTTTATGTTAATATTGCCATGCTGTATAAAAACCTAATTGTTTTCTAAATTCCCTCTTATGTGACCCACCTCTTTTCCAAAAACCCAACATGTTCTACCTCCAATATCATTATTGCACACCTGCCCATCTGCAGATGTTCCAACAGTCCCAGTTTCGGGGGGGATAGTCTCGCTTTGCCCCCATCCCAGCTGAAGCAGAACATTTCTAACATTCAGGGCCACTAGGGAGGCAGCAGTGTGCCCCCTACCCCCAGTTTCAAAAGGCCACAAAGCAAGTTGCAGCCTGGTGCATGGAGTCATAGCAAGGGTTTGGCCCATGCTTCCTCCATCTCCTTTGGGGCAGACAGGCCAAACCTGAGTGGCACTGCACCCTTCTTTAGCCACTTGAAATGCATTGTGAGTATTCTTAGATAACTCTTGATAACATAGCAGACAATCCTTTGCCATGTTTCTTTTATCAACACTCTCAAGCGGACAAGGATAAAACATAGATGGTTTAATTTAATCTGAAGACAATATTTCATCATTTGATGATTTGCTAATAGGAACCATCTAAAAAAAGCCCCTCACTAAATAACAGAAGTTTATGCTAACCAGTAGCTACCATCTTTATTCACCAATTTTAGTTAACACTATAGTCTGGTAGATCTTTCAAGTTCTAATCTCGTCCATTTAATAGTATTAAATATTTGGGGGTAATCCTGATACCCTAGCAGTCCTTACTCAGCTAAAGGGCCACACTGTACTATTAAAATAATTATAAAGTTCCAGAAATTATCAACTGCTTTTTTTTTTTTGATGTTGCAATATCAAGAACTCTCAAGCTTCCAATACATGATGCAATGCTTTTGCTGTCTGCTGTTAATTACACAAGCCTCCATCATCAAGGGTAGTTGGGGGTTAGGCTAGTTGATCTTTGCGGTCCCTTCTAACCCTGTGGTTCTATGATTCAGAGCTACACACAATTGACTGGTGGCTTTCTATTTCTCACGCCCTCTTCGGAGATTTTTTTTTTAAATTAAGTTTAGCAGATTGTATTTTAGGAGTTGTCGATATCAGGGTTATCCTGCAAAAATGTCCAAAGCTAGTTAACAGACACAACGTCTTGCAAGGATGACACCAGGACTATTTTTGGGGCGCTGCAGAAATTGAAGATGTTGTAGCCAGGAATTCGATGGCTGTAATGATAATCCACCCCCACCTTCAGATTTTCCAATAGTTCGGAGGGCAGGCACAGTTCGAATTAGAATCATGTTTTGTTGCATTTGATTTCAGAACTCAGCAGATTTAATACATTTCAGAGAGGAACTTTCCCCCACCCAGTGCAAATGGCTCTAACGACCTCCTGGCCAGTTTTCTTGAACTAATTCAGTAACTTGCAAATAGCGGTAGGGTTTGTTTGCTTTTAAAAGGAGAGGCTCAGTTGCAACACAGCCGCACGACAGCATGCAGCAAACCATCTCCTTAGACCCCATCCCAATGTCCGCTTGCAGAAAAGACTTGCATTGCGTACAGATACACCCTACTCCTCTTCCTCCCGCCTGCCGCTGCATGGCTGGGGCCTACTGTAGGTGGACCTCTGTCCCGGCCCCGGCCGCAGCTCGAGCTGAATCCTGGAGCTCGCGTTGATGGGAGATCCAGGAGCTGCCATTGGCCAAGGGTGGGCCCCGTGCGTGCATCAGCCTCCTCCTTGTGCGTTCGTGGTTCCTATGCAAATTGCAGCGAATGCGGAAATAAACACGGGGAGGGGTGGGGGGAGGGAGAGAGAGAGAGAGAGACTGCCGAATCGATCGCAACTTCTGCAAAGTCTAACACAATCCAAACCACACAAGGCAAAGCCAGGGAGAGAGACTCTGAGAACCCAGCCAGCCCGGCTTGGATGGCTTTAAAAAAAGAGGAGAGAGAGTGAGAGAGAGACAGATTGCATTACAAATCCTTCTGATTTGGGAGTAAAGTTTTTTTTTAAAGAAAGAAACCTAACCAGCAGCCTGCAATTGGCTACAGCTTTTATTCTCTTCCGGGTTTTCAACGGTTCCAAGTTTATTTTAGATATTAAAAAAAAATTTGAAAAAAGTGTCAACCTATGAAGCCAATCGTCTCAGCCTTGTAAAGTTTCTCACGTACTCTTTATACATTGCAATGGTACGTGGTGCATCTTAAACTTTCTATTTCCATGTTTTTATAAACAAAGATACTGTATGTAACGTGATGCTTAATAGCTATTCTATTGCCGATACATTCATTGTCAGTGATTTGCTACAAAAAATAATGTGTAGCTGAATGTATTTCTGTGTTATGTGTGCAGGAGATAGCAGCTGTGTGGTTGGGTTTTGTTTTGTGTGTGTGTATATATGCACTAGAGTTTCCTTCTTTTTTTTTTTCCCAGGGATTTCAGAAAACCGCTGAGCTTGACAGATTTTTTCCCTCTCCTAGCGCTTGCTTGGTTCCAAAAAGAAAAAAAAATGTACGTGCTCGGGTCTGTAAAAAGACGTCTGGCATTGGCAGCCAACCCAGCACAAAAGGAAGTGTCTAGACTTTGCGTGTAATTGACACACGCCTTCTCTAATCAATGTTGCAAAGCTCCATGATGGACTAGAGGGCTGTCCAATGAGAGAGCAGCTTGGCTGTTGCAACGTTCGAATATCCCAAATGGGAGGGAAGCTGAGAGTGGGTTGGCCTTCTCCCCCCTCAAAGTTCTTTGAGCTCAGCAGGGGCCAATGTAGTTTCAAGCTGTCAAACCTGCTGCAAACTTCCGGATTTAGCAAAGCGCGCACACACACACACACACACACAAGTGTTTCTGCTAGTTTAGCAAAATGCTGAGTTAGGGTAATTTTAAAACAAATTGTATGTGCTTTGCTTTGCCTTTTGCACTTTAAAATAGATTAAAGGAATGCCAGGGTGATTAGACCACCCCTCCCCCTTCCCGTTGGCATTTTTGTGAAAGAAAAAGCTGCCAGTATTTCTCATGGGAAGTCGAGAAAGGCCCCCCTCAGATGCGTTGTGTGTTACTTTTGTCACTCTATATGTGTGTACAATGGATATTAGGTGATTGCACTAGAATGTTTAGCTGACTGCAGATGTCTTTGCACATTAACTGTTAAACGGGGCCAAAATTTAGGAAGATTTAGAAAGTGCTTTGGAAGACTAGCCGTGCGCCTTCCCCTCGCGTGTTAATCCTTTGTATGGTTGTTTATGGTTTTCTTAACCCATTAGTTACTGAATGGTGAATAGTGTGTACTGAGGTGCAGGAGGTCTGTGTTGGATTTGTTCACAGGCGACTGGCAGATGTTTTAGAAAGTTGGGGTGTGTTCGCGCGCGTGGATGGCTGGGTGGGTGTGGAGTGGGGGGAGACGGAGTTAAAGCTACCATCAGGAATGTAAGTAACCCGGGACTGATGAATCTGTACGTTTCTTCCTGTTACTAGTCTTCCCAGTGCAGAAGGTGCGAGTGTAGGAGATCAGTAACACACTAACTTGGAGTCGGGCCCGTAGTCCCCTGGATATAAGTCCCTGACACAAGTCCAGTGGAAATCTATTCCAACAGCTTGTCTTGGAGACTGTAGCTGGCAGGCGATGACTTAAAATATCCGACTCCTCTTTCCCTTGAGCGATGTAGGTACTTTGAAAGTTAACTAGAAATAGGATGGGTTCTTTTAGCTGTTTGGAAATAGCTCCCCAGGAGTTGACCCCTACGTCTTCCCGTGTGCTACTTAAGGCAGATTTTGGAGTCACAAAATTCACACATTGCACTTAGTTGTGTACAGACTGTCTTTCAAGGGTCCATGATCGTGAGTTACTAGCAAGTGTTTTATTCCCAGAAAGCGGCTCATAGTAACCAAAGTGCAACAAAGCTGGAAAGAAAGAAAAAGAAAGAAAGAAAGAAAAAAAACACCTCCCCTTCGAGGTAACTGGCAAAGAAATTGTTGCTTTAACAAGTACAGAAAGTGTATAAAGGAGGGGGCGAGTGTGGATGCTCAGTATTAGCCGAGGTCTGACTTCAGTGCGCATTGGGCGCCCAAGTCTAAATCATACTAATACGGCCTCACTATTAAGTACCTCCGAAATAGAAGAGAGTTCAGATGTACGTATAAGTGAACTCTCATTGACGTAATTTATATATCTAAGAGGATTTCACTAACGCTGGCAAGGTAAAGTTTCTGCAAATAAAACATTGTAAATGCAATGCCGGGCAAAGTGCCAGAAAGAATATGGATAGCAGGGATCATGGTAGAAGTCTCTCTCTCTCTCTTTAAGCAGACATCCCACCGCAAGGCAGCCTATAGCACTTTCAAATAAATGACTGAAGTCCCCATTTCCAATGTCTCCTTCCTAGCGGCTGATCTCCGGGTTTGCTTTAGTGCCTCGCTTATTTGGTGATGATTAAGGAATTTGCTTTAACTATGTTTCCCCGCCCCCACTTCTGCGTGCCTTTTAATAGCTTTATATGCCATCCGACGGTGATTTCTCTCGGAAACCCCCACCTCCCCCAGTTGCTTTGTTTGAACGTTCCTCTTGGAACTTTCACTGGGCGAAAGGAGGTTCTGGGCCAGTTGGGACCAGCGCTGTGCAAAGCTCCCCTCTCTCCTACCTTTTTCTGTAGGCTCATGATCCTAGAGTTTAAGCGTGCACAATGTGTGCTGGATTCGAGAAAGCGGATGTGAAGGGGTTTGGTGCTGAACTTGGATGCAGCCTCTGCCTAGAGGGCGCAAACAATCGTCCCACGTCCAAAAGTCTTACGAAGGGCGCCAAAAGTTACTTAAGATAATATTGCTAACCACAAAAAGCTGGAAATCGTGGAGCAGGGCTGCCTGCTGCACCGAAAGGACTGCTAGGGGCCCGATCCCGCATTCCCCGCGCACCTAGGATGCCTGTGGAGTTCATTATCTCGGAGCTCATGGAACTTCATGTTAGCTTGTATTTGGGTCGGACAGGGAATGGAGGATCGGGCCCCAGAATGGAAACTACCCCCCAGTGATTCACTTTATTCTTAAAACTATTTTTTTTTATAAAGAGATCTTACTGTGTATCCTCCTTTTTGCCGCAGGGCTCTAAATAGAGGCAAATGTAAACATTATAGCAACAAAAGAAAGTTGTAATAAGTTATAGAAGTTTTTTCTTTCTTTTTCTTTTTAAGGCATGCTTTGGTCAATATCTGCTCGCTGTGCCTCAGGTACATGTCTTGCTGTCAGCCAGAAACTTCTGTCGAGGAAACCTGAAGAGCAATGAAGTGATATATAGCAGCAAATATGTAGAGGAAAGTGTTTCTTGTCATTATTTGACTAACAGATACAGACCACTTTTTATCAAAGGAAAGCACTGAGTGAAAACAGCTCATTTTTCAGTTAGTCCAGGACATCCCCAGTTAAAGAAAGTCTTGTAGAGAACTTCCATCAAACATCGCCCTGGTAAATACCAAGAATCTCTTTTCAGTCAGCAAATTCAGTGACGTACTAGCGAGGGAACAGAAATGAAAAAGTCTCCAGTTGGAGAGAGAGGATTTTTATTACTTTTCTTACACCAGGTTTTCTGACAGAGCCTTTTCTTTGAGCAGCAATGGGCACAGGGATTAACACTCCTGAACTTGTTGCGAAAAGGCTTTACAGTTTGAAATACAGTATCTACATCTCCCATGCACATGAGAAGCTCTGCACGCTGCATTCGATGTGTCTTGTGGAGTCTCCTTTCCTTGGGGGGGGGGGGGGTGGTGGTGTTATGAATGGTTGTGGATATGTAAGTGTCTGCAAGCTGCATGCAGCTCATTGGGAAGAGGAAGAGGAGAAGGGAGTACTCCATCCAGGAGATATATTGATGTTAAACCGGAGAGAAAATATAAGACTCAATAAAAGAGAAAAGCTAGCTGACTGGAACCTTTCCAAACCCAAAAAACCAAACCCTTCCTTGTGCCAAAACAGTACGTTATAGCCTAAATAAGTGGCTGGAGGCTCGGTTCTATTTTAAGTGCTTTACTTTTACTTGGGAAGGGGGGAGCAGAGTAAATGCAGAGCACAGGTTGTGCATTTTTAGTAAAATAAGCATCCCTTACCATACAGTGATTTATTTAAAATGGCAATCACATGCCAAGTATTAGAGATATTTGGAAAGTTTTGAACAAATTTATCCCCCCCCCACAAGGGACTTAACTTTAAAAGACATCCCAGTTGGTAAAATATTTATGGTCCTGATCCGTATTAAGATGTGTAGATCTTAAAAAAACAACAACCACCCAAAACCTAGTGGACTGTACCCACGCCAGGGTTATAATTCTTTAGTCTCAACAGTCCAGGAAAAAAAGAAATCTGTGAAAATTCCACGTGTAAAAAAAAAAAAACTCTTCAAGACCTCCGCTAATGAACACGATGCCTGCAAAAAAAAAAAAGTTTGGAGTTTACAATGAGTAATTAAATATATCCCACTCTTCAGAGGAGCGTCTGCAAGGCGAGCAGCTGCCCCCCAAACGTTCCCAGTCTTTTGCATCTGTGGAGCTACAGACGCAATGTAGAGGCTATACAATCGGTAGCCTGTATCGGTGAAGTTCCTTAGGCGATGCACGGAGTAAGGGAGGCGGTGGGGGTGGGGTGGGGTGGGGGGATAGCGCTGTGGAAAAGTAGTTTTGTTTGCTGAAGCACATCCTGTAGCCTATAGCCGCCCGTGAGTCCTGCCTGTAACTGCTCCTGACTGCGTTACCCAGTAATGCACTGAGAGCGGGGATCGGGGATAGGGAGGGCTGGCCGAGCACAGCACTGCAGCCCCTCTCCCCTCCCCTCCCTCCCCCGGGCAAGGCAGCGAGCGAGCTGCTGCTGCTCTTGGTGCGGTGCAGAGCGGAGCCGGAGGCGCGCGGGCAGGTTCCCGGGGAGCCTGGAGCCTGGGCGCGCTGCTGGAAGCTGGGGGTGGGTGGGAAGTGTGTGCTATGCCTTTAACGCCTGGGTACAGTAGACATGTATAGTGTGTAGTGTAGGGAAAGTCTAGGCGGGGTTAAAGTTCAGCTCATGGAGCTGCTCAGCGCTCGCTGCAGTTTAGCAGAGTTGGAAATGTGAAAGCAAGAAGCAGGCTAGGTTCTCCCCCCCTCTTTCTCTCTCCCTCTCTCTCTCTTTTCCTCTCTCTCTCCCTTTCTCTCTCTCTCTCTCTCTCTCTCTCACTCTCTCTCACACACACACCTCCAAACCACAAAAACCCCCACAGCAGTCATGTATTCTCCTCTCTGTCTCACCCAGGTAAGCAGCTGTTTGGATGCATTTGGGGCTGGTTTTGCTGGGTGGTGCGTGTGTGTATATGCGCTGGGGGGGAGGATGATACGGGGGGGGGGAGAAATACAGCTTTAAGAAAGTAACTTTGTTTCCATTAGGTTGCATTCCTCTTCTTGCACGGCCATTTGTGTAGGCACATGGCTAATGGCGCCTACTTATTAATGGTTTAATTAATATTGGTGGTGGGGGTTTTCTGCTCATATGCAATTTTGGGGGGGACGACCTGCACGTGTTTAGCAGGGTTGCTGCCCATGACATGCTTGGTCATCTGCAATCAATACTCACTGTTTGTGCTTCCGATGCGAGTAATGCATGAAAACATAGATGTGCTTAGGGTTATTTTTTTTTATGTAGCATTAAAAGCTGCTGCATTTTCTATTTTAAGACGTAAGGTATTGCATGGTCTGCATTGATTTCCCTCCCTAAAGTCCACACTTTTGTTTGTAAGGGTATGGTTCGTAGATGCGGTTAAGGTTTGCCTATGAGTCTCTCTGTACATTACCCATGCCTGGACCTATAGCTATATATATATATTGCACCTACGCATAGATCTGCAGCTATCTACATTGCCCTGATCTATAGCCCTACATATATAAAATACACATTGCACCCATGCAGAGACGTATAGCTGCACGCACTGCACTCCTGCATAGATCTACAGCTGTACATACATTGTACTCTCGTGCACAGATCTATATCTCTGTAAGTACACTGCAGCCGTGCAGAGATCTACAGCTCTATACGTTGCACCCCATGCACAGATCTGTAGATGCAGCCTCTGATGGTCAAGAACGTCTAGCTCTGTCTTGCTCCCTGGAAATGTACTGCTTTGACGCGCGTTGTCACTTTCCCGGGTGTCACATTTGCCTGGATGTTTGGGGAGTGGGGGAAGTTTGGATTGCAAGTTCAGTCAGTGTTTTGCACAAAGTTGCTCGAGCCCTTGGGGCAGCAAAGTTGCCTCTGTGTTATTTTTTAACATTATTATTGCAAATGCCTTTCCCCTCTACATACTCCCTCCCTCTCCATTGCATTGCCCTGGATCTCTGGAGTTGAAGCTTGTGTGCTGACGCCCAGCCCTAGACTTGCCCTCCATTCCGGACGGTCTCTTCCTTTCACAGCTGCTGCTCCAGCTCCTGCTGCTCCAGCTACACTTAACTGCTCAGGACTTCGGGCAACTTTTCTTCCCAGCCTCCTCTCCCTCCCTCTATACCTCCTCAGGCAAAGGATTGCGCTTTTGCTGCTTCAGATCCGGTGCTGGCATTTTTCATATTTATTTTCGCTATTAAAAGGCATGAAGCTGAACTGAGATGTGATTTTTGTTCTCTCCAAAGCTTCCCCTCCCCTCCATATAGCTCTGTAATCCTGTCTGGGATTTAGATGCCTTCTAGTCTGACTATTATTCATAAGGATGATAGTTTCTATTTAGTTCCAATTAAGTACCTTCTTCCGTCCCTTTTAATCCAGGTTATTGCAGACATTAAATTGTACACCTTCAATTAGCAGGAGATAATCGTTTGAACTGGAAATACTTTGTGGCAGACTCACACCAGAGATTATTTCCTCCTATATGAGAGCATTATTCCTATTATTTTATGTTTATATATATATAGAGAGAGAGAGGGAGTCATTGCTGGAGAATGAGTGACTCTAATCATAGGAATGGATAGCTCTTAGAAGTAGCCTGAATAGCTTTAAAAGTTTTATTTTTTCCTTCCATAAATCAATGAATTTGTGGTTATAGTATCCAAAGTGACTATAGGTTGGAACTTTACCATGGTAGTAATCTTGCAGTTGATTATAGGCAGAAGGTAGATATGGTGAATGGGCTTGTGAGCTTCCTTGAAATGCGGGGGTGGGGGTGGTGTTTCAAACTCTGTACCTTTCTGGTCAAATTTATGCCAGTTTATTAATGCAACTGGAAATACCTACTGTCTGTTGTTTCACGTTCTGGATGATTGGTGATAACATAACTTTCATAGAAGAAGCTATATACTATTATCCTTTCAAACTGCACACATGTATTCCTGTTTTAGTAGGCCCAGTGGGACATTAAGAAGAAGACTTAAGACAAATTTGGGATATTTTAAAATGCTGAATATTGTATCATTCTGTTCCAGAATTCTTGCATTCTTGTTGCACATTGGAAAAGTAGTTTAGGGATTCAAAAGCCCTCTTTTAAAACTCCACATTGAGAACGGAACAGTTATGTGGTTCTATCATTTTACGTAGAAAACATACACGAAATCATTAATAAGGGCGTAAGTAGTTTTATATATTTAATGTCAGAATTAACATAGGCCTTTTATTTAGACAAGTTTTGAAATAAATGCTTTTTAAAGTTTTGGTGAAACATTAGAGTTTTAGAGGTGAAAACATTAGAAAGTGGATTTAAAAAAAAATGGTCATAAAGCACATTAGTCCAAGAAACGCAACTGAAATGACATGACTATGTACCTGACATAGAGATTTGAATCATCTATAAGGAAAATATACACAGCATTTGTTTCACTTCCCCGCTGCATATCCAGAAAATATTTTGGGCACACATGCACCTCTCTTTATAGATTTATGGCCAAACATTTCTAGGGACATGGGTTTTAGAGATTTTACCCTTGCTATATCTGACTTATTTTCAAACACATCCACGTAAATATATTGTGGAAAACAATTACTCTAAAGCATTACGTTATTTTTTTAACTCTGATCTGGATTTTAAGGCATTTTTTCAATAGATTTTACAGGTTTTTTTAAGAGTATGTGAGAATTTTTATATACATATAGTTCTAAGGCCCAGCTTTTAGATGCAGAATGTGCTTTGAAGCACTATATTGACAAACTGTGAGAAAGTTTTATGATAAAGCTTACTGTTTATCACTGTCTTTTAAAAAAATGTATTAAACACATTAGTGGAATCTTTAATTGTTAAAGGAGATAACAGTGCCTTTAAACTAAACTTTGAAATATTTTTTAACTTGACCTGAGAAAAGGCAAAAATAATCTTATTTTCTTTAAATTTTTATATTTTGCCGTGATCATGTGATCCGACCTGCACATGTATGAATACTTGCTCTTGCATTGCTACATTTCAGAAAGTTGTTTGGTATTATAACATTGAAACAAATAACTTTGTTATGTAGAATAAAAGATCAAATTTGGTTGGATTAGTAGTGGATTCCTTTATCCCTGTTCATATTTTGCTAATACCATGTCACTGAGATTTAGGTAGATTGATTTTACAGGGCAATATGTTTATGAAGACAGTTCGAAATACTGGATGAGTTAGTCTGTCAGTCTTCTGTTCTTGAATTAACCTTTTAGTTTAGTACCTCATTTTGAAAAATCACATTAGACTGTTTATGTGATTATGTTATGTGTATATATATGTGGTGTAGCATGTAGCAGTTTAATACACACTAATTACTGCTTAAAATTATATCCTGGTCTTTAGGCCACATAATGGTTCTGAGCTTTTTTAAAGTCATCCCTGTCCTGTTCCTTTCTCCCCGCCCCCCTTTCAGGTTCTCTGTAGCTCATCTTTAAGACAGATTAAAGGAACTGTATTTTAGATAGTATCCAGCCTAGGTCCAAAAAAGTCATGAGCATATGGGATCAGTCAATAAAAAGTACTGTTGAAAGCAGAAAGTTAAATATTTCTGGATAAACCAAGATGTATTTAGAATTTGTTAATGCTTAAAACAATCCTCCATTTCAATGTAGGTCTTTTCAGCGAATTGTGTGTATACCTTAGCAGATAAACTTTGACTTTGCAGAAGGCCTTTTCGCACTATCGGCTCTTCTAAAAGGAGGAGCGGGGGAGAACATTTAAAGATCAGAAGTGTGTTTTTATTATTTTTAATAGCTTCTGGTGAACTGCAGCTTTTACCGTTTTTTCTTCTAAAGCTATTTTTCATTTGTGAAAGTGCAGCTACACGTGTTATGTTTGCTGCCTTCTCTTACTTTTTGAATCTACTGACCGAAAGCTAGCAGCAATTTTTTTTTTTGTACTTTATTGAAATTTGAAACCAGGATCTTCTCCAACGGGAGGGAGAGGGGAAGTGTCACTCACCAAAGTTATTGTATTTTTACATATGATGTTTTAGTAATCATTCATATTTGTAATGACTCCTGCACTGTCGTGCTGCATTGAATATCTCTCTTTCATTTTCTGTAGTTTCTAACAATCTCCATTTTTTTCTGATATAAATGATCTAATGTTGTGTATCGATTTTAATATTTACATTTTAGGAACCACAGAGAATACATGCAATTAAGCCATTTAGAAAGCTAACACAAGGTCTTGAATTGTAATAGGATTTTGCTAATAGAATGTTCCTATCACTGATTTCTCGGTTTTGCCTATATTTGTTTGAGCAGCAAAGCCTATTTAAAAAACAAAAAAAGCCATTGGGGCTGTAGAATAGGTATATTTTAACAATGTTATTTTTAAGGTTATGAAATGATTTTGATATGTGACATACTCTACATGTGAATATAAAAGAAGAAATTCAGTTAAACGGAAAAAAAAACAACAACCCTGTTACCTTGCAAGAATGGACATAAATTAGAGTTTAACATGGTGTAGGAAGCTTTGTGCAGTTTCATGGTGGGTTTTTTTTTTTTTTTTGCCCCGCAGGGCCCAATCCTGCAAATGGGAGTAACTTCATTCATGGGAACTGTCCTATCGACCTCATGAGTGAAATTAGTCCCTTGCATACTCGTTTGCAGAACTGGGTCCTTAAAGTGTACATGCTTTTCTATAGATAGTGTAACATTCTGTAACAGTATTACGTAGAGAAACATAACAAGCAGAATATAATGAATTATAACATGTTTTGATCTCCCTGTCTGATTTATGTAGTACTTTTTAGGTATATTTATTTATTTAAAAAGTTGAATATATGGATCTTTCTTGCCACATATTTATTCAGGTTCAGGAAACTTTTTAATACTGATTATTTCTGTTTCAAGTAAGATGAGTGAACTTAAAATATTATTACTGAAGGCAAGTGATGTTTTCAGGTGGAGAAAAGTATTATAAATGTGGTAAATTCTTTTAAAATATATTAACAAAAATAAAACAAAATGTATTAACAAAAATAAATCATTGTTTGAGTTTGGATCACTGTGGCAATGCTAAGATTTTGTACCTTAATATTTACATAGAAGCTTCCCTCTCTTTTTTTTTTTTTAAATAGAAGGCCGTCAGAACTTGTCTTGTATCCATGGCATAATATCACATTTATTATTTTTGGTAGGCTACATATAAACCAAACAGTTTTTTTAAATTATAAGGGTAGAGTTTAAGTTTTTAATACTGTTTACTGTTAGGCATGCTGGAGAAATTTGCAAACTGGTTACATTATTTACTGTTTCTAGTGGTACAGTAGACAGAGATTAGAAGCACCTTGTATTGTATTATAAAATCACTTATACTGAAATTTTATTACACTGCAGATTGCCATTTCCAAATATGTCTTAGGGAAAGTTTTGCTGTATTTCAGACTTCCCCATACAAACATTGATTGGCATCCAAATGTTTAGAATTTGCCAAATTGGCGGGCATATGCTGGCTACACCACAAGCAGTGGGGTCAGGGAGAGAGCAAAGTAAGATATGCATTCTTTGAAAATGGATTAAGGTCACTACACTCGTGTATTTTTAAACTTTTATTTTATTTTATTTTATTTTTTAATGATTTTAAATTTTAGGACTGAGTCTAATAGTTACAGAATCTTCCTCACACTTATGTGTATTTTAGTTGTTCTCTACCCTCTGTGATAGTGGTGTCATATTATTTAGGCTGATATAATATTGAGAAAGGGTTTATATATAGATATGTATATCTGTAGATATAGTATGTTTGTGACTGTGTATATAGACACTCCCCGACTTACGTAAGCGTTCTGTTGCGGAATGCCTTGTGTAACTCATATTTTGCGTAAGTCGGAAATGTATTCCTGACCATTATGCAAAAAAAAAACCCCAAACCCTCCTATTTATAGCTTTTGGAACTTTTTCCGTAAGTGCGGATTTGCGTAACCCAGGGGGCGTCTGTATACATCTATTCCATATATGTGATAATATGTGCGTGAGATTACAAAGGTGCTTGTGTTTTCTGCACTGCATAGTATATACACATTGTCAAGCGGATAGTAATTTCTCGTGTTAAAATAGTATTTTAAGGAGATGTTTTGAACTTTGTGACTGATTTGTTTGTGTTTTCATGACATCAGTATAATTCTTTATCATTTTTCCAGGATGAATTTCATCCATTCATTGAAGCACTTCTGCCTCACGTCCGAGCATTTGCATACACGTGGTTCAACCTGCAAGCCCGAAAACGAAAATACTTCAAAAAACATGAAAAACGTATGTCAAAAGAGGAAGAGAGAGCAGTGAAGGACGAATTGCTGAGCGAAAAACCTGAGGTCAAACAAAAATGGGCATCCAGACTTCTGGCAAAGCTACGGAAAGATATCAGGCCTGAGTACCGAGAGGATTTTGTTCTCACAGTCACAGGAAAAAAGCCTCCATGTTGTGTTCTTTCCAATCCAGACCAGAAGGGCAAGATGAGAAGAATTGACTGCCTACGCCAGGCAGATAAGGTCTGGAGGTTGGACCTTGTTATGGTGATTTTATTTAAAGGTATTCCGCTCGAAAGTACTGATGGCGAACGCCTTGTAAAGTCCCCACAGTGCTCTAACCCAGGGCTGTGCGTACAGCCACATCATATAGGAGTTTCTGTTAAGGAACTCGATTTATATTTGGCATACTTTGTGCACGCAGCAGGTAAGTGCATTTATGCAAAGTTGTCCAACTTTCTGTATATCTACAGTCCTCTGCTGTACCATTTGAGTTGAGTGTTATGACCAGTCAGAGACCGTATGAGTCAGTGTTTGAACTTGGGAGAATATGTGCCATGTAAATGTGGTTGGCAGCATGGTTTTAACGCCAGTTCCAGGCCTGACAAGTAAGAGAATCTACACCAATATACTCTGGTTGCGAATGGACAGGTGTTCTCACACTTTCTGTTGCCTTTAAGAAGTAATAGTGTCAAGATATGTTGGTTTTCCAATACTAACAGCAATCAAATCTTTGGCACATCTAAACTGCTTTCAGAAGTGGCCGACGTTAATATTAGCACAGGAAATGTTAAAGGCTGTCTTTTAGAACTATGTAGAGGCCTGTTTAAAATGGACCTTATTTTAATATTGGTAAAAGAAAGAAGGTAGCTGAACCTTTTTTTAAACTGGCTTTGTATGTGTGTTGTGTCGTGTAAAGAATAAATTCAGGGAAATAGAAGTGTCAAAAGCCCAATGGTGGTAAGGCCCAATGCAAGACCCCTGAGTGCCTTCAGCTCGTATTGACGTGGGTGATAGTTGAAGGTGCTGAGCACCTTGCAGGATTGGTCCCAGAGAGAAAAGCAAAGAAATCATACAAATATGTAAATATAATAGTGCAGTGTGAATTGTGGCTAAAATAAAGGCCTTTGGTATCAAATGGGGAAAGTAAGGTCAGTGTTAAAAATGTAACTAGCACACAATAAATGAATTCACTTAGAATCTGACTGATACTAAGAACTGATGGCTTGTTTGACAATATTGCATTCAGGAGAGCGGAAATGTTTTTACACGTCATGAAATTCGCAATCTTGTCTGTGACTCCAATGCAAACCATACCCTGCCTGTGAATATTAGTATATTCAGAGGCTACCTAATAGGTCAGCTGGGTAAATAACATGCAGTAGCATTTCTTTTCAATCATTTTGTTTCTGAAAAAGTTGCAGTGTATGAAATGTTAGGCCCAAGTTTTTGGAGCTTGTTGACTTTTCATATATACGTACTAGTTTTGCTGGATTTCATTCACAGTTGTAATTTAAGCCGGGAGTTGAAAATGGGGAGAAACAAAGAGACGTCAGTGGACTCTTATCAATAGAAACTTAATAAATATATAATAATAACAATAATAATAATATAAATCTTGCTAAAAGAAGAGAATACATCTATTATCTAGCATTCGTTTGGGGTGATACATAAAGTGCAGACTATCCAAAAGTTGCCTGCAATAAATCAATATTCGTTGCAATACATAGTATCACTTCAGTAACTTTATTGATATAAAAACAACAAGGAGTTTGGTGGCACCTTAAAGACTAACAGATATACAAAGGAACCTTTGGCTAGCATTGTGATATTTTACATAGTTAAGCTGTGAAACTTTGTAATTAGATGTGATTTGATCAATCACACTTCACATTGCTGGGGAAGAAAATGTAGGCAAATATTACAGGAAGAGCGATTGATTTACTACATGGTATGGTGAAATGGGAATGACCAATTCATGTAGACTTACATTTAGCACTAGTGTTGTTTAAGTTAGTGTTATGTTTCATGAATTAAATTCAGGCTTCTGAAAAGGACTGTGAATTGTCAGCAGAAACCAGTGACCTCCTACCTTAAAAACGTAAATACACATTATCGTTTTTGTCCATCATTCTGTATATGTCTAGGTAAAATATGGTTGAGAGACAGAGAGAGACAAGCAGCTAAACTAAGTACATATGTAATATAAGGAGGCCTAAAGTGATATTTTTTTCTGTTATGGCAGTCACACATTAGATATTTAAAGAGTCTAATAATATTTTGATTAGCAGCATACCATCTTATCAATATGACAGTGGTAACAAACAGACCGCAGTTGCACTTACTGTTCTTTGGACTAAACCTTTGCCACAGGAACTTAAACATTAAACTTAATCTTTATTTACATTTATAGCCTCTTTTAAACTGTAAACCTCTCACTCTAACTATACAATTTAATATTTTACCTGTTGCTTACTGATTGTATATATTGCATTACACTGTTAATGCAGTAGTTTGTGCTAGGATGTTAGCAAATCTAATCATAAAGTGGGACAAAATGGTTGTAAAATGATATTTAGGAAGCATGCAGTGTAGTATTTGCCTTAAAAAGACGTAATGAAAGCAACATGGATAAGGCTACCTTTTGGTTTTTTTGTTTTCCTCTGATGCATCCCAGAATTCTTTGTTACACCTGAACACTGGCCAAGTCAACGGCGATTGGTTCTCACAGAACCGCAGTAATGGCAGCTAATGCTGTGTGCGCAACGGGAAAATGACAAAAGAAAATAGTAAGCATCCTTTGTCTCAGAATATTTCAGACTTGATTTCAGAGATTTACAGACCTGTTATTTATGCCGAGGAAGTTGCCAACACAAATATTAGGTAGGTTGGTCAACTTACATATAGCTGATTTGACAGGCATCTGCTATAGTGCAGAAGATTTGTAAACACTAAACAATGTTTTTACCTCCTTAAAAGTTTTGAGAAGTTGCCAGTATTGGCAGGAGGCACAGACTTTGAAACGTGCTTTAAGATACGTGCCAAAACCATTGTGGCCTTTTCACCCATAGTGCTTGCTTCTTTTTAATATTTATTTGTTTATTTATTTAATAAATTAATTCTGTTCCACTATGCCTTGTTCTAGAAGATTTCAACAGTGAGATGTTCCTTTCCATCTAAACCTGTACAATAATTATTGCTTTGAGTCCAGGCTTTCTCTTTAGTTGGACACTGTCATCTATAAGAGAATACATGTGCCCAGATTTAAATAATGCTTCAGACAAAGCAGATTCAGCTACAGAAATGAATTATTCTCTTTTAAGAACTACTATATAAAGAACAAGAAAACTCAAGTATGTGAATACACAAGCTGCATGCCATTTTTGTAAGAAAATAAGGAATGTCAGTGTTTTCTGAATTAGGTGACCAAAAATGTATTGAACTATAGAGCATCAGCTCCAATTTGCAGTTTGTAACCTGTTTAAGAAAAATATTCTCATACCCTTAACTTGGGTTGGCTTTTTAATTTTTCATTTATTCTGCACATGTATCAAATGACAACTTGGAAACCACTGTGGCAAACCGTTTTCTTTGTGGGAGTGTAACAGTAAAGCTAATTTATGACCAGTTCTTTACCAGATGATCTGTATCAGAGTCTACAATAAACCAGGCACGTGGCAAGGTCACAATTTAAGTTGTTAAGGTCATAACCTTAGCCACCAGGCATTTGACTTTTTAGATAAAGTTAACCTTTGTTCATTAGTAAGCACTCAACCAAGAACTTTCTTGATTTTTTACTGCTTCAGAGTTACTTCTGCTAATGTGATCAGATTGTAGAAAAGATTCGCAGCTGAAGTAGTTAAATTTTCTGAGAGGTCATTTTTTTTACAGACTTCTTGAGTGGACAAAGCTAGGTTGTAATCTATAGGCCACAAAGTGATAACAACACAATACTTGATTTTTTGACAGACATTATCCACTTTAGGCAAGCATTAAAGCTAGCTAGAAATTTGCCACTCAGAATCTTTTAATCTTTAAGACGGACATTTAAAAATGCTTAATTTTAATAAATCTGGGATTTTTTAATTTAAATAAAGCCATTTTTCTAATTTTAATAATAGTAAAAAATGAAGCCAAGGTGGAAACAAGACGTCTAATGTATTTGTGTAACTGTGAAAGTTTACTTCTCATTGAAATACCTTCTGTGGATAATTTACTATGTACAATAATACTATGTACACATGACTTTAAACTTAAAGATACATTTTATGTTGTAATTGGTGGCATTTTAATATTTATGCTTAGGCTATAATAAAGGAGTATCAATTGAAATAATGCACATACAGGAAACATACTTGCATATATTCAGAATATCAGTGTAAGTATCTTTTAGTTCCAAGTCAGAAAGGTACATAACACTTTGCACCATCATCTTTTAGTACAATTGTTACTGATTGTTACTGCATCAATCCTGTTAATAGCTTCAGTTGTTCAGTATGTATCTGTAATGTGAAAGGTGTTCTAACAGTACTGTACATCATAAAAAGAGCTGTTGCAGCGTCCTGAACCCCTGATATGTGCTCTGCAAAAGTCTAGTGTTTTATTGTGTAAAGTTTTACCGATTACCACATTACATACACCATATTGTTACCTTAACTTTGTTGTAGTGAAAGCTCATTTTTAATTACTTAGGTTACTTTCTTGGTTTTCTCTGAGACAGCATTTATTATTTAATTTAAATCAAAAGACAGAGTCCACTGTTAGTTTTTGATGCATTTTGTTTTTATTTTGGCTATGTTATTGCCATTCCATCATACAGATAGCCACGATATGCAGATTGGCCAGATGGTCGTGTTAACAGATTGAGAACCCGCTTCCCACTGCTAAAGAGCAGGTGTAAGATCAGTAGGGTTTTTTTTCCTCCCAAGATTCATCCCAAATGCTCATTAGAATAGTGTTTAATGATTTAAAAAAAAGGCCACATTTCAAAATATCATCATATCTGTCATTAAGTAAATGTGTAATGCTCTCTGCAATTTATATGTATATCTGGAGATATTTTAACCATATCCTCACTATGAGACTGTTGGAAATTGATTTCTAATTCATGACTGTTGAAGTCCAGCGTATGTCAAAAGCAATCTTAAACGTTTCACACGTGAGGTTGGATGTTAATGACACACATGCATTACTTCATTACTGGTCTGCGTTGTGCAGATCCAAAGGAACCTGGTTACGTCAATATTCAGAAAATCTCTTAACGTCTCAATATTTATATGTTTGTTTTTCATGGGTCTTCTTGCCATAGAGAAACATTTCTGGGTTAAAAGTAATATGAGATGTAGTGCTCTCAGCATATTTCCACCATCAAAGAAGATCAGATCTTGTATTATTTCAAGCCCATAAAAGGCTCCCATTAAGAAAAGAAGCCTGCAGAAAACATAAGTACTCACAACTGGATTTGGAATACAAAGACTAAAATCTCTGGACATCCATCATTTCTTTCACACACACACACACACACACACAGAGTCTAGGGCGTAGACATATATCTTTGCCCATCAACAAATTCTCTTTTGGAAAGTGGAATAATCAGTCTCTGCTCTTTACAGGAGCAAACAGTAGTTGACAGAAGCAGGATTTAGGGTGGGACAACTGCTTTCACCCTGCAGTTGTAACTGAGATGGTAAGTGGCTGTGTTCATTCTAACCCTAGCTATAGCGAAACTTGTGACTGTTTGCTATATCACGAACCATTGGCAGTTCACTCATATGGTTTAGCTTTCTACTTTCACCAACAACAACCAAACAAACAGTGGCTAAATATGCTTTTAATGTAGCTAGAATATTTTCCAGGTGATTTTTGAAGTCAGTAACGTAATAATATTACTTACATGTGTTATTCTACAAGCAGAAGTGATCTGGAGTGAGACAGTAGATAGTGTGGGTGAAAAATTAGGAGAAGTCTTTGAATGGAGGTCAGTGCATTTATAACTGAGGTTTGTGTGTTGGTAAGAAAGTTACCCAATGCTGCTGGCTGGGTTTTGACTTGTCTACAGTTACTGCATTTTTATATTTCCCTTCTTTTCCACCCAATGATGAATAGCATTAATTTAAATCTATTTAAGGCGAGTGTGGGAGAAACCACAATCTTTGTTGTGGTCACTGCTGTACACAGCAGGGCTGAATGTTTCATTTGGTTGAGGCCTCAAAGCAGATTCTAAAGGACCCAAAACACCATGTCAGCCTTTCAAGGCCTGCAGAGAAGCAGTGGAAATTCTGATTCTTCACAAATGCCGATATTTATTATTATGACTATTTTTTTTTTTAATTTCAATGTAAAGGAGAGGACGCCTGTCCATGGCTCTGTGCGTTCAAACAATTATTGAAAAGAACATTCCTTTCAAGAATAACCACCCAGCACTCTACTGAAACCACACACAACCAAATTAAATTAACATAACCAGCTAGTAATTCAAAGCAGCAAAATAAACCCAACTCCATCAACTCCCTCACCCTCAATCCTCCCCAGAGCTCTAGCAAAGAGATGTTCTTCACAGCACGTCCTAAGTATCAACAGTTTGGGGCTGTTTAGAGCTGGGTAGGTGGGAATAAATTCCAGACCAAAGTATCCGTTCTGGAGAACTCCCTGCTGGCGGGTTCTGTATCAAGAGGGTTCCAGCTCACGTAGCTTCGCCAACCACAGCTGTGGCTATAGCACCCAGTCTGGATTATTTAAAATTAATTGGAGGATTATAATTACAGATTAAATATGCAAATTGAAAATTCGGGGCTGCTTGTTTAATCATTGCCATAGCAGTCACCATGGTTGACTCTGTGATTTATCACAGAGAGAGCTTGAAGCAGATGGAGTTCTTTGTGAAATAAACGAGAGAGTTTTAATCCCAGGTAGATACAAAGATACTCTTTGATTCATTTAATTTGTTTGATTATCAGTTAATTATTTGTATTATGGTAGCACCCTGAATCCATGATCAGTTCCAGAGCACTGTTGTCTTAGGCACTGTGCAAACATAGAGGTAGATGAGGTTCCTGCCCGCAAAAGTTTACAATCTGAAGCTTTGGTTGGCTTGATCCAGATTCTCCAGATAAATTTTCCAAATGTTCAAACCTGAGGGGCTGAAGGTTAAGTGCACAAATTCATACTGAGGACACCTAATTAAATGACTTGATTTTCAAAAGTGCTGAGCACCTGCAGCGGCCATTGATTTCAGTGGGAGTTTTGCCCAAGTAAGTTAATTCTGATTGGTTCTGCCAGGAGTCGGAGAGTTTTCTGACCAGCTCTAGTGTTTACTATATTATTCTATTCAGTGGATCATATTCTCCCATCACTAGCAAGAGTGCAAAGGAGTCTCCACTGGTGTAAATAAAAATAATGTATTTCTATGCTTTGGGCAGTATTTAATAACTGTAACTTTGTTGACGTAAGTCAACGAATTTGGCTATTTGAGCTCAATTCTGTATGTAGATGCATTCACGTAACTCATTGAGAGTAATGCATATATCTCTAATGGCAGGATTTAGCTATTTTACAGCAAATTACATTTCTTTGGGTCAAATTTATAGCTATCCTCCATAAAATATATATGTGCATCCATTTTGTGTTTATTAAACCCATAAGTGCATGTGCAAAATGGAGAATGGTGCCGTGTAAACTGCTTTGAGCTGTGTTTTGTGTGTATAAACTTGGGTTTTGCCTGTGCAAATGGGCTGCTCCTTCATATTTGGCCCTTTGAGCCCTATATTTAGAAACCTTTTTGAATCCGTAAAATTTGAGGAAAAAAATGATTGTGATCCTTTACTAAAAATGGATGCTGTCAAGTGCCATCATATGCCTCCAGTCGAAGCCCTAGTAAAGCCTTGTAAAGGCTTGTGGCTGCAACTTTATTGAAATGTTAATTAAACCTGCCAGGTAAATATCTAAACTCATTTGGGCCATTGTGACAACCAAACCATTGGGACTCAGTACAGAACTATATCAGGCGCCACTCATAGTTCTAGACTCATGAAAAGAACCAGCCACACCATACTTGTATTTCAATGTGAGGCTTGTCCCCATACTGTTGTTGTCTATGAGCTCCTTTGGGGCCAAGAAACATGTTACACATCACCCGGGATCTTGTAATTGCAACAGTTTATCCTATAACCGTTAGTGTTGAGTGTTGCAAAATCTCTCCTGATGTGGACTGCTGAGGGCACTGCCTAACCAGACCTTGGGGATGAAGTTTGGCTCTGATCATATACCAGAAAAGAGGGAAGGGAAGAATCCCATGGAAAGGTGAAAACCCTGATTTGGGTCAATTTACCAAAGAGGGAAAATTCCTTCCTCATCCCATACGTGGGAGACAGTAAAATCTGGTGCAATTCTAAGGAGAGCTAAAATAAAACAGAGGCAAATGCACATCCAACCATGGCAATAAGCTGCAACTGATTCATGCATTGGGAGGGTGAAGGGAAAAAATTCCCCCTCTGAAGAGACTGGAGCATGCTTTCCAGTTTTTAAATAACCTTCACCCCTATATCCATCTCATTCTGGTTGACCAATCAGGTGCCATGGCAGGTTTTAAAATGGCCAGTTGGGCACTGCCTTGGGCTCAGGGAAAGTGCTCTTTCTTCATAAAGCCTTTATATGGTAGTGGTACGAGCTGAGTAAAATTGAGATCAGGCTAGATTTAATTCTGAGCTATTCTGAAATTTTCATGGCTTTAGTGAAAAATGTCTGTCACTCAAAACCTAGATTTGAATTTAGTTCTTCACACTCCGAGACTGAAAAGCTCCACACAACTGTGTGATTTTGGAGTGGAAAGCAATTAGCATATTTGGTCAGGATGATATAGACAGTATGTCTGCATTCCTTTAAAATATAAATCTCGGTCATTTAATTATGTTTTCAGAGGGCAGATATGAGGATATACTGCAAAACTCATTACCTATTATACTGACACGATAATCTTATTAACCTTGCTTTCTACTTTTTAATTTTATTGTGCACCCTGTATAACTCTTACGATATCAAAAATAATTGCTTGGCGAACACATGATGTCAGAGGTCTGATACAACATTTATCTTCACAAGTGAGGAGACTGATAACTTGCGAGTTACATAACTGCATGCAAGGGATCAGATAGTGCCTCACAAGAGAAGGAAAGTGAAGATAATTGTCAGCCGATAATATACAAGACAAGATGCAGGCATGTGCGTTTGTACTTTAGATTGAAAATCAGTCTTGCAAAACTGTTGTGAAAATTGACCAGCGTTTGTCAAAATATGTTCGTTTGTCCATTTCTGATGATAATTCTCTTCTCCCCCCAGTTTTACTCACACATTAACTGTTACTTGCTTAAGGCGAACAAAATGTTCAAGGCTGATGTTTACAGCCAACCACACCCCTCCAGGTGGATTTTCTATCATGAACCTTTACACTCCATCATAATTCCACTGAAATCTTTCTCCCTCTTTCAGTGCTTAGTATATATTGGATATTTTCTCCTTTATTTTGTGATCTGGGGGTGGTGGGCGGAGGGAAACAAATGCCATAATAATATCCCTTTTCAGAAGAATATAGTTTAATTTTGTGTGTGCGTGCAGCAGCTGCCATTGGCAAGCTCTCATCTTTGTTGCCATGGTTTTTATTGCATGTGTGCCAGAACATCACTGGATGGTTCAGCATGATCCCGTTATTGGGTGAGATGTATCTATAGTGAGTCACAAAATTGTCATTTGATTGGTGGATTTAAAAAGTAGGATTATTCAAACAGGTGAGTCGTTACGATGAAGGGTCATTTGGTGGCTGATGACATAGTAACTTGGGTAGCGCTGGTTAAAAATACCACAGAGGCATGTTTTGACACATAGGAAAACAGCCCAACAGTATCCTCCAGTTGAACTATGAAGAGGCAAAATAAAATGGAATAGACACAAATTAGGTCGGTTTTATTCAGTGCCATTTATGATGGCAATTGTATAAATACATGTTGGACCCAGTCCTTTAGTTCATTCCTTCTCAAAACTCTCATTGAAGCTATTGGGAGCTTCATGCATTGACAGTAGCACCAACTCCATAGTGTTTAGTTATTCCTAAACCATTAAAATAGGTGCAAGATGGGGGGCCAGTGTTGCATGTAAGGATCGGAGCCTGAGTGGTACATGTGGAAAGCATATATTGGACCTACTTGAGATCTATTTGTGAAAAGTTCTATATAAGAGATAGGTTATTATTTTATTACTCATGTTCCTTTTAGTTGGGCATGTTGAGACTTAAGACAGGCAAAAGAACGAATATGGTCAGTGGTACACCATTGTATGAGCTATAAAACTGACACTGTATGCCTTGTAATCATGTGTGATATTAGCAAGACCCCTTGACTCTTGCTGAAGCTGTTACTTGCTATGGCCATAGAGATGTAGCTACTATTACTCTTGTTCTTTGGTTCCATCTATCCATCAATCATATTAATAATGTGCCTGTCACATTGGTATCTAAGCAAGGACTAACTATTATTTGATAATATGTCTGCTATGCACCCATTTTTTGTGACCCTATGTGTCTTCTCTAATCATAACCATTGACCTCCCCTATTGTATCCCTTAACTCAAGCACTAGATGCATAAAGATCACATTGGGAAAAGTGCCCCGGCACAAGTTACTCCTTGGTGCAGAGTGCATTTGCAAATTTGGGAATTTGCCATCTCGTGGGCAAGCCCTCCAAGCACGGAACTCCCAAAGGGAACTCTTAGGGCCTGATCCAAAGGCCAGTGAAGTCAATAGAGATACTCCCGATAGTGAGGAGTTCCATGAATGGAAGGCTGACATGCCCAGGTTTGTGGAGTGCAGGCACTGTGTACAGCGTGGTATGGGCCTGCAAGGAGAAAATGCAGGATGATCCCGATGAAAAACTAAGTGCAGCATGAAATATTGAGACAGCTTTATGCATGTAGCTTGCCTTTCTTTTTTTCAGTTGAATACAATCGCTATGAACTACAGATCTAAGCTTTGTAACTGAAATTACGACTAGTCAAACTACCACTTGAATATTTCTGCTTAAGGCCAATGTACAGATTAGAAAATATACTCTATACCATTGAAGGAAACCTGATGAACCTCTGCAGAGGCATCAAAAGCAAAGTCTAATCTTGATATGTTATTGTCAAGGCAAAAATCTAAGAGAAGTTTTAGGACAGAAATATGATGTCTGTCACATTTCATCCCAAAGAGGATTGCTGGATTTTGGTGTTCTCTTTTTGCCTAAAGCAGTAGACAAGAGAATTTTAGTTTGGAATGGAAGAGTTATAGCAAAATCCCTGTCTGGTACTACACAGGGTGAAATTTCAATTTAATTCAGTTGGATTGTTGTTCTTTAGTGGTAGATTTTACTATTTAAGCAAAGTAGTTTCAAGTAACTTATAAGAAAGTATTGCTGTTGTTGTAATCCCTGTTGGAGAAAGATTGTGCAGTGATGAGGACTTGATGTTACAATGACTTCATAAAAAATATCTGGTAAACCTACTTTCATTAATTGCTTTGCTGGAAAGTCAGTTCCTACATTACTTTATTTTAAGGTATTGTGAGTGGCTGGTACAAATGTAGAGGGGTTCGTTTTAATTTCTGCTGACCATTTAGAAGGTCAGCTCCTCTACTGTTGTACATTAGAATTGACCTGCCGACCTCAGTGAACCTGTGCTGATTTACACCAGCTGAGAATCTGCTCCATAGTGTTTATGTAAAGCTTTTTAATTTTTTTCAGCTGCTGATAATTTATACTTGCAGATAAAAATGTCTTTTGAAAAGTAAGGTCAATTGGAAAGACCACAGGGCTGGTTAGGTAGGAGGTGGTATTTTCATGGTCAAAATGTCGCTCTTCTTTGGAGATGGATCACTGATATCAACTGACAGTTTAGCTAACTCCAGTGCTTGTTGGTGCCTAGATTCTATGGCTCATTTATTAATATGCATGTTATAGAGACAGATGCTGTTCTAGAGATTTTCACTCCAGTCTGAGAAGAATGTCCTCAGGATGTACATTCTCTGCGACATGGCAAAGGATATGGAAGTGTGATACCTGGACAAAATAATATGCTCAGAACCCATTTTAAGCTCTAAAGCTATTCTGCTCAAATGTTACAGATCACAATCTCAGTATTTATTTACAAGAGTGGAATAATTATTTTAAATATATGATTTTATCCTCTTATTTAAAAAGTGAATTTTTGTGCTGTGAAATGGACAGCCCTGGAGATTGAAACCCTCTTTCCATAGAATAGAAACAGCAAGGGCAGTAACAGTGCAAGCTCCCCTGCATTGCCTCACCATTGTGCCTAAATCCTGACCCTGAGGCATTGGTCCCCATACCTGTTCAAACCCAGAACATGTGGGCCTACATCAATGTCCGTGCTGTCCCATTGCAGTCCTAGAGAGGCACAGAGATCACTCTGTATGCAGACTGGGCTCTGAATAAGGATTCTTCACTGCTGATGCCTGGCACATGTGTGCAAGCTGTTGGATGATATATGCACATCCCCTTCTCAATATGCTGGGGCGTGCTCTGGACAGAATCTGTATGGAAAAACTTACCCAGTGCAAGGTAAAATTCAGAGTAATCTTTTTTTGAACAATCCTGTAAATCTCAGGACCAGCATCTTAAGTTTTCTGTAAGACAGTTCACTTTGGAACTGAGTTCTGCTATTTGCCAGAGTCTGATCGCAGATCTGTCATCTGTAATACTTATTCCGTTATTGTCCATACTGCTTGGCTCCATATTGCTAATCTCTGTGGGAACATGAACATTTTTTGTGTCCACTTTTAGTCATCCTCTGTTATTTTTTTTAATAACCTGAACATTCCGTTTCATCTCACTTACCAGAAGTTGCAAGTTTGATTCTTGTGCAACATCTCCAATGGCAGGTTCATAATAGATTGTTCCACTGAATAGATGTTGCAGTAGCTGGATTCCTGTGGCTCTTAAGAAGAGTTCTGTTTCCTCTTTTTCCTGAAGGTTTTCTATCATAGCTGTTTCTTGGCTTAACCACTGCTGAAGGTTTTTTTTCTTTTTTTTTCTTCCCTATTTAAAGATAAATGTTCTTTCTTTTACTAATAGGGCCATTTTAGTGGGCCAAACTTCAGGTCTGAATCACTCAGGGTATGTCTACACTGCAATTAGACACCCATGGCTGGCCTGTGCCAGCTGACTTGGGCTTGTGGGGCTCAGGCTAAGGAGTTGTTTAATTGAGGTATAGGCACTTGGGCTGGAGCTTGGTGTCTAGAACCCTGCAAGGTGGGAGGGGTCCCAGAGCTTGGGCTGCAGCCCAAGCACAAATGTCGACACCCCAATTAAACAGCCCCTTAGCCCAAGCTGGAGTCAGCTGCCACAGGCCAGCTGCAGGTATCTAATTGCAGCATAGACATACCCCAAGACTCCGTGGAATCACTAGTTCGAATCCCAGAAGAACCAGCTCAGCCCTTTCTTCTTCCTTAATTACTTATATTGAGTTCCATGAATTTTATTTTATGTGGGTCTTTTTACACCTCCTCCCCCACTCAGCTGGGTTGTTATTTGGTAACGATTCTCATGATAACAAAAATAAGGAAAGAGAGACTGTATAATGATTCTGCATGGACATAAAAATACCACCGAGCCTTTTGTAAGAGTAAACGTTTGTTCCAGGGTCCTGGGCCCAAATTCCTCCATCATTCAGGTGCTGTGTACTGTTTGTTTTATGGTTGCATTTCAGGAATGCCATATGTGTCTAGTCTGTGAAATATTCTTGGATCCTTCGGGATGAAAGGCCATGCTTAAGAACATAAGGATGCTATACTGGGTCAGACCAAAGGTCGATCTAGCCCAGTATCCTGTCTTCTGACAGTGGCAAATGCCAGGTGCCCCAGAGGGAATGAGCAGAACAGGTAATCATCAAGTGATCCATCCCCTGTCGCCCATTCCCAGCTTCTGGCAAACAGAGGCTAGGGATACCAACCCTTCCCATTCTGGCTAATAGTCATTGATGGGCCTATCCTCCATGAACTTATCTAGTTCTTTTTTGAACCCTGTTATAATCTTGACCTTCGCAACATCATCTGGCAAGGAGTTCTATAAGTTGACTGTGTGTTGTATGAAAAAATACTTTCTTTTATTTGTTTTAAACCTGCTGCCTATTAATTTCATTTGGTGACCTCTAGTTCTTGTGTTATGAGAAGGAGTAAATAGCACTTCCTTATTTACTTTATCCACACCAGTCATGATTTTATAGACCTCTCTCATGTCCCACCTTAGCCATCTCTTTTCCAAGCTCAAAACTCCCAGTCTTACTAATCTCTCCTCATACAAAAGCTGTTCTATACCGTAATGATTTCTGTTGCCCTTTTCTGAACCTTTTCCAGTTCCAATATATCTTTTAGAGATGGGGTGACCACATCAAGATGTGGGCATACCATGGATTTATATAGAGGCAATATGATATTTTCTGTCTTATTATCTATCCCTTTCTTAATGATTCCCAACATTCTGTTTGCTTTTTTGACAGCTTCTGCACAATGAGTGGATGTTTTCAGAGAACTATCCACAATGACTCCAAGATTGAGTGGTAACAGCTAATTTAGGCCCCATCATTTTATATGTATAGTTGGGATTATGTTTTCCAATGTCCATTACTTCGCATTTATCCATATTGAATTTCATCTGCCATTTTGTTGGCCAGTCACCCAGTTTTGTGAGTTCCTTTTGTAGCGTTTCGCAGTCTGCTTGGGACTTAACTATCTTGAGTAGTTTTGTATCAACCGCAAATTTTGCCACCTCACTGTTTTTCCAGATCATTTATGAATATGTTGAATAAGACTGGTCCCAGTACAGACCCCTGACTATTTACCTCTCTGAAAACTGACCATTTATTCCTACCCTTTGTTTCCTATCTTTTAACCAGTTACCAATCCATGAGAGGATCTTCCCTCTTATCCCATGAAAGCACAGAGCCTTTGGTGAGGGACTTTGTCAAAGGCTTTCTGAAAATCTAAGTACACTATATCCACTGGATCCCCCATGTCCACATGGTTGTTGACCCCTCTCAAAAAATTCTAGTAGATTAGTGAGGCATGATTTCCCTCTACAAACACCATGTTGATTCTTCCACAACAAATTATGTTCATCTATGTGTCTCACAATTTTTTTCTTTACTATCGTTTCAATCAGTTTGCCCTGTACTGAAGTCAGGTTTACTGGCCTGTAATTGCCGGGATCACTTCTGGAGCCCTTTTAAAAAATTGGCGTCACATTAGCTATCCTCCAATCATTTGATACAGAAGTGGATTTAAATGATAGGTTACAAACTGCAGTTAGTAGTTCTGCAATTTCACATTTGAGTTCCTTCAGAACTCTTGGGTGAATACCATCTGGCTCTGGTGACTTATTGTGTAGTTTATCAATTTGTTCCAAAACCTCCTCTAATGACACCTCAGTCTGGGACAGTTCCTCAGATTTGTCACCTAAAAAGAACGGCTCTGGTTTGGGAATTTCCCTCACATCCTCGACAGTGAAGACTGATGCAAATAATTCATTTAGTTTCTCTGCAATGGCTTTATCGTCCTTGAGTGCTTCTTTAGTATCTCAATTGTCCAGTGACCCCACTGGTTGTTTAGCAGTTGTTTAGCTACATCCATTTGATGTAGCTATTATTAGCGGTCAAGGTAGTTTAGCTGTCAAAGCAAGGGAGTGGAAGTCGGGAGGCTGATCACTAGATTTTTCTGTGTCTCTGTTTGCACCTCTGTGAAATGGGTTCAGTAATACCTTCCGACACAGTAATTGTGTTTTGAGATGCCACTTTAAAAGTGTAAAGCAAGATTTATTATTAGTAACAATAATTTCCTAAAGGGGGATGAGGCAAAGCTGTCTCACAAATCCATCATCATTACATACTTTAGTATATATTTTTAGTTACCCACCTTTTAACTTTTCAGCTTTTTAAAGAACTATTTTCTTAATACTAGCCCTAGATACTCTATACTCTAGGGCCAGTCCAACTTTAAGAGAGATCAATGAACATTGAGCCATTTAACATTTTAATTGTCTGCCTTTACCAAATGCTGTTTGCTGTGATGACCTGTTTGGATTATATCTCTTTTTTGTATTAAAAAAAAAAAAAAGAAAACAAAGGAAGTACAGTGCTATGCACAGAACAATTATTAAAAACAGTTGGGAAGAATATAAAAGGTACTGTGTGTGAGAAACAGGACAGCTGTGATGGTCTATTGGGAAAGTGTGTACAGATGGTGATAGGGAGGAGAATGACGACTACATGGCTGATAAATGAAATACAAAAATCATTAAATTGGTGATCTTACTAAGCAGTGTATTTTTGGGTAGAGGTGGTTGGTGCATCATTAGTGCTCACTCTCTGCCTCCTATTTAGCCAGAAAGTGCAACTGTCTTTGCATATTTGTAGTTCTGATTTTGATTACAATTAAAGACATTGTTTAATAAATTATATGTCATGGAATTATTAAAGAAGGTAATTAAGCACACGTTTTTTGCTGTATTTCCAGTGGCATGAGATTGTCATAAAGACTTTGCAGTACTCCAAATGAAATTGGATCCGAGTTAGTCACGGTAACACGTCGAATTTCATGAAATCTAAACCAGATTTCTTTGTTTTGCAAGAAGTGGAAACGACAGAGTAAACTGGATTCAGCTTGTGGGGTGTCATCATTTCAAAAAACTCCACTGAGACGGGCAAAACATTTGACATTTTACATTAATTTAAAAACACGTAATGATTGTGTACCTGGTGGTAAATCCAGTCCCTGGCACCCAGCCTGAGGATCTAGGGAGATCCACAGGGCAGGTATCCTACAGAGGTACTCCATGGAGTCCTAACATGCCTCCTCTACAGATGGGGATGGAAGGACTGGAAAACCCACACAGGGGCAGATCTTTTAGACTAGGGGTCGACAACGTTTGGCACGCGGCTCGCCAGGGTAAGCACTCTAGCAGGCCGGGCCAGTTTATTTACCTGCTGACACGGCAGGTTCGGCCGATCGTGGCCCCCACTCGCCACGGTTCGCCATCCCAGGCCAATGGGGGTGGCGGAAAGCGGTGCGGACGAGGGATGTGCTGGCCGTGGCTTCCCGCCGCCCCCATTGGCCCGGGACGGTGAACCGTGGACAGTGGGGGCCACGATTGGCCGAACCTGCCGCGTCAGCAGGTAAATAAACTGGCCCGGCCCGCTAGGGTGCTTACCCTGGCGAGCCGCGTGCCAAACGTTGCCGACCCCTGTTTTAGACTCATCTGCAAACATCCATGTATGCAGTTCCGCAGGAAGCGTATGTGGGTCTGGGCTCTGCCACACAGGAAGTGCAGCTCCCTCCAAATCCAGCCCTTGCTCAGCAGAACGTCACCAGGTGTGTTATCAGGGTCTTTCCCCAGCAATGGCCAATGGAGTTTAGGGCAGAATATGCCACAGAATCATAAAGTAGAGAAAACCGCCCAGGTTCTGAAAGCCTTGACTCAAGGGTACTGCTGAATACGACTCTTAACATTTTTAACCTTAGGCAGGATGATGTTTTCCCGAGCATCTCATCTAGTTCCCAACTGACATTACAGCTTTTGTCCTTATTCAGTTCCCCTTGTTCATCCATTACTTAGTGTTTCTGCTCACTGTTTCTAAATACCATCAATAGATGAAAGCACTTGCCTTAATAATAAATAGACTCCAGTAATACTGTGCTTTCCCACAAACAAACTTACTGTCCAGCCACACTGTGAGCTCAATGATGTCATTATATTCCTCTTCTGTTTCCTCTCTCTTTGCTTGGGAGTGAGTTGCTTTAGAATACCCCCATCTCTGACTCCTTGCCTAGCACCTGGGAATTGATTGCTTGTGTTTTAAATTGGAATCCATCCTAAATTGTGCTGCTTGCCAGCAAGCCAGTTCAATATACTAATGCATCAGCTTTAGTGCTTTGACTTTCTGATCTCTGGTACTATGAGTTCAAGTCACAGATAGGGATTAAAAATGTGAGTTTGGAGCGAGATGCTGAATTTCAGTTATGCTGGCTCGAGTGTCCGATTCATTACTGATATAGATCCTAATTGCACCTCTGCAGGTAGGACAAATGAAGTATAAATGGTCCTGCAGCACTTACAGCCACGTTCAAAATGCGGACTTGACAGGCGGGATAAAGAGGAATTGTTTTAGAGTCACCTGAGGCTGCACATGACAATGGGACAGGGAACAAGGGAAAAATGCAAAATAGTTCTAGAAGCTGGGACTGGACGAAAGGGGATGGATCACTCAATAAATTGTCCAGTTCTGTTTCACTCCCTCTGAAGCAGCTGTCACTGGCCACTGTCGGCAGGCAGGATACTGGGTTAAAAGGACCATTGGTCTGACCCAATATCGTCATTCTTCATGTTCTTATACACAAAACTGGGACAGTTCTATATATCGAAAGTACTTGTATGGTCCTGGGCTACTACCTTAACCACTGGACCAGGGATTGGCAATTTTTGGCATGCGGCCCGCCAGGGTAAGCACCCTGGTGGGCCGGGCTGGTTTACCTGCTGTGTCTGCAGGGTCGCCCGATCGCGGCTCCCACTGCCCGCAGTTCACCACTCCAGGCCAATGGGGGTGGTGGGAAGCGGCGGCCAGCACATCCCTCGGCCCACGCCGCTTCCCGCAGCCCCCATTGGCCTGGGATGGTGAACCGCAGCCAGTGGGAGCCGCGATCGGCCGAACCTGTGGACACAGCAGATAAACAAACCAGTCCGGCCCACCAGGGTCCTTACCCTGGTGGGCCGCGTGCCAAAGGTTGCCGATCCCTGCACTGGACCATCCTCTGCTTCCTCTGAAGCATCTGGTACTGGCCACAGTCAGAGACAGGATGCTAGACTAGATGAACCATTTGTCTGATCCAGTCTGGCAATTCCTATGTCCTGATAAAGAATTTAGGAGGGGCCCATGCATCTCATGGCAGTTTTCCATGTGGAAAGAAGGCAAGATTGGGCCCTAAATATTTATATGATAATTTAAAAAAGGTACTTAGCCCTTGTATAAGTCAACATTTTACTAAGTGAAAATTTTTTCATTTATTTCATGTTTTACCAGCTGTTAACTTGCTATGTCTATTTATTTGGTGCCCAACCTGCTCCACTGAAGTAAACAGCAGAACTTCAGTGAGAGAAGGACTGGGTTCTTTGTAAGTATGTAGGCTCTTGAAAAAGCCCTGCCCCTGCTTATTGAATAAAATGTTTTTTTTAAATCTAGGCTTTCCCCTCTGAGGATCTGGGTTTAAATCCAACCTTGAGTCTCATGGTGTTATCCTGGTCTCTAGTGGGGTCTACAGCACACAACTGTCACGTGCACAGAGTGGTGTAATTTGGTACAATTGATTCAGCCTCTGCTCAAGAGGAGCAAAAGATGTAAAAAGTAGGGGTGCATTGATAGAATTGGATGTCGAACTTAGCTCAGTTCTTGCCTGTGCCATGTTGGTTCTGATAGTTCTGTTAGGTCTTTGTGTGTAAATATTTTGTTTCAGTCATAGCCCTCTGATTGTAGTGAAACTGAGCCTTTCAAGTATCAGAGGGGTAGCCGTGTTAGTCTGGATCTGTAAAAAGCAACAGAGAGTCCTGTGGCACCTTTAAGACTAACAGATGTTTTGGAGCATAAGCTTTCGTGGGTGAATGCCCACTTCGTCAGACGCATGTTAGTCTTAAAGGTGCCAAAGGACTCTGAGCCTTTCAAGGAGAAATAGAACCTATCTGAACTCAAGGCCTTCTCCCCTGTAGACAACATATTTCAGTTCCTTTTGGTGAAATCCTGACTTCATTGAAGACAGTGGCAACCCCTCTCCCCGATTTAGCTTTTATTAATTAAAATTTTTCATTCAGAGGAATATAAAGGAAAAAAATTCCCCACTCCATTAGTTAGAGGTTGCCTCATGCCCTGAACCTTGAAGATTAATAAACCTTCTAAAACTCTTAGTTTATTGTTATTTTTGTAATTCTTAACTATCCTGATATGGGATCACCATGGTTTCATAAAGAAATTGTGAAATCAGACTTGGTAAAGTTTTATCAAGTTCGCAAAAAGATCCTTCTTGTGACCAAGCAAATTTCCCTCTGCATTTTCTTGGAATGTTAAAAGGGAGGAAAGGTTTGATAAGGGGAAAATGTGTGGCAGCTTGATAAATTACCCTGGATTTCAGTGCATTAATTTCCCAAAAGTAAGATGTAATTGTTTTTTAAAAAAGACACAAAGTAATAAAAAAGGAACTATAAACAGTGTGTGTGTGAGAGAGAGAGATCATGTTGGCCACGTCGTGCAAGTTTGTTCCAAATTTCAGTTATTATAATTACAAAAAAGCACTTATTTTAGGAGCATGGTATATTTTTTTAATGAGCAGAATTTGAGTCATTTGTTTTTTTTTTACAGATATCCCATAAATGTATTTTACCTCCCACAAAGAAAGTAGCCAGTTTTATTTACAGTTTATGTGCTAAAGGGGATTATTTGGGTACATATAAAATAATTTGGTTCATAGATGATTCATTCTTATATAAACATTTTATTTTTTATCAATATTTTGTTATTAATCAGCTTCCCTGTAGTATCATTCCACTGAGTACAGAAGTCCTAAAGCTCCAGTGACTAAAAGTTGCTTTGATTGGTACTAGAGAGACAGTGGAGAGAGCTAGGTTTTTATTGATTATAGATATTTCTCGTTGTAGCAGTCAGCTTTATGCCTGGCCTTGAAAATGTCTCGGAACAAAAGAATCTGTCTCTCTATTTTTTATTATCTAGTATTAGCTCTGGATAAGGACACTTCACTAATCTCTTCATCACCAAATGTTTCCCTGGGAATATGAAGAGTTCCACATGTTAGCTGATCCTTATTTCCAAATATAAATCAAAGCTAAACACCTTGCAAGTCCGGATTAGATCACCCTGTATTATTTTTGTCTCTGATGTTCCCTCTCTCTCTCTCTCCTCTCCCATTGGTTTAAGGCCAGGTCTACACTATAAACTTACACCGCTATAACTACATCATTCACAGGTGTGAAAAATCCACAGCTCTGAGCGATGCAGTTATACTTGACCTAACCCCTGGTGTAGACAGCGCTGTGTTGACGGGAGGGCAGCTCCCATTGACATAGCTACTGCCTCTCATGGAGATGGATTAACTATGCTCTCCTGTCGGCATAGTAGTGTCTTCATTGAAGTGCTACAGTTGTGCCGCTGCAGCATTTTAAGTGTAGACCTGCCCTAAGTTTGCTATTCAGAAGGTTGGGTCACCCTCCACCTTTAACACAGCGCATACTACCTCAGTATTGCTCAAGTCTCCACTTACCCGAGTAAGCATTTGAGGCCTAATTCTGCTCTCTGTTACACTGGTGTAAATTCTGGAGGTCTGGATTTACCCCAGATTGAAATTGTTGTGACTCGGAGCAGAATTTGGCTCCAAATGACCAGTCTCATGTTTGGTGTGTACTGTTGTGCTACTGTGTGTGATGAAGAATGTGGAGACAAAATATATCACATGCCTAGATAGTGCTGAGAGCTTGGAAAGAAAGCATTAATTCTTATTGAAGCAGTGATTTGTATCTTTTGATTAGTTACTAATTTTATGTATAAGCAAAATTCTGTAATGATTGTAATTGAAGTAAGAGGCAGGTCTCCTATTATATCAGTATGATTTAGAGCTGTTTTCCACAGAGAGCCTGAACCTTTGAGATACTGAGGTCCCTCATCTTCACTTCACATTGCTAAATGGCTTACAGAATCGGGCCCTTAAAGTGCACAAGTTGCTGTCCCCTGTTCCATTCCCCCCAAGTATTTTAAGGCTCAAATAGAACAGTGCTACTCTTGTGAAGCAGACGGCAGGAAGGCAACTATTAAAAGTAGAAGGCTATTAAGCAGTCAGGTTTTTATTATGCTTTAGTGTTTTGTTTAAGTCTGTTCTTAATTGGTTGATTAATGTAAGCTAAGTCCTTTTCTCCCCCTCCATCTCTACAGATGGCAAATGGTAGGTCCCAACTGTCACTGTGCGTTAAAAAAGGTTATGGTTCAAAGTCAAAGATACAGAGATACCACAATAATCAATCATAGGACCTTCTCTCACTGTGCCCGGCCAGGCAAAAGTTAGACCTAGTGATAATATTCTCTCAAAATCTATTAGGAAGAATTTTTTTTCCCTCTAAATTTTATTTTGGTGAGATTATTTAGTTACTGAAAACTTCTTTTTGTCAGATTCACAACATTTAGATAAATAAAGGCAGAGTTGCATGCACAGAATTGTGCAGCTCAATATTGCCTTGGCTCATTTTCTTGTTCTTAGTTCTCGTCTTAAAAGTGTATTTAAATATATAGGCCCCAGTCCTGCAGTCTTTTCGTTAGCCAGGCTCCCATCATCTTCAGAGGGAGCCTTGCCCAGGCAACATTGGAAGGACTGGGCCTGTATAGATAAAAAGAATTAGCACAGGAGAAATATGGCAGCCTGAGTGTAATGTATGTTTTAAAGAAATACTTCCAAAGAAATATCTTTTGTACCTTTTTAAATATATGAAGATGATTTATTAAGGCTAACTTCCTACTCAGGATGAAGTCTAGAATTATGCTTCTGGTATTGATCCATAAAGAGGATTTGCATTTTATTCATACTATAAAAGTGCTTTTAATGGTGACATCGTGGTAATTGAATCTATACTGTGTGTAACTACCAAAGTATCTTTTATATTATTTTATGTGGTGTAATACAATAACTAAATTTAAGTCTTGTGAAAGGGAATGGTAGTACTCTGTCCTTAAGTGTAACATATATAGCTTTTAATATTCTAACAGTGGAGTGGAGTTAAGGGCATTCTTTATTTAAGGGGGGGAAAAGGAGAAAGATTTCATTACATTCAGCACAGTATGAGACTAAGTCAGAGTAGTTTTGCTAATTAAATTCAATTGCCATCCATTAGACCAATGGAATGAGATGAATCTACTATATAGCTGACACAGCACAGGTATGCAATTTGGCTAAATGGCCATTTTTAAACCTCAGCCTACATTTCTCGATTTGTTCATTTTTTGAGAGTTAGAATTTCTGCACACACAAAAAGTTGAATAATAACTGATGCCTATAGAAGGGTAAAGATATCAGTTTAAATAATCAGTCTCAGAGGAGTGAATGGTTGCAGTGACTCAGTTTGAAAGTGCTTACTATAGTAAGCTTACAAAGTATAGAAACAGTAAGAGAGATACTGTACATGGAATTCTTTTCCGTGTTCATTCAGAGCTACATGTTTTATTTATCCCGATATCTATATTGATCTATAAAATTGCTTGAGCTTCATTAGTTCTGTTTTATTTAACAACTCAGTCATTATTATAGAATAAGAGTGTATAGTTATGTGTGTTTTAAAAAGTATTTGAAATGCATTTAGTAGGGTATGTTTGTCTACATTTCAGCGTAACTCACTATTTTAGGAGACTTTATATGTCAGCCTGAGAAGTTTCTTACCTCGGTGAAATGACAAGAATACCACTCAAGCATTGGCTGGTACAAAATTTTGACAGCCAGCAAGCCTGTAATGCTGCTGAGTGCACAGATTTACACTTCCTGCCAAGATTAAAATTGGCTAAAACCAAAAAGGATATTAGGGATTGTCACTTTAAGAAGAAATAACACGTTGGGGTATTGCACTGGTTTCAGAAATGTGATGATCATTTGAACTGTCTTACCCCCTGGAATCCTACAAGCTAATGTGTAGTAATCAATCTGATTGAGTTGTGAATGTTAGATACTACAACTTGGGAGAGTAAAAATAAATCAGCAAGTTAACCTACATGAAACTTTTTACATCGCTATACTCTGAAGTCTGGGAGTGTAAAGCCCAAATCTGCAGTCTTTACCTTGACAACATTTCAGTGAAGTTGATGGGGCTTTTGCCTGAGTGAGGAGTGCAGGTTTTAGTCCATGGTAGGATTTTGATTTAGAATCATGTTGTATTTTCCTTCAAGCTATTTTTAAAATTCAGTAAAACCTATAGGGGGGGAAATAACCAAGTATGGTTGAAAAAAGGCCTAGCAGAAAATTGTTGATTGAAGGTCCTCTTGCTGCATACTGTGTATTCTTAGACTTTCCTTTTGGCATGGTTGGTTATGCTTTTTGATGATAAAGTTTTGGGCTCAGGAGTGTTTGCTCAGTAGAATCTAGACAAATGTGAAAAAAGTGCTTTCAAAGATACAATTAAACTTCCTACTTTGTTATTTACAGTAACTACCCTTTTTTAACAGTGGTGCAAGTTCAAATTAAGGTAGCAGTGTGAAGAGGGAAATGTGGGAACATTCATTTGTTGAAACTTTGCATTTCTTCAGCTTTATCGCCATCAGAAAGGAGATTGTTGTGCATTCTATTAAATACTGCCAGTATGATTAATTTAAAGGGTTACATTTTATTGAACCCTGGTGTAGATGTTCTTTGTCAACCCACATTCACTGCTAGTTAGAGTGTGTGTAGCATTTATCAAAACTTTCTGGAGCCCCTCTCACCTCATTAGCATCTGAATCTCTATTCAGCAGTTAATGTCCGTTACAGCTAGAGTGCTCAATTCTTGTTTTCAATAAGCCAGTTGTAAAATGTCAGACTGTCACTTACAATATAAAAAAGCAAAAATGATGGTATTTGTAAAAATGTTATCACCTCATAAAAACAAATTGTAAAGACATGAAAGTGATCTTGGTATGCTTTGCTTTCAGAAGTGAGTTAGTACAGCTGCTTTAAATACCAGTTGTCTGGATTCCCACACTTTCCTACCAATGGCGAGGTTTACACAAGCATAATTTAAGTTACAATTACCCTAATTAACATCTCATTTGCATAAATTGTTGAAGTCAAAACAACAAAGAATTACTTAAGAAGCTTAACCCTATTTGTCCAAAATAGAGAAATGAGTTTTCACTTTGCAGTAAAAATTGGCAGGTTCATATGTCTCTCAGCTATAATAGAAACTGAAGTTATACTATCAATTAATACATTATATTTTTGTAATAGGATGTGCCCCTTTTATTTATGGGATATAACATTTCAAAACATCCTGTTCTTGGAATCAAAGATACATAAAACTGTCAAAGCGTGATTCAGCATCATTTCCCACAGTTAGTAAAACTTATCTGATTGGTGGGGCTGATTCTTCTCTTACACCTGTGCAAATCTAGAGTCACTCTACTGGAATAAAATTGTTGGAAGAGGAGGATCATATCTAATATGTTTGAAAGCTCTGTTTTCTAAAAAAGAGGGCTTGCAAAGTAATGTAAAGAGGCTAAAGTGTAGCACTGAAAATTGCACTGACGAGAGACATTTTATCCTTTCTCAGCACTCACTTTAAGTAGTACACATACAGCAGAGTTGACTGGTCCTCTTTTGATACTCCAAGTGTTTTCAGACTTTCCAAGGTCACAGTAAACATTTGGTCTGATGCTGTAGCCTAATAAACTCAGCGAAAACTAAGGAATGCATCTGGCTTTCAAGAAGTTAAATAGTTCTTTACCATTTGCCGGTTTGGAATAACATGTCAGTGTATTTAGCTGTACTATATTTAATAGCACCAAATATATTACCTGAAGAAGTACAAACAAAAATTGCTGCAAATAAAGTTTTAACTCTATATTCAGTGGAAATACAATTGACCTTCGCTATTTCAGGACTTTGGCTTCAAGGTCTTTTAGGCTTATAACTAAATATTGATGGTGCCTGTTAGAAAGACCTTGTCCAATGACATGTTCAGGAAGGAGTTGACTACCACCGTTGCAGCTGCACATATGACTTTTGGTTATTACCTGGAATAATTCAGGGGAATTGTTAGGGCTTGAACCAAAGCGACTGAGTTAGTCTGAGTCTTTCCCTCAGGTACTTGTTTCCTTGGTTATGTTAAGGCAAGTTCACTGACAAGTTACAGGATCTTTATATAGCTAATATATGACAAAGCCCTGGCTGGGATGATTTAGTTGGGGTTGGTCCTGCTTTGAGCAGGTGGTTGGACTAGATGACCTCCGGAGGTCCCTTCCAACCCTGATCTTCTATGATTCTATGAAAAATAATTATTACAATTTGTATAAATATTATGGTGGTTTTGTCCATTGTTAAACCCTGGGTGTATGGCTAGGTAGGGTAACTGTGGAAAGAATGGCTAGATGTCAGCATTAAGGTGATTGAGATTATTGCTATTTTACTCACCAAAACAAAGATCAGGATGGTGACAGAGTTTTGGAATATTATGAAACTAAAGTATTAACGGATTATTCTGCATCAGAAAGTAGCATGTGTGTGACCTATGCCATCATTAACCTGTATATTACACCTTTCTTTAGCATCTGCACACATGTAAAGACTGATTTGAATAATCTCAGATTTGTAGTAAATGTTCAAGTGGTTTGTTCTTAAATTGAAACAGAGAGAAGTGAAGTCTGGGTGTCTTTGGAATCAGATAAAGTTAATTAGTCTCCAGGACCAGATAACTTATTCTGGAATCTTATTTACTAGTGATGGCATGCAGTTTTGATAAGATGACAGCTGTAGGTGTTTCTAATCACTAATGAAAGTGGTACCAATCAGCAGTGCTACCTACAAATTTTCATATGCTCTATTATGTTGTTAGAGCTTCATTAGTTAAGTCAAAGTGAATGTGCGTTTCTCCCAATGAAAATCTTTATGCATCAAAGTGATTTAACATCCCATCCAATCAGTGGACCAACCCCAGATGTAAATTATTGCTTGTGTTTGTAAGAAAGTGAGGATGTTGATCAGTTGCATCAGCCTGGAAGACAGAATAAAATCACATATTGTACTAGTTTTAAACTCTAAGTTTAATTCTGTGTTGGAAAGCTCTGTAAGCTAGAGACCATAATGAATTAATAATAATAAAATAGCTGTAGTAAATATGGGTCTTGTGTCAGATACAAGATTTTCATATTCTCTTGCATAGATTGCATTATAATTGAGTAGCTGACTTATACCCTTCCTTCGTTTTCATTAAACAATAATTATACAATAGACAAAGCCTACATTCTGAACATGAATGAGTCTGCCAGTGCTAGTACGGTACTCTTTACAAAATAAGGCTTACCAGGTGGCAAGGATTGCATAATTGAATTGGACTGCATCCTGGTTTCCCACACCCAGAGCAGTTTCACTTAGAAGTAAATTGCAATTAAAAGAGACAGAATGTTTCCATTGTATTAGGAATTCTTAATAGCAAACTTTTTCATCCATAAGGGCCTATTTTCTTCTTGAAGCATAGGGGAAATTACTGTATGTGCCTAACTACCATTAAAGCTAATAGGAGTAATGTACATTAATCCCTGCATGTTGATGGCCGAATAGACCCAGATGCCTTCATGCCTTTAAGAGAAAAGTGCTTAAAGGGAATGAATAGAAGTGTGTAAGTTAGTTGGTCACTGTGGCATCTGTTCCAGAAATGTGCAGATTTAACTTTAGGTATTGGGCTTTCAACCAGTTCTCCATAGTTCCATGTGGAAAAGCATTTTAAGGGCAGAGCACTATGCTCCTTTATCTAGAGCCTTCCTTAGAGGCACTTGAAAGAAGAAGCTGCATAAAGCATCAAGATAGAAAAGGCATTCATAGGTGGATGCTGTGGGCAGATTTATCTCCCACAAAAGTCACTGCTCACTTCTATCCTATTACATTTCAAATGCTGCTTGCCAGCAAGTACCCAAGTTCCTACATTTTTGACCATCACTTCCTAGGCTTGCAGGTCAATGACATTAAGGATAACTATCTCCTAATGTGACAAGGAGAGGATAGCACATCTTTTTTTTTCCTTTCCAGAGGACCTTTGGACCCATTGGATTTGCCCCCTTCCTTTGTTTATACTCCCCTGCCTCGGTAAGAGCCCGTCAGCACTACTTCTGCTCCAGTTGTATGGGTTAGACAGCAAAGCAAGGGACTCCTTTGCCCACCCCGCTCTGCCTTTACTGTGTTCTCAGCCCCTGAGTGAAGGACAAGGTTTGAGTCTTGAGCTCTGATCCCCACATGCTAGGACGCTGCACTTACCGTCTACTCCTTGGCCATCCCAAGAAGATGCATTTATACAGGCATCATTGCTCTCAGATTAAGTGAAATGTTTAAGCTTTTATTCCAGTCTGTTACACTTATTCGCCGCTATAACTGAGTCATGCTTGGGATATCAGATATGCTAAATTATCCCTGCCCTTCTCATTCAGAAGTGAGTGAGGACGTATATATTCCCCCATTGATACAGGTGGGACTCCATAAGTAACTACCACATATAGCCACTCTGGATAAAACTGGGGAAACAAAATTTGGTAGCTGACTCCTTTGGCTAAATAGTATCAGAGGGGTAGTCGTGTTAGTCTCGATCTGTAAAAAGCAACAAAGAGTCCTGTGGCACATTATAGACTAACAGACCTATTGGAGCATAAGCTTTCGTAGGTGAATACCCACCTTATGCGCCAATACGTCTGTTAGTCTATAAGGTGCCACAGGACTCTATGTTGCCTTTGGCTAAATGGATTCATTAATCTGAAACATGAGTGTGTGATATTTAGTTCCTTTAGTTTTATTCCACATTCATTCCTGCTGAGGCTAGTGGGAGTTGCACATGTATACCTAGCTCTTATCTGGGCCCTAAATCTTTTAACACTCCTAAACTTTCAGATCTGTTCCGCTGGTTGGCAGGGCAAAGCACAGTCACCTTGCCACTAGGCTAGATAATTAATAGCTGTGTAACAGAAGTGAATATAGTTGCTCAGCAGAATGAATGATGTAGACTACAAGGGAAGGCCCTAGAAAGTACAGTGAAGCTGGAAAGTGTTTAGCGGGGAGAAACTTCTGTTTGTCCTTCATTAAGGGAAACTGTAAAGAAACCTAAGTTATGATCAGATTAATCAGAAGAATTGGCATTACATTCCTTATTTTTATTTGGCGTAGATTGAATAGCATTCATTAATTTAAATAATTAGTATATCTGAAATAACTCTTGCTGATATTTAATTAGTTCTAAAGGTTGAGTTTGTTTTTTTTAAACAATGGTTTAAGTTTATGAAAGTTAAGGGACAGAGTGTTATTCCCTTATCCCGTATAAAGTCCCATTGGAATCCATTGGGCTGTCTGCAGAGCAAGGTGCATCCAAATATGAGAAAAGTCATTACAGTGTAGTCTTTAAAAAGTAAAAATAAACCATGGGATATTTCTTGTTTTTTTGACTTTGGCCTTTCAAGGCATGTCTGGTTTTTTATATCCATTGTGGGTATTGGTCAGTAAAGATGAAATCACCAAGAAGTTGCATCAGTCATCTTTTTTTTTAAAAATACATTTTTAACAACAGTTGTTTAATTAACAACTTTGCAGATGGGCCCCATCCTGTGACGTGCTGAGGTCCCTCAGCTATCATTGAAACCACAGAAGCTGTAGGTTCTGACCCTCCATTATAAAGTAGTGGACTTATCATGGCCACAAAACCACAGTAGATATACTGTAGTTCTGTCAGATAAGTTGTGATGCCTTAGAACTGTGGTTATTTTTCTTCCTCCCTACCTTTTAGCAAAGCAAGACGGCTTTGACCACATATAACTTTATGACTATCTTTGTAAAACAGTGTTTTTAACTTTTTAGTGCAATTAGCAGCTTCACGCTTTGTTCCTTCTTTTTCCAAATACATTTATTTCTAGAGAGAGAAAAAAACAAACCAAGATCTAACCAACAGATCCTGCAGCTTGCTGCAACCAGTTTGGTTGAAAATAAGTGCATGGATATGACTATCCAGAAAACTTAAAAGAATCTTGAAAGAGGTGTCCGATAGAGAGTGTGGTCTAGTGGTTAAAACACTGAACTGGGACTCAAGAGGTCTGCATTCAGGTCCCAGTTTTACCACAGACTTCCTGTGTGACCTTGGGCAAGTCATATAACTAACTTTGTGCTGCAGTTCTCCATCTGTAAAATGGGGATAATGTTATTTTATTTCTCCCACCCTTTGTTTTGTCTACTTAGACTGCAGGTAGTTTGGGACACAGACTATATATGTACAGTGCCTAGCGCAACAGGGCCTCTGAGTGCTGCTGTAATATAAATTATTAATTTATATTTATGTTTAATAATAATAATAATAATAATAATAATAATAAAAATGAGGCAAGGGAGGCCTTCTAAACATAGCTAGAAGAAGAACATACTTACCAATGTGAATGCTGTGAACTTCCTCATTTGCGATGCAAAGCATTTATCACATTTAAGAAACTATAAAACTATATAGCGTTTTCAAACATGAAAGAAAATAGTTGGTCCTCAGCAGTCCAGCCATTCAGAAAGAGCTTTACACATTTGGAGTAACACTACCCTTTTTCTCATTAAGCTTTCCCATTAGTTTTCAGTGATAAACAGAAACTGTACTTATTAGCACCAATAGCCTTCTGAATGGACTTGCAAGTAAATAAGAGATTTCTTGTGCCATTTGCCGATGACATGTCCTTTTAGGAAGGAAGTCGTTTAAATGTTATAGTAGTGCTACGATTTTAGGGGAGAGGGTCTCATGTCATTGTTATTAACCCCCAACTTTATAGGGTTTCAGAAATGCTGTAAGATTTTACCCTACACTGAAACGTGCACAGAAAGTCATCCCACAGAACAACTTTTTATTAGCAATTTTAGTTTTCAACAACTCTGGCTATTTTTGAGCTATAAGAGGTTTAAAAAGTAGTAATAAAGACCAAGTTCTTTGGTTTGGATACTTCTGTTTGCAATCTCCTAATTCCAAACCAGACCTAACATCCAATTAAAAAAATGTTAGCCTTTAAAGGTTGGGTTTTCCAAAGTGCTCAGTATTAGCCTAACTGTGATCGCACTGAAGTCAATGTTAAAACTCCCAGTGGCTTCAGTCGGAGAAGAGTTGGGCCATTACTCAGCGTTATTTTGGAAATCCTATCCTCAGTGTGTAGCAGAGAACCACTAATAGTGCCCTGTATATGATCTCAATGTCCGATTTAAAAGAAATAAATAAAAATAACTAAGGGCTCTATCCTGCCTGCTAGGCAGTGACCTGCCTTGGGGATAGCACCAGTCAGGGTGGGGTGGGGGTATTATCTGGCCATACAGTATTAAGAATAACACAGATTGGGGAACAGTGCTTTTTTAAAATATGAATTTTAACCTGTTGGAGTCCTCTTGAGATTTTTATTTTTGATATTTAAAACTTAGGCATTGGATGGAAATGAGAACGGGATGAGAGTTCCCAGAAGGGATGTAATAGCTAATCACAGCAATGGGAGTAAGTGTATGTAGGGAAACGATCCTGATGATTTCAAGTGGAGCTGGATTGGGAACTTAATCTTTGACTTCATGCTGTTTTACTACATATCTAGGTCGGTAATCCATTCCCTTTTCTGAGTTTCCTTATGGCTGTTAACAGCTATACTGTGCCACATGTACAATTCCACCACATCACTGGTGGTGATGAGATGGCACTAAGAAAGAAGTAGAGTGAATTTGGTATAGATAGTGTTTGAGCTGATGTAGGTCTTTATACAAAACAAATATTAAATTAAGAATAGCTGGAATTGAAGAATGAAAAAGTTTAAGGGAAGAAAATGGAACTACCAATAAAATACCATCCAGTTGCAAATTTTAAGATGTTTCTTGAGTTTTTTCCCCCTTTGATTTACTGAAAAGTTAAAAAAAATTAAAAGATGCCTTTTAATCTGGAGCCAGTTTTAATTATTAACTGTTATTAACAGGAAATGGTGAATTCACAAGCAGCATATCCAATGTGTGTGGCTGTATTTACATTTACAAAGAATTTGTGTGTCATAAAGTGAGGTGTATTAAATCAGTGGCTCTCAACCTTTCCAGACTACTCTCCCCCTTTCAGGAGTCTGATTTTTTCTGTGTGCCCCCAACTTTCACCTCACTTTAAAACTACTTGCTTACAAAATCAGACATAAAAATACAAAAGTGTCACAGCACTGAAAAACTTTATTACTGAAAAATTGCTTACTTTCTTATTTTTACCATATAATTATAAAATTGATAAATTGGAATATAAATATTGTATTTACATTTCAGTGTATAATATATAGAGCAGAATAAACAAGAACTGCTAACTGTGGTATGTAACCCTATTGCTTAAATCAGCCTCTGCACCAATGACGGGTGGATAGCAAATGTAATGCCCATTTTAAAAAAAAGGGTTCTGGAGGTGATCCTGTCAATTGCAGGCCGGTAAGCCCTAACTTCAGTATCACGCAAATTGGTTGAAACTATAGTAAAGAACAGAATTATCAGACACATAGATGAACATGATATGTTGGGGGAAGTGTCAACATGGTTTTTGTCAAGAGAAATCATGCCTCACCAATCTATTAGAATTCTTTGAAGGTATAAAGGAGTTTGTGGACAAGGGGGATCCACTAGGTACAGTGTACTTTGATTTTCAGAAAGCCTTTGACGAGGCCCCTTGCCAAAGGTTCTTAAGCAAAGTAAGCAGTCCTGGCATAAGAGGGAAGGGCCTCTCATGGATCAGTAACTGGTTAAAAGATAGGAAACAAGGGTATGAATGAACAGCAATTTTCACAGAGGACAGAGGGTCCCCCAAGGTTTTGTACTGGGACTAGTGCTGTTCAACATATTCATAAATGATCTGAGAAAAGGGATTAACAGTGAGATGGAAAAGTTTGCAGATGATACAAGACTAAGCCCAGCTCCCCTGGACCAGAGCAGATGATCATAGTCCAGCCAATTAAAGAGGGCGGGGTTGCACCTGGGCCTATTATGGGCTGCTAATGGGCAGCTGGGGGCTGGACTGAGAGAGGTTGTGCCCTGCGGCGTGAAAGCCACACTGGAGTGGAACTAGTGCCTGTGGAGCAAGGGCTCAGGGAAGCAACCCTGGGGCTGTTGCTTTAAGGAGGGAACAGATCTGACAGAGATTGGGAAACTGCCAGGAGCAGCAGTGCCGGAGATCCGTGGGAGGATTGGCCCTGAAGCCTGAGGCCAAGGAAGGATTTAAGACTGTTGTTCCATTTGTTGACTAAGCTCTGTTAAGGAAATAAAACTCCTTGCAAAAGACTGGGCATGTTAGCACATGCTTTGGAGTTGGGGAGAAGCCTGGACAGGACCTCACAAAACTGGGTGACTGTGCAACAAAATGGCAGATGAACTTCAATGTTGATAAATGCAAAGTAATGAACATTGGAAAACAATCCCATCTCTACGTACAAAATGATGAGGTCTGAATTAGCTGTTATCACTCAAGAAAGAGATTTTGGAGTCATTGTGGATAGTTCTCTGAAAACATCTGCTCTGTGTGCAGCGGCAGTCAAAAAAGCTAAACAGAATGTGGGGAATCATTAGGAAAAGAATAGATAGCAAGACAGAAAATATCATAATGCCACTATATAAATCTATAGTACATCCATGCCTTGAATACTGCATGCAGTTACAGTTGCCCTGACGCAAAAAAAGATATATTAGAATTGGGAAAAGTACAGAGAAGGGCAAAAAAAAAAAAAAAAGGGGGGGGGGGACTAGAAATACAGTACAGCTTCTATGTGAGGAGAGAGTAAAAAGACTCGGATTGTTTAGCTTAGGAAAGAGACAGCTAAGGAGGAATATGATAGATGTCTGTAAAATCCTGAATGGCGTGGAGATAGTGAATAAGAAAGTTATTGACCCCTTCACATAACACAAGAAGCAGGGTCACCCAATGAAATTAACAGGCAGCAGATTTAAAACTAATATAATGAAGTGCTTCGTCAGACGACGCACAGTCAACCTGTGGAACTTGTTGCCAGAGGATGTTGTGAAGGCCAAAAGTATAAGTAGGTTCAAAAAGAATTAGATAAGATCATGGAGGATGGTTCCATCAATGTCTATTAGCCAAGATGGTCTGGGATGGAACCCCCTGCTCTGGGCATCGCTGACTGCCTGATGCAGGGACTGGATGATGTGATGGATTACTCGATAAATTGCCTGGCTCTGTTCATGCCCTCTGAAGCATCTGGCAATGTCGGAAGACAGGATACTGGGCTATCTGGACCATTAGTCTGACCCAGTATGGCCGTTCTTTGGTTCTTATGTTCTTATATGAATGGAAAATTACTAAAAATACAACAGAAGTTAAAATATCTAGAATGAAAGTGTAAAGTATGGCAAAGGAACTTCTCTGCCAAATGAACAAAGGAATCAATTAAAATTAAGTCTTGCTTTTTAAATTTTAAGTTTAATGTATGAAAATAGCATTAGAAAGGCCCATCTGGTTCATTCTCACACAACAGTGCATGTAATATGCTGCATGCAGAATAGAAAAGGTTCTGCTATTGTCTGTTCATGGGTCCTAATGTTTATCTACACTATACTTGCTTCTATTCAATGTTGTGGGTTTTCTAGTGACTAATGGGGACATTTTGTATTATAGCTTATTATTTGTTTGTCTGCCTGTTCATGTACTCTCTCACTCCACTTTTGTACACACATATGCAAAAAATACTAGAGTTAAAGAAGAATGTCAACCATATGTAATATACAAGGAGATTAGTGGCAGTAAGATTGAATTAATTGTGGTTTTGGCAGTCAAGACACCATAAGGGCCATATTTTAGAGTTTTAGACAATTCCACATGTATTCCAGAGTTTGCCTTGGATCTACAGTATGTGTAGCTCATTAGATACACAATCTGCCTTATATTCTATCCTGTCACATGAAATGGATGGCAGCAAACTGGCGTCTTGGAGGTGTTGCTAGCACTACAGATTTTAACACTGATGCCAGACATGGGCATCATGAAACTTCTCCACCTTATCTGGTTGTGATGCATCTCAGTGGCCCAAATTCTAATCTTACGTGTTCCGTGCCCGTTGCTGTGTGTGCTGGAAAATCTGCACAGTAACAGCAGAATTTGTTTATGCGAATGCACACTGCATGTCTGAGCTTATATTTTTTGTTTCAGTTGTGTCTCTCTGATAGGTTGATATTCTGCTTCCAAGGGGCATATAGTATTAAAAAAAAGAAAGAAGGCAGCCTCTGTCCCTGGTTGCTGTTTTTAAAGAAGACAACCACTAACTGGTTAGTAGCCCAAAATTTGTATTCTGCTATTCATGATGAGGATCTCATTAAATGGTATTATATCTCCAAATTAGTGTGACTACATTACTGCTTTATTTTATACATGATTCTTTTTATATGTTGTCTTCAAAATAGCCTTTTTGTCATTTTTTCGTAGTATAAATAAGCAAGCATATAAGATAAATTCCATCTCTCTGTCCCTCCCCTCTAATTCATAATTCGTTGCTTTAAAATCCCAGAATCTAAATACCTCTGTAAATATCTCTGTACATAGACAATGCCAGCCGAAGTCTAATAACCATGCAAAAATAAGCAGTGTACAAAAAGGAAATTCGTGATATCTGTTCATTTGATTCTGATTTATATAAAAGTGGCAAACTCTTGGTTGAACTCATTTGAGTTCAAATGAGGCTACATTCAGCAGCGCCGAATGCTTAAATATAGGTGAAGGAAATGCTGGTTTGCTAATTTCAGCAGAATGTTTAAAACAAAGTGTTACTGTTTAATCTGGGCACATGATGGGTGAATGAATGTTTGAGTGAAATGACATAATTGTTAGTTAGTCTGTATAATTTGGAGAATGATCATATCTTTGCACAATTTTAACTCTTTCTAGGTGGAGAGGATTCTCATGGCAGATAAATAAATGCTTTCCCTAATGACTGTGAATTCTAGAATTCCATCTTTATTTGTATTTTTTCAACTTTTTAAACTACAGACACGTCTCAGACTTGCTTAGCAGTGCATTTCAGTTGAAGAGTATTATCCTTAACCTCTTTGCTCACATTGCATATGATATTTAATCCATCATCTTTGTTTTAAACAAACAATGCACAAGCTGTTGCTAGCATTGGTGTAAAGTGGATGGTCCATCTGGAAAGCAGGAATATAGATCAGGGAAATAAGAGAATTAAAACTGTTTAGGGGTGCATTTGGATGTGTAAAACCTTTAAATCAGAGCAGAGCATTTAACAGCTTTTTAAAAAGCAATTTGATAATGGGCAGGGGAAACTATTTTGCTTTTTTATGGAAGAGGGGAATCTGAAAGATGTCTGGTAGTAATAGATACTTTTAAAATTCTGTAGTTCTAAAATATATATTAAACAAAAATGTGCATGTGAGCTTCTTTATTTTAAAAGTTTGCTATTTATTCTAGCTAATGGAATGGCTAACAATGTCAGTTTAGTGTAAAGTTGACCATTATTCCTAGATAGAAGTGCAAAAAGTAAAAAAGTTAACCAATCATAAAATAGTTTGTTAATTAAACCACTGTCAAAACAGCCCTTTCAGCCAATTGGGTGTGCTACGGAAAATACTACAGTTCAGCATTTGGCTTTTGTGTGATTGCCTGTAGTGTTCCAAAGCCAGAAGGACCAACGGTTGCCATATTTGAATCTATACAGTCTTTTTAAAGGAATTCCTTTGAAACCAGAATAGTTGTGACATAATTTGTCTGTGGTGCCATTTTTGATCCTCTCTCTGAGAAAGGAGAATCCAACCAGATGTTCTATATTCACTGTAATAATGGTACTCTTTTTACAAAATACAAGTTTTTTCCCCCCTCTCAAAAATGTTCTGTCACTTCAAAAATACACATTCTAGCTCTGCCTGAAATATTCTCCATCAGCACAACACAATTATTGGAGCACAAATTTGCACGCCATTCATATAGCTTTTAATGATACAGTCATATTTAGAGATTAAAAGAAATTCCTCCATGCGTGTTCTGCAGTTTTGTCTGGAATTTGGGGTGTAGATTGAATACTCAAATTGATAAAGACCCTTTGTGTAATTGTGCAATAGTATGTATGCAGGGCTGAGGCACTCAAACAGTTTTTCATAGGAGTATGAAGCATCATCACCATTTTGCTGATAGCAGGACTGAAATTTTTTTCATTGCTGGTACATTGACCAGATGTTTGTAATTTAGGGTTTACTCTTGCTCTCACTGAAATCAATGGCAAAACTCAACAGCTACTATTCCAAAACAAAGTAAGAAGACAGCATGAACAAGAATGGAGTTATACACACTACTCCTGTCCTGTGGTGTACTGTAAACTGTCACTGTTTATTTTTCATAAAAGTATATTTCTGGTTGTAAAAACACTATGGTAAATGGGTAGGCAAAAGACCTGTATGAAGAAATTTAACAAAATATAAAACATAATTGGGACTTGCCAAACAATCTGACATCCTCATGAATCCTGCTCAGATATATGTATATGGGTTTTGCTTTAATGACAGCACATAGAGTACTGCTGAGATAGTGGAAAATTTTACAGAGAGTTTTGCTTAAGGAATGGCCTTAACTCAAGTTACCTGTAGAATATAGTGTCATGTGGAAACACTTAGGGGGCTGTGGAAAACTTTCTGAAATACAGTGGAATGACCTAGGGAAGCATTACACATAATAAGAAGGAATGGATTCAGTAAGAAGTGGACTATGCAGTGGATAGGAAAAGAAGATTACAGTTGCAACGGTATAACGAAAATGAAAAGTACATAACCAAGTGAAAGGAATTGCTAAATGTCTATGCCTGGTGAACATCTTCAGTGTTTGATGTACACATAACCTTGTTAAAGAGCAGAATTCAATAACCTTAAAAGACTCAGAGTGAAAAGAGAAAGGAAAGGAACCAAAATCTGCCACCAAATATGCATGGCCAGTTCCTATGGACGTAATCAGGAGCTGTGAAATGTGTCTCTGGGGCATAATGTGGCCTCAAATGTCCACATCATAAATTAATTCCTATTGGGGTGAAATTCTTCTCCACCCTTCACAGATGTGAAACTGGTTTAGCTCTACAGTGCTGGGAGGTGGGGGAGTCTACAGAGGGTCAAATCAGAAAAAGATGGTCCACTTTTCAGGAGCATGCATGGAGATGGTATATGGGGGAATGGCTACAGTATGGCCATGATATACAAACTGGTTAGCTCCACTGAACACTAATCCCATATAGGTGCCATGGCCTGGATGGACAAATGTGCTACACTCCATGGCCCCATTCAGTTCCCCCAACCCATGTAGCTCCCCTGTGCAAGGCCTATTTACTTGGACTTTGTGCAGGAGTTGAGTATGTTGGGTCCACATCTTCACAGTTCACAGAGGACATTGTTGAGCCTATCTTTAGGGAAGGAGAGGACACTCCAGTATCGTTATGGAACAGTGAAACACTTCTGACCAATCATAGCACAGGATACAGCAACAGTTTTAAGTACCTCTGTGAAGTAGGTAAGTAGGTACAATGCCTGAAGGAAATAGTGAGGGTGCTCCTTGTAACCAGGAAATATTTATCTATTGATAGGTACTGATTTACTGTCAAATGTTTGAATTTATTTTTGCACAATTGAGGTTTCTCTCTCTCTCGATATCTTTTTAAAGGCAGCAGCCTTCTTAAAAATGGATTTTATTATTTATTTATCTCCTCAACACTTATGGCGCCGGATGCTAGAGCATCTGGGCGTGTCACAAGAATTAAAACTGACAAATCCATAAACAGTAAACAACGGGCTACCCACTTGGGCAGCCAAAAGCCCACCACTGCATAAGCTCCAATAGCAGCACCCATCTGCCAAATAAAGTCACGCTCACTGCTTCCTATTATCAGCAGAGGCTTGACTGTGTAAGTATGCCTTGCACTGGTAAGAACATGGCTGCTACAGAAAAGCAGCCTCCCAGAAACCAACCAGCTCACCCTCCGCAATCAGGGTTCCCAAATGCTTCCCTAGTTGATACTTGTTCTGTATTTCAAAAGCAGCAAGGGTTTTTGGGGGGAGTTGTTCTTCTTCTCCCCATCATGAAGTAGCAACAAGTAACAACACCCTTTTACTTGTGACTTTTTGGCCTGCAAACTCTTTCAGAACACAATAGAAAAGCTACCACTGGCACCCAAGGGAGGAGACTTAATGACTAGAAAATAAAGAGAGAGAATTTACTTGGAGAAACGGTGGAATTAGAGTTCCGGACAAAACATGCATCACTGATGCATAACCTTTTTGTTAATTGGGTCTTAACAGGTTTCTGACTCAAACTGTAATCATTTGAGAAATGGGTCACACTAGGCAATGCCAGCAGAGTATCCTGCAGCTACAAGAACTTTTACCTAGTTGTAAAACGACATCTAGGCTTGTGCTGATTTACACCAGCTGGGGAACTGGCCCCTTAGTTCCTTGTGTATTATTTAAATGCCTAGTCATACATTCCTTGATTTACAAAGCTCCAGTTGAAGTCAACAGGAGTTTTCCCTGTGTAAAGACAGTAGGATTGGCCTTTAAAAGGGTTTGTTTCTGCTAAGACAGTGGTTTTCAACCTATGATCTGCAGACCACTGTGTAAAATTTCCAAAGGGGTCCATACCTCCATTTGAAAATTGTAAGGGGTCTCCAAATGAAAAAAGGTTGAAAACCACTGTGCTAAAAAAATGCAAACCCTTTTATGTGGACTAGCTTTACAGCCCTACCTGTGATGGAAAGACATCTTGCAGATCTCTTTATCACATGCTTTAAGTAGAGTGCCAAGCATGAATTAATTTTCTCTTAAAGTTCTGTAAGCTTCGTGTTGTTGTTTTTATTTCTTTTTCACTTGCTCCCTTACCGGACAGTGGCACTGAATTTTTCTAACTCCAGCCCTAAACTGTAATCACAAAATAGATCAAATGAAGGTGGTTCTTCTTTTTTTTTTTTTTTTTACTAAAACAAGATTAATTAAAATATAAAAATGCACCCAACTGTGGTAAAACCATTTCTTTTTCTAAAGTGATTGCTCTCTCTGCTAAATCCCTCTGTTTTCCACAGCAGAAGTATCTCCACGCAAGCAAAAGTCTTCTAATGCTCATAAAGTAACCCTGATGTTATCTCTCTAATTAGCAGCCGGAAAAAAAGATCAATTAATGGTATAATTAAAAACAGTGTCTTTAGATCTGTTGTTTGTGGTGAACAAATGTGGTAATTACTTTGTTCATTGATGGAGAGATGTATTTCCCCCAACAGAATTTAGAGGACCTAGTTCTCAGTTACGCTATGACCCTTTACGCCTCTCTGGAAGTGTAAAGGTGCCTTAAATAATGTTACCCTATTTAAGTTACTTTCACACTGACAGAACGATGTAGAGGGGCCTTTGTGTAGATTAGTATCAGGCCCAGGGGTTCTATTCTGCTGATGATATTTACGTTTATCTCCCACCAATGGCAAATAGGAACCATGCATGTGCGCAGAAGGGAGACGAGGCCTCCTAATGTTTATACCAGAACTCCATTTTAAACATAGCTGACACCTTTCTTTAGTACACAGTTACATCAACCTCATGTCCCCCTCCACTCTGGAACCACAAACTTCAATATTTTATCTCCAAATCCTCAAGCTGTTTATGTTGCAAAAAATCTTAGGTGGATTGCGTGTGTGTTTAAGTGCGTGATGCGATGCTGCTGCATGGCTGTTGAACTGAGTCCGGTGACGTGACAGTGATTTTTATTGCGGAGCGAGGGAATAGTATATATTTGTGCAGATCTGCTTGGCCCTTCTCTGCTATAGAGTAAGCTGTTTTTCATATATTGTACCCTGGGAAAGCTCTGTTACTGTTAAAAGAGTAACTATATCTCTTTCTGAGCTGTTGCCAAGCAGATGTAGGGTTTTGGAATGTTCCCAACAAACTTACACAGCTGATACTTTAGCGACTGGTTCTTTTCCCTCTCTTTACTTGCACTTATTTAAATAGCTGAAGAACATAATTTTGTGTGGGACTGTAACTCTGTATTCCTTCCTTGTTAAATATAATTAATTGACACTGATGGGTAGTCTTAGTACCATGATAATTACAGTGTATTATGTAAAACACACAAATATCCATTTTTTAACGGATGGTTTCTGGGTAAAACCAAGCTGGTAATGAATAAGACTGGGTACCCTAAACCATTTGTTTGGTCTGGTCCTGTTCCTGCATTCATTGAAGTGAAGGCAAAAATCCCGTTTACTTCACTAAAGGCAGGTCTAGTAACTTAGGACTTGTCTACACAGAGGAGTAATGCATTCTTCATGGATGTATGTTTTCTAAAGCACACTAATGTGTTGTGCATTAATTGGTCCGTGGTAGACCCTGCTGTTGTGCACTAAAGGCTCCCTAGTGCGCTTTAACATAGTAGTGTTTCGAACAGCGCTACGTTCAAGCACAACAGCGGGGTCTACATGGGCCAATTAATGTGCAAAACATTAGTGTGCTTTAGAAATCACACTCTTGTAGAGCACATTACCCCACTGTGTAGACAGGCCAATAGAGTGATAAAATGGGAGCAGTAAGAGATTTAACAGTATAATGTTGCTGTTGTTAAAACTGATCTAATTGCAGATCAGTTTCTTTTTTGCAGGGGGTGGGAAATAGGGCATTTTAAATGTGGAAAGATCTAACAATTCATAGATCATATAAAAGGGCTCCAGGAGTTTAGAATATAGCTAAGGGTATAGATGTCAGATTCTTTTACACAATAGAAGGTCTTTTGTTTCAGAATTCACTCTTGGCAGGAACCTCCTTGCCACTGCTGTTAATTTCCTGTCTATCTTTCATTGAGCAGCAGAGCTGGAGCTGGGGAGCAGTTGAATTTTTTTTGTTTAGGCTGTGTTTGATTTTTTTTTTTAAGCCCCGTCCTGAGCAGGATATCCCTGTATATGTTCGGAGTTCCTGAACTTCTTTGGAGAAAATTATCCTTAAAAAGCCTTGTCCATAATGCTGGGTTTCTTCTCTCTCTCAAAACTCTTTTAAATTCTCATGTGCTTTTGAAAATTGTTACCTTGCTGTTTATTGCCTGTGTACTTAAAAAGACTGCCAACATTTCGTTTAGAGTGACCCTGTGACTTACAAGTAGTAATTAAAAAGTTAACAGAGTTCATTTATACAATTTTATATTAAACAATTAACACAGGAAACTATAGTGAAGAAAAGGATCCTGGCTTTTTATGTTAGAGCTAGTCTGGTCTCACAGCTGAAACCAGGTTGTTTAAACCTCAGCATGTATAACGCTCTCGTTTCCCTATAGTTCCTGTGTTCCATTACCTCCAGTTCAATTAGTAAAAAATAGCAAAGCCATCTTTCGGCTGCTGAAGACCCACCTCCAGCTGAGTCAGCCGCTGCTAACGTCCATTCATCCAGAGAATTGCACTGGCACAGCAGTGCAGACTTAGTGCTCCAGTGGCCTCCTTCCCTTCCCCATCCTTGCTCAAGGGTTCAATCTTGCAAGTTGCTGAGTGCCCCCAACTCCCACAGGCTCAGGCCTTTAGGTCCTAGTTCAGTTAAGCATCTAAGCATGTGCTTAAATACATCTCTGTTTTGCAAAGTACTTAATCACATGCACACAAGTCATTGGGATTTAAGCACACGTGGAAGTGCTTTGCTGGCTAGCGGTAGACTGCTGAATCGGGGCCCTACAGGGCAGCCTTCTAGACATGCAGCTGTTGTTTATATTTTCCCCAGCTTTTCCAAATGATCCAATCAAATAACATTATTCATATTTCTTGACATCACAAAATGATAAAACTACATGTGCCGCACAGATATATTATAACTCTACCATTACAATATTAACTTAATGGGCTTTTCATTTCTAGCAATGGCATACACTGAAATCTGTATTTTTGTTTGGACAAAACAGTATGTAAATAGGAAATAGTAGGCAGAATAGAGACTGAAAGAAAGAAACACTATATTACTTTATATTTATATGAGATGTCTGAGGGAAAAATTGGCCCTGAATCCTCAGTTACCGTGGTGCTTGTACCCAAAGTAAATGCAACAGATAAAAATGATAAGGAGACACAGTGATTATCTCCTGTTTGTTGAGAAATGTCCTCAGATTTAAAAATGTTGCTACGCTTTTTGTAAATCTTCCCTCACCTTTCTAAAACTGTGGTGTGAATACCACCCACTTCATATTAAATCAGTCAGAAAGGTGATACACATAGTAATCTATTTTTATTTAGATTTAAACAGCCCTTCATATTAACAAATCAATAATATGCATTCTGTAACAGTGATTACCACTTACATATTTCCAGACATACAGACAGGCTGGTCTGAACAAACTCAAGGCACATCTTATCTTCCAAAGTTTAAAATGCTAGCTAAAAGAAATAATCATACAAGGACTGAAAAGTTTGCTTGTTTATATAAAGTGTGGCTTGAGTTGAATTAAGGGGATACATTGCAGTATACAAGTTACTGTATATGCCTGTGTTGTCCAGGCATTCTTTTTGGTAACTTGATCTTATTTATATCTGCATTTAACAGATAGCCTAGGTTAAGTTATGTTAAACATGTTGTACTAAAGCTTGATTCACAGTGCTCCAGTCTGGCTTTCTTTCTTGATTAGCTTTAATCAAACCCTCTGCATTCCATGACCTTAATAAAGCTATTTTTCCTGACAAGTGAAGACTGTCTTAACAAGCAAAGCTCATCTGGGCTGAAACTAAAGCCAAGTTAAGATGGTGTTTTAGGTCCTCATTAAAGTCCACAGCATGAAGTAGAGGGGAAATGATGAAATGGTGCTCCACCAAACGTCTCTTCTTTACATTTAATTAGACAAATTATACGCAACCCAGTAGATGCCCTGGGAATGCAATCAACAGTAGGGTTAATAAAGAGTCTGGAGAGCATAAAGGGGTGCAGTAAGACTTTTAGTGAGAAGTAAATTAACACCAGGAGCCAAACACAGAAGCTCGATGGATTTCAGGAGCGATTAAAAAAATAATCATATTATGTTGGTCTAGAAAAGAAAAGAGTTACTGTGGATCCCACCCCCACTCTGAGACTTGCACACACACATTATAAGATGACCCTGAAATACTTGTAAGGGAAAGTTTAAGTGATGGCATTTTTCTTCTCTCTTCAATACTTTCCTTCAGTTAATGCTGACTCATGCAGGTTCAGTGAAATATTGACTGCCTTGGACAGCCAAGTGGAGAGGAGAAGAGATGAAGGAAAAAGCCCTAAGAGTGAATGATGCCACTGGTTTGGCAGTGTGTTAGGAAATCAGCCACATGCCGACAAAATCCGGTCAAGCAGCCACCCAACCCAGAGGATGTCCCTTATACTCATTATCATTGTGCTTATAACAGCTTATCAATGAAACAGCCAACAGACATAATCTGTGGTTTATGCTTTCTCTCTCTCTCTCTCTCTCTCTCTCTCTCTCTCTCTCTTTTTTTTTTTTTAGGATTGCTGAAGGGATATAATCCACTGCTTTTTATACTGTTTTTTTATTGTGTTTGCCTCTGGCTGTGTTCTAGCTCAACCCGACAGATTTTTCAGGGACTCCAGCTTCCCTCTGTAGGTCTATGTGGTGGAATCTTGGCTGCCTCTAAATTGTAAACTCCAAGGCTGTTTAAAGTAAATAAATGATTTGTTAGTGTTGGGAGTGTCTTATTGCTTATCCAGAGATAGAAACAATGGAAACAGTGAAATTTGATCCCAGTTGTGATAGATGCTGCTGGCTAGCAGTTAATCAGTAAATTATAATTACATACAGGACATTGCAGAGTTGCATTTGTTTCTAGGGTCTCATTCAGTGAAGAGGATTTTAAGTGAAACTAAGGGAAAATTTTATATTTTTTATTAGTTTTGACATTTGTCTTTGCTTATGCCTAGCCCCTCTCCCATACCTCTCACCTCCCCTCCCCTCCCCCTCCCCCCAAATGGCAGGCAGCTACCACTTTGTCTTTCTGCTAAGAAAGAGTCCTTAAAAATTGTCTCTGGGATCATTTATTACTATGATTATGTATTTATTACAGTAGCGCCTAGAGTCCCCTTCTTCTTCTTTCGTATGGCTGGTGTAGAGCAGCAACGACCATTTCACCTGAAGTTGATTGAGCCAGATGGCTACATCAGGAGTAGAAGAATTTATTGCAGTAATGCCTCCTTCATATTTATAAATTGGGCAGTAGGTAGTGATCTGTTTGAAGGTCTGTTGTGGGAACCACATTTTCACACTTGGGGGCCCTTGATTTTCCATTCGTGCATTAGATATCTGCATCTACCAGGGTTGGTTCGAATTTGGTTCAGAGTTGACCGCGATGGCTGTGGAAGGTCAAACCCAGGAACCTTCTGTGTGGGATCCAGCACTAGATGCTTATTTTTTAAGCCTTGTTTAGCCCAATCTGCTTTCCAAGCCTGCTTCTGATCGTAGCCTGATTGCACGAGGCTAAACGAATGTTACCAGAAAGGATTGTGGGACTTAAGACGTTGCAGGGGAGGGAGGACATTGTCAAGATCTTGGTGGATAGGAAGACATCTGTTTTCCTGGATTTATTCAGGACGCTCTAGGAACACAGAATTGAAGACTGTCCCTGCCCCAACAAGTTTACAATTTAAGGACCCACTGGCCTATGTGTAGTTCATTATTATTATCATTTATCATGTTTATTGTTGTAGTGCCTAGGGGACAACTGAGAACGGGGCCCCATTGTGGTAGGTGCTGTGCAAACATAGACAGTCCCCGCCCCAAAGATCTTACAATATAAATAGTCAAGGAAGGGATAAGGGGAAGATGCGTAGCGCACATGCAGAATGAGCAGACAGCAATGTGAGTACCATGACTTTTGGGAGGTGGTGGTGAATAGGGGATTATTTAAATCCTGAGGTTGAGATGTAGTTAGGAGGAGATTAGCTATTTGGAATAATGAAAGAAGGGAGGGATTTGGAGAGAACAACCAATCAGCACGAGGGAGAGAATATCCTGTGTGAAAACAGTAGAAAGCAGTCTGATGAGATCAATCAGGACCCCATAGACCCTGCTGAATCTCCTTTTGCAACTGAATGCCTTCATTACACTGCCATGTAATGGGAAATGAGGTGAGTCCATGGTTGCATCCCAAAGTTGTGTACTATTACTCAGGCTCCAGGAGGTAGGAAGCGACTGTAGGAGCAAATGGTTAAGGCCTCCCCACAGTAACCTCTGTGGGATGATGTGGGTGGGTAATAGTACTGTGAAGGAGGGGTAGGAGTGGAGTTCCTGCCATCTGCTGGATGCTGCGTTTTCTGCAGGAACTTAGTAGAAGCAGAGATAGGGGCTGCTCCTTGTAGGAGGTCTGGCATTGTGCTCTCCTGGAGAGAATGTGTCTTGGTGTTTCCACTTTCCCGCCCCAAGCAGAACTGAGCCTTCAAGCACAATCATGCCCTTAATTTGTAAACATTACAGTTCTTTTTATGATTGCTAAACCGGTGCCAAAGCCAAACACACACTTGCTCACAGTCTTTCATGATGATCCCATGCTGCCAGGGTAAAAGATGATGTAATTGATTTAACAAGAGGCCTTCCACCTACTGCAAGCTGAGAAAGGCCCATTTTAATTAAAACTTTTATTTTCCAACACAGTTTTTATTCATGTTAAAAAAGAAAAGTGCTCCTTACCTTTTGAACTTCAAGGTTTCTGGGCTGAACAAAATAGGTGGAGCTTTTCTTTAAGCAAATGTCTGGCATTATTTTAGTCTTTATGCTAAACTAGGGTTAAGGCACCTTCTCAGTCATACAAAGGAACAAGCGAGTTGGTGGTAATTATATGGTTGGAGACAAATTTTTCCAGCAGCCATAGAAAGATTAGAATTTGATAGGAATTTGCTGTTTAGCCGAGGAAGTAATTACAAGGCAAGATCTCATATCATTTTAAAGTTAGCCACTAGATTAGCTATTCATATATTTTATTGGTCAAAATATGACTAAATGGATTACTGTGTGAGAGCTTTGTGGAAAATAGACGTGTAAAAGCAGTTTAACTGTCAGTGCATTAAGGACAGCTGAAAGAAGAGAATTTAAGTTTATGAGATAAAAAAAGGGCACATTTCTCTGTTTCCTTGGACTTTGTGCGAAGCCAATTTCATGGCAAAGCAGTGGAAAGTGGGCTTCAAACACTACCAGAAAAGAATGGTGGCATTTTGCACACACTTTGTGCAGATATAAGTAACTACATATGGGGCACTGGAGACTCAGCGCTTTTAAAGATGTATAGAATCATAAAAGTTAGAGATGGAAAAGATCTATCAGGGCATACAGTGCATGAGGTAGGGCCCTTCCCTAGTGACTTGCCCTGAGTATGTGCCAAGGGGATGAGGTGTGGGGTGGTCACATCTTGTTGATGCATGAGGGGCTTCATGTATTAATTATGGAGCAGGTCGAGCTCCCACATCTGCGGAATTGTTGCAGTAGGTCCACTCAGGGATGGAACCTAGCACTTTGGGGGCTCCTGAAAGGGAGCACATCGGGAATCAGTAGGGGTGGCTGAAGGAACGGTTGGAACAAGGCCAGAGGTCTAGGTAGCCTCCATGAAGCACAGCCTCCCTTGCATCTAGTTGGGTGGAGTGCTGAAAAATTGGTAAGTAACTTCTTAGTGTGGACAAAGAGGTAGGGAGTGATTCAGCAGAATACTAAGCACACACTTACTTTAAATCACATGCTTTAAGCAAGTGCTTAAAGTTAAGCATGTATTTAAGTGCCTTGCTGAATAGGGGGGACTTGATCCTTTACCCACTAAAGTTAACAGCAAAGCTCCCATTGACTTCAGGGTGCAGGATTAGGCTTCTAATGTATAATCCCCCTCTACATTGAGATGGAACTATCCGAAGATTAAAACTGATAGCTGACATTATGTAGGGCTTGATCCTACAAATGATGATGTTGGCAAGTGCAGTTCCTACTCCATGGTATCCCATTTAATTCAGTTGGACTCCATGTGGGAAAAACTATAGACTGCCACTACATTTAATGGGGACTGCATAAGTGGAATAGTTGCAGGATTGGGCATCTCGACTTCTTGATCTATTCCATTTTGCATGCCAAAGTGTTTTCATTAGCACGGCATTCAGGCATGTGCGATAGTAGCTAACTGATGTAATTAACCGGCATGTCAAAGGCTATTTGTTTGTTGTACATACAACTGTCTTTCCATAGTAAGAAGTGCTTTTGCTGACACAGAGTGTATGGAAACATGCTAAACTGAAGTAGAATAACTGATAATCTGCTCAGTGCCTGCAAATTATGAACTGTTCCACCTAGCTGATGCTAAAATAATGAGAACAGCCTTGCGTCCTCTTGAACATAGTTGATGAAAGGTGACCAGAATTAAAAAGCATGGTAGGGCAGAAATGAGAGAGGGAGGGTTGGGTAAATAGTCTTTACTGGGCTTGCAGTAATGGTTATTCTTTATACAGTGAAACTGATCTTAAGTGACCAACAATGTCAGTTTCCTCATATAAGTGGACTTGAATGAAAGATCAAAGAAACTGTGCTGAAAATCTTATAGGAGATACTTTTATATGGTTGCTTACCCACCTTCAAATCCCATGTGTTCCCTTTCCTGTCTCCTTCATCTATATGTTGTCCATTCAACTCCCAGGAATAAAGTTATTCACATGTGCAAATGCTTGCAGGATTGACCCCCTTGACTGTAAGCTCCGTGGGACAGGAGACTGCCTTATTCTGTGCCTGTAAAGTACATTTTAGGCACTGATCCAGCTCCTGCTGGAGTCTTTTCATTGGAAGTTGGATCAGATCTTATATAAATAAAGAAGTTGTTCACTGTTGGAAGTGGCCTTTGCAATAGGTTTCGCTGCTGGGGATCATATGTATATGGCGTTTGCATCACATTTTAATTAACAGTGACTCTGTCCTAGGCGCTCTACTTCTCTTTCTCTGTACCCTTTCTCTAGGTGATCATATCTCTCTATAACATCTCCTCCTAGATGTCATGCCATCAGCGTAAGTTTAACATGGCCAAAACGGAGCATGTTGTCTCCTCCCTGCTTCTTCTCTGTCACCATTGATAACTCCACTATTCTTTCAGTTGCTCATTTTTATAACCAGATGTTATTTCTGACTCCTGCCTCTCTCTAGTCCCACATATCCAAACTATTCCTTAATGTTGTCTCTTTTTTCTCCATAACTTTTTTGGTATTCCACATTTTTCTTTAGTCCCCGCTGATAAAATGCTGTAACTCACTAGTTTGCGTCCTCCTCCCCTCTGACCTTCTCGATGACACACTCCTTCCTTTCAGGTTGACTCAAAACACTGCTACTAAGATCAAAACTTCCTGGACTGGCTTCTGACCACATCGTCCCTTCCCTGAGTCCTTCCACTGACTCCCCCTTCTCCGCAGCATCCGATACAGCTGTCTATTCTGTACTTTTAACAACCATTCACAACTTAGCCCTTTTCTATTTATCTGCATTTGTGTTCTGTTGTGTCCCTTCTCCTTCCCCCACTATTCCACCCCCAGCCTTTATTGCCTCTTTGTCCCCTTCTCCTGCAAGCATCTTACTGCCTTCTTCCATGCACCATCTTCCCTGAGCTAATCTGTAAAGCCACTACCTTGTCCGCTTTCAAATACTTCCTGCTACCTAATACCTATTTCTACAGCAATGCCTATTGTTAATTGTCTTCATAAATGGCTAGGCAGGTGGCCAGCAGGGTTTACTGACCTTGTTAATATTTACTGTATACTTATATTTAAAAAATAAGATTTTAAACCAGCAAATTATTCACATAGCTACCCTATAACCACATGCTCCTTTCACTGTTACCCTTGTGCTTTTTCTCCCTCTCCCTCCTTTTGTTTCTTACACCCACTCAGGGCAAGGGGCTGTGTCTTCCTATGTGTTTAGATCATGCTGAGTGCAATGGAGTCCTAATCTGCTTGGGACCTCTGGGCACTAAAACAAACAAGTAATAATTAAAATGCGAGTTTAAAAATGAAAAGGGACTCCAAACCCTTGTCAGATATTTTGTTGCAAGGAGAAGAGAAAGATTATTTATTTTGGCCCCAAATTTTAATCACCCAAGGGCTGTTAAGTTAAAAATATTCAGTTCTGCCTTCTGTTTATGGTATACTTGGCTGAGTACAGGCAAATTTTGAAGTTGAACATACTGTCTGCTATTTTTGCTTAATTTTAGATTCTACATTTTAAGTAGTTTCTTTAACAAGAAGCATATTTTCAGTGAGACAAACTTAGCTTGAGGAGGAGTGTTCCGAAGTTCTAGCCATATTGGAGGTCGGTGAAATGTAGTAAACGATAGTTTTTTGGGTGTTGTTTTCTTCAAGAGATGAAATGAAGAGCGTGTTCTGACGACAGATATTGGCACACTGCACCTTAAATGCACTGTTCCACGCTTTAGTTCCCACAGGTGCCCTTCATTCTACAGTAGAGCTTCCAGACAAGGGCACTGGCAATGCTCTAGTCTGATCTTCAGCCGTACAATTTGTCTTAATGGTGTACTAGCATCTAGGCAAGACTTAGCTCATGCGTGGCCACAGCAAGGGGTCACATGCAGCCCAAGGAGCTTCTGAATGTGGCTTGCCCAGCAATAAGATGATTTAATTATCTTTGCCCATTCTAAGCTGATTGGCTGCCTACCACCCAGCCTGCCCTCAGGCACAAGTGATTTAACCATATGCATCCATGAGGGCAGCTGCCTTTGATCTCATATGCCAACTCTGGAGTTCATCCTTGACAACAGCCTGGCTTTCGCCTCCCCCTCCCCCCATTTCCTTTGGCAGTGTGCCCCCAGAACATCTGTGTGTAGAGGAGAATGAGAGCGTTGGATGGTGAAAACTTAAAACACGTAGCTGGGTATTGACGATCTGAAATCATGAGTCGACCCTCTGAGGATCCCAGATGCATCATAATGGAAATCCTGACATTGCACACCATTTACTTGTTCACATTGTGGGAAGACTTCCTCTCTCTCTCTGTGACTAGTTTATATGCTACCACCACACTGAGAACACAAGACCTTCCACTCATTCCCAAGACTTTAAGGACCCAACTAATACAACCCAGCATTCTTGATTACACGATGCTCTGAAATGTGTCGGGAAGGTTGACTATGTCCAACAACTGTATTAATTAGGTCCAATATTAGGCCAGTACAAAAGCCCTGACCTCTATCAAATAGCTCAGTTACCAGTACTCTCTCCAAATACTTCATCTGTCTTCAGCTGGTGCAGAATGTCAGTCCCACTTAAGCCTTGTTTTGAGTGGGACTTGGTGCAAAAGCCTTATGCTGACTCTTAAGGGACAAATTTCATCCATGTTGAGTGGAGTTCCATAACCAACCAGAGAGGTTTACCTGCTGACCCAGTGTCGTAAACGTATTACTTGGACACCTGTGGTTTATATACCTGTTTGGTAACTTCTCGTACTCTTTGATAGATCATATGTCAAGGACAGGTCATGGACTAAGAAAAAGCATAGGCGGCAGATGACTTTGTGCCAAGCAAGTAAATGATAGAAGTATAAAATGATAAGCTCTTGCCCTCCTTATCTCTTTGTCCCCCATCCAGACAGAAATGTTGAAATGCATGCACTTCTCATCCGTCCTGTTCATGCACGTGAGATCAGCAAACTTTCTCCTGCTGCTCTACATTTTAGCATTAGCAAAGAAGCAAATGTATAAGATGATGCAGACAGAATAATTCATTCTACCGTAGGATATTATGGTGTCAGTCTAGGTGTGTTCCAATGCCCAAGGAAGGAAAACCTTCATAATGGTATGTATTATTGTGTTAAGCTGAGCATGCATGTACTGTGAATGGGAAAGTCTGTTTAATAGTGTGTCAAGTGTCTGCACACTTCTCTTTTAAATGTGGTAATAATAATAATTAATAATACTCTGCAAGTTTGTAATGCCTTTCACCTGAAGATCTCAAAGTGCTTGGAAAACATTAATTAAGCCTCCCAAAATCTCCTGTAGCTACATCAGTATCTCCTTGCTTCATTCCTCCCTCTTTTCCTCTGTAGAATGTGATTTTGGATTTAACCCTATTACAATGTTGTAAAGGCTTTAAAAATCTTGTTCAAAGTAAAAGAGGCTGGAGGCTTAATGTGTGGGTGTGACTCCCGTTGACTTCAGTGGAAGTTGCGTATGAGTATCTCTGGGGAGAATTTTGCCCAAGGATTCTGCTTTGTGTTATCTTCAGTTTGAAATAATCATTTCATTTATATTAAATGTGAGCGAACCAAATACTTTCAGGTGTTGTAATTCTTTAGGACAAGGCCATTTTAGAGTCTGCTTTGGGCATTAATGCATGTCTCAGGTATGCGAGTGGAATACAAGTTCCTGAGTATTAATGATGCTTTCCACACACCCCTTATAAATAGTTGTACCATATGTAATGATTTTCCTCTGCTCTTTGCTTTCTCATTCACAGTGGTACCTAGGGTGGATGATCTTTTGCTGGGTCCTGCAGTGGACATCAGATAACAGTTTGGGAAAATCACTGTCTCAAATATGTATAGGGTTCAATCCTGCAAGGTGCTCAGCGCAGTTTACTCATTAGCTGCAGCGTGAACTAAGAGTGGTAAGAGCTTTGCAGGGAGCATTTAGCACCTTGCCAGGTCAGGTTTTGTTCTCTAGTGTTTTCTATGTGATTATTTTAATGAATTCCACCTCCACAGCAGGAAACATCGATCAGACATGTGATCATCATCAGATGAAAGGACACCAAACCAGGTATAACTGGTCTTGTTACATTCTTATTGAAATCTTGCTTATAAAGCTGCTCTGGCATGTCAATGAAGCCCCTGTTTGGGTATGTACCTGAAGACCACTTGGAAACTTCAGCTAGTGAGGGATGTGGTTGCCCACCTACTTCTTGTATGGAGCATATTCCATCTGTGTGCCACAAAGTGCACAGGCTTCTACTTCATTTCTGGTACAGTCCTTAAAGCCATTTTCCCCACCTCCTGCAGGTCTATTCAAAACCCACTTCCCTTGTACAGCCTGCAAGAAATTAGCCTACCAGTGGTGGCTAGATTGTATGGCAAAGAGGGGCAGCTGATTTTGATTATATACAAAGAGGGAGAGAAAGATCAAGATTTGCAGTAACTATTTATGTAACAATATGATTTTATTACCATTTTTATTACCATTACCTCATCTTCTGACTGTTTTTCTCATTCACTTGTACTGTGTCTTAAATTAGATTGTAAACTGCTCAGGGAAGGGACATGACTTCCTGTGTGTTTGTACAGCACCCAGCACAATGATCTTCCCAGTCCTTTGGTGTTCTTCCGCAGTAACAATAAATAATAATAAAGTGCTGGTTTTGGTCTATAAAGCCCAACAAAATGGGGGTCCTGCATACCTCCTTTGTAGTAGGAGTCTGCATTCTCAGAGGATGGTCCTTAACTCTGGAACATACTCCCTTGTTGGTCCCCCAAGAGGCTGAGTTTGCTGGCACTCAGAACACATAGCAGGTCTAGCTGGTTTTGCCCAAGGCTTTCTTTGGGGTGTGACCTGAGAGATGAGGAAGGGGGACAGTGTCTCAGGTTTAGCAGGTTGTGGAGTTTATTAGTGCTGACAGTGTGTGAACTTGACATCTTTTGTAATAATGCGGTTTTCAAATCTGAATTATTCATGCATGGTTTTGAATACAGGGCCATTGTGTAAGTTGGGGAAGGAAATTAATTAAATAAATGTCAGCATCTTTGAAGAGCATCTGAGATTTCACATGGCACAATAACTACTCCCTTCCCTTTTAAACACGGGGGGAAGGGGAATAACGGGCTGGGGCTATGGACACACATGTAAATTCCATCACTTACTTCAAAATGAGTTTTTAACAACAACTGAATGGATAAATTAGTTGTAGTGAGATAGAATTAAATCCAGACATATAGATTCTCTCTTTTTTTTTTACATACTCTTTGTTAATCACCATAGTTAATTCTTTGCTCTTGTTTATGATGAAAATGAAGTGGTTCAGAATGAATTCAGCATAGGTAGCAACTTTTAATGCTTAAATTGTTTTCAAGTAAATGGCAAGCAACTCAGTGCTGGGTAAGTTAGATATTGCAGTAGTGGACTGAAATGTAATTAGATCTGATAATATTTTGTAAGAATAAGTGATGGCTATAAAATGTTTTTTTCAAGGAAATGGCAATGTAGATTTAGACTTCACAGCAAAAATAGCAGATGATTGTACAAATAATGCTAAGATGAACAAGTACATGAGGGAAATGAATTGTTTATTTCAAACCTTTAGCTATTTCTTAGAAGGAAGTCTTCTGTTCAGTCATAGCACCTGAGGCTATGCTCTCACATGCTCAACAAGGTAGTGCTTGGTCAGTGACAGTTCTCTGCATAGAACACTTACAAGTTGGTATCCCATGGCTGGAGGAAGGGAGATTATTGTGTCATAAAGAGAGTTTTTTATAATGAAAATATTTAAACAAAGAAAATATTGTTCTTATTAGCTCAAAGCAAAATATTAATTATTATTAATTATTATTATTAGCTATTATTATCATCAGTGTTGCTCCCAAAAATGTGTTTGGTGCTCTACAGAATAAATAAAAATATATCATCCCTGTGCCAAAAAGCTTAAGATCTAATCACTTAGGTTTCATCTGTGTTTGGTATTAAGCCATTCAAAAATTGGATGGCTCCAGATTATTGATGGGCCCTTCCATTTTGTATTTAGTATGCATGTGGGGCCTTCAAGATGGAAAGCTGGCCTTCCTATTTGGAAAGGTAGAAGTGAGTCTCCGAAAAGAGAAGAGGTCACAGGACATTAAACTATGGTGCATAGTAGAACTGGAGGAACTATTTCCTCACCCAGCCCCAAGACTGCATGGTTCAGAACTCCAGTATCAGGTGGGTTCCAGCTGAAGACTGGTGAGGGGCCCAATGAGGTGTTTGAAATGTGTCTTAAAATAAAAATAAATTAGGAAAACAACAGTAATTTTACATAGGACTACACCACTCATTGTCAGACTCCTGGTCACTCATGATCTCAAGGGCATGTACAGTTCTTCCTGCAATCCCGTGATTTTGAATTGCTCTACATGGTGCAATCCAGAGTCTCTTTGAAAGTCAAGAGCTTACACGGTATCTGAAGCAGAGCTTCATTTTCAGACTGAGTTGAACAGCATCTTCATGTAGTAGTTTAAGACATACTGACCTGATTTAAACATTCTATGTATGAATACAGATAAATTAGAACAGACAGAAGAGCTTGGCTAGGCATGATCGCTCTTACCCATCATTAACGCTGGGAATTAACAAAAGAAGATTGCATCCCAAGAATGTCATGTCATTGAGAAGGGGGGCAAATGCTTTTCAGAAGTAGCAAAAGAGATAAGGGATGATGGTTGTCCCATTTACAATTTGGCAGATGAAAGTGATTTACAAAGTCTGCCAGTGGGCAACGAAGAATGCCCAACAGTTGGCCATCTCTTACCAAGGTAGCATTCAGTGACTTTTTTACCAGTAAGGTTTTTATTTAAATGATAGGAAGTAACTTAGTGCCTAATTCCAATAATTGACAGAGAGTTTTTGTAAACTCCTTGCTTTTGTGTGGGGTGGATGAAGCTCCCCCCCTTAACCAGCCACTCTTGTTTCTTCTAGAGTTTGTTGACAGAGACAAAGGATATGTTTACTGTAAAATAAAGGCCAGAAGCCTGGCTTGAATCTGAGTCCTGAAGAGACCATTTTTTATGACAGAGATGGCTGTGTGTGGGGAAGGGAAGAGCCTTAGAAAAGGAAGAAGAAAGGGAATGAAGGCGGGGGTGGGGAGGAGGCAGAGATTTATGACCCTTTGAAACCAAGCTTATATGCTGAGCATCCAGTCTTGATAGTGTGAGTTCATAAGAGCAGCAGAACTCCCAGCTGTAATGTGCAAAGGAGAAATTAAACAGTCCACCTAGTGCTTTGACTACAGAGAAAAAACACAACAATAACAACAACAAACCAAACTCTGGATGCTTCCATGTTCATTTAATTTCTGTTAAAGAACCCTTTTACAGGATGATCAACTGAATCACCCTGTGAATTGCTAAATTATACCAAGGGTAGTGTTTCGAAAAAAATTATTGCCATAATAAAGTTTTGTGTGTGTGGGAGGGGCTCTCATTTTTTAATATAATGACTAATTTGGAGTACTGAAGCTGTCCATATGCCCTAATAATGCCAAAATAATAGAGGTGCATTGGCCAGAATAGCCCTGCTCAGCAATACAATAATAATTGAACATATTTAAAAATGTATGTATCTTCCGTCTTTCCCATATGGGCTCCTTAGGCAACATGACCTTATGTGGCCATTATCTGACCTCTCTTACACTTGGATTACTCAGTACAAAGTGAATTTATGGTTGTTTATTCTCTCCTCCTATCAGCTATTAGTGCCTAATCATATGGTCTATCGATCATGTGATTAATCGCCTGCCTAAAGAGGCAGCAGGTCTTGTGGAATGCTGCACTGCACCAGACTGAACTTCAACCTTTTATACAAACTGGAAGAGTGAAAACATTAGTCAATGCCTGGAGCTTCTGGTTGGTATGCTGCTTGAACACCAGGAGGTAAATCCCCTGGTTTTTTAACGGTGTACTTTGTACTTCTTTTTTGTTGTTGTTGGTTTTTTTTTAATGTATAAAACTCCACCTAGTTGAATGTGCATGCACTTGTAAATAAGATGATTTCCAATGCATCCTGTAAATACTGATCAAAGGGAAAATATGTGAATGTGGGCTTTATTACAGCAGTGCCCACCAGTGCTGCTATAATTAAGGGTCTGTCAGCATTTCTATTAAAAGCCCTTATTTTCAGGAGTTTATAACTCGGCCATAAAATTTTGCTCTGGTTAAGACTTGACATGAAGAGTCCCAGCATGGAACCAATTTTTCCTACTACCAAATTGTATTTAAAAAATACGGATTGGTCACCTTTTAGTTATGGCAACACACGTGCTCATTTGTGTTTCTGAAGCTTTTTAATTTCTTAAAGAAGCAGCTTATTATTACAGTGAAATTAGCATTTTAAATTCACCAGTATAAACTAAGCCGTTCTGCTGCTTACTGCATCCAGCTTTAAAATGGTTGAGTTATTATACTTTTGCACATTGTATTTATTTTTCATAGACACTTTCAATACATATCGTTTCCCTATCATTGCTGCAAAGACTGTATTCTCTGGGCTGTATATTGCAAGGATCTTCATACAGTGCAATGGATGATCTTCCATACAGTCCAATGGAGTGTCCCTGGGCAATCCTGCCTGCACACAGCAGTGTGAAGTATTTTCCTGCTACATTACTTATGGCCGCTCCACAAAGGAGCAGTATGGGTTCCTACAGGGTTCACTGCTGGGTGCGATAGCTGGATCCCTCTGCTTAATACTCCAGGGAGCACTTGGCCTCTAGCCTGCCCTGCCCCTATTCTGGGGAGCAGAGAAAAGGCCCCCTTTCTCTTTTTGCCCCTCAGTGAATCTGTTCAAACATCAGAATTTTGCCCCATCTATACAGGAGGAATTAAACACAATGGGCTGATTCAGCTCTGTTACCCCTGTCTAAATCCAGAGTAACTCCATATGATTAGCTTTAGCCTTTTCTCTGAATTGCCTTGCTTTTTTATAGGGTTAAGTTACACACTTAGGGATTTATTCTTCTCTCAGTGATCCATATGCATTAATTCCCATTCATGTTAATGGCAATTACGGCTGCATTGAAGGGAGAAACCCTTTTCCTCATCATTCTTGTGTAGTTTAGAGTTTCCTTTGAGCGAAACAAAGGGAATTTCACTCTAAAAATATGTTTAAAGTCCTTAACATTTAAAGTCGCCATACATACACCTCGCAGATTGCTAAGGCAACTTGGTCCATCTCCAGAAATGCACATGCACATGTCCTTGATATTGTAGTAAAGGACAGCCAGTTGCCCTAAAAAGATGCAGCCATTTAAAAACATTAATTCTCTTGGGACAACTCGCCAAAATGCAAAAATAAATGAAATGTAACGTGGCTAGATGCTGTGCTACCTTTCCATTTTTTGGCTACATTATCCTGTTAGGGGGGTGTAATGGGGTGGGGCTCACTCGCCTCTTGCGAGTGCCGCCTGCTGACCAAGTGCATGTGCCTGCACTATCTCTCTGATTCCAGTAGGTCTTTAGCGACTCAGCCCTCCAGACGAGTCACACACAGTCCATATGAGAAACAAACAAATCCTTTCTGGAGGATACAGTCCTGGTAACATCTTCCTGCAGCCCTCCCTGGGCTCAGTCCTCTATCTGACCAATGAGGCTTATCACAGTGCCCTCAGTTGGTCATGGCTTTATGTGTAGTCCTCCCTGGGCTCAGTCCTTTACCCAGTCCCTCCAACAGAGCCATCGCGGGACCCTCATTGGGTCGGCCTGCAGCTCTCGCTGGGCTTGTTCTAGTATCTTTCCCTCTCTGGAATGGAGCAGTGCCCCCAGGGTTTCCTCCCTGGAGACTCTTCGCTCTGTCGGGGCTTGCTGATCCCAGCTCTACAGCTGAGTCACTGTCAGTTCAGTTCCCTTCTGGGGATGTATCAAAGTTCAGCATTCAGCCCGTTGTCTGGGTCTGTTTTAACTCCTTTCCTCAGGACTTAATTAAACTCTCCTCTCTGGGGTTAGGCCATTCTGCCTGTGGCCAGTGGGGAGAACCAGGGCCCACTCACTACTCCAGGTCCCAACCCAGGGACCCTATAAATAGCAGTCATATTCCGTATCCCTCTAACTAATTGCTAGTGTTTCTCTGGACCACTTCCCCACAGCCTCTGCCAATAACTCTTCTGTCTGAGTCACAGCAGCCAGCTAGGAGCACCTTCCTCGCTCCCCCAGTCCATGCTAGTAACTGCTCTGTCTGACTCCCAGCAGTCAGTCAGGAGCACCATCCTCACATCTCTAGCTCCAGGCAGCAACTGACTCTGCTCTGGTACTGCAGCTCCTTTTATATGGGCCTGAAACACTCTGATTGGCTGGTCCCTGCAGCATCGATGATTGGTTGCTTCCCCGCAGCCGCGCTAGGCAGCTTGGTGGACTCACTTCTACTGCCCTTTTTACTGGGGCGGGATGTGTAGCATTGCCAATTTTGGTTGGAGGTTTCATCACATGACATACTATTTAATTAAAGATTAATCTTTAATTCCTGGAGACTCCAGGGCAATCCTGGAGGGTTGGAAACCCTAAGGGTGTGGGGGGCCTCAGAGCACCTGGTATACCCTGTCACAAGGGGTTACTAGTTGGACAACTGAAGATGATGGACATTTGCTCATCCTTCAGGCCTTATTGGACTTCCTGGCAGCAAAAGCAGCAACAAGAAAAATAATAATAAATAATAACTCAGGTTTAGACTTTATTGAAATATGAATATTTGACTTACTAAGGCATGTATTGCATCCATATGTTATTTTATTCAGTACCAATTTTTATACTATACCAGTTTTTTAAAAGGACTCTATCAAAGTTGTTAAAGTAGGCTGGGATTTTCCAAGAAGTATAAGGAAGTCAGGCACCCCACTCGCATTGAAATTTAATGGGCGTTGGGCATCTAATTCCCTTTCATTCTTTTGAAAATCCCAATCCTAAAAATATTACTTAATCATGGCACTGGACCTCATTTGTAAGTTCTTTCCATGTCCATGCAAGTCACTGAGCTGATGCTAGAAAACTTCATCTGGTGTCTTGTCTACTGCATTATATGAACATACACACAACTCTTCTGGCCAGAAGAGGAGCCTATGACTTCAGAGGAGCGATACCAATTTACAGTAGCTAATGATCTGTGTTTAAATACAGCCATACTTACTTCAGACATTACAGACTGTTGTCAACTCTTGCCATTTTATTGTGAATCTCACAACATTTAGTGCAGTGGTTCTCAAACTATTGTACTGGTGACCCCTTTCACATAGAGTGTGACCCCCCCTTATGAATAAAAAACACTTGTGTATATATTTAACATCATTATAAATGCTGGAGGCAAAGCGGGGTTTGGGGTGGAGGCTGACAGCTCGCGACCCCCATATAGTAGCCGCGCGACCCCCTGAGGGGTCCCGACGCCCATTTTGAGAACCCCTGATTTAGTGTTTCTCTTAAAGTCCCAGCTCCAGGAATTGAGTGATCATGTGAGAATCTCAGCTCTTTCTTTTTTCTTAATAGTTAGATTTTAGCTCTCATGGTGATTTTGGAGGCCTGACTCATGATGTTGTAATGTTTGCGAGGTAACAGCAGTAGTTGTATATTGGTTTTAGGTTAGACAGAAAACATACTTACCCTGGCGCACGGCGTGCCAAAGGTTGCTGATCCCTGCTGTAGTGCATAGGAGCCCTGGTCATGCACCGAGACCCCATTGTACTAGGCTCTGTACAAACACAGAACAAAAAAATGGTCTTACATTTATATATAGCCTAGCTGCATTAAATTCAAATAAATTGTTGGTGCAGAAATCAACACATCCCCCAGACAACATATACCAGCAGATTTTAGGCACTGTGGGCCACAACTGCCCCAAGTGCTTGCCCCATGTCTCTGAGACAGGCACTGTGGAAATGCATGAGAGGTCTGGATGTTACTCTTCAAGGGCCATTGCAGCCTAATATTCCTTAGTGTGCAGCCTCTTTCTGTGGGAAGGCTAGAGAACCTGCATAGCTGTGGAGCCACAAGCTGCTCCTGTGTAACTCAGCTCCATACCGTGAGGGGGTGCACACCTCTTCCAGAGCTCACCCTTCTCCTCCATAGTCCAGTGGTGGGCAATCTGCGGCCCGTGGGCCACATGCGGCCCATCAGGGTAATCTGATGGCGGTCCATGAGACATTTTGCTGACGTTGACCATCTGCAGGAACGGCCTCCCACAGCTCCCAGTGGCCGTGGTTTGCCGTTCCCGGCCAATGGGAGCTGCGGGAAGTGGTGGGCCGCAGGGATGCCGCTGTTTCCTGCCGCTCCCATTAACCGGGAATGGCCAACTGTGGCCACTGGGAGATGTGGGGTCCATGCCTGCAGACGGTCAACGTCAGCAAAATGTCTCGTAGCCCACAGTCAGATTACCCTGATGGGCCACATGCAGCCTGCGGGCTGCAGGTTGCCCACCACTGGATAACCTCACTGGTTCTACTGCCATGGAACTCTCCACACTCATGGAGAAGGGAGCAGGATCTGCCCCAAAGGATCTTGCTTCACTTCAAATAAATAAGTGCGCTTCTGCGCTGCACATTTGACGGGTGCATAATGAATGAAAAACAAGGACTGCTGTGGCATGTGGGCTTGTGGAAATGGAGCTGACGGGCCAGATTCTCAGCTGGTGTAAATCAGCATCATTCTATTGCAATCAGTGGAGCTTTGTCAGTTCACACTCGCTGAGGTTCTGTCCCCAGGTCCTGGAAAAGCACTGCTTGCTTTGTGAAAAATCTCTCAAAACAGATTGTGATATTAAAAAAATGAATCTGGTTCCTTAAAAGCGATATAAAATTTCAGCAAACTACATTAGCCCCAGGATGAGAGGTGGGAAAAAAAGATCTGTTATTATCAAATCAAGTAATAGTTGGTTAGCAATAATTTATTCATTGCATTTAGTCTGGGTACCATTGCAAACAGAATATGTCAGTTCTGAAGTGCACAGATTAGAAAGGAATGTGGAGTTTGGAAACGTGGCAGCTTGCAGCACCGTGTATGGTTTAGATTAAACCTTTTTTTGGAAAGCAGAATAGCTGTAGGCCACATTTAGGGGGAAAGCAACAGCAGAGAGGGCTGGCTGTGGTTTCTCCTTAACTGTGTTACCGACCCACTTTCTCTTGTTTTAACACAGGGGGAAAAAAAAGACTTTGGACTGCTTGAGACCAACCACACAGCTTCTCCACTGACCACAAAAAGGAAGCTTGGCATGGCAGCCATAGGATTAATACCCACTGTCTCTTAACCCAACAGGGTGTGAAAACTTTTTATAAGATTTTTTTTCCCTTGTGGAATGACAGTGTGGTTGGAGTTTAGACAGCTTGAAACAAGCATACGTTTGCATTTCATTGTGTTTTGGGGTTTCTCTCAATTGTCGCAATAGAATCTGTTGCTTATAAGTTGTTTTCCTCTACTTCTAAGGTTTTAGTGCTGCAGACCGCCAACAACTTTGTTCGTCTTGCTGCAGGGACAGGAAACATAAAAATATGTCTGCTCTGAATAATGTACTGGGTAAATCTTGGTCTGTTAGAATATCATTGTTCTTAATGAAATGGAGACAACTAGCTCTTAACAGAGCAGCCTTTTCTTCTTTGGAAATAATTTGATTAAGATCATGGATTCTATTAATCATTTGATCAGCTTTATTCATTCATCTCATTTCCTTTAACTAAAAAAAAACCCCACTCTGTGCATGCCTTTATCTTTTAAGATGATGACATTTACATATTTCCTTGTAGTGTAATGTCCTGGTCTTAATATACAGATTGCTCTCTTTAGATATTGTAAACTGGCTATTTCCATGTGCTAAGTGCTATTGTTGATTAGTATCTTAATAATGTGATTAAGTAAGCTCCGTCTACATGGTCCTCTGAGACACCGCCTCCCCCAGCCATGGCCTCCTGGCCAGCTTGGTTGCCACAAATGCCATCAGCTGCCATGCCATGTCTGTATTCTGTGACCCTCTCTGACTGGAGGATGTCACCTTGCACAGAGAAAGAGAAGTTAGAGCTCCTCTGAGTCAAAACATAATTCAGATGACCTGCTCATTAAATGCATCTGCATTCAGCTTTCTTGGTGCTCTGCATCAAAGACTCTGAAAACACAGCGGAGTTTAAAATGTTTAAGAAGCTATTAAAAATGAAACGGTAGCTCCAGACAGCATTGTTAATTCTTGCTTGGATGTGCTGTTAGGAAGGTTTCCTTTTGTTGTCATTAGAAAAATTGCTCTTTTGTTATAACGTTTTCTGCATGTGAAGAAATACAGCCATAATGCATTTCTAGTTTATTAAAACACTATTTAAATACTTCCACCTGCAGAACAGCCTCCACTTCTTGTTGATATTTTCCTGAGTACTTTTGATACTCATTTCCTTCTTTACATCACTTAGTTTAGTAGTTGCAGAATGGAAAAGTAATGGTAGACTGTTAACTTCTTTTAGCTGCACCAGAGAAGTTGCATTGTATCTTGATAGTTTTCATCTTGGTAGAATTATACTGTAACTAATTGAATCCATTGATCACTGTCTTGTTTTTTTCCATCTTCTTCTCAGTAGATTCATTTTATAGGGTTTTATACATCAGTCAAGAAAATGGCTGCAGTGAAATTACCAACACTGATAATAAAGGTAATTTAGTCAGTCCAGTTTATTTCCTCTGTATATGCGTAGGGTAACATATAACTGTTTTAAATCCAGTAATGAAATAACTATGTTCCTAGGCCATAGAAAGGGAGATGACTAGTAACTAGTAATGAGGGAGAATATTGATAAACAGGGAAGATACAAAGTACCTGTTGGTTAGATAGATCTTTGTCTTTTAATATAAAAAAAGGTAGCTAAATCCTGTCTCAGATGCTTAGGCAAGATGACTTCAATGTTAGTTTCTGGTTTGGCTCTCACTACTTAACCATTTGGAAAAGGATTCTCTTTCTGGATTAGGAGGGAGGATGGTCTTGTGGTTAATGCACAGGATTAGAAGTCAGGAGATGTGCAGTTTGTTCCCAAGTCTGCCAGGGCCTTTCCATGGGACCTAGGGCAAGTTATGCAATAACTCTCCTTCTGCCTCAGGTTTCCTGTCTGTAAAAAGGAACTTCCTAACCTCACAGGGTGCTATGAGGCTTACATTAGTATTAGTAAAATCCTTCGAGATCATTGGATGGAGGAGTAAATGGAAAGGAATATTTTAACTCTCCTCTCCCCAATGTACTTGTGTGCGCACACACTCACACATACACAGTCCAGCTAGTTCAGACCCAGGACCAAATTCCAGGTTCTTGTGCATCTGACACGTGAGCTGGATGGAGTTGCAAAACCAAACCAACCCAGCAGGCTCATAAGCCTAAATAGATGTGAGGAGCAGCCATGTAGCCCCTCTAACATCTGTCTTGTTTTTGGGTGGAGTCCTCAAACTTGCCTCTAACCAGTGCCGGAGGGACCATATCAGAGAGGCACTAATCATGCACAGATATGGGGCAAGGGTCAGGTCCCACAGGCTGACTGCTAGTTATCCAGCCTTCCCAGATGACCCGGTAGAGGACTTGGAGTGCATTGGGGCAAAGAATCCCACCATGGTGATTGGGAGGGAGGAGAGGACATGTCCCCAGCCTGAAATCCCACCAGTACCCTTGTCTCTGCTGTCAAGACCTGAATTTATTTTTAAAGTTAGGGACCCCCATTACGGTCCCTATCTCTCTTGTCTGTGGCAGCTGAGTGGTGGTTATTGGTGCCCCAGGGTTGCACACACACATTCTCTCTCATTCATGCATAGCTCAGCAATTTTTTTGGGGGGGGGGCAGTGTCTAGTGCTTGCATATGGAAAATGGCAATAGAAGAAATACAACAGAGTCCAGGGTTTAATATGAAATATTTATACAGTAAAGATCTTTCATCCTTTGTCATTCCCAGGGAAGGGAAGTGAGGAATATATTGGGAGTACATTACCAGGAGTATGTTATAAATTAAAACCTCAAATTGAATAATATAGGTTGATAATGTGTAGAGCTTTGGAAATGAGTGACTTCTGCATCAATGTAATTTACTATGCCAGCTGAAAAATATTTACAAAAGAAGGTATCTTCTTTTCTTTACTTAATACTTATTCAGCATTTATATTTATGGATATCAAACTCATACTGTCAACAGCAAACCATCAGTCACAGACAGAAAGTAATATCTATTCGTACAGAACAGTTTAAAACACAGTTATAAAGAAGTAGCCTGGGCTTTGGGTCACAAAAATGGGCAAGCCAGCTAACTCTCTGTCTCTCGATGTCCCCATCTGTAATAATCATCATACAGAGGTGCTGTGAAGATTAATTAGGGGATCATTTTACAGGACTCTGAAGATATTGAGTGCTAAATATTATCACACAAAAATAAGTCAGCCTTCTCACATCTCCTCTCAGGTTGTTAGTCTCAGCTGTAGATAATGCTTTTTCTAAGCAAATTAGTGTGCACTCACTAAGGGCAGATCTACACTAGAAGCGCTGCATCAGCGTAGCAGCGCTGATGCAGCTGCGTGACTGTGGCGCGTCTGGTGAAGATGCTCTATGCCAATGGGAGAGCACTCTCCTATCAGCATAATTACTCCACCTCCGCGAGAGGCGGAAGCTGTGTTGGCGGGAGAGCGTGTTTTTCACACTCCTGGGCAACGTTAGTTAGATCGACTTAAGCGGAAGTGCAGACCTGCCTTAAGAGGGGAGAATGGGACCAGCATGGAGAAGCGAGACTGAGTAAAAGAGGCAGAGGGGGAGGGATAGCTCAGTGATTTGAGCATTGGCCTGCTAAACCCAGGGTTGTGAGTTCAATCCTTGAGGGGGCCATTTAGGGAACTGGGGTAAAAATCTGTCTGTGGATTGGTCCTGCTTTGAGCAGGGGGTTGGACTAGATGACCTCCTGAGGTCCCTTCCAGCCCTGATATTCTATGATGGTTAGGGTGCTAGTTTGGAATTCCTGAGACCTGAATTCAATTCCTTGTGCTGCCACAGACTTCCTGTGTGACTTAAGAGAGGGGAAGGATAGTCTGGTCTTTAGGACCCTACTGTGGGCTGTAGGAGACCCATGTTAATTATTCCTCTGCCACATATATCCTGTGTAACCATGGGCAAATCACTTAGTCTCTCCATGCCTCAATTCTCTATCTGTAAAATGAAAATAATTGTGCTTTCCTACAAAAGATTGTTTTGTGCTCCTATACTCTTATAGTAAGAGGGGCCATATAAGTATCTAAGATAAACAGAGTAGGTTGTTCTGTTCATAACCCTTTGATTTTTGTATCAACCAGTGACAAAGGGGAGCTTCTCCAAATGGAAATAGTAAAATTAACTAGATTGTACCACCAAGGTACATAGAAATGCTAATGATCATCTGATAAAGTGTGGACCAAACTGTGTTCTCTGTTATACCATGTGACCACATCAAAGGCAACGAGGCTTCATCAGTGTACATGAGAGGAGAATTTGGCTCTATAATTCTGCTAAATGCTGTGTACTCTGGCACATTGGAGACTGAGAGTTTCAGTCTCTGCTAGGTCTCTACCAGCTTACAGTTGTATTGGTAAAAAGATGCACTGGTCATCGAAGGAGTCCGTGTATGGATTTACACTTGCAGAGGATTTGCATAGCCAGCCACAGGAGTGCTATTGCCTCGTAGGTGAACGCAGTAGGGAAATATAACCGTCTTCATTTTATGCACATTTTTGTGAGACGTAAAAGAGAAATGGCGGTGAATTTGGGTAGATTGCTTCCAAAGTAAGATCATTATTTGTCTTTTGGCGTACACCAGTAAAATCATTGTATATTGCAATGTACAATGTGATAGGTTGGATATGCCAGAAGTTAGAGCAGTCCTTGTCTTCCTCACAGCAGTTTTCGTAGCTGGGAATTGGTCCTGCTTTGAGCAGGGGGTTGGACTAGATGACCTCTTGAGGTCCCTTCCAACTCTGATATTCTATGATTCTATGATTCTATGATTCTATGACTAGACTGCACCCAAAACAGTAAATTTTAAAGTTACTTATTATGAATACATCTGTTTTCTTCAGTAAACTCACTCAGTGATTATTTCCTAGCTATTAAAACTTGCCATTTTGATAGTTGGTTATTCATTGTCTATCATAAAATATTTATTAAGGTCATATTACTGTAGTGCAGCAGAGAAACTGTAGAGTAATCTTGTGCTGTACTTTTTGGTAGGAGCATTTCTGCTGGGTTGCATCACTGTCTGTAAATTTTATTGATTATAATTAAGTCAGTCTGCATTGTCTCCAAGAACTTACATAGGTTTAAAAATTAATACTTCTCATATACATTAGGAGAATGAGTTTGAAAAGGGATTATGGTAGAAAGAAGCAACAGATCTTTAGCCTTATGTTTATATTTACAAACCGTTAAATGCTGTTCTGTTCTACTGCTCCATATTTAGGGGTCAGGCATGTTTGTTTCCTCTCAGTTTATCATCTCCTCGAAGATTGGCTTTTGTTAAATTATGAAAATCCCTTCTCCATAATTAGCTGACTTGACCATTACCCTTCCTTGAAATCGCTTGTCACACTGCCTTCTCAGGGTTCTAATAAGGGGTATGGAGAACACCCTTGGGAAGAGCAGAATCTTAAAGGAGTCACGTTGCCAAAAGTTGTGATGAAGTCATTTTAGTCTGTTCGTTTACTCTGAGGCACCACATAATGGGTCAAGATAGTTGTAAACTCCCTCTGTTTGGCTCAGTTGTAACTGCCTTAGGAATTCAGTTCTGGGCACTTCGGAAAGATGTTGACAAGAACTGCAGAAACTGGGGGAACGGGGAGCTAGTTATATGATTTGTGAGTGAACCTTAAGAACCAGATTGTGATCCCCTTACTCACACTGAGTATCTCCTTACTCCACAGATACTCCCCTTGAAGTCAATGGGGCTGTGAAAGTAATGTGCTATTATTGTAGGGATATCACAGTGTGACCTTAAAAATGCAAAATATGTTTAAGTGAGCTAAAGAAGACCAAAGAAGATCTGACTGTAGTCTACAGATAAGTGAAGGGTGTCAATACCAAGAAAAGGGCAGAGAATTGTATAGAATGGTATGTGGGGGTACAGATAATGTACGGTCAGTGAGATGTATTAGTGGAATATTCTCCCAAAAGAAATGTTGCAAGCCCCTTAGCCTGAGACATTTAAAAATAGAATGGAGAAAGCACTAGAAAATGTTCCGTAGGGATCATTCTGTATTGGCAGAGAGCTGGACTGGATGATCAAATATGTTCTTTTCTGTCTCTAGGTTTTGTATAATACTTTGATTCACTGATCTGTACAATGGTTGATCTCTATAATGCACAATTTATTGTGCAGATGACTTCCTTTTAATGGATCTATATTGTGCATTGTTACATATTATTATGGATTGTTACTAGTTATTGACCCAATATATTATATCAGTGGCTTGCGTGTGAATATCTCTGTAGTACTATAGGTTATGCACCATAACAAACCAGCACAAAAATAAAGAATATCTTCAGCTCTTGAATAAATTCACAACAATAAAATCACTTTCCACACCTCTAAGACAATAACTTTGTAAGGAAAGATATTTTAATTTTAGGCTTCTTGGGTGCTATTGTATTTTTTAATGGTGAAGTTTAAGTTTTATTATGAAATATAACTCGGTACAAGGCCATTTTTATAAAAAGGAAAGTAAAGAAAGGGTTAATTTAAGGGAGTGAATCCTGTGATTGGTGATAAACTCTAGATTTTTTTCACCTCTAGACCTCTGTTTCAAATCTAGTCCAGGTTATTAGTGTGTTATAGGAGTTCTTTTGGATGAGCCTAAAACTATTCTTTGTTTGTACAAAGTTCCAATTCTGAAACAAAGCACATACTTTCTAATCTCAGTGTTAATGGAGTAATGCTGATTTACACCAGCTAAGGACCTGGCCTTGTGACATCTGATGGCTCTGTGATGCCCTTCATAAAATGATCTCGATGTAGAGGACATGTCACAAAAAAACCACCACAATTGGCAATGACTGGCAGCCTGGTTGACAGTGTCAGCAGAGAGATAAAGGACCGAGGAAGAAACTGGGTCTAAGTGTGATTCAAGTGGTGCACAGGCCTTGTTCTGACCTCCTGCACAAGAGTGAATTGAACCCTAAATGAGTATGGCCTTTGAACTCCTTCCTCGCCCCTACAGATTGCTCTTCCAGGTCAGGGTTAAGGCACATTGATGGAGCAGTGTGGGGAAATTTGTACTGCACCTGCCCCAGGCTTTATTTGTTCTGTAGATCAATCTGGCATCTCTCGCTATCACTAATTTCACATAAGAACGGCCATACTGGGTCAGACCAAAGGTTCATCTAGCCCAGTATCCTGTCTTCCGACAGTGGCCAGTGCCAGGTGCCCCAGAGGGAAAGAACAGAACAGGTAATCATCAAGTGATCCATTCCTTGTTGCCCATTCCCAGCTTCTGGCAAACAGAGGCTAGGGACACCATCCCTGCCCATCCTGGCTAATAGCCATTGATGGACCTATCCTCCATGAATTTATCTAGTACTTTTTTGAACCCTGTTATAGTCTTGGCCTTCACAACATCCTCTGGCAAGGAGTTCCACGGGTTGACCGTGGGTTGTGTGAAAAAATACTTCCTTTTGTTTGTTTTAAACCTGCCGCCTATTTCATTTGGTGGCCCCTGGTTTTTGTGTTATGAGCACATACACACAAGTTTAAATACACAAAAGTAAATTATTCCAACTGTGTTACAGCAGCTAATAGAATCAAACACAAAACTCATCCAGCTTTTTTGTTGGACTGTAGGAGCTAAGCTTCAGCAAAGATACAGTTGGAGCTGGCCTCAGGCAACTTCAAAACCTGCAGGCTGGGCTTAGAAAGGCACTCACAGTATTGTGAAAAACTCTTGCTCATTATGTTTCTTTGAGGCCGCCATTTAAATAGAAGCTGTTGCCTCAAGCCTGGGCACCGCAGACATTTCTCAGGAAGATTTGAAGGGTCCGGAATAACCAGGCTTACCTCAGGCCACTGAAAATCAAAGGCCTGGTGGTATCTGCCATGACAATATTTTCATTGTGTGGGCACTCGACTGTAATGATTCATCTAAAAAGAAGTTTAATTGTGGCCGGTAGTCGAGAATCTTTCTTTGTACCCACTTATCAATGTTTTCCTTTTGCAGCAGGACTTGGCTAATGTGCTTGTGGAGAGTTCTCTATTTATCTGAAAAACAAGGCTTTACTTATCACATTGTTTGGTGGGAGAAAGAAAAGTTGAGTCAAAAAAGAAAGAAACCCAAGAAGAAGAAGTAAAAACAAACTTCCGGGGCCAGCTCCTCAGACTGTGTAAATTGTCATAGAGCCATTGAAATGGACAAACGGGGAGACCGAATTTACACGGGAGAGGCATGCATGGCTCCTCTGAGGAAAGCTGATCTGACAGCAATGATGGAAGAGGGCACTTGGCCATCTACTACTGTATTTCCAATAAATGTTTTTTTTAAACAACTATTTTTGTAGGACCTATAAAAACCACACAAATTTGTGCTGCTTGTCTGGGGCTGAAGAACTAGTTAAAACACCAGTCATTTTGCTCACAGCAGCAGTCTAAAAGCTCCTAAAGTAAAAAGTTGTATGATATTTATGCAAATGTTAAATGTATAAATATTATAGTCCTTTTTTATGATTGATACATATCACTTATATTACACTTTATACTTTTAAAATGCTGCTCAATATTTAACACTTTTTGTCTAGAGATGCCAAAAAGCTTTGCAAAAGTGGGTAAGTATCATTGTCCCTATTTTATAGATGGAGAAAATGGGGCACAGATCAGTGAAATTGACTTGCTGAGGGTCTCACAGCCAGGCAGTGGCATAGCGAAGAATAGAACCTACATTTCCACAATCCCAGTTAATTCAGTTTTAAAGTATTCCCATTCAATAGGACCAGGATTTCATCCCAGGTATTTAGTATGGGGTTCTCACACTGCTATATACGATGACTTTTTAGTAAGATGACTGCCACTGATATTAAAGATGCCAGTTTTTTATCTATGTCTGAATATATGTTTCACAGTTTATTCATGCTGATCATAAATATTTTTTGGCTTTGGGAATCAGATAGGCTGAGAAAAATGGTAGTTTCTTTTAATGAAGAAACATTAAAGAACAACAATCTGTGCTGGAGTACAAAAAAGATATTTAGAGGCAATAAAGTGCTATAAAAGTCGATTTGGTTGAACCAAAAATAGTCATATTAATTCAAGGTCTGTTCAAAGCACAGAAAAATAGTCTTCATTTGCCAAACTGCTCAGCATAAAAATGGTTTGAAAAAATATTTTAAGTTTTTAATAAATTATCACTAACAAAGCAGAGCAAAACAATAAAATATACTTAAAAATTATTTGACAGCCCTTTTAAAAGGTTATGGCTTTTTTTACAGTCAGAACCCATTTATTTGAAAAAGCCATTAAAGAGCCAGGAAAATAGGCATTTTTGTGCTTGTTAAGAAACATTGATCTACTACTGTACTGGTCTTGGACTAATGGTAGCTTTGTTTACCTGTTGAATCAGAAATGTAAGGAAACTTTGAATAATAGGTAGAACCAGTTGTATTACTTTTACATTATTTGTGAACTGGAGCAAGTAATAAATGGCATTGCTAATGCTAGCAGGATTGTCTCACTTACTGAGAGCCTGATTCTGATCACACACACTGATTTTACACGGGAGTAACTGCACTGAAGTTTGTGGAGCTGCCACAGATTATACACCACTGTGTGCTCTGCTTTAGGCCCTTAGACTTTTTGTTCCTCCACTGAATGCGGATTGTTAAAAGGAACATCATTTAGGAAAGTGTTTCTTTGTCTGCTTCAGAAGGCTAAGGAAGTCTCCCTACTGAATCACAGAGGTGGAGGGGCAACAGTGGTCAAAAAGCAGCTACAGCTGACAGTCAGATTGCAACCCTTGTGATGAAGGGTACAAGTTAAAGAGTCCTGACTTCAGTCCAATGCTTAAGTCAGTAGGTTGTAAATGCTATGGAGAAAGTGTGCTCAGTCCCCGAAGGCCGTGGCGATGGTGGGGAGTGTCTTGTGTTACTCTAGCTGCTCTATAGTGAATTCTGATTGATGCAAGGAATGTTTTTGATTGAAACTGCGTCCAGCTCTTTATGAGAGGAAGAATTATGACATTCATAGCTTAGAAAAGAGGGGTGATAAATAAAATTGAGGGAATCCGCAGAGCTCCAGGGAGCTTCCTCTCTAAGGAGAGAGTGAAGAAATTTATAGATGTCTAGAAATTACAGTTGATCTTTAAAAAAAAAGTTAGCCTTGTCGAGTCATGTGACTGGAATTCAATTATCAGCACCATAAATATTCTTGTGAATGGGAGCCATGTGTTGGCAATGAATTTCTGCTTTCTAAAAAGGAAGGAGCCGTTAGAAGTTATTAGAAATAATGCTGTGCCATCAACTTGTTTCTCAAGTCAAAAAGCAACCAAGCCCCTTATATATCCTTGCTATAGAGAAGTGTGTTTTAGATGGGCCAGATACATGCTCCTGGTGGTGGATTGTTTTAAGACTAATATATTTTTAAAATCCATTATTTAAGTATGCAATATTTAAAACTTCAGCCATATTGGTTTCAAAACCAAGCAAAATAGTTGCTAAGATGCTTTCTTGCTGCTGATAGCTTCCCTGAGGTGTTTAGCAAGGAGCTGCATGTTAAGTATGATGCCTCTAAATCAGTCTAAGATTTTCCATTACATTGGTAAAATATTGCTGCTAATCACAATATGCATAACCGAATAGCTCTCTCTTTATATTCCTTATGTTTGTTGCTTTCTATATCATGGATGTGAGTTATGTTTATAGGGTGGGGAGTGGAAGGGAATTTAATCCTCTTGACTTCCTTTCTTTCTCAGACTCGGCCCCTGGAATTGCTGGTGAGCTTTTTTAGAGCAGACTTGATTTCAGGTGCAGTGGGTCAATGCAGTACACCAGCAACTGGCTATCTCTGTGATTCATTTGTGTTCCACTCAGGAATTTAGGGAACTGTGTGATATAGTTGTCAACAGATAAGACAGCACTAGTTTTGACCCTGTGTATCTAGAATTTCCACTTTCAGAAACTTGGTTGGAGAAGCACGCACAAATGTACACCATAATTTTTCAAAATGCAAGGGAAACCTGAAGTCCTAGAGGACTGGTTCATTTGTCAACTCATTTGGCTTGGCGAATTTTGAAAACTCATCATAGTCCATCGATTAATATGGACCTGCTTATAAGGTGGGGGAGTGGAAGGGTATTTAATCCTTTTGACTTCCTTTCTTTCTCGACACCCCTAGAATTGCTGGCGAGCTTGTTTAGATGATTCATCAAAAACATTACACATTGTTGGCTTTTAAATCAAGCCTTTGTATTTGGGAAATTTATTACCAGTTCAGTAGCAATGTAAAGCACAACAGTCATCTGTGATGTAAAAAACACAATTGTAGATCTTCATTTCGGAGTGTGACTACCTAATGATATACTCTCCCATTCCAAAAGGTTGGGGACGGGGTGTCAAACAGTGGACTTTGAAAATGGCTATTTAAAGAACTGTAAATGCCTCGTGGAAAATGCTGAATAAAACATATTTGGGAAATATTCTCCTTGATTTTATTCTTTTTTGCTTTTCCCTCTTTTTCACCATGAGGGACAATCGTCCAAAACTTTAGATATTTGTTCCCCAGGAGCCCATCTGCTCCTGCTGCTTTTTTAATCACTTGAAGTTATAATCCTGTTTCTGACATCACAATTATCTCTGCAGTAACTAATTGTGATGTTGCATATAGGGGATTATGGCTTCAAGTGGGTAAAAAACTGGCTGAGCAAATGGGCTCTTAAAGTTAAACCCCTGTGGACCAGCCCCTGAGTTGGTGAAAATCATCATAGCTGCACTGATTTTGATGGAATTATTCAGATTTACACCAGCTGAGGAACTGGTGTCTTATTTTTATGCAAATATTTCTACCAATTAAAACAAAACAGAAACCACCAGTAAGAAGTGAAAAACAGAAAATATATTATAAAGGTTGAATTATGTCTGTAAATAGAATGCCTGGTCAAATGACTCCAGGACAAACAGATGGGCCTTTTAGAAAAAGTAAATACAGAATCCTAAGCACTTCCATCATATATTGTATATATATATAAAGGCCTACTTTTTAAAAACAGCCTCCTCGACCGGGCTTCTGGTTCTGATTGCACAGTTCTGATGGAGCCTGCAGTTTTTTTCTCCTCTGTTTTTAGAAGTGTTCAGGTAATTAGTTAATTGTGGGAACAAAAATATAGGTGCACTTAGTTCTGGACGCTTTTTTGCCTGCAGTATTAAAGGCCAGCCTGAGGAACAGCTATCTTGCTGGACTGAATACTGCTGCAATATCAGATTTTTTCCCTGTTGAAGTGAAATCGCATTATCTTAGTACTAGACCATCTTTGACAGCTTTGTAAGGTTTCCTTCCTAATCCAAGTAGCAGCCAACCTTCTTTTGAGATATTCTGTTTTTATACATGGGTTCAACTGTCAGTTGTGAGTTTTTCGAGACTTCTTATATCAGAGAATGTGAGAGGGGAATATAGGCAGATGAGGATAGGTAGATTCTTGCTAGCATCCTTATCTAGCACTGCTCTAAAACTATGGACAGCATTTCCGAGGAGTAAGAGGATTGTTGACCAGCTTTCAAAGTTTACAAGGTCACTTGAGGTACTATGGCAGGACTTGTAGGTTCATTAGTTGATCTTGTGTAATGTTAACCTGGATTGAAGAAATTGGTTTGATCACTCACCTAATTTTTCTTGTTTAATTAGAGGTAGATAGCAGCCTGAGCGTAAGAAAATATAATTAATGTAAATAAATATTGTCAAGCCCATTTCCATAAAGTAGGTTTCCTTTTAAGAAAAATGCTTATTGAGCAATTTAAATCTTTGAACATCTTTGTGGCTAACCTCACACTTCATGGAATCTACTTCTGCTGGGAGAGTTCATGTGTCTGCAAGACATGTGAAGAGTTTACCCCTATATGAGACTGGGGACTATATATTCTATGTAGTTTCCCACTGTCATTTACTGACAGCAGTTTCCAGGTATATCAGGCCATCCTATGGGCTAGGGAGACACCATTTCTCCCTTTGCAGGAAGTAGTGATATGGAATGGCCAACCCACCATTTCATTGCACTAGAGAAGGACTTTTTTAATATTGTGCTTCTGCCCCATATTTTTGCTTTATTGCTTGAGGAGAGCCAAGGAGGACCATTGATCTGTTATTCTGTAGTGCATAATGTACACCCCAGTGAGGGCTTCAAAGCCACAGTAGCACCAGAGCTCCAAGGAGGGTGCCTGCACTTCACTGAACAGATTGGCAGTTACAGCAGAGGCCTGAGGGATACTTTCATACTTCCTCTTAATTAATGAGTATGCATAATACTTAAGACAAGTTACAGTACCTGATGTAGCATGTTGACCTACAGCTGCCTCTAGCCAAGTAGCCTGTTTAAACCTATTTATTTCTAAATATAGCTTTTAAATGATAATGGGAAACTTCCCGATTGATTAGTTTGCTCCCACTGCTTCCTTTTTCAGATACTGAAGTTGAAATGATATTCCCTAATACTATTCTTAGGATGCTCATTAGATTTATTAAATTGACTATATGAAAGTTCTAGAGCTGTTAAATATTCCCACAAAGCTATAGAATTTAGAGATGGAAAAGTCCTGTTAGGTCATGTTGTCCTGCTAGTGGGCAATTGTTCTCCACAGTACATTAGCTATCCAGTCTAGTTTTAAATGTCCCAAGTAATGAGGCTTCTACCACATCCCTTGGGAGACTGTTCCATAACCTAATAGAGCTCACTGCCAGGAAGTTTTTCCTAATTTCCAGCATGTTTTTTCCCATTCTTAATGTTATCTCTTTATTCCTACTTATATCCTTTTGTATCACCCTCCCTGACATTGACACTCTCAATTATTTGTACTGTGTTTTGATGTCCTCTCTCACCTATCGTAAAATCAAGTTGTACATTCTAATGCTTTGCATTTTTCATAATGTAATCAATCCCTCCAGTCCACTAATGGTTTTTCTTGCTCTTTTTAGAATTCCTGCTAGGTGGATTAGAGTTATACGACTGTTACCTCTGCGTTCCATGTTGTGATGACTTTGCATATGCAGCCTAAAATTGCATTGGCCTTTGCTGGTGCTGCCATACTGCATTACAAAGTCGTGTATAATATTCTTTCTTCAATCATCCCTAGGTCTATTTTGAGATTATTGCTTTCTAGGTTCTCCCTCCCACGGAATATTTGTGTTTCTCATTGTTTTCCTCCATAAGTATTTTTCTGAGATGAACATCATTTTCTGCCCATGTTATTTCCCACCCATATTTCTAACCCTTCTTGCCTTTTTCTCTTGTTTCCTTGGTGTCCTGGGAGTCCATCCAAGATTTCCTTTTTAGCATCATTTGTGAGTTTAATTCATGTACTGTTTATTCTTCTTTTATATCATTAATGCACATGCTAAATAAGATGGGACTCACCACCTCTTACCTCTTCTCCCTCAGGTTCTCCACATTATCCACCCAACTCAACATATTGCTATGTATCATTTTCACATGTTGTAATGAGCTTTGTCCCAATGACAAGATTCATATCCACACCAATATGAAACAAATTATGTGCATAAGATTTTATGAGACCTTGTACTAAGTGCTTTATCAAAATCCAAATATATAACCTCAACTGCACTTTGTTATTCTATTAATTTTGCAACCTTACAAAAAAAACCCCCAAAGTTAACGATTGTGTCAAAAATTGTTCCTTAAAACCATGCTACTTATTGATCACCCGGGTAGTTCAGTTATCTTCCAGATGTTCTGTGATTTTGCTCTGTTTTTTAACCTATGAATATTTGTTTGGACTGTAATTGCTAGGATTATTATTCCTCCCTTTTTGAAATATTGGTACGGCATTTACTTATCTCAGTAATTCTGATACCTCTCCAATTCTCCATGAGTTTTTAGAAGTAATTGTTAGTATTTTGGAAAGCTTGTTAAATAATTAAATTAGAGTTTTGCCTGAATAAGGACTTGAGGTTGTGGCACATAACTTGAGGCCCAGTGAAATGATTGGGAGTCTTTCCTTTGAATTCATAGAATCATAGAATATCAGGGTTGGAAGGGACCTCAGGAGGTCATCTAGTCTAACCCCCTGATCAAAGCAGGACCAATTCCCAACTAAATCATCCCAGCCAGGGCTTTGTCAAGTCTGACCTTAAAAACCTCTAAGGAAGGAGATTCCACCACCTCCCTAGGTAACCCATTCCAGTGCTTCACCACCCTCCTAGTGAAAAAGTTTTTCCTAATATCCAACCTAAACTTCCCCAACTGCAATTTGAGACCATTACTCCTTGTTCTGTCATCAGGTACTACTGAGAACAGGCTAGATCCATCCTCTTTGGAACCCCTTTCAGGTAGTTGAAAGCAGCTATCAAATCCCCCCTCATTCTTCTCTTCTGCAGACTAAACAATCCCAGTTCCCTCAGCCTCTCCTCATAAGTCATGTGTTCCAGCCCCCTAATCATTTTTGTTGCCCTCCTCTGGACCCTTTCCAATTTTTCCACATCCTTCTTGTAGTGTGGGGCCCAAAACTGTACACAGTACTCCAGATGAGGCCTCACCAATGTCAAATAGAGGGGAATGATCACGTACCTCAATCTGCTGGCAATGCCCCTACTTATACAGCCCAAAATGCCGTTAGCCTTTTTAGCAACAAGGGCACACTGTTGACTCATATCCAGCTTCTCATCCACTATAACCCCTAGGTCCTTTTCTGCAGAACTGCTTCGTAGCCATTCGGTCCCTAGTCTGTAACAGTGCATGGTATTCTGCCATCCTAAGTGCAGGACTCTGCACTTGTCCTTGTTGAACCATATCAGGTTTCTTTTGGCCCAATCCTTTAATTTGTCTAGGTCCCTCTGTATCCTATCCCTACCCTCCAGTGTATCTACCACTCCTCCCAGTTTAGTGTCATCTGCAAACTTGCTGAGAGTGCAGTCCACGCCATCCTCCAGATCATTAATGAAGATATTGAACAAAACCGGCCCCAGGACTAACCCCTGGGGCACTCCACTTGAAACCAGCTGCCAACTAGACATGGAGCCATTGATCACTACCTGTTGAGCCCGACGATCTAGCCAGCTTTCTATCCACCTTATAGTCCATTCATCCAGCCCATACTTCTTTAACTTGCTGGCAAGAGTACTATGGGAGACTGTATCAAAAGCTTTGCTAAATTCAAGGAATAACACATCCACTGCTTTCCCCTCATCCACAGAGTCAGTTATCTCCTCATAGAAGGCAATTAGGTTAGTCAGGCATGACTTGCCCTTGGTGAATCCATGCTGACTGTTCCTGATTACTTTCCTCTCCTTTAAGTGCTTCAGAATTGATTCCTTGAGGACCTGCTCCACGATTTTTCCAGGGACTGAGGTGAGGCTGACTGGCCTGTAGTTCCCCGGATCCTCCTCCTTCCCTTTTTTAAAGATGGGCAGTACATTAGCCCTTTTCCAGTCATCCGGGACCTCCCCCCGATCGCCATGAGTTTTCAAAGATAATGGCCAATGGCTCTGCAATCACATCCGCCAACTCCTTTAGCACCCTCCGATGCAGCGCATCTGGCCCCATGGACTTGTGCTTGTCCAGTTTTTCTAAATAGTCCTGAACCACTTCTTTCAGTGGGCTTTACTGAGGTTTAACTCACAAGATTGGGATTATGGAGATCTGTCTGTATTTCCTTTTTTCATTGACTTGTCTTATCTTTGGCAAGTCACTTAGAGACAGATAAGAAGCTGGTGTAAATCAGTGTAGCGCCATTGAAGTCAGTGGAGGAACACTTATTACACCATCTGACAATCTGGCCTTTTAGTTCTGTGTGCCTCAGTTTCCCCACCTATAAAGTTGGGATAATAACTGCACATTTCAAAGGGCTGTGTAAGGCTTAATTCATTATTGTACATAAAGTACTTAGAGGTCTTTGGATGAGGGATACTGTTGAAATTCAAAGTATTATTATTGTTAATAATAAATTATTTAAAATATAGTGGTCCATAGAGAAAATAATGGTTTGTAGGCAGTGAAGTGGTTAATATGATTGCATCTCTTACAGGTTTCACCAGATACACTCACTCACTGTACAATGGATAATTGTTAGCTCTTGTTGTGCAGATGCTGTTGCAGATGGAGCCCTGTACCTGCATGCATAGCAAATGAATTAGACTGGCAATCCCCTTTATAAAGCATAAATATGTAATTTGTTCAGCTGTTGTAATTAAATATGTATGTGTGAAACAGCCACCATTCAGGTCATTAATGATGCGCCATGCCAAATTAGAGCTTACAGACAGTAATGTACATTGTTGTGCAATGAGGGAATTGCAAATAACATAGCTAAGCCTTTCCTAGTAAAGTGGTGGATTCAGTGGCTTTAAATGGAATATTTATATTTCTAGCATTTTGATTACTTCAATCTATGTTTGCATTGATGCCCAATCAAAAAGATACAAATTGGATGGAATGTTTATGTTGTTAGTTTTGTTTTATTACTGTTTGAACATCTTAAAGTACCCTTTAGGTACATATGACTGGGTATAACATTTTGTAACCTTTTGATAACATACTGAATATGTTGTTATGATAATTCTTAAATGTATACTCAATAAAGAACTGGGAAGTACCCTTTCTTTTGCTAATACAGACAACTACCTTTTCAAACCACCTTGGACAGTTTTAATTATGTCAGTGTATCTAGTTTCTGATCTTAGGACTTCAAACTGACCAATAATTTTTTTTTCAATGTGATAAACAATGTATTTATTTCAACATAGATGTGATAGATAAAAATGCAGTTCTCAGAAACAATGAATGAAACTGGTCAGTGTAATGCACAATGACTTAAAATCAGGATATCTTTCTTTTGTACATATGCTTTTTTTTTTGTTAATAGCTAGTAGAAGATAATTTTGCTTTAAAAATTGTAATATTATTTCTTGAAAAAATAAAAGTTAACGTGCTCTTGTGCAGTGGACTTAAATTAAATTAAAGGTGACAATTTACTTCACCTGAAATTATCCTTCCTGTATATATTCCGGTCAGTTTAAAATAGATCAGGGTATTTTGTTTTGATGGTTGGTACTGAGTATACAAGAGCTAATCATCTTGACCTTTCTGACAAACAGGGCAACAGAAGGAAGCATCTCAGAGTTAATTCTGTCTTGTTGGCAGTGGGAACAGAACATTCCTCTGTGATCCTCTTTCACATGATTCACTTGGGCCTCCTGGAAGCCAGTCTTGATACTATTAGTGCTGGGCTTCTTAGGGCTAAAGTAGATAGACACTAGTGACATCACAGACCATTTGTGGTTTAGAGTGAGATTGGACAGGGCAAGCAGAGTTGTTAAGACTCATATTAAGGAAACAGAGTAGAAAATGGGATTAGATGATTATTTGTGTGGTTTTACAGTGAATTTGAATTTGCAACTGTTAAACCTAGACTAAGAAAGGAATAGAAGATTAAAGATTTTTCAAGGTTAGAGCTATAACAAGTTATGTAACTTGCTACATAAAATCTACTGTGATGTGTATGGTGTAAAACAAATTGCAAACATTTCAATTACTTTAATATGTATTTTACTGAGAGCATTGGAAGTAACTATCTGTAGAACAATATCTTTATACTTTAGTTAAATTATTGTGTCATAATACTGAAGGTCTTTCTTTCTTTCTTTCTTTCTTTTGAAAATGAGACACATTTTTCCAAAATATAGTTTTTTTATTCAGTTACAGTAGAACGTATTTCCATTACAATATGAACACAAAGTCAGACATGCATTTTAACACTGTGATTATTGGTATTTCGGGAAGCTATTTTCGAGGACAACAACGATGATAACAATCTCAATCGCAGTTAGGCCTCCTGTAGGGTTCCACTGATTTTAACTGGAAAGCTCCTGTCAATTGTGTTCGTCCTATCTATAGTCATGTGTTCAGTGTTAACTTGTTCCACAGCATGACTCCAGCAGCTTAGCAATACAGAGTTTATACAAGATTTGTTTTCTATTTTGTTTTTTTTTCTTGCCTTCTCTTGGTCATTATCTGAATAGCTCAACCTGCTGATTCTTGGGTTGCATTATTTCCACCTCTTGTGAGGTTTTAGTTGCCCTAGAATGGCACAAACTTCCATAATGTTCTATTTTGGGGTGGGGGGGTAGGAGAGAAATGTTTAATTTTGTATTGTTTATTACAGTGTTACATCATCAATGAGTGGAGAATATTTTCAAACGTATTAAATTTCGTTTCTGAGAAACAGACCCATGTATGCCTGCTTTTCTATTGTGTCTTACCAGTGCTTAGAGGCAACTGGCTCGCTCAGTAAATAGCCGCTTCAGGGTTCTTTCTTTTAAAATCCAAGTTAACAGTTTAATTGCAGAAACAGAGTTTGGCAGAAAGAATACAGACTTCTGGGTGGTTAAATTTCCAGTTGTGTATTATAGATTTAACAAAGGGTTAATTTCCGAAGGTGTGTGGAAGGCTCTGGATGTTCAGTTTGGCACATTCAACTTTCCAGGACTAACAGGATAAATGGGTCAGAATTGGTTATAAAAGTATTAACTGTGGCAAAACTGTGTGTTAAATACATTAACCATTAATAAACGGGTGGGAGCACCACAGTGGCAGCTGGCCAGGTACTTTATGATAAGCGCTTGCAGGACTGGGCCAATCAGACTTGATTGTTTGCTGGCAATTGCTTCTTTGGCCAACGCTGCAGTAAACACTTTCACTTGGATGTTGGTTTTCTGTTGTGTCTGGCAGCCACACAGGGCTGCTTGAACTTTAGCCAGAGGCAAATATTTATACATCAGAGCATGCAGTGTTCAACTGGTCAGGCCTGGGAGAACGAGTGACAGATCTGTGTGCTTTTTAGCCAAAGAGGATGTGTGTCCTTTTTAATTACATTTGTGACATGGTGAAGTGGGACCACATTTGGGGTCCTTTCAGCTTTAACTGTATATGCTGTGGCTTTAAACTTTTAAAACGTTTAACAACATTGGCTGAAATGTATTTCTAAAAGGGGACAGCCTGATGTTAGTTCTGTTCCTTTAATTCCTCTTGGAAAGTTTACAGTTAATATTTTCCCTGGAACGTTGTCAAGCTTTTGACAGTGCCTGAGTGTATGCTGAACTGTGAAATTGAGACGCAGAGCAAGTTGTGAGAAATCTGTTTCTACTCAAATCTGTAAGGTTTATAAAAACTTCAGCTGGGGGGGGGTAAAGAACTGAGGCTGGGTCTCAGCTTGCTTCTCTTGGTGCGCTGCAAGTCCGCCATTTTAAGAATTCAGCAAAGGGCGAAGCTTTCAGCTCCTTACATGGCGGCTGTATTTACTGCAATTCCGGCCAATCGTACAGGCTGTGCCAAATCATGTGATATGCCACGAATGCACTTACAGCCATTTCCTTGTTCCTAAAAACTTTGTTACCTCTACAGATTACTTTACCTTGTTTTTGATGCCAAATGTTCTTTGCTGAATGTGTCTAGCAGACTGGCATTTGTCCATGAAGTTATTTTAGTAGGTAAAAAGTCTCTGAGCACTTGAGCTGTGTGCATTCTTTATGTAAAATGGATTTCCCTTCTTGGCCTCGATCCAAGAGTACAGAACACTCGCTGGGCGAGAAGAGAGCTTCTCTGCGGATGAACTGGTGGACTGACACACTCTAATTTTTTGGCTCCAGACCAGACAAGCTAGATTGATGCCAAAATTCAACAAAATAACACATTATTGTGTAATAGGAACAGTGCTCAAAGTGAGCAAGAGCTCAGAGGGACTGAACACCAAGACTTTTTATTTTTTTTTCTACAGCAGAAGCTCAGAACTAGCACATTTAAAATGCTGCTTCAGTGGAACAAGCGGGTTAAATATAAGTGTGATGTAAAAAATTGAGGGTCACGTACGATTAAGAACATAAAGGGGAAGGGAAGTAGGGGGTGAGAGAGAAAGAGTTAAAATTACTTTTGTGAGACTTCCCTCAAACATGTTCCGTAGTGCTCAGTGTTGTTTTAACCCTCTGTGCTCTGCTCTAGAGCTCTGACCTGTATTGAAGCATTAAACATCTCACCTGGTTTTTTCATTTATCTTTGAGCACTTAAAAAAATACCCCATCAGACCAAGTTAAGTGCAATGCCCAGATTTGTATTCTGTTAAATAAGGATTATTGGAGTGAATACATTTAGCACAGAAAATATTTTTGGAGAACCCTTTCTATCATGTTGTGTCACTTAATTTGATGTTAAGTAAAGTGTGCATATGTTTAGAAGTATTATACTTTAATATGCTCAATAATCAGGTTTTCCTCTTAAAATAAATAGCTTTAACTATATTGTTATTAATTTTGCGCTTCAGTAGCAACTTTCATCATCAAATCTCAAAGTACTTTACGATCAATAATTAATTAATTAATCTTCAAAACACTCCTTTGAGGATATAAGTGGTGTTTAAGGAATCACTGCGTTCATCAGCGAAATGCAGATGTCTCTGGGGTTGAACATGGCAGCCCTTTAACAGCACATAACAACACAATAGGAAGTGAAAACTAACACATCCAATGGAAACTTCAAGGGGACTATAGGTCTGCAGATTGTAACTGCATGAGTCGGCATTTGGCCAGACCATTATTGTTAGCACGGTTACTCTTACCAAAAATTACATGGGATTTTTAAAGCCAACAGTTGGTCAGGACCCTCCTGGTTTTGCAGAACCACCCAGCAGCACAGCACCTGCTATCCTGCTGGGCCATTTTCTAGTACTGACTCAGAATGGACAGTAAGTTGTGACCATAAGCGAAGAGGAAAATGGGCTGTACAAGAGGTAATGTCTACCAGTTAACTTTGATGCAGTGGAGAACGTTGGATGATGAAAGAGTTTGCACTTGGTTAGAAAACATCCTTCCCCGCACCACATGTTTCTCCATAGACCTGTGGACAGCAGCCTTTTCTATCCTGATTCTCCTACTCACTCATAAAAGGATGAAGGCAGCCTGATTTCCACCACAATATCCAAACTGATCAAGGTCCTTTGTAGCATGGGCTGATTCTTATCTTCTAATTGCTCTCTCTAGATGTATCTCTTTCTCATCGATTCCATGTATTTCCAAGGCAGGTGTTGGTGAGGTATCAAAGCATCAAGATCTAAAACAGAGACATTCTTGGGGTGGCATCAGGTAATATCTCTAAAGAGGAGAAATAGCATAAATTCATACATACTGTTGTGGTTACATCTCAATGGTGGCCTGCAAGGAAAACAAATGGATGTGTGTTCTTTTTTGCCTTATAAAAAAGACATTATTTTTTATTATTATTTTGTTAAGGAATTTTGCTGCTTGTTTGTTTACATTAGCAATCCATTTAGCGCCCACAGGCTGCAATCAGGGTTAAAGCCCTGTTATATTACTTACTATATCTTTCTATTGTCCCTGCTCCAAAGAGAGACTAAAATAAATCAAGAACAAACAAGCTGGTCAAAGTGTCCATTGCCTGGGGAAAAATAAACCTTATTTGAGAACTGTTACAGTGTTTAATTTTGAATTGTTGTGCCTTCTCAAATACAGAATAGAATATTGCAAAATAAATAATAAAAAATAATGATATGAGGATTACATCCATCCTAGTGTGCAGTAACCTTAACCATAATATTAATTAGAGCCTGGGCTTTCCGTGTGAAAACCAGATTTTTTTTTCCCAGTACAAGTTTTATATCTTTCTGGGGCCAACAACAAAAATCTTCTGGCAGTTTATTTAATTGAGGTTTTGTAGTTTTAATGGTCTAAAACTACATAAAAAAATCAAGGCTTCTGCCAGTTTTTCAAGACCAGACAAGGGAATGATACAATGTTAAATATATATGTCTATATATGTGTGTCAGAAAGAGTAAGGGGAGTTTCAGAATAAGGTGTGTTCTTAGTATTTCAGCTCACGGTTATAATACCTACAGTTGCATCAAGCTGTTCTCCACTCATTACAGAAACCTTTAAAAATGTTATGGGGGTGTGAACTAATTTTAACATTTAAGTCATTGAGTATGAAACCAATTCAAAATTATGGGGCTGAATTATGGGGTGTGGTGTGGCTGCTTTGTGTTGTACTTGTGGTGGAATCTAGCTGTAGATCCAGTGTATCTGACCCTGGGAGGATCACTCCACTTCAGGGGGATTCTCCGATGGCACAGAGGGTCCTATGCCACTGTATTCATTGCTATCGGTGTTGAAGATATGGCAGGGAATTTCCTAAGCCACACAATCCCTGGCTGCTGTTTCATGACTGTGAGGCCATTGGCAGCTGGTGTAAATTAGATCTGCCTTACACCAGGCAACCTGACTTACCCTGTGTGACTGGCTTGGCCCATAGCTAGCCTAAGGTTCAGTGAGCACAAAGGTAAGCTTTGTGTCAGCTTTTGCAACACATCCCTCCCACCAAGCCTTGTGTGCTCCTCAGATGTAACCAAGGATCTGGCCCACAGCATTCAACATACTTTAAAAAAAAATTAAGCTATGAGAAAAAACTGTAAATCATAGGAGGGGAGCCCACCATGAACCACTCCAACAAGGGTGATATTCACAGTCTATGAACTGGGTAAAGACAATTAGAAGGAGTGGACTGAAGCCATCCTACTGTAGTGTATGGATCATTGGGCCTGATTTACATAAGTTTTACACCAGCGTAACACCGCTGACTTCAGTGGCACTACCTCTGGTTCACACAGATGTGAGAGGAGAGTCAGCTTTGTTGTTGTGTTACTCATCTGTTTTTTTATATGTTAACATGTTCTGGCTCTTTTTATTTTTACTTTATTTTAAGAATTGAAAATGAGCCCAGGTGCAGTTACAATAGCCGAAGCCAAACAAACAGTAATTCACTCTTAAAGTAGTGGAAGGATAAAGAATGTCATGTATATAAGCAAAAGATAACTGACATTAACACAGTAGGCAAGGTGATTACATACCACGCTATTGACTCTATGTGACCATTATTGCTATTTGGAGGGTTGCTTAAGTGGGTACCGGAAGGTTAAGTAATAGCTGTAGTAGGACAGTGAGAGAAACAGCGAGAGACGAGAAAAACCAGAGGAGACGATAAAAGATGGATAGAAGGTTAAGAAAGAGGAAAGTGGATAAGTAGAGGTATGGACATCTGGGGAGAAAGGTGATGTAGTTATGCCTTAAGTGATATTTATGGGCTATATGATACCTTTGGTAGAAGCTCCCCAGAGAAAAAATAATACATCTAAGTGGTTATGTCTTAAGACAATTTTTTTTATTTTTGTCAACAACCCAATATGATAGAAATGTGTTAATATAAATTTGTGAGCTTTAAAATAAAAACAAAAGCTTTTTTCTAAATCTCAAATAAATCACCCTCTCTTCCACTTCCCCCACTTTTGAGCAAAACTGCAGGTGTATTCTCACTTTACCCAAACACAAGTATTTTAAATTAGCTCTATTCCAACTCACCTAAACTTCTTTCATCATGTGCAAAAGTTTCATTTGTTTTTACACTCAGAGTTAATGGGGCTGTACATGGGTGCGACGGGATGGAGTAGTGAATCTTACAGGGCTCTGATCCTGCAAAGGCTTGTGCATGTGCTTAACTTTACACATTGTGAGGAGTCCCATTTCAGTGAAGTCTACGGGACTACTTACAGTGCACAAAGTTAAGTGTGTGCCTAAATCTTTACAGAAGTGAAGCCTTAGACTGTAAACTCTTTGGGACAGGGACTAACTTTCTGTTTGTGTGAACTACATGTAGTACCCTGTGGGTACTACTGCAATATAAATAATAACAACTATATGTTGGACTCACTGATTAATGCTGGCTTTTCTTTGAAAATGCATTCATGACAATATATACCCCTGGGGGAATTCTGTGCAAAAAAAAAAAAAAAAAAGTCTGCACCAAAAATTGAAAAATTCTGGGCCAAAAAATAAAAATTCTGCAAAATTCTGCATATTTTATTTGTCAAAATAACACAATATAATCATGCCAGTTTCAGTTATTTTGATAATTTATTGAAACTACAATACAATGGGTGGAGAATGGGAATGGGGAGCATTGGAGGAAATCCCCAAATCGCCTTTGTCTAATAGTAATGTAGCAGGTTTGATCTTGTATTTCTAGTTATTAGTCAACAAATATATGCAGCGATATGCTCAGTATTACATCATAGGCAACTGACGAGCACGTAAGGGCTGGGGTATCAAACTCACAATTTATATTGGCTACTAACCATATCCAGAAAGGTCAGTAGTAAACAGTTCATGGAGCACATTTTGATAAAAAAAATTTTCAGTTAAAAAATTTAGACCAGTTCTACTCACTAAAGCACCATAAGCATTTATAAGGCCATGCTGTCATTTACAATATTGCTCCTATCCACTCTGGCAGTGTAAAGGAACCTTAAAACTTTTACACCTGTTTTATGCTGCTGGGGGAATTCAGTGAGAATGGGAACAATTCACTAACAATGGGAACAACTAAGCAGGCAGGCTGCTACATTATGCTCTACCTGTGGGGACAGACTGTCTCATGCCTACCTCCAAATACCCCAAAACCCTGCCCCTCCATGCTGGGCATGCCACAATAGCGAGCAGAGTGACACAGTCTCTCTCGTTCTCTTGCTTGCATGCCCAGCCCTACCCCCTGGTGGTGTCTAACGTCTTCCCACGTACGCATGCCCAGCCCTCTTTCCCCCTACGCAGATTTATGTCTATATAGTCTGCTCCGGGCTGCCGGGGAGCAGCGAGTGACTGCTTTTGCAGCTTCCCTTTGCTTTCCCTCAAAAATCATTTTTCTGTGAGGAAGCAAAGAAATCTATGGACAACATGAATTCTACACCTACGCAATGGTGCAGAAGTCCCCCAGGAGTACTTATAATACCATGCCAGAGAATGTAGTTTAATTTCAAATTGTATTAACATATTTCCTAAACATATCAGGGTGACATTTTTCAAGGAAATAATTCTCTTCTTTATGTAGAGTGAGGAATAAAATGCTTATTTTAATATCCAGTTTTCCCGGCACTGGGGCTAACTATTTCATTTAAATTAATATCTACAAGAGACACTGCAAATTTAATATTAACAGACAATACTTTATACGATGGGGTTTTAGGATGCTTATGCACAAAATATGTATTTGCAGTCCAAACTAGCTAATAGTTTTGCAACTGGTGAACATAAATTGTAATATCTATACTTCCCAGCTTGCAGTAGTGTTGTCTGAAGTCTGGGATGACTGATGTTAATCTCCAACTTGTTTTGTGGCTTTCCAAAAATGAACTTGAAGTAGAATAAAATGTGATGTAAATCCATTCATATTTATATTAATAATAGAAAGCAATACACAAAGTGTATCCTATATAATAAGTTATTTAACATAACTTAAAAGTAGAGACATCCCTGTTATGAAAGAGAAAGAGTATTCAAATACATCAGCTGTTAATTGCATTGCTGGTCTTTGAGTTTCCACCTTGGTGATGGCTGTCTTAAATTCATCTTTGTGAACTGAATGTAGAGTTTTAAAACATTACAAAAATTAGATGGAGATAATGGGAGCATCCATCTTCCTTTTGAGGGTTTATAATGGTGCAAAATAATTTTTATTTCTAATGGGTCAAATCTTCCAGTCCTTATTTGCACTTTACTCAGACAAAACCTTCATTTGAGTACTCGGAATCTGCCATAGTAAGACAAGTAAGCATTGCAGAATTTGACCCATTATTATGCTTTATCTAGGGCTAGTTATGCAAGTTTTACTCATGCAGGTGAGGACTTATATGAGTAGCCCCATTGAAGTCACAGGGTGAAATCCTGACCCATTGAAGTCAATGGGAGTTTTGCTACTGACTTCAAGAGAGCCAGCATTTCACCCACTGCAACTGCTTATGAAATGAGATGCTACTCTGCGTGAGTGAGAGTATCAGAATCTGGCCTTTTGTTAGGGTAATGAAACTTCACACATATTGAACCAAATCTCGTGTGTTACCGAGACTTGAAACTTGCATTCAGATCAATGGGAGCTGTAGGGACGAAGATCTTTCAGGATTGGGCCCTATATCAAACAAGAATCCAGGGAATAATTCATAGTGCAGTTGTTTGTTGAGTGTCTCTCTTGTGCTGTAGTTTTAGCCATGGGCAGTGGATTTGTTTGAAAGCAAACAGAGACATACCAGTTGATGGGAGCATAATGCAAATAGATAGGATAAATGGGTAGATTAAGGATGGGTAAAATGAATAAAGAAACAGAATGAATAAAACACCTTATTGTGCCTGGAAGGCCAATCTAGCTAACATTTAATCCTGGAGGAATTCTAGTAGGATAAAATGTTACCTGCTTTGACTTTTTAAGCCTTACAGAATTGTTTTGGAATTTTCTTTTTCATTCATTTTTGGTGTGTTGGTAACTTGATCTGTTAATCTGAACTACAAAAGTGTGGTTTACATTTCCTTTTCTTTCTTTTTTCTTCCTTTAATTTCAGCTAAGTGTGGAGTAAAATACATGTTTAACTTGCAGTGGCAGTGCCATGGTTAACATTGAGCCTCAGGTGGTTAGTCAGGGCATTCTTTCTTTCTTTCTTTCTTTCTTTCTTTCTTTCTTTCTTTCTTTCTTTCTTTCTTTCTTTCTTTTGTTTAGGGTTTTTTTGTGGGGTGGGAGGGCAGGGGGTTGTGTTTGCCTGATGATTATGAGGCAGGCAAAAGTACTCTCACAAAACTGCAGCACTCAAGCCAAGAGCCAAAGTCATTTCTTGCTGTACAAGACCACAAAATGAGTGGTTACGATGTGAGTAATTGTGTATTATTTGTAAGGACTGAAGCGTGGAATATAGTTGTTGCTTTTAGCTTATCTCCTTTTTGACCTTCCCTATCACTCTTTCTTGTACCTTTCGTAGACCTTAACACTCCTTCACCTGAAAGGGCAGCCAGACAGGCTGCTTTAATGAAGGCAAGACTATGTCAAGGAGCATTCTTGGCAGAACTCTTCCCAGCCAGCCTGACCTAGCACCTCAGCTACATTCTTGGCCTTGTCCAGCAACAGCTGAGAACCCAGGTCTGTTTCTGAATCCAGCTGGCAATGCGTTGCCATATGTCAACAACACATGTCATCCTGATTAAATTTTTAACCACATCTATTCTGCTCTCCACATAATAAACCATTCTCAGCCCATTGCATGGCAGAGGCCTCTTCAGTACTGATCCTACTCCTGCTGTGGAAACATGCTACTGGCAGCTCAATACAACTGAAGGCATAACTCTTTCTTTCCACCAAGCTCATGACTTCAGTGCTGAGCCTGAGTGGGGACTTCTTGTCCCTAATGGCACTGCGGAAAGAAGTTCTTTGTTTCAGTTGACTCTGAGTAGTAGTTCTATGTTCTGGATCAGGAAATAAAAACACTTTTCAAAATTGCTTGAGAGCCTTTTGTCTTTCTGATAGAAAGTGTCCTGTCCAGGCTGTCTGAGGCTTGGAAGGAGAGAGAACGCTCTTCTAATGGGACACAACCTAAACAGCCTCGCACTCAGGGACTTACTCTTTTTTTGTTTTTTCACTTCCTTCTCGATGTTCTCCATCAGTTGCAGAAGATCTGACATTGCCCTCCATACATGAGCTGATGCAACACAATTTACAATGTTTTCAACAGCTTTTATGGTGCACCTCTCCCCCAGTCCAAGCAAACTACCATGCTAGGCTCCTCACCCCAACGGCTAGACTTCATTGGGTATCTGACACAGGGGTTTTGTATTGAGAAGGTTTTCTGCAGGTTTCCACCCAAGGAAGGATGTCTAAATCCTCCAAGATATGAATGTGTCACACTTAAGGTTTCAAGTAGGCTGTTAAGATCATACATTATTAGAAACTCCAAATGATCATTTTGAGACTAAGATGCTGGGGAACGAAGATTTTTCCAGCTTCTTCTCCCTACCTGGTGGTCCTACATACCATCTACATTCCTGCCTCTTTGAGAAAAGCAAGTTAGGTTGCAAATAAATATGACAGAAGTGAAAGGTTAGTTTGTTAACTAGCCTTGACTTCTTTTAAGCTGATATGAGCCTAAGGACATGCAGGTCTTGGAAGGATCTGTGAGAGCCACAGAAAATTCCACCCCTTCACTCTGCCATTTGGACTACGTTTTTGTGTTCTCAGTCTAGTAAGGAGAGCATATGGAGTACGAGAGTAACTGGCCCAGAGGCTGTAGGCACAAGGAAAATGGGTTTCCCTTGGCACCTGAACTTGCTTTATGGCTCTGAATACACTTTTCTGGTTGTTTCAGAAACTGTTCTGGTGCTGTCTCCAAGGGGAACCCAGACTGTTTGCCAGCAAAGCAGAGGGCTGGCTTGTGTGATGAATCTGCTGAGCCATCATAGGTCAGCAGGGGGCAGTGTGATGAACCTGCTCGGTGTGAACTTGCTTTGGAGAGAGAGATCAGGAGGAAGGGATGAGTCCTGTGCCATTGGGAGGGTAGTGGGTGAGGATGGAGCAGAGCAGAGTGCCTGGTGGCCCTTGGAGGACTGTGACCGTTGGAGACAGTTGGTAGAGTGCTTGTTGGCACCCAGCAGGTGCTGAGCCTATCAGGTCTAGTGCTTGGAGCCTGGGAGCACTTGCTTCCAAGCTCGTGCTACCCAGGGTATGTTAACCAGACAAGTAGAAGGGACTGGTATACTTGGCATTCCAGCAAACCCACAGGGTGATACTTCCAATGGAAGCAGGACTTCAGACCAGCATAAGTAGGAAAACGAAGTTTGCCTTTTAGTTGCAATAGCCAATTTCTTTATATAGCTAGGCAAATTATGCAAGAAGTATTTCTTCTTATTATCTGTAGAGCAACCAGCGCACAAAACTTCTGTTTTTCCCCTGTGCTTTCACACTGCTCCAGTCAGTCTGTAGAGCTGATCAAGTTCCTTGAAATGTGAAAGGAAAAACACCATCTGAACTTTGCTTTAAAAAAAAACAAAACTATCACAGCCTCTCTGATATACTGTATTCAAGCATCTGCACGGGGAAGGAGATAATTTGGATCAATTTTTATGGATAGTCAGTTTTTCAAGGCAGTGCCAAAAGACATGCTCTTAATTCTGATTCAGTAACTGACTTCTTGTGTATACTGTGCCAACGTACAGTAGAGAGATGCTATTTATTTAGCAGTGATTACTGTATAACCATTCTTTGTTTTACATATATATGTATGATTGTATAGGGGTCAGATCCACAGCAGGTGTAAATAGGATAGCTCCATTGACTTCAGTAATACACACCATTTGACAGTCTGGCCCATTGGTTTTTTTTAATGTGTATTGACTGTCCTGCAATATTAAAAACCTTGTCATTGGTGTCCAATGATGTTGCCTAATGTAGTGCTGACTTTCATGTAGTATAGCTATTAATAACAATGAGGGGAAATTAAGAGTCTTAAGTGTGACTTTTCTTATGCTTCTAAAGTCTATTCTGATCTTGCACATATATTGAATATAACATTTAAATGCCTTTTGCAGTGTTTGATGTTGAAGCACTATTTGTTGGAGGAATGAGCTTTAATGAGATCTTATCCCAGTTCTACCTCTGCCTTACTGTGTGGTCTAGGGGACCTGCCTGTGTCTCAGTTTTCTCATCTGTAGAATGGAGATAATGATATATAGAAACTAGTAAACTCTTTTTCTTCTTCTTCTTCTTCATTATTGTCACTTCCCTATTTGGGGTCAGCAGTTTCTCCCAAAACTCATGACTGGCTGTTATGCAAGTTGGTCTCTCTAAGGTCATCTGATATCTGCTCTGTGTACTGAGTCTGTGTCCTATCCCTTGGTTGTTTTCCATCCACCATCATTGCAAGGGCCACCCTGCCAATGTAACTATCAGGTCACTGCTGGACATATCCATACCAATGTAGCCTAGTCTCTCTCAATTTATCTTCAATTGGGGAAACCTAAATTAAGCCCCTCACAGCTTCATTTTGTTTCCTGTCACAGAGTAAGTAAAGTCTTAAGAAATATTTTTAAATGTCTTTTGATGACAGGTCACATTCTGTACTTGGATATATGGATCATTATTGAAAAGAAGAGAAATTGGAATCATTAGGGAAATGGCAAAGGGTAAAAGATACTTAACTAATTATCAGTCGTGGGGGAATTTTTATTAGAAACTAGTATGTGATGCCAGCCTCAGCTCACTGTTTGTCCACACCTCTAGTAAGTGTCGTGCCTTCTCCAAAGCCACCCCATGTATGAATCATTCTTCTTGAGCTGGTGTGCAAGGCCCCTCACCTTCTGCTTATTCACGTTCCTCACAATGACCAACCTCTATTGGATGCCTACAAGTAACTTCAGCAGCATGGTTGTAGGGGAATTTGGGATTATCCATCTATCCGTCTATCTATGTATACATCTGCCCACTCTTCTACCCACCTATTCTTATTAAGTGGATGAGGCCAGTCACCACCTTATCACCGTCATTGCTTGTTGTTCCTCAACCCTCCATCTCACTGTTGTTAAGGCACTGGACTGGGGAGATCTGGGTTCACTTTCCAGCTCTGCTATAGACTCCCTGCGTGACTTCAGGCAAATCCCTTAATTCCCCACCTACAAAATGGAAATAGTAACCCTATCCTTTCTCAGAGGAATGTTGTAAGGATAAATTAATGAATTATTGTGTGGTGCTCATATACTATAGTGATGAAGGCCATATGTAGTAAGAGAGCTACAACCGGAGCAGTGCTTTCTTTTGTGTTTGTACATTCTTGGCATTACCAAATACAATGTAATAATGATAATTAATAATAATAATAATAATGCAGGCTTGCACTTAGAGAAGCACAATATGATTAGAAACAGCCAGCAAGGATTTATGAGAGGTCATTTGGCATGGCAGACAAGGAGAAAGACAATGGATGTTGTTTATTCCTTTCCTAAAGGTATTTAGGGTAGGATTTAAAAAAAAAAATCACCTGAGGGACTTAGGTGTACAGGTCCCATTGATTTTCATTTTGTGCTAGGCACTAAATTCCCCTAGGTGATTTTGAAATTCCCACTTCACTGTATTGGACCCTTTCTGTTTGCACATTGAACTTTTATTGGCTGTGTCTCACATATTGCAGATTGTAGTTGGTTGGACAGAAAAGCTTCTCAGAAACAGTAAATGTTGAGTGGCTGCAAATGGTAATTTCAGCTGAAAAGGAGTAACTAATAAGACAGCCAAGATATCAGTTTTGTACCTCACTTATTAATAATAAGCCACAAAAACATATATAAATAATGTCCATTGTTTTGTTTAAACTCATGAATGCTTAGAAATTCAAAGTGAAGGCTAAGACTGCCTGTAGCTCACTCTGCAATGCTTATTTGCAGCATAAACAGTGTGATATGTGAGAGCACACTATTTTGATATCCCGTGTGTGCATCAGCACAAGGATTGCATTTTGTACAGAGCTTCTGCCTTAACTCTGAATTTCCTGGGTTTTGTGGGTTTCAAGTGCATGTTTTTGATTTTGTTCTCTTTTTTGATTTTTTTTGTAGTAATAACAAATGCAATTAAATAGAGACAGAATGAGGGAGGGGATTAGAACACTGACAAAGTGGATGTGAGGTCACACAAGATAAAGGTTGCAAATTAAGAATTGGTCAGAATACATAATGTTTGATTCAGTGAATTATTAGATGCACAGTAGATTAACACGAAGGGGTTAAGTTTCTGAACACTGACTAAGGGATAGCTACTCTGTTATTTGCTTAACAAAATGTTTTGTGTCTGCATATTTCTAATCCAGTGTGTTTTAGATTCATTGCAAATGATTCTTTCAGCTGTTTCCTAGGTATCCTGTCACGCAAATGGATAAAACAATATAGCTAGCTCAGTGGGGAAAAAAATAAATAATACAATAAAATGCATGAACTGTATTTTTTGTGTTAGGGCCTGATTCACCACTTCTGCTACTCCAGTTTTACATCAGTGTAACTCTGGAGTTAAAGTGGCGTAACACTGTAATAATTCAGTGGTGACTTAGGGCCTTAGGATCTGTCATGTGCCTAGTTTTTAAAAATGGTTAAGATAAAAATATTCATTAAATAATCAATTTGAAGTTTATTAATTAGCAATAATGGTGACTTTTTGGTAATGTTAACATTTAAGAAAAATATACTGTATAACTTTATCATATGAATATTCAAAAACTGGAAATCCAGTATTTGCATAGGCGTAAAATTAACATGGTAAATCATCTTGCACAATCCAGAGAACATACTAAAATTTGGGGGGGGGGAAATAAGAAATATAGTTTAATTTTTGGCTACATAACAATAAAGTTCATTGTAAGTGCCGTCAAGTCATTTATAAAAATTGTTCTGCAAATCATAAATAGTACACATTTGTGTATAAACTATGTAAACAACAAAAATTGATCTTCCATGCAATCCTGGCATGTCGCTTAATCTGAATTTTAGCAAATTTTGTGATGGGTGAAATGGAGATGAAACAACATCAAGATTTCCTGGAAGCACCTAAAATTGTGCTGATGAAACAATCTGCCAATCACATGAGCAAGCAATTCGCTTTTTATTTCCAAGCATCAGCTCATCTCAGTGCATTGATGTTGAGAGATTTGTCTCCTCATGTTATCAGATGTCCACTCCACGGTAGCAAACAGTGAAAGAGGCTCTTATAATAAACTACAGCATATTAATATGTATTTGAAGGGTAACCAACATGATTTATTAAGACTAAAAATTGATGTATCCTAAAAGTATCCATATAGAGACCTCCAAACATGCCTCACACTTGCATTGGAGGGGCCTCATGTCATGCCCATTGTATATATGAGTCTTCATGCTCATTCATTGCTTGGTTTTTACTGAAATTGCCACCAAAGATGTAAGTTAGTGCTGTTCATGAAGGTAGGGATTTTGTTGTTGTTGTGAAACCTCTCTACCGGGCACTAGACTGCAAACATCAAATTCATTTCACTTTGGCCACTGAACAGTCATCAGATGGTCACTACCCACCTGACTGTATTTAACTGTTGATCTAATAGCTAGTGACTTGTAGCCACATAACACTTTGGGGCTATTCGCTGGTTACTGAGATATTCATGATTTAAAATGATGTGCTTCAGTTGATTGATGAATATTTTCTTCCTGAAAGGTCCTTGAATACCAAGTGTACTTTTAAAACAGGATACAGTGCAGGCTGTCCCATAATTTTGTTATAAACAAATTTATGTTCCTATTTCACACCTACGGCATAGTTCAAAGTACTGTTGTATGCAAGGAGTCTAAGGAAACACATGTATATAAACTCCCTATTCAGTCCACAGAAGGGCTCTTTAGGTGTTTCCCTGATGATACTTATATGAATCCTTCTTCAGTTAAATTAAATTTTTGTGGCACTGACTTGCTATCCTTTGTATTCATGGTTCCCATGTATTTTCAAAGGTCCCATTCTTTCTCCCTCTTCTGTCACAAAAATGTTTGGTTATAAACACTCAATAATAAAAGGGCTATTTTCCCCAGAAAAAACAGCAATATTCTACAAATTATATATTTAAAAGTGTAGGGCTGGGAAATCTGTTTATTCAACACTTTTTTTAAAATTACAGTAATGTCCCATCTCATTCATGGTGCTAGAATTTTTTTGTATCATAGGAGCATCATTAAATTAGCTCATTTTATTCATGCTTCTAATGGCACTGGTGGCCTGGATTCTCATTTACTTTAAGTCCCTTTTACACAGCTCTTGCTGTGTGAAGAGACCTTAAAGTAGGTGCATCTGGAATATATGCCTGCTTTTAGGGCCCTTTACACTGTTAAGAGTGGTGAAAAGGGGCCTTGGGCTAAATGTTGCCCAGTGACGTAAATGGGGCTGCACTCATGAGTAAGGCAAGCAGTGATTGGCCTCATATATATTGCTGTTCCTAGCAATGAATGAACACATTCTCACTCATAGTAAAACTGCCCTTCTGTGAATCAAAACCCAGCCTTTTTAAAGGCTTGGATAAGGGCTCTTCAATACCATCCTTCTCATTCAGTCTCTGGTTTCATCCTGTTCCTCCCTGCCTCCCATTTTCTCCAAGCCCTGTTTCATGTTGAAGATCCTGATTTAAGGTCTAGTAATTGTGTCAGCCACTCTGCTGGGCCCCCTATGAAGGTTCTTTCAAATCTCGTGTGGTCTGGCAAGCGCTGCCGTTCTGGGGAATCTCTGACCAGTGAAATACCAGAGTATGGGAATATAAATGGATCAGGGCCCAGAAGAGTTCCCGCTGGATTGGCCAGACCTTAAAGAGGTTTCTCAAAAATAGGGATGAGTTTGTAAGAGACTGTTCTAATCTCCTTTGGCTGCCAATGTTTCCAAAGGACTGTTCTGGCAGCCTAGATTTGCCAGGGCACTGGGACCTTTCCCTTGGCCATGCCCACCATATATCAGCCAGGAGGAGAAGTAATGGCTCTATGCCATGCAGGGATTCCCCTTTCCTGGGATCTGCCAGGTTAAGGCTGCTTAACTCTGACGAGGCATTAAACAGCTGCAGTGCAGCTAAGAATCGGGGCCTTAGATGGATAAATAACTTCCACTATCATATCAGCAGATGACAGTAGGACTGTTTTGTTGTAGTTTTTTTGGTTTCTTTTTTTTATGAGAAGACTGTAAAGATTTCAGGCCTGATCCTCAGTTGGAGTAAATTAACAATTGCTGGGGATCTGGCCCTACATTGGTAAAATTAAATAAAAATATCAGTCCTTTTATCTGTGCGCAAATTAAGTGAGTTAATGTGATATGAAAAAATGTTTGTTTACATTGTAATATTGCTCTAGGGTAGTAATCTACAAATTGATCTGAAAAGATTGTATGTTGCTTTGGGGAAAATTGAAAATTGTATTAAGCCACAGTTTCACTAGTTATTGACTATAGGGAGCTGAGCTCTGGATATCCCTGAGATTATAATAATTATTATGTGGAGTTATCTTTTAAAAGTGATATCACACAGGACTTTAAAGATCAGATTAAAACTAAGGTTTTCCAATTGACTTCAGTGTACTGTAGTTATGAAAGTGTAACATTTTGAAGTAGAGTTTATAATTAACTAGTGAAGAAAAAATAATAGAACTCCAAAGAAAAAGTAAAAAAAGCAGCATCTTGTAGATTAGCACTTCAGCTGAGGCAAGGTCTACACAAGAAACCTTTGGAGGTAAAGCAGTTTCGTTAGGGGGTGTGATTTTTTTTTTGCCACATTTCTGTACTGGCAAAAGCCCTAGTGCAGACTAAGTTATACCAGCTTGAAAGAGCTTTTGCTGGTAAAGTTTATTTCACTCAGGGAACTGGTATAAGCACTCGTTTGCTGGTATAAGCCTCATCTCTGCAAAGAGGGTTTGCTGGTATAGCTGTACTGATATAGCTATACTGGCAAGCCGTTTCTAGTGTACACCTGTCCCTCTTAAATTAAGTAATTGCATGTAGAGATTGCACTGGCTCTAAATGATGTCAATCGTAAAACTCCTGTTGATATCAATGGGAGCAAAGTTTGGCCATTCCTATTGTACAGGGAAGTTTTTTGAAACCCCCAGAATCTTCATGCATGTCTTACCTAACATGTAGTAGTGACAGGATGTGTAAAGTTTTACCCCACTCGCAGCATTATTATTATTTACACCCAGAAAAGGGTTGTTGCCAAACACTTCAGATCCCAAACTGCGTAAGTCAGTGTAGCTGCAAAGGAATTATGCCAATTTACACAACTCAGGATCTGGCCCACTGAATATTACTTTACGCTGCAAGTAGTCCCATTAAAATGAATAAAACTGTTTCCAGAGTAAGGTATTAACTCAGTGGGTAGCTGAATGTGGCCTATAAAAATATAGTAGTAAAATACTGGGGAGGAAGTAACCCATAATTGTAAAAAAAATGAAAGCATACATACTACGAATTTTTTTTTAATGTACTGATAAAGCAGATGTGTATATTCAAGCCTTTTGTTATTTTATTTTTCACATGAAGTAAAATTTGTTAAACATTCACGGTTTTGGAAAGCATATGTAAAGGTCTTGAGTTTTCTGTTCTTTTCACAGATCTGGTTATTTAAGTAGCATAATCCTATCATTGGAAGTATAGTAGAACAAAAGTATCTATCTTATTAAATCTTATCAGTCTATTCAGGAATTTATACTGTGTTCATCACCTTGGTATGTAGAGGAGATATTTGTAGAAGGAAAACGGGGGACCTGAGATTAAATGACTGTTAGATGATGAAAGGTAAGGGTTAAAATTTTTATGATTACAGTACTCACATTTCTTCTCTGTCATCGACACTCTGATATTTTGGCATTTCAGAAAGAAAGAAAGATTACACTATGTGGCACCTAGATATTTGGTATTGTGTAGTAAATGTGGTGTGGGCTCTTTTATTTATTACCTAAAGATATTACTAACTGCAAAACTGGCTTAAATTTAGAGCTTAGAATAACAACTTCAATAATAAGCAATAATAATAATAATTAATAATAACATAATGCTTTCCAATGCCTGTAAAAGATCTAGCAAATATTTTTGGTTAACACTAGGCAATACTGCAACATGTCTGGCATCCTCGGTTCACAGGAACTTGCATTTTCACTAAAGTACCTGTACTTGTGAATCGAGGAATTCTTCAGTTTCTTAACTCTGTGAAAACCCTTTTCACACAATATTTTTAAAGTGTTATAATATGTATTGATGAAAGAATATTTGTGAGAATATTTGTGTCTTTTCAGTTTTTTTGTGACAGAACCTAAATATCTTACACGGAAATGTGAAAATGTTCATAGCACATAGCACTTAAAAGAATTCATAGCACAGCTACCATCCATGGAAAATTTAAATGGAGAAAGTTTCCATGCAGTCATTGCTTGTGCAGTATTATCAATGTTAGCTCAGAGCTCAGTTCTCCTGCCATTGAAGTCAATGTCACAATCCCTGTAGACAGCAGCGGGAGTAGGAGCTGACCCTTGCTTTGTCCCAGGATGATCTTCTTCTACTAAAAGAAAAGTTAAAGTTAAACCCATTTCTTGTCTAACATAATTAAAATATGCATTAATAATAAATCAACAGAATTTCATCCAGTATAGTCAAGCCCCTCCATTTTCATAGCAAGCTAGCAGAAAGTACTTGCTATTGATATTTCTAATCTCCTACCAGTTTGTGACACTACTACAAAAAACAAGCAAACAAAAACCAACCTAACAGTGATAAACACTTCAATGGTTTTTTGAAAGTCCAAACCGAGGGCTAGCTTTTGCTCTTACATAAGTGTGCAGAACAGTTCTTGAAGCCAGTGAGAGTTGTAGGCCTGTATTTGAAGGCAGAATTTGGCCCATAATTTTTTGTTTATACAAAATCTAAATGTTTACAAATCTAAATGTTATTAAAGAGGTTGGAGCAGGTGCTCAGCTGATGTAAATTGATGCAGCTCCATGTAAGTGAATAGAGTTACACTGATTTACGCCCTCTGAGAACCTGGCTGCTTATCCTGTTTCCCACTGAAATCCCAGAAAAGTGCCTCATGACTGCCTTCCTGCAAAACAGGTTCATTAACGTCTTGGTTCTCGACTCCTCACTGAATCAACCTAGCCAGCAAAGTGGATTGGAGTAAGTTAGCTTTGTGCACGAGATGTTGCAAGGCTTCTCAGCCCAGTTTCCTGTGATGACACATATCTCCTTTTATTTTCCTGGCTAGATCATTCTGGTTCAGAGAAGTAAATAGAACAATGGGAATAATCCAGTTCCACAGGTCCTAAATGAATGATGTATATTTATTTCAATCTTTATTATCTACCTGTGCCTCCTTGCTGCTGGGTAAGCCCAGATGTACACCATCTGCTTGTCTTATGATCTTTGACATGATTGAGAGGCCACCAAAAATACCTAGTGATTTCATACCTTGTAACTGACTGGTATAAGAGGAGAAGATGTTAATAATCAAGCAAACACCTTAAACTTTTGCTAGACACATTCTCAAAGTAAACTCCACCCAGCCTCTAAAATTGTGCATGCATCTAAGCTTTTGCATATAGATTTGTCTTTAGCCAAATTTTTGCATATCAAATTTTAAAAGCAAAATATTGTAGAATCTGTTTTGGACGGTGCTTTTGAAAATCTGACCCTGTAATTCTACCTCCATATGCTTTGTAAGAGCTCTACTTCTGTGCCTGCCCAGTCTGCTGTTGTAGCTGCCTACTTCTTTAATTCCTGTGAGCCATAGTCATGGGATCTTATGGCCAAATAGGTTATTATTTTTCTTAGAACTAACTTTCCCATTCTGGTACCTGAAGAAAACACAGACCATTTAGGAATAGGTAGAAATATCAGCCTATATACCTTATTGGGCAATTCAGAAAGAGCCTGATCCTGCATGGTGCTGAGTGCCTCCTGCCAAGTGCTGAAGTCAATAGGATCTGAAGTCACTCAGAACCTTACAGGATCAAGCTACAAACTGGAGCATTGACCTCCACTGGGCTAATTCTGTGTACATAGTCTAACCCGGATCCACAGCTGTTGTAAAATGATGTAGTCCACTGAAGTGAATGGAGCTAAGCTGAGGGTTACATCTGTGGGGGCTCTGGTCTTCTGTGTCCAGTCAGGGTTGTGTGCTTATTGTCCACATTTTTCTAAATGTGGTTGAGCAGGTAGTTTAGATTTTTGTCTATTTTTAAATTTACAACATTTGAATAGATGTTCAGTGCTATCCTCTTTCATAGCTTATAGACATGTTTTATCATCATGGCAAAAAAAAGTATGAAAAGGTCAGTTCAAGTGTAGGAAAGACAGGAGATCTGTACAAATTAGATGTTTCTAAGGGTGAACTAATTGGTAGCATGGTTAATAAGTCGTTCATAAAACACAATATAGTGAAATTACCATATCCATTTTTAAAAGCCTGTAGATTCTTCCTTTGCCAGAAGGATTAGCTTCACCTTCTTACTCATTGGCTTTATGGTAGGGTGTTTTTTTATGGGAGAGAATAATTTGGGCACAGTGCCGACAGGGTCCAGACTTGTATCCCTCACTGTATCACTACTGCAGCTGGAAAAATCTGGACCTGAAAATGTTGCCACATACATGGCAACAGCCAGAATAACAATACAGGCAACATATACCTTATAAAACATCTGGTAAAAAAATAATCTGAGTCAAGGTCTACCCAAATATTTTCAATGTTTTATTTATTAAACCCAAACCTTATAAATCGATTGTCTTATTTTTCTTAAGAGAATTACTGACCAAGCTTAGGAGAGAGAATAAAAAAACCCCTAACCTTCCACAAAGAACCCCTGAGAGGTGGTCTACACTTAATGGTCAGAAATCTCAGTACATTTTACATAGGCTACAGTGATATGGTCCCTTTGATTTTATAGGAAAACTGGCATTTTTTTGTTCCCCTGATCTGTTTGTCCATATGCTGGTATGCAACCATGAAAAATCCTCCATCTTGCTTGCAACACACATTTCAACTAGTCTGTAATTGCATTCATCTTTTCCTTCAATCATCTCTTGTCCTGGTTCTGCACATTTAGATTTTTCACAGAACTTTTGTGTCAAAATCAAAATCTTGAACCAAAACCAGCACATCTGTGGGTTCTTAAATGTGTTGTTCGTATGCCAGCTTGAGTGTCACGAATTAGAGAACTATCAGGAAACAGTCGTGATTGAATTCAAATTGTCCAGTGTATTTATGGTCTGTTTGGTCAGCCTACTGAGAGAAATTTAATTACAGGGCTTCTTTACACCACACCAGGTAAGCTACTTCACAAAGCACAAGGAAATCCCAACAATACTTTGTAGGAGTTAGAAAATGACAGAACTGTTTCAAGTTTCCAACTGTGAGAGTCTAATCATAATAACAGAGTTTCAGAAGCACTTGTCCTCTCATTTGCCATGAATGATATGTGTTGCTAGCGCAAGGTGCTTTAAAACAATTTGACTCCTTGTTCACTCTCACTTTTATAACCAGGTTCTTGGATATTCTGGTGAATACAGAAGCCAAAGTAGATAGAAACAAAAATTCATTAGCCAAAAAAGCTTATTGTTCACTTTCCTCGCCGAAGTTTACTATAATGTATAGGCCGTCAGTACAGGTGAATGCTTGGAATACTTAGGCCACATACATATTCTGTGTCACACCTTTTTGTGTACACTGAGAGTTTACAAATACTGCATTGAATTAGACTGTTTCATGCAAAATTATGCAATCCTCCCTGGGAACAATGCTCTTATACATTTGACCAAAGTTGCAACACTAATCAGGACTTGTGTACCTTTGACTACTCGCATTTTAATATTTTTAAATATATTTATAATATTTTACAGCAAAGCCTTTTGCAGTTGATTTGCTTATATAATATGAATAACTGTATATTTTCCTACCTGTACATATTAAGTGGTTACTAGCTATTTTACTATAATACATTTAAACTCAATAGCAATGGAGACTTTACTAGATGCTTAACTAATTTATTGTGGCAATGTGGTATTTAGACCACTGATTGTCTGCCAGTACAGTTAAAAGAAATTAGAGACACCATCATTGCTAAATCACTTTACCATTCAAAGAAGAACTGTAAACATATGCATTCATTTAATTATAATAGTGCCAATTATAAGAGAAATTGTAATGCTGAGAGCAGTGGCTTTTATGTAATCATAATAATGGCATGTATTTATCTTGGTTTGGCAAGTTAGACCTTTCTTTAATAGTTGGCTTTGCCTGAATAGAATGTGGTTTGCTGAAACCAACAATAACCCCACACCCTTCCATTTGTTATTACGCAAATACTGAACAATAATCATGTGGTATAAATGATTAATGTATGCATGGATTAACAAGTATCTTTGAGGTTTAAAAAATGTATTTACTTTCATTCTTCTGTTCGACTAAGCATATGGAACAATTAAATGTTCGGATAGAAATTTCTTTTTCTTTCAGTAAAACTGAGAAATAAGCTCAGGGCCTGATTCTGTTTTCATTGAAGTCCATGGGAAATTTACCATCAACGTCCATAGAAGCAGGCCCATCGTTTTTTAAAACATTTTTTCTGTGGTTGTTTCACCTATTAAAACATTTCATATCCTGATTTCAAAATATTCTCCATATAAATACCATAAACTCATATTGGGTGTTTTGCACTAAATGGTACAGACACTAAGTATAGGTCTCATTTGTAAGTGTAAAAAGAACATTCTAATTGTACTTACGAAGCTAAAATAATCTAATTAAAATATTTATTAAAATACCTTTATTTAGTATAACCATTTATATTTGTCAAAATGTGTATGGGATTTATAACCTTTCAAAAGACAAGTGGGGAAAAAAAGTTAGGCATATGTGTTTTTTTCAGTGAATAACAGTTATCGACACTTGATTTCTGTAGATCCCTGTTGGCCCTGATTATATATAAAGCAAATTAAATCCTTCCTTTCTGAGACTCATTTAAAAGCGTCAAATATCACGGAGCTGGTTTACAACAAGGTTACATAGAGAAAAATGATGATATTTTACGGTATATTGAGGCAGACAGCAACAAAATATTGACATGGGGCCCCAGTAAATTTTACCAGTTTATAAAAGACTTTAAAGAGTTAAAAAATGCATTACTTGAAACTTGATAGAAAAATTGTGGCCAAAGTAAGCAATGTGCTGGAGCACTTGATTATTCTTTTATCAATAAATAAGAGTGGCATACAGTTAATTTCAGCACTGTAATTGAGCAATGCATTCTGGGAAGTTGAAAAGCACTGTAAGATGAGGAAATGTTTTACAGACTAATCATGAGAAGAAAGGAGCCTTTCATAGCCCGTATGATGCTGTTGTCAGAGCTAAAGGCAGATAATGATTCAGTAATAATGGCACATTGTGGATATTTAAGCTGAAAAGATTGGGACAAAATGAGCAGACATTGTTGATTTGCTAACCTGAACAGTTTGTCTTTGGGCTTCAAAAAACCATCTATACTAAACATTTTATACTAAAAAGTTTTAAAATTCACAAAAAAAGATTATTTCTGGGACACTTGTATCAAAAATCAGTTCCGTTTTGTTTGTTCCAGTTACTTTTTTTCAGCTGTAATTGATAGTCATGATTTTCTTTTTTATTACTCTATGAGCTGACAAAGTATAATGTGCTTCATACTGCGTAAATCTTCTTCCATTTAGGTGCCAGAAGAAATCATCTCAAAAGAAAATCAGTTTTAGTAATGACCTAAAATATTAAATATAAAATTGAGAGTGTCATATTGCAAATAAGTGGACTAATTTGCATTTTGTCTCCAGGGCATCGATAGTGCTATAAAGAGTCATGCAGTTGAATTTATATACATTGTCTTTTTTCCTCATTAGTACATTTTGGATCTGTTAGTTGTCTTTCTTTAAACATCTGTTAAATGCAGTTTTATAAAGCCATACTTTCCCATATGTTTGGGAATGTTATCAAAAGCCTGGAGCCTTGGCCTCCTGAACACTGCTTCATTTCAGAGGAAAAGGTAGATGAGCTCCGAGGGCCAGATTCTGCTTTTAGCAGTCAATGGTCACACTTCCATTGATTTCAGTACGTGCTGGAGCAGCCCCTAAAACATTTAAGACCCAACCCTGGTAGGAATTGAGAACTTGCAATTTCCTTTGCCTTTAGGTAATGGTTTTAAATAAATGTGTTTAAAGGCTTTTTTCATTTGGTTTTTAGGAAAAAGCCCAATTTTAGCAAACAACGGTGTGACGTGAGAACATTTGGCCAAATCCTGCTCTCCTTAATTACTCCTATGAGAAATGCCAGTAAATCCAATATGACAGCTTGTGTGAGTAAGAGATGGAGGAACTGGCCCTTTATTTTGTGCATATGAAGTGTATACACACACAACCGTGCATTAATTTATTATCATCTCTGTGATGACGTAAATAATTCCAGGCCTGGTATTTCCTTTGTAAATACACTTTTCATGTGCACTTTTACACAAAGGATAAAATGAAACATACTTCTAACGGCTATACAAATGTGTGGTTTTTTTCCTTGAGAAAAATATTTATAATAAATAACTTCAAAATTTAAATCAGAATATATCTTTAAAAAAGTTTTAGTTCTAAGCATTCTGTAAAAAAATTGTGTTGTGTGTTTACAGTAACAATCATTTGGATCCATATGTTTTAAATCTGTGTATTTACTGAACTAGATTTTGTTTATTTTAGAACATTTTAAAAATATCTTTTTTATTATTAATTTTTTTTTACAAAGTTCTATATATAGTAAAAGATTTTAAAAACACAGGGCTAGGTCCTCAGCTGGTATAAATTGGTTTAACTCTTCTGGCTCACAGTACGTGGAGAAGTTGAACACCAGGAGTGTTGTTAAAAAAAGGATGAAGTGCAATTCACCATGGTCTCCAAGGCCCCAATCCTGCAAACATGGACACGCTTAACTTTACTACCTTGAGTAGCCCTGGTCATGGTAGTAAAGCTAAGCATGTGTGTAGTGTTTGCAGCATTGGGGCCCAAGCAGGGAGCTTGTAGAGTCCAAAGGGAAAAGAAGACAGAGGGTGATGGTTAACAGCAAAAATGTTCCACAATCCAAGGCATACACTTGCAACTCTAGTGAACGGTGAAGTTTGTTTTTCACACTACATTCTAATGGAAACAGCTGCTCTAATAGGATTCAGAAATGAACATTGATACAACTATATGACTGATCTGCCAACAACATTAAATAGACACAGATTGAGCTGCTGTTAGAAGCTGAGTGGCTCTTTCCAGGGGCTGGGTGCCGTCAGCTTCCTTTGAGTTCACTGGGAGTTCGGGGTGAACAGGCAGTTTAGCCACAGAAGGAGTACATTAATTGAGAGACTGTTTTCAAGACATTTTCACAGTTACGAACAAGAATGGCTCATTTGAATCTTCACTACCTGGGTCCTCTTAGTGACAACCAGTCTTTTCTCTAGGAAAATTTCCCCATATTGTCTCAGAATATATTGGGTGTCAGTTGTCTGAGCCTCAGTTTGGTAGGGTATAACATGGCTATATCAGTTTTCTTTAGCAAAAGATCTAAACTCTGTGCAGCTCTGTGATTTTGATTTGCACTGTCTCATTCAAACCTTTTCTTTCGTTTTGATTTGTGTGGCTTGTACACCTTGAATTTCACATTGAGTTTTCAGTTTAAACAAATCCCCAAATGAAAACAAAAGTCAGGCTAAATCACTGAGTTTCACCAGACCACTAGTGTTTACATCTAGGAACAGCAAAAACAACAACGAGTCCTTGCGGCACCTTAGAGACTAACAATTTTATTTGGGCATAAGCTTTCGTGGGCTAAAACCTATTTCATCAGATGCATAGAGTGGAAAATACAGTAGGCAGGTATAAATACTCAGCACATGAAAAGTTGGGAGTTACCTTATTAAGTGTGTGTGAGTCATCTCCCATCTTTTCATGTGCTGTGTATTTATACCTGCCTACTGTATTTTCCACTCTATGCATCTGATGAAATGGGTTTTAGCCCACGAAAGCTTATGCCCAAATAAAATTGTTAGTCTCTAAGGTGCCGCAAGGACTCCTTGTTGTTTTTGCTGATACAGACTAACACGGCTACCCACTTTGAAACCTGTCAACTGCTAGGAACAGGTAATTCTATTCCCTTCTTAGAGAATCAAGAGAATCTTTTGATTTTTCCTTGCAACACTCAGCAGTCTCTCTCTCTCTCTCTCTCTCACATGGGTTCAAGGTGCAAAATTCAGATGTAGATCCAGATTTCAAAAAACTCAAAACTCAGTGCTGTGAGGAAGAGTTTGATTTGACCCACTCTAAAGATAGACAGCTGGATCCTTAAGATGTAAATTGGTGTAGCTCCATTGACTTCAGTGAGGATCTGGTCCAGGGGTTGTTTGCAAATTCCAATCAGATCTGAATTCAGATTTTTAATATTCTCAAAGGTTGGGTGTGATTTGATTTGGGGTTTGGTTTGGGCCCATATCTATTTTGTATTAGCTGAAAGCACATCAGAGTACCTCAAGGTTCATCCATACCACTGTTCCTTTTTACCTGTATCATAAAGATACATAAAGAGAAAAGGATTTGTTCTCCATATTAATATTGAGGACTCTTGCCAAGACTTTATTTCAAAATACAGTGGTATATGCACCTTGCTTCTCAGTAGAGAAATCCAAGACACAGAAGTTTGGCCTTCACTTGATTCTCCATAATCTGCAATCCACTCTACCAAATAAAGTTCTTAATTTTCCATCTGCCAAAAGACTTGTCTAATAGTGCATCTTACAAACAGCAGTCATTGATCTGCTTGTCCCACCTCCTTCCTTCATCCATCTAGGCCATCCTAGTTTGCTGAGAGTACTTCAAATGTTGCCCTTGGAGGAGGACAGAGTTGTCTGGAGCTTATCCAACTTGGCGTAGGGATGTTCTAATAAAACGCTAAGTGATTCTCCTTGCCAATGAGGAAGGGGATGAGGAAGATGAAGGAAAGGATGGCACCAAGGTCATCTCATTCTGTCCCACAGCATGCACTTTTTGGGAAAGTCATTTTTCTCCCCCTAATTCTTACTCTTGAATGCTAATGAGCATCATAATAAAACTTGGCATTTATATAGCACTTTTCATCTTCCAGGTTCTTTTACAAACACTAAGTAATTAATTAATCTTCACAAAATACATGTGTAACAGGCAAATATCGCCACATCACAGTTAGGGAAACTGAGGCAGAGAGGTTCTATCAATATACATTATCGATATTATGGTAGCTCTTAGGGGCCCTGGCTGAGACGAGGGCTGCATTGTGCCTTGGCACTGTAAAAATACACAGTAAGAGACATTTCCTGCCCTGAAGATTTTATAATCTAAACAGACAAGACAGTCAAAGAATAGGAGACAGGAAGTATTATTAGCCCCATATTACAGAACTAAGGCACAGAGAGGTTAAGTGATTTACCCAAGGTCACACACAAAGTCTGTGTCAAAGTGTGGATTTAAAACCCAAATCTCCCGAGTCCTATTCCAATGCTTTAGCTATAAAATCATCATCCATTCTCTCACAGATGAATAGCATAAGGCTCAGATCACTAGACCATGCTAACACTATTAGACCACACATTTGCCTTTCAAAGGCTTCTTATTAAGACATCCTGTTGAATGAAAACATTAAAATATCATTTTAGATATTACAGTGATGGACGCTATAGAAAAATGTACAACAGAGAGATTAGATTAGGGTAAGATTTTCCAAGATGGCAAGGACCTCCTTAAAAAAAAACAAAAAACAATCCAATCAACCGGATGTAACTGAGTTAAGCTTGCTCCCTTTTTAGAACAGTATTTTAATTCTGAGCAACCCCGGTTAAAGTCCATCAAAGTAAAATTAATTTTGTGATTTAGATTAGATCACTGTTCAGATATTCCAGTGTCCTAGTTTTGACACAAAAAGCACTTTTAATAGAAAATGGGCAAGCAAGCTATAGTCAGAATTCATGTATTTTTATAACCGAGGAGGGTGTTTCTTCATGTCCAACTTGGTTTTTACTATTTGAGACCCAAGTTCAGCGAAGCACTTGAGCATATACCTAACTTTAAATATATGTTTGAGTCCCATTGACTTCAGTTTGACTGGAATTTACCTTTGCCGTGGACTTTTGCTCATTGTCCTATGAGACGTAAGCACATGCTAGAATTAAGCACGTACTTTAGGGCTTTCCCCAAAGCTATTGTGAATGTTTAATGAAGTATTTACACCATGAATAGTATGGGCACCTGTGCTTCAACAGCAATGATTATACAGATATTTGCGTTGTAATGCATACCAGGTGCTTTCGTGTTAATGGGTCACTCAAGTGAAGTTTTTGAACTCTCATTTCCAATAGAACTTCTTTTTGAAATTGTAAGTGAAGGGAATATTCAAAAATAAAATTATAGTCAGTAAAGCCAAGTGTCTGCTTAAAACTACACTAATGAGGAAAGCTGGAATGAAGGCTGGCCATTTGCCTAAGCGTAGCTCATAGGTGATGGTAGTGGCAGAAGACACTTGTTAATGTGCACCTCAAATGCCTGGATCCTTTATGTAAATAGGAATTGTGCTGTGGTTACTTCTTGCATATTGTGATGTGTGTTTCTCCCTGGAAGTGGTTTTAGTTTTGTATGTGAATAACAGCTAGCATGTTTGGTACTTTCAGGAGTTTAAAAAGTAAGGGCAGATCAACTCAAGAAGGAAAAAGCCCTGGAAGGAAAAAATTATTTAAAAATAAATTTTAAAAACGAGAAATGGTTTATTTTAACATTTCTTTCTTTAAAACAAAAAAAGGTGAAGTTGGTTGAATTTGGGGGGAAATTGCACTTAACACTTGGATGCACTTTACTCTAAAATGAATGCTTGCTCAAGAGTTGATGAAGGCTTCATGGGACGAGCAAAGCAATCTAAGCCATATGTATTGGGCAGATTGCCAGTTGGTTGCCAATATGCCCAGGCCACCTGGCTATATATGCAGCCAACTATGCCATTCTGACTAGCCAGCTTTAACCTTCAGACTGCTGCTTTTTCCGCTCTTATGAAACTCTAAAGATCTCCAAAGTGCATTCCATTTCTCCCACGCCAGTAGTTTATGTGCATCCGGACAGGCTGTACAGGTACACTGACCAGACAGCTCACAGCACCCATTTTGAATGAGCTCTTCTTTTGTCTTTTAATAGTGTTGAACCAGGGCCATAAGATGAGTCTGGAGATAGCAGACTGAAACCTTTACCCATATGCCATAGACAGACACGTTGACTGACAAGCCACAGTTGTATTCCCAAGTCTGTAGAAACGCTGTTTTATAAGTATAGTTTATCAAGATTATGTTTAACATAGTTTGCCACAGTAACTTTCTTTACTGAATATTTTCACGAATTTTGAAAGAACTGAAGCATTTATTGTAACTCAGGCATTAATAGCACATGGTTGCATTATATGAGGTCATTTATTTAAATGTTTATTCATTAAATGTCACTTGCAGCCAAAAGTACTTCAGTATTCTATTAACCTTTAGTTAAATTCCGTGTTATGGACAAAGCCTGAAACTAGTGCAGTATCTGTGGCAATATTGTAACATCTAGTAGATATTAGATATAGTGAAGCTATTCTAAATTTTGAAACTAATGTAGAAAAAAGATTATGTTCAGCTCGGTAAACACAGCATGGGAAGTTTTAGTGTGACAGCAAAATTTTAAATGAGTCCTATCTGAGGCATGCACCACAGATTAATTGTCCTTTACTTGAATAAAAAGCAGCTCTGACAGTTTAGCATGGAGACTTTCCTTCTCTGTATAGCTTTTAATAAATGCATTTATAATTGTTATTATATTTTGAAGGTTGGGGGTGCGATCAAGCCTATGTGTTACATATCTGTTTCAGTTTAGAGAGATACATGCAAATATTTTATTTGTGGAAGTAAATGAGAGCAGGGTGGACATCTAGCTACCTGATTGCACCACAGATCATCTGCCAGTGGAAAAATGGAACTGATGCTTATTTGCATAAAACTGTAGGTTCGATAAGGAGCCGAGGTTAAGGCCCCTTTAAAAATCAGGCCTTTAATGAAGCTGTAGCTAAACTCAAACTAGGCAACTGTACATGTATCAGGGTTTCAGCATGAAACTTTTTCACTGTTCTACTGCACACTGCTGTCATTGCCGCAAGAAGCTATTCTAGTCCCTTCTAACACTTGTACCCTTGCTTTGTTCCCAACATCCAGCTGATGAAAACTGGCTGAGATCACATGGAGCCCATCCGCTCTGCTGTGTAATCCACCAAAGCTTACTGTTCCTCCCTAAAAGCGTTGAGTTGCATTGCTTTTGGGGTGAGGGGGTGGCATTGTAATTTTTGGTGAAAATTCAAACTTTGGAGACTGATACAGATTTTTGGGACTCTTATTTGTCTTCTCCTTGTAAGATACACATTGCAGATTTATGGTTTATTAGTAGAGAAAGACATTGTTGCAAATGCACAAAGACAGACATACAGTGGTAGGGAAAGTGTCCCATTGGGTTTTACAGTCTGTCAGGTGAGATGCAGCTGAAACCAGCCCCATCTTGCTCAGTGGTTTGAGCATTGGCCTGCTAAACCCAGGGTTGTGAGTTCAATCCTTGAGGGGGTCACTTAGGGATCTGGGGCAAAATCAGTACTTGGTCCTGCTAGTGAAGGCAGGGGACTGGACTCGATGACCTTTCAAGGTTCCTTCCAGTTCTAGGAGATGAGATATCTCCATTTATTTATCTTTGCTACCCTGGCCTGGTGTAGGTAACTGTGGCTAGGATGGAGAAAGCGAGAGCAGAAATGGAGACACGTGATTAAACTAAAGGTTTAAAAGGGCTGATACCATATAGGTATTTAGGGTACACTTACAATTCACAAGTTTTGCCTTTAAATATTCATTGATCCCTTCTGTGCCTGATGTGCTAATGTCTATTTGCTTACATCTATGCCCAGATAAATATATACACCACATTTTTTACTACAGTATTTGTTTAGTCAGTGAGCCACATTGTATCAGTCTACAGTGATCTTCCTGTGACATTTAATCTTAATAATAGGTTTAAGGCACCACTCTAATACCTTGCCTGAATCATATGGTTCTTCTATCAATTAGTGTTTATTATCTAATATTTTTCTGTGGTGTGTGTGTATGAGAGAGAGATAATCTATTTATCTGTCTGTCTATCCTCTCTATGTTGTTTCCGTGTTGTTCCTTCATTTTATTTATTTGAACCTGATTTTATTTTTAGATAAAAAGTTTGGTAATAAATAACAATTCTTTCATTCAAGGATCTCAAAGCAGTGAAGTTTTAAAGGTTGCCCATAATGAAGTTGTTTAAACAGGAACCATAATACCCTCTGAATAATATTTAAGATGTTAAATATCTAAACACTAGTTTGACTAGCCCACACTGAAGATTTTCTGTTTAAAAGGACTGAGAAGAATATGGCCATGCCAAAGTGGTGCAATATACAATACTATCCTGAACGGAACAGATTCTTCATTCTGCTGTCACTTCTGCCTATGCTTTCCCCTTCTTCTGACCAAATTCCCCCTCCCTCATCCATCCATATTTACAAAAGGGAGGGGTCTGTTTCATGTCAGCTGCACTCCCATCTGTATAGTAGGAAGAACATAGGCTCAGTTTCCCTTTTCATGCACACATGGGACTCCCAGTAGTGTTAATGCTCCACACTTGTCTCAGGGGGGAAATGGGCCCTGAAATCTTTCTTACAGGTGATAATAAAGCACTCATTCACATGGCTTTGATTGAAAAATTGAATCCACTCTCCTTTTTTACTCCCTTCCCTCCCTCCCCCCCAAAAAAAGTTCTGGTGTGCTGGTCACAAGTACAAACAAAAGGAACGGATTTCCTTTGTTTGATGACAGATACAGTCACAAAGTGACCTCAGACTCCCCTCTTTAAGGATGATATGCATTCCTATTTCCAGTCTTTGTCAGGGGAACTATGGGTGTGAATACAAAGCAAAGAAACACCCACGGCTGGCCTGTGCTAGCCAACTCGGGCTCACAGGACTTGGGCTGCGGGGCTGTTTCATTGCTGTGTAAACTTCTTGGCTCAGGGTGGAGCCTGAGCTCTGGGACCCTCCCACCTTGCAGGTGGATTCCGGTCCACTCACCTCTCCATGTCCAGCAGGTCCTATGCAGCTCCTCAGCAACTTCTGTTCCAGTCTTGTAGCGCTTGCTCCTCCGCCTTCCCCATATGGGGTCTCCTGGTGAGAGCATAGATATAAGTCTGGATCCAGTGCCCCCTTCACTCCACTTTGTAAAGACTTTAAACAGACACTGTCAGCTTGGAATAACAGCCCTGAAAGTTCTGTACCTATAAGTGACCTCTAAGACCAGAACAGAAAGAGGCTGAAGAACATTTTTTCTGGGTTTGCAAATCGTTTATTTTGTGTGCTTGTGCATCAGTCGGTTTCACGGTGATGTTGATGGTGTACACCCTGGCATACGCTCGGCAAGGATTTTTACCAGTTACAGTTGGTAGGAGTGTGCACAAAAAGAGAGGGACTGGGGAGTAGAGTTGGGACCACCCAACAGGTTGGGTGGTGGTGTGCTTTAGACCCTTACTAATATAAACTGAGGAGCAGAGAAACCCTTATTTTTTCTTTTGTTTAAAAAAAAAATCAGAACATACTGTTTATCAGAAAATTGATTTAACTATTCAGTTATTAACAATTAAAAAACTCATGTTGACATTGCCACTTTAAGAGGCCAAATTGAGGCAGCCTTGAAAATTTAGCCCATACAGGAAGAAAGCAAAAGTTGCCTCCGAAAGGCAAAACAGACAAAAAGATGTGCTCAGAGCTTGCTTGTACTAGCATGTGAAGAACACACTGCAAGCTGTAAAGAGGGAGGGACCTAAGAGTATGGCCCCTCTCAGAAAACATTTCTGATTCTAGGTGAAAATCACATAGTAAAGGGGGATGAATCCTGCACTGTTGAACTCCAGGGGGCCAGGATTTCAACCCAGAAGTTTTGACACTAGATTTTAGACATCCCATTTAATAACTGACTCACTTCAGATTAACATCATAGGAATTCTCCTAATGAATAGTGTTACCCTTTTCTTTTTTTGATCCTCCCTTCAGTTATTTTTCCAGTATTTTACAGCATACAACAGTAGATCAGTGGGAAGTGAACTGCCTTCAGGCATGACTGTTTCAATCCAGGCAACTGTGCACTGAGGATGTGTCCTGTTTTGTTGAATTTCACCCCACCACAACACATCCTCAGAGCGTTGTGACACGAACTGACATGGAACAGTTAATCATATCTGGTTGATGCGCCACATCACGTGATTAAAAACTTCAATTCTTCCCTTATGTGTGGGAAGAGGTAATTTCCCCTTCACTGCTACCATATATACTAGTCAGGACAGATAAACAGAAGAGTCGATTAAGGGACGTAGTCTTGATAAACTGGTGTGAAATTCAGATTGTTTCTTCAGGGAATCTCTGAAAGGAGGCTGGTTAGCTGAGCACCAAACATATGGTACAATCTGTCTTTGCATAAAGTGGACAGTGGACCTGATTCTGACTTTGTTTATGCTGGAGTAATTCAGGAGTAGATCCACTGGCTGGTGTGATACCAGTGTCACTGAGCATAGACTCAGCAGCTCCTATGACATTTTTAACAAGAGGTTTTGTGCTTTGCTTGAATGAGTGAACTTTACTGCAGCACCTCTGTTGTAGTTATTGGGCACTGAGGTTTAAGAAATGACGAAATCCTAAATCACCTGGATCATGCATTACTTAGGCTCCAATCCAGAACTGATCTCTGTATGAGCTTAGGGGTATGCCCATGTCGAGCTCAATCCAGGATTGAGGCCTTGATCAGCTCTGAGCTGGTGTAAATTGGCATGGCTCCACTGAGTAGACCTAGGCTGGTTTACGTCAGCTGAGGATCTGGCTCTAGAAGAGGGTGTGTGGTATTTATGTTCAAAATAGGAGTCAGTGTTATAACTATAATTGTTATGATACCATCCTAAGGTAAGAGCAGGGATGTTATTAAAAACACTAATATAGGATTAGTCTCAACAATTATTATTTAATGGTGGCTCCTTTTGAATGTGTTGCCTTGAGACTTGGTCTTCAGTGTGGCTCTTTCTGACTTTTATAAATGTGTTAAATTAAATAATATTCCAAGATAAACGAAGGAATTAAAAATGAAAACTATGGAAAAGAAAAAATAAAGCAGGACAGCTAGTGCAAACAGAAATGAATATTAATTTAATGCCGAATGTGAAAATGTGTCAAAAGTGCTAATCAAATAGTTTCATGTAATACAAAAACTAAAAATTTTGTTCTGGGAAGGCAATATTTTCTGTATTAGCTTTCAGTCACTTTCACATAGGGCTATATCGATGCCAATTAAAATTCTGTGACCGTCAGTATAACGACCCAATCAAAGTTATTTCTAACCTACATAACAACCTAAATATAATTAACAAACTATATAATTTCTAGAGCTGCCCAAATAATTAAAAATATTTGACAAATAATTGATTCATGATTGAAAAAATGAATAAATTATTTGAAGAACTCCATAGAGCTGGTTGAATAATTCAAAATGCATTTGTGAATAATTGTTTAATTAATGGATGGAAAAATATATTGAATACATTATTGGAACATTAGGACAAATATAATTTGACTCATACTAATAGGCTTCAGTACTACAAAGTGCTCAGTACCTCCTAATGATGATGGGAGTGGAAGGTGCTCAGCAGAATGCACTCTCAGGCTTTTAAATATTAGGGCCTTGTTTCAGTAAAGCATGTAAACTGGAGCTTAAGTGCTTTGCTGAATCAGGGCCTGCGTCCAATCCTGCAAACACTTACAGATGGGTAGCTGGGACCACTACTGCGCATAGAAGTACTTATGTCTGTATGTGTTTGCAGGATCAAAGGCCTGTTTGGTATGAAATTAATCTTTCCAAGCTGTTATTACTAACATAGACATTGTCACACACAAAAGATTTCTTAATATATATCCAAATTTCAACCCCCACATTCACTGTATTCACGATTTGAACTATTTAAACTGTTCTAATCTTTCCATATTAGATATTTGTGCAGTACCCTTAGTTTACAAGCCAACTATACATATAGATGTATTACGTAAAATACCTCTCACCCTTATCTTCAGTAATATGTTTTTTCTGCGTAAAATACACTCCATCTTCAAGGCTCTGTGTGCCTGATCCAAAGCCTATTGAAATCAATTTGAGAACTCCAACCCCCCATTCTGTGGCCACTAGGTGACTGTCACCCTTCAACACAGTTCCTGTACAGGCCATAGGTGATATGTGGAGCACTTTGCTTTTGCCTTGGCAAACCATAGATGAATTATGCCCACAGTGTTGACGGACAATATCAGACTCATGATATTTAAGTAATTTCTAGCTTCAGGTCACTTTACACACATGGCTGCTTTTAGTTATGTTTTTATACAACGATTAGTGAAATTACCCAGGAAAACAATGAATTTCTTGATAATATACTGAGTTTTCAAGTTCTCGTTAGTCTTAACAAAACCTGATAACTGACATACTAGAAGTGCTAATCATAAACTATAGGGTAATTTTTTTACAGCAAGAGACACCCTTTCTAAGCAGTGGTTAGTTCTTTCAGAGGAATATTGGTCAGTCTTTGAGATATGAACATACAGCTGTCTGTTGGATTAGTTATCAGTGGCACCAGTATGTTGTTCAAACATGCAAGTCCCACTCTGGGTATGGTTCATGGTGGGAGTATATCATTTCAAGAAATAAAAAGCTTCAGCTTAAAGTGGTATTATAATGATATTTTTAACACCACAGACTTCTACATGACAAAGAGATCATTAATGTCTGCCTATGTAGGAAAGTCTTGCTGCTGTTATCACATGGCATAGTCTTAAAGGGGGCCCTTCTTTAGACTTGGTTCTCTCCAGTTTTCCATCCAAGTGTCCATCAACCCACGATGAAGAGAAGGAAGTAAATATGTTCATGCTCCTTCTTTGATGAATACAGACGCCCACCAGGTTATGCAAACCCGATTTACACAAATCTGCACTTACGGAAGAAGTTCCGTAAGCTAGAAATAGTTGTTTTTGTTTTTTTGTTTTGTTTTTTTGTTTTTTGCGTAATGGTTGGGTATACGTTTCCGACGTACACAAAATTTGAGTTACGCACAGCATTCCGGAATGCTTGCGTATGTCGGGGAGCGTCTGTATTCTGACAGGTGGTTTCATGACAAACTTTATCTTCTGCCCTTTGAGGAAAATAGTCTGGAATCCCCTGGTATATAAGGAATGCTTCTTGTGTTACATGTCCATTTCCCAAAAGGAAAATATTAACATATGCTTATGATTTTGACCATGTTAAGTTATTTTCTGTTCAATGAAAGCATGAGAATCTTTCCATTGACTTCAGTGGGCTTTGCATCAAGCCCTAAATGCCTCCTTTTCAGATATTTTCAGATAACCTGGTTAATTGTTATCTCTGAATTATGGTCAGCTGTGATGCTGTCCGACTGGTATAATCCCATTGTCTTTTTTAATTATGAACAATACGATTCCACTGCATAAACAAGTTATTTTATCTTCTTTTGCCAATGGCAAACAAAGATAATAAGAATATACATATTTATTGGGCATTAACACCATTATGTTTTCCTGGATGATAATTTAATACAATTTTCAATGTCTACTGAGTACAGATATAACTTCCTAATTTTACTGAGTGTCTGTCTGTCAGTAAAATGATTTTGTGATCTTTAACAGAAATATTTTAAATACCGTATGTTGCCTATATAATAATTACAAGGTAATTAACATCTTAATAGGATTACAATTAAACCCATATCATAGTGTTTTCATGTTCCTAACCGTAATCAGTTCTGTATATTAAGGTAAAATCTCATTCCTACAGTAACAACATTATGTTAACTTGTTAATAACATCATTCTGATTTTACAAACAAGACGTTGTTAATTAATTCTGGGAAATCCTATGGCCTGTGTTATACAGAAGGTCAGGCTCATAGTCTATGAGTCTGTGATCACAGTGGGCCCTTCTATTAGTCTATATTAGCGTTATGTTTTTGTTAGTATTTTATGGGCCAGATATTCGAAAGTGGTTTCTAAAATTGCATGTGCAGCTTTTGTCCATGCAAAAGATTGTCCATGCAAAAGATTTGAAAATGCAAACTTACAAGTAGTTTTACTTGCTAGGTTGAAGCCTCTGTGAAAATTTAGCCCTACATATTTTCATCTCTTGAATCTAAGCGGTTGGACTATAGTTTGGCACTGGGATATTTTGGACCATGAGGGTAGATTTTTGACATAATTTGGTTATTTCTCTCTTACTGCACACAGTTAGGATTCCTCAGTAAACAAATTGTCACACTGGGGGAGGTGAGAGAATGGAAGGAGAGTTGGATCTTGCTACAGCAATCTACTGTACTCAATCTACTGTATTAAAAGGATATTTCGCCCTTGTTATTCCAGCAGAAGCCCGCGTAGAGCATGGTTCAGGACACAGCTGTTGTGGTACAAGGTGGTTGGACCTCCCCCTTCTCTGGAAGGCCATGAAATAGTCCAGCATTGGGTGGGTAGGGTGCATGGCCAAGGACTCAGGAGACTGAATGAGTCAGTGTGTGTCCCCAGGGCAGCCCCTATCAGCTGGACTTCTATGAAGCTTCAACTTAATTGCCCCAGTGGAACCCCTAAGGGAGGGTGGAGTGTCTGTCTCCACCTGGGACTGAATTCCCCTCCTTGTGCAGTGGCCCTGGCTGGCTCAGGAAGTCACATCTTGCTCCCCTTCTGTGCCAGCAGGAGTGAATGGAGTCCATTCTCTTTTCCAAAAGTACACTGTAATTTGTTGGGCCAAAATAGAACATGTCAGTGAAGCTTAGAAGTAATCTCTGCTTAAGCACTGACCCTGGCCCTCAGATTTATGTGCTTGCGCCTGCTGTCCCATCATATACTAAAATACCCACTCCAGTGTGCAGTGTTTATGTAATGATGTCATCTCGTTTAAAAATATATGGTTGTATATTGTATTTGTTGTTAAAAACCTCAGTAAAGACCTAGGGCTTGATTCATTGGAGAAGTGGAGTGCAATCTGACTCTCTTGTATCACCAGAGGCAGCTATTCCTCAGGATCAATTCATTCCCCGAAGAGAGCAAGCATTGTTTTCCCTATTGCACTTCTTGGGAATATCTAGTGTTCCAGTAAAAGATGCTCACCTCATGGATGCCGTCCCTGCCACCCACTTTCTGAGATGCACTCATTAACTTGGTATCCTCTATTAGAGTGAGAATTGTGAGTGTCTTGCACTATGACAGCTCCCCTTTGGGACAGAATTTCTGCTGCTGGAGGTTGGCAACTCAGGGCTTGTCTACACTAGCAAGTTTCTGTGCAGCAAAGCAGCTTTTTGTGCTCAAACTGCAGCCGTGTACACACTGCCAAGCCCCTGTGTGCGCGGGAACTCCTCAGTTGCAGCGCTGCAAAAACCCCACCTCGACGAGAGTCGTAAGGCTATTAGCGCAGAGGCTCCAGCGCTCTATTGCCAGTGTAGACACTTGATTGCTTTCTGCGCTTTAATTGGTCTCCAGAGCTGTCCCATAATGCCTCAGGTGACCGCTCTGCTCATTGTTTTGAACTCAGCTGCCCTGGAGACATGTGCCCCTTCCCTTTCAAAGCACCGTTTCTGACCGTCCTTGCGAGCTGTGCTGATCTGCTCCAGGACACAAAGCAAACCATTAATGTGGAATGATTATTCTGTTGAACAAAGAGGCAGGTGTGTGTGTGTGTGTGTGTGTGTGTGTGTGTGTGTGAGAGAGAGAGAGAGAGAGAGAGAGAGATTGCTGTGCAGAGAGCCCAGGGAAGGAGGTGGGGGGCTGATGTTGGGGTTTCCCCCTCCCCCTGCCTCAGGACTGGTTGCTTCCTGCCACTGTCTGCACTTACAAGACAGCAGGTTGACACTCTCTGTCCCCCAAAACACACTGTCTCCCCCCGCATACACACACACATTCCCTGTCACACACTTTCTCCCCCCCCTTCAGTTGAAAAGCAAATGGCAATGTAGTAGGGTGCCCATGGAACAATGGGATTGGGAAACCTGGATCATGTGATGCTGTGCCTGCCCCATGAGGCATTGCAAACCCTTCCCAAAGCACCCTGCGGCCAGTTGCACAGTGGGAGAGCTACCACAATGCACTGCTGTCTTTGCCGTTGCAAGAGCTGCTAATGTGGATGCACTCCAGTGTCATGAGCACAGTGTGGACACGCAACAATGGTTTAATTCCAGTGGTTTAATAAAAGTGGTATAACTTGTGGTGCGGAAACTTGTCAGTGTAGACATACCCTCATCTTCTATCTTCAGGAACCTGGGAGTGAATATAGTTCTATGTCAGGCAATGTTTGGCACGCGGCTCGCCAGGGTAAGCACCCTAGCGGGCCGGGCCCGTTTATTTACCTGCTGACGTGGCAGGTTCGGCCGATCGCGGCCCCCAAGCGGCGCGGGCGAGGGATGTGCTGGCCGCGGCTTCCCGCTGCCCCCATTGGCCTGGGACGGCGAACTGAGTGGGGGCCACGATCGGCCGAACCTGCCACGTCAGCAGGTAAATAAACGGGCCCGGCCCGCTAGGGTGCTTACCCTGGCGAGCCGCGTGCCAAATGTTGCCGACCCCTGCTCTATGTTAACAAGAAAATACAGCTGTAAAGTGAGTGTAAAATGAAAAGTTGTAAAAAATGTAATATATACAAAAGAAAGTTAAAACACACATTGGATTGGATCCAACCATTCGAGACACAAAAGACACTGGAATACATGCATGAAATACATAAAATAGATTTGACCTCACAATCCATTAACATTGCGGTTTGAATATAGCAAATTATGGTCCCTGCACCAGTAATTCGGTGTATTCACATTTTTAACAGGAGAGGACCCTTCTGATTTTTGACAACAAACTTCTCACATTTTTACACAAGACCTTTTGAGGTTTATTAAAGTGCTTTGCTAACATTGTGACTTCCAGTGTAAAATGTGCATTAGGATTTACACCCTGACCATACTCTTTATAAGTGGAAAAATAAGTGTTTCCCTGAGGCTGAGATTCAGCAGTCAAATTCATGGGGCTCAGAAGCCTTCCTGGATTTTGAATGGGGGCCATACAATTTCCAAATTAAATACCAATGTGCTACATAGGATCTGAGTATAATAAGCCTCAGCAAACCTTAAGATATTTGTTCTTAATTTATGAAGGGACAAAATCAAGCTTAAAGGTTTTACTTTTCCAGTTTTCACATAAAGTATTTGGCCAAAGCTGCCCTTGGTTACGCTGGTGTAAATCAGGAGTAACGTCAGAGGGATTGCTTGGATTGACAATGGGGTGAATTTACTTTATTGATGAAGAAATGGGAATGAAAAAGTGTTTGGCCGTTTTAAATAATTGAGTCTGTTTGCATACTGTGTGTTATTAGGGTATGTTTAAATCTTCAACTGTTTCATATTAGCTATATTAATGTTTTTTAAAAATAATCTATTTTGAACATGTTATTGCAATACATGCTGAAATATTTCTGAAGGCCAGGGTTAGAACTTGCCAGTTGGAAAAAGACAGTCTTACTTGCTGAAGTATGAAAGTCAGATGGCCTCAAATACCATCTGAAAAGATAACCATATTTTTTTCAGCTGTTGTGTAGCCTCCATATCTTACTGTCAAGAAGCTTCTTTTGGGACTGAGACAGGTCACGTTGGAAGTCAGTGGCTAATCAGCTCCCACTGCAGATTGTCTGCCTTCAGCTTGAATTATCTTAGGCAGACATCCTGGCTAGCTGCAACACAAATGTCTGATGGCTTAAGCCTGAGAAGACCTGAGTTTGGCAGCCACTAAGTTAGAGATGGGGGGGGAAAAGAAATCCTATCTTTTCTGGTGCTTTTCCCTTCTTGGTTTCCCCACTAAAAATCAATAATGTGGTCGATAGTAGGTTTTGAGTTGTTCACTACATAATGGAGTTTTTTCTGATGTAAACCTTGGGTGTCTGGGTTTCAGACATTATAAGGTGTCAAAGGAGGTTTGATAGCTGCCACAGTTGTCCCAAGCTACATTTTATTTCCAGTGACAGCCTTTGTAATATGAGAAGAAAAGGAGTTCAGCAGTTATAAGTATAGATCATTTTTACACCATTTACAGTTTTTTTGTGGGTGAAAAGTTTTTCAGAAATGGATCATATTCTTTTTTAAAACCTACATTGAAAAAAATGCACTTGAGACAGTGTTAAATCCGATAGAATCCGGTTTTCAGTAAACATTCCAAAGTTTGTGTGAACTAGCCAGTGTGAGACTTCACAAAACATTTATTTTCCTAATTTCCTTGTAAAAGATATTTAGAATATAGTTATGTATGTAGAACAATAGTCTTATTAATTAAATAATTCATTCAGGAAAACATTATTGTTTCTTTCCATCACTAGAAGTGTGTCAGGAGTAGCTAAACTAACAAGTATGTGATAGAATTGTTGTTACTTGTTTGTAGACATATAACATACATTTTCTTTTTTTATTAAGTATGTGTCTAACAAGCTTAAGTTGGTGTAGCCATGTTGGTCCCAGGATATTAGAGAGAGAAGGTAGGTGAGGTAATATCTTTTATTGGACCAGCTTCTGTTGGTGAGAGAGACAAGCTTTCAAGCTTACACAGAGCTTTTCTTCAGATCTGGGCTGACCTGAAGAAGAAGTCTGGACAGAAGCTGGTCCAATAAAAGATAGTACCTCACCCTCATTGTCTGTCTAACAAGTTTAAGGACAATTTGAGTTGACAGAGGTACTACAGTATGCAAATCTTTTCTATGTCCATTCACACAATCTTACTATTATTGGTGCAAGAGTCTTCTCCTTTGTAGTTCCTTCATATGGCTTAGCCTTCTGGAATAGTAGTCCTGTATCTTTCTGCCTCATCTATTCTCATCTCATTTAATCTGCAAACATGTATTTTCTCTCTTGCTTTTACCTATTAATTTCTCTCTCCTTCTGCTATTTTTATAACATAACTCAGGAACCACATTCATTATCTCCCTAAAGCATGTTAAAATACAGTTTGTATGAAAGAATCCATAAGATTCAAAGAGGTTGGATGTTTATAGAGATAACAAGGATATCTAGAGTTATAGTTGTTAATGCAAATAAAAAAGTAATGGAAGGGAGAGAAAACTTCATATTTCAGGGCTAAACTAATCTTGAACTATTACTGATTAGGATGAGACCTTCATGGGGGAGGGGTATATAGCTAACCACTCATCTGGCCACTTTCAGGTTCTTGCAGCTTCCTCTGGTGCTTCCTTTGGTGCTGGCCAGTTTTGGAGACAGGATTCTGATCTAGATAGATCACTAGTTTGATCCAGCATAGTTGCTATGTTCTTATGCTGTGCAAAATGAAGAATGCATTCCTGCCAACTGTTTACTCGTTGCTGTAATCCAATGAATAATGGTTTGCAGGATTGGACTCGAAAGTCGTTGTCAGAAGCAAATTCTTTCCTCAGATCCATGCATACAGCTCATGAATTGATTTCAATGGGAGTTGCACCTGAATAGCTAAGGGCATAACATGGCCTTTAAATATTTAGAAAGTATTATTTGGGCCTCCCAGTCCTTCTCCTACTGAAGTGAGTAGTAGTTTTGCCAGTGACTTCCATGAGAGTACATGATCTTGTAAACCCTCATTCAAGTGAGTAGTCCCCTTGACTTTGGTGGGACTTTTGCTTGAATAATAATTGCAGAATTAGGTCTTAGATGGAAGAGAGAATGGAAGACTTAAAATGGAAGATCTTAGAAAATTGTGATGATACAACATCTTTCACAGTACCAAAATGACACTGTTATTTAAAGCCTTGAAAATTCTGTTTGAATTGTATTTCAATATTTAGCCAATAATCTTTAAATACGTGCATTTGAAGCAAGTATCTTACCCCAGTACACTTTTAGATATCAATCATGCTATATTAATTGAAAGGATTTGGTCTAATCTCATAAAGAAACAGGCAAACTCTTGCCTTTGCCTTTAAAGAAAAAATATATCACTCATGTCATCCATTACTGTGCTATAATTATGGTAAGTGAAGCAGAACAGAATCGATGGAGCAATTTATCAATGCATTCCGAACTATTCTAGCACAACTGACGTCATGCAACTGCAGATACTGTCCTTCAATATAAAAAATATCCAGCAGTGTCAAGACTTTATTCTGATCCATTTCAGCATATTTTAATATTTAATGTTGTCATTTCAATTATAGTTTAATTAATTTATTTCATTTGCTATACAATTATATTTAATTAATTGGCTTTTTAAACTTTTCCCCCCTTAAATTAAAATTTCAAAAGGGCAAGAAAAAGAGTGAGGATAAAAATTCCAGTTACTATTTAATTCAGACTTCAAGTTAAAAAACCCTTAAACTTTAAAGTTTATATTAATAGAGCGTAAACTTGATCTTTTCTATGCCACTGTAAATTATTTCAAGATAAGAAGCAGACTGTAATGTGTGTGTGGTAAGCATTTCCAATGGGCATTTGTCTTTCAATATTGAATACTTCCCCAAAATGTCATTTTAATACATGGATACTGTTTAGTATCTTCAAATATTTGCCTTTTCACGCATTCAGTTTTCCAAGTGTTGGATTTTACCCGTGTCTTATCTTTTAAGTTTTATTCAAATAGGCTTACGGAGTTAGAGCTCATGCAGACTATACTTGTGTAAAACAGTCCTGGAGTTCGTATTGTTTGTTCTGTAAAAACACTCATTGCAAATTCCTCATGAAGTCATTAAATGTATTTACAGTACATTAAATATGAAAAATGAACTTGTTCAATAAGAGGATTGTTTAAAACATAGAGAGAATTGCAGTGAAAATTCCTTGCTCTATCCCTCCCTTCCCCACTAGCAATACTAACATGAATCCCTGTGGGGTAATCTATCCTGCTCTTGACTTAAGCATCTATCTGTTAAATTATTTTCCTAATTCTGGGCTAAAGTGTGTGGTAACAACTGTTCCTTTCCTCACATGGGCACAGAGCAGATTTTGGCGCTGTCAAAGAGAGAGGCAATTGGTCTGAAAACACACTGATTTTGTGGGGTGTGAGGAGAAGAAAGGTCTTTATTTACACATGACACCAAAATTAGACACCAAAATGAAAGATGTTACCTCACCCACCTTGTCTCACCAAAATTAAAATCTGTTAATAAAGTATGCATATTTTAAAATAACCAGCTGCTTCAAGATATATTTCCACTTCAAACAATTTGTTTCCAGGAGAGAAGCACATGAAAAAGTTCACAAGAAAATAGAAACTGTTGCTCCTTGAAAGTAGTTTCTTTCATATAAAGTGGTTTGATTACTTGTAGGTATTTTATATCGACTTGTTGCAAATCTTTATTTTTCTGTAGATGGATTTTTTTTAATCCAAAAAAAGAAGGATCCTGTACTTTGATTCCAGCTAGAGTTTCCATGGCCTCATTAAACATTAACAAAAGGGAGAATGTATTCTGTATTTTGTAATTCTTGATCTGTCCCATATTATTGTACAGCCACAATAACAGCATTGCCTACTGTACTATATATTAGTTCTTGGATAGTCAGCGTGGTTCTGTTTTTTGTGTCCTGTCGGTTTAGTTTCCTAATTGCTCTTGGAGCCTTTGTTTTTGAGTGAAAAGCCTGTTAAAGGGTTAAGGAGCATGCAGTCCGAACTTCCTTAGTGGAATGTGTTCTCTGCTAAGGAAATCAGAATGTCACTCACTATTTAAAGATCTACTAGTAAACTGTTTTGTCGGATGGATTTATTAAGGGTGATTTTACCTGGTATCACATTGTATTGTTTAATTTGGGCTATATTTAACCAGCATTCTGTTTAAACAGTGTCAGCGAGTTCTGAGAGCTTGCCAGACAAATTCTCAAAATGGTTGCCAAGCTGTAAGATGGCTGCCAAGGTCTGAACACACAGAACAGGTCCAAAATGGTGACCAACTTCTCAGAATTTTCCTGTCGATTTCTTTCCCCCCCAAAATGAGGAAGATGCAGGACTTGGCTCTAGCCCCTTTGGCACTACGATTTATAGTGTCATCCAAAGATTCAAGTAGTCACTGTGTTCTTGTTTCACAGTACTTGGCAGAAAGCTATTTAGAGGAGGACGTGGGTGAAATAGCCAGTGTAAAATAACATAAGAGTTTTCCTTCCTTGGCTAAAATGCACCAAACATGTTGAAAATATGAAATGGAGAGTACAGTACTTTAAAAGAACTCTGAAGAGAGCTGCTTTAACTGACACTTCAGACTATGTTCTTTTGTAATGTGTCTAAAGTGGTGCAAACTTTATACAACAGGTTTAAGATTTATTTTATTTTTGCATTTGTTTACTTAAGTTTATAGCAGTTGCTTTCTGGCAGTTGTGCTTCTTAGCAGATTGAAATAAAATCATAAGGGTGAATTAAAACACACTGCTGTTAGTGCTGATTAGAATTTTAGCTTAGTGTAAATACCGGATGTAGTGTCCAACTTTTCAGGGACTTGGCATCGACTCAACAGGGATCTCCAGGCTACACAGGAGACAGTGTGTGCTTGGATGCTTTTTGAATACTTGGATAGGTGAAACTTACTACTTCTGCTGGCATGTGAGTTAATTTTATGGCTGTGTTATACATTATATTGCCCTAAAATAGCTGTAAAAAAAAGAATAAGATAATAAGACAAAATATTATGATCTAAAAAAATTGAAAATCTGGATTTTATTTAAATCCCGGGCATTCTGGGCTAAGGGCTTGCCTGCACATACAAGCTGTAAATACAACACTAGTTTGGAATGTTTGAATTGTACTTATAAATATAACAAAAAAATTGAAGGACGTGTCATTTTGAAAAGTCATAGATTATCATTAATTATTTATACAGCTGCAACGGTTTTAACTTAAAATCATAGGTTGCCAGTGCAGTGTTTTCTTCTATAAAATACCTGTATTCAGAAGGACTGTATTTGTAAGCTCTCTGTTTACAGATTCCGGCTGATCCTATATCCCTTAGTTACTCTTCCCTCCTAAATAGCTTCCCCCTTCTCAACAACCAGGGTTACCGCTGCACATTTTCATCTATTAAGAAAACAAAGTTAATAAAAAACCCTGAGAGGCAAGTATCATCCTCCATTGCTGATGCAACAAGTCCTTGCATCAGCTAGCTAGAAGGTATTAAACTAGTAAAATAATTAGCACTTTTTGATAAGCTCAAATACCTCATCACTGTAACTGTCTATTCTCTGCCAGCACTGACCTACAAGTCAATAGGCCATGTCATTTCTCCTATAGAAACTGTAAAGCACCTGAAATGCATTTTGCTCTATGGCTGATCCAGTTGGGTGAGGGAACTGATAGAGCAGCAAATGTTCCTTCAGCTATAACTGTTTGTACTGGGGTGTTTAAGGCCAGAATGTTTCCCAAAGCCTTGTATTTTTACATTTTCCTGGGGTTTGTAAACAACCTTCAGTTCAAATTTATGCTCTCTTTCTGAAAGCAATCACTACCCAAAGTCCAAACGGTACATCTGGGGAACCAAGTGTTATTGACAATGATGGAATTTGAACTCTGAATCCTTCAGTGTAAAACATCAATGCACATTAAGATATTTGGCCTCTAAAAGACCAACAGATAGCAACAAGAGCACATAGAAGTTAGTTGCGGAGGTGAATGTTCTGAGTTATATAACACATTCTTTCATACATGTTTTCAGTCTGTTCTAATTTTATACACTGTCAAAAATGTGGAGTGATACAAATTCAGGAACAACATTTTGTATCTTCCCTGCTAACGTAAAAAACAAATCACAATCGAATTCTATAAGTGAATATCACAATCTTTACTGAAGAGTTTATTAAAGTAAGATTAAAACACTTTCTTATCCCTCTTTCCATTCCCCCTGAAATCTAATAGAAAAGTATAAATTTAAAGAACAGTACTTCAGCTGCTTTAAATGAGAAGACAAGTAATGAGACATTTAAAAGCTACGTACGTACACGCTAGTATAAAATTGTGCATCGTCTTTTTGTTGACCAACTTTGGGGTTTATTCTGCTGTATGTTTGTTGAATTTGTGTTTACATTTTAGATAAGCATAACTGGCGATGAGCTTGATTTTAAATGTCCGTTGCGAAATTTTTGTTTTTTATATCACCTTTTCAAGCCTACCTATGTTAAGGAAATACCTAACAAGTTAACCATTACATTTCAATATTATGAATGTATAGGCCATTGGAGGATTTTCCAGGTACTCCTTCCTATGTGTCATTATTTACACTAAATGACCATTGGGCCTGATTCTCTTCTCACTTAATATCATTTTTTCACCAATGATTTACACAAATGTAAATGAGGGAAGAATTCGGTCCATTGTGCATGGCTTAAAATAGCCATTCTTAGTTCTAGATTCTGATCTCACCATGTTGTACGTGGGGAATAACTTCATTGTAGCCAACAAAATTACAGTGTTGTAAAACTGGTATTAGTGAGAGGAGAATCAGGCCCTTAGTTTACAAACCTGTCAATTTATCTGTCATGGAATGAAATCCTTCAGAAACTTTTGGCACTAATTAATATTATGCTTTGTAAAGTGAGTCTGTTTTGCTTTTTTGTAATTTGAACTGGTGATACTTGTTTGTATATTCTACACGTACACACTCTGTATGTGTGTGTGCACACGCGTACGTCTATATGATATGTATAAAATTACTTTTTATATAGTAACTTTCTGCATAGGGCAACCCAAACAGCTGTTCCTCCTTTTTATAGCTTCTTTAATCTATGTGCCAACAAGTCAGTTTACAAAATCTGTTTTGTTGATGACTGCTGTGATAATAATTGTGGTGTTTTGTGGCTTGGCAAAAGCCTGGGGTCTCCTCCGAGGACTCTTGCCAAAGCCTTTGAAGGGGTTGAGGTAGATTCACTGCCAAAATGAGTCACCACTCTCTATTTTATTTAGTGTCCTTCTGCCAAGGCCTTAGACACTTTCTGTTTTCATTCTTTTGTAGGCTTTCCTTCCCACATTGTGGTTTTCTTCACAGCCAGAGTAATGTGTTTGCCAGCATAGGTGAGAGAGTGTGGCTAACTCCCCCAATGCCACTGCTAGACGATGCTTAAGGGTTAGTGGTTTAGCTACTGTGCTTTCTTAAATGAATGTGCAAGATTTAATTATACATCTATGAATTATAAATAAAAGGACGGCTCTAGCTAATATAGTGCAGCTCAGTAAGGTGGAGTAAGGTCAGGGGAATTCAGAAGTTTCCCACTGTTCACTTCTCAATGGCACTGTGATAGTGCATTCTTTTAATCATTGTACTAGTCGCATTAGGGATGAGTTGTTCCTGTTGAGTTTACTCTCATTTTTTGGCCTGTTGCTCAGCTTGTTTACGACTTTCTCCTGCCCCCAGAAGCAGGGAATCATTCTCTCGGCAACGGAGTGACAAAGCTTGCTGTGTTCCCAAATGCACAGGAGTTATAACGACACTTTGTACCTCCCACCCAAATACCTCAATGCGCTCTGCAAGCAAGAATTAGTTAAGCCTCCTGACACCGCTTCTGCGAATGTGAAAACTGAGACACGGAGAGGTGAAGTGGTTTGGCCAGATTCATGTAGTAAATCTGCAGCAGGGCTGGGAACAGAACCCACTCATCTGACTCACTGGCCTTTGCTTTAACCACAAGAACTTCCTCCTCCTGGCTATAGAAGGAGAGATGTTTCTGCCTCATTCTAGATAAAATGCTAGAGGTAGAGATCGCCCAGATATCCTGGAGGTAAAGTGTGTAACTACTAGAGGGTGATTTTGGATGAGATGAGACATGTGGGTAGATGACTTATTACAGTATCTGTGGTTTTCTTATTACTGCAGTGTTTTGGTATCAATAAGGAAAGTAGTGACGCAATTTCTATAAACAGTTAAGAAAAATTAGAGTGAAAAAATGTGTCTGGTACCCAAAAAATAACTGTAGCATTAGCTATTCAAATGGATTCTCCCTTCCTTATCAGCAAAACACTCATGCTATGTGATCTAGGCAGTTAGACAGCTTAGTACTGACTTACTAATGCTGGTATTTTTAAAGGAGTCTAAGGGAGTTAGCACCCAACTCCCCAAAACTCCACCCTAAAATACTACATATTGCAACACATACATGTCACATGCTCCTGAAGGACTCTTAATATCCCCCATGTTGCTCTGTGATTCTCAAGACATTTCTGGTCAGGACTCACCTGAGAACCAGAACCAGTTCTCAGGGCTCACTATCAAACAAAATTGTCCCAAATGAGTAATTAAATACACATGTAAAAATACAAATTTAAGAAAATAAAAATTTTGTGAGCCAATGCAAACTTTGGAATAATTACGGGGGATGTCAGATAGGGGGAAATACTTTGGGAGATCAGTTGTCTTTCCTCATTTCTTCTTTCTGTGTCAGCCTCTACTTGTTATGCTGTTTTGCTCTTTTGGGGTGAAATTGTTCCCTGTGCAGAGGATCAGCACAAGGCCTATGTATCAGTGGAGTTTCATTGAAGCCTGTGCTCTGCACAGGGGTGAGTTTCACACAGAAAGAATAAAACAGCATAGGCTTATAGGGGTTCACTGGGACTTAAGTGATGCATAAGCCTTGTGTTGTGTTAGCTTGGCACAGGGATGAATTTAACCCTGCATGCTTACCTCTTTTCCCTCCCTCTTGTCTTTTTTCCCAGTGTCTTGCCTTTCCCGCCCCCCCCCCCTTTCTCTGCCAGTTGGCACCCTTTTATTTCTTTGTGTGTCCATTTGCCCCTCTATATTCCTCTTTTTTGTGTTTGTCCATAATTTTTGTCCTCTCTTGCTAAGCTTTCCTGCTTATCATCTTTCTGATTGTCCTTTTACCAGGCACAATTTAGCAGAGTCGCTCCTGCAATGAAGCACTTTACCTGAAGTGTCTTGTAGGAGTGAAACTGATAAAAAAATCATATAGTCCTAGTCAATTTCACATCACAGCAGCCCAGGCAGGTAACCTGTTTCTGCTTAGGAGCACATTCTTGGTCCTACCATTTTGTCATTGTCAGCTACTGGTGGACATTCAAGCTGGGTACTCACTGCCCACAGTCTGAGAACAGCTGATAAAATCATCCATAATTTGGAGACTAGGGGTTAAATGGCTCCCTGGTGTAACTTCAGTGACTTTGTTGGAGTTTCCTGAGGAATTAATTTGGCTTTGTAGGTTTCAAAATGAAATTTTAATTTCAAAAAAGGAATTATCTTATTTCTGTAAATTTAAATTAGACTAGCAGTTGACAGATTAGTCACCTGGTAGTAGCATTAAAAGATATTAAATAATCCCCTGGCCACTTCACCGTCAGTGGTCTCTTAAAATATGCGTTAAAATATGTGTTAACTACTTATGCTAAAAGTCTGTTCCACCTTGTATTTATTTGTAACACTTCTGAGTACCTTTCCCAGACCTTAAAAAGAGTTCAGTATAAACGCAAAAGCTTATCTCTCTCACCAACAGCAATTGGTCCATTAAAAAATACTACCTCATCCACTTTGTCTCTCTAATATCCGGGGGCCAACACAACGACAGCACAACACTGTAAACATTAATTTCCCATGTTAATTTGCAGTTTCCACAGAGATGTTGGAGGATTGCAAAGGGGAAGAATAGCGGCCTATGAAAATTAGAATACAGGCAGATTGGTCCACAGGACAGTCTCTGTATTGAAATATGCTTTACACCGTGAAAAGTTTGAGAACCTCAGTATTACTCCTTTCAGATTATTTAAATGTTGTTATACTGTTCTAGTGCCTACTTCATATTCCTATGTCAGAATTTGAATGTGAAGAGCACATTATATGCGTAATTCTCTATTTCGTATATGGGAGAGGTTTGCTATCTTTCTGTACATTTAAGCAAATTCTTGCTTTTAACATAATTTTTGTGAGAATTTCCAGCAGCTATAGTTTTCTTTTACTGAGTTTCATGCCTTTTTCTTAAGAAAAGAAATTAAGTTCTCCAATGAGGTAAATGCTCAGCTTTACTCAAAATCTAAGCCATTATGACTGAATTCAGTTTCATGGACAGCTTCACCCATAAATGTACCTAGAATACCTCTGTGCTATTGCTTGTATCACTGTTGGTAGAAATAACAACACCTGCTGTACTTAAAAGACGCCTGTATCAATATAGAATCAGATTCTTTGTTGGTGAAAATCAGCATAGCTCCATTGACTTTTGATGGAGCTACACCAGTTTAGACTAGCTGAAGATCTGGCCCATAGTACAGAATCTTGCGACTTGAATTTAAGTAACATTGTACAAAAGTTTCCACCTACTCTGGTACCTAAAGTCACCAGATGCGGTTCAAAGGGTCCACACAAAGAAACCAATATAACCAAATGGTAAACTCCGGATTTACCATAAAGTTAAATTTAGGCCCTTTCTTTTACTGCTTTTGCATCTGGATTTGTTAGCAATGTCCAGAAAGATTTCAGCTATGGAAGAATTAAAAATGTCCTATATATTTATATATTTGCACAGTTATACTGATTTAAACTACCTACTAGGTATTGTACTAATAATTCTCAAGTTAGAGACAGAGAATTTTAACACAACATGATATCCTCTGTTATGCACAGTGGTCACACTGAACATATTTCTAATGGTCTGAACATTTTTACTAGTTGAGAGAGAATTTCTGTATTTATACCCAACAGTACTAATAGAACAGGAAAAAAACTTTCAGATGAGTAAAAACTTTTAAAGCATGATTATAGTACTGAAGCTATATCATCTTGTGAAAAATACATTGCTTACCTTATAGAAGTAAAGTGAAGATATTAATGACTGATGGCGAATTCCCCGATATGCAGTAACGTCTGATTATTTGCACTTGAAACTCTTCACCGAAGTCAGGTACTGTAGCAGAGGCTTATATAAAGTTCAATTCTTTATTAATTCAACCTTATAAGCACAGTATGCAGTTCATGTTCATGATTTCAATCAATTATTTATTTAAGTAGAAAGAGATGTGAAAAATATTTTGGGGGATTGTTCCAAATCTGAAAAGATTTTTATATAAAATATTTAATGAGAGGTCTATTTTGGAAAATGTCTGGATTTATTGTGGATACATCGCAATTGATGTAGTATAAATAAAATGGAAGCTACTTTAAAAACTATTAAAATAATAGAACCACTGAAGGAAATAAAAAGAAAAGAATTTTTTTCTGTATGCCAAGCCATAAAATGTACAATGGTACAGCAGAATGAATGAATGCCTGTTTAGAAAGGAAACTTTCTGTGCACCAGAAGGCCGATTCCCCAAATAATAGAACCATTCACAAATATATTTTTCTGTATAACAAATAATAAAATAATTGTACAATGGAGTCTCCTCAAGTGCATAATAGATAAAGAAATTAACTGTAAAAAGAGGGGAAAGAAAATTCCATCTTCAAGATCCCGGGTCTGATTAATTAGAAAATATTTGTAAAAGCTGATCCTTTGTCTGCCAGTCTGTGTGTGTGTGTGTGTCCTAAAGCATGCCAGTGTTCACAGGATATATTGTTTTCTGTGCTCTTTAAAGAAGTTATTCTCCCTGGGCAGATTTCTACTCTCCAGTCTTCACAGCAGATCTCAACTCAACTGTTCTCTCCCTACATGTCTGGAACTCTTTTGGGAGTCCCATGCATATAGGGGGAGAAGGATAGCTGAGTCACAATCCACCATTCAGGTCTGAAAGGAGAATTTTGCCCCAAAAGCATAGGAAACAGAATTATACTTTGAGATGTCATGGTTAGATTTTCTGCTGTTTAGTGAATGCCACAGGTACTGCAAACTTGCTCCAAAGTGCATTGGAATCAATTGGAGTCTGTCCGTAAAAAGCAATAAGGGTTCAATCCTGCTACCATTGAATTCACTGTGAGATTTCACTCCCATCTGTACAGAGTAAATATACACTTATCTACAGATAACTCCCTTATAGCTCTTTATTTTCAGCTTTAATGCTGGGCACTCTTCAGAAATGTCACTGAAGCCTCCTCCATTGTCCATGTCTAAAAGGGGGTTAATAAATTACATGCCTTATCAAAGTGTTGCAGGATTGACACTGTAGTTATAGGTGAGCTGGTATTTCCATTCTAAATCCTATTTTTCAGTGGTTTATACATTCATTAATATTTATGTTTTGGGCTGATTTTATATATATATATTCATTCTTTCTTTCATGCCATTGAATGGAAATAAATTGAACCATTTTATATTTTTCCATTTTCATTTATGAGTTCAATCTCGAGCATTGGAGATTGATATGTGGTCAGGGAATAAGACACCGTTCCTGTCCAGGCATGACTACTAAATTGTAATATCTTTGGGGCAGGGATCGTCTTTTGATTTTGTGTTTATACAGCACAGTTGAGTCCTGTCCCGGGACTGGGACTCCTTGGTGCTAACGCAATGTAAATAATAATAAATAATAATAATTGGAATAATAACTGAACCTGTCAGTAGGGTGGTCATGTAAGATTTGGTGGAAAAGGAATCATTGGCTAGGAATCCTGCAGCCTCGGGTGTGTGAATAGCTTTTGCTTGGATTATGCTACCTTACGTTAGGGTGTGCGACTAGTGCACCTGCATCGTCATACATCCACTACTTTCCACCCGCTCCGTGCCCTCATTCCCAGAGCTCAGGTGTACACAGTGTGTTGTAATAGAATAAAATGGATGAGTAAGGATTGAGGAAAAAACAAGTGAGGAATTCAGGATTTGGCCCATTGGAAGAGAGTAAGACTCTCTTAATTTATTGTGTATTTGCCAGTTGTGAGTTATAAGTTTAACCCTTACTAACTGAGTTGTTCCACTGCAATCTGCTATTCTCCTTCAGCATCAGTCTCCTACCTGGGCCAATATACAGTTATATATATAGATAACAGACATTCTTCTTTTATGGGACAGGTTTTTGTGAGTAAAATGAATGAAGGTCATGGGGACAAAATCCATCATGTACTACCCAGGACCAGACTGTGTGCCCACTTTAGTCTTTATCACAATGGCTGCTGTTTCTCTAAGCCACCTGTATGAGGAGAGAGGGCCACTGGATCTGTGTAATGGGGGAATCCATTGTCCTTTCTCTGGCCTGTCCTCAATGTATCCCTCTGATCAATAAGTTGTCCAGTAAGAGCCCTGCACACCAGTTTAAACTTCATCCTTAGACTTGGAGTCTACACCCAAGAATTGGGGGTAAATACATTTGATTCAGACATAATTTCCACAGTGCGTGATTCTATCCCACCATGAGGTTTCAATTTTGGGACAGACGCATCAAAAATGATCAAGTAAACATATAAGATTACAATTTCTCCAACACGTAGGATGAATCAATCTCCCCATTTTATTTACCCTCAGTATCTGACAGATGGGTGGTGAAACAGAGATCTTAAATGTGTTTGCTAATTTAGGCCAGAAGATACCTGGTTTATAAATAGGAATAATACTCTACCAGGATTAGGCATTTAGATGAAGTAATGGTAGAGATGAGTTATTCATAAAGTTTAGTAGTTGTTTTTGGTGTCTTGAAAAATTTAGAATAAGAGTCTGAGTCTGTATGGGGGACTGATTAATCATAGGGAGAATTTTCATCATCTGAATGTGTTGGAACAGAGAAAATTGGTTAAAATGTTGGGCCAGAGTCACTGGTGCACATGGCTGCTTTGCCGGATTAAGCAAGGTTCACAGCTGCTTTGCTTTATATTTTTAAACAATGTTTTTCAGTGTTAGGGTTGACTTATTAGATATTGGATAAATGGAGAAAATCCTCATTTGAACCAGTTTGAAAAATCTCTGATTTCTTAGCAAGTTCAAAAAATGAGGTGCTATGGATAGGTGTCAGAGGAGAAAGAAATACAAAATATTTTAAAACTCTGGCTGTATTTTTCTAGATTGATACATTAAGGGAAATATGTGAATTTTAAGAGCAGAGTCTGGTGTATATTTTTGAGTGGTAAATAAAAAAACCTTGTGATTCATCAGAGAGAAATCAGATTGTTCCGTCTCCCTCAAATATTGCTGTGGGTCACGTGCAGATTGAAATTGTGCTGCTAAACAGATAAAAATAAATAAATAAAAATGGAAGGGTACAAGGTTTTCTGATTCTTTGTTTGTTATAGCCACATGCAGCTAATTTTATATCTTCCACCAGCACCGATAAATTTTGTAATGACTTTTTTGAATTTATTGAAGAAGGAGTCTGGGATTTTGATAGGAAGAACTTAAAAAAGGTAGTTGAATCTGGATAAAATATTCATAGATACAAGAATTTCTAGTACCAGGAAAAGGCTGCTGGGTGCCTTCATGACTGTTCTTCTGATTTCCTAATTTCTGTTTTCCCTGTTTTCTCTGCTCTGTGTTTAAATAAACTCTTCTGGTTGTGTCTTTCACACATCATTGCTTTTTGCTTCAAAGGCTCTTTTTAATAACTTATTCTTTGGTTTAATTTTCTTTTGAACATGAAATGGGTTTAACCAAACATTGTGTGCACCCACACAGAGAGAGAGAGAGTTTGATTTAATATACATGTAATCGTGTGTGTTTCTTTATGTTTACTATAGTGACAGATATAGTTAAGTTTGCAAAATAGTTTACATTATAACCCTTTCTTTTACCATCATCATATTTCAAGTGTGCAATTTTCTCTGCCTGGTCTTTGCTGGAAAGTACACCATTGTGAAAAGTTTGAACAATATTCCTCTAACCATATGTTTTTAGTAATTTTATAGCAGAAAAAATACACTTTTCTCTTGTCAAAAAAAATTCTAACCACACTTTTGTAAAGGACTACAGCAAAAGAAGCTGAAATTCAAAACTTTTAAAAAGAATAGTCCTTCGTGAGGCACAGTGTCTTTATAAGTTTGGAGAACTCTATTTTATAAAGGAAAAATAGAAAATAAGATTATACCACGATTGAAGAATCATTTCTGGGCATGCTCAGAGGGCATATAAGCTAATGTTAGACAAGTTCTTTGCCTTTATACTACTGAGATACATCCTCACTGCCTATCCAGACCAGGTGGCTGCTAGAGTTAGGCTGCTGCTGGGACAACTTTCATGAGGACATTCTTTATTAACTCCTGTGATCTAGGCTGGTGTTGTTTGGAACCAGAGGCAGTAGGTTCTATTCCCAAGGTTGCACCTGTGCCATATAGCAGTGGTTGTCTGTTGTCTGTAGTGCATAGTTTAATCAATCACGCCACACTTTGTGTAGCTTTTTAGATATATTTCCTTGCTCTTCAGCTGCTTTTTTAGGTTTGTGCTTTCATACTCTGTATGTAAGTATGTTGCCACCTGTCCCATTCCCCCCCCCCCATAATTTCCCCATGTTTGACGGGGGTACTGTGTCCCATAAATCTGTGGTGTCATTAGGGGGCTTTAATAATTTGCAGCAAAATAAACAACTCTTGGGTCCCATAAAATGTAATCACATTGTGCTGCAGTATCATGACACATTAATTTCTCCCGTTGGAAAAGCTCCCATTGGTGCCAACCTAGTTGGAGGGGAAAGAAAGAAAGAAAAATAATATGTAAATACAAATATGATTAAATCCTCACTGAGTCACCAGGCAAGCCAAGCACCAGCATTCTCAGGGGAAAAAAAACAAATGATGACATAAATGTGAGGGACACCAACTGCAAAACAAAACAAAAAAAATCCCCAAATTTCACATACATTTGTCTGAGATTGCAACCAGTCTTACTACTGGAGCTCTGGGGTTGTCTGAGAGCATCACATGAACTAAACTTGAGAAGCATTATTAAAGAGGAACATTAACTTTCCATACTGTGAGTAGTCCGTTTACAGCCAGAGGTTCTGCTCACACTTTGAAAAGTTAGGAACATGTGTACGTCTTTGCAGGACGGGGGCTGCAAGTTATAATAAACTCTTCGGTGCTGGGACTGTTTTTTGTGGTGAGTCTGTACAGCACATAACACAGTGGAGTCCTGATCATGACTGGGGCCTGTAGGTACTATTGGAAATGATAATACAATGAATAAGGGACTTTACAATCTATGGCTATAATTCATTAAGTAAAGGCCAATCCTGGTCCTTCTGAAATTGATGGGAATCTTGCCATCAGTGGGACTTGTCTTCAGTGGGACCAGACTTTGGCCATAGATGGTTTAAAATAGTTTGATCTGTAACATTTGGTACTACTATGACTTTCAGATCCTTACGTTTCATGCATTGCAGTTTTCTTTGTGCTCATACCGTCTAATACTATCTTTCCATGCGCTAGAATATAAAAATGAACGGCAACTATTTTTTCTATAGTAAGATATCAAGGATACAATACATTGTAGGGGTACTAGGTTGAAATAACACACATTTTTTTTTGGTTCTAAAATATCAGTGCAACAGAGGTCGGTTAAATTGTAAATCCAGTTCTAAGTGTATATATAATACATATGACTGCACACTGTAAATTTGTTTTATAGATTTTCATTGAATTGCTGCACAATCTAATGCTAATCGTAAAATGTTGCAAGTTTATCTGAGGCCACTGAATAACTCAGGCATGATGGTTGGGGTGATGGAGCGTTAAATCTAGCAGGAACCAGGAGAAGTGAAGGAGGGCACAGTGGGTATACTGGGGAGGTCATGGCAGTGCTGCTTGGGAGGGGACATGCCAGGGGGGAGCCAGTGGGCCATGCTGGAGACCCAGCAGATTTTCTAGTGGAAGTCAATTCAGCATTTGGGTCCTGATCCACTTCTTAAGTCAATGGAAAGACTCTTTGAGCTTGTCTACATGGCAGAGTTGTGTGCAGTAGGCTAGGATGTGAATTTAAAGCACACTAGTTACTCTGCACTAACTCCCTTACTGCGCACTAAGAGTATCCTGAGGCAGTTTAGCTTTGGACGCTTCCAAAATGTATTAAGCTAATGCAAACAAAGGCACTCAGTGCACAGAAAGAGCGTCCACACGAGGAGTTAGTGCAGAGTAACTAGTGCTTACCATGTGGATGAACCCTTATTGATTTAAGTGGGTTTTGGGTCAGGCTCTTAATGCTGCTACATTACCTTCTCCTTGTGTCCTTGAGAGAGGAGTAGGAGACACGGCCATTAGAAGCTATGCTGTCAGTGGAGGAGAGGTACCATAGAGAGTCTCGCTCCCTGCAAGGGTATTTTTGGATCCACACACATGGATCTGAAGTCAATGAGGTTTCTAACCCACACCTGCTGCCCCTTTCCTGAGATCAGACGCCTTTTGGAGAGAGGATGCCGAAGTTCTGTTTGCCGAGTTCCCAGCAGATTTTGTCCCTTCCCATGGGATTTTTTATAGACCAAGACAGTTTAAATAATACAATGAGCTGGGAATGTTTTTAGATGGGTTAATTCTAAAATAGATTATCCTAATTTCTCATATGTAAGAAGAAAACTGCTTTACTCCTCCCCTAGATATTACAGTTTATTTAGGTTCAGTTGTTTTACCATGTCTTTATTAAGAATGTAGTTTAGATGTAGCTGTGTAGGTCCCAGGATATTAGAGAGGCAAGGTGGGGGAGATGATATCTATTATTGGACCAGCTTCTGTTGGTGAGAGAGACAAACTCGAAAGCTTGTCTCTTTCTGTCTGGCTTGAAAGCTTGTCTCTCTCACCAACGGAAGTCAGTCCAATAAAAGATATTACCTCACCCACCTTGTCTCTTTATTAAGAATAACTGTTAGGATAGAGATAGCTGCCAGGGAAACTGAAGGGTCCTGGTCTCTTTCTCAAGCTAATAAAATGATATTTTAAAATAGATTCCATGTATTTTTATACAGGAATAAGTTACCAGTTCTATATTAAATCCAATCTGTGTTCATGTTGTTTATTTGAGGTAAGATTTTCAAAAAGCCCAAGGGAGTTAGATGCTCAAGTCTTATTAAAATTAAAATTCAGTGGAACACGGGCACCTGTCTCCCATAGGCTCCTTTGAAAATCTCAGCTTCATTGATAGATCTGATCTCACTTCAGACTGAGGGAGAAACCCCAGCTGATCATAAAGTTGTTACTTGTGAGCGTTACAGATTGTAGGATCCCATCACATGAAAATGTCTAGCTTGCATCGTCTATATGAATGTTTGAATACCAGATAAGTGGATCTAATTTAGCTTCGGTTTCTGAAGAGTTATAGACAATGCAGTGGCACTTTTCAGTAGATATTGCTTACTTTTCCCCAGGATTACAAATATTTGAATACAATTATTCCATCAGCTGGACACATTTTCCATCCCATTTCTGCTCGAACAGTAGTATAATTTAGTGTTGATTTAAAAGACAGTCTGCCTTAAAGCAGATTGCAGAGTTTGCACACTGTGAATTGTAATTAAAGTATAAGGGGTTCTTATTATGTCAACAACTGGCATGAGAACCCCTGAGCAGCAGGTGACCCCAAACATGTGAGGTTTGTGACAGCTAGGATCCTTCTTTCACTGGTTTAGCAATCTGAAAGACCAAATTGAAAGAAGCCCAGAGGCTGTATATTTCATTAGGTCCCAAGGGAAGTGTGGGATACAGCTTCCTTCTGTTTCCCTGGGATGTAGCCAAAAAGTTTCTAGAGGCTCTGTTTTTGACAGAGGCTTGCTGAAGGTAGGAGGGGGGACCTTCCGCCAGTCACCCATAGGACCATAAATTTGACATTTCCCACAGTTTCTTTGAGTCAGTGATGTTGCTGTGTCAGCAATATGTCCCAAATCTTGTGCTTTGTATTGTTTGAAAAGGAACAGTTAAACTTTCAGGGGAACTAAAATGTTTTTCTTCACTGTCCAATAGTTTATCTGGTGCAAAACCACAAAGGATTATAAAGTACACATCTGAAAACAAGGTTTAGCTTTATCAAAAATATGTGTTCGGTGCACACTCCTACAGTATATACCTTTTTAAAATGAAAAAGAAAGCAGGATGTAGAAATAAAGATGACATTTCTTCCAGTAGATAAAACAGAACAGCACTGACAAATATATATGTAGGACTTGATTGCAAGAGTGATAAGAAAAGGAATTTTATGCAAATACTGGGGTAAATTCATCCCTAGTGTTATTCCATTGAAATCAGTCCAACCTTGGTCCAAAGAGTGAATTGTGGTGCATACTAGTCTATAATGTATTAACATGCTTTGAGAACTTAATGTTGAAAACCAATAGATTCTTCATCCTCAGTCCTTCCAGTCCTTTTGTGATTGACCCACAGCCATAACCAGTAGAAACTTGTACTTTTCGAGTTCCTGCAAGAAATTCCTCCACACTATTTCTGCCTCTACAAGAAAAAAAGTTGACACAGCAACTCTATTACTACTTTTTCCTCTTTGACTTGTGTCTGTGTGTCTGTGTCTATGTGTGTTCAGCCTTTTAATCTTTGTTAATGAAGTTTTATTAAAAACTTGTCATAAGAAATTTTAAAAATGAAGAGTACTCAGCTCATATAAACTATTTAGAAATGCTTTATTTCACACGCTCGCACACAGATCGATCTATCAATCTATCTATTGATCTATCTATCCATCCTGTGACCATCACTGTAGTGTCTGAGTACTTTCCATCACAGTGATCAGCTGTTGTATCTTATCTCTGTTCCCAGATATCTCTGTAAGTCCTACAACATCTTAGCACCACCTTACTGTACAAATCTCATGATGGTAAAGGGTTTGCTGGTCTTTTTCATATATGAACCCATATTTATAAGTTTATTATTAGGGAACAACTTGTCTAGCAGTGAGAAGAGGGGATTGGGTTTCTTGACTCCCAAGCACAATTATCAATTCTGCCACAAATCTGGTGAGTGGCCTTGGTCAAGTCACATAACCTACCGAGTTTCACTATAATTAGATTTGCATAGTGACAGATATTTTACAGATGTGATAGATCAGATTAGAGAAAGATGAAATAGATTTCAGAGTACTTGAGAAAGATGAAATAGATTTCAGAGTACTTCTACCTCACTGAAATATTTTGCGAATTCATGTTGGTAAAGTTCTTTGATGTTGCATGAAAGGCATATTAGAAATATAAAATATAATTATTTGTCATCTCTTTGTGAAAATTTGCTCAGAAATTAAAATTTTGAAACCTCGGGCACAAGGTTTCATCTGGGCCGTAGGGCTTGTCTACACTACCCTGCAGTTGGGATTACAAGGGTATGAACAGGGGTGTGCACCAAAGTGCTACTCTGTAACTCCCCCATGTGGACGCTGTGGGCATAAACTAAAAGATTCCTACTTTGCATTAACATAGTCCTTTTCAAACAAGACTATAGTGAGAACAAGAAACTTTTTAGTTGGCTCCCCCAGGATCCACATAGGGAAGTTACAGTGCAGCACTTTGGTGCGCAGAGCTGTTCACACCTCTGTAGTCTGAACTGCATGCCTTAGTTTGGCATTTCAGAGATTTAAAAAAAAAAATTGATTTATTGCTGTGTAAGCAGGATTGCACCTAATATAGTTTACCAGTTTCAGACCTTTTTTTATGGGCATGTAACATTTAAAAAGTTAGTATTGCAAACATTTTGCAAGCATTGAATCCATAACAGGGACCAGATATTTTTATGTTCTTGTAAACCAAAATGTTAAAATGGCCTAAATATTAAGATTTTGAAAGTAGCCCAGCCCTGCACTGCTTTCCATAAAGATGTGTATTATATGATTATTCTGACATGATTCTGCCTTTAATTATATTTCTACCTTCAGAAGTTACTGGGCTTTTACACATATGGAGCGGAGGCCAAATTGGTACTAAGAAATATTTGACCAAGTCCTTTTAATATTTTAGTTCAGACAACGAACTATGATGGAAGTGTTCTGTTGTGATTAGTTTAGTTTAACTGCACTGTGGTGAAGACACCCAAATGGCATTTGCACTGGGAATAGGTGAATCTATATGAAAATGTTGTTACCGATAGCCCAGGAAGGTATTTATCATAGACCAATGGATCATTTACACTTTATACGGTTTGTCTTCGTTTCTTTGGGGAAGGCTTTGGATTTTTCATGACTAGCCAGCATAGAAATACGACTTCAAAGATGTTTCCAAACTAACACTGCAACTTTAAATTTGTCAAGGATTTAATTTTCCAAAAGCATTTGTACGATATTTTCTCTGGGAAGTTTTAGCTGCTCTTAGCTAATTTATCGACTACCCGAACTGAAGGTTCCCGACCTCTGTAATATATGCTAAGAGGCATATGCTGTAGCACATTAAGTACTGCTGCACAAAATACTCCCTTGTAGGATTCCCATCATCTTTGTCGCAGACATTATTTATGACATTTTAGTCAATATTTGCATGACAGAATGGTCAAAATTATTTTGTTTTAGGCATACCACTGATAACTGGAGCCATACTCTTTATCATTCTTTTACATTCATTAGTCACTCTGCAGTGTTTTTAACATTTTAAAACACTCGTGCAATTCAAAGGCAAATAGATTTCAGCCAAAACGCCTTCAAAATTATCTTTTTCCCTTTGAGTTATTCAGCGATTTTTAACACTTCATATGTTTGATGTTTTTTTCTTTAGTCTCAGCAAGGCAAAGTTTTTGCCGGCTTTGAATACACTAAAGATATGAGTTTGGGAGAAAAAACGCAAGGTAACCTTAACTTAATGTGAAAATGTTATCAGACACAGCATAAGGTATAGCCAGTCCCAAAAAAGTGGGTATTTGCCTTCTAAACAAAGGGTAATTTTTTATTTTTTGTATTTTACAACAAAACTGATTAGTGAATAGTCTAACGCAAGAAAATGCTGCTGTTAATAAAGTTTCCTCAGTGTGCCAGAAAGCAGATGGTGGCAACAGAATAGCGTTTTCGTTTGACAGCTTTTCTGAATGCTTTCTAAACCTACGAGAGATTTTGCTATTCGATATTTAAATTTCTGACACTATGATTCTTTTAATCTAAAAACAGAAATAGAAACTGAAACTTAAAATTGTGATCAAGTCAGGCTGTCTGTTCAACAGACCAAACCTGCATCTTTAAGTTTGATTGAAATTTTGTCTACTCGGTCCAGTGCTCTGTTTTAGGAGTTTGGGGCTTTTCTTTTTTTCCCTCCTCAAATTTTAGTTTCTCAGCAATGGAAGCAAGTTAAAATGAATTGTAATTAATATTTTCAGAGTGAACACTTTAAGCTTACTCTTTTTTTCATGCTGTGTTTTTTCAGTTCCCTGTCTTTATTTTTTTTCCCCATAGCGCACCCTAGTATTCCAGATATCTCCAAGGATCTGTTGTTCCCCAAGATGTTCATTTTAAATATTGCTTTTTTCTTTCCTTGCTTATAGCCCTCAGACCTTGGATTTTGGTGTAATTTGGCACAATGGTTCTGGATAGACTCTGCAGGATATCACTTCTCTATTAGTTTTAACTTTGTCTTCTGCCTGTGTGGCTTATATACTCTGCAGAAGCGCAGTACAGCTAGACTGCCTAACAAAAAGCCTCTTTCTCTTCTGACTGAATCTGTCTTGTCGATGCCAACATGATACTGATGCAGCAAAACACATCCTGATTTTTATGGTAATTTAGTTTTCTTTTAAGCTGCAATCTGCAATATTGTGGGAGCAGGAACGTATCTGCAAAGCAGGGATTGGTGGGTATTCTCTGTAGACAGAATCTCCTAACTTTGGGAGATTGCTTCAGACTGACTGCAGTATTTCTGAAATTATTTGCAAAAAGCAGGCAGGTTAGAAGAGAGGAAGACGGGTTTTGGGGTGCAGAGCTGGTGTCTGGCAAGAAGGAGAGCTTGGAAGTGGCAAGCAGGTTTTTCAGTTACATACATTTCCGTATTTTCTCAAGAGACATAGTTCACATGAGGCTAACGAAAATCTGAAATGGAAATTTTTCAGATGCCACGTTGAACTCCTCAAGTGCAAAGAACAAGGAAAAGACATCCACCGGGGGGGGGGGCGGGGAGGGAAATTGGCACTACAACCAAATATGTACTTAAAAAGCGTTGAGATGAGAGCTAAGAGGCAAGGTGTCAGGTACACCCCATTAAAAGAGAGCTGTGAAAACTAAGTTTCCACTATGAATCCATAATAAAAAATTAGGCTTAAACTTTGCTCACATTGGTGCTGACTGTAACTCAGTATTGAGCTGATATTGACCAAAATGTCTGGAAATATCAGTTTATTTCACCTTTCTTTTTATTCTTAACTAATCTCACCTATTTTTATGACATTATTCTTCTTTGTTTGAAATACTAATCCTTAGTATATCAAATGGGCCCATTCCCCAGCAGATTCCTCCGTTTGTAAATGTTAGTATATAGGTTTTTATTTGAATATTCTTTGAAAACTTTTCTCCTGTAGTTGGTTTTTTTTGTTCGTTTGCTTGCTTTTGTGTAGAGCAGTCAGGTCTTGGTGAAGTCTAGGAAAAGAATGAGTTTAGCAAAATGCCTAGATTGAAAACTACATTATGTTGCTGGTGCCGGGAAACAGCTGGACTGGTATTGGTGCCACAGCTAGGTTTGCCAATTTTGGTTGGACATATTCCTGGAGGTTTCTTCACATGACATAATCTTTAATTAAAAATTAATCTTTAATTCCTGGAGACTCCAGGGCAATCCTGGAGGGTTGGCAAGCCTAGCAACAGCAGCTGTGAGTGGAAAAAAGACCAAATTTTGGAAGTCGCCTAAAGATTCTAACTCCGGGGTCGGTACATGCTTTTGTTTGTATTATAGATAGAGGGCAGAACTGCACTGCTCTTACTGCCACCCCTTTAGGGCAATCCAGAGAGCAACCTTGAGATGACCTTGTAATGCTGTGCATCTTGGCTAGAGGAAATGTGCCTCGTTGCAAGTGATTACGTGGTTGGGGGAGGATAAGGGATGAGAACGGGCACCAGAATGAATAGCCTAGCAAACGTCACATGCTTGGATCCCTTAGGGATGGGTCTGTCACAATAAATATATAGCAAAAGGAGGTGTGAGGGTGGGGAGAGATTGATGTGTGTGAATGTGCTGCAGCCCAGTGGAGTCTCCTTATATACTGAAAATGGTGGACACAGCTCTCCTCTCAGATACACTGGGGTAGACTCCATTGAAGTCAGTGCGGTTTACACTGGTGTAAAACCTGTGTAGGCCCAGAGAGTTGTACCAAACCTACAAGATCTGCTCCAAGCCATCATGGGAAAACATCGTCTTCACTATAATATAATACAGTGCAAAGAAATGTACTATTACAATTAATAATTTAATTAGGTACCGATATGGAAGGTGCTTCAGTTCAAAGATTCTTGTGGAAGTGATTTGAAGTTGCCTCCAAAAAATGAAAGAAAAGATGGCAGATGACAGGGATCCTAGGGGTATGTTTGCATTGCAATAAAACACCCCTAGCTGGCCCATGTCAGCAGGCTCGGGCTGCAGGGCTATAAAATTGCATTGTAGACGTTCAGGCTCTCACTGGAGCCCAGACGCTGGGACCCCATGAGAGGGGAGGGTCCCAGAACCTGGTTTCGGGCCCGAGCCTGAATGTCAACATTGTATTTTTATAGCCCTGCAGCCCGAATCCCATGAGCCTGAGTCAGCTCACATGGGCCACTCTTGGGTGTTTTATTGCAGTGTAGCCATGCCCTAAGGGAGACTAAAAGGATTCAGTCTGACTGACATTAGTACCAGGCTTTTGAACCACACTTTTTCCATGCAGTACAGTTGGAAGTTTTCTAGTTTAACCATGACAACACCGTAGTTATGGTGCCTATGTATAAGAGGGAACGATATCTGGTGTTTAGAGCAAGAGATTATGGGCCAGGCCTCTTGCCTTCTATTCCCATCTTTTAGACACTGTAGCTCTGGAGATAAATCACTTAATCTCTCCATGCCTCAGGTCATTCATCTATAAAATGGGTATAATATTCATCTTCCTTACAGAGGTATTGTGAGGTTTAACTTAATCCTAATAAAATGCTTTGAATTCCTCAGATGAAAGATGTTATATGAGTCTACATTATTTTATTATTAATAGTAATAGTTTCAGTGTGTCATTATTTATAATGGTGTTTTTCTAGTTTTATACATTTTTATCAGTTCACATATTTTGAAATGTTATAGCTCAAATGAGCTTTAATTAATTACAGATTGAAGTTCAGACAAATGCTGTAGAATTACTCTATAGTTTTAAAGACCTATATACTGAGCGTGCCCGAACCCTGCTCACTGACACTTTAGGATCATCAGTGAAGCCCTTCAGTGTTTTAAACTCTTCATTGGTGTGCATATTCAGAACGTTGATGGCTTCTAAATAGAGTGGTTCAAATATTTCAAAGCACTAGAGATTAGTACAGTGTGAAGCAATTTAAAATTATTGTACTGCAATTAATTTTAAATAAGTGAGCACTGCATCTGTCTAGAAACCCATATAGATCCAAATGGAAGCGCTCTAAAAAACTGAAATGATCCAATAAATGTAAATCACTTTAAAGCCATAGAAATGAATAGTGTAAATCAGTTTGTGAGGGATGTAGGCAAATTTTGTAGAAAGGAATCCAAGGGTTAAGGCTCAAATTAGATTTTTTATTTTGGGGTTCATGATGATGAAAAATAGGTTAATTTATATTTCCCAGTGGTTTAGCCTGGCTCTTATTTATTCTGGTTTTTTTATTTCCCAAGATTGTAGAGGCTCAGAAATCCAACTTTGCCCAGATTTTTTCCCCATTACAAATATCTTTCTCCAAACCTATGTAAAAAAGGTATATAAGACAAATAATGGTCCATACCTAGGAAACGCCAAGTATATTTTTAAGTGCAGCTGAAAAATACTGCAAAATTAAATATATTTTACATCATAAAAGCTCATTTTTCTTGTCGGGCTGGATTACTTAGGGAATATGGATTTTTTCACCTCTAAATCATCAATTAAAATATGACCCATGTCAGTAGTTATCAAAATTAATTACAAGCTGATGGCTTTTTGGAGGCCTATGAGAAATGAATTTGTGGTCTCAGTCCAGTTCTTGTAGACAGGGGTCCAGGTTAAAAAGACAGTCTCACAAGTAATAGAGGGCCTGATCCAAACCCAGTGAAATCAGTGGGAATCTACTGACTTTGGATCAGGCTTATGAAGATATATGGACAGGTTCTTCTCAGATCTCTGGCACTTCAAGGCACATTTTTGGTAGATATGTACAACTCTCTCCACAATATACTGTTAGGTCTAAAATTCCAAATTATCTTCCAAATATCATAGCCAGAAATGTATTTATTACCCATGGAATTTACTTGATTATTCCATTTCACTTTTTTCCCTAAACGCTATTGAATAAATAGTACCATCGCTTCCTTCTTCATACAGCAGCTCAATGTATTATTGGGGTGATTGTTTACTTCAGGGTAATTTCTGCCTCCTGGCAAATGACTGGTGAGTGTCTGTCCTGACACTGATGTGGGACGCCAACCAAATGGTTTCCTGGATGGAGTACGAGCCCCACTTGGTTTTTAAGGACCGGTTAGTGGCTGACATTTGCAAAAAATTGTTTCCAGCTTGCTCCAGGACTGACTGGGAGTTCCAGAGCTGTGGAATGACAAAAAGCAAAGGGGCCCCCTCTGTATGGCCTTTTTAAGGCCTTACCTTACTTTTAGACAGTTGTCATTATCTTTGTCTAAAGGTCATGGCTAAATTGAATAAAAGGAAAGCTGTGTGTTCCTGTCGATGCACAAAGGCAGTATTGACTTTCCTAATCCAGTTTGCTGAGGGGTGAGAGAATTAAATTAGATATCTAAGCACAGAAATTGAGAGCCTTTGAAAACAAAGATAAGGAGACAGGCTGTATTTTCCCTTTCCTGGGAGCACTGGGCTCAAGATTTTGCAGGTGTGTCATCTGATCCATGGCTTGCATCGATCAAAACTGTGCCAATGCATATTTAATTAGCAAGGGGACCCTGGGTGCATTATGGCCATCATCCCTATATTGAATGGACTGTCAGACTTTCTGAATGCTTCCCCACCCCCAGCCCCGCTTCGTTGTTTGGGGAGCTTCTGCATTTTGTCTGAGCAGCTAAAAGTTTCTTTGTTTTTAGCTGCTGATGCATACAGCACCACTGAGGAGAATACAAACAAGTAAAGTCCTAAAGTGTTTATTTTGTCTAGGAAAAAGGGCTGAACAAATTTGAATCCTTTGGGTTCGGGTAACAGATTTTTGTGTCTCTTGGAATTAAAAAAAAAACAGTTGCATGTTGTTTACTTTAAGAATATCTTATTATAACAAATAAAATGTGTGCTATGGGATTCCTGAAGGAATCCTTTGATGACAATTTGAATTAAGTCAAAATTAATGTTTGCTGCTGCAAAGAAATACATAGAAAATGTTCCAGAAATAAATCAATAAGCAGGAATCAAAGGCTGTAAACTGTTTTAAAAACAAACAGTTAGACGTGAATCAAATGCTTGTTTGTAATATCAAGCAGCAAATACGGGAATACACAGATTTCCCACATTCTGGGGCTATCGCATGATACCAGTAAATCATTCATGGATGGACTCGTGAAAACAAACAAAGTTGATTTAAAATGAAAACTATTTTGATACAGCTTTGGAGTACTATTATCATTATAGTCAAGTTATACACGCTGCTCCCATTTCTTATGACTAAGGAAGTAATGAGGAGTTTTTGCCTCAGACAAGTTAGCTCTGGAGTTTCTGGGATCTCTGCTTCCATCTACCTTGTTACAAAGCCTGATTATTCAGACAAAGTGTTGCTTGATAAACAGATGTAATACACAAAGTCTGCTTAGAATAAAGAGCAACAGACTGTGGGCACATGTTTTGGTCTCATTCAAACTCATCAGCATAGTCTAGCTAGCTGTTTTGTCGCTAGTCTACTTACAGGGTAGCTTAGTAACGTCTTACTGGTGAAGTAATAAGGAGTTTTTTGCCACAAAAGTTTTGTGGCAAGTGCTCATGGGAAAATCATTTGCATACATCTTGTTACAAAGGCTGACTACTTCCTGGCTTAGACAAAGTGTTGCCTGATAAACAGACTTAACACACAAATGTCTGTCTGGAATAAACAACAGCAAGCTTTGATTTACATTTCCATTATCAAAGATAATCTCTTTCCCAGTGTACAGGAATTAAGAGTCCTCTCCTTATAAAAACCAGACTGGCATTGCTGTGATTTTACCATTGCAGAACCCTTGTTCCTGAGTTGAAAGGATGTAACATACTGTATATGGGGTGCATAAAATAAGAACTAGACGGCTGGTATGGATATATACATGTGTGAGGCAGACGTCTATGATAATGACACATGAGCACTTGGAACACCTTATAAAACAGTTGACTTGAAGGTGATGGCCAGAATTTAAATGTAGATCAGTGTCTTATTTAAAATAAATAATAGTATACACCCCTATAACTATAAATAGGCGTGGCAGAATTTGATTTTTTTATAATTTCAATGGATCAATGTTTATTTTTAAGCATTTTAAAATATTTATCAATTTAAATTTTCACAGTTGCACAAAATGATGGGTTTTAAGCTTTTTTTTCCTCAATTTTTATTTATCCAAATTTTCACTGTGCTGCGAGGTTGTCAAACAATAGAGGGGTCAGAAAATAACTATTTGATGACGGGAGACATTTAGATTAAAAAACGAAAGCCTCATAAACTGTTAAAACACAAATTGTCAACACCACATGTCAAAATATACAAAATAAATATTCTGAAATGAAACTCTAATGAATTCTCAAGCAGCATTTTTCTTACTTTGCTTATCTGCAAATTTTAATTATTATTGGTGGAAATATTTTTTCGTCAGTTTGTGTGTGTTAGGTGAAATTTACATTTATCGATATTTGCTGAAATATCTAATCCTTCCAAATCTATCTATAAATAACAATTGTAGTAAATTTAGTAAAAGTAAGTATAAAAAGGTCTCAATACCTGTGCTGGTTTCTGCTTGTAAATCACTCATCCCTTAAACTCAGCATACAGGTTTCTGTATAAAGGGATATATGATTTAGATTTTTTTTATATATATAAATCTTTGGTGGAATCTGTACCCCAAATTATAGATGAAAAATGTATTGCACGAACACAACCCAGATGTATAAATATTTTATTTCAAATAGGACTCTGAAACTTGAATAAAATGTCAGACCATTATACAATATTTTCCCAATAAAACATGACATGAATGCAAAATTTTACTTGTGCACTTTTCTAGTGCTTGTGAAAGATGTGGACTGACAGTACTGAAGAAAGGAGCTCTCTATTTATTTATCCACCGAACAGGGTCAGCATGGGCAGTGTTAATACAGTCTTCCTCATTGATCCCCACCAACATGCTTTTCCTCTATCCTGAAGAGATCACCTCTCCCAGTTAGAGGGTAGATACATTTCCATGCCCATTCACACACTGGCTTCTCTGATGAAACCAATAACAAGGGTTCAGTTATGATGGGGACACTGGTTTGGTAGGAATTAATCTGACACCCACTAATTCATTTAACATAGAACACCAGATAGCCAAGATAGGTCACTTAAGGTCACTTCGGCCTAGATTCAAACAGGAAACGCTGAGAGGAAGAACATTGTATGTCCTGAATGAAAATGTTAGAGGAGATTTTCTGTTTACCATACAGTACCTCTCCAAGAAAATGTCTTGCCTCTCCAAAGTAGCATAATTATAAGTAGTGTAGTAGTGGTAAGTGGATAAGTGTATTTTGATTATCAAACTGCATAAGCAGTTGGTAAAACTATGGTCATTTTCTGTGAGGAAGTAGGATGTCTCTGTGCCTGTGTTTCAGGTCTGTTTCTTCTTTGTCTACAAGTAAGGACCGCGGTGTTAGTCTGTTGATGTTGCTACCACCTAGAACCCAGAGTTTTCACTGAACCTTTCATCTTTCCTTTTTATTGTTGCCAAACAATGGATCACGTCTATTCAACGGCACACATCACCACGAGCCCTTTTTCTACAGTGTAGTGAATCTGTGGTCACACACATACAAGGCACCACAATTTACAGTGGGAGTGAAACCCAGGACCATCAGCGTCAGAAAGCACAAATCCCTCCTGCTTGAGCTAAAGGACCGTGCCTGTCCACAGTTTGAGGTCAAGTTCAAGATCAGACTCAGCTCTTCCATATAACGCCCACTGTTGCATTGGGATAGCATGTTTTTAAGGGCCTGATCTACAATATCAGAGGCTGCTTCAGAAAATCTGGCCCATTTTGTCTTTTTTCACCCCCACTAATAGTTGGCTCCAGGAGATACAGAATAATATAGCTTCAAAATTCCTTTTATTCTGTTTCCTTATAATGATTATTGATATCAGCCCCATCTGAGCCCCGATAGTCCAGTAAACCAAGTGTACTCTCATGCATGCTAACTCTTGCTACTTTAGGGTTAAAATTCTATCGGTGGGCTTTTTTTAAACTAAAAAATGCTGCGCTATTCAAGGTTAAGCTTCCTTAAACATAAAACTAAACTCCTGGATTTAAAAAAAAATCAGCAATCCTAATAGTGCTTCCTCACTATAATGTTTCCAACTCCATCTGAAATCATTTAAATACACCCCTTAATAACATGCACTTTATTGTAATATACAGATTCTTTGGCTTCCTACCAGCCCTAGCTTCAGGCACCAATGAAACTCGTTGCCGCAGGGGGCCCTGGATTCAAGAGGGGCTCCCATCTACTGTATATTTTGTTTTGTATGTTTTTCACTGGCTCTAATTATTGCAGGTGGTAGAATTTAGCTGGCAATGTCGCTGCTAAAGAAAATAGGCATAAAATGTATATAGTGTATTGTGTGAAGCAGCTATCAAATACATAGAGAGGAGAATATCAAATGCACTGTTAAACTGCTTTATAATAAGTGATTTTATTGATTTCATGCAAATACTTAGAAAACAGTCTTTCATTCATATCTATTATGTATGGACAAAAATTAATTTATTTCTCTAGTCACCTGTTTGGCTAACGGACTCAGCAGGACTGACATCCCACCCACAATATCAGAACCCACAAAACATGAAACATTCAGAAAGCTGGGGTTTTAAAGTTTCCTTAATCAAAATGAAAAATTGTGCAAGCTATTGCCAACTCAGGAAAAAGTGAGGTGGGCTGTGAACAAAAACTATGTAGTCCTCGACAGGGTTATAAAATACAATGGCACTGGATTTTGCCAATCCTTTAATTGTGTGGTGGCACATTTATATGTGCCAGATCATCTGCAGCATCTGAATAAAACCAGGGAAACAAAATTCTGCATAGAAACATTTTGGCTAAGTGCCTTCTTCAGTGTTCTTATCAGGGATTTCCATGAGACGGTACCTTGCATGACAATTCTGAGCAGACTTTTGCCCAGTTAGTATTTTTGGGAGCCTTAGATGATCTGTATCACCGTATTTTTAAAAACACATTTTACTGCATTTTATTTTCCTTTGCCCGTTTGCAAACACTATAGTTTTGGGGGGTTTTTTACATGAGGAGAGGGTTGCAGAAAAATAGGATTTGTAGCTAGATGTGAAAAAAAAAAAAGTCAAGACTCAATATGCTAACACGTTCTGGGCTCACTGTCTGTCTTGCCACTAATTCTGATGTCTGGAGCACGGCGCTAAACATATACAAAAATGCATTCTTTGTATCTCAGCATCCAGAGAGAAAGTCTAAGTTTCTGTGCCGAATACAGGATATGGAGCATCGATGAAGAGTGAAGGTGCCACACTAGGTACCAGAAGTGTGCCAGCTCTTAGCTTGGCATCCTTGCATGTACCAGTGATCGGCCATCCCTACTGCCGTCTAAATGACTTTTAAAATATTTTTTTAGTTATTCATCTTATTTCCATATTTCTTCACTGTCTGTTTTAAAAAATAAATATTTTTACTATATTTTAACATTATTTTAGTTGTAATGGTCAAACAGTGATTGAACAATGACTTGGTGGGGAAAAAAGAAACATAATGCATGTCCTATGCAATGAAATATGTTGAATTAGTCCTTGAATGCTGACTGAATTTTTAACCTTTGTGGTACCAAAAACATAAAACTTCTGTCAAAATATGGTGTCCAGAATATGGCAATGCTGAGGCTAGGCTCATATGGACTATCTACTATCCAGGATCTGAGTTTAGAGATAATGCTAACCCACAAAGTTGATATTTAAAATAAAATGTTAGCAACAAAGTTTAAATTTAAAATCTTTGCCAAGATTCCTTCAGGAAATGATTAAAATAATACATTTAGAAGCTGGAGGAGAAGATAGTTCTTAGAGGTAGATAATAATGTTGTGGGATAGCACATTGTCAGTTTTTTTAGCTGAACGTCACGTTGATTTTAACTACAGATATCTACCCTGGAGCTTTCTTTAGTAAACATTTTTAATGTTTATATTACAAACTTTATGAAAATTATGTTGTGTGCCCCTTTTATTGGAGTTAGTGTTTAATTTATACGGAATTGTCCTTTAAGCTTTTTCACAATAGTTAATGGATACAGTAGCAGGTAAATTTTTAAAAAATATTTAAAATAGGCATTTTCTTTATAGTACTCAGTGGTAATTAAAAGCTTCATTTGCTTAAAAGCAAGGGGCCTTTTTAAAGCAATAAATTAGCATTGCTTGACCCAAGGTCTCTAGTAGTGCTGCTTCTTTCAGTGCTATTAATACCTCAAAGAAATAGAAAGGGGGGTGTTATCACTCCATTGCAATAGAAGTAAGATTTTCAATTTAATCACAGTTAAGTGTCATGACCTTTTGATCTTGCATTGACTTCTTACTGAAATGTAGTCCAATTTCAGACAGCTAATTCTAAACCTTACACAGTCAAGGTGAAGTGAGGAAATAGGTTTACCACAAATGTAGATTTTTTTTTAATACAGTAACAAATGGTTTCATTCCTTAAATGTGTTTTGAGTTAAAGCTTTTTTAAAAGTTTAAATTTATCCCACATTGTTCTTTTACCCAAAACTGATAAAGTGTGATTTCTTTTAACTCTGTAATGTTTCTGTTAGTCTTAAGAAAACCTAGTTAAGAGGTTGAGTTTTTCTTTAGAAAATATTTTTTTACACATATAAAGCATTTTTTCCAATTTGAAGAGCAGACAGTTAAAAATAATTATGAAACAAAAATCTTGTTTACCCAAAGCGTCTCTTAAAAATCCTTATTTTTTAACTAAAAGCACCTTTTTTAGTACAAAAGAAAGTGAATGTAGATTAACAAACCTACATCAACAGATATGATCTTACGGGTAGTTTTATTGTTTCAGGCAAATATATTAGTAGGTTAGTTGGAGACTTCTAGCTGGGAACCTGTAGAATTCATTATTGGTGCATGTTCGGAAGCCATTGGTTCAGCATCTGATCTCACTTTACACCATCTAAATGAGGAGTAATGCCATTTATTTCAGTGTGCTACACCACTGTATCCGCAGGGAAAGCACGATGAGAATCAGGTCTTCTATCTGTATTGTGAATTTCTGTTGCTGTAACATATAGACAGTAATCAGAACATGTTAGTTAGCATTACATTTATCGTTAGTTACTGTTATATGCCAGTTTAAAAATATGTTTTGACTCTGGATTAAGTCTCAGGTTTGTATGCAACATACAAACTGCATTATAAAAAAATGTAGAAAAGCAGTTTAAATCAGGCTTCCTCTAAAGAGAAGATTTCTCGAGGCCTAATTTATGCTAATGCACAGACTGAACACCCCATGCAATGATGTAAACAAGATACAGTTTCTTCCTAGCATAAATATGACCAGGGCATGGCCTCCTAGCATTGTCATGTCCTAGTGCAACATTCCTGTCCTTAGCTTGTACTTTCAACCTTTTAAGGAAGTCTGGCGCCTGTGATCTACTTTCCACAGCAGACCCTGTAATTTTTGGCTGTATTTTATGTTTTTCAGATTCAAGTCAATCTGAAAGTCCCAGCCAGCCAAGTGAAGCTGATATTAAGGACCAGCCAGAAAATGGTAAGTTCTTACCTGCTGCTATTTTGGAATATTACAATAGTCCATGTTTACAAGGATTTTCATTTTCAAGTAATAAGTGCATATATCTAGTATAAAAAGACTCAGTCTTTGAACAATTGACTTGAGATCTCTGCAAATGAATGGTGCATCTTCTTCTTCTTCATAGTTAAATGCCAAGGTTTCACAAAATTAGAGTAGCATTTGTCTCTACAATCCTGGAGGGAGATCTTTATTCCATTAAAAATTGTTTTAATTTGGGGGATGCTGTAATAGAGCCCGCTGCATGCAGCACTGGGGTTCTTTTCACTATAGCAGAGGCTTTCAATCCATGGGTCATGAGTCATGACCCTCTCGGGGGTGCCTACAACATTACTTTCATTTTTATCTGTGTGCTTTTAACGTTGTTTTGTTTATTGATGTTTTCATGATAACGGAACACTCTGAAGTACCTGACTCACAGTGTCTGTCCAGCTCATCATTTTAGATTGTGGGATTTCAAATCGTCCTGCAAAACAAAACAGTCTCTTTGAAGTATTATAATTTTTCTGCAACCACTTCTCTCTGCCCCTAAAAAGTACACACAATAAAACTGACAGGCAGTTCTCCTGAAGCTCTGGAAGCAAGACTGGAAATCTATGAACACAGCAGCCACTCAAACTATTAACCACTTCTTGAGTGATAAAATTTTTTTCAGAGCTGTCTATCTGTTCATTGGCATGCTTCTGAGAGGGTGGTAGTATTACAAGGAGAGAAGAGATGCAGTAGAACTCAAATCTTAATTTGCTGCTTCTTTTTCTACTTTTATTTCTAAAGCTTGTTTCTGAAGACAGCTATTCGACCTTATTAGAAAGCAGCCCCATGGCTGTGAATTTTAAGAATACTGCAGTGAGACTGCTGCATTGTTTTAATAGGGAGTCGTAGGCACAGAAGTCCCATTGAGAAAGGCTAAACCATAAGGTCACTACTGTGAGCAGGTACTAGTATTTTCTGAGGTGGGACAGTTTCTAAGTAGAAGTAATGGCTGTGTGGAATTGAACCCATGGAAGGGCCATCACAGCTGGCTTCCATTGTAAAAGGGCCCAGAGAAGCATTTGCTGTCAGTAATTGAGCTAGGGGATTGTATGTGAAAAGATAGATGAAGATACAAAGGGAAGAGCTTGAGGTAAAAACAATACCCTTCTCTTCCCTTCCCCGCCAAAAAAAAACAAAACAAAACAAAAAAAAAAAAACAGCCCAACATCTCTTATGGTCCCTTTGGCAATTGAAATTCTGTACCTTCTGTTACTACAGATAATTATTTTCATTAGTGCTTGGAATCAAAAAATGATGACATCCAACATTGGAGATAATTGAAACTGAGACAATCCCTGGTTATTCTGAATTTTTTTCTGTTGTTTTTAAAAATTGTACTTATAATTATTAGTAGTAAGTGTACATATTGTAGTAGCATCAAGAGGCCACAGTTGAGAGTGGGGCCCCATTGTGCTGGATGCTATCTAAACACAGAAAAGAGACTTGTAACGTCTGCCCTGTAGGGCTTACAATCTAAAGCCCCTTCACACTTATGGGAGCAGTAAAAATCTCTCTCATATAGGATTTCTATATATACAAGAGAGAAATCTCATATCCCTTTAACAAATCCACCAGATTGATTTTTGATTTGGTGTGCTTTTATTGCTGCCTCTCTTCTTTATCGTACGTCACTGTTTCCTTGTATGTTTTGAATGTTTATATTGAATACTTGACTAGTAAATAAACAAGTCACAAATAGGGATGAGACAAAAATGGTGGTGCTCAGATCTGGATTCCATTTGGATTAGAGTTCAGAGTTAGAGTTTAGGGTTCAAGGCAGAATAGAGCTAGTGTTCATATTCAATAATATCAAAATCTTAAGAGCTTTTCTCAGGAAATTTCAGCATCACACACTAAAAATCTCATGGTCTCAGATGATGTGGTGAGATGTCTAGCATTCTGGATCACTATTTCTCTCCCTCTGAAATTTGAAAGGTTTCAGATTTGAGGGCCTTTATTCTGCTCATCTCTAGCCACAATGTCTGAAAACATTTTTCTGACTATTGAATGATGGTGTCTAGCTTCTCTTATCAGTGCTGTTTTACAACAATTATAATTTATTGCAAAAGGATTGCCAGGTTTGGAGATGAATTGGCTAAACTGTGAAATCTGTTCTGCCAGTTCTGAATTTTTTTTTAATATGTTGCCTCTGTTTATTAGGTCACATTTTAATTTAGACTTTGCTAGGCACCCCGAATCCTTCTGACTCTGGTGTTCTGTTGTTATTATTTGTGTCTGGTTGATATTCTTTTGCAGCTTCTCAACAACTGTTCTTCTTACTGTGCAGTGCTCAGTCTTAAGGAAGCACATTTCACAACTGCCACCCAAAAAGCAGCAATGACAGTGAATAATATAAAATGTGTCAAACCCCAGTAACACTAAATATGTCAGTTCTGGAGCCTTAATGCTTCTTGTAAATCAAACTTTAATGAATTATTGGAATGTCACTGGTGACTTGTCAATAGTACTACTTTTTTCCTTAAAAAATAATTGGGAAAATTATTCTTACTCTCAGTTGTAGTAATGGGTATTTTTCCCCACTATAACAGAATCCTTGTATCTGATTAGTTGCAGTTTGCAGTATCTATGTGGGAGAATCCCTAAACTAACACATGCAGTTGGGTCTAAAAGGCCTGATCCCTCCAGGTTGATGTTGAGTTCATTCTCAGTGCACACACAGTCCACAGCTTGCAGTGTACCTGACCCAGCATGGAGATCAACATAGCCCTGCAGTTCTGATCTGCTGAATGCCAGGATGAAAGCCAAACTGCAGGCTTTAGAAAATGAAAAACTGCACACACAAAAGTGCATACAGAAATCATATTCACTGTGTTGTTCCACACTTGCCATAGACCACTACCATAGACCCCGATTCAAATACCTCTGGAGTCAAGGGGAGTCTCACCACTAATTTTAGTGGCAGTTGGATTGTGCCCACAGAGAGGGAAATGTCGTAAAAATCAAAGAAAATAGCAGTGGGATAATTCTGCTCCCACTGAAGTCAACAGCAGAGCAACCAGATTGAGGACAGATTTTGGATCATATTGCATGGATTTCTGTAAGGAGTCTATAAGCGTATCAATTAAGAGAACTACCCCTCACATGCACACATTCCTTCATTTAAAAAAATAAATCTTTAAAAGCCTTCTGAGGGTTGCACAGCCCCTCTGCTTGCCTGTTAATATCCTTTCTGTTCCACTCCATAAATTCTAAAGTTATTTATTATACATATATATTTTGCATAGCTTGAGTAATGTAGGTTCAAAAGGGTCAGCTATATAGCCCTGAAAAACAAGATCTACAGTAAGTTTTAATTCATTGTTTAAAATTCTGTAGGTTGCTTTAGGAAGAATCATCCATTTAAAGCAACAGAGGGTCCTGTGGCACCTTTGAGACTAGTTTCACTAAACTAAAGCTAATGCAAATAATTACTCTTGTATTTAGAGCCATCCATTTTCTCCAGTGGGTTTCATGGTTGCTATCACTCACAGAGCCAGCAGACAGAAAAATATTTGGTGCCAACTGCTCCCAAAACGGCCCCTGCCACTCATTTCTTTTCTTTAGCCTTTGCTAAGACACAGCTTCAGGCAACCGCTTACCCTATTAGCCCTGGTACAACTAACAGAATCCCAAAGAAAGAAATTTTTTTCAAGAGATCCAGCAAAGAGATGAACAAGTGTATTGTAGCCATCACAGGACCCTCTTCCTGGTCTTCACTGGAAATCCCCAGATTAAATCCTAACCAGATAAAGAAGGAAATTGAGAGAAGGGAAAATCATGTGTCTCATCTTCAGGTGGGTAAAAGGCAAAGTATATGAAGGAGAGCAGAAAAAACCATCATGAGTCTCCCAATACCAAATTTAGTCCTTGGCTCCCTCCTGCTTGTATTCAGAGCTGGTTGATATCTTCATCCAGGCATACATCGCAGCTTGACTAGTTGGAGCAGAAAGAGGTCTCTCCAACATTAGACAGACTCTCCACACATGAATAAGAAAAAGCGATGGGTGTAGAGTCTGTCCAGTAGAAAACTCAAACAGTGGATTGACTTCTTCTGACCATGTCCTTCAACTGCCTTTGGAAAAGGAGGTTGGAATAGCTCTCAGCAGCAAGGTACTCATGAAGAGCCTGGACTTGTTAAAGAGGAAAACAGTTTATTCTTCGAGTAGTATCCCTGTGGGTGTTCCACTGTAGATGTGTGTGCGTCCCTGTGCTGCTGATTGGAGAACGTTGGTAGCAGTGTCTGTTGGGTCCACAACATGCACTGTCACTGTCCTTGTGCTTGGCCCCGAGGCTAGCCAGCACACGTGGGCTAACCATCCTCAGTTCCTTCTCAACCGTCCCTGACTAGAGACGAAGCCTATAGCTGTCCATTAGCAGATCATTAACTCTCCTTTTCATTTGTTAATTTTTAGCTTTCTTCTGACTTTTATTTGGCCGTGCCTTTAAAAAAAAACAAAAACAAAAAGAAGAAAAGAAAAAAAAAAAAATCTGGCATCTGATTACCAACATATGCCGAATACATTGCTCATACAAAATCCGTAGAGAGGAGATTTTTATCTAACAAATAAAATATTTAATGCCCAAATCAAATGTTTTCATTTTAATACATTCTTCCTGCTTTGAGCTGCAAGTATCTTCATATCACCACAGGTAATGATAGGCACCTTGTTCTTCATTGCATTAAAAAAGACCAAACAATGATGTGAAGCAACTCACCGAACATGTTTTTCAACCCTGCAGTAATTAGACTGAACTTGTAAACATTGCCATTTAACAGGTTTCAGAGTAACAGCCATGTTAGTCTGTATCCGCAAAAAGAAGAACAGGAGTACTTGTGGCACCTTAGAGACTAACAAATTTATTAGAGCTCTAATAAATTTGTTAGTCTCTAAGGTGCCACAAGTACTCCTGTTCTTCTTATTGCCATTTAAGTAGCGCTGGTCTTGGGAATTAAACATGAAAGAAATGCGTTTTTAAAAAAATACCATGTACCAACTTTTCAGTGCTTAAAACCACAATGGAACAAATTGTGACCCCTCATAATGTGCGTGGTTGAAGTGGGGATGGGATGGATGTAGGGAACTCTCTGCATTCCCTTCCCCCTTCCCTGAGCAAGGCTGTTCAGGACAGATGTAATGTGTCTGTAGGTGCAAGAGAGTGCAGTGCTATGTGGAAGGTCCATGACTGGGTGAGGGAAGGGTCTCTGTATGCAGCAGCCAGGATTCACTGGCATCCATAGAGCAGGTATAGGAAGAAGCACCCCACACTGCTTCCTGCATGGTCCTGGAGGCATTATACCAGGGGTCGGCAACCTTTCAGAGGTAGTGTGCTGAGTCTTCATTGATTCACTCTAATTTAAGGTTTCGTGTGCCGGTAATACATTTTAATGTTTTTAGAAGGTCTCTTTCTATAAGTCTATAATATATAACTAAACTATTGTTGTATGTAAAGTAAATAAGGTTTTTAAAATGTTTAAGAAGCTTCATTTAAAACTAAATTAAAATGCAGAGCCCCCCCGGACCGGTGGCCAGGACCCGGGCAGTGTGAGTGCCACTGAAAATCAGCTCGCGTGCCGCCTTTGGTACGCGTGCCCTAGGTTGCCTATCCCTGCATTATACCATTCAAAGGGTCTGCATGAGCAGTTTGCCTTGGCAAGCGCACAGCTGAGCCCAAAGTGTACTGAATTCAGGGAGTACAAGAAGAATCTGGAGTTTGTTGCTCTCTAGTTTATCTGGATGGGTAAAATTTTCAAAAGTGCCTTTGGAACCGAAGGGCTTGTCTTCATGTACAGCACTACAGCCGCCGTAGTGCTTTAGTGAAGTCGCTCCTACGCCAATGGGGGGAGAGTTTCTCCCATCAGTGTAGTTAATTCACCTCCCTGAAAGGCAGTAGATATGCCGGCAGGAGACGCTCTCCCAACAACATAGCGCTGTCTCCATGGGGGTGGGGGGGAATTTATGTCAGTACAATTGTCAGTATAATTGTTGAAAAAAGTGTGGATTTTTCACACCCCTGAGCAATGTAGTTATACTGATATAGGTCTGTAGTGTAGACCTGGCGTAAGTCCCATTGTTAAAAGTGACATAAGCACTTAGGCGCCTAAGTGTAATTGACATTTAATGAGATAGATTCTGAGGCTCCTAATAGGCTCCTACATCACTTAGGCACTCTTGAAAATGTTACCTAATATCTTCCATTTTTACCTGTTATGTTGTTAGAAGGACCTTACTCTAGCTACAGTATAATACATGGAAGAAAATTTTTTTGTTCTTTTTAACTAAGTGAGGTAAAGGTGTTCTTAAAAGCTCTGCCTCTTGATATACTTGTTCCAGTATTTCATCTCTTTTTCTCTCCTCTCATGAAACCTGCAGTAATTTCATTGCTGTGCACGATTATCATCTTTTTTTCCTTTTTGTGTCGTAGAACACAGATCAATATCCCAAAGAGACACTGATGAAATCAAAGAGCCACTCTTATGGCATTTACATGTTGAACCCAGTTTCATACCACTTTACTCTAATTCAGTTGAACACATGTTGAAATGAAAACTAATACAGTTAAAAAGTGCTTCATGTCAGCCTACTAACATTCTTAAAGCACCTCATTTCCAGGATAACCCGCAGAGGCTGCAGAGAAATTTTTTCTTTCAATGATAGTTGCATTTGGCATGATACAATAGAACCAGCTTTGTTGTTGTTGTTTAGAGACTCATTTGGGTTGGATTTGTATGAATATGGAAAGCTGCTTTTCTCTTGCTGTAAAGTAGCATTTGAGAAATCATCCCAAACTCAGAGATCAAACTGAAATTAACTTCTCATCAATAAGTACTTCAAAAGAAGCTTAGCACTTGCAACAATGAATTTGCTAGCTTGGGGGTAAAGTAGAAGATCAGTAATAATTTCACCTTGTTTGAACAGACCTGCGTATAGACTCTGGGCCAAATTGTCCACAGACTCACACCCCTTAAAATCCCATTGGCTTCAGTGAGGTTACACAGGTGACTTTAAGCCAGGTTGTAAAGTTATGGCAGAATTTGTTCTGTAAAGTGGAGATTTGGTGCAGTCGTTCAGTGTGCCTTTCTGCAAAGTGACTATAGTAGGACATTTCAGTCTAGAAGTAAACATTAGCTAATGAAAGTTTGATTTGAGGCAAATTCTATTTTATGTCCATTACAGTTTACGCTATTATTTATTTATGGGAAAGATGGAATCAGTTGTCTGTAGTGAGCCTTAGAGTCCATGTTTCATATGGTTCCAAAGAAACATATGCGGGCATACTTGGCCACAAAATTTATAAAAGTGTGCTGTGTTTTTTCTGCATTTTTTCATCCTGTTTCATTTCAAGTAGATTGCAGCCCAGATTCTCATTTCTAACACAAAACAAAATGAATAGAATTTTAATTGTAACACTCTAGAATCAAAACTCTTGATGCATCTAACTCCATTTCCCAGCCAGTTTCATGGCCCTTATGCAAAAAGTATCTAAACAGTCTAGTAAAGAAAGCACTTGTCTTTCTCCTGTATTGCCATACTTTCAGTGAGATTCATGTCCAAAGTCAAATGAGTTTGTGCTCCAGATTTTATTGCACAGCTTTTTTAATTTCCAGTGTTAATGGGTACACTCTCTGCTCACAATTTAGCCTACTAATCATTAGCTGGCACTCTATCGAGGACACCCTGTTTTGGCAGCTTTGAAGAATGTTGACAGTCAACCAACATGATATGGGACAGTCAGTAAGGATCAGTTCTGAAGCCACTACAGGGGCCAAGTAGGGAATCTTGCCTCATTAGTGACCTGCAGTATTTAAGACTTGAGGATTGACAGAGGACTTCAGTTTTCACTGCTTATAACCATTAACCTTCACAACCAAAGCATTCTGACCAACCCCCCACCCCGCACCCCCCAAATCATCCGAGGAAAGTCTGACAGGAAATATTCAAAGCATGAAATGAATGCTTATAGCATAACAAAACAGTGCTTGAAAGACATAAAACGTTCATTACACTTTGTCTCAATGCTGCAAAGAAAAGGAGCAATGAAAATGTGGCTGGACTGCATGTTTTTATTTCACCATATGTGTGTACAGCAAAAAGGTGGTGAACCTTTCCATTGGGCAAGGTGTATAAATAAAGTTGCAATTACTCTAACTCATTTCAAAACTTATTTATATTCAGTTTCTGTTTTCCATACAGTTCTGCATGTATTATACAGACCCAGATAGCATTAAGATAGCACTCGCCCTGGGTAGAGGGCAGCTTGTAGGCATGATGCCCCAGAAGCACCTTCTGACAAGGAATCTTGCCTCAAAGTGTCAGGATTCCTTCCTTGCTCCCCAACTTGTTCCCGGAATGTGTGAGATCTGCTGCTGGACCATAGCCCCCTCACTTCCTCACCAGCCCAACTTTGCTGACCAGAGAGTCAGAGCAAAGCTAAGTCTCCACTCGTTCTTTGCTTCCTCCCCAGCCACATAGAATCATAGAATATCAGAGTTGGAAGGGACCTCAAGAGGTCATCTAGTCCAACCCCCTGCTCAAAGCAGGACCAATTCCCAGCTAAATCATCCCAGCCAGGGCTTTGTCAAGCCAGGCCTTAAAAACCTCCAAGGAAGGAGACTCCACCACCTCACTAGGTAACGCATTCCAGTGTTTCACCACCCTCCTAGTGAAATAGTTTTTCCTGATATCCAACCTGGACCTCCCCCACTGCAACTTGAGACCATTGCTCCTTGTTCTGTCATCTGCCACCACTGAGAACAGCCGAGCTCCATCCTCTTTGGAACCCCCCTTCAGGTAGTTGAAGGCTGCTATCAAATCCCCCCTCATTCTTCTCTTCTGGAGACTAAACAATCCCAGTTCCCTCAGCCTCTCCTCATAAGTCATGTGCTCCAGACCCCTAATCATTTTTGTTGCCCTCCGCTGGACTCTTTCCAATTTTTCCACATCCTTCTTGTAGTGTGGGGCCCAAAACTGGACACAGTATTCCAGATGAGGCCTCACCAATGTCGAATAAAGGGGAACGATCACGTCCCTCGATCTGCTGGCAATGCCCCTACTTATACAGCCCAAAATGCCGTTAGCCTTCTTGGCAACAAGAGCACACTGTTGACTCATATCCAGCTTCTCGTCCACTGTGACCCCTAGGTCCTTTTCTGCAGAACTGCTACCTAGCCATTCGGTCCCTAGTCTGTAGCAGTGCATGGGATTCTTCCGTCCTAAGTGCAGGACTCTGCACTTGTCCTTGTTGAACCTCATCAGGTTTTTTTTGGCCCAATCCTCTAATTTGTCTAGGTCCCTCTGTATCCGATCCCTACCCTCTAGTGTATCTACCACGCCTCCTAGTTTAGTGTCATCTGCAAACTTGCTGAGAGTGCAGTCCACACCATCCTCCAGATCATTAATAAAGATATTAAACAAAACCGGCCCCAGGACCAACCTTTGGGGCACTCCGCTTGAAACCGGCTGCCAACTAGACGTGGAGCCATTGATCACTACCCGTTGAGCCCGACGATCTAGCCAGCTTTCTATCCACCTTACAGTCCATTCATCCAGCCCATACTTCTTTAACTTGGCGGCAAGAATACTGTGGGAGACCGTATCAAAAGCTTTGCTAAAGTCAAGGAACAACACATCCACTGCTTTCCCCTCATCCACAGAGCCAGTTATCTCATCATAGAAGGCAATTAGGTTAGTCAGGCACGACTTCCCCTTCGTGAATCCATGCTGACTGTTCCTGATCACTTTCCTATCCTCTAAATGTTTCATAATTGATTCCTTGAGGACCTGCTCCATGATTTTTCCAGGGACTGAGGTGAGGCTGACTGGCCTGTAGTTCCCCGGATCCTCCTTCTTCCCTTTTTTAAAGATGGGCACTACATTAGCCTTTTTCCAGTCATCTGGGACCTCCCCCGATCGCCATGAGTTTTCAAAAATAATGGCTAATGGCTCTGCAATCTCGCCCGCCAACTCCTTTAGCACCCTCGGATGCAGCGCATCCGGCCCCATGGACTTGTGCACATCCAGTTTTTCTAAATAGTCCCGAACCACTTCTTTCTCCACAGAGGGTTGGTCACCTTCTCCCCATGCTGTACTGCCCAGTGCAGCAATCTGGGAGCTGACCTTGTGCGTGAAGACAGAGGCAAAAAAATCATTGAGTACATTAGCTTTTTCCACATCCTCGGTCACTAGGTTGCCTCCCTCATTCAGTAAGGGGCCCACACTTTCCTTGATTTTCTTCTTGTTGCTAACATACCTGAAGAAACCCTTCTTGTTACTCTTAACATCTCTTGCTAACTGCAACTCCAAGTGTGATTTGGCCTTCCTGATTTCACTCCTGCACGCCTGAGCAATATTTTTATACTCCTCCCTGGTCATTTGTCCAATCTTCCACTTCTTGTAAGCTTCTTTTTTGCGTTTAAGATCAGCAAGGATTTCACTGTTTAGCCAAGCTGGTCGCCTGCCATATTTACTATTCTTTCTACACATCGGGATGGTTTGTTCCTGCAACCTCAATAAGGATTCTTTAAAATACAGCCAGCTCTCCTGGACCCCTTTGCCCTTCATGTTATTCTCCCAGGGGATCCTGCCCATCTGTTCCCTGAGGGAGTCAAAGTCTGCTTTTCTGAAGTCCAGGGTCCGTATTCTGCTGCTCTCCTTTCTTCCTTGTGTCAGGATCCTGAACTCGACCATCTCATGGTCACTGCCTCCCAGGTTCCCATCCACTTTTGCTTCCCCTACTAGTTCTTCCCTGTTTGTGAGTAGCAGGTCAAGAAAAGCTTTGCCCCTAGTTGGTTCCTCCAGCACTTGCACCAGGAAATTGTCCCCTACACTATCCAAAAATTTCCTGGATTGCCTGTGCACCGCTGTATTGCTCTCCCAGCAGATATCAGGGTGATTAAAGTCTCCCATGAGAACCAGGGCCTGCGATCTAGCAACTTCTGCTAGTTGCCAGAAGAAAGCCTCGTCCACCTCATCCCCCTGGTCTGGTGGTCTATAGCAGACTCCAACCACGACATCACCCTTGTTGCTCACACTTCTCAACTTTATCCAGAGACTCTCAGGTTTTTCTGAAGTTTCATACCGGAGCTCTGAGCAGTCATACTCCTCTCTTACATACAACGCAACTCCCCCACCTTTTCTGCCCTGCCTGTCCTTCCTGAACAGTTTATATCCATCCATGACAGTACTCCAGTCATGTGAGTTATCCCACCAAGTCTCTGTTATTCCAATCACATCATAGTTCCCTGACTGTGCCAGGACTTCCAGTTCTCCCTGCTTGTTTCCCAGGCTTCTTGCATTTGTGTATAGGCACTTAAGATAACTCCTCGATCGTCCCTCTTTCTCAGCATGAGACAGGAGTCCTCCCCTCTTGCGCTCTCCTGCATGTGCTTCCTCCCAGGATCCCATTTCCCCACTTACCTCAGGGCTTTGGTCTCCTTCCCCCGGTGAACCTAGTTTAAAGCCCTCCTCACTAGGTTAGCCAGCCTGCTGGCGAAGATGCTCTTCCCTCTCTTCGTTAGGTGGAGCCCGTCTCTGCCTAGCACTCCTTCTTCTTGGAACACCATCCCATGGTCCAAGAATCCAAAGCCTTCTCTCCGACACCACCTGCGTAGCCATTCATTGACTTTCACGATTCGACGGTCTCTACCCTGGCCTTTTCCTTGCACAGGGAGGATGGACGAGAACACCACTTGCGCCTCAAACTCCTTTATCCTTCTTCCGAGAGCCACGTAATCTGCAGTGATCCGCTCAAGGTCATTCTTGGCAGTATCATTGGTGCCCACGTGGAGAAGCAGGAAGGGGTAGCGATCCGAGGGCTTGATGAGTCTCGGCAGTCTCTCCGTCACATCGTGTATCCTAGCTCCTGGCAAGCAGCAGACCTCTCGGTTTTCCCGGTCGGGGAGGCAGATAGATGACTCAATCCCCCTGAGGAGGGAGTCCCCGACCACCACCACCCTCCTCCTCCTCTTGGATATGCATACAGGGAGAAGTACCAGGACTTTCAGCTCTTCCGCTTTGTTGTAGCTCATCTATAAGAGGTATTTCCACTCTAACACCAGCCTATTCTCGCCCCTTAGTGCTCCCAGTACTCAGTGGCCTCAGAACTAAGCTAGAGCTGTGAAAATTTCCCAGTTTTCACCACTAAAAAACTTGTATGCTGAACACAAACATTTTCATGAAACGCTTGTTATTCAATTCACAGCTGAGAGTTTTATTTAATCAGTTTTATTTAACAGCCATAACTTGGGCAGACCACAAGCTGAGTGGTGCTCTAGGATACCACACTAGCCCACCAAGAAGCCAGGCAACTAGGAAGAGGGTTTAATTTGTGGTTCTGGCTTTCATATAAACTTTCTGCCAAGTGAAGAGGAGGGCTTATTAAGGGAAAAGGCTAGAATGTTTGAAAACAAGGGGGGAAACCCACAAAAAGAAAAACTCCTCCAGCTTGTCTTTGGGTGTTAGAATTTCCATTTGCCTGTAACTTAAGACAAAGAGCAAGTTTTGGTTGCTGCAAAATTACTTTATATTTATACAATAACAAAAATAAATAAACCCCGCAAGCCAGAGCCGTTTGGTCCAAAATGTGAACTTTTTACTCCTCACAAATCTCCTGAGTTGTGCTACCAACCTGTCAGCCTGATATACCCTTGACATAAATTTGTGTAGTTTAGCTTCCTCCATTGAACTGACTCCTTCATTTAACAGGTCTGATGAAAGTGTTATGAACCGCAATGAAATATGATAATTAGCGGTTTAATTCCTTTTTCATGTATTAATTTAAAAGGCTTGAACTATAAATACAGGATCTGTAGATAAAAGCAGACTCTGAAATCAGTCATTTATCAGAAGTATTCATTAATTGACATTCATTTAGCCGGATTCCACTAACAGAGGGGTGTGTAAATGTTTATACTGCTTTCTTCCCTATCATCCTTTTTTACACTTCCTCTTATAAAAAGCCTTGTGATTGACTGCAGAAGTGCTAAGAGGGTGATTGTCGTGTGAGCAACCTTGTCATAAAGGAAGCCACTGATCCAAGTCTTACATTACTGTACTTAAGACAGTGGTTCCTAAAGGTCCTTTATTTTCTAAGCTGGGTATATGAATAATCATTTAGTCTGTTCCTGGGGCACTGGGAAGGTGCAGGATGGTTTGCCATGAATAATCAGAGCCGCAGCTTTGATTTAAACATTGCAACGTGCTATTATCTGACTTGTCCTTTGCAGTACACCCTATGTTAAGGAGCTACATTACTGTTAATGCTTGTGCTTCTGGTCATCCACTGGAACTGCTTAGTGGGTCACAACCACCTTTAAAAAGTGCATAGGTTATCCACTTATAGTTGGAGGGTTTTGGAAATTATCTCTTCCTTTAGATTTGTCTCTTCACACTCAGCCTAGTTCTTTTGTAGACTCCAATTCTTATGTAAATAAGAATATATGATGTTTTGCTAATTACAATTTGAATAGAATAACGTGTTCCTCACATTCTCATAGGCTTTAAGGCCAGAAGGGACCATCATGACCATCTAGTCTGATCTCCTGAACAATGCAAGACACAGAACCTCACCTACCCACTCCTGTAATAGACGTCTGGCTGAGTTACTGAAGTCCTCAGTTCATGATTTATAGACTTTAAGTTACAGCGAATCCACCATTTACCTTGCATACAATTTAGGTCAAACTAATGAGCCTGTAGTTTCCCAGATCACTTATTTTTCCTTTCTTAAAAATACGTACTATAGTCGCAATTCTCCAGTCATGGGGTATGACACCCAAATTTATGGATTCATTAAAAATCTGTGCTATTGGGTTTGCAATTTCATGTGCTAGTTCCTTTAATATTCTTGGATGGAGATTATCCGGCTCCCCTGATTTTTCCCATTAAGCTGTTAGAGTTTGACTTCCACCTCAGATACAGTCATTTCTACTTCAATATCCTCATTTCCATTAGCCACCCTACCACTACCCCTAAGCTCCTCATTGTCCTTAGCAAAAATTGATGCAAAGTACTTGTTTAGGTGTTGTGCCATGCCCAGATTATCTTTAATTTCCACCCCATACTCAGTGTTTAACAGTACCACTTCTTCTTTCCTTGTTTTCTTTTTGTTTATATGGTTATAGAACCATTTACTATTGGTTTTAATTTTCTTTGCTAGGTCCAACTCTGCTTGGCTTTTGGCATTTCTCACTTTTTTCCTCCACACTTTCTGATCTCCAAGACGTAGCTTTCCTTGCTGATTCTTCCATCCCTTGTAGGCTTTCTGCTTTCTCTTAATAACCTGTTTCAGATGTGTGCTCATCCAGTTTGGTCTACAGCCTTGCCCTACAGATTTTTCCCCTTGCTTGGGATGCAGACTTCAGATGTTTTCTACATCTTTGACTTAAAGTAATTCCAAGCCTCCTCCACATTCAGATCCTTGAGTTTTTCAGTCCAGTCCTAACTAATTCCCTTACATTTTTTAAGTTTGCCATTTTGAAATCAAGGCCCTTAGTTGCATATCTATTTTTGTTTATCCTTCTGTTTAGTTTATACTGAATTAGCTCATGATCACTCGAACCAAAGTTGTTGCCTACATCCAGTTCTTTAATGAGGTCCTCACTACTCAACAATACCAAATCTAAAATGGCATCACCTCTGGTTGGTTTGGCAAATGTTTCATGAAGAAATCCATCAGCCATCACATCCAGGAAAATCTGGGTCCTACCATTATTAGTAGCACTTGTCTTTCAATCTGTATCTAGGAAATTAAAGTTTCCCATAATCACACAATTCCCGGAAATATTTATTTCATTAAAAACGTTAAAGAGGTGTCTGTCCATATCCATATCAGATCCTGGGGATCTGTAGCATAACCCAGGGACTATCCCAGTGGAACCTCTGGTTATTTCTTTCCCAAAGTGAGTTTGACCCAAACAGACTCTGTTTTATCCATTCCATCACTTCTAATTTCTTTACAGTCTGCCTCATCATTAATGTACAATGCTATTCTACCACCTTTACCTTTATTTCTGTCTTTCCTGAGTAGTACATACCCTTCAATACCTGTACTCAAGTCATGACTACTATTCCACCATGTTTCCATTATCCCTATAATATCTGGGTTTCACTTCCTGCACCAGTAATTCTAGTTCCTCCACATTGTTAACCAAGCTCCTTACATTGTTGTACTAACATGTTAGTTGTTTCTGCTTGGCTTTGCCCAGATTCCTCACCCAATTAGGTACGGTCATTCTATTTCCGGTATTGCCTAGCTGACTGTTAGCTTCATTAGTATTGGCACTATCTTTCCTCTTATTCTGTTACCCACTGCTGTGCCTTTCTCCATTGTTGTATTCTCTCTTTCCTCATTTTCTTCCTGGTTAATATCAGAATTAAGCATGGAGATTACATGAGCATCTTCCAATCGTCTCACCCAGCTTCCTAGTTCAAAGCTCTTTTAATCAGTTCTGCCAACCTCCATCCCAGAAGTCTATTTTCTTCCCTACTCAAGTGGAGTCCATCCCATGAGAACAGTCGTCTGTCCAAGAATGCCTCCCAGTGGTTGAACATCCCAAAGCCTTCCTTATAGCACGACTGCCTGAGCCATCTGTTCATCATCATAATCTTGTCTCATCTTCATTCTCCTCAGGGACAGGTAGAATCGCACTGAAGATCACCTGAACCTCCATTTCTTTAAGTGTCTTCCCCTGCCTGGCATAATCTCCCTTGATGTGTTCCAGAGAGAATCTAGTAGTATCATTTGTTCCCACATGAAGGATAATCAATGGATTCTTTCGTGTTTCCATTAGGATACTCTTCAGCCAAAGGTCTACATCCTGTATCTTAGCTCCTGGCAGACAGGACACCCTTCTATTCTTTGGATCAGCTCAGAGGCAGGCCTGTTTGTTCTTCTTAGTAGGGAGTCACCTATCATGTAGACCTGCCTCTTCCTGGTGTTTGTGTGATTTTTCCGGCCTTCCTCCTGTTCTTTCTGTCTTTTGTTCTCCCTTCCAATCTTCTGTGAGTCATCGTCTGTTCTTCTGCGGCTCTGAACTCTGGGTATTTTCATCCTGTCCCAAACCGATCTATACTGTTATCATGCACTTTTGAATGGCTGCCATGCATGGCTATACCCTGCTTTTAGACACATACAGCAAAGCTTGACCGTTACTATTCCTCCTTACAGCAATGCACATCTATTGTTGAGGTCAATGGGAGTTTCTACACTCAAAGATCAGAATACCAGAAGCAAGATCCACCCTGTGGATGTCAGACTAGAATTCTGCTCCCAGATATGTGCACATAACTTCCAATGCCTCTATTATACACATACGAAACACATTATGGGACAAATAATGTCCTCATATATACCCTGAAGTCAGTGGATGTAAAAAGTGCATATCCGAGACTCTGTTTGTAAATCATTTAATAAAGTGCGGCATCCTTCTGGACGAGAGGAGCTGTCCATAACAGACCAAGGCCTCAAACGTACAGATGCCAGGGTTGATAGTGGGGAGATTGAACATAGGGCCTTCAGCTTGACAAACAGAGGCCCATAACACTAAGGCTAGAGGAGAATTCATTTAGCTGAGAGTAGCAGGCTGTCAGTCTCTCAGGCAGCCACTAGGGAATGCATTCCCTCTGTTAAAACAATCTTGTTCTTGCCATCTGATGTCCTCAGAAATTCAAGTCCCTCCAGGGCTGTTACTTCGTAATGGACTGTACCTTTTTTTCCCTACATACTCCATGATCCTTATTAGGAAATCAAACCTGGAATCTTCAACATCAAAAATACAGACTTCTACCACTTGAGCTAAAGGATAATTGATTAGCTGTAAATAGCAAGTTGTTGTGACTGCTGGGCCAGCCACTAAAGGGAGCCATGATCCCTCACATGCTAAGGGTCTGCTCCAACTCCAGTAATGTAAATGGGAGTTATTCTATTGGACCCTAAATCAATGTATTCGCTATATAAACGTAAGTCATTATCTCACATATCCAGATGGTTTGGGTATGTGGTGAAGTAAGAGAATGGATTAAACCTGCTTTTATAAGTGGAATCTGCTTTTATTCAACTATTCTGATAACATATTGTAAAGATTGGCTCATGTACCATGACTGTGTGATTGTATTGTATTGCCCCGTAGGAAAGAAAAGATGAATTTTCAAAGGAGACCCAAATTTTGTGCCCAAATTTTTGCACATTCAAAATATTGGATTTGATTGCACAAACTGCATTAGCATGGATTAATCAGGTAGGGCACAAACAGAGTCTGAGCCTGCAAGTCTGAGTTTTTGCACAAGCAAAAACTTGAGTGTGAAAAACTGTGGCTGCAACTACTTAAGTGCAACTTCAGAGGTTTTTTTTGAAAATGGGGCCATAAACTTTATTCCTTTTTACTGAAGGCAGACATTAGTGTTGGATCTTTTCCAAGGAAGACAACTTAACCCCCAGTCCAGCTTCTGGAAATGAAATCTTAACATGGGAGATGCTAGGCAAGTAACATGGAGAAATCTAGGAGTAAAGTCCTCTCTGAAGCCTGACAGTAATGTAACTGAAATAGAAAAATACCAGATCCATTTCTTAGAAAAAGAGAGAGACTTTTATTTGCAATGGTTCACAAATATTTTCCCAGGAACAAAGTAACAGCCAATGGAGGGCAGTGAGGTTAGGTTTAGGTGATCGTCACATTTGTAAACACAATTTCTTTATTATGCCATTTTTACCTAACTTGAAAATGGCACTACAAGTTGTATACAGCAGTTAGTGCTATTCACTTTCTCTCTTTTTTCAATGCAGTGTCTTCAGTCCTATAACGTCTTGTGAGTTGTGATAGTCCTGACAAATTTTTGTTCAGTGGTGGTCGACAGGTGCTGGTTGATTAAATGTGCTACTTACTGTGTATGTTTCACTTCTTGTGTCTTAAATTTTTTTAACCACTGCAGCGCCTGAAAAAATGTGGAAGTTTGACAGTTGGGAGTTACTGCTGAGTATGTGCTGTAAACTATGCTACCCCATTCCCCTTCCTCCTCCCCATTCTGCTGATGCCAAATGATTTATAAAATGCCTTATCATTCTTGAGAGAATTCACACTATCACCTCCAGGCAGTGTAGTAAGGAATCACAGAAGTGGATCGGAAACACAGATTGGATAACTGGTATATTTCTGTGGAAGAACAAAACCAGGAGAGATTAAATTTAAAAGGAGAAAAGTTTCCCACTGTGACTTGCTAGGGTAAATCTTTAATCGCTGATGTACTTGTTAGTAAACAGGTGATATGTGATTACAATTTTTCATGTACAACACCTCTGTATTCCATTTTCATAGGATCCAAGTAATAGTTTAATTTTCAAATGAGAGACTCACTCTTTCTCGGGTCATTGTGTGCTCCCACTTATATGCACACACAGACACACCTCTCCTGGAAACAGGTGTTCTGCTAAAGACATGCTGCGGTGTGGGGATTCTAGCCCATGCTCCTGTCACCAGCGAAAGGAGGCATGGGATAGGAAAGAGGACTGCTGAGTGGAATCAAAAGATTTTTCCCTCTGTCTCTCTATTCTTTACAAACACATGGTCAGCAGCCCAACCTTTCAGCTGCTCCATTCTTTCCCACTGAGCTCACTGACACTCTCACCTTGCAACACCCCTGCAGTCATGTTGCCCACCTTACCCCCAGTCAGCCCTAGCCCCAGGCCTCCCTTCTGCCTCTCTCTGGGAGAAATTACACTTTCATGGTGCAGTGTCTCATTAGATCACCTAGGACTCTGCCTGTCAGCCCTCTGCCCTGCATAGTCAGCAAGGTGCTTGTAGAACCAGCCTTCAGTCAGGCAGAGGAGGTGTAGGGGCTGAGAAAACCACACCACTCTCTAAAAAAATTTACTGTGGGCATTTAGAATTACAGCCTGTGCCTATGTGTAGTTTTCCCTGCATATGGGCTTCCTGTTCCTGCAAAGGGGCTTGTGGGTGAGTGTCGACACCATCCATTTGGAATCAATGGGCCAAATTATTTCCTTGCGCATTACTCCGCTGAAGCCAAGGAGAGTGGGATATTTTTATTGTGAACAGTTGATAGCAGTAACACCCATAGAGAATTTAGCCCAAAATCACAGGTTCTTGATATTTCTCTTCTTTTGTTCCTTACTCTTAAAAATAATTGCATGAAAGTGGCAGGAGAACATGGTTTTGCAGTGGCAATTTGAATGTATGGAAAGAGAGTGAGGTAGCGAGGGTATTGGGATACAAGGGAACACCACAAGGTTCAGAAGTATATAGCCTATAGTGCTGTTTATTCAGACAACAGGATGGTGTGAACGGTGCCAGTTGGGGGAACATCTGCACACGGGCTTCTGAGATTTCCAAGGCAGAGTTAACTGTGGTAACTGTGCACTAGCCAATAGCGAGACCCGGGGAATTGATTAATCCATCGGGAAGTCAACAAGGCAGAAGAAGTCAGGCAGCTTCCATCCCTGGGACCAGAAAAGAGATGCACTCCTTATTGTTGACAGATTATCATCAGAGATTCATTCCCCATTTCTCTGAGATTGCAGGGCCCTTTAACTAATCTCATGAAAAGACTAGGAAAAATGAGGTCACTTGGTCACCTGCTTCTGACATTAAGGATGTATAGCATACCTCTGTCCAGGCTCTATATTAGAGTCCAGACTTCTCTTTGCCTGTCATGGTGCTGAGTGATGCATTTGAAGTGGGACTGGGACCAGTCCTTTAACAGGAGGCAGAAATATAGAATATCCCATACACTATATAAATGTAAGTTATTATTATTACCGTTATGATGCAATCCATAAACCGTTCCCAAAAGAACGGAGACACAGCATCATTGAGAAAGAATATCTTCTTGTGAATTGGGCAGCAGAAACATTGCGGCATTATTTTCTGGGTAATGATTTTACCTCAGTGACAGATCATTATCCCACCCCATGACTGAACCGGATGAAGAACAGGAACTCAAGGATAATCCGGCAGTATTTGGCTTTTACAATCTTTAAAGTTTCAAATAAAGAACCAGCCAGGTATTAATATAAGAATATCGATCAGCTCTCTAGGAATGATGTGAGTGACAAGGTGCGTGGAGGAAAGACAAATTCTCTCCTAAGCAAGGGTATATATTAAATGATAGTCCCTAACATTGGCTTCTAAGTCCCTACAGCCAGGGCAAGCTCTCTCCCATCCACTCTCTTGTGCTTAAAATAGGATTTAAAGTTAAGTGGCCTATCCTGAAAGGAAAAAGCGATGCATTTACTTGCTAGGAGAGGTGTGACTTGGATGAATGAATTGTTTTGGGATGGGAAAGAGGGCAGAAAATCTGCCTTGTTCTTTCTCCTATTCCATTTTTCCCTTCTCTCGTATAGGAAGAATCTTCATTTTAGATAATTTAGCTTCCAAGAAAAAGAACCATTCATAGCCTCATATTTTTTGGAAGAATGTTTTTCTAGGAATGGACAAGCTGGCTTGGATAGAATAAGAACTTTATCCTTTACGCCTCAAATGACTCTTGGCCAAAAATCCAAAACTGTACCCAAACCAATCCAGTATTGAAAATTTAACAAAAAGTCAGTTAATTTTTAAAATTCTTTTTTGTGTCTCGGGTCCAAAATCGTTTGAGAGAGCCCATTCTCATGAGATATCTTGTCCAGTGTTGCAGACCTAAGAGGTTCCGTTTTTCCAGTTACAGTTGAGATAAGAATCTGCAATGCTGGGATCTCATCCATTCAGAATTTAATTCCAAATCTTCCAAAATTCACCAATCATTATTTTTCCCTTTTATTTCTGGGTTCCAATAATGCAGGCAAAGGAAGACCAGAAAAATTCTGATATTTTTACATTATATAGTTTAATGGAGAGATTCTGTTTTAAACTGAACTCACTGGAGTAAATGTAAAGAGCCTTGTGAATGAAGTCCCTTTTTGTTTGCTTATAGAGGTCTGGGTGTTTTTTACTGCCACCCAGCACCATACTATCTGCCTTCCATGTAAAATCAATAGCAATAGCAAAGTCCATAGTGGAATTCATGGAATCTCTGGCACGTCTCCTTTTCCAGGGTCAGAACTTGGCTTGGGGAAGGTTTTTTGTTTTTTTATCTTATTAAGTTCCTATATTTTGGGGTAGTTGGTAAGGATTTAGGGGTAGAACTAAGCCTTAATGTTGAGTGTGTCATTCTTATACTGGAAAGGCTTTTGTTCTATTCCAAGGAAGATGAGTATATTATCCTGGTGTAAGTGGTTTACTACAGGCAATCTATTGTTCCTTAGGACACCCTTCTCATAGTATAGCGAATAATTATCGTCAGTGTAGAGAGTATGACAGTAATGTTAGCCTTTTGGAAAGGCAACTCTGAAGACTGGACTGGTGATGACTGCAGGTAAATTCAGCACTATATTTCACATAGATTTTATCATCAGTGAATGTTTTGACACTTTTGTACATTGTGGAGCACAATGTCAGCACATAACACATAAATAATTATGTTGAATAAAGTGGAAAAGCCCATGGGAGATGTGGGGCTGGCTGACCATGTGACCTAGTTTCCATTTCAAATGCCCATCTTCCAGAGGTCCTTTTTAATTTTATTGAATCTACTGCAGGTATTTCTAAAACATCTATTATTGTGGTTTCACAGTAGCATTTATTTCACTGTAGTAGTGGTGAGGGAGACAGGTTTAAGGCAGGGAAGGGGAGAGGGAATAGTTCATGGAGACCCAAGGGTATGTACCAATATTATAAAACTAATTGGGAGCAGAAGGAGTTTCCCTCCCTGGCTTCACCTGAAGTATGGTGATTGCTCACTTGCGTTGTATTTATCTAATAAAATTCTGCAACCTATAAACAAATGGGTTATTCGTATGTTTCCTTCACTGTTAATTTAAAAAAATCTTGGGCCAGCTTTCATTTTTTCTTAATTTTTTCTGATCTCAGTGCCTCAAACTCCCTTAACCCAACTCCAAGCTTTATCAGTTGTGTGAATATAGTTCTGCAGCATATTGTTTATGATGATATAAACCAGGGGTCGGCAACGTTTGACACGCGGCTCGCCAGGGTAAGCACCCTGGCGGGCCGGGCCAGTTTTATTTACCTGCTGATGTGGCAGGTTCAGCCGATCGCGGCCCCCACTGGCTGCGGTTCGCCATCCTGGGCCAATGGGGGCGGTGGGTAGCGGCGCGGGCGAGCGATGTGCTGGCCGCGGCTTCTCGCCACCTCCATTCGCCCAGGACAGCGAACCGCGGCCAGTGGGGGCTGCGATCGGCCGAACCTGCCACGTCAGCAGGTAAATAAAACTGGCCCAGCCCGCCAGGGTGCTTACCCTGGCGAGCCGCGTGCTGAACGTTGCCGACCCCTGATATAAACTATGGGAATATAGTTAGCTACCACCAGCAGAGGGAGTATAAAACTTGGTGTTTTTTATAGGTCCTAAAATAATTACACTATTCCTGGGTTTATTTGTATATTTAGGCAACATAGAAACCTAGATATTTAGAAACAGGATTTATTTAAAAGAACCTAGATGTCTATAGAGACCATACATGATGGTTTCATCAAGACTTTACTGTGCTGGTTTTTCATATGGGGTGAAATCCTGAGCTTTGCCGTTGTCTTAAATGGAGTTAGGGTTTTCATCCATGGTTTTCTAGTGCCCCCGGAACTTTTCCACAGGACTTCTGAAATATCCCAGTATTTCATTCATCAGTCAAAGTGTTTGTTATTTTTAATAATTACAAGACGTTTCTAATAGTTGTGTTACTTTACCAAGTAGAATTTGCTCTGTGTTTACCAGGAATAAACAGTCTAGTGAAGCTGAGCGTTGGATGTGAGACACTGTTTGGAGTTGAGAAATGAGGGTAGAAATTGTCAACGCTGTGTTTTTGCTCAAAAATGAGTCGTATTGACACTTGCTTAGCGATAAACTTCTTCAGAACACTACATTGCTGGAAAAAAATCCTCCACCCTGAGAAATATGCAGGTATCACAGATGAGTGAGACGCTAGCGGTAGCAACACTGCCATACATTTGCAAAAATCCCCAATGTACTTTTATCTTTTATATGAGAATTTCACAGACCTGAAAAAAAGGTCAACACAAAAGGGATTTACAGATTGTTACACTCAGGAAAATCTTCCTCACCAATTTGCAGTGATTACAAGAATCAGAATCCAGGGCTAAAAAAATCTTAAAAATTACAAAAGTTTCTTCTGCTTTCCATCCTTTACAATTAAGTATTCATCTATCAAACATTTGTATCATTGGGGAACAAGCTAAACAGGAGAAAACAGCATAGGCTAGTATGGAAGCTACAATATGATACTATGGCACGGGAGATCATGGTTTTGATGCTGGAGTTGCCAGTTGTAGGATGAAGCTACACCCATTTCCCTGTGTGTAGCCCATCAGCATTTATTAGCAAAAAGCATCTCCCACTGAAATGAAATGTCAAGGAGAGTTAGGTTTTGTACTTAATATGGACTTTTCTTAGCCTCTTGCTGATGGGCCCTATTCCTGAAAAGAGACAGGACTTGTGGTTTATAGGAGCCCCAGGCCATTATCCATGCTGCTTTAATACTGCTTTGCCACCCAGAAAAAGAGTGTTAACATTTAACAACCATCCCATTTCCCCCTGAATATTTATATTCTTTTCCTGAGTGCCATACCAGTATTAAAGCAGAATGAAAATGGGTTTAACAATCGCTGGCATGGGGCTTCTGTACAGCATGTGTGTCACAAATCATGTCACTTTTCAGCAATAGGGCTGCTGCCAGCAGGAGGCTCAGAAATGCTCATGTTAATCAAAAATTTTAATTTCAAATCAAATTGACGGTTTACACATGGTGAGAAATGCTTCTGACCATGCGATTTTTCAGTATGCAAAGCTGGGTAAAATGGGTGCAGTTTTCTGTTAAGAATTTTGACTGCAGTATTTGCAAATTTATGGGTTTCAGTGTATTGGGTATGGTGAGTAGTTGATCTAACGGAGCCCCTTGGAGAATAGGAAACAGAAGGGTTTTCATGCAGCCTGGCACTGGTGAGCTGCTGTTGGCACATGCTGCTGGAGAAATGACAGGTATTCAATAAACATCACTATGGTTAGAGGAAGATTTAAAGGAGGGAGGGGCTGCAGTGCTATAAACAAGGAGTTGAAACAAATGTGCCTATTTCACTTCTTGATTATTTTGAATATGTAAATGTTCCAAACCATTTTTAAATAACTTTAAGTTTATTTGCATGTTGGTCTTGTACACCCAATGCCTACAGCATATCCCCCAGTAATATTGATGCAAACGATAATATAGGTCCAATTGTGATCTGAGTTGGTATAATGAAATCAGTGGAGTTACTCTGAATTAACATCAGTTTAAATATAACCAGAATTTGGCCTTCTATTATTCTTATGGCCTACATTCCCAGATCCTTATCCTGCAAACTCTTTTTTCATGGAAGTGAGTAGTTACACTGAAGTCAGTAGGACACCATGAGGGCCCAACCCTGCACCTGTGGATGTCAATGGCAAAATTCTCATTGACTTTAGTAAGAACAAGATTGGGCCCATGGTGAGTAAGAAATACTCACATGAATAATAATTGGCAGGATCTGGTGTTCCTTGTGGAAACCAGTGTTTTCAAACCGCCTCTGGAATATAAACATAAAACCAAAATATGATCAATTGACATGAAACATGATATCATGAGTTACAGACTAAGTGACATTTCCCATCTTGAAAGAGAACGGCAGCTTCTTTTGAGACTATGGGTTTAAAGTCCCCTTGCCATATTTCTTCATGCCAGGGAAATCAGCCTGACCCTCCTCTTTTATTTCCCGCACCAGCACACAGGTACCATTTTACCTGTGCCAAGCCTACTGGGTAGTCGGTAGCATCACATGGCATTGCCAACTACATTAGGAAAGCAGTATCCATCAGTCTGCCCAGGATTACCTCATAGTTCCTTTCTGTGTTCACCCAGTCACTGAGCCAGTCTCAGGACGATAAAGCTGAAAATGTAATATCGCTGCAGAGACCTAGGAGATACAATTGTTGTAACCAACCTAGATAAGAAAGGAAGATAAATAACTCCTTACTATTATTAATTGCATGGGAAAGGCTTTTCTTTTTATTACTCTCTTTATTGTCAGGTGCCATAAATATTCCAAAATGATTATCCTTATGTAGATTTCATCTCATTTACTTTGAAAGGGTTTGAGGAGCATATTATCTCATAAGCTGCCAAATGAATATGACCATTTATGACATTTCCTCTTTTTTTTTAACATTTCCTTTTTGGATTGAAGATCTGAAACAGATAAATATGCTAATTTAAGACATCTGTTGTTTTCCGAGATGTAGGGCCCTAGACAGTAGTAAGTGCTGAGAATTTGTTTACTGAAATTGTGATTTTTCTTAATAGTTTTCATTATCGCAAAAATTTTATATATTTTTAAAAGGTCTCTGTGTTAAATAGGTAGAGAAAAAGTGTCTACAATCTCTTTAGTAATTTTAGGCAACAAAACACTAGGACAAACTGTCTGGTTTCCATGGTGCAGGGCTTCACAGGTTCTTAAATGTGGACTTGCGGGTCTTTCATTGGGCCCAATCCTGTGAAATGCTAAGCACATTCTACAGGGAGACTGTAAGCTCTTTGGGGCAGGGACTGTCTTTTTGTTCTGTATTTGTACAGTACTTAGCACCAGAAGTCTCGATCTATGACTGGAGCTCCTAGAGACTACAAGCACCATGAACTCCCCTGTACCTCTTATGGGTTATGAAACTGGCTGCAACCAGAGTTGCTGAATTCACAGGCCTCAGTGAGGAAACCCCATTATTACTCAGTTCTCATACCCTTACATTGGATAGGACCTTGTGTCACATATAGGGCCCATTAACATCATGAGAATCCTTCCACTGACATCAGTGGATGCTGGATCAAGCCCTCAATCCCATTAAACCAGTGGGACTCCGCACAGACGAAGTTCCTATTCAGTTTGAGTACGGGTGTTGCAGCTTGGCCCACAATATCAAGAAGTTTTCTGGAACCATACTGTTCTCTTCCGTTCAGTTCAGGAATTTTGGAGTTCAAACCCCCCCACAATTCATCAATGATTTTGCATGGTGTGAAGGGTTAACAAAACTTTCATTATCACACTCTATTAAGCCAGGACCAGGAAACAATTTCTAATCAACACTCTGATCTGGGCAGGGATTGTGCAGTCTTTTGTATTAGGCCTCAGATCTGTGTTCTCTATTCACACATGCTCACTTCCAGCTGTTGTCATTGAAATCCCACATAATCTCTCCGGGTCAAAGGGCAGTCATCCATGACTGCTGCTGTTAAAAGGTTATGCTGATTTCTGTTGTCAAATATTGGCCCTTTTCTCTTTCAATCACTCCCATTCTACTTTTTTCAACAAGAAAGATCCAGCCTAGAATTGTATTACATGACTTTAAAGTCTTAAAAGTGTTCCTCTATTGTACTAACACGACATGCCCTGGACGGTCTAATTCATTCTGTTACATTCCACAAAGAATTTTCTGGTGCTTCTTAAAAACTCTGTGCTAAAGCTGAGCAGGCAAGCTTCAAAGAATAATGATATATGGGACTTGTGGCCTAGCATTTATTTTGTAAGGAAATATGTCATTTGACTGTGTAATAAAATAACCATGGTTAATTATTGCTATGACAATAAAATTAAGCTAGAAGTAACTGTAGCCAAAACAAGGCTGGGGCAGGAAGGGTGCAAGTAGAAAAAGGGAGGAAATGAGATTTCTGTATCAGAATTAAAATAATGGTTAATTTCTAGTTTGAACTCTTTTTTAAAAAGTCACTTATTTTAAAGATTTAATTGAGCCCATCTTTTAAAGCTTATAATTTATGGGTTTACAGAACATATTTTGTATGAAGAAAAATAAAATGGATCCCTTGGGTTAGCGTTAACCAGAGTTGCATGCAGTGGCCCAGTGCACACTACAGAGTTAAAAAATAAAATAGATCATAGTCACCTTTAGTTTTAATAGAGTACTGTGGTCCATATAGACTACAGGTCCCAGAATGCAGTGGTCCATCTTGATTGTGGAGGGTATTCAGGTGACGATGGAGAATTGCTTGCTGGGATGTGTAGTCTACACAAGACTTGCAGAGAATAAACACCTTATATGAAGATATCACGTGATGCACATATGTTCTATCCTTCCTTTTATTTGTTTGCTTTTGCTGGGGGAAAGAACATGACTGAGGATCAAGCCTAAGTTCTACCACACCTATCCTGACACCACAATGCAGTTAGATAAAAGTTAATCCACTGAGCAGTCTGGTGAGGAGAGTTCTCAATTATTTTGTCTCTCAAGGTGTCAGTGGTTGGTGATACGGACTCATCAACTCATAGACTTTAAGGCCAGAAGGGATCATTGTGATCATCTAGTCTGTACATAGCAGGCCACAGAACCTCACCCACCCACCTCTAACCTCTGGCTGAGTTACTGAAGTCCTCAAATCATGATTTAAAGATGTCAAGTTACACAGAATCCACCATTTACTCCAGTTTAAACCTGCAAGGGACCTGTGCCCCACACTGCAGAGGAAGGTGAAAAAACTCTGCCAATCTGACCTGGGTGGAAATTCCTTCCCGACCCCAAGTATGGTGATCAGTTGGACCCTGAACATGTCAACCCACCAGCCAGACATGTGGGGAAAAATTTTCTGCAGTAACTCAGAGACCTCCCTGTCTATAGTTCAATCTCTGGTCGTTGGGGATATTTACTACTAGCAGTCCCAGATGGGCCACATGCCATTGCAGGCAATCTCATAAAACCGTCCCCTCCAGAAAATTATCGAACTCACTCTTAAAACCAGTTAGGTTTTTTCACCTGACTGCTCTCCTTGGAAGGCTGTTCCAGAACTTCACTCTTCTGATGGTTAGAAACCTTCTCTAATTTTGAACCTGAACTTGCTGATGGCTAGTTTGTATCTGTTTGTTCTTGTGTCAACATTGGCGCTTAACTTAAATAACTGCTCTCCCTGCCTGGTCGTTATCCCTCGTATGTATTTATAGAGAGTAATCTTATCTCCCCATAGCTTCGTTTGGTTAGGCTAAACAAGCCAAGCTTCTTGAGTGTCCTCTGATCATCCTAGTAGCTTTTCTCTGCCCCATTCCAGTTTGAAGTCATCTTTCTTAAACAGGAGAGACCAGAATTTCACACAGAATTCCAGATGAGGGCTCACCAGTGCCTTTTATAATGGTAATAACACTTCCCTATTTCTACTGGAAATATCTCACCTGATAAATCCTAGGAGTGCATTAGCCTTTTTCACAGCCACATCACATTGGCGGCTCATAATCAGCCTGTGATCAACCAATACACCCAGGTCTTTCTTCTCCTGTCATTTCCATCTGATACGTCCTCAGCATATAGGGGAAAAATTATTGTTAGTCCCTAAATTTATGACCTTGCATTTTGCACTATTAAATTTCATCCCATTTCTGTTATTCCAGTTTTCAAGTTGTCCAGATCTTTTATGATATTCCGGTCCTCCTCAGTATTGGCAATACCTCCCAACTTTGTGTCACCTCAAAATTTTATTGGCATACTCCCACCTTTTGTGCCAAGGTCATTAATGAAAATGATAAATAAGATTGGTCCCAAGACTGATCCCTGAGGAATTCCACTAGTAAACTCCTTCCAGCCTGACATTTCACCTTTCAGTATGATCTGTTGTAGTGTCCTCTTTAATCAGTTCTTTATCCATCTTTCAGTTTTCACGTTAATCCCCATCTTCGCCAATTGAACTAATAATTTTCCATGTGGAACTGTATCAAATGCCTTATCCAGGTAGATTAGATCTATTGCATAAAAAAAAAAACAATTATCTGCTCAAAGAAAGAGATCGGGTTAGTCTGGCACAATTTACCTTTTGTAAAATCATGTTGTATTTTATTCCAGTTTACTGTTTACCTCCATGTCAGGGGTGGCCAAACTTACTGACCCTCTGAGCCGCAAGTGCATACGATAATTCTTAGAAGTTTGAGAGCCGGGTATGCCTGCCAGGGCTTACGGCTTCAGCCCCCCTCCTGATGAAACCCCCGAGCCCTGGCAGGGGCCTCCTGTGGGGCTGAAGCCTCTAGCCCCACCACCCTGCTACAGGACACAATACCTGAGCTCCCCCGCACCCCAGTCTGGTAGGTGGAGAATGGGGGGCAGTCCGTGAGCTGCACTTTAACTGTAAAAGAGCTGCATGCGGCTCGGCCACCCCTGCTCTATGTCCTTAACTACTTTCTCTTTCAGAATTTGTTCCAAGACCTTGCATACAATGGAGGTCAAACTAATGGGCCTGTAATTTCCTGGATCACTTATTTTCCCTTTCTTAAAAATAAGTGCTATATCAGCAATTCTCCAGCCATAGGGCACGACCCTCAAGTTTACAGATTCATTAAAAATTGGGTTTGCAATTTCATGTGCCAGTTCCTTTAATATTCTTGGCTGGAGATATTCCAGGCTCTCCGACTTGGTCCCATTAAGCTGTTTTGAGTTTGACTTCCACCTCAGATATGGTAATTTCTACTTCTATATCCTCATTTTCATTAGTCACCCTAACACTGCCCCTAAGCTCCTCATTACCCTTTTTAAAAACTGAGGCAATGTATTCATTTAGTTGTTGGGCCATCTCCACCGCATATTCAGTGCTTAGTAGTCCTTTTTGTTTCCTTGTTTTTTTAAAAAATTATATGGCTATAGAATCTTTTGCTACTGGTTTTAATTTCCTTTGCGAGGCTTAATTCTGCTTGGCTTTTGTCAGTTCTCATTTTTTCCCTACCCTACTGACTTCCAAAACGTAGCTGATCCATCCCATCTTCCATATCTTGTAGGCTTTCTGCTTTCTCTTAATAACCTAGATGCTTGCCCATCCAGTTTGGTCTGCAATCCTTCCTTGAAAATTTTTTCCCCTTGTTTGGGATGCAGGCTTCAGATGGTGTCTGCAACTTTGACTTAAAGTAATTTCAAGTCTCCTCCAAATTCAGATCCTTGAGTTCTTCACTCCAGTGCACTTCCCTAACTAATCCCCTTAATTTTTTTAAGTTTGCCCTTTTGAAATCAAGGATCCTAGTTGCAGATCTATTTTTGTTTATCCTTCCATTTAGTTTATACTGAATTCCCTCATGATCACTCGAATCAAGGTTGTCTTCTACAACTACTTCTATGAGGTCTTCATTACTCACCAATAGTCAATCTAAAATTGCATCATGTCTTGTTGGTTCGATGATTATTTGGTGAAGAAATCTGTCAACTATCACATCCAGGAATATCTGGGTCCAAGTATTATAAGTAGCACTTGTTCTCCAATCTATATATGGAAAATTAAAGTATCTCATAATCACACAATTCCCAGTAGTATTCAATTCATTAAAATATTAAAGAGATGTCTGTCCATATCCATCAGCTCCTGGGGGTCTGTAGCATAACCCAGGGACAGTCCCAGTGGAACCAGTGCTAGGTTTCTTCCCCCAAAGTGATTTTGACCCATATAGATTCTGTTTTATCCAGTCCATCACTTCTAATTTCTTTACAGTCTACTACCTCATCATTAATATACAATGCTACTGTATCACCTTTACCTTTATTTCCATCTTTCCTGAGAACATAACCTTCAATACCTGTACTCCCGTCATGACCACTATTCCACCATGTTTCTGTTATCCCTAGGATATCTGGTTTCACTTCCTGCACCGATAGTTCCAGTTCCTCCATTTTGTTACCGAGGCTCCTTGCATTGGTGTACTGACGTGTATATTCTAAGCAATATTAATTAGTTACTCAACACTTTGTGAAACAGAGGATTATCTAGGTGGAGGATAGAACCAAGAGGAATCAAATTGCACTTTGAGTGGAGAGGGCTTTTCTTTTTAATCAGGCATTTGGTTAAGATAATAGGCTTGAAGTCCTAATTGATTATTACTATTTTAAGGTTTTAAGATGGTTATGTACAGTAAGATGCTTGACATGAATAGGGGTTTATAAATTGTTTCAGTCCTAGTATAGGAGCTTGTCTCGTAATTTCAAAATACTGAAAGTGAATCAAAGTTTGCCAGAAAGCTGTTTCTCCAAGCTTAATACTATAATACATCGTCAGACTGACCAGTGCAAATGAAATAACTGAATTTGGACTTTTTCCTCTTCAAAAGATTTACTCTTTCACAGTATATTATTGTTCAAATTACAGAGAACATGCTTTGTTTGCAAAGTACCACATACACTTATGCAGGATATAATTATTTAATAAATAATAATAATAATTAATAATATAAGGAAAACTTTTCAAACAACAGTAACATTTTGTACACTGGTACAATGAAAACATTTTTTGATATGTAATTAAGGAACTGTGACTTGATGAGCTTACTGTATACAAGCTTTCCAGATAAAAGTAAATGCTTCAGTTGTGATTTTCTCAAACTTCAATGCAAGTGCTTGATCTGTAATCTTCCTACATCGGAGACTCCCTTCCTGGGCATTAATTACGAATACAAAGGTGACTCTCCATGGACACTAAACATTCGGAGGCAATTTAGTTGGCTTTTGTACACACAAGGCCTCCATTGACTCAGTCTTTATATGAATTCACTTAATAACACAGAGCAAATGGAATGAGACCTTGAGGCCTAATTCTGATCTCACATTCACTAGTGTAAAACAGGAGAAACTCTGTTAAGGTCAGTGGAAATTGACTTGCACATAACTGGTGTGTCACAGGGTTCACTCATCGCTAGCAGTGCCTCCTGCTGGCCGCCCTGAGAATTAGCTCCGCCAGGCTTGTGCTCTCCCTCCGGTGGTGTCTTGTCCCATCCTGTCTCGACGTGTGGCCCTGCTCACTCTCAGATCTGCCATCTCCTCTTCATGGCTTGGCCCTCTGGCCAGGTCACTAAGGTCCTCCCCTTCTTGAGAATTCAAAGTCCTTCCAGACCCACTGGATGGCTGGCATCTCCAATGCCCTTGCCACTCCCCATTGGCTGGTAGGGGAACCCAAGCCCGCTCTCTACACTGGGTTCCAGCTCAGGGACCCTATAACAAGCAGCCATGGTCTCTACACAATCTGACCCCTTGTTGCTGTTTTCCTGGGCTTCTCCCGCCTCTGGGCTGGCCAGGCACCCAACTCCTTCTACTCAGGGAGTAACTGCAGCCTGCTTCCGTGCCTTCATGCAGCCTCCTTGCTGCTAACAGCTCCAGGGCATTATACTGGCCCGCTGAGCCTACTTCTAATTAGTGGTGTGCTCCCTGGCTCCTCCTCCAGGTGCACCTGGTGGAATTAATTAGCCTGCCTGGCCACCTTAACCCCTTTCAACCCTGTGTGGGGCAGACGCCCCATCACATAGTGCAACATCAGAATTAGGTTCCTTAAACGTAGACTTGTTTTTGCTCCTTCATTATTGGGGTAACGTTTGATCCCAAAATGAAGAAAATGTAATTTATAGGATCACATTTTACATAATTACACTGTCACCATCAAGCTAAAGTGAATTACTTTTGCTGTGGTGGTGGTGTTATATATGCATATTATTTATATAATACTCAGAGTGTACTAGGTAGTAAGATACTATTTACTGATTAGTATTACTATATACCTTATTCAGCTAACTTTATTATTTTCTTACTTCCTCCAGAAAAAAAATTATCATCCGCATAAATATGACTTACAGCGAAGTACTGAAACCCAGGGCTTATTCTTTCATGTGCAGATCCAACTCCTATTGAAATCAACAGAAAGACTCCCACTTATTTCAGTGGGAGTTTCTTTGGACATAAAGCCTTGATTCAGAAAAGCACTTAAGCACCTGTTTAAGTTTAAGCGTGTGAGTAAGCCCATCCCTATTTGGCAAAGCATTAAATTAAGCATGTGCTTTTCTTAAGCACATGCTTCCAGTTAAGCGTATGCTCTAATGCTTTGCTGAATCAGGGCCTATCTTAGGTGTCCAAGTGCCCTAGTTTATGCATAGAACTTCAGAGAATGAATAGTTTTTGATAAATTCAATAAGGATCATCTAATTCTCATTTTAAACACCAGCTTTACTACCCAAATATGATTGAGGTACAAAACTGGAGAGATAACCAGTTCATGAACAGCAATTTCAACTTCCTATCTTAGGGATATTTAACAAAAGTATAATTTTGCATATATTTCAGAAAAGTGCTGTATTAGAAGTAAATCTTGCAGACTTTAGGATGTTTAATCCTCTTTTCAATTAAGGATTTTTTAATGCTAACATCTGCTTTTGGCATTACTTAACAACTTTACCTAATTTTTTTTTCTCATTCACAATTAAGTGGAACAGCCAAATTGATACAGTTTCTCTGAAAGACATTTTTCCATTTTGGCCTTTTTTAGCAGGCACAAAAAAATTACATTTTTACAGCTTTTCTTGTTAATGATGCTGTGTCCTGGCCATTCCTTTGTCATTTGTTTGGTGGGTTCCCTTCATTTTTTCCACTTTCAATTTTAGAAAGATTCCTCAGCAAAGGCTACAAACCTAAGCCCTAGTTCTGCAATCTGAATCATGTAGGCAGAACTTTAGGCCTACACGGAGTCCACTAAACTCAGTGGGGACCCACATATCTATGCATGCATGGATCAGATTGAAGGATCAGGGCCTATTTAAGAGGACAGCTCATATGAGTCAGGATGTGAATGGTGTGAGTAAGGGCCCGATTTCCTAATCATTTATGAATGTATAATTCAGTTAAAAAATCTCAGCCAATAAATGTTTATTTTCACTAATTAAGACTGGAAATCTTGTCAGGCTTTGCACTATTGTTCAATCACAACTACAACCCTCTAAAACACACACACACTAACACTTTGAGAATGAGCCCAATGTTTTACCTTCACTGTGAATGTTCTTGCTTTTGTGTATTTGAAATCACACCCTCAACATTATTGCAATAGGATCTCCTTTGTGACAGCCTGTCAGGCAAACAAAGGTGCCAGTGGACACAACAGGCAGAACCAGTATAGTCTGCTGTTATCAGACCTACCAAGGGTAGATGCCATGATGGTGCTTGATGGTGCCATGTACTGAGCGTTCTGGCCCTTATCCAGTAAAGCACTTAAGCATGTGCTTAACTTTAGGCATCTGAGTTGTTCCATTGAAGTGAAGACCTAAGAGAATTATTTTTAATTCATAGATCTTTTAATCCAATAAACAAATCTGCTGCAGTATATGAAAAGTAGATTCTCATATTAAAAATACTCAGGAAATTGCCAATGAACATATTCAATTTGACTAATTACCCACTTTTAAAAAGAAAAATGATGCACTCATGAACTTTATTATTGAAAAATGCAAACTCGGCCAGGCACAATCACCTAAATTTTCTGAAATCTACTTTTGAGTTGAGAAAATGGAAAAAACACTCAATTTGTACGTTGGCATTTTATACTTAAAATATTCAAAGTTTTTTCCTCCTCAGAAACATAGTAAAAATTCATGCTAGTAGAATGAGAGATTTATTTGGGTTAAGTTTTAACATCAAGTACATTTGAGTAATTTAGCTGTAAACTATTGGATCATGACAAATTTGTGAATATATTTGTGTGCATATGTAGTACAAACACACACATAGAGGGACCTATAGACACCAAATTATAATTTCAGTAGTGTATAGTATACTGTACTGAATATAATAATATAACACTGTATCTGACAGACAGTTAACTATGTAGGGCAGATGGTGCCCCTATAAAACATTCAATAATATGTGTGTGCGTGCATTGGAATCAGTGACTTTAAGTAGGACAACCTTAAAAGGTATGCCACTTATCCTGTGGACAAGTACAACTTTACAGTTCTTTTAATAATCCCTTTATCCTGAGATTTCTCTTTTGACCCTGATTTCAAAAGCAAGAGGTCAGGCTGGCCTGCTAGCTCCAGACCTCTAATTGAAGTCCTGATATGTACTGTATGAACTGTAAATCCAGCTATGTACACTTACTTGCACTTGGTTTTGAGTTTGAAAGCTGCTTGCTTTGTAATTGATTATGCCCGTGAAATTGAATTAACATTTGGTGATAGACATGTTTTCAGAGAAATAGGAAAATACCATTATGTGAAGTGTAACAACATTTTGATATAAAATGTAGAGTCATCTCTTACACAAATGAATCAGGCAGGGAAACATACACCCTGTCTCAAAGAAATTCCAAGGCTTAAAGTTAATGCTTTTCTTATGCAGAGATTTATTTTGTCTTTTGCAAAGCTTGTTTTAAATACTAGAATTTTTCTTTTTTATGGGAATGGTATTTATTTTAAAGGTTTTTTTTTTTTTTTTTAAAACAGCTGCTATTTTAAGATTTCCCTAGTGTAACCTCAGAAAATGAAGAGTACATCTTTAAATCTTGTTTTGTTTGAATGAATGGTAGATAATCCTGATCAGATGTTTCTTTAGAGAATAATGTTTAAAACGATTATAGAATTTAGCTGTCCTGTCTGATTCCTAGGTACAGTATTTTAATTTCAGTTGTTAAGTCGTTAGGGGTCATCTAAGGTAACCATATATTAAAATAGTCCTCTTTTGTTTCAGATTTCCTGTTGAGATGCTTTAACATCTAGAAAACTCCCTGCTGATGTGTCATGTTAGCTTTCTTAACCTCCAGATACAAACCACAAAATAGCCTACATAGCTGTATGACTAGTTACCCACCTCCATAAATAATAATTAGTGCTAAGTGGGAAATTTGGTGTCACATTTGAGATCTAAATGAAACTAAAGTATTTGAGAATACTGTCATTAAATGCTTAATGCTCATCAAAATTCTTTCATTCTATTTGTTTTGTAGGACATTTGGGCTTCCAGGACAGTTTTGTCACATCAGGTGTTTTCAGTGTGACTGAGCTAGTCAGAGTCTCACAGAGTAAGTATCCTTTTGTTGTTGTTTCCTGTGTTTATTATAACTCTCATTTCCTTCTGTTTTCCCCCCCACACCCCAGAAACTGACTGTCCCCTCTTCTACCTGCACTCCACACATGACTAACTGTGTTCCACATTTTAAATTAAGTGGGAAAGTTAAATAATAGAATATTTTAAAAATAAATGATAAGTTCCTGATTTTGCAAACCGATGGATCCTTACACCAATGTGGCACCCTACTGAAGATATTAAGACTCTGTGTAGGTGCCCATGTGGATCAGTTTGTAGATTCAAAGCTTAAGGGATGAATTTTAACCAGACCTTTTAAAATGACATCATCTGTGCCCATGAGCCGGGAATTACATATACTCCTGTTTTGTATATACATGTATGTTTATGCACAGAAGTGGCTGCTGTTTTAACACCCTTAGATTGGTGAACTTGCAAATAATGTGGACAGCTGTACCGGTGTTAGCCCTAAAAGGCTCACTTACTCAGACCCCTACAGCTTTAACTTTGTGAGGCCTGCATTCTACCTCCATTGTATGGAATTCTGCCTTTTAAAAGGATTTGTTTTTTGACCTTTAAAAAGTGCTAATACCCACAGCATGAGTGACACGCTGCAGCATGATCATTACCAGCTTGTCAATACTCACTAACAACAGTGAATTAAGAGTACCTGTCACCATCCCGTTCCATTGATCAAAGGTGCATTGATTGTATTTTTCTATGACATAACCCAGACAGTCCAAGGAGAGAGCATGGACAGCCCTTCTCGAAGCTGTGCCTCGATTACAGCTAGACCAGCCCCTCATTGCTAGGGTGCTGTGGATTTCTGTAGCTAGGGCCAAACTATGTTGCAACATTACAGTAGCACCAGTTAGTACTGCAGTAGTTAACAATTGTACCGTGTTTACAATATCAACCTTGCAGCTTATCTGCTTTAATATGCTCAGAAATAAAACATGGCATGCAGGTTCTCAGCGTGAAAGTTTAAAAGTTTGTTTATATGCACTGCAAGTCCAACTTTTGGCCTTCCAGGGGCCCTGCCTGGCAGGGACAGCCTTAGGAGAGAACCCACGTTTTTGAATCAAACCATGGTGTTTCTGTAGGAAAGGTCACCCTGTTTTTCTACTTTATCTCCCTCCCCACACACACACACATCAGAGCACTAGTCAGAGCACTAAATTGGCTTCCTATTGAAAAACTAGAAGTGGGGGTTGGGGAGGAGCTGTGTAGGCATCAGAGAGGTATGCACGGGAGAGTGAGAAAGAAAAGGGTACCCTGACCTTAGCCAAGCAATTCTCCTAGCTCTCCTTCCCAGATGACCTGTGGAAAGGCTGTTTCAAGGACATGTGAAGCCAGAGGAAGTTCTGGGTGCACAGTATGTTTGAAAACCAGGCCACTTTATTTAGGTGCCCAAATATGGACTTGGGAGCCTAATGTTTGGCACCAATTTTTTTAAATATCCTGGCTTCATTATTTTATTGTAGTGCACTAAATTGATGTTTAACATAAACAGTGTTGGGAATAGCTAAATTATCTCCTCCTGTATGTGAATAGCTCCATTTTATGATGTTTTAATTTGGTGCAAAGGGTAAAGGCTCTTGAAGTCCTAAGGGAAATCCACCCTTTCTCCCTCTAAGACATCCCACATTAAGATAATCTTATCTTCACTGGAGGAGCACTAGTCATCATAGCTGTCTCTGGTTTCTGTCAACCCTGGTTCATGTGTTTGCAAGATGCAGTTGTTAGAAAGTAACTAGGTTCACCACTCCTGACTTCTGATCTCCATAGCAGAGAGTTTGGGACTGAGTTTATGAGCCAGCATATTTCATGCTTATTAATCTTCCATTACATTTTATCATAACAACAACAACAACAAATCTTTTACCAAAGATCCCAGTGTCTAACAAATTTTACAAACATATTATGAATTGTATTTATGAGGCTCATGCTCCCTGTCGCTGGAATGTACACAGCAGCCTTTAAAAATTGCTTGGAAACATACAGGAGTGTAGGGTAGAAAATATAGCATTGCATCCATTGGAGTTACCAAGGAAATTTTGGGAGGTAAAATAAAATTTCCAACTGTTATTTATCCAGGACACACGGGCTTGCACTCCTTGCTCATGCAAAAAGTGCTATGGTCTCTTTAAGGACCCTATGCAATCAGGATCTCAGTTTTATATCCTGTCTGCAAGATAGCACCTCTGCCAAAAAAAGTGCCCCAGCACTTACTAGGATCTCCCTTCAGTACTGACTGAGAAGAGAGAATACCAACTGCTGGCTTAGCAACACTACTTCTGGTAGCACCTTGGATTTTCTGTGGCGGTGCCCCATACACATGCTGACCGGGCCTGACCCTGTTTCGTTTATGAGATCTGACAAGCCCACACAGTAGGATATGTCTAGTGTGGATTCTACCAACAAAATCCCATTGATGTCAGTGTGAATTTGCATGCCAACGTTCAGGAATGATTTAGCATAAAGGATCCATGATTAACTGCTATGAGTTGTGCCTAAACTGACATGTAAGGTTGCTTGATATATTGCGCTATTCAGAATAAACCTGGCTGGGCTGTTTAAATATACTTGTGGCTTTACTCCAGACTAGTCCACAGATTGCTTTGGCACTGGAGAGCTCAACCCCTGCAGAGCACTAATCCAGATTCACCAGGATTTTTTCATTAGAACTTGGCAGCTTGAATTATCAAGATGCACTCAATCCAGTCTATATATTTATTTCTCTAAAAAGCCACCGCAACTTTAAACGCCACCCTGCTTGGGGAAGTGGCCCATATGCTCATCCTCTGTGGTGAGGCCCTTCTTTGATTTCCTGAGCATGCGCTATGACAGCTTCACAAAAGGTCGTATTCCACATATGATCATGAGGCTGCAGAGAGAATCAGGAGCATGTTCTTGGAAGAAAGCTGTGTGATGCTGGGCCTGAATCCCTGTTGTGGCGAATGCTGTTTTGGGGATGAATGATGCAGTGCAGCCGTACTGCCCACATTTTGTATACAGCTCTAAATCAAAGCAATGTTTGCTTAAAAAACATTTCAATAATATTAATTTTCTAAATGTGTTTAAATGTGTGTGAATTTTCAAGGACAGACTGCTTCTCTGTCACGGACCCTCTTGCTGTGCAGTGCGTATACTACAGGAATTCTCATGCTGAGACGGAAAGACCAAATTTTGTTTTTTGTTACATCAGCATAATTGCACTGAAGTCAATGGGGTTATTCTAGATTTACACCTAAGTAAGAAGAAGCAGATTTTGGCGTCTGCGTGAACTGTAGCTCTGTATGGCCTATAGTTTTCATGATTTTTTAGAATTTGATAATAGGAACACATGGTGTCCCTGAGTTTTAAGTAGTTGTCTGTTGTTAGCTTCTGTCATCTAAAATTAACACGAGGCACAAAGTGTTTCCAGCATTTCCTCATTAGGTATTGTTGGGTAATAATAATATGCCACATTTATTGAATAAGGTTGTCAGGGGTCAGTGTGACAGAGAGACTCAAATAAAATGTGTTATATCAGCCATACAAGTCTGGGTAGGGGGGTGAAAAAGCTAAGCAAAAAGTCAGCTTCCTGGGAACAAATATTTGGTATTAACATTATACCTTTTTCTAATCCATGGGTTCTCAAACTGGGGGTTATGATTTTTTAGGGAGTCGCGAGGTTATTAAGTGGGGGTCGTGAGCTGCAGCCTCCACTCCCAAACTCCACGTCACCTCCAGCATTTATAATAGTGTTAAATATAAAAAAGTGTTTAGAAAGGGAGTTGCACTCAGAGGTTTGTTGTGTGAAAGGGGTCGCCAATACAAAAGTTTGAGAACCACTGATATCTTTAATCTATCTATCATTTGTATAGGTCCTAGTCATCATAGTATTTATTTAATGATATATGGAGATATACCTATCTCATAGAACTGGAAGGGACCCTGAAAGGTCATTGAGTCCAGCCCCCTGCCAGGACCAAGTACTGATTTTGCCCCAGATCCCTAAGTGGCCCCTTCAAGGATTGAACTCACAACCCTAGGTTTAGCAGGCCAATGCTCAAACCACTGAGCTATCTGAACAAGAATTATAGACCCGCTTGGTGACAGGCACACCTGTAGCTTTCTTCTGTTCCACAGCAATGGGCTTTACCACTGACTCATTAGCCTGCTGCTCAATCTTCCAGAGGCTGGGTAAATAGGAAAAACAAACCATGAGAAAGAAAGCAGGGATGCTTGGGCATAGGAGGTGAGATTGGGAGGCACTGGCAGGCTTGAAGTTTAGGGGCATGAAAAAGGCTACTACAAAGATGTTTGCCAATTTTAAGAAACTAAACATGGAATCCCCCATCATTGGAGGTTTTTCAGAACAGGTTAGACAAACACCTGTCAGGGATGATCTAGCCTCAGTGCAGGGGGCTGGAGTACATGACCTCTCGAGGTCCCTTCCAGCCCTACATTTCTGTGACTCTGTGTATGCTAAAACTAGGTATGAGGTCGTTCTCCACTCATAGTCCAATGTGAGTAGGCCAGATCAGATCCCCAATATTCCTGTATTGTGGTTGGGGAAAATCAGCATTGACCCACATACCCCAGACTCTGCTGGGACTTCTCCACAGAGAAGTTCATCCATGACTGGGAAGGATTGGGCTGAGGGTTAAAGGCAGGAGTGTCAGAGCAGATGCACGTTATTGTTCCTCAAGCCTGAGGCTATATTTAACCATCCCTTGGCCCCTTCAGCACTGGGGAAACTCCCCTTAAAGAATATCGTAGGGACAGTGATGAAGGGAAGCCATTCAAGCGTGGCTCCAGTGCACCTCTGTTGACTCCTATGTTGCTGGTGAAAGCCACAGGGGGCCCTAAGCTCCTGTAGATCCCAGACAATGCGCAGGATTTGTTGATTGAACATCCAGCTGTTGCACAAGCGAAACAAACCCCTCACCTCCAACCATCCTTTATGAGGAGGTCCTCGGAGGTGTGTAGGTGTCTAACTTCCATTGAAATCCATAGAAGCTAGGCTCCTAAATACCTTTGAGGATTTGGACTTAAATTCTGTCCCCAGCTCTTGTGTGCAGAGGTCCCCAGGGCAGTAGAATGTGCCTGCTGTGAAAGGGTGGCAAGATGTGGGAGGCAGTGCAGAATTTGTTCACCCATTTGGCACAAAGTCCTGCTCCACGGGATTTCCCTGTTCAGCAGGACCCTGGAAGTGCGAATGGGAGACATTGACAGACTGGGAGCTTGGGGCCAGGGAAGGTGCATGGAGAGGAGGCTAATGCAGCCATTAGATTTGAGTAACCTGCATATGCTCCTGATCTGGATTCCTTCCTGTGTGGATATCCCCCACAGACAGCTGAAATATACAGGCTGAGCTGTGAAGGAAGGATTTGGGGCTTAATGAGCAGTCCCTAAAAGCAGATCAAATTTACGCATGTTTCGCACTGCATTGTTGGTTGAAATTATATAATTCCCGGTGCTGATGTTCGAAGCACCCTGCCTGCTCACTGGATTGAGAATGCCACACTTAAAGTTGTAAAATGCTAGTTCAGTTTTTCATGGAGTTAGTGGGATGATTTTTAACCCTTTTAATATGCCAGTTAAAACACACACACACACACACACACTCTCTCTCTCTCTCTCTCTCTCTCTCTCTCTCTCTCTCTCTCTTCTGTGTTAGACACTTTAGATCCCATAAAAGGATTAAATAAATTCCACAGGCTGTGAATGATTTTATGGTCATGGAATTTTGAAAAGGCAGGGATCCTGGAATAATGCAGTTTAGGAGTGGATACTCCTAAAGTGTGAGACTTTCAAGCAGTCATTCTTTGTGATTCGGGGTTGCTGTAGCAGTGCTTCGGTATCTATTGAAACCAGCTGCAGAATTCTCCTTACTCTTGCTGCATAGATGGGTGCTGCTGGGGCATAGAATTTTGGGGGCTTTAGCAATGGGAAACTGGAACAGAATGTAAGAGGTCTCAGATTGGCATGAAGTGGCAGCCTAGTGTTTGAAATGTGCAATAATTCTGTAACTGTATGAAATAATCATTGCTGTTTAAGGCAATAAAAGGAAAATAATCTCGTGTATACTGTTTGTGTGTGTGACTCCTCACGCTCACCCGAGAGGCTGAATAAAGCTGTTTGTAACATTCCGACTCAGATGATTAGAAGTACTGAAGCAGAATCATCTCGGCTGAAAGATATAGAACTGACACTGTAGTTACTGTGGGAGGAATGTGAAGGAGAAATTAAATTCATTGCCACTACTCTGAGCGGGCAGGGGGTGGGGCAGGGAACAGATGGGTCTAACCGAATGAATATAGCTTTCCAGTCTGCTTTTATCAAGCAGTCCTTATCCACTCAAAAGAAGAGGTATAATGTAAACAAATTATAGGGGAAGTCCTGTTGCACCCACCTCTGGAGGTAGAGGGCCAACCCGCAGTGTAATTCCCCCGAAGGTAGAGTGAGTATCAATAGCTGTAGTCCACAGCCCACCAGAGGGGTCTACTTTCTCTGTTTGACACAGAGCTTCTTTCGTGCCGCCACAAAATGGTTTTGGGGTAGCGGGGCCTTCAGATCCACCTAGATCTGCTGGAGATTGCCCTACACTCAGCCGCCTTGCAAAAAAGCAGGAGTTGGTGCTGCTGCAGCTCTGAAACGGCAGAGTGGCTCCCCTGCTTTTCTGCAGTCTGGAGGAGAGTGGGAAGGATCCGTAGAACTCCCTAGTGCAGAGCACACTTACTAAGGCTTTTATATAGCCTGTATGTTTTCTGCTATACTAAGCAATACTGTAGCTGAGATAGTTAGAAGTCAGCAGCATGAAAAATAACATTTAAAAGATATCTCTGTATTCCTTAGCCAAGGACTGACTGCTATTCCAAACATAGCATTTGGGCTTGGGTATATAAGAGGGAGAGAAAAAAAGATAGTAATAAAAAATAGACTGCAGGCATAGAATGAACAGTTGCCGTGACCTTGCTTTTTGTATGCCATTACACAATTCAATGGCAGTCCACTCAAACCTTGCTCTCGATCAATATCCTATTAAAGCAGCACAAAAAGTCTCCATAAACTTAGTGGTTAGCTATGTTTATAAATGGAACTCAGCATAATTAGATGGTCAATAGCAAGCTGTACTAGTAATTTTAAAATGAACATCACACATTTCATATCAGTTGTATTCGGCAAAACCTCTTTGAACCTAACAATACAGTACATAGGAGACAAAGGTTATGCAACAAATTCGAGCGACCCTTTCCTCGCTGAGTCAGAAAGATAGTTTGTTTTCCTCTGGTTGTTAAGCCACAGTATATGAAAGAGTGTGTTAGTCAAACATCATGTTTCTTATAATACGTTTAGCCTTATGTACATTGTCACTTTGCTGCAGTGTTAGACATGTCCTGATCCTAGTTTTACCCAAATATCTTTGTAAAAACAAATAAACAAAAAATGAAAAAAGATAAATTAAATATATCTTAACAGCTAAAAGACAGTGCCATTTTTTAAGGAAGACAAATGCCAGCTTGGCTGGTTTTATTTAGTGGGTTTCCTGTACTCTAGTTCAGTATATTTCCAAAATAAATATTCAAATTGAATTAAGTCACAGGGTTTTTTGCTAATTTTTCTCTTCTTTTTCTTGACATTTCGGGTCTAATAACCTGGCATCAGTGGGAGTTTTCCTCAGAGGTGCCCTTTATCCAGAGCAGAGCTACCCTGCAGGTGGTCAAAGAGAAGCAGCTCCTTGCTCACCTCCCCAGTTTAACATGGAATGATCGGCCTATGATGAGGGTTGGTCTAGTCTTTCAGGCAAACTCTCTCATTCTGCCCCTTCAAAGTAATTGAAATGTATCCTGTGTGCGTAGGAGTTGTGATGGAGACCACCCTGTCAGCTGAAATCAGCTGAGGCTGCATCAGTTAGTTCACTTACAGGTGCCACACACATCAATCAAACGAAGTTTTAAATGAAAGGCCAGATTTCTATCCAATAAACCATTTTACTCCTCCCTCATCGGGGTCAGAGCTCTGTGTCAAATGACATCTTGATGCAGCCATGTGGGTGGAGTGTGTATTGTGTTGAAGCTCAGTTGAAATTTTCAACCTATATCTCATGCTTGGGATGTGTTCTTGAGCTATTTTGGTGTAATTTTTCTGAGGAGCATCTCTTAGGCGGAGAAAGCAGCATATTTTCAGTGTGGCTGGTATAATCTTAACCTTCAATTTATGTATACTTCGGTGTAATAAAGGGCTGGCTTTATATTATAGAACAGAATGATCTCCACACCTATGCCAAGTATCAGGGGGTAGCCGTGTTAGTCTGTATCTACGAAAACAACAAGGAGTCTGGTGGCACCTTAAAGACTAACAGATTTATTTGGGCATAAGCTTTCGCGGGTAAAAACCTCACTTCTTCAGATGCACCTATGCTAATGCTCTGGACAATGCCAAAGCATGTTCTTGGGACATTGGGTGCAGGCGAGGAGGGTGATCACATGTTGGATGATCATATGCTAAAATGAGGAAACTCAATTTAGCCAAAGTTGTGCCACAATTTAGATCACTTTAATCCTTCTGTTTGCTCTCTGGTGCTAGAGTGTTGATGGGGAATCCTACAGTCAGACAGAAGTGTGACTCTGTCTTTCCATCAGAATTCAGGGCTAATAGAAGAGGGATAGTCTATTCAGGCAGCGTGAGGGGCCATTTGGAGCAGGTAAGGTTTTGCATGGCTAGGCTTGATGAAGTTTATGCACCTTTGCAACATGTTGTGTTGCAAAACAGAAAAGTAAATATAAGGTCCAAATAGAACACAACCAGGTTCCCTCAGCCAAAGTCCAATGTAAAGTGTTATGAAGTGTGACTCGAGTCAGCCAAGTCTATAACAGTGATATAAAACATGAGTCACTTCAACCAAATTCCAGAGAGGAAGAGACTGATTCCCCCTACCCAGAGAAAGAGAGTTAACCCCTTCCCTGCCAGCCTCTGGATGGGGTCTATACACTGACATTTTCCTCACTTTGTCTACAGTAAAATGTTGTTTGAAGAGCAAACTAACTGGGAAAAGAAAACATAGATACCCTTTATTGAAAGATAACTTCCTAATACACAGAATATGATTCCAGAACAGTTCCCCTTTATGGAAAGTTTACCCCATAGCATTACTAAGTTTAGTGACCTTGGTCTGTCTTTAGTATGAATGTCATTTGTTAGAACCGCCATAGGCCTTTTAAATAAGCAACTGCCATGAACCCTTTAAATCCTTTTAATACTCAACTGCTTTAATAAATGTTCTGTCCTTTGACCATTTTATTGTTTAAGAGGAACGGAGCTTGTCTTTTTACCCTCCATCCTGCATCCTCTCAGCTCAGCTCCTTGAGTACTGCAGGGTGTCCAAGGACCTGGCAGGAAAACTCCATTATTGTTCAATATGGAGGAAGCTAGAGATTACCTATTTAACCCTTTCCATCTTGTGGTTAGTTTTTATGTAACTAGCTTTACCCCATCCCACTCCACATCTTTTCAGGCTATGTGCACCATGCTGAGAAGTGGAAGTATATTTTAGTTTCACATAAGGCAAATTTGGCCAGTAATTCCCTAGATTCTGGGGGGTGATGAACAGGAGCAGAGTCAGTTTATGAACACAAAATTTTCCTCCATCTGTATCTGAAATAAAACTGCTTAGTAAAACTTACCATAGCTGGGAAATTCATTGCCCCTTGGAAAGAAATGGTGCTTTAATTTAGTGCCTGCCTTTTTATGTGCCTGTTTGGAAAATATTACTATTAACTTCTAAGTTCGGCTTTGTTAGGTCTGGGGTGCAGGGGAATTGATCAACAAAGGGGTTTACAGAGCACAAATCTGCTTGGCAAAGGAGTTGCTGAAAACTGTGGAGTAGATGCTGCAGAGAGTACCTTTATGATTGATTTCCATTCACGTCAGACTGACTGCAGTGTGGTCATTTTTCTAACCCATAACTGCTCACACTGCAGCAGTCTGCTATCTGCAGGGTGTCTGAATTATAGCAGTCCATGCCCATGTTACCTTTTACACAAATTACTTACACTGCTTTCTTTTTCCATGCAAATTTGTCAGTTTTACAGCCTCTTGTAGCTGCTGTCAGGAAACTCTAGCAGAAAGCACAATTTAATAAAATGAGTTAGTTTTACTATATTTAATTTTTCTTAAAAAAAACCCCTGCCCTCTCATACAACCAGTGCACAGGAAACATATTTTAGTTAAAGGAAGACAACAAAGGAGTTTGGTGTTCTTGCCATAAATTACTTCCCAAATTATCAGAGGGGTAGCCGTGTTAGTCTGAATCTGTAAAAAGCAACAGAGGGTCCTGTGGCACCTTTGAGACTAACAGAAGTACTGGGAGCATAAGCTTTCATGGGTAAGAACCTCGCTTCTTCAGATGGGTTCTTACCCACGAAAGCTTATGCTCCCAGTACTTCTGTTAGTCTCAAAGGTGCCACAGGACCCTCTGTTCCTTTTCCCAAATTAATCCCTTTTAATGATCATTCCAGATTTTCTTAAGTTTTAATAGCATTGTGTGCTTTCCACCCCATCCTTTTAAAATCTGTTGCTTGCTGTCTATGCCATTCCCAGTCTGTCTCAATGTTGATCGACTTTCTTAAAAGATCTTTGCCCTAGATTGCCAGTTTAACTGTGAGGTGGATGAGGCAGCTGCAAAGCTATATTCTTCATCTGTCAAATCCAGCAGTGCTCGTTCCCTAAGACTTGGGGTGAAATCTGACTCTATTGAAAGCAAAGGCAGAACTCCCAGTGGCTTCATTTGGGCCCATATTTCATCCTTGGTATGCTAGGTTACTGGTGCAAGATACCTGAACCATCCAATCTTGATTTCCTCACTGATGCCCACCAGAGTGAAATATTTCAATTGGGCTCAATTCCTCCCCGGTAGGAGCAAGCACAGGTCTATTGATTTCAGTACAGTTGTTCCAACTGACACAAGAGTAAATTTGGCTCAGTATCATTGTGTGGCACCAGGAAAATCCCTGTGAATCAGAGTTTTCACATAATATATCCTGTGCCAAACAGATATATCTTGGGCAACGGGGTAATTTTCATCAGACGTTTTGAATGGGAAAGACAATCAATCATGGTCCATAAAGCAGAATGTCCTATAAAGGTCAGGGCACTGGAATGGTGACAGTGGGAATGGTATCATATCACATGCAGTTGATTTCATTGAGGAAGACCTTGCCGGCTCAGTTTTATATTCGGTTACAACATTCTCATTTGTTCCATATTGCTCAACACACAGGAGTTCACAGCCCTATCTATGCCTGTAAACTTTTGGAAAAGTTTACAGGCATAGAGACCTCCAGACCAGTGGCACCGCTATGGGCACCCGCATGGCCCCACAATATGCCAACGTTTTTATGGCTGACCTGGAACAACGCTTCCTCAGCTCCCGTCCACTCATGCCCCTTCTCTACCTACGCTATATTGATGACATCTTCATCATCTGGACCCATGGGAAGGAAGCCCTGGAAGAATTCCACCATGCTTTCAACAGCTTCCACCCCACCATCAACCTCAGCCTGGACCAATCTACACGGGAGGTCCACTTCCTGGACACCACCGTACAAATAAGCGATGGCCACATTGACACCACCCTATACCGAAAACCCACCGACCGCTACGCCTACCTTCATGCCTCCAGCTTCCACCCCGGTCACACCACACGATCCATCGTCTATAGCCAAGCACTGAGGTACAATCGCATCTGCTCCAACCCCTCAGACAGAGACCAACACCTACAAGATCTTCACCAAGCATTCTCAAAACTACGATACCCACACAAGGAAATAAAGAAACAAATCAACAGAGCCAGACGCGTACCCAGAAGCCTCCTGCTACAAGACAGGCCCAGAAGAGAAACCAACAGAACTTCACTGGCCATCACCTACAGTCCTCAGCTTAAACCTCTCCAACGCATCATCAGTGATCTACAACCCATCCTGGACAATGATCCCTCACTTTCACAGACCTTGGGAGGCAGGCCAGTCCTCGCCCACAGACAACCTGCCAACCTTAAGCATATTCTCACCAGCAACCACGCACCGCACCATAACAACTCTAACTCAGGAACCAACCCATGCAACAAACCTCGATGCCAACTCTGCCCACATATCTACACCAGCAACACCATCACTGGACCTAACCAGATCAGCTACAACATCACCGGCTCATTCACCTGCACGTCCACCAATGTTATATATGCCATCATATGCCAGCAATGCCCCTCTGCTATGTACATTGGCCAAACTGGACAGTCACTACGCAAGAGGATAAATGGACACAAGTCAGATATCAGGAATGGCAATATACAAAAACCTGTAGGAGAACACTTCAACCTCCCTGGCCACACAATAGCAGATGTAAAGGTTGCCATCTTACAGCAAAAAAACTTCAGGACCAGACTCCAAAGAGAAACTGCTGAGCTCCAGTTCATTTGCAAATTTGACACCATCAGATCAGGATTAAACAAAGACTGTGAATGGCTATCCAACTACAGAAACAGTTTCTCCTCCCTTGGTGTTCACACCTCAACTGCTAGCAGAGCACCTCACCCTCCCTGATTGAACTCACCTCGTTATCTCCACACTGATATATACCTGCCTCTGGAGATTTCCATTACTTGCATCTGAAGAAGTGAGGTTCTTACCCACGAAAGCTTATGCTCCCAGTACTTCTGTTAGTCTCAAAGGTGCCACAGGACCCTCTGTTGCTTTTGGAAAAGGAACTCTCGTAATACCTTAGTGTAAAACCAGTACGCTAGGCAAATTATTAGAGTCAGGTGAGTCATAGCAGTGGTAGTCCTTACAGAAAACCATGCATGCTGGTGGGAATAAAGAACAATAGAAAACAGTTGTTGGATAATAATATAATGAGGCAAATTGTCTCTGGCTCCCGCACAGGTGCACAGAGGCAGAGAGGAACACAAGGAGTCTCAGCCCCTGGCATACTTCCCGCAGGGGCTTTTGACAGTTATAGCTCCTATGCTCCAGGGGTATAGAGACTGTAGCCTCTATGTACATCTGGGTGCACACAGCATTCCCAAAAGGTCTTGGGAAGAGGTGGCACCAGTGCCCCTTCCCTGTCTACCGGAGCTCACAGACTGGGCCAGGTATACACGGGATGGTGCAACACGTCCACAACTCAGGCTGTGCCTATTAAGGAAGGAAGTTTCAAGAGATGTTATTAAGAAGATTACAATGTGGCAGCAGTTTCTTAAAGGAATCCAAGATTCTTGGTGCAAATGATTAGAATTGACGGTACAGAAAAGACTGACCTGAAAAGAAAATAAGAACATCTTTATTATATCATATCATTATTATTATTTATTTGTATTATCGTAGTACTTAGGAGCCCTAGGCAGGGACCTGGACTTCATTGTGCTAGGCATTGTACAAAGAGACCAAAAAAGACACTCCCTGCCCCAGAGGGAATCGTATAGTGGTAAAATGTTCCTGATTACAGTGTCAATTCACATAATCGAGTCCTTATTTACATGACTTACTGATTTGAATTTCTTTTGTTTCCCTAGCACCAATAGCTGCAGGAACAGGCCCAAATTTCTCCCTCTCAGATTTGGAAAGTTCTTCATACTATAGCATGAGCCCAGGAGCAATGAGGAGGTCTTTACCTAGCACATCCTCTACCAGGTAATTTGATATGTGTATGCTATTGGGTTACTTGTGAAACCCAGATTACGATTAATGCTCATATGGAAGTTATTGTTTAGTATTTACATTGCTTGATGTGTTCTGGTGGGGATGGGATGGTGTGTCTTTTCAGAATCACAAATTTGAGTGTCTATCTCAATCTATATTAAAGCTGTATACTTAAAGTCCAGCTTTGAAAAAAGCTGCAGAGACACACACAGGTCCTGATTCTTTTCTCACGTACATTGTTTAGAATCAGGGGTAATTCCATTGAAATCAGTGGAGTTACACTGGTATAAGGAGAATCAGGATCATAATGAAACATAATGTCCTCCTATGATAATGTCACTGAGTATTTTTCATGGAGCTATTTCTTGTAGGTATCATAGCTTGCATAGCATTGAAGGAAAAGAGACTGGACACCAGACTTCATATAAAATTTACATGTATTGTGTATACATAAAAATGTTAACTGTGAAACTAACATAGTGTTGAAGATTTGGCTTTTAATCCATTCGTATTTTGGTGTGGCTTTAAGAATTTTGTGATTTAATGAAGCAACTGAATTTTAGATGGAGGGTACTATCAAGTCCGATTGCATATCTTAGATGCAGACAAGGATATTTTTACTGTCTTTTTACTTTAACCATCCATGAGATTGAATTTATAAACAAGCCTAGTCACCATTGCCATCTCGAACACTATTAAGGAACCAGATTGATTTTTGTTTGTCCGCCAGCCAAAATGATCAGTTATTTCGAAGACATGACAAGAAATTCTAACTTCAGCCTGGAGTTCTTTTAGGTTCTGATCTCAGTCTGCAGCGCCACCAGCTTTGCAAAAAGCAAGCACACCATAAAAAAAAAAAAAACATATCTTTTCACTGTAGCTGTTTTTATTTTCTACAAAAGTATGTAGAGTCTCCTAGCAATAACTTTTAGCTTATAGTTCACAGTGATTGAAAGAACATTCTGTACACATGAGCTCAGTCAGCATTCTGAAGCTTAGCAAATACAGTTCTCATTACATGTGGCAGTAATCAATTTAAAAGTTTGTGCTGTTAGTTTTTTCACATGTGTTTGGCATACTGTATGTGCAGTACTCATCATTAGAATTACTCCCAGCAAGAGTTTTGTTGTGACTCCAGGAGTGAAAAAGGCAGGTTATTAGTGTTACTTAAAAGCTCAGTTGTCACTCTTCTATTCTTCTGCAAATAGCTAGCACTGATAAGGAGCTAATTATAAACATCACCAGTAGTTAATAACTTGGTAATATGTTTGTTTTTCTCTCATTAGGTTGTTCCCAGTTAGAAAAAAAATATTCCTTAAACACACAGACTCAGCGGCACTATCAGGCAGTAATTGTATTGTACACATAGAATTTCCCCTACCGACATATACTGATTCTTTAAAATAAGTTATGGCAGAACCTGCATTCCATACATACCATAAAACATTGTCTCCCTTCAGCTTTGCATAGAGAACTCCCAAATCCTGCAGCCCTTACTCAGGCAGAAATTAAAGTGAGTCTTGCCTGAGTAAAGGCTGGAAGATTTAGCTCAATGGGAATTATGCCAATGGAATGTTTTATATCCATCCAGTACATCCCTGATACACAAAGGAGTCTATTCTTGTTTACTCTATGGAACATTTAGGTAGGTAGGGCTTTTCTTGAATCCCTTACACACTGCTGGTGGAATTGACCCCACAGAATAACGAGTTGGCAGTAGACATAAGATCTGGAAAAATGTGTTAGGACAAATTGACAATAATATCCTAGAGCATTCTGTACATCTCATTATTCCAAACTTAGCCAAGATTGTAGGCCCTTGGCACTGAAATTCATTCCCCCACCGCTCTGCCACCCTTTGAGTCAGTTGACCTTCAGAGCACAGTGTAAGGTTCTCCCTTCTCTCAGCCTTTTGCCCGGGTTGGATTTTGGAGGAGGTATTGTATATGGTGAGTGTTGTGTGGGAGTCTTTCAGTGTTGACATTAGTCAGCAAGCTTTTTGTTCTTTTTTTTTAAATGGGTGGCGGCATCCAGAGACTATGTCCTACATCAGGCATTGAACAAATTAGGTACAGGGTAAAATTTTTATACTTGTTTAAAATAACCTGTGACAATGTAAAACTGAAATAGCTTTTCCATCTTTTGCCATCACTCGTGTGTTTATTACTGTAGGGTTGCCATAAAGCTGGGACTGCTGCCATTGAAAATTTTTCTTTAGGAAAAGAAAGCATTGAAAATATTAAAAAAAAAATGCATACAAAGGGGGTATATGGAATTCACAATAAGATAAGGAGAAGACAAGGTAGTTTAAATGAGGGTCTACCTGTCAATACCATATCTGTTCAATATTAACTATTTGATAGCTGGTGACACAGTAAGTTAATGGTACAAAACCCATTGAAGTCAATGAGAGTCTTTCTGTTGACTTCAGCATGCTTTACATAAGGTCCTAGCCTTACACCTGTGAAAATCTAGATTTTAAAATAGCTTTGGTTCCAGTTTGGAATGAGTTTGGTGATCTCAGCTTAGTCTTTATTGGAGGTTGTTCTGTGTCACAAAATCAGCATGGAGCTTGGCACAGTTCAGAAAAGCATAAGGCAGCCTCAAGTCTGAAAAAAGTAGATCAGGACTGAGGAACATTGATTCAGCTTTGTGGGGAAGAGTGAAGACAACGGGAATCTCTCCCGAGTCAATGCCGTCAATGTCACTAAACTTAACCCAGTTGGTCTCTTCCCATGCTACCGAGAAATATACCAAGAGAGAAATATCTTTGTATCCTTTCAGCATATACAGTATTGTATGTTTTGCTGTTTCAGCTCTACAAAACGCCTCAAATCTGTGGAGGATGAAATGGACAGTCCTGGTGAAGAGCCATTTTATACAAGCCAAGGACGCTCTCCAGGAAGTGGCAGTCAGTCAAGTGGATGGCATGAAGTAGAGCCAGGTAAGACATGGCTTTCAGGAGTCATAGGACATTTTCTCCAGTTTTTCAATTTCGTTATCATAAGAGAATATTGTATAGAAAGGCTATAAATAAAACCCCTATGATTTGTGCTGAAATGGTCAGTCTAATGAAAATATTGCAATAGTTTGATTGCTCCTGCAGCTGCAAATGTTTTCGTAGTGTGTCACTTTTGTATTTGGGCCAAGCATCTGAAGTATTTGAATAAGGCAGCAAAAGATATGCTCTCCTTCTCTGTCAAATTGTCCATATCCAATCATGGAATATTACTGATAACAGCTTGGCAAAACACAGCACCTGTCCCAGCTGTGGAGCACATTTCATTCTGTTGTAAAATGCCATTATATATTTGTTTACTCTGCAATGGGTTTTTAAGAGACTCCGTATGAATTGCTGTTGTATTCATCCATAATGGTGTGAAGTTTGATAGGAGACTCTATGCTGAAATACACCTCTACCCTGATATAACGCTGTCCTTGGGAGCCAAAAAACCTTAGTGCGTTATTGGTGAAACCGCGTTATATCAAACTTGCTTTGATCCGCCGGAGCGTGCAGCCCCGCCCCCCTGGAGCGCTACATTACCGTGTTATATCCAAATTTGTGTTATATTGGATTGCGTTATATCGGGGTAGAGGTGTACATATCATTGGATGTTGGAGTTAAGAACTTTAAGGGGGAAGCCATGCCTTTTCCTGATGAATTTTCCTTGGCTTGTGTTATTTACTTAATGTCTCTTGATCACCTAGCTTGGTATCATCTGGGTACTCAATAGTAATGAAAACATTTTCCTGGCATGATGGCAGTTAGTAGGCAAAATAATGCCACAGATCTCTGTTCTAGATAGGGATTTTATTGCTAATTATTATTAATACTAATTTATTGAATATCAACAAAGTGTTTTTCGTCTTTCACCTTTTAACATTTTACCAGGTCATCAATATATGGTCCTAAGGGATTAGTCCTTTGTGTTTTATATATTTTAATATAATTTTACTTAGATTTAAAATAATAAAGATGTCTAACCAATGGTCTAGGCACCCTAATATAATTAATGATACAGCTGTACAATTATATTATACCTCAGCACCATTAAAATCAGTTCTGCAGGCACTTGGCTGGCCAGCCAGCCACCTACTACCTTCATCATCTCTGAAGCATATCCACAACCTTCTCCAAAAGCACATCAAATAGATGTCTTTTGCAGCATGCCTGGAAAGCCACCAAATTCAGCTATTTCAGACCGGGGAGGGAGCAAGTTTCAGAGTCTCAGAGCTGACAGAACATCCTGCCAACAGCCCCCCTCTCTTTTATAATGAGCTGGATCCAGTCTAAGTGCTCCTGCTGACCACAGCTGTGGCAGTATAGCATGGAGAGAAAGGCAGTCCCTCAGGTAGGCCAGCTCCAAGCCATGTAGGGTTTTATACGTCGTAACCAACACCTTAAAATCCACCCAGAGACACAAGGGCAGCCAGCACAGATCCTGGATCACTCTGGTCATGTGCCCCCAGTGAAATGTCCTGTTCAGTAAGCAAGCCACTGCATTCTGCACCAGCTTCAGTCTCCACATAGTTTTAAGGGGTAACCCCATGTAGAGTGCATTGGTGTAGTCTGATCTTGAGGTGACAGAAAGCACAGAAACAGTGGCAAGGTCTGTGTCTGAAAGGACTGCAACCTCCTAGCTAGACGCAAACCGGGTCACTGCTGTTATATGATCGTCAAACAGCAGCATGGGCTGTAGACTCACTCCTAAATTGTGAATACTGTACTATCAACTAATGGCAGACATACTCCTTCAATGGAAGGGGTTGATATTATCTCCTCCCTGTTCTCCAGCAACATCCCCCAACCCACCTTCATCACCTCAGTATGATCTGGTCTGAGCTCCAGCCAGCTTGCCTTCAAACAGTGGTTGAGGTGCTGAACAGCATAGTTCCAAATGAGAGAAGATAGTGACATACAGTTGGGAGTTACCAGCATGCTGAAAACACTGACCCCATGCCCCCTTACAAATGTTCCTAATGGCCTTTTATGCCTGTTGAACAAGAGAGATGACAGAATGCCACCCTGCAGCACCCCACAGAGCTCCACAGGAAGAGGAGCAATTGTCCACAGCTACCTGCTGAGAGAAGAGAACAAAACACTGAAAAGTGGCCTGGTCCATTCCCAACAGATTCTCAGGCAAGTCAGTAGCATTTCGTGATCAAGCATATTAAAGGCAGCTAATAGATCTAATAATACCAACATGGAATCCTGGTTTTCATCCGTCGCCAGGAGGCGACCACTGACCAATGCACCAGGGCAATCTTTGTGTCATAGCCAGGTCAATACCCAGACTGACAAGAGTCAAGGAGATCACAGGCATCTAGACACGGTGATAATTGTCTTGTCACAACCTTCCCACAATCCTACCGAGAAAGGGAAGATGTGATACTTGTTGATAATTAGCAAGATTGTCAGCACCCCGTGATGACTTCTTGAGCAAAGGCTGCACTCCTGTTTCCTCCAAAACAATAGACAGCCCGCTCCCTTTAAAAGAGGTGCTGACAGTGTCCACAAATAAGGAGACCAGCACTTCCCCACTGGCCTTCCCCAGCAAAGAAGGATGTGAATCCAAAGGACAGGTTGCAGGACAAAGGTCTCCCAACACTTCCAGTACCTCGGGGAGTATCACTGGCTGAAACTCCAGCAGAGAAGAGAAGGCCTTTGTTCCCTCAAGACCAGGCTCAATCACCACAGAAGCAAACAGGCCATCCCTAATCTGATCAGTCTAGTCTGCAGAATAGCAAACAATTTCTTCACAACAGGAGGGACTCAGACCAGCTATCGAGCTGAAACTATCCAGATGTACCAGACTCTCTGTCACCAAGATCAAATCGGCTGTCTGAGATGTTGCGGATGCTGTGGAGGAGAAAAATAATTGTCCCTTTGCCTCCTGCGCAGCAATAGCATAGGAGTTATTTACGCTACAGCTGGTCAGCCTCAGCACAAGATTTCCACCACTGGTTCTCTAGCCATCTCCCTCTCGCTTCATTTGTTTCAGACCATCTATAAACCAGGCTTACCTCTGAGAACGAAGCCAGCAAAGAGAGCACTTCGGGGCCACCTCTTCAATAGTGGAGGACAAAAACCTATGATCATGTCCTACAAATGCATCAAAAGAGTGGTCTGCCAGCAGAACAAGAGTCACCATGAGACCTCTGTATAACAGAAAGCAACAGTTTACATCATATTTTGTTTTAATGTATAATATATAGTAAGTCACATGTGGCTCTGAAATCAACATTTGGTCCTTCATGTTTGACATGGATGCTTTCGTCTCAACCACTACAGAATGCTTTATGAGTCTCCAACAGGGCAACTGCCTAGAAAATATATTGGCCCACTGAAAAATATAGAAATGGGATCAACATCCCTTATTACTTTGTATATTACCAGAGTATTGCTCCTGAAAGAATAGTAACCTTGCCCCGTTTCATTGTTGCCTTGCCCTGTTTCAGTTACATCCTTTCTGCTCTCTATATTGTCCAAATAAGACCCTTACTGTTTATTTAATCCCACAAATGACATTAAAAAATTCTACATTTTTAACATATAATAATCACTTTGGGTTTTAATGTTTAATTCATCTGATTGACATCTGCAAAGGGAGCTTAAACACTGAAACCATCTTAATAGTTGGTTAACCATCAAAGCCCAGAGCAATTATACTGTATACAATGGTAAATATGTTTACAACAGAACCCATTGCTACTGTGAATATTTCTGATACTATTAACTCAGGCTGGTCACTTTTGAGAGTTTAGCATGTGTTGTCAGTAGCATAGGAGTGATTTGTTGAGCAAGATTTTCTTACATCCCATCAAAACATGTCCCATTGGATGATCTGTCCATGATCAACATGGGAACATGTTGATTACTTCCCTTGAGGAAAGGGGAAGGTTGAATAGCTGTGTGGGACTATCTTCCTGAATGTGCCTTTGGGGAAAAGATAGGTGTTGAAGACAGCAGCCACCACCGGCCTCACCCAGTTCCCCAGAGGACCCACATAAAAGGTAATACAGCCCCAGACTGAACAAGGCGACCCATCTAGGCACAGCTTCTTATCCTGTATCTAGGAGTAGAAGGAGCCTGCATGTATGTGCAGATTCTGGGGGAATCTGCATGTGTTTGGGCATTTGATTAGTTTTGAGGAGAAGGGAGCAGCATGTGCATGAGAGAGATTTGGGGGATGCAAAGCATGAAAGAGAGAGAGAGAGAGAGACACACAGTGTATGTGTGTGTGATCTGGTGCATGGAGAGAAAGAGTTTTTGGCGGGGGAGGCAGAAGATGAAGAATGAGAGATTTCACAGAAATTTGGAATGGGGGTCATGAGAGAGGAAAGAAATGATAGCAAGAGGATTGAAACTTGGAAGAAGGAAGAGAACACAATGTGGAAAAAGAAAGATGGAGGGGGAAAGGAGAGAACAATTATTACATCATATAGAAAACATGATAGTGAAAAAAGACAGAGGCAAAAATAATGAGATATGTATGAGAAGAAAGGAAAAATAGTGTAGTGACCAGAGAAAGAAAAGAACAAATACAAGGGTGAGAAAGTAAATGGTTAAAAGTTTTTACTTGGAAAGGGAAGATTCAAAAGAATGCAATAAATAACTAAATTAACAATATTTCTGAAAGCAGTGCATGCTGGGGACAGAAGTTTGCCTAGGGCTAGCCATGGCTGGCTATCCTGCCTCTCTCCCCATTTGCTCTTTTTATATTGGTGCTGTTTGTGGTCCCTTCTGACTTGTTTTTCTGTGGTTGGACCTGTGAGTAGGTCCATTGAGGGTCGGCTGTGGACTCAAGGGGTGCCTGAAAAATGGCTGGAGATCAGAACAGCCTTGCTCCCACCTTGTAGAAAGCAGCACAAAGCTACTCTGAGACTGCTACTCCAGACTATGAGGATAGATAGTACCCCCTTCTTTCCAAAGGCTTTGGATGACTTCATCTATGCTCTGTGCAACCCACCAGCCACATGTATTGCCCATCCACAATCCCTCCCCTGCACTCCTGCTTTAAAGGGCTGCGCTGGGTCTCAGCTCCTTGACAAGTAAGTTGTGTGCAGAGCTCTGGACACAGGGTCTGCACCCGCTGCGCCTTGGCAGCACGGCATTTCCACTGCATTCTGGTCTGTGTGAACCCAAGGAAAGGTCCAGAGCACAGAGCACTCTGTGTATTGCATCTGGGGTACTTTTCACAAACAAGTGTATGGTGCTTTATTTATGCTTCAGACACGACAGCCAAAGCAAAAACCAACATTAATTCCATGTTCCTTGTAGTGTACGCGTCGAGTCTCACATCCATTTGCCTGCACTTGAATGCTTCTGGGGAGCTCTGAGGCCTAAAAAGACTGGAGTCTGCCAGAAAAGATGAATTTCCTTTCACAACAGGAAGGCTTGGGAAGTAAAACAAAGCAGACATGTAGTAAATTACTTCTGGTTTTCAAATACCTTTTGCAGTATTCTCCTTACCGTTACTTTATCTCAGCACTTTCAGTACATAACTCTTGTTAACTGAGAAGAAAGGCAAGAGAGAAGATAAAGATGATGTTAGGTAAGAAAACCAGGGAATAGCAAACTGGCTTTGGACTTGGGTACAGGCGTTGGCTTTTGTTCAGTTCTGTTTCAGCTGTATTTTGTAAACTGGTTTAAAGGCATAATTCCTAGTAAATGTTTACAGCTTCTGTTTTTGGTTCCATCCTGATCAAAATGCACCCTGTAAGCAGGAGCGCCGCCAGCTTTTTCATAGATTCATAGATTCTAGGACTGGAAGGGACCTCGAGAGGTCATCGAGTCCAGTCCCCTGCCCGCATGGCAGGACCAAATACTGTCTAGACCATCCCTGATAGACATTTATCTAACCTACTCTTAAATATCTCCAGAGATGGAGATTCCACAACCTCCCTAGGCAATTTATTCCAGTTAGGAACTTTTTCCTAATGTCCAACCTAGACCTCCCTTGCTGCAGTTTAAGCCCATTGCTTCTTGTTCTATCCTTAGAGACTAAGGTGAACAAGTTTTCTCCCTCCTCCTTATGACACCCTTTTAGATACCTGAAAACTACTATCATGTCCCCTCTCAGTCTTCTCTTTTCCAAACTAAACAAACCCAGTTCTTTCAGCCTTCCTTCATAGGTCATGTTCTCAGGACCTTTAATCATTCTTGTTGCTCTTCTCTGGGCCCTCTCCAATTTCTCCACATCTTTCTTGAAATGCGGTGCCCAGAACTGGACACAGTACTCCAGCTGAGGCCTAACCAGTGCAGAGTAGAGCGGAAGAATGACTTCTCGTGTCTTGCTCACAACACACCTGTTAATACATCCCAGAATCACGTTTGCTTTTTTTGCAACAGCATCACACTGTTGACTCATATTTAGCTTGTGGTCCCTATAACCCCTAGATCCCTTTCTGCTGTACTCCTTCCTAGACAGTCTCTTCCCATTCTGTATGTGTGAAACTGATTTTTCCTTCCTAAGTGGAGCACTTTGCATTTGTCTTTGTTAAACTTCATCCTGTTTACCTCAGACCATTTCTCCAATTTGTCCAGATCATTTTGAATTATGACCCTGTCCTCCAAAGCAGTTGCAATCCCTCCCAGTTTGGTATCATCTGCAAACTTAATAAGCGTACTTTCTATGCCAATATCTAAGTCGTTAATGAAGATATTGAACAGAGCTGGTCCCAAAACAGACCCCTGCGGAACACCACTCGTTATGCCTTTCCAGCAGGATTGGGAACCATTAATAACAACTCTCTGAGTATGGTTATCCAGCCAGTTATGCACCCACCTTATAGTAGCCCCATCTAAATTGTATTTGCCTGGTTTATTGATAAGAATATCATGCAAGACCGTGTCAAATGCCTTACTAAAGTCTATGTATACCACATCCACAGCTTCTCCCTTATCCACAAGACTCTTTATCCTATCAAAAAAGCTATCAGATTGTTTTGACACAATTTGTTCTTTACAAATCCATGCTGGCTATTCCCTATCACCTTACCACCTTCCAAGTGTTTGCAGATGATTTCCTTAATTACTTGCTCCATTATCTTCCCTGGCACAGAAGTTAAACTAACTGGTCTGTAGTTTCCTGGGTTGTTTTTATTTCCCTTTTTATAGATGGGCACTATATTTGCCCTTTTCCAGTCTTCTGGAATCTCTCCCGTCTCCCATGATTTTCCAAAGATAATAGCTAGAGGCTCAGATACCTCCTCTATTAGCTCCTTGAGTATTCTAGGATGCATTTCATCAGGCCCTGGTGACTTGCAGGAATCTAACTTTTCTAAGTGATTTTTAACTTGTTCTTTTTTTATTTTATCTGCTAAACCTACCCCCTTTCCATTAGCATTCACTATGTTATGCATTCCTTCAGACTTCTTGGTGAAGACCGAAACAAAGAAATCATTAAGCATCTCTGCCATTTCCAAGTTTCCTGTTACTGTTTCTCCCTCTTCACTAAGCAGTGGGCCTACCCTGTCTTTGGTCTTCCTCTTGCTTCTAATGTATTGATAAAAAGTCTTCTTGTTTCCCTTTATTTCCGTAGCTAGTTTGAGCTCATTTTGTGCCTTTGCTTTTCTAATCTTGCCCCTGCATTCCTGTGTTGTTTGTCTATATTCATCCTTTGTAATCCATCCTAGTTTCCATTTTTTATATGACTCCTTTTTATTTGTTAGATCATGCAAGATCTCGTGGTTAAGCCAAGGCGGTCTTTTGCCACATTTTCTATCTTTCCTACCCAGCGGAATATCTTGCTTTTGGGCCCTTAATAGTGTCCCTTTGAAAAACTGCCAACTCTCCTCAGTTGTTTTTCCCCTCAGTCTTGATTCCCATGGGACCTTGCCTATCAGCTCGCTGAGCTTACCAAAATCTGCCTTCCTGAAATCCATTGTCTCTATTTTGCTGTTCTCCCTTCTACCCTTCCTTAGAATTGCAAACTCTATGATTTCATGATCACTTTCACCCAAGCTGCCTTCCACTTTCAAATTCTCAACGAGTTCCTCCCTATTTGTTAAAATCAAGTCTAGAACAGCTTCCCCCCAGTAGCTTTTTCAACCTTCTAAAATAAAAAGTTGTCTGCAATGCGGTCCAAGAATTTGTTGGATAGTCTGTGCCCCGCTGTGTTATTTTCCCAACATATATTTGGATAGTTGAAGTCCCCCATCACCACCAAATCTTGGGCTTTGAATGATTTTGTTAGTTGTAAAAAAAGCCTCATCCACCTCTTCCACCTGGTTAGGTGGCCTGTAGTAGATTCCTAGCATGACATCACCCTTGTTTTTTACCCCTTTTAGCCTAACCCAGAGACTCTCAACACTTCCGTCTCCTATGTCCATCTCCACCTCAGTCCAAGTGTGAACATTTTTAATATATAAGGCAACACCTCCTCCCTTTTTCCCCTGTCTATCCTTCCTGAGCAAGCTGTACCCCTCCACACAAACATTCCAATTATGTGTATTATCCCACCAAGTTTCAGTGATGCCAACAATGTCATAGTTGTGTTTATTTATTAGCACTTTATTAGCAGTTCTTCCTGCTTATTACCCATACTTCTCGCATTTGTGTATAGGCATCTAAGATACTGATTTGATCTTGCCTCCCAGTTTTGTCCTGACCCTCCTTTCTCTCTGCCAATATAGCCCACACTCCCTCTTGTTTCCGACCCATCTCCCAAATCTCCATGTTCCCCACTTACCTGTGGGCTTTGCTCACCTGTCCCTAGGCAGCGGAAGGTCCCGCTCTGAAATGCCACTCCCCACAGAGGCGGCGGAAGGTCCCGCCACCAGAATACCACCACGGTCACCACCCCACAAATTGTAGCGCCCTAGGCGACCACCTAGGTCGCCTAATGGGTTGCGCCGGCCCTGCTTGTAAGGCTGAAACACATACAACTGTATTCCACTTGTACATTTTTCTAGTGCGTTCTCTAATGCAATACAGATGTGACATCCACTGTACCTTATCAGGCATTTTTGTGGTGTTCTTTACTGTATATTAGCAATTTCAGTTTCGGATTTCTCAGTCAAGTTTCTTGTATTTATAGACTGGGGGTGGGAATGCTGATTAAAGTGTAATCCTCACAGTATTCTAATAATCAACCTTGCCAGCACTGGGAAGAGCAATCTTCCTGTGTCAATCTGGTACTTGTTTTCCCCACAAGGGCATTGACTCCAAGGGAGTCAGGATGTTTGCACTGCCCAAAATCTTTTGGGGTTCTGATGGGGAGAATGCAGGTTTAAGTTCCACAGGGGATGCACTGGATCAACATGAAATCTCTCTTCAAACAGCACATGCTGGCCCTGCATTCTACTTCCCTCCTGTTGAAAGGATGTTTGTGCTGTTTTGTGTCACTGCAGCCCATTCTCCTTCTCTCCCCTAGTGGTTTTTCGGCCACCAGGGACTCTGTGCAAAGGCCTCAAATGTGAGAAAGAGCAAGCAATTGGATTGCAGTCCAAATTGCATTGGAATTCATTCAGTGCAAAGCAGCACCAACACAGTATTAAAGCATAATGTTTTTATTGCATGAGTGAAATATGTATTGTACAGTTATAATACCTCATGGAATTAAACCATTACATAAGCCCATAATAAATGACAACGCCCATGCTAGATCACATTAGTTCTTCTTCAAGTGCTCATCCACATATATTCCACTCTTATTAGTCAGAAATGAATCGAGGACTTCATACTTGCGTAGTGGGTATCAGAGTAGGCATATGTCCTGGTACCTTTCTCCCTCACCCCCAGGCCCTTTTCCATATAACAGTCCATCATGACACCATTGAAACCCTTGGAGTTTATGCACAAGCTCCTAAAAGGAAAGAGAAGAACCCAGCAGACAGACTGTCATCAAGTTCCTTTTACCACCAGAGAGCCTCAGTGCCTCCAAGAAGGAGGCTGTGTGCTTCAGCCTCTGCAACAATCTCCTCCCACACTACAGCTACATCAAAATGGTTGAGAATTGCTCCATATACAGTGCGTTCTCCCTGCCATTTGGGAATCGTCTTCATTTTTTCCAGGAGTCATGGAACCTACAACCCCTAGGTTTCAGAGATAGTCTCAGTCAGATATTCTCTGTGGTTCTGTGCTACTATCCCTACTTCCCACTTTTCAGGGACCCCTCTGATGAGAGACTGTTTCCTCAGGAGGTGGAGTAACTTCTGTCTCTCAGCACAAGAGAAGAAGTTTTTCTGCAGTTTAGGGGGAAGAGTTTTTATTCTGATTACTTCCTAAAATCACAGAAGGTCTCAATACCTTCTTCTACTTCCACTTCAGAATGGTAACTGTAGCTTCTATAATTCCATCACTAGATCTATAGGACTGTTTTGTGACTCTCAATCTGCAAGATGCCAGCTTCCATATCTCCATACAGCAGGCACACAGAAAGTACCTAAAGTTTTAGACTCATAGCCTGTGTTGCTTTCCTACCAATGATCCAAGGACTGACAATTCAAATTATGACTGACAGTGTTCATGTTTTTTACAAGTAGGCAGGGGAGGAGCCCAATTGTCTCCTCTATGTTGGGAAGCAGTTCAGTGATGAAACTGGTTCATTCAGGATCACGTATTTCCCATAGAACTACATCTCCCAGGTCAGCGGATGGCTCTAGCGGACCCTCTGACCAGACAATTTTTGTCATACCATGAGTATGATCAAGAATTGTGTTGTCAGATGCATCTTCCTCAAGAAGGATCGTCCATCAATATTTGCAAACCCAAGGCATTTCTCAAATTCTACTTTAAAAAAGGAGGTGTAAGCCCATGATCATTGTCGGATGCATTCCTCACTCAGTGGTCCCCAGGGTTGAGATGTGCTTACCCTCCAATCCCTCTGACTTCCAGTGTGCTCAGAAAGTTCAGACAGGACATTCACAGTCATCATGATAGCACCTGCCTGGCTAAGGTAATTTTGGTACCCAGATCAGCTGCTCCTATCAGTTTGTCCACCAAAACCCTTGCTTCTTCTACCGGACTTAATATCTCAGGACAGTAGGAATATTGTACATCCGAATTCAGTCTCTCTCTACCTGGCAGCTTGAACTATTAGATGTCAGACCCAGAAAGATCATGTTCCTCAGATATCCAGATCATTTTCATTCAAAGTAGAAGAATTCCACCAGGCTACCTTGGGCTGCTAAGTGGAAGACATTTGGGATTTGGTGTGAGCAACAACAATTACAACATAGTGACTCCCAGATCCCTGCTAATTTGGATTATTTGTGCACTCTAAAGAGTTCTAATTATGCCTAGTAAAAAACACGTGGCAGACTTATCTGCATATCACACTCCCAACTCCATCCCATTCGAAGCTACACATTTCTCCCTGACTGTAGTTACATTTCTTAAGGGCCTTATGCACATTTTTCCATCAGTCAAAGAAACTCCTCTTCTTAATGTGCTCCTGGCAAGTTTAATGGGCCCCCCCATTGGAACCACTGGCAATCTGTTCCCTGTTGTGCCCATCTTCTACTTTTAATGGCAATCACAACGGAAAGGAAAACATCCTTTTAATGACAGTCACATCTGCGAGAAGAATTGGGGAAATGCAAGCTCTCATGGCAGACCCTCCCTATATAGTTCTGTAAGGATAAAGTATTTATTACTCATTCCGTCTCAAGCTCTTGCCTAAGGTACTCATGGATTTCCACTTCAACCAAATGATTCATTTACCAGTATTTTCCCTTAAGCCACGTTAAGCACTCTTTACATATTCTCAGAGCCTGATCCTTTTATTTTAAAAGGATCAAACCCTCCAGAGTTTTCTCAAGGCCATTTGTAGCATTTGCTGACAAAATGAAAGGTCAAGCGATATCAGCACAGAGACTATCCAAGTGAGTATCGGGATGTTTTAGCTAGTTTAGATCCCCCAGCTCGGTTTAGGGCTCATTCCACTAGGGCTCAGGCAGCTTCTGCAGATTCCATCTCAGACATGCTTTTTAAAATTTTTTACTAAGCATTATTCCCTCATGGAAGCATCGAAGTATGAAGCTTCTTTTTTCAGAGCTGTGCTGCAATCTGTGTTGAAGTAGACACCTTCACATCAGGTCTTCTTCTTCAACGCTTAGCCAGATCGTGGGACGTAGTGATCGTTCGCCACTTGGTCTGTTCCTGCGCAACCGCAAAGGCTTGACGGCCTGAGAGTCCAACATTGGAACAGACTTGATGAACCCATGTAATAGGGGGGTCTGCCTCTGGGCCGCCTCTACCCACATCAGGTCACCGCTTGTAAATAACTAAGAGTAGAATATGAATAAGTACTCAAAGATGAAAGAAAAGTTACTTATTTTACTTTAACTGGAATTCTTCAAGATGTGTTGTCCATATATATTCTATGACCTGCCCTCCTTCCCCTCTACTATGGAGTCCTATAACATCTGAATTTTACAGTGGCGAAGGAACTGAATGGCTGTTGGACCCACACTGCCCTTTATGCCCATGGTACAGAATATGATGACATTCACGTTGCATGCATGGCCCCAATGCACACCACTGGCCAAAAGATCCCAATCTTGAATGCATGGGGCACATGCATACCAAGAGTGCAATACATATGGACATAATGAAGAACTCCAGTTTCTGTGAGGTAAATCATTTTTCTTTCTTAAATGGTTTTTGCTTTCATATCGTTTGGATCCGAATGCCTTCTTATCCTTGCAGTTTGCATAACAGTATCTCAATACAAGCTGCCCAACGGCTTTCAAGAATGTAAGATTTTTCTTTACTTCTAAGAGCAATACTACTTATCAACTTTTTTTCTGAAATACCATATCAGCAGTCTACAGTTCCTGCTGCTATAAGTTTAATGTGTTTGTAGGAGCACTTAGCATCAAGTCTTTTATATCACAATCTATTACTCACAGGTGCTACATGATACAGGATTGTGTTAGCACTTTATAGATCTTTTATCAGATAAGTGTATGTGTTTCTGTGCCAGGCAATCAGAATGAAACTTCTGCATGACTACCGAGTTACTACCTGACACAAGTTAAAAAATAATACAACCTTTCCACACCTGCTCTTTTATGGATAAGTTAGAGTCTGATTGGCTGAGGCCAACAAAAGATCCAGAACTAAATGTAAGCCAGCAAAAATGCAGCATGGAAATATTGATGCTTTGAGCATCAATATTTTTCAGTAACATTCATCAGGTAAAATGTTTAACTTGTTTGCTATTATAAACAGTAGTTGTGACAGTGAATTATCACTGGATCAATGTCTCAGCTTTTCTCCTGAAATGTATGTAGCAAGAGACCATTATCCTATGGCCACATTCCATTCCGTTGGAATTATCTCTCCAGAATCATGGCAGTTAGAGATGGAAAAACCTGTTGGATCCTCCAGTCTATCTCTTTGCAGTACAGTAATATTTTTAATGAATTCCTGAGTTTATATTTAAGAGTCATAAATTATTGGGTTTCCATATCTCCCCAAGGAGTGTTGTCAACCTGTGTCAAGTGATATTCAGTCTAAATATGGCCTGGTCAGTTTTAATAATAATGCTCTTATATGGAAATGTCCATCTATAGATCTCGTAGCACTTACCCGCTCTTTGTTAATTCACTTCAGAGAGGTACTCAGTTCAGCATGAGCCAAGGAAGGTCAATCAGTGAAGTGCTGTAGCTCTGTTTTTTACATGATTCCAAAATGTATGGGGTGCTTCATTTCAAACATGGGTTCATTTGAGAATGTCCAACCTCTGTATAAATCCCAGGATAAGATTACAGTGGGAATGATTCTGGTAAGGGGGTTGCACCTCAGATTTCCAATGTAAACTGAGCTCCTGACTGGCCTGATGTTTGGGTCATTCAGACATATTATGCTGGTGACCTCATCATCCATGTGGACAATGGATCTCATGGGCACCATGACAGCCATAGGACCATCTGAGATGCCTTCTGGCTCTACATGCAAGTGGCATATTCTGAGTCTTGTTTTCAGATGGGTTCGTGGAAAATTATACCTTAATCAGGGTTAAATCATTACCTCCTCCAGGATGAAAACAAGACTCACCTTTGCTCCTATCTTGGTGCAGGACCTGTGTCATAAATCCATCCTCAGCAGTCTGTGGACCCAATTAGGCTTTAGATTTCTTTAAGGGCTGAGTTTTATTCTGCCACCCCCTTCTGTTTAACAGATGTTGGGGAGACAGTTAATGGTTTGGGCTGCAATTCCATTACTCTGTGGATGGTTTACAGCCCCAAGACTCCTTATTATCAGAACGGGGCTGTTGAGAAAGGGGCATGAAAAGGCATCACCGCTAGGCAAAAGCACCCTCTTCCCTCTGACTTTAGCTGAACATTTGTGGCCATTTCTTGTTGATTCAGAACTGATGTTGCTGCTTTGTGAACTCCAAATTGGACCGCTGCAATGCATCTGCCCTTGAAGACCATTTGAAAACTACAGCTTGTGCAGAATGTGACCGATTGCGTAGTTTTGACAGCTGGGTTGCTTTTTACTAACAGTCTTTGGGTCTGAATAGGTAGGAGACAGAGGGAGTGTTTTTGGTAGAGAGCATTCTACTATGGAATGCTGGTCCAAAAGAGTTCAGGTATCCTGGCCCGTCAGGGCATGGGGAAGTATTAGTCACTTGCTCATGCAGTTACTAGGATGGAAGGATTGTGAGAACTGAACTAGGTGTATTTTGGAGCAGGTGGCAAATCTTAGTTAGCTTAGTTGCCAACACGTAGTGCATGCTGCTTCAATTTTTTGTGTGCTGCTGCATTTTATAGAATAGATAATGAAAATATTCATACAGTTTGTTCCCTAGGGATACACAAGTCCAAACAGAGAAGCTACCTAAAAGACAGAGGAGAGCGCAAATGATCTGAATATTCTTATTTACAGAGGTGGGGGAGGGAAACACAGAGTAGCCTAGTGGTTAGAACAAATGACTGTGGGATCCTTGGGTAGGTTTCTTGACCTCCCTTTGCATCAGTGAAGGCATCTGTGAAACTTTGTGAAAGAAGCTCACCACAAAACAGATGAAGGGCTATCTTGGGTAAATAGATCACCAAAAAAAAAAAAAGAGAGAGAGAAAAATGACACATTTTACAAAACGCAGCTGTGTAAATATTGTGTGGGGCAGGGAAGAGTTGGAGAGGTGTAACACACACCCTTTCTTTTTTTTGCAGAAGTTCTGCTCTGTGCACTGTTTATTACCATTACCAGGACAACCATCACTATATGGCATGGCACACAGTGCAGCTACTGTATCCCATACATAGACTTTCATCTTTTTTTTAAAAGGGGGAAAAACAAGCCTTATTTTAAAGTAAACATGTTTTCAAAATAAAAATGTGCAAAGGGGTTGGGGGGAACAGAGAGGGAAGGATTCCAGAATGGGAAGAGGAAGCATCTCCCTTTTTTTCTTCTCTGAGCTCTCTATTCGTTCCTCCTATGCTGTTTATGTACGAAACGAACCCTGACCTTTTGAATTAATCAATCCAGGTGCCTGTTGCCCTTTTTCTTTTCCTCAGCTCTCACTGCATTTACAACCCATACATTTCATCCACATACACCCAAATCTTCATATACACATCTACCCATAGCCCTAAATGCTGCCCAGCCCACCTGGTTGATGGGCTTTGGCCATGGTGATCTAAGAGCAATAGGAAAGGAATGAATCCTCCCTATCAACCTGGCAGCTTAGTACTACTACAGCTGCCTACTACCATTATACGGGCTGTAGTAGCAGCTAGGCACATTTGCACCCCTACCTGGGGGTTTAAGCCTGGGCACCCGTGCAATCCCTGGAATGCCAAGTGTCCCTCTTCAGCCATTCCCCTGTATTTAGGACTTTCTGTCACAAGAGCAGGGGAGGCAGCATTTAGCCTTTAAACACTGTTCATTTTCTTTTGTCCTGTAGCGCCATGCAAACTCATAATACAACATGGGTGTGTTCGACACCGATCTGCAGCACATAGCTGCTGGAATGTTATTGCAATAACAGTGGTACCTCTGTCATACAATAATACAGAGAAGATTCAGTGCACCCACAGCTTCAATTGACTTCAGAAGGAGTTATGTTATAGGTGCTCAGCAGCTCTGGAAATCATGCCTTTTTTATATATAATGAAAATAGTAGAATCATAGAATATCAGGGTTGGGAGGGACCTCAGGAGGTCATCTAGTCCAACCCCCTGCTCAAAGCAGGACCAATTCCCAACTAAATCATCCCAGCCAGGGCTTTGTCAAGCCGGGCCTTAAAAACCTCCAAGGAAGGAGATTCCACCACCTCCCTAGGTAACGCATTCCAGTGCTTCACCACCCTCCTAGTGAAATAGTGTTTCCTAATATCCAGCCTAGACCTCCCCCACTGCAACTTGAGACCATTGCTCCTTGTTCTGTCATCTGCCACCACTGAGGACAGCTGAGCTCCATCCTCTTTGGAAGCCCCCTTCAGGTAGTTGAAAGCAGCTATCAAATCCCCCCTCATTCTTCTCTTCTGGAGACTAAACAATCCCAGTTCCCTCAGCCTCTCCTAATAAGTCATGTGCTCCAGACCCCTAATCATTTTTGTTGCCCTCCGCTGGACTCTTTCCAATTTTTCCACATCCTTCTTGTAGTGTGGGGCCCAAAACTGGACACAGTACTCCAGATGAGGCCTCACCAATGTCGAATAAAGGGGAACAATCACGTCCCTCGATCTGCTGGCAATGCCCCTACTTATACAGCCCAAAATGCCATTAGCCTTCTTGGCAACAAGAGTACACTGTTGACTCATATCCAGCTTCTTGTCCACTGTGACCCCTAGGTCCTTTTCTGCAGAGCTGCTACCTAGCCATTCGGTCCCTAGTCTGTAGCAGTGCATAGGATTCTTCCCTCCGAAGTGCAGAACTCTGCACTTGTCCTTGTTGAACCTCATCAGGTTTTTTTTGGCCCAATCCTCTAATTTGTCTAGGTCCCTCTGTATCCGATCCCTACCCTCCCGTGTATCTACCACGCCTCCCAGTTTAGTGTCATCTGCAAACTTGCTGAGAGTGCAGTCCGCACCATCCTCCAGATCATTAATAAAGATATTAAACAAAACCGGCCCCAGGACCGACCCTTGGGGCACTCCGCTTGATATCAGCTGCCAACTAGACATGGAGCCATTGATCACTACCCGTTGAGCCCGACGATCTAGCCAGCTTTCTATCCACCTTACCGTCCATTCATCCAGCCCATACCTCTTTAACTTGGCGGCAAGAATACTGTGGGAGACCGTATCAAAAGCTTTGCTAAAGTCAAGGAATAACACATCCACTGCTTTCCCTTCATCCACAGAGCCAGTTATCTCCTCATAGAAGGCAATTAGGTTAATCAGGCATGACTTCCCCTTGGTGAATCCATGCTGACTGTTCCTGATCACTTTCCTCTCCTCTAAGTGTTTCATAATTGATTCCTTGAGGACCTGCTCCATGATTTTTCCAGGGACTGAGGTGAGGCTGTCTGGCCTGTAGTTCCCCGGATCCTCCTTCTTCCCTTTTTTAAAGATGGGCATTACATTAGCGTTTTTCCAGTCATCCGGGACCTCCTAATAATAGGAGGGCGTAGAAGTAATAGTACTTCTCTTATTCTGTGACACCAAACCACTTGCCATATTTTTAGTGTGACACACCAAAAAACATGCCATCGGAGGCCCTTGTTGCTCAGAAACTGTAATTATTTAACAAATTAAAAGCGTATTTTCTTCCCTCAGATACATGCACACAGCGTTCAGTTACTGCACCCACATACCAGAACACTGGAAACCCACCCAAATCAGACTGAACCTGAAATCCTTACTCACAAGAATAGCACCACTGAAGTCAGTGGGACTACTCATATGAGTAAGGGTTGCAGGTGAAGAGCAATCTGGGGAGGAATGATATTTTATTTTAAAAGTAAGGAGCTCTTGCAACCAATGGACATTTTGAAAAATTATACATGTATAGATTACCTTTTATTTATACTCCATATAAAACATCCTGTTCTAAGTGCACATTTGTCTATAGCAGATTGTAGTTGTATCATTAATGCATTACCCTGCTCTGAACAGAAGAGAAGTCTTTTAGATGTAGTCCAAATTTAACCCTATCCTGGGTCTTGCCTTAATTGTTCACTTAAAGAACAACTAACACAATACAAACATCTTCCTAAGCTTTCACCTAAACATGGCTGTTCCTAGATGTGCATGTAGTAGGTTTGTGGTGGTAGTTGGCCACTCCATGCTTTCTCTGTCTCTATCCTTAGTTCTCCCTTCTTCAGAGACACACCACAGCCTTTTAGATTGAGAACTAATTGGGCACACCTGATCTAAACTTCCTAGGACTTAGTGAAAGTACTTCTGAATCTCAATACAGAGTTCAGACACTGGCCATCAAGATGACTTATTGGAAGCATCCTGCTTCTTTGTGCAGAGTCCTAGGTTCTGCTTGTATGGTATTTTGAGAATTAAAAAAAATATATTTTTCAAAAATTCCAGCTGAAACTTCTTGTGCAAGTTCTCAACCGAGCAGTGAACTTTATGCAAAGTTTTAAATAAATTTCATGGACTGTGAAAAGAAACCCATCATCTTGAAATCTCATAATTGGGGGGAATGAGGGGGAGTTAGGAGTTTAAAGTAGTCTTAAGTAATGCACATGCCACTGAGTCCCTCTGCCAACAGCTGTGATTTTACAATATCACTTTCCTACTTTCAAAGTGTTTTTCTCTATGTTGCTATGTGAAAGTCGCACATGAACCAAAAGTAGTACTGACTCTGCAGGCTAAACGGTGACATTGACTGTATACAAAGTGCTGTTTTAATGCACAAAGTAAATAATCTGAAAAGACTGAGAAAATATTTTTTCTCTCGTCTCTTTCAGCTGCTGTAATCTTGGGTATATTACTTGTAAAAACTAGTAGGTTAAAAAAAACCAGACATGCTTTTTAGATTGACTGCATCACTTTAAAATGGTTAAGAATTGATTTGCCAGACTCTTGGGGAAATGCTGTAATGTTTTTGGCTGTTTCCTACTTTCTGCTGCCAGCTAAAAGTACCATCTGGCTTGTTTGGGGCCTTACCCTGTCTCAGGAGCTTCCAAAATTCTCCCCAACTAGTGGATCATTTCATTGGGCTGCTGTGTCTGCTACACTCAGCATGTGTCCTAGACTGGGAATCCTACTGCTTCTGTTTTCTGCCATCTTTTTAACTGTGGTGTATATGTTTGGGCACAGATCTTACTGCCTCTCTTGAGGACATTTGCATCATTGTCAGCTGCACATATTAAATTGATATGCAGAGCTCACAAACATGTATTCCATCTTTTGTCCCTTTGTTTGTACAATTGTTCCAGTTTTAATTCTTCTTTGACACCTGGAATATCACAAAGCTGTTGATAATCTGCTGGCTACTGAGGAAAATGACATTGATAGAAGGATAGTGTGTGTCAAACTTGTATCTAGACAATTGCAGGCATACTACATGCTCTCATAGCTCTAGGAATCCTAAATCCATTACTAATCTGGAGTGCCAAATGTGGCAGTGTGCTGCACTGTCATTCCCTCACTAGAGCAGACAACAGTCACTTATAATTGATTAGAAAAAAGTATTGTTTACTTCTACTGTATGCTATATTGGGTTGTCTGATGCGAGTCAGTATTTAGTTCATGCTTGCTGCCATTTTGTGAGGAAGTAAGGGCCTGTAACAAAATGGCGTCTACAGTTAACTCCTTATTTCTAAATGAACTAATGCCCCAGTGTACACATTTCTACATAGGCATAAGAATATTCAGGGGAACTAAACTCGGGAACCACTCTTTTGATGTGATCATATTTAAAGATTTGAGGTGCTTTGACATATATACAGTTATAGGTTATAGTGTCCTGTTTTTAAAATGATCTGTACCATATATTGCTGACTTAATTTTCTTGTGCATTCATTTCAATCTGTGTTCCAAAGAATGCTGAGACCATAGTTTAGTAAATACCAGGTAGCTATTATATATTGGTAGAATGTTACATCATGGCTCTTTCTTGTTTGTAAGATTATATTGTTCACAATATAAACCTTTCTCACTATTTACATTCTTCTAGAAGTTTGGGGTTCCTTGTATGTTGGTATAGTAGCATGAGTTTCAAGAGTCAATAACATGATTCTCTGTATTTGAAAGACTTGGGAGATGGCTGTGTATAGTTTTCAGTAAAAAACCTGAATGGTTCTGTTAGGTATTAAAAGTTCCAAAAGCTGTGCTGAAGTGAAAAGGAAGCACCACAGGATGACATTTTTATTTATTTGTGCCAAGTTAGAATGTGTGTGAGTGGGTGAAAATTTTAAAAGCTGTAATCTAGCTCTTTTAACAGAGAGATAGAAAAATATGCAGAATATGTGGCTTAGAATATTAGATAAGCTACAGTGTGTTAATCAAACATTTTCATGATATGAGGGCAGTTAAGAAAACAGTACAATTTTTACTAATTGCGCTCGTAAGTAAACGGATCTATCATTACATTGTCATGAAGAGTGACATTGAGCAGAAACACCCTGCTAATCCCTAGAAGATAAGTATTTAACGTAATTAGACAGACACTGTCTCCTTTGTTGAACGTAGCATTAATCATCACGAAAAGTCCAACTTTATCCAAGACGGCTTTTTCTGATATGTCATTGTATTAGATAGCTTCTTACGCTATTTTGTGAAGAAATGACGACTACAACTGCATAGTTTTCCCTGATTACGTCTCTTGCTGTTTGATGAGCCGACATGTATATTCTTATTAGCAAATGTTACATTATATAACCATTAGTTGTTTCTAGGCCTAGAAAGCTACACATATTTGAGCTATTGAACTATTTAACATATTCAGCCTAAGGAATATCAAAGAAGCCTTTACTGTGTTCTGTCTGACAGGTTGATGTATCTTCGACTCTTTATATATGGCACTACAATAGTTTCATTGTTGTGGAATAAACAAAAAGTTTCTTGCCTTGAATTGTAAGCTCATAACATCACACAAAAGAGAGCCTCTTTCTATGAAAACTCTCAAAGTTAAAATGATGAAAAATGTTGCCACCTTCCAGAATTTGTCGGCACTACATTCCCCTCCTCCCACCATTGCTTGTAATTTCTGCTGTGAAATGCCGTCTTGTTATGAACTGGTATCAACTTGGATCAGTGCACAGCTGTATCTTCCCACCTTCTCAGTGGCTCAGAAGGCTTTGAAGGGAAAGAATAGGGTTTAGTCAAAGATGACAGCAAGACTTCGCTAAGTAACAGGTGGAGGTCAAGCCAGTTTATTTGTTGGGATGAACAGAGTACAGAGATGAAAAATCAAATGCTTTGCCATAATAAGGTTTAGAAAGAAAATGCTGACTGGTCTCAGCTTTGATTCCAGCTGACAGAACATTTTCTAGTGTTCATTACTTGATTTCACAGTTCAGACCATTTTAAGAGGCTTAAAATTATATTTCTGCACTCCTCTGTAAAACTCAATTGCTCTTTAAATTTTTGCTTTAAATAAAGTTACAGGGGCTCCTTAATATGTCAGTTGTACATTTTGATAATTGTAAAGACAGTATGCCATCAATAAACTACAGGATGATACAAGAACATATGTCTGATTATTCTTTTTTTGTACATGAAGTAAAATTGATCATCTAGCACAAACTTGATTACAAATTTTAAAACAACTTAAATTAGAAATTCCAACTTTAAAAGAACATTTAAAATATGTAAGCATGAAGTTTAAGGAGTCTTCTGCCATTGGTACATATGGGATTTGTGTGTATAACTTCCACTAATATTAATGAGGAAACATCCTGTGTGTTTGCATTGAATCACAAAGATCTGGAGAGCCAAATCACGAATGGAAATCGCAGCAAGGCACAAAATAATCAGTGTGACACTCTGACACTGCGTCACCGTGTTTGCGTTGTGCCCATCTATTGCTGTCATGGATTATCGATGCAACATCACAAAAGAATTTCAGGAACCCTAACTGCAATACTGTTGTGGGTCTTTGTGTGTGCTAGTCTAATTTTCCTGCTTTCCCTATCCCGGGATGCTGAAAGGAGGAAGTAGGTGTTTCTCCTTTCTTTCCCTCTTGCCTCTACCCCCAATTCCTTCCTTGCTACTTGGCTGGACTGGTAGGGAGTAGCTCTGATCTGTTTGCTCAGCATTCCCCCCTCTTACTCTCATAACACAGGGAATGCCTCTGTGTTTGAACTCTGCTTACTCTAGGTAGAAAAAGCAGAATCACTAAACCCTTGGATGCTGTAATAGTTGCATGCAGATCTCCAAAGAGTGCTCTAAAGCCTCCCATTGACTGTCACTGGCTTCTGGAGTCAGTTTATCTTTTATTCTTATCAAATGTGTTGTCTGCCTTGTACTACATTGTGACATCTGAAGCCAGATTCCTGTTAAAAACAAACAAAAAAAAACCCCAACCTGTGTATAAATTTAGACCACTTCAGCACAGATGACACCTCCTTTATGCAGGAAAAGGTGCAGAATGCTCTTTTGTACATAAAGTCATTGTGTTTCAAAGCTATTAACCCCCTGGCATCAAGAGTCAGGATATTTCAGTATTGAGCACTAATGCAAAATACATTTGCATTTAGTGGCAGGGGCATCAGACCTGCCAGCACCAAGATGTCAAACCTTCTTTCTGATGTGGTTAACGAAACATCTTGGGGAATAACTCCAAAAAGTGGCAAGTCAACCAATCTAAGGCTGTTCCCAAGTCTGCATATTCAAATAAAGACCATAAAACAGAATCCCTCCAAAACAGCGTAGGCATATTTTGCAGCTCCTCAGGGGCAGTTTTCTGGGGCTTCATATTCCTATCTGCCCTAGTGTCTAACAATAAAAATAAATCTGTCCCATGCCAAACCTGTCAACAACTTGGTCAAATGGCAAGATGCATCCTACTAATGGTCCTACATAAACTACTTAAAAAAGTTACTGAGGGAGTTAAGGAGGGAGGGATAGCTCAGTGGTTTGCGCACTGGCCTGCTAAACCCAGGGTTATGAGTTCAATCCTTGAGGGGGCCACATGGGGATTTGGGGCAAAATCAGTACTTGGTCCTGCTAGTGAAGGCAGGGGGCTGGACTCAATGACCTTGCAAGGTCCCTTCCAGTTCTAGGAGATGGGATATCTCCATTTATTATTACTGTAAAGAGCTCCTTCCCTCACTATATGGGCTGTTTTGCAGCCTTCTATGCTACAGCTTGATGGAGCCTAAATGCATCCATCTTCTGTGATGTGGAAGCCTGACCAGCAGCCAACATTTTGTGGTTCTTCAGCTTTTCTCTTAAGGAACTCAGAAACTTTCCCTCACTCCACCCCTGTTCATTCAGGCCCTTACCACGGTAATGGGATTTATTCACGTCAGGAGAATAGATGAAAGGAAGTTGTTGGCAATACCTGGACAGGGGGAAAAAAAGGGTATTTCCTGTTACATGTGAAGTTTAAACAGATTCTCAAATAAAATGTAACGGTTGCAGGGCAAAATGCTATGGTCCAGAGTGGAGCAAAATTCCAGTGACTTTTGCATAGCCTATCTTGCCTATTGGGAACATCCCCAAGTACCTGGCAGTTTGCTTTGAATTTTAGGTGGTAACTTGTGCATTTTTGTGGATGCATTCAGCCCTCATGATTCTCTTATAGTGCTTTCCAGAGAAACCGCTGTTGCTGCTGTCATTTGTTATGTGAGACCAGGCTGAGATATTGTAATAAGTGTTTCTTATATTGTCTCACTACATAGATCAGAGCTCATCAAATCATTAAGGGTGCATGAAATCCTGTCCGAATTGACGTCAGTGACAAAACTCCCATTGTCTTCAGCAGGGCCAGGACTTCACCTAGTATCTTTGAGGCTGCAATAAATTTAAAAACTATTTTTCCCCATCCCATCTCTTTTTAATTTCCCTTATGAAACTGGAATCTCTTGGGAATCACAGTAGCTTCAGAGAAAAATGCAGTGGGCGTGCTTACACAACCATTGTATACGATTTTATTCCTACCGTCTGGCTCCAGCAGACTTCATCATAGGATGAAAGAGAAAACTCCTATCATGCTCAGGGTATGCTGCTGTCTTCTACTAAGTTCAAAATATTTATCATAAATGTTCTGCATTCTCTTTGCTATGATCTGTGTATGCTGCTATTGTGGGAATTTCTTTCACATAAATCGTTCTCTTCAGTGATACTCAAAAGCTCTCACTGTCAAAAATGCCTCTTCTCTCTCAGGACCTAGTCCACTGCCATAAACCTTGGGTTCCCTTGCACTCCCTCTCCTTACAATGCGCAGCTTCTTCTTTTATTAAACCCTCTGTACTCCTACCTCCTCTACATGGAAACTTTTGTATCCTTTCAGGGAGCGCCTCTCTCCCTCTCCAGCGTTTTGGAGGATTTGCAAACAAAGAAAAATTTGTTTTATTTCACCTAGCAGACTCTTCTGCATCAGAGAAATGGGGACTTTAAAAATGTAGTGTGCTTGTTTTTTCCTCATTATAAACTGCCAAATCTTCCTGTGGCTCTATCTACGATGCCAGCATCATGATGAAATTGTCCTTCCCATCACAGGAGCACCAGTGTATAGTTTGGAACTTAGTCTCTCAAATAAAAGAACACACCAGCTGTCAGTCAGCAACAAATTTCTTCTTTATTATGTAGCTGAAGATGGCTGTTGCAATCCTCTGACTTTTAAGATAAACTATTAAGGTGCAATCTATTTCATACTTTGCAAGTACCACTGAATACCAATACATAACAGTTTCCTGGGTGCACTCTTGACCTGTATGACTGTAAATCCATTTTCACAATTTGATATACTGCACATGTTCAAATTGCTGTAACTTCTTTCTTTAAAATAGTGAATAAACTCTTCACCCCCACATTGTGCAGAAATCATGTGACCTGCCAGTATATCTCTGTTTTAATAAGACTTTTAAAATAGCTATGATTTACATTTAATCCTGTTTAAGTACAGTCTATTTATTAATTGAACAATATGTTAAATGGTTGTATATAGAATTGGAGTCTTCAAAAGTAATGTTAACATTGAATTTATTCTTGTCATTATAAAAGTCAATTAAAAACATTATCTTGTAATAGGTAAGGTCATAGATCTAAATAATCTGCATATTTTACCCTTATCCATCTCATAGTTTGTGAGGTTAGTAGACATCATTATAATATATGACCACGGATGGATTTGATCTATTAGAGTCAACATATATGGACCAAATGGTGTTTGAGAAAATAGATTCAGATTTTCTGTTCCATATTGTTTTTGGTTACTAAAACTCCCTTTAGTATCACGTGAAATGTAGCATCCATATGCATCTGGGGAAGATATAGCTGAACCATAAATCTATTGGTCTTTTACTTGCGAAAATATCATACCTCAACTATGATCATATGCAAAGATTTTTTAGAAGGCTTTGTAAATGCCATTTGAATTTACAATGGCACTTTTTTGCCTTACAGCCATTGATGTTCCATCTTTAAAGCACTCACATAAAGGTATATTCTCATACGGATGGCTGCAATTTGTGCCTACTTCTATATCTAATCTACCAAATATATTGAAAAACTCTCATAAAACATTGCCACAGAACAACCTTAATTTTGAATTTCAACGGCTAGATATCTAAAAAGACATTTTGAGTCTTATATTTTTTTCTGTACAATAGAAAAGGACATTGAAGCTAACATTGAAGCTAACATTTAGTTGAAATTTTTAATTTTTCATGCTATACATTAAACTTCTCATAATTTTCAAATATAAAATCTCATGACATTATTTTATAAAGTAATTGATAGTATGTGAAGTATATCTTATTAGTGACCTTGCTGATCACTTCAATAACATAGTTGGAAGATAGATTTGCATATCAGATGTAAATCAATCCAGATGATGTTACACATGTGTCCACACAAACAAATAGGTTCCTGTTCTTCTTTCTGTAAGCCTTGTTGTACCACAGATTTTTAGGCAAAGCCCCTCATTGATTTTAGTGGGTACTTGTCTGCTTAAAAACTCATGGTAAGACTCCTACTGCAAATTGCATAACTCTCTGGGCCAACTTTTCTGCTGGTATGACCTGATGCCGCTCTATTGTAAATGGAACGGCATCATTTCACACCAGCAGAAATTTTTATCCTCATTATCTTTAGTAGGACAAGAATCTGGTCTTGATTTTCATTACCATCGTTGGCTAAGATTTTCAAAGGGACTAAAGGACTTTAGTTTCTGAATCCTATTGAATTTCAGTGTGAGTTGGGCATCTAACTCCCTTAGGCTTTTTTGAAAATCCTAGTCCTTATTTTTAATCAATCTCTTTTTAACAATTCTTTGGAACAATTACTGGCACAAAGGTTTTACTGCTGTATTTGGAATATTGAAGTTGTTATGTCTTTGAAGAGTTAGTATGTCTCTATTGTTTCATTATCTTAAATATTTGGAAGCCATTCTGGTACTATGCTGATGAGTACATAGATAGATAGATAGATAGATCTCTCCAGAAGAAAGTGATATTGGGTATCAACTGATTTTCATATAGAGTAGTCTAAACTGATAAATGGTAGAATGCAGATCTTTCATTTTATTTATCTTTGTTCATTGAGCTGGATTTTGTTTTATGAAATGTGACACTCATTGGTAGGAATTGAGCAGTGATTGTGGGGAGCGCAGGAGAAGATGCATCCCAAACATACAAGTAGAAATTCAGACAATTGAAAATAGAAAGTACACTTGTTAGAAAAGGAGCAAACTTCCACCTATCTTGTACTGTGTGCATACTGGAGTTACAACTATAGTAAACTGACATACAGCACTTAATGTGATCAAGTGTCAGCTGATGACTGCTAAAATTTGTTTAGCAGTAAGTGTAACAAATATGACCGACATTACCATGGTCATCAAAATTACAGGAAACTCAGGAGGACAAGTTGAAGGTTCCCCGTACCAATTTATATGACCAACACTTCTGTAGAATTCTGACTGATCTCAGTGGCATTGCTGGGGTCATTTTCACGATAGAATGAACAGTCCTTGCATGATTCCTCCAACATATCAGATACTAACAAGCTTTCATTCAACAGCCATCTTGCCTTCATGCCTCACTTTTATTTTGAAACAAATGTTTTGTTTTGTCCACTCCCCATTAATATTTGAGCCTCCCATATTCCTCTTTATAGTACCTCAAGGTTTTATTAAAGCTCAAGGCTCTGTTGCACACTTATTTTTTCGTAGGACATTCCAGTGGGAATGTTTTGGTAGAAGGAAATTAGTTAACACAAATATGACTCACTTGCTATTGAGTTGTGTGTTATGATTTAGATGATATGTTATGGTGGTGGTGTATTATCAGGAAGGTACTGGCTAAAGACAATACTAAAGTGAAATTAGATGTGTGTCACATTAGATATCTATCTATCTAGAAAGAGAGAGGGCATCAGTCTCCTCTTACATTAATGTAACTCCATTCACTTCACTGTAGTTACTCCTGATTTATACCAGTGTAAGTGAGAGGAGAATGACCCCATAGAGTGTGTGGAAAGTCGGCTATTAGGTATCTATTTACTGTGGGAATGGTTTTTGTGGACTGAATTCTTATACATCCTTCTCTAATTCATTTAATAAACATCAATCTCTTACATGGAAATTTTAAGACTCTTTGGATGTACTTTAGGAAGCCTTTGGTGCACTTTTTGTACCAGCAAATATCAGGAGGTACAGGAATTAAAAATATCGCAATGCTCCAGTGATCCTTAGAAGATGGTGAACGTGAAATATTCCTGTACATTCATTGATTAAATTTGGGTTGGAGGTTTGCGAAGTGCAGAGTTTTGGAAGGTCTTACTGCGGGACTTCATCATCAATTCAATGGCTCCAGTAACCAGAAGCACTGAAGGACCAGGGTTCCATTTACGCTTGCGTTTGTGCATTGAGCAGAAGGGTGGGATGCATGATCTGGAATGAACAAAATAGCTTTGTGTTTAGGAATCGCCAAATTAATGAAAATTCAGAACGCTTTAATTTTGAAAATGAAAACAAATTCTTTGGAGAAAATATTGCTGCGGACAGTTTCAAGATTTCTGTTGTCTGAATTTTCTGTTTATTGTGTACTGTTCTTAAACATCTTTTTAACTGAAAAACCAATGAAAAATTAATATTTGCTTTCAAAAAACCACATCTTGTTCCATTTAGCACCATTATGGGCCTGCTCTTGCTCCCATTGAAGAGAGTGACAAACCTTTAATAAATGGGCGCAGGGTGAGGCCCCATATGTTTGGCTTTTTATATATATAATCACAAGAATAAAAGTACAGTAAGTTGAGGTATCCATTTAGATTTCCACCTGTGTTTTATAGTACAAAAATCCCTCAATTTTCTTTTATTTATTTAGCAGTTAGCTTTTCCATTTATTCTGCAGTTAAAATTGTCAAAAAAATTTAAATGCTGTTGGCCCATTTCTCTTCTCAATTACACTCATATCAGTCAAGGAGAATCAGACGCAGTCTTTATGAAATCTGTGACTCTGAACAAGAAATGTAGGGCTCATCAGTGATTTGGACTTCATGGCTATGGGGGGAGTAAGAACCACCTTTAGACCTCATGTGGGCTACCTAGACCTGGGCTCAGTCAGTGCTTGTTTACGTCTTCCTCACAGCATGTGGGTAGGAAGGGTCAAGGAATGGGGGGAGCTTGGCTCCCCTCCCTATTCACTGGCCGGCCAGTACAACTGAGCTGGTTTGGGGGACATTATAATTTGCTGCTGCCCTCAGGCATACAGGAAAGAGGAACTAATTGTCACTCCTCATCACAATACCGCCTGGCATGGTATGACTTTTCCACCACCCCTTATTCAGAGCTGCGCCTGATGTGGAAGTCTAGTCCTTAGTGTGCTGAAACCACCATGCTATCAGGAATATAGTGGAAGAAATTTAAAACAGGCCATGGTTCTCAAATGTGGGTACCAAAAGTTGGGCATCTCAATCCATGTTTAGTCATCTATCTATCTTAGGTTGAAAGATGGCATGATTAAACACCTCAGTCTTTAATCTAATTCTCTTCACAGCATCCCTGTGAGTTAGGGAAGTACTATTAAATAAGTGGCCTGATTTTTAGAGGTGTGAAGAACCCACACCACCAGTTGAAGTCAGTGGGACTGAGTAAGAGTTGCAGTACCTGGGCCATTTTTTCCTGGATGATTAAACTTCAGTCCCATGTGCTTTTGCTTTCCTGAAAGAAGCTAAAGTAGAATTGACCAGGACTGAAAAATATGACTTAGTGAAAGAATAAAATAAGAATATATGAAATGGATGGACTAAAGAATATGCAGGATATATCAGACACATCAACCAAACATATGGTGCTAAGTGAGAGGGGTTTTTTTAAATTGCAAAATATATATATAATTTCTGGCAGTCTCAGGGATGATGTCACATGGCTGTGATAAATTTAGAAGAATGGGACATATTTCGGCTTGTTCTTGGAAACCTTTTTCTCGCATGCAAACTGTATTTCTCCTTTTATTAACCCATTCATAGAATGTTTGAATTTTGCTGCTAGAGCACCATGCTAGCTCACCATAAAATGTGAATGATGCTAATTGCTTTGCACTGCCTAACTTACTGCTGTCCCCCTTCCATCTTAAAGGACAAAATATGCTCAGAAGTGAGCTGGCAGGTCATCCCCTGCTCTGTTCTTAGTCAAGTTTAAGTTAAATAATTAAAATCTTGTTTGCATATTCCAATGAACTGTGAAGCAGCTGTTTTTTCCTTGAGATTTGATGGATACAATCCCTTATAATAAACTAATAATTTAGCATCAAAAGTAAAACAAGATCAAAAATTCAATACTGTCTGTTGTTTCAAAACCAAACCATTTAACAATGATAAATTAAAATTATGATTATTATGATAATAATTAATTAATTAATTATGATTCCAGCATCAACATTTGTTTTTCTATCTATTGGTTATTTCATAACTAAATTTATAGTAGAAGCTCTGTTTGTACGTTACAGCTGTTTTGATCTTATAAAAACCTTTCCCATATGATAATGACGCCACTCAGCTCTGCCATGGTTCAAGATCATTTGGCCTTTTCATTCTAAATCCTCAGCTTTAGGTGTTTATAACTCAGTCATGTGAATTTGCTTTGGGTTGGTGCATATGTTCTCAGCCCAGAAGAGATTTTTGTTTTAAACAAAAGTTGGCTTAAATCAATTAAGCAGTTTTATAGCACTAGAGCAGAAGAAAGTTTATGGGCTGTCTAAAATGTTTTAGTGTCTTCCTCATAACCACATTGCTAGAGGAAAAGTGGAAGATACAAGGAACACTGCTCCTACCTGAACATGGGTTTATGGTCCAGAAGAACTGCTCTGTGTGCAGTCCCACTGCTCATGTTCTTGCCACAAGCCTAACACACTCATTCCCTCCTCTGAATTCCAGTGCAGAGATCTGCCACTGCGGGCCTCTGCAGTTCCTGGCCCTCACTACACAGAGGAAACTTAGCATTTCCACTGCATCTGGGGCCTTGTACGCCCATGCAGGCAGACACAGGATGTGCTCTTAATGTGGACATAAACATTTAATAATTAAACTTACCTTACTTTGAAAATTTCTGAGCATGAATAGGGCTTGTTTCCCTTATGTTTTTGAATTAAACAGCAATATTGTACTATGGATTAAGGATGAATTTCAGCCCTTTCTCTGTATTCAGTACCTCCCTTCAGTTCCTCAACATGCAAAGGAAGTACATGAGCTGCATCTTCCCGTAAGGTAATGCAGCCTGCTCCCCCGGTGCACCCAGCCAGCTCTGTGGACAAGTGCAGAGGAGATGACATGGTCCTGTCCCCTTTAGGGAATCCCAGATTGGATTGAATAGTTTCCCAAAGGGAGCTGTTCCTGTGCTCCCGTTAGCATAAGTACTGTGACTGCCCCTAGCCACTGTGGAGAGGATGGCTCATTACACACCCGCTTCCCTCCTGCACAACTCAAGGGCAGTCTGGCCCACTGTATACTGAGTGAGCACACATGTTTATACTGTGTGCACATGTGATTCACATGGACGGACACACACAGAGATACTGCAAAAATACTTGAAACTGTTACTTGGACTATGACATGGCCATTGTTTTTATTGAGGAATAGAGTCTTTGCTTGCTGTGGAGGGAAACATTAAAAAATAAAGTGATTGAAACATCACTTCCGAACATGCCCAGATGGCATCTGCCAAAATTTTTAGCATACCCTAATTAAGCTCCACCCTTTTTGTGACATCACAATGTACATTCATTCTCCTTGCCATCTGACCAGTGGATTAGCAGGCTACGTTGGGACAGATTGCATCTGAAAGATTGTTAATACTTCATTCAAACACATCACAATTCAGCCCACCTTCACATGCCCCTCCTCCATCAAAAAGACTTTATCATGATTAGAGAAAATCATGAGAAAAGAGTTTATCCCATTTTTGTTGCATTGTGCCACAGTCCATCTATTCTAAACTTGTATTTTAAAATAAAATTTAGTTATTAACTTTTTCCTGTTGTGAAGAAACAGTCACCACCAGGGAAACACTTGATAGAAAACAGTCTCTAGATAAACACTGGTTGCTTCAAAATGGGACTTCACCTACTCTCCCACTTTAGTTAACTTACTGATATGTGAGCTGCAAAACTTAATTGGGACCATTAAGACTCCAGTCCTGCAATGCACAAGCACACTGCCCTGTGTTGTAAATTAATGTCTTGGGGACTATAAAGCTACCATTATTAAGAACAATCATTTTTCTTTTGTGCTATTTCAGCTGTAGCCCAAAGAACTTGACATTATTTTTTCTGCATATCTGTCAATAGATAGATACACTGAAAATGAACTATAAAAACAGTATAGACAATCTGAATGTGTGTGTATCTATGTCTGTAGTAATATAGATACTGACCCATACACACATGTACTATATATATATAATACTGCATATCCACCTATCCTAGTATAGACAGCATACTAAACATCCCAGATTTTAGTGAGTCCACTGCAAAACATCCTTTCTACTAATATTTTGATATTGCATCAGAGCTGAACGACCCACAGAGTAGATATTATATCAACAAAAATGGCTCACATGGAAGAATAAATCCAAATTGTCATATTAACACTGCACTAAGTCTGAAGGTCAATATAATGTCGATAGAAATGTATATATCTTTAATAATGACTTTAATATATACACACACATTTAAAAAAAAATAAAAATAAAGCAAAGATAACCACACAAATAAATGCTTTTAAAATAACCAAGTCTTAATTAAGCTAAGGAAGGATAAGGAAATTCAGAGTTTGGAGTGAGATTCCTTCTTTCTCACTTAGAAGTTGTTTGACCATTTCAAAGGTCTCACTTAGAATATCAGGGTTGGAAGGGACCTCAGGAGGTCATCTAGTCCAACCCCCTGCCCAAAGCAGGACTAATCCCCAGACAGATTTTTGCCCCAGATCCCTAAACGGCCCCCTCAAGGATTGAACTCACAACCTTGGGTTTAGCAGGCCAATGCTCAAACCACTGAGCTATCCCTTTCTCTTCTTGTGTATTGATTTTGCAACACACTTAAAATATCCATGTGCAATAGTCCAATAAAATAGTGTGAGTTAAGGACAGACTAGCTAGCAGCGTTAACTATTTAAAAACATGTAAAAATCCAAGTGTTGTAACTATTGCAGGTTTCTAAAAATAAAGCATAGCTAGGATTTAATAATAAATAATAATAATTAATAATAACAAAACAGCTGCATCTTCTGTGTACTTCAGATTTAAAAGACAAATATGGCTGCACTTTAGTACTTATTACTCAGAGCAAACCAGGGTCACTCCTGCCCCAAAAAGATCATAAATAAAAGTGAACTTTCAGCTTGTTGTATTCAATTTTATTTGTCCTTTAAGTTTATTTAGCTGCTTCTGCACCCACTTTCACAATGCATAGGCTGTCGTTCCATGACCTAGCATTATTAAATTGCACTTATCAATCATTCTTGCCAGGAATGCCATCGCCAACTACATTAAAGAAGTCAGAGAAGTCTGGTTTCAGCAGTCCCTCGCCTTCGCAGACCTCCTCCCTTGGAACGGCATTCACACAGCATCATCGACCTGTCATTACAGGACCCAGAGGTGAGGCCTTACCCAAGAGCCCCGAATCAGCTTAAACTTTAGCCTCCACACCCTGAATCAGCATTATTTTCTACTGAAAGTCACCATCAGCCTGTGACACACACGATAAGAGGTTTTGCTATTTCAAAGCCGGTAGCCTGAAGGTTTCAGTTATTGAGAACTGTGTTTGTTTACTGGGGTCTGTTTGTTAAAGTTTCTGGTAACAATTCAACATTTTCCAAAGTTTTTTGTGGGGAGAAGTCATTATTTTTCATCAGAAAAATTACAGAACGGTTACTTGCTGTGTGTTTTTATTGTCCATGTGAATATATACGATAGGTTCATTTATCTGCTAAAGATGGGGACTCCTCATTCAACATCTAAACTGTGCTAATCTCCTTTCGACATCCTCGGTTTTCATTGCGTGTCATTTTGTATTCAAGCTGTTGGCATTAGTGTGCTGGAGAACTGCCCTCATTAGTGGACTCCTTTGAAGTTGTAGATTGGTTCCTACAATACTTTGGCTGGTTTTCTTCACAATATTTTCTGACTGGCTTTTCAAATAAAACAGATGTCCTCCGGGTCTCCATGTACTTATACATTTGTTAGAAAGATATATCCATATTAACCTAGAAAAAATAAATATGATACACAGTTCACGTTAGAAAGAGAGCACATTCATGCACAGTGCTGTTCACAAATCAAAGATTCGTTTAGCAAATTTTCTGTATATAAAAACGTGAATGAAATAATTGTAACAATTCTTTCTGCCATGGGTTTTGCTTTATTCAGAATAATTATTGTTCAATTGGTGAGGTGTGGAAGACTTACTAGCAACTCATACCTGGATGAAAGAAAGTCCACTTTTTGTACTTTACTTTTTATAAGAGGTCTTTATTGGGTTTATTGTCATTACTTACATCAGTGTAACCAGGAATAATTCTATTGTCTGTATACTGTAAGGGGATGGTGCATAAGTCTGTGGAATTTCACCAGTGTAATTGGTATTAGTTTAGAATCAGGCTTAAGGTTTCTGTATAGTTTTAGAAATTTAAAACATACTGGATTAATCAGTGGAGTCAAGCTGTTGGCTGTTAATCATATAAGAATTATTATTTTCCTGTGAGAACTGAGCTACCAAGCAAACATGTAATATCTTCAAAAAACGTTGATAATTGGTGATAATAAGAAGGCATGAATTAAATGAAAGTTACATTAACAACATAGTGTGCTGCACATTAGCTGACACTAAATTCCTACCTTGTAATACTCTTAAACTTTCTGCCCTTTAGTTCTGGCCTATTGACTAGTTGGTTAACAAATCCTATTCAGTATTTAGTTAGATTTTACCTTACCCCCAGTTTATTTAATTTAAGATATACCAGCCTGTAGCGGAGCAGCGACTCACTGGAACGGCGCCTTCTGCTGGTTGTCCAGGGAATTCGCTTTTCCAGCACCGGAGTGCCCTCTGCTGGCTGATGTCCCACTTGCCGCTGGCCCCCATGTCCCTCCCGGACCCCGGTGCCCCTTTACGTTGGGTGCTGCCCCCGGCAGTACCCCCGCAGTTCTGGGTCTCCCCTCCCCAGGGAGCTCCCAACCCCCCATCCCCGCCTCACCTCAGTATATGGCTACTGCCAGTCATGATCAAGCCCCCGCTCACTGAGGTGGACTGCAGACGCCATTCATCACTGGAAGGGGGGTTTGGACCTGCTGCCTTTGCCTACCCCAGGCTACCCCTCTGTAGTCGCAGTACCTGTTCTGGCCTTTATCAAGGCCTGCAGCCTGGGGGTTCTCCAGGCTGGAGCTCCCCAGCTCCTCTAGCCTTTCCCCAGCCCTGCTCCACTCTAGGTACCGTTGTCTGCTCCCAGGCAGCCAGACCCTTCTCCCTCAAGAGCTAGAGGGAGAGTCCTACAGCTCCTGGCTTCCCTGGCCTTTATAAGGTTTCCCCAATCAGCCGAGGCTTGCTGCTCTCCCTAGCAGCAGCCCTCACCCAGCCTCAGCCCTGTCCCAGGGCCGATTTCAAGCCCTTCAGGGCAGGAGTGGGTGACCACCCCACTACAATATGCACCCATTTGTGCCCTTACTTAGACTCTGTGTATTTTGCATTTTTACGTGGTTTAAACAAAAATATGTCACTATATAAGTCTTGTTCAAATTTATATACATTATCTATTGAGAAATTTGGTGTGCAGTTGGGGAAATCTGCCAGTTGTGTGAGGAGACTGTTCATAAGGGTGCACAGAATATGAAAGATCAAATTATAATGATTCTCTTTCACAATTTTATTTTTAAATGCTGGAAGAAAATGTGTGCACTAACTCTATAGAAGAGTATCATAGTTCCTAATGTATTAAACAAAAATCTGCTTTTTTCAGCATCAGTCAGTGAGATCTTGTTCCACTTGAGGCTCACTCACTAACATATTTTTTGTGGATTTTCAAGGAAATCCCACTCTCTGTTAATATCTGAGTTCCTTTGAGGTCCTTTTAAGAGTATCACCCAGAAGGGTCTTGTTCCAAACTGGAATCTTTATTGGATAGATGGCTCCTCTCCAGGACTATATTTCCACTGATCACTGGCTGTCTTTATGCCTCTTCTCCAACAATTATTCTGTTCTGAGGTGGATTACTATATTACCATCTGCAAATCCAGACTGTGACCTTTGTTCAATCCCCCAAAGTGTACATTAGAATCAGCAGCAGAGGAGGAAGGAGAGAAGCTTTTCAAGCATAAGAAGATGACACTTAAGGAGCAATAACCTCATTATATGAATTGATATATTCTCCAAACAATTATTATATATTACTAGTTATTGGAGGTTGCACAATTTAGTGGCAACATGCCAAGTAAAATGTAGTGAACACTGTCTGTTCACCTTGTATGGTGAGAAAGCTCCATGAGTTCACTTATATCATGTGTCAGTGGCCAGCATTCATGTACAATATTTTGGGTTTTCTTTGGGGTGAATACAGTGCACTAAACAGTCTCCATGCTGCCGAGAAAAATCAATGAGAAAGAAGTTGTATATAAGTAGGTCACAATCAGAATAAACCCCTGAGTCAGCCAAACAATTACAAAAGGATCTATTTTCCTTTTGAGGGGGGAGTGTGTGCACCGCAAACATTTCACATTCCTACTCATACAAATTATTTGCACACACTGTGCAAAATGGAGAGCAAAGAAATGTGTGTAGAATGTTTAAGGGCTATGCCATTGGCAGTCCATTGTTTTAAGTTCTCCATCACACACTTGCAGCTTTCACAGCCTTCCAACCATGCCTTGAACCCTATTCTAGTTTGCAAATGACTAAAGATGCACAGAGCCTTTCCTAGCAGTCTGCAGAATGACACATTGTGAGAACAAAGCCACTGTGGGGGTCAGTGTTAGGAAGCTGGTCCAAAAGTGGATGTGTCTGTTATGAAGTGTTCCACTGAATGAAACAGTTAGAAAACCCCATGGAATGGACTGAAGCAAGCAGCTGTGCTGTGCTATGGAGGGCCATGTGTGGCAGCTTCTCCTCTGTGCTGGTGCCAGCTCTTAACTTACCTATGCACTGGCCAGCTGACAGAATCTGGGGCTGGCCAGACAATCAGATTGTGCAATGAGTCCTGACCCAAGGATCTTAGTTCTTTAGTTACTGTCTCTTCTGTTCCCTACAGCCAACAGGTGGTGGCAAGTTCCAGGTTTCTTTAGTGGCAAGCTACCAAAGTGATTCATGGATCCTCACTTAACGAGGGCAGTTTTTCTTGGCATAACTCCATGAACCTTCATCATCTCAAGCAGGATACATAGGTCTCAAACTAAGTATTATGTCTGGCAGTTGGCAGCATTACCTAGAGCCTTAGTTTTAAGTTTTGACATGACTATCAGCTTTAAAATAAATTGCAAATTCTTAAAAATTCAAGCAACAAGATTTTTATTTCTTAAGTAATATACTCTCATTTCATGAGAGTAACATTTTTGGTGGTCAGTGTGTTCCAACAAAGTGATTATGCATTGCAAAGCCAACCTGTTTCCCAGTCATCCGGCTGCTTGCAATCTTTACCAGACAGCAAAATACTGAAATAATAGGCAATATTTACATAGTAGCAATGTACTAATGCCCGAAAAGCTGCCTACACTTTAGTGACATTACCACCTGGAGCTGGCTACAAAGTTAAACTAACCATGATCATGAAATCTTAGAGAGGTTCATACAACAGCCCATCTTGACATGTACATCACTTCTCACACTATGACTGTGTAGATCCTGCAGGCAGGCAGGCAGACAGAAAGAAAGATATATTAGGGAGAGAAAAGAAGGAGGCACACAAATACAAAGAACAGGGGATGTGGCAGAAAGTGAGGAACCCAAAGCAATGGATATGTGGGCAGAAGAGAGGCATGCAGGAAAAAAAGCACTAGGGGAGTGCCTAATTTTGTCTTAATGTGGTTTTCCCACATAGTACAGTATTTCCACTGAGACTTGGATGGTCACCAAAGTGTGTCATTGTGCTTCAAAAGTGTGCCTGTTGGTTGCCCATTAAACTAACATGCAGCAAATCACTTAGTGAATTTGTACTGACTGACTTTAATGGAGTGGGCTATACAGTGACGTATACCATTGTGAAATAATATATTCCAGAAAGGAATATCTCCAGTTGCCCCTAGAGGTTCCATCAGAGTGCTGGTTATTGTATGCTATATCATAGAATCATAGAATATCAGGGTTGGAAGAGACCTCAGGAGGTCATCTAGTCCAACCCCCTGCTCAAAGCAGGACCAACACCAACTAAATCATCCCAGCCAGGGCTTTGTCAAGCCTGACCTTAAAAACCTCTAAGTATGGAGATTCCACCACCTCCCTAGGTAACCCATTCCAGTGCTTCACCACTCTCCTAGTGAAATAGTGTTTCCTAATATCCAACCTAGACCTCCCCCACTGCAACTTGAGACCATTGCTCCTTATTCTGTCATCTGCCACCACTGAGAACAGCTGAGCTCCATCCTCTTTGGAACCCCCCTTCAGGTAGCTATCAAATCCCCCCTCACTCTTCTCTTCTGCAGACTAAACAGTCCCAGTTCCCTCAGCCTCTCCTCATAAGTCATGTGCCCCAGCCCCCTGATCATTTTTGTTGCCCTCTGCTGGACTCTCTCCAATTTGTCCACATCATTTCTGTAGTGGGGGCCCCAAAACTGAACACAATACTCCAGATGTGGCCTCACCAGTGCCGAATAGAGGGGAATAATCACTTCCCTCGATCTGCTGGCAATGCTCCTACTAATACAGCCGAATATGCTGTTAGCCTTCTTGGCAACAAGGGCACACTGCTGACTCATATATCGCCCAACCTTTTCCTAGAACCCTGGGTGAAACTACAAACATACCAAAGCTAGACACTTCAATAGTTGATCTGTAAGACGTTAAAGACAAGCCAAACAACTGTGCCATAATGTGAAAAAATCATACACATTTTTCAGAGTCTGAACGCCCAGCACAGATTAGCTAACACAGTGATACTTAACCAACATACCAACTTGCCGAGGCAATTTAAAAATAAAGATGGGGTTATACCTGTGTGTAGCCAACCGTATGTGTCAAGTGTTTGAGTTTGGCCCTACTTCGAATAATATGGAAGGTAGAGGAAAAGCAGCTTCCTACAGAGAACTTCAAAGGCAGGATTTAGTAATGATTACATTCACCACCCAAATACTGCTTTCTCTAACATCCCAGCTGAAACGGGAGAGGCTTGCTAATGGTTAAAACTCCAACTAAACAAAAGTCAGGAACCGTGTAATTAAAACTCTACCTTTATTGTATTGTAAAGCGTTACCCTGTGACATAGGAAATATTTAAAGGAATAGGCTGTTTAGCTAATTTGTGTGTGAGTGAACTGCTTAGAGGACTACTATCCTAAATTAACTGTAAGACCACCCACTGAGATTGCCTCATAAAGGGCCATGATTGCTCAGCTTCGTTTTGTGTAACCGTTCAATAATTACCAGATAAATGCATAACTAAAAGCTCTATTACACTAATAATTTGTACTGAGATAGATGTGTGGGACACCATACTGGGTTAATTTGTCATCCCTGCAGCAAACTTCAAAAGAGGGCTCTTTTGCAGAGGAATTGTGTTAATACATTGTTCCAGTGAGGACATGTTAGAGCAACAAGATGACTTGGTCGCTTAATCTCTTAAAGAGGCAAAATGCCTTGGGGGAAGTGCCAGAGAGAATAATGGGGAGTGATTAACAAAGTGGACCTAGATTTAAACTCATCCTGACAAAGAGAGCTGATCTAACTGAGCAAAAGTATTTAAAAAAGGAGAGAGGGTGTAAAAATACTTATACGATTTCATGCAAATCTAAAAAATAATATAAAAATATAGTGCTGAAGGACCTAAGTATTTTACCTGCTCTCTCACTGATTATATATTCGGGTTCATTGCTTTCTTTGATGTATCCATGAAGTTACACTCTGTGCTTTTAACAGTGCATTGAACTGTAATATTTTTATCTCTGCTTTATGCTAAATTCTGTAACCTTAGACACACACAAAAAGCACATTATTACTTTAAATATGGAACCCATGTTTAAGCATCAGAGCTTAGGATTTTCAACCTCCCCTATTGACAGAACCATAAATCATGTTAAAGTTAAGTGAATTACTGTAGCGTGGAACTATAGCTTTAACAATGTTTATGTAGTATCAGCTTACCATCTACAGAATGAAAGAGGGGAAAAAACACTGATATTAGAAATGGGAACGTGGAGTCCTATTAACTTAACAGCAATATATCACTCCAAAGTCACAGATTCCATTACCATGCCCTTTTTAGTATCAAAGCAGAATTATATCATCACACCCATAAAGGTTGTAGAGTTTTTTTGAAAAGAGAATTTACATTTCTTTTGTAAACTTAGCAACTGCATTTCATTATGAAATAACCACTACACCTTTCGCCAGTGGTAGTTTTTCCTTTTGTATATGAAAACACATCTTGATTATAAAAAAAATGCAAAAGTTGCCAATGCTTGATTTTGAAGTAGGAAACCCCACTAGTACACTACATGGTAGTTTTTGGCCATTGAAGAGACCTTTGGCTAAGGCCTACAGCTTGTTTTGTTTAGAAAGTAGAGGCATTCTTCAGTTTTTATACCTTTTTAACTATTCCTTCAGTATTTCTTATCTAGCATATGTAGAAGAATGTCACTATGTTTTCAAGAGCTTAATTCTTGGCCCCAATTCTGGATTTCAGTCTAGCCCTGCTTTCTGGCTTTGCTAGGGGCCAGTTTGTCACTAAGGACTTTAAATATAGCAGCTCAGAATAGCCAGAGCCCAGGATATTTCAGCCCCACCCATAGGCAATCCCCAGGCACACACCCTAAACTGTGGCCCTCAGGGGGCATTGGCACAAGGCCCTTCTGCCTGTACTGTGCCACTGGGAAATCTTACTTACACCATGAATATTTCCCAGTGGAAGTTCCACATGGCTTCCAAAACTTTATTATGCAGGACCAGCATAAAGGGACCAGGACCCAGCCCAGAACTGAGGATATTATGGGTCTGGTTTTCAAAAGTGCTGAATACCCAAAGCTCCATGTGACTTCAGTAATAGAAATGGAAGCACTCACCATCTCTGAAAATAAGCCCTTATGTGTCCAGTCTTGCTCTTATTGATGTCCATGGGAGCAGGATCAGACCCTCCATCCATCATGCTTGAGTGATTGTATATCATTTGCATCATTATTTGTACTATCATCTGTCCCCGCCCCAAAGATCTTGCAGCCTAATTATGTTGGGTGAACTCTATTTTGTTGTATTTTGAAGGTACACTTAAAAATTACCTACTTGAATGCAAGGGTAAAATATCAGTGACACACAGCTCCCAGCCATTCTTATGAGTATCAGTTAAGGATCTGCTCCTGTTCTGACTGAAGGCAAAACTCCCAATGGCTTCATTGAGAACATGATTGGGATTGCAGTGTCTGTTGTAAGGATTACCTGATTTTACTCATCCTCAGGCCAGATCGACAGCTACCCAAGAGCCCATTGGATTCCTCCACTTAAGCTCCATTTTGCAGAATGATGTGGGACTCCAGCAGTGCGTAGGTCTTGTGCTGGCCTGCAAAGGGGTGAATTCCACCCACGGGGAGGACAGATCCCAGCAATGTACTATATTCCATCATGATTTGAGTGGCTTTCCACCTGGTTCAGTGAATAGCCTGTATGCACAGACCTGTAATTTCTGTGGTCAGTATCTCTGTATTAAAGGTGAGGGTAGGGTGACCAGACAACAAGTGTGAAAAATCAGGACAGGGGTGGGGGTAATAGGAGCCTATATAAGAAAAAGACCCAAAAAACAGGACTGTCCCTATAAAATCAGGACATCTGGTCACCCTAGGTAAGGGAAACCCCAGGCCACATTGAAAAAGGCAGTAGCCTGCGTTTGGCCACCCAAGACCATTTCCAAAAGATAATAAGAAAAGTTGAGATCGTCAAAGGATGTTAGGCAAGCAATTCCCATTGACATTCAGTGGGACTTCATGAATTCCCTTAGGTGACTTTAAAAATTCCAGCCCAAGTTTCTCAATTTATTTTCTTGTTTTGGGTAAAAGCTTTCATCACAAAAAATCCGTGCTTTTTAAAGTTATTGTTTTAATCTTCTCTTCTTTACCTCTTGTATTCTATTATCCACAGAAGTGCAAGTTCTTTTCAACAAATCTGGATTATTGCCAGCTTTCCTTATTAAAAAGTCACTCTTCATATTTCCGATAAACACAGCTGTTTCATGGTGTTTGAAAGCATTTCACATCAGCCAGCATGGTGGCTTAGCCAATTAGTACTCTAATATGGTCAATTTTGAGAATAAGTACCTTCGGGGTACAAAGGGTGGGATACATCTTGCATAATTTGAACTGGCACTTGCACCAATTTAATGTTGTGAGAAGGCTCACAGCATGCAGGGAGTTAAGGCATCTTAAAAGCCTGAAAGGAAATGTCTCAGAGAACAAACCGCAATATAACATTTCTAGATAAATGACTTTTTAAAAATACTTCCTTAATTGTAATAAAGTCAAAAACAAGCTGATACAAAATACTTCTTCTTTCATTATGATTATATTGTTACTATTTCTAGGAAGAATGATCAATGTTTAATGAGCTAGTAGTAAACTTAATTATCACTTTATACAATAGCTATCCTAGCATTGTGCCCCAGTGAAACCAATACTCCATCTGTCTAGTCGGATGGTCTAGGGCTTTGTGCTTTGTATTGCCATCCGTAAGAATTGGGTTTGAGTACCCACTCTGTTGCTTCCTTGGATTGGAAGCTGGGGAGAGGGGTAAAAATCATTTGCTGGGTAGGAGATGAGGGATGTTGCATGTCAAACAGTGACCCTGTTGGAGACTTAAGGAGCAGCATTATGAAGGACATTTCATCCATTCATCTTGGCTGGAAGGATGGTTGGTGAGAAGTCATGATGAATAGGAGGGGAAAATATAAGTGGATCAGTATGTCTGTGTCCCATATGTTGGGAACTATTCATTCCTTGAGGGGAGAGGTGGGCGGAATCGGTGTAATTGCTAACAGTCAGATTATGAAGTCCTTTTGCACTCTGACAAGCAATTACCAGAGGAGTCCCATTGACTACATTAGGACTACTGCAGTAAGTGCCCACCAGTGTGAGAAAGGACCCCAGTCTGGCCCTGTATGCCCAAATAAAACTATATCCTGCTTCAAATTGACCGATTCTTTATTATCTGATCATATAACTGAATACAATTTACAACTTAATATTTTATTCATTTGCCCGACACATGTGAAATGCTAATCCAATCAATGAGTCTGACTTGTTTTATTCGTAATTTAGTTTGTTATTGGCTACTACAAATCAAGGAGGGAGAAGTCAGACAAGACTGGCCTTCATAATCAGACATTTGAATTCAGCGTTCTGAAAAAAATCCTCTAACTTTTATGCTGCATAGCACTAAGAACCCATAAAACACTGAAAAAGCTAGTATAGCATGCAACAGCTGTAGCACATAATTATTTGGCCCAGCTGTAGTAGTTTTAAAATACTGGTATATCTGTTGCAGGCCACCATACATTATCATCTAATTTTCTTCAATAAAAAGACTGGGATGATTCAGTTGAGCTTCAATGGAATTAGAGTCATGTGCGCTTTGAAATATTTACGCTTGCCTTGAGATAGGAGGATTATTCCCCCACAGACAGACAAAAGATTTATTAACACTGAAGATTCCTACCTCTGCATTCCTACTGCAGGTAGAAATGAAGCTCTGACTTTCAAACCAGTGTTCTTTTTTATTTTTTGTATAGTTGAATAGGTAAAGTCCATAATAAAATATGAATTTCTCAGGTTTAAAGGAGAAGCATGAATAAGCAGTTTAGGGCTTCTGAATAATAAATACATAAAATAAAAGTACTTCTGTGTTGTCTTCCATTTAAGGATTTCAGATCACAACCAACCACTGATTAAACTTCACTGTACCCTCTGTGAGGTTAGTAAGTAGTAGTAGCCCCTTTTGCAGATGGGGAAACTGGGGCAGAGAGAATTTAAGGCCAACATTTTCAGATGTGTCCACTAATTACGAGTGACTAACTTCAGATACTCCAGGCCTGTTTTTTTACCACCTTAATGGACACTTTTGAAAACCTTGGGTGAAATGGCTTGCCCAAGGTCACACTGTGAGTGTTTTTCAGAGGCAGGACTGGAAACCTGGTCTTCCGATTCCCAGTCCTGTACTCTAGCTATTAGATAATGCTGGGTGTATCTACTGGAATCTGTCAATTGATACAATACACTGAGTTTGATGGAGAGTTTTCATATATCTTTGGCCTGTTAAAAGTCTTACTTGGGAATACAAATTCCTGAGACTTTGTATGCAGCCTCTCACTTCATGTGCAGTTTATTAGCTGGTTTCTTGTTGCTGCGTGGACAAATGAGTGTCATTTTCTTTTAACAGTGCACAATAGTAATATACATATATATAATAGACATACTAGTTAAGAAGTTCAGTTTTTGCAACTGGGTTATTACTGCTTAATAGCTGAGATGGTAAATTTTTGCAAAATCTAGACTAAGCTGTGATGTTTTATGTGTCTGGGGGAAGGAATATTTTATATAATACTGGCTAAGAGCATGCTACACCTGAGAGGAGATTAGTTTTTACTATTTGCACAGCTCTACTGACAGCTTTTCTTGGGATCCTCCCACAGAATTGGGAATCAGTCTAAAGAGACGATGCCAAAAGTAACAACTAAAATGAAAAGAATCTAAGTCTCTGTCCAACCTGTGTAAATCTGCAATGGCTCAATGAAAAGGGAAGAGGCAGGTAACTGACATCAAGGTTGCAGAGCTGAGTACATATCACTTGTCTAAAATTTTGTTTAATGAAAAATGCAGGGTGGGGTGGGAGAAATTGTGCTAAATGAATTTATAAAGAGTCAGCTGGAATAGTGAGGATAACTAGAAATGAGAAAAGTATGGACTTTTCTGAAATATCTTAAGAGAGCAAAGGAGGGGGAAAATCTGCTTGAATTTGAACAGTCCGTGTCTGTTTTACTTCATGTCCTCTGATTGACTGAAAATGTGCATGAGGATTTACAAATTCAACCACACAGAATTCCATAATAATGGCTTCCTTACTGAGGTAGGTCTCTTGGCATATCCATGATAGACCCTGTTTTTTGCCCCCATGAATTAGTCTGAGTATAGGAACAACCATAGAGGATTAGAGCAGTAGTCCTTTAAGGGGTCGGGGCCTAGGTGGTATTGCCTAGAGATCACAGGTGGGCTGAGGTCTGGCCCCCAGGGACAGGGGCGGCTCTATGTATTTTGCCGCCCCAAGCACGGCAGTGAGGCAGCCTTCGGTGGCATGCCTGCGGGAGGTCCGCTGGTCACACGGATTCGGTGGCATGCCTGCGGGAGGTCCGCCGGTCCCGCGCCTTCGACGACCCGCCGCCGAATTGCCGCTGAAGCCGCGGGACCGGCGGACCTCCTGCAGGCATGCCACCAAAGGCAGCCTGACTGCTGCCCTCACAGTGACCGGCAGGCCACCCCCCACGGCTTGCCGCCCCAAGCACGCGCTTGCTGCACTGGTGCCTGGAGCCGCCCCTGCCCAGGGACAGGAATTGCCAGACTGGAGCAAGGCCAGGTTCCGCAAGCAAGAGTCAGGTCAGAGTCAGGCTGGGGTCGGAGACCAGAGATAGATAGTACCCGGTTAGAATTGAGAGACAGGAGGCAGGGTCAAAATCGGCAGCAGGCCAAGATCTGTGTGGAGGTCAGACTAGATGATCGGAGGTCAGACTAGATGATCATAATGGTCCCTTCTGACCTTAAAGTCTATGATTAAAGTCTATGAACTTCCTGGGATTAAATAGGGGCACTTGGCCAATTAGAGGGCGGGTACTGTCATTCTGGGTCTCGTGGGCAGTACTTCCTGCAGCACCTATTCTCCACAATGCTCCCTGGCCATGCATCTGCATGACCACCTAGTAGCACTGTGGGAATATCAGCCACCTCAGGCTTTGCAGGACTGGGTTCTAATTCCTGGGTCCTTTCTGGTCCAGTAGTTCTCAAACTTGAACACATCTAAAACAGAAGTACTTGGCACATCACCTTTGTAATTAGTTTAGATCCTTGCTCTGATAAACTAACCCTTCCTAATACTTCATTGAGACCCACATCCCACCCTTTGAGAAACACTATATAGTCCAGTAGGATGCTGCAAAAACAAACCTGTTGTGGACTTTTTATTCCTAATCCCAAGCAGTAAGTGATAACAGCTGAAGCCTTCAAGATTGTACAAACTTTTATGAGCAGTAAAGATTTAATAATAAAGAAAAGTAACATGCAATCAAACTACCAACGCATGAAGGGAGAGAAATTAGCTTTTGTTTTGTTAAGGTCCTTTTATAACAATCATTGAGAAACGAGTGTTTATTTCTGCCCTATTTGATTTAGGCTTATTCTTCTGCATCCCTTCAACCTTTCCCATAGACTGTTAAGTGAGCCTGTGCTTTGGTTATTCCCATGTATTAAACATACTCCAAGTCCAGTGCAAGAATTTCAGCTAGATACTGAATGCTTCCCAAGGCTTTTATCCAATCAGTTCTTCATGGTTTACAAATGAGGTACATGGGCTCAGAAGGCCATAGAAGTTTACTAGGACTGGTGTGTGAGGGAGTTATAATGATATAATTACTAGTTTTTGGTAAGAAATAAATCTGAGTATGAGAGAAAAGCTTATACCCAACAAAGCCAACAGGTTTCTATGCAGAGAGGATAAAATCTCATTCTAGAGAAAAGGAGCAAAACTCAAGGTGCTGTAACATGGTGATGAGTGGGAGGAAGTGGATATGAGCATAGGAGCATCTATTTTGCATAGCAAGGGGCTAGGTAAAGGTATCCCATAGTATGGGGGAGAGGAGATATATTTCTGTCCTCAGTTACACCTCTACAATCCTGTTGAGATCAGTAGTGTTGCATGGATTAAACTGAAAGCAAAATTTGCAAAAGGGGCTCCTTTAATTTACACCCTGACTGTTCTGTTAGTAGCTTTTCTTGATACCTTTCTCTCGTGTGGCTCCTTGGTGTGTACATTCACCAATTTACCTTCCCTTAAACATCATTCCTGATTGTGGCTTAGGGGCTGGTTTGAGATTTGATTTCAAAGTTGTACAAGGGAGCTGTGAACGTCATTTGCAAAATGAGCTTGCCCCTTTTTATGTGAGCATCACATGAAAATGTGTTACTTAAAAATGTTTCCAAACTGGTGTGAAAAAATGATGAGGTACAAGAGCATCATTATACGAGGTACAAGAGCATTTGTAGTAAAAAATAAAAATAGATCCATATGTGCAAACCAGTTATATGAAATGTCAATTAAATCAACTCTAATCTCCCAAATACAATTTTTATTGCTCAATTCATTAGAAAGGCTCTTAAGGTAATGAATAGTTGTCACTTTTATCAAGGACCACTGGTTCCTTTATAAATGTGCACTAAAAACACAGAAAGTTGTTTTAAAATATTTGGCTCCATTTGCCCTCACATTGTCTCTGAAGTGACTGTAGGATGCAGTGTGGTCTGATACAGCAATTGTGAACATCAACTGTATAAATAATAGTGTACATTTTAAAAAAAGACAAAGTAGAGCTATAAAATAATTCAATTGCATAGATTTGAACTATTATCTAACGCAAAAATCTGCTCTATATAACTTCTTTGTTTTCTTTCCTTTAGCAAGTCCGCATGCAACACCATCGACTCTTCATTTTCCAACATCACCCATTATTCAGCAGCCTGGGCCATACTTCTCACACCCAGCAATCCGCTATCATCCTCAGGAGACTCTGAAAGAGTTTGTCCAACTTGTCTGCCCGGATGCTGGTCAGCAGGCTGGACAGGTGGGGTTCCTAAATGTAAGGAAGCCATTTTTATTTCTTCAGAAGTGTTTGTCCTATGTCACATAACTATGGAATTATCTTAACAGTGTGTCACACATGTGAATGTAGCACCTTAAATAGTTGCTACAAGAAAAAAAGAAGCATTAACAACAGGAAAACAAAGGTACACTGTGGTGTAATTAATGTACTTTAATAGTCAGAAAGGGCTGGTGGTTCAGTGACCTTCTGGGATCCCTGTACCCATGCTTCAGCTTCAGACGTTTGAACCCTAGTTCCACTGGGTTTAACAAAATACAAAGGCCAAATAATTTTTATTAATTATTCCTTTGGCGTTGGGGGGAAGAGCAAGAAAAGGGAGGGTGAGAAACAGATGTTTCAGATCAGCTAAGTTCATTTAAAAAAAAAAAATACTGTCATACAGCACTTTAGATCAAGTTGACCAGTACTTGAACCCAAGATGTTAAAAGTACAGTTTATTATAGTTTGTTATTTCTGTATGCGGTTATCTTTTTCCCTTATCTCTATGAAGAATTAAGCAGTGTTCCAATGCTTCAAATAAGCATTTTCATTTTTTAATCAACTGAAGTGAATCATCCTCTTCACTTTATTGAAACAACATTCCAGTCAAATACAAAAATGAAACTTTATTTACATCGTATCTACAATAATGCTGTGAACGTTTCATGAAATAAAATGCATGTAATTGTGTCCTACCAGCAGAATAATAATTGGCAAAATTGTTATTACTTTTCTTATATACATAACATTGAAAGTATCTTGCATCTGAAGAAGTGAGGTTCTTACCCACGAAGCTTATGCTCCCAATACTTCTGTTAGTCTTAAAGGTGCCACAGGACCCTCTGTTGCTTTTAAGATTGAAAGTGTTACTAAGCCTGCAGAATTAATGTAATTCTTAGCATTAATTTTATTTAATAAGCTATGTTGTCTTCAGTACTTTTTTCCTACCAAAATACTCGATTCTACATATCCCAGCCAATACTGGCTTTGAATAATGTCTGCAATATGTTAGCAGTTACATTTATGTCTAGACAACAAATCAACAGAGTGTTTTTCTTTTTCCTTGAGTATTCATTTGCTTAGTTTAGCCCAAACCATCTGCATTTTGAACTGTTAACACATTCACAATGAACATACAGCAAAGGTCTACTTGGTAGGAAATTGGCCTACTTGTAAGACAAGAAAGTATTTGAGAAGTGTTACTGAATATATTAGTTTATTAAAGGTGCTGTATGTTGATAAATATCTCTGAAAAATTACTTTTGAGTAAGGCCTCAACCAAACACGAGTAACTGTACTCTTTGAAGGCCACAGTACTACTCACGCATGTGAAGTTACATACATATACAAGCCTAATTCTTATTTACGCTAGGGCCCTTTTACATCACTGTCAGTGGAAATTACAGTTGCACCCACATTCAGGCCCGTTTACATTGCCGCGGCCATTAAAGTGGCTTTAGCATAAATGAGAATCAGGCCTGTAAATGGCTGTAGGATTGGGCCCTTAGTCCTAAATAATTCCTGTTAGTGGAAACCTAAGCAGAGATTTAAGTACAGTTTTTCTTCAGAAGTATTCAGAATATGTATCTGTATTTAAAACTGAGCTTTTATCAATGGAAAATTGGACATTCAGTGCCAGAAGAACTGCAGTTAGGATCAATTTGTGGAGTGCTGTCAAAACTGATCTTGTCATTTCTGTCACTAAAACAGAATACCTGATTCACAGACTGTCCTACTTTTTTCTTTATAATGGTACTGCCATCAATTGGTATGGTTCTCAATAGTCTAGTTTTACATTAAGATTGAAATTTTCCATATCCAGTCCTTGTTTTTATGATGTTGAAAGCTTATTTACTAATGGACAGGAGTTTTCCTAGTAATCACTTGAAATAGCATAGCTGAGTATGCAGAACCATCTTGCCTCTGATTATGTACATCCCGAACAAAATACTTGTACTTTTTTAATATTGAAAATAAAGCAGATGTAAGCTCATTTGTTTCTAACCAGATACCTAATGGCAGCTGAAATGGGAGCTGTGTTATTGGTAATTTTATGGGAATATAGGAGTGCAAGTTGCTTAAAACACATTAACTTATTTTTTCCATGAAATAAGATAGCTGTTTGACTTTTAAACCACCCCAAAATTATCTCTTTTCCTACTAATGAGTTTCTTAAGAAATTTAAGCTTATGTTCCAGGCACAGATATCCTAAGGGAACAGTAGAGGCATGAATGTAGCAAGTGTAATGGGAGACAAAATTCTGCCTAAACTTGTACTGTAGGTAACTTAGTGGTTACACAGTGCAAGAGTATAATTTGGTCCGGGGTGATTCTGACCAGTTGCTAACTTTGGAGAAACAGTTTGGCCCACTAAATAGGGTGAATTTCTTGCTTAAAAATGAAAGATGGGTTTAAAGGTCTTTTACACAGAGATTGCAAGATTTTGAGATGGGTTGCGGTACAAAGCCCAGTGAAGTAAATGAAGAACAGAAGATGGCAATTTTTCATTCCAACCTGTTTACTTAGCAATGAGAAATTAAGCATTTGTCGCACCAAGTTTTAAATTGGCCTTTTCTGTTGCTGGAGGCTGCTAATAGCTAATTTTGTCTTTTGTTTTTGGCAGCCCAATGGCAGCAGCCAAGGCAAGGTGCACAATCCATTCCTTCCTACCCCAATGTTGCCACCACCGCCGCCGCCACCAATGGCTAGGCCTGTGCCTCTGCCCGTGCCAGACACAAAACCTCCAACCACATCGACAGAAGGAGGTGCCGCCTCTCCTACTTCACCAAGTAAGTATGGCTGCAGCAAGGGAGAGAGAGTTCAATAAGGTTCACACTGTTGCAACTACCATGTATCTTCTGTTCACCAACCAGGAGGAGTGGACTGTGCTCTCCAAGTTAATTTCACAGTTGTCAATTGCATAAGATTGACAACAAAATACTACTAGCATTGAACATAGTTACACACCGGAAAACTCATGGCCAGCAGCTAATGTGTGGGGGTGGAGCTGGGATATTCAAGATGCTCTCTTCCCCATCCACACAGCCCTCATGTATTTTGTGTAGCCACAAGTCAAATATACAATTTCCTGCATGAACATTGGAGCCACCATTTTGGATTCACTCTGCTAGGAAGCAAATGAGCGTCAGCTGGGTTTGAAGCTTTAAACGCTTTGGGCGTGCAGGGAGTTAATTGCGAATGGTTTAATGAAACGATGCTCAAATTGTCATTTAAAAACAAAGGGGAAGTTTTCAGTACTTTAATGGCAGGGGGACTTGTTCCCCAATTAAATGAATCCAAGATGAAGTCCAAGAATAAGCCATTATTGGAGTGATAAACATTTTTATTTCAAATGCCTCCTTGAGAGTTTACAATTTCAGAGATGGCCACTGAGGAAGCACATTAGATAGATTAGATGGAGAGTGCCCAAAAATCAATGTACTCTAAAGAGCAAATCCCTGTGTATGCTTTCAAATCTATATTATTTAAATGCTGCGTGTGGCCACTGCTTGGTGTCCAAGGAGGCATGTATTATTCAACAAATATAAAGCCCAAGTTCTTAAAGCTTCAGGCACAACTCAGGTGATTCACACCTCAGAGGCCAATATTGTGGCTGTCACATGGTGGGTTCCATAGGGCATTGCACAGTCCTGACATTTGTTGTGTTTTCATAGCATTCTTTAACTGGACAGGATTGTTTGCATTTCAGGCTGAGGATACTTTGGCTTGCTTGGGAATTATAATTGTGACAGAAAGGATGGGAAGGTAGGATTTAAGACACAGATTTAAGCTAAAACCGACCCGTAACTTAGAAATGTTGAAAGATCATGGTTGCTAGTAGTGCTCAGAAAATTTCTGTCAGAATGAAATCCCCCCCTCCCCCATTTTCTAGCCATTTCTGACCAACACTTTTTATATCATGAACCTGTTTGTCTTAGCACTTTTGATGTCAGGTATCAGTTAACTTAATGCTTTCTAGCTCTTTAATAAGAGTCAGTAGTGGGCTACTAAAAGGTTAACATTTACTCACTGGTGAGTGGTATTTGAAATAACTCAGTATTTCCCTGTCTTTAGAGTTGGAAAATATGAAGTCAGTATACTATACATGCCATCACTTATAATTATAGCTCATAAGTTATGGGCAATTTGTGGTATTTAAAAGAAAAAATATCCAAAACCATTTTAACAGTTACCTTAATGTTTATTTTATGTGATCCTTGGATTCTATAAACAATAAACATGTATTTGGCCAGATTCTCAGCTGATGTAAGTTGACGTACCTACACGGATATCAGTGGAGCTACACTGATTTACGCTACCAGGCAATCTGGCCCCTTGTGGCAAGGAATGTTCAACCAGGAGCTGTCAAGATAATCCAGGTTTTTTCAAAAGCAGCTAGTTAATGGTATTTAAACAAAAGATTAGGAAAAATAATTACCGTTGGTAATTAGTCAATCTGATATCTAAACATCCACTTCTGTACATTTTCAAGCATGCACCTTCCATTTGATAAGAGTCATGAATGTTAAATAGAACAGTGAATTGAGTTTTAAAGATGTGTGTAATACAATTTAAGTCCACATTTTATGGAAATGTGGACTATAGGAATGATTTCCAAAGAAAAATATATCACATACATATCTGAGCCTGTTGAAGCAGGTTTAGTAAAATAAACTGCCAGGACTTTTTCACCAGGGAACACCCATTTTTAACAGTCTCAGGAGAGTTCAAATGGTACTGTTCTAATCCATAGCAACCCTCCAATTGTCATTGCTTTCCGCAGAATAGTAGCCCAGAATACACACATACACTGGGCTACTCTCCATATGTTTGTCTTGCTGGACAATCTTGTCACATAACGTTCTGCAAATTTAGAACTGTCCTTCAAAATGGAGGACAGGTAGCAGCTCTCTCCAGATTATAGCTACGGAGTTTTGCTGACATACATCAGAAAATGTCCATCATTGCAACTCAGAGTCAATAATTTCCTGGATCCTACTCTGTTCCTTGCTCCCATTATACTGTGGACTTTGTTGCTTATTGGGGTCCTTAACTAAGTGTAAAAACTGTCAAAGTGCACTGGTATCTGTGTCCTTAAGCAGTATCTTGAGCTCAGAATACGTAATGTACCATAGAAAGAAGCCCTTGCTGAGAAGTGTTTTGCTATTGTGGGGGAGGGGTTGTTTGTTTATTAGAGTACGAATAGTCAGTACAGAGTCACCAGAACTACATGAAAAGATGTTTTCCATGGTTACACAGTTCCAAGGCACCAGTGCAGGAAGCATCCCTTTTTTATGGCTGTCTCCCCTCCATGGCATTATAATGAGGGAAGTCATTTACTGTACAGAAGAGGAAGTGCTTATACAGGAGTGATATTAGCATTTGGCCAGACTCTCCGTTGCTGTGTGGAGGGGAATAAAGGCCCCAGGGAAATAGGTGAAGGGGATTGGAATTTGTTTCATGCTGTTTCCCTCCTTTGATCTGGTAGAAAGCCCTCTGCAGAAGCATGCATTTTGAGGCTCTACTAGACATTGGAATATGGCCCTCCAGGGGGGGTGAAGAGGCCAGGAGCAGCTGCTCAATATGTCATGCTCTCCTGGGAAGTAGAACTGAAGAGCACAACACAAGGTCATGGTGGTTAACAATTCTCAGAGCAGCAGTAAAACTCTCCAACAGTGGGATTAACTTTCTGTGGAAAGCAGGTCCATATCACACTGCTTAAGGAAGGCAAACCCTATGGCAGGGGGGAGGGATAGCTCAGTGGTTTGAGCATTGGCCTGCTAAACCCAGGATTGTGAGTTCAATCCTTGAGGGGGCCACTTAGGGATTGGGGGCAAAATTATTACTTGGTCCTGCTAGTGAAGGCAGGGGGCTGGACTTGATGACCTTTCAAGGTCCCTTCCAGTTCTAGGAGATAAATAAATATAATATATGGAGGTATCCTATTTTATTTACTGAGGTATTTGCCTCTTGTGCTGTGGTCTGAGATGCAAAGACATGGGCTCAGAATTTGCAGTTGTAGGTCCTACCACATTTGCAAGAGGTGTATCTCTGTCAGTGAGGAGATGCAGGGGAGAGGGGAGCTCATAGGATTTCTGGAGTAAGTTTTTCCTCCAAGCACAGGTTTTTCTGCACAATAACTTATCCTTAACATAACACAGAGACCCTTAGTTAGCATCCAATCTTTCCCCCTTCTGGGGATTTGGTTTTATTGGTAACTCAGAACCAGCACAACACAAACATCACCCTAAGCTGCTTTACAAAGCCCGACTGTTCCTGGAATTGACCTGCTGTGGCCCAAAGAAACACCACCTCCGTTATGTACTGATTGGAGCTTAGTAGGGCAGTAGGGCCAACTGACTGAGCAATAATTCCCCAGGGTATTAGTATCTGAGCCCAGGGTGACTCAGCAGAAACCTTCATTCCCATACAGGGTCTAAGGTTTTTTCCATCTTGTTACCCCATTATTTTTAAAAAACACAACTGTTTTAGTGAAAGTTATTTCCTAATGCTCCATAACTGAGCCCCGGGAGAAGAACCTTTTCTGTTCCACTTGTAAGGCAAGAGAATTATTGCTTTTGTGCCTTTGTACAAAGAAGCTTTCACATTAAATGGTGATTGTAGCCGGAGGAGAAGAGTAATCTTGTAGCTAAAGCACAGGACTGACAATCAGGAAGTTTGGGTTCTAGTTCTTACTCTGCCACACATTTGCTGTGTGCTGCTTGAGCAAGCCCATTCAGCTCTCCGTGCTGTACCTTCCCAGAAAGGAGGATGATCATTGCTGACTGTGTAAGTGTTGCAGTGTGCGTTAAGATGCTCCGATGGAGAGTGCTACTGCAATGCAAAGTATTGCATGTGTGCATGTTCTTATACATGGAGTCATGTCTGTCTCCCCAGAGGGGTGCAATGGTCTTAAACTTTAGCAGTAGATATCTTATAAAATGGTGTAGCTATTCATATCAGGCACGTGAACCCATTTTTCTTCCTGGCCTGTAAAGGAGAAACTTCACAGTGTATTAGACTAGCACTGACTGGAATTCTGCTTTGCCAGCAGGCAGTCATCCTTGTTAATTCACAACCAAAAGGTAGACTGCACACTCTTGCATGTAACAACACTTCTTTCAGCAAAGTATAGGTAAAAGGTTTCTGCCGTAGGAAAGTGCTGCTTTATAATACATCACACTCATAACATTGTTGGTTGTTTTCTCTGGTCTTTCATGCTGTTTCTTCCCATTTTGGCTAAATATCAGAGGCTTGTGTGAGCAAATGTTCTTTCCCTGCCAGTGCTTTCGCTCTTGCTTGTTCCTAAAGTGAAGCATCATAGCAAATTTGTGGCATCACGCTCATTTCCATGGCTACAGACTATGGTGTCACAAATTCCCCACAGCAGATTCCAGATGAAGAAAGGCCGGGCAAGGCATGAAAATGTTCTTGTTCAAACACAAAGGTCCAGAGTTTCAGCTGGTGTAAACTAGCATAGATCCATTCACTTCCAGAGGAAGTTTGTAGATATACATTAGTTCAGGATGTAGCCCAAAGAGCCAAGAAGGGAGGAAAGGATGATCTTATGGTTAAAGCACAGGATCATCAGAAGACTAAGATTCTATTCTTGTTACCTTTCTGTGCTTCAGGTTGCCCCTCTGTAAAATGACGTATGAAAATCCCACTATAAAGGAAGCTACTTAAAACACATAATTTGATATAGCTTTAACTGGTGGGATTTCTTAGTTCCTATCCTAAAAAGAGGAGCGTAAAAGTGCCAAATGATAGGACCTCCAGGAATATCTCAACCCAACCTCCTGCATCAAGCAGGAAGAACTCTACACTGTACTTGGATGGGCAATTTCTAAGGAAAAGCCAGAATATCGTAGGAAGTGGTTCAGGGAGGCAGTAGCTGGCACTTTTGTACCAGATATCTTTCCGTGTTCCAGCATGGTAATAGGGATTGCTGCTGTTGAATATTCAGCTTTTTATATGAGACACAAAATGGAGGTTGACCATTTGTGGTCCTCAAAAGTCCTATGGTACTGGAGTATGGACGTTAGCTCCAGTGTCCTGGTGAAATTCTATCTCAAGGAATTACTTTCTCACCGCATAGATGCTCCCTGTAGTTTCAGTATTCTTCAGCTGTAAACTTTTTTACTGTGGCTGTTTGCTCTTAAGGAGACACCAACTTGAAATCTAAGCATTTTTAGGAAGTGAGTTAAAAGTAGTTGCAGGGACTACACCCCGGAGGTGGTCAGCTGAAGTGACTCCTGCGTATGGCATATAGTTTATGAAGTGCCTTAGAATCCCCTGGCATGAAAGGTCTTTGAACTGACAAAAAATAATTAAGATAGGGAATTATATGGAAAGCATGATAAGGCTAACACTGCTAGCATATATACTATACTGTGAAATATAGTAAGCATATATGTGAGGTTGTCAGTACCTAAACAACATATAGTAACTTTTAGAACACTTTTGTAAGTCAAGTAATGGGAGAATTTGGAGCTTTATTGGTCATTATATAAAGTGCACAGTAGTTCCAAATGCTTCTTAGTTACCCATTGGTCTAAAGTTTTAGCAAGTGCATTTATAACATTACAGACGTTCACTTTATAGCCATCACAAAATCTTGCATTCCTTCGCCTTAAGTCATTATTTGGAATGGAAATAATGCTACATAGTACTATGGCCTGCCATGCAATCCTGAAGCCAGAATTCACTCTAGTCATCACTGTAGTTTACTGAAGTGCAGCATTTTTTTTTCTTGTGCTATATGCCCATCTCATTCCTCAATCTTTACCTTGTGTTCATCCATGCCTGAAACCATGAGAATTACAATGCAGACACAAGTCTTTCTGCAGTGGAGCTCTGCCAGAGTAAAACAATGTAGTGATATGCAATGGCTGAAAAATGGAAGGTAAATCTGAGTTTCTTCCCTTCACCCATGAACTTTGTTTCCCTGGAGGCACCTGCTCCAAAGAATCAATTGGTCCATTTGCTCATTGTCCATCCATGCTGGAAGAAAGACAGGAGGCCATGGATGTAGTTTAATTAGGCTGCAACTTTATTCACTTAAAATGTCTGGGAGCACCTTGCAACAAATTGTACAGCGCAAGAAGGGGGAGGTCAGTTCTCCACTGTTCCAGATGTAGGAGCCCTAACCCCCACTTCCTCAGCTCCCTTAAAGGGGGCTACGAAAAGGAGGGGGTCGTCTCCCTGCTGTACAAGATGTAGGAGTCCCAAAACCCACTTACTCAGATCTCTTAAGGGGTGCTTTCCTTCAAATCCTTTTCCAGTCCATTGTATCCAAAAACCATATCCCTTCACTGGACATGTGCCAGGAGTGTTACTTAATTTGCAGCATTATAACCTAATCCCTCCTACACTCCACCCCACCAGGTCCCAGTCCAGCTGTAGGGAAAGCAAAAAAAAAAAAAAATCCACCCTTCCTAGCCCCACAGGAAAAGGACAACTAACATAATACCCACTGTGGGTCAAAAGGAAACCCAATCCTTTTGCCAAGATGGGTGCTGCCAGCCCCATCCTGGTAAAGAGACCCTTTCCAGGCCTGCATGGGGTATAAATACTCTTCCAGTCATTAGAAAGGGCCTGGCAGTGACCTCCTGATCTGGCCCCAGCTACTTCCCATCCTTCCTATGCATCCCTGTTAAGTTCTCTCCTTCCCCCGACCTGCTGTAAGGAAGCATTTAAAGAGGCAGTGCCCCTTTTCTTCCAGCTAGCTGGACAAAGACCCACTCACATGAAGGTTGCAGTGAGTACGTTTTGCTTCATGAAGAAGTTCTGAAGAGCTAGATAGCAAGAGCTCAGTTTTGAGCTATAAGACAACTCCTGCTGCTGCAGGAAGAATCTTCATTCTTGTTATGTGTAGGATTGTAAGGTTGGTTAGATCAACCTTTCCAGACGACTGTACCCCTTTCAGGAGTCTGATTTGTCTTGTGTGCCCCAAGTTTCACCTCACTTAAACTACTTGCTTACAAAATCAGACATCAAAATACAAGTGTCACAGCACGCTACTGAAAAATTGCTGACTTTCTCATTTTTACCATATAATTGTAAAATAAATCAATTGGAATATAAAAAGTGTAGTTACATTTCAACGTATAGTGTATAGAGCAGTATAAATAAGCCATTGTCTGTATGAAATTTTGGTTTGTACTGACTTTACTAGTGCTTTTTATGTAGCCTGTTGTAAAACTAGGCAAACATGTAGATGTGTTGATGTACCCCCTGGAACAGCCCTGTGTACCCCCGGGGGGTACACGTACCTGGTTGAGAACTACTGTGTTAGATGCCTCTTACAGTTAAATCACAAGGAGAGAGGCTGTGCAAGTTAAAGCAAAGATAATTTATAGATTTCTAAAAAAATTGCCTCATTCAGAAGAACCTCTATAGCGGACGCTATTGACAGGCACACGTTGTGAATTACTGGCTTTTTTTTTTAATTACCAAGTGAACACACATGAAAAAGTAAGGAGTATGCATCACAAATTCTATTTTGTTCATTTATTTCTGCATTTGTAGTTTAGCTGTAATTACTCAGAAATACTTGGTAACATGCCAGGAGGGAGTACCTTGTAAAAATAATCTTAAAAATACGGAAACTCACTACAGTGCGCTAAGTTCCTATTAAATCTTTGCTGAAAATTATGGAAAGGCAACCATGTTTTGTGTGAATATTAGCAAAGCTTTTACAGTAGTTTTGGGATGAGGAGAAACTCAACATAGCAACCATTCTGAAAAGTGCTGAGCACCTTAAAATCCATTGGAGTGGGAACTGAAATTGTTCAGTTTCTCACAGGGTGGGGAACTAATCCATATTTAAGACCTCCTCAAGCATGCGTTAGTAATAGCATCACTTTGATAACATATCCTCAAAGACCATTCTATTGACATCTGATCCTTGTAGCCAGACATGACTTTACAAGTAGGATGCCATATATTGTAGTCTCCAAACCAAAGGTCTATCTTTCACCAAACACTTGGCTTTTATAAAAAAGGCAGTAGCATTTCACCTTTGCTGACAACTCAGTATCTTTATTTATATTTAATTATCCTTATTTTTCCTCAATATGAGATGTAACCTTAAAACTTAGCTTCACTGGAATTTGGCAAGGGATTTCCTTTTTTTTAAACAGCCATTTTTACCACTTCATCAGGGAGTTAGATTGCCAATTAGATTGTTTCACATGTTACGGATTTTATTCAGCACAGTGCATTCCTTGGCCTTTAACATGTATAACTATTAAGGTACATATTTAGATCTGCAAACACAGAAAACTGAGAAAAGAAGATGGTGTGTGCAGTTGTCAAACCAGCAGAACACTTAGCATACTGAAAGTTTATTGAAGTTGGATTTGCCCTGAGTTCTGGACAGTTGCAATGGAGAGATGTAGAGCAACAATAAAATCATTAAAGTACTTCAAGTTTGGAAGTAATCTGGGTTCTTGGCTTGTATTGCTCTTAATAGCTTTACATTTTATGGGAGCCATTCCAATTTTTAAAGAGTTTCAGCCTTGAGACTGATTGCACTTACTACCCCAACCAAACTGCAACCCATTATTTTTTTACCAAGGGAATCTTAGTTTGTCAAACAGATCACATGGGTACTTAAGAGCGTGTAGACTCCAGCAATGGGAAAAATCAGGGCTTTAACTGTATACAGGTCTGTCTCATCTTACGTGGGGGTTTCGTTCCACAGTTAGCGCGTAAAGCGAAAACAGCGTATAGCCAAAATCCCATTGAGTTCAATGGCAGGCGAAATCGCCCTACAAGTATAGTATTAAAATTGTTATTTTTCTCTTTTTTGTTTTGTTTTGGGTTTTTTTGTTTTGTTTTTGATGACCGCGTAAAGTTGAAATCGTGCATGTTAAATGCGCGTAAGATGCGACAGACCTGTAGTGTGCTATACTGGTATGAAATAAGGGCCCAATCCTGGTAACATACACATGAGTAACTTCACTCAAATCAACAGCTTTAGTGAGATCAATGTGAATTACTCATGTGAGTGAAGATACCTGGGAACAAAGTTGCAGGATCAGGATCTATGGTATATGTTGTACAGCCTTGTACCGAGAGGCCTGCCCCTCTCAAAGACAAAAACGGTTCAGATGAACTGAGCACATCTTCTTCTGGATGCATTACATCATCTTATTTGAGTATGTTGAAAGGAGTGACTTTCATTTAGTCCAGTTATGTACATGCCTATATATTCATCATTAAAGCAAACCTTTCCAGTGTCTACAATCAAATTCTTGCTCTCTAAAACGTTTGCACATTTCTGTGTTAAACATCTGCTTAGGTGGCTCTGAGACAGTGTGTTTTGGTGTTGTTTGTGTGTGATCTAGTGCTGCTTCCTCAACGCACGTGTCCCTTCCCTTCACAGCCTACTCGACACCCAGCACCTCCCCCGCAAACCGATTCGTCAGTGTTGGACCTCGGGATCCAAGCTTTGTAAATATCCCTCAACAGACACAGGTGGGCAGCTTTCAACTTCTCTGTATGCAGTGCAGCTTGTTATTCTTCTGTGTATTTTAATGTCTCCTTACAAAGTGGGCCACATTTCTTCACCACTGTCAATTCACCCACATGGTCTCAGTAACAACGGTGAAATGTCACTCACAATTTGTGTTTGTCTGTTGTGTTTTATTGGCTTATATGGTAATAATTCTTCCATAATTCTTCCAAACTCTCTTGCTTTCCAAGGCATTGGCTTCTAGTGTGCAATTTTCCCTCTAGGGCCAAATTTTCAAATTCCTTTATTGCATCTGGCATATTTGCAAATGGATCTATTTGCACATGCACATGCAAAAGCCCAGATGGGCCAATCAGGTAATCATGGACTTCAGCCCAATCCTGCACCACTGAAGTCATTTCAATGGGAACAGGAGCCAGTTTCTAATTTGCCATTTGTATGCAAGATTTTGAGCATGCAGGTGATTTTTTTTTTTTTTGGTGCGGGGCCCGGGAGATATGGAAACCAATGTGCTCACAACTACTATGAAGGCCTAGTTAAGGGAGGGCCTTTGAAAATGTGGCTTCAGATGTTAAAATGCAAGTTAAACCAAAGAACCAACAATGTAAAGCTCTAGCATCTTGTTTGCAGCCTACACCATATTTCACTGCAGTGATGTTGGGGTGACTATTCAGAGATTTGCTATAGTTGAGTCAGAAGCTCAAGCAAATATTTTTATTTCTTCAGGAGAAGGACAGGGTTTAAATGTGCTTTTTCCGAGCTATATCAAATTCTTAGTATTGATTAAGAAAATAGTTGTTGGCAGTTTTTTTAGTGGTTAATGTTAGCCAGATGTTGAAAAAAAATTAAAGCTGTGCTTAATATCACATTATCATGGAGCAGTATAAAAATGAGAGGAACTAAAGTTCTAGGACAACTATGGCTTGTAGTTAAATGATTGCCTGATTACATTACAATGCTTTTAAAGGTTAAGATTAAGAAGTATTTTTAATATGTTTGTGATGATTTAATATGGCTGTGATTATTTAAAAATAATAATTTAGCTGGGGTGAAGTTTTACTTTTTATCCCCTTCTGTACAATTTGAAACAGATCTTAGATGTGTATAATAAGGATATAGCTACATAGATGTCACATGCTACAATTTCAGGACATGCATGAAGACAGAATCCACATTGTGATGTGATCAATGCCTACCCTATCAGTGTAATATGACTGTGTAACTTATTACTGAAAATTGTCCATTTATAGGGCTTTGACCAGATGCCTGTGAGCACAATGTTTTCTTGCTATCTGTTCCTTTTGTACCATTTGTTAGGGGCTTTAGTTTATAGCTGTGTCGACAGCACAGGTTAAACTACATTGAATCTCAAACCCTTCCTGCATTAAACAGGGTCACAGAAAGTACACTAGCAGCTGAGAGGGGGGTTAACTCTTCAAGTTCTGATTTCTTTAGTTCATTAGTAAAGGGAAGCCTGTGTCCCAGTTTTCAGTTGTTGGGCCTCCCTTTTAGTACCTCCTGTTTAATCGATATAGAAGGCAAGTTTCCATGCGCCTTTACATTTAAGTCATAGAATTTCTCTTGTGGTTTTGAAAAGGATCATAATAAACAGAAATACACTGAAATAAGGAAATACAAAAATGTTAAGGTGAGCTGTTAAAGTCTTCAAGCATTTGGCTTTTTTCTTCCGAGTCCAAGAAACTTGAAACTCTGAAGAATGCTGCAATAGCTTTTCTAAAAGACTGACAATACTGACTGGCAGATTGTTACATAGTGGAATATAACAAAATCTGAATCTGTAAGATATGAAACTTCTTTGCATTTTTAAACTAAGTTTTTTTGCATTTGATGACTGTGAATTTTGAACCCTGCAAGTTATGATTTAGGCCATTGGAAAGTGTTCTGGCCCTATTGTATGTGCTTCTATATAATACTGGATAGCAAATGACAATACCCCTGCATAACTCCAAATTAAGGCAAAACATGCTGCTATAGATAAGGGGACTGCCAGTCTCTCTTACTACAGCTGCATCCTCTGTGCTACTGTACTTCAGGGTACATTAGAATAACCATTATGACCCACTGTGATACTGGATTTATAGTGTGCCATAAAAACCCACTGCGAATTGAAATTATTAATATAGCAGTTCTGAAGTAAACCATGTTTTAAATCAGAGAAGTGGGGTGAAAATACTGAGAAGTTAATGTTTAGGGACTTAGTTAACACTCTTCTTGTCAAAACAAATCCACTGTTATAATGAAAGTTTTGCAGGACATCAGAGCCGTCCCTTAGGATATTTTCAAAATATAAAAATAAAAACAAATGAAACACTAATATATGGAAAGTGGCTGGTGTTGCTATTTCCCATCAGGAATTTTACAGTGCATTCAGTAGTCAGGTTAAGAATTGTATGTCCTGATGTTGAGAGATGCCAACACTCACAGCTCCAAGAGTTCAGTGGGAGAGGTGAACACTCAATACTTCTGAGTGTCAAGCTAGTAACTTTAATGTTACTTTTGCTTCAGCAGAAGTCTAGAAACTCCATTTTCTCCTAACGTAACTCTAATGGTTCATCTCCATTCTAGAGCTGGGCCCAAACCAAAAGCCTGGATTTGAACACTCCTGACCTTCATGGAAGTTCCGATCCAGATAGAAACTTTGAGAAATGACAAAATTTTAGAGACAACTTTTCAAAAGCACCATATTTTCTTCCCATTTTGCAGCTGTTAAACTGTGTCAGACTGCATACCTATAGTCATCAATCTCAAAGTTGCTACAGAATTAAACATGTCCACAGTGACGTGCAAGTGCTATTTAGTAGAACGTACATTTCACATACCTGGATGTGCAAGGGGCTCATACAGCAGTGAAATAAGATAGTGGACAAACTAACAACAACAACAACAACATTGTTGGCCTGGCGCAGGAATTATTTTTCCTGTTCTCAAACAATAGAAGGTAGGAACATGCCTTTTTTAGTGGCCATTATGAAAATCAGCAATGGACATTTCTGTTAACACTCTGTTCTAATTAATTCCAAAAGTCCTTAAATGTGAGTCATTAAGGAAGACATTTTAAATAGAAAAGTGAATATTTCATCATCATAGTTTGTTGTAGATATACCTACTGCACCAGGACAGATCTGGGGCAGAAAAACCAGACAAATAACTGGTTTAGTAAGTGTTCATGTAGAAGCCCAGAGAAGACTAAAGTTTCAAAAGGAGAGATTTTTACAGCAGTTCAAACAATTGTGCAAATCTAGATACACTCCCTCCACTTCCCCCATCTATCACTGTTCTGCACCAGCAGCTTACCACAGTATGGTCCCATTTTTAGGGCTATTTAAAACTGAATTACTATTTGGGCTATTAGAAGAATCACTTCAGTTGGCCTGGGCCTTATTTGATGACAAAAAGGCACAGGTGTTGTAACCTTCGCTGGATAAATCATTTACTTTAGCGGCCTGACTTGTAAGCAATACAAGGTCTTCAGCTTAGCTGCCTTTGCCATATGCAAATCAGAAATACAGTATGCCTGGGATACACAGTCTACTATTTCAAAAGCAAGCTGGTCCGGATACCGCATGACTAAGTAACAGATACATTTCTTGTGTTGGCATAGTCTTGTAAAAAGAAAAAAGTGGCAGAGGAAATGGAAAGTACCATCATATTAATCAGGGGCTAACCTTCTGGAAGCTACTACACTCCTATAAAACAAATGTCTCTCTCTCTTGCTGCAGAAAATAATGAAGCAAAGAACATGTGGTCAGCATAATCAGTCTAACCTAGCAGCTTGTTTTTTTGGGACCAATATGTAGACTCAGGCAGGTTATTTTTTAACCAGTGTTTGTCAATCTGTAAGGCTGGCTGAAAAAAATATAAGTTGTTTTCCATTCTGATGGGTTGGGAGCCATATAAATTCAGTTTCCTACAACTCCTTTCCCACCAAACTTTGATTACCAGGCAAAGTTTTTTCAGCCACCTCACACACACCACAGCTCATTAGAAGTTGCATTTCAGTTGGCAGAATCAATTCCTGATCCACACCACCTCTAGTCCATTTAACCTGTAGCTAAGTGTAGCAGTGCATAAATCTTGCAGCTTAAACACTGATAAAGAGCCCTGGTACAGCAAACACAGTAGTGTTCTTGACACAACAGACAACTGGCCATAGTTGGTCAAGGAGCTTTTGAGAAGACAGAATTTCAAATGCCCTGCTTCTTTGCTGGTTTAATGGAAATAGAATGCCACCAAATTTCCTCTGAAGAAAATACTTCAGAGAAAGACACCAGTTAAATTTAAAGTCACTGCCTGATATCCCAATGCTCTATTTTACATTTGATTCATCTTAGTTAGCTTCCAGCTCTTTGTTAACATAGGAGCAGATACTGACTCAAGAGGACACCACTTCGAGGATAGAATCAAGGTAAATCTGTTCCTGTTTCTCTGACTGTACCATCTAATTCCCAAAGTAGAATCATACTACAAACATGTCATGGTAGCAGAAAACACATTTTTACCCACTGCTGCAATGCAGGGGGCATATAGAAATAAAAGTTATTGAAAGAAGAAAGTTGCATCCTTTCCACAGCAATAAGATAGAAAAAACATAGCCGAGTACTTACTAAGAAGAGAGTTAAAACACTCACAAAGTGGCAACTTTAAGGCTGGAGCTGCTTGGTATTGCCAGATTTAAAGGGCTAGAAAGGCATGCTGGGAAGAAAATTCTATAAGAGGGCTACCCTTCCCTACGGATAATTAAGGGTGGGGTCTGTCCCCCCCAGGGAAGGGGTTGTATGTATGTGCTATATTACTAGGACATATAGCTTCTTTAGGTCTTCTATTATCCTCAGTTCCTTCTATGCTAGTTGGGAATACCTTTATATTCTTTGTTTTAAGAAAACTTTATTTTATCTTGATATAACATTGCCTATCTTCTAACTCAAGTGTATATGCAGATCTAACAACATAGTGCATGATAGCTTTCTTCTTGTTAAGAGACAAAGGAAAGACTTTTTCCCTCTCCTCTTCCTCCTCCTCCTCTCTCCCCCCCCAAAAAAACAACCTCCCTGTAATTTTTGACTGGCACCATCTTCAAGCAAAGGCCTGAGAAAAGAGATGTGCCTTTTACTGTGCCCTGTAGGTTGGGCTCTGTCAGACAAGCGAGAGAAGAAATTCTAGAGTAGATGGTTCTCCAGTAATAACATTCAGTCATCTAATTCTAGGGAATGTCACACAGGTGACCCAACTGACTTCAGCTGCCTGGCAGCTCATTGGGAGCAGAAAGGCAGCCTTTCAGGTCACTAGGACCTAACTGTATGGAACTTTATAGAACAAAGTCAACTCCGGGAAATGGACCCAGAGGTCTAGAAAGCTAGTGCAGTTCCTAGAGAGCTGTTATTCCTGCAGCTGATGCCACCTGGCTGTTTTGTATCCAATTTCCATTGGCAGGATATGGAAAAAGAAATCATTGCAAAAATGTTTCTCTTAATAAGTAAAACATGTAACTTATGTTGTGGGCAGTAGCTATTTTGCTACTTACATGATTCCTACTTCAGCCTCACTCTTGTGCCCTTACAGAAAGGGAGAGTACAACTACTAGTCTCATCTATGACTGATGCTGATGAAGCTTATTAGCAACTCTCTTGGGCTCTAATGAGCGACACAAGCTTTCCCTCATCACACCTCCCCCCATTCCCTGGGGCTGTGCATTACCTCAGTAAAGTGCGCGGCTTCTGCTGGCCCTCGCAGTAGGGAGTTTAAGGTGACTCCCCAGCTCAGAATTCCACCATACTACTGCAAAGTGCTACCAGCTGCGCCAAGGTTTTGCTTAACAGAGCAGTTTGTGTTCATAAAAAGTGTAGCAGCAGCTTGTGAATTTTACATTGCAAGAGGTACTCAGAGGATATGAAAGGCAATAGGAAAAATGTCAGTTTTTAGTTTTCTAGGTCCTGAGCTGAACCATCACGAATTCAAGCCTACCCTGCTTGGACAGCATTGTAGCATTCACAGATTTGTTTGCCCGTCGCTCCTATATATCTGGGGACTCTACTCATATCCAAGTTAGTCTTGTCCTTCAGCCTGAAAATAGGTCTTGTGTTGGCGCACTGAGAGAGATGAGAGAAGCCTAATTTTATGAAACTGTCTACATCAGTCAGCCCACTGAGAGTTGCGTACACCACAAAGCAACTTCTATAGCTGCTGGCCCACAAAGTGTTGGCTACAAAGTTCCTTGATTCTAAAGGCTGCTTCCTGATTCCACAGTGTGGGGACACCTTCTCCTTTCAGTAGGGGCTGCATTGCCCCACAGTGCCATTTCCCAAATGCTGCCCATTGCAGGGAATGTGGAAGTTGCACTGAGTGAGAATTTGAATGAAAGGGTGGAGCCACCTCTGGTTACAGAATAGAATTTTAAAGCATCCAGGTCTCGTAAACACATTCCCTTGTTTGAAAGCTCCTCACCAGAGCCCGCTCTTCTTCCAAACCAATGATCTGGGAGCTTCCCCCACACTAGCGACAGGGAGTGAGGCTCGCCTACCATGCCTGAAGCTCTGGGTGTAGAGACATACAACATAGATCGCTTTTAAGCAAGTTGGGCCCCAATACCCTGATGTGGACCCAAGCACTGGACTCCTGGTATAGCTCTGTTGGAACTCCCATGAGGCCCAGCCAGTGAAAGAGAGAACAAGCTATGACAGGGAACTGCTGACCATGTGAAGAGGCTGTTTCATAATCATGAGCTCTCCTTTATTAGAGGTGCTCCATTACTGCTTGGGCTGGAGGAGTCCTTTTCATTGTGGCCAGTAGAAATCCCTCCATGGCCAGCTGATCTTCCTCCTGCAAAGGCTGGAAGGGTGATGTGTATGCATGCTGCAGTAGTGGTTTCAGTGTGGCTGCTGTCTGCGATTACACAAATGCTGTGTGGCCGCAAGCCCCCAGTGTAGTGTGTGTGCAAGCCTTCACAGCAGCTGTGCTAGCCCCAAACACTTTATACAGGGGGGATGCAAAAGTGGCCTCAGAATAGGGGGTGAATTTCGTCACCTTCAGCACCCTCCCTGGTCAGTTCAGCACACAAAACCCATGTAATTGCATAGAGGCACGGATTGGCATTTCACTCTGCAGGATCAGAAGGGTACCCTCTAGAGAGGGAAGCACTTGTTACCCAAAAATGATAGTGATTTCTGAAAGACGTGTCAGTGCCATCATGTGGCCCTGTCCTCAAAATAGGTATGAGCCAAACCAGTCCAGAAATGATTGGATAACTCCCAAGCAGGGGGATATTTTACTGTGCTTTTCTTCCTTCTCCTTGAATGCCAGGCTGACCCCTTTCAGCGTCCAGTACTCTGCACTCCACTTCCAGTGTCCATGAACATTATGGATGATTATTTACGACAGACATAGGCAGATTTCCCGAACCAAGCCATTCAACTCGATAATCCCCACCCCACACCTCGCCCCTTCTCCCCATTTATAACAAACAGGAAGCTTGTTTGGAAAGCACCCCTTTCTTTTGGCTTTTATGGGTGTGACTTATGCTCCACAGCAGGGGACAAGGAAGGGGAGTAAGTGTGTGGGGTGGTGAGAGCTGGGAAATATAGACATATGATGAATGAGACGGGGAGATGTAATTTCTTACTGAATAATTCTCTACAAGCTGTGCAAACTTTCTTTAGTTAAACAATTACTCTAAAAGGCAACAATTCTGTGCATTTTCATTGAAGAGCTTTCACAGTAACAATGGCCTGCGTTCTCCTTCTCTAAGAACCTCTGCAAAGAGCCAGCACAGTTTTCTGTCTTATCTTCAGCAGGAAATGTCCTCTAAAAATATCTCATATTTCTCTCTGTAAAATGGATTTAATAGCCAACCATTTAAAATGGATTTAAATTGCCTGGAATTGGAAAAAAACCTTCCCCATATGGAGGAGTCATTACATGATTCTCTTTTATGGGAATTCTTGCATCTTCCTCTGAGCAAGCATAAGATACCAGCCAATGTCAGAGACATAATACTGAATCAGACAGAGCATTAGTCTGATGGGGCATGACAATTCCTGTGTTCATAGTTGCATGCTATATGAACTAGGCATAGAATGCATAGAGAAGGCCTCCCAGGTTTCTAGAACAACTTTTAAAACTAATAACATTTGGGTGGTGGGGGGGTTGATTTGTTCATTTGTTTTTTGAGGAGGAGGATGGGTAGGGAGGATTGCCATCAAATCAGTTAGATGATCCAAAAGAATTTAAAGTAATTGGTGCAAAAGAAGTTCCATGCCTCAGAACACACTTTGTGACTGTTTGTTTCATCAGATACACAGCTGACACGGTTAACTTTAATGGGGTGGTGATCCTCATTGAATTGCAGATTCCTGTGACTGACTGAAATACTACAGGGACTTTGGTAATACAGTGTGTGCTACTCAAACTCTTTCCTCTTGCAAAGTTGCAAATTTTTTCAGACACACACACACATCAAACATACAATCATAAGGTGAGACTCCAGTTATGTCCCTCTTACTGCTTTTATTTGTCTTAGCTGATTTCCTGCCCACCCCCTGCCCCCCAGCCCCCATTGCAGATAACGGTGCATTGGATTAGTCTGCCTGACTGCTGCATCAGGTCCCACATCGATTTATTGACTCTGTCAGAGTGGCTAGTACAGTAATTGTTACAAGAGCAGAATAGAAAGCAAGCACGTGTCCACATTAAAAAAAATGTTTTGTTGTTTCTTTCCTTTTTTTGCCCTATAGATCTTTATGTGTTTACCTAGCAGAGAGCACTTTACTTAAGTTAATCAGCTCCTACATTATTAATTGTGACAGTTAGGGTGCTACATGACTGCAAGCATATTATGGAAAACACTGATCTCACACCAGTGGTGTGGACTTAAGCAAGTTTTCTCTTCCTTCTCTTATTTCATGACTGCTTTAGGGTACTACTAAAGCACATTTCCCTGATTGACAATATGCTATCAATATTGTTGATTTGGGAGTCAGGCAGAGAGGAGTACACAAGAGAAAAAAGAAGTGAGGAGATCTTCAGAATATTCTAAAACCTTGGCAAGAAGTCACTGTAACTATGTAATGGTAACAATTTATATGCCTAGCCTGATTTCTGTAAAATACATTTTGCTAATAGTAGTGGTTTAAGATCTGCTGTTTAATAAGTGATTGGGATTTACAAAGAGGGCTAATGGAGGCCTTTAAAATCTATATACAGAACGTGTGCATATAATGTCATTAAAAAGACACCTACTGATTTTTACAAGGGGTTTTGGAAATGACTGCCTTTGAAAGACATTTTATGGTAGTTCAGCTTTCACATTTGATACCTATATGTGCTCTATAAATTCCACACAATCTGACAAAACCAAATAGATGTCACGTATGACCTGGATGGAAAAGGTCAGCACTTACATGGCTTTTCCTTTTACTGGAGCATTAACATTTTTGCCATCTGCTGTATATATATTAGCGACTCCTCACTAAATATTCTACAGTCAAGGATTAGGACCACACTATACAATACAGTAAAGTTCAAAAATTAAAGGCCATGGTCTCTGCCTAGTTCTCAATGGACATGTGTTAACGTCACAAAAACCATCACTACTGCAACTGACATCTTTTGTTAGTGGTCTCAACAGAGAGGCCAAGAACTGAGGTAGACACCTCTACAGGTAGATTCTCTGCCCTTAACAACCAAGGTAGCATTCTACAGGAATGGACCAAAACAATACGTTAGTATATATTTTATAAACATAAGCCAGAGAAGAGGCACCTTGGTAAGGCAGTAAATTTCTCATCCCCCAAACCCCTGTACTTCACTGACAAGAGAGCCAGATTATTCCACGTTAATGTAAAGAGGGTAAAGGAGGAGGAGGAGGCAGTTGCTGGGACCACCAAACGTGTTTTATGCATGTTCTGTGTTCATGTCTGAAAGTGATGCCTGCAAACTTAAAGACATTTTGTAATGCACATATTCAGCATGCATTTTTCAAATAGTCATAACTAGGTTAAATCAACTAGTTAAGTCACAACTAGGTGATACTTGGGGTGGACTACTCAAACTTTGTTACGTTTCAGCTTTCAAACTTCAGCTGGTTTTGATGTAGTCAGTTAAAAAAAAAGTGTAGTTAATTTGTTTTTGAAATAACAAAAATGCCTGTATTTCACTCTCGCCTAACTCAGAATCAGCTGAAAGGCTTTTCCTCAAACTTTCCCCAAAAATTCCCTATTGTGCAGAGACAACTCTTGGACAGTTTAAAAATTTACCCCCAAAAAGGTGAATTTGGGGAAAAATTCTGATCATGAGAAATAAAGGGGCTATAACCAAAAACAATTTGTAACCTTAACTTTATAATATGTAATATGAATATTATTAATATCCAAATTTCCACAATCCATGTAAAACTATAAATGCAAAATCTTCAGGTATATTCATTTTCATGAACAAGCTCTGACACTGTGTACAAATACCACTGTTTGCACATGCTAATGGATGTGACCAAATGTTTTAAGAGCACATGTTCATTACATATAATAAATGGAAATCACTTCATCCGTCAGTGAAATGCAGTCCCTGTATACAAATTTACGTATATTATTCTGTACTTCGATTTAGCTACAACATTGTAATAAGACAGAAGAGAGGAATGTCATACATAAGAGGCAGTGCATAGAGTTAGGTGCTAATGTATCCAGTTTGTACGCACAATATTTTTTTGTCTTTATTTGCATGCTAATTTGGCCGATGGTTTTTTTAAATTCATATAAAGCACTTTGTGGTCTTTTGGGTTAAAGGTCACTGTATAAATCTAAGCTATCGGGCCGTCTTTCCTTCATTGAAGTCAATGGTAGTGGGAGCTGGAATAGATGCATGTGTAGGAGTTAGTTTAGGTAACTGCTATACAATATTCCCTGATTTTTTTTTTTAAATCTATGATTATATTCTGCTTATGAATAATTGTGTGACGCAGACTGGATAACTTTCGCCTTTCACAGAGAAGTTAAGACAAAGGTTAAAATTCCCATTTTCTTTGCAGGAAAAGACTGAGAGTGCAGCTTTACTGCGAAAAGTGTCTCTGTAAAAATTGCATCATGTGGCTCCATATTTATTATCCCTGAGTGATCCCAGAGAAAATTTATTCAGTTTATAAGTACAGAGATGTTTTATTCTAACTTACCAGACTTGTAAGCTCAACCTGGGGTCTGTAAATCAAGCTACGTTCTTTCTGATTCCACCAAAAAAATTAAGCTTCTGCAGACCAAATTTTCTCACTTATACTTCTGCAGCTCCACTACCTTAAAGTTCTGCACTTTGTGCCACCTGTGTAATGCCATTGTCTCCAGTTGGAACTATATTAACAATTGTGTTGATATTGCATGAGCCAGGCTAGGATCCAGTTCATTCTCCCACAGCACTGTTGGCTTTTTTAGAACTGTAAGGAGTAAATGCAGTAAATATTTAAAATAAGGAGCTAAGATTCCAAATACAACAGAGGAGCTTGGTTATTGAGTACAAGGGTGCTACTGTTAAAAAGTGTCTTTTCATTGTAGAGCAGCACATACAGTGATTCATAAAACAGCGAAGTGGAACCTTTGATTTAAAGTTCAGCATTTACAGTGGTAATTTTGTCTGTTTCCTCTGACAGTATTAAGTAAATTGAGATCGTTTAATTAGTTATTACTAAACTTGATAATTAGTATTAATCCATTTCCCCTGCTATATACACAAATATTATGAAACTATGATAATGAATCAGGAAACTCTCATATTTTGACTTTTAATGACTTGAAATCTACCACTAGTTTTATTGGCACATCATAATATGTTTGAAAATCACTTATCATGGGCCAAAACTCAAACCCCGTTAGTCAGCCATATCTAATACAGTATTTCTTCATTCAGAGACTGGTGATGTACTGAACGTCTTTCATATTCTTTAATAGAAGACTCCCTACTCCTTAGTCCTCAATATAGTTTCTTTTCCTCATCTCAGTCACCAAGATCCTGTATCATTGTGACCTTTGTTGGCCAACGAGAGCTGCATTGGACTTTATTTGGCCATGTCTAGCTGGGCCAGATGGTCTCTGCAGTGTAATATGAGCTGTTCCTTGGTCCATCCTCTAAGGCTGTTTCAGCAGACCCAACTGATCCCAGGAATTAAACCGAGGTATTGTGCATGGCCTTGAACTTTTCTCAGAGTAGTTGGTTCAGTTTAGCGGGATACAGTTGTCGAGTTCTGGGATGGAATCCAGACCAGTGAGTGGTTGTGTCACTGTCTGCCCTGAAACCCTGGGTGCCTTAAATGCTCTGCTTCTGTGTCTCAGCCTGGACAGCGACCGCCAGCAGATAAGCATTCATGTCAGACCTCGAGTGCCTGGGAGCCCTACATTCCTGGATCAGCAGCTTTGACTCCAGCAGCCTTCCTATAGCACAGTGGCAGCCTTCTGGCTTCCACCAGTCTTGGTTACTACCTGCAGGGTGACTCCAACACACTCCTGTCCCGAAACTCCCCCAAAAGTCTTTCCTGAAATGTCCATCCCTCTCCTGGACCACTCAGAGAAATAATAAAGTTTGTTTGCGCCGTTAAAGAGACCCAAACACATTACAGCTTATTAACTTAATTGTGATAAGTACACCCTTCCCTGCAAGCATGGCACTGAATTGGTTTATAGTAAAAATAAAACAAATTTATTAACAGTAAGAAATAGGCGAAGTGATGCCAAGTAAAAGAAATAAAAATCAAGATGGTTACAAGCAAATAAAAGTAAAAATATGCACTTAAAAGTCTAAAACTTAATCTAGCAAGATAACAGGCTTTGTTCAAAATGGTTTTTTTTGCCAGTCTTCCTTCTTACTGCCATGTCTGACCTTCCCTCAGTCAGGTCCTTCCACAGAAGTAAAAAGTGCTGGGTTCCCTTGTCTTCCTAAGGTGAAAGATCTTTGCCTAAGCAGATTTCTCACCTATATTCAATCCCCGGAGACTTCAGTCCCTCCCTTGGTTGAAGGACCCATCTTTCTCAGCTTGCAAGAGCTCTGTTGCCTTGTGTCTGTTTAGTGATGAACCCCAACGATGGCCTTACTTCAAAAGGCAGGATGACCTTATGCTGTTCTTCCCTCCCTGTGGTCTTCCCAGTCCCCGCCTGATTTCTATGTAACTGGGACTTCTATTGTTTTGGGTCATACCTTGTGTAATTTCATTGGAGACAGGTGGAGAGCTATCTTCCCTCCTGCCTGGGTAAAATCTAATTCTCCCTTTGTTCGGTCACAGTCTGTAAATCACAGTATCAATGAGTATTCATAATTCCTTATATAATGTCAATACATATATTTCACAATGATCTTAATCACCGGTGTGTCCTAGGCTTTCATAAAACCTCATTTGATACACTTTTATAATACAGTAACATTATAAATTTGAAACTCAAAAAAGAATCCTACAAAAAGTGGAAACTAGGTCAAATTATGAAGGATGAATATAAACAAACCATAAGCATGTAGGGACAAAATTAGAAAGGCCACGGCACAAAATGAGATGAAACTAACTTGAGACATAAAGGGTAACAAGAAAACATTCTACAAATATATTAGAAGCAAAAGGAAGACCAAGGACAGGGTAGGCCCACTGCTCAATGAGGGGGGAAAGACAATAACAGAAAATGTGAGCATGTCAGAAGTGTTAAATGAATTTTTTGTTACAATTTTCACCAAAAAGGTTAGTAGCAATCAGATATCTAACATAGTGAACACCAGTGAAAATGAGGTAGGATCTAAGGCTAAAATTTGGAAAGAACAAGTTAAAAATTACTTAGATAAGTTAGATGTCTTTTAGTTGGCAGGGCCTGATGAAATGCATCCTTGAATACTCAAGGAGCTTACTGAGGAGATATCTGAGCCATTAGTGATTATCTTTGAAAACTCATGGAAGGCAGGAGAGATTCCAGAGGACCGAAAGAGGCCAAATATAGTGCCAATCTATAAAAAAGGAAATAAGGACAACTCGGGGAATTACAAACCAGTCAACTTAACTTTTGTACCTGGAAAGATAATGGAGCAAATAATCAAGCAGTGTGAAAACAACTAGAAGATAAGGTGATAAATAATAGTCAACATGGATTTGTCAAGAACAAATCATGTCAAAACAGCCTAATAATTTTCTTTGACAAGGTAACAAGCCTTGTGGATGAGGGGAAGCAGTAGATGGGGTATATCTTGACTTTAGTAAGGCTTTTGATACTATTTTGCATAACCTCATAAAAAAACTAGGTAAATTTAGCCCTGATAGAGCTACTATAAGGTAGGTGCATAAATAGTTAGAAAACTGTTCCTCAAGAATAGTTATCAATGGTTCACAGTCAAGCTGGAAGGGCATATCAAGTGGGGTCCTTCAGAGATTGGTTTTGGGGCTGGTTCTGTTCAATATCATCATCAATGATTTAGATAATGGTATAGAGTGTGCACTTATAAAGTTTGCGGACAATACCAAGCTGGCAGGGGTTGCAAGTGCTTTGGAGGATAGGGTTAAAATTCAAAATGATCTGGACTGGAGAAATGGTCTGAAGTAAATAGGATGAAATTCAATAAGAACAAATGCAAAGTACTCCATTTAGGAAGGAACAATCAGTTGCACACATACAAAATGGGAAATGACGGCCTAGGAAGGAGTGCTGTGGAAAGAGATCTGGGGGTTATAATGACTAACAAGCTAAGTATGAGTCAACAGTGTAACACTATTGCAAAAAAAAGCAAACATCATTCTGGGCTGTATTATCAGGAGTGTTGTAAGCAAGACATAAGAAGTAATTCTTCTGCTCTACTTCACACTGATAAGGCTTCAGCTGAAGTATTGTGTCCAGTTCTGGGCACCACATTTCAGGACAGATGTGGATAAATTGGAGACAGTCCAGAGTAAAGCAACAAAAATGATTAAAGATCTAGAAAACATGACCTATGAGGAAAGACTGAAAAAATTGGGTTTGTTTAGTCTGGAGAAGACTAAACATTCTTTATTACTATTGACAACGTCACCGTCCTCTCTGTTGCTCAGGCCTTTATGGTCATCTTTGTCTCCTCCCTCTCCCTTGCCCAGTACACCCACATCATGTCAAAACCCTGGTGCTTTTCTCTCATTAACATTTCTAATACCCGACCTTTTCTTTCTGTACACACTTCTACAGTGGTTATCTCATGTCTTGATTACTTAACCTCCTTCCCCTGGATGCCCCGATACCCATATTGTCCTTCTGCCAGTCCTTATAAAATGAAACAGCTAAGATTGTCTGACCTGCCTGTCACAGCCACCCCTCTTTGAGTCCATCCACTAGTTTCCCTTTTCCTACTGCATCAAGTTCAAACTTTGTATCCTTATTTTCAAAACCCTTCACAACTCTCTTCTTCCGTGTTTATCTGCTTTGTCTCTTATTGTGACGTTCATGCCTCCTTTGCTCTCAGCGATGCCAACCATGACTGCTCATTTGTTTGCTTTTCCTACAACCATCTTCGTGCTCTCATCTGTGTTACTCTTACACATGGAGCTCCTTCTTTAAAGTAGTCTGCAAGCCCTCTCCTCCTTCAAATCTCTCCTCTTGACCCACATCTGCTGTGATGCCTACAAGAAATCAGTAATTCCTAGATCCAGGGCAAAAAATACCCCAATACTTTTTTAACATTCTGGTTGTGCACATAGCTAGGTGATATAACCATGAGATTGTAAGCTCCTCAGGGCACATGCCATGTCTTTCTATGTGTTTGTACAGCACCTCGCACAACGAGGCCCTGATCCTGATCAGGGCCGGCTCCAGCATTTTTGACACCCCAAGCGGCAAAAAAAAAAAAAGGCTCGATCGGAGCTGCCGCCGCTTCATTCTTTGGCAGCAATTCGGCGGCAGGTCCTTCCCTCCTAGAGGGACTGAGGGACCCACCGCCGAAGAGCCAGACGAGTCGCCCCTCTCCGTTGGCCGCCCCAAGCACCTGCTTGCTGCGCTGATGCCTGGAGCCGGCCCTGATCCTGATCAGCGTCTTGGGATGCTACTGCAATATAAAAATATTCTAAAATTATGGAGTCCAATCATCAGACATAAACACCCCCGACCTATCCTCTCATCACATGCACACCACACACACACACCTGGAACATTCAGTCCCAGAGAGGGTTTTCAGAGGGGTTTGAGTTGTGTGCTGGTTTTAATACGGATGCAGGAGGTTTACCCTCCCTTCCAGTTAACACTACACGTTTTTTTTCCCCTCAGATACAGCTCTTGGATTGTTTCTTCCATGACACTCTCCCTGTTCTCGAGAAGATTGGCAATAACTAGCCTTTCTCCTAAGTACTGTCAGAGCCAAAAGGCTGAGTCTTTGTAGCAACTTGCAGACAGACAGAGAGCCAGCCCCCTCAAACACCTCTGTCTCTCCCTCCGCACCCCACCTCCGGACTCTGCACATTCTCCCTGGCTCAGTAATATAATCTCATTCACCATCATTGCTCCCAGTTGGCACTGAACTGAGGAGTGAGAGTTCCAGAGGCAAATTGTGTGTGTGTGTGTGTGTGTGTGTGTGTGTGTGTTTCTAAGCTGCCAAACCACAAATATAACTTGGGAGGCCCTGACTGGGTTTTTGTGTGTGTGTGTTTTCCTCTAATTGTCTAAAGCAATAAAAGTAAAGAAGTTTAGATAAATCTTGGATTTTAAGGACTTTGTTCCTGTAGTCCTGATATAGGCAAAACTCCTCAGATTTCAATGGGAGCTTTGCATGTCTCAGGACGGCAGGGGCTGGCTTAAATTGAATAAAACTGTGAGTACAGTATAGGGGGCTTGGTAACAAAGAATTTTGCAAAAAAACAACAAGAGCAGGGAGTACAATGAAGAACAGTGTGGTGAAAGTACATGCTGGCTGTTACAATACTGGACCTCCAGAATAAATTATGTCCCTTTAAAAAGTAATACTTTAACTGTAGATCTATCTAGAGATAATTAAGAAGATATTGTTCTCCTTCTTTCCCTCCCTCCTCCTCTCTCTCTGCAGCAGTTCTGTGGAAACTTTAATACTGCAGCTTGAAACTTGGGCCTCTGGGTCTAAAATGCCTGAGAAAGCACTGCAGGCTCTAACTGTAAAACATTCCTTCGGTGGGCCCTGGAAACAGAGCGAGCTAAGGCAGGAGAGGTTCAGAGAGATCACATGTAAATGAGGGCTGGCTATAAACTCCTGAGAAGCGTTTTATTTAGTTTAAACCTGAACTTGAACTTGCAAATGTGTTCCCGTAGAACTGGACAGAAAGCATTGCGCTGTATAACAGGAAACCATGTTGCTGCTAGTATGGTACCAGCACTAAGGGGTGTGGGGAAGGGGAGAGAGGGGCCAGTGAGAAACAGATTTCTATCCTAAACTTTCCTGCATATTTAATTTTGGGTAGAGTGCAAAGTGACTTGGAAATATATTCCTGTTGCATCAAATTGGAAGAAGATTACAGAACATCCCTAGTATAATGTGTAAGAGGGTGTTTAGTAATTTTAAGGGGGAAAATCAGAGATATTTTGATTAAGAAGCTGATAAGCTCATAATGGTCTTAAAACCAGGAATTGTTCCTATTGAAATGTTATAAAATCATATCATATTGTTTTTCGTAATCACAATATATATATAGTGCTCCTTTGTGAGTTTGTTCTATCTGAATATGGGTAGATCTAAATCTAGATATATTCTTTATAGCAAAAGGGGAAGGAAATAGGTAGGATTTAATTAAATAAATGTTAAACTACTATTCTCCTTTGATAAATTGCAACTGTACCTGTGGTAGAATAAGCCTTGTGGAAATTTATAGATAACTGGTAAAGCTGATAGAATTTAAAAAAACATTTACATTTTAATCCAAAATGTTTTTTTAATTATGTATTCACTTCTTTGCTAAAATTAGTGTTTTGGATTCCTGGTTTTCCTTGCAACAGAAGATACAGAAGTGTAACTCAGGGAGTCCAGGGTTGCTGGCATGTTTAACACAAAGGTGCAGTTGACACCATCTACAGGACCCAGCATGCAGTGTTTCTGTTCAGTTCAAGTGGAGTGTTGTTTACTTGAACTATTATTAATGGACCAAATTATATTAAAGATGAGGGCAGCTGCAGGCCACTTTGTAGAACCTTGCAGGCTATATTTGTCTGCTGGGTCATGCTGTGGTCATCTCTGAGTACAACCAAACCATTTTTAGTCGTCAAATCAGTGTTTTTAATGAAAGTTTGAATTGGATGGATGAAAAAACTGCTTCTTTTTGGCAATAATGCAGGAAATATCCACATAGAGGATCTTTTGGTGCAAGATACTTCAGTGTTTGCTTTAATAACCTTTTTTGTTCTATGACTATATGTAAGGATGACAGGGCAATGCAGTGTGGCCTGGCTAGAATCCCCTTCCATGTGTCTGAGGTTTATCAATGCAGAAACCACCACAGCCTTTGAAAAGTAAACAGCTGGCTTGGCTTTGTGTGCTGTATTTTAGATTAGGGATATCTGGCAGATTTGAGATGACTTTAGCCTGGACTGTTTGGAATACTACAAAATCATTTTTTATAATGTGTTGAAAGTTTGTTCAAATGTCTTAGCTGCACTGCCGCCACCAGCAAGACTGTTTGTATTCCAATCAGAAAACTTTATGGTAGCAAAAAATATTAGAGAACCCATTGGAAGTCTCTGAAAGATCTCAGCTCGCCTTAATCCCCTTGCTGTACCTCAGATCTCAAGTAATTTTCATACTGTGGGCTCACTTTAATGGATAGGACCTATTTTTCATGAAAAAGCAGGAAGTAAGCTGTCTTTCGTAAAAAGATTTACAAAATGTAATCATTGTTGGAATATTCTCTTTGAACTGCCTTGTCCGCAGGGGTGTCTGGCTCCCACTACCCCCGTTTCTTTAGAACACCCTTACAAGTTCTTCTAGCAGATCAGGTACACTGGTGGTTCAATTCTTTGATGTCTTGAATGAATGAAAGAAAAGCATAATAAAAGAGAGCTGTTGATCAAGCATAAAATACTCTTTAAGCTGACAGAATGGCAGAGTTAACACATTCTAAGCTGCTTTTAGTTTTTTCCTTTTTTCCTTACATTTTCCTGTGCTTTGTGTACAGTGGGGGTTTTTATTTTTTGAAAAGTCTCTGATCTATGTAGTTAGCCGCCCGCTAACAAAAACCAAAATGGGATTGTTTCTTTCTCTCTCTCTTTCTCTCTCATTTGCTTGACTACTTTTTTCTTCTTCTCCTTCTTCTTCTTCCTTTTTACCCCCCGTATAAACTGGTTTGCGGTTTAGCCATGGCCCGCTTTCACTGTTTGCCGTGAAGTGTAGAAGACCTACTTTGCCTATTTCAAAGTCAACTTAGTAATAAACAAAAGGGCTCATTCTCTTAACTTTTTAGAAATGAGGTAAAAAATTCAAACCTCTCTCTTTCACAAAATGTTACCAAAATAAAATAAAACAGCCCTTGCCTTGAAAAGCAAACATAAAACTAAAATAAAATACAAATGGATTTATTGTGCGATCACTTTCTTTTAGTTAGAGTCAGGGAATGGGGAAAGTTTTCTTCTCCTAGATCTAATTTAGATCTTAAGTTACCATACATAATTTATACATCATATTCAGAGTGCCTGGTCTGCTGGCTGGATTACATTTCAAACGTTTGCCATTGATAAATTTTACTGTATTATATTCAGACTAAATGTGAATGTCACAGTTCAGTCAACCTTTAATCCTCTGTTCTTCAGGTTCTGAAGGCAGGGGGTCTCCAGCTCAGAACATTGCTTTATGCTTAAGAAACATCTGGGGCCAGCTGGGACACTCGCTGAAATGTTCAGATGTCTGGAACAACAGCAACAGTTACTGCATTAGTATGTTTGTAAAAGGTTTTGGAGGGGCTAGGGTGACTTTAAGGGGTAAAAGCACTAGTTATTTCCAACCTGAGGTTTGAACCAAGAAGAACTCTTAACTGAAGTAAGTTGAACTCTTAACTGAAGTCCCAAGATAGTAGTGGTATGGACTCCTATGCATTTTTAGTAGTCAGCAGCCAGAAGTCCATATTACGAAATTATTGCACATAATTCAATACAGTTTGCCACAATTGGCATTCTCACAAAAGTTATTGGATACAGAGCTACTGTACACCTCGCCTAGAGACTTATGCCCCTCCAGGGAGGATTTTTATCTTTTTGAGGCTGTGCAAACATGCTCATACTGGCGGGTGGCCTATACTGTACTTAGACTTTGGACAACCAGAAGATTCACTCTGTTTTATTTCCCTTTGGGGATGACCAACTTGCTGTTTCTGTCCCTTTCGGTATTTTGTTTTGGAAAATTTAATCACTGAATAATTAATCCCAGCACTAAGAAAAATAACTGCCATGGACCTCAGAATGACCTCAGAATGTCTTTAATATTCACCTGTCAGTTTAGACACAGTGGGTCTCCTCATGCCTGGTGAAACCCTATTGAAACCAGTGGGCCAAATCCAGGCCTGGTAAAAAGCAGGCGCATCCCCATTAACTTCAATAGAGTTTCAGCGGCTTATGTGGAATGTTGTTCACCTTTGAAGTTTCATAGAACGTCTGATTTTGGCCCTGTTCGTTTGAAATGTCCTACTGCAAATGAGCGTGTTACTGGGAGCTTTAAGTCAATGCCAGAAAATCACTAGAACTAGTGCACTGTGATGAATTTTCACAACTGTTTAACCAGGGCCACCCAGAGGATTCAGGAGGCCTGGGGCAAAGCAATTTTGAGGGCCCCTTACATAAAAAAAGTTGCAATATTATAGAATACTATATTCTCATGGGGGCCCCTGTGGGGCCTGGGGCAAATCACCCCACTTCCCCCCCCCCCGCCCCCCGGCGGCCCTGCTGTTTAACGTTTATGGCTAAGATTCAGTACAGCTACCCAAACAGCATCCCCATCTGGGGGACAAGTTATATGGCTATTGTTTTCATTTAGGCTATATCAGGGCTAGACTTTTTTCCCCTCACACATTCCCACCAGCAGAGCTCTTCCAGTGGTAGCAACAGCAGGAATGACATCACGTTAGTTAAAATATTGATGCTCGCTTACACCAACACTCAACGGTCGCTACCACCAGTGGGAATTTTTAAAAATGGGTCTAGTGTGGACAAAGCCTTAGACATAAATGGATTATGCGAAGAAAAATCTCCTGTGTGTGGAGTTAGTGAGAGATTTAAATGTGTGAATGTCCTCAAATAACCTACATAGCCTAGAGAAGTAAGCCAACTGTCACACCCAGTTGTGGATTCCACATTAACCACCTCCTTCCGCAGTGTTAAACTTTGCCCTCAAGGACTTTTGTTTAACTTTTTAATGTGAAAAACAGATACTGCTGCTTTACAACCTCCACTTTTTGCTTTAAGTGAACGGCCTCATTGTTATTTCAGGAAATGTTCAGGTAGAAGTAATTCTAACAAGTTTTTGTTTGTTTTGTTTTGTTTTAAAACATGCAGAAAATGCTTATGATTATGTTTCAGGGCCAAGATAAAATAAATCACACAGGAAGGCTGTTCTGGGGAGATTTTAATAAACTTTGGGCCTGATTCTGTATTTCTGACCCAAGCAAAAGTGTTAGTGAAATCAGTGAAGGGCTGTCTGCTTTTCTCTTGTAAATGTGCCAGTTTCCAGTGTGTGTTTCCTAGTTGTTCTTTCCAGTACAAAGGACACAAGTGCCAAACGTTGCTTAAGGTTTTGTGTCTGTGCCTGTGCTATCTTCAGAATAGCATAAAAAAACAAATAGACTGGCACTATGAAAGAAACATAATTGCCATTTCAGTTTTCCTGTTTAGGATTCAGTCAAGTAGATATTGTTTATGGTTCATAAAACCTTACTAGTGTGAGGATTCTAAGATACTGGCAGTGTAAAGCTTCAACTTTCATGGTGCTGTAAATTAGGGGGGGAAAGTGTGATAATACTCCTCCGAGAACAGTAAAATAGAGCTCCGCAATGGTTAAATGGAATTTTATACGCGCATTCGGTGTGGAACTGTTTTGCATTACATGAGTTGAATACCTTAGAGATGACACACATCTGCAGGCACTTTATTAAATCCTTAGTCAGCACTTTTCAACCTGATGAGATTACTTCTTCATTTGACTGGAGAAAGGAAAGCTAAGATCTTGTACTGGACTGCAGAATTCTTTTTGATGTTTCACCTTGAACACTAGAATAGGACAGTGAGATACTCTGTAGGTCAATACAGAACTGTAGTAATACTGTTGACTATATAGCAGTAATTTTACTTAGCTAGGACCTTTTGGTCCAGTGGATTCATTTAACTCTAAACTCCCCACTGCAGTACGGTTTAAAAAAAAAATATGGGTCAAAGCTAAACGTTTGCTTTTCTGGTAAAATGCACAAAGATAACTTCATCCTGCATTGGGTTGTGATATTGCATGCAATTTAAATGGAGATGTAAAATTAAGAAAAGAAATACATTTGTTCCCCAGCTGGATGCAGTAGGTTAGATTGCAGGACATGAAAGAAGGATAAAATGTAGGTGGTAGCCAGAAAGCATAGTCAAGCTTAAATTATGTTGGGGAGCAATAGCAAAAAATACCACACGTATAGATTTGGGTTTGCTTGTTTCACTATGCCATTTAATCATTCAAAGAACTCTGCAAATCACAGATCTCAGAGCTGCATATTCTGTTATGTGCTTCATACACATTTTTCATTTTATATGTTGAGGTCTGCTCCTCCTTTGCAGTGGAAGTTTCCTAGGTGAGTCAAAAGGATAATCAAACTCTTCAAATATAATCCAAGAAGATTTAAACTCATATGTAAGGTCTGGGGGACATGGGTTCTTAATATTAAAAAATTGTCTAGGAAAAACAGGATAATTAGGAATGTGTATGTCTGCTGTAAAATATAAATCAAAATGGTATCTTGAGAGCAGTGCGGGATCTGATGAGAAAATGCACCGTTTTAATCTTGCTATTCTGCTGTCTCAGCATATAAAATATTTCATCAAAGAATGGTTGCAAAACTACCCAGTGCCATGCAGATGTTTGTCATTTGAATTTCTTACTCTTAAAATCAGCTTTTATGCGAAGGTCATTTGGATAACGACGTCACTGGACACAAGTTTACGAAAATATGTTTCAGTTCAATTCTGAAAGGGTTAATTAAGTTTTCCGTTGGTATTAAGATTGAACTGTGTCTGCAGGAGTCATATTGACACCCCAGTGCATGGTAACTCTACTCCTTTATTGACATGTTGCTAGTCAGGAGCACAATAGCACTCTGTGTCTGCAAATCATTGGTAAAATCATCTCAAGAAAAAAAAAAAAGTTTGAAAGCCTAACGCTAGACAAAGGCACAAGAGCTGCACTGCGCAGCTAAAAACTCCAGAGTCAGCAACTTCTATTGATTAAAAACTAACCTTTAAAGTAACTCTCAGAGTGTGTGGTTAGCATTTAAATTTAAACATGTCATGAGTTGATTTGTGTTACAGAATACCAACTCCGAAGGAGTTACATTCACATCAGATTTTTTTTTCTAATTCCCTTAAGCAGCTAAAGTATTTCACGAAATGTCAATAGGGCAGTGGAGAAAAAAAAAAGGTGTTTTGAGGGGGGGGTGGGGGAAGCCAAACTGAGTCTTGTAGTTCCTTTTCCCATGCAAATATTCAGCCCCAAAAGAAAAGTGTGGGGAGTGAAACACAATAATTAGACCTTTGTCTAACTTTCCCAAGTGCCAGAGAAAGACAGATTAATTAAATATACAACAGTGTTAGTTTTTGGAGTGGGGGTCTCTCTTGCTGTGTAGGTCATAAATTAGGCAGAATAAATACTTCAATGTGTTTGCAGTGGGCCTGCTACGTCAGAGCCACTGGAAGGTTGGTGGGAGGAGAGCAGAGTGTTTCTTGCTAATGATAGTCACGTCTGGGTCTGTCTGGTTGCTCCTAGCAACCAGACATGATGTAACACCAGGATGAACTTGAACTTGGGGGACTTGAAAAGGGAACAATAGACCAGAGCAATCAATAAAGCCTATTTCAGTGAAGGATTACAGAGCTGCTCTGGGGTAACCTTGTCTGCAAGGCACACACTGAATAGTAAGATGTGTGAAGAAACTTTTTGCTTTTTAAGAGGAGTGCAGAAGCACTGCAGAATATTTTAGTAATGCAGTGAGTAGCAGGGAGAAATGTGGTATAGAAAAGTGCACCCCCTGCTGTCCAAAATGTGCACTAAGAATCATTAAAAGAAATACTGCATTTAACTGCATTGAAGGAAGATTAGGAGTTTCAAACTGGTTTCCTTACACTTCAGTAATTAAAACTCCAGACCACTTTAGCATCCCAATAATCCAAATCCAATCTATTAAAAATGAGATGTCCAAAGACTAGGAAGGTCTAATCATGATGCCAGTTTAGCAGAGGTCTGGACATATTGCACAATTACTACTTTTTTGAATTAGTGGAAGGTGTTGATGTGTATTTGCCAGAGCGATTTGCCTTCCTGAGTTCTTTAAAGCAAGCGGTTAACAATAACGCACGTCTGAAAACACAGGAAGTGTATTTTTAAAAAATCTGCTTTTTAAATAAAAGTCTGCTTGTGAGGCCAGTAAATCTTACCCCAATGTATATAACTATCATTTAGCTGTTTATCCAGGTGATCAGGCAAACCATGATGGTAGCCAACTGGACCTCTGCAGTAAAAGGATTTTTACCTATTTGAATGACCAAGTCTGAATTTTAACCCTTTTGCTCCCTGCTATGTACTTTCACAAAGCTCATCCTTGTCCATTCAGACCATTCTGAAAGCTATAACATTTGTATTATGATTGTAAAACATACACGTAAAGTTCAGAACACCTTGAAAATTGTGAATGTTATGATACCATCCGGGGGCCAATTCTTGCTTGCCTTATCTGTGCGAGTAACCCTATCAAAATCAATGGGACTGTTTAATCAACAAGGAGAGCAGGATTTGGCACTGCTGTTAAAAATAAAATAATAAGCAGTGGCTACATAAACCCTGGAAGAATTTTTTTCTGTTTATAAGCTTTGCGTATGGAAACTATTTCATTTAATTACAGCCTGTTTGAGTACGAATACAAAATTTGCATGCAATAGTTGAAATAGATATGGGGATGGTATGTCTGTGCTCAGAAAGGGGAATGAAGGAAGAGTTAGCTAATGAAGTGAATTGGGAACTGGATTCCTGACAACATTTCTCATATCATATTTTTTATTTTATCAGCTTCTGTAGAGCCTACCACCATGGCAAGAACATATAATCTTGAAGTCCAGCATGGATCTTGCCTTAGGGGCCTCTATAAATATTAATACATAATATTGTGGTGGATGTACTATAAATCACATGACATGCTGAAAAGAAATGGAGGAAATAGTTGGTAAAACTTGTCATCAGTATGTATGTGTTCAACTATGCACCTAATATGATATGACAGGAGCTTATATAAAATGAGTTTCAGCAACAAGTCTCTCATACCTGAGCCTTTCTCATTATACTCTTTTACCTTAAACTATAGTTACTGCTTGTTATTTTAATTCCCTAGAGAGCAGTACATCATAGTCAAATTCAAATCCACATTCAGTTTAGAATCCCAGGATCTGATACTGATCTTACTCGTATCTATTTTACACTGGTGTGAATCCATCAGCCCTGTTCTGATCTCACTTATACCCATTTACCCCAGTGAAAATAACGCTACATTGACTTGAGCGTAGCTACTCTTGACTTACACTAGTGTAAATGAGTGGTAACGAATCTGTGCAAATAGCTCAGTGTGTCAAGTCCTCAAACTCTTTCCCTCTGTTTCGAATTCGAGGATTGCAGTGCTATTTGCAGCTCCTTCCAAAACATCTATAATTACAATCAGCTGAAAGGTTTTCTCTCTGTTTTGCAGTCCTGGTACCTGGGATAAAAGTCACAGCTTCCCGTCTCCCACCGGACAGACCACCTGACTCCTTCCCAACTCTGTAACATGGAAGCAGCAGCAACACAGTGCAGTTACTTCACGTCAGTGGAAGGAGAGATGAACAGATATCGACAGCAAACAACTAGTACATGGAAATGGCAAATGTTATGGTCAATGGCAAAGGCCATAACTTTTTTGAGATTTTTGTTTCGACGCCTTCGGGACAGTTGTGATTTCTCATATGGTGCTGGAAATGGTTGGGCTTTGTAATTTTTGAAGTGTTTCATTGGTAGTGTAAGTATTAGGTGACACTGGGTAGAACTAGCCTCTGCTGCTGCTTACTGACTCGCTGTTGTAACACACTTTCCATATGGAGCCTAACTGTTTTACAGCATTTTCATTGATTTTTTTTTCCCATGCAGGTGTGAGACTTCTTGAGAAATCATGAAACACACTTAAACTGTAACTTTTGTAGTAGCTGAATTCTGCAATATATAAACGTACAGGACAGACATAGGGCATGTTTTTCTGTAACAGATCGGGGGAAAATGCAGTTTTTTGTTTTGTTGGTTTTTTTTTTTTTTTTTTTACAGTCAGATACAGTTAGATACATAACATGAAAAAAATGAGCATTGTCAACAGGTTTTTTTCCACTCAAGTTGCCGAGTGATTTAAAACAAACTACTACTATTCACTAAAAAAAGAAAAAAAAAGAAAAAAAAGAAAAAAGTTTGAAATGCTGCACTTACATAACATTTTTTCAACAATTTTCAACAATTACACAAAAATTCATGCAGAAATGGGGAAGTTGGTCTGTTTTGACAGAAACTGACAGGAATCAAAACAATCGAATTTTGAATTGAGTAAAGTGCAATTTCATTGGATAGCTAAATATCTTTGTAAGATAGAGATTGTTGAAAATTCTATTTTTGTTTTCCAAGTCCTTCCACCCCAGGACTCTAAAATATTGGGGTAAAAAACAGCCTTGCAAGAAAAAGGGGAGCTATTTTTGCTTTTTATGTTTTTTATTGTTAAACTTGTATCCCTTTAAAACTGAAGGAAAATTAAAAAAAAAATCTAATGGTGCTTTTACCACAATATGTTAACTACATTAAATGCTAATTAATCATTTTCTGTTATCAAAGCACATAACTAAAATTAAATCATAATATCTGTTAATTTTATAAGCTAAAAGTCACTATAATGGATTATGCCAATTCTGACAAATTTTACGTCTTTCCGGCAATATAGGGTTTATCAGTTCTCAGACACCTTGGGAATCATATAGAACGGTCCAGAAATTAAAACACCTTTGTGTCCCTGAACTGGTACTTTTTCTGGACTACAAAGAAAACAATACAGAAACGAATGCTGATGTGACAACTTACGCCAGTTCAAAGCAAGGGCACTTGCTGAAAAAAAAAAAAAAGTTTGGACCCCAAACGTCCTGTATCTTATGTACAAAAAAAAAAGAAAAAAAGGAAAAAAAAGAAAAAAAAAAGAGTGCAAGTGATTTTTCCTATCAGACAGCGGAGCATCCCTTTGCTTCACATGTGACTTTAAGAAGGTTTCCTATACTATACATATATATACGTTCTGGTTGGCAAGTCCAGCTAATCAGAGAAAGTCTCTGCATGTTCTAGTGTTAGTAACTAATTTTTATATAGTTAATGTAGGGTAAAGTAGAGTGCATTAAGACACAATATTGTAATCCCTATTCCAGGCACTTGCCTTTAAACTATGTTTGTACGGCCCTTCAGAAGGGTTTCTACTACTGTCCTATACAATCAAGTAACTGAAATTCTTGGGAAGACACTTTGCTCCTCATCTTTTCCCTGAAACAATGTTTTTTTTTTCTTAATTTGCACGAAACAAAAAAAAAACAAAAACAAAAAATTCCATATCAATGTGCCTTGCCCTGGATAGCGATTATTTGTGGAATTGTTGCACATGTTCCTATATTGAAAGGGGTTTTTCCCTAGTCAAGCATTTGGAGACACTTTTTGTAAATGTGACTTTTATGTCAGCCATTGTCAGTTTCAACATCTAGAATTAAATAGAATGTTAGTTGTTCCGCAGATAGGAGTAGTGTTTATTGTCCTGTATGGTCAGTGGCAGTGCTATTCTGAGATCTGTAGATGCTAGATTATCAGTATTTTTGGATGTTGCTGCATTTTACATTTTATTTGGAGTCTTCCTTTTGTTTTGTTTTTCCCAGATATATGAAAATATGCAATACCTGCTTATATCATGTAGAAAAGCTTAGCAATTATTAATTTTTCTTTTAATTTTTTTTTATTTGACCAAAGTTGGTGCTGCACTTGACGCAGTGTGTTTTAGGTGTTTGTCTTTGTACTTATGTGATTTTGAATGCACATGCAGGAAGGGCTCTTCTTAGAGAAGCAGTCAAACTGTGAAGCACTAAGCTGAACCCTGCTTCAAGCAATTTTTGTTTTACAATTGTTCCTTTCACAAGCAAGCCTTAAAAAAAAAAAAAAAAAAACTTCCTTTTTCTTCAGATCCCACACCCATTTTTATTAGCAGACTGCAATCAAGCCACATTCAACAAAAGTATATAATGCCCATTTTTATATGCACGTTTTTAAACTTCCAAGTTCTGAAAATTGTTTACTGGTTATTCTCTATTTAAGGAAAAAAATAAAATGTTTTGGATTTTCATATGTGTCTGATAAGTGGTTGAGTAGTCATTTTGCTCTGTTGTATTGTGTGATTGTTAGTATATGGTATCACATCCTCTAGCCAGCATCCTTTGCCTTCCCTATAGCACTTAGCTGGGCATTACTTTATTAAGACATATGTGCACTAAAAAAAATAATAATAAAATTAAAAAAATAGCAGCTTTCAGTGCTTCACAGTGAAGGGAAAAAAGCCTAGACAAACATTTTGTCAGAACCTTGCTATAAGCCAAGGTATTACCAGTAAATTGGTTGTATATACAATAAAATTGCACCCTTTTTTAAACAAAACAAACTTAAGCAATAGTTTGGGCAGTTAGTTGTTTTTAGTGAGCATGTTGTAGTCATGGCTGCAAAGAGAGAGAATTAAACTGCCCACTCAGAAGATATGTAATTTGTATGTTGTATAGTTTTATTGATTACACTGATTTATTCTACCCTATTTTATAATGCAGGACTTTTGTAATGTTGTTTAAATGAGGACAAATTTCTGTCAAATTAGCTTAGTGGAATTTCTGATTGTTCGTTATAAAGGCAGCGTTCATAGAATTGCTTTTTTTTCCCTTTGGGAACTGGATTTAAGTTAAAAACTTTCCTGTTTCCGTTTTGTATGTATTTAAATACAGTTATTTTTCTTCTCTCAATGGTATAGCATATTCCTATGCTTGAGAAGTATAGGCTACTGAAGAACCATTGTAAATGGACAGTACAGGTATGCTGTATTTTTGAAGGTATTTTGTCGCATTAAGTTTGATGACGCTAAAGTTAGGGAATTCTGATCAGAATTGCAGAAGAAAATGTTTTAAAGGCTTTAAAACATTAGGTAGGCAGTCAAGGGTGTTAATCAACAGTGGTTGTAAAGTATTAAACACACTAAATTAAATTTCTGTTCACCTTATTACCATGCAGAAAACACAGCAGTTCAGTTCTGTTCAGGTATGGAGAACAAACAGTTTTTTATTCCTCAAAGTAAAGCAAAGACTGGAGTTCTGAGCAAGACAGCTGCTCGGGGTGTGCAGCCTACAATAAAGAAAACATGCAAGATTCAGGCCGACAGTGTTAGTCCCTAACTCAGAATCTGATTACATTTCCTTCCCCTTTTAAATTGTTTTATTAGTTTGTGAAAAAATAATGCAAACAACTTTTATTCCCTCTCCATCCCATCTTTGGAAATTTTGTCAGACACAAATACGGACCCATACTCAACTCCTTCCTCCCCCACCCCATCCCCAAATTTAAAGATTTAAAAATTGCTTCTCATGAATTTACTCCACCAGTTCATTCCTCTCTTTTTGAACTAGGGCACTTGCTTTTGTGGTGCTGCGCACCCCAGCAATGCCATTCTTTATTCCTCGTCCTTTATCATAAAACGTACGGGCTAAAGTTAGGCAGCCATGGAATACTTTGTCTCCGCTCTTTATTCCCCCCTCATCCCTCCTCTCTTGAGGTTGAAGGGTAAAGGGAACACAAACTTTCCTCAACTCCACAGTATTCAGTCAGCCCACAGGAATATGCAAAATCCCTCTAACTTTGTTTTTCTTTCACTATTTCTTTTTGTTCCATATATTTTGCAGCTTTGTAGTAACAGTGTTATAAAATATTTACTGTACAAAAAAATACAAAAAAACCCAGATACATAGCCTAAAACAGTTTTTTTTTTCCTTGTGGTGATTTCTTTTTTAAAGAATGTCAGTTAATATTGTACTTTGCATTGTGTCTCTGGAAATATCTTTTTTTTTTTTTTTTTTTTTTTTAGAAGGCCTCCATCGAACAAAATTAAAAACACAACCGGCATGATAATGTAAGGAGAGCTTCAATGGCACCTAAAAACTAAACAAACAAATCTCATGAGATCTGTTGGAGGAAAGTCTCATGAAGTGAACGCTGCCTGCTAGGCAGGATTTTCATCAAATCAGTCTTGCAATGCCAATTTTGTCTTGAAGTCAATGCATGTATTACTGTTTGACAGTAAACCCGGCTATGCCATCAGCAAGTCCAAGGCTGTGCAATAGTCTAATTAGTATCGAGTACATTTTCCTTTTATTTTTTCCAATAAAAAAGCAGTGGGATGAAAATTGCTTTGATATATAGCAGGTAACATTGAAGCTATTCCATAGCACTTAACTGTAGTGAATACTGTGTCACCAATTCTGAAATCAATTTAATGTTTAATGCAAATCCATTACATGGTGCTATTACAGGCTGGCAAAATGATTTACAAAAATGTGACAACTTGGGCTCAATTCACTCTGCTTTCCAACAATGTAAATGCATAGCAGTGTTTATCTGCATGAAAACTATGCACTAATCTATCTGAAAAAAAAAAAAAGAATATATCAACTTTGGTATCTACTTTCCGTTTACTTAAATCCTTGCCTTTTTGGTCATTGTTATAATGCCAGCTTTAGGACAGAAAGAATTATAAGAAAACCAGCATAATACCTGATATATTAAAATGTAGTGCCTGTGAAATCTGTATTATATTGCTCTTCTGAAGTAAGATTTTTCTACACCGGTAGCCTTCGCTGTCTGTCAGAACCTTCTGATATAGGTGATGTAAAATAACCGTACAATATTAATGCATGCTATTCCATAATGCTTAGTGAGCTATATGAATATTACTCAAAGTTATGTTAGTCTTTTTTTCTGACTTGGTTCTTGTCAGATAGGTTTAAAGATATTTCACTGAGAACGCAAATTCTGTCTTTTCTTGATTTGGGGTGTTTTCAGTATTTTGGAGGTATACATTTACTTAAATTCAGTATTACTTGTGTTGGGTTTTTTTTCTTTTTCCTAGAGGGCAGGCATGGGTATTGAGACCAGAAATCCGTGCCTGGTAAGATGTTTGTCTCAAAAGCTACCATAAGAATTCCAAGAGAACATATGTATAAAGTTTAAATTTAAAGGATAGTTCTCAAACCCATAACTGAGACTTAGCTGATGTTGAAAGCGCTTTCTTAATGGGCAGTGTTTAACCAGGTACCCATGCTTGACCCTTTTTCACATCAGACCTCCTCATATAAAAGGAAAAATCCTTAAAAAAAAAAAGAGAGAGAGAGAGAAAGAAAAGAAAAAAAAAGAAAAATCTTATGTGGCTATTTAGTTTCAATATTTTTCCTTCTAACAAAACTCTGTACAAACTTTCGGCCCAATTCATAAAAGACCATTTGCTATTAACACGGGATTTTGGTGTACTTTTCTCATCCAAATCTAAGAACACTACTCCAAGTATATGCTTCAGCAAGACCCTCTTCCCTGTGCATAAGCACCCACCTGCCTTTTATGCCCCCTGAGGGCTACACACCCCATAACAGGGTGCAGAATCAATCAGAAAAAGGGGCCACGGCAGGGGACAGACTGTCATATCCAGCACCTGAAATACACAAGAATTTTAAAAGGAAAGGGGAATGTAGAGGAGGGGACAGCCCTATACTGCACTCTGGCCATTATGTGCGATGTTCCTCGATTACAAATGGAATTAGTCTGTTCCATAGCAAAATATGCTAGGTGTGCTACCTCTGATTTCCACAGAGACCATTCATAAAGGAAAACACTCACACACAATGGAAACTTTTGTACTTTTTACAACGGATTTTAAGGAAGACTGTTTTCCACTTAGTCTATACTTTTGCTAATGAGTGAACAAAACAATGTTCTTTACCCAAATCTCCCCTCTCCTCCTCCTTTCTACAAATTAGCCATTTTTTTTTAGAAAGAAGAAAGGCAAATAAGGTGAATGGTTCACTTTAGAGTTGTATGGTAGGTGGACAATTTCTCAGCTCTAAACTCTCATCCTTTACCACTGTTTTGTTACTTCCGTAGAAATGCAGAGTAAATAGTGGTTACTGATACCATACAGGGAAGGTTTACCAAATTGTTGTGGACATACAATCAATGGGAAATCCCCATTCTGCACCTGTATTGGGTTTCTTCCCACAGTTAAGCATTCGCCTAGCTCCTCTGACCCTTGTCCACTCAAGTTCCTCATTGTAATTTTCAGTTTGCTGGACAAAACACTTCTAATGGATGTGTGAAAGATCTTCTGGAAAATCACTTAGTACCCGTGTTAATACCACGTTGTCTTCATGGTTTTGAGTTGAGCCCCTTGTACCTCTCGTATACTTGTATTGACTCTCATAGTTACCATTTTAGTTTTACTGTGTTCTGTGAAAAAGAATTGTAATTGGTTGAGAATCACTGTGGGCATCCATTCTTATTCAACTAAATCTCTGCAGGTTTTTTGAGCTGGTGTGGATTAGTTTAACTCTTGTATTCAACCATTAGTGCTACCACCTTCTCACATTACAATACAATTACTGGAAGCAAGTACTGCATTTCCTATGCAACAAAAAAAGGAAAATAAAAAATTGCTAATGCTAACAAACGGTGTTGTTATTTACTTTGTGCTGTGCCCGTGTGCATTTATGGGGCCACGGTAATTATTGCCTGTTGAAACATGACTTTAATATCAAGGTATGTAACAGATCTCTTTGGGCCAGCTTCATACCTTTTATCTGCTTTGACTTCATTAGCTAGTCCCCAGTCGTGGACTTTCAGTTGAATTGACTCGTAAATAAATATGTAACAAACTATATTTTCTCAGTTCTGTGGGTGTGCTGTTTACAAATATTATGGGTCACTCTTCAATGAACATTTGAAGGTTACAGCATTCAAAATAAATATATAGCCAGCCTACAAAAAAGAGGGGATACTTCTTGCTGACATGAACAGAGAACATGCATTAATTTTGAAAACATTAGGGCACGTCTTAAGGTCACCCTTAAGTACACTGATATGCAACTTAATGTCACTAAGTACCAACTTGCACTCTGGTCCTTAGCATTTGAATTAAATTTTTAGTGCTTTGCTAAATACAGATATTTTATGCAGGTATCTGGAGTTACACTATAAATGAGATACCCATGAATGTAAAGCTTATGTGAAGATAGATCAGAGAGACTGTTTTTCATAATTATAAGTGTTCTACCATATATGACACAGTTTTTAAAAAAATGTAACAATCTTTTTAATTTACCATTGACAAAAGTAACTGTTTGCAGTTGAGTAGCAGGTACTTTCTCATACACTTCTGGGTAAAAGTTTGTGCTGAGTATCCCACTAGATTAGACCTGTTGTACATCTCTTATGTTTGGCATCGTAATAATAGGAGATACATGCTACTTCTGAAATACACTGCACCTTTCTAAACCAACACAGACATACAGGTGTAATGTGAATTCTTTTATATGGTTTTGAGGGAAATAATTTTTTTTCTAATAAATGTTTTTCTACACACACAAAGCTCTTGTACTTTTTTCTTAAATATATATAAAAGGTCTATATTTTAATATATACAGAAACATGAAAGTCTTTGGCTATTATTTGTAGCTGGAGTAGGTTTGATGTAACCATTCCTTAGTACCCTCGTCTTGTATCCATTTCATGTGCGGCAACACTGGGCCAAATTCTGCTCTTGATTACATCCAGTCAAAATCTGGAGCTACTTCACTGATTTACTGCAATAAGAAAAGACCCACCAGCTCACCTAGGATTCAGCCAAAGTCAATGGATTTATTCCAGATTTACATCATGGTAATTGAGGGTATGTCTACACAGCAACTACAAATTCATGGCTGGCCCATGCCAGCAGACTTGGGCTCGCAGGACTCGGGCTGTGGGGGCTGTTTCACTGCTGTCCGTACTTCTGGGCTGGGGCTGGAGCCCAAGTACTGGGACCTTCCCACCCTGTAGCGTCCTAGAGTCCGGGCTCCAGCCCAAACCCGAAAGTCTACACAGCAATGATACAGCTCCCACAGCCCAAGCCCTGTGAACCCAAGTTAGTACAAGCCAGATGAGGGTTTTTGTTTGCTGTGTAGACATAGCCTATAAGCAGACTTGGGCCCTTTAGATTTGATTTTTCTCTCACATCAGTATAAGACAAGAGTAGTTACACTGAAGTCATTCAAATTAAACGAGAATTAAACCAATGTGCAAGAGGAGAATCAGGCCCATTCCACCTTTAGTTAAGGCCATGTGTTATTTTGCATATAAACTATCATTTAAAATACTTGAACAAATTTTTGTCTCCAACTCACACCCACCTTCAAGTTTGTTCGATTTTTGCACATGTAATACTTGCATAGAATTAACTCCTTACATCCCATTTTCCTCCTGAATGACCATGTAACCAATCTATCTTTTTTTTTTTAATTCGAAAAAAATCCATCACATAGACTTAACTTTCAGTCTAAAAAAATGGGTGGCGAGTGAGAACTTGACAAATACACCAAAAAGATCCAAACTGGGCAAATTCTTCTCTTCCACTAATCCCAGAAAAGTCATCTAAATTAAAGGTGAACTTGGGACCTTCTCCAACTCTCTCTGTTGGAAGCTATGAAATCTCTGTGATAGCCATTTTCAATTGAATAATCCAGTTCATCAACAGTAAAAGGATAATTATATTTACTTCATAAAGTGGAATCAGCCCAGGAAAAGCTAGGAAGGTTTAGCTAGTCAAGAAAATCTGCCCTACAATATGTTAGACCAGTTACAGCAATTGGAACACAGGTAGGTGTTCTCTTCTGCCTAGTTCAACATTTTTACTAAGTAGGTCTAATCAAATGACCACATTTCAGTATTTCTATAAATCCATCACTTCACAAACATACTAGTTTTTAGAGCTGGTAAAAATTTTAGAGCTGGGTGTTTTTCTATCAGACATTGAATTTTCCACACACAAAACATAGTTGAAAATTCAAAATTTCTTGTAGAAAATTCAATTTTGATAGCAAAAAAAAAAAAAAAAAAAAGGCCCTGATTTTTTTAAATACAATTTGTATCCAGAATGTTTGGTTATTTTTATACCAGCTTTACTCAGTTTCTGTAAATAGAGATATGTAGTGTTTGGTTAAATGAGTTCACTATCTCAGTTAATTTCCCCGTGCATGGGTAACCACATCAAAAAGGGCTCCAGCCACAACAGAGATGTTTGCTGGCGGTTTCAGCAGTGAGGCCAGTGATGAGCCACAGAGACTGACATACTATCTGATCCCTGGACGTGGTCGTGCAGTACAGGTCAGAGTTGAGACACATTGGCAGGGCAGTGTAAGGAACCTTGTGTTGTCAGGGTCCCTGCAGAATTTGCTCCATAGATAACCAGATGGCTTCAACCTGACATGATGAGAGTACGGTACTTTCTCCAGCACTATTTTTACACACATACATGAATAGATATAAAAAATTAACATAACATTAAAACAAAATTTAACTAAATGTCAAAGGGCAAAAGTCTCTCTTGACCCCATATTCATCCCTGACCCCTTTGAAATTTGGTTTCTGCTGTCGCTGGTCAACTGAAAGTGCTCTCACTAATGTTACTCATTAACTCCTTTTTTTTCCTCTTTGGTCACGCCCTCCTTTACTCACTCGCTGCCTTGCGCATCTGACTGCACTTTCTTGACTCTCCTATCTCTTATAGAATCATGTGTTAGTATTACTATTTATTATTGATTCTGGTAATGCCCAGACTGTACAAACACAAAAGAAGACATGATCCCTGTCCTGATGGGCTTACATCCAAAAAAGCACACATTGAACACACAGATGGCCGGTAGGGGAAAGAGGACCATCAGGGAAGTATGGTGTCCTGTCCAGATGGTCCAGATTGGCCATCTCCTGCTACTACAAAGTTTTAGTGATGGTATATCTAGGTCATGGTATAAATGGGATGAGGAGAGGGGAAACAACCTTGCAGGCCAGCAAATATGTAAGCATGTCATGGAGGCAAGTGCTGAGAAGTTTGTTGGAGATGCAGAAAATCAACAAGCAAAGGCTGGTGTTTTTGGCAGAGTAGAATGGAGAGTGAAAATAGGGGAGATTGAATAAGCTCAGAGTTCCACAGCACCTTGTAGGCAAGGACAAGATGGTTGAACCTGATGTGGAAGAGGGGAGATTGAAAGAGGGAAGTGACAAGGTCAAGCCAATAGACAAGGAAGATGCTCTTAATGGTAGCATTTTGTATTGACTGAAGTAGTGAGAAGAAAGGGGTAGGGGTAGGGGGAGTGAGAAGTGGGAGAGATAGGATGGAAGCTAATGAGGACCTGAATGAGAGTCCTGGGTGTTGTGATAGAAAGAAAAAAGAGGAAAAAGAGGCAGAATTTGGACCTGGCTGGTATGAGTGAGGCAAGGGAGAGCCCACAATAACCTGGGTTATGGGATGGAACTGGTAAAAAAATGTGAACTTGTTTCCATGTCACAGTGTTCAAAATGGAAATGTATTTGGAGGGGGAGTTGAAAATTTTTACTACCTATTTTTTCAAAAACTTTTGAAAATTTTCAACTTGGAATGATTTTACTTCTGAAAGTCCAAATTTGTAATGTTATCCCTGCCTCTGCTTTAGATCCTTTTTCCCCCACTAAGAGCAATGACATAAGTAATGACAGGTTTCAGAGTAGCAGCCGTGTTAGTCTGTATCCGCAAAAAGAACAGGAGTACTTGTGGCACCTTAGAGACTAACAAATTTATTAGAGCATAAGCTTTCGTGGACTATAGCCCACTTCTTCGGATGCATATAGAATGGAACATATATTGAGGAGATATATATACACACATACAGAGAGCATAAACAAACTGTCTGTACTAGGCTATCTTGATTATCACTTCAAAAGTTTTTTTTCTCTTACTTAATTGGCCTCTCAGAGTTGGTAGACAACTCCCACCTGTTTATGCTCTCTGTATGTGTGTATATATATCTCCTCAATATATGTTCCATTCTATATGCATCCGAAGAAGTGGGCTGTAGTCCACGAAAGCTTATGCTCTAATAAATTTGTTAGTCTCTAAGGTGCCACAAGTACTCCTGTTCTTTTTGACATAAGTAATGTCCAGAGTTGCTTTGTTTGGTGGATTTTGGGGGGAGGGGGAGTTCTCACTTTTTCCCCTTTTTTCCCCTTTGCAATTCTGTAACTTTGCCAAAGCTGAGGACATTTTGGAAAAGTTAGAATGGCAAAAGAAAAGAGAAAATTAAGGAGGGGAAAGCCCTATGCATCATTCATTCTTTAATTCAGTGCTAGTGCCTTCAAGGATGTCATCAACCTGACCAGCTACACTTACAAACGTTTTCAGTAACAACAACAACAACAAAGGCCATATTTTTCCATTGGAAAAAAAGTATCAAACAAAAAAATTTTAACCAGCTCTCATTATGGGCCCGTGTGATACGGAGGAAGATGAGGTTGGCAACAATGGCAGAGAATCAGGGGGCGGGGGAGACATAAGGCATTACATTTGGACAATTTTGAACATAATTCAATGGTGAGATGTGAAGAGATGTCAGCCAGTCTGAGGAGAAGTGCTGGGTGGAAAAAGACAAGTCAAGAGTGGCCAGGTAAGTTTGAGAGTCACCAAGCTAGAGCTCGTAGCTGAAACCATGAGTGTGACGATAGGGCAAAGGAAAGCGCCTTAGGGTCATACACAGATACCAGGATAGAGGTGGAGGATCTGGCAAAAGACTCTGAAGGAAAAGTAAAAGGGGCTGGAAGAAAGCCAGGGGAGGACAGTATTGTGAAAGCACAGGGAGGACAAGATGATCAGCAGTGCCAAAAGCAGCAGAGAGGTCGATGATGAGGATGAAGTAGGGGCCAAGAAGAGATCACTAGTTGGTCCCAGAATCAGGGAAGACATAAAGGTGGCTTACACCCAAGGTCTGGATGAGCTCAGCATGGTCAGCTGCGTCTTGTATACCTAGAGCTCATTTTATTCAAATGCTTTTCATTGTTAAGAAACTTTGAAGCATTGGATACCTCCCTCAAGGAAGCCACTGACCTGAACAAGCTATATGCCCCTTGGAAAAGGCAATATTCTTGGGTTTTGGTCTTCTGTGTATGGCGCAGGCAGGGCTTACACTCATCCCCTTTGTTCGTACAGAGCAAAAATAATTCAACAAACCCTCCAGCCAGAGGAGGCTCAGACACGAGCCCGTCCCATTTACCACCTACAATGCTGCCAACTGCAGTGAAGCCAGGAACGTGCTTACTATGCAGAGCAGTTCAACCAGTGGCAAGTTGGCTTTGGTGCTCATCAGAACAGACTCCACTGTTGAATTTGCATCTCCACCCGCATGCAATCACACAGTTCCAGACTCACTAGGGAAGAGACAAACACTATAGAATACGGGTCACAATCTGTTATCAATTGGGGCAATTATTCGTCCCAACAGCAGACCACACCATAGGCGTCTATTCCCATGAGCCTCAATTACTTCATGGGCCTACTCACTTGCTTAATTTTAAGCACATGCATAAGTGCTTTACAGGATCAGAGCCAGGCTGTTCAACACCTTGTAGGTGCAAGCCCTAACAGTATCTACGTCTGAATAGAAATACCTTGCAAAGTGCTATATGTGACTGAAAAACATTCATGGAACACTACAGTTAGGGCATGTGGGCATGGTGTACAATGCAATGGCTAAATTCAGAGTCACAAAATAATTGATATGTGTTTTACAGACATAAGGTCTGGTCATTAAAATCCCCCCTGATGGCTCTGGTCTAAAAGTCTCATGAGGGATGTATTCGGGTTTTCTCTTGACATCGTGTGTGTAGAGAGTTGGAAAAGGACTCTTCCATAGAAATGCTGTTAAAATGCACCAACATTCTTGGTATTCCTTCACTGTGCATCTTACACGCTGAGAGGAATTGATGTGCTCTCATTAAGCTATGTGGAAGATATGCAGTAAATATGCCAAAGATCATGACTGGATCCCTAAAGTAAAGTAATGCTCCCTTGACAGTTCAGTTCTGCTGTAGGCATTATCTACACTAAGAAATGTAGCTCCATTGGTGGCAGAATGGTGGTACTGCATCATGTTTGGTGGCCCTACTCTCATCAGGGTTAGAAGACAGGGTGTTTAAAATGCTGACAGCCACATGGAACCCTGTTTAAATTCATGCTCCCACTGGTAGAGCTGAAATAGTGAAAGCAGTAGTGGGAAATTTTAGCCAAGTTATGGCCTTGATGCAGGAATTACAGTTCTATGGCCTCTGATATTCAGAAGGTCAGTTTAGGTGACCATAATGGTCCCTTCTGGCCTTAACATCTATGGAAACGTAGGGAGAAAACACCCTGTCATAACTATAAAGGGAAGGGTAACAGCTCTCCTGTGTACAGTGCCATAAAATCCTTCCTGGCCAGAGACTCCAAAATCCTTTTACCTGTAAAGGGTTAAGAAGCTCGGGTAACCTGGCTGGCATCTGACCTAAAGGACCAATAAGAGGACAAGATACTTTCAAATCTGGGGGGGGGGAAAGGCTTTTGTTTGTGCTCTTTGTTTTGGTTCATTCGCTCTTGGGACTGACAGGGACCAGACATCAATCCAGGTTCTCCCCATCTTTCTAAACAAGTCTGTCATATTTCAAACTTGTAAGTAAAAAGCCAGGCAAGGCGTCTTAGTTTTACTTTATTTTCTCAACTTGTAAATGTACCTTTTACTGGAGTGTTTATCTCTGTTTGCTGTACTTTGAACCTGAGACTAGAGGAGGGTTCTCTGAGCTCTTTAAGTTTGATTACCCTGTAAAGTTATTTTCCATACTGATTTTACAGAGATGATTTTTACCTTTTTTCTTTAATTAAAAGCCTTCTTTTTAAGAACCTGATTGATTTTTCCTTGTTTTTAGATCCAAGGGGGTTGGATCTGTATTCACCAGGAGTTGGTGAAAGGAAGGAGGGGGAATGGTTAATTTCTCCTTGTTTTAGATCCAAGGGGTTTGGATCTGTATTCACCAGGGAATTGGTGAAAGGTTTCTCAAGGCTTCCCAGGGAAGGGAATTAGCTTTTGGGAATGGTGGCAGCGGACCAGATCTAAGCTGGTAGTTAAGCTTAGAAGTTTTCATGCAGGCCCCCACATTTGTACCCCAAAGTTCAGAGTGGGGAAGCAGCCTTGACACGCCCATATGTAGAAACAGTCTTGGCACAAAGATATTTCTTGTGGACAAGTCACAGGATGGAGAGTCCGAGATCTCCCACTCTACATGAACTTGATCAAGTCATTTAACCTCTCTGCACTCTCAATTTCCTCAGTACTCAGAATGGTGATAATAGGATTTGTCTACTTTTGGGGCTAAATTAATGCTTGTAAAGTACATTGATATCGTTGAATGGAAGGTGCACATTATTATTCTGACTAAAATGGCTCCACTCGGATTGAAAGGTACACTAGAAGGAATCAGAGTACATATAGCACAATGGGGGGGGTCCCATTGATTAACAGCAAATATTAGCCAAGTCTAAACTACCCACAATAACAAATGGCCTTAGGTAAAGACAATATGTAGCAGTGTATATTATTGACTGTAAAAATTAAGCATTCTACTGTTCCATTTAGTGGTGCAGCCTCTATTACAGGCTCACATGGTAAGTTGAAATACTGACATGCTATGTTTAAGCCAATGTTGTCATAGCCCAATACTCCTAAGCAGCTGCCAGTCCTCGGCACATTCAAGCATGGCTTTGGCTCCAGAACTAATTTTCTTGTATTTCTATGCACGGAGGAGAGATTTCCATAATACATTCTGCTACTACATCTGGCTGAAACTAAGAGAAACAATAGAACCTGTTTACGGGCAGATTTATATGAGCAGTATCCCATCGAAACATGTACTTTACTTTGCATAGATTACACACACACACACACACACACAGAGTACTTTACTTTGCATAGATTTTACACACACACACACAAACAGTACTTTACTTTACATAGATTACACACACACAGTACTTTACTTTACATAGATTACACACACACACACGTTCCACAAAGGCAGCATATTACAGCACAGTTTTTGAAAGATCGTAGCTGAAACAGAAATTTGTTTGGAAGTCATAAAAAAATAAACTTAGCAAAGAATTTAAGACCGGCAGTGGTACTAAGAATATTTTTATCTAGCATATTTTTTCATTGAGTTCAACCCCCTTCAACTCATCCAGGTTGCACTTTACTAAAACAAAAAGAGATTTTAACCTCTTTAATTGCCATAGGTTTTTGCAATGTGCAAATTGGGTTTTAATGTGCATTTGCTGTAAACAAAAGGAACGTTCTAAGACCATTTCCATTGTAGTGTTTTCTCAAATAACACCATCAGGTTTGATTCTCTTCAATAACAGAAGCATATTCTGAAAACTATAGGAATGGGAGGCTACATTCAAACTTGAAACATATCACTCCTGTAATAAGGTTGCGTTTGTTAGTGAGTTATTGGCTAGTGAAATTTCAAACGGAAAGTTGTCTACGGTGTACTTATGTCAAATGTCAACATTCTAGACAATCTAGGCTCTTTTCTAACGCAGACTATGCCAAATTGCTTTTGTATTGATGATATATAATCTTCAGAAATTTTCAATCTTCTTTCAGGCTTATTGTTATTACAATGATATCCTCAAGGGATTACTTATATGTCATGAAACAACAGCTTTTTAAATTCATGTTATGGGCTGATCTAGCTATTTAATCTTTTCCTTAAATGTAAATGTTTCTGATGATAAAGAAGGGGAAAGCATTATTAAGGCAGTGGGTTAGTCTAATGTCTTTTATCCGCCAAAGACAAGCCATGACTGGAAATATTTATTGGTTCAATACTTCAGCAACACGGTATTAATTGCCGCTGAGTGTTTTGATAGGTAGTTAGCACAAGGGTATTAATGAAAATAGCACCACTTCATTTTAAAATTAACTACTTGGCCATTCAGCAACATGAGCTGATAAATTATGGCAATAAATTTGTGACTGAGATTTATGTAATCGTAACTCAAACTCAGGCCTGTGGGCACCCTCGGATGAGGCTATGTGAGAAGTAATTCAGAAGGAACACTATGCTATGGTTCTCAAAGCGGCCATACTTTTAGGCCTGCACCGGCTCCTTTACAATGTCTCCCCTTCCTTACACCACAGAATGGATCACAGCTCTTCATACCGCGTTATAGAGCCTAATATGTTACAGCCACTCAGGCACAGTAAAAAGCAACAGAGGGTCCTGTGGCACCTTTGAGACTAACAGAAGTACTGGGAGCATAAGCTTTCATGGGTAAGAACCTCACTTCTTCAGGCACAGTAGTTACCATAGACAGGCTTACTTTAAAAAGACTAAAGATGGTGAAATCCCTTTTGGCCATCCCAGGACGAGCAGTGTGTGAAATTGCTGCCATTTAGCTGGGAAATTTGATTTTGAAGTGTGTTTTTGCAAGTACAGCCAGTCTTTATAGTGGCGGTTACAGCACTGACTTTGGGATAACAATGCATCAACAGAGAAAGGTGTCTTCCTTCTCAAAGCAGGCATATTCCAAAGTCAGTTGGCAGGCACTGAGGCCTAGATCTTGAAAGGTATTCAGGCACCTATCGCCCATTGAAATCCATGGGCATTAGGTGCCTAAATACCTTTGACGATATGGGCCTGACTGACTTCAGTAGGCTTTGGATCAGGCCCATCTTGATCATGCAGTCTCAACCCTGTGTCAGATGTAGAGGAGTTGTTAGACTATATTGGACATGTTGTTAATATTAAACACTGGCCAGAATTTTCAGGGTGGGCAGCTACATCTAGTTAGGCTGATTTTCAGAGGCGCATCAAGCACTTCCACTGAAATCAGCAGCAGCTGGCAGTCATCACCTTTGAAAATCAGCGCGCTGAGAACGAGGTGTCTAAAATGGATTCCCAACTTCAAGCCTGAAACTGTTGGCCCTCGTCGTCGTCACTCTGTAGCTTACTTAAAGAGGACGTGGTCTGGTGGAAATGTGAGAAAAAAGTTGCATTTAGAGAGACTATCTCTGGTAACAGCCTCTCCTAAATAATTTCTCTGAAGTTCGCTTTCCCTTTATTACTAAGATGTTTGCATGCACCCAGGCTTGTTGCTTCTCAGAAGCCCATCCTCTCCAGGTGCTCATTCCCATCCTGCAGTCATCATCCTCTGTAACAGGATAGGTAGTTGCTGTAGAAGTAAATCCTACCACCCACAGAGGGAGCTGGGTGTAACAGAACTTGTGTTTCCCCTTGGGATTGGAGATGGACTAGGGATCTGCCATGCTTGTACAATACACCATTCTGGTCTGTGGATGCTGCCTGCATGCTGGCATTGTGTAACCAACACCCATTCGTTATGGTGCTCTGTCCCCCTCTACTGGAGTCTCGGCCACATATACAGGTTGAGGAGCCTGCTAGAGTTTATGGCCTCAGACCTTGGTCCTTGAGCTCAAGGAGGAAAGGCTCATGCTTTAAGATTATTATTACTGTCACATCTAGGACCCCTAGTCATGGACCAGGACCCCACTGTGCTAGGCGCTGTACAAACATAGAACAAAAACATGGTCCCTGCCCCCAAGGACCTTGCAATCTAATTATTAGATAAGCAACAACAGCTGAATACAGACAGAAGGGAATGGGGTACAAGTAAACAGAAGTGCTCTCGGCCAGGGGTGTCTCCAGGCACCAGTGCACCAACCGCGTGCCTGGGGCGGTAAGCTGCGGGGGGCGGCCTGCCGGTTGCTGTGAGGGCGGCAGTCAGGCTGCCTTCGGCGGCATGCCTGCGGGAGGTCCACCAGTCCCGCAGTTTCAGCAGCAATTTGGTGGCGGGTACGCCGAAGGCGCGGGACCGTTGGACCTCCCGCAGGCATGCCGCCGAATCTGCGTTACCAGTGGACCTCCTGCAGGTGCACTGCCGAAAGCTGCCTGACTGCCATGCTTGGGGCAGCAAATTACATAGAGCCGCCCCTGGTCTTGGCACACTACCAGCCCAACTGGTGTCAAGCTTTTTGTAGCCATCCTGGCAAAGGAGAATTGTGAGGCGGGATTTAAAGCTGGATAATGAGGTAGCTTTGCAGATGTTTATGGGAGTGCCTTCCAAGTGTGAGGGGATACAGGGGGGAAAGCACAAAGGGGTTGACAAATGTAACCAGTGGGTAATGGAGGCTGGCATCATGGCGAGAGGAGAGGTTGCTAGTGAATGAGAGCAGATAGGTGGGGTCAGGGATAGGCTGTGAAGGGTGTTGGAAGTGAACACAGACAGAGACAGGGGAGTCAGTGGAATTCTGCAGAGAGAGGGCTGACATGGTCAAAGCAATGGGCTAGGAGACCGCTCTTTGCAGTAGCATTCTGAATGGATATGAGTGGGGCAAGATTGCTTTTGTCAAGGCCTGAGAGAAGGATGCTCCCAGGTTCAGGCCCAACAATCCAGGCATGGGCACAGCGTTACAACTGCAGGTGATCTTGGGTGGCTAGGTCAGTGGATGCATAGTTATACAGAGTTACCAGCCATCCCTGGGTGAAGGGCAGGGAAGACACTGGTTCTTGGTGCTCTTTCAGCTCTGGGGTTATCGTAGTGACTGTGGAGTAGCTCCACTGCCGCTGTCCTCCCTCAGTCCCTCTGATCTTTTCAACATGTAACCCAGTGACTCTGCCCAAGAGGACTGGAGTTACCCCACAGAGAGACCAATAGGCTCACAAACAGAGGACGCTAGCTTCTGTGGAAAAATAAAATACAAGAGGAACTACAGCTGAGAAACAAAGACCCTGTTAACATGCCACTAAAAGAAATGAGACAACAAAGAGTTGGTCCCAAGCAGAAAGCTTCTTAAAGTTTTCCATGGGAGGGAAGTGCACTCTGAGCACCTTTATGGGAGCTGGGTTGAATGTTTTAAAAGATGTGGGACTGCAAATGTCTTTTTTAAATTTTAATGTTGAAAAATGTCCCATCTTGTGGCAGGCCTTAGGGTGAACTGAGCACTCCTGCTTCCCGACATTGAATGGAGCTCAGGCAAACTGCACAGGAGACTAGTTTGTGAGAGGGATAAGTCTGGCCACCTGCTTCCCACGACAATCCTAGCTGCCCACTGATCTCTTGTTGGCCCCAGAATAGGTTGCACACCTCATCATCTTGGCCGGTGAAAAGCAGGCTGCCTTGATATGGAAGAAGGGAGGTTAGCAAAAAGAGTATTGGGAATGAGGGAAGTTAAATGGTGATCCAGCAAAGGAAAGGCTCATTCTTGGAACTCCCAGAAACCCAGTGAAATAAATAAGCATCCCGTAAGCTAGTTTTCGAAAAGGTCTTCTAACCCGCTAGTGTTTTCACCCAAAGTGTGAGGCGCACCTCCTTGCGGAGGCAGGAAGGATTAGGTGATAGGACTTGGACAGACTTTTCCATTGTTCTTTAGAATTCCAGGTTTAATTTTTTAAAAAGGCTGTGTGTAGCTGTTAGGGTGACAAAGGAAACTTTCATACATAATGTGAGTGTAAGTGATGCGAGATATCTGTCTGAGTTTGGCGAGAGCCTGAAACAATCACTCTGAGGTGTGAACTGCCTTGCTCATTTCAACAGGTGCAAACTCAGATGCCAATGATATTTTAAATGTTAATATTGTTAATGAAAGGAAAGGGAGCATCATATTATGTGTATCTACATCAGAATTTACCAATGTGGTCAGAGCACAAAGCACTATCCAGGGGAGAATGGAAAGTGTATTTACATTTAAGTGGGTAGGCTTTTAACAATACCTGACAGGATTGCATGGGGAAAAGGTGTACAACTGGTTTAATTTTCCAATTTTCCAAACATCTGGAAAATCTAGGACAGCGCAATTAAGAACCACCGAGGACTGATTTTCTTGTGACTAAAGAAAGGCTCATCACTCCCACCAGCCCCACTGATCTTGCATTTATTTCCATCTATTGTTCTTGCTCCAAGAGTCCAAAGCAATTCACTGCTGTGGTCCAAGTTATATCCAAAAACCTTTTTTTTTTTTTTTTCAATCTGATGAATCATCTTTGCAAACAGAAAATGTTTTGTCTGGCAACACAAGGATTTGGGATTTTCCAAAGGCACCCAACACGTACCAGCCCCAACAAATGGCAACACTTTAGGTGAATCAAATCATGCTGCATACTTTTTTTTTAGCTATTTGCATTTGTTCCGAACTCTTACTCTCCTTCACAGCTTTCTGCTGCCTCATGATATATTGAGACATAAACAGTCCATATTTACCTTCAACCTCCAAACATGGTCTGACTGTAATGCAACAAAAATTCACAGGCTTTGCAAGGAAAAGCTCATACTGCTCGGCTGGGCTTTGACTTTTGTGAATAGAGATGAAACACATGGTAACCTCCATGCCAGTTGGCTATGTGAAGCTATAAACTTCTTGCATGGCCGAAGGGAATGGCAAAACATCAAGCCACAGTTGCTTATGAATTTACAGTACTTGGACTGAAGATATTAGTGCTACCGTGTTATTAGTGTTTATTTTCTTGATTTCTTTTTTAAATGTAACAAGCTTGTGGAATAAATATTATCGGGGTGGCTTCTGTCTCTCCTTTTCATGATACACCTGTTTAATAGAAGTATGTAGGTGGCTGTTATATTTGGTGTGTTGCCATTTTCCAGTAGCACGTATCTTGCAAGTTGTGAGCTTTTATTTTTAGACGTGTTTATGATGAGCATGTTCTAGCATTGCTATAGCTCCTTTCATGCAAGGGGGCTTTACAATGTCTACAAAGAAGGATTATAATATAAATATTTCTTTCAGGCATTTTTAAATCCTCTGTCACCAGGGCACGTCCCCCCACACCAACATGCTTTGCCTTGTATTGAAGGGAAGCCAATTCTGGGATGAAATATAGCACCTGTTTAACAATGCACAGCAACAGCACTCCTCATGAATAACATGTACCACAGCCTGTGAAAATTACAGCAGAAATGTAGGATGGCAGAGTGGCATTACCTAGGTGACAATTTGGTAGAGATGGTTACAAAAATGACAAATTTCCACAAAAAATTGTGCCATTTTATTACTAGCTCTAGAATTGTGGTTAAACACTGGGGCTACCACCCTACTGTTATAACACATAATGAGCTTTTTAAATGGTTGCCTGTATTGGGGGGAGGCACCCTGCTGGGGCATTTCTCCACTACTGAATCCTGCTAACATCAATAACTACATCAATACATAAAGCACCCAAGTGTTCCATGGAGGCATTCCATCCAAGTACCGACTCAGGGTGACTGGTTACCTTGGGGAGGGTGGGGTCTGATGAGCTCACAGTTTGAAGTGGTCTGGCTGTTCTGCGGTCACCGTATAGATAATTTTAATAATATTTTCAAGAGAAGACTTCCAGCTTGAGTGGCTACAGAAGTACTCTGATTTAATGATGCAGTAATGCTGTTGATTTCAGTAGAGTTACACTGGTATAAAATTGGAGTAACAGAGTGGTGAATCAGGCCTCTAGAGTATGATCTGTCATGTGATCGTTTGGGGGTTTTTCTACTAATCATTAATTAATTGTTTATTTGTTTGTGCTCAACAGCCAATCATAAAAAAATCCCCGGATGACAGGAGTTCAGATTTGAATTATAGGAGTGACTGGACAAAAGATGCACATTTGGGGCCCAATCTTACAAAGTTCTAAGCACCTCCAGTGAAGGGGCCGAGCACTCCCAAATCTCTTTGAAGTCAAAGGGTGTTAAGAGCACTCGGCACCTTACAAGATCAGTGAACGTAACCTTCCCCAGGTCTCTTGAAATGACCTTGTGTCACGGCTTCCCAAGATTCTTCAAGACATACTTGTCATCTCCTGACGTTTAGACTGTGAATATTGTCAACAAACCAAAGAACAAAAATACATATTTATTCAGAAGTCCAAGAGCCAGGTGTAAGCTGTCAGAGGTGCCCCATGAATAAACCTGCAGTCACCAGTACTCAGACATTCCATGGGTGAGGTTTGAGGGAGTCAATTTCCTGTGTAACTTTCATGAAAATCACACTCTCATGGGATATAAAGTCATTCATGAACAAAGCCCCTTAATCTACATCTTTTTGACAAAGCAAGATTAATCTCCGAAGAAATGAATGGCAACTTATTGCCTTAGGCTGCAAAGAAATTGGAAAATGTTCCTATAAATGTTATTCGTACTCTGTAGTACCTGTCTACAGATTGAATTATCCAGCCCTATTAGAATGAAAAGGATGCTGTCAACTACTTTGTTTTACAGAGTTTAATTTTTTTTTCTTTCTGCTGTTTGTTGTTACCCTCATAGGAACTTGAAAATACAATGCATTTTCCCCCTGCTCATCGTGTCTCTTTTCATTTGACAACCCTTATAGTCTGCTGCATTGCTGATGTAACAGAAGCTAATGGATATCGCTTGGTTTTCTTCTCCTTTTGCTGCACCAGCACTGAGATGATGTAGGTAGGAAGATGCACTGAACAGTGCATGATAATTGCCTGCTTCAGAGAAGCAGCAGTAGCTCTTGCACTGAACTGAGTTGTAGTGTGTTATTATTTTGAGGGTTTTTCCCCATTTCTGAGGATGAAATTGTGGCTTTTTTCCCCATTCGTCTGTATGAACGTTTAGGAGATCGAGGACTTTCCACCCCAGGCAATAATCGTTTCACAGAAGGTCAAATTTTAGACCACAACTGACAGATGCAGATTTGATTTAAAGAAACCAGAGATTAAGGCAGAGGTGGGCAAACTACGCCCTGCAGGCCACATCCGGCCCGCGGGACCCTTCTGCCTGGCCCGAGCTCCTGCCCCGGGAGGCTTGCCCCTGGCCCCTCCCATGCTGTTCCCCCTCCCCCACAGCCTCAGCTTGCCCCGCCGCCGGCACAATGCTCTGGGCGGTGGGGCTGCAAGCTCCTGGGGCAGCGCAGCTGTAGAGCTGGGGCCTGACCCGGTGCTCTGTGCTGCGCGGTGGCGTGGCTGGCTCCAGCCGGGCGGCATCGCTGCCTGTCCTGGTGCTCTGGGTGGTGCGGCTGTAGTGCCACCAGCCAGTGGTGCTCCAGGCAGCGCGGTCAGGAGGCGGGGAGCGGGGCGGGGGGTTGGATAGAGGGCAGGGGAATTCAGGGTAGTGGTCAGGGGGCGGGGGTGTGGATAGGGGTCGGAGTGGTCAGAGGGCGGGGAACATGGGTGTTGAATGGGGGCAGGGATTCCCAGGGGGCAGTCAGGAAGGAGAGGGGGGGTTGGATGGGACAGCGGGGGGCAGTCAGGGGCAGGCGTTCTGGGGGGTAGTCAGGAATGAGAGGAGGGGTTGGATGGGGTGGTGGGGGGCTGTCAGGGGACAGGGAACAGGGGGGGTTGGATGGGACAGAAGTCCCGGGGGGCCGTCAGGGGGCAAGAAGCAGGAGGGGTCAGATAGGGGGCGGAGGCTGGGCCACGCCTGACTGTTTGGGGAGGAACAGCCTCTCCTAACCGGCCCTCCATACAATTTCGGAAACCCGATGCGGCTCTCAGACCAAAAAGTTTGCCCACTCCTGGATTAAGGCATATATTGCCTACTCAGGTTTACTAATTAGAAATGGGCTGAATTCCTGATTAAGTCCCATTGGGAGCATGTGCTTAAAGTAAAGCATGGGCTGAAATGTTTTTCCAGATAGGGAAGGGCTTAAGCACTAGGCTTAAAGCTAAACATATTCCTAAATAGTCTGTTGAATTGGGGTTTTAATCTCTTTTTGCCTGAGTTTTCGGTCTATAAAATTGGGATCATAATACTTCCTTTCTCCCCCCTCTTTGTCTACTTTGGGTATTTAAAATGTAAAGTCTTGTGTGGGACATTTAGGCACTAGTATAATATAAGTAATAAATAAAAACTAAAAACTCATTGATAAGCAGAGTCCAAATGCCTTGCTGGACACAGGGATGTCTCACGGGATCTGGAAAAATTGTCACTCCACGTCAGTCTCGCCCCACTAAAGTGCTACTAGGTTCTGTACTCCACAGCGTGTGAAGTTCACCACCCTTTTCACCAGTGCAGAGAGGCAGCACATGGATCTAAGCCCCACTTAAGTCTCATTTCAGGTCTGTTCTGAGCAGTGAATTTCATCCTGGTGTGAGTATGGGCTCCTCAACTGGGCCTTGACGTTTTAAAATAATGCTGAAGGTGAGACCCAAACCCATCACACCAGAGAAAAAAGAAATGTGCCGTTAAGGCTGTTGGAACTGCCTCGTATCATGAAAACAGCTGTGACAGAGAGCATCACTGCCAGCTCTGTAAAATCTTTCACAGCTAATCATAAAGGGAGAGGCTGACATTTTACAATCTACTCTGAGTAAGGGTCAATGCATGACTGTACTGCCCCGGGAGCAGACCAGAGAGTCCCCTGCTCCCCACTTGCTCAAGAGAGGGAGACTGAGTTGTTTACTGCGTCCTGTATTCCTGGCTAGCAAGAAGAGGAAGAGGTTGGACTCTCCTTCCTTTTCCTGTCCACTTACTCACAGCAGGGAGTATTAATATCTGCCTGTGGCCTCCCCCATGTGGCCAGCATCAGTCTCAGCAGGTCTAGGCAGGAGAGCAAGGGGAGCCACTTAAGGGCTGTGCCATCTGCCCCCAAAGGACAGGTTCAAGATACTGTACTTGACCTCCTTCTGTTGATCAGTGAAAAACAGGAGCCACTGTGGCAGAAAAAAAAGTTCATCCTTTTCCTGTGAAGTAAACCAACTAGCTGGGAAAGTAAAGAAAACAGCAGGTATAGTGGAAAGGGGCATAGGATTTGCCATATTGAAGCAGCCCCATTAAAACCTGGTGTCCTAGCTGTGGATTTTAAAGGCAGCAGTTGAAAATATTGTGCTCTTCCCTGGAAACAACAAATTATAAATTGTGAAAGGACAACTGATAACTGAGATTATTTTAGTGCGCATTTTAAAAAATGTAGCTCTGTTGAAAGTACTAAATAAACATGTCAGCTTATAACTTCCCTAAGTGCATGAGAAGTGTCTATCCATTACCGTGCTTCACAGAAGGAGAATTCTGGTTATCCCTTTGCGCTGTACACAGTTTAATAAATCAGCAGATGGATGCAGATTCTAAATCAAATAATTGAGAAGGGAGAGTAAATCATAGCTGTCAATGGTTACTTACATTTTACTTATTTAAAGTGGTTAAATTCAAATAGTAATACTTCTAATGCGTAACAAAACACTGAAGGTCTAGTCTGTGAAGGCTGATAGTCACCAGCATCTTCCATGTACTTCAGTTCTCTCAGGAGACATAAAAGAAAAGGGCTTAAATTACAGCGAGAGACATAATATAGTCTGGTGGCACAAAGAGCCACAGAATTCTATGTAAATAATTCACAGTTTCGTTCAATATCGTGTTGGATTTCAGCAGCCTAGGCTGCCAATCTGGTCCTGATAAACTCTAGGAACTTGAGCCAGGATGTACAATACTGTATGGTAGAAAATAATGGTTTGTGGTAGATTTTGCCCATCAGCACTATTAGGGAAAAACAATGTGTGTTCTTTTTAATAGACAGGTGATTTGTGTAATTCCCCAGCTGGCTAAATACGTTATTTCTTAAAAAGGATGTTCTTCAAAAAGTGTGCCTTTTGTTATTGGGTGAAATATATGCAAGTTTTATGTGAAATTCAGCTAAATGTTGCATTTAGTTAAAAACATGACACATTTAATAGGGATGGATAGGTATTTGAATTAGTGATTGTTAAATATTTAGGCTTAGAGTATCTATCCATTAGTATATGTGAGAAAGCTGGAGACAGATTTATGATGTTTGAGTTTTTCTGGTTAACTGGCACTTGGCATTTCTATTAATTATAGCCCCCGCATTAGTTTCTGTGGAATTTGTTTACACATTTATAAAAGATGTCTCTATTATATTATTTAAATATTGTTTGTGCAACTGAAACATGTTTTCAATTGGGGATTAATACACTATTTGATTTAGGAGAAAATTAAATTAGATGGTGTAATTCTCAGGAGACAAATGCTTTATTTGCAAAGTGTTTTCATCACTTGGAAACCACAAAATTGTTATTTTGTGCATAAGTATCTTGATCCCAATGTTTACCATAGTCTGTCCATTATGTGAAAATACAGAGTGCAGCATAGAATGTTTATGCGCTGATTGGTAGAATGGCAGGCCATAGTATTTTTGGCAAGAGATCTTATTGACTTTACGTCAAACCTCTACAAAATACCTCAGTTTTCCCCAAGAAAGTGTAAAAACTCCTTTTTATGGTGGTTATAAAAGTTACAGAGCCCCACAGGGGACCACTGCTGCCCCTATTTGTGACCTCCCAATGAACCCTGGTGTAATGGGATATGGGAAGGGTGTGCATTACCCTTACACACGGAGGTTCTGTTAGAAAAAGTCACACATTTTATTGTAATTTGTTAATCCTGTTGGGAAGTGCCAACAGGTTTGAACATATGGGGCTCATCACGTCGGAATATGAAGTCACCAGAAAATAAATGCTGTGCCCTAGACAATAAAATGTGGAAACACCATAATCATCCAGAGAGCTGCTCTACAACCTCCCCCTTTGATTAATGGGGAATATGTGCACGTAGCTCCCATTCATAGTAATAGGATGTATGCACATAAATTCTCTGCACCTCAATGGGCTAATAGACACCTGTGGGAGGGTCTAATGGGTTGAACACAAGATTAGGAGCCTGGACCACTGACATTCCAATCCTGGCTTCCCAGTGACTTGCTGTATGGCCTTGGGTAAGTCATAGTGTCTGTCTTCCTCGGTTTTCCCATCTATACATGGAGACAATAATACTTATCTTTAAGAGGGTCCTTGTGGAGATTAATTAATATAGATACAATGCCTTGGAACTAGAACTGCTATTATTATATTCGCAGACTAACACAGATATGGAAGAGGGATATATAAAGATGGGGTCTATTAAAGGAATGCCGTCTGATGCTCTCCTGCTCTATGAGGGTATGCTCAGGAAATGCATAGAATAAATAATACATAGGCAATAGCGGCAATGCAAGTTCCGCACACCACCCACCAGTGAAAAATAGAGCTTTAACCCTTACGTGGAAGGGACCACTGCTAAGGGTTGAAAGGTAGCTCACGCTCTATGACAATTCATTGTTTGGCCTTTCTGTTAACATTGCCAAGGAAAGTGTCCATTAGCGCCAGCTGTGAAGAGGACAAGAGGAACTAAACTGAGCCCATCATCTCATTTCACACAGGATTCTAAACAGCCATCATATACCGAAAATGTTTAATCTCTATGGAAATGAGCAGGATTTGAATGAGTAGGCTAGAGGTGACATGCTATATATTTTATAAGTACTCAGCTACTTGGTCCCCATAAAGTATTGACTTATTTTTTCAATATGTTTTATACCCAAACTCACTTTGGCAAAAAGGTGCTTCATAAACTGACATGGAATGCACCTCAACAGCTGCAAATGATGATCTAATTGCAAATCCGAGTTAAATTACCTTATTATTAAAAGCTACTTAGCTCCTACTTCTTAACCACAGCACACTTTACCAAAATGTCTGTAGCCAGTGTCCGATAACAGTTAAAGTTCACAAGGTCACAGATCAATAACCAAAGTGCTGTTTCCGTTCCATGAGGCCCATTATCCAGTATGTCAAAAAGTGAGGTATCACCCTACATGACATGCGGATATACAATTATTTTTATTCCCAAAATCTGACACTGGAAACAACAGTAGGCTGGGTAATGGATGATATCTGCACTTGGCTATATCTCTGTAATCCTTACAGCATCATTGTATGAAGCAGCTGTAGATGAGACCTACAGAGCTGTGAATTAAAGCTCAAAAGATCTATTTCCCCCAAAGTAAAATATGCCCACACTCACCCATTGAAAAAACCCACATCGCTATAAAGTCAATGAGTGGTTTCTATATGAATTTTTGAATCACTAATATTTGCACCCATCTCCATTGCTTTGGCCCCCATAGCATTTGTACAGTCAAGTCAGTGGTCACAGTCCACTGGTGGCAGAGATTTTAAAGTTAGTAACTTATCTCCCTAAAGAGACTGTATACAAATGTAATTTCCCCTTTCTAAGCATTAGATTGTTGATTAATGTCCACGCGCATGGAAAAATATAGTATTGCTTTTTTCCCAGTACTCTTGAGCCTGGTCTTGTGTGTGCTACAGTGCATACTCACAACTGCACACACAACATGAGTACTCTGGAAAGATGATAAAATATAATGAAAAAAAGTTCCTGCCTGGAAGAATGCATAAATAACACATATTGAATAGTAAAATTTGAAATGGGGTGGGCGAATTATTATAGCCCTGGGACATAAGTAAGTTCCATGCCCTTGACTTTTTCAGTTTGTAGTTGTGATTGTTACCCTGTGATTCATTGACCATGAATAACAGCCACATCAATTCCACTATCGTTTGCTTGTCCTGGTCTAACCGTATTTCAGGCCTTATGAGGGATCCTGGGATCTTCATTTTCTATTCTTTCCCATCTCACTGGATGTGGGATTTCAGAATAGGAGGATTCTGTAGTCTTTTGCCTTCTAACTTCAAAACAGGGGGAGGGATAGCTCAGTGGTTTGAGCATTGGCCTGCTAAACCCACAGTTGTGAGCTCAATCCTTGAGAGGACCACTTGGGGAATCTGGGACAAAATAAGTACTTGGTCCTGCTAGTGAAGGTAGGGGGCTGGACTCAATGACCTTTCAAGGTCCCTTCCAGTTCTAGGAGATGGGGTATCTCCATTATTTATTTATTTATTATTATAATAATGGTGTGTCTCTGTCCTTCAATACTAGCTCCACTCTCGATTACTCAATGCTAACCTCTGACTCTGCAATCATTTATTTTTTCCTTAAGACAAGGAAACTTTAGAAGGAAAGAGACATTTACTGGGTTGAGGGCGGAGGGGCGATACTGTAATTCATAGCTCAGTGCCCTTCCAGCTGTTGAACTTGAGTATGAATCTTCTCATTCTGTATACAATGCCATCACGTTTGCATGGTAGATCATGTATTATCTTGTTATAGAACACACTGCAACATGTATCCCACATTCCTGCATTCCCAGACAGTGCTGCTCGTATTTCCTTAGAGCTGCCAGTATTCTTGGTTTTTATACTTTAGAATCTGTGACTGAGCTCAGACAAAATGAAATAAACCTTGGAAAAGGCACATACACGTCGTATTATACCTGACAACAGCAGCAAAAAAAAAAAAAGGGAAAAAAAGGAAGATTGAAATGTTTGAGAGTCTAAAACAAAAGGAATGCTGCTAGGTTAGAGCTTTGTTTTATTGTAAAGGTTATTGAAGTTATATCCGTAGCTCTTATAGAAATCAGCCTAACTGTGCACAGTTCCAAGATATAGTCAACTTTCGCATTAGTCTTGGAATTCTAGAGTAAAACCCCAGCTCCATTGAAGTCAGTGGGAGTTTAGCTATTGACTTCAATTGGACCAGGGTTTCACCCCTAATTTTAATTTTGTTCTAGCAGCCCAATCCATATTTGTCAAATAGGCCCATATAAAAAAGAATCAGTGAGTTTACTTGACTACATTGTTTTGTTATGCAGCTGACACTTGTCGGGGGATAGGAAGTGTTTGCATTTGTCTAATGTGAGGATTATGACAGCTACAACATAGTCAGCCCAAATTCCACAAGAAGTTGAAGAGTCAGATGTCAGTCCCTGAGTTTTTTTAGCCAAACTTGTTTTTGAATGATTCACCTATGGCTTTCTAGCAAACATCTCTCCTCAGTGCATCAAACGCATCTAGAAGAGACAGTGCAGCTCAACCTGGGGGTTATGAACAGGGCCACAGGGGTTGCAACCACCCTCTATTTATGGCTAGATGGGAAGGGGGCGTTGGAATTGCAGGGGAGAGGGTTGGTCCCCACATTTTTCTGTTGTAACATGGGGTCATATGGAAAAATGTTGAGCACCACAGCTCCAGTCCCAAGGACATCAGACTGGGAATCAGGAGAGCGGATCTATTGAGGAGTTTTGCTATTAACTTTAATGGGGCAACGATTTTCCCCCTGGCTTATATTCCTGGTTCAGCCGTGGACCTTGAAAAACCCACATGAGCCTATTGCGCCTCAGTGTCTTCATCTTCAGAATGGGGATAATAATGCTGAGCCAGCTTTGCACAGCACTTTGTGGTCTATGAATGAAGAATTATTATTTCTGCAGATAATTGTTTGACTTCCCTTTCCAGAGAGACCCAAAGAAAGGCCAGCCAAAGCTACTCTGGTAATAATGGTTTCATAATCAAAGGGAAATATGTTGCAGTTACTGACTGTATTTAAAAAATACGGCCCCAATTCCACGCTCAGAAGGGCACACAATATTCCCATTGATTTCAATGGGAGCTCTGCAAATAGAGTTTGGACTGATTTCTATGTTGTTCCCTAGTGGTAGTAAATGAGAAGGACCCCCCCAGGAGGGAAAAAAAACTCAGTAAGCACGGATTTCAGATCCCTTCCAAAATGAGGACATTATGAGACGTGCAATGTTTTTAAGTGAAATATAATAATCCCTCACTCTCCTGAGATCTGTGAGTGAAAAGTACTATATAGAACTCTTGACAACGGAGGTCGGTATCATTAGCCCCATTTTACAGATGGGGGCAACTGACGCATAGAGAGGTGAGGTGATTTATCCAATGTCACCCTGTAGAGGAAGCCAGCAAGAGAGAGCCATTCTCCTGAGTTCCAGCCAAACGTTCTATCCACTAGGCAACACTGCCGAAGAGCAGACAGGCAGAATGAGCTCAAAAGTAACTGAGGGAAAGGGGAGGCACTTAAGTGAAGACAAATAGTTCTGCAAGATGCAATTAAAAACTTCAGAATTTGGTCTTCAGTTGTGGGCTCTTCCAGAAATCACTCTAGAAAGAGAGGTCATATGACTGGTATAAACATGAATAGCCCCATTAAAGGCAGTGATGCTATGGTGATTTGCCTCAGCTGAGGATCTGTCCCAATGAGTCGTCTTGTATATTAAAGTACTACCCGAGCTGAGTAAGGATCGTAGAATCAGTCCATTTGCTGGATACTGTATGCATGGACAGATTCATACCCAATGAATGTATCAACCACAAAGCAGCATTGAAAATTTACCATGAGGGTAGAGAACGGCCATGAATTTATCATAGATCTAAGGATACTGCTGAGGTACTTCAATCCATCATGTCAGTGATCTGGGAAGCAGGAAGGATTTTGCATAGTAGGCATTAACAGCTCTGAAGAAACTGTTAACGATCAGGTCAATAATGCACACTCAGAAAAAATAACTTCCTAAATATATATCTGTTTGATAGATTGTAATTGCTCCAGAAGAGCCATTATGGCCTGGTAGGTCAATATTCTGCATTTCTAAGGGGCTTTAATTAATACATATTTACATAAGTAATATCAGGAATTTTTACCTGAGCCATGATGTCAGGAAACCTGTGGGGCTTCTAACATGTACGTTGCAAAGATGTGGCACCATTTTACTCCTTTAGTTATTTATTTTAATTTATAAGAAGTGAGTGTGACGTTGCACTCTATATGATTTTATGAAAATATGCTAATGAGTGTGAATATAATGTACTTGAATATGCTTCCTACAAAAGGTCTCTTGTAAGGTATTACAAAGCTTATAATCTACTGAGTGTGGTCATCTATTTGTATAAATGCATCACTCTTGTATCTGAAACTAGACATATAAAATATAACTCTGAGGGCCTATTGTAATTATGCAAACTGTGGGCCATCAATGGTGGTTTGGAATCTTGATGGCTCCCATCAACTAGGACAATTGACTGTAGATGGCTCGGTTTACTTGTAAGTCTACCTGTGTGCTGGCAAGAGGGTAATGAAGTCTTACAGTGACATGTGATCATGTCACCTGAACTGGAATCCATCTTTAACCTGGTGCTTTTCCATTTAGAAGGAGGGGTGGGAACCCAGAGAGGGACAAAAGATTCCCATCTTGTGCAAAAGATACATAAGGAGGTGGAACAGACCAAATGGGGCTGCAGTCATGAGAAATCCCCTAGCTACCACCTGAGCTGGAACAAAGACTGTACCAGGGGAAAGGATTGGGCCCAGACTCGAAGGAGGCTAATCTGTCAAAGAAGCTTATTGGAACATCGCTGAGGGTGAGATTTACCTGCATTTAGTTTTTACTGTATTAGGCTTAGACTTGTGTGTTTTATTTTATTTTGCTTGGTAATTCACTTTGTTCTGTCTGTTATTACTTGGAACCACTTAAATCCTACTTTTTGTATTTAATAAAATCACTTTTTACTTATTAATTAACCCAGAGTATGTATTAATACCTGGAGGGGGGCAAACAGTTGTGCATATCTTTCAGAGAGTGAACAATTTATGAGTTTACCCTGTATAAGCTTTATACAGGGTAAAACGGATTTATTTGGGATTTGGACCCCATTGGGAGTTGGGTATCTGAGTGCTGGAGACAGGAACACTTCTTAAGCTGTTTTCAGTTAAGCCTGCAGCTTTTGGGGAACGTGGTTCAGACCTGGGTCTGTGTTTGTAGCAGGCTAGCGTGTCTGGCACAACCAGGCAGGGCACTGAAGTCCCAAACTGGCAGGGAAAACAAGCTCAGAGGTAGTCTCAGCTCATCAGGTGGCAGTCCCAAAGAGGGTTTCTGTGATCCAACCCGTCACAGTGAGTGTTGAGAATATAGGCAACAATTAATTACATCACGAACAACAAGACAGTCCACATATTCATCAAATGGAAGTGACTGTGCGTTCTCTTGTTTGGGAAGTGAAGTATACTATTAAGAAATGTGCGTGGGGGACATGTTCTTAAAGCTTTGCCAACTTGGCCACCATCACCACTTGCCTTTTTCACTTGCTGGTGTTCTTTTAGAGTCATAAATAAGGAACGGTGACACATATTATTAGTGCAATTATTTATATAGTGCAGCAAAGCATGGAGCACTGTACTATGCAGAACACATTAAGAAAGTGGGCCAGACCCAAGGAGCTTGGCTTTCCCAAATTGATTGTTGTACAAAGTTGATTACTAGGCACTGGATATTTTGTAGAGCTGTGCAAAACTTTCAGCATGAAGCCATCTGAAGCTCATGGTTTCAGGTCAGAGCGGAAATGTTAATGCGCACAGTTACCTCTGTGCTTTCTTCTACACAGTTGCCTATGTATGTATAATCCACATCCACTTAAGGTGGTGCTCTATTACCTCTAATGGTGGCTGGGTCACAGGGAGAGGTTAATGAGCCTGCTACTGCCTGGCCTACTGGAGTTGGGTCATTTATCTAATGCAGGTGAGGCTCATGGTTTTACAGCTAAAAGTCCACAATCAAAATTAGGGCCCCATTGTGAATAGTAATAGCATTTATGCACATAAATTCTCTGCACATCAGTGGGCTATGACACTTTCGTGAGGGGCAATATGTCCTACTGGACAAACACAAGGTTAGGTGCCAGGACCACTGGGGTTCCAATCCTGGCCTCCCAATGACTTGCTAAATGGCCTTGATTAATTCACAGTGTCTTTCTTCCTCACTTTCTTCCTCCATTAATGGGGATCAGAATTCTTACCTACTTATGAGTGGTGTGGTAAGGCTGGGAAGAGGCTTTCTCTGCCTGAGAGCACACAGAAGCATTGCAATAATGGCCCTATTCTACCCTTTATCTTTGTAGAAAACTTCCCGACGTATCAATAGTAGTTGGACATGTGAGATGAGGGAATTATGCCCATAAGTAGGAGGGGAATTATGTAGGGCTGTCCAAGGGGAAACAACTATGAGATGAAACTGCACAAAAGAAAAATGTGGGCTGAATGTAAGGGGGGGAAATGTCTTTATTGAGATCAATTAAACTGTGGACTTATAGTCTCCAAATGGAGCGGTGCGAGTCCCATCAGTAGGCAGATTTTAAACTGTAGGGGTGTCTCCTTCATTGGAACTTATGCATTTATAAAATGTATACAGCATGTCATCCTGGGAACAGTTTGTGTGAAAGAACCATGAAGCTGAGTTATTGTTGTGCCATGAGTAAAACGGAAACAATACTCTGATTGGATGACTAACTGAATTTATTAGCTCCCTTGGAAGGGGGAACACAGCCAAGTACATGTAAACATGTATAACTGCACTTATGCATTTACACTGAATTATTTTAAGTAAAAGACTAAATCCAGCTGTTAGGTTTTTAGAAAAAAAATAAGTGTTTATCAGGGAATTATATTCCAACCCCTCACGCTCAGTGAAAATGGAATGTTTGGCTTTTTCAGCCAGAAGAGCATTATTATGGCAAGATTATAAATCTTAGACAATACAAATAGAGCTTTGTTATGTGTGAGATGAACCTTTATTTCAACTAGCCTGTCTCATGAGCATATGGAAGGTAAACAAATATCCCAGGCACCAAGAGCAAGAAGAACAATGCGTTGTCAACTCTTGGGATTTTATCATGAGGCTCACTATATTTGGTGCTTTCTTCTAAAATCACCAGCTGCTGGAATCAAGTTGTTCCCTGAGAATCTAAACAGTCGTTTTTGAAAAAAAGTAATTTTCTAGCCCTCCTGTTTGAGGGAAAAAGCTTGAAAACATGAAGCCTGAATCCCTGAATGCTTCAACACCAAAATAAAAATAAAAAGAACTCCTAGTCTAGATCCTTCGGTATCTAACTTTCATTGAAATCAATGGGAGTTAGGCCCCTAAATATAATTGAGGATCTGGGCTTAAATGTACTGTTTTTAAAATCTCACAAGTTTTAAGCTACTCTCATTGTTTTAGAAGCCTGACTTACGATTTTTGAACATATGGATTTGGGAAAATTGCAATGACAGTAAGGAGGTGACATGATGCTGGACACAGCTACACCAGAGTAAATCCTGAGCAACTTCATTGGAGGTATATTCTGGATTTACATCGATCCAGGTGACAGTTTTATTTGGGCTAGAATCTACCCTGACTCACACCTTGTGCATTCCCACTGAAATCAAAAGGATTGCACAGAAAATACCTCTGGGGAAGAATTTAACTATATAGGGCCATTGACCAGGAAGGAATCAGGTACTGAATAGCCAGGGTTAGGTACAAACAACATGGTCAATCAGGTATAATTCTCACAGAGGAGGAAAGACACCCTGCCTATTTCCTGGCTACCTAGAAGGAACTGCTTGTACTCTCACAAAGGCTGAAACAGCACATCTTCATTGCAATAAAAAATCTGCGTCACCGAGTCTCAGAGCCCACATTGGCTGACCTCCCAGAAGGACTAGGGTCTTGTACCCCGGCTCCAGCCCAAGCCCAAATGTCGACACTGCACTTTTTAGCTCCGCAGTCTGAGCCCAGCGAGTCTAAGTCAGCTGACCTAAGCCAGCCGCGGTCATGCTGCGGGTCTTTTATTGCAGCATAGCCAGAGACTTGCAGCAAGGCCGCAGAGAGGCCAGCCTTTGAAAGAGTCAGACACCCCAAGCAGTATGTTGCAGAAGTCAATGGAATTACACTGGTGTGAAATCAGTTTAGATGAGATGCTTGATGTAAAATAGCAAAAGGAGAAAAATGTAGTTAACAATGTTCTCGTATCTGTGCCTGCTAAACAGTATTGCCAACACCGAATGTTAAAAAAGCCCTGCGGCAGGTCCTCCAAAATCATGAAATTGCCTTAAAAATCACGAGATTTTTAAAAAATAACTAAACAAATTGGAGAGCTTTTTTATTTGCCTTCCAGCTTCTGAGCCTTCAGGGTGCAGGCAGATCATGTTTTTATGTTTTTCTCTGCAACCACGAGGGCTAGAATCTTACTTTTTCTAAAAAATGAAATCTGAGCTTCTCACCTGATCACTTGTCTCCATGATCTGGGGATTTAAGTAGAACATCAAATATCATGAGACATGGGATAAATTGTGGGAGTTGGCAATGCTGCTTAAAGCATATCTCCTTATATGTTCAAGGTGACACCACCAAGTTAACCAACGAGCGTCTTGTTGTGACTCAACCTTGGGCATAATGAGCATTGGAGACATGGAAGTACCATGTACATACTGCACATCTGTAGATGCGGTGGAGTATTATCCAACAGCAGGATCAGAGTGACTGTGAATGATTTATAATAGAAGGGACCATATCTGTGAAGAGGAGAGTGGGTATGACTTGACTAAAGCTCAGAATACCTAGAAGACTAAATTGCAGCTGGTGATGAGCCATTACCAGCAACAACTCCATGTCCCGAAAGTCACTTGGATTTGTCACTCTCCAGGGCTCAGTGTGGCTTTCCCAGTCCATCCCAGGCAGTGAGAAACTAAAATCAGTGATCAAATACTGCCTGACATTTATACAGCACCTTTCATTCCAAAGAATCCCAGAATGCTCTTATAGGCATAAGCAAGTACTGTATGCATTGGGACTACTTCATCCACGTCTGAAACACAGGCACCTCTGGAGCGGGCTATGTGCACAAGAACACTACTCACTAGTCTAGAGAAAGCATGGAGGAATAACATATCCAGCTGCAAATAGAAGAAAGTTAGAGAGGCAGAATATTGCAGGATCTAATCAGGACACAAGTGTTAAAATCCCTCCCTTGTGAATAGTGCCATGGAATCTTTCATGAGTGCAAGTGATTGGGACCTTGGTTTTACATCTCGTCCAAACAATTAATTTTCTGCCCCTGAGATTCTGACATCCTTTGCTAAAGTCACATGCAGTTTTCCAGAAAACATACATGCATTTAGCTCAGCTTCCTGAAATGCTCAAAAGCAATGATTAAAAATACTCCCAAATAGTTCTAAGTGATGACTTCAAACTCCAAAGCAAAAAAGGATTGTAAAGGTACCGTGTGTGTGTGTGTGATATCTTGTAATACCAAATAGCTGAACATTCACTTCTTTTTCTCTGCCTTATCTAGATTTTTACAGGGACCTTTATGAAGTAGTTACTTCACTGTGTATACAATTAAACATATTGACACAGCCTCTTTTTAATCACAATTTACAATCCTGCAATGAATAGAGCACATTCTTTCCCCGGAAAAACTTAGCTTTTTTGCATGTTATTTCTAAAGACCCTGTGGGTTATATTTTCAGCCTAGTGCACCATATTTCAAGGGGAAAAAATCAATGTGTTTAAATTATTAAAATTCTAAGTATCCGTTACGGATTCAGTCAGGTGTTGTAAAACTTACAGTACATCAATTTACTTGCTATATTAATTTTAGACATGTGCCTTGACATGAGAATTGAAGGCGTTACATCTCTCTCTTAGCTAAACAAAATGGAAGTGGCTCTAAAATATAGACCCTCTTTGCCTTTTTTAAGATTTATATTGAGTGGGTAGCTCTTCTCTGAGTTAGAATGCAGGTGAATGGCAGGGCTGCATTATAAATGCCTGAGGTAACTATAAAAATATAAATGGTATAAGGTTATTGATTTTTTTCTTGAGCCCACAAATTAGAAATGGCACTGCTAAAAATCACTGGTCTATCCACAAATTTTAATTAAAACATAAATAAATCATTTTAGTTGCTGCACTTGCATATAAACAATGAGAGAGATGGCACACTTACAACTACTTGTCAACATTTTGTGACTAATGAATCACTGTAAAAATACAATCTAAAGCGACTGAATTGAAAACAGATTCCAGAGCTAACTAATATCACATGCAAACCATCTAAAGCTATTACAGCAGGAGGCATTGAAACCACATATCAGGTTTGGAGGGGGAAATAATTTTAAGTACAGCAATACTATTTTATTTTATTAAATAAAGTGAAACACTGTAATGAGATATTACAGCTGCAGCACTTTTGCCACATTATGGAGTAATGTTTTCCCCTGTCCTTGTAGCAAACAATAACCATATGCTGTATTTGTTACCAAATGTTTATTTTATTTCTTCATTAGAACGCTGAAGAGAGAGTTTTTTGTGGTTGTAAGCACTCTAGAAGAGCTTTTAATCAAACCTGCAGGGATCGAAACATTTAATATAAAAGAAATGTTCACAATTATTGTCAAATATCCACTGGCACTTAGGCAAGCAGGAAAGAACGAGGTATATTTGACCTTGTATTTTGCTACATACCAGCGTGCAAAAGCAATACCCAGCACTTCCTCTGTACAGATCAAAGTGCTTTACAAAGCTGGGCTAGCATTATTAGCCCCATTTTACAGATGAGGAATCTGAAGCAGAGAGGTGACATGTCTTGCTCAAGTTCTAACAGGGAGTAAATAAAAGAGACAGTAATAGAACTTGGGTCTCCTGGCTAAAAGTCCAGCATATTGACTCCTACACGTTGCCTCTCTAAAGGGCCTACTCCAAGCTGTATGAGCTAAATGGGAAGAAAACATACCAGTAGGTTGCATTTCATCTGATAGCATGTTCCAGTATGAGACTGAGCCAGCGATTTAGGCAAAGGTGGCAGAAATGCTTGTGGTCCCGTCTGTGTCTAGGCATAAAGAATAATGAAGGGTCCCTAAGGTTCTTATAGGTACTTCTCACAGAAAAGCTTCATAGATTCCAAGGCCAGAAGGACCACTGTGATCATCTAGTCTGACCCATATAACACAGGCCACAGAGCCTCCCCAAAATAATTCCTAGAGGAGATCTCTTAGAAAAACATCCAATCTACCTTTAAAAATTATCACAGAGGAAGAATCCATCACAACTCTTGGTAAATTATTCCAGTCATCAGTTATTCTCACTGTTACAAATTTATGTCTTATTTCCAGTCTGAATTTGTCTAGATTCAGCTTTCAGTCATTGGATCGTGTTATCCCTTTCTCTGCTAGATTGAAGAGTCCATTATTAAATATTTATTTCCCATGTAGATCCTTATAAACTGTGATCAAGTCACCCCTTTATCTTCTCTTTGTTAACTAAATAGATCGAGCTCTTTGAGTCTACCATTATAAGACATACTTTCTAATCCTTTAATCGTTCTCATGGCTCTTCTCTGAACCTTTTTCCATTTCTCAACATCCTGGAACTGTGGGCAGGAGAACTGGACCCGGCATTCTAGCAGCAGTGACAAATATAGAGGTAAACTAATCTCTCTGCTCCTCCTTGAGGTTCCCCTATTTAGTTTTTAAATCTCTGACCTGTTGCTAAATTTTACAGTCATGGATGAGATAGTGGCAGCAATTTTACTGGCTGGAAAATATGCAACCCAGACAATTATATAACAACAGCAAGTTGGGTAAAAGTTTGTGGAACATATTACTCATCTTCTGCCAAGCCCTTATCTACACACTCATGACAAAGAAGTCCAAATAACACAGAATAGATGTGTAATAACTTATTCTATTGTATTTTATAAACTCTTTCTATCTGATTTGACATATACAATAAGATTTTTAGGAACCTAAAGAATTCAGAGATTTTCTAGCAATTGTTAGGGTCAGTGAGAACCGGTTTTATGGAATGAGCAGAAGCCATATTTTAGGAGAAAATTCAGTAGGTTTTGGATCAAACCTTTGTGGTGAAATCCTGACTCTATTGAAGTCAACAGCAAAACTCCATTGAGTTCAATGGAGCTGGGACTTCACCCTAAACTTCTGAAGTGCAGTTTGGTCAGGTATGATTTGATCTGAACTTACAAGCTAAGATGTACTATGGTTGTCTATGCTTGGAGAGGAAACCTACAAGGAAAACCAGGTTCAGTAGAGATTAAGAATTGACTCATGGGCAGTCTCTTTTCTGAGTTAGTACTGAGTCAATGTCTCAGCATGGTCTTAAGGGCAATGAGATGCCGTCTTTCAGATGAGACGTAAATCCCAAGGTCCTGATCAGTTTTGGTTTGTAGAGATCCCTTTAATTAAAGGTCAAATTTATTAACTATCCATACCTCTGGTACGTGTTAACCTTGACATCTTGGCCAAACTTCATCTCAGGTGTTCACATTCTGTCTGTCTCAATTCCAACTGCAATATAAGTTGGTTACAGCAGGGGTTCTCCAGCTGGTATAAATAAGCATAGCTCCAATGAAGTCAATGGAGTTAAGATGATTTACTTCAGCTGAGGATCTGGCCCCATGATTTGGGGTTTCCCCCCCTACTTCCTTATTAGTTGTTGCTCTGTATTTTTCAAGAGTTACCGTATTCCATTCCAGAAGTGGCTGTCTTTCAGTGGTAGAGGAAGTGATTCTTGGGTATATATACTGTATACTTGCTGTAGATTCCAAAACAGCTGGTGATCATTTACAAAGGTGTGATTAAAAAAAAAAGTAACGTATTATTGCAATACAAGTGGTTCCTCCACACTGAACTATGGAAAAAGCAATGTCAAAAAGCCAGTTTTTGCCCCATCTGCAATCAGTGCAACACAGTTAAACCAGCGACTCTGGCCCAGAAAACCAAATTAATATTTTTAAATGATGTAAAATATTATGATAAAAATACACATTAGTTTTAATTGCTGCATATGTTTTTATATGCGTATCACAATATGTTACACAGTAATTGGTGCTACAAAGGAAACATCTCACTTAAATAATTTAATGTCACCACAGTATTGCAGTCTAGGAATGGGTAAATATTGTGACTTAATGTGATAAAGCCAGTACCACACATTTCCTATATACACACAGACTCTGTCAGGGCCAGTTTTTTGATAGGCACAGTTCTGTGCGTTCCTGATTTGCACTGTTATTAAGAGTTTTGTGCACACAGTATTGTGCTTTCAAAATCGGCCCCTCACTGAGTTGCAGGTGGAAAGTCCTGGTGTGTGTGTAGGATGTACCTGAGATGCTCACAGGGAAGATATGTGGGCTGCAGAGTGCAGGCAGAGAAGCAAGTCATTAGTACATCTGTTGAGCCAGTTCCTTGCTACTCCCACAAATTAGTTGGGCCAGAATGACTTCCCTGGCTCCACACAATGTGCCTGACTATCCAGCCATAAGCGGAAGGTTAGCCCCACAAAGTTACCTGACACTGCTCTGCAGGTGGGTTGGGTCAGGCTTCAGCCTAGTGGCCCCCAACAAGCCAAGTCCAGCTCAGCTTTCATTTAACATCAAGCCTTAAGGCCCCATCCTAGCTCCAGGTGAGTGAGCAACAGTGTCCTCTTATCCAGTGGATAAGACATGGAGTTAGTAGGAAAGAATTGAATTGACAGATTTGAGGCTGGGGAAAAGGGAATTGTCTAGAAACAAGAGGGGAGACAGTAGATGGATTTTGAGGGAGTGAATTGAATGGAGGGATTTGAGTGATGAGAAATGAACTGATGGATTCGGGGAACAGTAATTAAACGGATTGATGTGGGGGAGGGAGGACATTGTGTATTAATGAAATAAGTCCTTAATATGCAACTTATGTTCATGATTGCAGCTATTGTAGCTAGATGTTGTTTATAAATATCTGCTTTCTCCATATGGATTTAATCACAAACACACATACACTGGGCATCTTCCAGAGAGCTCATTGTAGGCTGCTCAAAAAGGCATTGTCTAGGCTGCCCAGAGTTTACCATGTTGGCTCTTCAGGTGCACTTCCTGGTACTGTCATTCACTCTCACAACTTCATGGCACTGAAGTTTGAAGCTGATCAGTAAACATAGCCATCCGCTCTGTGAGGGATTCAGAAGCACAAATCTGCAGCTCCTGGAAAGCAGCTAAATGGATAGTAAGGATGGTCCAGTGATTAGGGCACTAGATTGGGATGCAGGAGACCTGCATTCCCCACTCTGCCACAGACTTTTTGTGTGACCCTGGGAAAGCCACTTAGCTTCTCTGTGCCTCAGTTCCCCATCTGTAAAATGTAGACACTAGCATTTCCCTACCTCACCGGGGGTTGTGAGGATAAATACATTAACTATTGTAAGGTGCTCAGATACTATAGTAATAGAAGCCATCTAAGTAGCCAGGAAAGATAGCTGTATTACAATTCCATATTTTTCCATCTGACAACATAAGAGCCATTTTGTTCCACTGTCGGACGTGGATGACTTAATGGAGAATCTCCAGTTTCCAAACTCTTCCCACGTGACCACAATGAAATTCTGTATCTTTATCATTGGGACACTGATTGATTTACTGTTGACATTTAGGCCTAATTTTCTAATCTCCTTGACACTGCCAGAGCGGTTTAAAAGGCCCTTAGGATAAATGAGAATTGGGCCTGTTTAACTTTTTTTCTGTCTTTAAAAGAAAGAAAACGATCCAGTTTTGTGTGTGACTTACATGATTTCAAGAATGATTGTGACAGGAAAAATTCTGAAGATCCTGATTACAACACATGTTCTTGGAAACAAGATGTATAGCACAGGGAGGCTGTCCCAGGAAGCAAGTTTTCTAAAAATAACATATGCAGATTATGTACATAAAATGTCATGAAATATCAGCACATAAAAATGTGTGGTAGTTCAGGCTGTTGTTGCAATTATAGCTAAAATATGCCAGATGAACGACATGCAGCATTTGGTGCTGTCTACAGTGAAATTTAGGCATTAGGCCAGTTCTTATTTTCAGTCTGAGGTCAAAGGCAATGCTTAGTTAGTACACATGGGCTTGGATCAGGACATCAAATACAAAAAATATTGTGGAGGACAGGCCGATTTTCTTTGTGGCTAGCCCAATCAGAGACACAGGTTTTCCTTGGACAAGTCACAAAATAAAGTCCTAGCTTGCTTGGACACACTGACTGTAGTCAGGAAGGTGTGTGGTTGAGTAGTTCAAGAGCAACTTGATGACAGCCCTAATGTACTTTCACGCCAATCAGGCCAAATAAGCTAGCTAGTCTTGTAGTAGTGTAACATCAGCCTTATAACAACATTAAGTTATGTTTGAACATGCAATAGCTTTAACTACAGGCTTTCTCCTGAATGAGAGAAAAAGAGACAGGCCCCAAATTATAGATTGTTGAGGCCCAGGGCCCGTGCAAGGAAGTTTCGTGCCCTAGGCGAAACTTCCACCTTGTGCCCCCCCCCCCCAGCCCTGCGGCAGCTCCCCGCCCCCCCCATCCTGAGCGCCCCCCCCCCCCCCATTACAGCCCTCCCACCCCGGGGAGCCGTGTGGCAGCTCCCCACCCCAGCTCACCTCTGCTCCACCTCCTCCCCGAGCACACCGCCCCTGCTCTAATTCTCCTCCCCTCCCAGGCTTGCGGCACCAAACAGCTGATTGGCGCTGCAAGCCTGGGAGGTGGGAGAAGTGGAGTGGCGACCGCGTGCTCGGGGAGGGGTCATAGGAATACTGTAAAACAAATTGGGGGCACTGCTTTTTGGTGCTCCCAAATCTTGGCACCCTAGGCAACTGCCTAGTTTGCCTTAATGGTAGCACCGGCCCTGTTGAGGCCCCCTGAAGAGGAGCTATGCGAATGAGCCCTTGTATGTGGATGAGATTCCTGAGAGTCCAAATATCCCTCTTGTTAACTAGCTATTTCACAAGAATGCTGTGAACCACAGGTCTGGATCTGGAGACTTAAGGGTCACTATAATCTTTGCAACGGAACAGAGCCAATGTAATGATTCACAAGGCTGAGAGGGTAATGCCTAAGATATAGATGACAGGAGCAGAGCTGCCAGCTATTTGATGGATCCATCTGACATAATCTGATTGTGAACCTAACCTTACATGTACCAGGCAGAAGGAAGTCCAGTTACTCCAACCACTGGATGGGTAAGCTCCACTATCATGTTAGTTCAAGGTGACACTCATGCCTTAGCACAAATCCCAAGTACAGCTTCAGCCATTGCTATGGAATAAGTCCTAGTTCTGCCACTACCTGCTCAACCCCTAGCAGTTTTCAAATTGATGCCCTTATGCTTCTCTCCTACATAAGCATGCCTGGAGGGGAACAAAGTAATACCAAAACCCTGCAGCTTCTTTAGAGTCATGGACGTTGTGCATTCACTGCCCCTGGATGTGCAAGACCATTGAGAGTATGGAGTGGGCAAGAAGTAGGTTCTGAAAAGGCAAAGAAGGAGTCTGGGATTCACAACTGTCTTGGCCTCTAACCCTGTGGATCCTAGTTTTTCTCTTTCACCCCTTGTTTCGACAGAGAACAAGAGCAGTAGCTGTGCTGCCATTACCTTTTGTGACATCACTGTGCTTAATTTTGCAGTGTGGCCCGTGGTAGCCTATGTCAGTTGGCAGGGAACAGCCTGTGTAGCCCCTTCTTTCTTCCTTCCTTGTGGTTCCAGCATAGCCGCTTTGCGCACCACACAGCAAGGCCTATGTTTGCTCTAAGACGGAACATTAAAGTGACCATCAAAAGACTGATTTTACTGGCAGAGCCGTGATTTGTCCCCACCAAACCGGCTCTTCCCCAACTCCACTGCAAAGGGAATGTTTTCAATAAGAGTCTCTTGAAATATTTTTTCCTGGTTGTGCTAAACTGATATATCTCAGGGCATGTTTTAGGAGTCCGGGATCTGGCATGAGATTAGTGGATGGTGTGAGGTAAAACAATGGTTAGAGATGCGTCTGAACCAAAACCACCTTGGGGAGTGGGGAGATCAGAATCTGAATCTGGATCCAGATCTGCCCCTGGCTATAATGGGTGAAATCAAATCCTCATAGCTGAAGACCCCTGATATTTGATGAGCTTGACCCACCTCTAATAACTAAGTAATTTGCACTCAGCCCCTTTCATCAGAAGATCTCAAAGCACTTTGCATTCCTTAATTAAATCTCACAACACCCCGATGAGGTTCTGTATGAAACATACCAAGGTTCTTAAGGGTAGAATTATAGGACACATGACATTTTCCTAGCGTACAGCTAGGTTTTCTTGAAGTACTATAAATTTTGTTAGAGTACTTCTTTTGTTATTTGCATAGATCTAAATATTGTTTGTTTTACCCAGTGACCTATATAATTCATTTTAATATATCCTTAGGAGCCAGGCTGGAACTGAAGGGATGTTTGGAGGGAATGCAGCTTCCCTTGCTACAACAAAGTAATTGTTTCCATATTTATGGACAAGATAAAAGTGCAGTAGGTTTCACTTTGTTTAGGGTTTCATGCTGGAATCCTACTTACCAATAGGAGGACTTGTTTGGCAATTTAAATATAGCCATTCTAGGTAATACAAATGAACCCAGGTCATTGGTTCCCCCCGAAGGGATGAGTGAACTCTTCTTAACTGCCCATTTTAATAAAATATGAATTTGTAATTTAATTTCTGACTTCCACAATGCATTTTCTATTGGTCCCTCACAAAATCATGACTGTTGTTATAAATGAAAGATACATATTTTTGGGGAGATGAGCCCCAAGACTTAAGACAGCAAGCCTCATATGGGCATGCCACAGACAACGGTCAGTTACTATGGTAATGGTGACCCTCAAAACGTCAGAATACACTAATTGTAGTTAGTTCATTGGTTCTAGGGTGACCAGACATCCTAATAAAATTGGGACTGTCCTGATATTGAGTTGTTTGTCCCGCGTCCTGACCGATGTACGGTTGGGATGCCATTTGTCCCAATATTTTGGTGTGGGGCTGGAGTGGATTGGTCACCCTAGCTGGCAGGCTCCCACGCAGCTCCCAGGAAGTGGCCAGAAGGACCCTGTGGCCCCTAGGCACGGGGCGGCCGGAGGGGTCTCCAGTCCGCAAGCTGTGCCTGCCACCAGAGCCGGCTCCATCACAGCTAATGGGAGCTCTGGGGGTGGGGCCTGTGAATGCAGGCAGCGCGCAGAGCCCCCTGGCCACCCCTGACCCTAGGAGCCAGAGGGATCTGCCGGCCGCTTCCCCAGAGCCGCCCCAAGTAAGCGCCGCCAGGACCTCACCCCTGCCCCAGGCGCTGCCAGGACCCCACCCCCACCTCCTAGAGTCAGGGGCGGCCAGGGGGCTCTGCGCGCTGCCCACACCATGCAAGCCCTGCCCCTGCAGCTCCCATTGGCGCGGTTCTGGCCAATGGGAGATGCGGAGCTGGCGCTAGTGGCAGGTGCAGCCCGTGGAGACACCTCCTGGCTGCCCTGACCCTAGAAGCCAGAGGGACCTGCTGGCTGCTTCCTGGGAGCTGGCCCGTTAAGGGCCGCCTGGATCCCGCCCCTGCACCTCCTCACCCTGAGGAGGCGAGCAGCTGGCGGGGGGCCAGCTAGGGGCAATGGGGCATGGATGGCATGGTCAGATGCACACTGGTCTGCCTGGCCCTGTGCTGCCAGCATGCCCCTTCCTGTTGGGGGCAGGCCCATGCTGCGCCACACAGCTCCCCCCCCAGCAGTGCCCCCCAGACCCACTATGCCCAGCGTCCCCCGGACCCACTATGCCCAGCACCCCCTCACAACCCTTTAACCACAAATGCACACTGCCCTGCACACCACTATCGCTGCCCAGCACCCCCCCGACAGCCCCACCACAACTGCCTAGCACCCCACACAGAACCCCCCACTCCCTAGTGCCCCAATACACACAGATCTCCCCCACTGCCCAGTGCCCTTCCCCACAGCCCCACTGCCACAACTACACAGTGCCCCAGACAGACCCCCTACTGCCCAGCGCCCTGACACACAATCTCCCCCACTGCCCAGCGTCCCCCCAATAGGCCCCCCACTGCCTAGCACCCCAAAACACACAAACCTACCCCACTGCCCAACCTTCTCAACCCCCTCACAACCCAGCACCCCACCACAGACCTCCCAGACACTCACTCTCCCATGCCCTGCCCCCTCCCCTAGCCACACTCACTGGCCTTGCTGGGCTGAACCAGCAGCACAGCCGGGGCTGGAACTGGGATCATGAGCCCCTCGCAGCTTCCTAGGGCTGTGCGCCTCACTCTCCCAAGGCTCGGGTGGGGGCTGTGTGCCTGGGGCTGTCCCCCCACCCCCACGTGTCCTGATATTTTACTCTTGCAATCTGGCCACCCTAATCGGTTCACAATCTTACTTTTAATGGAGGGTCCACAAAGTTCAGGAGGGCAAACAGTAACATGAGAAAATAAGAAGAAAGATATGTAACAGGCCATAGCTCACACGGGATGTGGAAATTTGTCAAAAGCATTTGGGACCTTTTTTATAAAGGACTAAATAAAATACACATAATATTAGAGAGATCTCGATTTGGTTATAAGGTGCTATATAAACATAGTCTTATTATTATGAGATGGAGCCACAGCCCACTGAAGTCAGTGGGAATCTTTCTATGGGCTTAATTTTGCAATTCTTCCTCATGTTGGGTAGTACTTATTCAAAAATGTAGTCCCATTTACCTCAATAGGGCTCCTGGCGCTCAAAAAGGCCACCTACCTGAAGAGGTACTACCCCAAATGACTGGTTTTAGGAAATGATTGCTCGTATGCAAAAATTCAGCAAATGTTTGCACATGTGGCTTTGTGCAATTAGAATGAGGGCATCTCTTGAAAATTTATCAATAAAGCTTCTACTTCAAAAGAAAAAGCCAGGGGGTTTTATTAGTAAATCTTTAAGGAAAACTGAAATGGCTCTGATTTAGAAAACTACAACTTATCATATAAAGTCACTGCTGCTTGTAGGACTCAATTCATCCTTAGTGTAACTCCAGAGAAGTCACGGCAGCATTAAACCTGACTGACTGCATTTCTGATCATTCAAACGTGTGCCTTTGTACAGATCTGCCCTGCATTGAACCCTGTTTTAGTGGCAATGTTTTAAAAAATAAAGTAAAGATACTAGGTTCTAATTATGGCTCCAAGAGTAATTCTTCCTCAGGTTTTGGATGATTTCATTTAACCTTCCTGCCTCAATTTCCCCTCACTTGGAAATTACCATAATTGTCTGTTAGGGTTTAATTTAAGTTATTGCTTCTAAAGTCATTGCCCTTTCAAAAAGGGAAAATGCTAAGTATTATCACCACAACAGTATTGCATTTATACATTCAAGCTGGTATAGGACCCTTGACCTACCATTTGCCATCTCCTCTCTAACCCCCTTTACCCACACTACAGACCAACATTATCCCTTGCTTTCCTCACATAAGATGAACAGTGTAAGGTTTCAAGTTAAACCTCACCATATTGTTAACCAGCATATCTCACATTCCACCTCTGCTTCACATTGCACTAGCTGCCCTGAGAGTTTTCAACTAGTGTTTCAGGAGCTGGTTTTTGACTAATATAGCTTCAGGCAGCCTGGGACATACCTGAGGTAGGGTCTCTCAGGCATTACAACTGCCTCTACCATTACAGTGGCAATCAGCAGAGGTGCTGGAGCCCCTTGGTTTGGAAGGAAAGGATGTTCTCCAGGAGGGTCCTTTGGCTATGGAAATTGCTCCCCACCTTGGACCAGAATAGCCTAAATTGGTTGACCTTCTCTTTTGATTACAATATTTTAATTATGGTCTCCACAATATTGCAATGTTTGTAAGCTCTATAGCAGAGGTGGGCAAACTATGACCCTCAGGCCACATCCGGCCTGCGGGACCCTCCTGCCCAGCCCCTGAGTTCCTGGCCCGGGAGGCTAGCCCCCGGCCCCTCCCCTGCTATTGCCCCTCCCCCGCAGCCTCAGCGTGCCCCGCTGGCGGCGCAATGCTCCTCTGGGTGGTGGGGCTGCGAGCTCCTGGGGCAGCACAGCTGCAGAGCCGGGGCCTGACCCGGTGCTCTGTGCTGCGCGGTGGCGTGGCTGGCTCCAGCCAGACGGCACAGCTGCCTGTCCTGGTGCTCTGGGTGGTGTGGTAAGGGGGCAGAGGACATAGGGGTTTGGGGGGGGTGGTCAGGGGGTGTGGATAGGGGTAGGAGTCCCAGGGGGCAGTCAGGAATGAGAGGAGGGGTTGGATGGGGTGGCGGGGAGCAGTCGGGGCAGGGGTTCCAGGGGCTGTCACGGAACGGGGGTGGGGTGGTGAATGGAACAGAGTCCCAGGGGGCCGTCAAGGGGCGAGAAGCAGGAGGGGTCGGATAAGGGGTGGGGGCTGGGGCCACGCCTGATTGTTTGGGGAGGCACAGCCTCCCCTAACCGGCCCTCCATACAATTTCAGAAACCCAATGCGGCCCTCAGGCCAAAAAGTTTGCCCGCCCCTGCTCTTTAGGGTAGGGATGGTCTTTTTATGTTACTTGCCGAAATCATCATCTGGAACAATGAGGCCCTGAGCCAATGGTCTGAGGGTACAAATAAAAGTAATAATAATAACTAAGCAAAAAAGCTAAATTTTCAAAATTATTAGATAATCTAGAACAATGGTATAGATTCTAACCAAGGGAGTGAAAATGACACCCTCAGAAACCCAACTAATGGCTTCTGACTATACTGATAATACTTTGTACATACTTCTCATCTAGAAAAGAGGCTCTCAAACTAGTGGGGGAGGCAGGCCACCAGGTGGGGTGCAGAATGTATTCTGGGGGGCCATGAGAAGCTTTAGGGGGGGAAATGTACTGCGCACATTTTACCCATAACAATGAATAACTAGCAAACCTGATTCCTCCAGACATATCAGGTCCTCAGTTGGCGCTGTGCCTTTGACTCTTGGTGGCGCTGTGCATTTTGACAAATGTCTGTTAAGCTTGCCTAGCATGATACAAAGTCGTTGCCATCTGTATGTTAATCTGTTTGCTATGATGCAGCGAGCACATTTAATTGTAAGCATTGACCACAATTGCAGTTTTGCTTTTATTACAATGGATCGTTGGCTCATTCGTACAACAGCAAAAAAACCAACTCAAGTGAAAACAAAGACGACGAAACGGATTCAAGTGAAGTACCTCTGCCGCATATATCAGCATATGTTCTTTATGGTGGTGGGGTGTAAACTTCTACAGATACAACGAAGTTGGACGCAGTCAAATACATTTGAGAAATACTGATCTAGCAGGATCTCCAAACACTTTGCAAACTGTATATACAAGTTTAATTTCCCCTGCCAATAATGCAGCCATCTCACAGAAGTGAAGAATAATTTAAATGAAACTACAAGGGAAATGTATTTAGGTGGGATATAAAAAGCAGTGTTGCAACTTGGTCCGGACATTAGGGCTAAGATCCTTGCACCTGCTCTTGCAAAAATTATTTTAACACCTTTAATTACCACAAATTCATGGTGCTAGTTGTATGTCTCATGTGAAGGATTATTGCTATTGTTTTAATTTGTCTTAGCGAAGTGTCTTGGTGCCTTAGTCACGCTAAGGACGCCATTGTGCTAAGTGCTGTAGAGACACAGAACAAAAGATGGTCCCTTCTCCGACGAGTGTACAATCTAAGTCTAAGACAAGAAGAGAAAACAGATGGATACAGATGGACGGGGAGTACCAGGAAACAATGAGAAAATATTGGTTATCATGAAAGGCTGTGGTATCAGTACACCAGTAGCCTAACTGATGTCAAATTTTTGTAGGCATCATGGCACTGGGGAGTTTTAAGGAGGGTTTTGAGGGAGGATAATGAGGTAGGATTGTGGATGCTTATGGAGGACCCCCTCCCAAGCCTGTGGGGCAGCATGGGAGATAAGGCAAGGTGCTTGTTTAAAAATGTAACAAGTGGGCAATGGAGGCTGACATCCTGGGCCATTGGGAGGGAGGGTGTTGATAATTTGCTAGTGAATGAGTGATGATAGATAGGATACAACAGGCCATGAAGGGGCTTGAAAATTAATACAAACAGTTTATAGTTGATGTGATAGAGAAGGGAGGACAGCCAGTGGAGGGATGAAAAGAGAAAGGTGACATGGTCAAAGCACAGACTAGGAAAATTATCTTTGCAGCAACATCCTGACTGGATATGAGCGGGGCCAGATAGCATTTGATATCTGACACCATGTGGAAGGATTGGTTCAGTTCTGACTCAAAAGAAAGATTGCTAATTATTGAGTCATCAACTCTACTTCCTACAGTATCTGAGTGTTTTCTTGGAGGTCTCCTTTCCAAGTCCTGACAAGATCCAACCCTTCTTAATCCGTGAAATGGAATGTGATTGGGATTTTCATAGACTCATAGAAATGCAGGGCTGGAAGGGACCAGTCATCAATTCCAGCCTCCTGTACTGTGGCAGGATCAAATAAACCTAGACCAGCTTGGACAGGTGTTTGTCCAACCCCTTTTTAAAAACTCCAATGGGGATTCCACAACCACCCTTAGAAGCCTATTCCAGAGCTTCACTACCCTTATAGTTAGAAAAATTTTCCTAATATTTGCCCTAAATCTCTCATGCAGCTGATTAATCTCATTACTTACCTTCAGTGGACATGGAGAACAATTGATCACCATCCTCTTTACAGCAACCCTTGACATATTTGAAGACAAGTTATCAGGTCTCTCCTCAGTTTTCTTTTCTCAAAACTAAACATGCCCAGGTTTTTTTAACCTTTCCTCACAGATCAGGTTTTGTAAACATTTAGCATTTTTGTTGCTCTCCTCTGGACTCGCTCCAATTTGCCCACATCTTTCCTAAGGTGTGGCTCCCAGAATTGGACACAGTATTCCAGCTAAGGCCTGACTAGTGTCGAGGAGAGCGGGACACTTACCTCCCACGTCTTACTTACGACATTCCTGTTAATACACCCCAGCACGCTGATAGCCTTTTTTTTGCAGTTGCATCACATTGTCGACTCATATTCAGTTTGTGATTCACTATAATGTAATGTATAAGAAATTGCAAAGGGGAATCATATTTGGCTCATTATTTTCAAAAGTGATTCTAGTGATTCTTTGGGTGCTTCAATTTTGGGTGCCCAATTTAGTCACCCATCCTTTGAAAATCAGGCCCCTTTAAGGTACCTTAGATTAAGCACCTAAAACTAATTATTTTCCCTTTATAAGTAGAAACAATGGGTCCTGGTTCCTGGCTAGGGCTTTTAGACACTTTGGTAACACAAATGATAAATACAATAATAAAATGTGTCTACAGTCCAACACCTATTTATGCCACTCGGAAAGGGATGTCCTTTTTAGTAAATATAGCATGTTCTGGCATTCAAAGAGTTAATCTGCTGCCATCTAGTGGCCTGTGAATAACTTGCAAGCTGCCTTTATAATTGCCCTATGGATACAGTTTGTGTATTAAGGAAAGACTTTTAAAGTTCTTAATAAATCTAATACTCTGTCAAATTGCCCATGTTACACATTTTTAATAATTCTCTAGATAATAAAGGTTTTTACCCAGAGAGTCAACCAGAATTAAATTACTTTATAACAGATTTCCCCCCCAAGGATACTTCTTACGTAATGCAGTAAGTGCATGCTGTTCCGACAGCTTTCAGAGAGAACAAGGGCTTTTGTATTGAAATATAGAAAGGCAACATGATTAATTAGTTTCTCATTATTTTTCTTTTATTGTATATTGCTAGGGATTTTTTTCCCTGAAAGAAACTAACAGAAGAAGAGTAATACTCACTTCCAAAGCTTACCCACTTGGTCAGTATGGTTGTGTAAGCGCTAGAAACTTTTATTACAAAAATACTTCTGAGAAGTACAGTCTGTCCTGTAGCTGCTGCACCGCAATGCCTAGCAACCTGATCTCAGAGGACAGTCATGTGAACAACTGAACTGTTTGTTTGCTCCATGTTGAACTATTTGTCACTGGACATTTTGTCTCAAAAGCTTTTAATATTTAATTAGATCCGGCCTCGCTCTCTGTTGTTACAGTTTTGCAGCTATCTCTGCTCTCCCCAAATGTTGCAGTTTGTTTTCCTGCAGTGCAGGGGCAGGCTGTTGGGGGGAGTGAATTGTGTTTCTGCGGCAGATGTGACTCTTTTATTTCAATTGATTTTCAGTTAATAACTTTTAACCTCCTGAACCAATGAGTCTGCTGCATGGTTTATGCATCAAAGAGCAGAGCTGCTGTATGGCAGGATGAAAAGTACAGCTGTTGCATGTGTATGGAGCAAATAGCACCATGGTAACTGTTAAAGAACTAATCAGAGACGTGGAAAAATATTCCAAACCCCTCTTTACCTTCTAGAAATATGCCGCTACCACCACCAAAGGCTTTTTCAGTGTCAACAGCTATGGAGATTTATAACTCACTAAAATTCTCTGGGGAACAAAGAATTGGGAAATTGAACAACACCTCATCTATCCACATGGCAGTTATTTATATAAGGAAGTAAGCAATAACATTAACAGCAGTCCTCACTTGCCTTCATTCTCCAACTCCAAGTCCTACACCAAGAGGGCTTTCACTTTGCTCAGTCAAGGAGTTAAGATGATTTGCTAGGACTTATTTTTTCTAGAGTGCCCCAAATATTCCAAGGCACAAGGTACCAGGCACAGCCCTGTCTCAAAGGAGTTCCAGTTTCACTTGTAGCCCTAAGACAACAGAAGGTAACAAACAAAAGGGTGGGTGAAGGTGGCAAGAGTTACAATAGGATAGTGTGGTTAAATCTATCGTAGGCGCTCAAATGTCTGAGCACACTCAAGCTTTAATCTTCAGAGGAGTCTTGTTCCCAATTTACAGCTGGGAACTGAGGCACAGAGAAGCTAAATGACTTGCCCCGTGTCACTCAGGAAGTCTGTAGAAGAGCAGGGACATGAAGCCAGTTTTCCACGTCCTAGGCTAGTGCCAGAATTACTGGACCATCCTTCCTCTGCTTACTCAGTTACACCTGGATGGCTCTGGATTTGAGTGTTGTTTTCTTTCTTAATACAATTTGTGAAGGCAGCACAAGGAAAGTGAATTTTTAGGAAGGATTTGAATGGTGAGGGTGGTTGGTTAACAGCCTGTCTGCAACTCCACATCACCCACTGCTTTTTAGTAGCAGACCCTTGCTCAGATTCCATAGTGGTTACTGGTGAATTGCGTGCAGTTCCTCTTGTGGGAAGGAACATTGTCTTAGTGGATAGTCACTGGCATTGCTGGCCTATGATGCAAGGGTTTGCAGATTGCTTGTGAAATTGTGGCTCACTGCCATACAATAGTGCATAGCAACATCGAACACAGTTCTGAATTTTTTGGAGAGGACTCCAATTTTCTTGGAGAGATTTAGCAGCCAGCAATGGGTAGACCTCCCCCCCCCCCCGAGCTGAGGAAGACCAGGGAAAGCAGAGAGGTGTGGATTTCATTCAGAGCTAATTGGGGAAGTGTAGTATCAGGGTTGAAATCATGTGGGCAGGGGAATGTTATCTGATACAAATAAAAAAGAATAGGACAGCAGCATGATTCATGTATACAGCCACAATAAATGATTAAAAGGCAATGGACTAAAGCTTGAAAACATCCACAACATGTACTGGCCGACAGCAGGCAGGAGTCGGGAGCAGGAGGCCATGATATCCACTCTCCGTTGCCAGCCCAGGTTGTATCTCTGCACACATCAGGCTACTAGAGGAGCAAAAACCCATTAATCCACTATGGACCATGCCCTCTGATGTTCCTCGGGACTGGGCTGGGCAATTGCCAACTCATCACCTCTCTATTCGTTATTCCCTCTCCCTTTCCCCACACCTCCCCAACCAGCCAGTCAATCCCTAGCCCCATAAAACAACTCTCCAGGTCTAGAACTGCTGCGCTCAACAGGGGCTCCTATGAAAGGTGCTACAACCTGGTGTTGCTGGGTGCCAGGTGCTCCCAAAATCTTCTGGTGGGAGGCTTGCAGTGGTACCAACCCTCGTAATTTTGAGTCTCATGACACAATGTCCTTAAAGTTCCAGTTTCTGGATTCATGTGATTACCTGAGACTCCCAGCTTTCATTTGAAGGAACAAAGTTTTAGCCCTTATGCTTTCAGAGAAAAGCTTGAAAACATGACCCAAGTGCACTCTGAAGGCTCAGAACCCAGAAACAAAGAACAAGACCTCAAAATTTATTATTTTTCAAAACAGCATGAATTTTAAGGCAATCTCCTGATTTTTTGAGGCCTCATTCATAACTGTGGCATTAAACTTACACAGCACAACCGAGGGGAAGAACTATCCTTTTCTAATAAAAAACAGCCACAGAACCTTTATTGTCCACACAGAGAGGAGACTTTTTCTTTACAGACTCAGCTGAAAGACTCCTAAGGAAAGCATAAGTCTGCTCCTTAGCAGGGAAGAAGAGGTAGTAACACATGACACAAAGAAAGTGGAGGTATTTAATACCTATTTTGCTTCATTCTTGACTCAAAGATTTAATTGTGACTGCATGCATAACACAATTAATATTAACAAGGGAGAAGGACCACAAGCCAGAATAGGAAAGAACAGGTTAGAAAATATTTAGATAAGTTAGAAGTATTCAATTCAGCAGGGCACTTAAAGAACTTGACGCAACCTTGGAACCATTAGTGATTATCTTCAAGAACTCATGGATGACAGGTCAGGTCACCGAAGACTGGAGAAGGATAAACATAGTATGTCTTCAAAAAGAGGAACTAAGAGGACATGGGGCATTTGGAACCAGTCAGACTAGCTTTGATACCTGGAAAGATACTGGAACAAATTATTATACAATCAATTTGTAAGCACATATAGGATAATAGGGTCATAAAGAAGAGTCAGCATAGATTTGTCAATAACAAATCATGCCAAACCAGCCTAATTTCCTTCTTTGACAGGGTTACTGGCCTAGTGGATAGGCAGGAAGCAGTATATGTGATTTATCTTGAGTAAAGCTTTTGACACTTTACTACATGATATTCTCAAACGCAAGCTAATGAGATGAAATTTCATCTAGAGATGAAATTACTATAAAGTGGGCTCATAACTAGCTGAAAAAAACATATTCAAAGAGTAATCATCAATGGTTTGCTGTCAAACTGGGAGGACATATCTAGTGGGGTCCTGCAGGGCTCTGTCCTTAGTCTGGTACTAGTCAACATTTTCATTAATGAATTGTATATTGGAATAGTGCATAGGCTTATAAAATTTGTAGATGACACCAAACTGGGAAGGGTTGCTAGCACTTTGGAGGATAGGGTTAGAATTCAAAAAGACCTTGATAAAGTGGAGAGTTGGTCTGAAATCAACAAGGTGAAATTCAGTAAAGATAAGTGGAAAGTATACTACACTTAGGAAGGAAAAATCAACATACAAATACAAAAATGAGGAATAACTGGCTAGGCAGAAAAGGATTTAGGTGTTGTAGTGGATTATAAATTGAATAGGAGCCAACAATGAATGCAGTTGCAAAAAATATTCTGGGTTGTATTAACAGGAGTGTCATATGCAAGACACGGGAGGTAATTGTCTCACTCTACTCACCACTGATGAGGCCTCAGCTGGTGTATTGTCTCATTTTGGGCACCACACTCTAAGAAGGATGTGCACACGCTAGAGAGAGTCCAGAGGAGAGTAACAAAAGTGGCCTAAGATTAGAAAAACCTCATTTATGAGGAAAGGTTACAAAAATGGGGTATGTTTAGTCTTGAGAAAAGAAAACTGAGGTGAGACCTGATAACAGTCCTCAAATATGGTAAGGGATGTTATAAAGAGGATGGGGATCAACTGTCCTCCTGGTTCACTTGTAGGGGAAAAACTACAAGTTCCATTTTGTTTGCAAGGAGTTGTTTGTCCACCATGTTGGTGACCTTCTTCTTGAGACAACTGGTGCCTTTTTCTCTCTAAGGAGTGAAAGAGCAAGGGTCACATGGCCTGTGTTCTGCCTAGTAACAGGAGAGCATAAAAGACTGCTGCACCCAAGAGGAGAGGCTGTCCTTCCTGGTGGCAGCGCAGTACATGTCCTAGCCAAGACTTCTTCTGTGGTCTTCTGTAGAACCATCCAAGATGCAAATGCCGCCATTCCAGCTATCAGTTCCTGATTGATTACTATCTTACCTGTATCCTGATCTCCTGTGTCCTCACCTTGGTGTCCTGATGTATTCCATCTGTGATGTCCTCTGTAGTGGGTCCATTCCTCTGAACCTGGTGCAGTATGCTGTGTATCTCTGTACCTTACCTGTAGCAAATTCCCCTTTGTCCTTATGGGTTTGGGATCTTTACTTTATATCAGTTTGTTGTGCCAACCTGTACCTGTATGCTGGGGGTCCTATACATCACTGTTTCCTGTTTGAGTCACTGTTTAATAAACCAGTTTGCTTTATAGTTAATCCTGCCCTTAGTTTTCTCTCCATTGATAGATGAGGTTTGGGGGAACGAGTCTAATGGGTGGGGACTCTGAGGTGTGGAACCTAGAGCACATCCAGTTAACCATAGGAAAGATCTGAGTTCCTGGTTAACACACTGAAGGTAGGACAATAAGCCATCATACTAATCTGCAGCAAGGGAGATTTAGGTTAGATATTAGGAAAATCTTTCTGACTAGTTAAGGATAGTTACGTACTGGAACAGGTTACCAAGGGAGGTTGTGGAATCCTGATCACTGGAGGCTTTAAGAATAGGTTAGACAAACACCTGTCAGGGATGGTTCAGGAATATTTAGTCATGCCTCAGCAAGGGGGGGATGGACTACATAACCTCTTGAGGTCCCTTCTAGCTTTACTTTTCTAAGACTCTGATTTGAGCCTGTGGTTCCAAGGTGCCTACGCCTCAGATTTGAAAAGCATAGACCATAAAGCCATGACCCCAATAGGATATAAAACCAGAAATATTTTGGGCAAACTATTTCTTATTGCTGATACTCTCCACAGAACTAGTCAGAAAAGAAAGAATCTTGCTTGTCTCTATTAACACTCAGTCTGTAGGGGAATCAGAGCAGGTCTGATAAAGATATCACATTTAACATCATCCAAGGTAAACTTTATAAAGATATCAAATTTACAAATATTGCAGAGTCTGGCTTCACATTTAATTGGCTTACACTTTTATATATATCTCATTTTTAAAGTAAGGCCTTTAAAATGCAATTTGGACAAGTTACTTGTATAGAGCTGGAATCATGTGTAGTCTCATTGCAACTTTAGTGACAAAAGCAGCACAACTTGTAATATGACCTATGCGTATGCTTAGATTTACGGTGTATTCATTATTTTAATAGCACTTAATGACTTAGTGTCAAAATTCTTTTTCCAACTTCTTTTATTTAAGGAAAAGCTGTTATGTCACAATCTCATGCCTCCTCTAATTGGATAAGCATTTCCTTTGTCCTTGAAACAGCAAAGTAGAATGTGTACCCAGGAGCTAGAAAATGAGAAAGCATCTGTCTTTGCATTTGGCAGGCCTGAATTAAAAAACTCACTGCGTGTGCTATAATTTTTTGAATTCTGACCAGCACCCCCATCCTCCCATTCCAATATGCAGTTGTAAATGTCAAGATAAGCCCATTTTAAAAAAAATCCTTTGGACCAACGCGTAGAACATCAGTGACCTGCCTACAACAGAACGCAGGCCGTGATCCAGCAAAGCACTTAAGTGTAGTAGTCTATTGAAGTCAATGAAATCACTAAAGTATGTGCTTAACTTTTGCATGTGCTTTGCTGGATTGGGGCCTAAGTCTCTTTCTAGTCAGAGACAAACAAAATGAGCGCTGAATACACACAAAACACTTCTGCCAATTTTGTTTTTTAAAAGTACCACCTAAACTACACTGGATGGCTCATACTTTATTTAGAAGATGCTTCATTGTGTCAAATATGTAATGGAGAGGTTATGATGCCCTGCCTTCAGAATGTTAATGCATTAAAATGGAGCACTGCAGAGAACGTTAAACTTTCAGATGATAATGAAGCCAAACATAAAGCTGTCACGTTTTTTAATAACATGTGAAAAATGTATTACCACACACCTATTACACAGAAAAGAGGTCGAGAAAAAGAAGACATACATGAGCTTTGGCTACTCTACTGATTCTTACAGGTACTGGTGTACTGCATTAGCAGCCACCCTTTGGACTCTGGTGCATAGTTATGGCTTGTTCTCCTTTCCCATTATCTCAATTTGTATAACTACTCTACTCTACGGACTCGGGGGGGGGGGGGTTTGCAATGCAGGTATTTATACCCTGGACAATGTTTCCCACCACACTTCTTGATTAATATTAACACTTTGCCTAGTTATAACCTGCTTAAACCTCGTATTTTCTGCACGTATTTCAACCTGGCAAGAGATCATAATCTTTCTCAAATGCAGACCTTGTCATAGTTATTAATGCCTTTGTCACCTCCTCAGTATCTTACTGCAATGAGCTTTACTGATCACTTGGAAACTTCAGGTAGTGCAGAATGGAGTTTACCCATTTACTAAGTGGCATTTCTCACAATGAGAATAACACTATTGTGCCATAGTTTTATTTACAGGTGCAACTGAAGCTGCTGGTTTTAATCTAGGAGGTCCTAAATGGTTTGTCTTCACTACTTAGGGACTCTGCCCCTCTCCATGTCCGATCACAAGTGTGATCAGCTGAAGTACAGACTAATAGCCTGCAGTTTTAAGTGGGAGGGAATTTGGGGGAAAGCTGTTAATGGGAGTCCTCTATACTTAAATTCACACCCCAAGTTGGTTAGAATGGGCCCAGATGTATTGATTCTGTTGCTATGCTGCATGGTTCACCATTTACATAGGCTTTTCCCTGTGCTGCAAAGGTTTTGAGGTTTTTGAACGACAGAAGAGTCTCTCTTTTTTTTGGGATGGGGATTCAGAGTCAATCAACTGGCTCTGAGTCAGTAGGTTAACTGTTTAATTTGTTGTGTAATTATGTATTAGAGTTCAGCAGCATGCATTTAGGTTTCAATTGGCCTATTTTATACATTTTCTCATAACTTATAATTCAACACTGCATAGTTTCACCGCATGTCAAAAGTAACCACACTCCAGTAGCTTACTCTTTAAAGAGATTTCTTTACCATTAACTTTGTTACAGTAGACACAGCCTGGACACTGTTAGAGTGACAAGGACTATTTCCTTAATTACTGTACACTGATAATAGCATTTACTCTGGCAGCTCCAGTGCTATTCAATCAAGCGAGATCCAATACAAAAAAGCTGATTTGCCAAAAAAGAGATTAGCATAAGTGCCTACAGTCACTTTTTGAAGTTAAAGCTACTGTCTCTGTGAGCACTTCTTGTGGGAACTTTATGAAGATAAAATGGATTACTCTCATCTGAGATATTTGGGGACAATTGTACTGAATCTCAATTTTTAGACTAATTGCATTTTTAAAGAAAAATAATGAAAACAAACACTGTAAAATAAAGAATGGATCAAATCTGGGTTTCAAAGTGCTAAGGAGCATAGGAAAGGCATATTTATTATCTTATGTGTACATGAATATTTGTCTGTTGCGGTGAATTCTGCACTCCCCAATTTTGTATTGCTGGACTTAGTCATCAGCCGATCTTGTGGTGACTAAAGTTGTTGCTTTTTATAATTAAATGCCATTATTTACAGTAGATCTCATACACACTGGAAATGCAGACTTTAGCATTATGTACATTTGTAAGCAGAAGGTTAAGCACGATATTTAAATGGTGAACTAAAATGAGATCAAGGCTTAAAAGCAAATTGTAATGAGGTATGAGAGAGGTGGTAAGTGGACATTAATCACCACACAGACTTAATCAGGTTTTAAGCACTCCTGGGGAAAACACCAAGACTCACTCACATAGGGTCTGATCCTACCAACACTTATGCCTGTGAATAACTTTACTCGTGGGAGTAGTCCCACTAATATTAAAAGTGTTTAAAAAGATCCGGACCATATTCTGCCTAAGCTACAATAGCAACCACACAATCATTTTGTCCTAAGAGGATTTGAGAGTATAAGTAGTTGTAACCTCACTCAAATCGTCACCCGACGCATGATAACACACATGTGGCTAGGGAGCATAAAGATCCATTTTACCATGTTCTATCCCTTCCCATAGTCTATTACTCTGACATCAGGATCACAGACAATCAGTTATTGCCAAAGACAGGCCTGCTAAAACCATGGAGCTAGTGCCTTCTCATGGGACTGAGCTCATTGTCTCAGGGACACATTTAGCAATCACAAATCCCGGCTTAGAACACTAGCCCATCTCTACTCTTATTTCAACACTTTCACAATGGACTTAAACTACTACTAAAATAAAAATTCCAAGTGGATAGCAACATTTCCATAGATATACAATTCATTGTGACAAGGCAGTTTTATTAGATGCTTGGAAATACTAATATGCTTCACCATTTAACTCTACTCCCTCAAATACAAAACCATACAACTCCCAAACTCCAGCCTACAGCAAGTTTAACGCCCTCTTTGGGATTGTCTCAAACAGTAGTAAAACAGATCCAACAACCAGGGTGAGTACAAGATGATCTACCCTTGGCTGGGAGGAGAGGGGGCACAGAGGGGAGAAGAGATAGAAGTGAGGAGGTGAAAAATGGGGCAGATATCCATCCATTGTTTATCTTTTCAAGGAGTAGCAAAATGAAAAATTCTACAACCCCTTAATTCTGATTGTAGAAGAGGGACAGTGATGTAACTGTTCTCAGGGAACAATATTCTTATTTTGTGGGAGGAGGTGAGCCAAGATACTTAAGCTCTAGAGAACCTTTAACACAGGAAGCTATTTATCATAACAAGCTTGGTTGATACTGCTCCCATACTGAACCAATTAGATTAGCCTATTTCGTCATACTTCATAACCTGGGATGATAGGTTTCCAAGCATGGTACAGTGCAGTAATTGAATTTTGATCAAACACACATGGCTCATAACCCTGTATGTGAAACTTTCAGAACAGTTCACAGCTTTTAAATATCCAGTCAACATGTTGCCAAAAGTACAGGATGTACTTGATGCAAGTGGGAAGGAGGAGAGAGAGTGTGCTGTAACTTGGTACAGTTGTAAAACAAACATTTTTTATTCTGATTCTGTTCCTACTTTTGCAAAGGAGCTGGGAGAAAGACAGCGAATGTCAAGTCAGTCACTTTTCATCCTAGCCCCCATACCTCCCAGATACACACTTACATTACCACACACTTTTAAATTCAAGATACTGTATGAGATACCAGGAATTGTGTCTGTTAGCATCATGTTCATTGCTCATGCTTATTTAACAAAATAACTGAAAAGTGGTGCACATCATCCTCTTGATAGGGCTATAGTGCATGAGATTATGAAATGACAGCCCTGAAAAATAAAGATTCCTTCTTTCCCCGGCTTCCACTATTGCCAATGCAACGCATACAGTGGCGTAGTCCTGCTCTCTTCAGACTATGCAGGGACAATCAGTCACACAGACGTTGGTATCAGTCAGGTCCTTAGCAGATAGTGGCTTCCCATTACATGTTTTCCGTATGTCTTCCTCTCAGTAAATGCAAGGGGTTTGAAAGTGGTCTCTAAAGAGAACAGAAAATAGTAACCATTTCATTCCCAACAATTTTTGGTACAAGATGTTTACCATAAAATATGTCCAAAGCACTGTGAATCTGAACAGCAAAATGAACATTGTGTGTTTTGGTACTTGTTAAAATAATACGTCTGATAAATACAAGTTACAGCTGCCACCTGGCCTACAACTATCCTAAGCATGCTAGGGCTTTTTAGAACGGTGGTTCCCAAACCTCCATGTTTCAGTAATAGCACATCACTGCCAACCTCCTTTTTAGATGTGTGCACTCTACCCTGCCAGGGAGCTGGGGCTGCTTCAAACCCCAGTTTCATGCAATCCTGTACAACTGAAAGGGATACACTACTGATTCGGCTGAGAGCTTTGTTTATATTACGCTGATCCAAATGACCAAAAAAGATTGGGAACTTTCCACCTCACAGCCTTCTTACACACCTGTTTTGGAGCACAGGTCGGTAAGTGAAAACAAGTTACAGCTTCCAAAGGGGAAAATGGTGCTTTCCAGGTTTAACCAAAATGTGGACCCCACTTGGTCTTGCCTTTGGGTCAGGACCAGGTACAGTGACAGGGTGCAACCACCAAGTAAGCCTTCTAAACTCAGAACAGAGTCCAGGGAAAAAAATGACTGACTTAAGCTGTTGCAGAGAAGAGGAGACAGAAAAAGAACTTAATGTGCCACACATCAAAACTGGGTCCAAGTTTCAGCTCAAGGCAAGGTTAAAAAACAGGCCTGTTTAATCCTCTTAAAGAGAGGATTTATACAGTAATTACAGTAATGGAAACTGATCTTTATAATTCTTATACCAGCTACAGACCCGCTGTGTCATATGCATCGACAGAGGTTGCTAGCTACTTTTCTTACGGACTCCAGATGCAAACTTGAGAACAGACCGTTCAAACCTACAGAGGCTGAACTATCAAAACAGAGCCTGCGCATGTCCAAGATCTAATTAGGCTCAGGGGCTAAAGATAAAAAATCCTAGAAGAAACTGGGAGTATGCTATTTTTTTCTGTTAAGATGGAGAGATGCTGTGCAATATATTTTAATTTCTTGTTCATGGAATTTGTGGAACCAGGTTTTCCTTTCACACTGTGTAAACAGGTTTAGAATGCATTTGTTTTTATCTTTCCATTTCCTTTCCTTTGTTACAGCCTGAGGTCCACAGAGACAACACAATGGTAACAGCATCCTGTTCTGGCACAAATTCACCTCACATTCACACTCCTGTTAATCTTTGTTGTGCGAGAAAGAACACGAGTGCTAAGTCTTTGCCTGTGTACTAAACAGCAGCTTCAGCAGACCTAGGAATTCAGCTATGGGGTTTGGTTCCACCTACAGGAAGCAGGAGGCAAAAAAAAAAAAAAAAAAAAAATCATGCTCTCAAGCTTCTTCTGTACCTTATTCCTCAGGTCTAGAACCTGCAGCCAGGCTTGTTGAAGTCATCTATCCAGTGGTGGAATAATGATTTTGCTGCCCCAAGGCCCTGAAATAATTGCCGCCCCCGGCCTCATATGAACTTGTTTTAGTTTTTTTACAAATTCGTTTGAACTAAAATGAAGTTAAATATCATTAAAATAATTGAACATTTACAAGTTTTATTATAAATAAAATTACAAGTATAGCGGACCCTCACTTGAACGCGCATCTGTATAGTGCGATTTCGCTTATAGCACAGGACCACGCATGGATCCAAAACTGAGAACCGATTAATTTCTTCCTTCCGGTCATATTATTAACGTTTAGGATTCTTGTGAGTATGTTTACTAAATGGCATCGCACCGTCATTGGTGGTTTCAATATGCGCTATGATTGGTAGAATCACGGCATCACTGATGCCGCGATTACAAAAATGCTGCTATTATAAATTTGCCGCCCTAGGCGTAGGCCTTGTCAGCCTAGGCAATAATACGCCGCTGCATCTATCCAGCCCAGTTCTCCTGACTTCATTCATGTAAAGGACTCCGACTGGGTGCCAGGTCATCTCTAAATACTAATTAATATAGTTCTGAAGAAGTCCAACTTCTCCAAAGTCCTTCAGAAATTGGGGAAGGAGGTCCACAAGAGACAGGTATTTTTTGGCAGCTGACGCATGAATGAATAGGGTGTTACGTAGCACATAGATGGAAATATGCTTTAAAGTGGAAAAAATACTGATACAACCATGCTTGAAATATTATGGATCATTTTGGTCTTCTAATATCTGGTTAAACATTTGGAGAAAATTACAAAGAAAGACAGCAACTTTGACTTAGGCTTTGTCTACACTGGAACCTGAACGACAAAACTTTTGTTGACCGGGGAATGAACCCCTTTCCCACCTCCCCAAAACAACAAAAGTTTTGCCAACAAAAAGCACCGGTGCATCAGCTCTCCAGCTGACAAAGCTACCACTGCTCGTTGTGAGTGGAAGTTTTTTGTTGGTGAGAGAGCTCACTCCTGCCGACAAACAGCGGCCACACTGCATGCCTTTTAGCGGCATGACTGTATGGCACAGCTGTCTCGTTAAAAAATGCGTAGCGTAGACGTGGCCTTAGAGTTTGGTAGGACTAGAAAGCATCACAGTGTAACAAAGACTGGCTTTGGGATGGGGGCAGGGAGAACAGCAGCAGTTCCTGATTAAAACCTGATCTAACAAAACACTAAAGCATACGCTTAAAATTAAGCATTTGCTTTAATGGAATGGGGCCTATGTTACTTTTGTGGTTAACTGCCTCCTGCAACTGCTTGTTGAAAAGAATATATCTAGTACATGACTGCTGATTAAGATACATGCCCTTAGTGAGAGAAAAGAACTTGTGTAAAAAGCCTAAGTCCACAGGTGCATATAAATATATGATGGACCTTTACAACAATGAAGAGAGTGTAAGAACTCAAAGTTACCAGACTGTACACGTGTATCTTAGGTTAAAGAACTGTATTATGGCATAGTAGAGAAATATAATTGAATCATGTAATTAATTACAGTCACAATATATGACTATGAGACAGCAGAAACATATGGTTGCCTGTGCAAGTTTATCTTTGACATTTCCCCAATTGAGTGTTTAAGCACACAACTGTAATGTTCCCAACATCGTTTTGTGTATAGCATATTGATAGAAATTGCAGCAGAAGCAACAGGAAGGGCAGTGGATCCAGAAATGGGCTAAATGAAGCTAAAAAAACATGAAAAGATGGAACATGTGAGAAGACTGAATACACAGAGCTGGGTAAGCAAATATAACCCAATATACTCTTGAGGAACAAAGGAAACAATAGTTGATGGGGTCACAACAGATGTTTTCCAAAAACTCTGATAGAACATTTCAAACACAAAGATCTTCCTGCAGCTCTGAACCGTTTTACTGGCAGGCTACAACAATACACCTTTGGAAACAATAAAGCCGAGCATTTCAAGGTTTCATCGGGTACAGAAGTCAAAGCAGAGAAGTGATATCTCTGTGTAGTAAGTGGAGAGAGAAAAAAGCAGCAGAATCAACAAAACAGTATCAGGAGACATTAGCTATTTCCCCTGCCATTTAAATCATTGCCGTCCAATAGCCATCAGAGAGTTTGCTCTTTAAAATGCTTTTAAAACAGTTTTCCTGGAAAACATGGTATGTGCATATGATGATGATGAGGTATACAGGTTGACGTGCACAACTAATGCAGCCATGTCCTACGCACACACAAAACCAAACAACTACACCACAATGTATTTCCTATTTTTATATAAAAATTTAAAATAATGTATATATTTTATATACATCCACCTTCTCTAATTTCCTTCTCACTGTACAAATCAATGCAACGTGCCCCAAAGTGATTCCTTTGACTAGGTACTACACTACACTTCAATACTGCAGTGATGCATGCTGTAGACAGAAAACCTTAAGATAAAGAGAATGAAATAATGACAATGTTTATGGAGAATACATGGTCTTGTGGTCTGACTGGCATTCAGGTGATATGGGTTCAATTCCTGGTTCTGCCACATCTTCAGCAAAGTAGTTGCTTTCTGCCCCTAAGTTCCCCATCTGTAAAACAGCAGTAATATTTCACGTCACAGGGCTGCTGAGAGGATAAGTTCATGCATGTCTGTGAAGCAGTCAGATACTGTGGTGTTGGTGGTTGAGTTGGGGCAGGAAAATAATTATCTAGATATATGATTAGGAATTTTATTGCCTTTCTCTACAGAGAGAGGCAAACCAAGTATTGAGGGAAGAGCTCCAATCCTTTGAGAGGCTTGTTCTGAAATAGTAAGATCACTCAAAACTAGAGAAACAATAGGGTGAGCAGCTTGACTTATGGGAGGATTCCACAGCATTGAGCAATTCAGAAAATCATGATAAACACTTAGATGCCTACTACTGCAGACAACGTGTCATGAATTCAGTGATCTGGATTTACATCTTGCAAAGATGTTTTTACAGTCCTTATGGTAAACATTCAGTGTCTGACTCTTACAGCATGAAAATGCAGACCTCATTACTTCTTTAGTGATCTTGTCATTATCATGTGCCTGCTCAGTTAAGCCTCTCCAATTATTAGTATTGACCACACAGCTGAAGTTTAATCACATGAGGATGCACGTGTTGAGCCGCACAAGATAGTTCAAACACAAAATGATGTGCTGGCAAAAGCTGGAGGAGGTATGTAACTCTTGTGATGTCTGTGACATTGTATGATTAAAATATGACATGTATATCATTGTTGCTACCACTGTTATACAATTGCAACAAATCTTATACGAAGTATATCATATTAAGGTATCAATGGAAAAGTTACAACCTATCAAATCTGATTATCCTTGTTTGTATGTCTTTGTATCTAAAGTTATGAATATTGACTATGTACCAGTATTTCAAATGTGTTTGCTCCATGGGCAACACCCACCAGGTAGTTTACATTCAGTCTAGCCAGTACATTGTGAATGGACCATTCAAGTTGATGGCCCATTAATGAACACAATGGGCCATGGAAGAAGCTTATCCATGCTTGGTGGGCCTTCCTGTGGACATTTTAGCCAGAATATGGGTAGTGGCTGCTTCTATGACTCATTGAAGCATGCAAGGGCATGTGATTAGCTCATGTGACTCTGGACTCCATCTTGTGCCTGTACTTTTCCACAAACTGCACTGAGGGCTTTGTTTGGGACAAAGAAGTTTCCTTCACATGGGAGAAGGTATAAAAAACCCTTGAAGCATCTCCATTTTGCCTCTTTCCTGCTGTGATCTCTGGACTTATACTAAAAGGAGCATTCCAATCTTTTGCAAGTTACCAGAGACTTTACAAGCCAGCAGTTTATTCCATCATTGTTTCAAACCTGATACAAAAACTCTGCAATGCTTGTATGTATTTGATAAGAAGACAGAAAATACATTGACTCTATATAAATCCATGGTACATCCACATCTTGAATACTGCGTGCAGATGTGGTTGCCCAACCTTTAAAAAATATATTGGAATGGGAAAAATTACAGGGCAACAAAAATGATTATGGGTATGGAACAACTTCCATATGAGGAGAGATTAATAAGACTGGGACTTTCAACTTGGAAAAGAGACTACTAAGGGGGGATATGATAGAGGTCTATACAATCATGACTGGTGTGGAGAAAGTAAATAAATAAGAAAGTGTATTTACTCCTCATAACACAAGAACTAGGGGTCACCAAATGAAATTAATAGGCAGCAGGATTAAAACAAACAAAAGGAAGTATTTCTTCACACAACGCACAGTCAATCTGTGGAACTCTGCCAGAGGATGTTGTGAAGGCCAAGACTATAACAGGGTTCAAAAAAGAACTAGATAAATTCATGGGGGATTGGTCCATCAATGGGTATTAGCCAGGATGGGCAGGGATAGTGTCTCTAGCCTCTGTTCGCCAGAAGTTGAGAATGGGCAATGAGATGGATCACTTGATGATTAACTGTTCTGTTCATTCCCTCTGAAGCACCTGGCATTGGCCACTGATGGAAGACAGGATACTGGGCTAGATGGACTTTTAGTTTGACCGTGTATGGCTGTTCTTATATTTCTTTGACCATTTTAACTCTCTCATCTTTCTTTTCTCTTATAAATAAGCCTTTAGATATTAGATACTAAAGGATTGGCAACAGTGTGATTATTGGGTAAGATCTGAGTTTTATATTGACCTGGATATGTGGCTGATCTCTTGGGACTGGAAGAACTGTTTGTTTGATTAAATTCAATTGATTAAATTAAATAACCACTCACCATTAAGTCTAGTGTCTGGGTGGTAAAACAAAGGCTGGGATACCTAAGGAGACTGCATTTCTAACTTCTCGTTAACCAGAAGTTTACTTTTGTTACTGGCTTGGTATATCTTATGGAAGAATAACCACCAGTTTGGGGTGGGTCTGCCCCATTTCTCAGCAGTTTGTCTTGAATCTGGTATTCTCAGCTGTGACCCACTGAGGCACGGTGACAATGTCAACTTCTGAAAGGCTTCATAGAAGCAGCATGTTTTGAGGAGGGATGTGAAGGAGAGGGACACAGTTAGTAAGAGGAAGGGTCAGAGGAAAATAATCTGAAGAGAACAGAGAAATTAAAGTTGGCCAGAACTTCGAAGGCCTTTCTGTCTAGTCATCCTTGGGTGTAACATCACCACCATACACAGGCTCTTACATAGAGGAGAGGGAATATGAAATGGGTGGCAAAATCGTACAATCCTGAGCAGTATGAAAAGGACACAAACAATCACTCCATGTTTTGTTGCAGTTATATGAGGGGGAATAAAGGATGAAAACACTTTCAAGGTGGACAGGCCTAAAATAGTACTTGTTTTTGCTGAGTCTCCACACAACGTGCCTCTGTACTGACAGATGCTCTTCCCTGCTAAACTTTCTGTTCTTGGGAGTGGTGTAACAAAGACATGTACAAAGATTTTATATAAACGGATGGACTTGCCAACATGTCAAATTTTCATCCACTTTAAGTTTTCACACACAAATCAGCCTCAGCATCATTTAAAAGATAATAATATGGAACGCTGCAAGTAGTCTGGACATGCTAAATAACTGTGTTCTTGAACTATACCTTAAATGTACTCAATATAAATAATTTTAAACCCAATTCATACATGGTTTACTTTTCTTATATGTGGCATATACTGATAACACCCTGATTGCTTAAAAGTAAGGTTATGTTTATGTATGGTGTTTTTTATACTTATCCTTAATTTAGATTAAAAGGAATCTGACTAGCTGAAATGACACAAATTTTCTATGAAATAGTGGTCTTTGGAAAATTCATATATCGCTTAAGAAAACATTGATAAGGAAATATTAAAATAGTTTTGAAGGTTGTATATAAATAAAAAATCCGGAAATGTTATGTGAGAGGTTATAGTGAAGACAATGTAATGTAGATTTCTGGTCCAAATTAAAACAGTTTTTCTGTAATAAGCTTGTTTCAAATCTACTAAATGGTTAAGGGAATGTTTAAATTAAACAGTATGAAGATATTGACTATCAAACATCAACACTGAAGCTTCTCACTGTATCTTTCATGACCTATTTTTGGTAAATCTTGGATGTCACACGGAAGTTTGGTAACAAAGCATTTTGTGAGACGCCCAGGATATATGTTTCATTAAAATACAAGATGCCTTTGTCAACAAGGACCAAATAAAAGAAGTGTAGGTTAGAGGGATAAATCCACATACCTATATTTTATTACATCTTCTATTTAGTATAAAAAATTGTACTTCTGACATATTCTGTTTCATTAAAACATAGGTACATATGTTTGGTAAGAACTGTTTTGAAAAAGATGGCGCACAGATGATGGTTAAAACAGTAATAAAGTTGATATCCATGAAAGTCAACAAGTTTGGGTTTTTTTGAGACTGAAGGTATAATACAGGCAAAATAAACAGGTTCTATTCTAACTTTGATGCATAATGTCTACTGTGCCTGTTGAATGAGGGTGTTCTATTTATGGCATTACACTTTTCTATCCCTTCCCCAGCTGCTGATTATCATTATTAAACTGTGAGCCAAATCAGGCAACTTCACTGAAATTTGTTCTTTAATTTAAAGAGGTTTTCCATGAATGTAATAGGATTGCAAAGGATATAAATCCTCTCAGATTTTGGACCAATCTTTTTAAAATTAGGCTCTTAAGTCTTTTTTCTGACTTTTCAAAAAAATAAAGATGTCCATTTCATAACTGTTACAGAGACCTTACAATCCTGGAAACAGTGACACGGGTTTTAGACACGGGATGATATCCTACCCCTCCTGAAATCAATGCCAAAACTCCCACTGACTTCAACAGTGCCAAAATTTCTCCCCAGATGCTTTGCCTGTTACTAACTCACATTGAAAGATAAAACATTGACAGTGCAAATTATGAATATCTGCATAACTCACAAGGAGCACAGCCTAGAAGTCATGAGCTACGTGTTCACAGAAATGAAGCAGTCACACAGAAGAGACTTCTGATGTGAAGTCTTGTGCTTGATGACATTTCTCTAAATATCTTTACCAGCTTTTTTTCAATACACAACATTTAATATGCAGTTACATAATTCTAATAAAGTGTCATTAATATAAATCAGTTATCAGGAATTTCAGTGGACTACTGAATCCAATCAATCAAAATGTACCTGTGTGTAGACGACATTTCCTGCCAGACTTAAGGATACGTCTGTGTTTTTCTGAATGTCTCATTGGTAATACTCAGCTTGGTAAGCCTTGCTCCATAGTAATCTATAATGTAACTAGAGCCATCGGAAGGTCCAACGATCTAGAAAAAAAAACAAGATTTTCCAATATTAATTAATATGTACACACTTTTTTGTGCTAATATCTCAATTATTGTCCATCACAAAATTAATCATGCTCAAATTACAAAATATAAACTGGATTCATTTTGAAGTTGTGCTGCAGTTTAACCATTTTAGTGAGTACTCTCTTTGAAGCAAGACTTCCCTAGAGCTCCTAGACTGAACCAATCAGGATTTGAGCCACAGCAGGCTGCCTTTTAGAAGATCTTGCTGACAGATGGATGAGCCCCAGAAAATGTCTCCATTTCCATAATAAGGGAGGATAGATGGGAGAAAGAAACTGAGATGATGGCAGCTATTTTGGGAATATGAAACTGGTAAGGAATGGGGCCAAAGAAGAGCTTCGCTGGGATTTTTCTGCAATTGATAAATGGAGGTAGAGGGCCCAAGGAGATGAAGAACAAGAAGAGAAAATTGTGAGGGGGAGAGGGGTAAGAACTGTCCTCAACTGTTCCTATCTCTGATGGGAGGCAAGGCTACTGGCATAAGGTAAAGTTTTAGAGCATATATAATTTAAAAAACCTGAAAAACACTAACATAACATATATTCTTTTATAAAACACTTGCATGTTTTAAGTTATGAATTGAATTTTTTTCCATTCCTGGTCTTCTCTTGTGCTAAGGCTGCAAGTTGTAGCTAATGGGAGTTGATTTTTGAAACATGAACAGTATCAGAAGGAAGGAGGAGAATGAACCCAGAATCTTCTTCCCTTAAAATCATAATGTCCAGAAGTGAAAAAATAGCCCATAGGGAGGCAGCATGGTCTACTGAATAGGACAGAGGGCTGGGAGTCACGAGACAATGGGTTCTTTTGGTAGCTCTTCCACCATGTAACCTTAGGCAAATTGTTTCACCTCTGTATGATTGAAGACATTTGAATTCCATGAAGATGGACATGGCATAAGAACCTGAATAAAGACAGAATAGGCCCTAGAATGTCAATCTTTTGCTGGCTGTTTTCAGAGTATGGTGCAAAGCCCAGTTATTTCAGTTGCTTTATTCTTGACCTTTTTGGCACTCCTTCTCTCCCTCCATCCTTCATTCTTTGCGCCAATGGACAACTGATCCCTTTTGTTGATGAAGGTTTCTCTGCTTTGTGGGAACATCGTTGTGTCTGATTTGATTATTGTTGTCTTTCAGATTTTTAGACTATTTTGATGGTGCTTGAATGCCTCAGAGTCAATTAAGTAAAATTCAACTTGTACTGTATGACAAAATTATTATGTAGCAAGCTATTCACCCCTGCCACTTGGTGCTTTCTTGAGCAATCCCTTACAGAATAGTGGTTGTTACTGGTTGAGAGATGTCTCAACTGACTTTGAGAAGCAGGGCAATGAGGCAACAACATTTCCCCCTTAACATGTTACAAAGCTTCCCCCCACTCTCTCTGCACCACAAAAATCAGCTCAGATGGCAGAACTAAACCAAGCTCCCTTCAATTCTCCTTTAATGCCTTCTTGATGGACCAGCAGGTATTGACTTTATCTCCTTCAGAAACACAGGAATTTAACCTTCTTCAGGAAAGTTGATGGTGTCTCTGTGCATACAGCTAATTATGAAGGGGTTCTGAGAGAAGAAGGAGAAAGGCAAGTAAAAACTGCTTCCGAGCAAAAGCGCTACAGGCCAAAAACCCATACTGAATATTTACAACCAGGTGACACTAATAAGCAACACATGCTCCATGTTTTGCTTGGACTAGCACTGGAGAAGAAACACTAGGTTCATCCCCTAGTATGTCTGTGACTGAATGCACCCCCATATTCACACCCTACACACCATAGTAATAATCTTTGTACAAAGTATGCCTTGTATGGTTGTGACGGTCTGTACCCCTATGTTCACCCCCTTTATAGGACTATGATAAATCTTGTACAGAGCATGCCTTGTGAGTATCACTTGAAAACTCATAATTTGTTGTTCATTATTGTTCTAGTAAAGTATATGTGGCAACATTGTATGTAAAGCTATAAGATACTACTATATGATGTTACTAAGACATATTCCAAATCTGGAGAGCTGTCACAATCTGGTTCTCCAGAGATAAAAGGCTAGCCAATGCCTCATCCAGGTGTCAATAAGATCAAATGGGCCTGGTTAAGTTGCCTTTCTTTGGCAGGAAAGCGGGTGTGGGTAAAAAACCCCTACATCTTGACAAAGGAGCAGCTGGGAGTTTCCATTCAGACTTTCTGTCTCCTGAACTTTAGCTGGAGATGAAAAAAAAAAGAGAAGGATCTATAAGAAAGGAGAGATGTCCAAAGTAATCTCTCTCTTTCTCTCTACCCATGGCATCAACAGCACTTGAAGAACAAAGGAAGCAGCATAGGACTGGGGAGGGATCCTGACTGAAAGAGTTTCAGCCAGTAAGACTGTTGGAACCTGTGGTGAGAGAGACCTTTGCCATAAATTCACTCTAGCTTGTTAAGTTAGCCATTAGTTGTGTTTTACTTTTATTTTCTTGTAACCAATTCTGACTTTTATGCCTCATTACTTGTAGTCACTTAAAATCTCTCTTTCTGTAGTTATTAAGCTTGTTTTACTGTTATCTAAACCAGTGTGTTTGGGAAAATCCATTTGAGATAACAAGATTCATGAGTATCATTTTCTATTAGTAAAATGATGGAGTTTATATGAGCTTGTATTGTCCAGGTGAGGGCTGGGCAGTACAACACATACATTTCTGGGAGAAAGTCTGGAACTGGGAATTTGCTGGTGTTGCTCTGTAGTGTAATTCATGAGCGACTGGCTATAGCACTCATACTCCATAGCTGGGAGTAACTTACATGATGGAGGCTGTATGTGAGCAAACCAGGAGTGGTAGCTCTCACGGCGAAGCAGTGTATAAGGCACCCCAGGTTGGAGAATTGAAGGGACACAGCTGTTCATCAGTTCAGATTGTACCCTGGGTACAACTGTCACAAAGGTATCACTAATAACTCTCTGGTCAATAATATCATGGTGAAATGGCTACAGCAGCATAGTATGTAAAGTTATGAATATAAGCTGAAATCATGACTGAAGATGTTTACCAGACAAGTCTGGGAAGTGGGTAAACCTGTATCTCAGAGACAAACGACAAGGTGAGACTTCTTGCCAGGTGTCATTAAAACTGATGGCCAATCGTCTGTCAAGTGGCCATTCTTTGTCAAGGAATGGGTCAGGAACAAACAGATTTGCATCTTAGCAAACAGCAGCATGAAATCTCTTTCATCAAAGATTCCTTGTCTCTATCCTCACAGCAGGAATGAACTTTATCTAGGGTAATCCTCAGGAAAATGCATTTCAAAGGGTGACTGACCTATACAAGTCAGGGCCCAAAACACCCTAAGTTCTCTCTCACTATTTATCTCTACTTCACCTAAGATGACAAAAGAAACAGTCTTTAGACTTTGGGAGCAGATCCTGGCCTGAGAATTTGGTCTGGGAACATGTGTTAACAATTTTACCTTGAACCAAGTCTAACTTGTTAAGTTTTAGCACTAGAAAACATTTTATCTTCATTTTTCCTATAACCATTTCTGACTTTAAGGCCTTATACTTGTACTCACTTAATCTCTCTCTCTCTTTGTAGTTAAATAAACTTGTTTTATTCTTTAATCAAATCTAATCCGGTGTTGCATTCAAATTGAACTGTATGGGTAACTCCATTTAAAATAGCAAACTACTGGATATTGATCCTCTTAGAGGGGCAATGGACCTAAAATATCTGAACTGTCCAGGAGAGGGCTAGACAGTACAGAATACGCGTTTTGCGGGAAAATTCGGGACTGGGAGTGTGTTGGGGTTGCCCTATAAGTGGTAACCAAGGCTGGTGGAAACCAGAGTGTGACTGGAGTATGCTGGCAGGCTGCAGCTATACACAGACACTCAGGGTGTGCTCCGCGCGCTGCTGGCTGTTTGTGAGGGGCTCAGGTTGGGAACTACAGCAGCAAAACATCATGAGGCACCGCTGGTTGCAAGGCAGGTGGTGACACAGCTCCTCACTGGTCTGAACAGCACACTAGAATGTCATAATGTCATACAAACATGGCAGCTAAAGAACAGTGGTTTAATGTATATATACAACCATCTGATTTAGAATTTTTAACATGGAAGACAATGCAAATGACATAGAATGCATATGTGCCTTTGTGGCTACAGTGCTGAAGTTAAACAGCAAATGCTCAGTTGGGCTTTAGTTCAGTCCAATTAGTTTAGCAATAGCTACTAAGGTAATAACTTCAGCATTGCAGGTTTTATCTTTGCAGATCTGTATTAGAAAAGAATATGCAAGTTTATTCTAAATTTTCTTTACAAATACAGTAGCATGAACCACAGACACACTGTTCTTTTGTCTCCCATTAGGCCATACACAATGTTTGAGATGATGGCCCAAAGAAAAAACATTGCTATCCCATGGGGGAGTAGGAATCGTTTTGGGTGGAAGGAGACGAAATTAAACAGTGTGGGAAATAAGTGTATGTAAAGGTCTATGGTCAACTGGAATAAATATTCTATCAAATAAAGGTAAGTTATTTTAGCCTATTGTGGCCACAATTTATAGTGGCCTTACAAAACAGGTTGTATGATGGTGCGAGGATTTGTTCCTTCCTATTAAGATGCAAAGAAAGTTTACGACTGACAATACATTCTGTATATTTTAGCACAGGAGAGAGAAGTTACAATATTCTCTTTGGCCCGGATCAAGAGTTAACTACATTCTTGGTCACCTTTCTCCCCAGTGTACATGATTCTATCATTGTGACACTGATGATTTGCCTCAAGAAAGTGTGAGAAAAAGCACATATTGAGGTAAAACTATCAACTGTACGAAAAGCAAAACGGAACAAAAAAATTGAGTTTAAGTATTCTGGATGTGACTGATTTAGAAAAGATAGTTGGAAATCAAAACACTCCCCCTCCCTTCTTTTAAATAGACCCATTCTGGAATAGAGAAACTCCGGCAGCTTTGTGAGGCCACAAGATATCACCCCCAGTTGAAGGCCTTCAAGAATCCTAAAAAGACCCTTCTCAATTAACATATGTCATCTTTTTGCGAATATAGGTAAAATAGCAACATCAACTTTCTCCCTCTGAACCCCGCAGTCCCTGAAGTCATGGGGTAGGCCAGCAGCTGTTCATATGTAAACTTGCAATTGAATTTTATTTATTTCAAAATATTAAATATAGAAGTTGGACATCACATGCACGTGCACCACAGTGCAAAACACAAAACCCATGTGTTATGCCTTCTTCTTTCTCACTCTTCTATAATACCTCTTGTGTTAGAAACACTGACCAAACTGCTCCTAAGCTCACCTTTTGATTGAGGGGGGAGGTGTGTTTCTGATGTTTATAGAACACCAGTTACTATAGTATTTCCCTTTCCACTCTGGGGAATGTGCAGAGCACTAACCAGAAGAAGTAAAGCAGAAATGAAAATGGAGCTTGGAAGCCAGACCATGACTGTGGAGATCTATGCTTACCACATACTGTTCTGCGAACAGAAGTGCTGGATATATCCATTTGTTTTAACTTTTAAAATGGTACACAACATCCAACACATTCTGGTCTGCAAAGCAAGCATCTGGTTGGATTCTTGAAGTTTAGGAAATAAATGCACAAGCTTTACAAGCCACCTGGGGACATTTTTAGTGTTTACTATTCGGCATCATCACTGCCTCCTTTCTCCTGGTCTCCAGTAATTTGCTGTGTTTGTACAAAGAAATACTAACTATAATCCAGGCTTCTGTAGCACCACTGGTCACCATTTTAGAGGTTGGTTAATTTTAATAAGATAAACTCTGATAATTTATACATGTCAAGGAGAGGAGGAGATTTTTTTCAAAAGTGCCTAAGTGAGTGTGGAGCACAGGTCCCATTGGCTTTCAGTGGACTGTGGCACTTAAGTGCTTTAGAAAATGTCACCCTAGGTCATTAGGTTTATCCCTGCACCCTCTTGAATGCATTTACACACATCTTCCTGGTGATATGTTAAGCCAGGGATCCTAAATACAATCCTAAATCCTGTCGTATTTACCACTCGAAGCCACATGTGACCTGGCCAAATTACAGTGCTGGACAACTAGATTCTGCTTAAGTTCTCAAATAGTTTTAATAGGATACATCAGTCTTCACTCTGCCATATCACATATATGCAGTGTTGCTTTGTGTGTGAAAAAGCTTCCAGGTTACACTTAGAGGTGGTTGCACTGCAGTGACTGGAAGAAATATCTAGTTGGTAATTTGTTTTAAGATCTCATCTATATACATTTAAATCTATTTCCTATGATGCACCCTCTGCAACATCATGACTGAGAAATCAGTACCTGGATTTTAATGTGTAGGATAGTCAGAAAATTCTCTTGAAGCCAAAAACAGACTGGCCCCTTTTTTGGACTTTATCAGACTTTTAATAAACAAAAAATTGATTTGTATCCTAGTTTGAAAGTGTCAACTTACCTGCATTGAAATCAGAATGAAATCAATTAGGCTACCAATTCCACAAAACCCTACAGTGCAGAACTTTAACAAACCTAGAAAGGAAAATAAGACTTAATTGCAGCCTTAAGCAATTCTCTATAAAGTTTGTGGAACTTTACAGTTTCCAGGTGCGTAGGCATTTCCCCCCCATCTCCTCTCCCCCACCCCGAACATTTTACCGTGAGAGTGAAATTAACACAAGAATATTTTCATTAATTATCAGAGTCTTTGTTTTTACATTTATGCACCAACCTGTAAAGAAACTTGCTTAGTTTAAAAGATTTAAATACAAAATGATTTTAACAGACACAATTCTGAGAAAAGGAAGAGAATGAACATATTACTGTCAATTTAAATTACTGAGTTTTTCCTTTCTCTTGCCGGATGCACAGTTAATCTTAAAACAAAGAAATCTTTGCGCACTGGAGCTCCAAAACTTATTTTAACATGAAACACTTTCTACTGTCTCAAGTTGTAGAACATACTAATTAGACTTTGGAAACAGCTGCTGCATTACATGCTGGGTTTGAATATTATTCTCATTGCTAGTGTATACAATACTAATCTTTAAGGGGTTGCCAACACTGTAGATACTTTTCTAGGAACTTTAATGTATTCATTCTAAATGCAGTGGAATATGTCTGTAAGTGACTAACAAATGATTGTTTCATTGAGATGATTTTCCATTAAAGGTCAGGCAGAACTGTAATAAAATGTGGAGATACTTAGAGGCTGTCTTTAGAAGCAGAAGGCTGCCTTAAATAGTTTATTGTACAGATTTCATTGTATGTGAACATTGTAAAAATTTCAAAAGCATCAAAGTGACTTAAGAAGCTTAAACCCCAAGGACTTTCAATGAAGCTTAAGGGGCTAAGTTACTTTTCAAAATGAGTGTCAGTCTCCTAAGTCACTTAGGCTCGTCAGAAAATTTTATCCAAGATTTGAAAGTGTGAAAAGGAATGTTTGTCTTTAACTAGGTCAAGTTAATTGTAGGATATTGTATGGGGAGAACTGTACTGTCTTTAGCAGGGAATACAAGTTTATACCTGCATGTAAAATGCACAGCACACTTTGGATGCAACAGAAATCAACATGCTGGAAATACAGGATACATAGAGACAGCCATATTGTTAAGAAAGTTGAAAAATGGAGACCTAATAATGAGTATGTGACTCTTGACCAAGAGGAAGAAAAACTGTTAGCAGGACGGCCTTCCAATGGACCAAAAATAATTTCGCTATGACACTATAATATGAAATGGTGTCAATCAATGAAGTACACAAGTCATGTTATATATACAAAATTATAAATACACAAATGTTTAAAACAAATTGTTCTCAGTGGTTGGTATCTGGGACTTGCAGCAGCCAAGCATTTTAAGCTTTGCCATCAGTATTGGCTGTAGTGTCAAAAAACATAAGGGCAACAGCCAGCAAAACAAATGCCAGCAACAGGGGACAACAGTGCTGAGCTAGGACTAAAATGATGCATGCCAATTTCTCTGGTAAATACTAGAGTACCAAATTTATTATCTTTGCAACTGGAGCATTCCCCACCCAAAGTATTCATGGATAACTCTCCCATCTTTTGTCACGCTCTCAATACATATTCTGAACCCCACTGGAAGTTGGCATTTTAGGGACCCAACAAGCCACTTTCACCCCACCATCTGTACTGGTGTCAGAAGCAGAGACAGTAGCTCCAAGTGTGTAAGCACTTTATGTATGGAATTAGCTGCAAGATTTTATCATTCTAGTCACTTTCATTTTCCATTATTGGTTATAGAAACACTTATTGAGCCCAATTTTTGCTTTGGGGAGTATGGGGAGGAAATGCAAGAAAAGAAGCAAAGACAGAAAGGAGGAAGAAAAAATAAACGAACAGTGGAAGTGACCAAATAATTGTAAGAGTAGAGGGGTAAAAAACAGGCCATTATATCACAAAAATTGTGGGTTATTTAAATTTAAGGGGAGGAACTCCAAACCCGTCTTCCATGTAACAAACGAACTTTTTCATCTGTATTCAGTAGTTTGGATGAACCAATGCTCCCTCTAAACACAGCAGAGGGAAGTATATGTCTGCAAGAGTGTTTGTAATTTTCATCACATTTATGCAAAATATTTCAGCACTATTTACTCTTTAGTTCTGCTTCTGTCAGGGAATGGATGATCCCAAATAAACTGACTGTTGACAAGCAAGCCATTGTATTGATTTTATATAAAAAATGCTGCAACCCCACTGCCCATCCCCCAACCATATTCTGAATATCAACAATGACACTTGGTAAAGGATTAGAATTTTGCAACAACCCATTCACTAATCAAACTTCAGACTTTCTACAGGAACAACTATCGTGGCTATAGGTCTTGATGCGTTAAGGGTTTGAGCCTTTGATTATTGAAGTAAAAAAGCCTGGGAACTTATAGTTAAATCCATCCTAAGTGAGGAAAAAATATCAGAAAAATTAGGGTGGATGTCTTTGGAGCTAAAAATCCTGAATTACATTTTTTAAAAATGACTACCATAAAGCACAAGGGTAATTGAATTTTCGTGAACCTGAGAAATTTTGGGGATTATTGCCCTTCTGGATAACGTAAGATGCTCAAGGCTCTTGGAAGATATGCAATGCCAGCCACGCGTCGACTGGAATCAACCTTCAGCCCGTGCTGAGGGCACCTGGGACCTGGTTCCATAGCTCAGGGGTTAGAGCATTGGACTTGTAAACCAGGGCTTGCAAGTGCAAACCTCACTGGGGCCTGAGCAGCAGTTTCTGGCTGGGCCTGTTGTCCCAAATTGCAAGTGTAGATTTAATATGGATTATACTAATGTGTAGAAGAGGAGAAAGTATTTTATCTGGAGACTAAAAAGAAACCTAAGACTGAAACAGGACTACACTTATTTCCTTTTCAAGTGAATAGTGTTACTTATTTGTAGCTATAAATTAATTTTTTAAATCCACATATTGCAAGAAATAAGAGCACATGGGGAGGGGTGCTCTATGAGTTTCAGAACATCTTGTAAGCAAAGCACCTGACGAACATGATCAGACTAGTCCAGTAGCTTAACAGTGGCTAACACCAATGGCTTCAGAAAAAGGTGCAAGATGCCCTACAGAGAAAGTCTCTTCCTAACACAATTGGTTAGAGATTGGCTAAAGTCCTGAAGCATAAAGGTTTACTTTCCTTCAGGGTGGATAAAAATCAATTATTTAAAAAAAAATATCGGATTTTTTTAATTTAAATCAGATTTTTTTTTATAAAATGCTTTTTGAGGGAAAAAAGATAAAGATACCTTATAGCTCAAAGATATCTCATCATGGAATAGGGATTATAAATTCTATAGTATGAAACAATATATTGATGTAATGTTTAAGAAAAGTTTTGTAAATGAGTTCCAATAGTTCATGGATTAGGGACCCAATTTTATGGGGGTCCAGAGGCTTCTGTATAGATTATTTAGGTTAATCTTTCTATCTACCCAATGGGACTCAGTGCTCAGTCTAGAAGATGATATCAGAGATGCTTAGTTTTGCAGTTCTCAAACTGTAGATTTGTGTCTCCAGAGATAACATGCTTGTTAACAGCAAAAATGTTTTTAAATAAATAAATAATATATAGAGGTGAGAAATAACAGACCTCAACCCTACTGTCCCTCTGCAAATTTGTGTACACAGAGTCAATCCCTTACCTCTCTAAAAGTGAAAGGTTTCAAAAAGTTCAATGAATAGAAGATTGTTGGGGGCGGAATAGATCTGGACAAGGAGAAGAAGTCTGGAGATAAATGTGAGAAGGGAGGGACAGGCAGTAGAAACAAAAGTGAAACTGTTTGAGCAGCATATTCCCGAAGTCTTGAGGTCTTTCTGAGTGTAGCCTTCATTGATTTGAGATCTTCCATACCATTCTCTTACTAGAAGGGAAAACCTATAATGGCAGCAGGCTGTAAAAGAGACCCAGTTTGGGAATAAGAACCATTCAAGAAATATATGTTTGCTGATGTTGTTTTAAAGGAAGTCACATCGGTGAACTGGTGGAAGTTACATAAGCACTTGGATTCAGAGACTGTTGAAGTGATAATCTCACTTTTAACAGCATTAGCTTCTGCCATGTAGAAAGAATATTTTCTTCCTTTGGACTAATTTGTTCCAAATTGAGAAATTGTTTGGGACCTGTAAAAGCAGGAAAGCTTGTTTTTCTTTTCCAGATTATGAACAAACAGGAAAATGAAGGTGAAGACTATGGAGTTAGCTGCAGAAGCCAATGTTTTAAGTTTCTCACGTTGACCTAGCTGATATAGTCGATTTAATTTTTGTTTTGTTTTTTAAATATTTCATTTAACTGTTTTAGTTAAAAACAATTTTAACAAAAACAAACCTGATTTTAAAAAACTTGAATGTTTAACTAAATTCAAAAATTCATATGCTTGTTTTGTTAAAATATTATATGTTTGCTGTTGAAGAAAAAAATCCAGAATATATAACATTGTTGGTTTATTTAAATAAAACAATTTAAATGTCTGTCTGGTGATGTTGTCCTCCTAATACAGCATGGCAAGAAAATCCTCCAAATATTAATGATTAACTTGTTGAATTGGAGATAGTTCATCTCCCAATGACTTCAAAATATCTGCTTCAATTATCTTTGGTAAAATAAATGACCAATCATTCATTTTCTGATATAGCTGTAAAACTAATCTGAAAACTTTTTGAAATAAATCACTTTAAAAATGTATAGTGTGTACCTTCTAAAGATGAAACCTACATCTATCTCTGAGTTCTGAACAATATGTATTAAGGTTATAACAACCAACAAGAATGCACTTTTATGTAGAAATCCATGATTAAATCAAGTCTTTTTAAATCAATTTGATTTAAATCAAATCCACCCTGCTTTTCTTACAAAACGTTAGATGTTTCTGCTATCCATACAACTTTTTGGCTTCAATGGGTATGTCTACACTGCAATTAAAAACCCATGGCCAGCCCGTGCCAGATGACTCAGGCTCGCAGGACCTCAGAGCCCTGGCTCCAGCCGAAGCCTCTACACTGCAATTAAACACATGTTAACTAGAAATTTTCCCCCCCCTGTAGAGGTAAGAGCAAAGAACCTTTGATAGCTCATTAAAAATGGAGGATTGTTGCAGGATTGCAAGATGTTTAGAAGTCTGGACAGTATGGTGTTATGTACTCTGTACTAACTCTTCACAATGATGTAGTCAATGCTATTCACTGCCAAAAAATAAACTTTATTTTAGACCTAAAATGTTAAGTTAGAGGTCTGGATTTTTTGATACTCATCTAAAACTGAATTACAGTATTCTCATATTTGGGGAGAGGGAGAATAAAGTTTCTGAATGAAGGCTTATGCAATTTTAGCTTGAAGCCTTGTTTGTTTGTATGGCCAAATGGAAATATGGAGGTTTACAAGTAAAGTTCAAATCCTAATTTAAATCCCAAGTGAGACTGAGTTTGGTGGTCTCACAAACACAAAACATGAATTGGTACTATATGGCACCATGGACCCCCTTGGGAACAGACTAACAAAGATGGAAATAGCAGGGGGCTTACAGCTCAGAAGAAAGGTGCATCAGCAGAGCTGCATGGGGAAGCTTTCACAATGAACGGCTAAAGCCAATGCTTTATTTCTCCATCTTCATGAGAATTAAATTCACTCAATTAAAGAGGAAATACCTTAGAGTGAAAGCCTTTGCCATACTATTTATCTAACAACAGGAGACTATTATTTTGTGACATCCTATTCTGACAGTTTCTTGAAGCAAGAAAAACTGGTTTATAGTCTGTCTTTGTATTGTCAGGATTTATACCATCTTGTTAAAAAATGGTATCTGTTGTATGTAGAAAGGTCAGTGAGGAAAATCGATGTGTGCTCCAGCTTTTAAAGTACCATGCAAAGCAAATGCGTGTATCTTGTCTTTAAAGGCAATGTGCCAAATAAACACATTTACAAAGTAGTAAGCACTATACAGCTTCATATAAGGATAGTCTATGAATGACAGCATCCGAAGAAGTGGGCTGTAGTCCACGAAAGCTTATGCTCTAATAAATTTGTTAGTCTCTAAGGTGCCACAAGTACTCCTGTTCTTCAGTTTTTTCAAAATATGAATTCAACAACAATATATATCGTGGTAAAAGAAGAAAAACAACAACTAATTTTTAAGGTAACCTGCTGCTTTGCAGGTCAGCTCCTAAACGTAATTTGCAGGAATTTAATATTTAAGAGGTATCTTGTTTGACAAAGCACAAGAATTCTCTACAAGAAGTTGTGTGATTAGTTACCAGTATTCTTTTTGCTTCATTCCTCTCCATCCTTTCAGAGGGAACAGCTTCCAAGCTTTATAAGAGCTTAACTTGCAAATATTTTAATTGTGGCTAATATCTGTGTACTATATTTCAGGTCCGATTGGTAATTTAAGTGTAATACATATAAGAATTCAAAGCCAAGGTTTCAGACATCTGCATTAAAAGTAGTGCACATCCTTATTCTAAGTCCACCTGATAAAATAAGAAAATATTTGTATTTTGAAACATTTGTTTTACAGAAATTGGGCATCTAGAGTTATCAATTGCCTCTAAAAAAAAAAAAAGGATCTTAGCAGATCTAATGTTTTTATGCAAATATAAATGTGCAAAATATAAATGTGCTAATTACTGCATGTCAGAAAAAAAGGCCACGGAGGTTAACACAGAATTATCCATCAGAACAGAGAGCATTAACATCACTTCATATTTAGCAGACAGAAACTCAAAGATCCCAGTTGAAGCAGTACTAGTGTACTTAGCTTCACCAGTCCATTACATCATGCAGTCTAGAGCTATACAAAAAAGGCAACTGTTTGTAACATACTGAGAAACTAATGAAGCTTAGACAGAGAGTTTCTTACAATATAGTGAAGGTAATTCTAGCAGAATAGGATTTATGTGTACCTTAAAAAGCCATCATCATTTTCTTCATCCTGTGGATAAATCTGGCAAACACTATCTGAGGTAATTTTTATCACTGTGGGAAGTCCTATTAAAGCCAATAGCTTCAAACAGAATTAAAAATAGTAAGCACTATCCTGAGTGGTAAATGTTTGCAGGATCAGGTCCCATATTCTGTTCATGTTTACTTGTTTTTGTACATATAAGATTAGGATCTGGTCATGCAGATGTAGATATGACACACTTATCTATACATGTTTAGATACATGTCCAGAAATCTATAGGTTATTTCTAGTACTTCGTTTTCAAAACCAGTGGAAAGCAATCTGTAAATACCTTGAATATCTTCAAAAAAGTTAGAAACAGGCAATTTAAAAATAACCTGAAATGACTGCAAGAGTGAAACTCTTACAATAGATTTTTCTAAAATCAGTATCTTAACTAATTTCATCTAAAAGGTGGCAACTTTTTTGGTTGGGAATTTAAATATCTTAGTGGAAAGCACAACAATCAAATAGACATTAGTTTACATATTAGTAATTTTCATAGAAATAAAAAGAATTACGACAACGTATTTTGAAATAGAAAATATTACCTGAAAATGAAGATCACTACAGTTATTAATTTAAAATGTTACATATCCAGAACAGTTAATACAACATATGCAGTAAGATTTAAGGAAATGATCAGCTAAGATGTTGTAGAAATTCATACATTCTCTTAAACGTAGACATGGGGAAATTCACACCAGATATTCCATCTTAACTTTGACCCTCAAGACATAGCTTATATAGCATTATATTGTGCAAGTTCCACAAAGACATTTAACTCATTTCAGCACACACATCGCTAATGTATAGTAACAGACTTACATTGAGCTACAAGAATATATATCAAGTTCTATTTTACACACATTCTAATTGCAGAACAGCACTTTTGCCTTTTCTGGTCTCTAAGTGCACTCCTACAGGTAAAAGGTCCCATGCCTATATATCTCCTAGGGTGGAGTTCTGCAGTTCTTGGACACTTAGGGTGCTGTAGCCCAGGGCCCAAACTGTGTATCAACAATGCTTTCCCAGCAGGTCCAAATGGGTTTGGCACCTGCGGTTCTTCCTTTCAGGACTCTGTGGCCAGTGGTATTCAGTGACCAAAAAGCCTACTTAAAATTAAAATATTTATTTTAATAGTAGGAATAAAGCATTTTAAAATAGCCTACAAACATATCTACCTTACCCAAAGGCTTAATATCCCCTGATGGCCTAAATTCTTCCAACTCCTTAGCAGATCCTGTGTGTCAGTCTGTTCTCCTCAATGGCTCCCCAGTAGCTACTGCCCTCCTCATGAAAGTCTTCCTTTTAAACTCTGTCTTTTGATCTTCTGGTTCCCAGGCCTTTTCCTATCCAGCACTGTCTCTTAACAGCCCTTGAGCATTGAGAGAAAGTGGCTTATCTTGAACAATTCTTTTCTTTTCTGCTGGTTTTCCTTCTAGCTCCCTACTGAATTCAACCAATATATTCACACAGAAAACATCCCAACAACCAGGTCAGCATAAACAATATTCATAAATTACAGAGCAGCTCCATTTCTGTCACACACATCTTCCTACAGTATATCTTCTACTATATAAAATATGTAATACTTAGAATACCAATAACTGATTCATAGCCTTTATACAACTGATTTCCTACACCGTGCTATAAGTTATATAAATTGTTAACCTGTACTGTGTGAACGTAAATAAGGCATCAGTTAAGATTATTATTGGAAAGTTTACTGCGACTTTTCAGAGCTGCTTTTTTAAAGTGACTGCACAGAATTGAAGAACATTTATTATTATAACTGATATTTCTTGGGTTTTGACAGCTGAATTTTCTCAGTATACATTTTTGTAATGAGAATATTACTTACTGAAACAACTTAAAATCATTACACTACTCTGATCACCTTTTTAGTCACAGTCACTTGGACTGTTACCCAGGGATCCCCATCATGAAGGACAAAAGAGCGGAGGCCACATTGACTCTCTCAACAGCATTGTCCAAAGTCAGTCCTGGGGTAAGCAAGCTCAATTCCCATAATTAATGCTTAACCATAACATATATTTTCTCATCAACAGATCTCAAACAATTCCACAACAGAGGGAATAAGGCTCAGAAAGGTTAAGTGATTAGCGCAAATTCACACAAAAGATGGGCAGCAAAGCTGAGAACAGAACATAGGCTTGCTGACTGTCAATCACATGCCCTATCCCCTGAACTACAGCACCCTCCCCTTTCCCACTACTAAGTTCAAGAGGAGTTATGTCCACTTAAATCAGGTCGGGATTTGGCCACAGAGCCATTCTAAACAGCTAAAACATGGACATGGTTCATTGCAAAAGGCTTTGCTTTTAAAGTGAGATGAGTAAACTAGTTAGTTGATTTGAAAACACTGAGAATCAGAGGTCAGTAGTTAAGACATAAGTATGCATGTAAACTGCAATCATATAGAATTAACGTTTTATTATTTAAAATCAAAACAAGAAAAAAAAAACTCACCTAAGGCAGGATACCCAAGATAAAATCTATCTGCTCCCAACCATCCAAGAAATAAAGACAGAGCCACTGCCACTTTGTATGAGTAACCATTTCTGCCAAAAGACACAAGTAAAGATGACTGTGGTTGAAACAAGATATTAAGTTGTGTATATTCTGAATAATTAAATTAAAATGACAGTCAATTGCCTATTAAGTTTCCTTTTATGAAAGAGAAGACTTGTGTTGTTTAGCTTACACAATTTTAACTTAGTCTTCAATAATTCAACATTAAAAATCTAGTATAATACTATTATCTGTATAGACATCCACTGTAACATGGACCTCAAGAGTGTTCTTGGGCTCCAGCAGAATTTCCATCCTTTTTCTTAAGGTGGATTATCATTCTTGTTCAAACAAGACATGAGCCAGCTGTTGACACAATCCTTAGTTTCTAGAGTATTTTCCTATCCATTTGTGCATTCTGGGGCACAATTGATTGAAAAGCCCCAGAGTTGCACCAAATGCGCCTGGTAGGCTCAGTTCCAGGGCCAAGCAGTGAAACAGGAAGCAGGGCCGGCTCCAGCTTTTTTGCCGCCCCAAGCGGCAAGAAAAAAAAAAAAAAGCCGTGATCGGCGGCACTTTGGCGGCTGCTCTACCATGCCGCTTTGTTCTTCGGCGGACGGTCCTTCCCTCCAAGGGACTGAGGGACTGGCCGCAGCCCCGGATGTGCCACCTCCTTCCAGGGGCCGCCCCAAGCACCTGCTTGCTGCGCTGGTGCCTGGAGCCGGCCCTGACAGGAAGTGTCCTGGGCCAGATGAGGTATCAGCTAAGGTAGGCATTCATCGATGAGATTTGGGGAAGAAGTCAGCACTGGCCCATTGGTGAAAGTTGTGGGAGCAGCCTCGGATGAGGAAAGGGTCAGATAAGAAAGGAGAAGTATTTAAGATAAGGATACATTTATTTTTAGATTAATCTATCACAAATGAACAAAAGTTGGCTGCACAAAAATGTACTGCTAGCAAAAGATGTCAAAATTACAGCCCTAAAGATGGAGGAAGCCCTTTAGTTATTCACACAGATATGGCACAAGCAGAAGTTAAAGGCTCCCTGGACTCTCTTCTGAGATTGCCAAAAAGAGTGCTACCTAGTATCAACTGTTGTAGTGATGTGGACATGCCCACTGGTAGCTTTCAGTTACTTTTGAAGTGAGCTTAGTGCTAATCAGTGAACCTAGAGATGCTATTCCTTTTAACAATCCCAGAGCCATCCATTGCCACATTAGGGAAGAACCAGCCTTGGAAAGGGGCAACAGAACCAAGTGTCATTAGAACCTTAAAATATGCAACAATTCACTATTCTGACACTTGCCTGGCTAATCAGCAATTAGTGAAAGTGGCTAAAATAAAATCTTCGACACATACTTGAATAAAAATATTCATTTTCTCAAAGGCAGTGGCCAAGAAGGGATGCAAACGCCTTTAATAAATATTTACATTTTTGCTTATTATCTGGCTTTAATGACCCCACTACTGAGATCTTTACTCCTTCCACATCCACATTCCCCTCCTATTTCACGTTCAAAAAACTTCCCTTCTGTTATCCTCTTTCGTCCATAATGAGCAAGTGCTGTTCTTAAAGATCACACCATTTGGTTTGATCTTCTAGTGCCTTTTATCAGTTCTCCAAAGACTTACGCCCATGTTTCCTATTTCCCAAGTAATTCCATTGACTCTAACAGAACTCATAGTGCCTAAAGTTAAGCATGTGCAGGGCCTACATACATTATGCAGAAAAGAACACGCCATGCCAATTTAGAGCACTCCTGGATTTGGAAACAACCCTTTCATATGGGAGCAATCAAGGAAAGACTCCCAGTCTTTCTTGGTGGAGCACTCTAATGCAGAGTTCACAAGCTTTTCTTTGAGATACTATGGAAGTCACTTGTTCAAAGTATGCCTGTTTACACACACACACCAAGCAGCTGTATCAACTTTATTCAACAGCAACACAGAGAGATAGCTTTATCTAGTGGACTGACATACTGTTGAGACTCTAGCTCTGAGTTCTAATAATTGATCTGCTACTTAAGGTTTGTCTACAGGGTGCTTTAGTCTGTACCAGAGGGGTGTAAAATTTTAGCCCATTCTAGCATATCATACACTAACTGGCCTGTGTGAACCCTGCTGGCATGCACTAAAAATTCCCTAGTGCATATTCATGTAGTACTGTTTGAAATGCGACTAGATTAATAGACACTATTGAACTTTTAGTGCATTCCAGCAAGGTCACACGGGCCAGTGGACAACATGCTAGTGTGGACTAAAATTTACATCACTCTTGTGCAGACTAAAACACCGTGTAGACAAGTCCTAAATTGTGGACATGAGCAAGGCGCAACCTCTGGTTCTCCACCATCCCATCTTTAAGTTATAACAATACTTAACTGCTTCAGAGAACTCACTGACGTTTGCACAATTTGAAAGTGACAGCTGTTATATAAATATCAATATGAGAATTCCATCACTTAAAAAAGTTATTTCTGAATACAATTTTCTTGTTTTAAATTCCGTTCACTTCTTTCTAGTAGAGGACAGTTAAGTTCTCCAACAAAACTCAAATGAGGCACTGAAAAAGCTTAGAAAAGCACCTGGAGTGATGGTTAGGTTTACGGTTGTAATATGAAATACCTGTGTAGAATAATGTTACCATGGCCTTATAACAGACTGGTAATGGTTTTAACTATGCAGATATTCATTATAACTATCTGTATATAGACTTGACAACTTGTTACACCTATGAAAGTTGGGAATATTAAGGAATTTACCCTTCCTAGAAATGACAGCACACTACATGCTTTGTGACATTTTTCAAGAGTGCATGCAAAACTCTGCCTGTAGCCACAGCTGAAATTTACAAGAGTTTTAAACAACTCAGCTAAAAGCTGCTTTCCTGTATAAATAGTCATGGGAATGGTGAAGCCAGGGAAATTCTTTTAAGTAACCATGGGAAGAAAACTGCTTTTAGTGCCTAACTGAGAGGTAGCACAGGAGGACTGTTCCAATTTCATTTCTTGAATTTTTAGTTCCCAGTTGTGAACCCAATAAAAATTTAACAAGCACAATACTGGAAATAATATTAATTCAGAAAAATCTAACAAAGGGAAAACCACCCGAGGAATTGCTTTATATTCCAATTAGGGAGGAGGGGAGAAAATTCTACTGCATTAGCCTAGATTTCATCTTGTTCTCCGGCTTCCATCACAGATGTGGCAGAGAGCAATAATTCTGATAGAAAGTGGTGGTCACAATTAACTAAGCTAGCAGTTTACTGTGGCTTTCTAAAATAATATGCTGGCCTTCGGTGTGTTGAGTTTAGACTGTCCAGCAAAATAAGTATAAAGAAATTAGTGATGGAACTGGACTGAGCTACACTAACATTTCACAAGAAGATGGCTGAGATAAGCAAACTGATGAATAATAAGATTATCAAGTTAGCGGGAACTGGCTTTCCCACTAGTGATGTAGGCAAAGTTCAGCTAGGATTGCTGGAGCTACGATTTCCTAAGATTCTGCAGCTGGACAACAAAAAAGACCAACTTTTCTTTATAAAGTCCTCCAGGATTGCAGTAAAGAGGAGAAACAAAGAACATTGATAAGTGTACTGTCATCTTTAGTGTTCAATATTGAAGAGTAAAAATAATAATTGCAGTGCTTAGAAAGAATCCAGACAACACTCTGCACGGTTCACAATCTGTATGTAGAACTAAGTCAGTTGAGTCATCTTCACAGATCTGATTATCAGGCCCTTTAGAATGAAAAATGTGTGTTTGTAGACATCAAGTCACTCAAGAGAAGAGGTGAGAATTGGTTCCTGTAAAATGGATATTTAGGACTGCTGGAACAAGGTTTCAGTCCTCCTAAAGTTCACATTTTCCATGACAAGAAGCATTTCTGTTTCAGGACAATTGTTCAGCAGAGTAGCTATTAACAGAACCAAAGGCTTACGCTATGTCTACACTGCAATCAAAGGTGTGATTTGCATCACAGGTAGGCATGCCTGCACTAGCTATAATCTATTTGGGATGCTAAAAACAGCAGTAAAGACACAGTCCCATGTACTTTAGAGTGGACTGTACAAGCCTGCTTGGTACCCTCCGGTACGCACTTACATTACTAGCTTGTGCTGAAGCCCATGCTGCTGTGTCTTCATTGCTATTTACAGTGTGTTAGATAATTTAAATCTAGCATGGGTATGCCTACCAGATCTGCAAATCACACCTTCGACTGCAGTGTAGATACCCTCAGAAGCAATATCAAAGAAAAAAAAATCTAGCACAGAGGTAGATTTACTTAAATAATTATACATTTTGCCTTTAAGCAAAATAACAGCTTTGTTAGAACATCTCTCAAGTTCCATGCTAGTTAACTTAACATTTGTGATGCAATGTTTCTAATAACTAATTCCTCTCACCTAATATACTGAAACAAAGTAGATTCATCTCTCTTTCCCTTTTCCCTCCTCCCTCTTGCCAACACATGCTACACCATTTAAAATTAGTAACATAAAAACTGAGGCAAACGTATAACAAAGCACAATAATTGACTTACACATTACGACATGCAATAGGTTTGTAAAATCCAACTTCCTTTCCAGTAAAGTTGTTTTCATTGCCACTGTGATCCTTACAAGTAATATTTGGTGCTGGACGACATGGAACTGAGGACACAATGTAGATTATTTAAATTGAGCTATAACAGGCCATGCACCACGGTGCACATTGAGATTCCAAAAACGCAGAGTGAAAGAAATGATAAGTTCTACCTGTCCACTGAAGTGCACATAGGCGCCAACTCCATGGGTGCGCCGGGGCTGGAGCACGACGGGAAAAAGCAGCCCCCCTACCAGAACCTCCCCCTCCCCAGCGCCTCCTGCCCACCAGCGAGCCCTGCAGATCAGCGCCTCCCTCTCCCTCCCTATTTCCTACTGCAGATAAGCTCTTTTGCGGTGTCAGAGGCACGGAGGAGGGGAGCGAGGGCACAGCGTGCTCAGGGAAGGGGTGGAGCAGGGGTGGGAAGAAACAAGATGGGGTCTTGGGGGAAGGGGTGGAGTGAGGGCGGGGCCTGGGTGGAGCACCCCCTAGCAGATTAGGAACTCGGTGCATATGGAAGTGCAGATACCCAATACAATACACTGCTGGGTTTGACTGATGACTGGGTCTTTTGAACAGATACTATAACCTGTCTTGCATTAATTTCCCCCCCAGGATAAATGTTAAGCAAACACACAAATCAGATGACTCACCTAAATGTTATAATTTCTAGATCCTTAAAGTTTTCATTTTACTGTGGGAATGGCAGAAACCAGCACAGCCAACTTAAATGTTTTCTCTCTCTATGCTAAAGCATTCTAATTGCTTGAGTGCATTTTATTTGGTCAGTTTCTCCTCATCAAACTAGAGAGAAATACTGTTTTTCTTATTTTAAGTGATAACTGCTAAGGTTAAGAATTAGAAAAAGTGATGTTTCCTAAAGTTTGCAGAACCCCACCTGAATTCACAACTTGCCACTTTCTAATGCTGAAATCAGGCGTTAAGCAGGACAACATTTCAGGTCTTTTTCCTTTATTTTAATTCTGACTTTCAGTACTTGTAAATTATGTTAGCCTGACAAACCTAAAGGCCATCGCCTACATTTCTCCACTAATTTCCAAACTTCACTATTGTTCCAGTAGCCCCTGGGGCAAGAAGATAGTGTAGTCTTTTTTCTGAGATTGCCACTAGAAATTGGACTGGGACTAAAAACTCAGTTATTAGGCAAGTCTGGTAGGTGGATTCTGCGGCAAAGGTGGACTTTTGAATGCTATGTTAGACCCATTCTGGTTCTGCATGAATGTGTAATGGGCATTGCTCTGTGGGAAACCAAGGTTCAATTCCTTCCCTGCCACAAATATCCTGTGTGACCTTGGGCAAATCACTTAAGTCTCTCAATGCCTCAGTTTCTTATCTGTAAAATGGAGATAACAGTACAACTCTATCTCACATGGGTGTTATGAAGATAAATACATTAAAGATTGGGAGGCACTCATATACTATAGTGATGGGGGCCATATAAGTCCCGTAGGTTGGTAGGTAGATACAAAGTTGTATTTTTGTTTAAGAAACAAAGAGGTTGAAGGTGGTTTTCTGATCTACGTAAAGAACAGGGCAGTAATTTATTCAAATGGTAAAAGCCACAGATTATCATCCAAAATGTTGACATCACTAAGGCTCCAATCCTGCAACTCAGTGGGATTACTCATGTACTTGAAGTTAAACATCTGTGTTCACAGGATTGGTGGGGGCTAAAATGGTATTTCAGAATAGGGTCTGGAGCTTCTGGCAACCCCAATGTGATTAGATTATATGGCCACATATGGATTTAACTTTTTATTGAGATGCCACTCTGGAGGAAGAGACAACAGATGTTGCAGGGTCCATTTAGAATAAAAAAGGAGCAAGTAAATAGTCTGGGATTTTCTTAACACTGCCTAGAGCTGAGCAAATAATTCACAAAGAACAATTTACTTGGTGAATTAATTAAAATTAATACAAAAAATTAATCTGTTAACCGAATGCCTGAGCTTATAACAACTTCCTGGAGTTTCTTTGTTGTTCAAATTTACTCTGAATTAGCTGTAAATTATTCAATAACTTGTTAGTTGTGACAGGTCTCAAGCCATATAGTATTGTTTCTGTTCACTCTTATAATCAGGAGCAGGGCTTGAAGGAGCACTTGGAGCATGGACCCTCTCAGAGCAGAGAAGATAATCAGGTTTGCAGAATTTTTTATTTCCAGTTTGTTTCCTGTATGCCAGGGCTCAGATCAAGAATTGTCCCTCTGCTGTAACGAGAAATCCTCTCCCCCCTAATATTTAATACTATATCTGTGAATGCTCTACAGCTTGAAATTAGCTTTCTGTAGCCATCTGAGTGAGTAAAATTATCATTCAAATATTTGTGGAAAGTGAATGCCAGAGGGGTACAAACATAGAAAGTGTGTTCAGTTTTAAATCTGAGTGCTTCCAGAACATTTTTTTTGCATTATTTGCCCAGGTCTATAACTGTCAGAGTCTACTACTTCACTCAGTCTGAGAACATCTTACAAGATGAACACTATTTTAAGTGAAATGAGTCACTAATTTAAGTATTTTTACTGGTGACACTCAGGTGACTACCAGGTAATTTAATTCCAACACACACATATATGTCACCTCCAGAAAAAGATAGCTTAATAACATCAAAAGTCACCTGTAGTCGAGTACTCTCTTAAGACGTCATAACTGAAGAACATGAAGGTCTTCAAAGCGGTTCTAGTTTGAAGTTTGTTCTTTTAGTAAATATATACTAAATCTAAGTGGGAGGGATCATTTGTTTTAATTTTTATGAAAGGTAGAAACCTAGAGAGTATATATCCCAAGTCAAAGAGATCTACAGAAACCAACCAACTCCCACCCCCCCACCCCCCCCCAAAAAACCCAAACACTAAACAAACTACTGGACTTGGCTCTGCTGATTTCTGCCAGTGTTTTAAGCATTTTATTTAACGCTCTACTGAAAACAAAATAAACCCATACAGGTTCTCTATACTTTCAATGGAACTGCATACAAAATGAATTCAGTAATAATATTGCATTACATTTCAAAATAACCAAGTTGCAGATCTACAAGGGCATGAGTTGAACACGTTCCTTGATAAAATCCTTTGATCAGAATGTATATTAGACTTCTGAAAGCCTTACCATTTGCTGTGTGATTTGTACAATTCAGTGGTTCTTGCGTGCTATTGTCTATTTTGGGATCTTCACAAATATATGTCCAAATAATTAAGGAAAACCATTTTTTTGTACCAAACTCTAACTGTTCTGTAACTCAACGTACTACACCCTCTTCACCCACCTAGGATTTGAGAGCTCTCAGTTCAGTCAGTTTTCCTTCCCCTAGTCTCATACAGCACTGAAAATAAACAGTAAGCTACTCTCAATCTTAACTATAGCAGAGCTGTTACTTTGCTATACAGTAACTCCTCGCTTAATGTTGTAGTTATGTTCCTGAAAAATGTGACTTTAAGCGAAACGATGTTAAGCGAATCCAATTTCCACATAAGAATTAATGTAAATGGGGGGGTTAGGTTCCAGGGAAATTTTTTTCACCAGACAAAAAACTATATATTATATAGATATACACACAGTATACGTTTTAAACAAACAATTTAATACTGTTCACAACTATGATAATTGTGAAGCTTGGTTGAGGTGGTGAAGTTAGAGGGTGGAAGAGGAAGGGATATTTCTCAGGGAATGCCTTGCTGCTAAATGATGAACTAGCACTCGGCTGAGCCCTCAGGGGTCAACACGTTGTTGTTAATGTAGCCTCTCACACAAGGCAGCACAAACACGAGGGAGGGGAGACAGCATAGCAGACAGAGACAGACATACCCCTTGTGTGGGAGAGAGAGATGCACACTGCCCTTTTAAGTAAGCTGACCCACTCTTAAGTGCATTGTCTTTTTAAGTGGATCAGAAAGTTGAGACAGCAGCTGCCCCAAGCTCTCTATGTCTCTCTCTCCCTCCTTGTCCCCTTCCTGCTCTATATGGAGAAGGGGTAAGTGGGGTGCAGGAGCAGGGAGGAGGGGGACACCCTGACATTAGACCCCCCCTCCCCTGCACAGCAAGCAGGAGTCTCTGGGAGCAGCTCCAAGGCAGAGGGCTGAACTGCTGGCAATTGATAGCCTGCAATTGATAGCCTTCTGGGCGGCTGCAGCACAGGGAACTTAGGGGAATGGGGAGCCGATAGGGGGAGCTGATGGGGGGCTGCCGGTCCACCCTGGTTACAAGCCCCCACCAGCTAGCTGCAACGGGCTGCTCTTCCTGCAAGCAGTGGACAAAGAAGGCAACTGCCAAATGACGTTAGAAGGGAGCATTGCACAACTTTAAACGAGCATGTTCCCTAATTGCTCAGCAACGTAACAATGAAACAACGTTAACCGGGACGACTTTAAGTGAGGAGTTACTGTAATACAGAAACACACTTTCCTAGGCTGCACGTTTGAATGCTGTTACCAATATCGCCTAAAGGAAATGTAAGTGGTTAACTCTTATAAGAAGAGTAAAAAAACCTTCTCTATGAAAAGAGGGAAATCAAGCACCTCAAAACCAGCTTTTATTTCCTTGCTTTTTAGGATGAGTGTCAATGCACACCAGTAGTCTATCAACTGATGACTGATTCGCTGTCAAGTATTTGGTTAAAAAGAGGTTCCACCTACCAAAACCACCCAACAGAATGTAAAGTGATCATTTGAAAATCATAAACTCTCACACATCTGCACCAGACTAATCCTGAACAAGGACTGAATTGTAAAACTTCCTACTTATATTACCGAAGACTGAACTCCAAGAGCCAAATAAAGCAGGATGGGAAGTCAACTTTTCCTTGCTTACCTTCCCCTTTTGATCTCCATTAATGTCAGCAATTGTCAAAAACTATCAACAATTAACTTATTGGAGGGAGAAGGTGGAAGCCAGATGTGACCCCCTTTAAACAGTCAATAGTTTCCCAACAGGAATATGTCACCCCCATATTTCTACCTACCACAGTCTGCAGATTCAAAACTACAGGCTGATCTCTTTCCTCCCAAATTTTGCAAATGAATTATGTCCTGCAGAACCATCACCTCCGGGTGAGTTGAACGCTAACAAAACAAAAGGGAGACCCCTCTCTCCCGCCCCCCCAAAAAAAACCCAACCACAAACCCCAGGAAAGAATCTCTCACTTCCCCTATTAAAAAGAAGAACAGGAGTACTTGTGGCACCTTAGAGACTAACAAATTTATTAGAGCATAAGCTTTCGTGGACTACAGCCACAAGTACTCCTGTTCCCCTATTAACCAACTCAGTCACTCTCCTCAGCTACTGTCACTATCCAGAGCCTCTGAAATTTCACTACTAATGGGGGCGGGAAGAAGAGACCCCCAAACCATCCCAAGCAAAGATCTTGCACCCCTCACACCCAGCACGGAGGCTGATCTCAGCTGCAGTTACCTCAGAGTGGCCTGAAGAGCCGGGGAGGGAGGGGGGCAATCCTATGGGATGAGGGGGGGCACTAACAAGCCTCGCCACACTCCCTTTGACAGGAGCACCAGGGGCTGGCCCTGGGACACAGGCGGGAGCAGCCACAGAGAGAGAGACACACAGACCAGGCGTCACCATGGTAACCGAGCCCCCCACCGCAGCCCCAGCCAGACTCAGGATATTGCCCCAGCCTCAGCTCGTCGCACTTGAGTGGGGGCTCCCCGCCGGCAACGCCCTCCGCGGCGACACACGCCAGCCACAGGACGCCCAGCAACCGGGCTGCCGCTTGACGCCTCCTCAGCAGCAGTAGCCGTCGCCTCGACCGGCCGGCCATCATCAGGGAAACCAAGCCGGGCCGCCGCCGCGGCCTCGCGGGGAAGGGCGGCTCAGTGTGCAGCTGGGTACTCTGCCCACATCAAAGATGGCTGCCGTGTAGTGTCAATCGCGCTGAAGGCAAGCTGTGCCCTTTGCCGAGCCTCCTCTGCTTCCTCTACCGGTGGAAGTCAGGCTGCCCCTACTCAAGATGGCTACCGCGTCCCTATTGTATTAAAGTATAGGAAGCTGGGTTGCCCTCACTCAAGACGTTCCCTCCTCTCTATGGTTAGGAAGCTCGGCTGCCGGTGCCCGAAGCGCTTTGCATTGTGGGAACATGGAAGGGTGGGCAGGCGAGTGAGCTGAGGAGTGAAGGCTGGAGGAAGAATAGAATAACAAGGGAGAGGAGAGGCTGGAGAGGGAGAAGGGGCTGGGGACAAAGGTAGGGAGAATGAGAAGGAAGGGGGCTGGGAACAGGAGGGAGATTAATTCCATCCCCCTTCCCACAGGGTCAGGGATGAGCTGTCAGGCTGGCTAAGGTGCTGTGTTCCAGATGCAGTCTGGAGGTGGGTTTGAATCCACTTCTGACAACAGGCCAGGGACTAGCAGAGAGAACAAGAAGTTCCCCTCACTTACAAACAGGGAGTTTTTCTCTCCACCCTTTTAATGCGCATTTCAGACACAAATATGTGGGGGTGGGGGAAAACACGTACAGAGGGGAAGAGGCAGCCAGTCCCTGAAAGTTAAGAAAACTAACCAACCGGAGGGCAGGCCAAAAAAATAAACAAAAAACAAACCCACCAAAGTGATTTATTATTGTTATAGAGGTTTGTTTTTAGAATGTCATTTTTAAAAAAAGTCTCTAATTTTTGGCGGGATTGTGGATGGAGAGGAACAAAAAGTGTATCTGCCTCATATTTTCCTCCAACTCAAACATTGCTCATTGGTGGGAGAGAAGTTCCTGGACCCTGGGGGTTAATTTTAAGCAAAATCTCCAAGACTATAACAGGGTTCAAAAAAGAACTAGGTAAGTTCATGGAGGATAGGTCCATCAATGGCTATTAGCCAGGATGGGCAGGGATGGTGTCCCTAGCCTCTTTTTGCCAGAACCTGGGAATGGGTGACAGGGGATGGATCACTTGATGATTACCTGTTCTGTTCATTCCCTCTGGAGTACCTGGCATTGGCCACTGTCAGAAGACAGGATACTGGACTAGATGGACCTTTGGATTGACCCAGTATGGCGATTTTACCAGGACAAATAAAATGCAGCTAGACATTTTAGTGCTATGGCAGATCAGGCAGGTTATAATTGGTTCTAACTGACACACCCACAAGGTACAACATTTTTTTCCTACAGCCAAGTATTATACAAAAAGGTATAAAAATGTGTTCTACTTTTCAAAATGTCAAAGAAAAAACTAATGATTCTTATTGTCACTATAAATGACAAACATATTAACATCAGTAAATACCTAGGCCCTGTCCAGACTAGTTTTTCACACCATACAATTTAAAATCAACATCTGCAAATACAGATTAAACAAATAACCCAAACTCCAGATGTGGTTTACAATGCAGTTATGTCCAATGGCAAAATGACATGTGCTTAACCAAACTCATTTAAACCTGTGTTAAAAACAGTTTCTTAACATTAGAAAAACTGTAGTGTGGAAATGACATCAGGCTCCCTGAAACCACAAATTCCAAATCCCAACAGGGTCATCTCTAGCCATCATTTTTCTATCCAAGCATCACAGAGTACTTCACAAATTTTAATAAATACAGAGCTTATCGATACACTGGGGATTCTTGCACCAATGTACCTGCACCTGTCCAAATCCCTAGTGTCGATCTACTTCACTACTGTAAAAAGAGTCTTGCTGTTTCAAACTATGTCATATTGGTGCAGCATCAGTTTTCAGCTGCTGAATTGGATAAAGGTGCTATAGAAATGCAAAGAATTATTACAAAGTAGTTGTTCAAATAAAAACATCATATTGCCTACCTTGTCCTCTTTTTTAGTTTATTTCACATACATCTAGAGTTGATCAATTATAGTGTTGAAGAAAACAAGTCAAGGCTTCAGTTACCCGTCAGCACCTCTGAAAACAGATTGGTTTTATAATGGTGGGTCAAATTTTTACCCTTTGAGATTATTTACCATCCAAGATGAATGGTAATGCTTGTTTCTGCCTGTCTTTGCCTCTTTGCTAACGAGAGAATTTTCATGAATGTAAAAGAACTAGGGATCAATTTGTGAACCACAAATAATGTAAATAGTCGATTTTGGATTTATTTTATTTTGGAACACAGTACAACTGGGAGTCCTAGGCATTAAAATAATACAAACAACAATAATAATATAGTATGTTTGTGTGCCACTGTTCTCTGTTTAGAATCAGAACGACTCAACTGTGTGTCCAAGTCCCTATGCTGCTGATGGCTAATGGCCGTTCCTCTTTAGTTGAAGTGGTAGGAGCTAGTGCCTTTAAAGCAGGACAAGGCGAGTTCTAACTATGTTGCTGTTGTGAAGTTCCAGGCAACTGCAGTTTTCAGGTAACGACAGACATAAAATCCTAGCTAGCTACTGATTTGTTGCACTATGAAGATCTGATTGACCATTTCCAACAGCCTCTTCTAAAACTACTTTCTTTCCATCCAGATTTTTATGGACTATGTTTATAGGTATCTCAGAAAGTTCTTTGTCAAACACGTCACCAGCCTAAAGTCTTTTGAATTTTTTGCTTGGCTTTGTGTCCTCTTTCTATTTCCTTTTTATTACAATCTAGAGTGACCAGATAGCAAGTGTAAAAAATCGGGACGGGGGTAGGGGGTAATAAGTGCCTATATAAGAAAAAGCCCCCAAAATCGGGACTCTCCCTATAAAATCAGGACATCTGGTCACCCTATTACAGTCAGTGAACCTCTGAATTCCAAATGGCAACTATGAGTGACTGTCCATGGACAGACTGAAATATCATGTTTTCAAGGACAATACAAAGCTTCCATCCAAGGCCCCAATCCTGCATGCGCTCAGGGTATTGCCAACTCCAAACATCCAGAAATCACGCAATTGGCTCTAAAACTCATAAGATTTTAAAAAATCTTTGGGTTCATTTTATTAAGGGTGCGTTCCTCCACAGCCACGAGGACTAGAAACATACCTTTTTTTTTGTCTTTTTTTTTTAATGAAAGCTGAGATTCTTCTCTAACCACCTGAATCCAGGCACTGGGGCTTTAAGAAAACCAACAAATATTACCAGAGTTGACTTTTGTACTTTTGCTATGGCGAGCAGTGGCATTGTAATCAATGGGGCTAGGCATGGTAGTAAAGCTAAGCCTGTGTGTAAGTGTTAGCAGGATCAGGGGCCAATATGGTATTCAGGTAGTGAGAGATCCTAGTTAAAGGACGCTCAGCTGTAGTGCCAACTCTGGTATGAGTTCAAGACCATGTTTACATGCTGGAAATGAAAGGACCCATTTCTTTCACTCCCCCCCCCCCTTCTCCATCCCCCATCATCCCCTTTGCTTGGGAATAATTTGTGCCTTTCTTGTCCTTCTTTCCCTCTTGTCTCCCTCCACTCCCTTCTCCCACCCCTTGTTCTCCCCGCGTTCCCTATTTCTCTCCCTACCTCCCTTTCCCCCTCCCGAGTCCTCTCTCCTCGAGTCCCCCTGTCCTGCGCTGAGACCCGCACGGAGCTCGCCCGCGGCCCGCAGCGCGGTGGGTATGTGCGTACGCGGCGCCCGCCCGGCTGATTTCCTGTGTTGCAGGTGACGGTGAGGTGCGGTCAAAATCCAGCCGCTCGCTTCCGCCCAGGTGAGAGCGCAGAGCAGACGGCGACCCGGGAGCAGCCAGGCCTTTTGCAACCCGCCTCTGCGGACCAGGTATTACACTCGGGGGCAGCTTGGCTTCCCCACAGACAGGGACCCCCCCCCCCCCCGGCCGTTTCCTGCCCCTTCGCTGGTTAACACTCCCGAGGGTGGGAAGGGGGAATGAACAGTGTCTGGGACTGGGCAGGTCAGGAACTTCCTGAAAGTTTGAGTTTCACCAATCCCCACCCGAAAGCACCCCAAATCTACTGAAGTTCGGGCAGGACTGGCTTTGGCTCTGCAAAGCCCTGATGAGCCAGGGGCTGAGCTATCGGTCTAGGCACTTTTTAATAGTGCCACGATCAACATAGTGTTTAAAATACTCCCAATCCGGGACAGTTCAGATTCAAGGCCCTTTTCAACAGCAGCCCCACTCTTTCCAAAGGGGTTTGGCCAGCTGGTTCTGGTTTTAACTCCCTATCCTGTCCAAGACGTGCTTGGTTTAGGAATGGGGAGCTGATCACCTTCTGTCACTCTGGAAATGATCAGAGGGTTCTGTCATAAGCTTAGTTTGGGGGGGCAGAAATGACACATGGGTGGCACACAGAGTCATGTGCCACCCCCAGATTTCTGCCTTCCATTTATCTCAGAGGTTTTCAAACTGGGGATGGGGCATGGAGGAACGTTTGGTGGGGAGTGGTGACGCCAGGCAGCTCAGGCCAGCCCCGTATGGCAGGGCTCGGAGATAGGGTTCCCAACTTTATAATATTTAAAAAACAGACTTTGGGTGTTCAGTCAGTAGATTTGATTGGACACTGTCAGGTTCCCTTTTTGACCACCTGGCCACCCTCTCCAAGTCCTGCCGTGTGGGGCTGTCCTGAGCTGCCTGGAGTTACCGCTTGCCCCCATTAGGGTGACCAGATGTTCCAATTTTATAGGGACAGTCCTGATTTTGGGGTCTTTTTCTTATATAGGCTCCTATTACTCCCCCACCCCCGTCCCGATTTTTCACATTTGCTGTCTGGTCACCCTAGTCCCCATGAGTGTTCCTCCACACACCCCTCCCCTCATTTGAAAACCTCTGTGCTAAATGGAAGGCAGAGATATAGGGGCACGTGACCCTGTGTGACCCCCCCATCAACTCTGGTTTGGGCGGGCAAAACTTCATAATTTCCCCCCCAATCTCTGCCCCTGCTGCATGCGAGTAGATGTAGCTGCCAGGATGTAAAGGGCTCTTCATTTTTACATCTGAGGAAAATTAGTTTGATTATTGTGGGGGGATTGGGAGGAGAAAGTAAAACCATTATCTGCACCTTTCCAGTTTTTCGTGTATTCTCTTTTCACATAATTTTTCAGAGGTGCTGAGCGCCACTGGCTCCCATGGATTTGGCTGGAGTTGGTGCTCAGCACTTCTGAAAACCAGGCCCCATGTGTCTTTAGACATAGACTTCATCTCCAATGCAAACGAGAGATTTTTTTTCCCACCAAGACATCTAGCTCAATGTAAAGTCCTAGTGGAAACAAGACACCGTAATTTTTAACTCACTGTAGCTAATCAAAGTAACTGCTACCTGTGCCTTTACTCCACTAGGACTTTACATTGAGATAGATGTCTTGGTGGAAAACACACATCTCTTCGACTGTGAAGACACAGCCGTAAATTTGTGGCAGGAACTGTCCATATTTTTGATTATTGTATGCTTTTTGTCTTAAACAATAACCTGATGAAAGTCTTGTTTTTTAAAGCCGTAATTCTTTGCTGATTAGGTGTGTTGGCTCCTGGACTGTGTAAGGTAACATTATCCTGTCACAGGGCTGTATAAAATAGCTTCTTTCCTTCTGCAGGATTCCAGAGTCGTTCAGAAAATTCTGTGCACTTTCAGACAGAGCACTATCTTTGCCAGGTCTTAACTTTTTCTAGTATAGTAATGTTGTTTAGGGGTGTGACTTTTTGTGTGTGTGTGTGTGTGGCACTTATATACTGGCAAAGGCCCTAGTAGCTACAGTCCTACAGGCATAAAAGTGCTTTTTCTGATGTAGCTTATTTCAGTTGCCAAACTGGTATAAGCTATACTGTCAAAAGCACTTTTTTGCCTGAATAAGTTGTGTCCACACTAGGATTTGCTCATATTGCTATACTGGTGAGCTTTTTTTTTTTCTTTCTTTTTTAAAGTGTAGTCCTGGCCTGCATCTGTGTTTGGACAGTACCTAACACACTTTGGATGTTACTCCAATTTAAATTAGAGTGTCACACCCTGCAGACTTGAGTGCATTGCACATGCCATGGGCTCCTTGCATTCTTCAGTGAAATGTTTGCTGGTGGTTTGCAGATAGCTGGCTGGTCACATGATACTGTCCTTCCTTGTTTCCAGCTGCTAAATTGCACTGAAAAATACTGAATACTTTCCTAATATTACATGAGTAATTGCTGTAGTTGCCACAAAGATGTTGTTCAATTGCAAATCAGAGGGGAGGTACTCATGAGAACTTAAAACATGGAAAGGTTTGAGAACCCATGAACTACACTGTTTGTGTATAAACAGATGTATCAGGGATGTGTCTTTTGCTGTCCCCATGAAAAATCTGCCCAAATTTGCCCAGTTATAAACCTTTTGAAAAATCATACTGGCCCTGGAACCGAAAGCAGGGAACCTGCCTCTCCTGTGCTCTCAGTGGCAACCTGCTGGGCCCAGGCAATGTGAAGAAAAGTTTCCTGATTAGAATGCAGAGGAGACAAGAGCTGGATTGCAGGGGATAAGACCAGGGCCCAATTAACGCATAGGCAAACTACTCATGTGCCTATGGCCCAAATTTGTTGGGAAATGAGGGCCCAAACCTGAGTGGTGCTGAGACCCTGTGCATCACGTCGCAATGGCATTCACTCAGATTTGGCCTGGCTGCACCATCATCCTGGGTGGCATGGGACAACATGAACAGAGGTGCAATCCTGTGGTTTCCTAGGGCTCAGTGATGGCTAATCCAGCTCTGGATGGGTTGGAAGGGCAGTGTAAAATGGGACAAGAAGCCTGATAGGAGAGTCTAGGATTGGAAGCTAGAGAGCATGGGAGTTGCAGTGGAAACTGGGGTGGAAGCAAAGAGGAGGAGACCAGAGAAAAGGAGTCAGGGAATAGAGAGAGAACTGAGAATGGTTGGGCGAAATGACTAGCACTTGGAACAGATGAGGAGCCAGGGATGAAAAGCCTGAGGAGGTGAGACTAGAACTAGCGAGGTGAGGAGAATGGGATGGGACGGAAACTGGACTGGGACAGACAGATTGTACATGAGGATTGCTTCAACTGCCACTGGCGTGTAGCTGCCTCTGCAATAGCTCTTAGCAACTCCAGTCAACAGTTTAAGGCTGTAAGTGGAAATTTTCATTTGATTCTTTTTCTCCTGGGCTCTTCTGCATATTTGGTGGAGCCAAAAGGACACTCCCATTTTTTCTGCTTTAATCCTTCTCTCTTGAATCCTGACCCCATGTCATAACTACTGTCCCTCTACCCACTACAACAGAAACATGATTCACCTTCAAGACCATATCAACACAAGCCTCTAGATGAGGTTTCTCTTGAATATGTGCTGCTTCCTTAGTGAGTCTTCAGGTTTCCTGCCAGATTGGATTTATTTTGTGGTGTGACAGCTCCTGTGTTTGAGCTGTCTTTAAGGTGTTTTCAAGTTACTTCCACAATGGGATTGTTTTGCAGCTCCTATGAATTGTGTTTGGGTGTGTGCAGGTAAAATTTCCCTGTTTGAAAGTATCTTATGAGGTTTATCAAGCTAAGAAAGGTCAGGCCTGGAATATAGGAGAAAGTGGTGTTAGTGCTTCAATCTGTTGTATTTTCTTCTGAGTTGATGCAGGACCAAAGCCCAGTGTGGAATTAGACCGCAGTTGTGCCTTTGGATGTGCAGTATTTCACATGAAAAGTAAAAGTATCCTGAATAAAGCTTTGCCGTGCTCAGAGATTTCAGTCCAGAGGGATTTTCATAAACCTTTCTTGGGTTATGGGTCACATGGGTTTGCAGTCCCTGATTTTTGCTATGAGTTTTGGTTTAAAGTGACACCCTCCCCCACCAAATCTGTACGTTGTCTTAAAAACACCACATTTTGCTTGGTTATAGGTAGAAGCCATGCAAACCACTAAGGTCTGTATGGATTCCACCAGAAATCTTAACTGTTCAGGCTGACCAAAATCATCACAAACCTCTCCTCAGCGGGGCTGGTTGTTAATGAATCAGTCTTGTTTATTGCTCACACGGTATACTCCTGATTATCCAGATAACATGGGAGATCCAGGTTTTATTTGAATAATAGGGAGTTTGGATAATCAAGAGGGACTCGGCACAGGTATAAGGTTCCACCCACATGATCAGATTGTAGGATTGACAGCTGGGCTGCAAATGGCGCCCTGTGCTACTGCTCCTGCCCTCTGATTATTGCAGGCGCAAGGTGTAGTGGAAGGCAGAGGCCCCTGGCTAGGACTCTGCTCTCCCCCGCCCCACCAGGACTGCAGCCTTCCTTGCTCCTGCAGGATCAGGTGTCACTGGCCCAGTGGCAGCGCAGGAAGTTCTCTGCAGCTCTGCTGTCACGGTAGGATTGCCAGGCATCCAGTTTTTGACTGGAACACCTGGTCGAAAAGGAAGCTCTGGTCAGCACAGCTGACTGGGCCTTTAAAAGTCCGGGTGGTGGCGCAGCAGGGCTAAGGCAGGCTTGCTGCCTGCCCTGGGTCCACACAGCTCCTAGGAGCAGCTGGCATGTCCCAGCAGCTCCTAGGCAGAGGGGCAATCAGGGAAGCTCCATGCACTGTCCCCGCCCCCAGCGCTGGCTCCGCAGCTCCCATTGGCTGGGAAAGCATGACCAATAGGAGCTGTGGGGGGCATGGGCAGCATGCACTGTGCAGAGCTGCCTGGGCATGCCTCCACCTAGGGACTGGACATGCTGGCCTGGAGCCGCCTGAGGTAAGCGCCACCACCTGGAGCCTGAACTCCCTGCCCCAGTCGGAACTCCCACCCACACCCTAACTCCCTCCCAGATCCCTCATGCCTTTCCACACCCCAACCCTCTGCCTGAGTCCTGAGCCCCCTCCTGGAGCCTGCACCATCTTCCTGCATCCCAACCCCCGGCCCATCCCATAGCCCCCTCCTGCACCCAAACTCCCTCCTGGAGCCCACACCCCCTCCCGCATCCCACTCCTCTGCCCTAGCCCTGAGCCCTCTCCTGCACCCCACACCCCTCATCCCCAGCCCCACCCCAGAGCCTGCACCCGCAGCCGGGGCTCTCATCCCCTCCTGCACCCTCATTTCTGGCCCCACCCTGGAGCCCCCACCCCCAGCTGAAGCCCCCTCCTCCCCAACCCCCTGCCCTAGCCCAGTGAGTGAGGGTGGGGGAAGAGTGAGCAACAGAGGGAGGGGGCTGGAGTGAGAGGTGGGTGGGGCCTCAGAAGGGGTGGGGCAGGAGCGGGGCCTTGGGGAAGGGGCGGCGCAAGGGTGTTTGATTTTATGCCATTAGAAAGTTGGCAACTGTATGTCACAGCCTTGCTCATGCGCTCTTGTGACAGCGGGGCTGCACAGGGCTCTCTGTGCTCTCACAGGACCCATTCAGTAGCAGGGTGGCCTCCCCCGCATCCAGGAGTTTCTGCTCTATTATCCGAACCTCTGCATTAGCCATATCCCTTCCTTGTCCCCCATGGGGATTCAGATACTGCAGAGGTTTGGATAATAGGGTTTTGGAAAGTCAGGTGTATACTATGTATCTGTTTAAGTTGGTAAACTGCTTTGGTGGCCCTCAGCATGCCAGGCCCTATATAAATGCAAGGTGATGATATGCACATAAGGACTTGATCGTCTCACAAAACATATTGCAAACGCTAATATTTATTTATTATAACAGTACTACCTAGAGGCCTCAACCAAAATTAGGGTCCCATTGTGTTAGGCATTGAACATACACATAGTAAGAGATGGTCCCTCCCCAAAGGGCTTATTTAAATAACTAAGACAGAGGAGATGTGACTTGCTCAAGTTCATGCAGCAGGTTCATGGTGCAGAGCTGGGAATAGAACTCAGATTTCCTTATCAAGCCCAATGCCTTATCAACTAGACCAATTTTAGACCTTGATTCTGCAATATATTTTGTATGGGTGGAGCACCACTGATTTTGGAGGGGCTTCGCACAGGTGTAAGGTTCCACCCACATAATCAGATTGTAGGATTGACCCATAACTATGAGGAGTCTGCCAGTATCTCAATAATTAAAATAACAATGGAAAAAGTAGTTTTTTAAATAATTGTATATTTTGAAAGGACATCAGCTTAAGATGTAGTCAATTAAAAACAAGTTTAAAATAGTTTGCTGTAACATACCTGTCTTTCAATCTCTCCTGCCATTTCTGTGTCTTTTACAGTTGCATTTTTCTATGTTTAAAAATTCATTTTTTTCCCTTGTTGCTGTGTGAAAGGCCCAAACAAACGGGAAACTTGGTGACTATTTATAAGTAGCCATGAAACTGACTGCATTTGATTGTAACAAAGTAAACAGTACTGTAAGTGAAGTAAACACAATGAAAAATAGAAGTTTTTCCTCTAATAGTGATTATAGTAATCTTACATGTTACTTATAGCAATGATTTAAAAAAAAAAATTTTTTTTTTACTGTGAGTTGACTCTGTCTCTTAAGCAATCTGCTGGAAGGTATAACTTAGTTTACACTTGGTTTCTTAGTTGGGGTTTTTTTTTTTTTTTTTTTTTTTTTAACTTCATCTAGGTTATTCTGACTGATTCCAAAGAGATCAAATTCACCATGCCTGAAAATCCTGCAGCAGGTAGATATTTTAAGAATAATTATCTTTGTTGAGTAGTGAGAGAATTATGAGCCAGATTTCTAATCTGTATTATTTTGGGGTGTATCAGATAAGCAGCAGGTGCTACAAATTCTTGATCGTCTGCAAATGAAACTGCGAGAGAGAGGGGAGACTTCACAGAATGAAAACCTGACTATTTTATGTAACACACTCAGAAGCCCTTTGTTTAATCAGATACTGACCCTTCAGCAGTCCATCAAGCAACTGAAGGAGCAAGTAAGTTGCAAGTTACATTTTTGGCAATATTTTTTTAGAAATTTAAAATATGGTATGTAGGTGTTGTATCACTGGGGAGGCTGCCATTTGGCTTTATAAACTGTGACTTGGGTGATTGAATGTTCTGTTTTCTGCCACATTGGTATTTAACTGGGCTATGGCTCCCATAACTGTAGGATCTGAGTACCTGTGGTATGCTCACCTGTACACCCAGTTCAGGTCATAGGGCTAGTTGAGCCAGGCACGTGAACTTAAAATCAGGAATTAATTCTGCATGCCCTGGGTGCCAGTGGTCTCTGCAGGTGTCCTGTCATTATCCACATGGCCGTAGAAGACCTATTTGCATGTACATGGAAATACATCTAGGAGCAGAGTTTGTGGCAAGTGCATAACAAATGAATACCTGGAATATTCAGAATCGTTATTCAAAAAGTTGATTTTGTTCAGGTTCCTTTTAAACATACTCCTGAGCGAGAGAACTCTTTCTCCTGCTTGGCATGTCAACATTTGTAATTCCCAGGGGAAAGCTTCTGCATTTGTTAGTTGACTGGTGTTGCTATACATTGAATTCCAGCACCTAGCAATTATAGCATGTGCAATCTGTTGCTTGTGGACCAGACCCAGCCAGGGGGAACACAGGTGTGGCCTGTGAACTGGAGAAAGCACAAGTGGCTCTTCTGCTGTTGGTTCTGCTTTCCTGCACTCTTGAGTGGTAACACACTTTGGCTGAAATAACTGAATCAAGGAAGGCTCATGAGACCTGGGATAAAATTTTCAGAAGTGCCTAGGGCTACATCTACACTACGGGGGGGGTCGATTTAAGATACGCAAATTCGCATAGCTGAATTCGACGTATCGCAGCCGACTTACCCCGCTGTAGGGACGGCGGCAAAATTGACCTCTGCGGCTTCCCGTCGACGGCGCTTATACCCACCTCCGCTGGTGGAGTAAGAGCGTTGATTCGGGGATTGATTGTCGCGTCCCAACGGGACGCGATAAATCGATCCCCGAGAGGTCGATTTCTACCCGCCGATTCAGGCGGGTAGTGTAGACCCAGCCTAGGTGTCTTAGCATAAGTCCTGTTGACTTGCAGTGAGACTTAAGTCAGGTCTACATTACAAACTGTTACCAGCATAGCTATATTGATCAGGAGTATGATGAGATATGATTTGTGACCGCCATAGCTGTGCCAGCAAAGGCCCCTTGTGTAGATGCAATTATACTAGCAAAATTGTGCTTTTACCAGGATAGTTATACTGGCAGATAAGCCAGTATAGTTTATTTGGCTCAGTTTTGCCAGTATAAGCTGTGTCCACACTAGGCTATAGCCATACTAACAAAGCTTTCCAAGTGTAGACCTGGCCTTAGGTACCTAAGTCTCTTTTGAACATGGGACTTAGGCGCCTAAGTGACCCAGGTACATTTGAAAATTTAACCTGTGGTCTGAAGGCTATTTCGACACTCACTCCTTCCACATGTGTTTAGCTCCTGGGGAGGAGAGGGAAAAACAGGAGAGTAGGAAAAGACCAGAAAGAGGGATGTAATAAATATAGGGAGAATGAAAGGGAAGAAAAAATATTTTTTCATTTAAAAAATAGCTGAAACATGGAGGGATTGTATTTTAATTCTTTTTTTAATACCAAAGGAACACTGTTTTGGCTATTGCTGGTGTCATGCTGCATATCTTTTTCTGGCTCCAGCTGATTCTGCATTCTTTCTGCCTCTTTCTTTTCCGCCTGTTTTTATTTTGTGCGCAAATTAGATGTCGTCCCTTAGTAAGTGCCTGTTCCTGTTAGTCCTTTCACACACTTGGTGAAATAGTTTAGGTAATCCTGATGTATGTACTAGGTATTAATATTCTGATTTAAAATGCTGATAAATTGTTTATATGGCTGGTTTTGTACAAAATATTATACCTGCAAATCTGTTTTTATAACAGCTCAATTACATGCCTTCAGACCGTTCAGTGGACTTTGATTTTACTAAGAGAGGGTTACTAGTATTTGATGCTGACAGATCCATTACTAATGGGAACATGTATATGGCTTATAATTCATCTGGACCCAGAGTAGATCCACTCAATCCAAAACTAGGAGCTGATGAATTCAATATGATGATCCAACAGATGGCAAAGGTAAAGTCCTGTCATGGCCAGTGTGTTTAAACTTATTTTCAACAAATGTTAATTCTTTTGCATACATTGTGTTGCAATAGATTGCCAAACATAACTTTCTGTACTGTATCTGGGGGCGTGATGTCTTATAACTCAGTAGGAGAGTAGAGTTGGTTGGGATTCCCCCGCGGTGGAAAAACTTTGACAAGAATGGAATATATTTCGCTTTTGTTGACTTTTTTTTAATCTGATAATCAATACCCCAAAACAGAAAAAATTCAGTTGGCGAAAACCATAATTATTTTGCCTATTGATGAAATTTCATGGGAAATAGACATTTCCTGAAAAAATTTCAGTTTTGAATTTTAACCTGCTGAATAGGAACGTGTAGTGAAGCGATGACTCACCAGCACGGCGCCTCCTGCTGGTCATCTCAGGAATTAGCTCATCCAGCACTCAGAGCGCCTGCTGCTGGCCGATTGTCTCATTTGCCTCAGGCCCTTATGTCCCTCCCAGACCCCGGTGCCCCTTACCTTGAGGTTCTGCCCTCTGGTCTCCCCTCCCAAGGAAACCCCCAATCCTCTAAACCCACCTTGCCTCAGTGGCTACTGTCAGTCATCATCCAGCCCCCTTTCCTTGGGGCAAACTGCAGTCTGGAATGGCCACTCATCATTGGCAAGGGGGTCAGGCCAGCTGCCTCTGCCTAACCCCGGGCTGTAACCTTTGCCACCCCAGTACCTGTTTTGGCCTTTTAGCAAGGCCCGCAGCCTGGGGATTTACCAGGCTGGAGCTCCCCAGCTCCTCTTGTCTTCCCCCAGCCCTGCTTCGTTCCCTATACCCTGAGTTCCCAAGGCTGGCAAGAGAGTCCTACAGCTCCTGGCCCACAGCCCTTTTATCAGGGTCAGCTGCAGGGCTGGCTCCAGGGTTTTTGCCGCCCCAAGCAGCCCAAACAAACAAAAGCCGCGATCGCGATCTGCGGCACTTTGGCGGGAGGTCCTTCACTCCGAGCCGGAGTGAGGGACCCTCTGCTGAATTGCCGCTGAATAGCTGGACGTGCCGCTCCCCTCCAGAATGGCCGCCCCAAGCACCTGCTTGCTAAGCTGGTGCCTGGAGCCGGCCCTGGTCAGCTGGGCCCTGATTGGGCTGGCCCCAGCTGTGGCTGCTTCCCCAGTCAGCCTAGCTTGGCTGTTTTAACCCCTGTTCTCCAGGAGTGGGGCAGCTGTCACACTACACAGAGATATTAACAGTGAAAGTGATTTAAAACATTTTATATACCCCTTAATTTAATTTTAATACAACTTGATTTTAAAACCTAGTCAGACTGGTACTAACTTCATGAACATAGGTGGTGTAGCATATTCGTGATATCACTATATATGCAGAGCCATTGTTGAACAGGCACAGGGATCCAGCCATGTAGGACTGGGCTTACCCTATGCATTTAGACCTGGGCATTGTTTTCATCAGTTGGGTTAATTGGTTAGTCATTCCTTTCTATATTAAATAACTGTTTCTAATTGACTACCTTAATGTAACTGTAGTGTTTTAAGCACAACTTTTCTCATTAGTGTGCCATTATAGCTAAATCTTTTACTGGTTGAGTTAAAGACTGAACATTATTTTAAATAAAACAGATGTGATTAAAGTATTTTTTCATGGGTATTTTATGCCAGTAAACAAACGCAGAAACTCTGTACTGGAACTGAAAAACAGAACAGTTGGGAAAAAAACAACTGGTTACTCTTAAGTGTGAAATTACAGGGGGAGGGAAAAAATGTGTTTAAAAACCATAGCCTTTGAATACAGAGCTAAAAACTCATCCTTTCTAAAGCAAAAAGCAGCCAAAACACAAGTTATTTGGTTTAGTTATGCAATATTTCCAGAAATGCTAAATAAATTTCATTAATCAGCATTTTGTTCATACTTTTTGTCCAGTTTGGAATTCATCTCATAATCTGAATGAAGTGTGAAAGCAGCTCTTAAATTTCCTGAGGGTTCATAACCTTGGGCTGCCTGTATATACTGCATTCTATTATATGAAAAATAATAAATAGGAGAGTTTTATAGAAATAACATATGTTCTAAAAAAAATAATAAAAATATGCAGAATTTTGAAGGGGAAAGACTAGTTCTCCTTGTACTCATAAATTTTAAACAAGATCATTCTACTGTGTTGAAAATTAACCCTTTTTTTATTAGGGCAGGCAAATAGAATACATAGATATAGAAAAACCATCTGTTGGAGGTCTTGGTTTTAGTGTGATTGCCCTTAAAAATCAAACGGTGGGAGAAGCTGGTATCTTTGTCAAGGAAATCCAACCAGGAAGCATAGCTGCCAGGTAAGAATATGCATAGTTGTGTTTTATTAACCGTTATTTTTTAAAATCCTCTTTCAGAAGTGTGGCAAAATTGTGATTTTTTGCGTGTTTAAAAAAATAATTGCAAGAAAAACACTGGCTAAGATTTCAAAAACTGACTAATAATTTTGGAAAAAAACGAGGAGTCCTTGTGGCAACTTAGAGACTAACAAATTTATTTGGGCATAAGCTTTCATGAGCTAAAACCCACTTCATCAGATGCATGGAGTGAAAAATAATTTTGGGTATGCAGTGTTGTAGATGTGTTGTCCCAGGATATTAGACACACAAGGTGGGTGAGGTAATATCTTTTATTGGACCAACTTCTTTTGGTGAGAGAGGCAAGCTTTTGAGCTTATACAGAGCTCTTCTCCGGTCTCGGAAATGAACTCAGAGTGTCACAGCTACAGCAGACGAAACCACACTCTTGATCATTACATTGATTTCTGTGGGGGAAAAATTGACTATGAAATCCTTACCAAACATCTTAACCCCCACAATCTCTCCATCACCTAGAGCAGGGGTTCTTTCTGAGGCCCCGCTCAACATGCTAGAAAAACTCTGGGGCCCGGTGGATGGACCCTGGAGTATAGGCATAGTTTGATTTCTATGGGAGGGTGTGGGGAGGGGAACAAGGGCTGGCAGGGCTTGGCCCAGCTCTGCATAGCAGGGTCCAGGGAGGGAGTGCTACCTCCAGCCCTGGCCACCCACCTGTCGGTGGCTGTGTGCCGGTGGCTACTCCCCGAGGGCTCTGCTGGGCCTGGAGATGCCTGAGTAGCTCTGACTGGCTGGGTGAGCAGTCAAAGGAGGCTGGGAGTTGAGGAGCAGATGCAACCCAGGCACCAGCAGCAGCAGATGGGGGAATGCCACAGCTGCCCACTCCACGGCACCACCAGCCAGAGGAGCAGCTGCCCCTCACTGCCTGGCTCGGTCTTCCTGCCTAGGATCTGGCCAGAGGGTAGGGGCTGAGGGAAAAGAGGAGGTCAGGGTGTGTGTGTTGAGCTGCCCCCAGGACTACCCCACTCTGAATAAGGTACTGCAGTTTGGGGAGCAACACCGTTGTGCCCCTTCAACTCTGCCCAGGGGCTCAAGGTTTCTCCTGGCATCAGGGGGACGTGGGGAGCTCGGGGTTTCAGCCCTGCACTGCTCACGGCTTCAGCCCCCCATACCGCTCCCTGCTTCAGCTCCATGTGTGGCGGGTGTGCCGAGCCCCGGTGCCGTTCCCCACTTCAGCCCAAATGAGGTGCCTGGGCTTGCAGCTTCAGCCCTGTGCTGCTCTCTGCTTCAGCCCCAGGGGAGGTGCTGGGGTTCGGGGCACCGGGTTTCAGTGGCAGGGCTCCGTGGCCCCCCTGAAAGGGCTTGCAGACCCCTGGTTGAGAACCGCTGACGTAGAGGACAGCTATACAGTCCCGATATTCAACTACCAAATACTGATCAAACCAGTAGACAAAAGGGGGCGCCATCCTAGTCCTCAACCAAGATGACTCTGTTAACGAGGGCAAGAGACAACTCTGTGTCACTACCTACTATAAAGAGCTCAAAGAAGATCCCACACCACAATTTACCCAGGAATTTACGGATATCATGAAATCCTTCCCCAAACAACCTCAAGAGATACTCTACAACCTCATCCCCCAGGGACCTTCTACATGCTTCCCAAGATACATACACCAGAGAACCCAGGCAGACACATCCTATATGGCCACAGCATCTTACTGAATGAATATTGAGATTCATAGAAACCATCCTCAAATCACTCACCACACAAAGGGCCAGTTTCTTCCAGGATACAACCAACTTCCTCCAGAAACTCCTCTACATTAACAACATCCCTTACAGTGACAGCATTGCTGCCTGCATCAAATATTTACAAGATAATCGACAACCCTCAGCTATCAACCCCAAACACCTGACCAAATTCATCCTCACACATAATTTAATATTCAACAACAAACATATTGTCGAACCATGGGTACAGTCATGGGTACTAGGATGGCTCCAATATACTAATCTCTTCATTGGCCACCTTGAAGAAGAATTTTTGGAGAGATGTACTATGAAACCAATGATATGCCTGATAGTCTGTCCAGAGGATGAAAATATCTAAACTCCCTCAGATTTCCACCAGAACTTCAACAATCACCACACATCCATTCTACTTGCTACAGTGGGAATGTTCTAGAGAATCAACTTCCTGGACACCACAATCAGCTTCAACAATGGAATACTGCAGACAACTGTATACGAGAAACCCACTGATCTCCACACCTACCTTCACAGATTCAGTAACCACCCCAAAATGCACCAAGAAATCTGTTATCTACAGACAGGCACCACAGTATATGCCCCAAGGAGAAAGTCCAGGACATATTTCTTAACACGCTTAAATACCGACTTCACCAAACAAGGACATTCCATCATAGAAGTAGATTGCATCATGGAATAAGCCACCCAAATACCAAAGGGAACGTGCTTCAATACAGAAATAAAGCTCCTTCTGACCACACACCTCTAGCTGTCACCTATCACCCCAAACTGGAACTCATATTGGGGTATCCTCAAACAATAACCCCTATTGAATGGGGACCACATCTGGAAAGAAATTTTTTCTAACCCCGCTCTTCTGACATTCAAACAACCCCCCCATCCTCCTCAAGCTCATCATCAGAAGGAAGCTCCCCACAGACTAGGACACATGAACTCAAAGTGGCACCAGACCTTGCCTGAACCACAGATGCAAAACCTGTAGTCATATCTTCACTGTTACAATGATCAACACTCCCCACAACACACCTTTCAAGATCCATGGGTCCTACACATCCCTATCACACTGCACGAAATACCCCTATAATAACTATGTGGGTGAACCCTCTTCACGTCGCTATCACTGACCTTTCAAGCGATGTCTGCACTACTGCAGCATTGATGCTCCGATAATCGGTGCATCGGCGGTCGATTTAGCAGATCTAGTGAAGACCCGCTAAAACGATGGCAGAGCATTTTCCGGTCAACCCCCGGTACTCCACCGGGAATGAGAGGAGTACGGTAAGTGTGTTTCCCGTTGACCCAGCACGGTGTAGACACTGCAGTAAGTCAACCTAAGCCACGAGTTGCGTAACTTAGGTTGACTTACCACAGTAGTGTAGACAAAGCCTCAGTCCTCATCCTCAAAGGAAACCTGCACAACACCTTCAAAGGATGAGCGTGGGAGCTTAAATTCATAATTTTGCTAGATACTAAAAATCATGGACTGAATACAGACACTGGATTTATGGTTTATTACAATAATCGGTAACCCACCTAAACCCTCCCACCCCCAATTTGTTTTCCTTTCTTCCCCTATGACTGGAGGGGTGTTAATGGGCCATTTCACCTTGAATGGTCCCTTGAAATATATGTTAACTACTTATGCTAAATAATCTGACCCACTTTGCATTTAGCTGTGACGCTCCACGGGCAGATCTATACTTAAAATGCTGCATTAACACAGCTGCACTACTGTAGCACTTTAAAGAAGAAGCTTTACACCGATGGGAGTCCTGTCAGCATAGTTAATCCACCTCCCTAAGAGGTGCTGTCTACAAGGGGGGTTAGATTGGTGTAACTACGTCGCCAGTAGGTGTGGATTTTTCACACTTCTGAGTGACCTAGTTATACTGATGCAGGTCTGTAGTGTAGACCAGACCTAAGTACGTTTCTCAGACCCAAAGAAGAATTCTGTTTAAGTTTGAAAGCTTGTCTCTCTCACCAACGGAAGTTGTTCCAATAAAAGATATTACCTCACCCACCTTGTCTCTCTAGTAGTTTGGGTGTCTTAATTTGTGGCTGCCCACCTTTCTGGGACCATCTTAAAAAAAAAAAAAAAAAAAAAAAAATCATGCCCCTTTATCAGAGGACATGTGCTCAGCACTTTCTGAAAGTTAGGCCCTTTTACATGGCTGAGGTTGGCCACCCAAAAATGGAGGTGCCAAAAATCACTAGTCACTTTGGAAAATCTTGGCATGGCCGCTATGATTGATTAACCCACCCCATGAACATTCAAGGGACACAAGGAACTTAAAAATCATACGCCTGTTTGAATTTTTGAACGTGCTATTAGTGTCCCTGAAAGAGATTAGAGAAGAAGGAACACTATTCACTTTACTTTGTGCATACTCTGTGTATAGTCAGTTTTACTGTTTCCCATGTAAAGTTCGGTCCCGATCCTGCTGGAGGATTCCTGCACAGATCTCCTTGGAGGATCAGGGTTTTAGGCAGGTCCCTCTGTGGTTCGTGTGGGTCCATCACATAGAGACACAGGACATCCTTTTAAAAAACAAATGGCAAAATTACAAAACTTGAACCCCCCTCTCCCCCCCCCCCACTGCATGTGCGCCCCACTGGCAAGTGTAGTGTCTAGAACTACTTTTAATGCATTTAAAGAAAATGTGACTAGGCTTCAAAATGATGGTGTCCTTTCTAAAAGAACTCATCCTGGAGTGTACCAACACAAGATTACTCTTCCACCCCCACCTCCCTATCGCGGGGAGAGGTTGGAATGCAGAGGGCACACTAAGGAACACTTAAGAAAAACGTACTAAGCTGTTTAAAAGTGGAGAAAGGTGAATTCATTTTGATGTCAAAGGGGAATATTACACTTCAGGGCATGCTGGCCTGCTGCTGACACGATGTGATCATGAGATATAAAATCATGATCTCTGAACAGACACCCATTAGGGCAAAGTTCAAGGAATTTATTTACCAAAAAAACCTCCATGTTGTTGGTTTTGTTTTATTTTTAAATTCCACTTAAATGCTTCTCATTTTCCTATATGCATCCGAAGAAGTGGGCAGTAGCCCACGAAAGCTTATGCTCTAATAAATTTGTTAGTCTCTAAGGTGCCACAAGTACTCCTGTTCTTTCTGTGGATACAGACTAACACGGCTGCTACTCTGAAACCTTTTGAGATGAGATCTTCTGAAGGTGACATAGGTTAATGGTGGTTCCTACAAAATTCTGGATGCTGTTTCTGTCCCAGTAAGCATCTGGTCTAGGTCTCTGGAAGAATAATTTTATAAATATTTTTATGAAGAGGATAAAGATTTTCTAATCACAGATGTAAATTCGTCAATAATGTGAACTAACTTCGTAGGAGTTGTACCATCTTAGGCTAGCAGTAAATTGTACCTCTGTTTCCAGAAGAAAGCAGATTCATAAAAATTAGTGAATCTTCACCAGTTAAGGGAGTTGAGTTTTGGTATGTTAAGGTGGCTATTGCAAAGTTTGTTGAAACACAGTACCCTCTAAATGTACATCTTAACAATCTTTAGGTTGAATAATGAGAGAGAGCCATGTCCTGCTGTAAGTACTTGGAGATAATGTAGCATAGTGCTAAAAGGAATGGAAAATACTCTTTCTCTACCCTATGCCCCCTTGTGTAACTACAAGAATTAAATATCTCTGGTATGAAGCATAATCAAGAATGAGCTAGAATTTCATTGAATTTTGAATGGGAACACACTGAAAGATCTAGATGTACCATAGTAGTGTTGCAGCAAAAATCAATTTGACTGGGTTATTAAATAGAATGTGGTATGCACATAACTTGTATGCTAATGGAGACAGTGTAATAAATTAACAATTTTAATATAATTCACTTAATATTGCATTACCGTCTATTCTGAATGTTCCAATTTAGATGACAAAATCCTGTTATGCAGTTACATCTTTTAAAAAATAAAAAAAATCTTTTAATCTTTTATCAAGGGATCAGAGATTAAAGGAAAATGACCACATTCTGGCCATTAACCACACCCCGTTGGATCAGAACATTTCCCATCAGCAGGCTATTGCACTGCTCCAACAATCCACAGGATCTTTACATCTGGTTGTTGCTAGAGAGTCAGTCCAAAGAAACAGCGGAGCCTCTGCTGTCTTAAGTGACACACATCGGCCTGAAACTGTGAGTAATGATGCTCTCAATCAGTTTTTGGAAGGTGTTAGTGCTTTTTAAACATATGAAAGGATTTTTATAGTTTTAACTATTTTTGTTTTACGGCAGCTAATGGTATGTGCTTTTTAATTGTGTCTAAGAATGCAGGTATTTCATTTTAAAGTTATCGTGCCCTAAATATAATGTTTCCATTGCAAAGCTGCCTGAATTTGTTATAAAGTAGATACTGGGTTTTTTGTGGGGGACCTGGAGCTGACGCTTTAGTCGGTTGACCTATTCTCAGTAGCGGAGCCTACTTAGGGTAGGGCAATTTACAAGTTCACCCAATGCAAACCATTTTACCATGGGCAATTGGACTCTGGTTATGACTTAAAAGAGGGTAGGCAGTGTTTACTTTCAGCAGTCTCCACTGATCAGAATACGATCTACTAAAACCTTAGCTCCCCAAAGCAATGTCTTATTTAAATAAAGTGATGCATACATGCATCACTGTGAAGGGAACATCTTGATTGTATGGTTAGTTTGCCAGTTTTTCATATCAACTTTTATATGTTGCTAGTCTCCACTGATTGTGAACCCACTAATTTTCTTGAGCGTGAGCGCTTATAAACTCAGTTATGTGATTTCACAGGCCCTGATGATGTAGTAGGGCCACACATGCCTGAGAATGGGGTTTGCAATATTGGGATCTTAATTTGTTATATTGGAAGCTTTGCTGGAGATCTTTTTAAGAGGAATTTTTGTTATACTGGATAATTATTTCCCTCATGAATATTGTAGAGCTAGTGAAATTTGAAGGTTTTAGTGGATAATCAATATTGTTTATTGCTCTGAAAATTTTAAAGAATTAAATTTTAACTGCTTTGTCATTAAAGCATTTGCATCAAACAGACTAACAAAATAAAATAGAAATATATTTCTCTGTGGGGGGTCTTTAAACTTCCTTTATGATTTTTAACTGATCTTGGCCAAGATTTTCAGTATACTAATAAATCCTTTATTCAAAGAAGTCTTAAACCTGCCTGCTTTGCCTCATTTTGGTTTCTATGTGAGGAGCTAATATGACAGAAAAAATGGCTAGCGGTTCAGTTGTTTAACAGAGTTGTTGTTCTCAAATTGTCTTGTACACCACAAGGTTGCAGTGCAAAATAGCTGAGAGATATGCTTCCGATTCAGTATGGACAAATTTATATTGTGCTATTCATACAGAGTGTACTGGAGCTCTATACAGCATGTAAGTGAAATAACAGAAGTAGGAAACTAATCCAATATTAAACAAAAACTGGGCTAATGCAGACTTCTCGCTATTTCGCCCCCTATGGGTTGCAGTACACTTGCTTTACCAGAAATTAAAATGGTAGTCGTTACTATTGTAAGAAATCGTAAAATTGCCTTTATGTAGTCCAGAATGGTGTCTTACGAAAGTGAAAAAGCAAAATGTATGCAAAACCCATTGACTGACTGACCAAGACTCAATATGGCGCCTGTTTATATGTGGGGAAATTGCTCTGAATAAGATTATTAATAATTACCGGCGGAAATGAAAGCTGGAAATATTATTAACTGAAATTAAAATCTCCCTCTTCTATTAATTGCAGATTCAATGGGGCCATGTTGAAGAAGTTGAACTGATTAACGATGGCTCAGGATTAGGTTTTGGAATTGTAGGAGGAAAATCGAATGGTGTGGTTGTAAGGACTATTGTTCCAGGCGGATTAGCAGATCGGGTAACTTGTTGTTTTATGTCACTTCTTCTTTGGTTTTAAAGTACAAGAACTTCTTTTGACAGTCCTAAAATAAACTAATATATGTAAACAAAAGGAGTCTGATAGCATCAAAGACTGAATGCCAATATATATATTGTATATAGAAATAAATACATGTTAAAGGTATGATGACTGACAAAAAGTCAACACTGGAACTGAGCTAAATTACTTCTCAGGCACGGCATGGCTTTTATTGCATTCCAGATCAGATAGAAATATTAAAAGCTTGCCCAGCATTATAATTAGCATTCAATAAAATTTCAACCATTCGTCATCGGTGTTGGGACAGCTGCTCTTAACAGACATACAGATTCTATATAGAATGTGTATATTTGGTTATAATTTTATAGGGGCCAACTCTGCAAACTCACGTTCTCATATGTGTAATCCTTAATCATGCAGGTTGTCCCACTAAAGTCATTGGCACTTACTTGCATGCAGGGCTGGTCTTATGAGTAAGCAATGTGGGCGACTTTCCAGGGTGCAGTGGTCAGGGGGGTGCTGTAGTCAGGATGCAAGGAGTGGGGTGGACCTGAGGTAAAAAGCTGCGGAAGGGAGCTTGGGGAATGGTGGGGGCAGAGGGGCCCAGGCTTGATATGGGCTGGTGGGGGAGCTTGGGGAGACAGCAGGGGCTAGGGGGTGGGGAGGCAGCAGGGGCCAGGATGCCAAATACAAGTTCACCCAGGGCATCATTTCCCCAAGGCTGACCCAGTTGCATGAGTATGTGTTCAAAGATACAGTGCATGGGTTATTTATAAAGATTATTTATTTTTATATGAAGAGGCTTGGGCCTATGCAGAGCCCCACTAAAGTCCGTGATACCTACACAGGTGCATGCATTCACCTGTCTGGATCAGATTGCAGCCTTGGGGTCTTAGTCTTCAAAGACCCAATCAGTGGGGGCAAAAGACAGATCTGGCTTCAAGACTAAGCTTGATAAGTTTATGGACGAGATGGTATGATGGGATAGCCTAATTTTGGCAATTAATTGGTCTTTGACTGTTAGCGGTAAATATGTCCAATGGCCTGTGATGGGATGTTAGATGGGGTGGGATCTGAGTTACTACAGAGAATTCTTTCCTGGGTGTCTGGCTGGGGTCGGGAAGGAATTTTCCTCCAGGGCAGATTGGCAGAGGTCCTGGGGGTTTTTCGCCTTCCTCTGCAGCGTGGGGCACGGGTCATTTGCTGGTGGATTCTCTGCACCTTGAAGTCTTTATACTAAGATTTGAGGACTTCAATAGTTCAGACATAGGTTAGGTTAGGAGTTTGATTCTGGAGTGGGTGGGTGAGATTCTGTGTCCTGCGTTGTGGAGGTCAGACTAGATGATCATAATAAGGTCAGAAGGGACCAAAGTCTATGATTCTATGACCAGTACCAACTACCCTCAACTGAAGCATTTAACAGGGTTGGGATTCAATGAGAGCTCATCAATGACTAGTTACTAACTGCTGCCCATAACCTTAGATGTGCAAAAAAAAGACATGTTGCGTTTTAAAATATCAATGTAAGGCAAGAGGCAGGTTATAGGATACGTTCCAATTCAAAACAGAAACGAAAACTGGATATTCGACGAGCTGGAATGGAAAAAGTCTGCTGTTGCTTGAGAGCCTCCTCTATAAAACTGTCTGAAGTAATGAATGCTTCTTCACTTACTGTGAAACACCTCTTTTGCTGTGAGGAACAAAATATTTTGGCTTCCAATGACAGCTGTAAATTAAGATATGACTGTATCAGTTTCAATTAAACAAGAGGTGCGATGCAGTTAAAAATGTGAAATAAGGAGCATGTATATGCTAAAGCTCGATTAAGTAACACCTGGAAGTAACACCAGTATTAATGTGCATGTTCGTTATTATGGGGCCAAGTCCTCAGCTGGTGTAAATCAGTGTACTTAAATCAACAGAAATATGAAGGTTTACACCAACTGAGGCTGTGTGCCCTATGTATGTTTAGTATGGTTCTTTCTTACATTAAAAATAACAGCGTGGGTCTTGATCCAACTAGTGTATCGTTTGTTTGTTTTGTTTAAACATGAGTATTCCTAGTTATGAATGTAGTCCCGTTACATTCAGCAGAGTTACTCACTTGACTAGCCTTTACTCAAGTGAGTAAGACCTGCAGGGTTGAGTTTTTAATATTTGAGCTGTTCAGGTTCTTCAAATAGCTCTAAATCAAAATGTTATGCTTTGTATCCCTAAAATCCTCTTCTGCTATTTGATAGCATAGTTCTCAGAGAAAATCTCCGACTACAGGATTACAAAACAGTGTCCGCATTTGTTTCCCAATAAATATGAAATTTAACCTTTCTGATGAATTGTACTAACAGTCTATATGGTGTGTATTTTTTGTTTTTGTTTTTAAACAGTTTGCTGTAGAACTGGCAACTGTGGAAAAAGCAATGGTTAATTGTGTTAGCATTGCCTTATGTTATTTATTTTGCAGCACTGATTAATCTTATGATATTTGCGTGCACTAGCTGCCCCATGAAAATATACTACTCAATTTCAGTCCTGCAATGTAAAATTTTGGTCCAGTTACTGATTTTTTTTTTTTTAAAATGTTCCATGTTTGAAGGATGGGAGACTGAGAACAGGAGATCACATCTTACAGATTGGAGGAACCAATGTACAAGGAATGATCAGTGAACAAGTTGCCCAAGTGCTGAGAAACTGTGGAAATTCTGTTAGGATGGTGGTTGCAAGAGATCCAGCGTGTGAGATTACTGTGACGCCACCAACCCCTCTGAGCCTGCCTGTTGGTGCATTGCCCTTCTCTCCAGACAAAGGTGTAAGTATCTGACATTTCCTCACAATTCTTCAAATAAGTTCTGCTGTGGTTTACAGCCAGAAAGAGAGAGCACAGCCTTCACAAGTGCTAAAGCGCTTCAGACAGACTGCAACATATTTTGTTCATTTGAGCTTCCAAATATACCATAGTATTAAATGATCTTTTATTTTAGCCATCAGCTCAGCCTTCTGTAGTCTTCTACAGTATACTATAAATACCTGTTATCTCAGGGCCAGACTGACCAGGGCAGTTTCAGTGTTGCAGAATTTATTACAAAGTGAGTGATTTGATTTAACAGGATCATAAACATTATCGATAAATGGAACATTTAGATCTCCTTCCTGGCTTATTACATTCTTGCTCATCTGAGTGGATTTAAAAAACAATGCTGACTTTTTCTTTTCTAAAATCCAGCATGCATTATGACCAGAACAGAATTATTCAGCCCAGTGAGCTACTTCTCTTCATGAAACATAAGTGTAACATCTTCCTAGTCTACGCAACTGTCTTTGATGGGAAATGTATTTTAAACATTTGAATCTTGTTTTAGCAAATCTCCTCCTGGTCATATCAAAGTTGCTTGTTTTTTTTGAAGTCATCCTCTTCAGTTTTGAGTAATTAAAATCAACAGATGCTACACTACATGTACGGTAGGTCTGGAAACATCAACAAAGCTGGGCTTGTACACCATCTGCTACTAATGTCTAGTTAGATTTAGGTGTGGAATCTCTGAGTAGCCTTTTCTTTCTTCTCTTGTTCTTGATTATAACTTGGAATCTGAGAGGAGCTGTTCTTTAAAACACTTTATGTTTGCACTCTTTCCCACTGGACCAGGTTGCTCCAAAGGCATCTCTTAGCTTCTGGTGGGGGAGAGTACTTCACATCTCTCTGGAGAGACCTGACTCGCTGAAGATAGGTGATGTTGAGCTATTATGGGGAACCTGTTCAGTTCTCCTCCTCTGAAGTGAGGCTGCAGTAATAGCAGAGGACTGGGGAATGGAAAGAGCCTACACTCCAAGTAGAAGAGAATGGAAATTTTCCTACTTCCTCCTGTCTTCTCACCTGCCCTCTCGAATTTTCTACCCCTTCAGGAGATTTTGATGCAGCCAAGAAAACATTGGTTAAATAAATGTCATCCTGAGTACTTTAAGCTTGGTGTCTTAAAAAAGGAACATGTTTAGTGCTCTGAAAACAGGCATTTCATAAAGAATCTATATAGTCACGTAGAACCATTTGCTGGCTCGGTCACATTTTCTAAGACTATATATACAGCCTTAACTTTTCCTTCCCTAGCACGTATTATTTTCACATTTCCTGCTTTAGAGACTGACCTTGCAAATTGACTTGTTCAGCAGTATACGTGTGCCATAGATCAAGCTGCAGCATCCTGCATTCTCTAGCTGCTGCAAGCCTTCTAAAATGTCCTCCTTTCTGGTGTTAGTTTTTCCCACCCCTTTCCAGGGTCCTTCACGTTTCTGAGACATCTAGAAATAAACTCAGATATTGCTAGTCATGACCAGGGGTGAAAGTAAGTCCAGTGATTTATCGGTACGCTGGGGCCAGCTCTGGCCCCCGGAAGGGGTGGGGCCTAGGGCGGGAGGGGCGTGGCTGAGGGAGTCAGAGCCAGCCCACCCTGTAAGGTAAGTGCCCCCCCCCGGGGTAGCAGCAGCAGCCCAGGGCTCCGGGGGGTATTTAAAGGGCCCGGGGCTCCCCTGCTTCTACTGCCCCGGCCCTGTAAATAGCTGCAGGAGCCCTGGGGATGCAGCGGGCAGGGGCGTCTCTAGGCACCAGCAAAGCAAGCACATGCTTGGGGGCAGCCCATTTGCAGAGGTGGCAGGGATCCAGCATGGGAGCTGAGAACCAACAGGGGACCCTGGGAGCTGTAGTTCCTTGGTTAGCTCCCTGCCTATAGAGCCAGCCCTGGAGCAGGGAAAGAACTACATTTCCCAGCATTTCCTTGGCCACTACCAACAGGAAAGAAGGGGAGGGAGTGAGGTAGCGGAGACCTCATGCTGCAGCTTGCTATGAATGGAGAGCTGCACTCTGAAGGGTAGGGATACCATATTTCAACATTAAAAAAACAGGACACTCCACAGGGAGGGAGGGTAGCGCCACCCTGCCACCATCCACCCCCTCCGATTGCCCCGCACAGAAACCCCAACCCATCCAACCCCCCCTGTCCCCTGATCACCCCCTCCCGGGACCCCTGCCCCTAACTGCCCCCCCAGGACCCCACCACCCCCTACCTGTCCCCTGACAAATCCCCGGGACTCCCATGCCTATCCAACTTCTGCCTGTCCCCTGACTGCCCCCCCAGCCCCTGACTGCCCCTCTGAACCTCCGCCCCATCTAACTCCCCAGCCCCCTTACCATGCCACTCAGACCAGCATGTCTGGCTCCGCGCAGTGCTAGACACGCTGCATACATGCTGCTGTGCACCCCCACGGAGTCACAGGCCACCCTCCCCCCCCCCCCCCCCCCCCCCCCGCCTTCCAGATTTGAACACCTCAAAATTCAGGAGTGCTCAAGCTCAGTTTGGGCAGCTGTTACTTCATTTCTCCCAAATCAAATATACTGATCCACTGTAACTTGCTGTAGAAAAAGTAGGATAAAATTGAGCAAGAAATGCTTCCCAGTGGTTATTGGGACTGGAATTGCTATTTTCAACAGCCATTGTTTGTTTGTTTGTTTTAAAATGAAGACAGTGATATTGCATTGGCAAATTCCCCATAGAAAGAAAGAAAGAGTGGAACAAAACAATAATAAAGGCACCTCAACTTTTCCTCATTTATGGAGGACAGTCTTATAATATGCATCCAGATATCCTCCAATCACACAAGCTGAAAATTGTTCCACTTTACTGCAGTTCTGTAACCAGATGGGAACCAATCCTGTCTGTGTTCTGTGCACATCTAAAATTCACGCTGAATGACCTGCCGTGGGAGCGAGTTACCAGTGGTGCAGGTAGGGGAGGGTGGGAGAGAGCCCAGGGCTGGGGCAGCAGGAGGTGTGTGTGTGGGGGGGGAGGGGGCGCAATGGTGGGGGGGGAATGAGGGAGCCCAGAGCTGGGGCGGCAGGGGGCCGTGGGGGGGTGGGGAGAGCCCAGGGCTGGGGCAGCAGGGGGGTGCGCTGAGGAGCCCAGGGCTGGGACAGGGGGCAGCCAACTTTTTTTTTTTTTTTGCTTGGGGTGGCAAAAAACCTAGAGCCGGCCCTGGCGGCGGAGCTCCAACAGCTATTTAAAGGGCCGGGGCAGTAGAAGCAGCGGGAGCCCTGGACTTTTTAAATAGCCCCCAGGGCTCCAGCAGTGGGGCTCTGGTGGCAATTTAAAGGGCCTGGGGCCCCAGGCCCTTTAAATTGCCCCCTGGGGAAGCCGGGCCACCCCAGTATGGCAAACCGGCTCTTGCCGGTACGCCGTACTGGTGTGTACTGGCTTACGTTCACCTCTGGTCATGACATCAATTGCATTCTTTGTTGGCAGGGCCCAGGCATTTAGATTGAAGAAGTATCTGGTCAATTTGCTGGTAGATTAGTCTTTGCAGAAATTGACAGCGGTAGCTAATGTGAATGTGTTTTTCCTGCTTCATTTATTGTACTTTTTAAAGGCAGGTCACGAAAATCACTTTGCACCAAGGAATCTACTGCACAAGAAAGATAGCAATTTTTTACTACCAGAATCTCGTTCTCCTCTGACTTCTGAGAAGGCTTTTACTAGCTGAGAATTTTACAATGGCAAGATTTTTCCAGCATTATGATTACCGCTTAAATCAGCAGAAATATGTCTTGAATTGCCAATTAGTTTGTTGTATATTAAACCACTAGTTTTGCATTAAGCTACCACAGTTCTCTACCACAGTTTCTAAATCCACACTCCTTTGTGTATACACATGTAAGGAAACAGAAAATCTTATACAATTAGTCATGAGCAAGGCACATACGTGCAAGGCACATAGCTACAACCCACCAATTTAGCCACAGCTCGGGAATGGGTTGTTATGTTTGGGATTGTGTGTCTATATTTCCCAGAATCCACCCGTTAAGTCCATATTCTACTACTCCACTTCCAGTAACGTTCCATAGATGAATATTTTTGCAGAACTAGGAAATAGCGTCAGTCATTCTGTGAAGTGCTTCTGGTGCTAAGGTTTCTGGTGTTGCCTTTGAAGGAAAGGTCCTGGACTGTCAAAATGGCTCTGTGGGGAGAAACACAACTAAAGATCAAGTGAGCAAATCCAAAACGGGGGATGGTGAGGGCCAGCTTCAGGGGACATATCCGTAAATTTCTCCTCGGATCAGATCATGTCTGAATACCTTATTAGATTGTAGCTATTTATCTAAGAAAACATTGAACAGATGATTCAGAAGCCAAAAGAAGTGCCAAATTATGTACTATTCCATTCTTCTCTGTTCTAGTTTCCCTTGTTATGATGAATGGTCTCATTTTTTTTTTTTTTTTTTAAAGCTGTAAAGCTTTTAAAAAAATTCTCCAGATTTTCTCCCCGCTCCCATGATTTAACTTGTACTCAGTGGAAGTGATTTTTAATGTGGCTTTGACTTCCTGTTATCACTTCACCTTCTAAACAAGTCCTTTGAAGCATCCACTTCTCTGTACAGTCCAGTCCAGTTCAAATCAGGATAGTAATCATTTCAAACTTGCCCTTAAATGTAATTAAGTAGATATGCATATGATTGATATAAAATAAAATGGTGTCTTGCACACCTAGCTTTATCTTGAACACCATATTTTAAAACGTGCTATATGCATTTGTTGGGTATAATTACCAAAAAGTGCATATCATTGGTTTTTTTTCTGGTAGCACCCACAGTATGTTGGATGCTTTCCAAACATAGGAGTGTAACAATTTCTGTCCGAAGGAGCTCATGAGCACGTTTTACACTAAAGAGAACACGTGTGTGGTTTCTTTAATAATTGTAAGGAATCAAAATACTTTCCATTAATAGGGTCCAAGAGAAAAATAATTTTTGATAAAGCCAGGGGACTGAGAGCCAAGTATTTTCTGTCTTCCACTGGCATGGTGTCATGATGTCGTGTACCTGAAGCAATTCTCTATTCCTAATTAACCAATAGAGACTTTCCAAAGCACTTACTCTGTGGCATTAGGTACTGTGATAAGCATGGCCCCTTGGCTGTATATGAATATCTTATGTTTTTATAGACACTTGTTTCTGATATCGTATATATTATATAGCCAAGATTTTCAAAAGTGACTAGTAATTTTGGGTGCCCAAATTGACAGCTTTATTTTCTAGCCTCTGGAAGTGAGACCCCCTTTTGAGGTGTCTGAAGTTGGTCTACCAAAATCACTGGTCACGTCTTCAAACCTTAGCCTGTAGTTTAAAATGTCAGTGATATAACAAACATTTTTACTGTAATGTGGACATTCAGTTTTATAAACTGTATAATATTTTATTTCTAGGCTAACACCACTCTTTTTGATACCTATGACGTGGAGCTTACAAAAAAAGATGGACAAAGCCTCGGTATAACAATTATTGGATATACTGGAACATCTGATGTAGGTGAGTTATACACTGACTGATTATGAAAGACTAGAGCAGAGGTTTATCAAATGCCCAGACTGGCCTTATGTTTTTGCTGAAGTCTTTGATACATGCCACATAGCTCAACATGCACTTTCATTTCTTTAATGAGTTCGATGTCTGAGATTTAAAGACCTATTAGATTATCCAGTCCATCTCTCTGCCAGTGCAGGACTGTAAGCATCTCAACAGTGTTTAATGTGTGTGCCATCTTCACGAGGTGATTCTTTTTCAGCAGATAGCTATTTCATACTTTGCACTAGCGTCTGAACTCTGGGAGCACACCAAAATATCTGTACGTAACTACGGGTGCACAGAGTGCTTTTGTCCAACTCTACACATGAGAAAGAAGGAAAGCTTTTTGTGATTTCTATATATCCCTTACAAAATATATTTATACAATAGAAAAGTGCATTTGTGTGAGATTTTTCACAAGGGATTTGTCTGATTTAAATTATTGAATTGCTAAAACTAAATGTAAGAGGATGAGCGAGGCCTTGATCCAGCAAAGCACTTAAGCACATGCTTCACTTCTAAGCATAAATACTCCCCTTGAAGTCAAATTTATCATTTGTAAGTGATTTGGTGGATCAAAGCCTGTATAGGCATGGAAACTGACCTATCATAGAAAGGGACTTTTCTGAGCAGGGTAAATCAACTAGGACAGTATAAGGTTGCTTGCATTGCTGCTCTTCTCTTGAGTGCAGATTTGGAATCATGCATAACTAGTAAATTATGTGAGTGTTGTGATTTCAATGTTCATTTGTGACTAGGAGGAGATGCAACTTCATTCCACTTGTGGACCCAGGTCTCCAGAGGTGCATGGTTCTTAAGCTCTAAATAAATGTGTGCTTAACAAAAGGCCCAAATTAGTACTTTCTTTTATTTATTTATTCATTTGTTTTTGTTTTATATTTTAAAGCAGATTCTTCAGGGATCTTTGTGAAAAATATAATACCTGGCAGTGCTGCAGATCACAGTGGCCTTATACAAGTCCAGGACAAAATTGTTGCTGTAAGTGAAATATTTCATTGGATCAATTTTGGAACTAGCGGTTATTTTACATATATCTGGATATTTAAAACACACTCTACTAAAGCTTGTTCTTCATTCACACTAAAGCACCTCCAGGTTGTAAAAGGGAGGAACGTTGGCAAATTTATGACTGTCAACAAGAATTACTATTTGAGCTAATAGCTCTGGTTTGCAGTGGTTAGATTATTAGTGTACTACCAAAAATGTGAGAGAATCGTAAATAGTAAAACAGGATAGATGTTTGGATTGAAGCATCTTAGAGCAGGGATCTTGACTTAGGGCCTGATTAAAGTACTGAGCATAGGGTGACCAGACGTCCCCGAAGATCGGTCGGGACACATTTTGTCTTAATATCCGCCGGCCGCACTGTGTGGGTTTTTTTTTTTCGTTTTGCTCAGCCGGCGGCTCCTCACCCCACCCCCCCCCCCCCCCACCCTCATGTGTCCCGATATTTTCTTCCCCTCATCTGGTCACCCTAACTGAGCATCTTCAGTTCCTGTTAAAGTTAGTGGGATTTGAAAGTGCTCGATACCTTGCAGAATTGTGTCCTTTATGCCCATCTATAAGTATTTAACATTGGGTTGACATCACCAAAACATTAGTAACGCAGATGTTAAAAAAGATCCTTTTCTTTATAGGTGAAAAAATTTAAAACCGGCTGGATAAACGTCAGGGCCACGTTAACATGTAATGGCTAACTTTGCATTGGTAATACAAGTAGGAATAACTCTAAAGATTTCTTATCATGAAAAGAGAGATCTGACTTTTACAAAGTGCATATAAAATATTTGGGAGCAGATGTTCTGTAGATACAATGCCTAAACTTTCAAAGCCTGGCCTCTCCCTCATTTGGTTCCCACTTGTACTTACAGCTGCAGTTTTGTGTGTGCATAGTCTAGTCAAGGGTCAATAAAGTTTACCCACTTCTCATTTGGGGACTGTGGAGTCCAGGTTGGATTAGTCTACCCACTCCTTTTTTTACCATTATGCACTGATTGCGTACGTGGTTATCTGCATATTTATGTGTGGAGGCTTGGTAGAGGTTGGCAGAAAACTTATGCTATGATCTGAACAGACTGTTAATCTCTCAAACTCATCCAGGAAGCTCCATGCACAGTACTGTGCAAGCTGCTGTCTGCACACAGTATCTCTGCTGAAAAGCAAACGTATTTTACGTTTCTGTAAATCTAGTAAATTGCTATTTTGTATTGGCCCACGCCTGCTATCAAGGAGAAGTTTTTATTTTTGTATTTTTCTTTTAAGAAGAAACTTTGAAGATGGCATTTATCTGATTATTTTGAAGTAGCTGAATTAATGCAATTCTTCTTTTGCAACCAGTGCAGTCTGTGAGGGCCATCAGTATAACTGTGAGAGACGAGTTGCACTGTTGGTTTACATATCTCTGTGAATGTTAGAACTCAACTGTAATCTGATGTCTATAATCTGATGGTGTTTCTGTACTAGGTTGATGGGATTAATGTTCAGGATTGCTCCAACCAAGAAGTGGTGGAGGCGCTGCGTCGCACTGGCCAGGTGGTGCACCTTACCTTGCTTCGACAGAAACCTTCTCATGCTTCTTTCTCTTCAGGAAGGTCTTTAGAGAGAGGTAGTCCTTTTTCTCCCTTTGCCAATGGTTAATTTAATTGTTCTTCCAATTTATAATGACCAAAATAAACGTTTAGGGCCTGTTTCTGTGAGGTGCTGAGCAACCATAAATCTTGGGCTTAAGGGTCCTCTGCACAGAATCAGACCCTTCGACATAGGATGTAAGGGTGTGTGGGGAGTGGAGTTGAGAGCAAAGTTTCTGTAAACTGAACAAGGAAGCTGCTAGTGGATACTGGTTAGCATATCCTATATCCTCTGTACTACCTGGCTGACTTGAAAGTTTTTTGGATTTACAGAGCAGCCAAATATGCCAGCCTTAGTCCTGTCTGGAGCTGTAGAGACGGAAACTAATTTGGATAGTGAGAATGAGGAGGATCAAGAGGACAAAGATAATTTTGAAAATGAAAAGAAGCAAAATCTACACAAAATAGGTATGTTGCTGTTTATTCTCTCCTGTATATCTACTGTATATCTACTGACTTCTTGAAATTCATTTCTTTAACCCAATTTTCATAGTGATGGGACAGTTTGGCTTTCTTTGCCTTGCACAATTTTAATTTTCTGCTCTTCAATGCTTTTTTATTTAACTGAAACCAAAATCTAAGACATGAGGCAGTAAACCGTGAAGTTTTTCAGTGGTGGGAATGAAAAGGCACAGATGCATTTCTGGTTATGCTAGAGGGAAAAACGAGCATTTAGCGACTCTACTTATGTAGAGGCAGAGGAGTCGATGATGCCAAGGGACAGGGAAGGTGATAGAGTTGCTAAAATAATGGAGGCGAGAGGGAGGTTTATTTGAAGAAAGATGAGTGCAGGTTTTGCCATACTGAGCTTGAGGTGCTGGCAGGACATCCATGAGGGAGAAGCCAGAGTGAGAGTTGCAGATAGAAGACTGAACGGGGTAGTGCCTCTCTTTATCCATTTCTTTTCAGTAAGTACTTCTGTACAAAGGCTCATCTGTAGTCTCTCAGCTCAGTGTGCTGGAATTTAGGCAGTGTAGGCATTATTGATATTTCAGACAGGATATAGTGCAGTTAATCTGGTGATGCTGGGTTTATGAGTACTGTTGCTCTTTAGACTTCTGCAAACTAATGACATCGGAATGGTTTTAAAGCTAGGTAAAGCTATCTGTGGTATATAATGTCCTACAGCCCTAATCAAGAGTCCATGTTTGGTAGGACTCAATTTCCTTACAAAATTAAAAAGGCTCAAGATACTCACATTTATCAGCTACAACGTGCTTTTTCATAACCTTGTATCTTTTTTGCTTGCCTAAAATTTAAAAGCATTCATTTAGTTGGAAACTTTGTTCAGACTGAAACGTGTATAAAATTTCAGCCTGGAACAGAATTTAATGGCCAGTTTAAATTCCAAAAATGGGTGCTTATTTTGGAAATGCTGACAGGCTCTTAATTATAATGGGGCTAAAGTAAACACTGCTAATTTAAGGCCCTGCCTAAACTCTGGAAGTGCCTTTTAAAAGTTAATGTAAAAGGTGTGTTTTATAAAACATGAACTATTTTCCTTTAGGCCCAATTGGACTAAATTTTTATTAAATTTTCCTGAAGAGGTATTAAATAGTAATGCTGGCCCGCTAAACCGTGTTTAAACAACTCTGTCATGATACATGGTTCAGGAAACAGTGTGCATGGGGCCTTAAACTTTCTGCTAGCAGACTAGAGAGGCAATTTAACTTACAGCTGCATCTGTAAGAGTGAAGACTGGACGAGAGTGCTTGTTTGTTTCGTGCAGCAGTATATAAAACCTGAAGAGAGAAGCTAGTTGTTTAGTCAGAAAGTTATGAATCCAGACCTGGATAGAGAACAGCGTGTAACATTAGGGAGGAAAAAGCTGTTGGAGAAATCAAAAAGCTATGCTGTTTGAGAAATCTTTAATCCAAAGCGAAGGACACATCGCTACATAGTGAGCCTGTGAGAAGGGGAGATCTTCAAGACAAAGAAAAAGGCCAGGGTTTGAAAGTTCCAGGGATCTTAGTCTACACTTAAAAGTTAGGCTGGCATACTTACGTTGGTCGGAGGGCTGAGAAAACGCACCCTTGATCAACATAGCTATGTTAACCTGCCTCCAGTGTAGGAGCAGCTATGTTGACAGAAGAATGCTTCTGTCAACAGAGCTAACTTTGGTTGGGGAGGTGGTGTTCCTACACCAATGGAAAACCCCCTATCATCGGTGTAGGCTATGTCTATGCTACGGGGTTATACCAACAGAGCTATGCTGGTAAAGTCTCTGTAGTTTAAACACACCTCAAAAAAGGCATTGTATTCCAGGAACCCAGTGCTAGTAAGGTGGGGAAGAAAAACTACATGAAAGCAAAAGTAAAGAGGCAAAGTTCTGATGATATAGAACGTTACTGCTAATGCAAACCATTGCTGGGAAACAATTCCATTTCTGAGGCCTTGTGTAATATAGCATGTACCACAAACCATGAAAAACCAACCCAGAGAAGTGACCAAAAAATTGGGGGTGGGGAGAAAGGAATCTCATGGTACTGGGTGGAGGCACTGGAATGAGATATCTTGAACCAAACCTATAGATCCAAAAATCTTTTCAATTTTCAGGAAGTTCTCTTTAATGGGCTGAGCCCCAAAACATCAAATATGGACATGTGAATTTAGGGATTGTTTTGGGTGTGGGGGAATGATCTTAATTTTCAGTTAACTGAACACATTAAGAGCCTGATCCTGAGAGGTGTTGAGTGAGCATTCCTGGTGGCATAGAAGTGCATATCGGACTCCACTGGGAGTTTCAGATGTTCAACCCTTTTCAGGTTCAGGCCATAATTTTGTAACAGAAAAAGGGAGTTCATAGAGTCATATTTTATAAAGCCAGAAGGGACCATACGTCTGTAAGCAAACTCTGGTTAAACTAACTGTCTCTATCTGGATAATCAGGACAGAGGTGACAAGTCTGGTAGATTCTGGGTGTGGTCAGACCCTGGTTTGGGACCACCTAATCCTGAATCCTGAGACGGGGGTGGGGGAATTATTTTCTTACCGGGTGTCCATGGGGAGGTTAAACCCTATCCTAATGCGTGGATGCAGTTGACTGTAGGGGAACACAGGAGGCTCCTGTTAGCAGGGCTGGCCTCAACGCTGACCTACTCCATTATCTGAGGACAAGATTGGGAGTATTTATCTGAGTTACTGAATGGAGTTAAGACAGGCCTGGATTGCCCAGAGAGGCTAACTCAGGAGATCCAGTCCCTGGGGTGTTGGTAGCTATAGGTGAGGAGCTACACCCTGGAGTTGGGGTGTCTGGACAAGAGGATGCTCCCTCAGAAGCCCCACATAGTGACGAAATGATGCCAGTGCCGCAATAGGACTGGGGCATCCTAACTAGAGGGACCAACTTGGCCAGAGATCAGAGGGAGGATAAGACCTTCAGCCAGGCCTATGACCAGGTGTCAGTGGACGACAGAGAGGTAATAGACCCACATCGAGCAGAGCAGTACCCACAATTTAAGCTCCGGCCTGAGCGACTATACCAGCAGGAGAGAGACCGACCGACTCGTGAAATTTGATCGCAGTTCCTCGTTCCTCAGTCTCATCAGTGCAAGTTCATGTGGCTGGTTCATGCTGCCTCCACTGCAGGCCACCTCAGCATGAGGAGATTATGGCCAGGATTCTAGGCTGCTTCTACTGACCCGGAATTCACCAAGAAGTCAAAGACTTCTGTAGCTTATATCCCAAGTAGCAGCTCATTGGGCCTAAAGAGGGGTGACCAAAGCCCTACTAGTCCCATTCCCATTTGAGAGAATCGGGATGGATCCGCTCAGACTCTGAGAAAAGAGTGCATCTGGTTATAAATGTATACTGGTCAGACCTGATTATGCCACCTGATATCCGGAAGCAGTCCCATGGCACTGCTCCAGTGCAAAGACTACTGCAGCAGAACTTCTAATGGTCTTTGCCCACATCAGTGTGCCTAAAGAAATCCTAACCAACTGAGGCACTAATTTTGTCTTCCATCTGTTGAAGGAGACTTGTGAACTATTAAAAATAAAGACCCTACAAATGTGCATCAATCACCTGCAGACCGATGGTTTGGTCAAACGGTTCAACCAGACCTGAAAAGGATGTTTAAAGAAGTTTATTACTGCATATCCTAGACACTGGGATCAACTGATCCCCCTCCTTTTTATTTGATAGTTTGGAGGTACCCCAGTCATCTACTAGATTTTTCCTGTTTGATCTCTTTTATATGAGAGACTACCTGGGGTATCTTAGACTTTGTCCATGAGATGTGGGATGAGCAGGCTTCTAGAACAGAGAATGTTGTACAGTACATACTAAAGCTCTAGGAGAGGCTTGAAATCCTGGGGGCCTTCACCAAAGAGAATCTGGCCCAATAGTGAGCCTTTAACAAAGGGATGCATATGTGTGTATTTAAACCTGGGTACTTCTTCTCCCTAGCACAATGTCCAAGCTGCTTACTAAGCATTAAGGTCCATATTAAGTATTACATCAAGTGGGGCCTGTTAATTATGAAATCAGACAAGAGGAAGACAATGCAGATCTACCAAAGTAACCTCCTGAAGGCCTGGAAGGACCGGGAGGGCTTGTTTATAACTTCTTATCCATCTGAGCCAGAATTGGGACCCCAAACGTCTACATTCCTGGACCCTGACTCAATACAGATTGGGGGGAAACTTCCATCCAGAGCAAAGGGTCCAAGTGAGAAACCTTATGAATGCCTTCCTGATGGGGTTTCCACCCCAGCCAGGATGAACTCACTTTGTTCAACATCATGTCCAGATAGAGCAGGGACAATGCACCTGGGAGAACTCCCTACTGCTTCCCAAAAAAATGTGGGATGCAGTGAAACAGGAGCTCTGCACCAGGTTGGAGCTAGAGGTCACTGAAGAATCCCACAGCGACTGATGACACCCAGTTGTCCTGGTCCCTAAACTGGCTGGCATGATCCAGTTTCTGTATAGATTTTTAGAAAAGTTAATGCGATCTCCAAATTCAACACATGTTGAATGTCCTGGGTGGTTGAACTACTAATCCATATGGGTGAGACTCAATATAGTACAGCATTAGATTTTACCAAGGGATACTAGCAGATCTGTCTCATACCAGAATCATGTGAGAAAACTGTCTTTGCTGCTCTGGTTTATATCCTTTAAGGACTATGCCCTTGGCCTCCATGGTGCCCTAGTGACATTTCAATGGCTCCAGTGACCCAAGTTCTCCGATCTCATGGTTCATATGCTGCAGTTTATTTACAGGATGTGGTCTTCTATGGCTGAGACTGGGAAGCCCACTTGCAACTAGTTGCCACTGTCCTCCAGTCCCTGTGGGAAGCCAGCCTAACCACAAACCCAGCAATGTGTAAAATTGGAAGGATGACATCATCCCACTGGCATATCGTGTGGGGAAAGGTCAGGTCCAATCCCTGTAGACAAAGTTCAGGCCTTAAAAGCCTGCCCAAACTCGACCACAAAAAACAGGTCTGGAGATGCTTAGGGCTTGCAGGTTATTACTTCCAGTTTGTGCTAGGGTTTTCCATGATAGCGGCACCTCTCATGGACCTGATTAAGGACAGCTGTCCCTAGAAAGTTTGATAGCCTGTCTGCAAAAAAGCATTTAAAAAAATGGATAGGCCACTTGTGTAAAGAGCCTGTCCAGTTCACCCGAAACAGAAAACCCCCTGCTCTGTTTTCGAAAGAACTTATTTTGCAGACCAATGTGTCGGAAGGAGGCCTGGGGAGGCAATCAGATCCCAAGAAGTAAATGGAGAGAAACATTCCATGATATTTTTTAGCCACAAGCTATTCCCTCAGGAACTAGCATGTTCTGTGATAGAAAAAGAAAACCTGGTGGTGAAATGGGCTGTGGAGTCTCTCTGATATTACATCCTGGGAAACCCATTGAAGCTGGACACTGATGGTGCCCCTTTGAGGTGGTTAATTGCAGTGAAAGACACGAATCCCTGCCTTATGCACTGGTACCTGTCTTTCTAGTCATATGCCTTTCAAGTACAGCATAGAGCTGGAAAGGCTCACCAAAAGGTGTGTTTTTTGTTGTTTTTTTCCTGAGGGACAGAGGGCATAGACAGCTGGCCTGGTTCCTCTGATGCCATCTTGAAGGGGAGGGGGTGTGATGGGGTATACAAACCACACATTGGGCAACATTATAGGGTTAATGAGCTGATGTGGCTCAAGTGGCTCCACCCCACTACACCTGTGAGAGATGTCAGACATGGAGGGAGGAGCTCAAAATGGGGAAGCCCAGCTCAGTTGAGGGCAGACAAGAGCTTCTTGGATGGCCACAGCCTGGTAGTCCCACCCTGAAGGATGGAAGGGCCTGCTTCACCTTTTGAGAGCACTATTCCTCTGTATTTGCCTGTCAACTTAGTTGGGGGCCACAACTTGACAAGGGTTTCTGAAGAAAGAGAGCTTTACCACAGTTGTGGAATAGTTCATTTGTGTTAATTCTCTTTGTTCATTGACAAACCTGGAAATGGCAAATTAGTTGGGGCTCTGCCATAGGGCTGAGCCTCTTATGACTGGAACTGGGGTAGAAAAATACCTGGATGGAGGAGAGCAGAGGCGCAGATGAATGCTGGGACCCAGCCCAGGGCCTAGGGGGTGGACTGGAGCAGGAACTCTGATGACACTCCTTGGTATTCCTCTGAGTTGGAAGGATTGTCTGGATGTCCATGCACATGGGCAAGGGTAGGCATTTGTTTGATAAAAGATGCATGATAGTAAGTGAATATTTTTGTGTTTGTGTAATTATGGTTCATGCTTGAAGCAGCTGGAGGGTAAACATAGTGCTCAGTCTGTACCTGATAATGAAGCGAAGTGGGGCTAAAGAAGAGCATCTATTGACATAAACCTACATTTAATGGTTAAAGAGAACAATACTTATCCCATATTTCATGAATTCAGGAGACTTCAATGTAGACCCAGTTAAAAAAGACAGTGTTCTTTGACGAATCCATAGTGTAACTACAGAAGCCTATCTCTAAAGAATCTATTGCAGGCTTAATTCTTGATATAGTTCAATAAAGAAACAATGATCTGACTAAATCTGACCTGAAATCCTCCTGTGCTTGCATCTCTTGAGTCTGAGGTCAGATGTATATGTACAATGGAGACTTCAAATTGAAATCTGAGCTGCTTGGTTCTATACAGAGAAATTCTGGTTAGACAGCTGAAGTAAACTTGGCTGTCTGCTGTGACAGAAAGTGGTTGGTAGGGATCTAAAGCTACATGGGGCTCAACATTGGGAGGGAAAAATAATTAGCATAGAGACCTGATCTCTTGGGGGTGTTGCATTGTAATGCAAATAACTCCGAGCCTTTGTTTTTAACTGTTGCTATTTGATTCTTCCATTGTTACTGAAATAATTGAATAGCTTACAATTCCAAGTAATAAAGCGATATAATGAGGATTGTGTTGCAAGTCTGATTTGTTAGTTCTATCCTCTAATATTGAAAAGTGAAGGGGAGATTTTCAAAGGCACCCAATTCCTCTTGACTTTTAATGGGAGTTACGCTTCCAACTCCTAAGGTATTTTGTTTAACAAAACATTCAACATTCAAAATGACATGCACGCACTTAAAGACTGAAAAGGGCTGCTGTTGTGATTTGCATTCCGATTCCGGTAAGATGACATGTCAGTGATACCAGTGTTCTGTTATTTGTCCAGACTTGTGACAATATTATGGCCATTTAAAAATAGTTTTCAGTAAATTCATTCTCCAGTTGCTGCTGCTAGTTGGAATTTTGCTTTAGAGTTTGACTCTTACCAGCTCAACATTACTTAGGCTAGGAACTTTATATGTGTGCGATGAGCTTCTGGGTGAGGTCAAATGCAGGGCAGCCAGTCATTTTATGCTGTCTAGCCCTGTCAAATTGTCTTACATGACTATAATACTGCCTTGGTTGCATAAGTAAGAAAGCTGAAAAGATATAAATGTCAAGATAGCCAAGTTCCCACGGAAGACTGGTTTAGAACTGGAGCTTATATTAAAGCTCATGTTACTCACTGGCCTAATTAAACCAGACAAGCCTTTATACCTGCCAAATGTATAAATAAAGTCTGCCGCTGCATTGTGCTGATGCAGTCCCTTGATAACGGCAATGTCTTGTCAGGTGTTTACTTCTCAAAAGGGGTTGGTGTGGGAAGGGGGGTAGCACTGCTCTGTAGTGGTGAATGTTTAAACAGCAACAAATTATAAAGCCATGTGAAATTTGCTTTGCAACCTAAAAGAGTGATTTATTTACGGTATTAAACGGTACAGAACTCACATCTCATCAAAGCAACCATTACCTTTTATGCTTCTCAACTGAATAAATTTCACTTCAGCAGTAGCTGACATTTGCATTGTTTTTCTTGCAAAAGTCTATTCTGATTTGCACTGCTTGATAGACCCAAATTAATGTATTTTTATTCTTCTGATCATTCTCCATAATATTTTATTTAAGCTGCATCTTTATTGAAGTAAATGTACTTGGCAGGGTTTAGTAAATTTAACATTCACTTTTATATTTTAGGAAGAGACCCAGACTCTCCAGAAAAGGAGTTGAAATCCAAATGGGGAAAACTGCTGGGACCTGATTATGAAGTCATGGTATGTTATCCTTCAATAAAGTACACTCATTTATGTTTCTTTAAATTACAATGCTGTGAGCTTAACTTTACAAGCTGCTCAGGGGTTGGAACAGATCAGTAGAGTAGCATTTTTTGTTTTCCCTGAACATTCAAGGATGAAATATAGGGATGTTATAATTAACACATTTTTGTTCTGTTTATATCTGTACTATTGCGTAAGTGTGAGTAATGTTTTTTTTTTTTTTTAAATCAACCTCATTTTAAAATTTGTAACATATCAGCCACTTAAAATATTTGGCATTTTTATGATTGTTTTTATGATCTGTTTGTTTTATTGTACACTTAGAAAAGGCTCAGGATATGAGTCGTATGTTTCATAATGAATCTTACATTTTTATTAGAAGAATGATTATCAAAAGTATTTGGGAGAAAAGGAAGTAGTTCAAGTTAGGGGCAACTTTGTGGTGCTAACTGCCCTTTAGATTTTTCTTCACGTCTTATTAGAGAATTGTCAAGGAAGAGATTGATTACATTTCTAAATACGAGTCATCACAGGGGGAATGACCGGGTTTTTTTGTATTCATTACTGCTTTTTAAGACTGCTAACTGAGTGCGTTTTAAAATAAAGCATTCAAGCCAACATCCTTTTCTGATGACCTTAAAAAAATGGTTTATCTTTGCAATACATGTCCACTTGATTCAGAGACTTATTTTTACTGTTTGGCAGAACTATCACTCCAAATGTCTTGCTGGAAGATTTAAAGTAGAATTAAGAGGTGTCTTGAGGAGCTCCCTTCTCTGCAATCCATTAGTGCTCTTTTAAGAACTTTGAAGTCCATATAAGACTGTTTTGATTCAATAAATCTAGTTACCCATGCCAACTGCAAGATATCCCCATCCTTGCACTGCCAGAGCCTGACATTACTTTCTTTAGCACCATCCCATTTTCCAATATATGTATGGGAAGTAAAGCTGATTCATGAAGCTCAGTGGGACAAATTTTCCTTTCATTGTAGCAAATGTGGTTGTGATGGTGAAAATGTCAAAATTTGGCCCATCTGAATAATAAAAGATCATGGTTAACCAGCACCTTTTTCAAAGTCTTTGTTTTCTTCCTTTGCATATGCCTCTTTTCCATTTTGCAACACCTCGCTTTACCATGACGCACAGTTTGGTTTGAGTCTGATAATGTAAACCCTTACATTGTCCTTACAGCCACACACAGCTTCATTTAAATCTATAGGACTACTAAAGGTTTGAAGGATTGAGCCCTTTCTGATCACTTTATCAGCCACCAAGACTTTCTGAGGTGAGGGGCTGGTTACCGAGTGTGGAATTTAGATCCAGTCACCGGCTATGTGATTTTGATAGCTTGTGGTGATAACTCCTAAGGCACCAAAGTGGACCAAGACATGAATTAAAAAGCATAATTTTCTTGTCCCCTTATTTTACTGTTGGCTGTTCTTATAATCAGTCCTTTACTATAATTCAGCACTCTATTAAAGTTTGTATACTAGTAGTATTTAATTGTCATGGTGTACAATTTTTAGGTGGTTCGTGTGGACATGCCAATTACAGATGATGCTGAGCTCCAGAAATACTCAAAGGTATGGAATCTTATTTCATTTTCTCTTTTTTTTTTTTTTTTTTTGAGATGGGCATGAACCAAAACCCTAGAGATGAATACTTCTGAAATATGGGTGAGTTCCAGCGTTGGCTCTAGCTCACCTCTTGGAGAAATACTGCCACTTGCTGCCAGTGCTGCTTAAGTATACTGGGTCTGAATTCCTTCACACGCCTTTTCTGAAAGAAGAAAAACCCAAAACCAAAAAACCCCACATAGGAAAATAGACCACGTAGAGTGTCCTAAATCTCCTCAGACTCTGTCGGGCAAGTGGGGAGCATGACTTTCAAGAATCTAGGGCCTCTCACTTCTAAATCTGGGGGCTGCTGGCTTCAGTGCTTTAGCTGATGCCAGCTGTTAGGATAGGAGTTGGAGAGAAGCAAGAGTGGCACCTTGAATAATACCTGGAAACCGGTGCAGACTATGGAGCAGAGTGTCACACTGACTACAAGAAACTTTTTGCTCGGTAAGGTCCTAATGCCGTACGGGGTTTGCAAGTATGGACTCTTACTACTGTATGGAGTCACATTGACTGCAGTATCAGAGCCTAAATGGGCATCTGTCCAGAAGCAGCTGGGTACCAGCAAGATCACCAAGTTGTGAACTTGAGTGATAGAAGTCAGGCAGAGTTCCTAAATCAAGGGAACAGATATTATCTCTGCTATCTTCTTTGTTTCTTCACAGCCTGCTAGCTTGTCTGGATTGAGCCTCAGCTAGCCTACTCAGAAAGTTTTCCTAATGGTCGCAGATATTTGCTATGTGGAGATTTACTAGAGAGGAATACAGTGTTGAGGTTGTCCCTAGGAAAATGGCCAGCACAAAATCAATGAAATTTCTTGTGGAAATATGGATACAAGTGATAGCAACTATTTGCAAAAGATGCTTCAGAGAGATGTTCCCTGCCCCAAAGCCTGATAGAAATGTCATCAAGAAATGAGATGACTGATTGTATGGTTAGGTTTTATTGGCTTCCTCTAAAATAGTGATTATGATCCTGTGACAGATGTGGCAATTTCCTGCAATACCCTTGAAAGACTTTATTAAGTTTATGTACTATTGTGGACTGGGATTGTATGTCATCTCTTTAGGGGGAGAGATGTGACGTGACTGACATAAAACTTGGAAGTTCAAAAGACTGTACTGAAAATATGTCAGACAAGTATAGACTTTTGGGACAATAAGTGTTACATGGATTTCCTGGGGAATACCTAAGGAGAGGTTAATGCAAATTCTCCAACTCTGGTTATGCAAAAACCTAGAGTTATGAAGCTATGCTCTGAGGCAAGGGTCTTGTCTGCTGATTACCTGTTAGGGAGTGCCAAGACCAAAGGGCCAAGCTGTAGAAAGAAATAGCAGATCTACCCAGCCTGGATTTTGGTTCTGGGTTCAAGACAGATATGAACTTGTATCGAGGAAACCCAGTGGTTGGTTTTGAAGGACTAAAACCTATCAGAGCTCTAGGCTGGAGTTGGGTGACCTCATAATTTTTTTTAGCATATGTGTAAGAACTTTTATTGTTTCTAATGTTTTCTCTGTAATGCTTTTACCTTATGAATAAATGTGGTCGCTTAGAAGTTGTATGGTGACTTACAACTTTGGGCAGTAAACTGTCCATAGAAAGCAAAGCACAGACGCTAGCCTTTTTAGGCAATCTGACTTGCTGGGCATATCACAGTGGAAGGCGCAAGGAGCTGTATAGCCTTAAAATCCCTGATCAAGAGGGAGTGGGACATAGGTCTCTGCCTAAGAGAGGTGATGACTGGGAGCTGTAAGCCTAAAGAGAGTGCCCTTGATTAACCATGGAGGGGGAATACAGGTGCCTTTACCGTGAAGCTGTCACAAGTAAGATCTTCCTCTTTTGGATATGCCTTTAGTAGAGAGTAACTCAAGTTTTAGACAGAGGATAGATGTCAGGTGCTCTTTTTAGGGGCAGTCTTATACATCCACCTCTCTTCTGGTTGTTTTTTTTTTTTTTTTCCAGTTCATCACTGTAGTGATATTTTTGAGAAGAAGATAGTGATGTACATTTTTCCAAAAGACAGACTGTGCAAGGAAAAAACAGCAATCTAACTGAATAGAAAAATTAACAAAATTTGTGTGATGCAACACTAGTTATGTCAGAGTTAGGATTTAAATATGCTAATGTGCAGCTAGTTTAATTTGAATTGGTCAGTTATTGAAAGTTGAATGCATTTGTTACATATAGGAATACATGTTTGTAAACATAGGCACTGCTTATTTTTTGCAGCTATTGCCTCTCCACACTTTGAGATTAGGAGTTGAACTTGATACATTTGATGGACATCACTACATATCTTCAATTGCTCCAGATGGTCCAATTGCTATGCTTGGCCTACTGCAACTAGAGGATGAACTTCTAGAGGTAAAGTCCACAGAACTAGAAATGAAGTGTTGTTCTTTCTGCTCAGACTCTTTAAAAATATGCTTTTATGACATTTTAGGTTGGCTAATGCATGTGCACAGTAGTATCTTTTAAACAGTCAATGGGTAGGAGGAGCATGGGGTTAGGAGTCAGAAAAGCTGGGTTCTGTACTATTCTGGCTCTGCCACAGGCTTCCTGTAAGATTAGGGACAAGTCAGTAAATTGGTTTGTGCCTTAGTCTTGCTGTTGGTGAATGGGAAAATAATGCTGCTCTGCCGTGCCAAGGGTCTTGTCAGGTTTATGTAATTATTTGTGAAGTGCTCAGATACTAAGGAGATGAGTGCAATGATGATGTTTCTATTAGGCATACTTTTTAATCTATGGTACCTGAATTAAGAGTCTTTGGCCTTGTCGAAAAGTTGATCTAAGCTACACAATTTGAGTTACGTGAATAGCATAACTCAAATCGACCTACCTTAGATCTATTTACAGTGGGGGCCACACTACGCAACGTCGACGGGAGACACTCTTCCGTTGACTCCCCTTACTCTTCTCTAGCAGGTGGAGTACAGGAGTCGACGGGAGAGCGATTGGCGGTCAATTTAGCGGGTCTTCACTAGACCCGCTAAATCGACCGCTGATGCATCGATTGCCGCAGGGTTGATCCTCTGGTAAAAGCCCTTTGAATAGTTAACTTTTGCATTTCTGTGGTTGGTAATCTCTCTTTCTGAATATTAACCACCCCCCAAAACCCTACAAGCACCCAGTCACATTGCAGTGATGGTTTGTGTTATTCCTTTCACTCTCTGGAACTTGGATATTGAATTCAAAGACAAAACTTGTGTGTATGAGCAAGCAGAGTGTGATTAATCTGCACAGAGTAGGTATTGGGGTGTGGGCTTGTGCTGCTTTGGTGTGATCAGACCAGAATAAGGACCTGTTTACTTTGGAGAAATACATATAAATATTTTTAATGGCAGGATATCAAGGATAAAACAGTAATTTTTTTCAATTGATTTTTTTGCTGTTTCTTTATTAAGACATGGAAAAAAATTAGCTATGTAGGGTGGTGACGTGTAGGGGTGAGAGTAATAGACTTCTTAAATTGAGCTTTACTGGACCTGCTCCTAGTGGCAGCAAAGAACAAAGACCCACTGACTTCAGTGAGAAAAGGATCAGGGTCTTTGCTAGATTAGTTCATCTTTGGTCCAGGGCTCAGGTGGCCTGGGCTCTGGTTATTATTAACCCTTTAGCACCAAAAACGCTTACTTGTATCACTGAGAACTAATGCATGTTCTTGTATTATTGCTTAACAGAGGAAATCTGGATTTCCACATGACAGGGTTAATGGAATGTTGAAAGTGTTATTTAAATATCTTGGCCATTAAACAAAAATTTGAATACTAAAAGCAAAAAAATCCACACTCTGGAAAAATGTTATTGCATAAATAATAAAGAAAAATTGTTTCAATTTATTCAAGTCCACAAGTATGTCCAGCGCTAGTGAATTTTATAATTTTTAACCCCCCGCCCTCCCCTGTAGCTTAAAAAACAACTGAAACAAAACTGTGCTCTAGGGCTAAAACTATATATGCCAAGTTTCAGCCTAGAGCATGTTTTTACAGCCAAGCTATAAATCCTCTTAAATAGGGGCTTGTAATGGAAATTATGACAGTCCCTTAACTAAAGCGAACAGCATTACACAGGTGCTGATATAACAACTGGAGATAGTTTGGATTAATAATGAATGAAGGAGGTACATTTTTAAATGTATAGCAAGTTTAAACATTTATAAAGGTCTGTTTGATAGGAATCATAGTACTTACAAAAAATTCCTGTTTTAACTGATTTTCTTGTGTTTGTTTTCATGGTGTCCGTTGCCTCCTTGTCACTCTTCCAATCCATTTTGTTCTAAAACCTCCATTACTGTCATTCGGTGGAATGGCTAGTATGAAGTGATCAGTGGATGGGGCATCTGGCACCCTTCCTGCTTAGAGATTGATCTCCAGCAGCTATAAGAGAGCAGCGAGGGAGTCCCCAAGTCTGCTGGTGGACATAGAGTTGCCCTTGTCATCAATCACAGAACGCTGAGAGATGATAACTTCCCACCACACTAGCACTCCAAATGCATTTTAAAAAAACAACAACTTTGCACTGATATTTTTGTTTAAATAATTAATTAACGGTTTAGCCTAATAGCTCAGCAGTCACGGCCATGCTGGATTACAGTTCCTAGAGCTCGTTGAAAACATCTGCCGTTTTAGAGGGCAAGAAAACAAGAATTCCAGTTCACAACAAACGTCAAGGTTTTGACTTGCAGTTTCGTTCTGATGTGGAACGAAAACGAGGCCTTTCTCATGAGTTTTTGCCGAACAGCACCATAGAGTTAGGTGATGCCTATGCTTATGACAGCATGTAAAGTCCTGGCATTACACATGTAGCTCCATACAGCAGGGAAAGGCTCTAGAAGCAGGACACTACATTGCTAAAAATGACAGTGCAGACGTGGGAGGCACTGCTTAGGCATCTAAAGAGCCAAGTAGGGTATACACCCTTAAGGTTCAGGCATGTAGAGCACACTATTTGCCTAAGCAGTGCCTCCTGTCTACATTGCTACTTACTGCACTGCCTACTGCTACACTGTGCTAGTTGACCGTGCAGCATCTGTACTCTACACGCTGCTGTAATGTAGACATAACTCCAGGTCTGCGTGTATCTGTCTCTCTCCTGTTGAAATTGTTCTGCTTCATATAAATAATTGTTAGGCCAAGATAAAGACATTGACTCCATTGCCTCATAGTTAAGACATTCACCTGGGATAGGAGAGCCTCAGATTCAAGTCCCTGCTCTGAATAGGGCAGAGTAGGGACTTGAACCTGGGTCTTCCATGTCCCAGCTGAGTGCCTTTGTCAGTATGCCATTGGCTATTCTGAGGCATGTCTCTCAGTCTCTCTCTCTTGAGCTGAGAAACCTTTGTGATGAAAGTTTTGTTGAAACAGAGATGCTTCTGTGACCAGCTTGTTTTGTAAATCAGCGTTTCCCAATAAAATATATTTTGTGGGAAAATTTCCTGACAAGCTCTGCTGACTGTATAACTCTAGATCAGCGGTTCTCAAACTGGGTCGGGACCCCAAAGCGGGTTACGACCCTGTTTTAATGGGGTCACCAGGGTTGGTGGTAGACTTGCCAAGGCCAAAGCCGAAGCGTGAGCCCCATCACCTGGGGCCGAAGCCCGAGGGCTTCAGCCCTGGGTGGCAGGGCTCAGATTACAGGCAGTCTGCCTGGGTCTGAAGCCCTTGAGCTTTGGCTTCGCCCCTCTCCACTCCCACCCCAGCTGGGGCGGCGGGACTTGAGTGGACTCAAGCTTTGTTCCTTGCTGCTGGGGTCATGTTGTAATTTTTGTTGTCAGAAGGGGGTTGCGGTGCAAAAACCCTGCTCTAGATTATCTCCTCAGTTGTGTTACAAAGTTGAGAGGAAAATGGTAGGTTCTTAAACAGCATAACTCATATTTAAACTACATAAACACAAAGCAAAAGAGGAAGAATTGATCTTATCTAAGGAAAAGTGATGACTCTGGAAGATAGGTATATGATATAGTATGGGGCATGTAATCTTAACCAAACCAACCTAAATCACATCCACAGGGATGGAGATACTGGAAATGACATTGGGCAGATCTTGACTTCAGTAGACATATGCACTACTTGATAGCTGTAGAATCAGGGTGTTTTGTCAGGCCATTGACACTTGGTGAAATTCTGCATTCTTTGTATATGTAATATTTTTACAGTGCAACCAAGTGTAACACCTAGATACGTTCTTTGTGTGGACACTACCAACTGTTAAGTTGAGAGAGGGTGGAAAACTCATCATATTTAGGTTTCTTAAAAAAGAGGGGGAGGAAAGAGTATTATTGCAGTAAGCCACTTTGAAGGGAATATTATTTTACATAACCACCATCTGTGGTTGTAAAAATCATTAGCGATTGCCTTGCGGTCTTCCGTTATCACTGAGCAGCTAAAGTTTATGGGATGATAAGGCTTAACTTGTCAGGACTTTCTGCTGAATTGCTTATTGTAATTGCTTTTTCTTTTTATTGTGTAAAGCATTTGTGTATATTCTCTCAAGGATCTAGTTCATTTCATCCATTTGACTATATTTTTAAAGCCTGCAACAATTGTTGAAGTTTGGACTTGGTGCATTTGATTTAGAACAGCTCAAAATCATCCAGATCTTGAATTGTTGGTGAAATATTTCCTCAAACTCTATTTTTTGATGCCAACACACCAATTGCCTCTCCAGAATGTTTTGGGATTTCCAACCAGCTCTACTTTGGCTTCATCATTGATCCTAACTGGTATCCTTGTTGGCAGACTTGGCAGAGAAACCATGGATTGACTGGGACATGGAGAATGAATAACACTCTCAATCTGGCCCACGTAGAACGTAATTTGGGCACATGGGTGGGACAGTGGGCAGGAGTTTGCATTGCCAGTGGGATGCCTGTTGATGAAAAGAGCACTTCAGTCATGTGGGCTGTCAAGCCAGCAGTTTATACAGGCACTGAAAAGCGCTTAATAAATAAAGCGTTCTGACATTAGGACTAATTCTAAAAGCACTTTAAACTAAAGTCAAGTACTGCTGAAATCAGTTTTCCTGTCTGTGCATTGTGGGAGGCTGTGAATAACTTACCTGGAAGGAACCCAGAAAGAATGACTACCATGATGAAGGGATTAAGACCAAAATGCCTGCTGTAGGAGGTGTTGGGACTAGAAACACAGAGGGCAGGAAATAAATGAAGGGAAGCTGAATAAAACAGAAGACATGGATCACCACTATGTAATAACAATAAAGTCACCAGAATCCGGAGATGGAATAACAGTCTTACAGTAATTTATGTATATTTTAGGGGGTACATTAACTAAACCACTCAAGCTTCACTGGAATCCCTCAGTGAAATTAGACCTTTATACAGTTGGGGAGGACAATTATTGCATATAATGTAATGGTTTAAAGTAAACAAGAGAATATTTTTATTGCAGAACCTGATCAATATCCTTTTAAATATCTGAATGGTGGTGCATGTTTTCTCTTTTCTGCCTAGGTAAATGGAGTTCAGCTTTATGGAAAATCCCGCCGTGAGGCAGTTTCTTTTCTGAAAGAAGTGCCGCCTCCGTTCACTCTGGTTTGTTGTCGGCGCCTGTTTGACGATGGTGGCGAATCCTTTGTGGATGAGCTCAGCACCATCGAGGTTTCGTCTCCGGAGCCAAAGGTAGCGCTAAGAGATTGTTTAGCTCAGTTGGACAGAAGTTCACTAACTTTCTAAAGACAGTGGTTTTTTGGCTTCCCTCTTGTTTGCTTCAACCAATTTCAGCTCTTTAAAACAAAAATGTCTGAAATCCATTTGCGTGGATATGTACATCAGCTCTTTGTACCCAACTGTCTTGCAAAATGGTCTTTACATCTCATCACTGTTTCACATGGAAATGCCAAGCAGGTTAAAAGACATGAGAAACCAGCTCAGTAAGAGGGATTTACTTTGTACTTATGTAGGGTCATCACTTCGAATCTTTAACAAAGGCTCGTTGTATTTTGTCCTGAGGGTTATCCATGTGCTTGGTGCTGTTGGAAACATGAAAGATAACATCTGTTTCCAATCCCAGTAAGATAAACAACACAGCTCTGATATCATAATACAACCAGATGATAGGATTCAGCACTGATTGTTTGATTTGTCAGAAGTTGTTGATTTGTTCAAATCGCTTTGCTATGTCCGATGTCATCTGTGGTTTTTCAAACACCTTTCAGAATCCTTTTCTTTCTTCTTCCTTGCATTAATCCCATCAAATGGTTTCCACTCTGTGAGTTCTGTCCCTCCAAAGTGTTCTGTTCAGTGCCATATACTTAGGGCCCTACCAAATTCATGGTTGTGAAAAATGCGTCATGGACTGTGAAATCTGGTGTCCCCCGTGAAATCTGGTTTTTTGTGTACTTTTATCCTATACTATACAGATTTCACGGGGGAGACCAGCATATCTCAAACTGGGGGCCCCAGCCCAAAAGGGAGTTTGCAGGAGGGTCACAAGGCTATTGTAAAGGGATCACAGTATTGCCACCTTTACTTCTGCGTTGCCTTCGGAGCTGGGCAGTTGGAGAGTGGTGGATGCCGGCCACCCAGCTCTGAAGGCAGTGCCACAGGCAGCAACAGCGCAGAAGTAAAGATGGCAATACCATATCATGCCAGCCTTATTTCTGCCCTGCTGCTGGCAGCGGCGCGGCCTTTGGAGCTGGGGTCCCAGCCAGCAGCTGCAGAACTTTCTGCAGCCAGGGGAGGTTCCTGGAGATGGATCTGAACCAGCCTTGGGAAGGGCCCCTGCAGGGGAAGAGGAAGTCCTGTCTCTCACCAACCCGGCCAGGACCTGCAGCTGAAGTGTGGTGTATGGTAGGAGCCCTCAGCCAGGGTGCCCTCAGCCCCTTCCCCTCCCTAGGTCCGGGTCCAGCACTCGGGGATTAAAGGGGTCTTGGGCTGTCTGTGGGTGTGTGTAGGTGGGTGTGTGACCACGGAAACCTGCCCCCAACCATGGTGCCCTGGGTGGTTGCCCATAAGGCTGGCCCTGTCCACCCACAAAAGTGTTCTCCAGCTGCCCAGCTCTGAAGGCAGCACCGCCATCCCCAGCAATAGCACAGATGTAAGGGTGGCAACATTGCGACACCCCTCCCCCACTACAATAGCCTTGCGACACCTCCCCCACCATTGCCCCCTTTTGGGTTGTGGGCCCCACTGTTACAACACTGTGAAATTTCAGATTTTAGTATCTAAAACAGTGACATTTATTATTTTTTAAATCCTATGACTGTGAAATTGACTGAATTTGGTAGGGCCCTACGTATTCTCTATCACACCACATGCTAACATGTCTTCCTTTATGCCATCCTACCACTTCTTGGGCTGGCCTTTCTCTTTTTCATTTAGTCTTGGTATATTGGGGTCTTTTACTCACAGTTTGCAGGACTGTGGTTTATATGCTCATGCCATTTGAGTCTGTTCTCATGTTTTTTTGCATTTTGGGGGTGTTACTCTGAGCATATCTCTAGCATACACATTCCTCATCTGGTCTCTCTTGCTTACACCACTTGTCTATCTCCAAATTCGTATTTCTGTGCGACATCATTTGCTCATGTTTCTTCTTTGTTACCCAACACTCAGCAGCATACTTGAAAACTGGATGAACCACAGTTTTACAGACTTCTCCTTTTACGCTTACTTGTATCTTCCTTTCACACCCTACACTACTTACCTCTTTCCTTTTGAGCCAAGCATTCATTATCCTCACTCTCTTATTTAATCCTCTATTTTCTCAGGTTCTGGACCCCCAATACTTGAAACTGCATTTTCAGTATTGACTGCGTGTCTAGTTTGAAGGATAATTCTACAGTGTTCATATAATTGAAATTACATACCATGTTCTCTTTCTCTGCTTATTTTGTGCCCCTGTCTCTCCAACACATCTCTCATTTTATCAAGATCCTCTTGTAGACTATTTTTCTTAGTGTATAGAATGATATAATCTGCAGACAACACGCACCAAGGTGTTTCCTTCTGTATGTTCCTTGTGGAGGTATCCAGGATGAGGTTAAACAAGAAAGGGCTCAATGCTGATCCCTGACACACTCCCACCTTTAGCAATAGTTTGTCTGTTTCACCACTAGAAGTTCTGAGTGTTGACCTTGCATCTACATAATGGTTTGAACAAGCCACGCATAGAGTTCTGATACCATTTTCTGCCTCATACACCACCAGATGACTTTCCTAGGAGACTCAACATCTTTTTAAAGTATGAACACGAAATCGGGTAGGAAAGTTTGGAGCATCGTGACATTTGTGCTTTTACATATATAAATACAATGTGCCAAGGTAGCTTTTGGTAGTGGATGTCCCAAACTCATTAACTCAATGAGAGCAGGACTTGGCTTTAATTAGTGTAGTAGTGACAGAATAGCCCAAGTCTTTGGGTGGGTTGAAATGAACCATGGTGAGATATTCTGGAACTTAAATAGAACACTGTGAATCTGCATGTGAAAATTATATTTCATTAAACAATAACAAATCTAACTGATTTAGTGACATTTTCTCTTTAAAGCTAAAGCACAAAGTGTTCAACAGAGACCCAGGAACACTTGACTAGAAGGTGCATGGATTTTGAGTGATGCTTTGACTTTTTCATGTTCCTAGGCTATGACAGTATTTTAGGTAATGTGTTTTCAGTGAAAGATATTTCATGTTCGCAACTTTAATGTTTACTCAGGTAGGTTACTAAAAACTTCATTGTACTATAAATACAAGGTATGTAAATCACTAAGCTAGCATGCTGACTATGTACATCAAATACATCATTCTTCAGCTTAATAGGTGAGCAGGAGCTTTGAATTATACTAAATCTAAGCCTTGCTCCCATTAGCTGATTACTTCCATCTTGCAAATCAAGTTTTTATGCAAAACTGGGAAAACAGGAGCCTTAGCACTTATTTCCATGGTAGAAGCCTTAAAAATCCCAAATTAAGTGTTGAATCTTGTAACATTTTTCCATTATAAAATGTATTTATTCCTGGTTGCCCCTTCTCCCTGATCTAGATTCTGCTTGGTAGGATGGCCTTCCTAGGAAGATAGGTTGGCCAGTACTATGGATATTTTGTTCAATAGTGGAGGCACAAAGAGGAACCATGTGCCATTTGGAATGGTCCCTTCTATTGTTATAGAATTCCTTCTTCCTTACTACTTGACTTTGCCTTTTAATGAATATTTTTCATCCGTATGACACCAGTTAAGTGCATTTGCCAACAATTGATACTGACTGAATGACCCAAAGACTCTCTTGCTCCTTAAATCCACCTCCACAATATTTCTACTTTCTTCTGATCTAGGGAGCAAGAAGCCATGTCTGTGATTATAGCTTCTTTATCCCTTTGGGCCAGTGGTGATGGTTTGTGATACCTGCGTGCTTACACAATGAGCTGAAATTAAATGATTGCTATGTTAATAATGGAAGGTCCTCAAGTTTCCTGATGACAATTTCCATTCAAACTTCGCAGAGATCATGCTACTTGCCTGCGGACTTCCTTTTTTTTCTTTTACATTTGCAATATTTTTTCTCTCTACAACACATGATGCAATAGCAATAAAATTTGTAATCTGTATTTTATCTTAGACAACAAGGGATGATTTTTTTCCCAAAACTTTTTGAAATACACTTGTGAAGTCAGTTATTTTTAGAGGGATTTGTGTTTCTCTCTCTTCCAGAGTTCAAAGGTTAAAGGAAAAAAAAAAAAAGTTTTTTCAAAGTCATGTACTCACATAGTTGCAATTTGGGATTGATTAAGATTCTAATACTTAAAATCCTCAGGACCTTCTGTCTTTTCATGGGCTTTCCCTTATGTGGTGGTTAAATCCTTGTGTTGAGAAATTTATTTTTCCTTTTATGCATCTAATGGGATGGCCGAAGTCCATTGACATGTAAAAGGTTAGTGCCATTAGTGTAATTAGAAATAATCCTTAACGTTATATAATTACATCTCAGTATGTGTGTGCAGTGTTAGGCCCTGATGGACATGTTTAGCTTTGCTGTTGGGAGTGGTCACAATGGGACTTCCTGTGGTAAATGCATAAGTGTTTGCAAGATCAGGACCCTAGTCTGGATGGAATTAGAGAAAAAGGATATATAATATTTCAGATGAGTTCCATCTTGGATGAACCATTAATGTAGGAGGAATATTGAATGAATAAACTTCCATCCAGAACTAAAAATAGGGATAGTATTTGCAGCAGATATTTTATTTTTCAGATGAAACCAGAAGTAGACCTTCATCCTGAAGAGGAAGGAGATGGTGAACTAGCATTGTGGTCTCCTGATGTGAAAGTTATTGAACTAGAAAAAGACTATAAAGGTTTAGGATTCAGCATTTTAGATTATCAGGTATGCTATTCCTTGTACTGTATATATCAATAAATACTGAAAATACCTCTGATCCTCTCTTTCCCTTTGTACTGTGCCTAAAAATTTCCTGTAAATATTGTTATGATGATTTGGTAATATATTTATAACATACTACAGTGACATTGCACTTGGACTTTGAAATTTGGGAGAAATTATTTGTTCCTTTGAGGCCAAATTTTCTTGTTACACTGGACCAACTATGTAAAGTTGGTAGAACATTGTTTTAACCCAGACTAATTACTGGATATAATAAAGTGCAGTTAATCATCCTCTAACTCCTAACTTTGTGTTTAAAGGCTATGGGTTCTCTTAATCACTGGGAATTACTTTATAAATAATTGAGTAGTGAGAAAGCATTTAGTATCACAACATTTTTTTGCTATTTGTTAAATGTTTTGTCAATTTCCCCTCTCCCTCTTTCAGTTAAAAATACATTTGTGATGAGCCTGTTAGTACAGTGCTTTGCACAGGGGCTCCTAGGTGTCACGGTAATACAAATCAATAACCTGATCCAAAGGCCATTAAAGTCAATGGGAAGACTCCTGTTATGATCAATAGACTTTGGATCAGACCCTTAAAGCACAACTATTCATTTTCCAACTTAAGGGCCCTTGATGCCAAGTTTCACCACAATTGACTTCCATGGTGAGGTTATAAAGCCAGAAGTGACAAATGGGGTCAGCATGTGAAACCCAATTCAACTCCTCTGCTAATAAAGTAATAAATTGCTTTAATTTCATGTATTGTATAAGAATAGGGTATAGACATTAAATAATTTTGTCTCTTGACTGCTTTAAATTTTTAGACCAATGTACTTGGGGCACAGAATTTTTTCATTATTTTTCTTAAAAGGAGCTGAATCTCAGACCCCAATAATAGCTTAAAGCAAATTATTCTTAAAAACAATCTTTTTTTTTTTATGTTAAAAAAAAAAAAAAAGTTGTGGAACAGATTTCATAGACATGATCCTAAAGCTCCTTAGTAATTAAGAGCCAAAGTCTCTGCCAGTGTAATTGGGTAAAATTCTATTGAATCTGTGCCCACTTACATTAGTAAAGAATTTGGCCCTAAATAAAGATATAAAAAATATCAGAATTTTAAGGTTAGGATGAAGTTTTTAAGGTTATCCGTCAATGTGATATTTTAAAACCCCTAAGCACCATACTCCTAAGAATTAAAATTGCTGGATTGCTTTTCGTAATAACATAAACATTTGAGCGCTGCCTAAACGTTGTGGTTGAAGGAAAAAATGTAATCTATCATTGCACATAAATGTCAAGTGATATAAAAATCAATTATATTTTATACAATAAGACATGAATCAGGAACAGATTAAAATAAAAATACTTGGGGTATTATGCAAAACCATTAATTCCGTATTTTGCCAGTGTGATTTAAGATTACTGAAAGTAGATCCTGTTAGTCATTTTTGCTGATATGTGTTGTGATACAGTGCCAGTTTTTCAGTAGAGTCCCTGGGACTCTACAAAGCAGCAATACACTGATTTGTTTTTAAGTTCTCATATAATCAGAATTAATGAAGGCTTTAATAACAGGCTTTTTATTTACTTATTCACAAATGTAAATACATTAGTAATATTGGGATCCTTGCAGATTTAAATACTTTCAGATCAATATTAAATAAACCGTAATCCACTTAATCTCAACTCTATAATTACAAGATATTGTGCTATTTTTCTGTTCAGGATTGCCTTGTAAAGCTGTGTTGCTCTTCCCAGAAGAGGGGAGTGTGTGTGTGTGAGAGAGAGAGAGAGTGCACTTCATTTAAAAAACAATTAATAGTCCTCAGTCATGGAAAGAAGTGGTCTGAGTTTGCCTACTGGAGAATTATCCAGAACTCTTGCATGGGGTGATTTTGAAAAGCACAAATGAGAGGTGCACAGCTCTCACTGAAAATCAGTGGAAACTGGGTGCCTAAAATCCCATTTCTGCCTTTAAACTTCCCCCTCCTAAGTTAATACTGCTTTAAAAATGTAAGTGTCCAGCCCCATGTAGTTTGCTTCTAAAGCTTTATTGAGAAAAAATTCAAGCTTTACAATGGCAAATATACTGTTTACAAGATGTTTTCACTGTTTATACGTAAAGTGCATAAATAGTGTCCATTTAGGTGACCAGTAACTTTAAAATTTAAGTTTGGTATTTGTGAGATAATTGAGTTATAACATTTCTTGCTGTGAGTGATTTAGATGATAAATCCAAATGAGTGAAACTCCTTTTTTGCAAGGCAAAGGAAAGATGATTTTGTGGAAGAACAAAGACCATATCTGTGACTTTCAGTGTTTCAGGTATTAAACTGTAAGCTTCTAATGTATAGGCATATTGGACCAGAAGTCTGTGATAGTGGCTGTTACCAGACGCTTTAGGAAAGGTGCAAGAAAACCCTGTTGTAATCATTTATGGAACTACCTGCCTCTTGGGATGGGTGGTTGGCGGGGGGGGAGGGTGTTCTTCTGACTCTCATCCTTGAATGGCTGGTGTATACTCTGAAGCAAGAGAGTTTATTCCTCCATCTTAATTTTTGTTATCCTATCTATCTGTTACGTTCCTGGCATACACATAGAGAAGTTTGTTTAAAAACATAAAATACTTTTGCTGAAAGGTTGCAACATAACACTGTTTCTTAGAATTCAGAATGATACCGCACAAGAACCCAAAACCAGAGATAAAGCAGGCTCCCCATATCTTACTCTAGGCGGGCTCTCTGCAGACTGACTTCTGAAAGACCCTGATTGCATGCTTCCCTACATAGCCTCCTAACCTGCAAGCAGGACTAGGGAAACCTTTAGGATTTAAAGTGACAGGTTGTAATTTTTACACTGTTTTCAGTACAGCACGCTATCTGATATAACTGTGAGGGTATGCCTACACAGCAAAGAAAAACCCCGGGCTGGGCTGGCCTGTGCCTGCCGACTCGGGCTCACAGGGCTTGGGTTACGGAGGCTGTTTCATTGCTGTGTAGACTTCTGGGCTCAGGCTGGAGCCCAGGCTCTGTGATCCTGCAGGGTGGAAGTCTACACTGCAATGAAACAGCCCCCGCAGCGAGCCTGGAGTCAGCTGGCACAGGCCAGCTGCAGGTGTTTCTTTGCTGTGTAGACAAACTGAGTGTTCTCATTATCCATATAAATGTTTAATCCTACATTGAATCCTATTAAACTATTGTCCTGAAAGATCTGTTGTGTCCCAGTGTAAGTTTTCTGATACTTCATAGTACAAACCCATTTGTGCTTCCGAAAAGCAATACTAATAAAAACTCTTAGCGATGGAGAATAGGAATTGAGAACTGAGAGAGTGAAATTATTACTCTGGCATATTAATTTTTAATGGACTATCCTTCTCATGATGTTACATCTATAAAATAAATAAGCGTATCCCAAGTGATCTAAAAGATATTCCGAGAAATGTATAAATGTAATGTCAGCTAATTTATACTTAACTTACATAACTTTAATTACAAATTAATTATACTGATTAAGAGTGACCAATAATATTTCTACCTTTTCCCTACATTTTGTTTTTGTTTTCCTTTTTTGTGTTTAGTAACTTAAGTGCTTGAAATCAGATTTTTTTTTCCTATTTACAGGCTCCTCATGGAAGGATCTATTGCTGAAACATATGGTATCACTACACGAAGAGTGGGGCGTAGCCTTTGTGCTACCATAGAACATTTGTCTAAATTTTAAGCTTGGGATTTTCAGCTTTGCATGGTCATTTAAACTTAATAGATCTATTTGCATTCACCAGATCTACTAAATTGCAATGAGAAGTTTTAAAACTACTAAGCTTAATCTTGCAGGCAAGATGCCATGCTGTAGAAACAGGTGATCCCATGATGGAGCCCCTAAAATTGTGTGATATGTTTCACTGGATTCCTCCCTGAGGGGGTCTGTTTATTTTAAATAACAGCCTCCCGCTCAAGACTTGGTTGCTTAAAATGAATAATAGTGCTGATGTTGTAAAAATACAATGTGGTGAGATCAGTCAGATCTCTTAATTTAAGCCTGGTCATTCTTGGGGACAGTTTGGATGGGATACCTCTGAAGGAAAATCCCAGGTACAGTGGTACGTGATGATGGAGATTCTACAAGCGGTATGCCGCCTTCTGAGTTGACTGTGAACCTATATCTCAGTGGAGTCATGAGGAGCATTGTGTTACTGAAGATTCCATCTTAAAACACAAGTCCTGTCCACTTTCTAGTTATTAAGGAAGGCATGGTGTAAAGTTTAGTATCCTGGCCAATTTCTAGGTTGAGCAATATTCTTTATCTCCTTTAATTTTCCCCATAATTTCACTTGGAGGAGTTACTCTGCTCCATCTCCTAATTAACTTTTATGTAGCATTGCTGACATGTTCAGTGGTAACTACATTGTGGTGGTGGGTGAGTGATCCTGATGTTTAATCTGTAAAGTGCTTTGGGCTCGTTTAGGATATAAGGTGCTGTACATGAACATTGTTCTCTGCCAATAGGGGTGAAAGTTTTGCTTATTAGCAACTTTGACTATCACAAAGAAGGGGTGGAGGTTTGGTTCAACCAGAGGACTAAATCACCCAACCAGCCAGAGGAAATATAAATGTTTGATGAATAGCCACCATTGCTAGTAGTAGTGATACTTTTTTTCTTTCCTTTTTAAGGAAAAGGCAAGAGAAAATGATGCTTCAATCGGAAAAATGGGAAACACTGTTATATAAAAATGAGTATGATCATGTGGGGGTAGATAGGGAGGAAGGAAATTCAGCACCCAAGATATAGACATTTAGAGACTGATGAAATCAGATACTAGGAAGGATAGTCCATTGAGCCTTGGGTTCTGAAAAAATAGCCTTTAGCATAGACCTAGCAGAGCAAAGAGATTCCATAACCAATTAGTGATGTGTTACAGACGTATAGGGAAAACCACAGGCAGTTGTCCTGCAAATTTTGTGCAATTGTATTAACCAGAAGCTGACTCTTTATCAAATTAAACAAGATGCTGAACAGACTTTTCATGGAGCGTAATTGCCTGTGTTTGGAATTCACAGTACTTTAAAATATTTGATATGTGAGTACAGCTAGAACGGTGGTGAGGTGGTATGGTAGTGCTGGAGGTATAAGAATACTGGCAGAAAGGTGGGCTTGCATTGTACACAGCATCTTTAATCTACAAAGATTCCAAAGTACTCTTTGAATTGCTTCAGTCACACCTGAAACTCAGTGACTACTGGGGCCAAATGCAGGTGCAGTTGAACAATGCATAACAGAATACAAACAAAAAAACCGCACAACCATTTCCAAAAGAGGCCCCAGGAGTTTTAAAGAGAGACACCCTAATCCATTCATATGCTGCTTGGAGTGTTCACCAGTTTGATTTGGGCTGGAGCATTGTATAACATCCCTCTTCCTAAACACTTTGCGCTCTTACAATTTTTGGGGCTTAGGCCACCTTGAAATGAATGTGTTTTGGACAGAGAGGCATATTCACATCCCCATGAAGTACACTTTCACCTGTTCATGTGATGGAAACCAGTGGCTTATTGGCAAGCATAGTCATACAGCTATATTAAAAAGCAGTTGTATCGTGGCTATCCGCTTGGTACTGGAAAAGCTGATGAAGGCTGCTTTTCTTCCATCTCTACGACCCATCCATATTTATTAACATCGAAGTACTGTAAGCCTTAATGCCAACTGTGCTGAAGATCTTGTCTGACAGAGAATTTGCATCTTTCCCTTTATGGGAAAGTTCCACATCCCTTAAATCATATTAAGCTTCTTGATTTGAAAAATAATACTATATAGTGTGTTCATGAATGTAGCTATTGAGAAAATTCTCTCATAGTTCTGCTTAAATACTGCTTTTCAGTACTGAAAAGGGGATGAATGGAATGAACACATTCCTGATGGAGTTTCTAGGGTACTTGTGATGAGTGACTTTCAAAACCTCAATACAGCAGTACTAAAGGCATCAGGAGTGCAGAAGCCACTTTAACAGATCAGAGGCTTTATATATCAGCATGAGATCCAGATGGGATAGACGGAAAAAGTTCACTGTTGTAAAGAAACTAAAGAAGAGTTGAGATGGAAAAAGTTCTAAGAGGACTTGGATCTGTGCTGAGGTGCAGTTTGGGAATGGTAACGCTGATTTCTCCCAGAATGAAAAGTTAGGAGAGAATCCCATGATGTGTTACAGGAGGAAGAAGAAGAAAGAAGTAGTATTTGTAAAGGGGACTGCCGTATCCCATGGATTGGCTCTCATTATGTTTCTTGGGGTTTTTTTTAAGCAGATTTTGCTTTGTGAACTGTCATGGTTGTTTTCCAGGTAAAATACCTGATTTTGGAGAGATCTTGGGCATTAGGCTGGAACATCTGTTCCTGTTCATTCAGAGTCCTTGAAATAACTAAAATAATAAACAGTAGTATTAAAAGTTAGAAACCTTTCCCTCCTCCTCCAGTAAATACAGATTGGGTCACTTTTGAATTTCTTGTCTGCTGCAAGAAAGTCTTTTATCTTTAAATGTACAGGAAATCATCATCATTATTCTGTAGGACAGGGTGGGAATTTAAGGAGTCAGTACTGTAGCTTGAACAGTAGTTAAAAAGCGAAGTGTTTTCTAAAAAATTAGTCATGAAAAGACTAGAAAAAGCTGTATGAATGATTGGTGGTTATAGAAAGGCTCTGCAGTCTTCCTGTGACAGTTGGAAGCTCATTTATGGCCCCAAGCAGATAAATGTGTGTTGGGACACATTAGAGGTGATAGGTGAACCTGAAAAGGTTCAGAAAAGTCCCTGAAAGTTAAACATCTCCACGTTTTCTCAGCATCTTCTCTTTCTCCCAAAAAAAGATGCAACTCATGAAATCTAGTCAAGATTTACCATTCTGACTATGTCCGGTTCCCCTTCGAATCCTTTCCCTGCCTTCTCCTTGCTGCCTTCTACATCAGTATTTAGAATACTGTAAATAAAATACAGTATTTAGAAAAGTGAGCTTTGTCCTCACTTTTATGTCTCTCTACAATTCTTCCTACTACCATTCTGTTCTCATCCTTTTCTCGTGACCACTTCACTCCACCAAAGCTCCCACTCCCAACAGTCTTCCTTCAGCCTGGCCTGCTGCATGTAGACCCTCATCCCTGAACTGTCCAGCCCTGTCTCCAGTGTCCCCTTTAGATTCCACAGTCCCTCCCTATTGCAAGGGAATGGCTGTTGCTTATATCCTATGGTAGTCCTTCCTAGAATTCCTTGTGCCTCTAACTCCCATCTTTAAAATTATTACCCTGTGCTCTGTCCAAACTACCTACAGTACATCCTTACTTCCCCAGCACATGAACCTCTTCCGAGCAGTAATTAGTCTGTACCAAGAAGAACAGGAGTACTTGTGGCACCTTAGAAACTAACACATTTATTAGAGCATAATAATAAATAATAAATAATGTGTTAGTCTCTGAGGTGCCACAAGTACTCTTGTTCTTTTTGTGGATACAGACTAACACGGCTGCTACTCTGAAACTAGTCTGTACCAAACTCGGTGGCGGTTTGAGTGAATAAATGAGTAAAGGCCATTAAGTTCATTCCACTTACAGTAGAAGACAGATTTGATTTCAGACCACCAGGAGTGAAGGGCTAGTGCAGAAAACCCATTCTGCCACCTACCCCTCCCATCCAGTTATTTATCTTTCCTCTTTTTCTGTGTTTTGTTTTTCTTTCTCTCTGAATTCCTGTTTCTTTACTGACATTTCTCACAACAGAAGTTTTGATTAATGCCAGCTGTGAACTAGTTTCTGAAATTCTTTTGCTTTATTCCCTCACTGCAGATCAATAAATACCCATGTTTTATTTCCCAAGCTTTGCTTTCCTCCATCCAAAAAAAAAAAAGCAACCTCGCCTTTTTTCTGTTTCAGGTTTGTGTTAAAGGTTCACATATTAATAAATCTGTAGTTTACCCGCTTGCTAAGGTATAGGTTCTTTTTGTGTGGAATAGTTATGAGTAAGTAGTGTTATTGGCTTCAATTTATCATGAGCAGGAGTTGCAGAATCAGGTCTTAAACATTTTGTATTCCAGTCCAGTTGTCTCCGGAGTCTTGAGTTTGCTGGTGATTGACTGCAGGGTGGAGCGTGCAATGGTAGAAAATAGCCAGATCTAACAAACTATTAGCTCTTTCCAGGAGGTGAAATTTTGAAAGACATCTTGTAGAGTTAGGGCAGCTGTAACTGTTTTTAGAATTAACTTCCCTCCTCACACCAATGCTACAGGGAAAGGGCTTTGATCATTTGGGCCATTAGGCTTAAACCGTCATTGCACTAACCCCAGAGAGGACTGGGAAGGGAAAGGGACTCCCATCACAATTTCTCCTCTGCTCTCCTCTTTCCTCCAAGGGGAAAGTAAGTTCCTGCACCTGAACAGGGTTCAGCTTACTTCTGTCCCCACAGTTCTAACTAGTTTGATGGCCGGCGTGTTGAGGAGGCTTTGCAGAAGGAGTAGTGTCCATGCTTTGCCTGAACTCTTAACTGGATGTGAAGCCATGGTATAAGCATCTCTAATTCAGCTACGCTGGGGATTGACCAAGGGGTGAGGAAAGGGATTTCCTCCTGTCCCTGGCCATTTTCGGGATAGTCAAAATCAAGCCCTTGGTAAATTACCCGTTAATCCTCACCATACTATTATCTATGGTTTGCTTGTTCTTTGTTTGGGGCTTAAAGAGGGTTATAATCTGTCTACTGCTCAGTGCTCAGTTTTTGCTGAGAAGTTTAGTTTGTGAAAGTGTGTGTATGAGGTTATTTTCTCAGTACGTGTAATCGTGATCAATTTCTCAACATTTTGGTCAAAGGGGAAAACAAGGTTTTGGTTACATACAGCAGAACAGAAGAAACAGCAAAATTAATGACTTTGGGAGGTCTCTTGAATATGGAAAAACTGTCATAAAAATAATGCTGGGAAACAATTTACATATTTGGTTTTGTGCTTTTTCTAGTAGAAGTCAACATACTTTCAAACAGACAAATTCAGCTTAAGATTTAGGTCTGATATTATGTTTAATTTTTTCTTTTAAATTTTGAATATCTGGGATGTTTTTTGATTGTAACAATGCTGGCTTTCCTATACTAACCAGAGATCTATCTGTCTGATAAATATATTTCATGTGATTTGCAGGCCAAGCTGATTTGCATTAATGGACAGAATAAATTTGAGCAAACTGTCTGCTTATGTTGGTTGAATCATGTTTCCTTTTTCTGTTCAATATTTTTCATGCCTTAGCCCAGTTATTACTAGTTAAACTTGATTATATGCCCTTGGTTAACTTTATACCTGTTGAGGTGAAAGATTGTAGTTTGAATATCAGAGAGAGATTTAAGTCTTATTGAATTCAAGATACAAAATGAAGGTTGTAAAAAAATAAATTGATATACATTAGTACTGTAAGTGATCCCATGCAAAATGTAATGTCACAGTAACCTAATTAACATCCTCTGATCTGTAACATGTTTCTCTTGGCTCTGTCTTATAAATCCCGCACTACACAAATTGGCAGATGCAAAATTGTTCAGATAACTTAAAATTGGTACAGAAAAACTGTCTCAAACGGTTTCTTTTGGGACTGTTTACTGTACCGTGCAGTACTATTCTTGGTACACATTAACAGGTAAGTTCTTTTGGGGCAGCAGGCAGTTTCTTGCAATGTTCACGGAAGTTGATCCAGCCTAACGCAGATTTTAAGTGGTGTCAAAGCTAATACATTCTGAAACTAAGGGAGAATAATAGTGTATAGTAAATGTCAGTCACCTGCAGTTGTATATTTTCACATATACTCCTTCTACGTGAGTCTAGGTATGGTTAGCATTAAATCTATACTTATTAGGCTGTTGCATTCAGAATTTTGATGCATATCCTCGGTGCCTAACATATTGTGCAAAATCTGATAGCCCAGCAGAATGGGATGCATGTTGTTAACCTAAAACTCCTCTGTTATTGTGGGTACTGTCACTGGTCTTTAGTGCCCTCTATTGGGTAACACAGAAATTTCATAGGCTTTGAAAATAATAAAGGCATCAGTCAATGAGTATCATTTTTAGAGTGACCAGACAGCAAGTGTATAAAATCAGGACAGGGGGTGGAGGATAATAGGTGGCTATATAAGACAAAGCCCCAGATATCCGGACTGTACTGATACAATCATTTTTTGTATAAAGAAACTTGGTAGCTGAGAGTTGAAAACCATCAGTGTCTATGGTATGTGTAACTATTGCTTCAGCTTCACTAAAAGTATGAACTCCATCAGCATAGCCCCATGGGGTTATGCTGACATATGCTCATGGGGCTTATAACAGCATTCCAGCAAGCTCAGCTTTTTAAGAGACTTCTTGCAGTTCAGAACCAGGACCCCCAGAGAGAGCAATTCAGGTGGCCTCTTTTTGACTCTTGGCATTGTTAAATGAATCCAGAACAAATGAGGCTCTGAGAATGGCAAGGCAAACATGACACCCTAGCTCAAGGAAAGGTTTGTGGGTTTTGAATGGAAAAAACTATGGTTAGACATAGTATATTTCACATTTGTGTTAAATCTGAGTAAATTGTGACCATTTCGTGCAAGTTCATATGTACTAGGTCAGGCCTAATGCAAAGGTAAAAAAAGACAACTACCAGGCCCCATTTCCTAAAGGGATATTTGAAGGTGCAGTCACCTCTTGTCTGTTGAGTTGTGAACATGGTAAAATGTGCCAGATCTTTTTAGTCTTGTTTGATCCCTAAGGAAATAAATTTGTCCCAGTGACCATGATAGTAATGGAAGCTCCCCACCATTTTCCTCTCGAGACCTATTAATTTGCTTTTCCTGTTTGCTTATAAATAATTTTACCATTTACTTTAGAAGTGCTTCCTTAGACATATATGTCTAGTTTTAGACAGAGGACTTGTACTGGAGTGAATTTGGCTTAATCTGTTTTTAGTTCTCCCAGCAAGATAACATTTTAACTCTAAATTGGGGTTTTCCCTAGTCTATCACACTCATCCTACCTCCCAGGTAAATGAGCCTCTTACCTGGAAGTCACTAGCTGAAATCCAGACATGGCTGGTAGTGACTAAAGACAGCCTTATCTGTTGGCTTAATGGTGGCCTATATGAAATGAGTTGATAGCCTCAGTCTAGAAGATAAGTATTCAAGATATAAAACTCACCATGATTAACACTCTTGTTGCTAGTGGGAAGAGAGAGACCATGGATCAATGTATGAATATAGAGGAGGTCACTACAGAGCGCCACAGGCACCTTAGCAGGGCTGTATGGAGGAAACTTGCACTGCCATTGCTTGCACAGCTCCTGTGACTACATAGAAAACTCTGGCAGCCAGTGCTGTCAACATGCTGCTAGGTTTCTAAAGTCCATTTTTATTCATGGTTTACAAGACACAAACATGAGTTAACTCATTTGCTATCAGCATTTAGCAAGTACTGTTTTTTCATAGTGTCTTTGTTATTAGTTTTGAGTTAAGTCATTAGTAAGAGAGGGTCTTTGTTAAACGCTTTCTTTTCTTTTGAAAAGAAAAGTAAAATGCAGTCCAAAGATTTTAGACCAAAGCTATCCTCCCAAATTATACAGCTTATTTATTGCCAGGTAAATCTTTATTTTTTTTAATAGCTTCAGACCACAGAAAGCAATTGTTATGGAAAGTTGTCTTCTGGCCATCACGTTGTGATGCATGGCTGTTGGTGACAAACTATTCAGCTTGTCTGGAGGACTGCTTAGGTTTCTGACTGATACGCCACTGTCACTGTGGTTTACATTGCTCTTCTCTTCCTGTACAATAGCTCCCTCTGCTTGAAAACATCAGCGTAATTATAACCTAGAGCAGAATGAGACCCTTGTTTTGTATTAGCCGGATTGGTGATTTTTATACTAATTCTTCTTCTGTGTTTCATTCACTGATGTTTAATCTGCACAGATATTTGGCTTGCAGTGGGGGCAAGTGAGACGCTGCAAAATAATAATAGTCCTGCCTTTTGACATCTTACCCTGACCAAGTCAATATAAAGAATTGTGCAAGTACTCTGGCCTTTTCCATGTTAGCAACAGAACCAGAGCTGGTTGGTATATTTTCAACTAACTGAAATTTAATTGAAAAAAGCTGTCTCGTCAAGGCTAAAAAATTTTGGTTTTGATGAAGACTTCATCAAAAGGAGAGAGAGAAACTCGGACTATAGGCTGGTGGTTACAGTGCTTGTTTGCAACAAAGGAAACCTCAGGTTCAAGTCCCTGCTTTGCATCTATCCCTGATCTGGGATGAAAATCTCTGCAGAGCAAGGATTTGAACCTGCCTCCCCCACATCCCAGGTCCTAATTGCCAGCTTCATGCAGATTTTTCTTTTCCCCACCACCCCTAGAAACTTTTTCTAGCATAATTTCCTGACATAGCTGTGCCAGCAAATCCCTAGTGTAAAAGCAGTTACACCACTAAACTGTGCTTATGCTGGTATAGTCTAAGGGCTAGTCTACACTACAAAATTAAGTCGACTTTATCTAATTCGACCTCAAGCCCCCAAATTAATGAAGTCGATTGTGTGTGGCCACACCAGGCTCATTGTCTCGATGAGTGCGTTCTCAATAGCAGAGCCTGTATCAATGCACAAAGCAATGCATCATGGGTAGCTATCCCAAAGTGCAACTTGCCGTGGTGTGTTTTGGGAATTTTGTGATGGGAACATTGTATCGGCATCCCATGATACACTGTGCTCCCTCCCTCATATCAATGACACACAACCCAGTGGTTTTCGCGGTTTAAAACCACCGCGCGTATGCCATAACCCCAGAAGCATGGAGCCTGTTCAATTGTGCACTCTTGCTGTGAGCATCTCAAACACCTTGCGCCTTCTTCTGCAGTATTTCCAGAGCTGAAGTAGGGCCCACCGCGTGGAACATAGTGATGTCCTGCAAGCAGCCCTGCTGCAAGCCATTGAAAACACTTCACAGTTGCTGCTGGCAGTCACAGAGCAGCTGCACTCTGTTGAGTGCCATTTCTGGTCCCCTGAAACAAGCACTGACTGGTGGGACCGCATAATTTCGCAGGTATGGGATGACGAGCAGTGGCCACAGAACTTTTGAATGCAGAAGGCCACCTTCCAGGAACTTTGTGCAGAGCTTTCCCCTGCTCTGCAGTTCAGCAACACAAAAATGAGAACTGCTCTGACAGTGGAGAAACAAGTGGTGATCACGATTTGGAAGCTTGCAATGCCAGACAGTTACTGGTCAGTCAGGAATCAATTTGGAGTAGGTAAATCAACCATGGGAGCTGCTGTGCTCCAAGTTTTCAGGGCTATTAATCGACTTCTGCTACGAAGGGTAGGGTGTCTAGGAAATGTGCAGGACATAGTGGATGGTTTTGCCACGATGGGGTTCCCTAATTGCCGTGGGGCGATAGAGGGCCCGCATATCCCCATCTTGGCACCAGACCACCTTGCCAAAGAGAACATAAACTGAAAGGGATACTTTTTCAATGGTGTTGCAAGCGCTGGTGGATCACAGGGGACATTTCACCGACATCAACATAGGATGGTTGGGAAAGGTTCATGACGTGCGCAGCCTTAGGAACTCGGGTCTGTTCAAAAAGCTGCAATCTGGGACTTTCTTTCCGGACCACAAAATTAACATTGATGGCGTTGAGATGCTATAGTTGTCCTGGGGGACCCAGCCAACCCCTTGCTCCCATGGCTCTTGAAGCTATATACTGGCCGTCTGGACAGCAGTAAGGAACGGTTCAACTATAGGCTCAGCAAGTGCAGAATGGTGGTTGAATGTGCCTTTGGTCGTTTGAAAAGGCACTGGAGAAATCTATTAACAAGGTTGGACCTTAGTGAGGAGAACATCCCCATGGTTATAGCAGCCTGCTATGTGCTCCATAATATCTGGGGGGAAAAGGGAGAAATTTTCCCCAGGGGTGGGCAGTTGAGACAGATCGCATGGCAGCCATTTTTGAGCAGCCAGACACCAGGGCAATAAGAAGAGCACAGCATATCTGCGAGGCTTTGAAAAGTCATTTCAGTGATGAGTCACAGTAATGTGAGTTGCTTGTCTGCATTGTGCTTTCCCAAATCTTCACCTGGCTTGTATCACTTCACCTGGCTTGTCCCTGTAAAGCCAACCCCCTGCCCAAGCCCACTGCTTCTACTCAAAGTACATTTATTTCTCGAATCAATTTGCTTTATTTAAAGAAAAGTAAGTAAAGAGGGAGAACAGAAAGAAAAGGTAACTCTGGGGAAAAGGTTGTACAGTTGGAATGGGAGAAGCGTTTTCGGCTGTGTAATATAACACCACATTCCAGACCATCAAAGGTCTGTAAATGGGCACCTTCTGTTCCTTGTACCCTCCCCCCACCTTTAGTTAAGTGAAAGGGATAATGGAGTTTTTGCCCATGCCTCATGGAACGCTTTGGGAAGGGTGATTCTGCATCAGGCGATGCTGTCTGTCTGTCCACCAGGGTCTGCAGAGGAACTCTACCCTCTTGCTTCTGTTCCTGCCATTCAACCAGACGCCTCAACATGTTTGCTTGGTCCCTCATAATCTGAAGCATCTCATCCTGCACCACATGCTCTCACAGGGCTCCAGGGTTAAAATATTTCCTGGCTCTCGGGGAGAATAGAGCCACTGCTCGCCTGTCTCCCATTCGCCTCTTCCTCATCCATCATATAATCTTCCTTGTTGTCCCTAGACTCTCACACCTGTGAGGTGTTCACGTTGCTTGTGGGGTGCTGGTAGGGTCCCCCTTGAGAATCGCATGCAGCTTGTTGTAGAACTGGCATGTGTGGGGTTCAGCACCAGAACGACTGTTCACCTCCCTTGCCTTCTGATATGCTGGGCAAAGTTCTTTTATTTTCATGCGGCACTGCTGTGTGTCCCTCGTGTAGCCCTTCTCCCCCATTCCACGAGCGATCTTTGCATAGATGTCAGCGTTTCTTCTGCTGGATCGGAGCTCTGCCTGTACAGACTCCTCTCCCCACACAGCGATGAGATCCACCACCTCCTGTGCAGACCAGGCTGGAGCGTGTTTGGGGCGTGCAGTCTCCATGATCAGCTGTGCTCAAGTTGGCACACTCTCAATGCTGATCAACCAGGAAATGGGAAATCAAAAGTTCATGGGTCTTTATCAGGGGGTGGGCTTTTTCTGTGTACCTGGCTGCAGTGCAGCAGAGTTGAGAATGATCTCCAGAGCGGTCACAGATGAGCATTGTGGGACACCACCTGGAGGCCAATTAAGTCAAATTACACAATGCTGCGTCTGCACTACCTCGCAGTTGGCCCATGAAAATGAAACTAAGCGCTACTCCGCTTACAGACGTGGATTATAGAAGTAGACATCAGAGGCGACTTAAGTCGACGTAAAGGACCCGGTAGTGTAGACACATACATTAACAGGTCGACTTAAGGCGGCTTCCTTCAACCTAACTCTGTAGTGTAGACCAGGCCTAAGTCAGTTTGGGGAACCAGTGTAAACTATACTGGTATAAGAGCAGTTTTGCTAGTATAAGCTACAACACCTTTTGAAAGTTTCCACAAAACAGAATTGTCGTCCTCTGATCAGCTCTAATCAAACTCTTCACTGCTCTTCTGTTTAAACATGGCTTTGGTAGTAAGGGTGGGCAAAGCTTGCTGTGTCTGTTTACTAGGGGCAGACAATCTCCCAATTCTGGAGATCCTTCTTATTCCGCCTCTTTGTTTTTAGGGCATCTGATGGGTTCCCCCATTCCCCTCCTCTCTAGTGTCAGATGTAACGTGGGGGCATGTAATTGTTAAGTCTTTACATAATATGAGAGGCTTGGCATTTTAAACAACCAAACAGCTGTGCATGTTCACAGGTACGTGCACGCACAAATCTCTGTAGGAAGTTTTCTACCCAAAGATGACTTGTCAGAGGTGCACTGTGTAGGTCTGAGCACAAGTAACAGGACAGTCGAAGCATGCAGGCAACCATGCAGTGAGCTGTGCATCAGGGCCTGGAAAAGAGAGATTACTAGATCTGATTACCAGACCCAATTCATGCAGGGAAGGGACTGGTATAGGGAGTGAGTGTCCAGTATTTGGGAAGTGTCTAAAACGGAGTCAATCTTGGAGTTGGCTGAAATTAGCTTGTTTTACCTTAACCTGATTCAGCTTCAGGCCTTTTCCTTTTTTTCTCCTGAACTGATTTACCCCTCTCTAATTTCAGTCTTTTGCTGACGTTGCCCCACCACCTTTAAAAAAAACTAGTTAATTGTTTATTTGGAGGTGCTTTCTGTGTGTGTGTAACCAAATATGAATAAAAACAAAGTTAAAGGAACATTGTTTAGCTTGCAAAGTCAAACAGTCAAAAGTTAGGAAGTGCCATTTTTATGGTGGCCTGTGCAGTCTTAATTCTGCCCCCTTGTGCATCCATCCTGTGCACTGAATGAGCTGGGTCCTCTGGAAAACCAATATGTGCTCATGTAATTATAGACACAATGCATGCACATAAGGGGTATTACAAGCACTAGAGAGAGAGCGAATGTGTGCCAGAATCTTAAAATAAATTATGCATGGTTTAACAATTATGAAAGGTGTTGCAGTGTATATTTTCTGCTACTATATAATGATTGAAATCTTTGGTCATTTTATCTTATTGGACTGAGGATGGATTTTCAAATGGGTAGACATTTGACGGAAGTGGTACATTAGACATAAATCAGAAGAAAAACAATTGAAAAATATTCCTAAAAGGAATAAGCAACTTTCAAACCAGTTTATGAATCAATGATCATGAAACATCTGTCCATCTGTGATCTTTCCTACTTTAAACTTTCCCATCTTTTCAAGCACTCGTTTATCTTCATTAATAATCCTCTCCTGAAAACAATCCTATGTCTTGTTTTTTAGCACTGTAAGTGTCTTTCTGTGTATGTAAAGCACCGTGTAAATGTATAGTGCCCTATATTACAATAATCTGAGCAAATGTAACTGCTAAATCCTGAACACTTGTGTAAATTGTAAGGATTTGTTTTAATGTAACTTTTGCTGACATGAAGCCTTTAAAATCATGTGCATGGATATTGTCTGGCTTTTGGTCACAATAGGGCGGATTGGAGGGGTTGTGAAGGAGCCAGCACTGCTTTTCCATCTGCAGCTTGGCCTGTCCCCTCCTCCACTTGAGAGAGCTGCTTTAGGAAGGCATAAATCAGCCTGTTCCAGAGCCTGGATTTGTTAATCTTCTGAGCATTGCCCATTTTTTCCCCTCTCTCTGTCTTTCAGGCTGTTAGGGCGGTTATATTCATGGACCGTCCTTTTGTTGTGTGTGTTTCTAACCTATGGATTAGTTATTCTTTTGTACATTCAAAATAAATAACACAACGCATTTATTGGGTTTTGTTGGGGCTGCTTTTTCAGGATCCCCTAGATCCAACAAGAACGGCCATTGTGATCAGCTCTCTGGTAGCGGGTGGAGTAGCCGAACGCGGGGGTGAACTGTTACCAGGCGACCGCCTGGTTTTTGTAAATGAGAAATATTTGGACAATGCCACTCTAGCAGAGGCGGTAGAAGTGTTGAAATCTGTGCCCCCAGGTACTATTCGCCTTGGCATCTGCAAGCCTTTGGTGGTAAGGACTGATTTTTAATTTATTCTATGTTGTCACAACAGTGACACGTACGGATGTAACGTGAGCATAGTCCCCAATTCAACAAAGCACGTTGTTTAAGTCTGTCCCTATTCAAGACATCACCGAAGCAAACGCTTAACTTGAAATATGTGCTTAAGCCCCAATCAGTAGGACTTAAGCATGTGTTTGAAGTCAAGAACATAAGTACTGTCCTGAATAGGGATACTTTTTGGATTCGGGACCATACAGCAGACTTGAGAACACTGTTTCATTGTTCATTAATTAAGTTTATTTGTGTAGCGCCATATAATAAGACCCGAGGCCATGAAGTGCTTGCAGTATAAACAAACAAAGAAGCACTGAAAGAGTAATGTAACAAGACTTTTGGATTCTTTCCTTAAAAAAAAAAAATAAAGTATATACTTGCCCATATCCTTATTTAGCTTCTTTCTTTGTCCCTTTTTAGGGCTGTCAACTAATCGCAGTTAACTCGCGCAATTAACTCAAATTAATCGCGATTAATCACAGTTTTAATTGCTCTGTTAAACAATAGAATACCAATTGAAATTTATTAAATATTTTGGATGTTTTTCTACATTTCAAATATATTGATTTCAATTACAACACAGAATACAAAGTGTACAGTGTTCACTTTATATTATTATTTTTATTACAAATATTTGCACTTGTAAAAATTAGACAAAAAATAGTGTTTTTCAATTCACCTCATACAAGTACTGTAGTGCAATTTCTTTATTGTGAAAGTGCAGCTTACAAACAGATTGTTTTTGTTTGTTACATAACTGCACTCAAAAACAAAACTATGTAAAACTTTAAGGCTACAAATCCACTCAGTCCTACTTCTTGTTCAGCCAATCACTCAGACAAACAAGTTTGATGCCAACGCCTGTTCTCACTTTCGGGTGACATTGTAAACAAGAAGCGGGCAGCATTACCTCCTGCAAATGTAAACAAACTTATTTGTCTGAGTGATTGGTTGAACAAGAAATAGGACTGAGTGGACTTGTAGGCACTAAAGTTTTACATTGTTTTATATTTGAGTGCAGTTATTTTTTGAACATAATTCTACATTTGTAAGTTCAACTTTCATGATAAAGAGATTGCTCTACAGTATTCATATGAGGTGAATTGAAAAATGCCATTTCTTTTGTTATTGACAATGCAAATATTTGTAATAAAATATAAAGTGAGCACTATACTCTTTGTATTCTGTGTTGTATTGAAATCAATATATTTGAAAATGTAGAAAACTTCCAAAAATATTTAAATAAATGGTATTCTATTATTGTTTAACAGTGCGATTAATCATGTGATTAATCACAATTATTTTTTAATCGTGTGATTAATTATAATTAATTTTTAATTGCTTGACAGCCCTACTTTTTTACTTTATTTTTTTATGTAAACCCATCTTTTTATCCTTTCAATTTATAGTAAAACAAATTCTGATCTCCTTCCCCTTCCTCATTCTCTCCTTCTCCACGGTCATTTCCTCCCTCTCCCCAGCAGCCCCACCTTTTTATTTATTTTAAGAATTTGGGGCTTTTTTGCTTTCCTGACGGTGTTTTTAATGCTGATGTATGTTTCAACTGCCTTTATAGGGAGAAAGCAAAGAGGAAGAGAACTTTTGCATTGTGGATCCCAGCACCATTGAAGACCACTCTGCATCTCCAGCACCAATAAATGATATTCATTCATCAATAATGCTCGAGGCACCACAGGTATTTGGCTGCTGTTTCGTTCTATTTAAAAGAGATAAGAAGGAAATGAGTTTCTAAAAGCCCCCTTTCACGTCCCAAAAACAAGTGTCCTTCAGAAGAGATGTCAATCCAAGGTTCATTCTGACTGGTGGGAAAATGTGAGTCTGGGATGAGCCTTGTATTCTGGTAAACAATCCCTCTCTAAAACAAATCCCAAGATTCAAGGCTTTTTGTGAGCAAATGCAGAATGTGTATGTGACACCTTGCTTACAGAGATACTGAGCTACCTTATTTACTAACCCGTTGCATTAAGATGCATTGTCTTACCTTGTATATGAAAGGTGATATGAAGTAAGACTGTTAGATCTACTGCTAATAACAATCAATTATTGATTCAAGAAAAAAGAATGGTATGTAAGCAGGATTTCTTTAGAAAAAGGCAGTCTGTTGTCCTAGGGTTGGGGTGCTAGCCTAGGATCTGGGAGTCCCAGCTCTGCCACAGACTTCAGGGACATGAGGGGCTGGAGTTTGATACCTTCACTTTGATACAGAAGCACCTTACTTCATATTTTGACTTCAGTGGGCTTCTCATGGAGTAATATACTACTTAATAGCAGTAAAGGTATTGGAATCTGGCCCTAGAATGTCAAATTCTCCTGTAACATGTCTCTAGCTGTAACTGCTTGTAATGAACCTAGTGTGTGTAAAATAGTGTTTGTTTGTTTGTTTGTTTTTAACCCCCCCCCCCCCCACCAAAACTGGTCTGTCACTCACCAGTGTTAGTTATTGCCTCAGCCCACCAATTTGCCTAATCACTATTGTGTCAAGTTGGCACACTTCAAAGAAAGCAGCTCTAAAAAGGGTAATGGCAGGCACCCTTTCTTGGATTAGTATTTCAGCTGTGAGATGAGTGGATTGATCTGACTGTGGAGGGTGAGATGTTGACCTTTTAATTAAAGGATTGTGTGGAATAAGCAAAGGATGCCTTCCTGTTTAAACTGATGATGATGGGGATAATGTACATGTTTGCATAGCGGGATGGCAGATAAATCCTCAGAATGTTTTGTTAGATTTATTTATGCTTTTCCCTGCAGCTCTTAAAAAATACTGTCTAACAATTCCCGTTCCCCAGCTTCCACCCAGACTTGCTTTTTCCTATAGTTCCAGGAATAGCTGAGCAGCTCCCAACTTTCATTTCTTTATTGTTTTTAAAAAGTCATATCTATATTCATAAAAATGGTAAATCAGGGCAAGTTTCAACGTTCCAGTTTAGCTGCTTCTACTAAAACATAAAAGTTAACGGATACTCATTTAAAAACCAGAACGGTGGTTGTAATTTTAAAATGTGCCTGACATAAAACACAACTGTAAGAGAGCTTGCAGGAAACATGATGTCAAATCTATACTCTAATGTTTTATGCAGGGTTTTAGAGATGAAACATTCTTTCAAGAAGAACTTGTCGATGAACCACTTCTGGATTTGGGAAGGCCATTTCAGCTAGCTCAGAATGAAACAGAACATAAGGAGTCCTGGGAAATGCATGAATTCCTTAAGGCTAAAATGGAGGAAATGGGTGAAGAGCGGGAAATGTTAGTGGATGAAGAGTATGATGTGGACCCGGATTATTTTACATATGCCTCATCACATGTAAAGGACACAACTCCACCTGCTGGGAAGAACCTGGTTTCTATTGGAGAATGGGCGAAGCAACTTGAGCCAACTAAAACACCAGATTTAAGATCCCTTATTAGCACAAATGCTAAGCAGTCCCCACATTACCTGTATGATGATGAAGAAACGGTAAGAAATGTTACCCTGGGTTTCAATCCTGCATCAGGATCAGCTAGTATGGCTCCCTTGTAACTATACAGAGTGCTAGTGAAGTTGGTAGGAGACCAGCTAGCAGATACTGATGCAGGATTTGGACCTGTTTTCTATCATGATTTTTATACTCTTGTTTTTTATGGTTAGGTGGATTTTGACATAATTTAGACAAGATCTCTCAGTACATCGAGTAGATACCAGTGGACATTATTCTCTTGCACATAACACATTCTTAAAATCCCAAAACTAAAATGTATTTCCTTGCTGAATTTTGATCACCATTTGGCAAATAATTTGCTATGTTGTTAACGCTGCAGAACTAATGATGGCTCCCTTTGTGACCCTTCTGTCTGCATCTTTAATATAACTTGGCAGGTGTGTCTTCCATCATCTCTTATTGGCGCACAGGGAGATTCAAAGCTCTCTTTGCCGTCTTCTAACTTCTGTCTCTTGTTTTTCTGCAGTGCTGCAGCACGTCAGTGAAACTGACTGTCATCCTGATCTCTTATCGCACCAGTGCAGAATGTCTTGAGGGCTGCCTGTGCTGCATTGTTAGCTCAAGCTATAACTCGAGCGTTGCCCCTAACCCAGCTGCTGTTCATGCACACACATCTCTAGCTCGAGTTCAGTGGTGCTTTAAATTCAAGTTTGCCAGCCTGTCGGGGCCATGGGTTGAGGCTCGCGTACCGCTGATGCTGGAGCTAGTAGAGCAGTGGGGACTACTATGTGCTGCTAATCCAATCCCTCTGTGCGGCTCAATTATTTTGCAGTGGAACTGCTGTTACTTAAGCTACTCTAGCTCGAGAGAAGATAACTGATAACTTGAGCTAATGCGGAAATGAAGACAAGCCTTAGAGATCTGGATGTTTGTCAGTTCCACTGAGGGCAGCTGATCTGTAAGACACTGAGTGGAGCAGTACATCAGGAAATGATGAGGGGAAAGAGATTGTGACAGACAGATAATACTGGGGAGGGGAGAGGAGGGAGGGAGACCGCATAAGGCTCAATGTGTGAATGAAAATTTTGCATCCTCTATTTACTCTGAGAATTTCTTTCCCCTCTGAGTTTGCTTTCTGTTCCTGCATCCCCCAGAAAAGAAAGTGATTAAACTGGTTTTCTGTGCACCTAGTTTGCCTATGCAAATCAATTTTACCCTCAGTTTCCAGATGAAGAAATTGAGGCAGAAATGTTAAGTGACTTGTTTAGGGCCACAGAGCTTTTAGCGGGGAATACAAGGTCAGGTCTTTCATCTCGTGTAGTCCTGTGCTCTCTATATAAAGATGCCAAAATGCAGCTTCTGGTGAATGTGATATTGATCTAAAACTGTTGTTATTCCACATAAGTGTCAGGTGAAAAACCTCTTGCTTCCTCTCTGGGTTGCAAAACAGGTAGATAGTATGAAGTTCATTTTATATTTTAATCACACCTGACATTGTTCGCGCTCATTGTTGTTGCCTAAATGAGCAATTAATTTCATAATTATCCAAAAAAAATTAAAGCAAGTTACGAAAATGTGAATGTTTGCTGTAAAATCAATGTTTATGTCAAATACTGCTATATGGGGCAATACCAATGCTGTCTAATTTTTAACATCTCTTTTCTCCCCCATGAAGTATGAAGCCACAGTGGAGAACAACTGCCAAACAGCCATATTTGATGATATTGAAATGACTGAGTCAGTAGCAAAAAGCAAACTGGATTTAGGTTTGTAAAAGGCTTTTTTTTTTTAATGCATTAATCTTATTTACAAAATTAACTTTCATTTTGCAATACAGTTTTGTTCATATCTTTCAAACAAGGTAGTATCCACAGTATGAATCAGACTCACTTAAGACGATGGTTTGGCTTTGATGCCTTCCTTAAAAAGGGCCTCCTCCAACTTCAAAATTCCATGTGTCTCTGAAAATATTTACCTACTTATTGTTACAAGTAACACTTAGTGACTGTAGCTGAAAGAGACCAGAGAAAATAATGCTATGTTTCTCAATTGTTGTTTTTAGCATGTTTGCTGTGTGCATTTGACTCTTGTGTTGTCAGTTTCCCCTATATAGTAAGGATTCCATTGGAACTACTTATACTCCGTAAGTGTTTGCAGGATTGGGCCCTAAGTCAGTTTCCATTGTTGGTTGTGAAGGACCTTCACTACTACTTTTTTTTTTTTTTTTTTTTTTTTTAAATGATGGTAGAACCTCAAAAATGAAGCAAATTTTACTGCAAGTAAATCTTTATTCAGTTTTTATTTTTATTAACCTATATTCGGCAATATTGGAATCAATAAGAGGCATTAACAATTTATGATGGGGTGCTGTCTATCGTATTTGTGCAATCTCACACTCAGTGTTTGGATGGACAGAGTAGACCTTGCTCTCAGTTTGAGCCCCAAACTTTAAAGCTGGCAGGTGTAGTAGATCCAAGATGTTCCCTGGAGAATGGTCCCTGAAGGAGGACATCGTCCACCTGATCTCCAGTCATTGGGGTATGCCAGCAGTGGACCTGTATGTAACACACAAAATGCAAAGTTCAACAGTTCTGCAGCAGGTATCCAGCTCAGAAAGCTGCAGCTCATGATGTGATCACCACCCTGCCTAGCCTACATGTTCCCTTTGGTTTCTCTTACCTTCTGAATGTAGTCCTAGATGGGCGTCCGCTGATCCTCAGACTTCTGGAGTGTCCTCAAACGCTCTGGTCTGCAAATCTGACCTTGACCAGGGGAGCAAGTTTGGGAGGAACTGGTTGAGAATTTGAAAGTGGAAGGCAGCTTAGGTGAAAGTGATCATGAAATGCTAGCGCTCATATTTCTAAGGAATGGTAGGAGGGAAAACAGCACAATAAAGATAATGGATTTTAAGACGGCAGGCTTTAGCCAACTCAGGGAGTTGGTAGGTAACATACCATGGAAAGCAAGTCTAAGGGGAAAAACAGTTCAAGAGGGTTGGTAGTTTTTCAAAGAGACATTATTAAGGGTACAAGAGCATAGGAAAGATAGGAAGTATGGCCAGAGACCATCCTGGCTTAACCAGGAGACTTTCAGTGATCTGAAACTCAAAAAAAGAGTCCTACAAAAGTGGAAACTAGATCTAATTACAAAGGATGAATTATAAACAAATAACACAAGTATGTCAGGACAAAATTAGAAAGGCCAAGGCACAAAATGAGACTATCTAGAAACATAAGGGGTAACAAGAAATATTCTACAAATACATTAGAAGCAAGAGGTAGACCTAGGACAAGGTAGGCTGATTACTCAATGAGCGAGGGAAGACAATAACAGAAAATGTGGAAATGGCAGACGTGCTAACTGACCTGCCCCCTCTCCCCCCCCTCCCCAAAAGGTTAGTAGCGAATTGATGTCTAATATAGCGAATGCCAGTGAAAATGAGATAGGATCAGAGGCTAAAATAGGGAAAGAACAAGTTAAAAATTACTTAGATGAGTTAGATGTCTTTAAGTCACCAGGACCTGATGAAATACATTCTAGAGTACTGAAGGAGCTGACTGAGGAGATATCTGAGCTGTTAGCGATTATCTTTGAAAAGTCATGGAAGATGGGAGAGATTCCAGAGGACCGGAGAAGGGAAATAAGGACAACCTGGATAATTACAGTCCAGTCAGCTTAACTTCAGTACCTGGAAAGATAATGGAGCAATTAATTTAAGCAATCAGTTTGCAAACACCTAGAAGATAATAAGGTGATAAGTAACAGTCCCATGGATTTGTCAAGAACAAATCGTATCAAACCAACCTGATAACTTTTTTTGACAGGGTAACAAGCCCTGTGGATGGGGGGAAGTGGTAGATGTGGTATATCTTGACTTTAGTAAGGCTTTGGATACTGTCTCGCATGACCTCATAAACAAACACAACCTAGATGGAGCTACTATAAGGTGGGTGCATAACTGGTTCGAAAACCGTTCCCTCAGATGGGGGTTGTGGTGCAATGAAGTTTGAGAACCCCTGGCATAGAGAGTACACTTCTAAAGTTTGCGAACAACACCAAACTGGCAGGGGTCGCGAATGCTTTGGAGGATAGGATTAAAATTCAAAATGATCTGGGCAAACTGGAGAAATGGCCTGAAGTAAATAGGATGAATTTCAATAAGGACAAATGCAAAGTACTCCACTTAGGAAGGAACAGTCAGTTGCACACACACAAAATGGGAAATGATTGTCTAGGAAGGAATACTGGGGTCATAATGGATCACAAACTAAATATGAATGAACAGTACACTGTCTCAAAAAAAATAAACATCAATTTGGGATGTATTCGTAGGAGTGTTGTAAGCAAGACACAAGAAGAAATTCTTCTGCTCTACTCTGTGGTGATTAGACTCAGCTGGAGTATTGTGGCCAGTTCTGGAGGCCACATTTCAGGAAAGATGTGGACAAATTTGGAGAGAGTCCAGAGTAAAGCAACAAAAATGATTAAAGGTCTAGAAAACATGACCTATGAGGAAAGACTGAAAAAATTGGGTTTGTTTAGTCTGGAGAAGAGAAGACTAAGAGGGGACACGATAACCGTTTCCAAGTACATGAAAGGTTATTACAAGGAGGAAGGAGAAAAAAATGTTCTCCTTAACCAATGAGGATAGGACAAGAAGCTTAAATTGTAGCAAGGACGGTTTAAGTTGGACATTCAGAAAAAAGCTGGGTGTTGGGGGGAGGTCAGGGCAGAGGGCTGGAGGGGGTGGGGATGCAGGGCAGAAGGCTGGGGAGGGTGTGGGGGTGCAGGGCAGAAGGCTGGGTGTTGGGGTGGGGGGATGCAGGGCAGAAGGCTGGGGTGCTCGGCTCGTGGGGGTGCCCCTGCCCTGAGTGGCTCAAGGCAGGGGACTGGGAGGGATATGCCCTGTTCCACCCCCTTCCCCAAGGCCCGTCCCTACCTCTCTCTGCCCGCTTTGCGGAGCTGCGTGCACGCTGCCACTCGGCTCTGCTCTGCTCCGCTCCCCCTCGCAAGGGCCCTTGCCGGCAGGGAGGGGGGGGAGGAGGAGGGGCCGGAATGCACCACGTTGTGGGAAGAAGCAGGGGAGCGGGGGGGCTTGGCTGCCGCAGGATCAAGCTTCTGCCTCCTGCCCCCGCAGGAGAGAGCGGTGGGCAGGGGGGCTGAATGGGGCGGGGGGCCGGGACCCCCCCCCCCACACACACACACACTGCTCTCCCTTGCAGAGGCAGGAGGTAGAAGCTTGGTCCTGCGGCAGCCAAGCTTCCCTCCTCCCCCTTCTTCCCCCAGCGTGGCGCTTTCCGGCCCCTCCGCCCCCCTCCTCCTCTCCTCACCGGGCAGGCAGCGTGCCACTCAAAATCGGCTCATGTGCCGTGTTTGGCACGCGTGCCGTAGGTTGCCGACCCCTGGTCTAGATAATACTTAGTCCTGCCATGAGTACTGGGATCTGGACTAGATGCCCTCAAGAGGTCTCTTCCAGTCCTATGATTCCCTATATGGGTGGAGTTTCCTAATCAGGGACCAGTTGGTGCTCTCTGTAGATGATGAATGAACAGAAGGGTAAATTATAACAATGTGATGGACACCACTGGTAGGGCTTAATGTTTTACAGGCAGTTTCCATTATGCCACCATGTCAGGACAAGGGTAGTAGTGAACACCCTGAAAAGCTCAAGGTGCTCCCTAAAAAAACATTTAAATAGCATTTTCTTAATAATTTAATCTTTGGGACTGGGCTGGTGACATTTAATTATTTTCACCACTATTCCATGATTTGTGATGTCTCTGCAAGGCCAAAATCATGATTTTCCTTAAAATTGATGGTAAAATACTGTTCTGTCTACTTTCAGTGGAAGTAATTTATTGGTCAGTCTGGGAAAACACTCAGTGGCTGGGTGAGGGAGATTGATTTTTTTTTTGTTTTGTTTTTGTTATGCCATCCCCCTCTTTCCAGCAGAGAGAACTGTGTGGACAGACTCTTGCTCTTACACAGAGCCTATGGAATGAAAAATGAATGACATCTCCCTTGATTTCAGTCGGATTCCAGGCAGGCACAGGCATCTGTCTGCACAGTTCTCTTTGTAGGATGGAGGCCTGTATTTGCTGTTTCTAAGCACACTTCTCAGTGTATCATATTACAAGGAGCATCTCTCATTTCAGTCCTCTAGCATTTCTGTTGTCTCTGAAAATTATTTACACCAGAAATGCAGAATTGCTGAACTGAGATTATATTATTTATGCAACAGGAGTGAGTCCCCAGCAGCATTTTAAGTTTTCTTCATGAATGTTTGTTTTGTCCCTCTTTGAGTCTTAGTTGAAGAATATTTAGATAAGTTAATGTATTCAAGTCAGCAGGCCTGATGAAATTCAAGGTACTTAAGGACTGAAGCAATCTTTCAACTGTTAGCAATTATCTTCGAGAACTCCAGGAGGATGGGTGAGGTCCCAGAGGTCTGAAGAAGGGCAAAGATAGTATTGGTCTTTAAAAATAGAACAAAGAGGACCCAGGGAGTTGTTATAGACTAGTCAGCCTAACTTTGATACCTGGAAAAATACTGGAACAAATTATTTAATCATTAATTGGTATGCATCTAGAGTCGTGGTTCCCAAACTTGTTCTGCCATTTGTGCAAGGAAAGCCCCTGGCGGGCTGGGCCGGTTTGTTTACCTGCCGTGTCTGCAGGTTTGGCCAATCGCGGCTCCCAGTGGCTGTGGTTTGCTGCTCCAGGCCAATGGGAGCTGCTGGAAGTGGCGGCCAGTACGTCCCTCAGCCCGCGCCACTTCCAGCAGCTCCCATTGGCCTGGAGCAGTGAACCATGGCCACTGGGAGCTGCGATCAGCCGAACCTGCGGACGCGGCAGGTAAACAGCCCGGCCTGCCAGGGGCTTTCCCTGCACAAGCGGCGGAACAAGTTTGGGAACCACTGATCTAGAGGATAATAGGATTATAAGGAATAGCCATTGTGAATTTGTCAAGAACAAATCATACGAAACCAACCTAATTTCCTTCTTTGACAAGGTTACTGGCCTAGTGGATAAGGGGGAAGCTGTAGATATGCTATATCTTGATTTTAATAAGGCTTTTGACACATTTCCACGTGATATTCTCATAAACAAACTAGGGAAACGTCACCCAGATGAAATTGCTGTAGGTGGCGCACAACGGATTGAAAGACCATACTTAGAGTAGTTATTAATGATTGGCTATCAAACTGGGAGGGCATATTTAGTGGGGTCAGAGAGCGGAAAGTCCTGGGCCTGGTATTAATTCAGTATTTTCATTAGAGACTTGGATAATGGGGACGAGATTATTCTTATAAAGCTTGCGATGATGCTAAATCAGGAGTGGTTGCAAGCACTTTTGAGGACAGGATTAGAATTCAAAACTATGGGAACAAATTAGAGAATTGTTCTGAAATTAACAAGATGATAGTCAATAAAGGCAAGTGCAAAGTACTTCACTTAAGAAGGAAAAATCAAATGCACATCTACAAAATGGAGAATAACTGGCTAGGCAGTAGTATTGCTGAACAGGATCTGAGGGTTCTAGTGGATCACAATTTGAATATGAGCCCACAATGTGATGCAGTTGTGAAAAAGGATATTATTAACAGGAATGTCATATATAAGGCACAGGGTAATTGTCCCACTTCACTCATCACTGGGGTGGCATCAGCTGGAATTCTGTGTCCAATTTTGGGTGCCATGCTTTTGGAAAGATGTGAATAAATTGGAGAGAGTCAAGAGGAGAGTTTAATAAATATATAAATAAATAAATAAAAGGGTAAAAGGTTTACAAAACCTGACCAGTGAGGAAAGGTTAAAATAACTAGGCATGTTTAGCCTTGAGAAAAGAAGATTGAAGTGGGACCTGATGATAGCTTTCAAATATGCTAAGGGCTATTATAAAGAGAACAGTGATCAGTTGTTCTTTATGTCCACTGAAGGTAGGAGAAGATTAAGCCCATTACTTCTGCATCAAGGGAGAATAGGTTAGATATTAGGAAAAACTTTTGAACTATAAAGGGTAATTAAACTCTGGAAGAGGCTTCCAAGGGAGGTCATAGAATTCCCATCATTGGAGGTTTTTAAGAACCGGTTAGAAAAACACCCGTCAGGGATGTTGCAGGTTTACTTGGTCCTGCCTAAATGCTGGGAGGCTGGATTTGATGGTCTCTCCAGGTCCCTTCCAGCCCTACATTTCTATTACATCTCACTTTTGGGCCTTGGTTGGTTGAGAAGTATGCTTCCAAGTATAGTAGTTTCTAGACAGTGTTAATAGTCAAAAGGACAATAGATATAGAGACATTTACATCTAGCTATTTTATACCATTCAGGTACGAGGCTTCAGAACGACTCAAAAAGACGTAGGTTAGTTGACCTTGAAACAGCTGAAAGGGATGAACAAAAGATGGAGGATTACATTCTTTCCAGGAACCAGGAAACTGGGAGAGCTGTCACTCCTGCTCAGCCTGCAGCAGTGTTGTCCAGGTATGGAGGAAGTACATGATTTACACTTAGTTCTTTTCTATTTTCCTCTTGCTTTAAGTTAGCTGATTAGTAGAGCAGAAAGTTTTGATGAACTAAATGTAACTTTAATCCATAGAAGTCAAATCTTTGACCCCTGCACAAGCTAGAATAAACTGAATTTTGCAGATGATCTCTGCAGTAACCACATGACCTGAACCCTCACCACCCAGGCTGCAGAGCACTAACAGAACTGTATCACCTTGGCTACAGCCCCTGCACTTCCCCTTGGTAGAGGTTTTGGTCAGTGAATCTGTCTCATCAGACCTGTCGATCATGTCTTCAGCCTTTCCCTGACCTGCCTCTAACCAGGGCCGGCTCCAGGCACCAGCCTGGCAAGCAGGTGCTTGGGGCAGCCACTCCGGAGAGGGGCGGCACGTCCAGGTATTCAGCGGCAATTCGGCGGACGGTCCCTCACTCCCGCTCGCAGCGAAGGACCTTCCGCTGAATTGCTGCCACAGATCGCGGCCAAAACCCTGGAGCCGGCCCTGCCTCTAACCTTCCCTCTGAGGTGTCGCAATGAAATCTGCTGCAATGCATGTGCCGATGTGGAGTCTTTGCCCCACCTTTCACCATTCTGCTCCCCTTTTGTAGTGTAACTGGCAGTTTGGGCCCTCTGCGCCTGCAGAGAATGTGTGGAGAGGGCTCTCGTTCTGTGGGAGCACCTACAAGTGCTGCTTTCTAGTGGAGACATGCCACTGGAGTCTCCTGTTGGGGAAGCCTGGGCTATTCTTTGAATAGATAAATCACATGTGGTATAGCACTATAATTAACATCCCGCTCTCGGGGACAGAATGGCATGCTCAGGATCTGCTCACATTACCTCTCATTTGGCTTTAGGAAGAGTTTATGACTTGCCAGTAGACTAGACTGCCTTTTGTGGCTTGCAGTGCACAATTCGTGTTATTGATAGCATATTGGCAAATGTTTACTGCCTAGAGAGACCTGTAGAACCAGTAATAAGATGCACAAGTTTAATACATAAAAGTTTAAATGTGCTTTCCCCCCATCTTATCTGGCTTATGTTGCAACCTTAACTGTGTTTGAACCTATATATATGTAAGTATGGGTATCTTGTCTCCTGTATAGCATTTTTGATTTAAACATGAATATGCTAGAATGTATTATGTGCTATGGCAGAAGTGGCAACGCCTGTGTGAGTATGTGTGGAATGGAACATGTTTGTTTTTTGTTTTTTTTCCAATTAGTGAATTACCTGAACGAGAAGAAGGAGAAGGAGAAGAAACTCCAAACTTCAGTCATTGGGGACCATCCCGAATGTATGTTGTTATAATTACATTCTTTCTTTTTGCTTAGGAAACATTTGACACCTTGGGGGCTCCAGGAGTTATTACACTCCTTACTGTAGACTTTTCTTACACATGTGTGACTGTTTTCATGGCCTTTTATTTTAGAGTGCTCTAGAATAGTGTTAAGGTAGTTAGGTGCTCTGGGCTTTATTAAATACTGTAAATGCTAACAGACGTTCAGTGGAGAAGGTTTATATATTCTGTGTATACAACTAATTTTAGAAAGCTGCCAGCTTTGTGTTGCAGTTGAGCTGAAAGTTCTCGTTCACCTCTTCGCTACTGGTTTGAAATGTTACACATCAGAATTCTGCTGTCAGGTACATGGGTTACTCTGCTAATCTTAGTGGCATAACTCTGAATTAACACAAAATTTGGTCCAATAGTGTTTGAATGTCAAACTACCGAAAAATATTTCTAATCTACAAACTAGATAGCAAAGTGAAATAATTCCTTTGATATCTCTCTTTCCAGTCTGTGTATGTTGTATATCTTTTACAAAACAAAGGCCATCTGTCAGTTAAGGAGGCCTTGTCAAAGTTATTTCACTTTGTTTTGAGAGACAAGTTTGAAGAGGGAGTGGGGAAACAGAGATAAAGCAATTTAAAATACAGTTGACAGTATTGTGTAATTCTGAACTATTTGCATAATGTTGTTGCATGACAACAGTTTTATTATCAGAACAGTTTATTTTATTTCTGACATTGAAATACGGTGGAAATTATGAATACGTTAATATTTACCTTGAGAAAGGTAACTGTCATCCAGATAAATTTATATGCCATTTGATCAGATGAGTTTTCTCTTACAGAAAGAATTGGTTACTTTAGCTTCATTTTTATACCTTCTTAAACACATTGGCTGCCTGCAGTTCAAAGGTCATGTAAAAAGGTGTGATTCAGGGTTAGGCATAAACAAACCTAAAACTTCAGCACAAGTAGGAGCCTATTATATATGACCTCTGATACATGGCAAACAACTTTAAGATCTTTTCAGGAATCCTTTTTGACCTCTCACTAGTATGTTCAGCAACCTGAATATCAATTGACGTTTTCTGTATTGAAACACTTAATATTAACAAATTAGTATCGCCAGGTTGGTTCAAGCTGTTCTCAGTAGGAGCCCACCACTCTGGAATTTGATTTGAGTGATAGAACTCAACTGTGTTTATCTCGGTACCTATTTTTTACACAGACTTTCTCTGAAGGGAAAGGTCATAGGAGGGGAAGCAAGTTGGTTTGGTGGCAGAGTTTTGTTGTTATATTTGTTCACTGATGAGCTCACCTGGACTAGCAACAGGTGCTTCTTTTAAAGATTATTGCTAGTAAATTGATGAAACCTGAAAAACTATGTTATAGATTTTTGGAATATTAAATATTATATATTTAAATCTGTTAATAGTTATAAAATTATATGGTATTGCTTGCGTTTTACAGTGTTGAAATCTTCAGAGAGCCTCACATGTCTCTTGGAATCAGTATTGTTGGTGGGCAAACTATTATAAAGCGCCTAAAGAATGGAGAGGAACTTAAAGGTATCTTTATCAAACAAGTCTTGGAAGACAGCCCAGCTGGAAGAACAAAAGCCTTAAAAACTGGGGATAAAATACTTGAGGTAAATGCAGATAAATTTCCTTTTCATGCTTTAAAAAGAGAGCATAGCTTCAGAGAGCTGTCTAGAAAAAGAAAAGTGGAATTAAGCATTGAATATATTGTGAATGTGATTTTACTCCTCAGCGTGCATTGTTCTATCTCTTTTAGAAAGGTCTTGACTATCGATTGCTTCTGTTAACATCCTATTGTACTATTTCAGAGAAGTTAAATAGGCACTGATTTTAAAAGTGGTGTTTTATGAAATAAAACAAATAGAAATCCTGCTTTTCTCACCATTTTTTATGAGCCATTCAATTGAAGAATGTAAGTTATTCTGGAATAGTTGCATGATTTGAGTGGTTCGTTCTTCATGCTAAGTTTTGTGGCATTTTTAGAAGGTATTCAGTGTACAAGCTAGTTATATATTACTTGTGGAGTCCCTCATGTTAGCAGTTGCTTCGTTCTTTGAGAGGGGAGAGTAATTTTCATAGGTGCCATTATCACTGGACACCATGTTGCAATTTTTTGGATACCATGTTGTGGTTCTTCACTCTCCCCTGAAACTGCTGTGACAATGTGATTCACTAGGTCTGATATGCTGTCTTATAGCTAGGTGGAGCATTGTGGGGCTTTTTCTCTGTAGTCTTGCTAACCAGGACTGCTAATGGTCCCCTTTTGCCTTGGCCCTCTGGCCAGGTCATTTTTTGCGTCACCCCCTTCTGGGTAAAACACCGTTGTCTCTCAGGAGTCCCAGGACCTCACAACAGATTGACTGTCCATATCCAGGCCCAAAAATCCTCCCGGCCCTCTGTCTGAGGATTTCCCACTAATCTTCCCAGTGAGGCTATAGAGGAGTCCTGTCCCTCCCTCTGCTCAGGGTTCCAGTCCAGGGACCCTTGTAACAAGCAGTTAAGGTCTGTCTGGTCAGATCTGTTGCTTGTTCCCTGGGCTACTTCCCACATTGGCTTGCCATCTCCACAGGGAACTCGTATTCTCAATGCAGTGTGGGCCCGGCCCCAGGGTTAAACTCTTAGTTCCAGTCCTCCAAAGCAATAAAGGAAATGCAATTAAATTAACAGGAATAAAGAGCAGCATCAGCTTCTCTTTCCTGTCAGGATCCTGGCCGTCTGTCCTATCGCTCTGAGATCGCAGGCAAACAAAGGTAACTTGACTCTCTGCTGTGCTCCTTTCTGGGAGCTGAGGATGAGAGGTCTGTCCACCTCTCTGCAGGCTGGGTCCCTCTGCAGTGGTGCCTGAGCCCAATGCTGCCCTTTAACCCCTTCTTGCCTGCTTTGGGGTTTGTGTATCCCATGAGATCCCCCAGAATGAGTACTTCCACATATGATGTTCCGCTGTCAGAAAACTGACTGTCCTTTTTGTGTCTGCTGCCTTCCAGAAGTGATGTGCTTTGAAAGTTGCTTCAAAACATAACTAGCTTATTCTTAGGTAAATTGAGGATTCATGTGATACCAAGCATTCTCTGATTTTATCTGAAAGTAGAGTCTTTGGTAAAATACAGCATGTGCCTTTAATTGTGAGCCCCTGACAGGGCCGGCTCCAGGGTTTTGGCCGCCCCAAGCAGCTAAAACAAAACAAAAAAGCCGCGATCGCGATCTGCAGCAGCAATTCGGCGGGAAGTTCTTCACTCTCAGGCGGAGTGAGGGACCGTCTGCCGAATTGCCGCCGAATACCTGGACCTGCCGCCCCTCTCCAGAGCGGCCGCCCCAAGCACCTGCTTGAGAAGCTGGTGCCTGGAGCCGGCCCTGTCCCCTGAATACTATACCTCTGCCCTGCTTGTTCCTCAAAGTGTTGAAGAAATATACATTATGTAGTGTTTTCTTAAGTATTTTTCTATCCTATGAAACCTTTTGGTGACTTCCTCTGATGTGCTAAGCTTCACTGTCAATAAATGCATGTAAATCTCTTGTTGTAATTTATGAAAAAGACAGATTGCCTAATAATGAAGATACACTCCATTTGTTAGGTGTCTGGAGTAGACTTGCAAAATGCCACGCATGAGGAAGCAGTGGAAGCTATCAAGAATGCAGGAAATCCTGTTGTTTTTGTTGTTCAGAGTTTGTCTAGTACCCCAAGAGTAAGTTACCCTTTTTTCCTTTCCTTTCTTTTTTCAAAACTTAATTCCTTTTTAATATGCCTTTTATTTGAAACATGGCCAAACTCCTTTCAGCAAGATTTGGTCATAACACAGTTTCCCTTGCATACTCTGACACAGTTTCCAGTCAGAGACCATATGGTTACTTCTTGGGACAGATTCTGGTCTAAATTACTCCAATATAAATTCAACTGACTGTGTTGACTCAGCAGCGTTTACCCCACGGTAATTGAATTAGAATCAGCCCCCTTGTGTGTTACCTGGTATTCTAAAAATATTTCCTCTATTAGCCAACTTTTTTTAAAAACATAATGTAATGAAACTTGATTGTAGAATAGCATCCTCCATACAAACTGTCCCCAAAGGCTTAAAATACAATTACAAGTATGAACAATAATTATCCGAGATAGAGGAAAAACTAGGAAATACAGGCAAAAGAGAAAATGATCTCCCCATCTTCTGGGCAGTGAGAAGAGGCAACAATTATAGTCTACCATCCCAGAAGTTCATGGAATGTAGGGCTGAGGCAGGGGGTTGGGGTGTGGGAGGTAGTGCAGGGTGTGGGAGGGAGTGCGATGTGCAGGAAGAGGCTCAGGGCAAGGGGTTGGGGTGCAGGAGGGGGCTCAGGGCAGGGGGTTGGGGTGAGGGATGCAGGAGGGGTTTGGGGTGCAGGCTTCAGTCCGGCGCTGCTTATTTCGAGCAGCTCTGGGGTGGCAGCGGTGCGCAGCAGGGCTAAGGCAGGATCCCTGCCTGCCTTGGCCCTGCGCTGTGCCCAAAAGTGGCCAGCATATCTGGCAGTAGCTCCTGGGCGTGGGGTGGGGCAGGTGGCTCCGCCGTGTGCTGCCCTCGCCTGTGGGTACCACCCCCAAAGCTCCCATTGGCTGGGAATGGGGAACTGCAGCCAATGGGAGCTGCAGGGGGCGGTGCCTGCAGGCGAGGGCAGCGCATGGAGCCCTCAGCCCCTCCCCTCCCCCAAGGGCTGCAGGGACGTGGTGCTGCCCGCTTCTGGGAGTGGCGAGGGGCCAGGGCAGGCAGGGAGCCTGCCTTAACCCTGCTGCGCCACGGGGCTGGCAATCCCACGGGCCAGATTGAAAGCACTGACCGGCCGGATTCGGCCTGCGGGCCGTAGTTTGCCCTCCCCTGACCTAGTGAGTCTCTCTGACAACTCATTAACCACACCTTACACAATCTGGCACCAAAATGTCCACTCCTTCTCCACAGCCCCAATGAATCTCTGTTCTGTGATGACTTGCAGCAATCAAAGTGAGAAAGGAGAATGTCCAAGCAGTGGTGGCAGAAAGCATAGGCACCATACAATGGGCATAGTTGTGATAATACAATAACTTCTGTCTATATATTTGACCCCTTCTGAGAAGCGTGTCAGGAAAATTGAGTCTTTTCCTGAGACTCTTGTCCTTACCCTTCTAGGTCACTGAAAATGGCCTCTGAGAAGGCATAAAGATAATCGGGGACCCTTAGTAACTTTGGGTGCCTCTGTTTTTGAGTGCTGAGGCTTATACACCCAGAATCTGACTTTCAGCATTGCTGAGCACTGGCAGCTCCCATTGACTAGTGGGAATTGTGGAAGCTCAGCACCCCCGAATATCAGGTTCTTGGTCAAAGGTGAAGCACCCAAACTTAGAATTTATTACGGAGGTTGGAGAGGAAGTAAATGATCACAGGTCACATAGCAAGTCAGCAGCAGAGCTGGGAATGGGACTCAAAACTCCTTATTTCCTTTTGCATGGCCTAACAACGCTGCCTCACCAGTACTGAAGAAGATGGAAGCACATTGCCACTTCAAATAGCTGGACATGTACCATCTGTAGTAGTTAAACTTACTGTGGTATTAGCAATATTTCCCATTCTCAGTATAGGGAATACCACAAATATGGTATAGGTACACACCATGGTGCTTAGACATCCATTTGTTTCAGTGGTGTAAACTGCACCTTACGTTGGTATCTCTACTACCAATAGCTGGGGTCTCAGAGGTGTTTTGTTTTGAATTTAAGATAGTATGGTTTATACATAAGGGAGTTCCTTCCCTGCCAGGTGTTCGAAACACTCTGATATTTGTTTCAGAGTAGCAGCCGTGTTAGTCTGGATCCGCAAAAAGAACAGGAGTACTTGTGGCACCTTAGAGACTAACAAATTTGTTAGTCTCTAAGGTGCCACAAGTACTTCTGATATTTGTGCTGCTCTGCTTTTAGTAGTAATTTCTACTGCCTGCTTTGGGATGGTACACCCATGTTTCATACCAATCATTCTGTAAAGATATTCTATAGCATTCATATTCCTGTCTCATTTTTAACTGTTGCTATGGTGAAATACTATTCTCATGTTGTTTTGAATATTGTACCATTATGCACCTTATTGAGGGACCAAGTGTTCCAAATTACATTAGTCAACAAATATTTTACAATATATAGTATAACATGGTACTCTCTTGCTTGAGGCATTCCATGTAAAGGACATTAATCAACTTGGAGTAATTCAAGACTAGCCCCTTATATTTCATTAAGGGTCCTTACAATATACTGAAGAATATATAATGAAAAGAGCGAGAGAGAGAGATTCAAATTCCAGCCTAAATAGTTAGTTTGGCAAAGTTTTATAAGCAACCGAAAACAGGGTCTTCTAAGGGGAAGTATTCGGCAGCCTTAAGAATGGTGGGGGGGGATGTGAGGGGGGAGCCGATAGCCTCCTCCCACATTTTTAAGGTTGCCCAATACTTGTTCTTAGAAGACCCTGTTTTCGGTTGCTTATAACTTTTGCTAAACTTAACTCCTTAGGCTGAATTGTTCCATGCCAGGTGTCTGTGCCAGGCTGATTTTTTTTTTTTTTTTTCATGGTGGTGGTGAATTTTAGCCAAAATGGCTCAGCCATTCTGAGAATGAGGATAAGAAAAAGGAGCTGGAGGCTAGGGGGTAAAGTTCTGAGATTAGATGTGGGGCCGAGAGAGAGAGAGAGAGGTTGGGACTAGGCGCTAGTGGAGACTAGGCGCCTGGAGGCCTGGGAATGGGAAAAGAGAGAGACAGTCAATGAGGAACAAGGTGCGTATGGAGGACTGGGACTGGCTGTGCAGGGAGATTGGTAGGACTGGGCACATTAGGGGAGGGAGGACACTGGGACAGGGAGTCTGTAGAGGGATACTAGGAACTGGCGGGGCAAGGAGACTGAGGCTGGGATGAGACGATTGAGGAGTGGAGACTGGAACTGGCAAGGGTGAGGAGAAAGGGACTGGGACAAGAAGTCACAGGTGGAGAAGACAGGATTGGAACAAGGACGGGTTGGACAGGGCAGAAAGAGGCAAACTTGGGGGTAATGGGCAGAAAACACTGAGCACACTCCCCTCTAGAAAGAGTCATGAGTCTCACCATTCCTCTGCTATCAGCAAATACCTGTGGAAACTCCCTGGCAGAGTGTCTCATCCCACTCTAGAGCTGGTCTACATGCAGATTGACAACTTATTACTGTTGTTAGTTACTTCATTAGCTGAAGTGGCAGAGTTCAGTGTGGTGAATCTGATGGTTCAAACCTGCTGATGATCCATGTGGATGTCAATATGATGTCACGTGATGGAATTTGTTTTTTAAATTTGATTTAAAAAAAAAAAAACCTAAGAAACTATATATATATATATATATTATTATACACACACACACACACACAAATTATGTTAAGGGAAGATTATTAATATTGCAAACTCAAGTTCTCAAAAGTTAGAAAGTGCAATCTTAATTTGTGCATATGCATCATGATGCAGTCTTTAAATGATCACATACTAGTTTTTCCACAGGATTCCTGCTTCATTTAGTGCACTGGATGGATGATGTTCACTTAATGAGAAGCTGTTCCATATTTTTTTTTTTTCTCCTCATTGTTCAGTGTGTGGCCCCTGCCTAACATACTGCCATTATTCAAACCCTGCTCCTAAGACAGCATTCTGAATTTACTCTTTGGCTTTTCTGTGATGCTCCTCACGCTAGATCTGAGTGCATCACAAACATTAATTGATCGTCAAAAAAACCCTGTAAGATGAGGAGGTGGGATAGACAGATGAAGGTACTAATTTTGGGTGCCTTGAGACCTTGGACCTGATTTTTCAGAATATTTAGCATTAGATAGCACTTCATATATTCAAAGCACAATTCCTGTTGTTCACTTGCAGCTGTGAATGCTCAGCACTTCTGCAAATCAGGCACCCAGAAAATGAGGAATTCAGAGTTAGTGACGACTTGTGAAAAGTTTGGTTTCAAGTAACTTGCTTAGTAGGCACTCTTTAGCAAAGAGAGGAATAGAATCTAATTCTTCAAGGCAGCATTCAGCTACGTTAACTGTGTGACCTTTCTTTGTCTTCCTGTAGTCTCTTGCCTCATTCACTACACACCTTCCAACTTTTGCAACAATTGAAGCAAGTGTTCTACAGACAACAGTCTACTTTGCTACTCTACACAATGCTTATTCTCCCCATGGCAGCTCCATACTGTGCACTGAATGAGGCAGGTGTCCAGTGGAAAAGATAGTATGTGGTCATGTAATTAAAGTCTGTATCATAATGCATAAGCACAAAGCCCAAACCCAGGTTGTACAGTCAACCCTAATTCTGGCTTTTCTGATTTTATGAGTGCTTGACTGTGCATCTATGTCTGTCTGTCTGTCTATCATATGCGCATGTCTATTTCTTATGTTTTGCAGGTGGTCTCCGTGGTACAGTCTAAGATAAATAAAACCAAGAAAGATCAGGACACAGAAAGAGAAAACAAAAATGAGAAGGTATTATTTCATTTGTGTATCGTATCCAAGCTTTACTGGGTCAGATGATATAACAATGTAGTTTATAAATGAATACTAGGCTTTTTATCTTAAATAAAAGGGGTAAAATGCTACAAAAATGGTATGTATGTTAACTACACTGAGTAATATTTAATATAAATAAAGTTTAGCACTTTATCTGTAGATTTCAAAGTGCTTTACGAAGGTGAGTAAGCATCAGTATCCCCATTTTACAGCTTCTGTCATAGCAACTGCCAGCCACTAGCTATAAAGTGGAATAATAGAAAAGTAACTGTGTAGTTTCTTGAAAAAAGGTTAATGATGTGGGTCTTTGCACATATTTGGCGTTGGGAGTAATGTGTTTCTGTTGAGACAGTGGATGCTGGTATATATTTGTTAAGATTGCTTTCAGAGCCTTAATTCTGAATTTCCTGACTTTCAAATGTTTGGATTTTTTTCCTGGTAAAAACTACCGGCCCAAATTTTCATACTTGGTTGCCCTAGTTAGCACAGTGCTTTTTGTGTCCACACACAGAGAAATGCCCCAGGTGATGTATAGTTGGTTTACTAATGGTCTAATATAATCACTTAGGATGATGTACCTTTCTGCAAACTTAATAATTGGTTAATTAACCAATTGATTAATTTTAATGACTGTATGGTAGCAGACATACTAAAACAGTTAATCTGGTTTCCTATATCTGTCCTGCAAAATCTCCCCAATCACATTGCTTCTGGAAGCCAAGCTGGGGATTGTGGCATACGTACCCAGAAGGCTTTGCAACTGAAACAGTGTAGGGATAGCACTATTGTGGATGTTGGCCAAACTTAAACCAATTCAGCATGGCTAGGTTGGGTACGCTGACCCGTGTGTGCTTGAACTGGTTCAGTCCTCGAATGTTAAACTCAAAGGCCTTGTTGCTTTAGAAAATGTTTTGCAGGCTACTTAGTGATTCAGAATCTGGGAGTTTTCAGGTTATCCCAGGAAAGCAAGGAAGCTAGGGTTTCGTGGCAGTGAGCAGTACTTGAAATAAAGCAGTTACTGTACCCCTAGCTTGGTTTTATCTATCTTTGTAATCTAAAAAGCACATCCACTTGCAATTTTGCTGTTTTTAATCTCTAGGACTCCAGTGTGTGGAATGTTTAAAACTGTAGGAAGTCAATGAGTGAGCCTAACCTTTTTCAAAGCTGTTAAAAGTAACCCTTCTATGGGTGCTGTAACGTAGATGAGTAGAATATAGAACAGCTTCAATGAATAAGTGAGGAGTTTCTTTTTAGCTTTGAACGTTAATTCACAAAGCAGACATCATGTGCTTCAGCAGGGGCAGCTCTCAGTAAAAAAAAGATATGGCTATGAGTGGATTATTAGCTTGCATTCCTATGGGAAATCAGTGATATTTCTAGTCTAGTCGTCAAAGTGTCATGAAAGAACTAAGTTTGAAAGCAAAATATCCAACTTGGAAGTGGTTGCACAAACTGCATTCAGTTTAGTCACTTTATAAAGGTTCAGACAATTATTTTTCTCCTACGAAGGAAATGGCAGATCACTGTAACTCAACTCTTTTGAAGGGGTTTGAAGTTTGTATTCTTGTCTGTTACATCAAGTAACAAAAGGCTCAGTGGGAGGTGCCTGGTAGCCGAGCCTAGGGAGAGGCAGAGGCCAAAGGAGCACTTGGTTGGGGAGAGTGGGAAAGCCGGAGCAAAGAGGGCAGATGGGAGGACCTTGAGAAGCAAGTGGGATCTTGGAGGGGAGCTAGAGCAAAGGGAGCCATTCTGGGGCAAGTTTCTGGGAGATCTTGTGGGAAGAGGGATACTGGGGGAGAGACTGGGAACCTGGGAGCAACAAACAGAAGGGAAAAGAAAAAAGTCTTGTGTGACCTGAGTGAGGGATGACTGGGCCTTTCTGGGGATGAAGGAAAAGAGAAGTAGGGATTTGGCAGAGAAAAGAAGAGTTGTATATACAGCACAAGTAAAACAGCATCACCCAGTTCAGGGAGAAATGTGTGAAAGAGGAAAAAAAGGCGACCAACACTGGAGGTGTTTAGCAAGTGGCTGGTGGTCAAAGAGATCTGGGGGCACGAGGGTATAGGGTGGAGTTGAATTGAAAACCGGGACAGAAACTTTTAAACTGGAAGAAGAGAGGAAGGAAGCCAGTGAAAGTGACAGAGATTAAGAGTGATGATCTCATAGCCTGAAGCGTGAGAATGGTCTAGCTGAGGTATTCTGAATTCCCTGAAGTTTAGAGGCTACATAAAGGACAGAATAGTGGTAGTTAACTGAGTGATTAAGGCATGAAATAAGGATTTCAGTAGTGGCAGTTTCAAAACGAAGTCTAATTTGGCCAGTGTTCTGGAGGTGAATGTACAGATAAAGGAGGCGTGAAATGAAAGAAAATTTCAGGGTCAAGGCTGACACCACTGCTTCTGACCTCAGGAGCAAAATTAAGGAGAGTTATCGCAGGCATGGAAAATAAAGAATTTTTTTACTCCGGGGGGAGGACTTAGCTTTTAGAAGCTTTAGAGTAGCAGGATGTTATGCGAAAGCGAGGAACTGATTATCAGGAGGAAGTGAGAGTTAGACAGGGCATAAATGTATATGTCATTTGTGTAAAAATTATATCCAGGGTTGAAGCAATGAGATGATCCAGGGTGAAGTGATGGAGAAGAGGACTAAAATAAGAGCCTCTGGGAATAATTTCTTGAGAACAAGTAGGAAGTGAAGAGAGTGAGATGTGAGATTTTCTGGCTAATGATGGCCAGCTGGTACATCCCATTCCTGGAGGCAGGCAGTTTCAGTTTTACAAAACACTTTGAAAACAAGGCAGAAAGCTGTCATGGAGAGGTGAATTTGGAGAAGGCCCCTTTTTCATTACTATGTGGGAAATGAGTTTTCCAGGTATGGCAGTGGACGATGAGCACCAGCTTGTAGACCCGGGCAGAAAATCTCGACTTCACAGAGGTGATCCTTGTACCAGTGTGAGCAGATGATGTATGAGAGAGGGGGAGAGAGATTGGGTTAAGAACTGATAAAGTATACAATACATGAGTCCTGGTGAGGAGCTTGTCAGCAAATGAGGCATTGAGGAGAGTGGCACATGGGAAGGTTTTGGTTCTAAGAATAGTTTTAAAAGAATTTCATTTATTGTCTTTGAGGCATATCGATCGGATAGATACTACAAATCCATGCCTGGAATTGAAACTTCCTTATTCTGCAACCTATAAATATGCCCCTGATGCAAATGAAATACCAAGTGTGGTCTGAGGACACTGTTCAAGACAAGTGGGAATCTCATGAGGAATTTCTTCAGAAGTCAATGTTTAAATTACCTTGTAGGAACCTGCTGGTAGAAGCTGCACTGTTAAGTTAGACATGATCCCTGACTGTTCATAAAATGGAAAAAATGCAGTTAGTGACTTCTGTTATTATGTTAAGCTTTGCTGTTGCTGAGGTAAAGTACAAATAGTGTGTGTGCCTTAATCCAAAGCCCACCCAATTTAATTTAGAGACTCCCACTCATTTCAGAGGGTTTTGAATCAAGGCATGCACATAAGAAGTCCCATTGTTGGGACAAGATGAAATACCTGATCAACAAAATCCCAGTGTCTACAATCCTGAATTGTAGTATTTGCTTTACAATTAAGATCAGGTGCTATACAAAAGTGAAAAATCGGACAACTCTGGCCCAAATAATTTGCAGTCTAATTCTGCTATTCTAAAAAATCCCAATTATTTAAACTTGCAACAAAATAGCAATGGATGCCAAATGGAGATGCTTTTTCTTATTCATGTTTGAAAGTGTGTCTAATTTAGAAACATTTCTGTCATTCTATCTGCTGCAGCATTTTGGGCTTGTGCCATGTAACTACCATTAATGTTGTCTCTTTTTAAAAAATTATTGAGGCCCATTGTCAAGCTTTTCTGAAATCCCACTTTGGGTCAAGATGTAAGGAGTAACAAACTTAATTTTATTCGGTTGAAATAGGAGTACGAACCATTGCTAGAAAGAAGTGAGTTTGGAGTAGGATTTGAGGAAATAGGGTGGCTTTGTGGCATATAAAATCAGAGGATACACCAGGTTAAAGCTATTTTAACTTTGTTAAAATCTTTCTTTAAATATAGGAACTGCCAGCTACATCCTCCAGCCCCACAGAAAATCAGGTAGGTCCCATACTCATTTTGCTGACTCTTCCCAACAAATGTTCTGTTCCTTTCTCTGGGCAAATTCCTGAACTTGTCTGAAGTGCTCCAGGATGAAATCTTACCACTTTTACAGGAAACCAAGGGGATAGGGGCTGTTTGTTTGCCTTTTGAAAATAGACTTTCATTTTCTTGAATATCAGGAATTTGATTGTGAATCTTTCACACAACTCTAGTGAATAATGGAATCTACAGGCAAGAGGTTGAAGTTTATTTACATTTTTGTATTGAGTATGTTGACGTCCGTGAATTGGCAAAATGCTCTCTTTTGGAGGACCTGATCCAAAGCCCATTGAACTCAATTAAAAAAAATTCCAGTTGACCTCAGCGTGCTTTGGATCAGACTCTACATGACGATATTTACAAAAAATCAGGAAGTGATGGAACAAACTTATGTTAGGCTTTTTAGAGCCCTGGCCAGTAAAGATCTGCTTTGGCTATAAAAACCATTACAATCCTTTTAAAGGTTCTGTAAGTTTAATAGAATAGGAAAACAGAGGGCACCTTGCTTACCTGGGGCTCCGAGGAGCTTTAATATTGATCTTGAAAGTGCTGAAAAAAGAATTGTAAAGAATAAAAAAGGCTAATAAGTGGACTCTAAAGTATTAATGGTTCTGATTTGTCACAGGCAGTTGGAAATGTGCGGTGCAAGTTCTCCAACTCTACTTATTAAAGAATTTAGAATACAAAAAATGAGTGGCACTTGCTGGGCCTCTTGTCTTGGTTTTATTTTAGTTAGTTTGTGTATGTGTGCGTGTGTGCGAGCTTTCTTTTGTTGGGTACTTTTGGGGAAAAAACTGTTGCTTTCTTAAGATCCTCTCATTAGACACCCTTACTACAAATTGGTGGAATTCACTTGATTTATTACTCTTTTGCTGGCCTCAGTGCAGCACTCTGCTGTAATAATTTTTAAACGGACAGACGATATTGTATTAACTCCTACAATTTTGTATTCAGATTCCGTTGCGTATTAATGATTAGAATATTTTAACATAAATTTAGATTAAAAATATTTTATGAATCTATGTGCAGGTCCTGTTTTCGTTCTATGCAATGGAAAATATTATTTCAGATCTGATGTTTGATTCCCAAATGGTAATTCCCAGCGATTAAAAAAAAAAAAAAAAAATTCATCGCAGGCATTTTTGTTGCTCTAATGGCCTACTGTACTCACTGTTCACTTGCTAAAGTGCATCCTGCTATTAGTGGTGTGATTGTAGGGGATGTAATTGAACATAATTTAGTGAAATCATGTAGCTAACCTAAAGCATGCTCCAGTTATTTTGAACCTATAAAAACAGTTGCTTGGATGTTTCAGCTCCCGTTTTCATTAGATTCCAGAGTCCTCTTTTTATACCTGATATGCGTCGCTATATGCATCATTATAGGAACTGTCTTTATTTATGTGAGGTAATAGAATTTTACTGTAAGTTATAATTCAAATGATATTTTAATTGGTACAAAAATGTAGATGAAATATGGTGTCGTATTTTACGTGTAGGAGCTATAAGAGGCTTAATTCTGATTTTGCTTGCTAAAAGTGTTTTTTATTTTAAACTGCAGCAGGAAATGGTAATGGAAGATGAACAAAGGGTTTAAAATCCATGCTGGGATAATATTTAATGTTCTGTTTTTAACCCCTTCATTAATGGTCACATGTTTGTTGTACTCCACTAAGTAGGTGTACAATGAAATACCAGTATTGTTCCAGTAAATAAATGTGCAGTCCATTTCATATTATTATTTTCTTTCATTTCTTTTTATCTTCAGAGTCTCTTAAAATATTTTTCATTTGTAAAATTTCTTGGAAAAAAAAAAGGAGTGAAAGTGCATTATTTTTAAAAAACTGTATTAAACTGAAGAGTATGTACGTACATGGGTAGCCTTTTAGTGTGTGGAGAAGAAAGAGAAGTAATTTGTAGGTATGTGGCAAAATGTTTGAAACCTCTTTATTTTGTTTTTAATCCATCAGAGAAAAGTGGGGGCACCACCTCCGATGAAGTTGCCACCTCCTTATAAAGCACCCAAAAGACTCCAGTCAGAGGAGGATGCTGTGGAGGAGGATTTTTATACCGAGGGTAAGTAGTACCGCATTTATCTAAGAAGCGCATTGTATTTTTATGGACTATAATCGGTCTGTGTGATGGTGCTACATAGCAGTGACATTGTTATTACAAGTACTGTGCATGGATTAATTTCCGTCAGCGTGAGTAGTGCTCCATAGGATGTGGAGAGCTGGTCTCAAACTTCTCTTTACTGTAGACTGATCTTTTTAAGGTGGAAGCTCTTGCCCTTCCAACTGCAACCCTCGAGCTTCCCTCTTTGCCGGAGTGCGGAAAGGTGCTTGAGTCGTTTTTAGTTTAGTTGGTCAAAAAGCAATGAACAAGATCTAAGCTGACCTACAATTTGCAGGGGAGTGTCGCTGCTTGAAGGCAGATAAGATGCTTCAGCATTTGTGACAGCAGCAGCTGTGCAGATCAGTTTGAGAACCATCAGTACTCAGACCCCACCCCAAAGAGCTTGCAGTCTAGATTATACATCACAGTGCTGGCATTATATCTTTCTTTAAAAAAAAAAACGCAGGGGAATTATTATTGGAATTACGGTTTAAGGATTTTAGGGCAGAAGCATGATTTTAATGAAGGTTTTCCGTGAAGAGCCTGAGGGAGTGAGAGAAAGTTATGCAGAAAGTGGGTAATTAAGAGGCTTGGGTGGAACAAAAGGAGCATCAGGTCTGTCACAATGGGCTCCTTGAAAGGTGATTTATTTTGTATAGCACCCTTAATCCCCAAATGCTATAATTTCTACAGATATTTCACATTGATTTATGCTTTGATCAGCATGGAAGTGCAGGCATCTATAAATCGGAACACTATGTCTGTTCAGGAGTGCCCCGCAACACTTCCTAGAGGTTCAGGACCTATTCGGGTGGCTCTAGCTTTAGATAAACAGAAAGTAATTACGCAATAGGAGTGACTCTCAGATGACCAACGAGAGGTGATTTGAGAATTATCTATATTGCACTCAGCACCAGAGTAACTGAGAAACTTACAAAACTAGTCAATGTGTTGATTTCCTCTCCTCTTGTTCCTCTCTCCCCCTTACTATGGACCGGTACTTGTGTGTGTTCCTGTGTGTGGTGTTATGAGTATTTTTGTTTGTTTGTTTATTTGTGGGAAAGCCAGAGGAAAGAGATGCATTTTGCTTTTTGACCTGTAGGTGGTCAGGTCTGTGGCTAAGTCTTGTTCTTGTGAATAGAAGTTCTAAAGCCATAGGACTGCTGATGAGGAAGGTCTCTGACCCGCTCTTATAAATTTAATCCTTGTTGTTAGCAATGCCATTTTACCTCTCAAGCACAGTTGTTGTAAGCCTTGATCAGAGGCTGAGACAGTCATCAAGATGGTTTTGGGTCTGTCCCATTAAGATTTTGGAGGTGAGGATCTTGATTGGTTATTCTCTGGGGAACCAGCTAAGGTTATGTCTACATTACCACTTATGTCGGTATAATTTATGTCTCTTAGGAATGTGAATAAGCCACCCCGCTGAGCTACATAAGTGAGACTGATCTAAGCGCCGGTGTGGACAGCGCTATGTCGGTGGGAGACCTTCTCCCGCCGATGTAGTTAAAGCCGCTCATTGGGGTTGGATTAATTAAGTTAATGGCAGAGCTCTCTGCTGTCGGCTTAGAGTGGCTACACAAGAGAGCTTACATCGGCGCAGCTGCACCACTGTAAGCTCGCTAGTGTAGCTATAGCCATAGTAAATGGAGCATAGGGTGATGTGTTTAAGTCCGCCTCTGTTGCTTAATTGGTGAGCTGCTGTATGTTGAACCAGTAGGAGCTTTTCCAAAGTTCCTACTTTCAATCCCAAGTACAGAATGTTACTAGAAATGAGTCTGGAAGTTTATAAAAGTGTCGTAGGTCCTTATCTGTCAGGTTGGATGAAGCATCTGGGCCAGCTGAAAATAGAAGAAGGCATTGCGGGGTGCTGTAGCTGTTTGTAATAGGGAGAAGAAATGCATAGCATTTGACTCCTAACTCTCTCTAGTTTTAGGATAAATGGATTTTCTGCCTTTCTGGATCCAGCACTGCCTGATGAGGCCAAGGTTCCAACCAAGTGTTTCATGGCAAATGTGTAGCCCCAGACCACTCCTTTACCTCACTCTCAGTTGTAACATTTAAGCTGGGATCGACATTCCCAATTTAGTGTATCTACAGTCTGCTTCAGAAAGTGAACCAGGTTCATGCAGGATAAAAGACAGCAAGATAGGATGGTCTTCAGCCTGAAATAAAAACTTCAGAATGGTTTGTTTTAATGACTATTTTCAGAATATTAAAGAAAATGTGTGTGGGAGGGTTTTTTATTCTTCTCTTGGGAATGATTTTCCATGGTGGAGGAGTAGGTTAGTAACCCACATGCCCTCTGAACAGTGGGTTTCAAATAGATATTTTTTTTTAAATGGTGTAAAATGAAGCCACTTGCACTAGCAATAAATCATGGCAGGGTATACATCAGTGGGCATTGGTGTGCTGGTTTCGTGGTTGAAGCCCAGAAATGTGCACTAAGAATTTGCCAATAGACCACTAATGCACACCTTGTTGTAGCTTATTACTAAAATGAGGGGTTGGGAGTGGAAAGGGAAAAAAATTAGTTTGTAAGTAGAGTTTTTCTCACGGTTTTCCATAGGCATTAGGAGCTATGGAATTTTGTTTGACTTTATAATTGAATTATATGCACACGGCAGAGGGTCATAATTTATCCTAAAAAAAAAAATATACAAAAATTAAAAAATTCAAAGTGAGTGGAGTAAACCAGACAGACGTTAACTCTGGCAAGAGCTCAGAATCCTGTCATTTCAAGAGGCATTTTTCATTAACTTCTCCCTTTTAATTAGAAAATGAAATTGATCTGATTGATTCACATTGGTTTTTAAAGTAAAAGAAAAACGATTTGTAAAGAGTGGTTTTATGGTGATTCAAGCTCTAGACTAGGACTCAGGATACTTGAGTTCAATTCCTGGCTCTGCCACAGATTTCCTTTGTGTATTTGGGCAAGTCGCTTAATCTCCCAGCACCTCAGCTCCCCATCAGTAAGAGGGTATAATAATACTTCCTTCCCTTTGCCTTATCTATTTAGACAATTTGAAGTCAGCGGAGCTGAGTGAAGGCATAGGGGTCTATCTTCATGGTGCTCCTTGCAGGATTCTTGCCTTAGGTTAGTTATGAGCACTTAAGGGCAGGACTGTCTCTTTGAATATGTTTTTACAGATGCTAGCACAATGGAGCTCTGATCTCAGTTGGAACCTCCAAAAGCTTCCCTAAAGCTGATGTTTCCAGAAATACCCAAACTAGTGAGATGTGATGACTTATTCTTTTTTCATAAAATCAAACATCTACACCTTTAAAAATGAATCTATTTCCCCACCTTTTTGTCAACTGTCTGAAATGGGCCATCTTGATTATCTCTACAAAAGTTTTTTTTTCTCCTGCTGATAATAGCTCATCTTAATTAATTAGCCTCTTAGAGTTGATATGGCAACTTCCACCTTTTCATGTTCCCTGTATGCATATATATCTTCTTACTATATGTTCCATTCTATGCATCTGATGAAGTGGGCTGTAGCCCACGAAAGCTTATGCTCAAATAAATTTATTAGTCTCTAAGGTGCCACCAGTACTCCTGTTCTTGTTGCAAAAACATGCTGTACATTTAATGCGCAAAAATATAAAATTACAAAAGGAACCAAGAAGGCCATAAATATCATGAAATAATGACATTAAAAATATTAGAATAGTCAGATTACTGAATAATTGTAAGTGTTTGAAAAAATGTCAGAAGTGTTAAGGATTAAATTGACTTTGATAAATCATTGAAGCTATTGGGGGATCTGGTTGCTTAGAGAACAGGAGTATTTGTGGCACCTTAGAGACTAACAAATTTATTAGAGCATAAGCTTTCGTGGGCTACAGCCCACTTCTTCGAGTTTGTCAAGTCCTTTTGGGTGAGGCTGCATTGTGAAACAAGAAAAATAACACAGTGACACACTTTGCAGGGGACTGGAGTAGATGACCTCTCGAGGTCCCTTCCAGTCCTATGACTCTATGATTTTCATTGCTGCTGCAAAATATAGAAATGTTTACTCAGAGACAAAGACGAGGAAGCTTTTGCAGTCAAACACTGCCTCTCCAATAGATGTCACTACAATCAACAGCAAATAGCAATGAGGGTTTCAAAGAGTGTAAAGATATGACCAGGCAAAAATAAGTATATAAACCTTTATGAAAGGCTGAGGCATTAACAATTTCTAATATTTACAATGTTAATTTTGGTAAATGTACTAACAAGTGTATTCAGCTTTGTGTGTCTTCCTAGATAATGCAAAATACCCAGGATTACACAAATAAAGCTGACTTTCATTTTTGAGCTGCATGTTAATCCTTATTTAATGTGTCTCTACACTGCTAATCTTCTCTTTCTATTCTTATTCAGACTTGTAATTAGCTAAAATACGTAGGTTTCTAGCTCACCCCTAATAAAAGGACCAGAGAGGCACTGCTTTATAATTTAGAGCGTCCTTGCAAGCCTTTGTACCACATGAGGATACAGACCCTGATGTCAGTGCCCTTGTTGTGTTTTTCTCTTACGTTTATGAATCATACACATAAACTTTCTTAATCTGGTGTAGTGCTGCAATATTGAAATTACATTCTCAATGAATTACTGGTAACATTGTAACTGGAAACATTTGTGTCTGGAATTTTACTATGTACATGCGTATAATCCACTGAACAGATGGTTTCTCTGTGTGTGTTGTGCATATATATTACAAAGAAAGGTTAGATTATGTTAAAAATGAGTGAATTAATGGTGATACAAAATAACTGAATTACTCAAGAGAAAGCGTCACTATTTGGAGTAAAGAATTAATAGGCAATTCCTAACATGACTACATTTAGAAACTGCAGTTATAAACCTGTAAAACTTGTAACCATTTTTAAATGACCAAAATGAGAAATTTAACATCTCTTTAACGTTTCAGTTCAAGTATTCACATTACAATAAAACCAATACTGCTTGTTTAAGAGTGGTGATAAAATACAATCACTGATGAAGTTGAAAATTTTTGCATGCTAGTAATGGTAAGATAGTTTTGTGTCTGACACATAAAAATGATGCAAGAACACCGTTTAGTAATAGAAAATTATAAGATGATACATTTGTTCAAGTCACTTAGATTAGCAAAAGTTCACTGATAACCCTTGTAATTTGCACTAAAAGGATGCACAGATATAATTAATGCCATTAACTATTTCTCTCTCTCTCTGCAGTAAGAGTGGCTCATTAAACACAATATTAACTGCAACTAGCTGTGAAAAACATAAATGGTTATGTTTTAAATAGACTTGTTTCTTGGGATAGAGATGTCATTTTTAATGCTAGCAGGGTAAGCCAGTGCAACAAACAGCAGCCGTAGAGCATCAGTGGGTCAGATGTGGGAAACCAGAGATTTGCTTCTCCCTGCGTACTTTTATAGGCAGCTTTAATCTGCTGACAGATGTAACTGTTAGCTTGTGGGTAGCTTGAAATTAGCGTAACTGATTGCATCTCATAATAGAAAGAGACGGACAGTTTGCCCTTAAGGAGAGAAAATTCTCAGAAAAATAGGCCCAAGGTCGTTGGAAGAAAGACGAGCACTGAGTCTGTGTATGATGAGGATTTGAGCTGCTTACAGCATTGAATGTTTGTCAGGAATGCAGATCTCTTGAAGTACATGCTGGTACAGCAATGGTACAAGGGGGGTTCCCAGGTAAGGATTCATATGTGTGTGTGTGTATATATATATATGCATTGTAGTTGTTTCCAGCAAGCCATTTTAAATATTTTAATGATCATTCAGAACTAATGAAGTCATAAAGGCAAGAGAATAGTATAGTAGCACAAACCATTTTTCTCAGCTGAGAGCATGTACCTGTACTATGTAAGACTCTTAGATGAATTCAGTACCTTTAAATTATTTGTCTTATGTTTTATTGTCAATCACTGTTCTAATATACTTGAATGCATGACACCAGCATGCAAAATTGACAACAGCAGGTCAGTGCTTTAAAGTATCAGAATTCCTAATACTAAATTTATTTTTGGTACATGGAATAATCTACTCTTTCTCATAACTGTTGTTGTGATGTGGAGACAGATGGCTGAATTTTCTTCACTTTGCCTGGTAAGAATGTGTTAGGTAAATATTTTTAGAGTAGAATAAAAAGCTGCTGGGGAAACCTAAACTGAATATTCAGCATTTTCATTGTATAAGGAAGCAGAATGGGAATAATGCAACTTGGTAGTAGACAAGCAAGAGCTATTGCAATGAAGTGTGATCTAATCTTTGTGTTGCCTCAGATCTCATTTGATGTTAGGTATGATCATTTTTTCTGACACAAGCCAGGTGTCCAGGTATTAGTAGTAAAGCATTTGTCATGAAATATATTTTGTCTTGGTATTGAAAGGTTTGAATATTAAATTCTTCAAAACATGATAAGGGTGTTGGGGAAACCTGATGTGATCTTATTCAGATACTGCAGATGCCTAACTTCTCCTAACTTATTACTGTAGAAAGTAGGGTTTGTGTTGTAAAACTGCGTACAAAAGGCATTACTGTACAAACATACTTAGAGAGGATTATACTAGTAGATATCTCTATTACTTTGTCACTGAAAAACACAGTATCACTGCAATGACTTGCAATTAAAAACGTGGCATGATTGGACAGGGAAAATGTTTTTGAGTATTTGCATGAATAATGAATCAATACACAGGAAGAGGCTATGTGTCTAAATTATTGAACAGCTGATTTTTAGATATCTTTCAGCTATAATCACAAATGATGCTATATTACTGTGGGGGGAAGAGATATGCAGCATGTCTGATCCAGAATAGGCAGAGCCCAACTTCCAGATATTCTTGGTTTTAAGCAGTAGCCATTGGGAATACAAAGTGCTAATAATCCTCTATAAGAAGGAAAAATAAAAATGTTAATGTCTATTTTTTATATAGAGATCAGTTATTAAATTGCCCATAGAATGACAGTAATTGAGACCGCAGTCCAGCCTAATTTCTTTAACTGTTCAAGAAAGTCAAAATTATTTTTCTCGCACATCAGTAATGTGCATTTCCCCCCTTGATCCAACATACTCATTTTTAACAACTAGTCATCAATATTCCTTCAGCTTTGTACAGCTATGAAATACATCCAAAGGCTGAACTAGAATTCTTAGCCATAGGTATTTGAGATACATAACACAATGACTGCCTGTTTTAAAGTATGCTTTTATACCTGTGGAGTGCCAATATACATGTTGAAAAGTAATTGCATCTTGGCATTTTGCCTATGATGTGTCACACAGATTGACATCTGTTTTTCTAATCTATCAGCAGTTCTAAAGCACCTGTCTCCATAGTATCTAAGTGCAGTACAGAATTAGAATTAGAAGAAACACAGTGGGAACAGAGGGCAGTCAATTTTCTATCCTACTGTAGAAATATGATGAGCCTCTAATTGTTGGTATGATCTTACACATCATGAGTGGGTTCATCAGTGACTGGAGGCTGAAATTTTCTCTCCTTGCTCCTACCAAAAGTAAATTATTACTAAGGCTGTAAAGTCATCAAATCACTGAGCTTTTGGTGACCTTAGAAGACAGTGGCAATTTGTTGTGCTTTTGGTGGTAGCATATGTGTGCGCATATGTATATAAACATATGGACTATGCGAGGGGGGTGGGATAAGTAAAGGTTTGAGCAGCATGATTTTGTAAGGGCTGCATTACTGCAATTACAATGACAAAGCCATGAGTGAGCTGTGTAGGTCATCTCAAACTAGTGTCCGGAAAACCTTTTGTCGCACACTGTTTCCTGTTCTGTAGATGCCATATGTATTATAGAAAAATATTGTGGGAATGTTTTGGAGAGCTTTTGAAACTTGCACTGAGACTATTTTTTGTATCCCTCTATCTGTAAAGTCAAGTGCATTAATTACCATGAGTCTAAATGCACAGCTCGGCGAGCCATAAGAACCTGTAAAATTAGCTGAAGTTGCTTATCTAGACCTAAAAATGTTGCAGTTTTAAGGACCATTACATCAGGGTCTTACAGGGTAGAAGTGAAAGCTGACTCCTGCTGGGAAACAGAGACTCTTCCCTTCTCTTGGTATAATGCTTCTGTTCAGAGGCCTACAGGGCCATGAGATATTGGATGCAAGTCCCAACATGTAGAAAAGCTGCTTCTTGCCCCAAACTGAATCTTAACCAGTCTGGGCCTTGAGCGGGGGTAGATTGGGTGGAAATTGCACATTTATGAGGAGGAAGAGGAAAGATTTGAATTTAAAAAAAGAAAAAAATAGTTGTTAGAAGCTTTCCCAGGCTTTGGAATGTTAAAGTAAATGCTAAGGGAGCATGTGCTCGTGAGGAGGTGAAAGATGCATGATAATCTTATCACATTTGTTCTGTCTTTTGTACAGCACCTAGCACAATGCGGTCCTGGTTGATGATTAGGGCTTGTAGACACACACAATGTATGTGTAGGGGGAGGATAGCTCAGTGGTTTGAGCATTGGCCTGCTAAACCCAGGGTTGTGAGTTCAATCCTTGAGGGGGCCATCTAGGGATCTGGGGGAAAAAAATCTGTCTGGGGATTGGTCCTGCTTTGAGCAGGGGGTTTGACTAGATGACCTCCTGAGGTCCCTTCCAACCCTGATATTCTATGAAACAGGGCTAAGTTATGTCTCTTCAAGCTGTGCCTGCGAATAAGGAGGATTATACCAGCCATACTGTTCTTGAAGGTATTGTGGTATTCTATCTTAGTCCCTCCGTACGCTGTGGGATCAGGTCAGCTAGTGGTACCACTTGCTACACGTTTTTATTTATTTTTTTAAAGTAGGCTGCACTTCCCCTATGTAATGATCCTGGTGCTGTCTGGTTTGTTGGGGTCACGGCTCTTTCCTGGCACAGTCCTTCTTGGCCTTTTGGCACTAACAAGTCCCCTGGGTGCCCAACTAGGGCTGAAGGGGCTCCCTGGGCGCTCTCACCCTTCCAGCATACCGGCACCAGGTTATCCATGGTTTAGTCCTTAAAACCTAGAAAGCCTTCTTCATCAGATTACTAAAACTGACGATAAACCAGATGTAAAGGTTTAATTCCGTTCTTTCCTGCCTTAAGTTGTGACCGATTATCCTAGGAGTTGTTTTGAGAATAATACGATATAATTTTATAGTGTATAATTCATGTGTTCATCTCAGGACGCACAGTAGTGTCACATCTTGGGAAGTCCTGCAGTGAGAAGGCGTGGGGGTAAGTGGGCCCACTAGACAAGGAGATTCATGAAGCACTGATGACACCATGCCAGCAATACAAGCTAGTTGATGGTATAGATGAGATTAGTTTTGAATATTAATTTTGAAGGGGGGAAATTCATGATGTGCGGGAACTGGACAGACTGTTGCACATAGCTGGTGAGGTCGAGAATGGAGAGGGGGAAGAAATGCGATGAGTCCAGAACTTGCCTCACAGAGGTGGAGGTATGTGAAGGGATGAGCTTAAGGAGGCATATGGAGAATGGCTATGAAGGGCCTTGAGGAAGATGGAAAGGATTTTGTAATGGAGGGAGAGTTAGGCAAGGCCCTTTAGGATCAGGCATGGTTGGACTAGATGACCTCCTGAGGTCCCTTCCAACCCTGATATTCTATGAACAGGAGTACTTGTGGCACCTTAGAGACTAACAAATTTATTAGAGCATAAGCTTTCGTGGGCTACAGCCCACTTCTTCGGATGCATATAGAGTGGAACATATATTGAAGAGATAGATATACACACATACAGAGAGCATGAACAGGTGGGAGTTATCTTACCAACTCTGAGAGGCCAATTAAGTAAGAGAAAAAAACTTGTGAAGTGATAATCAAGATAGCCCAGTACAGACAGTTTGATAAGAAGTGTGAGAATACTTACAAGGACTAACATAGCTGCTACTCGGAATCCAGAATGGTCAGATCTGCTTTCTCACCATTAGCTAGCCAGAAATGCTTCTTCAGGGGGGCCACAGTATCCACCCCCTCTTCTTCTGACTTGGACTCAACACAGAAACTTCTAGATTATTTTTGCTTCTGTCTTGCAACCTTGGGTGGATCAGCCAATGTTAAGTTTTGATTATCACATACCCAACACATTTAGAAAGTGTTGTGCAAACATTAACTAATTAATTAAGCTGAAACTTGGTTTAAGCTGCTAAACCAGATTTTTTAAATTTAAAAATAATTCATTAAGCCAATGTAGTTCTTGTCAAATAACTCTGATTTTACATAGCCCTACACCGGATTCGCAGCTGTTAGTGAGACTCTGACGTTCTCCTTTTTCAGAGGTATCAATAAGTAGTCTAGACTCTGAGCCCCTTTTCCTCAGCAGAGCAAGAGTCAACATGATGGGAACAATCATGGCAGAGTTCCCTTTCTGTGGCTTCAGAGGCCTCTGGTCTTTGCCTTGCTCTGCCATGATGAAACAGGGGGGACAAATTGAAAGGTCATAATAGGTAGGGTGACCAGAAAGCAACTGTGGAAAAACGGGACAGAGGGTGGAGGGTAATAGGCGCCTATATAAGAAAAAGTCCAAAAAAATGGGACTGTCCCTTTAAAAACGAGACATCTGGTCACCCTAATAATAGGTGATCCCTTCAGGGAGACAAGTCCCAGACATTTCAGCTCTGTGGGGGACAACAGAGAATGAGAAACATATTGCTTATTCTTTCCTCCAAATCAGCTTTAAAACGTAGGATTGCAATGGATAAGTGAGAGGGTTGAACTGCCACTCTGTTTGCACCACTAGGAGGAGGAAATTTGGAGCATGCGGGGAAGGCACATAGCCCACAGTGTTGAAGAGAAGTCTGAGCTCCCTCTGGTATTTGCAGGAAGAGGAACACATCTCAGTTTTTCCACATTGAGGAAGCATGGATTAGGGTTACCATACATTCAGATTTTCCCGGACATGTCCATCTTTTTGGTCCTCAAATCACCGTTTTTGGGGAATTGCCAAAAAGCCGAACGTGTCTGGGAAAATGCCGGCATCCCTGCCCCAGTCCCCTGCTTACCTGAGCAGCTTCGGCAGGCTGCGAGCTGCAGGCAGATTTCCCGCTGTGGCGGCAGCTGCTGCTGCTCCCCCCAGACATCTCAGCTCTGTGTGGCTGAAGAGCCAAGCTGCCCGAGTGCTACCGGCTTCACCGTTTGCCGGGCAGCCCCCAGACCTGCAGACCCTGCGCCCCGGGCTGGGCGCTTCCCCAGAGCAGCCGGAGCCCGGGAGGGGAAGCACCCGGCCGGGGGCGCAGCGGGTCTGGAGGTCTAGGGGCTGCCCGGCAAACTGTGAAGCCGGTAGTGCTCGGGCAGCTGTTTCGTGTGGCTGGGAGGGAGGAGGGGGAATGCGGGGCGCTCAGGGGAGGAGGCGGAGTTGGGGCGGGGCCAGGGAAGGAGCGGGGCCAGGGCCCCGTGGGGTGTCCTCTTTTTTTAAAACCTTAAATATGGTAACCCTAGCATGGATGCCAAGCCAAAAAGCACCGCAAAGAATTAAGGCTTTCACAGCCATCTTTATTCAGTCCCACAGCACACCCCTTCTTCCATCAAATGAACAAGCAGTGTTTGATTACCAATTTAGAGAAGCGCTCTTGCATCTTACTGGTGAGATGAAATCCTAGCAGACAGTACACATAGGTGCGAGCTAGAAAACCTTCATATAGCAAGAGGAACCTAGGGGAGAGGTTTTCTGTCCCATTTCTGGCTCCCTCCAAAAACCAGTGGACATGGCAGGAGTTGTGGAAAGACATTCTGGAGCAGGGCCTGGGGGATCTCTTAGACTACATACCGATACTTTTGCGTACATGCACCCTGACATGACTATGCATCCTACAGACGTGCATTTATACAGATCGTTCCTGCAGCTTAGAAAGGTTGGTGTTGTCTAGATCAGTGGTCTCCAAAGTGGGGTGCGCAAGAGGATCCTTAGGGGTGCACAGCAGGAGGAGCGTTTTTCTTTGTTTGTTTGTTTTTGCTTCGTCAGTTCGGACGGGAGTCCGAGCGGCTTTTTTTTTTCAAGAAAAAATGGTAGAGCCGGCGCGGCAGGGGGTGCGTGCTCAAAAATTTTTTACTGATAGGGGTGCGCGATCAAAAAGGTTTGGAGACCACTGGTCTAGATTACAAACATGCATAGTAACCTGGCTGTTGCAATACAGATTTGGTATTATTTCAGATTAGCCCGGAAGTTATAGATTTACAAATAGCGATGAATATTTTTGAATATTTCATATTGTAATATCTCTGGCTTTCTAAAGAACCCTGTTAGGTATGTAAAGCTGCCAAATGAGCTGGGAATCTCTCCGAAGACTTGCTGTACTGTACCTGCTCTAAATTCCAGGATTTTGTGATAAAGCCTTTTAAGCCTTCTAGTTTAGCCCCTGAATAATGTAGGATTGTCCTATACAGTGAGTTGTCTACTGCTCTGTCCAGTTACATATTCAACATCCAAAAAGATGGAGTCTCTGCCACCTTCTGTGGGAGGCTATCCCATGTCTAGATGCAATAAAACTGTATGGAGGGTGCTGCTATACCCTTAGTTCAAAATGGGCTCAAGTTTTATGGGCTCAAGTGTCAACCTTAACATGATTTTAGGGTAGCCGTTTGTGTTTTCATGCAGGATTTTATCACAGGAAAAATTACTTCAGCACTGTTTGATTGCATTTAATCAACTCATGCCAGTATGATGTTCAACCAATTAGTAGGTTTTGTTTCTTTCTAATCTAGCTAAAACATCCTGCATTATCAGCAGCTAGGCAGTAGGGAAGAAATAAGCTGGAAGCTTTTGCCAATCCTCTGCACCAGAGTACAGAGCTCTGCAGGATTCTCAGCAGGCCCTGAGACTCTCTAAACTCAGCAGCCAGTATTTTACATGAATAACTGATTGGTAGATCAGAGTACCCAAAGGAGGTCACGTCTATGTAGGGATGAGTGCTTTGATGCTTGTTAATATGCAATTTGAAAGGCAAATAAATAGGCAGAAGTGAATTTCATTCATAAGGAACAACTGCACAGCATAAGAGGACCCTGTACGGCAAATTTTCCCTAGACTGGCAATTTTTTTTAAAGAGGCTTAATTTTTCATAGATAAGGAGGTGTGTTTTACATAGGATCATAAATGTACGTAGCAGTTCATAAAAAATATAAACAGGAAATGTCTCTGCTCCTAAGAACTTAGATATGATATACAGTATGGGTATACTGTAATTATGGTCTACTGATGACCCTTCAGGTGCAGGACTTGAAGTAAGGATATAAGATAGTGGTGCTCTTCCAAGCTGTGCTCAAAAGTAAGCTCCATCTACTTGAGAAGCCATGCTGTGTTTGGCTCCTTAGACTTGCCTTTCTTTTTAGTGGGATTCAAATTCTAGACTTGGTTCTGCTCGGCTCCTTGGGCATGGCGTTTTAAGGGCCATGAGGGGGAGAAAAAATGAGTGGTGGCATGATCGCTAATGCCATCCACTTACGTGACCAAAATGAAATGGCATTCACCATAGGTTGTGGAGATCCTTATTATATGATTGCCCTTCTATCTTTTTACCTGGTTTGATCAGCAATGAAATGCTTAAGTGTTGTCACTTATCAAGCCTCTGCGTTATTACTTCATTCAGATGAATAGAGGCAGTTCTTCCCTCTCAGAGCTATTTCGGGCTCTTTGCAAACTTGAGTGAACGTCATAGCATCAATTACTATTCCTGAGGGAATTCTGTACCAAATAAATAAATAAATAAATAAATTGGTGCACAATATTTTAAAATTCTGCAAATTTTATTTGACAATAAATAAATGTGGAGGCTCCAGCATGGCAGTGGGGAGCACAGGCCACTCGTCTCCCAGGACTTGGTGGTGAGGTTGCACTCAACCCTGATACAGTAAAAGGGCTAGGCCTGCTCCAGAAACACCCCAGGGCCCTGCCTCTCTGCAGCAGGTGTAAGCAGGCAGGCTCAGCCCAGTAGGGTCCAAGTGTAGAGGGGCTTATTGTTGGGGGGGATCCGGGTGTGGGGTTCAGAGGGTTCCATGTGGGACAATCTGGGTGTGGGCAGTTCAGTGGAGGATCTGGATGCACAGGGGTTCATTGGGAGGTTCTGCGTGCCGGGGCAATGGGACTCTGTCCAGTTGAAGCTGGTTGGGGCTTGGCGGGGGGGGTCTGGGTGTGAGGAGGATGGGGCTTAGTAGGGGCAATCTGGGTGTGGGGGGGGCTTACTGGGAGTGGTCCAGGTGATGGGGGAGAGGGGCTTGTTGGGGTGGGAGTCTGGGTACAGCTGGTTGGGGCTCAGTGAAATGGGGGTCTGGGTGTGGGGGGCTCATTGGGGTGGAGCAGGGGGCCTACTTAATGGGGGAGCCCCCATCCCTTCCTCCATTCACCCCAGCCTCCTTGCCCTGCCCCACCGCGGGCACTCAATTATTGTACAGAAAACAGAATAGCTCCTAGCACACAGAAGGGGAGTGTGATCAGCACTAGGACCTGGGAGGTGGTGTACAGCTGCAGAATCAGAGAGCTAGAGCAGAACCCTCCTTCAGCCAGGTAGCTCTGTGTTCTTAGAAATGGTGGGGGAGCAATGGTACATGACCCCATGTGTCCCTCCATACCGTGCCTCTGTGTTGGGGAGGCTATGCCCTCCTTGCCTCTCCCCCCCCACCTCCCCTCCTGCAACTACACCCATGGACGTCCCCTCGCCCCCACAGGTTTACCTCTCCACCGGTTGCTCTGGGCACTGGAAACCATGCTGGCATGTGACCGCTCTTGTGGCTTCCCTGTCATTTTCTGCAGGGATGCAGAGAGATTTGTGGGGAGACATGAATTCTGTGTGCACAGTGGAGCAGAATTCCCCCAGGAATAAGTTGCATTCAGTTAACATTAGGCAGGTTTTCTTTACAACCATCAGGGCTGGTGACTTATTTGAAAAGAGCGGGTGGGGAGTTTAGATTCTGGACCACGTGATAGTAGTTTGCAAGGAAGGGGAATGCCATAATTCTGTATACTCCCTCTACCCCAACCACCTGTTCTAGACACATGGAAACAGCATGTTTGGGGAGTAAATGCAACTCTGTTTGGGAGATATGAAGCAGAGCTGAACAAATAACAGTAAATAACATATTGAATGAAAGTAACTTCATTCTATTCACCAGTTGTCTGAAAACAGATTGTCACTTCTTGCAAATACCATTTACTCTATGGCTGCCTGTTTGAAATTTGGAATCTGTGATACAAGTTGTGTTGCTTAGTTGTGTTCAGTCACATAAGTCAAATGATATTGCTTCTTTTTGTTGACTAGATGGGTGTAACTGTTATAATCAGGTTTATAGTAGATAAACTCCAGAAAGCAAAATTTAAAAATTGTTTTCTGTAAATACTTGTGATAGTAAAATTCAATCAAAGTTCAGGAAGGCAGTCACCACAGGAGGAAACAAACATGAAAATCGATCCCATCAAACTAACTTATCTTTTTTGATTAGATTACAAATTTGGTTGATTAAGTACATTACATCAACACTATTACTTTTGACTTCTGTAAGGCATTTGACTTGGTACTGCATGACATTTTGATTAAAAAGATGGAATGATATAAAATTAATATGGCACACATTGAATGTGTTAAAAGCTGGCTAATTGATAGTTCTCAATGTAATTCTAAATAGGGAATCCCCATTTAGTGGGTGTGTTTCTTGTTTCCTGCAAGGAATCTCTTCTTGGTTCTATGCAATTTAACTTTTTTTTTTTTTTTTTTTTTTTAATCAATGACCTGGAAGAAAACCTAAAATCATCACTGATAAAGTTTGCAAGTGATAAGAAAATTTGGGGAGTGGTAAATAATGAAGCGGGCAGATCACTAATACAGAGAGATATTTATTGTTTGAGTGCAAGCAAACACTGTGTGTTTTAGTATGGCTAAATGTAAATGAATATATCTAGGAACAAAGAATGTAGGCCATATTTACAGGTTGGGGGACTCTATCCTGGGAAGTAGTGATACTGAAAGAGATTTGGAATGTGGGGTGGATACTCAACTGAACATGAGTTCCCCATGCAATGTTGTGGCCAAAAGGGTTAACATGATCCTTGGGTGCATAAACAGTGTATTCTTGAGTAGGAGTAAAGGTTATTTTACCTCTGTTTTTGGTGCCCGTGCAACTACTGCTTAAATACTGTGTCCAGTTTTGATTTCCACAATTCAAGAAGGATTTTGATAAATTGGAGGCGGTTCAGAGAAGAGCTACAAGAATGATTAAAGGATTAAAAAAACATGCCTTATAGTGATTGACTCAAGGAGCTCAATCTATTTATCTTAACAAAGAAAAGGTTATGGGGTGACTTGATTACAGTCAATTAGCACCTACATGGGGATCAAATATTTAATAGTAGGTTCTTCAGTCTAGCAGTGAAAGGTATAACATGATCCACTGTCTGGAAGCTGAAACTAGCCAAATTCAGGCTAGGTGTAAATTTTTAGCAGTGAGAGTCATTAACCACTGGAACAATTTACCAAGAGTTGTGGTCAATTCTCCATCACTGGATGTTTTTCTAAAAGATATACCTCTAGGAATTATTTTGGAGAAGTTCTATGGCCTCTGTTATGGGTCAATCTAGATGATCACAGTGGTCCCTGCTGGACTTGGAATCTGTGAATTCAAATGGATATTTTGCAGAAAACATTTTTCCATCTCTTGTAATGAGGTGCTGCAAAAGAGAAATGGGATTTAAGGAAAAATTTGAAGGAGGTGGCAATCACCTGCCACATGGAAATGAGAAGTTATTTCAAGCATTTGACAAGGCATGAAAGAAGATGGAAAGCTAAGGCCTTGGCTACACTTGAGAATTCTACGAGGGGAATAACTTGCAGCGCTGCGAGCGAGCGTTCAGCGCTGCAGGCGCTGATTACACTGGCGCTTTACAGCGCTGCGCTCGGGGGGGGGGGCGTTTTCACACCCCTGAGCGCAGCAAGTTGCAGTGCTGTACAGCACCAGTGTAGCCAAGGCCTTAGAGTGGGAGTCGGAGATGAGGGAAGCAGTTAGGAGAAAGGAAAACAGTTTATAAAGATCCCAGATAATATTAACTCTCAAAAAACAAATAGGTACAAAAAAAAAAAAGAAGCCTGAAAGTTAGCTTAAAGAATATTTTGTCATTAATGCTCAATGCATACTGCTTATACAGTTCTCCTTTATGAATGGACTAGTTTTATTTTCAAGGATAAAATCATCACATTTTCACAGATCATTTTTTGAATCAACATTTATTTCCTTGCCTCAGGTCTTATGAGAGATTGATGGCATTTAATACAGATAATGCGCGCGCGCACACACACACGCACACTACAAAAATAATGCTATAACTTCTCACCTCTTCTGGGACATACATATATAAAAATAAGAGTGAGAGAGCTTCTTGTTTTATGGTAGGCATGGGTTGGGAATGTGTGTTAGTCTTTGTCAGACACTTCAGCTAATAGAAATGCTGAGGTTACACTTGAAAAGTGAAGTAACATACTTTGAAGGTAAATAACTTACATCCAGTTTGCCAGTGAAGCAGAGCCCTGGTTGGGGGGCTGTGTGTAGGTGCACAGTCCCAGAGAACTGCAGGAGAACATTGTGCTTCAGAGAGGCTGCTGCTGCACCATCTCATTGGTGAGGTACACTACACCTCACTTCTCAGCCAGCTAGCTCTGTTGGCTGGTGCAAGGTGGGGAGGGGAAAGGGGCTTCATCCCTGCACTTTTTGGAGGTGTTAGTACCTATGGGATGTTAGCCCAGTCCTTGTGCTCAAGGACCCCAGACCTGAGGTCGGGAAGGCATTTTCCTCCAGGTCAAATTGGCAGGGACCATGTCGGTGTCGGGGGGTCCATCTTCCACTGCAGCCTGGGGTATGAATCACCTGTTGGGATCATCTGGGCGTGTCTCATTTAATTCCCTGCCATTGTAAAGTATGTCTACACAGAGTTCTAAAACCCACAGCAGAGAGTCTTAGAACCTGGGTCTACAGAGTCAGACTCACACTACAATGCTCAAAATAGCTGTCAAGATGTTCGGGCTTGGCAAGAGGGGTGGGTTTCAGATGCTGAGCTCTAGCCTCTGACATACAATGTCTACACTGCTGTTTTTAGCACTGTAGTGTGAGCTTGAGACTGTAAACCTGGGCTCTAAGACTTGTTGCCTCAGGTTTTCAAAACTCAGTGTAGATATACAGATAAAGGCCTCGAGCGAACTGGTGGTTCCCCTGTCTCTCCTGTTCTCAGCCTGTGATGCACAGCAGTTAGGTTTCCTGAGAACTAAAATACTTCAGTTAAACTAAAGTTATCGGCCTCATCATAGGCACATTTGGGTGAAATTTATAGTTTGTGTTAGGCGGTCAGACTAGATGATCCCCTCTGGCCTCACACTCTGTGGAAGAGCTGCAATTACGGCGAGCCCCTGTGCCTCTTCTCCTGTCACTTGGTGTGGGGACTGACCACAAGGCAATATGTGATGTTTCCAGTTAGGTCCATGGGTTCTGAATATATCAACGCTATATTTTAAATCCCATTCATTTTCTTCTCCAAATGTCTGCTTTTATGACACCTAAGTAAACGTTAATGAAATTCTTTTGTCCATCAGTGGTTTTGAACACAATGGGAAGTGTTATTTTTTAGATAAGGTTCATGGAGCTCTTTGCCTCCATGGAGTTGAATGTGTGGCTAGTGGAAAGATCACTGGTATAATGTGTTCATTGTTTGAATGTCAAGAGAATTCGGAGCCCCAGTTTGTTAAATTATGGCCTTTTTAATGTGCTCATTTAGGCTCTTGTAAATTGTAATCAGTAAATTAGATGTGTTGCCCTCACAGCATTAGGGTTAGCATTCCAGGGACTCCCTGCTCTTTCTTTTCTTTTCTTTTCTTTTCTTTTCTTTTCTTTTCTTTTCTTTTCTTTTCTTTTCTTTTCTTTTCTTTTTTATGTTTAAAGTGAAACTAAGCAGGGAATTAGTTGTTTGATATGCGAGATTGGTTCTATGTTGTGTACGCTAGCTGCATGCCGATGTCGATCAATGCTGAAGGAAGAACAGTGAATGCAGTATTTCAGCCCAAGCAAAACTATCCATGAAAAAACGATGGCTGTAACAATGTCTTGTATGATTTGATAGAAATTGTAGCCCTGGGTCATAAAAGCAAACACAGAGGGATGTATAAGGCCATGACAAAGTCTCCAAAAGAGAATATGTGGTGTTATTTGGAGCAGGGATTCAAAGATTGCAATATCAGCTTCTACATAAAAATTTAATCTGTCAGTCTCTTCAACACATGCCCCCCCTTCTCTTCTGTCCCACATACCACCTCATGGTTCAGCACCCTTTAAAATAAATAAATAAAAGCTACCTAGTAGCTCAATCATCCGGAACTTTTTTTCTTCCCCTTCCATCATTATCTTTCTAGATAAATTTTCTTTTATACCAGGAAAATACACATTTTTGGTGGTGGGGGCAAGCTTTCCCCTTTCTAATTTCAGCTCATTTAACTGGAGGTGAAGATCCAGCTGGTCAGAGTTCTCATATTTGGGAAGCAGTTCCCGGAACCTCTCAAACTGGGGGTCAGGACCCCTCGGGGTCACAAGATTATTACATGGGGGGGTCCACAAGCTGTCAGCCTCCACCCCAAACCCCGCTTTGCCTCCAGCATTTATAATGGTGTTAAATATATTACAAAGTGTTTTTAATTTATAAGGGGGAGTTGCACTCAGAGGCTTGCTATGTGGAAGGGATCACCAGTAAAAAAAAAAAGTTTGAGAGCCACTGCTCTTGTGGGACCGTCCTATATCTTTGTAACTTCACACTTTACACAATCTCTTGTCTTCCTGCAGGATGGTGGCTGTCTTTAAATAATGATGCACTATATTTGTTTCAATATTACAGCACCAATGTTCAAGTAATTTGGGTTGTAATTGGCTAGCCATATCTCCTACTATTTATTTTCTTATTTCTCCCCATTTAATGTAGTGATAGTCAGTGGAGCAGGAAAGCATTGTGACAGCATAATGGCAGATTGTTTGAAAGCAATTGTCTTCCGTTTCCAAGGCTTCTGTTTAAACTGCAATAATTATCTGCTAATATATCTGGGATACATTATTGCAGGATTGATTAGTAAAGAACTTGTTGGTGCTATGGTCCTATTTAATTATGTACATGTTTGTATGTATATAATATATGTATTGTAAAAAGAAACTCTGTAGATGCTGCACTAGCTGGCTAAATATTATTTGTAAGATGCATCTGCTGAAGTTTAGATAAGCTTATTGTTCATGAAATGCGGAAACAACTCCATATAGTGACAAAACTCAAAGAACCTAATACCCTGGGTGTAATGCAATAACCACAGAATTACAATTGCCTTGTGTAAAGTATCTGCTAATGAAGGCAGATAATAGAATTCTTGCAAATGCTAACTGGCTCCCCAGTGCTAGGCAGAGAACTGAAAAGTGGTACCAGCTGGAGGAAAAAGACATCTAAAAATGCATTAAAAGATGCCTTAGATGCATGTTTGTTTCAGTAAATACTTGTATAAATGATCTTATGAGAGTCTTATTAAGAGGCAAACTGAGAATACTAACAGAATGTTATAGGAAATTATCAGGAAACCCAAAGGATATTTGTATGCAGACTGGATAATGACAGTCCTGGGAATAGTATGGTAGCATTTACACTACAATCACCTAGCACAGAGGACAGCCCTTTGAGGAGTATTTAAGTAGTAGTAATAGGTGGAGCTTGTAAAAGCCAATACTTCCTATTATCCCAAATAGTAAAAGAATGCCCTGCTGAGCAGAGATTTAATTTTAAAAACAAAACAGAATATCTGTAGTGTGTGTGTGTGTGTGTGTGTGTGTGTGTATTTTTACACATGCATGCATATAAATTGCATTTACTGTAGCAGTAAGTGATGAATGTGCCCTATTACCAGACTAAGAGGGGCATTCAGCACATGAATCACTCTGTGTGTAATTTCCTCTGTAGTTCCTTAATCTTTCAGCATTTTACCACTCTAGTCTCCTCAGCAGGGATACTGTTTCAAATAATTGCTTCCTAAATAGATATGGTAAGTTCATGAAGAGCCCAGCCCACACAAAGGAAGTGGGTGTATGTGGGTTTTTCACACAGCAATGGGGAGAGAAAAACATTTTAAAAAGAAATGGTCCCTTTAATAGTCAACTTTTTAACACTTCTGTGCTCCTTTCTGCAACGACCTATTGTTGTCTTTACAGTACCTTATAGTGCACTTCTGCTCTGCTAAGTAACATTGTGGGGTTGAACTTGAAGCACTGTTTGGCCCTGCTGTTGGAACTTCATAAATAACAATGACGAGCCACAATCAGGGCCTGGTCTACACTATGAGTTCAATTCAAATTTAGCAGCGTTAAATCGAATTAACCCTGCATCCGTCCACACAACGAAGCCATTTCTTTCAAAATAAAGGGCTCTTAAAATCGATTTCTGTACTCCTCCCCGACAAGCGGAGTAGCGCCGAAATCAATATTGTCATTTTGAATTAGGGTTAGTGTGGCCGCAATTCGATAGTATTGGCCTCCGGGAGCTATCCCACAGTGCACCATTGTGACCGCTCTGGACAGCAATCTGAACTTGGATGCACTGGCCAGGTAGACAGGAAAAGCCCCGTGGACATTTGAATTTCATTTCCTGTTTGCCCAGCACAGGAGAGCACAGGTGACCACAGAGAGCTCATCAGCACAGGTAACCATGCAGGCTGATAATCGAAAAAGAGCACCAGCATGGACCGTACGGGAGGTACTGGATCTGATCGCTATATGGGAAGAGGATTCAGTGCTAGCAGAACTTCGTTCGAAAAGACAAAATGCCAAAACTTTTGAAAAAATCTCCAAGGGCAAGATGGAGAGAGGCCACAATAGGGACTCAGAGCAGTGCCGCGTGAAAGTCAAGGAGCTCAGACAAGCTTATCAGAAAACAAAGGAGGCAAACGGTCGCTCCAGGTCAGAGCCGCAGAGCTGAGCTGCATGCAATTCTAGGGGAGGCCGCCACCACTACCCCACCTTTGACCGTGGATTCCGAGGCGGGGGTAATCTCATCAGCCACACCTGAGGATTCTGCGGACAGGGAAGAGGAGGAGGAGCTTGCGGAGAGCACACAGCACTCCGTTCTCCCCAACAGCCAGGATCTTTTTCTCAGCCTGACTGAAGTGCCCTCCCAAGCCAGTACCCAAGACCATGACCCCATGGAAGGGACCTCAGGTGAGTTTACCTTTTAAAATATAAAACGTGGTTTAAAAGCAAGCGTTTTTTAATGATTAATTTGCCCTGAGGACCTGGGATGCATTCGCAGCCAGTACAGCTACTGGAAAAGTCTGTTAATGTGTCTGGGCATGGAGCGGAAATCCTCCAGGGACATCTCCATGAAGCTCTCCTGGAGGTACTCCAAAAGCCTTTGCAGAAGGTTTCTGGGCAGTGCAGCCTTATTCCGTCCTCCATGGTAGGACACTTGACCACGCCATGCTAGTAGCAAGTAATCTGGTATCATTGCATGACAAAGCCTGGCAGCGTATGGTCCCGGTGTTTGCTGGCATTCAAGCAACATCCGTTCTTTATCTCACTGTGTAATCCTCGGGAGAGTGATATCGCTCATGGTAACCTGGTTGAAATACGGGAATTTAATTAAGGGGACAGAGGTGGCTGAAAAAAAATCCTTCCCTGTAGTAAGCCAAGCGCGGGGGGCGGGGGGAATTGGCGCTGAGCTTTTCACGTGTGGCTAGCAGGGATCTTCCCTGATACCAGCCATGCGGTGGGGGGAGGGATAAAGCGATCATCCCAGAGAATTGGATGGGGGCGGGGGGTTAGTTTGTTTTCTGCTGCTGAAGGTTAACAGGAAAACGGCAGCACTCAATGAGCTTTGCTTGAATTCTGTTGCCCGGACCTGCGTCTGTGATCTGTAGCAGCAAAGCCACAGGCACTCAATATTAAGAGGCAAAATGCGACCTTGCACAGAAATCACATGTGCTATGTAATGTGAATAGTGTTGGTCACTGTGAAAGAGTATAAGCATTGTTCTGTAAAATGTATCTTTTTAAAAAATTCTCTCCTTTTTTCCCTCCCTCCAGCAGCTGCAAATTTCTCAAGCCTCCCTCCTCCGTCCCGAAGGCTATCTCAGATAAGGCGTCTGAAAATGTGCTTAGTGTGGCCGCATACATTCGACTTTATACAATCTGCTTCCAAAATTCGAATTCTGTAAATTCGGATTAATCCCGTAGTATAGACATACCCAAAGTTTAGTCCCTTTTTCCTTAGGGGTGTGGGCTCACCAGTACTAGTAGGACTAAAACTTCTTATTGTCACTTTAAAAAGTGAATCTGACTCTGAATAAGCAGAGCCGAGAAGAAAGTGCTATTTTTATTTGTATATTCACTTCTCGGAGTCCAACACTGCTTTAAGTACAGTGTGCTGCAGTTTCACAGTGCTGAGTAGAATATTTATAATTAAAATACAATCTGCTTTAATGCATCAATTATTTTCAGTTCCAGAATATAACTCCATACACAGGTATTGGTTATAGAAAGTCACTCCAGCAATAAACCTCTCCCCCTGCAGAGTCTGTGTACTCATGCTCCGATTGGAGAGCGGGGCTGTGCTATGTGTTCCTTCCATTCCCTCTGTTAGAGTCTCAGCTGAGTGAGCAGATGGCCTGACTGCAGGTTACCTGGGCCTCCTGCCTGGTTATGGTGTTTCCATGCCAGTGTTGTGGCTGCAAAATCAGAATTGGCCCTGCTGATTACTTCTCAATTATAATTTTATAATCTTTATAATTATATGTAACTAGTACAGAAAATTTTGATCATCCTCAAGGTCTACTGCCTCACAACTGATAGAATAAGGAAAGAAGCTCCAGCAGCTAGGGCACAGGGCTCCAGGTTAGGGAAATAGTGGTTGTATTCCCAGCTCTGTTCTGTGACCTTTTTGCAGCTCACTTATCCTCTCTGGCCTCAATTCTCATAGCTGTACAATTGGTGTAAGAAGTCTCAACCCCTAGGTGAATTAGGGAACTATTAATTCATTAGTGATAAGGCATTTTGGATAATACACAAATAAATATACAACAGCAAAGTGTCTGCTTATTGTTATGAAATTCCTGGCCAGGGTAAATAGATACCCAATCCTGTGTCTTAACCACCAGTCCAGACAAAGCTTAGAATTGAGAGTTACTAATAATAGACTCTGCTGATAGAACACTGAGCAACTGGTCTTCCTGCAGCCTGTAACAGTGCAACTCATAACTTCAGCCTCAAGCTAGAGCATTGAAAGGAGTATTAAGGATCTGATTCTGTCACGGAGGTCACGGATACCATGACTTCAATGGACCTCCATGACTTCTCTGGGTTCTGCCTGCAACAGCGGGGCTGGAACAGCTGTCAGCCCCCCACCCAAGAGCAGCAGCAGGGCTGGAGTGGTGGCCTGAGTCAGAGCAGTGGCTGGCAGTCTGCCCATACTGCTGGAGTAGTGGCTGCCAGAGCAGCGGAAAGGGCCGGGTCAGCCACCACTGGAGCAGATGCAACCGCTGCTGCCACAGGAGCAGCTCCCAGGGCCAGAGCAGGAGCAGCGGCTGTCAGGGCCAGCAGTCAGCCATTGCTGCAAGAGCAGCGGCCGGGCTGGGTCAATGCTGCAGGAAGAGCAGCGGGGTTGGAGCAGTGGCCTGTAGTCATCCCATGGCTCTTAGGGTGTTTTTAATAAAAGTCACGGACAGGTTGCGGGCTTTTGTGAATTTTTTTTATTGTCCGCGATCTGTCCATGACCTTTATTAAAAATACCGGTTGCAAAATTTTAACCTTAAGTATTATTGACAGGAGGAAGAGAGTGAGAACAGATTAGTCAAATTTTAATCTTTCTTTTTAATGGTCAGGCTGAGACACATGTAACCATCAAAACCTATAATTTTCCATTTAATTTGAGAGGAAATAAGTGCCAATGCCAACTGTCTATATTTTTTTAAAAGCCTAGTTTGTTTTGGAATTGGTGTTTGGGGGGAATAGAATTTAACAAGTAAAGTTTATGGCAGATATCTGTATTATTTTATGAATATTATGTAAACCTCAGTTTGATTGCTATATAGTTTAAAGGGTGTCAACTCCTGCCACAGCTCACCCCAGGTCAGGAAGGCAGACAATGACTTTATATAACCCAGTCACTGGTACTTAACTGACAATACAGGTGTGAAAACCTTTGAAGTTTTGCCTCTGACCAAGCTGGGCCCAACATCCATTGTTTTGGGATATGGGAGGGAGCCTTCGGGCAAGAAACTTGAAGCAAAGAACTCTAGAGTAGATAAAATCCTGAGGCCCTAAGAGGCAGTGACTGCAGAGAAGCAGTCTGAATCCCAGTCCTCAGAAGTGGACGTACCTAGGATAAGTTGGGGTTACCTACGCTTTGAGGGAAATGTTAAAAGGGAAACCATATGTGTGTGGGTCTCTTGTTTTAGCCCTTTTCCTGTGAATCCTATGTTCCTATGGATAAATAAATAATTGTTTTGAAACAACTATTCTGCGTCCCGGTATTTACCTGGTGATCAATCGCTCCCAAAGGGAAATCTCTCTTGCAGGTGCAGTTAGACCTGCTGAGAAATCATGGCTGGGTTCCTTAGCTCGGACTATGAGGGAAAGAATCATGGGATTCCACCCTGAGATGAGTGAAGGCACAGGGCCTGTCACTTGAAAGGATGCAATGGAGAGAGAGAGAGGAGGGATCAAAGCTGCAGCTAATCCTGTAACTGTGATCATGGGGTATTAATTTTAGTCTTTGAATCTGTGTGTGTAATTGGTGCATATCTTTGATTGATTTAGGGAATCGGGGAATGATCCTAAGTACTGAGTACCCTCAATTCACATTGAAGCCAATGGAAATTGAGGGCAATTTTGCAGGATCAAACTCTATGGTGAAAGTTTTTCTTTTTCTTTCTTTTTCATAGCTATTTTTATTCACTTTTTATTTTATCTCTCAGCGCTTCCTCCTGTTGCCATGGCAACATGCAGTAGCAGTTAAATTGTACTGCTAACGTGCCTTTTCCTGTAGTAGAATGGTAATAGCTAATATTTGATCTAGCCCAAGTGCTGACTCAGGGATGCAGTTGTACATATACTCTCCCTCTTTACTCTTTTTAATGAATAATGCATCAGTCTCATTCACCTTGTGCTTCTTAAAAGTGATATCCAGTCACTTAACTTACAGTTAATTACTTCAATTTTCTTTTTTGATGCCTACACCACTGAAGTGTTGGAATTAGCTGATGTTATCAAACTGGCTTTAAAAACTCTGCTGAATTTGGAACAAAATGGCACAGGACAATGAGCAGCATGAGACTTATCTTTCTAAGCAAAAGTTGTAGAAATCTACATGCTAGTCGGAAAGAATCTACCCCATATTTTTCCCTTTGGAAAAATGTAAATAGAGATTTTCTCTCCGGCACATTCACTTATATAAATCTAACATTGCATTCTAACTAACTTTTAAAAACATCACCATTTGCTTTGTAGTGCTCCATCAAGCTGAATGGAAACTTTTTTTTTAAAAAAAAGCCCCACCATAATAGAAGCTCAAATTAAATGTATACCCCCAAATTTAAAAAATAGTAAGAGAATCAAAAAAATGTCGCCATGGCTAAACAACAAAGTTCAAGAGGTGGTTAGAGGCAAAAAGGCATCCTTTAAAAATTGGAAGTCAGCTCCCACTGAGGAAAGTAGAAAGAAGCATAAATTTTGGCAAGTCCAAGTATCATTAGGCAGGCCAAAAAAGAATTTGAGAGCAACTAGCAAAAGACTCAAAAACTAACAGCAAAATATTAAGTACGTCAGAAGCAGGAAGCCTGCCAAACAATCAATGGGGCCACTGAACCATGGAGGTGCTAAAGGAGCACTCAAGGAAAACCAGGCCATTGTGGAGAAGCTAAATGAATTCTTTGCATTGGTCTTCACTGCAGAGGATGTGAGGGAGATTCCCAGACCTAAGCTATTCTTTTTAGGTGTCAAATCTGAGGAACAGTCTCATATTGAGGTCAATAAAGGAGGTTTTGGAACAAATTGATAAATTAAGCAGTCATAAGTCACCAGGACCAGATGTATAGAACTACTAATTGTGGTATGTAACCTATCACTTAAATCAGCCTCTGTACCAGATTACTGGAGGATAGCTAATGTGACACTAATTTTTTTAAAAGGCTCCAGAAGCGATCCTGTCAATTACAGGCTGGTAAGCCTAACCTCAGTACCGGGCAAACTGGTTGAAACTATAGCAAAGAACAGAATTGCCAGGTGCATAGATTAGCACAATTTGTTGGGGGAAAGTCAACATGGCTTTTGTAAAGGGAAATCATGCCTCACCAATCTATTAGAGTTCTTTGAGGGGGTCAACAAACATATGGACAAGGGTGAGCTAGTGGATATAGTGTATTTGGACTTTCAGAAGGCTTTGGACAAGGTCCTTCACCAAAGGCTCTAAGCAAACTAAGCAGTCTTGGGGTAAGAGGGAAGGTCCTCTCATGGATCAGTAACTGGTTAAAAGACAGGAAACAAAGGGTAGAAATGAACAGTCAGTTTTCTTAATGGAGAGAAGCAGTGCCCCCCAGAGATCTGTACTGGGACCAGTTCTGTTCATCATATTCGTAAATGATCTAGGAAAAGGGGTAAACAGTGAGGTGGCAAAGTTAGCAGACCATACACAATTACTCAAGATCGTTAAGTCCAAAGCAGACTGTGAAGAGTTACAAAGGGATCTCACAAAACTGTGATTGGGCATATGAAATGGAATGTTGATAAGTGCAAAGTAATGCACATTGGAAAACATAATCTCAATTATACATATAAAATGATGGGGTCTAAATTAGCTGTTACCACTCAAGAAAGAGATCTTGGAGTCGTGGATAGTTCTCTAAAAACATCTGCTCAATGTGCAATAGCAGTCAAAAAAGCTAACAGTGTTAAGAAGTACACCTTTACCCCGATATAACGCAACCTGATATAACACAAATTCAGATATAACGCGGTAAAGCAGTGCGCTGGGGGAGGCGGGGCTGTGCACTCTGGCGGATCAAAGCAAGTTCAATATAATGCGGTTTCACCTATAACGCGGTAAGATTTTTTTGGCTCCCGAGGACAGCGTTCTATTGAGGTAGAGGTGTATTAGGAAGGAGATAGATAATAGGATGGAAAAGAACATAATGCCACTATATAAATCCATGGTACATCCAAACTTTGAATGCTGTATGTAGCTCTGGTTAAAGATATATTAGAAATGGAAAAGACACAGAGAAAGGCAACCAAAATGATTAAGGGTATGAAACAGCTTCCATATGAGGAGAGATTTAAAAGACTGGGACTTTTCAGCTTGGAAAAGAGACAACTGAGGTGGGATGTCATGGAGGTCTGTAGAATCATGACTAATGTGGAGAAAATGAAGAATAAAGAAGTGATATTTACCCCTTCACATGACACAAGAACCATGGGTCACCCAATGAAATTAATAGGCAACAGGTAGGAAGGAACTGGTTTTTCACACAATGCACAGTCAACTTGTGGAACTTGTTGCCAGGGGATGTTGTGAAGGCCAAAACCATAACTGGGTTCAAAAAAGAATTGGACCTATCCTCCATGAATTTATCTATCAATGGCTATTAGCCAAGATTGTCACAGATGTAACTCCGTGCTTTGGGTATCTCTAAGCTTCTGACTGCTAGATCCTGGGACTGGATAACAGGGTATGGTTCACTTGATAATTGTTCTGTTCTGTTCACTTCCCTTTGAAGCATCTGGCATTCACCACTGTCGGAAGACAAGGTACTGGGCAAAATGGACCATTTGTCTGACCCAGTATGGCCTTTTTTATGTTCTAATTTTATGCTGGGAAAACCCCAAATGTCAGAAACCTGTAGTGATGCTGAGAGTCAGGTAATGTGTAGCACACCTATATGTGTTCACAGTTGGCTGCATATAATTTTATTTTGTGTTTATTTTGTTTTATTTTTGTAGAGAAAATCAGACAAAGATATGCAGATCTGCCAGGGGAGTTGCACATTATTGAGCTTGAGAAAGATAAGAATGGGCTTGGACTCAGCCTTGCTGGCAACAAGGACAGGTCTCGTATGAGCATTTTCATAGTTGGCATCAATCCAGATGGACCTGCAGGAAGAGATGGAAGAATGCACATTGGTGATGAACTTTTAGAGGTAAGTGATTCCTTCAGCTATATGATTGGGTTGGTGTCAAGAGAGGGAGGAAAGCCTGTGAACCTAGTAATGAAATACAAAATAAAGATTTGGTGCCAGTTCCTGGAACTGTGGTGACTTATGCCAGCTGAGGATCAAAGAAACAGAAGAAGGTATTAAGATGACTGGAAAATAGGTAACATTCACTATGCAGATGAGACAATGCTGTTGGCTGATTCGGAAGGTCTGATGAAGTTATTAGAGGTTATATGTGAATATAACAAAGAATATGGGTTAGAGTTGAATGTGGACAAGACAAAAACTATGGTGGTATCCAATGATCCTGCAATCTTCCAGTGAGCAACATAGTCATATAGTAAGTGAGAAATTATTGCTACTTAGGAAGCATTACAGAAGATGGAAAATCAGATATTGAGGTCAGCACCAGAATAGCAAGAGTGAACTCTCAAAGAATAAACATCTAATGAGAAAGGGACATAATTTCTGACTGTTTAAAAACTTATGTATGGTCTGTGTTAAATATTGTGATCCATTTTACTCAGTTGTTAGAATTTAAAACATTGACTTCTTTCTTTCTTTCTTTTTGGTGATGTCTGGTGCAAACTAACCCACAGAGCAAGTTTATTCTATCAGCAAATAAAGTATTTCTTCTTCCTTTCTCCTCGACTCCTTTTCATCTTCCGGCTTGAAACACATTTCAAACCTTTCGACCTGATATTTGACTACTGCAGAGTGGCACTTAGTGCTGAGGGTCTTTTGCTATTCCCGCAGTAGTTCCCACATCATGACTGCTTTACAGGTTTGAGAAATCATTCATCCCTGTGGATGTTTCTCTTCTCAAGAAGCTTTCACTGAAGAGTAGGTATGTGCTGACCTACTAGACTCAGTGGGAGGTGATGTTAGATCTTTCAGCAATTCTGTCTCTGTGTTGTATGAGTACTGAGTATTTTCTCTCATTTCTTAAACCTGAAAAGGAGAAGTCTGTCTAGAGATGCCTTGGGAGCACTTAGAATTATCTAAAGATTTGTCAATGTCTAATTATAGGTTTTCAATACCCATGCAGTGTAAGAGGCTTGTTTTGAAATAAAGTATCACTGTATGAAAATTTGTCTCTGTTAGGGTGATAAATTGCGTTAAAGTCTCTGTCTCTTGCTGAAATAATGACAGGCAAATTGCCCTTTCCTGCAAATTCCTGTTGGTCCATGCTTCAGTTACTATAGAATCCTAGGGTTAGAAGGGACCACAGGGGTCATCTAATCTAACCCCTTGTCAAATGCAGAATTTGTTGTTACAACTTTCAAGGGACCACTACATTTTACAGAAATGTTAAAAGGTAATTTGTCATTCTTTCTCACACTTGAGCCCTAAAGAAAAGATAATACTTTAGGCTTTGTTCGCTAAAGTCTAGTAACCTACCCACACCTGTATTCTTTACTGACTCTCAGCTCAGGCAAAACTCCCATTGATATCAGTGGATTTGTGGTTCAGGCAAAGAATTGGGGGAAAGATGGTTGCCATTAATAGGTCTGGCACAGACTTTCTGGGTGGTCTTTTTAATCTCCATCAACTTCCTGGTGCCTCAGTTTCTCCATCTATAAAATGGGGGTAATAATACTTCCCTACCACACAAGAGTGTTACAAAGCTAAAATCATTAGTGCTTGTGAAGTCCTTTGACCTCTTCAGATGAAGCAGGGGAACTAGAATGGGCATTAAAACTTAAGACTGAGAGATGGAAACGCATGATGAAGTTGCAAGTTATTGTTTGTTTATTATGGGAGTTTGTACTTTGGCAGGAATGTAGATTCTGAAATGTACAAAGAATTAAAGATGAGTTGAACTAGACTGATAAATCTTGGGGGTGTACCAGCCCAAACAAAATGGACCCACAAATAGAATAGGTGTTATGCTGCTCAGAGATCAGGTAGTTTTGGATGCTAGCTCCCTGAACCTTGGAGGATTTTTACACCTATATGCTTACACAGATAGGGGGAGCCTCTGAGGTTTTCGCCTGACTCCTAAATTATTCCCTGCATCATATAATCCTTCTAACCATAGGTACTGCTGTCCTTGAGAGATGGGCCATGTGGCATTTCTGGTGAATTTTATAAATATTTATTTTTAAATGTTACTTAGTAGATTTTTGGAGGGTTTGGGATTTGCATATGTGCTGTATGGTTGCAAGTTGCAAAAGAACTTGATGTTGGCCTAACTCTGCTCCCTGTGAAGTCAGCGATAGAATCACGATTTCTACAGTGGAAGAAGAGTAGACCAGTGCTCACCATTTCTGAATTGAACAAACCATTCCACAGGCCTATAAGTAAATGCCACCTTTTGTTTACCTTTAGGATCAAATCAAACTCACCTCACTAGTGGCCAAAATTTACCATGTGATTACTTGACTTATGTGAAATGATTGGGAGGTCTCAGTTCAATTCCAAGCGGGCAGAGGTCCACTGCACCAAAACATCTAGAGTTGAAAAAGGAGTGAATTGTGAATCAGTCCCTTGACGTTCCTGTGCGCTGTGAATTATTCAAACCAAGTGACTTATAAAGCCAAGTAAAGCTTTAAAACACCTCAGTATTATATATATATATATATATATATATATATATATCAGTTTCGGCAACAAGCATAAAAATTGGAAGGGCTCTAAATCCTCATGCTGCAAGATATAAATTGATCACTATTTGGGGTTAGATGTCAGACCCCCTCCACCAATGGTATAGTGTTATGCAGTTGGCTGGGTGTGCTTTTATCTACCTATATTAAACACACACACACACACACACACACACACACACACACACACACACACAATAATTTAAAGAACATTAAGATTGCAAAGTCAAGCAGTCAAAAGTTAGGAAATCCCAGAATTAAAATTCCCTGTGCGATCTTCATTTGATCCCCATTGTGTGTATGTGTTATGATATCATCTTTAATTACATGATCACATTCTATTTTTCCCACAGGAACCATGCCTCTTTCAGTGCACAGCATGGACAATGCTCATTTAATGAGAAACTGCTCAATATTTTGTCACATCTTCATTGGTCAGTGGAGGGCCTCCTGCTTTATTTATTCCATGCTATTTATACCCCCCTCTAAAAACATTGTTTGTTTCCTCCTGGGCTTTTTTATGGCACTTGTCACTTACAGTATCCGAGTGCTTCACAACCATTAATGAATTTGTCTTTACAACACCCCTGTGAGGTTGGGAAATACCTTTATCTCCATGTTACAGATGGGGAACTGAGGCACAGAGAGATTACCATCAAAAACGCCCACTGTTGTAGTGCCCAATTTGAGACGACTAGCACCTGATTTTTTCAGCGTACTTAGCATTATATAGCACTTCATATGTTCAAAGCACAGCACCCATTGACTCCAGCTGCAGCTCTCAGTGCCCAAGTTTTCTACAAAGCAGACCCCAAGGTTTCAAGCAGGGCCCGCAGTTAGTGAAGAACTGTGAAAAATTTGGTTTAAGTGACTCGCCCAGCATCACGCAGATACTCTTGGGCAGAGGCAGGGATAGAATCCAGTTCTCTCGTTCAGCATTTAGTTGCTGAGACCGTCCTTTCTCTTCTTGCAACTCCCTGCCTTATTCACTACGTATCTCCAGCTTCTGCCACAAATGACAGAGGGGCCTAAAGACAGCAACCTTCTTTCTTATGTACACTAAACAAGACAGGGAGCTTATGGAAAAATAATATAGGATCATTATATTTTCCCAAAAAAAGTATTTTTAGGGTGTATCTATAGCTATACACTGAGTGGGAAAATATTTATATTTATACAATAGGTTCAGCCCTATCCTCCTACTCTTTCAGAAGAAAAAGATGTGAGGCCAGAGCCCGCTCTCCTTACACAAGCAGGTAGTCCCAGTGATTAAATAGAATTATTCCTGTTAGTAAAGTGAACAGGATTTGAGACTCTGGCTTTCAGACCCTAGAAGATCCATTGGAGGAAGTGATGTCATCTGAGTCCCTCTGTTTGGCCCAGTCTCTCAGGATCAGAACAACAATGGCCAAACAGTGTTGGAGTCCCAGGAGATGGTGGGAGTAGGGGCCACGGTGGTAAAGCTTGCTGCAGTGGTTGTTGGTAGACAGTTATGGACTTGCATGTCATTTACAGATTTAAGCAAGTGAATACAATGTGAGATACTTCTTAAGCTTGTGAAACCATCAGATAAAACTTCAGTTGCCCAAATCTATAGTACACCAGTTGCTATGCACTGGATGCTGCCTGGACTCAGCAAGCACGTCCTAAAACAACATAACTATTGCCATAGTGACAGAATAAAAACCTGTGCCTACTGACCTGATAACCATCATAACCAGGTGATGACACAATTTTTTCTCTCTCTGTGATGTCTTGATCTTTTCAAGAAGACGTGTTTTTTTTTAAAAAAAAAATCCATGTAGAGAGCCCATTGAGTCACTATGTTCATATCTACTTAGTTTTTGTTTTTTTGTTTTAGGGATAATGGAACTTTCTGAAGTTATTGTTAAGCATAGCAGCAAAAGAAAACATTTAACATAAGCAAACTGTAATGCAGAAAATCAAACATAGTTTCCAAGTAGCTGGCTGTGGGTTTTGATTCCCACAAAATAAAGTATGGTAAATATCCTACCGTATTTTGTGGCTCTGACATGTCTCCCATTGAAAAGAGTTCAAAAAGGTGGCCCTTGTTGAAATTCTAGAGGTTCTCTTGCAGTTCCATTTCTGTAGGATTTTATATAATCCTTCATCACTGGGGTATCTGAGCAGCTAACATAATAAATTTTCTTTCCAAAAGAAACCCTTTTCTTTAATAAAAAAAAAAAAAAATTAATTTAGGCTGTCACTGAAGAATAACTACATGGGATAGTTGAAAACCTCAAGGGAAATATATTACTTTGACTACATTTTCATTTTTGGATAATTAAAATAATTGTAACGTAACTCCAGCTAATTAAATTTTGGACTCTGATACATTTGCAAAGTAGGATTAATTTAACCAGTGTAAGAAATATAAATTCTAATCTAAATAGGCAGTTGTTAAGAAAAATTGATGGCAATTCTACTAAATCCAAACTATTTATAAAACAGATATGTTATCGCTAGTGAATATTTTTTTTAAATTGAGAAAAAAATTTATCACAAATTAATCTGCTAATTTGAACTCTGAATGTCTCTATGGAAGTATTCCCTTTTTGCCAATTTCTTAAATTTTACCTTTGAGTTTAGTATACCACCTCCAGAACTGTATCTCCTTGTGTGGTAATTGCAAATAATAATAACTTGAAGCTCTTCAAACTTTGGGGTAGTGTTATTTCCTTAGTGCCTGATCCTTTCATGTTCTGTGTATCTCAAATTGCTATTGACCTCAGAGGGACTTTGGAGTATACAAGGAAAGCAGAATCAGATCTTACTATGCAAATATATTTAGGCACTCCCAAATATCAAACTTTTGAAAGGGTGGTGAGGAAATGAAGTGGGGAGGGGGGAGGGGAAATAAGAAATATATTTTGCAGGAGTATTTGTAAAATATGGATATGATTGTCATACAATTTGTTGCTGGATTACTTTAACCATTTGAAGAATATTTACCTGTTGATTTCCCCTTGGAAAATAACCCCAACAACAGAAAATGAATGTCTTTTAAAATGTATCATGGGTTTTTGTTGTCCTCAGATGGAGAAAAGAGTCAGCATCATGTGACTAGCAAGTGCAACTTGATCACTATTGACCTGTAGGCCACAGTTTAGGATCAGCTGTTAAAAGCTGTGTTAGAAGTCAATTTTAGATAACATTTCTCATGTTGAATTTTTTTAGAACTTGCCATAGATGATCATTAATTTGACTCTGAACACCAGACATTGTTTATTTTCTTTATTTAACAAAGGTTTGAGCAGTGTAGGAATTCTCTGTCTCATTTGTACTGAGTGATGGAAATAGCCACTAGTATAGGCAAAACTTAATTCACTATGAAGCTGCTCATTTCTTGTATTAAGCATTATGCAACATGTTAATCATTTTACAGCTCTCCTGGAATACTTTCAGCTTGGCAATATTAATTCAGTATAAAATATATATATTGCTTTGAAAATAAGAGTGACTAAACTGTAGAAAATTAGCATTTTTCTCAATCTTGAAGCTACAGCTTCATGGTCTATCTTGAAATCCTGATGGAGAAATAGGGTATTCTTCAAATAAATTCCATATCTATTTTTTCCATAAGAGAAATGATAGAAAAGCTAAATTAGTATTATAAAGTGTTACCTCTGAATTAAGTATCACATCCTGCCCTTCTCCTGCACATGAACTGATGGCAAGATAATAGCCTGGATTGTCCAAATCAAAATTGAATTTCGAGTGAGTGCACTGACAGAGGTTAGCGTTGTTTACTTTCTCCTGTATGCTTCTTCATACACTATCTTACCACAGTGCATTTGTGCTTGAAACCTCTTCCGGCATACTGATGTCTTACTAAAAGGAAAGTAAAAATGTAATGTGCAATGCTGATATGCCTATTTTTAAGATCCTCATAGGCAATGGGATTTATATTTCATGCGCCCCTCATTTTCTCTCTATCGCTTCATCTTCCTTTTAGCCTGTCATCATCTTTGAAGTGTTGGATTATGCACTATAATTAAGTTCAAAACAATACATATTTAGCTTTAGTTTTAATTAAATACATTTGTACATGAACCATTTTTTCCCCATTCTTTTTAACAGATAAACAATCAGATATTGTATGGAAGAAGCCACCAAAATGCCTCTGCAATAATTAAGACTGCTCCGTCAAAGGTCAAGTTGGTTTTCATACGGTAAGACCAGTTCTCATCAAAACATCTAGTTGTAGTTGAGCCCGTACATTAATAGCCTCATTTTCAGAGATGCTGAGCCCCCTTCAGTTTCCTTTGAAATAAGATAATATTTTTCTTAACCACGTTTCTGAGCATTGTTGAGAAGATCTCTGTAATGTTTTTTAAAATATCTTTCCAAGGATAACTGTGATGGCCTGCTCACCCTCTGGTGAACAGCTGACACAGATGCTTAGTGACTGTTTATCTGGTACCTTTGCTGCCACCATTATGTACACCAAGTATTCACTCTTTGTCTCTCTTAGATTTACAGTTAAAAGGTTTAATCGTTTCTCCCTAGGAACTGGAAACCCAGAAATACACTCTAGCATGTGTTGGTTATTATGTAGCATCACTTTGAGAAGTAGCAGTTATGTGCTACTAAGTTATTTAGACACCTATCAGGCTTAGTCTTAGAGTTAGTGCAAACAAAGCATCTTATTTATTACACTAAGGACAACTATAATCTAACATGGAGTTGGAAGCATTAAAGAAATAGTTTTATACACAGAAACTGCTCAACTTACCAGGTCTATGTAACTCTACCTTGAGTGTCTTAATTATTTACAAATATACATACATACTGTGCCAGGACCTGCGTGTCCGTCACTTTTTCTGAGAAACTCTGCCCTCCAGAGCCCACCGCAATCTACCTATATGGGAAGCTTCTGGGGGCTAGGGACACCAAGCTGAGCTCTCTTCAGGTTTCCTCCTCAGAGCTCTGCTAACCCTTATTAAGTGAGCCACCTTCTCCAGGCAAGTCTATCTAGACCTTCTGTCTGACCCTCCAACTCCCTGTTCCCTGTGACTGCCCTGTCAACCTTCCCAGACCTCCCTTCTCAAGATCCACTCTCCAAATGTCACCCTGACCAACTCCCCCCCGAGGTTCCACCCTCTGGTGATGTCACTGCAGATGATGTCACCAGCCTCAGCAGTTCCTTAACAATAACTTTGTGGAAGTCTGAGAGATGCAGGGGGCAGTTCACACCTCGTAGAGCAGGGGGTCTCAAACTGGGGGTTGCGAGGTTATTACATGGGGGGGTCACGAGCTGTCAGCCTCCATCCCAAACCCTGCTTTGCCTCCAGCATTTATAATGGTGTTAAATTAAAAACACTTTTTTATATATTTATATGGTGGGGTCGCACTCAGAGACTTGCTATGTGAAAGGGGTCACCAGTAAAAAAAAAAAAAAAAAAAAAAGTTTGAGAGCCACTGTCTTAGAGCTCTGGTTTCAAGCTGCCTGCAAATGGCATCATTGCATCATTCATGGTTTCATGCTTTCTTCTGTAGCCATCGGGTCTAGAAACTAGGATTCTCGTGTTGTCAAATGTTTATGTTGTGTATGCACATGCCTGTGACTTAATCTGGCCTGACTGGGAAGGGAAATCATAGAATCATAGAATATCAGGGTTAGAAGGGACCTCAGGAGGTCATCTAGTCCAGTCCCCTGCTCAAAGCAGAACCAATTCCCAACTAAATCATCCCAGCCAGGACTTTGTCAAGCCTGACCTTAAAAACCTCTAAGGAAGGAGATTCCACCACCTCCCTAGGTAACCCATTCCAGTGCTTCACCACCTTCCTAGTGAAAAAATGTTTCCTAATATCCAACCTAAACCTCCCCCACTGCAACTTGAGACCAGTACTCCTTTTTCTGTCATCTGCTATCACTGAGAACAGTCTACATCCATCCTCTTTGGAACCCCCTTTCAGGTAGTTAAAAGCAGCTATCAAATCCCCTCTCATTCTTCTTTTCTGCAGACTAAATAATCCCCGTTCCCTCAGCCTCTCCTCATAAATCATGTGCTCCAGACCCCTAATAATTTTTGTTGCTCTCTGCTGGACTCTTTCCAGTTTTTCCACATTCTTCTTGTAGTGTGGGGCCCAAAATTGGACGTAATACTCCAGATGAGGCCTCACCAATGCCGAATAGAGGGAAATGCTCTTTCTCTTGAAATCACTCCTTGTAGCTTCTGTAGGACTCTTTGGTTTTACTTGGCCTGCTACAAACCCATAGAAAACTAAGCAGTTCCCATGCAGAATGGCTAATTTCTAGGGTTTATATATATAGGCCACAAAGGGATGCTGGAGGAGGATGGGTTTGGCCACTGGGAGGAAAGGCCAGGTTAGGCTGTCTGTGATGAGTTCCAACCAGCTCTCAGAACGGGTTAGGCAGCTGACTTCACTGTTAGAAATAGAGAACTTTTCATGGAACCCAGAAAAGTTCAGTCTTGAAGAGAGAGCCCCTTGGGGAGAGTAGGCAGGTGGGAGTATGAGGCTTCTTGCTTGATATGGGAAGTGATTTCTTCTGAGTGGCTTTTGATGGGGCTAGAAAGCTGGGGACGGGCTCATTTTTAAAGAGGTATGCAGCAAATTGGACTCAAGGAGGGAATAAGGCCACCTTTGTGGTGGTTATGTGGGGGAGGGAATGAGATACTGCAATGCACCAAGGACCATTATATGTATCTTTCAGTTCCTAGGGATCAAAGATGGGTGTATTTCTTATGTTTAGATCTGCTCAGGAACTGAAATTTCTGTCCTGCAAAAACGCTTTCATTTTGGAGAGGTGGCCGGGGGAGATTCCAAATCAGACCAAACAGTGAGAGATGTGAGATTTTCACTGGGAGGGACCGAGATGGAGTTTTTCAAAAATTTCCGGTCCCAGCTCTCCAGCCTTTCCAGCTCTGCAGCAGCCAGTGAGCCCATGTTGCCAAGGAACTGGGGAGGTGTGCAAAGAAGCTGTCAGGAAACCAGTGAAACTTGCCTGGTTTCCCTCAAAAGATTGATCAAAATCAACACATTCTTGTGGAACCTTTTGATTTTTGCCAAATCAACATTCTCTGACAGAAAAATGTTCCACTGGAAAACTTCTGACCAGATATACTTCAATTCTAAGCAGGAAAACTCTGTATATTATTCTGGCTGTAAATGTATTAAGACATCCTAACTTCCTCCACCATAGTCCCAGCCTAATTAGAGCTTCCATTGTTATAATTTGCGGGGAGGAGGTATCATTAGAGTGAGGACTGTCTCTTGCACACAGTTCTAGCTGTATACACTTTAATACTCAGGAATGATTAATTTAGGACAAATGTGTCTAGTCTAGTTGTGGCTTGCCTCATTTAATTATGCCCATACCAATTGATTACATGGACTTCTAACCCATATATATTTGTGTGGCATATCCTATAATTTATATAATTTATTCATAAATACATATTGTAATTGATGTATAAACACATTTGTGTGTGTTTATACTCACACATCTGTCTTTGAGGCACAGTATACACAAATATAATGGAAGAGCTGAGTTAGAGCAATGAAGAATGAGTCACTGTACTTGGCAGTGCAGAGGATTCAGGGGAGATTAATGACTTTGCCTGCAGCTCCTGTGTAACTTTCCCCAGCCATTGAAAATTAAATGTCACATACGACAACTCACTCTCCATTAGTTAATTGCATGTGGAATGTGTGTCTGGTGTGAAAGCTCCAGAGGCTGAAGCAGAACATAGGAAACTGAACCCCAGAACTAGATTTAGTGCTGACTGTCGGGCCATGTCTCAGAAGAGCAGATTGCTTGCGAAATCCGCCACACTGCATCGATCAGACACACGTTTCTTTGAACTTTCTGTAATTAAAAATATCACAAGGCTCCTCATAAAGGTATCTCACTTGCTGCAGAGTCACTTTGGATTTGAAAATTTCTAGCATGTGTTTTGGATCACATTTAAAAGATATTCATCTATAAAGGCAATAGAAGTGCTTGCCTCAATCTTCCTTTTTTTTCCCAGTTTTGGTCATCTATGAATGAATCCACTGGAATGAGAAGAGCTTCTTTTTAAAAATAACAGTTGCTCAACTACATGCCCTGAATTGGATTTGCTGTAGCCATTGAATTTGTTCCTTGGGCTAGAAAAGGTGTCATTTTAAAAGTTGTTTTCCAGGTTATAAACATGTGTAATGTCTTTAGACTTCAGCAGAACAAGTGTCTTGTCACTGCTGTCTACATTATATTATGGTGCATTGACAATGGATGTATCTGTCTGCTTGACCTGAGCACCCTTTCAAATATTAATGGAAAGAAAGCCTCTTCAGAGGAAAGTGTGGTTAGCAAACAGAGCAGCAGCTGCAATGAGTAGGCAGTAAAAGAGGGGGGGGGGGGGGGGGGGAAACAACCGCAAACTCACTGTGTCTAGATGTACACTCACCCTGTAAGTAAACCAAATACACTACAAAAGTTTGTTTCAGAATCCTGCAAAAAACAAATGTTACAGGCTCGAAGTCTAGTTAGACTATATTATACAAGAAACCATAAGCTATTTAATATAAACTGTTCTGGGCCCAATCATCATCATTCTATTTCCTGAAACCCTCTTCTCTATTGTCTCATTAAAAAAAATCCCCATGTCCCTCCCCTTTCTACTGGGTTGTTTATCTTTTCTTATTTAGACTATAAACTCTTTTTGGTATGTGATTGTGTCTCCGTTTGTATGCGTATACGCTGTTTTTTCATGTGATGACACAGCTTCCAAATTCTGTCAGCCCCAGAAGTGGTTCAATTTAACAGGTCTTTGGAAGCTTGTTTGCTCACTTCTTTTCAAGGCTTTTTCTTAAATCTCTTCCCCATAATATTTCAATGAAAATATTGAAACACAGCTAACTCATACCTCGTTGCTAACCATATTGGGATTGAAGAGCTATAGACATCTTGAGTCTCGATGCATCTTTTCTGTCTGCACATACAACAGCTTTTTCAGCTAAAAATGTAAGCGGTGACCGTATTAATGACTGCAAACTGTGCCGATGGGTTTGCTGCTTGGATGACTTCAGCTGTGTCCCTCTCAGCATTAAGGATCTGGAGAGAGCGGAGTGTTATTGCATTTATTATGGTTGAAAACTGGGGATGAGTCACCCACAGATAGCAAAGAATTTTATCTATAAAGTTTCTCTTGTTAGGAGTTTCTGGTACAGCTCCACCTTACCTTGTTGTACCAGAAAGTCAGAACTAAATAACTGAAGTGATCAAACATTAAGTTGCACAGAATAGCAACTTCAAAGCAGATGAACTTGCCCGTTCTCCAGTTGGATGTCATATGGGACCCTATAGATTGGTATATTATACAGGTGATGAGAATCAACAGCCCCAAGAATAGCGATTCATCCAATGTAATAAACTCAAGTAGAAGCAGCAGCAATAGTGGATAGTGTTTGACTTTCCAGTGTGGTCCCTAGTTGTGAGCTTTCCTTACAGTGGAATTGGGTTATGTATAGCCAGGACATCTGGTCACCCTAACTGGTACTGACAACACCTAAAGAACCAACCACAGAAATGAGGCATAATGGATCCCTCAGGGTCCAGTGGATGAGAGTGAATGGGTTGTAAAATGAGATGAAGGGCTTAGACATTTTATTGCATGTATAGGGTTGGATGAGCCAGTCATGACCATAGAAGAAATACAAGGTGTCTTCAGCCTTTCCATTTGTACCAAGAAACAAATCCCAGCTCAAAAACTAAAGTGCAGTATGAAAAACTTGTGTGATATTTTCTCACCTCTAGATAGTGTTAAAAACTGCATTACCGCCCGTTCCCGAAACTTTTGCTGTTTAGACAAATTGCTGTAATTGCAATGAGGAACATAGAAGTCCCCTTGTATTAGAAAGTTTTTCACGCTAATTTGTGATCTTTTCCACTATAAAGTTGACAAGCTGTTTCTGGCCAAACTCCAAAACACAGGCCTTAATGCAGCACTGTTTCCCAACAGCCTTGTTAGTTAGTTACATAAACTTGTAATAGCACATGAAAAGTTCATAGTTGTATTATCACTGTGGTTTTTATTTAGATTCAGCACATGTTGGTATTGCTTGGCTTTCTCCAATAACAAACTGGAAGACATTCAGCCTGTAAACATAGTTTGTTGTTGGGTTTTTTTTTTTTTTAAATCACCTGAGCATTGTAAAGTATAATCTTTTGGGGAAGCAGAGCTCAATTCAAGCATTGTACTATATTGAGTGGTAGGCAATGCTGTTTTCTAGCTAGTATGGCAAATGGGGCTTGTCTTTGTGAATCCCAAGTACTGGAAACAATAACTATCTTGGCTGGGATTTTCAAAGGAGCCTAGAAGAGAGAGGTGCTCAAATCCCATTGGAAATTCAGTAAGAATAAAGCAGCTAGTTTCCTGAGGCTTTTTTGACATACCCAGCCTTAGCCCCCAGTGGGTGCAGTTTGCCAGACAAATTTTGAAATGTTACTTGACAGTAATCTGGAAGAGTAGTGGAAATTTTACTCTGATATCTAAAATATTTTAAGGTATTTTTGTTGGGAGATTCTGTCGGGCTTTGCTTTCCAGAAAAGATCAAAAATGGGCTGATGCCAAACACTTTATTTCCAGGTTTGAAATTCTCCCATTCCCCCATATATTTTTTTTAACTTCCTCCTAGGCTTCTCCTGTTTTGGTACTTTATATATGATGAGCAAGTCCATATGTCCAGGAAGTTAAGACATTCATTCTCTTATTTTTAAGATTGCAATGACCCAGCCTACCCTGCAGCCCAGATTAAATGTTCATTTTTAAATGATTGTCATAAAATAAGCAGCTAGTTAAGTGTAGACTGGAAAAAAAGGGCAAAGGATGAGCGGGGGAGGGATAGCTCAGTGGTTTGAGCATTGGCCTGCTAAACCTGGGGTTGTGAGCTCTATCCACTCAGGGATCTGGGGCAAAAATCAGTACTTGGTCCTGCTAGTGAAGGCAGGGGACTGGACTTGATGACCTTTCAAGGTCCCTTCCAGTTCTATGGAAATAGGTATATCTCCCAATGCAGTAGGAAAAAATCTTTCAAGCTGATGCATAATAGCAAAGAGTCACTGGGGGGACAGTTGTTAGAAGCAATATGCCCCTCTATCAGCCTGACCACTTCTGTCTAACAACTGTCCGTCTAGTGACTCTTTGCTGGTGTGTGTGTGTGTGTGTGTGTGTGTGTGTGTGTGTGTGTGTATATGTATACACACACACACACACACACACACACACACAAATTTGCTTCCTGTTAGGTAGAGGAATGTCTAATGGTTTATACTTAGTGTGGTGAAGAGGAGGGAAGTATGGTAACTTGCTCAAACAGGCATGTGGGAGAGAACTGCCCTTGCCAAAAGTGCAAGCTTTCTGCCACTTATGCATTGGCTTCAGTCCGGCTTGCCTTGATCCTTTGCACTGAGTTTCTTATCGCTTCAGCACTATGAGATAGTGACTGCTATTGACGTAACCAGTCAGCACTCTTTTACCTCTGACTAAAGTGAAAACCTGGGGAGCCTTCCATCCTAAAGTGCTTCACATCATATAGACGTACAACACCACTGAAATGCAGACACGTCTTTGGTGTGAGTTCAACAATCGGGTGGACAATATGCACGCAGCATCCTACACAAACTATGGAGGAGAGTTGGAATAAGGACACTGGCATAAAATTATGGGATGTTTAACATCCTTGCAAAATGGAGAGACATTTAGTTTTTTAGGTTATATCGTCAAGACGAGCATAGTGTGTAAATTGCATGAAAGTTGCTTTGACCTTGAAAAAATGAAGGACTGTCTCGACCCTGGTGAGATGTGAACATGTGCTTCCAGGAAATCTATGCACAAGTTGATGTTGGGCAATATTTTGCATGAGGTGGTATCTTAGAACAGGTTTCTTAGTGGTAACCATAGTAACGAATGGCTCATGTGCTGAATTTTCATTTGCAACCACTGCAATTCAAACGTGATGCTCAGACCACTAAGCATCTGCTCCAACATCAAAAGACGATGATAATTCATTTTCATTTTAAATAAATTCCTGTTTTAATCAAGGAAATTTCTGGGAGTGGAGTGCAAAAAGCAATTTATTATTAGCACTGTGATTTTAAAATATGTTCCCACTTTGAAGCAGTCTCCATTGAAGAAGTATTAAAGTGTTTGAATTTGTACAGTTATAACAGGGATAGATTACAAATTGTGACTTTTTGCAACCCTGTTTTCCCCCCCCCCCCCTCAGGAATGATTGTAATTTCTTATTATATGGAATAAAAATGATCATTTGTTTAAAATGACATACATTTGTAAACCTGATGATACTGTATGTAAGTTCAGTAGAAACTATTTTATGTAAGTAAAAACAATGTTATAATATTGATATTAAGATTTATGTTTAGCAATGTTTTAGAGTTATAACAGCATTTCTCACAAAGATTAAGATGAATGCATTACCATTAGGTTATACATTTTGCATCATGAGCTGTAGATTATGCTAACTTTCATGCTATTAGTGCTTATGTAAGACTTTATCCATTGCGGGGGGGGGGGGGGCGGGGGAAGCTGTATAACCTGAATTAATAGTAGGCAAAAATTGCTAGGTTTCTTAGACATCTTAGATTTGCTGATTAATTCTCATATGTGAGAACTGCCATGTAATTGCAGTGTACCATTGTGAAAACAAAAGCAGGAAGAAATGTCCTTGCCTAATATGCTGTTCTGGTACAGTAATACATGCTTGGAAATCGTGATGTGAAGATAAGAAAATCTGATGCTGCTTCTTACGTCAGATTTCTGCCATGGCCTCCTGCATGCGTGAATTGGTGACACGGGTCATTGGAGCGCAGATATTAGCATATTTTCTGAGTGCTGCGAAGCTTTGAGGATGGCCAGAAGGAGAGGCTGAGAGAGCCTAAAAGTGATCATGATCAATATAGAGACTTTTTTTTTTTTTTTTTAACAGCATGGCTGCTTGGTTGAAGATAAAGTAAATGAATTCACCAACCTGTGCATGTAGGATTTATCAGTTCAAATGCTTATGATTGCGTTCACCATCTTCTGCTCTACTGAGGGGTGTTGATCTAGCATTGTCTTTCTGTCTGAGTAATCGGGCTATCCTGGATTTACATGTTTAACCCTTTGAGGGATAATTGACAAACCATACCCATGTTTTTCCTCCAGACATTTACATTCTAAAAGTGATTTTATAATGTACATTTGTCTAATGTCTTATTTCTGTAATTAAAGGAAAGAAAATCTTGTGCTTAAGACACTGGAATGTGGGAGATCTGGGTTCAAGTCCTGGAGCTACCACAGGTTTCTTGTGTGACCTTGGTCGTGTCACATAATCTCAATCCTCTGTCTATAAAGTGGGAATGATGATGTTTCCTTTTATCTGTCTTGTCTATTTAAACAGTCCCAATGAGCTTACAGGCTATGGTTATGGAGCACGTAGCATAATGGGGTCCTGAACTCATTTGGAGCCTCTCTGCACTGTTGTAATATAAATAATAAAAACATTTTTGTTGTTTCATTTGTACAGCTTTTTAAAAGCAAAACTGGAACTCTCCCTTTTTTTCTGTATGTCAAATACTTCTTTAAAACAATATAACAGCGTTAGCTACAGTCTCCTTGGTTATGTTTTATTAAGATCACAAAGGTGTTTACCTAATTTCTTCAGCCAATTTTGAATGTCACTCAAGACATCCTCTAGCAAGGCAGAACGAATATCTGTCAGCCTTCCATAAAAACATCTTTGATAGTTGCAAAGTAGTCAGTTGTTTTAGGAGCACATAGTCATCCAAGAGGAAAAAGATACTTCAAATTATTATTTAAGGATTATCTTTGAAGAACAATGCATTAATACATAATGGATTTAGTGTTTTGTATTAACTGATTCCCCATCCCTCATTAAAATAATGGTAAGTTTGTTTCAGATTTTCAGAAATGTATACAGCAAATATGAACTGAAAAGAAAAAGCTATTTTACTAACACAGGTAGTAGATACAATAGTAATACCTATATGCCTGATAGGTGAGTGCATTAGACATGCGATGGATAGATACTAGGAGCCCTTTTCTGAAGGGATTTTGAAATGTTTTTATGAGCAGGAAAATAAATACCCATGCAAAACACTTTTTAAAGGTTGTATTTTCATTTCCCATTTACTGTTCTCTAATACTATTGAATTGCTCAAACCCTATTGAACATAAATTAAATTATTTCCCAAGTATGTGCTATGATCATATATTAACTAATAAGGGATGCAAACAGAAGTGAAAAGTGTGCTTTTCTAGGCTCCTAATGTTTTTACATAAGATATATTTTACTAATAAACTGTACCTAAAAAAAAAAAAACATAGTACATGAGGCAAGGACCAACTTAAAAAATAGTTTAGCCTTTGTGTCTGAATGTGTAATAAACTGATTCTGCCTCTTTTGATGTTTCATAGAAATGGAGATGCAGTTAACCAAATGGCTGTTACTCCTTTCCCATTACCTTCAAGCTCCCAGTCTTCCATTGAGGTAAGATGTGTTTTTTGATTAGGGTTTACTATTTTAGATTAATCATAATTAGTACAATATACATTCAAACACCTTGTCTGATTAATCCCTGAAAGCTAATATGCATTAGGTAGGAACTGGATCAAATGTGTGTGTTTTCCCTTGTTTTTTAAATGAAACAATTGGCATGGTGCTAGGTGACAAGATATTGTCTTAGTTACTGTGATACAGCAGGAAAATAAATCATTGAATGAAAGCCTTGCTGTCTCCTGTCACGATTATTTTTGAGAAAGTTGAAAGTTTTGTGGTGGGGAGATGTTGCCTGGAACACAAGTGAAATCTGAGGATCCTCCCAGTGAAGAAATTGGCATTTTCTGTGGGAGACATGCAGGGAGACATCTTGTAAGTGAAGGCCAAGCAGGGCCGCCCAGAGGATTCAGGGGGCCTGGGGCAAAGCAATTTCGGGGGCCCCTTCCATAAAAAAAGTTGCTTTACTATAGAATACTATATTCTCGTGGGGGCCCCTGCAGGCATACTAAGGCCAAGACGTCCCACCAGGTTTTGATTCCCTCGCCCGCGCCGCTTCCCGCCGCCCCCATTGGCCCGGACGGCGAACCGCGGCCAGTGGGGGGGCCACGATTGGCTGAACCTGCCGCATCAGCAGGTAAATAAACTGGCCCGGCCCGCCAGGGTGCTTACCCTGGCGAGCCGCGTCCCAAATGTTGCCGACCCCTGCAATAGAACTATTTCCATATTTATTATTTGCATTACAGTAGAGAGGTAGGTCCCAACAATGATTGAGGGCCCTGTTGCACTGAGCATCATACAGTTACATGGTGCAAGATCATCCCAGCTCCTAAAAGCTTTCAATCTAGATAGCCAAGGGTGTAAGGGGAAACAGGCACGGTGAAATAACTTGTCTGTTTGGCATGACCAGGAATAGAACCCAGGACTCCTGATTCCCAGTCCTGTGACCTAGCTATTAGACTATGTATGTGATTTACCGCCATGCTGTATACTACATTTCTGTAGTGGAAATGACAGTATGTTACTATATCTGACGTATTAACATGGAGTTTTAGTGTATAGTATCATAATATGCATCTTAGCAACTAAAACCATATGGATGTTTGTTTGTTCTCCTCCAACAGTAAGAGCTTCCTCGGTGTGACAGTGCTGTTCTATATTATGGTTGTTGCATCAGCCCTAATGTGACTCTTTTTATCCCTTTGAGCTTTATGAATGCAATGTGCTTACTACGCAATGCAATCTGGAATGTTACCACATCGTTATCAATTTGATGTCTCATCATCATAATATAACTGAGAAATATGGTACTTATTTGTAGATATAGCACATGGCTAGCCTTGCTGCTGCTTATTAATTCTATATCTTCTTGAGCTAATAAAGCAAAGCAGGTTTAATAAGTCAATTGGGGCTTGGTCTAGCCTTGAATTGTAAAATTCTGGTCATTAGTACATTTGCTTTTTGATATTTTAATAAGCATTATTACAATCATGCAGCCTTAGCTCACGCTTTGCAATGTTAAATGGAACTTCTGGAGCATGCTTTTTGCAGTTTTCAAGTTACAGTAACATTTAAGGCCATTTATTGTACATCCATGATGCAATTCAGGTGCTATTATGCTGTACAGAAAAGCCACATTAATTAGCTTTTGTTTCAGGAGAACTCTTTAATTAAAACCCTGGGTTTCATTTACCTATTTTGTAAAATAAGAATATTGCCTTTTGAACTGATGCTTCATGCTCCTTTGGGTCCTGGTCCATGCAGCCAGAATCCTTGTTCGTCTGCGGTTTCTAGGGACCAAGCCTTTAAGTTCACGTTAAAGTTTTCTTGGTCATTTTGTGATGACCTCAGTAGCTGCTGTTGTCCCCTACACTATATCTAGAACGCCTCCCTTCTCATGTTGGTAAATAGTAAAGGTAAGACAAGTAGTAACTTCAGCTGCTGTGTTCTTGCACCCTCATGGTATTACCTGTTACCCTGCCCTTGAAGGGTTCATTCCTGTGGAGCTGCATGTTTAATAACCTTCACTGAAAGGCAATATAAATTTTGAAGCAGCTTTGTGCAAATGTACATTTGGGGGAGAGAGGGAAAGGTTTGTCATTTTATTTGAGTGGTTGAATAGCTCAGGAACTGGTGATAGGTATAGAGCCTTCTACCTCTAGTTTTCCATTTTCTAATTTAAGTCATCAGACTAGAAGTTGTTTTCATGTGATAGTTGTGCCATATCCCATGGAACTCTGTTTGGTAGTCTCACTCCAGGTTGCCATGGTCAAGTTTTTATATCACCAAAATCTACCACTATGCAGGAACCAAAGAATTCTGTCCCTTTTGCTATTTGACCCTTAAAGGTAGACCCAGTAGATGGGTAAAGTTACGTGCAGTGAAGGGACTTTTTTTTACATATTTTGTGGCTAAATGCAGAATTTTGATTTCTAGGGCTATCCATCAGACATTTGACACCACTTTAAAAAATACTTCAAATGGTTGTCATAATTATGTAGGGCTTTATATTACACTTTTTGCTGTAAATTAATTGTTCATATCTTAAAATGTAGACCATATTATGTACTTTCAGAGGAGAGACTACGCAGATGTTTAACAATATGTATGGCTTGTAGTTTGCATAAGAATTTTTGTATCTTATAAACAGGCCTGGAGAGACAAGGTGGGTGAGGTAATAATTTAGCAGTATGTTATGATGCCTACATAAATACAAAATACTATTACTAAACAGAATTAATGTTGATCTCTTCATTTTGGTTGAAGTAGTTTAATGAGAAAAATGGCTGACTAGCAAACATTCCTGTAACATGGGGACATTTTTATTTCTGTGAAACCATAGGACAGGACCACAATAGACTTGTACTGGTACAAAATGAGCTAGTTAAACCAAAATATAGTGTATAAGTCTAATAGAAGCTGTTTGCAAGAACCTTTATATATCATAAAGCCACCTCTTACATAATGTTTTGTAACTGGGATGAGGCATTGTTTGTGAATATTGAATGGACTGAGCCTCCTAAAGAATGGAGAGAAGTAGATTACCTCTTCAGATGGCAAGATGGCCATTTGCATAATTCCCATTTTACTTGTTCAATGCCTAACAAGAATTTAGAATAGCCTGGTAAAGAAGTCTGCTAGTGAAGATCTTTGCAGGAAATTGGATTGGTAATATATAGTTAATTTTGCTTTGTAAGGAAGTGTGTGCTTCGGATATAGAGCAATGACTTGAATTAATTTGAATGATTAAAAAAAAGAGAGGGGGGGGGGGAACTAGCCCTAAAAACAGCCTTCGTCTTCAGGAGCTGGGTAAAAGGAATAAAATTCTCAGGTAAAAATATATCACATGTTTGCTAGGGAGAGAAAAGAGGCTAAAGTTTCTACTTCTGTACTCTTGGTTTGGAATGGTTTTTTTTAAATACAATAGCCCTTTCTTAAGCATGTGCTGCATCATTTTCCAGTCATGATTATGCTCTCTGTATATATGTGGAAAGCACAAGTCACCATGGTATCTATGCACCAAGTACCAAATAATGCTGAAACTTAATTTTTGTAAGACCATTTTCTCTGCTTCAACTATGGTAGCGTTGTATGTTCCATTGCCTCTTCTTGGTGTGAGACCTCTAAAGAAGGAAGAAAACTCCTCATCTGGCATATTACTGCCTCTATTGTGCAAAGGGTGTATGTTGCATGTGCTGTAAAGGAGGGAAAATGTGCTCATCTTCACCTATTGCAGAAGGGAGTTCCATAGCTGAGCACCATTCAGTAAAACACCTTTTCCTCCTGGTTCATGAGCTTCATCCTCAGTAGGGTCAGAATAGTTGTCCCCTAAGTGCTGATTTCAATATTCATGGAGTGATGTGTAAGAAGAGGTGGTCCTAATGTAAATTGATCCTTGACCAATAAAGACCAGCACTTGCCTTCTGAAACGTGTAACACTGATTTTAATCAGTGATGGTTCATTGTGGATCTTCTTCCTTATTTCAAACAAGCATCACATCAAATAAATGCTGTCTAATTTTATCATGAGCTATTTAGGGGTAACGTTTTGTTTTGTTTTTTAAAACAATCTTTACCAGGATCACAGTGGCACTGAACATGCAAGCAGTGAAGAAGATTGCAGCTCAGAAGTTGTCATGAAAAGCTTGACTGATGATGAATGTATCAAAATGGTAAGTGTCACTATCTTTAAAGAAATGTGTTTAGTCCTCCACAAAATTCAAAGCTTGAGAAGTGCTAACATAAAATGGGTTTGGGACACTCCCAACTGTGGTGCAAGAGCACAAGTACCAACCTCAGGGCAGACTGTTAAAACACTAGGGCACAAACCCCAGATTGGTCATGAGTCCTAAACTTAGATTTCACCAACCAGCTGCATTAAGTGCAAACTCCTCAAGTGTATTAACAGCCTAAAACAAAATCACAGGAACTTCCCTTTGATACTCTGGTCTGTCTTGTCACCCAGATGAGGTATCTTTGTAATAGATGGCCCTTAAACCCAAGGATCACAGCAATATTCATTTTACTCCTAGTCTCAAAATACCAGTCACTTTCCCAATACCTTGGATCTCACATGGAAGACAACGCTTGTAGCCATTCCTATAATAAATTATATGGAGATATATTAAATAGGAAAAGGAAGCTAGTTATTTACATGGTTAAAGCAAGTGAATATAGACAGGTGAATTAGTTAGGTTTTAAGGGGTAATAGAGGCTTCTATAACCAGCAAGCTCAATTTGTCCTTTAGGGTTAACCCAGAATAAGCAGATGGGGATCTCTTCCTTCCTAAGAAACTCCTTGCTCTTCCAAAATCCCTCCAACACAGAGATCCTTAGTTCCTTTCGTTTGGTGTTTTTATCCCCCTCCTGCCATATGCTCTCAGTTGCAAACTCAGTTGATGAAAATAAGTCATGCAAGTGGACTTCTCTCCCCTCTGGGGGGGGAGTGGGAGAAGGGTTGCAGAACAACTCTAAGAGCCTTAAGTACAGTGTTTCTCAAACTATTGTACTGGACACCCCTTTCACATAGCAAGACCCCCCATTATACATTAAAAACACGTGTTTATATATTTAACACCATTATAAATGCTGGAGGCAAAGCGGGGTTTGGGATGGAGGCTGACAGCTTGCAACCCCCTGATGGGTCCTGACCCCCAGTTTGAGAACCCCTGCTTTAGTACTCTTGTTGACGATTTCTCAATCCAGATGTAGGGAGTTGCCAGTTGTAAGATCCAACCATGGCCAGTCTGGTATCAACGGGTTTCCTCTTTCCAGATGGGTGTATAAGGAGCCTCTCTCTTCACACTAATTAATGGCCCTCTCCTGTATGGTGATTCATGCAGTCATAGAGGCTCGTAATACATCCCTTCAAATATTACATTGCAATATGGAACGCAGATATTACAAGTCAGATTAATGAACACAGCAACTCACAAGCATTCAATAGAATCCAAACACTTTCTTATAATTCTAATGCCTATCCTATCAGTATTAACCCACAAGTGAGCCAGACAGATTTCAGCTATGTATATATCAGAGTTCAGCGGAGACATGGGGACTTTGGCATGAGCTGGTGCCTGGTCTGCCAGCATCACAGGCCTCATTCTGTTTTCACGCTATTGTAGTACAACTGAGTTTTAGTGAGTAACTCCTGATTTATCTAAGCGAGAGGAAAATCAGGTGTATGATTTCCTACACCTGTTCATATGATTGAGATGTAAATACAGTTCTATATTGAGGTACAGCAGTTGCATGCAGCTCCCTGGTCCTTCTCTGGAGCTATACTCAGCAACAAGGATTTCACATCTACTCGACAATATCTTCCGTGCCCCAGAAAAAAGCTTGTGGCTGTAAATCACACTCATATTTATATTCTAGCGTCATAGATTTTTAAAATCAAAAGGACCATTATCATCCTCTAGTCTGTCCCTCTGCATAACACAGGCTATAGAATTTCTGCATCAAATCCATAACTTCTGGTTTAATGTGGCTCTGTCAGAGTGTGTGCTGTAATAAATATCAAACTCTGCGTTGATACGTGGTGGTGGTTGTTTAATGTGTTAGGATTGTGGGTTATCAGAAATCTAGAATTCCTGGGGGTTGTGCCTTAATCTTCTTTTAAGGCTCTGTTAGAGGTTAAAATAGAGAAATCCTAAGTATGCTGAGGAGTGACTAACCCACAGAAACATAAAATTTCTTGGGACAATCATTTTGTCTGCCTCCCAACCCCCAACCATCCACCCCAGGGCCAGCTCTGGCTTTTTGGCCACCCCAAGCAAAAAAACTGCGGCGCGGCCGGAGCGCGGGTGCAGGGGGACCGGCTTGGGGGGGGGGGGAAGGGAGGAGGAGGGAGGGAGAGAGAGAGAGAGAAGGGGGGCAGCCAGGGCTACAGCAGGGGCGCTGCCACGCGCCCCCTCCCGCTGCGCCGCCGCCTGCCGCAAGGGCTCCGCTCCGGTCGGCGGGGAGGGAAGGAAGAGGACTGCCCTGCAGGGCGCTCTGGTTCTCCATGCCGCCGCCCCCTACAGCCAAAGCGGAACAAGAACAACAACAAAAACAACAACAAAAAGTGGCCGTGCCGCCCTAGGATTGGGCAGAATGCCACCTCCAACAATCTGCCGCCCCAAGCACCAGCTTGCTCAGCTGGTGCCTGGAGCCGGCCCTGATCCACCCCACACTGTTTAGTATAGTTCTTCAGGTAGTGCATTAATTGAGACCTGCTATTTATGCATAATCTATGTAAGATATTTTCATTGAAGGAATGGCTTTTTTGTTTGTTTTGGGGGAGTTGTTTTTCTTTTGCTTCACAAAGTCTTTGGTTTTTGCAAACCTATTTGTTTTTTGAAAATATTTGAACATTACAAACAAATACTTGGAACTCCACTGAGTTTTTGCAAAGAACCAGAAGTTGATATAGTATTTGAGCATTGAAATCAGCCACCAAGCTAACATTGGTTTGTTTGTATTCCTGATTGACAAAGCACTCATGGGTTGAATTTGTGCATTTGAATTGTCCAAACCACCCCAGAAGTTCTGCAATGTTAATGGGCTTGAATACGAATGAACTGGAGTTTTAATGCATGAATTCTAACTGTACATGCAAACTTTTGTTACTCTACCTGCCTTATTTGGCATACTGCAGCTGGGAAACTGAGATACAAATTAATATGAAAAAAATACACAAAGTCTGAAGTGGGTGAAAGAGACAAAGAACAGTTAGAAGAAAAGCTTGGGCAGATATTATGGAGTGGATTACAGTGCAGGAGATGAGGGCAAGAGATGTAGTTGGGGGTGGCATTTTGGAATTCTTTGAAAATTAGGAGGTGAAGCATGAGTTTAATGTAGAAGAGTGGAAGCTATTTCAGAGATCCAAAAAAGGAGCGAGGAGGAAGACGTGGCTGGAGCAATGGGAAAAGAAGATTATGTTGGCAACTGCATTTTGGATGTAATGGAGCAGAAAAGTTGGGAATTGGGGAAACCAGTGAGGACAAGGTTGTAGTAATTAAGACAGGAAGTTATGAAAGCATGAACTAAGTCATTGACAGTAGGGGCGGACAGGAATGGATGAATGAGGGAAAGAGTCCAAAGAAAACAATGGAAAGATGTGGGGAAAGAAGGCATCAATGTGATACTCAGATTATCATATCATTATCAGACGGGAAGGATGTTAGTGTGTCAACAATGACAGAGAGCAAGAAGAGAAGAATTTAAGGGGAAAGATAAGATTGTTTTTATAATAATAATAATAATTAATACCTAGCTCTTATATACCACTTTTTATCACAGATCTCAAAGCACTGTACAATGGAGCTCAGTATCATTATTGCCATTTTACAGATGGGGAAACTGAGGCACGGAGCAGTGAATTGACTTGCCAGAGCCAGGATTAGAACCCAGGTCTCCACAGTTCCAGTCTAGTGCTCTGTCCACTAGGCAGTGTAGTCTTGATCCTGTATATGTTGGTGTACATCCACTGAAGTGACTGGATTTACGTTGGGGTGAGTTTAGACCACTGAGTCTATCAGTAATGACCTTACACTCAATGGTCTAAACTCACCCCAATGTAAATCCAGTCACTCCAGAGTCAGTATCATCTATCCATCTGTCTATCTATCTAACCTATCTATGGAGTTGTCAAACTGAAGAGAAGGTGAAATTTGGAGGATTTGGAGGTTGGATATAGTGCTATTAGGTTAACCAGGAACATCCTGGTGGTTTCAGATGATACTGACCCTGGAGCTAGGGACAGAATAGGCCGTAAAAATAGTGGCGACCGGGTGGAAAGTAAGCTGTGTAAGATCTTTATCAAAATCCAAATTTTGAAAATTGCTTGGTGAATCATGGCAAATCACTCTAGAATGTGGAGTTGATAAAGGGTGTTGGAGATTTCAATAATATTGGCTATATAAATACTCATTTTTATAAGTGGCTTAACAGTTGTTGCTTTCCTCCGAGCCAGAAAGTTGTGTGTTCAAGGCCCATACTGCTACTTGAACTTTTTGCTCTTTGCTAACATTGCAGGTCTATGCTCAATGACTCATTCTTTAGATGAGAAGATAAACAGAGATTCCTGCTGCCAGTCTCTTGGTGACTGTCAAGGCTAAAGGAAAATGATGTCCTATTGCTGAGAGCATAATATTTCTGCTATTGCCCATAGTCATGTCACCACGAGTGTTTACCTTATTTGTAAATTTATGACAAAAAATACGAACTTATATGCAAAATTCTCTCTCAAATGAGTCCAGCTGAAAGCTGCACCATGACACCAGACATTCTTGATTGTACCAGCTGACTGAGTGCAGAATGTTTTCATTTATGTTCGGAGGTTCTAAGAATGTAAACAGCTCAGGACATTTTTGACATGAAAGTTTTAAGAGGGACTTCCAGCAGACTTGCGTTTTCCACAGCATGGGTGACACGTCCAACCAGGTGATGAAAGCTGTAAAGTGATTCAACTCACTGTGTCCATTAACTCTTGGTAAATTTGTCAGGCTGCCCCGGGGGACACTATGCTGCCAGTTCATCGCTTGTAGAAGTGCAAAGTTACATAAATGAATTGGTCATGGACCTGTTTGGATAGAGGGAGGAAAGAAGGGAACTTATTTCTCAGCTGGGATCAATGAAAGTGCTACCAACTAAATACAGTGCTAACGGGGTAGTTGAGGTTAGCTGACAGAATGCTTTGACGTTTTCTGAGGATCTGGCTATGCTGATTCCTATGAAGGGTCATAGAAAAAGAATGAAATTTTTTTAAAGCCATAAAGCAATTCTTTCACAATTTGGATCTTGACTGAGATGAAAATGGTTTGAGTGATAACTGAGGGTACTCATCAAGCAGCTTGCATTCTTGATGTATGTGGGGCATGCATTGCTACATCATGTAAATAGAAAGGATAATTAAATTAATATTAAACAGATAGCATTGTATTCAAGATATCTGAACATGGAACATTGATCTGTTTTTATGCAGCTGAAAGCTGTGTTCTTGTCGCACCCAATGTGTAACCGAGGAATTTCCTAAAGTGGTTTCTGGTACATTTGAGGGGATTAAACCCTTGCTGAGCACAAAGCATTTGAGAAATTTTCAGGGATAGATTCACAATAACCCTTGTGTTTTTCAACAAGTTAATGTCTGTTAATATGAATTTGAAGCTAAGAGTAATAAAATAACTTCTTAATGTGCAAAGACTTTGATACATGTGAGATGTAGTTTCACGTTTTGAATCCCATAAAGCAAAATGAATAATGAAGAATAATAATAATGAATGATGGAGCAAATGAAATAATTCCCCACAGCTCATTAGAATAATCCCTTAGAAAGCAACATCTGTAATCTTTCCTTACATATTTTTTCCTTTGCCATGTCTAGTAATAGAGTAAACTTTCTCTACCTTGTCTTCCTGCTATCTATGCAGACTTTAAAGGAAATCTTTAAAATAATTTAATGTATTTCTTTTACAGTTGCAGAGGTCTCCTTCTGTTTTTCTTACCCTTAGATGATTAATTTTTATGAGACTTGAGGAAACAGGGCCAATATTTTTCAAATGTGGGTACTTAAAATTAGACACTCAAACCTATATTTAGGCACCTTAATAAGTGTCCTGATTTTTTGCACTGGTGCTGAGTACCAATAATATCCTTTGAAGTCAATGCCCAGCATTTCTGAACATCAAGCTGCTTATGTAGGTGCTTTAACATGGGTATAAAGAGCTGTGTTTAGTTACCTAAGTCTGCAAATGTTGGCATAAATTAATGTAGCTTGGCTAAAAGACAATGAAGAACAGTCATGACTGTCTGGAAACATTTGAAGAGGGTATACGCCAAAGAAGGACAGGAATTCTTTAGGATGTTACAAGGAGATAAAACTAGTAGTGGGATGAAATGTAGGTTAGAAGAATTTAGACAGAATATATTAAGGAAACTCTCCTAACAGTGAGATCTATTTGTGTCTGGAAAGAGACTGAAGCACCTTTGTTTGAGATATTTATAACAAGACTGGATGAAACATTATTAGTATTTATTTTGTTGTGGAGAATAATCTTGCACTGGCAAGGGAGAGATGGATTAGATCACTGTTTAGTTCTCTCTTATTTGTTGGCCCAATTCAACAAGATCCCATGCAGGGCCGGCGCAACCCCTTAGGCGACCTAGGTGGTCGCCCAGGGCACTACAATTTGGGGGGCGTCGACCGTGGTGGTATTTTGGCGGCGGGACCTTTCGCTGCCTCTGGGGGGGCAGCATTTCGGGGCGGGACTTCCGCCGCCTAGGGCGGCAGAAAAGCTGGCGGCGCTCCTGATCCCATGGGATTACTCAATATGCTTAAAGTTAGACACATACCCAACTCTAATTTCTTAGGTACATAGGAACATGTGAATTGCCAGACACATGGCGCATCTAATCCAGTAACCTGTCTCCCACAGAGGCTAGTACCAGAAGCTTTAGAGGAAGGTGCAAGAGACCCCACAATAGACAGATGTGGCATAATTTCACCCCCTTTTGCTTCCCCTCTCTGCCTCCCCAGGAGTCTAACCTCCCAACCTCTATATTGCATCTAAATTAATAGGTTTCAGAGTAGCAGCCATGTTAGTCTGTATCCACAAAAAGAACAGGAGTACTTGTGGCAATTTGTTAATCTCTAAGGTGCCACAAGTACTCCAATTCTTTTTGCTAAATTAAGTACTTATAGCCCTGGATAATCCTTGGCTTCAGCATCATGAGGTAGCAAAGAGTTCCATAGTGTAATTGTGTGTCATGTGTAAATAGTATCACATTACAGAATCAGAGGCTTGATTTCTCTGGTTTTGAAGAAATTTAATTTAAATGAAAGTTGAAGCTGATGTGACTTCTTACTTTTTTTTAAATAAAATTACCCTTTTCCCTGTTTAGGATGTCAGAAACAAAGCTGAAAAACAGATGTTGATGGTAGATCAGCAGGATTTGGTGGAGCAACTTCCAGAAAATGTATGTGTGTTTATATGTGAGGATGAGTTTGGGGGGAGGGAAGTTCAATTGAAGAAATGTTTGTTGTATCACAATTTACGCTACCAGGGCTCGTCTATAACTGAAAAGAGATTGAACTAATTCTTATTTGAACACTGAATGGTGTAAAAATATCCTTCTCTTTAAATATGTAGAAATAGTCATGCAAGACTGTGTTAAGAATACAGTTTCCTGTTTTTAAAAATTCAGAATGTTGTCTCTCAGATAAGTCTCTTATACCAAATGAAATTCCATCAGACTTTCTTTGCAGGAATTTCTGGATTCACAGTATCAAGCCTACCCAACTTGGCTCTTTTTAAAATATTAAATATTCTTAAACTGAATTTTCTATTGCCAGTCCAATTAATGTAAAGATCTTCATACTGTGCATTAATCGATAGCTACTGTTGATTTCAGAACAACACATGCTGCCTTTGTATTTTTTTATTTTAACAATTGAACTATTTTGATTTCTCCTTTCCTTTCTTTTAGGTCCTCAATCAGTTAAAACAATCAAAATCTTCAACCAAAGCACCCACCAGTTTACATGAGATATCTTTGGCACCAACACCTTCTTATCTTTCTCCAGAGGCAGAGTTCACCAGCCATAGTGAGACCCAATCATTTCTTTCTGCCAGATAGCTTACATTAATGGCAAAGTTATCCCAGTAGTATCATAGCAAGTACTGTCAAAATGAGTTATAATATTCTCCTATAACTGGGATTGTTTTGGTCCTTCTTAGACACGTTTTGCTTTGTTCTTTTTATTTTAATGTTCCAAAGGGTCAATCATAGAATCATAGGACTGGATGGGACCTCAAGAGATCATCTAGTCCAGTCCTCTGCACTCATGGCAGGACTAAGTATTATCTAGACCAGGGGTTCTCAAAGCCAGTCTGCTGCTTGTTCAGGGAAAGCCCCTGGTAGGCCGGGCCAGTTTGTTTACCTGCCGCGACCGCAGGTTTGGCCGATCGTGGCTCCCACTGGCCACAGTTCACTGCTCCAGGCCAATGGGGGCTGCAGGAAGCAGCGCGGGCCGAGGGATGTGCTGGCCAGCCTTTCCGCAGCCCCCATTGGCCTGGAGCAGCGAACCGCGGCCAGTGGGAGCTGCGATCGGCTGAACCTGTGGACGTGGCAGGTAAACAAACCGGCCCGGCCCACCAGGGGCTTTCCCTGAACAAGCAGCGGACCGGCTTTGAGAACCACTGATCTAGACCATTCCTGACAGGTGTTTGTCTAACCTGCTCTTAAAAATATCCAATGATGGAGATTCAACAATCTCCCTAGGCAATTTATTCCAGTGCTTAATCACCCTGACAGTTAGGAAGTTTTTCCTAATGTCCAACCTAAACCTCCCTTGCTGCAATTTAAGCCCATTGCTTCTTGTCCTATCCTTAGAGGTTAAGAAGAAAATTTTTTCTCCCTCTTCCTTGTAACAACCTTTTACGTACTTGAAAACTATTATGCCCCCCCCTCAGTTTTCTCTTTTCCAGACTAAACAAGCCCAATTTTTTCAATCTTCCCTCATAAGCCATGTTTTCTAGACCTTTAATCGTTTTTGTTGCTCTTCTCTGGACACTCTCCAACTTGTCCACATCCTTCCTGAAATGTGGCACCCAGAACTGGACACAATACTCCAGTTGAGGCCTAATCAGAGCAGAATAGAGCGGAAGAATTACTTTTCATGTCTTGCTTACCACAATGTAACAATTTTTTTTAATATAAAAAGGTTTGAAACATTTTCCCCATTATTTAGTATTCTTTTAAAAGTTTGAAGGAATTTTTCTTTCCATATTGATTTCCTGTTCCACTGGTAAATAGTAGGGTTTTTTCTCCATGTTAATAATAATAATAATTAATAATTACAAGAACGTGATCATAGATTGTTTAGTTTTTGTTTGTCAAAAGGATGGTCATTAGTAATATCAGAAGTGCTCTTGTGTCACAAATATCTTGGGCCACTTTTGCTTTTGGATAGTTGCCCTTTGCAGCTGCAGAACAAAAGTGTTGCAACAGTGCATATGACCCACGTCTAGTTCTAAGTGACAAGTTGATTTTAAAAAATCCTGAATGTAAGCCTGAAAAATCCCCTGTGTTTCACTGCCATGACACTGCGTTGTCACATCTAAATGTTTTGTCATACTGATCAAAATCACACAAGTCACATCTCAATTTCTGAAGTCAATTTCACACCAGATTCTAATAGTTCTAAGCTCAGATTTTAGGTTGTCTTCACAGTATTCCTCCTACATGACTGTATAGGGATATTGAGCAAGTTTTTTGCTCTTTAATTACTAATGTGCATACTTATTAGATCAGTTATATACACATTTAATATTGCTGACTAATTTCTTTTTCTTTTAATGTTTTTAGGCAATGTACTGCCTCCTCTGTTGCCAGTGGATCCAGCCACATGCCCAATTGTTCCAGGGCAAGAGATGACTATAGAAATATCCAAGGGGCGATCAGGCCTTGGTCTCAGCATTGTAGGAGGGAAAGATACTCCACTTGTGAGTTTGTTAAGCTATTATTCATTACCTTAATTAAGAAGCAGAAAAAATAAGGAAAAGAAAATTTTGAAATAAGCAATACCATATATCCAGTAGGCCTCTGCTAAATTATTCAGTGTTGTGAATGGCATACAGCTGCTTTCATAATAAACTTGGTAGTTTTGCCTGATATGTAAGATTCAGTATTTATTATTTCCTTTTAAATTGACAGTTATATATATTTTCACTACTATCTTCCATTACCATCATAATTGTTTATTATGTACCCCACTTTCTACAATTTAAGCCATATAAATTAAAGGTTTCGATGAGTTCCCATTGCTCACTTTTATTATTCCTAGAATGAGCTCTATTTATTTTACACATAAGCCTTCTCCCTCTCATTTTAAAAAAAAATAATGAAATTGTAAATTACTGTATTTAATCTGAAATGTCCATGACTGGATCACAAAATGAATGTCACAGCTTCGCTTTGTGCTAACACCTGCATACTTTAAAAACACAAATGCTTATTTTGTGCACTGTTTAAGCAGGACACCTATTAAGTCCCTGCCAGTACCACCCCAGACTGGACACAGGTCGGCAAAGATAATTTTATTACTTTTGTGTGTGCTCCTTGGTTTAGTCTACCCCTCCAGCCATGCTGCTTAAAAAGTTTGATTTTTTTTTGTCAGTACCATCCTAATTTGTATTGTATTCAGCACCATTAAAGTATATCATCGATATGCAAGTTCAAAAGGTTAGCTAGCCTAAACTTTTTCTTTCTTGTTTGTGCTAGGTGATTTGTTATTTTAGTTCCTCACTCTTTCTCTGCGAGATACAATATAGTACTATAATTTAACAGACTTTCAATATTAAATTCTTGGTATCAGCAAATTGAGTCTAGAGTTCTCTGTATACAGCTCTGTTGCAGTTTGCATGAGAATTGGGTCATCTTGAATCTTGCCATGAAGTGCGTTAAGCTGATAGAGTTGCTTCGTAATCTCTTTACATACAATTATTCAAGAAAATACATAGTAATACATCTTTAAGCAGTAAGGTCTGTTACTCTCAGCAGGTACAACTTGAAACATTTCAGAGGAAGTCACATCTTAAGCAAAATATAAATGAGAGGGACACAGCACAACTGGGTGATTTCGTTTATAAATTGTAGGCCATGTCCTGGTTTTATAATATTAGAACCCAGATCTGAAGTAGTTCAGAATTTTGGTCCCATTTATCTGAAGCTCCAAAATGTGTAGGGTTCCAGTAAATGATTCTCTTTCAGATGGAGTTTCGAAAAACTGGGTTGAGCTGGTTTAAGGTTTTCAAACATCATTGGTTCAGTTTTGGTTTTGTAAAGCTGTGGGATGGTTTATGTCCAAGTTCCATTTTATCAAGATCCCTAAAACTCAGGGGATTCAAATATGGGGTTTTATATTGAGCCATCTCTTTTTGCTTCTTCATTTAAATGTTTTCAAATTCCAAGTGGCATCCTGTCATAACTAATCCATTATAAATCTTTCCTGAGAATTTCATAGTAATGAAATACATAAAAGTTTCTGCTGAGGGGCAAACAGGAAAAAAAAAAAAAACACTGTGCTATAAATTCAATAGCTATTATAGACTGGATTCTGTGTTTGTTAGATTATTTATTAAAGCGTCCACCTAGAAATTTGTAAAGAAAACAATTTATGAAGTTATCAACTTGCTTTCAGCAATAGAGAAATTCATCGTATGAAGTAAATTTTCAAACATGTCTGACTTCCTTTTTTAAGTTACAGGACCTGCCAAAATAAATCTTAGCTGGTCTTCATCTTGTTCATTTTGAGCATTCAAAAGCATGCAGTATTACTTCATAGTAAACAAGTTGCTCTTATTAGACCAGAGGTTCCCAAAGTGGGCGATACCGCCCCCTGGGGGGCGCTGGAATGATCCAGGGGGGCAGTAGTCGCCTTGGTTGCAATTGGGGGGCGTTGAATAAAAATAAGGGGGCGGTGGAAGCATAAAGAGAATATAAGAAAATTTTGAAAAAACGTTCGTACATGTTTCATCTGTTGTGTAAAATAGAGTTAAAGTTATAGTGATTACTCTATTTTCCAAATAAATTCACAAATTATAACCGATCAGGTGTCAAGTCCGCCAACAGCTCTTAACAAGCAAGTGTTGGCAGGCGAGCGTGTCGCGCATTGTCGGGAAGTCCAGCATGCATCGGCAGGAATATGTGCGTGTAATGACTTGTTTACAATACAATACTATAAATAGGCGACATGTATGAAATCTAATTTAGATTGTTTCTGACTTGCGTAAAAAGCAGTTAATAATAGTGCAATAAGTATTTAAAAATTTTTATTCATATTCGATACCTTCGATCTTTACGGATTACGGATCACATACAAAGCAAATTGTATTATTGTTGTTTCAATAAAACAGCAATTTACCCGTGAGTATTTTTATACATTTTCTTACATATCTACCGTACATTTCTGTGTCTCTAGTGCTTACTAATAAAATCGTAGCAGGCTTGTGTCGGTACAGTACTATTTGAAGTGTACAGTCAATATATTTGTCATATTTTATTACAATATTAACAAAAACGGGGGAATGAAATCGTAAAAAAACTGTTAACTATTAACATTTATTTATATCTATCGAATCATCTGTGTTAAGTGGTAAATAAGGCGTGTGTTAATAAGGAACAATTATTTAAATAAGGGCAAACTAAGTTAAAACTATTAACTGATTTTTAATTGCATGTTGATTATTTTTTAAATTAATTATTTCTTGATAAATTTAGTTTGATATTTGACAATTCAATATCAAATACATATATCTAATGCTGAGCAAAGAACAAAACCCAGTTTATTAGTTTCATTAGTATTTTAGTTTGGTTGTCTTTTGTCGTCTTATGCAAAAACCACTGTATACCTGATGTCGTGGGCGATATTCTAATAACACATCTTTCTTTACTATATTGTAGGACGTAAGTAGAAATATAGGTACATAAAAGAACGCAAATTTGTCACTGCATCTTTCTGTTTGTTCGCTTAAAGAAGGTAGATTTCCAGGGGGGCACTGAGTAATTTTTTTTCTGAAAAGGGGGCGGTAGGCCAAATAAGTTTGGGAACCATAGTCTGGTCTGCTAATTTACTGTGGGGATCTAAGGGATTCTTTCTTCAGTTACATGCACACAATCTCTCTTCGCTTCAGTGGGACATGCATATGCATAACTACAGACAAATTGTAGACCTAAAGGGGCCAGATCTTCAGCAGGTTTATTTGACTTAGATCGGTTAATAGAGCTGATTTACACCAACAGGTGACCTGGCTCTCAGTATTTTGATGCCATGTTTGTCACTAGGGCAAAGAGATGATTGTTTTGTGGTGTGATGGTGAAAACTGAGAGAATAATAAAACAAAACAAGGAGCAGTGGAGGGAAATACCATCTGCGTTTGTTAGAAAAATTTCTCCTCCTCCCTCTGGCTCTGTGGGATATAAGGTAAGAACAAAGGAGTGGAACTATTGATAGCTAATTAGCATGCCCCATGCTTCTTTTCATTCTTCATTTTCAATTATGTGGGATAGGTGGGTAAATTTTATATTTGTAAAGCCAAAATAATTGACTGGTAGCTTCACTGCTTGTGAGTTATTAGATACTCAGGGCCCATAGATATCTGCAGCCACTTCAGGCCTATTTATGTGGCAGGAAATTGTGCCCATGGCCTGTAGTTTTCCATAGTGAAGGGAAGTTAATTTGAAGCTGGCTTCCACAACATGCTTGCATTTGATACTTTAAAAATATATTTTTTTCAAATGCGGCCATTGGGAGTTCTTGAGGTCAGGGAGCAAGCGAACAGGAGCACTATCCTGTAGGCCTCCATTTATTCTGTACACTCTCATGTCTGAAAGAAATAGGGAGTTGATGTCTTGCATCCCTAGAGTATAAATGCTACAGGTAGAAGATAGGAATGAGATACCTATTGTAGGTGTCACAGAGATGTACTCCATATGGGGATAGGCAAGCAATGGTAGAGCAAGAGCAGGCTTGTGCGAATGGCACTTCCTTTCACATTGAAGCTACTGAAAAATTTCCCTCTTCACTGCTCTCTCAGAAAATCAGCCAGTAGCACATATTTCTTCTTTCCTTTCCTTCAGAGTTACATCTGATCCTCCATGTGTTTTGTGTGTGGATAACTTTGTGGAAACATTTGAGGGGGGAATTATGTAGTCATTGAGTTGTGAATAATAGGTGCTTTAGTGATATACCTTGGCTCACAATAATACTGTGATGTGCTAATATCACAGCTGATCCATGAAGAGCTTGTGTATTTTTGCTAGGGCTGTTTAATCTAGAAAGAAAGCTAGGGTAAGAACACAAAGACCTAGCCCAGTATGTTTTTTAATATATTTGCAGCCAAAATTATTTAATTATTCATTTGCTGCTCTGGTTTTTTTACTGTTAACACAGTGAACCACAACAGCCTTCCTCATGGAATAGAAATGTCCAGTTCAAAATTATTTTGAAGCTCCTTTAAGTTTATGATATACTGCCCTGGCTTTTGGCATTGTAAATCTGGCAGCCCTGAAAAAATAAGCACCACTTAAAAATGAAATACATTCTATGACTTTTAAGTTATAACCTTGAATATCATAAAAAGTCACAAACTAGAGGCATTAAAATATGGCAGAATGTTACAGCGAGGATAATTTCCACGGGAGATGAGAATGCAGTTTCTTAACTAAAATATTGTTTATCGGAAAGAAGACCTTAATATTCTGTTTAAAAAAACTTGTCAAGGTGCATGCATTGTAATTGAGTATTCTGGCTGCACTCAAAGGGGAAGCAGGGAGAGCACTAGACAGAACTAATGTAATTGTTGGGAGGACAGATCTGGAGAAGTCAGGATTGTCCTTGGAAAAATTGAAATGTCTGTCAGCATTTTTGTTGGGATTGTCTTCTCTTCTTGGTGCTCTCCTAGCATTTTAGGAAGAGTAGTTAATCCTTTTCATTCTGAGAGCTGGTTTTCCCACTTACCTTACATTGCATCTCTTCAACACATGGTCTCTCCTTTATAGCAGTTAAATTGGGGAAGCCTCTGTGTGAATTTGACCAGCAATGAATTTTGTAAGAGTAGTGTGGTAAGGCTTCTCCTTTCCTTCCAAGTAAGTCATCTCTGATATAAACAGTCTCCTTTAACTTAGGGTGTGGAAGTAAAGAACAACAAAAAACCTTAGGAACCCACCTGGTATTACATAGCACTTACTCAAGGCCCCATACATCACAGCAACATTGACCTAAATTCTGTGTTAAAGGACCTGGCTTCTGTGGTGTGTGAGGCTGGAAGTTCTGTGACAGCTTCAGATAAAGTTTTAAAAATGAAGCATTTTTAATTGATTTAAATATGAAAATGAAAAACACAACCAAAAAAGTACTCTGTTAATCAAATTTGGTATTAAGTTTAATTTATGGTGCCCCAACATTTTTAATTCTCCGTTTACTGAAGAGCACTCTTGAAAATGCATACAGTATCTTCACTGTAGAATTTATTGGAGGAGGAAGTCAAGCTAGAGGAATTGGTACCAGGTAGGGGACAGTTTAGGGCTTTTAGCACCTGGGGAAGCCTTAGGTTGGTTTACTATAGTGAGGAATGTTTCTGCTAAAATGTTCAGCAATTAAATAGTTAACACTATTGACATTTAAGTTGGCATCATTAAGTTTCAGGGTCAACACCTCTTTGAAAGCAAGTTCACACCTCTTAAAGCCATTTTTTCAGGCTGTTTGCAATGACTACATTGGTTACACTCAGTTGAAGTTTGCGAGGTTTTCTGTACAATCACTAATAAGAGCTAGTGCTAAAATTTATTTGTAATGGAATACATTTGTTGAGTTACTCTACTGATGAAGAGCATAATATTGTCCCCCGGAGGATAGTAGTAATATATCGCTCCTGAATATTGGTATAAAGTGTTAATAGTCTATTACACAATGAATGAAACTATAAACAAAAATGGCTATAGAAATCTTATGTTTTAAATCTTTTTTTATTATCCAAGAGAAGAAGCAAATGTGGTTTTGAGGGTAAAATATTTAATTTTAATTTCTTAACCATGCTTTTATAGCCATTTGATGGGTGTAACTAAAATGTCGTACTTAACTTAATCTGAACACTGGAAGTCAGAAGTTGCTTCTAATTATGGCTTGCAAAATTCTGTGGATTTTCAGGAAATCACTTACTCCCTTTTCACATCTAGTTTTCTCTGTCTACAAGATGGGGGATAATATCTACCTCTTGGGTTGTTGTATGAATTAATGCTTTTGATGTGATTTAAAAGTAAAAAGTTATAAGTGCTAATTATTATTACTAATGAAAGTTTGGATCTTTTTAATGAGACTAGAGATTTTGTAGGCAATAAAATATTTGCCTTTAGGCTCTGTCTGATGTAGCTATATCTGGATATCAAATATATACATACACAAGCATGCTACTCTGATACTGTATCATATGTAGAAAAGAGTACTTCTAGACATGTTGATCAGTCTCACGAGTTGACCTGTTCCAAGTCCTTAGATTAACTAATGCAATTGGGAACAAAAAGTAGTCATAAAGGCATCATCCTCTTGGCCTTTGTGAATTCTTAATGAATCAATGAGGCTTTTTTTTTTTTTTTTTTTTTAAAGTCTGTGTGAATTAAGTATCTGTGATCATACTTCTGGGATTTACATAGACTTCTTAAATACCGTGTGCTTTTGGGGGGCACCATTAAACTTAATGGGAATGTTTATTGTTAACTTAAATGCGAGAATTATCGGGGCCTTTATTTCCATCTCTTTGCTGAATGGTGTGCACTCAAGGAAGGATGACATAAGTTCAACTCATTCTTTTTAGTCTTCAGTATATGAAGTACACTACTAATCAACAGGCAGTCAAGGTGGTCAGTAATCATTAAATAGACCTGTAGTGTAGATGCTTTAATCTTTGTGCCAGTAGGTAGAAACTTTGAAAGCTATGTATAAATGAGATACTAGTCTCATTTAACATTGTTGGCACCCTCCTATAGAACCTTGTTTAAACTTAATGTAATTTCTCTAAACTTTAACTTTAAAATATGGTTCTGTAGGAAGGTGCTAATGGAGATAGAAAACTGTAAGTTGATAGGGCCTTTGATGTTTCAAGCAATGAGAAAATTCTTCAGCATTCTGGATAGTTTTGCCTCGGTGTGTGGGCTAACCTAATTGTGTAGTTGTGTAAAATGGTTCAGATGGGCCAGTGTAGATTGCAAATTGGACAGGTATCTCATATAAGTGAATTAATTGTGAGTTGTTAGTCTCATCATCAAATTTATAAAATAGGAGGCAATTTGATGTCAGCTGCGTTAATGTCTTTGACTTGAAATAGTGGAGAACTGGGTTGGTTTCTTGAATGGATAACATAAAAATGAGATTGGTGGGTTCATCCTTGTTCCTAATGAACATTGGCCCACAACAAGAAAACATTGCATACAAGTCATCACAAAGAGGAGTCTAAATAAACAAGAGTTGCAGATCATATACTTGATAGCCTTCAGTAACCTGTATCCTTCACAAGAGCTCTACTTTGCCAAGAAGTGTCTACTTTTAGAGGGTCAATCACTTTCAAATCAATGACAAAATTTAAGCTAAAGCTATTCAAAAGCAATAGGACATCTCAAAAAATGATTTCAGGAATAGCTGTGCCTCACAGGTAGTTGAAGCAACTTAGCATTTGGCTTCATGTCTCCTACACTTTCATTCTTTCATGCATCTGATCTACCCTATGGTATACATTGGGTCCTGGGTATTTTCCTTCACAATTTTAATTTAATTAAAAAAACGAGAGTGAGGGAGTTAAAATTTTGTACATGGTCCTGCACTTTTTTTATTCCCTCTAAAGTGAGCATGTATACGTTTTCAAAACCTTTGGTTTGCTTTGGCATGTGATTCATAGCTCTTTCTATCATTCTTTCTTAAGTCATATATTTTTACACTAAACATCTTATTACCTTAGTTTTATTATTTCAGAATCAAAGGAGAGTTTGCAAATGTCTATGACTGCAGACTGAAGGAATGTTAATGAATAGTGCCATTGAATTTTCAGGTTTAAGCTTTTCTGATCTTAATTAATATAACCGTAAGCAAAAATATTATGCAAGCTGAATAAAATTTGAATAAATATGGACCAGATGTAACTAGAGAGGCCCATAAAATGTAATACAAATATTATCCATTTCCTTAAAATAAATCTATATTTTAGCATGAAAAATTATATTCATATTGAAGTTGTGGGTTAACAGTTTTTTTTTAAATGGAACTTGGCAAGTGAACATTTCATGCAGGGGTTTGTACTTAAATGGGACACAGATTTTTTTCTTGACCTTCTGTAGAAAAGTTTTTCAATATTGTGAAATGAAAAATATTTTTATGTTAACACAGTAATACATTTTTACGTTATGTTGCCTGTTTTATTACAGTAGTGTTTTGGCTTTGCATTTTGGGTATCTGTTAATCCTTTGTGAATGTTAGTCATTGCAAAGCATCTGGGTTCTGGAAAGGACTCTGCATACAGCATGGTATGTTAAATATACTACTTACATAAGGTAGGCATTTTGCTATTAATCAGCCTTTGGTTGCTCTTGCTGAACTTTTGTCTTCTGGGTTACATTTAGATCTGTGAATTTAAAAACAAATACTCTATATAGCACAGTTTATTTGGTGTAACTTCCTCTGCCTACAAGTAACCAGCAGCTGGATTTATTTTAAATTCTGGAAAAATCCTTATATGGGGCCAAATTCTTCAATGACACCCTTCATGCAACCAGCTGACTTCTACTGTTATCCATGAACCAGCCTTTAAAAGTGTAATGACAGATTTATAAGGTCAGGCACAAAATCTGTTTTCTCTCCCTTTACTGTGATGATTGATGATAATGAAACAATTAATGATATTTTACTAGCCCTGGGTGAGTGGATGTGTCTGTAATCCTGTAGTACTACTAATCATTGGAAGGTCCTGCCCTCTTTATCAACTTTAATAGCTATGTTTATTGGCTGCAATATACTTTACTGCATGGTGAATTGGTTTGAAATGTGTTATTCTGGGTTAGGCAAACAGTACGATCGGTTAATCAAATCAGAATACAACTATTTCCTCATAAGACTGTGAATATTAAACAAAAGATTGCTCACATTATCATGTGTATAATTTACCATCCATAGTTCCCCTTTGGGAAATGCTTGAGTTCATATAGAATACTTCACATCTTACATATTTTATATCAATAAAGTCTTCTTGTGACTAAGTAACAAGAAGTTGTAAGACATAAAATACTGCCTTTAAGAGAGCCTCTGGGAATTAGTTTATTTTAAAAGCCTTTGAGTTAAGAGATTCGATATTATTGTTCTTTAAATCTGAGACACAGTAAGTAATGTGTCAAACATTAATCATATATTTTTAGACATTTATTTTCCTGTTCTCTTCCCATACAGTTGCATTTGTTGTATACCTCTCTTCTCCCATTGTTTGTATATGGGAAATGCAAATAACTGCACTTCTTGGGAAGCAAAGAGTTAAGATTTGTCACTTATGGTAAGAGTTATCAGCAAGAGTCTACCTACTTCCTTCCAGTTTTTTGTCTTCTGATAGTGAAGGCATGGAACACCTGTCTCAGCCCTCCAGCTCTGCCCCCTTCTCTCTCTCTCTCTTCCTTAGGAGAGAAAAAACTAAAAGATAGAAAAAGACAATGGAAAAAGGATTCAGACACAAAGACAAATATTTTTTTTATCTCAGTGGTGATGCCCTTGACTGTGCCAAAGTGGTGGCTAGATATTATGGAGGTTGTGCTGGTGGTCCATCTAGATATCTGGCTCAGAGACTAGAACAACACATTGGAGACAGGGCAAATCAAAATTAACTGATATCCCTTTTATGGGGATTAAGCTTTTCGGAGACTATCTGGACAAGGTAACCAAGGACCATTCGGTGTCATGCAAAAGAAGCCTCTTCATCAGAAGTTCAGGCCTCCTCCCTTGTCTAGGCCAAGGTTCTGGAAGTGGAGGATTTCTTCTCTCCACTTCTTTCTCTTCCTCAGTATTCTTCACTTCCTCTTTTGTTCTTGGCCAGCTTGGTCTCTCTTTTCTGCTTCAGTTCTTGCAGGCAGGGCTCATTCCCTTGCATCTCCCCACTACTCCCCCAAAGCTCCATCCTTCAGCTTGAGCAAGCAGGCTGACTGGAATGAAGTGCCCCTCCCTTTCACCCCTCCTCCAGAACCCCAATATCTCGTAATGGAGGTCCTCTGAGCCAATTGAGCCTGGTATTTTACTTCCAGTGTTTCCTGGACCTGACACAGATTGAGGCTTCTGCCGAATCCTGGAGCTGTGCTGCTTCAGCTACTGGTTCCATAAGCTGTAGTTCTCTGTGGAGGCCCTCCCCCATAATCCCTTCTTATCTCCCTACTTGCCAGGGGACTTCTTTTGAAAGAGGATGACTGTCATTGATTAGTAGGGTGCATTTTAGTTTCATGATCCTTGCATTTGTTTTTTTTTCCCCTTTCCCATTGCCCCAAATGTTTGCAAAGGTCTTGATTGGTCTTGTTGCCAACTTGCATTGGGAAGAGGCTCCTGGTCGAAACGCCACTTCTTGTCCTTCTGAGCAGGAGGAAAGAAATATTGCAAAGGGATTAACTCAGTTGCCATTAGCTCTCAACAAATGAGTGTTGGAGTCTCAACCAACAAACGTAGAGTTTCAGGTCTACCACTGATGGGATATGCCTAACTGTAGATGGCTTATGTCAGAACAGCTGGTGAAATTGCCCCATGATTGTCTGTGATTCTCGAGCCTGAGGGCTCACCAGGTCAGTGCTTTCCCTGTTTAGGAAGCTGATTTCATTCATCTCTCCACAGTCACATAGCTTCTCTGAAAGATCAGGTAGAACAACCTGTGGGTAACTATGTTCATTCTCTGATGCCTGTGCTATTTGTGGTTTTTAGACCTCCAGGCCTGGATAGGAGGGGATCTCTGACCAATTGTTCCTTCTTCACTGACCATATGAACCAGTATATTCACCTAAATCTCACTCTTCCTTGTGTGAAGAAAAGCTTCACACACGTGACGTAATGAGAACATGGTCATTCTATCCAGACAGAACAAGATCCTTCAAGAATACATGCAGGCTATTTATGACCTTTGCTGCCAGAGTCTAGAGACAACCTATATCCACATAGAGGTTATGTGAGTGGGTCTTCGACTATGTAAGAAAATGCTAGGAGTTATCCAGAAAAGATTCCCCCAAGCCATGTTAGAGCTCAGTGCATTAGAGCTCAGGCAGCCTCCTGTTTGGGGAATATTCCTCTACCTGAGATATGTAGAGCAGCTATGTGGAGCTTGAGCCACACGTTTACCACTCACTGTTCCCTCATATAGGTTTCCAGATCAGATATCAGTTTTGGGAGGGCTGTCCTGCAGTCACTATTCAAGTAGGACTTCCTCTTACCCATGTTCAAGCAAATAGACAGCCGCTTGTTAGTCATCGAGAGTGGAATCTGTGCGGCCAATCACTGAAAGAAGATGGAAAGGTAACTTGCCTACAATAACTGTGGTTCTTCGAGGACAGACTCCATAACCCTTCCCCCCACCATTATGGAGTCTATTCCTATGAGATTCTGCACTGAAGAAAGAACTGTGTGGTTGGGCCTGTTGACCCTTTATGCCCTCAGCTAGAGTGGGCCTGAGGGTACCAAGGGCACTGGTGCAGTCCCAATAGACACCATTGGCCAAAGAGAATCTGATCTTGTGCACATGCGGACTAAGGGTTGAATCTATGAACAACACATCTTGAAGAACCACAATTACTGTAAAGTAAGTAACGGTTCTCTTGCTGTAGTTTCCCTTTGGCTTCAAGATATTCCCATCACCTTTTACTCCTGGTTCCATAAATATGGATGTTTAAAATTTTAGAAGTCTGAAAATTTCCTGTTTAACATGGAGCACTGCTGTTTGCATATCCTGGCATGTACACTGGGCCTTTCAAACACACATGAGAGCTATTAAATAGTATTTCACTTTCTGATTTGTATAGTGTTCCGAGATTAATGGAGCATGCATTGTCAAAATACTCAATGATTAAAATGTCTAGTTTCGGCACTTTTTTGCCTAAATAAATAAATACATAAATAAATAAAGCAGCATGTATTTTGTAGCAAATAAATATCTTACTTTAAAGAACCTTTTACCTGATATATTTTTGAGCTTCTTTTTTTTTTTTTAACTTCAATTTTTGTAAAGTGCCGAGCTTACCCATAATGCCAATAGGAGCTGCAGATGCTTACTAGCTCTGAAAATATATAGTATTTTCGTTGTTTGCAGTGTTGTTGTAGCCGTGTTGGTTCTGTGTTGATATCAGAGGGATGAGGTAATACCTTTTATTGGACCGACTTCTATGGGTGAAAGAGACAAACTTTTGAGCTACACAGAGCTTTTCTTCAGTATTTTTGTTCACACATAGGGTGACATGTTTCCCTTACGGTGTGATTCTAGTAAAATGCAGATCAGGGCCGGCTCCATGCACCGGGCAACCAAGCACATGCTTGGGGCGGCACCTGGTAAGGGGCGGCCAATCTTGGGGCAGCAGGGGGCAGCGCGGCATGGCATTCCACTCGGGGGGGGTTCCGGCAGCGCGGTGCTCGGCGGGGGTGTGGGCTCCGGCGGCGTGGCACTCGGCAGGGGGGGCAGCGCAGCGCTCGGCGCTCGGAGGGGGGGTTCCGGCGGCTCGGCGGGGGGGGGCTCGGCGGGGCGGCGCTTTTTTTGCTGCTTGGGGCAGCAAAAAAGTTAGAGCCGGCCCTGATGCAGATTGTTTTGAAGAAAATAGTGCAGATCAAAAATATATGTGTATAGTCACATATGTTCCTTTATAAATATAAGAGAGCACAATCAGAAAATAAATGCATTGCTGCAGTATACTGCCTTCGGCTGGCCGGCCCTCAGAAGTGTAAAGCTCTGACTAAAAGCAAGTTGACATTCTCCTTTGGTAGACGTTCTCTTTCAGTAGATGTGGTTTTTGTTTTGGTATCCATAGATCATGGCTTCTGTCCTTGGGACCCCCAAGATAACCATGATATCTTTGTACATTGATGGAATCATTACAGATTGCCATTCAGTTGTTGGATGGCTAGACTAGGATAGTGCACAAGACCAAGACAGGACATAAGACACCTATATAGCATACATATAATATGTAAGCAGCTTTTTAAATATTAACTATAATAGTGCCACTAAGAATCCCTAACTGTAACTTAAATGTTTTTTGATAATTGTACGTGTATGTTCAAAACAGTATAATATAATACCCTATGCATATAAGGCCTGATCCAAAGTCCATTGAAGACAATGGAAGACTACCATAGAGTTCAATATACTTTGGACCAAGCCCAGAAACAATAGGAGGAAGGATTACTGTTTGTTTAGAACTGTAAGTTAAGATCAGTCTCTTTCTTTCTTAGTGCTGTTTTAAAATCTTGACTGTGCAATCAGCATCCATTGGTTCAAATTGTTTGCATCTACTTGACAAGTCTGATTAAAATCATCTGGCTAAGACTATGTAAGAAAAATAAGACTTTGGCAGGTCAAATGCATTTTTTAAATCTGGAAATGTTCTTTATCAGAATAAGTGTAGCAATGACAACAGCGTTCCTTTTATTACAGTATATAAATTGTGACTATATAGCCCACTTAAATTTCTAACATGTGCAAGGACACCAGTTTAATGGGGAACCAACTGCTTTCTCAAAGAATGAATGTAAGTGATTCAGGCTAATAGTTTTTGACATTTCCTGAATCTAAGCCTTCAAGAAAGAGGGTGACATCAGTAGTGTTTTTAAGTATCTGGAGATTTGTATGTACCAAATAATATTGGGGAAGGTTGGTAACTGACTGGGCTAGCTGGTTTTAGAAGGAGCTGTGAATGCTGCCATTAGATTGATCACACGCACAAAAACTACGTAAAAGGAATTAAATACAGGGTCTTACAGTGGAAATTGTTAGGCAAATTAAGCTACAGATAACACTACCATCCATCTATAACAAGGCTTATTTAAGTTAGAAAGTACTTCACACTACAGGCACTGTGGAATAACCTGTAAAGAAACTGAGTATTCAAAAAAAGAACAGGAGTACTTGTGGCACCTTAGAGACTAACAAATTTATTAGAGCATAAGCTTTCGTGGACTACAGCCCACTTCTTCGGATGCATATAGAATGGAACATATATTGAGGAGATATATATACACACATACAGAGAGCATAAACAGGTGGGAGTTGTCTTACCAACTCTGAGAGGCCAATTAATTAAGAGAAAAAAAACTTTTGAAGTGATAATCAAGCTAGCCCAGTACAGACAGTTTGATAATAAGTGTGAGAGTACTTACAAGGGGAGATAGTCAATGTTTGTAATGGCTCAGCCATTCCCAGTCCTTATTCAAACCAGAGTTGATTGTGTCTAGTTTGCATATCAATTCTAGCTCAGCAGTCTCTCTTTGGAGTTTGTTTTTGAAGTTTTTCTGTTGTAATATAGCCACCCGCAGGTCTGTCACTGAATGACCAGACAGGTTAAAGTGTTCTCCCACTGGTTTTTGAGTATTTTGATTCCTGATGTCAGATTTGTGTCCATTAATTCTTTTGCGTAGAGACTGTCCGGTTTGGCCAATGTACATGGCAGAGGGGCATTGCTGGCACATGATGGCATATATCACATTGGTAGATGTGCAGGTGAACGAGCCCCTGATGGTATGGCTGATGTGATTAGGTCCTATGATGATGTCACTTGAATAGATATGTGGACAAAAACCAGTGGGAGAACACTTTAACCTATCTCCTATCTCCCCTTGTAAGTACTCTCACACTTATTATCAAACTGTCTGTACTGGGCTAGCTTGATTATCACTTCAAAAGTTTTTTTTCTCTTAATTAATTGGCCTCTCAGAGTTGGTAAGACAACTCCCACCTGTTTATGCTCTCTGTATGTGTGTATATATATCTCCTCATTATATGTTCCATTCTATATGCATCCGAAGAAGTGGGCTGTAGTCCACGAAAGCTTATGCTCTAATAAATTTGTTAGTCTCTAAGGTGCCACAAGTACTCCTGTTCTTCTTTTTGCGGATACAGACTAACACGGCTGTTACTCTGAAACCTGAGTATTCAAAGTTTCTAATGAAGTATTTATTTAAAATTGTGATAATGGAAGTGTTTTATACAGGTTTATCTCCAATCCTTAAATCAGCTCTCCAGATACAGTGTGTTTATCCATGTATTTGTACAATGCCCAGGGCACTGAGGCCTAATCCTGATTAGGATTGTAAGTGCTCGTACTGTGCTATTGCATGGTAACAGGAAAAATTGTATTCAGAACTCTGAGTTTCAACTCCTTGCCCATACTGCATATCTTGTACTGTGTATCTGCTGTACACCTTCCTACTATTTGCTCCTCTGTGTCCGAGTAGAGTTGGGTGGGAAACAGTTTTCCCATCCCATGAGAATTTTGGTATTTTGAAAAAATTCTCTGTCCTAACTCAGGACAAAAAAAAAAAATATATCAAAATCTCGAAATTTTTCATGACATAAACATCTCAAAATAGCAGCAGCAGCAGCAACATCTTCAGATCAGGTCAATCGTTTGATTTTGACCTTTTAAAAATGATTAATCTGAACATCTCAACGAACCTTCCCCGCAAATAGTTTCGGGTCATTTTCTGGATTTTTTTTTTTTAAAGTTCCTTGAAAAATTCCCAGCCAGCTCTAAAAGTACACAGTACTTGTTGCTGTGTACTGCAGACTCACAAGTCTCTGCTGACTTTTCCTAACATGTTCCATGTGCTGAGTCTGCTATTTCAAGTAGAACTGATAGAAATGTGAAGGACTGGACTCTTCTCAAATCTTGCATACCTTGTCTTGGTTCTACTGCCCCAGTACACCAGTTTGCATCTGAGGTTAATCAAAACTCATTGCTGATACCCATGACTAACTTCAGATTAGAATATGTTTGTCAGCATCATCCCAGGAGCTTCAGCAGGATGAAAAGCCCCAGCACCAGCACTTTAACATGATCTTTCATTTTTTTAAAGAAGATGTAAAACCTGGAGGGGAAAAAAAGATTGACATTGGAGTAGCATGGGGTTTTGACGCATGAGGCGTTGATTGCCCAAACGTAAATGAATTTGTTGTCACTTAGTTCTTTTGGTGGCAGCTGCTTAAATTATTTCTACAAAACCCTGCAGTTCTTCTTCGAGTGCTTGCTCATATCCATTCCATTAGGTGTGTGCGCGCCGCGTGCACGATCGTCGGAAGATTTTCTACCCTAGCAACACCGGCGGGTCGGCTGTGGAGCCCCCTAGAGTGGCGCCTTCATGGCGCTGAATATATACCCCAGCCGACCCGGCGCCCCCTCAGTTCCTTCTTACCGCCCCTGACGGTCGTTGGAACTGTGGAGCGCGGCATAGCTGTTCTCCACTCTCCCTAGCTTAGTTAGTTATTCGCAGTTGTAGTTATAGTTATAGTTCTAGTGTTTGTAGTTTAATAGTTAAATAGTTTTTAAAGTTGTTAGATTTGTTATAATAGTCCAGGGGACTAAGGGGGTCGTCGCCCCCTTTCTCCCCCGGCCGCGGGCCCGGGCTCATGCCCAGAGCTCCCGGCTTCAAGCAGTGCGCCTCCTGCGCTAAACCTATGCCCACGAGCGACCCGCACGACTCCTGTCTGAAGTGCCTGGGAGAGTCCCACCAAACAGATAAGTGCAAGATGTGTAAGGCCTTCAGACCAAGGACCAAGAAAGAGCGGGACTTTCGGCTCCGGCAACTCCTGATGGAGGCGGCACTTAGCCCGGACACTCCTTCTACGAGCCAGGCCCAGGCACCTAGCGCCTCGGTGCACAGTGCCCCAGCAGCACCGGCAATGCCGACAACGCGGGCGGTGTCGGACAAACCTCCCCGGCACCGGACCTCGTCGGCACCGCAGCAGGCACCTCGGCGCTGGTCATTATCCCCGGGGCATAAAAAAGCCCATAAGACGGGGACCTCTGTACCGAAGACGCCGGCTCCCCCAGTGCCGGGGGTAGAGCCGAGTGCGCCGGTGGAGCACCGGAAACAGGTGCCTCCAGCACTGTCGACTCCGGCACCGAGGCCGTTGAGTCCGGTGCAGATAGCGTCTCCACCGAGACCGGCGGTAATACAACTCCCGTCGACTCCGGAGACCTTCGTGGCGGCGAGAGACTTGATAGCTCTCACGGAGCCGGCACCGCCTCAACCACTGGCACCGACGGCACCGTTGACCCGCCCGGTCCAGTCAAGGGGGAAACCTGCCTTGATGCGCCCTCCATCACAAGGGCTGGAACCTCGGCACCAGTCCAGGTCCAGAAGCAGGTCCCCACGCCGCTCGCAGTCCCGGCACCGAATATCGCCTCGGCACCGGTCGTACTCGCGGCCAAGATCTTCGTCGCGGCACCGGTCTACGTCTCGGCACCGCTATGATCGTCGGCACCGATCAACGTCGAGACGTAGTTCTCGGCACCGCAACGGTCGACGCTCGACGTCGAGAGGCCGCTCCCGGCACCGGGCATACTCCAGGTCCTCGTCGAGGTCCAGATCCGGCTCCCAGATCATCTCCGGACCGGTACCGTGCGGCACCGCAGCCCACGGGGATCGTTTCATCTCTCTCGGCACCGCCATGGCCGTCAAGATCGGTGTCTCGCTCCTCGGAGGACCTGTCGAGATCGGCATACCACCCTCAAGGGCAAGCCGAGGAACGGAACTTGGGCCATTGGCAGGAGATGGCAGAGGACCACTCTCATGGACCATCTCACTGGTCATTTTGGACCCCGTGGGCGTACCACCAGGAGCAAGGGGCTCCAATACCATCGACCTCTCGCTCGGGTCACTCGGTTAGAAGGGCCCCAGAATCCACCATCTCTCGGCCTCCGCCAGGGGGCATGGAGGCTTCCGTGTCCACGCCACCTGACACCATAGACCCGAGTACAGGTGATGCTCCGGCCCAAGAGCAGGGGGATCAGGACCCCCCCTTGGATCCAGTACCACCGGAGGCGTCTTCCTCCTCCTCTCCGGATGAGGCAGTGGTGGGCACTTCATGTACGGGTCCCCCTCCGATAGATCTTCGGGCTCACCAGGATCTCCTGCGTAGGATGGCCCGTAATATGGACCTGCAGGCGGAGGAGATAGTGGAAGTACAGGACCCTATCGTGAACATCCTCGGAGCGGATGCCCCATCGAGGGTGGCGCTACCCCTGATCCGCACGATACAAACCAATGCGGATACGATATGGCAAACTCCTGCCTCTATCCCACCCACAGCGAGAGGGGTGGAAAGGAAGTACTTTGTCCCGTCTAAGGACTACGGGTACTTGTATACCCACCCCCAACCGTGTTCACTGGTGGTGGAATCAGTGAACGCACGAGAGCGCCACGGCCAGCAGGCTGCAGCGCCTAAATCAAAAGAGGCTAAGCGGCTCGATTTGTTTGGCCGTAAGGTTTACTCAGCCGGAGGGCTGCAACTTAGAGCGGCGAACCAACAGGCGCTATTGAGCCGTTACAATTTTAACTCCTGGAACTCTATGGGGAAGTTTAAGGAGTTGATTCCCCAAGAGTCCAGGGAAGAGTTTGGAGCCATGGTAGAGGAGGGTAAGAAGGTGGCTCGGACCTCCTTGCAGGCCTCCTTGGACATAGCAGACTCAGCTGCGAGGACCCTGGCTTCGGGTATCGCTATGCGCAGGATCTCCTGGCTTCAGGTTTCGGGTTTGCCTCCGGAGCTGCAGCAAACCCTACAGGATCTGCCCTTTGAGGGACATGGATTGTTCTCGGACAAGACGGACTCTCGCCTGCAGAGCCTCAAGGACTCGAGAACAATCATGCGCTCCCTGGGGATGCATGTTGTGGGCCCTCAGCGCAGACCATTTAGGCCGCAGCCTCAGCGCTTCTACCCCCCCCCCCCCGCCTCGTCAGAGACAGGACTCGACCCGGAGGCGAGGGCGAGGTGGTAGAAGAAGGTGGGCCGGCCCTCAACCCGGCCAGAACCAAGGGCCACCTAGACCACCTTCAGGCCCCAGGCAGAACTTTTGAAGGTGCGGTCGAGGACGGTGCCCCAGTCATCCCCCAGGATCCAGCCCCCTCCTTTCGGGATCGTCTCTCCCACTTCCACCGTGCTTGGTCCCTTATAACTTCGGACCGTTGGGTCCTCCGCACAGTGGAGAGGGGATACACTATCCAGTTTTCTTCTATCCCCCCCTCCAACCCCCGTTCCCCGTCCCTCTTCAGGGACCCTTCTCACGAGCAACTTCTTATACAGGAGGTTTCCACGCTCCTTGCTATGGGGGCCATAGAGGAGGTTCCAGTAGAGTTAAGGGGCAGGGGATTTTATTCCCGTTACTTCCTGATCCCCAAGTCCAAAGGAGGTCTGCGGCCCATCTTGGACTTGCGCGGACTCAACAAATTCGTAGTAAAGTTGAAGTTCCGCATGGTCTCTTTGGGGGCCATTATCCCTTCCCTCGATCCTGGAGACTGGTTCGCCGCCCTCGACATGAAAGACGCATACTTTCACATCTCAATTTACCCACCTCACAGACGCTTCCTGCGATTCGTGGTAAACATGGTGCACTACCAATTTGCAGTCCTTCCCTTCGGCCTATCCTCGGCCCCAAGAGTGTTCACGAAATGTATGGCTGTCGTGGCAGCGTACCTTCGTCGGCAAGGGATACAGGTGTTCCCGTACCTAGACGACTGGCTGGTACGCGGTCGCACCAAGGAGCAAGTTCAAGCTCACGTCCACATAATAGTGCACACATTCAACGAGTTGGGCATCCTACTCAACAAGGACAAATCCACTCTAGAACCTACCCAGAGAATAGAATTCATAGGCGCAGTTCTAGACTCCAGACGTGCACAAGCCATCCTGCCAGACAACCGATTTGGCACCATCACGAGCCTCATTCAAGGGCTCCAGGCGTTCCCAACTACCACGGTGAGGTCGTGCCTTACCCTGCTGGGTCACATGGCCTCCTGCACGTACGTAACCAGGCATGCCAGACTTCGGCTTCGCCCACTCCAGACCTGGGTGTCGTCAATATATCGACCACATCGGGACAGCCTGAACATGGTGGTCACGGTCCCGATCTCGGTCCTGACCTCCCTCACCTGGTGGCTAGATCACAATGTGGTCTGCGAGGGGATGCCATTTCACGCCCCACAACCCTCTCTGCACCTGGTCACAGACGCTTCATCTCTGGGTTGGGGCGCCCATCTCAACGAACACCATACCCAGGGCCTGTGGACTGCACCCCAGCTAGCCCTGCACATCAATGTTCGGGAACTGATGGCGGTGCGCCTGGCGTGCCAGGCATTTCTCAACCTCCTACGTGGCCGATGTGTGTTAATTCTCATCGACAACACCACGGCCATGTTTTACATCAACAAGCAAGGAGGAGCACGTTCGTCAATTCTATGCCAAGAGGCCATTCGCCTGTGGGACTTCTGCATCGCCCACTCAATCCATCTCACGGCATCGTTCCTCCCTGGAGTCCAGAACACTCTAGCGGACCGACTCAGCAGGTCCTTCCAGACGCACGAGTGGTCTATCCGTCCGGACATCATACATTCCATCTTCCGGAGGTGGGGGTTTCCCCAGATAGACCTGTTTGCATCTCGAGACAACAGGAAGTGCCACGTGTTCTGCTCCCTACAAGGTCGAGCTCCGGGCTCCCTCTCGGATGCGTTTCTCCTTCCCTGGAAAGACCACCTGTTTTATGCCTTCCCTCCGTTTCCTCTGGTCCACAAGGTACTGCTCAAATTGCGCAGAGACCAGGCACAGGTAATTCTGGTTGCTCCAGCGTGGCCGAGACAACATTGGTACACCACACTGTTGGAACTCTCGGTTCAGACACCGATCCCGCTTCCGTTGTGTCCGGATCTCATCTCTCAGGACCACGGCCGGCTGCGTCACCCCGACCTGCAATCACTCCACCTCACGGCGTGGCTGCTCCATGGTTCACCCAGGCAGAGCAGCAATGCTCACACTCTGTCCAACAGATTCTGCTGAGCAGTAGGAAGCCCTCAACACGCACCACGTACCTGGCCAAGTGGAAGCGGTTCTCCTGTTGGTGCGAACAACGAGCCATGTCCCCGTTGCAGGCACCCATTCCTCTCATTTTGGAATATCTCCTCTCCCTAAAACAGCAGGGGTTGGCGATATCTTCAATTAGAGTTCACCTGGCCGCTATATCGGCCTTTCACCCAGGGGAACTTGCGTCCTCGGTATTCTCTAATCCGATGGTCGTTAGATTCCTCAAGGGCTTAGACCGGATGTACCCACAACAACGTCAGCCCGTTCAGACGTGGGACCTCAACCTGGTTCTCTCCAAGCTCACAGGTCCTCCATTCGAGCCACTGGCCACCTGTTCACTTTTGTACCTATCCTGGAAGACAGCCTTCCTTGTAGCCATCACCTCAGCAAGGCGCGTTTCTGAACTCAGGGCGCTTACATCCGAGCCCCCTTATACAGTTTTCCATAAGGATAAAGTGCAGCTTCGTCCACATCCTGCCTTTCTCCCTAAGGTGGTTTCTCCTTTTCATATCAACCAGGACATCTTTCTCCCGGTCTTTCATCCCAAACCACATGCCACTCGCCAGGATCAACGTTTGCATTCCCTGGACGTACGAAGGGCCCTGGCCTTCTATATTGACCGCACAAAGCACTTTAGAAAGACGACGCAACTCTTCGTTGCAGTGGCCGACCGAATGAAAGGCTCACCGGTCTCCTCACAACGCCTATCCTCCTGGATTACGTCTTGCATCCGGACTTGCTATGACCTGGCAGGTGTCTCAGCACCGCACCTCACTGCTCACTCCACGAGGGCCCAGGCTTCCTCGATGGCTTTCCTGGCACAAGTTCCGATCCAGGACATTTGTAGAGCAGCGGTTTGGTCATCAGTCCACACATTTACAGCTCACTATGCACTAGTGCAGCAGTCCAGAGACGATGCTGCTTTCGGATCAGCGGTTTTGCACACAGCAATGTCTCACTCCGACCCCACCACCTAAGTTGGGCTTGGGAGTCACCTAATGGAATGGATATGAGCAAGCACTCGAAGAAGAAAAGACGGTTACTCACCGTTGTAATTGTTGTTCTTCGAGATGTGTTGCTCATATCCATTCCAAACCCGCCCCCCGTCCCCACTGTCGGAGTAGCCGGCAAGAAGGAACTGAGGGGGCGCCGGGTCGGCTGGGGTATATATTCAGCGCCATGAAGGCGCCACTCTAGGGGGCTCCACAGCCGACCCGCCGGTGTTGCTAGGGTAGAAAATCTTCCGACGATCGTGCACGCGGCGCGCACACACCTAATGGAATGGATATGAGCAACACATCTCGAAGAACAACAGTTACAACGGTGAGTAACCGTCTTTTACCGTTGGTATTGTTCCTTAAATTGATCTGTTCTTTTGATTTCTTAATTATCTCTGTTACTTGATTACATAGCTCATAGTATTTTGCATTCCTTTATGCAGAATGACATCTTCTTTTTCCTTTTTCTTTTTTCCCTTTTTTTTTTTTTTTTTTTTTTTTTTGCATCAGGGATATTTATATCAGCTGTAATCCATTTGTGATAACTGCCCCCTGCCCCGCCAGTTTTGCTCTGGATAAATGGTGTATATTTATCAGAGAACAGAGTTCGATAATGATGCTGTGCTTCAATAAGAGCAGAGTAGTTGTAAATACAAGTCTACATCATTAAAACAAGCAGTAGTGGGACTAAAATGGAGGAAGCTTCTGGACGTTTTCTTTATCACAGGATTAGCCTTTGGACATTTGATTTCCCCCCCTCTTTGTTCAGGTTACACCACGTGCGCCAATAAAGTATCACACAAAGATACTTTTCTCTTGTCATGTAACCTTGCGATGAGTGATGTATATATGCAGCATCTAAAAATGTTTTTAAAAACATGAACACACTTTATATGCTACCAGCAGCAGCTGTTTCCTACTTATATGCAGTCAGGAAGGGACTGCGAAGCAGGGTCTGCACTTTACTACCTTACAGCCTTGTGCTACAAAGCCTGGAGAAAGACTGTTTGTTCATAATATATTGGGCTGATAAAGGGACTCTGAAACTATAACATGTTTGTAGGTCTCATCTACTCAAGAGATGAGTATCTGATACCCTCAGACCTGAGATCACTACACATGATTATCGGCTGCATTGTTGCAGCCAATGATTCTTTGTGTTTCAGTGTTTGGAGAGGACAAGGAAAGAAGGAAAGTTTTATATATACACTATAAAATGGCATATCTTTTTTGATGATGAGGCCAGTTGTCAGAACTGTGGCCTAAGAAATTAGGGTTACCATATTTTGTGCCTCCTAATGGAGGACACTCCCGGGGGGGCCGGCCCCGCCCCCAGCCCCGCCCACGCCCCCCGCCCCAACTCCGCCCCCTCCCAAAGTCTCCGCCCCCTCCCCTGCTTGAAGCCTGAAGCAGGTAAGGTAAGGGGCGGGGGAGGGAGAAGGAGGCGCGGCGCGGCCCAGGCTGGCCCCCGGCGGCTCCAGCCTGGGTCGGCTCGGGCCCTGGCCGACCACCCCCGGCGCACCCCCCGGCTCCCAGCCCCGCGGCCCGGCTCCCAGCCCCGCGGCCCGGCTCCCGGCTCCCCGACCCCGCTCCCGGCCCCGCGGCCCGGCTCGCGGCCCGGCTCCCCGACCCCAGCCCGGCTCCCGGCTCCCGGCTCCCCGGCTCCCAGCCCCGCGGCCCGGCTCCCGGCTCCCCGACCCGGCTCCCCGACCCCGGCTCCCGGCTCCCAGCCCCCCGGCCCGGCTCCCCGACCCCGGCCCGGCTCCCGGCTCCCCGACCCCGGCCCGGCTCCCCGGCTCCCAGCCCCGCGGGCCCGGCTCCCGGCCCGGCTCCCGGCTCCCCGACCCCGGCCCGGCTCCCAGCCCCGCGGGCCCGGCTCCCCGACCCCGGCCCGGCTCCCAGCCCCGCGGCCCGGCTCCCCGACCCCGGCCCGGCTCCCAGCCCCGCGGCCCGGCTCCCCGACCCCGGCCCGGCTCCCGGCCCCGCGGGCCCGGGGCCCGGCTCCCGGCCCGGCTCCCGGCTCCCCGGCCCGGCTCCCGGCCCCGCGGCCCGGCTCCCGGCCCCGCGGGCCCGGCTCCCGGCCCCGCGGGCCCGGCTCCCGGCTCCCGGCCCCGTGGGCCCGGACCGGCCCGGCACTGCGACCCTGGCCCGGCCTGGCCCCCGACCCGGCTCCCGGCCGGGCACCATGCCCCCGGCCCCGCACAAAGAGGCCCCGGCCGAGCCTCCCGATTTTCCCGGACATGCCCGGCTTTGGGGGATTTCCCCCCGGACGGGGATTTGAGCCCCCAAAAGCCGGACATGTCTGGGAAAATCCGGACGTATGGTAACCCTAAAGAAATACTGCAGTGGGGTAATGGGGGTGAAGGGAAACAATGCAAAAAGAAAGCACTAGCAAAATAAGAAAATGCTCTTTGTAATGCTTTTTCTGTGGGGACATCTACTGCTGGCAATAAGAGTGTATCACTGAAACCTTCCCTGAACTACATCTGCCACTGCCAACAGTTTCCAACCTCAGTAATAAACTAGTATTTACCATTGTTCATTTCTTCTGGATTTCATTTCTTGCAGATCTAACCACCCTATTCACCACACGGCATCAAGTTCCTGCCTAATGCTGAGCATCTATGCCAAACCCTTAAAAATACTCATAACTCTGAAAAGTCTGGTTTTAAATTATGTCATAAAAAGTAAATGATATTAATGCACCAGTTCAGGTAGAGTTCATATATTGCTGATGCCAATGTATAAAAATGATAGAAACTTAGTCAGAAATACTACTCTGAAGTGGTGAGCAAAATATTTTTAACCAAAATGTAGATGATAGCAGATGAATGGGTGTAATAATTTTCTTATAATCTGTAGCACAGCCTTACTTGTCTTCACATCAACTAAATCATGGAATGCTGTGTCTTTGGTGGTTCTCAGTTATCTGCTGCGTGATGTGGATGAGTAACTATCAATTTTAAGAAACTTTTGCAATGGATGAGAATTAATGCAGAAAATTTTGTTTCTACAGGATGCTATAGTTATCCATGAAGTTTATGAAGAAGGGGCAGCAGCTAGAGATGGTCGACTCTGGGCTGGTGATCAGATTCTTGAGGTAAATTAATTATGAAGCCTATTTAAATAGCTTTGTATTTAATCCAAAATTGCTTTCTTCAGAGGACCACTCTAACCACTTAGTAGATTCTGATACTTGTAATGAAGACACCGGTTATAGTATGTTCAAGAAGCTTTTTTTTTTTTTTACCGATAAGAAAATCCCAGGAAATAATATTTCACAAACTGCTATAAATTACCAATTACAGTTTGAAAATATATTACATTTTATCAGACAAGATAGTTTTTGAATTACATCAATGTCATGTACAAATGTACAATAGTTAAGAATCATCCATCTGTTTAATCTTTTATTTAGAAGCCTGCTTTATAGTGTAACCTTTAGTACCTTTGTTATGCTTTTATGTTCTGCAATATATATGTAGAGCATGTCATTGCTATTCTGGTCAGCATTAGTACAACATCTTCAACAGATTAATAATCGTAAGTGTGTATGTTTCATCAATAATCAACATAATTATAAAGGTGTACCATTTTTACTACCCTTTTTATAAGCTTGATATTTTATCTGGACCCCAGAGCCTTTTAAAGCATTATACTGAGAAAAATAGTGTGTTTATGGTTTATTTTTTAATGTATTGTCTAACTGCTTGTCTGTAACTATACATGGGCATAAAAGCTGAGCTTTGCAGGATATTGTGCAAATAAGTGGGTGACTCCAGTGTCATTCCAAACTATTCATGCAGGCTGATCTATGGAGCTTAGTCTGTGGTGTAAAACCTTTAGGCTTGTATTTTGCTTATATAATTAGAGTAATTTGATTGACTAGTTCTATATGCACATGGTCACCAGAACAATTTTATTTGTACCTTAATGTAACAAAAAGACTGACACCATAATTGTTAGAGACAATTCAATAAATTCAAATATATGGAAATCTAGAGAGGAAAGGGTTAAGAGAGGGATGTTGTTGACTGCAAATTAGACTTGAGACAGGCTCTGGTGGTTCTAGTACAGCTGTTTTTAGTGTCTCGCTGTCAGATCAGGACAAATTCCCAGCACACCCATTTTGCTGTAGTGCATGGGGTTAGAAAAATAGTGAGGGGCACTTGGGGAGTCTTTTTTACAACTCCTGCACAGAAAATATTTTTTTAACGTTAAGTCTATATTTATTTTCGTTTTATAAACAACTGTGTCTGAACAACATATGATTATTAACCATGTGATAAAAATGCAGAAGGTTAATAAATTCTTCACTGACCATGCAGGAAGGTGCAAATGTGTGTATGCCATAATGTTTGTATGAATTGTAACCTTTAAAACTGCCCTAATGAGGCAAACGTACAACATGTGTAGACATATGTGTGTAAAGAAAAATATAGGCGTGTATAGCATATTCATAAATATATGCATCCGATTTAGAATTAATGAACTTAGTGTATTTTATGACTAATATATGACTATGATATGATTAAGAGTACAAAGAACTGACCTTTTCCCTGCATAGTAACTTATAAAAATAAACACTATTGTATTTGTGTCAGTATTATATTCTATAATTATTGTATTATACTTTATACAATTACTGTTTCAGCTTCCCTATTAAACTTTTAAATTTTGACACACTAGAATTTTTTTAATATATGACAAATAAATGAATACACAGAGCAAATAATCTGAAGTTGGCTTAAAGTAAATTTGAAGGATTAGATTTTTATCTGTAAATGTCAATTTCACCATACACACACAAACCAAGGAAAGAATATTTCCATTGATGGTAATCGAAATTTACAGATGGGCAAAGTAACAAAAATGCTGCTTGAGAATTTATTAGAGTTTGATTTAAGGATATTTACTTTGTATAATTTGACATGTGAAGTTGACAATTTGCGTATTAACATGTATAAAGCTTTAACACTTTTTGAATCTCAGCATCTACTGTCATTAAATAATTATTTTCTCTCTCTCACTCACCCCCACCCCCATATTTTCCTGCATCTGTGAAAATTTAAATGGATAAAAATTGGGGAGAGGGGGATGCTTTAAAACTCATAATTTTATACAACTGTGAAAATTTAAATTGATAATTTAAAAGAAGTTTAAAAATAAACATTGGTATCGATTGACATTATGTAAAAATAAAAATTGAATTCTGCAAAGCCTACTTTAAAGGATATTGATACAGATACTATGTTTGGCTAGATCTGGAATCAGAATTCCAAGTTTCAGTACTTTTTGAATACTTCTAAATTTGCTCAGACCCATTGCACCATTCAAACTCAATCTGAATTTACTAACCTATAATGCTTTCAGATTAGGTCGAGAAGCTTAACTGAGAGCTTCTGTAGTGGTCTTGTGTGCCATCTATTGGAACAAAGCACAATAATCATCTAATAGCTACCTCTTTAAAGCTAAAATATTGTCACTTCCTAACTTTTCTGTAAGTTTACATTTGAAGATAGTGAATCTACTAATGAGAATTAGAGAAAATAATGCTCTCTTACCACAGATGAGAAGATCTGGTTTCCAGCCAGCACTTAATTTTTTCCTTATTTTTTCTGTTCTTCAGCATTGTGATATTGGGGGGAGGGGGAATCTAAGCATTCATACCAGCAAAGAAAAAGCAACAGAAATGTATAATGTGCAGAGGAGAAAGATAACACTTTCACCTCTGATATTGGGAGCGGAAGTAGCTTTATGAATGTAAATGAATTGAGTTTGGTCGTTTCTCCCCATTGTTCAGTAGACAAGAGTGAACACTACAAAGCCACCAGCTGACAGCTTTCTGATCAGGAGAGGCCAGGACAGAGTTACCATAAAAAGTACATCTCACTTCAAGTTGAGGTGACCCAGTATAAGGCATCGTAGGAAAGCTCACAGTGCAATGTGTAAAGCTTGGCACTGTAGAAGCATTGGTCATCAGAAAATGGTGCTCAGCACCTCAGAAGTTCAGGCCACTAAGTTTGAAAATTTTGGCCTGAAGTCATGGTAGGTGGTGGGTTTTTGTCTATGGATATCTGCAAGTGTGAGTTTTCCCACAGTGGCCTATACCCGTCACCTCCACTCAAGATGAGAGGTGACAAACTAAAATGTCGATTTGATTCTCCTTTGCTTTTCGCTAGCTGGCTTCTTTATTCACCTCTGTTGATAAAGGCAGTGGGGAGATATCTGCAAATACCAAATCACTGAATACCACATATCTTGCAGTCAGTTTTAGTCGATAGGAATTTTGCCTGCGTAAGGACTGAGGGATCAAGCCTCAAGTTAGAACCTACTGAAAAGGTTTTAGATAACATTGGGAATTATTATACAGTACTCTTTATGATGTTATTGCACCCATATTTTCCAAGAAAGGAATGCCCTGGTTTGCTGTGCAGTACTTTAAAAACAGCGTTGTCATAACTGAAATACACAAGGTCAATAATCAACCATGTCAAATTGGTAAACCATAGGGTAATGTAAGAATGGCTAATATACAGTAGATAGATGGATGGTGTTGTGGTTAAGGCACTAGATTGGGACCCAGGCAATCTGGGTCCAGTTCCTGCCTCTGCCACAGATTTCCTGTGCGACTGGGCAAGCCAATTTCTTGCTCTGTGCCTCACTTTCCCTCTCTGTAAAATGGAGTAAGAATACTTCCCTGCCAGACAGTGCTGTTACAGGGATAAATACATTAATGTTTGTGAGGGGCTCAGATACTGTGGGGATGTAAAGCTCATTAATAACTGTGTGACGGGTTGGATCACAGAACCCCCCTTGGAAGCGGCCAACTGATGTGCCAAGACTACTTCTGCCCCTGCTTTCCTGCCCTGTCAGCTTAGGACTTCAGTGCCCTGCCTGGTTTGAGCCAGACCCGCTAGCCTCCTGCAAACCCAGACCCAGGTCTGAATCACGTCCCCTAACAGCTGCAGGCTTAACTGAAAGCAACTTACAGAAGTGTTCCTGTCTTTAACACTCAGATGTCCGACTCCCAATGGGGTCTAAACCCAAATAAATCCGTTTTGCCCTGTATAAAGCTTATGCAAGGTAAACTCATAAATTGTTCGCCCTCTATAACACTGATAGAGAAATATGCACAGCTGTTTGCCCACCCAGGTATTAACACATACTCTGAGTTAATTAATAAGTAAAAAGTAATTTTATTAAATACAGAAAGTAGGATTTAAGTGGTTCCAAGTAGTAACAGACAGAACAAAGTAAGTCACCAAGCAAAATAAAATAAAACACACAAATTTATGTCTAATCAAACTGAATACAGATATTCTCACCCTTAGAGATGCCTCAGCAAGTTTTTTTTCTCAGACTGGACACCTTCCAGGCCTGGGCACAATTCTTCCCCCTGGTACAGCTCTTGTTCTGGCTCAGGTAGTAGCTAGGGGATTCTTCATAATGGCTCTCACCTTTGTTCTGTTCCACCCATTTATATATCTTTTGCATAAGGTGGAAATCCTTTGTCCCTCTCTGGGTTCCCACCCCCTCCTTCTCAATGGAAAGACACCAGGTTAAAGATGGATTCCAGTTCACGTGACATGATCACATGTCACTGCAAGACTTCATTCCTCCCAGCCTGACTTACAGGAAGGCTTTCCTGCAAACAGAGCCATCCACAGTCAGTTGTCCTGGTTGATGGAAGCCATCAAGATTCCAAACCACCATTAATGGCCCACACTTTGCATATTTATAATAGGCCCTCAGAGTTATATTTCATATTTCTAGTTTCAGATACAAGAGTGATACATTTATACAAATAGAATGATCACATTCAGTAGATTATAAGCTCTGTAATAATACCTTACAAAAGACCTGTTGCATGAAGCATATTCCAGTTACATTATATTCACTCATTAGCATATATTTATAAAATCATATAGAGTGCAACGTCACAAACTGTAATTAGGAAAAATAACAGTTTGATGGTTATTCCAGGTTAATGGCATTGATTTGAGGAAGGCTAGTCATGAAGAAGCTATCACAGCCTTGAGACAGACACCTCAAAAGGTGCAACTGGTTGTTTATAGAGATGAAGCTCATTATAAAGATGAAGAGAATTTGGAGATTTTCTATGTAGATCTACAAAAGAAAACAGGCAGAGGACTAGGTCTAAGCATCGTTGGAAAACGGTAAGAACTTCTGTGTTTTACCACAACTGCGTTCCAAGTGAGACTTTATTTTGCCATACGAACAATTGTAGCCGTTACATAGAATGTGAAATACAGAAAGAATGGCTCCAGCCACAAAAGTCAGGATCTGAACTTCTCCGTGGGGGTTTTGGGGTTTTGATTTAGACTCCTCTAGAAATAACAGTGGCGTGTATGTAATATAACAACACTATTTCCAGGGCTATTTGTTGTTTCCCTTAGCATTTGGCATTTTGTAGCATAACATAATATTACTAAGAATATCAGTTTGCGAAGGGTGTGGTCTAGTGAGCAAACAAAGGACTGAGAGTTAAGCGCTCTTGTGTTTTATTCCCAACTCTGCTTGTGTCTGTGACGGCTGGCAAGTCCTAACCTACCTGGATTAGCTTTCCTAGCTTTAAAATGTGGATAGTACTACTACCCACTGCCTGGAACTATTTTGAGGATTAGTTGGAGAGCTCTACAATCATTAAATATAAAATACTAATAAGAACACAATGTGGAGTCAGAAAGGGTACAGTCAATAATAGCTGCTTAAAAAGTAAAAGTAGCTTTTTACTAATGTATTTTTAAAGCATTTCTTTTAAAGTTGTTTATACTAAAGCTGTGGTATATTAATTTATCTTTTATTGCTAGAGAAAACTTATAGCACAAGCAAAGTCATTGATCAGTCTCTGTGTGTAAAACTCACAGCAAGTGCTGTTTCTTACTGCCAAAAAAAAAAAAAATCATCATGTAGTTATCCAAACGGCTTGTGGTCAGTAAGGATTCTATGGCAGTTTTCACAAGAGATGTTTAATACTGGTGTTGTGAGCAGATTCTCATATAGGTTATTTAATTCTATTTCCTGAAACCTGATATGGTATTCTCCAGCCCTCCCCACAACTGCCTTCATGCTGGACTGTTGTGTAGTATTGCTACGTGCTCCTATGGCGCGGTTGCGTTTCCCTCCAGAGCTAGCTGAATTTCTGTGGTAGATTAAATTATCCCTGTGTATAATTAATATTATTATATACCATTTTGTTTGTGAAGCACTTAGGTTCCTTCAGGATAAAAGAAGTTAGTATTCACCTGTCTTTGGCCCTTTACTTCCTCCACACCAAGCTGAAGTAGCTGAACTAAGTACCAGGAAGTTCTTTAGGGACTGAGGAAGTAATTTTCCCTTGTTCTGTGGCGGGTGGATCCACTGGTCTTGTCCCCTTCGTGTTTTAACCCACCTCTACCCTGCTCTTGCAAGCCTCACAGTCTAGGTACTTGGGACGTCCCACAGAGCTGGGCTCTGTGCTGCCCAGGGTGCATAAATTCATGTGCAAGCTACAAAAATCTCTGTGCAGTGCTCTGTGCTCTTCTCTGTGCCTTGGGGCGCTCCAAGACTGCAGAAAAGAGATAACATTTGGTCCTGTGTGGAAAAGGAAAATCTATAGTGAAGCCACTTCTTACCAAGCGTATCAAGAGATAGTCTAACTCTATCCTTAGCAGATTGTGCCTTGGTGTCTGGGCAGTATTTTTATATTACAGTAGCATATGCTTTTCTTATCTGAACAGATTGTACACACCAGAACTAATAGCACAAGGGGAAAGGGAAATAGTGCATGGTTTCCTATTTTAATGGGTTTAAAATCTGTAGCTTATAATCACCTCAGAAGGTTAGGTGTAATCTAAAATTAGTTTTTCTCAGCTCCCAAGTTTCTTTTAATGTCTCATAAATGTATGTAATCTGAATTGCACTCACAGAGACTAGTGGATTGTGTAATTAGCCATATGCTTCTTGTATTATCAGAAATGGAAGTGGAGTGTTTGTTTCTGACATTGTTAAAGGAGGAGCTGCAGACCTGGATGGGAGATTAATACAAGGAGATCAGATCTTGTCTGTTAATGGGGAGGATATGAGGAATGCCTCACAAGAGGTTGTTGCCACTATCCTCAAGGTGAGTACATAATACATTCTTAGATATGAAACTGCAGTTACTGAGTGTATACAAGGTAATTATCTTGGGGTGCTATTTACACATAGCCTGGACAACCTGAAACTGATTATCAAGACAGATAGGGAATTTGATAGGGAAATTACATTGGGAGATTCATTTAGTTTTAGCTCTTCATATAAATTTATGTAGTACATAGTAGCAAAATGAAGATACAGATATCACTTTAGGCATTTATTTGAGAATGTAACCATTTATTTCAAGCAATGGGAAAATGTTATGAAAGCTGAGAGTCATAAAATTGTGGAACTGAATTGGAATGAGATGCTTTTGGGTTTGCTGGCACTAACCTAGCAGCCATAGAACTGCAGTGTAAATTTGTTCAAGCCCAGGCTTTCCTCACATGTTGGTGCTGTTGTCCTGAAGTACTGGGGGACAAATCCTGGCCAGAAATACATCCAGAGCGTGGACAAGCCTGCTCAAGGAGACTCTGCCCCCTCCTTTGCTACACATGCACAACACTTTCCATGGGACTGTGGGAAAGGACATTGTGGATGGGCCAAGGAAAGAATGCCTGTGTTAGGGTAGGAGGGGACAGAAGACTGTGGATGCGATTTCAAAGCATATTATTGTAGCCTGCTACCTCTGCCATCTACCTGAAATTATGTTGGGAGGAGAGGTCTCTGTCCTCCAGATTCCATGTGCAAAGTTCTTTTATTCAGGCTTTGCATGAGGGCAAGGATTTGGACCATCTAGGAATCCGCAAGCAAGGGTATGAGGATGTGTTATTAAAGTGAATCTGCTTATGTCAAATTCAGATTCATTCTGTTTTACAGTATTTTTCCTGCTGATGAATTGTTTTCTGTTGGACAGGTAGGGTGGGGTTTGCTGCTGGTTTGTAATGGGTGGCTGAGCATCTAGCTCCTGATCAAAGGGTCATTCAGTCAATGGAAAGACCTATTGAAATCAATAGATTTTCTATGAAGTCCTTAGAATCTGGGATGGATGCCTTTTACGTTGTTCAGATAAAACAAATGGAATAAAAAATTAGGTTTTAGGTTTCAATTTTCAGTGGTTTCTTCAACATTATGGCCTGAAAATATATGTGAGTAAGTCTAGGAAAGCAGAAATATTGTAACCCTGTTTAAATACCGTGTATTATATGTTATTATATTCCAAGTGTGCTCAAGGGCTAGTGCACCTAGAGATTGGAAGACTGAGAGCTGGTTCTTGGTTATCATCACGGAAAACATCCCAAAGCAGTCAGGTTAGTGACAATTGTATCAATAGACAATAAAGTCGTTGTAGTCTTCATGGAACATAGATGAGGGTCTGTCTGGAGCAGCTGACAGAATCTGGGACGTGGATTACTGTTTTAAAATTATCATTATACAATGCTGTTCTTTTTCAGTAGTTTTAAGTAAATCTCATTAATCTACAAGGTGTTTAAATTAGGTGTCCTACACTTAAATATTGGGCAAGGAAAAAGAGGAATGGACCAGGGCTTTCATTTTCAGCATGTCTCTGGTTTGAGCATACCACAGACCTTTAATCACTTTTCTGTCTAATAAGCCTGCCCTCCCCCCAAAATTGGAATGCTACGTTCCTGTAGCTATTTTTGTAAACCCAAAATAACTTAATGACACTAAAGTGTATCTTTGCCTCGCTTATAATAGCAGAGCGGTGTGCAAAATATTGCACTCAAAGAACACACAGAACAATTTTCTACTTTACTTATTTTTTTTCCAAAATAAAGGAAAATGCTTCCTTTTTCAACCAGGGCAATTTTTTAGCACTTGCACTGTGAATAGTGTTGCCATCAAAACTGAAATCTGTGTGCAACAGTGGAGAGTGGCATTATGGGATGCTGTCTCACCTGAATCATACTGTTTTGACCAGGAAAACTTAAGGTCATAATAGAGATTCCTTCTGGGAACTCTGACTCACTCAAAGTATTTACATTGTGCAAATCAGATTTCTCTCTGGGGGCACCAGGAAATATTTTGAGACCACATTATCGTGGTTGAAGATGCAGCATACTACCTCCTCCTCTGTACACAGCCAGCTGTATGGGCAAATACATAGTGGTATGAAGCCCAGCCTTACCCCACTCTCTCAGGCAACTAGCACCCACACATGTGCTGGGAGAGAATAAAGGCTCTGCTTCCTAGCAGGATCTTGATCATCTCCTGAAAAAAGGAGAGAGCTCTTTGCAGCCTTCTCCTCTCTTTGTGGAGCCACACAGGAGTTGCCCAAAATCTGGTCCATGGAAAATATGCCAGCACTGCCTGTCTGTGCTTCATAATTGTTAAAGAGTGTAGCTGAAAAAGAGGAAGAAATACTGAAACTGAGCGTGGATGAGGGTCAGTCAGCAAGAAAGCAAGTGTTGGTTGTGGGGAATCTTGGAGTGGATGCGAAAGGGTAGATACACCTACAAAACAAAAAAAGGCAGTGGAATAGATGCAGATTCAGAAGGAAATGTGGAACACCTAAACTGCAAGGTTTCACATGTAAAAGTTAAAGTTTAAGATTCCACTTCAGATAGTGTAGGTAATGGTATAACAGCTTCTGCTGTTCCTCCTGGTAGAATTAGAAATCTGGATGGATGTATCTCCAAAGTCAGTAACAGAGAAGATGACTTGAAAATTGTACTTGTTCAATAACCACTCAGGAGCCTATGTTCCATTTTCAAAAATGACATTTAGGAGGCTTGAGTCTTACTGAAAGTTAATGGGACTTAAGCTCCTAAGTGCTAGGTCACTTTGAAAGTAAGATTTATGCTCTTATGAAAAAATTTACCCTGAGTTCCTGAAAACCTCTGTTTTCTACAAAGGAAGAAGGGTTGAAGTTCTCTGCCAGGCTTTGAGCCAAAATTAATACATAGAATTATGATGGCGGCAAAGCACAGCAGAAACTCCTCCAGGAATAGAACTCAGCACCCTACTCCAAGCACTATACAACACACCCCAGGTGACTGCTACTAACATGTTATCCGAGACCTTGGGACCCTCATTTAACTTCTGTGTTTCAGTTCACGCAAATGAGGATCATACTTCCTGACGAGGTGTATGTAAAACTCAGATGTTCCTCAGATGAAAAGTGCTGTATCATTGTGTAACCACACAGACCAAAATTTTCAAATGTTTGTGTCTAAAGTTAGGATCCTAAATCCATATTTAGGCATTTTCAGAGGTGCTCCAATACTTGCAAATCCCACTGAACTCAATAGAAGCTGCAGGTCCTCAACACCTTTGAAAATCTGGTCCTTTTTTTTGTTTGTTTTTTTGGGGTTTGTTTTTGAGTGCCTAAGTGTATGGATTTACGAGTTTTTGATGCCCATGTTTTGGTCGGTATTACTATTATTGACACTGAAAGTGTCTGTCCTATAGAGTATGCATTAGTTGGGGGAAGTAGGGTGAAAATTGATTTGAGTTCTGATAATTGCATGATGTGTGGATTCTTGAAATCCAGGGCTAAATGTTCAAAGTGGCCTTAACATTTGTACTTTTTTTCCCATGTGCAATTCTAAGTACCTCAAAGCTTGGATTTTGCAAGCAGGTCAATTGCAAATACTGAGGTATGTGAACTAAGAAATGACTTTTGAAAACCTGGCTTCCACTCAGTTTTCCACATAGATCCACCAAAGTTTAAGTATTCTATGTTAACTTATATCAGTTGAAGCTGTAACTTTGTAAGTGCTATGTGGATCAACATTTTTAAAATGTTCTACATTAGCCCAATAGTCCAAACATTTAAATTTGGTGATTGGGCAAACAGTTCTTAAGTTACTGTAAATTGTGGTACTATAAAGAGAAGATTTTCAGGTGTTATTGTAGCTTTATAAAACTACACAGCAATGAATGTAATTCCATAGGTAAATACAGATTTTGTGACAATCGATTTATCACTCTTTTTTGTTTCCATTTAATGGTACACATCCCCTTCTCACTACATAAGCACATGTGCCTTGTTTGTACTGCATATCTAAGATTTGCCTCACTCTGAACTATTCAACAGAAACTTGTCTGGCCTACAAGCATTTATTTCCGAGCTTTATTCCGGACTAGTCCATGGAGCTCTCCAGAGAGCTTGTGCTAATGAGTTCTCCATACACTCTAAGGAACACTAATCCTGATTCCCCAGAAATTTTATTAGCACTTTGTGGCTTGAAAATCTATTTGACTAGAAATGTTTCTTTGGCGCAAAGCATACATGGCTGCAGCTTGGCCGCTGGGATTCAAGTAGGGATGGATGAAAAACTGTGGAAAATATCCAGATGGACTGGAACCTCTCTGTTCCTAGATTTGGATAGAAATGAATAGTACATTAAATGGCTTGTCACTCACCTAGTTCTAGTTATCCAAACAACAAGTTTGCCCTTTGTCCCACTTACTTTTCTATCTCATTCTGTCCTTTTCTATACCCAGGGATTGGACCTGTACTCAAAATAAAAGTATCCATTTAGGATTCTCTGCTTCTCTCTACCATCACCAAACTCAACTTTAATCCTATTGGCCCATCCCACTTGCAGTTCCTTTCTGCTTTAGCTGTCTAATTCTTTAATATCACACACACACACACACACATGTCTCTCAGGTAGTAGGGATGTCCCATGGATTAGAGAGTTACTCATTAAAGCCAGTAGCAGGAATGATATGAGTTTGAAGAAGCATAGAAAATACAGTCTCCCTCGCTGGATACAAATCCAGGTCTTGGGGTGGATTTATCCTAGCCTTAGCTAATGTGACAAAGTTCCTCCTCTGCCTTGGTGGGTCCTGCACTTATTGGCAGATTTGCTCGCCTCAGAGATTCACAGCAGCCCTCAGTTTGGCCACTTTGGCTAGTGGCTCAAACCTGCCGTTCACTCATCACTGGCCGGCATGGGGAAAAGGAAGGAGAACAATCCTCACAGTCTCTGCTGATCCACCTAGTGGGTCGAGGGACAGGCCAGGGACCTTCCCCTCTGGTGGGGCCCACAGTCCAGGTCAATTTCTCCTGTATCCAATAGGGAGTTGGGGAGATGGGGGGAGCCCAGGCCTGCCCTCTACTCCGGGTTCCAGCCCAGGGCCCTGTGGATCACAGCTGTCTACAGTGTTTCATGTAACACCTGTGTGACAGCTACAACTTCCTGGGCTATTTCCCCATGGCCTCCTCCCAAAACCTTTATCGTTACCACAGGACCTTCCTCCTGATGCCAGATAGCATTTGTACTCCTCAGTCCTCCAGCAGCACGCCCTCTCACTCTCAGCTCCTTGCACGCCCCTCACTGACTGAAGTGAGGTCCTTTTTAAACCAGGTGCCCTGATTAGCCTGCCTGTCTTAAGGGATTCTAGCAGCTTCTTAATTGACTCCAGGTGTCCTAATTAGCCTGCCTGCCTTAATTGGTTCCAGCAAGTTCCAGATTTGTTCTGGAACCACCCCTGTTACCTTACCCAGGAAAAAGGGACCTGCTTAATCTGAGGCTAATATATCTACCTTCTATCACTCTCCTGTAGCCATCTAGCCTGACCCTGTCACACTAACAAATCCCTCACCAGGTTGTCCAAAGGAAGAGAGACTTTGATTGATGAGGTTTAAGAGTTTAGATGGGCCCAAAAAATAACTCCCCACCCATCTGAAAGCATATACGATTCCTGCCCCAAACCACTTGTGCACAGGGCCAGACTGAGAATTTTGGGGAAGTTCAGCAAGACAATTAATGGGATACAATCCAAAGGTCATTGACTCCTATCGTGAAAAAAGTGTCTGTGGGAAGAGAGGAGGTTTTGGTCCCCCACCACCCCACAGTGGCCTGCTGCAGAAGTTAGAGCCCTGCAGCTGTTCCCTACATCCCTAATTCAGACTGTATATATTTGCATTTTCAAGGCTGTCTTTGCAAGGCACGGGGCTAGAAACTTTTTGTTCAACATGGAAGCTGAGTATTCTATGTGTAGTCCCCAAACACGAGCCCCATAATCCATCCCTTCTACAGAAAATCCTCTGGCAGAATCCCGAGGCAGGGAAATTCCATGAAAATCCAGAGATTTTTTTCCCCAAATTCCTTCAGTGGAGTGGGAGCAAAGTGTAACATGCTCCACTATAGAGGTGGTCACGTCTGGCCACCAGAATTCATGGATCTTCTGAGATTTCTGAATCTCGGGGATCTGCAGAAGGGCACAGGGTCGTACATCCAGAAGCCTCTGCAGTGGCTATAGCAGGGGTGGCCAAACCGCAGCTTGTGAGCCGCATGCAGCTCTTTTACAATTGAAGTGTGGCTCACGGAGCCCCCCACACTTCTTCTCCCCCCATTCTCCACCTACCAGACTTGGGTGGAGGGGAGCTCAGGGCTTCTGTTTCAGCCGGAGCGGGGCTGAAGCCCCAAGCCCTGACAGGTGCCTCCCACAGGGCAGAAGCCACGAATCCCAGCAGACACACCCTGTGGAGCTGAAGCCCTGCACCCCAGCAGGTGCACCTGGCTTTTGAACTTCTGAAGATTATCTTATGCAGCTTAGAGGGTCAGTAAGTGTGGCCACCCCTGGGCTATAGCCTTCTATAGCTCCCTGGCAGCATGACTGTGTTGCTTTTCCTACCTGCAGCAGCCATTGGCACACTCTTTAAAGGGGGATTCCTCAGCACAAAAGAGGCTCGGTATTAAAACTGATGTCCCCTCTGGCTGTACTAATGCACCTGTAGAATTCCCATAGGCTGCCAATGGAAAATGCACCATCCCTCTCATCCATCCTTACACGCAGTCCCAGAGGCAAATGGAACTGTGCCATGGAGGTGTCTGATCCCCACTTCCATGGGGCCAGGAGCAGATCAGCACCTGGGTGGTCCCCACCGTAGGTGTATCTAAGAAGTGTAGTCTGGCCCTTTATGACTAAGACCAGTATTGTGTATCTGACCAGGGATGATAGACCACTTTGGAGAGGAATGTGGAGTAGATGCCTGAGTTTCCAGTGCAGAAGCCCTGTGGATGCAGGAACTAACCAGTCTGAAAACCATTGAACCTATCTCTAGTTTCACTTCTTTGGCACAGATGGGCCCTCACTTCCAGAAGAATAAACCTGGGGATAGCGCATTTGGTTTGCCCCACAATTACTGGTTTTATCTTTATTTTCAGGTGAACCAACACAGCATGCATAGTCACTTTCATCCTGCACTGGCTCCAGTCATCACTACCTTACAGAACTTTGTCAGCACCAAGAGGCTGTCGGCAGATGCATCTCAGAGAAATTCAGGTACAAACTAGAGAGAGATGCCAAAATCACTGTGTGTGTTATTCCTCAGAGACATGAACCTCTGCTATGCTGGTTTAAAAATAAAGTCCTATATTAGCTGAATCTGGTTTCCTTATCCATCTCCCACAAGATTTATTCTGACATTCCAAACCCCCTGAGCAGCTTCCAGCAAATGCCATTATTTTTAAGTAAATTTCCAGAGAAATGTTTCCTTCTTCTCTAAATATAGACTTCCCACTCCCCTCCCCAGTTTCCCTTACCTGAGGCCCAGAATAGGCAAGATTCTTTCCTATGTTAATAACACTTACTTCTATCCCTGAGAGGGCCTGAAATATTGCCATTTCTTTGCCATGCCTTCCATAATTCACTTCCAGCTTTGCAACTCATTAGCAGTGTGCCCATCCCAAACTCAGGCTGAGAGAACCTTTATACCCCTATAGTACCATTCTGTATTGTATTTGTGTGCAATATAATATAGATATCATCTGTAGAGAAAATTACTTCTATATATTAATCAAAATCATTAACTCTTGAAAGAGACTGATAACATTAATCTTCAGAAACACATCTGATATATTTTAATTAAAGCCAACACAGTTACTGAGAAATCCTTTCTAGAGACTTACCCGTTAAAACCCTGGATCTGAATACTCAAACGTTGAGGCCATTTAGCTCCAGTTTCATATTTTTTGCTTCTAGACCATCTCCAATTCTTTCATATAATTTTAGTGCTTTTTAGCTGGCACTGTAGCTAATTGTCTGCCACGAGGAATCTGTGCCAGCCAGACTGATTAACTGGATGTCTATTATTTACTAATACAGCACAAATTAGAAAAGGAAATCAATAGAACTTTAGCAGGCACAAACCAGACATATACACAAAAAGAAGAACAGGAGTACTTGTGGCACCTTAGAGACTAACAAATTTATTAGAGCATAAGCTTTCGTGGACTACAGCCCACTTCTTCGTAGTCCACGAAAGCTTATGCTCTAATAAATTTGTTAGTCTCTAAGGTGCCACAAGTACTCCTGTTCTTCTTTTTGCGGATACAGACTAACACGGCTGTTACTCTGAAACAGACATATACAGTACCCTTTGTGGTGGGGACACTGTGATTTATGAATAATAAGCTGATCTTTAATTGAGTGCAACACACAATAGGTCTATATTCCCTAGGCCAGCAAAACACTGCTATTTAATAGATTATGTGAGCAACTGCTGCGTAAAGTGGATGTCACAATGGCATCTATCAAACAGAGTGATTGTATCCATGTTTATCACTTGGTGAAACAGAAATCCTGTCCTTGTCACATGATCAGCGCCCGAAAGGGCTCTGCTTTGTTCAGTGATAACTTTGGCTAGTCAGCCAGAGATCATTGTCACCTGACAGTGTTATCTCTTAATTATATTATCTCTTAATTACAGAAGCTAATTGTTTCCTTTTTAGTAGGAGCAGATATGGACCTGAGGACTGTGGAGATAATGAGGGTCAGTGAGTTATTTTCTGAAAGGTGTTTGTTTCCAACGATAGCTGTTAATTTTTCACTACTTTTTGGCATGCAAAACTGCATTATTATTTAATTGGTGTTGGCACTTTATGGTTTTAATTCTAGCTAGATATGTGAGGTGTTGTTACTGAATTAAATATGTCCAACCTGCCTGGGTATCTCAGGTTCTTTTACAGGCTTGGGGCCCTATCCTGCAAACACTTGCTACCAGGCATAGTTCTCTGTACAATGTGGCTGCTTATAGTAAGTGTATAGTAAGCCCCATAGTAATGTGTAGAGGACCAGACTGTCGCCTAACAGAACTGTTGTCTTGAATCACTGAGTGCAGATGGGGAATATATATATAGACACACACACACAGCTATACATTGTTACACTGTGAATTGTTTTGATACGTTTCTTCCTTTTAGGGACCAAATGATGCCCTTGGTATCAGTATAGCAGGAGGGAAGGGAAGCCCATTAGGAGATGTTCCAATCTTTATCGCCATGATTCAAGCCAGTGGAGTAGCAGCACGTACCCAAAGGCTCAAAGTAAGTGGAAGGGGGAATATATATCACCTCCTCTAGTATTCACTATTTTATCTTGTGCTCGTTTAGAAAAGGAGGTCTCAAACATTTGTAAGTGTGGATCACTCCTGGATAGGCACCTTGTCTCCTAGACCCTCTCCCCTCCCATTCATGGTCAGAGATGGCCGGTGCCTGCTGCTGCTGAGTGTAGTACATCCCTGTGACAATTACATTGATTGTCTATGTGAAAATGTAACATTCCGGAAGTATTTAAATGTATTTGCAACAGTCTCTTAATGCAGTCCAGTAGCTGGGAACAGAGGGGAAAGTCAGCACTACATGACCAGTCAGCTCTCTGCAAGGATCAGAGGCAGTTGCTTCACAGGCCATAGGTGGTCCATGGACAACTGGGGCACCCCTTAGATCTTATACAAAACAAAAACTCTGGCAACACGTAACTGATTTTAAATTGAAACTGACTTTTTCAGGTGCCAAAACAAAAAAAAATGACACTTTAAATTCGAAAGACTGTTGCTATTATGTTTCAGTTTTTGATGAACTACTGTGTTGAACATCCCACAATTATTGGGTAGACTTTCAGGATAACTATCATTATTAAAATGATTGCAGTCTATAAGTACTTACGTGAGGAACAAAAATGAGGGAATGAGCTCTTAAATCTAGCAAACAAAAATATAACAAGATCCAATAGCTGGAAATTGAAGCTAGACTAATTCAGACTGGAAATAAGATGTAAATTTTTAATAGTGAAGCGTAACTAACCATTGGAACAACTTATCAAAGTTGTGGTGGATTCTCCATCACTTGCAATTCTTAAATCAAGACTGAATGTTTTTCTAAACGATATACACTAGTTGAAATAACTATTTCAGGGAAATCCTACATTATTGCTGTACAGGAGGTCCGACTAGATGATCTATTCCTGGGGGAATTCTGCGCTCAATATTTTAAAATTCTGCAAAGTTCTGCATATTTTATTTGTCACAATAACACAATATAATCATGCCAGTTTCAATTATTTTGGTAATTTTTTTCAAAATACCTGTCAGCAAGTATATCTGTAATAATATAGACAAAAAAAAGATTCAGGAAATATTTTTTTTTTTGACAAATAGATTCCTTACTATGCAACTTAATACAGAACTTTGAGTAATTTGTTTAAACTACAATACAGAAACATATTTATTGCACCCCTTAGAAGCAGTATAAAGGCTTGGGGAAGTCAGGGGTAGTGGAGGAGCTGAGGGAGAGGGAAAGAGCCCAGGAATGAACCTGGAGGGTTGTTGGGTGTGGGTGGGAGAAGTAGGAAACAGGTTTTTTGTTGGGGGATTGTTAGGGAGTTGGGGAGCCTCCCCCATGCAGACCCTGACTGACACTCTAGCCTCTCCCATTCATTCAGTCAGGCACATCTGCCCCTGTCCTTATATGCCCCTGCACCCCCCGTCCCTGTGTGCCCCTGCACCCTTTTACCCCCTTGTCCCCATGTGGCTCTGCAGCCCTCTATCCTCCACATTCTCATGTGGCCCTGCAGTCGTCCCCCCCCCATTCAGCCTCTGGCTCAATGCTGTCACCCCACTAGCTCCTGTGTCCCCACCCAGTCTCTCTCCCCTCACTAGCTCTTCTGAACATCAGTCTGTGAGCCGCCCCACTCTCTGTTCTCCCCCTACACACACCCACATCCTGTGCCTCCTAAACTGGCTCCACGGGCAGGGTGGTGTGATGAACACAGCCAGCTGCTGTGGCAGCGGCCTCTGGTGTGTGAAAGGCAGAACTGCAGCACTTCTGGGGAGGGAATATATTTTATGCACAGGAAAAAAAAATTCTGCACATATGCAGTGGCGCAGATTTCCCCGAGAAGTAATGATCACAGTGACATGTCTGCACTGCAGTTAAATACCTGTGGCTGGCCCACGTCCACTTGGGTTAAGGGGCTGTTTAATTGCAGTGTTGACATTTGGGCTCAGGCTGGAACCTGGGCTCCAGGACCCTCCCCACTTGTGGGGTCCCAGAGCCCAGGCTCCAGCCCAAGCCTGAACATCTACACTGAAATGGAACAGTCTCTTAGCCTGAGACCTGCAAGCCCAAGTCAGCTGACACAGACCAGCTGTGGGTTTTAAATTGCAGTGTAGATATATCCAAGGACCCCTTCTGGCCTTAGAAGCTATGAATCATAATCTGTGGAAATTACCTACTTGAAAGAAGAATATACATAATATGCACAGGAAAGCCATGGCTCTGATCCTACAATGAGATCCACTAGCATAGACCCGTGCTTAACAGAACTCTGCAAGGGTGCTAAGGCCTGGTATATCAGCAGCATACGTTTTTATTAGACTCAAAAGCTTATATATTTACTCATTTATGAATTAATATGGATAGCGTCTGCTTTCTTATATTACAGTTAAAACACACACCTGCACCCCTCTCCTTATCCATGTATGTGGACATACATGTGGCCTTTCCACATGGAATGAAAATGGTTGGTTGCTAATGTCATTCTCCTTACTTGCAAATGTAATCAATAGACTATGACCTCTCTTTGTTTATCTGGGCTGTTATTTTTTAAGAAATGTGCATTATCCTTACTCTGAAGAATGCTGAATGATCAGTGGAAATACAGAATCCTCACAAAAGACATACTGTATATGAGAAGGATGAGTCTGCAGTGCCAATTTCATAAGGAATTTTAAGCATCCTTAAATTTAATTTTCCTTAATGCTAGTAATTTTCCATTACTGTTGTACTTTTAGGTTGGAGATCGGATTGTCAGTATTAATGGGCAACCTTTGGACGGGCTGTCTCACGCTGATGCTGTTAATCTACTAAAGAATGCTTATGGGAGCATTATCCTGCAGGTATGGTGATAAATTGAACATGCAGCTGCATGAGGGTAGATAAGTGGTGTTCAAAAAAGACTAAGCATCACTGGCACAAGACATCACAGCACAGTGGGGTGCTTCTTGATGTGAATTATACAGGATGAAAGCAATAAATTATTATTTTCATTCAAAAATTCTTTATTGCCACCCATACAGACTGTGAGTATGATTATATAAAAGCATAACAGGGGGAACAAAATGACTTGTTGCTACACATGATAAAGCAACAAAGCTTTTAGCTTCCAACACTTTTTTTTAAAAGTAAGCTAGCTACAAACATGGAATGACTCCTTTTCTTGTGCTGCTAGACTGGGACTGAGCTGCCCAAAGTGTTAATTTCTTTGTTCGTGGAAGTGAAAAAAACCTAAAACTCTAGTTGGGTTTGGTATAAATTATTACATCTCAATTCAATATATTAGTGTGTAGGACTGATTATCAACCAAATTACAGTACTTGGGTACACCGCTGATAAATGTGGCAATTAAGAGTAAAAAAATACTATTGAAGAATGTGTAGTTTTTATTTTTGATTACAGCAGCCCTCTTCTGTTTCTCCAATATACACAACTTGAACCTGCTAAGAGGAAAATACTGGATACAAAAATCTCGTATATAAAAGCTGAGAGTTTTTTCTCTCACATTCACAACTGCTAGATAGCTTAGAATTTGCTTAATTTCTCTCACATTTTGTATTTTTATTCTCAATACAATGCAGTCCTTTTCCACAAATAAAAAAAAGTTCCTTTTGGGAAACTAAGAAGTTACTTTTTATAATACAATTAGACAGGTAAACAAAGTATTCAGGTATATTAGTGGTGGCTGTAAGTATGATGAACAGGAAATGATTATATTAATGCTAAGTATTGGTACTTTTCATTACTTTTTTATTAGAACTATTCCACTTATATTGTTTTATCAGGCTGATAATCATGACTGACATGTCATTAAGTAATTGTATTTATTATCAAGTTAGACCACCTCATGGCAAACTGCACTGAAAGGTCAGATAATTGTGTTCACTGGGGTGGAAAGGCTTATTATCGGGATGTCCTGGGAAGGGTGTTAAAGGAGTTTGCAAATGGAAGATTAGATTCTCGGGGGAACAATCGTCCCTTCCGGCTGTTTTGATGCTTCGGTTTAAATTAATCTGCTTTCTGCAGGTGTAGTAATGAGATAAGCTTTTTACAAGGTTGTTGAACTCTGATACATTCTTACTGCCACAGATTTGTGAATATAGATTTATTTTGCCATCGGGTTTTATTTAACAAGGAAATATGACAACTTTCCCCCCTGCTGGAATATTAGAATACATTTATTTACAACCGCTTCTAACTTCTGAACTATGTGCAATTCTGCTGTTGTCCTGACAACCCCAAAAGGGGTGAATTATGAGCCTGAAACCTAGAACATGAAACTCACATTAAAATTGTGGCATTCTGGTTTTTGCTTGAGGATTTTACTAAGGGTACATCTATACTTACCTCCGGGTTCGGCAGTAAGCAGTCGATCTTCTGGGATCAATTTATCGCACCTTATCTAGACGCGATAAATCGATCACGGAAGTGCTCGCTGTCGACTGGGGAGCCTGCCTGCTGCGTGTGGACCTGCGGTAAGTACCTTGTAGTTCAAACTAAGGTAATTCGACTTCAGCTACATTATTCACATAGCTGAAGTTGCGTATCTTAGTTCGAACTGGGAGGTTAGTGTGGACCAGCCCTAAGAATCACTGTTTGATGGGTTAGGACAGGGGTTCTCAATTTTTTTTTTTCTGAGCCCCCTCCCCTCCCCCTCTCCCCCCCACCGTACTATTAACAACTCTAGGGTCCAGTGGGGAGCCTTGCAGCTCTGGGCTTCAGCTGCCCGGCAAAGGGGGCTTGGGGTTTTAGCCCTGCAGGGTTCCAGGCTTCGGCCACTGGGGGGAGGGGAGGTTTTGGGCATAGATGTATTTTGATTTCTATTGGGGGTGAGGGGCCAGGGCCTGGTGGGGTATGGGCCAGCTCTGCATGGCAGGGCCCTGGGAGGGAGTGCCACCTCCACCCCCTGACTCACCTCAGCAAGCCACCAAGCCAGTCTGGGTTGTGGGAGGAGGGCGCAACCAAAAATTATAAGTCAAAGCAGGGTGGGGAGGGTCAGCTCAAAAAGTCTGAAAACCTCTCGAAGTGCAGGCAGGGGGTAGCTAGGAGCTGTGTGCAGGCAGTTGGGAGGGGCACAGGGTGTAGGCGAGGGATAGCTAGGGGCTATGTTCTGGGAGGGGACACCCCTCCCTGAGCGTCTGCTCCCTGAGGGCTCTACCACCCCTGGCGCCAGCTCCACCTGCCCGGGCGGCTCTTATCAGCTGCACAAGCAGTGAAAGGGGGCTGGATGCTGAGGAGCAGCTGCAGGCACCAGCCAGGAGCACTGCCAGCTTTTTTGCCGCCCTAGGCAGCAGAAGGTCCCGCCCCCGAAATACCACACCCGACAGAGGCGGTGGAAGGTCCCGCCCCTGAAATACCGACGACGACCGGGGCGGCTGAAGATCCGGCCGCTGCGGTCACCGCCCCCCAAATGTTAGCCCCCTAGGCGACCACCTAGGTCGCCTAATGGGTTGCACCGGCCCTGGCACCAGTAGCAGCAGGAGATGGGGGAACACCACAGCTGCCTGTTCCGTGGCATCAGGCAGAGCAGCAGCTGCCCTGCACTGCCGGGCTCCAGCTACCTGTCTCTGACCTGGCCAGGGGTCTGAGAAGCAGGTTTGCTGTCTCCTGGAGTCATCTGAATCGTGGCTGTAGAGTGCTCACCCAGGGGAAGTGAAAAGCGAAAGCTGTTCACTAATGCGTGGCCTTTACTAGCTAATGTAGAGAGGCATTTCTGAGCTCCACATTTTTACATGGCTCCTTTACATGGCCCTCAGAGAGTAAAATACATTGCAGGAATACAGACAGTGTCTAGAAGAGAAGGGGAGATACTTTATTGGAGACAAGGCATATAAACAGAGAACTTGAAAGAATGGATTGAGTTGAAGCCCTCTATACTTCTATGTTTCACTGAGAAAGTAAATCATCCTTGAACTTAGCTTCACCTTACATTTCACCTTTCATGTCACTGGTTTCATCTAAAGTATTAAATTCCTTTGTGTTCTCTACTCTACTACTGTATGTGAATTGCCCACATAGTGATGGTAGTTGAATTTGTGTTTGTGGGTGAGATTACCCAGATATAAGGTGTAGAGGGAGAAGGAGACATTAGAATTGGTGGGGGCAGAAGGATTAAAATGAGGGCCAGATTTGCTCCCTCCAATGAGAAATAAACAAACAACCCAGAGATATGGGGGAGAATGAAAAGAAAAATTGAGATCTCCATTCAGTAGCTTCCAACAGATTGGTCTTTTGGAAGGTTAGGGTTATTTTGCTCTACAGGATGAGTAGGAGTTTCAGCCTCATGGATGTTTGTATCTCTGGGATTCACCAAAGATCAGGGCCTTTGCTTCGTACCAGCTTTGATGCCCCATTTGTGTCCCTAAGACCTTCCTAACAGCTCTGGGGCACCATTATGTCCCCCTAATGTGGTCCCTTCATCTGCTGTTGACCTTGGAACCTGGCCTCTCTCCACCCACAATGCAGGAACATGTACAAAACTTAATATTGTATGAGGCCCCAGGGTAATCTGGCCTTAAATTAGAATAAAAGTGTTGTGCTGTATCCTTGCAGAAAATTGGTGGTCCTCTTACATTTTCTTCATGAATCTGTGATTTGAATGTAATTTGAGTTCAATTTATAAAGGACTTAAAAGATTTTAAAAAGATTTTATATGAAGTTTTGATTGTAAAAAGTAGCCATTTTTCTTAACATACTCAGTATTTGTTGTGTAATAAGTAAAGATGATGTTTAGCAGTCTGACCCCTTGCTGACATTTTCTTGCATCCTGACTTTCAGGTTGTAGCCGACACCAATATCAGTGCCATAGCTAGCCAATTAGAGAGCATGTCTGCTGGATGTAATCTTAACTCCCCTACTCTTGATTGTCATTCTGAAGATCCAGAGTAAGTATGCACTCTTTGATGTTGGAGTACTCTAGTTCAGAGTACTGCCTGAAGGATACTCAAACATTTCCATTCCCTCGCACAGGCCTGGACAGTGTGTTTGCTCTCTTCTCTTGTCATTTCTTTTTCAACTAATTTTTCAGCACCTTTAAAATGCTCACTATTGTCCTCTACTGGCGAGGAGTGGAACCATACCTGCCTTCATCTGGTAATTTAAGTGTGAATCTTCATGCTTTTGTTTTTGATAGATTTCCAAAAAGCACATCTCCGTAGATTTTCCAGTTGATGTGTTGTCATGATAGTTCTGCTCCTGTTTCGCAGCTTCCTCTTTGAAATGAGTTATGACAACTGCAGTTCAAAATAATCCATCATCTTGGGGATTAAACAAGAAGAGGTTTTTCGAAAGCAGGGGGATTGATGTAAAAGTTCCAAATGTGCATGTATTTTGCTGAGCTTGAAGATATTCATTTATATTAAAGGGATTCTGTCTTCCATTAGCTTTTTCATTGTATTGTTCCTTTAGTCAATAATAATAATGCTTAGCGCTGTGGAAAAACAAAAAAATCACAAATATTATCTCAAATTGTTGCATGAATGAGATTTGTCCATGCCTCTCTTGTGTTCTCTTTCCATGAATGTACATCCAGCCAATTTGAACTCTCACAAATATTTGAAAAAAGGGAGTTTTCATTTGAAGTTAAGAAGTTGTGGGAACTATTTTAAGCTTGCACATGCTAATATTTGCATTGAGTGCTTGTGCACTTCTCCAGTCAAAGAGCACAAATCAGATTGTTTTGACCAACTCAGATTAGCAAAATATCAAATACTCTCAGTCCATAAAGTTTAAAAAGTGTGTTACATCTGTAAATTACCTTGTGCTCATGAACTAGTAATGCTTCAAAACACTGGTGAGATAGAGAAGAAAACCACATTTTTCATATGAGGAAACTGAGATATGAATGATTATGGGCCCAATACTGCATGTTACTCCAGGTTGGTGGACTTCTGAACCTGCACAGAGAAACTTTCAAAACTGGGGACTTTGCCACCTTTTGGTCCATGCTATAAGGGTGTGATTGAGCTGAAATTAGCACTCAGGAGTTCCTGACTTCCAGTTTTACGTTCTGTCCACTAGACAACATTGCCTCTGAAGTCAGGTGATTATGTTGTGTTGCTATGAAATGATGTTGCAAATTCACTTCTCCTAAACTGGGGCAGAAGATGGACTGTCCAGGGAGCAAATCTTATTTAAAAACACATAGCAATTGTGTGGGCCTTGCTCCTGAATCACAGTCTGCTATTGGGGAATAATGTGCTCTTTTTGAATCCTATTAAAGGAAGTATATAAAAAATGAAGTCAATGGGACTCTACTTAGGTTCACGGGTCCATGTTAGTGCATTCCAACATGGGATCAGAGCCATGGTTTGTGAAATTATGAAAAACATCTTAAAAGGAAAATGGGTGTTTCTATTTGAATCTATTTGAAAGTCTGCATCTATTTGAAAGTGTTCCTTCTACAAAAAGACCCTCACTTGCTATATATTGTTTTTCTAAGTGGTATTCATTGTTTTTTCAGGGCTCCTCAGCCTAAGATTATTGCTTTGGAGAAAGGTTCTGATGGCCTGGGTTTTAGTATTGTAGGGGGACATGGAAGTCCCCATGGAGACCTGCCCATTTATGTCAAGACTATATTTGCCAAGGTATCTTTTTTTTTTTTCCTTTTTGCATATATCTTTTAAAAACCCTAAAATTAGGAACAGATAACAAGTCTAATGCAAAAGAATTGTGTTCCAAACTCATTGTCTGGGTATGTGTGATTTGATCATCATTGCCGGGACCCAAAGCTCACTATCAGCTAGCAAGGATGAGGGAAAAGCTGCTATTTTATTATACTGACATGTGGAAAGAGAGACCTTATCTGAGCAAATACATGTTACTCTGTGTATTTGGGAAATGTCTTTAAAATAATCTGTATAAGGCTTTATTTATTTGTAGGTCTCAAAGTGCTGTGCACCATAGGCGCCAACTTTTCCTGGCGCCGGTGGGTGCTTGCATCCCCTCATCCTCGACCCCGCCCCGACTCCACCCCTTCCCTGTCCCCTTCCGCCCCTGCCCCACCCCCATTCCAACCCCTTCCCCAAAGTCCTTGCCCCTATTGGACTCCTTCCCCAAATCCTCACCCCGTCCCTGCCTCTTCCCCGCCTCCTCCCCTGAGCTCGCCACGTTCCCACTCCTCCCCCCCTCCTCCCACAGCTTCTTTCGCTGCAAAACAGCTGTTTCACGGCGGCAAGCGCTGGGAGGAGAAGCGGGGACGGCACGCTCAGGGGAGGAGGCGGAGGTGAGCTGGGGCGGGGTTCAGGGTGGGGCGCTGCCGGTGGGTGAAAAGCACCCACCAATTTTTCCCCGTGGATGCTCCAGCCCCAGAGCTGTATATGCTACTTATACACTTGTGCACAGCATAGGCGCCGACTCTATGGATGCTCCAGCCCCGGAGCACCCACAGAGTCGGCGCCTATGCTGTGCACAAGTGTATAAGTAGCATTTTACATTTGGGAAATAGTTGCAGAGATGTTAAATGTCTTGCTAAGGTCACAAAGTTAGTTGCAAAGCCAGAAGTAAAACTCAGGTCTCTGTGGTCAGACGCTCCCTCACATCCATGTTGTGGCCAACTTGGATGAGAAAAGGGGAAGATGCTATCAGCCTGATTCTCCATTGCCCTGTGTGTTGTGAGGTCACTTACACCAGTGCAAACTGGGTATAAAATGCTACCATATCACAACAGTAGTGTTTCACACTTTGCACTGGTGTAGATGACTTCACAAGGGGCAGGGTAATGGGGAATCAGGCCCTACCGCTTTGTTAATTTTTAACTTACCTGTTTCCAACTTGGGAAGTGCTCAGCACCACCACAGCCTCCCCCTTCTCTCCTTTTTTAACTTTCAAAGTTGTAGTTTCAAAAGCTTTGAAAGTGGCTGTGGGGGTTTTACCTGCTGTGCTCAGCTCTTGTTCAAGAGGAGGATTCCTGCCTGCAGCCTGACAGTCTTGTTTTCTTGCAGCTAAGGTCCTATGTAAACATGGACCGAGACACAGAATTTGCATTGGGCTTCAAACTTACCTAAAGATATGGCATGCATGAATCCAAGATCTTGGTTTGGCCCATTGTAAAAATAGGGACTAGTCATGAGGTGCAGATCCCCATCCTAATTTCCCCATCACTCACTGATGTCAAGATCTGGAATTCGGGCTCAACTGAATTCTAGCCCTATTGAATTAGGAATGCTTAACAGAAAGATGTGTTAGCATAAAGTCACTTTTATAGTACAGTCTCAGTGAATTAGACCAAACAGAAAAAATGGTAGGGGACCGATGTAAGGCTGCATAAATATCTGGAGGGTTCCACAAACATCTCAGGCCAGTGGTTTTGTAGAGTGTTCAGGGCAGTTAGAATTGATTTTCTCTTCAGTGAATCCACAAATTTCAATAGAAGAAAAGACTATGGGACTAGTACTTACGTTTCAGAATGGCTTTTTGTCTTTACCTTCAAATAACCTCTTGCGTAGACTCTCTAGGCATGTTTCTAATCACTGGTTTGCTTTATACTGACTCCAAGGCCCATCAGATGCAGCCCAGATGGAGAGAAGACTGCTTTTATAAGCTTTTGGCACAAGGCCAGAAGTTTAGTCTTAATTTTCTTGTCCTAAAGCCATCAATGCATTCACGAACCCTGATGTGACATACCTACTGCACAATAATACAAATGATTATTAATAATAATAATGCCTCCTGCCTTTTATGTCATTGGGAACCTTATGCCTTCAGCAATACATTTAGTTGTTTTAGTGGAACATCTTATAGTGTTTTGCTCTGTTTTATGTAACTTTACCTACATTTTTTTTTTTTTTTTTTGGAAGGAAAATAAAGTCCACCCTTGGCACTGAGCAAAAAATAAATAAATAAAACTAAAAGCTTCCAGGTTTCTATAAATACTTTTCTCTTTGATCTTCTATACCAGTTCAGATACTTGGGTTAGGATTCTTCCCAATAAGCAGATGAACACAGAACAGTAAAGGCCTGGTTTTCATTTGCATGGTGGTCCTGCTAGACTACTTTTGGCAGTGTAAAGGGGCTTTAAAGTGAGTGTGTATAACGGGGCCATTGTGTAAATGAGAATCGGAATCTGTAACTTTGAGGGTGTCGCTTCCCACCCATATGAGCAGGGCCGGCTCTAGGCACCAGCTTAACAAGCAGGCAGGGCCGGCTTTAGGCCAATTCCACCAATTCCCCCGAATCGGGCCCCGCGCTTAAGAGGGCCCAGTGGCAGGGTTGCCCAGAGTTGGGGGGGCAAGTGGCAGAGAATCCCTTCCCTGGCTAGAGGCACCTTTTTAATTTTTACTGACCCGGCGGCACTCCGGGTCTTTGGCGGCACGTCCTTCAGTGCCGCCGAAGACCCGGAGCGAGTGAAGGACCCGCCACCAAAGACTAGGAGCGCGGCCCGGTGAGTACAAGCCCCACGTGTTTTTTTTAACGTGGTTTTTTTTTTTTTTTTTTAAGTCATCCCTGTCAGGGCCCCGTCGAAACTGTTCGAATCGGGCCCCGCACTTCCTAAAGTCAGCCCTGCAAGCAGGTGCTTGGGGCGGCCAAGGGAGAGGGGCGGCACCTGCGGTAATTCGGGGGCAGCAGGTCTCTCACTCCCTCTAGGAGCGAAGGACCTGCCGCTGAACTGCCGCCACCGATCGCGGCTTTTTTTTTTTTTTTTTTTTTGCTTGGGGTGGCAGAAATGCTGGAGCCGGCCCTGCATATGAGAGTCAAGCCATCTCTCAGCTTTCAGGTGTTTCTCTCTCCAGCAGGCAAAGAATACTCACCCTAGAAGGCTGCTGCTGGAGGAGAGCAGGCCTCTGAGGCGAAACAGAAGCCCTGTGGCACACACCCTGTGCAGCTGCCCTAACAGCACACATAAGGCCCTCAGTCCCTCATCCAGTGCCCCACCTCATTATCCCAGAAAAGAAACCAGGGCCAGGTGGGGCCATCCTCCAAATCAGCCACGCATTGCTAAACCCCAGGACCGGCTCCAGGGTTTTTGCCTCCCCAAGCGGCGGGAGGGGGGGGAGGGGGGAAGCCACGATCGCAGTTGCGATCGGCAGCACTCTGGCGGCAGCTCCACCGTGCCGCTTTCTTCTTCAGCGGGAATTCGGCGGCAGGTGCTTCCCTCCGAGAGGGACCGGCCACCGAATTGCAGCCAAACAGCCTGACGTGCCGTCCCAAGCACCTGCTTGCTGGGCGGGTGCCTGGAGCCAGCCTGGCTAAACCCTTCCACCTAAGGGATGGCTCAGACTCAGAAGTGCTGAGTGGGAAGGATCTCCGTGCAGAGAGCCATGACAAGATAGAAAGTCCTAGAAAGGTCCCACTGTCCTTCAAAGGACTCTGCCCCATTAAAGGAGAAGGGGTTCAGGAGGTCCCAGCCAGATTCCTACACTGAGGATTGCAATGGCTCTAGCCATCAGACTAAGGAAGTGTACAGCCCTCCTTCTGCTTCAAAGACTTGACCCCTTCCTTGAGGAGAAACAGATGTCCCAGAAAAGGACACAAACAGGGCAGCAAATCCCCTGTGCCCCCACCCACCCACATGCATCAAGCCTCTGCCAAATACCATCAGCATTTGCCAGCACGATACTGAGTCATGGCTGCAGGAAAGAGTTGAGGTTTAAAACTGGTAACAAAGAGAACTAATGTTGTTGAGCAGTGTCATGCTGTATTTTTTTTAAAGTAATTTAGAATTAAATCACATCACATTGTTCGGTCATTTTTGTTGTTTGCAGGGAGCAGCTGCGGATGATGGCAGATTGAAGCGCGGCGATCAGATTTTAGCAGTTAATGGAGAAGCTTTGGAAGGTGTTACTCATGAGCAAGCTGTAGCTATTCTGAAATGCCAGAAAGGATCTGTAATATTAACAGTGTTATCATGAATCTCATTGCACACGTGGAGATGAATGCAATTATTTTAAAACATCGTAGCGCTGCTATAATAATGTACAGTCCTGAGTGAGATGAAAAACAAACTCCAGATAAGATTAGTATATTCTAATCCTATTGCCTCTATTGTTTCATTTAGTCATATAAATGAAGCTTATTGGTCAGTGATTTTTCTACTTCTTTAATATCTTGTGGCTTCTGTTTCCTCTCAACAAGGTTAACTTAGAAAACTTTAATGAACTGTATGTGTTTTACTTTAGTTAAACATCAGTTTATCCCCACCAGTGGGAAATCCCTGTTACAATTGCTGAAACTGGAATTAACGCGCGCACACAAAAGAGAATTTAGATCGTCATCTGATGAGCAAAAATAAATGCTAAGTGATTTGTCATCACTCATTATTTACTTATGCTAATTGTCCTTTCAAGTATGCCAGAAAACATTAATAATGTAATTAAATTACCACAGTTCCAAATGACGAAATATCCGATTCTCCTCTGGGAAAGTGTTTGTGCTCTGCACAGTAAGTTTGACAGTCAATGCTAACTTTTCATATTTATCACTCTGGATAGGTCCATGCCAGTTAGTGATTATTATTATAAATAATAAATAAAATAAATAAATTAATGGAGATATCCTATCTCCTAGAACTGGAAGGGACCTTGAAAGGTCATCGAGTCCAGCCCCCCGCCTTCACTAGCAGGACCAAGTACTGATTTTGCCCCAGATCCCTAAGTGGCCCCCTCAAGGATTGAACTCACAACTCTGGGTTTAACAGGCCCATGCTCAAACCACTGAGCTATCCCTCCCCCCCCTCATTATTGTGATGAGTCAATTTGCAGCCTTTAACATTAAAAAAAAAAAAAAAAAATGGGGGAGGGGCCTGTTTTTTCAGGTCTTTCAAAATCTCCCTAACAGTGTTTTAAGATCTAGATGTGGCATGAGCAACATGTCTTATTCTGTTCTAATTAATTTTTTATAGAAAAAGAAACGTTCTGAAATGACCAAGATGCTCAGAACATGCATTTGTAATTGTGCTGAATTGCAGTACCAGTGTCCACAGTTAGACTTCTAAGAAGGCCAGAGTTTGCCTCCATAATGTGGCACTATAATTCAGCTAATGTGAATGCTAGTAAGTTGTGATTCCCACTAGCGCTGAGGGCTAAATGAAGGCAGATTGAACCATTTTGCAAGTTTCCAAAAGTCTGCATGGTGTCAGCTGGTGTGGGAAAGGGACCTTTACTTATCAGAAACTACCACCCATCCAGTATTCTGGGCTTCAGATTGCTAGAACCTAGTTTTGTGCAATGCCACTAAGAGATTTAGCAAGTGAACTTGTAAAGCAAATAAGCGGTAATGCAAGTCCATGCAGTTTAATCTTTCTAACTTTGTGGAGACTGGTGGCATGCAGAAAGCACCTCCGTATGATGTAGGGCTAAGAGGGCTAATTTTTAATGATGATAATGATACAGCAAGGAAAAGTGAATAAAAAAAAGGAAAAGTATTGAAATCGGCAGCTGATTTAATTATCAGTTGTGTATGAGACCTTCCTATCGGTAAATGAAACCAGGCTTCCTTTTGAAATCCTATAATTACTGTTCTTCAGAATGTTTTAGCTAAAATGTGATATTATTCTCCTGACTGTATAAAGAAAAGTATATTGAAGTGAGGTTAAAAGTGGTAAAGTAGTAAGCATAGAAGAGGTGATGAGCATCCGAAGAAGTGGGCTGTAGTCCACGAAAGCTTATGCTCTAATAAATTTGTTAGTCTCTAAGGTGCCACAAGTACTCCTGTTCTTCTTTTTGCGGATACAGACTAACACGGCTGTTACTCTGAAACTTGTCATTAAGAATGTTGCTTTCCTTATCTCATTTAAAAATGATCTCTAAATATAACAAATCACAAAGTGCATTAACTTGTTGGAATATTTTATGGGTATTCCATAAATAGTGCCTAAAAGAGACTTATGTTTTGAAATGGATTTCATTTCCATTGTGCAGGTTGATTATTAATATGAAGTGTTAGAGGAATCTTGTTTATAGATGCACATCAAATGTCCAGAGGTACCGAATTGAAGAACTTTTAACTACCCACCTTTGGTTTCCAGAACAGCCAAGTATGCAGAAGCTAAATGCACCTAGATAACCCTTTAAGATGCACCTTGATAAAACAATGTTGCAAGGTTATGACCAAAATCTAATGACTATTCTGATCAAATAACCATTACATGCATACTTGAAAATATTGCAACATTATTCTATTAAAATTTACATGGCCATTTGTCATCTCTTATGCACATATGGCTGATATAAAAAATATAGAATTTATGGGCTGAGATTTTGCACTTCTTATTGTTCAGATTTGAGATAATATTACTGCTTCTTGTAACTTGCACTTTTTCTGTGTGCTGAGTATGTTACTGCCAAAAATTGCATTGCAACTACTTGATAAACCAGTGAACATGTGGGGAAGGCAAGTACAGTATTTAAAGGACCAATTCTAGATTACATTTCAATTATGCTTGTCTGGGTCGAAGTGTTCTGGTTTGTTAAAATTGTTATCTACGTCTGTGCAAGGGGAAAAAACAATGAAACTTACTGATAGTATGTTTATGTATATCAGTAAAATAAGATATTTTATTATTTCCAAAGATTCTAAATAAAGTTCAGTTACTAAGAAGTTGTGCATATTTTTTTTATTTTTTGTACTTTTAAAAAAATTCGCTTCAAGTCCATGTTATGGTAAATTTTATCCCAGGGTGTAATGTTTGCTATTGACAGTAATGAGCCTCACTTACTTTCCAGTAGGAGTATGAACATCCGTACCTATGGGACTGATCAAAGAATGTTTTGACAGGCAGTTGAGTCCATGCCCCCCAGCCAGGGCCGGTGCAAGGAAGTTTTGCACCCTAGGGCAAACTTACACCTTGCGCCCTCACCCCCATCCCCAGCCCTGCGGCAGCTCCCTGCCCCCCCCCCCCCCCCCCGCGGCAGCTCCCCGCCCCAGCTCACCTCTGCTCTGCCTCCTCCCCGAGCACGCCGCCCCCGCTCTAATTCTCCTCCCCTCCCAGGCTTGTGGCACCAAACAGCTAATTGGCGCCGCAAGCCTGGGAGGCGGGAGAAGTGGAGCGGAGACCACGCGCTCGGGGAGGGGGCGTAGGAACGCTGTAAAAAAAAAATGGGGACACTGCTTTTTGGCGCCCCCAAATCTTGGCGCCCTAGGCAACCACCTAGTTTGTCTTAATGGTAGCACCGGCCCTGCCCCCAGCCAATCAGATTGCTTTTGGAGTGAAACTTTGGGAGCAAAATATCTTGTGCACATCCATACTCCTTTAAAACACTAATTCCTCTGATGCAAACTATTCTAGGATGTTAACCAATTCGTTTTAAGCAGGGAAGCACCAACAAAGCAATCAGGTTGGGAATACTGGGATCCAGAGTAGTTAACAGAGTTGGGAGGGAGGGAAGTGTGAATGGAAAACAGGGTGGCCATTGCGGCAGGATATGTCAGGGTCGAAGTGGTTGATCAGCAGAAGAGCAAATTTGGCTGTAGGAAGTCTGGTTGCAGGAATTTTGCAAGAGCTTTTGGTAGTACTGCTCCCCACAGCCCCAATCCAATCCAAGGTCTTCTCCAAAAGACCCATGGCTGTGGATTGAAGATCCTCATTTGTCATGTTTTTTATTTTCATAAAGGTCATGGTTTATTCACAGTTCCCTCTATAGTTTCCCCAGGCAGCCAGAGGAGTTGTAGGAGGAATGGTAAATAATCTGTGATCTGCATGACACAATCAGTGGCAGTCAGTAATTCTATTTATACTTTCTAGACTATCACGACAAAGAAAAGGGCAAGAGACTGACTCTGTATTATAAATAAAGGCTAGGATCCTCCCTTATATTTCTACTTCCCCCAATCCAGGGCAGCTTGAGCTGTATGCTTGCCAGGCCCCAAAGAAGCAAAAGATCTTGGGCTCTATCCCCTTTGTAGTTGTCAATGCCTCTGTGACCCTACAGCTCAGTATAAAATGATGTTCTTGCAACCACACACTCATGACACTAGTTTAAAGTCTACTTCCAGACACTAGGTTAACTGGGAATAATAAAAGGATTGTGTCAGATTATACTTTTACTTGAGGAAGAGCTGTAATGCCACTAAATACCTCGTAATTAATCAAATGGTGATTACAACCATGGAAGTGTCACATATAGAGCCTATTGAGGTAATATGATTATGTTGAGATGGAGCAGTTGTTATACCTTCGCCTGAAAGGACTGGAATGAATTAATTTAACATTACACATGTATAAAACTGAGCATTGGTGTATAATTCCATTATCATCTTTCTCCACAGTTTCACACTTCGTATCCATAATTTAGCTGCATGTACACTCGATTTAAAACACGGTCTTAGTCATTGTTTTCTCAGTTATGAATATTTTGTTCTCTGATATTATGGACAATCCTGTGATATCCAGATCCTTTAAGAAAAAGACAAATAAGATCTTTTCACTGTACTGTAATGCTCTAAGCGTAAAAGGAATGAGGATCTTTTTCACTGTCTTAGACCTTGTCTAAAGACACGAGTTCTATATATAGTTTTAATATAATGTAATACTGGTATATTATTAACTCTTTGTGTGATAACACCTAGAAGCCCCAGTTATGGACAAGGACCCCTTTGTCCTCGGCATTGTGCAAACACAGAACAAAAAGACAGTCTCTGCCCCCAAAAACTTACAATCTAAATAGCTGCAGCAATACGAGCCTTAGTGTACTACACCTCTACCTCGATATAACGCTGTCCTCAGGAGCCAAAAAAAAATCTTACCGTGTTATAGGTGAAACCGCGTTATATCGAACTTGCTTTGATCCACTGGAGTGCGCTGCCTCCCCCCCCCCCCCCCCCGGAGCACTGCTTTACCGCGTTATATCTGAATTCGTGTTCTATCAGGTCGCATTATATCGAGGTAGAGGTGTACTATAAAAGTGTTTAATATCAGTATAGTTTATTCCCATGCAGGGAGGCACATTTATTATCGATACAATTGCCTCCACATGCAGGGTTTTACTGGTATAAATATATTGGTTAAAAAAAAACACACACCCCTCCAAAATAGTTACATCAATCAAAATTTGTGTGTAAACCAATGCAACTCCTCTAGAGGTGCATTAGGTAGAATAAAATACACACAGAGACAGACCAGAGTTCACACTTTACACAAAAAAACATATTTCTTACCAGAGCTGCGGTCACTTACATAGTCTCCTCAGCAAACTGCCACAGGGTGGAGCTGGAGAAGATCATTCTCATACAGTCTTATAATTTCCCCCCCGCCCGGGTTCCAAAAGGAAATTAACTCCTTTGTTTGTGAATGCGTCATCCTTCCAATCCTGCAAAACTGTCTCTTAGTATCTTAGATTTCCTTTTCTGCAGTTTGAGATGTACTGTATGAAAGGCTGTGTGTTGGAAATAAATGACAGCATGACCATGTGAAGCTCAAACTTTCTTCTGACATTGTGGGAAATCCTCCTTGGAGGGTGTTAGCTTGAACTATATAACGTAAGATCCTTTATTAAAGGCAATAAATGTTAGAAATCACAAAACATAAAGTCACCCCTCTGGCCAGTGACAGCAGATCATGGGTTGGTTTCCGGCTGAAAGAGAATCAATTACATGGCGTCTGGGTATTTTCTTACTGTAACTCAGTTATTTACAATCTGTGAACAAAGATGCTCACAAACATCAGAGGTATACTTCTCTTTCTAAAATGTCATCCCAAACAGTGATGGCACGAGCAGACTAAACAATTGCTTAGGGCTCCAAGCAGCTCAAGAGGACCTGATTTAGTATTACCTGCAAAATGCTGTTCATCTTATTTAACATGGACTTTTTAACCCATGTATTAGTGTGTGTTGCATTGGCCTATTTTTTGTTTTTGTGGAAATAATGCAATTAGTATTTTTAAAGGTTGGGCGAGGACCAAAGGGAACCCTCAAAAATATTCCTCCTTAGGATCCCTGATGGGCTACCACTGCCCCTGATCCCAAACACCTAGGAGCAACTCTTCCCTGAGAATTAACTGTAGTTAGAGAGATTAAGGCAGAGAGAAAACTCCCACTGCTTGCAACAGCTCCTCTTAACAAAAAAAATATGTTTGTATAACAAAGCAGCAATGCAGGAAAAGGAGCTTGTAAGACTGTAACAGCACCATCTGGTGACGCCTACCATAGCAACAGTGAGCATGCCAACACTCCTGATTTTTGCAGGAATTAGGGAAGGGATTTTGCCAGGGGCTGGAGCCAGTCTCTAAATAAGGCCAAGAGTACCAGCCCTTAGAGAATTTGAGCCCTGGCTGTCTGCCCCACTTGCCTGCCTCCTGAGACAGAATACCCAATCAGTGCTGCAGCTGGCAGAGCTCGCTCTCTTCCTCCCCTTCCTCCCCGCTCTTGCCCCAAGAAACCTGAAGCTATTCTCACAGGAGGGGAGCAGGGAGCTGAAAAGCCCAGCTGCTCAGGATGGATCTCACTCCTCCTCTCCTGTGAGCAAGGGGGACAGAGGTCTCTGACCCTCTCCGGTCCCTGCCTGCAGCCCGGCCTGGGAAGGTGAAGAGCCCTGGAGCTGCTCCGCCCAGGAGGAGCAGAGGTGAGACTGGGGAGTAATTTGGGAGAGTGAGCAGCACTGATGTCTCTCTCTCTGATCCGAGGGAGGTCAAAAGACAGACCTTACCCCCCCACACACACACACAAAATACAACCTTTTTCTTTTCCCTCATGATTTTGAATCTCTGGAAGTTGGCAGTCCTGAGGGTCTCTTCTCACATTCACCGAGTAAGGTTGCCATGTGTCTGGTTTTCAACCAGGCCGTTAACAGTCCAGTTGGCGGTGCTGCGGATTTAAGACGGGCTAGTTCCCTACCTGTCCTGGCACCGTGCTGTGCCCTGGAAGCAGCCGGCCGGTCCAGCTCCTAGACGGGGGACCAGGGGGCTCCGTGCGCTGCCCCCATCCCAAGCACTTGCTCTGCACTTCCATTGGCTGGGAACCGCATCCAATGGGAGCTGGGGGAGGGGTGCCTGCGGGCGAGAGCAGCACGCACAGAGCCTCCTGGCTGGGGCGCAGCGCAGAGCCAGAACAGGCAGGGAGCCTGCCTTAGCCCTGCTGCGCCACTGACCAGGAGCCACCTGAGGTAAGCCCGGGCCCCATTCCAGAGTTTGCATCTCCAGCCCAGAGCCCTCACCGTTTTCCACACCCCAACCCCCTGCCTCAACCTGCAATCCCCTCCTGCACTCTGACTCCCTCAGCCTGGAGCCTCCTCCTGCACCCCAAACTCCTCATCCTTGGCCGTACCCCAGCCCAGAGACCATACCCGGATCCCCTGCCTCAACCCGCAGCACCCTCCCGCACTCTGAATACCTTGGTCCCAGCCCGGAGCCCCCTCCTGCACCCCCATCCCCACTCCAGAGCCCACACCCCCAACCCAGAGCTCCCTACCTCATTTCTGGCCCCACCCCAGCCCCTGCATCCCCAGTTAGAGCCCTCACCTCCTCCCGCACCCTAACCCCCTACCCCAGCCCAGTGAAAGTGAGTGAGGGTTAAGGAGAGCGAGTCACCGAGGGAGGGGGAATGTAGTGAGCGGGGGTGGGGCCTTGGGGAAGGGGCGGGGCTAGGGTGTTTGGTTTTGTGCGATTAGAAAGTTGGCAACCCTACCATTGAGTGACTCCTGTCTTGTTAGTGGAGTTACTCACAGTTTACGCAACTGTAAATGAGTGGAGGATCAGGCCCCTGGTGTTGGAAGTTTCCAAGCTGAGTGCCTGCTAGTGGAGGGTTATCGTGTTCCGGTGGAGACGTGATATGAATGACTCTCTCTCTAGCCAAGCTGGCAGGACAGAAAAAGGCTGATGCCTTGTATAAATTAAAACATTTATATTAAACGTAGTACAGATAACAGGCCAGGCTATGGAATTGTCCCACCAGATCCATGTGCTGCTGGGCCCCTGTGGTTGTAGAGCTCTGCCCTCCTATGTAGAAAGAGGCTCTGGATGTCTAAGATTCATGCTGCGGAAAGGAGCAGAGACTGGGCAGACTCCAGGGGGTTTATACATCATCTCCTGACAGCCAGCAGAAAACATTTCCTGAAACCCCATTTTCCAAGGCCTATGACCTGGGGCAGTTCCCTGAAATGCAGGTCCAATGGAGTGCCATCGTCTCAGACCTGGGGGAGTGAGATGAAGAACCCAGGCAAGGACCACTAAGAATTGTTAAAGATCCTATGGCCCTTTTTGCAAGGGTAGGGTTATCAACACTTGTGCCCTGGCCAAATTTCAAGACAAGTAATTATATGCCACTTTCCTAAAGTCCTCCTGCAGTCTTCAAAAGCACAGAGCCTCCACTTAGCTAGCATTGGCCTCCCGTTGATCCGCCAGGCTGGGTGATGGGTCCAGTGGCTCATTCTGCAGGAGTCATTGATCCAGACCAAGGGATGTGCCAATGTGTTGTGATGTGACAATCCAGCCTCCAGACGTGATGGGACGTGCTCGATCACAGGCTGAGTCCGCCGCCCAGGAAGAGGTACAGTGAAGTTCAGCTTCTGATGTTGAACCACAATGATAACGCCGTGGAAACACAAACTCGAGCTGTTCCTGATCCCACCTCGGCCAGGTACGGGAATGTTATTCATGCCTATTTTATAGATTGCAGAGAGGATCAGGGACAAATCCTATCCCTGCCTCCTTGGCTGTCGGGGGGCCTTCTGGTACATACCACTGCATGGAGAGTGGGCAAGTACCATGCCAAGTGTACAGCATGTGCTTCAAATACTCTGTGGATCCCTCCACTCAGCAGAGCAAGCAGGCTAGAGGCTGCTGTAGCCAGTCTATGACCTGGAGGGGAGGTTTTCTTACTTTTTGCTACTCTGGCTTCCCAACACCAGCTTCTAGGGCTGAGCATTAGGGAGATGGATTTGTCCCTGAGTAACTTGCCAAAGGGTTTGCAGTAGGCCCGTGGCGGAGCAAAGGAAAGGATGGGTGTCCTGTCTCCCCGTCAGTTCTGCTCCGTTCTGTTCTTGCTGAGTTCCTCTACTGTACTATTTGAGCACCTTTGGCTCAGTCCATTGTCATGCTGCTTCCATCTTCAAGTCGCCAGGCTTTAAGGGGTTAAGCTGCAGAGGTTAGAAGCAAGTTTAACACTGTCCTGATTCCCCTTCCCCCATTGCACAGCTGGACAGGTGCAATGAGGAGAGGAGTTGGCATCACCTTCCTCTGAACCATCCAATTTGGGGCACTCTTGGGGGCAGGATAGCAGACGAGGTGGAGCAATGGTCTGATAAGGTACATTCTCAAACACTTACATAGTCTCCTCAGCAAACAGATGGTGCAATTTCCAGGCCAGTTCCAAACAATTTCCAAACCAGTTCCCTTCATTAGTGGCTGTTGAGGTCATGTAGTAATGGCTCAAACGCTAGGGAAGTCTGTGGTTTGCAGCACGACCGTGCCCCCAGCACTGTCAGTCTGTGACAGGTGTGTCATATACAATCCAGGCTGTATCCACGTTTGAAAAACACCCCCTTAATGACGTTATCCGTCCTGATCTCAGCAGCAGCTATTTTCCTCCCAAATCATTTAGTGAAATTCCTTTCTATCACATTGGCCTATTATCTAAAGCTTCCCATTGAAAAGCAATTTTATTCCATGAAATCATGCCCATCTGAGATGGTTTTATCTGTCCTCATAGTTATATGCTTCAGTGTTCCTGCCAGATAAGCAGAAAATCAGTACATAACTCTCCTGTTCTATCGTTCCCAGAGGTCTATTATCTTTCTTGGGAAGCAGCTAAAGCTGGATGTCCATTATTTTGTGGTCAAATGGACTTTAAAAATGCTGCTATTTCTTAAGCAGAGAATAGTTTACTGAGAGGGGCTTTTCCTTCCTTTTGACATAAAGAAATTAACCCTCTGCTTCTTGGAATCAGGACACCTGCCAGTAATGCCACAAGTTTGCAGTGTGACTGTCTTGTCTTAGCTTCTCCTCTGAAGGTATTCATAAGTGTAGAGACAGTCTTGCTGGTTCCTCCTACTGATGTCATCCTTGGAGTTCAAAGTCTGGAATGGCAGGCTTCTAGGGTCTCTCATTATTACATATGGGGATTTACCAGGGTCAACTCTCAGTAATATTAGTCAATGGGATAGCAAAACCCTACAGTGTCATGTGCTGTGTAAGGCATAAACTGTTCCCAATCACCCTGATATCTCCAATGCCCCTGAATATCCGGTATCCCTTATGAAAAAGACACACGATGATTGCATGTGCTGAGCAGTTTGGACTGTGAACCTTCATTTTGCTCAGTTTTCCAGTTGGCCCTCATCTCCTTAATGAGCTGCTGACCCAAAACCCAATATCTGAAATGTGGAGGGGAGTGAGATCCCTTGGCCCACGCCGCTTCCCAAAGCCCCCATTGGCCTGGAACGGTGAACCGCGGCCAGTGGGCGCTGCGATCGTCCAAACCTGCAGACGCTGCAGGTAAATAAACCGTCCCGGCACCCCAGCAGATTTCCCTGACAGGCCGCATGCCAAAGGTTGCCAATCCGTGGTCTAAGATATTACTAAGGATTATTATTTATTGTGTCTGATTTTCATCTCATCAAACACATTGTGTAAGTCAGGAGTAGCACCATTGAATTCAAGGAGAGACAACGATAGAACAGGAGAGTTATGTACTGATTTTCTGCTTATCTGGCAGGAACACTGAAGCATATAACTATGAGGACAGATAAAACCATCTCAGATGGGCATGATTAAGTAAATGGGATTAAGTAAAGATGGAATCAAGCCCAAAGACATCTTGCAAAATTATAACTGACTGTTTGTCCAAACACAGTCTTCTCCAACAGATTAGTAGGAACAGCAAGTTTTCTGTCAAAATCCAGGCCTAGCTTTTAAAAACTTAGGTTAAAAAAAGCTGACTACGCGGAATCTACAGTGAGTTTGTCCAGTATTAATGTTGTGGTCCCATGGCTTTTTCTACTGAAATTTCACTAGGTGGAGCAATAGACAAAATATTTCAGTTTTTACCTTCCATTCAATCCCAGTTCTTTCTGATATATTTCCCTTTACATCTCTGTGCTCTGGGTTTGCTGTTAAAGCTCATTGATACTTCAGCTGTCTCTCTCCTAGTTGTGTAAAGGGGCTATGCAGAAAGATAGGTCATGTGATAGCTTTATCCCTTTAACCCTTTAGTTACTAGCTACAGCCCAGGTGGGAAACACCTGGGAACTGGCTAATTTCTCACAGCAAATGGTTAGCTACTGGGGCAGTGGGGTTCTCTGCCCTGGGAAGAGGAGAGGGAGTCTTGCTTCTTGGAGGTGAAGTAGGATGGGAGTCTAAGGATAAAAAGCCATATACAGCCCAACTATCCTGTGCTGGGAACTCCTCCCTCCAACCCTCATAGGAATAGGGAGGAGTAGCATAGAGAGGCAGTCATATGAAGCACTGGGGCTGACCCTGGCATGGAGACCAGGTGATTGTGTAGGGAGGTGATTGTGTAGGTGCCACAGAGGAGGCGGGTGGGATGGGGTGGGTGCTCAGCTGGTCAGATGTTGGGTAAGTGGATGGGGCATCATTTTTCTCCAGGGTGGGGAACGTAGGGGCTTCCTGTTCTTGAATGAGAGAGGCCAACGTCCTGGAACAAATTATACAGGCCGTATCCTGAGTGTGCCTAGGGTTAAGGTGCTGGGCATGGCAGACGAATCTAGCCCTGGTTGAGGCTCCTTGTTGAGATGGTTATTTGGATGCGCTGATTATGTGTATCTAGGCCACGTTACAGTGCCAACTGGTGATGCTGTTGATCTGCATGATAGTCTGTCAGAGGCGCTTGCTCAGTTTAATTTCCCAGGCAAAAGATAAATCAATCCTTGCCCCTGACAGCCTAATCTCTTTCTAAACAATTAAGCTCTACTGACAGCCACAGAGCTGGGAAAATTCAGCCCGCAGATGAGACCATTTCTGCATGATAAACCACTAGGTATAAGTTTCTGCAATGCAGCTAACAGCAGCAGCAGCGGCAACGTTTTTTGGCAAACAATGGTGTGATGGATACCTGGGAGAACTGCTGGTTTATAGTAATAATGTTCACTCCTCTGTCTCCACGCCTTCACCTTATTAAAGTCAGTAGAGTCATCCCTTCCAGTGCCTGGTTCTCACACATGCATCGGGAGCTGGAAATGGAGCCCTGCCCATTGAAGTTAATGGAATGTTTCCTATTGATGTTTTGGATCAGGCCCTTAGGTCCCCATAAACAGGCCTTTACCAGCTGGATTCTTTACAAGGCAAGATTTTCTCCTTTTGCCTCTCCCAAGACACTTGAATCATCTAAGGGGCATCATTATTAGCAAAATATGTTCTTTCTCAATAAGGCTCTGTCTCTCTGCCAGGTTTAAGGTGACCAGAGGTCCCGATTTTATAGGGACAGTCCCGATTTTTGGGTCTTTTTCTTATATAGGTTCCTATTACTCCCCCCCCCGCCCCCCCACTGTCCCAATTTTTCACACTTGCTGTCTGGTTACCCTAGCCAGGTTCTCATCTCCCATTGCCAGGGTGGGGATTTATACAAAAATGGGAATTGCCTACATGAAGTTCCTAAATATAACTGAGGAGACGGTAGCTCCAGGTGTTCTTATGTTCTCCCTTCCACACCGTTCTTGGTGTTGGGCCAGGGTGTAATAATATGTTGTCTTTCTCAGTGCAGGCTGTTCTTACCCCCCACAAGTGTCTGGACTCTAGATTTCTCACCCATGTGTATCAGCTACAGTCTTTGTACTAACAGAGCTGGTTCTTTTAGCTCAAGCAATAGAGGCTTGTGGTTTTAGATCCAATAGCGTTGCCAGGTGTCCGGTTGAAAAGGGAACCTGGCAGTGTCGGGTCAGCCGCAGTAACCGGTCTCCACCACTGCCAGAAGAGCAGCAGCTGCAGCTGAAGCCACATGGAGGAGCTGCTCTCTGCTCAGCTCCTGATGCCTGACTCAGAGCAGTGTCTGGCTTCCGGACCAGGCTCCAAGTGGCTAGTGCCGGAGTGGGTGGGAGGGGGGGGAAATCCTGCCTGCCCCCCTTCTGCCCCAATTGCCCAGGCCCTGGCCCCTCGCTATGGGGAGGGGACTGACCCCTCTCTGCCCCCTTACCATGGGGACCAACCCCCGTTGTATCTCACTGTGCCTCGGCTAGGATTGCCAACTTTCTAATTCCACAAAACCTAACACCCTAGCCCCGCCCCCTTTCCCTCCTCTTCCCCAAGGCCCCGCCCCTGCTCACTACATTCCCCCTCCCTCAGTGGCTCGCTCTCCCCACCCTCACTCACTTTCACTGGGCTGGGGGAGGGGATTGGGGTGCAGGAGGGGGTGTGGGCTCTGCGGTGGGTTCAGGGTGTAGGACGTGGCTCTGGGCTGGGAGTGCAGGCTCTGGGGTGGGGCTGGGGATGAGGGGTTCAGGGTGTGGGAGGTGGCTCTGGGCTGGGGCAGAGGGTTGGGGTGCAGTAGGGAGAGAGGGCTCTGGCTGATGGTCCAGGCTCTGGGGTGGGGCCAGGAGGAGGGGTTTGCGGTGCAGGAGGAGGCTTGGGGGTGCTCAGGGCTGGGGCAAGGGCTTGGGGCAAGGGGTTGGGGTGTGGGCTTACCTCGGGTGGCTCCCAGTCAGTGGTGCAGCGGAGCTAAGGCAGGCTCCCTGCCTGTCCTGGGGCATTGCGTTGCACCCTGTAAGTGGCCAGCAGGTCCAGCGCCTAGGCAGGGGTGGGGGGGTCAGGAGGCTCCACACGCTGCTCTCACCCACAGGCACCATCCCCTCAGCTCCCATTGGCCATGGTTCCCGTCCAGTGGGAGTGTGGAGCCGGTGCTCGGGGCTGGGGCAGCATGCAGCGCCCTGTGACCCCCCTGCCTAGGAGCGGGACCTGCTGGCTGCTTCCGGGGCGCAGCGCGGTGCCAGGACAGGTAGGGACTAGCCTGCCTTAAACCTGCAGCACCCCCAACCGGACTTTTAACGGCCCAGTCGCTGGTGCTGACCAGAGCCGCCAGGGTCCCTTTTTGACTGGGCGTTCCGGTTGAAAATCAGACACCTGGTCATCCTAGCCTCGGCCCCACTTCCACCCCGCTGTGTCCTGATGGGGCAGGCTCCGCGTCAGCTCCTCCTGGCCCTGCAGGCAGCAGATGAATCCCAGGAGAGGGGGAAGTGAGTGTGGGGGGGGGGGGAGAAGAGTGAGTGACGGAGTGTGGGAGGAGAGGATAGTGAGCGGGGGCAGGGCCTTAGGGGAACAGGCGGGGCAGGGGACAGGGCAAGGGTGTTCAGTTTTCAGCAATTAGAAAGTTGGCAATTCTATATCCAGAGATCTGGCCTACAATCCCCACTGCCACTGACCCTCCCAGATGCATCACTGTCTGTGAAGTTAGGGCCTGATTCTCCTCTCACACGGGTGTAAATCAGGAGTGCAAGTTCTTTGAAGTCCATGGTGTTATGCTGTTGTGACACGAGAATCTGGACCTTTGCCTCTTGTTTTTACCTTTGACAAAAGTCCACAGTGTGGAAGCAGATGGAAAGTGCAGATTCTTTATTGGATAATGACAGCAAAGCCTTGTACGTGTAACAAGGCAAGTCGACAAGACTCCAAACGGGGAGTCAGGAGACCTGTATTCTATTCCCAGCTCTGCCTGCTGTGCGACTTTGGGAAAGTCACTTCACCTCTGGCTGCCTCTCTTTCCCCTCCCTTCCTTTGTCTGTCTAGTCTATTCAGCCTGTAAGCTCTTCAGGATAGAGAACGTCTCTCGCTATTTGTGTGTACAGCACCTAGCACTATGGCTGAGGCCTCTAAATACTACTGTTGTTATAGGCAGGGCTGGCAGGGCTGCCTAGTGTGCCGATTGCCCAACACTTCCTATTGTAAAATCCTGTTTTCAGTTGCTATAACTTTGCCAAACTTTAACCGTCTGGGTTGAAATTTCCCACACCAGGTGTCTACCTCAGGCTGACTTTTTGTTAATTATAGACAAAATGGTTCAGCTGTTTCTGAGAATGAGGTCAGAGAAAAATACATTGTTTTGCCCATGTTAAAAGATTCTAGGGACCTTCTATTTGAAAAGCTCTAGCATCCCTGTGCTTTGGAAGCAGGGACTTGGCATTTTATCAGGGAATGGCCTTTGTGCCAGGGATTTGCCTTTTGCAATCCCTCTGAAAATCCCCCCCCAAATCTGGCCATGTGCTAAGCCTCTGAAAAATCTCAGTTTACATATGACAAGAAGAGACTTCTTAGAGTTTAAAGGCTAAAATCTCAGAAGATTCCATCCTCACTAAGCATGCTCCAGCCTCTCTCAGCTCCTAGTGCTGACTGGACTGTGCATACATCATCCCCACAGAGTTACTGAACATGCTCAAGCCCAGGGCTGTGGGGATTCAGAAGGACTTTCCCTATAATGCTGTTTCAAGCTGTCTTCCAGAGCTGATCCCCATAGAAGATGACAATCTACTACTGCTATCAGATACTCCGTTAGGTCAAGAGGCAGAAGTCTGTGTGGTGGAAAGTGAGTGACGGAGTGTGGGAGGAGAGGAGTGAGTGGGGGCGTGGCCTAGGGGGAAGAGGCGGAGCAGGGAAGGTCCCAACCCTGCTGATGACCCATGTGGGTGTCAATATGATGCCCCAAAATGGAATAGCTGTTTTGCCAGGTTTTTTTAAATTTACACACACAACCATGTTAAAAGAAGGCTGCAAAGTCAAGCACTCAAAAGTTAAGAAATCCAGCATAAAGGTTTCCTGTGTGTATGTGTTATGATACAGCCTTTAATTACACAATCACATACAGAAGTCTTTGAGTTCTCCTCCCTAGCTTCAGCCTCAGGCCAGTTCCTCAGCTGGTGAATTCCCAACTGCTCCATCAAAGTACTTGGAGCCACGCTGACGTCTATCTGCTGAGGATCTGCTTAAACAGTGATTTGAAAAGCTGAGAGGATATGGAAAGAGGTCACTTCAGGTGACCTTAGACTCATGTAGTAGATATTGCACTTAGGGTGACCAGATGTCCCGATTTTATAGGGGCAATCCCGAAATTTGGAGCTTTTTTCTTATATAGGCACCTATTACTTCCCACCCCCGTCCCGATTTTCCACACTTGCTATCTGGTCACCCTAAGTGCACTGAGGAATTTAAACTTGGATTATGGCTAATTCTACTCTTGATTACACCCAGAAAGCTAAGAGGGACTGCACAGGTGTAATTAGGGCAACAATTTGGAGAAGCAGTGCGGTCTAGTTGAGATAGTTGGTCATTGAGCTGTGGATTGGGACTCAGAAGACCTGGGGTCTATTTCCTTTTCTTCCACTGATCTGCTATGTAACCTTGGGCAAGTCATTTCCCCTCCCATCCTTTGTCTGTCTTGTCAAGATAGATAATAAGCTCCGCAGGGCAGGGACTGTTTCTTCTGATACGTTTGTACAATCTCTGTCACAATGAAGCTTGGATCTCAACTGGAGCTTCTGGGCCCTATCCTAGTAATAATAATTACAAATCTTAGTAACTGGCAGAATTTGAACTCTCCTCCTGTCCTAATAAACATAGTTCTTCTTTGCAGAACGAAAAACTCTACAAAGAAATTAATTAAATGTTAATAGAAGTGAAATGTAATGTTTGAATTAGCCTAAGTAATGTTAGCAAATTGTTGCAAATTATTTCTTTCCCTTCGCTGCAACATACAGTCTCTCATTGACAGAGAGGAATGTTGTTTGGTACCATGAAAAATGGGACTAGTTGTTTTGTTTATTTTCAAGTCTGAGACCCACCATTCTTTGCATAATTTGCATTATTTTTTTAACATCCAGTGCCATTAGTTGGTGAGCACAATGCAGCCTTTTTCTGCATTCTCTGATTCATGGAGACCGCACATTTAGACATGGACTGGAAGTTTTCATTCCTCACATATCTCCAAGATTATATCATGACAGCTCTGCAGAGAACAGCTCTTCCATTTGAATCCTCCCCCACCCTCCTTTTCTTTACTCAAAAGACCTCCTCTGCTTTTAGAGAGGGAGTCTTCTGTGATCACATTCCTGTTTGCTTCATAGACGGTGAAGATCCGGGATTATGGAGTGTATGTGTCTAAAAATTGTTCCATTAATCTCATTTAACACCTTATTACCAAAATATTAACGTAATTCCAGCATTTCAGTGTCCTCAATTTGTTTGCAACTTGCAAGCAGCAAGAGGAACCATTAGTGATCATCTGTGTTTCTTCATTAAACAAGCTAGAAACTGTGGGCCAATTCTCCCTTGCCCTGCATCTTGCGCAGATATTTGCACCAGTACAAAATTACCTAAAATGCTGCTGGATCAGAATAGGAATATCTTATAAAATTCTTACTCTGCACTGGTGTAAATGAATGCACTGGGGGGCAGGGCAATGGAGAATCCAGCCCTATATGCTAGGAGATCGGACATAAAAACACCGCTCTGATGCCCAAGACGATGTCATCAATCACTTGATCTCTTAGTGCTTCCCTCTGTGGGGCTAGAACTGCAGGGGCATAAGCCTCCAATGGCAATTTCAGCAGCCACTTGGGCGGGTCTGAGGTCTGGGGGGTTGTGGGTGGTGTGGGAAAGGGGATAACTGAGGAATGGGCTTGCCCCGGTGGCACCTTCTCAGGCCCAGACTCCAAGGACATCAGTGTATACTGCACCACAAATGGACTTTCTCCTCTGCTCTCGGACATCTGCTGGGGCTCACTAGTGCCCTCTGGACTGCAGCAGAGAGTGTGGGACAATCCTGGATCTTGCAGAGACCTCCCAGCCCCCCCTTCCTCCCCTCCCCCAGGAGCAGGGCCCCCAAGATGAGGCAGTTCTGGGTGCTGGGAGTGGTTTGGATAGTTTGTTTACAGGAAGTAATAATGCCAGGGGGGGATGGAAACTGTCTGCATAGAAAAGGCAGAAACAGGCAAACCAAATAATATCAAGGGAGTAGGCAGTGAGGCAAGGGTCACACACCTTTCCCAGGTGGGGGGATGTTCAGAACGCACATGGGGTTATGGTGTGATAAGAAACATTTAAATAAACAAGTATCATTGGTTCAACACTGTCAAGGGAAGTCCAGTGTTAGTGCATAGGAGCACAAAGGATAATCTCTGTTACCTTCACCGTCCCATCCCCTTTCCTGTCTGGAAACCCATGTGTTTTGTATGGTCTTTGATCCCATTTTAAGCTCTGTTGGGCACATTTTCTTACATATTTACACAGCGCCTAGCACAATGGGGTCCTGGACACTGCTGTGTCTGTTGCTTTTTCCACAAAAATAACAATACGAAGAGACCACACAGGCACAGCTAAGTCCTAAATAACCACATCTAGTCGATATACATAAACCTGCTGAGCCTAGCGAAGTACACGCTGCTGGTCTGACTAGTCTCGGGCAGCTTCTACCATGTGAAACACAGTCAGTGCAGCTAGAGGGCTCACAAACTATTTAAAGGCACACTACCCTGTTTCTATACACTACTACAGAGATATCACAATGGAAAAGGGCCAGACTGCACCCTTACTCTAAATTTTAGTGACACTCTCACGAAACACCCCATTCATTTATATTCTTTAGATTTATAAAATAACAAGAAGAAGAGACATCTGTGTACTCTTGACACATATGACATATACTTATGACATGAACTAAACAAACCACAGAAAGAAACAGCAACCTCATAACATCTAATAACACTAAATCGCCAGGCAGCAGTGGAAAAAATAACTAAATTCCTGTTTTTTCTCTATACATCAACTCTAAAAATATTTGCTTCCTCATAGCCCTCCTGAAAATCATGTTCCCTCCTAAGACAATAGCCTTAGTTGATCCACTCAGGTAAGTGCTCATGCAGAACGAGTAAAGGTTCTACAATCTAGCCCATAATAAACAACCCAGGCTATAGAGTCCAAGGGCCAGATTCTGGCACACATATCAACACTGAGTAGTACCTAATTCCATGTGTAGTCCCATTGATTTCAATGGGTCTGTTAGAGGAGTAGGGTATTACTCAATGTGCATAAGGCTGTCAGAATCTGTCCTTCAGTTATTAGCATGTACTAGACACTAGTGAAACCGAGTAGCTCTGGTGAATACTAATAAATGTTTGAAAGGTCAAACTAATCCTTCACACATGAGAGTGACCAGAGGTTTCATGACAGAAGCAGTGCAAGCTCAAGTGAAATGTTTTATTAGAAACGGCATGGCTGTTTTTATTAGGCCAGACAGTAGCTGTGTTTGGTTAGGTGCAATTCACGTGGGTGTGGGTCTAGAGGGTGCAATGAATTATCACATTAGCTTTAAACATATGGAGACTGGTTTTAATCTTACTCCAGATTGTGAGGTTTTGGTTATGGCACCAAGACACCTCAGAATTTGAAACAATTAAAAGTGGCTGGTAATATGTGCTCCAGACATGAATAGCATTGAGTCTGCAAGTCAGGACTGAGATGTATAAGCTGTGTGAGCTCAAGTCAAGCGGAGCGCCCCAGGGATTGGTCCTGGGGCCAGTTTTGTTCAAAATCTTCATTAATGATCTGGATGATGGGATGGATTGCACCCAGGGCCGGCCTTAGCAAGAGCGGGGCCTGATTCCTGGGGGCGGGGCTTGCCGCCGGCAAGCCACACCCCCAGGAATCAGGCCCCGCTCGGGCTGGGGTCGCGGGGTTTGGGTCCGGGCCGGAGCCGCTGGGGCCGGGGCCAGGCCGGAGTCGCTCAGCCCAGCCCAAGCCAGAGCCGCCGGGGCCCGAGGGGCTCGGGCCGGGGGTGCTCGGCCTGGCACCGCTCGGCTGGGGCCGGGGCCGGCGCCCTGGGGCCTGAGCCAGAGCCGCCGGGGCTGGGGCCTGAGGTGTTTGGGCCGGGGCCGGGACGGCACCCCGGGGCCCGAGCCGGGCCGGGGGTGCTTGGCCGGCACCGCTCGGCTGGGGCCGGGGCTGGCGCCCCGGGGCCTGAGCCAGAACCGCCGGGGCCGGAGCCTGAGGGGTTGGGGCCCGAGCCGGGGCCGGGGGTGCTCGGCCGGGGCCGGAGCCGTGGGGCTGTGCTGGGGGTGCTCGCCCGCCGCGCCTCCTAGGAGCCCTCCTTGCGCCCCCCCAACTCCTTACCTGTTGCTGCCGCCGCCTGCCCCTTTTCAGACTTCCCGCGAACATCTGATTCGCGGGAAGCAGGGGCGGGGGAGGGGAGGAGTGGACAGCTGCGGGGCCCTCTTAGGCGCGGGGCCCAATTCAGCCGAATCGGCTGAATCGGCTTGAAGCCGGCCGTGATTGCACCCTCAGCAAATTCGTGGATGATACTAAGCTGGGGGGAGAGGTAGATACACTGGAGGGTAGGGATAGGGTCCGGAGTGACCTAGACAAATTGGAGGATTGGGCCAAAAGAAATCTGATGAGGTTCAACAAGGACAAGTGCACATTCCTGCACTTAGAACGGAAGAGACCCATGCACTGCAACAGGCTGGAGACTGATTGGCTAAGCAGCAGTTCTGCAGAAAAAGGACCTGGGGATTTCAGTGGATGAGAAGCTGGATATGAGTCAACAGTGTGCCCTTGTTGCCAAGAAGGCTAACAGCATATTGGGCTGCATTAGTAGGAGTGTTGCCAGCAGATTGAGGGAAGTGATTATGCCCTTCTGTTCGGCACTGGTGAGGCCAAATCTGGAGTATTGCGTCCAGTTTTGGGCCCCCACTACAGAAAGGATGTGGAGAAATTGGAGAGAGTCTGGCAGAGGGCAATGAAAATGATTAGGGGGCTGGAGCACATGACTTATGAGGAGAGGCTGAGGGAACTGGGCTTATTTAGTCTGCAGAAGAGAAGAGTGAGGAAGAATTTGATTGCCGCCTTCAACTACCTGAAGGGGGGTTGCAAAGAGGATGGAGCTAGGCTGTTCTCAGTGGTGGCAGATGACAGAACAAGGAACAATGGTCTCAAGTTGCAGTCGGGGAGGTCTAGGTTGGATATTAGGAAACACTATTTCACTAGGAAGGTGATGAAGCACTGGAATGGGTTACCTAGGGAGGTGGTGTAATCTCCATCCTTAGAGGTTTTTAAGGCCTGGCTTTGGATGATTTAGTTGGGGTTGGTCCTACTTTGAGCAGGGGGTTGGACTAGATGACCTCCTGAATTCTCTTCCAACCCTAATCTTCTATGGTTCTCCGATTCTATGATTCTAAGTCACTAATTCTATTTGTTCCTCACTGTCCTGGACCCTAAATTCACCTGCATTGTTTTTTAAGGTATAGGTAAATAAGAGAGTAACTAGAGAGCTTGTAGGTTTTATTTATGCCATGAAGATTAATGTAGGCTTTAGTGAATAGACATGACAACATGATTTTATATGGCAGTGAAGGTGCACCTGATGAATCCACAGAATGTTATGCTTGGCTATTTGAAACCATGAGAAAGGATAGGCAGTGAGTAAATCATCTTAAAGATAGATGCATTATATACAGCTGAGTTACTTCTGTATCTTACCCTTTAGAGAAAATAAACTCTTATATGATGGGGCCATAAATATCCTTAGATGAATTCCTTACTGTATCTTAATGGTCTCCATTTGTATTGTACAAAGCTTCTCTTCAGGGTATATTCTGTCTGTCTATGCTTAATGTAACCTATACTACACTCACCACCATGGTATTAGAGTTCATGAACCAAGGCTAACTCTTAGGTCCCTTGTGGAATTAAGATCTTTTAGGTGATTATCTATTTTAGGGTTTTGTACTGCCTACCACCCATCATCACAGTAGCGAAGCATGAATGCATTGATTGGATGTTATCGGTATTCCAACTCTGTTTGGCTGAAGTGGGAGGGTTGTATGGTTTGGTTTATGGAATTGTGTTAAATAATCTTGACATAAGGTTTAGCTAACATATTATGGTTCTGGCAATGATATGTTATCTATGTACTCTAATCAAATCTAGTAATCTAGTCTGATCTAGGCCTTTCTAATACACACATCACTGTGGTTTCTGGACTCCAGATTTTAGAGTCTAGTAAATCTGTGTCCCAAAGACACTTGGCATGCAAGGGAATGATTCTTCTACTGTTTTCTCTTATATCTGTGATGATGTGGTTTGATACAGATGTTCTGAGACAGGACAATATCGTTGTCCGGGTATTGAGGATACATCATTTGCAGATCTCGTGCCCTACCTAAACCCACTTGCTTGTTTAGGTATAGTGACCAAGTGATAAAATATCACCTCTGATGCATATATATTGTTGCCATTATTGTCCGTAGTCAGTCTGTTTGTATCCATAGGGACCTCCATGGGTTCTGGCTAAGGGAGGGTTCAGTGTTTTGCACAATCTAATCCTATTCAGAGGACAAAAGTGTCTCCCTGCCCTGGTCACTGGCGAGGAATTGCCTAATTTTTATAGCTATATATGGAAGTGGGCTGCCAGTAATGATGATGTCAGGGGAGTGAAATGAGCGTATTTAGTCCACTGACATTTGCTTAAAGTAAAGGGCTCTTTGGCTCTCTCAGTCTAGACCATATGAGTGACCAGCCTGACTTCACTTTTTGCACCATCAGGGTGGCTGAAAGGAATTTGCTAAGCAATGCTAGTGACAGAACTATTGCACGGTAACAGGGATTTCAGCCTCCTTGCCCTGTGCTGATATAGCACAGCAAGTCATTGAAATAGCTTAGTAGGTAGGAGGAGACAATCATGACTTTAGGATATGGTGTCTGTCAATTGCACTTAAAACAAAAGTATGCTGCTTTTGTCAGTCAGTGACTGGTACCCAGTGGGGGTTCAGGAGGCCGGTCGTACCTGGCTTATTACACAGTGGCTTTGAAGCCTCAGCAGCCGGGCTGTCTCCCTAGCCACAGGGTGAAAGTAGCATTCAGCTTCTGGTTAACTCTGGCAAAAGGTGACCTAGAAATAACAGGTAAAAGATAAGCTGATATTTTGGTGAGAACAGGGCTGCCCTTGAAAAGCATTTTTGCTGTGCTTAGGGCCTGATCCCAAGCCCACTGAAGTCAACCGGTGTCTTTCCTTTGATTCAAGTAGGCTTTGGATTAGGTCCTTCATGAGGTGGATGAAAACCTGATCTTGTATACCTTGGACTCTTGTGCAGTTAAATAAAGCTCTATCCAAAAATGGATTCCAGTTATTGCCCTGCCCAGTGTTCACTCCTGCACACCAGGAGAGCAATGTGCCCCAATACCGTGGCATGGGGAAGCCCTGTCTGCCTACAAACATACCGTACGACACACATTTACCAGAATATAATATGATGGCTGCCCAGCCTGGCAGCTGATCCATTATGTTGTCACCGGTATCTGGTTGCCTTGCATCAGTCACATCAGCTAATGCCCTGAAGCAGCGCCACACAATTTTTCACAGTATGACATAACAAAAGAGAACTGATGGCAGAACAGAGCTTGTCTCTGAGCGTCCCCTGGCTTAACTGATTTGCCTGTTCAAATGTGATTTTTCTAAGGAATGTTTTTAATCAATAATAATAATGGAACAGACCCTGGTCCTTAATGGAGGAGAGCAAAATCTATAACATTTTTGTGGTGAACTAGCACTGTGAGGATCAAAATAGCATTCTCAACACCCAGCTGATTTCAGCAACAGCTTTGCCTGCATCAGGACTGCAGATGGAGCCTATGGAGAGAGTCTTCTAGTAGCTGTTCAAAGGTCACAGGCTAGACACCTCATGACCGTATTGTGAAGATTCCTTCAGTGGAAACAAGATTTAAAGAGGGGGCATTTTTATGACCAGATAGGATTTGATTCACTGCACTCTGAAGTCAATGGTAGCCTTTCCACGCATTTCAGTGGGCGATAGATCAGGTCCATAATGCAGAGAAGGCCAGGGGTTCTGTTTTAAGATACAAAGGCGGCACCATAAAGCTTTGGACCAATCCTAACCGCTACTACGAAAGCTTGGATTAAATTTCTTTTGATCATGAGACTCGTTACCTGGATGGCAAAGAAAAGCCTGTGTCACATGTGTTTGTAAGGGAGGGGCAGGGCGAAGTCGAAGCCACAATAATTAACCCAGGCTGGTATTTCTATTATGATAAAAACCCCTGATTTTAATGAACACAATTACTTTGCAGACTGGAAGTTGGGATACAGAACATGGCCCAACAGAATTTTCTTCTCCAAATTGTAGAAAGACCCGCGGAACAAGAAGTATATTTTAAATTTGGGGTGCCCAAGTCTGGTTGAAAAATGGTGACAAAAAGTGAAAATTTGAATCAAGATGTTAAAAATCCATATTGCAGGCCGCTCTCCTGAGAAAGTAATTTATTATCATTAGAGAGAGAGAGAAGGGTGCAATGTGAGCACAGGCTTGGGAGCCAGGAACTCTTGCAAGCTAATCCTGGATCTGACTCCCTCTGAGGCATTGAGCATGTCACAACCTTCCTGCCTGCATTTCCCCAGCCATAAAATGAGTTGGAGGGATGTCTGAGGGGTTTGAAAGCCAAGTAGGACACACTTAGGCCTTATCTAATCTTGTCAGGAAAACCATGCCCACTACAGCGCTCAAGGGACATGAAACTACAGATTTAACCATGTTTTCAAAACAGTGCCCAGATACAGCTGTGTGCATAATTGATTTTTCAGTGCACTGGCAGTTCTGAAAAATAAACAAAAATCAGATCAAACTGAACCAAAAACTTGTACAAAACTTCATCGAATTGAAAAAAATCTGTTTTGGGTTGATTCACAGACACCTGGCTAGAGGCAGCCACATTTCCTTTGTCTTTGAGAAACTGGTTTACACAAGGTTGTCTGGTAAACACATTTCAGACTTAATTTTCAACTTATGTTCATCACCTTACATATAAGGTTGCTACATACATTTCACCATCATATTATTAACCAGCAAGTTATTAGTTTTCAAATGATACCTCAAAGGGCATATTTTCTACTAAGATTATTACAGTAGTGGGTAGGGTGTGACTATAGGGGTGCATTTGGTCACAATGACAATGAATAGTCATTGGGCCCAGGAATGATTCCCAGCTAGGTGGTTAGGGCACACACCTAGTCTGTGGAAAACCCAAGTTCAAGTCCCTGCTCCAAGGCTTATGTAATTATTTATACAAAGTGGAATAGCTTCTGCAACAAAGAGTGAGAGAGACCCACACCAGAATATCCCACAGCCCAGTGGCTAGGGTGCTCTCCTGCAGTGTGGGACACCCAAGTTCAAATCCCTTCTCCATATCCTGCAGGGGTGGGGAACTGAACCAGATTCCCAGAGTAGAGCTGCCCATTTGCAGATTTCCCTGCTGCCTGCAACAGAGAATCAATCATCTGGTGCTTAGTTGTTGCTCCCTGAGAGAGGAAGAGAGAGCAGGAAACAGTTGGAAGGAAGAGAAGAAACAGAAGGTAAAGGAATGAAAATAAACATGCATATTAAAGGAGCTAAAGTGCAAATCAGGAAAAAGTAAAGGTCAGTCGGGAGGGAGAGAGTAACAAAAATAAATAAGAAACCCAAGAGAAAACAGAGACTTGTAAAAGAAGAAAATAGCCTTAAATGGGAAAGAGATGAGAAAATCAACTGTGCGAGCACAGGAACTGCCATGCTGGCTCGGAGTGATAGTTCTATATAGGTTTTTATACTGCATTCATCATTGTAGTACCTGAATGCCTAGGTCCATATAGTTCTGTATCCTGATCTCTGAGCAGGACCGGATGGTTCAGTGAAGGGAAAGAAATAATATTTATGTACCCACCTCACCAGGTTTTGTGACGATTAAGGGCCTGATCCTGCAAAGTGCTTGAGGTTATTCAAGTTTGAAGCTGACAAGTGTTTCTAGAAGTGTATAGGATTATTATTATTAGAGCAACTTTCCCAAATAAATCCAAGTGCAGGAGCTGCAAAACATAATCTCTTCTATTTGGGCCCCAAAGAACATGAAGTGGGTGGTTTCAGAAACCTGTTGGGCTTGTGTAAGGGAAACCCTACATTTATTTTAAAAAGGGAACTGGATGCAGAAATGGCCTCTCACGCATGTTAATCTCTGTTCTTTTTGCAGAATGTTACCCCTATAGCCCTGTTAAAAGGCTACTTGGTGAGAGGCCATTGGGGCTTTTGGAAAATGTTGTGCCCTGAAAGTGTGGGGGGGAGGGAGAATTTTCCTTGTTGCGGAACAGTAATGAAAGAAATGCTCAGTTCAAACCAGTCTCCAAGGTATGAAATACCAACTCCCGAGTACAAGGGAGATTTAGGTGGCTGGGGTTGTTTCAGGATAAAGGGGAACAAATTACTTCTCCCTGGCTCTGTAGTCAATCCACAGCCACTGCTGCACCCTGAAAGGTCTGGCAAGCTAAATGAGAAGCAGAGAGAGGTGTCCAGATACTCTGGTGAGGGGCAGGTAGTCTAAAAGCCTAAGCGAGGGAGAAATAGAGTGGAATGGGGAGTGTGAGAGAAATATGAGGAAAGCTTCCACACAGAAAGATGGAGGAAAGGGGACAGAGATGTGGAAGAGAGGTGGTGGGAGAAGAGATGGAGAGTGGAGAAGAAAGAGAGAAGTGTAAGAGTTGAAATATCAGATAAGATTCTTTTTCGTGGTTATGGACCCGTAGCTCACATCACTATTGATAAGACCTGTCCTGGGATTGTACTGAGAGAAGATTCAACTTCCCGGGAACATATGGAACAATTCTTCTCACAAAGGGCGTCATATCTTTGTCAAAGTGACCCTACATTTTGCTGGAAAAAACCCCAGACATTGGTGGTGTCTTCAGGAAGGCCTTTAAAATCTTATTACAGCTCACAAACATTTCAACCTCATTTAAAAAGCAATGGTTATTGTCATATTCCCATTCTGATGCCATTTTGCAAGCCTTGCTTTGGAGTTTAGTGTGCGCTGAGATTATTATATATTTTGCCCCATGGGAGCATCAAAAAGGAGAAGGTTTGCATTTGTGACTGCCCGTTCTCTTGCTCTGTGTGTGCATGTGTGAGAGAGAGTGTCTGTGTGTATTGAGGAAAGGAGGAACCTTTTTTCTTTTGTCAGCATTTGAATGTTTCTGTTTTCTTCATTGAAATTTCTAATTTCAAAACATTTAAATCAACTCTGCAGCTGGTCAAAAAACAGGAAACTTTTTTTATTTTTAAATGGTCACAAAAGTTTATTTCCATTTGTGGCAGAAATTTTAAATGAAAGGAACCAGCTCTCGTGTACTTCTTCATTTGTTGTTATGAACGAGGTGGCCCACCATTAGGGATCCTGGATGCAAAGCCAATCACAGAACCCACTCAGGTGAACGGCCATATACTAAAGCACTTTCCTTTGTGCCCACCAATAGGCGCACTCTAGGCCCTTTTGCAGTGCAAAGCAATTCACATAAAGAAGTGGGGCTGACTCCTGGGGCCAAGTGTGGAGACACCACATGCAATCTGCAGGGCTGGCTCCAGGCACCAGCTTAACAAGCAGGTGCTTGGGGCGGCCAAAGGAAAGGGGCGGCACCTGTGGCAATTCGGGGGCGGCAGGTCCCTCACTCCCTCTAGGAGTGAAGGACCTGCCGCCGCCGCCGCTCGTGCTTTTTTGCTTGGGGCGGCAGAAATGCTGGAGCCAGCCCTGGCAATCTGAGAGGCATTTTGGAGCTAACAGACTTTTCCTAGGTTTCAAATTCCATTGCTGGAACCAGACTGCATGCTGAGTAGTCAGTTCAAATTTGGGGTGATCTGTGGAAGGAAGCAGTCTGCTTGGCTGTGAGGCTAAGAATATCTCCTTCTTTGGACAGGAGAGTGGTTCCTTATCTGGGATTCCTGCAAAAGGAGGTTGCCTGTATGTAGCTTGTTCTTGCTGCTGTTCAGGGAGAGAGGACGGGTGCCATTTTGTAAATAAACAAATTACACTAAATTACAAGAAAATACTTGACTGGCTCACCAATTGCTGCTCCAACTGGGAAACTGACCTGCAGGGCCCTGAATTCTGACTACCGCTCAGCCAAGGAAGAAACAGTTGTAATGGGTCAGTGGCATGAAAGAGACCAGATTCTCATGTCAAAAGTTTTCATTCATAGATTGCTGGGCCCCAGACTACCACAGCTCAGTCGCTGCGCACTAGCTGGGCACCGGTGTTTGAAAAACTCCTGTCACATTGCTGCATTGGCTTCATTATGCACTGAGGCAGCACTGCAGAGGGAGCTGAGACAGGACAGCAGGGGGAGTCCTTAAAGCACAGAGACACAAGATTTTCAGGGACTGGACTCCCTTTCATACTCCCACTTCCCCCACTCCCTGATTTCCATCATTTAGTGCCAGTTTCCCTAAAACAGCCTCCTTCCCCAAAGACTGTTCTGCCCTCCACCCACCCACAATTTCTCCCTCTCTCCTCACCTCTCCCCCACACCCAATACATTCTGTGCTGTTCTGGGTATGGAAAGTAACTGTAAACCATGCTTAATTAACCTGTAGGCTCTGGTTGCTATGCACTGCTCCCCAACAGGGTAAAGTAAGCCAGAATGTACTGGTGAATTTGGCCCTAAAAGTTAAAATATTTTAGGCTGATACTGTCTATCTTCAAAACATTAGAAATATCACACAGCAACATTTGCTTTGGGGTTTTTTTGTTCAGTGTTAAATCTATGACATTTAAAAAAAAATGTAATAAGGAAATTCCCAGACAAAAAAACATATTAAAATGGAGTTAAGGTTGAAAGTACAATCTGTTATTCAGGGAGAATACATGATGTTTATCCCAGAAGCAAACTTTGTAAACTGAGGAAGTACAGAATTAGTTAGTTACATTTTAAAATAAATTCAAACAGGTGAAGGTGTGGAAATGCACAGGTAGGGCGTGCAAACAACCTTAACACTGCCTTATATGTACAGTGGAAAAAATATGAAAAAGAAACAAACCCTAACCACAAACACTAAAATACATAAATCGCAATTGTTTGTGTTTTGATGCTGTCACCACAGTGCTTTCCTCGCTGGGATGAGCTGAGGTACGAGTGTACCACTAAAAACAAAAGAATTATAGGCTGAATTTGTACATGACACAACTCCGTTACTTTCAATGAAGTTGAGTCTTCTGACAATACTCTTGGGATGAATTTAATAAAGCAATAAAGCATTATAGTATATTTTTACTACTGTTAGCTAAATTCCTTTCTTTTATTCTCCCGTTACAGAATAATTTATTCAATGTAGTTATTGGGTAACCATACTGGGTAATACTTAATGGCAATATCTCAGGTTAAAGATAATTCATTTCTTTGTACCCTTTCAGGTATCAGCCAGGCCTGCAAACCTCTTGGCGGTTATTCCGTCTCTTTGAGTAGTAAGCTCCAACAGTGAAGAGATAAAAAGCTTGTTTCTTGTTATTAATTAAGATTTAGGGCCTTCGGGAAGGTGACTCTTTACTGCAGGGGTAGGCAACCTATGGCACACGTATAACGATAACAATTCTAACTGCCTGTGTTTTGAAGAAATATCTAAAACAATGCATATTTTATGTAGCGTATGTACTGAAACCTCTAGGTGCTGCAGCATGAGTTAAGGAGTTTGGCAGATTTCCCCCTGAATTCTTTTGTTTTTAGTGGTACACTCGTACCTCAGTTCATCCCAGCGAGGAGAGCATTGTGGTGATATAGTGGCAAAAGCCAATTAATTCCAGAATTTTGACTAAACCATTCAAATACTGAAGAACTAAAATGCTTGGTTTGACACACATGATTTACCAAATTTTATATGCTAGCTTATATTTTTACATTAGCATTAGTTAGATTTTGGCTGCCTGACACTTTCTGTAGTTTTTTGCTAGAGGTTCAATCCAGATTTGAACTTTCCCAGAGTTCTGAGATATTCAGATGGCGGTTCAGGACCATTGTTCATTTATAACTTTGGTTTTGAATCTACTTACATATGCAGTAGCTTTTTCTTCTTTATCTATCTGCTCTTTCTTTCTAAAGTCTGATTGTGGCAGATAGATAAACTTGCAAGGCACTCATATACTTCATACAGTGCTGTATAAATGAACAATATACCGCTACCTATTTGTTTGTGTTTGGTGGCCCTTTGTGTTCCTTTCTCATTACTCTTCTCAGTCTTTGGTGAGTTCCTATTGCAAGTCAAGGATACTCCTGTAACCTTCACTTCTGAAAACCTCCTTTCATTTTGCTTTGGCTGCTATGGGTCTGCCTCATGGAGCATAACTGCTAGTGGTATTTGGACAACTCAGCTTGTTTTTTAAATTGATTTTGTGTTTGTTTAAAACTTGAAGAGTTGGTGTCGTGTATTGATTACCTCTCAAATTCCAGGATTTGTGTTAGTAATCCTGGCATTGTTTAATCATTTTATAAGTTTCTCATCATATATCCACTGGAGACCTACTTGCCTCTAGAAAGGGACTTTGTCATTCCACTAAAATGTGTTGGCGATAATAGACTTAGAGGTTTTTCCTTGTATTCTGTAACCTATATCATTCAGTTTCCCTATCTAATTAAGACTAAAACCCACGTAAATACAAAAGGTTCACAAAAGGCCCCCTTGTACTTTATTAAACATGGGTCTGATTCAACTCCCACTGGAGTCAAGAAGAATTTTTCCATTGACTGCAATGTGTGGTGAGGCAATGGGTGATTTCACCATAACTGCACCCCCATTTACTATCAAGAGAACTAGTTCACTAATAAAATGTGTGATCTAATTTTCTGTCCCAGAAATGGAGAAGGAAAATAGGTATAAGAACAAATGCAGGTAAATTAAAATCTGACTTTTATTCACACATAGAGGAGATAAATTCATTTTGGGATACAGTAAAATGAGAGACAAATATATGGGATGATGACCATACAGATTGCTTTTGATTAAGAACCATGAAAGAAATAACAAGAATTATACAGTAGATTTCAATGTGAAAACATCTGAATAATGAAAAAGAACAAAGGATAGGATCCTCTTTTCCTTACTTCAACAAAACTCCCACCTAAGCCATTGGAGTTTTGTTCGAATGAGGACAATGGGATCACGCTATCAGTCTTGGAAATGATTTTGATATGCATTGCAAATGCAAGGGAAGGGGAGGGGGTGACTCAGATGAGATTTAATAATATGCTATAATGTGACTTACACATAAACCAAAAAAGTTAAACCAGGATTAGGTTTTGTTTAGAAATAAAAACGAGGACGTTAGAAAAACAATACATTTTATTTGTAGTAAGTGCTACTGGATCCAGTCTCACTGACTTCATGCTGCACACAATTTGAATGGCTGTGCACAATCAGGGTCTGATCCCAGGCCCATTGAAGTCAATGGAAAGACTCTTCCAATGGAAGAAATGTAACATCAAGGCTTGTTAATTTTTTGTCTTAATGAGAATGGAAAGATGTTTGGAGGGATAGGGATTTATGACCCCATTCTGCTAGGTGCTGAGTAATTCTTGCGAGATGCTGAATTCAGTGAGAGTTGAAAATGCTCAGTATCTCACAGGATGTTCTCGGTACCCTGCAGGATGGCACCCTTTGGCTGTGACTTTCACAGAGGAAGGACCTTTGGGACATACCGTACCTGCTTTGAAAGAGGAAGGCAGAGTGATCTGTAATTGCTGTGCTTGGACCACTGGAATGTAGGAAAGATCTGCCTTATATATGCACTGCAGACAGTGCTGGATTCCCACCAGGGCCCAAAGGGCTGTATACTTCAAGGAGAAGCCCTAGCTCTCCTTGAGCAGGTCACTCAGACTACACAGGAAAAATCTGGCAGCTAAATTACTACACAGATTTAAATCTGTCCAGTTTTGGGGGTTCCAAAAGTTTAGCATGCTGGAAACTGAAGAACAGATGTTTGGCCAAAGGGCACTTTCTGGGTGGAACCTATTATCATCGGAAGTGGTTCTATGAATTTAAATATGCAACCTTACAGACAGTATTAACCCATCCTTGCAGAGAAGGTTTATGCAATGATCAAGTAATTTGTCTCCTGTACTGTGTTTGGATAACCTGATACTTCACAATTGTACCTCAGCATCCTATAAATGATATATTGTATATGCCAGTGGGCCACGGTTCCTGCTAAAGTCAAATTTAATTAGAAAAAATGAGAGCCATATGGTAATTCTGAATACAAGAAAAACAATGCCTGTGTGTTTGGATCTGGCACACTCAAATATTTTCTTAGAGAATTAATTTTAATTCTTGCTTCTGAGCACATAACCACACATAAATAGGATTTGATATTTTTATATAATCCACCTGACTTGTATTTACTGCTATATATATTGAGTAAGCATTGCCTGCTAGTACATACAGAAGGTGTAATAATAAACAGTAAGATGTAAACTTGCAAGTTAAATGAGACACATTTTAAATAGTTGATTAGAAAGAACACCATTATCTAAAATTACAAAAAAAGTAAGTATTGCTTTTCTAATGTGCATTTGTTTTTTGTTCACCAATGTGACAAAATTATACTGTGAGGGGTAGATAGTGGAATTCAGTTTTAAGATCAAGATCAAGTGTGTTAATAAAAGGCAATACAATAATCTAACTCTCTGAAACAGTATTTGAGTCATTTATGGCACTATGCATAGGTTAGAACTATAAAAGCAGGCTTAATGAGGGAAATTATATATTAGGAATGTATGCAAATAGTTGACATAGTTCACTCCCTCAATAAGTATAGAAATCAGCAGTATCAGCTACAATCATTTCCATCTAAATTGGAAGCAGAGTTGTTAAAAGAATGAACCTTTTGTTATCCATTGACCATTCCGACAAATGCTATTTTCCATTTCCTTTATTTAGCCAAAGACCGGCTCTGCTCTTTGTGGGCTTGGAGAAGCTCTGCAATTTCCATGTGGGCAGATTTCAGAGCGACAGACAGAGCAGAATTACCACTCTACATGGGAAAAAAAAGAAAATGAATTTACTATGCAAATCTTTCCAATAAAAATCTTACTGGACAGCTAAGGGTTAATGTCAGTTGACTGTGGAGAATTGCATGTGCCAGTTCTACTAATGGGAAAAGGGGTTTCATGCATTACAGTGACAAAATTGCCCATAACGTCAAAATGGCCTAATCCTTCATAGAGTCATATAGTCCAAGGCCAGAAGGATCACTAAATCATCTAGTTTGGCCTCCTATATATCACAGGCCACCAACACCACCCAGGACCCACACACTAAACCCAACAACTACAATGAGACCAAAGCATTACAGCCCACAGGATACCAGCCTATTATGTGCCACAGGCAGAGAGTAGGAGGGACTGAAGAGGACAAGTGCTCAAGGCCCCAGCAATGACAGAGAAATGATTCAATGAGATATACGCAAATAATCCTGGCAAGCGACCCACACCCACATGTAGCAAAAGAAGGCAAAAAATAAAACCATGGTGACTGCCAATCTGACCTGGGGAAAATTCCTTCCTGATCCCATATATGGCAAACAGTTAGGCCCTGAGCATGTGAACAAGAACCAGCCAGCCAAGCACCTGAGAGAGAGAGAATGCTCAGAGCCTCCTCAGAGCCCTGGCCCTCCCTGCCCAATGTCCCATCTCCAGGCGTGGTCATCCCTGATGCTTCCGAGGAAGGAGAAAATAGTATTCAAATGCCAGATGTTTCCCCCTTTTGTCCGTTTTCCTGAGGAAAGCATCAACTGTAAGGAGATGTGTGTGAATCTGAACATAGTCTCTGATCACAGTATTTAGCAGGCTGCCAATCTTAGTTACCAGAGCAGCTGCTATGTACATTGGCCAAACCAGACAGTCTCTCCGCAAAAGAATAAAGAGACACAAATCGGACGTCAAGAATTATAACATTCAAAAACCAGTTGGAGAACACTTCAACCGCCCTGGACACTCAATAACAGACTTAAAAGTGGCAATTCTTCAACAACAAACATTCAAAAACAGACTCCGAGAAACTGCAGAACTGGAATTAATTTGCAAACTGGACATCGTCAAATTAGGCCTGAATAAAGACTGGAAGTGGATAAGTCACTATAAGAACTAAAAATTTTCCGCCTACTGTTACTTACACCATCTTGTCAACTGTTTGAAATGAGCCACCCTGATTACCACTACAAAAGTGATTTTTCGTTCTGTTGATAATAGCCCACTTTAATTGAATTGTCTCAACACCCCCCCACTTGGTAAGGCAACTCTCATCTTCTCATGTACTGTTATATATATCTTCCTACACTCCATGCATCTGATGAAGTGGGTTTTAGCCCACGAAAGCTTATGCCTAAATAAATTTTTTAGTCTCTAAGGTGCCACTAGTACTCCTTGTTGTTTTTGTTTTTGCTGATACAGACTAAGATGGCTACCACTCTGAAACCTGCTTTCTCTCAGTAGCTGACGACCCAAAATTAAGATGAGTTGTGGAGAGAGATTATAACAATCTCCACTTGTGTATGTTTATATTAAACAAAAGACATTATATTTGGTGTTCAGCTTATAGTCATGATACTGGGCTGTCCATCCTGAAGTTGGTCAACTTGATTTATCAGCATAAGACAATTTTTGCCATCTTGCTAGGTCTAGTTTGTCTGTTTCTAATTAATTCATCATGGTAGTATCTTGCTCAATTTTGGGTGTTGTCAGCAATGACTATTTCCCATTAAATAATGTCCAAAAAATTGCTGTTTATTTAGAGTGTGGTTGTATTTGTCTCCATTTGAGTGTATATGTGTAAACTACCTATTGCCACTGACTATGCAGACACAGATTGAATACAGTCTACTGTACTAATCTCCGATAGCTAGCCCTGCCCGTACGTTCTTGTCTGCTCTTTCATCCTCCTCTGGCATCATCTTGAAACAATGCTGCTCTCTGGTAATGAAGGCTGTGAAATTCATCCTGGATAATCAACAGTGGTTGTTGAAGAGACAGTGCATGATCCACCTCCTTGCACACGAACAAAACCAATGCATACGACTACTGAGAAATTCCACACTTACAGCCACTGTATATAATTCCTCAGAAACTTCATCAGTTAGTTGGCAGCGTGGTGTGCTGCCAGCTTGCAACTGGTCTGGCTAGTAAACATTTAATTGTGTTTATGTAAATACCATTGTTCAGTCCTTGTCACAATACCGAAAGCTGTAAATGTATAAGCAATGCTTCTTTGGTGTTTCACATGAGAAATATGATAGCAAGGCACCTGGTACAAAAAAGCAGCTTTGTGATGGATTTGGATTGATTTGGGGTCTTCAGCAGGTGACTAGTTTCGCATCAACAGTCACCTTTCAGATTAAAACCTTCAAGTAACATTATAGTGCAGCACATCTTTATCCCTCACTAGCACAATCTGCTGTCTAATTAATTGCGTTAAACAGAGGGAAAGAAGCAGATACAAATCTGTAATCTTCTCGATTCCACAGGCATGGAGGAAGCTAAGTTATTGCCTCAAATGGTCTTCTTTATTCTACGAAAATTTCCTCTCCTGTTGTTTCAGTGTTTTCACATTGCCAGATGTCCAGGTGAGATTATGATGTACACAAGCTGTAAATAACAATTTCTGCCCAGGAATTAACTGCCAGTAATTCACTCAATGGGGTTTTCAGATCTTCCTTAACTAAATAAGATAGTGATTCACATCTTGTGCTGCTACTGAAGACTATACTCCCAAGGCTGAAATGAGATTTTTAAATGTGCTAATGTGATCTTTGCCAAGGCAGTAGTTTCCTTTCCAGCCAGATGATTTATCCAATTTATGAGGGGTGAAAAGGGAGGACTTGGACAATTTGATATATATTGCTGATAGGGCTTTCGTTGCAAGGCTCTCTCTTGTCAAGATCCTAAGAGCTCACTTCTGCCTTTCAGATGCATTGGTGCAATTCTCAGTCATTTAAATCAGTGTATCCAAAGGGCAGAACTAGGCCCTGATGTGTTTTTCAACTCACTTCCTGTCTTGTGACTGCTGTCTGGACATTCGTACTAAATGGCATGCTACGTGCTAGCCTATTTAAGGGATTAATGGAAAAACTCCCATGGACTTCAGTTGAGCCAGGGTTTCACCCTATATATTATTAACAGGTTTAAATACATCTTGGCAAAAATTTCAACAAGGTTGGCTTCCCTTTTATGGGTGCAATTTGCACCTACAAAATTTGTGCCCATGTTTTTGCACCCATAAGAGTAATCTGTGTATTTGTACCTCTAACTTGGCTGCAGGTGCACATCAGGTAGTTAGAACTGCAACCACTCTGCAGCAGCAATGCATTGTGTTGGTTCAAAATCTCAGCTGAATATTTCACCTCTAAAAGAGCAAGGTGTGACCTATGCTCTATTAAAAATGTACCCCTTAGTGTCTGTAGGTGTGCTGGGCATAAATATTTCCCCATTGTGATTTTCTGACATGTTCATAATGCAGTGGTTCTTTCTGCTGGAGCTGAGAAGATCATTCAGAGGTACTCAACACCCACCCATTTGACATCAATAGGAACTGAGAGTACTCAGGGCCACAAAGAATCAGGACACAATGCCTAAATATTAGAGCTGATCAAAAAAGTAGAGTTTTTTTAGTGGGAAGTGTTCATTTTGGGCAGAAATTTGAACACCAAAATATTCTGGCTGAGAACTGAAATATTTTTATTTGAAAATACTGCTCTGGTGCCTTATGGGAGTTGTAGTTCAGGTGATTCAAGCTCCAATTCTCCTCTGTTGGCTGGGCTCCTTGGATGGACTACATCTCCCATGATAAATAACAGTCTACCTGCGTGGAGAGGAGAAGTGGTGCAACATGGGAGTCCCTGGCTGTGGTACGTCATGGAAGATTGTGAGGGACTAGTGTATGTCTGTATGTTAGGGTGACCAGATGTCCCGATTTTTGGAGCTTTTTCTTATATAGGCATCTATTACCCTCCACCCCCGTCCCGATTTTTCACACTTGCTATCTGGTCACCCAACTGTATGTTCCTATATCAGATTACAAACTTCATTTTGTTTTGTGAGTGCCATTTTGATTGCCTACACTTTTGCCTTTTACCCTCCATCTTCTGCTAGGACTTCCAGGGAGGTGTCATGAGAAATTCTTGCAGCTAGCAGAAGGTTAACAATCCAGGGTCATTTACTTAGATGGTCTCCCATTCAAATACATGCACCCTAAGACAATGACCTAGCTGCTGCCTGAGGAACCAGTTCAGCTAGGTGAGTTTGTAACCAAGTAATGAATCACCTGATGAGGGATTTGAAGTCACTGAGGAGACTGGGGGTGTGTGGGGACTGGAACCTTATAAAAGGAAAGCTCTCTCATTGGCTGTTACAAATGGCATATCAGCATTCTGAGGAAGGAAATTAATTTTTCAGTTGTGACCCCCTGTAGTTAAATGGTGGGTACACTCAGTTAGTTGATTCTGATAGGTGCAGTTCTTTCAATGGCCCCGTCAAGTGGAGAATTGGACAACATTTGATTATGTGCCAGGTTTTTACATAAAACTATATGGTTATAATGAAGCTGTGGTCTATTAACATAATATTTTTCTGTGGTTTCAGCAGTGCATCATAATGCTGGAATAAAGCTCTAAGCCAGAGTGAATCTTCCTCATTATTTTCAAGATGTTTTTACACTTCTAATTATCTGGTATATGCCAATGGGGCATGTATTATCATTTGTAACTCACTTGTTGTCTGTAACCCACAGTGACGAATGCAAAGGGCTGTATCCAGGCGTACTGAACATGTACAAAATAGGAAACATCTTGAGCTCCATGTTGCATGCGCACAACTCAGGTGTTACTTATTATGGTATTTTAAAGAGATAAAGGCCTATGCTGGAATCATTCTCTCTCTCTCTCTCTCACGCTCTTTCATCTACCAAAACTCCAGCACAGGATGCCGCTGTAGTTCAGTAGTGTTGAACGTACATGTTCACTGTATTGTACAGTGACCCTGTCTTAAGCGAATGCTCAATAAACTGAAAAAAGGTTTTTCTGCTTAATGGAAATGACCTCCTACATATGCTGGAGTACAACTGTAGTTAGTACATTTGGGGATACTTCGGAGGTAGTCTATGAAGACAGTAGCTTGTCTGGTAGGGCAGGTCTCATTGCACTTCTAAGTATGCAATTGTGCAGCTTGGCTTGGAATTGAAAATTGAGTTAAAATGTGGGTTACTCATCCTCCAAATCCTTAAACTGATCCAGTCCCCTTTATTTGTGAGACAGGCAAGGCACAGAGCCAAAGCCCACTCACTAACATATCTGATAAGGGAGATACTTTGGTTTCCAGGAGGTGTCTAGTGTCTGCTCCAGTTCTAAGGCAAGAAAGCCATATGGTTTCTTTCAATATTCACTAATTGGCTCCTGGCAGTGACTGTCTGAATATATATATATATATTTTACAGTACATGCTGCAACCACCTGTTTCCCTTACCTTGTCCGTTAATGTAGTGTTACAACCAGGGTGAGCCAGAAGAAGCTTCGCGATCTCAGCATTGCCATGCTGACAGGCAACCATCAGTGCTGATGTCCCATTATCATCCTGCTGGTTTATGTCAGCCTTGCAGGACAACAAGGCTTTCACCATATCTCCCCTGTCATGGCTGACACCTAATATTAAGGCAGTCTGGCCTCCCTAGGAATATTGCAAGACAGACTAAACACAGTGACAGACCCATCAAAGAAATGTAACTTTATTTACACAATCTAAGCATTCAAATAGCATAGCAGTCTTGCTTGGAACACAGGTAGCCCTACAGCAGATGCTGTAACAAATCCGTGGCCATTTATAACTTCAGGGTTGACTCTTCTACATGTCATGGCTCCTCAGAACTTCACTGTGACAGTAAGGCTAAAACTCACATCTGATCTGCGTGCTCCAAAAGCAAAGGCCCTGTCCTTGGAGCTATAGGAGATTATCCATTAGCTAGTAGCTGCATAGGGCTTATGACATGGAGTTCCAGTTCTGTCCTGTAGTCAGAGGTGATACATGTTTACACTAGCCAGCTCAGTATCATTTTGTCTGAGGTATGAAATTTGGAAGCAAATTACAATGGGAGCTCTCACCATGACTTGAGCGCTGTGGTGTGTCAAAAGCCCCTTGAAATCTGGCCCTGGCCAAACTGGCCATGTCTTTTGTTTTTATTGCTAGTGTAAATATAAAACTATCACTGCTTGTAACAGCAAAGTAAACTAGTGAAAGCTAAAGTGAGAAGGGCCCGGTTGCCCTTTACACGAAGGTCCTTAGTATTACACTTATAACCACACTAACACTGCCTTTACACTGCCACAGCAAAAAGAACACAAACGCCAGAGTTGTGTCAAGGAACCTTAGTGTAAACCAGAATCAGGCCCAGAAAAGTTTACACAACCATGACTAAATAATCATGTGTAGTGATATTGTTTCAAAAATAATTATTCTGTGGTGTCCTGATAGTTCACTCCTGAACAATTGCGCCTCCCCATAGTGGTTCACATTCTGGGGGTTTTTAGGTTAATTTAATTCACCTTCATTTCTCAGACTCTTATTTCAGATTTTAGCCATTGTTTAGCAAGCAGGTGGGAGTCAGAAAAAATGAATGTTTGCATCTGCAAAGTTCTGCATCTCAACTCCCATCCAATGGCAGCTGAGGGCACTTAGCTGCATGTGGCGGATGCTCAGTATAGTGAAGGATCGAGCCCTCTGAGTTTTCCTTCAAGTACTTTAATTAGCAACTGATTGATTGATTGATACTTGTACATAAAAGCATGGATTGAGAAGCAGCATTGAAACAGGCAAAGTCCAGAAGGTTTAATTCGTCACAGTGGACTGCACAGTTTGGCTGAATATGCTGCTTTAACTTTCTAAACTGGCAACTTCAATACAAGACGCACACTAACACACACAATCTTGCTTCTCAATTTCATGAACATAAGAACAGCCATACTGGGTCAGACCAAAGGTCCGTCTAGCCCAGTATCCTGTCTTCCAACAGTGGCCAATGCCAGGTGCTCTAGAGGGAATGAACAGAACAGGTAACCATCAAGTGAGCCATCCCCTGTCGCTAGTTCCCAGCTTCTGACAAACAAAGGCTAGGGATATCATCCCTGCCCATCCTGGCTAATAGCCATTGATGGACCTATCCTCTATGAATTTATCCAGTTCTTTTTTGAACCCTGTTATAGTCTTGGCCTTCACAACATCCTCTGGCAAGGAATTCCACAAGTTGACTATGCGTTGTGTGAAAAAATACTTCCTTTTGTTTGTTTTAAACGTGCTGCCTATTAATTTCATTAAGTGGCCCCTAGTTCTTCTGTTATGAGGAGTGAATAACACTTCCTTATCTACTTTCTCCACCCCAGTCATGATTTTATAGACCTCTATCATATCTCCCCTTAGTTGTCTCTTTTCCAAGCTAAAAAGTCCCAGTCTTATTAAACTCTCCTCAGACGGCAGCCGTTCCATACCCCTAATAATTTTTGTTGCCCTTTTCTGAACCTTTTCCAAGTCAAATGTATCTTTTTTGAGATGGGCTGACTACATCTGCACACAGTATTCAAGATGTGGGTGTACCATGGATTTATATAGAGGCAATATGATATTTTCTGTCTTATTTGGGAATCTCCCTCACATCCTCAATCGTGAAGACCGATGCAAAGAATTCATTTATTTTCTCCACAATAGCCTTATCTTCTTTGAGTGCTCCTTGAGCATCTCAATCATCAGTGGCCCGACTGGTTGTTTAGCAGGCTTCCTGCTTCTGATGTACTTAAACATTTTTTTGCTATTACTTTTTTAGTCTTTGGCTAGCTGTTCTTCAAATTCATTTTTGGCCTTCCTAATTATATTTTTATACTTCATTTGCCGGAGTTTATGCTCCTTTCTATTTTCCTCACTAGGCTTTAACTTCCACTTTTGAAAGGATGCCTTTTTGCCTCTCACTGCTTCTTTTAATTTGTTGTTTAGCCACGATGGCACTTTTTTGGTTCTCTTACTATGTTTTTTAATTTGAGGTATACTTTTATGTTGAGCCTCTATTATGGTGTCTTTAAAAAGTTTCCATGCAGCTTGCAAGGATTTTACTTTTGGCGCTGTACCTTTTAATTTCTGTTTAACTAACCTCCTTGATTTTGTGTAGTTCCCCTTTCAGAAATTAAATGCTACAGTGTTGGGCTGCTGTGGTGTTTTCCCCGCCACAGGGATGTTAAATTTAATATTATGGTCACTATTACCAAGCGCTCCACCTCTTGGATCTGATCCTGTGCTCCACTTAGGACTAAATCAAGAATTGCCTCTTCTCTTGTGGGTTACAGAACTAGCTGCTCCAAGAAGCAGTCATTTAAGGTGTCAAGAAACTTTATCTCTGCATCCCTTCCTGAGGTGATACGTACCCAGTCAGTATGGGGATAGTTGAAATCCCACATTATTATTATTGAGCTTTTTATTTTAATAGCCTCTCTAATCACCCTGAGTATTTCACAGTCACTATCACCATCCTGGTCAGGTGGTCTGTAATATATCCCTACTACTGTATTCTTATTATTCAAGCATAGAATTATTATCCATAGAGATTCTCTGGTACAGTTTGGTTCATTTAAGATTTTTACTTCATTTCTTTCACATATAGTGCCACTCCCCCAGCAGCATGACTTGTTCTGTCCTTCCAATATATTTTGTATCCTTGTATTACTGTGTTCCATGGATAATCCTCCATTCCACCAAGTTTCTGTGATGCCTATTATATCAATATCCTCATTTAATACGAGGCACTCTAGTTCGCCCATCTTATTATTTAGACTTCTAGCATTGGTATATAAGCACTTTAAAAACTTGTCACTTTTTAGCTTTTTATGCCATTACATGAGGTAATTGAATGGGCCTTTTTTTCTTTTGACTGTTTCTCATCAGATCTTACATGTATTTTATCATCTTCCTTCCTCTCCTCCTTATTAGGACATAGTGAATCTCCATTTATAGACCCTCCCCTAAGGGATGTCCGAACCATGTGCTCCTCCGCACCTGTCAGCTTTTCCCCAGCCCTTAGTTTAAAAATTGCTCTATGACCTTTTTAATTTTAAGTGCCAGGAATCTGGTTCCATTTTGGTTTAGGTGGAGCCCATTCTTCTTGTATAGGCTCCCCCTTTCCCACAAGTTTCCCCCATTACTAATAAATCAGAACCCCTTCTCCCTACACCATCATCTCATCCACGCATGATGAGACCCTGCAGTTCTGCTGATCTAACTGGCCCTGCGCGTGGAACTGGAAGCATTTCAGAGAATGCTACCATGGAGGTCCTGGACTTCAATCTCTTACCTAGCAGCCTAAATTTGGCCTCCAGGACCTCTCTCCTATCCTTCCCTTAGGGCAGGTAATCATACATGCTGCATTGGGTGCAAAAAACTAGAAAGCCCCACTCTGTTGCTGGAATTCTGCCTGCATTCTCTTTTTATTCCTGAAGCTTGTTCCTTTGTTGTTGTTTTGTTTTTATCAGGGAGTGTTTTGGGCTTTAAGTTTAAAGAAGTTTAAGGAATGTTAAGTGTATGTAGCCCCCCCCACACACACTCCCCCTGTAAACTCCCTCGCAAAACTCCCCTGTTCACTAGCTCCTCTGGTTGCTTAGGTGTGGGCATTTCAAAGTCATCTTGTTTAGCCAGATCTTTCACTCCTTTATTCAATCTGAACTCACACTGGGAGTAAGTAATAGGAATCGAACAGGTCTGATTATAATTAGGGTGGTATGAACCCTGCAGGGTTTGGCTTGTGAATGAGTTTGCCAAGTGAATCCTGTAGTTTGGGGATGGAAGGGAACCTATCCCTATGGTTTCCATGCATCATCCAGTTCACAGATATATTCTGTATAAAAACTTAGAATCATAAAATTGTAGGACTAGAAGGGACCTCGAGAGATCATCTAGTCCAGTCCCCTGCACTCATGGTAGGACTAAGTACTATCTAGACCATCCCTGACAGGTGTTTGTCTAACCTGCTCTTAAAAATAACAGATGATAGATATTCCACAACCTCCCTAGGCAATTTATTCCAGTGCTTAACCACCCTGACAGGAAGCTTTTCCTAGTGTCCAACCTAAACCAACCCTTGCTGCAACTTAATACCATTGCTTCTTGTCCTATCCTCAGAGGTTAAGGAGAACAATTTTTTTCCTGCCTCCTTGTAACAACCTTTTATGTACTTGAAAACTGTTATCATGTCTCCTTTCTGTCATCTCTTCTCCAGATTAAACAAACAATTTTTTCAATCTTCCCTCATAGGTCATGTTTTCTAGACCTTTAATCATTTTTGTTGCTCTTCTCTGGACTCTCTCCAATTTGTCCACATCCTTCCTGAAATGTGGCACTCAGAACTGGACACAATACTCCAGTTGAGGCCGGATCAGCGCAGAGTAGAGCGAAAGAATTATGTCTTGTGGCTTGCTTACAACACTATTGCTAATACTCCTCCCAGAATGTTTGCTTTTTTTGCAATGGTGTTACACTGTTCACGCATATTTAGATTGTGATCCACTATGACTCCTAGATCCCTTTCTGCAGTACTCCTTCCTAGGCAGTCATTTCCCATTTTGTAAGTGTGCAACTGATTGTTCCTTCTTAAGTGGAGTACTTTGCATTTGTCCTTATTGAATTTTATCCTATTTACTTCAGACCATTTCTCCTGTTTGTCCAGATCATTTTGAATGTTAATCCTATCCTCCAAAGCACTTGCAACCCCTCCCAGCTTGGTATCATCCGCAAACTTTATAAGTGCACTCTCTATGCCATTATCTAAATCATTGATGAAGACATTGAACAGAACTGGACCTAGAACTGATCCCTGCGGGACCCCACTCTATATGTCCTTCCAGCATGACTGTGAATCACTGATAACTACTTTCTGGGAATGTTTTTTTCCACCCAGTTATGCACCCACTGTATAGTAGCTCTGTCTGGGTTGTATTTCCCTAGTTTGTTTATGAGAAGGTCATGCAAGACAGCATCAAAAGCCTTACTAAAGTCAAGATATACCATATCTACCACTTCCCCCCTATCCACAAGGCTTGTTACCCTGTCAAAGAAAGCTATTAGGTTGGTTTGACACAATTTGTTCTTGATAAATCCATGCCGACTCTTACTTATCACCTTCTTATCTTCTAGCTCTTTGCAAATTGATTGTTTAATTATTTGCTCCATTATCTTTTCAAGTCTATGTTCACTTGTACAAACAAACAGGGACTGTTGATGATTGTTATGTACCTGACTTGCCCGTATGTTTACGTCCCCTTCTTTCAACAGCTTTAAGACCACCTCCATGTCTTCATCACTTTCTGCTGATGCCAGTGGTGTGATCATCACTGCAGTATATCCAGCTTTATTTTGATGGTCCACATCACAAACACCTAAAGATGAGGGGGGAAAAGAGTCCTGAAAATCTACAGATAGTGCAGGGTTGAGTGACATAGCCAAAACACTCTATACTATTTACAGATGGATAACGGATACCTGTGAGGAAATTTTAGGCCATTTATGGCCAGTTGCATCATCACAGGAATCTGCTCTTTTTAACTTTTTTTTTTAAAACTGATCTCACATTAATATTGAGATGTGAAAGTGAGAGGCCTAGAAAGTTGAAGCTATAGCAAAGCCAGTGGTTGATGCTCATGACTTCAGATACTGATTTTTGCCCTGAGTTCAGTGGCAATCACTTTCAGGTGTATGCAAGTCAGGCAAAAAGTGCACTAAGGATCAGCTGTGGAAACTATGTGGATCACAGAGAAAATGCTAAACATCAGCTGGTCAGAAAAAAGGGAGGAAAGAAAGGAAGAATTTGAAGGAAAGAGAGAAGGAACCCAAAACGGTGGAGAAACTGAAAGTAGAGATAAAAGAGTAGAAAGAGAAACACTGGAAGAGAAGAAATAATCAAGTGGGGTATTGCAGAGCAGCGAAACAAGTGAATTAGAAGGAGACAAGCTGAGTAGAGAGAGAACGTAATTATAACAATTATAGAAAATGTGACCATCAAAATAGAAGTGAGAGAAGTAAAAGAAAAGCAGAAAAAATAGAAAAGGAAAATATAGCAACTTGGAGATCAATCATTTTCCCGATTAAATTAATGGGAGCTTTTCTACTGTCTCCACTGAGAGCAGAACTAGGCCCTGAGAAGATCTGTAGAGAAGAAAAATGACTGTTGACTTGAAAAGGAGAGAGACCCACACTATCATGAGTGGAAGGGAAAAAAATAGAGTGCAGAGGTGGGGGGAAAGTCAGTATATAACATAGACAAGCAAACTGAGCAAAACAGAAATAAAAAAAGAGAAGCAGAGTATCAAATATGAAAAGATGTAAGTATTACTTGTAGCCAGCATTTAAGAGATGGATGCAGTAGTTCTTATTCAGGCAGGAATGACCAATGGCTTAATCAGTAGCCTAACAGAGGAGTTGTGTTTTGGGGCAAGTCTGTGAGTGACTTAGGAACTGCTCCTGCTCCCAGTGAAAAAAATGGCAAAAATCCTATTGATTTCAATGGGAGTTAAGCACCTAATTACCTTTGAGGATCTGAGCCCAAATGACTTGAAGACTGAGTAAGTTGGCTGTAAGTACAGAGTCGCTGGATGTTATGTATTGCTCCGAGCTACTTGGAATTTTGTTTCTAAGCATTTTTAAGTTGGGTTATGATCATCAAAGTTATTCTGAACAAAATGGCACTGTGCCACTGCCATCATTGCTTTGTATGGGTGACATTTGCCCCAGTGCAGAGGGCCAGTTCCAGACCTATGAACCACTCATTTAAGTTCTCAGAATAGGGCTTAAGTAGAAGAGTGAATTTCACCCAACATGCATCCTAAATCTGATCTTCTTAGGTTGCTCCTGTAACCAAGTTTTACTAATGTTAGCATTGCAGAGCTGATATAGCTATGGAACAACAAGCTGGATTCTGACCTTCTTTGCTTGCACAATCTCAGGTAACGTGCCAGCAATGAATCTAGATTGTTAGTGATGAAGTGCTGACCTGAAAGAACACGGCTTGCTTGCAATATGATGTTTTAGGCTGAACTTGCAAGCGCAAGCAGTTGGAAAAATCTTCTTTTGATCTGTAAACTAAACAGATTTGGGGTCTGATTCTGAGCTACACTGGCTCCTTCACATCACTTTGGCATAGGGTGACCAGATGTCCCAATATTAGGGGCTTTGTTTCATACAGGACCCTATTACCCACACCCGTAGGACCTTATCATCCCCCTCACTAGCTGTCCCCATTTTTCACACTTGCTAACTAGTCACCCTATTTTGGCAGCCTGGGGTGTGAACACATTCAAGATAAATTTGTTTCAAAATGTGAATGAACATTCGTAGTAAATATGTTTCAGTAGCTGATCTAAATAGAGATGCAGCATGCAATTTGGACTATTCTAATTCTGACACTTTTATGCACTTGACAAATGATTCCGTTCATTTTATACACAGCAAATAGGCTAATTCTATTTAGAAATGCATCACTCCTACTGTTCCAGTGTGTGCTGTTATACTCTCAGCCTTCTTATTTACTGTGCCTAAACATTTAAATATTCCCCGTTGAGCTTAGTCGCCTTGGGGTATTTTCTAAAAGAGTAGAACAAACTTCTCTCAATATTCTGGGGTTGCTTGGAAGTCTGTTAAACAATGGGTTTATAGATGTGTATGATAATATGCCATTTCCCTAACATTTAACAGAGTGTCTTGCCAACCAAGCAAGGCAAAAAGCTTCATTATTCTGTCTGGAAAGTGCCTGCATTTTATCTGATAAAATCTCAGCTGGACGTTTAATTCTTTACAGTAGGAGCTAAAAGTTCAATAGTTTAGAATGCGGTTCTCGCTGCAGAGATAGAGACCACTATGACAATCAAAGGGTCTGATCTTGCCAACATGAACTGCGGAGCACAATGCTTACTCCTGTGATTAGTGCCACTGAAGTAAGCACTAAGGGCCAAATATTTAAATGTATTTAGGTGCCTGAAGATCCCCCGCAGTGGGATTTTCAAAAGCACCTAGGCACTTAATTCTGTTGAAATCCCACTAGATATCTATCTGTATCATCAGGCATCTAAATATCTTTAAAAATCTAGGGGCCCAATCCAACTCCTACTGAAACCATTGGAAAGACTACCACTGACTCCAATGTTGCTCCATCAGCCACATGCTGGGTAGTAAATTTTCCAGGATTGGGCCCTTAAATGGTGACCAGATTTTTAAATCTGAAAAAGACATTGAATGTGATTATATGAAATAATTGGCAAGTACCAACCTTTCCCTCCCACCCCAGACAAAAACAACAACAAAGCATTAGTTCCCACCTGTATCTAGTAGAAGCTTCACAATCAGAAAGTTGGAATGGGAAACACTGTAATGAAGAGCTGTGTTCCCATTTCCATCCGCCAAGTTTATGATCATCTTCAGTAGCTGGGGATGAATTGCTTTGAATTCTTTGAGATAAGCTGCAACAACCTCAGGGCTGGAGGATTTCCTAGTAGAGACTCGGAACCACTCTTGACAGACCATGTTTAAGATGTGTCTCTAAAACACCAACATTTCACAGTGACTTTCAGGACCTTACTTTTTCAAAAAGTAATGATGCCAGTTCCCTTCGCTATTGCTCTACCCTAGGGTTGGTCCCTGGCTGGGGTTTTCACTTTGTGGCTGGCAAAGAAAACTTCACACTTATTGGCAGTGCAAAAGGATGGTTTGTTTTAGCAAAGACAATACAAAAAAATCTTTAAAAATAGAGGTAGTTTCTTACTGGCTTTTGTTAGTTTGTTTTTAATTGAAAAGTGGCCATCCTAAGGGAACTAAAGTGACTAGTTCTATATATGAATACATGGAAAAATTTTCTCATGGGCAAGTTATCACTAGACTTTAATTCAAGCAGCATTCATATTTATTGATACATTAATGGAAACAAATAAATCTGAGCTCATCTCCTATATCCTGTTTTATGGGCCAACTAGAACAACAGTGTTATTTTTATATGATGTCATCAATCTAACATCTATATTAAAACATTTTACCAACTTCTCTTTACCTACGTCCAATAATAAAATAATAATAATTAATACATTTATCCCAAATACTCTATAAATCCAGGTCTAAACTGTAGCTTCTCTATTTGCCTCACGTACGGGGAAGTGCATAACATAAATTGTGATTCAGTCACAATCTGACTCCTGGATCCCACTGTCTCCAGGGTGGAATGTACTGTGCAGAAGTCCTATACCTGGCACTGTGTGTGTCTCCTCCATCTGGTGCAGCTGTGCTGTCCATCACGATTGGTGGGTGGGGGGGCTGTCCCAAGGTTCTGCACATTCCCCATCCCCTGCATGCCCATCAGTGTGGGATGGGCTCTGTGGAGGCTACCTGCAATGTGTTGGCATAGGGCAGCAAAGGGAAGCCTTACTGACCTGTGCAGAACATAGGATGGGGCAAAATACTGGCCTCAGCTATGTGTGTGTGTAGAACAATCAAACAGCAGCTAGAGTAGAGAAGAAATTCTTTAGCGCTACATGTTTCTCCTCTAAGTGATTCAGCCTTTGTATGCAAAAAGGATTCAGCACTCAGTGTTCCCATTAGGCACGCTCCTGTAGAACTTTTCTCTGTTCTACTCTTAAAAAATTACTAATAAGCAAAAGCTAATGAAGCATCATTGTCTTTCTCCTGACCAGCCCACAATCAGTCAATTTGCTGTTTCTCTGAGGCTCTCTTTACAGACTATGTAGTCACATTTTTGCAAGGGATATGTGTGTCTTCTCACCCACCCCCCAGCTGGAGATCTAGGGCCCTGCCTTTGCCATACCCTCAGTTGCTTGGCTACGGAAAGAGGAGGAGATGCTGGGCAAATTTTTCCCCTTCTCCAGTGCTCTGCTTGTTAAAGTTAATACCAGATTCTCTTGCACTGAGATCTGCTTAATGCAGCAGAATGTGTGTGTATTGGGGGGGAATGCTGGAAGCCTGTTACAACTCCTGGTTCTATGCCCTGCACTGCTTCAGCCTATGCCCTGGCATAGGTTGGAGAAATATAGTTGCCATATGTATTTTGACAATGTTGAAGACTGCTTTCTGCATGATCCAGCATGTGTTTAATACGCAGGATGGAGTTTTTGCATAGTTTTTGTTATTTTATTCCCCTTGCAGTCTAGAAGCAGGGAAAGATTATTTAAAGGGGGAAAGGAATTTTTATGTCAGTTTTAGTCTGGCCCAGTTGAACAGAGGAAGCTTGGAAAGTTTTCTCCCTTTTTCTGTAGGTCATGAATCTAAAACCGAACCTTGAGCTGGTTTTGAGTTTCAAAACCAAAACTGGACAACAGAAGTTACCTTGACCCACCTCTCCTTATAAAGCTGCCCATGGTTTGCTACAATAATTCTGCAAAGCATTGTCTGGATGGTCTAAACTCTAAATGGTTAAATGTAGCACAGACAGGGGGGTTGCATTTTAAATTCAACTGAAAAATACCAGTACCAAATGTTTGTCATTGGTGGTCCTTATTTCTGAAAGGTGTTTGCTCAATAACAGGCAGCCATCAAGAAAATCTTCTGAGAGTTTGCATCTAAAATGGAAAACACTCTTATAAATCCACTGTAAGAGAGAACTAGTGCACTCTGAATTGGGAAGATAACTTGCAGGGTGTATCTTTAAGCCCCAATGCTGCAAACAAACAATTATGCATATTGTTCCATTAACTTTGATAGGATTGTGGGCATAAAGTTAAGCATATGCATAAGTGTTCATAGATCGTACATGTTACATAGGCAACCAAATGTCTTTTATATTTACAAATCACCACTTTCACAAAAATTCATGCAAAAGCAATTTTATTCCTGGATCTTCCAGGAAATCTACTATAGTTACAATTAAATGTCTGTTAGGACAAAATTAGAAGATGAGAAACTTTGGATTCTGTACTAACCTAAGAAAATATGTAGCTGTTTAAAGCCTGATCAAGTGCTCACATAAGTCAATGGGAGTTTTTCCATTGACTTCAATTGACATTGCATCTGGCCCTAAACCAGTACAACATGACAGGTTCTGATGATGCGTGGATAGCTCTAGCCCAAAACCCCTTATGAAATACAAAGAGCAGAGTATGGTACAGAAATTCCCATTGATATATTGATTTTCACAGCATGAATATTCTAATGTCTAGGCATGTGGTTTGAAAATTGGCATATACGGCAAATGCGCTATTGTAACATACTTCGTGCAGAGAAAAATATAAGGACTGAAAGCCCTGTTTTAGTAATTTTAGTTTGAGTTCTTTCCCCATGAAAAGCACAGATCTCTCGAAAAAGCTTAATGAAATGAGAACTTAAGACAAAGCCATGGGTCCAGCAATATTATCCTACTGTATCTGCATCATTATGATAACCTAGCCACACAGGTACTGCATGACTCAGAATCAGTCATAAGAATGTAAGAATGGCCGTACTGGGTCAGACCAAAGGTCCATCTAGCCCACTGTCCTGTCTACTGACAGTGCCCAATGCCAGGTGCCCCAGAGGGAGTGAACCTAAAGGTAATGATCAAGTGATCTCTCTCCTGCCGTCCATCACCACCCTCTGACAAACTTTGCTGCTAACAAAGTGGCTGCAGTCTTCCACTGAAACTTGGAACCAAAAATCACAATTTGCCATTGTTCATTAGTCAACATCGCTAATATGTTGCATTAGCCTGTTTATCTGATTACCTGTCAGTCTTGGGTTGAATGCTAGCCATTGTTATTTCTTCCAGTTCCTGTGGCTCATTGTCTTCATGTCTAGTGCACTGGGAGACTCCAGATGAGGCATGTTTGTTTTCACGGGCAGCTTTCACCTGTCTGTGCTCTAAAGTGTCATACTTCCTCTCCATCTCGCTGTCAGAATTTCCTTCCGATGAGCTGTCTTCACAGCTGGTGTCTTCACTTGACGTTGTTTCGTAACTAATTGAGGACACCAGATATTATTCACTTTTCCTTCCTCCTCAGCAACTATAGGGCCTGTGCCAATACCCATTGAAGACACCCAATGACTCCAATGGGCTTGGATGAGGCTCATAGTGACATGCATGTTAGACACAGTAAAAATATGTCAATATAAAAGATTGGCACCAAACCAAAACCCTAGATCCAGACCCCAACTTTGAAGTTCAAACCTACTACACAGGAACTCTGGGTTCAATTTCTAGTCGTCTTGTTTCCCAGGCCAACGGGCGTGCTATCGAAGCAATTTGCTGCTAAAATTAGGGATAGGGAATGTCACTCTATAGAGAATTCCCCCTGGCTAATTTAAGAGCAGTGGTGTTAATATGTTACATGTATATGGTGCCTTTTACTCCAAAGGATCCCAAAATGTTTCACACACTGAAGCTCAGATTCTGATATCTTTGCTTATATTGAGTGCCACCATCCTCCATAGGTAGTTCCATTGATTTTTATGACTACTTGTGAAATAGGTACTACTCAGCATGAGCAACGCTATCGGAATCTCAGCCACTGAACTGCAGTGATTTCTGGGGTAAACAACAGCACATATAAGTACAGGGAGAGAAACCCAGGATCAATTTCACATGCATAAGTCCATGCCCATTGAGGGGAAAATATAAATCTTTCAGCACAAATAAAAATCAGCTGAAGAATTCTTCACCTGAGTCACTTCTATTGGCATTTTGTAACTGTTCCTTGGGTGATCCATTTTTTTAAATAATTATAATACTCAACTATCACTCACACACAAATAGGCATCTTTTCATGGGCAAGACGTGAATTAGAACTCCTTGGTTTGTACACATATACATATTTTGTGGGTGCAACTTAACAAGCTATTTTTGAAAACTTGGCCCACGATGACATTATTAATGTATGGGACACTTTTAATTATAGTATATTCCATTTGCAGTTCATTTGGACAAATTATCCAATTATGTCTACTGTATGAAGCAAAAAACCTGAAGCAATATTAAGAACAGTTGGTAGACTTCAGCACATATCTGAAAAGAACAACATTCTCTTCATAGTTTCATTCCGCTTTTCACTTATAAGCAGGGGTGAAAGTAAGTCCAGTGACTTACCGGTACGCTGGGGCCAGCTCTGGCGCCTGGAAGGGGCGGGGCCTAGGGCGGAAGGGGCGTGGCTGAGGGAGTCAGAGCCAGCCCCAGCCCACCCTGTAAGGTAAGTGTCGTGTCCCCCCCCCCCCCCCGGGATAGCAGCAGCTGCCCGGGGCTCCGGCGGGGCTCCCGCGTCTATTTAAAGGACCAGGCCGGCAGAGGCAGCTGGAGCCCCGGGCCCTTTAAATAGCCTCTGGAGCCCTCCCCACCCCCAGGCTCCGAGGGCTATTTAAAGGGCCCGGAGCTCCCCTGCTTCTACCGCCCCAGCCCTTTAAATAGCCGCCGGAGCCCTACCCCAGGAGCCCTACCCCACCGCCGGAGTGGTGGTGGGGCTCCGGTGGCTATTTAAAGGGCTGGGGCAGTAGAAGCAGCGGGAGCCCCGGACTTTTTAAATAGCCCCCAGAGCCCCGTAGCCCTACCCCAGGGCTCCAGCTGTGGGGCTCTGGTGGCAATTTAAAGGGCCTGGGGCTCCTGCTGGGAGCCCCAGGCCCTTTAAATTGCCCCCGGGGAAGCCGGGCCACCCTGGTTCGGCAAACCGGCTCTTGCCGGTACGCTGTACCGGGGTGTACCGGCTTACTTTCACCTCTGCTTATAAGGCTCATGAGATAACACTGCTATTAGATAAGGATTCATAACGGTACACATTCATGTATCAAATATATAACTTCATGATTTAAATCTTTAAGAGCATGGCTTTTGATGATTGTCTGTTTAAGCAGCAACTTTCCCCCATAACTGATCTTTAATTGATCCCAGTAAGGTGACAATTTGCATGCAGGCAAATTTATCTCCCTTCTAGAGTAAGCCCAAATGCAACCTACATTAATTTTATTCACTTAGAAAGGAGTGCTTACTTATACTTTCTTTTTAAGTGCTCCTGAAAGCTCCCAGAGTGTCGACACTGGAAACAGATGTTAATTAATCAGCAGAATGGGGCAAAGGGGTAAGATTCCATCATGCTGCCCAAACAATGTGCCTCAGACCTTGCCCAGAAAGACCATTTCTAGGGTAAAATGCCATTTTGTCTCAATTCAATCCTTGGCCTCTCTGCTGAGACTCTCAACAAAGATGTTAATTCATACCAGCTTGAGCGGTATGGACTTTGGTCCACAAGAAATTCAGCTGAGTTCACGAATGCCTAACTCTTATGATGGTCATGGATTTTGCTCAGTGCAAATTAGATTAGATGTAACTGTGAAAAATTCCATAGTGCAATTTCTATCTATCTTATATACTTACGGGCCCCCCGTTAACGTAGTATCAGAATGCCTCAGACTCTTTTAATGTAGTTATCCTCACAACATCCCTGTGAGGTAGGGGAGTACTATCCCCATTTTGCAGTTGCAGAACTGAGGCAGAGAGAGACTAAGTGACTTGCCCAAGGTCACAAAGGAAACCTAACACAGTGCAGAGAATTAAACCTGGATCCCCCAGGACTTAGGTGAATACCTCAACAATTGGATCATCCTTCCTTTCAGTACCTGACTCATCTGGTAGTGTAGACCCTCATCCATCTCCCACTGCAATCAATTGAAGAACTTCCATTTACTTGAGCAGGAATTGGATCAGACTCTGAGTTTCCAAGTTGATGATAATGAAAATATATTACATGTATTGGTCTCCGTTCAGTTCTTAGTGAACAAGTGTCCACATAATCCCCACTCCTATCACAGCACTGACTGGCACTTTTGTTGGCTGTCGTTATAGAGAGACCAAGGACTGAATAGGCATAGATAGAACTTCTTTTAGGCCAATACTGAGGCACTTTTGATGGCAGGGTGTGGCTGCCTGTGCAAGGCCCATTGAAGTTAATGGAAAGATTCCCAATGACTTTGAGGTTTTGGATCAAGCCCTAAATGACCTGCGTGCAAAGGAATTCAGTCTTCAAGGATGTCAATCCAGTACCATTCATTATTGCTGTAAAGTGCCGATGTCCCAGTCATTCCCATCAGGTTTTACTGCAAAGTTATTGATATTAGATTGAAGAAGGAATAAAAGAGATGCCATTGCAAATGGCCTTTTAATTAAAGATTTGTGGGGAGGGGGAAATCATATTTCCTGAGAGAGAGACAGATGAGGATAATATTGTATGTGAAAAGGCAGTTTTATCTTCTTATCTGATGCTTACCCACCATTTACCCCAACAAACTGAAGATTCTTTTTGGTCCCATTACCTCCTGCATGGAAACCATAACCTTTCTTTTTCATGATTGATTTAAGACTTGTGGTTGGAGAGATTTCTAGCAAAATACAAAATCAGAGATTACGAAAGTATCTATGTTGTCATAATTGTTAGTCTCAACTTTATTTGTATGCCTGGAACAAACTACAGAGCATAAGCACAATTATGTCACACTTATCTAGGTATCTTGGGTTTATGTTACATGTTACCTTATGAAGGACCGTATATACCTTACAGAACTGCAGAGGCAGCTGTATATAGTCTAAATCTGGGCTACCACCATTAAAACAAGGATGGCGATCTGACACACACCTATAAATGACTGGTAAGTATCTGCATCTTGTCCTAATATAAGGAGGCTTTACTGGTATAATAATGTTCTACTACAACCCCTTAATTAGGTCTTTTTGCACTTTGGATATTGATGTTGTCATTGAAATTCATGCATAGTGTCCTCGGTAACACTCGTAGTGTCAGCCTTCTATATAACACTACAGAAATGAATTACTGCACCTGAATTCACATCCTTTCATGCTATATTGCTTGAAACTAGAGGCCTTGGATTTAATTACACTAATACCCCCCTCTGGCAGTGTAGAGGAGACAATGTAAATGAGGATCAGGCCACAAAAGAATAAAATAACCTAATTTCACATGGAATATTTATTAGTTATTTATCTTAAAGGGCACAGGTCTTTTTAAATACCATGGTCCACATCCTGGTGTGAACTGGCTTAGCTCCATTGAAGTTAATGCTGATTTACACCAGATGAGGATCTGGCCCTGTGCTCACTAATGAAGTGCAGAATCATAAAACCCAATTAAGAAAAGCGATGAGCAACTCTACCTGACGGACCAGTCCCTCTCAATAGCATAAGGGAACTTCGAAAAGTTCAGATTGTGTGTAAAACTTCAAGTAAAATGTCAAAGTTTTCCACCGTGCTATAAAGATTACCTCTCTCATCTATACTTAAGGAAACACAAAGAGCCTGTTTCTGTTCTCACTGACACTGTCTCTACATTGATGTAACACCATTGACTTCAACGGAGTTACTGCTAATTGATGCTGGTGCAAGTGAGAGAAGAATCGGCTCGGATGCGTTTAGACCTGTGCCGATGTTATTTACCCAACTGTTGATACTGCGTGTTCGAGTTCTCCTTATCTGATGGTGCTTGGGTAGAATAGGCAGATAACAGCAAGTTTAAGGAATTAACTATCTGATTCTGGATGGAACTAAGCTTCGATGCAGGGTGTTTAATAGCGCTTGCTAACTCTGGATAGCCATGCTCCAAGCACATCCACTGCTCTTGCAAAAGCTCCTGGATTTTTTTAACATATTGGCCTATGGGGTCATCTGCAGAGGAATCTTGTTGTTCTGTATGGTTTTCCTCCTCAATCAGATCTTGCTTTACATCCCCGGCAAAAACTGGTTTATTTCCACCTGGTTTATTTCCATTCGAGTCAGCTCTTCCTGTTCTTGAACAGCTTTCTCCAATCAGAGAGCTAGCAGCACAAGACTGTCTGGCATAGCTGTTTCTTTGATGTTGACAGTCATCATTGATCTGTTCATCTATCTTCAGCTCAGTGAAGCATGATGTAAAGACAGGAGGCTCAGTGTCAATTCCAGTTCCTATCTGTTTGGCAAGAGATGCAGCCCCTTCCTCTCTGACACCAGTGTGAACAGCTGCCAACCCCTGATCTGTATGAACAGGCATTCTTCTTAACTCCTTAGCCTGCAAGTTCACGTTGTCCACTCCATAGGTACCACATCCTACAGATTCTGTAGCGACTGGAATATTAACATTGACACCCTTGTCATAGGCCTCCTTAAACGTGTTTGCTTGCATAAGTTCAGTGTTCACTGCAGCATCATGGTATTGCAGGACATTTCCATCCTGCTTGGACGGTTCAGTTTCTTTGGTGTTTTCCTGACAAAGTTTCTCTTCCAGTTGAGCTTTGGAACTTGCCAGTATTTTAATGCTTCTCTCCTTTGCTTTGATCTCACTATCCTGCTGCTTCAGCACTACTTTGATCTGCTCAAGTTCCTCTATTTTGCTATTTAGTTGCTCCTCCAGAACAGTGATCTGTTGTTTCAGTGCTGTGATCCTGCTGGGTTCTACTGTGTCACAAAGCAAAGGTTCAGGATCTACGTTTTCCTCATTTGCTCTAGCCCAAACACTTCTAACTTCAGTCTTCTCTGGTGCACATGGCATGATCTCATTTATGTTTAACTTTATTTCTTCACGGTTCTCATTTTCAGGCATAAACTTGGGGGCATTTGATGAGATTGATTCATCCTTGACTAATTCAGGAAATTTATTTGTCTCTGGTGCGTAGCATTCCTCTCCTCCACTCTCTGTAACCAGGAGCAGCTCTTGAGCTATGAAATGCTGGCTTTGATGTGGAGACTGGATTAGCATTCTCTCCCTAGGAAACGCTAAGGGTTGGGGATCCAGCTCGGGGATGGCTTTCACCTGTTGTCCCTCAGGCTGCTCATTTTTCTGGAACACCACTTTGATTTGCTCTTGCACATTCCTTGGCTCTTTGAGGAAATGTAATGTGACACTATCAGAATAGTGTGAATCCAGTAACTCCTTTGCAGGGCTAAAGGGAATTTCTGTGAAGCTCTTTCCATCACAAGGCTGAGACAGTGCAGAGGGCTGAGAAGGCTTGGAGCACTGACTTTCCTCTTCTGAACTTTTACTTGGTAGAAGTTTGGCTGGCATGCTGGAAGCCCTTAACAGCTGTGGCCTCCCTCTACAGCTGCCGGGCTCTTCTTCATGGTGGATGACCTCTGCTTGTCTGATTGTTTCTGCTAAAAGGGCCTTTTTTCTGTAACTTGGCTCCTCTGCAGTTAAAGATTGTGGTGAGTCATACGATGTGATAAGACAGGTGGTTTCTTCTGCCCCTAGTGATGCCTTCCTCTGTGCAAATGAACAGGTTGCAGTCCAGCTCTTATTGGGGGAGGAAGCGTACGCACGGGATCTGTTCTCAGGCAGGCTGAAATTCCGAGGCAGTGTGCTGAACTTTGGCTGTTTGGCCTTCCTGTGAATGTGAACCCTTTTAATGGTATTTCCTTTTTCAATGTCATCCACATATTTCAGAAAGTCCAGGTCTAAATGGAAGCCATAGGGTGTTTCAACAGAATAAGGGAGACTTCTGGGTTGATCTTTATCCTCAGTGGGTTTTGATGGCTGATTGCCAGCTGAAATAAATGAGACATTACATTTTAAAAAATTAATTAATTTAAAAAAATCTAACCAAGTTTGCAACAGAAAAAAAGAGGTCAGCAATGATTTATTTTGTCTCAGCTTTATACCTTTCCCATTCATCTTCCGCTCCTCAGACCCAATCCTTGGCTGTGGCTGAGGAGACAGCATGGAGTGTGTGGACAGGGAGGGCTGGCTGTGCATTGATCCAGTCCTCTGGGGTAAGTTAGAGCAGTCTGAAGGCTGTTCTAATGTTCAGCAACTATCAATAGCCTGAAGGAGCCAAAAGGCAGCTGCAGCATAGCTGAGAATCAGGGATCTCATCAGTATGCACAAAATGCTGAAATGCCAGCCGGCTGCCTTCCTAAATCATTATGCAGTTAGCCTGCATCTACCAGGAAAAGGGAGAAGGAATGGTTTGTAGTTTGTCATTTGTAATGCTAATGTCGCGTCTGATTAGAGATATAGCCACAGAGCAACACATGCAAATGTATAATCTTCTTTTCTGGAGCTGACTCATGTAATTGTTGCACTGAAATTTGCTAAATCATTATTTTAATTGGCAATTATGTAAATAGCAGGTTTGATAGGCTGAGCTACAAATTTGTCTAAGTATTAAAAAGCTGCTGATGTATAATAAATCCTAATTCTAGTGTATAAGAAATCCAGCTACAAACCAGATGATAGAAACTATCCATGACAATTACATTTGGAGCTTTTTGCAAGTCAGGCAACGAGACATTGGTTGGCCCTATGGACAAATATTGTCACCCTAGTTGTCCTTTGAAAACAAAGAATACCTCTAAACGGCAGGGTGCTTGGCAAGTTGATAGAATGGATAGAACTTATAGTAAAATCCACAGCCCGCAAAATTCATAGGCCCAAATTTTCGAACTAGTGCGGTTAAAGTTAAGCACCTAAATCCAAATTCAGGAAACAAAATAAGTGTCCTGATTTTCAAATGTGAACCCATGAAGTTGTGGTGAGTTAGGACTGCTAAGAATCTCTGAAAATCAGGCCATTGATTTAAATATGGGTATCAGTGCCTAACTGTAGTTACCCAAGACTGAAAATGTTTGAGCATTCTTCCCTTTGCCACTGCCCTTGTGAAGCAGTCTTGCAGGGGCTGATGAGAATTTGGCATAGATATAGACCCTTTCATCTCAAAGGTTTCCCAAGCCCTTTATACAAACAGCCAGGAGCGCCGCCAGCTTTTCTGCCGCCCTAGGCAGCGGAAGGTCCCGCCCCGAAATGCCGCCCCCCACAGAGGTGGCGGAAGGTCCCACCACCGAAATACCGCCGCAGTCGCCGCCTCCCAAATCGCCGGCCCTGCAAACAGCACCACTGAAATGCAGCCACCTCTGGGGAGGAAGCGAGCACACTGGAAATAGTGGAATGAGGAAGGAAAATTTTGTGTAAAGCGACACCAAGGCAAAGCCCTACTTCTCTTTTGAAAGGTAGAAGGGGATCATTAATGTCCATACAGAATATACAAGACCTTTGTCTTTATGATCTTATCTGAAAGCACCATACACAATGCTTGAAACTCCACTGTAAACAATAGAACTATCATACTTATTCTCTGCTACAATAATCACAAATCAGAGCAAAACAAGAGTGCATCATGTGTGTCTTGAACGATGCACAAACCCTGCATATTTTTATTGTTGGAAAACATGTCTCCATACAGTTAGAAGAGCATGAATTATTTACTGTATAAACAAAATACCTTGGTTTAATATTTTTTAAACGATAAAAGAGTTCCATTCAACAGTGTTTAAGTAAAAACACAACCTCCATACCATCTGCTTTCTCCATAATGTGGAATGTGGTCCAGGCTGTCAGTTAAACATCATCCAACGAGTCAATAAGACTTTGTGCACCTAAAAAAATTAAAAGGACATTTAGACAAAGTCTCAGTATTTATTTCAAAGCCCAAGTACACCACACCCCATCCATGTGTAAGGTCTTCCATCTAGTTGTAAGAAACTCCTCAGTTAGCCAGAATGGCCACTGCTGAACAATGTGATTTTTTAAAAAATCTTTTTGGTACAACAAAAGTCAGGTCCTTCCGGGAGTACAGTTGACGTTAGTTACTGTTGTTGCAGTACCTTGCCTCTTACTTGAAGTATTCTGTAGCCAGATGGTGTACAGAAAACATTTTCAATAATATTTAAATCAATATTTTCTCTTCTAGTGGTAACAATTCCTGCTTCCTAGACACATCACAATGAGATGCTGCTTTAATTAGCTGTTAGCCTGAGATCTGTAATAGATGGTATATGAACTCTTTAGCCAAAATACATTGATTACTATGAGATATAGTTTGTAATTTATATACTGTGTGATATTTCATCTCCTGGTGAAAAGAGCCAGGGGTATATACGGCTACATAGAGTGGTGGCTTGTTTGGCATTTCTTTGCTTAAAGCAGCCAAAGATTCAAAACTGCTACTAAATATCTTTAACACAAACCCCATTATTTCAGTGTGTGGTCGATCATATTAAGATAACCCTTCAGCTAAATGACTAAAACACAGTCGTGCTTCTTGCAGGAACATATAACTCCGTCTGTCTCTTCGATTCAGACTCTTCATTGTCTAGAACATGATCATCGTCCTTCAACGCTCCCTCCCCGCTCATCTTCTCCTGATTCTGAGTGATGGCGTATAGGACTCCAAGGATCTCAAGAGGACTGTGGATGTTGGGACTGAGGACACCCAAGCCAAGTCGGATGGGAAGCCCCTACTTCTTCTATGCCTGGTGGCTGGATTCTAACGAGGTCAAGGCAACTGGAGCTCATCAGGCAACCAAGCCCACTAGTGTATATACCAGACAGGAAAAGAAAGTCAGGGCCAGAATGGGAGGATGATTTCCCAGCTTACAGGAGGAGACTTTGGGTCCCTCGTGTTTTTTTGAGGTGGGTTTGTAACCTCAAAGGGAGAACTTTCTTTAAGATCTGGGTTTGTCCCTGGAAAGAGAGGCAGGGAGGACCTGCCCTGTGCAGGCTGGAAATCCACCTTCCGCTGCTCCCAGGGCTGGAACCATGCTAGAACTACGAGAGTGCAGCCTTGCCCCCAATGCACCAAGTCTCTAATGGGGTTGAAGGCTTGAAGAGCCCTGACCTCAACTCTCATTCTGACCAACGTTGGAAAAACTCTGATTTCAGCCTACTGCCCCGGGGCCGGCCCCTCCTGAACCTCTCTGCAGCAGGCAGTCCCTCAGGATGCCCAAACCTCTGATCTTTCACCCATGCCTGTACTCAAGAGAGCAGAAAAAAGGTGCATGAATTGCAAGGTCACAAGAGCCAGAAGGAAAGGAGGTAGACAACGCTGGAGAGCTGAACTACTGGGGAAATTCCCCCAGCCCCTGGCATAAGACAGACTAAGTTGTGTGGGAGAGCAAAGAGCTGCTCAGTAATGTCCAGTTTCAGAAGCTGCTGAGGGTGGAGACTCACTGAATGCAAACCCTGGACCAAGTGTGTGGGGGAAGGGCAGATAACTAGTCAAGAACCGCCCTCATCTCATTAGCCCTATTGGCAGAAGTGGGTGAAGAGGGGGAGATGCCGCCTGATTGTTTTCCACACAGCTGCCCTCTTCAGCACCATTGCCCAGGTATGCCCTGCCTCGTTTCCCCCTCTATGCTTCCAGCTCCTGTCACCTCAGCTGCTGCAGTTCCTTACTCTGTGTCGGACTCCAGCATGCTCAGAATTCCACTGCCACCTGCTCAAAAGTAAAAAGAAGTGCAATCAACTTAAACCCATTCCAAGCCAGCTCTGCTGACTATCCATTCATTCAGGAGCCAATTCAAATTGCTCTTCTTGGTCCACATTCCAAGCCCCTTGTTCACTTTTTAACTCTTACAGTTTCGCCTGAGGAAGGACTTCAGCATTTGGCCCATAGTATTAAAACCCTCCATGGACTTGCCCCAGCCACATTTATTGGCTTTTATCCCTCACTGTGTCAGTCATTCCACTTATCTAGTATTGATCTCTTCTCTGCCCCTCCACCCAATCTCATCAAGGTTGGTGCAAGAGACTTCTTCTCTGCAGCTTTCCTATGTCTGTCCACGTCTTCATTTAAAATAAAATGTTCATCTGAAACCATAGCTTGTCTTAATTCTCCATTCTTTATCCCTTAAATGCCTCTCTTCCTGTGAGATTGGTTTGAATTTTAACCTAATTTATTTCTGTTTTAATTTTTAGAAGAGCTGCCCAAAAATGGGACAGATGCTGCTGGTATGTATGTTTTACAACATTGAAATGAAGTGCTTAAATTATAGAGCTTTCAAATAAAGACACTAGAGAAAATGAGATTAAACTGTGCTGTGTTACCCATTTAAAATTATGAAAATATTTTTATGAAACCACAAATAACTGGTAAGAAACTTATTGCTGCATTAAATAAGTGTGGTCTCTGCATCTGAGTATGATGGAGTCTTCCGAAACACATTACTATAAAGAAAACATTAATATGATCCCAAGGTTACTACCTTATACACAATTATAACTGGATAGTGTAACAGACACCTGGCAGACTAGTAATTTGTTTACCCATCTTAATCCTGCAGAACCAGTCAAAACCACGTTTATGGTAGATTTCAACCAATACACTCCTAAAATATTCCCAGGCTAACTCCATTTTGTACATGAAAGACCGTTTCTCCTGCTTTTCCTCATGAATAAACAGCATGTGCCAAAATTAACATTAATCACTTTCTCCAATGTTTTTATTTTACTTTTCCAATTACAGTCAGTTACACAGTGATTATGGATTCCAGCCACAATCTGACCAGTTTTATTTCACTCTTCTAGGTCATTTACAAAGAAAAAAAATCCAATCAATATGAGGTTTTTAATATCTAGATAATTAGACCTAATTGATTCATTTATGACTTGGCTTAGTTCCAACTTTCCAGTCATAAAATTGATATTATTACTTTTCTCTTTTGCCTAATCTATTTCAAAATAACCTCATAAAATGACTTCTGCATGTACCATACCAGCTTCTAGACGTACTTCAAGTGCCTCCAGTGTAGTTTGTACATGGTTTTGATGGCTAACTGCCAAAAATATGGGTCCTATTACCCCTAGTATCCAAACCAACATTCTTCCATGACTAGCTACCATGAAAACTAGATCAGAGTGAAGAATTTCATCAGAATACATGGACAAATTATCCAGTCATCTCTCACAAGAGCTTCAAACAGTCTCAAATTGGATTCTACATTTTTGTTTTTAACAATAAACCAAATAAGACAACACCAAAAAGATATTTAATTTCTACTGAAGAAGGAACCAAATAGCAGGCAGGATGATAAAGTACAACAAGGTCTCACCACAGTCTAATGTTGTCTCTGATGGGAGACTATGGAATGAAAAATGACTCCCACATACCACTTTGATCCCTGCTCCCATACATAACTTCAGGGAAGCTTGAGTGTGAGGAGACAAAGCTGCCAGCTGGTGTGATCAGTTTTCAGATGTGCATTAGTGTTCTGGACGGAGCTCTGAGGGTTTGCAAGAGCCCGCCCAGCTATGCACAGTTCCATGGATCGCATTCTGCAGACATAGCACACGTGTCCTCCTGATTCATCTTTGCCTTACAATACTAATATAACTCCACTGACTGCAGAAGAGCTACTTCTGATTTACACTGGTGCAAAAGGAGGATCTGCCCCTTAGACTTTAAATGTAGAGAATTTAGTGCATCTGAAAGACAGGCCTGAACTCTCCTGGTTAAGACCGCTCATGCACCACAACATCAACGTGCTTGAGCCTTCACCTCCATCCCCACTCAGTCCTTGTCCTGTACTGTGAGCGACAAGCTCACCCCCACTCAGTGCTTGTCTCCTACTGCAACTTAGTGCCAATTTGCAGTGGATTCTTGTGCACTAGAAGCAGGAATGAGCCTTTTCAGATATGCCACTGAACAGCCTTCAGATTGGTAAAGCCCTTCAGTTACTACCAACCTGGGACAGATTTGAACTAGTGCCCTAGGTCTGTATCCTGTTCTCCTCCTCTAAATCATCTAGCCCCTCATGAAAGAGTTTTCAAAGATTCTGTAAGGTTTTCTTCCCCTGTGGTAAATACCTTATGAAACACTGTCATTATGAACCTTTAATATACATTGACAGAAAACACATTATGTATACGTTTGTTAAATTGACCCTGCCTCGGATTTCAATATTTGCAGACTTTCCCTATATCATACAATAATGGAAAACACTCAATTTTAATCCCCAGGCAGAGAGCATCTCAGCATATATAAAGCATCTTTGATTTTTAGTTTTACTACAAAGAATAGTGTTGAGGAGGATGAGTTCGTATGTACATTAAAAAGACCTCTTATGAGGCAAGAGCATATAGAGAAATAAACATAAAAAAGTCAAATATTTGACACAGCAACTTCATTCCCTCCGTTCCCCCATTTGCAAGGACAATGTATTGTCTTTTTAAAAAGCCAGGTCTCAAGGAGTAATCCTTTACTGTCAGATTTAACGCTCCATTTTCTGACCCCCATTAGCAGAATAAAAAACAACACCTAAGATCATCCTCCTGGAGGTTTTAACTTTATAGGCGAAATTCACTCTAGGAAAGGAGTCTGCTACCACCAGTTTTACAAATGAGAAACATTTATCCCTGTGACTATAAACAAAGAGATAATTCATGCCTGGTAGATGACATATTAACACAATCTTATTAACTATTTAAATAGATCACAACATTTATTTATTTTTTTGCCACTGGCTGTCATTTTCTCCTGCATTGCAGCAATTGCATTTAGCACTTCATTATGAAAGAAAAAGTATCATTAAAAAAGCACATTGCCAGGTTACCTTCTCATCCTTCCATCTACAAAAAACAGGGCAGAAGAGCTTTTTCCATTCAGAAAGGTATCTTTTCACTGCTGCGAGTCAATACTTATAGGTTCAGAGCAGCAAATGTGTGAGTTCCAGCTGTTAAAGAAGTTGGTCAGCTGATCAGTGACCTTGCTTAAAAAGCAAATACTAGTTTAACTAAACAGAGGGAGCAGAACAAAAGATGAATTCATTTTATAACAAGCTAGCACATAATTCTTACACATCCTTTCTGGAGAAAGTTAAAATCCAATCTTTAAAGTTAGTTACATTTTCTGTAGACAGTGTATATTATCTCCCCATAAAAAACGAAATGCAAAATGTTTAGTCTACTGGGGAAATTTTTGAACAACATATGACCTTATCTGCCTTATCAAAAATAGGATTATTTAAAAGTCAGTCAATAATTAACTACACATTTCTCATTTCATCTGATGTTACTCATTAAAGAAATTCTTCCTGGCTGACATACACCTTCATTCTGAGCTTCAGTTCACATTCTGCAGCTTAGCAATTTTGAATACATTATTAATTCTGGTCAGCATTTCTCCCAACAAAAAATAAAAACAGTCCCCTTGATTAAAGGACAGAAGCTTTATTAGAAAACACAACATGTTTCAATATTAATAATTAATTCTGCTTCAGTCCTACCATAGTGCAATGAGTTATACTAGAAATATCCTCTTAAGAATTCATGGTTTTGTCTGTGGCTCAGAGTCCTATAGTTACACTCATCAATCTGCTGTTCTGAGGAGCTGAAGATAAGGCAGCGAATCTATTTAACAGGACAAGAAAATCAGCAAAGCACCTTCTGTAATTACTGAACATGCCACTCTATTGATTTTACACTTCAATGAATTGCAGGTCATCATGTAGCAGTTGATAACTGCAGCACAGAAAGAGGACTTCTAGTACAACAAGCAGGGCCCTCTGTAGAATGCCCTGCTGATTGAAAGGAGACACATTTAAACTCTGATCACCCATCTCTTGTCGCATTTATTGTTAGCAGCGGCAGGATACAGTGGTAACAAAGGAAACTCGTAGCATTGCTGTTCCCATTGTGCTATGCTAACCAAAGGAAGGAAAGGAAGGGATCAATAGGACAAGAGAAAAAGCAGTTTGTCTAAATGATGCAACATTTTACACTGGGTTTATCAATGCAAAAATAAAATTCAAACAAACATAAAACACCGACGGAATCAAATGGTCTCAAAGATAAAAGGCAAGCACAAATGAACCTCCGGGTTCTGAGGTACATTTGAAAACATTTCAAGTGAAAGGCTTGTTTCCTCACCAATCTTTGCAATGTTAAATATAACTTCTCAAGTTATAGGTAAATGGTAGTTTGTGAACTAACATAAAGCCCTGCAGTTTGCAGTCATTCAGCTTCATGTATTTTATGCCCAGGGCTACCACAGCTGTTGAGCTGAAACCAGAACATATAGCTGCCCCTTAACACAGTAAAAATTGTGTCTTCTAGATTTTGATCTGTAGAAAACTGAAACTTCATTAGAGATTGAGCTTGCGAGTAGTTTTTAAATGGTAAGTTGCCATTTTTTAATGTGCCATGCAATGATAGGGCACGGTTCCTATCACAAAAGTCCTACATAACACTTCAGGCATGGCTTATGAAATTCATCCACTTCCCAAAAGTGCCAAAACTCTTTCCTGCTCTGCAAAGATAGAATTCAAAACTGTGCCAGAGAATTGAAGGGCTGGATTGTGATTTAATCCAAGGTGTGTAGCTGAGGTGTGTAGCTGCACTGCCCCTCCAACACACCAGGGAACAAACTGTGATTCTCAGTTCATAATCTGGTTCCTCTTATTCCAGAAGGTAAATCTAGTCTATGCAAGCAGATCCCTAGCTCAGCTGTGCTGGCTGGCACAAGAAGAGTTAAGATTTCCACCTGCCCACCTGTGTGGGGAGTGGGAGTAGCAGGCCCATGCTGGGAGCCACAGTGTGTGTAGCCCACACAAGGGAGTTAGGGACACCTGATGTTCCCTTGTTCCCCTGCATGATGATCTTGCCCTAAGCAAACAGAGAAGGTGGTGCTGGCTATGGGGGTTGATAATGGAGCACAGAGCCTTTCACTGGTAGGTTTGAATCTATCCCATGTCAGAAATGACTGAAAGTTATGAGTGTCTGATCAACACTGAGGGGGTCTCTGTAAAGTAAGTTTGTGGCCTGAATCCAGGTCCTTGTGCACAAGTATTTACATCACCAAACTGGTATTAGAGCTGATGCTAATAGACCATCTCGGCAGAGAGACAAAGGATTGTTTAAGAGCGGAAACTGTATTCCTCCCTAGACGTGAATTGCTGGGGCAGGATTGGAAACGTTGCAATGCTGCCCACTATGCTGTACTTGATTTGTGCCTCTTCAGAGGGCTTCTTTTTCCAGAACTGTCAATCCAGCACTTTTCATAACCACAAAATTGACTAAAAAGACAGTGATAGAATAAACAGTGAACATTGCAAACAAAATGACCAGGATATTATCAGTGGCAAAGTAGATATGTTTGGGTCATAGTTTACCCAAGCAAAACTGGGCTAATTGTACTCCTTGAATTCTATTGGCATTCATGGAACATTTATAGTACTTTTGAAGGTTAGAGTGATTGCACACAGATCTTACAGATGCTGTCAGGTCAAATTTGGCTGAAAATTTAAGTTTTGTAAAAAATAAGGTATTACAAAAACTAAGGGCAAATATTTATATTAAATGATTCCATTAGGTTAAAAATATATTTTGGATACAGTGTTAAGAAAACAAGGCAAATAAACATTCCCCTGAAGCATTTGCAACCCAAACATTGCGCTTCTGCATGCGAACCAGCAAGTGAAATTGTCTGGAAACAGAAACAAAAGTGAAACTTCAGTGGTCCATTTGCATTGTCCAAGCAGTGAGATATGTTCACTGTTTGCACAATTAATTAAAAATAAACTAGCCACTTCAATGGCTTTGAAAATTTCACTTGGTACACTTTTCATCATTAAATCAGCACACACGATGACATTATGTTGTTGCATAGTGATAAAGTTAAGTCCTTGTATTTTTCTTTTACAGTTCATTAATGTGGTCGGGTGTTCAAATATAACTTCTAACTGTTTGATTATTTAATGATTACTGCAAGTTTGATGTGTCAGATTCTACTGGTTTGCTGTATTCATGTATCCTGTGATAGGGTATGCAAAGCCCACACTGAGGGAGGAGGAGTTAATAACTTTGGGGTTCAATCAGTCCTGACCTGCTGCACGTGCAGAAGTTATCTGGCCTGGCCGGAGATACCTAACAGGGCTGAACCTGGCTCAGTTGGGGTCTGATTGAGAAGGAGAGCAGATCTCTGGCTCTTATTCAAGGAGAGAGGTATGGCTGGATCTAGGAAGCTGAGGTGACCTCATGGCAGACAAGAGCCTCCTTGAAGGAAGCAAGGCAGGCCTGCGATAGGGAGCCCAGGGCAGTTGTAAAGGAAAGCAGGGAAAGTGAGTCTCCCTAGTATTCTCTGTGCTGGTGGAGAAGCTTGCCGGGAGCGGCGAAACTCCTTCAGGGTCAGGGACTGCCCCGTGAGAGGAGTAGAGAAAACTCCCCTACAGCAGAGCTAGCTGGATGATGGAAAGTACTAAGAAACTCTGCAGGAGCCTGGAGAAAAGGCTTTGAGAATGTGATGCTGGTACATGGTATGCCCAGGAAGAGGCTGTGGGAAAGGCCTAAGATAGGGCAAGGTAGGAAGAAGTCCAGGGAGGCAGCCAGGGAGTCTGTGTACACAGGCCTTGGCCTTTTATTAAAGGTGCCCTGGACCAGAACCCAGAGGGGAGAGAGGGCCTGAGCTCCTTATTGGCCTGCTGATGAAGGTGGTGTAGAAATTCCCCTGTCACCAGGGGTAAGGATTATTGAAATCCTCTGATACAAGGAGTAAGGGCCAAAGGCCCAACATGAGGTTGGTGGGTTATTGTTTGGACTCTTTGTTAACCAGGAAGGGCCAGGAGTATACATGTACTGGCTGAAGGGCTGAGTCCCAAGAAGAGGTGGATCACCAGCAGGCCTAAATGGCCTTTTGGTGGTGACAACTGAGGGGAAGGCCCTGCAACTCTGGGCTCGGGCCTGGCCACAAGGGAGTGCTCTAGAGATGAGTCATACTCTTCCATAACTGTTCTGTATATAGTCATGCCTTTTGCTCTTTATATATGGTATATTTTCTATACTATATGTTTATATAAATAATTAATTCCAAGTATAATGTCAGACCATTTTCAATTAATTTTTCCCTTTTGAAAGACCCAGTAGTATGTTCTTATTCTAGCCTCTCCTCCTCAGATTCACTTGGCTAAAACATGCAGTCTTAACCAAGCAAAACTCCAAAGGATTTGAAGTGGGTTGACAAATCCCTGGGGCTCTGATTCAGCAAAACACTTAAGCATGGACTTGAGTCTCTCCCTGCTTCATAAATCACGTAAGCCTGGGCCAAAGACCCATTAAAGTCAATGAGATATAAGCATGTGTTTTAAAGTTGAGCACGTGCGTAAATGGATTGGTGAATCAGGGCCTGACGTAGAAATGCAGCCCTACAGGAGGTTTGGCCCAGTGTCTGATCTATATTTAAGGATCTCCAGAAGAGGTACCAGACTGTGGCCAAATTCTGCGCCTCTTCAGCTTGTGCTCACAAATGGGCATAAGGCAGTGCAGCAAAAATAAAGGCGAAAAGTCTGACCCAGAAGTGTTGCTGTTGATTCTCTACCAGATGCTGCAGTTCTTTAAACTCTTGTTCTCTCGAGTGCAGCTCTTTGCAGGAGTGGAGTTTATAAAATGGAGTACACTCAGCCAGTTATGGTCAGTTGTTTGTTTGTTCTCAGCTTGGCAGTCAGCAATGACACTACTCCTATCTTCAGGAGACAGTGCTTTGATGAAGAGTGCTGGTTATTAGGGACGCATAGTAATGCAAACGCTAAGGGGAAGTGAGGATTTTTCTTGTATTGGCCATGAATATGTCTGCATAGGGAGACTGTGGCGGCATGAGATATAAATAGCTGATGTTAAAGAGAAACACTGACAGGATAGATAGATGGGAGAAATTATCCAGTGAGCTGTTCTGCAGATTTATCCCAAACAGTGCGATGGAGCACTAGAAGATCTTAGATCATCTGTCCATATATGTGGCAGGTACATGGGTTAAGGCGGCACCGGAGCAAATTTAATTCTCAGTCCTGAATGCTCTCTTTTGTGTTAGTGAGCTTGCACAGCTTGTTGGGTTAAGCCCACAGTTCTTAGCTTTTCCTACCCCATATTGGAGAAGGGAAAAGAAAGCAGCAAAATCAAATATTTCCAGGCTTTGAAGTAAGTGATGGGACCTTTACAGCTGGATTCAGTGGCAGGAGATGGCAATGAAAGGTCGGGGGCGGGAAGGAGGGAATTTGTGGTGGCAGAAAGCCGCTGCAACCTTTCCTTTGCCAAGGAATCCTAGGGGGCCCAGGAAATGGCTGGAGAAAGGAGTGGTCAGGAGTTATGCTGATTCAACACACCCACTGGAAGTCCTCCAAAGGAGCCCCATCAGTAAGTTAAACCTGCCTGCTTAATGGAGAGCAAGGAGTGGCAACACCATCTGTTCTCCCTCATAGTGAATTTCCCCTAGGGGAAGAGAGGGCCGGGCTGACACAGGGAGATGTAATTTGCACACCTCTGTGCCAACTATCTACAGGGAATCTAGCCCTTGCTGTTTAAAGTGTTACCAAAAATCTGCTCTATCCAGGTGGTCTGCTTGATTACACAATAGCCCAGCAGAGCTATTGTTACAAGTGGACATACCATGAACAAATATGGCCTCGCAGGGAATATTTGTTACACGTATTTTCAATTCTGTTTGGATACACAGGAAGAAAAATAATGTGTTTTCAATCTGTTGGGTGCAGCAGTGTAAGAGAGAAGTCAGCTATGTAGTGATGGGCTCAGATGAATTGAAATTTTAGTGTGATTAAGTAGAAAATGGCCTGGTTAAAACATATGTGGCTTGTGTGGCAGGATTTTTTGATGAAGTGAGACTTAAAGACTGGAAAGATCTCTCCTGGTTCACCTATCAGTAAGTCGTCACCGTCATTATTATTACACAGCACTTTACAAAACAGGTGAGATGAGGGGATCCCCTAGTCCAAGAAGCTTACAACAATCTAAGGCCCTGATCTTGCAAATACTCATACATGTATCTAACTTTACTAGCATGTATAGCCCTATTGAAATCAATGGGATTAGTCGGGGTAGTAGATTAAGCATGCGTTTGTGTCAGCCATATCTGGGCCCAACTAATAGGATACACAGCAAAACTTTCATTGCAAGAAGGTCTGGGGAGATTAGCTTCCTAAAAGAATGAGGTAACTTCAGGGAGGTCCAGAGGCAGATTCTCCCTTCTAAAATTGCAGCAGCATAACATTGGTGCACTGTGGCGTGCAGGAAAGCAAAGGTTCTCTTCTCTAAGTGCATGTACAGAATAAAAACATTTGCAAAGAGAATCAAGTACATTACACAATCTTCCTTCTCTGGGTACTTAGGCTAAGTCTACACTACCCGACTGAATTGGTGGGTAGAAATCGACCTCTCGGGACGCGACAATCGATCCCCGAATCGACGCTCTTACTCCACCAGTGGAGGTGGGAGTAAGCACCGTCGACAGGAAGCCGCAAAAGTCGATTTTGCCGCCGTCCTCACAGCGGGGTAAGTCGGCTGCGATACGTCGAATTCAGCTACGCTATTCACATAGCTGAATTTGCGTATCTTAAATCGACTCCCCCCTGTAGTGTAGATGTACCCTTAGTGAGACAATGTTGTCTACAAGTTAGAGGAAGGGAGTAGAACTCGGAATTCCTTGGTTCAATTCCCAATGGCTTTACTAACTTGCCAAGACCTTGGACAAATCGCTTCCAGACAGATTTTCAACAATGGGAACTCTGGTGCTCAGTCCTAGTGAAAATCAGGCCCCTCTTTTCTCTGTGCCTCTGTTTAGCCATCTGCAAAGTGGCTATAACAATGTTTCCGCCATAAGGATGTTTTGAGGATGGATTGATGTTTGTAAAGTGCTTTGAGATCCTTGCATGAAAGGTGCTATGTAAGTGCAAATATTATTATGCTGATCCATTTAGAATGCTTTTTCTTCTCATTTTAAGAGCATGTTACTGGTCTATAGTTATAGTAGATAACAAGGAAAACCTTTGCAGTCAGGCTTTAAGCAAAGAATGATGGTATGATATACTCCCCCTGTGTTAACCTATTGTATACATCATTTTCTTGACGTCAAATAGAGATCTAGATCTTGGGGAGCACATTTAATTACTTTTTTAAAAGAAAAAATTACAAAATTAGTGGATGGAGGTTGAGCAGTAGATGCAGTCTATTTAAATTTTAGTTATATTTGATACAATGCCTCATGGAATCTTACTCTCAAAATTGTGTCAAATCAACTTGGATATGAACACTGTGACTGAGAAAGAAGGAGCCATAACAAAGGATAATTAATGCTAGATAGCAAAATATCATCTTAGGAGGTGATATCTACTGCAGAACCACTGGGGAATCGGTGTTAGGTCACTTTTACTTAATGTCTTCACTAATATTCTAGGGTACAAACTGCACATTAATGGAACTTGCAGATGATACTAAATTGGAAGGAGCTGCAAACACCAGTGGAAAAAGAGAATACAGGATATGAGCCAAAGTCCATTGAAGTCAGTGGAAAGTTTCCTGTAGACTTCAGTGGGCTTTGGATCAAGCCCATAGGGAGATGAGAAATGTAGGCAGAGAATAACAAATGAGATTCAATTTGAGAACATGCAAGCTGGGTCATGTTAATCCAAAGCGCACATTCAGAGGGAGGCAGAAACTCACTATCAGAAAGACAGTGGCCAATTGGAAGAATGACAAAAGTACTTGTGTGGCTGGCAGGAATGGCTTTCAAGAAAAAAAATAAAGAGTTAAATATGTCTAGATATGACAGAGCGGATAAAGTCTTGAAACTGCTTGGAAACCTAACGCTGATACATAATGCAGCCCCTCACTTAGGCTGAAATTCACCCCTGTGCAGGGGACCAGCCCAAGAGATATGCATTGTTTAAGTCACGCCCAATTTTAAGGATTGAATTGGTACATATTCCTTGTGCTAGACCTCTGCATGGAGTGAATTTCAGCCTAAGTCAGTGGGCTTTCACAATGAGGGCGAGGGCATCAGTGCTTTAGGAGTTGCTGGTTGCCTGTGAATTTAATCTTGAAAGGGTTTGGGATCTGATTACCTCAGATACTGCCCCTCTCTCTATGAGCCACATATCCACAGTTGCAACCAGTGAAGAGGTCTGAGCTGGACTTCCCTAGTTACGAATGGGTGGGAGCTTCTGACTGAAGGCCCCTCAACTGTCATTCCCTTGCCCCCTTAGTGCACTAGCGCCTTGTTAACTTTCTATACAGACTATGAGCTCATCTTTTTCTCCCGAGCACTCAGGGTATGTCTACGCTGCCATTAAAAACCCGGGGCTGGCCAGTGCCAGCTGAAGTGGGCCTGCAGGGCTCAGGCTCTGGGGCTGTTTAATTGTAGCATATACGTTTGGGCTCAAGCTGAGACCAGGCTGCAGACTGAGCCCGAACATCTACACTGCAGTTAAATAGCCCTGTGGCGTGAGCAGCATGGGCCAGCCGTGGGTTTTTAATTGCCGTGTGGCCATACCCTAGGGACAGGCTGTCTGGGGATATGTTTTATCTGAAGCGTGGGGGTAGGGTGGGTGTTTACAGATGAGCGGTTCACTATTTATTGTGTTCATGGCCTAAACACAGAAGTTAGATACACATAAAATACTTGTTCTGGAAGGTTGCAACGTAACGCTGCTTTCGTTTGTAAAATCCAGAACCTAATACACAAGAACCCAAAACGGAGAGACAAAGCAGGCTGCTCCCTAAGGCAGAGAGCCACAGCTTGCTCTAGGATGGCTTTTTGCAGGTTGACTGCTCCTGAATACTCAGCCTGCATGCTTCCCTACAGAGCCCCCTAGCACACATGCAGGGCCAGGAAACACCTGCCAGCTTAAAGTGATAGCTTGTAACTTTAACACGGTTTTCAATACATCACATTAATCACTCTGCAATATTGACATTGTAAGCTCCTCTCCCCACCAGTGCCAGACCATGGGATGGGGGCACCTGCTATGTAACATCCTTTAGACACTGAAAGAAATGATCTAATTAATATTTGAAGGGTGTGAACTCCAGGGAGATCTGGGAGTTCATTATAAAGGTGTAACCAAGAGTGATGGAATGAAATTAAGAAAGGGAAACATTAGGCTGAGCTTTCTGACAGTGAGCTCAGTTAGTCCATTGATTAATCTTCATTCCACTTCATTGCCATGTTTAAAATTAGGCTGACTGTATTAGGGAATGTACAGCAGGGATAGGGTGACCAGACAGCAAGTGTAAAAAATCGGGACAGAGGGTGTGTGTGGGGGGGTAATAGGAGCCTATATAAGAAAAAGACCCCAAAATCAGGACTCGCCCTATAAAATCGGGACATCTGGTCACCCTAAGCAGGGAACATACCCGCACAGTCAGGGAAAGTGGGCTACTTGTCCAAATAGGCCAAATTCAGCCCTGGTGCAAGAGAGCACAGCTTCATCGCTTGAGGCTTCCCTGAGGTTCGTCTGTCTCACTCAGGCATCTGAACTGTCCTAGGAGCCTCAAGAATTGGAGAGAACAAATGTGGCATTAAAGGCTCCTTGAGATCCTCAGTCAAGTGCAGCTCCGGCAGACTAAAGGACCTAGAGTCAAGGACTCGCAGAACCATTAGATTAGTAGCCAACTGTGTTGAACACCAGATGACTATTAGACCCCAATAAATGTGGCTTCAGTAGGTGTATGCACAAGAGACAGGAGCGGCGCCAGGATTTGTGGCGCCCTAGGCAGGGGTCCTTCCGCGCTCCCAGTCGTCATCGGCAATTCTGCGGCGGGGGGTCCTTCTGCGCTTCTGGTCTTCGGGGCACTTCGGCTGCGGATTCCGGAGCGAGTGAAGGACCCGCCGCAGAATTGCTGCCGAAGACCCGGAGCGCGGAAGGACTCCCCGCCGCCGAATTGCCACCGATGGCGGCAAAATGCCGCCTCCCCCGAAATCCTGGTGTCCTAGGTGACCACCTAGGTCGCCTAAATGGAAGCGCCGGCCCTGACAAGAGATAATGACTTGGCAAATTTAACTCAGACAAATCTGGCTGCTGAGTAACTACCCCAAAATTACTTAATCAATTAAAGGAATTGTTTTCAAAATAATATGTCAAACTCTCAAGGAGTCTTTAGGTGTTTAAATAGCCATTTAATGAGATGGCAGTAAAAGTTATGCAGATATTAATTTTACTAAAACTGATTATTGCTGTTTGTTAAATATAGTTAATGCTCTGTCAACATTTCCATTAAAAAGACAAGTTCAAGGCAAGACACATCCTATCTAGAGACTTCCCTTTTATGACTTGCCAGGGTAAGAAAAAATCATTCAGACTCTTCCTCTAAAACCTCTTTGACTAGTGGCCGCTAGTCTCTTCTGGCCATGAATCAGGTAGTGTTATAAAAGCAGTGTTGGCAATTCTTGTAATTTTTATTGAGTCGGGCAATATGTGGTGTGTTCCTTAAAGTCCCAGCTCCTGGCTTCATGTGACTATATGAATCTCGTGGTTGCAGAAAAAAGTGTGAACATGTGAATCCTAAATACTTCAAAACCAGAAGGCAAATAAAAAGAACCTAATGCTAATATTTCATTATTATTAAGCCAATCTCATGAGTTTTTGGAAGCCTGACTCATGGTTTTTGAACATTCAGACATGGCAATACAATGAAGCTAGAAGCGCCAGGTTATTCTTCATCTCTTCTGACTGCTTGCCTCTGTTTTTCTAGTTACTGTACATGCTGGAACAAAGATCCTCATCATGTAGGCTTCGGAGACTGGGCCTAGCAACATCTCAGTACAACCACCACCATCATCATTGACACACCCACTGCAAAGGAACCAAGTTGGTGGCTTCTCCAAGTACACAAGGTTATCTGCAACTTGGCCAGACTTTAATGCTCCCAGGCCTTTCTGAGGAGGTTTCCATGCTCAGGTAAGAACACAGGATCAGGGGTTGTGCTGGAGTTTATGGTGGAATGGAGTCTGTAGCTGCTGTTAAACAGGAAGGAGGTGAATTTAAGATCCACCCTGAAGGGAGAGCCACTTTTGCCTGAGTTGATTTGGAAAGAGCCTGATGGCCCACCTTGAGGGATGGAAAGAAGTCTTGGAGCAGTGTCTAATTTCTTAAGAAACAACAGACACCCAATGGATGCTGGACACCTAACTCCCCTCTGTGCCTTTGAAAATCTCCCACTCTGTGTCTCACCTGCTCTCTCTCTGCTGTCTCATTTGCTGGGGACAGGGCAACTAAGTTTTTTTTTTCTCTGGCAGTGGTCTGGGAGCTGGTGTGATTCTCACACAGACCCTCCTGTGTGCCCCAGCTCTGGGCATGGAACTTGACAGATAGCCCACACCTTCGCTTTCGGGGCAAGCTTGCTGCAGAGAGACTTTGAAGGACAGGGAGCCCAGGCAATGAGAAGAGAAGAGGCTGAGTGAGGCATTTGGGACACCAAGAACTACTTACTCTACCCCCTGGCAAAAGAGGCCCAAGGATTAACTGCCAGTAGAAGACAGGGCAGAAACTAGGAAGATGTACACTCTTCGCTAAGCTGCCTGGGTGGAGTGAAGCCCTTTTCATGATTCCCTGGACTGCTATTTCTTTTACTTTTTTAACAACCCTATCACCCCTGCTTTCTCCTGTCTGCCACGGGAGTTAATGCCCATTTCAGTTCCCTCCAGCTCTCTGATCTTTAATAGCTTGCGGGTCTGTCTACACTAAGGAAACCCTATGTTGGCACAGCTACGCTGGCATAGTAAGAGGGTAGATGCAGCCTACACTGACAGAGGGGGGTTTTCTATTGGCATAGTACCACTGCATCCCAGAGCAAAGCACTCTTCTGTCGATATAGCTGCATCTACGTTGGGGATCATATCAGTGTAGCTACGTCAGACTTTTCAGTGTAGATCTGCCCTTGGACATCCTCAGCAGTTGGGCGTGAGGGAGAGATAGCAAGGTACTGTGCTCAGACCCTCAGGGAACAGCCCCTTCATTCTTCCTGTGGGCAGGCCTGCACTTGAAAGTCATATCTGCATAGCTACGCCGACATAACCCCCAGAGTAGATACAGCTGTGTCGACAGAAGAGTGTCGACAGAAGAGTGCTTCCATCAGGGTAGCTAATGTCGTTCGAGGATGTGATGTTTCCGCATCTACAGAAAACCCCCTTCTGTCTGCATAGACTCTGTCTCCATTACGGGGCTCTGCTGGTATAGTCTCTGTAATGTAGACATACTCTGTGATTAAATAAGGGTTCCCAGCTCACTGGCCATTAGCAGTGCCCATCACCGCAGCTAATGATTATAAAGGATCCTTTTGTGCAGAACACCCGAATTTTGGGGGTTTTTTTGAACCTCCATCAACGTGCAATATCCAATGTGTTCCACTTTATTCCACAGTTGCATGAGGTGAAAAGAACAGGACTTGGCTCACTGTGTAAACCTTCAGCTCACAGTCCATACCACTTGCCTATATAAAAGCTTGCACACATAGCAAATTTTGCCATGTTGGAGGTCTGTGTTACAATGTGATCATTCTCCCAGCTCTGATGGATCTGTTTGGTCTTGTCTGTGTAGATGGAACTATTTTCATAGCCCTGTAAAAACCTAGGACCTAACTCCAGTCTCAGTTACATCTAATGTTTTTCCCAAATTCTGATATGTGATAACGTTAGAATCATGGAGACACACACAACAGGTAATTTAATGTGAGAAGGTTTTAGAAATAAGGGCAGCTCCTCAGTTGTGAGTAGGCAGCAGGGTGAAAGTGGCAGGAATCCTGCTCTGCAAAGCTCAGGTTCTGCTCTGTTACACCATTGTAAAGCAGGTGTAACTTCATTTACTCCAGCTTTTTCTCCAGTGTAACTGAGAGCAGGATTTAGCCACAAGCAGGGAGGCCTCTGACTGCTCACAAGAATAAGACTAGCAAGGAGGTGTGCAAACTTCTCTAGTCAGCCATGCTCACAACTATCCTAGCTTAGTGAATGATGGGTGCTCACCTTCCTGCTGGGATCTTAACTCAGTTGTGACCCGCATCCTGGAGGGGAATTGTAGCTCTTTTTAAGGTACCAGGTGGACACTTTTGCTTTAAGCTTTATTTTTTGTAGTGGTAGTGTAGTTTTATAATACAACCTCTGAGCATCCTGAAAGGCTCACTACCCTTTCTTCCTCCTGCAGTGAAGAAGGCAAGAATGACTCTGCAGCACTGAGTTCTCACAAATTTCTGACCATACAGGAGGTTTTACTACTTGTACCCATCCACTCTGCCAGACAGTTCAGGGAAAAGGGAGCTGAATCAGATGGAGAATAAGAGCAGATGCATTTTTTCACCTGTTAGCTGAGACATCAAATGGGCCAGACAAGCAAATAAGAGGCATCACAATTCAGGCTTTTTGTGTTTTGATGGGACTTGCGTAACAAGTTGAGTTATGTAAACCCATGAGAAATTGTGACAGAAATGTCAGATCCTTCTGCTTACAACACAGATGTTGAGCTTTAGAAAAATTACATCTAGTTACAGAAAGGAATCTAGGATTGATAAGCATATAATAAGTGTAGTCTGAAAAGTTATCTCAGGACAGGCATAAGAGCCAGGAATTCTAATACTAGCCCTGACACTGCCTGCCTGTTTGGCTGTGGGCAACTCACCTAACTACTCTGCTTCAGTTTCCCTATCTAAGAGGTGGCTGAGAGTACTTCCCTATTGTGCTTCCGAGGGATATTGCGAAGATTCATTAGCTAATGTTTATACAGTGTTTGTTCTAAGTCTTAGGCCTGGTCTACACTTGGGGAGGAATCGATCTAAGTTATGCAACTTCAGCTACGTTATTCACATAGCTGAAGTCGACGTACTTCGATCTACTTACCACAGTGTCTTCACTGTGGTAGGTCGACTGCTGATGCTCCCCCGTCGACTCTGCCTACACTTCTCGCTCTGGTGGAGTACTGGAGTTGACGGGAGAGCGATCGGCGATCTATTTATCGCGTCTTCACTAGACATGATAAATCGACCCCCGCTGGATCGATCACTCCGGAGGTAAGTGTAGACATGCCCACACTGTATATCAACAACTAAATAGTGGCTTCTGTATAAAGGCTAACAGTGCCAGCCCACAGGGCTACCTGCCTCCCCATGACTATATAGCAGCATTTCTGCAATGAGCCATTTGGCACTGATTCCTAGAGTTTTGAAAAGTTTATGGATTCTGCCAATTTTACAAAATGAGATTTTTTTTTTCCAAAATAAATCCCCTATTTACCAGAGGCGTGTCACAATTATTTCTTACTTCCATTTTTGCCCCTTTACCATCTCTTTGGGCTGACAGATACAAAAGCAGGGTGGTCACTACAGGGACGAGTCCTGAACTTGCTGAGCTGATGGCAAAGCTCTCGTTGACATCCAAGGGACTAGGATTTGGCAGTCTTCCCTCCCCAAAGCCACCTTGCAGTCTTACATTCAAAGTTGATAAAATAAAAAGCAACGTATTTAGTGTATTTAAAATGGGCAAAGTTATTTTTTTCTCCTTGTACTGGTATTTTTATTATTGCACAGCTGGGCTTGTAGCGTATGTCCAAGGACATCTCAGTCATGTGTTGTATGGCCTGACATTCCACTGGCTAAGGAAATGGCTTCTGGTGCATAGTCTAACATATGCACATGAACATATTAAAGGAGACCAAGACTTTCATAGAATGTAGACTTTGTCCTTTTTATAAGGAGATCATCAGCACGCACCTTGTCTTTCATCTATGGCAATTTTTGAACCTGATTCTGCTCTCATAGTGGTGTAAATCAGAAGAACCTCCATTGAAGCCAATGGAATTACAGTGGTTTAAAATTGGTGTCAGACCAGAATGAGGCTCATGGACTGTAGTTGGTCTTGCACATTATTACACTGGTTAATGGCCTAATTCATTCAGAAATATGTGCAACATTCACTTTACACTGCAGTTTACAGATTGCCTTTTCCGAAGATGTGCACACTTTTCTGATTCATTAACTGCATTCAGTCCAGTACAGAACTGATTGCACTTCATCATGTACTCAAAATGTGGACAAGTTCAGTCCATCAAACAATCCCAAAACATACACAGTAGCAGTCTAGGTTAAAGATATCAGCTGCCATGTTTAACTGAGAGTTTAAAAGTTATACAGTATTTGCTGAAATCTGTATCGTGCTGTTCAAGAACAATGAAGTGTCATAGCAACTATGCTGTCATATGGTGCGCTCAGTGGGGAAAAAACATTAACACAAAATGTCCACTTGGAACTTGTCAGGCCAAATTCATCCCTGGTGATTTTCCAAAGCCTTCCCTGCAGTCCTAGCAAACATGGATTTGGCCATAATGCTTTGAAATAAAATGTTACTTGAAAAATATTTGGTGGGCATGTTCCAGGAGCATGACCTGAACTAGTAGCTTAGTGGTAAAGATTGAGTGAATGAGCTTTATTAATATAACATCATGCATCTTGTAGGATCCCGGTGTATTTTGTAAATTAAACAATATGCAGGGATCAAACTACCCATCAGTCAGATGCAACCATTTCTGGGAAAGCCGAGTCTGTTATATTATATTTCTGTCCTCAAATGTACATACTAGCATTAGACTCTATGGGCCATATTTTAAGTACCCACTCATGGACCAAATTTTAAAAGTGCTTGACTTCCATACGAGCACTCAGCAGTTCCCAGTGTGATGCTGTTTTTGTTTTTTTTTTTTAAATCTGGCGGTGTATGTTTGCTGACTTTATTGAAGGAAGGATCACAGAACAAAATGGAATAATTTTGCAACATACGGGCTCTATTATTTATTTTTATTACAGTGGGGCCTAGAAACCCTAACTGAGATCAGGGTTCCATTGTGCTAGGCACTATGTAGTAAAAGAAAATGCGTGCTCTGAAAAGCTTACAAGCCCAAGGTCCCCTGCCCCCCAATTCCTTTTATGGAGGTGAATCAAGTCCCATGTAGTCAGAGTATCTATATTACAACACCTGATCTCTACGGCGAGCACTTCCACCTTCTTCTAATACAGCATGTATTCCCTATTTCTGGAGGCATCACAACAGAATGGATCAAACAGCGGTCTGCTCTGGTGTTGCAACACTGTTTGTACATTTTATTTCTAATGTCCAGATACCACTATAACTACCAATGGGCCTGGCAGAGAGGTGGGGTATCGCTGACAGACCCCAGTTGTCAGGGGGCAGCATTGAACCTGAGATCTTTGGAGCGAAATGCATCAGCCTCAATTTCATGAGCAAAAAACTACCTGCCTATTAGCCAAGGCTATAGCAGCCACATCAATCTCTAGATAAAAACAACGAGGAGATGCAGGCATAAATATTTATGTAATTTTCACTCCATGCATTTTAAGAAGTGGGTTTTTTACCCACAAAAGCTTATGCCCAAATAAATCTGTTAGTCTTTAGGTGCCACTGGACTCCTCGTTGTTTTTGTGGATACAGACTAACATGGCTACCCTCTGAATCTCTAGATGGTCTAAGCAGGGCCGCTCAGAGGATTCAGGGGGTCTGGGGGCAAAGCAATTTCAGGGGCCCCTTCCATAAAAAAAAGTTGCAATATTATAGAATACTATATTCTTGTGGGGGCCCCTCCGGGGCCAGGGGCAAATTGCCCCACTTGCCCCCCCCCCGGGCGGCCCTGGGTCTAAGTGCCTCTAGAGGGGGACAGAACACCACACCAAACAGGCAAGGGTTACAGTGGCACTGAATAAAAAGCAACAGAGGGTCCTGTGTACACTGAATGATATCCACTACAGTACAAGGGACTGAATCTGATTTCACTTACACCGGTTTACACTTTGTGACTCAAGTGACTTCAGTGGAGTACTGCAGGTTTACACCAGCGTATGTGAGATTGGAATCAGACCTCTATAAATTTTGCCTTAGTGCTGTAACAGGTCACAGATTGAAAGTCTTGTTTATAAGAAGGCAATTTACCACTGGGCTCACCAGCTCCTGGCAGGGCTGCGACTTGAGACCTATTACCAGTGAGAAAATGTAATAAATCTTGTGATGAGAGAAATTGCACTGTACTCACTTTACTACAAAAAAACAAAACAAAACCCCCCCACCACCACCCAGGCATAAGTATTGCATAGTGACACAGAAGTAGGTCCATGAGCCGTGAGCTCCAAGCCCCAGTGCCCCGCAGGGCAGAAGCTAGGAGCCCCAGTGCCCCACGGAGCAGAAGCCCTGAACTCCGGCACCATGCGGGGATAAAGGTGGGAGCCTGGAGCCCCAGCCCCCCATGGGGCTGAAATCCTGAGCTCCAGTGCCCCGCTGGGAGCCTGGAGCCCCAAAGCTGGGAGCCTGGAGCCGCAAGCCCCACGAGACTAAAGTCCAGAGCCCACAGAGAGGTAGAACCCGGGTAAAGTTACACTCTGAGTACCTATGAGGATGGGTAGGGGTGTATTACATCCTGAGTACCCATGAGAGAGGTTTAGGGATGGAATCTTAAATTGTGCAGATACCATGAGCCCCAGTACCCCTATGGGGCTGAAGCTTGGAGCCCCACGGGGCAGAAAGGTCAAGCCCCCCCCCCCACATACGCTGCAGGACTAAAGCTGGGAACCTGAGCCCCCGTGTAATGACCTGACACTGTCAGGTAATTAAGCCAAACTTCTAGGTTTTGTCATTTTGAAAATAGCAATAGCAACATTTTCATGAATTTGTTTGCAACCCAAACACTGCAGCACTGTGCTGGTGCATGAGAACCTGAAAGTGAAATTGACTAGAAACAAAAATGAAAATGTCTAGTCTATTTTCCTTTTCCAAGATGAATGAAATTTTGAAAAGGAATCAGGAAAAAAACATCAAAAACAAATTAAATTTTAAAGTATTTTTACTGGGCACACAGGCCAGAGGAGATATTTCCCTTTTAAATGTATATATTTTAACCTGAGATGGCACTTTTATAATCTATGTCGTTTTCTTTACTCTTTGCAAATGTGAATAGTGTTGATTTGTTTAGTGCTCATACAGTTCTGGATGTTCTACCCCAGGGGTTCTCAATGTTTTTCTTTCTGAGGGCCCCGCAACATGCTATAAATATTCCAGGGCAGAGGGAGGCATAGAGACAGGGCTCCTGGATCCAGGTGCAGGGGGGGCTCCAGTCTCTGAGCTTCAATCGCAGGAGGGGGAGAGCCTCAGGGCTTCTTCTCCATGGGGCTGGAGGTTCAGAGCTTCTTTAGCCCCATTAGACTGGGGGACTCGGGGCTTCTGCAGCACCAGGTGCCGGAGTTTGGGGTTTGTGCCCCATAGGACACCAATGCTCAGGGCTCTCAGCTTTAGCGCTGCGGGGCAGAGGGGCTCGGAGCTCCAGGTTTTAGCCCTGCAGGGCTCTGGGCTCCTGGCATTAGCAGCTCAGGGCGTCTGCCCCTCTGGGCACTGGGGCTCAGGGCTCCTGGCTAGTACTCTGTGGGTGCTGGGCCTCAGGGCTTGTGGCACCCCTGAAAGGGGGGGCTATGCCCCCCACAGTTGAGAACTGCTGTTCTATGGTATTATACAGTGCTTGATTTGCTGTGTAAATGGGGGAGTAACTCCACTGAACCGAATGGGATAAAACCAGGGTGAGTGGAAAATCAAGCCCATTCTCTGCCCCAAGAACTTGCAATGAATGTTACAAACAGTCGGGGGAGGGGGAGCATTTAGCGGGGTTTTTTCCTTCTCCTCTCTCCCCCTGCTATTGATAGGTTCGTTTTTGTGGCCTTCCCATCCTGAATGGAGGATGATAAGCAAAGTATTTGTAAGAGTTCATGTTCCTGGCCGGTTCCGCTCAGAAGATGAGTCTCCCCCAGTTAGCTTGGCTTCCTTGGAGTGTACAAGCACTAGACAGTCCTGGGGCGAGGAGTAACCCGAGGTCACAAAGGGAGAATCTCCCCGGGAAACAAACCAGCCTGGCTCAGCCAACTCCAGCCAGTTCCCTTCTCAGAGCGGCGCTAGCAGCCGCCTGGCCGGTTCCCGGCCATTTCAAAGGGAGAGTTGCGCCTTGTGGCTTGCAGTTGTCGGCAATCGCTTTTCCTGGCTGCCCCAGCCGGCTGTTGTTTCCAGCTGTGGTGGGGGTGGGGCAGATATCTACCCTCTTTCCCCCCCCCCACCCCCCCAGCCGCTGTAACAATAGATGGCAGAACTGCCTGCAGCAAACAGCTGGCGTCTAACTGCCTAGTCAAGCACGGGGCGGCTCGGCCCGGCCCGGCTCGGCTCGGCTCAGCAGCTGCTATTAACCTAACCGTGCCTGATCTCTCCCCCAAACTGCAGCTCTGGGGCTGGGCAGTCCCGGGAAGGGCGATCAGGTCCCCGGGCGCTCTCCGGCCGGAGGGGCAGAGATGCTGATGGAGCCTTTGTCCCCCCCCTTCCCCGTCCGAGCCCCGGACTCTAGGAGAGATTGGGCTGGAGACAAAGGCGGCGCCACAGCTGGCGGCCGGGACGCAGCGGAGGGGGACGCGCCGCGCTGACAAAGGAGCGAAGTTTCTTTACCTTGGGAGGTGTCTTTAGTTCCTGCCTGGCTCGTCCGAATCCATCAGCTGCTCTCAGACCGCCTCTGGGCTGGCAGCACCTTCCCCCCGCACTGGGCTGCGTGTGCTGCGGCTCCCCGCCTCCCGCTGCCCGGGGCTGAGTGAGGGGGGATGCCCCCGGAGACAGCCCTGGAGTCAGATGCAAGGCTCGGTGCCTTCCCCAGGACTTTCTGAGCCTCCCTTGCTGTCCGGAGAGCTGGCCGATCCGCACAGTGCCCACAATCCTCTGGCTGGTAGAAAGCTCTCCCACTGCTTTGCCTTTCGGGATTTCAGTGCGGCTTCAGCATTTCACGCGACCCTCTCGCTTATCTCAGTGCGTGTCAATGTCAATGAAAGAAAAGCGAAACGAAAGGGCTTAAAATATCGGATTCGCTGCATGATGACTAGACTCCTAACACCTAGTAGTTACCTGGTGCTTTGCCGTCTCCAAGCCTTATGCTGCTCATCCATCAATCTTGTAACCCCCTTTATGGTTTATAAATGTATTAATAACAAGAAGACTGAAATCTATGGTCTGATTTCTACCAAATACTGCGGGGGGGGGGGGGGGGGCAGGAACTCCAGCACTTTCTGAGGTCTTTAAGGTCTACACAAGTGTTCTAATACAGCACACGCCATTTGATTATATTCAAGGAGCCAAATTCTGCTTTCAGACTGGTTTAAAGTAATTCTGTTGAGGTCAGTGGAATGACTGTATTTGAATCTTTGTAATGGAGTATAGCATTGAGCTATGGCATTGAATTCAGCAGTCACAGAAGCAGTGGTGTATATTAATTTACACATGAGGTGTAAGAGGGTTAAAGTAATAATAATACTTAAGTCTTATACAGTACTGTGCTCTGTTCATCCATCCATCTCAAAGTGAACCCAAAGTTGAGCATCATTTGTTATCCACATTTTTAGACAGGGAAGCTGAGGCCTTACTTAAATTCACACAGAAGCTCAGTAGCAGAGGCAAGAACAGACCCTGGCTCTCCTAATTTCCAGACCAGTGTCTTATCCATGGGTCCCCACTGCCACTTGCACCCCAATGCCATTCAGTGAGTGTGTGACAAAAATGTAACTTACATAATGGGACAGAAGAGGAGTAAAGCAGGAAAAACAATTAATGGGGTTGGGAAGACCCAGGTGTAATAGCTGATTCCCCTCACATACACCTTATCGATGAAATTACACCAGTGATGAATATGGTCCCTGGTGTTAAATGATCTGGAGTAGGAAAAGATGGGTTTTTTATATATATATATAGAGAGAGAGAGATACACCTCTCTCATAGAACTGGAAGGGACCCTGAAAGATCATTGAGTTCAGTCCCCTGTTTTCACTAGCAGGACCAAGTACTGATTTTTGCCCCAGATCTCTAAGTGGCCCCCTCAAGGATTGAACTCACAACCCTGGGTTTAGCAGGCTAATGCTCAAACCACTGAGCTATCCCTCCCCTGGGTTAATAGTAACCAACATCATATAACTGACCTTTTTTCCCAAGGGTATGTCAAGCCTGAATGTCTACACTGCAGTTTTATAGTTCCTTTGCCCGAGCCCTACGAGCCTGATTCAGCGGACATGGGTGAGCCATGGGCGTTTTATTGCACAGTGCAGACATTCCCCAGGTGACCCTTTGAAGTCCTGTACTGCAGTGTTGCACTACAGAGTGTAGTATATATTTCCAGCTATTGTTTGGTTTGGGTTTTAATTAGAATTACTAGGCTATACTGATGATAAATATAATCAACTAGCGAATGTGTCAGAGAGGGAACATTCAAAATAAATGGTTATACTGTAGTTTTGTTACAGTTCTCTGGAAACCCATCTAATCCTGTTTGCACATGTAAAAGCAAGGTGCCACTGGGAATGAATGTCCATGCCCACACTGGCTTGTTAGTTCCTCTTTGGCATCCTTAAGCTTCTTCTTTCGTACACATCACAATATCTAGATTGTTCAGCCATCTAACTGCTGCATCATTGAGGGTAGCAAGGTATTGCCTTCCACCCTCTAATCATCTAATTGAGCACACATCCGCCACATGTTTGACCATTTGCATTGCTGCCCTGCAGTCACACTGTGAAGATTGGACTAAGGAAAATGTCTTCACTATGGCAGCTGCTCTGGCTGTTCCAATCGGCAGCCTACTAACCCACATCCAGGATCTGCATCCCAGGTTGCAAACAGGTGGATGTAAGTTAGCCACGGCTTCTGAAATTCATTAGCATGTCACTCTCTCTATCCCAGAATTGCTACCAGGACATAGCTGTTGGCCTTGTTATGCTGTTATTCACCTAAGCTTGGCGCTGGGCTAGCAGTCATGGGCATGAGTGCATGAATGGCTGCCGCAAAAGGATGGCACAAAGTCAGTCATAGCAAGTCAGCAGGAAGTGCAGGTGTGGGTGTTTTCTTCTGGAGACAAGCAGAGCTTCTTGGAGGACATGTCCGCTGCTTGTTTGCATCTATTGGAACCATTGTGAGCCTTGGGTGTAGCAAGTTGTTTTAATCTGCCATAGGATGGCATCTCATTGAAGTTTTGGGGGAACGATATGAGCCAACACTTCTAAATTAGATGGTAATGAGGAATAATAAGGCAACTACTAATGATAAGGGTGGCTGTGTTCGACTTTGAATCAACTAGATGTGTGTGCCGATTTCTGCTCCTAACTGCTGTGTGATAGCCCACTGGGGCATCAGGACTGAGGTTTGTAAAGCATTTGCCTCTGCTCCCCAGGAGGTTCCTGCTAGCATCTGGATCAAGGCAGTGTGGGAGGTGGTCATTTTCTTTGTGTTCTAGATGGGACTGGTATGCTAGACTGTGGCCAAGTTTGACTCCTAAGTAAGTGAGAAATGGCTGGAAAGGGAGTGGACAATCCTCAGTACAGACTGTAAGGGGTGGATTGGCCAGACAATTGTTTAGATGGAAGGTTGTGGCAACTATCTGAGACTCTCTTAAAGTAAGTCTCCACTGACAAAGGTAAGAGGACAGAGCATTCATGTCTTGACTGGGTGACCCTTCAATAGTATGTAGATCAGGGGTAGGCAACCTATAGCATGCGTGCCAAAGGCGGCACGTGAGCTGATTTTCAGTGGCACTCACACTGCCCGGGTCCTGGCCACCGGTCCGGGGGGCTCTGCATTTTAATTTAATTTTAAATTAAGCTTCTTAAACACTTTAAAAACCTTATTTACTTTACATACAACAATACTTTAGTTTTATATTATAGACCTATAGAAAGAGACCTTCTAAAAACCTTAAATGTATTACTGGCACGCGAAACTTCTGAAAGGTTGCCGATCCCTGATGTAGATCATCACCCACATCAGCAAGACAGATGCTAACCAGGTATATGTACTTATCAGATGTAGTTGTTGGTAGGTCATAAGTCTATGTGTTGAAAAGGAGATTAGCTAGAAAGGAGAATGTTACATAGATGCCTAAGCAGGCTTATTCTATCTCCAACTTACTAGATAAAGCTCCGATTTGTTATCTTTTCTTTGATGAACCTACCATGGGCTTACAGGGGATAGTCTGCAACAACTTAGCAGTTGCTTGGTGACCCGCTAGGACAGACCAGACTTGTCTTTAGATCTAAAATTGCCTGTGGGCACTTCATTGTGTTTTTGAAATGATCCTTCAGTTGGCCTTGATTGTACAGTGCCGTTTTCAATCCCACATTAAACTGCATCTGATTTTCTGAAATAGCATCTTGCCAAGGTGTGATACAGAGGCTCATTGGTGCCAGTTGGCAAAGGATTCACTGTTCTTTACAAGCAACTTACATCTCAGATCTGACAAACCCACTACATCTAATATTCCGTTTTCATGGTATTTATCCATAAAACGTAGCATGTGAGGTCTGTACTGAAATCTTGTAACTTATCAATACTCATAATCATTGCAAGATGTATGCATGGGTAATAAGTAACAAATAATGTAATTATGTTGGAGTAAAAGTTAGTCACTGGGGAATCTCATGTCTCAGTGATGGTCCATTCGAGCAGGAGGGAGTTGTCATCTCTGCCTGGTTAGCTGGTGATGTAATGCAAGGCTTGGTTGTCTATGCTTGCCCCACCTCTGAACACTCAATGGAAAACCATCAAGGACACATGCAAACCATTGAGATGATGTGGAGATAAAAAGGAACATTATAATAGACCAGGGATCGCCCTGTCTGTGAATGAAGACAAAAGACTGATTCAGTATATGACAGGGTGGAGAAAGACACTCTGCATCCATTCACTGAGGAGACATCTTGTTGAGTGTGGGTGTTTCATGAAAGATTGGATCCTGGCTCCTGTGAAGCCAGCCAGCTTTGCAAAAAGACTGAACTTTGGGGTGGAAAATCTACTTTATTAGCTAGAAAAGGTAACAATAAGGGTAGGCCCTAGTTTGCATTTTATTATTTTGTTTTATATTGTGACCATTTGTTTTAATCATTCTCTCTTGTTTCTAGTGGAGCATCTCTTTTTTCTTAAATAAACATCCTTTAGTTTTATTGTAGAGTGCTCACCAAGCGCTGTGTGTTATACAGGAGCAGTGGTTTACAGTAAAACTGGTAAACTGGCTACGTTGTTCCTTTGGGAGACAAGGATCTGGGATTTCTGTGAGTAGTTGGGGTCAGGAGCTGGATATCACAGGGGAACTTTTCAAGGGGACTCAGGGACTGGGGTGCATCAATTGCAAGGCAAAGACAGTGCTGGCATAGCCCAGAGAAGAGTGCTTGAGTGGCTGGTAGACTGGTGGTGCTAGGGAGCTAACACCCAGCTACCACAAGCAAGACTCCCTCACTCTGGAGGCAGGGGTAACAAGGTAGCTCCTCTCACACAGGTGTAGCATGAATTTTCATACTTGAAGGAACTACCAAATCAGATCACTCTGGTTAGTATATTGCACACTGTAAAGGCCACATTATGGTCTTGATCCTTCAAGTCCTTCTGTCATGCACAGCAGGAAGCCCAAGTTTGTTGCCTTCCAGTACAAATGTGTGAGCATCAGTGTGGTTAAGCACTTGGCTTAGTTCTCCTCCCTGAATGTAAGTTAGCCTCATGCCCCCTTTGTGTCCACTCTCGTATTCTCACAGGTTAAAGAAGGGGAGGAATGTGGGTGCAGAATGGAACTGCCTTAAAAGACATGACCTTAAGTGCCATTCTCAGCATCCCAATGAGGCACTGAGATGCTGCTTCTGCTCCTAGGCATTTGGTGGCCGCACAGCAGCGGACTCATTAATGCCAGATCAGGTTCCCCATCCGGCTCTGCTCATCAGTCTTCCCTGGTCCTGATTCATGCAGTACTCTGCCCCTGCACTGTGCAAGCTCAAGTGCTAGGTGGGAAAAATGATCCCTCCTCATTTGTTTCTGTGTAATAAACTCTTTATGGGCCAAACCCAAAGGAGCTGTTTCTGGTAGCTTAGCTATTTTTATAAGATGTTACACAAGTGTTTGCTTCTGTGGTCAGCAGCTGCAGCCCTGGCATCACTTCAGTCATATGTTGTCTCCTGGACATGCATTGCAATGTGAATTGTTAGTAACAAATAAGGCTGCCCGTGGCTCTGATAACAAGGCAATAATGCGTCTGAATGAACAACCAATTAGACTAAAACCTCAGTAGCTTATTCAGAGAAGGGAAAAGTATCGACAGCAGACATATTGGCTTCCATGCTTTTTTATCACCATTATTTGAGTAAAACAGAAACAGTATAAGAGGTTTTGAACTTCATGGAAAATAATAAAATTGGTCAAATTCAGGGAATAAATTTGATGGAAAAGGTAATGTTAATCAAGGCAGATGGAAGAAGCAATGGGGTAGTGGTGTTTTTAAAGTGGAAATATATTGCCCTGGACTGTTTTAAGGTAATATACCTCTAGATGACTGTAACCCATTATAGGGAACTTGTGTGTTTTTGTACTCATGTCCTGTCATTGTCCACAGATCTGGGAAACGGAGAAATTGGCATTGTTCAGTGAAGATTTTTCCCTCTCGTCATTGAGAGCTGGAAAAAGGTGAGCAGGTTGAGCTCTTGAAATACAAAGTGGGCCACATTCTCGGCATACCTACACACTTCTTCCTTTACATCCATTCAGGCCTTGATTCATTGAAATCTATGAGAATCTTGTCTTTCTACTGACTTCAGTAGACTTCCATTCAGATACATAAAGAAGTAAAGAAATTAGTTAACAGAAGTATTTCGCTTCTGCTATGTCAGAGGCTAGTATAGCAACCTTTGGCCTTTTGACTAAGGGCAGGTCTTCACTACGCGAATAGCGTAGCTGAATTCGACGTATCGCAGCCGACTTACCCCGCTGTAGGGACGGCGGCAAAATCGACCTCTGCAGCTTCCCGTCGACGGCGCTTACTCCCACCTCCGCTGGTGGAGTAAGAGCATCGATTCGGGGATCGATTGTCGCGTCCCGCGATCCCCGAGAGGTCGATTTCTACCTGCCGATTCAGGCGGGTAGTGTAGACCTAGCCTAAGAGACCAGTCTCTCTGGAATCAGTGAAACCAGACTGCTAATTCCACAGAGTTGTACCTGCTTATGCAAAAAGTTAATTTGGCCCTCTGTCTGGTAGGGGAGAAACAACCCTGCTGCTCAGAGCCACCAGCCACTGTCACAGAAATAGAAAGAAAAAAGAAAAATGAGGATGGTTTAGAAATACAGCTAACGCAAGAAATGAAGAAAAACAAAGTGTGACCTGTCCTGTATATTAAAACCTGTCAACATTTAAAACAAGGCTCCTGTTGTCAAGGGGCTAAGTTTTCATAAAGGCAATCCTCACAGCAGCAGTAAGCGGCTCTCCTGTCTATCTGATGTGTACATAGAATTCTTCAGAGCTCTATATTTGGCTGACCATCATGATATTCAGCAAATATACAATGTGAGGAGCTGGGTTAAAAGTCCAAAAGTGGGTGGAGGTGTCATTAAAAGAGAGAAACTGCCTTGAACAACAGAGTTAAATGGATCAGACTCAGACATACATTTTGTTTTTCAAAAGGAGAAGTACAATTGAAGCTATGCACAATTGCTTTAGTTTGCACGCCATGGCAAATGGCTAGAGCTGCAAGAGACCTGGAACTGCATTGCAAGACGAGTAATCTGTCTGTAGGGAATAACTGTTCTCGATGAATTTCAATGTATTTGGTCTCAACAGGCTCTTCTTCAATCTAAGTGATTTGAGCCTATCTGTTCTGACACCTTCCTTCCCTCCCCCTCCCCACACCTTAAACTAATATTTAATGTGGACAATGTGAGGAAAATCCAGTTCACATTTTAAGTTTTGAGCTCCCTCACATCTTTTATGTAGCGAGACCTACCATGATCTTGGTGCCTGCATCTGTAACTTTCACTCTATGCATCCAAAGAAGTGAGGTTTTTACCCACGAAAGCTTATGCCCAAATAAATCTGTTAGTCTTTAAGGTGCCACCAGACTCCTTGTTCTTTTTGAGGATACAGACTAACACGGCTGCTACCCTGAAACCTGTCACTGTAATGAGATTACCTTTCAAGACTCCAAGGACATAAAGAAATTAGTTGTGTTTAGTGACCTTATGCAGCAATAGCTTCATCTTTTGGGCACTGACATTTATTCTTCTTATTTGACACATGTACAGCTAGACTCTGACCTCTGTTCCATACTGAAGGCTCTCTGTCTGCCTCTATCTTTCTCTTCCTCTCCATGTCCTCTAAAGTGTTCGGTCATATTAAGACTTTCAAAGTTCCTTGCACAGTCAAACGGAGGGGATAGGGTTTGAGCATTGGCCTGCTAAACCCAGGGTTGTGAATTCAATCCTTGAAGGGGCCATTTAGGGATCTGGGGCAAAAATCTGTCTGGGGATTGGTCCTGCTTTGAGCAGGGGGTTGGACTACATGACCTCCTGAGGTCCCTTCCAACCCTGGTATTCTATGATTCATACTTAAAATCTGTTTACTACAAGCCACCACCCAGTTGCATATATTCTGCCCTTGGGCCAGGTGTAGGCCAATTGCAGTGTTGGACTCGCTCAATTCTTGGATGGGAGACTGCTGAGGAAAACATAGATGCTGCAGTGATGGTGGTGATTCAGTAGGTGGCCCTCTTTACTCTGAGTCCATGTTGAATCAGTGCACCAATACAGTATTAGGGAGCACTCACAAATCTGTCTTCTGACTGTGTTGAAAAACTGAAGTCCAGACCATAAACATCTCAGAGAAAAATGCTGCTTGAGAACTTATTAAAGTTTGATTTAGAAATATTTATTTGTATATTTTGACATGTGATGTTGACAAGTTGTGCTTTAACGGTTACAAAGCTTTAACTTTTTGAATCGCAACATCTAGTGCCATTAATTGTTGTCTGAGTCCCCCATAATATCCTGTGAAAAATTAAATAAACATGTTAAAAGCATAAAACCCATAATTTTGTACAACTTTGGAAGAATTAAAATTGATAAAAATAGAAAAAATACTTAAAAATAAACACTGATATTATGTGTTAAAATTGTATTTAAAAAATGGAATTCGGCCAAGCCTATCTGTACATCTGTCGTAGAGGCTGGATTCTCAGAGCTGATGGCAGGGTGACGTGCATTGCTGTACAGCCATTTCAGTGTTTCCTCTCTCATTGGGCCTTCCAGCACATTGTCTGATGAGAAATCTGGTGTCAAGCTAAGCCCTTTATTATGAACAGGAACAATGTATAGCAGTGAGGTCACAAAACTTTCTGCTGCTCTATGTTCCTGCAGCCTGTGACTGTCCTGAGCTGGGCTGCTGCTTCGGTTCAAATGCTGCCCCAGCAGGACGTGTATCCCCGGAAATCAAAGACAGCATCTAGAGTGTACAGGAAGTGTGATATCTCTGCACATCCTGGAGGTCTTTCTTACTCAATAGCACACTGTAAACCAGTTGGCACTCTGGGAAAGCATGTGCATAAGCAGCTGGGGAGCTTGGAGGCGGTGTCATGAGTCTCAGGGCCTAGGTTATTGGACTGTGGGGTCTCAGCTGTCAGAAAGGGTTGAGAGTAATAGGATCTGCACCCCGAGAGTGTGCCCTGAAAGCCAGAGGCAATGTCTGGACTCTGCTAAGACTCAGGGAAGCTTAAAAGCAGATGGGTGCAGTATGTGGGACCCACATAGCGGTGTGGTGAGTGTGCAGAAGGGGGAACTTGAGCAGGGCTGTGACAGCTGTGGAAGGTTGGGTTTTGTTTGTTTTTAACTTATGAATCCATCCTGCCCCATTAAAGATGAACAGGAAAATAGTTACAGTCTGTAAGAGTGAGTGCCTAAAGTCAGAATACAGCCTCGAACCTTCATTAGTCTAAGGAACAGTGAGTGGAGTCTGTTGCTTTCACCCTTTGATCTCCCTCCATCCAGAAAGATCCAGGATTCATACCAGACAGGCTCAAACAGGCATCTATTATATATCAGACTTCTGCTATCTGTGTAGCACATTTTTGGGGAGACAGGATACTTTTTCATCCCAGGATGAGATTTTTCAGGAGGGTTTTATTAGGTGGGCAGAGGAGCAGGTGCTATTCAAAGCTTTAGACAATTTCAGTAGCTGGTGGAATGATAGGTAAGGGTGTCTGTCAGCAGGGGAGGACATGTTGGGTCCCTAAATTAATCTTTCAGGTTGGTGGTGGCAGAGGAAATGAGGCAGTCATAGAAGGCCAGCTAACTAGAGAAGTTGTAGGTACGTGCTCAGAGAGAATATTTACATAGCAGGAGCCTCAATATAGTGGTTCAATCTCTGCCTATGCGTGGACTCATCCCTTGAAAGCCTTTTTCGTTACAGGGTGGTACTTTTGAGAACACTTCTTTTTCCAAAATCTTTAATGGTGACAAAGAATAATGGTTGATTTCCACTTCTGGCTGACTGTGTGAGGGGAGAGAAAAGACACTGGCTGCAAGATGATTTTCTGAATGCCCTTCCTTCCTGGAACTAGACTGAGCTTGAACTATTCACCTACACAAGGGGTGAGTAAGAGTGATAACACCCATTATATCACTCTAGAACAGTGGTTCCCGAACTGGGGTTCATGAACCCCTGGGGGTTCGTGAAATGTTACAAGGGGTTCTCGTGAAAAAATTTTCTAATGGTGGACAGAGCTGTCCATAGGGACCGGGACAATTTGGGGCCAGCAGCCCAGAGCCCCTGGACTTCCAAGAGCTAAGCAGATCAAAGCAAGCATATCTATCACACTGAGATTTAAACTTCAAGACTCCTTATAAGAAATGGAAAGGGAGGTGGATATTTTTTGCTGTTTTTAAAATTAGACAGCTAGTATTGTTTTTAAAATTACTATGAAGAACAAGTTTAAGCTTTATTGTAACCTGCGTTGTTTGCCTGGACTGCTCAAGACCTGAATGCTTGTGTAGGAGGAACTCTTTGAGTTGGCTTCTTAAATACCTTCATGCTGTTTCACATCTGATACTCCTTGATGAAACATAGGAGCCTTGTCTTATAAGAGGCTTATTCAAAATGATACAAGCTACAAAAGTGAGATCTTGGAAGAGTGTTGCCATTTTCATAAAGTAATAAAAACACTGTAATGATAAATAATAAGTGTGTAATAAGCTTGTCATAAAAACAAATTTTATATTTCCAAGATCACTGCTTTTATAATTTATACCCAGGTAAAGGAGAAATTCCCTGGAAATATTCATTTTTAAGAGGGGGGTTACGAGACTTGACATTTTAGTGAAAGGGGTTCACAGGTTGTTAAAGTTTGGGAACCACTGCTCTAGAACTACCCTGGGCCCAGGCACGCAGGAGAAGTTACTTCCCTTCTGGAGAAGGTGAGCAGAGAGGAACACAGGGGGTCTTGGTGCCACCCCCACTTGCTGGCCAGAGTAGGGGAGGGATTTACTGCTGGTTTAGCAGAGTAGCAAGGAACTGTTTCATAGGCAAGTTTTTGATGGCTCCCATGGCCACTCCTGCAGTGAAGCAGGCTAAGCACTATCCCTTGTTCAAGGCCATGCCTAAAGTCACAATGGAGCCCTAAATACTGCTAGTGAACATGTGCAGGTTTGGCAACAGATATCCAGGGGATTGCATGTTTGGCAATCCTCTGTGAATGCTCTTAAACTTTAGTTTCTTTTTAGGATTAATTTAGGACTCCAAATAATTCCCAAGATTTGTGTGTTTAAAAGCTGAGAAGTAGGGAGCCGGTGTCTTTACTAGATATATACACGATATATAATGAAGCATGTTCATTTCTCTTGTTTGAATTTGCCCAGCTGCAAAGATGTAAAATTCCAACAAATAAAATTCTTCTTCAGATATGATCCTTTTTAATGCAGGGAATTACTGCTCAGGCAAAGTTTGCCCACTGAACTTACAGAAGTTTATGATAAAGTATGGGGGGCATTTTGCTGCCTATCTACATGGAAAACTGTGTTTACAAACTTTCAGAGCTATAGATGAGTATTTATTTGCCAAACCATAGATACTTAAAACTGATCAAGAAGCCAGACAGCCTCTTCAAAAAAAAAAAAAAAAAAATATCCCTCCACTGCAAGAGTTACTGGGTGAAATTCTATGGCCTGTGTAACGCAGGAAGTCAAACTAGATGATCATAATGATCTCTTCAGCCCTTAAAATCTATTAATCTGATCCTTGCATTATAGTTGGTCCCAGGGCAATCATTTCAATTTTAAAGTAAATATTCTTCAAGGGTGACAGGAAGAGACGGGGAAAAATATTTGTGCCCTCTTTTGCTTCTTTACAATCTCCCAAGACTTGATGGGTGGTCTTTAAAAGATCTACTTGTTTTTTTTACATTAGAATTTTCAGGAGGATTAGGTCTTGTCTTCCTCATTTTAGCCGGAGGACTCGTTGGAGGCATCAGTAATGGTGGTCACCCTTTAAAAGTTTCTTCCATTTTGAAAGATTCTAACAGTGTGAAGACATTTTCTGTACTTAAAATGAGGAATACCACGGGAACTAGGAACATTCCTTGAAACTGAACAAACTTTTCAAGTGTGACCACTGTCTGTGGTGTATGAGCATCTCAGCCCTTCTTGAAAGGGCAGGGTGTTGAATCCTTAATGGTATTTTTTCTTCCAACTGTTTCTCAGATAGTTAAGGTAGGTTAACAAAAGACAAACAAAAAACAAAGTGTTGAGCAATTTGAATAAAAATAACTTCCTTTCTGAATTAATTAGGTTATACTTACATGATATCTTTGATGTCATCATCCTGTCAGAGTAATCCAGGAAAAATAGGGTAGACAAAACCTGAATTTCTAATGCAGAAAAGAAACTAACTAACTAAACTTGTGTGGGTTCTTTTCTTGTATCATAAAGAACCCTGTGTGGACAGATGAGCTAGAAACGTGTCAGAACTGCAAAGCTCAGAACCAGATCTGAACCTGCCCATAGCTTTGAGGATGTTCAGATCTGGGTTTTCATGTTTTGGCTTGGGCTGATCTCACAAGGGGCCAGAGCAATTCCCCGCCCAGGACTGGGACCAGCCCCGGCCACGCTGCCGACTCAGCCTGGCAGATCCAGTCACTTCCCAGCAGGGCCAGTGAGTGCGGCCAGGAGGCAGGGCATGGGGGAGTGGGTCTCTGGGAGGTTAGTGGGGGGGGGTACTGGGCTGTGAGGGGGTAGGTGATGCTGGGCAGTGGGGCAGGTCAGTATGTGTTGGAGTGCTAGGCAGTGGGGGGGTCTATTTGGGGAGCTGTGTAGTTGTGATGATGGGACTGTGGGGAAGGGCACTGGGCAGTGGGGGAAATCTGTGTGTGTTGGGGTGCTAGGGAGTGGGGGTTCTGTGGGGTGCTGGGCAGTTGTGGTGGGGCTGTGGGCAGGGAGGCACTGGGCACAGCAGGTCCAGGGGAGGGGGGCTGTGTGGTGTGGCATGGTCCTGCCCCCGAGGGAAAGTGGCAGTACAGGGCCAGACAGGCCAGTGTGTGGCTGGTGACTGCCAGTTTGTAAACAGTGCCCTCGCACTGGGCTGGGCAGAGCAAGGCTGCCCCTGCCATGCCATGCCCCATTGCTCCTGGCTGGCCCCTCGCTCCGGGGACTGACCTCCTCATGCTATGCTCCATTGCCCCCAGGGGGGCTCACAAATATGTTTGGCGCCAGGCCCACAAAAGGTTAATCCAGCCCTGCTCTTTAGGGCCTCCCATCCTCACCAGACCGGGATTAGGGTTGCGCTGCTGGGGCAGAGCATGCTGCTGTGCATTCAGTGCCACCCTTGACTACAACTCCAAATGGTGTCTAAGAAGATTTTAGTATAGTGCACCTATTGGCCCAGGAGGCTGTATCCACCCCTGCATGTTACAATATAGGTCATGACTGGGATGCTGCTGCAAATTGTCCCAGTGTGCCTGTCATGATCCAGGCTGCAACATGATCCCTAACATGGGTCTACAACCCTGTTACTCAGTCACTACAAACAAAAAGATTATATGAGAAACAGCCACCCCTAACTGTGCCACACCAATAGATGCTGATATAGACTGACCTGTAGTGCAGATGAGGTCTCTGAGACTAAGAAAAGGGAGAAGGAAGCAGATGATACATGTTCAAACTTCAGAAATCAAATGGACACGACAAAACTGAACGTTCCATACCACAACTTGTCCTGTGCTCCTTTTGTGATGTCCAAGTAATTTAAAGTACTTTTTTTTTAATGTTTGTTAACTTTAAACATTCTGTTTGTGAATCTGTATCACTTTCGAAACATTTAAACACACAAGCACAAAAATGTGAGCTCGCCTGCCAAATAAATGTGCCCTGGCCAGCTTTGCTGAAAAAAGTCACCGTGGCTTTGCAAAGATAAGCAGTATAGGATTGTGCTTATAATGCAGTCAGAGAATTGCTGCAATTCAATTGCCTGCTATCTGCAATTCAAGTGCCTGTTTATAGGTTCTAACTCGAAGAAAAAAAAAGAAAATTCATATTTTAGGACAAAAAGAATTCCTGTAAAGTAGAATTGTCCTTTTTCCATCAAATTCCCTTTGATTGTCTTCCTTTCTGTTCTTGTTTTCTGGCTGCAGTTTTGTTCTCTGAAACGCTTAGTGCTGCGTACTAAGTTTTATTAGACTGCATGTTTCCACCCTAAAAATAGAACAAAAGAATAAGCAGTGCACAATAAACAGAAATGGCTGGTTGATATTTACATTTTTAATCAACAGCTGCTTTGTGTAACCCCTGTTGAAACTGACATGTAGACACAACAAACAACTGAGCTTCTTTGTTTCAAAACACACAGTGGATGGAAGTAACTTAACCATCTAGATCAGGGGTTCTCAAACTGGGGGTCGGGACCCTCCGGGGGTCACAAGATTATTACATGGGGGGTCACAAGCTGTCAGCCTCCACCCCAAACCCCGCTTTGCCTCCAGCATTTATAATGGTGTTAAACATATAAAAACTTGTTTTTAATTTATAAGGGGGATCACACTCAGAGGCTTGGTATGTGAAAGGGGTCACCAGTACAAAAGTCTGAGAACCCCTGATCTAGATTGTTATATTTTCCCCATACACCAGGAATAAAGCATGTATTTCTTTGTGTAGATTGCTTTAATTTCAGAGTAAGGGAAACAGCAAACAAATAAGGAATAAATACGAAGGACCAAATCTTCAGTCATCATTCCAGACTTTTTGGTCCTCTTCTTAGAAAGCCAGCTATGGATTTCCCTTGCTTATGGGAATCTTCAACAGACTTGGTTGCCGAAAATTAGGCAACGAAATCAATATTTAAGCAGTTAAATAAGTGGCTTGACTTTCAAAGGTGTTGAAGTTTGTTTCAGTGATTATGCTTACAACTGAATGGGCAGCTCCCTATCCATTTGAGAACGTTCAAGCAAGCATATATGTGCATTTATTTGATTCTGAGCTCAGGCATCAAACCAGTCTCTCTCTCTTGTTTTTTTAAAAGGATACGCTAAAAATGGTGTTAATATAACATTATGGCAGAAGGCCACAGAGCACAACATTAAAATGAACACCACATGCAGTAATACACAATACAACATGTACACCACAGGGATGAATTACAGTCACCGTGGGAATCCCATAGCTTTGAGTTTCCTGATTTTTGTGATTATGGTCATATAAGATTTGCCATACTGGTCCATCAAGTGATGACATTGATCCATCATGTCTGGTACCCTGCCTTCAGTGATGTAGCAGAGTGAGATGAACAACTCCCATTATACCCTAGCCAACTGAGCAATGCCATATTGGACCCAATTCTGCAAGTTGCTGAGCACCTAACAGGAAGTTTCAACAACTTATGAGATTGGACCCATTGTTTTTGTGGATAAATGCCTAGGAATTCTCTAAATCCTTTTCACAAAATTGTTCTGTTGTGGTGAGGGGTTTTTTTGAAAATTCTCCTGGCACGACTATAGTTTCTAATTAGTGACCGGCCCAAGCCACTAAATTTGGGGCTATTCATATCCATAATAGATACTGGATACGTTACAGGAGTGCTCTAGAAATTTGACATCTGTACATATGTAAATAGGTGCCAATAGATGGTACTCAAGAATATGCAGCATAGCTCCTGGGTTGTGTAGGTTTTAATTTGATCCCATTTCTACTTCATAAATTCAGATGTTGCTTGGTCAGATGTTTTTCCATAATACTGGATTATTGGCAGAGACAGGAAAGTAATTTACCTGAAATGTGGCAAGCAGCCATGAAATAGGGCACCTGGCTTTTCATCTGCATTCTAACACATTATGGAAAACTACACTTCCTGTCGGAGCAGGGAATCTCAGGGGCCATGTGTCACCTTGAACTGCGCTTTGACTCCTAATTATGAAAGAAAACATGCATGCAGTCAGTGAGAGAGAGCGCAAACACAACACTCTAAGACCACTTACATAATGTGATCCTTGCTCCAGTGTTATATGTAGGCTTCAGAGGCAACCCAATGAAAAACATTCTGTTGGCTCCAACGGAGGACCCATTTTATATCTGGCATAGATTTCTCAATGTACAGAACCATGTACACATACAATGTTACAATCTTATGCATTTATCTACCTATTATGTGTGTAATTATATCTATACAACTTTCTAATGAGTAACAGATACATATACAATTATAGGAAGTTCATATAGCACATCCAACTGTGTTTCCCCCATGTTAAAAGAGAAACTAGAGCTCTGAGGCTACCCCATGAGTTACCTGGAGCTGTAGATTTCAGTCTTAAAAACAAAAAAACTCTGTGTTACAGGAGGGGCACATTTCAAAATCTCAGGCTGTTACTGAGATACTCATCCAAAGTAGCCAGGCCTCCATTCTGAAGTTTGCTTTTTTGAAACTAAAACAAAAAGGAGTTTGTTGCATTGCTCACAATGGTAGTTTTGAAGCTTGGGTAACTGTAATAATTTCCAATGTATTCATTGGTCATTTCCTGTTTTTCCTGAAGTCTGTTTTTTTTTTTTAACTGCTCTAACTAAAGCTTTGTAAACAATGAAAGGATTTTAAGTGGCTAATAAGCCAAAATTTTAGATAACTTTTCAGAACGATATAATGGGCCTAGTTAGGGTTACCAATTTTGGTTGGATGTATTCTTGGAGGTTTCATCACATGACATAATCTTTAATTCCTGGAGATTCCAGGACAATCCTGGAGAGCTGGCAAACGTAGGCCTGGTGTAACTTCTTTGACTTCATTAGGTCAAGTATGGCTGAAGCAAGCATTATCCTACAGTCTTATGCTCTTTGACTTACTCCCCAGAGTCTCTCTACTCCCTCATTAGCAGTTCTGCACTTTTCCAGAGAGGAAAGATCCAACACCTGTCATGGGACAATGCCTCTATTGTTGCATCTTGCAGCCATGGCTCCTTTTGTTGAGGTCATGTCAAATCTCATAGTTAACAACCCATCAATATCGCTGAGAAAAGAACTAGCGCATCTCCTCCCCCCAAATTTGGCTTTTTTTTTTAATGTCAGAGGTGACTGTATTTCAGTGTTGGGTGAATTGATTCTACATATACCTTCATTGAGGTGATATTAAAAGACTAAGGGATTGCACACTTTATAGCTTGTGTAGACTGAATTTATTGCACACACCAGGTGCTCCTTACATCCCTCCATTTCCCCCCGCCCTCCTCCCTCCATCCCCCTCTATTTCCAGGGCTCCCTGCATTTCCCCCTTCTGGGGTTCTGTGTGTCTCACATTCCCCCTCTTCCCACAGTTGGGTCCACAATGCTCTGACGCATGCCAGCAGCTTCAATACCAAAGGCTCCCAGTCTCCCCTCACCCCCACAGCCAGGGATTCTGTGTTCATGTTCTCTTTCCCATCCTCTCTACCATTATTCTTCTTTCTGTCTGGAAGATAAGTCATTGATGGCTGCCGTCAACCAGTTGTTTGATCTAAAGACAATTGCAGAATGCTTGAAACTGTGTCTGTACTAAAGAGCTGGCAGTGGTTTCCTGTGTCCTCCGTTTTCCCTCTTTTGATTTTCTAATTTCCCCTAAATCAAGAGCATTCTTCTGTCTGTTGATGCCTACAACATTTTCTGAAGTTTTAGAATTGATCAGATGCTGCGTTCAAAAGTTATCACATTAAATACATACAAACACAGAAATGCCATCGAATTGACTTTAAGGTCTTTACACAGATGGCCAATAAATAAATGGTTACAAAGTGCTTTGAGATCCAGGGAATATAAAAGTGAATGTACCAGTGTAAGCACCAAGTGTTAATATATCTCTGAATCTGAGGAGAACCCAAGCTGTTAGAAGTGGGGAAAGTCAGGTTCTTCTTCTGTTCTGGTCACTGGGAGTGGCTAAGGGGACGGGGCAGGATGTTTCATTCCCCCTTCAATCTGCTTATGAATGGTAGAGTTTGCATGAAATGGGAGTCCCCAAAAGAGTGGAATCCTGAGGGTTCGCTGATTTTGCCAATATTTAAAGCCAGTGCTGTTTTGAAATTTATGTTCAATATTCTCACCTGGTGCCAATGGCTGTGGCCCCTCCTGATAGAAGGTATTTAATCAATCATCGGAAGCCAAATTGATTTTGTAAATGTAAACAGTTCAGGGATACAAGAGCATTTTGCAATCGTTCCTGCTGTGAGGTCCCTATGTCTGGGTCTGAGATGGGGGTGGGGAGGTTAATGAAAGAGCATATTGTCTATGAACAATTCCCACAATGTCCACAAAATTCACAGAATGCTTTTGACAATGCAGGAAACCTTACAGATTTATATGCCTAATGCTGATATAGCCCAGGAGATTTTAAATTGATCATTTTTCTATAATGTATATAACTCAACAAGTAAAGGTTGCAGAGCTCTTTCCTGAAGGGGCTAGTACTCTGTAATGGAGACTCCCTCCAGGACTCTACAAATCCCACCCTCCCGGGAAGCTGTGCTTTTCAGCCACTGCATATGGTTATTTCTGGCTCTGTCTATAGAGGTTTTTAGTTTCCTAGTGCAGCATATGGCTACAAATCTTATCACATCAGGAGTGGTTTAATCTCTCACATCTGAGTGTTTCTGAATGGTATGTATGTATGCAAGTACTGCTCCTTAAACACTGCTCTTGTACTGCAAGGGAGCCAGGCTTAGGAGGCTTCTAGACACATCTCCATTATGTGCTTTGTTAAACCTCAATATATATTTAATGCGTGTAACCCTTCTGCCAGGTGAAGCCAACAGCAACAAGGGCCGGGTTCAGTATCTAGGGGTTCCTTTTCAACAATATAACACAAAACCGGCTCAAGTCCCCACCCAGTGACCTGGAACAATTACACACACCCCTTGTGCGCCTCTAAGAGGCAATACTTCCCCTCTCGCAAGCACAGGGTCTGAATGTAGCAAAAACTTTTAATAAAAGGAGGGAATTAACTCAGCATTAATTTTGGAAAACACCGCAACTAGGGCTCATAAACACAAACCATGAGCAAAAGATCCACCCCCAAGTAAGTTGGGCAGTGTCCTTTTTCCTTCAGGGTCTTAAGTCCAGCAACCCAAAAGTCCCTTTAACGTGCCCATCCCTTCTCTCTACCCCACTCACAGTTGCTGTCCTTGGCCATTGCAGCCCCAGAGTTCAGAGGTACATCCGCAGAGTTCACCTCCCACCCTGTGTGGAAGGCGGGGGTAGGTGGAGAGGAGGAGGCATCATATACGCTACACTATTCTGGCACTTGATCGTCACCATTGCCACGCCTCTGCGGGGCTCTGCTCTGGCTCTCTCCACCAGCTTCTCTGCTGACCGCTTGCCACGCCTCTCCACCAGCCATCCTGCTAGCCGCTTGCCACACCACTCCACCAGCAGCCGCCCTGCTAGCCGCCTGCCACACCTCTCCACCAGCTGCCCTGGGTAGATATTAAAAGGAAAGTTTAAAGATAATTCAACCAGAATGTCCTATAATTTGCTTTGACCTTCTCTTTAGGAGCTGGAGGGACTAATTTATGAGGAAAGATTAAAAGAATTAAATATGTATGGCTTGGTCAAAATAATGCTAAGGGGAATAGGATAGTAATCTGCAAGTATTTGAAAGGGGAGGAATTATTTAGGACTGTCAGAGGGCTATAAATAATCAGATGAAATTACATGTGGAAAATGTAAGATATATTTCAAGAAAAAGTCCCTTACATTGAGATCTATTAGACTGCAGAATAGATTAATCAAGGGATCATATGGAAGCCACATCGCTTGAGCGTGTTTAAAGCTAGACAGAGCATTGGGGGATAAACTGCAGGGAACAACCTTGTTTTAACAGGGTGCAGACTCCGTAAAATGGGTATTTTCAGTTTAACTTATTTGATTTTTTGATCACATTTGAGGGGCTGGAAATCTGGATAAACATGATTTTTCTTGTGATCATTTCTCCTAGGGGAGCTGAGATTACTGCAACTGATCTGGTTATTTATCTCAATTAACAAAATAAAACAATAAACCCTATGATGGGGCGCACTTGCCCCACACTGGGGCGGTTACTGCAAGGGTTAACGCTACTCTCTAGGCCAGGGGTCAGCAACGTTCGGCACCGGGCCGGGCCAGTTTATTTACCTGCTGACGCGGCAAGTTCGGCCAATCGCGGCCCCCACTGGCCGCAGTTTGCTGTCCCGGGCCAATGGGGGCAGCGGGAAGCCGCGGCCAGCACATCCCTCGCCCGCGCCTCACCCAACTACTGCATTTTATCTTAAGCTAAGGCACTGAGCCTGCAAACATTTAACCACAAAAGTAACCGCACTGAAGGCATTGGCCCTACTCACATACTTAAGCTAAACTAAAGCTTAACTTTAAACACACAAGTGTTTTCAGGATTGGGATCTAAGATTGTAAACTCTTTGGGGAGGGACTGTTTTATTGTATGTCTGTAGAGTGCCTAGGACAATGTGGCCCTGATCTGATTGGCTCTAAGTGATGCTGTAATGTTGTAATAGTAGTCTAAATCAATCATAACATTTGGCAGTTTCATAGAAGTTGTTATATCAATAAATTTCTTCACCTCACTGTTACCTGCATAATCAGAGTAAGGATTTTTTATTCAGAGTAACAGATACTGAATTCCCTACCGATAAATGCAAAGGTTACTCCTTCCTCATGTAGTTAACAAACCACTGGTTTTAGTTAATGTGGCTGTAAACCATCAGCCACACATCTTTCATTTTAACTTCTTAGCTTTTTAAAGATTTGATCAAAGCCCCAGAGTTGCTATTCATCAGTTCTGTGGAAGCAGGAAAGTGTCTGTGCTTCAGGTTAACAGCTTCTGCTTTTCTAGCCCTGTATCTTTTCCTTTGATGTGTCAAAACATCATGATGTTGATATAAAACCTGGAAAATATTACAAACTTTTCACAGAAGATTAAAAAAAAAATCCTATGAAATCTATTGCAGACACTGCAACTGGCATCAAACATGCTCTTCTCTAAGATATATGGCAGCAAATTAAGTGCCTGATCTACAAAGGTGCTGGGGTGCCATATCTCTCTTTGACTACAGTGGGAGTGCTAGGGACTCAGCATCCAAGATCACAGGGTGATATCTTATGTGCAAGGATCCAGAATAAGGCCTATGCACCACTTAAGTGGTGCACAGCCCTTTCAATGTCATGCTGCTCACACTTTCAATAGACTGCAATAACCTCTTCTGTTATATTCTGAAGGGGTGGGGCATGCATTGCCCTGAAAACAGCTTTTCATTATCCCTTTTCCAGGAGGAGGCAGGGACAGGTTTGTTTTAGCCAAAACAATGACTTTAACTCCTCCTGAGATTCCATTTACACAAGGGAGTGTGTCATGGAGTACTGTATCCATGCCAAACACAAGCCCAGCCCAAGCAAAGGGACTCATTCCTTGGAAATGTATTCCAAACTGTTACTGATTCAAGGTGCAAACACATGCAGAACTCTGTGCGGTCTCAATGATTACTCCACTGTCCTGCTACTGCGGATTTGTTTCTCCACTGCCTTCCAGCTTCCCACACAAGGGGTTCCTCAGTTGGCCGCTTACATTGGCAGCACAAAGCAGACTTAATGGGACCCTGATTACTGAACGACCAAGAAATGGTACTGCTTTGTCACCACCCACCTGGGCTGGGTTTGATTTTACTTGTTGCTTTATATGAAGGGACCTACATGGGATTAAATGTGTGTGTATTTTAACTGCTATGAATTTAGTGCCAGATTTTTCAATGTGAGCTAGATGCCTAAATCCCATTGAATGTCAATGGGAGTTAGGCACTTTCTGCGTAGGAGTTTTTGTAAATCCTACTAGGTGTTTGTCTGCATCTTTAGGCACCTAAATACCTTTGTAAATCTGGCCCTCGGTTCTTTAGCTTAAAGGGGTATATGTGCGCAGTGGTGCTCAGGTTCATGCAGAAATTCAAACTTTACCCTCTTACTATAGTTATGTGTAAAGCAAATTTGTACAACAGTTCTGTTATTACTCCTACAATATATAGTGCTAGAACCATAATTCAAGGATACAAACTCCATTCAGGGATACTGAGATATAATAACAATTTATTCATATAACAAATTACATAAATCCAGAAATATTACAAAAACCTTTTCAAACTTAAATTGATGTACCAACTCTATACAGTATAACAATCATTTTAAGGTAATGCAAATAATAATACTTGACACAGATATGACAATGCCCTGGATAAATCTTGTAGGATTAAGATAAACGTTACTGAATTAAGTTCAACACCTTTGAGAGCCACTATATTCAAAATGCAATTGTTTATGTGTTGTGAGATTGTATGTAACTTTGGGGATGCTAATGTCATTCCTCTGGTTGTCGGCCCTTTTTAGCCACCCCTCTGGAGAGGTTCAAACTAAATCCTCCAGGGATCAAGAGACAAAGAAAGGATTTTGGGATAAATAGCCTGATTTTAAACAGGCTCAGGGCCTTCTTCCTGATCCCCCAAGTGGACAGGAGCTATGGTCTATGGCAGGCCCCAACCTTCAAGAAGGGCTGGAAGGACTTGGTCTACTGATATCCCATAAGACTGAGTGCTTGTTATGACCTGAAGCTATGAACTTGAACCCACAAGGAAACTCCTTGTTCATCTTTGAGTGCTTGTTCATGTCCACTCCACTCAGCTGTGTGCGCACACACATGCATGGCAGCCGGAAGATTTTTTCCCATAGCAGCATCCGTTGGGTCGGCCTGGGCGCCTCCTGGAGTCACGCCTTCATGGCGCTCAATATAGAGCCCGGCTGACCTGCCACCTCCTCAGTTCCTTCTTACTGCCAGTGATGGTTAGCTGGAACGTCCCATAGCTCTTGCTTTAGCAAGCGCCTCTGTCCGTTTTGTTTGTTTATAGTTCTTCTGTGGTTAATAGTAGTTTTATAGTTAGTTTAGAGTGTGTACCCGGAGCCATTGTATGCCGTGGTCCCCGGGGTTCAAAAAGTGTGAGGTCTGCGCCAAGTGCATGCCAAAAAGTGACCCACACACGACATGTTTAAGATGCCTAGATGAGGGTCATCAAAAGGACCATTGCAGAATCTGCTGCGAGTTTCGCCCCAGAACTTTGAAAGAGAGGGAGCAGCGGCTCAAAGTTCTGCTTATGGAGACAGCTGTTTTCCCCCATTCAGACCTGGGACCAGTGATCCCACACCCAGCACCTCCTCCTTGGTGCGGAGCGCCCTGGCACCGTCATCCCAGGAACCGGTGCCGAGAAAGGACTCTGTGCAAGACTCTCAGCACCATCATGGCTCCTCCTGTATCCATTCGGTGGGTAGGCACCGGTTGCAATTGCTGGTGCCTCAGAAGAAAAAGAAGCCGGAGAGTGATCATTCTCCCCCGGCCCAAACTAAAGAGCTGACGACTGTGAGAGCCCAGTTGGGCCACAGCACCACATTGCCTGTGAGGGTCGTGTTGACTCCTGCCCTGGAGGAGCAGTTGAGTCCAGGTCCACCCTGCTCGCTGGAACCTACGAGTCAGCAGCTGCAACTCCCATCAACCCCGGAGGTGTTTGAGGCGGCTCAGGACTTATTACGCCAAACAGCGCCGTTCTCACCTCTGAGGAGGGATGAACTACTGGCACCAACAACACCGGCCCGCCCCATAGTACAATCAAGAGGGAAGCTGGCCATATTGTCCAGGCGCTCGCCTTTTCTACAGCACCCCCCGCCACCAGTAGCCCCAGAACCAGAGCCCAGTCGGTCTCCTAGCTTCTGACGCTCGGCGCCTCGCAGCACAGCTCCTCTGTGGTCTTCTTTTTCTGAGACCTTGGAGTCGGAGTCCGACTCCTATCGCTCCGGCAGAAGTAGGAGCAGGAGAGCCAGGTCGCGGCAGGAGAGACGAGCCTACCTGGCAACATGGCTGCCGCAGTGGCAGAACTCGACACAGTGGCTCTTCTGGACGCCCTGGGCCTTCCATCAAAGCCAGGGACAGAGCCAGGGGTTGTGCTCGGCATCAACATCTGTAGCTTTGGCTACCTTCGTGCCACCTTCTGTCCCTCATGGACCTGCAGCTCCGGTGCTCTCTGGTCAGCCGTTTCCTGAAGGTCTCGACAGGAGACATCCGCATGTCCAACAGCCGGTCCCAGCCTGGGACCTTAATCTGGTCCTTTCCAGACTGACGGGGCAGCCTTCGAACCACTGGCGACATGCTCCCTGCTCTACCTATCGTACAAGGTGGTGTTTCTGGTAGCGATAACTTCAGCCAGGAGGGCATCTGAGCTCAAGGTCCTAACATCAGAGCCTCCTTACACCGTGCTCTATAAGGACAAAGTTCAGCGCAGGCCACACCCAGCTTTCCTCTCGAAGGTTGTTTCCCAATTTCACATCAACCAGGACATCTTCCTCCCAGTCTTCTATCCTAAGCCACACTCAAGTGGCAGGGAGCAGAAGCTTCACTAATTGGATGTCCACAGAGCGCTAACCTTCTACATCGAGAGAACGAAGCCGTTCCAAAAGTCAATTCAACTGTTTGTGGCTATGACAGACAGGATGAAAGGTCTTCTAGTCTCCTCCCAATGAATTTCTTCGTGGATCACGTCATGCATCCTGGAATACTACACCCTGGCAGGAGCACCTGCCCTTCCGCTCACAGCGTGCTCCACCAGGGCGCAGGTTCCCACCCAGGAAAATATGCAGAGCGCCGACATGGTCCTCCATACATGTTTTCATTGTGCATTATACGATTAACCAGCAGGCCAGAGACGACGCAGCCTTTGGTAGAGCAGTGCTCCAATCAGTGCATAACTCCAACCCAGCCTCCAGAACTTAGGCTTGGGGGGTCACCTGATTGGAATGGACATGAACAAGCACTCGAAGAAGAAAAAAGAGTTACTCACCTTCTAGTAACTGTTGTTCTTCGAGATGTGTTGTTCATGTCCATTCCAATACCCACCCTCCTCTCCCTCTGTCGGAGTAGCCGGCAAGAAGGAACTGAGGTGGTGGCGTGTCGGCATGGCTCTATATTGAGCGCCATGAAGGTGTGACTCCAGGGGGCACCCAGGTCGACACGACGGATGCTGCTATGGGAAAAATCTTCCGGCTGCTCTGCGTGTGCACACACCTGACTGGAAGGGACATGAACAACACATCTCGAAGGACAACAGTTACGAGAAGGTGAGTAACTGTTTTTTAGGGTTGGGTTGATCTTGGATAAACTTATTAGCATGTAAATAGGTTCTTTTATTGTTTTTAATATGGCTTCTCTGTAGTGCTTTAAACTTAAGAATAAAATAGGCTTGCAAAGAAAGTGCTGTATGGCAAAGTATAACTAAGGCTGCGATTTAGTCATGGATTCCATGACTTCCGAAGACCTCCATGACTTCAGCCAGTGCCGGCTGGGAGCTGCAGGGTCCCCTGCCACCTGCAGAGGCCGGGAGCAGCTGGGTACCCCTGCTGCTCATCCCCTGAGCTCCTGGCGGCGCAGGAGGCAGGGGGAACCCCACAGCTTGGAGTCAACGGAGGGGGGACCCTGGCGCTCCGAGCCCCCACGGCTGGAAGGGGATCCCTGGAGCTCCCAGCCCATCCACAGCTGCCCAGGCTCCCCATTTTGTCACAGATATTTTTAGTAAAAGTCAGGGACAGGATATGGGCTTCCATGAATTTTTCATTATTGCTTGTGACCTGTCCCTGACTTTTACTAAAAATATCCATGACAAAATCTTAGCCTTACGTAAAACTATTGGCAATTACTCTGTTTATTAGGCTCTGAAGAGACAGCAAGTAGGCCTGGTTAGGCACATTGTCCCTGCAGGGAATAACACAGTGAAGTTAGGAACTGTTCAGCCTGGAGAGACACTGGTCAGAAGGAAAAGAGATGCATGTCTCCATGCACGAGAGGTGAGGGCCCGGGGAGCTTGAAGCCTGAGACTGGGTGCCCTTGCTGTACTGGGGGAGTACAGGTACAGTTGCCCTGACCTGAGACACTACTATCCCTAAAATGCTGTCCTCTCCTAGGTGAAACATGGTAGCTCTTTAACAGCGAAGAGCAACATTAAACAGACTGATGCAGGAAGTGAAAAATAATATATGGAAATGACATTACAAGGGGAACATCAGGGAGGTAAAATATAATTATTTAAATTGAAATTTGGCCAAGATACTGTCACTAATGCAGCAACTCTTTTGAAAAATGCTGTGGATCTTTAATAAGCATGGATAGTTGGGCTTTAGGTTGCCTTATCCAAAAGACAGCATAGTAGCCCCTGTATGATACTGGAGCATTGTTTCGTAAATGACAAAGGGAGGAAGGCCACCTACTGAATCACCATTTGAGTTTTTCTTTCAACCTTTCCATTTAAATACTAAGTAGGCCCAAAGATAAATTCTGATGAGATCACAAGGCTTACAATTGTGCACTGCTTAAACCTGTTATGAAACCAGTGTCACCTGATTATACTTTATTGAATATTGTTAGAATGTTCTTTCTAAAGGAATTTTCCAACTAAGCCACACATGTAGTAGCAACAGACATCTGCATCTGTGTTCAATAGGTTTTTAACTTGATGTGCATAGCTGTTGCACCAACCCCAAAAAATTGTGAGCATCAAAGGAGGTTTCTTAGCTTCCATTGGATAAAAAAATAAATCTTGAGAAAAATGTTGACATTTGGGACAATATTAAATTATGCACCATCGTGGTATATGGATTTAATGTATCTGTTTCATATTTAGTATGAAATATTTACTATAGCAATATCTCCTTCATATGGTGTATCCCATCTCTCTCCGTATAAATCCTGTCTATGAAAAGGAGCTGTGAAAAATAGAAGACCTTATATGGAGTAAATAAAGAGCAATTTACAGACAAATGATGAATCTGAGAGATATGGAAGACATCCTAAGAGTAAAAAAAAATCCTCATAATTCATATCAAGTGAAACCACAAGTGAAATATGGAGGCCTTTCATCATAAATAGAATGATTCTATGTTCCACAGATGTTCACTTTGTCATGTCTATTTGAAAGATTTAAAATAATGTTTCATTCTTTTGTATTAAAATATGACAGAATTCTATCGTTTCAGGTTGAGCAGAGCTGTTTGTGTGAGTAGAGAACATCTCCTGCTGAAGTCATAGGGGACCTTCTGCAATCTGCTTTGCCTCGTTCCCAGAGGGTAAAAAAATATATTCCAAAACTCCTTATTAGTTTGATATTCAGTCAAAGATTTTTCTTTAACAATGGAAAGATATGATTAGTCTGGGATGAAAAGTTCTGCTGTACATAGAAAGGGTTCTTTGTAAAACTCCAGATAAAACTAAAACAAGGCGGGTTGAAACAGCCTGCTGAGTCTGCAGCTATAATGTACATTGTATGTACTGGCTTCAAACCCTCATCAAAAGTAAATGAGGCTTTGTCTACACTTAAAAAGGTTTGCTGGTACAGGTATACTGGTAGAGCTATACCAACCAAAACCTTCTTAGTGCAGACACAGCTCATAGTGGCAGAACTAGTTCCCCAAACAAAAAAACTATACTGTCAAAAGGATTTTCTATCTGTATAACTATGTCTACAGTAGGGCTTTTGTTAGCATAGCTATGTAGGTTAGGGTGTGATTTTTTTCTCTCACACTCCTAACTGACAAAGCTATGGAAAGTTTTACTGGCAGTGTAGACCAGCCCCCAGTAAGGACAGTAGTGACTGCACTGATTCCAGATAAGCAAAATGGCTGCAATGCTGTTATTTTAATATGTTTAGTAAATTGGGTTGAGTCCTGAAACATTTCATCCCCAACACATATACCTGTGCTTGTGTGCAAGTCATACCAGGCAGGGACAATGCATGAGTTAGTAAAGGATGATGAGCAAATCCCATACAGCCATTACTCTACTTGTCATCCTGCTTGCATGGAAAAGTAGTATACAAGTGGCCTGTGGCAGGGGATGTGCCTGGAGTTATAGTAAAACCTTAAGATGTACATACTTTGTAGTTTCAGGGGACTGTTTGTTTCTTTAATTTTGTAATTAAAATTAATTATATTCCCTTAAACTGCGATACTGACCTTTTAAACTGGATGTACCCCTACACTGAAAAGTGTAAATGCACTATTTATACTTGTCTTAAAAAATATCAAAATCCAGAAAGAATTACAATAATCTCTTAAATTTAGTTATTAATTCAAACAAGCCTAAATTAAATTGAAGCAGCAAACTATGGGGGAGTGGGGGGAATTAAGTCTATCTGGTTGCACTGAAACTCCATCCAAAGCTCCTCACCAGACTATTGTTACAAAGTTTACAACAACCAGAACCTGCTCATTTCATGTTTATTCTCAGAAGGCACAACTCAGTATTAGGTGCTTATTGGAAATACTAATTTTACAAGTTAACTCTTTAATATATGTCACAAACCCCAGAGTGGGTGTATACTGTAATTAGACCAAAAGGCATTTCTTACTTTAACAGTAAAAGACATTTTTAATGTAACAATATTTCAGATAAATTAAATGTTTTTATAACAAAACAGATGCAAATATTCATTAAAATTGCAATACTTAGAACACATACAGCACTTTTCACTTTCAAAGTGCTTTACAAATCTTTACCAAATAATTCCTCACAACACCCTTGTGAGGAAGGTATTACGCACCATTTTACAGGTGAGGAAATTGGCAGTGTGTGACTTGCTCAAGACACAAGAGGGGGGAATCTGTCGACCATAAAACTAGAACTCAGGAATTCTTGGCTTCCAATCCTGTGCCCAGACCATACATCTCAATACAGTTGTTACTTTAAACTTTGTATAAGAACACCCAAAAAGTTGTTCTAATAAGAGGTAGCCTCCATATAATGGTTTGGGTACAACAGATTGTACAGAGGTTTTGCCTTATTTTTAAGTTTGGTGCAGCTGTAAGAACCAGTGTAAATAACACTACATTTCCCCATTCAAGAACTGACCAAACATAGGTTTAATTAATTTATGAGATTATCATCATCATTAACTATTTATATTGCAATAGCACTTGGGACACCATTCATGGATCAGAGACTCACTGTGCTAGGAACTGTGAACAAATCCCCAAAAGGTGAACCCTTTAAACTTTTTCTTTCTTCTTGCTAATATAATCCATCCTGTTCAGATCAAGAAAAAAGCCTTTAGATCTAATACTTGTGTATTTCAACTACTCAGGTAAAAGAAATGAAATATAATTAAAATGTTGGCACTTAGTGTCCAAAGAAGAATGTATATTTCAAAGCACTTTTGGGAATTGTTCCTTGACACAAAACATTATTTGGACCTGATATTTGATGTAAGTTTTCTTTTTATTGTTTTGTCTACTTTAAATTTGATGTTACCTCCAGAAATACATAAAATAAAAAACATGAAAAAAATTGAGCCTGGATTAAGATCATTCAAAACTGGCTATTTAGCAACTTCTTTTCAATAATATAAACTGAATGAAAGCAAACATTTCTAACTACAAGACCATGAATTCTCTACTCCTGATTTTTTTAACAGTCCAACTTTACTTGTTTCAGTTTTCCTGTAAAGGTCACGTGCAAAGGGAAAAATGGGGTTGTGCCCTTTTTTGTGATAAAGGCTTGAATTTTTTTCCTGCCTTTTTTTTTTTTTTTGTTTAAGCCTTAAAAGGATGTCAATTAGGGTTACCATACGTCCTCTTTTTCCCCGGACATGTCCGGCTTTTCGGCAGTCAAACCCCCGTCCGGGGGGAATTGCCAAAAAGCCGAACATGTCCGGGAAAATGGCGGCTCTGCTCCTCCCCGACTCTTCGGCTCTGTTTAAGAGCCGGGCTGCCCGAGCGCTACTGGCTTTGGGCAGCCCCCCGTGCCTCCGGACCCTGCGCCGCCGGAGCCCGGGAGGGGAAGTGCCCGGCCAGGGGCGCAGGGTCTGGAGGCATAGGGGCTGCCCAAAGCCCGAGCGCTACCGGCTTCACGGTTTGCCGGGCAGCCTCCAGACCTTGCGCCCCCAGCTGGGTGCTTCCCCTCCTGGGCTCCAGCTGTGCTGGGGAAGCGCCGGCCGGGGGCGCAGGGTCTGGGAGCTGCCCGGCAAACCCTGAAGCCAGTAGCGCTGGGGCAGCCCTTTCCCTGTGGCTGGGAGTGGGAGGGAGCGGAGTTAGGGTGGGGAAGAGGCGGAGTTGGGGCGGGGCTAGGGGTGGGGAAATGGGCAGGGCCAGGGCCCGTGGAGGGTCCTCTTTTTTTATTTATTAGATATGGTAACCCTATGTCAATTCTTATTTCCTTTTTGGTGGTGGACTTCTTGGATGACTCAGATTTGTATAGGAAACTTCCTCAGACAATAATTGAATGGGTCGGGTATTAAATCTTTCCAAAAGTCTCCCAAGTATTTGAAATAGGTGTAAACATAAAAAAAACAAACCCACAATTTTAAGCAGTGTGGATAACCATGTCCTGTCTACTAATAAGATTTCATTTCCTTTGGTCATGTCTACACAGTGAGTTAGCATGCAGCAAGCCAAAGAGCAAATCTACAATGCATCACCTTGATGTGTAATGTCCCGTGTGGACACTTGTAGTTTAGTGAAGGTCCTAGAGTGTGGGTTAGCAACTATGCTTTCAAACAGTAGTATGCTAACCCACACTCCAGGACTTTCTCCGTGCTACACTGTTTGTAAGGGTGTCCACATGGGACTTTGTTGTGCTGCAAGCTGATGCGCTGTAGACCCACCTTGGCTTGCCCTGCAATAACTCGCCACATATATGAGCCTTTTCTACCATGGTCATAATCATACTAGTTCCTCCACTGTCCATGGAGTCTGTCACAAAGTCTAGATTTCTAAAGTAAAAACAAGAAGGAAAATATTTTCAAAGAGAATCTCCACCAAACTTTCAGACCTGCTGCTCTAGAAATCAGAAAGAGGGAAAAAAGGGCACAAACCTATTTTTCCTTTGTTACATCACCTTTAAAGCAAAGCTACAAGAAACAACTAAAATTTGACTTTTGTTTAAAAAAAAAAAAAAAAAAAAACAGTCAGGTAAAGCAGAAGCAAGGGTATGGGTGAAATGTTTGAGGGGGAAAAAAATATATGAGGGCTCTGGCCTACTTTCCGTGTGCTGATTTGAACTACACATTGTGGGTACCACCTAGTGGAGACAGGGAGGATTCTTCATCTTGCATTCTTTATTACCTTTACCCTACTACTTACAGCCGGGGGCTTCCCGCCCAAAGGCAATGCTCCGCCTCCCAGACCAGTCACCTTGACCCGAGAGGGCGAGCATGCACCTGCGCTGGTTCTCAGTCCCACTGCAACGAGGAATGTAAATATCGGTTACGAACGTTGACCGGTTAAATGATTACAATGATATCGTTTAATTGGTTAACTGTTACCCAAGGTCGCTGCGGCTGGGCTGGCGCAGCCGGGACCCCTCTGGCCAATGGTTAAGGGCCGGTTAACCGATAAACCTCCTGCGTTGGTTAAACGTTTACATCCCTGTTTGCAACCCCCGTATTCCCGGTTGGGGTTTAAGCCGGAGTCTCTCGTGGATGGGTTTCTCAAAGCCCAGCCCGGGCAGGCGAGCGGTGACGTAGGACTCCCCGCTTCCAGGTGCCCAGGCTCAAGCCGTTTCTCGCAGCTGGCTGCAGGGAAAAGCTTGAGCGCAGGGCCGAGCCCGCCGTGGGCTCCCCAACGAGCCCCTCGTGCTGGCGGAGCCCGGGGCAGGACTCAGCCGCATGGGCCGGGGCGCCCAGGCCAGAGTCCCTCAGCGATGCTGCTCAGTTCATGCCACTTCTTTCCGAAGCTCGCCCTGGACGATGGGGACCGCGGGGGAACTGCTGCCCGCAAGGCGCGGGGACAGCCGACTGGGCCTGCGCCCCATACGCCGCCACCGCCGCTCCGCCCTATGCCTCCCTCGCCGCAACCCCCAAGGTCTCACTCCGAGAGCCGTTAAGTTACCCGGGTCTATTTGAACAGCATCATAGGAATAATCGGCTCGCGCAAGACGCTGATTGGTTGATCGTCTCGCGCTGTTATTGGCGGAGGCGGCAAAGGGTGGGTGGGGTTGAGTCGGTGTGACAGGACCTACTCACTTTCCTTGGAAAGGGAGGGGGGCAGGCATCCATGTGCGATGGTTTAACCCGTCCCATCCCCTTCCTAGGCTCGAGCTCTCTGGCCAGGCCTCTACCGCCGCACGCGCGCGCCCCGCCAGGACCCCGCGGGCTGGCCAAAATATTGCCTGAGTCTAGGAGACAGACAGTTGTGCTGGGGTTCCTAGCGCGCCCCGTAATGCGGCCTAGCGCGCCTACAAGATTTTTGTGAGGAGACGAAGCTCTGTTGGCCGCGGCTACCCTTTCAATCCCGAGGGGCCTGGAGGGATTTCTCTGCTGGCGTTTGCTCAGGAAGGCCGTACACGCCCTGGCGCGAGGGGGCAGGTGTAGGGTCCTGGGGCAAGGGAAAACCCGCCAACTTTCCCGTTGTGGGGAGCGCGGGACTGGGGCGCCCTATAGTCTCCATAGCAACCAGGGAGGGTGATTCTAGGAGAGCGTGCCCCCTCCCGGCGGCACCGGGGCCAAGCGAAGATGTAGCGGGTGAGGAGACGCGGCGCCGGCCGGCAGGGACCCTCCCCCCAGGAGTCACAGGACTCACCCCATCCCTTGCGGGTCAGGAGCGGGGGGAGGGGGCGAGGCCGCCTCCACTCACTCTGGGGCCGGTGGAGTTTGGGGGTTTCCCCTCCCGCCTCAAGTGCCTGGGGAGCCTGTGATTCCTTCCCGGGGACACGCTCCAGCAGCTCTCGCGGTCGCGGTCACCCTCCCCGGCCGGGGGGAGGGAGGGAATGGCTGGAATAAAGGGCTGAGTCGGCTTTAGTCTCACGAACTGCGGCGCCAGGGGCCCTGTGGGTATCAAGTGGCGCGGGGGGGGGGGGGGGGGGGGGGGGCGGCCGCCTTCCCGCGTCGGGGCCAAACCCCGCTGCGGGCTCGGGTTCTTCGTGCTCGCAGAAGGTGCTATCGCTGGGCGGGCTTCCCCGCCACGGCGCCCCCAACAGCCCCGCTCTCCAGCGCGGGTCAGGCGGGCTCCAGCGCATTCATGCCTTGGCCCCGTGTCTGCTGTGAGGTGGGCCCGATCTTCTACACTAGACTGAAACGTCAGCGCAGCCCCTTTCAGGCAGGCCCCTGGACACAGCCAGGGGAGACGACCTGGTTTTGGTCATTCCCAACCCCCGCCTAGAGTCAAGAGTGCTGAAGGTGAAGCGGCTCTTGCCCAGTCCTCTGAGCCACGCGGGCCACTAGAAAGTACTGTCATGAACTTTTATTGCATGCATGGCCGCGTCCCATAATAAAAGTAAACGTAACATGTATTTGACAGGTGTTACTGCCGCTTGCAGCTTTCTGTCTAGGGTGATCTCATTCCCCGTCCCCATTATTTGTGAGTGAGGAAAAAATGCCAGGTGTATTACCGACTGATGCTACTGGGCTTTTGAGAGGTAGTCCGTCAAAGAAAAACAGACTTTCCCTGAAGCTTTTCCAAAAAAAGGAAACGAAAAGAGCACTGGATTTTACAGAGTCACAAGAAAATGAACAAAAGAGTTCAGAATACAGAGGCTCAGAAATGTATGTAAGAGTTTAAGATTTTCTGATTATAACCTGGTCAATGCTAAACATTCTAAGAAGTATTTTTATTTTATGTGAGAAATAGTTTGTTTAATAATGGACAAGTAGGAGTAAAAACATCTTAATAAATGGATGTCTTATCAACCTGGCTCTTGAAAACTAAACTGTTCTGCTTGGGCTCTTGAAAACTAAACTGTTCTGCTTGCTGCACTGCTCCAATAGAGAATAAATGTCACAAAGCATGTTATAATGGAATGTTTGAGTCAGTTTTATCTAACTGAACTGATTTTGCTACTTGAAACCTGTTTTTCTGAAATTTAAGAAAATGAGAGGTGACTGAGTTTACACTTATGGATGTTAACCTTCCTTGTAGAATGTCTAACTTGTGGAGAATGTGATCAATACACTAAGCTAACAGAGGATACTTATTCAGATTTATGTCTCAAATTATTAAAAAAAAATATTCTGGCTTTAAAGAATTTGCAAACCACAAACCTGTTTTTCAAAATGAGATTGAAGTGAGTCTTAATGCCTGGGCAAGGTTCTGGATTTTAAAGTTCCATTTCTAGTACTTGTACAAGCATCGGCAGTTCCAGTACTAGCTTTCTTCCATTACATTTCACCAGTGTCCCTCAATGAGGCTTCCAGCTCACTTCATACCAGGTAATGAAGAGGGTTAGATGGGAATAGGAGAATTACAAGCACATTAAATTACAAATGCACTGATGACCATTTAAGCCTTTGTTTTATTACACCAATACAATGTGTTAACAGTCTAATGCTTCTACACTGGCTTTTGGTTGCTTCTCTACATAATGGACTGAGTCTTGCCCTTGGGTTTGTGTGCAGGAATTTCTGCCATGATAATCTTTTGGCGATGGGAGGGGGAAGGTTAGAATGGAAAGTATACACTGTGGCATTTTTTGCTTAGTGCTGCAGTAACTAAGTCTATGAATAACTCAAATGTTATAGAAAAACTTGTAGAGTTTTTTCCATATTGGTTTGAAGGACTTCAGAAAAAACTGTCTGACTAGGTGTAGCACATAGCACATAGGCGCCCTACCAAATTCATGGTCCATTTTGTTCAATTTCACTATTACAGGATTTAAAAAATAATAAATTTCATGATCTCAGTTATTTAAATCTGAAATTTCATGGTGGTGTAACTGTAGGGGTCCTGACCCAAAAGGGGACTGGTGGGGTTTGCAAGGTTATTGTAGGGGGGTCATAGTACTGTCACCCTTATTCCTGCACTGCTGCTGTTGGCGGCACTGCCTTCTCCGCCTGCCCAGCTCTGAGCAGCAGCTGCTGGCTGGGAGCCCAGCTCTGAAGGCAGTGTGCCAACAGCAGCGCGGAAGTAAGAATGACATGGTATGGTATTGCCACCCTTACTTCTGTGTTGCTGCTGGTGGGGTGCTGCCTTCAGAACTGGGTGTCTGGCCACTCAGCTCTGAAGGCAGCGCAGAAATAATGGTGGCAATTCTATGACCCCCCCTACAATATTCTTGCAAAGCCCCCACCATGCCCTTTGGGTCGGGATCTCCAATTTGAGAAACACTGGTGTCCCATGTGAAATCTGTATAGTATAGGGTAAAAGTACACAAAACACCAGCTTTCACGGGGGAGACCAGACTTTGCGGTCCATGATGCGTTTTTCATGGCTGTGAATTTGGTAGGGCCCTACACATGGGTATTGTACTATTCCTGGAATATCTGTGTGCTTATTGCAAACCTTTTTGCATAAATTTCCTAGTAAATACTGTTTCTGTTGAGTGGTTCCATCTTTGAGCATACAGCATAGCATGAGTGTCAAAAACTGATAGTTTTGGTACCATCTATGATCTATTGACAGTATAAAAAGATTAATTTTATATAGTAGTATAAGGGCCAGATTTTTTAAGGTATTTAGGTACATAACTCCTTTTAAAAATCCAGCCCCAAGTGTTAAAAGATGTTTTGTAAGAAGTTAATGATGTGAAGGATAAACACTTCAAAAGGTCAAGATGTATATGCATGTGTTCTAAGATGTAAAAAAAAAAAAAAAAAAAAGTCTTGCTTTCTATTACATACTCTCTTCTCTGTTTGATAGTGATCAGGTTGTTCCTGCAGCACAGCCTCCTTCACCCATTAGTTGCGAGAAAAAAGACAACATGCTGCCTTTTGTGGGCTTGAACAATCTTGGCAATACTTGTTACCTTAACAGCATACTTCAGGTAAATTCAATTTTGGGGATTGGAAAAGATATTTGCGTTATCGTTAAACATTTTATACAAACACTTTAGACTCCTAATTTGACAAAATATTGGGTAAAAATGGGATTGAAGGGAGATACCGCACACTCAAGGCAGCCAATGGTGCACATATATCTATATCTACTCCTGCTCACTTGCAGGAGTAATTGTTTTATAAAGAAATTACTGCGTTGCCCTAAAGGTTTGCTCCCAGGATTTGGCACGAGTTGGCCTTGTTCTCTGACCACACCACTTTCCTCGTTTTGCGTCATTGTGCCAAGTTAGGTGCACGAGTGGAGGCAGAACTTGGTGATGTAAATCCCTTTGTATTCTGCAGAGGGATGCAGATTGCCCTTTAATTTAATAAAGCAGAGTTCCATCCAACACTAATAGTTGGAATATTCCAAGGGATGTTATCAAGTAGTTGAAACTCACGATTTTATTATTTTTGTTTCCCAATTTATGAAATTAAAAAAATAACTAATTTGAATCTCTTTTAAAACTGAAGTATTCCCTGGCAATGTTGGAAACTCAATATCTTTGTGCTAGTGCAGGAAACCAGAAAGACAAACTGCTGACTAGTCATTTCTCTACACAAGTGTAAAAAGTGTAGTAAAGTGAAAAAATACAGTGTAAGTGATGGAAATGAAACAGCTGTTTAGTTTACTTTTCAGTCGTTCATGTTAACTGACTTATCTTCTATCCCTTTAATCACATGGGTGGAATTTTCAAGTGTCTAAGGGAGTCAGTTGCCCAATTCTTATTAAATTTTGCAGCTTTTAAAATCACTGGAAGTTGGACATCTGACTCCCTTTGGCGTTTTAAGTATTATGAGTGAGATTTTTCAAATTTGCACCTTAGTTTTAGTTAGTGGAGATAACTATATAAATAGTCAGGGATTCAGAAGTAAGCTTTCCACTACAGCTCTACATTCCTGAATATCTCTCGTACTGTAAAATGAGTGTTGAGTGGCAGGGAGAAGCTTAACTTATTGGACTGAAATTTGGTAGACAAGGTTCCCTGATCTGCAGCAGACTTCCAATGGATGTTGGATTGAGCACCTAATCTTTCTTCCTCAGTTCCTTACCTGTAAAGTGGAGATAGGAAAGAATTATCTCACAAGGACTTTGAGAGGATAAATTCACTAATGTTTGAGGTATTACAGTATTTATGACCTCCATTTTCTCAAATGCCACAGTGATGAGAGCCACATAAGTACCTAGGTAGAACTTCTTTACTCTTGTGCTTAAGTTTTTAACATGAATATTATATTAATATTGTTTTTAAATTGTACTCTACCTATATTTGCACAGCCTGGGCCATCGAGGTTTCTGCATCCTGGCGTGCTGTACAACAACCTAGGAGAAGCAGAAGCAGATCTTGGCCTATGTGCATGGACTTTTAATGTCAGTTTTAACTTTAATTTCATGTACAACTTTTGCTCACTTTAAATTTTTTTTTCTTGTTTTATACTGCTGCTGCTAGGTGTTATATTTTTGCCCTGGCTTTAAAACTGGAGTGAAACACTTATTTAACATTATTTCAAAGAAGAGAGAAATGTTAAAGGATGAAGGAGAACAAAAGTCAGACAAGGTAAATTTTATATATATCTCATTTGATCTTTCTTTAGCTGTAATTATGCAAGTAAGTGCAGAATAAATTAAACGATCATATCTTGGAATATGTAGGGGCACACAGTAAAGAGCTTTTTTTAACTTCCTGTTGAAGAAAATTTACCTTTATTATAGTGGAATCATTTTTGACCCATTTACAACTTATAACACTGCCCTTCAAAGTTATTTCTGGAAGGTTTATAAGTAAGATTGCAAATCTTTCATGAACGTCACAGATTCCGTGACTTCCGCAACTGCAGGGATTGACCCCGGGCCGCCCCCTCCCCACCCCCCCGGAGCGGCAGTAGGGCCCCGGGCCGCCCCCTCGCCCTGGAGCGGTGGTGGGGCCCCAGGCTGACTCCTGCCCCAACAGTTATTTTGGGGATAGAATATCCGGTGGAATCTGTTGGTCTTTCATATATTGCTTCCTGCAGGCAAAAAAGCAATATATTTAATGTTTCAAGAAGCACCTGCTTCCATCCCCTTAACTGATAGAAATGCTGGCAATGACAGACAGAAAAGGGATAAAGGAGGCAGGGGAAAAAACCTTCAACTGTTGTATTCAGAGGAAAAAGCGCAACTATTGTCTTTTCTTTTATGATTACAGGGAAGTTGTAAAGAAGATCCTTTGGCAAGTTATGAACTAATCTGCAGTTTGCATTCCTTGATTCTTTCAGTGGAACAGCTTCAGGCCAGCTTTCTATTAAATCCAGAAAAATATACAGATGAACTTGCTACTCAGCCAAGAAGGCTACTAAACACACTTAGGTATAAATAATCTTAAATGAAATGTCAGAATTTTCACTGAAATTTGAGCTGATTATAATTTGTGTATTACAATCTTAAGAAAACATTGGGGATTGATGTTCTTAAATTTGATACACTAACATAGGAAATGTTCCCCCCCCCCATTCCATGCAGGGGATTGCATCAGTTCTGCTACTCAGAAGAATTCTCTAGCAGCCACATAGTGAAACTGATATAATACCAGTCAATTTTACTGTGGGAAGATGGCCCAAGATAAAATTTGTGCACCTACTGTTTCAGCTTTCTCTTGTGGTATCAAGGTTTAGAGCGAAGATTACAGGCCTTGATCCTGTAAGGTTCTGAGTACTTTGGCCCAAATCCAGCAAAGCATTTAAATACGTTTATGTCACTAGGACTACACAAATGCTTTAATTTAAGTATGTGATTAAGTGCTTTGCTGGATCAGAGCTAGAGTGCTCAGCACCTTGCAGGATTCAGCCTGTGAAATAGCCATTTGCCCCCAGCTTCCTTTCCATGGCTACTTGTGGTACATGGACCTTCTCTTCAGGCCTGGACTTTTTACCCAAACATCCCTAATTTTGAATCTTTAATCATATTATAGTTAGCTACTTAGTAAATAGTCTGCAGTGTGGCACCTCTAATTTTTTATTCTTAATCCAGTGCAGAATCGTTCTTAAAATTGTGCTCTGCTTTTTGTCAATTGTAGCACTTAATGGGGATGGGCATTATTAAATAATTGAGGTAAACTGGTGGTATTTATTGATAATACACCTGGACATCGATCTTGTGGTATTGTTCTATCACAGAAAGGTAGTGTCTAGCAAATAGAGAGGGGACACAAGGAGTTAGGATGGGGGGACACAAGGGTTCTATGTCAGACTGCCTCCAAATTATGATATTGGTCAAGTCAATTCACTTCTTTGGCCTCAGCTTTCTCATGTGTAATATCCAGAAACATTTATTGCACATGGATATTGTGAGGTTGTATCTGTATTTATATATAATCTTTCAGTTGAGAACATGAAAGTGTTTTACAAAGTAATACATCTGTATCAATCCTTTAGTATTAGTTTCTTAATGTCTATTGTAAAATGTAGTCTTATGTTCCAATATTTTCATCCTTTTGTGATTAACACAGAAGTGCTACACAATTTTGGGTTAGTTTCTGAAATGATCAAATCCTTCCTCTTTGACTCTTCTTGTGTTTCCACCCTAGTCTGTGGGCTCTCTCACTGCCAGGCATAAATTAAAAATATAAAATCTACATAGGAGTTCCATTGTAACACAATAACTGATCACATGTGGTAGGCTCCAGATGTATCATTTCAAAACAATATAACACTTCCCTTTTTCTCAATAGAGAACTTAACCCTATGTATGAAGGATATCTGCAACATGATGCCCAGGAAGTATTGCAGTGTATCCTAGGAAACATCCAGGAAACGTGTCAGATATTGAAGAAGGAAGAATTGAAAAATATTCCAATGGAAGAGCCTATAGCTCATTTGGAGGAGAAGTCTAATCAAAATACTGAAAGCAATGGCATTAACAGCCCTGGTGAGGAAAATGACTATGCAACAAGCAGTCACACTGCAGAGGAGTCTGAAGACAAACTATCCAAAGGAAATGGGAAAAGGAAAAGTGATACTGAGAGTGGGAATGCAAAGAAAAAATCTAAAGTATCCAAGGAGCATAATGCAGTAGAGGGAAATCAGAGACAGACCAGATCAAAGAGGAAAGCAACAGTGGAGAAACTAGAAAATCATACAGATGCCATTGCTAAGTATTCTATTGAAAATGAGATTGCAAAGCCAACACAGAAGAAATCACGACTTAGATTAAACTGGTTTAAGTCTTCAGGCAAACAACCCAGCATTCTGTCTAAATTCTGTAGTGTGGGAAAGCTAGCAAACAACTTGGGATCCAAAGAGCAGATGAAAGAAACTGATGGCTGTGAGATTGAAGAGGCATCTGTAAAGTGTGAAAATGGTAATATAAAAGAATATTTTGAACCTGCATCCCCTGTGGAAAGTGCTGGTGAAAAAGGAATTGAAAAACCACTACAAGGAGGTTAGTAAAAAATGTGTGGGCTTAATGTAAACACAGTAGGACCAAGAAACAAATACACCTGGGAAGTTAGTGCTCAAATACCATAGTGAGGATTTGAAATCTATTTTTCCTTAAATGGAAAATTTCTACACCCAATGTAATCATATAGGATATATATCTATCTGGAAGGGACCTTGAAAGGTCATCAAATCTAGCCCCCTGCCTTCACTAGCAGGACCAAGTACTGATATATAAATAAAATACCTGACATACAGATATGTCTAAGATATATAATAATAATTAGAAATTAGAGTGTGAGCAGAAAATAAGGCTCATTGTAGTAATGCAGTGTAAAAGGGTTAGAAGAATGCCAAATTTATACTCGTATTACCTCTTGCTAATTTATAATGTAGAGTGTGGGTTGTGGACTTTGAAAAGTCCACAAGTGTTTATGTTCCTCACAAGAGAATTATTTATCATTAAGGTTAATACCAACATATACATAATCCATTAATGATACAAAACAAATTACCCAAGATGAGACATTTTCAATAAAGGATAAATCTAGAATCTAATCTTAAAATAAAATTTGAAAAATTTGAGTGTTCCAAGATCAAGATTTTTTTTCATATGCTTTATTCAATACCCAATTTATTATGTGCTTGTTTTTATGGTATGTTAAATATTATAATACAAATTAAGGAATTTGAATATCTAAAACTGAGACCATGTCTGTTGTGCACAATGCCAGTTCAGAAAGAATAGTACCAATAACTGTCCTTCATGTACTACTGTGAATAACAACTTTTTGTTAATATAAACAATCTATTATGTAACTTTTTCTAGGTTCAGAGTTAGCTGTTTTTGAATTAGTGGAGAAACTGTTCCAGGGTCAGTTGGTATTGAGAACACGATGTTTGGAGTGTGAATGTTTTACTGAAAGAAGAGAAGACTTTCAAGACATCAGTGTGCCAGTACAAGAAGATGAACTTTCTAAAGCAGAAGAGAGTTCTGAAAGTAAGTAACAGTAAAGGGTCACAATGTGCATATCTGATTAATATATTTATAGTTTTGGGATCGGAGGGAGGGAGATGTGCCCTTGGTGTTTATAGAGGAATGTTACTTTGAAAAATGTGAAATGAAGTAACATTCAACTTCTGCTCTTAGATACACATCCACTGACTTCCCTAGGAATTGTGTGAGTTGTGCACTTGTCTTATCTCAGCCTTTGAAGATTTTGTTTAAATCTGAAACAAAGCAGCATACCAACTGTTTTTCAATCTGAGTTAATCTACATCCTGGCTGGTATCTCTCATTTTTGCACTTCCTGAGATTCAATGAGCAGAGATAATTTACTTATCTTGGTTTAGGGTCTATTTGGTGCATTTTTAATATTCTTAACTTTAATACTAGTTCTTGCAAGTGTCTTAACTTTTATAGCTCTGTTTTAAAATTCTTGTGGTATATAATGGAAATGTATACAACTGTGTATCTGTAAATGTAATAATTCTCTTTTGTAGTTTCTCCAGAGCCAAAAACAGAAATGAAGACCCTAAAATGGGCAATTTCACAGTTTGCATCAGTAGAGAGGATTGTGGGAGAGGATAAATACTTCTGTGAAAACTGTCGTCATTACACAGAAGCAGAACGCAGTCTTTTATTTGATAAAATGCCTGAAGTTATAACAGTTCACTTGAAGTGCTTTGCGGCTAATGGCTTAGAGTGAGTATTGCAGATAAACTATATTAAGAAACAGTGCTGCTGGAAGAGAAACCTTGCCAAAACAGATGCAAATGTTTAAATTACAAAACTTGTTTGTAAACTGAATTTAACTTTGAAACATCACTTGTGAAAACAGAGGAATACAAGTAGTTTATTAGCTGTTTAGCACAGGCTCTTCCTATTTTAGCAAGCCACTAAAGAATTTTCTCAGTGTTAGATTTTTACCATGTTTTGTAATAGCTTGTGAAAGCTGGGGAAAATATTCTCAACATCTCATGCCAACATTTTTGTTTTCTTATATTCCTAATGGAGCTTGAAATTAAGATTTAAAAAAAATTTTTTTTTTAAAAGAATAACGTGTTAATATCAACAATGGGGATAGATTAACTATTTCAGGATAACTAGTTAGTTAAAGGAGCTACAGAGCATAAAACTGGATTTGGCAACTGTAGATGGTAGAGATTTTGTCACTGAGTGGAGGATATTTTAGAAAGAAAATACTGGAGATTAGCCTCCCACGTTCACAACACATTTTTAAAGTATACCAAATTTAGACCATAGTAATTTGACTATGCCTTTGACTTTAAAAACACTCCACTACATTAATTTAGTTACTATAAGTGCTATTTACGTCAGTGCCTGTAGTTGAGCATTGGCAATATGCTCCTATACTATGTAAATCTTTATTTTGCTGAAAAGGTTACCGTGCCTAATTTCAGTATCTACTTTTTCTTCCAAATTTATGAATGTGAACAAAAATATTCTAGCAAATAGAAATGAATATGAATAGTACAATAGCAGTACACATCTGAGAATTTGGCTACAGCAACATACTTAATACAATTGTTTTAGGAGCAAGTTGGAAAAGCACATGAGCAAGTCACAATAGCACTATTCAGATCTCTGTAGAGACATACCCATAAAGTGACAGAAGGCCACATCTGAATACATTTTCATTATATTGTAAAATGTATTAAGAAGGTTATTTGTTGTAATCATCATCCAACCAATACATTAGAAATTAATGATCTAACATTACTATTTGAGCTCACTTACAGTTTTTCATATGTTGAAACAACATATGCAGATTTGATCTGGCTTTCCAGCCTTCCCAGTATTATAAATTACAAGTGATTACTTTCCTGCCACCTGCATCATTTCCTCAGGAAGCAGTAAATGGACACACTGTGCTTATTGACTCAATATTCCACCACTTTACTTCAGTCCCAGACCATGTTCCATCTTCCTGCTACTCAATACTGCACAGAATCAGAATTCAAGATATTAAATTAAATTACCCAAAGTTACAACTTCACTTACTGATTTAGGATGTTTTAGAGGTCCTAAATCTGTTAGAAGCTTCCTGTGTGACCTTGAGCAAGTCACTTAATTTCTCAGGGCTTTAGTCCCTATCTATAAAATGGGGATAATACTTTCATTCAAGATATATTTTGAAACTTAATTAATATTTATAAAGTGCTTGGGGAATCCAGGTGGAAGGTGCTAGGAGTAGCACAAAACATGACTTGACAAATGAATGGTGCTAGGATACACTGTAAACAGTTACTGATAGCAACTTTATGTACATATATTTATAGCCAATATAAATGTCTGTTTGTAAAATAACCACATTTTCAAAGGGTTATGTTACAATATTTTGTCTGGTAATCTTCTAAGCTCCTAAATAATGAATTTCTCCCAAGTGCCCATGAGTGCTGTAGAAATGAAAATCCGATCACAAAATAACTAATTGATAGAATTAGAGCAGAATTCTAATGAAGGTACCTCAGTCATCTTCTTTATTGCCTCCTCTTCAGTAGACCATTCAAGTTATAAAATGTTTACCTTGCATTCTTGTACATATTCCTTGATATGCAAACTAATTTTAGGCATTTCTTTGTTTTGTTTTAATTAATATTCTGAGTCAGATGGAAGAGCCCATACATTTCTGATCCTTCTGTAAGCAATTCAAAAATAAAACTATAGGGGGCTCCTGTCCCAGGGACCCTCAGTTTGTTTATAAGCTTAAATAACACTTTGTCTTCCTTGAGGATTTCTTTAATAATTTCCAGGTTACACAGCTGTTTTCCAAATGTCCTATCATTTTTTCTTCTGTCCTGGTGATCTTCAGATCCTCACTCAAAAATATTCACACTTCCATCCAGGCCAGTGATGCTATTTTGAATTGAATCTAGTCTCCCCATTTTCCCTTTGAACCATCTTGAATGCTTTCTGCAAAGGTATCATCAGCCAAAGTGCAAGGAATAAGAACAGAGAGATCAAACTTAATACTGGAGTCAGGAATGCAGCTGAAACGGTTTGGAAAGTTTATTCTAAGGTTCCACTTTTTGGTTTCAGCATTTTAACTTGGAATAGCAGTACTATATCTAAATCACTAGGCTTGGAGGAACAAAAGACACCTGCAAAACAAACAAGAACTGCCAAAGACAGTGAGCCAAAACACTTTGGCTCACTCAAGACAGTGAGCCAAAACACTGTCTCAGGTCACGCCCATTGTGAGCCTGACTGGTTTATACATGAGAAAGTCAGCTCCTTTCTAATCTGACTGGAAGAAAAAAATAGGACAAGAAGAGTGAAAGCTGAGCAATTGAGAGAAGGGATTTTTAATCACTGTTTAAAATTTTGGATTTTTGGTTAACATCTAGTTAGTGCCAATAATTGAGTAATGTTTTGGAGAAAGGAAATCTTTGTTAAAGATTCAGTTTCACCCCTCCAGTTAAGTTGTGTGTTAATACACATCCTTTGAGTCCCCCAATAATTTTTCTAGTGATACTGGGGAAGACCAGAATTGACATTCCTATTATTTATAAAACAAGCAAAAAAGTTTTTTGTTGTTTAAGTCCAAGCTTTTTAAGTGTCTATACATTGGAGTAGCAGAAAAAGGCTAGAAACTTTTTTTTTTTTAAACCATCATTTGTAGGTCACAAAGAAAAATGTGAAATGATCCAATAATCTAACTTTACCATTTTTCTTTCAAAGGTTTGATTGTTATGGTGGACTGTCAAAGATAAATACTCCCTTATTGACACCTCTTAAACTGTCACTAGAAGAATGGAGCACAAAGTCTACTAATGATACCTATGGATTATTTGCAGTAGTAATGCACAGTGGCATTACAATTAGCAGTGGACACTACACGGCTTCTGTCAAAATTACAGATCTTAATAGTCTAGAATTAGACAAGGGCAATTTCATCACTGACCAGATGTATGAAGTGATTAAGCCAGAACCACTGAATGAGGAGGAAGCAAGAGCTGTTGCTGAAGATTATGATGATGGTGAAGTCTCTTTTAGAGTCAATGGAAATGCACAGTCAAGTAAAACTTTGAGCAAAAAGAATATGGAAGCTGTTGGACTTCTCGGAGGACAAAAAAATAAGTCTGACTGTGACTTGTACAACAACAAAGCAACTAACCCTGAAAAGGTTGTTAATACACTAACTGAAAATAAAAATTTTGAGTCTACCAGTACTAATGGGATCTTGGAGTTTAATAAAAGTACTGAAAATGGTGATCAAAATGGTATAGCTTTCAGTGGACTAGAAAACAAAGCTTTGTATGTGTTACAAAGCTTGAAGGAATATGAGGGAAAGTGGTTGCTTTTTGATGATTCTGAAGTGAAGGTTACAGAGGAAAAGGACTTTCTGAATTCTCTCTCCCCTACATCGTCATCTACATCAACTCCTTATCTTTTGTTTTATAAGAAAATTGTAGAGTGATACCGTATTTTGTAAATATTGCAGATTTGCATACACCTGTTGATAGATATGCTTTTTGCATCAAGATTACCTTGATGTAACAGCTGTTTGTCTTTTGAAGCTACTGGATGAGATTATTATAGATCTTACAATTCTGTGTAAACAGCACAATCTGAATTAACAAACCATGTCATAGAACTTAAACTCCTACTAGAACTTCTGTACTGCGGACTAGTGATGTCACCTAGGAATACAAATTTGTATAGATTTTTAAAAGATGTCCAAAAATACAGTAGTGGCTTTTAAATAACTAGTTCTGTTACACCTGACTTGCGTATTATTAGCTTTTTAAAAAAAAATAAAGTTATTTGTATTCATATTCTGGAGTAAATTTATATTAACTAGTAAAACTTATCAGAGGTTGTGTATTTTTGTAACACTGGAAGCAATATTTCATATCTAGTCTTTGGGGCATCAGTATAGGGCACATAAAGTACGGCTATAGCTTAGTGATGACCTTCTTCCCCCGCAAATATCTTTGCTGTGGTGTTCAAAGTACAAAAACAAACGGGGTCTTGTTAACTCATTTAATGTACTGGAAGGAGTGGTACAGCATCTTAAACTTTAACTTAATAGTGGATGTGATGCATACTAAGATTCTTTATATTGCAAGTATTAACTGATTCCTGTTCATACAGATTTGAATGAGCTAACCTGCATCTGTTTTGCATAGGTGTTAAGTGGACAAAGTGTAAATATGTGTGATATTGTAGGTATATCAGATGTATTTGTGGGAAGAAAGAAAGCAAGTCAAATTGCTCATCTGTCTGCGGTGTAATAAAATATTTTGTACTTTAAAAGCCCTTTGCATATCTGTTTGGGTGGATTAAGAATTCAGATGTGATCTTATTACCTTAATAGGCTAATTTGTACTGAGAGCTCATTGAAACATGGGAAAACTAAAGCATTAGCTTGATCGTGAGTGTGTGTGTGTGTACACAGATGTATGAAATTAATGCCTATCATTTTACGTTTTTATTTTGTCTGAGATGAATAGATCAGATTATGTGTGAGAGCGTCTATTGCTCCGGCATTACTTTCTCTTCAATCAGTGGGGGATAGTAGGGCATAAACACATCCTGCTTCTTGGATCTTTCTTCGAGGAATAAATGTTAACTAAAATTGCTTAGTTCTGGCTTTTACAGTAACAAGATAATGACACTGGACAAAATTTAAAACCTTATGTGAACAGCATTTCTGATCCATCTCTTCAATAAGTTTTAAGGCCTACAGTAATTCATATGTTAAACTGTCAATAGTCAAAGGAGTTTACCAATAAACCTTAGGCAAAAGGAAAATAATTTGTCCCAGTTAGGACTAGGGTGTTTGCCTGCAAATTCAAAGGCAAAGATTTTTTTGAATAGGTGCTAGAAGAAATCACTTAAGGTAAGATCCTGCTGTTGTTACTCTGCATAGTACCTTACTGCCTGGATAGTTCACTGCTTTTAGTAGTTGATCCATAACTGTGTTTTTAAGTTAGGCAAAAGAAAAGCCATGTAATTGATGTACTATAGTATGCATGCTCTACCTTAAGTCTTCAGAACATGCCTGTCGCAGGCAAGGGGGAGGTGACTGATAGACTTCTACTTTAGTAAGCTTAATATAGGGTGACCAGATGTCCTGATTTTTATAGGGACAGTCCCGATTTTTCTTATATAGGCTCCTATTACCCCCCACCCCCATCCCGATTTTTCACATTTGCTGTCTGGTCACCCTAGCTTAATAGGAGGAGAAGTTTAAAGGGCATTGCTTAATCAGATGAGTTCAGTGAGCACACATCACTTCCTGAAGATTGCAGCTCACATTAACTCCCGGTTTACCTAAGTTAATACTGTACTTTTCAGTCTAAGTGTAAATTCACACCGAAAGGAAAGGAAAGGCAAGGCTACATTTTGGATCTTCTCTTGCTCACATATTGCTGATTAGTTTCCACCACTCAAACACAATGAATATAAAAGCCTAATAAAAAATGGTTACCTACGTCTTGTAACAGTTGTTCTTCGAAATGTGTTGCTCATGTCCATTCCAATAGGTGTGTGTGCGCACGCCACATGCATGATGATCGGAAGGTTTTTCCCCTACCGGTACCTGTTGGGTTGGCTGTGGAGACCCCTGGAGCCTTCATGGTGGTATATATAGGTCCCTGCTGACTCACCGCCTTCTCAGTTCCTGCTTGGCAGAATACTCCCAACAGAGGGGAGGCGGGTGAAATTTGGAATAGACATGAGCAACACATCTCAAAGAACAACAGTTACGAGGTAGGTAACAGTTTTTTCTTCTCCGAGTGATTGCTCATGTGCATTCCAATAGGTGACTTCCAAGCAGTTTCCCTGTGGAAGGGGTCAGAATTCACTTGGTTGCTGAGCGTAGGACTACCCTGCCAAAGACTGCATCGTCCCTTGCCTGTTGAGTAATGGCGTAATGCAGGGGTGGGCAAAGTTTTTGGCCCGAGGGCCACACTGGGGTTGCAAAACTAGGGAGGGCCAGGTAGGGAAGGCTGCCCCTCCCCAAACAGCCTGGACCCTGCCCCCTATCCGATCCCTCCCACTTCCCACCCCGACTGTCCTCCTCTGAACTCCTGACCCATCCAACCCCCCAGCTCCTTGTCCCCTAACCGCCCCCCTGGGGACCCCACCCCCTATCCAACCTCCCCGGCCCCTGACTGCCCTGACCCCTATCCACACCCCTGCCTCCTGACAGGACTCCCATGCTTATCCAAACTCCCCCCTCCCCCCTGTGTCTCCTGACTGCCCCCCCCCCCCAGAATCTCTGCCCCATCCAACCGCCCCCAATCCCCATCCGCTGGGACCTCCTACCCCTTATCTAACCCCCCGACCTCAGCCCCCTTACCATGCTGCTCCACACCACCTGGCCAGACCCAGACACGCTGCTGCGCTGCCCTGCAGGAGTGCGCAGCCCTGCCACCCAGAGCACTGCCCACATGGTGGTGTGGCTGAAGGGGAGGGCCTAGGGTCTAGCCTCCTTGGCTGGGAGCTCAAGAGCTGGGCAAGATGGGCCCGCGGGCTATAGTTTGCCACCTCTGGCGTGGTGTGACGTGAAGGTGTGGATGGAAAACCATGTTACTGCCTTGCATATGTCCTGGATAGGGACCTGCGCCAAGAATACTACGGTTGCACTCTTGTGGAGTGTGCCGTAAGCGGAGGGGCTGGAATTTTACCCAGCTCATAGCACGTCCTGATACAGTACGTGATCCATGATGAAATGCACTGGGACGAGATCGGGAGCTCCTTCATCCTTTCTGCGAGTGCAATAAAGAGCTGTGGTGACTTACAAAATGGCTTTGTGCGCTCAATGTAGAATGTTAGGGCACAGCTAACATCCAGGAAATGGTACATGTGCTCTCTGTTACTGGCATGAGGCTTAGGGAAGAACACAGGTAAAAATATGTCCTGGTTCACACGAAACTGGGAGACTACCGTTGGTAGAAACGCAGGGTGAGGGCATATCTGCACCTTGTCTTTATAAAAAGACCGTATGGGGGGCTTGGAAGTCAGCGCTCTGAGCTTGGGTACCCTTCTGTCCGAGGCTATGGCCACCAGGAAAGACCACCTTCCAGGAAAGGTAGGACAGAGGGCAGGTTTCCATGGGCTCAAAAGGGGGCCCCATGAGCATGGACAGGACCAGGTTGAGGTCCCACTAGGGCAGGGGTCTCAAATGACCACAAGGGCCACGTGAGGGCTAGTTAATTGGCCTGAGGGCCACATCACTGACACCTGCCCCCTCACTGCCCCCACTTCGCCCCTTCCAGGAGGCCCTGCCTCTTCCCACCCCTTCCCTGCCCCCATTCCAACCCCTTCCCTGAAGTCCCCACCCCAACTCTGCCCCTCCCTGCCCCTAGAGAGTGCATGAGGTGTTTGGCGGGGGCTCAGGGCAGGGAGTTGGGATGCAGGCAGGGGGCTCAGGGTGAAGAAGGGGTGTGGGATGCAGCAGGGGGCTCAGGGCAGGGAGTTGGGGTGCAGGCAGGGGGCTCAGGGTGAAGAAGGGGTGTGGGATGCAGCCGGGGGCTCAGGGCAGGGGTGTGGGGTGCAGCAGGGAGCTCAGGGTAGGGGATTGAGGGGCAGGGAGGTGGGGGGGGCGGCGGCGTGCAGGAGGGCTCCGGGCTCCGGAGTGGCAGTGGCGCACACCGGGGCCAGGGCAGGCTACTGGCCCGCTGCACTCTGGGAAGTAGCTGGAACCATGTCCCTGGGGCCCCTGTGGGAGCTGTGCCTGCAGGTACCTCCCCCGAAGCTCCCATTGGCCACGGTTCCCCGTTCCCGGCCAATGGGAGCTGCGGGAGGGGGGAGGGTACCTGGAAGCCAGGGCAACACACAGAGGGAGCCCTCTGCTTCTGCACCCTCCCCTCCCCCCCGGCTGCACGGACGTGAGGCCAGCCGCTTCAGGGAGCGGCGCAGGGCTCGAGGGGGGCAATCCTGTAGTTTGCCCACCAGTGGCCTGGACGTAGGCCGGGTGTTTGAGACCTCTGCACTGGGGCATGGGCTGTCATAACTGGGGATAAAGTCTGTCCAAGCCCTTAAGAAACCGGCCCACCCCGGAATTGCCGAAGACCACCTGCGGCCCCTGGGTGGAAGGCCAAAATGGCAGCCAGATGTACCCTAAGAGATGATATTGCCAACCCCTGCTGCTTGAGGTATAACAGGTAGTCCAAAACAAGGGGAATTGGCACTAGCTGCGGTTCGGTGCCCCCCTGCAGAGACCAGATGGAAAAGCGCTTCTACTTTGCCAGGTATGTGGCATGAGTGTAGAGTTGCCTACTTCCCAGCAGGACCTCCCTAACTGGGTCCGAACACTGAAGCTCAAGAGGGTTCAGCCAGGGAGTTTCCACACCATAAGGTGGAGGGACTCCAGGTTGGGGTGTTGTAGACGGCCGTGATGAGGGTCGGGCACACAGGAAGGGCTCTTGGTCTGTCCACTGAGAGGTTCAACAGCATGGTGAACCAGTGCTGGCGGGGCCATGCTGGTGCTATGAGGATCAAGGAAGCCCTGGCGCGGTAAGTCTTGAGGACTTTGTGTATGAGAGGGAAGGGCGGGAACGCATACAGCAGGTGACTTGTCCATGAAAGTTGAAAGGTGTCCGCGATGGAGCTTGGGCTGTGGTTCAGGAAAGAGCGGAACCGCTGGCACTTCTTGTTGTTCCGCGTCGCAAACAGGTGTATCGAGTGGGCGATGCAAAAGTCCCACAGCTTGAGGGCTTCCTGGCACAGGGGAGAGGAGCAAGCACCACCCTGGTTGTTTATACAGAACATTGCTGCAGTGTTGTCCATCAGCACCGATACACAGAAACCCTGCAGGTGGACCTGGAACGCTTGACATACCGGAAGAACTGCCCTCAGCTCCCTTACGTTGATATGCAGCAACAGTTCTGCGTGGGACCACTGGCCTTGGGTTCTGATATTGCCCAGGTGCACTCCCCACCTGCAGCTACCATTGGAGAGACTCGAGGATGCAAGGGAGGAGGGTAACTATCGTGTCCAGTGGGTCCCTACCCGGCCTGTGCACCCAAGCCAACCACGCCTGGAGGGGCTAAAGGCGTAACCTGGTGTGCTGGACCACGTATGTGCAGGCTGCTATATGCCCCAATAGTTTCATGAAATTTCTGGCAGTGGTTGTGGGGAATCGGCGAAGGTTTTCAATAATGTCCGTGAGTGCTTGGAAGCACAGCTCGGGCAGGAACGCCCTGGCCTGGGTTGAGTCCAAGAGAGCTCCTATTAATTCTATTCTCTGTGTGCGGGCTAGTGTGGAGTTGGGCACATTCAATATGAGGCCCAGCCTGTGGAATGTGGCCCTGGCCAGAGACACATCCTCTGCAGCCTGTTCTTGCGACTCGGCCTTGATGAGCCAATGTATGGGAATACTTGCACCTGACATTTGCGGAAGAAGGCTGCCACGACTTCCATACAGTTGGTGAATACCTGGGGGGCTGCTGAGAGCCCAAACTACCTGAACTGGTAGTGCTCACTGCTGACCCCGAAGCGAAGAAAACATCTGAGGGCCGGGATAATGGATATATGGAAGTGCGCATCTTTCAAGTTGAGGTTGGCGAGCCAGTCCCCCGGATCCAGGGAAGGAATGATGGCGGCTAGAGAAGTCATGCAAAATTTCACTTTCCTTATGAATGTGTTGAGGTCTCGCAGATCTAGGATAGGCCAGAGCCCATCATTGGCCTTGGGGATGTGGAAATAGCGGGAGTAGAACCCCTTGCCTCTGAACTCCTGAGGAACCTCCTTTATTGCCCCTAGAGCGAGGAGCGATTGCCCCTTCTGCAGAAGGAGTTGTTCGTGAGAAGGGTTCCTGAAGTGGGAAAGAAAAGGGGGGAGGGAAGAGAATTGGATAGAATATCCCAGTGATCTGGGACCAAGCACGGTAGAAGCGGGAGAGTCGATTCACAAGGGGGGGTAAGGATCCGAGTTTGATACTGATGCTCTGTCCTTGGGCACATCTTCAAAAGTTTAGCTTTGGGTGGCCTGGGGGCTGTGTGGCCAAACCCTGGCCTTGGCCTGAGGAGGACTGTGATGGGCGCCTCCTATTATTTCTGCCCCTGAATGAATCTTGCCTGGGAGGCCCAGAGTAGAAACGGGATGGGGGCTGAGGCTTAAAAGGCTTTCTTTGGGGTGCAGGGGTGTGGATCTCCAAAGACTTCAAAGTCGCCCATGAGTCTTTAAGGCTGTGCAGGCAAGAGTCCGTATTTTGGAAGAACAGGCCTGCACAGCCAAAGGGGAGGTCCTGGATCGTATTCTGGACCTCAGGTGGTATCCCCAACACCTGCAGCCATGCACTGCGGCTCATTGTAAGGGCGGTGGCCATAGTCTGAACCGCCGAATCTGCTGTGTCTAACACGGCCTGGAGGAAGGTTCTCGAGACCACCCTGCCCTCCTCAAAGAGCACGCGAAACCCCTTGCGCGAGTCAGCCGGGAGCAACTCCTGCAACTTTGCCAACCAGCTCCACGCTGACGGGGCCTGAGCTTGCGGTGCCGGAGCTCACACCTGCGGGGCCAGGGACTGCACTATCATGGCAATGAGGTCCCACACAGCCTCATAGGCATGGAGGGGAGGTCGAGCTCTTCCTCCAAATCCTCCTGAGTCAGGGAGTCCACAAACACTGGACTTGACGGGCCTCCTGTTGGGGCTGGAGTCAATGGTGCCGGGTCTTGAGGTCCAAACCATGGGTGTCCCGCCGGAGGACGCATCCTGCTGGAATCACCTCACGGCTTCTTGATGGGTAAACGACCCCTGTCTGCCTTCTTTTTCTTATGTGGCACCGGGGACTGTAAGCGGTGCTGCCTGGTAGCACTGGCCTTACGAGCCAGGGAGCGGCGCCGGTACTCCTTGGAGGAGTCCTTTCTCGGTGCCGGGGCGCTGCGCACCGATGATGCCGGTGCTGTTCTGGTGCCGGCTGGGGCGGAGGGCCGACTCCATTAGGAGGAGCTTTAAACAGTAGTCCTGCTCTCTCTTAGTCCTGGGTCTAAAGCTCCTGCAAATTGGGCACTTATCTGTCTGATGGCTCTCTCCTAAGCACTTGAGACAAGCAGTGTGCGGATCGCGTCTGGGCATAGGTTTCACACACCTCTCGCACGACTTAAACCCCTGCGACCGAGGCATGCCACAGTGCCTGGGGAAACCCCCCCAAAGTAAGCCCAACTAACTACAAACCACTATATAACTAACATAACTATTTACAACTAAGAAAAGGGAACCACTACATAGGCTCTTGCGAATGCAAGAGACTGAGCTGCTCCAATGATGGTCACTGGCGGTAAGAAGGAACTGAGCAGGTGGCGGGTCAGCAGGGACCTATATACACTGCCATGAAGACGCTCGACGGGTACCGCTAGGGGAAGAACCGTCTGACGATTGTGCACGCGGTGTGCACACACACCTATTGGAATGCACATGAGCAATCACTCGAAGAAGAAAAAATGCTATTCTGTTCTTACTGGTGTTAGCTAGATATCAACAATGAGTTCATGAGAATTGTACCTATGTATCTAAGGGCAGCATTGAGCTTAATGAAACACATGCATCCTGTTATGGCAAACTAACCTTTAAGTGAATGTTTGTTCTCTATGTAGAAACATCATTGCAGGTACCAGCCAGAACTCAATCCAGTAGCTCTGGGCAGAAAAGGGGTATTTGTTCACAGATTAAAGGAGTTACAGGCAATTGGAGTGGGAGGATTAAAACAAAGAATCTATACTATTTTCTATCCTGTAACCCCCTATGGCCTGGCATTTTACAAAGCTGAGGAAAAAGCACAGTATATATTTTACATCACACATAATCCTACAGATTAAAACTTCAAAAGGTACGATCACTGACAACGGTTGAGCGGAGGAGGGAGTCCATCAATCAATTAGGAAAGACAAGGACTAGAACTCAACCCTTACAGTTCAAACATATGAAATATCCTGCATTCTTTGAAGTACAATGAAGTCCTTTCCTGATTAAATCTAGGCTGAAAACCATCTTCCTTTCGAACACTTCATTATGACTATAGTGGAAGATGTCATAGGCATATTTTCCCGTCTGCTCTTAAAAGTGTGATACATACATCATAGGATCAGTAATTTATATCTGTTGTCATGACAGTGGGTGACATGGAAACTTTATAGAAAAAAAATCATGTCTGGAACATTCTCCATAGAGAAATATAGTATGCCCTCATTTCCAGCACATATTTAAAATTATCCTTGTGTAAGGAATTAAAACTATAAGCTGGCCTATGAGTCACAAAAGAAAGGGTGATAAAGCTTTACTGAAACTTCCGCAAAACTAAACTATCCTTCAAGGTGGGGAGGGCTGCTGCAAAACCAGGTCCCTAGTACGATTTAAACATAGCTCAGTTGTGCAGGGCAAATAGGATAAAAATATATTAATAAATATGCTTCAGCCTTGGAGTGATGTAGGTCTGTAGTGTTACTGAGGAGCACATTTAAAGGTGGCTTGGTAAATATACTTATGCTAATATAAGCTCTTTATTATTTGAATAAGTCTATAATGATTCTTTTTCCAAAAGAGAGAGAAATCTGGCTTTGCATGCCTCTTGATGCCTTCTTTCTCCACAGTAGGTATCAACAGAAAGTGACTAAATTATTTGGTCTAAAACAAGAATTGTCCAATCTGAGTATAGTACTACCCTGCAAAACTGGCACAATCAAAAAGCCCTAAATATAAAACATCCTACCACACAATCCTACCACACCTAGTGTAGGGCTTGCTCAATTTCAGCCTGCAAATGAAAATACCTTTTTCAAAATTTTGGCCCAAAAAGGGATTAGAGCCCTGAAAGATTGTTTCCTTAATATAAGTCCTTCAATCAATTGCAGCCACAACAGGATATTGAAACAATTTTACATGGAACAAAGACGACAGTATAACCAATGCTAGATCCAGCTCTCTTCCATAATTACATGCAACAGCTGTAGAGAAACATCTTCATTTTTAAACAATCAAGCATTTTCCACAATCCTACTGAATACTGACTGAATGAAAAATATCCTCTGGTACAAGTTCGGAACTAAGAATGGGAACAGATGTATCAGATGCTTACTTGCCTAAAGCCATTTCTACCATTCCTGAAATGTCAATTTACAATAGTTGAACAAATGCAGTCTTAAATTACTCAGACTATTGTTTCTCTGCAACTGAAAACAAATAGGTCAGAATTACTATTTAACTTTACAAAATGATACATAAGGTAACGCTCCATCACAATTTTTAGATTAACCATCTAAATATAAAATCATCTAATCATCTAAATATAAAAACTGTCTGAATCTGGGATAAACTCTCCAGATTTACATTGACTTGGGGTCCTTGTCTTACACCCGTTGTAGTCAGTGGGAGTCTTTCCACGGATTACAGTGGGTTTAAGGTTTAAGATTTAAGAATGGACATCGTTCCTTCAGATGTGAACGTATAACAGAACATTGTATGTAATGAGTTAATTATTTTGGGGCTATTAACCTTTCCTTCTTGATTTTAAATATCCCTTCAATGTGGGGGAGCTACAGCGACCTTTATATTTAAGTTGCTTAACATTTTCTGTTATAAAAGGTTCTTGCAATCTTTCTGCTACAAAAGTTCTTGAACTTCCATTTTTTGCTGCAGGCCTCTGAAATTGGCGTGGAGAAAACCCCTTAGGCTAGAGAAATGCATTTTCTTTGGCCGCCAAATTCCATTCAGATCTAGCTGAGATATAAACTGTTAAAAATAATTACTTCTGTATAACTTGTGTTCTTCAGGAAAATTTTGGCTACCAAAGTAATCTTCTAAAGAGAAGAGAAATGCTGTTCAATTTTTACCTTAAGAAAAAAAAAAAAAAAAAAAAAAAAAAAGCATTGCAAAGTACATACAATAAAACTATGTTAAAAGAAAGTTATTTAGATTTCAAAATCCAGCACTCAAAAATTAGGAGACAGGATTTATAGTTGCACAAGCAACCTTAATGTGCCCCCTTGTGCATATGCAGTATGATTTAATTACACTATCATATACCATTATTTTTAGAGGACCCCTCTCTCAGTGCATAGGTTGGAAATGTAAAGAGTCAGAATTAAGGTTGCAAGGCAACCATAAATCTGGGGTTTCCTAACTTTCAAGAGCTTGACTTAGCAACTTAAAGAACTTTCTTTAAAATGTAGTTTTCTTGTATGTAATAAAATGTAAACTGTAACTTCTACTAAGCACCAGTGCAATTATATATGTATATTTTATTTTAATTTATTTAAATGTGTATGTCGTTTTCTTCCAAGATGTGTTTTTATATAAAATTATAATAAAAAGATGACAATAAAAAGTAGCTTTACCTCAAGCACACTGCAAGGCTAAACTATACACATGAGGGGACTACTGTGCTGTAACTGGGTTTCCTGGTTTAGTAGAAATTACAGTGTAAACAAGACTGTAGCAATACATCTACTTTACCAGTACAGAAGAAACAGGTTAGAGTAAGTGGTAACACATTCCTATGTACAACAAAAGTCATTATCTTAGGAGCATATGTAAAGTTTTTTTCCTTGCAGCAGTCCCCTTCAAAGATACAAAAACAAGTTAGAGATGATATGGTCACTCATTTAAGAATTGTTGTCTTAAGACTTACCTTTCTTTCTAGCTTTCTCCTCAAGGGTGATGAGCCCTGAAGTCCAACACGTAGTGAATTAAAATGTAAACATTCACATATTTAATAGTACCATTGAAATAACCAGCACTACATTAAAAACTGTTCAAAAATGCATTTGCAAATGCTCCTAATATAAATTAAATATATGAACTAAAAAGGAAATATATTTAACATTAGGTAATGCTATAAATAATGGTAAATGCATTTAGTGTACCTTTGAGTCATAAAAATGCCTTAAAAACAGGTAAGTTTACAGCATATCACCAGTACTTTGCATACCACTGCCATGATTTTTTTTAAACATCAGTAAGTCTACATTGGACAATTCAGAATAATTTTTGGCCACTTAACACTTCAATGTAAGTAAGTAAAATGGGTGTATGTATGGTGTCCAGGATGAAGTCCAAGTTTTATTTCTCAATAAAACTTCTTTGATTCCCAACGTTGATAACATGGCTTGCTCTTTTCAATACCTTAAAATTAAGTGCATTTTGGAAAACTTGTTTAGATGTCCATTTTGCGAAGGCTCATTCTGCTGAAGGAGTCTCTGAGGGGGGGAAAAGAAAAAAACAAGACAATAAGCTCATATTTCCCATTGTGAATTAAAAAGTCCATGCTCTCCATTAAGATGAACAGTGCTTTTCTGTACATGATTTCTATGTTTGCTCACTGCAAAAACTGACTTGAATTTTTAAAATTAGTTTGCTAATTTGGGTTTGCATTTTGAGAACATTGGTGTGATTGTGTTTTATTGACATGAATATTCGCAGATGATGAAATTCAGAGTAGGGTTACCATATTTTGTGCCTCCAAAAGGAGGACACTCCACGGGGCCCTGGCCCCGCCCCCAGCCCCGCCCCCTCCCCCGCCCCAACTTCGCCCCCTCCCCAAAGTCTCTGCCCCCTCCCCTGCTTCCCGCGAACATTTAATTCGCGGGAAGCCTGGGCAGGTAAGGGGGTGTGTGGGGGGAGGAGGTGCGGCCCAGGCTGGCCCCCCCTGCGGCTCCAGCCTGGGTCGGCTCGGGCCCTCGGGTGCCGGCCCTGGCCCCCGGCCGACCACCCCCAGCCCGCCCAGCACTGCCGGCCGGCCCCCGGCGGCCCAGCGCACCCCCCGGCTCCCGGCCCCGGCGGCCCAGCGCACCCCCCGGCTCCCGGCCCCGCGGCCCAACGCACCCCCCCGGCGGCCCAGCCCGACCTCCCGGCCCCGCGCACCCCCCCGGCGGCCCGACCCCGCTGCCCAGCGCACCCCCCGGCTCCCGGCCCCGCGGCCCAACGCACCCCCCCGGCGGCCCGGCCCGACCTCCCGGCCCCGCGCACCCCCCCAGCGGCCCGACCCCGCTGCCCAGCGCACCCCCCCCGGCGGCCCGACCCCCCGGCTCCCGGCCCGGCCCCGCGAACCCCCCCGGCGGCCCGGCTCCCGGCCCGACCCCCCGGCTCCCGGCCCCGCGCACCCCCCCCGGCGGCCCGGCTCCCGGCCCAACCCCCTGGCTCCCAGCCCCGCGGCCCAGCGCACCCCCTCGGCGGCCCGACCCCGCGGCCCCGGCCCGGCTCCCGGCCCGGCACCGCGCGCCCGGCACCGCGACCCCGGCCCAGCCCTCCCTCCCGATTTTCCCGGACATGCCCGGCTTTTGGGGGATTTCCCCCCGGACGGGGATTTGAGCCCCCAAAAGCCGGACATGTCCGGGAAAATCCGGACGTATGGTAACCCTAATTCAGAGGGACAGCACAAGGCCTGGGCACCTCTTAAATCCTATGGGAAATTTCACTCACAAAACATTTCTAAACTTCATGTGAGAAAACCAAATCTGAAATTCATATGCATGAGTAGTTTGGCAGAAGGCCTCGTGAGATCATCCAGCCAGGGAACAGAACAGAAACCAAACTATGCGACTTACCTGACCAATCAACAACAAACTAAAAATAGCTCAAATAAGGAATACTCAGAGAATAGTTCATGAGCCAGCCACAGAGTTGAGAACAAAAAAAATTTTGAATATTGATGAAACTGGAGGAAATTGCCATCAATTAGTAGAAAAATACACTAAATCTGTCAGTTATTCATTGTGGATTTTTTGCTGAATTCTAGTTGGACAGAGTTCTTCTCTGTTTGTTTTTCCTGTTGCTCTCCACTGCTGAACAATGGCTACCCAAACGGGAAACTTTAGGATGAGGGCTATATTCTTTTGAAGCAGTTGCATGTAGCAAGAGTTGTTCTGAAGACCACACACAAACAAAACAGTAATAATGTTCATACAATGAAAGGAACTGTAGCTCGCTTGCTACTTGCATTTAATAGGTTAGGCTTCTTCTCCTATGCTTCAGTGATGTATATTTAAAAAACAGACTGGTTGGCCATTAGGACATATTAAGTATAAGTCCTTAGCACAGTTTTGTGCTATTTCACCCTAACTTGCTACTGGATCATTGCACGAATTATAATGTCACGAGTATCCTCCCGGTCCTAAGAGCCATAGAAGACATACGAATGGCAATTAGGGATAAAGAGAAGGCTAATTTCAGGAATTGCCAAGCCTGCTACTTCTTCAATAAGCAAGGAATATGTAACAGGAGACACTTAATCACTATCTTGTTCTCAGGATCGTAGATTGAGGGCTATCATTTGTAAGGGGTTGTAGTAGTTTTGGGTGGGTGCTTTTAACCCTAAATCCATTGCAGGAACAGCATGCAAATTCCACTTGCTCCATCATAATATGTGCACTTGTTAAAATCAACTCTCATAACACTAATAGCGTAAATGGCTCCTGACCTGGCTGATAAAATAATTAATGATTTTATGTTAAAACCCATTGCAGAGGAATGGAAATGGTTAGTCTGCTTCGGAAAGGTCTCCCAACATGGACAACATTCACTGGCTTTCTAACGTGAAGCTCTATAATCCATACTGTGCATCTGCTAGGATACTCACCCCAGGGGTTCCTTAGCTACCACGCAAGGGATCATTGGGCTTCACTCCCCACAATTTTAGGTACAGAACTGACTGGACTTGGAGGAGGAGTGGTCTTGAACCTGTTATGAGGAAGGAGCATCCTAATGGAATGGGGAGAAAGGGGCCATACCAGAAAAATCTGCAAAGGCAAACTGACCAACCAATGCATCCTGCAGTGCAAGACATATGGGGAAGTGGATGGACCCACCTGCATTTCCTCTTCAAAGATCTATGGTAAGGAAAGTGGTTTTAAGCACTCCCAGGGGAGTCTCCTGTTCCCATTCCTATGTCCTCTTTATGCCATATCATTCCAGCTGAGTTTTTGTTTTTAAATATTACCCGAGCTAGGTTGAAATAGAGTAAAATTAACATCCACCTGTGGCAAGCGACAGGCAAAACTGCCTTGTATAACTGCGGGATCTTTCTATTTATCAAGGGCTGGAGCGCTTCCTTGAGCCGGTGATAGTTCCTTTCAAGCTCCCGCTGATATTCCTTTTGGTCTGGACCTATCAGGCTTTTGTTTTTGCGTAACGCATCTTCACACCTAGAAAACAAAATTTTGTAAAACTCTGGCAGACAACAGGGGACCTGCTTGCTAGATGCTTGTTAATTTATTAGTATGAGAGCATTTAATATTCGCCTGGCTTGACACTTAATATCCTCTATCTTGTCTTTTGGGTAATAAGGACTCAGCTTATCTGGTTGGTTTCCTTGGGGAGAGGATAGTGAGTCATATTTCTAATTTCCATTTTATTCATAGAGTTGTGATTCATTTTTAAGTTTAATTTGTTCTCCTATAACATTTCTCCTCTGTGAGGATGAATGGAAAGCTTATCTCCACAGCCATTTTCAGTCCAAGGGGGTTTAAAGATGGATGTTTTCACTGCCAGCCCTAGGAAAAGATTATCAAGCAGCAGACTATTAAATGTTCACTGTGAACTCTAGTATTTTGAACGATGCAAATTAAACAACGTGTCTAGATAGGAATTAATAATATCAATGCCACTTTATTTCATAATGAATAACCAGGCTGCTTCTGGATCTACGAGCGCAGAAGAGGAGGGCAATATTGTAATTTCAGTTATTTTCACCAATTGTTTAAATGCTCATGAGATTTAGTGCCGGATTGAGACTGCAATTCTCTTTGCCAACAAGGAAGGAAAAATAGAGCAGCAGCACACGTCCTCAGAGAACTCTGCCAACATGTTTCAAACCCACTCGGAGAGGGTAATTCAGTGTCCCTGCCAAATCAAGTTTGCCTTTTCTGTTGACACTATCAATAAAGATGTTCATTAGTGCCAATTACGGTAGTGGGGTTTTTGAGATGAGGACACCTGTCCATAAGGAACTCTGCCGAGACCCCCCACTTCATTTCACATACACACCCATACCTAATGACTTGGGCCACTTGACAGTACTTCTCAGAGACAGATGGCACCAAGCAAACAGAAAACACATTTTTTGAACAGACTTGTTCCTCGAACAGAGCAAATGGTGATTACTGAATCTTTTGCTACATTACAAGTGTATTCTTTTAACAGGCACTGGACACCCCCTTATATTAGTATATCAATTTCTGTTTAATGCACTGAAAATAATGTTCTTGGAAGGCATTTGAAGCCAATACTCTACCTTTTTGTGAAGTCTTTGAAACAGAGCCGTAGTTTGTTATGGTGTCTGAAGAGCTTTGGATCATTAGGTATTTCAGACAAGAAAACCTGTGCAACTTCTAATGGTCCCTTTAGGAGTAGAAGAGAAAACAGTAAGCTTCTCTGCACGCCTGTCGTATCCATTGGAGAAATCTTACATATAGAAACTTTCATAAAATGCAACATTCCCTTAGAGGGTATTTCTTGGTGAATTGTGTCTTCTAAGTCCAGAGTAAATCACCAACTATCATGACAAGTGAAAATGTCTGTTATTCTCAAGATAATCTTTAAAGCGTGGGTCTGCTTTTGGAAAGTGACTGTAAAATACATGAGATTCCACATTTATTCTTTCTCAATGGCTTCTAAATCAAATGTGCTCAGTTGTCAAGTAAACAGATATTTAACACTGAAAACTGAACCAGTACAGTAGTTGTTTGCCAGCCCTGCAAAATGAACGTAGGGTCTGAAATTCAAGTTATAATTTTTCTGGTTTGTGCAGTAGTAAAGATTCTGCAGGCAAAAATCTTCCCTCATCTTTTACCTGTGCAATTGTATTACTTTCAAGTCCACTGATATTGCAGAAACCAAAATACAATCCCGCTCACTCACTCTTAGCTTTGGTAGCTCTGCAGGGCTAACCAGAGTGAGAAGTAGCAATACTAATTTTTATCAAAAAAGCAAGCAGATATGATTCCGAATACCAACAAGCAGCAGGTCAGCTGACTAAGATGGGCCAGTTTCACTTAGTCACTGTATTGATCAGAACCACACTTTCAACGATTGCCGCTCAAATCATAAAATCGCTGATAGTAACTAGTCAAGAATCAACAGAAAAATCAATCTTGCATATGTGGTTTGGGCTGTAATCCTACTGCAGAGGAAAGGACATTCACCAAATCCATCATTCAGAGTGAGGTACTGTAAACTATTATTTACCACCTCACAGAAACATACAAAAAGCTGGGGTTCCAGCGGCATCATTCAATTATATTTGCCATTACCTAGAGCAGTGTTTCCCAAACTTGGGACGCCGCTTGTGTAGGGAAAGCCCCTGGTGGGCTGGGTCGGTTTGTTTACCTGCCGCGTCTGCAGGTCCAGCCGATCGCAGCTCCCACTGGCTGCAGTTCGCCACTCCAGACCAATGGGGGCTGCTGGAAGTAGCGCGGGCCGAGGGACATACTGGCCGCCAGGGGCTTTCCCTACACAAGCGGTATCCCAAGTTTGGGAAACACTGACCTTGAGCATTTGGACAGGAGAAAAATTTCTCTGGCAGCAATTATATTAGAAATGCCCCCATTCTATGGTATACTTGGTTTTAATTCAGGGCACTGAAACTATTTTCCACTCAGAGTTGACTTTCTGTTGCTGAGGTACTTTAGTGCTGTGTTCCCTCAACAACAGAGAGAGTAAAATCTCTTTATAACCTCTCTGGATTTTCACTTCTCCCCTGCTAGACTATCCCTAATGCCAAAGGTGTCCAACCTTTGCAACACAAAGGGCTACAGTGGCAATTTGCCCGGAGCACAATGCTGCCTCTGATTTGTAGGTGACAACAATTTTAAAAACAAAACGATAATTACTATTTACAGAGAATGAACAATATGCTCAGCTCTGTGCAAAACACAAAGGAAGGTACCAAACCAACACAATAGCCACTTTCACGCAGGTTTTCCTTGATAGATGAAGATAAATTGTATGTTGTTTGCATTCCCCAGCAATAAAAACCTGCAGTTGATCTGCTCTGTCCACTTCCTGCAGAGACCAAGTTCTGGTTGCTTGATATTTTCATCGGTACTTTAATTGTGCTATTAGCTGTGAAGTATGTTTCTAAAGTGACTTTGCACATTTTTAAAATTAAACGAAAAAAATCCGGACAAAAGCAGTTTTCACTGACACATCTTTAAGCCCCCACCAAGCTTGCACATCCATCTGAGTGATCTGCAATATCCGCGCGTGTTTAAAGCACGATAAAGTGATTCTCACCTGATTTACCGTTGTACCTACTGAACCTTGCAGCACCATTTGGAGCATTTTGGGGTCTGCTGGATCTTGATGAGTCGCAAAAGCCAATTCCTGTGTTTTTTTCTGCATGTCCTCTATGGCAACTTCGATGGGTGTCAAAATTATCTACAGAGGCAAATATTAGCCAGAAATATGTGGACTGTATTTTTTTTTTTTATTATGGCCAAGATTTTCGAAAAGAGGCACCTAAAACTAGGCTCCCAGGGTGGGATTCTCAAAAAGCACCTATGTGACTTGCGAGCCTAAATCCCATTAGAAGTGAATAGGACTGGTGTTCTGAAGTCACTTTGGTGCTTTTGAAGATCCCACCTCTGAGCCTTCATTTAGGGTCCTAAATAAGTGACCCGGATTTTCAGAAGTGCTTCTGGAGCTGGGTGCTTAGAGCTTTTAAAAATTAGGTCCCTTGTGCCTGTTGCACCCCATTGTGTTCGATCAACCCACATGCAAGAAGTTGTAGGATTACAGCCTTATTCAGGTACCTAAATATGCATTTAGGACCCTGGCTGTAGGTTCCTGTAGTGGAAAATCTTGGCTTAAATTATGTTAGGGACAATTCTTTCTATTAATGGCAGGCTTCTTTTTGAAGTAAGTGAGGGAGGGACCCAGTGTAACTGCTGAGGTGGAGCACATGTTCCTCGAGCAAAACGGCAGAGACATAACTCGTGCTACTACATGGCAGACTCAGAGCTTGTCTACATGCACAGACTTGTACACATTCAACTTCAGGGGTGATTTTAAACCAGTTCAAACGGCTATGTGGACACACTTATTTTGGTTTAGTTTAAACTGATTAGGAACAGGTTTAAGCTAAAGCAAAATAAACTAAAATAAAGAGTGTTCCACCTAGGAGTTTCCACTGGTTTAAGTTTGTGTATAGACATGGCCTCAGATAGACTAAGGTCCAGTACTGAAATGCTCAAAAGGAACAGACACTGCTGAGTCTGGCCTCTTCAGTGGAATGATGTAACCACAGCTGTTAAACTTGTAGGAACTGGCTTTGTCGTTTGGGATGACACCACAAAGCCTCTGGCTTTGAAGGACAGTCCCTCCTTTATTTGATTCAATACATGCAGCAGTGCTTTCTGGAGCATGCAAATGCCCATAACACAGATAAACCGCTAGTGAGAATGAGTGACTTTGACATCCAATGGGCTAAAGTTTCATTCTTTATCCCCTGCAAATTGTTCCAGTAAGAACCTCTTTGTAATGTTTTAATAAAGCAAATAACTAAGGATTGCCCATCTTTGTCTGTAGCAGCCTGGTCTGCTTTACAGAGCTCACTATGCACGAGTCTCAGCAATGCAAGAGAGGCTGATAAGCTTATTTCAACACAGCTTATTAGACTTTTTGTTGTGGCACTACAAGGCACTCCCCTCCCCAGCCACTGTTCGGGATTCATAATAGACCCAATGCACAGGTCTCACCTCTTCTTTGTGACTGACATTTATTCTGGTTTTAATGTAAGGAAAAGCATGGGAGGTCGTCAAGATTGTCTTCCGCTTGAACTGTTCATGCAGCTCCCCATGAGCACGTCCGTCCAGGGTGAAGGGCGTGCAGTACATGAAACGCCGCAGGTTGTAGTTTTTGTCAAAATAGGTTATCCTGTCCTTCATCTCGTATGTGTCGAAGTAGGGCTCCACATAGGTTATCTGAATGTAGGCCTGGAATAGGGAAAACAAGTTTTCAGATAACGAAACACAATGCAGAGGGAAGCCAGAGTGCAAGGAGATAAATTCTGCTTCCTTCCATTTAGCTGCACAATAACCAGCTTCACCTTTAAGAAACAGGACTATTTTTCACTCTCCTCTCTTTGGGGTACCTCCTGTAGACTTAACTCACTTTTTACTCTGTCCTTACTCAAACAAAGCTCCCATTGGCTTCTGTGAGAACTGGGCATGCTCAGCAGCTTTTGGGGAGGGGGAAAAGCAGCCCCCCCCCCATGTGTGGGTCTCCTTCTTGTCTGTGCTCATCTGCAGCACTATTCCCCACTTCCCTATGGCACCTCCAGGATCCTGGAGGAAGGAGTGGGCAAGCCAGGTGCTCGAAGATGGGGGCAATGAATATTACACCACTCCTTGCACACAGCAGAGATGATGAGGAACCGATAATGCAGCATGAAGCTGTATTATCTTTTTCACTGAGCTCTCTTTGCAGTGGGGATTTCAGAAGGCCCTGACTTCCCACTGATCTCCCCAGGATCCACAGGGCCAAGGGGCATGTCCTGCAGTCTATTCTGCATTCTTCTGTGGGAACAGTGGTGTGGGTGGAATCTCCACATGGGGATCCTCACAGGTTTGCCACCTGTCAGCCCTCTCCAAGGAATTTCATTGCAGAAGAGGCAGTATCCAGCCCAGGATTTTTCCCTTTGTGCTTTAAGTACTTAGAAATGGCTTAAACTTGACAGTTGTACTTTGCATTCTTACCTTGTTAGGATCTAGTTTGCATTTGTCTACAGGGTTAGAGTCCTTAATCACTTCAACCACATCTTCACCAAATCGCTCGCCGTAAAATCCCTGAAATGGAGAACACTGCATTGAAAGACACCTATTTCTGTAATCACAGCAAGGGGTTGGAGAGATCAGGCCAAATTCAGCACAGGTGCAACTCCAATTGCCTTCAATGCAAACTGTGCCCGGGCTGAGTTTGATCTGCTGAACTTGGAGAATTAATCAGTTAGGTTCTAGGGGTTACAGCTCTAAATCCTTCCAATCTCATATGCTGACAAGTCATCTGGCCTCCTTGTGAATCTGTCACAAGGCTGAACATTGGGCACAACACAGGATCTTTTTGAAAAGCAGCTGGTGCGATAGGATTGGGATTGGCTGGTTTGAATAAATTAGATGTTGGGTGGGGGAATCTGAATATCCAGATTCTAACCTCAATTACACAATTTTGAATTTGGAGCAGCTCCATTAATTTCAATTGAGTTACATCATCAGGGTAACTGAGATCAGAGTCTGGCCCTATACTTGCCTCCATTTGATCAGGGAAGGTACACGGATAAGTGAAATAAACTTTACAGGATACATTTTCCAGTGATTTTAGGTGCCTCATTTTTTTGGGCACTCAACCTGAAACACCTAAAAGGGGCCTGATTTTTTGGGAGGGAGGTAGGGAAGGGAGGCTCATCTCTTTCTGAAAACCCATTTACATTTGTCTACAAACTGCTCTGATTCAATCTCCAAAAGCATTGCCTGAGGATACGGAAGAAATCCTAACAAGCCAAACTAATATCTCCTTTATGCAGTCTCACTAAGGGGAAAAAGATAAACACCACCTGGTTTTGGTGGAGCAATGAAACAGAAGGGCTGCACGGGGCAGTCAGGTGAGATCCTGGAATGAAATATTAAGAGAAAGGGGGAAATGTTAATGCAGAAAAAGGACAAATTTTAGAAGGATCGAGAGGAATGACTGCAATAACCGTATTAGCAAGGGCCAGCTGCACTGACAAGGATGAATACACAGTATAATACACCAAGAACATGGAAGTGATGTATCAAGTCTTGGCCTCTAGCTACAGGATTGAATAAGTCTAATTATTATTTCTGAGGGGAAATGCAGGGAGGCCATGCGGGCCCCTCTCAGTAGAGCGTGGGGTCAGTGATTGGAGGGAGATGTGATGGGGTGTTGCATGCTAGAACCGTTCTTAGCAGCTGAATCACTGAGTAGAGCTCTGGGAGGGATGGGGTAACTTAGAGCAGTTTATGTTATGCAGGAGGCTGTTTTGGTCCCTGTAGCAGCCCAGAATCACGCTCCAAGAGGCACAGCACAAAATCTCACCCACTGCCTTTGCCTAGTGATTGTTGTTTCAGCCACTACCTACGTTTCATGATAACAATCCAGCTTTTAAGGCTCGAGCAGCTCAATTGTAATTTACAGAGGGAATTTCAGGTCTGCCACAACAATCTCACCTCTAGTCTATGGGAAATTTCGGCTAGCTTTGTTATCGCGGGCTCCTTGTACACAAATTCTTGTTCATCCAAGTCTCCAAATTTAGTCCCGTAAAAACCGACCCGGAAGTATGTACCAAACATCCGCTTTCCATCCTACGTTTGGAGAGACAAAAGGCACTTCAGTATAAAGACTCATTCACATATATTGTAAACTTGAGTGTTTGCAAAAAATTTGCTCCTGACTTTGAACTGCCATTTGCTTTGGGAGGTGGGTGGGTGGAGGGGATAGAGGTACTTGGGCTAATCAACACTGAAATTCAAGTTACAGAAAACACCACACTGAAGATAAACTCAAAACTAATACACCTCTACCCCGATATAACACGAATTCTGATATAACGCGGTAAAGCAGTGCTCGGGGGGGGGGGGGGGGGGGCGGCTGAGCACTCTGGCGGATCAAAGCAAGTTCGATATAACATGGTTTCGCCTAAAACGCAGTAAGATTTTTTGGCTCCCGAGGACAGCCTTGTATCGAGGTAGAGGTGTATCAAATCAAAGTTATTGGAGATAATTAATAGTCTGATCCTGCAATGAGTTTCCTCCTGGGAGGACCCCTATTGATTTAGGAGCGCTGCCATCCCTCAGGCAGAACTCACTGCAAGATCCTGAGCTCCACTGAACTCATTGAAGCTGTGTAGACGTACATCAGCTGATTAGCTGGCCCTAGGTTTAAGGGAAATCAAGCTACAGTCCTTATCCTGCAATTTGTAGTGAACAAGCAAGCAGCCTGCTACATGTCTGACTACACAGTCCCATTAAAGTCTAAGCAGCTCCAAGTCAGAGCCATCTGTTCATGCACAACTAACTGCAGGATCAGGGCCTAAGTCAAGATCCCCTTATACTGTGATTTAAAAATAATCCAAAATTTAAAAGGTGTTTTATTTATTTTTTAAACATTGTGTTGACAGAAGCACTTTAATTCTCCTAGGGTAAACTATAGGGCCGAAGTCACTCCGAGTGGAAGCAGTGGCTTCCAGGCACTTGCTCCCATTTAAGCCAATGGTGAATTTGGCCCACAGAATGTCATAGCCACGACAATTAAAGTGAAACACACAGGTTTTTGTCAGAAAAGTCACATTTTAAAAAAGTGAGACTGAAAGATCGGAAGAAACATATTTAAAAAAAAAAAAAAATCACACCTCTGATTTTGTTAAGGATCAAAACAACTCATCACGCTGCATGCAGAAACTAGACGTGCTTTTTAGAACATGTTCACCTTTACTCTCATGGGAAAGTGTGCGGCAGAACAGAATGCATTCTCTCTCTCTCAATCTGAGTGTTTGGGTGTCAAATGGCACCTCTACATGTCCAGCCCAGAGCGTGGGATTTGTATTCACTATTTTGCGGTGGGGCAATGCCGCAAGGCATTTTTGGGGACATTTGACTACTTTTTAGGTTAGGTGCAGAACAATTTCTGCAGTAAGTTGATCTTTTGTGGTGATGATGAAAATAGTCTGGACGGCAGGAAGGATACAAAACTGGTAAGATAAAAAGAATCTGATCCATGAAAAATGACCAGTCAGAGGAAAGCATTCAGATATCTGACGGGAGTTCTCCTTACTGCTTTTAAATAATAAAATTGTAGGTTAAGTGCATTTCCTTCATTTCAATGACTATATTTCTTTGTAATGAAAATACATAATTGTTTGAGAGCCACATTATCCCCTCTGCCTTGGTGGGTGGAGAGAACAAAAAGCAGGCAAACTAGAAGGGGTGGAAATGCCATTCGCACAGCATCACCCCCCACCAGCCCAACCGAACGCCCTTGGGACCTGTGGCTGCTGAGCCCTCCAGTGCAAGGAGCTGCAGCACCTGGAATGCTCCGGTCCCTACGCTCATAGCAGGAAGTGGTTTTATTGGTCCCTTGTGCAGCAGAGGTGCCTTTTCCCTGGACAGGGCAGCCAGCTGGGCTGCCTGCATACCTAGCTCTCTGCGTCTGGTGTACAGCAGAGAGCTCCCAGAGAGCAGGAGCTTGGTCTAGGTCCATGTTCCCCTAGGCCACAGGAACAGGAGTTTTCCCTACTCCCCTAGATTACCAGAACAGAGGAGAAAGGAAGAGCTGGAAGATGGCACAGCAGATGTTGAGGTGCCCATGGCTGAAAAAAAATAAATAAAGCTTCTGGTTTGTTTTTGATGGGTCACACGCTGGCCTTGTTACAGGGAAGTTAATAGAGAAAAACATTCAGGCCCCACTTCAGCAAAGGACAGGGTGTAACTTTAAGCCATTGAGGAATCACACTGGGCCCGGCTTCACACATGGGCTTAAACGCTCCGCTGGATTATTGTATTTTAATCAAAGTATTGGATGCTACATTTGGGGACTAGCGACCATGACTGCCTCCATATCTCTCAGCTACCCCTTATTTCAGACCCATACCTCCTCCCATCCCACTCAGTCCTGGTGTCCTTTACTCTAAACTTATCAGACTGAGGCATGAAACCCAGGCAATGGACAATGTTATCTATGCTAAAGAAAACGCCTCCTTGTTTCCAGCTCACTGTGCTATTTGTTTTCTTCTTTCCATCCTCTGAATAGCAATGCTTGCAGTACAAAGCACCTTTCACCAGAGGATCTCAAAGCGCTTGACAACAAATTATTATTTCCATTATGCAGCTGGGGAACTGAAACACAGAGCTAGTCAGTGTCTCCCCCAATGTTACGCGGAGCCTGATCCTGTACTACCTACATGTCAATGGGAATTTTGCCATTGACTGATGAGCACAGGATCAGGCCCACAGCGAGTATGGAACACCCTTCAGGTCTCAATTCCTAGTGCTCTTCCCTATTCACTAGACCATGCTGCCTTCCTTTTTGGGTCTTTGTCCCATGCTACAGGCCTGATCCTGCTCTCATGGAAATAAGTGGGATTTTTGCTATGGATTTGCACTGGTAGGATTGGGTCATGTATCTCTTCTATTTGGGCCTAGGCAGGTTGAGAGGCAAGTCCTGCATCCTTTAGCCTTAAAGGTACAAAGCAATAGTCCAAATACGTTTTTAAAAGTTCCTACAAGTCTCCATCGATGGCAATTCTACTGAGCACCTCCTGAAAGTCGCTGGGCACCCAGTGTAACAAACTGAGCTCAGTGGGAGTGGAGGGCACTTCCCACCTTCCAAGAAGTGCTCAGTACTGTGCAGGATTGGTCCCTGTGGTTCTGATCGTCTCAGATGCTGAGCACTTCCGATGAGGTGCACAGAGCCCTTCGCTCCAACTGCACTCAGTTCCCCACAAATTCATCTCGAAAACTAGCTGGATTCAGCGTCAGAATGAAGGGGTTTGGGCCTGATACAAAGGGATATTGGCTTCACCAGTGTGATATATTATTTAAAAAAACATATACTACTACCAAAGCAATGGTTGCTTACAATAAAATGTGAAAGTCTTTTCAGGATGCATTTCTATGCACCCAACTCGCAACAGGAAAAAATCAAAACCCACAGATTTTTCAAAATCCAAGGCTCAACCACCTGCATGCTATTCCCTCTGAGAGGCTGTCCCAATAGGAAAGGAGACAAAAATAGCTTTAAGCCGCTTCTGTGATCTCCTGATCTTGGGGCTGTACAGTCCCTGGCACAAGTTGGAGCCGCCTTCAGGCGGTTCTATTGTGTGTAAATTCCCAACAGCCTCCTGGATCATAGCAAGGGATCAGACGGATCTAGGGGTATCCTGGCCATACCCCTATTCCCTAAACCATGCCGCTTCCCTATACCAACCAAGGATTCCCCTAAGATAGAGCCTTAATCTCGGGGGGGAAATGGTGGCTAATGATTTCAATGGCATGAAGCACTATGCCAGGTAATAAGTGCTTGCAGGATCGGGCCCTTAGATTGTAAATTCTTGGGGCATGGACATTGTCATAGATACTTTGTTAAGCACTAGGCACATTTATGTTGCTATGCAAATATCCACAAGTAGGAAAAGAAAACGTTGGCTGTTCATCATTGCAAAATACTGAGGCTTTATTGGGGAAATTTACTAAACCCACATAAAACCAGCGTGATCAGGTTGTGTGTGCACATGTCCAGGTACATACATATGTACAGGGCAGTGACGGCAAAGGCAAAATCCATCTCCCCAATCTGAAGCCAGGGTGGGGGCTTAGTACAGCCTCACACCACATGCCAACATCCTTCACCATTATAAAGTCCATTTACAGTGGCTTTTTGTGACAATGAACAGTATTTTAAGCCAGAAACCAAGTCACTTAAGCTGAATCTCTGACTCCTGAAAATGGTCCAAGCAAGACGATGTGAACAGCAGGTACGATCCCTGCTGCGTCGGTATGGCTGGCAGTGCTGGTTAGTGCATTAGCCTTTCACCTCTGGAGTCCTGGGCTGCAGCTCCCTATTAGTCCAAATCAAAAAACTGCCTTGCGACATGGCGCACTCCAGCCCAAGCGGCATCTGTGTTAAAGACTCAGGACCTGAACAGCAGGGATGTTACAGGTCAGAACTGAGGCGCGTGGGCGGAGCTTTCATGGCACCTTGCTGCAGTATGTGAGATTTTCACTCCTGGGCTTCAGGGACTTTGGTTTACACAAGCCACTCTGCTGCACTGGGGGATTGTGTTCCAACAAAGACAGTCCCATAGTTCAGTAGCGTGCTTCAAAAAGGAGTGAGCCTGTGTCAGTGTGGGCCCTAAGCAGGAATATCCCCCCTTGCCTCCCCAACACATACTAATAATTAAGAGGGGAGGCCCCTTGAGCTGCTCGGGGACCTAAGCAATTGCTTAGTCTGCTTATGCTTAGTGCCGGCTCTGGATTGCGCCCATCTACACAGGCAAAACAATCATTTTCAGACACTAGTTTGTGCTAAAAAGATCCTCTGGTGGGGGTGGTCTGCCTATGTGGACATACTGTTTTTCTCCCTTCCATAAGCGCCCACTTCAGGCACAAGCTACATCATTAAAATGTCTTAAAATGAGTGAGCGTTTCAGTAACATTTAGCCCTTGGACAGCTGGGGCAGGATTTCTTTAAGGGTTAAATAACACGGTAGGAGTGGGTATGGCACAAGCTCTGTATCCATGTACGTGAACCCTGTAGCCGAGCTGCCCAACATGCTAAAGGAACAACTTCATCCTCCTTTAGCACCATAAAAAAGCATGTTTCCCTGATAAAAAACAATGAAACATCTCCTGAAAGCCTCCTTTCGTCTCCTGTCCTCTCAGCTTCAACCGTTTGCGATCTCCAATGTGCTGCCGTATGTTGCATGCACTTTAAAGCCATTTTTAGTGTTGGGAGGTCAGCCTTGCTAAGTGGGCACAAGATCACTGACAAAGGAAACAGAGCAAAGGAGAAGGAAACATTTTAATGTGTATTTGAGTTTTCAAAGGCGCATAAGGAAGTTAGGTGCCCAAATCTCACTGAATTTCAGCCTTAATGTCTGTGTCCCTGTTCTCACCAATGAAATGCACGGCTGCCAAGCTTTGTGCAGTTCTGTGTATGACATGGCATGCAAATTATTTGAAAATATGCAAATCGGTTCATTAAATGTGCATATTTGCAAATACCTTGTATAGGATTATAAAACTTTGGCTTACGGTCAATATACCTCTACCCCAAGCACTGTTGGGGTGCTGACAGGTGTCTGGGGAATAGGTGGGTGCTATCTAGGTGGAGGTGACTGGGAGAAGCTTTGGGGTAGTTAAGGGAAGCTGGGTTTGGTGGGAAGGCTGAATAGCTTGAGGTAGAAGCTGGGGGCAGCTATGTTTGTGGGGTGGCTTTTGAGGGAGGGACATTGTGGAAAGATGAGGGCAGCTGGCTGGGGTAGAAGCTGGAATCTGCCAGGGGTGGGCTGGTTGGTTGCCAGGTTTGGGGGAGATCTGGGACCAGTACTGAATCCCCTTCCCCTCAGTGCCACTTGCTACTTCCTACCACCATCACCGCCGCCTGGATGCTCTTTCCCTGCTCAGATACAGTAGGAGGTGCAGCGACAGGGAGCCGGCTTGGCTGCCAGCTGACTAAGAACACTCATGAACAACTAATTACCCCCAGTGCAGCCACAAGTGAGTATCTGCATGTGCAAACCAGACAGCTGGGTGCACACACACACCCATCTGTATGGGCAAATGCTCAGGTGCTATTTTTATCCTTCACATATTTTTAGTAACAGTGAACCTCCTGGAATTGGGAAAAGCCCAGTTTCCAGCCTGGCTGGGAAATACCTCAGGGCTTTTGCTTGTGTTAAGCCAGTGTCTGCTCAAGTTACTAGAACTAGGAGCCAAGTGAGCCAGTCAGGCAAGGGTTGATTGCAGAGTCAGAGGCAGTTACATGCAAATTTGGGATTAATCAATTCAAATCATTCTAGCCTTTGCCTAATGGCGTTAAAAAAACAGGTCAGCCACCTAGGACAAAGTAGGAAACTGGACACAAAGGGGAGGTAGTTGTTCTTTGAATTCCACTGTCTAGTGTGAGCAAGGTGGCTCTCCAAAGGTGTTTGTTGACTGGGCAAGACTGAAGGACAGCGTCAGTCTAGGGCCTACTCAAATGTACCTCAGTAGCACCAGAAGTGAAACAAAGAATTGAATTCCACGGCTAATCTGCTGGCAATGGGCTAGATCAGCATTTCTCAAACTGGGGTCCGCGGACCAACTCCTCCCTCTTCCTCCCTCAACTCCTCCCCTTCTCTCTCAGCGTCTCCTGCACGCTGGGGAACAGCTGTTCAGCGGCATGCAGGAGGTGCTGGCAAGGAGTGGGGACGGGGCGCACTCGGGGGAAGGGACCAAAAGAAGTGGGGAAGAGGAGGGGCAGGGGTGGAGTGGTGACAGGAATAGGTGGGGTGGGCTGGGGTCTGGGGCTGAGTGGGGCACTAGGGGGTCCGTGAAAATTTTTAAATCAAAATGGGGGTCCTTGGGTTGCTAAAGTTTGAGAACCGCTGGGCTAGATGAGAACATACATAATTTAAGGGTCTTGTGTAATGAGCATGTGATGACTCTAATTTTGCCAGGATTTTCCCATAGAAATTAATCAATTCCAAGGGCCCTGTACACATAGAACTGAAAACAAAACAAGTAATTTAAAAATATTACATTGTTTCTGAAGAGAGCTAAAAATGCAATTATGAGGGAGAAATTATTAACAAAGCATTTTCTCGCCTATTATTTCAAGAAAAATAATAGGTCTTTGGGAGGAGACGAGAATGAAGGTGAACACTGAGTAGCCATTACAGAACTGGCAGAGCAGATAACAGCCACCATGATTTATGAAGGGTTCATGATTGTTATTATGCATGGTAAATACCTTTCAAAATCACTGGAAATAAAGGTTTAAAGTTATCTCTTGCACACACACCAAAAGCTTTGCCAACTAGATTTACCTTATCAAAGGGCTGAGAAATTAGACACAGCGGGGGCCATCTATTGACAACAGGGTAGCCTGGGTATAAATGCAGGCAGAACTGGCCCAAAATAGGTATGAGCAAAAATAACTCCTTCATACATGTTAGAGAGGGAGTTGATAACCCCAAATCTCTCTATTATGGTGTTTTACATTTTCGTGCTGATTTTAATCCAACGTACGAAGTGTTTAGACAGTCTTGCCAACTCTTAAAGTTCTTTCAGTGTTTGGTGGTTTTCTTAAAACCACCAAAACACCAGCTCTTGGAGTCTTGTGATTCGGTAAGCATCTCCACTGGCTTTGTTTTTAAACCCACATGGTTGCAGTGAAAAGCATGAACAGGTGAATCGTAACAGCTCAAAAACCAGAAGGTAAATAAAAATATTAAAAAACTCATGATTTTTAAGCAACATCTCATGAATGTTTTGAGACCTGACTCCTGAACACTTGAGTTGGCAATACTGCTTTACCTGGATCTTTTAGTTGGCATTGCTCTTTGGTAAAATGAAATTATTGAGGTCTCCACAGAGTAAAAAAAAAAAAAGAAAAAATCCACAAAGTAGGAACTTACCACAACAGACAATAGTAAAAGTGGGGAGTAGGGTCAGCAACCAGGGCGATAGAGGAGAAAACAGAAAGTATTTTAATTAGGGAAATTCCAAAAAACAAATAAGCAGCAATTGGCAGCAAATAAATAAATTAAAAAAAAAAAAAAGAGGTGCGCATCAATTAAAATATTTTAAAAAATAAGGAAAAAGAAAAACATGCAACAAACGTGAAGGCTACGAAGCAAAAAGCTCAGCAAAAGGTGGCAACGAAAGTGCACAGCAGTAGACGAGAACATAAACCATGGGTGTGTTTTACCATGCAATAAAACAAGACTGAATGATGTTAAAATCATAACCAATGACAACGGGATACTTCAGGGGTCGATTTAGCATCATGAAGATTGATCAAAATAGATGCTCACAGGCTTTCATTACTTATTGGATATTGAGCACACATAACTTACATTCTATGATACAAACGTTGGATTGCTGGGTCACCTCATCTGCTAGGACTTGTCACCGTAAAAAGCAAGCGATTTACAAGGCAAGTTCTTTACATCAGAAATTACAAGTAAACTATTGAACTTTAATTCTTGACAAGCCAGAATTAGACATGAAGTTTATACATCTCTGGCCAAAACTCTAGGTGTAACAGAGAATATGTAGGACCTCTTATGTAGGCTCCAACTCAGAAATGCGTGTGCTTACGTGCTTTCCTGAATTGGGGTCTTAAAGTACTGAACGATCTTGATAGTAAGAGTGGACCAGATTGAGTTGCTTGATTTAAAGTAAAGCAGAAGCAAATATCAGTGCTTGAAAAGCTCTTTTGGGAACTGAGGAAAATAATCTAGGAGTGTATTTACAAAATGTTAAAAAAAATCTTAGACCATCAAAGTTGATGTATAAGAGCAAAAATGAAAACACAAGCAACTGACCTATGAACTGATTCATCAAAATCACAGTGAACTGGTCTGTGTGAGAGATCTAGTGGACACTGTTTATTTTTAATCCAAATGAGTGTCTCTCGTGGTGGATGTTGTAGAAATGCAAGCAGAGGGCCTCTGCTAAAACTAAAGCAGCAGAACAAAATCTCTGGTGTTAAAAGAATTGAGCTATTTTATTCCCACCCAAAAATCTGCATTAAAAAAAAGTATTCAGCATTTGTTAATTACCAAGATTAAGTGGCTCTAGTATGAGCGAATGTCTGCTTAACCATTACAGGTTTCACTTTTGACACCTTTGAGCATAAGCACTTAAATCGACCCCTGTGGGTGGGGTGAAAATATGGTATGAAGAGATGATATTCTGTGACAATGCTGATGAGAAGAATTATAAACAAAATATAAAAACAAACTAGTGATGATACAGTGGCTCATTCACCAAAGAACCTCATTAGTGGAACACATTGGCATCCATGCACTACCTACAGCTTCTTAGAAAGAGTTTCCTACAACTACCACAATCGTTTTATTGATATTTCTTTGGTTAATGAATTCAGTTTAAACAGCAGACAGCAACAGAAATACCCACAACTAGCACATGTGGGCAAAGCATTGGCATGAGTCATCTGATCAATTAGTGTTCTTTACTAACTAAAATATTACCTACCTCCCAGCCAGTACTCTGTATAATAAAAAGTAAAAAGGGCATGTCACAGCAACAAAAAAAAAAGATGTTTCAAAGGTCAAAACATGACCACTAATGTAAGGTATTATTAATCTGAAATGGTCTCATTGATTATAAGTTACCAGGCACCTATTGTTTCCTTTGGCTGAGAAGGACATTACATGATTGATTAGAGAGAGATCAACCACTTTTTTGTCCTTTATTAGTCTGTTTATCATGTCTGGTTAATATCAGGAATTCTGGCACAGTCATGCCGCAAGTTATGTGGAGAGAGCAGGGCCAGATCCTCAGCGGGTGTAAATCAGGACAGTCGGTGGAGCTATGCAGATATCCATCCACTGAAGAGATGGCCCAGCTTATACTTTTATATAAGTGTAATTAAACGAATGGTCACACATCATACCAGGCTATGTGAGGGCTGCATACTAAACCATCGTATTGATATTTGTTTTAGAATTGGCTGCTGAGTTCTTATGCTCCCTCACAGAAAAGGACAAGTGCTGTGGGCCAATCCTGTAAGGTAACAAGCACCTCCATCTCCCATTGAGCTGAGGTCCACTGAGCTCAGTGGGAGTTGAGGCCTTTCACCATCTTCCAAGAAGTGCTCTGCACCTCACAGGATGGGTCCTACATGGCTGCTCTGACCCTGCAAGATGCTGAGTGTCTCCTATGTGGTTCCTTTCAAATCCCACTGAGTTCAGGAAATCTTCCCAATTCAGGACAACTTTTAAGCACATGATTAAAAAGTTAAGCATGTGTTTACATGGGGGCCACAGTTTTTACAATGAGCCCGCTTGGAAGTGAGCTCAGTGATTAGCAGCCTATAGCCTGATCTTACATCACTGCCTTCAGTCGGAGCAGGATTGGCTATGAGATAGCTAATAGTGCACGGAAAAGAGCAGGAGATTGCACAGTGTATTTAGCTGAGACTATTGCTTTGCTAATAACACAGCCCAGCTACCTCATTCCTAAGTGTTTGCTTTTTCAATGACATGGATAATGTTGTCTGACTTTTAGTTATACCGGTGAATACAATTTTAAGGATTTTCTTTTAAATAATAGGTGTATTCAGAATGAAATATAATTTCAGAGGCAGGGAAACAAGGATATTTTGATTGGCTTTTACATTTTTGTTTAACGAAAAAAAGATTTTGGTGACGTTCAAAATAGCTCAAGAAGTCTATGAAGAGCTAAATAAAACCCAAACATTTCTTAATGTTATTTAGCAAGCTAAATGTAACAAACCTTTTTTCCTAGCATGCAAACGTATTTTAAAGTAACACCTGAAATTATACATCTATAAACTAGTAAGCACAATGCAACTGACAGATTTCTTATTAACTCCTCATCATTTTTGTTATTTACACGAAAAGTTTGTATGTGCAGACTTGACATCCTTGTATGATTATAAAGGTCCCGAGAGTCAATGCTCATTAGCGATCCTTGCATTTACTGTGGACCATCATTTTGATGTTATTCGTATAATCTGATTGAAATGGCTCTCCTTGATAGTTAGCTTTTGGTGGAAAACAACACTAAAACATTTCAAATATCTTCACAGTTCATACTGCAGCTGGAGATTAAAATAATTACCTGATGAACAATTTTGCTGAATGCTTCTTGGAGTTTACCATGAATTGTGGACAGTTTCTTGGCATCTCTGTTAGCTTCATGAATAGGAATAAGGACTTTGTAAACCTCGTTAACGGCTTCATACATGCCAGCCTACAAAAATAATATGTATCAGATGGATCTTTCTATCAATTCAACAGGAAAAGAAAAGAAATACACCTGGTATATAATACATGCTCACAGTACTTCAGTAACTAAGATTACAACATTGAAGTGGTTGTTTATATGCTTACATTTATTGTAATTTAATCAGGAATTTTTTTTAGAAGAGGTATCAAATCCTCAGTAATTCACAGAACCAAAAGCACATATAGTAACACATTTCTATTTATTTTTAATAAACTTATTTATTAGTGAAGAGGGGAGAGGCTGAACCAAATATTAAACAAGTCAATGGGAATAGTATCTACGTCTGAGTGCACAGTATGGCCCATTAGGTTTAGTGTGACTTGGGTCTATGTAACTTGTATCCTGCATTCTCAAACTCCATGAAATGGGACTTTGAAGTGTCTCCCTGAAGCGTGTCTGCCAAGTAGCACCATTTGCCCTCTCACCCATGGTGATCTGACTAGGGTTCCACCCGTCACAGATGGATTTAGAAGGATCTGCAGAGGCACTATGCCTCCCTACTCCCTCATGGCTTTGCCAGTCCATTGCAGGAAATGTGCTGCTAGGCTCTGTCTGTTGCCACAGGGAATTCCAAATCATGTTGTGGTAAATAATTACCTTGTCCTTAAAAGCCTTTCTCTGATGGGTACTTTACTACCATTCCGTTACCATCCCAACCTCTGCCCATTCCTAGCACCAGCCTGAACTACCCACAGATCACAAACCCTGCCTAGCAATCCCTGGAGGGACATCTGTGATATGAGGACAGGGAGGCCACAAAGATACCACTCACCAGCTGTGTGCGCCAGTCCCCTCTACTTAAAGGGGTGGAAGGAACTACGTGGTCTTTAACTAATAATGTAGAGATAATATTTGTCTTTTACTAATGGTGAATTAGAACTAGAATTAGAACTTCCCAACTAACTAAAACACAATTACCTGAAATGCTGAAACGGAAACAAACCCACAAAACCCACTCAGTGATAGGCTATGGTTGATTACAGGGGCGAACTGAGCTGCCCAGGAGAAAAAATGCTACCAACGCCATAAAAATAAACCAAGTGATATGGGAGAATTGTACAGTTTCATTTACAAAACATTTTCCTGAATATTGCCCAGCACTATGAGCGTTGCTGAAGTAGATATATAGAGAGATTAAAATCTTCTACCATGGAGAAAGATGCTGCAGCCTGTTCCAGCAATCCCACCAGACCTGCTTCTGTAAAATACTTCCCAGAACAGATACCTTCTTCATCTGGTGAGACAACATCATCAGAAACTGCGGATTCTTCCAAAACATTTGAAGATATGTTCTAAGGAGACACAATTTAGATAGAGTTGAAAAGTTTTATTTAAGCAACTACACTGAATACTCCAAAAGATACAGTTAATCTGATATTGGGACAAAGAGCTTTATTCAATTTTTACTCAGGCAACATCCTCTTTGAAAGAGGCAAATTTCAAGTACTTTTCATTTCACCACAGGCCCTGATCCAGCAGAGCACTTACACATATGCTTAACTTTAAGCCAGTGGGACTACTCACATGCTCAAAACTAAGCATGACCTTACACGCTTTCTTGGATTGAAGCCTGATTCTCTTTGTCACAACCTAATCACAAGAACAGTTTTCAACAACTGTTTCAGAAAAGTTATATCCTGTCTGGAACAGCAAAATCGTATTAGATGAAGCTGTTTTCAGGACTGCTTCTTGAAAATGCTTCTTAACACTGCCAACTTTGATTTGTACTTAGGACTTTTATTATTGTTTCGTATCTCAGTATTAGATGGTAGAAAACCAAAATGTACAATTTGGGGAGGACGGAAGCACATTCCTACCTGAAATGTTACACACCCTACCGGAAGGTATTTTCGATCCTCAAGCATGCTTAAATATTCAGCCACAAGGGCTGCCGAGTGGACCAAACACTGGGCAGATTCAGCATGATTGCTCCTTTCAGAATGCTTTCCAGCCATGTTTTGTAACCAGGTCAGTCGCAGATCTGGGGAAGTCTGATAGCCCTTCGCAATTCTAGTTGAAAATAAATGTCTCGCAATTAGTGTTTATTTACTTATATGTATATTTTACAAGTACCTATCCATAGTTCTAGGCTTGAGATGAACAGCTATGAACTAGAGTCATATACAAAATAATTGCCTGGATTTCCAAGCTAGGAAACTCTTGGTGTTGTTATCATTTAACATTTGTATTGCAGTAGCACCTAGAGGCTAACCAAGTTGGGGCCCCCATTGTGCTAGGCACTGTACAAACACTGGTGTAAATATATGCTATAGCAACAGCACAGGAAGAAACAGGGTGGTGTTTAAATAGAAGACCTCATTTTAAAAACACTTTGACAGTGAATGTAATGTTCTTGGAACATAATAGCAAAGGGCTTGATCCTGGGAGGTGCTGAGAACTCTAGCTCTGATCCAGCAAAGTGCTTAAGTACGGAGTAGTCCCACTGGCTTCAAAGTTAAGCATGAGCTTCCGTGTTTTGCTAGATCAAGGCCACAACACACAGCCTCTCGCAGGATTAAGCCCTACTGGCTTTGGGCTGGACAGGGCATAGTGTGGGCAGACACTGTGTGAGCTTCCCCCCTCTTCTCTGCCAATGCACTTGGAGCATAACCTGAAATACCCAGACTGATTCAGTCTGGGGCTCCTCCTGAGCAGACACTGCCCAATGGGTTGAACAATGCTAATTTCTGTGGTGGTTTGTGGGGTGGAAATTGGGATCAGACCCCCAATTCACCACTTGTCACCTGATCCAAGATGTGCCTTTCGTGCACCAACCTGCTACAGTGCAGCAGGGGAAAAGGCGCCCTTATCCAGCTCTCTTAACAGCAATCACACTCCCAAAATCTAAGACATTTGGGCCATGTTTCACTGCAGGCTGATCAGACTTGTTCACCAGGCTCCAGGACCTGGCCTGATAGTTTCAAAATAGACTAATAGCAGCCATTTTAGCTGCCTCTTTCTGTCCTGCTTATCACTCCTTTCCTTTTGCCTATTGTTAGCTATGGGCCTGCACCTGGTCCCTCTGCATACACTAGTTGTCTTTTACTTCTGTGGAGCTAGACTGGGTCCTGTATCCCAGACGCCTTGCACTAGTACACGGGTCAGAATCTGGAATGGAAAATGTTACCTGACGTTTTTCCTTCCAGGACCGATCTCTCTCCCAGTCTGCCCCACCCATGAGACGTTCTTCAGATATTTCACTGCTGAGGAAGGCTGCATTGCTAATAGCTTTTTATAAGAATTCAGTGTTTCAATGCTATTTTGGAAGCACTAATCTTGAGCATGGGAGGAAAAGGTTTGGTCAAATTCTGGGGCCTGTGGGTGAGTCTCAATGGCCTCCTGTATTTGCAGGAAAAGTGGTGCCACTGAAATATCTCAAACTGGAGGAGAGGTGAGCATCATTTGACCTCTGCATTTAGTGATATTGGCATGCTCAGCACCATGGGGATCATGGTAACACAAGGAAAGCCGTTTTAAATGTAAAAAAGGTGATTGCTACTTTAAAAAAAAAATCACTATGACAGGGTATTTCAAGTTCTAAACATGGGAAATACAGCAAGCGCTGTGATACATTCAAATACCACAGCTGATTGTTCAGTGGCATCCACTGGACATCTTCTGCAATAGGCATGTAAACTCTACCTGTACATCAAGTCTATCAGCATTTCTGGATCTTCCTGGTGTTCCTTCATTTTAACCGTATCAGAGAGGATCATATGGAGGTTGAACACAAGATCCTGGACCTGGAATACAGAAGCCGATGTAATGAATTGCCCTCAGGAACCTCACTATACACTAACACATTAGGCCCGCTGCCTACTCTGAATCTTTGTGCATTTGCTCCTTGTTATCAGTGAGAGCTAATCAAGGGCTTGAGTTTTATAGAGCAGCTCATGGATCCCTCTCCAGGAAATGTATCCGACAGCCCTGCTATACGTGGCTTCATCTAAAATCAGCCTGTTTTAAAAACCCAGAATGAGACACGCCCAAAGGCTTCATGAAAATCCAGCCCCTCTTTCCAGCTAAACGTAACTCTTGGCCCGGTGGTATTTCTCTAACCTGATCTGGGAATGTCGTCTCCCGGAGTTCCAGATCTTCTTCAGCGTACGTCAAAATAGTCTTCAGAGAACGTCTCAAAAATTCCTCATTGAAATTCTGGGACGTTCCCACCAGGGACGAGAGGGACATGGTCACCTGCATTTTCACTCTGGCAAAGTTCTGCAACAGAAAAGTTACTACAATGCAATGATTCCATAGGAATCGTAACTGTTCACTGCAACGCCGGCGCAGTGGCGTTTGCATCCTTCCACCAGCCATGGACACGGGATAAAAACCAAACATTTAGTAACACCTTCCCTTTCTTAAGGGGGCTGGCCAGCTGAGCAGCCTCAGTTCTTTCCCTGCCTCTGAACAATGCATTTGTTTGGTGTCTCTGTCACTTTGTTTGTTGTGTGTCTTTAGCTGGCATATGGCAGGGGTACTTCGCGCCAGACCAGTGTTCTCCAGAGAAGAGCTGTTAGATTTCCCGGCCTCTTCTTGCTCCTCTCTTGAGCATGGTGTATGAAATGACCTGTTGGCCCCTGTGCGTCCCAGTCCCTTTAAAGGAAAAGATTACCCCGTGTGTGCATGACCTTCTATTTCAGGTACCCCATTCTGTGTTGTTTCAGCCCACAGGCCAAATCCTCAGCAAGAGGGTACAGAGAGGCATTGTAGTTTTAGTTGACAGAGTCCTGTGATAGCAACTAAGTGAGCTTCAGTTCCCTTCCCCTTTTTGCTCTCAATCGGAGAGCATCTGAGCTCAGAAGGCTGTGCACGCTACAGTCTCTGCTGTTCACAAACAGCAAAGATTTTACCACAAGATGAAAGATCTAATCTCAGCTGCAGGAACTCTGTGATGAAACACAAGGTGTTTGGGGTGTGCTTTGTAAGATTGCTGCAGTGGCGCTGTTAAAACATTTAATAGTAAAGTGAACATTGGGAGCTCTCTTTGTAATGTAAAGTGCATATGGGGAGAATCAGGCTGAGATCCAATTAGATTCATACAGAAAACAAAACCAACAGCACCTAATTAGTCTGGATTCATGCAGACCTTTCACAGAGGACACATTTAAGCCTTGTGATGGGACAGCCAAGGGGGCAGGTTGTGGCTGTCTCTTACAGGGGTGTGCAAGGCGGGCAGAGGGCAGTTCCTGCAGTGGCCTCAGGGGTGCATGCTGCCCCGGTAAAGGGTACAGAGGCGTAAGGAGCCGGCAGGGCCACAGAGGAGAATGCCGGCTGTGCTCTCCTAGGTGGTAGTGCACTAGTGGCATTTCCCAGGAGTGTTGTGTGTCACTGTGCGCTCCTGGCCTAATGTGGCCCCACACCATCTCCCGCAAGGGGCCTGCGCCTAACAGCCCGACCTGGCCCTACAAAAACAGTGAGTAGTAAACAAGTCGTTCAGTTTGAGAAAAATTCTACATTTCAATGGAGGTCCTCGTCCGTTTTTTTTTTAATAAGTCCCTATAAAATGACAGAAGAGGCAGCCCGGTCTAGGGGTCAGGGCATCACACTAGAATGCAGGAGGCTGGGGTTCTAATCTCTGCTTTGCCGCTGACCTGACGTGTGACACACAGCAAAGTCACTTCACTGCTTGGTGCCTTTGTTTCCCCCTCCTATTCTTTGCATGTCTTGCCTATTTAGACTGTAAGTTCTTTGGTGCAGAGACTGTCTCTCACCAGTACAGCGCCCCACATCATGGGTCCCTGATTGCCAATGGGGCTTCTAGGTACTACCGGAATATAAGCAAACACCAAATGTTAGCAGCAGCCATATACTTACATTTCCAATCTCGAAGTTCTGCCTCATAAGGAGGTAAAGAGAGGCACTCGCATGGGACCGTATGGTACTAATGCTGCTGCTGCAGTGTCGCAGAAGCCTCAGGCAGAGATCAGCACACTGCTCGGTCTCTTCTTCGAACAGCAGCTCAGGGAACTGTAGTGACAGCACATGAGAAAAGTAATTCTGCTGGGGCTGCCAGCATCAACTACTGAACCAAGTTCCGAGGTGAATCTAAGGATTCATCTACGCGGACAATTTAAACCGCGGCAAGCTGGGGTGTGAATCTACCGTGCACTAATCTGTGGCGGTCTGTCTGTGTGCGTTAGCAGTTCATTAGAGTGCTCTGGGCTAGTCCTGTTACAAAGAGGACTAGATCAAAGCGCTCAAATGAACTGTTAACATGTGTCAGTTGGATGCACGTGGACAGACAGACCACAACTGGCTAGCGGGAGGTTATATTCACACCCCGGCTTGCTGCGGTTTAACTGTTCATGGAGACAAGCCCTAAGTAACATTACAAGGAGTTTATATCGGTGTAAATTACATTTTCTTCCAGTTCTCTCGGTTTCTATGTTAAGCCAGCTTAGACTCCTAGTCTTTCTTACTCAAACTTCATTAGACTCATGGATCAAACTCCAAGGTCCGAGGGTCAAATTCTGTACACTAGGTTGGACTCCATTAAGATATTAACGTCTACATTACCCATGTCAAGAGGGCGTAAATTACATGATGAGGAGCTGGAAGAAGGAGAAGAAAAGTGACATTACATTAGGATAGAGGGTCCTTGGTGTGCATTACAGCAACATGGGCTCCTTAGGCACTGGTAGGGTGGGGGTAAGTAGCTCTAATAGGTCTCAATGACTAAGAGAGGCTCTAACTTGCCCATCAGCTCAGTGTGTGTAGAAAAGATGTGATATCATTTTAACAAGCAGCCCAGCAAAACAAATTCATTTTGTCCACAGTAGTCAGACTTGAAGAACAAACAGCCTCCTTTCATGCATCAAACCACACAGCGTAAACACTAACGTTAGGAAGTACAAAACTACAGCCTTGCAGTGACATGACCCAAATACTGAAGAGAAAACCCCACTACATGTGACAGCCCCCTGCAGGACACTCACCTTTGAAACCAGAGCTCTCTGCGTGGCGAAGCAGTGTTGCAGATAAAGTGCACTTTGATTACAGGCCATGCTGTGGAGAAGAACTTTCAGCACCCCACCGAGAATGCTCTCTTTGGATTCCGTCACAGACACAGTCTGTCGTCAAAATTAAATCAACAGTCACATGAACAAAGTTAACCCTTCGGCCGATCAGGTGGTGCTACTGTCCCGAATAATCTTCACTGACCTATTACAAATGTGTGAACCTCACAAGTGTCTGAGCCAAATCCTCAACAGGTGGAAATCAGGCGTCTTACTGAAGCCGATTTACACCTTCTGAGGATCTGGCCCTTGAAGCATTATGTATGCGCTAAGCTCTATTACAAGTACTGTTTTAGAAACACACTTTGGCTGGCTCTTGAGTGGGTTTGGAAGGTGGAAGATGTGCCCCGCACAACAGCCAGCCACAACTGGATTCTCTGTGTGAAATTCTGGCTCCACTGAAGTCAACAGAGGATTTGCCATGGATTTCAATGGGGCCAGGATTGCTCCCTGCTAACACTTAAACAACCTGACAGACAAAGAGCAACAGGGACATAGTTGCAGAGAGGAGCTCACTGCACCTCCTTATGGGATAGTTCCAGTGGCACTGTCCCCATGTGCCTCTGGGAAGCACAATGCCTCCTGCAGAGCCCTGGGGCAGAATGGCAAACCTGGGAAGGAACTAGCAGGAATTTGTCAGAGGAGGGCAGGACCATGGAATTATGACATTCTGCCAGGCATTATTTATACCTTAAAACACGCAAGCAAATATTTCCGGCATTACACTAATGAGGGCGACAAGCACCTTTACAGAAGGTTGGAAGAATGCTTGTGATTTATGAAATGGACTGTTATAAGGCTTGAGGAAAAAAATCACTGGGATTTTTTATCTATTCTAGGATCTCACCTCCTGGATCCCCCTTTCCTGCTGCAGCAGCAAAGTTTAAATACGAACAGCAGGAGGGCACAGTTTAAGAATCTGAACCACTTAACCTGCTAGCAAATGTTATTCGGACATCTGCAAAATCCCCCTCGTCCTTACCTGGACAACAATTTCTAATGTATCCAAAATAATCAGATTTGCTTCAGTTGCAAGATTTCCATCAATAAGCGCTTCATGTTCTATCTCTGCCCTTGATCTAACAGAAGAAAAGACAGCATTCAAGTTATAGTTAGCTTAAAATTCAGGCCGGCATATTCTGAAGGCTCACCAGTGGGAAAACCTTGTTATAAATGCACACAGTTAGTTACGGACAACACCACAAGACTATCTAAATGCACTAATATATGAAAGAGTATAGAGGGAGGGAGAATGTTTTTTTTTAATTAATGTATAAAAAATTCAATGTGATTTAGGTTTATCACCCTCAGGCTAGGTCATGATAATTTCTTTTCCTTTCATTACTCTAGCAGTAACCCTCTAATAACAGCGTAAGCATCAAAGTCCTACTTCAAAGGTGGTTTAATAGCATTGTAAGGCATGCAACAAAAGAAATAAAACACCTTTTATTTTATGTTACAGGATACGAACACAAGATGGTGCTCTATGAGCTAGTATTTTTGCACTGTCTGCACTAGTTTGCAACCTAGTAGCTAGGTTGGGTCCAGTATACTGTATGTAGTATGTATATCTGGTATTTATTCTTTTGCCTCTACATTATATTAAAAGTTTTTAAATATCAGCTTTCCAGAGAAAATCATATGATTGTGCTATTAAATACAATGCACCTGCTTTCCTGGAAAAGCTGACTGTGGCCCCAGTCCTACTCTCACTGGTAGTCCCATGTCTTCAGTGGCACTATTTAACTTCAATAAAATTAGCTGGATTTGGCAAATATCCACTAGTAATTTTAAGTGTGTGATTGTGGCTTGCCTTGCTTGGCTGAGCAGGAAGGTGGGTGGGGAGGGTGCTCCCCTTGCATCCTTGTGTAGGGAAAAGCTACAGTATGGGAAGGACACACAAATGAGCTGGCTGGATGCAGGCAAAATGCACACACGGTCCTTTCAAAGATGCCAGAGCTCCTGCTACAGCACTGGCTCCTCCAGGGCCCTGGCAGCAATTCTACCTAACTCAACCAAATTTTCTCCTGGAGCTCCTGCTGTAGCATGCCTGCTCCATACCCTACCACGGAGGCCGGACTATAAGAGAATACTCTAGTCCTAAATCTCTAGACTATGAAGGCTCTGGATTGAGGCATAGACTGTACCACTATTTAAAGGATATCAATTGCAAAAAGAAGGGCTGGGTGGGATCACTTCACTTGGCTGTACAGAATTCTTTGTATTGAGTAATACTCTACGTTCACTTGTGATTATTCTAATGTTAAACTCAAAGTGCCAAATTCTACCCGTAGATGGAGTATGTGCTCACAACTCTCACTGCAACCAGTGGGAGCTGTGCAGAAGAGAGGCCAGATTTGGCTCAGAATAGAATGCACAAGTATGACTTGGAGAGTGGGTTTATGGAATTGTTTTAGCAGATTTTTCTTTTAAGAGAGAAAGTTAAATTATCTTTTGGCTACCCTGGTAGTTCCGTTAGAGACTCCAGCTGTTCAACAGGTATGTGAGGCCACTAGCAGGGATAAGAGAGATTGTTTGGGGTACAGTAGCATCAGCAAGATGATGACATACAGCTCTATAAGCCAAATCCGTATGTGGTGTTTTTTTATATCCGCTACTATGGAATCACATGAGGGAGGAATTTGCTCCCGTGTCTCTATTTCATTGGATCTGACAGTGCAGTTCAGCTTTGCCAATGTCTGGACATGACTGGAGGTTTGGATAAAAGCTACCTGGCCGACGAAACAAGAGGTTACAGTCCTGAGTTGGGGAAAAGCAATTGGCAGGGATGGTAGAGGTGGCATTAGCCCTTTAATTTCCAGGAGCTATGTCTGTCTTTTGTTGTTGGATGCCTGGCTGCTTCTGGATAGCCAGATTGCAGCAGTAGCCAAAAGAGCTTTTTTCCATCTTCATGCAAAGTATTTTTAAGGGACCCATTACCGTAGAATTGAAGTTCCCTTTTGCTAGATGGTTACAGCCTTTCCTTTTGGACAGACCTCACCACAGTCATCCATGCCAATGGACCACCAATGTGTACTCTACTTCAGAGAGAGCTTGGAATCCTCAACCATTGCAGAGTAAGGCTATTGCTTATACAGGGGAGTTTCACCCCTGGACCATTTCACACCTTTGCTCCACAGACTGTGCTGGTTTCCCATCCATTTCAGCAGGCAGTTCAAGGTGCTGGTTGTGATCTAAAGCCCTTTGCACACAGGAGTCTGCCTATCTCCTCGTACTCTTGACAGCTGAGCCAAAAATTCCTATGTCTGAGGGCTGGTGGCTGGGTGTTCTTAGTGAAGGGTCCTTGACTATCTCCTAGATCTAAGTTTGATGGCTTTCAGAATATGGTACAAAGGCTATTTACTCAAGCTTTTCCTGAGAAGTGGGGAGAGTTCTTTGGTTTTTGGAGAGGGTTAGCATGGCTAACTTGTGTCAGTGTAGCTCATTTTGACATGTGTTCAAACACTATATAATAAGTGGATGAAGAGGTATAAGATACACCGCACATATGTAACATTAATTCATTGTGTAGTGTGTGCCTGTCTCTGTGTGTGTATGTATACACACGCACATGTACACACACACACACACACACACACACACACACACACTTACTTCACATTAACTCTAATTTCTAAAACTCTTGGGTTGATACATGTCTGCAAAATGCAATAGTGAATCTCCTGGGATTCTATTCAAAGCTGTTTACACAGATATGCTAGGGCCAAACAGTAAAAATACTGCATTTCTGTTGTGCCGGTGGCAAGCGCTCTGGAGATGTCACAGAAGGAGAACTATGTACCCCAACATGCGTCGTTGATTGGATGGGTGCTCTGCAACATGGAGGGGATGAGGCGGAGAATATGGTTGTGTCAAGATCAAAGCACAGGGATCCATGCACAGCAAAAATCCACGGCACCACAAACAAAGGAGGGAAACAGGGTCCAGCCATGTGGAGGGAAGGAGTAGATGCACTGTGGGTGGCTTGGACTCTGCCATTTGGGCTCTGCCATTTCCCAGTTCCCTCAGAGTTTCACTTGAGCTGTTTGATGTTCATGGATTTGGGCCAGTCCTTTTGCTGGGCCTTCAGAGTACTATTAAGGGAGAATGGAAGTCTGTGGGTTGCAATTTTAGAAAATGGGAAATGTGCGCAGCAAAACTCACACATCATTCCTGAGCCTTCTAGCAAAAAACAAAGCGAACTTAAAAAGTAATGGGTGTGACAAGCAAAAGGGATTATTTCAGCCAGTTACACACACACACACACACACACACACACACACACACACAAAAAGCCCTCTGCCAAGCATCACAAACAGAGCTGCAATGGTTGAGTATGCAGATGTACAAAATGAAAATTACACAAAAAAGCCACACACCGATGCTACAGTACCTGAGTGGTTTGTGGCTTCTAAAAACACAGCACATGTGGAAAAATAATCAAAGGGATGGATTAGGACAGGAAAGGAAAGCATGCTTGGACAACTCCAGAATGCTCTCATGGAATAAGGGAAAGATGACATGAGACATATATGCTATCTGTAAATATAGCTAATGGATCTTTTCTTTACATTACAACTCACTACAGGAATTTAAAAAGATAATAGAGTTTACTAATCTTAAGTCTCATTCTGAAATGCTGAGAAAGAAATGGAAAGTGATGCTGTGTCTGTCAGCATTAAAACTATTCCCCTATAATCAGCCTGTCCGAGCTTACGGTCTGATCCTGCTCACACTGAGGACAACTGGACTGTTGCCTTTGGCTTCAATGGGAGCAGAGTCAGGGCTTGAGTTTGTAACGTGACCATGCAGTTATTGATGTAGAAGGATAAGATGGAGTTACTTGTCAAGCTTTTCTGTGTTTTGACGCCAGTGAGTCATATCCTTTCTCCATCTTAGATTCTCTTGACTTCCAAACGCACTCCCAGATGGACTTCTTTCTGTCGGGTAACGTCAAATTTGTTTTAAATAAATCAATATTAACTTTTTCCATGTGGTAACCAAAGACTTGGTTGCAAGTAATATGTGATAGACAGCACGAGAAAACTCTATAGTATGCAAAGCCATAACATTTATCTGTCCGTACAGTAGAACCGCAGAGTTACGAACACCTCGGGACAAAACATGGTAGTTGTTCTTTCAAAAGTTTACAACTGAACACTGACAATACAACTTTAAAACTTTACTATGCAGAAGAAAAAAATGCTGCTTTTAACCATCTTAATTTAAATGAAACAAGGACAGAAACAGTTTCCTTACCTTGTCAAATCTTTTTTTGAAACTTTCCCCTTTTTTTTTTAGTAGTTTACATTTAACACATTACTGTATTGTATTTGGGGTTTTTTGTTTGTTTGTTTTTGGGTCTCTGCTGCTGCCTGATTGCGTACTTCCAGTTCCAAATGAGGGGTGTGGTTGATTGGTCAGTTTGTAACTCTGGTGTCTGTAACTGAGGTTCTACTGTGCTTATATGGCACCCCATTACTGTATTATCTGACACTTCACAATCTTTAATGTATTTATCCTCACACCACCGCTGTGAAGTAGAGAAATACTATTATCCCCATTGTACAGATGGGGAACTGAAATACGTAGAGACTAAGTGTCTTGCCAATGTCACTCAAGAAGTCTGTGGTGGAACTGGAAATTGACCCTGTTTCTCCTGGGTCTAGTGACCTAGCCACTGGATTAGCGTTCTTCTCATACTCAACAAATACTCTCAATGGGGTGTTAATTCTGACACATGATGGCAATGTAACTACCAAAACTGTTAACTATTTCACTGCTTATCATTTTAGCAGAAACCACCATCCATTCAGGGACTGAGTTTCCACTCTGACCCTTGACATACATGACAGGGTGTTGGTTCTGCCTACAAGGTCAGGCTAGCATTCCCAGACACTGCTACAGGAGTGCTCTATAAATGGGACAAGTCTACATATGTAAATAGTTAGGTAACAGATAAAGTGCCTACAGATGGTGCTCACAAATATACAGCATAGTTCCTGGGGTTTATAGGACCAATGAAACTTGTGCACTGCAAACCGCTTCCTCTGTGTAGCTCTTCAGATGGAGCTCTTAACCGATATGCATATCATCCTGCAGCACTCTACTGGATCTGGGGGCTCTTTGGGGATAGTTTCAAGGGACTCTCATATAGGAAGGTCAGCAGCAACAGGCAAGCTTACTTACCTAGCTGCCCTCTGCTTCTTCGCACCATTTCTTGCCTTGCCCCTATGCTTCCCAAAATAGCTTCTTCAAGTTTTGCTCTCATGTCCTTCGACTTCTTAAATGTCAGACTGTTCATCCTTTCAAACACTTTCTTGCCCTGCAGATTTCAAACCAGAAAAGCACAGATGTTGAGGGAACCCTCCTTTTACCTGGAATGGACAAGAAGGCTAAATGGATAGAACTCCTATCCCTGGAGACCCTGGAGGATCAGGATGTGCTGTAGGAGATGTCCAGGCCATGATGTCCTCTGCAGGATCTGACAAGCCTGCAGCGGAGAGAGGACAAGGGAGACACGACCGAAGGGAGGACAGAGGACCAACCGGTGACCTGGGAAGCTGCTAAATCTCCACTGCAGGAAGTTTTCCCTGACACCTGAGAGTGAGTAAATAGGACTGTCAGCTTCTCTCTGCTCTTACTTCCTGTGGCAGCCTCTGGGGTAATACATTGGGGGAGGCACTCACCTGCCTGCCCAGGGGAGTGGCAAGCAAACAGAGTCACTTGGTGGCTGGAAGATGGAGGGAAAGGGAAAGAGGCAGAGGACCGGGGGCTGGTGTGTGTACGGAAAGAGGCACAGCCACCAGGATTTTGCGGGTCAGGAGAGGGTGATCGGTGGAAGGGGGCTCTTTGGCACTATGTAAGGGATGGCGATGTCTGTCTTTCACTTTGTACCTGGATGCTCGTCTGAATCCCATTCCAGGCCTCGAGAGAAGTTGAATGCAACTAACCAATATTTCCGTACCTTGTACTCAAAACAGGAGACGCAGAGATACAGCAAATCCAGCAAGCGATTGAGCTGCAGCACGGAGAGGTCTGTGAACCATTTCTGCAGGACGCTTTCGTCGGCATTCCTGAGAACCCACAAGAGGCAGATCAAGAGGCTCCGGCTGGATTCTGCTGAGAAGGTCGAGTGCTGCCGACCACTCTGAACAGACAGGAGCAATCACTTCAGCCACACCGATTAGTGCCCCAAATACTTTGATAGTCCATTAAAAATAGCTGCATCAGGTAATTACGCTGGGCTAACCAACCATCATCTGTCAGACAAGGGCAGGGGCCAGCAGATTTGCATAAATAATCATTATGAGCTAACGTCTGAATCACCCACATCACCCACAATGACAGAGACCAGATGACACAAAAGACACTGGAATTCAGCCCTAGCAACACATTTTAAGCTAAATTCAAGTTATGAGAGTGTCCTCCTTTAAGCTCCTTCTCAAGACCCACCTCCACTATGATGCTTTCAATAAATTTCCAGCTAGTTAACGGGCTGGCAAGGGACCTCCATTCATTAGCAGAATTACAGTAGAGAAGAAAAAAAACACCAACAACCTTGAAACCTGCAGATGATGGGTCTGTATAATCTGATGTTCCCTTCATCTCCAGACCATCACCCCTTCCACTGTCTGAGTCATTCAGCCTCTTGGTCTTGGTATCATTAGACTGGAAACTCTACACTGCAGGGGCTGTCCTCTCTTTGTTTGGGTATAGCACCCAGCAAAATGGGGTCCTAAAGGGTCTATGGGTGCTACTGTAATCCAAATAAGGTGAAATCCACCCCTGTGCAGAGGGCCAGCCCAAGGCTCACGCCCCACTCAAGCTCCATTTATGACTTGATTAAGTGGGGTTTAAGTGGGGCAGAGGCCTTGTGCTGAGAGCCTTTGCCAAAGGGTGAAGTTCACCTATAATGACCATAACAGCAGCCATGGTATGGCATTTTCATCAGCTTGCTTTGAGAAGGAGGAACAGACGCTTGGCAAAACTGATCATTCTAACTATGTCCCCTCCCTCCCATCACAAGGACAGGAATAACCTAGTGCAAACATTATCTGTTTCACATCTCCCACCCCTCCCTCCTGCTAAGTAACGTGCACAGATACATGCTGACCTCTGTCCCTGCTGTTTTGTGATCATCCCCTTAGGGCATACACATATAAATATCCGCCTGTTTACACATGCTCCGAGGAGGAATATTTTTGTACCGTTGATGTGAGTAGAAAACTACTGGGTCGGGTGAGCTGGGGGACAGATGTTCCTGCAATGGCCATGGCAACTGTCTGACTTATCATGCTTCCACCTTCGCTTTCATAATCGTCGATGGTGACGCAGCTTGGCCTTCCTCGCTGATTGTGAGTCTCTGCCGAGAAACACACGCACCTCAGTTAAACGGCGCATTCAAAGGGTCATTCCTCACAGCTCCTCTCTGTTAGTTTCATTTAACTGTCTGGTAATGGTCACTGAAAAAAATACATTAGACTGGTATTGATAGCAAATGGGGATTTTCTCTCTCTCTCTAGTTATGTAAATCAAACATATGAGACTAAGGGGAAATTTTTCAAAAATGTCTAAGGAATTTTGGAGCTTAAGTCCCATTTTTGAAAGTGACCTAGGCACTATGGAGCCCAAGTTTCATTAAAAGTCAATAGGGCTTAGGTTTCCTAAGTGCCTAAGTCACTGTTGAAAATGGGATATAGACTCTTAAGATAATTAGGTCCTTCTGAAAATTTCCCCCAAAACCTTCACCATGTCATTTAACTTAAAGGGCCAAAATGCTCAAAGAAGTATGCTGTATGTAGGGCCCTACCAAATTCACGGCCATGCAAAACACGTCACAGACCATGAAATCTCGTCTTTTGTGTGCTTTTACCCTATACTATACAGGAGATCAGCATTTCTCAAACGGGAGGTCTCTATCCAAAAGGGGGTTGTGCGGGGTGACAAGGCTATAGTAGGGGGGTTGCATTGACACCTTTATTTCTAAGCTGCCGTCAGAGCTGGGCGGCTGGAGAGTGATGGATGCTGGCTGGCCACCCAGCTCTGAAGGCAGTGCGGCAGCCAACAGCAGCGCAGAATTAAAGGTGGCAATACCATGTCATGCCACCCTTATTTCTGCACTTCTGCTGGCAGCGGCACTGCCTTTAGAGCTGGGCTCCCAGCCTGCAGCTGTAGAGCTTCCTACAGCCAGGGGAGGGTCCTGGAAATTGGTCTGACCAGCCCCTTGGAGTGGCCCCTGCAGGGGAAGAGGAAGTCCCATCCCGCAATAGCCCAGCCAGGACCAGCAGCTGGAGCCTGGCATATGGTAGGAGCCCTTGGCCAGGACATCCCCAACCCTGCCCCTCCCCAGCTCCAGGCCCAGTGCCCTGGCACTCAGAGGTTAAAGGGGCCTTGGTCTGGCTGCAGGTGCCCCGCTCTGAAGGTAGCTCAACTGCCAGCAGCAGTGCAGAAGTAACAGTGGCAATACCACAACCCCCCACAATAGCCCTGTGACCCCCTCAAAAGCCCCTTTAACACCGTGACATTTCAGATTTAAGTATCTGAAACTGAAATTTATGATTTTTTAAATCCTGTGACCGTGAAATTGACCAAAATTGACTGTGAATTTGATAGGGCCCTAGCTATATTCCAGACTATTTCATATCCAGCTTCCCCACCCTGGTCTGAAATAGCCCAAACATTTCGCCCTTCAGGACACTCTTGTCTGGCAAACCGTAGGAGAGCTGCTGAAGAAGAAAACATCAGGTAATGTGTAAAGGAACATGGGATTTTGGTTTTTTGGTGCTGTCTGTTGGTACTATTGTTACATATATGGGGCTGTTGTCTCTTTGATTGGATGTATTTTTAAATACGTATCAGAGAGGCTTAGGGTGTCTAGATAGACACCTCTTCTTTTATTAGTCTAAATAAAATAAATCGTGCCTGCAAAATTTGCACGCGGTAAAATTCTGCATCCACATGGGCAAAAGGACACATGCACAATGAATTACTGGTTTTGTGCAAACAAGTGGACAAATGCAGCTTTTATGCAAGGCAATTTTAAGCATACATTTTGCAGCTGGTAGCTTACTGTGCTCACTAGCTATCTTACCGATCAATATTGTCTCATTGTTTCCTACACTCCCGGCCACCTTTCTGTAGCCACCAGTGGTCTTTAATTTTATACGTAGATTTTAAGGTGGAATCGTTTTTTTATTCTCTTTGTATAGCACCTAGTACAATGGATCCTGGTCCTTGACTAGGGCTCTTGGTCACTGTGGTAATACAAATAATAAATAAATATTATACTTTGAAAATAGCAACACCACCACAACAGTTTGGTTGCTCACTCCAACAGCACTGACTTAATGCGCTCAAAAGTTGGGAGTAATTCAACATACATGCAAAGCCTGGTGCACAAAATACCTGTAAAATCATATAGCTGAGGCACGGTTTCCATGATCACGCCAATCAGAGGTAGATACAGCATAGCCACCCGGGCCTTTACCTGTGGGTCAGAGTACCGTGGATCGGAGTCGTGACTGGACAGTAAATTGTGTACCATATTGATGACCTTCTTATGCAATCCAAACAAACTGTTAAAAGAGAGTTGAGTCACAGGGATTGGTTAATATCTTGAAAGCAAACAATACTTTGTAACTAAGTACCTTTAAAAAAATCCTGGTTTTTATTTTTCACCTGGCATGCATATACACAGATCATTATGCAATATTTCTCAATCTCAGACTCATTTTGGAGACTGGCTTTTATGAATTCACTGACAGCTAAGTAGTAATTTTAACTGTAGCACAAAGAATGTAAATGAGAAAAACTCCTTCACTGACATACAGGTCTGCAGGTCCTTCAGAACTGATACAATGTGAATGCCCCAGAATCCTTCTATTGAAGAAATCTACTTATGCTACGTTTGATGGATCAGGTCTTGTTTGTAGAATCTCACAAATTTACAACTGGAGAACTAATGGGATCACAACATCACAAGACACAAAAGAAAGGAACCTAAGAAGGGTCAGGGTTTTTAGTTTAGTTAGACTGTTTAAAACTTTGGTTTTTACTAATACCTATTTAACTGAAACTTCTGACAAGCACCTTAGGATAAAAAATTTCTTTATACGAGATTTGAACATGCCTGCCTCTTCATCTGAAAAAAACTTTTCCCCAGTTCTCTGGTCCTCCAAGGAGTCATCTAGCAAAAAAAAAAAAAAAGGTGCTTGCTAACTTGAAACTGGAAAGTCTTTGAGATGTGTGGTCCCGATCTGTATTCCACATGTGGGGGCACATGGGTACCATGTGCCGGAGCCCAGGAATTCTAACAAGCAGTGTCTGGTAGCCCACCCATACACAGTAGTTCTCTTTGTGCTCCAGACTGAGGGCATAAGAAGTGGTGCAGGCCAATGCCTCTCCAGTTTCTCTTCTTACAGTGAATCCAGAAAGATCTGAAGCAGAGGGGATGGAGGGTAGGTAGTGGAACCCAGATAGGGACCACACGTCTTGAAGAACTTCCAGTTACAGGTAAGTAACCTCCATTTCTTCTTCAAGTGCTGGTCCCTATATGTATTCCACACATGGGTGACTGACAAGAAGTCTTCAGACTGGAGAAGAGTGTGAGGAAGCTGGCAAGAAAGACGTCCAAAGGACTGCATCTGCATCGGAGGCTTGAACGATAGCACGTACTATTTTGTGAATGTGCAATTGGAATTCCAGATAGCCGCTCTGCATACGTCCAGTAACCGTTCTTCCTGCAGTGATGCTGTAGAGGCAGCTTGAGCTCTGGTGGAACGTGCCCTTCCCCTGTCAGGTGAAGAGATATATGCTAATCGATTGCAGACAATGATGCATCCAGAAATCTATTTAAAGATTCTCTGAGAGGATATAGCTTGTCCTCACGACCTTTCCGCTAGGTCAAGAAATGGCCTAGGAGACTTTCGGATAGATTTGGTTCTCTGCAAATAGAATGCTAAGGTATGTCTGATGTCAAGGGAATGAGGTTCTCTCTCCTCAGCAGAGACATAGGGTTTTGGGAAGAAAACAGGTAAGTGACACGGAATTCCAGAAGAACCTTGGGGAGGAATTTAGGATGTTATCGAAAAGAGACCTTTTCCTTGTGAAAAACAGTATATGGTTGAAAGAAGAACAGGAGTACTTGTGGCACCTTAGAGACTAACAAATTTATTTGAGCATAAGCTTTCGTGGGCTACATCCCACTTCTTCGGATGCATGGATGTAGCCCACGAAAGCTTATGCTCAAATAAATTTGTTAGTTTCTAAGGTGCCACAAGTACTCCTGTTCTTTTTGCGGATACAGACTAACACGGCAGCTACTCTGAAACCGAGTATATGGTCTCACATCTCACTCACCCTTCCGGCTGAGGTAACAGCCACTCAGAATGCAATCTTCATGGACAGGTGGGACATGGGACTTCTTGCCCAGGGTTCAAATGGTAGCCCAGGGAGTGCTGATAGTACGAACTGAGGTCCCACTGAGGTGTAGGTTTGACAATTGGTGAAAAGGTCCTAACTACGCTTTTCATAAATCTCACTGTAATAGGGTGAGTAAAGATGGAATGTCCATCTACTAGCGGAAGGAAGGCACTGATCACTGCTAGATGGACCCGCAGTGAGAGCAAATGGAAAGACATGAATGTTTTAAAAACGGAAGGTAATCTAAAACAACTGGGATACTTCTAGAATTTGGAGACAGCTGCTTATGCTGAACCCAGGTAGAAAAACGTCTCCATTTAGCTAGGCAGCAGGTTCTAGTTGAGTCTTCTCTACTTTGAGAAAGAATAGCTTGGATGGATGCTAAGCAAGAGCATCCTAGTTCTGATGCCCATCCAAACACCAGGCCATTAGGTGGAGTAGTTCTGGATTGAGGTCTCTGATTCTGACCCCTTCTTGAGTAAGGAGATTCGGGAAGGGGTGGATCCTGGAAGGAGGACAGATTGACATCCTCAGGAGCTCTGTGAAACAAAACTGTCTGGGCCAGTCCTGACAGATCTTTCTCAAGACCTTTGTAACAGGCAAATAGGAGGGAAGGCATGTCTGAGATTGCACGTCCACAGAAAAACACTGCCCTGGGAACTGCGACCCTTAGCTCCTCTGGGGCAATACAGAGGAAGCTTCCTGTTCATTTGGGAAGAGATCCCATTGAGGTGCTCCCCAATGAGCAACTATCTTGCTCAGGATAGAGCTGTGTATCTCCCACTTGTGAGCTGCAGAGAAGTGCTTGCTCAGGTTGCCTACTAAGGAGTTTTGGGCCCCTGGAAGGTGTGTGGCTTGGACAGCAATGCAGTTATAAATTATTTACAAAGTATGATAAAAGCTGGAGAAATCGGTGGACACAGGGATTCCTTTTCAGGCCATGCAGTGGTAAGAAGGAACTGAGGAGGCGTCAGCTCACACTGCCTCTAATATCCTCAGTCTGGAGCACAAGGGGAACTACTGTGCAAGTGCGGGCCAACGGACACGGCTTGTTGGAATTTCCAGACTCAGGAGCATGGCGTGCATGCGCAGCCCCTGTGCGGAATACACATAAGGACCAGCACTCAAAGAAGAACAGGAAGATAAGGGTACATATTCCTGATATTTCTAATTAAAAGATTCCCCAAACAAACAGGAAAAACAAGAGCAAAAGAACCTTTCTGGCCTTTTTTATTCACTGTAAAGATGCAAAAGAGGACACAGTATAATTGTTTTCCCCTTTTGCAGGTCACCAGCAACACATTCCTTTTCCAATATGTAAGTTATTTTTTTCTTTGAATCTCAGGAGAGCCCCACTCTGGTCCCTTCCTTCAACACACTTTGGCAACCTCTGTGGCCTTAGTGAAAAGGAAAGAAATAGGAAAAACCCTTGGGTAGCTCTATAACAACTGCCTGCAGAGCAGATGCAGATCTGTCGTCTATAGGCAACAAGCTTGACCCTCCTCAAGGTCCTTTGATCCAATCCATGAAGCAGGAAAGTTTCCATGCTCCACATCTTTGTATTACATGGCCCCCAGGATTTGACCCTTAGGTCTTAAAGTGACCTAGGTATTTCAGGCACCATATACTCTACAGCTATTACTAAGTCAGTGGACCTGGTTACAAAAGGCTACCATTTGTAGATAAACCTTGGATTGTCCACATTTTTAAACAAGTTACAAGAACATACTTAGGGGTGTTACCCCTGGTAGCTTATAGAATAACTGCATTGTAACTGGGTCTTCCAGCTTGGTTATATGTGCAGTGTCACTGGGACCTAACACAACTAGGGAGGAAACACTTAAAGTGTCAGGAAATTACAAACCACGATTAGAAAAAAGCTCTTTGCTATAATTGTAAAGTAACTGCCTTTATGTCCTGTTAGTAAAAGCTGAAGGAAAAACTGCCTTGGAGATCACAGTGTTACCCAGCTTATGCAACACAATCAAACTTTATCTCCGCTCCACCACCACTTTCCATAGTTGGCATGAAGGAGATGGGAGCTGATATTTCCGAGCCATATCAGAGAATAACGAAGAAAATCTATTAGTCTTGCTAGCTGAGCTTGCATTAAGCAGACCTCGCTGCCCACAGCTGGTCTCTTTGCCATCTCAGTCCTAGATTTACCCTATATTCAGGTGTTGCACAGTTGTATTATATGTTCTTTGTTTAATTGGGAGCTGTGCCAAACATTGAGGGCCAGATTCTGATTCCCTTATTTGTGTTCAATAGTACGTACCTTCCTCCACAATTCCACTGAGTCAATAGGATTCTTCAAGGAGGAAGGTGCTACCCAACTTGAGTAAGGGGATCAGAATCTGGCCCTTAGACAATGAGCAACATCACCAACAAAGAAGACATTATGTGCTAAGACAATCCACCCAGGACTTGATTTGTTTGGACTTTCTTCTTCTGTCACCACAGCACACTAGTTGTCTCATCCACCTGTTACGCCTTGTCTTTTAGATTGTAATCTCCTTGGAGCAGGGCATTGATTGTATGTTTGTATAGCTCCTAGCACAATGAGACCCCAGCCTTTGAACACTAACACAATATATGGCAAACAATAATAGTAATAATACATTTAAAAGGTATTACTAAGTCTTTTCTGTACATGAATTATGAAGTTATTCCATGGAAAACATGTATAGTACAATTGAATGCCAACAGCTTGCATACAACAGACAGGATAATGGAACAAACAAGTTAAACAAGTCTAAGTTTCAATAACTTTATGTCATGTACAGAGCTCAGAGGAGAACCCATGAATTTCCTATATAAAAGCAGTTAGCTATGCATCCTTTAATCCTTTCCCACTGCAGGGCAACCATCTGGGAATAATTCTAAATTATTCCAGAGTACTGTGGCTGAAATAGATAACTTTTTAATGATTAGCGTAGTCTTAAGTCCTGCACTGATAAGCTGTTCAAATCAGGAAATGTCTTACAGGTCAAACCCACAACTGGTGTAAATCAGTGTACTCCACTGAGGTCAACAGAGCTACGCCAACTTACATCATCTGAGGCTATGGCCCTTAACACTCTCCATAGGAGAGTGGTGGAATGCCGTAATTGCAACGTTGATGGAACTGGGGGAGAGTCCAGATAGTTTAAGCCCTAAAAGGTAGTCGAGTATTAATGGAAGAGGCGCGGGAGTAGGAGCGGTTTGATTGTCAGAGCACCAGTGCGTGAATCTCGTCCACTTATGAAGATAGGTGGTACGTGTGGAATGTGTTCTGCTATGTAAAAGTACCCTTTGTACCTGGGCCAATGGGAGCTGCAAAGCCAGCGCTGTGGGCAGAGGCAGAGTGCAGAGATGCCTGGCCATGTCTCCGCATAGCAACTGAGAAAGGGGGATGTCGCCGCTTCCAGGGAGCCCCAAGGTTAGCGCCGCCCAGAGCCCGCCTCATCCCGTCCAGTGTCCCAACCCTCTGCTCCCTTCCTTACCCAAACTCTGCTGCTGCTGTGATGGCCTGAGACTGCCCCAGCAACGGCCGGTGTGCCTGGCGCAGGGGCTGTCTGAGCTGCCCCGGAGCCAGGCGCACTGGCCGCTGCAGAAGTCTCGGAGGTCACAGAAAGTCACAGAATCCGTGACCTCCGTGACAAACCCACAGCCTTACTTATGAGGGAAGACTGAAAGTATTGGATTTGTTTAGTCTGGAAAAGAGAAGACTGAGAGGGGACATGATAACAGTTTTCAAGTACATAAAAGGTTATTACAAGGAGGAGGGAGAAGAATTGTTCCCCTTAACCTCTGAGGATAGGACAAGAAGCAATGGGATTAAATTGCAGCAAGGGAGGCTTAGGTTGGACATTAGGAAAAACTTCCTAACTGTCAGGGTGGTTAAGCACTGGAATAAGTTGTCTAGGGAAGTTGTGGAATCTCCATCATTGGAGATTTTTAAAAGCAGGTTAGACAAACACCTGACAATTAGGAAGTTTTTCCTAATGTCCAACCTAAACCTCCCTTGCTGCAATTTAAACCCATTGCTTCTTGTCCTATCCTCAGAGGTTAAGGGGAACAATTCTTCTCCCTCCTCCTTGGATACAGAGGGACCCAGACAAATTAGAGGATTGGGCCAAAAGAAATCTGATGAGGATCAACAAATGCAGAGTCCTGCACTTAGGGACTAGGCAGGAGTTCTGCAAAAAAGGACCTAGGTGTTACAAGAAGCTGGATATGAGTCAACAGTGAACCAGAAGTTGGATATGAGTCAACAGTGTGCCCTTGTTGCCAAGAAGGCTAGCGGCATTTTGGGCTGTATAAGTAGGGGCATTGCCAGCAGATTGAAGGACGTGATCATTCCCCTCTATTCGGCATTGGTGAGGCCTCATCTGGAGTACTGTGTCTAGTTTTGGGCCCCACACTACAAGAAGGATGTAGAAAAATTGGAAAGAGTCCAGCGGAGAGCAACAAAAATGATTAGGGGCCTGGAGCACGTGACTTATGAGGAGAGACTGAGGGAACTGGGATTATTTAGACTGCAGAAGAGAAGAATGAGGGGAGATTTGATAGCTGCTTTCAACTACCTGAAAGGGAGTTCCAAAGAGGATGGATCTAGACTGTTCTCAGTGGTACCAGATGATAGAACAAGGTGTAATGGTCTCAAGTTGCACTGAGGGAGGTTTAGGTTGGATATTAGGAAAAACTTTTTGACTAGGAGGTTGGTGAAGCACCTAGGGAGGAGGTGGAATCTCCTTCCTTAGAGGTTTTTAAGGTTAGGCTTGACAAAGCCCTGGCTGGGATGATTTAGTTGGGGATTAGGTCCTGCTTTGAGCAGGGGCTTGGACTAGATGACCTCCTGAGGTCCCTTTCAACCCTGATATTCTATGATTCTTTCAGGAATGGTCTAGATAATACTTAGTCCTGTATTGAGTGTAGCGGATTGGACTAGATGACCTCTAGAGGTCTCTTCCAGTCCTATGATTCTATGATTACTGGGCAGTGTAGTGAGTCGGTGTGGCTCCCCTCCTGCCCAGAAGAGGGAGCACCCTTGCAAGCACCGGAGTGGGTGGAGCCACCGCCGCCTGTTCCCGCCCCCTGGAAGTCAAGGGGCGGGACAGGAAGTATAAAGGCCGACCGCCAGAGCTCAGTCAGCCGCCAGCCACCACAGGGAGCAGATGTGCGGCCAGGAGCTCCCGGCCGGGAGACCTCCAAGGCCCAAGGCCAGGACCCTAACTGGCCAGAGCTGCCCCGGGCCCACTACGAGGAGAAGCCGCTGGAGCCCGTCCGCTCCCGTCGCTGGGAGGAACCCTTGGAACCCCCCCACACTAACCCTGAAGGCGAGACTGCACCAGAACCCCTCCGCCCCCGCTGCTACCCGGAGGAGCCGCCCGAGTGCAGTTGGCCTGATTTCCCGACGGAGTTACCGGACCTGCCACCAAGCCCTGGCCGAGAGGAGCCCATGCAGCTGGACTGGCCCGAGCCCGGTGCGACGAACGAGGTAGGCCCTGAGGGGGAACCTGGAAGTAGCCCGGGAGTAGCCGACCCCGGTCAGGCTGCAGACGAATGTGAGCCAATGTCAGTGTGTTTCGGGCAGGATACCCCACTGACCAGCAGCGGTAGTAACCGCTGCTAGGGCCCCGGGCTGGAACGCAGTGGAGTGGGTGGGCCTGCGTTCCCCCCTGTCACCCCCGCTCACGGGTGGCAGGCTTCCCCCTCACCCAACGCTCAGCTATAGGATCCTGGGCGTACCCCAGCCGTTTGCCTGCTTGCTCAGCCCCTGCAACCAAGGGCCTGAGCTATCACTGTGTGTGCCCCGCCCTGATCCAGGGCCTGGGCTCTTTAACTGTTTGCCCGCTCAGCCCCTGCACCAGAGGGCCTGAGCTATAACTGTGTGTGCCCGCCCTGACCCAGGGCCTGGGCTCTTTACCTTTGCTCTGCTCAGCCCCTGCACCAGAGGGCCTGAGCCCCGAACTAACTGTTGTCTGCTCAGCTCCTGCACCAGCGGGCCTGAGCCCTGAACTCACGGTCGCGTGCTCAGCCCGTCTGAGGGCCTGAGCCCTGAGCTAGCTGTCGGTTTTGCTCCGCCCCTGCACCGGAGGACAGGAGCTTCTGAACTAACTGGCTGTTTAATTCCAGCAGTAGTGAGTCGGTGTGGCTCCCCTCCCGCCCAGGAAGGTCGAGCCCCGGCACGGACCTATTACAGGCAGTATTCCAAACTCTGAAAATTTCTTGCTGCATAACCTTGATAAACAACTTTAAAATATTCTATGTTTCACTTTATCCATCTGTAGTAAACTATATTTACTGGTCTTACAGGGGAGTTGTGAGGCTTAATTTATATGTATAAAGTACTTTGAGATCCTAAGATGAAAGGTGCTACTATACCTAAACCCAACATCAGCAGACATTTTCTTACTCTTGAAAATTATGTTCTTGCTACTGCTGCAAAAAAGCTACTTTCTGCAGACTCCACAGCCAATTGAAGAGTACCATTGAAAGCTCCAATGGGAGACTCTCATCCCCTCATTCTCAGCTAGGAGAATGTGCCTGTAAACGGGATTGGAGAGTCGGAGTTAAAAGAGAGAGGAAAGGGGATAGAACAAGTAGGCAGGGAGGATTCTCGGGCTGGAGGACTTGTTTTCTACTCCCACTCTCCTCTCAGATTATACATGTAAATTAACTCTGTTCATGGCAGTAGTTTGCTTGCGATCCACCATCTACTTAGATTACAGTAACCTCTTGGGAAAAAGTTAAAAACTCACCCTTCAGCATCAGGATCTAAAATGACAGCCAGCTCTGTTAACACAAGCCCTGCCAAGTAATGCTGCTGGCGGAAAGGCACAGACAATTCAAACATATTTGCAATCTTCTGGTCTTGGACATTTGTAGAGAATCCAGAACTCTGTTGAAAAACCCAAGCATTAAAAGTTGTGTAATGAGCCACTGAGACACAGAAAGATACAGCTTATGAAATACAGGACAAGCCCTGTCCAGATTCAATAAAATCTCATGTCAGCCACTATTTCACTCATTTTTTGGCTACATATCTACTTATGTTACATGTAACTTCATTAACCCTTCAATAATTCAGAGTAGATGCATTTTACTTTTGTTCCCTTCTTAGTTAAGTATATGCATTACAAACCAGAGGATGAGAAAACAGTTAATCTGATGAGCAAGAGCAGGGCTACTGAGCAAGGCAACGTGTTTGCTGAGTAATGACTATTTTTTGCACATTCACTCTTTTGCACAGGATGGGAAAAGGTAGTAGAATGATGCGTTACAAAATGATAATAAATGGACCTTGGTTATTTTAATCATCACAGAAGATCAGCACAAGTCTGAATAAAAGACTACTGTTCTTCGCTTCAAAGGAAAACGTTCTGCTTACACATTATGGCTAAAAGTTTAGGGTTTCAGAGACGCACTTTAAGCTTTCATTATGGCAATCCTAAAATGGGTAACTTAGCTACAAGGAGTAATGCCAAGTGTGCTGCCCATAGGCCCCTCTAAGCCACTCTACCTGCATTGCCCGTATTTTTTAAATAAGTGATCAAAGAGGCATTAGCAGGAAAGGAACCTGAACATGTGTGTGACACACCTGTCTCTGAGATTTACTCATAGACTCTAAGGTCAGAAGGGACCATTATGATCATCTAGTCTGACCTCCCGCATGATGCGGGCCACAAAAGCTGACCCACCCACTCCTGGAAGAATTCTCTCCCTTGACTCAGCTGTTGAAGTCCCCAAATCATGATTTAAAGACTTCAAATCGCTGAGAATCCTCCAGCAAGCGACCCCTGCCCCATGCTGCAGAGGAAGGCGAAAAACCTCCAGGGCCTCTGCCAATCTACCCTGGAGGAAAATTCCTTCCCGACCCCAAATATGGCGATCAGCTGAACCCCGAGCATGCGGGCAAGATTCTCTAGCCAGACCCTCTGGAAAAAGTTCTCTGTAGTAACTTTTAATATCCCATCATTGACCATTGTTACTAATTACCAGCAATGGCACGTTATTGACCTATTGACTAAAATCACTTTATCCCATCAAACCATCCCCTCCATAAACCTATCAAGATTAATCTTAAAGCCAGAGAACAAAGCTCAGCTTGAATTTCCACGTGGCCTTTGCTGCTTTGCCTACCTGAGAAGTTGCCGAAGACACAGACGGTGAGGGAGATGCAGGTGGCGTGAGTAGGCTACAGGGTAAATTCAGGGTGACGTAGTGCTCATGGCTGCAGATAATGCGGAGGAAGTCCAGCCTCAAGGATACAAGGATACTTGGATTTGGTAAGGAATAAAGCTTTGAAGACACCTGGCAAGAACAACACAAATTATACAGTTAATAGTAATGCAGCACACAAATGCAGCATGTGACTTCTGACATATCCTCCATCACCATGTTATACAGCAGGAAAGACTAGATTAAAGGGTTTTATAATGCTTTAGCTGTCATTAAACAGCAGTAAGACACACAATACTTCTCTGTAGTTTCAATTACAAGAGTCACATGTGGAACTGTACATTTAACATTTACCACAGCCGACAATGCTTATAACAATATAATATTTGCATAACAGGCACACTAATTACAATTACAAATTAAGTCCCATCTACTTCACATGCGATATTGAACTCCTATTGATTTCAGTAGGGAGTTGCACAAATAAGATCAAGGAAAACACATCAGCAGGCTGGCTAGTCACACACATAGGTGCTGGAGCTAGGGGTGCTGCCACGCCCCCTGGCTTGAGGTGGTTTCCATTATATACAGGGTTTACAGTTTAGTTCAATGGCTCTCAGCACCCCCACTATAAAAATGGTTCCCCCCCCCCCGGTCACACAGTAGGCAACATAGTTCAAATACTATTATCGTTCAGGCCATCTACTATGGAATGTTTCAATCTGTAGTAAAGATGAACCTGAAGCCCAGATCCAAATACCCCCACACATCATGGATGCTCAGATCCAAATTTTGCAGTCAAGCCCCTTTCTAATCTCTTCCTCCATTACTCTGGTGGCAACAAGCATGGAGAGAGACTCCTCCCTCCCAGTGTAACTCCATCAATTTAGTGGATTAACTCCTGATTTAGACAGTATACCTGAGAAGGGAATCAGGCACAGAGATGTAGAAGCATTAAAACACAAGCTGAATGACACATCAAGCTAATTTTTTGTAAAGTCACACTGATAATGGAATGTTGTGCTCCTGCTTCGCAGCTGGTCCTAAGGAAGTTACAGTAGTGTGGTGTGACACCGTATCCAGCTAATACATAACATTTCTCTGCATTTACCTGTTTGTAGCAGGCCTTAATAAGGCTAAAGACAAACCCTCTATCCATGATAGACAGCAGATCATTGAGGAAAAATGCAAGACTGGTGTTGAGCCTTTCAATCATTTCTGTATCCTGAACGGGAGAACAAAAAGAGAAAATGCAAGGAAAAGAGCACTGTTATATATGGTAACACAACAGTTTCAAATTAAGGCCCTGATCTATGCACCTGGATGGAACAAGCTGCAGAATTGGCCAGGATGCAGCTAAGTGCTTGCCATTACCTTCTGAAACCGAGAGACTATATCATTGGCAATTGTGCTGACCAGAGCACATATGTCATCCATAAAACGTTCCGGAAAACGATTCTTCCTTGGAGCATCCAGTTTGTCAGCAAAATACAAATGATGCACCATACTCTTCACCTACAGGAAACATATATTACTAGTAACGGTCATTTGTGGAAAGCATTATGCTATTAACAGTGGTGCCTGTTTTACTAAAAACCTGGATTAATCCTAAAATTAATGGGTTTCCAATTTGCTCACCATAAGCTCGAAGAAGAACCACGCCTGCTGTAAAGCTGCCTCCCGAACGCTTCCACTGCAGACGACCCACTGTAAGGCCAGTTCTTCATGAAAAAGCTAAACAGATTCAAATCCAAAGTTAGTCCTAGTACCCAGGTTGGCTTGCAACACAATCCACGTGAAAAATGGAAGCACAACACATGAAAAATATGGAGAACAATGAGGATAAGCAAAATAATAAATGTTAATGCAACAGCAGTGACAATGTCCCTTAAAGGATCCCCCCAATAACAATATAGGGCGCTGCTATGATGTGTGAGGTGAGAAACAGCACGTCATTTTGGTCCAACATTAAAATTTAAGTGTTGACAATTTTCTTCCCTCCCAAAATATTTGTTGCTCAAATTAGTTTAAAAATCTACCTTTCTGCCTGGTCAGATTCTTGAAGTAAAAGGGAGTAAAAAGGGGACATATAAAGCAATTTGTACACAACTGTATATTTATTTTGAGAAAGAACTTTAGCAAAATGGTACATATGGGAAAAATAAACCATATTGTGCTAACAGCCACCTTCTTGCTTTAGTTTCAATTCCCAGAAAGAACAAATCACAGACTAGTAGAAGTCACTGGTGTTGTTTTTATTATTCAAAAAGTCAAGAGATTTTGTGTCACTGGCATTATTTAGGAGTAGATTCTTACCTCCTTTCAATGGGCGTAAATCCAGAGTAAACCTGACTTCACTAGAGTTACACTCGATTTACATTCATGTAAGTGAGGTCAGAAACTGGCCCTCAGTGTTAAATAGCTAACACATTTTAATTCATTGTATTAGAGCAAGTCATTTACATAATCCAACAGCAGCACTAATATTTTTTTAAAACCTATAGTAATTCCATCTAAGCAACAGGAACATTCATCAGACAAGCCTCTCCTGCTATTTTTACTCATCCTCATTCACTGAGTCAGGACATTTTATATTTGCTAGTGATCTAGTATAGAGAAGTGCTCAGCAAAAGCAGTTCCCCAATGAACTCTGAAAATCAGGCCAAAATAAAAGATAGACAACCATGTTTCAGAATGACTCGACCTCCATGCCCCACGATATCAATTGTCTTCACTGACATCTACCTTTTTAGTTGGTAACCGTCCTGTTAATGTTTGTAAGAAACTTGACGTCTCTGTGTGCGAAGACATACGATTACAACTTCGATCTGTAGCCTACGGAGTGGAGATGAATGAATGATGACAGCACATTAAAGTTTGCTGGGGATGGTTTCTGCAGCTCAAGGACAATGTACATTTACAAAATACTGTTTAACAGTAGATCTCACAGGTTTTTACACCTTCCCTCCCTCTCAAACTCTTAGCCATCTGTTTAAACAAACAGAGTGACAACAATAAAAAGCATTGTTGTGGGTTTTTTTTTTTTTTTTTTTAAGATTTACATGTTCTTTAAATAAAAGCATGTTTTTATGCACAAAGACATTTAATGCTGCAAAGCATGAAACTTTTCCATACTTATATTCTGTCAGCATGCAGATGTCTGGAATGTAACATTTTTATATGTTTCAGTGTTATACCTCTCAATCTACCAGTCCATATGAGTGGACGCCCCTTCCCCCCACAAAAAATGACCCACCTATTAGTACAGGGAATTAGAAAATTACATGAGATTTTTTCTTTTAGCACACACAACTTTATCCATAAACTCAATTTCTGGATTCAACACTTCTGATGGAAATAACTTGCCTTAATGCAAGTTAGTTCAGACTAGATTTGTGTGGGAGGGAGGTAAATTTAAGTTTACAAGGAAGGAAAGTTGAGAGGTATGTTCAAAACAATCATGCAGTGTAAAGCAACAGGCAACCAGGGTTAAATAAGTGAAACCCATCTTATGTAAGCCACTACAAATTTCATACTTTGCAACACAGAACAGATACAGCTGCATCTTATGAATCATTGCTTCCAGTACTTTGTTTTGGTTTAATTATCTCTCATTCAAACATTCACATTAAAAAGGAAGGATCAATTGAATATGAAGGATACTAAATGCTTTATGAAAATGGTAAAATGGTTCACGACGTTAAAACAAAAAGCAAAGATGATGCGGCATAAAATTGTGATCAACGTTCCCATTAAAAAAATGTGCTTCACCTAAAGTAGAAACTAATGTTAAAAAACAACAACAAAGGAAAGGAGCTGTAGCATCTACATTTCACAAACCAGCAACTACTGAAATGAAAGGAAGGGGACACTGTTTATGCATTTTTGGGGTTTTCATGCAGTGTGGGAGGGAGGAGGAGAAGTGCTAATTTTAAAATAAAAAATAAAAATCACTAACTTTTCAAAGATTGAAAAAAGCAAGCCACCAAAACTATAGTATACACTTAAAGGGAGATGTTCTTTAGGGAAAGATCAGCCAATAAAAAACAAAAACAAAAAAACAAAAACTCTAATGTAGACACCACCTGTGTTGACTCTGCACTTGGACTGGGGTTGGATCCCCATGGGGCAGCTTTGGGACCACCAGTGTTTACCCAGGAATTGGAGCGGTCTAAACCCTGGGCATATAATAGAAAGCAGTTGGGAAAGGAAAGACATATTACATGTTGCATGCCACACAGTAGTCTAATTTAGAGATATGCAGTCCTTAAAAGAAATCAAAATGTGTTTAACACACGTCACCAATTAGTACTGTTAAAGCAACCTGAATTCTCAGGCATGTGTTGAGAAATTTTAGTCCCGAAGGTTATTTTTATTATTTTTCAATCACACAAACGTAACATTAACACTGATGAGAGCATCTGTTCAGGCTACACCTGTTGTATTTGTACTCTCCATGCACCAAAATCATTATGAGACCAAATATTGCTCTTACTTACATCTTGAGTAAATCCAGTGACTTCAGTGGAGTTACTCTAGATTTATACTGATGTAGCAGAACAAAATCTGGCTCATAGAGGATGGGAACCACAAAAGATGGTCTGTGAGGTTTCTATATTTCTTGAGCCAGGCTATTTGCCATACAGTGTTCATAAACCCCACAAGTCCTGTTGAGAAATGTATGAGCTCTGAAGAGACATCAAAAGAGCTCTCAGACATTTGCATGTTCACAGCAAAGAACGCTAATATTCTGAAAAAAATAGTGCTAGGCACTCGATGTCAATAAGGACCAAATGGGAAAAAAGGTGTTTTTTCTAGACCCAAAGCTATATTTGAGATATGACATTTTGAAAAAAAAATTAGGCTTTTCATAACATGATAATTTTTTTTCATATTTTCATATGTTGGAGAAAAAAACCACCCGTCTAATTAATATGGAATTTGTTCCCCAAATCCTCCTCCACCAAGAGACTATGCATACAACATTTCAGGTGGAAAAGAATTATGTTTCCACTCATTAGTCCCAAGAAAGTTAAAGAAAAGGTAGGAGCAGACAAAACTGAGCTCATTCCAGAAACTGTTTTACATCATCAGTTTGATTCAAAGACTATTGAATGCGATGGGAGCCTATTAACGCCAAGGGGCTTTGGATCAGATCTTATGGGATAATTACTACATACATAGCTCCTCATAAAGAAGAACAGGAGTACTTGTGGCACCTTAGAGACTAACAAATTTATTAGAGCATAAGCTTTCGTGGACTACAGCCCACTTTTTGCGGATACAGACTAACACGGCTGTTACTCTGAAACTTGTCATAGCTCCTCATAACATTCTCAAATGAACTTCAGTCCTCACCTGGGAGAGAGGACTTTGCAATCTCCATGCCAACTTTGCTTAGATGCCCAGAAAAGGTGCAGTTTAGATGCCAGCTATGATGGTGGTTTTTGAAATAGAGACTTTTGTCAACTACAAACTGGATCCAGACCACCAATTCATTTCTCACAACCCATTAAAAACTCACACCAAACTTGAGTCCAGATTTATCCTTGAGGTTATGCTATTGAGCCATCCAGTATGAGAGAGCACAGCGTTGTTGTAATTTTGCTCAAATAGACTCAGTAACAAACAGACAACACAAACTGGAAAATGTTGTTCTGTTCTGAATTATGATTCAGCAGAAATGAAGAAAAGCCCTGATCATGGAAAGGCACAAGCGTAATTTTACACTTTGAGTAGAAGTCAATGGGACTACTTGCAGTGAGTCAAGCTAAGCACATGTCTTGATCCTGCAAACGCCTAAGCACATAACTTTGCTCACATGCACAGTCCTAATGACTGCAATGTAGATCAAGTGACACATGGACTTACGTGTTTACAGGAGTGGGAGCCAATTTTGCTTTATATTGGAAAGTGTAGAAGCCCCTCCCCCTGTCACAATGTATAGAATTGAGAGTTTCCTCTCCTTTCAAGGAGTAGTAAATATGAAGTACATACAACTTGTTAAATTCCAGGCAATGACTGAGGTCCCAGTCCTGTAAGAGGATCTGTGTGGGTGCATCCGCTTGCTTGTGCAGATCCACTAGCAGGATTATATTCAAGCATTATATTCATAGCAGTCAAAAAACGGATATTTTCTGTTTTTTTCCCCAGCATACTTCCAACAATTTAGGAAATCTACATATTTTTATTACAAGCGCAAAATGGTATAAAGGCTATTTTTGGCAGACGCCAAATTTGCTTCAAAAATAATAAGAATCCCAAAATAGTGAAAGACAGAGATTAGTATCAGATCCAAAACCTCCTGCATTATGTTGATCCAAAGCAATCCTTAAACACTGTAAGAGAGATAACTTAAAGATTTTTAGAATAAAATCAGAAATATGAGTCAGTGATGGCTTAAATGGAATCTACCAGATAACCCACACAACAGATAACAAATATAAGGGTTTATTCCAAACAATTAAATGAAACAAACAAAATGATGGGTGCTTTTTAAAAATAAAACACCTCTCATGATTGGTCCTATTTTCAAGTGAAGGCTCTTTAGTAGGATGGTCACTTGCTTAAATCATTATTTGGGTATGTACAAATGGTATTTTGCACCTATGTACCACTTTCAGCATTTTATGAAGACATCTATATTTTGACTATTGGATTTGATAGATTTAAATGTAATTATTTTTCTTAGATTCTGTATATTCATATCCAGCCTAGTATCTGCTGACCAAGCTACTGGCAAGAAATATTTCCATTAACAGTAGTCTACACATTAGCTTTTTAAGCACAGAGTATGTATCTGGAAGAAAATCTCTTTCCATTTTCTATTGCCACATTATTCACTCAGTCAGCACATGGAAAGCGTCTAATATCCTGTGTAAATTCCACATGCACATCGCTCCCCTGGGCGTTTCACAAAAGGTCAAGGTTGTTTAATTAGTGAGACATCTAAGAGGATCTTTAAACTTTTTTAAATCTTCTAGTCCTTGCTTTATTTATTTATTTTAAATAATGATTCACCGAACAGAACTTATCTTGTCTTCTGTCTGGTGAGAAAATTACATTTTTAGTCATTCAAAAATTAGTGACATCTCTGTCTCAGACCAAAGCCTCCCCTGCCTTTCTTTGAATACAGGATTGACAAATGTCAAACTGACCCAGGTGGGTGACTTTACTAACAAACTTGATTAGTTGATTTTTCAAGGACTGGGGGTAAAAGTTCTTTCAAGATAATCCATGCTGGAAGAATGAAGGGTGGTGGTACTGGTGGGGAGGGGTTGTGACACTTTATACCAGAGGAGGGCCAGAGAATATATATAAAATAAAAAAGAATCCTGCCCTCTCAGCCACCATGTCTTTACAGGGAACACTTGTCAGGAGACAGGGTAATATCCGATTGGTACTTGTTTCTCTCTCCTCTTAGGGGTCTTTAGCAAGTCAAATAGAAACAGTGGCATGTGTTCTGGGAGCAAGATGCCAGCTACTTTCCCAGCATAGGGAAAGACACTGAAGGGGTCATCAGTAAGGATGAGTGAATACAGATTTCTTTTTGAAAGGACAAACATGTTAAAGTTCCTTCTTCATTTGTTTTAAGATTGAAGAGAAATGTGGAGTTTCCTAGGAGCCTTAGTTGTGCAATCATACCTTACTTCCAATGATTGACCGTACTTCATCATCTGGTGAGGTCGGAGTCCCAGATATATCCGGATTGCTGTTACTAAGACTCCTTGAGCGATTCAAATTAAGGCTTGCTGGTCGGACAGCTGATCGAGCCATAGTAGCATAATGCACGGATCCCCCCAAACCACCAGGACCTACAATTTCACACAAGAGAACATCTTGTAATGTTATAAATCATGGCCACAGAGTGGCTGCTTTGCACCAGTCTGCTGCTGCAAAGCGTCTGCATACCTGGTGGATCCGGGCAGCAGGGGACTCCTCCGATGGCATAGGGTAGCTGTAGCAGCTCCTGTGCCATCCCCACACCTGGCTCTCCAGTATAGGGGATGTGGCTGGGAAAAAGGGGGCATGGTCAGAAGGCCATTCTGTCCACTGATCCCTGACTATTGGAATGGCCCCTGGGGACTGTTGGCAACTGGTATAAGATAAAGCAGCCTTCAAGCTGCTCTATCTTGTGCTTGGAATCATGCTGATATTTGGCAGCCCCACGCCTGGGGGGGGAGGGGAGGAGGTGTCACAAAAATGGCTTAATGTCACATTAATTCCACTCCAGATTTGTGTCAAGCCCAGTCTGTCCAATCTGGAGAATATGAGCTCATGTGCACATTCACAAAAGAATTCATTTACTCCCAAAAAAGAAATCTACTGCTACGTATGCTTTGCAGTTATATAACACTGCCCATCTGACACTCAACACACCTTACAAACATTAACTGATTAAGCCTTCGAAGCAGGCAAATACCATTAAATCCTTTGTACAGATGGGTCCACTGAGTCATCTGTGGACTAACGACCAAGCTAACAACCAAGATGTAACCCCCCAGGGATGGTTGCTAGCACCTGTTCTAAACAAGGAACAATATTCTCTCTCACATTCAGCTATGTATAACAAAGCTCTTTCACCAAACGCAATTCCAATTGCTCAATAAAATGTGTTTTAAAAACAAGAAGTGAAGATACCTGGTGAAGGTGAATTGGGATAGGTATTTGGTAGACGAAAAACATAATAAATATAGGAAGTGAGAAGGTTGTTTCGGCCATGCTGGTCCTGGTTTCCTTCTAAGTTTTTGTGGAGTCTGTTTATGATTGATGCCATCGCTTCAAAAGATGCTTGACCCAGGTTAACTGAAAGAAGTAAGGTGAGAAGTTTGGTTATAAGAGTTCAGCAGTACCTGTGATCACGCTATAAATGCTCATTCCATTCATCGCTTAAAAGATAAACAGCAGAGCAGGTCATAAAACAGAAAAAGTTTCTTATGAAGTATTTTACTTGAAATTTGGACCAGCTCTAACAAACAGTTTAAGGATCAGATACGAGCTGTAGTGATAAGCCTCTATTTGGTTTCATATAAAATTTAATGATGTTAGGGCTCAGTCCTAGAACACTGGAATCAACTGAAGTTTTGCCACTGATTGCAATGGGAGCAAGCTCAGGCCGCGAGTTAATGAAAAGATAAAATCCTCGGGATGTTCACAGCATTCTTCTCCATTAACAGTTTTGCTGCAGTCAAGCTGCAACTGAAGTATGAAATGTAGCAACAAGAACTGCCCAGTTCTGTATCTGAACCGGTTATGTTCTAAAAATGAGTACACAGAAAGCCTAATGTGGCTATAGGCTAACAAGATATGGGCAGACCCATGTTTGTAGCTGGAATCAGTTTATGACCATAGTTATTTAAAAGGCAGCCCCCAGTTTCATGAGCCCAAAACAAAAGACAATTATGGAACAAGAGAGCTTTTTTTAAAAATAGAGCCACTCTTCATGTTTCAAAAACACACCCTTTCCCAAACAAATAAAAAAGAAAATGATTAGTGATTTTCAAAGACATTTAGGGGCTTTTGACATATCTTCCATTATGTCTAAATTCATTAGATTGCTTTGAAAATCTCAACTTATAGTTTTAAACAATGAGGGCTTGAATATCATTTTCATGCAAGACCTCTTTATACTACTAGAGTGGTCTAATAAGGCTTAGTGCAAATGAGAATCAGGTCCCAAGATTTAAAATGCTTACTATTTGGTATGCTACGTTTTAATAAGAATGGGCCAAATTCTGCTCTCACTTACACTGATATAAATCCAAAATAACTTCAATGAAGACAGTGTTGGATCTCTAAAAGCAGAATAGGACCCAATGCCTGTACTATATAAGCTGACATTCACACTTGAAATCCTTCCTCCTTTTAGAAGACAAGCTGAATCTCAGAACTGGCATACAATACATATAACTGCGCAAATGGTGCAAAAGTCACGCTAGCTACTTTTCAAGTCTATTTCAGCTACATCATCAACCTCATCCAAAGTGTATTAATTCTATTCCTGTCTATTCAAGATATCATACCTACATACAGCATAGGTAAGTATCTACATGACCTCAGAGCACGAGTCTCATTCACTTTCAAAGGCAGCCACCAGTAAATTCCAACTGTATATATTTATTGTGGGTGCTCCAGGAGTGAAAAGTAACTTGCTTATCAGAAGCACAGAATACCTCAACAAACTTGCTCACTTATTCCATCTAATCAAACAATCCCCTGCGCACACTGTGGACAGTAAGTACAGCAGTAGCTTCTTCACCTGTGTTTGAACTGTAGGACTTTAAATACTGACAGATTCCACTAAGTGCTCAATTATACCATTAAAGCCCAGCCCATAACAGAGAGCTGAGTGGAGCTGCATTGCTTGTGGTGGAGGCAAAGGGTGGAATTACTGCTGGCAGGATCAGATTCATAATGACTACATTATGAGGAGGGGGTTGGACTAGATGACCTCCTGAGGTCCCTTCCAACCCTGATATTCTATTATTCTAACTAGATAAGTTCATGGAGGATAGGTCCATCAACGGCTATTAGCCAGGATGGACAGGGATGGTGTCCCTAGCCTCTGTTTGCCAGAAGCTGGGAATGGGCGACAGGGGATGGATCACTTGATGATTACCTGTTCTGTTCATTCCCTCTGGAGCACCTGGCATTGGCCACTGTCGGAAGACAGGATATTGGCTAGATGGGCCTTTGGTCTGACCCAGTATGGCTGTTCTTATGTCCTTATGAACAAACAGCATCTAAATCTAATGTTATCTAGGCCAAGATTTTTCAAGGTGACTAAGGACGTTGGGGGTCTCAAACTCTAGGTGCTCAGCTTGGTGACACCTTAATAGGTCCAGGTTTTCAGAAAGTGCTGAGCACCCATCCTCTGAAAATCAGGTCTCTTTAAGCATCTTAAATTGGGCAACATAACTCATAATAAGGGTGACCAGATAGCAAGTTGCAAAATCGAAACACTTTTTTTCAGGGAGTGGGGAAGGGGGATAGAGTTGTGTATATAAGACAAAACCCCTAACTTCAGGATGTCAGGTCACCCTACTCATAAGTCACTTTGGAAAAATCTTGGCATTAGATATTTCTAGTATGTATCATTACAGATCCAGATGCTAGCATGTTTTATTTTGAGGATACATTGTATATTTGCATTCCTAAAATGTTGGCATGAATATGGGACTGTTTTAATTTCTACGTAAATATAATAAAGTTGAAAGCGTCAGTTTATCAACTGTGTTTGTATAAAACTTCAAGAAAATACCTATTTGGCCTGCAATGACAGGAGGTCTCACAACCAGAAGAATCAGCTTGTCAAGCAGGAGATGAAGAAATCGCACTACCGGCTCCAGCTGAGATGAATTTAAAGCTGAAATGCTGCTCTTCAATTCATTTTCCAAATTGTTCTCCATAATTCTCATGTCTCCTATTCGCACAGGAAACATGTGCTCGTCCAGAGCATGAACAAGTGCAAAGAATTTGTCGAGGTAAGGGTCCTACACACAAATAAAATGATATTTATAAATGTGTTACTTTCAAAGTCTCAGTGGATCTATCTTAAGTATCCCATTCATTGAGGATTTATCAACAAAACACATGCAAACCCCCACCTCCAACCACATCACAAATAAAATAACACAATATGTAAAAACATCCAAAAAGAAACCTGGGACTTCAAAATAAAATATGTGAAGTATTTATTAGTCAAAAGGAGTGCAGTTTCACGTTGTAGTTCAAGTACAACTGGAAGAGGACACAATTAGGAAAGGAAAAGAAAGATAAACAGGAAAAAAATGAAAGTCTGAGATCTGAGTAGTACATGTATCTAAAATTACAAGGATATAGGCCACAGGCCGAGGAGCTGAAAGTGTTGCAGGCCATTCTGTCATTAGGTGTGCACCCAAAACTCCTACTGACCTCAATGGCAGTTATCAGGATGCACTGTCAGCAGAACTGGGGCAATGGTTCTGTTTTCAGTCCTCTCAGAACTTTACATCCCTTGTTACTTTAAACTTTCATTGAAATTGATGTGAGTTTATTACACATGTATTACAAGTGGGAGATTCAATGTTGCCATTGTCAAATGACTATCAAGCTACATGTGTGACTAAGTCTGCTATTAATAGTTACCTGTGTGTGGATGGATGATACGGCAACAACCTCTACATTGAAAACTCCTTTGTGATTATCTACCCACTTCATTCCAGGAAGGGGCACCTATAGGAAGTTAATAAAATCATTAACTCATATAAGACACCTCAGGCATTACCTGTAGGAAAAGAGAAAGCACCTCCTTTGTAGAGATAAGGTTCTTCTAATTAAAATACTAACTCAATTTTACTGTCAGATGATACACACAGCACTTTTTAGAGTTAACAGTTTTCAAGAAATAGCCTAAGAATTTCAAATTTTTCTATAGCTTTTTCCTTATATCTTCTTCTGAGGGATTTCAGCATGAGCAATAACTGACCTCTGGAGAAAGCACAGAATAAGCCTGTGGTGGTTTTTCCAATGAAACAGGTAGGCAGAACTGACCAGTCTTCAAACGTCCATTTTGAAGCATTGGTATCCACTTTAAGAGAGGAGGGGAAAAAACAACACAATATATTGAGTCCTACAGGGCTGAATTTCACAGCAAACATTTTCTGGATGGAAACATGGCTAATGTGTGATTAGTGGCCATGCTAGACTTTTACAAGTTGAAGCACTATTCAAATTATGTCATCTACATAACGGGGGGAGGGATAGCTCAGTGGTTTGAGCATTGGCCTGCTAAACCCAGAGTTGTAAGTTCAATCGTTGAGGGGACCATTTGGGGATTTAGTTGGTCCTGCTTTAAGCAGAGGGTTGGCCTAGATGACCTCTTGAGGTCCCTTCCAACCCTGATATTCTATGATGTGACAATGCTGAGTAAAATAAAAACAAATACATTAATAATATATCCTGCTTTGGATCAAAATTTGATTTTGTTGAAAGAAAGAAAGATGCTTACAGTGTATCCAACCGGCGTCTCAAGAGGAGTGTTTTGTTTTTGTTGGCAACTGACATGATAGAAAGTAAAAAGCAGGTGGTGATGATCAGTTAAAGTGGCAGGGAGTTTAATTTTGATTTCTTCATGAAAATCAGGCGATCTGTTTAGAAACAAAATCATCAAGTCAGTTACCAATTCAAATTCTGTAATTAGGATTATTACTGGCATTCAGATAAACCACGCTTGGCCTGGTTGCTTCGCCTTTATTTTTTCCAAAATCCTTTTTAGACTGGCTTAGATTGAACCCTTTGTGCAAAGAAGGAAATAAATGGAGTACCTCAGAGGATTACAAGTTTTACTTTCTGATCAGTGTTTGGAAAAATATATTAGCTCAGACAATATTTGTACTGGTCTGCCAAAAGTTGTCAGAATACATTGGGCCTTAAACATGGGTGTCATCTTTTTGAACAATTAGAAAAAGTATTTTTGCTATTTCATTGAACAGTTCATCAAATCTGATTAGCTTCCAGACTTCATTTTTTAATTTAATATTTTATCACGCTGCATTTCTCCTCCCATCAAAGTCTGAGTGAATGCTAGATTCCCATGCTGCTGCGGTTGTCATCTGCAGTTCCTGTTTCCAAGTTCAAGAGGCGCTCTAGAGTCTAGTGAGCCAATTAAGGACAGTTCACAAAGCACGGAAATGGGTGCTTCACTTGAAGCACATGAGCCTTGTGCTACTCACACCATTAAAGTTCACTCTGTGCTTAAGGGATTTGCTGGATGGAGCTTAATGTTTTATGCCATTTGAAAGCTGAGTTTTCCAGGTTTCTGATTCTGGCTGGGATTTTTAAGGGGATGTCTTTCCTGCAGAGTTAACTTGGGATCTTACTCAGGTATTGCTGCTAACCTCACTCCAATTTACACACAGAGCCCCCTCACCTGATCTGGATGGTGCTTTAAGCTTGGGCTAGTTGGCCAGGCTGGAGCGACAGGTTAAAGCCTGAGTGCTGATTTCACTCAGGTTAGTAACCCACTCATGCTTCAGTGCAGATGCAGGCTAAATAACTCGAGTGCTGATAGTCTATCAGTGCCTTCCCACAATTCCCCCATGTGCCCAGAGGACAGACGAGTTCCCCACAATTCACATAGAACAGCTCAGTTTATGGCACTACAAAGAACCATAGGATGTGCCCTCAGAAATCTTAGCAACGCACATGGGGGAGTGCAGCACCAGTGAGAACATAATAATTTGAGTCTGGCTTTGCAGTGTGGCTGCTTACACTTGGGAATAGACTAACCTGGGTGCCAATCACCAGAGTTAATCCTGCAGTGAATCCAGACCCTAAGACAGTGAGGTGCTCACCTCCTCATGCCGTTGTTTTCAACCTGGGATCCGCAGACCTCTGGGGGTCTGCAGACTATGTCTAAAATTTCCAAAGGGGTCAGCACCACCACTTGAAAATTTTTAGGAGTCCACAAATGAAAAAAGGTTAAAAACCATTGTCCTAGTGAATTTCACTGGAATTTGGGCACCATAGGCTCCTTTGAAAATCTTAGGTTTTAACAGCATTTGTTATAGCTCTAAGCATTCTAGAGACTGAGGCTTTGGAAAGAAGGTCAGAATTGAAATGGGGAAGAGGTACAAGGGTAATCAGAATGATGTGATTTTTAACATGTCCTAGGTCTTGTGAACCATAAGAAATGGAAATGAAGTCTACACATTTCTGGAAGGCCATAACTCTAGGCTGTAACAAGTATATATAGCATATATTGTTAGCCCCTGTTGTATGAGAGATATTAAATAGTGCCTGTTGGAAAATCTTCATAAAAATATTCCCAATTTTTGATTGACTAATATTAAACATTAAAATGTTCACAGGTCCTTTGGACCAACAGCACTATTTCAGGAATGGTCCAGAATTTAAATGATACATTCCTGGACCTCATGCCAGCTCAAGCTGGAAGCAGATCTATAATTTATCAGCGTTTTTGCTCATTTTCATAAATATCTTTGCGTTCAACAAAGCATTTTTCCTGTCTACTAATATAAATAATTAAAAGTATGCTTTATTCTAAAAAGGAAATGAATAAATGAATTTCCTTTCTAGAAATATAAAGGACAACTGGAGTACTACATAGACTTCTCCTGCCATCCATCTCCACCCTCTGACAAACAGAGGCTAGGGACACCATTCCTTACCCATCCTGGCTAATAGCCATTAATGGACCTAACCTCCATGAATTTATCTAGTTCTCTTTTAAACCCTGTTATAGTCCTAGCCTTCACAACCTCCTCAGGCAAGGAGTTCCACAGATTGATCTGTTATTTAATTGTTTTTGAGTGAATGCTAATAATTATAGATTAGGTCAATTTTCAAATGAGACGTTCATTGTATTTTCAGCAAAAAGCAAGCACATAGATCTGGCATGAAATCCTTGTAAAGCATCCACTGACTTCAATGAGGCCAGGATTTCATGCTTGATTTTTGTATCAAACTACCAATTGTCTGCTTATTTTAAGTTAGAGCCATACGGAATACAATTTTCACTAACTTTATACATTGCAATCAGAGTCCAACCCCAGTCCCACTGAAGTAAGAGCCTTGTCCTTCAGTGCATTTCTGTAAATGCAAGAGGTTGTGAACAAATGCAAAACTGGGGCCAACTTGTGCAATCCTTACTCAGGTGAGTACTCCTTGCCTCAGGTAGTGCCACTGGCTCTACTGGGACTATTTTCATGAGTAAGGACGATTAGTTTGAGTAAGTGTGTCTGAGTCAGAACATTGGGCTCAAAAACTGCAAGCTACCAAGTACTCTGAGCATGTGCTTAACTTTAGCACATAAATAGTCCCCATTGACTGATATGCCTAACTTTACGCTTGTGCTCAAGTGTTTCACTGGATCAGGCTGGTGTGCTCAGTGTCTTGCAAGAAGGAACCTTTTAGGATTCAATTCACCTCTCACATCAGGTTTTACCCAGAATACTCCTGATTTATACCCCCTAGGAGAGCAGACTCTGGCCCTCAGTCTCTATAAAAGTACAACTGGAGTATTAGGTGCTGTCTTTACTTTTTAAATATGATAAGCACTGAGTGTATTGTCAGTGTTAAATAAACAATGAGTCAGATTCACATTGCATTGCTCCACATTCACACCAGTAAAACTCCTCTGACTTGAGTGGAGTAGCATTGTGGTGAATTAAGCCCAATTGTTTTTTAAAAGCAGCTTTTGTATTTTACCTGTTATGATATACTACCGCTGTGTATGCTTCTTTTGAAAATTCAGGACAGCTAGATTTACCAAAGATAACCTGCAGAAACACAACAGAAGAAGCATTAGAATTTGCGCCAGAGTTCTACATTGTTTGAGGCTTAGGGCCAGATCCTCAGCTGCTGTAAACTGAAGTCAATGGAGCAGTAGTGATTTACACCAGCTGAGGATTTGGCTCTTCATTGCAATACAACATCTTTCGATCATTTGAAAAATTATTTCATAAACCCAGTTACAAAAATTGGGTGGAGTGGGGCCAGCCGAAGACTTGGCCGATGAGGCCGTGTGGTAAAGCTAGCCCTCATTCTCAGCTGGGCAACACCAGGAGGAAGGAAGCAAGGGGAACAGAGAGAACAAAAGAATGGGAGTGTGAACGTGGGAAAGGGAGAAGGAACCCACAGACAGATTCTCAGCAGGTATAATTCAGCGAGCTCTGTTGGCTGAGAATCCGGGCCTGAATAAGAGTAGAACGTAAGATTAAATTTTTTTTGCCACTGAAGCAAAAATATTACATTACCAGCCTAACGGGCGGCCACTACAGACTTCCTGAGTCTGGCTCTGGAACATCAGTTGCAACTCAGCTGCTTGACAAACTGCATTTAAATGTGTGCTGTGTTCTGAAATGCTCTTATTTTAATTCCAACAGAAACAGTCATCCTGAAAGATCTTTTCAGAGCATTGTTAGTTACTGCACCACCGTTCTGGCTGCAGTGCAGATGGTAACACTTTACATTGGCAGCACCCAGCAGTTACAGGAACTGAAAGCAAAGCATATTCCTTACTGGCATGGCATTGCTTGGATCCTCTCCGTACATAAACTGGACTTTCACAGTGATATTCCTGGCAGAGCCCTGCCGGTTGGCAAAGTTAAGGCTCTGAGGGTAGACATACAGAAGATTTCTGCAAAAAACAGAAGCATTAGTATTTACCTCAACATGAAAACTCTGGGTAGCACACACAACTATTGACACTATAATCTACAAAAACAAGTAGAAATTCAATGGAACATATGAAGGTCTTGGCATTTTTTCCTTATTACCCCCCCAACACACACTCCACCCTCAACGGTGATTTGGTTATAACTCATGCTCCAAACATCAAACCTCAATTCTCCCAGCTAAGTGACAGGCTCCGACACAGTAATTCTATGCCATTGCCATTCTAAAGCTTTCTTGCCATTTTAAAAAGAGTTCTTTTCAATGAGTTTACTACGTCAACAATTCCATTGGAAAGCGAGAGCATCAATAAGGAAGCATGTGCAAAGTTTTAAATTGTCCCAACACACCCACCCACCCGTCTCCCATGAAGCACCTGCCTTGCTGACCCTTGTGAGGGGATGAAGGAGAAGACATCAGGATGGTGTCAAAGTGCAGTTCTCCTCTGAAAAGTGACTATATAAAAATGGCACCTACTTACTCAGCGGATCTGCACCTTCTATCAGTTGTACCTGCTCACTCTGGTGACTGAAATAAGGTTTTACTATTTTTTCCTCCTCTTAGAACTGCAAAACCCATACAAGTGAGCTGGATTTTATTCTGACTCATGCATCACCAACAGTATTGTGAACCACAAGCTCCATTCTCTCTTATGTAGCAATTCCTCCTGCAGGGGAGAGAGGAACCTCCAGGTGATTGATTCCTCATCGTCTTGCTCCTTGTGCAGTCATCTACACCAGTGCAAAGCACGTGTAAGACAGATGTAGCGCATTACTATTCTGATTTGGTGGTAGTTTTTGCACTCCCTTTGCACAGGTATAAATGACTACACAAGGTGTAGGGCAAAGAAGAATCAAGTCCCAGGAGTTTCAAACACTCAGCGTTGCCTATTCACACTTCTATTGCAGGGGAATGGTTTGCCCCAGCCCAGGGATCCAGAGGAAGCTGGAATATCCACCCCCTTCACAAGCAAGACCACACTGGCCCACTGGTCCCTGGAAAGCACAGATCAGAGGAGACCAAGCACTTTAAAGTCACTATTCTCAGTCACACTATGGCCCTTTACACCACTCTCACAGCACAGAGTCCTTACATTGGAGATGTATATAATTTACACCCATTTATAATTTACACCCCTTGTACATTGCCAAGAGACAATTAGGGCTTGTCTACATGAACAAGTCCTCTGTGACGTGGGACTAGCTCAAAACCTTCTAATGCACAGGTAACAAAAAGATGGTTTTTGCCCCAAAGAGCTCCCAATCTATGTTACTAAGGCCTGGTCTACACTACGACTTTAATTCGGATTTATCAGCTTTAATTCGAATTAACCCTGTAACCATCCACACAACGACGCCATTTAATTCGATGTAAAGGGCCCTTTAAATCGATTTCTGTACTCCACCCCAACGAGCGGAGTAGCGCCAAAATCGATTTTAGCAATTCGAATTAGGGTTAGTGTGGCCGCAATTCGATGGTATTGGCCTCCGGGAGCTATCCCACAGTGCATCATTGTGACCGCTCTGGACAGCAATCCGAACTCGGATGCACTGGCCAGGTAGACAGGAAAAGCCCCGCGAACATTTGAACTTCATTTCCTGTTTGCCCAGCATGGAGAGCACAGGTGACCACAGATACCTCATCAGCACAGGTAACCATGCAGGCTGATAATCGAAAAAGAGCACCAGCATGGACCGTGAGGGAGGTACTGGATCTGATCGCTGTATGGGGAGAGGATTCAGTGCTTGCAGAACTTCGTTCTAAAAGACGAAATGCAAAAACTTTTGAAAAAATTTCCAAGGGCATGATGGAGAGAGGCCACAATAGGGACTCTGAGCAGTGCCGCGTGAAGGTCAAGGAGCTCAGACAAGCCTATCAAAAAACAAAGGAGGCAAACGGTCGCTCCGGGTCAGAGCCGCGGACATGCCGCTACTACGCCGAGCTGCATGCAATTCTAGGGGGGGCTGCCACCACTACCCCACCTTTGTTCGTGGATTCTGGGTCGGGGATAGTCTCGACGCCTGAGGATTCTGCCGATGGGGTAGAGGAGGAGGAGGAGGAGGATGAGCTTGCAGAGAGCACACAGCACTCCATTCTCCCCAACAGCCAGGATCTTTTTCTCACCCTGACTGAAGTACCCTCCCAAGCCTCCCAAGCCAGTACCCAAGACTCTGACCCCATGGAAGGGACCTCAGGTGAGTTTACCTTTTAAAATATAAAACTTGTTTTAAAAGCAAACGGTTTTTAATGATTACTTTGCCTGACTTTGCATTCGCGGTCAGTTCAGCTACTGGAAAAGTCTGTAGCTACTGGAAAAGTCTGTTAACGTGTCTGGGGATGGAGCGGAAATCCTCCAGGGACATCTCCATGAAGCTCTCCTGGAGGTACTCCGAAAGCCTTGCCAGAAGGTTTCTGGGCAGTGCATCCTTATTCCCTCCTCCATGGTAGGACACTTGACCACGCCATGCTTGCAGCAAGTAATCTGGTATCATTGCCTGACAAAGCCTAGCAGCGTATGGTCCCGGTGTTTGCTGGCATTCAAGCAACATCCGTTCTTTATCTTGTTGTGTAATCCTCAGGAGAGTGATATCACTCCTGGTAACCTGGTTGAAATACGGGAACTTAATTAAGGGGACAGAGGTGGCCGTTCCTACTGGGCTGTTTGCCTGTGGCGGAAAATAAATCCTTCCCTGCAGTTAGCCAAGCGCAGATGGGAAATTGGCCCTGAAGTTTTCCGCGTTTGGCTAGCAGGGTTCTTCCCTGTTACCAGCCACGCGGTGGGGGGAGGGTACCGTGATCATCCCAGAGAATTCATGGCGAGGGGGGGGGTCGGCGGCGGGGGGGGGGGGGTAGTTTGGTGCCTGCAGGGATCTTCCCTGATACCAGCCATGCGGTGGGGGGAGGGGTACCGTGATCATCCCAGAGAATTCATGGCGGGGGGGGGGTTAGTTTGTTTTCTGGTGCTGCTGAATGTTAACAGAAAAACCGCAGCACTCTACTTGCCTGAAGGGGCCCAGACAAGCCCCCCCACACTGCCCCCCCCCCCAACTGGCTGAGATTGGCCAGGCTTCTGCAGCACTCTACAGGCTATGCTTGGTATGTGGGAAAGGAGGGTGCAGAAGCTGTAAAACAATGGCTTACCATGGCCGCATGCAAGCCGAATTCTGTTGCCCAGACCTGTGATCTCTAGCAGCAAAGCCACAAGCACTCAGCATTAAGAGGCAAAATGCGACCTTGCACAGAAATCACATGTGCTATGTAATGTGAACAGTGTTGGTCACCGTGAAAGAGTATAAGCATTGTTCTGCAAAATGTAGCTTTTAAAACAATTCTCTCTTTTTTCCCCTCCCTACAGCAGCTGCAAATTCCTCAAGCCTCCCTCCTCCATCCCGAAGGTTATCACAGATAAGGCGTCGTAAGAAGAAGACGCGGGAGGACATGTTTTCTGAAATTATGCAATCCAGCAGGAGTGACAGAGCTCATCTGAATGAGTGGAAGGAAACAGTTTCAAAGTATAGGAAAGAAGTCAGTGAACGTGAGGAGAGGAGGGACCAACGTGAGGAGAGGAGGGACCAACGTGAGGAGAGGAGAGACGATCGAGATGAGAGATGGCGGCAGGAAGACCAGAGGATGAAGGATGCAACGCTGGGGCTGCTCCGGCGTCTGGTGGAGGTTCAGGAACGGCTGCTGGAAAACAGACTGCCGCTTCAGCCCCTGTTCCACCCTCCCCCCTCCCCATGTTCCGTATCCTCCTCACCCAGACGTGTAAGAACGCGGGGGGGGAGGCTCCGTACACCTTCCCATTCCACCCCAGTAGACAGCCCAAGCAAAAGGCTGTCATTTTTTTAACCTTTTCTTTGTGGCTTTTTCCTTCCCAGCAATCCTCCTCCCAAATACCACCCGGGTTCCCTCCCTCTTTTTCTAATCTATTAATAAAGAATAAATGATTTTTAAATGATAGTGACTTTATTTGGTTTGAAAGAAAGCTGGGGGAAGGGGCAGGGTGGGTTCCTTACAGAAAATCAGTCAGTAAAGGGGGAGGGTTTTCATGAAGGAGAAACAAACAGATATTTCACACGGTAGCCTGGCCAGCCATGAAACTGGTTTTCAAAGCTTCTCTGATGCACAGCGCTTCATGGTGTGATCTTCTAATCGCCCTGGTGTCTGGCTGCGCGTAATCAGCAGCCAGGCGATTTGCCTCAGCCTCCCACCCCGCCATAAAGGTCTCCCCCTTACTTTCACAGAGATTGTGGAGCACACAGCAAGCAGAAATAACAATGGGGAGATTTCTTTGGCTGAGGTCAGAGCGAGTCAATAATGAACGCCAGCGACCTTTTAAACGGCCAAATGCACATTCTACCACCATTCTGCACTTGCTTAGCCTGTAGTTAAACAGCTCCTGACTCCTGTCCAGGCTGCCTGTGTATGGCTTCATAAGCCATGGCATTAAGGGGTAGGCTGGGTCCCCAAGAATAACTATGGGCATTTCAACATCCCCAACGGTTATTTTCTGGTCCGGAAAGTAAGTCCCTTGCTGCAGCCCTTTAAACAGAGTAGTGTTCCTGAAGACGCGAGCGTCATGAACCCTTCCCGCCCAGCCCGCGTTGATGTTGGTGAAACGTCCCTTGTGATCCACAAGTGCTTGCAGCACCATTGAAAAGTACCCCTTGCGGTTTATGTACTCGGTGGCTTGGTGCTCCGGTGCCAAGATAGGGATATGGGTTCCGTCTATTGCCCCACCACAGTTAGGGAATCCCATTGCAGCAAAACCATCCACTATAGCCTGCACATTTCCCAGAGTCACTAACTTTCGTAGCAGCACCTGAGTGATTGCTTTGGCTACTTGCATCACAGCAGCCCCCACCGTAGATTTGCCCACTCCAAATTGATTCCCGACTGACCGGTAGCTGTCTGGCGTTGCAAGCTTCCACAGGGCTATCGCCACGCGCTTCTCAACTGTGAGGGCTGCTCTCATCTTGGTATTCTGGCATTTCAGGGCAGGGGAAAGCAAGTCACAAAGTTCCATGAAAGTGCCCTTATGCATGCGAAAGTTCCGCAGCCACTGGGAATCGTCCCAGACCTGCAACACTATGCGGTCCCACCAGTCTGTGCTTGTTTCCCTTGCCCAGAATCGGCGTTCCATGGATAGAATCTGCCCCATTAACAACATGATCTCCAAAGCACCGGGGCCTGTGGTTTCACTGAATTCTGTGTCCGTGTCCGTGTCCATGTCCTCATCATGCTTGTCGCTGCGCTGCCGCCGCCGCTGCCTCCTCGCCTCGTTTTTCTGGTCCTGGCTGAGCATAAACTCCACAAGAACGCGCGAGGTGTTTGCAATATTCATGAGTGCTGTCTTGACCTCAGCGGGCTCCATGCTTGCCGTGGTATGGAGTCTGCAGTGTTCACCCACCCAGGAAAAAAGGCGCGAAAATGGTTGTCTGCCGTCCGTTGCTTTCATGCAGGGAGGGAGGGAGGGAGGGAGTGAGGCTGTACCCAGAACCACCTGCGACGATGTTTTTTGTCCCATCAGGCACTGGGATCTTAACCCACAATCCCAATGGGCGCAGGAGACTGCGGGAACTATGGGATAGCTATGGAATTGCTACCCACAGTGCAACGGTGCAGAAATCGACGCTAGCCCCGGTACTTGGACGCACACCACCGAATTACTGTGCTAGTGTGGCCGCACTCATTTCGACTTTATACAACCTGTTTCTCAAATCCGAATTATCTAAATTCGGATTAATCCCGTAGTGTAGACATACCCTTACTTTCCCCTTCCAGTCCTTCATCCACCCTTACAACTATTCTGTTTAGGCTCTAAGATGAGAGACAACGGGTGGACACAAGAAACAGACGTGGGGAGCACAAAGGAACAGTGAGATAATTCATCAGTGTAATAAGCAGCAGCCTCAGAGCATAAGTGACAGACTGAAAACAAAAAGGCTCCTCTTAGATTGTCATCACAAATATCTTGCTCTCTTTATGTGTCCAGAGCTCCCAGTAATTTCAGTAAGAATTCTGTGCATGTATAGTGGGAATAATACTGGGTTTGAGATCTTCTGCAGGATTCTGAGAAGAGAAAGCTGCTTTTAGGGGGGTCCCACTGAAAGTCGGCTCCTGTACAAAGCAGCTCAACGCTACAGCACCAGAATGCAATATGGGGCTGGCATGGTGAACTCAAATTACTTTCCCCCTCCAGGCTGTGGAATGTGCCTACTTCTCACACGGCAAATTTCCTCTCTTCAAATGAAGTCCTTCATGCTGAATGAAGCTTTTGAATTTCATCCTCATTGTTCACCATGCCTAATCAACGTTCTCTTGTGCTTTCAGAGGGTGGCTCATGCTTTTTTTGTGGCTCCACTAAATGTCCTCGTTCGGGCATGAATACAATTGCTCCGCGATGTTCTTTTTAAAAATAGAAATTAAAATTTGCTTTAAAATGCACTTTGCTTACAAAACTTTCATTAAGTATTATTAGTGCTTAAGACAGGGATTTAATGTATTTGGGAAGCCATGCTACAAGATCCCTGTATTAAAGGCAGTGTTAGGGCTGAGTTATGTAGAATAGTAGAGATGGGCCCAAGCCAAAAACCTAGATCCAAACATCCATTCTTCTCTGAGGGGCTCGGAGGTGGTAGGGTAGAAGCTATCACAGCTGCTCTGTTCCACCCAAGGAATCCTTAAGCAGGGAGGGAATCCACAAGATGACTTTAGAGTGGCTGTCACACTGCAGCTAAGATCTGGCTCATCAGCTTTGGATAAATTCACAACCAAAAATACGGAGGGAAGACTATTAGTTGCTTCCTCCCCCCACTTCTTTTGATCATCTCTCATTTAAATAAAGGCTGTTAGGACAATCATCATGTATATTGAGGGTACATTTTCAAAGGCAGTAAGGTGTAGAATTTCCATTAATTGTCCATGGGCATTAGGCGCCTAACTCCTGTTTGTGCCTTTGAAAATTTGCCCCTGATGATTAGATGATACAGCCAGCGGTGTCATAAGTGTGCTTTGTCGGGGACTTAAATACAGTTCATCACAGGATAAAAAATACCCAGCTATTCAATCAGAATATGATCCTGAATCAGCATGACCTGGTTCTCAGCTCACTCACATGGCCCTGGCATCACTTCATTATACAGAACTTGTACAGTAGGTGCTAGACCCCAGTTTCATCTTCATTTCCCCTTTCTCCTGTTAAGTTCTCATTATTTTTCCTCTCTGCTAAGCCATCAAGCCCCATGAAACAAGTCTTCCCTCCTTCATTAGAGTCACTTCATCATAAAGGCTCATTTCATCACTTGTTTTGCACAACGTGCTGGGCACTTTATAGACTGGCTGGAATGCCGACGATGTTATCACCGTCCTCTGAACATGCTGAGAGAACGTGAAGTCAAAGATTGGCAAAGATTGCCTAGCTATGTGGGCTTTGTGCCAAGTTACTGGGCTGTTAAGGGTTAATTATTTGGCACAACTTTGTTGGCAGGGTCCCTGAAGGTCAGAAGTCTACAGTCTTAGCATGGTTTCAGAGGAGGAAAATAGAGAGACAAGACTGAGTGGGACACTAGTGTGGCCAGATATTTGTGCAGAGGACAGGGCTAGAGAACAGAGGGAGGATTTGCCACTGGGATGGGGCTGAGGTGGCAGTAGACATGCTCGGTCTATGGTGATTAACAAAGGACCCCACAGGGACTTCGGCTGCCAAGTAACAGTCAATACCTTGTGGTTTCATTCACAGGTTTTTAATCAATAAAAGTTGCAGCCAAAGGCTCTAAATCCGAAGACTGGTGTCTAGGGCTTTTATTGCAGGACATCTGCAATGCTATGCAAAATGTATGCAAAGCTTATATTACTTGCAAAGGAGCTCAAATGTACTTTTACCTTCATAAAATGAACTGTTAAACAGCGAAATCTTTCTCAGCCCAGGAAATGAAAGCACCAGGCAGTTCTCTAAATATTTATGTAATGTGATTGCAGCCATTTTCTCAAATCCTTAATTTTTAATACATTTATAAAGAGGTGATCCTGAAATCTTGGAGGGAATTTCTCACCGTTGTTAAAATTTCCCTTTTCTGTAAAATCCAAAGACATTTTTCTTTGTTTTATTCATACTATAAAAATCCTTAAAAGCTCACTTAATGCGGGTCAGCCAGGTAGCAGGACATGAATGCCCTTCAGAACCATGTTTGTTAAATACATCTTTTTTTCCTAGCAGTGTGAGGTCTCAGCTCTCAGAGACAATTTTCTCCTACAGGCTCGGAATAACCCCTTGAAACTTATCATTTAATCAGGCTAGCTTTTTCCCCCCTGGACCTGGCTTGTGCGAATCTCTTCGGTGGCTTTGTTGTGGTATTTTGAGGGTGGGACTTTCAGAAGTCCACTGCTGTTGAAATAAATGGTAAAACTCTCATTGATTTTGTTGGGGACAGAATGGGCCAATGACGAGTGCTTTGGAAAATCCCACCCATCATTTTTTTATTTTTGACTTTAATCGTTTACACCACTTCTTCCCGCCAAGAGCACTGGACTTACTTATACTGTGCTACACTGTGGCTCAATTCTAGTTACTTCTTGAACCATCTCCTAAGTCTTACTGAGAACAAACTCCAGGGCAGCTTCTCTTCTCCTTGGGAAAAATGAAAACACTGGAAAAGTTACTGGGGAAAAATTATGAAAAATATTTGAAAAATGGAAAGTGGCTTTGTTTTAAACTCTGAAAACGAAAGCAACTTCAAACATTTGCCAATGTGTTTTTTAATTTTTCAACCAGTTCTACTATTTTGTAACTTACAGAACAATAGCAGTATGGGACAACGACAACTAGCTGTCTTCCCCTGTTATGAAGTGGTGCCATGCTTAACTGAAAACTTTATCTGAATTGCAATCACCAAGTTAAGGGTTCAATGACTTTTAGTCTTTTGACTATATGACTGTCATGGATTTTTCCATGCAGAAAATATGTATACCTTTAACATGCATATTTATCTTTCTTTTTAAACACTGGAAGGGAGGAACAGGCTGGGCCAATAGGTATTTTCCATCTTTAATTCCTATAATAAGGGATCTATCCAGATCAATCATTTAAAATAAAACTCCACAAAACATTACAAGTTAAACTGTAAGGGCCCAAAGAAATTTCGGCACAGACACAAGTACAAACTCAGGCCTCGATCCTGAAAATACTTAAGCATATACTTAACTTTACTCATGTGACTAGCTCCTTTGAACACTATGGAGATACTCACATGAGTAAAGTAATAATGCAGGATATAGTTTTTAATAGGACTGAAATCAATAGGGCACCATACACATTTAATGTGTTTCTATGGAAATTAATCTGAAAATGCTTAGAATTTAGTAGAGAAAGATATCCTTCCAATAGTAGTTTTGGTCTAAAGTAACTTGTTATAGGCTGTAATCTCATGGACGCACCCCTTAAAAACCCTGATACTATGTGGTACAGCAATCAATCAATCTCACTGAATCTAATGCTCTGGTATAAAGCACTATGCATTCTATATCACAGTTAAATATGGTAATCATTATTATCTCACTACAGGGGGGGAGGGATAGCTCAGTGGTTTGAGCATTGGCCTGCTAAACCCAGGGTTGTGAGTTCAATCCTTGAGGGGGCCACTTGGGAATCTGGGGCAAAATCAGAACTTGGTCCTGCTAGTGAAGGCAGGGGGCTGGACTTGATGACCTTTCAAGGTCCCTTCCAGTTCTAGGAGATGGGATATCTCCATTATTTTTTTTTTTTTTTTTACAAATATGACTACTCTATCACAGCATTATTATAATTTTACTCGTGGCGTTAATATATAGCATAATCTAATAAAGGCTAAAGAAGAAAGATTAAATGGGTTCATTTTACCAATAGGCCAGAAGTGATTTGAGCTAATACATACTCTGTGCTATTGCTTCAAGATCTGTTTATAAAGAAATGTGGCCTGCAAGTAATGTAATTGCTTCACTCTTGGTTCCATTAAGCCACAATATTTGTGGTTATCATCTTGTAGCCAAGTTTGTGAGCAAGGCTAGGGTCAACGTCAAAAGCCACAGCCAAAGTCATTGTTATTCAATGGATTAGTCACGTTCATCACAATGTACCTGGAATCTAAAGCCCTGATGCAACATAGCACATAAGCACATGCATAACCTTTGACATGTGACTAGTTCCATTAAAATCAATGGAACTACTAAACGTACTTAAAGATATGCATGTGCAGCGCTTTGCTTAAATGCGTAAACTTTTGGTGTGTATATGGACTCCACTGGTCTAGGAAATAAGTGACTAGCGGCTGCTGTCATGAAAACAGGTCAGGAGACCACAATTTTCAAATTTTATTATCAGTACCTCATAATGCTATGAGTTTGTAGCATACCTGGGGATAGTGAATATTTCTGTTAACTTTGTAATGATTTCTATATCATCACTCTTAATTGTGCAGATCAAACTGAGGCATCTTTAGGTAGCATTACACTTGTAAAGTGTAAAGCATTACACTTGTTTAGTAGATACACACCAAATACTGCTGACAAAAACCGAATGCACTGTTTTTATTCCCTTTTATTTCCTCTTACAAACAAAACAGCACAAAACAAGAACCTTGTAAAAAATTACTTGACATTTCTCTAACACTATTAATTTGAAGATCTCAAAGTGCTTTACAAACATAAATTAAGCGACAGGACTCTAACGAAGGAGAGTATTATCTCCTTTTTACAACTAGGAAAACTGAGGTACAGGCTGGTTAAGTGACTTGTCCACGCTAATACAGCAAGTTAGAGAACCCAGGAGTCCTGACTAGGGCCGCTGAGAGCGGGTTCGGGCCCCGGTGAAAAATTTTTTTCAGGCCCCCCAGCAAGGGCGGACTGGCTAAACAGGGCTGACGAGAGGGGGGGGAAGCCGTGCCTTGGGCCCCCTTCTGGACCGCCGGGCCCCGGTAATTTGTACCGGCTTCCCCCCCCTCTCGTCGGCCCTGGCCTTGACTCCCCTTCTCCTGCTCTCTTCACTCCTCTACACATTCTCTCAGGGAAATACTAAACCATTCAATAAATTACAAACTACTTAACTTCTATGATGCTTCTTAACATGTTGAATATGCTGGGCAAATACACCTTCAGTGCCACCACAATACTTTGTCCATCAAGACACACTGTTCTGATTTCAATGGAACTCCAGAACATCAATGCACAGGAGATGATCAGCAGAGGGAATAGGACAAACGGAGGTGAAATGATTAGGAACAAACAACCAAAAATAAACTCGTTTCCAATGTCCTTTTACACTAAAAAAACCTCCACTGTTTGTTACATCTGACAACAAGTGACCAGAGAGACACAGTGGGTGAAAGAATATCTTTTACTGGATATAACCTCACCCACCCACCTTGTCTCTCTAATATTCTGGGACCACCATGGCTACAGCAACACTGCATACAACAGGTGACCAGACAGACTTCACTACTGGCTGGCTGGGCTAACTGTGCATGCCTCTTGCACATAACCACAGCCAAAACTTGAAACTGGACCCTGCCTGTCACTTTACTAGGGACATCAAAAGAGAACCTGCTTGTGATATGGTTACTAAGATCTGTGCTAAACTTCTCTCAGCTAGAAATGGCTCCTTCTACATCTTACACGCGCTTATTTCTTACCTGACTTAAAGCAGGTTCTAATCAACTAAAAGGAAACAAACCATCAAAAAAACCCTTGCATTGAGGGAAGGTAGGGGTGTGTGCGTGTGTATACATGCACCTATATTCCTTTAGTGACGGCCATTTTTTCAGTTTTGTGATTTGTTCTATCAGGTAAAGAGACAGGCAGGGTAGTCACGTCAGGTTAAACATGAAATCTTTTGGAAATTTGGTTATAAATTAAAAACATGTTAAGATCACTTGTGCCAGGGGCTGGGCTGGCCCCCTGCAGCACCATAGACAAGAGGAACACAAAGAGTGGCACAAAGCTGTCTTTGACTCCCTACCCCACTTGAGTTCTGTACCCAGCGTAGTTCCGCTGGATCCTAGGACTGGGGCCCAAGTCCTCAAAATATCGGAGGGTAAAGAATTAAAAACCATGGATTGCCCTCCTGATGTTTAAATCTTTTCTTTGCCTGACTTTTTAGATACATTTCAGGATCAAATTATTCACAGCCCCTTGTCATGCTGTCTGTTCATTCATCCCGTCATTTTACGAATGTTTCCTACAAGACATTTTCTAGTGATTTGTCTCAGCATTCTTCCAAAACCTCAAACATGGTCGCCAACTGCAGGCTCCTGCTAGCAGACTGCATGGCAAGGCCCAAGTCTGCTGGATTGTTGTCTCTCATCAAGATTATCTCCTTGGGATACTATGAGAAATGTGGTTGTGATCTGCTGTGAAGTACTGACTATTACATCAGATTATTTCTTGTATTTGCTTTGATCATATGCCAGCCGATTTATAATGAAATTCCACTGTCCAGAGCTATGAACTTTATCCAGATTCTCTATCGGTTTTCTGTGGCTGGTGTACATGAGCTGATCACTCAGATTCCTACTGCACCGATGTAATATATTACTCTACCTATTAATCTGTGCAATAGAATTTAAAAATAATTTTCATGCCACTTAATATTTTATGATTTATTGCATGTCACCAAATTTCCTCATGCAGAGGTTCAGTGCCCGGGTTAACAACTTCATTTCAATACACTGTCCTGTTTGACACTGAGTTATGTGCACATATGCAAATAAATAAATAAATAAATAAAGTTGAGCAACTAGGAGGCTCTCCCCACTCCAGCCAGCACTCCGGGAAAAACCTTGAAAATCCTCCAAAAGTGCTAGAGGGCACATTATAATCAGTATGGGCAGATTTCCTATATTTGTATGTGACTGCACCACAAGCCACTGTTAATTCAAAACTTCACTGCTCCTTGCAAACTGATTGGTTCTAAAGCAGGCAATCGTTCCAGTCATAAAGCTGAACACTTTCTTCAGAACATCCTTGCAAGACTACCCCAACCCAAACTTTATTTATTTAGGGCCAAATCTAGGCCATGGAGAAGGATTTTAGGGCAAGGGAGATCTATATATGGGTATGTCTATACTACGGAGACAATACTGGCATAGCTAAACTGGAATAGTTATGCTGGCATAGTTTCGTAGTGTAGACGCAGCCTGTGCTGACAGAAGGGGTTTTTCTGTTCATGTAGGAACACCACCTGCCCGAAACAATATTAGCTATGCTGATGGAAACACTCCTCCAGTGACACTGCTGCGTCTACACTGGGGATTATGTCAGCATAGCTATGCCAGTCGGGGGTGTGGTTCCCCCCACTCCTGACCAGCACAGCTATGTTGATACAGAAGCTCCCCGCCTTACGCAAGTGTTCCATTCCGGAACGCCTTGCGTAAGTCGAATTTTGCGTAAGTCGTGAACCTATTTCCGACAATTATGGGAAAAAAAAAAAAAAGCTTACAGAACTTTTTCCATAAATCCGGATTTCCATAAGTCGGGTTTGCGTAACCTGGGGAGCGTCTGTATAACTTTCAAGTACAGACCAAGCCTAAATACGGCTTTGTCCCTCTCACCTACCCATGGGAATGCCCATGGTTTGGGGCTTTGCATAGCCAAGCTAAATTAATGGCTGGAACTTACATTGGCATAGCTACATCTCTCAGGGGTGTGAAAAATCCACAATCCTGAGAGACATAGCTAGGCCGGCCTAACCCCAAGTGTAGACCGCGCTAAGTCAAAAAAAGACTTAACTATCATCTCTTGGGAGGTGGATTACCTATGCTGATGGAAGAACACCTCCCATCAACATAGGTAGTGTCTACACCAAAGCATTACAACAGCACAGCGGTAGCAGTTTAAACGTAGACATACCCTACGACCAGGAAAAGTTTATCTCACTTGCATCATCCACAAACCCATGCAAATTCACCCTGCAAACATATGGAAACCCCTGCAGAATTTCCCGCTGAAACTCATGATGTCCTAAAAACACTCCCAGCACTCAGAGGACTGTCCAGCATAGGCATAGAGGGGATGGTAAATGGTAGCACAGCTACTTAGGAAGAGGATATCAAGGAAGCGGATTAGCATGGATTGGCAGATGCTCCATGTGGATGGCTCATGGTTTGCTGGAGTTTCCTTTAGGTTCCTAAGGAATCATGAGCATCAACCTTTGCCCTCCTGATCACATGATGCCTCAGAAACCCAGTGGTTCTGATTTCCACTGCTTGAACCTTGAGAAGTCATGTACACTTGTGCAAAATGATCACAAAGTGAATCTGCCAAATCAGAATTCTCCACTCATATACACCAGTGATAGCATTTTACATCCACCCCCAATAGAGGCAGAATCTGAAACACAGAGATTGCGTCTCATTTATGCTAAGGCCCTTTTACATTCCTCTGGCAAAGTAAAGAACCCTTACACTGTAACTCAGAGGTAATTTAGACCCTTATCCATAGTTCAAGATTATGATAAAAAAAAAGAACCTGTAAAGAAAGGGGTATATCCATCAATACATCACATCGACCAATAATTTTAACAACAGAATAGCTGGCATATTGGAAATCTAAGTACTAGTTTAATCAGCAACAGGCTGGTCACACAGGTTTATCTTTCCAGATATCAACCTGGACAGGACAGAGGTTACATTAGTTCAATTATACATGGTTTAATGATCAACTGAATCCATTTGCCTTTTCTGAACCGAACAGGCATATATATAGGCTAAATTCTTCGACCTAGAACCACCATACAGGGAAAACATCTCTGTTCAAAACTACCCTAGGACATTGGAAACAGACACCATGAAAATAACCCTCGTCTTTCTTTTCATTGCCCCTTTTGCTATTTCAAGTAACATTGACAAGGACTACTCTTCCTTTGATTCTGCACCTCCTGAGCCAAACTCAAGATTTGCCATGTTAGATGATGTGCGAATTTTAGCTAATGGGCTTCTCCAGCTTGGGCACGGCCTTAAAGACTTTGTCCACAAGACCAAGGGGCAAATGAACGACATCTTTCAAAAACTCAACATTTTTGACAAGTCTTTTTATGAGCTCTCACTGCAAACCAATGAAATCAAGGTAGAAGAAGAAGAGCTCAGAAAAACAACTTCCAGATTGCAGGCCAACAATGAAGAGATAAGGAATATATCCCTCGAGCTGAACTCAAAGATTGAAGACCTATTACAAGACAAGATCCAGCTTCAAGAGAAAGTAGGGGGGCTGGAAGAGAAAGTAATTAAATTAGTCCACATCCAGCCTAAAGTTCAAGAACCGAAAGAAATGACTTCACTCAAAGTAAGTAGACTTGAGGAAATCCAGAGAGTAGAAAGCCAAAGTAAATCGGAATGCTATTTTAGGGAGTGTTACTCTGAAAGCCATGTTTCCTCCACACATTTCTAGAAGCAGTAATATGTATTTTGAGAAATAAGCTTTGTATATTAATCTGGAGACTAATAGTCTTGCAGAAATCAATTCAAGTGTCTTATTATGGGCCACAAAATGTCATCAGTTTTAAAGCATAAATCCCCAAAGAAATCAGTGAGGAAATATGCTTGAAAACAGATGGAATGATATGGCCCTACATATTTTGTTCTGCACTTAAAAAAAAAATCAATTTCAAAGTACACTAAACCATAATGGTAAACCCTTTGGAAATCAGATTAACAAAACTACAGCACAATACAGTTCATTGCAAAATGGTGGTCTATGTGAATTCTGATAGGTTTAATGTTTATAAGATTTAGTAACATTTATTTAAAAAATGAACTTTAAAGAGGGGCTATCTATCTATGGTACTTATATGGTCCCCATCACCACAGTACCTGAGCACCTCAAAATTTTAAATATATTTATCTTCACAACACCCTGGGAGGTAAGGCAGTCCCATTATCCCCAATTTACAGATGGGAACTGAGGCACAGAAAGGCTAGGTGACTTGCCCAAGGTCACACAGAAAACTCATGGCACAGCAGGGAAATTAACCCAGGTCTTCCAAGGCCTAACCACTGGAGCATCATTCCTCTCTACTGGCCTACTGGTATGTGTTATTTATATAGTTCAATTAAAAACACAAGACAGCTCCACAAAAATTCATTCTTTGAATCACCTACAGAGTGGGATTAAAGTGTTTGAAATAAAGGACCAAATGAAGGTCTCTGAAGCTGAGAGCAGTTTTGCTCAAGTAAGAGCTACATAAATTTGATCCAAAATTGGTGTAGATACTCATTGCAGAGGAAAAGAGAGGATTCTGCCTCACAAGATAGGACAGGGAAGGCAAAATAATGGAAAACAATAACCATTGTGCAGTGGTTTTGCCTTTAAAAACTGACACCGATAGAAAAAGATTGGGTTGAAGGCTACTTTTGCTAAGGCATTAATCTGATCTTTCTAACACAGAATGAAAGCTGTCTTTGATGAAGTTCCACTTTTTTCTCCTCCAGAATTTTGTACAGCAACAGGACAACCACATTAGGCAACTTCTCAAAGTTGTACAAGAACAGCATGCACAACTTGATAAACAGCACAATCAAATAAAGGAGCTGGAAGAGAAGGTAGAGGAACTAGTTATCTGAATACACTTCTCCTTTCCAGAATTCATTCTGATTGTCTGAGATACCTAGGGGTGGAAATAACCCCAGGGGCCAAAATGCAAATCTTGGGACACAATCTTTTTGTGGGTGTGCAACTGCTAAATGCGACAGAACTGTTGTGGTACTGTGGTATGTGTTTGGGGCTAGGGCACAGGAATGATGAGTATAAAGTTCTGCACCATGGACCATAAAACCCAAGTGGGGCATGTTTGGGGATTGTAACTTTTCTCATTTTGTTTAATTCTCTAATTACCAATCTCACTGTTCTTCCAACTCTGTCCTTTCTCCTGCCTCCCAGTGTTAAGTTATTTTCCCTTTTTCCTCCTCTCCGCTGCTATATTCATTTCAACACAGCACCATGCCTCTGCACTAAAATGTTTAACCTCTGTTACCACAGCTATGGGTACAACTGACATGTTTTTGAAATTGATATGCTCCTATTTAATTTCACTCCTCAGAGCAGGCCCCAAAAGAAAAGAGTTTTTAATGCAGGGCCCAAGGGCTCCATAAACTCTCTACAGGTTGGGACTAGTTGCCTGAGTGGTGTTATTTAGGTGCCGACTTAAGTTACCCCTTGGGGGGAGGGATAGCTCAGTGGTTTGAGCATTGGCCTACTAAACCCAGGGTTGTGAGTTCAATCCTTGGGGGGGCTACTTAGGGATCTGGGGCAAAACCACTACTTGGTCCTGCTAGTGAAGGCAGGGGGCTGGACTTGATGACCTTTCAAGGTCCCTTCCAGTTCTAGGAGATGGGATATCTCCATTTAAAAAAAAAAAAAAAAAAAAAGTCCATCCACTGATCAAGATACATGTCAAATGGACAGGTAAGCAAATTGGCAGCTTATCTCAGTGAAGGAGTTTCATAGACCAAACATGAGTTTCAAAGAGGCATTATAGATTCATAAATTCTATGGCTGGAAGGGACCTCAAGAGGTCATCAAGTCCAGTCCCCTGCTCTCACAGCAGGACCAAATACTGTCTAGACCATCCCTGATAGACATTTATCTAACCTACTCTTAAATATCTCCAGAGATGGAGATTTCACAACCTCCCTAGGCAGTTTATTCCAGTGTTTAACTACCCTGACAGTTAGGAACTTTTTCCTAATATCCAACCTAAACCTCCCTTGCTGCAGTTTAAGCCCACTGCTTCTTGTTCTATCCTTAGAGGCTAAGATGAACAAGTTTTCTCCCTCCTTCTTATGACACCCTTTTAGATACCTGAAAACTGCTATCGTGTCCCCTCTCAGTCTTCTCTTTTCCAAACTAAACAAACCCAATTCTTTCAGCCTTCCTTCATAGGTCATGTTCTCTAGACCTTTAATCATTCTTGTTGCTCTTCTCTGGCCCCTCTCCAATTTCTCCACATCTTTCTTGAAATGTGGTGCCCAGAACTGGACACAATACTCCAGCTGAGGCCTAACCAGAGCAGAGTAGAGCGGAAGAATGACTTCTCGTGTCTTGCTCACAACACACCTGTTGTTGCATCCCAGAATCATGTTTGCTTTTTTTGCAACAGCATCACACTATTGACTCATATTTAGCTTGTGGTCCACTATAACCCCTAGATCCCTTTCTGCTGTACTCCTTCCTAGACAGTCTCTTCCCATTCTGTATGTGTGAAACTGATTGTTCCTTCCTAAGTGGAGCACTTTGCATTTGTCTTTATTAAACTTCATCCTGTTTACCTCAGCCCATTTCTCCAATTTGTCCAGATCATTTTGAATTATGACCTTATCCTCCAAAGCAGTTGCAATCCCTCTCAGTTTGGTATCATCTGCAAACTTAGTAAGTGTACTTTCTATGCCAATATCCAAGTCGTTGATGAAGATATTGAACAGAGCCGGTCCCAAAACAGACCCCTGCGGAACCTCACTTGTTATCCCTTTCCAGCAGGATTGGGAACAATTAATAAACTACTCTCTGAGTACGGTTATCCAGCCAGTTATGCACCCACCTTATAGTAGCCCCATCTAAGTTGTATTTGCCTAGTTTATTGATAAGAGTATCATGAGAGACCGTATCAAATGCCTTACTAAAGTCTAGGTATACCACATCCACCGCTTCTCCCTTGTCCACAAGACTTGTTATCCTATCAAAGAAAGCTATCAGATTGGTTTGACATGATTTGTTCTTTACAAATCCATGCTGGCTATTCCCTATCACCTTACCACCTTCCAAATGTTTGCAGATGATTTTCTTAATTACTTGCTCCGTTATCTTCCTTGGCACAGAAGCTAAACTAACTGATCTGTAGTTTCCTGGGTTGTTTTTATTTCCCTTTTTATAGATTAGTATATTCAAAATCTCCAAGAACATTTATAAAACACTTTTCATATTGTACTGTACACTGATTACTTCAAAAGATTAAATTGACAATAAAAATGGGTACAGTACTTTGGATCGTTGAACTAAGTATATGACTTTTGATTATAATTCCAAGATGCTTGGGAGATCAATAATACATAAATATGCTTCTTTTCAGCTAAGCAATACAAGTTTCCAAGAAAACACAGAGAGTTCATTTTCTCTGAAGCAAACTGAACCAAAGATCATTCCCCTTCCTTCACATAATTTCACAGCTCCAGTTCAGGAATTCAATGGTAAGATCATATAATGCTTTAGGTATGACTGTGTAACGCATTGTATTGGCAGTAGTGCATATGCGTGCATGCATGTGCTCATTGTTAAATGGTCAGATACAGGAGGTTTTTACCTTTCTTTTTCTAGTTTCTCTATGAAGCCAGTTCTTATGAAAGGGGATGGGTTTTCAACTTTGGAGACTCGAGTCCTCTATTTAACTACATAAAAGGTGCAGCAGTGCACATTTCCCCACACTGCCCCACAAATTTGCCTCCACTTTCACAAAGTGGGACAACTTCTAGGGTTGAAATAGTCCGGTCTCGGTAGGCAATTCAGTCTCTGACCTTTCCCTGGGTTACATTTTGTATCACACATACAAGGCAGTACCTTTACTGTCAGTTTTGATGATGCAGGCATTTGTCCATTTGGAAATGGACTGAGACTGGGATTGACAGGACTTGGATTAGATTTTTAAAGCTGATCAGCATTTTTAGACTTCAGCAATAGTAACGTTTGGGAATTCAGTCTAATTCAAACAACCATGATTAGAACTTTGTGGAGAAAAGAAGTCATTATGTCCAACGGTCTGTTCTTAGACTATCCCTTTTGTAAGATTATCTAAATTGAAACCTTGCCTAATTGAGCAAACACCAGCTGCCCAACAACCAGTTGGCCACTTTTCCGCTGACGTAATTTTTAGCCCTCAGAATTTAATTTGCCCATTTCACAGAAGGAACCGTCGTAAAAGAACACTACTGCTGAACTAACTATTCCAGCTTCTGTTTTGTTCCAAGAGGCTCGAAAAAGGCAATTACCTTTGCAGTGTTGGATTGTGTCCTTCAAGCTTCTTAACTGCAAAAAGATATCTGTAATTCTTTAATTATTGCTATTCCAGGTGTTGCTACTGATTGCACTGCCCTTTATAAGAGAGGTGAACGGACGAGTGGCATTTACTCTATTAAACCCAACGGCTCTGAAGCTTTTAATGTCTATTGTGAAATGCAATCTGGTAAGACCAGCTACACTAGAAGCAGTATAATTCTTCCTTTACCAGTTTACTGATAAACTGAAATGTGCTTACTGCCCTAAAATGTACACAACCTTACAGCAGACCACCCACAAGGTTGTCATCTATTATATAACGCTGACTGCAGCCAGTGGCATTTCCGAATTCGTCCCTATTTTTCAAAATACCACAGAGAATTGAAGAAATCACTTCCATTCTTTGTTCAGTCCATTCTTCAGTATAAGCAAGAGGCAAATCCATTAGCCTCTGCGGGAAATAGCTTTTAATTCTTACAGCCGAATGACCACTAAAAAGCAATGATTACTAACACTGTATTACAAACAACTAGTAACTTTTCTAAATTAAACCAGTTAATTGCATAACACTCACCATGGCCAGCTAACAGTGGTTATGCTTTGAATAGTTTGACACGCATTCTTTATAAGTAAAAAAAGCAACAGGACTTTTTGTGGCTTTTTACAGATCCAGACTAACACGGCTACCCTTCTGATACTTGATTCTTTATAAGGTTATTCTGGGGTACAGAATTGCCATGAGTTTATCCATGCTAGCACATTTCAATTAGTTTGTCACCAGTCAGTGACCATGTTGGATCTAAACAAGGATTGTGTTCATGCACAACATGGTTGATACACACATAATAACTATGGCAACTACCGATGGTATATCTTTGCCAGCAGCCTACGCTGGTATCTGCTTGTCTTCCTGTAACAAAGTCATAATGCTGTTATTTCGTGGTACACACGCATGTGTATCACCAGTCTGGCCAGTTGTCCTTCCTCCCATCATATCAGACCACAGCACAGTGCCTCTCAGACTGGCAGTGCTGCTCTATGTAAGTGTCCTCTTGGCTCCCTGATCTCTGGCACAGCTGCCTAGAGTTTCTAAGAATACACTGATGCAAACATAGTGAGGTATGGTGATATGTTTGGATGTGCAAACATGGTTGGCCTGTGGTTTCACTGTGAAAAGAAGCTGCTGAAGGGTCATAATTCAACCATGTTTGTTGTAACTGGGTCAGATGAGGGTGTCATGACCTGGTTACTTCAAAAAACAAAAAAATCAGTCACGCTTTATACGAATGTTAGCATAATATCCTAAGCAGTCAAGAGCTACCACTTAAGAGAATTTTGTTGACTGTAAATGGTATTTATAAAATGCCCAGCAAAACTACTAACATGGAACAATTAAATCTCTTTTTATCTATTGCTCTGCTCTTGTCAAAGTCCAAACAAATGGTTCAAATGACCTACCAGGTTTATGTTTTCCTTCCCTTTGTCATTCACAGACAGCTCATGGACAGTCATTCAAAACAGAGTTGATGGATCACTAGATTTCAACCAAACCTGGGAGAGCTATGCAAATGGTTTTGGTGATCTCAAGGGTAAAGGCACTCTTTTTGCTCCTTTATTTTTTTATAGGCTGTTAGCTGCTTTCAGATGCTGGAATCTTGGATGAATCTAGCGCATTCACACACCAGCAGGCAGAAACAAGCAAACCAGTCTGAGCAGCTCATATAGCTAATGTGAGACACTGTCTATGGCATACCAGGAAACATAAGGCCCTGAATTCAGCAAAGCACTTAAGCAGGTGCTTACCCTTAAACGTACTCAGAAGCTTTGCTAAATCAAGACTAAAAAGACTCATTTCAGCTTTAAATGTTATTTTATTTATTTAGATTCTGCCCTTTTCAAACTCCCCACCCAAAGTTCTAGGTTTCCGTGATACACATTTCCGACCACAAGAAATACACAGTAAACAGCGGCAAAGTAAGCAGCACTTCTTCCTCCAACCATACCATGTAAAAAGCAACAGAGGGTCCTGTGGCATCTTTGAGACTAACAGAAGTACTGGGAGCATAAGCCTTGCATCTGAAGAAGTGAGGTTCTTACCCACGAAAGCTTATGCTCCCAGTACTTCTGTTAGTCTCAAAGGTGCCACAGGACCCTCTGTTGCTTTTTACAGATTCAGACTAACACGGCTACCCCTCTGATACTTGACAACCATACCATGTTTACACTAAACACCACCACATCAATTGTTCAAGCTCAAGACACCATTAAGCTAGACAGTATTTTCCTCTCTACACGTCCAGTCTCCCAATCGTTGGCAGCCAATCATCTTACCTGGCATGTGAATGGTGAGGAAACACCCATGTTTATATTAGTGAATCATCAACTCTAAGACCATTTTTAATGCCAAGCATTGGCTAACAGCTTGCCTATCCAGCAGATTTTTCTATGCATCTATTAAAAATTACTTGATTCTCCTTTTACAGAAAAAAGACTCACCGTGGCAGGACTCAGGTGGCAGATTCAAGCCACCGATTTCCCAATCTACCCACAGAGCAGTGGGTAGACAGCAGCATGATATCAACTATTGCTTTCTTTCACATCTGCAACAGTGAAGAGTTGCTCCGCTCCTCCCTCTGGTGTTGGAGCAGTAAATAGGACTGAGGCAAGCATTTTCTCATGTAGGAGGATTTCTGCCTCTTATTTTAAGGAATGTGCCTTACTTGGTGTAGAATTCCCACATCCCATATCAACATAGGGTGCATTTTGTTCCACAGATCAGAAAAAATCATGCAAAGGATCATACAAGTATACAGAGATACCAATGTATGACTGTGGCCTGTGAAGGATTTTCTAACATGAACGTAAAAGGGTGGAGTGCTGCTTCTTAAAGTATTGTTCTGTATTTTTTCAAAAGAGCTTGTCCTTTGTTTCTTGAAATGTAGGTGGGCACCTTGCTTGTGTGGCATTCACATTTGGCAGTATTGTTTTTGTACGGGGATCAGCAATAGACATAGTAAGAAGTTGGTTCATATTCTGCTAAACGATATGTTCAACTATCAAAAAGTCCATGAAGGAGAAAAACTACTTAAATTAAATCCATTTTTTTAACATAAGGGCATCAAAATCCCAATTTAGGCCCACCACCACCACCCCCCCAACCACAAGTGAAATCCATTTCCATTACAATTAAGTTTTATATATGTCACTTGCTTCACTTATCATACTGTTTCAGTTACGCATTTTTTTTAAAATGTCTGGAGTCCCCTTTGCAGTCCTTCACAAGCGCTGTGAAAATTAGGAGAGGTTCCATTTCATTTATATATCTAGTTTTTATTGATCACAAGTGTGTAATTAAAAAGATGTAAACAAAAAGAATGTTTCAGGAAAAGATCAAGAGTTCCCAAGACTCATACTATTGATTTAATTAAGCAATGAATAAACCTTTTTAAATAATTGTGCTCTGTCTTAACTCCATACTAATGATATTCATGCAACCTGTCCTTGCAGGGGAATTTTGGTTGGGACTAGCGAAGTTATATTCCATTGCTAACCAAGCTGACTACATTTTACGTATTGAGCTGAAAGACTGGAAAGATAATAAACGTTACGTCGAGTACACATTCACCCTGGGAAGCCCAGAAACAGACTACACACTTCATCTTTCAGAGATCTCAGGAAATATTCCCAACGCACTGCCTGAACAAACAAAACTGAGGTTCTCTATGATGGATCATGACAATGCTACAAAGAGAGATTTCAACTGTCCAGAAAGATATTCAGGTACCAGTATTCGAAGCACATTAAAATTTCAGTTCCTTTGTTACATTAGATATAACTTCATGAATTATTGGGAATCTACCTATAATGGCTCAGCTGTCATGGATGTTAGAGATTGAAAAGACTAATTCATAAAATCTCTCCCCTGCAAATGAAGAACATAAAATAAAATAATAATTATCAGCACTTATATAGTGCTTTTTCTCCACAGATTTCAGAGTCCTAAGACACCACCTGAGCATTATTATCCCATTTCACAGGTGGGGAAAACTGAAGCACAGAGATGCTAAGTGACTTGCTCAAGGTCATAGAGTGAATTAGTAGCAGAGATAGAAATGGAACTCAGGGGTGAGTTCCTTGTTCATTTAAGTCAATAGGAGTTTTGCCACAGACTTCAATGGAGCCAGGAGTTCACCTCCCATGTACTGGGTCCTAGTCCAGCGCCCAGCTACTGGACTACATTGGCTTTCTACATGTAATCCCTTCTCATACAAAACAGAAGATGGACTGCATATTAACTCCACTCTATCATACGCAGCAGACTATAGTTAAGCCTGCAGCCAAGTTTCCATTTAAAGCCTGATTTTGGTCTGCTTTAAAATGTACAAAATAAGTCATATTCACCTCAAAACTGATAGCTATATCTAGGACAAAGGTAGAATTTTCCTATACATTTAAAAACCAAAAAACCAAAAGAGAGTCTCCCATTGACCTCAATGGGAGTTGGATCAGGCCTAGAGAAGCCTTATTTTGAAAATGCAGTCCAAATCAGTGACTAGCCTTCTGACGTCAAACAGGAAAAGTAAAATTTGGACTAAATGACACCAAAATATTGTTTTTAGGTGGCTGGTGGCACAGAGCGTGTGGGGAAACCAATCTGAATGGAAAATATATCAAACCAAGATCAGAAGGAAAACTGGAAAGGAAACGAGGAATATCCTGGAAGCCTCAGAAAGGAAGATTCTATTTGATCAAGTCAACCAAACTGATGATACATCCTATGGATTTAGAAAGTTTTGAGTGAAACCTCATTCTGATGTGTTTAATTGAACACATATTCACTGAACATTAAACATAACATGAACTAATAATCAGGGCTGAATGCCCAAATACAAGGCATTACATATATTCCATACTACTCAATGATACAACACGGAGGAGTCTGCTATGGTCTTATGGTATATTTTGAGAATATTATTATTTTTTCCAATATAAATATATTTCAAGTTCAAAACTACGTATGCATCCCCACCTTTGAACACTAGTGCCTAGAAACTGGATGTGTTTTTGATATTTTGGCAGACTGTATTGCATGTGGACAAGAATTTTCAGGCCAATGCATTCGTTTCTGGATTATGTAGAGGAGAATATTCAAAATGTTTCAATAAAAATAACAGACTGACAGAATTCTACAGAAAACATTTAAGTATTAGTTTTGAAGAAAAAAAGATTTTACTTTATAAAGTAACTTACTTTCATGTTAGACTCAAGTACTATAGTCTTGGAATGTGTCTATGCATGAATGAATTGGCAAATAATTCTGCATTTTATGGTACCATGTATTTAAATGTGAACATCCAGCTGTGCATCTTGAGCCAGATCTTCATTGTTGTGCTCATGCAACTATAAAAGCAGCACATCTGGAAATCCAAAATGTGAAACTAACCTTTTATATTATACTTTGTAGAATAATTATTAGGGCCTGATCCAAAGACTGCCATTAGTTTTTCGCATGGATTTCAATGGGCTTTGAATCAGGCCCTTAAATTACCTTTTGGTATTCCTTATTTATGGAATCAACTGGTGGACAAAGTGCTGTGTATGAAACAGACCGATTGCCTTTAATATAAATAGAAATCAATCCTGCAACCTGTACCTATGCAAGAAATCCCACTGAAGTCAATGGTGCAACTCAACTAATCACATTGGTAAGGACTATAAGATCCTGCAGGACCTTCAGTCACAATCCTGCAAACACAGATTTGCATAAATTTACTCAAAGGAGGAACCCGCAAAGATGGGACTATTCACATATTTACGGTTAAGCGTGTAAGTGTTTGCATGGTAGGAGCCGTAGAATGTGATTATTTTGAGTCATATTGACTTTTGTATCTTACCTAACAACTGTACTGTATGAATTTTGTAGCATTTTAACATCTGTAGCCATTAAACCCCCCCCACCTTTTTAAACTATATTTTGTCAAAATAAAAACAAGGTTGAATATAATTAGCAAATTTCAGAGAAACAATGAACTAACTAATTTAATTAGATGTCTGATGCTGTTGAAATGCACTCATTACAATCAAAGTAAGATGCTCAATCAAGAGAAACTGCACATTTGTACCGATGTACTGGAAATGTTTAGTTGTTTGTATGACACTTTAAAAATCAATAAAGAAGATTTCCAAAAAGAAACTAATATGTACCATGAATAAAAGAATTCTTAAAGGGTTAGTTTTCTGTGAGTTGGTTGAACCCATACAGAGGTTTGTCTAGTTCACAGAGGCCAAGGAGACCCACACCAGCTTAGAGGAAAGGTAGTCTGGGGATGAGGACAAGAACTGTCTTGGTGCTGCTTATCCTCTGTGCAAATCTCAAGTCCCCATCTGCCAACATCCTTGGAAGACAAGAAACAGCAGGGCTGTCTCACCAGTTTTTCCCACCAGCTTGTGCTGTTCCATCCTACCCCCAGGACTGGATCCTCACTCCCCTGTCCTGCCCCTTGTAACAATGCCTGAGTGATAAATCTACTGTACTGCTATTTAGACTGTACTTCGAAGCTCTCCAATTTCAGTGGTCTGGTGTTGGGTTTTTTCACCGCTAATAGACTAATCCAGAGACACAAACCAATTCACTGTCCAGTCAAGAAAAGTCATTACTTCCTGGTTAAGCCCCAGTCACTAGACCCATAGAAGACTGCCAAACATCTGGAAAAAAAAAAACAATGAGAAATGTCCTGCCCCTGAGGAGCAGGAAGTTGGGTCTGCAGAAAGATATATAAGCCATGGGAATTGTGGGATAGCATTGGCGGCCTATTCAAACATGACCTCAGCAACACATGCTTTAGCTTTATCCTCATTGCAAAGTGGGTGGTCTGAGACACAAATTTCAGTCAGACATAGGTACAGGGGTACCTATACTCTTGGACACGCTAGCAAGCATGTATTCTGAGGATCTAAATACATGTGTCAAGGGCTTTATGTATGGATGGTAAGATGGGGTTGGGCTAAAACACGTGTCAGACCTGCAGTTTAGATACACTTTCAATGGACTTCAGCACTAACTACTTCTAGCGAAAGAGCCCAAGAGTTCAACTCCTTGGTAAAAATCTTCTAGCAGGAGAGAGGGTCTTGACTGACAGGTAGAGTCCGATGTTTTAGAACCCCAACATCTGACCCTTAGTGTTCTATGATGAAGAATGTGAGATGGGTTTTCATCTCCCTACTTTCACTGCCTCCATCTCCTTTCCCCTCTATCACAGCTGCAAAACGAGCCCTTCCCCACCTCATCGGCTTCCTCCCCCACCCCCAGTCTCTGAAAGTGAGACTCTTGAGTGAGCAGCCCATCACCAACTCCTAATGGCCAGGCTTTGAGCTAACAGCTGGGTTCTGGAGCCAGGCCAGTTATGCCCGGCCCACAGCTGCCCAATGACTGCAGCCTTCCTGAATGAGGCAAGGGATGGAAAAGATTACGAAGGGGAGACAGGGCAGATCAGGATGGTCGGCTAGGAGAAGAATGAAGTAATTTGGAAGGGCAGAGAAGGACTGGCTCCCCCAGAAGAACCCATCCTCTCTTCTCCATAAAAACAGCATGTCCCTACCCAACAGGGGTATAGGGAGGATAAATCCATTAAAGATTGCGAGATGCTCAGATACTATGGTAATGGGAGACCATATAAGTACAATAAATGAAGTAGCTAAAGAATATACTTTCAGAAACAGTTTAAATGGGTAGCTGGTAATAAAAATATTTGTTTTATGCATACTACAAGGAACAAAAAAAGTTTTAGTCTTGTAATGTGAAATGCTGATGTTCCACATGATCTGTAGGATATTAGTATAATTTCAATGCAGGTAACTGATTTTTAATGAGCTTAATCGTTTGACTATCCATAGGATTTATATCTGAATATGTATCGAAGTGCTATGAACAGGTCAACAAAATATTTACTGTGAATATATTTAAGCAGTTATTAGAGATCTATGAAATGTTTATACTAAAATGTAATGCAGAGATGTGAACTGGTGAAATGACTCAGCAGAAAAGGACAGTCTCAGTCAGTAATGTATACTCTTCAAGGGTTAATGTTTATAAGAAAAAAGCAAAAAAGTTAAAATGGTCTGAAAGTAAAGACAGCAAATCTGTCCTCCAGCTTGGAGGGGAGCTATGGTTGGTCAAAAACAGTAATAATTTTCTGCAAGAATTTTTATTATTTAATCTTTTCCAATTTTGGGGGGGATTTTCTTTTATTTTTTATTTTTCACAGGAGATAAATGTTCTTTCTCCTTTTTCCCCTCCACCAAAAAGGGGGTAGAGGAGGCGTATGAGAGAAAAATGATAGGGAATCCAAAATACTGAAAACTGAACACACAACATTTTGTGTTTTGTTCTGGTGCAGTATTTTGAATGATAAACCGGTAATGCACTATGTAGTTCTGTTGACACATCAAAGGGCTGGGTTGAACCTAAAGCTGGTGGACATTTTTTCTTCTAAACATTTTTTTCAATTAAAAATAGCTTTTCAAATTATAGGAATTTTTTCTACTAAAATTTTCATACAGTCAAAGACATTTTGCATCAAAAAAATGTTTACAAGAAAAATTTTTGATCATCTCTAGGTCCAACCCAATCCTATGGCCCCTGAGCATGTGACCCTATCTTCCCAAAAAGCATTCTCTACCTTCTGCCTTCTGCTTTTACAGGACCTCCCCATGACACATGAGCAAAAGGAGGCAAAAGATGTGCTAAATTAACTCCCTGTTCACTGATACCATAGCCTCGATTTACTGACACAGTTGTAAAACTCATTTGGATTTGAGTTTCATTATGTAACTGAAAGACAGCTCAGGTTTATGGTTTCATGTTGGGACTGTGCTGAAGTAATTATGATTTTAACACAAAACCACATGAAACATGTGAGGTTGCAACTGAAATTTCCTTTGAGGTTTTGGGTTTGTTTGTAACCGAAACTCAAGCAAACCTCATACAGACTAAAAATGAAGACAGCTCGCTCAGATTGTAAGAAAGCCCACAAATTGCTGAGTTTTATGCAGCTAGGTCTACTAGGTTCTGCAAAGAACTGTTCTACAGCTGTTTATTTTTTGCCATAAGAATCTGACTCTTTATGATGTCTTTGGCACAGGGGATCTGATGCTGTGGCAAGTTTTGCAGCAAACCACACGATAAGCGTGGAAGGTCTGGACCTGCTGATCTCATGGGGATTACAATGTATTTCAAAATCTTACCTGTAAGTAGTATTTGGAATATACACATCCCTAGCAGGAAACTCCAGTATCTCTCTTGTAGGTCTAACTCTGCTATCTGGGTACAGTTTGACTTGCAGCAATTCTGGAGTTAGACAGTAATGAGGATTCTCTGGGGCTGGAGATATGTCTATCTTCAGCTGAGCTAAAGAAAAAAATATTTTTATTACAATAATTGAAAGAAAAATACAAATTCAATGGGCATATTAATACTGTTTTCTAGAGTGGAGAAGGGTAATATACTTGCCTTTCGCTTCTGAAAAATATCCTGAGAGTAAGCTCTATTAGCCTGTGAAATACAGTAACTCCTCACTTAAAGTCGTCCTGGTTAACGTTGTTTCTTTGTTACGTTGCTGATCAATTAGAGAACATGCTCGTTTAAAGTTGTGTAATGCTCCCTTCTAATGGTCGTTTGGCAGCCACCTGCTTTGTCTACTGCTTGCAGGAAGAGCAGCCCGTTGCAGCTAGCTGGTGGGGGCTTGGAACCAGGGTGGACTGGCAGCCTCCCTATCAGCTCCCCCTATCAGCTCCCTGCTCCCCTAAGTTCCCTGTGCAGTAGCTGCCTGCAGTTCAGCTGTGTCCCTCCCCCACTGCCATGTGCTGCTCCTGCCCTGCGCCTTGGAGCTGCTCCCTGAGACTCCTGTTTGCTGTGCAGGGGGGGAAGAAGGGTCGGGAGGTGTCAGGGCGTCCCCCCCACTCCTCCACCCCGTTTACCCCATCTTCCATAGAGCAGGGGGGACACAGGACAGGGCTTTGCTGGCAGCAGCTGCAGTCTCAGCAAACTGATCTAATTAACAAGGCAGTGTACTTAAAGGGGAATGCACATATCTCCCTCCATTCCTGCTGCCTTGTAAAGTGAGAGAGTTAACCCTTGAGGGCTCAGCCAATTGCTAGTTCATTATTGAGCAGAAAGGGAAATACCCCACCCTCTGACGCCTCCACCTCAACCAAGCTTCACAATCATCATCACTGTGTACCAGTATTAAATTGTTTGTTTAAAACTTGTGTGTGTGCGTGCATGGGTACACACGCGCGTGCGTTTGTTCGTGTTCTTTTGTCTGGTGAAAAATATTTCCCTGGAACCTAGCCCCCTCATTTACATTAATTCGTATGGGGAAACTGGATTCACTTAACGTGGTTTCACTTAAAGTCGCATTTTTCAGGAACATAACTACAATGTTAAGTGAGGAGTTACTGTAATTTACTAAGGGAAACATCTAGACACCCATCACTTGGCACTTGAAATACTAGACTGCATAATAAATATACAATCAGGAACTATCCTGAACTGCCAATGATATGGTTTACAATAGTAGGATTTTCCCATCTAGAAGATATGCATAGATTCTACGATGCCATAGTCCTGAGGCAAATGCACTGAAATAAAGGATTGGGGGGCACAGATGGGCAACAGAGAATGAGTAAGGGGAATCGAGTGGATGAATCAGGTGGGAGTTGTGAGGGACAGACAAGCAATCTTATAATATACAATCCAAAAAGGTTTCCTTCCAGCACTTTCCATCAAGATAGTTAAATACCTGTAATGGGTCTCAACCTCCGTAAAACGGAAGATGGTCTTCTCATATCCGCAAGGAACTTGTACAAATCTTCATCACTTAAGCGATCCCCTTCCTATTGTTAAAGAGAAAAAAATGTTTAATACAGTGCCTACATAAGAATGCAATTAGACAAAAAAAAAAAAAAAAAAAATCACCTCTTGCCTTCCTGCACCTGACTCTAAAACGTACTTTCTTGGAGGAAGATGATGAGAACATTAACAGGTTATGTTAATATCACGGGCCCTTCATTATGGGAACTGGATGACATTTTTTATTGGAAACTTTTAAAAATAAAAAATAGCCTTTTTCAGAAATCTCCCCAGCCCCAATTTTTTTTCTTGTTTTCATCAAAACAGAAAACTGAATTTTCAAATTATGAAATTTCAAAGGATTTCCCCCCCCTTTCTTCCCTCTACCCTTTTTCTCCTCTTTTTGCCAATGAACACAATAGAATTAATGATGTCTACGGTTTTGAAGCGGGTTGAGAGAGAGCAGGGAGAGGAGTTCCACTTTGTCCTTTTTCTTTCTTTTGCCACTTTGTAACTCTTCAAAACTTCCTCAGCTTTGGCTTGGGAGAAGTTAAAGTGGCAGAGTTACAATTTCACCTTTCCTTTTGCCACTCGGTAATCCTTCAAAAATTGAGGACATTTTCCAGAGCAGCAAAAAACATGCTAATACCACCGTGAACATCATTTTATTGCACTGGTGGCCAAAAAAAGGACAGGGGAAGAGGTTCGGGGGGATCAAAATTTAGAAAATGATAAAAAAAAAAAGTTTTCTAAAAAAACTTCAAACAAACTAAAAAAGTATTCTGTTTCAAATCCTGTGAAATGGAAACAACTTCTAAATTTTTTCACAAAACTGATTTTTCCATTTTTCAACCACCTGTATTCATTACTAATTTGGTGAAAAGACATAAACTGCAACAAGAGAGCAGGTATGCTACTGAGTAGAGCTGCCAGAACATTTTGGAAATTCACAATTTCAATAATCTCATCAACATTTCAAATTTTGACCAGAAAAGGGGATTACATTTTTGTGAACATTTTGGCAAAAGTTACCTCCTCTTTTTTCAACAAGCTCTACCACTGAGTGTTTCACCAATGCCCCAATGGTACCACCTATGGAAGCCCAAGCCCAAATCCTATAGGGCTGGATTCTCCTTTTATTTACACTGGTTTTCTGCCACTGTAAGTGCACTGACTTCAATGGAGTTTCTTGATTTACTCCAGCATATGCAAGTACAGAATCAGGCCCTCTGATTTCAATGAGAGTAATCTAGGCCCCATGTTTCAGGAAAACTAGAGTGTAAATAGTTTTTCTATAGATAAAGTTACTCTTTTCACATCTTAATAGTTTCCTAGCGGTGAATGAACTGGTTCTGAAAATACCATTTTTATTTCATAAATAGACATTATGCACTATTACATGACATCACAGGATAGAAAGTAGAGTCTCAAATAACAATTCTTTTTTCCAACAAGGCCCTGCATTAAAGAAAATTGGGAAATGAAAGCATATAGTTTTAGGTCAAGAGTAGTTACCAGCCGCTAGTCCATATGGGAATTAAGAGGGGGCAAATAATAATTACCTCATACATTACTTAATTGAAAACAAAATAGCTTCCATTAAAAAAATAGTCCAGCCTCCCTTACCATCCTCTTAGCTTTAAATACCAAATGTTTTGAAACCTTTCCCTCACTGCTGTTCCTCAGGGAAATCCAGAGCCTCAGCTGAGGAGAGCTGACATCAGTATCAGAAAGGATTTGTTCCACCATGGGATCTGACCTCCAAATGCTGAGAGTATCCCAAGAGCTGCTGGCCATTCTCATCTCCCAGTGCAGAGCATGGTCTTGCTTTTATTGAAATCAATGGCAAATTACCCATTGAATTGAATGGGGTGGTTTGAACAGAAGTTGAGGGCACTCTAAGAACTGAGGTCATTATGTGTGAGCTGATGATGCAACCACCATGGTAAAAGTTATGCTACAGTTCATGGCCGAGAGTAGTTCAAATACATCAAATATCCTTTGGCACATATTCATTCAAATAAAAATAATGAATTCTCACTGGCTGTTTTGTGTTTTCTTTTGTGATTATTCGATCAAACCAGTATACTGCAGGAATGTTCATGAAAACAGTGAATTTTAAAAGTTTATTAGAGAACACTGGAGAAGAATGAACTAATATTCTCAGAGGAAACCCATTTCTATGAGTTACACTGATCCAGTCAGGGAACAGTGACATTGCCATGTGACCGAAGGGTCCACTCAGAACAAACTGACACAGCTCAAATTTCATAAATCAATTATTCACAATGAACTTCTCAAAAAGAATCCACAGATCACGACAAACTGTTTGCAAATATGTGTCTGTAGACTAAACTTCCAGTAAAATAAATGAAATCAGATGCTGCTCAAACACAATTTGTTTGAATGGGACAGCAAGGCTAAATTCCATCAGTGGATTATGAATTATCCACTCAGCTCTACTCTGACCTCACCGGGAGGGTGAAACAAATCATACTGTGTCATGGGAAACACCACAATGACCATGGCTCATACAGTACCTGTTTAAAGAAGTTTGTCACCGTAAGAGTAGCTGGTCTAAAGCTAGTAAGGTTGCAAGTTTCATCTCCACTGGTTGTCCTTTCTAATGAACGCCTTCCAACAATACTGGAATTCCGTCTCTCTGACCAAGATCCTTTGCGTTCTAAAACAAAATGAATAAAAACTAAGAGAACTACATTTGTTTCAAGCAGATTTTCTACACAAGAAGATAACTGCTGCATTCAAAAATTATGCAATAAGCATGATAGAAGAGGTGGTTATGCTAAGACAATCACACTCCTGAGGCATCAGGAAGCTATGAAGCACAGCTGAATACCTCTGCTCCTTTCATAGCAACCTCACCCCAGTGCCTTATTGCTATTATAAAAGTCTTTATTGTGTGGAGATTTATGTATTTCTCTTGTGCTGAAAGATGATGAAGTTGGCAGTTTTGGGGATGCTGAAGAGCAGTTTCAGATGAGCTGTGTGGTTCACAAAGATTAATCCACTCCTTTGGAAAATGTTCATCAGCCTACAACCCTCTTCAGTCTTAGCAGCCTGGATATAAATAGCATATAACAGATGGTTTGCTTGTAAAATTCTTGAAAGATAAACCTATTTGTTACCAGAGCCTTGTCCTTTTTATTTCAACCCTTTTCCAGGACTGTTACAAAGGCGGGGGGGAGGGGAAGCGGGGGAAACAAGCTGATAAAAGGAAAGAGCAGTGGATATAGGGCCTGATCTAAAGCCCATTGAAGTCAACAGAAAGACTCTTATTGACTTCAATGGGATTTAGCTCAGGCAAATATTCCCTTATGAAAATGCAGGATATACTGTACCTCCTGTGCCAATTTCTACTTCTGTGGAATCTCTCTCCAAACTTCCAGCACTGCTGACTATGTTCATTAAATGAATGGCTGTCCAGGCAAAAGGCATTCGATATTTGCCTAGTCTTTGGCAAAACTGTTCTGCTTGGCTTTTCAACTTTTCCAGTTTCTCCTTATTCTGCAAACAAAACATTAATTCCAACTGATTAAAAAAAAAAAGGAAGGGGAAGCCAGCCTCTGTTTATCAAAAACGTTTCTGAGTGCTTTGTCCATGCAAAATAATAACAATTATTTTTACACCGATCTCTAGTATAATAAATAAATAATGATAATAATAATACTTTGCACTTCCGTAGCACTGTCTATCCGAGTATTCCCAAGTGCTTTACAAACAGTAAGGAATTTAGCCTCAGAACACTCTCATCCTGTAGAGCAGTGATGGTCTAAAGGAGAAGCTGATTTAATGTTCCTAAGCTTCCAGACACTGCCAGTTCAAATCACTTGGCCCTCTGCCCTCACAAGGCAGCTAAATTATACTCCAGGAAGTCCACTAGGGATTTCATTATTACTACTGATTTTATGAGGTGATACTATGGTGAAAGGAGCACCATAAAACCCTAAAATAATAATACCATCTATCTTTTATATAGCACTTTTCTTCAGTGCTTTACACAGGAGGTCACTGTCTTTATCCCCATTTTACACATGGGGAAACTGAGGCAGAAAGCGATTAAAGAGGCTTGCCCACGGTCATATAAAGTCTGTGGTAGAGCCCGAAACAGAATTCAGGCTTCCTGTCTCCCAGTCCTGTGCCTTTAACATGCAGGTCCCAATTCATCAAGACATGACTTTAACCACATGCATAGTCCTTCGACTTCCATGGAAATCCTCACATGATTAAAATTAGACATGTGCTTAGGTATCTTGCTGCAACAAGGCCTTCCAAACACGTCTTGCCCAAAATTCCCAAAGCACCTGTCTAACTGATTCCAAAATACAATATACATGCGGGGACATGTCACTCATCACAGAAATGCACCCATCACCATGGTATCTGAACGCTTAGGGAGCATCATTGCATAAGAGTCCAGAAGAGAAAGTGAACATCAACTTTGCCATCTGGAACTATGAAGGAATTTTAGGCAGGCAGAACTGAAGTAGAATTTAGTTAGCAACCACAGGTTTGCAGTCTTAGCTCTTGGAAATGTAAGGTGACAGATTTGAGGATCACATGCAGGCAGAACATCCATTTATGGTGCATCCAGGCTTCACCATTTCCTTTTGCTTTTCACTTCATCTGCAACGCTCATTCAGGAAATCAGAAGTAAATTAAATGATAAGCAAGAGAAGATGCCATGCACCACCTCATTCTATATTCCATTAGATCAGGAGGGGTCTTCCTTAAAATGGCTGTGAAATCATTTTTTAAAATTAAATTGTACAAAAACTGACTGAGCTTGAGTAAAGTTTTACAGCTCTAAACTGTAGCTCTTCTAAAGATACAATGGAGATTTCCCATTCTATAGCCATTGTTGATCTTGGAGTAACCTACAAAGGAAAAGATCAAAGAAATGCCACAGCACAAGTTGTCTCTTAGATGCTACTAATATTCCTGTCTGTTCCTGAAAGCCAACAAAATCAATGCACTCCCTTCTAGCCTCTGATCCACAGTAATTTACCATATCCAGGCTTGCACAATCACCACTTTAACAGCTCAGAGTTCATTAAAAATTATGGTATTCTTCTGAGCTATGAAAACTAGTTCCAAGTCTTCTGCAGTGCAGCTAGGGTTTCCACAGTAAAGAATCTGGTTGTACAGGGGGGAAGCAAGGGAGGAAAGGTAGGAATTCACCGGAAGTGTGGCCCAAGAGGCCAAGCCTTTTGCTGCGCTTCATTACACATAACTAAAAAAATATTAGAGACAAAAATATACATTGTCTCTTTTTGTTCATTTGGCTACTTTGTACACACAACAGGAGCACTGGGATTACAGTTTGTTTCATGATAGTCAGTTTCCCCCGCAATGTGTGGGTGGATCTTCCACACAACATCAGAAGAGAGGAAAACATTTTAAGAAAACAGGAAAACATGGTTGTAAAAGCACCACAATTCAAACGCTAGCAGGGGAACTCCCCAGCAGCTGTGATACTGGGATTATTTTATAATTCCCTTTTCGAATTTGACAAGATTCCTAGTTAAAGGTATTGTTTTAATAACAGGAATAGCAGGAACCGGGACAAACCCACAGTAAAGGAAAATAAGGTCAATACATTTAATTAAAATATGAATGATTAAACTTCAATATCTTCGGAAGTATCAGTGCCAACATTGCCTCTAAACTTCCAAAAATGCTTACCTTTGCCGCATCAGCTTCTTTAAAAATCATATAGGGCTCTGCGCATTCGCCAATATCCCCCTGTTGTAATACTTTTTCCAGCTGTGAAGAAACAAGGGATGTTAGTGAGGACAGGGACATGTATTTATCAGAGAATGGCAAATTAATTGAACACTCTATGTAGCTTAGACATGTTCAGAAGAATAGATATTCAAAAGAGCTGAAGCTTGTTTCCCTTTTGCACCTGCAAATTTAACTGTAGGTGTAAATCAAAGAACATGCTCCTTGGCCGGATAGTCGGAAGTGTGAGTAACCCAATTTTCACCCACAATTCAGCTGCAAGTGCAAAAATGAAGGTGCAAATTACAGCCTTCTAAAAGTTTAGCCAATTGCCAAGGGCTTTTAAAGAGTTACGTGTCAGATTCTTACTTCATGATTCTTCTGAATTTGGTTCTTCTCAATGTTATTTTATCTATATCGCAGTAGCACCTAAAGTTCTCAACCAGACTGGTGTCCCATTATGCAAGGCCCAGTACAAAGGTATAGAAAAATACTGTCCCTGCCCAAAGAGCCTGAAATATAGGAGATGAGACAAAACAGGTGGATCACACAAATGAGCAGTGAAGACAGGTGGGGACATATCAATTGGTTTAAAAAGAATCCCTGCCTTCACAAGCTAAGCATTGCATACTTGCCATTACTTAGACTGTAAGCTCTATGGGGGCATCTTTTTGTTCTGTGTTTGTACAGCGCCTGGCATAATAAGGCCTGGGCCATGACCAGGGCTTCTAGGTGGTACCATAATACAAATAATAAAGAAGAAGATTTACCATCATCCTTTGCATGCCCAGATTAGCTAGGATGGTTAGTTAGAAATGTTCAGATGCATAGCTAGTGATTTCATAATACGGGGGTAGGCAACCTATGGTACGCGTGCCGAAGGCGGCACGCGAGCTGATTTTCAGTGGCACTCACACTACCCGGGTCCTGGCCACCGGTCCAGGGGGTTCTGCATTTTAATTTAATTTTAAATGAAGCTTCTTAAACATTTTAAAAACCTTATTTACTTTACATACAACAATAGTTTAGTTATATATTATAGACTTATAGAAAGAGACCTTCTAAAAACATTAAAATGTATTACTGGCACGTGAAACCTTAAATTAGAGTGAATAAATGAAGACTCGGTACATCACTTCTGAAAGGTTGCCGACCCCTGTCCTAATACATAACAAAGCTAACACCTATGTGAAAATTCAACTGACAAGGTAAGCTATTTTTCTAGCTTATTTACTACTATTATCACATGACAAAAATCAAAATACCACTGTTAAATAAATGGCTACCAGCTGTGCTTACCTCACTGGGTTTACAAGCCCTTGTGTGCAATCACAAGCTCTTCTGGCTAGATCCTGATCTCAGTTACATGGTGTATATCTCTGCCTCTCATCTTGTAAAAATCAGCTACTGTACAAATGTAGACCCTGATTTTACAAGATATGCAATGACAAGTGTGGCAAATCTGGGATCAGAATATGACCTAAGCTACCAAACTCCTTGATCTTTCTTGGGACAATTTTGACTGAGCCACCATATTAACTTACTTCCAAAAGTTTAATCTATCTGTGCATACATTCAGAATCAATTTTTAAAACATAGCTTGCTATAGGGTGATGTAACCAATGGCTGCAAATAGAAAGGGCGTGTCACATTCCCTTTTCTCCACTGGGGAAGAATTCATGCTGGGATTGAGGTAGAGAATTTATCCAATTCCCAATTTCAGCGAGCTAGGGGATGAATGTCCCTCCCATTGGGGTGTTCTTCTAGCCAAATGAGAGGAGGAATAATGTTCTTTATCTTCACACTCCTTATTCCTGAAGTTACCAACACTACATTTCATGGGTCTAAGTTTCCACCTGGCCTTATCCCAGCCTCCCTCCAGGGAACCACAATTTTGCGGGTGCCAATAAAAAGTAGGTGCAATGTATATAATTTAGATGTTTATCTACTTGATCACGCTCACAGATCTGGTACTTAGATATCTTACATGACATATATTGTTCTTTCAATTACTGGCCAGGTTTGAAGATAGAGCCCTATACAGATGCTCCCCGAGTTACGTAAACTCGACGGACGCAAATCTGAGCTTAGGGAAAAAGTTCCGTAAACTAGAAATAGGAGGGGGTTTTTTGTTTTGTTTTGGGGTTTTTTGTGTAATGGTTGGAGATACATTTCCCTAGGGAACAGCAGTGAGGGAAAGGTTTCAAAACATTTGATATTTAAAGATAAGAGGATTAGAGACAAGTACTTTGATTTACCTTTCCCTGGGCACTAGTAATATTGTGTATCAACCACCATGGTTGTTTCAATTTGTTTGCCGTTTTAGTTTTTTGCATCTTATATTTACTTTTGTAAAGTCTGCTATGGACAGCATATTAGGATGTATTCATTAACATATACGCTGTTTCATTGTATAAGTAACTATGAATGAAATGCATTAGCATCTCAAATATACACTCAATACCAAATCACAATACTTTTTAGAATACTGAAGCCTCTGTGCATGATAACTTTGAAGTCTATTTAAGGAAACTCTCCCCTTTCAACTGTGTGTGAAAGGAGAAACTGTTAAAATGATACACTAACTAGGCAAAAAATGGAAATAGAATCGTGGGATGAAATGCAACATTATCGGCACACTACATACTTAGGTCACAGTTAAAAAATTCTATTTAATTGTCAATGGGATTTAGGCTCCCAAGTGTCCAAGGCTCCCACTTTTCAAAATGAGATTTAGGCTCTGAAATCAGTTAGGCATTGCAACACCAAGTGCAGCAATGCCTAAGTCTCTAGGTATCTGAGGCTCAGTAGAACTTCAGAGGGAGTCTCCTGATAAGATCGTTTTGAAAACGCTCCTAGGTGCCTATCTACATCTTTAGGTGCCTAAATATCTTTGAAAATCTGGCCCTAGGTCACTTTTGAATATGGTACTTAGGTTCATATGCATCTTTTTAAAAATTTTACCCAGTAGCTTCTCTATCATTTTAACGCTCCATCAAACTGTTTCCTTTCACAGAAAATAGCAGTCCCTAAAAGCAGCTATGCACTAGGCTGTTTTCTAGGGTTTTCAATATTAAAACCAGCCTACTTCTCCACTGGAGAGTGTCTGATATAAAAATGTTTAACATAAAAAGATCATTTGAAATGGGAATACCCCATGACCATCACCCAGGGACAAAATTTGCCTCAATACATTTGAGTCACAGGTCGGTGTGGTCTACAGGTCCTAGTTTTTTATTTAAAATAAACAAGGAACAATGACATCACACACACACTTCTTACCTTTATTACCAGAAAGACATCCTGAGAGGGATAAGTAATAGAAAAGATGGCTGATCTGGCCAGAGTGGTAATGGCAGCAGGTGGGACATGAGGACGCAGCATTCCTTTCATTTGTTCAGAGTTTAAATCAAAGTAGAAGTTCTCTGAAATCTAAGGGAGATGTTAGCTAGCTCTAGATGTTTGTTACACTTTATAGTGAACTCTTCAGGAACACCCCCGGCAATTTGAAAACATTTCTGAAAAAGACTGCACAATGGCCCCTGTTGATATCACTTATTTAGCAAACAACACTACCAATCCATACTGTCTGAAGTCCAAAATAATCAGTTTCATAAAGGCAGACAATAGGGGGGAGAGGAAAGCAAAAAGAAAAGAACAACGTAAGTTATTTATAAAACCTACTGTCCCTCTCTCAAACATGATTCAGATCTCTTGATTAACTATTACAACAGTTTCAAAGTGTCAGAGAAGGAAATTATCTATAAGAGTAGTTTCCCCAGGCTAGGCTGAAACACAAAAATAGCATGGCATGGGCTGAGTAACCTTAATACACTGAAACATTCCACAGAGACACCAAATACTAGTGACTGTAGTAAGATTCCAATGCCAAAAGGAGTAACATGCCATTATCAACAGCAGAGGTCACTAAAGCCACTTCAAGAACATACCACATGAAAGAAAATGACTGAAATGATAAGATGATCAAAACTGGCCTGTGAAATGTGACTGAAAAATTAAGCCAAGTTCACAAAGTCGACCTACTCACATTTAAAAGACTATTTGAGACAGTCAAGCATTTGAGGGACAGTGTCAAAACATATACTTTCTTTTTAAAAATATCTTTACCTTGGTTACTAACAATATCTTGGATTATGAAAACCAAAAGAATTTTCAAAATCTAGCTTACTTCTCACTACTTACACTCCATTCACTTTGCATTTCACTCAACTTGAACTGCAAAAACAGACCGGTCAGTTTTGTTTCTAGTTTCAGTTTCCTATTCTCATGCACTAGCAAAATGTTATTTGGATTGACAACATGCCAGGGCAATGTTTGAATCACCCAAAAAAAATAAAAAGGTTTAAAAAAAAATCTTTATTTTTTAGTTTAAGTTTTCCATTCATACATTTTGAACCTGAAACTAGCTGACAGTGTCCCTTTACAGGTATTCAGATTTAAGTTGCTTGCATATTTTTAGAAAATCATGTATGTTTGAATTGATGTGTCATTAAAGACAGAGAGAATGCACCTTTTTAAAATTTCTGTAATACCTTAACTTGGATCCTGAGCCTGCAAAATGTACATGTTTAAATACATGAGTAGTGCAACTGAAACCTATACTTTACTACTGGATGTCATACTTCCTATCATAAGTACTCCCATTGGCTTCATGGTAGGAAGTATTTGCAGGATCAAGGCCTTCAACCATAAGTTCTTTGGACACATCTTTAATGCTCATACACAAACATGTCACTGTGTAAGTAAAAAATAATAACTACATACCTTTTTCTTTTCTTTAACATCATACAAAGCCAAACTTGCAAAAATGGGTTCGATTTCAATTTCAAATCTTTAAGGGAAAAGACAAATAAATAAATTGATTTGACTTGGGTTTGACTCAAAACCAAAAACCTTGCAGGGTCCTAGAGCCCAAGCTCCAGCCAGGACCCGGAAGTCTACGCAGCAATGAAACAGCTCCACAGCCCAAGCCGCGGGTTTTTCTTTGCTGTGGAGACCTACCCAAAAAGGACCGGAATCTTATTACAGAATTCTTTCACATGAAAACAAATTCTGCTCATGCCAACATTAGCTCAGTCTGACTACTGGATATATGAAACTTAATAGTATCCTTTTTTGTCAGGCTTCTCTCTCTCTCTTCTTCAGTTGGCATTTCAGGAAAAGATACACAAGTGGCATCTGAAACAGCTGTCAGCAGGCAATGAAAACTAGACTATTTCTTCTTTCACAAGAGCAACTGATACGGGAAGAATTCCAGGGACTGATCCTGGTCTTGTTGATTTGCAGCGGTGTAGGATCAGAATCCTAAACTCAAGGTATGTATTTGGTTATCGTCTACTGGTACTATTGGAAGCAAAGGAAAGCAGTCTAGTGACTTCCTCGAAGAAAAGCAATGATTAACTGATATAGCTGGACCAATGGAAATGGAGGAACCTTAGCTTCTGTGACGAGAATTCACTGTACACATAGACATAATCAAAACGGCTCATTAACAATGTCAAGCTATTTTGAAAGTGACACTGTCACTTACCAACACTAGTTATCAGGAAGTGTCCCTGACTTTCCTGAAAGAGGAACTGTTAGAAGTAAGATCTTGGGGTTTGGTTTCTGTGTTTTGGTTTCCAATTACTGTTGACAACTACGTAAACAGAAATCTTTTTTTTTTTTAAATGTTAAGTGCATGTTTCTATATACAGCAAAAATAGATAATTACAAGGATAAAAATCAAAGGAACGAGGCTCACTCTTCATTAGAGGGACATTCTGGAACAGGCTGTATATTACTAAAGAGGAATATTCTCAAAAGACTAAATATAGCAGAATAGAGGTACCACATGAAGCTGTATGGACAGTCTAATTATCCTTTACCTTTTAGATAGAGGGAAGCAGGGCTGGCTTATTTGTTGGCTCCTATTTGGCTCAATGTATTGTTTGCAATGCTTGCCTTTTGGTTTGCATTTCTGCAGTGTGTGATCAGACTGAATGCTGACTTTGTTTCAAAGTATGAAATCAGCTCAAAGACTTTTATTTATTGGTATCACAGCATACCAGAGGTTTGATGTTTGAGACTCACTTTCAAACATAATCCCTTCTAATCAGCACAGACAAGAATTGTGCCCGTCCCAGGAAATAACCCACCTGACCCTCCCCACCTGCCCGCAAAAAACACACAAAAATAGTCCAATCATCTATTGCTTCCACAGTAAAAATGGATGCTTTAGAGTCAAATTCTGTCTTTGGTTGAACACATGGGCCTGTAAAAAGAATCAGGCTCCGTTGGGATCTCTTTCATGCTGGGGAAAATTTTCAAACAGAAATTAATCTATCACTCATTCTTTGTATAGCTTTTCTTGCCATGCTTGTGTATTATCAAAAGATAATTTTTTCAAAAGATATATGGAGGGGCTGCTATGTGTCTAGTGGTTGGAGCAGGAGACTGGGACTCAGAACAGCTAACCTAGAATTGGTAAAATTTCTGAATCACAACCATTTTCATCTGAAAAAGTTTCCAATTTTCAATGGAAACATTTTTGGCTAAATTTCTTGACCGGCTCCATAGCTGGTTAGAAAACTAAAAACAATTTTTCTAAGGATTTGCATCAACTTTTTTTTAAAACGCTTGGCATCTGAATTTTTTTCTTCCATGAGAATTTGCCACCTAGATCTCTTATTCCCAGATCCAGCTCTGACTGAACATGTGGTCTTGGACAAGTCAATTTCTCTGGGTTGATAACCTCCCATCTGTAAAATAGGGGAAAATAGCACCTACCTTATGGTAGTTTATATTTGTAAATATATAATATGTAATATATACCATCTATTATTACAGATGGTATTATATTATATTATTATATATATTATATTATTATATTTGATAGCATCTTTGAAATCCCTGGATTAAAGAGTCTAACAAAGTGCAAATAATCATGGGTGTGAATAATAATCAAGTGTCCATCTTTCATCAGAGGTGTAATGATACTCCATTGATGAAATTATATTCATTCCAAAGACAAGTTTGATGCCACTATTCAAAGTTATGACTTTGCTGTATGGCCATGCAGTCAAGGCAGTTGAGTATTCACACCACAAATATGTGAAAACTAATTGGCAAGGGAACAGAGCAAATGATTGTTCAAGTTAGTTACTGTTGTGTAATTGTTCACTTCTCTAGTTAGACCCAGTGTGCCATTTCAGAACCTGTCTGATTCCTGGGGTATATGCTTTTGAAATGAACGAATGGTCCCAAGAGCAAAGGCATATTTTAGTAGATAAGCAGCAATCTGGATTCCTGTATCAGACAGCAGTATGTCCACTAACTTATTTCCACTAAATACAGCTATTTTTGGAGAAGTAGCTTAACTGCTACGGCATATTATGTTGTTCTAGCTCATGACATCACCCAGTAAAAGAAAAGGCAGAAATAGCAGCTCATCTCTAAGGCTCTATCAGGTCCCAAAGTGTTTTACCTGCAGGAGGTAAGTCCCACCTATGTCTCAGTTATGAGGGTCAATGTAGTCTAACTTGAGCTCTCTAACAAGAAGGCTTGACCTAACTGAGGACACAGAATCTGAATACAGCAGTGTGGAAAATCAGTTTTGTACTTTATTTCTCTAAGGAAATAACAGTAAAATTTTACCTTGTGTTATTAGAGAAGAGTTATAGGCAATGATCCAGCTGCAGGTAACCCTATATTCAGGAGCTTCACTTCATTAAACTTGTTTAACAGGTTTCTATTCCTCCAGTTAAAGCTTGCTAAGTGTATAAAGACTTAGCTCTTAAAGTGACACAAGTCAAGGTTGTTGAGCCTCAACCTTCACATAACCCTGCCAGTTGTCTCACACTGTAAAGCCTCATCTTAAAAATCTGCAGCAATGTTTTCATTATGATTATTTAAAAAAATTAATAAATAAAACAACCTTTGCTACAGGGCAAAAAACAAAATGCCTGACTTACTCCAAGGCCCAGTGTAACAAATCGAGCATGTGTGGGCTCGTGATAGGTGTTAGGGCACATCCACAGATTTGTCTACAATGGATGTACAGTGAGCTGGGGAAACATAAGTGTTTTCTGTTTCACACACTTACCACAAAGGTTTGACACATAAAATTGGCTGATGTGAGTTCCATAATATTGCACAACTAATGACAATACAATACATGCCTTTTTCAGCCTAAGAACAATCTTAACTGTGTCCCTTTAAGTAAGGGGTCACCAATGGAGTTACTCCCGGTAAACATTGGAATAACAGCTGAATCTGACCCTATATTAAAATAATACTTACTTAAGAGACAAACACTTCACAAGAAGTCTCTGACCAAAATGTTCTTTGGGTACTTCTGGGACACAAAGCCGTTCAACAGGCTCCTCCTGGAATTTGTCACAGAAGCAGTCATTTACACGCGGGTCATTGCTACACTCCAATCGTATCATTAAAAAGCTAATCCAGGTTCAGATTTTTTTTCTTCTAAGACATAAGTAACAATTTAATCCTCAAGATTTAACTGCATGTTGCATTCACTGTGACTATAAATAAGAGCTAAGGGATTTAATTTAGGGTATCTGCATAATAGGGGACTGGAGATCTATAAAGAAAAAGGGTCTTTGGAAAGTAATATCCTTGGCTAGTTCATGTGCTCAAAACATACGCTACTTCAGGCAAATTGGAATACAGTTTTATGGAAATTAAATTGAGATGATCTTATTTCCTTAGTACTTTAAATCCATGGTAATTTGACTTTGTCCCACATTCCCCTTATTCCCTATGTTTTCTTTCTAGACTAGTTCACTCCACGTTCACTCAAAATACCTCATCTGGTGCTGGATGCAATGCAAAAAGCTCCTTGTGTCTGTTTGACTTCCTCTGGTCATCATTTTGATGGTCGATTTCCTCATTTGGGGTTCGGTCAAGTAGGTTTGGAAGAAGAGCATCAGGAAGGGAGTTCTTCAGATCAAAAATACTGCATGCCCAGCTGCCCCGTGGAGTATCATCTATTGACATTGAACGCCTTTTAAGGTCATCCTGAGATTTAACAAATTAAATGTAATTAATAATGCAATAGGGAAGGAGTCGTATTTTTAAAACATGGCTATCAAGTAGCTTTTACATGGCAGGGTTTTAAGGCACATTACTTGTTCATCCTGGTAACTGTTGCCATCTGGAGCCTCATCCGACTCAAAGATCTGTTTGGGGAGCCCTTTTTGCCTCTCTTTCTGTTTGTCTAATGTGTTGGGATTAAATCCGGTTCCCAGTTTGTGATATCTATTCAAAACAGAATATTTCAAGTAATTTTTATCCTTCTCAACCCCATCCCCGAATAAGCATAATAGAGCATATACAGTATTATCACAGCACCATTTTAAATTATAAATCACTCCCAGAAATATTTGTTGTCATCCTTAACAATAAGCTTGCAATTATGTGTGCTGCTGTGTGGAAGATCCAGGTTTATTTCCTGTTCTCAGTCACTTCTTGCTCTGCACTGGACTGGGAATGATTCATGTCACTCCACGCCAATATGATTCCATTAACATACAAAACAGTACTGACTAGCTTTGAAAGGAAATCCTATGTAGTAGGCCCAAGTAACCTGAGTGGAAAATATGGTGATTGTAAAGCTGGACCTAAAGGTGGAGTGGGTTAAACTGGCTAAAAGTGTGGGGATGAAACAGCCTTTGGGGTTCACAGATAACCAGGCTAGGGAAAACATGGATATCTTGAAAGCTATGGGCCAAATTAGGTCTGATCCTGTGAAGTGCTGAGTAATATGCTAAGTGACCTCAAATTCCAATTAAATTTGAATAATACAGGCCCTGGTACTATTACGATTTATCAGTCAGCTACACAGTGTTTTATCCGGATTATCTGAATGTGCAAAGCAAAGACTCAAAAGTATTACATTTCAGTCACTGCTTAGCTGATAAAAGTAAAATTTGTTTTAATCATAGCTTCATTCAATGCTTTCTAGGACAGCTGCCTCCAGGGTAGGGTAGCAAATTATTGCAAAGGTCAGCATTAGGAAAACCTATTGTTTTCTCAGACAATGAGAGAAAATGGGTTTACTATTTCCAGCACAATTAGAGCACTCAATCAAGAGAACCAAGTGCCCACTAAATGCGCTGGGCACAGAGAACTGCAAACAAAGATATTGGAATAAGGGATTTCTCCCCAGTTATGTTCTGCAGGATCAGAGGGGAGACATGTCAGAAGCCTCTTTTTATAGCATCCTTCTAATCTAGATAAGAAGGGCTGGATTTAGCTCCAACCAAAGCTAGGTCAATGCCACTCTAACCACGGACCTGAAGGGACTGCTTACGAACATGCCCCTCTTCATGTACAGCAAGCTGCCCCTGCAGCAGTCACAACCCTGACAACCCACAGAGCACACGACAAACTCGGTCTTCCCAATTAAGCAGTCAGACTCTTCTGCTTCACACACAACCCTGCAGTCCTTATTCAGGCAAGACACCCACTGTCTCCCACCAGTGTTTCGTCTGCACTGTAGGGACTACACTGAAGGGTCAATCTGCAAGATTCCTATCAGTTCCTGGAGGTGCAGAGCACCCTCAACTGCTAAGGGGAACTGGGTGCACTCAGCACTTCCAGGAGCTGCTCCACACTTGTAGGATCAGGCCCTTAATGTGGGCAGCTGGCCACCTTCCAAGGTCCCCCCATCCCCCACTATCACTTTGCTCTGGCTATAGATCATACCCTCTGCAGGGGTTGGGAGGGAGTGGGGGGATGGAGGGGTGAGGAGAGATGTTACCTCCAGCAGTTGGTGGCTAGTATGCATCAGCTGGACCACAATCCGGGAGGGTAATTTTGTCTGTGCTACTGCTGGTCTCAAAGGGCACAGTGATGCCTCTAGCAAGACTGAGTTGTGCCGAGGAGGGGGAGGAGGCCCACCACTTCCATGCCAGAGGTTGGAGACGTTATGCCTTTGAAAGACACAATGTCTCTTGGGCACTCGGCATGCTAATCTGTACAGGGAGCACTTTCCTCAGGGCAGCCACTTTGGTCCACAGGGTGGGAGTGAGAGCCAAGCCTCACCCAAACAGACACACCTAATTTTATGCTACTAACCTCCAGAGGCTATGTCTATTCTACACACCCACTGTTGGGAATCAGACTTGCTTGCTCCCTGTATGAGTGGCTAGATATGCAGGGTAGTACTTCTTGCACTCTTTACCTCTCTGGTGCACCCACATAGGGGAGGGCATCATTTAGACATGCGCATTTGGAAACAGTGAAAACCTTTGTTAAATGTTGTGATGCGTGTCTGCTGGCTATGTGGGTTATGCTGCCCCAGTATATGGCGGAGACTAGAGTATTTGCTTACAAACACTGAGTTAACAGAGCCCCCCTCCCTATATATATATATATATTTTTTAAGAATTACAGATCTTGCTTTTATTAGGTTATGCTATCTCTGAAAAGCAAGTCTTCAGCATCCCCTAGAGTGGTGCTTGGGACAATATTAAATTCAGTGAACTGTAGCAGCTGCCACAAGGACATAGCAGCAGCTATAGTAGTTTCATTTTCAGGTGATGTAGCATCACATGGATCACTTGCTCCTTGGCCGCGAGTCTTTTATAGTCTCCAGAACTTTAGTCATTCAAAACACAGAGTTTTAAAAGAAACACTACCCAGACATTTTCCTATTGATTTGCATAAATTAATCAACTTATGCACAGGCTCTCAACAGTTAAGTCAAAGCATTCTGTAAATGCTGGTAGAGTTTAAATATTACTGAGCATTTTTAAAGTAATGTACAACTGCAAAACCTCTTTGAGAACACGATTATTACTTTAGACACCTTTACTACAGAGATGCTCACCCACCAAAAGTGTACACTAAACCTTCCCAAACCTATTTTCTTTTTGTAAGAAACTGATGCTGAAAGAGTGAGAGAGAGAGATTTTACCTACATGTTTATATTCCCTAATTTTTTCCTACTGTCCAATACCTAAAGGAAGTTATCACTGATGACAGTGGCGTAAATTTTCAAAAGCGACTAAGGGATTTCTGGTGCTTCAGATTCTGGGCATGGAACATCAGATACCTTAGAAGGGCCTGATTTTCAGAACATGTTGAGCATCCACTTCACGTGGTTTAGGAAGCCAAATATGGAGAGGGACCCAAAATCCTAGTCACTTCTGAAAATGTAGGTCTGCAGTTATTATTCAGTTTGCTCATACCAGAATCCACCTTGAAAGATCAGGACCTTAAATCAAAATGATAAATATCACATTGTAACTTACTTTCTGTTCACAATTGCCCAATCTTCTGTGTAACTTCTTACACAATCCCTCACATGAGGGTCCATTTCACTGTAAAAGAATAAGACAATCTCTTCAAATAAAAAAAAATTGTTTTTTCTAATGACACACTGACTTTTCACTTCATACTATATTAAAGTACAATCTTTTTCATGCACTTGGAAGAAGTTATTACAAAAGAAAAATTTGGCCCCCACCTCACAAACACTTATACCCCAAGCAGTTCCTTTGAACTCAATGGGGTCCACTTCCATGTGAAAAGATACATGTGTTTGCAGGTCAGGCCTGCAGTTTTCTGCACCTTACCTCTCTTCAGGTACAGCTGACACAAGAGTCCTACATTCTCGAGGACTGTACACAACTTCAATATCATCTGGAGGAAATTCAAGCAAGTCCCTCAAAGGTCCGGAATCCATTGTAAGTGGATGTGTAATAAGGTAATCTTCCAAATCCACTGGATCCACAGCTTCCGTAAGTGGAACCTAAGAGAAGCCAAGCCACGGCAGAGTTTTTAATGAGAAAAATCAAAAGCAAGTCTTATTTTCCACTGCACTTTTAATATATGGAGATATATCTATCTCATAGAACTGGAAGGGACCCTGAAAGGTCATTCAGTCCAGCCCTCTGCCTTCACTAGCAGGACCAAGTACTGATTTTGCCCCAGATCCCTAAGTAGCGCCCTCAAGGATTGACCTCACAACCCTGGTTTTAGCAAGCTGATGCTCAAACCACTGAGCTATCCCTCCCCCAGATTGACCATCCAACTAAAACAGCAGCTTGGCCTATTGCCAGATTTCAGTTAGTCTTTAACCAACGTACAGTATGAAGCTAATTTTCACACCTCCCGGTATGTATATTATGCTAATCATTATGGTATCACTGACATTGCTTCTATCACATTTTCAGTAAGCGCTGGAAATTCATTAGTTTAACTCAAAAGTAAATCTCACATTTTATTACTGGTGGTCTGTCACTTTCTCTTTGATTACCCACAAATCTGGACTAACCAACGAAGGTCACTCTTTGTCTCAAGAGACACATAGAACTCATTTACCCTGGGGAATGCAAATACAGTTGCTAAATCAATATAAACTGTGAAGGGAACACCCCCATAAAAGCTAACACTGTCTCCATATAAATGTCTTCTCTTGGGAATGCAAAACATAATCTACTCTTCCCCCTCAAAGAGTACCAGGGATTTATACTGAAGAGTACATTGGATTTGTTTGCTATGCACTAAATCCTGTAGTCTTTTCCCCAGCTCCCCAAAGGAGTTTTACTTGTGTAAGGTCTGTAGGACTTGCCCCAACCACAGCAACATGAATGGCAGATTCCAACACCTGGCAATTCTTGACAGCATGTGATCCCCAGAATGAATAGGGTTCCATACCCCTACACGACCAGACAGTGTAGGCCCAAAAACGTGCCTGACCTGAAAATTGTTATAACCTGGATAGGGAATGTACTCTGTATTAAAAAGGATGACTCCTCACAGATTCTCAAATGGAAAAGTTTCCAAAATGAAATCTACCTGCCTCTGTTGGTCTATTCTGCACTAAATCCTGTTCTGCATAGGTTCTTATACCACACTTACCATCATAGTATCTGAGTGCCTTACAGCAGTGCACACCAACTAGTTTTTTTAAATGCATATGCAAACCCCACCGGGCTAAGGGTTTTGGGGGGGGAGGACACAAGCTAGACCCACTGTCAACACCCACAGAGTATGTCTACACTGCAATGTAAGACTCAGGCTTGAGCCTAAACCCCTCTTCCATCTTAGACTCATGCTCAGACCCAGGGTCCTAAAACTACATGAGGATGGGGGGTTTGAGCTCAAGTCAAACTGGGACCCAGGGCTCAAGCACTATTGCTTTGCAATGTAGACACCCTCCCCCAGACTCAGGTCCTGGGAGTCCACCAAAAGTAACCCACAATCCCATGGGCCAACTTCCTCTGTCCTCTCTCTCCTAAGAATCACCAAGCGACTTCACGGAAATGGAAGCAAGCTCCCTTGCTGTAGTGCAGCAGCTCAGCAAGTCAGTGTTTAATTCTTCCTTTTTTTTTTTTTCCTAACCGCTGAGCTGCAAACACACCTTTGGAGACCCTTCTGTATTTGCAATGGAGACTGATCAGAAGCAATCCTCCGCAAAGCACCCTGCTTCATGGTTGCGGGTGCACAGCCAGATTGTGGTTAATCTCAGGTGCGAGGCCAGCAAAACTGGACAGCAATAAGAGTACCAGGAATGACCACGCATACCAGCCAATAAGGAAGAAGCTGGCAGTGTTGGGAATTTACTGGACTGGTAACCAGTACAGGGAACAAATTAAGCAGCTCAGGACCAAGTACCAGAAAACCAGGGACCAAAACTGCACCTTGGGCAACTCACAGACATCATGCCCATTTTATGAGGCATTTGACCAGGTGCTGGGCAGTGCACTGAGCACGGAGCCAATGGTGCTGCATGATGACCGGGTTAGCAAGGATGGTGACCTGCTGGCCCCAGAATCCAGCACGGGAACTGATGGGAGCCAGCAGCAGGTGCCAAATGAAGCTGGTGAAGTGACTCTGCTGCTGACACCAGTCCCAGAGGAAGCTTTGCCACAGGAGCAGCTGCAGCATATGCCGGGGCTGTACTCTGAGCCACTTTTTGAGGCTCTCCTCCATCCCACCCCACCCCACCCCCGAGGAACAGCCCACTGTGGAACTGGCATCAGAAACAGAAGCTGCCCCAGAGCAGAAATGGGAGGGATTTCCATTCTATGAACCAATGCAAAAGTTATTACAAGCCCCGGCTAGCAACATATATCTGCTGATGATGGATTAATACCAGCGCCGTGGTGTCCCCCCAGCCTACCCGCCCACTTCCACCATGTGGAATTCAAAATGGCAACTGGGAAATGCAAACAGTAAAAAAACGCCTTGAAAAGTGAATTTTTACTGGAAAGGCACAGATCTTTCCTGTTTGTTAAAAATAATAGCCTTACATTGCCATGCCTGTAAGGACACTACTCTGCAACCACTCAGCGGCGTAGCTATAACGTGCCGCCTGAAAACAGTGAACTGGGGGAGCCAGGGACTGTGGAAATGTGTTCCATTTACAAATCTGTTTTGCAATTTTCAGGAAAATAGAAAGCAGCTGTGATTTTTAACTTACCATTGTCTCTGCACTTCTTTCACTGTGATGAACGCGGCTGTGTCCACGGAGCTTCTGTGATCTGAGGCAGCCCTCACAGTATACTGAAGTTCAGTTTTCAACAGTAACATTTCACGTCCTTGAAATTCCACAAGGATTTTTTCTGCACTGACACTAACTCTGTGTGTCTTGTCCTGTTCCAAGGCCCTTTGCCCTCTACAGCCTGCAGCACCTTCACAGCTTCCCTACACTGCAGCAGAAGCCTGGACCAATGCACCTTTATGGACCGGTCCAAGAGGAAACATTTCCATGATGAACTTGTGGTGGAAGTTCTGGACAGGGCCAACAAGCAGGCCCAGTACCAAAGACAGAGGGACTGACAGCGAGAGGAAAGGCATGGGCGAGAGGAGAGAGGAAAGGCTGGCTGCACAGCTTGAGGACAGGGTTTCGGCATGGGAGCGGGCACTTCCTTCGCAGTTCCTGGAACAGGAATGGCAGCTAAGGGAGGATGTCAGAGCTCAGCAGAAAGCACTGTTGGAGTGGCTGCTATCACTAATGGTCAAAAGAGCACTGGCTCCTGTTGCACCTACACCACAGCCTTAGTCCCCTGCATGGTACCCTGGGATGCAGTCCAGGAAAACCTTGGACAACTCCATGCCTGGGTGGTCCACGCAGTCAGACCTTATGAGCAGCTGGGCAGGGCAATTGTGTCCCATGCAGTCTTCCATACTGACCCCCTCCCCTGTGGATGCCTCCACTCTCCTCCCCTGGTGCCAAGCAGACAGCAAACATGGAAGGAATGGAAAGGAGACTGGGGGGCCAGGGACATGAAACAGTAGTGGCTCTGTCTTATATATGGTTTTACTGTATGCATTTGTTCATGCACTTTTTTGAGATTCTGTTGTTACTGGTGTTTTGGTGTGGAAGTGGCAGCTGGTCTGCCTGGCAGGAGGTTAATGTTGTACTTTTCTAATAATTGTTTATGAAATGTATTGCTATCACTGCATCACCTCTTACAATGTGTATTTCAGATAATAAAGGTGAACACATGATCAGGGACAATTGGGAATTTGTATACAAACACTGTTTCTCAGTACAATTAGTCACATCAATCCATACATCAATCACTTCCTTACATCAATTCATACTGTGAATCAACCTTCCTCTACCCCCCATTTCATAAATGGTCAGGTGATTCATAAGTATATTACATGGCAATCAACCCTCCAAGCAGTGAAACCCCTCTCAAGCAATCAACCCATCCCCCACAAGCACATTCATAAAAGCTACTATTCCCCCCTCTTCCACTGGCCCATGCAAGTCCCAAATGAGGCAGCACAAAGCATCTCTAACTTCTGTTGCCCGGTTGCATCCAGCTCCAACTTGTTTCTGGGGCAGCATGGCTGCCCTCATACACGTCTTTATGCTGAGGGTTGGGGAAAGCTGCTCACAGAGCTCCAGAAGTGTAGTTTTCTTCATGCAAAAGCTCTGGATCCACTGCTGGTCATACCAGGTCTGCAAGAGGAGGTTGTCCCCCAATCCATGCTTACGGTCTACGTAAGCACTGGTTTACGGAGGGGGCATCAGCAGATATACCAAGTGTCATGAGGAGCATCAGCCAATTCGAGTCTGCCATGTCTGTGTCCTCCTCCTCCTCCTGCTCTGCCACATGCCTTCAGTGGGTCAGGAAACACCACCAGAATATCCACCAGCACCTCATGGAAGCTCTGCTCATTTCCACAGAAGTGAAAGCTCAAGCAAGAGAAGTTCTTCAAATGTTGACTCCTGCATATTGCTGGCTCCAGTTGCTGGGAGCACACAGACCAAAATGACAGCATGGCAGGATGTGCTGGGAGACTGTTCAAACTTCCTGTAACATGTAGGGTGGAAGTTTTCCTGCACTGCACCATGAAGAAAGGGACAGAATGGCCACATTTTTAGAGGGCGCTCAGAAGTCTGGGATGCAGTTGGTTGGACTCGGGTCCAGCATACTGCTGGAGGCCCAGGTTAAAAAAATTCCTAACCTAGAGTTGGCAATCAATGTAGATACTCAAGCCCTGGATTCTCAAACTCAGGCTCTGCTGACTTGAGTCCCACTAAACCTGGGCTTATATTGTAGTGTTGATACAGTGCCCTTCAAAAACAGGACCCCAGCCTTCCACGATGCCGGATCTCGAAAGGTGGAGAAATACACCCCTCTGGCTGAAACCTTGAGAGCTAAGCATTACCGGGTTTAGACACACAGGCTGTTCGTTGGAGACTTGGGCTCATGGAACCCCAGTAACGAGTCAGTGTTGAGAGAATGCGGAATTGGTCAACGCTACGCTCGGCTGATGCGGCAACTCATGGTGTTGGACGCCATCAGGTGGTCGAGGGACATCTACGTAGAACGCATCACTGGACATGGGCAATACCAGGAGGGATAAGCTGGAGTGCCGATTAGAAGCGCAGACGAGAAAGTAACTGAAATACTTTCCTCATGGATTGTATTTTCTAAATGTACAACCTACCCTAAAATCTCAAATACTGAAGGACAATCTTCACTCACTGATATATTTGCTTTCTACAACCAACTCTCTGTATAATTTTTCATGAGTGATGTACCCAAATACTTGGATGCAAGTATTTGGGTACTTCACTCATGGGTACATCACTCACTCTAAACTCAGAGGGGTAGCCATGTTAGTCTGGATCGGTAAAAAGCGACAAAGAGTCCTGTGGCACCTTATAGACTAACAGACGTGTCAGACGCATGCGTCTGATGAAGTGGGTATTAACCCACGAAAGTGTATGCTCCAATAAGTCTGTTAGTCTATAAGGTGCCACAGGACTCTGTGTCAATATCTAAACTGTATTCTTAAATTTATTCACCTAAATTTGGGTTATTGCTGATTATGCACTATATGTATCTTATGACTTTAAAAACAAACTTTGTATTTGTGGATAATCTAAGCACTATACGCAGATGTACAGACACTTTTCTTAACCTGTGTATTATACAATTTTACATTATTATACAACATTAACTTTAATAAAAAATGTTATACCCTCTGCGACTTACCCATAGTCAGCATACAAGCATGCTTCTAAGGCAGAGGTGGGCAAACTTTTTGGCCCAAGGGCCACATCGGGGTTGCACAACTGTATGGAGGGCTGGGTAGGGACAGCAGTGCCTCCCCAAACAGCCTGGCCCCCGCCTCCTATCCGCCCCCTCCCACTTCCTGCCCCCTGACTGCCCCCCTCACAACCCCCAACCCATCAACCCCCCCTGCTCCTTGTCCCCTGACTGCCCCGACTCCTATCCACACCCCCACCCCCTGACAGCCCCCCCCCCGGGACTCCCACCCCCTATCCAACCGCCCTCTGCTCCTCGTCCCCTGACCACCCCCGCCTGGGACCCCCTGCCTCTAATTGTCCCCCAGGATCCCACCCCCTTATCCAATCCCCCTGCTCCCTGTCCCCTGACTGCCCTCCCGACCCTATCCACATCCCCGCCCCCTGACAGGCTCCTCCCGGGACTCCTACTCCCAACCCTCCCTGTTCCCCATCCCAACTGCCATCCCCCCAGAACCTCCACCCCATCCAACCGCCCCCTCCTCCCTGACTGCCCCCCAGGACCTCCCACTCCCTTACCCAACCCCCCCGCTCCCCACCCCCTTACCAGCAGCAGGAGCTCGCAGCTATGGCACCCGGCCAGAGCCAGCTGTACACATCCCATGCTGTCCAGGAGCGGCAGACCAGAGCTCGGCCCGCACAGCGGCATGGCTGTGGGGGTGGAGGGACAGCGGGGGAGGGGCCGGGGACTAGGCTCCCCGGCCAGGGGCTCAGGCCCCGGGCAGGACAGTCCCACGGGCCGGATGTGGCCTGCGGGCCGTAGTTTGCCTATGTCTGTTCTAAGGCATGGGCTACACACAACTTTTGTATTGATTTAATTATGTTGGTTATTTTATAGCAATCAGTGATGTAGTGGTAAAAAAAAGAAATGGGTAAATTAATCTTAGCTGAACTCCACATTCCCCAGATGAAAAGTCGGTAAATTCCTAAACTAAATTCCATATTCCCCAGATGAGAAGTGGGTAAACTCAACTACACTACTGATACCAACATAGACATACCTGTACAAGCCCTAGTGTGGGTGCAGTTCTACCAATATAAACGTGCCTTATATCAGTGCAGCTGATTCCTCTTCCTGTACAGGAATAAGCTATACCAGTATAAGCACCTTTATACTAATATAACTAGGTCCACCCAAGGAAGGTTGCACCACTTTAATTAAAGTGATATGACTTGTGTGTAGACAAGGTCTTATTATGTAAATTTACATGAATAAGCAATACTGGTGTAAGCACCTGAATACCGCTGTACCTGTGTCCGCAGTAGCATATTGTTCTTCTTTTAAAATATCGGTTTCTAAACAGAGATTGTTAAATTGGTACAAAAACTATGTAGGCAGTCTCTAAGGCATGGGATTACACAGATTTTTATGCAGCAATTCCACATGATTATGACCTGGGCACCGCCATGGAGGCGGCATAAGATTTGACTATAAAAGATTTTTCCCAGAATGGTGCAAAAATGCGATTTTGTCAGATGGAGAAGGACAGAATACAGACTGTGTAAACTGGATACACATATGCCTACGTATGTATAAACCTCCTAGTCTGAGAATTTACGGTACTGTATTTTACACACACCCCTATGATGAAAATGAAATATTAAAAATAAATTTTCCAGAAATCGTTAAAAAAGTAACTGACAGTGTCTCAAGAATTCTTTGGCACATCTGAGAAAGATCTTTGGCTAGACTGAATATCCTAAAATGAGCCATATAAAAGACCAATGAGTATTAAAGAATTTTTCACTGCTACTTCCTCTTGTCATTCAGGCCAGACACACACTTTTCACTCAGGCCCCATCTTTCACCGGAGAAAACTTACATGTAAAATTACATCCATTGATCTGAGACAATGGAATGGACATTTAATTTGCCTTGGAATTTAGTTTCTCAAAGTTTTCCTATCCCCACCTAGAGACTTCACTTCTTAATCCTCTCTTTTAACAAGAAGAAACAGAACTGACTTTACTCCGTTGCAGGTAAAAGCTAGAGTTAGTGTTAAAAGAGTCTCTCTTACTGCAGCCAAAAAACCCTTAAAGACCACTAATGTTCTCAAAATACACATGGCTAAATCTTCAGCAAATGTAAATTGGTGTAGCTCTACTGAAGTGAATTGAGCTATGCCAGTTCACATGAGCTGAGGCTGAGGCCCAGGCCCAGAAACTTTAGAAAGTCTGGAAATTCCAATTAAGGCTCCAGAATATAAACAAAACACAGAGTATTTTAGAAGTACAGAAATTCACCATGACAGTCATCCAAACAACCTTAACTTTCCCCCTTAAGATCATTAACCTTCTATTTCCTTCTCTAACCTTACTTTTTAGAAAACACACTGCAATTATACAGCTTGCAGGTGGATTTTGAAAAGGTGAACCACAGAGAATTGATTTTAAGTGGCTCTCTACAAACATCACCCTAATAAGAAATGTGAAGCTTTATCACTACACTAACCTTTACTCTTGACATATAAGTGTCATAATTTCATCATACCAGATTAGGAGGAATGTACATGTAGACATACTAGCTCTGTTTAACACTTGTGCAAGTGGCTACACGTGGCAAAGCTATATGTAGTATGCTATTTGGATAATTAGGAATTCTTCCATGGACTGTATATAGCTGTACAGAAGGGCAGAGCTATTAAATAACTAACCTGGCATGTATATAATGCTGTGCATCCAAAGATCTCAAAGCACTTCATGAAGGGTGAATAAGTATTATTCTCTCCATTTTACACACTGGGAAATAGAGGCACAGAGAGGTTAAATAACTGTGCCAAGGTCACAGAACAAGTCAGTGGCACAGCTAGGAATAGAACTGAGGTTTCCTGATTCTCAGTCCAGAACCCTATCCATTGTACAATCCTGGTTCCCCTGGACACTACTAAAATGAACCTACGTGCAGGAAGGACAAAGGTTGTTAGAGTTTCTGGTTGTTCTCAGGGGTAGCATAACGGGGTAAAGTTAAGGTTGGGGGTAGCATAATAGGGGTAAAGTTAAGGTTGTTTGAATGATCATTTTATATAAACAAACACACACACACACACACACACACGAACATTTTGGGTTTAAAATGTGCTATCCTTCCTTCTGGCCTCCACCTGCACATTGGCAGTTTCAAACTTCATATACCCTAAGATGCACTGTCCCAGAGCACCTAATATTTGAACCAAAAGTTCTATCACTAAGTTACACGCGTGCACAGCTTGACAGAGCAGCCCCCCTTTCTCATTTCCTCCCCATTTTTCTAAGTTCCTCTCCCTCAAAAATAGTAGGAGGGAAAAACACATCACTGCACAGTTGTGGCTGGAGACTGGCTACACTGCACAATATATATTAACTCAGTACCATGCAGAATAACTCAAAATATGTGATGTATGTAAGGATTTAGTTATGGTTGTAGGGGAGATGCATAATTTGAATTTCCTGACTTCTATGCATATAAAATCTCAACCGCAGTACTCCAGTAATGTAGGTTTTTTATATTTAATAGAAGAAAAAAACTATTACCCACATGATTGAAGGACTTCATCCTAAAAAGCGCCAAAGGACCTACTGGACACCTGCCAATGCTACTGCACTCAGTGGGAACTGTGGGTGCTCCACATGTCTCCAGACTAAGCACAAGGTTAGGCTTAACAGTTTTTCCACTATGCCTCTTCAGATGACTTGTACTGTGAAGATGTAAATAAACATAAAAGTCAAACCCAGAAGCCTAGTATTAGTCAAACCATCTGTGCAGCCAAAAATACTGTCTAGCACCTGAGTAAACAGGCCAAACATAAATTCATGGTTATAAAGAGGAACTAGTTCATGTTAGACTACTGGCAGATAAACGGAAAGTGCATTGTTTTAAGCTTTAGCTATTTGTGGGGTAAAAGGTGAAGAAAGAGGAGGGAGAAGTAGGGATGAGCAAACTCATCTATACAAAATAAGCACCAACCCAAATCCCACCAGAAGTTTAACTGAACCAGGATAGACTCTTTTATGAAGTTCTTAAAAGTTCGCATAACTTTTCTTTTGCACCGTTTTTCCACTGTTACACACCTCTGCAGTCTTGGTTCTGTCCAGGAACAGAAACAATGCACAAGTGGCTGTTCTCAGAGTATTTCCAGTTTGACCCAGAGCAGAAGCACAGCACACCCAATGAACTTGTTTCTCCTAAAATTTCTGGACCACATATGCAGACCCAAGGAGTCTGGATAGTTCAGATAAGCTCTGGATGAGCATCTCAAATTTTGGTCACTTATTCGACCCAAACCTCTTGTGGAAGCAGAGAAAGAACTGTCATGCATTGCATCCCCTTCCTGTCAGTTCTTTCTCTGCGTCCACACTCTAAACCTTATTATCTTAGGCCACACCACTCCCACTGAGATGAAGAACCTGTTTTATTGGTCCAATATTGGAGGCTACAGAGCTGGTTCAGTTTCAGATGACTCTGAGGAAAATTGTGATGCAGCCAATAGATGACTACTGATGGCCTATCAGGACATTATTATACTTTGTTTATGACTCATCAACCACACAGATCATCTTGGTCTACAGCTGAAGTGAGGATAAATGACAAGAACACTAGTCAAAATCTCACGCCTCATCACATAGTAAAGTGTTTTGAAATCTTACACTGCAGTCACTCAAGAAGCAAAGGAAGAAGTCATTAAGTCCAAATCAGTGGACCTGTTTCAAGCCATTAGACAGTTTGATAAATTCTCAATGTCTCCATCTGGAGAGACAATTGAGTATTATTCACTCCAAGACGGCAAGAAATGTTTATTGTACTTTATGGATAAAATCGTTCTAATTCAGTCTGAACTTTGGTTTCTGTGGGAACACGGCCAGTGTCTTCTCTATTTAAGTTTTGGTCAGTTCCTCTAACCGAGGATCCAAAGGTGGTAGCAGACCTTTGGACAAACACCTGCATGTTCAACCTCTCCCCTTCCTAGCTGGTAAAGTCTGATGGAGAAATAATAGGCTATTATTATAAGAGATGTCAACAATTCTCTTCAGGTGCGCACAGTGCCAGCTTCTATTAAAGAAGTGGTTAGTAGGCCTTTCCTCAAGAAGCCACATCTGGATATTGATAATCTTGCCAACAACAACCTTGGAGGTAAAATCCAGGCCTCACGGAAGTCAATGGCAAAATTTCCATTACTGGTCTCTAATCTTCCTTTATCTTTTTTAGAGACGGTGGTGTTGACACAACTCTGGCTGTCCCTGCACTCCTCAGATTTCTTTCACCCAGGTCAGTGCAAGTTTGGGAATAGAGACATTGTCTCTATGCCCGGGTTCAGTAAAACTAGCAATAGAGAAGAACCAAGTAAGCGTCCACGCTGTTCCTTTGAGACCGATCAGCTGCCTTTGATACCACTGACTATGTTGTCTTGCATGGATGATCATAGAATACCAGGGTTGGAAGGGACCTCAGGAGGTCATCTAGTCCAACCCCCTGCTCAGAGCAGGACCAATCCCCAGACAGATTTTTGCCCCAGATCCCTAAATGGCCCCCTTGAGGATTGAACTCACAACCCTGGGTGTAGCAGGCCAATGCTCAAACCACTGAGCGATCCCTCCTTGTACTTGAGTAGCTCTGTTCCTTTTTTCTGAAAGGACTCAGAAAGTAGTGTTGGGTGACTGCTCATCTGGCCCAAGGATTATCACATACCTTGTCAGCCCCACCTCTTCAATGTGTACATGAGGCTGTTGTGGCCTGACAGGTGCTATGGATTTCCAGTATTCAGTTGACACTTTACATCTCTGGTCTATCAGACCCAGTTGGTGAAGGCAATCAACTTACCACACTGTCTTGCTGGGACTGAGGCTTAGATGAGGTTAAACTATCTGCAACTCAATCCAGACTGAGATTATGCTGGTAAAATGCAGGAACCAACCAGAAGAAATGGCAGAGTTGATAACAGTGCCCTCTACTGGGGCAAACTGCCAGTGCTTTGTTACTCCAGCTCGGAATCTGGGGGTCCTGTTGTTGGGTCCAAGTAGCTGCAGTGGCCTGAGGGTCCTTCTGTATGGCCAGCCAGCAATGGGGCCAAGAATTTTTCTTGGCATTTACACTTGGCCAGAAGGTTACAAAATGTTCCTTCTGATGTGAACCTTGGCCATGAAATGAATGGCATTACAGCAGAGATGGAGATAGCCCATGAAGGGCAGCCTTATTCAGCATGTGACCCAGTACTCACTGAAGTCAATGGAATGCCTTCCATTGATATTGACTTCAATGGGCACTGGATCAGGCCCTTATAGCACAGGTTTTCAATACTGCTGTCTCAAAATATGTACAGTGAAGCCTGCCCTGAGCTCCACCTACAATAGTTCACCCCATGTCTCAAGAGACCTCCAATGTTCCAGCTTGGTTTTGCTTGACCCCTATTTAAAGCATATCAATTTTTGCTGATCCCTGGGATAGTTGCTCAAGACATACTTCATTCCATTTTGATCCCCAAGGTCAGATTCTGTCATCCATACTCACAGCAAGCAGTACCTTACTCTGCAAGTAACCCCATTGAAATTAATATGGATAAAATGCTACTCATTGACTAAGGTGCTACTTAGTGTGAGTAAAGGTGGTATAACCTGGCCCCTAGATAAGAGGTTGTACATCAAGTACAACATATAGATAAACTGCAGCTCCTACAATGCAGGCAGTACAAACGAAATCACTCGGAGCTGGCTCTTTTCCAGGGCTGGGCCAATAAAGTTTTTATTTTCCTGAATCAAGCACATCACTTGTAACTAAATACTGTGCATATATTTTTAATCTGTCCATAGACACACACCCCTTGCCTGCTTAACTAAGATACCAGTTTGATTGATTGGGTTTATATAAACTATTACATTACATGGGTGTATTTGTGCCACTGGAGTTAAGGCTGTCAGCACCTGCCTTATAAAACCCTATTTCAAAGGTTTATAACTCTTCTGCAACAGAGACAGGCAAGCTTCTTTCCTTAAAGCTCCATTATTCTTCACTGTTATATTCCCTTAAAAACTTGAAAATAAAATTTTGTTTCCTATTGACTTTGTCCTTCTCTACATGGCAAACATAGTATTTTACTCTAGTTTAGTGCTCTTCCAGCCAAAACACGGCCCCTTCCTGTTTATTTCCCTCTCTGTGCATCTGTAGTATCATTGGTTATGATACAAATGTGTGCACAGCTCTGGATATAAGAGGACATGTCCTCACCTTGAGTAAATGGGCACAACTCCATTAAGGCCAATTCAGTGCTCCCATTTACTCTAGCTAAGGATCTGACTCATGATTTATATCAGGGGTCTCAAACACAAGTTATTTCCTGCGGCCTACCGTAGGCACCGACTCCACCAGCAGCCAACCTCCCCTCACCCACCCTCCTCCGAGCGCGCCACATCACTGCTCCTCTGCCTACCTCCCCGCACTTCCCGCCACCAAACAGCTCAGGATTTTCCAGGAGGGAGGGGGGAGGAGCGGGGATGCGGCGCACTCAGGAGAGGAGGCGGAGAAGAGGCTGGGCCAGGGCGGGGGTTTGGGGAAGGAGTTGGAATAGGGGCAGGGACTTTGGGGAAGGGGTTGGAATGGGGCGGGGAAGAGGTGGGAAGAGGCGGGGCCTCATGGACTAGACAAGCAGTCTGAGGTATGAAGTTCAGCATGTATGATTCTTTCCTGTGAGTAGTTGGGAAGAATGTTTGTTAAAAGTGGCAACGTATTTTGTATGAATAGTTACTTTAAAAAGTTCCTGCCATTACAGCTATGTTGATAGACGAGGGGTGGGCAAACTTTTTGGGTCGAGGGCCATATCTGGGAGGGGAAATGGTATGCAGGGCAGGGAGTTGGGGTGCAGGAAGGAGTGCGGGGTGTGGGAGGGGGTACAATGGGCAGGAAGGGGCTCAGGGCAATGAATTGAGGCAGAGGAGGGGTGGGGAGTGTATGAGGAGGCTCAGGGAAGGGGGGGTTGGGGTGCAGGAGGGGTGCGGAGTGGAGGGAGGGCTCAGGGCAGGGATGCAGGAGGGGCTCGGACTGCAGGAGGGGCTCAGGCGGGGGGTTGGGGTGCACAGGGGTGCAGGGTGCAGCGGGGGGCTCAGGGCAGGGGGGTGGGGTGCAGGAAGGGTGCGGGGTGCGGCAGGGGGCTCGGGGTGCACAGGGGTGCAGGGTGCAGCAGGGGGCTCAGGGCAGAGGGTTGGGGTGCAGGAGGGGTGCAAGGTGTGGGCAGGGAGTTGGGGGCGGGGTGCAGGAGGGGTTCGGGCTCCGGGGTGGCAGCTGCGCACACCGGGGCGAGGGCAGGCTCCCTGCATGCCTACCCTGTCCCTGGCCCCATGCCACTCCAGGAAGCACTGTGGCCACTGGTACCTCCCCAAAAGCTCCCGTTGATTGTGGTTCCCCGTTCCCAGCCAATGGAAGCTGTGGGGGGCAGTGCCTGAAGGCAAGGGCAATGCTTGGAGCCCTCTGCCCCCCTGCCCGGGGGCCACAGGGTCCTGGTGCCAGCCGCTTCGCAGAGCAGTGCAGGGTCCACGGCGCCACGGGAGGCAATCACGCGGGCCAGTTCCAAAGCCCTGATGGGCCAGATCCGGCCCGCGGGCCATAGTTTGCCCACCCCTGTGATAGACAGTTAGTGTAGATCATCATTAGTGTTACTGACCACATAAGGAGAATAGTTACAGGTGTTTATATTTTATTAAAACCCCTCTTCATATCAGTTTTAAAAAAGTTAATACATTGACTTTTAATAGCATACTATATTACTCTTTTTCATTTTTGACTATCCTTTTGTATCATTGTATGAAAAGGTTTCAGTGATGTGGCCCTCAGGCCAATGTATTAGTCCTCATGTGGCCCTCGTGGTGATTTGAGTTTGAGATCCCTGATTTATACGATGATTTGCTAATGGTGGGATAGTTGCACATTGGGTTATGCACTGATTTATGATCCATGCAACCTCACTGGTGTAAATCCACAAGGTAGGTCAGAGAGAATTTGGCCTGCTGTGTCTGGGTGCTGGTTCTTTTGCTTGAATTTCATGGTACACATAGCCGTGTCAGCGTGGACAGCCAAGGCCAATCCATGACTTTGCATTTCTTAGTGAGATGAATCATTGCTCATCCCTTTTATCGTTTTTTTTAGGGAGGGGGGCTTATTTCCCCCAACCCCAAATACATACTTGTTTCCATAGGGGGATGACAGATGCACAAGGGGAAAGACGAGCCCCAAGAATGTCAGCACCCCATCTTACTCAAGCCCACTGGAAGTTCGTTCATGAGAAATGTGGAGACTTTGGGGGGGTAGGGGGCAGGGGTGTAGCTGGGTGCAGGGAGGGCAGACCTTGGAAGTGGCCTCTCTACACAGAATAATTTCCCTCCAGACATGCATAAATCCTGGCAGAATATCCCACTGCTTACCACAGCCTTTCCCCCCTGCTTTTCCCAATGGTGTGTCTTCTATCCTCTTTCTTTGAAAAGGCACAGATGAGACCAGGAAGCCAGTGATAGCATAATGCTACCATGTGTCTGTGTCTGGAGGGTGGGATACTCAAAGTAGCATGAATGGACTGCGCAGGTGCAGATACCAAGATTATGGGCACTTAAAATAAACAGGATACCATCCCTTAGACTCACTTTTTTCACACTGCTCACAAGAAATGACGAAAGTATGATTATTTAAACAACAAAACATTCTCATTGAGCCATGCTAATGCGGTCCTTGAGTCAGTTAAACAATACTGACTCAAGTAACCTTCCTTCTTCCCCACTCCATCCCCTCACTTTAGTTTTCTATCCTCGCCATGTATGTCTATGTCTACACTACAGCTTGTGTGGGCATAACTTATGTCACTCCACGGGATGAGAATAAATCCCCGCCCCTCGCCCCCACAGGGAGCGACATAAATTACGACAACATAAGAACCGGTGTGGACAGCGCTATGTCGGCGAGAGAGCCTCTCCTACTGACACAGCAACCGCCTCTCGCTCACGGGGGCTGGAATAATTAAGCAACTTCTTTAGAGCAACTTCTACTGCAGCCGTGCCATTACAAGCCCCAACTGAGATTGGAGCTGCATTGTGTTAGGTACTATACAAATAATCCCTGCCTTCTAAACAGGTAAGGCCGACAAAGGGAGCATTATCATCTCCATCTGACAGATGTGAAACTGAGGCACAGAGAGGCCAAGTGATTTGCCCAAGGTCACACAGGGACTCTGTGGGAGAGCTGGGAATTAAACCCCAGTCTCCTGAGTCCCAGTTCAAGACGATCCTTCCTCTCTCTAAAATGAGCTGAAAGACTATGAAAGGCAGGGACCATGCTTTTGTATTTGATTGTGAAGAGTCCAGTAGTATTTTGGGCTCTGTAAAAACAATGATGGGTAAGACAGGAGGGCCACATCCATGGTCTCCTGTGTAGGAGGGAAAACCCTCCTCCGAAAGGGATGACACTGCAAAAACATGGGAAGTTAAATCTTTCAGAGACTCCTAAAGTAGCTTCCCCTCTGCTGTGGGGCAGGATCCTGGTTAGTGTTTTTATTTGGAGGGTAGGTAGCTATTTAGAATCAGGATGATATTCTCCGCCAACTCTGAAAGTAATTCAAATGTTCATCTTAAACAACTCTGGTATTTCTTTAAATATGAAACCATTTATAACACTTTAACATTACGGCACAACCTGGCAAGCCTTGAAACCTCATTAACGTTTCGTAGCTCCTTTGGTGTTCTCTTTCCAATTACAGAAACGTAGGGCTGGAAGGGACCTCAAGAGGTACATCTAGTTTAGTGGCTCTCAATCTTTCTAGGCTCAGGACCCATTTGTAAATGTTTATGGCCGGTCGTAACCCAGTAAATAGTCTGGGGGTGGAAGCCTGGGGTGGTTTTGGTCAGGTCCTGCCCCACCAAGGGGGTTGGGTCCTGCCCAGCACTCACCCCACAGTCACGGCTCCTGCAGCTCCTGTGCTGTGGGGCTGGCTGGGCGTGGCTCTCCACTCCGGGCGTGGCTACCTCAGGGGTTGCAGCGCCACTCAGATCTGGCCCCGCCTCCTTGACTGGACCATTTTGAGAGCGGAATTGTGGCCTGGCTCACGGGGTTGCAGTGCCACTCGCTCAAATTTGGCCTACCCAGACTCCCGTCATCACGACGGCTGGGCCAAACCTGAGTGGCACTGGGACCCCAGAGGTTGCAGTGCCTGGAACAGGGAGGTGAGCCCAGCCAGCCCCATGGGACAGGAGCCGCAGGAGCTGCCACACGACCCTTTGAAACATTCCGGTGAACCAATTTTGGGTCCTGATCCACGGCCTGAGAAACCCTTCTCTCATTCATCCCCCACACTGAGTATACCTTGGCTATCCCTGACAAGTGTTTGTCCAACCTATTCTCAAAAATCACCAATGATGGGGATTCTACAGCCTCCTCAGGTAACTTGTTCCAGTACTTAACTTTCCTTAGAATTAGAAAGCTTTTCCTAATATCTAACCTAAATCTCCTTTGCTGCAAATTAAGCCAATTAGTTCTTGACCAACCCTTGGTGTACATGGCGAACAATCCCTGTAGCTCTCCACAGCAAGCGGTCACCTCCACCTGCTTGGCCCATCATTCAGTGAAGCCACTGGCCAGTTTCTATTCTGCCAAAATGCCCTACCATGAAAATGACACTGAAGTCACAGAGACTGAATTGTTCCACCAGTAAATGAAATTGACAGGAGACTGATTACATGGGACAAACCATGATAGTTAGAAATGCTGGGAAATAAAATACAGAAAAAACAAATTTGTACATGACAAAATGAGGTTTTGGTTTACAATCACTAATTTCCTGAATAGTGACAGTGGATTTTTTTACCTCCTAAACTGTGAATTAAGAGCAGTGTTCACTTCAAGGGCCTAATCTTGCTCCCATTAACTCTAGAGGTGCATGATTAAGCCCTCAGGTACTAATAAGTAATTTTATACATTTTGTTTTATAGATTCAAGGACAGGGCAGATCTCAATAACCATTTTTGCATCACTATTAATAAAATTATTATAGATTATTCTTATAAATTTGATTACAAATTTGCCCTTACCGTCACTGAATTTTAAGAGATACTTACACTTCTGGTCATAAACACAATAGTTCACACGCTTATTTTTTAGTTGCTTAATGAAATGAAATGTTCAAGCTATTTAAGAAAATGCCTAGAAAAATCTCTGCTTTCTGTCAACTAGTGACAGGGACCAAGTATCAAACAGGATGACATCTCCTTAGTCTTAAATCCATATTTATTACCTCTAAGTGTGTTTACAAAGATTCTGGGATGCAGCTTTATAACTTCTATTTTGTTTTAACATTCTATACTATTAAAACAACAAGGAGTCCGTGGCACCTTAAAGACTATCAGATTTATTTGGGCATAAGCTTTCATGGGTTTTTTACCCACAAAAGTTTATGCCTAAATAAATCTGTTAGTCTTTAAGGTGCCACCGGACTCCTCGTTGTTTTTGTGGATACAGACTAACACGGCTACCCCCAATACTATTCTATACTATTTTATTTTATACTATGTTTTGAAAGATGTAGATAAGTGTTAGTTATTGTGATTTGTGCTTTACATAGAATATCTAGTAGGCATCTTTAACTGCAAATTGTAAATGTACTACAAATGGTAGGTCATAAAGCTTGACCAAAAGGTTCCTAAAGGCAATTAACCAACACTTGTGTCTTCACAAAGAACAGAACCCCGCCCCCATCTACAACTTACCCAAAACAGCAGTGTGGTACAGACATGATCTTTATCTCAAAAAACAAAACAAAACAAAAAAACCTTGAGGTTTATGTTTTAGAAAGTGACCTGGTTGTGTAAAATGATGTAAGTCTATTCCTTATTCAGAATATTCCAAAGAGGAGCGATGCTTAGGATATGTTATCAGAGCTATAAACTAATAAACTCGGCCTCTTTACCCATTCTCTTTGCAAAGAGAAAAACCTTTGGTTTCTAAACTCACACAAATAGAAATATCCTTGCTGAAACTGATTTCTTTCTAAAGTCTTCATTCATTAAACATTGAGACCATTTATGGTTAGAAATGTTTTACAGATATTTAAAGATGAAAACCTTTGTTGTTCTTCAAATACTTAAGATATACTCTTTTAAGATGCATATTTGCAAATACTTTTATCTAAATGCAAGCCTGATACCATTGTTAAGTAAATAGTAAGATATTTTATGCGTAAATCTAGCAAGGTCATTTGATGTTATAACTGGTTACTAATGTAAACAGCCATTTGAGTATAGAAATATTTGTATTAATTGGGGAATTAGTTATCTGGCAATGCTTAAGCCACCCCTCACCAAACTCAGTAAGATAAGAGTCACCTCTCGAAGGATTCGTAAGATGAAAGAAAATACCTTCTTTCTTGACTATTTAATATTAAAGACTCCCTTTAAAATCATTTAATTTAAAAAGACTATGTTTAGAGCTGAAAGACTTTGATATAGAAAATAGGAGTGTTTTGACTTATTTGAAACAGAATTAACTACTACTATACCCTGAATCAACTAAAGGGATATCTCAAAAAATGGAGTTTAAACTACAGCAGAACCCCATTTATCCGAGCCTCCATTATCCAGCTCTCCGTATTAACCAAATGGGGGCTGACAGCTCCGCTGCCCGGGGCTGAAGCTCTTTGCCCATTCTCCAGATTATCCAAATTTACGTGTCTGGGGATGGAGCAGAAATCCTCCAGGGACATTTTTATGAAGCTCTCCTGGAGGTACTCCAAAAGCCTTTGCAGAAGATTTCTGGGCAGTGCAGCCTTATTCCGTCCTCCATGGTAGGACACTTGACCACACCATGCTAGTAGCACATAATCTAGTATCATTACATGACAAAGCTTGGCAGCGTATGGTCCCGGTGTTTGCTGGCATTCAAGCAACATCCGTTCTTTATCTCGCTGTGTTATCTTCAGGAGAGTGATATCGTTCATGGTAACCTGGTTGAAATACGGGAATTTAATTAAGGGGACAGAGGTGGCCGTTCCTACTGGGCTGTTTGCCTGTGGCTGAAAAGAAATCCTTCCCTGCAGTTAGCCAAGCCGGGGGAGGTGGAGGGGGGGCAATTGGCGCTGAGCTTTTCGCGTTTGGCTAGCAGGGATCTTCCCTGATACCAGCCACGTGGTGGGAGGAGGAATAAAGCGATCATCCCAGAGAATTGGATGGGGGGTCGGTTAGTTTGGTTTCTGCTGCTGCATGTTAAGAGGAAAACCGCAGCACTCAACAGGCTTTGCTTGGTATGTGGGAAAGGAGGGCGCTGCTTTTAGGAAGGTTGCAGAAACCAAAAGACAATGACTTACCATGGCCGCATGCAAGCCGAATTCTGTTGCCCGGGCCTGCGTCTGTGATCTCTAACATCAAAGCCGCAGGCACTCAATATTAAGATGCAAAATGTGACCTTGTACCGAAATCACATGTGCTATGTAATGTGAATAGTGTTGTTCACCGTGAAAGAGTATAAGCATTGTTCTGTAAAATGTATCTTTTTAAATATTTCTCTCCCTTTTTTCCCCTCTCGCAGCTGCAAATTTTTCAAGCCTCCAGCCTTCGGAATGGAGGAGATCTCAGATAAGGCGGTGAAAAAAAACGCACGCAAGACGAAATGTTCTCTGAAATCATAGAATCGACCGCAATGAAAGAGCTCATCTGAATGAGTGGAAGGACACGGTATCCCAGTACAGGAAAGCTGCCAGTGAACGTGAGGACAGGAGGGATCAACATGAAGAGAGGCGGGACGCTTGAGATGAGAGGAGGTGGCAGGAGGATTAGAGGAGGCAGGATGCAACGCTGGAGCTGCTGCGTGAGCAAATGGACATGCTCTGGCGTCTGGTGGAGCTTCAGGAACGGCAGCAGGATCACAGAGTGCCGCTGCAGCCCCTCTACAACCATGTTCCATAGCCTCCTCACCCAGATGTGTAAAAATGCGGGGGGGGGGGACTGGGACCCTCCCAGTCCACCCCAGCAAAAGGCTGTCATTATTTTGAACTTTTTTAGTGGCCTTTTCCTTCCCTCCTATCCTCTTCCCAAACCCCACCCGGGCTACGTTGTCAGTTCTCTCCCTCTTTTTATAATCAATTAATAAAGAATACATGATTTTTAAATTATAGTGACTTTATTTCCTTTGAAAGCAAGCTGTGATCGAAGGGGGAGGGTGGGTTGCTTACAGAGAATGAGTCAATCAAGGGGGTGGGTTTTCATCAAGGAGAAACAAACAGAACTTTTGCACCGTAGCCTGGCCAGTCATGAAACTGGTTTTCAAAGCTTCTCTGACGTGCAGCGTTTCCTGGTGTACTCTTCTAATAGCCCTGGTGTCTGGCTGTGCGTAATCAGCGGCCAGACGATTTGCCTCAGCCTCCCACCCCGCCATAAAGGTCTTCCCCTTACTCTCACAGAGATTGTGGAGCACACAGCAAGCAGCAATAACAATGGGAATATTGGTTTGGCTGAGGTCTGAGCGAGTCAGTAACGTGCGCCAGCAACCCTTTAAACGTCCAAATGCACATTCTACCACCATTCTGCACTTGCTCAGCCTGTAGTTGAACAGCTCCTGACTACTGTCCAGGCTGCCTGTGTATGGCTTCATGAGCCACGACATTAAGGGGTAGGCTGGGTCCCCAAGGATAACTATAGGCATTTCAGAGTAGCAGCCGTGTTAGTCTGTATCCGCAAAAAGAAGAACAGGAGTACTTGTGGCACGTCCACGAAAGCTTATGCTCTAATAAATTTGTTAGTCTCTACGGTGCCACAAGTACTCCTGTTCTTCTTTTTATAGGCATTTCAACATCCCCAGTGGTTATTTTCTGGTCTGGGAAGTAAATCCCTTGCTGCAGCCATTTAAACAGAGTAGTGTTCCTGAAGACACGAGCGTCATGAACCCTTCCCGGCCATCCCACGTTGATGTTGGTGAAACGTCCCTTGTGATCCACCAGTGCTTGCAGCACCATTGAAAAGTTCCCCTTGCGGTTTAGGTACTGGCTGCCCTGATGCTCCGGTGCCAAGATAGGGATATGGGTTCCATCTATCGCTTCACCACAGTTAGGGAATCCCATTGCAACAAAGCCATCCACTATGACCTGCACATTTCCCAGAGTCACTACCTTTGGTTGCAGCAGCTTCTCAGTGATTGCTTTGGCTACTTGCATCACAGCAGCCCTCACAGTAGATTTGCCCACTCCAAATTGATTCCCAACTGACCAGTAGCTGTCTGGCGTTGCAAGCTTCCACAGGGCTATTGCCATTCGCTTCTCAACTGTGAGGGCTGCACTCATCTTGGTATCCTGGCGCTTCAGGGCAGGGGAAAGGAAGTCACAAAGTTCCATGAAAGTGCCCTTACGCATGCAAAAGTTTCGCAGCCACTGGGAATCATCCCAGACCTGCAACACTATGCGGTCCCACCAGTCTGTGCTTGTTTCCCGGGCCCAGAATCGGTGTTCCACGGCTATAACCTGCCCCATTAACAGCATGATCTCCAAAGCGCCAGGGCCCGTGGTTTGAGAGAATTCTGTGTCCATGTCCTCATCACTCTCGTCGCCACGCTGCCGTCGCCGCCTCCCCCTCGCCTGGTTTTTCAGGTCCTGGTTCAGCATAAACTGCATGATAATGCGCGAGATGTTTACAATGTTCATGACTGCTGTCTTGAGCTGAGTGGGCACCATGGCTGGTGAACCTTGAGGTAAGTGGGACATAGCAGGAAAATTAAAAAAAGCTTGGTCCCCTGGGTACTATATCTTGGTCCTGGAGTCACTGTGGTTGCACTGGGGCATGTGAAAGCTGGTCCCTGAGTGGGCTCCATGCTTGCCGTGATATGGCGTCTGCACAGTTCATCCAGGAAAAAAGGGGTGAAACGGTTGTCTGCCGTGGCTTTCACAGAGGGAGGGGTGAGGCTGTACCCAGAACTACCAGCGACAATGTTTTTTGCCCCATCAGGCATTGGGATCTCAACCCAGAATTCCAATGGGTGGGGGAGACTGCGGGAACTATGGGATAGCTACCCACAGTGCAACGCTCCGGAAGTCCATGCTAGACTGGGTACATGGACGCACACCGCCGAATTAATGTGCTTAGTGTGACCGCATGCACTCGATTTTATACAATCAGTTGCCAAAAATCGAATTCTGTAAATGCGGAATAATCCCATAGTGTAGACATACCCTTACTCTTATTACACTCTTACAGACATGCTTCCTTATGCTTTCAGTGCTCATCTCTAACGCAAACAGCAGCAGCGACAAGACAACTATCAAGAAGGAACAACCCTCCAGCCCAGCACTGCTTCTGTAACATGATGACATCACCCGGACTACAGGATTATTGATAAAATGGAGCATACAAAAGCCCTCCCAAGGGACAAGATTTAACTTGTTCTTGTAATAATGTTAATGGGACATTGGAATGCTCTAGTAATTTCAGATACTAACAGCTTAGTCTGTTAAACATCAGATTGTTTATACTAGGTCTTCCCAGAGAGGAGACATTGTTAACTTTAGAAAACAAAGCAAAATGTGGGATTTAATTTGATTTTAAGATTCTTAATATTAATTACTATGCCTGTCTTGAATGACTTCTTTTAAACGGGTTATAAACTAAGTTTTCCATGATTAGGGTGACCAGATGTCCCCATTTTATAGGGACAGTCCCGATTTCTGGAGCTTTTTTTTTTTTTTTTTACATAGGCACTTATTACCCCTCACCCCCTGTCCTGATTTTTCACACTTGCTATCTGGTCACCCTATCCATGATAAACCAAACCTCATTGACCAGCCCTTAAATGAAATTCCTTTGCCCATCTACATGCTGCTTTGGTTCTCGCTGATATACTAAAACAGGACTCGTTACTGATTTGGGGAATAATGAACTTTGGTTTACATTTACCTAGGGAAGAGTGTCACTACCAGAGAGGACCCCTTCAAAGTATCATCTCTGTTGAAAGTTCTCCACGGAGGAAATGGTCACTGAAGTAACCCAGTGGTGGCTGGTGAACCTTGAGGTAAGTGGGACATAGCAGGAAAATTTAAAAAAAGCTTGGTCCCCTGGGTACTATATCTTGGTCCTGGAGTCACTGCGGTTGCACTGGGGCATGTGAAAGCTGGTCCCTGCAGTCTGGGTGTAAACTGTAGATTGCTCTAAAGTACTGCACTCTACCTGCCCACGTAGACCCTGCTGATGTGCTCTAAAAGGTATCTAGAACATGTGAAAGTAGTCCTATTTGAAACGGAACTATGTCAACGCAAAGTATTTATCTTTTAGAGTCCGTCAGCGTGGGGTAGTCAGAGCGCAACATTTTAGAGTGCTTGACAGTCACTGCAGTCTGTGGCTTGGGCAGCGAATCCACCACCCCAAACCCCACTGAAAATCGCTTCAGCTTTGCCTCCTGATTGACCTTGGCTGCAGTCTGTGCATATGCCACAGGCGCAGTGGAGAAGAATGCCCTGCTACTAGATATATATAGTTGTGGCGTCCCAGGCGGAGCGGATAAAACGCACGACCAATGTGGTTGCAAGCTGAATCCGAATCCTGTTTATTGCAAGCTTTCTTTTATAGTTTCTCAACATTACATAACACAATTAGGCTATAATAACACATCTACGGATTGGACAAGAAGGAGAATCATGTGTTTATCACATGTATAGCCCCACACCGATTGGTTCAACTGTTCCTTACATAAGGCCATGATTTGTTTACCTCATCTTATATAATACTAGACCACCAGGGGGTCTTACATAAGGCCATGATCATCTTATATAATCCTAGACCACCAGGGGGTCTTACATAAGGCCATGATCATTTTATATAATCCTAGACCACCAGGGTACTTACATAAGGCCATGATTTGTTTACCTGGCAAGTGTCCCATCGTGACCCTTACCTCCTCATGGAACTTTTCATTAGGTTGGTGTAGGGATGATACATCCCCACACCTCCCCCCTTTTTCTTAAATAAGGCCTATAGGAGGGTCCAACTAACATTAGGACAATTACTAGCCACCTGACTACTTTTTTTTTTAACCTATAAAACTGACGACAGATGACATTTAACAACTGGGAACTATTAAAAAACATAACATTACATAAATACCCACGAAAACCATTGGGGATCCGATGGGGTGGCCATGAACAAGCAAAAAGGGCTTCTTGGCCAGTCTGGTTCGCCCAGGTGATACAAACATTTTGTCGTGGGTTAACAAAAGGTACAGAGTTTGGACATACAAAGACCCCTGCTCCTATAATAAGGAGTCCGAACAAACAGAAGTACAGCATTATTAGGTGTTTAGGCTGTGACAAACAAGTGCAAGTCCGGTGCCACGGGGTTCTGTGGATCCGGTGTTACTACTGGATAAGCCTCAGGCGCAAATTCCCCCTCTATATGGGCTTCCCTAATAAGTCCGTGCCAACGCCGTACGGAGTCTGGGGGGCCCGAGCCGCCCGGGATATTGTCCGAAGCATGTCGCAGGGTGGAAACATCGGATGAGCAAACGGGTTGGCGACATCCAGTGGCCGGTGCGTGGACACGTTATCCCGTCCAGTGCACCCAATCGCGCAGCCCCACAAACCACAATGAGGACGGGGGTAGCTACATCATCCGCCGGAGGGATCTTATCTGGCGGTTTTTTCCTATATGTCCTTTCAAAGTTAGATAAGCCTGGCTCCGCCATTCTTTTCAACCTATTCCGCAACTTCTCACCCTGCCCCGGGAACTCCGCCCGGAACTCTGGGGTACAAACATCACTGGTGACAGGAAAGCCGGGCTGGTTCAGGGCTCGCAATGTGTGGGACTGCGGGGGATGGCTCTCACTGGCCAAATGGGAGAACTGATTCAGCATGTCCTGTAGCTGAAGGCCCTGTTTGTACATTCCCGTGTTTCTGCCCCCATTTCAACAAACGGGACAACGCGTCAGAGGGAAGCTTCTCTCCCCGCTTTTTAGCGATGCGTAATAAAAAATCATGCACCATCTTCTCCCCTGCAGACAAAGCAGAGCCCATTTTATTAAAAGCAGCCGCTTACCTGTGAGCTCACGAACGTCTCTCTCGGACGACCAGGAGCCGGTATCTTCCGGTACCTCCTGCCGCGGCTACCATCTCCGCCTTTCCTCACCGAACGCTTACGTTGGCTGTGAGCTCACGAACGTCTCTCTCGGACGACCAGGAGCCGGTATTCTCCGGTACCTCCTGCTGCGGCTGCCACCTCCGCCTTTTCTTACCGAACGCTTCAGTCGGCTGTGAGCTCACGAACGTCTCTCTCGGACGACCAGGAGCCGGTATCCTCCGGTACCTCCTGCTGCGGCTGCCACCTCCGCCTTTTCTCAAACCATGTTCAGTTTTTGGTCGTGCTCCAGTTGACACTGAGCTTGGCAAACCATTTAAATCTTGGTACCCTGCCCTCTTATTCCCACAGATTCCCTTTATCTCTGTGAAGAAGGCCTGTCTCCACCTTAACAGGGCATGGCTGTTTGCGCTTTTTGGAAGAAGGAGTTCTGGAAGGAGAAGAGCCAGCACTGAGAGCCTCTTCAATATCTAAATTCAATTGTTCCAGTTTCTTCATGAGAGATGACATAGAGTCTGACCACTCAGATCCTTTTTTTTGGTTGGATCTGCTTTCTCTTTGCTCAGCTTTTGAGACAACACCTGTTGGGTCTACTGTCTGAGAACATTGATCCCTGCTCCACTGGCGGCTGTGTCTAGTATGATCTCTGCTAGCTCACTCTGGGCAAAGTCCTGGCTGCCTTGATGTCCAAGCCGAATCACGTCGGGGTCACCATTTGTGGGGTTCCAGGCGGAGCAGATAAAACGCACGACCAATGTGGTTGCAAGCTGAATCCGAATCCTGTTTATTGCAAGCTTTCTTTTATAGTTTCTCAACATTACATAACACAATTAGGCTATAATAACACATCTACGGATTGGACAAGAAGGAGAATCATGTGTTTATCACATGTATAGCCCCACACCGATTGGTTCAACTGTTCCTTACATAAGGCCATGATTTGTTTACCTCATCTTATATAATACTAGACCACCAGGGGGCCTTACATAAGGCCATGATCATCTTATATAATCCTAGACCACCAGGGGGTCTTACATAAGGCCATGATCATCTTATATAATCCTAGACCACCAGGGGGTCTTACATAAGGCCATGATCATTTTATATAATCCTAGACCACCAGGGTACTTACATAAGGCCATGATCATTTTATATAATCCTAGACCACCAGGGTACTTACATAAGGCCATGATTTGTTTACCTGGCAAGTGTCCCATCGTGACCCTTACCTCCTCATGGAACTTTTCATTAGGTTGGTGTAGGGATGATACATCCCCACATATAGTGAACACAGAAAATCTATAGCAGGCTGCTACGGATTTGCTGTATTCAAAATTGGTATGTAATCTCTCTCACAGACTCTTTCCCTCACACACAAATGTGTGGGGTATGTGTACTTTGGTGAGCCCCAACACCCTTCATACACGACCTGCCACTGAAGTAACCATTGTTGATTGTCTGTGTTCTATTTAGCTTGATTTTAAATAATTGTAGTTTTAATAAAACAGTCAGTTAATAATTGTGATTATTTTGCTTGTCTTTAATCCTGGTGTCCCCTAAGGCCAGGCAAAGAACCTCATGTGACTAAAATAGTTGGAGTCACATCCCTGAATTGGCATTAAGAGATAAAGACTTGGTTCCTACCATTTCTTGTGTCTCTAGAGTATATATTTTGTGTTTAGGGGATAAAATTATGTGGCACTCAATGCCTTAAACACTCTACCCCACGGGGCAGGCTGACAGAAAGAGGAGGGTATTATCATTTTTTCCCTAGCCGTATTTTCCATTCTTTGGCAAACATTATCTTTTTCCTCTTCTTCTGAATGAAGTTAAAATTAACATGGGTTCTTTTGTATAACTACATCATCTTATGTGATAATTACATCTTAGCTTTGCAGCCACAGAGGCTGATCTCAATGCCTATTACATCCATGGAAAAGTTCCAATTGGCATTGGCTCAAGCTCACAGATCTGAAAGTACCTTTCAAAGGGAGGAAGTATCATTAGCCTCATTTTACATGGGGAAACTGAAGCACAGAGAAGAGACATGTTAAAGTCAATGTCACAGTGGGAATAGAACCCAAGCCTCCCTACTCCTAAATCCATTGTCTTACTCCTTGGACCACGCTGCCTGCTAATATTAAACCCAATCATGCAATCAAATATAACATAACAGGCAATGTCAGTGCAGTTTCAGTTGTGGAATAGTGTTTTCCTTCTGCAAAACCAGCTGAATGACAAAATATTTTGCAGATCCCACAAGATGTTACTTTTTAAATTAAAATACATATTTACAGTCCAGACTATTTCCTTCCTACCCTAATCAAATTATAATAAATTATATTTAAGGTATTTTAGATCAAATTTTGGCCCCAAAAACATTTTTACCATGAAATGTTTTGCCTTTCCAAGTTTTGACACAACCTTACTATTCTGCAATTTCCTGCTATGGCTTTACAATGCATAAAGAGATGCACATTTAAACATACACATCAACTGAATGTTTAAAGTATTCACAAATCAATGACTGCATAACTACCTATTCTCGTTTTAACATAAATATCGTTAAACAGCAAAAGCTTTCAAAACAGCTGCTAAAAAAAAAGAGCAAGAGAGAGACAGACAACTAGGTTAGATGTTAGGAGACGAAGAGAAATCTTTATATTTACTGATTATTTTCCAGCCTTTGAGGGCATGGTTTGATCTTTGTAAAAGGACAATAGCAAACATGTCAGTCAAAGACAAACAACAACAATGGATACTTGACCCTCAGCCTCAATCAACAAGTCTGCTCTTACTATCCCAAACAAGAATAACCGCAAGCCCTTAAACACCAAACCAAAGGCTGCACAACAAGATTCAGAGAAAGAGAAAGTCCTTGTGTTGCCCAGACAATAACCAGAATTAACCCAAGACTCCCACTTAACATTCCAAACACACCCAGGTAAAACCACACCTGACATGCTAATGAATGTGTCAGCTAGGTCCCTAACTTGCCTTTAAATTCAGTGGAAAACAGCACAAATGACAAGTGCATTGGAGGCTCAGCAGTGAAGAAGTTACCAAGCATCACAGCGTAATGAGTTGCTGTAAAGAAAAAGTAAACATTTAATGATGGGAAAGAAAGTGGTGACAAACAGATAAGAATAGCCCAGACTTAACTGTTCAATTTAGCAGAAAAACAAGGCAAAGGCCTTCAATTCTCACTGGGCCCAATCCTGCAAACTCCTACTAAGCAAATTTCTTCAGCCGGGTTGAATACCACAAAATCAATGGGAGTTGGGGGAGGAATTCAACACCTTGCAGGATTGGAAGAGACAACAATCCACTTATCTGTGCAAAATCTCCTAATTCACCTCCCAAAGGCAGGGTCCAAATGCTCCCGGAAGTCTGTTGGGTATTATTACACAAACTCCATCATGATGGAGGGGCTGCCGGGCCAAATTTCATTGAGTGGCATTGCATGCAGGGTCATATCACCACCCACATCTGGTCTGGCCAACTTTCGGGCTGCTGGTCCTAATCTGAGTGGCACTGTGACACCATGTGCTAGGTTGCAATGCCATTCATTTGGTGGCCCTTTCAAACAGGGGTCCCAGATCAAATTTCTCCTCTTACCCTCCCCCCCATCCCAGGCAGCCCTGAATCAAACTTTCTGAGACCTTAACTTCTATTTCTTACAGATAAATTGATAGTTGGGGTGTGTAACTGGGTTTTCAAATCTAAGGCCCTGAGCTTGCAAAGACTTATGTGCTATGACTAGTCCCATTGAAGCCAATAAGAATATCCAGTGGGTAAAGTTAAGCACATGTGGAAGTGTCTGCATGACTGGGACCTAAATTTGTGAATTCCCCAAAGCACAACTAGAAAGAGCTGCATTTAAACTGGGACGGGGAGGAGGAAGGCAATAAATCATAGGCTCCTGTATTGTCACCTTAATATAGTTAGTATATTTCTCCCTAGCTTCTACGAGTAGCAAAAATAGAAACAATCATGGAAGTATTTTTTCTGTTGCTCATGCAGCACGAGGATCTCTCCAAAATACAGGGAAAAGACTAGTTAAATTTCATTTACCGCACTGCATCCCATACTCAACCATTATCTAAGGGTACGTCTATGCTATCCGCTGGATCAGCGGGTAGTGTTCGATGTATCGGGGATCGATTTATCGTGTCTCGTCTGGATGCGATAAATCGATCCGCTAATTGACGCCCGTACTCCACCCTCGGCAGGAGGAGTAAGCGGCGTCGACGGGGGAGCCGCGGCAGTCGACTCGCTGCCGTGAGGATGGCCAGGTAAGTCGAACTAAAATACTTTGACTTCAGTTGCGTATCTTAGTTTGAACCCCCCGCTACTGTAGCCCGGGCCTCAGAGAATGCAAATGTGCTTCAGTCAATGAGAAACTAAGGGAGCGACCTTGCAAGGTGCCAAGTGACTTCTATGTTACCAACTCCTTCACAAAGGCATATTGTTTCATAGAAAATGTCTACAACAGACAGCGTGTCATGAGACTTTCAGGACAATTACCCGCTAAATTGCTAATGAGGAAACTGCCAAGACAAGGTCAGTGGCGTGACCTCATTCAGATCGAAGCCATCTACAAATACAACTGAGCAGGATGTCTTTAATATTACAGGCTGTGTCTATGCTAGCATTAAAAATTCCTGCAGCCTCAACAGTGGGAACACTAGTGTAGACCTGCTGCCAATGTTTGAGTCTCCACATTGAGGCAGCATTGTCTAATGGATAGGAACTGGGGCTGGGAGTCGAGAGATCTGGGGTGTATTCCTGGTATAGACAGTGAGCTGCTGTGTGACTTTTGTTTAACCTCCCACCTTTTATCTCTTTCGGGCAGGGATGATCTCTCACTATGTATTTGTACAGCACTCAGCACAATGGGGTTCCAATCTCAGTTGGGGTCTCTAGGCACTAACCCTAATATTATAAGTGATTAATATGCGGTGGTTGGACATGCCTTGTCTACACTAGAGCTACCATTGGAGACATGCATTAGAGGGAAATATTAAGAAAAAAAATAGGGTAGATAAGGCCAGTGGGGGCCTTCACCAGTCCTCTTCATTAATCCTGCTGTGTACCACAGGCTATGGCAAATGTTTAAAGACACATCTCCAATATGAAAAGTAGAAGAATTCATTAACCTTTTCATACCTAGATGAAACAAAATTCAATAAATGAACTCATGCTTATTTAATTTTCCACCAGACTTTTTCACAAGCTCTCTGGTGATTGGGCAACAATATATTAAACAATAAGTCAGATAATTCACTCAAGCAATTACACTATCAAATGTATCCAAACATGGGATGAAATGTAGCATAAAACAGCAACTTAGGCCCTTGTCTTGCAAGCCCTTGTGTGCGCAGACCTCTATGCGCGCAGAGACCGGCTGTGCAGAATCAGGGCCTTATATTTTATTCTCTAGAACACACAAACTTTTCCCAGAACAAAGACTATTTCTGCATAACAGAGGCAACTGCTAAGGGTGTGGTTATCATAAAGCACTTTCTCTAAGGGAATTTACTGTCCAATGCCATGCATAGTTCTTTCTGGCATCCCAGAGGTATAACACGCAGTTGAATTCTGCCCCTGGACTCATGCATGACTCAATGACAGCCTATCATGCATGCCCAAAGAGCAGAATTTGGCCCTAAATTCTTTACAACCAAGGCCCTGTCGTATTAGTTACACATTCAGAAAGATTCTTTACTTGCCCAGCCACATCCTGTCAGCATGCCCACTACCACTTTGAGTTAATCTTACTTCTGAGTAGCATCTAGGCTCAGTATAAAATTTAACATGACGAGCTAGTGGCTAATCACATCAACGATTGTGAAGTGAAGTCTGATATGAAATGCTGAGCTTTCAAGCAGTGTGCCATTTTCTGAGATGCTTGAGATCCTGTTTTACATTTCCACTGACTCCCCATATACACACATAGACACAGGATGGCGCAGAAGTACACATACACAATAATTCACTAGTATTGGTAGGTATGGGGGGATGGGAGAGGATGACGACCTTACAGCAATTCAGTGGTAAGGCAACATACCTCTAAGGACCTGATCCTGCTCTGAAAACAGTGTGGGTAGATCCCTGTGCTAGCAGAGTCCCCACAGTGTCCACTCACACAGTTCTCAGTGTAGCATTGGAGCACTGAATGTTTGTTTTGATGCCTGCATGATGGAATAATCTTACAGAAGAAAGAAAATCAGAGGATACAATGCAGATAGAAGAAAGATGACAGAGAAGAAGAAATGATACCCAGGTTTACCAAGGTATGGTCAGTTGAGCAGTATCTGGGATAGGTGCATGGAAGAGATCTTATTTATATACCTACTCCTGGATTACAAGATAGATTCTACAGGATTGGCTGGGTCATGATTGCTCTAACCTGCTCCAGCTGCTGTCATACCCCCCATGGGGTTTACAGCAGTCCAGGACTGCTCAGCTAAACCTCCTGCCATCAACCCTCTCCTTCTTTCTGCCTCCACCCTGGAACACCTCCAGGATTTCCGTGGCATTACCACAGAGCTATCCCTATAGCCCCTTTGTGCCTGCATAGCCAACATCACTGACACAAAGGCCCATAAGGCAACTATGGATGTGGCCCTCAACATTTGTCGGTGATCTTGGTGCTGCAGCATCTCCACGTGAAGCAGAGGAAGATATCACAATTACTGCAGGTACCAGGAATGATAAATGAGGAGTTTTGAATAAAACTGTACAAAAGTAACCCTTCAAAAGCATTCCTGAGCATGAAGCTAACTCACTTCTTTAAGCTGGAGGTCATCCCTGCCTTCTGCGATGCAAGCATGTCCTTTTAATGTTAGGTTGACTCTAAAGAAGTATGTGTGCTCTGGATGAGAAAGCTGGAAAGGTTTTAAATGCATCACAGGGGATGCAGAGTAAAGTAGTAGGTGCTATATCAGAAGCTGATCCTCAGTAGGCCCTTACTGCAAAATAGGATGACCACATCATATCCGAAAAGCATGTGTGCCAGGGTTCCATGCTCCAGGGAGTACTTTCAGCAACTGATACTACACAGAAGAGAACCCTTCACTGCACAGTGGTATGAAATATTAAAGGTTACAGGTATCTAGAACTTGGAATGCAACAGTGAAGCAGACCCATTTTATGAGGACAGGGTGATGTAATGAATTACTTTTAACCTGATTGGTCTAACACAGAGCAATGATGTAGGCATCATGAATGTTTCCCAGAATGCAGTTCCACCTTGAGCAAGTACACTGGAGTTTTCACACCCTCTGTATCTGATTACTTGGATTTACGTCCAGAGAGCTGGTTCAATTCTGAAATCTGACCAGAAAATGGTGAGTATAATTTGCCTCAATGTGGGCAATGCTGACAATTTTGTTTCCAATATTCAACTGCTCTTATTAAAAAAAAAAAAACAAAAAAAAACCCCACTCAGCTCATCTGAATAATTTCACGTATTTAGATAAATGCACACTCCTCAGTGATAACCATCTCCAAATTCTCACATTCCCTTCTAAAGCATCTTATCAGGAGAGAAACTTATTCCATTTGCTGCCATTCCATCCCCAAAGACCAAGACAAGACTCCAACTTTCTAAGGCCCTGACCCTGCATTAAGCTGTGTGGGCAGAACCCTGCATGCATGCAGAACTGATTGCAAGACTGAGACCTTAATGGGATAAACAATGGCTATGGTCCTACAAAGGGAGCCACAGGAACATATCTTTGGAGGAGCTCGCATCGTCATAAGTGTCCACCCATGCAGACCTGTTTGCAGGATTCAGACCATTGATCTAAAGCTGGGGTCGGCAACCTTTCAGAAGTGGTGTACCAAGTTCACTGTAATTTAAGATTTCGCGTGCTAGTAATACATTTTAACGTTTGTAGAAGGTCTCTCTCTCTGTCTCTATTATATAAATAAACTATTGTTGTATTTAAAGTAAATAAGGTTTTTAAAATATTGAAGAAGTTTCATTTAAAATAAAATTAAAATGTAGATCTTAGCAATTTAGTGTGATCCTTGCTTGGGATCCTTGTCTGGGGTTCCAGCCACCAGACCCGCTCAGCCCGCTGCCAGTCTGGGGTCCAGCCGCTGCCCTGCTCAGCCCGCTGCTGGTCTGGGGTTCCATTCACTCAGCCAGCAGCAGGCTGAGCGGGCCGGCGGTGGGCTGAGCGGGGGGGCTGAGCGGCTCAGTCAGCTGCCAGTCTGGGGTGCCGGCAGCACTCAGCCTGCTACTGGTCTGGGGTTCCGGCTGCCAGCCCCTTGCCAGTCAGGGTCCCAGCCGCCGGCCCCACTTAGCCTCCTGCCGGCCTGGGTGAGCAGAACCCCAGGTTGGTAGCGGGCTGAGGGGGGCCAGCAGATGGGATCCCGGCTGGCAGCCGGAACCCCAGACCGGCAGCGGGCTGAGCAGGGCCAGTGGCCGGGACTTCAGACTGGCAGCGGGCTGAGCGGCTCAGTCTGCCGCCGGTCTGAGGTCCTGACCGCTGGCACTGCTCAGCCCACCGCCGCTCTGGGGTTCCGGCTGCTGCCCCGTTGCCAGCCGGAGTCCCGGCCGCCAGCCCCACTCAGCGCCCGCTGCTGGCCTGGGGACCCCCAGGGAATCCCAGGCTGGCAGTGGGCTGAGCAGGGCCGGCGGCTGGGACCCGGACTGGCAAGGGGCCGGCAGCTGGAACCCCAGACCAGCAGCAGACTGAGTGCTGCCGGCATCCCAGACTGGCAGCGGACTGAGCCACTCAGCCCCCCGCCGGCCCCACTCAGCCTGCCACCAGCCCGCTCAGCCCGCCACCGGCTGAGTGAATGGAACCCCAGGCCGGTGGCGGGCTGAGCAGCTCAGCCCGCCGCCACTCTGGGGTTCCGGCCGCTGGCTCCTGCCAGCCGGGGTCTCGGCCGCCGGCCTGCTCAGCCCACTGCCAGCCTGGGATTCCCTGGGGGTCCCCAGGCCAGCAGCGGGCGCTGAGTGGGGCCAGCGGCCGGGACCCCGGCTGGCAACGGGGCAGCAGCCGGAACCCCAGAGCGGCGGTGGGCTGAGCCGCTCAGCCCGCTGCCACATGCCATCAAAAATTGTGTGCCATAGGTTGCCGACCCCTGATCTAAAGAAAGGCCAGCCTAATTGCCTCTCCCATCCCCTTCCTGCTCCCTATACACCAGCGGTGGAGTGCGGCTGGCATAGAAGCTGGCTATGCTGCTTTGTGCCTGCTGAGAGCTCCCCTAAAGGAACTCTCAGCTAGCCAGTTAGGCAGTGCAAAAGACAGAATCTGATCCTGAGTCATGCAAAATGGATGGAATTTGGGAAGAGAATCTGGCCTAGGGTGACCAGATATCAAGTGTGAAAAATCGGGACAGAGTGTGGGGGGTAATAGGCACCCATGTAAGCAAAAGCCCCAAATATCGGGACTGTCCCTATAAAATCGGGACATCTGGTCACCCTAATCTGGCCCCATGTCTCAGAAGGAGGCCTCTGGGCTAAATTGACAAGGGAAAATTCAGCTGAGCACTGCAGGACCTAATAGGTGGCATTCGCAACACTGAGTGAGGCACCCAGGCTCCCCAGGCATTGTATGGGGAGAATTAGGTGCCTAAAAAGGATTCACAGAAGCCAACAAGCTGAGGAAGGGATGCCCAAGATAGCCAGTAGTAAATTATTTGCCTAAAAGTTTTTACTACCAATTAATTTAGTAAATTGTTATCACTTATATAACAACAGTGATTTTTTTTTCCTGATCTGCAATCAAAACAACTTGCATCTTCTTCTTTACTGTGACACTGTATAAAGTACTCTGAACAAAAAGTGTTACTTACAGTTGTATGATGGGAGACGCTGCCTCCAATGCTAAGGTTTTTGAGAAGTTGAGGAGACCCGCCATACTGCCCCGAGATCTGCTTCCTGACTTCTGCTGCCACAGTTCTGAAACAAGAGAGGAACAATTTAACTTTTGTAAACCAGGGCAAAATGTCAGGTAGGTGGTTCTGCCGTAGGAATATTGCTGACCCATGAGGACAGAATGTGTGTATCAGACTCCCCAGTACTTACAGAATCTACTGCAGGGCAAAAAATTCAGATTTTTAACCCAAATACAAACATTTTCCTCTTGTGCGGTGCATTTCCAAGCCACAACAAAATGAGATGGGGCAACTAACTGGCTGAACCTGTCCCTAGCAAGCTCCTTCCACTTTCCTCTGCGGAAAGACCTTCTGCAGCACTCTCGGTGCCCCCCAGCAGTTCAGACCTCAGTCACAAAGCAGCTCTTATAAATAAATAAATAGAGATATCCTATCTCCTAGAACTGGAAGGGACCTTGAAAGGTCATTGAGTCCAGCCCCCTGCCTTCACTAGCAGGACCAAGTACTGATTTTGCCCCAGATCCCTAAGTGGCCCCCTCAAGGATTGAACTCACAACCCTGGGTTTAGCAGGCTAATGCTCAAACCACTGAGTTATCCCTCCCTGGGATATGTATGTGCCCACTCTCTCATTCCTGAACCCTGTGTGTGTGTGCCATGACTTCTCTTTCATCTCAATGATTACAGATTGGCAGAGACTTCTTTGCTGAAGTCCAACCCCCTCTACGCCCGGAATAGCTGTGTAGCCTAGAAAGTGGGTTGGGATAACTGAGGAGGCGACACCTGGAAAATGCACTGACTGAGCCCTGGCCAACATTTAAAGCTATTTCTCCCAAACTTGTCGAAATCTCAGGAGAAGGCAGCAAAAGTACCGCTGTGATGGCTCTGTAGCTGGAGGCTGAAACAGGCCCACATCCTCTGTGGCTCAGCACAGAAAAAGACATGCAATATATGCTGACCCGCTCAGTTACAGTGCCAAATGTTCTCTGCTATAGGTGAATCCCACCATTACCACTGCTTTCCTCTTGGGCACAGGGGAATGCAATTATGCCCCTCTGTGCTTGCAAGATGAATCAAGTACACTGTGTCCCTGTACCTATTGGGTTCCGGGAAGTTGGCGGGCATAAGCCTGCCCACTGCTAAAGGATCTCCCCCCAGCCTAAGGGGAGGATCCACAGGACCTGGAACTCAAATAATTACGGGGGACAACTAATGTAAAAACAGGGACAGGAGTGTGGTCAAAGGGTCAAAAGAAGAGAACCAGACGGGGACACCGAGCAGAGAACCCCGGACAGCGCCCACTGCTCCTCAAAGGTGTCAAGGGAGCCAGTGGACGCCGCCCAGAGGAACTCTGCCCGGATACGTGAACGGACAGAGGATCGGAAACAGGCCCCACAGTCACAGGAACCTCCATCGGCCAACCTCCTCTCCCTGGTTTTATAGATGGCTTGTTTAGCCAGTGCCAAGAGGAAGTTGACCAGGAGGTCCCGCGACTTTGTGGGGCCACGGATAGGGAGTGCATAAATGAGAAGGTGAGGGGAAAAGTGTAACCAAAAACGTAACATAATGTCGGTGAGGAGCCGGTGTAGGGGCTGCAACCTGGCACACTCTAAATAAACATGAGCCAGGGTCTCCCTCACGCCGCAGAAAGGACAGGTGTCCGGGACAGGGGTAAACCGCACCAAGTACACGCCCGTGCTCACGGCCCCATGAAGGAGCCGCCAGCTGATATCCCCGGCGGGCCTCGGGACCAGAGTGGAATAGAGGCTGGCCCACCGGGGCTTCTCACCCTCGACAGGTGGCAGGAGGTCCCGCCACTTTGTATCGGGGCGGGACACGAGGGTGAGGAAGTGAAGAGTGTGCAGCACGAGCGTGTATAGATGTTTCCTTGGCGCGGTCAGGAAACGAACCGGCTGCAAGTCATGCAGCCGGCTCACGGAAAAGGGGCGGGGGGGCCGGTTGGGTCCACGGGGCAGGGGCCCGATGAAAATGTCCGGAGGGCCAGGGGTGAAGGGTGGGCGGGGGGTGCCCTCGTGCAGGATCTGGTCGAGGCAAACCCGAGCAGCGGGCGGCAAAGCAGCCCTCACTTCCTGAAGTATGCGCTGGGGAGTACAAGGCCTGGAGAGTCCCATGCGCCGAGCGAGCGTCAGGGGATCCAGCCAGTCTCCCCGGTCATAGTCCAGGAGGTCTCCGACTCTAGTGACTTCTGCCAGGACCAACCTCTGGCGCACCGCGGGGGACTCCGCCACCTGCACACGAAGCTGGGGATTGTGTAGCAGGGGCTCCGCGAGGAGATCTACCCCCCCGGTGGCCGCCACGGACCTGGTCGCTGAGAACAGTTTCCAGGTCCGGAGGAGGTCCTGGTAGAATACCGGCAGCCCGGAGAGGTCTCGCGGAAGACCTCTCGGGTCGAGATAAAAGAGCTGCCGGTCGTATCGGAGCCCTCGGAAGCGGCGCAGGAAGGCGTGCGCCAATACGCTCCACGCCGGATTACCTGCACCATAAAGGAGCCTCTGCAGGGCCTGGAGGCGGAAGACATGGACCTGAGTGTGGAGGCACTTCAGGCCCTGCCCTCCCTCCTCCAGGGGCAGATGGAGGACCCCTGCAGAGACCCAGTGCAGTCCTGGCCAAAAGAACTCCAGAATCACCCTCCGGAGGTCGGCCAGGAAGCCCGGGGCCGGGACCAGGGTGTTGAGACGGTACCAGAGCATGGACAGGACTAGTTGATTGAGTACCAGTGCCCTCCCGCGAAGGGAGAGGCACCGGAGTAGTCCTGTCCATTTCCGGAGTCGCTCCGTCACCCTGCCCTGTAAACCTTGCCAGTTCTCCGGCGGGGACGGATGCGTGGCAGAAAGGTAAACGCCGAGATAGAGCAGCGGACCTGCGCTCCACCGGATGGCCTGAAGCGCGGGTGGGAGGGAGCTCGCCTGCCACCCAGCCCCTACCACCAGGCCAGAGCTCTTGACCCAGTTGACCCGGGCGGAGGAGGCCGCCGAGTACACGGTCTGGCAAGCCTCCACCCGCACCAAGTCGCCCGGGTCCTGGACCACGAGGAGCACATCGTCGGCATACGCCGACAGGACCAGCCGCAGCTCCGGTTCCCGAAGCACCAACCCCGTCAACCTCTTGCGGAGGAGACAGAGGAAGGGCTCGATTGCCAGAGCGTACAGCTGGCCCGAGAGGGGGCACCCCTGCCGTACTCCCCGCCCGAAGCTGACCGGCTCGGTCAGGGTCCAGTTGAGCTTGACCAGACACTCTGCGGAGGCGTACAGCACCTGGAGAAAACCCACAAACTGGGGTCCGAAGCCTAACGCCTGCAGAGTGCCCAGGAGATACCCGTGGTCCACCCTGTCGAATGCCTTCTCCTGATCCAGGGACAGGAGGGCGAACGACAGACCATCTCTACACCCAAGTTCCAGAAGATCCCGGACCAAGTAGAGGTTATCAAAAATGCTACGGCCCGGGACGGTGTAGGTCTGGTCTGGGTGGATCACGTCCTCCAGCACGGACCCCAGCCGCAGCGAGATGGCCTTGGCTATGATTTTGTAGTCCGTGCTGAGGAGCGAGACGGGACGCCAATTCCGTAAGTCACGGAGGTCCCCCTTCTTCGGCAATAAGGTGAGCACGGCTCGCCTGCACGAAAGAGGGAGGACCCCGCTCCGCAAGGCCTCGGCCCAGACGGTGACTAGGTCCGGGCCGAGGACGTCCCAGAACACGCGGTAGAACTCCACGGTCAGCCCGTCCATGCCCGGAGATTTATTGGTGGGCATGCGGCGGAGGGCTTCCGAGAACTCGGCCAGAGAGAGAGGCGACTCCAGCCGGTCCCGGTCACCCGCGCTGACCGTTGGGAGTCCGTCCCAGAGCACTCTGCAAGCGGTAGGGTCGGTCGGATCCGGGGAGAAAAGGTGTGCGTAGAAGGCCCTGGCCCTCTGGCACATCTCCACCGGATCCGTAAGGGGGGTGCCGTCCTCCGCTAGAAGGCAGGTGACGTGCTTCTTGGCCCCCCTCCTTTTCTCCAGGGCGTAGAAGAAGCGGGAGCCGCGATCCATCTCCCGAAGGAGGCGGATGCGGGATCGAACAAAAGCACCCTGGGCCCGATGATCGTCGAGGGCCCGGAGCTCCTCCCGCTTCTCCCGGCACGCTCCGCAAAGGGATGGATCCTCAGGGCTGGCGGCCAGACGCCTCTCTAGCTCCAAGACCTCCCGTTCCAACTGCTCTATCGCCGCATCCCTCCGTCGGCTGGCGCCCCGGGTGTAATCACGGCAGAAGAGCCGGGCGCGCACCTTTCCTAGGTCCCACCATCGCCGCGCCGAGGGAAAGGCACGCCGCTGCCCTCGCCAGACCAGCCAGAACTCCCGGAAGGACGCCACGAAGCCCACATCCTCCAACAAGCTATTGTTAAAGTGCCAATAGGCCGGCCCCGGCCTCTCCCCACATAGAGAGGCCGTCACGGTGACTAAATGGTGATCAGAAAAGGGGGCCGGCCGCACATCGGAGGAGTGGGCCCGTGAGAGATGGAGATGTGACAAGTAAATGCGGTCCAACCGGGAGTGGCACGACCAATGGGCTTCCACCCGGACGTAGGTGAACGTGGAGACGTCGTCCGGGTGGTGGTCGCGCCAGACGTCCACCAGGGAATGACGTTCTACAATCTCCCGGAGGACGTCCGCTGCGGCCGGGCACTGCTCGGTCCCCGAGCGGTCCCGCTCCTCGAGGGTAGCGTTGAAGTCCCCGCCCAGAACCAAGCACTCACGAGGATCCAAGGTGCCGAGGAAGGCGGATGCCTGCTGATAGAAAGGCAGCCGCTCCGGGCCCGATGTCGGGGCATAGACGTTGACAAGATTGACCACAAGCCCCTCCATATGGACCCGGAGGTGCAGCAGGCGGCCCGGCACAACCTCGGCAACCCCCAGCACCTCGGGCCGTAGGTCGGGAGAGAACAGGGTAGCCACTCCAGCCGTACGAGCTGTGAGATGGCTAAAATAGACCCTGTCTCCCCACTCCAGCCACCAGCTGTCTTCGGCAGCCGGATCCGTGTGGGTCTCCTGCAGGAAAACCACAGAGTACCCCCCTTCCCGAAGGAAGGAGAGCACCTGGCACCTGCGGAGACCCACCCTACAGCCCCGGGTGTTCAATGTTGCAAAAGAGATAGGTGGCATGAGGAGGGCTGGGGGGGATCCTTGCTGGCAGGGATGCTCGCGGCCCCCATTGGGCCGCGCAGCAAACCGTGACCCACTCCGAAGGTGAGCAAGGAGTCACGGAAGCTGCGGACCCGCTGGTAAGCCGCAGCGCCCTGCTTCCCGGTCCTTTTACCCTCCCCCATGAGGGCCCTCGCGGCCCGGAGGATCTGGTGGAAATCCCCCCATCGCTGGAGAGCGAGCGGCACCTTATTGCGGGAGCCACGCACATCTTCTAAAAACTCCCGCAGCTCTTCTCGCAGCATATGGGGGGGTGGGGTCACTGGCTGAAGATCATCCCCCATTGGGGCCCCTGGCTCGGCCCCGTGGCCCACTGAGACGGGCAGGCAAGGGGCGGACCCTCGACGTGGCGCCCGATGGACCGGCGCCACACGGTCCACCTCAGACCCCGGCTTAATGGGGGGCGGCGGCGGAGGGAGAAGAGCAGCCCCTAGTGGGTCGGGACTGGGGAACACAAAGGCCGCTCCCTGGGGATCACCCTCTGGGAAACAGAAAGAGACATCCCCAGAGGCGGCAATGGCATCGTGGGAGGTGGAGGGGACAGGGCTGGGGTCAGGAGTAGGGGTAGGGCCGGGGGCAGGAGTACGGTCAGGAAGAGGGACAGAGGCGGGATCCTGGGCCCCAGGAGCTGGACAGCTGGAAGGTAGCTCCTCTCGGTCGGGCCCAGGGGTCTGAGGGTTAGGGAGGGGGTCCCCAGGGATGCCGGGCTCAGGCTCTACGGCAGATGGAACAGCCACGGCAGCAGGTGGTGAACAATCTGCAATGGGGCCCCCACTCGGGAAGGAACTCAGTTGCCCCACACCAACAAGGGATACCCCTGGTAACTCGAGTCCCGGCCGCGAGGCACCGGCCGTCGCCTGAAGAGGCTTGGCGGCCGTCAGCGATGTGTCACCCGCAGCCGGGCAGGGCAAGGAGTCCAGGGGTTCCTCGAAGGCAGGAGCAGCGGTCAGGGGAACAGGAGACGCAGAAGGGGGGGTTGAGGTGAGAGCGGCTAGATCAAGGCCCGCTGGCAGAGGGTCGTCCTCCCCCTGGGTGACCGGGGTCAGACCCAGGGCCTCGATCTCCTCATAGATAGAGGGCAGCTCACCTCCCACCACCCCGGGATCATCCCCGCTAACACCCGAGGCGACGCTTGCCTCGAGCATCGCAGAGGGTATAGGTGGTAAGGGGGTAGGAGGGGCCGCAACGTGGGCCTCCGCGAGGAAGGACCGCGGAGAATGGATGGCGGCATCCTCCGGTGCTGCCACAGCTTCCCCAACCGGCAACGGTAGATGTAATGCGCCCGCTGGCAAAGCGGAAGGCTCAGCAGCGGAGCCCCCCTTCCTGGTTTTCCGGGGGGCCTCCGCACCGGATGGCAGGAGTGGAGCTCGAGCCTTCCGCTTGCCCCGCTTTCCCTGTACTAGGGTCCAGCCCTCCATGGCATCGTCTGCGGGCTGGGTGACAGGGATCGGGTCGGGGGGCAGAGATGACGGCTTGAGGACCTGAGGAGGTAACAATGGGGTAGTAGGAGGGGGGGCAGAATCCCCCTGGGGAGGGCCCTCTCTCGCGCCCGGCAATACCCCCACCGCACCCTCCTCTACAGGCCCCGCCACAGTGCACATAGCAGAGACGGGGCTCTCTCGCTCATCTGGGCATGGTGGGGGAGATACCCCTTGAGCCCGAGCGGGAGCAGTGGTGGTCCGAGAAGGAGGAGGGGCGGCTCCGGGTACCGGGCAACTAGGAGCGCCAGCAATGGTGGGGCTGGCACTCTGCCGGGGCTCGGGGGTCCCGGACGCTCCTCCGTGCCGGGCCAAGGGGCAGTCCCTCCGGACGTGCCCTATCGCCCGGCAGAGGTAGCACCGGGCCTCCCCCGTAGAATAGTACACCCGGCAATGGGTCCCCCGATAGGGGACCAAGAAAGACCCCTCAAGCGCCTCTCCAGCACGTGCCGCCGGCGGCAGTTGGAGCTGCACGTGCCGGCGGAACGAGAGGACGTGACGGAGGGCGGGGTCCTTGCAGCCTAGCGAGAGAGGGCGAACGATGGAAATAGGTTTCCCCAAGGTGGAAAGGGCGGGCAGCAGGGCGACATTGGGAAGGTAAGGAGGAACAGAGGTAAGGACCACACGGACACCCAGGTCTTCTAGCGGCTCCGGGGGGACGAATACGCCCCCCACCGCCAGGCCTTTCTCCACCGCCTCTTGGACGGCGGCCTCCGAGGCAAGGAAAAAGACAACCTTGCCATACATTTTGGAGGCCGCCACGATGGCCGCGGGCCCCACCACCCTCGCCAACGCCCGCACGTAGGTCTCCACGTGCGGCGAGGCGGGCACCTGGAGGCAACGGATGCCATGCCTCCTAGTCTAGGTGGGGAAGGGGCCCAGGCCACTATAGTTGGAAGCGGAGGCGGTGGATGGGCGAGATGGCATACCGGTGGCCGCTGCCACCTGGGCATACGCCCTAGGGGCTGGGGGAGGGGCACCCGCAGAGCTGGTGGAGGGAGCAGCGGGAAGGATTGTTGCGGTCGGTGGCAGGGCCGCGGCAGTGGAGGCAGTCCCTGCCATGGAGGGCCCAGTCTTTTTAGCGGGGCCCTTTCCCTTTTTCTTGCCCTGGCCTTTCCTGCTGGCTGGGGCAGCTCCCCCATAATTGGAGGGAGCTAGGGACGTGGCAGCAGCGGAGGTCACCCCGTCGCCTGCCGCTGCCAATGCCGCAGTGGTGGCAGGTGGCTCGGCAGCGGAAGTTGAGGTAGAGGCTAAGGGGACAGGCGGGGGAGGGGTGGCGGGGCCTACTTGGGGGGGCTCGCCCGCCGTGTTCCCCTCCATATTAAGCAGGGAGGGAGGGAAAAACACACTGGAGAAAAAAAAAAGGGGGGGGGGGGCGGCTAAAGGAAAGGCAGGTCAACCACTCCTCCTCGCTAGGCTGCAGGCAGGGAGGAGGGCACCGAAACGCAGGGAGATGCGGGAGTATCAAGGGCTGAGGGGGGACAGTCACCGACACCGGCTCCTCTAGTTACACTAGGGGAGGGAAGGTCACAATAACAGAAGGGGGTGCAGTGAATAACCAAAATGTGATGGGGGGGCACAAGCGCACGGGAGGGGGCATGGGCACACGAGGGGAGGGGTCAATCAGGGCAAGGGGGGCGCAAGGGAGCAACGAGGCTGGGAATGGGGCAGAGGAACCAAAGGGCTAACCGCAGGGCTGGGGTGGGACAACGAAACCAAACTACAGAGGGAAAAGGGCGGGGCAGGCAAACAAACTGAAGCTGGGGAAGGGCAAAAGGCTACAGAGGGCAAAGGGGGTAGGCAGCAAAGGGCAAAGCTGGGGGGCCTGTTGCAAAAGGGGAATGGGTCAGTCCAAGGGGGGGTAGGTGCGCCCACGAGCGCTTGCGAAAAGTCAATGTGCGGGCCGCCTGCCCGCCGCTGCAGGCCCAAACGCTGTCAGTAGGGCGTGGCAGGCCAGGAAAGCAGCAGAGTCCCAGAGGCAGGAGCGGAGACAGATGGAAAATGGGCTGTGGGGTTGGTGGTGGAGGGGGCAACGGTGGTGGTGGGGGTTTGGGGGGGGGGGGGGGACACACACAGATGGACCAGGGGGCAGGCTCCACGCCACACCCCCTGTGTCCCCACAAACACAGTCTAGACCCCCACCACTAGAGCACAGTTCGAAAATTACTCAGTCCAAATCAGCCCCCTCCACAGTGGTCTCCAGAGTCTCAAGCGCTCCCCCAGCAGCCGATGGACCGCGCAGTCCTCTTCCTCCACCTCCAGGCTCCAGCAGCTCCCCAGGACACGCACAGCACCCGCGGCAGCAGCAGCTCCAGCAACCCTGGCAGCCAGGCAGGAAGGACCCCCACAGGTGGTAGTGCTGATGGTGAAGGGGGGGGGGTCTTAGTTTCTCCCTCCAGAGATGGTGGGGAGGGGGGGTTGGCCGGCAAGGCCCCCCCACCCCTGACTCAGCAGCAGTGGTAGCAGCAGCAGTCTAGGGAGGGAGCTCTAGCCAGCAGCAGCCCAGGGAGTAAGGGAGAGCTCCAACTAGCAAGGCAGGTGGAGAGAAGAAGGAGAAGGAGGGAGAGCTCCAGCCAGGAGGGCAGCCACAGAGGACACTGAGCACGCTCTGTAGAGGGGTGGGTACTCCGCTCCAGCCCTGAGGGGTTTAAAACAGTCCTGGAGGAGGGCTGTGGAAGGACAAGATGCCTGGGCTGATTGGGAGGAAGCAGGCTCAGCTGGGGCCACGCCCCAATCAGGGCCCAGCTGGCCCTATAAAGGCTTGAGCCAGGAGCTCAAGCAGACAGTTCCTCTCTGTGTTCAGAGAGAGAGAGAGAGAGAAAAAAGAAAAGAAAAGAAAAGAAAAGAAAAGAAAAAGAAAAAGGGGGGAAAAAAAAAAAAAAAAAAAAAGGGCCTGGCTGCAGGGAACTTAACCAGGTATCTGGTGTAGAGCAGGGCTGGGGAAAGGCCAAGGGAGCTCTGGCCTAGGAAAGGCCTGGTAAAGCCTATTAGGTATTGGGTTGCAGGGGGCAGCCCACGGGTAGCCAGAGGCAGCAAGTCCAAACCCCTTTGCATGTGATGAGTGGCTTATATGCTCCAGTCTGCCCCAGTGAATGGGGGCTAGATGAGGCCTGGCAGTAGCCAAGACTGAGGTGAAGTGGGGATAGTGGGTGGGTGTTCCCCTGGGTGGGGAGACCCTGAGACTGAGGGGTTACTGCCAAGGGGGCAGCACCCCAGAGAAAGGGGCACTGAGTCCTGGGGGAGGACATGGGGGGGCCAGCAGTAAGGTGGATCACCAGCCTGCAGAGTGTGCTCCTGGCTGGAAAATGGGCAAATTCCCAAGGATGACCAACAGGAGGTGCTGCAGGGGTGAGTCCACCCCCTTACAGACCCATTTGCTTTTTTTTTTTATGTTCCTAGACAAGCGGTCGTCTGTGCGCGCCCCCCCCCCCCCCAAACAAAGGGTAACGTTAAAACATAAGATAGCTTTATTTACAAACAGTAGCAAAGGGACTGAGACAACATATGGAAAAACATGGGTTAAAAAAAGGAACATCCCTAAAAACAAAACTGGGCCAAATCCTGGGCCTTAAGTTGTTCACAGTGCTCCACCCTGCAACCCATTAGAAACCTTCCCATAACCTTCGAAGGAGATGGAACACTCCCACCAGAAACTGAGCTGGTCAAAGTGTTTCAAATTTTGAAACCTTGACCAAAAAAAAAATTTGTCAAAAGAATGTCACCCAGCTCTTTGCAATACCCTCTCTCAGGAGCCCACCCCGTTAGCCAAAGGCAATGCTCAGCTTGCCCAGCCTCAAGTCAACCCCCAAATATCTTCCAACGTTTTTTCAAACACAGCAGGCTTTGTGGTGTAAATCAGCAGAGGCATAGCTAATTGAGCTAGCTCTGACTTAACTCTTAGGTAAGCTACCATAGGGTGTGATGGGCTGTTCAGGCTCCATCTGCTGGAAAGAACCTTTCTGAGCAGGGACTTAACAGGGTCTGCTCTCATTGTTGGGATTGCCAAGGAACTCGGCAATGGCGGAGTGCAATGGGGCTGACAGCAGGAGGAAGGAGGGAGGAAAATCTATTAAAAGGAAAAGGCTAGAACAACCCGGCCTAGTGTGGAGAGCAGATGTTTCCTCGGCCCAGAGAATGGGGGTAAGGTTAGCTAGAGGAAGCACTATTTTACCTTAAAAATAACTTGGACCATAGAAAACTGTTTTTATGCACTCTGGCTGCAAGAAGTCATTTGCTTCATATTTGACTTTACTACAGGAGGCTTTGTTTTCATTTCCAGAAGCTGAAAGTTGAATGTAGACCAGCCAGCTCCTGCTGGGGACTGACAGACAGCCTATTCTCTTCCACAAGGATCTATCGTCCTTGTGTTAGTTTTTCCCCTATCCACTGGGTTGTTAGTATTAATAGAAAAGTTTGGAATGTACTAATATGAGTCTTAGACATGGAAAATATTGTGCATCTATAGCTGATGAGACTTAAAAGCATGTCTTATGTTGCAGATGATCCTGGCTTTAAACCTGATCCCTTACTTGTTGCATGTTCTGTGTAATTCCTCAGGCAACACAGAGCAGAGCTCTTCATTGCAGGGCTGGTATGAAAGACTAGAGGCTACAGTTATCTAGGACTTGGAATGCAATGGGGAGAGGAAAACAAATCTTTCCAGAGATTTACAGATCTAAATATTGTTTCTAGATGGAAAGTTTAGCCAGAGGAACAAATTTACCTTCAACTGTGAAGCCACAGATGATGTCTAGATATGTTCCTAAATGTTGCACCTCTGGCAGTGTGGTGGCTTCTTTAAACTTGACACCATCATGTAACAACCCATTCTATTCTGATGTAGTTCTTAGTTCTGTTATTCTTTATAGGTTCAGCACTTGCATGATAATGACCTGGGTGTTTGGGAATTCTTGCAGTGGTAGGAGGGCAAAAATGGAGATTTGTCCCAGTTTCAAGCAAGGGCCAGTTACACTACAATTGTGGTGTTGCCTGGCTACACTAGTTTGCATGAGTGCAGCTATGGCGGTTGAAATAATCAGTACTGACAAGGCCTTAGCTAGGTAATTCAGTGCAGTACAAGCCTGCATGGAGGGTAGGAGAAGGGATGAAACATAATAAAACAAAAGGGGACATTGCTATAACCATGAGATGGTGCTTCTTTGAAGGATTCTCCACTACTATCATTCTAATCTTCCAACTGTCCAAACAAAGACCTAGCTAAGTACTTCTGTCCAACAAACTAGAATCCTCTTCTCACAACAGAGAAAAGTGATCAGACTAAGAGGAAAAAAAATGAACCTAAGTCTAGAAGCCAGAAATTGTGAAGTGTTTGGGATGATTTATAAAATCAATGGAATCATGATATCTGAGCCCCCAGCAGGAGTACAAAACAGTGAAGGAATGTCCTATAGCAGTTAGGCTAAAAAGGCTGTAATACTCCAAAGATCATCAGAAAAAGCTTTCCTGACACAAGCCTCTGATTCAAAGACTCTTGTGGTGGTATAGAATAAAATGAACAACAGTGGTAAAGCTTTTAACTGGAATGACAAATCAAGAATTAGTTCTGCCGTAATCATCTGACGCTAACATCATACTTAGTTTATCTGGAATTCTTAGACAAATATTCCACAACTTTGTCACAGGACAGTCACATGACTTAAAGTACACTTTTTCCTAGTAACACTCTTTCTGATCTTATTCTTCACTCCATAATTACTGTGAACATATGTGATATCAGAAAAATACAGAATATGCCAAAAGAGGGGGGCAAATCCCCTAGGAGCCCGTTTTTAAAGAAAAACAAAACTAGTCTTGTTTTTTAAGTACTATCGCTAACTAGAAAGTGAGCTGCAAGCAAAACCAAACTTAATTGCACTTTATATATGATGAAGAATCAGTAAAGACTGTCTCCATCTTCTCTCCCCCCCCAACCCCATCCTCCCACAAAGCTTCCTGATTGCGTGGGGTTTTTACACTGGAAATACCAGGTCCTTGGCAATGATATCAAAGTTAACTGAGCTGCAGATCCTCTTACTTCTCACAACAGAGAAGGGAGGTTGGAAAAGAGGATGCGGAGTCTTGCTATTATTCTATCTACTCATGTTTACTGGCATGACCAGTTAAATCAAATCAGTTACTTATATCAAAGTATAAATAGAATTGAGTAGCTGTCCAGGACAGATGTTAACAATGAGTTTCTAATCATGTCTACTTGCTGGTGTTACTCTCTTCTAAACTAGAAGCAGGCTGCTAAATACTATGAAGACCATACATCATCTTTCACTTCTCCCTAAAACATGCTGTTTTTACTCGCATTTTAATATGAGATCTTATTTTGTCAAGTAGTTTGAGGAAGTATCTTTCCCATAGTTCTCTATATTTTGAACTGTGGAATAAAAAATGTCTGTTTCTCTCTCCCATCAAGATTGTTACTCTTTCTGGCTTTCCAGTTCTTTTGTCTTGTTTATGATCCTTAATCCTGTATTTGGTGATGCTCTGCCTAGAGTATTTCACGGTAGAAAGACAGCCTTACAGTAAAGAAAACTTGCAGATCTATAACAATCAAGCTGCTTCTCTTTGAGCAGTTCAGAGAATTCTGTTCAATGTTTCTGTTTTAAAAAGGAGTTTGAGCATTGTTCATTTCTCAGTTGGATTATTGGTAGCATGGCTTTGAGCATCAGTGAATGTTATTCCACTCCCAGATCTGAAGTTTGTGTATTGGTCTTCTAAGCTTTGTCTACATTGGGGATAATTTCTGGAAGATTTTTCTGCAGGGAATATAACTGGTTCTAAACCTGATAAGAATCTGAGGAAAACTGCTCTGGGATAGGAGTGTGTCTTGATTAAGATGATACCAGAACTACATATCTTGTGGGTTTTTTCTGTTGGTTAGCAGAGGAATAACCCTGTTCTAATACTACCAATATAGTAAAACCGATAGATTTCTACAAAGGCAAACAACTGTCTCACCCTTCATCCCTGAGCTGCAGCGGGAGGAGCTGCGGCCCAAGTTACATTCCTGTAAGGGGTTCCCCCAATGAACTTATCAAGATCCTCCACCAAAGAGGGAAATTATTTCTCATATGAACTTACACCAGGAGGAAGCAACAACTGAAAGGTTCCTCTTTTGTCTTGAGGTCCACCTTTAGTGATGAACTGTTCTCCTTGCCCTTATTCCATTGACCAGTCAGTCATTTTTCTGAACTCTCTCTAGAATGGTGTACACTCAAACACGTTTGAAAGCCAAAAGTTAAACAGGTGCAAAAGTCCCAGCACCTACTGTATCTCTTTAGGGACTGGGGGGCTGAGGTTGGGGAGAGGGAGTGCTGATGCTTTCACTAATGGTACCTTGCACTTCAGCCTCTTCTAGTTTGCTGCATTTGTGATACCAGCTATAAAGCTATTTAATGTGAAGATGACATTACCATGTCCACTGCATTTGGTGGCTGGTCCTGTGCCCACTGAAGCCAATGAGGGCTCTGATATTGGTTTCAATAGGTGCAGGATCAGACCATCTCAGCATGTGAATTATTTGGGCTAAGAACAACCCTCAATCTCTACTGGACCTAAGCAGACTATGGGCCAGAGACTTACATGCCATCTTGGCAGTATAAGGGGGCATTAAAGTGGGTTAAATGTAAATTTACTCACTTTAAGGCCCCTTTATATTGCCTGAGGTGTAAAGGGGGGCTTCAATATGAATGAGATACTGGCCCTGAATGTAACAGATGGAAGAAAGTGTAATAATATCAAAGAAGGAAGATAACTAGCACAACCTGCTAACATACAGGAGGTCAGAATCCAGGATTCCAGCTTTTTAGACGGAATGCTGAGCCCCTGAAGAAGGTTGCTTCATGCTTTAAAACCCTTCTGGGTCCCAGCAAGAACAATGCGCTTAAGAGACTCTGTACTAAGGCCTTGCCTAAACTAAAAACTTGTACCATTTCACTGGTATCGCTCAAGTGATACAAGTGTGGATGGAATTATATTGGTATAAAGGTGCTTTATACCAAAATAGCTATTCCCACATGAGGAGGCAAGTAACTAAACTGTTACAGAAGTACCTTTGTATCAGTGTAACAGCATCCACAGTAGAGTTTATACTGACATAACTATACTTTTGTATAAAATCACATGCCTAACTGATCTACATATACTGGTACAAGTTCAAATGAAGACCAGGCATTAACTAACCCACCTCAGCCGGGAAAGTCAGCTCAACACTGAGGTCTTTTTAGGTAGGATGAGGGAGGAATAGTACATACATAATAGTCAAAGTGCAGGCCAAGAATTTTGCATCTTTGTGAACACTTCCAGTAAGAGAATGTTGCACTGCAGTGGTAAGATTGACATTTTATAATAGAGATATTGAGAAGTGTTGTGAAACAGCTGCAACAGTCTAGCACCGCTGCTGTTGCTCATAGTAAAATAACCGAATAGTGATGAATGTATACCACTGATGGGACTACTGTTCTGCATACACTTCTGAGGTAGACCATGTTGGTTGGGGGAAATAGTAAACAATGTATCAGTGCTATGATGACTAGGAAGCACAGAATTACCTGGAGAATATTTCAGAAAAAGTAATAACTAAAGTCTATATGCTTCCTCACTCAGAAAATTCTTCCCTAAAACTACTCTAAATCCAACCCTGAATCCTGCACACACACCGGCAGGTAATCCTACAAATTGTATTCTGCTTTAATATTAACCAAAGTGTGTGCTAGCTACATAAACATACTCGCTACAGGCCAAATTTAGTACTGTGTGACTAGCTCTAGGAGTAAGGCAAACAGGATGTCAATGTGTGAAAAATGTAACACGGATATTCTACTTCAAACAATGGCATGAAGATTAAAACAAGAGAAGGCTTCCGACAGCCACAGGGAAAAGCCCTAGGAACCTACAAGTGCAAGCAGCTTGCTTGTGGCCAGAGTTCAGATTCTAGGACTCCACCACAGCACTGTTTTGAGGAGCAATTTGTGTATTAGTATAAGTACAAAAATATGTTCCCTTGCTTCAGAATTCCTAAATACTGCTCTACCAGAATAACTGGACATAGGGCTTATCCAGTCACATCCATTAACAGTAGTTTTGCTCGGCCTTCTGGCTAAGAGAGGTGAAAACATTATTAACCTGTTCATGTGCAGGTAAAATTCACATATACAGTAAATCACATACTCCATGTCAGGAGTTCCATAACTCTTCTCTGCAACTGTCAGAAGGGAAACATCTGTACCTGCACAGTGTCATTTGGTTGCTTTTAAACACAACAAATGACTACAGCACTGCAAGGTATACAAAGATGGTATTATAGCAACTTTTCCCCCTTCCTATATTGTGAGGTTAACATCTGTAACACTGGTTGGGAAACTTGAAAGCTACTCCACTAGAGCCAGACAGACGTCACAAAGGGAGGGTGGCAAACTATTGTGTAGACTCTTCACTGAAGCTGCAGAACTCACAAATTCTTACTCCTGACTTTCCTAGAACTCCTATCTCTCATGCAGCTGTACTCATGACAGCAAGCTAGAACCAGGAAAAGTGCCCTGATGGCAAAACCAGCTCCTGCCTAGGGTCCCGATTTTATAGGGACAGTCCTGATTTTTGGGTCTTTTTCTTATATAGGCTCCTGTTACCCCCCCACCCGCATCCCGATTTTTCACACTTGCTGTCTGGTCACCCTACTCCTGCCACACCACGTGATGGGAAGAGGTATGGTGAAATTCTTGGGCCATCAATTTTTCATATCAACTTTTAATACATTCTAATAAATCTGAAGCCCCTCTTCTCTCCTGCCTATTCCCTAAGAAGGAAAGAGCACAGAGCTGCATTCTCTCCTGGAACCCCTGCAATGGGAGGGACAGCACTCTCCCCTCCCCCACCTCTTCCCATGAATCACTGCAGCTTTCCCATTCAGAAAACTGAAAGTGACATTCAGTTCCTGGCTGCCCAGAGCCATCTGAATAGCAGCAGTGAAATTTACCCTGGTCTAGATAATTTCACTCTGCTTCTTGGGAAAGGATGGAGCAGCCACAGAGACCCTTAACCAATCTGGTATCAGGCTCTCAAAAACAGCACTGCATCAGTTCACATTTGGAAGCGCTTATGGCTGGAAATGTAACTTTTAAAAAGGCTGTAGGAAGTTGCTAATGGAATTCTTTTAAATTCTGCTCTGTTTAAAAAAAAAAAAAAAAATTCATATTACAAATGTTATATACAGCTTAGTGTTTGCACAGGCAGGGCTGGCTCCAGGCACCCAAGCACATGCTTCGGGCGGCGGGGGGAGCGCGGCGCGGCATTCCGCCGGAGGGGGGCGCTCCGGTGGCGCAGCGCTGGGGGGGGTGGGCTCCGGTTGCGCGGGGCTCGGCGAGGGGGCAGCATGGGCACGGCGCTAGAGCGGGGTTCCGGCGGCACTCGGCGGGGGGGGGGGGCGGCGCGGCACTCGGCGGGGGGGGCGGCGCAGGGGGGTTCTGGCACGCGGCGCTCGGTGGGGGTGTGGCGCGGGTGCGGCGCTCGGTGGGGGTTCCGGTGGCGCACGGCAGGGGGTGGGGGCGGGCTCCGGCGGCGCGGCGCTGGGGGGGGGCGGCGTGGGGCTCGGCGCTCAGAGGGCGGGTTCCGGGTTCTGGCAGCGCTCGGCGCGGGGGGGGGGGTGTGGCACTCGGCGGGGGGACTCGGGGGCGGCGTTTTTTTTTTTTTTTTTGATGCTTGGGGCAGCAAAAAAGCTAGAGCCGGCCCTGTGCACAGGTCTCTAGACAAACAAACTAGCTGGCTTATGACAGCATGTATGAGGAAGGGAGCTGTAGCTCCCATTTTACAGATGGGACTGAGGCAGAGGTTAAGTGACTCTCCCAAGGTATCTGTGCTGAGCTGGTGCTAGAACTCCATGGGATTCCAGACCCATGCGCCTTCCAGTAGATGAATCTGTGACACATACATTTGGTCAGTAGAGGAAGAATTATATTCCAGTAGTTTTAAATTCTTGATACAATGTCTGAGTAATATTTTATACTAGTACAACCTTAGCATTGTACCCATATATCTAGACAGCACACAGGGAACAGCTCTAATTTTTCACCTGGTACAAAAGCATAGGTGAAATGCACAGTGCAGAATGCTGTTAGCAAGACCTGCCTGCTGTGTATTTAACGTAAGGCGTTTTAATGAAACGCTGAATTGAGGTGACACCATGTACACATATATAAATACACAATAACAACTGAGGATGGAGCTTAGGCCGGGGATCTCCTTCCCCCACCCCCTTTTGTGGCAGAATGAGGAAACACAATCTCCACCGCAACCCCAGAATTGCTTTTGTTGTTTTGATTAGAGCAAATCCGTGGCCACCTTGGGCCAAGCGGCACGGCAGCCTTCTCTTTCCGAAAGGATCTTACCTGCTACCAGCGGGGGTCAAAAAGCCAGGAGCAAAAAATTACGCTGGACATCACCCCGCTGCACTGACAGCGCCGGCCAGGGGGGCGTTGGGAAACCTGTCAGCCTGCATAATGGGAATGTGGCGGACCCTGGGTTTCTCCAGCATCCAACGTACGTAAACAAACCTCCCCAGATCTTCCCTCGGAGCGCAGTGCACCCACACCCCCCTGCATCCCAGCCGCTCACGCCCCCCACCCCAGATCGGGACCATGCACAGACAAGATGCAACCTGGGGCAACACAAAACGAACCGGCCCCACCCGGGCGCATGAAAACCCGGGAGGGGGAGCTGAACAGCAGGGCGGGTCAGCGGGGCATCTCCTGCCCCGACTAGGCCCCTTCTGCCGCGACCGGCCCAGCCCGGCGCTCAGTGCCTGCCGGGCGCTGCTCCAGCGGGAGGCTACAGTGTGGCGCACGCCTCCCGGGAGCGCGGCGCTCCGCGCGGGCCCTTTACCTGCTGATCTTCTGGGCGAAGGCGCGGCGCTCGGCCATGGCGGCGGCTGCTCGGGCGGGGAGCCCAGCGCGTCTCCCCGCGCCTTCCTCGCGGCCGCCGCTCAGCCTGGAGCAGCCGAAGGAGCCGGGAAAGGGAGCCGTACTGCTCCGGAGAGACACGCAGCCTGAATTTGCCGGCCCAGCATGCAACCAGATTCCACGCTGACAATCCCATCCCACCCCTTCCAGGCAAGGGGGCGGGGGAAGGGGGAGGATGAGCCGCTCTTAGCCGATATGCGGTACGGCGGCGGGGGGAGCCCAAGGGCTGTCTGAGGAGTTATTGTCCCATTTTAGGGCGGGGGTTAGGGCAGAGCTGCCCCAGGCCCCCAAATCTCCTCTTGGGGCGTGACTGGGAGTCTCCCTTCCTCCGCCCTAGCCAGCGCTGGGAGGGGGGACCACGACACGCTTCTTAACGCCATTGGAATACATGGAAGAGGGGAGCCGGGGAGCTTTGCAGGCAGGCCCTGGGGAGAAGCGACAGGGCAGAGATTCTGCTGGACAAGGCAGGGAGCGTCCCTGGCTGGCAGATGATTCTTTTCAGGCCTTTCCCAGTGAGGGCGGATAAATAGACGTGTTGGAACCCACCTCCCAGCTCCACGGGGTGTGGAAATCCAGCCCCTGACTTGGGCCCCACAATACACGGGCCATGCTTTGTTCCACAGTGTCAGCCTGGAGTCTGTCTGTCAGACTGTCAGCTCTCTGGGCAGGGGCGCTATGGCTGTACACTACACAGGGTTAAGCAGGCTGTTTTCCCCTAACCAAATAACATCCATCTCTTACAGATAAGTATGATAACACTTCTCACAAGGAGATCGCTAAGCGCTTTGCAATTATTGTAACATATTTAGCCTCACACCATCCCTCCAAGTAGGATTATCCTCATTTTACATCCAAAGAAGTGGGCTGTAGTCCACGAAAGCTTATGCTCTAATAAATTTGTTAGTCTCTAAGGTGCCACAAGTACTCCTGTTCCTCATTTTACAGATAGCAAAGTGAGGCATAGAGAGGCCAAGTGATTTACCCAAGGTCACACATACCATCTAGCGCAGGGAATTGAACCGAGGTTGCCTAATTCTTAGATTTCTACCCAAATCACTGGGTCATTCTTCCTCGCTAGAAACGTGGGTTGCTGGCCATTCTAACTTGTGAGTGCATTCTCCCAACTGGGTTCAGATTACAGACATTTTGAAAGAATCCTGAAATACCTTTTGGTGTAGACAAGACATCATTGTGCTGTGACTCTTACATTTTATACCTTTTGATTTAGTCAAGTAACAAGCCAAAAGGTCAATTTTTCTGCATTTTTTTTTTCATTTTATTACATCCATTCTACCCTCTGCCCCTCTGTTTTGTCCATTTGCATCTTTAAGTGATGGAGCTGTCTTCATTTGTCACACGGCACCTAGCACAATGGGTCTTGATCCTTTCACTAGGTGCTGCTGTAATACAAATTATCAATAATAGCCATATAATGTTGCACACTGATGATCGGATATACTTTGTGCTTGCCTAGCAGTTCTTCATCTAAGATCTCAGCATGCTTTAGAAAGGGGAAGTATTGTTATTCCCATTTTACAGATTAAACATAAAATCATAGAACTGATGCAGGCAGAGGGTGCAGCAGAGGCAGCTGGAGCCCCAGCCCTTTAAATAGTCCCGGAGCCTCCCTCTATCCCAGGGCTCTGGGGGCTATTTAAAGGCCTGGGGCTCCCCTGCTTCTACCGCCCTGGCCCTTTAAATAGCCGAGGGAGCCCTGGGGAAGCAGCGGGGCTCCAGCGGCTATTTAAAGGACCAAGGTAGCTGGAGCCCCACACCCCCTGCCCTGCCCGCAGCCAGCCCCTGTGTCCAGCCAGCTCTGCACCTCCTGCCCGCAGCCAGCTCCTACTGCACCCCCTGCCCTGCCTGCAGCCAGCCCTGCACCCCCTGCCCACAGCCAACCCCTGCCACACCCCCCTGCAGCCCTGCCTGAAGCCAGCCAGCCCCACGCACACCCCTGCCCGCACCAGCCCTGCACCCCCTGCCCTGCCCACACCAGCCCCGCACCCCCTGCCCTGTCTCCAGCCAACCCTGCCACAACCCCCTGCCTGAAGCCAACCAGTCCCGCACTCCTTTGTCTCCAGCCCTGCCAACCCCTGCCGCACCCCCCTGCAGCCTTGCCTGAAGCCAGCCAGCCTGCCCCACACCCCCCTGTCTCCAGCCAGCCCCGCACCCCTTGCCCTGCTTGCAGCCAGACCCTACCTCCAGTCAGCCCCTGCCCTGCCTCCAGCCAGCCCCATGTCCACTGGTGCCCTGCAGTTCCCAGGGCAGTAACCCTGAACATCTGCTTCAATGAGGGGGGGCAGGGAGAAGCTGGGACCCACACATGTGCACACCACTAGGGTGACCAGACAGCAAGTGTGAAAAATCGGGACAGGGGGTAGGGTAATAGGATCCTATATACGAAAAAGACCCAAAACTCGGAACTGTCCCTATAAAATCGGGACATCTGGTCACCCTACCACACCCCCAGGGAGTGGCGGGGACCCACACATGTGAAACGGAGCTCATTAATAACCGATCATATGATCATAATATATATGCAATGTACATAATATATAATTTTATTATTTATATAGTTATGGAAAGTAAATAATACATGGAAGAAATTAAAGGCTTTCTTTTACATTTTTTTTTTTTTTTTTTTTTTTTTTGTTAGTCATCCCTACCGGGCCCCGCCAAAAATGTTCGAATTGGGCCCCGCACTTTCTAAAGCCGGCCCTGACTTCAGTCACCCTGATATTTGCTGGGAGAGCAATACAGCGGTGCACAGACAATCCAGGAAGTTTTTGGAAAGTGTAGGGGACAATTTCCTGGTGCAAGTGCTGGAGGAACCAACTAGGGACAGAGCTCTTCTTGACCTACTGCTCAAAAACAGGGAAGAATTAGTAGGGGAAGCAAAAGTGGATGGGAACGTGGGAGGCAGTGACCATGATATAGTTGAGTTCAGGATACTGACACAAGGAAGAAAGGAGAGCAGCAGAATACGGACCCTGGACTTCAGAAAAGCATTCTCTGACTCCCTCAGGGAACTGATGGGCAGGATCCCCAGGGAGAGTAACATGAGGGGGAAAGGAGTCCAGGAGAGGTGGCCGTATTTTAAAGAATCCTTATTGAGGTTGCAGGAACAAACCATCCCGATGTGTAGAAAGAATAGTAAATATGGCAGGCGACTGGCTTGGCTTAACAGTGAAATCCTTGCTGATCTTAAACACAAAAAAGAAGCTTACAAGAAGTGGAAGACTGGACAAATGACCAGGGAGGAGTATAAAAATATTGCTCAGGCATGCAGAAGTGAAATCAGGAAGGCCAACTCACACTTGGAGTTGCAGCTAGCAAGGGATGTTAAGAGTAACAAGAAGGGTTTCTACAGGATGTTAGCAACAAGAAGGTGGTCAGGGAAAGTGTGGGCCCCTTACTAAATGGGGGAGGCGACCTAGTGACAGAGGATGTGGAAAAAGCTAATGTACTCGATGCTTTTTTTGCCTCTGTCTTCACAAACAAGGTCAGCTCCCAGACTATTGCACTGAGCAGCACAGTATGGGGAGGTGGTGACCAGCCCTCTGTGGAGAAAGAAGTGGTTCGGGACTATTTAGAAAAGCTGGATGAGCACAAGTCCATGGGACCAGATGCGCTGCATCCGAGGATGCTAAAGGAGTTGGTGGATGCGACTGCAGAGCCATTGGCCATTATCTTTGAAAACTCATGGCGATCAGGGGAGGTCCCAGATGACTGGAAAAAGGCTAATGTAGTGCCTATCTTTAAAAAAGGGAAGGAGGATGATCCGGGGAACTACAGGCCAGTCAGCCTCACCTCAGTCCCTGAAAAAATCATGGAGCAGGTCCTCAAGGAATCAATTTTGAAGCACTTAGAGGAGAAGAAAGTGATCAGGAACAGTCAGCATGGATTCACCAAGGGCAAGTCATGCCTGACTAGCCTAATTTCCTTTTATGATGATATAACTGGCTCTGTGGATGAGGGGAAAGCAGTGGACGTGTTATTCCTCAACTTTAGCAAAGCTTTTGATACGGCGTCCGACAGTATTCTTGCCAGCAAGTTAAAGAAGTATGGGCTGGATGAATGGACTATAAGGTGGATAGAAAGCTGGCTAGATCATCGGGCTCAACGGGTAGTGATCAATGGCTCCATGTCTAGTTGGCAGCCGGTATCAAGTGGAGTGCCCCAAGGGTCGGTCCTGGCGCCGGTTTTGTTCAATATCTTCATTAATGATCTGGAGGATGGTGTGGATTGCACCCTCAGCAAGTTTGCAGATGACACTAAACTGGGAGGTGTGGTAAATACGCTGGAGGGTAGGGATAGGATACAGAGGGACCTAGACAAATTAGAGGATTGGGCCAAAAAAACCTGATGAGGTTCAACAAGGACAAGTGCAGAGTCCTGCACTTAGGATGGAAGAATCCCATGCACTGCTACAGACTAGGGACTGAGTGGCTAGGCAGCAGTTCTGCAGAAAAGGACCTAGGGGTTACAGTGGACGAGAAGCTGGATATGAGTGGACAGTGTGCCCTTGTTGCCAAGAAGACTAATGGCATTTTGGACTGTATAAGCAAGGACATTGCCAGCAGATCGAGGGACGTGGTTTATTTGGTATTGGTGAGGCCTCATCTGGAATACTGTGTCCAGTTTTGGGCCCCACACTACAAGAAGGATGTGGAAAAACTGGAAAGAGTCCAGCGAAGGGCAACAACAATGATTAGGGGGCTGGAGCACCTGACTTATGAGGAGAGGCTGAGGGAACTGGGATTATTTAGTCTGCAGAAGAGAAGAATGAGAGGGGATTTGATAGCTGCTTTCAACTACCTGAAAGGGGATTCCAAAGAGGATGAATCTAGACTGTTCTCAGTGGTACCAGATGACAGAACAAGGAGTAATGGTCTCAAGTTGCAGTGGGGGAGGTTTATGTTGGATATTAGGAAAAACTTTTTCACTAGGGGGGTGGTGAAGCACTGGAATGGGTTACTTAGGGAGGTGGTGGAATCTCCATCCTTAGAGTTTTTAAGGTCAGACTTGACAAAGCCCTGGCTGGGATGAGATTTAGTTGGGGATTGGTCCTGCTTTGAGCAGGGGGTTGGTGTAGATGGCCTCATGAGGTCCCTTCCAACCCTGATATTCTATGATTCTGGGAGCTGCTTGAGGTAAGCACCGCCGGGACCCTGCGCCTCTGAGCCTCTCCCCGCACCCCAACCTCCTGCCCCAGCCCTGATCCTCCTCCTGCCCTCCATTCCCCTTAATCCCAGCCTGGAGCACCCTCCTGAACCCCAAACTCCTCATCCCCAGCCCCACTCCAGAGCCTGCACCTCCAGCTGGGGCCCTCACCACCCCCCCCAACCCTACTCCCCAGCCCAGAGCCCCTTCCTGAACCCTGAATGCCTAATTTCTGGCCCCATCCCAGAGCCCGCTCCCCCAACCAGAGCCCTCACCCCCTCCCGCACCCCAACCCCAATTTTGTGAGCATTCATGGCCCGCCATACAATTTCTATTCAGAGATGTGGCCCTTGGGCCAAAAAGTTTGCCCATCCCTGTTCTAGATGTTTGCCATAATTAAGTCACACCTTGATTGCCATGACATCACAATGAGACCATTTGTTCGCTTTAAGAAGTAATAGCCACTCAAAGCCATGAGAAACTGGTCTCAATCTGATGTGTGGGCTCAATACTTCACTCCAGTGAATTTATGTAGCTCTAATACACATTAATTTCACTTTATGTGGCTTCAGTTCCGGTTCATGTAGAATCACATTCCCTGAGTTTGGTTTCAAACAACCCCTGAAGCTCAAGGTAAAACTAAGATGAATCTACCAAGTTTCACCTGGTTTTGAACTTAAACCATGAAAACTTTGCATGGTTTTTATAATGAAACCATAAACAGATCCAGGTTCTTTCCCTTTAACAAACCTTTTGTTGTATGCTGCTGTTACTATTTGCATTGCCTAGGGGCCCCAGTCATAGACCAGAACCCATATGATAAGTGCTGTATAAACACAGACCAAAAAGATGGGCCCTGCCCAAAAGGGCTTACGGTCTAAGTAGAAGACAAAAGCCAACAGATAAATATAGACAAATGGGGGAGTCCGAGCCAACAATGCGTCATGATAGGCAGTGGTCTTTGCACAGTAGCAGCCTAACCATTGTCACTGACCTATGAATTTTAAGTTTGTGATTAAACCAGTTACATTTCACTTAGTATAGCGTTTGCGAAAAACTGAAACCATCTCTAGTATTTGCAACAAGGCAAAAGTCAGAGCAAATACTGAACAAATGGCTTTAACTGGAGAAAGGAGGGCTTTGTGGAGACAGCAGGAGTAGCTGAGAAGAGAGTTGCTGGGCTGCAAAACAGATGCCCTGTCTCCACAAGGGAAATCTTCTAAAACATTTTCACTGTTGCTAACATTGTTCCTGCTCAACATGTTTAGTGTAGGCTAAATTGTAATAGGGTCTAAAAACCTTGTCAGCTGCCCATCTTCTAAGGCTCCTAATGATGCTAACACCAGTGATGACAAGGTCACAGTGAATGGACTCTGACTTCATCAGGGCTAATGGGCTAGATCAGTGGTTCTCAAACTTTTTTTTTTTCCATGGACCACTTGAAACTAGCTGAGGGTCTCAGTGCACCACTTAATGATCTTTCCAAATGTTTGTACCATTAGCTAACTATTGTAAAGCACTTTGGATAAAAGCACTATATAAAAAAAACCTTAATAATAATTAACATTTTTTGTTCTACAAATAAAAGCACACAACTCATATTTTAATATCAGTAGTCTAACCTTTCTAATGTGATGGATGTGCCCTCTCTCCCCTGCCGTGGCAGCCCCTGAGGTGAGGCTGGGAAGGGGGGGGGAGGGCATCTCTCCCTCTCTTCCCCACCGCAGCAGCCCCCGAGCTGAGGCTGGGAAGGAGGGGGGTCTCTCCCCTGCCACAGCAGCCACAGAGCTGAGGCTGGGAAGGAGGTCTGTCTCTCCCCAGCAGCCGCAGCCCTGCAGCTGGGGAAAGTCACCTCTTTCTCTGGCCACTGCAGCCCTGCATGTCCCAAATTCCCTCCATCCCCACTTCTCACCCCACCGCTCCCTCCCATCTACCCTCTATTTCCCCCAAGGCCTCCACCTCACCTTTCATGTGCGTCTTCTCCAGGGTCCAGGCACCTATTAGTGGAGCCAAGCCTGCGGTCAGAAGCACTCCTTCCAGCAGCCGACGGTGGGCCTCATGTGCGGGTGGATGCTGACCCACGACCAGTTAAATAAGACACTTGGGTGGTTTTGCATTGCTCAGATGAACACCTTCGGGCCCTTCCCCAACAACCAGCAGTACACAAGAGACTACGACAACGCGTACACCATGAAGTCCATCATGGGGGACATCACTCAGGACTGGGTGGGCTGCATGCAGGTGGTCATCAAGACCCACTGACCAAGACCCCTTCAGGCCAAACATTGTGAGACTTACACCAGTGGAAAGAGAAGATTTTTATCACTACAGTAGGGGACACAGCACATGGATCTAGTCCTGTAACTTACTGAGAGACTTGGCTTTAGAATTATGATGATATTGCGTACAGAAAAGCTAATACTGACGATTCAGAGGTTTCTAAGATTCTGATTATAACTCTTCTTTCCTTCTGAATGCCAAACTATTGGACTCATAGTAACAAAAGAACCTGGCTTGGCATATAGGGACATGAAAAATAGTCCCAATTTTTTTAAATTTTGTAAATATAGGTTAAAAACTTTCTAAAATATTTTTTCTATTAAATTTGTGGTATATAGTCAATACTTAATAATATGGGGTATAATTTTCAAAAGCACGTAAGTCCCATTGATTTTCATTGAGGCTTAGATTCCTAAGTCACTTTTGAAAATGGCACTTCAATAGAAAAATTAAATAAGTCCCATTTTCAAAAGAGACTTAGGAATCTAAGTCTCAATAAAAGTTAATGGGACTTAGGATCCTAGCTCACTTTTGAAAATTTTTACCTGTCGTGTAAAGATTTTATGATTGATTACTCATCAGGATGGCTTGACTTGTAGAACTTGAGTAATGTGGCTTTCCCAAATAAAACCTTTAAACTACACCATCATGCAGTGTAATATACCATTGCAAATACCTGTAATATATTCTTTATGCATTGTTTCTGATTAGATCTACAGTGAGAAGGGAAAATATAACTTGATCATTTGATAAAATTTGTAGTATCAATTATAGCTCACACTCTGTGCTGTTCTTCCAAGATGTACACCACAGTAAGGCACAACGCAAGGGGGATGGACTGCAAAAGTAGCTTTAAGCCACATTTGCATACATTTGATTCTGAGCTCCACGTCCAGGGTCCCTTGTAGCACTCAGTCGGCTCTGCACAGGGAGGTTGCATCCACAATGCACTGTAAAGTAAAGAATTCAGGAGCTACTCTAATTTACCATGTCCCCCTTCCAGGCTTTCTATTAGCTATTGCACAGCAGCTGATAAATGAGAATCTCGGTCACTAAATGTACTGGATAGAGCTGGGCAAATCCCCCACCCCCATTTATTTATTTATTTATTGGAAAATAGTAAAATCACACCAAAATCTGCCTTTTTCAGGGCACCAAAACTATTCACAAACTTGCGTTGAATTTGGTGAATAGTTTTGGCTAGAAAAAAGCCTGGAAATGTCTAAATATTTTTTAAACAAACCATTTTGACGTTTTGTTTTGAAATGACCTTTTCAAAATGAAATGTTGATTCAAAAGGTTATGTTCGACCCAAATTACATTTTGGGGTGGTTTTGGCAAGAAAAAAATTGGAAAAAAAAATCAGTTTTGGTTCAAAAAGAACCAAATTTGGGAAGGGGGATGGGTAGATTTTTGGATTCAGACATTGAACCAAGAAGCCAGTTAATAGCTCAGCTCTAGTTGGGATTCCACTCCTGCTCTGGCACAACACGTGTGCGTAGGAGGAGGCCTGTGTAGGGCTGCCTCTGGCTGTCCTATGCCAAGCCCATGTCAGAAGATTTCTCCCTCTTCCAGCTAAGGGGCTCTTAGGGTGCCTGTACATCACTGCAGCAGCATACCCTATGGGGGCAGAATCATTCCTTTTTTTCCCCCCCTTTTTTCTTTTTTTTTAAATAAATTATTTTGTTTTCATTTTGTTCAAGCAGGTAAATATCCATACGTAGCAAAGTATAGAAGTAATAATAGAGATGAGAAAATCCTGACTTCATGTTATCTAATGTGTAAGATCTGCCCACATAGAGAAGAATGTATATTTAAGTTTCCCAGCTATAAAATGAATAAAACGAATATAGTCTTGTAGCTAATGTAGATTAAACCATTATTTATATTCCCTCAGTGTAGACTTATCCATTGCAGATTGATAGGCTTTCTCCATATATTTGGTCTAAATATGAAAAAAATCTCTCAACCCAGTGAACCTCAACAAGCAAATATCAGAAAAATAATAGAAACATTTCTTGTTACTTTCCAGATAACTGCAGCCCAGCAACAAACTACCACATCAGTGCCAATGAATTTAAATCATATCAGATGGGTGAGGCTGGTAGAAATGTATACATGACCTTGTAAGGAAGACCAACAGATACTGTAGATTGACTGTCTCAACATTTTTCAGCGCATGGAACATTAACCAACAGAATGAAGGGAAAACTGAAGATCTGTAAGAAAAGGTGCAGTCTCTTTTCTAGTATGCTCCCAATAACAGCAAACACTAACATTCATGTTATCAACAAATCTTTTCTCCACACTACTGACAGGCAGTCTGACTGATCTTCTGGTTCAGAACCATAAACTCGGCATTCTAATCCTAGTGCTGCCACTGACTTGCTGTGTGAGTGACAACCTCTCACCTCGATTTCCTCATCTCTAAAACTGGAGATAATCTTTACTTGAAAAGGTGGTGTGGAACTAATTCGCTAAATTTTATACATTGCTTTTGAAAATATAAAGTGGTATGTAAGAGCTAAGTAGTACTGTGATCCTGCAACCATTACTGGAGTAGTGCCATGAATAATGCTATGGAAGTCAATGGCAGTACTCGCAGAAAGCTCTACACTGGGGTAGTATGCATTTGCAGATCTGGGCCAATCATAATTAAATGAACTTGAATAAATTGTTTGTAAATGCACTTATTCTCTAACAAAATAAATTTGTATATAATAAAGAAGAGAATGATTTTACAAACCTCACACACATAAACCTGCTAAAATGCATTTATACCTTATGAATTGCCTGTCAGCATGGGATTGTGGGGATCAGTGTTTGACTTCCACTGATTCAATAACAAACTTCCTAGATTCACATTAAAGGGTTGCCTTTTCTAAATGCCATTTTGGCAAATTCAGTTTGTCCTTCGAAAGCTGAGTTGTGTTCTTTCTGAAATTAAAATAAAACTGGACCCTGTAGGCGAGAAAGAGACCAAACCTAACATCAAACTAAAATATGTTAAAGGAAATGGATACATACAAAAATTCATAGGAAAAGCTTGTGAAAATAATCAAGAAGAACCTGGTCAAGAAGGATTCCTCTATGGAGTGAAGATAAAGGAGCTGTTCGGGGAGCAACAATACACCTCTACCCCAAAATAATGCTGTCCTCGGGAGCCAAAAAATCTTACTGCATTACAGGTGAAACCATGTTATATCGAACTTGCTTTGATCCACTGGAGTGCGCAGCCTTGCCCCCCCAGAGCACTACTTTACCGCGTTATATCCGAATTCGTGTTATATCGGGGTAGAGGTGTATATGGAACATCTCAGCTACCATCTGTCTACCTGTGCTTTTGGAAAAGCTCTAACAGGCTCATACTTTGCTGATGACAAAATATCACAATTGTTGAAGACACTCTGCTTATGTCTGAATTTGCAACACCTGAGGAAGCAGATGCATCAGGTGAGGTATTCAACTTGGGTAGTCGCTCTCTTTGGTTCAAAAATTACAGCCTATGGCCTTGATCCTGCAAAGGCACATACACATGCTTAACTTTACACACAGCAGGGTCACAACAAGTTGAAATTTTTATTTTCAACTGAACGGAAATGAGATTTGAAAAAATTAAACAGGACCTCTGCTTCAGTTTCCCTGGCATGCCTAGAGCAGGGGCTGAGCCAAGGTTACTGCCACAAAAGCTGATTAAGTATCTATCTATCATATCTCTCCTAGGTGTTCTAGAAATTCCTGTAACTAAAATATCTAAGGGCTGAATACATTAGAGTGTGTAAACTGAAATTAATGTAGTTGTCAAGGCTGCTTCCCCACTTTGAACTTTAGGGTACAAATGTGGGGGCCTGCATGAAGACTTCTAAGCTTAACTACCAGCTTAGATCTGGTCCGCTGCCACCATTCCCAAGTGGATTCCCTTCCCTGGGAAGCCTTGAGAAACTCTTCACCAATTCCCTGGTGAATACAGAGCCAAACCCGTTGGGTCTTAAAACAAGGAGAAATTAACCATTCCCCTCCTTCCTCCCACCAACTCCTGGTGGATCAAGATCCAAACCCCTTGGATCTTAAAACAAGGAGAAATCAATCAGGTTCTTAAAAAGAAGACTTTTAATTAAAGAAAAAAGGTAAAAATCATCTCTGTAAAATGATGGAAAATAACTTTACAGGGTAATCAAACTTAAAGAGCTCAGAGGACCCCCCTCTAGCCTCAGGTTCAAAGTACAGCAAACAGAGATAAACACTCTAGTAAAAGGTACATTTACAAGTTGAGAAAACAAAGTAAAAACTAACACGCCTTGCCTGGCTGTTTACTTACAAGTCTGAAATATGACAGACTTGTTTAGAAAGATGTGGAGAACCTGGATTGATGTCTGGTCCCTGTCAGTCCCAAGAGCGAACAACAACCAAACAAAGAGCACAAACAAAAGCCTTTGCCCCCCCCCCCCCCCCAGATTTGAAAGTATCTTATCCTCTTATTGGTCCTTTGGGTCAGGTGTCAGCCAGGTTACCCGAGCTTCTTAACCCTTTACAGGTAAAAGGATTTTGGAGTCTCTGGCCAGGAGGGATTTTATGGCACTGTACACTGGAGACCTGTTACCCTTCCCTTTATAGTTATGACAGTAGTCAATAGAGGACATCATAATGTAGAACTTGGGAGAAGCATATTGTGTTGTTTAGAGGTGCTTGTAATTATTAGAACTGGGAGCACTGGCTGTTGGGAGTTTGAAAGGACAGGAAACAGGAAGGAGCGGGGAGGAGTTGAGGAGGCTGAGTGAGAGTTACAGAGGGTGCAGCAGCAGCTTGGTAAACAGGTTTCCACTGTAAAAATAAAGTCCTGTTGAAGTTTGTTAGTACCTTGCCTGGTTAATACAACACATATTGACCTTCTTGACTAAAGCAACAAACAGTTTCCTTTTTAACACTAGAATAATTGTCTTTTGGGTCTATTTTTTAGTATTTTATGGTTCACAAATGTGTTTATTCACACACACCACTGGGGCTTGGAGATCCTTCCATGCATTTCTCAAAAGTCTGGAAATTCCTATTTCTCCCCTTTAACTCTTCCTTCACCCTTCCTCCAGCCTTTACATTACAGTAATGGATGGGTGAGGCTTAGACCTGTTAATCAGCAGCACAGTTTCAGTAAAGAGCAACTCTGGACACTTCCTAACAGCCTACTGGACATGAAGCGTAAATATTGACCACATGGATACATTACATTTCAGCGTCTATCAGACTAATTAAGAAATAAACTTTCTTTTAAACTGCTGAGTGATCAAATGAAGCTCGACTGCACTCACTGCTCTTCACGCAGTAACTTAGTTTCATGGGCAGAAATGTGACTATTTCTATTATTGAAAATAGAAACATGTATCTCAAGTACAGAAAACTACTAAATAACTGACTTCAAGGCACTGGCCCACTGCAAGTCAAGTGCTGCAACTTGATTTTCTTTGTTGGTATGAGGCAGTTGAAATAGTTTGCAGCCAATTATTTAAACATAAAACTAACAATGATTTTATTTTTAAATGAACGCAACTAGTTAAAAAACCTGTACTAACATGGTTGTAAATAGGAGTTATTCATAGGGACATAGATGTTCAAGATGGAGGGATACTGGATGACCTAGCCAGTATATCCATGTGCCAGTGCAGGATTATTGGCAGCTATATATATATATATAGATAGATATGTATAATGGCGGAGATGTGGAACCTCTCCCACTCCACCAATCAGCAGCAGGGCTTTGAAGGCTAAAATTACTCAGAGCCTCATTGGCTGGGGATGGGCAAATAGGAGTAGCTGACCTCTCCACATCCCAGAGTCCTGGTTGGCTAGAGATCTGGCAGCACACAGGAAGCCAGGGGGCTATGCCCCCCACTTTTTAACATATGTTTCTTATGTGCTGTGGGAAAAACACGATCATACTGCTAATGGCCAAGATGCACTATGAGATCGGATCAGATGCATTCCTAGATATCCACGGCAATCCTGGATAATCATGTAATGAAAACTGCATTAAGTTTACATTTTTTGCTCAGTAGATATCATATTACTTCTATCTTACAGCCTGTTGATGGTATTTGTTAGGTTTTCTAAAAATATATTTTTTATTTTATTTTTTTATAAAACATTAGAAAAAACATCATTTTATATGGTAGCTCGTAGTGGGGACACATTTACCTCCCTTCAAAGTTGTTTGTTGTTATTTATTTTGTTGACACCTTTTTCCAAGGACATTTAAAATTTAGGGTTACAACTGTTAAAATATGCATTACAGATAAACAAGGATGATTCAATTGTGATGTTATAGAATTGCAAGTTACAGTTCAATAATAATAGTGGAGTATACACAATAAAATTATAAATGCAAGTGACGTACAATACATTAAGTGCAAAAATAAAATGCAGACCCAATGTTTAGAACTAAAGTTGTTGTTTTTTTTGTTTGTTCATATTATAATATACCTTAAATATTATAATGTGGCTACATTTGGTATTCCGGTTATTTATGTTACAGTTGTACTTTACAGGATATTTAAGTAATATTTTAGTTCCCCTGCCACGTTGGCCTTGTCCCCCCCCCCCCCCAAACTTCTATAAAGGTTCTGGCATCCTTGGCTGGTAGGAAATACCACTCCTCCTTGGTACTGCCAGTTCTCCACTGATTAGATTGCCAATCGAGACGGAATCATGCAGGCTGCAGCAGGGAGTTCATGCTGCCACTGCAGGGATACAGCAGGTTGAGACTTCTCCACTAAAGAATCAGCCACTGTCTCAAGGAAAGGAGGAGCCTTAGTCAGGGACAAAGGAGCCAAGACCGGGGCAGGCAAGATTGTTTTTGATTGATGGAGCCTGAGTTCCTTGTAGGCATCTGGGATTTCTGTAACATACCCACTGACTGTTCCTAGCAATTTCAGTGGGATTCTGTATAGACTAATAAAGCTGTTGGGAGAAAGCTGTGCCTTGGATTGATTCTTGGGTGAATTCCTGCCTTCCCAAAGGCAGAGAAGAGAGCCACCAGCACAAAGAATTAGACTGAAATGGATGTTAAGGTAAAATGAGTTTCACATAGTCTAGGCCCAAACACCTGCTGACCTAACATATAATCCATAAAAGGCACATACTGAATCCAAAACCCCAGAATGAGGCTCAAAGAGGGCTCCAGTTAGTACTGGAACAAATTAATTAGGAAGGTTGTGGAATCTCCATCATTAGAGGATTTTAAGACCAGGTTAGACAAACACCTGTCAGGTTGGTCTAGCTCAGGGGTCGGAAACCTTTCAGAAGAGGTGTGCCTAGTCTTCATTTATTCACTCTAATTGAAGGTTTCGCGTGCCAGTAATACATTCTAACTTTTTTAGAAGGTCTCTTTCTATAAGTCTATAATATATAACTAAAGTATTGTTGTATGTAAAGTAAATAAGGTTTTTTAAAATGTTTAAGAAGCTTCATTTAAAATTAAATTAAAATGCAGAGCCCCCCAGAGCGGTGGCCAGGACCCAAGCAGTGCGAGTGCCACTGAAAATCAGCTTGCGTGCCGCCTTTGGCATGCAGGCCATCAGTTGCCTACCCCTAGTTTAGCTAATACTTAGTCCTGGCTCAGTGCAAGGGATTGGACTGGATGACCTATTGAGGTCCCTTCCAGTCCTACATTTCTATGATTTTTTATGAAATAAAGCCAATCTAGATTCTACCATTAAGGTTTTAAAAACTATGAAAGACAACTTACATGGATAGTCTTTAGGCCCCATATATGTTGCAACCATAACTTCATCAGGGGTCCCTAATTACAACATGGTTGAAGTGTAGTTGGGACCTAAGTGTCCCTACAACTAGTTTAAAACTCTGAAACATCCAAAGCTTTAGCCTGGTTATGCTAGATAGGCCCTAATGCACTACAGCTTTTATCCAAATTATAATCAGAGTAAGGGAAAACCCTTGGTCTAACTAGCATTCCTGACTCTATTTATAGTTGTAATGTAAACAGAGCCTTCAATTTAATTAACTTTATGGACCTCCAGTGTAAAGAGTGCATAAGTGAGCAAACAAGCTTCTGTATTCTGGACTACAGAAGTGGGGAGGAATAGCTCAGTGGTTTGAGCATTGGCCTGCTAAACCCAGGGTTGTGAGTTCAATCCTTGAGGAAGGCCACTTAGGGATCTGGGGCAAAATCAGTACTTGGTCCTGCTAGTGAAGGCAGGGGGCTGGACTCAATGACCTTTCAAGGTCCCTTCCAGTTCTAGGAGATAGGATATCTCCATTTATTTATTTATTTTTATTTACTAGAGTCCAGCAATAAACAGGCATTGCTGGAAACTGCTCTGTTGATCTTGGGAGTGGGTAAAAACTATCAACTCATGACATCAAGGGCTAAAATGCTAGATGGGGGAAATCCAAACTTCTCTGCTGTGAGATTTAGCAACAACAAATACATAGAATTGATTGGTCATTCCCTGAATCTCAAAGTTATAGTTAGGTTCAACCTATGTGTCTATATACTGAAGGTTCACAGATTGACTATATCTAAGAATATTGATGTATTTATGACACTGCAGCAATTCTACTGCACTGAAGGCCTTCTGCACCCAGGTGTAGTGGGATGGAAAAGAAGTAACTCAGCTATTCACTGAGGCATCTGTCCACTAGACAGCTACATCTTTTAAAATAAGTGACTACATTTCATTAGCTTTATTTTCTGAACTTTTTAGAGAATTTTTACTTGGTTCTTATCACAGTAGGTGAGTGACATTCTGCCAATAATAATAATGAGTCATCAGGCTTGTTACCTATGCTGTCTAGCTCTTGCACAACAGTATAAAGGATCTCTTAGGGTACGTCTTCACTACCCACTGGATTGGCGGGTAGTAATCGATCTATCAGGGATCGATTTATCGCGTCTCATCTAGACACGATAAATCGATCCCCGAATGCACGTCAACTCCAGAACTCCACCAGTGCAAAAGGCGGTAGCAGAGTTGACGGGGGAGCTGCGGCTGTCGATCCCGCACTGTGAGGACCCGAGGTAAATTGATTTAAGATACGTCGAGTTCAGCTACGCTATTCTCGTAGTTGAAGTTGCGTATCTTAGATCAATTCCTCCCCCAGTGTAGACCAGCCCTCACACTACCTTCAAAGCACTTTGAAAACACCAGTTAGGAAAAGTATTAAATACTAATTGATATTGTCTTTATTAGCCTATTTATTCAATTCTGTCTGCTATTACTGCTTGTTGTATTATTCTTACATAAAGCTCCTCAAAGAAAACACACTTTCCACTGATAATATGTTCAGCATAACCCAAAGTGCAAATAATAGAAATATTTCATTGCAAATTAAGAGAGCCATCTACTGGCAACTAGGTGAAACCTTTTAAATTCATTAAGGGCCAAATCTTATCGCCTAACTCATGCAAGTAGAATCATAGAATCATAGAATCTCAGGGTTGGAAGGGATCTCAAGAGATCATCTAGTCCAACTCCCTGCTCAAAGCAGGACCAATTCCCAACTAAAGTAGTTCCATTCAAGTCAATGGACTACACATGAGCAAAGTAAACTGGATAATAAGGATCTCTGAATGTTGTATGTTCTCATTACATCCCTCAGATCTATCTTGCTCCATTTAAAGATAGTTCTATTAAGACACAAGTAGGGTAACTGATTCAGCAAGTCAGCGACAGAGCTGGGAACAGAACCTGGCTTCCTGCCTCCCTAAATTACTTGCTGGTATTGTATAATTTAGCACTATTGGAGCTGGGAAGTAGTTTGTATGGAAGTTCATGATATTACAATGCTAAAAGTATAAACTCCCTCTGTGACTTTTGTGTGAAGTTTGCTATATGCAAGATGTTTTCTCCAATATCTCTCCTACAGAAATATAACTTAGTGCAATGGCTCTCAACCTTTCAGACTACTGTACCTCTTTCAGGAGTCTGATTTTTCCTGTGTACCCCCAACTTTCACCTCACTTTAAAACTACTTGTTTACAAAAATCAGACATAAAAATACAAAAGTGTTACAACACACTATTACTGACAAATTGCTTACTTTCTCATGTTTACCATATAATTATAAAATACATCAATTGGAATATAAATATTGTACTTACATTTCAGTGTACAGGTCTGTCACATCGCATTTAACATGTGTGGTTTCAGCTTTACGCGGTCGGCAAAAATAAAAACAACAAAAAAGAGAAAAATAACAATTTAAATACTGTTTCTGTAGTGCGGGCGATTCTGCCTGCCATTACACTCAATGTAATTTTGACTATACGCGATTTTCGCTTTAGGCGCTGACTGCGGAATGTAACCCCAGCATAAGATGAGACAGACCTGTATCGTAAAGAGAGCAGTATAAACAAGGCACTGTCTGTATGAAATTTTAGTTTGTACTGATTTCATCTGTTGTAAACTACCCCTGGTTGAGAACCACTGATTTAGTGTATGTGAAGCAAACTAATTCCACGTATATTGTTATTTATGGTTGCCTTGTGTAATTATTTTGTAATCAAAGCCTTGTTTTGCATGATCTGACGGATGCACAAAGCAGAAAATAAATATTTTCATTCTCTTAACCTGGGTGCCCTAGGGATTAATAGTGTATATCCAGATGGCATATTGTGTGTCCTATCAAATTAAGACATAGTTTATTAGATTTCATTGTAGGGAGGTGCAAGCAACTAATGTCAGGCAAGGGAATAGTCATTTTATTTGATACATCGAACATCTCTTTGTTCTTATGTTGGTAAATTCTGGCCACCCTAGCTGCTCCTAACTCCGTATGCAAGACCATACACTAACAGACAAATACCCTAATCTGTCTTTGTATCTGAAAATAAAAACAAAGATTAAACTCTAAAAACATATTTTCAAATTAGGTTATAAACCATTAAGGGCAGGGACCTTGTTTTCCTCTCTTTGTACAGTGCCTACCACAGTGGACCCCCCCACTGCTGATTGGGCCTTTGACAGCTTAGTTCAACAGCAAATAACAATATATAAGACTACAATCCTGTTTTGATTATTTAAACATTTTATCATCTTCTTCTGGCAGACAAACACATGCAGCATAAATTACGTCCAGTCCGTCCTTGTCACTTTCTTGAGCTAAAAAAGGACAATAGAGAATTGTATGCTGCAGGTGCAACAGTAAAATAGAAGCTAGCTCTTTTATAACATTTTTAATCAGTTTCTCTCAAAGCTCTTTTGCTATCATTATCCCCATTTTACCAATAGAGAAACTGAGGCAGAGAAAGGCAGTGACTTGCCCTACCAACCTGCATGGTCAGTGGTAAGTAAGAATGGAACCTAGGACACCTGCGTTTGCTCTCCACTGGGTGTATGCTACTTTCATGCTTCATGTGATGCAGCATTTCTCTTGTGTGAATGTAACAAATATGTGTCTAGAGAGAACTTGGGGATCTTTTGCTCTAAAACAGCTCCAATAACATGAGACAAGTAAAATAGCTAAGGAGTATATTAGCACTGAGTCTCATTTCCCTATGTAGGTAAGCTGATATGGTTATATGTTTGTAAGGAGATCTGACATTTCATAAAATCATAGAAATTTAGGACTGGAAGGGACATCAATACCTCATCTAGTCCATTCCTCTGCACTGAGACAGGACTAAGTATTATCTAGACCAGCCCTGTCTAACTTTTCCTTAAAAACCTCCAATGACTGAGATTCCACAGCCTCCATAGGTAATTTGTTCTAGTTCTTAATTACTCTTATAGGTCACAAGTTTTTTCCTAATGTCTAACCCAGGGAATGGCAACCTTTTAAAGAAGAAGAGCCATTTTTTTAAATGTTTCTCTTTGACCAAAATATTTTGAGAAACGCATCACATGCAAAGTGTTGGGGTGCAGGAGGGGGTGAGGGCTGTGGGAGGGAGTTTGAGTGCAGGAGGGAGCTCCAGGATGTTGCAGAGTGTAGGAGTGCAGGAGAGGATGAGGGGTGTGGGCTCTGGGAGGGAGTTTGGTGCAGGAGGGGGTTCTGACCTGGGGCAGGGGGTTAGGATACAGGAGGGGGTGCAAGGTGCAGGCTCTGGAAGGGAGGCGCTTACCATAGGCGGCTCCCAGCTGGCGGCGCAGCAGGGCTCAGACAGGCTGCTTGCCTGCACTGGACCCACGTCGCTCCTGGAAGCAGCTGGCTGCTGGCACGTCTCTGTGCATTCCTTGGGCTCTATAACGAAAGGTATTGCAGGGTCAGATTAAAAAGCGCAAGGGGGCAGCCAAAGAGCCGCAGGTTGATGAACCCTCTAAGCAAAATCTCCCTTGCTTCAATTTAAACCAACTACTACTTGTCTTCTCCTCAGTGGTTAAGGAGAACAATTTATTACCCTCCTTTTTATAAAAAACTTTTATGTACCTGAATACTGTTAATCATGTGCCCTCTCAGTCTTTTCTCCAGACTAAACAAACCCACTTTTTCCAATCTTTCCTCATAGGTCATGTTTTCTAGCCCTTTAATCATTTTTGTTGCTCTCCTCTGGACTTTCTCCAATTTGTTCACACATCTTTCCCAAAGTGTAGTGCCCAGAACTGAACACAATACTTTAGCTAAGGCCTTATCAGTGCAGAGTAGGGTGAAAGAATTACTTCTCATGTCTTGCTTACAATACACTTGCTAATACATCCCAGAGCAATGGTCATTTTTGGCAACAGTATTATATTGTTGACTCATATTTAGTTTGTGATACATTATAGCCCCCAGATCCTTATCTGCAGTACTCCTTCCTAGGCAGTCATTTCCCATTTTGTATTAGTGCAATTGATTATTCCTTCCTAAGTGTAGTACTTTGCAATGTCCTTATTGAATTTCATCCTATTTATTTCAGACCATTTCTCCAGTTTGTGAAGATCATTGTGCATTCTAATCCTGCATGGTGTTTTTTCCAATCCACAGGGCTTGCAGTATTGTTCACAAATTTGGTATTGTTCACAGACTTTAAGTGTACTTTCTATGTCATTATCCAAATTAAGATAGTGTATAGAATCAGATCCAGGATAGATCCCTGCTCTCTGAGTATTCTTTTCCAACCTGTTGTACACTCACCTTATAGTAGTTTTGTCTAGGCTGTATTTCTCTAGTTTGTTTATGAGAAGATCACATGAGACTGCATCAAAAGCCTTACTGACGTCGAGATATATCACATCTACTGCTTCTCCCCACCTACAAGGCTTGTTACCTGTCAAAGAAGGATATTAGATTTGTTTGACATGATTTGTTCTTGACAAATCCATATTGACTTATCTTATTTTCTTCTAGGTGCTTACAACTTGATTGTTGATTATTTGCTCCATTATCTTTCTGGATACTGAAGTTAAGATGACTGGTCTATCATTTCCTGGGTTGTCCTTATTCCTCTTTTTGTAGATAGGTACTATATTTGTCCTTTCCCAGATCTCTCCAGTCCTCCACGAGTTCTCATAGATAATCGCTTATGGCTCAAAGATCTCTTCAGACAGTTCCTTAAGTATTCTAGGATGTATTTCATGAGGCCCTGCTGAGCTTAGGACATCTAACTCATCTAAGTAATTCTTAATTTGTTCTTTCACTATTTTACTCTAAGATTCTACCCTATTTATATGGATGTTCACTATGTTAGTTGTCCAATCACTGCTAACTTTGATGTTGAAAACTGAAACAAAAAAGGCATTTAACACTTTGGCCATTGCTGCATTTTCTGTTATTGTCTTTCCCTCCTCATTGAGTATTCAGTCTACCTTGTTCTTGGTCTTCCTCTTGCTTCCAATGTATTTGTAAAATGTTTTCTTGGTACCCTTTAAGTCCCTGGCTAGTGTAGTCTCCAATTTTTGCCTTGACCTTTCTAATTTTGTCCCTGAAGGCTTGTAGTTTTTTTTTTTTAATATATATATTCATCCATTGTAATTCAACCTCGTTTCCACTTTTTGTATGACTCTTCCTTGAGTTTCAGGTCACTGAAGATTTCCACTTCCTATCTTTCATCCAGTAGAAGGGAGTAGCGCAAAGAGAGGGCATATAATGTATTCTTTATGCACTCAAACCTGCCACTAGTGGAATGGGAACACAAGAATGCAGGAACCTATTACTTATATAGTATCTTTAGAAGAATTGACAATCCCATAAATTCAAAAATGATCAGTCAGATGCCCAAAAATCATGACATTGGGCCAAAAATTGCAAACTATTTTTAAAATATTATATTGTTTATTGTCCTGTCTTTTGATTTTTTTAACTTCCTCTGCACCCCCTCCCTCTCCCCTGCTCATGTATGTTACAAATACAGTGTCACCATATCTCCCAAACTTTAGAGTAAGGTGATTTTTGGCCCCTGCTACAGGAGCTCTTACTAGAAGACTCAGTTGAGATCAAATAACAAAGATTTATGTTAAAATGCCACCTGATGGTGCAGAGCTTCCAGCTTCTCCTCAGAACCCAAAATGTTTACTAATTCTGTGTTCCACTGCCTAGCCCAGCAATTAATTCTGCCCCACCAGTCATCGGCACCTTGCCCCTCAGCACATCTCTACTTCTGCAATTGTGAGGGCTTTTCACCCCTGCTTCCAGGATTGGGCTGGCAGCTGCAGCAGGGGCCTATTCTCTCCCAGACTTGATGTTACACTGGTGGAAAGGGAAAACAGACTGACCCATTTTTCAGAGGGGGAAAAAAAAGCAGAACTACCTTAAACTGCTGGACAGTTTCTGCTTCCTCCTCCCTTGCTGTGAAAATGTTATGGGCTGTTCGCTCTCCCCACCCACATCTCTTCTCTTCTCCAGGGGCGGGGGCACCAGTACTATCTTCCCCTGCAGCAGTTCTGATTGGAAGGCAGTGGTGCCTAGTGGATAGGGCACTAGACTTGGACCCAGGAACCCTACAGCCAAGTCTTGGCTTTGCCATGCGCCTGCTGGGTAACTTAGGCATGTCATTTCACCCTCGGGTACTTGGGTTTCCCATGTATAACATGGGGGGAAATGATACTCACCTCCTTTGTAAAGAACTTTGAGCGCTTTCTAATGAAGATGCAAGAGCTAGGTGGTATTATGATTGGCTGCTCCTCCACAGGAGACAGGTAGGTAGGGAAGGCAGCCAATCAGAAGAGTGATGGCCAGTGATGAAAATCAAGCTTCTGGAGTTATTGCTAGGCTGGCTCCAGCAAGGCCGACGTTGCATTATTGGTGATGACACCTGACACGTGCTGACCCTGCTCTGGTGTATTTAACATTTAGCCTTTCGCCTCCAGGAGCGGCCAGTCTGTTTATAGGAGGGCGGGGCTGCAGGTGCAGCGCAAGTACCGCCCCCATTTTCAGCGGCACGTGCATTACCACTGGCACGCCCGCCCTCAGCGCTTCCTCGCCTTCGCCTGTGGGGCTTTGGCTGCTAGGCTTGGTCTCTGCCAAGGGGCGGCGCCGGCGACGCGGAGCAAAAATGCTGTAACCGCAGCCGACCACGAGGCCGGGCGGGGGGAACATACACGACTACCCCAGGGAATACGGCTCCTGGCATACCGCGCGCGCTGTTTCTCCCCGCCGCGAGCAGTGCATGCTGGGACTTGTAGTCTCTGGCATGTCCAGCGCGGCTGAAGGCGTCCCGTGACCGGTGGCCGGAAGTGGAGGCCCCGGAGGCTCTGGACAGCTAACGGCTCCTGCTTTTCCCCCTCAGTTGTACGGCGGCTGCAAGGGGCCAGTCAGCGCGCGCGGTGCTGGAGTGAGCGGGCCGAGCGGGGAGGCTGCGGCTCCGCGCGGGGTGAGCGGCTCCCCGTTCCCGTTCGTCAGCTGGGGCGGAGGGAGCGCCCGGGTCCTTCCCGCGGGCTGGAGGGGGCGAGCGTGGCTCCTGCGGGCCACCGTGGGGGTCGGGGCAGCGGGCGAGGGTGGAGCGCGCGCTCCTCGGGGCACCGAGCCGGCCAGCGCCCTTGAGGGGTGGGAGTGGTTCCTGAGGGAGCCCCTTCCAATGGGGCGTGTCTGTGGTGGGGGAGCTCCTAATCCCCTCCCCCCCAGCTGTGGGGCGAGCTCCTCTGTGACCCCTTGCGGGGATGGAGAGAAGCGCCTCTCAGGTGGGGTGTCCCCCGGAAACTCCCGAGGGTCTCGCCAGGGTGACTCACGACAGGGCAAGAGCCCCTCCTGGGTGCCATGGGTGGCTGGCTGCGTGCCCCATGGTGCATGCCTTGGTGCCATGGGGAGGGTGGCATTGGTTCCTGCAGTGAGTGTGGGAGAGGGATGCTTAGTGAGAGGGATGTGTTTTCTTGGCTGATTTAGTTTTGGGGCATGGGGAGCAGGTTAAGATCTTAATTAACATGCTTTTCCACCTAGGGGAACAATTCTCCCCAAAGGGAGGGAGGCAAAGAGACTGCCCTGGGTGAGGCGGTACTTGGGGGGTGGTTTAATTATGTCAGCAGGAGAGCGCTCTACCGCCGGCATAGAGCGGCTACACGGGAGACCTTACAGCGGCGCAGCTGTGCTGCTGTAAGGTCTGTAGTTTAAACATAGCCTTAATGCAGTACGTCCATTCTACAAGGGCTGCAAACTTTGTGTTTTTTAAACAGGAGCTTAAATTCAGTAATAGTTGATGGCTTAGGCCACACCAGAGAGAGCTGCTCACTTGCTGTTGATGAGTGAGCAAGCAAAGTTTTCAATACCTTCAAGGGTTTTTAAAAAATTAAGTCAGTACGTGTACTTTGATATTTCATTATTGTACTCTTCATCCATCTTTTCCCCTTATCCACGCTTTATCCTTCAAAGCAAGAACCTGTAAACTTTGTTCATAAAGTGCATGTGTATCTATGATGCCTTCTAAATACCTAGCCAGTTATATTTTGTAGTACAAAATAAAGTTGTGAATAGCTCTTTATGCTTAAGAGCATAAAAAAATGCAGTGTAACAGCCTTTCTGCTTTCAACAGTCCGATACGAACATTCAAGAGCCTTTAGAGCAAACAAATCCCAGAAGAATCAGTATCTCTCTTCTCTCCATGAAGTTACTAACAAGGCTAGTTTGCAGAACTAGCACTAATTTCTGCCAAGTTAAGTACCAAGGGATAATCTGAAACCATTCCTAAAGGTCTGCCTGTCAAAACCTTTTACTCTGCATTAAATCCTGAATGGGTAAAATGTTCTACCTTTGTCTGAGATAAAAGCTTGTTCTCTTCACCTGTCCTTAAAGGATATTGTTTTGAAATACCCTTTACATTTATCAGAGTGTAATTTATTGACTGTCTGAATATGTGGTTTTTGGTAGAAAAGTGACTGTAAAAATGATATCTTGGCATTCTGTATTTAGTCTCTGTTAATGACTTCCATATGAAATTTACACACTGTTATTACTGCAAGTGCAATCTCTTTTCTGAAAAACAAACTGGCTTCTTTTCTTCTCACATCACCAATAATAAAGATCCTGGAATCCAAAGTTTCTCTAGCGATCTCATTGGGGATGCATAAAGCAGAGTAGATTAGAGCTTGCTCTTCTGTAGCTAAATTAGTTAGCTAATAAATTAGGTTGTCAGTAAAAACTTTCTACAGCCTGATACCACTCAGATAATTTTGTGTGTATGGTATCTTCTGGCACTCTGTACTGTAGGATTATATTAATAACGTTTCTTCTTAGACAACTTCTCAAAATGATAATAAACCTTTAGTAAAGAACAGAAGCTTTAGGTTTTAGAGGGGGCTTGCAGCAAGCAGTATCTGTTGGGCCTGATTCTCTTCTCACACTGATCTTTTATTGCTATAACTCCACTGATTTCAGTAGAGTTACTCCTGATTCCTATCAACATGAGAATTGAATAGCCCAGTGTGTTTTCTCCCAAAGTGAAAGAAATTTGGCTATTTGAACTTGATATTCTTTTCAATATTATTCGAAACAAAGGAGGATTTCTAGGAAAGAATGTACGAGGTGTCCCGGAGTCCCCAGGCGATGCTCTGGAACTGCTCCCTACGAAGCCAGTCAGGACTCTGGTGGTCTCCTCTGTGTGAGCAAACTGTCTTCAGGGCAAGAAGCTCACAAGGCTTCACCTTCCTGGATGTGACCTTGGAGCATTCAGCATCCTCTGCCCCTCCGTGCGCTTCCTACAGCGAGTCTGCCCAGGTGGGGTCCTGGGGAAGCCACAGGGTCCTGCACCCCAACTTTGCAGTCAGACGTGACTCTTAGCCAGCCAGTAAAACAGAGGTTTATTAGATGACAGGAACATAGTCTAAACAGAGCTTGTAGATACAGAGAACAGGACCTCTCAGCCAGGTCCATCCAGGGGGGCAGCGAGCCAGACACCCACGTCTGCACTCACTCCACGTCCCCAGCCAGCCCCAAACTGACTTCCCCCTCCAGCCCCTCCTCCTCTGGGCTTTGTTCCTTTCCCCTGACCAGGAGGTCACCTGATTCCTTTGTTCTCCAACACCTTTAGCTATCCCCTTGCAGGGGGGGAAGGGCCCATGCCATTAGTTGCCAGGAGATAGTGTGTCGGCCATTTATGTGCACTGGTCCTTTGCTCTGCAACAATCTCATCCCCTAGAAACTTAAGAAATGCATAGGGGAAACTGAGGCACCCACACAGTATTCAGGGGAAACATTAAGAACAGTCCCACTTCATCACACGAGGGTAAAAAGAAAAGTGTACCAGTGTGGCTAGCATCTTTTAGGGGAAAACAAGATTTATGTTTCTCTTCAGAATACTAGAGTTTCTTTCATTCCTGAGGTTAGGCAGAGAGAGCTTTTATAACTATAGAGGCCATTGGTTGCCATAAATGACCATCCTTGATTGATCTTATGGGAGCAATAACAGAATCATGAAGAAGCTAATCTCCAGCTCCCTCAGATAATCACGACTGTTATCCGTGTTACTTGTCCACACAAAGTCTCTTCGTTTCTTTCCTTCTTAATTTTCCTAAAAAAAAACCCCCAAGACACACACACGAAAAAAAACCCCTAAAGGACCTGGTTAATAAAGAAAAGGCTGTTGAGTTGTTACTCTTTATGAAGCTTTGTTTGCTGTGTTTCCATTAGTAAAATAGTTGTTAATTTATTTCTTGGTTTATGCGACTGAACAAAATGAAAACTAATACCAGAATTGCCCCTTTCTGTTGGGGAGAAAAAAACTTAGAAGGGGATGTTTGACAAGTTTCCACCTAAATCATTCCATGGATGAGGAGGAAGAAAATAACATGACCATGTTTACGCTCTTGTGCCATAGGCTGCATTTTCACCCCCAACTGTACAGAGCTCTGGAGACACAATGCTTTGTAACTTCTCAGTGGTTCTGGGGACCTTGACATCTCTTCTCCATCCTTATCACTGAGATAACTCCATCGAAGTTATGCTGCCAGGACTTTCCTTTGTGTTGGCTGCCCAGGGTGGAGGGAGAAAGGTAATACAGCCTCGTCCCACTCATTTCTGTTCAGATCCTGACCCCCAATGGAGAGCCTCTCATGGGAAGGGGAGTTTGGGCTTTAGATTTCCAAACTTTTAAAGGGAGGAAAGTGGATTTAATTTCTGTGATGGTGTTGCCCGTGTCTCAAGCCATTTAGTTATAATAGTAAGTCCTCTTGTTTGATAAAACACTGAGTGAATTAAATGCTTTTATTACATTTTCCTAGAACATATGATTGTTTTTCAGTCCCTGGAAGTGGAGGATTCTGAAGGTTTATTATTGTTTCTGGTCATATTAGGTTTAAGTACCTAAGCATGCTGGTGATACTATACAATGTATACTCTATGCCCATAGTTATGTTTATTTTTTGGTTTTTGCAGTAACAAATTCATGCCTTGCAAGACAGTGATGGCTTTTTCTTTAGAATTTGAATATGGAGGCCACAGGGACAGATGAAGTGGAAAAGCTAAAATCCAAGTTTATGTCTGCATGGCACAACATGAAATACAGTAAGTGAAACAGTGGATAAAATCCGGACTCCATTGAAGTCAATAGTTTGCCATTGACTGTGGGGAGGGGGAGCAAGATTTCGCACAGTAAGTGTACTCGTATGTGTATTAATCAAAAATGTAACTTGGACTTTGAAACCAATTTGTACTTCAACAATAAACTAAACAATCTGGGAAAACAAACTCATTTAGATGTTCTCTTTCAATTTAAACATTTTAAGGATTTGTTTTTTCAATGACTGACGTAGATCAGAAAAACAGATGGGCATTAAGCACAGATGACATGACAGTTTTGCGTAGGAACTTAAACAGAGAAGTTGTAAAATCAGGCTATGTCTAAGACCACAGCAGCACAGCTGCAGCTATGCCGCTGTAGTGCTTGTAGTGTAGATGCTTCTTACATCGATAGAAGGGGCTTTTCTGTTAGGCTATGTCTTCACTACCCGCCTGAATCGGCAGGTAGAAATCAATCTCTCGGGGATCGAATTATCGCATCTCGTCGGGACGTGACAATCGACAATAGCTACGCTATTCGCATAGCTGAATTTGCGTATCTTAAATTGACCCCCCCACCCCCGTAGTGAAGACGTAGCCTGAGTGTAATTAATGCATTTGTCCAAGAGGTGGTAGCTAGGTTGACGGAAGAATATATCTACACTGTAGAGTTAGGTCTACATAAACATGAGACTCAGGGCATGAAATTTTTCACAGCCCTGAGTGACAGAGATAGGTCTATCTAATTTTTAGGTGTAGACCAGACCTCAGTATGAGCAGTTCTCATTGGTAGTGTATTTTGATAAAGTTAAGACTCTGGGTCAAATCCTGTCTCCATCAAAGTCAATGGGGTATGGATTTCACCCTTTGTCTCTTATCTCTCAAAACAGTTCAGAAGTAGGCAAATCTCAAAACTTGGTCACAAGGAATTAGTTAGCTTTTTTAACCCTCATCTTCCCAACCCCAAATCAGCCTTTATCTTAATCTTCCCATTTCCACTGAAGGCCTGAGGTGAAAATTCACATCTTACGTCAGCAGGAGTTATTTTTGAGTGAAGACTGCAAGATTTGGGCCTAAATGGGGGAGAAAAAAAGTTGGTGCAATGTTTGCTAATATTAAATATTCGAATCAGGACGTGCAACAGTTAAGATTAAACATGCATCCTTAATCCTACCCTTTGTGGCTATATGTTACGCTATTGTGTTTCTCAATGAAATATGTAAGTGTTGAAGTTCTGACAGCAACGTTAACTCACCCATTTTGCGCGTATATTTTTTTTATTCCTGTTTTTCGTAAATATGCATCTTAATCTTGTGACAGTAAAACTTGCATGATATTCAGTGTGGCTGTTTTAGTATTGCTGTTGGAAGCTTAACTTGAGTATTTTAAAAAAAATCACAAAATTAAACTGTATAGTAATGAGTTCATGCAAAAAGGCAGAGTTAACAAGTTCAAACTTAACTTTTGTATTTCATGACTTCAGTTCTTACCTATGCAATTTTCAGGTTGCATAACATCTTATATGGGTGATATTGAATTTATAAGGGCTACATTATTTTAAGCTTGTTGACTATAAATCCATTCAATGTGTCTTAAAACAGTAGAATCTGTTTGTATTATTCAATCTATAAACTAATTCCAATTCAATGTGGTGTTTCCATGTTCTTACTAACTTGTGTGACTTTTTGTATCGTCAAATGCTTTTGGAAGTGTTTTGAAATATTTCAGCCACAAACTTTTGTTTGCTTTGTATCTCTTTTAGGTTGGGTATTGAAAACAAAAACTTACTTTAGCAGAAATTCTGCTGTCTTCTTGCTGGGAAAATGTTACCATTTCAAGTCTGATGGTAAGTGTAAAGAATTTAATTATTTCTGATACCATTTTGGCACTGCTCTGTGACATCTTTGTAATCATCTACCAAAATCTTTATTAATAGAGAATTAAAGTTCACAATTTAAATATGGAAAAGTTAGAATATTCTCAGTTAAGTTTCCAAAACCAGTCTTAATACCTGCCCCATCCCACTGTTCGCACATAGGCCAGAGAACCTAGCCATTGTCAAATCAGACTTCATCCTCTGTGTGCATACATTTTATGCTTGAGTTTACTCATCTGTGAAGTGGGTACTGAGGCTTAATCAAAAGTACTGCATAAACTCAGCCTTGTTCAGGAGAATGAAATGGTAATACCAACATCAAAGTAATATCTTCCTTGATGATTTCCTAGTCTCTGTTAACTCTTCCCTGTGAAAATTTGCCCTCTTATGGGAACTATTTTCCCAGCATGCCTTTCTTGGTTTGGCCACTTATATTTAGCAGGACCAAGCAGCTGCAGCCTTAAAATGGCCGTTTCAATTGACAGCTGCTGCCTGAATCATTCTTTGTTTCAGCTGCTCCATACCTTTTATGTTTTTCCCTAGTTGTTGCTGAGTTGATACTGGAGTGTCCTAGGAAATTCCTATTTTTTTAATAGTATAATTTTATTTTAATTATATTAATAAAAGCCCTGTGTCAGTTAATTTCAAAGCTGTAACTTGTGTTATGTTTGTCTTGCAGAACCCAGTGAACTCTCTCCAGATGGATCCTGCTTGGATATAGTCGACAAAGTCATTTCTGGAAACGTAGAAGAGTTTCGTAAAGATTTTATTTCTAGAATATGGTTGACTTACAGAGAGGATTTTCCTCAGATAAAAGAATCTGCTTTCACAACAGACTGCGGTTGGAGTTGTACACTGAGAACTGGCCAGATGCTGCTAGCTCAAGGGCTTGTGCTTCATTTTCTTGGTAGAGGTAAGCATGAAGAATAGATCATTTTTGGTTTTGTCAGGAGGTAGAACCAAGCATCAGGATGCAGGTGGCCCTTTGTTAATGATGAGGTACATGTGTCAGCCGCCGCATATGCATCCACTAAACTTAGCTAGCTAAAGTGCTTGCTTGCTTTTGATTCTGAACTGCTTTTTAAGAATATAGGAATTTCTTTACTGAATTAGACTAATGGTCTGTCTAGTCCAGGAACCAGTCTCTGATGATGGTGAATATTAGCTGCTTCAAAGGAAGCTGCAGAAAACCCTGTAGAAGTTAATTTTCGTGGTGGACAAAACTCCTTCTTAACCCTTATTATTCAGAGGTTAGCTTACGGCTGAAGTATAAAAGTTTATGTCCATTTCAAAACTCCTAACTAAAAAATAAAACAAAACACGCACCTTTTACTTCAGTAACTGCATCTTCTTGTTATCCATGTAAATGTTCAATCCTTTTAGAGGTTCTTGACCTCAGTGATATCTTGTGGTAATGAGTTCCACTGCCTAATTGTGAGCTGTGTGCAGAAAGTATTTCCTTCATCAGATTTAAATTTGTCATCTTTCAATTTTCTTTAATTCTTGTATGAGAGAGGGTTAACAGAAGTTTCTAATCTATTTTCTGCATGATTCACTATTTTTTTTTTCCCCTGGTGGGGCTTGGAAACCTTTATTTTTCTGCTTCCCTTTGTGTTTTCTTATCTTAACCTTGTTCTTTCAAGATATACTGTCTTACAGCCGCAGTCTCCTTTGGGAAAAATGGATTGCTTTCTGGGGTTGAGCATATTACCTCTCATGCTCTCCCCAGTCTTTTCAAACCCAAGAGGCGATAGACTGGAAATACACAGCTGTTTCCTGCATGGTAGTTTGTTTCAGTACCACTAGGTCTGCAAGCCAGCCACCTTCTCAGTATTTCATCCTCTTTCCTTTCTTCCCTTCTATAATACATGTATCCGTTCCCTGTTGATCAATTCCTGTGCTGGGTTGGCTGCCCCCATTGTCAAAGACCTTTCAACCCTGTCAGTCCCAAACCCTGGTTTGTTGCAAGGGAGTGTGTTGTTTTGTTTACTCAGCCATTTGGTGGTCTATGAGGGCTGTATTTATAACTGATATACAAAACATAGCATTCTGAAGGTCCAAGTCAGTAATATTTTGCAAATATTATGTAAGTCAAGAACCAAAATCTTGTATGGTTCTTATAAAGCCCTAAAACCAGCACACCAGAAAATGCAATTTTGACTATTCTTTAGTGGTCCAGTAGCAAAATTGTTCTGTGGAGAGTTGACATGTCTAGCATTCTTTTTGTTGTAAGCAGTTCGTCTGCTCATAAAATATTATTTTGTTCCATTTGCCCCAACATCCAAACATATGAAATTACTGTGTTTGGAGATGGCTTATCCCCTGATCCTACCCCAGTTTCCCCATAAATATAACCCTTGTTTCACCTAAATCTTTTATTTAAACTTTTTTAAAACCCTGCCCAATCTGGATAGAACACTAAACATGAATATGCAGGTGAGGCTGTAGGAGCGGCCCAGTTTAACATTACCAAAACAAAAGGATCTTGACTAGTCTTAATCTAAAGTGTATTTCTTAAAAACTGCACTTAAAAATAATTCTTGTACTATCCATGTATCCTCACTTGTGAGTCATGTGCTGCACTACTTTGGAGCTACCAAGCTCCCGCATTTCTGTGGTAGCCCATCTGTATAGGGAAAGGAGACATGTCTGGTCTACATGGAAGTCTTCTGTCATCACCCTGCCCTCAAGGGATAGTGAATCTTCTTTAGAAAAACTTTTGGTGAAATTGGGGTAAATACAACACATTTCAGTTACATCTTCATAAGAAATCTTTCATTGGTTGTGGCTCCTTTTCTAGAGATTTTTTTAATAGTATTTTCTTTTAACAAAAAAAAATCGACTTAAATGCCACTAATAGCTAAAATTGTGCAATGCCACAGCTACATGAAATGCTCCAAATACCGCAGAATGATGTTGTCAATACGTTTAGTTTTTTAATTTTTATGTTTTGGAAGGTTTTACATTTAATTTTGTGGAATGTACACAAACATGGCAGCTTGAGATGTCAAGGTTCAGGAACAGCTAAGTCCATTTCATTGTCTGTTACATTTACATTTGCATCTTCCTTGATTTCGGAATCTTCCTCTGAAGGGCTTAATATGAGGCCAGAGTTTAGTAAGTCACTTCCTATGACTGAAATCTGTTTCTCTTATACATATTAAAGCAGATGTTGTCAAACTGTGATCCATGGTACACTTGTTAGTGCCACAGAGCTGGCAGCTCACAGGGTCTTGTGTCTTCTCATTTCCAGTAGTTTTTACAGGCCTCTTGGCTCTTTATTGTAAAGAAGAGACTGGAGGTCTGTAAAAGCATCTACAAGCAAGGAGGAGGATCAGCCAAGTTGGCTGCCTCTACCAGGAGCAATGCTACTACCAGCCTGATTCCAGCAACTGCCCTTTTAACAGTGATTCTCCTCATGATGCTTTCCATCTCCAGAATGCCCCTCCTATTTGTCACCTCCCAAAGAGCTGTACATCCACAGACCTGCTCTCTGAGCTAACAGTGACAACCCAGACCTGATACACACCTGTACCACCATTTATAGTCCCTTCAATGGCTTCCTCAATTTTCCTCTGCCCACAATCTATTTGGTATTTGCATTGGACAAAGTGCAATAGAGGACATATTCAGACACAGTACACATTCTGGTAACTTTAGTTCTTGAAGACGTGATGCATTTTAAAGCTAAATAAAACTTGAGTTTAAAAAATAATTGTGCAATCTTACTGTATTTTATGTACAATTTACAAATGATCTGTGAAATGTTCACTTTACACCTACCACCATAAAATAGTGAAAAGACACTACTTACAAATCTTAAAGTCAGGTGGCAATATTCTGATGTCAGCGTTACCATTTCCATTTGTATCACTTGCACAGGGTATTTCTGTTAATCAATAGCCTTTGTACGTTGTGGAAAGCTGAAGCTAAATTCTGCCTCAGGACTGCTGGATTCTGTGGCACTCTGATGGAAGTTCCGTGTAGCAATTTCAGATTAAACTGAAGATGAGATTTTTATTAATATGAATAATGCAATTGGTACTGTTTTTTTTATTTAGATACTAAATTCAGTGTACATCATCCCCATAACTTAAGTTTTGATGTGCAGTAGAATTTTGTATTGAAGATGCATACCTGCATCATGGTAGTTATTGGAAGAAGCTGGAGGAGGTTATAGCATCTGGCCAATGTCAGTTTAGGCTTTTAGCAGCTGGGCAGACATAGCAAGCAGTTTGAGATTATGAGCTGAGAACACTAAGTGCAGGTTTATATTAAAATGGTCATCAGTGAAATAATTTAAGTGACATTTTAAATAGTCCTCTTTAGGTATGTGGATTCTACTCCATTCATTTCACTGGGCTCACACCTTTTTAGAGCTGTGTCAGGCTTTCTGCAAATTCAGGGATACAGCACTGTATTGGTGTTCACACTTATACATTTTCAGGTTTGTTTTCATAACTCTGAAGGCTAGAACACAATTGTTTTTAAGTGAAAGGCACATAGATCTGCAGCAGGGATTAATTCCTTGAAAAGTTCAGCAGAGTCATACAGTACGTGGATATCATCTGTCACTCAGACTCATAGACGTTTGAAGGTTTCTTCACAAACCCCTGCTGCAGGGAGTTGTTGGGACCTATGGGAGGGACCCACAATACACTAGTAAGAGAAGCGTTAGTGAATCATTAGTGTTGTATTGACATGCTGAACCAGTTTACGCCAACTAGGCTAGTAATGTAGACACTGCATGTAAGGCGAACTGTTACAGAAAAAGCAGTACCAGAAACATGGACAGGAGATGCTTTGCTATAATAGCTAACCTTGAAACAGTTCTGTTCTCTAGTATAGACAGACGTTACAATTTACTTTGTTTGACAAACAAAATTATGAGAATTCTTCTCCATAAACTTGTCTTAGGAATCAACAAACAAGAAAGAAAAAGCATCAGTCATCAAAGGCTTTGACTTGGATAACTATCAGTTGAACCTTTTTACATGTATTAAATAGTTAACTTATTGTGTTGATATGTAAATTCCCCTACTCTGTGTCTTGTAATTATACCCTAGCTGGCTAAGTCTGCAGAGTCCACTATATCCTCTCCTGGAAAATCCTGCTAGCATTAATGGCTAAGAAAGAAATGTAATGTGGCTAGTGTCTCCCTTTCTTCCTCCTTTCTCCCACACAAATAAAAATAGCACAACCATATTATACTGAGTTGACTTTTTTTTGCCTATATTCTTATCAGCAGCATTTGCATGTCTGTAAAACATAGATTATTGGTCTTATTAAAAATTGGCACTTTTTTGGTAATTATACAAAAAAACTTACTGTTAAGAAGTGTAAAACATATCTTTAAAAAATACTCTGTTGCAGACTGGACCTGGCCGGGTGCACTGAACATTGAAAATTCAGACTCTGAATCATGGACAAGCCACACAGTAAAAAAGCTGACTGCATCATTTGAAGCATCACTTACGGGGGAGAGAGAACCCAAGGTCCTGCCAAACGATCATAAGGAAGCACTAAAGAGAGACTGTGATGACAGTGAAATGAGAGATGAAGTTTATCATAGAAAAATAATCTCTTGGTTTGGAGATTCTCCACCCGCATCTTTTGGCTTGCATCAGCTAATAGAATATGGAAAGAAGTCTGGGAAAACAGCTGGAGACTGGTATGGTCCTGCTGTAGTAGCACACATTTTAAGGTAAAAATATCTCTAAATTATCCTTCATTATTACAATGCCTTAAGTGTTACGGAAGAAACATTTAGAAGTGTCTTGAGATTTCTTCAGGTTAATTGGACACCTACCCATTAATTATTGATTTAGCAATTTAGAAGAGGGGTTTTTTTTTTTTTTTTAGAGATAGGAAGGGAAATAGCAGATTCAGGAACTGAAGTATGAACCTCTGTCCAATCTTGTCATTTATTTCTCAAACATTCCTATTTTCCTCCAGTCTGAGCAACAAGAGACCCAAGGTCTCTCCATACCTGATCTTTAAATAGGGCTGCCTTTAATGAAATGTTCTAAAAACTAACCACTCTTTCAACCTTGGAACATGCATAATATTATAGATTTTTTTTATACTGTAACCTGGGGGCTATAATGTACTGATAGTGTAATGAAATGTCAGAGCTAAAATTGATGTTTTCAGCATTTCTTTGCACACATCAAATTCTTGTGAAACTGTAAATGTATGGGACTATTAATATTATAATTATATTACAGTAAAAGTAAAGGATCTTTGACATTCAGTATGAGTAAAAAAAAAAGGGGGGGGGTCCAATTTCTCTCTACTCTGTGCCTTTATGTGCCATTTCTTTGGATACTACTGATTTTGTTTTTTATAGTCTTATGTTCTCTAGGTGGGTCCCAGTTTAGCCATAAACGGAATCATTAATAAATCACCTAAGCATGAGAGGTCAAAGTTCAGATGTAATTTTTCTACATTTATGTAGATGCTGGAATAATTTCATATACAAGTATACTCTCCTTGAATGAGCCTACATTGAAATACTACAGTGTTTGTGCTATGACAGGTGAAGGTTATTTATGTATTTGCCTATATTTGTAATATTTTCTTCATGTGGTTGATATCTGAAATTGACTTTTTTGTGAAATTTCAAAACAAATATTTTCTACTAATCCATTTTCTAATTTGCAAAAGTATATTTGGCTTCAGGATCCACATGATCAAATCATGCATTCCCTTCAACATAATTCCTACCATTATTCAAACATTGCAAAGCTTTCCTTTCCTAGAACTCTCCTTCTCCTGTAGTGAGAATGTATAGCTCTCCCATAACTTGAGAATGTCTGTATTAAATGATTCTTCAGAATATATTGTGAAATAAAGGGATAGTGACCATTTAATACAATCAAGTATCAGAAGTCAAAGGCTAATCTTTTATTTTCAGCAGTTTAATTTCTTTACAAATTTTGTCCTTTACTGATGATCATGATTCAGACTATCGACATATATTTTCTTTTTAGTCTTTAGGTTCATTACTCTTATTCTTCTGAGGCTAGTTTAGTATTTCAATTATCTTTTTTAAAGTTTCAGTGAAACCTCGGAGCTGTTCAAATGTTAGTTTTTGTTCTAATAGATGTCTGAAGCTAATTCTATATATCTTTAGCTTGTCTTCTTAGGTTAGTTGAGCTGAAAAACAGTTCATACTGAGCCGATACTACTTTGAAGGTTAGTTAAAGGAACCCTATCAACTTGAAAATCCCATTTCTGTTGGCAAATTTAGTATTTTCTATAGTTACAAATAAGACAAAAGATTACTATAACCAAAAGTATGTGGGGTGGTGGTGGCGGTGGTCGTGTTTAGTTAATTTTGTGCATTTAATCGCATTCTGTGTATTGTCACTTTTACTGTTTCTTCTTAATAGCTTCTTAGTTTCTGCTTTGCTGGAAAGGCTTTTATAAATATTCTACAAGGGTGGCTGAAAAAGAAAAACAATAAAATAAATGAACTTCAACTTATTTTTATGTAAGGGATCCTTGTTTAAAAGGTGATCTATCAGAAACTGGAATATTTTGAAATCTGTTTCTTTTAAATTCAAGTTAATATCTCTAAAAATCAAGAATCTAAATTCAGTTTACTGTTAATTTCTTGAAATGAAATACTCTATCAAATCTTTTATTCGCACTTAGAAAAGCTGTTGAAGAAGCAAGAGACCCTGAGTTACAAGGGATAACTATCTACGTTGCTCAGGACTGTACAGGTAAGTGATGTGGCTATTGTAGGTTTTAGTCAACTTTATAAGCGCTTCATTTATGCTTTTCAATTAGTGCTCAACAATATTACGATTTCAAAAGAAAAAACTAAATGCTATAAATATGTTTATTTATTGGAACCATGAGCTCAGAGTGGATATTGATTCCTGCACTACATCTTTGGCTTTTGTCTTGATGAATCAAACATAATAAATGGAAAGGTTGGTAAATTGCTTGTTTGACATCTGATTAGGATAATGGCACTTCAAATAGCTTGTGGATGCTTTTTTTCCATATAATCTGCCTGGCATGTATAATTTCACTCCAATGACTTTTTATTTGATTTTAGGCAGTCTGTTGGTTATTCTGCTAGGCCTACCCTTTAAAATAAATAAATTGGTTTACATTTCCCTTCTCTGTCTTCCTTTTTCCTTTTGGTGAAGTGCAGAAAGTGATAGAGATTTTTCTTAAAAACAAAAACAAACGGTCAGTAATTTAATTTATTATGCATTTTCTTAAATATTAAGCTGCATTCTCTTTGCAATGAGAAGGTCTCATTTCTTGCAGGAATGTGTCCATGGGAAAGTTAACGCACCAGTTTCTAGTAGTAATAAATCTAATCAGTTTTCATTCAAAGATGTGAGCAGTCCAATAAACCAAACACTATGGTTACCTATTTTAACCATAACAGACATCTCACGAACACAAATGCTTTTAAATACTTGGTTGTTATTACAGGCAGGGTAGATTAGGGTTCTGGTGGATGTGCAGAAATGGAGGGTGACAAGAAAAACTAAAGATGTAATAAAACTTTACACTAATGACTATGACAATCCAGGCTTTCAAATGAAAGCATAATATATTACTTCTATAGCTGTGTTCAGTTGCCAAAATTATTACTTTTTATGATATACACCTCTACCCCGATATAACGCGACCCAATATAACATGAATTCGGATATAACACGGTAAAGCAGCGCTCCAGCGCAGGGTGGGGTGCACGCTCTGGCAGATGAAAGCAAGTTCGATATAACACGGTTTCACCTATAACGCGGTAAGATTTTTTGGCTCCCGAGGACAGCGTTATATTGGGGTAGGGGTGTACTGTACCTGATCTTGGGAGATAATACAGGAATATCATTCCTTTCCATGATCAAGCTAGTTTTAAAGGGACACACTCAATTTAATTGTATATTGTAAACAAATTTCTTTACCATGTTACAATTAACACCTATGGGCAGGGGTCGGCAACCTTTGGCACGCGGCCCATCAGGGTAATCCACTGGTGGGCCGCGGGACATTTTACTTACGTTGACTGTTCGCAGTCACGGCCCCCCGCAGCTCCCAGTGGCCGTGGTTCGCCCTTCCCAGACAATGGGAGCTGCAGGAAGCGGCGGCCAGCACATCCCTGTGGCCCTTGCCGCTTTCCGCAGCTCCCAATGTCCAGGAACTGCGAACCGTGGCCACTGGTAGCTGTGGGGCACCGTGCCTGCCGACGGTCAACTTAAACAAAATGTCTCGTGGCCCGGCAGCAGATTACCCTGATGGGCCGCGTGCCGAAGGTTGCAGACTCCTGCCTTAGAGTATTAATAGTGAGAGAATTTTAAAAATCTAATGTGGTCTTAATTTAAATATTGGAAGTAGTTTTTTGTCTTTATGCACTTCTCTGACCAGAGGAACTAAAACAATGGTATTTTATTTTTGTTTAACTCAGGATCTAATAATATATTGTTTGAACATTAATGATTTAAAAAAGCTTTTCTTTTTTTTAAATGCGTAAATGTTTCTATTGGTCACAAGCTTTGGGGTTTTTTTTGTTTTTTTTTTTTTAAATACGAAAGTTAGTTCTAGGACCAAATTTTAAACTATCCATTAATTTTAAAACAAATAGAAGAAATGTTTCTCTGCTCTTCTCAATACCTACTTTCCTACATCCTACATGCCACGTATCCAAACTGTTGAACTCAACAGTGTAACATATCTTTCTACAAAATGCCACTTAAGGTGAGGAAAACATGATTAGTTTCTATTAATACAGGTTTTTTGCGGAAGACAATTTAATGTGGAGAGTGTCATTTTTTTCAGAAATGTACAGTTTTGATTTATCGTGCTTAAATGCAATTTTGCAGGCACATAACATTTTGTAAAAGGTATTCAGGATATTTTTACTTCAAAAAAATTACATGTGTACCTTAATGATGCTCAAGTATATTCATTCTTATTTTCAGTTTACAGTTTGGATGTTGTTGATAGACAGTGCTCTTCTATGGGCTCTGAAAAAGCAGATATGAAAGCTGTAATTATATTAGTTCCTGTAAGACTTGGTGGAGAGAGAACCAACATGGACTACTTGGAGTTTGTAAAGGTATGAAATAAGAGTTCATTGTCTGTTTCAAACAGTAGTACTAGATATGAAAAGATTTTTCATGGTGGTAATCTTCTAGCTATTAAATGCGTGGTGATGATTTTACAGTTGGAAGTTGTAAAGTTTGACTTTACAGATTTTAAATGTCAATATTACAAGATCTCACATAATTGCAGAGCACATGATGTCCTATGGCAGGGGTTGTCAACCTTTCAAAGAAGAAAAGCCATTTTTTATTTTTGTCTTTGACCAAAATATTTCGAGAGCTGCATCACACGCAAAGTGTTGGGGTGCAGGAGAGGGTGAGGGCTCTGGGAGGGAGTTTGCAGGAGGGGGCTCTGGGCTGGGGCAGGGAGTTGGGGTGCAGGAAGGGGTACAGGGTTTGGAAGGGAGGTTGGGTGCAAGATGGGGTTCTGACCTGGAGCAGGGGGTTAGGGTGCAGGAGGGGATGGGGGGTGCAGACTCTGGCTGGGAGGCGCTTACTACAGGCGACCCCCGGCCAGCGGCGCAGCAGGGCTCAGACAGGCTGCCTGCCTGCCATGGCCCCACGCCGTTCCCGGATGCGTCTGGCTGCTGGCAAGTCTCTGTGCCCCTTGGGGGAAGGGGGGCAGCGTGTCTTTTTGTGCTGCCCGCTCCCACAAGCACCGCCCCTGCAGCTGTGAGGATGGTGCTGGGGGCGTGAGCAGCGCGCAGAGTTGCCTCTCCTCCTCCCTCCCCCGTGCTAGGGGTGCACAGGGACGTGCCATCAGTCAGCCGCTTCCAGGATCAGCGTGGGGCCACGGCACGCAGGCAGCCTGCCTGAGCCCTGCTGCACCGGACAAAAAACCTTGCATTACAGAGCACTATTGCAGGGTCAGATTAAAGAGCCGCAGGTTGCCGACCCCTGACCTATGGTAAAACAGTGAAAAATATTCCATTCCTAAAATAGTTTCCTGAAAAGACACTAATGCAGTGACTCGAATTAAAAATAATAATTTAGTATATTTATGGTATTTATATTTGTGGTGCCTTAAATGAACTTTCATATTAGCCAACACTTAAAAAATATAAACCAAGCTGCTTATTTTCTTGTTTTTTTTTTTTATCCTTAAATAGTGAATATTGAAGACTACCAGCTGAACTTTCACAGCTTATTCCTTCTACCTTTTTTTTCAGATTGAAGGGTTATAATCATTTGACCCAATTGGCAGTTTTTGTGGCCATTATTTCATTAGCTGGAGGTTCAGATTACTCTGTATGTGGAAGAAGAGAGTGATGATTAAGAATGAAAAGCCCACCAGTGTATCAAATTGCAGGACAGAGCCAGGACACAGTTTAGTGTAGGGTTTTTTTTTGTCTAACTTCTCATCAACAAATACTCAGCTTTTTTAACTGAACACTTAAAAATGGTCTCTAAGAAACTGGACCATAATTCTCATTCCCCTTGAGCACATGTTGGTAGTTCTGCTGGTTAAAGGGAAGAACTTGCTTAACTCTGTTCCTTTGTCTTTACTATCCTATTGTTAATCACACAGAATCATCCTTTTGAGTCCCATCTAAATTTGTATGATTGGACAGTTTAAGAAGCTGCTCAGTAGCATTAAGAAAATCTGAGATGGGCACTTTTGTTACCGTACCTATTTTTCCTTTCTCTTGACTATCTATTCCATTTTATTACAAAGTTTCAGAGAGAACTATGAAAAACTTTTATAGCCAAGGAGGACAGAACTGTGAAGACTTTTATTTAAAGTATGAAGTAGCTGTTCTGTCTTGATTCCTTTCCTTGTGTGTCTAGACAGTTGGTTTGCTCTTTGCTAGTTAGGTCTGGCACAGTAAAACATATCCATGGTTGCAGACCTGATCTAAGAACCGTATTCCCATTACAATACTTCTGCAAAAGAGCTTTGAAATCTCTGAATGTGGAATCATAATGCTTTTATTTGTAGGCTAACACAAGCACCACTTTTGCCTCTATTTTCATAAGGGTTTCTAATCTTGTGTGGTCACTCTTCTTTAATGTGGGCTTCTGTATTGGTGTTGACCATTGTTTTACTGGAAAACGTGCTGTCATTTGCAGATACCTAACTGGGGCTAGGATAAAAGGGGCTTCAGTTGCATGCATGCAATCATCCTGTCTTTGTAATTCATTGAAAGTGACTTAGTATCTTTGGTGTAGATTTAGGTAAATGAAAACACAAACTTCAGAACTGAATTAAGTAAAGAAGTGTTTACAAATGATTTGGCAATTTGTTGATGATAGTTGTTGTTTGTTTGATTTATAATACCTTTATACAAGAAAAGTACCTGATTACCATAGGGAAATCAGACCTTTGCTTTACCTAAGTAGCTCCTGTTTCAATTTTGCTGCACTGGAATAGGTTGAGTGGACACGGACTTAAACTGTTTTCTCCTCTTTATCTTATATGCATAAGCATGTGTTGTAATGTTTATTACCCCTTTTTAATATTTGAAATAAGTGGTATTTCCTCCTTACCTATTTAAACCACTCAGAAGTTGGTTTCCATGTTGTTAATATCTTGGGTTAGTAATGTGATAGATCTGCAAAAGTAGAAATTTTGTTGTTTGTTAATATTGTCTTTTACGGCCAAACTTCTTGTTGAGAGAGAGAATCTTCACAATGTAATTGATGATTTGTAATGGTCTTACTTTTAGTGGCTATAGCCCTAGAAATTGGGGCATAAGAGCCACTGCCATTTTAGCTCAAATGGTAGTCTTTTGGGGGTGGAGGAGAGACTAATTCCTCATATTGGCCCATGTTGACATCAGAGTCCTTACCAGACTCTCTTCTATTCCCTGGTGTCTGCTATTCTGGGGGGAAATGTTTCTCCCTCTATTGCGCTATAAGTTCCTGCATGAGGAATGACACATGTACTTCTGCCCAACCTGCTGCTGTTTACCCTTTTCAGGTAAACATGGGGTGTTTCTCTTCGAAATAGCCACAGATTAGATCAGAGAGGGTTTGGAAATCAAGAGGCAGCTCTAGTACGCCTTACTTACCTCCTCTTGTCTTTTAGGGAAACTGCTCTTGGAAGCAGCTGCAGACTTCCTGTGGTGTGGGGCTTTTACCTATGAACAGGATGGAGGGGCTCAGTGAAGGGCCACTGAACATAAAACTATAAAATATGTAAAACTTCATGCCAGGCAACCTACAGTGACTCCAACTTTTGTTATGTTACATTTATTCTTTTCTAAAGTGTCCTGCCTATCTTTAAACTGTGAACACCTCAGAACAACTGAGGTCATCCCTTCTTGAATGTCTGCCATCACGTGGTCAGTTATGCCAACCACAAGCATTCAAAAAATACCCCAGAAAACCATAATATTTACTGAAAAATCATGATTGTTGTTTTTTTTAACTATCAGCCTTATTTGTCTTTTGATCTTTGAGTGCTAAAGGTTTACATTTCCTAGATTTTTCTCCAGAGCCACAAGAGCTACATACCTATTTTAAAATTGAGTATTGCGGTTCTAGTATAATTGCATGACTCCAGGAACTGGGGCTTTCAGAAGAACACCAAATAATGAGACTTGCAATAGAGCTGCAAAAGTTGGCAACCCTGGGCACTTCCATAGGTCATTCACACTGACCTCACTCTAAATGTGATGGTCAGGAAAAATTAAATGAATAAAGTTACACCAAGTTACTTTAATTCATCACCTTCTTCTGTTAGCCTTTAAATCTGAATTATTTACTATTTTGTTGGCAGGGAATTTTGAGTCTTGAATACTGTGTCGGTGTTATTGGTGGGAAACCTAAGCAGTCATATTACTTTGCAGGATTTCAAGGTTAGTGTTTTAATAAGAGATGTCTCTTTAGTGTTTTCCTTTTAAAAGCTAGAAAGTTAATATAGGATCAGTGGGAAGCAGAATGATTAAAATAGCAAAATGAGTACCTTATTAATTCATCAGATCTGCCAAAGTCCAGTCATTTGTCATTTGCCCCGCATAGTAATTGGATTCTGTAAAATGTACATTTAATTTCCTTTGTTGCATAAACAAGGCATAATTTATCTGTTTCACCAAACTTTAGAAGCCTTTGCTGCTACTGTCTGGCAGTTCTTATTTACATATTTACTTTTTACCAGTTTAAGTAGTGCTAGTTGATGCTCAAATGACAAGCAATATGTTCTTCCTGTCAGGATGAAGTAGCACAAAGCATTTTTCATATGCAAACTCTAGAATATAATTGTGTGTTTGTAAAAGTAATTTTATCACCAAAAATTAAATGACAGTCTCATCACTTTATAAAAATTCTGCTTATACAAGCATATTTGATTATGCAAAAGTTAATCTGTCCTGCAAAAACCGATGCTTCAGTCAATGAATATCAGTCTGGCAAGCAGTTACTTGCTGGCTTTTTTTTTTCAGCTGTTCTGCATAGAAATTGGATTGTAAGCAGTGTAATAATAAGGTGTTTTTTGAATTACTTGTCTTCTGTTTTGTCCTTGTAGATGACAGTTTGATTTACATGGATCCTCATTACTGCCAATCTTTTGTAGATGTCAGCATAAAGGATTTCCCTCTTGAGGTAGTGTGGATAAAGAGCTGGTACTGTTTTTTTTTTTTTCCATATGAATCAAACACTAATTATTTAGAGCTGTTCTAGCTATCTGTATTTTTACAGTTTTAGTTACATGTTATTTGTCAAAATTTTCCCCTTCTTTATAGACTTATAATCAACAAAAATGACCAAAGGTTAAATACTTGATAGTGGATTTTAATTTATTATGTACTTATTAGTTCATTTATCTTTGTCTGTATCTTGTTATATACCAGAAACCCTCCACAAATAAATGATCATGCCACTAAGTAATTTTACATTATAGACAGCTAGGCAGTACCAGACCTGAAACATTACACATGGGTTCTCTTAAAATAATAATAATGAATTGGTGTCAGAAATGTATGTTACAGTGTAGTAGGGTTCACTTTTATTTTGAACTATAGACTACACAAATTTACCCTCTGCTTCTTTGACCAGGAATTTTCAGTGTGTTGTCTAGGAAGACTTGGTGATTACCATTTCAGTACAGTTGTCTACTTGTAATTACTTTATAGGTCATTCATTTAGCTTCTTAGATAGGATTTTCCATTGTTGTATTGCTTTTACTGATGTCTTCTATGCTGTTCATCTCAACAGATTGTTTTATTATTATTTTTAATCAAGTTAGCTCCATGGATCAGTAGCTTTCAAGGACTTGTCAAGTCTGAAAGTGTAGTTACTGTTTCTTTTTTTAGCTATGGCATGCTGTCTCCTTCAGGTTATAGTTAATGCATCTTGTCAGGCTCTGTCTAGGTCTTGAAAAATCAGACTTTTACATGAGTATTTTCTCCCCTTCTCCTCCAACTCGCATTAAAAAAAAAAAGGAGTAAATCCAGGGAAAGGTACTAAAGAACTGCATTTACAAGCAGTCCGTAGACAAGCCAATATGTCCCCAATTCTCGTGTTAAAAGAGATATTCAGTACAGCAGTTTAAAACTTCTCCTTCTGGATCCTGTGATGTCCAGCCCTTACATGAACCTCCAGCTTCCTCTGAATGACACTCTATCAGCTACGGAACCCATCTGGGGCCTGCGCTTGTTAACTTCATTGCTCACGAAGGGTTCACAGCACCTTGCAGGATCAGGCCACTAGAGCATACAGCTGGTCTCCCGAGTCTAGTTTTTAGCACCGGGGTTTTTCCAATTAAACATTACAAAACCTAAAACACAATTTCACACCATATTTGGGGAGGGAGAGACATTTACTTGCCCCCATATTAGTTGGTACCAGCAGGATTCTGTGGCTGTGATGTCACCAGCATAATGAATACTATGGTGACACTTAAAGTTTTGCTGCAGATACTTGCACAGGGTTGGAGGTGGGGAAAGAAATACTCTTTTAAGCTTACGTGTTGTGAGTGCATCCTTTAACCTGCCAATTGGGGAATTCAGCACATTCTTAAACTGATGACATTTAGTTAAATTTAAAACATAAGACAAATGGTTTGTAATGAAGTATACAACTTTATTGTGGCCCCAAAGCTGTTGCTGCTGTATAACAATTGGTTTAAAAACAGAGAGAAGAGTAGGAATTATTTCAATTTCCTTGTCTAATACTATTGTGAGTAAAGTGCAGTTAACATACCAGCCTCAAAGAGGTAACATGCTGAAGTCAATCATAATATCTTAATCAAAATATTATCAAATAGTGTGTTTAGCAGAACTGTTTAGACACTTTTAAGCTTATATAAACACTAGTAAATATAATTTTAAAACCTAGCACAGGGTTAAAGCAATAATGAAACTAATTTTAACGTTTAATTTTAACAAGATGCTTTAATTAAGGTGTCATGTAGTCTGAGATGATAAAGTTCCCCCTAGAAAACTAGTGGTTCTGAATTTTAAGAGATTTAGGTCCTTTTTATAGTCTCAAGCAAAAAAAATGTGCTATACCTAAAACTTTCTTCATTTTATAGTGCCCTTCTGAGGTCCTCAGATGGAAGTTGGTAAATGAGCTAACTTTATTTGTATTAGGATAGTGCCTGTAGACCCTAACTAGTATCAGTGTCCCATCCTGCTAAGCACTGTGCAAGTGCCTAATAAAATACAGTCCTTGCCCTGAAGCTCCTACTGTCTAACTAAATAAGAGATGGGAGGGGAAACAGAAGCAAAGAGAGGTGAAGTGACTTATCCAAGGTCATAGAGCATCTCAGTGAGCCAGGAATAGAACCTACATCTGTGGGCTCCTAGTCCAGTGATTTATGCACCAGAGTATGCTGCTGGGTGTCATTAATTATGAACTTCCAAATAATAATATACTTTAAATGTATTTTGAAGATGCAGAAGCTGCCAGCTTGGCTTGATCACGTCATATTGCTTTTCTGGATACAGGATCGTGTATCGGAAGGTTGTGCTCAGTGCATTGAATAGTAATGTATGAGTTGTCCAGAAGTGTCAGAACGTAAACAGAAATTGCTCTCTTAGCTTGTTAGCTTTCTCTGTAGGAAATATTTTCAAAATTGACAAATTGTCCAGAATAAGTTGGAAATCTGTATTGGCTTCTAGAATCCATTTGTTGGATGAGTGAAAAAAATATGCCTATCCACATCTCTCTGTGGTAGTGACTTTCACAGCATTAATAAGACTTCTCCTGAACATACTACAAAACTTGTCTTAGGATGTTCCAATACCACCTTTAATGTTACTGTTAGAATGCTTTTCTTAAAGCAGACTCCCAATATCTTACTTTGATTAACTGTGAACAGAATATAATATTTGGGCAGTATTCGGGAAAACATAATAAATAGGTGTAACGGTCTTGCAGAAGTATAACTTGCTAGTCTTTATTGATTTTGTAACAAAATTTAATGTAAAATGTAAACTGTTTTATTTGTAATTGGATCAGTCAGTAGTAAAGAGCAGTACATGCCAATAGTGTACAACGACCACAATGAGAAACACCTTAAAATTTTATGTAGCAATCTGTACTCTTGCCGATCTGCTTTTTACCCAGCTCAAAAATGAAAAGTAGGGAGGTGTTAGGAAGAGGGATTCTACACCAATAGAGTGTTGGATATTAACTTGCTTTGTTGCTGTTTCTGTAGAGTCAGGTTAGAACTTAACAATTGTTATTTTGACACAAGGATAAGCTAACTGAGTTTGTGCCTGATGCACATCTACATATGTATTTCACATTACTTCCTTTCTTATCGGTCACTTGGGAAGTACTCCAAGAATAAAATACTAGTCCAGTCTCAGTAGAACATGAAATGTGGAGCGTTAAGATTTGTTAGATTTAAATACTAAGCTATTATAATTGGATTATTAGTGATTTAATGGAGGGTCTGGGTTACGGATATCTCTGGGTAGTAGTAGGATACAGAGCCTTACCCCTTTAGATCACTGACTGCAGCCTAGATCAGTAGTGACCAAATGGTTTAACCATCAGGTGGCTATACTATGACATGTGAAATGAGTTAATGACTTTTGTCCAGCTCCAATAAACACAAAACCAACAACTGTTACCCATGTTCACACTCTGTAGTAATTAAATGGGCATAGAGACTGAAGTGAACTACCCTATATGTATTCTTTCTAGTTCCGGGTGAAGTAGTGGGGGGAAGTTTGCACAGCTATTGCTCGTAGTTTCCATTTCAAAGGCTGTCAATGTGTCATCTATCATAAGAACAAATTTTGCATTTAAAATAAAAATCCTTATGTGTGTAAAATATGAAGTGGATTTTTGTGCTTGTGATATATTGTAGTACTCGCCCTTTTTTTTTTTTTACCCGTTTTTCTTGCTAATGAAAATATATTCCATCATTTCTCTTTTAGGGAGGTGTGGGGGAAATGGGAGGTGGTAGTAAAGCAATAATTGTAAGAGTTCAAATACTGCTACAAATGCACTTTGCAGAGGAGCATTCACCTTCTCTACCTTGGGAATATTCATAAAATGCTTTCTAGAGCCTCCAACTTTTGACATATTTCACATCCTTTTTTGGAATGGCATTAATGTGGCCTAGTGTGGAAGTTTGGTAAATAGAATATAAACAGTACTAGGTTATGTGGTCTTATGAATGTCCAGGGATGCAATAACTTGAATGTTTTGGGGAACAGAAAAAACTTGTATGGGTTTTGGAGCATATGTGGCATGGTGAATTATATGTTAAAACCATTAATAGAAAGGCAAGTGCATCGATATCTGTGCCTTCCTCATGTCTTTAAAATATCTTTTAAAATGTTTTTATCTCCAAAATTGCAGTCATTTCACTGTCCTTCCCCCAAAAAGATGTCATTCAAAAACATGGATCCTAGCTGTACAATAGGATTTTATTGTAGAAACATGCAAGACTTTGAAAGAATTTCTGAAGAAATAACTAAGGTAAGTGTTGAAATTATGAAATTAATATCTGTCTGATACCCACTATAGTATGTACTATATATATTAAGGATAGAAAATATAGTCTTAAATATACTAAATAGAACCCATCCTATTCTAGAAATAGGGGTTATTGATGAAGCACAAACATACAAGAATTCTAGAATATTTTTACATCCCATAATATGAACATGTAAAGTCGAAAAGGAGAATAACTACCGTAATTGTGTGTTAAGAGATGAGATGATGAATATAAGAGACAGACTGAAACATAACAGCTACTTACACTGGTTTGTAGACTCAGTATAAGATTATTCCACTAGGTGGCACTATTGAAATGAAAATATTTTTGCAGACAGCACCTTTTACAGTCATTGGATTGTCTTCTACCTGAAGAGGAATTTTTAAAATGCAATTCATCCCTTGGAGATGAAATTTTTAAGAAATGGAAATATTTGAGCAAAGCAAAACTGTGCATTATTTCTTGTTAGTATAAGTGCTTTTTTGATTACATTTAAAGATAAAGCAGTGTTTTTATGACTTGCAAAGCAGGTATCATCCAGTAAACCTGCCTAATCATGTCCATTCCACTTTAAGAACATAGGAATAGGTTTATTTAGGTAGGTTTGAATTTAATTGACAGATGTTTTCTTCTAGACTATTGCAGTGTATGAATGCCAATAATGTGATACAGTGCTAATGTGTGTTGTGTTAGCTATGGTACCAAACAACCAAATGTTTTATTATCAAAAATTGCCTATAAAAGGATTCAGCATTAACAAAAGATGCATCACAATATTATTACATGTGCCATAATGGTTTTCACGTCTGTGCAAGGAATTAAGGCTTGTACAACATTAGAAAATATAACTTTCTATGTAAGTGATAAATATTTTGATTAGATAAGGTATGAACCAATAAGTAATATCCAGATTTTAAACTTAGTAACCACATATAGTGGTCAGTAGATTTTTGGTTAATGCTCAAGTGTTTTCTTTTGTATGATTCAGACATGGAGGACTAGAAAGTAGATTTAGAGGACAGGCACTCCAAGCAATAAAGACATGGAATGAAAGTTTATAAAGCAAAGTTTCATTACATTTAGTTTATCTGCCCTGCTGTGTTTGAGAGGAGATTTAAGAACATGACAGAATAATGAATGAGAAATTGAGATATGTAAGAACCTTCTCTTGTTTTTTTTTCCATTGTCTTCCTCTTAAATCTCAGGCCAGGTGAATTTCTCTCCCTATCCATTTGTTGGATGCTCTGAAACAGCATCTAGTTTAATGTCAAAGAAGCTGATTTTAGTCTTAAAACTATTTTACTAGCATTTTGGATTGGGGCTCTTTAATATTAATATGATGACATCAGTGTAAGTATACCCAAAAATAGATTATGTATTTTCCAAAAAAAAGGAAAGTTTTCATATGAATATTGTGTGAAGAACAATCCTCCTGTCATTCTCCAGTCTGCCCCATCAGTCTGTTCATTTTTCCTGCTCTGCCTCTGACTACTACTTTTCTGTTCATTTATTATCACTTTAAGAGTAACTGAATGCCTTGAATGGTAGCACAGTGTACATCCGAGTGGGGACACCCAGGTTAGGTTAATGAAGGACTTCCGATTCTTGCTTCTGTGGCAAGTGACGTAATAGGGTTCTGTAGATCCAGACTCTGAGACTTGCTGCTACTGGTTTTAAAATGCAGTGTAGATATACTCTTGAAATCACAAAAAATAAAGTTGTTATCTTTGAAAGTTCATTACTGACCGTGTACTTTAAATTTTTTACAAAAATTATGAAATGTAGCTAAATTCCTGTTTTGGTCGGAGAGAGCGAGCAGTGGTTCTCAGGCTGCAGAGCTGTTTTTGTCATGCTTTTGCAGCATCTCATAGTTCACTCAAGCAATGATATTTCTGGTTCAGGATAAAGCTTTCCCTGTGTGCGCGAGTGTGTGTGTTTTGTAAGCCAACTAAATTGAAAAACAAACAGCTCTTTGGACACTATTCAGTTACTTTGTTCATGTTTTTTTAGAATGGGTGTTTCTTTGGTAAAAATGCAACAGTGATCAAATTTGTACGAGAAACCAAAAAAGGGAGGTTGTAAAAAATATATATATACATGTTTGAGAACCACAGGGACTTATTCATTTGGAAGGGTGTGTCCTCTCTGTTATCTGTATCCATTGAGCAGATACAATAGAAATGAATGCTTTAGAAACATTGCAGTTGGTTAATGGGACTCAGCATGTCAAATTAATGAGATCTCTTCTGATAATTGTCTCCTGTTCACGTGAACATCTGGGTGGAAGTATCTTCTATAACAAATGTTATATACATACACACTTTTGCATTAACTTTTTTGAAAGCTAGAATACTGATTAAGAAAACCCACGTCCAGAATTTGCCCATTGACTTGGAAGGTAGCGGTAGTCCCTGATTGATATGCAATTTGGAAATAATTGCTCATTTTAATCAAGTTCCATACTGCAATTGTTTCATGATCAGCTTTCTGCTACCTTTTCTAGTTTACTTTCTCTTTCTCTCTAATCTTTTATAATTTCCCTTAGTATTTAGTACTCGAAGAGGTGTCAGAATAGTGGCGCTAAAGAATGAAATCTTCTGTCATCTCCCATGCTGCCTCATTCATGTATCTCAGTCCTGACATAGAGGGACCACCTTTAAGGGTGAGACAGTGGTTCAGTCTCGATACTACTTTGGCTTCTCTGAAACTGTGGGGATGGCTTTTGTGTTGCAGACACATGTCATTTAGGAGTTGGACTATGTGTACTAACCTATTTCACCAAACAGCTGCCATGTGACTGTCAGTTGCTACTGACCTAGGTCTGGCTTCATCTAATTACCTAGTGATGAAAGGCTCTATATAAAATTACCCAGTCCCCTGAGATCTACAGTCTTTCTTCTTGTCTAAACTTTTTTCTTTCTTCCCAGTACTCATTCTTTTCTTTTTCCCTTTTCATTGCCTTCTGCTCATCTCAGTTGTCTGCATGTCTCTCACTTTCTCCTTGCCCTAATCCCCAGGTTTCACAGTACAATAATAGAATGAATTTAAATAGTCTAGAATAAAGTGGAAAATTGCAGAGCACAGTAAAAATTGCAGAATCTGATTTTACTTGGAGCATAATTTTCCAGTGCCTTATTTTTTTTTTTAAATAGCTCATACTGCTTAAATATCTATTTAAGTTTTTTAGGGCTTCAGATTGTTTCTCATTAAAACAAATTATTTTTGGAGTTCATAGTTTGATCACTTCAATGCAGGTTATATCTGTAGACTAATGTAGCTTTGCATATACTATAGCTGTGTATTGCGATTTACTGTCAAAGGTGATCAGCAATTTTTTTAAACTTCAGTGGGTGTTGAATCCCTTAAATAAACAGTGGAAAGGACATTTAAGCCCTTTTGTATATGGGCCAATAACATCTACTATTAAAACTTTTTATTTGTACCTGTGACTGATAACCGTTAGCATGAATAGCTTCCTTGATAGCGGCTCAGCTTCCTAGTCTCTGAGGAGACAGGTGGTATGTCTACACTGTATTGTAAATCCAAGTCTGTGGGACATGGGCTTGTGGACTCGGTATTTCCAAGCCCATGATTGAGTGTCCACACGGCATCATAAACCTGGGTTTACAATTGCTGGACCCTGGTCTCTCAGCCATGCTAGTGTATCCATACTGCATTGCGCAGACCTTCTGACTCCAGTCTGCAGCTTAAGCTGCATCTACGCTGCAGAATGACAGAGCTTGGACCTGAGTCTGAGGAATTTGGACTCTGACGCACCCTACTGGCAGGGCCTTAGGACCTGGGACTTGAGTGTTTGCTGACCTGAGTCAGACTGATTTGTGTGGGAACTGACGAGGGGCTTGAGCTCAAACCTGAATCCGAACCCAAGCTTAGTGTGCAGTGTGGACATACCCAGGGAGGTTTCTGGCATGTAATTAAAAGCTGTCTGTTAGCATTTTTAGTCCACTGTCAGATTTATCTGCTCTTGAGCTGGCTTATTTCCCTTAAATGTATATGTTTAAACTTAATAAAAATTTTGATGGCTATAGGTGCTCTGTTTCTGCCATAAAAATGCTTCCAGAAATTCCAGAAGGTGCTAACCTGCCCACAAATCCTGCTTGGAATTCAATAGATGACAGAGGATATGAAGACTGTTCTGCAACTCATTACACATGAGTGGAAGCTAATGGAGTTCTGCATATGTGTAGTGGTTCAGTTGGCCTGTGTGGAACAAGTTGCAAGAATTGGGGCCTGAAACTCCAAGTGTGGCTATTGTTTCATGAGGTGGCTGAGTTAGAAACATATTTATTTACCAGAAGAAGTGGGCTATTGAGAGTCTGTGCAGTGTTTTTATTCTAATGCGACGAATGAAAATAAAAACAAATATGCATGTTGCAAATTATGTGCGACTGTAATTAGATCAATACACCCAGGGACTGTACCCCTTCATTTTCAATTAACAGTTTATCCGGTATGTTATCTTGCATTATAGATGCTGAAATCTTCATCTAAGGAGAAATATCCCTTGTTTACTTTTGTAAAGGGTCGTTCTAGAGACTATGACTTTGCCTCCAGTCCACTCCATGAAGAAAATGACCTTTTCTCCGAGGAGGAAAAGAAAAGATTAAAAAGATTTAGTACAGAAGAGTTTGTCTTGCTTTAAGGATATTTTACAGTAGGGTATTGGCAGCTGTCCAGGAGAACACTTGCCCTTTTAAAAAAAAATCACACAACACAAGGCAAGCAATATTGAAATTGATCTATTTTCATAAAGATTATAATGTCGTATATGTTTGGTCTTTAAAATGTCACTTATAAATGTAATTAATTATTTTTGTTTGTTCATTGCTAGTTGGATGAATATGATGACACTTTTTGCTAGTGAAGACAGACAGCATTGTTTAGAGCCAGACACAATATAGTGTGAATAGGTACCATACATGCCCTCCTTGATAGCTCTGCCAATGAGCCTAAGTCTTGACCTGCAGTCCCCACTGCTGTTCCAGTCCGAACAGTCTGCCAATTATACGGTGGTTTTGTGATGTGGACATGTCATCTAGTTTTGAGACTACTGGATTGTTTCCAGGTGTAAGCAAAACTTGAATCTCGGGCTCCTGAAGAAAAAGCCTTGTTCATTTAATCTATTTTGCTGCCTAAGCCTCTATAATGGTTAATAATGTAACCATGAGATACCTTTCTAGCATTGCACTACTCAAGATGTAACTTTGATATATCAATAGTAATTGTTAGCTACAATCCAGATGCAATTATATAAGCAGAATTGTGAGTTAAGGTACTATTTAGCAATATGATTTTATAATGGCTACTCATTAAACTTGCTGTTGAACCTTAATATCAGGAATGAATATAAAGTATTGGCTTTTCCCTACCATTTTTAAAGGTTATGTTATTAATATTAACTGCAACCAATCAAAGCAGATAGACAGTTATTAAATGGGAGCAGTGTTTGTTTCCTGTCTCGACAATATAATTGAGACTTCTGTTCCTACCCAGGCAGCTTCTAAATCAGAGCATAAAACAGCAAATTGGGAGTAGACAGTAAATATTCAGGGATATGATCTTCTGATATGTGTCATTACTATACATTGCTTTTGGTGATTTTAGATGTAGAGAACATCTAGCAAATAAATCTACATGAACAGTTTCATGCTTTAACAAACAAATTCAGAATTTAAAATACACATTTAACACTGCCTACAAATTTAAAAATAACTTTATTAAAGGTGTGAGATTAAATGCATGTACTGATGAACTATAATGGTAAATTTCTCTTGTTCGAATTGTTTGAATTCTGGATCTAAAAAAATATTGAGGCAAATACTCTGTAATAAGGCAAATTTTACTGTATTGTAAACCAGCTATTAACTTATTCTAAAGTGCCATTTAGGCACAGAATGCACAAATGTTGTCTACCCAAATAATAAATATTCTATGTATCACTAAAGTAATTTTTTCCTTTTATAAGAACGGAGATTAGAGTTACTAGTAGGGAGATTTTAGGCAGATCTGGGACAAGCACATGTTCATACCAGAGTTGAATTGTTCATTTTCACATTTGTTCATTGAGTTATCACTCCAAAAAACGGGGATTATTTTTCAGTTTCTTTTTTTTTTAATTTAAAAAGAATTTCTTCAGTTGATTGGATATGGTAATCTCCTTATTAAATAATATTTTTAATCAGTGTAACATTACTTTTAGGTCCTGCATCTACATAAGGAATCAGTTGGGGCTGATCTTATTTAATATTTTTTCCTTAATAACCCGGAAGTAGTTGTAAAATTAGTGTGTTAATGAAATGCAGATGCTAATTTGGGAAGAGTTGTGAATACTAGTGAGGACTAGAAAATATTGTAGATTTGAGTTTGGCTTGCATTTTTCTAATGATATTTTTGCTATGGAAAAATAATGCAAAAAATAAATATTAGGGAGTATGTCCAGAAAACACAACTACTGAACAAGACCTATGTGAGATAATGGACAACAAATTAGACATGAGCTTGCACTGTGCTTTAACACTTAAAAAAAAAAAAAAAAAAAAATAGAAAAGAAAGAAAAAAGCCAATGCAATTCTGGGCTATGTATCTAGACACTCATCTCATAAAACAAGGAGGTAATAATTGTTCTTTCTGATCTCCTTAACACTTTCCTTTCTGCTGCCTCTTTGCCGGGAAGGTATTAACAAATTAAAGTTCACTGAAGAATAATAAAAATGATCAGGGGCCTGTAGGCATGGATTTAAGGCAAATTAACAAATATGTATGGCTTTGTTAATCTATTACTAAGAGGAGGGCATGACACTTTACAAATATTTAATGTATAAACACTGGTGAGGAGACGAGGAATTGCTTGGGTGGTACAAGGGCATATAACTGAAATAGGATGAAACTGAAGGGAAAACTTCATACAGGAGAATATTATGATGTGTAATACTCACAAGGAAGTGTTGGAAGTCCCATCACATGTGACTATTGATACCTGACTGACCCAAACACTAACAAATGTACAATAAGGAATAATTATGCGTAAGGTGAACTCGATAAACTAACATCCCTCCCGTTTCCAATTTCTATTACTGTCATAATAAAAAAATAAGTTTAGTATGCCTAAAAGGCTTTAATGCATGGGAGTTTACAAGTAACTTTTTAAGCAAGGAACCAAAAGTGACATTAATTTAGTGAATATTTTTTTAAGTGGTTACCCAGTAGACTTTTTCCTGACTCTATGAAATACTTAGTTTTGACCATGAGGAATAAATATGCTCAGTAAATATTACAATAGTCTGTACGTAAGCAAGTATGCACATAAAGCATCACATCTCCGTTAAAAGAAATGTCCCTCCATTTCCTATTAGAGGCCCCATTCTTTACAGCAGTAATCATAACTGAGCTGCTAGTCTGATGTCTCAGGTTTGTCCTGTGGTGGATAGCTAATAAGCAGAATTAAATTTTGAAACTGGAGTGGGTTTGAGAGGGATGAACATTTTTGCAAAGTGGGAAAGATTGGGTTTGGTATTTAAACTAAAACAGAATTATCTGGGCTAAGTAACTTTATACATGTTTCATCTAAGAGTGAATCTGTTTGCCACAATTATAGACTTCAATTCAACAAGCCATTTCACCACGTTTTAACTTTAAGCATAGTACTTCCTGTTTTTAATAAAACCTTCTTGCTGCAAACTTACCTACAAATGGATTATAGGTAAAAGTGCCTACTGCAGTTCAGTGCATGTAACTTTTAACCTAGTATGCTGACTTAAGGATTGCCATTTCCTCCTCCTTTGCTCCATGGCGGAAGTCACACTTACATCACAAAATAAAACATGCACGTAGCCACACAAGTTAACTGTGTCTATAGAGATGCATGTAAGGATGATTTTATGTCCATGAGAAGAATGGATTGGCGTTCTGACTGCAAATAGAAATAATTTTATTGTAAATAAATGTTAAACATAAAATGTATCTGTAACACTTCAACAGGTTCACATTGTTCTAGGATCTGTAAGAACATTTTCATTTCTTACTCTTTTATAACTTGTGAAGAAGGCTTAATGGTTGAAATACCTTAGCTAACTTAATTTTAATGATAGACCTTTTGTTCAGTGTATATTTATGATAGATAGGAAAACCTGCATTGCAAAACTATCAACAATGTTAAGACAGCTGGTGGTGATGATATTGGGTCCTTTAGTCTACCATGATAGTGTGGCATTCAGAGCCAGCAGCACAAATTTGTTAGAACTAGTAGCAATTTTTAGTTACCTTTTCTCTCACTCCTCCAACTTCCATCTTGTTCCTTTTTCCATGTTGGTGATTTAGGTAAATGCCCCAAAATCTGTTTAAATAAGCATCTAATAAGGAAGGGGGAACGGGGGTCAGAAATGAAAACTGGGGAATCTTTTGAAGGAGGCATGGGGGATTTAATTATAATTCTATGGTACTTCTTGGAAAAAGTAGGCCAGTCCAGGCCAAATTCCAGCTTGGGTACTTAGGGAAGAATTTAAGTTATCCGCTTGTACTTTCAATGAAATACGGTGCTTATTTCTGGCCTTAAATTTTTTTTCACCCATCCCTCTTGGTCAGATCGCTTGCAGCCTCTGTTCTATAACCTCTCTTCCCTGTATTCCTGGCCAATTTGATCTGTTACCATGGATTTAACTATCATGTCTATGTTAGTGACTCCTGCATGTCCTTTGCTATCCATGACATTTCACCTTTGGTGGTCTTCATCTCTACCTGTCTACATAGTTTTCAAAATGCCCTATACTAGGCCTCACTATTTTAGAAATACAGCTAGTTTCATTACTTTTCCATGTTGCCCATAAAGCTAATTATGTAGGTCTTGAACCTAATTGTTCAAGGTTCTAACTCCTTCCAGTCTTACTTTCTGATTAGATCCCATTGCCCCAGTGAAAAATGGCTAGGGCACAGAAAGAAGACCTAAGGACTTCTGACACATTGGTCTGGAAAGCATTCTAGTATATTTCCTGACTCCAGGACAGGCATGCTCACAGGTTGTCCTCATCCCTGAAGGTCCAGGTACAGTGGTGACACAAGTTAAATTACAAGGTTACTAGAAATTAATGTTTTTCTGTAACTACAGGGGACTTTAATTGGAAACTATGTTAATCGCATAGTAATTATCTTTACTTCTACTGCATTATCTCCTGAAAACTGTGCAATTAATTTGTGTCATCGCTGTTACTGCTGCTGCCTTCAAACACAAACTAACTGTGCATTAGTTACTCACACACCCAGCAGTGGCCTATATGCTTAAGTGACTTATACAAATCATTGACTGATTAGTTACTTGCTTTCTTGATGGACCCAGCCTCTCAATATCATGGAAAGTGGCAAATACGTGCATCTTTTATATAGGTCTGTTCTTTCCCCACCCAATAATTGTTTCTGCTGTTCCCTTTCTTTTCTTAGGAGGGGGGGCATTTTTGTTTATCAAGTCTAATAGCAGCAGGAGTCACCTCTGCCAGATCTTTCAATAACTAGCTGGGGCTTTGTCTTCTGCATCTAGACAAAGGCATATGCCTCCATTTATCAAAGTGAAGTGAAGTCTTGGGGTTGTCTTCCACTCATCTCTAGATGATCAATGACTATAACCCCTTTTTCCACCAGCTTTCTATGAAAACCTGGTTCTGATGGCCCATGTGTTTTGTCACCACCAGTCTGTAAAACACTATATCTAGGATTGAAGGTGGATGCAATACAGAGGGTCCACTTTTGTGACTGTGCACCTACCTACTCAATGAGACAGACTACCCATCATGAGCACTTCACCCATGTGTTCCACTTTCTGTTGGTTCCCAGTCTGTGTCCAGTATCCATTCAAAGCCATGGTCCTGATCTTCAAAGGCATCTGTGGGAGACCACATCATTCAGGATTTACCAAGACAACTGCTCTATGGGACAATGCACCTTTCAAAGCACCAAGACAAAGCATACGAGAGCCAGAAGTGGTCATCTTGGTCAAGGGGATACACAGGTAGAACAAATTTCCAGAGGAAATCTGATTAGGCCAGAGTCTGACTGCTTTCAGGACATACTCCAAAACCTTGCTCTTTGACAAAGTATTTCCATCATGATAGGCAGGGTCAATCAGAGGGGGGCGGGAGGAAGGAGGGCCATTTGGCATGGGCCTCACATTTAGACACTTGTTAATTTTTTGGCATTTGATAAGTTTTGCAACTTTTTTATGCACATCCCTATTGGACCAAAAAAGCATTTGTTAAATAAAAAAATATTCCAAATTATGTCTCTCTCTTCTTTTGGTGCCTTATTTTGTTTTCATGTGTCATCATTTTTTATTTTTATTATGGCTCGGGGCCTCAAAAGCTGGAAATAGCAGAAGTGAGCATGAAAGGAGGACTAAGACTAAGGAGCTCTCTGCTTGTGAAATGACCATAGAAATCTGTATGCGCAGCTGTGTATTAGTTTTACAGCAGTCAACTGTGTTAGGTTTGGATGGTTGGGTCCTAGTTTCTTATCTTGTTAAGCAAAGAATTTTTCAGTCCAAGGAAAGTCTTGTGAATTTTTAATCTCTAGACATAAGTGTTGTTCATGGATAGCATGATGCAACCTTAATTGCTGAAAGTGTGGCACTAACATGGGGGAGCATGTTTGTAAATTATGTTAATTACAGTAGAGAATGAGCTCACTCTGGAGACCCGATTTATTTCCAGGAGTTATTGATGACCTGTAAAATCAAATGGTGAGTGAGTTATAATGGTCAATAATAGCAGAAATGAACATAAACAGCATGTTTAAAGTCCAGCCCACCTGGTGTTCTGTTTATGCATCGTTTGTATTGATGGACTATTTTTGTGTATGTGATGGAGCAAATAGTCTGTGGCTGCAGTACCAGGATCCCCCAATAGGGGCAGATTGTGCTTGATTATTTTAAGGTCTCCCAATCCATGAATTATCCATGATCAGGATGTGATTTTTAACAAATGTATTCATTTTTCACAATTATAGGACCGCTAGGCCCTGATCCAGCACTGAACACACTGTGGATGCAGGGTGAGAGTATAGAATGTAACAAAATTTTACCTTGTAGTTTGGTTGTGAACACCTCACTGATTTTCATTTACACAAAGGGCTATTTACACTTCTATGATTGTGTAAACTAGTTACACCCATTTTAAAGCCCCTTTATAGCATCACAGTCATGTAAAAGAGCCTTAAGCTATGTCAACACTAGAGACCTTCCAGCGGCACAGCTGCACCACTGTAAGGTTTCCTGTGTAACCGCTCTATACCGATGGGGGAGAGTTCTCTGGTTGGCATGATTAAACCACCCCAAATGAGCGGCAGTAGCTATGTTGGTGGGAGAGCGTCAAAAGTTTTACCAACAAAAGTGCTAGTGTAGACATAGCCTTAGTGTAAATGAAAATCAGGACCTGAGTAGCTGTCATTGGACCATACAATTAGTCACCTTCATCAGATGGTATTTTCTGTTTCCTCATTGGATGATAAAAGCTTTATAAACAAGAGTTCCTTTCCCAGTTTGCAAGCAATCCATGGGCAGTCATATTGTTTGTCTACTTTGTGAATAGTAAAAAAGGCTTTTCTTAATGGTCGCAAGATCTCTTGTGTGTGAAAGCTCTTGGATGTTTGTTCACACAAATTCACGATGGTTTTGTTTTCTGCAAACGCTCTTTCAGATTAAAAACTTGCTCTGATGTTTATGAATAAAAGCAGTTGTAATTGCCATCAGAACAAATCAGCGGGTTTTTTGTTCTTGTTTATTTAAAGCAAGAAGATGAACAATAAATGTTTAGTGGTTTTTGCCTACCTTTAGCATGAGTGTGTATGTGTGTGAGCATATGTTAACAACCAGGGCTTTGTGAGTTCTGTGCTTAATACAAATGAGAGTAATACATATACAGTCTTTCCTTCTGCTCACCTTTTAGGCCCTGATCCCGTAAGCTGGTCTGCTCAAGTGAACCTCTATATCCATTTAAATTAAGGGGCATGTGTGCAGGCTAAAGGACTACACATGCAAAGCAGCTTACAAGATCAGGGCCTTGATTAGATCTCAGTGGATAAGGTTATCCAACTTAGTGGGACCTCTGCTGAGCCAGGGTTGCAGGTTTGGGCTCATATCTTAGACAATAAGAGTTGGCAATTTATTGCAATCCCATAGTTTCTGCAGAGTGGTACTGAGTGAATGCCCACAATTGTTTTATTGGTATGTGCTGACTCAGTGGAGCAAGGTTGCATAGATTCTGTTTTTCAGGAAGTTGCGGGGAGGGAAGGAATTGTTGTTGCTGTGCATCAGTCAGTGGCTGTCTTAATTAAATAAGGAAGATGATCTTCATTTTTAAACGTAAATGTCAATTCCACTTAAAGACAATTAAAAAATCACTGCAAAATAATGCAAGGAGAGCAGTATAGGATGCTTGAATTAGCATATTTATTTATTTAATTTTAAACAAAGTGGGAAGTTTCCTCTTTGGTTTGCCCTGTCTCCGCTAACAACTAGGTCGATTAATAAATAAACTGAAGAAGAAGAAGAAGAAAACCCCTCTGTGTAAATCTAAAGAAACTTTTAGAAAGAATCTTATTAAAAAACAGGAGAACTAATTCTCCAAAGTTGTTACCTAATAAACTGGCCAACTTTAATCCTTAAACTGGGACAATTGAGAGTTACTTGCATTTTATGGCGGGCCACTCTGATTTTTTTTTTTTAGGTGCCTCTCTAAAGCTTGCAGTGTGGGCATCTGTACCAAGAGTTGCTGTGCTTTCTACCCCTAAAAATAAATGAAATAATCTGACAGTTGTCTGCTTCAAGATTTACCAGCACCCCTAGGTTCATAGTAGATTAATTTGAAATCGGTGCAAAGGTTTTAAAATCTACACAGTATTGTGATAATCCATGTTTAAACACCATACAGTGGTATCTGGTTACCTTAAATTAGAAAAGGTCTGAACCAAAGGTGTGGATCAGAATTTTGTAACTCTGTAAGAAGCAGAATCCAAATGCTGGATCTGAACATACCTGAATTTACAGGTTTGAAATTCAAACCCTAATTTTGCCGATGTTTCAGGGTGTTGGGATGCAGCTGGCAACAGAGCCAATCATGGGCACTGAACTGAAATATGAACCTGAGTCTAGATTTTGTTTTCAGCCCTATTTCTCCTTCCAATGGGATGGGTAAGAGGACATTAAATTTTACAGCAGCTGTGAAAAGCAGAATGAAGTATTTGCAAAACACAGCAAGCTGATGTCTTGCAAATATATGAAGTTCTTTGGCCTTCATAGCTCAACCAGTGGTTTGTTGTTTTCATGCTAATACAAATTCTTGTATTAATAAGAGCACGGCCTTGGGTTTCTTCATCCGTATGGGAAAAAGTTACTTGTCTGGTGGTAAACAAAGAACAGAAGAATTGATTCACTGTCTTCAATTTTAAAAAGATGGTATGAAGCAATAGTGGAGCAATTTTAATTGTAACTATGTAACACTTGCGATCAGTAAGATCATTTGTGTTCTGTTTTTAGGAATTAGGGTACTAAAGAGTACATAGAGCATTAGAAATGCAAAACATGACCGCATGTTCTCAGGATTTTGTCAGTGCTACATGAAAGAGCGCTTGTGCTGGGATGCTCAACTCTGAGGGTATTCTCTGTTTAGTGTGTATTTACAGAGATGTATGAATATTTGATTAATGAGTCATGGTCTCTGGAGAAATTTAATAACTGTACTGCTGTACAAAGCCAGCTCCTTAACTGTTAACACAGCTGCCAATAGTGTCATTGACACTGAAGCCCTTTCTGCATCTAATATATTCTGTGGAGTAAATTCCTTCATTACAAGGGGATCTGTGGGACACATTATTCAGTTATCTGTTTTGAACTGTTACAAGCTCAATTTACAGATCCTGATTTGTAAAGATTTTTCCAGTGGAAACAAGCAGTGACACATGAGCTGTAAAACAGCAGTTTTATGTGGTTATGTTTTTACAAAAGTTAGTTGGAAGGTCAGATTTACAAAGTGTTGTTTTAAAAATTTCTCTATTCTAATAAGGTCTGGGTACAAAGTATTATTACCTGCAACATTAATACAAAGTTTGTATACTATAAAAGCATCTGCAACATAAGAATGCATTACAAATATGGGCGTTAGTGGGTGTGTGTGTACATATCTGTATTTGTACAATCCAATAAATAAAAATTGAAGTTAGCAATACTTTAAAAAAAATGGAACTAGTGCATCGCAGATTGATTCTAGAAATCCTTACTCACCTGAGCAATGAATTCAGTGAGACAACTCTGGTGAAAAAAGACTCTTTTGATATTATTTTCAGAGTGAGGTGCTAGTTGCATTTTTTTTTTTTTTAAATATATCAGGACAGATTCATTATTACATTTTTGTTCAATACTTTTCCAGAAATAATTCACTCTAATTTTACCATTGTCTCCATTTTTATTTCTAATATCTGTGAAGACATCAGTTCTTACTTACAAAGTTAGGTGGATATTTTAGTGGTGTTACTTCAGTTAAACTACTTTAAATAATAGGGGAAAATGTCAAAAAAAGATAAATTTAGTGCCGAGGCTTTCACTGGAAGCTTTAACTGCAGGTTAGAATTATACATGCTATGCAGAATTTCCTGCAACACTTCTCCTTAGGGCCACAATGCATTACAGCAGACGTATAATGAAGCTGCTATAAAATCTCTGGTAATTAAGGGGGATTTGACAGTAATTGCAACAGTGAATCAACTTAATTATTACCTGCTTCGAAGAGAGCTAACCTGATGTTATAATCTAACCTTTTCTACTTTTAAAATGAGAGATTAAACAAGTATATGTAGCATTTAAGAATTAAATCTGTTGAGATAGAGTTCTATTAATATACTTTATTATATTATATATACTATATTATACAGTATGTACTATATATAAAGATCTCCTCCTGTAGTTGCTGTGTACATATAATAGGAGTAAAAAGCAGCTGAAGGAGAAGAACTATCATCCAATGATTTAGAAACACACAGCGTGTGTTCGTTCATATAATAAGCGGAACCTTAGCCCATGTCTCTGATGCAACCCTCTTCTTGACTGTTAACAGCATAAGACCCATACAAAGATCTTTGTTATAAAATGCTACAACACATGGAAGTCTAGTTCCTTGAAGAGCCTTGTAAAGGAGACATGGTGAAGGTACTGTATTTGTGGACTGAATTTTAAGCAAACTATGCTGAAATATATTTCAGATGCACTGTAAAACCACAAAAGCAAGGGGATGCTGGCTCGAGGATGTCACAGCACTATTGTTTACACTCCAGTTGTGGCATTCACAATGCTGTGAGATTCTATGTAGCTTTTACAAATGTGTAAAAGTGTACACAGAATAGTTAACTTTCCTTTGGTCAAAATTGGTCAGATCCTTTTGGTTCACTCCCTCTAGGGCACCTGGCATTGGCCACTGTCGGCAGATAGGATACTGGGCTGGATGGACCTTTGGTCTGACTCAGTATGGCCGTTCTTATGTAATGTGTAACCTGGTCGTGTACTGGGAGGAAGACTGTTGACATAGGAACATATTTTAACTTCCTCTTCAATATTTTATCCAATTCTAGTATAATGACATTGTTGGCAAATAACAAACAACAAAGCAATGTGGTTTAGAGCTCTTTGGGCTGTGGAGCAGACAGGTTCCAGCCTCAAGGAGCTTCCAATCTTCTTACCTTCATAAGCTCTTCACATAAACATCAAGGGAGAAGTAGATCCTATAATGACACTATGAACTCACTGATGTGCATTAATAGAAAGGATGAGTTAGTGACGAAACATCAGGGGCTTGATCCAACTCCTTTTAATATCAATGGACTCTGAGACAAGTTGGGTTGGATCCCAGGTTTGCATATCTTGAAGCATACATTAACTCTCTGGAGGACAAGTTCAAATCCTGGCTGGTCAACCCAGCTTTCCATCCTTCAGAAGTAGAAATATTGAGTTACATGTGGTTAACCAAGCGTGGGTCTTTTGGAATAGACAATCAAAAAATCTTTCTTCATAGATTTTAGACAATCTTCATAGATTTTAAAGATCCCATAGCATCTCACATAAGACTAACGGGTTGCCTAGAGGATATTAACCAAAATTTTCCTCCCTGCCTCTCTTGCAGGGTGCTGCTCTAGCTGATTTCTATCCTTCCCCATAGGGGTAAGAGCATTTAATCAGTGCTCTATGTACATCTAGTATCTGAAGCATCTTGGAGGATGAGAGGCCCAATATGAAATCAAATAGTATTCTCCAAAAGCAACAGAGAATTGGGCACAATTATGATGAGGATGATGAATGTTTTCCATAGCACTATCCACACCAGGATCACCAGCCACAAACTAACAAATTTAGCCTGACAACACCCCAGTGAAGTAGGGATTTTACAGATGAAGAAACTGAGGTACAGAGCTGTTCTGACTTAAAAAACGTGTTCTTGGAATCATACAACTACTCTGTTATTGTTTATATCTGCTTGTTAGGTTGTGGAAAGATCGTCAAAGAGATTGTTTTGTTTTGTTTTTTTCTGGTGCCATAAAATCCTGCCACTTACGATGTTAGTTTTTCCACTGTAGCCTTCAGTTTTCAGTAATTTGATAGCTTAACCATTTCAAATGACCAGCTGCTGAAAACGTTCTCAACCCATGTAGCAGTTCCATGGTTTGTGTGAAAACACCAGTTTTTCATGCACATAAAAGGAACTTAAATTAACTGCATGGCACTAAAAGGGCAAGTCTGTGATATTGCCATTCTAAAACAACCATCTCTGGGACTTGTGGTATTAGCAGAACGCAGTAGTTAAATCTGTATCCTTCAAATAAGACTTAAAACACGTACAATAGAAATAACTGCAACAGCTTGTTTCAGTTTTGTTGTTTGAAAATTCTAGTGCTGTTGCTGCCCGATGACTGGCAATTAAAAAAAAAAAAAAAAACAACTCTGCTAGGCTCTGCCTTCTGTTTAATAATGAAATAACATCTTAACTGTAGCTTTGGAACTCTGTCTAGTCCCCATAGCTACAAAATAGCGAGGGCCTGCAGGCTACAGGATAAGTTGAGCATAGCCCAAGCTCTAAAAGCTACCTTCAGTAGAGAGAACTGAGCCACAGTCCCTATGCTATTCATATCTGGTACTGAGGCTTCCCCCTTATGCGATCGGGCAGCTCCCAGTCTGGAGAATCCCTTTACCATGCTTGTAAATCAAGAAAGAGTAAGGGAACCTGTTCAAGCACAGCCCCCAAGAACGACTATGCCGTGGCATAATATACTCAAATAAAGCACCTTCTGTTCTACTGCCTATCAAAGTGGCCTTGTTTATTTTACTTGTATAAAATCTTTGTGCCCCCCACCAAGTGATAGGGGGCACGTCACGATATTAAAAAGAAGTGCCTGGGTGGCTCAGTGGTGCTGGTACTACTTATTAACTGCCATCACCTGCCCCAGATAGCAGCGAAATGCCTGACTAAACAATTGGGCCTTTCACCCTGCCCTGAAAGGCAGCAATCCCCAGGCTCTGGGAGCTCATCAGAGGAAGTGAATTCCAAAAGCAAGGACCCCCTGCTGAAAACACTCTGCTGAAGAGACCCAGAAAGGTTTATCCCAGAAACTGACCCTACATGTGCTTAGGGTGACCAGATGTCCTGATTTTATAGGGACAGTCCCGATTTTGGGGTCTTTTTCTTATATAGGCTCCTATTACCCCCCCATCCCGATTTTTCACACTTGCTGTCTGGTCATCCTACTGTGCCCCAGTTTTTAACAATATGCAGAAAGGGGTGATCTCTTAGATTACAAGGAACCAAACTGCCCAAGAGACTGGGGAGAAATCTCAGTGACCACAGCCCCTCCAAAGTGAAGTCATAAGATAGGTAGAGACCTGCATCTTCAGCTGTCATAACTCCTATAAGATTCACTCTAGTCTGTAACTTGGTAGCACGCAATGGAAACTTTAGAACATTTCCTAGAATTCGCTTGTGCATATAGGTTGACCAGATGTCCCTATAAAATCAGGACAGTCCCGATTTTTGGGTCTTTTTCTTATATAGGTTCCTATTACCCACCCTCACCCCCTGTCCTGATTTTTCACACTTCCTGTCTGGTCACCCTATGTGCATAGCAAAAGCTAAATATGTGCTTAGATGCTTTTGGTCTCTCTAGTGGCATAAGTGATTTCCTACTCATATATTCATGGGGGGGGGAGTGGCAGACTTTTTAAATAACAAATTTTCACTGGTGCCTTTTGCTATTTTAACCGTGCATTTTAACATAAATGAGAGATTAACATAGGAAAAAGTACATCAGGTGCATGCTCAGTAACTATTTTTTCATAACACTTTAATGGATTCAGGGTTGAGCGCTACTAAAATCTGGATTTATTAGAAACGTTCCGTGCATGTCAATGGAGTTTTTCTCATGAATCTGGATATTTTACATTATTTCAATAGAACTGACCATCTGATTCATTAGAAATGCTCCAATATAACCAATGGACCATTTCTAATGATTCTGGTTGGACAGCAAATCCAAGGGTCAGCTGTACTGAAAACAATGGTAATAACCCCTAGGTTTATTATAAAAATGCTTGTGTTTCAATGGAGCATTTCTAATCAATCGGATAAATAGGAATCCTGCACCCAAAAAAAAAAAAAAAAATCCCCTCTATTGGTGAAACAGATCCATGGATTTGTTGTTACTGCCATTCTTTAAAAAATACAGTAGACTTTTTTGGGTGGGTGCAGTAGGACTTTTTTGTACTTTCTAGTGAAATTCCCTCTCTGTTGTACTCACTTCTCTGTGAGGTAGAGGAGTATTCTTAGAAGAAGAAACCAAAGCACAGAGAAGTTCTGTGAGTTGCTCAGAGCTGGGATTAGAACTTGTGAGTTCTTGACTTTTTAATCATGTAGATGGTTGGAGCACACCTCTCTCTGCCCTCTTCCCTAGATGCTGCGATGGGAGCACCATTGCTGGTCATCCCTGCAGCAAGTTCATCCCAGTCTAGCCTGCAGCTATGGCGCTAGATCAGACCCTTAGGAACCTGCACGTCCTTCATCTTTCCCCGCAATTGGCCTAGCCCTACTGAAAAACTCTATTGAAATGCATGGACTGTCCATCATGTCCAATCAATGGGAAGATGCAAGGGGCAGTCTTAGGCACTACTCTTCACTGGGACAACCAATAGACTTGTTCCCCTGAACTGTGGCCCCCCCCTTTGTAATGGGACTTGGGGTGATAATTGCAACTGTCTGGGCTGGAGAGGGGGAGACCCCAACTTCCTTTTTTGGGGTCTCCCCATGACCTTCTTCCCTGGACAATCATTCCCCTGTATTCAGGAGGGTCCATTTCTAGGGAAAGAGCACTCACACCCCCGCTAACCTAGCAGAGGGCGCATGTGTGTGTGGACACTGCTGATGCCATCCCAGAAGAGCCATGATGGGGTATTGGAGTGAAAGAACACACACCTCCTTCTCCTCCCCCACCTTCCCAAACAGCATCCTTTCCTGGGAAGCTCTGATATTATGATGTGACTCCAGGAGCAGGGACCCTAGTCATGGGCCTAGAAAGCCTATGTAGTAATCCAGCCATAGAGGTAAAATTGTATGTGTTTTGGGATGGGGCTTCTGCAAAATGCTGCTAGGTAGGTTGAGCCTACTAGGATTTGTGAATGAAAGGAAAAAAACAGTGAGACAATTGTAATTATTTCAGGTTTGTTTATCAAATAATTTTTAGTTGAACTGATCCTATACAGAAACACATGTTTTACTAAGATTCCACTGAGGTAAAAAAAGCACTGGTAATGAATCCAGATTCCTTGTCCTCTTTGTGTGAATTACAAACCAGTCTAGTCCCAGACTGAGCAATATTCTAGCTCTCCTTGTCACACTCTAGGAAATTCACTGAGCAACTCATCTGGGGGAAAAAAAAAAAAAAAAAAAAAAAGCTGTGGTAGTGACAAATCTGCAAAAATGGAAACTCCTCTTTAAAAAAGATTAGCGTAACTTCTCTCTGTTTAGGAAGATAGATGATTTTACCTGGCTGTGAACGTTGAGAAATCCAGTCTAGAGCCAAAAGAAAAAGATTCTGCCCCGAAGTTGCTAAAATTTTGTGCCTCTGCCTAATGCTTGAATATATGATCCATGTATTCCCTGAATGTGGGAAAACATTGGCCCTGCCTATGATGGTTACTGAGAGTCCAGCATAAAGACTGAGTATGAATGAGACCACCCTTGATTTCCTTGTTTCTTGGCACTTTTGCATCCAGTTCAGTTGTCCTCTAAGTGATAAGGCCTTTACTGAAGAATGTAGATCCTGGTGGGAATATACTTGGTCAGGGGGATTATAGCAAAGATAGCAATGTGATTTCAAGTCTTTTCCTGCCCTAGAGGCATTCACAAAATCACCAACAGGCAACCTCCCCCTACCCACTCAAATGAGATACAGCAGTTTATCATGTCAAACCTCACTGCTGAGCGCAGTGCCTAGGGCCTCTGGCTGTCAGAGGCAGGATTTCATCTTGGGGTCCCTAAGGCCAAATAGAAATGTTCATTTATGTTTCTTATTGCCTGGCCAAACCTGTGTGTGCTTTAAAAAGTTTAAAAAGCTGACCCATGTATTAATGGGGCTCAGAAAAATACCCAACAAGTGAAAATGTTGAATACATTTTTTTAAACAAAAATGCATTTTACTCTCTCCTTACTTCTTTTGCATTAGTTGCCTATATGATATGGTTCCTTCTGTGGTACTAGTTCTTGAAATAAATCTCTCTTATTGAAACCTTGGAAGCAATCCAATTTGAGATAAATATTAAAATATTGTTGGACAATCTGGTTCATAGACAGAACTACATAGAGGTGTGTGTGTCTATAATGAAGTATGTGTGTGTATAAATATATATTTTATACACTATCTGTATACAAATTTTGTGGATGTACATATATATATTCAAGTTATATCATTTAAGTATTTGTATGTGTATATAATACACACACACATATATATGTGTGTGTGTGTGTGTGTGTTCAAAATGTGTGCATAGATGCACATACCCTTGAGTTGTATATGTGTTTATATATTTATAGACTTGGAAGGATTAGATTTTTATTTGGTAAATGTTGGAAAACATCAATTTCACCGTACACCCACAAACCAACAGAAAAAATTTCATATCAATATAATAATAGTAATTTACAGATAGGCAAAGTAAGAAAAATGCTGCTTGACAACTTATTAGAGTTTGATTTAAGGATATTAACTTTGTGGACATCACATGTCAAAATATACAATTTGTGTTATACAGCTTTAACTTTTTGAATTTCAGCATCTAATGTTATGAAATAATTGTCACCTCCCCATTGTGTGACACCTCCCCATAATTCCCCGCAACTTTGAAAATTTAGATTGATTAAAAATAGGGAAAAAAAGCTTAAAACCCATAATTCTGTGCAACTGTGAAAATTTAAATAGATAAAAATAGAAAAAACACTTACAAATAAATGTTGATATTATCTGTCAAAATTATAAAAACATAAAAATTAAATTCTGCCAAGCCTATATATTTGTGTGTATCTATATTATTATATACATTATATCTCTATGTACAAAGTGTGTATATACGCATATATATTTGAGTTATATTTGTGTGTGTGTCATATAGAGTATGTCTGTAAAATATTTACTATAGTGTGTGTGCATATGTGTATTCATGGTGTATGTACATTTGTGTAAGGTTTTTGTGCAACCATAATTTAATCCTCTGTTCAAAATTTATTTCAGCTCACAACATGAGCTCTTTGAAACAATGTTAATTGTTTCAGAACCAAAATCATTGATGATAACTCTTTTAGGAATTGTCATGTTGTCTATAAATATTTAGCAACTGGATTGCATTTGCCAGTGTAACCCTGTATTACAGATGAAAAGGTAGCATCTGCTGAAATTAAAAGTGGCCACATTTTCACTGTAGCTTAATTAAATGCCAAAATTTATCTACATTAACAACAAAGTGGTGAAATTTATTGATCAATTCACATGATATAAGTTGACAAATGGCCTGAGCAATTTCCATAATTTTCTACACGTGTTAAAATTTGTAATGAAAAAAGAATACTATATTAACATTAAATGTAAAATGAAAGGGATATTTTGTAATGGGAGCTAACGCCTGGGGCAGTGTACTTTGTTTTCCATGCCTTGTCCAGGCATAGGCTGCTTGAGCTGTGTACAGATGGGTCTCTGACAGTCCTACAGCTGTTCTCCTAATTGTCCATTAAGTGTTCTATTGATTCTCTGATTCAAAGTACATGTCTTTCAGCTCAAGCTATCCTGTGAAGTGGCAGGCACATTCCTTGTAGAATGACAGAGCTGCTTGAAACCTAAAAATGTGGGCTGCCAGTTTCAATTGAGGATCCTGCTTTCAAAGGAAAAGGCTTGGTTAAAAGAGCTTTGTAATAGCTGGTTAGGTTTTAGTTTCTAAACTTTTAGCATCAATCAGTTAAAGCAGCAGCAACATGAAGAGTTTTAATTCCTTGTTAAACATGTACAGATTGCACCTGGCTGATAAAGGGCTGTGAGTATATCAATGCTTGCTAACAAGTGATTAGGCTTGTTTAGCTGTATGCAGATTTTTTTTTCCAGACCCCCTGACATGCGCAAAGATGTTCTCTTCTCATTTGACTTGCAAGTTCACTTTTTGCATTTTTTTTAAAGCGAGATCATCAGCAATTCCAGATTATGCCAGTCAGAACCCTGTTTAAAATCATCTTCCTTTAATCTGAAAAGTGAAAGATAAGATGCATATCTGTTCCAAGGACCATAAATCTTCAAAGAAACAAATAGCCATAGATAAAACTGTAAAAGTTATTTAGTTCTCCACTGAAAGAGGTTTATTAATCTAAAATTTCCAGTCCATTGTGTCATGATTTGGTTATCACACTGTATCTCATTTCTTGCAATTGTATGAGCCTTGTATCTCAAGCAAAGAGATGATAGCCCCATAGCTTAAACTTTATCAATTGAATTCAGATATATCTCCATCTCTAAGCAGATAAATAAATAAATAAATTGCAACATAAAAAATACCTTCCTAAACACAGAGATTTGGATTGTGCAATGTACAGATTTTTATCTAGAATTTTTTTTACCCATATTTGTATATATTGATTTGGTAATTAAATAAGTTTAAATTTCCACTTACTTTTTAAAAAAAACCAGAAATTTAAATTATAATTCTCCATATAGAATAAGCAAACAACAAGGAAATGTTTATGAACTCCATTATAACTTACTACTTAGAAACCATCTGTTAGTTGTGCAAAAAGTGAGCTTTTTCTCTATAACTGAAATTACAAAACGGCCCTGTATATTTTTCTAAATATATATATAATTTAAATGAGACATGAAACTGTTTCACATAAAACTTATAATAAGGAAAGTTGTTTCTGTTCAAGAAGATTTTTATCCTTTATAGTTAAAGAAAAACCACTCTCCAGTGAATGTTTAAGATATGCTTATTCTTTAATCATCCCCCTTATATTATTCCCCATTTTAGTTTTGCATTGTACCTAGCAAAATTCACAATCATGGAAGATAACACATTACTTCGACCCATCAATCAAATTATTCAGAGCCTTTTAATTTAAACCAGAATCTTGCTCCTTGAATTATATTACATAGTTATTTTTTTTCTTACCTTGGCCCAGTTGTCTTTGGGATGTCAAATTTACAAGCAACAATGTGTGGTTCTAAGAAGCAAATGAACTAGCCAAAAATGCAAATGAAATTTCTGCCTATGATTCACAGGCGAAAAAAGATGCATTTGAGATTTTATAACCAGAGTCTCTCCCTATCCCATAAAAAGGAATATGTGTCAAATTAAAGAAGTCATCTAGGAGGTTGTAGAATATGTAGTAAGGCACATATTCTCAATTTAGGGATGTAAATTTCTACCTCCATGCATGGGGCTGATACACCAAATTCCCTGTGCATCAAGAGGACAATAAACTACTTCGTTGTTTTCACCGTCAAACAGATTGAATAAAAAAAGTCTCCTTAATGTAATAATAAACTATATATTGATACCTGCAAAACATTTTGTGAATCTACTTAGATTCCAGCACTTTCAATTACGCTGTTAGCCAGTTTTTTAAAAAGATTTTTAGAAGCTTTCAACTGTAGACTTTTGTCTTGTTGAATGAACTTCAGCTACACTAAATTTTAAGTAAATTTGTGATGACTGAGCAATATACATTGGCTGAGCTAGAATCCAATAACCCACAGGACAAATTAATTTTCAACAAAAAGGGCAGAAACCTCAAGTGCCATGAGTATATGGAATCTCAGTCTATCTCTCTGGAGCCATTTTTGCAAATCACTACAGCTATTCATAATCTAAATCAGTCTCCTTTAGCAGCAGAAAGATCTTTTTTCATGACAAAACAGAAGATGACATTCATTAGTGCCTAACTTGCATAAGCTACCTTAAATTTATTGGTGCTCTTAGACTTATCGGGATAAGAATTCCTTTGTCTACAGCTATTGGAAAATTCCGGATGTACTACTTAAAAATATAAATTGTCACTTTTGTCAGAACTTTTGGCAGTTTACTTTATTTTAGAAGTAAAACTGGTGGTTAAGGTTTTAAGACTTCCAATGGGCGTTGTTTCAATCATGGTTAATATGCACCCAGGATAGCAATACCAGTGTAAGCGAGCGGCTGTACAAAAATCCACACTTCTTAGAGAATTGCTGCTGCTTAGAGCGAGAGGTGTAAACTCTGCACTATATGGTGTATAAATACAATTTAGGGCATTACAAATGAACCCTAAAATTTATGGATGGATTCATGGCCGAGGGCCAAATCCTCAGATGGTGTAGATCATTGTATCCCCACTGACTTGTAGTGGTATTATCCAGAGAAATGGTGTATCACAGTGCTTCTCTTTTGGACCGCTCCCTATGGTGGAGATCTTCTAGTGCACTCCTATTCCCTTTCCAATATCCCACATCCTGCAAAAGCTATAGAGCTTGGTTGTGTGAAAATGTATTATTAGGACAGTGTTAAGGAGTCAAAGTGTAAATAAATGTGCTTCAGGTGCCTGGTGGTTTCTGTCCTCCCAGTTTATACTCTTCATTCCCTCTCCTGGGTGTAGGACTCTACATTTATTAGTATTGAATCTCCTCTTGTTCCATGCAGTCCCCGCTCTTCTCAACTTTCCAAATCTCTTTGCAGTCTGTGTCTGTCCTCTCGGATATTTGCAATGCCTCCAGTTTTGGTGCCATCCACAAATTTGAGCACTGGTAGGTTGGGCTACAACTAGCAGAAAGTATATCTGTTTAAAGAAGGACAGGAACTTCCCCATTGTATCACAAGTCCAAGGGTTTGCAGACCAGTAGATGTCCATGGACCACAACTTGAGAACAACTTCTCTATCAGAGCCTTTCAGAATGAAAAATATATTGAGATCTGTTGGGATGCATATTTCTGATGTAGAGTCAGGGGAGCAATTTCTGCCTGCAGTTTGGCTTATCCACCTCCCATTGCCAATGGCAGCTGCCTGTGCATATTGGAGTGTGTGCAACATTGGACAATGATGTTTGTTGTCTTAGTGATATTTAAAAGCTGACAATGTGACTGATGCATAAAAGACATGAAATACATCCACCAGTGGATTCGGGGACTAAAACCACTTTAATGGATATGGGAGAATTATCCTTAAAGACTAGTTCATAAAACATGGACAGCAAGGGCAGAATACTTAGATTAAGTGCATTAGGGCAGGGACCATTTTATTGTTATGAATACAATGGGTCCATGGCACCTAGGTACTACCACCATGCAAATAAATAATAATAATAATAATATATTTCCTGCTTATACACTGTTAGTTTTAGGACATGCTCTTTAGTATTGTCTTTCTTGTGAACCATACCCTCTTTAAATGTTCTGTTAGTACCTAGAGGCAAGAGTAAATTCTTTAGGCCATCTTCAGAAAATCATGATAACTTGTCCATCAGGATTCAGTGGTAGCCGTGTTAGTCTTTGTCCATCAGGGATCATCTTTGCATCTTCCTAAAGACTAGAAAGGAGGCTCAAATTTTAAAGAGAGGGAATTTGAACACTCAACAAATTTACCGAAGGATGCAGCGGATTGAGGACTTGAAGTCTTTAAATCAATATGACAGATTTCAGAGTAGCAGCCGTGTTAGTCTGTATCTGCAAAAAGAACAGGAGTACTTGTGGCACCTTAGAGACTAACAAATTTATTAGAGCATAAGCTTTCGTGGGCTACAGCCCACTTCTTCGGATGCATATAGAATGGACTATTCTATATGCATCCGAAGAAGTGGGCTGTAGCCCACGAAAGCTTATGCTCTAATAAATTTGTTAGTCTCTAAGGTGCCACAAGTACTCCTGTTCTTTTAAAATCAAGACTCTCTGTCTTTTTAAAAGATATGCTATAGCTGAAACTGAAGTAGGGTGACCAGATAGCAAGTGTGAAAAATTGGGATGAGGGTGGGGGGTAATAGGAGCCCATATAAAAAAAAGCCCCAAATATCTGGACTGTCCCTATAAAATCGGGACATCTGGTCACCTAAACTGAAGTTATGGGCTTGATGCAGAAATTATTGGGCGAGGTTCTTTGGTCGGTATTATGCATGAGTATAGACCAAATGATCGGGCTGTAAAATCTTTTAATCTATTCTATCTTCATGCCCCACCATATGCTTCTCTATCTCTAGGCTTTAGCCAAAGTGGACATGGATATTTATATCAAAATTCTAAAAATAAATTAGTGAACTGGCTTGTGTCTGGGGGCACCGCTCCTCTCTTCTGGATGGAACTGGCACTGCTTGTAGGCCTAGACCAGGGCTGGGCAAACTTTTTGGCATGAGGGTCACATCTGGGAATAGAAATTGTATGGCGGACCATGAATGCTCACAAAATTGGAGTGGGAGTGTGGGAGGGGGTGAGGACTTTGGTTGGGGGTGTGGGCTCTGGGGTGGGGCCAGAAATTAGGAGTTCAGGGTATGGGAGGTGGCTCCGGGTTGGGGCGGAGGAGTGGGAGGTGGGGGGGGGGTGAGGGCTCTGGCTGGAGGTGCGGGCTCTGGGGTGGGGCTGGGGATGAGGAGTTTGGAGAGGGCTCTGGGCTGGGACCGAGGGATTCGGAGGGCAGGAGGGAAATCAGGGCTGGGGCAGGGGGTTGGGGTGTGGAAAGGAGTGCAGGCTCCAGCTAGGAGTGTGGGCTCTGGGGTGGGGCTGGGGATGAGGAGTTTGGAGGGGGCTCTGGGCTGGGACCGAGGGGTTCGGAGGGGAGGAGGGGGATCAGTGTTGGGGCAGGGGGTTGGGGTGTGGGGAGGGGCTCAGGGGTGCAGGCTTACATCAAGCAGCTCCCGGAAGCAGCAGCCGTGTCCCCCCTCTGGCTCCTACACAGAACCGCGGTCAGGCAGCTCTGCGCGCTGCCCCGTCCGCAGGTGCTGCCCTGTCCGCAGGTGCTGCCCCTACAGCTCCCACTGGCTGCTGTTCCCGGCTAGTGGGAGCTGCAGGGGCGGTGCTTGGGGTGGGGGCAGCATGCAGAGCGGAGCCCCCTGGCTGCCTCTACCTGTAGGAGCCGGAGCGGGGCCATGCTGCTGCTTCCGGGAGCCATGTGGAGCCGCCCCCAACCTTGCTCTGGGCTGGAGCGGGGCAAGCCTCAGACCCCGCCCCCCAGCAGGAGCTTGAAGGCCAGATTTAAATGGCTGGTGGGCCGGATACGGCCCGTGAGCCGTAGTTTGCTCACCCCTGACTTGGACGGCTAACAGATGATAGCAGTTCTTCTTTAGCCGCAGTGGTAGGAGCCTGGTTTTGGAGTCTGAATATATGGATTCTGTAACTACTGCCACCATGAAGTGTTGAGTAGCCATTGTGCGATAGCTACCGAGTCCTTGGAGGCCACAGATTTGTTATTCTGGGTTTTATTTCTAGTTATCAGATGAATTCTTCTGAAAATGTCCTGGCAAGGGAGCTACAGGAATTGCTTCCCATCCTAGTACAACAAATATAACTTTCCTCTAGGAAATAGTTCTCCTGGAGTTCAAATGACTGCTCTGACTCCTGTTTCTACTATGGAACTGTGATACCTTGGCTGGCTGGGCCTGGGAGCATCACACAGTTACATCTTTTTAGTTCTGGGAGGGGAGGCGCAGCACCTACTGTGTAATCTAGAAGAGTCCTTTTCCTCTCTCGTCTCCTCCCCCCGCCCCCCCCCCCCGCCCAAAAGAGGACTGTTCTAGTGGAACAAATTTGAAAAAGGCTTCTCCTTTTTCATCCTTTATTGAAATCATAACCCTTTGTTTCTGACCTACTGGTTTGTTACCAGGGAAATTCATAGGGCTATTGCAGATTCATCATTTTGACTCCTCTGTTCTCTCTATATATCTAAGTAAATGGGTCTAAAATTTAATTACAACATATCAGTGACATGAGAACTCACTTTCTGATCTCAAATCCACATGATTTATAAAAGCAGGGTAAGAATGAAACATCCTCATCTTGGTACAGATTTTCAAAGTTACAATAGGTGCACGTTCCTGCACATCTATGTTTGCATGCAAATACCATGGCTGCAGATCAGACCTTTTCCCCCGCAGACATGGTTGGGTTTTCACACTTACCTGATCTTGTCTATACCCAAAAACCTAATGTGCCCATGTATGCTAGGTATTTGTTTCCCTAAATTAGACATGCAATTGTATGTGAATGCCTAACTTTGAAAATCTGGCTTTTTATGGACTTTCCTGGCCTCCCTGGCATGCAGCCATATTGATGTGAATCCACTTTTTGGATCCATCCATCACAGCATATCCAAGACCTATATGTGTATTTTACTATGCCCTGATGCCCATTTTTTTAATACTAGAATACAATATGAGTTAAATAACTCCAACATGATGGACTAATCAGCATTGTCCTTGCCGTGTTCCACAAAGGTATGGGAGGCACTTCACTTTCTATCAAGCGTTTCTCTGACACATAGAATCTCTTCTTAACCACATTGCAAAACATTCCCTTTTCTCTATTGGTTTTCTGCCTTTTGCAAGGTCATTAATCTTCTAGTGATGATCAAATCTCATAAGTGTCAGAGGTTCAGATTAGCTAGTTAAGCACAAAAGTTTGGATGTTTAACCCAAATCTGAGAAGAACTATCTGAGCATTGTAGGTCTGTAGAACCCAAGATTTTCAGTACAAACACACCTTCTGCCACAGTCTTCCATCTTGTGTAGTTCTGGTTCCAGATGTAACCAGGAAATTCAGATATAGGGGTGAAGATCAGATGCAGGGGTGAAGAACAGGATATGCTTGGAGGCAGGTATAGTGGAATTCTTCTGAAGTTTACTGTTTCAGATTTGGACAAAAGCTCAGGTTAGTTTTTATTTTATTGTTTATCTCTACTAGAAAAAACAGGAGTTCTTGTTTTATCATCTGTGTTCTAATCCTGGCTTTGCCGCAGCCTCAGTGGATGACCTTGGGCAAGTTTTTCCACTCTATAAAATGGCAATAGTAATATTTACTTCCCTTACAGAGATGTTGTGAGGCTTATGGCTTGTCTAAATAAATATTTAATTCATCACAAACTGGGGTTTTTTACCCTCTACTAGCCTGCCGCAAACTAATTGTCCAGGTGGACTCTGTTGACTCTCATTAGCAGTTTGTTAATGTGCTTTGATCTAGTCCCATTTCAAAGAGGACTAGATCAAAGTGCATTAATAAACTGTTAATGTGCTTCAGCAGGGTCCACATGGACAGTTGGTTGGTGGCAGGCTAGTGCAGGGTTGAGTCATACCACAGCTAGCCCTGAACTAATTGTGCATGTTGACAAACCCTTAATGTCTGTAAAATGCCCTGAGATCCTCAAAAGTGCTACAGTATTACTTATAGAAAAGAAAAGCATCCTAGCACAAAAGATTGTGGAGAAAAGGGACTCCCCTTTAGAAAGGTACAGTATGAAAAGTGTGCAGGGAGCATACTTAATGCACTATACCTGTTCCTAAAGCCATGAGCATTCCAGGTAGAACAGCCATTTAAGCCCTGTGTAAGTTCCCAATAGTCTCGCTTGTATTTAACAGCACAACAAAATGACTCTTATCTGACCTGATGGATTTTCTCCAGGAAAGCAGCGAGCACAGCAGCAATTGGGGAGGAATCTCCCTCCGCTGGTGGGGAGGGCTAGGGCCTTGTGGGGAAATCCTGTTGGAAAGAGCCTTTTCCTTTCTCCTGGACCTCTTTAATGTGTATGTCTCAGCTCTTTATGAAAGTGGATGATTTAGGAAGTATAAATGGATACACTCTGGTGCATCATCACAGCTCAGCTACACTTCATGGTTCTCTCGCCCTAAGAACGTGGGCTACACGCTTGATCAGCCAAGAGAAGCTACTGCATCTCCACTGATATATAGTTCAAAAGGTGCGGTGCATAGCCACTGTAACAAGAAAAGGATCAGTTCGTGGCCCCAGGATATTAACATGTTCCTCAAACCACCCTTCCAGGAAAAAGAACAGGAGTACTTGTGGCACCTTAGAGACTAACAAATTTATTAGAGCATAAGCTTTCGTGGACTACAGCCCACTTCTTCGGATGCATATAGAGTGGAATAAATATTGAGGAGATATATATACACACATACACAGAAGTGGGCTGTAGTCCACGAAAGTTTATGCTCTAATAAATTTGTTAGTCTCTAAGGTGCCACAAGTACTCCTGTTCTTTTTGCGGATACAGACTAACACGGCTGCTACTCTGAAACCTTCCAGGAAAGTTATGACACTAGGAGTACTATGCAGGGGTTCTCAGGACAAATTTTTTGGTGGCCTCAGAGTGCGGCCACCAACTCTTGCTGGTGGCCTCTCTCAGACTTTCCCCTAAAATACTTAATTAGCTTTAGGAAAAACAAATAATTATGCACATATACATGTCCAAATCAGTGTAATTTATTTATTGCTAGCTAGTAAGTCTATTGTAAAAAGTGATATTGTCAAACATAAAAGTATCACTTTTCACAGAAGACTTACTCAGCCCCGGCAAGCCTGGGGACAAATTAAGCCCTGGACAGGGGGGTCGGGGTAGGCAGTAGGGGCCAGGAGCAATGGAGTTGTGGGGGCCAGGAGATCCAGTGTAGGGCCAGAGACTGAAGCCCCATGGCCCGTGGGATGAGGATGGAGCCTGAAGCCGTGTGGCCGGAGCCTGGGGTTGGAGCCTGAAGCCCTGCGGCGGAGATTGTCACCCCACCACCCCAGGTGTGAAGCCAAAGCCTGAGCCACACCGTCTCTGGGAAGGTGGGGAACTCACCCGTTGCCTGCTCCTCCAGTCTTGTGCCCCAGCTATCTCCAGAGAGGGGCCGGGACCAACCCCTGCCTGCAGCCCCAGCAGACAACACCAAGCCGGTGCATCCAAGAGCAACAGGGAGGGGCCGCTGCTTTGCCCCCTTTCCCTTGGTCACAGCCCAGGACGCTGCAAGAAAAGCCACTGGTGTCCAGTGAGAAATGCTGAGTTAGAGCAGATCAAACCACATCATAATCTTTGCTAATGATTGTTAGTTTTCAAATTGCAACATATTATGTCTCACATCAATTTCTCCTTTGATTTGAAGCTGATTGAGAGCAGAACAAAATGGCTCAATTATAAAGTTACCATACCTGGATCTCTCTAAAAATGAGCCCAACTTAATTTTAGCTCTGCATAATGCTAAGGAAATCTCTGCTGTAATTTGGCAATCTTTTTAGGATGGTCCTGAGGGTGTAGCATAAAATAAAAAGGCAATTCACTTACATCAGACTTTTTGGTTTGCCGTTTAAGTTGATATATTTGAAATGAAGGCAAGGATTTGTTTAAACCTCTTCTGGAGTGAGACACCCGTTTCCAGCGGCTGTGATATCTCAGCACGAAGCAGGGCGCGGGGAGAAGAGTAAGTGTAAGTAGGCTGACATGCTCCATACAGAGATTGTTCAGATTCACCTGGGAAAGGTAAAATCTCTTGAAGATGGAAGTCAATAACTACATTAAAATGGATTATCCTACCTCCCTAACCCCCCCCCCAAAACATAATGATCTGAAAACTAATTAGTACCACTCCCAGCCCCACCGTGCTCCGACATCCCCACGTTGACTTATAGAGATGGGGATTGTAGCCTGCAAACCCCACTGAATCCATGGAGCCATGGGTCAAAGAGAGGCCAGTCCTTGCTAGCACACCTCTGGAGATAGCCAGCCTCCTACCTCCTTGGTCAGAAGGATCCCACAAGAGCCATGATTCCATTTAGTCTCTAAGGTGATTCCATTGTTAGTCTCTAAGGTGCCACAAGTACTCCTGTTCTTCTTTTTGCATGATTCCATTAGTTATTCTCCCTGCGGCTAGGCACTATTCCCTGTGCCCCAGTGGTTTAGAAGGCTCTTGGGGGAGATGCTGCTGCTGCTGCTGCTAGCAGCAATGCCTAGACAGATTTTTGAAGATGCTGTTTCCAGTTCATTTCATATGTGGAAGTAGGAAGCCTGTAAGTGATGGAGGGTAAGCATTGCAATGAATGCCTGAGAAGCCTGGCTTTCTGCTCCCACACGTACACCACACCATATAGCTGTTATAGTCCTCAGACAACCACTCTCGCCCCATCCTGCACTCGCTCCTCTCGCTCTCTTTTTCCCAGACAGTTCAGGAAAGTGGATGGCTCAGAGCATTAGCGATGGGATACAGATCCTTTCACGTCTAGATCACTAGTTTAAATTCAGTCATGGGGCCCACTTCTCCCTTTGCAGAATGCAAGCAACTCCCATTGATTTTCAATGGGAGTTCCACTGACTTCAAAGAGAATGAATTACATAATGCAATGGGAGACCAGAGACCAAGGTTGGTAGTGACCCACGTTTGTTACCATGTGAGGGGTATTTGGTGGTCATACCCACTTTCCAGCAGACAAACCTCCACCAATGTCAGGACTAGTCGGCCCACTCATTGTCAGTATCTGCCATTGATTGTCTGGCTCTGAAGACTGGGTTATCCTGTTAGCCCTTGAGGTGATCCCATCAAGTCAAGGGTGAGGAAGCTTGTTTTATGGATCTCACATAGGAATAAGCTTAGGATAGCACTGCAAGATGACAGGCTCCACCCAGCAGTAGTTGCTATAGGAATGTGTGAAAGAGATTTCGTTCTCCATGCCTACCAATGGGTCACTTTTCACAGAAAGAACATTGTCTTAAGATTAACAGGAGTACTTGTGGCACCTTAGAGACTAACAAATTTATTAGAGCATAAGCTTTCGTGGACTACAGCCCACTTCTTCGGATGCATATATGCACGAAAGCTTATGCTCTAATAAATTTGTTAGTCTCTAAGGTGCCACAAGTACTCCTGTTCTTCTTTTTGCGGATACAGACTAACACGGCTGTTACTCTGAAACCTGTCTTAAGATTGTCATGGTTTTAGGGATTGCCTCATTTGAACTGGTTGCTCTATGCTGTCCTGATGGCCCAGTGATGGCATCAGACTGTGAAACTGGCTCTTGGCCACTCTGATTGTGTTTGTTGTCTGAGCAGCGTTTCTGATCCCCTGCTCTCTGTGTACTGTTATCAGGGCCGGCTCCAGGGTTTTGGCCGCCCCAAGCAGCCAAAACAACAACAAAAAAAGCCGCGATCGCGATCTGCGGCGGCAATTTGGCGGGAGGTCCTTCACTCCCAGGCGGAGTGAGGGACCGTCCGCCAAATTGCCGCCGAATACCTGGAACTGCCGCCCCTGTCCGGAACGGCCGCCCCAAGCACCTGCTTGAGAAGCTGGTGCCTGGAGCTGGCCCTGACTGTTATGAGACTAGCCCATCGAAACTGTCAATATAGTTTATTCCACGGCACACTTATTCCCTCATTTGCTCCAATGCATTTGAAAATCCTTAAGTATCAAGAGACATGGAATTAAAAAATAACAACCACCAAGTAAAAACAAAGCCATAACAACCAGGGGGCCAAATTCAACCCAGATGCAATTTTGTCAGAATAGCATCAGGGATAGAATTTAACTCACAGCATGTCTGAATCTTGTCAGTTGAAATAAAAGTGCAGCCATTGTAATAACAAATTCTGACTGTGTCACTTTCTCTAGATAAATGTAGAGGAAAATTTAAGGCATCAAGGGAAGGAGCTTAAAATCAGGTGATGCCCACATAATACACGCTGGAGAGGGAATCCTGGCAAGAATTTGATTGTGTGTATCTGTGTGTGTATTACCTATCGGTATAGGTATGTATATTAGAAATTCACAAGTATTCACAAGTCTAAGTCAAAACATCTAGAATGTTTCACTGGATGCAAAAAAATTCCTTGCAGCAAGATCAATTTTTGCAATAAACTAAATAATCCCAACCCTTTAAGTAGGTGACCATAGTTAACATTCACATTTCCTTACACTTTGCAAGTGGTGAATGAGAGGTCTGATTAAACATGATACAAAAAGAGCTTGCAAGTAGCACTGTTTACTAACATTTCAATTTCTATGCCTCATTTATTAGACTTAGAATAAAAAGGTTAGAGGGGTGTTTGGGATTGTCTTTAACCTTGATGATATTTCCACTGAAGCAGCATAATGGCTCTTAATTGCTTAAGTGAAGAGAACATGTTGACATGTCCTTCTTTGTGCTTAAAGCTCTGTGCCTAAACCATTATGCTAATTCAAGCATTATATACACCAAAGTATTTATGGGACTGACACAAGTGATGTTGCAGGTAAAGGGCTGTGAAATGGTCTGTAAACAGAGAGAATTGATTCCAGGCCCAAAGCAATGCTGTTAAAGTCACAGACATTGAACAGCCAGCCCTACAATTTCTATCCAGATTGTCAAACTGGGTCAGACAGTGTCAGCAGGGCTGCCATTATAGATCAGATGGGTGGTTAAATAATATGTAAACCAACCACATAAATGGAAATTAACGTGGAAGCATTGAGTACCTGATTCTGGCTTTTTTTTTTTTTTTGCACAGCCGTTTTGATTACAGAATTCTGAGTTGCAACATTTGCTAAAACATTTAGGTGTAAAAAAGTAAATCAGCATTACAGATTGTAATTGTATTTCCCTAAGTCAAGAGAGCAGCACTGCAGCCTTAAGAGATCACCGAAGAATATGTGTATCATTTAAATCTTTGTGCAATAATATAAAATAAAAAAATCCATAGATTTGACCCACTAGTCCTTCAGTATATTTAGTTTTATACATTATCTGCCTTTTCATACTAGGGAGTGAGGTTAATATGTAAAAGAGCACTGTTACTTTTAAAATAAAACAGTTTTCAAATATCATCTTACATGGTTTACTAATAACCACAGACTCTCAAAACTGAAAAAATTTTAAAAGTCTAATTTGCTTCTCATCCTTTTATGCCATTTATTTACTTTTTGTATTTCACTCACATAAATCAATTAAATTAGAAACTTTTTTTTTCTACTTATTTTCACTCTAGGTTCTGATGTACTAGCCCAATTCTTTTCTGTTTCGCTTTAAAC